>NC_064621.1:546648882-551711382 GCF_023898315.1 Schistocerca nitens | reverse complement strand
AATGACTTATACCTGAATGACACTCTTCGCTCGCCATCTGCTACCGCAACGTAGCTGGGAATGAGCATTCGCAACGGGTTTTCTTTGCAAGCAGGCTCACCTTGAGAGTTACTTTCTTGCCAGCTCCAACAGATATCTTTTCTAGGACCCTGATCGGTTTCTTCGCGAAGTGCGTCCAATTTCAAATGTCTTTATCCCAGTAGGCAGAAAATTATCTGTATCGGTAGGAAGTATACTTATTCCGTCTGTATATTATTTGGCATACAACAAAACAGCGGTGTATGATGTAAAATAGAATTTCATTTTTCGTAACAGATTGATATTACCTTCTTTTTGAATATATTCTGTTCAGCTGAAAGAGGCTCACAACGCTACTAATAACATTATAAACCGCTTACAAAGTTACAAACGCGAACTCGTTTTCGTAATTGGTCTGTAACTCGCAGAAAGTAATAGATTATGTGTTTTCAGTTCACGACAAACTTTTACAAAAATATTCTGAAGAGCTCGAGAGAGATACATTCTGGACTTGAAAAGTACGACCTTAAGACATTTCTGACAAGGCTGGTTTAAGGCCAAAGCGACACAAGCCGTCGCTTGGGGCACCAGGGCACTCAAGTGCGAGATTTGCATACAGTGCGTATAACAAATAATGATGAAAATTGACATTGTTGAAAGTGTACAAGGTTGGTTGATTGGTTGATTTGTGGGAGGGGACCAAACAGCGAGGTTATCGGTCCCATTGGATTAGAGACGGATCGTGAAGGAAGTCGGCCTTGCACTTTCAAAGGAACCATCCCTGCATTTGTCTAAAGCGGTTCAGGGAAATAATGGGAAAAGTAAATCAGAATGGCAGCACGCAGGTTTGAACCGTCGTCCTCCCGAATACGAGTCCAGTCTGCTAACCACTGCGCTACCTCATACGGTGTACAAGGGAATAGGAGTAGAGCGACGGGAGAGTGTGTGTGTGTGAAGGGGGGGGGGGGACAAGGATAAGTCGATTGTAAGGAAAAATATTCTCGAATCGACACTACGTTTCTGATACTCTAGAAGAGAAAACGGGCGCATCACGAAGGTTTTACGCAAATTGGTCACAAATTGATACTCATACGGGTGTCGACGGAAAATGCAAAATTATGAACTTTGGCGGCAGATGGATGAACCTATGACTCTGCAGCGTAATTTCATCGCGCAACTGGCAACGATGGGAAACAGAGGACATGTCAATACCAGGGCATAAAGCCCCATGCGAATTTCATTCCGTGTACTCAGCTGAACAGTACCATTGCCTCGCTGACATGGGCGTGAACAATATGCACAGATGTCAGCATTTGAGAGAGGCAGTGTAGTTGTGCTGAAAGAAGTAGGCTGGACTAATCGGCGAATCGTTCGACATATGAATAGCAGTGTTGCCATTATTCGACGTTGTTGGCAGGATGGGTGAACCGCGGGCGAACACAGCGTGAAGCGCTCTACCTAGATGATGTTTGGTTTGTGGGCAAACTGCGCAGTCATCAGCACCCGTACAAAGTCCCAATTTCTACAAAGTCCAATTTCTATACAGTCCAATGCCACTGTCACGAATGATAATGATTATGATGAAATGATGAGGACAACACAAACACCCAGTCCGTGGGCAGAGAAAATCCCCAGCCTGGCTGGAAATCGAGTCCGGGACTCAACGCTAGCCACTAGATCACGAGCTGCCGACTCTCGACAGAATGTGAGGACCGAGCAATCGTCAGCTAGGCACTCAGAGCCCCGAATTCATCATTATCATCAATCCGGTGTGCAACTGATGCTTCAGTGACCACAAGGACCATTTATAGGCGGCTCATAGAAAGGCAGCTGTGGTCAAGGCGAACCTTGCGGCGCCTGACATTGACCTCTGTGCACCAATTAGCCCGTCTGCAGTGGAATCCCATTGACTGGAGTAATAGTGTCTTGAGTGATGAGTGCCGCTTCGAACTGAGCCCCAATGACCAGCCAATACATGTCTGGAGACCTCTCCAGACAATGGTGAGATACCAGCCTGATTATCGCCCACCATACGCAAAACAGCCAGGACGGATGGTCTGGGGTACCGTCTCTTTTCATAGCGGGACCCCTTTGGTTGTCATTCACGGCAATACGTCGACAACATACTACCCTCCGTTTTGTTGTCCTTCATGGCAAGCCATCTTGGATCTACGTTTCTGCATGTTAATACCCGCCAGCACACGGCGATGGTTTTTATAGCTTGTCTTAGTGCTTGTCAAACCATACGTTGGCCATCAAGGTCGCCAGGTCGTTCCCCGACTGAGACCGTTTGGAGCATTATGGACAGGGCCCTCCAGCCAGCTCGGTATTTTGGCGATCTAACACGCCAATTGGACAGAAATTGACACGGAATCCCTCAGGAAGACATCCAGCAACTCAATCAATCAACGACGAGTCGAATAACTACGTGCGTAAGGGCCAGAGGTGTATTGACTCAATTTGTGAAGCTCTTTCTCTTGAATAAATCATCCAATTTTTTTTGAAATTGTAATAATTTGTTTGTTTTTACATGTACGGCACATCTACTGAATTCCGTTCCACTCGGATGATTCCTTCGTGGAGCATCGCTTTTTATTGTCAGAATGTATTACGTGCTCAACGCTTTGAAGTGGCCATTAAAGTATCGTTGAAACAACTCAATTTTCAAGTAAAAAAACTTTTGGTCTATTTTTGTTTGGTTTCCATGATATCAATCTCGCAATCGTTCTGTCCTATTTTTCTCTCACGTACTTCATCTTGATCAGTGCAATACTTGGCCATGGGATAAAACACTAGAAACATTCATAAATCGCTGGTTAAGACATCAGCAAAGGACTTGTATGTGATGGACACACGTAAGCAACTACCATTTTGATCCACAACGAGAAGTCCTAGTGGGCACTGATGGGAGGGGTGATGGCGTCGAGGGGTCGAACAATTGCTAACATTATTTGTTACGACGTAATATCAAGTGGTGGCACGCCAGTCGGGAACGACAAAGCAGAGAAGGCTGTGACAAGGATTCAGCCAATCGTACACTGAACGACCTCCCTTACAGGACGACAACGCGACAGCAGCGGCCCCTAGCTGAAGAGGACATAAGCGGCGCTCCCGACTGGTGGCGGCCCAGTTCAACAGCAGCTTCAAGATTAGCGACTTGGATAGCAGCGTCAACGTTAGGCACTTCGACAGCAGTTCAGGAAAGAGTTCTGTCAGTTAGACATCAGCAGCCACTGGAAAGACTGATTACTTCGTATGTCGCCCTTTGCTTGCGACACACCTGTGTAATTGCCAAAGTTAAGTATCTGTGATTGTCTTTTTGTAATAAATCTCATTAATACGAAACTTCCTGGCAGATTAAAACTGTGTGCCCGACCGAGACTCGAACTCGGGACCTTAGCCTTTCGCCGGAAGTGCCCTACCAACTGAGCTACCCAAGCACGATTGACGACCCGTCCTCACAATTATACTTGTTTGATTGTTTGTCTGCCGAACCGGGTGTGCATGATTTCTAGACCATTATTCACGCAGTAGCTCAGTGTGCTTCGAGCTGTGAGAGCGAGAAGTCATATTGCTTCTCGTTCAACAACAGTAGTCGTTCAAAATGAGCCTTGCAGTTATTAATTCTACTTGTTTTATTTCAGATGGCTTTGCGCAGTGACCCATACAAGGTGGCACAAAATTTATAAATGTGGGACAGCTTTACTTCATGTGTAGGACATGAAAATACTGAAATTTTTAAAATCCGTATCTGTACCATTTGTTGTCAAGAATGTAAAGACACCGCACACTGTGTCATGTAAATACGCGACATGTGACATGTGTTCCGTAATTCGCTCTTTAACGGTAAAATGTCTTTAAGCTGTTTATTTAATTATGCACTTAGAAGTGATCTGGCGACATTTCAGAGTTTCATATTGATTGTATATAACTAAGACAAAGATTTGGAACAAGATTTCAAACTCTAAGACATTTCCAGGAACGTATGTAGACTCTGAGCATAACTTTTTCGTTATGATATGCAGGTTTAAACTGAATGAATCGCAAAAATATAGAAAATGAAGGAGATGACATGGATACATTGGAGCAATTATAGGTTGTTAGTCTAAGACGGAGCATTAGGCAACTTGGGACTGAAAAAGGAGAAAGGAGATGAAATACGGGAGGCAGCAGAGATCATATCGGCAAAAAGACAAAGCATGTAATGAAAGAGGCGAAAGAGGACAGAGACGTCGGAAAAATGAGGTTGACAGAATGGCTAGACGACAAATGTCGGACTCTTTTTGTCATCAATCTTGACTGGTTCGGTGCAGCCCACTACGAAATCCTGAAAGTGCCACCACTTACGTCCTCAATTATTTATTGGATGTATTCCAGCCTCCGTCTTTCCCTGCAGTTTTTATCATATACAGCTCCTTCTAGTGCCATGGAAATTATTCCCTTACATCCTAGCACATGTTCCGTCTTCCTGTCCCTTCTTCTTGTCACTTTTACCATATGCCCCTTTCTTCGCCGATTCTGCGGAGAATCTCTTTATTCCTTATGTTATTAGCCCACCTAATTTTATACTTGCTTCTATAGCACCATAACACTTCTATTCTCTTCTGTTTCGGTTTTCCCAGAGTCCGTGTTACACAACTATACTGTGGTGTGGGCCAAACGTACATTCTCAGAAAGTTGTTCCTGAGCTTAAGGCCTATGTTTGATACAGTAGACTTCTTTCACCAGAAAGTCTTCGCCTGTGCTACTCTGCTTTGCGTGTCGTCCTTGATTCGTCCGTAACGTGTTATTTTGCTTCCAAGGTAGCAGAATAATTTTACTTTGTCCGCTCCCTGGTCATTACTTTTAACATTAAGTATACAGAACTCACTTCCGCTTCTCCTTGTTAATTTCGTCTTTCATCGGTTTACTCTCAGTCCATATTCTGTGCTCACTAGACAGTTCATTCCATTCTACACGCCCTGTTATTCTACTTGATTTCCATTGAGGATAGCAATGTCTTCAGCGAATCTTATCATTCACTTCCTTTCCCCGTGAATTTCAATCCCTCTTTTGGAACTTTCACTTCCATCATTGCTTCTTCGATGTGTAGATTGAACAACAGGGGCGAAAGACTGCATGCCTGTCTTATATCTGTTTTAATCTGTGCAGTTCGTTCATAGTCTTCCAATCTTATTGTGTCCCCTTCATCCTTGTACATATTGTATATTACCCACCTTTCCATATAGCTTTTACACAGTCAAACACTTTTTCTAGGTCGAAGAATCCCATGAGCCTACCTTGATTTTTCTTCAGCCTTGCTTCCATTATCAAACTCGACATGAGAACAGCCTCTCCGGTGCCTTTATCTTTCTTAAAGCCAAACTGATCGTCATATAACAAATCCTCAATTTTCTTTTCAATTCTTCTGTGTATTATTCTTGTCAGCAATTTGGATGCATGAGCCGTTAAGCTGACTGTGCAACAGTTCTCGCACGTACCTGCTCTTGCTGTCTGTGGGATTGTATGGACCATATTTTTCCGACTGTCTGATGGTATATCTCCAGACTCATAATTTGTACGTACCAGCTTGAATAGTCGCTTGGTTGCCGCTTTCCCCAACGAACTCAGTATTTCCAAGCTTCCAAAGGAATGTTACTTTTCCCTTCTGCCTTACTTGGTCACTAGTCTTCCAAAGCACTGTTCAACTTTGATTCTAATACTGGATCCCCATCTCTTCCCTATCGACTACAATTTTTTCCTCAATCACGTCATGACACAAGTACCTGGTTTTAATTTCACCAAAGGTTGTCACAGGTTGACAAAGTCCCACCAAAGACCATTTCTTTTCGATTTCTTAAAGTTTTTATTGTGATCTACCCACTCATCTAGTTTAGGGTGCCTAGGAAGCTGTTTTCTCGAACCGATAGACAACAATTGAAGCAAATCGTATTAATGGAGTTTATTACAGTAAGTTAAATTGACAATACTTAACATTGCGTATTCGCGAAGGTGTGTCGCAAGTGAATGGCGACATGCAAATGATCAGTGTCCTTTGCTATATACAATTTCACTGCAAGCAAAACAACGCAGTTCATAAGTCACTGCTGTAACGTTTGTATGATGGCTCCTCTTCCACTCCGGCCGCGGCAGCGTGTGTGCTAAATGTATGGAACAAGGAGAGTGTGTTCCACATGGTTATGTTATAGGTTATAATAGCCTAGCGCTATTTTTCCTACATTACGTTTGTTAAAGTTATGGGATAGGCTTATGAATTTCTAAGCTGTCCTGCACGGGGACAATTGGTGATAGGGTTGCTGCATCACTATTACCGGCGCAGCAGGTCTGGCCAGCGTAGTGACGCTCGCCAGTGTGGTCTGCTGCCGAGTCCTCTGACCAGCTGGTTGGTCGACCTCTCGGCTTTCTCGTAGAATGTTGTCGCTGCGTCCTTAAACCTCTGACGTAGAGGCTTGACGGCAGCGACGCGATGGAGCTCCTCCGTGGGGAAGTCCTTGGGCAGGTGAAGTGCCAGTCGTAGCGCCCTGTTTTGAATCGTCTGCAGGCGCTTCAGATTTGTATCGGCCGTGTTTCCCCACACGACCGCTGCGTACTCCAGCAGCGGTCGTATGGCGGCCTTGTACAGCGTAGGACCGACGTCTTCTGGCAGCGTTGACGTGGGGTTGAGCACAGGGTAGAGCAGCCTCAACCTACCCAGTGCCTTGCCCCTGATGTTTTCAACGTGTTGCCGCCATGTAAGCCGCCGGTCTAATGCGACGCCTAGGTATTCCGCTGTGTCGTTCCATTCGACTGGCACTCCACACACCGATACTGTTGGCGCGTCGTGGCGGAAGGGGCGACTTGCTATAATAATCGCCTGACTCTTCTCGCCGTTGTAGGCGAGGCGCCACTTCTTTGCCCACTCCGTGAGCTCGTCGGTGGCCGCCTGTAGACGCCGCTGCAAGACGTCGACGCTCCAGCTGCTGCTGTAGATCGCCGTGTCGTCAGCATAAAGTGCCGTCTGGACGCGGTTCGTGCGTGGCAGGTCGGCGGTGTAGAGGGAGTACAGCGTCGGACCGATGACCGAGCCTTGAGGTACACCCGCAAGTATTCGGCGCTCCGTGGAAATTCCACTGGAAGCACGGACGTGAAACGTCCTTTCCTGCAGATAGCTCTGCAGGAGCCTCACGTGCGACACAGGTACCCCCTGCACAAGAAGCTTGTACAGGAGGCCGTCATGCCACACGGAGTCAAAGGCACGTGACACGTCCAGCAGGAGAGCGCCGAAATACTTACGTCGGTCAACGGCTCCGAACGCTTCCTCCGTCAGGCGCAGCAGCTGGTGCGTCGTCGCGTGTTCCCGACGGAACCCGAACTGCTCGTCGGGGAGAAGTCCTTCGGCGTTTACGTGCGCCAGCAGGCGGACCAGGTACAGCCTTTCGAAGAGCTTGGAAGTTGCTGGTAGAAGACTGATGGGCCGGTAGTTCTTCGCAATTCGTGCGTCCTTCCCTGGCTTAGGCAAGGCGACTACCTCAGCATGCTTCCAACAGGCTGGATACTCGCTGGAGCGTAGAATCCCGTTGAATATGGCCGCAAGATGTTCTGCTGCGGCGTCGGGAAGCTGCTTCAGCATCAGGTTGGATCCGGCCGCGGCCAGTCGGTGCGGCGCTTATATTCTGGGTTCGTCAGCGTAGTTTTGGCTGCTGTCGTCTGACACCACTCTCTGCTCTTCCGTTCTTGATCGTCGTGCTGCCGCTTGTCGTTATGCAAAACAGTTTTTCCTACAGGAATTCTGCCTTCGCTTCCTGAACTTTCTGCTTATTTAATTTCTACGTGGCTTATATTCCTCTATTCCCGATTTTCGCCGAACATTTTTGTTCTTACTTCTTTCGTCGGTCAGTAGTACGTCTGTTACAACTGGTTTCTTCGCAGGTACACTCCTTATACCTATGTTTCTCTGTCCAGATTTTCTGTAGCTGTCCTGTTAAGGCCGGCCGGAGTGGCCGAGCGGTTCTAGGCGCTACAGTCTGGAACCTCACGACCGCTACGGTCGCAGGTTCGAATCCTGCCTCGGGCATGGATGTGTGTCATGTCCTTAGGTTACTTAGGTTTCAGTAGTTCTAAGTTCTAGGGGACTCATGACCTCAGAAGTTAAGTCCCATAGTGCTCAGAGCCATTTTGAACCCACATCCACCACTGCTGGCGGCTCACTTCCAATTGCACAACGGTACGTGCTGTTCACATCCAACTGCCCACCATTACAATAACAAATATTCCAACAATGCAAATCAGCCACAGACTGCACACAGCACAAAAAAATGGCTCTGAGCACTATGGGACTTAACATCTATGGTCATCAGTCCCCTAGAACTACTTAAACCTAACTAACCTAAGGACATCACACAACACCCAGTCATCACGAGGCAGAGAAAATCCCTGACCCCGCCGCGAATCGAACCCGGGAACCCGGCACACAGCACAGTCAGTGATTTTCATGCAGAGCGCTACGTGGCGTTACCAACATAAAAACCTAAGCAGCCTACTTACAACCATATCAGTTACTGGCCACATACTCTGTGGATCCAAATTATGTGTCTGTAATGGAATTGTTTCCACTGGCTTTTTCATCCTTATGCTCTTTATCATTGCTGATTCTTCCGCCTATTACCTTCCGAGACCAGGGGGAAGAGGCTGCCCTGAAATCCTGATCCTACGCCCTCTTTGATAAGCCATTGGTAGACTCAGTGTCTTGGGCCGACAATGCTGATGAATTTTATTCAGAATATTAGCATTGGCTACCCAGAGCTTTTAGGTGACTAGTCAATGAAGCTGCCCTTAAACCAGGGTATTAGAAACATGCACAACTCAATGAAAGACGAATGCTGCCTATAGGAAAATTAAAGAGACCTTTGGAGAAAAGAAAAGCAGCTTTATGAATATCAAGAGCTCAGAATGTCAAGCCAGTACTGAACAAAGGAGGGAAAGCTGAGAGGTGGAAGTAATATATAGAGGGGACTATGCAAGGGAAATGAATTTGAAGCCAGTGTTATAGAAAGCGAAGAGGAAGGAGATGAAGATGAGATGGGAAATGTGATACTGAGAATAATTTGACAGAGCACTGAAAGACTCTAGCGGAAACAAGGCGCCTGGACATCTTTGCCTCAGAATTATTGAGATGCTTTGGAGAACCATCCACGACAAAATTGTTCCACATGGATAGACAAAATACTTCCAGGCTTCATTAAAATTGTAATAATTTCAATTTCAAAGCCGTCAGGTGTTCACAGGTGTGAATACTGCCGAACAATTAATTTAATTCCAAAGAAAGCCGTCGCTGACGGATGTGAAAATTACCAAACTATCAGTGTAATAAGTCGTGGTTGCAAAATACTAACACGAATTCTTTAAAGAAAAATGGAAAAACTGATAGAAGCCAAGGGAGATCCGTTTGTTCTATGGAGATATGTAGGGACACAGAAGGCATTACTGACCCTACTACTTATCTCATACGCTGAGGAAAGGCAGAACTACGTTTATAGCATTTGTATGTTTATGAAAAGCTTATAACAATGGCATATCCTATTTCAAATTTTGAAGGTGCTAAGAGGTAAGTACTGGGAGATGGAGAAGCTTGCACACGATAGAGTAGCATGGAGAGCTGCATCAAACCAGTCTCAGAACTGAAGACAACAACAACAACAACAAAGAGGTAAAATATAGGGAGCGAAAGATTCTCCACAACTTCTACAGAATCCAGACTGCTATCATAAAGGTTTAAGGGTATGCAACGGAAGCCATAGTTGAGAAGGGTGCGGTGCTGGATTGTAGCCTACCCCCGATGTTATTGAATCTGTGCACTGAGCGAGCTATGAAGGAAACCAAGGAAAAAGTCGGTAAGTGAATTAAAAAGTTCAGGGAGAAGAATAGAAACCTTAAGGTTCGACGATGAGGTTGTATTTCTGTCAGAAAGGAAGTTGAACGGCATAGATAGTGTCTTGAAAGATATGCAATCAGCAACAGTAAAAGGTGCCGTTAAGAATCAGAATGCTTATGTAGTACAAACACGATGCGTGTCCAGCACATAAGGCCTCACGTAAACTTCGCGTTCTGATCAGAAGCTATCCATCAGACAGATTCATGGAACAGTCGATTACGCTGTTCAGTCTCCTTACTTAACTTTTTTGAACTTTTTTGTTTGGGCATGCACAAAAAACGTTGTCTATCGCGATATTCCAACAGCTCCAGGGAACAAGCTGGAATCTATTGTGCTTCAGCAGGCAACACTAGTAGCAGCGAGGAATTCTTTCATCCAAAGCGTGGACAAGTGTATCACTGTTCACGGTCACAACATTGAGCACTTTTTGTACCCACAATAGATTACAGTTTTACAAAATGGTATTGAAGATCCCCGTTTCTGTTTCTTCTTAAGATAAATGTTATGATTACGTCAATACGTGAGAAATTTTTTAACAGCAGAAGAGGTGAATTTTCTGATAAAAAATGCAGGGTGCCATTTAAAAAAGATATACTGGTTACTGATGTTCATACCTTTACAACGAAAATTTACAAGAAAGCCATTCATGCTGGTTAACGAAACCCTGGTAGCTAAATAACATTTGCTTGATACACTTTTAGGTAATCAGTTAGTATCATATTACATAGATTATATTCAGGATAAATCGTAATAATACGGAATACGTCATTTTACATTCACAGTGCAAATTATTTTTGTAAATATGGCTACATACTGAACATTTATAAGCTTTTTCACATTATTTTTAAACATACAAATGTGATTTAATAATTCATATCCACCATATTTTCCAAATTACAATAACAGAAATAGAAGGAGTTGTCAAGGAGGGCTTTTTCAGTTTGATTACAAATTTTATCTTGCTGTCTGTCAGAAACTTTATATTGCTGGGTAAGTTATAAAAAATTTTAGTTGCGGCATTGTGCACAATTTTTTGTGCTAAAGACAAGTACAGTGTAGAGTAATGACTGCCATTTTCCTTACGGTGTTGTTATTATGTACATAATTTTTTCTTTTGAATTGCAGTTGATTATTTACAACAAACTTCATGAAGGAATATACTGTGAAGCAGTAGTCAGACTGCCCAACTCTTTAAACGGATGTCTACAAGATGATAGTGGATGAGCGCCATATAACAACATGTTTTTGAGCAATGACGACTTTCTTTCTGAAAAATGACTTAGCCCAGAACATTATTCAATATGACATTATTGAACAGAAACATACAAAATACGTCAACTTAGTGATTTGTTTGTCCTCAAGGTTTTCAGTGATTATAAATGCAAACGTGGCTAATGTAAGTTGTTTTAGGAGTTCCAAATTCTCCTTTTTCCACTTTAAATTCTTATCAATATGGACACCTCTAATTTTGAAGTTTCCACCATAATTATTATTTCCTCACGATGTGTTACACTAGTCATTGGTGTAGTTCCCTAGGACGTGAGGAACTGAGTAGGCTGTGCCTTCTTAAAATTGAGGATAAGACCATTCGCAGAAAACCAGTCATCGATATTTTTCCTTGTTCACCGTTCCTTCAGTGGCTGTATGTACGCTTGGACTGATTACAATACTAGTGTCATCTCTAAAAAGAACTAATTCATCTTCTTGTGTATTAGACAGAATATCGTTTCCATGTATGAGTAACAAATCGGACCTATTATTGAGCGTTGGGGAACCTCATACATGATTTGTCCCCAGTTAGAATAATTTCACTGGACTACATTGGTTGACTTACTAAGTACAACTTTATGCATTCTTTTGGTTAGATATTGTAAGTAGGCTGTTTAGGTTTTTTTATTGGTAACGCCACGTAGCGCTCTGTATGAAAATCACTGGCTGTGCTGTGTGCAGTCTGTGGCTAGTTTGCATTGTTGTCTGCCATTGTAGTGTTGGGCAGCTGGATGTTAACAGCGCGTAGCGTTGCGCAGTTGGAGGTGAGCCGCCAGCAGTGGTGGATGTGGGGAGAGTCATGTATAATTGTTCAAAGGGGACGTTTCAATATGATATTATCCATTAGGTGGCTATAACATCAGTTACGTAAAACTTCTGTTTGTCTAGTAGAATATTGTGATTCACACAGTCAAATGCTCTAGATAAGTCGCAGAAAATACCAGCCGATGCTATTTTATTATTTAATGTTTGTAACTTTTTTTGAGTGTATATGTAAATCACGTTCTCACTAGACCAATTCTTCTGAAATTCGAACTTTGATTTTCTAAGGATGTTATTGTTGCTCAGGCGAGACACTATTCTAGAATACATCACCTTTTCAAACAAATTGCTGGTGCAGAAAAGGCTATTTGGGATGGTAAATAATAGGTGTTGTAGTGATACACCCCATTTGTCGAATGAGAGGTATCATTTCCTCAAATAAATATGTCAGAGAAGAGATGTTCGCGACTGAGACTAGTCGATAAGTGGTGAGGACCGCAATGTTTGGAGGTATTTTAAATCGTAGATGCTAATACGAGAGCTAACGATCCAGTGACTGTACGGAAGGGGCTAGCAGTCAGAGGACCCTACCTGCTGACGTGGAGAGAGCAGCTCCATGGAGCGGGATTTGCGGCAGAAAGAGCTGCATGAAATATAAGATGCGAAAGGGTCGAACATAGTAAATGTATTGTAATTGTTAATTATCAAGTTAAATATCAGACTTGTTATCTGCGTAGAGAAAGGCAGTATACAAATTTGTAGCTGTCTTCATTTATCATGTATGGGGTTATAATTTTGAAGCTAATATAAAATGGTGAATTGAATCTCACTTCTTATTTATGTGGTGGAGTGAATGAGAACAAGCAGTTAATTTTCAGCAGCTTTATCTACAGCCTGTAAGGAGGCGAAGTCTGAGCCACGTTGGAGGAAGAAGACAGAAGGATTCAGGGCACTGACTAGCTGCACCCTCATTAATAATACATAATGGCGACCGAATATTTAGTAAGCAACATTCATTATGTATAGGAGTGTTCAGGGGGCAACTTATTTGTTTGGTGCATGAGGTGAAGTACAACAAACCACCATGCAGCCCAAGCCAACCTGAAACACTCTACAGTCCACCACTCTGTAGTGGCCCAGCTGGCAGAGGGTGGGACTGAACGGTGAGCCCAGTGACAGACTGGTGGTCGAGAAGGCACTTTATTACTTTTGATTACAACATTTCTCCATCATCAGTGAGAAGCAGACACGACCCACTTTGGCAGGGGTCGGGGGCGACTTGCCTCCCCCGCAGTCGAACGATATTTGCTTCGGCGCCCTTCAACGCTGACATGGATGGTAAGACGATGGCCTGTCAGTAGGCCAAGACCGTTACGCCAGCGGCATACTACTGCGTCTGCCTTCTGATGTCGAACATCTATGCCCAGGTGACGCAAGAGTGGCTCGCATCTTCTGCACGGAAATGACACGCTACCTCCTGGCAGAAGTCTGTAGGTGGCTCGCACAGACGGCAAGTTCGCTACGCGGCGCATACAGGCCCCCCCAGGGTAGACTTGATGCTAGAGGTGACTGTCCGATCCAGTCCTGAACCCATGACTGCAGCTGCGGCGCCCAGCCGTCTCGACGTCTAGCATAGACCTGGCGTTGTTGTAGTGCTGCTGGACTCCCAATGAATCCGTCTCAAAGCTCACTGTTATTTATACTGCTCCGGGGCGTATCTATTGCGCTACTGCCCGGCTCCCAGTCTGGTAAGGTTGCACAGACCACAGCTAGCCCGTCTCACAATCCTTTGCGTCCATGTTGCTGTAACCTGCATGTTGCCATACCGGACTTGCTGGCCAGTGGTAGCTAACGCAACGCTCCACGGCAGCTTCTTACAAACGTCCCCAGCGACGTTCACACCGGGACACTACGTACAACGCCTCATCGAGCCACTGTGAGCCAGCTGTGACTCACCCTCGCCACATCTGACGGACAGGGTCACTGCGTTCGCAGCAGTCACCGCCGGACATGCGTTAGTTTGGATTGGAGTGTTCGCACTGGGACACGGATCACAGACACAACGCTGCAGATTTGCTAACAGACAGGCAGTCATGTCTGAGACTGTGACGTGAAACATCCATTGTACATTATACGGTACACATTGTAGCCATGAATTTAGATTTGCTTAACACGGTAGATTTTATAAGTGAGGTAGAAAGTCCTGCTATTTGGGATGTCAAAAGCGACTACTACAGCAAAAAAGTGGTGAAAACGAATCTGTGGCAAGAAATTACAACCAAGTTTGTGCCTGAATTCAATGAGAAAAGTATGGATGAAAAAAAAAAAAAAAAAAAAAGAAATTGGTAAGTTGTAAGTTCTTCTTTCACATTTACTACCTTACCTTTCGGACCACAAAAGAGAGGCGAAATTTAGTTGCTACTCCTGTATGAGGCTAGGAGGGTAGTAACCTGAAGGCACATTTGCATCCCTCGCCCCTTTTCTTTTGAGTTTACCAATATCCATTGTAGCGTTATGCGGTCTTAATGCTATAGGTAGGGACAAAACAGATGAGCGTGGAAACCATGAACTCATCCCGACAGGGCCAATGAAGAGAAATCTAAAACAATACTCATATTTAAAAATTTTCATAACGAAGTTAAGGGTGCGTCCTATCGTCTTCTTAAGGCGTTATAGTCCAAAAAGTAGAGTTAAAATATTATTCTTAGTTACAATTATATACGCATATGTGGCTACTACAAATACTACAATAATGAATTTTATTGATTTATTATAATATTATTGAGGTGCAAGTTCCTGAGACTATATAATTTTAATTGTAAGTTCCAATCAGTTCAGTTAATACAGGGTGATTCAAAAAGAATACCACAACTTTAAAAATGTGTATTTAATGAAAGAAACATAATATAACCTTCTGTTATACATCATTACAAAGAGTATTTAAAAAGGTTTTTTTTTCACTCAAAAACAAGTTCAGAGATGTTCAATATGGCCCCCTCCAGACACACGAGCAATATCAACCCGATACTCCAACTCGTTCCACACTCTCTGTAGCATATCAGGCGTAACAGTTTGGATAGCTGCTGTTATTTCTCGTTTCAAATCATCAATGGTGGCTGGGAGAGGTGGCCGAAACACCATATCCTTAACATACCCCCATAAGAAAAAATCACAGGGGGTAAGATCAGGGCTTCTTGGAGGCCAGTGATGAAGTGCTCTGTCACGGGCTGCCTGGCGGCCGATCCATCGCCTCGGGTAGTTGACGTTCAGGTTTCATAACTAACCTTTTTCGTAGGACTCTCCACACAGTTGATTGTGGAATTTGCAGCTCTCTGCGAGTCGATTTTCCTGGGCTGCGAACAAATGCTTGCTGGATGCGTGCTACATTTTCATCACTCGTTCTCGGCCGTCCAGAACTTTACCCTTTTCACAAACACCCATTCTCTGTAAACTGTTTATACCAACGTTTAATACAACACCTATCAGGAGGTTTAACACCATACTTCGTTCGAAATGCACGCTGAACAACTGTCGTCGATTCACTTCTGCCGTACTCAATAACACAAAAAGCTTTCTGTTGAGCGGTCGCCATCAACTGACGCTGACGCCTAGTCAACAGCGCCTCAAGCGAACAAATGTACAACTAAATGAAACTTTATAGCTCCCTTAATTCGCCGACAGATAGTGCTTAGCTCTGCCTTTTGTCGTTGCAGAGTTTTAAATTCCTAAAGTTGTGGTATTCTTTTTGAATCACCCTGTACAATAATATGACTTCTTACAGTTAACATAGTAATAATTGCACAATGCACATCACAAATACAATGTCAGATGAACAATGAGACCTAACCACATTAACATTCACGTAACATTTTTACGAATTACATTTTTTTCAGCTACCAAGGCACTTCTCCTTCAGGGCTAACGAAGTAGTTTGCAAAATCATCTCTGATACTGTTCGCAATATTCCCTGCACGGAGTAAACATGGTGACATGTCCTGAAATCCGTGAATAGTTAACGTATCCTCAAACGACACAAAGAGTATAAAACAATCCTTTCTCCAGCCGTTCATGTAGCAGTGGAAGTACGTGTAATAAACGTTTTGTCTTCATTCTCCTCCTCTTCCTCCTCTTCCTCCTGCTTAGAAGCACCAACAAAAGCTCCTCCTCGCTCGAGTCCATTTCGCTAATCAGTTGGCAATACCTGCGGTGTCGGATACTGGTGATCCAGGAGTGTTCACCACAATTACCGCAATTACCGGTGACCGTCACTGGCGACAGTCACCAGTGTCCCAGTGTGAAACGGGCCTAAGACGGGGTAGTAACACTATATTGTCCCCTCCATGGGGAAGACACGGGCCATTCTGATCTTGCTCAGGACTGGTTCCGCATCATGAATGGCTCCACCATCGAATTACAAAACAACTGGCACACTCGCCAAATTATACAGAGCTAGAAAATTTAAATGCTATCCATTTCTTATACTACATTAAACTTTATGGCTGCTTCCTCTAAACTCCGTCTCAAAATTTATTGCTTACTGTATCTCTGCCCATTGTACATCCTTGCTCATTACATGGTGGTATGCAGTACCCACGACAGGGTGTCTGTGGTAGGAAGCACAGGGCCAAAGGGAGACTGGACATCATTCGTGTTGTGAACTTTCTCTTTATTTTAACGGAATACACTAAGTTCGATTTATTAAACGTCTATTGGAAAAACATCTCTAGTCGTACTGAGTACTAACAAAATAATTTACAATCATAAAACTGTATCAGATTAATTAACAGTAAACACACTAAATACAATAATAAAAACTGTAGCAGTACAATGAAAACAGCTAAAAATTCTTTCTCGAAAGATAATTTGAGATTTACAATTCAAAATAGAATTATACTCCGCAAATAACCACCATATAAGAAAACTACTGTACTGCCGAATAGCGGAGTTGAGCAAGGCACGCAAAAGAAATAACCAGACAAAATTGATGCTAAATATTGCGTCCTAAATGGTACAAATAGTCAGTGCGGATCTTGAAGAAATTGACAGATCTTAAGTCTCTTATTATTTGGCAAGTTCAAAAACCAACACTGCACATAAGGAATAAGATTAATAACAATTCAGTTGGTCGAGCCACGCTTTCATAAAAACCTTTAAGTAAATAAAACTAGCACTTATTCAAGTGGCAAATTAGCCTGTAGACGTGTTCGCTGAGAGTATGGCTTCGGTTCCATCACCTGCCTTCGGAACAGCTGACCCTCTGCTTTGCCCCTAAACAGTTGCATGGCACACGCGTTTCCTCCCGTCCGGATCTTGTGGAGGAGATTAGTTTTTAACGTCCCGTCCACAAGGAGGTCATTATAGACGCAGCACAGGTTCGGATTAGGGAAGGTAAGGGGAAAGAAATGGGGCGTGCCCTTTCAAAGGAACCATCCAAGCAGTTGCCTCAAGGGATTTAGGGAAATCAGTGAAAATCAAAATCAGGATGACCGGACGGGAGTTTGAACCGTCGTCCTCGCGCATGCGAGTCCAATATGCTAACCACTGCACCACTTTTTTGTTTGTTCGTTATTGTTCGTTTCAATTGTTCGTGGCGGACGTCACCTGACGCCCGTTGAAGTTCGTTATTGATCCAGTCACTCAGTTTTTTTTTCTTACAGAGGGCAGCTAACCCTCTGACCGAACACGCTGAGCTACCGTGCCGGCTGACTTCGCTCGATCGTGTGTATCACAAGAGCAGGGCATATGGTGAGCACCTCACTTTGACATTCCCCTGTCTCAGCAGGACACAGGAGTTCCTCCATGAATTATAATAGATCCTTGGCTCATCTGTAAGCTTTCTATGAAATATTTTCTGTACGTGAGAGAAAACTTGATATATATTGATTTTAAAACTTTCTGCTTAGGCATTGTATTCAATTGCGGAGCAAAACTGACTGTTGGTTGGCCCTGTGTTACGCATGTGAGCATTGTCGTGAAATAAAACTTTAAACTTCATGAAATGCAGAATTCGATATATAGAAAATTAATCTATTTATGCCCCAAAACAAACTAATTTTATGCTCAATGAAAACTATATAACTAAAACTCAATGCCTAAGTGCATTATCTACGCTGCGTGATATAAAGTGCAATGTTAGACCTGGAATAACCACAAAAAATAAATTACTGGTCTACTGTATTACCAATATTTTTCGCTGCAAATTAATGTGCTTGCTAGCACACCAACTGACAGTCCTGAGTGCACACTGATTGCTCAAGAACGCAAGGTGAGATTTGCCCTGAAATAAAAGTGACTTACCTCTTGCTCAGTATTCTGTTTACGTGTCTGGAGTACAGACGTTCTCGAAAGCAAATACAACAGATGAAGTAGCTAAAGATAAAAAATCCACTCTAATTTTTGTGTTTTGCTTGTCAGAAAAAATCCGTTATGCTTGTGGCGTAAGATGCAACACACACACGACAAATAATTTTAAACCGAGGGGGTGGCGCAGTGGTTAGCACACTGGATTCGCATTCGGCAGGACGAAGATTCAAATCCGCGTCCAGCCATCCCAATTTAGGTTTTTCGTGATTTCCCTAAATCGCTTAAGGCAAATGCCGGGATGGTTCATTCGAAAGGCACAGCTGCTCTCCTTGTCCATCCTTCCCTAACCCGAGCTTGTGCTTCGTCTCTAATGATCTCGTTGTCGACGGGGCATTAAGAACTAATCTCTTCCTCCAGAATAATTAAAACTTTACTATGAATCACAGAGGTGGATTTTACTTTAAAGAAAACCGTTTTTGAGAAATCAAACTTTGATTATTACGAAAAGATTGCATAACATAAAAAGACTCAAAAAATTAAAATAATTCTCTCATTACGAAGAAACTATAAACATACCTTTAAAATTCCTCCAAATCTTCTCCATCAGTATAGAGAACGTGAAAGTATTGTAAATGAGTTTTCATGTCCATAACAATGCATTCCAGATAGCTTCTCCCAGATTCACATGTAAAACTCGACTGCTCGCGATTATATCTCAAATAAGAACGCCCCATCGCAGCACAAGTCAACCACAAATAAAACTAAACACAAGGTCAAGGATCTTATTCACTACTCACGCAGTGCGCTCATTCATCTTTGTTCCAGTACAGTAATGTTAAATTGGTTACAATAGCAGAACACATATGAGAACCTCACAGATCTACGTGAAAAAGGAGTAACAAAGTTCGTAATAGCTGGAGCTATTCGTACAAGGAATCTGTTGAGTGCGAGATCGCAAAAGGCCATTGATGATTACGACATTCGACGCCCCCACGTTTCGTCTACCATGCAACCACAATACTGGCTGCTATTGGTAAAAGGGGGCGGGACTGGTGATATCCAATGGTGAGCACAGCTTGAGGCTACGGAGCGTAGTTGAACTACTTAGTCGACGAGTAACTCACAACAGATTTACAATCCTAGCGGCGTTGATACAAAGCAGAGCAATAGCAACGATAAAGAAAACCTTGCATTGTATCTACAAGAACAGTTACTGAAGTTGACATTTCGTCAGAAAGGAACCCAGTGAATTTCGCAGGGTGAGAAAGAAGTGGCAGATGAAATATTAGTGTTTCTGCAAGATGAGTCAATGGAATATGTGTTGTCATATGAGCTAGTCTGTGCGGACAATGCACATGAGGAGTACAATGATGAAGATTCGTGCTTAACAAGTGAAAGTGACATTGAAACAGGTGTCGAGCCTGTAGTTCATCATCCTTATCTGAAAGGGAGCCAGAAATTCTGTCTCTAGTGAAACGTAGTGAAGGACAATCGTTACCCAAGCAGCGTGTACTAAACATAATTACGTACATGGATAATCATCTGCAACACAGTAAAAACAATTATTAACAGATTTTGAATAAGTCCGCAGTAACATGACAGTGCAGAGAGTAAGAGAAAGTTTGGGTAATCAAGGGAGGACAAGGCGCACTTGTTACAAAAACTGGTGTTTGCACGTTTCAAGGATGCTCGATACAATTTAGAGGATATGCATGATAGTGACAACTTACGTCATGCACATCAAGTTGCGCTCGACGTAGATAGCAGTGATTTCAAGGGAAACATTGACGGTTGCATAATTTAAACAGTGTTTTAGAATTGGAAGACGGATGATAACGAAATTTCGAAGAAAACGTGAACTTGACGATGCACAGCAAACTGAGGAATCGGCACCGAAATTTGTGGATGAGATACACAAACTTATCCCATCGTTCAGTAAGGAATTTGTTTTTAACTCCGACCAGTCGGAATTTGAAGAGGAAATGCATATGTAATGAACCCTAGAAATTAGAAGTATCAAGAGAGTTCCATCAAAATCAACTAACATCAATGCCTTAACGCGTTATACCGACTGTTGATCTGGATGGTAAACTGGCTGGGTAGTTACTTGTTGTGCTGCCAAAAGTTGGAGGCATTCTGCCTGCTACGATTCTTTCTCGTGTGGGTGTTGTTGGAAGGGCAGTAGGGAATATTTACGTCACAGGAAGCAAGAGTGGGAAAATGGGTGTAAGAGAACTACAACTATAGCATGAGCACTGCGATTTGGCCAATAGCTGGCCACGGCAACTTGCTTTTTCTAGATTCCTGGTTTGCGTACGAAAACCATACTCTTTTAGAGCAAACCATCTCTCCCGAAAAATGTGTGATATTGCGTTTCATACCACCTGGAGCCACTGGACAAATTCAGCCTCTGGATATTTTTCTCCGTGCCAATAAAACATAATATCGCACTATCTGCAGCTACGCGTTAAAGGATAGCAAGTTTACGATAAGCTCAACGACACGCTGTTTCCCATTCGGTTGTCACATTCCATCAGTTCTCATCACACCGTTACACGAACGTAATTCTACACTCCTGGAAATGGAAAAAAGAACACATTGACACCGGTGTGTCAGACCCACCATACTTGCTCCGGACACTGCGAGAGGGCTGTACAATCAATGATCACACGCACGGCACAGCGGACACACCAGGAACCGCGGTGTTGGCCGTCGAATGGCGCTAGCTGCGCAGCATTTGTGCACCGCCGCCGTCAGTGTGAGCCAGTTTGCCGTGGCATACGGAGCTCCATCGCAGTCTTTAACACTGGTAGCATGCCGCAACAGCGTGGACGTGAACTGTATGTGCAGTTGACGGACTTTGAGCGAGGGCGTATAGTGGGCATGCGGGAGGCCGGGTGGACGTACCGCCGAATTGCTCAACACGTGGGGCGTGAGGTCTCCACAGTACATCGATGTTGTCGCCAGTGGTCGGCGGAAGGTGCACGTGCCCGTCGACCTGGGACCGGACCGCAGCGACGCACGGATGCACGCCAAGACCGTAGGATCCTACGCAGTGCCGTAGGGGACCGCACCGCCACTTCCCAGCAAATTAGGGACACTGTTGCTCCTGGGGTATCGGCGAGGACCATTCGCAACCGTCTCCATGAAGCTGGGCTATGGTCCCGCACACCGTTAGGCCGTCTTCCGCTCACGCCCCAACATCGTGCAGCCCGCCTCCAGTGGTGTCGCGACAGGCGTGAATGGAGGGACGAATGGAGACGTGTCGTCTTCAGCGATGAGAGTCGCTTCTGCCTTGGTGCCAATGATGGTCGTATGCGTGTTTGGCGCCGTGCAGGTGAGCGCCACAATCAGGACTGCATACGACCTAGGCACACAGGGCCAACACCCGGCATCATGGTGTGGGGAGCGATCTCCTACACTGGCCGTACACCACTGGTGATCGTCGAGGGGACACTGAATAGTGCACGGTACATCCAAACCGTCATCGAACCCATCGTTCTACCATTCCTAGACCGGCAAGGGAACTTGCTGTTCCAACAGGACAATGCACGTCCGCATGTATCCCGTGCCACCCAACGTGCTCTAGAAGGTGTAAGTCAACTACCCTGGCCAGCAAGATCTCCGGATCTGTCCCCCATTGAGCATGTTTGGGACTGGATGAAGCGTCGTCTCACGCGGTCTGCACGTCCAGCACGAACGCTGGTCCAACTGAGGCGCCAGGTGGAAATGGCATGGCAAGCCGTTCCACAGGACTACATCCAGCATCTCTACGATCGTCTCCATGGGAGAATAGCAGCCTGCATTGCTGCGAAAGGTGGATATACACTGTACTAGTGCCGACATTGTGCATGCTCTATTGCCTGTGTCTATGTGCCTGTGGTTCTGTCAGTGTGATCATGTGATGTATCTGACCCCAGGAATGTGTCAATAAAGTTTCCCCTTCCTGGGACAATGAATTCACGGTGTTCTTATTTCAATTTCCAGGAGTGTATATGCATTCTTTAAGAGGTGATACTTAGCTGCTCTGTTTGTAACTCCCAAGGAATTTTATCTTGATTGTGGGAACCTTTGTGATCATTGTGGTGCGCCATTTTTCATTCGGTGTTTATGGTGCAAGTTAACGGTTTGTTTTGAACATTCCTTGCATGTGAAGTGTGATACATGCATCCCATAGAAGGTTGATCTTTGCACCTCTCAGACACACGTTTTCTGTCGACCTCCTGATGCACACGATGAGTCATTAGCAGCTAACATTTTTCCTCTCATAATTGTTAACACAGTACTTTCAAATGAGCCTTACTAAAGAAACCCAACAATAACGACAGAAGAACAGTCCTTCGTCGACAACACTATCATACTTATTCCTTACGTATAATCATTAGCCACCTGGACGCCCTGCATCGTCTCACCAAATGGCCAAAACGACGACACGTAAAACAGACAACTGCCACAGACTCGGCGCAAGTGGGAGAATACCAACGCAAATTACATAGAGGACATCTCAAGGTTTCTAACCACTGCTCCTTACAATTAATCCTCAACTGAGAAACATCCACCTGTTCTCCTGGCCTCACAAAAGAAACCTTGAAGTAGCGATGACCCTTAATTCCCAAAGTCATCATGTCAGTCACAAAACACAAATAACAGATCCGTGCACCCCACAACGCAGATATTGTAGGCTGCTTGGGTTGGTACACCCTCTGTTTCCACTGACGATGACGTCAGCTCTCCTAGTACCACTCTGTTGGGTATGCAAGACTCTGTAGTGACCCGGCTGGCGTACAGTGGCGTACGTGATCTGCAACTGCGTGCACAGATCGATTACGTAAGTTTGTATCGTGCCTGCTAATGCAATATTGCCTGCGATAAATGGATTCTGACGCCTGTATCACTCCTCAATAATGTAAACAGAACATTATTAATGCAATAAAATGCACTGTGGTTAATGTGACACTGAAATGAACTTCAACACTATAATACATAGACCTCGCAGCACACTAACACTTAATGTCGCATATTTATTTTTAGATGAGGAAATCAGATATGAAAAGTAAGACTTTCAAACTACTGGAAGTTGTCATGAAATATACGAGGGGCGTTTGAAAAGTCCGTGCAAAGTCAGAGAGATGGCACCACTGGCACGTATCGAGATCATGTTTATTTGGAAGCATCTTTGGAAAGAACGCACACAAAGTTTCAGCCATATTGTTCTGTTTCTTTGCGTTTGGAATTCGTGTGAATCAAGGAAGTCGAGTGATTGTCAAGAAATGAACGAAAAAGAATTTCGTGTGATGATTAAACATTACTTTATCAAAGGCAAAACGCCTTAGGAGACTAAAGAGTAGCATGATAAACATTACGGTGACTCTGCGCCTTCGATTAGAACAGTTTATAAGTGGTTTCAAAATTTTCGGAGTGGCCATAAGGGCACAAGTGATGCTGAACGTTCTGGATGCCCTGTGGAGGTTAGGACTCCAGAAACCAATGATAAAATCCATGATATGGTGATGAATGACAGAAGAGTTAAGGTGCGTGAGATTGCTAGTGACGTGATCATATCGAATGAACGGGTACATAATATTGTGCATAAACATTTGGACATGAGAAAACTATATCCGCAAGATGGGTTCCGCGGTTGCTCACGCTTGACCAAAAACGAAATCGTGTGAAGTGTTGCAAGGATGGTTCGCAGCTGTTCAGGAAGAATCTGCAAGACTTCAAACGTCGTTTCGTCACTGTGGATGAAACATGGGTACATTACTATACTCCTGAGACCAAAAAACAATCTAAGCAATGGGTTACCAAGGGAGAATCTGCACCGAAAAAGGCGAAGGCCATTCCTTCAGCCGGAAAGGTTGTGGCGACTGTCTTTTAGGATTCGCAAGGGATAATCCTCATCGACTATCTGGAAAAGGGTAAAACTATTACATGTGGATAATATTCATCGTTATTGTACCGTTTGAAAGCCGAGCTGCAAGAAAAACGCCGGCGATTGGACCGCAAAATGTCCTTTACCATCACGACAATCCACCAGCACACACCTCAGCAGTCGTGGTCGCAAAATTAATCGAAATAGGATTCCAACCTGTTTCACATCCCTCCTATTCTCCAGACTTGTCTCCCTCGGACTGCTATTTGTTCCCCAATTTGAGAAATGGCTGGTGGGACAAAGATTTTATTCAAACGAGGAGGTGATTGCAGCAACTAATAGCTATTTTGCAGACTTGGACAATTCATATTATTCGGAAGGGATCAACAAATTAGAACAGCGTTGGACGAAGTGTATAAGTCCAAAAGGAGACTATATCCAAAGATATAAAAGGTTTACCCCAAATACATAAGTAGTTTTTATTTTTGCACGGATTTTCAAACGCCCCTCGTAAACTGTTGAAACAACACTGAAATACTGCACACCAGTAATATGCTGCATATGCAATAACATGTAAGTATAAGCAAATTTCTTTCAACATTTTTAGTACCAGCATTCAAATAATATACAGTAATTACTTTTAAATAAAAGGATATTAACCTGAAGACCTGTTACTATGCAAACTGGCTGTTAATTGATTTGGATTTCCTTATGAATTTTTCGAAGACTCTATTAAATTCCGTTGCATATTTATGATACTCGTTCATCCCAGTAGGAATCTCGGCGTCATGAACCTTTCCCTTGTAAAAATGACGTACTAGGTCAATAACGTAGTCTACCACACACAACGTACACTGACACAAAACACTATTTTATAGGAAAATGAATGTTTTAAAAAGAGTCGCTGATATTAATTATTTAAATTAATGATCTCTAAGTGTCAGTCTTATAATCTCGTGATGCTGATGTTGCCAGCTTGTGGGGAGGTGGGCTGGCGGCGAAGATGACGCGGAACTGCACCACGTCTGAAGCTTGCGACAACTCATTAATATTGTGCAGCGGCATAAACCGTTGTCAGAGTTTTCTTCTCTGCCCACTGCAATCAACGAGTGTCATGCTTGCGACAAAATCACACTCTGTAAAGTCGCACCTTGTAAAGTGCACGTGAGCGAGGTGCGCCGTTAACGAGCCCGCCACGCTGTTGAAACCTGCTGGTAACGACTCGTGCGGTGCCAGAATTCTCTCTCTGTGACCACCGCGCACAACTTCGTTCGCCAAGTTCGAAGGTCACTCTTAAGAAGACATACCAGGGGGTACCCAAAAAAACCGGAATTATTTTTTAAAAGGTATTCATTATCGAACTGTTTTCAAAACAACTTCACCCCCCTTCAAAATACTCTCCAACTAATATATTTGTCAAATCGGTGCTTCCAGTGTTCGCAACATTTTTTGTAGTTTAGAAAAGGCCGACAGCTCCTCCCTCGTCTTTTTCTTAACTGCTTCGGTGCTGTCAAATTGATGTCCTTTCATGCCCCTTTTCATGCGTGGAAATACGAAAAAAGTCTCACGAAGCGAGGTCAGGGGAGTAAGGTGCATGGGGCAGTAGAACCGTGCCATTTTTGGCCAAAAACTAACAGAAATGGATATGTCTGCGGGTCCGTTGTCATGGTGGAAGAACCAGTCTCCTGTCTGCCACAAATCGCCGAACCGAACTCCAAAATAACCCACTAATGTCCGTCAGTTGTCTCTCGGCGGTCTGTGAGCACAAGCTCTCGATTTTTTTCAATATTTTCGCCTATTCGGGCAGTTGATGGACGTCCAGAACGAGGGTTGCCATCAATCGACATGTCACCATTTTCAAATCGAGCGAACGATTACATTTGAGTTTTTCCCACAGCGTCGTCTTGGTAAGCTGTTTTCAGCATTAAAACAGTTCCAACAGCATTTTTATCGAGTAGAGAACAAAATTTCACAGCTGCACGTTGTTCGCTTAAACTTTCCATCATAAAAAACGAAACAAGAACAAAATAGCGCCAGCAAAAAAAAAAATCACTGCAGATGAGCAGAAGAAGCCAGGTCGACAAAACAGGTGACACTGAACTGGCAATCAGTTGCGCTATACACGCCTAGCGCCAGAAATGCATACTACACGAGCTCCGCCCACGGCAATGTTATTCCGGTGCTTTTTAGGTACCCTCTCGTACCACTACTGACCCTTACTATCCCCTTTTGCCCTCTCGTATCCAGATGAATACAATAGCTACACATTAACATCATAAGTATGCATCTTTTGTTCTGTCATCAAAACTGGATCGGAAGCAATAAATTATACTATGTTACCTCATACACTATCTCGTCAAAAGCGTAAGGATATTTTTTAGTGGACATTAATGTGGAATGTGTCCGCCGTTTGCCTTTACGAAATCTTGACCTCTGCTGGTTACACATTGAGTGAGGTATAAAGCGCATTCTTCCTCCAGACCTGTAAACAGAAAAGGTAGTGTTTTATTTATTTATTAATTTATAGGTTACAGCCTACTAGCTGAGAAGCTACAATGGGCTTTCTCATAGATCGTAATAAGTGTATATAGTAATTAGGTATACCTAGGTTTTGAACAATACATACAAAGGTCATTTCAAAAGTTCTCCACACTGAGCATGCGCGACCGATATGGTGGTGTGATGAAGTATCGGATGAGGGTGAGACTTCAGGCGTGAAGCTCGTGTAACTGTTTGCTGGTTCAGTTTTAAAGTGGAAGGTGAAACTGTCTCAAGTCGGATTACACTTAGTGATGAGCGTTCCTGCATCGAAATCAAATCCTTTCTTTGAAAGAACCCAACGAAAACTTACAACGCTTTCAGACACGTGTGTGTGAGTAGTACGGAGGATCGCAGCACAGTACGTCTCGTTTCCGTGAAGATCTGGTATGCTTTGAGGGCAACCCAAGAAGTGTAAGGCCAACTGCGACAGAATACACCTAACATTTTGAGAAAGGATCGACGAAAAACACTTGAGGAAATTGCATATCACGCCAGACTACCTGTCACTTCAGTTTACAGAATCATAATTGAGAAGTTAAAGATGAGAAAAGTTGCTGCCAGGTGGGTTATGCATGATCTGAGAATAGAGAGCAAAAAGCAAGAGACAAAAGAATCGCAGATAAAACTGCTCCACGTTATCGAACAGAAGGAGAACGATTTCTGAAAAGAATTGTTGCACTTGACGAAATCTTGATACGAGTTCTTGAGACAGAACTGAAGTCTCAGTCATCACAACAGAAAATTCCGCCAACAACAATCAAAGGTGAAACTAAGGAGATAAAATGAACCGACTCATAGCTACAAATAGAGTGCCCTGGAGATGTCTGTAACAGGTGTGTAAAACGAGCTGTTTTTGAAAAATGTTTTGCGTCCGAAAATTTGTCAAAGAAGGCCTGACATCCTTGCAGCTGGAGACCTCAATTGGACCGCATACTACCCTGCTAGTGAGAGAAACGCTCCACATATACGGACGGGAGATACTTCTCCGCCAACTATACAGTCCTTATATGCACCCACCAGACTTGGATCTGTTTCTCAAATCGAAGAAACAAATCCGTGGAAAACGTTTTGATACAACTGAGGAAGCTTCCAGTGAGGTGCCGCTAGTAATTAGACAGCTCAAAAATGAGGTGCTCTGTCCGGAATACAGAGTTTGCCAAAACAATGGGAAACTGACGTAAGCAAGAACTTAGATTATATTGAAGGCCTGTAGTTTGTAGACTAAATTATGAGCTGCAATTTGCATCAAAATCCTATGAGATGACGCGTCCATCTGGATGCACATTTAATAACTTTACTTATGTCTTGACCATACTTCTGTTTTTCATCAACCTCACGCGTTTCGGCTTTCCGTTATTTTCAGAGACATTGCTACGTCAGTCATATAAAAATAATTAGATACAACGCATGACATCAACATTCTCGAGCACCAGACAAGTTTTTTATGACTGACATAGCAATGCCTTTGAAAATGACGGAAAGTCGAAACGCGTAAGGTTGATGAAAAATAAAAGTGTGGTCAAGATATAAATAAAGTTATTAAAAGAATAAATTATTTTGTTCAGTTCTATCTTACAGTGTGCAGAAGTTTTTAAATGACCCTGGTAGAATTGAATAATGCTAATACTACAAAAATGATAATGCTACAAATTCATTTATTGCATATTTAAAAACCTGTTGCTTATTTGAAAAGCAAGGTGTACATTTTACAATTTTGCGTTTCTAGCAAAATTTATTTTGAGCAATAAAACAAGGGTAACAATAATGAATTAATACTGGTTTAAGCCGGCCGCTGCGGCCGAGCTGTTGTAGGCGCTTCAGTCCAGAACCGCGCTGCTGCTACGGTCGCAGGTTCGAATCCTGCCTCGGTCATGGATGTTTGTGATGTCCTCAGGTCAGTTAGGTTTAAGTTGTTCTAAGTCTAGGGTACTGATGGCCTCAGATGTTAAGTCCCATATGCTTAGAGCCATTTGAACCAGTTTACTGGTTTAAAATGGACTTAATGTGAGGAAAAGAAAACCGAAACTATTTGTTTATTTAAGAAGATGATAAGATTTTTAGTAGAAGAACATTTCCCACTGCCTGGGTGTTTCAGGTGGAAGGGCATCAGAACAGCTTCGAGCCAGTCCCAGATGGAGAAGCTATTTGCTTACGTCTAAGTACAAATTTATTGAATTATATTATTTAAAATTTTTGTTCTATATAATAATTAGTATGCATTTCTCATATCAATTTTGCTGTTGTAGCCACACAGAGGGGCAGCGCAGTCTGAGGCACCATGTCACGGATTGCACGGGCCCTCCCGCCGGAGGTTCGAGTCCTCCCTCGGGCGTGGGTGTGTGTGTTGTTCTTAGCATAAGTTAGTTTAATTTAGTTTAAGTAGTGTGTAAGTCTAGGGACCGATGACCTCAGCAGTTTGGTCCCTTCGGAATTCACACACATTTGGACATTTTTGCTGTTATAATGCAGCTTCCTGTAATGCCTCATGGAAAATCATCCATTACGGGAAATTTAAATCGTAGATGGCATTTGGCTGTAGTATGACATTCTTTAATAATTACGGGCAATAACATGGCTTTTCCTGTAGGAGAGGAGGTTCGGAAGTTCGTCGAGCCTCGCCCCCTAGATAGTTTTAGCTCAGTCTAGTTCTTTAACGTACACAGCTATGAAGTTAAACTGAGCAATTATTTACGAGTTACTTATCTATAGTTACAATCCTTATACATTTTCTATCGTTGCTAATGTTCTATACATACTTGTATTTTTCATTGTTCTATGTATCCATGTTGTTTTGTTCTGAGTTTGTTGAGGCACCCGAGTCAGTGATTGTTTTGTTGTCGGAATCGTTCAATGTGTTGTGTTGCCTAGCAGGATGATTCCCTGTTCTCTGCCTCGTGGCCGTGCGGTTCTAGGCGCTACAGTCTGGTACCGAGCGACCGCTACGATCGCAGGTTCGAATGCTGCCTCGGGCATGGGTGTGTGATGTCCTTAGGTTAGTTAGGTTTAATTAGTTCTAAGTTGTAGGCGACTGGTGACCTCAGAAGTTAAGTCGCATAGTGCTCAGAGCCATTTTTCTGCCTCGTGTACGGTCATTCCTGTCTGTATGCTGTGTGGAGTGCATGTGAAATTTTGTTTGTGATGGTGTTTAGTCCTAAACGGTCATCCTGCTGTCTTATCCTTTGTCGTGCTGTTGTGGTCGTATGTTTCTATACACGTCGCAGTGTAATATAATGTGTTCCACTGTGACGATTTCTTCACGTGTGGGTAAGTCTGTGTCACGTGCAGATGTTGTGGGTACGGTCCATGCCCTGTAAAAAAGTGGACCATACCACGTGTCGGATCTGTATATTTCATGTTCATTCATGTTAGAATGATAGGGAGGACTGTGTGTACTCTGTGTCCTTTGTCTGTTGTGTCCAATTTGGTCTGCCAGATGTCATGTCGTCATTTATTAAGTTGTTTGTCGTCAGTTATTTGTTGACCTATAATTTCCTGTTTTTGTCCTGTCGTCCCTTTTCATCCAGTATACTGCTGCTCTGAAACATACGGTAAAGTGTATTGGGTACACACACACAAGATGAGGCATAAAGCCCCTATAGATGTTGTCCTAAAGTTATAATTTTTATTGGTGTGCAGATAGTTCGTCAGTGAGCTGAAACTAGTATCAGTATAGGAATTTTAGAGCTCTTGACCTAGGAATCTCATCCGCACATTTTAACATAACACATTGCCTGTCTTCCGATTTGACAATGTCAAGAAAATGAATTTATGCATAACTGACATTGTGTCGGGGCGTCACACAGCACTGAAATAACAATGTGAGCGGCGCAAATCGGTTAATTTCCGATGTAAGCAGCTGACAACTTTGCCCCCAATCCTCCTGCACCTCCCCAACAAATTCAAAGTGAAAAGTTTCTTCCTGAGAAACCCTGATATTGACGTCCAGTTCCTTCTGATCATTATCCGCTCAATGTGAACCCCGCCATTTGAAATGCACTGTGAAATATTTGAAGTTAATTATAAAACAGGCTAGCTCTCAGAGGAATGTTTATTGCAAGGTGATCGGTTTCGATCATCACACGGTCATCTTCAGAGATTTAAAACCACCTTAATGGACAATGGCTATAGATGGAGCAGGAACCGCTAAATGACGATAATCAATTAGCTATTCCTGCTCCATGCACAGCCATTGTCCATAAACCTGATTTTGAAGGTCTGAAGATGATCATGGATGATCGAAACCGGTCACCATTTAATAAACGTGCCTTTGAGATCTAAACTCGTTTATATCTAATTTCAAATACTTTGGCTTGCTGACTGTCTGCAGCAGTGTTTTCAAAAATAATGTATTTTGGAATGTTTTTATGTTACGTTCTGTCAAGTGTGAAACAGCCTTAATACGCAAAGCAGTCTCTGGAAGGTTACGAAACGGCGGTTCACAAAATTACGGTGTCAAACAATTACCTTCTCTGCCACGTGAAGTTGTAAAATCTTTGAGTCGTTATCGAACAGTGGAAGTAGAACGAAGTACGAGGGGTATTCAATAAGTATCGCAACAAATTTTTTCTGGAGCATTTTTATATTATTGGGGATTCCAGTACACCATATATACTCCACTATTTGGGCTACAAAACCTTATTTTTCAACATAACCTTCGCTCAGTCGGTGGTCTTACACCACCTTCCTGGGAGGGCTTGAATGCCTGCATGGTATCACTCTACTAGTCGACATCGCAGGCAACGTCTTGCTGCGTCAGAAACCTCCCCATCACCCATATGCTGCTTCCCGTGGAGTGCGTCCTCCATTGGGCAGAACAGATGGCGGTTTGAAAGTGCGAGATCCGGGCTGTAGAGCTGATGACGAAGAACAGTCCAATGAAGTTTTGTGAACTCCTCTCAGGCGCGCAGGCGTGTGTCAGTGCTACCAACAGGGACGTCCAGTTATGCAGCGAGGTGTTTGTAAGACGTATGCTTTGCCGGCGATGGGCGAGGCATGACAGAATCTCTGACCAGAGAGTAGTTTATCGTTAGTTGTTGCTTGTCGCTAGTCTGCGCTTGACTGCGCGAGTGGACAGTAGTAGTCTGCGGAAGTCGGCATGCGTCGGCTGTGTGCTCTGCTCGCGACTCTGGTCAGGACTCTGGAGGATGAGTATTGTTGTAGAAGGTAACGAAGCAGCCTTGCGCATATTTAATAATGTATGTTTATTGTAATTTAATTTTTTCAAAAAAAATGCCCCAATAATAATTTTTATAATATAAAGTAACTTTTTTTTAAAGAAAAGCATTCATTTCAATTTCCAATGCATTATCATTGCTTCCAAGAATAAAAAAAAAATATACGCCAGCATTGCACGAAGCTGAGTCGAAAAATGTCTAATTAAGAGCAGATATAATTGCAGTTTTATTGAGGTAAGAATTTTTGCTTTTTTTATTCAGAATACAGGGCCGAAGGGCAGCGCTGCTGTCCTCATAAAATTCATCAGGTTACAAAACTTTTTTTTATTATTTTGGAGTTTAGGAATTTTTCTGTTTCGAACTTGACATTAAATGAGAAAAGAATTTTGTGGTAACATTAAATGTGAATGCATTTCTGCACACAGACAATAAATGGGAGCCAATTTTGTTCAGAGGTTACAATATTAGAAAAATTCATTTAATTATTATTTTTTTGTGGTGAGGTTACGCTTGGCATATTTTCATTATTATTCTTTGGGAGGTTACGCTTGGCTCACTTCCATTTTCATTTTTATTTAACATATTTTGTTGGGAGTTTACGCTTGGCTTCATTTTTATTTTACATTTTTGTGGGGAGGTTACACTTGGCGACATCCTGCCAGGATCGTATTTCTTTGGGAATCTTCTGAGAAGTAGCCATATATCTGCTCTTATTTACTTAAACGTAGTTTGCATCTGGCGCAACGCATTTACTAATTTGTCACTCTTTCTTTCACAGATCATCGGCAATTTGTTGCTCTTTGTTGTATTTGTGTTTGTTGCATTTTGCATTGTCTTTGTTACATTTGTGAATAATTTTGATTTGTGAAAAATGCCGCGAAAAACTGTTAACAGTACATCGCGATGTACAATGAGTGAAATAGCCGACTCGAATAATTTGACCGATAGTATTTGCGACACTCAGGGTAATGATGATAATCTCCTAATTGTAGACAATCAGTGCGTACCGACCGCTAGTAATGATTTTAAACCTAATGATGAACAAATAAATTCAATTGTGTCCTCTGTTAATTTGACGACAATTGATGACGCGGGACGTTCTGTTACAATGAACGCTGCCCAGCTTGACACACCCGGTTTGCAAAATTTACGTAATGAACAGATAATTGTTTCCAACGAAAATGAGCAGTGTAATCAGAGTATGACAGATTTATTTAATTCCGGTGTAGTGACTGGGATTCATAGGTCACCTGGAATGAGAGTGTCCGTACGTTCCATTACAGGAGTCACATATGTCACTACGTTTGCATGTAAAACCTTCCGACAGACGAAAACCGAATTTCGGAAACCGTTCTTCGCTGTCATTTTTACATGTTAAGCTCTGAAGTGGATTTGCTTGCCCAGTAAAATATGGTGTCCGCAAAGCAGCTGATCCACTTTCTGATTCAGTCAACACAATCCTTATTTCTTTTCACTTAAATATTACAGGTAGTGGCTCTGGGCACTATGTGACTTAACTTCTAAGGTCATCAGTCCCCTAGACTTAGAACTACTTAAACCTAATTAACCTAAGGACATCACACACATCCATGCCCGAGGCAGGATTCGAACCTGCGTCCGTAGCGGTCGCGCGGTTCCAGACTGTAGCGCCTAGAACCGCTCGGCCACCTCGGCCGGCCACATTATTACAGGTAGACAGTTTCATGCTCAGTCTAATATTTCTGCTTCTACTTCACTGCACAATAAGTCAATATTAATCGAATATTCTGGAAACAAGACGTAACTCGACAACCCAAGCACGTTCGAAGACCGGTTGGGTTTACATGGGAGCAAGAATCGATTGCGGAATTGGAAAACCAACAACTAGAAGCGGATTTCCATAAGTGTTTATATGACCACCCAGAAGCGGTGTTGGGAAATCGGTTTACGTAATATGGATTTGTGAACACCAAGTAAATTGTGTTTGTGTGCGGCTGGCCGGTACGCGGGAGATCGAACAGTTTTGCACCATCGTGTTGCGATGTTGACAGACGCATCGCCCTACGACTCACCGTGCTCTTGTTCACTGCCGGGTCTCCGCAGAAATCATGCAATCGCGTATGAATATCTGCGATGCTCCGGTTTTCCGCCAAAAGAAACTCTATGACAGCTGTCTGGTTGGAAAACATCTCTGTTGCAGACGACATTTTGCAAGCAACGTACAACACCACCATCTATCAGAACTTCATGGAACTATAGTGGCTGAAGCGAGAATATTCCCCGATGTGGCACAGTAAATTCCACATTTTTTCAACCGTTATTGGCAGAGTAAAAAAAGGTTACATTATATATTGAACCCCTGTCGTAGTAACCAGTAGCAGGAGCCTCCTCAAGGCCGGCTGAAACGTAGGGGGTGGCTGCAGGGGGTAGGTTGGGGACAGTGAGGGGGTAGAAAGGGAATGCAGTCTGCCCTGGCGCCGGTTTCGCTGTCGGCGAGGAGACCGCTATCGGAATATCTGCCGCTGCTGGCGGCGCATTGAATTCCGATGTGGGCGCCGCATCTGGGCGCCCCGGAGGCGCGGGCGTCGCGACGCTGCGCCCCAGACGGGCAGACGCCGGCGCTCGGCCCGCACTGGCGTCGGAGGCGGCGTCGGCGTCGGCTCCGGCGCTGGCGCGAGTGCGGACGACACTGCAGCACCGCCAAGCCGGCGTACTCTCCCTGCATCTGCGCTGCTGGCTACAAGACCTCACACGGTACAGGAGGACAAGTTTAGCTCACACAGCTGCCACTTCTACCACCAGCAACTAGCGCTATTGTGGCTAAGTATCGAGTCCATCTGAGTTTGTACGGCAGATAGGGGCACGCCATTCTCTACTACTTCAACACTGTCCCTGACTTCATCAATCGTAGAGACTAGAGAGTCCTACTTATCTATACTGAGTTCATCATAAGAGTCAACCTGATGTACACTGAGGGGAAAGAAGTCCTGGCATACCTTCTAATATCGTGTCGGATCTCCTTTTGCTCGGCGTAGTGCAGCAACTCGATGTGGAACAAACAACTTGTCGCAAATCCCCTGCAGAAATATTGAGCCGTACTGTCTCTAGAGCCGTCCGTATTTGCGAAAGCGTTGCCGGGGTGGGATTTTATGTATCAACTGACCTCACTATTATGTCCCATAAATGTTCGATGGGAGTCATGTTGGGAGATCTTGGTGGCCAAATCATTCGCTCGAATTGTCCAGAATGTTCTTAAAACCAATCGCGAACAACTTTGTGCCGGTAATATGGCGCATCGTCATCCATAAAATTTTCAGTTGTTTGGGAACATGGAGTATGCGAACGGCTGCAAATAAAGTAGCCAGACATAACCATTTCCAGTCATGGTTGGTTCAGCAGAACGAATGGATTCGACAGTTCCGTGTAAACACAGCCCACTCCGAAACTTCCTATCAGGAAGTTTCATATCAAATGGTTCAAATGGCTCTGAGCACTATGCGACTTAACTTCTGAGGTCATCAGTCGCCTAGAACTCAGAACTAATTAAACCTAACTAACCTAAGGACATCACACACATCCATGCCCGAGGCAGGATTCGAACCTGCGACCATAGCGGTCACGCGGTTCCAGACTGAAGCGCCTTTAACCGCACGGCCACACCGGCCGGCGAAGTTTCATATCAGCGTACACTCCGCTGCAGAGTGAAAATCTCAACCTGGAAACATCCCCTAGGCTGTGACTAGGCCATGATGTCTCCGCAGAATCCTTTCTTCCAGGAGTGATAGTTCTGCAAGGTTCGCAGAAGAACTTCTGTGTAGTTTGGAAGGTAGGAGACGGGGCACTGGCAGAACTGAAGCTGTGAGAACGGGTCTTGAGTCGTTCTTGAGTAGCTGAGATGGTAGAGCACTTGCCCGCGAAAGGCAAAGGTCCCGAGTTCGAGTCTCGGTCCGGCACACAGTTTTAATCTGCCAGGAAGTTTCATATCAGTGCACACTCCGCTGCAGAGTGAAAATCTCATTCTGGAAACAGCCCACACCATTACGGAGCCACCACCAGCTTGCAGAGTGCCTTGTTGACAACTTGGTTCCATGGTTGCATGGGATCTGTGCCACACTCGAAGACTACCATCAGCTCCAAGCGACTACGATTGGGACGTATCCCATCAGGTTACGGTTATGCAGTCGTCTAGGGTACAACCAATATTGTCGCGAGCGCAGCAGAGGCACTGCACGTTATATCGTGCTGTTTGCAAAGGCACTAGCGTCGGTCGTCTGCGGCCATCTCCCATTAATGCCAAATTTCGCCGTACTGTCCTAACGGATACTTTCGTTGTACGTCCCACGTTGATATCTGGGGTTATCTCACGAGGCATTGCTTGTCAGCCCTGACAGATCAACGCAAACGCCGCTGCTTTTGGCCGTTAAGTGAAAGCCGCTGGTCACTACGTTGTCCGTGGTGAGAGATTGAATTTAGGTGTTCTCGGCGCACTCTTGAGCCTGTGGACGTTGGAATACTGAGTTCACTGACGATTTGCGAAATGGAATGTCCCTTGCGTCTAGCTCCAACTACCAATCCGCTCTTATGTCTGTTCATTTTCGTCGTGTGGCCATAATCACACTGGAAACTTTTTCACATGAATCACCTGAGTACAAGTAACTACTCTACTATACCTTGTGTACGTGATGCTACCGCCATTTGTATATTAGCATATAGCTATCCAATGACTTTTGTCACCTCAGTGTGTAATCATGATGGTCCATTGATTGTGACCGGGCCAAATATATCACGAAACAAGCGTCAAACGAAACTACAAAGAACAAAACTCGTATAGCTTGGAGGGGAAAACCAGGTGGCGCTGTGTTTGGCCCGCTAGATGGCGCCGCCATAGGTCAAACGGATATCAACTGCGTTTTTTACAAAATAGGAACCCCCATTTTTTATTACATATTCGTGTAGTACGTAAAGAAATATGAATGTTTTAGTTGGACCACTTTTTTCGCTTTGTGATAGATGGCGCTGTAATAGTCTCAAACATATGGCTCACAATTTTAGACGAACAGTTGGTAACAGGTAGGTTTTTTAAATTAAAATACAGAACGTAAGTAAGTTTAAACATTTTATTTCGGTTGTTCCAATCTGATACATGTACCTTTGTGAACTTATCATTTCTGAGAACGCAGGCTGTTACAGTGTGATTACCTGTAAGTACCACATTAATGCAATAAATGCTCAAAATGATGTCTGTCAACCTCAATGCATTTGGCATTACGTGTAACGACATTCCTCTCAACAGCGAGTAGTTGGCCTTCCGTAATCTTCGCACATGCATTGACAATGCGCTGACGCATGTTGTCAGGCGTTGTCGGTGGATCACTATAGCAAATATCCTTCAACTTTCCCCACAGAAAGAAATACGGGGGCGTCAGATCCGGTGAACGTGCGGGCCATGGTATGGTGCTTCTACGACCAATCCACTTGTCATGAAATATGCTATTCAATACCGCTTCAACCGCACGCGAGCTATGTGCCGGACATCCATCATGTTGGAAGTACACCGCCATTCTGTCATGCAGTGAAACATCTTGTAGTATCACCGGTAGAACATTACGTAGGAAACCAGCATACATTGCACCATTTAGATTGCCATCGATAAAATGGGGGCCAATTATCCTTCCTCCCATAATGCCGCACCATACATTAACCCGCCAAGGTCGCTGATGTTCCACTTGTCGCAGCCATCGTGGATTTTACGTTGCCCAATAGTGTATATCATGCCGGTTTACGTTACCGCTATTGGTGAATGGCGCTTCGTAGCTAAGTAGTACGCGTGCAAAAAATCTGGCGTCGTCCCGTAATTTCTCTTTTGGCCAGTGGCAGAACTGTACACGACGTTCAAAGCCGTCGCCATGCAATTCCTGGTGCATAGAAATATGGTACGGGTGCAATCGATGTTGATGTAGCATTCTCAACACCGACGTTTTTGAGATTTCCCGTTCTCGCGCTATTTGTCTGCTACTGATGTGCGGATTAGCCGCGACAGCAGGTAAAACACCTACTTGGGCATCATCATTTGTTGCAGGTCGTGGCTGATGTTTCACATGTGGCTGAACACTTCCTGTTTCCTTAAATAACGTAATTATTCGGCGAACGGTCCGGACACTTGGATGATGTAATCCAGGATACCGAGCAGCATACATAGCACACGCCCGTTGGGCATTTTGATCACAATAGCCATACATCAACACGATATCGACTTTTTCCGCAATTGGTAAACGGTCCTTTTTAACACGGGTAATGTATCACGAAGCAAATACCGTCCGCACTAGCGGAATGTTGCGTGATACCACGAACTTATACGTTTGTGACTATTACAGCGCCATCTATCACAAAGCGAAAAAAGCGGGCCAACTAAAACATTCATATTTCTTTACGTACTACACGAATATGAAATAAAAAATAGGTGTTTCTATTTAAAAAAAAACGCAGTTGATATCCGTTTGACCTATGGCAGCGCCATCTAGCGGGCCCATCATAGCGCCATCTGGTTTCCCCCTTCAAGCTAGACAAGTATCGTTCTTTGTAGTTTTTTCGTTTGAGGCTTATTTCGTGAGATATTTGGCCCAGTCACTATCAATGGACCACCCTGTATATAATGACCACCTACCTAATAGTATGTGCACATTTGGCACGGATAACAGAGGCGACGTGTCACGGAATGGAAGAAGTGACGCCTTGTCAGGTCGCTCGAGTGGGGTGGGCGCACCACTTCTTCCGACACAAGTCACCTAATTCCTGTAAATTCCGGGGAGGGGGACGATGAGCTCTAATACCACATTCAGTCACATCCCAGATGTGTTCGATAGGGTTCAGATCTGGCAACCTGGAGGGGGCAGCACAGCAATTGGAACTCGCCACTGTGTCCCTCGAACCACTCCATCACACTTCTGGCCTGTGACGTGGCGCATTACCTAGTTGAAAAATGCCCTTGTGATCGGGAGACATTATCACCGTGAAGGAGTGTATGTGGTCTGCAACCAGTGTACGATACTCCTTGGCTGTCATGGTACAAGCTCCACTGGACCCGTGGATGCTCATGCGAATGTTCTCCAGAGCATAATGGAGTCTCCGCAAGCTTTTTTCCATCCCACAAATGCAGGTATCAAGGAGCTATTGATTGATTCGCGCCTTCCCCTCGACTTCATGAAGAAGGTAACGGGATACATCAGACCATGCAACGCTCTGTCACTGTACCAACGTCCAGTGCCGATGGTCATGAGGCCATTTCAGTCGTAATTGTCGATGTCGTGGTGTTGACATTGGCTCATGCACGGCTTGTCGGCTGCGGAGGCCCATTATTAAGAGTGTTCGGTGCACTGTGCGTTCACACTTATACTCTGCCTAGCATTAAAGTCTGCTGTTAGTTCCAATGAGGAGTGGCCGCCCAACCTCTGACGTCTGGAGTGGTTTTACCTTAGTTACGTTGTAACCTCCCCACAGAATTTTGAAATGACAATAATTAAATGTGAATGGTCATAGAACCTAGTGTAACCTTCCCGCAAAAATGAAAAATAATTTTTAAATGAGAATATTCATTCTGCTAAGTGTAATCTCCCCGTAATTATTTTTAAATGATATGAATTCAATAAAAATGCAAATAGACCCAAATGTTAGGTTCCCACAGTAATAAAATTCAATGATAATAAAAATGTGCAAAAAATGTTAAGTCCCTACGAAATTAACGTTATGATCAACCTGATAAATTTTATAAGGTCATCTGCGATGACCTTAGGCCCTGTGCAAATCTGATAAATTGATTCTGGCAGGAAAAGCATAGGAAGTATTGTTTCAATTGTAATGATTATTTTCTTAAAAAATTGCTTTCAGAACAAAATTATTATTGGGGCGATTCTTGAACAAATTAATTACTGTTAAGATACATTACATTATCAGATGAGCGCAATGCTGCTTCATTACCTTATTTAAAAGTACACCTCGTCCTGAACCTTGACCAGAGCCCCATGTCGACGCCCGCCGACTCCTCACACACAACTGCGACTGTCTCTCGCGCGCTACTACATGCTCTCGCGACTCGCTACGTGCAACAACTTTCTCGCAACTGCATCATCTCGCACGTGCTACTGCTCTCCAACTGAACTGAACTCTCGCGCGGTCAAGCGCAGACTAGCAACGATAAATAACTCTCTGGTCAGAGATTCTGTCATGCCTCGCCATCGCTGCTACCGAGTACATACGCGTTTCAACGTTACGCGTCGAAGACACTCACTACAGAGCTCCTCGAGCACTGGACAAATCGTGCAGTTTCCGAAACGCTCGTGCCGAGCCTCTTGGCCACCACAATCTGCCCTCAGTCAAATTCAGATAGATTGCGTGACTTTCCCATTCTACAAATTACCCATTCTGCACACGGACAGCACGCTTACTGATACTACATGCACCGTGCGTGTGTCCGACTGGCAGTCATTCCTCGCCAGATGACGCTGGTATCTCCTGGATGGGTTTATATCGGTAGTTGGTGTGTGGTCATAATGTCTGAGTTGATGAGTCTACAGTAAGACTGCAATGAGACGCCTAATACATAACTAGGACCTACTTCCAACAACGTAATAACACCTATATATATGTGCTACTGCTACTGACCAATCACGGGAAGCGTTTACTTCCACGAAATATCTAGGAGTATGAGTACGGGGTGATTTAAAGTGGAACAAGCACCTAACATTCGTCGCATGCACGGCAGATGCCAGACTGGGATTCGCTGGAAGAATATTCAGGTAATGCAGCCCGCCAACAAAGTAGCTTACAGTACTTGAAAGTTTGCTCATCTGCCTGGGATCCGTGCCAGATACGATTGATAGAGGAAATTCAGAAGATCCAAAGAAAAGCAACACGCTTCGTTACAAATTCATTCAGTAAGCGCGTAAGCGTCACGAAGATACCCAGCTGGCTCCAGTGGCATACGTTGCAAGAGAGGCGTTCTGACCACTGTATGGTTTGCTGTTAAAGTTCCGAGGGCGTATGCTCCTGGAAACGTCCAGCGATATATGCTTCCTCTTACGTATATCTCGCGGAAAGACTATCAAGACACAATCAGAGACATCCGATTCCACCACGGAGGCTTACCAGCAATCGTTCTTTCCAAGAACTATTCGCGACTGGAAAAGGAAAATGGGGAAGTGATACTGGTACAAAAAGTACCCTCCGCCACACGACTTATGGTGGCTTGTATATGTAGATGTATATGTAGATATGGAAAAGGAGTACTTCCTTGTGTCAACATTTTAAGGTTTTCCCAAAAAGCTGGAATGTATGGACAACTTTTCCTTTGTGAAATAGTAAACTTTAAAGGTCCGTCTTGATCACACAGACTTTTACGCTTCACTATTACCAGTTTCGGCTGCTCCCATCTTCAGATCTGTTACAAACGAAAACAATGGTGTAAACAACTAAATTCAACTAGCTGGAGCAAAATCTGTGACAGGCTAGGTGATACATAAGAAAAAATAAATAAAAAAAATTTACATGATTAACAGCCATGCATATCAGCCAGACGTACCATAAAATATTCTGATATAGGTATCAGCGTCAAATTATACGTGTCAGTACGTGATGACCTAGATACGTCTGATATTTATACAAATAACTGAGGCCAACAGAGGGCACCCCAGCTAGGGTACAAGAGTAATCAGCATCGCAAATTTAATAGTTAAAAGGCATTATGCGTTGCCATTAATTAAAATTACTTCACATGACGAAATGAGCGACTGACAATAAAACATGTAGTGACATACGATATGTGGAACTAACTCCACATCTAAAATCCATGCAAAAGGAGCAACTAGTGACAATGGGAACCTCATAGCTGTTGTATTCTCTTTAGCCTCTTTTATGTCTTCACGATGTGTCTGTAGAGCTGTACCACGGGAAGCAGGGAGAGGATGTTGGTTAGTGGCCGGAATCCTCGTTCTATTACACAGACTGCACGCAATTAATAACTGAGTTCTTTATTCATAAAGAAAGAGCTACTTAACTTACGTTTCGATGTGCTTTGGTACAAGGTCTCTTCTGCATAGTCCACGTAGTCTCAGTCCTGTTGAAGCAGAAGTCCGCTATGTTCACTACAAGGTTACTACAAAGTATGTGCTCCATATCTCTATGCTAGAGGCTAAGTGGTGGTGGTGGTGGTGGTTAGTGTTTAACGTCCCGTCGACAACGAGGTCATTAGAGACGGAGCGCAAGCTCGGGTTAGGGAAGGATTGGGAAGGAAATCGGCCGTGCCCTTTCAAAGGAACCATCCCGGCATTTGCCTGAAACGATTTAGGGAAATCACGGAAAACCTAAATCAGGATGGCCGGAGACGGGACTGAACCGTCGTCCTCCCGAATGCGAGTCCAGTGTGCTAACCACTGCGCCACCTCGCTCGGTAGAGGCTAAGTCTGCCACTCCTTATTGGCGACACGCTGGAATTCCACATCGTATAGGCTTAAACTACACTCATGCTCATAAATTAAGGATAATGCTGATACATGGTGAAAGAACGCTCTGGTGGGCGGTTTGCGAGTTAGAATCACCTCGGGATATGACCATGAGGTGCATTTGACCATCGGTTGTCGCACGGTGGTGCTGGCAGCAGTCGAAATACGCAGAGGTGTGTTGGTGCATGTCAGGGTACGATGCAGCGAGTAAGTGTGCAGACGTTTTCAGACGTGCTAATGGTGATTGTATGTTGAAAATGGTTCAAAGAACACATATTGGTGACGTTATGAGGGGTACAATACTAGAGCTACTGGAGGCTGGTCAAACACATCAGGTCATAGCTCGGGCCCTCCGTGTGTCACAGAGTGTGAGCTCAAGATTATGGAAACGATTCCAGCAGTCATGAAATGTGTCCAGGCGCTACAGTACGGGACGTCCACAGTGTACAACACCACAATAAGACCGATATCTCACCACCAGTGCCCGCAGACGGCCACGTAGTACTGGAGGTAGCCTTGATCGATACCTTACTGCAGCCACTGGAACAGTTGTCTCTAGACACACAGTCTACAGATGACTGAACAGACATGGTTTATGGGCCCGGAGACCTGCAAGGTGCATTCCACCGACCTCTGGTCACAGGAGACCCCGTAAAGGCTGGTGTCAAGAACACATTACATGGTCATTGGAACAGTGGTCCCAGGTTATGTTCACGGACGAGTCCAGGTATAGTCTGAACATTGATTCTCGTCGGGTTTTCATCTGTCGTGAACCAGATACCAACCCCTTAAAGTCCTTGAAAGGGACCTGTATGGAGGTCTTGGTTTGATGGTGTGGGGTGGGATTATGATTGGTGCACGTACAACCCTGCATGCCTTTGGCAGAGGAACTGTAACAGATCAGGTGTATCAGGACGTCATTTTGCACCAGTATGTCTACCTTTTCAGGGGTGCAGTGGGACCATCTTCCTCCTGATGGATGATAACGCACGGCCCCACCGAGCTGCCATCGTGGAGGAGTACCTTGAAACAGAAGATATCAGGCGAATGGAGTGGTCTGCCTGTTCTCCAGACCTAAACACCATCGAACACGTATGGGACGCTCTCGGTCGACGTCTCCAAACTCCCAGTACAGTTCAGGAGCTCCGAGAGGCACTGGTGCAAGAATGGGAGGCTATACCCCAGCAGCTGCTCGACCGCCTGGTCCAGAGTTTCCCTAACCGTTGTGCGGCGTGTGTACATGGTGACCATATCCCATATTGAATCGGGGTACATGCGCAGGAAACAGTGGCGTTTAGTAGCACATGTTTCGTGACGGCTTTCTCAACTTATGACCAATACCGTGGACTTACAGATGTGTGCGTTCCCTATGTGCCTATGCTATTAGCGCCATTTATGCGTAGTGCCACGTTGTGTGGCACCACATTCTGCAATTATCCTTAATTTATGAGCATGAGTGTAACTGGCGTAACAGGCTCGAAGTAACTGGCTAAACACACACGAACTCGAACGAACTAACTGTCCCTCCGGTCCGCGGCGGCGTTCCTACAGGGTGTTTCAAAAATGACCGGTATATTTGAAACGGCAATACAAACTAAACGAGCAGTGATAGAAATACACCGTTTGTTGCAATATGCTTGGGACAACAGTACATTTTCAGGCAGACAAACTTTCGAAATTACAGTAGTTACAATTGTCAACAGCAGATGGCGCTGCGGTCTGGGAAACTCTATAGTACGATATTTTCCACATATCCACCATGCGTAGCAATAATATGGCGTAGTCTCTGAATGAAATTACCCGAAACCTTTGACAACGTGTCTGGCGGAATGGCTTCACATGCAGATGAGATGTACTGCTTCAGCTGTTCAATTGTTTCTGGATTCTGGCGGTACACCTGGTCTTTCAAGTGTCCCCACAGAAAGAAGTCACAGGGGTTCATGTCTGGCGAATAGGGAGGCCAATCCACGCCACCTCCTGTATGTTTCGGATAGCCCAAAGCAATCACACCATCATCGAAATATTCATTCAGGAAATTAAAGACGTCGGCCGTGCGATGTGGCATAAACCACGAGGTGTTCGCAGTGTCGTCTAAGGCAGTTTGTACCGCCACGAATTCACGAAGAATGTCCAGATAGCGAGATACAGTAATCGTTTCGGATCTGAAAAATGGGCCAATGATTCCTTTGGAAGAAATGGCCGCTCAGACCAGTACTTTTTGAGGATGCAGGGACGATGGGACTGCAACATGGGGCTTTTCGGTTCCCCATATGCGCCAGTTCTGTTTATTGACGAAGCCGTCCAGGTAAAAATAAGCTTCGTCAGTAAACCAAATGCTGCCCACATGCATATCGCCGTCATCAATCCTGTGCACTATATCGTTAGCGAATGTCTCTCGTGCAGCAATGGTAGCGGCGCTGAGGGGTTGCCGCGTTTGAATTTTGTATGGATAGAGGTGTAAACTCTGGCGCATGAGACGATACGTGGACGTTGGCGTCATTTGGACCGCAGCTGCAACACGGCGAACGGAAACCCGAGGCCGCTGTTGGATCACCTGCTGCACTAGCTGCGCGTTGCCCTCTGTGGTTGCCGTACGCGGTCGCCCTACCTTTCCAGCACGTTCATCCGTCACGTTCCCAGTCCGTTGAAATTTTTCAAACAGATCCTTTATTGTATCGCTTTTCGGTCCTTTGGTTACATTAAACCTCCGTTGAAAACTTCGTCTTGTTGCAACAACACTGTGTTCTAGGCGGTGGAATTCCAACACCAGAAAAATCCTCTGCTCTAAGGAATAAACCATGTTGTCCACAGCACACTTGCACGTTGTGAACAGCACACGCTTACAGCAGAAAGACGACGTACAGCATGGCGCACCCACAGACTGCGTTGTCTTCTATATCTTTCACATCACTTGCAGCGCCATCTGTTGTTGAAAATTGTAACTACTGTAATTTCGAAAGTTTGTCCGCCTGAAAATGTACTGTTGTCCCAAGCATATTGCAACAAACGGTGTATTTCTATCGCTGCTCGTTTAGTTTTTATTGCCGTTTCAAATATACCGGTCATTTTTGAAACACCCTGTAAACACTGGCGGCTGAGAGCGCGTTAGTGGCGCATTTCCAGCGAGTCTTGTGGTTGGCCTCTATCGATACTCTCGCAACCCCTATGCCGCATGGTGTGCTGGCGTCAGCGTACGCCACCACACTATCCTGGCAAAGTAAATACAACACAAGATGTAAAAGCCAGTGTAAAAAGTTTAAAAATAAAATTACATCTATAAGTCGAAACTTTCCTGCTTGAAAAAACAATTGAACTACAACTGTGAGTGTAAGGTAATTAACGAAACGGTGACTTTTAACTAGAAAGTCGATAGTCGATTATACAGTCGCAGTGGGATCTCAGTGGCGCCACCTCATGGCTTCTCTGTATGAAGTTCTTGTATTCCTGCGGCGGAGCTGGTGGAAGGGGAGCCAATCCCCTCGCTGCTGGTGGCCGGAGCACACGATCGCACGCCCAGCTGCTGCGAAGCTCCAACAAGCTGTTCAAACCAGTAGCTTTCCGAATACATCGAAATAAGCATTCGGGACAAACTTATTCTGTTCATTCAGCAGTAATTCCGCCTGTCGTTTTCTGTGTACATAAATTTCCATTTCCTCGACTAGGTTCAGTAATTGTCTCCTTGGCGCCCTATGAAATACTTCCATATTATCCTCTATGCTTCCTGTCGCATGTTTTTCTGTCTCCAAATGCGTGTCAAAAACGCTCCTATTTCGGCTATATGTATGCTCTCTAGAAGTTCCTTCCCGTCTCACCAATATAAAACTTATCACAGTCTTGGCAGCTGACTTAATGGACACCAGATTCTTAATATTTTTTGCTGTTGTTGTCAACTTTGTGGCGTAGTCTAAAACCATTTGTATCTTTCGTTTGAAACACGATTTTTGCTTTCGTTTTACTGAAAGCTTGTCCAGTTCTGGCTATGCATGGCTGTTAATCATATAAATATTTTTTTTTTGTATATCATCTAACAGTTGGGGCAATACTGACCTTACACTTAGAGAAAGCTTTTGACAATGTTGACTGGAATATTCTCTTTCAAATTCTAAAGGTGTAAAATACAGGGAGCGAAAGGCTATTTACAATTTGTACAGAAACCAGATGGCAGTTATAAGAGTCGCGGGGCATGAAAGGGAAGCAGTGGTTGGGAAGGGAGTGAGACAGGGTTGTAGACTTTCCCCGATGTTATTCAATCTGTATATTGAGCAAGCAGTGAAGGAAACAAAAGAAAAATTCAGAGTAGGTATTAAAATCGATCGAGAAGAAATAAAAACTTTGAGGTTCACCGATGACATTGTAATTCTGTCAGAGACAGCAAAGGACTTGGAAGAGCATTTGAACGGAATGGACAGTGTCTTGAAAGGAGGATATGAGATGAACATCAACAAAAGCAAAACGACGATAATGGAATGTAGTCGAATTAAGTCGGGTGTTGCTGAGGGAATTAGATTAGGAAATGAGACACTTAAAGTAGTAAAGGAGTTTTGTATTTGGGGAGCAAAATAACTGATGATGGTCGAAGTAGAGAGGATATAAAATGTAGGTAGACTGGGAATGGCAAGGAAAGCGTTTCTGAAGAAGAGAAATTTGTTAACATCGAGTATATGTTTATGTGTCAGGAAGTCGTTTCTGAAAGTATTTGTATGCAGTGTAGCCATGTATGGAAGTGAAACATGGACGATAACTAGTATGGACAAGAAGAGAATAGAAGCTTTCGAAATGTGGTGCTACAGAGGAATGCTGGAGATTAGATGGGTAGATCACGTAAGTAATGAGGAGGTATTGAATAGGATTGGGGAGAAGAGAAGTTTGTGGCACAACTTGACTAGAAGAAGGGATCGGTTGGTAGGACATGTTTTGAGGCATCAAGGGATCACAAATTTAGCATTGGAGGGCAGCGTGGAGGGTAAAAATCGTAGAGGGAGACCAAGAGATGAATACACTAAGCAGATTCAGAAGGATGTAGATTGCAGTAGGTACTGGGAGATGAAGAAGCTTGCACAGGATAGAGTAGCATGGAGAGCTGCATCAAACAAGTCTCAGGGCTGAAGACCACAACAACAACATGTATCATCTGGCGTGTTATAGATTTTGGATCACCTAATTTAACTTTATTGGTTACATCACTGTTTTTTTGTGTGACACATGTGAAGATAGCAGTAGCCGAAACGGTAATAGTCATATGTAAAAGTTTGTGTGGTCGAGACGGACCTTAAAAATAAAGTGCCACGTTATGATCACGCTGCTCGGGGTAGCCACGCTGTCTGAGGTTCCTTGTCATGGTTTGCACGGCTCGCCCCGTCGTAGGTTCGAGTCCTCCCTCGGGCATGAGTGTGTGTGTTGTCCTTAGCGTAACTTACTTTAAGTTAGATTAAGTAGTGTGTAAGCCAAGGGACCGATGACCTCAGCAGTTTGGTCCCATAGGAACTTAGCACAAATTTGCAAATACGATCACGGACCTATTTTCAGACTTTATGTCTTCAACGAATGAAATACTGAAGCCAATGCTCCTATTTTCTCTCTGTTATGTTTCTTTCTGTTTCCCTTACTCTGTGGGTCGGGCTGGATATCATGAAGAGCTCTCTGGAGCGTAACGAGTTCCTCCTTGCTGCAACCCTATACAGGTTTCGCCCGATCACGTCTTGATTATGGCTCTACTGCCTACGGCTCGGCACGACCAACCTATTTAACGATGCTGGATTCCGTACACTACGAGGCTACGAGGCCATGAGATTGGTCACAGGAGCCTGCAGGACGATGCCTATACCGAGCTCGTGTTCAGAGGCAGGGGAGCGCGCCATTAGCGGCTCGGTGACGGTTCGTTTGGCCCTAATCAAAATTTCCACTTACGTCGTGTCTGAGCCGTGTGCGGCTCGCGTTGATGCCGTTCATAGCCTGGCATCTTGTAATAGCGATAGCGACGTCTCGTTTTCTTAGTGTGTTCACTGGCGCTACCACGTTTGCTCGCCTTGTCTCCCCGTGAGTGGCAACAGCAGCGCTTATCGATAGCGCGTGCTGCGGTACCATCTTTGGAGCGGCCTCTAGTTTTTCCGGGTCGTCGTGCGTCGAGCGAGGGGAGTTGGGACGGGAGCAGCAGTGACGTCCGGACAGCCACTACTCACCCGACCGCTGGCGACACACATGCACTGTCCGACGGAAGCACGTGGTCGCGAGAGTGCACGACCACGCCAAGGACCGGATTCAGCAAGTTTTTGATGAATAGACTGTGATATTCGTGTAGTGCAATTTTCACCCGTGTGTGTGTGTCCGCCCTCGAAGTGCCCTTACGGCAATAAGTTGTCAGTCGACGATTTATACTGGAATCTTTCCCGAGCCTGACTTGAGTGGGAACGACCGTTGGTTGATCGTTCGGTCGGTCGTCGCAGCGGGCGACGTGCATTTGGTCTTCCGACCGCTTCAGGCTTCTCTGTGTTTGTGCCGATTTGTAATTCGCCCTTGTTGTTTCACAGTGACTGGTTTTAGTATTGTGAGTTATTGGTGGAATTATTTTCCGGGATGCGTGTGTATCTTGTGGTTCTGAATGAGTAGTTATTTGAATGATGTTTGCGTACTGGATTTGGTGAGAGCTGCGAACGGAGATCAGTTCGGTTGGGGCGCAGCAGCGAGCACTCCGTGCAGCGCAAGCGGAAGCCGGAGCCGCTGGTGCCGGCCGCGGTGGCCGTGCGGTTCTAGGCGCTCCACTCCGGAGCCGCGCTGCTGCCACGGTCGCAGGTTCGAATCCTGCCTCGGGCATGGGTGTGTGTGATGTCCTTAGGTTAGTTAGGTTTAAGTAGTTCTAAGTTCTAGGGGACTGATGACCACAGCAGTTGAGTCCCATAGTGCTCAGAGCCATTTGAGCCGCTGGCGGCGTGCTGCCACTGCCCCTCTTAACCATTTAACGTATTATTTAATCAGACTTCCAACAAATACACCTGTTTATTTTATCTCTTTGCTTCTTTCTGTCATAAGTTTCATACGTTCTTATAAGTTTATATTATTTATATCCGTTGCCCTACTTAATCTTTTATCATATATGCCCCACCTAATCATTTCTCGTCTCAGAATCATCCTTGTAACCATTTATTTGCTCAAGCTTTGCTTTCTTACCTAAAAAACCGCAAAAATATTTTTAAACCATTTTACGTACCAAAATCAAGCCACCGATTCAAAGACGGGCATGCACAGCAAATGGCTGACATTTTTACGATATATTCCTAAAATCCTGATCCCGAATAGCCTTGACAATTTTCTTGACATCTTTATCCGTTCAAAGCTACCCTACTTTTACAGGTAAAACACGCACGGTAGATCCTGTATGAGGTGAATTCTCATAATAAGTAACTGTAGGAAACTCTTCAAATTTTAATGTTATTTATCTATGCAGCCATCTAAAAGTGCACCGTTCTAGTTATGAATCATCTTTATTTACTGCCGAGAAGTACCCGGAAACATGGTTTTTGGAACCAAAATCGAGCCGCACGGCTATGCACAGGAAGTCGGAATAAGTTTTCAGATATATTCGTAAGATCCTGATCTCGAACAACGTTGCAAATCTTCTGGATATATTTGCCCGTTCCCGAGATACAGACGTTCAAATTTACCCTACCTGCACACGTAAAATACGGACGTAAAATCTGTCACGAGGCGAAAACGTTGTTTATAACGTCACGTATAAGGACGAAATATGCTCTAAAGTGTCTCCGTTATCATCACAAGGATTCTGGGAACTCATGTTGCAGTACTGTCTGAGATAAAATTAGTTCATCTTTATTTGAATATCAGTTAAGTAAACAATCAAAATTGTACTGACCCATAAAGTTCTTTTCATATGAGTGACATTTGCTGCAGTGTCAGGGAAAGGAAGGGAACCAACGGAAAAATGCACCTATCGGAGCACCAGAAAGGCTAATATGCCTCTATTTATTAAAAGACTCTGACTGAGAAGTGAGGTACCAACTGCCTTAATCTACCTTACTTAGCACTTTTCAAAATTTTCTCAAAAGTTTTGGCATGCGAACATGTTCGCACTTTTTATTTTGAGAGAGAGGAATAGACGGTGGCAGTGGGAAAGAGACGGATATGTAATACATACCGGAAGGTAGTAGACAATGGTTGTGTTATGGAAAGAGCGAAGGAGGCAATTGCAGTTTCAGAGTAAGAGGGGGACGCGATGGCAGTAGATCATAGTTGACAGTGACAGAACAGTACTTGACAAAGAGTGATTTTTTTTTTTTGTGGTGCTGAAGTCTGATCAACTTCGTTGATTTTTACTTCTGTAGGGAATGGAAGGGGTAAAAATTTTCTCTTTATTTATTTATTCTTCTTTCAGCTTTAGTTTGGGCACACAGGAGGGTCCTTTAACTCGCTGCTTTTGGTGTGTGTTTGAAAACATGTGTGTAGAAGTGCTAAAGGACGATATGTCCTTAAATTATGGAGAATTACGTAGGGATATCATTTACGGAGGCTCAAATAACAAAGAGTGAAGGAGACAGTGCTAGTGGGAGGTGAATAAAGAGACGGAGAAAGTGGAAGTCGGTGAGAGCCAGTGATAATGACAACGAGGAAGAAAGATTTAGTGTCAGTGAGAAGAGACAGCTGCAGTGCGATGGAATGAATGGGACAGTAGCAGTAAGAGGGAGACAGTGACAGTGATAGGAGACAGAAGTAGTCGATCAGAACGAAGGAGTCTGCGGCTGTGAGACGGGAGACAGTGACAGACACAAAGAGATATTGACAACGAGTTGGGCTAAATGAGAGAATGTGAATGGGCAAGTGGGAATGAATTTATATGCGCGACGTGCAGCGATGGACTAATGGGTGTGAGCGAGTTACAGTCAGTGAGCCAGTGGAAGTGAAAGGTGAGTTGCATGTTAAAAAAGAGTGGGAGAATGTTCGTGTTGTGTCTAGACAAGACAGCCTAGACACAATGAGAGGAAGCCGAAAAGGCACGCGCTTAAATTCACGCAGGCTGGCGTGAGGTCTGAAACAGGATATGTAATGAATACTATAAAGAAAAGTACGTAGCTTCTGGAATACTTAACTTTAATCCACATTTGTAGAACATCGCTCTTGATGATACATTAATAGAATCTCAATATCAATTGAATACGGCGCCTTGCTAGGTCGTAGCAAATGTAGCTGAAGGCTATGCTAACTATCGTCTCGGCAAATGAGAGCGTATTTGTCAGTGAACCGTTCCTTGCAAAGTCGGCTGTACAACTGGGGCGAGTGCCAGGACGTCTCTCTAGACCTACTGTGTGGTGGCGCTCGGTCCGCCGTATACTAACGGACCGCGGCCGATTTAAAGGCTACCACCTAGCAAGTGTGGTGTCTGGCGGTGACACCACATTCCTCCCCCGCAAATCGGCGAACGGTGGTGTTATAAGGCTTCCGCCCGCCGTGGGGAGGACCCCATGTTGACGTATGCGACGAGGTGGGGAGCCTAACAACAGGCGAGGCTGTGCCACCCGCACCCTGCCATTCGGTCCGAGGGGAGCGAGGAAACGCCTGAAAACCTAGTCCAGGGTGCACGCCAACATGCGGTGTATGCGCCCGTAAAGAGACAGGAGGGGCCGTAGGGTCGACCTCCATCGCGTCGGGGCACCCGACGGGCGAAGACGACATCTGGTCCAGAGCGGGCAAGAGTTCCATGTCGGAGGACAGCTGGTCACGGGAAGCGATCGGCGGCGCGTGACCCAGGGAGGCGCCTGGCGGTTGCAGCGAAGCGTCCACTGCGGGCGTCGCCGGCGGGAGAACAGGCGGCGGCGGCGGCGGCGCGTCGCCATGGGGCAAAATGGAAGGCAGCGTCGGTAACACCTGGGGATGAGGCGAGCCAGTAGATGGGTCCCCAGGGCGCTGACCGGACGGCACCGTCGCTGAAAGCAGACGGGAAGCGGCAGAACCCGTGCGACGACAGAGGCGCAGCTGATTGAGATGCCGACGCACCTCACCAGAGGCCCCCAAAACCAGATACATAGCGCGGCCGAGGCAGCGAAGAATGCGCCCTGCGAGCCAACGCCGTGAACCTCGATAATTGCGATAGTATACAACGTCGCCTGGAGCAAAAACAGGTGGCTGCCGCTGCACAGGAACCTGATGCGGCGGATGCAGCAAAGACATCAAGGTTCGATGAGGATGACCGTGGAGCAACTCAGCCGGCGAGCGACCATCTCGGGGCTGAGAGCGATACGAAGACAAGAAGAGCAATAACGCGTCCTCCCGAGAATGCGACTCTTTCAACTTCAACATCTGGGACTTGAAAGTCCGGACCAATCGTTCAGCGGCACCGTTTGACTGAGGCGAAAACGGCGCGGATGTCAGATGTTGAATTCCATTGGCCTTGCAGAATGACTGAAATTCTGCTGACATGAATTGTGGGCCATTGTCGGAAACAAAAGATAGCAGAGAACGCTTGGATGGTGGCAGATGACGTCGTGGAAGACATCCTGACAACAAAAGGAAAATTACTGAAGGAATCGACCACAACCAACCATCGAGCATTCCAGAATGGACCAGGAAAATCTATGTGCAAGCGTTGCCAAGGGGAAGTGACTTTTGGCCATGCAAAGAATTTCCGCGGTAGTGCGGATTGTTGTTCGGCACACGCCATGCAAGAAGAGCACATTTTCGTAATCGCAGCATCGATTCCGAACCAAGTACAGTGCTGACGAGCAAGTTGTTTCGTTCGCACTTTACCCCAATGTCCTTGGTGGAGAATCCGTAAGACAGAGGACCGTAACGAACGTGGGACCACGACCCTGGACTGGTCATTATCAGAACGCAACAGCAAAACACCACGTCGAACAAAAAGTCTCTCCTTGTGAGCAAAAAATCGGCGAACCAACGGATCCTCGATCCGTGACTTTGACAAGGGCCATTGCGTAGCAACAAAACGCAAAACGGTAGCAAGGACATGGTCAGCAGCTGTGGCTGTAGCTATACGACGAAAATCAATCGGAAACGATTCGATCACGTCATCGGTTTCCGAATAAATGAACATGCAAGCAAGTCCGGAAGAATCGAATGCTCTATCCTCAGCAACAGGCAAACGGGACAACGCATCGGCGTTTCCGTGCTTAGCAGTGGACCGATACAAGATCTCGTAGCGGTACAGCGAGAGGAAAATTGACCAGCGAATGAATTTCTGCGCTGTACGTGGAGGTACAGGCTTGTTCAGATGCAAAAGCGATGTCAAAGGTTTGTGGTCTGATGATGGTAAAGTGACGACCATAGAAGAAATCATGAAACTTAGTAACACCAAATACGAGAGCCAAAGCTTCTTTCTCGATCTGTGAATAATTTCTTTGCGCAGACGAGAGCAATTTGGACGCAAAGGCAATAGGGCGATCATGCGATCCATCTTTGTGCGCAAGCACAGCACCGATCCCGAAATCCGATGCATCTACCATCAACAAAAGGGGTTTCTGGGGATCAAATGGCGTAAGGCAAGTATTTGAAAGCAACGCCGATTTCAACTGGCGAAAGGCGCGTTCGCATTCCGTCTTCCAGACGAACGGAATACCTTTACGGCGTAAGCGATGAAGCGGAGCTGAAATGGAAGAGGCATGGGGAACATAACGATGATAGTAATTTATTTTTCCCAGCACACTCTGTAGCTGCTTCAAATTCTGCGGCGAAGGCAAGTCTTGTATGGCACGGAGGTGCTCTGGACTCGGATGTATGCCTTGTGCATTGATTACATGTCCCAAATAGGGTAAGTCGCGAGCAAAAAACACACATTTGTCCTTCCGCAAGCGAAGACCATTTTGTCACAAGACCTGAAATAATGTTCGGAGGTTGGCTAAATGTTCTTCTTCCGTCTTTCCGGAGATCACAATATCGTCCAGATAGTTTGCTGCAGTAGGGACCGACGCAGAAACAGTTTGCAGATATTGCTGAAACAATGCAGGGGCGGATGCACACCCGAATGGCAGTCTTTTGAATCGGTACAAACCAAGATGCGTGTTAACCACCAAGACGTGCTGGGATTCGTCGTCCACTGGTATTTGCAAGTACGCATCTGCTAGGTCTGTGGTGTCACAGCCAGACACCACACGTGCTAGGTGGTAGCTTAAATCGGCCGCGGTCCTGTAGTACATGTCGGACCCGCGTGTCGCCACTGTGTGATCGCAAACCTAGCGCCACCACAAGGCAGGTCTCGAGAGACTGACTCGAACTCAGCCCAGTTGTACGGACGACAGAGCTAGCGACTAGACGTACGAAGCCTTTCTCTCTCATTAGCCGAGAGACAGAATAGCCTTGAGCTAAGTTAATGGCTACGAACTAGCAAGGCGCCATTAGCCTTACAGTGATTGTAATTAAAGTCTCCTTTGTGCGATGTACCACAATGATTGATTAAAGATAAGTATTATACCAGCTACGTACTTTTCTTCATAGCATTAATTACGTATCCTGTTCCAGTACTTCACGCCCGTCTGCGTTAGTCTAGCGTGCCTTTTAAGCCACCTCTATCTACAAGGTGTTGGCCCAGCTGCCGACACATCAAGGTCCAACTTCGAAAAATATTTACCCGGGCACAGTTTGTCAAAAAGATCTTCCGGGCGGGGTAAAGGATAAGTTGCAATCACTAATTGTGGATTCACTGTTGCCTTGAAGTCCACAGAAAGTCTCAATTTTCCGGAAGGTTTTGGCAAAATTACTAAGGGTGATGCCCAGAGAGAAGCCTGCACACGTTCAATCACACCTTGTGATTCCAAAGCATTTAATGTTCTTGCGACCTCATCACGCAATGCGTGAGGAACATTGCGCGCTCTGAAAAATTTCGGTTGCGCGTTTACTTTCAGTTCCAAGTGTGCTACATAGTTCTTAGCGCAACCTAGGCCCGGTGCAAAAATGTCTGCAAATTCTTCACATAGACGAGAAACACTGTCTGAAGGCACAATCTGGTTCACTGATAGGACCTGACTGACTATAGACAAGTTAAACAACCGAAATAAATCTAAACCAAACAAGTTCACTGCAGAAGAAGAACGAAGGACGTAAAAAGACACAAGTTTTGTTTGTCCCTTGTATGTTGCAAGAAGGCTGCACTGTCCTAACACAGGGATATTCTGACCGGAATAACTATGTAACTTAACATTTGCAGCACGCAACGGAGGTGTGCCCAGTTGTTTGTACGTGTCGTGATTGATTAGTGAAACTGCAGCTCCGGTATCGAGCTGGAATGGGATCACGTTGCCATGAATGTCCAAGTCTACAAAAAGTTTATTGTCCCGCTGACGACAAGAGCGACTGTCTCGTGCAATTTGAACAGACACTGGTACAGAATCACTTGCTAATTGACGTGATTTCCGGCGACGTCGACGCACACTTTTTGTGGGACGCACAGTCACTTTTAGAGAGAGAGACACGGGGCGGAGTGGAATTAACTACATGAATGTCCATGGGCGAAGGTTCATGAGCCTGAGTATTCTTGGTTCGATTCCGATTCCGGCGTGAAGCAAAGGGCCTGGAATCGTTTTGAGTGTCCGATCTGAGCTTTTTCTGGCAAACACTCTGAACATGTCCTTTTTTATTACAGAAAAAGCAAATAGCTTGGCATGACAGGCAATTTTCATGCGAATGTCTGGTTGCACACTGCGGCCATGATTTCACTGCATTTGCATGCTGGCGCGGGACACGTGGCGGAGGGCTAGGCGGCAGCTGCGCGGACGAGCGCGAGGGCTGTTTACTGTTCCGTGCAGCTCGCCCGACGGGCCAGTTAATGTGACACACGGCTGGCGAAGTTTCAAATGATGCCTGAGCAAAGTCAAGTGTGTCTTGCCTATCCAATATGTCCATCACTTGTTGAAGGGAGGGATTGACTAGTTTCGAAATCTGTTCCCTTATACGAACATCAGAAACGTTCTGTGCAATCGCATCACGTACCATAGTATCTGAATAAGGGAGTCCACATTGGCACTCAAAAACACAATCCCTAGTAAGGCCTTGCAAAGTTGCAACCCACTCCCTATTAGTCTGACCGGCCGTACATTTTGTACGAAAGAATGTATACCGTTTTGCAACTACATTGACTGATTCCTTGAAATATGCATCTAATGCAGACAAAAATTTCTTCGTAGGACAGAGTTGCTACGTCCCATCGGGGAAATAATTTCACTATCACACGGTACGCCTGCACCCCTACACACACCAATAAGTGAGGCTGCCGCTCGTTACCTTGAATTCTGTAGGCGGCGAGATGGAATCCAAATTGGCGTGACGACTCCGTTCAGCTTTCCATCGCCGCATCAAACGGACGAAAAGGTGATGCAACTGCGTGTTGTGGCTGCGGTAGCGGTGGAGCGGCGGCTGCCGCATCGGTTTGCATGGCATGTCGACCCTGGACGAGCTGTCCAAGGGCATCCAATAACGCCTGCGTCTGCTGATTCTGCAAGCGATAAAATTCGGACAGTACATCTGGAGATTGTTGCGAAGCCATGACACAAGTAAATTAGGGCAATACGAACGCTAAATCCTCTTTTGAGACTCGTCGCCAAATATGTTGTGTCTAGACAAGACAGCCTAGACACAATGAGAGGAAGCCGAAAAGGCACGCGCTTAAACTCACGCAGGCTGGCATGAGGTCTGAAACAGGATATGTAATGAATGCTATAAAGAAAAGTACGTAGCTTCTGGAATACTTAACTTTAATCCACATTTGTAGAACATCGCTCTTGATGATACATTAATAGAATCTCAATATCAATTGAATACGGCGCCTTGCTAGGTCGTAGCAAATGTAGCTGAAGGCTATGCTAACTATCGTCTCGGCAAATGAGAGCGTATTTGTCAGTGAACCGTTCCTTGCAAAGTCGGCTGTACAACTGGGGCGAGTGCCAGGACGTCTCTCTAGACCTGCCGTGTGGTGGCGCTCGGTCTGCTATCACTGACAGTGGCGACACGCGGGTCCGCCGTATACTAACGGACCGCGGCCGATTTAAAGGCTACCACCTAGCAAGTGTGGTGTCTGGCGGTGACACCACAGTTCGTATACCAAAATTTTTGGAAAACATTTTAAAGGCGCTGAGGAATGTATACTGGTGTCCAAAATTAAAGCAACAAACGGAAATTTTGCAAGGTAGCGTTCATTTTGCCACAAAACAGTGTAAACAGATGATAATAACGTAGAAACAATGTAAAGAATACAGAACTTAAACACCTGCAGCATGCATAACGGCAGACAATAATCTTCGTTTTATCCAAATTCAAAAATTTTCACACACATTCCGCCAGCTGGCTAATGTGCTCAGTGTGGAGTGTGACCTCCTCTGGCAGCAATACATGCCTGACAACGACAGATCATGCTCTGAATGAGGTTATGAATGTCATGTTGAGGTAATAACATCCATTCTCCCTGCTGAGCTGCTCGCAAGTCTTTCAGAGTGCCTGGTGGATGCTGACGTGGTGGAATCGTCTTCCTAGTGCATCCCAGACCTGCTCTATGGGATTCAAATCGGGAGAACCAGAAGGCCACGACATGCGTACAGTATCTTCCAAGGAAACATCAACCACCTGTGATCTATGGGGTCGAGCATTACCGTCAATCAGTACGAAGTCTTGGCCCAGAGCACCACGCAACAACCGATCATGAGATCCTAAGGTCTCGTTACGATACCTTACAGCAATTAAACGTTACCGATTCAACTATACAATTTCATGAAGAGGTGTTCGCGTGGTCAACATAATCCCTGCCCACATCGTTAGTAATCCTCCTCGGTATCGGTCTCTTTCCACAGTGTTTCGCCCCAAAAAACGTGTTCCACGTACCCTCCAGACTAAATCTGGACTCATCTGTGAAAACAACATTGGCCCACTACTCGATCGTGCAGGAGGCACAATGAGGACTCCCCTCTAGACGTTCTCTTCTGTGAAAACGTGTTAGAAGTGCACACACACAGCAATATTCCGATAATAAAGGACACTCTGTCGAAGCCCTCTGTACACCATTCGCCTCAATACAACACGTCCTGTGGAGGCTGCGAGGTCAGATGCCAATTGCCGTGCACTACTAAGCTGATACCATCGTAACCTTAGAGCCAAATAACGGTCCTCTCCTCCTGTCACACGTGGGGGACCCTGCCCTGGTTTTCGCGTTGCAGTTTGTAACATTTATGTCGATTATAAGTAGGTTTATATTATGCAACTGTGTATCTGCAGTTATGGAGTGTGTATTCCTTGTTGTTTAAAGTCCTTGATTTGTGACGGGAAATTAGTGTTTTGTAATGTATATATATGAAAAAAGCAAACAGATTTGTTAAAATGATAAATTATTATAATACACTCCTGGAAATTGAAATAAGAACACCGTGAATTTATTGTCCCAGGAAGGGGAAACTTTATTGACACATTCCTGGGGTCAGATACATCACATGATCACACTGACAGAACCACAGGCACATAGACACAGGCAACAGAGCATGCACAATGTCGGCACTAGTACAGTGTATATCCACCTTTCGCAGCAATGCAGGCTGCTATTCTCCCATGGAGACGATCGTAGAGATGCGGATGTAGTCCTGTGGAACGGCTTGCCATGCCATTTCCACCTGGCGCCTCAGTTGGACCAGCGTTCGTGCTGGACGTGCAGACCGCGTGAGACGACGCTTCATCCAGTCCCAAACATGCTCAATGGGGGACAGATCCGGAGATCTTGCTGGCCAGGGTAGTTGACGTACACCTACTAGAGCACGTTGGGTGGCACGGGATACATGCGGACGTGCATTGTCCTGTTGGAACAGCAAGTTCCCTTGCCGGTCTAGGAATGGTAGAACGATGGGTTCGATGACGGTTTGGATGTACCGTGCACTATTCAGTGTCCCCTCGACGATCACCAGTGGTGTACGGCCAGTGTAGGAGATCGCTCCCCACACCATGATGCCGGGTGTTGGCCCTGTGTGCCTCGGTCGTATGCAGTCCTGATTGTGGCGCTCGCCTGCACGGCGCCAAACACGCATACGACCATCATTGGCACCAAGGCAGAAGCGAATCTCATCGCTGAAGACGACACGTCTCCATTCGTCCCTCCATTCACGCCTGTCGCGACACCACTGGAGGCGGGCTGCACGATGTTGGGGCGTGAGCGGAAGACGGCCTAACGGTGTGCGGGACCGTAGCCCAGCTTCATGGAGACGGTTGAGAATGGTCCTCGCCGATACCCCAGGAGCAACAGTGTCCCTAATTTGCTGGGAAGTGGCGGTGCGGTCCCCTACGGCACTGCGTAGGATCCTACGGTCTTGGCGTGCATCCGTGCGTCGCTGCGGTCCGGTACCAGGTCGACGGGCACGTGCACCTTCCGCCGACCACTGGCGACAACATCGATGTACTGTGGAGACCTCACGCCCCACGTGTTGAGCAATTCGGCGGTACGTCCACCCGGCCTCCCGCATGCCCACTATACGCCCTCGCTCAAAGTCCGTCAACTGCACATACGGTTCACGTCCACGCTGTCGCGGCATGCTACCAGTGTTAAAGACTGCGATGGAGCTCCGTATGCCAGGGCAAACTGGCTGACACTGACGGCGGCGGTGCACAAATGCTGCGCAGCTAGCGCCATTCGACGGCCAACACCGCGGTTCCTGGTGTGTCCGCTGTGCCGTGCGTGTGATCATTGCTTGTGCAGCCCTCTCGCAGTGTCCGGGGCAAGTGTGGTGGGTCTGACACACCGGTGTCAATGTGTTCTTTTTTCCATTTCCAGGAGTGTATATGTACGTTCATAGAAAGAAAATTTCTTGAAAGCTGTAGGGAAGTACCTTCACATGGCGTGGCGCGATGTAAAAGGTGGTTTTGGCGGTCGAACTGAGCGGCTCCTTGGTGTGAACGGTATGCAGTATTTGGCTAGCCGTAGTACGGTACACTTCGATGGTGTCAAGAGAGGCAACTGGAAACTGATTTACGAAGGATTTGCCTCGGATGTGGATCTAGCTATTATTTGATATTCTCGGCAAAAAGGAATGGCTCCAATATGGTGAAAATCCGACGCCAAGAAGAGATTTTATAGAGCATTCGAACATCAAGAGCCGTGAGTACAGTTAGCCACCATGTCGCTTGCCAGCAATCTTCGCCACTGCTTCACTAACTTCATACATTCAGTGATGGATATGGGCATGGACCAGTTAATTTGTGTGTGGTTTTAATAATAATCACAGAAACAAATTTGTGTCCAGAACCATATTTTCTATTCTGATCACGAACCTATGCAGGGTCCTCACCTAAGTGCTACTAAAACCGAGTATCCTGATTTAAATGAACGATTACTGCATTCAAGCGTTTAAAAATGATTTTTTGTTTGGTGGAACAGGAGTAGTAAAAGTTAAAGTTAAATCCACAACGTAAAGTTAGATAGGATTTTGCTAAGGTATCCTCAGTTTATTTCTCTTTAATGGTATAATAAACTAAGGATACAATTAAAGAACAATATGCTATAGAAATCAAAAACCGTTTTGAGGTCCTAGAGACCCTAGAACCAAGAGAGAACGTGGAGGAAAGGTGGAAAGAAATAAAGTGTAGCAGAGGATATATTGGCAAGAAAAAAGATAATGACGAAGAGGAAATGGTTCAACGAGACATGCCAGAAGGCTACAGAAAACAGAAGGAAGATGACGGAGAAGTGGCTAGCTGACAGGGAGAATGAGCAGAAAAGGGAACATTTTATCATCATCAGAAGGGAGACAAAGCGATTCCTAAGAGCAGAGAAGAGAATATATCTAACCAGTTTGCTAGAACAAGTTGAGGCAGAAAGCCAAAACAAGAACTCAAGGGAATTCTTCCCATACATAAAAAATCGGAAACGTTGATTTCAGAGCCCAACTTTTTTCATTAGAGATAAGAACGGCAACTTGATGAATGACAAGGAAAGAATTGCAGAAAGATGGAAAGAATACTTCTCAGAACTGTTGAATTGCTCAGACCAAGATGAGATATTACCTGCAAACACTACGAAGGAAAGGAAAGATGAAGAAGAATGGGAAGTTAGTGAAGAAGACATGAAGATCGCAATCAAAGGACTCAGAAACAACAAATCCCCAGGGGAGGACAGAATAACTCAGAATTAATAAAGGGGGGGAGGTGAGAGCTTATGCTTAGAGATATATAAACTGATTCAGTTGATATGGGAGAAGGAGACACTGCCTGAAAAATGGAAATTGGCTATAATATTCCCAATATACAAGAAGGAATCAGTTTGTTGAATGTAACGTATAAGGTGCTGTCCGTCATTATCCTCAGAAAATAGCAGCCATTCATAGAGAGCAACATACAGGAGTGCCAAGCTGGCTTTCGACCAAACCGATCGACAATAGATCACATTTTCACACTAAGACAATTGTTTGAAAAAAAATTGGGAATATGATAAAGATATCTACAGCCTGTTCGTCAATTTTCAACGTGCATATGACAGCATCCACAGGAATAGCCTATACAATACAATGCGTGACTTCATAATCCCTGAGAAGATAGTGAGAATGGTGCAAACTTGTATGGAAGGGTCAAAGGCAGCAGTACGTTTCCGAGGAGCCACATCAGAAACATTCGGGATTGAGACACGCCTGAAACAAGGGGATGCTCTCTGATGTGTTCTGTTCAATGTCATCTTAGAGGAAGTAATAAAAGAGTGTCGGCAACAGGAGTGGGCTGGAGTAGAGATGAACGGCAACTTCAATTGTCTCGCATATGCAGATGACATAGTACTACTAAGTGAATCAAAGCACGAGTTGAAAGAAATGTACCAGAAAATGGAAAATTATGCACAGAAGGTAGGGCTCAAAGTGAATCGAGACAAAACAGGGTTCACGCAGTTAGGAAGAAGACAAGAGCAGGAAGAATTTCTTGAGATAGATGGCAAGAGGTTCAGGAGAGTAGACCAGTTCAAATACTTGTGATCTTGGTTGACCACGGACAACAACATAAAAATGGACATCAAGGAAAGAATAGCAATGACAATGAAATGCATGCATTCCCTCAGAGAGACGCTTGGCTCTAAATCGATCTCAGTGAACACTAAGATGAAAATCTACAACACAGTGATGTGCCCAGCAATAATGTACGGTTCAGAAACATGGAGCGTGACTAAGCGAGAAAGGGAAAAGCTATTAATATTTGAAAGAAGAGAAATGAGGAAGATATGGGAACCAGTTTCAGATAACGGAGAATGGAGGAGGAGGAAAAACGAGGAAATCCACCTTCTGATGCGATAACCAACTATCCTACAGAGGATTAAGAGCAAAATAATACAATGGGTGGGCCATGTAGCCCGTTTGCCGGATGGAAGACAGGCGAAGATGGCACTAGCGGGGAAACCAAAACACCAAACGCCCCATTGGACGACCAAGGCAGCGCTGGATGGACGACCTGGCAGCCCTGGGAATTGAAGACACCTGGAAGAACTGGGCAAAAAACAGGAAGGAATGGAGGCAGTTTGTGGAAGCAGCGCGTGATCCGCAGGGGCCTGTGATCGCTGAATATCTATCAATCCTTAATTTATTACAAAGTATAGTTTTGTAGGAATACAGTGCAAGATTGTGTAAATATTATTGTCTAAAATACCTGCTTCACAGGTTATAAAAAGGCAAATAAGGTAAGCTCGTTTTCAAAAATAGAGTGGTTTTTATTTCTATGATGAATGGTTCCTAAACTATGAACTACTGCAAGTGAAGTGAACGATTAGCTTTTTGAATTAGTATTTTGTACTGTAGTAATCAGAGAGCATTGACTAGTGAAAATACACATCATATTCTCCACTTATCATGAAAAAATTGAACTATTACTGTTGCCTAGGAAAACTGATATATGTAGAGGAGTTTAAACAGTGTATTTATGATATTATTCATCTTTATTTGGTTTTCTTTTTTTCTCGTGCCAGTTAAGATAAAAGCCCCTCATGTCCAAATTTAGTTCTGCACTTCATGCAGTAACATTTCAGTATTTGATTAAGTAATGATCTTGAGTGCAGCTGTCATTGGTATGAGCTTGGTGCAAATTTACTTCCTATAATTCACTGGTGTGTGCGTCATTGGTAACTGCTGCTACACACAGTTCTGAGTGTACTGTGTCAGTCTGTATCCTGTGTGCTACTCAAAGGGAAATATCAACGAAAGTAACTTCAATAAGCAATATCCAATTTTCTTAAACATATATTTCCTAATTAATGTGCCTAATTGGGCTGGCGACCATTCATTTTTTTTCATTCCCTTATGATTTTACCACTTTCGTTAATTCCCAAGGTTAATGTCCATTTACTTTTTCTGTTAATTTCACCATACTCAAAATTATAGTCCGATGCCTTTGTCCATTAGACAGCCGGGCGATCAGTTTTCGAAATTCTCTCTGAAGGTAACATTAGCTTGTTTCACTGCAAGTTGGTGTTATAGGTTTCGTGTCTCGAATATCTGTCACTACATGCGAGAAACAACACAACGATTCACCTTAAACCATCGCGCCACGTCAATTTGGAACTGTCCTGCTTCCACTCTTCCGAAGGCCCTCCACCGCAGTCTGTCAGTCGTCTTCTCTATGCCACACTGCACGGTCTGTGACTGTGTACACAGTGGTTGTGGATGTGGACTACCCGGCATAACCTACTCCGTTGTATAGGTGCCCTGACGTCATGGTTGAGGTGTTTGTCCGTTGATCAGAATGCTATCTGCCGTGCAGAACACAATCGTACGAACATCTGTTGACAGTCTGAACGATTATATCGTGAATTAGACACAGGTCGGGGAAATGCGCGGTTTGTTGATTTAATTTTGGACACCAGTGTAGAATGATAGAATAGGTAACCCACTTTTCACTCATTTAAACAGGAGCATATTCGCCTATTTTGTGCTACGGTAGGAGCATTTTTTCGCAGTTAATTAAAAGATAAATTACAATATAAATTACCGAACTATCAGTTTAATAAGCCACGGCTGCAAAATACTAATACGAATTCTTTACAGACGCATGGAAAGACTGGTAGAAGCCGACCTCGGGGAAGATCAGTTTGGATTCCGTGGAAATGTTGGAACACGTGAGCCAATGCTGACCCTACGACTTATCTTAGAAAATAGATTAAGGAAAGGCAAACATACGTTTCTAGCATTTGAAGACTTAGAGAAAGCTTTTGACAATGTTGACTGGAATACTCTCTTTCAAATTCTGAAGGTGGCAGGGGTAAAATACAGGGAGCGAAAGGCTATTTACAATTTGTACAGAAAGCACATGGCAGGTATAAGAGTCAAGGGACATGAAAGGGAAGCAGTGGTTGGGAACGGAGTGGGACATGGTTGTAGCCTCTCCCCAATGTTATTCAATCTGCATATCGAGCAAACAGTAAAGGAAACAAAAGAAAAATTCGGAGTAGGTATTAAAATCCATGGAGAAGAAATAAAAACATTGAGGTTCGCCGATGACATTGTAATTCTGTCAGAGATAGCAAAGGGCTTGGAAGAGCAGTTGAACGGAATGGACAGTGTCTTGAAAGGAGAATATAAGATGAGCATCAACAAAAGCAAAACGAGGATAATGGAATGTAGTCGAATTAAGTCGGGTGATGCTGAGGGAATTAGATTAGGAAATGAGGCACTTAAAGTAGTAAAGGAGTTTTGCTATTTTTGGAGCAAAATAACTGATGATGGTCGAAGTAGAGAAGATATAAAATGTAGACTGGCAATGGCAAGGAAAGCGTTTCTGAAAAAGAGAAATCTGTTAATATCGAGTGTAGATTTAAGTGTCAGGAAGTCGTTTCTGGAAGTATTTGTATGGAGTGTAGCCGTGTATGGAAGTGAAACGTGGACGATAAATAGTTTAGACAAGAAGAGAATAGAAGCATTCGAAATGTGGTGCTACAGAAGAATGCTGAAGATTAGATGGGTAGATCACATAACTAATGAGGAGGTATTGAATAGAACATGCGAGAAGAGAAATTTGTGGCACGACTAGAAGAAGGACTCGCTTGGTAGGACATATTCTAAGGCATCAAGGGATCACAAATTTAGTGTTGGAGGGCCGCGTGTAGGGTAAAAATCGAAGAGGGAGACCAATAGATGGATACACTTAACAGATTTAGTAGGATGTAGGGTGCAGTAGGTACTGGGAGATGAAGAAGCTTGCACAGGATAGAGTAATATGGAGACCTGCATCAATCCAGTCTCTGTGCTGACGATCACAACAACAACAACAACAACAACAACAACACTTACAATATTTTAACAACTCAGACTAGAGTGAGTTATAATAAATAGCACTGTGGCAGTAAACTGCGATGGGCCTACGATCGCCCTAGCGAACATATGGTGGGCCATGTTAGCACTTGTGATCCAGTTCAGAGCAGCATGTACTCGCGTTGCGCAATCTGTCGCTTGCCTCTGCTTGCGCACAGCTGCCCGAGTCGACACTCCCCGCCTTGCGAGCTGATCTGGATATGTGGGTCAGACTGCGTACCGACTCTGTCGCACTGCGACCTGTTCGTATGCAGAGCCCGCACTGTAAAACAGGTTTGTATGCGAAATACACTCCCAGCTGGACCGGTAGCCGCACATGCGAAACGCAGTTTGCATGTCGTCGACTAACTCGAGCCTAATTAATTGGCAGGGATATCATTCCGAATTCCACTACGTCGACGTTGGAGAGACTTTCAAACCAGTATTTATCCTGTCTTTGATGTTCACACAGAAAAAAAGTCTTCCTACGTCTGATGTCACCTTAATCTCCTCCGTTTAGTCGTTATCACTTTTGTCTAGGGAAGTGGTCTAACTTTTAGATACCGTTTACCTTTTGAAACATAACTCACGCTCTATTGAAAACAAATTACAGGATGGTGCAGTAACAATGCTCTCAGGTGTCATGCTTTAGACCATTATAGTGAGAGTAACGTACTCTCACCATTTTTTACACTCTAGGACAAAGAAGTAACGACGCACCACGAAGGAATTACCCCAGTGGGACGGAAATCTGTAGATGTGTTGTACATGAACAAAGAAACGATCACAGTTTCAGAAAAATTGGCTGATTTACAAGGGAAAGAGCTTCACATATTGAGCGCGTCAGTAAAGCGTTGGTCCACCTTTGGCCCTTATGAAAGCAGTTTTTCGGCATGGCATTGATCATAGAGGTGTTGGATGTATTCCTGAGGGATATTGTGCAAAATTATGTCTAATTGGAGCGTTAGGTTGTCAAAATCCCGAGCTGGTTGGAGGGCCTGCCCATAATTCTTCAAACGTTCTCTATTGAGGAGAGGTTCGGCCACCTCACTGGCCAAGGTAGGGTTTGTCAAGCACGAAGACAAGCAGTAGAAACTCTCGCCGTCTGTGGACAGCCGTTATCTTGCTGAAATGTAAGCCCACTTTCATGTGAACTGACTCCGGCGGCGGAAGTCTGTCACACTTATATTTTTCGGAATTGTTTACAGCTTTTTAGGCCGTTTCTCGCAACATCGTATCCAAGCGTCTAGATCTATAAATCCTCTCGCAAATTTCTACGTTGCATATCCTCTTCCAGTTGATTTTTCCATTCTGGACAGGGCTTTCCATTTTTTCTATTTTACGGAAGCTGCCAGCAAATAATTGTTTCGGCCATCGTTCATCCCTAATCGTATGACATGCCCATACCACTTTAAAAGTCATGTTCCCACCTTTTCGGGGATGTGCTTGTGAGTTTTTATTTGTTTTTTATTTGGGAACTCCTCCCTCCTTGAAACTTTACAAATTCTTCTAAAACAGTCCATTTACACTTCTTGTATCTTGCTTCGTCGTTTCCCAGGATTCCAGGATTCCGCTCCATATAACTAACACTTTCTGCTATTGAATCGCATAACTTAATTTTATCTTACCAAGGGATGGAATTCAAATTATTGATTGTTTAGCTTGTGCTATCCTGTGCCATATTTCTTGTTCACTGGAACCCTGATCTGAGATAATCACTCCTACAAATTTATACTTTTATCCGGTACGGTAATGTCATGTTGTTTACTACATAAAGAGAGATGTTTTGTTTTAGAATAATTTGTTGTTAGTATGGCATAATTGTATTTTTCTACTATTTCCTTCATCACGTACTCTGTATCAGAGTCATCTGCAACCAATATTATTTGATAGGTAATTCCCGTCTATGTCTAGGCCTATTTCTCCGCACTTCTTCATCTATTCTTTACAAGTAAATAAGGTGATATACATCACCGTTAGCAAGGTCTTTAGTTGGTCGTATTAATCCGGAGATCCATTTTCGTATTTTAATTTTTGTTCCTAATCCCTTGCAAGCTTTTTCAACTGTACCAACATATATTTTATTCATTACGCTCTTGTCAAGATATTGATATTGATTCGTTTTGTGACATACGCCTTTTCTAAATCTATGAAAATCGCATTTGTGCCTATTCCCCTGTGCCTCTTATGGAATATTCAAAACTTGAAAAAAAGTAAATGATTTTTAAATTTCAGCGTTTGTGAAAAAGCGGGAGAGATTGTAGTGATACAGGGAGAGTGGATTATGGTCACAAGAAGACGTGAGTATTTAAACAAGGCAATTAATGTTTATGAGTAACGATTAAGAGTACTCTTGTAATGTTGTAAGGAAAGAAGAATAATTAGATACATACTGTGTTCGTTATCAGAAAAGAACATTAGGAAAACTGACGTCGAGATGACTCTGCAATTGTCGTGATGCATAGCTGTCAGGGAACCATTTCTAAGAAGCTTCTTGTTGCACACGGGAATTTACCGACTCTCATTCCTGTGCTTCATTCGCAGATGGAACGTTAAAGGGAGGAAATTATAGTTGTCTCAGATGGAATCTCCGCTGCACGAAGCGAAGTGGTTTGCGAAGTACACATGTGGATGTAGAAGTGTTTCGTAGCTATCTACGAGTGCCATTCGGAAAGTAATGAACCATAGGTCGCGAAATGGAAACCACAGTGAAAATCAAAACTGTTTTATTTGCAACTATTAGCTACAGATTCCAGCTACTTCTCTACACAGTCGCCGCTCAGAGTTAGACATCTGTCATAGCGTTGTACCAACTTTTCAATTCCTACGTTATAGAAGACAGCCGCCCGTGATGACTGGGTGTTGTGTGACGTCCTTAGGTTAGTTAGTTTTAAGTAGTTCTAAGTTCTAGGGAACTGATGACCATAGATGTTAATTCCCATAGTGCTCAGAGCCATTTGAACCATTTGAACAAAGACAGCCGCCAGTGCTTTTCGACCATTTTCTACTCTGGACTACAGCTCGTTGCCTGTGTCAAAATATTGTCTTCATAGCCAGCGGCTCATTTGAGCAGAGAGGAACCTCAGGGGTAGCCAATTACGGACTGTATTGTAGGTGATCAAACAATTCCCATCGAAAACGCTGCAGGAGCATCTTCATAGCCCCTGCAGAGGGCAGCCGAGAATTGTCGCCTAGAACGAACCGCATGACAGTTATGTTATGAGGATTGCATGGCTTCAGGCGAAATCTTTCGCCAGGCCCTCATACTTGCCGGGAGACGCTAGTTTCTAGCCAACTTTACGTTCTCATTGTGACCTCAGAGCTGAAAAGAGCGACATGATGCGATCGACGGGCGTACTAGACACAGTGCCCCAGCGCATCTGTGCAGAGCTTCATCAGATTTTCACTGTATTTTCCATTTCGCAACCGATCGTTCCTTACTTTCCGAATAACATTCGTATATGACACAGAACTACTGTGCGTACAAAAAAATTACACGTCACAAATTTGGAAAAGGTCAAGTTGCAAACGCAATACAAAATACGATATCTGCTTACAGCTTTCCGGTGTCTCTTAGAATTCTCGTAACTGGTCCACACGTAAACTGGTGGAGAGTACATCTGTCGATAAGCCTTTGTTTATATTATTGTGAAACAGTTGTGTCATTGCCATTAACTTTTCCATACACAAGCACATACAGTTATTTGGTTACTTGCTTAATAGTACGTGTCGTAATGCTGTCAACGATGCTAATTGGGATTCTAGAGACAGCCCAAGAAACCTTGAAGCCACCGTTCTCAAACTTCGCCCTCCCACACGGAAAAACTACTAAACTAATAAAGCGATATGATTACTTGCAGTTCACATTGGAATGCCTGGCAGAGGGTTCATGGGAAAACCCTCATGCTATTGCTCTACCGTTCCACTCTCGAACAGTGCGAGGGAAAAACGAGAACTTAAATCTTTCGATGCAGGCTCTGATTTATCGTATTTTATACCCATAATCTTTTCTCACTATGTGTGTGGGCGTCAACAAAATATTTTCCTTTTCGGAGAAGAATGTTGGTGTTTGAAATTTCGTGGAAAGATCTCGCCGCAACGAAAACCACTTTCGTGTTAACGATTGCCATCCCAGCTTGTGGATCATATCTATGACACTCTCTCTTCTATTTCAAGATAATACAAAACAAGCAGTCATTCTTTGAACATTTTCGATGACCACCGTCAATCCTATTATACGTATCCCATACCGTGCAGCAGTACTCCAGAAGAGGACGGACAAGCATAGTGAAAGCGGTCTCTTTAGTAGACCAGTTGCATCTTCTATCTGTTCTGCCCATAAAACGCAGTCTCTGGTTCACTTCTCCATAAATTTTTCTGCATGATCGTTCAAATTTAAGCTGTTCGTAATTTTAATCTCAAGGTACTTAGTTAAATTTGTGTGATTTATCGTGTAACCGAAATTTAAAGGATTCCTTTTAGCATTGACGTAGATGATTTCAAATTTTTCATTATTTATAGTGAATTGCTATTTTTCGCTGAATCATTTTACCATTGCCTCGTAGATCGTTTATGTAGATTAAGAAAAAAAGAGGACTTATAATAATTGATTGGGAAACGCTAGATATCACTTCTGTCTTACTCGATGACTTTTCGTTAGTTACCACGAACTGCGACCTTTCTGACAGGAAATCACGAATCCAGTCGCACAAGTGAAGTGATACTCCGAGGGAACGCAGTATCATTAGAAAGCGCTTCTGAAGAACGGTGTCAAAAGTCTTCTGGAACTCTAGAAATATGGGATCAATTTGAGATCCCCTTATGACACATAATGTTATTTACAGTTATTTTTTCGTGATTTCATTGTCTTTGAATGACGATCGAGGTAGTTTCCAGATACACTTGCGTAAGTAATTCAAACAACGTTGTAGTCATTTTCGTTCTGCTTGCTGGCTATTAGAAATTATATAATGCACAGCTGCCATTTTATGAATCCCACTTCTGCGAAAGCCCACTTTGTGATCGATCTTGCTTAGGCTTCGCTTCAGCGTTAATATTTACTGAGTCGATCAATTTGAATAAATCTTGAGAATCATTTTATGATAATGGTTCAACTTCCAGTTGTGAACGTAGTCCACGGAATGCATTCCAAGGCAATGTCTGTGTGAAATCCATAAAAGAATTCATAGTGAGAGCTTATTTGTACCTTACCACTGAAATGTTTGAGCAGTAAAAATAGTAATTCAACTGTGATTAATTCAAAAGGTATAAGAGCAAGTTGTGTGATCATATCTGGGAGACTAGAATTTGAGGCAAGTTTTTATTTTGTTGATGTTGGAATTGCTACACGTGCTAGATTTAAAGGTTCAGATTATTCAGATTGCGGCCTACAATAATTGGAAAGCTTATCCATTGTCATCTGCTGCGAGGTAACACTGGTGTTATTGTCTTACTGAACACTAGCACTCGTTGGCAAAGCGAAGTTATCGCTACTCTCGTACTCCGGTCTCTACTTGTGAGAAATGAGTTCGTTGCTAGGGTGACTATCTACGAGTCACACATTTACTCGGCCGCCTTCCCCACTTCGCTGAAGGAAGTTGCACCCCTCTACCGCTAGAAAGCTCCGAATTGCTGCGTGTAACGTGGTAGTGTGTAACGTAACTATATCGTAGCGAGAGAAGCAACGTGCAGAATCGAGTTTCTACCAGCAGAAAACTTTCTTCCACACTTGGAGCACCCTCTCCTTTTCAGCATGACAATGCCAGACCACGCACGAGCGATTCCACATCTGCAGCAATCCGACGCCTTAGGGTCACTGTCATCAGTCATCTTCTATACAGTCCCGACTTGGCACCATCCGATTTTCACCTGTTTCCAAAACTTAAATAACGCCTTAGAGGACTTAACTTTGATAGTGATGAAGACGGGGACTACCCGTGGTCTAGGGTATGGCCACACTGCGGAGAAGTGGACACAGTTTCGGACGTATCCTGTCCTAAACGGGGTCCGACAGGTCACCATTGATCTCCGAAGCCACGTCCCGTCCTACTTACAGATCGGCGGGTGCCGTGCAATAATTATATACGACGGCCAGCCTCGGACCTGTTCCGGGTGCGGCAAAGAAGGCCACCTTAGATCCGAATGCCTACAACGGCGTATTACGCAACTTCCAGCTGACGAACAACCACCCACGTCGCAACCTACAGTGCTACCGGTGACCTATGCCGCTGCTCTAGCTTCTCCTACCACTTTGCAACGTCACCCGGTCACCACAAACGACGCCGCCACCGAGCCCGGCCAGACACCGACGGAGAGCGCCTCGGACGACCCGCCGCCTCGGCCGGCCATCGACGCCGCTCCGAAGATGCCGGCGCAACCAGACGCTGACCCTGACCTCAGGCACACGATGGAGATCGACCCGCTCGTCGTTCCTACAGCGGCCTTTCTGCCAGAACGACGCGACTCCCTTCCGTCGTCGGACACGGAGGGTCGCGCAAGGAAACAACGTTCCCCGAAACTTCGCAAGCGAAGACGTCGCACTGTTTCCGGCCAAGAGCAGACGTTACAAGTCGAGGAGGACGTAACTGTCGACCAGCACGAGGCCTCAGAACCGGCTACTGCTGACGAAGACGTAATGAGCGCGGAGACATCTATCGGTGTGCCTCCGCCCCGTGCTGACGCTGAACTAAATCATGAACGTATCACAGGCGACACAACACCACGCACAATTACAACATCTTCTGCAGACAACCTGGACGATACACCAGTTTCCGCTTCCCCGGCGTGGCACGAGGAGGAGGTCAAGGAGCAGGAGCCGTTACGGGACCCTGCGCCGTCACGGCCGCACCACTAATCATACTCTCCCCAGACTCCCCTGCGGGCCAGCGGGATAACGTTCCGCTGCGACGCCCACACCCTCCTCCCCCGGCGGTGTCTGAGTTTCAACCGCCTACGATCTATTCTACTTCTGACCTCCGCGGATGGGAGAGCGCGTCGCAGATTGCGCGGATTTTATTACTTTTTGCTTTTCCTTTTTCCTTTCTTTTTCTTTAACCAGAATTTATATTTCTTTTCTCTTTCGCATATGTGTTCCCATAATTTCATGATATTAGTGAATCTTACGAAAACACATGCAAATAAATAAATAACAACGCCTTCCACTACTGTTGATTCCTGTGTCTCCCACTTCCTTAAGCACCACTGGATCGGTGGTGGTGAGGGGGACACTGTGGCCAGGCCTCAGGTTTCGACCCCTGCCCACTTTGCCCCCCGAGCCCCCACCGTTCCACTACATTAAAAAAAAAGGTAGCGTCTTCGATTCATAATCAAAACGTCTTCGGTCCCGGGTTCGATCCCCACCACTGCCTAAATTTTGATAAATAATCAGCATTGGCGGCCGAAGACTTCCGGCATAAGAAGTCAGCCTCATTCTGCCAACGGCCTTGTCAAAGAGGGCGGAGGAGCGGATAGAGGTTCAGGGCACTCTCTTGTCCTAGGGATGGGAAATTGCCCCTAAAGGCGGAAGAATCAGCAATGATCAACGACATGAGGATGCAGAAGGCAATGGAAACCACTGCATTAAAGACACGTAACGTGTATCCACAGGACACGTGGCCTGTAACTGAAGAAGTGCCATGATGATCTCTCCATTGGCAAAAGATTCCGGAATAGTCCCCCATTCGGATCTCCGGGAGGGGACTGCCAAGTGGGAGGTTACCATGAGAAAAAGATTGAATAATCAACCAAAGGATAACGTTCTACGAGTCGGGGCGTGGAATGTCAGAAGCTTGAACGTGGCAGGGAAACTAGAAAAGCTGAAAAGGGAAATGCAAAAGCTCAATTTAGATATAGTAGGGGTCAGTGAAGTGAAGTGGAAGGAAGACAAGGATTTCTGGTCAGATGAGTATCGGGTAATGTCAGCAGCAGCAGAAAATGGTATAACAGGTGTAGGATTCGTTATGAATAGGAAGGTAGGGCAGAGGGTGTGTTACTGTGAACAGTTCAGTGACCGGGTTGTTCTAATCAGAATCGACAGCAGACCAACACCGACAGCGATAGTTCAGGTATACATGCCGACGTCTCAAGCTGAACAGATAGAGAAAGTGTATGAGGATATTGAAAGGGTAATGCAGTATGTAAAGGGGGACGAAAATCTAATAGTCATGGGCGACTGGAATGCAGTTGTTGGGGAAGGAGTAGAAGAAAAGGTTACAGGAGAATATGGGCTTGGGACGAGGAATGAAAGAGGAGAAAGACTAACTGTAACAAGTTTCAGTAGTAATAGCGAATACCCTGTTCAAGAATCACAAGAGGAAGAGGTATATTTGGAAAAGGACGGGAGATACGGGAAGATTTCAATTAGATTACATCATGGTCAGACAATTCCGAAATCAGATACTGGATTGTAAGGCGTACAATACAGTAGTGATGAAGAGTAGGCTGAAGTTCAAGACATTAGTCAGGAAGAATCAATACGCAAAGAAGTGGGATACGGAAGTACTAAGGAATGACGAGATACGTTTGAAGTTCTCTAACGCTATAGATACAGCAATAAGGAATAGCGCAGTAGGCAGTACAGTTGAAGAGGAATGGACATCTCTAAAAAGGGCCATCACAGAAGTTGGGAAGGAAAACATAGGTACAAAGAAGGTAGCTGCGAAGAAACCATGGGTAACAGAAGAAATACTTCAGTTGATTGATGAAAGGAGGAAGTAGAAACATGTTCCGGGAAAATCAGGAATACAGAAATACAAGTCGCTGAGGAATAAAATAAATAGGAAGTGCAGGGAAGCTAAGACGAAATGGCTGCAGGAAAAATGTGAAGACATCGAAAAAATATGATTGTCGGAACAGACTCAGCATACAGGAAAGTCAAAACAACCTTTGGTGGCATTAAAAGCAACGGTGGTAACATTAAGAGTGCAACGGGAATTCCACTGTTAAATGCAGAGGAGAGAGCAGATAGGTGGAAAGAATACATTGAAAGCCTCTATGAGGGTGAAGACTTGTCTGATGTGATAGAAGAAGAAACAGGAATCGATTTAGAAGAGATAGGGGATCCAGTATTAGAATCGGAATTTAAAAGAGCTTTGGAGGACTTACGGGCAGAAGGGATAGATAACATTCCATAAGAATTTCTAAAATCATTGGGGGAAGTGGCAACAAAACGACTATTCACGTTGGTGTGTAGAATATATGAGTCTGGCGACATACCATCTGACTTTCGGAAAAGCATCATCCACACAATTCCGAAGACGGCTAGAGCTGACAAGTGCGAGAATTATCGCACAATCAGCTTAACAGCTCATGCATCGAAGCTGCTTACAAGAATAATATACAGAAGAATGGAAAAGAAAACTGAGAATATGCTAGGTGACGATCAGTTTGGCTTTAGGAAAAGTAAAGGGACGAGAGAGGCAATTCTGACGTTACGGCTAATAATGGGAGCAAGGCTAAAGAAAAATCAAGACACTTTCATAGGATTTGTCGACCTGGAAAAAGCGTTCGACAATATAAAATGGTGCAAGCTGTTCGAGATTCTGAAAAAAGTGGGGGTAAGCTATAGGGAGAGACGGGTCATATACAATATGTACAACAACCAAGAGGGAATAATGAGAGTGGACGATCAAGAACGAAGTGCTCGTATTAAGAAGGGTGTAAGACAAGGCTGCAGCCTTTCGCCCCTACTCTTCAATCTGTACATCGAGGAAGCAATGATGGAAGTAAAAGAAAGGTTCAGGAGTAGAATTAAAATACAAGGTGAAAGGATATCAATGATACGATTCGCTGATGACATTGCTATCCTGAGTGAAAGTGAAGAAGAATTAAATGATCTGCTGAACGGAATGAACAGTCTAATGAGTACACAGTATGGTTTGAGAGTAAATCGGAGAAAGACGAAGGTAATGAGAAGTAGTAGAAATGAGAACAGCGAGAAACTTAACATCAAGATTGATGGTCACGAAGTCAATGAAGTTAAGGAATTCTGCTACCTAGGCAGTAAAATAACCAGTGACGGACGGAGCAAGGACATCAAAAGCAGACTCGCTATGGCAAAAAAGGCATTTCTGGCCAAGAGAATATCAAATACCGACCTTAATTTGCGGAAGAAATTTCTGAGGATGTACGTCTGGAGTACAGCATTGTATGGTAGTGAAACATGGACTGTGGGAAAACCGGAGCAGAAGTGAATCGACGCATTTGAGATGTGGTGCTATAGACGAATGTTGAAAATTAGGTGGACTGATAAGGTAAGGAATGAGGAGGTTCTACGCAGAATCGGAGAGGAAAGGAATATGTGGAAAACACTGATAAGGAGAAGGGACAGGAGGATAGGACATCTGCTAAGACATGAGGGAATGACTTCCATGGTACTAGAGGGAGCTGTAGAAGGCAAAAACTGCAGAGGAAGACAGAGATTGGAATACGTCAAGCAAATAATTGAGGACGTAGGTTGCAAGTGCTACTCTGAGATGAAGAGGTTAGCACAGGAAAGGAATTCGTGGCGGGCCGCATCAAACCAGTCAGTAGACTGATGACCCAAAAAAAAAAAAAAAAGAAAAAGAAAAAAAAAGTGGTGAAGTGTCGCAAGCACAGGTGAGTTTGTGACTCCGCCAACAAAATCAAACATATTTCAGTGACGGTATATACTAAGTGGCCTCTCGTTGGGAGAAATGTGTTCGTTGACAGTCTTACTAAGTTGAGAATTAAATACGTAGACATGGAGAATACAGAGGTAGAATGTTAATGAGGTTTGTTTTATTTAGAAAGTTTTAACAGTTTTCACATTAAAAGTTCGGAGACATTACTTTTCAGCATGCCTTCGTAGATGTATTACGCGTAAGAATCATCCACTCGTCACACCATTTCATTCCCATACTCTGAGTCACGTGTTGTCCGTTCCATAGCAGACCTGTGTCTGCAAGAAAACCGCAACGTGTACTCTCTTCTGACAATACACACTCTTGTTGCGCCATGCAATGGTCTTAGTGTGGGACGACATACACATATAACATAATCGCTGACCCTTCGTAGTACATACAACAGTGTGTCGAATCTAAAGGAGTTACTGGTGTGTGGTAAGTCGAACGGTATTTTCGACAAACCTCTTCCTAATTCTGGCACTTCTGTGAACATCTTCTTCTCATTCATAACCATCACGACTGTTTCTGAGCTGCAGACATAAATTCAGTGTAGATGTGTTTACTACTCGAACATTTTACATAAATACTGACAGATTTTCTTTTTAATTTCATAATAATCAATAAACGCCCAAACAGACATTATTAATGCGATAACAAAAATTATTTCTTAAAAAAAAACACATTTCAATTTCTAGCGCTTTGCGCTTTTAACAGCATTCATTTTAAATATCTGTTTCCTTTGTCAAATAAACATTTATTATTTAAGTAAATGTCCGCCCCTGGTAGCTGAGTGGTCAGAGTGGCGGAATGTCATGCCTAACGGCCCGGGTTCGATTCCCGCATGGGTCGGAGATCTTCTCCGCTCAGGGACTGGGTGCTGTGTTGACCATATCATAATTATCTCACCCCCATCGACACGCAAGTCGCCGAAGTGGCGTCAACTCGAAAGACTTGCACCAGACGAACGGTCTACCCGACGGGAGGCCCTAGCCACACGGCATTTTTATTTAAGTAACTAAAAATGGTGCTTAAGACGTATCTGTACCCACCACGCTTTTGTTGATTGATTGATTACACTATAGCTACATACTAAAATGTAGACTTTCACGGCCGGAAATATCATGTCCATTATAATTATCCGGGCTGTTATGCCGTGGTCGGTTGATGAATTCTGTGTCAATTCCCAACGTTTCGTCTCCGACTGCGGGAGATATCTTCAAGGGGGTCCGTAGCTCGATGGAAGGTCCAACACACCCACTGGCTCGCTACTGACTGCCGCTAAATTCCGTGTCCGCGCGCTCCCACGCCGCGGCGTGACGTCACGTGTTTTGAAAACGTCATTGCAATTGGCCGCTGCCCGTCGCCGTCGATCGCCGTTGCATTCACCCAGTAGTGGACGGGTGGTACACATCTTCTTTAACACCGGCACCCATATACCGTTTAATTTCACGCCCTCCTCCTTTCGGTTGAAATTATTTGGGTGTTTAGCGATTTCGATTGCCTCCCTGTAGAGCCTTTCGTAATATCCGCTTGTGGCCGCTAGTACTTGCGTCTCCTCTAAACGAATATTGTGGTTCCCTGGATGGAAAGCATGCTCCGCAACAGCTGATCGTTCCGTTTCTCCTCTTCTACAATTTCCCTTGTGCTCTTCCAAACGTTTAGAAACAGTTCTTTTAGTAGTACCCACATAAACATCTCCACAGCTGCATGGGATCCTGTACACTCCAACTTTTTCCAGTGGTTTTCGAGCGTCCTTGGCAGGCTTCAGATATTCCTTTATCTTCCTGGTGGGCTTGTAAATTACGGTAATATTCCGCTTCGTCAAGATCCTCCCTATGCTTTCCGTTACATTTTTAACAAACGGCAGGAAAACTTTAGATTTTGCAGTAGCCTGTACGTCAGTATGATTTCTGCGTGGCTGCCTCAACGCACGTTTTATTTCGGCGGACGAATATCCGTTCATCATTAGTGCATTGTGGAGATGTTCCATCTCAGCGTCGAGCAACGTAGGTTCACAAATATTTCTAGCTCTGTCCGCTAACGTCTTCTTAACACCCCGCTTCTGTTGTGGGTGGTGGTTCGAATCCCGGTGCAAATAACGGTCCATGTGCGTGGGTTTGCGGTATACTGAGTGGCCGAAACTATCATTTTCGTTTCTAAAAACGAGCATATCGAGGAAATGTAATTTGCCGTCTACCTCCTCCTCCATTGTAAACTAAATTCTCGAGTTTATACTGTTCAGATGTTCGTGGAACCGGCTTAGTTCCTCCCTACCATGTCTCCACAGCACAAACGTGTCATCCACGTATCGGAACCATACATTTGGCTTTTTGCTCGCAGTACCTAAGGCCTGTTCTTCGAATTTCTCCATAAAGAAGTTTGCAATTACGGGATTTAGGGGGCTTCCCATAGCCACGCCATCCGTTTGATCATAAAACTGTTCATTCCACTTGAAGTGTGTGGTCGTCAAACAACACTTAAACAGTTCTGAAATATCGGCAGGAAGAATTCGATCCAGCTGTTCCAATACATCATTAAGTGATACCATGGTAAACAGCGATATCACATCGAAGCTGACCAATATGTTCTCCGGCTGGACCACTATGCCATTCAATCTGCTGATGAAATGTGTCGAATTCTTTATATAAGAGCCCGAACGACCCACATGTGGTTTTAACAGCGTAGTCAAAAACTTGGCTAACGAGTAGGTGGGCGAACCAATGGCACTTAGTATCGGTCTTAAACGGCACATTTTCTTTATGAATTTTGGGCAATCCATAAAGCCTCGGTGGTAGCGCAACCGAACTGCAGAGACTTTTCTGTACACTCTCTTCAATGGAGGACTTTTTTATTAACCGCGACACAGTTGTGAGAACGTTGTTAGTGGGGTCCTTATTCAGCTTCCTATATGCTTGCGGATCCAGTAGATCAGTAATTTTACTCTGATAGTCGGCCACATCCATAACCACCGTTGCGCTTCCTTTGTCAGCTGGGAATCAAAATACTATCGTCGTCATTCAGGAGTTTTAAGGTTCTTCTCTCACCCACAGTTATATTACTCTTCGTGCGGTTTTGCATTGGCTAATATTCTCACGTTCTGACGTTTTCAAAACATGTGACGTCACGCCGCGGCGTGGGAGCGCGCGGACACGGAATTTAGCGGCAGTCAGTAGCGAGCCAGTGGGTGTGTTGGACCTTCCATCGAGCTACAGACCCCCTTGAAGATGTCTCCCGCAGTCGGAGGCGAAACGTTGGGAATTGACACAGAAATCATCAACCGACCACGGCATTACAGCCCGGATAATTATAATGGACACTATAGCTACAGCATCCCCTTACGACTTCCAAATTCAGACACGGTGTTTTTAATCCTTTACGTTTGTACACAGGCAAGACCCAACATCTGCAAAGTGAAATCTCTGTCGTTATATGCAGCTTTCTACGCTGTCAGTATAGCTACTCTTACATGCCTTACAACATGTTCCACAAACAAGTCCCTGTTTCTACTAAATATCTGTCACTGCTCCCAACCGTCCAGTCTTCAATTCATAAATAAATGCTGGTAACTGCTAATCGTTAATTTTTAACGTTCGTTCTTAGTATCACATTCTGAAGGACTCATATACCTATTTCTTTATTTATCCCTAAGTTCAGGTTTCTCTTCCGTGCTGTTTCAGGTAATGCTGTTTCAGTTTTATGCTAATGACTCTCTCTTTGAGATTTGTTTGGTTGAAAAAAAAATGCTTTGTTTTTCCGAGTCTGCTGTTTATTTACTCTCTCCTTACGTAATAGTAGCTGTAAGTAGTGATGGCACAATTTAACGACGTCGTCTTCGTCTGCATTCGAGATAAATGGTAGCGTAATGATCGTCATATTATGAACATTTGAAATTATTTTCCTTATTGCGGCATACGTAAAGTAGTAAACGGATACTGCATCAGATAACAATAAGTATGAAGTTTCATCTACTGACATTTATTTTTTTTTCACAGTAAACAGGTTTCTAGAGTCGTAAAACGTTAGTGTGTAATAATATTGGCTATCTCAGTGAGTTTCTCTGATGAAGTCTTCTAACGTTACAAGCAGAGAAACTGCGTCGTCTGGAAGCGACGTTTCCACAACTTTCCTTAAAGCCACCTTCAGAATCAATCGGCCTAAAATGAGTAGGAAACATATCAAGAATTGTAGTAAAATTATGGTTATAACAGCGTAATTATTTATTTTAAATGTAAAACACCAAAATTAATGCAGCACACGATTTCAACACACCAGGAAATGTAACAACAGACCGTACTTTGCTGTGTGTTGTACGATCATTTTCTGTATAATCCCTCGCCTCTGAATATGCCAGAACAGTTAATCCATCTAGGCGTGCAGGAGACCTTCTGAAAGGTGTGGAAAGTAGAAAAGAGGTATTGGCACAATTCAAGCTATAAATGCTGTTACAGACGAATATCGGGAACAGACAGCAACTGTGTTGAAGTTAACAATGGAAAACATCAAAAATGTATAAAAATCGCGGGTAAAAGCGTTGTATACGAAAGGCAAGTGTCCGAATTGAAATTCCAGCCTGGGGCCCAGATTTTTTGATTCGCAGCGTAATTCGATTTTTACGATTAATCATTACCGTGTCGCGTGCCAAAGCTGCCAGACTGTAATCAGCTGCTGTCTTCAGCTATTCTGTTTAGAAATCTACCGCGACGAGAGGAAACATAATCGACCACAAAATTACCAATTTTTGAGGAAACCTTGTAGTTGTGGAACGAATGCCACTTGAAGACCACGGCGATAATGTCTCTGGACTTGCCTGCTTACGTAAAACATTGCGGTAAAGCACTTAATATGGACTTGCGCAGAGCGTAAAGCTTGTAATTGCAGCTTTAGAATAATTGTCTTTTCATTATGATTGAAAAAATTTATTTAAAACTTGGATAGTGAGAAATTTCGTAGTTTCGTTTTCGCTAATTTTCTAAATAGTTATCGCTGTTGTTTTTCAAATAACTACTGTGTCTGTTTACTAGTGTGGGCTTCAGTTCAGTAGGAGAAACGAGTTCCAATTAGGAGAACAGGCTAATTCTGAAATACCTTCGCTATTTCTCACTAATATCAATAATTAGAATGTGACAGGTCATTGCCTTATATCAATGTAATGCAAATTTTTGTAAAAAAGTCAGCGAAAACTATGCAATTTCAAGAAATACACTTGTGTCCAAAATTAAAGCAACAAACCGCAACTTCCCGTCCTGTGTATAATTCACGATATAACCATACAAACTGTCAATCAGATGTCCGTACTATCATGTTCTGCACTGAAGATGGCACTCTGGTCAATAGACAACGATGACATGATGAGAGCAGGGCATCTATGAAAAGAGGCAGTGTTTGCTGGATAGCCCCACATCCACAGTCGCTGTGTTCACAGTCAGAGACGGTGCAATTTGGGACAGAGAAAATGCCTACCAGACTCTCTGCGGTGGAGAGCCATGGGAAGAACGGAAGGAGGACAGTCGCAAACTGACGTGGACCGATGGCTTAGTGTGAATCGTTCTGTTGTTTCTCGAATGTGGCGATGGTTTACAGAGACCGAAACTGTATCCCGAAGTCCAAGGAAGGGCCGGCCACATGTGACTTCAGAAGAGAGGATCGTTATTTGGCTCTAAGGGCACGACAGTACCGCCTTAGTACAGCACGTCTAACATTCTGCGTGGTGTCTGTTTGTTCTATATCGTGTCTCCCTACCACTTTCGCGCAACGACGCTCTGAGCGTATTTTTTAGGGAATTGACTAGTTTGAACCTGGGACCTGTTGCTGGTAAGGAGACGCCAGACCACACGTGACATGTAGAATTCAGAAGAGTTCAGTGAGACTAGCGATGATATAACCAAATACTTAATGCTTTCAGCGTCAGCTCCACTGCACTCTCTGTAAAAGAATCTTAATACTAACTAAATTTAGTGGAAGGGGTTCAAGGGTTTCCTATTTTTAGTTAGCTGGTAAAATAACGTCGAAAAAGCAGTTAAGTTTACCATTGGAAATTTTATTCTACTCACAAAACATTGTTTATAAATTTCACTATTGATAAAAGGTTCAAATGGCTCTGAGCACTATGGGACTCAACTGCTGAGGTCATTAGTCCCCTAGAACTTGGAACTAGTTAAACCTAACTAACCTAAGGACATCACAAACATCCATGCCCGAGGCAGGATTCGAACCTGCGACCGTAGCGGTCTTGCGGTTCCAGACTGCAGCGCCTTTAACCTCACGGCCACTTCGGCCGGCCTATTGATAAAAGGAAATATTTTAATATAGGATGGTAAAAACCAACTGCGTTCAACAAAAATGTGAACGAATATTCCCTGAATGGGTTTCCAAGTTCTACAATGGATCGAAGGATGGCCTATGCCATATCACATCTATAATCTAGGTTTAAATTAAGTTTCACAAGAGAGAAAACTATCAAAGTGGTCTACCGTGACCCTCAATTATCTTTAATTACTTATCTAACTTGTCGTAAATTACAGTGGCTGATGTGGCTTCTCAATAACTATTTAACAGAAAAATCATCGCGTTTCAGATTTTTACTTCAAGTGGCAAATGTGAACACCATGAGCTTTAATTGACGATCGACACTAGTATTACGCAAAAAGAGGGTATAACAGATGAGACTTCTGCAGTTCTGAGTGAAGCTTTATGCGCTGTTCATGCGCGTGCGTTCATTACCTTGTCGGTGTTCGTCAGGGGGCGGAGGGCAGCACAGCTCCGCTCACCTCGCCGTCTCGGAAGCAACTCTCCCCTAACTTCTCCTTACTACAATTTACCGAAGTTGGTTTAAAAAAACTATCAGGCTGTGTTTTCATCTGACCAATCAGGGTCTAAATGTTAACCTTAAGCTCCGCCTCCAAAAATTCTGTCTATCCAATGACAAACGTTATACTTTTCGTGGTGGGGCAATGTTTTTCAAGTTTGCAATGTAACAGAGACGCGAAAAAGTCTCACGTTAAAACTTGCAGCTGGTGTGGTCCTTTTAGCGTTATCGTAAGATCTATACTCTTCTTCTGGAGGGCTCTAGCTTTTAACATGGGCTGGGGGGTGGTCCTGACGTAACAGAGACGCGAAAAAGTCTCACGCTAAGGCTCTAGCTTTTAACATGGGCTGCGGGTGGTCCTAACGGTTAGCTGGCGATGTGGGTGTCCGTCCCTTATCTTAGGGCCTTCTAACTTAACACGGTTCGGCTCTCGGCTTCTGTTCTCGTTTCTCCCCTCGGAACTGCGTCTGTCTCACGGTGGGAAGGTATGACATGCATTTAGACATTCTTGTGTTAGTCTGTGATATTCCATTTGCTCACTCGTTACTCATATTACTTTGGTTAATTTAATGTCACGATTTATTCAGAGCTATGTGGCATACTACTGGATTTGCTTATCATGTCAGGGTTTTCATGGAAGGTGTTGGATTTGCCTGACACCTTACATATCACCACCTTTCGAACTTAATTTTTGCACTGAATTTAGGCAATGATTGAATCGTTGTCTAAGTCAGTCAAAAATTATTCCTTTATCTAAATTTTGTTGCCTACTGTTCAGCCAATTTATTCTGGTTCTATGGTAGTTTGTATTACTAATTTATATTTTTATATTCTTCCACATTATTCTCATAAATGACAAGAGAAGAATATTTTTATGCTATTATTAAGTTTCAATTATTTTCTTTCTTTATTTAAGTGTGAAGTTTGTTTTTTAAGGATTTTGTTATCGAAACTTAGGTGTCTTTCACATCGATTTTATTGGAAATATATTTTTTTTATTAATTTAGTAATTAAGTAAAATCTATTCCTAACACATTTTCTAAATATCATGTACAAGTAAAATGTTTTTTGTTTCTAGACACTTATTTCAACATTGTTACACTAACAAATAATAATTATTTCCAAGAATTGCTTTGACAAAGGAATATACAAACACAAGTATTGAGATATTATCGTAACAAATGGTTCAAATGTTAAAAAAATAGGGAAAACATCCAACAAGATAATTTTTTATTCTTTGTTTTTATAAGAAGAAAATAAGTAAAATATAGTTATTCTTTTATTTTTATGAGGAGAAAATAAGTGGCATATAGTTTTAGTGTTTATTATGCCTTACTTTTGTTCTTTATATACTGTCCATTTCAGAACTAATGACTTATTTTTATCGATAGTCTATTTTTTACTTAAGTCCATAATCAATGACTGCTATTTTGTAGTTTATTAGCTGTCTGGTGTGCTTAACTTATTTAGTTTTTCACACGTTTCTTTTTCACAATTCCTACATCATATAATTTGATTTCACACATTCACACAATCCTATGAATGTTTAAGCATGAGGTTTGCGAATGTTTTTGCACGAAGGTGATGGACTTGAGCGAGATGGATGTGGTCAAGTATTTGATGTACAGCTTCGTTCGTCGTTCCTTGTTGGCTTTGCAAGTGTGTGTTGCTGTTGTGGAGGTCCCATAATGGAATGAAGCTCTGAGTGCAGAATCTCGTGGTTTACTGGCTTTGTATGCGTGAAATTCATCATTATGTGTCGCTCAAAGCGATCGTTTTTTGTTGTAATACTTCGCAGAAGACTAGTTTACAATAGGATAGGGATTTGGGAAGGTATGTCGTCTATTCTTCACCCATCTTGTTTCTTGGTCTCAATCTTGCGAATCTCCAACTTCTGTTCTTCCTGCTTTTTCTCTGCTTCTTACTTGCTTCTTGGTTCTTCTCTGGGCAGGATATGGAAATATTTATTGATAACTAGTCGCTTTGAAGTTCTCCTCTTAGTAACAGTTTGATAAATTGTTTGGACGTGTCATTTTTACTTTGTAGAACTTTTCTTCAGTTTCGTGCATCATTGTGCTGTTTAATAGCAGTAGTGTTACTTTTCCACATATTTTTTTTTGCCAGTGGTGGCTTGCCCAAGCGGTCTTCTAGTCAGGCCGTTTTTCCCTCGCTCCGCCAAGTCGGGGCGCTTGGAGACCCTTCCGGCATTCAGTGTCCTGTCGCGTCTCTGCAGGGCTCCGCCACTGTGCGGCTCCGTGTTCTGTCCCAGCAGGGTTCCGCCTAGCGGACAGATTTATTGCCCACTTTCGATACAAGGGTCTTCTGTTGGTCTCGCTGTCCTTTCCTTTCTCTCGACGCTTCTGCCTTGTAGAAATCGTGTCTTGCTAATTACGTCCTTTTCTTTCTTGATACTTCTCTCATTGCAACTAGTGGGTCGTTGCATCTCGCCCTTGCTGGAGTTTTTACAATGGTTCTTACAAAAAGTTTTACTTATAATCATCTAACATATGTCTAGTACCTACATTGTTTTATGCCTTCTTAAAAAGCTTTACAAATTTCAGCGCCCTTTCCATGTTACAATTCTAAGATATTTTGAGTCTTCACTTATACAAGAAACCTCAAATTCGTTTTTTATTTTTGTGTAGTGTCGTGGTGTACAGCATTTTAGTATTTCATGCTGTTAGACTATCTACACTTTATCCCTTCACCTTAATCTATGGTACTATTGGTGTAATTTTTGTTTTTGTTTTTATTGAAACTACTTTCTTTTTCCCACCTTCCTTTCTCTTCATTCTTCTTTCTCCTGACGATCTTATCTGCAACATAATCTTGAAATATTGTGCTGATTATTTACCAGTAATAAAATTAATCTTCAAACTTGTACTGAAAGTGTTTAATACTGCCAGTCTTAGGTAAAAATACCTCTGCTTTATCTCGTAAAATACCTTCTAATTCTCTTTTACTGTGTTCCGAAATACCTTGAACTTCTTGCAATTTTTCGTCGATTTCTTTATGGACTTCTAACATGAGTAGAGGCGATTCCCCCTTTCTTGCATGCCATTCTAATTCTTCATCCTCTTTATCTCGCATCATTCTTAATTGTTTGTTTATAACAGGTATTTCGTCTAATTTTAGCTTTTGCTCAAAGAGAAGTGTGACATGCCCGAATGTTACACTACCTTTCCCCATATCTATTATCGCTCGTCTGTGATTTAAAAAATCTGCATCTATAATCAAATCTACAGTTAGTTTAGGTATAATCACGAAGTTGGCTCTGATCTTTTGACCTTGACACAAAAGAGTTAATCTTGTTTGTCTCGTAACTTCCGCAGCATTGTTTCTAATAGGACCTCTTACTTTAATCTTACGTGTTTACAGAACTGGCAATTCCTCATTGACATTTCACTGCATGAATAAATTTTCTGAGATCGCAGTCAGTTCACTTCCGCTATCAATTACAATATTGACTGGGATATGCTTTACCATGGCCTTCACAATTGGTTGAATTTGAAAGGGTTGGTTCTGTTCTTCTTCTTCTTGCATCAACGAATCCTCCACTGAATCATACATGAGTCTTTTTAGGAATTTCCCTTGTGAATTCGAACTTTCTGTAGAATAAGCTTCGACTGCTACTTCTCTCTCTTTTATTTCCTTTTCTCTATTTCTTCCTTCATTTACGCTTGCTTTAACATCCTCTACTTTTTCCTCATCCTCGTCTATCTTCTCTTCTCATCTTCGTCGCTACTTCCACATAATCGCATCTAAATGCTCTAATTATCGCTTCATAACTTCCTTCATTATATACGTTGGGTTCTGTGCCCACCCGTAACTTATTTTCTACTTCTGTCGACTGCGCATTATCCTCATTGAATTCACTTTCCCTCGTTTCCATCTCAAATAGCTCTGCAATACTCATTACTTCATCCTTTCCTCCTACATTCGTTGTGCATGCCTCTGGTAATTCATCTTCCTTGTCAGTATTCTCCCAATTAATTTCGTCCCAACACGATATTGTTATTTTCTTGTCTTCGTTTTCATCTGGTCGCTGCGGATTTGTTTCTTCCTTCTTCTCTTCTCGTGATAAGATTTTTACTTCTCTGTTCAAGGTGCTGCATTTGTCCTGGGTCGGTGAGTCATTCTCTTTGGCATGGGCGCTTAGCTGTCAATTCGAACGTTTATCGGGTTCAAAAATGGTTCAAATGGCTCTGAGCACTATGGGACTCAACTGCTGTGGTCATCAATCCCCTAGAACTTAGAACTACTTAAACCTAACTAACCTAAGGACATCACACACATCCATGCCCGAGGCAGGATTCGAACCTGCGACCGCAGCAGCAGCGCGGCTCCGGACTGGAGCGCTTAGAACCGCACGGCCACCGCGGCCGGCCCGTTTATCGGTGTTTGGTGGTCTTACCTCCACCACTTCTATCTGTATTCGCTTCTCTTGTTCAGCTTGTTGATAGTAGTTTCTTTGTTGATAATTTGTCGGTCTATTGGTTCTCCAGTACCTGTTCCGGTTGTCGTTATTCCCTCTGTAATAGTTGTTGCCGTCCCTGGGTGAATTATAGTTATTGCCATATTCTCTTCTAAATCCATAACCGGTTCTTTGTTGAAATCTATTGTCGTTTCTTGGTGCGAAATTATCACGTGGTTCGTAATTATTGTTTCTTCGTACTGTGTCTTGTGGATTCCACTGCTTTTTGCTTTCGTTTTCACGTGCGCTTCGTCTTTTTCTTGCGTCAACTTCCGAAAATATGAACTCTAGTTCCCTTAGAATACCTTTAAATGCTTCGACGTCATTGCCTCCACGACCTACTAATGATTGCTGGTATTTCAATGGTAGCTTCATCGCGCATAATTTAATCAACTCCCCGTCGCTGTATGGTACATCTAAGCATTGATTTTTCTTTGCCATTAATTCGAAAAATTTCACGGGACTCTTCTCTCCTGAATTTTCAAAATATGGGTTCTGTAATAATTCGTACTTCACTCTGTTCTGTGCTTCGCTGGACCAATATCGTGAGAGAAACTTCTCTCTGAAATCTTCGTACGATCGGCATGTCGCTGCAACATTCTGCATGGTTTCTGCGACTGTTCCTGACATGTGTGCACATATAAAGTATAATTTGTGTGCTAGCGTCCAGTGTTCTGGTAATCCTACTCGGAATTGATCAATAAAACTTCGTGGATGTAATGAGTTTCCTTCTCGAAAGTGTTGAAATTTTCTGACTGTGAGGAAATGATCGTTGTCGTACTTCGTCATAGTTCCATATGAAATTCGCGATCCTTCGCCACTTTTGTTTCTAATAATTTCTCCCGTCGTTCTTTCCGGTTATGGTAGATCCATTGGATATTGTCCACTGTAACTTCCGCCTACCCTAGCGTAGTATCGTTGGAGTGGTACGCAATAATTTTCTTGCATCGGTTGTGAACGTGTAGCTGAATGCATTGCACTGTACTCTTCGCGACCTGGCTTTCCATTGTCAGGTATTGGTTCGGTATCTTGTCTGGCTAACCTTGCTGCTTCATTGCACGATCCAAACTGTCTTAAAACATACATTTCTGGTTCCGCATGTGTTTGTGATGACGTTTGTTCATCAAGAATTTCGAAACGTGTTGTTTGTTGCTGTGCAGGCTGTCTGATTTCACGTATGTTACTTCCCTTATTTTCTGTTTTAAAAGCAATTCACGCACCCTACTTCGAGTCAACATGCGCTCATACGATCTCACACGTTTCATAAACTTTTTGTTCACACGACTTGACAAACCATTTACTTACATGTTGGGTCAGAACCAACTTGTCAACGATGAATCCACCACCTGTGCGCTTGCATTGGAGAGAAAACTTAATTCTAACAATATTAAAATTCATAACTTAATTATGCTATTGTCTCTGCTAGAATTCTCACTTTCTATTGAATACTTTCTTACTAACTATCGCTGCAGCTACTGTTTTCGACTATGTATAACTTTAAGAAAAAAAATTTTTACTACGAAAATTTTTCACCAGGATATTTTTCTGACCTAGTTAGGCATGTGGTCGACCTTCAATCATGGTTTTTTTACAATACTGGCAGGGTCGCCATTTTCTAACATTCTGCGTGGTGTCTGTTCGTTCTATATCGTGTCTCCCTACCACTTTCGCGCAACGATGCTCTGAGCGTGTTTTTTAGGGAATTGACTAGTTTGAACCTGGGACCTGTTGCTGGTAAGGAGACGCCAGACCACACGTGACATGTAGAATTCAGAAGAGTTCAGTGAGACTAGCGATGATATAACCAAATACTTAATGATTTCAGCGTCAGCTCCACTGCACTCCCTGTAAAAGAATCTTAATACTAACTAAATTTAGTGGAAGGGGTTCAAGGCTTTCCTATTTTTAGTTAGCTGGTAAAATAACGTCGAAAAAGCAGTTAAGTTTACCATTGGAAATTTTACTCTACTCACAAAACATTGTTCATAAATTACACTATTGATAAAAGGAAATGTTTTAATACAGGATGGTAAAAACCAACTGCGTTCAACAAAAATGTGAACGAATATTCCCTGAATGGGTTTCCAAGTTCTACAATGGATCGAAGGATGACCTATGCCATATCACATCTATAATCTAGATTTAAATTAAGTTTCACAAGAGAGAAAACTATCAAAGTGGTCTACAGTGACCCTCAATTATCTTTAATTACTTATCTAACTTGTCGTAAATTACAGTGGCTGATGTGGCTTCTCAATAACTATTTAACAGAAAAATCATCGCGTTTCAGATTTTTACTTCAAGTGGCAAATGTGAACACCATGAGCTTTAATTGACGATCGACTAGGGTATAACATAAGAGACTTCTGCAGTTCTGAGTGAAGCTTTATGCGCTGTTCATGCGCTGTTCATGCGCGTGCATTCATTACCCTGTCGGTGTTCGTCAGGGGGCGGAGGGCAGCACAGCTCCGCTCACCTCGCCGTCTCGGAAGCAACTCTCCCCTAACTTCTCCTTACTACAATTTACCGAAGTTGGTTTAAAAAAACTATCAGGCTGTGTTTTCATCTGACCAATCAGGGTCTAAATGTTAACCTTAAGCTCCGCCTCCAAAAATTCTGTCTATCCAATGACAAACGTTATACTTTTCGTGGTGGGGCAATGTTTTTCAAGTTTGCAATGTAACAGAGATGCGAAAAAGTCTCACGTTAAAACTTGCAGCTGGTGTGGTCCTTTTAGCGTTATCGTAAGATCTATACTCTTCTTCTGGAGGGCCCTAGCTTTTAACATGGGCTGGGGGGTGGTCCTGACGTAACAGAGACGCGAAAAAGTCTCACGCTAAAACATGCAGCTGGGGTGGCCCTTTTTGTGTTATCGTACGATCTATACTGTTCTTCTGGATGGCTCTAGCTTTTAACATGGGCTGGGGGGTGGTCCTGACGTAACAGAGACGCGAAAAAGTCTCACGCTAAGGCTCTAGCTTTTAACATGGGCTGGGGTGGTCCTAACGGTTAGCTGGTGACGTGGGTGTTCGTCCCTTATCGTAGGGCCTTCTAACTTAACACGGTTCGGCTCTCGGCTTCTGTCCTCGTTTCTCCCGTCGCAACTGCGTCTGTCTCACGGTGGGAAGGTATGACATGCATTTAGGCATTCTTGTGTTAGTCTGTGATATTCCATTTGCTCACTCGTTACTCGTATTACTTTGGTTAATTTAATGTCACGATGTATTCGGAGCTATGTGACATACTACTGGATTTGCTTATCATGTCTTGGTTTTCATGGAAGGTGTTGGATTTGCCTGACACCTTACACACGGCAACTGCCATGTGAGCTCGCAGCATCCACTGGACGTGTTGTAGAGAGGCAAACGGTGTACAGAAGGCTTCGGCAGAGTGGCCTGTATATCTACCTCTGACGCCTCTTCACAGAAGGGAACGTCTAGAGTGGAGTCATCAACATGGCACCTGGACGGCCGAACACTGGAGAAACGTTCTTTTCACAGATGAGTCCCGATAGAGCCTGGAGAGTGATTCTCGATGGATTCGGATCTGTGTGGAATACAATTTCGGGACCCAAACATTGTGGAAAGTAACCGATATCGAGGAGGATCGCTAATGGTGGACAGGTATTATGTTTTCCACACAAACCCATCTTCATGAAGTTGTACGGGTGAATCGGCTAGATTTAGCTGCTGTCAGGTATCGTGACGAGATCTTGGGATCTCATTTGGGGTTGTTGCAAGGTGCTGTGGTCCCAAACTTCGTGCTGAAGGACGATAATGCTCGACCTCATGGAGCACGGGTGGTTGATGTTTTCTTGGAAACGGTAGATATTGCACGTTTGGCGTGACCTGCTCGCTCTCCCGATTTGAATCGCAAAGAGGACGTCTTGGATGGACTAGGGAGACGGGTTGCATCACGACAGCATCTACCAACCGCTCTCCAAGTCCGTGAGCAGCTCTGTAGCAAGAAAGGGTGTTATTGCCTCAACATGAGGCTGATGACATCATTCACAGCATTCTCCGTCGTTGGCAGGCCTGTATTGCTGCCAGAGGTGGTCACACCCCATACTGAGCACATTAACCAGTTGTCGGAAGGTGTGTGCAAAACAGTTAAGTTGGAAAAAACGAAGAACATTTTTGTCTGCCATTATGAGTGTTGCAGTTGTTTACGTCCTTTGTTCTTTACATTATTTGTGCTTCAGTATCACCTGTTTATAGTGTTTGTGGCAAAATAAATTGAACCTCCCAAAATTTCCGTTTGTTGCTTTAATTTTGGACACCATCGTACGTTCATGTTAGACGAATTGAATGCACTGATTAAATTGTATGAGAGGATAATATCAATGAAGATTCAGGGCATGAAGAGATATCAGTTCCAACCGTTTACACGCCAATGAGCGAAAACGATTATGGCCACTCACTACAGGGAAATAATATGCCATCAGGTAGCGTTCCGCGCTCGTGGTGCGGCGAAGAAAGTATACAGCGTTTTTCTCCTAAGAGTCGCCAGACGCATTTTCTCTGGTGTTTCGGCAGATATTTGCAATGTCGTTTTCGCAATGCGTAGAAAGAGTCGACCGAAACAAATACTGCGCGACAAATGTTTCATACGACGCCTAGAGCCGACGGAAATGATTTTTAAAGCGGAATCTTACGCGCCCATTCGATAGACCGGTCCCAAATCAGTCTAGGGTGATGTTCGTTTTACCGCCATGTATCACAGCCCGTAAAACACAACGAACATACTTAAACGATTGTATTGTATTGTATGTGAACCTGGGGCCTAGAAACGACGGAGACGCTCCGTCCCCGCTGCAGCGACAGTGGTCCACAACCCCTCGACGACTATCGCAGTCCACTTCAACCCTCCGCCCCACACCGAACCACTCTTTCAGGGTTATTGTGCGGTTCGTGCCCCGGTGGAAACCACCCAGGGAACGTCTCACACGACGAGTGTAACCCTTGTGTTTCTGTGGAGAGTAATGGTGGTGTACGTGTACGTGGAGAACGTGTTTGCGCAGCAATCGCCGACATTAGCTGAGGCGGAATAAAAGGAACCAGCCCGCATTCACCGAGGCAGATGGAAAACCGCCTAAAAACCATCCACAGACTGGCCGGCTCACCGGGCTTCGCCACAAGTCCGCCGGGTGGACTCGTGCTGGGGACCAGGCGCTCCTTCCCAACCCGGAAACCGTGCGTAAGACCGCACGGCTAACTGGTAGGGCTGCGTAAACGATACTCGAAAGTATCTCAAGAGCTACGTAGCACAGGAAAAGCATATCTGTGAGTAATTGTATCGTAGATTTTACGTGGATGAGAAGTTAGAGCATTCAAATCCTACTAATGGCTTTTTTTTTACTGTTTGCGCGTCAAAATGTTATATGGGAGAACATTTTCTTGACATGCAAAAAGGACTTTCCGCAGTTTGTAGCAATGTTCTTCTGGCAGTCTGCTTTCACTTCGTTAGTTGAACGTTATGTACTTATTAGTGATCTAATTATTTTGTTTAATATTAATATTAATATTACTTCCACACGTGTGATACAATTGTTTCTGTATTTCTCTGTTCTGATTCTATATTCTGTGAAATTACAAATGTACTCTATAGGTTTACTACTTTCAAAGAAACGAAGCGAAAGCAAGCTGCCAAGGGAACATCGCTGTAAACTTGAAACAGCGCTTTCACGTGTCATAAACACGTTTCCCCACATAACACTTTCACGCATTACAGTAAAATCATTTGTCGCCTTTGGGGTAAGAGGATGAAACGCTCTACTAGCTTCCGCACGGAAGCAACATGTGGTAGTTACTCACTGTTATGCTTTCGATGTGCTCCGTAGTTCTGGTGTTACTTTTAATCAACGTTTACACCCGTGCTGTTGGAGGACAGCACACAGTACGAACTAAATCGGAGTTCTGATTGATACTCCTTGGCTCAAAATGGTTCAAATGTCTCTGAGCACAGCGGCCGGTGGTTGATATTCCATCGACGCACAACGTTTGTTACCGATCTGAGTGTCTGACATCTGGAGGTCTGTGTGTTAGCACACGGAAGGTATTTTGAGGCCTGTGGTACTCGTTTTTCAGGTAAGTGATTAATTTCTATGCTATATTTCTGTTATGTGTGTTAAATAAGGAATGATATTAAACAAAAGTTTCATCATAATTTCTTCGAATAGATCGGCAACTGTGGGTTTGTCTTGCAGTACCGGCGACGCGATTGTCTTTCAGTATCGGACAGAAGTAATTTCAATTTTTAAATTATATTTTCTTTTTAGTTCTTTTGAAACTGAAATGGAAGAAAACTAGAAAAAAAGCCAAGAGGAAAATGAAGTGAAGAGTGAATGAAAATGGCAGAAGGAAAGGTGATGTCTAACAAAATAGCCGCGAGGGAGGTAGCTGCAGTGTTTTCAACAACTATAAATGAAAAAGATAGCCACCGAAGAGAAGAGATTAAGAGCAGAAAAAACAAAAATTCACAGTTGAAGCCATTACGGTTTTATCACATTAGGATATGGTGCAGATCAGATCTGAAGATGGTCATTACTGACTGAAACCAGTCATCGTCGAAGGACTTAATATTGTGGTGAAAGACTGGAATAAAAAACATTTGAGTTGAAGAAAGCTGAACTCCAGTCGGGTGTTCCAAAAAGAAACGTGCAAAGAATGGTCATGGGGAGCCAATTACAAAGCAGCGAAGAAAACTGGTATTTACTGGAAATAACTGGTCAACAGAAATGAATGGTTCAAATGGCTCTGAGCACTATGGGACTTAACATCTTAGGCCATCAGTCCCCTAGAACTTAGAACTACTTAAACCTAACTAACCTAAGGACATCACACACATATCCATGCCCGAGACAGGATTCCAACCTGCGACCGTAGCGATCGAGCGGTTTCAGACTGAAGCGCCTAGAACCGCTCGGCCAGAAATGAATGAAAAGCGCATTACGTGTCTGCAGTCATTTGTAGAAGACTTGCACATAGTGGAGAGGCTGGGCACATGTTGGATGTGTGGACCAGGAGAATATTCTGGTTTTGTCTTTTATATGCGATCTCTGTTAGTGGTATAAGCATTGGTAAGCTGATTTGAAATAACAGCAGTAACTTCCCATGCCTGTGTGTTCTATTATTATTCGTTAAGTATCAGTTCAGTGTATCATTAACAATCGATACTGCAAGACACTTTCAAAAGCCTTAACTTTCGATATCCTGTAAATAAAAAACAAGAATTGTTGCACTGTGCTATTTGTAGGACATGTAGTATATTGCAGAATGAGATTTTCACACTGCGGTGGAGTGACCGCTGATATGAAACGTCCTGGCAGATCAAAACTGTGTGCCAGACCGAGACTGCGCTGCAAATGGGGAAATCCATGGAAATGAAAGTATTTCGAAAAGGGCAGATTATTATTACGCAGAGCGTGGTAACATCTCGACAACAGCGAAGCTGGTCAAATGTTCAAGTGCAACAGTCGCGAGCATCTACGGAAAGAGGTAGAAGGACAGTGAAACTATTACTAGGCGCTAAATAGTTGGATGTCAACGACTCTTCACAGAACGTAGAGTTCGGAGTCTTCTCTGCTCCGTAAAACAGGATAGCTGATGATCTGTTGCATCTCTGCCGAAAGAGGACAATGCTGGTGCATGACCAAGCGTTTTGGAGCACACCACTCTTCGCATATTGTTGGACGTGAAACTCCACAGCCGACCACCAATCACTCGAAACTTCCTGGCAGATTAAAACTCTGTGCCGGACCTTTGCCTTTCGCGGACAAGTGCTCTGCCATCTGAGCTACCCAAGCACGTCTCACGTCCCGTCCTCACAGCTTTACTTCCGCCAGTACCTCGTCTCCTACCTTCCAAACTTTACAGAAGCTCTCCTGCGAGCCTTGCAGAACTAGCACTTCTGAAAGAAATGTAGTATATTAATATTTCGTTTAACCACAGTTACGTAGTAAAGTCTAAAAACTTAAGCTGGTTGAAACTGCGTGGCTCTCCCCTAGCGGTTATTATTCGTGTTTTGCTGTCTCTGTCAATACGCATCAATAAAACGAACAATGCGCTGTACAAATTTGGGACCGCTCTAGTGAGTGGGGACATAAAAGTCTGCTTTGCTAGTAACGGGAAACAAACTGACGCTTTTCGTCGATACAGGGCTTCGAATGAAAGACATCAATAGCGGTAATTACTTGGGATGACTCGAGTTACACAATGCAAAAATGAAATTGCAAATATCTATCGAAACACCAGAGAAAATTGACTCCTCAACGGGGCACCCTACACAGTGTGTTTCCGTAAGAGCGTGGAAAAATTTAACTGGACGTATAGGATGCTTCCTAAGCTAATCGAGGTAGGGAATGTGGGGTCGGAGAACCCAGGTTAAGGAGATAATGGAAATAAAAGCACAGTGCTCGTACTCTTTTATTTACTTTAATCACAGTTAACTGCAAAACCATCATTGACACAATGGACGTACCATTTGTATTGTATATTACAAAATTGTGCTGAAACTGTAAGCCATCGACCTCAATGCAAGCATGCCATCGGCGAACGTAGTTCTGACGCATTCTGACAAGTATCCCTGGTGTGTTTCAAAGCACATCACGGGCAACTACAGTTCTGGCAACTAATTCGATCTCCGTGTCCACTGGGGTCTGATGCACAAGTGACTTGAGATATCCCCGTAGGAAAAAGTCAAGGGAATTCAGATCAGGTGACCTCGGAGGCCATGGAATAGGGCCTCCCCTTCCAATCCAGCGATCAAGAAACACAGCACTGAGATGGTTGCTGACATCCACACTGAAGTGGGACGGTGCGCCGTCATGTTGTATCCAAGGGTACGTTCTCCAACAACTACTTTGCATAAATCTCAAGTACAGGTGACCATTCAGACTGTCAGGTAGAAGATATGGCGCGATGGGACCGTCGCCTACAACGCCGCCCCAGATATTCACAGCAAAACTTACTCGATGGTGTGACTACTACAGCGTGAGGATTTTCCTCATCCCACACGTGGCTATTCCTGCTGTTTGAAATACCGTCACGATCAAATGAAGTCCCATCAGTAAATAGTACGATGTAGATGAAATCTGCCCCATCAATCCATTGTTGTAGCAACCACTGACACAATGCGAATCTTGGTGCAAAGTCAGTCACAAGCATTACTTGGACTCATTGTGGGTGATTTGGGTGTAATTGTTGTTCTTGGAATATTCGCTACACGCTAGTATGTGCAGCGCCAATTTCACGTGCAATACGGCGACTACTTGTACTGGGGATCCGCTGCAACACGATCCAGCAGCTCCTCTTCAAAATCGAGTGTGCGAGTGGTCCTCATGTCGCCAGGTCCCTCGTTTCTTCTTTCCAATGAACTAATCTCCCTCATTCGTCGATCGAGAGAAATAAACACCCGTCATGGCGGATGATGCCTGTTAGGAAATCGTTCCCTGTACAGCCCTTCAGCAGCGAGAGGTTTGCGACGTACTTCCCCATACACAAGGTGCATACCACTGAGTTCTGCGAAGCTGTACCGGTACTTCTCCAGATTACTGTACTGTACGCCTCTGAGTAGCACTAATGAATGGGTCTGTGATTGATTCATAGCACGTTTTGTTGTGGGACAATGTCACTACGATACAACAAAGCCACTTTATGGACAAGTAAAGAAAACAAAACATGCATCATGACTTCCTAGTAATCAGGCTCGTACTTCTTGTTTCCTTGCAGGAAATAAAGAACGTACATGTAAATAAACAGCACAGTACGTGTAAACGTGTACGCATGTTAGTTGCAAATAAGCTGGAAAACAGTAATGCTAGACAAAGAGGTACAAAAAAAAAAATGGTTCAAATGGCTCTGAGGTCATCAATCCCCTACAACTTAGAACTACTTAAATCTAACTAACCTAAGGACATCACACACATCCATGCAAGAGGTAGGATTCGAACCTGCGACCGTAGCGGTCGGGCGGTTTCAGACTGTAGCGCCTAGAAGCGCTCGGCCACTCCGGCCGGCAGAGGTAGACAAGTTTATTCCCACATCTCCCTAAGGTGGCTGCTCCGTCCCTAGGTTCCGCACCTCACATTGTTCAGTGGAGCATTCTCTATGCTCTGTTGTATTTTTGCACGCTCTTGCGGGAACGCTCTGTAGAAGCGAAGCGGAGAAGGATGAGGGAGTAGTCTAGCTACTATACTTGCTGCAAACATGAAAAAGCATGAAGACAGGCGACTCTGACACAGGGCTGAGCGTCCTGAGATCTGGGAAGGATAACCTTGAAAACAGTACAGCTGGTGGAGTTTGCGCATGGTACTGTCGTCAGCAGCTATGAAATGTGGCTGAAGGACGGTGAAACAAGGTGTGGCCGACAGGGTGTAGGGCGTCCACACATCAACCGCAGGCCGCTCTGTAAAGGCGACAGTCTGCGACAAATCTGATGTTCCTTTACTTGTTTCAGGCATCCACTTTAAAATGTTATAATTGTCTCATTATCTTCGAGTGTCAAAAATAAGATACCTTCATTCAAATAACTTCCAGGAATTCAGACAGGCAACACTTTCAGCGACCGCCAATATTTCGGCGGGAGAACACCCCGCCATTTTCAAGGCAAACTGCAACGGACAGGCAACGCACATGCAAGTTTAAAACCTCGGTTCTCGGACTGAAGCAGGAAAGATAACACACACACTGAACACTAGCGCCACCCAAGATGACCAAAGTCAGAGCTATCGATAGTGAGACTACGAATTCACAGGTGAGGTAGCGTTGAATCTGTCCCTCTGTTTTTTGACAAGGGAGAAAGCCGGATTCCAAACAGAGTTTAAACAGAAATCTCCATCCCTGTTAAAAAGGGCTCTAGGTGCCTGAAACCGGCATTGGAAATAAAATTTCTGTCATGCAGGTGGTTGCTGTTTATTTCAATAAATACAATTAAAGTTGCCTAAGATGTATAAAATACTAAGGAGAATTGTTTCGAAATATATGGTTCTGCACACATTGATGAACTTTGGTCTCTCGCAGCTTGCTCTCTCATTGATCCGATGACACTGTTAATTAGGGTTGCAGCTTGCACAGGTTCCTCGAATCTGGATCGCGGATAAATGCAAACGTTTCGCCTAGTCGAATGAACCACGTTTCTTGTTGAGGTCGGCAGTCGTGTGCCGGCACACTGCCACCCTGACGACCGCATGCTCGAAACGTGCACCCTGTCACATCCACAGATGCAAGCCGATAGCGGAGTGTCTTCCATTAGTAAGGCTGCAACCTCTTCGAGCCACTTTTATGCTAACACAGTGTTCTGCTGCCTCATCAGCCACTACCCTTTGCTTCTAGCCACTTCGGTCGTAAAATGCGCCACAGCCATCGACCTCCTGTATGGAAGCATCATTGAATAAGAAATGATGTTGTTGGATGAGTAAGCATTCTTGACTCTGCACTCACTGTGTCATTGGAGCTCACGTCCCACAGCTTCTCTCACATACCAGTCTGCAGTCAGAAGTGGCCATTATTAACACTGTTGCTGCCTGGCTATAACACTATGTACCCACGAACATAAGCTGAATGTCAGATAACAGCGGTGTTTTGAAATGTGGATTGAGTATGTTTCGCAGAAACATCATATTCTATGCTACAGAGGAGTTCAAGAATAGTGTGTGGTTTGGGAATTTATGGGCGCCCAACGGCGAGGTTATTAGCGCCCCGACATCGATGAAAACCAACGAATATGGATAAGAACGAAACCTGTCGTACACGCATGCACACGAAACGAGCACACAATGACTATCGCACAGGCACTCTCTTATGCATTAAAACCAATGTGGAGGCAAGATAGCTAATCAAGAAATTAAAACAGAGGGAAAACAAAACACAAAATAGATAAAGAACAGCACAGGGAAATGAGACTGGCTGACCACTTACGAAAAAATGTGGGTAAGCCAACCACCCCGTTGACACATTAAAAATATCTCCCCAAAATCTTGTTAAAAATGCGGGACAATTAACAGAACTTTGAAACCCGAACCACATTCGTTTGAGCATTGCATGAAGTAGACTGCAGATCCGCCGGCAAATCCGCTGCAGCCCGCTGGTCAGCAAATAAAATGTAGTCCGATTAAATGTGGTGCACGCCACAAGCACCACACATCGGAGGGTCCTCTCGCCGGAGTGAAAATCCATGCGACATAGGGCTGTAGCCGATGCGAAGGCGAGTAAGGATGACCTCGTCCCGTCGACGTGGCTGGAAGGAAGTACGCCACGGCCGAGTTGTAGAAGTAGTGTCTATACACAGTCCAGTCACAGTAATGAGACCAACGCCTATGTTCTACGTCAAGTGTAATAACCACCCACAGACAGCAGGTGGAAGCTGGTTCAAAAATGGTTCAAATGGCTCTGAGCACTATGGGACTCAACTGCTGTGGTTATCAGTCCCCTAGAACTTAGAACTACTTAAACCTAACCAACCTAAGGACATCACACACATCCATGCCCGAGGCAGGATTCGAACCTGCGACCGTAGCAGTCCCACGGTTCCGGACTGCGCGCCTAGAACCGCGAGACCACCGCGGCCGGCCAGGTGGAAGCAGTAGCAGTGGAAGGTATGTGAAGTGTGTCGCGGAGTACGCGAAAAACAGTGCAGTTATTGTCGTAATGTAGAACTGGAACGATTTATCTGACATGCAAAAGGGCATGTTCATTGGCTTTCAGGCCAACGGTGGAAGCTTTTACAAAACGGTAAGGTTCGTAAACTGTTCACGTACCACCAAACATGCCAAAATGGTGATATCCAAAACCGGCGCCAAGGCAACGGTGGTGCACCACGAGCCACACACAACATGAGTGAAAGCCGGCAGAGGACACGTATAAGAGAGAATACACGTCCAACAGCACAGCCTACCAAGAGTTCCTCCTCAAGGACCTGTGACGGTACGTCACATAAACATTGACATTTTTATCAGTTGTAAACCGTAATTAAGTATTTTATGAATATAATTAGTGTAAAAGATATAGTTAATGTTCTTGAAACAACGGATATGCAGCGATAATTAAAGAGTAGCATCTTTATTTAATGTCTATGAAAATAAAAAAAGGATCAAAAGAGACGCGATTGTACGGCCGAGGAGGAAGGACGTATTTTGTGGTCGAAACACTGTTTTGTTTTGTGGTACGGAAGGCAGCCATTGAGTGGCTATACATATTTTATGTAAGTTATTCGTATTTCTGCTTAAATAAACTTATTATTATTATTACAAAATGAATTTCTTTGTAATACTTGTCACCTCAAATGCTCGCAGTGGCAAATTATTTTTAGTAAGCATTTTTTCAGTAAATAGCGCTGCGAGAAGCTCATCTTCTGATGCAGCCTCTGCTCGGCCATTACGAGCCGAAGTATTAATTTATTTTTCAGTGTTAACAGTAACTGCAAATGCGAGAGATTTCGTTATAAGAACCTTTTTAAATTGCAACAGATAATTAATTACAGATTCCGTGAGTTCGGTAAGTTTTATCTTGGCCGCTCCACGGCAACAATCGAAATTCTCTCAAGCCTTGCTTTGCAATCAATAAATAGAAATTAACAAAATTACATTCAATTCAGTTAACGGCAACTATATTTTAGTCATCACGTTCAAAATCTAAAGTTGGTACATGAATAACTGAGGCCCTTCAAGAACCCGTTTCATATTTACTTATGCACGCAAGTAAAAGTGATAAGAAAAGACAATACCCCTGAGAGAAAGAAGCATGCTGATAAATTAAAAATAAAAATATATAAAATATATATGTAATTTTTTTGTATATGACGTAACGAATGCCAACGACGTCACAGACCGTCTAGCGAATTTTTTGTGTATGAGTCTCTGAAGAAGGCACATGTTTCATGCTCCCATGCTGACTGCTGTTCATCGGTGACAAAAGCTGGGATTTGTACCCCTGTACCATAAATGGACTCTACTGGCTACAGGTGGCGTTTTCAGATGAATCACATTTTATGCACCATCAGGCAGATGGCAGTTGGTGTATATGCCGACGACCTCCAGCTCTACCGAAGCGTCAGACCTGAAGATGTAAACACTGCAATCGCTCAGATGAATGATGATCTGTCTTCAGTAGTCACATGGGCGAAAAACCGGGGGCTTAAACTAAATGCAAAAGAGACGCAAGTAATCTTAATAGCTCATCAGAAATTAATAAGTTCAGATTTCCGCGAACGGCTACCTCCTATTCTGCTCGACGGTACTCCAATACCATATCAGAAAACAGTGAAGAACTTGGGTGTAACTTTGGATGAGCATCTCAACTGGGCGGAGAATATAGTCGCAGTGTGCCGAAAGACGTCTGCTTGTCTCTATGCTCTCAAAAAGTTTCGGAACATGTTTCCACAGGACTTGAAACGCCAGCTCGTGCAAGCACTCGTTCTACCGAACCTCCACTATTGTGACGTGATTCAACAAGGCATGAGTAGTGAAAACAAAAGACGGCTAGAGCTAACCATGAATGCCTTGTGCGTTACACCTGCAACATTCGCCGATATGATCATGTTAGTGCTTCATACTCCGAGCTAGGGGGCTGCGGCCGGACAAATTGCGTGACTACCACACTCTATGTCTACTTCACCGACTCCTCGTCGCGCAAGCACCCCAGTACCTTGCTTCAGAGATTAAAACCCTGTCATGCCATCATAATCGAAACACGAGGTCACTCTTATTTGGTATCCTAACTGTGCCCACTCACAAAACAAAAACTTTTGCAAACTCCTTCTCAGTTGCCGCTGTCCGCCTCTGGAACAAATTGCCCCTTACCTTGCGCAAAATTCAATCTCCTGCTGCTTTCAAGAAGAAGTTGAAGCATTTCCTACTATCATCCTCATAAAGTTCTCCACAAAATTAATGTACAAGGCCAATCCTCTCACCTGTCAAATAGCAAAGCTAGCGTATCCTATCTTGCTCCTGAGATGCCTTCCTCTTCATCTATCTCTATTAGCCACGCAATTTTCTTTTCCTTTATATTTCCTTAATTATATTTCATCATGTCTCTCTATTCTTCTCCTCCCTTCACCATGAGTCTCCCTCATACTCCCTGCTGCCAGCACTCCTATATAAAATCTGTCTCTTCAATAATGTCTAATCTACGAATATAAACTCTATATGTATGTATTTTTCCAGGTGTACCTTTCTAATTGTTTATTTCACTTTTTGTACTAGATGTAGTTTAACATGCCTACTAAAACATATGAATGTAAAATAAGTAGAATGCCTGGTTAGATGTAAGAGAGGGCCTCATGGCCCTAATCTTGCCAGGTTAAATAAATAAATAAATAAATAAATAACAACAGTTGTAAGAGTCCAAGCCGGAGCAGGAAGTGTTATGGTCTGGAGCATGATTTCGTGACGTCGCATGGGAGACCTCGTCTTTCTGGGAGGGTCAATGGATCAACACTAGTATAGATCTGTCCACGTCGATCATGTCCACCCCTACAAACAGTTTGTTTTTCCTCTCCACAGTGGTATCTACCAGCAAGACAATACAATGTGTTACATAGCTCTTAGTGTACTTGTGTGGTTCGAAGAGTACCAGGTCGATGGAGATGGCCACCAAAGTCACCGGACTTAAACCATACCGAGAATCTGTGGGACCACTTCGATCGGGCTGTAGGCACGATCGATCCTATACTGAGAAAGCTAGCGCAGCTGGGCACGGCACAGGAATCGGCATGGGTCCACAATCCCTGTTACTACCTTCGAGAACCTCACTCACTATCTTCCTGCACGTCTTGCGCTGCAAAGGTGATTATTCAGGCTTTTTCCAAGTGGGTGTATTAATGTGAATGGACAGTGTAGAAGAAAAAACCTTCAAGGGGTGAGAAAGTATCGTACAAATACTTTTTTCAATTTTTTAAATATACATTTTAAGTCTGTTTATTTGACACGTTTCACTTCACAGTGTTTACGTGAATATGATCTATGAAAAACGTAACTATAATATTAAGGGCAGGCCAATGTAAACAGAAGACCCACCGCAATGGACCATGGAGTGGTTGCATTCAAAAGTAATCACCACACGTGTTAAGACACTTATCCCACTGGGAGATGAGAAGATCAGTTCCTGTTTCATTGAACCCGGTCAGCCACTGATAGATCGACAACTGCATCGACTCTTGCACTTCCTCGTCTGACTATAATCGACGCCCAAAGATGTCTTTCTGCAGGTCACCAAAGATTTGAAAATCACACAGTGAAAGATCTGGGCTTTATGTAGAATGTTGCACTGTTTCCCAAAACAATTGCTGAAGCATAGTCTTCGTTAATTTGGTTTGGATGGCAATATGTTAATAAATCAAACGCAGAAATAATCCCTAGAATGTGATCTTTAATTACCAATATTCACTTTTCCTCATAATCACCAACCAATTGGATACATATCTGCCAACGATGATCAAGTTTTCTGAAGCCGTCACGGAAGAAGTCCGCAACCACAGTGTCACAGTTCTCTCAAAGTCTTCATCAGAAGCATATTGATGTCCCCGCGGATCGTCTTTCACTATCGGGAACACATGGTAGCCAGACGGTGCTAAATCTGGACTGTATGGAGGGTGCCGTACGGTGGTGAGATTCAGTCTCTGAAGTTCTGCTGTGGTGGCACGTGAAGTGTGGGGTTTGGCATTGTCATGCTGCAGGAAATTATTTCCCTTTTTCTTTCGGACCCTTATTAGATGTCGTTTCAGAGTTCGCAGCGTTGTGATGTAACGCTCTGAATTTATTGTCGTTCGACGATCAACATGGATAACACCATCTGCGTCGCAGAACACTGTGGCCATGATTTTTCCAGCTAAGGGCTGCGTCTTGATTTATTTTTCTGAGGCGAGTCTTTGTGTCGATATTCCATAGACTAACGTTTCGTCTCCGGGTTGTAACAGTGTACCCACGTTTCGTCTCCTGTCACAATTGAATGGAGAAAGGCGTCACTTTCATTCTCGTAACGCGAGAGGAGTTCCTGGCAAATTTCAAGTCTGTGTTCTTTCATTTCGAGAGTCAGCATCCGGGGTACCCATTGTGCACAGGTCTTCCGATAGGCAATCAAAGCAATAATGCGACCCACACGTTCTTGTTAAATGCCGATTATGCTTTTAATTTCTCTCTGAGTGATACGACGATCGTCCTGAATCAATCTGCCAACATTTTGCTTGTGAAACTTGTTGGTTACTGCCACAGGACGTCGAACTCTTTGTTTGTCACGCAGGACAGATGTTCCCACGTCAACATCTTTTAACTTACACTCCCAACGGTGCACAGTACTCACATCAACACAATCACCATAAACTGCTTCATTCTCTGATGAATCTTCTTTGCGGTGACACCTTCTGCTGTCAAAAATTCAATGACAGCATGTTGCTAAAATCGCATTGACCGACCGTCTGCGCGGGGTTCCATACTTTACAATGTAACAACACAAACGTTCAATGCTAAGGCTTCCAGCCAACTGGAACTGTAGAGAAGAGGCCACGGAACAAGCCAGTACCTGTCGCATATCAATGCTGCCAACTGTTGAAGAGTTACGAAGGTAGAGGCATTACTTTTCAGTCAACCCTCGTAGTTACCAAGGTGGTGGCGGGCGTTATCGCGTAACAACATCATTCCTTAGTGTTTTGGCTTAATGGCACGTCGCATTTTCTGCAAAGTGTCTTCATAGTGGTGCACATTGACAGTTGTACCATGCTCGAGGGACTCGATGAGAATAAAATGTCTGCAGTCGAAGAAGGAGGTCATCATAATCTTACCCGAACTTGTGTGAACAGCTTTCGATTTCTTTGCCGGTGGAGATGTCGGATGCTTCCCCAAATGGACGAAGGTTACGTTTTAGTGATTTGGTTGCGAAAAACTGCAGCGTCCTCCGTACAGCCCACATCTTTCACCGTGTGGTTTTTCACATCTTTGGTGACCTGAAGGAAGACGTGGGTGGATGTCGGTTTCAATCGGACGAGGAACTGGAAGAGTCGGTGCAGTTCTATATCAGTAGCGGTGGACTGCGTTCTATGAAACAGAAATTGATCATCTTGTCTCTCAGTGGGAAAAATGTCTTACCGCATGTGGTGTTTATTTTTGAATGGAGCCTTTCCACGAGTCCGCTGCGGCGGGTGTTCGGTTTTCAATTGGCTGCCCCTCGTAACTGACTAGTGAAAATATAATGATCGCCGTCTTACGCTGTAAGGAGGCTTGCGAAGCACAAATGTACAAGCTGTGGCAGAATGGACTCCCTAGTTTCAAACAATGAGTGAAGAACGCGCAGGTGCGGTAGCGACATGGGAGTACTGGCGTCAAGTGGGGGAAACGAAGCCATTTTCAGTAGTCACCATGCCGTAGTCTGGTGAACATAGAGGCTTGTCTTGTACAAATGTTCTTTAAAAACAATGATAGTGTGGGGGCGAATCAGAGGGCTTTTCGTAGGCGGTTTGGTTTGAATCGTCATGACAGGGTTCCTGATGCTAAAAGCATTAGGAAATGGATTACTAGCGTTAGGGCGACAGGATGTGCACTTACTAGAAAACCAGCTGGCCGACCTAAAAGTGTGAGGGCACCTGAAAACATCGTGGCAGCGAGAGTGTCCACTGAAGTCTCCATCGCTGTCTGCGTGGGAACATGCTGCTACTCTTGGAATATCGCCCAGAACAGTAAGGCAAATTTCGTACTCTGATCTTCACTTACATCCCTACAAATTGATGGTTGTTCAAGAACTTAGCCTAGAAGACTGGGTTAAATATACAGATGCTTGCAGTGCAGTCTTAGCCTCTGTGCAATACGTCATTACTCTGTAGTCTAGCGCAGAAGCGCAAAATTTTGGTTACACCGGGATTGAAAACTCTTGTGAACTTCTCCATAGACCTCAGGACAGCCCCAAAATGACAGTTTGGTGCGCTGTGTCCTCGTAGGCATTACTGGCCCTTACTTTCTTTAATCTCGAGGTGCACCTCGAACTTTGTGCTCTATTGTGAGATGCTCGAGAAATTTTTATTCTCCAAAATGGTTGAGTATGGTCTAGAATATGACACAGAAGCCTTTTGGTTTGAACAGGATGGTGCCACGGCTCACACTGCCCGTCGCTGACGCGTAATTCTGCAAGAACAGTTTCCTAGCCACCTGATCTTCTTAAGCGGGGATGTTCCATGGCCCCTTCACTCTCCAGATACGCGCCACTGTGATTTATTTTCTTTGGGGATACCTCAAGGCAGAGGCTTACGAAGGACCTTGAAAGCTGTAACGAGGAGAAGTGCATATGAGTGACTCAGCAAATATCCTTTAGGAACATTACGAATATAGGTTGTGGACAGTTGGGAATGTGGGTCTCACGGGAAGCCTGCAAGGGATAAGTCCATGCAGTCGCGCTATCCTCTGCGCCCTCGGTAGCTGCCGGCACGGTAGCTCTGCATGTTCGGTCAGAGAGCTGGTAGACCTCTATAATAAAAAACTGAGTGAAAGCACCAACAACGAACTTGAACGGGATGTCATGTGACGTCCGCAACGACCAAACACAACGATCAACAACGAACAAAATACAAAAGAAAAAAAAAACATGGATAGAGCGGCTGCCATGTAAGAAGGAGATCCCAAGTTCGAGTCCCAGTCGGGGCACGCATTTTCAGCTCTCCCTATTGAGGTATATCAACAACACCTTTCTAGAGAAGCTGCATGGTCATCATTTGGTATCTGTTCTTTCTCAATAGTTACTATCTTCAGATCTGTCATCGTTGGAATAACGCAAGATATGCTGAGAAGAGTTTTTGAAAACATTTTTGAACGACACGGTCGGCCGCGGTGGCCGAGCGGTTCTAGGCGCTTCAGTCCGGAACCGCGCTGCTGCTACGGTCGCAGGTTCGAATCCTTCCTCCAGCATGGATGTGTGTGATGTCCTTAGGTTAGGTTTAAGTAGTTCTAAGTTCTAAGGGACTGATGACCTGAGATGTTCAGTCCCATAGTGCTAAGAGCCGTTTGAACCATTTGAACGACACGGTATGTGCAGCACTCGCAAAGGTTGTCACTTGGATGATGTACACTACTGGCCATTAAAATTGCTACATCAAGAAGAAATGCAGATGATAAACGGGTATTCATTGCACAAATATATTATACTAGAACTGACACGTGATTACATTTTCACGCAGTCTGGGTGCATAGAGCCTGAGAAATCAATACGCAGAACAACCACACCTGGCCGTAATAACGGCCTTGATACGCCTGGGCATTGAGTCAAACCGAGCTTGGATGGCGTGTACAAGTACAGCTGCCCATGCAGCTTCAACACGATACCACAGTTCATCAAGAGTAGTGACTGGCGTATTGTGACGAGCCAGTTGCTCGGTCACCACTGACCACACGTTTTCAATTGGTGAGAGATCTGGAGAATGTGCTGGCCAGGGCAGCAGTCGAACATTTTCTGTATCCAGAAAGGCCCGTACAGGACCTGCAACATGCGGTCGTGCATTATCCTGCTGAAATGTAGGGTTTCGCAGGGATCGAATGAAGGGTAGAGCCACGGATCGTAACACATCTGAAATGTAACGTCCACTGTTCAAAGTGCCGTCAATGCGAACAAGAGGTGACCGTGACGTGTAAGCAACGATACCCTATACCATCACGCCGGGTGATACGCCGGTATGGCGATGACGAATACACGCTTCGAATGTGCGTTCACCGCGATGTCACCGAACACGGATGCGACGTTCATGATGCTGTAACCAGAAACTGGATTAATCCGAAAAATGACGCTTTGCCATTCGTGCACCCAGGTTCGTCGTTGAGTACACCATTGCAGGCGCTCCTGTCTGTGATGAAGCGTCAAGGATAACCGCGGCCATGGTCTCCGAGCTGATAGTCCATGCTGCTGCAAACGTCGTCGAAGAGTTCGTGCAGATGGTTGTTGTCTTGCAAACGTCGCCATCTGTTGACTCAGGGAACGAGACGTGGCTGCACGACCCGTTACAGCCATGCGGATAAGATGCCTGTCATCTCGACAGCTAGTGACACGAGGCCGTCGGGATCCAGCACGGCGTTCCGTATTACCCTCCTGAACCCACCGATTACATATTATGGTAACAGTCATTGGATCTCGACGAACGCAAGCAGCAATGTCGCGATACGATAAACCGCAACCGCGATAGGCTACAATCCGACATTTATCGAAGTCGGAAACGTGACGGTACGCATTTCTGCTCCTTACACGAGGCATCACAACAACGTTTCACCAGGCAACGCCGGTCAACTGCCGTTTGTGTATGAGAAATTGGTTGGCAACTTTCGTCATGTCAGCACGATGTAGGTGTCGCCACCGGCGCCAACCTTGTGTGAATGCTCTGAAAAGCTAGTCATTTGCATGTCATAGCATCTTCTTTCTGTTGGTTAAATTTCGTGTCTGTAGCACGTCACCTTCGTGGTGTAGCAATTTTAATGGCCATTAGTGTAATTTTCAAAACCTATGTAGTTTTCAGAAATAAAAATCTTATTTAATAATTTTTGTTGGGTTTTTTTACAATTGAACCGTCAAATCGGGTAGTCCATTCTGCCCGACCTTGTATACGTAGACACTCGTCTGAAGCCATCGAGTTGACGTCAATTCGAAATTGTTCAGTAAACAGCGAGAGACGCTGGATTTTCTTTTTGCTACGTCTGTGCCGTAAAATAGCTCTTTAATTCTGAGGAGAGAGTGAAGAGCAGCGTTTGTGACGAGCAGAAGGCCGTGCTTGGCGCGCCTTTAATTAATGCCGAGTCTCCGCGGCTGCTGTGAAGTAAGGCGGGGGGACCAGGGGAAGGCGCGCTGTCGTAACGCGGGCAGTCACAGCAGCACGGGGACGAGACAGACGCATCCCACTCTCCACGCCGCCTTCCGTCGCCCGCGACTTCTACGCTCGCTCGCCCGCTTGCTTGCCCAACGACCCATTAGGCGACGGCTGCGTGCGGAGCTTACGACACGGCCAGTCAGAGACGCGGGGCGGGCTGTTCCGTTCCGGCAGCCTCGTTAACGCAGGCGGCTGCTGACCTGCTCAGATCGTCTGCGCGTTACGCCAGTCCGCCGCGCCGACAACCGGCGAGCCGCGTCACTCCTAAACTTGCGTGACGACAGCGCTGGGTGGCGAGGCGGCGCAGCGTTGTTTGAAGTCTTGCCACTTTCTTCAAATATCGGGCGCTTGCCTGTAAGAGAAAGCTCGGTAAAATGGTAACTACAAGGAAAGGGTAGTGTTTCCCTAATATCACGTCGTATATAAGCATATCAGGTCCACCTGTATGAACTGTATAAATTCTGTAATTATACGACCGGTCAAAAGTTTTCGATCACCCACGATAAAATCTACAGGGTGGTCCACTGATCGTGACCGGGCGAAATGTCTCATGAAATAAGCATCACTCGAAAAAACTACAAAGAACATAACTTGTCTAACTACTTAAACCTAACTAACCTGACGACATCATACACATCCATGCCCGAGGCAGGATTCGAACCTGCGACCGTAGCGGTCGGCCGGTTCCAGACTGAAGCACCTAGAACCGCTCGCCCTCAAAGGCCGGCTGCTGATTGTAACAATTCCTATTACAAGTCGTATATTTTTAGGTTTGGCGGTACTTCCAGGTACACGTCGCAGGAGTAAATCATTAATGTTTAATTTCCTCTGGGAAGCAGGTCTGGTGTTGAAGTGTGAACACATGGACGCCAAATGGTTAGTCTATATACTTAAAGCTGCCGATACGACCGTGTAGAAAGCACAGGTCGTTAAATTACTGATGTGTTTGTAGTAACACTGTCAACGAATTAAAAAACAAGAAAGACATTGACGTGTGTATACAGGGTGGTCCATTGATCGTGACCGGGCCAAATATCACACGAAATAAGCGTCAAACGAAAAAACTAAAAAGAACGAAACCAGATGGCGCTATGGTTAGCCCGCTAGATGGCGCTGCCATAGGTCAAACAGATATCGCGTTTTTTTTAATAGGAACCCCCATTTTTTATTACATATTCGTGTAGTACGTAAAGAAACATGAATGTTTTAGTTGGATCACTTTTTTTCACTTTGTGATACATGGCGCTGTAATAGTCACAAACATGTCGCTCACAATTTTAGACGAACAGTTGGTAACAGTTAGGTCTTTCAAATTAAAATACAGAACGTAGGTACGTTTGAGCATTTTATTTCGGTTGGTCCACTGTGATACATGTACCTTTGTGAACTTATCATTTCTGAGAACGCATGCTGTTACAGCGTGATTACCTGTAAATACCACATTAATGCATAAATGCTCAAAATGATGTCCGTCAACCTCAATGCATTTGGCAATACGTGTAACGATATTCCTCTCAACAGCGAGTATTTCGCCTTCCGTAATATTCGCACATGCATTGAAAATGCGCTGACGAATGTTGCCAGGCGTTGTCCGTGGATCAGGATAGCAAATATCCTTCAACTTTCCCCACAGAAAGAAATCCGGGGACGTCAGATGCGGTGAACGTGAGGGCCATGGTATGATGCTTCGACGACCAATCCACCTGTCATGAAATATGCTACTCAATACCGCTTCAACCGCACGCGAGCTATGTGCCCGACATCCATCGTGTGGGAAGTACATCGGCATTTTGTCATACATTGAAACATCTTTTAGCAGCATCGGTAGAACATTACGTAGGAAATCACCATAATTGCACCATTTAGATTACCATCGATAAAATGGGGGCCAATTATCCTTCCTCCCATAATGCCGCACCATAGATTAACCCCTTAAGGTCTCTCATGTTCCACTTGTCGCAGCCATCGTGGATTTTCCGTTGCCTAATAGTGCATATTAGGCCGGTTTACGTTACCACTGTTGGTGAATGACACTTCGTCGCTAAATAGAACGCGTGCAAAAAATCTGTCATCGTCCCGTAATTTCTCTTGTGCCCAGTGGCAGAACTGTACACGACGTTCAAAGTCGTCGCCATGGAATTCCTGGTGCATAAAAATATGGTACGGCTGCAATCGATGTTGATGAAGCATCCTCAACACCGACATTTTTGAGCTTCTCGATTCTCTCGTAATATGTCTGCTACTGATGTGCGGATTAGCCGCGACAGCAGCTAAAACACCTACTTCGGAATCATCATTTGTTGCAGGTCGTGGTTGACGTTTCACACGTGGCTGAACACTTCCTGTTTCCTTAAATAACGTGGAGTGGCTGAGCGGATCTAGGCGCTACAGTCTGGAACCGCGCGACTGCTACGGTCTCAGGTTCGAATCCTGCCTCGGGCATGGATGTGAGTGATGTCCCTAGGTTAGTTAGGTTTAAGTAGTTCTAAGTTCTAGGGGACTGATGACCTCAGAAGTTAAGTCCCACAGTGCTCGGAGCCATTTGAATCATTTGAACCTTAAATAACGTAACGGTCCTGACACTTGGATAATGTCGTCCAGGATACCGAGCAGCATACATAGCACACACCCGTTGGGCATTTTGATAACAATAGCCATACATCAACACGATATAGACCTTTTGCGCAATTGGTAAACTGTCCATTTTAACACGGGTAATGTATCACGAAGCAAATACCGACCGCACTGGCGGAATTTTACGTGATACCACGTACTTATACGTTTGTGACTATTACAGCGCCATCTATCACAAAGCGAAAAAAGTGGTTCAACTGAAAATTCATATTTCTTTACGTACTACACGGATATGTAATAAAAATGGGGGTTCCTGTTTAAAAAAACGCAGTTGATATCGTTTGACCTATGGCAGCGCCATCTAGCGGGCCAACCATAGCGCCATCGGGTTTCCCCCTTCAAGCTAGACGAGTTTCTTTCTTTGTAGTTTTTTCGTTTGATGCTTATTTCGTGAGATATTTGGCCCGGTCACGATCAATGGACCACAATGTATTAAGTCATTTCAAAAGTCCTGAACACTACGCTTGCGCGACCGTTACAGTGTCGTGATGAAGTTGGAATTATACATCTACACATATACTCCGTAAGTCACCGTAAGGTGCGTGGTGGACAGTACCATGTACAACCACTAGTCATTTTCTTTCGTGTTCAACTCGATGAGAGAGCGATGGCGAAACGACTTATATGCCTCCGTATCAGTCCTACTTTCTCGTGTCTTATCGCCGTGATCCTTACGTAGTCGGCTTCAAATACCGGTTCTCTAAATTTTCTCAATAGTGTTCGACGAAAAGAACGTCAGGCTCCCTCCAGGGACTCCCATTTGAGATTCCGAAGCGTCTCCGTAACACTTGCTTGCTGTTCAGACAAATCTACGAGCCTGCCTCTGAATTACTTGAATGTCTTCCTTCAGTCAGACCCGGTACGGATCCCAAACACTCGAGAAGAACTCGAGAATAGGTCGCACCAACTTCCTATATGCGGTGTTCTTTATAGATCAACCAAACTGTCCTAAGATTTTCCAAATAAACCGAATACAAACGTTCGCCTTCCCTATAACAGTTCTCACATGCTCGTTCCATTTCACACCGCTTTGAAACGTTACGCCCAGATATGAGGACTATTCGGAAAGTAAGGAACGACAGGTTACGAAATGGAAATCACAGTGAAAATCAAAACTGTTTTATTGAAAATGATAAGCTGCACCTTGCAGCTACTTCTCTACACAATCGCCCTTGTAGGGAAGCAGCCTACTCACGCTGTAGTAAATTCACATCACTCTTTCCATTGTGTGCCAGCCAGTCTGCTGTAACTAGCTCTGACGTCATAAATGTTGCGCAATGCTTTAAAAATCAAGCAAATAACCTAAAACATTTCTAGCATGTCAGGAGTAATACTAAAACAACATGTGTTGAATATCAGTTCGATAACTTTAGCCATTTTCGAAATTTTGACGTTTTTCTGTAAAAATCATTGGCGCAACAGAAAAGAGCTAGAGAATTAAAAATTGATAATTAGATTCATTTTTCATAATTATTTAATAAAAACAGTCTTCTGGATCTCACAATTTAAGATTTTAGTGGAAATTCATGATTTTGTGGGTTTTGTCTTAAAACTTAAGGAAGCAAGATAGATTAAGTAGGCTAATAAATAAGGCTAGGATGTTTATATTTAAGTAGGTTGGAGATCCGCTATAACTATGAAGATGTGAGAAGTTTCATTTGAATACCTATAAAACTACAGCGATAGCGTATCTCCAAAGGGCCAGTTCAGAGCTCGTCTACTGCGTGCAGTGTAATTAAATTAATTCTCTTGCCCAAAATATTTAACTTAGCCACGTCAAAATTTTATTATCAACACTTACCTGTGTGCTGAATGCACATTTAAATTAAGAGCTTCATCGGCCATCAGCAAGAGAAGCTATGATTTATTCAATGACTTAAAGTGGTGCATTATTAGCCCAGCGGCTAGTCGGGAGAGCCGATCAGGCGTTCCCTTAGCCGTCCGCACCGCGGCTTTATATATAAGAACGCTGCGCGAGGAGGAAAGGCCCCAGTTCTCTCCAGACGCTGAATAGCACGCCATCTGTGTCAGGAGTCGCGTCGCGTCGCGTCGGTATCATTGCTACAAACAGCCTCGGATGCCGTATTAAGTTACTCGAGATACGCGTAACCATGAAATCATTTTCGAGTGAAGTGTTCATTCTGGGATGACTTTAATTATCGATCTTCAGTTTGCGTATGTCGTATTTTTAGGTGCCGCCGCGGGACAGACATTCTACCAATTATTTACCGTGGCGTTTGATGAACCAAATCATCAAATTATGGCGAGCATTCATTTAAACATTTAATTTGGACATTTATAGTTGCATCAGCGCATTAGACTCTGAACTGCTCTGTTAGTTAGATGGTGTGGATTCTTTTGTTTTTGTAGTGTCGGCAGACTTGCCAACACTACGCACACTAATTGAAAGAGGCGGCCAAGATGCACGCGCTAACTCACGAAGGATGGAGTGAGGTCTCAAACAGGAGACTTAATGAATGTGATAAAGAAAATACGTATCTTTGGAATATACTTAACTTTTAATACATCCTTGTATACATCGTTCTTGATGAGACATCTGGAGATTGTGGCGATACAAGTGACTCTTTATATACAAGCTATTTAAGGCTAATGGCGCCTTGCTAAGTCGTAGCCATTAACTTAGCTGAAGGCTATTCTAACTGTCTCTCGGCAAATGAGAGAAATGGCTTCGTCCGTATAGTCGCTAGCAACGTCGTCGTACAACTGGGACGAGTTCTCGTACGTCTCTCGAGACCTGTCGTGTGGTGGCGCTCGGTCTGCGATCACACAGTGGCGACACGCGGGTCCGACATGTACTAATGGACCGCGGCCGATTTAAGCTACCACCTAGCAAGTGTGGTGTCTGGGAGTGAAACCACAGTTTTCATCTGTGACTTTCAGAATACAGAACTTTTTTTTTTAGACCGTTTTTGATTATAAATCCCGGACAATCTCCTAATTCCTCAGAGCTATAAGCTGTAACTATAAGTGTATTCTCAGATGAAGTGGGCACTAGGAATTCTAATTACAGGCTTCACGTTTTGCTAATCACTTTCTGGTTGCCAATATTGTAGTTAGAGAGCAAGTGTTGAGAACGGCGAAAGACAGCATAAATAACATTCTAAATAATAGGAACTTTTATAAAACAATTAATTCTATCAGCCGCCCCACATATGGTGCATTGGCCGGGAAATGAAGTGTTTTAACATTCAAACTTTTATATAACAATTAATTCTATCCGCCGCCCCACACCCTCAGACTTCGACATCTGTCGTAGCGTTGTACCAACGTTTCAATTCCGTCGTTATAGAAGACAGCTGCCAGTGCTTTTCGACAATTTTCTACTCTGGACTGCAAGTCGTCGTCTGTGTCAAAATATTGTCTTCATAGCCAGCGGTGCATTTGAGCAGAGATGAACCTCAGGGGTAGCCAATTACGGACTGTATTGTGGGTGATCGAACACTTCCGATCGTAAACGCTGCAGGAGCATCTTCATTGCCCCTGCAGAGGGCGGCCGAGAATTGTCGTGTAGAACGTACCGCATGACAGTTATGTTATGAGGATTGCATAGCTTCAGGCGAAATATTTCGCCAGGCCCTCATACTTGGTGGGAGACGCTAATTTCTAGCCAACTTTACGTTCTCACTATGAGCTCAGAACTGAAAAGAGCGACATGAAGCGATCGACGGGTGTACTAGACACAGTGCCCAGCGCATCTGTACAAAGCTTCATCAGATTATCACTGCATTTTCCATTCCTCGACCGATCGTTCCTTACTTTCCGAATAACCCCCATATTTAAACGACGTGACTGTTTTAAGCAGGACGCTACTAATTTTGTATCGGAACATTACTGGTTTGTTTCTCCTACTCAACGACATTAACTTACACTTTTATACATTTAGAGATAGCTGCCATTCAACACACCAACTAGAAATTTTATCTCAGTCGTCTTGTACACCCCTACAGTCACTTCGACACAGCGTCATCGGCAAACAACCGCAGATTGCTGCCCACCCTGCCAGCCAAATCGCTTATGTATACAGAGAACAACAGCGATCGTGCCTCACTTCCGTGGGGAACTCTCGTCAGGTCCTTGTTTCTGATAAACTCTCGCCTTCGAAGACACCATACGGGACTCTTTTATTCAAGAAGTCTTCGAGGCACTCACCTATTTGAGAACCAATTCCCTACGCTCGTACGGAGTGGCCGAGCGCTTCTAGGCGCTACAGTCTGGAACTGCGCGACCGCTACGGTCGCAGGTTCGAATTCTGCCTCGGGCATGGATGTGTGTGATGTCCTTAGGTTAGTTAGGTTTAAGTAGTTCTAAGTTCTAGGGGACTGATGACCTCAGAAGTTAAGTCCCATAGTGCTCAGAGCCATTTTTGAACCTACGCTCGTGAATTTGTTAACAGTCTGCAGTGGGGTATTGTGTCAAAAGCTTTTCGAAAATCTAGATATATGGTATCTGGCTGTTGCACGTCACCCATAATTCGCGATATACCACGTGACAAAAGGGAAAGCTGAGTTTCGCCCGAAGGATGCTTTCTAAAGCCGTGCTGAATCGTAGACAGAATCTTTTAGTTCTCTAGGAAGTTTATTACATCTGAACCTCAGTTTGCTAACCTCCATGTCAAGTGCATCGCATAACAGTCGGCCGAGGTGGTCTCGCGGTTCTAGGCGCCCAGTCCGGAACCGTGCGACTGCTACGGTCGCAGGTTCGAATCCTGCCTCGGGCATGGATGTGTGTGATGTCCTTAGGTTAGTTAGGTTTAAGTAGTTCTAAGTTCTAGGGGACTGATGACCACAGCAGTTGAGTCCCATAGTGCTCAGAGCCAGAGCATAACAGTGGGGTTTTTATCAGGTGACTGACTTGACCAAATCACATTTTTCAGTTCTGTTAATTTCCCTTTTCTATTACACACACGCTGAACAATTTAGAAACATATCTGAATCGCTGTTTTCCTGCAGAACAAACCCAGTACCAATAAGTGTCCTGTGGACTTTGAAGAAACTTTCAAACGTCAAGATCAGTAGTAAAACATTTATTAGACTTAGATAACCGGTTTCGGCGAGACTGTGTTGCCATCTGACAACTGACTGTTTATGTGTGTGAGCTCTCTACCAACTTCTAGTGAATTTCACGACACTGACATACATATACATCATATACATATAGTGGAGTAACAGCACTTACACTACTGATTATAATGGTGATGTAATGTAATAAAGCATTAGGATCAAAGAGGGCAACACAGTCTTGCGTAACCCTGTTTTCTAAATCTTTTTAGCGACCTTGGCTTTTGAAAGTTTCTTCAGGGTTCACAATATTTCAAATCCCCGCCACTCTCATACAGTGTCAGGAACATACAAAAAGTCCATCCTCAGATAAAACTGCATTGTTGACCGGTATCTTGTGATGTCCTTCTTTCTTTAATGTTCCATCAATTCTCTCTAGTCCACCGACTTTATCACCCGCAGAACACCCCCGCTATTTAATCATATAGTCCATCATGCCTCACCGTTGACGTCACATACTGACTCTTCGTACGTTCTCCAGGACCTCGACGAAAATAACACCATGAACCATCGCTACACACTCCAGTTTTTACGGTGCTGTGCCAACGGCAACCTTTTCACCTGATTTTGCCTGCGCAGTAAGGGTTTTTGGCCACTATTCACCCCTTTAAATCTTGTTCAAGCATATGGCGTTGCGCTGCTGAGACGGAGATTGGAGCTGCTCGCGTACTATTTACTTTCTCGCGAATTTCCGGTGCATCACTAGTTCTCTGGTATTTACTCTGTACACATATGAACTGAGCTTTCCTGTATGATGTTTCTTGGGATCTTTCAGATCGTGAAACACTTGCATTGGCACCAGTTTGCTTGAACTACTTGCAGAGTATACACCACTGTAGATTGGCCTACGCCAACTTTTGTTGCTTGTTCTACTGAACAGCCTTTCTGATGCAGAACTATAATTGCAGCACGTTTTTCAATTTCAGTCTCCTGTTCCCGTCCCATTAGGAGGTAATATGGTAGTGACCTGTCAAGTTATACCAAAATACTGCTAGATGCACACAGTGTACTACAAACTAATGTGAGTTGATTGATACACAGACAGCTGAACGACTGGGGGCGATTCGACTGAAACCAACTTGGGTAAAGGCACATAAGCGTTATGGATACCCATCAGTGCACCATGTTATAAACAGTTTATCACGGACCACATGTTCACGTCCCGCGGAACACCAGTTTGGGAAATCCTGCTGTAGAGTGATTGAATTTTTCCAGTATCCCACCAATCCTGCGAAGTTTTCCACCTTTTCTAACTATGACTGACCCTTTGTGATATTACCATCTCGTACATCCGCAAATTCGTACACCCTGTTATTTCTACAGGGGTGGACAAAAATATGTAAACGCCAAAACCGCATCACTATGCCATGGTGTAGGAAACCTGTTGATATTCAAAATAGCTTAGAGGCGCCTCGCAATTGATAAATACAGGTCCTGTATGGTTTTCAAGGAAATCGTATACCATTCTTACAGCAAAATAGTGGATAAACGCAGATAAGGATGATGTAGCTGGGTGGTGATTCTTCTCTCTCAAAGGCTCAACAATATTGACTGAGGTGGCCAGGAGAGATGTAACAGTTCATCCTCGGCCTCAAAAAAGCAGCTCTGGACGAGGCGAGCTGTGTGAACAGGGCACCTGTCTTTTTGAAAAACAGCAGCACCAATAGCGAACAAATATTGTTCAATATGCTAGAACTCATCAGCCGAAATGGTCTCACAGTCCTTGAGAGTAATGTGACTTTGCAGAGTAAGAATGGGGTTCATGGAATATCACGATATGGCTGCCCAAATCATCACTGAACGTAAACTCCGCCAGAAGTTGAAAACAGAGTGAAGCAAGACTCATCCGTCCAAATGACAGTCTTCCATTGCTCCACAGCCCAGATTTCGTGGGTTCGGCACCAGTTTTCCTGTTACAGCCATCTGCATCACTGATAAGTGGTCTGGAATTCCAGGTCGCCCTGGAATTCTCTGCTTATGGGGCTTCCTTCGTGTAATTTTGGCGGTGACAGGGATCACGAGTGCGACATTCAGTTCTGCAGCGACTTTTGCTTCTGTCGTACTCTTGTCTTTCACCACAGCCTTCTTCAGTGACCGTCTGTCATGATCACTCGACAGGCATTTTCGTCAGCGTTGTGGCTTAGCGGATTATGTTTTCCCGCTTTTCCTGTATGCGGTATATACGTTCGATTCGGTGCCTCTTGAAACACGAAACACATCGGTTTCCTTGGTTTCGGAAACACCCACCATAAGATCAACAATGTGACCAAGTCAGTCAACTCGACATAATGGACTCACCACTACAAAGATGATTGTTCTGTCCGTTACTGAGGCTTGCATAATATTGAGGACATTACAGAGGTCAGCAGGATTGGCAAAAATGTGCATTTACACTTATCAGCCAAAACATTATGGCCACTGTCCATCGCAACGTTGTATCCCGCCTGGTGAGGATAAGGGCACATGACGCGCTAACAAAAGTATGTAAGCGGGACACACGTGGAAGGGGGATCACTCTAGCGAAGACATGGGCTGCAAATTGGGAAATCCATTGAAATAAAAGTCTTTCTAAAAGGGCAGATTATTACTACGCAGAGCCTGGGAACGGGTATCTCGACAACGGCGAAGCTGGTCGAAGGTTCACGAGCTACAGTCGCGAGCATCTACGGAAAGAGGTAGAAGGACAGTGAATCTACTTCTAGGCGCTAAATGGTTGGACCTCCACAGAACGTAAGGTTCGGAGTCTTTTCTGCTCCGTAAAACAGGATAGCTGATGATGTGTGACATCTCTGCCCAAAGAGGACAATGCTGGTGCACGTCCAAGCGTTTCGGAGCATACCACTCTTCGTACGTTGTTGGACATGAAGCTCCGCAACCGACCACCAGACACGTGTTTACATGTTGACCCAACGACATCGTCAGTTCGGGTTGCATTTGCCACGGGACAATCGGGATTCGACCGCCGATCGATGGAAACGTGTTGATCTTCGGGTGCATCGCATTTTTGCTACACTACGTCGATGGTCGTCTCGACAAACGGAGTCATAGAGGTGAACGACGGCTCGAATAGTGCAGTGCGCCATGGAAGCAGGATGGTGGGAGCAATATTATGCTATGGGGTACATTCTGCTTCGCTTGAATGGGACATGTGGTAGTAATCGAAGGCACGGAGGTAGCTGCGAACCAACTGTATCCCTCCATTCTTGAGGCCTTCTCCGACGATATCATCTTTCAGCAGTATAATTGTACGTGTGTCGGAGCCAGAATCGCACTACGGTGGTTTGAGAAGCATTGTAATGAACTAACGATGATGTCACGGCGACCAAATTCACCTGACGTAAATCCTGTGCAACCCATCTGGGTCTCTATCGGGCGTCATCACTGCGTACGCAAATCGGCGGCCCGTTATTTACGCGAATTACATGACCAGTGCGTAGAGGTCAAGGCCGCATACCTCCACATAGTTACCAAGGAACTGTCGAATCCAAGAATCCAAGATGCGCAGAATAAGTAATGTACACTACTAGCCATTAAAACTGCTACACCACGAAGATGACGTGCTACAGACGCGAAATTTAACCGACAGGAACAAGATGCCGTGATATGCAACTGATTAGCTTTTCAGAGCATTCACACAAGGTTGGCGCCGCTGGCGACACCTACAACGTGTTGACATGAGGAAATTTTGCAACCGATTTCTCATACACAAACAGCAGTTGACCGGCGTTGCCTGGTGAAACGTTGTTGTGATGCCTCGTGTAAGAAGGAGAAATGCATAACATCACGTTTGCGACTTTGATAAAAGGTCGGATTGTAGCCTATCGCGATTGCGGTTTATCGTATCGCGATGTTGCTGCTCGCGTTGGTCGAGATCAGATGACTGATAGCAGAATATGGAATCAGTGTGTTCAGGAGGATAATACGGATCCCAACGGCCTCGTATCACTAGCATCGAGATGACAGGCATCTTATCCGCATGGCTGTAACGGATCGTGCAGCCACTTCTCGATCCCTGAGTCAACAGACGGGGACGGTGCAGGAGAACAAGCATCTGCACGAACAGTTCGACGACGTTTGCAGGAGCATGGACTATCAGCTCGGACACCTTGGCTGCGGTTACCCTTGACGCTGCATCACAGGCAGGAGCGCCTGCGATGGTGTACTCAACAACGAACCTGGGTGTAAGAATGGCAAAGCGTAATTTTTTCGGATGAATGCAGGTTCTGTTTACAGCATCATGATGGCCGCATCCGTGTTTGGCGACATCGCGTTGAACGCACATTCGAAGCGTGTATTCGTCACCGCCATACTGGCTTATGACTCGGCGTGATGGTATGGGGCGCCATTGGTTACACGTCTCGGTCACCTCTTGTTCGCATCGACGGCACTTCGAACAGTGGACGATACATTTCAGATGTGTTACGACACGTGGCTCTACCCTTCACTCGGTCCCTGGGAAACCCTACATTTTAACAGGATAATGCCCGACCGCGTGTTGCAGGTCCTGTATGGACCTTTCTGGATACAGAAAATGTTCGACTGCTGCCCTGGCCAGCACATTCTCCAGATCTGACAATACGCCAGTCAGTACTCTTGATGAACTGTGGTATCGTGTTGAAGCTGCATGGGCAGCTGTACCTGTACACGCCATCCAAGCTCTGTTTGACTCAATGCCCAGGCGTATCAAAGCCGTTATTACGGCCAGGTGTGGTTGTTCTGGGTACTGATGTCTCAGGATCTATGCACCCAATCTGCGTGAAAATGTAATCACATGTGAGTTCTAGTATAATATATTTGTCGAATGAATACCCGTTTATCATCTGTATTTCTCCTTGGTGTAGCAATTTTAATGGCCAGTAGTTTACTTGGTTCCATAGCCGGACAAACGAGCTATTAAGCAGATGGTCGTAATGTTTCGGCTCACTGGTATATTTTTGGCTTATTTGTTATGGACAATTATACGTTTTAGAATATTCAGAAGAAGGTGCCAATCTCCTCATGGCTTCTTAAACTGTGTTTCACAGGAAGTTTCAACGCCATGGTTATGGCAGACGTAATACGACCTTAAATTCTGTGTTACGCTTAGTTTAGGCAGCTAAATGTACGAGTAATGTGCTAAGCAACTCTGTGACACTGCGTGTGCTCCACTTCAGGTCCACTCGTGCACTGCCAGTTCTTTTATTCATCGAAAATTTAGTGTGAGGCGTTGGCGGACGGGACAGTTCTCTATGTCGCCAGGGAGGGGTGGGGGGGTGGGGGGGGGGTCGAGTGAACGCGCCATTAAACAAAGAGAAGGAAGGCAGAGGCCGAAAGGACGTGGAGGCGCCCAGCGCGGGGCGCCGTGGAAGCCTGCCAGCTGAGTGGTTTCCAACTGGGTCTGTGCCGGGCGATCCGAGCCACTGGGTCGCCCGCCGTCGCCGCACCGCACCAGCCCCGCTGACCCCCGTGAGCCAGCGAGGCCGCCGGCTAGCGGCTCTCCGCAGCGGCGAGGCGGCGTGGCTGCCTCTGATACCACAAGAGCACTCACGCACTGTCTGGTCCAAGCTTCTGGAACACCCCACCGAATGTCTCCAGGGTGATTTTTTTCACACTGAATATGGATTGATCGATGAGAGGATACGGAACAAGAACTGTCTAATGAACGTACGTCCGGAAATGCTCGGTTTCCGTGCTAGAGACCATTTAGTCAATCGAGAGGTTTTAACAATGGAAAATTGTACTGAAATTCAGGAGTATCTGCAGCGAATTGACGCATGGTGCAGCGAATGGCAATTGAATCTCAATATAGACAAGTGTCATGTGCTGCGAATACATACACTCCTGGAAATTGAAATAAGAACACCGTGAATTCATTGTCCCAGGAAGGGGAAACTTTATTGACACATTCCTGGGGTCAGATACATCACATGATCACACTGACAGAACCACAGGCACATAGACACAGGCAACAGAGCATGCACAATGTCGGCACTAGTACAGTGTATATCCACCTTTCGCAGCAATGCAGGCTGCTATTCTCCCATGCAGACGATCGTAGAGATGCTGGATGTAGTCCTGTGGAACGGCTTGCCATGCCATTTCCACCTGGCGCCTCAGTTGGACCAGCGTTCGTGCTGGACGTGCAGACCGCGTGAGACGACGCTTCATCCAGTCCCAAACATGCTCAATGGGGGACAGATCCGGAGATCTTGCTGGCCAGGGTAGTTGACTTACACCTTCTAGAGCACGTTGGGTGGCACGGGATACATGCGGACGTGCATTGTCCTGTTGGAACAGCAAGTTCCCTTGCCGGTCTAGGAATGGTAGAACGATGGGTTCGATGACGGTTTGGATGTACCGTGCACTATTCAGTGTCCCCTCGACCATCACCAGTGGTGTACGGCCAGTGTAGGAGATCGCTCCCCACACCATGATGCCGGGTGTTGGCCCTGTGTGCCTCGGTCGTATGCAGTCCTGATTGTGGCGCTCACCTGCACGGCGCCAAACACGCATACGACCATCATTGGCACCAAGGCAGAAGCGACTCTCATCGCTGAAGACGACACGTCTCCATTCGTCCCTCCATTCACGCCTGTCGCGACACCACTGGAGGCGGGCTGCACGATGTTGGGGCGTGAGCGGAAGACGGCCTAACGGTGTGCGGGACCGTAGCCCAGCTTCATGGAGACGGTTGCGAATGGTCCTCGCCGATACCCCAGGAGCAACAGTGTCCCTAATTTGCTGGGAAGTGGCGGTGCGGTCCCCTACGGCACTGCGTAGGATCCTACGGTCTTGGCGTGCATCCGTGCGTCGCTGCGGTCCGGTCCCAGGTCGACGGGCACGTGCACCTTCCGCCGACCACTGGCGACAACATCGATGTACTGTGGAGACCTCACGCCCCACGTGTTGAGCAATTCGGCGGTACGTCCACCCGGCCTCCCGCATGCCCACTATACGCCCTCGCTCAAAGTCCGTCAACTGCACATACGGTTCACGTCCACGCTGTCGCGGCATGCTACCAGTGTTAAAGACTGCGATGGAGCTCCGTATGCCACGGCAAACTGGCTGACACTGACGGCGGCGGTGCACAAATGCTGCGCAGCTAGCGCCATTCGACGGCCAACACCGCGGTTCCTGGTGTGTCCGCTGTGCCGTGCGTGTGATCATTGCTTGTACAGCCCTCTCGCAGTGTCCGGAGCAAGTATGGTGGGTCTGACACACCGGTGTCAATGTGTTCTTTTTTCCATTTCCAGGAGTGTAGAAAGAAAGATCCCTTATCATTTAGCTACAATATAGCAGGTCAGCAACTGGAAGCAGTTAATTCCATAAATTATATGTGAGTACACATTAGGACTGATTTAAAATGGAATGATCAGATAAAGTTGATCGTCGGTAAAGCAGATGCCAGACTGAGATTCATTCGAAGAATCCTAAGGAAATGCAAACCGAAAACAAAGGAAGTATGTCACAGTACGCTTGTTCGCCCGCTACTTGAATACTGCTCAGCAGTGTGGGATCCGTACCAGATAGGTTTGATAGAAGAGATAGAGAAGATCCAACGGAGAGCAGCACGCTTCGTTACATGAACATTTGGTAATCGTGAAAGCGTTACTGAGATGATAGATAAACTCCAGTGGAAGACCCTGGAGGAGAGACGCTCAGTAGCTCGGTACGGGCTTTTGTTGAAGTTTCGAGAACATACCTTCACCGAGGAATCAATCAGTATATTGCTCCCTCCTACGTATATCTCGCGAAGAGACCATGAGGATAAAATCAGAGGGATTAGAGCCAACACAGAGCCATACCGACAATCCTTCTTTCTACGAACAATACGAGACTGGAATAGAAGGGAGAACCAATAGAGGTACTCAAGGTACCCTCCGACACACACCGTCAGTTGGCTTGCGGAGTATGGATGTAGATCTAGATGTAGATGTACATTGTTACAGACACTGCGGTCTAATACCCGCTATACCATGCAGCCACAGTTAAATTATTTGTTGCAAATGGTTTCCATGTGCCTCAACGCATGCGTGTACGCGCCTTAAGCCTTCGGCACACGGACCGTGCTGCCGAACGTTAACGTTGAGCGTGCCAAGTTCAACGTGCTGCTGAACGCTCAGGAACGATGCGACACGTGCATACGGTATGTGGATCCCAACGTGGTATATGTGGTGTCACCGTCAGACACCACACTTGCTAGGTGGTAGCTTAAATCGGCCGCGGTCCTCTAGTACATGTCGGACCCGCGTGTCGCCACTGTGTTATCGCAGACCGAGCGCCACCACATGGCAGGTCTCGAGAGACTGACTAGAACTCGGCCCCAGTAGTACGGACGACCTAGCAAGGCGCAGTTATCCATATCTGGAGAGAGTCTCACTTGTGTTCACCATAGAGATGTACAAGAAGAAATTAAAGATAAGTATATGAAAAGCTCCGTTCTTTTCTTTATAGCTTTTACCACATATCCTGTTTCAGATTTAACGCAAGACGGCGTGAGTTGACGCGTGCCCTATCGGCTACTTCATTGTGGACTGGCTGCTCTTGTCAGTCCACAACAGTATACGCGATCGTAACGCACTCCAGCGGCAGTTGAGGGATGTTTCTAGTTCGTAAATCACACTGTTTACTCAACGGGCGCGCGTAAAATTCCCACGTTAGACGCACATTTCCTCCATTGTCCACGAAAAGGAAAGTACCGTGCCCAATCAATAAGGACACAGGCTTATAAAAGTTCCATTACAAACAGTGCGGTACAAATTTGGAATACTTCTCCGCATAAGATAAACATTGTTTCATTATTCCCACATTTTAGTAAAACCCCAAGGTCAGTCTTACTTGATCACTGGTCCTACCCAGTAGCAGAATCTTTGCAATATGTGAATTACGAAGCGTAAAAGAAAAAGGAGCAAAATATCTTTATACAAGCAGCGCAAGCTGTCCTGCAGATAAAGCCAATCGAACAAAGTCACCCCTCAAAAAGAAAGGTAAACTTATATTTACATAACATCAAATATTATAGCATATACTTATATAAAACTAATAATAAAGTATCAGAACATAACATCAAATATTATAGCAAATACTTATATTAAACTAACAATAAAGTATCAGAACCTAATAAAAACGCAAATGTTGCGAAAAAAATTTGGGAAGTGTTAAGACGCGAACTGCCGCCCCAACAAAAACTCATTGCTGGGCAGAGACGCTACTCATTACGCTTTTTTTAATCTCATTTTGTTCGTTTTCGTTCGTTGCATCTGCTCGGGGCGGATGTCGCAAGACACCCGTTTCAGTTCGTCGTTGATCCATGAACTCAGTTTTTTTTGTTACAGAGGGCAGCAAACCCTCTTTCTTTATTATTATTATTATTACAGAGAGCACGCAGCCCTCTGACAGAACACGCTGAGCCACCGTGCCGGCAGCTAAACCACCACCACTCTCCTCGTTACCCCTGGCTAAAAATGTTAAGCGTAGATAATTATGTTACTAATTGAAATTTAATTATAATAAATTCTACCAAGAACAATGCGTTTTGGGTGGATCTTCAGTGTGTCGCTGCCTTCAAATAGCCTACTCTCATAATACGCAAGTTACAATAATTCTTTTGCCATGAATATGATGTTTCTCATTATTTTATTGGAACGAATCACACAGTTAACAATGGGTTTTCCAGTGATTCTCAATTTGCTGGTGCTCAGAAACGGCATATATACATATAGGATCGAAATGAATGCCAGTATGGCGCCTCACAACTCTGTACTGAAGGGAGACGGCGTGCGTGTGTCGTAGGTGGCGTTGTGCGATCTCATTGGTCAACGCTCAGACGCACGCTCAGAATAACTGACGTGCCAGATATTGCTCTGCACGCTATGACGTCAGAAACTCGGCACGCTCAACGGTCAACGTTCGGATGCACGGTCAGTGTGCCGATGGCTTTAGGATGTTCTGTCGCACGCGTTCACATCGACCAGCCTGCATCAGAACAGAGGCAGCATGAATACGCTGCTCCAGTACCTCTACATCTGGGATGGGCTCTGCATACAAGATACTTTTGAGAGGGCCCCATAACCAGAAATCGCACGGCTTGAGGTACGGTGACCGAGCAGGCACAAAGTCACCCGCAAGAAACGCCGATAGTTCCTTCCTGTTAGGCGACGTGGTAGGAAGAATGGTCCCAAAATACGGTCGCCAATTATCTCGGACCACACATTCCGGCTACACCAATGCTGATGATTCGCTGTCACCATAATGTGGGGGTTCTGCATACTATACCACAGATGAATGTTATGGAAGTTCAAGGTACCACTCTGCCTAATGGCGGCCTCATCTTTGAATAGGATGGATGACACAGATCCCGGAACCGTGGTTGCTGGTGAAGAAACCAGTGACAAAACTGCTCCCGATGTGGAAAGTCTGTCGTTAGTAAGCACTACACACGCTGTATGTGATAAGGGTGTTAACAATTGTCATGGAGAATGTTCCACACTGTTGTCTGGCTAACCTGTACTGGCGGGCCAGCTGCCTGGTACTGACACGGCGGTCGCCTTCCACAGTGTTGACCACATTGGCCTCCAAGTCTGGTGTCCGAACAGTTCGGGTACGTCATTCATTATTTCCTGCTTCCTGTCTCAGACAAATGGTGAAACTCTGCTGCAGACATTGGATGCTGTGGTTGTTGTCAGGGGTGATATGCTGCCCGCCGCTCATTGCCATTTGCCTTTCCGTAAGTAGATGCCATGTCGTCTAGCTCTCGTTTCGAATGCGGAACCATTGTCTACAGCACTGTATCACATCCACTACAAGGTGAGTCAGCAAGAGAAGTGAATCAGAAACAACATTACCAATTACTGTGACAGGAATGGGCGCTAGGGCATGACGTATGAGGAACAGTACTACACTGTACTACTAAACCATGCATACAATGACTATGCCTGCATGGTACAGCGCGTATTAGGCAAAGTATGATTGAATAATTAGTTTCTAACTCGAAAATCATGCCTTTCCGGACATAAGTTCATTAGACCTTTTTTATTCCGTATCCTCTCATCAATCAATCCCCAGAGGTTGTACATGGTGGAAAAAATCACCCTGTGTAGTCCGATTAGAATTACTTGGTAGCTCCCGCTATAGTGTTATATCGGCTGCCGGCTAGCGCTAGGCTATAACTGACTCATACATACACTGGGTCACTTCACAAATTCTCTTAATCTACAAGACGGAGCAATGTTGAAGGTGGACATCCAAGGTATGTGGAAAATGCGAAATTCTCTGTGTATGGCTGATTTTAAGTGACCTATGATTGAATTACTGTGAATTGAAACTCCTATCCTAACCTAACCACAACCTTGTGATGTGCAATTTTTATCCGATAAATCTGCTGTCAGCAATCTTCAGTGGGACTAAAACCACGAAAGCACTTTCGCTTTGTTCGCAGCTATTAAAGCGAACCTCTAAAAGCAAACTCAAAACAGAAAAAAAAATCAGTTTCATCGCTAAGAGCAGACTGTAATTTGTCGCTGTCATTGATTACCTGAAACTATTCTCACATGAATTGTCACGTTACCAACAGATGAACAGTCATCGTTGGCACTTAGTTGTAGATTATAGATGACATGGGTAGATTCAAAAGGAAAAAAAAGCAATGATAGGAAGAAAAATAGGAGCAAATAAAATCGTCATTACGATAATGATTCAAATGGCTGTGAGCACTATGGGACTTAACTTCTGAGGTCATCAGTCCCCTAGAACTTAGAACTACTTAAACCTAACTAACCTAAGGACATCACACACATCCATGCCCGGGGCAGGATTCGAACCTGTAACAGTAGCGGTCGCCCGGTTCCAGACTGTAGCGCCTAGAACCACGCGGCCACCCCGGCTGGCGTACGATAATGAGCCGGCCGTTGTGGCCAAGCGGTCCTGGCACCGCGTGACCGCTACGGTCGCAGGTTCGAATCCTGCCTGGAGCATGGATGTGTGTGATGTCCTCAGGTTAGTTAGCTTTAAGTACTTCTAAGTTATAGGGGACTGATGACTTTAGATGTAAAGTCCCATAGTGCTCAGAGCCATTTGAACCATTTTTTACGATAATGAAATGGAAAAGTATTAGAAATTAAAAAATATAATAAAATTAATTAACTGAATAAAAATATTAATGAAAGTCTATTGATTAGATTAGAAATAACAAATTTTCGCTGTATTCCATCGAACCTTAGCCGTGTGCACGACGGGCTAATACGCTAACCACGCTAACCACTATGCTACGACTCCACTTTTACATACATTTTTTTTTACATTAATGGCCCTAATTTCCCAGTAGCAACGATGTATTGCAGCTTTCAAAAATTCGGCTTTATATAATGCTTTGCGAAACTGATCTAATGTGACTGATCTCGTAATATCTGGGTATGTGACGCCGAATAGCGTCTAATGCGGAAGGCTCCAGTAGTGGTTGGTTAGTGCTCTGTATGAAATGCCTGTATATCGTTGGCATCGTTGTGTGTGTTTGTATGTTGTTTTTGTGTGCTTTTAATGTGTGATCGCCGTCCGCGGTGGCCGAGCGGTTCTAGGCGCTTCAGTCCGGCACCGGGCGACCGCTTACGGTCGCAGGTTCGACTCCTGCTTCGGGCATGGATGTGGGCGATGGCCTTAGGTTAGTTAGGTTTAAGTAGTTCTAAGTTCTAGGGGACTAATGACCTCGGATGTCCCATAGTGCTCAGAGCCATTTTGAACCATGTGTGGTCAAAGGCGAAATAAAAAGTGCCTGATCCAGGTTTCGGAATCCAAACACAACAAGAAGTAAAGCCAGACAAGGTGAGCTGACCAATGGTTGTGGCACTTTGGCATGGCGAAAGGTTCGGGTGTGACTTTAAGTGTTCTGACCGCAGGAAATCAGCGTGTGAAGTGTCAACTATCAAGCAATTTTAATCGATCTATAGCTTCTGCTGGTTCAAAATACGACTACGTGACGTGAACTACACGGTCCAGTCACATGACCACAGCCCATGCTCGACGTCAACGTGCAATAACCAGTCACAGGCGGCAGGTGGCAGCACTAGCACTGGAGGGTGAATAAAGCATGTCGGGGGCGGACGTGGAAAACATCCAAGTGGGCATGATCATTGGCTTCAGGTCACGGGTGGAACCATTTTCGAAACGAATGTGTTTTTATTCCGTGACGCAGTGATTACAGTGAAACGTTCATGGCAAAGTGGTGTACCCAAAACAGGCACCAAGGAAACCATGATACACCACGGGTCATAGACGATGGGTGAACGACGGCTGCAGAGATGTGTAGGGGCGAATAGACGTGCAACTGTTGAGCAACTGACCGCTCTGTTGAACCGAGGGCGCACCCACAGTGTATCATCCTCAACGAACATTCAGCGATCGTTGCTGTGGATGGCCGTCCGCAGCAGGAACCTGGTTCATGTACCGATGTTGAGTGCTGTTCATCGGGGATGAAAGATGGAATATGGACGTCAAAACCGCAACTGGACATCCACTGAGTGGCCACTGATGGCCTTTCCAGAGGAATCACGTTCTATGCTCCATCGGACTGATGACCGTTGGCGTGTATGTCATGGATCGTCTGAAAACAAAAGGTACATACCAGAGGATGGAGCGTTATGGTCTGGAGCATATGGCGTTCCTGAGGGGGATCTCGTCATCCTGGGAGGCGCAGTGAATCAACACAAGTATGCATCTATCATTGGGGACCACGTCCACCCATACATGCAGTTTGATTTTCCTCGGCACGAACCGAGCGAGGTGGCGCAGAGTTAGAACACTGGACTCGCAATGGGGAGGGTCGCGGTTCAAACCCGAGTCCGGCCATCCTGATTTATGTTTTCCGTAATTTCTCTAAATCGCTTCAGGCAAATGATTCGTTTGAAAACACACGGCCGACCTCCCTGTCCATCCTTCCATAAACCGATGGGATCGATGACTTCGCTGTTTGGTCCCCTCCCCCAAAATACACTCACGCTCATAAATTAAAGATAATTGCAGAATGTGGTGCCACACAACTGGCGCTAATAGCATAGGCACATAGGGAACACACACGACACAGATCTGTAAGTCCACGGTATTGATGATAAGTTGAGAAAACCGTCCCGAAACACATGTGCTACAAAACGCCAGTCTTTCCTGCGCATGTACCCCGACATCAATATGGAATATGATCACCATGCACACGTAAACAAGCCGTAGAACGGGTTGGCATACTCTGGATGAGGTGGTCGAGCAGCTGCTGGGGTATAGCCTCCCACTCTTGCACCAGTGCCTGTCGGAGCTCCTGAAGTGTCGTAGGGGTTTGAAGAAGTGCAGCGATACGTCGACCGAGAGCATCCCAGACGCGCTCGATGGGGTTTAGGTCTGGAGAACAGGCAGGCCACTCCATTCGCCAGATATCTTCTGTTTCAAGGTACTCCTCCACGATGGCAGCTCGGCGGGGCCGTGCGTTATCGTCCATCAGGAGGAAAGTGGGACCCACTGCACCCCTTAAAAGGCGAACATACTGGTGCAAAATGACGTCCCGATACACCTGAGCTATTACAGGTCCTCTGTCAAACACATGCAGGGGTGTACGTGTACCAACCATAAGCTCACCCCACACCATTAAACCACAACCTCCATAGAGGTACTTTCCAAGGACATTATGGGCTTTGGATCTGGTTCCTGGTTCACGCCAGATGAAAATCCGGCGAGAATCACTGTTCAGACTATACCTGGACTCGTCCGTGAACATAACCTGGGACTTCTGTTCCAATGACCATATATTGTGTTCTTGAAACCATGCTTTACGGGCTCTCCTCTGGCCAGGGGTCAGTGGAATGCACGTTGCAGGTCTCCGGGCGAATAAACCATGTCTGTTCAGTCGTCTGTACACTGTGTGTCTGGAGACAACTGTTACAGTGGTCCCGAGCAAGGCTACCTGCAGTACTCCGTGGCCGTGTGCGGGTACTAATAGTGAGATATCGGTCTTCTTGTGGTGTTGTACATTGTGGACGTCCCGTACTGCAGCGCTTGGACACGTTTCCTGTCTGCTGGAATCGTTGCCATAACCTTGAGATCACACTTTGTGGCACACGGAGGGCCTATGCTACGACCTGCTGTGTTTGACCAGCCTCCAGTCGCCCTAGTATTCTACCCCTCATAACGTAACCAATATGTGTTCTTTGAGTCATTTTCAACACACAATCACCATTAGAACGTCTGAAAACGTCTGCACACTTACTCGCTGCACCGTACTCTGACATGCACCAACACACCTCTGCGTATGTGGACTGCTGCCAGCGCCACAGGGCGATGACCACAGGTCAAATAGACCGCATGGTCATACCCGGAGGTGATTTAAACCCGAAAACCGCCGACCAGAGCGTTGTTTCAACATGTATGAGAACATGGTCTGAGCATTATCCTTAATTTATGAGCATGAGTGTAAATCAACCAATGTCGGCACGATGACCTCCACCAGGACTACAGTGCAACTTATCACAGCTCGCTGTGCACGTCTGTGGTTCGAAAAGAACCAGGATTAGATTACCAAACTCCCCGTATTTGAACCCAATCGAGAATCTGTAGACAACCTCGATCAGTGTGTTCGTGCCATGAATCCTCATCTGAGAAACGTAGTGCAACCGTCCGCGGCTTTGGAGTCGGACCTTCCAGAACTTCAATGTCTGTATTGCTGCACGTATCGCAGCGGTTCTCGCTTTAAAAGTGGTTGTCAGGCTTTTGACAGGTGGTGACATTAATCTGACTGGACGGTGTAACTGTACAGATGCGTCTGTTGGGGGTCATGCACTGCGTTGAGTGTTCCCTGTGGGGCTTGCCCACTCATCGCTAATAGGGTGCCTACTGGTGCAGCGTTCTAGGAATGCTATACAACAATTTCAAACAAACAACATTTGTAGTTTTATTTCCAGAAAGCAAATTGACAATACTAAACTTGACTATAGCAATTGTCGCTAGTAAGAGGTGACAGGAAAAAAGTACATGTCTTGCTATACACAGAATCCAAGGAAACACTTGATACTGACAGCGTAGCACTAATCACGTTGCAAACTCGGGCCGATTATGTGCGGCCGGGCCTAGCAGGAGCTGCGTTTATATGCAGATGTTGCAGGGGGAAGGCGTGCCGCGGCGCGGTCCGATTCCGAGCACGATTGGCCGCCGATTCTTCACTGCCTTCTCTGGTCTTTCGCTTCGCATCTTCGTTCCGACGTTTGTGGTTACGCCAGAACATTCCCCCTCCTCAGATCATCACAGCACATGCTGAGTCCGTATGTCTATGACGAGCGTAATCATGCAACTTCCGTCCCACGCGCAGCATCTACACGTGGATATGTTTATCTGGATGCTGTATACAGAACCGATGTACGCCAGAAAAAACGACGATGTTAGTCCTCCCCTCATTTAGACAAAAGCACACTCGATTATCGAAAGGTTAAAACGAGGTAACGAACTTCCTAAGGGGGCTACTTGCAGTGAATTATGAGTGAGTACACAATTCCCGTGTGTACAGATTTTGACTTTGTTATCAGGATGAGAGCGCTCTATGAGAGGAAGCAGGAATGGAACTTTGTAATTTTTCTCGTAACAGTTACTCCTCGGCACTACCTATCCTGCAACACACAAGCTTTTCAGACCGTTTCTGACTACTCTGTATATTTGTTATCCTTATCTTTGACTCGCGATGTAATCTATTAATTAATGCACTTTGACTTACAAGCAATTGTATCTCTACATTTACACAATCTCTGAACTTTTTTTGTTGTCGTTTCGTGTTTGTGTGACATACAAAGATTTAAATGACATTTATGAAGAACCTCAGAGTTTCTTCCGCTGGAACATATTGTAAGAAGTTCTACAATTGTTTAAAAAACTGTAATTCTGGTGCTATATAATGTTAACAAGTGCTGATAAGACATTATTTGTAACGAAATGAAACTCAAACCAGACAACTGACAACGAACAGCATGCAAAAATGTAACCAATCCACTGATCCATATAAAGGTGAGCATGTAGGCCTTAGAAACGCGACGTGGTAGAAAATAAAAAATTGGCAGACACAGATAATTATTTATGTAACTTTTAATGCATTATTAACAGTCGCCGTTTCCTAACCACGGCCTAACATGGATGACTTAATGTACCGCAGTTTGTGCTATTAGTAAAACGTATTTCGGGCCAGTTTCATATCTGTATTTATACAGCGAATGTTCGTATCTTGATTATTGCTCAGCACTGTGGTACAGTGTCGAACGTCTTTAGAGAATATAAGAAGGAATATACTTGTTCACTTGCATCTATTATTGCAAGGGATTGTGCGTATAGACAGCGCAGAACTTGCTTCACGTGAGCGATTTCTCTGGAACCTATGCCGATTCTCGGAAATAATCTTCTTTGCCTGTAGGCACACCGTAAATGTCGAGCTTGAAATATGCTGTTGGCTCCTGAAAGACACGTATAAAATTGCGCTACTGTCGGCAAAAAAAGTGTTACTTACTAGACGCGAATCGGCCTAAAACAAACATATCATCTCATTTTTCTTCTCAATGAGCGATTGCCCCGCTTTCTCTAGCAGAATAACTTTAATAGCCACAGCTATGATTCTATTGGTGAGTACCCTATCGCTATCCAATTACTCCCAGAGGAATTCCAGCTACTGGACGGGAAACGTACAGCGCTAACAGCCCGTTTAACCTTCAGCTTGCTTCTTACAACGTCGGCGGAAGTCTCGGTAAACAGTTCTCAGGATGGGAGTTTAATGGCATTAAGGGTCAAAGTCACATCGAAAACTAAAGCTCCAGTTCCAACGCAAGCCATACGGTTTGTTGTCACATCGGCAAGATAGTTTCCTGGACCTGCAATTTTTCTAGCAAACAATTAGTTCCGCTACCCGATACAAAGCTGACCCTGAGAATGCGAACATCCCACATATTGCCATGATACTGCCGCCACCGGCTTGCGTCTGTGACGCGGGGCATGTTTCGGGAGCGATTCTCCTGCACAACGGCGTATCCGCACACTTACAATCGATCTAGCGTAACAAGAAACGTATTTTATCCTACCAAGAGAGAAGTTTCCTTTGATTCACGGCCCAGTCTCGATGACCCCGTGCCCACTGAAAACGTTATTGACAAGTTTCTGTAATTCCATCTTGTTTGATGATCGAAGACATGAAGAAAATAGATACCAACAGTCGTAATTTTATTTAACAACCAGTTTCGGTGCCTCATTGGCACATCTTCAGGCCCCTTTAAACATAGCTAGTTAGGTCATCTACTCATTTGTGTTGAGTCAGGGACCACTTTATCCAACTAGTTTCTGTAGACTTCTTATTGAGAGAAGTGGACTCTTCAAGTCAGTGGTCGTTAGAGGTGTCTCCCGAGAAGAATTCAGCGGAAACCAGTTGGGTATAGTGGTTCTTCTAATAATACAAACGACTGAAGACATACCAATGGAGCACCGAAACTGGTAGCTAAATAAAATTATGAAATACAATGGCAGCTGTTGATATCTACTTCCTTCACATTACTGACGATGTCGGTGAGCCAAAGTGCGGATGCCTCAGGATCATCTGCAGCGGAACGTCTCGTTCGCCAATATGCGAAGGACTGTGCGCTCCGTAACATTTATATAGGGTGTCCCACAAAGAGTGCAATTTTTAATTTAATAATTGAACACAAAACAAAATATCAGGTAAATGTCCTTCGTCTGCAAACATCCACTTTGTGGACAAAATTTTCTGACTCTAGAACAAATTTTAATTTGAGTTTGATTCGTGGGACGTCTAATTTCTACCTTGAATTGGGGGTGGTTTGTGGATTGTTCACATAAACACAATGTTAGACAGACCCCCACAAAAAGATTACTTGGTTTCAAATCAAATGATCTCGGTGGCCAGTTCTGATCGTCATTGCGAGAGATGAGACGAGCAGGGAATGTTTCTCTCAGAACCTCATTATTTCAAAGGTAGTGTGACAGGTTGCCCCATCCTGTTGGAACGACATGTGTTCCGCATTTGCAGTCTCTGCCAAAAATCTGGGGATAACGATCACCAGTCACTGTCACTGCTTTTCCAGTCTCATCTTCCAAAATGTATTGTCCAATTAGTCCACCAGTCCAAAACCGACACTAAACAGTGACTCGCTCTGGATAAAGACACTTCTCATAGACCATGCCAGGATTCTCTCTGCGCCAAATCCGGAAATTTTGTTTATTCAGATGACCATTAAACTGGAAGCGTGTCCTGTCACTGAAGTTTATTTTCTGATTAAAATCACACCTAAGTCTTGTTTTGTGAGTACTCAGTCGTCAAATGTTCGACATTTCAAATCGTCCATCGGCTTCAGCTCTTGCGTTAGCGGGATCGTAAAAGGATGCGAATCGTTAAATTTCTGCCGATCGACGAGAACGAGGATGTCCATGCGATTTGATGTTCACTGTAGATCCTGTATCTTCAAATTTCCTTATCAGGCTCTGCACTGTTTACACATTAGGTGTAGTTCGCTTAACAAAAATTACACGATGTCTTAGAGCGGTCTCCGCATAGCATTCACCTTACTTGAGATGTGCTTTCAGAATCTGGATCCGCTGATTCGTCTTGTATCGCTCCATTTCAGCTGATAACAGTACGAACAAACGCCAACTGACAATGACAGACGGTAATGGCAATATCAACGGATAACAGTCGCTTAAATATCAGACTCGACAACTTAACAAACTGAAAGAGGCGCTCAGTTTAAAAATTGCGCTCTTTGTGGGACGCACTTTATCTGTACCATCCCAACTTAAACAACTCGCTGCTTATCTTCCTTTACGGAGTAGACAAGCGTCCGACCTTCAAGTTCTGAGACATGGACGTCAATCACCTGTTGCCCACACATGTTTTTTCCGTCAGACAACCACTTTCCATAGATGCTTATGACAGTAGCACGGAAATAGCCCAGCATGTTCGGCGTTCCCGATATGCTCGTTCCCATACTCTGGGCCGTAGCAGTGTGCCCTTTGTGAAACAAACGTAAACATGGTGTGTAGTAGGTTGTAATGTGATTTTTATTTAATTGTGCGATTAGCTAATTTCGAGTACTTGTCATTGTCAAGCGCCTGTAAAACAAGAATGGCAAAGCGCTACACTATCTGCATGGATCGCTACGTATAAATAACAGTTGGCACACCTCAAAGTAAGATGAAACGTTATTAATGTCTGAACCGTCGTCCTCCCGAATGCGATTCCAGTGTGCTAACCACAGCGCCACCTCCCTCGGTCTCGCTATGGGCAGTGGTCACAATATTTTGGCTCAGCAGTGTGTGTGTGTGTGTGTGTGTGTGTGTGTGTGTGTGTGTAAACGTAGGAATGAACTGATTTAACGTACGGGGTTTTTCTGTATGTGTCACAATGTTTTGACGATTTCGAATTTGAATTACGGGCACCAAGAACAAGATACATCGACGGTGGCAGCGTCCATTGGCAGTGTCAAGTGCTGTTTTCGGTACGCTGAATATGTCATGCGCATGCAACGTGCCTTGCGTAAGCATTTCACGATTCAGCCACGCTATCCAATTCCTGCTCGTAGAACAATTCTGAAATGAGTAAGAAATTTCAGTTCAATTACCAGTACTTAGAACAGAAAGTCAACCGGCCCTCGGAAAACCGTCCGAACTTAAGAGAGCATCGAACGTGTGAGTAACTGATTACAGGGAAGCACTCGTCATTCGTTACTAAAAATTGGTTCCAACAAGACGGCGGGACATGCCTCATATCCAACGAGACCTTGCCAGTTCTCCGTGAAGCGTTTGGTAATCGCATGATTTCCAAACGCGCTTGCGTCGAATGGCCGCCTCACGCGCACAATTTAACCTATGAGGTTACTAGAAGGTGAGAGTGTAACCTGACAGGCCGCGAAGCTTGCAACAGTTAAAACATCTAATTAACGTAAACATTTCCAGAAGTCTTCCAGCAGTTAAGAAAGATGTGTTCAAAAACTGGGTGAAACGCCTCGAATGTTGTGTAGCCGCTTACGGCCGTCATTTGTCCGATGTAGCATCTCATAAGTAAATTTGAATAAATGTTATATCTTGTGCAAAATGTTCAACTTTGCTTCGGGATTGGTTTGCGTGTTATTCAGATTTTAAATCCTTAAAATATTGTGAAACACTCTGTATTTGCGTGTGGTAAGTTCCCAGTCACTGGTGTGGGTATTGGTATGATTCCGCCCGCAGTGCGAGTTTGTGGGAAGGGAGACCATAGGACTGCTGCTAAAACTGCCTAGAAACGTTCCATTAGCTATTTGCCTTCTGTTTGGGACACCTCTGTGAACCCTAGGCGGTTTACTTGAACACATCAAACGTACGTCTCTTGGGACTACTGTGGCATGGTGGCTCAAACACAAAAGATGCCAAAAAACTTACCGGGTCGGTGAGAACCTGCCAATCGTAGAAGAGACTTGCCCATGGCTGTAGGAATATAGTAACCAAAACACAGAAACTCGTATCATAACGTGTTCATGTGGGAATTTGTTTAGCGGATGCACCAAGTGTTACCGAAAAGACTCAGTGTAAGCTACGAGTTCGTAACATCAGACGGCATTGCATGACGAACGTACAACAGGTGAACCAATGACAGTAAACCGCTGGAAAAGCACAGAAATGGGAAGAGAACACTTTGACAGAGATAGCTGTTCGTCCGGAGTCTTGGAGCAGTCAAGCAGGGCCTCTTCGAGACGGTTCCACGTTGTCCACACTCTGCTGCTCTCGGCTTCCTAACGATGGTCCTACATGCGCAGCACCTACTCTCGAAAGTGGGCTGCCACAAAGTGTGTCGGTCGTCTCAGAGCTCGTGAACGCGGCACGCCGTCAACCATTCGTGGAAAGCTGTAGACAAGAACTTGCAATTCCGCGCACACACACACCTCGAGTGTTACCCAAAAAAATGGTTCAAATGGCTCTGAACACTATGGGACTTAACTGCTGAGGTCATCAGTCCCCTACTGTGGCATGGTGGCTCAAACACAAAAGATGCCAAAAAACTTACCGGGTCGGAGAGAACCTGCCAATCGTAGAAGAGACTTGCCCATGGCTGTAGGAGCACTGAGCACTGTGGGACTTAAGTTCTGAGGTCATCAGTCCCCTAGAACTCAGAACTACTTAAACCTAACTAACCTAAGGACATCACACACATCCATGCCCGAGGCAGGATTCGAACCTGCGACCGTAGCGGTCGCGCGGTTCCAGACTGTAGCGCCTAGAACCGCTCGGCCACTCCAGCCGCCATGTGTTAGCCAAACAAAGCGCCAAGGGAGATACATCCAGTCTGAGGAACCAGCCAACATTTGTCTTTTTTTCTTTAGTATTCACTGTCGGTATTTTGTGTTGTTTAAGCTTATTTTAAATTGTTCAGTACATGGACTTGGCACAGTCAATGTTTCATTGCCTGGTACCCAATGTGTTGTTGTTGTGGTTCAAAAATGCTTCAAGTGGCTCTGAGCACTATGGGACTTAATATATGAGGTCATCAGTCCCCTTGAACTCAGAACTACCTAAACCTAACTAACCTAAGGACATCACACACATCCATGCCAGAGGCAGGATTCGAACCTGCGACCGTAGTGGTATCGCGGTTCCAGATTGAAGCCCCTAGAACCGCTCGGCCACAGCGGCCTGCTGTTGTGGTCTTAAGTCCGAAGAATGGTGTGGTGCACCTCTCCATACTACTCTTTCCTGTGCAAGCAAATAATTACTTCAGTGTAAATCCTTCTGAATCTGCTTAGTTTATTCATTTCTTCGTCTCCCTCTACGATTTTTACCCTCCAAGCTTGCCTCATATACTAAATTGGTGACCACTTGATGCCTCAGAATGTGTCCTACCAACCGACCCCTTCTTCTAGTCAAGTTGTGCCACAAATTCCTCTTCTCCAGAATTCTGTTCAATAACTCCTCATTAGTTACGTGATCTACTGATCTAATTTTCAGCATTCTTCTGTAGCACCACATTTCAAAAGCTTCTGTTCTCTTCTTGTTCGTTTTGAGGAATAATGGGCTGCCATTTGTCCACAGCCATTCGGGCACCTCACTGTCTCCAGCAGTGTTCAAGCCATCATTAAGAAAACTTTTACATGTGATTTCGATAAAACGGTCACATATAAGTCTAGTGCAATATCTGTTCCATCGACATGTATTAACAGAGGCCGTGAATCATGAAGAGTAACCAGTAATCCAGCAGCTACTGAGCAGCGCTGTTGCATGGTGTAGCAGTCAGAGTGGGTCAGACTGCTGCTACCGCAGCTTGAGTACTGCTTATTCTTCATATTTTAGTGTCCCTGGTAATACATATCGATATGGGATCCTTATCGATGCATATTTACAGAGATATAGATCAGTTTGGTCTCTGGAGAAATGTAGGAACACACGAGGGAATACCGTTCTTACGACTTATCTTAGAATATTTCTTAAGGAAAGGCATTTGTGAACCTAGAGAAAGCTTTTGACAATATTGACTAGAATACTCTGAAATTCTGGAGGTAGGAAGGGTAAAATACAGGGAGCGAAAGGCTGCTTACAAGTTGTACAGAAACCAGACGGCAGTTATAAGAGTCGAGGGACCCAGACGGCAGTTATAAGAGTCGAGGGACATGACAGGAAATCAGTGGTTGAGAAGGGAGTGAAACAGTGTTCTAGACTATCCCCGATGTTATTGAATCTGTACATTGAACAAGCAGTAGAGGGACAAAAGGGAAATTTGGAGTAGGAATTAAAGTTCAGGGAAATGAAATAAAAACTTTGAGGTCTGCCGACGACTTTGTAATTCTGTCAGAGGCAGCAAAGTGCAGTTGAACAAAACGGACCTTGCCTTGAAAAAAAGGATGTAGGATGACCATCCACAAACGCAAAACAAAGATCACTGAATGTAGTCGAATTAAATCAGGTGATGCTGAGAGAATTAGATTAGGAAACGAGACAAAGTAGCGGATGAGTTTTGCTATTCGGGCAACAAAATAAATGATTATGGCCGAATTAGAGAGAGTATAAAATGTAGACTGGTAAAGGCAGGAAAAGCATCATTGAAGAAGGGAAATTTATTAACATCGAATATTAATTTAAGTGTTAGGATGTCTTTCCTGAAAGTATTTGTCTGGAGCGTAGCCATGTATGGAAGTGAAACATGGACGATAAACAGTTTCGACAATAGAAGCTTTCGAAATGTGGTGCCAAAGGCGAATGTTGAAGATTATATCGGTAGATCATGTAACTAATGAGGAGGAACTAAATAGAATTGGTGAGACAAGAAGTTTGTTTCACATCCTGAATAAAAGATGGGATCAGTATGTGGTGCGCATTTTGATTCATCAAGGGAACCAATTTAGTATTGTAGGGAACTATGAAGGGTAAAAATTGTAGAGGGAGACCAAGAGATAAATACAGTAAGCAGACTGAGAAGGACATAAGTTGTTGTAGTTATTCCGAGATGAAGAGTCTCGCACAGTATAGAGTAGCATGGGGAGGTGCATCAAACTAATCTTCGGACTGAAGAGCACAAGGACATGTGATCCTTACTAGACAGCATTGACGGAGGACATCGTAAAAGTTCAAAGAAGGGCAGCTCGGTTTGTGTTGTCGCGAAGTAGAGAGAGTGTCACTAATGTGATACGAGACCTGGGGTGGTAGTTATTAACACAAGTTCGTTGTAGCAAGATCTTTTCACAAAATTACAATTTCCAACGTTCTTTTACGAATGCAAAAACAATTTGTTGATACCTACCTACATAGCATGAGGTGACAATTATAATAGAAATCAGAACTCGCAAGAAAAGATTTAAGTGCTCTTTACTCCAGCTTGCTGTTCGAGAGTGGAGCGATAGAGAAATAGTGTGTGGTCTGATGAACCCTCTGCCATAAACACGAGTGTGAATTTCAGAGTGGTCATGTAGATGTCAAGTGTAGATTTAGCAAGGGTGGACACATCCCGTAATAATGTCCACTATTTATTTATTTATTTAACGTATGGCACTTACAAATCACGTTTATAGAGAAATAAGTTGCTACAATAACTTTATAACTTTGGCACTAAAAACAAGACATAAAGAATTAAATACAGTTATGTCATGGACAACATATATATAATTACAAATTAACATTTAGGTTTTTGATATATTGAACTGCACCTCGAGTCGCATCCAGGAAGTCGTTGTTTGACCCGAGTAGGCTCTCAGAGGGCACTCTGCAATGATGTGCCGGATCGTCTGCTTCTCAGCGCCGCAGTCGCACTTTGGGGCTGGTGCTCTTCCCCATTTGTGTAGAGAGTCCGCACATCGGCCGTGGCCCGTCCTGGTCCTGTTGAGGATGGTCCAGGTTTTACGTGGTAAGCCAAAGCCTGGAGGTCTGTTCGACGGTTTCAGTAAGGTGTTTACCTGTGGTGGTGCTGATTCTTCCCATTCCACTTTCCAGCGTTCTTCGAGACGGAAACCATTTTCCTCCAGATCTTTGGCCCAAATAAGAGGTGGATGTCTAGAGCGCAATCTATCTCTGTCAATGCCACTGCTCAAAGCGTGAATCGGAAGTTGCGGGTTGTCTTGTATTTTTTTTAAATTCTCTGAGAATCGCATGTTCTCTTCGTAAGTGAGCTGGCGGTATGTGGCTCAGTACAGGTAGCCAGTGAATGGTGGTTGATTTTATTGTACCTGAAATAATCCTCATAGTTTGGTTCAGTACTGTGTCCACCATCTTGGTGTGAGTGCTCTTTAGCCAAACAGGGGAGTAGTACTCTGCCGCAGAGTAGACAAGTCCCAAAGCAGAGCATCGCAAGGCAGAGGCGGAGGAGCCCCAGCTGGTACCACATAGTTTCTGAATGATATTGTTCCTAGTACGGATTTTTGCAGCAGTGTTGATGAGGTGTTGTTTGTAGCTCAGGGTTCTGTCTAATGTCACTCCCAGGTATTTTTTATTTTTATTATAAGCAGAATATTGTTATCAAAATATATCTTAAGGCGTCTGTTAGCCAATTTATTATTCAGGTGGAAACACATAGCCTCAGTTTTAGTTGGACTAGGTTGTAGTCTCCATTCACGAAAGTACGTTCCCAGCAAGGACAAGTCGCTTGTCGGGACAGTCTCAGTATGCTCCATATCTCGATGTTGTGTAGCTATGGCCCAGTCATCTGCATATCCAAACTTTTCAGATTTAGTATTAGGCATATTGGCTATATACATGCTGAAAAGTAGCGGTGCCAGGACTGATCCTTGGGGCAAGCCATTATTGAGCTTCATTGTTTTGCTCTTATAATTTCCAAGTATCACCTGGAATGGTCTGTTGCAGAGCATCTCGTTGGTAAGGTTAGCCATTTTCAAACATGGCACGATGCGGAGTAGTTTGTAAATCAGGCCTTGCCTCCATACAGTATCATAAGCCGCTGTCAGGTCTATAAATACCACGGATGTTTTTTCTTGTCTTTGGAAGCCTGCCTCGATGTAGGAAGTTAGTGTGAGGAGTTGATGTGTGCAGCTCCTGTTTGGCCGGAAGCCTGCTTGTTCCACAGGGATACACTTTAGGATATCTGGACTTATTCTGTTACATATAAGTCTCTCCAGTAGTTTGTAGATCATGCTAAGAAGGGCAATTGGGCGGTAGCTGTTTGGTTGGTCATTCGGTTTACCTGGTTTCAGTATCGCTAAGATTTTTGCTTTCTTAAGGGTATTTTGTATTCTTCCAGTTTCCATCATGCTGGAGAAGAACTGTGCAAGCCACAATTTTGCAAATTTAACTCTGTGAATCAGAAACTCTGGATGAATTCCATCAAAACCTGGGGCTTTCCGTGGCTTGATGTCTCTCAGAGCCAGTGTTATCTCTTCGATTGAGAAGGGCTGCGAGTGTAGTGAATTGTTCCCTACTGAAGATTTCAACTTTTTAAGTTCCTTTTTAACTTTTATGGTTTGAGCTCGATCCCCTGGAGCTCTAGAGGTTTTACTGATGTGCGCCGCAACTGTGTTTGGAGAAATAGAGCTGGTTGGTCGTTGGTTTCTGCTACTGCCACCAAGCTTCCGAAGTAGCGACCACGCCTTTCTGCTTGATTTTGTGAAGTCCATTTCCTCAATAGTCTCTACCCATTTAGTGCGCCTGGCAGCGTCCAGACTGTGCAATAAGCCATCTGCAATCTCCCTATCCCCATGCTCTAGGAACTGTTTATAGAGGCGCTCACACTCTTCGTTCCACCCCGGCACGTATTCTTTTCTAAATCCCCGGGGAATGCTGTTCTTAGGTGAGCTGATGACTGCTCCCACAAATCTTTTGTAATTTTTATAAGTTGGAGGTATCCATCCAAGGCGTTTATCAAGTTTTTCTAAGAAAGTAGCCCAGTCCGCTTTCCCAAAGTTCCATCTGGGCCGAGGATACGAGGAAATTAGGGGGATAGTGAGGCCTATTTCTATGAGCACAGGACGATGTTTGGAGTGAGGGAAGTCCCCAAGTATTCTGCGGGAGGCTGGTATAGGTTTGTTATTAGTGTCAGCCGTAACAAAGCATAGATCAGGGTGGGTTTCAGTTCCCCATGCAGCTGACTTGGTCTTTGGCGTCAAAGATTAGCTGTGTATTGCAATCTTCAGCCCATTTCACCAAGTCTTCACCATTCTGGTCAGATGTGCGGTATTTCCACAGTTCGTGGTGGCTGTTGAAGTCACCCACATATATTGTGGGGTGAGGCAGGGGTTGTAGAACTTGTGGAGACCACGAGTGGCCTGGAGGTTTTTAGATGTTGTTTACTGTTAGTTCACCTACTTTTACAGTAACTTCGTGGATATTACATGTGGTAGATGTAGAAATAAGGACTGCATCCTCTATGTCCTTTCTAACGTACGTTGCTGTACCATAATGCCTGTGATGTGTAGCACCTATCAGGTCATAGCTCGTTATTTTACCTCTTGATCTTAGCTGCTCATCGTTTTCTGTATCGGTCTCCTGGATTGCAACTATGTCAATGTTGTACAATGTTAAAATTTTATGCATGTATTGGCATTTAGCTTTACTTATGCCTTCAATATTAAGCTGGCAGACTCGTACGATCGGTCCGAGCTGTCTAATCAAGTTGCCCTCAGAAGGATACTCAGCATTCCGTTTTCTGTGAGTCATCGTGATTTGATTATGACCAGGAGATCGTTTACCGATTGTCTGGTCGCCAGTATGGTGCTAGTTCATTTAGCGTTACCCAGGGTGCACGTGTAGTTTTCAACTACGGACGCGAACTAGCTTTACACCCCAATTGTCCACTAATAGTTGTCCGGTTGCTTATGATCAGGAAGCGCAACTTTCAACGGTATATACACTATGTGATCAAAAGTATCCGCTCACTCTCAAAAACTTATGTTTTTCATATTAGGTGCATTGTGCTGCCACCTACTGTCAGGTATTCCATATCAGCGACCTCAGTAGCCATTAGACATCGTGAGAGAGCAGAATGGGTCGCTCCGCGGAACTCACAGACTTCGAATGTAGACAAATGATTGGGTGTCACTTGCATCATACGTCTGTATGCGAGATTTCCACAGACCTAAACATCCCTAGCGCCACTTGTTTCCAATGTGATAGTCAAGTGGAAACGCGAAGGGACACGTACAGCACCAAAGCGCACTATGACAGTTAGGCGGGAGGTGAGAAAACTTATACACTCCTGGAAATGGAAAAAAGAACACATTGACACCGGTGTGTCAGACCCACCATACTTGCTCCGGACACTGCGAGAGGGCTGTACAAGCAATGATCACACGCACGGCACAGCGGACACACCAGGAACCGCGGTGTTGGCCGTCGAATGGCGCTAGCTGCGCAGCATTTGTGCACCGCCGCCGTCAGTGTCAGCCACTTTGCCGTGGCATACGGAACTCCATCGCAGTCTTTAACACTGGTAGCATGCCGCGACAGCGTGGACGTGAACCGTATGTGCAGTTGACGGACTTTGAGCGAGGGCGTATAGTGGGCATGCGGGAGGCCGTGTGGACGTACCGCCGAATTGCTCAACATGTGGGGCGTGAGGTCTCCACAGTACATCGATGTTGTTGCCAGTGGTCGGCGGAAGGTGCACCTGCCCGTCGACCTGGGACCGGACCGCAGCGACGCACGGATGCACGCCAAGACCGTAGGATGCTACGCAGTGCCGTAGGGGACCGCACCGCCACTTCCCAGCAAATTAGGGACACTGTTGCTCCTGGGGTATCGGCGAGGACCATTCGCAACCGTCTCCATGAAGCTGGGCTACGGTCCCGCACACCGTTAGGCCGTCTTCCGCTCACGCCCCAACATCGTGCAGCCCGCCTCCAGTGGTGTCGCGACAGGCGTGAATGGAGGGATGAATGGAGACGTGTCGTCTTCAGCGATGAGAGTCGCTTCTGCCTTGGTGCCAATGATGGTCGTATGCGTGTTTGGCGCCGTGCAGGTGAGCGCCACAATCAGGACTGCATACGACCGAGGCACACAGGGCCAACACCCGGCATCATGGTGTGGGGAGCGATCACCTACACTGGCCGTACACCACTGGTGATCGTCGAGGGGACACTGAATAGTGCACGGTACATCCAAACCGTCATCGAACCCATCGTTCCACCATTCCTAGACCGGCAAGGGAACTTGCTGTTCCAACAGGACAATGCACGTCCGCATGTATCCCGTGCCACCCAACGTGCTCTAGAAGGTGTAAGTCAACTACCCTGGCCAGCAAGATCTCCGGATCTGTCACCCATTGAGCATGTTTGTGACTGGATGAAGCGTCGTCTCACGCGGTCTGCACGTCCAGCACGAACGCTGGTCCAACTGAGGCGCCAGGTGGAAATGGCATGGCAAGCCGTTCCACAGGACTACATCCAGCATCTCTACGATCGTCTCCATGGGAGAATAGCAGCCTGCTTTGCTGCGAAAGGTGGATATACACTGTACTAGTGCCGACATTGTGCATGCTCTGTTGCCTGTGTCTATGTGCCTGTGGTTCTGTCAGTGTGATCATGTGATGTATCTGACCCCAGGAATGTGTCAATAAAGTTTCCCCTTCCTGGGACAATGAATTCACGGTGTTCTTATTTCAATTTCCAGGAGTGTATTTCATGGTCGAGCGGCTGCTCATAACCCACATATCAAGCCCGTAAATGCCAAACGACTCCTCGCTTGGTGTAAGGAGCGTAAACATTGGACCATCGAACAGTGGAACAACGTTGTGTGGAGTGACAAATCGCGTTACACAATGTGGCGATCCGATGGCAGGGTGTGGGTATGGTAAATGCTCGATGAACGTCATCTGCCAGCGTGTATAGTGCCACCAGTAAAATTCGGAGGCGGTGGTGTTATGGTGTGGTCGTGTTTTTCATGGAGGGAGTTTGCACCCCATGTTGTTTTGCTTGGCACTATAACAGCTCAGGCCTACATTAATGTTTTAAGCACCTTCTTGCTTTCCACTGTTAAGGAGCAATTCGGGGAAGGCGATTGCACCTTTCTACACGATAGAGCACCTGTTTATAATTCATGGACTGTGGCGGAGTGGTTACACGACAGTAACATCCCTGTAATGGACTGGCCTCCTCGGAGTCCTGACCTGAATCCTATAGAACACCTTTGTGATGTTTGGGAACGACGACTTCGTGCCAGGCCTCACCGAGCGACATCCATACCTCTCCTCGGTGCAGCACTCCGTGAAGAATGGGCTGCAATTCCCCAAGAAACCTTCCAGCGCCTGACTGAATGTATGCCTGCGAGAGTGGAAGCTGTCATCAATGCTAAGTATGGGCCAACACCATATTGAATTCCACCATTACCGGTGGAGGGCGCCACGCACTTGTAACTCATTTTCAGCCAGGTGTCCGGAAACTTTTGATCACATAGTGTATATAATGTAACATCTTGTGATTAACTTGTAGTAATCAGCTTATCGTAAAATCAGAGAATTAATTCAGACCCTTTATCGGTACGAGTCCACAAGAAATTATGCTGTTTTGTCGAAAATTTTCATGAGGAGGCCTGAGTTATGCAAATAGGTCTGTTAGTTATCACAAAAAAAGTAAAAGCAGGAGCCAGCCACCTCAACTGTGTCTGCCTGCTGTCCATATGAAATAATTATTCCCGATATCCAAGCTTCAATTGCCATATTGATAAATAACAATAGTTTTGGCGGTATTTGTGATATAGCGTTTTGATGCCCCGTTTAAGTCGAGACATAACAATGTTTTAAATACCAGTCATAACGTAATTCCAAAGAAGATAGGTGGATAAGAGAGAAAACGAGCACCAATTACGAATAAAATTACTGCAATGAAATTTTCTATTTCGTTAGCAATAGAACATGAATAAAGCGTATGTCTACATAAAATTTATTTTTGCGTGCAATGATCATATACCGTGAGTGGAAATCGACGAAAACATATTCCCTGACAGAGTGAGGAAATGTAGAGAAATGCCTTCGAAAATGTTTTTAGAGGATAATACTTTTGAGTATTCCTTCGCAAAAAGGTCACACATGTTAACATACTACCGATGTTGTTATAAATGGAAACGTTAGGTTAGCGCTGAACACAACTGTAACTGACCAGGAGACTGGTGAGGTGTCTGTCCGATTCGGAATTAAATTCTGCAATAATTTTGTATTTATTTAAGTGTGGCCGCATAGTCGTGGCTTTGGGAGATGACCTTACGTTAAACTTACATTTATCTGTGTTTGACTGTAAATTTAGGAAATAATGTTGTCCGCTTCAGTCTGTTTTTACTGCCATTTGATGATGACTTCTTCCTGCCTAAACGCGTGCAAAAAATTATTTTATAGATAATCTTAGTTGTCAGCAAAGTGATAACCTACGTCCATTGGAGTTCCGAGAGACACATTACGTGAACAATCCTTACAAGGGAACCTCCCCATCGCACCCCTCTCAGATTTAGTTATAAGTTGGCACAGTGGATAGGCCTTGAAAAACTGAACACAGATCAATCGGGAAAACAGGAAGAAGTTGTGTGGAACTATGAAAACAAATAAGCAAAATATACAAACTGAGTAGCCCATGCGCAACATAGACAACATCAAGACGAATGGTATCTCAGGAGCGCCGTGGTCCCGTGGTTAGTGTGAGCAGCTGCGGATCGAGATGTCCTTGGTTCAAAAGTCTTCCCTCGAGTGAAAACTTTAATTTTTTATTTTCAGTTTATGTGACAAACTCTTATGTTTCATCACTTTTTTGGGAGTGATTATCACATCCACAAGAAAACCTAAATCGGGCAAGGTAGAAGAATCTTTTTTACCCATTCTCCAAGTGTACAAGTTAGGTGGGTCGACAACATATTCCTGTCATGTGACGCACATGTCGTCACCAGTGTCGTACAGAATATATCAGACGTGTTTTCCTGTAGAGGAATCGGTTGACCTATGACCTTGCGATCAAATGTTTTCGGTTCCCATTGGAGAGGCACGTCCTTTCGTCTACTAATCGCACGGTTTTGCGGTGCGGTCGCAAAACACAGACAATAAACTTATTACAGTGAACAGAGACGTCAATGAACGAACGGACAGATCATAACTTTGCAAAAATAAAGAAAGTATAGTTTTCACCCGAGGGAAAGCTTGAACCAAGGACCTCTCGTTCCGCAGCTGCTCACGCTAACCACGGGACCACGGCGCTCCTAAGCTAACAGATTCCTTGATGTAGCATATCTTGCTCATGGACTACTCAGTTTGTATATTTTGCATATTTTTTTCGTAGTTCCACACAACTTCTTCCTGTTTTCTCGATTGATCTGTGTTCAGTTTTTCAAGGCCTATCCATTGTGCCAACTTATAACTAAATATGAGGGGCTGCGATGGGGAGGTTCCCTTGTTAGAACAGCAGTCCGAGATGTAGTCCGCTAGAAATCGAGTAAAGGCCAGGTCATACGGAAGTACAGAGTGAGTGAGATGGAGGCTGTAACAGCCCGGCGGACAGATTTTCTCTTCGGCTTGGCGTCTGCGGCCAGGCTTAATGTGACGACACGCTCACACCTCTTGCCACCTACTGGAGGAGTCATTAATAACGGACATTGCAACGTATTGACCTCGCTGTCAGATGACAGAGATACTGCACAGTGTGAGTCAAAACCCAACCTGTGACTGACCTGCATCGCGTAATTGTTAACGAAAACAGTGCCTCATTGTTTATGAGGGATTGTCGGGTGATTATCTCTCTGATTTTTCATTTAGTGATCAATGCATGTGTGGTGTCACCGCCAGACACCACACTTGCTAGGTGGTAGTCTTTAAATCGGCCGCGGTCCGCTAGTATACGTCGGACCCGCGTGTCGCCACTGTCAGTGATTGCAGACCGAGCGCCACCACACGGCAGGTCTAGAGAGACGTCCTGGCACTCGCCCCAGTTGTACAGCCGACGTTGCTAGGAATGGTTCACTGACAATCACGCTCTCATTTGCCGAGACGATAGTTAGCATAGCCTTCAGCTACATTTGCTACGACCTAGCAAGGCGCCGTATTCAATTGATATTTATCTTATGAAGCATGTACAGTCAAGAGAGATGTACACCGATTGTGGATTAAAGTTAAGTATGCCAAGAACTACGTTCTTTTCTTATTAGACTCAACTCCTTTAATTGTTCCAGACCTCACGCCAGTCTGCGTGTAATTAAACACGTGCATTTCGGCCTCCTCTAGCAACACGGTGTTGGCTCTTCTGCCAACACAGCAGTATGTTTCCAGTCGAATGACTAGAACAGGTGCAAAATTTTAAGTATCTTGGAAGCAGGATAGACACCGACTGAAAGTGCACCACAAAAATTAAAACAAGGATAACAGTGGCAAAAGAGGCGTTTTATAAGAAAAGGAGAATCTTCTGCAACGGTCTGGACAGAGAACTCAGAAAGAGACTCATAAAATGTCTTGTATGGAGTGTTCTTCTATAAGGCGCTGAAACATGGACTACGAGGAAAAAAGACAGAGAAAGGCTGGAGGCTTTTGAGATCTGGACACGGCGGAAGATGGAAAGAATAAGTTGGATGGACAGAGTAAAAAATGAAGAGGTACTGAGAAGAGTGGGAGAGAAAAGGCCGTTACTAGATGTAATAATGAGAAAAAAAAGAAATTGGATTGGGCATATATTAAGAAAGAATGACGGACTGATAAAAACAATTGTAGAAGGTTATGTAGAAGGGAAAAGGAAGCGAGGGAGGAAGAGATTCCAGATACTGGATGACATGATGGACGGTACAACATACAACAGCCTTAAGAAGGAAGCAATGGATCGCAGAAAATGGAGAGGCAAAGGTCCTGCTAATATAGCAGATAACTGATGGTAGTGATGATCACATCGTCTTAAGCTCCTTCATAGATGGAGCCTACAATCAAGGATTGGTATTGCCCTACTGTTTTGTAGTTTCTGGAAAGCTGGATGTCTGGCAAGCAATTTCACTTTTCCTGCGCAGGGACGGGTTCCTGACTGAAAAAGGAGGAAGAAAGGTGTTGTGAACAGGTGTCCAGAGATGCATTGTTGCTATGATTGATGGCGCTGACGAACGAAAGTTCCTGTGACCACGTGCCGTATGTTGCTTGTGTGTTGCACGCTGTGTGATTGATGCAGCGTAGAGTAAGCAGCAGAATGGTCCGGTATTCGTGTCGGGAACGAGCTGAGATGGTGTTTCTGTACGGCCAAGTAGATAGAAACTGTCTAGAGGCAGAACCCGGTACTCCAAATCTGGTGTACTCACAGTCTGTCTCATCCCTGCAAGTTCATCTGGCAGAAAGGGCCATGATCAGACAAGCGTCCAAAAAGGGCTTGAAATGTGGTGGTTCGTGCCTGTGAAGGTACTTGTTTTGCTGTAGCCATGTGGATTGTGTGTGTGTGTGTGTGTGTGTGTGTGTGTGTGTGTGTGTAGAGTGTGACACGAAAAAGCGCAGATAATGTTATTTGTGGTACCTTAATATATACACACATCAATGTGTTGCTTGTTTTTTCCTGCATCGACTGTGTTACTACAAACATATCACTAACTTAACGACCTGATGTTTTCTGCACGGTCGTAACTGCAGCATTAAGTGTATAGACTAACCATTTGGCGTGTATGTGTTCACACTTCAACACCTGATCTGCTACCCAGAGGAAAACAAGCATTAATGACTTGCTCTTGTGACGTGTACCTGTAATCGTTACAGGTACAGAAAGCTGGCTGAAGCCAGAGATAAATTCAGCCGAAATTTTTACAAAGGCACAGACGGTGTTTAGAAAGGATAGATTGCATGCAACCGGTGGTGCCGTGTTTGTCGCTGTTAGTAGTAGTTTATCCTGTAGTGTAGTAGAAGTGGATAGTTCCTGTGAAATATTATGGGTGGAGGTTACATTCAACAACCGAGCTAGGTTAATAATTGGCTCCTTTTACCGACCTCCCGACTCAGCAGCATTAGTTGCAGAACAACTGAGAGAAAATTTGGAATACATTGCACATAAATTTTCTCAGCATATCATAGTCTTAGGTGGAGATTTCAATTTACCAGATATAGACTGGGACACTCAGATGTTTAGGACGGGTGGTAGGGACAGAGCATCGAGTGACATTATACTGAGTGCACTATCCGAAAATTACCTCGAGCAATTAAACAGAGAACCGACTCGTGGAGACAACATCTTGGACCTACTGATAACAAACAGACCCGAACTTTTCGACTCTGTAAGTGCAGAACAGGGAATCAGTGATCATAAGGCCGTTGCAGCATCCCTGAATATAGAAGTTAATAGGAATATAAAAAAAGGGAGCAAGGTTTATCTGTTTAGCAAGAGTAATAGAAGGCAGATTTCAGATTACCTAACAGATCAAAAGGAAAATTTCTGTTCCGACACTGACAATGTTGAGTGTTTATGGAAAAAGTTTAAGGCAATTGTAAAATGCGTTTTAGACAGGTACGTGCCGAGTAAAACTGTGAGGGACGGGAAAAACCCACCGTGGTTCAACAACAAAGTTAGGAAGCTACTGCGAAAGCAAATAGAGCTTCACTCCAAGTTTAAACGCAGCCAAAACCTCTCAGACAAACAGAACCTAAACGATGTCAAAGTTAGCGTAAGGAGGGCTATGCGTGAAGCGTTCAGTGAATTCGAAAGTAAAATTCTATGTACCGACTTAACAGAAAATCCTAGGAGGTTCTGGTCTTACGTTAAATCAGTAAGTAGCTCGAAACAGCATATCCAGACACTCCGGGATGATGATGGCATTGAAACAGAGGATGACACGCCTAAAGCTGAAATACTAAACATCTTTTTCCAAAGCTGTTTCACAGAGGAAGACCGCACTGCAGTTCCTTCTCTAAATCCTCGCACAAACGAAAAAATGGCTGACATCGAAATAAGTGTCCAAGGAATAGAAAAGCAACTGCCGGCCGCGGTGGTCTAGCGGTTCTGGCGCTGCAGTCCGGAACCGCGGGACTGCTACGGTCGCAGGTTCGAATCCTGCCTCGGGCATGGGTGTGTGTGATGTCCTTAGGTTAGTTAGGTTTAAGTAGTTCTAAGTTCTAGGGGACTTATGACCTAAGATGTTGAGTCCCATAGTGCTCAGAGCCAAGCAACTGGAATCACTCAACAGAGGAAAGTCCACTGGACCTGACGATTTACCAATTCGTTTCTACACAGAGTACGCGAAAGAACTTGCCCCCCTTCTGACAGCCGTGTACCGCAAGTCTCTAGAGGAACGGAAGGTTCCAAATGATTGGAAAAGAGCACCAGTCTTCAAGAAGGGTCGTCGAGCAGATGCGCAAAACCATAGACCTATATCTCTGACGTCGATCTGTTGTAGAATTTTAGAACATGTTTTTTGCTCGAGTATCATGTCGTTTTTCGAAACCCAGAATCTACTCTGTAGGAATCAACATGGGTTCCGGAAACAGCGATCGTGTGAGACCCAACTCGCTTTATTTGTTCATGAGGCCCAGAAAATATTAAATACAGGCTCCCAGGTAGATGCTATTTTCCTTGACTTCCGGAAGGCGTTCGATACAGTTCCGCACTGTCGCCTGATAAACAAAGTAGGAGCCTACGGAATATCATACCAGCTGTGTGGCTGGATTGAAGAGTTTTTAGAAAACAGAACACAGCATGTTGTTATCAATGGAGAGACGTCTACAGACGTTAAAGTAACCTCTGGCGTGCCACAGGGGAGTGTTATGGGAAAATTGCTTTTCACAATATATATAAATGACCTAGTAGATAGTGCGGAAGTTCCATGCGGCTTTTCGCGGATGATGCTGTAGTATACAGAGAAGTTGCAGCATTAGAAAATTGTAGCGAAATGCAGGAAGATATGCAGCGGATAGGCACTTGGTGCAGGGAGTGGCAACTGACCCTTAACATAGACAAATGTAATGTATTGCGAATACATAGAAAGAAGGATCCTTTATTGTATGATTATATGATAGCGTAACAAACACTGGTAGCAGTTACTTCTGTAAAATATCTGGGAGTATGCGTGCGGAACGATTTGAAGTGGAATGATCATATAAAATTAATTGTTGGTAAGGCGGGTACCAGGTTGAGATTCATTGGGAGAGTCCTTAGAAAATGTAATCCATCAACAAAGGAGATGGCTTACAAAACACTCGTTCGACCTATACTTGAGTATTGCTCGACAGTGTGGGATCCGTACCAGATCGGGTTGACAGAGGAGATAGAGAAGATCCAAAGAAGAGCGGCGCGTTTCGTCACAGGGTTATTTGGTAACCGTGATAGAGTTACGGAGATGTTTAGCAAACTCAAGTGGCAGACTCTGCAAGAGAGGCGCTCTGCATCGCGGTGTAGCTTGCTCGCCAGGTTTCGAGAGGGTGCGTTTCTGGATGAGGTATCGAATATATTGCTTCCCCCTACTTATACCTCCCGAGGAGATCACGAATGTAAAATTAGAGGGATTCGAGCGCGCACGGAGGCTTTCAGACAGTCGTTCTTCCCGCGAACCATACGCGACTGGAACAGAAAAATGAGGTAATGACAGTGACATGTAAAGTGCCCTTCGCCACACACCGTTGGGTGGCTTGCGGAGTATAAATGTAGATGTAGATGTAGAAGTACCGGCAAACCTAAAAATATAATACCTGTAATAGGTATTGTTGTAATTCTGCAAATGATGTAAATATTGATGTAATGTTGTTGTGTACCCAACAGAAATATCTGCACTACTATCGTTACATCCTGTTGTCTCCAATCAAGAAATAAATCTAAAATCATTCAAGACGAGCGAGTGTAATGCTCCTTCTCTTCTCTGAATTTTTAAATTGGTCGTTACGTTTGGCCCTTGTGCACAACGAAAACACAGTCACAGTGAGATCAACGGCTTAGGAATACTAGGAATACTATAGCTTATAAGCAATTAAGCGACAGAAGTAGCGTGACAAACCAAGTAGTAAGTTGCTAAGAACACGGATCTCACTACTGCAATTGCGGCAGTTATGTAACAATTTGTTTGTAAGAATCCTTTTCACCTTTTCACCTTATGTAGAGTGGTTTTATAGTAGCATAAGGGAAGGTAATACAGCAATGATTTCTCTAGAGTGCCGTCTGCATATTTAAGTGCTTCAGTTTCTAGTTGTTGAATTCAGCCCAAAGACACGTCTGATGCATCTCTCCCCATCAGTCTGCATCACTACTGCACTACTTTAACCTGCGTATTGTATTGAAGCCTTTATGTTTCCTTTCATCTTTTATCTCCCATACCTCCAGTATATCATTATTGATGGTTCGTTAGATAGTTTGTATATCACATACCAAAATGTTTTAGTGTTAGTACAAGTTCAACCTCCTGGTCTGCACAAATCATCCAACGTGGGCACATTTTCTTGCTAACCTAAGTTGCCTCGCTTCTTACGAATTTGCGATAAAACTCCGTTCATAGGGACCAAGTTACCATTTAACAACTGAAAAGACTGTAATTTGGTTTCGGTGAGTTACTCCTCCTGTCCCCTATCCCTTATACATACGCTGTCTTATGTGATCACGGATCGAGAACTGTCCAGACGGTTTCGCCTCTGTGCGTTGACACATGCTCTTAATAATGCGGAACATCAATCTCTCGGGTGCCGCATTCTGTGCGAACGTAGCATCGCGTGTTGCTGCCAGAAATATGCTTTGCAACGCAATAATAGATACTGTGACTGAAATATATCGAGAGGTCCGTACTTATTTCCTCGCATTAGCAGTATTTCATGTCGAATGACAACGCACAAAAAGAGAAACGGCGCTATTTAATTTAAAAGGCTGGCTGGAATGAAATATTGTTCGGCTTGTCGATGCCGCGTGAATCATGGCTCTGCAGGCGAGCTACGGCCGCTTCCATTTTGTTTTAGGTCCCCTTCCCCAACTGTTATCGCTACGGCTTCTGTGCGCAAGTGGTGATAAGGACGCTAGAAGATCCGTTTCAGATGGAGCGGAACGGTCTTTTAAGGAATACAAACATAAAGCACTTTTTGGTAACTATATTATAAACAGAACGGCATATAGCGTTATGTTGTGTTATCCTTCACAACAAAGCAAGAAACAGCAGACAACACGAGAAAAGTATTCTAACACTTTACATGTGACCGATTTTTCTCGGTGCAGTAAACATTCAGAAGACGAAGAAATTTGATCCAAGTTATTTTGAAATGCACTTAACTCTCTCTACACCAAAATATACTGTGGAAAACGGAATGAAAATGTGAATTCTTCTGCCAAACAACCATTAAATGCCAATGACTCACAAAAATTTAGAAATTAATTACGTAAAATCACCTTATTGAAAGAAGCCAACAGAAACCTCTGATGCATCAAACATTTTAGTTTATAACCTTTGGGAGTTGTGGTCTCTGTGGCTTAAAGTTCCTTAACAGATATAGATTCCAGTCATACGGAAAAAGAAAATCGAAAACACTGTCTCTCGTCAGTAAGCAAATCTATAATCATGCAAGGCTAGCGAGTGCAATGCTTATTGTCTTCTCTGAATTTTTAAGTATCTGCTCTTTGAGATTGGTTCCTGTCAACAACAAAAGCACCGTGACATGGAGATCAACAGCTTTGTAGGCCGACTCACTGTGGAAAGATTTTATGACATAGGGATCGAATTAGTCAAGACAGAATAACAGGTATTTATTTCCTCTTAATGATTGGCACAATTTGAATAAAGTTAACGCAAAACAAATTTCTCTAGAAACCTCAAACCAAGTTACGAAATTAGACTAACACTGGGGGTAATTACCAAAATTATAAGGAAGACTGTAACACAGTGTAACACACGCAGTCACGACGCACTGCTAATTTAGATTATACATTGCGACAGCTGCGCTCCAGGCTGACAGTAAGCTACATTTCTGAAAACGATATCGGATGAGTGCGAAATTGTATTCTTTATGTTAGTTTGTAACACAATTTTTACTGTGAAAGCGTATGTAGTGCCATAAAAATGGGCAATAATTAAAAAAAAAGACACCACGTATGTCTCTCTTTAATTTCCTAAGTACCTACGCCGTAGTTTATTTACGTTTTGTCCTGTAACCTACAGATATTTACTAAAGGATGTCATTTTTTTAAGAATAAAAAATGTACACAAAAGAAGACCTGACCTTTCGCAGAAAGAAGTCGTATATACACTCCTGGAAATGGAAAAAAGAACACATTGACACCGGTGTGTCAGACCCACCATACTTGCTCCGGACACTGCGAGAGGGCTGTACAAGCAATGATCACACGCACGGCACAGCGGACACACCAGGAACCGCGGTGTTGGCCGTCGAATGGCGCTAGCTGCGCAGCATTTGAGCACCGCCGCCGTCAGTGTCAGCCAGTTTGCCGTGGCATACGGAGCTCTATCGCAGTCTTTAACACTGGTAGCATGCCGCGACAGCGTGGACGTGAACCGTATGTGCAGTTGACGGACTTTGAGCGAGGGCGTATAGTGGGCATGCGGGAGGCCGGGTGGACGTACCGCCGAATTGCTCAACACGTGGGGCGTGAGGTCTCCACAGTACATCGATGTTGTCGCCAGTGGTCGGCGGAAGGTGCACGTGCCCGTCGACCTGGGACCGGACCGCAGCGACGCACGGATGCACGCCAAGACCGTAGGATCCTACGCAGTGCCGTAGGGGACCGCACCGCCACTTCCCAGCAAATTAGGGACACTGTTGCTCCTGGGGTATCGGCGAGGACCATTCGCAACCGTCTCCATGAAGCTGGGCTACGGTCCCGCACACCGTTAGGCCGTCTTCCGCTCACGCCCCAACATCGTGCAGCCCGCCTCCAGTGGTGTCGCGACAGGCGTGAATGGAGGGACGAATGGAGACGTGTCGTCTTCAGCGATGAGAGTCGCTTCTGCCTTGGTGCCAATGATGGTCGTATGCGTGTTTGGCGCCGTGCAGGTGAGCGCCACAATCAGGACTGCATACGACCGAGGCACACAGGGCCAACACCCGGCATCATGGTGTGGGGAGCGATCTCCTACACTGGCCGTACACCACTGGTGATCGTCGTGGGGACACTGAATAGTGCACGGTACATCCAAACCGTCATCGAACCCATCGTTCTACCATTCCTAGACCGGCAAGGGAACTTGCTGTTCCAACAGGACAATGCACGTCCGCATGTATCCCGTGCCACCCAACGTGCTCTAGAAGGTGTAAGTCAACTACCCTGGCCAGCACGATCTCCGGATCTGTCCCCCATTGAGCATGTTTGGGACTGGATGAAGCGTCGTCTCACGCGGTCTGCACGTCCAGCACGAAGGCTGGTCCAACTGAGGCGCCAGGTGGAAATGGCATGGCAAGCCGTTCCACAGGACTACATCCAGCATCTCTACGATCGTCTCCATGGGAGAATAGCAGCCTGCATTGCTGCGAAAGGTCGACATTGTGCATGCTCTGTTGCCTGTGTCTATGTGCCTGTGGTTCCGTCAGTGTGATCATGTGATGTATCTGACCCCAGGAATGTGTCAATAAAGTTTCCCCTTCCTGGGACAATGAATTCACGGTGTTCTTATTTCAATTTCCAGGAGTGTATACTCAACAACGTGAATTTTTTTTCAATACATAACCAGTCGATTCAGAGAACTTGGAATGTAGAAAACTTGTATGGAATGCAATACGTACGTTATTTAACGTACCAAACAAGCCACCACAACTACAGCTGAAGAGCAAACCGCACAGACATGATTAATAAATCGTCAAAAGCAATAAAATTCTTTCCCAACACAGAAGAACCCAATTCCACAATGTTCCTACGCCTGAACCACAAATGGAAAGAATCCTTAACAGAATGGTTTTTAAACCTGAAGTAGTTATATTTATAAAAATATTCGTTGATTAGATAGTCGAGTGCCAACGCCCTTACTGTAGTGGTAACACCCGTTCCCGTCAATTCAACGAAGCGCTGTCGGGCTGGGCTAGACTTGGAAGGGTGACTATCCGCTCTGCCGAGCACTGTTGTCACGCGGGGTGCACTCAGTCCTTGTGAGGCAAACTGAGGAGCTACTTGATTGAGAAGTAGCGGCTCCGGTCTCGTAAACTGACATACGGCCGGGAGAGCGGTGTGCTGACCACATCCGCATCCACTGACGGCTGAGGAGGGAAGATGACACTGCGGCTGGTCGGTACCGTTGGGCCTTACAAGGCCTGTTCGGACGGAGGAGAGATAGTAGAGAGGAGTGTAAGAATGTGCGAATCATTAGACTCCATAAAACTTGTACATGGCAAGGAAAGTACCTATCATAGTAAGGACGTACAACAACAATAGTATACTATTCTCATGCATGGAACGTGTCTTTATATTCTCTTGCTTCCACTGGAGTACGCTCAGTTTATACACATATCCAAAAGTATTTCTTCACGAATAAATAGTAGCTTATGTCACTGAATCTGTGAGATTCGGCTGATCTTACACTTATTTCACAATCATTCACGTATTTTGACAATTTACTGCTAACTGGAGTGCAAAAATGTAATAACTATTTAGTTTATTAACTAATAAATAATTAAAAAGTGCCGGCCTTTGTGGGCGAGCGCTTCTAGGCGCTTCAGTCTAGAATCGCGCGACCGCTACGGTCGCAGATTCGAAACCTGCCTCGGGCATGGATGTGTGTGATGTCCTTAGGTTAGTTAGGTTTAAGTAGTTATAAGTTCTAGGGGACTGATGACCTCAGTTGTTTTAAGTCCCATAGTGCTCAGAGCCATTTGAACCATTTGAATTTTTGAATTAAAAAGTGTGCTAATTGACTGACTGACTAATATGCAGCTCTCCAAGCTCGTTTGACCATTTCCTGGTTCAAAACAAACATAACATTCATGTTATGGCTAACTTTCTTTGCCGCTACTGGCGCTAGTGTCCTTCCAAGTGTGCGATGAAAACAACTGTCATTGCCTTTAGTGTGCCGACTATATAAAAGGCGAAGAAAAAATGCCGCACTTTGAGGTCGGCATGTGATTTATCATCCAGATTCAAGACAAAATTTTATCTGGCAAAATCAGGTGGGGTGAATTTTGAAAACCCACGAATGAAAACGAGGAGTTGGCAACATTGTCACAATGTGTAGCCATCGAAACGAACAGAGGAACGTGCATCACTCCGAACTGCCCTACCGGCGGACGTAGCTCACTCATTAGACTGCTAGGACGTAAAATCCATCATGGAGCTACGGTTCGAATCCTCCTCAAGTTCCCTGCTTATGATTTAGACGTTCGTTCCCTAGTTCTCGTCGTATATAAGAAGGGCATCATTTTGTCACATGACAATACCATGTCACGTGACAATGGAATACAGGGTGATTCGAAAAGAATACCACAACTTTAAAAATGTGTATTTAATGAAAGAAACATAATATAACCTTCTGTTATACATCATTACAAAGAGTATTTAAAAAGGTTTTTTTTCACTCAAAAACAAGTTCAGAGATGTTCAATATGGCCCCCTCCAGACACTCGAGCAATATCAACCCGATACTCCAACTCGTTCCACACTCTCTGTAGTATATCAGGCGTAACAGTTTGGATAGCTGCTGTTATTTCTCGTTTCAAATCATCAATGGTGGCTGGGAGAGGTGGCCGAAACACCATATCCTTAACATACCCCCATAAGAAAAAATCGCAGGGGGTAAGATCAGGGCTTCTTGGAGGCCAGTGATGAAGTGCTCTGTCACGGGCTGCCTGGCAGCCGAACCATCGCCTCGGGTAGTTGACGTTCAGGTTTCATAACTAACCTTTTTCGTAGGACTCTCCATACAGTTGATTGTGGAATTTGCAGCTCTCTGCTAGCTCTGCGAGTCGATTTTCCTGGGCTCGAACAAATGCTTGCTGGATGCGTGATACATTTTCATCACTCGTTCTCGGCCGTCCAGAACTTTTCCCTTTGCACAAACACCCATTCTCTGTAAACTTTTTATACCAACGTTTAATACACCACCTATCAGGAGGTTTAACACCATACTTCGTTCGAAATGCACGCTGAACAACTGTCGTCGATTCACTTCTGCCGTACTCAATAACACAAAAAGCTTTCTGTTGAGCGGTCGCCATCTTAGCATCACCTGACGCTGACGCCTAGTCAACAGCGCCTCAAACGAACAAATGTACAACTAAATGAAACTTTATAGCTCCCTTAATTCGCCGACAGATAGTGCTTAGCTCTGCCTTTTGTCGTTGCAGAGTTTTAAATTCCTAAAGTTGTGGTATTCTTTTTGAATCACCCTGTTCATTAAACTGCATGCATGAGCGTAGCGCACAACCATAACCTGTCTGAGACGCCCAGCTTAGCCTGCAGGACAGGACAGATGGTTTAAGTTGTGGAAATGGGTCAAAATTAGGGGCTGTCAGTTAACTCGAACTTACAACTTTATTATTTGATGATTGGTTGGTTGGTTTGGGGAAGTAGACCAGACACCGTGGTCATCGGTCTCATCGGATTAGGGAAGGATGGGGAAGGAAGTCGGCCGTGCCCTTTCAGAGGAACCATCCCGGCATTTGCCTGGAGTGATTTAGGGGAATCACGGAAAACCTAAATCAGGGTGGCCGGACGCGGGATTGAACCGTCGTCCTCCCGAATGCGAGTCCAGTGTCTAACCACTGCGCCACCTCGCTCGGTATTATTTGATGAAATATTACAAGAGCCACAATTTTTTTTAAACACACAGCTTTAATCTTTGGGACTTAATTACTGGCTGAAAGCCACTTTCATTTAAAAACGGCCGAAGGTCATTAACTTAAAACGCAAGCATAGTCAGAAATTTAAAAGACGAGCCTTGTCTTACAACAGTTCTTTATTTAGGCTGAAGGCCCAAAAAATTTCAGATTTCAGAGCAAACAATATGAATTCAAAATCAGCTGAAAGCCCAACACTTAAGGCTAAACAAGATAAATTTTTTTAAAAAAAACAAGGCCTTACGTAAAACTGTTCTTAATTAGGCAAAAATTAACCAAAACAGAAATTTAAAAGGCAAAGTCTTATCTTAAAACAATTCTTTAGGTAGGCTGAAGGCCCAAAGAATCAAACTCTTCGAGAACAAACAAGTTAAATTCAAATCGGCTGAAGGCCAACTCTTAAAATTAAAAAATATTAAAATTTTTTAAATGCCAAAGGCCTTACGTGAAACAGTTCTTTGATCTAGGTTGAAGGCCTTAAGAGTAAAACAACTCAAACTCAAAATTGGCCTATGTCCCAACACTTAAAATTCAACAATATTAAAACCTTTAAAATGCCAAAGGTCTTACGTGAAACAGTTCTCTAAATTAGGCTGAAGGCCTAAAGAATCTTACGCCTTAAGGGTAAAACAACGTTAATTTTTTAAAAATCGGCTGGAAGCCATACAAGTACAAACAACAAGAACAAATAAAAAAATGGCAGTACACCCAAGGGCACTCAAATGTTCAAGAGTCGGCCTGGAATTCAAACACTAACGCTCGCTTAGGTGAGACAGGCAGTCGGGCCAACCATTCACGATCCGACGACAACCCAACCGACCGACAGTCAACGGACCCACCGACAAAATAACTTCCACTTCACCCGACCAGGGCACAACAGGGAGTTCAACGGAACAACGTAGAAAATATTGGCGCCCACAACCAATCATACATGGAGCTGTCAAACTACACACCGTGCTGGACAGCAACAACACGATTAAGTAACTTCACTGCCTGCAATTCACGTCAACGGCCAGGGCAAGAAACCGGAACGTTAACGGCCACAAGGCAGAAGATTCTGCTGGTGCATTTCAATTCAAATAACCAGTGAAACTCCACCGGAGGGTGGCTAAAATTTTCCAACTTGAAACCACGTTGTTGCTCTTGGGAATATCCCAACAGGCGACAACGAACTCCAAACGACACAATGTGAACAGTGTTGACTTGCTGGTAGATTAAATCAAAACTCAACTTTCGTGTCCAGGGTCGGTGAGCCACGGACCTCGTAGCAATGGGAACAGCCCCACACACTCCCACATCGCGTAGAGACCGCCAGAGGCCCTGGCCAAACTACGTCCCGCACAGAATTCCTCGCTGCTCCACGCCAAATGACCGACTGGTCGCACACCACCCAGCCGGAAACTATAAGCGCCAGGTCAAACATAGTCCAAGGTGCGAATATCGATACACACCGCTGCTGCCACCCGCAGAAGGAGAGGATAACAGCATAATCGCGGTAACCGCGGGAGACTAAGCGCAGAATCGCAACAAAGGTTTAATCCAGCACATAGCATTAGCCAACCACGGCTCCTGTCCTCTCGAGTTGGTGTTGGATTGGATTGTGGGATTAAAGGGACCAGACTGCTACGGTCATCGGTCCCTGGTGTTGGACGGCATGCCTATGGAGTACACAGTTGATGACTATCTTGATATGTTTATGATACTGGGTGCACCCGCTAACCAAGCTGCTGCTGCTTCTGCTCGTGCATATGCTGCACGGTACATTCAAAGGCACCATACCGATTAGAATTTCGCCTGGAGCAACGCCTTCTGGAAACCGGTAATCTTCGTTCACAAGTAATGAACAGAGTTCGACCAGAGACTAAACGTACTACACAAACTGTGGACGCGATTCTCGAGACCGTTCACCAGTCGTCTCGGCGAAGTACCCGTGATATTGGAAGGCACTTCCAGATATCTCAAAGAGTGGGTATTGAAATGTTGTGCGATGAAGAACTGCATCTACAGCACGACTCGTTAACTCAGTGTCAGCGGCTAGAAGACCACATTCGACGAATACAGTTTTGTGAATGGCGTTTTCTCCAAGTGGAAGACAACGAACGAACATTTGATAAATAACGTGATATGGACTATCGGTTCTAGCTTCACTCGTGAAGATAGTGTCAACCGCCACAACAGCCATTATTGTTTGGAACAAAAGATAAGTTCGGACGCCAAATGTACAGCATGGAATTATTGTGCATAGCGTAATGTACAATCTAGTGTAGCCTACCTACTGTGTTCTTTGTATCTCATTTGATACAGACGATGTATCCACTGTTATTTGCTGTTGGTTTTATTTGTGTCATGGACGAAACAAAGTATTCGTTTACGTCTGTAATGAGCTCATATTAGGTCTTAATGTTTACATAAAGGTAACAGTTGTCTGGTGTCTTGAAGGGAGGATATAAGATGAACATCAACAAAAGCAAAACGAAGATAATGGAATGTAGTCGAATTAAGTCGGGTGATGTTGAGGGTATTAGATTAGGAAATGAGACACTTAAAGTAGTAAAGGAGTTTTGCTATTTGGGGAGCAAAATAACTGATGATGGTCGAAGTAGAGAGGATATAAAATGTAGACTGGCAATGGCAAGGAAAGCGTTTCTGAAGAAGAGAAATTTGTTAACATCGAGTATAGATTTAAAAGTCAGGAAGTCATTTCTGAAAGTATTTGTATGGAGTGTAGCCATGTATGGAAGTGAAACATGGACGGTAAATAGTTTGGACAAGAAGAGAATAGAAGCTTTCGAAATGTGGTGCTACAGAAGAATGCTGAAGATTAGATGGTAGATCACATAACTAATGAGGAGGTACTGAATAGGATTGGGGAGAAGAGGAGTTTGTGGCACAGCTTGACCAGAAGAAGGGATCGGTTGGTAGGACATGTTCTGAGGCATCAAGGGATCACCAATTTAGTATTGGAGGGCAGCGTGGAGGGTAAAAATTGTAGGGGGAGACAAAGAGATGAATACACTACGCAGATTCAGAAGGATGTAGGTTGCAGTAGGTACTGGGAGATGAAGAAGCTTGCACAGGATAGAGTAGCATGGAGAGCTGCATCAAACCAGTCTCAGGACTGAAGACCACAACAACAACAACAAACAGTTCCAAGAGGATATTCCAGGCGGGTGTAAAATGAATGTGCGCAACGGAAAATAATAAACGCTAAAATGATGATTTGGCCCTGTCTGACTTAAGCAGATATTAGGATCTCTTAATTCTCTTTAAGATATAAATTACAATCTAAACATAAATTAATGATGAAGGTAACTAATACTACTAAACGATAAACGTTGTTGCTCAATATATTTTATTATAGATTAAAATCAACCCTTTAAGTACAATTGTCTATATTTCCTAACTAAAACTGTTAATCAATTGCCCAACTCTGCTACACATGGAGATGCTGGATACCGGTGACATACCGTTGTGCCCCCAGAGATCACTCTGTCGCTACCAGGCGTGACCTGAAGTCATATCCGACGGCTCCCCACAACATGGTGCCAGGAGTAACCCCAGTACATCTTTCCAAAACACTGGAAGAATGGAACCTCAATACAGGTCACAGCCATACGTGCCAACGACGGTCATCTGGAACCGGATTCATCGAGGAACACAGTGCGGCACGATTGATGAAGAATCCATGCCTCCAGAACACAGCCCTACTCAACAATCATCCGTTTGAGTTGTATTATTGACAGCAGCCTACGCATGGTAAAGCAGTTCCCTAGTCCTGTTGGTGCCAGTCTCCGACCAATGGTGAGTGATCACACAGAATGTTGCAGGGAGTCCATTACTTGCTCTCGAGTGGCAGGCGCAGATGTGTAGTGGTTACAATGAGCTCGGTGGAAAATACGGCAATCCTCCATTCAGGTTGGCAGACATGGTCGACCAAAACCTGGGCGACGAGTGTACCTGCCCTCATGTTCCCATGCAGTCCAATATCGAGCCACTATCACATCCAAATGTCCCGCAGTTTGGGATACTCCACGATTCAACCAGCCTTCCAAATGGAGACCCACAGTGAGTCCACAACGAGGCCCTTTTCAAACGCTGTCAGCTGCTGACAATGCTGTCTCGTAGAAGTTCGCGGAATCTCCGTGTCCTTTACAGTAATCTGTCAGAGATCGGGCGCTATTTGCATCCATTTCTCCGTGTCATTTACAGTAATCTGTCAGAGATCGGGCGCTATTTGCATCCATTATAAAGTCTAAAAGACATGGAAATTATCTAAAAAACACTAATGCACTCTGTTGGCCATTTCACTTGTCACAGAGAACTGCTGCTGTAATCTTTTATGTACCCGCCAATGGTAAGTCTATGACGTTACATTGACATCTGACCATCTCTTGTGGGTGCTTCACTTCTCTTGTGCAGCAGTGTACATGATACTTTTGTGCGGTATCTGTCTGTACTAGCGAAGTAATTACATTCGAAATGAGCATGACCCTCAAGGACAAACCTTACTCTACACTATAGTCACCTGACTGTATGAGTCGAAGTCACTTTATGTTGGTGACAAAAATTCCATTTTGCGCATCTGAGTGATCACTCCATAAATGGTGTTACTCTGTGGTCCGAGCAGTTTCGAGAATCAAATGGTTCAAATGGTTCTGAGCACTATGGGACGTAACATCTGTGGTCATCAGTCCCCTAGAACTTAGAACTAATTAAACCTAAATAACCTAAGGACATCACACACATCCATGCCCGAGGCAGGATTCGAACCTGCGACCGTAGCAGTCGCGCGGTTTCGGACTGAGCGCCTAGAACCGCGAGACCACCGCGGCCGGCTTTCGAGAATCGTCCAACTTCCACTCTTCGTCCACCGCAGAGACGGCTACAGCAGACACAAGCACACCCGGCTGGCCCTGCTACGGCAGTCGGGACAGCTCCGGTTTCTCTGTCCGCTCATTACGGCGGCAGCGGCAGTGATTTAGGAGGGGCGGGGGGCAGGAGGAGGGGAGAGGGAGCGCTGGCACGGCCCGGCCTGTCCGCTTTCTCCGCAGTCCCCCAGTCCCCCCGTCCCCCCCCCCCCCCCCCCCCGCCCGTCACAACTATGAGCCAGCTCCACCCAGTGCTGTACAAGTCACGTGCTACCGCACTTCCGTCACCGCGGGCAGCGCTGCCGTAACGGGAACCCCGTTGCTGCTGCTGCTGACACGACGGGAGTTACGTCTTACGATGCGGCAGCCGAGGTGCTGTTGCGTGCACGGCCTCAGGCCTGTAAGCTGTTCGTTGTAATAACGCGAAAGATACCAGGCGCGAAGTGGCTTTTAACGTTTGTAGAACACACTGGAAGAATGAATCAAATCCTCGTTATCGATAGCACACAGTGTTGATAATAATAGTAATAATACTAATCCAGTACTGACCATTAAAATTACAGCACCTGGAAGGATAGTAAATAACGAAATTTTACTCCCTGTGAGTATACAATAGTCCTAATGCAGCAGGAGTACGCCATTAAATACGTTGATATTTTATGAAATCCATAACAAAAATGCGTACCGTAGGTGCAACCACAACGGAGGGGTATCTGTTGAGAGGCCAGACAAACGCGTGGTTCCTGAAGAGGGGCAGCAGCCTTTTCAGTAGTTGCAGGGGCAACAGTCTGGATGTTTGCCTGATCTGGCCTTGTAACACTAACCAAAACAGCCTCGCTGTGCTGGTACTGCGAACGGCTGAAAGCAAGGGGAAACTACAGCCGTAATTTTTCCCGAGGGCATGCAGCTTTACTGTATGCAGGATGTAGGTTGCAGTAGGTACTGGGAGATGAAGAAGCTTGCACAGGATAGAGTAGCATGGAGAGCTGCATCAAAGCAGTCTCAGGTCTGAAGACCTCAACAACAACAACAACAAAAATGCTGACGTGTAATTTATTCACCATCTAGTTTCAGTATAAGTACATGCTCACGGTACTCTACGACATACAATACAAAAATGAAACAAAATGCAATGACGAACACAACATGCATGTTCAAAAATTAGGATGTAACATTTGTAAGAAGATACTTAGGTATAAATGCTATTACAAATCTAACGCTCCATTTCATGCCTCTTACGAAAACACAAGACAGAAAATTAATTTCAAACAATACAGATATAATAGTCAGTGACTGTGTGAGAAGCATTCACTGATCAGTTCGAATAAAGAAAATGAACTGGCTCTGGAGAGGAACAAAAAAAATGTTCAAATGTGTGTGAATTCTTATGGCACTTAACTGCTAAGGTCATCAGCCCCTAAGCTTACACACTACTTAACCTAAATTATCCTAAGAACAAACACACACACACACACACACCAATGCCCGAGGGAGAACTCGAACCTCTGTCGCGACCAGCCGCACAGGCCATGGCAACAGCGCCTTAAACCGCTCGGCTAATACCGCGCGGCTGGAGAGGAACAAACAGAATCTAACATAGTATATCCATTGTCATCATGGTAAAAAAACAACACAATAGAAAAATATCACAAACATGAAAAATACGTGAAGAAATCAAAGTCCTATGAAAAACACATGCACTTAAAATATTTTACAAAATAATGTGTACTATAATATATAAAACATGTGGAACAATAAAACTGAACATACTTTTTTAATAATATAAGTGTTTACATCCACAGGCAAAATTTAAATAATGATTATGTCACGTGACCTTCATCTACAATGTATGACAGACGAAAAACAGCTCAAGTTTTTAAGTACTATAGCGATGTCTTATGTAGTGAAAGGGGAAAGGGGCTGTTGGAAGGCGGTGGTGGTGTGACTAGGGCAATGCAAATGATAATTAGGAACAAATATCTTCTAATTATATGAAACAAATGGGGTTTTCACTTAAAAATAGTGTATATTGTACAATATGTATAGATAAAAAGAATTAAAGAAAACATTACGATGTATGCTATGCATCTGAAAATAATATAACTAACTCTACAGACAAAACGACAATATGCACTATGACATAAATAATTACAGTTCTTTAAATGAGGATAGGCACCACATAGAGCGTAAGGATAATCATCAATAAACCTGTATGTTATCAAATTCGCTTAGCCGGCCGGAGTGGCCGAGCTGTTCTAGGCGCTTCAGTCTGGAACCGCGCGACCGCTACGGTCGCAGGTTCGATTCCTGCCTCGGGGATGGATGTGTGTGATGTCCTTAAGTTAGTTAGGTTTAAGTAGTTCTAAGTTCTAGGGGACTGATGACCTCAGGTCTTAAGTCCCATAGTGCTCAGAGCCATTTGAACCATTTGAAATTCGCTTATGTTGGGTGCCTAATATGAGAAACAGGAGGGGCTGGGGTGAGGTGGAGCAGATGGAAAGAGGGTGAATGGCCAGAGGGGGGGGGGGGGGGGGGGATCGGATAAGAAGATGTGTGTCAAGTGACGGAAATAACACAGGATATAACTTATCAGACCCTTTAACCTCACATATGGCGTTTAATACTGGTATACAAGGGTGAAATGTTAAGTAAGAGAAATAAATGAGTTATAAAACAGACAACAGTTGTTAAGGCAAAATGTATACAAAATTTTTCACAAAGTCGTAACTATTACACCCAATATCAGACACACCTGTCATCACAGGCATAAGTTAAGTGAAAACATGAGTAATAATCTTCAAAATGTAAAATAAGGAAGTATGCTAATACGGCAAACATGAGTAATCACATCCTGGAAGAAACAATTATTTTTCATCCGTTCATAGTGTGTTATATGCACTGCTTCATTCATCATTTGAGATGTAAGATAATTAAATTGCGGCATTTATTTTGTGTTTTCCTTTGTAAAGGAGTATTTGAAAGAAATCTGTCCACTCAGCACACCACAGTAATTTGCCACATCGAGGAAAGCTGCCGAGCTGACGACAGTCTGCGGAGTTGCAGACATTATCGTGCTGAGAACGTGCATACTTGTCTCACTGCAAACTAGCCCCTGGTGCTGCTATGGCTGAGAAAATAATGTGTCTGTCCTCTCGGGTGCTGGTCAGGCGTGGCCATCGAGTTGGTGTTCAGTGTGTCTCTTATGAACTATCGATCCAATACTCGCATGACTTCGCAGCTTCCGTTGCATCGCGGGCGAGGGGACCAGAATACACGCGGTTTGCGAAATGTGACGCGAGCGAGTAGTTAACACCATTTACCACATGATGTTTCGGTAGCTGGCGGCGCTGTATGTAACCTTCAAATGAGCGTCTGTAACAGAAGTATGTTCCAAGCAGAGAGCTGTCACTGGGTTTCCTTTGACGGAAAACCAGAGCATCGCATATATTCATAGGCTCTTGGAGAATGTCTATAGAGACCTGAGGGTGACAAAAGCACGGCGAGTCGTCGGGCGACGCGTCTGTCATCATCGTAACAAGGTCGCGCAAACCCTTCCGACGTCCCTCGTGTTGGCCGGCTAAACACGGCTGTGACTCCTGCTATGTAGAAAAGTGCAGACACTACCATCGAGGTGATCGACGGATCATAAACACGTTGCTGCACAACAGGATGTCTTTGTAGTGCTGACACACACGTACACTAGTCGGGGTGCTGAACGTTGTGTGCCCACTGGGTTACTCGCCACCTAACAGAATGCCATAAAAAGCAAAGAAGGAGCATTTGTTCGGAATTGCTTGCGCGTTACTATGCTGATCATGACAATTTTTGTCGAACATCGCCACAGGGAATTGAAGATGGGTTCATCACTTCGAACTGGAAACAAAACGTCAATCCAATTAGGTGTCGCGGCATCTCTCCTCCAAAGAAAAAGTTGAAAGCCGGATCCATCAGTCGCTAAAGTAGTGGCGACGGTCTTCTGGGACCCTGAGGAGGTTATTATGTTTGATGTCTGCCCTCAGGAAACAGAAGATACGGCCTCAGCTTGTTTGTAGCCACAAAAATGCAAACGAACTTCTCGTTCTCCATGGCAACGCAAGGTCTCACCCAAGTCTGCCCACCAGAGAGGAGCTCACAAGAATTCAACCCTACAGCCCGGATCTCTCACCTTCCGACTTCTATTTGTTTGTCCCAATGAAGAATGTGCTCCACGGGAAGCAGTACGTGAATGATTGGCAGGTTATTGGTCCAGTGAGACGTTGTCTCTGACGTCGACGAATAGAGTGGTATCATGCAGACATACGGCACCTTTGTGTAAGGTGAAGTAAGGCCGTTGCACTGAACGGAGATTGTGTTAAAGAAAAGGATTCTGTAGTAAAAAAGAGTGGAGAATAATACGGTGTACTGCATTCCTGAATAAAACTAACCTGCTTATAGCAAAAATGTGTTACATTACTTATTGAACGCTCCTCGTATGTCTCTTCCACCTCTCTAATCGTGAAAGGTCAGCGAAGATCATACCGCAGTTTGGTCGTCTTGGCACACTCAAATACAACGATGAGCCAAAACATTTCGGTGTCACGCCGGCCGGTGTGGCCAAGCGGTTCTAGGCGCTTCAGTCTGGATCCGCGCGACCGCTACGGTCGCAGGTTCGAATCCTACCTCGGGCATGGATGTGAGTGATGTACTTAGGTTAGTTAGGTTTAACTAGTTCTAAGTTCTAGGGGACTAATAACCTCAGCAGTTGAGTCCCATAGTGCTCAGAGCCATTTGAACCATTTTTTTGACCTTGCGGCGCCCATTTTTAGGAAAGCTGGCGTTCAGTTTAATAAGCCACAGCTGCAAAATACTAACGCGAATTCTTTACAGACGAATGGTAAAACTGGTAGAAGCCGACCTCGGGGAAGATCAGTTTGGATTCCGCAGAAATGTTGGAACACGTGAGGCAATACTGACCCTTTCGACTTATCTTAGAAAATAGATTAAGGAAAGGCAAACCTACGTTTCTAGCATTTGAAGACTTAGAGAAAGCTTTTGACAATGTTGCCTGGAATACTCTCTTTCAAGTTCTAAAGGTGGCAGGGATAAAATACAGGGAGCTAAAGGCTACTTACAATTTGTACAGAAACCAGAAGGCAGTTACAAGAGTCGAGGGGCATGAAAAGGAAGCAGCGGTTGGGAAGGGAGTGAGACAGGGTTGTAGCCTATCCCCGATGTAATTCAATCTGTATATTGAGCAAGCAGTAAAGGAAACAAAAGAAAAATTCGGAGATGGTATTAAAATCCATGGAGAAGAAATAAAAACTTTGAGGTTCGGCGATGACATTGTAATTCTGTCAAAGACAGCAAAGGACTTGGAAGAGCAGTTGAACGGAATGGACAGTGTCTTGAAACGAGGATATAAGATGAACATCAACAAAAGCAAAACGAAGATAATGAAGTGTATTCGAATTAAGTCGGGTGATGCTGAAGGAATTAGATTAGGAAATGAGACACTTAAAGTAGTAAAGGAGTTTCGCTATTTGGGAAGCAAAATAACTGATGATGGTCGAAGTAGAGAGGATATAAAATGTAGACTGGCAATGGCAAGGAAAGCGTTTCTGAAGAAGAGAAATTTGTTAACATCGAGTATAGATCTAAGTGTCAGGAAGTCGTTTCTGAAAGTATTTGTATGGAGTGTAGCCATGTATGGAAGTGAAACATGGACGATAAATAGTTTGGGCAAAAGAAGAATAAAAGCTTTCGAAATGTGGTGCTACAGAAGAATGCCGAAGATTAGATGGGTATATCACATAACTAATGGGGAGGTATCGAATAGAATTGGGGAGGAGTTTGTGGCACAACTTGACGAGAAGAAGGGACCGGTTTGTAGGACATGTTCTGAGACATAAAAGGGATCACAAATTTAGCATTGGAGGGCAGCGTGGAGGGTAAAAATCGTAGAGGGAGACCAATAGATGAATACACTAAACAGATTCAGAAGGATGCAGGTTGCAGTAAGTACTGGGAGATGAAGAAGCTTGCACAGGATAGAGTAGCATGGAGAGCTGCATCAGGCCAGTCTCAAGACTGAAGACCACAACAAAAACGACGTTCATTCGAATGCAGCTACAATTAGTGGCACAGTGAGATCTAAACCAACATCGATCATCTCTTCAGCTCATCTTCATCGAAAGGAGGCTCTTATTTATTTTTGTTTTATATGTTACCTTCGTAGGACCAAACTGAGAAGCAAGCATCCATCGTCATGGAACGTATCAGAGACATGAAAGTGTAACAGATGAGCCGGCCGAAGTGGCCGTGCGGTTAAAGGCGCTGCAGTCTGGAACCGCAAGACCGCTACGGTCGCAGGTTCGAATCCTGCCTCGGGCATGGATGTTTGTGATGTCCTTAGGTTAGTTAGGTTTAAATAGTTCTAAGTTCTAGGGGACTAATGACCTCAGCAGTTGAGTCCCATAGTGCACAGAGCCATTTGAACCATTTTGTAACAGTAGTAATAGATAAAATGAAACGCATGTGGATCCTTTGCAGGCGACTATGCATCAGCTTCAATAAAGATATCAGTACAACGCAATACAGAAATTTGCTTAATTTTTTAACTCTTTCAGGATTTCCTCGACAGAATAGAAGTAATGAGCCATGAGGAAACTCTTCAGTTTACTCTTGAAAGTGCGGAGATTACTTCTAAGACTTTTGAATTCTTGTCGCAGCTTATTAAAAATGGATGCAGCAAAATACTGCATGCCTTTCTGTTCAAGACTCAAGGAAGCGAATTCCAAATGCAGTTTGGATTTCTGCCTAGTAAGAACTAAGTGAAAGCTGGTAAATCTTGGGAATAAGCTGATATTGCTATTGACGAACGTCATTAAAGAAAACATGTAGTGAGAAGCCAATGCCGGAATTCCTTCACTACTGAACAGGGCTTGACAAGAGGTTCACGAACTTGCACCATACATTACTCGAAACTCAAGGTTCTGAGTCATAAGTACGATTTTTTAATCAGAAAATAATATCGTAAATCTTAAGCGAATGAAGATAAGAAAAATAGACTACTTTTCGTGCTGAACTATCACTTATTTCAGATATTGTTCTAATGGTTAGTAAATCAGCTTTTAGTTTTTGAGCGAGATCCTCAACATTGGCTTTTCATGACAGCTTTTTATCTATCTGAACGCCTAGGGATTTGAACTGTACAGTGTAATCAAAATATAAGTTTTTGTTGAATTGTGTATTAGAAACAGTAAAACCTGACTCTTACTGTGATTTATCATCGGTTCTTCTGCTTCCGTCATTATTGTAGATTTGTTTTCTATAGGCCGTCAACTTATGCCCTGAAGTGCATATTCGATACTGTGTCAATATTGCACACAACGTCCTTCACTACCAAGCTGGTGTCATCAGCAAACAGAAACATTTTACAATCACTTGTATTATTAGACGTCATATCATTTCCATTAGTAACAAACAGTAGTGGCCCCAGCACCGACCCCTGTGGCACCCTCTCCTACCTCTCCCCCCCCCCCCCACCCCCACTTAACTGTACTCCATTAAGACTGCACGTCGTAGCCTTTCTCAATATTGCAAAGAATGAACTTCTGCTGTCTGTTCTTAAAGTGAGAGGTGAACCAAGTGCGAGCTTCTCACATTATTCCGTAATGGTCCAATTTCTGCAGTAATATTTTGTGATCAACACAACTAGACGCCTCGATTAAATCAAAGTAGACCCCTAGCGTCGCAGCCTTTTATATAACTTGTTCAGAGCCTCACAGAGAAAACAGAAAATAACATTTTCTGTTGTTAAGCCACTTCTAAAACCAAACTGTACATTTGACAGCAAATTACGTGAATTGAAATGATAAATTACCTTGTATATCCAGCATTTTCAGTAACTTTAGCAAACACCGATGGCATAGAAATAGGTCTAAAATTGTCTACATTACCTCATTCTCCTTTGATATAAAGTGTCTTCGCTACGGAGCACTTTGGTCGGTCAGGGAACTGACCGTTCCGAAAGGAAAAGTTGCAGATATTGCTATGTACAGGGCTAACATATGCAGAACTGCAACCTTTGTCAGTAAGTTTCTAAAAATGAATCAGTCCCTGTTCACCTAGATGTACTTTCGCTGCCTGCCTGATACATGAGAGACAAGAATAATGATTCTTGTCAGATTATAGGATGTGGGTTTCGCTTCTCTCCAAACACATTGTTTTTTATTTTTACCCAAACATGTTTCAGAATCTCTTTGCCATCAGCAGTGGGTTTTTGTTTATTGAAAATGTAAAAAATTAAATTATTTTAGCTTATAATTGATTTAAGAAAGTGAGGCCTAAAGAAAGTTTTCGTTCGTTTTTCTTCTTATTGTGATTTTACATGATATGGTTTTGCAGGACCAACTGTATAGTGTTCTGCAGTCACAGCCTGTCATCTGAAAACCAAACGATGTAAGCGTAAATTTCATCGACGAGCTAACACATCTCTTGATTAAAAATGATTTTGGCGTCTCAAAATGTTTTGGGTATGTATTTGTTACTACTCACATCTTGTTGTCACTGATCCTTCTTGTTTTGGATTCCGAGGACACTGCATATATTAATGTACTTTGTGGGATCTATTTCTGTATAAATGCCTTTTCACTTCGAAAACGTGCTGAGCACTATGTTGCTGTGTTTTCTAACCCCATCGGCGTTCATTTGTTCCTGAGAAACCTTACACACACACACACACAGAGAGAGAGAGAGAGAGAGAAAAGTAAAATAAAATTGCCTCCAAAATTTCGGATCAGTGACGGCAAAACGTGAGTAGTACCAAATATACATCCAAAACATTTTGACACACCAAAATCACTTTTTTTTTAAATCAATGAATGTGATAACTCGTCGATGAAATTTACATTTACATCATGTGGTTTGCAGGTGACAAACTATCAGTGCCGGACACCATACTGTTGGTCCTGCAAAACCATATAATGTAAAATCACTGTAAGAATCAAAATGAACACAAACTTTCTTCAGGCATCACTTTCTTAAAGCAATCATAACCTAAAGTATTTTCACTTTTTACAGTTTTCAATGACCAAAAACCCACTGATGACGCCACAGAGGTGCTGAAACGTGTATGGGTAAAAAGATAAAGTAGTGTGTTGGAAAACAGACGGAACCCATATCCTGTAATTTAACAGCAAATGCGGAAAGAAGGGACCAGAGCTGCAGATCCAAAAAGATGAACAATTCTTGTCAGATTTGGCTTCTCTGGATTTTCGACGTTCACTGTGCGTGCCACCGCGCCACGTTGTTGCGGACGGTGCGGACGGTGCTAGACCAGCGTGCCGCAGAGCTGTGGCGCCCGGCGAGGCCGCGGTGGAGGGTCGCGGGTATGGGCGGCGCCCGCTCGAGGCTGCGCCGCGAGAGCTGTGCGTAGGCGGAGGAGGCCGTAACCCGATTACAACACGGGCCTCGCTCCTTCCAATATTTGAGCGGAGGCGAGCAGGCGCTAAGCCGCTTCCCGCAGCACAGAGGAGCGGCGACAGGCGTGTCACTGGAGAGCGCGCAGCGCCCCGGGAGATATCAGGGTGGCGGGGCCGGAACAAAGCACGGGTGGCCACTTTCTGTACAGGGAGGGAAGTAAGGAAGTAAGATTAGTGTCTGAAGTCCCGTCGACAAAGAGATTTGTTGAGTTGGGATTAGAGAAGTACGCAACAAGAAATCGACCGTGCCCCTTCAAAGGAACCATCTCGGCATGTAAAAGGAAGGCCGCTATGCTGTACATAGCGCAGTGACAATTGCTGAACTAAATGAGGAAAATTACAAACTATGGCGTGCACGTACTTAATTCAATTACTACAGATATTCGGATTCAGGTTATAACAGGTTCGATATGCCGGCCATCATTGGCGATGATGTGGCGCAGACGAATAGCGAAATTCTGCATGACCCGCTGAAGTGTGGGACACTCTGTCGATGACCTACTGAATGGCTGTTTCCAGCTAAACAATGGCTTCAGGGTTTCGCTGCACATCTCTTTAATATAGTCCATCAAAAAGAAGTCGCATGTGTTCAGATCCGGAGAATGTGGCGGCCGATCGAGGCCCGTGCCAGTGGCCTCTGGATACCGCAGAGCCAGAATGCGGTCCCAAAAGTGCTCCTCCTAGACATCAAACACTCTCCTGCTTCGATGGGGCCGAGCTCCGTCTTGCGTGAACCACATCATGTCGAAATCGCGGTCTCTTGGGGGTGAAATTATGTTCCAAAACCTGCACCGTCATGGTGCCATCAAGAAAGATCGCACCGATAATTCCGTGACTGGACATTGGACACCACACACTAACCCGACGAAGGTGAAGAGACTTCTCGATCGCGAAATACGGATTCTCAGTCCACCAAAAATGTCAATTTTGCTTATTGATGAACCCATCCAAATGAAAGTGGGCTTTTTCGCTAAACCAAACCATGCATGCGCATAGTAATTCCCATCATGCTCCGCGGCTAACCGTGCAGTTTCAACGTGCTAACGCAAAAGGTTCAGAAGTTATGACGATTTTATATCATATAGTTCAATAATTGTCACCCTTTATACACAAGTGAATCGACACTAAGTTATCAATTGGCGAGTTATATAACACAACGCACTATATCAAATAATCAATTCAAGTTCATTAACATTGCAACACCATTGAGGCGACATGCAGTAAATTTCAAACTGGTCTAGTCTACTTCGACATGCAAATGAGTCGTATTTGAACGCAAGCCACACGCCATGTACATTCTGTACCTTTCTCTTGCCATCATTCTTCTGACTGGTTTGATGCGGCCCCCCACGAATTCCTCTATTGTGCCAACCTCTTCTTCTCACAGCAGCACTTGCAACCTACGTCCTGAATTATTTGCTGGATGTATTGCAATCTCTGTTTTCCTCTACAGTTCCTATCCTCTACAGCTCCCTGTATTAGCATGGAAATTATTCGCTGATGACTTAATAGGTGTCCTTTTGTTCTGTCCCTTCCTCCTGTCGGTGTTCGCATATATTCCTTCCGTCACCGATTCTGCGGACAGCCTCCCCATTTCTTAACTTATCATTCCACATAATTTTCAACATTCTTCTATACCACCACATCTCAAATGCTTCCATTCGCTACTGTACCGGTTTAGCCGCAGTCCATGTCTCACTGCCATACAATGCTGTATTCCAATGCACATTCTCAGAAATTCCTTCCTCATATTAAGAGCTACGTTTGGTACTAGCGCCCTCCTACCGGAGGTTTGAGTCTTCCCTCGGGCTTGGGTGTGTGTGTTGTTCTTAGCATAAGTTAAAGTTAGTTTAAGTAGTGTGTAAGCCTAGGGACTGATGACCTCAGTAGTTTGGTCCCTTAGGAATTCACACACATTTGAACATATTTTGATACTAGCAGATTACTCCTGGGCGGGAACGCTATTTTGCCAGTGCTAGTCTGCTTTTTATGTCCTCCTTACTCCGTCCGTCATTGGTTGTTTTGTTGCCTATGTAGGAGAACTCCTTAACTTCATCTATTTCGTGGCCATCAATTATGAGCTCCCTACGTCGGAGGTTCGAGTTCTCCCTCGGGCATGGGTGTGTGTGTTGTCCATAGTGTAAGTTAGTTTAAGATAGATTAAGTAGTGTGTAGGTTTAGAGACCGATGACCTAAGTAGTTTGGTCCCATAAGACCTTACCATAAATTTCAATTTTTTTCCATCAATTCTGATGTTAAATTTCTCGCTATTATCATTTCTATTACTTCTCATTACTTTCATCTTTCTTCCATTTACTCTCAATCGATATTCTGTACTCATTAGACTGTTCATTCCGTTCAGCAGATCATGTAATTTTTCTTCACTTTCACTGAGGATAGGAATGTCATCAGCGAATCTTATCATTGATGTACATTCACACGGAATTTTAATTCCACTCTCAAAACTTTCTTTTATTTCCGTCACTACTTCTTCGATGTATAGATTGAACAGCAGGGGTGAAAGACTATATCCCTATTTTTACCCTTTTCAACCCGATCACTTCCATATTGGTCCTCCAGTCTTTTTGTTCCCTCTTAGTTCTTGTGAATATTATACACTACCCGTCTTTGTCTACAGCTCAGCCCTATTCTTTCAGGTATTGGAAAATCTTGCGCCATTTTACATTGTAGAATGCTTCTTCCAGGTCCACAAATCCTTTGAACGTGTCTTGATTTTTCTTCAGTTCTACTTCCATTATCAGTGCAACGTCAGCACTGTCTCTCTAGTGTCTTTACCTTTCCTAACGCCAAAGTGATCATCATTTAACAGATCCTCTATTTTCTTTTCCATTCTTCTGTATATTATTCTTGTCAGCAACTTGGATGCGTGACCTGTTAAACTGATTGTGCGGTAATTCTCGCACCTGTTGGCTCTTGCTTTCTAGGGACTTGTGTGGATGATGGCTTGTTCCGATAGTCAGATGGTATATCACCAGTCTCATACATTCTACACACCAACGTGAACAGTCATTTTGTTGATGCATGTGCTAATATAGCGTAACCGGTAGGAAGATATCGGGAACTCGATATATCGATGTTTAAAAAAAATGGCTCTGAGCACTATGGGACTTAACTGCTGAGGTCATCAGTCCCCTAGAACTTAGAACTACTTAAACCTAACTAACCTAAGGACATCACACAACACCCAGTCATCACGAGGCAGAGAAAATCCCTGACCCCGCCGGGAATCGAACCCGGGAACCCGGGCGCGTGAAGCGAGAACGCTACCGCACGACCACGATCTGCGGACATATTGATGTTTAAAAAATATGACTATGAGGTTGCCGTATATCTAAAAATCGTATCGACATGTCGATATATCGACGGAAAAAATATCGACGTAGCGGTTTATAAAAATATTGGTTGCTCATTGTAAATATACTTCCGGTTTCAGAGCTGTACATTTAATTACTGGTTTATTATTAAATATTCTGTACATCAGCAAGCTAGCAGACTGCTTCTCCCCCTTGGAGCAACAACTGAAAGGAAAAGAATGCACTTGAACGTTTGGTAATAATCAGTTTGCTAACAATAGTAACTGCATGCAAGTGGCAGAATAAAAGGTGTCCCATGGTCCGTCGTTCGGTTTCGTCACATATCGGATTCGTCTGAAACACTTCCTGTTTTTTCTTTTCCGCAAACGCCAGTGACCTAGCAGTTGTAGTGTCAAAATTGGGTGGTGAAGTCAAACGTTGCAGTTCCAGCTGGTAGCTCCGAGTGCCGGTTACGTCAGCATTTCCTGTCACACGTCTCCGCCGACCGCGAAGACCGGTCTCGTCGTTTAGATTTCTGTTCATCATTTTGAGCAACTGTTTTTGAAGAATGCTGGTGTGAAGAAGTAGCAGACTAGTGCCCTTAAAAATTGCTTTTAACGCTACTGGCGTGCTATTTCCCTCCCGTCCCAGTGGAATCGGACTTCTTCTTTATTCCACCTATACTTGTTTCACCTAGTTAAAGAGAAAGACTGGACGTGATGGAAGCTCAAAAGTAGTAAGGCTCCTTCACACAATGAAAGTAAAATTATGTTCTACTGCAGTTTCAAAAGAATAATTTCAAATATTTACTGGAAATTGGGAGGTAATATAACATGAAATAAAATTATCGGCACCAGATATTGCCATTTCGATATCGATATCGATGTATCGGGAATGAAAGTATCGCCAGCATTTATCTGTATGCTTTGGGAAATGTATCGAGATGTCGATATTTCGATATTTTATCGACATTCCTAGTATCTGGACACACATAGTTAACGCGGAACTGATCGATGACACGGATTCCAGTATGAAAAGGAGGCAGTGTCGTCGGTGGAGGAGCAGTGACAGCAGCATGGGTTGGTCAGGGTAGCTCAGTGACCGAGAACTACGCTGATCATTGGCTATCAACTGAGTAACAAACCCATCAGGAACCTTCAACCATTCAACCTTTCTAAAGCCGCCCAAGTCGAATGCTGGAGATGTGATCGTCAAGTGGAAAGGCGATAGAATATCAACGGCTAAGGCAAGACCAGATGGTAACAGACAGTGACGGACAGGGACCGTAGAGCATCGCGGAGGGTGGTTGAAAGAGTCTCGTGGAATCAGTGGAAGGAATAACTTTTGAGTTCCAGAGTGTTATCAGCAGGATGGGGTAGAGTGGTAGAGCAGCTACTCATAAACAACGCATTTCTGTAGCCAATGATAAGCGACGCTTGAGCTGGTGTAAAGAGAGACGCCACTGGACAGTGCGTGACTGGAAACGAGTGATTTGGAGCGCCGGATCACGCTGTACCCTGTGACAATCCGATGGCAGTGTTTGGGTCTGGCGGATGCCCGGTAGGGGTGGCGGTTATCTTAATATTAAGAAAACAGTCTTAATCGCTACCAGCATTCCACCATATGTTCGCCCTGAAGATGGCCCCTGCGAGGCTCAAACCGGTTGGCACTAATTAAATAAAAAACGCGATTAAGACTGTTTTCTTAATACTAACAAGGGAACCTCCCCATCGCACCCCCCTCAGATTTAGTTATAAGTTGGCACAGTGGATAGGCCTTGATAAACTGAACACAGATCAATTGAGAAACAGGAAGAAGTTGCGTGGAACTGTGAAAAAATAAGCAAAATATACAAACTGAGTAGTCCATGGCCACATAGGCAACATCATGGACAATGTGAGCTCAGGAGCGCCGTGGTCTCTTGGTAGCGTGAGCAACTGCAGAATGAAAGGTCCTTGGTTCAAGTCTTCCCTCCAGTGAGAATTTTACTTTCTTTATTTTTACATCGTTATTATCTGTCCGTTCGTTCATTGACGTCTCTGTTCACTGTAATAAGTTTAGTGTCTGTGTCTTGCGACCGCATCGCAAAACCGTGCGATTAGTAGACGAAAGGACGTGCCTCTCCAATGGGAACCGAAAACATTTGATCGCAAGGTCATAGGTCAACCGATTCCTCCACAGGAAAACACATCTGATATATCCTATACGACACTGGTAACGGCATGTGCGTCACATGACAGGAATATGTTGTCGACCCATCTAACTTGTACACTTGGCGAACGGGTAAAAAGATTCTTCTACCTTGCCCGATTTAGGTTTTCTTGTGGATGTGATAATCACTCCCAAAAAGTGATGAAAACACAATAGTTTGTCACATAAACTGAAAATAAAAAATCTAAACTTTTCACGCGATGGAGGATTTGAACCAAGGACCTCTCGTTCCGCAGCTGCTCACGTTACCACGAGACCACAGCGCTCCTGTGTTCTTACAGTCCTTGATGTCGCCTATCTTCCCATGAACTACTCAGTTTGTATATTTTGCTTATTTTTTCACAGTTCCATACAACTTCTTCCTGTTTTCTCAATTGATCTGTGTTGAGTTTTTCAAGGCCTATCCACTGTGCCAACTTATAACTAAATCTGAGGGGGGTGCGATGGGGAGGTTCCCTTGTAAGTTAATTTATACTAATCGCTGTTACTCCATAACCATGTTATCCAAACATGGTGGTTATCGCCGAAAGAAGCCATTTTATTCAGCGCCAGTTCGACAGGGCTGTCAAAACCGCTCAAAATAAATTCGGTTTCTTATTCCTGTTATTTCTTGTGATAGACGTAGAAATCTAACAAAGACTGAAAAATTCGGTCTCCTTCACTTTCAGGATACACAGAATCAAAATATTTAATCAAATAGGTAAATAAAGGAAAATTTAATCTGTTCAAAAGTGATAAGGGCTTAACTACTACAGAGAATCACTCGTATTCTCCCATGATTCAAGGTTTTAGAAACTGCTCAAAAATCATGTTGTAATCGGGGATCATACCAGTATTCGAACATTACGAATGGTCAGTGCTTAAGTGCGGAACCCGAGGCTGAAGAACTATTTTTCACATCAATTTGTCAGTTTGCAAGGGTTATGAGCAGATAAAGACAGCTTACGGTAGACATTGGCAGCAGATCAACTGCTTTCTATTTTTATTGTAAACTATAATGAACTGTGAAGTTTTAAGTTTTCTCCTCGTATTATGCCGCAAATCTGTTGTGACTCGTTCCGTTTTTAATCTTTAAAATCAAATGGAGGCTTATACTTTATTGATGCCATCCTTGGTAAAATACCTGCAGACTGGGGACGGTGTCATTCTGTAATGCGACAGTGAGAAACTGCGGTACAGACAAGATGGGGCACGTCTTGCACACTGCGTGTATACGCGTACCATCTAACAGGTCACTCCTCGTGGTAACAGGTGCATTATTGTCTCAGCAATGCTGTACCGATTCTTATGCCATGTGTTTGTTCCTAGTTTCTGTCGGCTTTGTTAAAATAGCACTGATATCTTTTTCCAGTTTTCCATAATAACGCAATATTTCAAAGCAATATATATTTTACGAATAGAAATTACTCGTTCTATAAAAAAGGTTTATCCCTAGTAGAAAAGAAAACACCTGTTATAATCGAGACGAAACAAATACCTAAAAAATCGGTAATCTAGAACTGAAATACCGCTATCGGTTTTAACTAGTCTTTTTTTCCCATTCCTAATGCTCGGAGAACCTTACCTGCCATAACGTGTAGTACCAACAGTGAAGCATGGAGAAGTTGGTTTTAAGATTCGAGGGTAATTTTCGTGTTTCGTGCTTGGTTCCCCTGCAGCGCTTAAGAAAACGCTAAATGGGGACAGATGTGACCACACTTTATACGATTTTGTGGTGTATACAGCAGGGGAACTGTCCAGAGACAATGACCGTATGATGACCATGACAATGCACCCTGACATAAAGAAGCATCTCAAAACCCATGGTTTGCAAACAATAGCGTTTCTGAAAAGGACTGCCCTCCCAAGAGTCCCGTTGCGAAAGTAATACAACACTTTTGGGGTGTGTTAGTAACTATCTTCTATAGTTTCGGCTGTTTTACATGCACATCTATGTGACTACTCGCAAATCACGTTTAAGTTATCCTACTCTCGAACGGCGGGCGGAAAATAAGAACACCTATATGTTTCCACGTGAGCATTTATTTCCGTTATTTTATTATGATAATGGTTTCTACCTATGTAGGTCGGTGTCAACAAAACATTTCCCCATTCGGAGGGGAAAGTTGGTGATTGAAATTTCGTGAGAAGATCGCGCCGCAGCAAAAAAATTCCTTTTCTTTTAACGATTTCCATCCGAAATCCCGCATCATGTCCGTCACTGTCTCCCCTCTATTTCTCGATAGTACGAAACGTGCTGCCCTTTTTTGAACTTGATTAAGAAAGGGCCGCCATTCCTACACAGACGTTCAGCCACGTCATTGAATGCGTCCCCAGAAGATATCAAGCCCTCATCAAGGCGAAGGGCGGACACATTCCGAACTAATATCCATTAATAGGTGCCCCGATACTTTTGATCAGATAATGTGTAAGAAATGACTATGCAGAGGGTTTCTCATTCAGAAATCGCACTGAAACGTTGTTTGTCAGAAGATAATGTTACGTCTCGTGTATATACTGGAATCGTCTAATAGCATGTACCGTAATTGGACAGCATCAGGCTATAGACCTGTCCACAGCATATTGTTCAGCGATACTCTGTCCGCTTCGGTCGAGATCTCAGGACTGTCATGTGAATCTGGTGCTGATGGATTCAAGAAAGCCCGAGAGGATAAAAATATTGTTCACTCAGCAATGCTGGATTGTATAGCGGCGTCATGTAGCTTGATTGAGGAATGAGAAGCTAAGTACTGGCAGGGACAATACGACGACGTCTGCAGCACCACGGAATGTTAGCGCGACTACCATCACTGCGGTGTTCCTTGACGTGGCAGCAGACGGACTTGCGCCGAAGGCGGCGCACGCAGCAACAACGCAATTTAGGAGTGGCTCAACTGACGGCAGGCTGAAATTTCGAAAACGAAGAACCTCAAACAGTGAGGTGTGAAAAGTCATGGGATAGGGATATCTACACACACATATCGCGTACAGGAAGTATAAAATGACACTGCATTCGCGGAACTGTCATTTGTACTCAGTTGATTCATGTGAAAAGGTTTCCGACGTGGTTGTGGTCACACGACAGGAATTAAGAGGCTTTGAACGCGGAATTGTAGTTGGAGATAGACGCATGGGACATTCCATTCAATATTCTGAGACACACAGTGTCAATAATGTTCCGAGGCAGTACCTCTCACCACGGACAACTCAGTGGCCGTCTGCTTTCACTTAACAACCGAGAGCAGCGGCGTCTGCGTAGAGTTCGGGGGCTAAAAGACAAGCAAGACTGCATGAAATAACAGCAGAAATAAATGTGGGACGTATAACGAAGGTAACCGTTGGGACAGTGCGGCGAAATCTGACGTTAATGGGATATGGCAGCAGACGACCGACACCTAACAGCACTACATCGCCTGACCGTACTGGTTGGACCCTAGACGAGTGGAAAACAGTGGCCTGGTTAGATGAACCACGATTTCAGTTGGTAGGAGCTGACGATAGACTTCGAGTGCAGCGCAGACCCCACGAAACCATGGACCCAAGCTGTCAACAAGGTACTGTGCAAGTTTGTCGTGGCTCCACAGTGGCGGGGACAGTATTTACATGGAGACCATTTGCTGCCATTCATGGACCTCAAGTTCCCAAACAACGATGGACTTTTAATGGATGACGATGAGCCACGTCACGGGGCCACCGTTGTTCGCAGTTGGTTTGAAGAACATTCTCGAGAGTTTGAGCCAATGGTTTGGCCACCCACATCGCCCGATATGAAACCCGTCGAACATTTATGGTACGCAATACCTGCACCGGCAACAGTTTCGCAATTATGGCAGCGTGGAACAATATTTCTGCAGGGTACTTCCAAAGACTTGGCGAGTCCATGCCAAGTCGAGTTGCTGCTTTAGGCCGGGGAAAAAGAGGTCCGATACTAGATTAGGAGGTATCACTTCTGTCACCTAATGTATATGGGGCAAAGTTGCGTGGTTGTAGTGCCATCTTTAAAAGAGCTTTGGAGGACTTAAGGTCAAATAAGGCATAAGGGATAGATAACATTCCATCAGAATTTTTAAAATCATTGGCGTAAGTAGCAACAAACCGACTATTGACGTTGGTGTATAGATGGTATGAGACAGTATGTAGACTGAGAGTAAATCGAAGAAAAACGAAAGGAATGAGAAATAGCAGAAATGTGAAAAGCTAGAAACTTAAGATTGGACTCGGGGATCGGGAAGTAGATGAATTTAAAGAATTCTGCTGCCGACGCAGCAAAATAACCTGACAGACGGAGCAAGGAGGACATAAAAAGCAGACTTGCACTGGAATAAAGGTCATACCTGATCAAGAAAAGTCAACTATTGCTGAACATAGGCCTTAACCTGAGGAAGAAATTTCTGATAATGTACGTTTGGAGGTTTGGAGGAAAGCATGTATGGTAACGAAACATGGATTGTGGGGAAATATAAACAGAAGAGAACAGATGCAGTGCTACAGAAGTACTTTGAAAATGGGATTGACTGATAAGGTAAAAAATAATGAGGTTGTTCATAGAATAGACGAGGAAAGGAATATATGGAAAATACTGAAAAGAAGAAGGGACAGGATGGTAGGACATTTACTAATACGTCGGGGACTGAAATGAAACTACATGGATCCAGAGACCTTTTCAAGTCTCTAACGTCTATGATGTATATATATGTGCAGACTGAAGCGATATGTGAACTTTGATTCGTCGCTCCGGTCTGCATCAGGGAATAACTCCCGTCGTGTTAGGGGGAGCTGCAGAGGGTAAAAACTTTTAATTTTAATTTTCCCAGAAGATTCAGAAGAACAACGGCACCTCCCTAAAACAGAGTTCTCGTCCAGTAACGTTTGCTTGTATTCTTTTTTAATAGTATTAAATTAGGTAGACACAAATCAAAGGGACACAGAGATTGCTTTCTGAGTTCTCTAGTGAACTGACCCTGAAGTGTGGACACGCGACTTTTTCGATAGGTATGTACGTACCTTACGACTTCTGAAACGTGTTGGATACCAGTGAACGAAATATCGGACCAGCTTTGTAATCACCACTCTAGTATTTGGCGAAATGCCCAGATGTGAAATGTAGGAGCTTGATGGGGTGGAGAACGTCGCTCAACCGATTCTAGATTACTGCTCTGAAGTCTGAAACTTTTTCCAGGTTGGAATAACGGAGGAGATAGCGGAGATACAAAGAATAGCAGTGCGATTAGACACAAGATCGTATTGGCACACGCTACGGAATTGGTAAGGTGGATCGTGGACAGGTTTGCTGCTACGACTCCGAGAACGTACGTTCGGAGGAGGTTCGAACAACGTCTTGCTACCTTCTACATACATCTCATTAAATGGACGTGTTATACGGTGTCTCACCAGCAATTCGAGAAGGAACTGGACAACTGGTAAGCGATAGTGTCACACAAAGTGTGCTTAGCCATACACCGTGAACTTAGTACAGAGTATAGATCGTTCCGTGAATCACATCAGCATGAAATAAAATCTTTTGTCTCTACGAAACGTGAATGACATCGGTTAGTCCACTAACTTTCTCAGCGCAGTTGTGAACACTTCTTATGATGAACACCAGACACGACGCCGATTGCCGCCGTATGGAGGACACCGAACGGCACAACATACGTCTGTTTCGTTCACCTGGCACGGTGTCAGGGATCTCTGGCTTCTCTAGGGAGTGGCTCGCTATTACTCAAGTGCATCACGTCTACAAAGCAGTCTCCTCATAGGTGGGGATGAAGCTGAGGACAGTATCCGTCACTGTTGTGGTTGGGAACAATACGACTTTATGTCGAACGACATGTGGCAGAGTGTCTCGGTCACACCGGGAAAAAATACAAACATTACTGCGGAGCTGATGAAACAGCAAATAGGGAAACAGGTATCGGAATATGCCATACGCTGTACACTGAGAAGACAAGTCATTGTACAGCGATACACTAATATACAGATCATGATTGTACAGCGTTCGCAGAGCAAGAAAAGACAGTGCATTGGCTGAGCTGTTACATATACAAAGGTGATTCATGTGAAAATGTTTCCGACATGATTATGGAAGCACGACGGATATTTAATTTCGGATATCGTTGGGTATTCCATATTCCGCGATCCACAATGCCGAGGGGTGTGGCTAGAATACCAAAGCTCAGGCATTACGTCTCACCACGGACAACGAAGTGGCCGACGGCCTTCACTTTACTATAGAGAACAGCGGCGACAGTGCTAAGAGACAAGCAACAATGCGTGAAATAATCACAGAAACCAAAGTGGGTCGTACGACGAACGTATTCGTTAGGACAGGGTGACGATATTTGGTGTCAGTGGTCTGTGGCAGCAGACGACCGACGCGAGTGCCTTTACTAACAGTACAACATCGCCCGCCGGCCGCTGTGGCCGAGCGGTTCTAGGCGCTTCAGTCCGGAACCACGCTGTTGCTACGGTCGCATGTTCGAATCCTGCCTCGGGTATGGCTGTGAGTGATGTTCTTAGGTTAGTTAGGTTTAAGTAGTTCTAAGTCTAGGGAACTGATGACCTCAGATGTTAAGTCCCATAGTGCTTAGAGCCATTTGAACAATTTTTGATCCGACATCGCTTGCAGCGCCTTTCTTGGGCTCGTGACCATGTCAGTCGGATCCTAGACGACTGGAAAACCGTGGCTTAGTCAGATGAGACCCGGTTTCAGTTGGTAAGAGCTAATGGTAGAATTATAGCATCCAATTCGACTTAGCTTCCCTGCACTTCCTGTTTATTTCATTCCTCAGCGACTTTTATTTCTGTATTCCTGAGTTTCGAGGAAGATTTTTGTACTTCCTCCTTTCATCGATCAATTGAAGTATTTCTTCTGTTACCCATGCTTTTTTTGCAGTTACCTTCTTTGTACCTACGTTTTCTTCCCCAGCTTCCGTGATAGCCCTTGTAATATTGCTACATGAATTTGTTATGCTGGCTAACGGTACTGATGGACAATAAAACCGGGTTGAAAGCCGTGAGCTGTCTGGGGAAGTTAATCTTGCATTACTAAGCAACAGTTTCACGACTGCGTATCTAGTCTAGGTTTACCAAATTCCCAAACAGACTAACATTGATTATAATCTTTTACAGTCATACAACAACCGGTAATATATCTATATATAAAAAAGGAGAATTTAAATAAAAAGAAAGAAATCAGTTTATATTTGCAAATTTATTTTAAGATTGATCATTGAAATTTCAGCATATTATACGTGAGTTATACTGAGCTGGTGCCTTATTTACGATTGTGAAAATGTGAGATTGGAATCTTACGGAACACATAAAATATGGAGCCAAGGTTGGGAGACTGGATACAACACTGCATTCATAAAACAACACACAAAGAACATTGAAACACATGCAAGAGAAAGTTAACCACAACCAACAGATTCAAATTTTCAGTCAAAGAAATTACGTTCGTAGCACAATCCTGTCCGTCATGTAATTACCACACACTGGTATACTAAATTCATATTAACTCTTTGTGAAATCTTCCCAAGAAGAATAGCTGAGGGCTACTTTGATGATTACACCACATGCTTCACGTGGTCAACTTGGTTTACAGAAAGCGTATAACTCCACAATAATTTAGATAATAAAAATAAATTAGATCGAAAAGCAAATTACAAAAGAAAAACCTTGAACTGGTTACTAACGTCTTACTATTAACCTGATGGGTCAAACAGTTATGTAAGCACGTGGTACTGGTCTCGCAAAGTACACCCCACGTGGGTTGAACATAAAGAAAAGTTGCTATATTGAAAATATTGTTAAGACGAGACGTTATAATCACACAAGCATTCGCATTTAAGATTGATCTTAGTTAGAGTTACTGACCAACACGTGGTTCCACTTTACTCACAAAGTAATGACAAAGCAACTACCGCAAAATAATCTGAACTTGACACGAGAATTACACTACGCTGCAATTTAAGGTAACCTTAGATATTTTAGAGCTAACCCGAAATAAAAGTGATTAAATTCTCAGTTAGGCTGAACTTAACAAATCCATTGTCCTACGGACTTAGCAGACACGCGCTTAGCCGGAGATCTTACCATTTCAGACGCTCGCCACCGCCAGACTGCAACTGCCTACTGCCCGACTGCAACCCTGCTACTACCCGACTGCCACTGCCTACTACCCAGCGTGCTTCCTGAGAGTGGCTCACAAAGACAAACGGAAGGGGCCAGAGGGTCAGCTTCCTATACCAACATGACAAGGGACGGACTGGACCATACTAAGAATAGAAACCTCTTTGCTTTTAGGAACCGTAGCTACCTGTTCCGACGTTGGTCCTACTGTTCTCTAGCAGACAGCCTTGTCTGCTACCTTCAAGCATGCAACTACAAACACATTTGATCATTCATCCTCTCACACAGAAGGGAAGGGGGATGACAGTATCTTATCATATACAGTATATAACAGAAAGCGGATGTAGGTTCCATATGAGACTGTGTGACATGAATTACATATATACTGTGTTTTAAAGTGTAGTAGTGTGACAGATCGTTCTTGTTTACGTGTAAAAGTAACACGTTCCACTACTCAGTCTCCTCCCAGATAGTCAGAAACGCCATAGTAAATTTAGAAGAGGAATTTATTCCATAAAAGACAACAAATTTGAGAAATTAAACATGAAAGGAATCAAACAGAGACCTTTCACCCTTTTTAGAGCTGTCTTTTCCTCTTCAACTGTACTTCCTACTGAGCTATTCCTTATTGCTTTATCTATAGCCTTAGAAATGTTTAACCGTATTTCGTCATTCCTTTGTACTTCTGAATCCTACTTCTTTGCATATTGATTCTTCTTGACTAATGTCTTGAACTTCAGCCTACTCTTCATCACTGCTATATTGTGATCTGAGTCTGTATCTGCTCCAGGGTAAGTTTTACAATCCAGTATCTGATTTCGGAATCTCTGTACCACCCGGCCTTTTCCAAGTATACCTCCTCTTCTTGTGATTCTTGAACAGCGTATTCGCTATTACTAGCTGAAACTTGTTACAGAACTCAATTAGTATTTCTCCTCTGTCATTCGTTGCCCTAAGCCCATATTCTCCTGCAACCTTTTCTTCTACTCCTTCCCCTACAACTGCATTCCAGTCCCCCATGACTATTAGATTTTCATCCTCCTTTACATTCTGTGTTACCCTTTCAATATCCTCATACACTTTCTCTATTTCTTCATCTTCAGCTTGCGACGTCGGCATGTATACCTGAACTATCTTTGTCGGTGTTTGTTTGCTGTCGAGTCTGATAAGAACAACCCTGTCACTGAACTGTTCACAGTAACACACTTTCTGCCCTACCTTCCTATTCATAACGAATCCTACTCCAGTTATACCATTTTCTGCTGCTGTTGATATTACCCTATACTCATCTGATCAGAAATCCTTCTTTCCACTTCACTTCACTGACCCCTACTATATCAAGATTGATCCTTTGGATTTCCCTTTTCGGATTTTCTAGTTTCCCTGCTACGTACCAGCTTATGACATTCCACGCCCCGACTCGTAGAACGCTATCCTTTCGTTATTCAATCTTTTTCTTATGGTAACCTCTCCTCGGCAGTCCTCTTCCGGACATCCGAATGAGGAACTACTCCGGAATCTTTTGCCAAAGGAGGGATAATCGTGACACTTCATCAATTACAGGCCATATCTCCTGTGGATACACGTTACGTATCTTTTCATTGCCTTCTGCATCCTCATGGCGTTGATCATTGCTGATTCTTCCGCCTTTAGGGGAAGTCCTCAATGTCTGTAAAGGGAATTCAGTTACACCCTTGATAAACGTTTGCACTTACCACTAGCGCAATCTTGGTATTTTTCCCCCTTCCACCTTCTTGCTGGCAGGGAAATCTGTGACTCACAACGTTCAAGTGTTGAAGCCTTGTTCTCGCAATGTTATTTGAATTACCTATAGATCAGTTTCTTTTTAGTCTTGCTCTCCCTCTATCTCTCTGACACAGACACACACACACACACACACACACACACACACACACACACACACACATACACACACACAAACACATGACCTGTAGCCCTTTAATTGTTAGTTGCTTGTATTATGCAGACACTCTAAGATGCTAATTTTATTTCGGGGGTGATTTGAAGAATGGTTGCGTAAAATACAACTAGAAAATCGGACTTGAACTATCATGTTAACGACACTACCAGCCATATCAGGTAATGTCGTGGCAGCCGTTACCACATCCTTTATATACTCCACTTTGCATCGGGTAATGCATTGATCGTTGTTTTCTTTTCTTATTTTGAAAAGATGCTAATTATGGCCCATCACCGGGTTTCAGTACTACTCTCACACCACCAAAATGCATCGGCAGTACCTGTGACAGTGAGTCAGGTCTGTAATCGCAGAAATACAAAACATGACAATAGGCTGCCGGCCCTGTGAGAGCGGGATGCGGCTCGCTCCCTCACACCGACCCTCGGTCATCAGACGTTTATCGTTCCTTTAACAATTGGCACATAGTAGTGTCTTTGTTTCTATCACGGGTCTCAATCTACCATCATTATCCTTTACTTGCTAATTGTCTTTTTCAATTAAATGCTCTTTTTATTCCAGATGCATTCAGACGACCTCAAATTCCGCATCTATCAGGACTACGGGAATTACGCGTGTGCACGCTATTCTGGAATTCCGGGTGCTTCGATACTGAAGCACAACCGTCTGCTGACTGGAATGCGAGTTACGTCAAACTTCATGGATGTTTCTCTCATTCCACGGAAGTGAAAATAGGTATGTTTGAATGTACTACTTCTTATGTGGTTTTTACGTTATTCTTTAACCCTTTGACTGTGGTAACTGGTCATAGTCGCTAAAACATACTGTGCCCCGGGTGCACTTGACTTGCACAGCAGTGACATGTAGCGTGCTGTCGATGCAGTTAACTACTATGGACATTTAGAAGCATCCGACCCACCTCACATTTCAAGGCTGTGGGTTACTCTGTACTGCTAATGAAATAAATAAATAATTTACGTTCCGAACTTTGTTATCGCTTAACTGGTTATCACTTAACTGTCGCAACCTTTTGTGACAGTTCATCTGCGGTAGTACTGGAAGCATCACGTCACACATTGTCATTTGCTTCACGCCCGACAGGTAGTGTTTCAACTTACAGTTTGTGACTTTATCGTTACTTTGATTTCAGGACTATTGGCTGACTGATTCAATATTTAATATAATAATAATAATAAGATGGTGTCTGAAAAATACGGTTCTTCAATAAAGCTACATTGTTAACAATGAAGTTAAACTTCTTTTTCTTTTGTGTGTCCCAAAATATAACAGAAAAAACAAATCGGTAGTAAATAATGTGGTTTACATTCTGCGTTCTACACGTTCATCTACGTGCGTATTCCGTAAGGCACCGTATGGTGCATGACGGAGGTACGTTATACCAGTACTAGTTATTAACTTTCGTGTTCCATTCGCAAATGAAGCGATGGAAAAACGACTGCCTGTATGCCTCCATTCGAGTCCTAATTTCTCTAATCTTATCTTCGAACGTACGTTGACAGCAGTACATTCGTCAGTCGCAAATGCTGCTTCCCTAAATTTTCTCGATAATGTTTCGCAAAAAGAACGTAGCCTTCCTTCCAGAGATTCCCATTTGCGTTCACAGAGCATCTCCATAGCACTCGTGTGTGATCAATGTTGCCAGTAACGGATGTAGCAGAATGCCTCCGAACTACTTCTTTCAATCTTACCAACTGGAATAGTAAACACTGGAGTACTACTGAACGTAGCGTATCGACCAAATTCGAACAAAAAATACACTAGCGCGTAAGTGAATTGTAAAGGAACCACCACAGCATATGCGTTGCAAGGCTAAATAAGGCCGACTGCCATTGCGAAGCGGGGCCACCTAGGCACGGTGTAGCATCAGCCGACACTGCAATAGGCTAGTGGAAGGGTGGAAGCCTTTTCACACATGTCACCACGGAAGCGTTTAGAGCGTGTGCCTTAGGTTCTAAACGAATTTAGTTTGTAGTGTACAAGTACTCAGCCATTTGTGTACTAAATCATTTTCATCTCAATATCACAGCCTTACTCCATGAGCCTGTGACACCTGGAGTGACATCCCGGAATGCAGTCTGAGGTCTGCTGTTCGACCACAGGACAGGAAAGCCTGCCCTGAGTCACGAGGGAGATACCTGCTCGCTGGAGGAAATTCACGGCCATCGCCAGTTGCACCGACGCGCTGTCATCTTTGTAAGTAGGCTGTATAGGTTTTTTTATTGGTAACGCCACGTAGCACCCTGTATGAAAATCACTGGCTGTTGGAGGTGAGCCGCCAGCAGTGGTGGATGTTGGGAGAGAGATGGCGGAATTTTGAGAGCGGATGATCTGGACGTGTGTCCATCAGAGACAGTAAATTTGTAAGACTGGATGTCATGAACTGATATATATTATGACTTTTGAACACTGTTAAGGTAAATACATTGTTTGTTCTCCATCGAAATCTTTCATTTGCTAACTATGCCTATCAGTAGTTAGTGCCTTCAGTAGTTAGAATCTTTTATTTAGCTGGCAGTATTGGCGCTCGCTATATTGTAGTAGTTTGAGTAACGAAGATTTTTGTGAGGTAAGTGATTTTGATAGGTATAGGTTATTGTTAGTCAGGGCCATTCTTTTGTAGGAATTATTAAAAGTCAGATTGCGTTGCGCCAAAAATATTGTGTGTCAGTTTAGTGTTGATCAGAATAGGTAAAGAGTGAAATGTCTGAGTACGTTAAGTTGTGCTCAGCTCTTTGAAAATCAAGTAATGTAAGTGGTTTATCTGCATAGTAATTCATTTAGTTTTCTAAGGGGACGTTTCATATGTCGACCCTTAGCCGAGGATACCTCACTGGAATATTCTCATTTTTCTTGTAGTTTGTGTAATTAGTGTAGCTTTTGTTTATTGCTAGTGCGTAATTGTAGAGAGAATCTCCTTTGCAGTTGCAGTCTTTCATTGTTGTACAGTAAAACAGTTGTGGCATGCACGTACATTTGCACCAAATATTACGCAGCTGCGCTTGCGATTAACTAGATATTATTTTCAGTGCTATGTTAATGTGTTTTCTTATTTTTGCTATTCAAATTGTGCTTTTCTGTGTTATCGTGTGAGACATTGTGACAATCATGGCGTGTGAAAAACGTAATACTAGGCTCCAAAGTAAACTGAGAAATGACAGTGAAGACGAAAGCAGTGTGTTAGCGCCACCGTGTAATGAATTAACTAATGTTCTACATAGTAATTTGGTAATTGTGCATAGGGAAATGGGATGGGCGGCAAACAATGGTGTAGACAGTGAAACAATTAGTGAACAGGGAAGCATGATCGATCGATCGGTCGGCAACAGCTCGCCTCACGAATCGGGAATGACAGGACACAATCTTGCAAACAGTGCAGATTCAGGTTTTGGGTCCTCACCGTTTTCTCAAATAAGTCAAGACACATTTCCTGCTTGTCAAAATGTGAATGTTGCCGGTGCAACTTCACTGCCGAAAAGCACTGAGGAACATGTTTCAGACACCAGTGCATTGTTATTATAATTAATACAACAAATGGGACAAAAGCTTCAAAAGTTAGACACAATGGAACAAAATCTTCAAAAGTTAGACACGATGGAACAAAATCAGAGACAAACACAGCAAAAGATTCAAAAGTTAGACACAATGGAAAAAAACCTTCGAAAGTTAGACACAATGGAACAAAATCTTCAAAAGTTAGGCTCAATGAAACAAACGCTTGAACAAACACGTGAAGATTTAACTGCAGAGTTACTTAAAATCGAATATAAATGTCGAAAAGTCTGTAATGACGTAAAAACACAAATTTGTGAGCATTTTCAACCTATTTTTCGCATGATGAAAATGCATTACAGAATCACGAAGCAGCCATAAAAGAACTGCAAACTATTGTTCATGAAAATCACGGCACCTTGCAAGCTAAAATTGACTCATTTGCGTCTACCGATTCGGTTACGCAACTTGCAAAAACTCAGGAAAACGTAAAGGACACAGTAGATACGATTTCAACACAAATGGACACTCTGAAACTTGGTTCAGAAAAACACACTGAGGAAATCAGTTCACTATCGGAGAAAGTAGCCGAACTTTCGGATCAGTTCACTAACTTATCTACAAAGGTAGACGATGATCTGAATGACACAAGACCTGTAGCCTTCACTGACATAGAAATTTGATTAGGAAAATGCGGATGAGTTGGAAAATTCAAACAAAATCAAAATCAAATCAATACACAGTATAAAAGAGAAATCCGGGAAATACAAGATCAGTTGAAACAGGTAATACAAGAATTACATATTTCAGAGGAGACTCACGCTCCAACACGGGAAGAGGGACTTAGAAATACGGAACAGCCACAAAATAATAACATAGGGCACGTCGGAAATTATGAAAGAAATTGGCAAGGTACACCGAATTTTGAGATGGAACCACCGGAAAGAAGTAACAATGACCGATGTGCGAATCGCCGACATGATGATTTTGACTATAAGCTGTTCATTACTACACGTAAATTCAAAACATTTGAGAATTCTGGCAAAGACATTCATCCACAAGCATGGCTACATCAATTCTCTCATTGTTTTCCTCCCAACTGGTTATTGGAGCACAGGTTAGATTTTATGTGTGGCTACTTAGAGAATGAACCAGCTGTAAGAATGCGATCGGTCATTCACGATTGTCACAGTGAAGGAGAATTTTATCGTGCCCTACTCTCAGCGTATTGGTCCCAAGCTACTCAAGACCGAGTAAAACATAGCATCATAATGATGAAATATTTCGAACAATCTGAATTTTCCAATCTTGTCAAATATTTCGAAGACATGTTACATAAGAATCAGTATCTTTCAAACCCATACAGCCCCGCAGAACTCATCCGCATTTTCTTAATCAAATTGCCTGAACATTTACGACATATTATTTTGGCAGGACGTTGCAAAGACGACATTGAAGCTTTTCAGGGACTCTTACAAGAATTGGAATTGACACTGACAACTGCGGGACGCGAAAACAGGAACACAACAATTACAGGTCACATCCGTCACAATTCTGCAATGAAAGAAATAACTGGACACGACAAGGCTATTCTTACAACGCAAATCGTGACCAAAACAGACACCACCCGTATGACAACCACTGGCAGAGTAATAGTTACACAGAAAGTTCGCATTTTCGTAGTAATGAATATGACAGAGACAATCACAGAAACAGACAATATGGCAACCAGAACTATTATTATCACGGGAGACAGAATAACTTCAGACGCAATGGTCCACCGTGCAGTGATAATTCAGGGAGAAATTCTCCACCACTTAACCGACAAGAAAGAAACTACCGAAACTACCGACATGACGCAAGTCCTGAAGTTAATCAGTACTGGTGGGATTCAAACAGGGCAGGGCCCTCTCGAGAACTTGAATTTGTAGAAGTTAGGTCTCCTAATCCCAATAACGACGCGCGCCAACAAAGAGACAGACAATGACTCGCACCGCATGCAGCCACGTGCGCCGGCTGGCTCAGCGAAAAATAACATAGACGCTAACCTTGAGAAAAATTTTAGCATTCCTTACCAACGTATACAACATGATAATTACTTTGAAGTTGAAACTCTGTGCACTAGAAAGGGTAAAGGATTGGACCACATTTCACATGCATAACCGTTTCTTGAGAGATAATCTGCTTTTTAACTTAGTCTTTGCCATAAAATCTTTCACTTCACGTTACTAGTACTCTTTGTCACACTTATAAACTGTTAACATGCAACAATGTTTTGAAGTTAAATATCCAGTCTAGAACCAAAGGAACATATTTAGACAGTAATTGTGAATGCATTGTTATAGTGAACAGACGACACCGTGTTATAGTGTGTGTACATTCTTGCTTGTTAGTTGCACGATTACGTAACGACTATAAGGCTTACACACTTAGAACATATACTGCTAATGAGATTTAAATGCAACATTTTGATTTACTTGAAAAGACATTCTTTATTTGAAGTACTTTCTGTGAGATTAAAGATGACTTAGTATTTGGTTTCTTTGACAGCAACACGATTATATCACGACGCTACTAATGTGTGACACAATTTACATTTTTTGCTTTTGTGCTGTATCTGTTTTATATCTGCACAGTTTAACTGAATTCTTCTGGAAAGTAAAACATGTTTTAGTTGTAACTTTTGTGGTATAGCTACAATGAGACAGCCTTTTTCGTAGCACAACAATATATTACAGTATAGTACTTTCTTGATCACGGTAATGTATGTAATAGCTACGATATCTATACGCATAGCATTTCACTTTTGTTTATGATGAGGTAAGTACATTGACTTCTGCAGAGCTTAGCTTTCGGTGGACGATAACAACGACACTTCTACAGAATTATCTTACAGGAAGATGCACATTTAGTGCTAAAGGACACGTATTTAAGTGATTAATTTTGTACTTAAAACATTTATTTTTAAAAATTTTTGAATTACAAAGATACTAAGGTTTTCCGTGATACATTTCATTCCATTCCTGTAATCTGTAACACCTGAGGGTATAATTACATTAATCCTCAGTGGTGGTACACGTTTACTTTGTGTACCATGTGTTTGGCAAGCACAAGGAGCCCTAGCTAACATGGTATTTGCTTATACAACTTTACACATCGGCACCATATTTCTCTGACACAGAATTACACAGCTATCTGATTATTTAACAGAGAAACAAAAAATTTTTTTACTACATCAGTGACACATGTTTACGCAATTACACAGTTGGATAACTTCACACTTATGAAATTGTATTTTGTCTGTGCTTCATGTGACTGTTCATATTTTTTTGGAACCATTGTGATACTATGAGAGCTTTGAATGATGTATTTGGTATGGGATCATGATTTTTAAAGTACATTTGAGGTAGATGACACTACTGAAATGAGCAGAGAATTCTTTTTAGGTTCTGAAATTATTGCAGAAAGGTACGACGATTTTGAGATTTGACTGAGGTGTTATGATGTTATTATTACGACGACGATGTGTATTATGATGTTGAGGTATGTTTATGATCAATAAGCTGATGTTATATGAGGAATTTGATTATGCTACATATTTATTATGATGAAATATTGAAGAAGTGTCGACAAATATGTATCTGTGTAATAAGGTAAGGAGTAATGAGTAGTGGTTAGGGACTCTGATTTGTGAAAAAGAATGTTGGAAACCAAGAATCGTACTTTAAGAGTTATGAAATGTGTGTAAATGCGTGAATGTATCACAATGCTGACGAATATTTTTTGGACACTGTTATATTTATAGGATTTTGTTTCTACACATTAGTAACGCAAATTCTCGACCTGTGAAATTTTTTATATGAGACTGTCACTGTAGCGCAAACTGCTGTCGTAAATATTTCGGTAAGAAAGCTACGTGACCTTGACGTAATGTGCCATAGACGCCAAGTTATGCGACAGTTGCCTGAAAAAAAATGGGCAGTGTCTGTCAGAGGCACAACAAAAGAAAAAAGGAGAGGCCATTAACCTTAGTATTGCATTCGTTTGTAGAAAGCACCGCAAATATGACACGCTCATTACTTGGAAACATATAAGTACTCAAAATATCCACGGGTGTGCTGCCGGTCTAAAGTGTCCAACGGGCACAATATTTCGGCGATCATACATGTCGCCATCATCAGGTGAACTGACGGACTGAGCTCCTGTGAACGTGCCGGCACAGAGATCCGTACGCTAAGGCTGCTCAGAGGGAACTGGGTTCGGTCGCGGCGGCGGCCGATTTAAATACCCTCCGCCCGCGGCGCGCTCCCTCCGCCGTCCGCGCCCCGCGCCACGGTCGCGCGGTGGAACAGATTGCGACGGCGTCTGAGATGACGTCGGTGTGATGGCTCTGTCCGCCGTGGTCGTCACAACTATACGTTTGCTCGATGTACTATTGATTAACCCGATCGCTGGTTCCCAAGCCTTGCTAAGATTATAGCCACAGTCGCGGTTTATGAGGTCGTCATTGGTGCGAATTTCGATGGCCTCTCTAACAACGCTGTCCCAGTATCTCGACGTCTGTACCAGAATCCTCGTGCGGTCATACTCCATGGCGTGATTTTCCGACAAACAATGTTCAGCGACCGCCAACTTGCTCGGATACATCAGTCGAGTGTGCCTCTGGTGTTCACGGCATCGATCCTCGACGGTACGCATCGTCTGACCAATATACGACTTGCCACATTGACACGGAATCTGGTACACACCGGCCTTCCTCAAACCGAGGTCATCCTTGGCGCTCCCTACCAGTGCACGAGTTTTATTTGGAGGACAAAACACAGTTCCGACCTGGTATTTCTTCAGAATGCGGGCGATTTTCCCCGAGAGTGCGCCTGTGTATGGAATACCCATGGGTAGCCCACTCTCACCGGTGGTAGCGAATTTGTACATGGAGAACTTCGAGGAGGAAGCCCTGTCGTCATCCGTATGGAAACCTACTTGCTTTTTCCGTTACGTGGACGACACGTTCGTCATCTGGCCACATGGTATGGATAAACTCCTTGACTTCCTTACACATCTAAACTCCATACACCCCAACATCAAATTCACTATGGAGACTGAAACGGAGGGTAAATTACCTTTCCTTGACGTCTTGGTCAAGAGAAGGGCTGACGGTACCCTAGGTCATGGGGTGTATCGGAAGACTACGCACACTGATCTGTATTTGCACGCAGACAGCTGCCACTACCCTTCACAGAGGAATGGGGTACTTATAACTTTAGTACACAGGGCGCGCACTATCTCTGACGCAGAGAGTCTACCCCAGGAATTGGAACATCTGAGAACTGTTTTTCGAGAAAATGGGTACTCAGAGTGGCAGATTCAACGTGCTCTCCGCCCAACCACTGCAGCACAACCTGTTGAGATGGATGAAGTCACGAGGGAGGAGGTAGGCACTGCATTTATTCCATACACAGGCGCACTCTCGGGGAAAATCGCCCGCATTCTGAAGAAATACCGGGTCGGAACTGTGTTTTGTCCTCCAAATAAAACTCGTGCACTGGTAGGGAGCACCAAGGATGACCTCGGTTTGAGGAAGGCCGGCGTGTACCAGATTCCGTGTCAATGTGGCAAGTCGTATATTGGTCAGACGATGCGTACCGTCGAGGATCGATGTCGTGAACACCAGAGGCACACTCGACTGATGTATCCGAGCAAGTCGGCGGTCGCTGAACATTGTTTGTCGGAAAATCACGCCATGGAGTATGACCGCACGAGGATTCTGGTACAGACGTCGAGATACTGGGACAGCGTTGTTAGAGAGGCCATCGAAATTCGCACCAATGACGACCTCATAAACCGCGACTGTGGCTATAATCTTAGCAAGGCTTGGGAACCAGCGATCGGGTTAATCAAGAGTACATCGAGCAAACGTATAGTTGTGACGACCACGGCGGACAGAGCCATCACACCGACGTCATCTCAGACGCCGTCGCAATCTGTTCCACCGCGCGACCGTGGCGCGGAGCGCGGACGGCGTAGGGAGCGCGCCGCGGGCGGAGGGTATTTAAATCGGCCGCCGCCGCGACCGAACCCAGTTCCCTCTGAGCAGCCTTAGCGTACGGATCTCCGTGCCGGCACGTTCACAGGAGCTCAGTCCGTCAGTTCACCTGATGATGGCGACATGTATGATCGCCGAAATATTGTGCCCGTTGGACACTTTAGACCGGCAGCACACCCGTGGATATTTTGATTATCAAATACGCCGGGAGAAACTCAAGAATCATATAAGTACTCGTACTTTGTGCTACTTACTGCAATGCTTATGAATTGATGGGAAATATTCTTACATCTGCACACCTGATTGCGACAAGTGTCTTTCTACGAGAGTTGAGAGAATTTCTACTAACTTATGAAATGCCACATGACTATTGAATGATATTTTTATGCTTCGCTTTAGATAGTTGCTTATTTCATTTGATATCTGGTTTCCAGCTGTGTTGCAGCATTGGTTTTATAAAGTAAAATTAAATGCATTTGCTTATGTGAAAACAATCTGTCAACAGATGTATTAAATAATAATTTTATTATCCACATTCGTCGAAAAAGGAGCACATGGAAAGGAAAGAACAATAAGAAGTAACTAATAACAGTAACTGCATACATAATTTTCTTTTCAAGTACTTGGTAATATTTTTTGTAGAATTAAGTTGTGGTGCACCACTTTAATTACATAGACATTAAGATGTGAATAGACATTTCCCTTATCTGCATTGTTGTCTTTAGTGTACTTTTTTTTTTTTGCTTGTGGGTTTGTCATGATTAGATATAAGTTATTGCATTTGCTGCTGCTGTTTGCCAGGGTTAGTGTTACTGAATTTCACTTTGTATCTCTCTGTTAAGCCAGTTTTACTACTGATTTATTTTTCTTGTTTGCTGCATATTGCCTTATATTAGTTGTAATGTTGCATCTGTTATGCTAATGTAGATATACTGCTGCTTGCTTTGCCAATTTGCATTATTTGTCATTGCTGTTTGTGTTAATTGTTCTGTACTGTTGCATTGCCTCGTCCCCTATTATAGATATCTGAGCTCAGTAGATTTAAGTTAGCTTAAGAGGGGGTAGACTATAGAAGAAACTAACTATGGAGAATGGGGAAAGAATGCATTGAGAAGTTATATGAAAAAGATTTGGGCCAAAATGAGTATTGTACACTGAGAAATAATTATTTTGAGGGAAATATGAATAGAATACAGAAAGCAGGTATAGATAGGACTTTTTGGGAATAATGATGAATGAAGGGAGATCTCCAAGAAGTAAAGAAAGTTTTGTTGCAAAATACTGCAGTAAAACAAACCCTGTCCTTTTCTTTTGTATTATTTCGCTGTGTGTTTGTGTTCCCCCTGTGTATTTGTGTTCCTGTCTTTATATGTTTATCTGATAAGACTTATGTTGTAGAATTTTTCTAAAACTCAACTACGTTCACTATGATGAGGAATACTGTTATCCTCAAATATAATTTGCATTAGTAATATGTTATTTACTTTGTAAAGATGTTTAGACATTATTTATTCTGTTCTGTTTCAATGTTCTTGTGTAAAATTAATGTTTCGAAAACTATTCTCATTATTTTATTTATTTTCTTATGTCATAATTCCTGTAACACTGATGCACATATTTATTTCTATTCTTTTGTAAAGCCTGTATTACCACAAATGTTATTTGTACTATTATGTTCTTTAATGGTGTACTTTGTACCTTTGTAATTGTATTCTTATGATGTAAATTTACACTCCTGGAAATTGAAATAAGAACACCGTGAATTCATTGTCCCAGGAAGGGGAAACTTTATTGACACATTCCTGGGGTCAGATACATCACATGATCACACTGACAGAACCACAGGCACATAGACACAGGCAACAGAGCATGCACAATGTCGGCACTAGTACAGTGTATATCCACCTTTCGCAGCAATGCAGGCTGCTATTCTCCCATGGAGACGATCGTAGAGATGCTGGATGTAGTCCTGTGGAACGGCTTGCCATGCCATTTCCACCTGGCGCCTCAGTTGGACCAGCGTTCGTGCTGGACGTGCAGACGGCGTGAGACGACGCATCATCCAGTCCCAAACATGCTCAATGGGGGACAGATCCGGAGATCTTGCTGGCCAGGGTAGTTGACTTACACCTTCTAGAGCACGTTGGGTGGCACGGGATACATGCGGACGTGCATTGTCCTGTTGGAACAGCAAGTTCCCTTGCCGGTCTAGGAATGGTAGAACGATGTTCGATGACGGTTTGGATGTACCGTGCACTATTCAGTGTCCCCTCGACAATCACCAGTGGTGTACGGCCAGTGTAGGAGATCGCTCCCCACACCATGATGCCGGGTGTTGGCCCTGTGTGCCTCGGTCGTATGCAGTCCTGATTGTGGCGCTCACCTGCACGGCGCCAAACACGCATACGACCATCATTGGCACCAAGGCAGAAGCGACTCTCATCGCTGAAGACGACACGTCTCCATTCGTCCCTCCATTCACGCCTGTCGCGACACCACTGGAGGCGGGCTGCACGATGTTGGGGCGTGAGCGGAAGACGGCCTAACGGTGTGCGGGACCGTAGCCCAGCTTCATGGAGACGGTTGCGAATGGTCCTCGCCGATACCCCAGGAGCAACAGTGTCCCTAATTTGCTGGGAAGTGGCGGTGCGGTCCCCTACGGCACTGCGTAGGATCCTACGGTCTTGGCGTGCATCCGTGCGTCGCTGCGGTCCGGTCCCAGGTCGACGGGCACGTGCACCTTCCGCCGACCACTGGCGACAACATCGATGTACTGTGGAGACCTCACACCCCACGTGTTGAGCAATTCGGCGGTACGTCCACCCGGCCTCCCGCATGCCCACTATACGCCCTCGCTCAAAGTCCGTCAACTGCACATACGGTTCACGTCCACGCTGTCGCGGCATGCTACCAGTGTTAAAGACTGCAATGGAGCTCCGTATGCCACGGCAAACTGGCTGACACTGACGGCGGCGGTGCACAAATGCTGCGCAGCTAGCGCCATTCGATTGCCAACACCGCGGTTCCTGGTGTGTCCGCTGTGCCGTGCGTGTGATCATTGCTTGTACAGCCCTCTCGCAGTGTCCGGAGCAAGTATGGTGGGTCTGACACACCGGTGTCAATGTGTTCTTTTTTCCATTTCCAGGAGTGTATAATTGTATTGACACCAGTTCTTCAAATTAAGTTTAATTTCAGTGCACACGTTTCTGTTGGTCATAGTATATGCACAATATGAGAAAAAAGGGACTGTTAGTGTTTGCACGTGTGTTAATAATTCAGCAAGGGACTAGTTAATAGCATTGCTGGTTCTAAGGTCAACTCCAAAAACTCTGTGAGTGCACAAGTGGTGGTTTATGGACTTGCTATATTGTCTGCAAGACTCTTCGATGGTGATTGTGCACCTGCATAGTCGCAACAGATGGCTGCTGTCCTTCTCTACAAGGACTACAGTGGGTCTGCATCTTTGATGGCCCACCAATACAATTATTTCTACAAGGACTACAGTGGGTCTGCATCTTTGATGGCCCACCAATACCATTATTTCTACAAGGACTGCAGTGGGTCTGCACCTCTGGTGGCCAACCAATACCGTAATCTCTAACAAGACTACGGTGGTCTGCTCTGTGATGACCTACCTACCAATATTCTTCAAAACTTCGACTGACTCTGCTGTGGGTTTGCTCTGTTGTGGACCATTAACTGTCTGCGTGTCAAGAGTTAGCATTATCTTTCTGTTGGAAGGACAACACTACTTCTTCAAGACTGCATCGAAATCCACTACTTCCATGTGTATTTTCTTTCACTGCTCAGACTTTGTGCATAAAACTGTAATTAAAGCTGTGATGAATGATCAGGACTGTGTTTATGGACTGTGAGCAAATCTTTGCTTTTGACCAACAGTGTATGAATAAGTGTGTGCATTTGATATCTTAGTTATTGCAATTATGTAATTTTTTTGAAAATATGTATTGGCCATGGCCCAAAACTATTTGTAAAAATTTTTGTGGGGAGCATGGGGGCTATGTGAGTAGGCTGTATAGGTTTTTTAATTGGTAACGCCACCTAGCGCTCTGTATCAAAATCACTGGAACCACCACAGCATATGCATTGCGAGGCTAAATAAGGCCGACTGCCATTGCGAAGCGGGGCCACCTAGGCACGGTGTAGCATCAGCCGACACTGCAATAGGCTAGTGGAAGGATGGAAGCCTTTTCACACTTGTCCCCACGGAAGCGTTTAGAGCGTGTGCCTTAGGTTCTAAACGAATTTAGTTTGTAGTGTACAAGTACTCAGCCATTTGTGTACTAAATCATTTTCATCTCAATATCACAGCCTTACTCCATGAGCCTGTGGCACCTGGAGTGACATCCCGGAATGCAGTCTGAGGTCTGCTGTTCGACCACAGGACAGGAAAGCCTGCCCTGAGTCACGAGGGAGATACCTGCTCGCTGGAGGAAATTCACGGCCATCGCCAGTTGCACCGACGCGCTGTCATCTTTGTAAGTAGGCTGTATAGGTTTTTTTATTGGTAACGCCACGTAGCACCCTGTATGAAAATCACTGGCTGTGCTGTGTGCAGTCTGTGGCTGGTTGGCATTGTTGTTGGCTATTGTAGTGTTGGGCAGTTAGCTGTTAACAGCGCGTGGCGTTGCGCAGTTGGAGGTGAGCCGCCAGCAGTGGTGGATGTGGGGAGAGAGATGGCGGAATTTTGAGAGCGGATGATCTGGACGTGTGTCCATCAGAGACAGTAAATTTGTAAGACTGGATGTCATGAACTGATATATATTATGACTTTTGAACACTGTTAAGGTAAATACATTGTTTGTTCTTTATCAAAATCTTTCATTTGCTAACTATGCCTATCAGTAGTTAGTGCCTTCAGTAGTTAGAATCTTTTATTTAGCTGGCAGTATTGGCGCTCGCTGTATTGCAGTAGTTTGAGTAACGAAGATTTTTGTGAGGTAAGTGATTCATGATAGGTATAGGTTATTGTTAGTCAGGACCATTCTTTTGTAGGGATTATTAAAAGTCAGGTTGCTTTGCGCAAAAAATATTGTGTGTCAGTTTAGTGTTGATCAGAATACGTAAAGAGCGAAATGTCTGAGTACGTTAAGTTGTGCTCAGCTGCTTGAAAATCGAATAATGTAAGTGGTTTATCTGCATAGTAATTCATTTAGTTTTCGAAGGGGACGTTTCATCTTCACGACAGCCGGAGACATCTCTGACAGCGGCACTCGAGTGACAACTCACTCGGCCCCCTTCTTTGTTCTGTCCGCGATGCTGGACGTCTGTTGTTTTGCATGAGAAGCAACTGGACGGCTCCACCAAGCTGCTCCTGGTGTACTACGGCCGAGGGGCAGAATAAAAATAATCATTGGTCACATCTACTCTCGTCCTGATATCTCATTTCACTCTCCACAGATGATAATCTACGGGTCATTTGACATAAACAGTGGGTCGCAAAGGCGTTCTTTATGTAGTCTCCTTAGCGGATAGGCTACACTATCCTAAAATTCTCCCAATAAACTGAAATTGGCCATTCGTCTTTCGTTCTACAGACCATACGAACTCACTCCATTTGATGTAGATTTGCTACTCCACCAATACTGTATTGGAGCAGTACAGGATTGTTTTTTCTAGTCGTCCGTGTTAGTTCTACCAGGTGTCAAGCCGGATCAGGGGCACTACTACTGCCAGGTTTGTCTGTCCTGTCTGGTAATTCCACACCCCGTACACTGCCAAATCACCTACAGATTTAGTGGTGTGTTTTTGTTACTAGACTATTGGTGCACAAGTAAGATATCGTTACTTGCTGTCGTTTTTTCTTATGGTGCTTTTGGACTAATAGGGCTCGCCATGTGACAAGTTTTGTGTGGACCATTATGTTCTACCCAGTCGACTGACCTGGGACCAAGACACCCCTCTGCACAATTATGATGCTATGCAGATTAGGCATCAGGCTCTGTTGCCCATGGAACATCATGTGGAAGTGGAACTTGTGGAGAGATTTCGTCCTCTTTCTATGCTTAAATGGAAATTGTATTGCGAATTAGATTAGAAGTAAGAAATTGTTGAAGAAAGAAGTTTGATTTAAGAAGAGTAATAAAAGAAGGTGGGACTGAATAGTAGAGCACATGCGTTGCCCAGGGAGATTTCAGAATGTGACGTCCATGTACTGTGTCGCATAATGGGAAGGTAAGGATGTTGCTATGTTAGTCTATTTAGTTCTAGGTTACTGTTTTAAACATTTACTATGGTTACTCGTAGAATAATCGGTCAAATACATCGTACATTCTACATCGCGTTTGTATACTATGTGATGAAGGATTACCATTTACATGTGTTGTGTCTGCTCTGTATTGTGTCTCTTCATGTGTTAGAACGTGTGTTTAAGTTACGTTATGTTATTGTACTAACAGACTGAATGTGGTGCCTGGTGCAACAACTGGCCGCGACTGTATGGTAACATATGTGTCTCTGGTTTTATCTATGTTTAATGCTCCTATTTTTAGGTGTCTACATGTTCTTCTTCATGTGTTATATCCTATATGTCAGTGTTGGACGAGTCCATAGTTCTGGAGTTCTCATCTGAAGTAAACCAGTCGTCTCTTTGGTGTCCGCTACGTTGCCTGTAAGGTCTCACTGTTTATAAACGGTGTGTTCTGTCTTGGAGATGTGCTCTGTTAGTTCAGTTTAATCGTCACCATTTGTGTGAGCCTCTGACGGTATGCTGCAGTGTTTGTGTGGAGATCCCTGGTATGCTTCGCCGTGTGTGTGAGAGCACTGGTCACAGTATAGCACGATGTGTTCAGGGGATCTGTACCCACCGCATTGGTAGTTGCCGTCCGCTGAAAGCGAGAAGCGCTTTAGGTGCACTGGATGTGGGCCATGAGCAGTCAGCAAAAAAATTGCGGTCGTTTCTCGTTTTCAGTTTTTAACTTCATCTGTAACGGTGACACCGCTTACCATAAAGGATATTCGATCCTAACGTTATGCCCCTACGAGGAATTTTTGAGAAAGCTGTGACCGTAAGATAACCTAATGGAAACAGAACAATAAAACTGGGATTCGTTTCTGACACACCACAGCATAGTATAACTAACAGTAAACAGGTGGCTCAGGGAACAGACTTTCTCCCAGCACAAAACCAAGTTGTAACATTACAGTTTAATATCGGTTGTCAGCCTGATTACGCGTTATTGTGTCAAGGAATATAATAAAGCAGATGGCAGTGCTAAGGCTAACGTAACCTTCCTTGACACCCACACAAAACTCTTTCCTTGTATCTGTTTACACTACAGCATCGTAACCAAACCTTGCAGATAAATGTGCTACTAACTAGTAAGTTATACAAACAAATGGTGGCCAATGAGATCGCAAACAGTAAGATATACCTCTCAGCAACACATACTTGAATGAACTAGATGCAGCAGTTTATAGAACCAATCACCAACACACATGAAACTAGTAGCAATACTAAACAGGGAAGAGCATGAAATGATTCTGATTTAAATCAGAGGGTGTGTTGATGATCATACTCTATAACGTCAATGCTCAGTACAGGGTTTCTACGCCTGTGCATTAGCCAACGTGCATTAGAATAGCTAACACAGTAAATATTTCTTTCTTAAACTCTGTCTGAAGCAATTAAACAGAGTGCAAAGCTAACTACACTGGCTTTGAAGGAGCCTTTGCATTGCTTCATTAACTAACTAGCATGGTAGATGAGGGCCCTTAACTTTCATGATATGAACAACCGTGTTCATTATAATACTACACCAGTATGTATGAGAAATGATAAGTATTCTTATCAATGATTATTAAGTAAAGCAGAACAAACTACAAAAACTCTTGTAATAACAAATGTGTTTTGATAAGCAGTCTTTTAACCTGAAACTTCCGGACAGATTAAAACTGTTTGTCGGACCGTGACTCCAACTGGGGACCTTTGCCTTTCACTGGCAAGTGCTCTACCATCTGAGCTACCCAAGCACGACTCACGCCCCGTCCTCATAGCTTCAATTCTGCCAGTACACGGTCTCCTACCTTCCAACTTCAGAGAAGCTCTTCTGCGAACCTTGCAAAACTAGCACTCCTGGAAGAAAGGATACAGCGGAGACATGGCTAAGCCACAGTTCTAAACTGTCATGCAGTTTCATATCAGCGCACACTCCGCTGCAGAGTGAAAATCTCATTCCAGTCTTTTAACCTACTCAGAATTTAATAGGCTGTGCACATGCCAACACAACATTAAATTCAAGTTCAAACACTTTCTCCTGAAATGAACACCTATAAAACTTCGTATTCTGATCAAAGTGCATAAATGCAACAATTACGAATCTTTCTCATTACAGATTAATTTTACTATATTCCTGTAGCTTTTCAAGTAAGTCAAATTCATTAAGGAAATGACTGCAGATTGGTCTAAAAATTGCATTGGAAGTGGAGTATTTCTCAAATTATAAAACTGAACTTTCAACACCATAGCTCCACACATTAGAAAACACTCACAACTATTTTTACAGCTGCCGAATAACTCTTTCCATAAGAAATTAGGACACTAGCAATTAATTCCACTGGTATAGGACTCCTGTCCAGGTTTGTGATTTGGGATAATCACTGGTGTACGATACAGGTTTTAGCAACACCACGATTACTATTAAAATCAACCAAATTTCACAAATATCTGGTCAATTTATAGAATACTAAACATAAACAATTCAGTGGAAGGCTGGTGGTATTGGTGGCGTAATGTGCAGTGGCTGTTAACATGGCGGCGATGCAGTCATGGCAGTACTATTGGCCTCGCCGTGTTGCAGATTTTATTGGCATTGTAATTCTAATTTTATAGGGCGAAAAACCATGCCATGCAGCATGCAGCATCATACAGGCACTGAAACACAAGGACTTCAACCCAACTGTCCACTTGCTCCTTAGCTCAAAATAATTTCAGGAAAAATGTTTTGATAGGGCCAAGACTGCAGGGAGATGGCTTCCGAATGATGCTGTTCCAACGCTATTCAATTATCCTGAGCATATTAAGGCGAAAGAACCTAGGTCCCCGTAAATCACACAATGGAAGATGTTCAGTAGATGAAAGCTCGGCAGATATTTCTCTGTACAACTTTCGTAAGTCTGAAATTGTGTTAGAACATGCGTTTTAATAAACAGCTATTAAAATTTACCTTGTGGTGCCTGATGTATTCTTTAGGCTTTTATAATCGCAGTGACAACAGATCCAGGTCAGATGTAGCTCTGGCTTCACATTTTGCAAAAGAAAGAAGAGCTTTCGTGGGAATTACGCGACATTCCATTGAAAAATGTGGTAAAAATAGGGTACAGACATCGGAAGACACAGTGCTGATTTGAAATCGCACCGACCTTTTGCCAGCAGTCACGTGGTTTTACGAGGGTTGCCCAGAAGGTAATGCACTACATTTTTTCCTTAAATAATTTATTACTGAACATAATGAGAATTACACACACGAAAAAATGGTGTTTTATCTACACACCCTATTTTTCCACGTAATCTCCATCCCGTTCTACGGCCTTCCTCCAACACGAAACAAGGGCGTGTCTGCCCTGTCGGTACCAATCCTTGTCCTGGTGGCGTAGCCAGTGCTTCACTGTGGGAACCACCTCCTCATCGTCGTCAAAATATCTTCCACGAATGGCATTCTTTACTGGCCCAAAGAAGTGGAAGTCCGAGGAGACTAAGTCAGGGCTGTAGGGTGGATGGAGAAACACTGTCCAACCCTGTTTTGCGATGTGTCCTGAGACTTGTGAGGGGCCGAGCGTTATCGTGTTGCAGCAAAACATCTCCAGGGTTGCTGTGGCGGCGAAGTCGACCGAAGTGTCTCTTGAGTTTTGTTAGTGTATTGACGTACGCTTCTGGTTCAAATGGTTCAAATGGCTCTGAGCACTATGGGACTCAACTGCTGAGGTCATTAGTCCCCTAGAACTTAGAACTAGTTAAACCTAACTAACCTAAGGACATCACAAACATCCATGCCCGAGGCAGGATTCGAACCTGCGACCGTAGCGGTCTTGCGGTTCCAGACTGCAGCGCCTTTAACCGCACGGCCACTTCGGCCGGCCGTACGCTTCTGGATTAATGGTATCGCCTCTTGGCATCACATCCATGAGAATCACACCTTCACAGTCCCAGGACACGGTGATCATGACCTTACCGGCGGAAGGAGTTGCTTTAAACATTTTCTTCTGTGGGGAGTGGGAATGGCGCCGTTCCCTTGAATGTCGTTTTGTTTAGGGCTAAAAATAGTGAACCGAGCATTCATCACCTGCAACAATCCGGGACAAGAAGGCCTCCCCATCTGATTCAATACGTTCCAACAAATCAAGACAACTGTTTTTTCTGTGCGACTTGTGCTCTACAGTTAGACACCGCGGGACACATGTTGCACACTGTTTTGAATATCCAAGAGTGCAGATAATTACATCCACATTTCCATTGCTAATTGACAGATGCAGCGTCAACTGCTGAGTCGTAATGCGGCTGCCCTGGCGAGTGACAACATCGGCTCGCTGCAACATGTCAGGTGTGACAGTCGTGGATGGTCTCCCCGACCGCTGCAAATCTTGGAGCTCCGCCGAACCGCCTTATGATGACCTCACCCTCCGTGCCCAGCGACTAACTGTACTTCTGTCAACAGCAGATGCTCCATAGACTTTGCACAAGCCTTTGTCAATATTCATCGCATTTTCTTTCTCTGAAGCGAGAAATTCAATGACGGCACGTTGCTTGTAACGACATCACCTACAGACGTCATTTTGAAACTGTCCTCCAACTACGCTATCTGTCGGAAGTGACGGAAACTTGGCGCACTCACTCAGGAGACTTCAAATAATACATAAGTAATCTTTCCCGTTCTTAGCATTGTTTTCGGCTGAGAAAAAAAAAAACTACTGTGCATTAATTTCTGGGCAACCCTCGTACGTTTGACTCACACCAAGCGCATAGCCTCTGTACTGCATGCCCTTTCTATTAGTATCTGTGGTCGAAGCGGAGGACTCAACAGGCACGCAGCTGTGGATGCCACTTTGTCGTCTGACAAGGGGACCATCAATACTGTAAATCACGGATTTTGATACGTTTCAGATATGTTGTAGAGGCTCTTACCCTGAGTACCTGGCTATCCGCGTTTTTAGCGACGGGCCTTGGTTTTTGAGAAAATAGAATTTGAAGTTCATTGCGCACTTTGTATATATGCGTAACATTACACGTATTTGAAGCAAGTAAGGGTAACGTAGCGATAAACGTTCAGGGCTACAGCGCTGGAGGTACCATGTTGGAATCCTGCTCGCGTATGTTTTTTTTTTTTTCAAAATCGACAGAATTTTTCAATTTTATTGCAAAGAATATCAACAAACAGTGTAAGGTGTGCGAAATTATAAAGATATAGTCAGCTACTATTTTTTTCAAATATTCATTGCGTTTGTGGTTCGCAACGTATTATCGCTATTCATCTTCTTGTTGAACTCCATCAATTCATCATCAATAATGATCTGTCTTTCGAGCAAGAGATCCTGTATTGCGATACATATCTCATCGCCAATTGCAACGGATTTGGCAGAGATCACGCTAGGCAGTGTATTCGTCACGAGATTCAAATCGCGGAGTAGATTTTCGGCGTATTTAATGGCGTTTGTGATTTCGCCTTTTGATTCTTCGTTCAACTCCTCTACTTGTGAGTCTTCTTCTGGCTTGGTACTTCCATTGCACAAAATTTTTCCAACACACGGCACTAGAGATTCTTTGCGAGCAACAGACGCTGTAGTTAGATGCGAACGTAAAGGAATCAACTCGCATCTTCATTGACCTAGGAGCTGGAGTTCCCGTTACGGATAACGGTATTCACGGGAGACGGGACGATAATGGGCGGAGATTGATTTCAGATAATAAAAGAAGCGACCGTTGTACGAACATTTCGAACTCCAACTGCGAACCACAAACGGAATGAATATTTTAAAAATTAATAACTGCATACATCTTTATAATTTCGCACACCTTAATCTGGTTGTTGATATTGTTTGAAATAAAATTGAAAAATTCGGTCGATTTTGAAAAAAAAATATACGAGCAGGATTCGAACACGGTACCTCCAGCACTGTAGCTTTACCGCTGCGCTATGCTTGCTTGTTTGAAATACATCTAAACATCTAATGTTACGGATACACAAAGCACGCAATGAACTTCAGAACTTCAAAATCGATTTTATCAAAAACCAAGGCCCGTCGCTAAAAAAAAAAAAAAAAAAAAAAAAAAAAGTGGTTCAAATGGCTCTGAGCATTATGGGACTTAACATCTATGGTCATCAGTCCATAGAACTTAGAACTACTTAAACCTAACTAACCTAAGGACATCACACAACACCCAGTCATCACGAGGCAGAGAAATCACTGACCCCGCCGGGAATCGAACCCGGGCGCGGGAAGCGAGAACGCTACCGCACGACCACGAGCTGCGGACGCATCGCTAAAAAACCGGATACACAGGTACTCAGGATAAGTGCCTCTACAACATATCTGAAGCGCATCAAAATCCGTGATTTACAGTATGGAGGGTCCCCTTGCGAGTGTGGCCGGCGCTCCACGCCGTCGCGCCACGCCTTTGTAGCGCGCAGAGAAGGCGAGTGTTGCGGGCGCTGTGGCGCGTCGGTCAGCCGGTCAGCTGGCCAGCTGGCAGCTCCGGTTCCGCCGCCTCAGACCACTTTCGCACTCGCCGCCCCCTCCGCCCCCAAACAGGCGCTCACTCCTTTCCATTTCACGTCCGCGGGAAGGCGAGGCGGCGGCCAGGCTGTTGCGTCAACGCAGACCGGAGTAACACGTAAATGGAAGCCAGGTGGCGTCATGACGTGCGTTCAACGACCGGTCCGTGCTACTGGGTTGCATGAATAAAACGGACAAATATATTTTATGCTCGAAATTTCGGAAAACATTCTCAGGTTCGCACGAATAAAGTGAATCGGAGAATATACACTGAAGTGAAGAAACTGGTACATCGGCCTAATATCGAGTGGGGTCCCCTCGAGCACACAGGAGTGGCGCAACACGACGTGCCGTGGACTCGACTAATGTCTGAAGTAGTGCCGGAGGGAACCGGCACCATGAATTCTGCAGGGCTACCCATAAATCCGTAGGTGTACGAGGTGGTGGAGATCTCTTTTAAACTGCACGTTACAAGGCATCCAGTCGCACAACTGAGGCAATGCCTTGTAAGAACGTAATTCAGTTACAAGTCGCTTGTAAGGAACAGTGTCTAAAGCCTTCTAGAAATCTAAAAATATGGAATCAATTTGACATCTCCTGTCGGTGGCACTCATCACTTCATAAGAAGAAAGAGCCGGTTGTGTTTCACAAGAACAAGTTATAAGTTGGTACAGTTTAGTTATGCCACTGATCCAGGTCTCACTGCGATGAGTTTGCGCATCACTACTGGGACCCAAAGCGAGACAACAAAAATATTCGCTGGGTCATAAGTTAAAATCACTATTAAACTGAAAATAACAAAATAATGAAAGCTGTAATGTGAGGTGACTCGTAAAAATATCGGAATAATAGAAAATACAAAGCAAAGGGAAAGTCATGTCGAAAGGTATGCAAGAAGCCTAAAAGGCCAGTGCCTAGTGAATGCGAGAGCTACAGTAACGTCTGCAAGGAAATGAAGAAACAACACGAAGCTATTACGTCGCGACTGCACCGAGCATCACAGCTTCCAACGAACGTTCAGACTTGTGATTCTGCACTGGTAAACCACAGTAATGTGATCCCCTTCCAAAAGCCTAAATATGGTTCCAAAGGCTATACTTATATACTTACATATAAGGTATACTTATATCTATCCATTGTCCCTTCCAGAATGAGACGATCACCCAGAGAATGCCACGAAAATGTTCCCGAGACCTCGACCAGGAACAGATCGGGCCTTATCAGTTCGCCTTTCAAACTTGGGCGAAATTACAGCTTCTGCGGATCTCAGACTATATCGCGTATAATATGAATGTGTCTAACCACGCTGCCGCCATTTTTTGGATACAGAGAAGGCCTACCACCGGGTCTTGCATGACAAACTGATTACCAAATTGTTTGACCTCCAAGTACTTCGTAAAGTCGACTGTCTGCTTTCTCCAGAACTGGACGACAGTCAAGGAACGAGAAGAACGCTCCAGTCTCAAACACTTCTCGGATGGCATTCCACAAGGGTCGATTTTGTCACCAGTTCTCATTGTTATCTACGTTAATGACCTTCCAGTTCTGCCACGAGAGGCGATTGCACAATCTGCTGAAGATACGGCTTTTTTGACCAGTAAACGACGAGTCAATGCTGTTTTGAACCGCCTCCAGAGACGACCAACCTTAACAGAACAATGGACGACGAAAAACTGTATTAAACTCAATGCAGAAATGTCAAAAGACGAAATGTTTACACGACAACGCCCCTAACTCCGTGACAAACGACCACTCAGCTGCACGGACAGAGTTAAATATATTAGTATTATCGTGGCTAAGAAGCAACTATTTAACACACATATCCGAGAGAAAAGAATCGAGCTTATCCACCAGATCTACCCTACAAGACCAGCGTGGAACTACGGACCAGGTCGAAGCTCCGCTTTCACTCTACAGCAATCCTCCCGGCGCGTCCTTACGGCAGCTTTATATGGGCACTGTTTGCCCCTCATTCTTACGCCTCCTCCAGACAGTCCAGGATCGGTGCCTTCCGGCCTTACTCCGCACACCTCGTTGAGGCCGTTTCCAGGCTCTCCAGCGTGAACTTGTCATTCCGATCCTCAGGGAACAGGTTCGGATACCCACTGTAAAACTCCTCAGCAAGGTTGAGGCATTCCGACATCCAGGAACCTTGAGTGTGTCGTCTCTGTGGCACCAGAACGTTGGCGCAGGGTAGAGGTTCCCTGAACCATCGTGGAAGGTCTGCCATAATGATGTCGACCTCAAGTCAAGTGAAGACAAAGAAAACAAAACAGGAAAGTTTAAATGAATAAATCAGGAACAATCACCTAAGTATGGTCTACCGACCTATAGCCCAAGGTACTACTTAACCCTAATAAAGATGAACTTGAACCATTTACCTTCAACCCACCAGAAGTCCAATCACACGGTTGGTACTACTTTGGAAACATCACAGATACCAAAAAATCTGGCTTCGCAACTTCGGGAGCTGCCAGCTGAGGACTTAATGTCGTCATGGCAGACGTATGGACTTGTAAATTTATTCTTGTTTAATCAGTTTAACTTTCAAACGGCTACACGCCGAACTTGCACAATTTTGCTCTCTACGTGACTTGATCTCCATTCATTCAATCCATACTTTTAACACTGAGTGCCTTTTGAAACTTTGACTTTCATAAAGTTTTATAAACTTTGACTTTTATAAAGGCCTTCAGTTACCAGAAACATTACTGTTCTACTTTTTTCTTTTTTGAAGTGACTTATTACATGTTCTGTTTCACTCTTTGTCGAAGTAGACGTGCTATTGATCTTTTATAAATACATTTGTTTAGTTATTGGTAACAGGATATTTTTTGTAGCGGCGTCGACAGACATTCAGAAACCATGTAACACAATGGAACACCTGCAGACGTCCTGTAGTTACTATATAGCTACCAGTTTCGGCGATATAATGCACCATCTTCTGTGCTTAACTTGAGCTGAGGGGATTATCCCCAATCGTATGTTATGCAACACATGTCTCGAAAAGCACCAAAGAAACTGGTTCAAAATGACTCTGAGTACTATGGGACTCAACTGCTGAGGTCATCAGTCCCCTAGAACTTAGAACTACTTAAACCTAACTAACCTAAGGACATCACACACATCCATGCCCGATGCAGGATTCGAACCTGCGACCGTAGCGGTCTCGTGGTTCCAGACTGAAGCGCCGAGAACCACACGGCCACTCCGGCCGGCGAAACTGGTATAGGTATGTGTATTCAAATACAGGCAGAAGACAGCACAGCGGTCGGCAACGCCTATATAAGTCAACAAGTGACTGGCGCAGTTTTTAGATCAGTTACTGCTGCTACAATGGCAGGTTATCAAGATTTAAGTGACTTTGAACGTGGTCGACGCACGAGAGATGGGACACAGCATTTGTGAGGTAGCGATGAAGTGGGGATCTTCCCATACGACCATTTCACGAGTGTACCGTGAATATCAGGAATCCGGTACAATATCAAATGTCCGACATCACTGCGGCCGGAAAAAGATCCTGCAAGAACGGGACACAACGACGGCTGAAGAGAATCGTTCAACGTGACAGAAGTGTAACCCTTCCGCAAATTGTTGCAGATCTCGATATGGGCTTTCGGAGCAGAAGGTCCACTCGTGTGCCTTGATGACTGCATGGCACAAAGCTTTACGCCTCGCCAATGCCCGTCAACACCCCCACATTGGTCTGTTGATGACTGGAAACATGTTGATTGGTCGGACGATTCTCATTTCAAATTGTATCTGGCTGATGGACGTGTACGGGTATGGAGACAACCTCATGAATCCGTGGACCCTGCATGTCAGCAGGGGACTGTTCAAGCTGGTGGAGGTTCTGTAATGGTGTGGGGGGTGTGCAGTGGGAATGATGTGGAGTCATTGATATGGCTACATACTATTGTCACAGGTGACACGTGGGTAAGCATCCTATCTGATCACCCACATCCATTCATGTCCATTGTCCATTCCGACAGACTTGAGCAATTCCAGCAGGACAATGTGACACCCCACATGTCCAGAATTGCTACAGAGTGGCTCCAGGAACACTCTTCTGAATTTAGATACTTCCGCTTGTCACCAAACCCCCCAAACATGAACATTATTGAGCATATCTGGGATATATATATTACCTGACATGTCTTGCATATCAAATGCTTATCTGGTGTAAGACACTGGAAGAGATGTTAACATTCAAATCAGTCCACGAGTGACAGTGTCGAGCCACTTATAAACAATGTCGCCATCACTGAGAATCCATATCATTTCATGCGCTAACTTCGACACATAATCTACTTCAGAAACAAAACAGACAGCAATGTAAACTCAAAAAGGAGATGGGCGTCGCGCGTGAAACAACGTCGAATCTCAGCAATGGCGTAAGCATTTGTTAGTAACTATAAGTGTGGGTGGTGGGCTGATTTGTGTCACTTCTGTTGTGACATCTTGTATAGAGGATACCTGAATGTTGTTTGCTAATGACAAAAATGTAAAAAATGGACAACAGTAAGTAAATATTCAAATTGTGCAGCCTATAACGGACATTGCTTTCATTTAATGCTAATACTCATTGCCTGCCTGAATAATAGCGGAAAAGTAATGAAGTCTATAATAATAAACCGAAATGCACTGCAATTTGCTATGCGTGATACTTCACGTATTTTGACTCCACTTTGTGCTACTGGTGTCGGCTGGTTTCCATACAAAAAAATTAATTCACCTCCACTGGAGCTTGTAGTGCGTCATGGCAAAATTAAGCGAGATGAAAAGTTTTAATATCTCAGAGAATGGATAACAGCCACCTTATCAGAGAAAGAAGCCTTCATATCACGCATGAACAAAATGGCATTCTATTTAACCAAAAACATCTACAGCAAAAGATCGGTATCGTTCAATGCAAAGTTAAAGGCATTATTGCAGTGCTATCTACGCTTCTGAATGCCTAGTAATGAACAAAAACGGCCTAATCGAAAAACTGGAGGCCAAGGAAAGGAAGTTTTTGAGGAAGATCTTAGGTCCCGTCAAAGAGAATGGGGAATATAGAAGACGTCATATTCATGAACTGTATTCCCACATAGAGAAGATAATCGATACCATCCGGAAAAGAAGGATTATGTTTTATGGACATATGACCCGGATAAGCCCAGAAAGACTCACCAATCGTATGATCACCTACTTTCAGGAGATAAAAAACAAAATGAGCCTGGTTCACAGAGGTGGAGAAAGATCTTAGAGAAGAGGGGATCACCCATGATGACATCTTGGAGCGTGTCCCACTCAAAGAGAAACTTATGGCGTGGCAGGGTTTCCAAGAAAAGCCAAAACTAAAAACAGGAAAGGCTTTGACCCAGGAGAGGAAGGAGCATCACCAACAACGAGTGAGGGAGCACTGGGCAAACATCAGAACACGTAAAGCAAGACAGTTGTAACAACGTGGTCCAAAGATGGCCTCTATGAAATGTGTGAATGAACCTGAACTTCTAATCAACGCTGTCTGAAAAGATGCAAACGTTCTTTGGAGAGTATGAAACGACATTCAGCACAAGCGAAATGATCCTTCTCGTCTGTACTAGCAGACTGCAGCGTCGCGCGATGATGTAGGTGTGGTGGTGGCACTGGCAGCAAGCAATATCCACATACACGTAGAGATGTTCGACGTGCCAGACAAATCCCAAGACCTACTTTTCAGCAGGCTTCTCGCAAGGATTTATTAGCAGACTTGGATTAACTCTTTGTGCTGCTACACTATTAAAATCAGTTTATATAAGTGTTTTCAGCTTCGCTTTCAGCAACGACACACCGCTGAAGTTGTCGCTACTCACATATCACTATCAGCGTTCTGTTTCAATCCAATTGTTAACAACAGTGTCTCAGCTCGGACCACTGGTTTGGAAACCGTTTACCTAAACAGTCACAACACCGCCTCTCCCGCCGATAATCTCCTTCAGAAACTAAACAGAAGTCAAAATGAAGAAGGACACACGAAATAGCTCCCCAATTCAAATTTCCATAGAAACAAAACAGAATTTACCACTTTCTAATAACCATTACCAAGTCTGCATCGTTCGTTAAATGAACACCTCCAGTGAACAAATCAGTACACAAAAGCAGCGGTCAAAATATTAGTAAGAAATATGTTTTCACATTTCGTTTTGGTCAGAAATCAACAAAAAAGAGCACAAATCATTCTCACATTTAATCGACCAAGTAAAACGTAACACACTCGTTCTGCAGACATGCTTACGCCGTCAGGGATTGCAATGCGTTGAAATGAAAGAAGAAAGGTGTCTAAGTTGGCAAAATCTCACTCCGATTAAAAGGTGAGCCAGAATTCCGTAAAAAAAATTTAATGAATCGAGCCTTTTTTTTATTTGCAGAAAGAAAATATCAAGCATGTTTTCAGATTTGATATACAGCAAATGAAAAACATTCATTATGATCCTATGGACCAGCGGTGCATACATTTATACATGAAATGAAATGAAGTCCCATGCTTCTTTACAGAGCGTAGGGGAACGATGCGGGAGACCCGCACCGCCTTACTAGGCAAGGTCCTAATGGAGGTGGTTTGCCGTTGCCTTCCTCCGACCGTAATGGGAATGAATGATGATGATGAAGACGACACAACAACACCCAGTCATCTCGAGGCAGGAAAAATTCCTGACCCCGCCGGGAATCGAACCCGGGACCCCGTGCTCGGGAAGCGAGAACGCTACCGCGAGACCACGAGGAGCGGACACATTTATACATGCACACATACATATCTACACCACTATATTCATAAATATTTATAAATTAATAGCTTGTTTACTCACAATCACCCTTCATAACAAAACTACTGGTGTGCGAGCATATGCTGCGGGTAAAAGCTAGTTTCATATGATTGACCAAATTTAAAATTCTGTAATAGTCTTTTCATTGAGAGGTGTGATATTATCTTGAAAGAAAATGTTATAGTGAGATGCTGTGAACACAGATGAGCCAGAATATTATGACCACCTACCTAATAGCCGGTGAGTCCACCCTAGACACAAATAACAGTGGCGATGCATCGTGGCATGGAAGCCATGAGTCGCTGGAGGGAGATGGCACTGCATCTCTACACAGAGGTCACCTAATTCCAGTATATTCCGGTGAGGAGGGTGATGAGCTCTGACGCCACGTTCAGTCACATCCAAGATGTGATCGATCGGGTTCAGATTTGGCGAACCACTCCGTCTCACTCCTGTCCTTCTGACATGGCGCATTATATTGTTGAAAAATGACACCGCTATCGGGAAACTTGGTCGTCATGAAGGGTTGTACGTGGTGTGTAACCAGTGTGCAATACTCCTTGGCCGTCGCGGTGCCCTGCACGAGCTCCACTGGAGCTATGGATGCCCACGTGAGTGTTCCCCACAGCACAATGGAGCATCTCTCCCTCTCTCACTACAGGTGTCAAGGAACTGCTCTTCTGGAAGACGACGGGTTCGCACCCTCCCATCGGCATGACGAAGAAGGGAATCGTCAGGCCATGCAACGCTCTACCACTGCGCCAACGTTCTGTGCCATTGGTCACTTGCCCATTACAGCCGTGAATGTCGATGTGCTGCTAACGTTGGCGCATGAATGGGTCGCTGGCTGCGGAGGCCCATCGCCAGGAGTGTTTGGTGTACTGTATGCTTGCACTCTGCCCAGCATAAAGCCTGATTTTAGTTCCGCCACAGTTCATCACCTGTCCTGTGTTAGCAGTCTGCCCAGATTACGACGTTCGACATCTGTAATAAGGGGCGGCCGCACAACCCCTCGATGTCTGGTAGTGTTTTCCCCTTGGTTTCGCTTAAGTGTTCAGGATGTCACAGCACCCTTCGAACACTCGACAAGTCGTGCAGTTTCCGAAATACTCGTGCCGAGCCTTCGGGCCACCACAAACTGCCCTCTGTGAAACTCAGATAGATCGCGCGCCTTCCCCATCTACACACGGACAGCACGCTTGCCGATACTACATACCCTGAGCGTGTGTCTGACTAGCAGTCATTTCTCGCCAGGTGACGCTTCTATCCGCTGGACGGTTTTATATCGATAGCAGGTCGGTGGCCAACTGGTCATAATGTTCTGGCTGATCAGTGCATATATCTTGAGATACCGTAACTCACCGAGCACAAATACGCAGAATATGTATATCCAGTATGACGTCATGAACACTGAGAGGCGTGGATAACTAGCTCTTGATTAAAACGGAGAGCGAATGATACAAACTATATTCACCCAGCGTTTGATAATGGGAGCGCTTAGCGATTTTCAACAAACCTTGATCATAATTTCAAATGTACTGTAAACATTTTTACCTTTGTCTCCATTACATGCTTCACGTCAAATACTTAATGCATTAACTCATTTCTAAACTTATCAGAAGTTTGAAGTTGGAACGAATAAGTAAGTAAGTAAAACAGAAGGAAAAACGTGTGCTGGGGTAGACGTGAAGTATTGTAGTTTTGAACACATCCCTGAAGTTGGGAAGTAGTGTTCTTGTTCAATACGGAATCTTGCGTGAATTCTGAAGTGTGTTCCCGTGTGTGGACGTGGAATTATGCTTTGCCAGTTTCTGATCTTCCAGGCGAAAGTTACGCTTTAGCGAGGGTGGACTTGTTTCCTATGCATATCCCTTATGTCAGATCACTGAAGGTGGTATTTATTGAACGTGTGGGATCTGCCGATGTGTAGTTGAATCCAATGAAGTTCATTTGTTACCGTGTGTCGTTTGGCCAAGTGACTTCGAAGTGTTATTCAGTTTTTTTGTCTTTGTGGCGACATCGGTGGACGTTTCTAGGAGCCAGCTGGTGTATGAGATTTTAGCGGCGTACGTTTTCCAGTCCAATGGCCGTAAGTCGGAGTCTTCCTGAAACTAGTTAGATTGCTGCAGGGCATTGATCAGTTGTATAGCACTGGTGCTGACTTTATAATAAATACAGAATACGAGTAGAAACACGATTTCCTTACAGAAGAATGGTGAAACTGGCAGATATTGAAACCGGGAAAATAATTTTGCATTCCGGAGATATATACGAACATCCGACGCAATACTGACCCTACGAGCTATCTTAGAACATTGGTTCAGGGTAGATAAACCTATGTTTATGGTATTTATGGACTTAGAAAAAGCTTTTTACAATGTTGTATGGAGTACACCATTTGAAATACTGATAGTAGCAGGCATAAAATACAGGGAGCGGAAGCTGTTTACATATCCTGCAGAAACCAGATGGAAAGTATTGGTTAGGAAGGGGCTGAAAGAGGGTAGTATCCTATCCCCGACGTTAATCAATCTGTCCACTGAGCAAGCAGTAAAGGAAACGAAAGAAATGTTGTAAATTTGTGGTAAGATAGTATGTGACCAAACTGCTGAGGTCATCGGTTCCTAGGCTTACGCGCTCCATTAACTTGAACTAATTTACGCTGACGACAACACACACACCCATGTCCGAGGGAGGACTCGAACCTCCGAGGGGGGGAGCCGCGCGAACCGTGACAAGGCGCCCTAGACCATGCGTCTGCCTCGCGTTGCGAAGCCAAAGTAAAATATCACGTAATAATTAAAGTTCAGGCACAAGAAATAAAAACATTGAGATTTGCCGATGACATTGTAATTCTGTCAGAGACAGCAAAGGGCGTGGTAGAACAATTGAACAGAATGTACAGTGTCTTGAACGGAGGATATAAAATGAACATCAACAAAAGCAAACCGAGGATAATGAAATGTAGTCGAATTAAATCAGGTGAATCTGAGGGAAAAGATCAGGAAAAGAAACACTTAAATAGTAGATGCGCTTTGCCACTTGGATAGCGAAATAGCTGATGAGAGGCAAAGTAGAGAGAGAGCAAAATGTAGATTATCAATGGCAAGAAAAGCCTTTCTGAAGAAGATAAATTTGTTAAAATCAAATATAGATTTAAGTGTTAGAAAGTCTGCTCTGAAATTATTTGTATGGAGTACAGCCATGTATGGAAGTGAAACGTGGACGATAAGCAGTCTACACAAGATGAAAATAAAAGCATTTGTAATGTGGTACTACAGAAGAATGCTGAGGATTAGATGGGTAGATCGCGTAACTAATGAGGAGACTCTGAATAAAAGTGAGAAGAAAAGAAATTTGTAGCACAATCTGACCAGAAGAAGGGACTGGTCGATAGGACGCATTCTTAGACGTCAAGGGATCACCGGTTTAGTATTGGAGGGAAATATGGCGGAAAAAAATAATGAAGGTGGACAAAGAAACGAATAAGATGAGAAGATTCAGAAGGATGTAGGCTGCAGTAGTTATTCGGAGATGACGACGCTTGCACAAGGTAGAGTAGCATGGAGGGCTTCATCGAACCAGTCTTCGGACGGAAGACGACAACAACAGGATTGGTGACGATTTTAACCCTGTCTTACTGGTCAGAATAAGGGTGACGGCCCATATTTAGATGGGTTTTAATGGTTTAGCAGCGCAGATGATTAGACTCTATTAATCAACGCTTCGGAGCAAATTTGCGAGCAATACGTCGTGTAAACTGTCTCGAGCGCCAAAAATGGATGGGTTATGGACGCGACCGAGGAAAGACTTTTTGTTACGCCACGGAAGTTCATAAGATATGGAGGAATGAACATTTTAGAAGTAAGATCAACACTACACCAAAACCCAGAAAGATGTTCTGGTGGCTCGTATACTTTCAAATATTTTAGAGCACAGGGGAACATTCGCAGACATTGATTTATATTTAAGTGAGAAGGCAAACTCCGGAGACGAGGCTTCTGTACCAGGATTTCCTCGTTCTCTTAGGCAATCACTGTGTGCTCTGCACCTCTGGCTGCTTCACCAGTATAGTGCCTTACGATAGCGCCCGTTCGTAGATAAGGCGATGTTCCGGTTAGCAGACCAGCACGCTATAATTACGAAAACTGTTCCTTTCACAAGGGCTCGGCTAATTTCCCGCCGGCCTTTCTTCGGTGAGAGCACGTTTTCCCTGGGTAGAGGTTGTCGTATAATTGTTAGCGTCATGGGCTACTGATGCTGCAGTCCTGGTTTCGATTCCTTGGAGAGCACTCTTTACGTCCCTACAATGTGAACGCCCCTACAACCTTGTTTTGCCATGATAGCAGCTGTGTGAGTAAATGTGATGTGATGTGTTTCTGATTCATGAACGCAAGTTTACGTAGTACTCAGTTATCACATCAGAACTTTTTTCAGGGATCGTCTTTGATTCCGTAAAACACGAAGAATGGTACCGCCGTAACATTGGAGTACTTTCTTGGCACTGAGAAGGGACAGACGTTTGCTGCCGTATTCGTGCAAGATACGAGCAGTCAGCTAAGGGGTGGTACCTTCTTCGCCATTCTGTTAACGTTCCGTCCTCTCCTCTTCAGTGTACTGTGGAGAAAAACATTATTTGTTGCAAAAAGCGTATACATTTATTGCACACACGTGTATGATATGGTAGTGTGGTGACTCATTCACAGGCTTTTTTAAATAAACAGTTGCTTTACGCCATAAAGTGAATTAAAGTTTAGAGCGCTCATGGCGCACGGGAAAATAATTTCGAGATCGACCTAGCACTATTGGTTCAAATTCAAAGCTCAGCTCTGCTGATGTCTTGAAGTGATATGAGTATAGCTCTGAAACTTATACACTACTCCCCCATCCATCAAATACATACTGATTTCAATTAACGTCCTAGAATCTCTGTGCCTGTAAACACGATTTTCCATACAAACAACACAGTCTACACTGAGGAGACGAAAGCCATGGGATATCTCCTAAAATCGTGAAAATCGTGTCGGACGTCTTTTTGTCCGGCATAGTGCAGCACCTCGACGTGGCATGGACTCAACAAGTCGTCAGGAGTCCCTGCAGAGATATTGAGCCATGCTGCCTCTATAACCATAACTGCGAAGGTACTGTCGGTGCAGCATACTGTGCACCAAATCACCTCTCGATTATGGTTCATAAATGTTCGGTGGGGTCTATGTCGGGCGATCTGGGTGCCTAAATCACTCGCTCTAACTGTCTAGGTTCAAAAAAGTTGCGAACAATTGTGCCCCAGTGACATGACATGGTTGTTTGGGAGCATAAAGTCAATGAATGGGTGCAAACGGTCTCCAACTAGCCGTACATAACCATGATCGGTGCAGCTGGACAGGAAGAGACAGTCCAGTCCAGGTAAATACGGCCCACACCATTATGGAACCGTCACTAGGTTGCACAGTGCCTTGTTGACAACTTGGGTCCATGGCTTCATGGGGTCTACCATCAGCTCTTACCAGCTGAAATCGGGACTCATCTGACCAGGTCACGGTTTTCTACTCGTCTAGGGTCAATCCGATATGGTCACGAACTCAAGAAAGGCGCTGAAGGCGATGTCGTACTGTTTACAAAGGCACTCACGTCGGTCTTCAACTGCCATAGCCCATTAATGCTAAATTTGGGCGCACTCTCCCATCGGATCCGTTCGTAGTGCGTCCCACATTGATTTCTGAGGTTATTTCGTGCAGCGTTGCTTGTCCATTACCACTAACAATTCTGTGCAAACGCCGCTGTTCTTGGTCGCTAAGTGAAGGCCGTCGACCCCTGTGTTGTCCGTGGTGAGAGTTAATGGCTGAAGTTGGGTATTCTCGGGGCGCACTTGACACTGTGGATCTCGGAATATTGAATTCCAAACGATTTCCGAGGAGGAATATCCCATGCGTCCAGGTCTAGCTACCATTCCGCATTCAGAGTCTTAATTCCCATCGAGCGACCGTTATCACGTCGGAAACCTTTTCACATGAATGAGCTGGGTGCAAATGACAGCTCCACCAATGCACTGCCATTTTATACCTTGCGTACGCGAGACTACCTCCATTTGTATATGTACATATTGCTAGTTCATGACTTTTGTCTACTCATTGTGTTATTGAGTTGATTAGCCTTGATAAATGATAAGAATGATGATTTGCATTTGTAAGCCTCTAAGGCTCTCGATATTGCGTTAATTAATACTAAAGTAAGCAGTCTAGTTGAAAAGGTATGGGTAGCTCTAAAAAGAATTTGGACGGACTGATGTAGGTGAATGCACAGAAACATTAGATAGCGGAGGAAGTATTTCAATTGATTGACGAATAAAGCAAGAAAAACAATATTCAGGAAGAGACGGAAATATAGTAGTATAAATTACTCTGGAATGAAATAAATAGTAAGTGCAGGGCACCTAAAGAGAAATAGCTACAGAAAAAAATTGGAAGAAATCGAAAAACAAATATTCGTCGGAAGAATAAGCTGATAATATAGAAAAGCCAAAGAAACTTCTCTGAAGTTAAAAGCCATTGTGTCAATATTAACGGTGAAAATGGAATCCCTGTTGCACGCAGAGGATAGAGCTGACACGCGTAACAAGTACGTTAAAAGCCTTCACGAGGGGGAGGGACTGTCTGATGTGATAGAAGAAAAAGTACTAGTCGATATTTAAGACATAGGGAATCCACTATTGTAATCAGAGTTTGATAGAGTTTGGGAAGACTTGAGATCTAAAAGGCGGAATGTGTGCAAAACATTCTTACGGAATTTCTGAAACCTCTGTTCGAAGTTTCAGCTAACCGACTATTCAGTTTGGTATGTAGACTCTACGATATTGAAGACAGGCCATCAAAATTTCGGAGAAATATCATCCACACAACCCCGAACAAAATAAGGGCAAATAAGTACGAAAACCATTACACAATCAACGTAACAGCCCTTGCATCAGAGTTGTGAGCAGGAATTATTTTGCAGAAGAATTGAAAAGAAAATCGGGGATTTGTTTGATGACGATCAGTCTGACTTTCGGAAATGTAAAGGCACCAGAGAGGTAGCTCTCATTTCGCGATTGTTGACTGAAGTAAGGATTAAGAAAAATTAAGATACATTCATGGAATTTGTGGATCCAGAAGAAAGCATTCGGCAATATAATATGGTGTAAAATGTTCGAAATTCTGATAAAAATAAATGTTATGTGTAGAAAAGGACGGATAAATGTTCAGTATGTACAAGAACCAAGCGGGAAAAACACAGCGGAGGACCAAGAACGAAGTGCTCATCTCTAAAAGGGTGTGGGAAAGGGACGCAGTCCTTCGTCTCTATAGTTAGGCCTGAAACCAATGTCTACTCGTGTCTTTCTTCAGGTCGACAAAGATGTGAGAATCACACGGCGAAAGGTCCGGGCTGCACGGAGGATGTTGCAATGCTTCCCAACCAAATCACTGAAGCGCGGTCTATGTCCGATTGGCAGTGCCGAGGCGAGTTTTATCGTGCACAAAGATGATTCTGTCCGACAGCATTCATTGGCTTTTTGACATTATGGCTCGTTTCAGTTTCTGTAAAGTGTCTTTATGGCGCTTCGCATTGATTATGGTTCCACGCTCGAGAAACTGGACTAGCAAAGGGCTCCTGCTGTCGAAGAAGATAGTTGTGGTGGCCGCAGCGGAGTTTGAGTGAACAGCTTTGGATTTATTTGGCGAGGTAGATGTGGAAGTCTCCAGTACTGGCTTTACTGTTTGACCTCGAGCTGTCGGAGTGCTGTAGGACGGAATCATCCTGTTGTAAGACAACGTCCGCCCCGAGATTGAAAATCGGACGACGGCTACGCTTCAACAATTTGATTGGGTTACATTACAACATACTCCGTTACAATTAGGATCTTTTACTGTCTGATTTTCACGTCTGAAGAAAGATATGTGTGGACGTCAGTTTCAACTGGACGAGGAAGTGCAACAGTGTGCGTGGTTGTGGATTTTTCAGCGGTCGACTGCGTGCTACGAAAGACGAACTGATCATCTCGTCTACTATTGGGATAAATGTCATAATGCGTCTGGTGAATACTTTTGAGCCGGCCGGGATGGCCGAGCGGTTCTAGGCGCTGCAGTCTGGAACCGCGCGACCGCTACGGTCGCAGGTTCGAATCCTGCCTCGGGCATGGATGTGTGTGATGTCCTTAGGTTAGTTAGGTTTAAGTAGTTCTAAGTCTAGGGGACTGATGACCTCAGATGTTAAGTCCCACAGTGCTCAGAGCCAATACTTTTGAACGGAAGCATTCTATAGTCCAGTTGTGGCCGGTGTTCGGTTTTCGTTTGGCTGCCCCTCATAGTAGAACGGCCGGTTACTTTACAGTATATGTATACTGGAAATAAATTTTGTGTGATTCATCGTTTTGATTTAATACGTACTGCATCCAGCTGCTTTCCGGAGATGGTGTTGAATATAATTGACCACTCAAAGAATTAAGCTCCCATTCTGCAGCGGACTGAGCGCTGTTTTGAAACTTTCTGGCAGATTAGAAGTGTGTGCGGTACCATCTGTCAAATGGCAAGGCTGAGAGGTGACTAAATAAGTTGTTTTATATGGATGAAGCAAAGCTGCATCTCTTTATTTATTTTCTCATTATGAAATATCTCCAGCGGTGGGATCAACTTGTCAAAACCATCTTTACGGCTGAGTACTGTGTACGGTAGGGTCCCAGGTATCACACCCTGCTACTCTTCACCCTGGTGGGTCCTCGTTTGCAAGTAATCGACGAAAAAAAAAATTGAAAATTTCACGTAGTGCGCAGTGACTGTGTAGCATAATGGTTGAGAAAACAAAACTTCCGCATCAAAAGTGGTGGGTTTGAATCTTCTCAGAAGCTATTAAATTTTTCACTTTTAAAGCTTTGTCGAAATGGCGGGACATATTTTTTTTTATTTCTTTGTTACATTGTTTTAATCACTGTATTATTTTTTAATCCTTTCATTTTTTGTTCCTGTCTTACTGATGCACTTGCAGTCATTGTATACATGATTTTAATTATTTATATTTATCTGTCCTAATATCTCAACAATTGATAATGCTGTCCTATTAGTTGCAAAAACAAAAGACCAAAAAGTCTCTTTATACACTGACTGTGCAATGTCGTCGTAAACGTTTTACTCGTTACAAGATGCACATCTTTTTGGGTGGTGATAGTCATATAAACATTTAAAAGATAAATTTTCATTGCGCTATAGACAAAATATTGCAGATGAAGATTTAAGCGAAAGAAGAGAGTTATAAGAAAAATGAAATTAAAGGGAAGTTAGGAATAGATGTAATGAATGCAATAACATGGACGAAAATATAGGATGATGAAACGGAAGAATTAAATCGAAGTTATACATAAAAATAATTAAACTGACACGAGCAAAGATTTCAAGTGGGGAAAGAACGATAGGAAGAAAATAGAGCAAATTAAAAAGTTAATACGATGATTAAAATGATGTGAGGAAGTAATAGAATTACATGTAAATTAGTTAACTGAACAAGAAAATGACCAAACTCATTTCGATAAAGATTTTTAAAAAATTGGTAAAACCTGAGAAAATTCGAATTCACAACCTTTGGCATGGGAGAACTCTATCTTAACCGGTACGTTACGCAACTCTGTGGGAGATCATTGTTTTAAAGTTGTATGTATGAAAATCCCGAATTTTTTTCGGCGGTTACTCGCGAACGAGGACACACCAGGATGAACGGCTTCAGGATGCGATACCTGGAAGTTTAATCTACATCAACGTATTGATGGTTTCAAAAAGTTGATACCACAGCTGAGCAACTCTCCTTATCAGTAAAGTTTTTACTTTTCGCGTAAAAAAATTAAAACGCATTATTTCGGGATTCCCGCATCTTTTCTGCGATTAACTCGTTCTCATCCGATTTGGAGGAAACTATTTGGTAAAAAGAAGTTGGTTTTTCCTCATCTTATAGTCTGACACCACAGCTCGATAGCGAACTGCTTTAATCTCTTGGCCGTAATTACTGTGATATTTTGAAGTAAAGTGAAACACCTCGCATATTTTGCAGAGTTTGAAGTAAAACAAGTAGTTGCTGTCCGCAGTTTACGTCGTATATTTCTGCATACAATTAAGGTAAGGAAATTACAATTAAGGTAACGAAATTGTTTTTAAAACAGCGGTAAGAAGGCACTATCTCTTTCCAGTCTCGAGAAAATACGGAGACATATCGGAGCTCGTCCGCGACGAAGTTTGCAGCTACGCTCCACGTGTGCAGCTGTTGCAGCCTGCTATGCTGAGTGCGGAGCTGCCTCGTGTTTCCTTTTTGTTTCGACGTACGTAGACTGAAGTGGCGAGTGAAAATTTGTACCAAGGTTGGAAATCTAAGGCGTGTCTCCTGCTTACCAGGGAGGCGCGTCAGCCAGTAAGCCACCTTGGCACACCAGTTCACACAACAGCACGAGTTACCGCGACACGGCTCCCTCCTAGATCCAAATTCTCACTCCCGTCCCAGCCTACTTTAAATTACCCCTTACAGTCGAACATAACTGCCGAGGCTCTCCATGTTCTGGAGTAGTACCTAAATATATGAAATAATAGCTATTACATAAAATACATATACATTTGCATGTACATATATACATAAAATCATACCTGTATGAGAGTAGTAAAGTCTCTGAAATTGTGTCATTTCATTTGTGTAAGTACCTGCACCTGGGTTTCAAGCCGATGCAGAGGTGCTATTTGAGAACATGGAGAGCCTCGGCAATTCTCTTCGTGATTAATGGGTAATTTAAAAGTAGGCTGGGGTGGCAGTGAGAATTTGGATCGAGGAAGGACCCATGTGAGGGTAATAAGTGCAGTTGTGGGAACCTCTGCACCAAGATGGCTTAGTGGCTAACGCACTTGCCTAGTAAGCTGCAGACACGGGTCCGATTTCCCGCCTTGGTACAAATCTTCATCCGCCTCTTCAGTCTATATACATAAAATCATATCTGTATGAGACCAGTAAAGTCTCGGAAATTGGGTCATTTCATTTTTTGTTTGGTGTCTATGTAAGCCGAAGTTGGAAACAAAAAATTTACTAAAATGAAAAGACACCCGGAGCCGTTAGCTGGTGATGCTGTCTGGATGATTTTTCAGTCTATATTCACTGATTTCAGGAAGCTTGCTGACAGGAGTGAAAGAGAAATGAAAGCTAAATTACTGTTACTTTTGAACGAGCAGCTGGACGAAGGCAAGGAGGACATGTCGGGATTTTCCTTATCATCGTGGGGTTCTTCCATTCCATCAGACACATTGTCTTCTTCTATACGGAGTTCACCACCCACAGCTACATCAAAAATGGCTCTGAGCACTATGGGACTTAACTGCTGTGGTCATCAGTCCCCTAGAACTTAGAACAACTTAAACCTAACTAACCTAAGGACATCACACACATCGATGCCCGAGGCAGGATTCAAACCTGCGTCCGTAGCGGTCGCGCGGTTCCAGACTGTAGCGCCTAGAACCGCTCGGCCACTCTGGCCGGCCACTACTACATGATCTATGGTAATCGATATCACATTTCTTCCGAATACTCGTCAAACCGAATCACATACTACTCTGTGAAACTGAACAATTTCAGAAATACTATTCTAACTTTTTGTGGTTCATGGTGTGGGTTCCTGTAGTCATGTCCTAGTTCATGAACCACGGGCAACGTATGAGTGGCCAAGTAAGTGGTCCCGACAGTCGGGATACCAGTTACTTTGGAATAAGGCTGGGCATCTCGGACATATTCTCAGTCGTGGTCACCTTTGTGCTCATACGGCAAAGACTACCAAATCCACCGGTTAGTCCCAAAACCGTTAGGGGTATAACCCAATGGGACTCGGGGCAAGTAAGGCTAGCAACCTGCTTCCCTGGTACTTTAAATATGATGTTGGCAACAATCAGAGCAAAATGCCTCGGACCTTTGGAGGTGACGGAGTCCCACCTCTAACTGACAAACCAGGGACTCCTAAGATACGACTTGGCAAACAAATGGTAATGAGATGGGGAGCTATTAATATCAATGGGGGCTACTCTCGGAAGAAGGTAGAGCTGCCAGAGGCTGCAAGTAAGATGGGGCTGGACGTTTTAGCTGTTAGTGACATTCGGGTAAGGGGTGAGAAAGAAGAGGAAGTGGGAGAATACAAGGTCTACCTGTCAGGAGTCAAAGCAGGAATAGCACAATGGGGTGTAGGGCTTTACATCAGGAAAGAAATGGAACCCAGCGTAGTTGCAATAAGGTATGTAAACGAACGATTGATGTTGATAGATTTGACGGTGTCTAGCAAGAAAATTAGGATTGTGTCAGTATATTCGCATTGTGAAGGGACAGATCAAGATAAGATGGATAGTTCTTATGAGGCACTCAGTGATGTAGTTGTTACAGTAAAGGACAAGTACAGTGTTCTGCTCATGGGTGATTTTAATGCCAGGATTGGAAATCGAACAAAAGGGTATGAAAAGGTTATAGGAAAATTTGGAGAGGATATGAAGGCCAACAGGAACGGGAAACAACTCTTGGATTTCTGTGCCAGTATGGGCTTAGTAATCACAAACTCCTTTTTTAAACATAAGAACATTCACCGGTATACTTGGGAAGGCAGGGGAACCAGATCTGTCATTGATTATATAATAACACATCAGGAATTCAGGAAGGCTGTGAGGGACACACGTGTATTCAGGGGATTCTTTGATGACACTGATCATTATTTAATCTGCAGTGAAACTGGGATTGTGAGACCGAAAGGGCAGGAGGTCAGGTCCATATGTAGGAGGATAAGAGTGGAGAAACTTCAGGATAAGGAAATCAGGCACAAGTACATAGCAGCGATCTCAGAAAGGTTCCAGTTAGTTGAATGTAATCAATTACAGTCATTGGAAAAGGAATGGACAAGGTACAGGGACACAGTACTAGAAGTGGCTAAAGAATGTCTTGGAACAGTAGTGTGTAAAAGTAGGATGAAGCAAACAGCTTGGTGGAATGACACAGTCAAGGCAGCCTGTAAAAGGAAAAAGAAGGCGTGTCAAAAATGGCTACATACTAGAACTCAGGTAGACAGAGAAAGTTATGTTGAAGAAAGAAACAAAGCCAAACAGATAATTGCAGCATCCAACAAGAAATCTTGGGAAGACTTTGGAAACAGGTTGGAGACTATGGGTCAAGCTGCTGGAAAACCATTCTGGAGTGTAATTAGCAGTCTTCGAAAGGGAGGTAAGAAGGAAATGACAAGTATTTTTGACAGGTCAGGAAAACTGCTGGTGAATCCTGTGGATGCCTTGGGCAGATGGAGGGAATATTTTGAAGAGTTGCTCAATGTAGGTGAAAATACGATCAGTAATGTTTCAGATTTCGAGGTAGAATTGGATAGGAATGATGATGGAAGTAGGATCACATTTTAGGAAGTGGAGAAAATGGTCAATAGATTGCAGTGCAATAAAGCAGCTGGGGTGGATGAAATTAAGTCGGAACTCATCAAATACAGTGGAATTTCAGGTCTTAAATAGCTACACAGGATAATTGAAATGGCCTGGGAGTCGGGACAGGTTCCATCAGACTGGACAAAAGCAGTAATCACACCAATCTTTAAACATGGAAACAGAAAAGATTGTAACAACTACAGAGGTATCTCTTTAATCAGCGTTGTGGGTAAATTCTTCTCAGGTATTGTTGAAAGGAAAGTGCGAGTATTGGTTGAGGAGCAATTGGATGAAAATCAGTGTGGGTTTAGGCCTCTTAAAGGTTGTCAGGACCAGATCTTTAGCTTACGGCAAATAAAGGAGAAGTGTTATGAGTGGAACAGGGAATTGTATCTATGCTTTATAGATCTAGAAAAGGCATATGACCGGGTTCCTAGGAGGAAGTTATTGTCTGTTCTACGAGATTATGGAATAGGAGGCAAACTTTTGCAAGCAATTAAAGGTCTTTACATGGATAGTTAGGCAGGAGTTAGAGTTGACGGTAAATTGAGTTCATGGTTCAGAGTAGTTTCAGGAGTAAGACAAGGCTGCAACCTGTCTCCACAGTTGTTCATATTATTTATGGATCAAATGTTGAAAAAAATAGACTGGCTGGGTGAGATTAAGATATGTGAGCACAAAATAAGCAGTCTTGCATATGCGGATGACCTAGTTGTGATGGTAGATTCGATTGAAAGTTTGCAAAGTAATATTTCAGAGCTAGATCAGAAATGTAAGGACTATGGTATGAAGATTAGCATCTCCAAAACGAAAGTCATGTCAGTGGCAAAGAAATATAAACGGATTGAGTGACAAATAGGAGGAACAAAGTTAGAACAGGTGGACGGTTTCAAGTACTTAGGATGCATATTCTCACAGGATGGCAACATAGTGAAAGAACTGGAATCGAGGTGTAACAAAGCTAATGCAGTGAGCGCTCAGCTACGATCTACTCTCTTCTGCAAGAAGGAAGTCAGTACCAAGACTAAGTTATCTGTGCACCGTTCAATCTTTCGACCAACTTTGTTGTATGGGAGCGAAAGCCGGGTGGATTCAGGTTACCTTATCAACAAGGTTGAGGTTACGGATATGAAAGGGGGGGGGGGGGAAGAGATTAGTGTTTAGCGTCCAGTCGCCAACGACGTCCTTAGAGACGGACCACGAACTGGGTTAGGAAGGGATGGAGAAGGAAAGCAGCCGCGCCCTTTCGAAGGAACCATTTCGCCATTTGCCTTTTAGGGAACCCACGGAAACGCTAAATCATGATGGCCGGACGCGGGTTTGAACCGTCGTCCTCGCGTCCACAGTGCTAATCACTGAGTCGCAACGCTCACCGTAGAGCATACCGTATCCTTCCAGTGGGAACACGAGTGACGCACCGACAAGCGTCCCGTCGCACCACCTTTGTTGCAACTGTCGTATCGCATACAGAACGCGCCAAAGACGAGGAAGGCGGCAGTTTGGCAGCGGTGGATGGTGGTCGCGAGTTGCCAGCTGCCAGCTGTTAAAACTTTTCTGGAGGAGGCGTTGCCAAATTCATCTTTTTTAAAAAAATTGTCTTAGTTTATTTAACCATACTGCCAACAGTTTGATAATAAATAATTATTTAAGTGAATTTGAACGTGGTGTTATAGCTGGCGCACAACCGATGGGACACATCGTCTCCGAGGTAGTGATGACGTGAGGATTTTCGAGTACGACCATTTCACGAGTGTACCGTGAATATCAGGAAACCGAAAAAACATCAAATCTCCGACATCGCTGCGGCCGGAGAAAGATCCTGCAAGAACGACTACTGGAGAGAATCGTTCAACGTGACAGAAGTGCAACCCTTCCGCAAATTGCTGCAGATTTCAATGGTGGGCCATCAACAAGTGTCAGCGTGCGAAGCATTCAACGAAAAGTCGTTGATATGTGCTTTCGGAGCCGAAGTACCACTCGTGTACCCTTGATAACGTCACGACACAGAGCTATACTCCTCGCCTGCAGCCGCAAGGGATTAGCCGAGCGGTCTAAGGCGCTGCAGTCTTGGACTGTGCGGCTGATCCCGGCGGAGGTTCGAGTCCTCCCTCGGGCATGGGTGTGTGTGTTTGTCCTTGCGATAATTTAGGTTAAGTAGTGTGTAAGCTTAGTGACTGATGACCTTAGCAGAGGTCCAATAAGATTTCACACACATTTGAACATTTTTTTTCCTCGCCTGTGCCCGTCAACGCTGACATTGTACTGTTGATGACTGGAAACATGTTGCCTGGTCCTAAGAGTCTCGTTTCAGATTGTGTAGAGCGGATGGACGTGTACGGGTATGGAGACAACCTCATTAACTCATGGCCCCCGCATGTCAGCAGGGGACTGTTCAAGCTGGCGGTGGCTCTGTAATGGTGTGGGGCGTGTGCAGTTGGAGCGATATGGGACCCCTGATACGTCCAGATACGATTTTCACAGGTGACACATACGTAAGCATCCTGTCTGATCACCTGCATCCATCCACATCCATTGTGCATTCCTACGAACTTGGTCAATTCCAGCAGGACAATGCGACACCCCACACGTCCAGAATCGCTACAGAGTGGCTTCAGGCCACTCTTCTGAATTTAAACACTTCCAATGGCCATCAAACTCCCCAGACATCAACATTATTGAGCATATCTAGGACGCCTTGCAACGTGCTGTTCAGAAGAGATCTCCACCCTCTCGTAATCTTACGGATTATGGACAGCCCTGCAGGATTCATGGTTTCATTTCCCTCCAGCACTACTTCAGACATCAGTAGAGTCCCTGCCACGTCGTGTTGTGGTACTTCTGCGTGCTCGCGGGGCCCTACACAATATTAGGCAGATGAACCAGTTTCCTTGCCTCTTTCGTGTAAAATATACACACAGTGGTCAGAATCAGTCTGAAAAACTGTAAGAGTGTTGCAGTGTAGTCTGTGCTAAGAAATAATAATTGAGAAAAAATTCTGTATGTTGCGCCGATTCCACGTTAATTAACACTGAAGTTAGGCAATCAAGCCTTACGCACGCGGATTCAAGCGACCAGGCTGAGACGGTGTCGCAAGCCATGGAAAAGTTAACACTGTTCACGGCGGAAGGGAGCTTTAAACTGACGTATAGAGAAACAACTGTGACAATGGATGAAACAGTTGTGGTCTAGAGGGAGAGAAGACATTATTATTAAATCTTTCAAGAAGTGCGGCATAAGTAACGCTCTCGATGGCAGTCCACGTAGGTACAGTATAACTGGGTATGGAAACGTGACTTAATACCGGATTTTATGGGCTATAAGACGCATCTTAATTTTAAGCTGTTTTTTAAAAGATAACATTCTTACCGTTTTTATTATTAGACTAAAAAATCTTAGTTTATAAAACCGGACTCACCTTTAAAATCCCTGAAAATCGTCATCTGCACTTTCATCATCATCGTCTTCTTCTTTTTCTTCTTCTTCCTCTTCGTCGTCATCGTTGTCTTCTTCATATTTAACAACTGTTAACACTAATTGTTTCTTTCGGGCCGCTTGAATCTGCGAGCGCAACGGACTGATGGTCTAATTGCAATGCTGGCCGGCCGGAGTGGCCGAGCGGTTCTAGGCGCTTCAGTCTGGAACCACGCGACCGCTACGGTCGCAGGTTCGAATCCTGCCTCGGGCACGGATGTGTGTGATGTCCTTAGGTTAGTTAGGTTTAATTAGTTCTAAGTTCTAGGGGACTGATGACCTCCGATGTTAAGTCCCATAGTGCTCAGAGCCATTTGAACCATTTTTTTTTGCAATGCTAATTAATTTTCTTAACAACTATTTTTCGGCATAACGTGCCACGCAACGCTCTAACAGGCTTTTTAATCTGTTTTTCGCCACCCTCTATGCAATGAAATCACAAAAAAGAAATTTTACAGTATCCACGTAGGTACAGTATAACTGGGTATGGAAACGTGACTTAATACCGGATTTTATGGGCTATAAGACGCATCTTAATTTTAAGCTGTTTTTTAAAAGATAACATTCTTACCGTTTTTATTATTAGACTAAAAAATCTTAGTTTATAAAACCGGACTCACCTTTAAAATCCCTGAAAATCGTCATCTGCACTTTCATCATCATCGTCTTCTTCTTTTTCTTCTTCTTCCTCTTCGTCGTCATCGTTGTCTTCTTCATATTTAAGTTGGTCTTCACTGCCATCGAGAGCGTTACTTATGCCGCACTTCTTGAAAGATTTAATAATAATGTCTTCTCTCCCTCTAGACCACAACTGTTTCATCCATTGTCACAGTTGTTTCTCTATACGCCAGTTTAAAGCTCCCTTCCGCCGTGAATTCATCTTGGGATTCATCCATCATCCATTTGATCCATTCCTCTCTCATAAACGTTCAGATGGTTTATGTAAAGAGACATCGAGAAGTTGCAATTGTGAAGAAAATCTCCCGGAATTACAGGTTGCTCTGTATTTCCCTGTCTCAGTTTCTCTTTCACAGAATTTTTTAAATGGTTATCAAACTGATCTAGCACAAGAAGAGAACTCTTCTTAAATAAAGCACCTATCCCTCTCTGACACTCTTTTAATCCATAATTTCATACCAGCCTCGACTATCCAACCAGCCGGCCGGTGTGGCCGTGCGGTTCTAAGCGCTTCAGTCTGTAATCGCGTGACCGCTACGGTCGCAGGTTCGAATCCTGCCTCGGGCATGGATGTGTGTGATGTCCTTAGGTTAGTTAGGTTTAGGTAGTCCTAAGTTCTAGGGGACTGATGACCACAGCAGTTAAGTCCCATAGTGCTCAGAGCCATTTGAACCAACTGTCCAACCCTTGTCATGTACGTGAGCAACAACACTTTGTGCTACTTCAGAAGGTTTTGGCATTGTTTTGCACTTGAAAATGATCATTGGATTAAGTTTAGTACCTTCAGGGTAGTGGATTTTTTCATGTCCATTTGTTTTTATGGTTAGAGTTTTAGAACGTTTCATGGCCACAGTTCTGTTACTCAGCGCATCAAATGTCAGAGGAGTTTCGTTCGTATTAGCTATTTGGCTTAGTTCCCCACTGGTTTTCTCTCGATGTTGAGCAATAAAGCGATGGAAAAATAATATTTTCTCTTCATACTCTTGTGGCATTTTCCGAGATATTTTGGTTTTGGTTTGCATGAGAATTCCACGACGTTTCATAAACCTGTAGCACCAACCAACTCCACCCTTAAAGTCTGTTAAGTTCCACTGTAGCCCTAACTTACGAGAGTGTATTTGAAACATTTTTTTAGTAATTCCAGTACCATTTTGGCCATGTCCTTGAATCCATTTCAATACGTCATCTCTAGTGTTGGCCATTTTGCATTCAATTCTCTATTTGCACTTTCAGGCTTCCTTATTTTTTTCAGTTCTTCTTTACTAGCCCGCCAGTCGCGAATAGGTTTTTCTGTTGGTGGAGGGCCGAAATGCCGCTCAGCTGCTCTGTTTCCGTGTTCTTCTGCATATGCTGTTACTTTCAATTTATAGACCGCAACATCTGAATACCTTTTATTTTTTCCATATTACGAAACTAGCTACTAACAAATATGTTGTACTGTTACCGATAACACAAATCACTTTCAGTTCAATTTCACGGGCAACGTACACGGCAGCTACGCATCATAGGACAGACAGTTTTCTGGATTTGCGACGACGGGTCAGGAGGGGGACAGTGATAGCAAGCTTGTGAATCTCCGCAACTCATGTTCGTGGCATCGGTGAACTACAGCTGCCAGTTCTATCCAGTGTTGTCAGATAGATGTAGGTTTCCCACAGCATCGAATATACGGCCATTTTTGAGACTAACGGAACTTTTAAATCAAACACTGGTTATTTTATATTAATCTCGAGTGTAAGACGCGCCTGAATTTTGGAGGAAATTTTTCGAAAAAATTGAGTCTCATAGTCCCTAAAACACGGTAAGTAGAGACAAAGTAGAAAATAAAAGGAATTCAACAGAGACTGGCAAGCAAGCACATGGAGATTGTGGTATTTATGCATCCACGGAAAGAACACCAAATTTCACATACATGTATCTCCATCTCGGAGGAAACAAGAAAGGGCTATGTATATTTGAGGGTCAACATGACATAACAAAACAGGAGCACTTGGTGGAAGAAACACCTACAATTTCACTGCGTTTTGCAGTCAGAGGTTTTGCTGTGCTTCGAAAACACAGCAGAAAACCAGCAGCTGCAGAAAGGTTCATCCTTGATACCTATGCGATTTCAGTGGGAAGGAGTTGAACCATGATTGGTGCACGTTCCTACCCAACTAGTTATCAGCTTCCTGCTCGCCAGAAATTTTCCAAACAAGGTGGTACAAGAAGTACTGGTTGGAGAGTGGCATAGTATTGAATTCTGTGGCCGTTTGAAAAGCAACAATCCTCTGCCCAGTTTTCCTCGGCCAGTTTACGCATCCATTACTGGAATGTTCGTCCCTTTTCTTTTTTTAATGAACACTGTATAAAAGGATCCTTTTACAACACTCATTTACTAAGATCGCATTAAAACACTGAATTTAAAATAAAAAAAGGTTTTTATTTATTTATAAGATAATAAACATGTAAGAGAACTGCTACAATACTTATTTACAATGGACACCTTACTGCACTGAAATGGTGCAGAAGTTAGATTGTACACACACACACACACACACACACACACACACACACACACACACACAAAGTCATAAATGGAGTAGAAGGAGTTGGCCAACAATAAATCCTATTTGTGTTCCTGAATAATGCACACCTTTTTGTACAAGAGTAAGTGACTTTAAATCCTTGGGAAGATTATTCTTATTTCTAGTATTGATTCCATGATTCCATGAACTGAGCTGTTGGTTTGAAAGTGTAATATATTTTTAATGACAAATTTCGTTAAGAAATTAGTCAGTATCCCATTTCCCTAAAAAGACCTTTGCAGGACGTTCTTGAGTTCACAACACCACATATACCTCTTATTGCACAATTTTGTGCCCAGAAAACTTTAGCTAGGCTTGATGAATTACCCCAAAAAATAATCCCATATGACATTATGGAGTGAAAGTAAGCATAGTATGCCAGCTTTTTTTTTATCCCCTATATCTGACAGAATTCGCACCGCAAACAGAGATTTGTTTAGACAGTTCAGCAGTTCTGAGGTGTGCTCCTCCCAGTTGAATTTATTACAAGCTGTAATCTCAAGACTTTAATACCGTGCACTCCTTCTATCTGCTTGTCATCATGGGTTAGGCATATACTCGTGGGACACCCCTTACAGGTTCTGAACTGCATATAGTGTGTTTTTTAAAGTTTAGTGACAAAGAACTGGCTAGGAACCAGTGATTAATGATCACAAATATTTTACTAGCCGATCTTTCTAAGACTACACTTGATTTGCCATTTATTGCAATGTTTGTATCATCAGAAAACAAAACAAACTTGGCATCTGGTAATGTTACTGATGAAAGGTCATTGATATACACAAAAAAAGTAAGGGCCCTAAGGTGGAACCTTGTGGACCCCACATGTAATTACTTCCCAGTTGGATGATGCCTGATAGCTTAAAACATGTCTCTTTCCTAATAACTCCCTTTGTTTCCTGCCAGAGGTATAAGATTTGAACCATTTTGCAGCATTTCCTGTTACACCGTAATATTCTAATTTACTTAAAAGTGTATTGTGATTTACACAGTCAAGTACCTTTGACAGATCACAAAGTAAAGCAGTTGCCTGCAATTTTTTGTCTAATGAATTAAGCACATTTTCACTGTAAGTGTATCAGAACCCTTTAGAAATCCGATATGCGACTTTGACAGTATGTTATTTGTTATACGATGAGTATAAAGCCGGTTGTACATTACCTTTTCTAAAATTTTTGAAAATGCTGGTAAAAGTGAAATTGGACGGAAATTTGACGCTATTTCTTTATCTCCCATCTTAAACAGTGGCTTAACTTCAGCATATTTCTACCATTCAGGAAATATTCCAGTAATAAACGACTGGTTACACAGATAGCTTAATATGTTACTTAACCTGGAATCAGATTCTTTAATTAACTTTGTTAATATTTCATCAGAACCACTAGATGTTTTTGATTTTAATGATTTTATGATGGAAATTACTTCTGCTGGGGTAGTGAGGGTCGAATTCATATTATGGAAGTTACTTGAAATGTCTGGTCTGGCAGCATCTACAGAACCTGACAACCCCATCTTTTCAGTAACAGTTATAAAATGTTTGTTGAAAAGTTCTGCAACACTATACACATCTGTCAACTATGTATCATTTACTCTTAATGCTATTTGCCCCTCTTCATGTCTGGTTCTACCAGTCTCATCCTTCGCTATATCCCATATTTATTTTGTTATCTGATATGACTATCTTTTCCTTGTAATATTTTCCATATTTCGTGTAATATGCTATAGCTTTAACATTAGAACTGTTTCGGATGCATTACAGGCCGGAAACACCGGCACCCTTCTCCAGTTTGCCGACCTCTTCACTGTAGACCGATCCTACATGATCTGGGAAATGATTCTCGTATGATTTCCAGGAATTGAACAATCATTTTACTATTCCATTTCGGATTTTCAGTAGACTGTAATACGCTTTTTGAGCCTATATCAGGTTCTGGAGCCCTGCATGGCGACTACATCTGAGAGCCTCACGAATCGCTGTCGACTCCGCTGCAAAAATTGAACAGTATGGGGCCAGACGAAACTGTTTGGACTATGTCAGCTTGAGGACAAAAAATGTGCATCCTATGGCTAGAGTCTGTTGATACTGAACGTATCCGTAAATGTATGAACAAAGTGCAGTTGCGAGATTTAGATGACCACCGTTGACACCCAAATAAGGAGACTGATACATAGACACTTTTCCAGAAGATGGAAATGTCGCCCTCACACTGTGCCCTTACGTGGCGAGAAACCATTGGGGATTTTATTACATGGCATTCGATTACGACGTGAAGAACTACGACACCGAAATGGAAGACAAGAGTGCCTGGGCTCGTCGGATGAAACAGGCTGAGTTCAGTGAGGCAGGGAAAGCTCCAGAAGCGAGCCACAGCCAGACAGACCCCTTCACCTGGTGAACGGCTCCTCCTCTGAGCTGATAAACGGCGCTCGTTGGGAGAGAGGCCAGGCCAGAGCTGTTTCACTGTCTACCACGATTTTTAAACTGAATAGCGCCGTTTGTCACGTAGATTCAGAACTCTGTCCCACACGTTCAAACCAGAAATTACCATAGCTGACCATTTGTCTTTCCACACCATTCTCTTTTTGCGTCTTCCATATCCAGTATTTATGAGACTCCGTCCCACTTTCGCCTTAAATCAGATGTGACAGACCCATTCGTCGAAATGTAATACGGCGCCGTAGTTGTGTTCTAGTAGCTACTAAGAAGCAACTGGTCATATAAAATCTCGCCCATTGTGGTGCAGACTGCGTCATAAGTCATTGAAAGGGACCAGCAGAGTCGCATCACACCAGTTTCGACACAGCTACATGTTTAACGCACTCGCCCCTATCAACGTAGCTAGAAAGAAAGCACGATAAAACATAGTTGCAGAAGGAAATACAGCAGTAATGCAGAAGTAAGTCATGGAAAAGCAAAGTGTCAGAATGGCCCACAGTGATTCAGTTTTCACTAGTTTCTGAAAAATACAGAACTCAGCATACAAGCACTAAAGATCTGTCCACATTCCAATCCACTGTGCTCTGACATAATGCTATAAACAACACTGTTCCCACCACGACTGACAATAGCTACGTATTGAAGACATGGCACAGATATCGTTCTTGGTCAAATAAAAAAGCCCAACGTGCAGCTTTGGCCAGCGTCTGCATTTATGCTCAAACCCATATTTCTCGGGATGTTGACATATTTTTGTCCAGACCCTGTATAATCACGTGTCTCACATTTGTGTCAATTTATACCACAATTTTCCTACAGATGTGGGATTTAGATCAGTTTTTTACATCACAAACTGTTGTGTAACAAAGAAGAGTGGAGTACCATTTGTTTTTGCCCTCAACAATGGTCCCGATTGGGCGCGCCTCAACATGCGGGGAGTGTTGAGCAGTACTGTGCGTGGGAAGGAGTCGCTGTGTGGTCGCGTGTGTGGCAGGTTATTCGCTCATGACAGCAGGTCGCACATGTTGGTAGCTTTATTGTCTGGTCTGATTTGTGTTACGTGTAGGTCTGTATGTTTGTTAGCGGTACACTGTCTTCAAAGGAATTAACAACTGTCACGACGGATGTTTGTGAAACTGAGAAGGAGCTGTTGAAGTTAACGTAGTCCTTGATCCATATTCGATGGTTTTTTTCCTGAACTGCGACTGTTGCTGACGTTTCCTGAACCCGGCAGAACAGTATCCTACCATCAACAGAGCTGCGTGAGCTCGCTCCTTATGCAGCCCTCACTTTAGGAGGAGTATCGGATTTTTATCCAGCGAGAGGATAAAAGTGAAATATTTTACAGTGAGAAGTGGGGGAGCGTGGAGTCTTATTTCGGGAGGACGGTGGTTAAAATCCCCGTCCGATCAGTCTGATTTCGGTTTCCCTCGCTTCCGCTAAAAGTGAATGTCGGGATGATTCCTCTGAGAGACCACCTGTCTTCACCGACCACAATTTGTTCTCTGTCTCTTACGTTCTCGTCAACTGACCGTGTGATCTTTCTCTCTTTTGTCGGACGGAAGTTTGACGGCGTTATTTTGTTCTTCACGTATATATTCTTAGATTCTTTCAGACAAAAAAATGCTGGTCCCATTCTTTCTAAATCTTTTACAGCAAATGAGTAAAATGAAACTTCCTGGCAGATTAAAACTGTGTGCCCGACCGAGACTCGAACTCGGGACCTTTGCCTTTCGCGGGCAAGTTCTGTAAGAAATATGGTTGAAATGGCTCTGAGCACTATGGGACTTAATATTGGTGGTCATCAGTCCCCTTGAACTTAGAACTACTTAAACGTAACTAACCTAAGGACATCACACACATCCATGCCCGAGGCAGGACTTGAACCTGTGACCGTAGCGGTCGCACGGTTCCAGACTGAAGCGCCTAGAACCGCTCGGCCACTCCGGTTACATGCTTATTGGAAGTTGACAAATGTCTCCTTGGTCATTAAGGAACAGCACTGAAAAGTCGAATGACCTGAGAGACGGTGCAAACAATTGTTGTCCTCTTATGGAGAACTATCAATCAATTTATCTGGTACGTGGTGATGTACGTACTCTTATGCATTCCTATATCACGTGTCGGCAGTTTTCCTTGGAAACCAACATCTGTTTTTCTTCCCATACAGAGAATTTTTGTAGTGTCCCAATGTAGCCTCTAATTAAATAATAAATTATTCAAAATAATTTTGGATGAAACTGTCGGTGTACACTGGTAATGATGATAGTTTGATAAGTTATGAAATTGACTAAATGTGTGTTACTTTGAAAAGAATGAGGTGGAAAATTTGTAGCTGTAATTGTAAATGATTACATTACTCCAAGGACTTAAATAATGATTTCATTAGCAGCAGATGTATAGCCACGAAAGTCAGACAGTTTGATTGGACTATTAGCGAGCGCTACTTGTTCAACAATAGACGTAAGTGAAACATAGCGAGGGTTTGAAGAGTGCTGATCCGTTGTCTGTGGCCACATGTACGTAAAATTAGTGTTGTGGCTGATCCGTACGTGGCGCTTATTTGCACGGCATAAAGTCGTCCGGACTTGCGACGCTGTGAAATTTGTGAGCCGTGTCTGCCACTGGAACAATGGGTCCGTAAAACGTGACGTTGATCGACTTTTAAGTATTTGTCAGAGACGTGGAGAAGCAATGCATGATTACTGGCCATGACTTCTTCGACGACGCACCACGACAACGCAACACTTCCACTTTGTTTAGTGGACTGATAACGGTAAGCACTAAAAGTCGTAGTAATGCAAGTGTGAATCTGAAATAGTTTGGATATTACAGCTGATTCCTAATATTGGATAATTTAACATACAGACAAATGGCTCTGAGCACTATGGGACTCAACTGCTGTGGTCATAAGTCCCCTAGAACTTAGACCTACTTAAACCTAACTAACCTAAGGACAGCACACAACACCCAGCCATCACGAGGCAGAGAAAATCCCTGACCCCGCCGGGAATCGAACCCGGGAACCCGGGCGTGGGAAACGAGAACGCTACCGCACGACCACGAGATGCGGGCTAACATACAGACAATTCACCATCCCATTTCCGTCCTCAGTATCGTATATAGTAACTCGTCTAAATATTATGACCTCAAGAATAATATTTACAGTTTATGAAGCTTTAGTATATCCAAGTACGAACTTCATTTATCAGCCTCCTTAAAATGTTTAAAATTTAAGACTTATGCATTGGCGATATTGCTTTTTCCATTTGCTGACGCAAATTTTTCTGAAAGGAAGTTCCTAATCCAACTAATTATTTTCAATAACTACTGAAGTAATAGTTTTAAAGCTGGTGCCTAAACGTGGCATTATAAACAGTTTTGCTTATTTCCATCTTGAATTTGTAAGTACAAAGCATGATAACAAAATTGATCATTAGCTCACAGTATATTGCAGACTTAATGACGTAAATTAGGTCGTTCAGTACTTGACGACCATAAGAACCTAGTCATAATATTTGTTTGGAAGGTTTAATAGGGTCAGTCACAAAAATCTCTTTTACTGTGCCTGCAAAAGCAGAAGGTGTTGGACTGGCACATACACTGAGCTGACAAAAGTCATGGGAGAGCGATATTTAGATTGTGGTAGAATGGCGCACAAGGTGTAACAGGCAGTGCATTGATGAAGCTGGCCTTGGCATTCGGATGATTCATGTGAAATGATTTCCGACGTAATTACGGCCGCATGACAGCAATTAACAGTCGAGCTAGACGCATTGGACATTCCATTTCAGAAATCATTAGGGGATTCAGTATTCCGAGATCCACAGTGTCTAGAGTGTGCCGAGAATATCAGATTTCAAATATTAGCTCCCACCACCGACAACACATTGCCCGTCGGCCTTCACTTAACGACCGACAGCAGCGGCGTTTGCGTAGAGTTGTTATTGCTGATAGACAATCAACACTGCGTGAAAGAACCGCTGAAATCTGTGGGAGGTGTAGGACAAATGTATCTGTTAGGACACTACGGCGAAATACAGTATAGTATTAATGGGGTATGACAACAGACGAGGGACGCGAGTGACTTTGCTGACAGCAGGACATCGCCTGCAGCGCCTCTCCTGGACTCGTGACCATATCGGTTGGACCCTAGACGACTAGAAAACCGTAGGTGGTAAGATAAGTCTCGATTTCAGATTGTAAGAGCTGATGGTAAGGTTCGAATGCGACGCAGACCCCACGAAGCCATGGACACAAGTTGTCGACAAAGCACTGTGCAAATTAGTGCTGTTTCCACAACGGTGTGGTCTGTGTTTACATGGAAGTGACTGGGTCATCTGGTCCAATTGAACCAGTGATTGGAAAAGGTTATGTACCGCTACTTGAAGTCTGACAAACTGTCTCGTTTCTTCGACCGATGTTTGATGATTTTTCTGAAGTTTTGCCAGCAGGAGTGGCTGGAATTGTCAAAGCTTTACCATCCATTGCTGGTGGTGGAGTGGATTCGAGCTCGTTGCCGCTTATTATATGTACCTGCCACATCATCGTCCAAAATAAGTAATATTTCACAATAGATTAAAACAGCAAATAACGACCACAGAAAGATATACTATGTACGTATATCAAGAAAACCTAGATGTAAGTAAAGATGTCAATCTTTTACTTAAACTGCTGCCAAGCAGACAATATCTATATGTTCCTATCAACTTTACTGTACTAGGAAATGTTCTAACGCCGAAATGGGTCTACAGTACAAAATCAATAAAGCTTTCAGCAGATAAGTGGAACTATTTCTCATATAATATGTCAGAGTGTGACATGCATGCCCTACAATGCTTAAATCGCACTTTATTAATAAGTGGTGGTGTTTCGCTGAGTCAAATACCTTTTGGAAGTCAAAAAATACCTCATCGATGTGACTGCCGCAATGTATGGCCTCTGAAAGTCACGCAAGAAAAGCTCGAGTTGGGGCTCGCAGGTCCATGTTTTCGGAATCGATGCTCAAAAAAAGTTCAAATGTGTGTGAAGCCTTATGGGACTTAACTGCTAAGGTCATCAGTCCCTAAGCTTACACACTACTTAACCTAAATTATCTTAAGGACAAACACAAACACACCCATGCCCGAGGGAGGACTCGAACCTCCGCTGGGACCAGCCGCACAGTCCATGACTGCAGTGCCTTAGAGGAATCCATGCTGCTTGGGGCGAACGAGATCATTTTGTTCGAGATACGAGATTTCGATTGACGCTGGTTCTCTCGAAAATGTAAATGTTGCATTCCGATACTTGAGTTAAAATTTACACTAGCTTTCTATCTTCATAAATGCAGGGTATGTAGTTACGTGATACGGGATGAATTTTTTTGAAGGGCTCTTGTATTTAGAGTCAGGACACCCGGGCGTCGAAGTCAGAGCACACACTGACGCACCTGCATTGTCTAACTTCCAGAACCGTTCTCAGCGCTTTATGCTAAAGTTGTGCAATTATGGCAGGTATTAACAGCCTGTGAAACCTCGCTAAAAATACCGCAGCTCGAGTCGAGAGAAAGGTGGGTGGCCTCGCCTCCGCAATCCCCTGTACTGGAAGTGTAACAGCGGACGCATGCCAAACACGCCAAGATTACGCGGGGAAGGCCAAGATTTGCGATGTATACTTCCGAAGTACCGCTCAGTGATCAAATTACTGTTGACCCGTCCTGCATCACGAGTCTGGTGAAGGGAACTTGCACGTCCCGTTGCTCTTACTTCGGTGCTGATGAAAGTAGATTTTGCAGGTCTTATAGCGGACGTTTATCTTGCATGTTGGTGATCAGCGCCTTGATAGTAGTGGTATTGTGGCAGCTGGAATACCAATGCTTCTGAGTAATGATGTAGCATACAATAATTCTCCTAGCGATTTTTTAAAAGTAGGTCATAGATAACTCACATCGATAGGATTATATAGGATCTGGTCCGTGATGATACTTGCACTTTACAGCTGTTGTTCTATGTTGGTTCATAACGTTTCCTCCATTTATCTTTTACCATCCTTTATTTTTACGTGTTATCTCTTATAAGTTATGCATTTCACTGACGGTGTTAGTTCTACTAGACTATTCTCGGTCGTTACAATGAATTCTTGGTTGATACGTTTGCATCTTTTCTGCGAACAGGATCATGGTCCATTCTAAGTGATTTCTTCACTTTGTTTTACAGTTCTTCATGCTGTCTTTTACACCTGAAACTTACCACCCTGGCTTTATTTCTTTGTTGTCTTGCCATTAACGTCGAGAAAGCTCATTTCTGCTAGGTTAGCTCCTTTCTTTTTCTTCTATTTTCGAAACTATTCCGCATTACCGTGCAGTGTACTAGGAATGACTACGTTTTATAAAGTTTTCAGTTCACTCCATTTATGTAAATTCTTCTATGGGACCTTGCTTCACATATACCGCGCAAGGAGTAACGAAGAGATATCCGCGTATATCTGTACGCGCTATTGAAAGTAGCGTCACACGGTTGTGTGTGAAGATTGTTCACTTTGATAAAGAGTATGCGCCTAGTTCCAAGACCAAAATGCTGTTTGCGTATTTTCGAACGCTCTTTAGTACTAGTCATGAAATGTCTTCGTTCGTGAATAACTTTGTCTTCCACGAGCAAGTGCTCTACCGTCTGAGCTATCCAAGCACGACTTACGTCCCATCCTCACAACTTTACTTCCGCCAGTGTTTCATCTTCTGCAGTTCGAGGTTCTTTAATTTATTTCACCTGGTAAGGCAGACATCCTTAGTGATTCAGCAATATAAATTGTGTAGTATTTGGACACTGTACAATGATAATAATTATATTAATATTGAATATATAGATTCTAAATGATATCAGTCTTATTAACATTTAGTTAAGCAATTTCTTCACTGCGTACTTATCGAATACAATTGACGAAATCTAAAAGAAGCAAATGGCGGCAGTATAGAAAGAACGTGGAGAAGTTGACATGTGAGTGGAAGAGCAAGAATAACACATTAGCCGATGAGATAGAAGGAAGATAGCGGAAATCAGAAAAAATGAAAAACAAACAAACAAAAGAGACATGAAGAATTTAGAATATGACAGAGGAACTGGATTCCTGTTAGACAGGAAGAAAACAGCTGCAATACGCTGAGAAGGAAGATACGGAGACAATAACACTTAAAACTTCAATCTCCTCTTGAATGCAAAATGATTTTGTATAAGACACAGCTTACAGGTTAGTTTGTTCTACAGCCCTGTGACTGAAATGGAGAAAGAGAAAGGGTAAGTGTTAAGCATAGATACAGCTAAGATGCTGGACGTATCCGATCTTGTATTGTAGTTGTGGTATGATAATAGGAATTTGATATGTAGGAGAGGTTTTGAGGACACCAATGACTAAGAATTCGATGAAGCAAACGGAACATACGAAAATAATTTAGTTTGTCTGAGCGCATGCGGTCTAATTAAGCGCAGGAAGGACTGACAAGATCAAAGAAACGAATGTTGTACATATATCTTGCGAAAACATTCATTGCTAGCTCTAGTTGCCTCGAGTTTTCAACAGCAGCAACGATTAGGCAGGATTAGACATTTTCACAGTGTTTGGATTGCATAAGACAAGGGAGATGTTTCTTGCATGCTGCAATAGTTTACTCTTCCCAATTTAGATGCTCATTCAGGATTATGCCGAGATCTTGCACTGTTTCGCTATCTTTTATTTATTTATTTATTTTAATACGTTAATTGGATATCGTTAAGAAGTATTGGAGGAAATGTTTCACGAAATGTATGCGGATCAACTTTGGCGTTGTATGATTACCATTTGTGACTACTTAAGGTTTAGCCTAAGACCCTGTTTTGTGACTATAGTGATACTGAGGAAACATCGTCATACATACCTCATACGGCAGCGGCAATGATCGCTTAGATATCATCATCATATAAGAGCTGTCTACAAAAATGAAGCAGAGATGAAGTATCATGCACATTCAGCGTAAAAGCAAAGGATCGAGGACTATATCCAGCAACCAGAATTTCCTTAGTCTAAGTGTCAAGACGAATTTTAGAAGTCAACTTTAGTGAAACTGACGTTGCAGCTAAAGCATTTTTCACCGTCACCTGTAGCGGTATGGGACAAGAAAGAGAAAGCCTCCCTTGACCGAACCGTTCTGGGCACAGCGCAGGAGTAGAAATGAGGTTTTAACGAGCGCTCGAGAGGTACAGGTCAGTTGCAGAACACTAGAACAAATTTACAGTTCAAACATAGTGAGATACCTCGAACAGAATGACCTCTTCCACTATAGCCATCATGGATTCTGAAAACGTTGTACATGCAAAACTCAACTCGCACCACCTCACTTGAAATCCTTAATGGTAAGAAAGCAGTGCGCTCATCCAGCGCGGAGAACGAAGATGCGCTTCTATGTAGGTGCGCCGCTGTTTTGCGTCAGTTCTACGTTGAGTCAGGACGTGGGCTTATGTGCAACAAGACAGGTACCTATACAGACAGCACGATGACGTCTCGGGCAGCACGGGTACGCTGCATGACGACCATCCAAGAAAATATCCCGCACTCTCTCAGCCAACAAATCCACAGTCCAGTCACAAATTACGTTTGATAAACCATTTGTTCGTTAATAAATGTTGGCAGATTCGGTGTCGTATGTTTCGTACGATCAAGAAATACTAATTTTTCCTTACTATCCTTACTAGGCAGTAAGGAACATTCAGTATTCCTTCAATCTTACAAAAGATTTGGCTCTGAACACCGCCAACGCTTATTAACGAAAATATGTGTTGTGATCGGTGCGGATGCGGTCCTAAAAAATACCAGTACCATGGGGGTACACTTCCTCCTGATCACCTGAATGTGGAATTGGAAGATGTAGCAAAAGGTTCGTGGCAGGAGCGACCTCTCTTACTGATTTACACACACTCTGTGCTTTTATCCCGTACGCGCGAAGTTCATCTGCAGATCGCGCTGCAAATGGCGGACGCGTCACGTCGTGAAGTCGCAGGGGCTGAGGTGGCAACCAACCCGACGCAATGTGTTTCACCGTGGCGTAGGTGCCTGACGGCTTTTGCGACACGACATTCTTCTTGTCGGTACCAAAGTGAGAGAGGCGAGGAGAAGACAGGTGTCAGAATCCTCGACCAGGACACTGGTGTCCTCCTGGCTCGGTCAGGGAGGAGAAGGCGGAATAGGATTAGCTTCCATTGGAGTATTGGGGGCTGCGACATCGGATGCCTCCTGTCCCATTGGAGAGAACCGTCGAGGACGACATTGCCAGGAAGCCCTTCGTCATCCTGGGTGTCTCGAACAGAAAAATGAGATTAATTTTCTGTCAATGGAATAAAGCTCCGCTGCAGTCGGACCTGATTGGTGTGTTCACGACCACAGGAGCCAGTTTGTGGGGTAGCTCACAGCGTTGTATGGCCAGTGAAGTGAGATACTGCAGCAGGGAGCCAGTGGAGCTGACCTTGGATCCTGCAAGGAGATGCGGTGCTGCCTGGAGTGGCGTGGGTGGCCTTGCTGTTCCTTGGGGTGAAGGTTGGAATCAGAGGAACAATGTGGTCGACAATGTAAGCGTTCTCTCTGGGAGGTCCCCTCTTGTTGAGTGGGTTGTTATGATGCCAAAAATCTAATGAATCCATGCAGTGAAGGCGACACAGTTTTGCTGTGTGGGCCTTAAATGTGCAAACAACCCACTTGGCTATGCCTTTGGATGCTGGATGGAATGGTGTGGTATGAATGAGAGAGAATCCGTCATAGTACAAAAGGAAGAGAATTTGATGGAGGTGATATCCATTGTGGCAATGGTATCAGGGAGACCATCTAAGGCAAAAATGTATGTGAGGACTTTGATCACCTGTTTTTCAGAGATAGAGGTCCTCTTAACTAGGAACTGAAACTACATGCCACCATCACATGCAGGTTTTTGTTCAGAATCACTAACACTATCACCCCCGAAAGCAAGTACCTTTCCTCCTTACCTAGCAAGTACTTTCCCTATCCTTTGATTCTGCAATAATTCTCTACATTTTAAACACAAAACTACATTGATGTTACATATATTCCTTGCCTCGTCCAGTATACACTGAGGTGACAAAAGTCATGAGATGCCTCGGAATATCGCGTTGGAACTCCTTCTGCCCGGCGTAGTGCAGCAAATGGACATGGCATGGACTCAGCAGTGGTAGGAAGTCACCTGCAGAAATAACGAGCCATGCTCCCTCTGTAGCGAAAGTGCTGACGGTGCAGGATTCTGTGCACCAACTGACCTCTCCATTACGTCTCATATTTGTTCGATGGGAGTCCTGTCGCGTGATCTTGGTGGCCAAACCATTTGCTCGAGCTGTCCAGGATGTTCTTCACACCACTCGCAAACCGATGTGGCCCGGTGACATGGCACACAGTCATCCATAAAAATTTCCTCGTTGTTTGGGAGCATGAAGTCAATGAATGGCTGCAAATGGTCTCCAAGTAGCCGAATATCCGGAGGACCAAGCCCATTCCATGTAAACACAGCCCACACCATTATGAAGCCACTACGAGCTTGCACAGTGCTTTGTTTCAAAACTTCGGACCGTGGCTTTGCGGGGTCTGCCCCACACTCGATACCTACCATCAGCTCTTGCCAACTGAGATCTGGACTCATCTGACTGGACCGCGGTTTTCCAGTCGTCTAGAATCCAACCGATATGGTCACGGGCCAGGAGAGGCGCTGGAGGCGATGTCGTGCTGTTAGCAAAGGCTCTCGCGTCGGCCGTCTGCTGCCATAGCCCTTTAACGCCAAATTCCACCGCACTGTCCCTGACGGATGCGTTCGTCTACGTTCCACGCGGTTATTTCACGCAGCGTTGTTTGTTAGTAGTGACAACTCTAAGCAGCCGCTGCTCTCGGTCGTTAAGTGAAGGCCGCCGCCACTACGTTGTGTATGGTGAGAGGTAACGCCTGAAATGTGGTTTTCTCTGTGGATCTCGAAATGTTGACTTCGCTAACGATTTTCGAAATGGAATGTCCCATGCGTCTATTTCCTGTTACCATTCCGCGCTCAGTGTCTGTTAATTCCAACCGTGTGACCATAATGACGTCGGAATCCTTTTCATATGAATCACCTGAGTACAGATGACTGCTTATAAAACTAGCTTGTTGTGCGTCACTCTTCCCCAAGAACCTGACCTCAAGTACTGTCACGGGAAAGGCCACGTATAACACTAACCTGTCGTAACACAAGCTAATATTATCCTCTGAGAGGATTTAGAATTTTGACCGCGTGTGTGTCTAACGGATAAATGTATCGGACTGTTATTTCGAATATATTGCAATTAACAGAAAAACAAAACAGGCTTTAACTTTGGGGGTTAATGAAAGTAGTAAAATTCATATACGAATGAAAAAATGAGCGGTCGCCAGCCCAATTAGGCACATTAATTTGAAAATCTATGTTTAAGAAAATTGAATATTAGTTACTGAAGTTACTTTCGTCAGTATTCCCTTTGAATAACACACAGGATACAAACGGACGCAGGACACTCTGAACTGTGGGTAGCAGTAGTTACCAGTAACACACAAATCAGTAATCATACAAAGCAAAAACGTACCAAACTTGTACAAATAACAGCTAGACTCAAGGTCATTACTGGAACCCTACTGAAATGTTACTGCAAGAAGTGCAGAACCAAATCTACACATGAGGGTGCTTCTGTCTTAACTAACTTGTGAATACCACAAATAAAAATAAACAATCCCACAAATACACTGTTTATACTCTCATTTATACAAATACATCAGATTCCTTAGTAGTAATAATAGTCCAATTATCTTTCTGACATGTGAAGAATATTATGGGGACCCATAAACTAGTATAATGTCACTAGACAAGCCCTATGACATTCACTAATCAAGGCTAAATTATGTTTCAAATCAGTTTAACTTATTTGCCTTTTTTCATCACCTGTGAAGCAGGTATTTTAGACAGTAACATTTACTCAATGTGGTACTGTGTCTTTGCAAAACGATACTTTGCACTAAACTGAGAGTACTTTAGCAAAATTCTAAATAACTTAACTTTTTTGGTTTTAACTTCAACTTTTGCTAATCCTTGCACATTTGCCAAACCTAAATAACAACTTTAGAACGCTTTAGTTCATTTGAAACAGGATACTCGGTTTTTATAAACACTTAGCAGGGGACCCTGAATAGGTTCATGATCAGGATAGAAGATACGGTCCAAAACAGATTTATAGCATTTGGATTATTATGAAAATCATTCACACAAATTAAGTGGTCCACGCTTTGATACAGATCTGTATGCATGAAGTTAGTAGAGGAGTGGCGAAGTTGTGGTGGCAAGCGACATGGTGGCTAACTGTACTCACAGCTCTTGATGTTTGAATACTCTATAAATTTTCTTCTTGGCGTCGGTATTTCAACGTATTAGAGCCATTCCTTATTGCCGCGAATACCAAGCAACAGCCCAGTCCACATCCGAGGCAATTTTCCTTGCAAAACGGCTTCCAATTGCATCCCTTGGCACCGTCGATGAGTACCGTGCAACGGCTAGCCACTGCCTGCTTATCGTTCACGCCGAGGAGTCGCCCAGTTCGAGCGCCAAAACCACCTTTTACATCGTGCCCTGCCACTTCCGTTGTGGAGGGACCTCCCTACATCTTTTACATTTTACAGTACAAGTGCCCTAAGCGTGAACCAGCTTCCCTTACACATTATTTTTCCTATAAACATACACATGTTATAAAATTCTATTATTTAAAACAATCATTTATCTTTTTCCATATAAAAATTTTCTGTCACAAATCAGTGACCTTAACTAACAAAGAACACACACTCCATAATCGCAGATACACAGTTACCTAATATGAACCTGCTATTAATCGATATAAGTGTTACGAGCTCTGCCAATACATCAGTGTATGTGTCGATCCTGCAATAATTCTCTACATAGCAAGTAGGAAACTGCATTTACGTTACAGCTACACCTTGCCACGCGCACTACATTTTCCCTTACAGAGATGTGTCTGGCGTCTACTTGTTGTGTTAATCTTGCCATGTTACTCTTCCAATGTGCTATTCGGGAAATGTGCTCTACATTACGTTTAACCTTCGGTCAGCAGTGCAGGCAACTCTGCGAGGAGAAATAGCGGGCCCAGTGCGGCGCACCTTCTCGAGACGGCGGCTGTCATGTTTGCGAAACATCCGGGAGCAGGGCGCGGCGCGGGTTCGCCGTTATACTCGGCCGGGTAGAGCAGAGCTGGGCTGGGCTGGGAAGGGCGCGGAGCAAAAAGTCGCGGTCGGCGACTGCGGCTGCGGCCTTGGCGGTCACGTGACTGAGCGGTCGCGAGAGCCAAGTGAACGTAGCTACTAGGTCGCTCCGTGTGGAACACACTAGACTGTGCAGCAACTGACCGTCGGGGATGCCACAGATACCGTGATCTACATCTACATCCACACTCCGCAAGCCACCTGACGGTGTGTGGCGGAGGGTACCTTTAGTACCTCTATCGGTTCTCCCTTCTATTCCAGTCTCGTACTGTTGATGGAAAGAAAGATTGTCGGTATGCCTCTGTGTGGGCTCTAATCTCTCTGATTTTAAGCTCATGGTCTCTTCGCGAGATATACGTAGGAGGGAGCAATATACTGCTTGAATCCTCGGTGAAGGTATGTTCTCGAAGCTTCAATAAAAGCCCGTACCGAGCTACTGAGTGTCTCTCCTGCAGAGTCTTCCACTGGAGCTTATCTATCATCTCCGTAACGTTCTCGCGATTACTAAATAATCCTGTAACGAAGCGTGCTGGTCTCCGTTGGATCTTCTCTATCTCTTCTATCAACCCTATCTGGTACGGATACCACACCGGTGAGCAGTATTCAAGCAGTGGGCGAACAAGTGTACTGTAATCTACTTCCTTTGTTTTCGGACTATTTCCTTAGGATTCTTCCAATGAATCTCAGTCTGGCATCCGCTTTACCGACGATTAATTTTATATGGTCATTCCATTTTAAACCACTCCTAAAGCCTACTCCCAGATAATTTGCGGAATTAACTGCTTCCAGTAGCTGACCTGCTGTATTGTAGCTAAATGATAAAAGATCTTTCTTTCTATGTATTCGCAGCACATTACACTTGTCTACATTGTGATTCATTTGCCATTCCCTGCACCATGCGTCAATTCGTTGCAGATTCTCCTGCATTTCAGTACAATTTTCCATTGTTACGACCTCTCAACATACTACAGCACTATCCGCAAAGCATCAGTGAACTTCCGCTGTTATCCACAAGGTCATGTATACATATTGTGAATAACAGCGGTCCTACCACACTCCTCTGCGGCACACCTGAAATCACTCTTACTTCGGAAGACTTCTCTCCATTGAGAATGACATGCTGCGTTCTGTTATCTAGGAACTCTTCAATCCAATCACACAATTGGTCTGATAGTCCATATGCTCTTACTTTGTTCATTAAACGACTGTGGGGAACTATATCAAACGCCTTGCAGAAGTCAAAAAACACGTCATCGACCTGGGAACCCTTGTCTATGGCCCTCTGAGTCTCGTTCACGAATAGCGCGAGTTGGGTTTCACGATCGTCTTTTTCAACCCCCCCCCCCCCCCCCCCCCCGCTGATTCGTCATTAGACTCGAACATAGCACGTGTTCCAAAATTCTACAACTGATCGACGTTACAGATATAGATCTATAGTTCTGCACATCTGTTCGATGTCCCTTCTTGAAAACGGGGATGACCTGTGCCCTTTTCCAATCTTTTGGAACGCTACGCTCTTCTAGAGACCTACGGTACACCGCTGCAAGAAGGGGGGCAAGTTCCTTCGCGTACTCTGGGTAAAATCGAACTGGTATCCCATCAGGTCCAGCGGCCTCTCCTCTGGAGTGATTTTAATTGTTTTTCTATCGCTCTGTCATTTGTTTCGATATCTAACATTTTTTCACCTGTGCGACAATCTAGAGAAGGAACTATAGTGCAGTCTTTCTTTGTGAAACAGCTTTGGAAAAAGACATTTAGTATTTCGGCCTTTAGTCTATCCTCAGTTTCAGTACCATTTTGGTCACTTATTGTCTGGACAATTTGTTTTGATCCACCTGCCACTTTGACATAAGACCGAAGTTTCTTAGGATTTTCTGCCAAGTCAGTACATAGAACTTTACTTGTAATTATTCTGACACTCATTAACAACTACCTTTTGCAACACACTGGCTCTATGGTTCAAAGAAACTAGTATATACGCAAACTAGTTCTTAATATCGCCGGCTGAAGTGGCCGTGCGGTTAAAGGCGCTGCAGTCTGGAACCGCAAGACCACTACGGTCGCAGGTTCGAATCCTGCCTCGGGCATGGATGTTTGTGATGTCCTTAGGTTAGTTAGGTTTAACTAGTTCTAAGTTCTAGGGGACTAATGACCTCAGCAGTTGAGTCCCATAGTGCTCAGAGCCATTTGAACCATTTTTCTTAATATCCCTGTTCGACAGAGTCAACATAACGGTAAAATGTTTACGTTTAGGAAAGAGGGGCAAAGACATTGACCTTGGAACCTCCGAACGCCGTTAATATGCATCAATAAAGTTATTCTGACACACTGAGTTGTCCTGCAGAGATAGTGTGTAAAGGAGTTGCGGACAGTATGAACGTGAACATTCATCGAGGTAGGGTGCTGTGTACAGCTGAAGTAGCGATGAGCCACAGAGGAAGGAAGAGCACATTCGAATAGCGGAAGCTAGTAATTTTCCACCATACTAAAGGCAAAACTTGTCGTAAAACTGCTGAAATGTTACAAATGAAGAAAAGTACAGCTTCCGATATAATCCGAAAATTCCGGCGGGAAGGTAGGATTGACAGACTACTGCATATGGGAGTCGAAGAACGTTTTCTGTGGGAGAAGGGTGTTACTTCATCTGGAAAACGAACAAGACCCGTGCTAAGTGCTCCAAAACTTACTATTGAGATTGCCAGAACCATCGGAAAGAAGTGCATCTCGAAACAATAGGGAGTCTGCTCAGAAGAGGTAGCCCGCATCTCGTAGTCGTGCGGTAGCGTTCTCGCTTCCCACGCCCGGGTTCCCGGGTTCGATTCCCGGCGGGGTCAGGGATTTTCTCTGCCTCGTGATGGCTGGGTGTTGTGTGCTGTCCTTAGGTTAGTTAGGTTTAAGTAGTTCTAAGTTCTAGGGGACTGATGACCATAGATGTTAAGTCCCATAGTGCTCAGAGCCATTTGAACCATTTCAGAAGAGGTAACCTTCATGGCCGTGTTGCAAAACGGGAGTCTTTCATAAGTAAAATAAATCAAAGAAGGAGAATAATGTTTGAAAAAGAGCGTATTCCAGACGACAGTATGCTGTGGAATGACGTTATATTTTCCGACGAGAGTAAACGTAGTTTTGTACCCCTGTAGCGTTCTTTAAAAAAGTTAATCTTTTGATTACGTTGAATGAATGCCTGACTGAAGAGTGAGTACCAAAACTTTAGTTGTCGTGCATTGTGATGTAACTGCAAGTGGTGTGGTTACTCTGTGTTATTGCTAGCAAAACTTTATACGGACTGATTGGGCAATGCAGCTCCCAATACCAATGAAGAAATACAGTCACTGTAAAACACATTCAGCACCTTACGCACTGAATCCTCTGGCCCTGTTCAAAACTGACAACTTGCTCTCTGTGCAAATAACAAATTGAACTGTCTAACCTATAAAGCAGCAACGGTGGTACGCGATATATTGTGGTCTCTCATTAAAAAAAAGAAAAAGTATTCTAGCTACAGGCTCAGCAGTGTGCAATGCTGGTCATAATACTTTGAAATGCAAATGAAATTCTTTTGGATGATGAATGAGGAAAATCCAGTATATTTGAAAAACGTATGACCTGCAGAGGGAGGCGGTACTGATTGTGGTGAATTACTAACACAATTTTTTTTCAAATTACATTCCAAGTTAAGTTTGGCTTTCCAAAACATTTGACAGTGCAAATTACGTTACTCAGAAAGTTGCTTCATATTTACTAACTGATCCACAAACAATGACATTTAAGCAGCAAATATTATCTAACCTCACTAAAAAGGCATAAATACAAATCATCAAATTACATATACCTGTGTAATCTAACAAGCATTTACATCAAATCAGTTTACGCACATTCTGGGCTTACTGAACAATATTATTACAAATTATCAGCCAACTTATCTATACTAACACGCTGGCAAAACGAGAGTCATTAAATATTTAACTTCACCTTGCTTGCGGGAATACTTCTGCGTACATGTTCTCGTAATTCCTACCTTAATCTAATAATTAGTGGCTTCACAGAGCACAACACAAAACTACCCACTCCATCCTCTTTCCCTCACAGACAGTTACCTACAACTGTGCGCCAACTCCAAAACTACAATCTCAGACCTGAAGCAGTATGTTTCGCTCTGTGGTCGTGCACGGTCAGCGACATGAATTATAAAGCCTATTAGAGACATACATCGTTTATAATATAATAGTTTCATTTTACTTTACAGTAATGTTACTATCATATTCCGGTGTCACATACAAGTGCACCCCAGTAGACTCCTTTCAACCTTCGCCCAAAGTTTTGTAAAGGCCTTTTAGCTACTGCTGTGGAGGCGACTCGGCCGAGTTGCCACTGTCGTTGCGGTAGGCCGAGTTTGTGAATTCGTGAAACGGCTTCTGGCGCAGTAACCACTAGGACAATATCTCCCTGCCAGTATTACTCAGCTATGTCCCAGGGTCAGGTAACAGGGTAGGAGAACGAATGTTCTACGACATTCCAACAAATTAGTAACAAAGCCACAGAAATGAGTTAAAAGGTTTACTTATCCTTATGACTTGTGGAATGATGCAGTCTGCAACACTACATTTAATATAACACAAAAAAGGCCCTCAATGGCTAAGTGCAAATAATCGTAGCTAAACTTCACAGTACATAGCAAATGCAATTTACGACTGTCTGTTAGAGTTCACTGAACGACGTTCCCTGTTTTCGTCAGTCCTGGACGTGATCTATAACCAATTTGGCAAGAGCCGCTCTTCTATCTTCCGAGTAGGTTTCTGTCCGTTGTCGACCGGTCAGTGGTGGACTGTACTCGGTCGGCAAATGGTCGAGGCCAAGTCGATATCATCATCATCAGCGCCGCCTATGCCGCTGGTGAAACTAGCACAAGTGGCGAGTCTCTATGGTAATGGCACCAGCTGGCATCTTTGCCCATGTGGTGCTTTCTCCCTGGCTGTGTCTTGCTCGGACGAAAAATCACTTCACATATTTGAATCTGATGAGAGGGCAAAGGTTTGGCGGCGATCTAATACTGAGTTTCAAGAAAAAAGTCTCAAAGCAACTGTGAAGTATGGCAATGGACATGTAATGGTGCGTGAGTGCATGCCGGCGAATGGAGTTGAACTGTTTCTATTGAGGATAAAATGAAGAAATTTCAGTACCTCAGAATTCACAGGGACAATTTGCAAAGGAGCACCGAAAACGTGGGGATTGGGGAACATTTTATGTTTTATCGAGGTGACGACCACAAACATAGGGCCTGGAATGTGAGCATGTGGTTATTGTTTAATTGTCAAAAGATGCTTCATCTGTCCCCTCCATCACCAGACTTGAATGTGAAAGAGAATCTTTGGGAGAAATAATGAAAACACCAATCACATCAAGAGAACAGCTGAAAAACAGACTGCAAGGATAGTGGCAGAAAATATCTTCCGAGTACAACTGGGAATTAGCGGAGAGTATTCCAAGTCGTCTCAGAGAAGTAATTAAGACGAAAGGAATGCTTGCCAGACACTGAACTTTTGGAGCATAAGTAGAAAGAAAGGTGTCGGAATAATTTTGTGCAACATTGGTTTTGTTTTTGCTTTTGTTTGTTATTTCATATGTTTATATTTGAGTATTCTTTAGAAGTACGATAGACATTTAGTTTTCCCTTACAGGAACTCCTATTTGCTTCATACCAGTGCTTTAGTGTTAGCTAAATCAGTAATATAAACGGAAATATAATACATCATGTCTGATCGAAAAATTATGTGAGTCACTGTGAGTCTTAAGGGGGGTAGGACGTCAAACGGGCCGACTTGGAGCAGGAGAGGCACCATAGGACATTTTAATTTCCACTGTCTATACTTTTACAAGTAAATTCATAAAACTTTGTCAGCATGACCAGGAAGGATTCAGGATGCACACTCGTAGCAGCGGAAGTTCAAAAACATAACAAAATAAGTTTTTTTACATGTGAAATTTCATCATTTTTTCACTTACTATTGGCTGCATTTGTTACTATAGGTACACTTTTCTTCATAAGTGAGAGAGACTGTTCGATGAATTTTGCACAGCATACAAACCATACTTACAGGTGTCTGAAACTCTAGAATCTATTTAATTTATGAAAAAATGAATGAGCTGTTACTTTTTAAACTTTATGTTTAGAAAAAAATCAAATTTTGTAATTAATTATCTCAATTTTTACCAAAGTTTTTAATAGATTTAGAAAATTCTAGAGTTTCATACACCTGAGGGTATGGTTTGTATGCTGTGCAAAATTCATCAAAGAATCTCTCTTAGTTGTGAAGAAAAATGTACCTATAGCAACAAATGCAGCCAATTGTAAGCGAAAAAATGATGAAATTCCACATGTAAAAAAATTATTTTGTTATGTTTTTGAACTTCCACTGCTATGAGTGTGAATCCCGAATCCTTCCTGGTCATGCTGACAAAGTTTTATGAATTTATTTGTAAAAGTATAGACAATAGAAAATAAAATGTCCTGTCGTGCCTCTCCTGCTCCAAGTCGGCCCGTTTGACGTCCTACCCCCCTTAAGCATCTACGACAAAATCCTTTATGAGGTTAGTCTTATAAAATAGTGGAATAGTCGACCTAAATTTAAAAAGTGGAAAATGGCTGCGTAAGCAAATTGACACTTAATCTCGTTTTGTTACACTGAATGACCATGAAGGCGTCTTCTGACGGGACGTGAATGCGTTCGTGGACGCGGAACCTGTCGAGTTTTGTCACGTCACAGCGTGGAATTTAACGTTTACTACACTGGGAAGCGTGAAAGGAAGAATCTGCCCACGTCGCGTTTTCGCCTCGTGTAGAGGAATGAGGCCAATGAGATGAAACATCGGTTTTACGTCACACATTTGCTGTTTTTATATTACAGCGTACATATGAATAAAAGCTGATTCACGAAACCAGTTCACTGAGGATCTTTCGAAAACGCGTCATTTTGGGTACAATTTGTAACAGCAAAATGGCAGGAAACTGCAAATCAGTAGTTAAAGACTAATTACATTTGATCATTTTCGTATTATAACTTGTGTGTCACGGAAGCATTTCATTTCAGTGCTATGGTGCGTCGATGATTTGACAAAAGTGCGTCGTTTTGGTAGAATTTGTTACAGTTAAATATCAAATGACGATATCTGCATATACAGACTATATATTTGTATACTTCGTATGCTGTAGCTCAAACATTGCTGTCATGTTGAAGGCGTAGTGTATTTGGTAGAGCAATGAGATACAAAGTCAGTGACTGCAGGTAAACATTAAGCTACCTGCATTTATTCTTTTCTAAAATTTTTGTAGTTTCTTATTAATTTACATTAAACTTGTACTTTCATGTACTCTCTGACCAAAACTGTTTGTTCGATTTTGCGAATGTGCCTGTGCACATGGACCAATGAACTGAAAGCCTACCTCCTATGTCGTTGGCTGATTCCCTCGCAGCTCAGTTCAGTTTCTACTACAAAGAGAACAACAAAGCTGGCCTGTGATCATGGAAATGAATTCGTGTCTTAATACAGTCAATCAAGGAGATCAGTGCGTATATCACTTTAAGGCCGCCCGTAGTGGCCGAGCGGTTCTAGGCGCTTCAGTCTGGAACCGCGCGACCGCTACGGTCGCAGGATCGAATCCTGCCTCGGGCATGGATGTGTCCGTTGTCCCCAGGTTGGTTAGGTTTAAGTAGTTCTAAGTTCTAGGGGACTGATGGCCTCAGCTGTTAAGTCCCATCGTGCTCAGAGCCATTTGAACTATTTTTTATAACTAAAAGGAAGAATTATCACAGCAAATATTGTCGATCTGAGACTCTATCCTGGGTATTTCACAAAATGAACCGCGTCAGGTCGAACCAACTGGCCTCAAAGGTATGATATATAAAACTATTAAATATGTCGAACATGTACTACGTGGAAAACAGGAAAATAAGGGGGATCAATAGAAGCTGGGATAAATGAAGTACTTTACGATTAACAGCATATTATAAATATAATTATTGCCCAAAGTGATTTGTAGTACATTTTGTTTGTTGTTGTTGACTGCATAATATGTACTGTGCCTGTACCATGAATTCGCTCTTCAAGCAATCTATGCGATTTTCTCTGGTCTTCTTCAGTGATTGACGACTGAGTTAACACAATTACAATGACCGAAAAAATTCGCAACACCAAAAAATAATTTATATAGAGTAATGAAATTTCGGGAATCCATTAGTGTACGTAACATATTTAAGTGATTAACAATGCACGATCACAGGTTAATGTAAGCGCGAGACCATTGAAAATATGATGTGCTCGTACATTAATATCCGAAGTGACAGCCAGAGTGTCGAATGCAAGAATGCAAACACACAAGAAATGTGTTGTTCAGTGCAAGAAGCCAGTTTGTGGGACGCCTGTTGCACTTGGTCTGTCAATACAACGACAGTTAAAGGTGTTTGTGGATGACGCTGAAGTTGTTCGAAGTTGTCTCATAGTGTTCAGTTGGAGACAGATTTGGTGATAGTGTAGGCCGAGGGAACATGTCGATACTCTGTAGAGCATGTTGGGTTATAACAGCGCTGTGTGGGTGAGCGTTTTCTTCTTGGAAAACGGGCCCTGGATTACTGTTCATGAAAGGTAGCATAACAGGTCAAATCATGAGATTGACTTAAAACTTAGCAGTCAGGATGCATGGGATAGGCACGAGATTACTTCTGATGTCATAGGAAATTGCACCTCAAACTCCAGGTGTAGGTCCAGAGTGTCTAACACGCAAACACGTTGGTCGGAGGCTCTCAACTGGCCTCTTACTAACAGACTGGCAGCGAGGCTCAACCATCTTTCACCAGGAAACACAAGGGGCCTCCACGCTGATCTCCAATGAGCTCTCGCTTGACATTACCGAAGTCGCAAATGGTGGTGGTTTGGGGTTAGTGAAATGCAAGATACAAGGCGTCTGATTCGGTGTTGCCCTTGAAGTGACCGGTTTGTGGCAGCTCGTTGTCTCCCTGAGGTGCCAACTGCTGCTCAAGTTACTGCTGCAGATTCTCGTGACCACCGCTGCCAGCAGTCACGTACAGTGGCTACATTCTTGATTCCTGCCAGATCTTTCTGCAATATCGCAGAAGTAACATCCAGATTCTAGTACCCCTAATGCACGAACCTGTTGCAACTCAGTGAGGTGTGATAGTGGCGTCTTTGTCACCTTAAAAGATTTCTTGACAAACATCATATTACCACATCCAATCTCAAAGGTAACTAAGGATCACGATCATTGCAGCGTGAATTTAAAGGAAACCTGATTTACATTTTCACAGTGGCCCTACTGGCGCAACTCTTTTGCGACTGGCGAGAAATTTGAGTAGACATCATCTTTCATATGTAAAAACACAGCTACCAACTTTCGTTTATGTCGCATGACTGCTTATTGGTGCTGCGACTTTTTTCCCGTTAGTGTATTAAACGCATATCCGTTATTATTGAGAAACTGTATGATTTGTAGCCGACAATTGCCGCTGGGGTGCCGTGAGGTTTAGAATCACGGTCCGTGAGATGTGACAGGTAGTTTTTGTCGCCACGACGGACACCACGTCTGGCGTGCTTCGTGATAAGAAAAATATCCATTTGGTGAGTGGCTTAACTGTTTTAAATTCCACATGTGGGATTCTGAGGTTGTTGTTGTTGTTGTTGTGGTCTTCAGTCCTGAGACTGGTTTGATGCAGCTCTCCATGCTACTCTATCCTGTGCAAGCTTCTTCATCTCCCAGTACCTACTGCAACCTACATCCTTCTGAATCTGCTTACTGTATTCATCTCTTGGTCTCCCCCTACGACTTTTACCCTCCACGCTGCCCTCCAATACTAAATTGGTGATCCCTTGATGCCTCAGAACATGTCCTACCAACCGATCCCTTCTTCTGGTCAAGTTGTGCCACAAACTCCTCTTCTCCCCAATCCTATTCAGTACCTCCTTGCGAGGTGCCGGGGCTAGTAGTGTATTTATCACTAAATTCTACTAGAATCCACATGTGTAAATCATGCTCTAAGCCCCCCCTATTCTAACTCCGACTTTTGCTGTTGCACAAGGATAAAACAAATACGCGAACTGACTCTAATCAACCCTGCTAGTGGAGTAGAAGAGAGTTTGGCACCTGCAATAATTTAATTTGATAAATACGTTAAATAAACAAAGGTTTCATTAGCATAGTGAGGAATGATAGGGTTGCTCTATTGATTAACAGAAAGAAAGTTCTGTCCAAAATAACAATATGATTTATTAAGATTAAACGCAGAATAGTAAAAGAGACACAGGAAATATAAAACATCAAATCGGCTAAAATTGGAGATTCATACAAACACAGTAAAGGTGAAGTTGTCCCTAACTTAGATCGTGAGGTTTAAGACGAAGTGGTATGTGGAGCCAATTCCTTTCCACTCAAATCTCAAGAGAGACACACAGCTAACCCAATAGTAATTGCTGCTACTCGAAACTGAACAAAGTTAGAAAAGGATGAACAGGCGCGCTCTGCTGAGCTCTGATTATCACCTAGGAAAATCCCTATCTGCCGGTGCTGCGGACGTACATTACCAACAGTCTTCTTATCTCCCAGAACACGATCTGGCGTACCGCAGGCGAGGGCTGGTTGCTCAGACGTCCTCGACCGAAAGGCGACTGCTGACTACCCAGAGCACCCGCACAGGCCGAACACCGAACATTCCCGCCCCCACGACAGTGGCCGTGGTTACGTTCCAATCAGCAACTCGAAAACCGGCGGAAATTCCACTCCATTGCCGGAGCACTACCGTTCCACCAATGGAGATTCTTGGCGCCAATTTCTGTGCTGATTTTGCAGAAAGTGCGGGAATTTTCCCGCCACAACTGCGTGGGTACACAAGTCATTCCCACGCCTCGCTGGTAGCCCGCCAGAAAGTGTTTTCGCAAGGTTTCTCTGAAGTAACGGAACCTCTAGCCCAGCCGCTACTTCACACCCCAGCGGGCGTGTCTCTTGACAATGTCGGCGTCTGAAAAGCATTCACTCGACTGCCTCACACACGTCGGCTTAACTCTCTCCTGTTCCACAGAGCCCGCCTGTCACCGGCCCACCCGGGTGACGAGAGACGCTGCGTGGGAAGTACGCGTGTTAAGGAAAAGCAACCCTCCACCGCATGCAACTAGAGAGGAGAATCGTAAGATAGAAATATGAGAGGGGGCTCATGCCACCTCTCATTGCCCCTACGCCATTTTAGATTGTAATTGGTGAGCGGTTGGCTCACTTAGGAGCAAGGTAGTGAGTCAATCGCCCAAGAACAATCTTACAAAGTGACTCCACATACCGCACTCTATAAAAAAGATCATTGCAACTGAAAAATGCAACTCATAGAGGGAGGATTATTTATGATGTAGCCAACTTCACCTTCTTAATATGGAACACTAACACTCACATCACACATCCATACCCAGGGAGCCCCTTCCGAACACCGATTCACGCAGACATTCACGCTCTAAACATGGCCCGGGCATCTGAGCCAAATATGGAGCAGTTTATTCTTTACAATCAGAGTTGGAGTGCTCCGCAATTAAATGCCCAAGATGTTACAACAATTTTAATCATTAAACTAACCTGACCTCACTCACACATGATAATATTTAAGTTAACAATCTCTTTGTGAGTTTTCAGAATCTAGTTACAACCTCCGATTCATTCTGTCTCCCTGCAGCAAGAATAACCTTTACAAAATGTTCCCTGAACTGATGGTCCATTCACAATGACAGTGGTGGTATCTGCTTCAGTTTATGGGGACTTCAGGCACACTGTTAGCATACACACAACAATAAACACAAAATACAAAAAAAAACATGATGTGGAGAACAATACAGTAATCTGTAATAAGAATTACAGTGTAAAACACAAACGCATACAAGGTATAACATACATTACAGAAACAACATAAGAGAAAGAAATTTAAGAAAAACAAAAAAAACAAGGTTCATGGGGCATCAAATTGTGCGTGCACATTGCACAAAGTTCACGACTGTGCTGAGAATGAGGCACTAAATCACATTGTTAGAAATATCCGTGGCACTTCACTGATTCCACTGTACTGACATCACATAAGGCTAAACGTCGGTTGTAGTTGCTACGTTGTGGCAACAGCAATCGGGAGTTCTGGAGTGTCTGCAGTACGCTGTTGAGATTGTAGTCAGACCCACGCATATGATCACGGCCGTATGGTAGGAAGACACAGTGATAGGCTCTCCTCACGTCGATTAATTGTCTCTGAGGTCTACTCGTTGGGATACATCACTAGTCTAGGTCTCTTCTCTCGCTGGACAGAACTTTATGTTTCCCAATATTGCAGTTCGACGAGGGATGATGGCACGTGGAGTGACTCCACAAGTGTGTGAGGTCATCCATACAGGATCGAACTAGGAGCGACTATTGTTAAAAACTGCTCTCTAATAGAGAGGAGAAGTAAGACATGAGACCATACATTTGTTAGTGTGGCACGATACTGCTTTGTGTATGCAGATCGGCCAATGCTAGTGAGTTGTAAAAACCCAAACAGGTGAGTATAGAGCGTCCCTTTCTGTCCTGAGGCATATGAGGCGCAGGTTCTGACACGATATGTGATGTTCTTCGTGTACTCACGACAACTTGGTCTGCCGCAGGGAATCCCTCCAAGCGGCTGCCGCGTCCGGAGAGCTAGCAGGCTGTCGCGTGTCAGGGTCAACGGCCAGCCCCACTTTCGCTTGTGGCGGGGCAAGGGTCCCGTGTAATCCCTCAGGTAGGCAGCCGGGTGACTGTCAGCGTGTAGGACGGGACGCTCGCCCTCTAGCAGGTAGCCGAAGACCTCTTGTTTTTGCGCTGGCTGGCCTCTGCATTGCCACGTTCCTCGTCATCTGTACAATTCTTACAAAAGTCTTATGCCTAACTTTTTCCCATGACCTTCTATGTTATAATAAATTTACCTAATGAAACATTGATGGTCTGTCATTTCAGACACTCTTATTTTACTTTTATAGTTATTAATCTATGGCAATCATTATAACATCTAATCTAGACATGGAAATAATTTATTTTGATATACGTGTAGAGACCGATCTCAGTAAGTACATGGTGTGTGATAACTGATGCTTTGTAATGGATGACCAACTAAATGTGCGGGCCCGCACTAATATTACTATTAATTATATAGATCGACAGTAGACATGCTTCAAGAATTAACTACCATATCCCAACGATCTACATTCTACGTCTTTTAATTAAATTATGTTGTTATGCAGGTCTAAGTTTTACTGTGCTATAAAGAACATGCAACTACGCTACTTTCGCTCGCCCGTCGTCCCTCCATCTCGGGTCTGTGGTTTGGTGACCTGAAAAATAGCAACTCAACAGGCGCGCGCCACACTTGTGGTAGAAAACCCCCACAATATTAATCTAGTTATTGTTAAATCCTACAGTTTAACTTATCCTAGTATCGTACTTTCCCTTTTATTTATTTATTTATTTATTTTATTTTATTTATTTATTTATTTATTTATTTTTTTTTTTTATTTACCTTATACAATACCCTTACATAGTTCCTGTTACGCTGAGATGTCTTGCTGCTCGCCGCTATTGACGACAGTGATGTGCGCGCCGTACGACATGACCTCCGAGTTTTCATTACGCCTCACTGAAACTCCGGAGACTGGGTTAGCCATGGCTATACACGACAATAAATTTATAGTTGCAACTTCCTTCTCTATGTGAAGCGGTTTTCGCGATCGAAGTACACCTTTCCAGAAGCAATGTAATATGACCAAGCCAGGACTGGTTCCTGTTGAGGATTCAGACACCCAACACACGCCAGCTACACAGTATGTCACGAATATCCAAGTACAATTCCTTGGTGATTCATCTGTGACAAAAACGAGCAGCACGCTAAATCCCCAACCAGCACATTAGCATGGTAGGCTTTTATGCCCTCATTTCTCTCGTCTAGGGCACCATTAGAGTCAAATGCTCACAGGTTCACCCCGACTTGCAAGACAACGATACCGGCGCAGCTCTGCAAAAACTATACTGCCCATATTCACCCTCGAAATCGCGCAATATACCACAATCGTGCAGTGCACTGACGCGTGCCTGCAAGCATTGGTATGAACGTCTCACGAACTGGTTGTGGCCGCTATGGAGCGTATCACGACCTCTCAGAACGCTTCTAAGAGCACGTTCTTGTATGCGCCCGTTTGTGCGACGTCTCGTCACTCATCCTTATCCCTTAACATGGACACCAGATAGGAAAGGACAAAAACATTGCTCATGAAAAGGTAGTGTCTCCTACTCCATCAACATTGGAGATCGCAAACATAAACAAAAAGAGGATAGCAGCAGTAAATTCTTATGCAAGACAACGCAGCGTGTTAATACTTTAGCAATCTTAATCTATTAATGTAACGATTATTGTTCCCCGAAAAAAGGTTCATATCTTTGCCTATTCTACTATGTACATTTCTTACACTACTACTATTCTACGAACTCCTTTATGTGAGAGAAGTGGTGGAGTCCTATGGACTAGCGTCAATCCCTTCTTAGACTCCCCCTCCTCTGACGTGCATTAGGATTTGGAGGTCTAATTTCAATCTCCTGGTTCTACCGTTGTCCTTGGTTTCGCTCTCTCCAATTACGGTCGCTTTGCCGTTCGTTATTCCTTCTATCCCAGATTCCTTGTCTAGATTGACCCTGCTCCCTGACGTTCTGGTTTCCGTGTCTTTGGTTTCCATAACCTTGAATAGCGTAACCTTGACTTCCGTAACCCTGGTTTCCTAACTGACCAGTGCGATTATGCAATCTGCTGTCGTCTTCTGTTCCTGGCCGGTGGTATTTGTTACTTTGCCCCTTCTTCCTGTCCTTTGCGTCTTGTTTATCAAAGACTACTTCGAGTTCGCGCAATAGAATCTTGAATGCTTCTATGTCAGCTCCACACTTGCCGACAAGTGTCTGTTGGTACCTAACTGGCAATTTGGAAAAGCAAAATTTAATGATTTCTCCGTTACTATATGGACTATCTAAAAATTGATTCTTCTTGAGTAAATCATCAAGAAATTTGGTTGCGCTCCTATGCCCGGACACTTCCAGTTCAGGACAAAATATTATTTCCTCTTTAATCCTGTCTTGCGTTTCCTTGGACCAGTAGGTCCGCAGGAATGCACCAACAAATTCCTGATAAGTCCGACACGTCGCTGCCACGCCCCGCATCTTTTCCGCGGCTTGGCCTTCGATGTGTCCACACATGAATTCTAATTTGGCCTCGGTTGGCCATGACGACGGTAATGAATTAGTAAATTGCATCACCCAGCTCTTCGGATGCATCGACCCTCCATTATCTTTGAACTTCTGGAATTTGAGTATCGACAGGAAGTGATTGTGATCAAAATTCTGTCCGATCCTCGCACTGGTGTTGTCAGACGTTTCCGATACTTGCACGTCTGCGGAGTGTCCTGATCTATCTTGCTGATAACTGTGATGTGCTACGTCTGTATCACAGTGGAAGTGGCATTCAGCATTCACTCTTCTAAGTGGGCTGCAATTATTGGAGCTATTACTCGCTGTTTCTGCGTGTGCATTGTTTGTTCCGCACGCTGTCACTGGGCTAGAGCACGGCGGGCTTTTCCTCGGAGACACAATCCTGTGTGCTCCATCATTGGTATCCGAACGCGCAGTGCTCGTGTGCCCATTTCGCTCTAGTTTTGCTATCCGACTCTCTACTTCTTTCATTCGTTTCGTGATGTTCGTAACCGCAATATTACCTTGAGTCTTTAAGGCCGCTAGGGATTTCGAGTGGACTTGTGTCGCACGTCGCAAGCGCCCTGCGAGTTTAGAAGTTACTCTTGCGATTTTCGTTGCCCCTGTTGCTGCAGTTTTGGCTAGGCCTGCTACTTTTTGTGCTACCATTGACATTTGTTTTGCTTCTCCACATTCTTTCTTTATTGTTAATAATTCCCCACGAATTACCCCTATATGCGAGATTATTGCCTCAGTGTCCCTCTGACGCTGTTCGTCAGCTTCTTCCTTCTCCTTCTTACGCTGTTCGTCAGCTTCTTCTTTCTCCTTCTTACGCTGTTCGTCAGCTTCTTCCTTCTCCTTCTTACGCTGTTCGTCAGCTTCTTCTTTCTCCTTCTTACGCTGTTCGTCAGCTTCTTCTTTCATTGATCGTAGGAAGCTCAGTATTGGGTTTACGTCATCTTCTTGATCCTCTTCAAACATGGGCGATGTAACTCTGGACACCTGGGCGCTAGAGCTCTGACGTGACCGAGCTGGCCTCTGTCTGCACTCGTTCGTTTGACTATAAACTTCTGCTACCGTCTCGACCTGTGTGCCTGTCTCTGTTTCATCCTCTACTTCACTATCATAATCACGGCCGCAACGCTGCTCTGAGATCGCGTCCAAATCACCTTCCTCATCAATGCCCCTGGCGTCCTGTCCTGCTAAAAATGTGCCCATCTCATCTCCGAACCTATTCCCGTCAGTAAACTGCCCCTTATCCATTATGCTATCCTCTTTTGTTTTAGCTTCGCCCGATAATAGTCGTGCCTTACTTCTCGTTGTCATTCATAAAAACAAATTCATCTAAAATGCACAATAAAATTAATCTACTCCATATATTTTTTTTTACACATAAACATAAAATTTCAACAACGCTGTTCCAACGCTGTAATCACAAACACAATTTGATGTGGTACAGAAACCGCACACAAATCCGACAAAGTGCGATGCGGTACAGACACCACATCAGCGAAACACAGAAAAAACAATGAACAAAAAAATATATACACTGAAAACAAAAACTGTAGTCATGCGCCGCTACTTAAAACTAAACGCGGAACTACCAAAAAAAACTTGGGTATTAATCATTAAAAAAAATAGAGAGAAAAAAAATTGAATGTTCCTACTAAGAATCCTGTTTGTTTATCAGAGATTCACAGGAAAGATCCGAGGCCAAGGGTCGCCATATTATGCGAGGTGCCGGGGCTAGTAGTGTATTTATCACTAAATTCTACTAGAATCCACATGTGTAAATCATGCTCTAAGCCCCCCCTATTCTAACTCCGACTTTTGCTGTTGCACAAGGATAAAACAAATACGCGAACTGACTCTAATCAACCCTGCTAGTGGAGTAGAAGAGAGTTTGGCACCTGCAATAATTTAATTTGATAAATACGTTAAATAAACAAAGGTTTCATTAGCATAGTGAGGAATGATAGGGTTGCTCTATTGATTAACAGAAAGAAAGTTCTGTCCAAAATAACAATATGATTTATTAAGATTAAACGCAGAATAGTAAAAGAGACACAGGAAATATAAAACATCAAATCGGCTAAAATTGGAGATTCATACAAACACAGTAAAGGTGAAGTTGTCCCTAACTTAGATCGTGAGGTTTAAGACGAAGTGGTATGTGGAGCCAATTCCTTTCCACTCAAATCTCAAGAGAGACACACAGCTAACCCAATAGTAATTGCTGCTACTCGAAACTGAACAAAGTTAGAAAAGGATGAACAGGCGCGCTCTGCTGAGCTCTGATTATCACCTAGGAAAATCCCTATCTGCCGGTGCTGCGGACGTACATTACCAACAGTCTTCTTATCTCCCAGAACACGATCTGGCGTACCGCAGGCGAGGGCTGGTTGCTCAGACGTCCTCGACCGAAAGGCGACTGCTGACTACCCAGAGCACCCGCACAGGCCGAACACCGAACATTCCCGCCCCCACGACAGTGGCCGTGGTTACGTTCCAATCAGCAACTCGAAAACCGGCGGAAATTCCACTCCATTGCCGGAGCACTACCGTTCCACCAATGGAGATTCTTGGCGCCAATTTCTGTGCTGATTTTGCAGAAAGTGCGGGAATTTTCCCGCCACAACTGCGTGGGTACACAAGTCATTCCCACGCCTCGCTGGTAGCCCGCCAGAAAGTGTTTTCGCAAGGTTTCTCTGAAGTAACGGAACCTCTAGCCCAGCCGCTACTTCACACCCCAGCGGGCGTGTCTCTTGACAATGTCGGCGTCTGAAAAGCATTCACTCGACTGCCTCACACACGTCGGCTTAACTCTCTCCTGTTCCACAGAGCCCGCCTGTCACCGGCCCACCCGGGTGACGAGAGACGCTGCGTGGGAAGTACGCGTGTTAAGGAAAAGCAACCCTCCACCGCATGCAACTAGAGAGGAGAATCGTAAGATAGAAATATGAGAGGGGGCTCATGCCACCTCTCATCCTCATTAATTATCTGATCTACCCATCTAATCTTCAGCATTCTTCTGCAGCACCACATTTCGAAAGCTTCTATTCTCTTCTTGTCCAAACTATTTACCGTCCATGTTTCACTTCCATACATGGCTACACTCCATACAAATACCTTCAGAAATGACTTCCTGACACTTAAATCTATACTCGATGTTAACAAATTTCTCTTCTTCAGAAACGCTTTCCTTGTCATTGCCAGTCTACATTTTATATCCTCTCTACTTCGTCCATCATCAGTTATTTTGCTCCCCAAATAGCAAAACTCCTTTACTACTTTAAGTGTCTCATTTCCTAATCTAATACCCTCAACATCACCCGACTTAATTCGACTACATTCCATTATCCTCGTTTTGCTATTGTTGATGTTTATCTTATATCCTCCCTTCAAGACACCATCCATTCCGTTCAACTGCTCTTCCAAGTCCTTTGCTGTCTCTGACAGAATTACACTGTCATCGGCGAACCTCAAAGTTTTTATTTCTTCTCCATGGATTTTAATACCTACTCTAAGAATAATTAAATATACTGTTCGTCACAAAATCAATAAGGCTGCACTCACATACTCATTCTGTTCCTTTCGTCCAGCAGGATTAAGAAAACTGAATAAACATCGTTCTCTTACATTACATGTAGGTACCTCAAGTACTGAGCACCAATGTTGTTGAATAATACACGCGCGTGTATCCATAAATACACGAAGTCACTCGAAGCACGCTACCGCACCCAGTCCACGCAATTCACGTAATATTGTGATCAAACCAGCCCCAAACACGTGTAAATATGCTGCAGTTCTCGACCAGACAGAACAAAGCACGTTAACGATAATTCGTGTGCGCAGCGTGTAATTGCGATATGAAAATCTGACCACTTCAGAATTTAAATTTTTCATTACGTGAGAAATCAGAAACTGCGTAACATGGCAAACGCACTGAAACAATGGGACAATGTGTGACTAGTATTTTAAAAATTAACAGAAAAATTGTGGTGAAGAATGTGGAGGAAACACTACATTTATATGTTAGCACTATTGCGGTAACAGTCCTGTCGATCTAAGACAATATTACAAGGGGAATGACATTTTATTGTAAACTGAAAATAATGCACAGTTTTAGGAGTCTGTTTCAAAAATATCCGGTTTGTCTGCGTCTCACCTAGTTCCAGGATTTCAGGACAGTGGCAATAATGAGTCACGATGCTGGTATTTGAGATTCAGCGTTGAAAATGATGTCTCTAGATCCAGTATACTTCATTTGGAAGTAATGGTACGATTCCTATAGTGCTGCCAGCTGGAGTCCTGAAACTGATGTCGTTCTGTTGCGTTTTCAGAGTGTGAACAATTTAAAATACTGACCTATGGATATATGTGCCAGGTAAACGTTAATGAGACCGACAAATTGCAGGGACGCATTAATGACTGTAAATGGAGGACAAAATGTTCTACGAAAATATGTCCGGAAATACATCGTTTCCATTGACGAATGGCAGTTCCTCTGACCACGTTCCGTGTGTTCCTAGTGTGTTGCAGGCTGTGTGAATGATGCAGCGTACTGTAAGCAGCGGAATGATCCGGTACTCACGTCGGTAATAAGCAGAGATGGTGTTTGTGTACGGCCAAGCAGGTGGAAACGGTCGAGATGCAGCATCGCTGTACCAAAACAAGTACCATCATAGACACTAGCCACATCACACAACATTTCAAGCCCTTTTTGGGTGTTTCTGTGATCATGGGTCCTTTCAGACAGACGAATGTGTAGGAAGGTAGTGGGCTATGGGTGCGCCAAATTTGGAGATCCGGGTTCTACAGGATACAGAGACGGACCCTAGTACGAGCTCCAGGTAAGTGACCCGCCACTATGGTGTAAGCCAAAGTACGATTATGTGTATCCTGCATGAGAACCGCTACTATCTGTGTCACCTGCAGTCCCATAGAGATCACTCTGAAGATCTGTTGTGAGATGAGTGTGATGCATCTCTGTAACATACAGGGTGAGTCACCTAACATTACCGCTGGATATATTTTGTAAACCACATCAAATACTGACGAACCGATTCTACAGACCGAACGTGAGGAGAGGGGCTAGTGTAATTGGTTAATACAAACCATAAAAAAATGCACGGAAGTATGTTTTTTTAACACAAACCTACGTTTTTTTTAAATGGAACCCCGTTAGTTTTGTTAGCACATCTGAACATATAAACAAATACGTGATCAGTGCCGTTCGTTGCATTGTAAAATGTTAATTACATCCGGAGGTATTGTAACCTAAAGTTGACGCTTGAGTACCACTCCTCCGCTGTTCGATCGTGTGTATCGGAGAGCACGCAATTACGTAGGGATCCAAAGGGAACGGTGATGGACCTTAGGTACAGAAGAGACTGGAACAGCACATTACGTCCACATGCTAACACCTTTTTATTGGTCTTTTTCACTGACGCACATGTACATTACCATGAGGAGTGAGGTACACGTACACACGTGGTTTCCGTTTTCAATTACGGAGTGGAATAGAGTGTGTCCCGACATGTCAGGCCAATAGATGTTCAATGTGGTGGCCATCATTTGCTGCACACAATTGCAATCTCTGGCGTAATGAATGTCGTACACGCCGCAGTACATCTGGTGTAATGTCGCCGCAGGCTGCCACAATACGTTGTTTCATATCCTCTGGGGTTGTAGGCACATCATGGTACACATTCTCCTTTAACGTACCCCACAGAAAGAAGTCCAGAGGTGTAAGATCAGGAGAACGGGCTGGCCAATTGATGCGTCCTCCACGTCCTATGAAACGCCCGTCGAACATCCTGTCAAGGGTCAGCCTAGTGTTAATTGCGGAATGTGCAGGTGCACCATCATGCTGATACCACATACGTCGACGCGTTTCCAGTGGGACATTTTCGAGCAACGTTGGCAGATCATTCTGTAGAAACGCAATGTATGTTGCAGCTGTTTGGGCCCCTGCAGTGAAGTGAGGACCAATGAGGTGGTCACCAATGATTCCGCACCATACATTTACAGTCCACGGTCGCTGTCGCTCTACGTGTCTGAGCCAGCGAGGATTGTCCACGGACCAGTAATGCATGTTCCGTAGATTCACGGCCCCGTGGTTTGTGAAACCCGCTTCTTCGGTAAACAGGTAGAACTGCCACGCATTCTCTGTTAATGCCCATTGACAGAATTGCACTCGATGATTAAAGTCATCACTACGTAATTGCTGATGTAGCGACACATGAAACGGGTGAAAGCGGTGACGATGCAGTATGCGCATGACACTACTTTCGACTCAGTCCACCGGCTCTCGTTATGTCCCGTGTACTCATGTGTGAGTTCATGGCAACAGCAGCTAACACACCAACTGCACCCGCTTCTCCTGTGATGGGCCTATTACGGACCCGTTTGCGTGCTACGACCATACCTGTTGTATACAGTTGGCGGTAGATGTTTTGCAATGTGCGGCACGTTGGATGCTCTCTGTCCGGGTACCGTTCTGCATACACCCTGCAGGCTTCAGCTGCATTTCATCGACACTCGCCATAGATGAGTATCATCTCCGCCTTTTCAGAGTTCGAATACACCATGGTCACAGTTCCTACAACACTACACTATCACAGATGTCTGGTAACACGGTGTACTGCAGTTGGTCTGCATGCGGAGACGAATGCAGAACAACAATAGCAGCAAACGCTACATGCGGACACTGCGACAGCTAGACTAAACCACAACAGTGCACTACAGCCACACTCGTAAACACGGTCGTCATCGTAAACATGTCCCTGCAGATGCTGCTCGCCGACCGTGGCCCGTGTTTGTTACAACACGCAACTGAACGTCGGAGGTTTCAAGCGTCAACTTTAGGTTACAATATCTCCGGATTTAATTAACATTTGACGTGCAACAAAGGGCACTGATTACGTATTTGTTTATATGTTCAGATGTGCTAACAAAACTAACGGGGTTCCATTTAAAAAAACGTAGGTTTGTGTTAAAAAACATACTTCCGTGCATTTTTGTATGGTTTGTATTAAACAATTACACTAGCCCCTCTCCTCACGTTCGGTCTGTGGAATCGGTTCGTCAGTATTTGATGTGGTTTACGAAGTATATCCAGCGGTAACGTTAGGTGACTCACCCTGTATATGAAATGTACTACGTGTAGGGTGAGTTCGTTGAGGATACATTTTAGGGCTTATTCACATCAAAGCCCAATCCTCGAGACATCTACAAGCACTTCATGTACTTCCACGTTCAAATCTGATATCGTGCACACGTATTGTTTCATCTCTGGCCCCCACATCTTTCTCGGTGTACACGCAAAAACTGTCTTACTTCATCCAGAAATAAAACACAAGGCACTGTTTAACTCTGCTCAACAGCAAATACTTTCTTGCTGAAGTCCGCATTGATATGATGTATATACTAATTTCAACGTTTATTTGTATCCACAGACACGAAAGCCAACCCACCAGCCACTGCTACAGCGTTGTGACAAAAATTACAATCATAACTTGTATTATCATTGTATAATAATGGTTGACACAGAAAGAATGTCCAGAACTTTAATCAGCCTTCGATTTGCTTCCTCACACAAAGATCAATGGAAACATTTAAAATACAATCTGGAAAAAGTTACAAAACAAAAAAAATTCGCCAGCATGCCCCAGTCTCCCCTACGTCATAAAAACACGGACACTACAGAACAGGGCATGAGCAGACGCTGTTGTGGTTGAAGACGCCTTCGCTGCGCGTCTAATGGCTAGCGAGAGGTTTCGCAGCTGCCAGTTAGAAGTGCGGAAGGAAGTGGCGCCGCATCGCGAGCTGGCTCTCTCTCTCTATGCTGCTCCGCCCATACCTGTTCCTGGCCGCCCACTGGGCTTTCCCTCTCTTATTATAGACTGGGAGCGGCTGTGCGCCCTGGCGCCTCGGCCGACGCTCTAGAATCGTGTACCTGTGTAAGCTGTTCTGCTTATAGGTATAAGAGACCAGCGAGTCATCGAATTGCTAACGAACTATGAGTTTTATTGGTTAGAACCATCATGATCATCACAGTTTACACTATAAAGAAGTATTTGTACTTCTGGCAGAGACGGCAAAGTACTTGGAAAATCAGTAGGAGCGAATGGATAGTGTCTAGAAATGAGTTTACAAGATGAATGTAGATAACGGTGAAACAAGGTAATGGAGTGTATTCAAATTCACTCAGGTGATGCTGAGAGAGTTACATTTGCATATGGCACGCTTCAATTTCCGACCAGTTTTGCTGCTGGCGAAGCAAAATAACTGAACCTGGCAGGAGTGAAGAGGATGTAAAGTACTGAATGACAATAGCATACTGGGGTTTTTTACAAGAAAGCGTTTTCTTGAAATACAAATTTTAATGTTGAAAAACTGAAATGTAATGGTAGTGACACACCAAAATCATGATAGTAATCAACTTATAGTTGCTACATATTTTATTACAAACAAAAGCATTATAAAATCACAATCACAGTAATACAGGAGACTGCCTTACAAGGCCAGATCACTTGGACAAAAACAAATTTCTTTAACCGGAACAAGACCCACAAAACTTGAAATTTGAATATGTCTAGGTAAATATACGCAGGTAAAGCTTTACTTAAATAGTACAAATGTCCATACAATTCCCATCAGAACTCTCATTACTTCCAATCAGACGAGGAACAGATTAAGGGTAAGAATACAGATCTTTTAAGAGTTGGCTAGCCAACTTTCCTAAATAAAACTATATACTACAAATGACTACAGCAATTATGGAGGTGCTTTAATTTTGACCAAGCCAATCTTCAAATTTACTTAAATGATTAATCAACAATATTCTTAGAATGATTACAACTGGAACATGACCATATGACAATACCCCTAAAATGAGGTCGCTTCAATATTGCGTGTGAATTAGCGATAGACGCGAGCAGACCAAGGATTCAAATCAATACGAGAGATCCACGAGACAGGAAATGACATTGAAATGTACTCAACTTTGCACTGCAATTGAACTTCGGATGCTATAATTCTATACCGGAAAGATGGAATCACGCAACAGTGACAACATAAGCCAAGATGTAAAGGAGAGGACAGGGCTTTAAATATCTCTCTGCCCCCGTGGAGCTCTGCTCCCAGTATGCTCGCATCAACCGCTGCCAATTATCTGTAACACAACACACATCAACGGCAGACAATATTCTGAGACATAAACTACACAATATTATATAAAGAACAGGTAATCAATACAACTGAATAGAAACAAATTAGCCTCCGTGAGTTACTTGAGCAGTGTCAGCCCTTAAACTTCGATTAATAAGTTCACTAAAAAATCATGCCCTAAAGTTAAGATGACAAGAATTATCTCGGCTCACATTTACACGCCAAACTACCAAATGATCTACAAGGTAGAATAGAGGACGTATCTCGGCATGTCTTGAAACACCAGAGCCGGACTTACTACTCGTTGCACTTCTAGCTACGTCTTTAACCACACTTCATGTCTGCTGGTTGGACGTAGCCACACTTCCTCAACTGCTGTCAAGATAGTTATTCACGATACCGAGGTATGTGATAAACAACTAAAACAATTCCAAAGGATTTTTAGTACACTGGCATATTCAATTAAGCCGCACGCAATCCACTGAAGCAACTCTGCGACTCCAATTAAATCGGCCGGCGTAGCTTATAACAGACTCGCAGGAGCTTCTCCTCCCGACGTCTAGGAAAACCAAATCACAATGGGTGGTGGATCTGCCCTCACGACTCAACACGCCGTAGCCGCTGGCCACGCTCCTTCGTTGTCCGACTCGTCCTCTTCCCGTCCTGTCTACGTACACAGTCCCACGTGACTCTCGCTCACCGCCGATCCCGACACACATCCCCAGGACTGCGCACGCGCTGCCGTTAAATGCGCGCCGCCAAAGATGAGCAGAAGACAAATAAGCATCGAAGTCGACTCAAAGATCAAAATGACGATCAATGGAAACTGGCGCCAGGAAACGCACCAGCTCAAAGCCTTTTGAGAAAGCATTTCTATAATGTAGTCATATATGAAAGTGAAACGTAGATGATAAAGAGTATTGAAAAGAAAAGTAGAAGTTTTTTAAAAGTGGAAGATAAGAAGGCTGAAAGTAGGACTGCCAGATCAAGTAACCAACAGAGAGGAAGGAATCGTGGAAAAAAGTAAGTTTTGTCACAAGTTGACTAAAAGGAGGCAAAGGCTGATAGCACACTTGCTGAAGCACGAGGAGGTAGTTTATCTGGTGATGGAAGGCAGGGCTCAGTAGTTTCGCCCATACGAAGAGACTTGCACTGGATGAACTAGTGTATAGAGGTACATCAGACCAGTCTTTGGAGTGAAGACTGCAATGACAATACGCCCTGTTGTGGGGCGGCAGGTGGAATAATAGAATAAATGTTTTGTATTTATGCTGTTGTTTGCCGTTCTCAACACTGGCTCTCTAACTACAATCTTGGCAACCAGAAAGTGATTAGCAAAACGTGAAGCTTGTAATTAGAATTCCTAGTGCCCACTTCATCTGAGAAATACATTTATAGCTACAGCTTATAGCTCTGAGGAATTAGGAGATTGTCTGGGATTCGTAATGAAAAACCATTCTCTCTAAAATGTTCACTATATTCTGAAAGTCACAGACCAAAAAGAATCCACACAATCCAACTACCAGAGCAGTTCAGAGTCTAATGCGCTGATGCAACTATAACTGTTCAAATTAAATGCTCGCCATAATTTGATGATAATGCTCATCAAACGGCAAACTAATAATGGTAAAAAGTCTGTCCTGTGGCGGCACGTGAAAATACGACATACGCAAACTAAAGATAGATCATTAACATCATCCCAAATTTAACACTTCATTCGAAAACGATTTCATGGTTACGCGTATCCCGAGTAACTTATTACTGCATCCGAGGCTGTTTATATCAACGATACCGACACGACGCGACTCCCGGCACAGGTGGTGCGCTAATCAGCGTCTGGAGAGAACTGGGGCCTTCTTCTCGCGCAGCATTCTTACATATAAAGCCGCGGTGCGGACGGCTAAGGAAACGCCTGATAAAATCTGCTCTCCCAACTAGCCGCTGGGCTAGTAATGCATCACTTTAAGTTATCGAATAAATCATTGCTTCCTATGCTGATAGCTGATGAAGCTTTCAATTTAATTGTGCAATCAGCACACAAGTAAGTAATCATAATAAAAGTCTGACGTGGCTAAGTCAAATATTTTGGGTGAGAGAACTAATTTAATTACACTACACGCAGTAGACGAGCTCTGAACTTGCTCTTTGGAGATACGCTATAGCTATAGTTTTATAGTTATTCTGTTGAAACTTCTCACATTTTTATGATTATAGCGGATCTCCCTTCTACTCTAATTTAAACATCCTAGCTTTATTTATTCGCCTACTTAATCTATCTTGCTTCCTTAATTTCTAAGACAAAAACCAGAAAATCATGAATTTCAACTAAAATTTTAATTTGTGAGATCCAGAATACTGTTTCTACTAAATTATTATGCAAAAGGAATATAAATATAAATTTTTAAGTTTCTAGCTCTTTTGTGTTGCGCCAATGATTTTTACAGAAAAACATCCAAATTTCGAAAATGGTTAAAGTTATTGAACTGATATCCAACACATATTGATTTTGCATTACTCCTGACATGCTAGAAACATTTCAGCTTGTTTACTTAATTTTAAAGTATTGCGCAATATTTATGACGTCATAGCTAGTTATGGTGGACTAGGCTGGCACTCAGTGGAAAGAATGATGTGAATTTTATAAGGCGTGAGTATGCTGCTTCTCTACATCACCCTCTACTTAATTTTTTTGAATGTAAATGAAAAAAATTAATTACAAAAAGGGAAGCAAGAGTACAGCTTAACTCTCTATGAAAATTAAAATTGAAATGTAAAAATATAGAAATATTAAAAGAAAACTTACTACCTACTTCAATTATTTAAATTGCTGGCATGTTCACTGCCTCTTAAGCAACATTATCACTCAAAATTTAAGCAAAATCAATGAAACACTTTGGCATACATATTGCCTTAGACAGACAAAGACACAAAAATATGTAAAATTATGAAAATCTTAAATCCATTAAATTGTCTGTAAATATTTTTACATACACAAATTCAAAGAAAATAACACAGTTATTCATGATACATAAACAGATGATTATATCTTAGCAGTGCTTTCTAAACCTGAAAGAAAATTTCACAAATCATGACAATTTCATTTTTACACACGTGGATGTAGCCACTTTGGCTGACGTTCTACACTTCCATTCACAAGGGTAGAGGGGGTAAAGTTGCTATGGTGTGCGTCCTTCATGTCCACTATAACTTACATGGGGAAAGGGGAGGGGTCACTATGAGTGGTGTCCAAGTCACTCCACACTTTCACGCAACTACCAGGCTGCCATTATCTGGTTTGTCCTGTAGAACAAACAAAAAGAGTGCCTCAGACTCTGTTCATTTAAAATCTAAGGGTGGGTCACAATTAAATGGGGATATATATACATTTTATCTTTCAATATATTGCTGGAATAAAGTTAACAGAACTTTTTCAATTTTACTCTCGTGGTTACTTAACTGTCATAAAATCGGTAAACAAATGGCTCAAAACGCCGTTAGTCACGTACTAGAGCAAATTTGTGCTCAAGGCATACAATCACGAATCCTATTTAATCTCAATTTATTATTTCTGGGCCAGAACACTGAACCAATGCTCGGTAAATTCTTGATACATTTGTATTTTATTTACTTAGCTGACTCATCTTCGATTGCCTTATTCTTAGAGATAGTATGAGTATATTTGATTAGCAGTTTTCTTCTGAGCCTCTTTGTACATGTGAGTAGCTTGTGGTAATAGTAAAGTTCTGAGTGTTCAAAACACACTACGTTTAGTTGACTACTAAATCCACTTATTGGTCCTCTGCTGCTGTGTCAGTTCCACATCTGCAATTATGTACATACTTCATCGAAGTGTATTTATGCTGAGCTATAAATAATGTTTCACGTCTGCCATTATGTCACTCAATTATGTTGCTTGTGTATGTACTTATTTAACACTCACTCTATTAACATTTAACGCATAGGATAGCACATTTATTTCATATCTATAGTGTATTCCAGCTGATCAGTTTGCTCACGTGGCAATCCATTTCCACTCGATCGGACGCTGAAATCACAGGTAGTCTCTCTCGACCTACCACTATAGTGCATTATTATGGACGAGCGTAATGCTAAATTCCTTAAACCTATAGGACACCATGATCTGCTCTGTCTCATCTAACATAAGGGTACCTATGGTCGCATTCACGCCTCCAACTCATAACCTCAATACATGTAGGTGTGTCACTGCACACCCAACACCAAAATAATGGCCAGCTCCAACCTTATAAATACTTCAGGGACGTGTCCTTCACGTCTCAACCACAAACACTACTCAATTCTATTACACTGCCATTCCTTGCTACACAAGGTGAGTTCATTCTTACAACTTATCTGCATATTTTTCATTACACTAAGCAATCTCTTTTACTATTAATTAGTTAGCTCTACAGCATACAATAGGGTTCACTGCCACTTCAGATCCTGATTGTACACGAATTTGTATATCTTTTTAAATTACTGTTGGTGGACCATTTCCAATAAAACAACAACTTTGTACTTATAATATTACCATGGTTCTATACATACTTGTTACTCAAATACCTTTGTATCTTAATTACATCATACTTCTCTGTTGTTTATGTCACTGTTAGGTTTGTCACATTAGGTATATTCTTCACTAATCGGTGGATAGAATGGTTACAGAACTCATGGCTTGATAGCCACGATGGAAAATTTTTGTATTGCAAAGAAGGAGTCGAAACTTTGGTGGATAGGAAAGATGAAGATAGAGTGAGACCTGAAATGGGAAAGAAGATCTCACACAGCTGGGACTGCACAGCTGCCACACTGTGCAGAGGTTACAGAACAACCTCCTCCCTACAGAATTCATTAGCTTAATGCTGGCTTGATAGTCATACCGGAAGATTTTAGTATTTGAGAGTAAGAGACGAAATTTTGGTGCATAGGAAAGATGAAGAATGAGTGAGACCTGAAAAGGAAAGAAGATCTCACACAGCTGGGACGGCACAGCTGCCACACTGTGTAGAGGTTACAGAACAACCTCCTCCCTACAGAATTCATTCACTACCTATGAACTTCTTTAGGTCGATCACATTCCTGAGACCGAATAGCTTTTTACTCTTAGGGTACTCTAGCCTATATGCATTGGCATGTGGTTATCCTATGATCCTGAAAGGTCCTTGGCATACGAACATGAATTTGTTTCTGCATTTATTTTCTTTGATTTTTCCTTGGTTTTGACAAGGACTAACTGACCTTTTTCAGAACTGGTGGGTACAGCTTTTGCGTTATGACGCTTCTTTCTTTCTAATGTTCTTTTCCTTATATTTGCCCTAGCCCTTAACTTCTTTTCGTCTGTGGATATTTGCGTTAGAATAGGGAATTCTACCATATCTGCAATCACATTGTGTGGTTCTTGGCCAAACATCAATTCGCAAGGCGCAAAACCAATTGCATCATGCCTTAAGTTGTTAATTACAAATAGTTCCTTTTGGATTTGTATCCAACTAAAGTGATCGACATCTGTCTTCATTACATTTAGGTCAAAGTGTGTAGGGGTTTCCTGAACTACATTTTCAGCTGCCTTTTCCAGTCGGTCTATTAATTTCAAATCGAAACACCGCACGACTTCATTACATTTAGTTTGCTGAACATGACCCAAATTACTTCGCCTCCAGACCGGGTATAACACTAGTTACAGCTAAACCACTTTCACTATTATCGACGGGTTCCTTCTCCAGTGACAACTGGTCACAGCTACTGGGTTCATCGACCCACAACAGGCTTTTCTCTACATTCTCACTTACCTCCTGTCCTAAATCTACTAGTACAGTATCAGCATCCTGCACAGGCACTTTAGATAAGAGCACATCATCCTCATCGTAAATATAAGCATGAATTTCTTCTGCTTCTTCACCTGACAATTCAGTATTTTGTAGCTCTTCCCTACCGTTACACTGCTGCGCCTTCTCTTTCTCTTCCCATTTAGAAAGCGTCTCTAACATGGTATCTATTAAATACTGTGAGTGATCTAATATTTCTGCTGTATCCTTAGATGCTACCGACCCATTATCCGAATCCTCAGTTTGAGTATTCTGATCTGTCATACTAATTACTGTAATTACTGGCTTAGGAAAAGCAACCGCCTGGTGAGCGCCAGTATCCTCATAGACGGGAACTAGTTTTCCAGCCTCTGCCTACTACTGTTACCTTTATTTGCATTATAATTAACTGGCACAGCATTGCTTTCAACACTGTTGTTTACTTGCACATTTTTGTTAGGAACAAAATTACTATCATTTGGATGCAATTGTTGGTTCTGGTAATTATTTCTCCAATTCCTACCTTTCTTAGGATGGCGAACACCTACTCTTCTGATGTTTACATTGCCATTCTGCTCGTTCTTAAAATTACTACTTGTGTTATTAGCATTTCTGTTATTACGTGCTTGCTCCTCATTGGCAGCCACACGCTCTACACGTTCCAAATATTCAATGAAACTATCTATATTGTCTCCAGGGGCAGATATAATTCTAGTTTGCCAATACCATGGCAGTTTGGCTTCAAGACTTAGTATTATCATTTCAGGTTTTAGCTTTTCGACCGAATGTGACAAACGTGAGATCCATGACATGGCAAACTCTTTAATAGATTCCTTGCCAGCATTGAAGCGTTTTCTACTCCAAAATTCTCTCAACACTTCATTTTGCTTATAGCTAGACGAATACTCATTAATGAAAGCTGCTTTAAATTCCGCTAATGTTTTACACTTCAGCATAACATCAGCTGACCAACGCATGGCGTCACCCGCTAAATGGCTTCTAATAAATGAGATTTCCTCTCGTTCAGACCAAGTTGATGGAATCACATCTTCAAAATAGTTCCAGAAATCTAGCGGGTGGATATCTTTATCTGGATGAAACCGCAATAACTGCCGACACCCGATAAAAGCGGCGTTTGCAGCTACAGCTTGTTGCATACTACCATTGCCAGAAGTTACTGAAGCTACTTTACTCTCAATGTTAGCAATGTTAGTACTAATATTTTATACTCTCAATTCAACATTATCTACTCTTTGCACAATATGATTAGTATCAGTTTTGATTGCGTCTACTTCTGCTTGACATATGTTTACTTTTACATTAACATCTTTAAACCTATCTGAACACAGTTCGGATTCCGGCTCGATCTTTTCTGTTAACTTCTGCTCCAGTTTCGCATCTTCCATTTGGAAGTCTTTGCGAACCTCAGCAACTTCGGATTTTACTGTTTTATTCATCTCAGATAACTGTTGAGCAACCTTTTTCTTAATATCCTCAAAGTTGTAATCAGTTTTATAATTTAAACTGTCCAGATCCTTGTTCAACTTATTGCAGCCAGTCTTGAAGGAAGTTTCTAATTCAGCTTTATTGGATTCTAATTGATTGTCCATTGCCTCTAACCGTTTATTAAAATTGATTTGGCTGGCCACAATCCTGTTATTTACCTCAATTATATCAGATTTTAACTCAGCTGTCATTCTAGCATTACTGGTAGCTATTGCTTGTAATATAACATTTAAATCAATAGCCCCAGTATCTTTGGGTTGCTCACTAGCTGGTTTTTTATCACACTCAGGTGAAGAAAAACTAGCTCCAATAGCAGAATCATCAAAACGAAATGAAACATCTGATTGATCAGTCATATCTAACTTATCCTTTTTAAACTCTACCACCTCTGATGACTGTTTCGTTTTTAACTCATCAGATAAACTATCATCCAATAAATTAACAATTTCTGATTTCTGCTTTACTACAGGAGTCTCTATTACTGAATCATTGCCCCTTTTCACACTACTGTCAGGAGGAAATACTTCATATTTCACTTTAACATTACTATTTTCATGCATATTTACACTTGAACCGCTGTCTGGATTTACAGTTCCCTCAACAGACATAGGTTCTGATTTAAGTTTAACCTCAGTTTCTTCTGGCAGTTCCATCGCCGATAGTCTTTTAGTGCAGGTTAGTAAGTATTTTAACAGATTTTCACTTAACTTAGTTCCTTCTGCACGACGTATGGCATTGCTGGCGCGGCGTACCAGGATTACTGACGCGACGTAGCGCGCTGAACTGCAGACGGCACTCCGACGGCTGCTATGTGTTTGCATGGCCCGCAACTGCAGGCGTGGCTCCGGCTGTTCCGGCGGATGACTGCGGTGAGGCGAAACTGGCTTCTCGCGATGCCGGCAGCACCGCTAGACTCAGTGCCAGCTCCTTCAATCCAGATACGTCGTTAATCCAATTGCGTCGTCCACATACACACGTAACGCTTTCACTGTTCTATTACTCAGTTGCGTGTCGCATTTCACTCCTGAATCTGAATATTTAAAAATCACTTTCACTTATACTCAGTTTGTTTCCCGGCCGATGCACCATATGTTAGGCGGCGGGTGGAATAATAGAATAAATGTTTTGTATTTATGCTGTTGTTTGCCGTTCTCAACACTGGCTCTCTAACTACAATATTGGCAACCAGAAAGTGATTAGCAAAACGTGAAGCCTGTAATTAGAATTCCTAGTGCCCACTTCATCTGAGAAATACATTTATAGCTACAGTTTATAGCTCTGAGGAATTAGGAAATTGTCCGGGATTCATAATGAAAAACCATTCTCTCTAAAATGTTCACTATATTCTGAAAGTCACAGACCAAAAAGAATCCACACAATCCAACTACCAGAGCAGTTCAGAGACTAATGCGCTGATGCAACTATAACTGTTTAAATTAAATGTTTAAGTGAATGCTCGCCATAATTTGATGATAATGCTCATCAAACGCCACGCTAATAATGGTAGAATGTCTGTCCAGCGGCGGCACGTGAAAATACGACATACGCAAACTAAAGATGGATCATTAACGTCATCCCAAAATTAACACTTCACTCGAAAACGATTTCATGGTTGTGCGTATCCCGAGTAACTTATTACTGCATCCGAGGCTGTTTATATCAACAATACCGACGCGACGCGACTCCCGGCACAGGTGGTGCGCTAATCAGCGTCTGGAGAGAACTGGGGCCTTCTCGCGCAGCATTCTTACATATAAAGCCACGGTGCGGACAGCTAAGGAAACGCCTGATCAAATCTGCTCTCCCAACTAGCCGCTAATGCATCACTTTAAGTTATCGAATAAATCATTGCTTCCTATGCTGATGGCTGATGAAGCTTTCAATTTAATAGTGCAATCAGCACACAAGTAAGTAATCATAATAAAAGTCTGACGTGTCTAAGTCAAATATTTTGGGCGAGAGAATTAATTTAATTACACTACACGCAGTAGACGAGCTCTGAACTTGCTCTTTGGAGATACGCTATAGCTATAGTTTTATAGTTATTCTGTTGAAACTTCTCACATTTTTATGATTATAGCGGATCTCCCTTCTACTTAAATTTAAACATCCTAGCTTTATTTATTCGCCTACTTAATCTATCTTGCTTCCTTAATTTCTAAGACAAAAACCAGAAAATCATGAATTTCAAGTAAAATTTTAATTTTTGAGATCCAGAATACTGTTTCTACTAAATTATTATGCAAAAGGAATATAAATATAAATTTTTAAGTTTCTAGCTCTTTTCTGTTGCGCCAATGATTTTTACAGAAAAACATCCAAATTTCGAAAATGGTTAAAGTTATTGAGCTGATATCCAACACATATTGATTTTGTATTACTCCTGACATGCTAGAAACGCTTCAGGTTATTTACTTCATTTTAAAGTATTGCGCAATACTTATGACGTCAGAGCTAGTTACAGCGGACTAGGCTGGCACACAATGGAAAGACTGATGTGAATTTTATAAGGCGTGAGTATGCTGCTTCCCTACACTGTCGTGCCTATCCTGAAGGTAGATAGTTAAGGTCAAGAATAATTAAGTACTGTGTCTCTCTTCAGCAACTGTTGCTTTCATAAGTTCCTCTTCCGCGTTTCTCATTACATCTGTATTTGTATATAATGAAAGAATAAGCAACAAGTTGCATATAAGACATTTAATTTCTTGACCGGTTTCGTGCACTTAATCCTTTCTTCAGTGTGCGAAGCTAATGAAGATATTAAAAGATATTAAATTTCTTATACGTAACTGGTTGCTTATTATTTCATTATATACCACTACACTTACTGAAGACGGACAATATACTGCACTATATTTGTTCTCCAATCTGTCCATGTTTGTGCAGCATTCAGCGCCAGCACCACAACTCGAATGCCACTAGTCGCTTCTGATCCTTCTTCAATGCATACATTTCTGACTCATACGTCGCACACTACAAACTAAATTTGTCATGATTTCTTTCAGTTTAATGGGTTATTGATCTCTCATGCAAATCAGCTATTCAGATGGAAAAAAACGTAATTTTATGTAAGATAAATTTAGCACCTGTATCTTATTGGTTGGTTCGTTGATTTGGGGGAGGGGACCAAACAGCGAGGTCACGGTCCCATCGTATTAGGGAAGGATGGGGAAGGAAATCTACAGTGCCCTTTCAAAGGAACTACCCCGTGATTTGCATGGAGCGGTTTAGGGAAATCACGGAAAACCTAAATCAGAATGGCCGGACGTGGGTTTGAACCGTCTTCCTCCCGAATGCGAATCCATTGTGTTAATCACTCTGCCACCTCGCTCGGTGTATTTTTATGGTTAATGAAGTGACTAAAAGGCGATAAACATTATTTCATGTGTCCCTACTCACTATTCGTCTAAGGGAAACCAGATTAGTAATATGATTGACTAATTAATCATTAATTGAGATCGCAATGTTAGGTGCCAAATTCTGTACCAGGGTTACACAAACTGTGTCCTGCAGAACACCGGTATTCCATGGGAATTCAATAAGTGCTCCATGAAAAGCTATTCATAACATGGCTTCCTTTGACGTTTTGGCAATACGGATTATTTTTTTAAAAAATTGATTACTAAGTCTGTGTTAACAGCTATGATTTAAATCTGAAATAATCGCTGAATAAAACAAGTTTTTCTCGTATTTCAAGATTTTATCCACCTTCGAAGTAAACAAGGTGTTCTGGCGTAGTACCATTATTCTCAAAGTATTCCATTAGAGGAAAAGTTTAAGAACGCCTGCCCCATATGACAAATAGCAGTTGCTGCTTTCTCTCAACGTTTAGTTTTCGTTTTCTCTATTCTCTTTTCTGATTAGACGATAGGCTACGTAAACTCCCCAGAAGTAGCCAGTGTACTTTAGTTCTTTCCGTGGACTCAACTGCCGACAGCTGCAGAGTACCACAAAAATAAATAGTCTGCGAGTATTAAAGTCAATGTATTTTAGTTAAATAGCCGGTGTCGTAGCTAATTAAATGATAAAATCATACAGGCCAACTTGCCCCAACTGCTGGGCCAATCTACCCCCTTGGGTGGAATTGGTTGGTCCAGGTGGTATTACGGTATTACATGGTTTTTATGAATAGACGGTCTGTGAGACGCCATAATTACTTAGTTCTAAAGGTTCTAAAACAATGTAAAAATGTACATCTGACGCCCGATAGGATCTTCACAATTGAGAAATTGTTTAAAAACAAGTTCTTCCGCGTCATTTTTAACACGTAATGTATGTGCCTACCGATTACAACTTATCCGTTGAATACTTTCATCACCTGGATTACTGTGAGAAAGTGATCTGACACACATAAGACATAGGGCACTTTCATCCTCATATTCTTCATCTTGAGGAAACTTCTTGGGAGTACCTACTTCCTTACTGCGCTCTATTTGAGGAGTTTTATCATGTGATTTAGCTTGACAGTGGGCAGTTTTTTAAAAATAGGTTTCTACAGAGGACATCCCTTTAAAATGTTGTCTTTCCATCTGTGGAGGTTTGTTATTCACATTGTAAGGCTTCTTTCACTGGAGTCAGTATTGCTAAAGTTCTTATTGTTTCGTTTTCTGTCTCTTTTGATTGGTTGCCGTTTCTCAAAGTCCGAGCTCCTTCAGGCGCTAGGTAGCATAGTTGGTCAGCTGAAGTGACCGTGTTCTTGATCAGTTGAAGGACCAGCCTAAGCAATAAAAGCAAAATGTATAGCGTCAGGATCAGGTCTATTTGTTTTGTACGAAGGCATCGGAAAAACAAAAAAATTAAATGTAAATAAAAATCGCATACATGTTACCGGTTTCAAATAAATGCCAGATGCAATTTGCTTACATAAAAATTGTATTGGATGTGATGTAGACTTTTAGTACCTGTTAAGTAAGAGTACTTCCTTACGTAAAGGTAGGTGCGTAAGTTGTCCCTGTGGGCCGACGTGCCGCTATTTAAGTGGGCCATTGTCTCCCAACGCCATACTGGAATTACTCTAGTTCCTTCACGAAAACATTTTCAACATTTATCGCCCTAAACAGTGTCAAAATAATCCTTAAACTATGGACTTTAATCGTTGTAGTTATTTGTTTAGAAAGAGCATTGTCTTCGAGTGCACAACAAAATATTTTGAAGTAAGCAAAATTTTACTTTCACTAGCAAGAAACCACAAATTGCGTGACCATATTCTCTCTGCAATTTAACTGCGTTGACGGTTTGTGGAAAGACAACGGTATAGTTGCCATCTACCTCCTTGGTCGGGGCGTATTCTGATGGCAGTTTAACGAAATAATACCAATTGACCGGCGTACTCCGGTCTTCGCTACTCTGTAATGTCCTTCAGACACGCTTAGTGACAATGAAAATGGATGCCAGATGGGACTCGAACCTAGATATCCGGCTTCACGTAAGTGGTCGCCTCAACAGCGTCGGCGGACAGAGCACCCCTCCACAACTGACCCAGACTTCCACACATCACCGTGTGTCTACGTCCCGTACTCGCACAATTGCTGTAATTTACGCACAGGAATTTGCAAAGTACGCTGTAAACACCCAGGTACTGCAATACAGTGTAACCATAAGTCTGTTCCTGTGCGAAAATCACAGCAGTCGTGCGAGTACGGGACGTAGACACACGGTGATTTAAGTTTGGGTCAGTCCTGGCTATTCTCAACTTGAACAATCGTCTGGTCACCTCTAAATACGTTTTCTTTAGTAAGCAGAACCATCTCTGGGAGTCGAGATGCTTTGCACTTAAGAAAATCAAGATGTCTATTATACTGCAACGGCAACTAAAGTAAGGTTTTTGTAAGCGTAATTTCTGCAACCTTCCTGTTTTTTCGCGAAATAACCCAGTTATAACAATTTTAATTACTTTTTCCAGAATTAGTATCGCGGATTCGCTCAATTCATTCTAAGTTGATAAAATAATTCGTTCCAAGTTTCTCAAATGCATTTTAGCAAACACGAAGTTCCTTTTTCATATTGTGTTAATCTAAAAAGCAATTGTCTGAAGGAAGAAGCTTTTCTTTTATGCTAATCCTTCTACGCAGCACGTTGCATACCAACAGAATATGGGTTTTAATTGCCACCGAGCCATATTTTTTCGTATTTCAATCAATCTTTGCCTTAAATGTAAGAAAGATACATAGTGCCGAATCGCCTGAAGTCTTTAGCACACCTTGCCACACGCTTGTCAGCCGGTAAGCCTTTATTCTCTTTCAAAATATTTGTGGGTGAGGAAACTGCTGGTCAAATTTACAAACATGTCGTGACATACTCGAGGTTCCTGAATGAGTTCAAAAAATCTTATGGGACTTAACTACGAAGATCATCAGTTTCTACGCTTACACACTACTTAACCTAAATTATCCTAAGGACAAACACACACACCCATGCCCGAGGGAGGACTCGGACCTCCGGCGGGACCAGCCGCACAGTCCATGACTGCCGCGCCTAAGACCTCGTGACTAATCCCGTTCGGCCCCGAATGAGTATTTAGTAACTTTTTACTCAGTTTTCATTACGATGCTCCTATCTGAAACTACCTCATAAAGAGACGCAAACTTTCCCCATGTTACACTTGAGCTCTTTCTGTTGACTGGTATATATTTCCAAATTCTTAATTTCTCCTGAGTTTCCTTTAAGTCTGGTTTGTTCATTTTGCTGCTCCCGCCATTAAGGTAGCTGAGCCGCAGTGAAACTACCTACGCAGACGTGTACTTGGCTATTCTGTAGTCACTGTTGGTTGATAGCGCAGCCTGTTGTCATGTACAGTAGGCGGAATGGGTCCCGTGAAGCTCGCGAGGCTTGAGGAAATCCATGTTGGCTTGTTTTAACCAATGTACTTCAGTACACACGTACTCCTGCGTCTCCGTGGCTGCAGGTTGAGCTGCTTTGATGGTTGCGACAGAGATAGGGGCAGACAGGCTGGAAGGAAAATTTGTACACCTTTCGTTTTAACCTGTCAGGACGTTTCACGAAAGCATAAAGTCTTATGAAAAGATAAAGATTCATTCTAAGTATAAACATTATGTTCCACACTATGTTGATTCCCTCAATACCGAATAAAATGTCTGAAGTGGCATAACTACAGTTTCTGGAGTTTCAGGGCCAGTACATTAATTGGGGCCTCTTCCTTCTCTTCCATGAAACTTTCCTCCCCCACTCACCAGAAAGTCAGAAGCACCATTTCTCATACCAACTACCGTCCACTTCTCCGCAACATACAGTGAGCTTACGCCTAAGGCACTCTCCTCCCACTTGCATCAAAGAGTAAAATAAACTAGAAAGACTTGTCCATTTTTTAATTAATACTCGATTAGAAATATAATCCGCAAAATATGTATCAGTGCTTGAAATAACTCTCCGTCCCTACATCACTGCCTGTACACTCCGTCTGAACAGGCCTTGCAAGGACCAGCGGCACCGACCGAGCGCCGTGTCATCCTCAGCTCATAGGCGTCACTGGATGCGGATATGGAGGGACACGTGGTCAGCACACCGCTCTCTCGGCCGTATGTCAGTTTACGAGACCGGAGCCGCTACTTCTCAGTCAAGTAGCTCCTCAGTTTGCCTCACAAGGGGTGAGTGCACCTCGCTTGCCATTAGCGCTCGGCAGAACGGATGGTCACCCATCCAAGTGCTAATCCAGCCCGACAGAGCTTGACTTCAGTGATCTGACGGGAACCAGTGTTACCACTGCCGCAAGGCTGTTGGCAATACTGTAAACTACTCAGGGTAAATTACAATGAAATAGAAAGACAGGTTTCTTTTAGGAAACTTTGTACACTCAAACTGAAAACACTAAAATTAATTCAACTGTTAACAGTACAACAAAAACGAGTGGTTATGTAGTCACTGCTTCAAGACTTAACTGCACCGTCACATCACGTACATTCGCTAATGAAATTCGTCATAAATAATCCATCACGATTTGAGGAGGACAATGATGTGCGTACCTACAACACTAGAGGAAAAAGTTATCTTTATTACTCATTACTAATGGTGCCAGTGGCTCGGGAAGGAACTTAAAATGAAACAATAAAAATTTTTGATCATTTACCCAATAATATAGAATGTCTGATAGGTAGCAAAGCAACTTTTAAATTTAACCTAAAATTATTTCTCCAATATCTTCCGCTCTACGGACGAATTTTTATTTTAAACTTGGTAGTGTATAAGAAAGAAAAATCCTAATTTTTAAGTGTAGTTGTATGAGTAAGACTAAGAAATAATGGCTTCAGTAATGTTAACACTGATAATGTACACATACGAGGTGTGGCTAGAAAAAAACCGGACTAGTACTGGTGAAACAATAAAACGAATGCAATAAGGCTGAAAGTCGCGTCGCCTGTCACGTGACTCTCGCTCCGCCTACTGCTCGAGTTTCATCTGCCTCGTGCACTCAGTCTGCCCGTGGCGTCTGTTTTAAGTAGTTGACGTTTTGTCTGTGCGTCGGAAAATGTTGATTTGTTCTGACATCCTGGAAAACATTGAAAGTGATCCCACCTTCTTACAAAATGTTATTACTTGCGATGAATCGTGGTTTTTTACTTACGATCCCGAAAATAAACGCCAATCGATGCATTGGAAAACTGCTGGTTCTCCACGACAAAAAAAAGCACGAACGTCAAAATCGAAATTCAAGGCAATGATGATTGTTTTTTTTGACATCAAAGGGATTGTGCACATTGATTGGGTACCAGAGGGACAAACAGTGAATCAGCATTACTACATTAGCGTCCTGGCTACCCTACGTCAGCGAGTACGGAGAAAACGGAACGATTTGTGGAGAAAAAATTCATGGATCCTTCACCAAGACAATGCCCCAGCTCACAGTGCGTTGTCAGTGAAGACGTTTTTGGCAAAACACAACATTCCCATCTTAGATCATCCACCCTACTCACCTGATTTGGCCCCCTGTGACTTTTTTCCTTTCCCTAAAGTCAAGTCAGCTTTGAAAGGAACTAGATTTGAGACTGTTGAAGCAGTAAAAGAAAAAGCGGCGGAAGTAATGTATGGACTTACCGAAAATGATCTGCAGCATTGCTATGAACAGCGGAAAATTCGTATGGAGCGGTGTAGAGACCGAGGAGGAGAGTACATTGAAGGAGATAACATGAAATTGTAAATAATTGTAAATAAATGTTTTTTCCAGCATCAGTCCGTTTTTTTTCTAGCCGCACCTCGTATATTCTGTAAACTCATTCGTTCGATATAATGTTCATAAAAGAATTCTAAAAGTAACCTGTGGAGGTGTAACTATCTAAATATTTGATATCTACAGTATATTACTGTTTCTCCCAAATTATTTTTCTCCGTTTATGTGCCTCAAATACGGTATATTGTTTTTAAAAAATCAATATTTTGCATTCTTTCATTTGTTCTGTTGCCAATGTGGAAAACCGCCCACGACGCATTGTAGAGAAAAAGTAGTTTTGGTTATTATTTTCATATCGATAAATGAATGCTCGCTTTTGCAACTGTCAAAAGTATGGGTGAAAACTTCGTAGTGGCTGTGTATACATGAGGGTAACTGATCGTAGTGGTCTACGTGATGTTGTAGTAACAGCTCTGTCAAGTCATATAGAGGAGAAAGTTTCAACATTGGTACTTGAAATGAAGTTCTTACCAACATCAGCTGGGTCCGAATCAGGGACGGAACGTTTCTCGGAAACTATTGTGTAGACCCGTAAAACAAAACATGTACCCACTTTCACCTTTCTTTCACCAAGCGAAGTTTCGGCTGTGTCAGAGAGCAACCTATGATTTGATGCAGAATCAGTCTCTGCCAAAGACACAGACTAATATAGCGCATCATTCACACCAATTGGTTCATGTGTTGAGAATAGTTATTTACGAGGAGAGCAAAAAAACAGGACACATTTTATGGTGGCTTTAGAGTGAAGGTGGTAGGGGTCCAAAGAAAATTAGTTCACGTGTGTGGCATTTTTTCAAGTTAGTCATAATACCATAATAATATATAAAATCAGATCATTTTTTTCAGTACGTGCCCCTGAAACGTATCATATCCGAGCCACAACCATTGTCTAGTGCTGGTCGGTCCTGAGAACGCCACCTCTGGGAAAGGGGTTCTTCTATGTTCTATACCTTGGACATAATGCGCCCGCCTGCCCTTAAGAGCTGAATGGAGGTAGTCTGGATCGAGCATCTTACTTTCAAACATCAGTGAGTTTCACATGTTTCTCATTGTTTCCTAATGCCTTCCCGAAGAAAACTTCTGAGAGGGTTGGCAGCAAACAGGACCTTCCAGCATTCATCTCGGCAGATCTCCACTAACTCTCACATCCTCAAAAATCGAAAAATTTGATACTGTCATTTTTTATATCATTATATACTGTGCGGAATAAACCGTTCATATCACGATCAGCAATGAAGGGCTGTTCCACAACTACTTCTTTTTCTGAATTCTCCTTTTATTTCGGTTTTGCACGTTAATGGCCTATGGAAGTGCCTACTTTGTGTCCTGGCAGTTGATTGGCCGAACGGCCTGCGAGTGAAAAGAATTTCTTGGAGCGGTTTTGGTGCTCGCGAAGTCGGAGTCAGTGGCCCGGCAGCCTTCGCGAGGGTAGATTGGGAGCTGCAAACCCAGAGCCGTTTTCCTGTTTTTGTGACAAACGAATCGACTTATAAGTAATCCGTGTTTGCTGGGCGAACACTAGCCTCATGTTGGAACGTTGAGACGTCAGCTAGCAGGAGGAAGTGTTTGATAACAGCCAGGCGGTTGTGGAGAGGTCTTGTAGACGACAATAAATTCCATTCATTCCATTCGTAACCTGTGGTATTTCTGTGTGTGTCCTTCTCTCTTTTCATCTACATTCACATGGCTACTCCACAAATCAGACTCAAATGTCTGCCAGAGGGTTCATCGAACCACCTTCACACTGTAACGTTCCCTGGCATTTTCACAATTTATTTGTAACATATACGCCGATCTGGGCAAGTTATATATATATATATATATATATATATATATATATATATATATATATATATATATATATATATATATATATATATATCTTAATATTACTGAATGTGGTATGAAATATGTTTGTTATTTTTATTATATTTTTTTGTAACATTTCTCTGTATTTAGGATAGGAAATTTCTATATTTATTATGTGAATGTAAAAGTGTCAGTATTTGCGGTATCAGCGATATTTGCTGGAAATCGATTTACAAAGAAATGTTAATAATCGTAATAGTCGTGCCGTTGTTTATCTTTGGCATGTGGAGACTCTCTGTCGTTGTATGGACAGAGCAGCTAGTTGTGTGGACAGAGCCGCTAGAGTGAGGAAGAGTCAGTTGTGGACAGAGCAGCTAGTTGTGTGGACAGAGCCGCTAGTGTGTGGAAGAGTCAGTGTGTGGACAGAGCCGCTAGAGTGAGGAAGGGTCAGTTGTGGACAGAGCAGCTGAAGTGAGGAAGAAGTGAGGTAGTGTTAATCCTTGATCGCTCTAGCAGACGCGATGTGCAGCTACGCTCGCGCCCATTAGACGCGCCTGATTCATTAACCCGCATTGTGGGCACTAAAGGTTGTGTATGCATCGTGGTTATCCAGCAGAGTTAAGATGTACTTCTTTTGTATCTGTCGGGACTTTGCCGCCTTTAATCAAAGCGTACGAATTAATGTGAGTTGACTTGTTGTTTGGGCTAAATATATTAGTATTCATTAAAAGTGTGAATTATTTATGTAAATGAGCATGCCCACGTCATCTATAAATCACATGCGTAATGTAGTAGGTTTGATCAGTGATAAATGTCGGCTTGGCAATAATTAAGACATTTTCTGTTAATTAAAATATTCTTGTGTTCTATGGCTAGTGCCGGGATAAAAGTCAGTAAAAATATTTCACAAAAAGAAAAACCCACTGCATTCTGGAAAGTGTATGCCAAGGCCGAATGATTTAAGAGACTCAGTTCTTATCCAGATAGTACTATCCAATTAATATGAGTGCACGTAATAATTTCCTTTAAATGTACGTAATCCTTAAGAAAGTAAAATTTGTTTTTTTATTACCACACGTAATGAAGAGAGTGGTTCTACAACAAAGTTCGCACTAAGGCAAATTAACTTTTAAGCAAGAAATAAAATTATTATTTCCTTTTTTTATTTCAACGAAATTTCAAATCATTCATTCCAGGAATATCATTAAAATGGCACCCAGCGTGAAGCTCGATTCAATTTTAAGAGAACATCATTAAAACACTAATTGTCTATTATTCCAATCTCCAACAGTGCGCTGAAGAAAGAACACCTATATCTTTCCGTTAGAGCACTGATTTCCCTTATTTTATTATGATGATCGTTCCTTCCTTTTATGTCGGTGTCAATAAAATATTTCGCAGACGGAGGAGACAGTTGGTGATAGAAATTTCGTGAGGAAGATCCCGCCGAAACGAGAAACGCCTTTGTTTTAATGATGTCTACCCCAAATCAAGTCTATTCTGTACTTATTAGACCGTTCATTCCATTCAGGAGAAACTGTAATTCTTCTTCACTTTCAATGAGGATAACAATGTCATCAGCGTATCTTTTCATTGATATTCTTTCACCATGAATTTTATCCCAACTCTTGCACATTTCTTTTATTTCCATCATTGCTTCTTCGATGTATAGATTGAACAGAAGTGCCGAAGGACTACATCCCTGTCTTACACCCTTTTTAATCCGACCACTTCATTATTGGTCTTCCACTCTTAATGTTCCCCATGGCTCCTGTACGTATTGTACGTTAACTGCCTTTCCCTGTTGCTTACACCTTACTTGTTTTCCTCAGAATTTTGAACATCTTGCATTATTTGATACTCCCGAATGCCTTTTCCAGGTCGACAAATCCTATGAACGCTTCTTAATTTTTCTTTAGTCTTGCTTCCATTATCAACGCAAAATCAGCACTGACTGGTGCTCTTACCTTTCCTATGGCCAAACTGATCTTCATGTAACATGTCCTGAATTTTCTTTTCCATTCTTCTGTATATTATTCTTGTCAGCAACATGGATGCATGAGCTGTTAAGGGGACTAGTTTGTGAACACAAGGGAAAATGTTGAAAAAATAATCAATTCTCTAAACCTCTAGATCAGGCTGTTCCAGCTCGTCGGCTCCGTTGTGAGCTGCGGAGCGCTCCCTGCTCCAGCGAGTCGTGTCGCTCGCTGTGACAATTCAAGTGGGCCGGCACGCTGGCACGTGGCACGGCTGGCTGAGGAAGGCGGCAAGGCAAGCGTTTTGATCTGCCAGCTGCGTCTTACAAGATCGACAACCTCATACTCTTAGCTGCTAAGACGTGGTGACTTGCTACACCAGGAAATACGATGTTCAGGAAATAAATAAGAAACAAGAAAATGCATACTAAATTTATTGGGCCGCTGTAGCTTGACTTTTTTTTTTTCATTACAAGATCGGAAATATCAGGCGTCAAAGTGTTCGCAGCATTAATTCGGAGGATAGCCTTCATTGTTGCATCCTGAAGAAACGATTGTTCCTTACTTTTTACTCTTTTCATTGCTGAGAAAAGCTGCTCACAACAATACGTAGATCCAAACATGCACACATGATCTGAGAGGCATTGTTGTGAAGCTTGGGAAATGTATCTTGCTGTAACGAACGATACCATCGTGACAAATCCAACGTGTTGTAGTACCTCTCTTTCAACAAAGTTGAATTTTGCAAGTCAATAATCTCCAATTGAAGTGACGATGATAGGTCATCGGGGGAAAGTGAAAAAGGAGTGCTGAACACCTTAAGTTCCATTTCCAAACTAGTGAGGTCTCGGAATCGTGTTTGAAACGACGTGATGAGCTGCTTTAACTTTGCTTGGTAATCGCCGAAAGTAGTACCCTCAGGTAGTTTTAAAGAAGCAAGACGATTGAAGAATGTTAAATGTCCATTACTCATCTGCCTCTCAAATAAACGTAACTTTTATATGAACGCTTTGATATGGTCGTGCATGTCAACGATTAGCTGCCCTTTGCCCTGCAATGGCAGATTTAAATTATTCAGATGCATAGTTATGTCAGCTAGGAACGCCAGATCTCACATCCATTTTATATCTTTCAGACAACGCATTTCTTCCCTTTCATTTCGAGAAAAAGGGATATTTCCTCACGAATGGCAAAGAAAACATCAAGAACTTTTCCCCGACTCAGCCAACTAACTGTACTGTGGTAAGGTATATCCCCATACTCCGCTTCCATATCTTTCAGGAATCCTTTGAATTGGCGATGATTCATACCGTGACGCAGCACAAAATTCACACACTTCACGACATCTTTTATTACGCCACCTGTTTCAGCACACAGTGCCTCTTGGTGAATAAAACAATGAAGAGTGAAAATGTCTTTCCCGAATTCGTCCCTGAGTTTACTTTTCAAACGAGAAGCAAAACCTTGGTGACGCCCGATCATTTGTGGTGCACCGTCTGTCGCTACAGAATGGAGCTTATCCCACGGCAAATTAATATTGTCCACTGATTCAGAAACAGCTTCAAAAACGTCACGTCCTGTTGCGGTGTAATCGAGTGGTACCACATCCAAGAGTTCTTCAGTTACTTGCAGCTCCATGTCGACACCACGCACAAAGACTGCAAGCTAAGCACAGTCCGATATGTCGGTGCTTTCGTCAAGCGCTAGCGAAAATGCAACAAAGCTCTCCACCTTTTTTCTGAGCTGTGTCTCTAAATCCGCTGCCATGTCCAGGATTCGACGAGACATTGTTTGCATCGACAGGCAAACCCCTTCAATTGCCTGCACCTCCCTTGGAAACAAACATTCTGCAACTGCTACCATGCACGATTTTACGAGTTGTCCCACCGAAAACGGCTTGCCACTCGTCACAATGATGTGAGCGACCCTGTAGCGTGCTCGAATTGCAGATTCAGTAGTGTTTTCTCCACTCTCATTCAGCTGGAAATTATAAACGCATTACAGAACACGAACTATGTTGCACGTTTTGATACCCTCTGTATTACGAAACCGTTTTTAAACTTACGTCTCCTGGTATGTCGTTCTTAAGCCTGGCTACCAGTTCTCTGCGTGCAACGCCTTCTACCTGATCGTAGTGCGCTCCGTGAAGACGTGTATAATGTCGTTGTATATTGTACCTCTTCGCAGAATTAAATACTTTATGACATACAAGACACTGCGGACGACCGTCCCTCTCAATGAATAGAAAGGCTAGTCATAGCCATCGTTGAATACGGATTATAGCGTCAGTTGCGGCTGCATGCGGCCAGGGGGCAGTGAGTTCGCTTTCCCCCTACACGCGGGCTCCGAGCTGCCGAAGTGAGCGCTCCGGAGCGCTCCGGCTCCCTGGAGCTCGGTTGGAACAGCCTGCTCTAGATCTTTCAATAGATCTTTTGCGAACAATTTGAAGTATGAACCACACCTTTTGGTCTGATACTATATTCTGAATTGTATTTTGTGTTTCAAGGGATTATTTATCTACAGCATACATCTGCATCTACATTGACATGGATACTCTGCAAATCACACTTAAGTGCCTGGCGCAGGGTTCATCGAATCATCTTCACGTTAATTCTCTATTATTCCACACTCGAACAGCGCGTGGAAAAAGCCGCGCAAGCTCTGATTTATTTTATCATGAAGATCGTTTCTCCCTGTAAAGTTGGCGTCACAAAGCGTTTTCGCATACGGACGAGAAAGTTGGTGACTGAAATTTCGTGAGAAGATTCCTCCACAAAGAGGAAAGCCTTTGTTTTAATGATGCCCACCCCAAATCCCGTGTCGTGACTGTGACTCTCTTTCCCGGATTTCTCGACAATACAAAACGCGCTGTCCTTCTTTGATATGTTTCTATGTACACCGTTAATCCTATCTGGTAAGGATCCCACACTGCGCAGCAGTGCTTCAAAAGATGATGGACATGTGTAGTTCAGGCAGTCTCCTTACTAGATCTGTTGCATCTTCTAAGTGTTCTGCCAATAAAATGCAGTCGTTGGATCGCCTTCCACACAACATTTTCTATGTCTTCTTTCCAATTTAAATTGTCCGTAATTGCAATTCATAGATTTTTAGTTGAATTTACGATCTTTACATATGACTGAGTTATCGAAGCTCAAGGGATTCCTTTTTGCACTCATGTGGATTACCTCACACTTTTTATTATTTAGGACCAGTTGCCAATTTTTGCACTATGCAGGTATCTTCTCTGAAGCGTTTCGCAATTGGTTTTGAACTTCTGATGACTTTACAAAACGATACACGACAGCATCATTGCGAAAAACCTAACACGGCTGCTGTTATTGACTCTACATAGACGTATATAGATAAGGAACAGCAGAGGGCCTGTAACGCTACCTTGGGGGACGCCAGAAGTCACTTCTGTTTTACTCGATGACTTTCCATCAATTAATACGAACTGTGACCTCTGTGGCAGGAAATCACGAATCCAGTCGCATAACTGAGTCGATATTCCACAAGCACGCAATTTGATTACAAGTGGCTTGTGATGTACAGTGTCATAAGCCTTCTGAAAATCTATAGATACGCAATCAGTTTGAAATCCCTTCTCAATAGCACTCAACACTTCGTGTGAGTAAAGAGTTGTGTTTCACAAGAACGATGTTTTTTGAATCCCTTTTGACTGTGTGTCAATAGTCCGTTCTCTTCGTGGCAATTCATAATGTTCGAACACAATGTGTGTTACAAAATACTCCTGCACATCGACGTTAATGATACGAGTCTGTAATTTAGTGGATTACTTGAATATTGGTGTGACCTTGGAAGGGGTTTCTTTCAATAAATGATGATGAGGTATCCTAGGCGGGTCAGCCAAATGTCGTGGTGTTTTAACAAGAATGCTTTTACTTGTTCACTTTCCCTACTGGATCGGGTCGTTGGCCCTGGCTGAAGGCCTATTATGAGACGCAATCTGTTAATTAAAACTGCCCCTTCACTAATTTTGATTAATATTTAATAACAAAATAGTGTTCAGAGAGCTGATCACTACTAACTAACAAGGATAGCATTGAACACATTTATTGAACAATAATCTTCCTAACAACAAACTGAACAATGACATACATTTATAAGTGATAAAATCAAGCTAGTAATGGCAATGACCCTTAAATTCGAAAACTAACTCTTAAGGTCGGATAACGCACCTGTACTTGTTAATTTCTACTATCTCCCCTTGTCAGACGTCATAAAATACGTCAGACAAACCTCTTGCAATTAACAAATTCTCAGTAAGAGCGTGGCTGGAAAACTGAGCTTTGGCAATCACAGGCGTGCGTAATATCGGATTAAAAGCCGAAACTGAGCATCACGTTACCAAATGCAGCATCGTGGACAGGTCAGCAAGCTGCCGATGGCGTCTGCGTCGTCTAGGAGCCTCAGTTGTAACAAAAATGAATTTATTTTCGCGAACAGGCTTCCTGTTCGTAAACTCCTATTCAAAAGCTAATTCTGCTTTCTTTCCAATCGTCTCGTACTCGTTAAGACGGGACTCACCAGCCCAAAGGCGGAATCCAGTAACGTCTTTAATAAAGTGTGGCTCAAGGAAATTGCTCTGCTCCGGTCTGCTTCCTGTGAGACAGTATTCCCAACCGTAATTAGCGGAATCAGCCTGTCTCTAACAGTAAAACACGACACTTCCCCTAACTGAATACTAGTTTCAGTTGCAGCTGGCAGACTTAGTCCCGCACAGCACACTGAAAAGAATTTACTCTCCTACAGCAGACCCGAAAGCACGACGTCCGCTCGCTACAGGAGCTAAGACGCTTCTCCATGATAACAGCTCCAAAAACTTCCCTCTGCAAAAATCAGCACCTCCACGCTATTTTTCGAGCTGGTCAATCCCGTGGCTCTAGACCAGCACAGTTCAAAAATGGCTCTGAGCACTATCGGACTCAACTGCTGAGGTCATTAGTCCCCTAGAACTTAGAACTAGTTAAACCTAACTAACCTAAGGACATCACAAACATCCATGCCCGAGGCAGGATTCGAACCTGCGACCGTAGCGGTCTCGCGGTTCCAGACTGCAGCGCCTTTAACCGCACGGCCACTTCGGCCGGCAGCACAGTTCGCTAACACTATTATTTCCTGGCTTCTTCCAGTCAATCAAAACATTCCGCGCCTTACTGCGCCTAGAATGTTCTGGAACAAACTGAAACGCCGTTCAAAATTGAACCCACCAATCATATCTCTCTGTTCGCCCTCGCACGGGAAAAGGTTATTGCACTAGCTTAACCGCGTTTCTTAGAAAGCCCCAGAAAACGTTAAGACTCGTGGGAAGGCTCCCTTAGGCCCCACCTCATCTCGACATAGTGGCGTCGGCGTAACGCCCAGCGTCAACGAGGCGCCGTCCTTCGAAGCCCTGCCTGTGTTGTCCGCGCAGTGGGTGCCTACCTACTCCGGCCGTGCGTCTCCTCCAGTGGGACGCTTTCGCATGCCGACTCGTAACGGTCGGTTGTAAACTTCCGCACCCCTCTGCCCTGCCTTTGAGCAGTGTCGCTCGTCCGCTCGAGCCAAACTGCGTGAAAATATCACCTGAACCCCGACTTCATGCAACATGCGAATTTCTTAAAGTTAATACGCGTCTTATGCCGTCTGATACTTCCTATATTGATTTCAATAGGCTGATTGCCTGATAAATAACATAATAACCGATATCTAACTCGTCTTTGCATCAATTATTATATTACAGTAAGATGCAAACTACTGCTACCTTACAACCTGTGCAACTTCCCTGTCTTTGGATACCGATCTTTCGTCGAGCGAGTGGTTGTAAACGATTGTTAAGTATAGAGTTATTGGCCGGCCGGAGTGGCCGTGCGGTTCTGGGCGCTACAGTCTGGAACCGAGCGACCGCTGCGGTCGCAGGTTCGAATCCTGCCTCGGGCGTGGATGTGTGTGATGTCCTTAGGTTAGTTAGGTTTAATTAGTTCTAAGTTCTAGGCGACTTATGGCCTCAGAAGTTGAGTTGCATAGTGCTCAGAGCCATAGAGTTATTGCATCAGTATACTCTGAAAGGGACCAAATTGGTATGCAGAGTGGACCGAAAGACTTGCTTTTATTAAGTGATTTAAGTTGCTTCACTACTCCGAGAATATCTAATCCTAAGTTATCCATGTTTGCAGCTGTTCTTGATTCGAATTCTGGAATATTTACTTCTTCTTTCGTGAAGGGCTTGCTTAATAATTCTGCTTTAGCAACACTGTCGTCGACAGTACTTGCACTGCTATCGCGCAGAGAAGGCATTAATTGTGTCTTGCCACAAGCATACTTTACATACTACCAGAATCTCTTGGAATTTGCAGCCACATTTCGAGACAAAGTTTCATTGTGGAAAGTATTATAAGCATCTCGCATTGATGTCCGCACTAAATTTCGAACTTCTGTAAAAGGTCATCATGTAATGGATTTTGTGTTCGTTTAAATTTGGCATGCTTTTGCCGTTGTTTCTGCAACAGTGTTCTCACCCGTTTTGTGTACTAAGGGAAACCAGCTCCTTCATTTGTTAATTTATTTGGTATATATCTCTCAATTGCTGTCGATACTATTTCTTTGAATTTAATCCATATCTGGTCTGCCACATCTGGTCTACATTTACATTGCTAACTTCAAAGGAGTAGAGATTGTCTCTGAGGAAGGCGCCAAGAGAATTTTTATCTATTTTTCTGATAGATATATTTTTTCCTTTATTTTTGGAGGGTTTGGAAGTTACGGTATTGTCTCGCTACGGTAGCCCTGTGTTAACTAATCTCTGTGTCCGTTTTGATGCTCGTTATTAGCTCAGGATTATTTGTTGCTAAGAGTTTAAGTGTGTTTTCAAACCGTATAACACTCCGGTCCGCTACTGCTATACCATAACCTTAAAGTTGGAGGCAGTTCGTGAAATAAAAGTATCTTGTTAAAGCAATTATGGTATAAAGCAACAGAACAGTGTTACCCTCTGAGAGGAATTTTGTTATGTTGACCGTGTTGTACCTAACGGAGGTGGCTTATCGGAAGTGAAAGTCAGAATTACGTAAATATTTGAACAGTAACAAACAATATTTTTGCCTAGCTACGCTGTTTAAAGAATAAGGAACACGGTCGCCAGCCTAATTAGGCAAGAGAAAGATTAACGTTCTCGTTTAAGAAAGTAGGTATGCGTAACTTTAACGGACAAACACAACCTAGACTTGGCCACACGCGAGTGCAATGAACTCTGACACATAAATATGTTTACGGTAAGATTGAAGCTAACAGCTAGAACAACACAAACTATTTGCATAAATATAACAAATAACGAAACACACTATTACTTTCAGTGCTTATTTAAACTTAATGGTGTTTATAACGTTATTATTACTATTCACTGCACAATCATTAATTGGACATAGGTTCAGTATTATTGTTCAAATATATTCCTAGCTGACATAAAATTATAAATGCAGTTCACTGCATTTTTATGAACTGGTCACAGGTTAAATATCTCTCAACTTAATACTATTCTATTTAGAACGAAAGTTAAATGGGATTCACTAACAGGTTACTTCTCACTGCCTTTCGGATAAAGAAAGTATGGTTTTCATAAATAGTGGTCTTCCCGTTACTTATCACCTAGTATTAGCGCAATAGACAAACTGTGGATCCTGTTATACTATTAATATGCACTTCCAATACACAAGAGACACAAACACTTAGCAATCATGAACATATAATTTTCTACTATTGTAGTTTTCCACTTTTACTACAGTGAAACACAATGTTGACAAAATTGCAAAAAAGTCACTCACCTTTTAGAATTTACTACAGGCAGTAATGTGATCATTTACTAAGCAAAACTTTATAAGACTCAGTTTTAAGAACTTTCAATCTTTAAAAGAAACAGCAAATTGTCTTTATTACCACAGTCTTCTACTTTCAAGTAAATGATTAAATAGGTGACTTTGAAACTTCACAAAACTACATTTACTACCTCCCACAATTTCACTAAATCCACAGTAAATCTGAATATTCCCTTCTTACCAAAGATCAAAGAACATTATTTAAATTATTTGGCCTTGATGCTTTCATTTTTTCCACAAACTAGGACACTCGGTAATCATAGTTCAAAGGGAGAGGAACCTGAGAGGTGTTGTGATAGGGAAAAAATCAAGGTAGGTACATAAATTAAGTTGCAAGTTACCTTATATTTGTGCACACTAAAACACCCAATAAGCTGATCCTTCACTGTACATTATTATATTACTCCTTTACAGTGATTGCGCAATGTGGTGGCAACTGCATGTTGGTAGGCTGATTTGCAGACAGAATTGCTGGACTCTGGCCCTTCTTGGTGGCGATGATGAATACCAATTCCACAATCGTTTCAGCTATTTATCCATCCATCCGAGGCATTGGAAAGTAGCAGAAAAGCCTCTCTCGGAACCAGCACAATATACAACTTTTACATGGCAGTGCTCAGTTTGGTAGCTCGTCCCCGACTGACTCTTGTTCCACCTTTTCTACCTATACCAATCACAATTTGCGCGCGCTACACAGTTCCGTTCCCGAGGGGAACCACAACACCTTTTATATATAAGATAACTAAGAACTATAAGTGAAGGTCAGCAGTTTACATAACAGCAAACAATAATTTTAAACAAAACAGAACATTTGCACATATTGACATTTCTACAAAAAATTATTCACACAGAAATTACAATTCTATATAGTAACTTTTGTTACCTCCAAATGAGACAAAGAATTTAAATGACAGATATACTACATTACATAGAATCAAATCATAACATCCAAAGTTTTTACAAAGAAAGGAGTATACAATTTTGTGTTATCGATTCAATCAAACAATATTTACAGAAGCTCAGCGATTTTACATTAAATAAAACAAAAGCAAAATAAATCTGTACAGCATAAGAGCTATGGTGTTACAACCGTTTACTATTCGAATACCCTCATGAACTATTTGTTCGAAGTAATTTTCAGAGAATGCGTTTGGCACCTTTACGGATGATGTTTTATGTGTACCTCCAGATTCAAACATGTATTTTCGCCGTAAGTACACATATCTGCAAATAAAAACAAAGTGAAAGCTTTATTTTTTCATGGAAGTTCTTCACACTATTATGTTTAAAGTAGCCTTTTAAAAAGATGTTGCTGTCATAAACTATGGTTCAAAACTTTTTTACTAACGATTATCAAAAATTTCAACAATTAACTCAAAACGTTTCTTTAGAAAGGCTTTAATTTTCAAAAGTAAGTCACAAGAATATTCTTCTCTTTATTTAAGTATCTCTTAAGACTGTATACTAAATTTCAGCCCTCTGTCTTTAACAGCTTTTAGCCAATATGTAGCAGAACAGTAAAAAAGTCAAGTTCCGGCACAGTCGATTCAAAATTAAAACTGGTTTCTCTACTTATCCTGCATAACTCTAATGTATCCTAGGTCCATATTCACTTTGTTTCTGACGTTCTACTTCCATTTTCTTTTTCATACAAGTGCGTCTTAGTCTTGCTTCTTTGATGGCTTCCAACTCTAATTGGCTGCTTCGAAGAGCCTCCTGCAGTCAATGGCTACTAAATTCTTTGCGTATTTAGGCACTACATCAATTCCACAGTCTTAAACCTTGACACTGCACCATCACTGAAACATAGCAGAGCATCCAGCACACCCACTTTCAAAGTGTTTAGTCCTACCGAAGAGTTTTTGGTATCTGTTCCCTTATACAGGTGTTAAAAGTCTCATTTGTATTTGAGACCTACCATACAATTACTTCTCTCAAGGTCTTCTGTTAGTAAGACGTCAGAGACAAAAAAGTCGTAAGAAACGAACAATTGCGAACAAAATTCTGTTTCTAAAAGAGCCATCTGCGCGACATGGGGTATCGTCATGTGTGCACACTTTTAAATTCCTCTATTTTGGGCCTTCCTGGGGTAAAATTTCTTAGACCAAACTTTTTCTTGTAAAACAACGGAGAATTTTTTAAGACAAAAATGAAGAAGTCGAGTTTTTGACTATTACTCACGTACTAGTCGCATTAGCTGTTAAGCTGACTGGGCGATTATTCTCGCACTGTTCAGATCTTGCAATCTTGGGAGTTGTACAGACCAGAGTGAATAGTCGTTTTTTTGCCACTTTCCCCAATGGTTTTAGAAATTCTGAAGGAATATTCCGTTTTATTTGAGTTTAAGTCTTCCAAAGCTCTTTTAAATTCTAAGCCCAGATTTTCTGCAACTACGATCTGGCAACGCTGGTCCCAGTACACGCCAGGCTCAGTCGTCGCTCCTCTCGCCTCCAGCGCTTTCCGAGAGTCTCTGCTGATAAAAATGGAGTTCCGCTCTGCTCTCTGTGGCAGTGTGGGAGGGAGTGGGGTGCCAGTGATCAGTGGCGTATGGCGGAGAGAGTGGTGGCAAATGGAGGCCGTCATCCGCAGACCTCCTCAGCTGCAGTTTATGAACGCCACCCCCCGCAACACGCTCGTGTAAATCTCGGCACAAAGCGCGGAAAGTGAAGTGCGCCGCGTTGTGAAGTCTGATGAGTGGTGGCGGGCGCTCAAATGGGCCTCTCGCTGCTGTCAGCTGTAGTTAGCCGCAGCAGCATTCTAGTCCAGCTCTTCCGGGAACAAATAAACCTTTCGTTACGCGAATAACAGCAAGGAAGCTACCGGGCTCGGATTCCCCACCCAAAGAACGGATCACCACAACAGTTGCAGAATCTTAGAACATATTCTGAGATCAAACATAATGAGGTACCTTGAACAAAATGACCTGCTCCAAGCCAACTAGCATGGGTTCCGAAAACATCGATCATGTGAAACCCAACTCGCACTTTTCTCTCATTACATACTGAATGCCTTGGATCAAGGGAGTCAAGTATATGCAGTATTTATTGATTTCCGAAAAGCATTTGACAACCACACCTATGCTTGCTGTCAAAGATTCGATCACATGTGGTATCGAGTGAAATTTATGACTGGATTGAGGACGTTTTGGTAGGAAAGACATAGCATGTTATCTTAGATGGAGAGTTATTGTCAGTTATAGAAGTAACTTCGGGTGTATTCCAGGGACGTATGCTGGGGTCCTTGCTGCTCAGCTCGGGTTCCCGGGTTCTATTCCCGGCGGGGTCAGGGATTTTCTCTGCCTCGTGATGACTGGGTGTTGTGTGATGTCCTTAGGTTAGTTAGGTTTAAGTAGTTCTAAGTTCTAGGGGACTGATGACCATAGATGTTAAGTCACGTAGTGCTCAGAGTCATTTGAACCTTGCTTGTCATGTTGTATTAATGACCTTGCAGACGATATTAATAGTATCCTCAGATTTTCTGCGGACTATGCAGTTATTTATAACGAAGTACAGTCATCAGGAAGCTGAATAAATATTCAGCAGATCTTGATAAGATTTCAAAGTGATGCAAAGATTGGCAACTTGCTTCGAAAATGTAAAACTGAGCACTTTACCAAACAAGAAACGTAGTGTCCTATGCCTATAGTATCAACGAGTCATAGCTGAAATCGGGCAACTCATACAAATACATGGATGTAACACTTTTCTACAGAAATGAAATGGAATGATCACACAGGCTCAGTTGTGGGTAAAGTGGGTAGTAGACTTCGGATTATTGGCAGAACACTAGAGAAGTGAAATCTGTCTTTTAAAAAAGATTGGTTAGGAATTACTCGTGCGATCCCTTCTAGAATTCGCTCAAATGTGTGGGACCCGTGCCAGATACGGCTAACAGGGGATGCTGAACGTATAATGGTTACATCGTTGTTTGACCCATGTGAGAGTGTTACAGTGATCCTGAAGAAACAGAACTGGCAGACTCTTGAAGACAGACGTAAACTATAACGAGAAAGTAAAATTTCAATGATGATGGGGTCCCACACTCCTTGACAGAGCGTAGGGAACGACGTGGGAGACCCGAACTGCCGTACTAGGCTAGGTCCTAGCGGAGGTGATTTGCCATTGCCTCCCTCCGAAAGTAATGTGGTTGGATCATGATGATGAGGACGACACAACAACACCCAGTCATCTGGAGGCACATGAAAATCCCTAACCCCGCCGGGAAGAGAACCCAGGACCCCGACTGGGTGTTGTGTGATGTCCTTAGGTTAGTTAGGTTGAAGTAGCTCTACGTTCTAGGGGACTGATGACCATAGATGTTAAGTCCCATAGTGCTCAGAGCCATTTGAACCAGTTTGAACCCAGGACCCCGTACTCGGGAAGCGAGAAAGCTACCGCGAGACCAAGAGCTGCGGACCAAAGTTTGAATAACCGGCTTTAAATGATTAGGAATATACTGCAACCCCCTACGTATCACTCACATAAGGATCGTGAGGACAAGATTATAATAATTACAGCATGCATAGAGGATCCACCAGGTTAGCCGAGGGTGCGAATGTACTGCTTCCCGGACTCGGGTGGGTGCGCCAGCTCCAGATCGAATCCGCCTGGCGAATTAACGACGAGAGCCATTGTGCCTGCCAGTTTAGACGTGGTTTTTAGGCGGTTTTTCACATCCCACGAGGTGAGTACCCCCACGTCCCGCCTCAGTTACACGACTTGCAGACATTTGAAAACGTTCGCACTATTTCATGGCTTACGCTCTGTGCAGACAGCAGGGGTACACTAATTCCATCCCAGGGTGGTATCCGGCCACCCTCTGACGCTAACATTGCCACATCCATAGTAACAAGACCGAACTCGCGTTGAAGTGGGACAAAGGCCCAAAGAAAATGTTGATGATGATGACAGCATGCACAGAGGCATCAGCCTTCCTCCGCTCCATAAGTGAATGGAATGAGAAAAAACATTAATAACTGGTACAAAGAGTCCACACACCTTACGACGGTTTGAAGGGTATGGATGCAGATGTAGGCGTGAACAGAGTCGCTTTCCCGCACTCCTTGAGACACTGCTGAGAAGTTTGAAATTTAATCCAGAAGACTGGCGTGAAGTCTGGTGATCGTCAACTGGACGCCACAAACTCTTTTCCTTTTTTTTTTTTTTGCCAAATATTGGCCATGGAAATGCCTTCCAGCAATGGGAGGGGAGTATCGTTCTACAGTGGTAAAGGCAGAGGACAAGTATGGTAGCTTACTTTTATAGTTGTAATAACATAAGCGATATAGGCAACATGCGTTTATAATTTCCCAAAAGCTACTAAATATCGAATGAACCCCCCCCCCCCCCCCAAGAACAATGGATCTTGCCGTTAATGGGGAGGCTTGAGTGCCTCAGCGATGCAGATAGCCGTACCGTAGGTGCAACCACAACGGAGGGGTATCTGTTGAGAGGCCAGACAAATGTGTGGTTCCTGAAGAGGGGAAGCAGCCTTTTCAGTAGTTGCAGGGGCAACAGTCTGGATGATTGACTGATCTGGCCTTGTAACACGAACCAAAACGGCCTTGCTGTGCTGGTACTGCGAACAGCTGGAAGCAAGGGGAAACTACAGCCGTAATTTTTCCGAGGGCATGCAGCTTTACTGTATGGTTAGATGATGATGGCGTCCTCTTGGGTAAAATATTCCGGAGGTAAAATAGTCCCATATTCGGATCTCCGGGCGGAGTCTACTCAGGAAGACGTTGTTATCAAGAGAAACAAACTGGCGTTCTACGGATCGGAGCGTTAAATGTCAGATCCCTTAATCGGGCAGGTTGGTTAGAAAATTTGAAAAGGGAAATGGATAGGCTAAAGTTACATATAGTGGGAATTAGTGAAGTTCGATGGCAGGAGGAACAAGACTTCTGGTTAGGTGAATACAGGGTTATAAATACAAAATCAAATAGAGGTTATGCAGGAGTAGGTTTAATAATGAATAGGAAAATAGGAATGCGGGTAAGCTACTACAAACAGCATAGTGAACGCATTATTGTGGCCAAGATAGATACGAAGCCCATGCCTACCACAGAAGTCCAAGTTTATATGCCAACTAGTTCCGCAGATGAAGAAGAGATTGGTGAAATGTATGATGAGATAAAAGAAATTATTCAGAGAGTGAAAGGAGATGAAAATTTAATAGTCATGGGACACTGGAAGTCGTAGTAGGTGAACATGGAATGGGAGTAAGGAATGAAAGAGGAAGCCGCCTGGTAGAATTTTGCACAGAGCATAACTTAATCATAGCTAACACTTGGTTCAAGAATCACAAAAGAAGGATGTATACATGGAAGAAGCCTAAAGATACTGGAAGGTCTCAGATAGATTATGTAATGGTAAGACAGATATTCAGGAACCAGGTTTTAAATTTTAAGACATTCCCTCGGGCACATATGGGCTCTGACCATAATCAATTGGTTATAAACAGTAGATTAAAACTGAAGAAACTGCAAAAACGTGGGAATTTGAGGAGATGGGACCTTCTGGATAAATTGAAAGAACCAGATGTTGTAGAGAGATTCAGGGAGAGCATTAGGGAACGATTGACAAGAACGGGGGAAAGAAATACAGTAGAAGAGGAATGGGTAGCTTTGAGAGATGAAATAGTGTAGGTAACAGAGGATCAAGTAGATAAAAAGACGAGGGCTAATAGAAATCCTTGGGTAACAGAAGCGATTCTGAATTTAATTGATGAAAGGAGAAAATATAAAAACGCAGTAAAAGAAGCAGGCAAAAAGGAATACAAACGTCTCAAAAATAAGATCGACAGGAAGTGCAAAATGGCTAAGCAGGGATGTCTAGAGGACAAATGTAATGACGTAGAGGCGCATATCACTAGGGGTAAGATAGATACTGCCTACAGGAAAATTAAAGAGACCATCGGAGAAAAGAGATCCACTTGTATGAATATCGAGAGCTCAGGTGGAAACCCAGTTCCAAGTAAAGAAGGGAAAGCAGAAAGGTGAGAAAAGTGGAGGGAGTATATAGAGGGTCTATACAAGGGCGATGTTCTTGAGGACAATATTATAGAAATGGAAGAGAATGTAGATGAAGATGAAACAGGAGATATGATACTGCGTGAAGAGTGTGACGGAGCACTGAAAGTCCTAAGTCCAAACAAGGCCCCGGGTGTAGACAACATTCCATTAGGACTACTGACAGCCTTGGGAGAGCCAGGCCTAACAAACCTCTACCGTCTAGTGAGCAAGATGTATGAGACATGCGAAATACCCTCAGACTTCAAGAAGAATATAATAATTCCAATCCCAAAGAAAGCAGGTGTTGACAGATGTGAAAATTACCGAACTATCAGTTTAATAAGCAGCGGCTGCAAAATACTAACACGAATTCTTTACAGACGAATGGAAAAACTGGTAGAAGCCGACCTCGGGGGAGGTCAGTTTGGATTCCGTAGAAATGTTGGAACACGTGAGACAATACTGATCCTACGACTTGCCTTAGAAAGTAGTTTAAGGATAGGCAAACCTTCGTTTCTAGCATTTGTAGACTTAAAGAAAGTTTTTGACGATGTTGAATGGAATACTCTCTTTCAAATTCTGAAGGCGGCAGGGGTAAAATACAGGGAGCGAAAGGCTATTTACAATTTGTACAGCAATTCAATCTGTATATCGAGCAAGCAGAGAAAGGAAACAAAAGAAAAATTCGGAGTAGGTATTAACATCGACGGAGAAGAAATAAAAACTTTTAGGTTCGCCGATGACATTGTAATTCTGCCAGAGACAGCGACGGACTTGGAATAGCAGTTGAACGGAATGGACAGTGTCTTGAAAGGAGGATATAAGATGAACATCAACAAAAGCAAAACGACGATAATGGAATGTAGTCGAATTAAGTCAGGTGATGCAGAGGGAATTAGATTAGGAAATACTTACTTACTAACTTACTTACTCACTGGTCATACCGGACTCGAGAGTCCATTACCGCAGCAACGTCTTTTCGCCATCTGTCCCTGTCTTGGGCTATTTCCTTCCATTCACCTTCTGTACCTAGGCTCCTCAAACCAGCCTTCACATTGTCTTCCCATCTACGCTTCGGTGTCCCCACAGGACGTTTTCCTCCTAGGTGCCCTACCAGTACTCTGCGCGCTGCCCTGCCCTCAACCATTCGAGCTATGTGACCCGCCCATCGCAGCCTACGTGATTTCATAATACTGATTATGTAAGGGCTTGAATAGAGTTCATTAACCTCTTCGTTATGCAGTTTTCGCCACTCTCCGCTAATGTCATCCCTTTTTGCTCCGAAAATTTTCCTCAAAATACTCGAAACGGCTTTTCATTTTGCACAGTGAGAGACCAAGTCTCACACCCATACAGCATAACTGGTAGAAAATAGTTTTGTATATTCTAACCTTTAAATTCCTAGACAATATCCGTGGTGAAAGTAATCTATTCAGTGAGAAGTAGCACGCATTTACCGCCCGAAATCTCTTCTTCAGTTCGAATTCACTCTCATTTCTGGAAGTGATGTCCACGCGTAGATACTTAAATGTGTTCACTTTTTCAAACTGCATGTCTCCAACTCTTAACATTTCCTGATCTACTTCTGTTGGCATTCTAGTAGTATCCAGGTATTTAGTTTTGCCTTCACTTATCCTTAGACCTACATGTTCACTAGCCTTCATTAACGCATTCGCATTTGCTGTTACAGCTTCTTTCCTATCGCTAATGATGTTTAGATCATCTGCATACCCTAATATCTTAATATTTCCTTTTACCTCCACACCCTCTGAATTATCTGCTGCCATTCGTACAATATATTCTAGAACTAAGTTAAAAAGTAGTGGAGACAGGGCATCTCCCTGCTTAAGTCCGTTCTTTATTATAAAATTCTTCTGACTCCAATTTCCCCACGCGTACTCTACCTTTTGTGTTTTTCAAACTTGCTTCTATAAGTCTACCATACTTATTTTATTTCACAGGGACCCATTCCCATTAATGGGACTCTTAAAGTAGTAAATGAGTTTTGCTATTTGAGGAGCAAAATTACTGATGATGGTCGAAGTAGAGAGGATATAAAATGTAGACTGGCAATGGCAAGGAAAGCGTTTCTGAGGAAGAGAAATTTGTTAACAACGAGTATAGATTTAAGTGTCAGGAAGTCGTTTCTGAAAGTATTTGTATGGAGCGCAGCCATGTATGGAAGTGAATCATGGACGATAACTAGTTTGGACAAGAAGAGAATGGAAGCTTTCGAAATGTGGTGCTACAGAGGAATGCTGAAGATTAGATGGGTAGATCGTATAACTAATGAGGAAGTATTGAATAGGATTGGGGAGAAGAGAAGTTTGTGGCACAGCTTGACTGGAAGAAGGGATGGGTTGTTTGGACATGTTCTGAGGCATCAAGGGATCATCAAGTTAGTGTTGGAGGGGAGCGTGGAGGGTAAAAATTGTATAGGGAGACCAAGAGATGAATACACTAAGGAGATTCAGAAGGATGTAGGTTGTAGTAGGTACTGGTAGATGAAGAAGCTTGCACAGGATAGAGTAGCATGGAGAGTTGCATCAAACCAGTCTCAGGACTGAAGACCACAACAACGACAACAACAACAGATGGGAAGATCACACAACTAATGAGGAGGTATTGAATAGAATTGGAGAGAATAGAAATTTGCGGCACAACTTAACTAGAAAAGGGATCGGTTGGTACGGCATATTCTGAGGCATCAAGGGGTCACCAACTTAGTATTGGAGGGCTGCGTGGAGGGTAAAAATCGTAGAGGGAGACCAAGAGATGAATACGCTAAACAGATTCAGAAGGATGTAGGTTGCAGTAGGTACTGGGAGATGAAGAAGCTTGCACAGGATAAAGTAGCACAGAGAGCTGCATCAAACCAGTCTCTGGACTGAAGACCACAACAACAACATCGAGTGAAATTATAAATATTTATAATTTTCTTTTCAATGAGGAACATTTGATCGTGACTGGATCCAAATCGTCAGCTTTTGTATTGGCGGAACGATAAAAAAGCGCGGCAGCCCGGCCACAGTAAGGTAAATATGTTATTTTCCGAAAAAATTGCACGGAGTGTCAGTTGTATCAAACCTAACGCATCCTGTTCTTCGAATGAAGCTTCAAATGGTTCAAATGGCTCTAAGCACTATGGAACTTAACATCTGAGGTCATCAGTCCCCTAGACTTAGAACTATTTAAACCTAACGAACCTAAGGACATGACACACATCCATGCCCGAGGCAGGATTCGAACGTGCGACCATAGCAGCAGCGTGGTTCCGGACTGAAGCGCCACACCGTCCGGCCAGTGAACCTTCCAACAGCTCTGTGGCCTCATATAAGTTTGGCGTCGTAGTCCAAAGAACTACCGCATCTTTACGAATTGCAGATAGGGCCGCTGATGCTCCCAATAAACCTAAACATAAACAAATGGCACTTCAGACCATCAGTCCTAGTTGTTGGGCATTATGGCGGTATTCAGCCTCTCTCTGACACGTCTCCAGCCTCGTCTTCCACCGAGAATCTGCCTGAGTGGAGTAGAATTGCCGTCAACGATGAGTCCCGCTTGGAACTGAGCTCCAATCATTAGCGAAGAGGTGTCTTCAGGCGCCCCAGACAGCGGTGGGGTACCAGCCTGTCACCTGTCATACGGCATGACAACCAGCAGTGATGGTCTGGGGTGCCATTTGTTTTCGTAGACGACCCCTTTGGTTGTCATCTGCGGCACTCTTACAGAACAGTGGTACGTCGACCATATTCTACGCCCAGTTTTGTTGGCCTTAAGGGTAAGCGATCCTGGCCTAAAATTGCAGCAAGATTATGGCCACATGGCAAGAGTTTCTACTGGTTGTGTACGTGCTTGCCAGATACTATCTTGGCCGGCAAGGTCGCCGTATCTCTGACCAATTGAGAACGTGCGGAGCATAATGGGCAGGGCCGCCAACCAACTTTGGATTTTGACGGTCTACAACGTCAATTAGACAGAATGTGGCACGATATCCTTCAGGGAGACATTCAACAACTCTGTAAATCCCAAGCCGAATAACTGCTTGCATAAGGAACGGAGCCGGACGAAAGCGTTATTGACTCTCTCCATTTGCTTTCTCTTAAAAAGTTATCTAATTTTTCTGAGATTGTAATCATTCGCTTATCTACCGATTTCAGTCCCATTCAGATAACTCCTTTGTGTTTTGTCGCCTTTTTTGTCTTAGCGTGCATGTGTAAAGAATGAAAGCTCTCATTAAATTTGGATAAAGCCATGGCAATGCTTACGAGATCACACATTACAAGATTAGTAACGAACACCTGGAGCACCTCACGTGTGTCTAAGGGTAATACTAACAATGAATATGAAATGCGACGAAATAGTCCAAATGGTTCAAATGGCTCTAAGGACTATGGGACTTAACATCTCAGGTCATCAGTCCCTTAGACTTAGAACTACTTAATCCTAACTAACCTAAGGACATCACACACATCCACGCCCAAAGCAGGATTCCAACCTGCGACCGTAGCAACCACGCGCTTCCGGACTGAAGCACCTAGAACCGCTCGACCATAGAGGCCTGCGAAATAGTCCAGAAAATGGAAGTGTGAAGATGAAAAGACGCCGACAAAAAGGAAGCAGCGTCTATTGAGTGATATAATAACATTTTAGTAGCGGTAACACACAGTCCATATGTTACTAAGAACAAGTTTGAATATCCGTGTGGGACCAGCTAAAGCAGTGTTCCAAGGAAACCGCTTTCAACGCATTTGATTTTTTCCTCGTTTTGCACCACCAGCAGCTTCATGAGAATACATCCGAAATCGGTTACGGTTCTCCGAATGATGTCTACGCCAACTGCAAAGTGATAGGCGTTTCTAAGCAATATTTTATTCTAATTTGAGGAATCCTTAGCAAACGATAGGCAAATATACCGTCTGATCTACGTATCTTTACACCAATGTGCAATGCGAAATTCACCACGGAGAGGAATAAAGGCGGAGTCCTGTTTTGTCAACAGAGAAGGAATGACAGCAGAGTGAGTCGGTCAGGAGATCTCAATTTCTTTGAGCGCGCACTAGTCATTTGATATCACCAGAGTAACATATCCGTGAGACATATTTGAACCCTTGTAAGGTTGCTCAAGACAACTGTTAGTAATGTGATTATAAAGTGGAAACGTGAAGCAGAACTCACAGCTAAACCTACATCTACATCTACATCTACATGATTACTCTGCTATTCACAATGAAGTGCCTGGTAGACGGTTCAGTGAACCACCTTCAAGCTGTCCCTCTACCGTTCCAATCTCGAACGGCACAGGGGAAAAATCTGCACTTACATTTTTCTGTGCGAGCTCTGATTTCTCTTATTTTATTTTGATGATCATTTCTCCCTATGTAGGTGGGTGCCAACAGCATGTTTTCGCAATCGAAGGAGAAAACTGGTGATTGAAATTTCATGAGAAGATGCCGTCGCAACGAATATCGCCTTTGTTTTAATGATTGCCACTCCAATTCACGTATCATGTCTGTGACACTATCTCCCCTATTTCGCGATAATACAAAACGAGCTGCCCTTCTTTATACTTTTTCGATGTCATCCGTCAGTCCCATCTGTTGCGGATCCCACACCGCACAGGAATACTCCATGAATAGGGCGGAAAAGCTTGGTGTAAGCAGTCTCTTTAGTAGACCTGTTGCACTTTCTAACTGCTCTGCCAATGATTCGCAGTCTTTGGTTTGCTTTACCCACAATATTATCTATGTGATCGTTCCAATTTAGGTTATTTGCATTTGTAATCTCTAAGTATTTAGTTGAATTTACAGCCTTCAGATTAGTGTGACTTATCGCGTAATCGAAATTTAGCTGATTTCTTTTAGTATTCATGTGAATAACTCCACACTTTTCTTTACCCAGGATCAGTTACCACTTTTCGCACCATACAGATATCTTATCTAAATCATTTTGCAAGTCGTTTTGAACATCTGATGACTTTACAAGACGGTAAATGACAGCATCATCTGTAAATAATCTAAGACGGCTACTCAGATTGTCTCCTATGTCGTTAATATAAATCAGGAACATTAGAGGGCCTATAACGCTTCCTTGCGGAACGCCGGATATTACTTCTGTTTTACTCGATGACTTTCCGACTGTTACTACGAACTGTGACCTTTCTGACAGGAAATCATGAATCCAGTCGCACAACTGAGGCGATACGCCGTAGGCACGCAGTTTTGTTAGAAGACGCTTGTGAGGAACGGTCTCGAAAGCTTTCGGGAAATCGAAAAATGTGGAATCAATTTGAGATCCCCTGTCGATAGCACTTATTACTTCATGAGTATAAAGAGCTAGTTGTGTTTCACAAGAACGATATTTTCTGAATCCGTGCTGACTACCTGTCAATAAATCGTTTTTTTCGAGGTACTTCATGATGTTCGAATACAGTATATTTTCCAAAACCCTACTGCAAATCGACGTTAGTGATATAGGCCTGTAATTCAGCGGATTACTTCTACTTCCCTTTTTGGGTATTGGTGTGACTTGAGCAATTTTCCAGTCTTTAGGTACGGATCTTTCTGTGAGCGAGTGGATGTATATAATTGCTAAATATGGAGCTATTTTATCACCATACCTGACTGGCATACAATCTGTAGCGGAGGCCTTGACTTTATTAAGTGATTTAAGCTGCTTCGTTACTCCGAGGATATCTATTCCTACGTTTCTCATCTTGGCAGTTGTTCTTGACTGGAATTCAGGAATATTTACTTCGTCTTCTTTGGTGAAGGAGTTTCGGAAAACCGTGTTTAATAACTAACTTCACCGTTGTTACCGCGCAGTGAAGGTATTGAATGCGTCTTGCCACTATTGTGCTTTATGTATGACCAGAATCTCTTTCTGTTTTCTGCAAGATTTTGAGACAGAATTTCGTTGTGGAAATTATTAAAAGCATCTCGCATTGAAGTACGCGCTATATTTCGAACTTCCGTTAAACTTTGCCAATCTTGGGGTATTTTGCGTTCTTTTAGATTTGGCATGCTTTTTTTGTTGCTTCTGCAACAACGATCTGACCCGTTTTGTGTACCATGGGGGATCAGTGCCATCACTTATTAATTTATGTGGTATGTATCTCTCAATTGCTGTCGATACTATCTCTTTGAAAACATTCCAAAACTTTTCTACACTTACATGACCAGATCGGAAGCAGTGAAGACTGTCTCTTAAAAAGGCGTTAAGAGAATTTTTATCAGCTTTTTTAAATAGATACACTTTGCATTTCTTTTTTTGGTTGTAGGTGTTACGGTATTCAGCCTAGCAGCAACTGCCTTGTGGTCGCTAATCCCTGTATTCGTCACAATACTCACTATTTGTCCAGGACTATTTGTTGCTAAAAGGTCAAGTATGCTTTCGCAACCATTTACGCTTTGAGTGGGCTCATGAACTAATTGTTCAGCCGGCCGGTGTGGCCGAGCGGTTCGAGGCGCTTCAGTCTGGAACCGCGCGACCGCTACGGTCGCAGGTTCGAATCCTGCCTCGGGCATAGATGTGTGTGATGTCCTTAGGTTAGTTAGGTTTAAGTAGTTCTAAGTTCTAGGGGACTGATGATCTCATATGTTAAGTCCCGTAGTACTCAGAGCCATTTGAACCATTTTGAACTAATTGATCAAACTAATTTACTCAGAAAGCATTCAGTACAATTTCGGATGACGGTTTATGCTTGCCGCCGGCTTTAAACTATATTTTTTTCAGCATATCGAGGGTAGATTGAAGTCACCACCGACTATAATTGTATGAGCGTGGTGCTTATTTGAAATGAGACTCAAGTTTTCTTTGAACTGTTCAGCAAATATATCTTCTGAGTCGGGGGGTCGGTAAAACCATCCAGTTAATACAGGGCTATTACAAATCATTGAAGCGATTTCATAAATTCACTGTAGCTCCATTCATTGACATATGGTCACGACACACTACAAATACGTAGAAAAATTCATAAAGTTTTGTTCGGCTGAAGCCGCACTTCAGGTTTCTACCGCCAGAGCGCTCGAGAGAGCAGTGAGACAAAATGGCGACAGGAGCCGAGAAAGCGTATGTCGTGCTTGAAATGCACTCACATCAGTCAGTCATAACAGTGCAACGACACTTCAGGACGAAGTTCAACAAAGATCCACCAACTGATAACTCCATTCGGCGATGGTATGCGCAGTTTAAAGCTTCTGGATGCTCTGTAAGGGGAAATCAACGGGTCGGCCTGCAGTGAGCGAAGAAACGGTTGAACGCGTGCGGGGAAGTTTCACGCGTAGCCCGCGGAAGTCGACGAATAAAGCAAGCTGGGAGCTAAACGTACCACAGCCGACGGTTTGGAAAATCTTACGGAAAAGGCTAAAGCAGAAGCCTTACCGTTTACAATTGCTACAAGCCCTGACACCCGATGACAGAGTCAAACGCTTTGAATTTTCGGCGCGGTTGCAACAGCTCATGGAAGAGGATGCGTTCAGTGCAAAATTTGTTTTCAGTGATGAAGCAACATTTTTTCTTAATGGTGAAGTGAACAGACACAATGTGCGAATCTGGGCAGTAGAGAATCCTCGCGCATTCGTGCAGCAAATTCTCAATTCACCAAAAGTTAACGTGTTTTGTGCAATCTCACGGTTTAAAGTTTACGGCCCCTTTTTCATCTGCGAAAAAAACGTTACAGGACACGTGTATCTGGACATGCTGGAAAATTGGCTCATGCCACAACTGGAGACCGACAGCGCCGACTTCATCTTTCAACAGGATGGTGCTCCACCGCACTTCCATCATGATGTTCGGCATTTCTTAAACAGGAGATTGGAAAACCGATGGATCGGTCGTGGTGGAGATCATGGTCAGCAATTCATGTCATGGCCTCCACGCTCTCCCGACTTAACCCCATGCGATTTCTTTCTGTGGGGTTATGTGAAAGATTCAGTGTTTAAACCTCCTCTACCAAGAAACGTGTCAGAACTGCGAGCTCGCATCAACGATGCTTTCGAACTCATTGATGGGGAAATGCTGCGCCGAGTGTGGGAGGAACTTCATTATCGGCTTGATGTCTGCCGAATCACTAAAGGGGCACATATCGAATATTTGTGAATGCCTAAAAAAACTTTTTGAGTTTTTGTATGTGTGTGCAAAGCATTGTGAAAATATCTCAAATAATAAAGTTATTGTAGAGCTGTGAAATCGCTTCAATCATTTGTAATAACCCTGTAGTTTAGTCCAATTGCCAGGTATAACCTCGACCCATACTATTTCACATGAACTATCTACTTCAATTTCTGTACAAGGCAAACTACCTCTGACAGCAATATACAGGGTGAGTCACCTAACATTACCGCTGGATATATTTCGTAAACCACATCAAATACTGACGAACCGATTCCACAGACCGAACGTGACGAGAGGAGCTAGTGTAATTGGTTAATACAAACCATAAAAAAATGCACGGAAGTATGTTTTTTAACACAAACCTATGTTTTTTTTAAATGGAACCCCGTTAGTTTTGTTAGCACATCTGAACACATAAACAAATACGTAATCAGTGCCGTTTTTTGCATTGTAAAATGTTAATTACATCCGGAGACATTGTAACCTAAAGTTGACGCTTGAGTACCACTCCTCCGCTGTTCGATCGTGTGTATCGGAGAGCACCGAATTACGTTGGGATCCAAAGGGAACGGTGATGGACCTTAGGTACAGAAGAGACTGGAACAGCACATTGCGTCCACATGCTAACACCTTTTTATTGGTCTTTTTCACTGACGCACATGTACATTACCATGAGGGGTGAGGTACACGTACACACGTGGTTTCCGTTTTCAATTACGGAGTGGAATAGAGTGTGTCCCGACATGTCAGGCCAATAGATGTTCAATGTGGTGGCCATCATTTGTTGCACACAATTGCAATCTCTGGCGTAATGAATGTCGTACACGCCGCAGTACATCTGGTGTAATGTCGCCGCAGGCTGCCACAATACGTTGTTTCATAACCTCTGGGGTTGTAGGCACATCACGGTACACATTCTCCTTTAACGTACCCCACAGAAAGAAGTCCAGAGGTGTAATATCAGGAGAACGGGCTGGCCAATTTATGCGTCCTCCACGTCCTATGAAACGCCCGTCGAACACCCTGTCAAGGGTCAGCCTAGTGTTAATTGCGGAATGTGCAGGTGATACCACATACGTCGACGCGTTTCCAATGGGACATTTTCGAGCAACGTTGGCAGATCATTCTGTAGAAACGCGATGTATGTTGCAGCTGTTTCGGCCCCTGCAATGAAGTGAGGACCAATGAGGTGGTCGCCAATGATTCCGCACCATACATTTACAGTCCACGGTCGCTGTCGCTCTACCTGTCTGAGCCAGCGAGGATTGTCCACGGACCAGTAATGCATGTTCCGTAGATTCACTGCCCCGTGGTTTGTGAAACCCGCTTCATCGGTAAACAGGTAGAACTGCAACGCATTCTCTGTTAATGCCCATTGACAGAATTGCACTCGATGATTAAAGTCATCACCATGTAATTGCTGATGTAACGACACATGAAACGGGTGAAAGCGGTGACGATGCAGTATGCGCATGACACTACTTTCGACTCAGTCCACCGGCTCTCGCAATGTCCCGTGTACTCATGTGTGGGTTCATGGCAACAGCAGCTAACACACCAACTGCACCCGCTTCTCCTGTGACGGGCCTGTTACGGACCCGTTTGCGTGCTACGACCATACCTGATGCGTACAGTTGGCGGTAGATGTTTTGCAATGTGTGGCAGGTTGGATGCTCTCTGTCCGGGTACCGTTCTTCATACACCCTGCAGGCTTCAGCTGCATTTCGTCGACACTCGCCATAGATGAGTATCATCTCCGCCTTTTCAGAGTTCGAATACACCATGGTCACAGTTCCTACAACACTACACTATCACAGACGTCTGGTAACACGGTGTACTACAGTTGGTCTGCGTGCGGAGACGAATGCAGAATAACAATATAAGCAAGCGCTACATGCGGACACTGCGACAGCTAGTCCAAACCACAACAGTGCACTACAGCCACACTCGTAAACACGGTCGTCATCGTAAACATGTCCCTGCAGATGCTGCTCGCCGACCGTGGCCCGTGTTTGTTACAACACGCAACTGAACGTCGGAGGTTTCAAGCGTCAACTTTAGGTTACAATATCTCCGGATGTAATTAACATTTTACACTGCAACAAACGGCACTGATTACGTACTTGTTTATATGTTCAGATGTGCTAACAAAACTAACATGGTTCCATTTAAAAAACGTAGGTTCGTTTTAAAAAATATACTTCCGTGCATTTTTGTATGGTTTGTATTAAACAATTACACTAGCCCCTCTCCTCACGTTCGGTCTGTGTAATCGGTTCGTCAGTATTTGATGTGGTTTACGAAATATATCCAACGGTAACGTTAGGTGACTCACCCTGTATACTCCACCACCAACTGTATTTAATCCATCCTTTCTGAAGACTGTTAGATCGTTTGAAAAAATTTCGGCTGAACTTATTTCCGGCTTTAACCAGCTCTCTGTACTTACAGCTATTTAAGCTTCAGTGCTTTCTATTAGGGCTTGGAGCCCTGGTTCTTTCCCAACACAGCTCTGCCAATTTAGAAGTACAATACCAATCGTTTCTACAACTACCTTACTGTGTTTCACCTGCCCACTTTTAGACGGACGCGACTTCTGTGGTTCCCTGAGAGCCTCTAACCTAAAAAACCGCCCAGTCCCTTCCACATAGCCACCACTAACCGTGTAGCCGCCTCCTGTGTGTAGTGGAGATCCAGGTATACCTTATGTACTGACGGATACAGACCGTCGAGCACTGCGGACGGTGGTTGTACAAAATCGCATGAAAGCAGCAGAAGGAATCACTCGTGGGTCCCACAGTGCTACTAGAAATCCAACTAGCAGATTTATTGTGTGTAGGGAGTTAAAAAAATTGTTTGAAACTGTCCAAGCCACACATTTATGTAAGCAATGCTAAGCCATGCTTGATGTGGTGTAAAGAGCGATATCTTTTGTCAGTAGATCACTGGAAACGAATGAAGTGGAGTGATGAATCACTCTATACACTGTGACAGTCCAACGGAAGTGTCTGGACTAGGAAAATGCCTCGAGAAGGCACGTGATCAAAAGTATCCGGACTCCCCCAAAAACACACATTTTTCCTATTAGGTGCATTGTGCTGCCACCTATTGCTAGGTACTCCGTATCAGCGTCCTCCGTAGTCATTAGACATCGTCAGAGAGCAGAATGGGGCTCTCCGCGAACTCACGGACTTCGAACGTGGTCACGTGGTCTGGTGATTGGGTGTCACTTGTGTCATACGTCTGCACGCGAGATTTCCACGGTCCTGAACATCCCTATGTCCGCTGTTTCCCATGTGACGGTGAAGTGGAAACGTGATGGGCCACGTGCAGCACAAAAGCGTATGCGCCGACCTCGTCTCTTGACTGACAGAGACCGCCGACAGTTGAAGAGGATCGTAATGTGTAATAGGCAGACATCTATCCAGACCATCACACAGGAATTCCAAACTGCATCACGATCCACTGCAAGTACTATGACAGTTAGGCCGAAGGTGAGAAAACGTCGATTTCATGGTCGAGCGGCGGCTCATAAGCTACACATCATGCCGGTAAATGCCAAACGACGCCTCGCTTGGTGTAAGGAGCGTAAATATTGAACAGTGGAAAAATGTTGTGTGGAGTGATTAATTATGGTACACAGTGTGGCGAAACGGTGGCAGAGTGTGAGTATGGCGAATGCCCGGTCAACGTTATATGCCAGCGTATGTAGTGCCGCCAGTAAAATTCGGAGATGGTGGTGTTATGGTGTGGTCGTGTTTTTCATGTAGGAGGCTTGCACCCCTTGTTGTTTTCCGTGGCACTATCACAGCACAGGCCTACATTGATGTTTTAAGCACTTTCTTGCTTCCCACTGTTGAAGATCAATTCGGGGATGGCGATCGCATCCTTCAACGCGCTCGAGCACGTGATCATAATGCGCCGCCTGTGGCGGAGTGGTTACAGGACAGTAACATCCCTGTAATGGACTGGCCTGCACAGAGTCCGGACCTGAATCCTATAGAACACCTTTGGGATGTTTTGGAACACCGGCTTCGTGCAGACCTCACCGACCGACATCGATACCTCTCCTCAGTGCAGCACTCCGTGAAGAACGGGCTGCGATTCCCCAAGTGGGCCAGCACCATATTGAATTCCAGATTTACCGATGCAGGGCTCCACAAACTTGTAAGTCATTTTCAGCCAGATGACCGGATACTTTTGATCACATAGTGTATCATCAAGTAAAGTGCCGATAGTGAAGTTCGGCAGTGGTGGTGTTACCATACAGAGTTGTGTTTCGGGATTAGGCTGTGGTCCTATTATTGCATTTAAGAGACGCTAAACGCGGAAGCATACTAACAGATTTTACAGCCTTGTGTACTATGTAAAGTGGAAGAACAGTTCGGAGACGATGACTGTATCAGCATGACAGTGCACCTTTTGGATGATTTAGAACGTTCATCCCTTCAGACCGCAGCGCCCAACAACACTATCTTTTCCGGTCTCAGCTCTCGAGAAAGAATGTGCTATCGGCCCTCCACCGACATTGAGACACTTCATGGGAAGTGTTCTCTGCAGAGTTGAAGTCGTCATAAAGGCGAAGGAGGTACACAAGCGATATTAATTTCCAATAATCGGTGTTCAAAAAATGGTTCAAATGGCTCTGAGCACTATGGGACTCAACTGCTGTGGTTATTAGTCCCCTAGAACTTAGAACTACTTAAACCTAACTAACCTAAGTACATCACACGCATCCATGCCCGAGGCAGGATTCGAACCTGCGACCGTAGCAGTCGCACGGTTCCTGACTGCGCGCCTAGAACCGCGAGACCACCCCGGCCGGCAACAATAATCGGTGTCCGATTACTTTTAATCAGGTAATGTATATTTCTATCGCACACACAGTTTATTACATTACCCTTCTGATTTTGTAAGCGAATGTTAGTTTAAGTGGGATAGTGGCTCTCTGTTCAGAAATCGCAATAGGAGGAGATTTGCTTGGAAAAGGCCGGAAGGTACGCGAAAATTTCAGTTAGATTACGCCTTGCTGAGGCAGAGAGTCCTTAATCAGATATTGGATTGTAAGGTATCCAGAGCGGATATAGATTCAGATCACATTTTGGTCATGATGAAAAGTAGGCTGAAGTTTTACAAACGGGTTAGGAAGGATTAATGAGCAAAGAAGTGGAATACCGAAGTACTAAGGAACAAAGAGATAAGCTTGAAGTTCTCTGGGGCTATGGACCCCGCAATAATCAATAGCTCAGTATGCAGTTCAGTTGAATAAGAGTGGACATCTGTAAAAGGGCGATCACAGAAGTTGGAGAGAAGAACGTAGTTACAAGGAAGTTAACTGCGAAGAAAACATGACTAACAGAGGAAATACTTCAGCTACGTGACGGAAGAAGGAATACAGAAATGCAAGTCACTTAGGAATGAAATATATAGGAAGTCCAGGGATGCTAATACATGACAAATGTGAAGAAATCGAAAAAGAAATGATTATTGGAAGGACTGAATCAGTATATACAAAACATAAAATAACTTTCGTTGAAATTAAAAGCAATGGGAATTCCATTGTTAAATGCATAAGAGGCAGCGGACAGATGGAAAGAGTACATTGAGCGCCTCTGTGAGGGGGAGAACTTATATGATGACGTGATAGAAGAAGAAACAGGAGTCAGAAGGGAAGAGATATGGGATCTGGTATTAGAATTGACAGGCGCTTTGGAGGTTAAAATCAAATAAGGCTGAAGGGATAGGTAGCATTCCTTCACAATTTCTAAAATAATTGGAGGAAGTAGCAAGAAAGCGATTATTCACGTTCGGGTGTAGAATGTGTGAGACAGGCGATATACCATCAGACTTTCGGAAAAAAACATCATCCATACAATTCCGAAGATTGTTAGAGCAGACAAGTGCGAGAATCATCGCACAATCGGCTTAACAGCTCATGCACCCAAGTTGCTGGCAAGAATAATATATAGAAGAATGGGGAAGAAAATTGAAGATGTGTTACATGACGATCAGTTTGCCTTTAGGAAAGGTAAAGGCACGACGAGAGACGTTGGAGTTGATAATGGAAGCAGAATGAGAGAAAAATCAAGACCTGTTCATAGGATCCGTCGACCTGGAAAAAACGTTCTGTAATGTCAAATGGTGCTACATGTCCGAAACTCTGAGAAGAGTAGGGGTAAGACATAGGGAATGATGGGTCATGCACAGTATTCACAGGAAACAAGAGGGAACGATAAGAGTGAAAGACCAAGAAACAAATGCTCGGATTAAAAAGGGTGTAAGATAAGGATGTCGTCTTTCGCTCCTGTTGTTCAATCTATACGTCGAAGAAGCAGTGAAGGAAATAAAAGAAAGGTTCTAGAGTGGAATTAAAATAAAAGGTGAAAGGATATCAATGGTACGATTTGCTGATGACGTTGCTATCCTGAGTGAAAGTGAAGAAGAATTATATGATATGCTGAATGAAATGGTCTAATGAATACATAATATGGACTGTGAGTAAATCGAAGAAAGACGAAAGTAATGAGAAGTAGCAGAAATGAGAACAGAGAGAAACTGAACATCAGGACGGGTGATCATGAAGTAGACGAAGTTAAGGAATTCTGCTACTTAGACAGCAAAATAACTCATGCTGGACGGAGCAAGGAGAACATAAAAACAGATTAGCTCTGGCAAAAAGAACATTCCTGGCCAACAGAAGTCTACTAGTATCAAAAGTAGATCTCAATTTGAGGAAGATATTTCTGAGAATGTACGTTTGGAGAACAGCATTGTATGGCAGTGAGACATGGACTGTGGGAAAATCGGAAGAGAAGAGAGACTTCTGAAACGTGGTGCTACAGAAGATGTCTGAAAATTAGGAGGAATGAGGAAGTTCTCCGCACAATCGGTGAGGGAAACACTGACAAGGAAAAGCGACAGGACGATAGGACAAGACATGAGCGAATAACTTCCATGATACTAGAGGGAGATGGAGAGGAAGACAGAGATTGGAATACATCCAGCAAATAATTGAGGACTTAGGACGCAAGTGTTACTCCGGTGTGAGGAAGTTGGCACAGGAATTCGTGGTGGACTAAATTAAACCAGTGAGAATACTGATGATTCAAAAAGAATATAAAAGAAAGTTTTACACAGAGGTGAGAACATGCCTCGGGCTGCCATCGCTACTTGACAGTCATGTCAGGCAGAAACACCCGATGGCTGCTGAATGCATCGGCACGACTTTCTACGTACACTAATGGCCATTAAAATTGCTACACCAAGAAGAAATGCAGATGATAAACGGGTATTCATTGGACAAATATATTATACTAGAACTGACATGTGATTGCATTTTCACGCAATTTGGGTGCATAGATCATGAGAAATCAGTACCCAGAACAACCACTTCTGGCCGAAATAACGGCTTTGATACGCCTGGGCATTGAGTGAAACAGAGCTTGGACGGCGTGTGCAGGTACAGTTGCCCATGCAGCTTCAACACAATACCACAGTTCATCAAGAGGAGTGACTGGGTATTGTGAAGAGCCAGTTGCTCGGCCACCATTGACCAGGCGTTTTCAATTGGTGAGAGATCTGGAGAAAATGCTGGCCAGGGCAGCAGCCGAACATTTTCTGTATCCACAAAGGCCGTACAGGACCTGCAACATGTGGTCGTGCATTATCCTGCTGAAATGTGGGGTTTCGCAGGGATCGAATTAAGGGTAGAGCCACATCTGAAATGTAACGACCACTGTTCAAAGTGCCGTCAATGCGAACAAGAGGTGACCGAGACGTGTGACCAATGGCATCCCATACCATCACGCCATGTGATACGCCAGTATGGCGATGACGAATACACGCTTCCAATGTGCGTTCACCGCGATGTCGCCAAACACGGATGAAACCATCATGATGCTGTAAACAGAACCTGGATTCATCCGAAAAAGTGACGTTTTACCGTTCGTGCACCCAGATACATAGTTGAGAACACCATCGCAGGCACTCCTGTCTGTGATGCAGCGTCAAGGGTAACCGCAGACATGGTCCGATAGTCCATGCTGCTGCAAACGTCGTCGAACTGTTCGTGCAGATGGTGGTTGTCTTGCAAACGTCCCCATCTGTTGACTCAGGGATCGAGACGTGGCTGCACGATCCGTTACAGCCATACGGATAAGATGCCTGTCATCTCGACTGGTAGTGATACGAGGCCGTTGGGATCCAGCAGGGCGTTCCGTATTAAACCCACCGATTCCATATTCTGCTAACAGTGATTGGATCTCGACCAACGCGAGCAGCAATGTCGCGATACGATAAACTGCAATCGAGACAGGCTATAATCCGACCTTTATCAAAGTCGGAAACGTGATGGTACGCATTTCTCCTTCTTACACGAGGCATCACAACAACGTTTCACCAAGCAACGCCGGTCAGCTGCTGTTTGTGTATGAGAAATCGGTTGGAAACTTTCCTCGTGTCAGCACGTTTTAGGTGTCGTCACCGGCGCCAACCTTGTGTGAATGCTCCGAAAAGCTAATCAGTTGCATATCGCAGCATCTTCTTCCTGTCGGTTAAATTTCGCGTCTGTAGCACGTCATCTTCGTGGTGTAGCAATTTAAAGGCCAGTAGTGTAGTAATCTTCGGTCGTCGTCCCTTGGATCCGTTCCTGAGTCGAGTATTGAAGAATTTGCTAGCAGCGCCTGCGAGAATCAAGTAATATCCGAGGAGTGAGGTGCAGACAGAAGTTGAAGCTGGAGTTGGTTGCGCGCAGCAGCCAGCTGTCGAGTAGCTCCTGGCGCCGAGGTCCCCAGCTTTCGATGTCAGCGCCACGGTGGCGTCAGAGGAGAGACGCTGGGGTCGGCCTTGACCGCCAGCGCCGGCCGGGATGCGCCGCTGAGGACGCGGCTGAATGTCACGGGAGGGACGAGCGGCTTCTGGCCTCGCCTGCTCTCCGCACCACGAGCCCGGCGCCTCGAGACTCGCCGTGGAGTTGAAACTTCTTTTTCGGAAAACAAGAGACAATCCTCGCTTAGCTGGGTGGCTACGAAGCTTTCTTCTCTGGTCACGACTCTCGACGGCGCATTATATGGCTGCAGACTTGCTCCAGCGTACGGTACTTAATGTTGACTCAAATGAGCTACTAAAAATTTACTGTAACCAAATTTAAGTTTCCGCAAGTTTTTTCAATTTGACTGCAGAAAAGAAGTGTGGAATACTTTATAATATAGTTTCAGACTCCCTGTTGCCTGGCGAAGTAAGGCAACGCGAAGTGGCATGGCCTCAACAAGTTATTGGAAGCCCCTGCAGCATAATTGCGAAAACGTTACCAGTGCAGGATGTTGTGCATGAACAATAGCATCCACCGTTAATAATATGATAAGTAATTGATATTTTCAGGTTTACATTCGTGAAAATAGAAGCTCAATAAACTAAATAATGCCTGCCCCTGTTCTAGCACCCCTTCGGTTTAGCCTTTAAATTTCTGAATTTCCAAAAACATCTTAATGGAAATTCTGCTATGCAGAGGATATCGCTCTAGCTTGTCAATCAAAAGAGCTTGGTTAGTCAGAAGGGACACAGGCAAAGGAATTAGAAGCCCTTATTTCAATAAATGGAGACTGGAACTCAGTACCAGCAAGAGGGTGCCCGCCCGGTTGGCCGTGTGGTCTAAAGCCGTCGGCACACGGACCGTGCTGCCGAACGTCAACGTTGAGCGTGCCTAGTTCAACGTGCTGCTGAACGCTCAGGAACGATGCGACTTGTGCATACGGTACGTGGGCCCCAACGTGGTATACGCGATCGCAACGCACTCCAGCGGCAGTTGAGGGATGTTTCTAGTTCGTAAACCACTCTGTTCACTCAACGGGCGCGCGTAAAATTCCCACGTTAGCTCTGTTAAAACACACATTTCCTCCATCGTCCACGAAAAGGAAAGTACCATGTCCAATCAATAAGAACACAGGCTTATAAAAGTTCCATTACAAACAGTGCGGTACAAATTTGGAATACTTCTCCACATAAGATAAACATTATTTCATCATTCCCTCATTTTAGTAAAACCCCAAGGTCAGTCTTACTTGATCACTGTTCCTACCCAGTAGCAGAATCATTGTAACATGTGAATTACGAAGCGTAAAAGAAAAAGGAGCAAAATATCTTTATACAAGTAGCGCAAGCTGTCCTGTAGATTAAGCTCATCGAACAAAGTCACCCCTCAAAAAAAGGTGAACTTATATTTACATAACATCAAATATTATAGTATATACTTATATTAAACTAATAATAAAGTATCAGAACCCAATAAAACGCGAATGTTAGTAAAAAAAATTTGTAAGTGGCAAGACGCGAACCACCGCCGCATCAAAATAATGGAGAGAGGACAGTGACGCCGGCCGCGGTGGTCTAGCGGTTCTGGCGCTGCAGTCTGGAACCGCGGGACTGCTACGGTCGCAGGTTCGAATCCTGCCTCGGGCATGGGTGTGTGTGATGTCCTTAGGTTAGTTAGGTTTAAGTAGTTCTAAGTTCTAGGGGACTTATGACCTAAGATGTTGAGTCCCATAGTGCTCAGAGCCATTTGAACCATTTGAGGACAGTGACGCTAGCTACTACCCTATTTTTTTTGTTATCTTATTTTGTTCGTTATTGTTCGTTTCAACTGTTCGTGGCGGACGTCACCGAACGGCCGTTGAAGTTCGTTAATGATCCATTCACTTAGCTTTTTTTTTTTTTGCCGGCCGAAGTGGCCGCGCGGTTCTGGCGCTGCAGTCTGGAACCGCGAGACCGCTACGGTCGCGGGTTCGAATCCTGCCACGGGCATGGATGTGTGTTATGTCCTTAGGTTAGTTAGGTTTAAGTAGTTCTAAGTTCTAGGGGACTGATGACCTCAGATGTTAAGTCCCATAGTGCTCAGAGCCATTTGAACCATTTTGAACTTAGCTTTTTTATTACAGAGGCCAGTTAACCCTCTGACCGAACACGCTGAGTTACCGTGCCGGCGTACCTGCAGCAGTAACGTACTTGAGACGTCTAATAATAGTATCTTAGTTCGTGCAGAAAACCTTAATCGTAGATATGTTGCTAACTGAACTTCAATTATAACAAATTGTACCAAGAACAATGCGTTTGGGTAGATCTTCAGTGTGTCGCAGGCTTCAAATAGCCTACGCTCATAATACACAAGTTACAATAATTCTTTTGCCACGAATATGATATTTCTCATTAATTTATTGGAAACGAATCACACAACTAACAACGGGTTTTCCGGTGATTCTCAATTTGGTGGTCCTCAGAATCGGCATATAGACATATAGGCTTGCAATTAATGCCAATATGGCGTCTCACAACTCTCTACTGAAGGAGACGGCGTGCGTGTGACGTAGGTGGCGTTGTGCCATCTCATTGGTCAACGCTCAGACGCACGCTCAGAGTATCTGACATGCTAGATATTGGTCTGCAAGTTCGGAAAGACTCCCGAACGTGCTATTCCACGCTATGACGTCAGAAACTCGGCACACTCAACGCTCAACGTTCGGATGCACGGTCCGTGTGCCGACGGCTTAACGCAAGGCTTTCCGGGCGGGAAGGAGCGCCGTTCCCCGGCACGAATCCGCCCGGCGGATTTGTGTCGAGGTCCGCTGAGCCGGCCAGTCTGTGGTTGGTTTTTAGGCTGTTTTCAATATGCATCGGCGAATGCGGGCTGGTTCCCCTTATTTCGCCTGAGCTACACTATGACGGTGATTGCTGCGCAAACAAGTTCTCCGCGTACACGTACACCACCATTACTCTACCACGCAAACATAGGGGTTACACTCGTCTGGCGTGAGAAGTTCCCTGGGGGGTCTACCGGGGGACGAACCGCACAATAACCCTGGGTTCGGTGTGGGGAGGCGGAGGGGTGAAGTGGACTGCGGTAGTCGTCGTGGGGTTGCGGATCACTGCGACTGTGGCGGGGACGGAGCCTCTCCGTCGTTTCTAGGTCCCTGGTTAACATAACATAACATAACATAACATAACCAGTAAGAGGGAAGTTTGTACGTTTCACCTTAACAACAAACAAGCTAACTCTGAACTCAAGTTTCAATGTGATGGGAATATTCTCTGTCAAAACAAGTACATCAAGTATCTTCATATCACTCTCTACTGCACTCTATCTTCTAAAAAACATCTGCAAAACACATCAGCTAAGATAAAAACACGCCGGAACATCATTCATAGGCTGTGTGGCACAACTCTGCAGGGAGGAGGGGGGGGGGGGGGAGGTAGGATGGGGCCTACAAGGAGACTTTGCGTACATCCTCACTCTTGCATTGTCTTTTTCGGCCGCAGAGTAGTATACTTGTATGTGATGTAATAGTTATGATAACAGCCACATCGGTGTGCAGTACGAACAATATGTTGCACATGATTACTAGTGCAATCAAATGGTTGAAATGGCTCTAAACACTATGGGATTTAACATCTGAGGTCATCAGTCCCCTAGACTTAGAACTGCTTAGACGTAACTAGCCTAAGAACATCACACACAACCATGCCCGAGGCAGGATTCGAACATGCGAGCGTAGCAGCAGCACGGTTCCGGACTGAAGCGCCTAGAACAGCTCGGCCACAGCTTCCGACTGCGATCAGAACAACTCCTGTCTACTGGCTTCCCCTGCAGAGCAATATCTACCCACCAAATCTTCACAGAACTGAGACCCTGCTTACAATTACCACAAAGAGAATAAGGAACTACCCATTCATCACGACATACTTGTTTTACAAAGAAATAGGCTTGGTTCGAGAGGCCCGCCACTACTGTACGATGATATTATGGTTGTGTGGTCCTCGAGTGCACTGGGACTTGTTTGTCACTTTATGTGGGACAATCCAAGCAGTAGGTCGCGAGTGGGCGATTGTATTGACTAATGCAGAAAAAGGCCACATGTTCTTGATGTATGGCGAATGTAGGAAGAATGCAGTTCGTTCTTGTATGCTGTACTCGTCAAGATATCCCGATAGACTTCCACCACCTCGGGAATTATTTATCAACCTCTTCAGCCAGTTACATGAAAGTGGTAATGTAACACCTAGAGAACGTAACAGAAGAAAGAAGAGACGACAGTGAAATGAAATGAAGTCCCATGCTTCTTGGAAGAGCGTAGAGGAACGATGCGGGAGACCCGCTCCGCCGTACTAGGCAACTGGTGTTCTTGTTGTTGTTCCAATTGATCCACACGTTAAAAAATGGCTCAAATGGCTCTGAGCACTATGGGACTTAACATCTGAGGTCATCAGTCCCCTAGAACTTAGAACTACTTAAACCTAACTAACCTAAGGACATCACACACATCCATGCCCGAGGCAGGATTCGAACCTGCGACCGTAGCGGCGCGCGGTTCCAGACTGTGCGCCTAGAACCGCTCGGCCACACCGGCCGGCTCCACACGTTATCTCCCACGCAATCGCACGAAGAAATGGCATGTGTCAGGGATTGAAGCAAGTGTCCTACACATTCTCCATCGAAACAGATTCCATCCCTGTCACGCCTCTCTCGATCAAGAGCTACGTGCAAACCATTATGAGAATCGTATTAGCTTCTTTATATGGGGACTTAAGACTAAATACTCCAGAAGCATCATGTATCTGTGTTAATTGATGAAGCCACATTTACCAATCAAGGACAAGTAAAGCACTTTAACATTCGCTACTGATCTGTTGAAAATCCCTTTGGCTTCGAGCGGTTGAACTCCAGCTTTCATGGAGGGTAAACGTGTGGCGTAGGATAGTGAATTATCAGCTCAAAGACCCGTTTTTCAGATGAACATTGATCGTGCACAAGTATCGCAGCCTCCTCCTAATAGACCATCTTCCCCGCATGCTAGAAGGTGTTCCTCTGCAGACTAGGAGGGACCTGTTGTACCAACAAGATATCTTTCCAGCCCGTTGTGCAGGAAGTACAATAACATGTCTTCAGGAATGGTTTCCAAATCGCTGGAATGGTCGCAGAAGTCCTGTATCTTGGCCGGCCCATTCCCCAGATTTGACGCCTGTAAAACGTTTCTATCGGAAAAGCTGTAAGACGCTATCTACAAGCACATACCAACTACAAACTTGATATAGAATGACGTATTACTGCAGGCGGCTTGGACGTCTCCGCTGAAATGCTAGCATTTCATCATCATTAGTTTTTTGCTATATTGGTAGGTTCTTTGCCTCTCCATTTTATGCGATCCATTGCTTCCTTCTTAAGGCTGCTGTATGTTGTACCGTCCATCACGTCACCCAGTATCTGAAATCTCTTCCCCTCTCGCTTTCTTTTCCCTTCTACATAATCTTCTAAAACTGTTTTCATCAGTCCGTCTCAATCCATACCAGACTGGAACCGTGTACTGCCACTGCCGGTGGTCATTTTGAACACAGCCTGTGATGGTCAATTGTGTTGTTACAGGTATGAAGCGGGGGACACTGCAGGAGCCTCCACGAAGAATGCATTCACCACACGAACAATAAGCAATCGGGCGTCCCCTGGAAACGACCTAGTCGGCCAATCCTGCGAACACCGGAGCACCAAAATTGGTGCATCCGGATACGGAAGAAGAAGAAGAAGAAGAAGAAGGTCAGAAGCCACATAACTAGTGTATGCACTTGTATTGTTTATTAGTGTGTGCTACCGCAAGTATTATGCAGTGTGGGTACTTTTCAAAATACGATATCTCGTAAACGACTCGCACTAGAATTCTGCAACAAACACCACTGACGTCAGAACCTTATAGCTCCAAACGTATCATGTTTCTTTATTGACTGATGAAGCCAGGTTTATCAGTCAAGAACAAGTTAACCGCTGGAACGTGCGCTATTGGTCTGATGAAAATCCCCTTTTGCTTTGAGAGGCAGAAGGTCAGCTTCCATGAAGTGTAAACGAGTTTGCCCGCATCTCGTGGTCGTGCGGTAGCGTTCTCGCTTCCCACGCCCGGGTTCCCGGGTGCGATTCCCGGCGGCGTCAGATATTTTCTCTGCCTCGTGATGGCTGGGTGTTGTGTGCTGTCCTTAGGTTACTTAGGTTTAAGAAGTTCTAAGTTCTAGGGGACTGATGACCATAGATGTTAAGTCCCACAGTGCTCAGAGCCATTTGAACCATTTTTTTGTAAACGAGTGGTGTAGCACAGTGAATCGTCAGCTCAAAGATCCGTTTTTCATATGAACACTGAAGGCGCACACGTATTTATTGTAATAATCATATCGTTATCAGACATATTGCGCTGCTGGCCCTGAAGAAGAGAAACCACTGACATTCTAATTTACCCCACTTTCCGTGTATCAGTGTCAACAGGCCTTGTTCCATCTAAAAAGTTTATGGTGGCACAAAAGATACACCTTCCAAGTATTATTACAATCTGTTGATTTGCTAACAATACGAGCCCCTGACTCTCAATCAGTTCTGTGGAAACCGCACATTTATAGCACTTTTCCATTTCCGCAATATTTGCGGCATAATTTTAGGTGCTACACCCTGTACATTGAATTCAAGGTGCAATAATTGTATTAGGAGTGTAATATTTGTGGCAGTTATGAACTTATCACAGAGGCGCTGTGATAGAATGTACTCCTTCCATCAGCCAGGTCTTCCTGGTTTCATTTCGCACTCAGCAGAACTAAGGAACACTTGCATTGCTATTTTGCACTTTTAACTCGGAGCTTGGTACTTAAAATTTTTATAAGCTTATCTTTATTTGTTTACACTCTTCACACAGGTAATTATAAAATTTGTGAAATCGCTCTCGTAAATTTGCATAGGATGAGTATTCTCCCACGTTCTAGCATAGGTATCTCAGTTACTTTTCGTGTTGGCTGACAATATTGTTCGTGCAACATCTCCAGATAATTAACTATATTACCAAACTTCTTGACGTATCTTAATATTGACGATGTTTTCAGCCGTCCGATCAATGAGACAGAAATTGTCCCTATACATTTTCGCATATGTTAATTCATAAACTAGACAAAACACAACGATATAATCATCCAGATGTTTACAAAATCGAATGCAGTGAATGTAATGAGGCCTACGTCGGACGGAGAGGCACAACTTTTAAAACAAGACATAGAGAACACATGAACTTAAGCGACAATAAACTCTCTGAGCTCGGCACGCACCTCAGGGAAAGTAAGCACTCTATTGAAAATATCCAGAGAAATCTCATTGCTTTACATGAGTCCAATTAACGGATATTTTAGAAGAAACAGAAATACTACCAAGCATTCAGAACAAATGTTAAACGAAGAAACAGGATTCTGCAACAAAAAATCTAAGGAAATATAAGTAGAAGCTTACGCAGTATATAAAACGCACGTGATCAAATATTAATATGCAATTACGAACGATTCATAGGAATCTTCTATAGCACCTTAATGAACACATGAGTTGCATTCCATCCTACGTTTCTCACTCACCAAATACGCGATTACAAACTGTTCAGCGAAAATCCTACTACAACAGTGGAACAACATTGTCGTATGTAGTTTCCATTGAAATACAAATGCTATAATATGTCTCCTCTTACATACAGCTAGAAATAAAATAAAAATTTACTGTACAACTATAATGTGATGGAACACTGTGTCTCACACTAAAGGAAGTCAGTGGTATTAAAAAAATCGCAGAGTAAATTAAATACCTTAGTGTACTCCAACGAGAGCAAATTCTCCATCCACCTGCTTAGCTGAGTGGCAACGTGTTTGCCTCCCATGCACCGGGCCCGCGTTCGATTCCCGACCGGGATGAAGATTTTCTCCTCTCGTGGAGTGGGTGTTGTGTTGCCCTCATCATCATTTCATCCTCATCACCGGCGTGCAAGTCGCCAAATGTGGCGTCGGCTGAAATAAGACTTGCACTTAGCGGCCGAACCCGAATGGGACCTTACGGCCAACAATGCCATAAGATCATTCATTCATTCTCCATTACGCATGAACAGTGATGTATCACATTTAGGATAAATGGATCTTATGCTCATGCATTGACATTCTGCAGTATGGTATAACTACAATTATGACATACTTTAACGCAGTTCTTAGCTACATCTAAAGTGTGACTTTCCACACCAAGTACCTCCCTAATACAAAATGCACTGATACCTTCGTTGTCCACATTCGACGTACCCACACATAAGATTTTGTCTTCTGATATGGGCGGCTTGTGAGTACGGACAAAACGCGAAACCGGTCAGCTATGAAATAAATAGCAGCTTTTGTGCAAACAATTAAAAATGCGTTTCCTTCAATATTTGAGAGCTGCAAGACGTGGCGTGCTGGAAATGGAAACCTCTTTGCATAACCCGACAACGAGATGCACTTTGTCACTTGATTGTGGACAGTTGCGGCGTATAGCTGGCTCATCACTTCGGTTCGGTGCTTCCTCATTACGCTGCAGTGGCATTTGAGCTTGTTAGATCCTCATCATGAGGCTTGGCATTAAACCACCAGGAAGCTACGAGTTCTGAAACCAGAGTTAATTTTTTATCCGCATCTGATGCGATTTACATTTACCTTAAATTTAGTTTATTTGAGATTGTAGTATAACACTGATAAGATTAATTACAGTATTGCCTAATACATCAATTTAAACGTTTCTGTGAAGATGCCATTTAATGGATTTGTCCAGTAGGACTCTCTTCAGTATAACGTTAAACTCCACTGCTCAAAAGACATTTAATATAGTCTGGGAAGCGGTTGAATAGATGTGTATTTAAAGTAAGTGAGTCAAAACAAGTACGTTGTGTAATAGTTTCTCTTGTTCTACAACTAGACAGCTGTGAATTTGTGAAAAACAATTTGAGAGTTATCCGTTGGAGAACAGCGATGAAAATAAATGTAAAAGGCTATCATTTCACGTACGTTGCGTTCTAACGCGACTTTGCAGTGTAACGACCATTACCACAGTTTTGAAATGTGAATATGTCTGTTCCAGGACAAATCTATAAACCAGTATACCAAGTAAGCGTTTGATGATATATATATATAAATGCAGACCCGGTACCTGAGGTTTTCCAATACAATAAACCAAAATCAAATTGTTACTGGTTGCTGCTGTTCACTATGAACATTGTATATCACGTAAAAACCGCAGTTCTTCTGCTCTGTCATTATTTGATAAAATACCATAATGTGTGTAATCTTTATGTGAACAGTGGAAACCATTTATGTGATCAATCGAAAGAAGTAGTAACTTCCTCTTCTTCTTCTTCTGTAGTGGTCAATCCAAGGATTGGTTTGCAACAGCTACAATGGCAGCTTGTCTCCATTCTGTGCGTCTTTCAGATTTTCTCTTCATTTCTTTATAGGTGTTACATCCCACATCTTTCACGATTTGACCCATGTACCTCAGCCGTGGTCTTCCTCTTGGTCTTTTCCCCTCGACATATCCCTCTATGATTGTGTTCAGGAGCCCTTTATGTCTTAATAGATGACCACATTTCAAAAGAATTTAGCTTCTGGTCTTCCTCTGTCCCGAGAGTCCATGTTTCACGTCCATAGTATGCAACACTCCACACATATGATTTCAAAAATCTTTTCCTGATTTCAAGGCTGATGGTCTTAGATGTTGTATTTCTTCTTGTTAAATGCAGCGTTTGCTTGAGCAATTCTACTTCTCACTTCTGCCTTGTTCCTTCCATCCCTGGTAATATTACTGCCCAGATAAGTAAATTTATCAACTTGTTCAAGCAGTTCATTGCCTACATGAACTTGGACTTTCACTTGATCTTTTTTGTCGCATACCATTACTTTTGTTTTTGCTTTATTAATTCTCATACTATATTCTTCCCCCATGACTTTATCCATTCTATTCAGTAGGACTACAAGATCTTATTCACTTTCAGCTAGGACAGCTATATCATCGGCATATCATATCTATTCGTTGGCCATGAATTACTACACCTGTCTGTGAATGTTCCCTACTTTTTTTCAGCGCCTCTTCATTGTATAGGTTAAAGATAACAGAGAATAGTTCGCAATCTTGTCGGATACCTTTCCGTGTCTGCACCTCTTCTTGTTTTGTTTAAATTACTAAATTCAATGAACAGGGTCACTGGGAGAGTGGTTCACAAATGAAATGTATTGTTAATAATGCGTTTTTCTGCAAAATACAACATGTTAGTTTTTCCAATCTGTTTAAGTCCTTCGAAATCTACATACATACTCCGCGGTCCACTGTACCGGGCTTGGCGGAGGTCACCTTGCAACACTACCAGTCATTTCCATTCCTGTTTTACTCGCAAACAGAACGAGGGAAAAACGACTGTCTGCATGTCTCCATATGAGCCCTAATTTCTCGTACCTCATATTCGTGGTCCTTACGAGAATGTATGTTGGAGGCAGCAGACTCGTTCAGTAGTCTGCTTCAAGAGCATGGTTCTCTAAATTCTCTGAGTAGTGCTCCTCGAAAAGAATGTCGCCTTCCTTCCAGGGATTCCCATTTGATTTCCCGAAGCATCTCCGTGGCACTTACCTGTTGTTCGACCCTATCACTAGCAAATCTAGCAGCCCGCCTCTGAATTTCTTCGATGTCTTCTTTTAAGCCGACCTGGTGCGGGTCCCAGACACTCGAGCAGTACCTAAGAATCGGTCCCACTAACTTCCTATATGCGGTGCCCTTTACAAGTGAACCTTACTTCCTCAATAAACCGAAGTCGACCATTTGCCTTCCCTACAACAATCCTCACGTGTCCGCACCATCTCACGTCGCTTTGCAATGTTGCACCCATGTGTTAAAAGACGTGACTGTGTCAAGCAGAGCACTGCTGACACTGTCTCCGAACAGTACGGCTTTGTTTTCCGTACCAACCCCATTGAGGGGCTCCGGAAAGGCTCAAAATCATGAAAAGTTCAATTTTTACTTTTTTGCGTTTTCTGAATCTGCATACTATTTATTACCTTTTAATAGATATATAATTTATTCAATTCTGAAGACTACAACTATTTTTAAATTTTTTTTGAAATGTGTTCTACATGGGCGTGACCCACTGTGGCGCTGTTAAACTGCTGTCAAATGGTGTTATTATTAACGTCCGTGTTCATCAGGTACATTTTAGTGATGTGAGATAAAGTATGTGTTGTGGCTAACCTGTGATGGTTCAATATATATCGCTGGTGTGATTGTCGATTGTTTCATGTTTATTTACTCTGTCGTTATCTCGAAAATATTCGTAATTAATTCTGTTTCTTGAGTCTCTGTTTTGTTGAAGTATAATAATGAGTAAAAGTAAAGTTATTAGAAATCCTCTGAAGGCTTTTAAGAAATGGAGAAATGTTGGAAAGCCAAAGGTATGTGTTATTACTGTAAACAATAAAGACGATAACCAAGTGAGTGAACCTAACCTCTCAAGTACACCTGCCCATAGCAGTCAAAGTGGGAAAGAAAATACTTCACAGAAGAAGCTTGGTTCAATGAGGTGATAAAACCTATTTTCAGAGACTTAGCAGCACCTGAACTGTTGAAAAAGTGTATTCACGGAAAAACTCAAAACCCCAATGAAAGTGTAAATAGTGTTATATGGTCGAGAATCCCCAAGACTGTATTTGTTGGAATAGAAACACTTCACTTTGGTGTGTATGATGCTGTTGCGACTTTCAATGATGGCAACATTGTAAGGTGCAAGGTATTTAGAAATATGGGAATGAAGATAGGTTCTAACATGGTACGAGCGATGCTTGCTTTAGACAAGGAACGCCTTCGGGCTGCAGACAGGGCTGTAAAGAGTCTAGAAATACAAGCAAGAGTAAACAGGAGGAGGAACAAGAGGAACCTGGAGGAGGAGTTTGCAGAGGATGAAGATAATCCATCCTATGGACCTGGAATGCACTAAAAAGTTAATCCAATCTTTGTCGCTCGATTCCTAAAACTTTTATTTTCTCATACTAATTACATGTTTTCTAAGGATCTTCCAAACATATTTGTTTCAAACTTTCAGTAAATGTTACACAGTACATTCTGCATAATTTAACACAGCCTTTTTCCAAAAAACTGTATATTTTTGAATATATAAATAAAAAATTGCAAACAATGTTGTGAATTTTCATTACAATTGAAAAAAATCATCTTTAATAACTGAACTAAAATTTTGTAAAATCCCTGTGTTAAGTTGTAGCCCATATTCCAATAAATAATCTGTAAAAAGTTCAACTTCCTACCTCAAATACTTTGTGAGGAAAGATGTAATTTATAAGCGTTATTTTAACATTGCAAGTATAGGGCGTTCCGGAGCCCCTTAACTGACATTTTTTCAACATCTAGAGCCAACTGCCATTCATCACACCAACTAGAAATTTTGTCCCAGTTATCTTGTATTCTCCTCCAGCCACTCTACTTCGACACCTTACTGAAACCACAGCATCATCAGCAAACAACTGCAGATTGCCGCCCACCATGTCCGCCAAATTATTTATGCATATAGAGAATAATAGCATTTCTGTCACACTTCCCTGTAGCACTACTGATGACATCCTTGTCTCTGATAAACTCTCGCCGTCGAGGACAGCATATCGGGTTCTGTAACTTAAGAAGTCTTCGAGTCACTCACTCAACATATTCCATATGTTCGTAACTTCTTTAATACCCTGCAACGGTGCACCACGTCAAATACTTTCCGGCGATCTAGAAATATGCAATGTGCCTGTTGCCCTTCAGCCATAATTCGCAGTGTATCATGTGAAAAAAGGGCAAGCTGAGTTTCGCACAACGGCGCTTCCTGAAACCTTGCCGATTCGTGGATAGAAGATTCTCGGTCTCAAGAAAATTACGGTATTCGAGCTAAGAATAAGTTCAAGGATTCTGCAGAAAACCGATGTCAGGGATATTGGTTTATCATTTTGTGGGTCCGATCTCTCGTCATTAGTATAAACAGGGGTCACGTGTAGTTTCTTACAGACTCTTGGGACTTTGCGCTGGTCGAGAGATTTACTATAAATGCAAGCTAGGTAAGGGGCCAATGCCATAGAGTACACTTTGAAAAACCGAACTGGAATTCCATCCTGACCTGGTGACATTTGTTTCCAATTGTATGTATTGTATTGTATGTTAATCGAGGACCTGGAAACGACGGTGAGGCTCCGTCCCCGCCGCAGCCGCAGTGGTCCGCAACCCCACGACGACTACCGCAGTCCACTTCACCCCTCCGCCTCCCCACACCGAACCCAGGGTTATTGTGCGGTTCTGCCCCCGGTGGAGACCCCAGGGAACGTCTCACACCAGACGAGTGTAACCCCTATGTTTGCGTGGTAGAGTAATGGTGGTGTGCGCGTACGTGGAGAACTTGTTTGCGCAGCAATCGCCGACATGGTGTAACTGAGGCGGATAAGGGGAACCAGCCCGCATTCGCCGAGGCAGATGGAAAACCGCCTAAAAACCATCCACAGACTTGCCGGTTCATCGGACCTCGACACAAATCCGCCGGACGGCTTCGTGCCGGGGACCGGAGCTCCTTCCCGCCCGGAAAGCCGTCTGTTAGACCGCACGGCCAACCGCACGGGCTTTGTTTCCAATGCTTTCAATAGTTTCTCTACGCCAGTGATGCCCATTAGTACGTCGTCGAAACGGGAATCTGTTCGATACCCAAATGACGGTATGTTCGTACGATCCTTCTATATGAACGAGCCAAAAGCGTCAGAAAAATTAAACGGAGTGGATAAACTAACGCGTTATACTTTGCAAAGAAACGCACTACTAACAGTAGAGCTGAAGAAGAATTAAAATGGTCGTGTAAAGTATCATGCAAGGAAAGGGTCTGGAAAAACCTCATGAACGACTCAGTAGTGGATCTAGGAGAGAAGCAGCAGCCATATTCCGCTTGACTACTGGACATGATAGTTAGGTCGCCCACCTGCTTAAGATCCCTATCCTGGAGTCTTCAGAATGCGTTCTGTTTCACAAGATTCTTTCGATCGTGAACGAAAACATTTAAAGGAGTGAAGAAAATGAAATGATGGTAATTCAAACATTGTAATGGGAAGGAAGAAGGTGAACAACGACAAGCTAAGTCCCAGAATAGTAATTTAATAATAATAATAATAATAATAATAATAATGGATTTATAAGTTATAGAGCGCAGCAATCAGTCGTTCTTTTTATTGCAGGTTTTATTACGCAAATCCAGATTTCGGTTAGTGCCTAGGCGTTATCAATGCACAATTTTCTAATCTCAATGCATGTTAGTTCCCTGTTGTTTCGGCGTCCGTCGCAGTTCTTTGAATTGAAATATCTATGACTGACGCGCCTTCCCATCGGCGTGACGGAGAAGGTATCGGGATTAATCATACCATGCAATGCTCTGCCACTGAACAAACGTCCAGTGCCGGTGGTCAAGTGGTGTCAACATCGGCTCAAACATAGGTCGTTGCCTGCGGAGGCACATCGTTAGGAGTGTTTGGTGCACTGTGTGTTCAGACGCACTTGTACTCAGCCCTGCATTAAGTCTGATGTTAATTCCGCCATAGTTCGCCGCCTGTCCTGTTTTACCAGTCTGGCCAGGCTACGATGTCCGACATATGCACTGAGGTGGCCAACGACATCTGGACGTGCTTTCACCTTGGTTTCCCCATGTGTTGAGGAGTATTCACCGGAGTAGTCCTCGGTCAACCGAGAAGTCGCGCAGTTCCCGAAGTACGCGTGTGGAGCCTCCGGTCCATCCCAATCTGCCCTCGGTCAAACTCAGACAGACCACACGCCTTCCCCAATCTTCACACATATAGCACGCTCATTGATACTACAGGGTGTTTCAAAAATGACCGGCATATTTGAAACGGCAATAAAAACTAAACGAGCGGCGATAGAAATACACCGTTTGTTGCAATATGCTTGGGACAACAGTACATTTTCAGGCGGACAAACTTTCGAAATTACAGTAGTTACAATTTTCAACAACAGATGGCGCTGCAAGTGATGTGAAAGATATAGAAGACAACGCAGTCTGTTGGTGCGCCATTCTGTACGTCGTCTTTCTGCTGTAAGCGTGTGCTGTTCACAACGTGCAAGTGTGCTGTAGACAACATGGTTTATTCCTTAGAACAGAGGATTTTTCTGGTGTTGGAATTCCACCGCCTAGAACACAGTGTTGTTGCAACAAGACGAAGTTTTCAACGGAGGTTTAATGTAACCAAAGGACCGAAAAGCGATACAATAAAGGATCTGTTTGAAAAATTTCAACGGACTGGGAACGTGACGGATGAACGTGCTGGAAAGGTAGGGCGACCGCGTACGGCAACCACAAAGGGCAACGCGCAGCCAGTGCAGCAGGTGATCCAACAGCGGCCTCGGGTTTCCGTTCGCCGTGTTGCAGCTGCAGTCCAAATGACGCCAACGTCCACGTATCGTCTCATGCGCCAGAGTTTACACCTCTATCCATACCAAAATTCAAACGCGGCAACCCCTCAGCGCCGCTACCATTGCTGCACGAGAGACATTCGCTAACGATATAGTGCACAGGATTGATGACGGCGATATGCATGTGGGCAGCATTTGGTTTACCGACGAAGCTTATTTTTACCTGGACGGCTTCGTCAATAAACAGAACTGGCGCATATGGGGAACCGAAAAGCCCCATGTTGCAGTCCCATCGTCCCTGCATCCTCAAAAAGTACTGGTCTGGGCCGCCATTTCTTCCAAAGGAATCATTGGCCCATTTTTTAGATCCGAAACGATTACTGCATCGCGCTATCTGGACATTCTTCGTGAATTTGTGGCGGTACAAACTGCCTTAGACGACACTGCGAACACCTCGTGGTTTATGCAAGATGGTGCCCGGCCACATCGCACGGCCGACGTCTTTAATTTCCTGAATGAATATTTCGATGATCGTGTGATTGCTTTGGGCTATCCGAAACATACAGGAGGCGGCGTGGATTGGCCTCCCTATTCGCCAGACATGAACCTCTGTGACTTCTTTCTGTGGGGACACTTGAAAGACCAGGTGTACCGCCGGAATCCAGAAACAATTGAACAGCTGAAGCAGTACATCTCATCTGCATGTGAAGCCATTCCGCCAGACACATTGTCAAAGGTTTCGGGTAATTTCATTCAGAGACTACGCCATATTATTGCTACACATGGGGGATATGTGGAAAATATCGTACTATAGAGTTTCCCAGACCGCAGCGCCATCTGTTGTTGAAAATTGTAACTACTGTAATTTCGAAAGTTTGTCTGCCTGAAAATGTACTGTTGTCCCAAGCATATTGCAACAAACGGTGTATTTCTATCGCTGCTCGTTTAGTTTTTATTGCCGTTTCAAATATACCGGTCATTTTTGAAACACCCTGTACATGCATTGTAAGTGTGTTGAAATAGCAGTCACTCTTCACCAGGTGACGCCTGGAAGGGTTTATATCGATCGTGGACCGGTAGTCATAACGTTCTGGCTGATGAGTGTCAGAAACCTTTGCGCTTCGCAATCTTACTACGTAATTAATCTGGACCATTTGTTAAACTTTATTATATCCTTCAACTTAAAAAAAGTCCAGGGATCTGGTGAATTTCTTTAACGGCTGCTCTTTCCATAATTTCTGAGTCAGTCAATAACTGACGATCACGTTGTAGAGAGATCGAACATAAACGAAGAGTCCTGTTTTCGTGAGAGGCATTGAAATATTGAGGATGCGATCCACGTGTTTCCTCATTCTAATGCATTACAATAGTGTATCCGCGTTTCCTTAATGACAGCCGCGAAGGCTCTTTCGTTGCACTGTTGTGTTTGTGTTGTTATGAAGGAACACACAAATGGATGGTGGGAGAAGCTGTTCCGGCACACAGCTACGGTCACAGGTTAGAATCCTGCCTCGGGCGTGGATGTGTGTGATGTCCTTAGGTTAGTTAAGTTTAAGTAGTTCTAAGTCTAGGGGACTGATGACCTCAGATGTTAAGTCCCATAGTGCTCAGAGCCGTTAGAACCATTCGAATGTCACCAGTGAGTGACTCCTTCACCAGAGAGATCGATCGATATCATCAGTACCACGTGTCCTCATTCCACGGAACACTGCTGAGAGGCTGAGAATTGAACCCTGGACAATGGCAGTGTGGTCATCACGAAACATACCCCATCAAATCACACAAATAAGGCCATTGGTGATCTGCGTTTTGGTAGGAGATGGCTGCAAATGTGACGCTGTGGGAAAATAGCTCGTGATAACTGAAAATGCAGTTGGAACAGGACAGTTAGCCTGATTTTACATGCGTCCAAAGTTATATTAAGAATCGTCAATAAAATACTGGAAAAAGGAGTGGAGGAGAATCTCGCCGAGCAGCAGCTTGGGTTTCGACGGAGTACAGACACAAGACACGCAGTGGGAACCTTGCGAACGTTGGGAAAGAGGTTTATTGAAAAAGATGTGGCATGTATGCTGATTTTGTAGATCTAGAAAAGGCATTTTATAATTTGGCTTTAGTTAATGAGGGAAAAGGGAGTGGATTAGAAAACCAGATGAAGACGTTTGCAAGGTCCTTTTAGCAACCGATGAAAAGTGATTACAGTATGCAGTGGATACCATTGAATATAAAGGAAAGATTTGTGGAATAAAAATCAGTCTAAACGAAACAAAGGAAATAAAAGAGTAAAGATAATGCTGAAGGTGGAAGTATTAGAACATGTACAATGTTTTGAATTGCTACGAATCAGGACAGAACCACACTGACAGAGCAGGAAAGAAATTAAAACAGGATAGCAGTGGCGGAACAAGCATTTTATGAGAAAAGGAGAACGTTCTGCAGCAAGATGAACAAACATTTGAGGAAAAGTCTAATAAAATGTTTTGTATGGAGTGCCTCCCTGTGACCAAGATGAAACGTGGGAAAAAGATAGAGTAAGGCTGCATGCTTTTGATATGTGGAGTTGGTGGTAGACTGAAATAATAAACTGGACGAATACAGTGAAAAATGAAGAGGTACTGAGGAGAGGGAAAGGAAAGACACTTACTAAACGTAATAATAATAAGAAAAAGAAACTGGAGTGAACAGATATTTAGAAAGAAGCTGTGGCTTATAAAAACAAGTTTGAGGAGTATTTGTAGGGGAAGAGGCGGCGAAGGAGGAACTTCAGATCCCTGATGATGAGTTGGACGGCAGCAACATGAAGAAGGAAGCAATGGTTCCTAGGATATGGAGACGCAAAGTGTAGTGCTTCGTGTCGGCACTGTAGTGAGATTTGTTTCTGGAGGAGGTCGAGCGGATGCTACAACGCACAAAAACGATTGGATCACTTTATCAAAACTTGAACAACTTGAAATACTTCACGTGGAAACGATCAATGCCCACTGGTAAGCCACTCTGTATTTGTTACTGTCGCGGCACATTTTAACTTACTACTTGATACAATGCGCAGTGATAGCCATCTCTGAATGCACAGTTGACTATACAGCTCGGCCTTTTGATACAACTCGTGCTGCTGTATCTGAATTATGACTGCAGAGTGCGGAAAAGCGGTGCTGCGGTCTGACTTAACTAATCCTCCGTCAGCGGAGGCTATGGTTCAAATGGCTCTGAGTACTATGGGACTTAACATCTACGGTCATCAGTCCCCTAGAACTTAGAACTACTTAGACCTAACTAACCCAAGGACATTACACACATCCATGCCCGAGGCAGGATTCGAACCTGCGACCGTAGCGGTCGGGCGGTTCCAGATGTAGCGCCTAGAACCGCTCGGCCACTCCAGCTGGCGCGGAGGCTATGGAAGTGGCGCGTCGAAGCCGACGTTTCTCTTCGTTGCTGCGTCAGGTGGCGCTGTCCTTATTTGTGGTTCCGTCGTGAGGTACCAACTTTGACATGGGACCCCGTTCTTCGGACGACACCACACAGACAACATGCTAATATAGCAGAAAACTGATGATGATAAGAGATAAAGACTCATATCTTTCGAATAGTTACAATGGTAGCCTTAACGTGAAAAACTTATAGATAATTATTAACAAAGTTCATACCAGGAGAAGGAACAGTGCCTGCTGATTGACCAGTCTCAATCGAATACCTGAAGTCTAGACAAAAACATTTTTACGGCTGTTTACTTACTAGCCAATGAAATTGCAACACAGTAAAGGTGGCATTCAACAAACAAGATGCCATTGTAAGAGGTCCACGATTAAGGAATTTGTTGCTAGCGCACTCGAGCAGATGTAATTTCGATGGATTGCTCATGCGCTGCCTGCGATATGTAAGGTATAAGAGAATCTCAGACCAGAGAGCAGTGTTGTCAGCAGTAGGAACTGTGTAGCAGATGTAGTAGTAGTAGTCTGGTGTATCGAGTTGGCTGGTCCGGTCGTGGGGAGCGATGGCGGCGCCTGAGCGATGTAGTATAAGGTAAAAGCAGGCTCGCGCATATGTACTATTGTTGTATCAGGTCCCACGTAAAGTGTTTTAAAAAATCTCTTAATAATAATCTTTGTTATAAAAAATTAACTTTTGATAATCATTCATCTCAATTTAAAGAACTTACTAATTTCTCCAATCCATGGTCATCCCGATTATTATAAAGAAAAATCAGTTGTTTCTTTTATGACAAATCTATCGGCCAGCATTCCACAGGGCTGTGGCAGAAAATTTCTTATAGGAGCACATATATATGCGTTATCCGACGACCTTATTGAGGTAAGAATTTTCAATTTATTCAGAATGATCTTTCAGGGCCATGACGCAGCACTGCTGCCGTCGAAAATTTAGCAGTTTAAATTCACAGTCAATTATTGAAAGGGTATAAGTGAGTCACATTTTTTATTGGGAGGTTTTTCACGTTATTATTGGTAGGTTACGAAATTTTTCTGATGCTAGGTTACACTAAATGTCAATTATACACATATATTTTTTATCTTTTGGTAGATTACGCTAAATGTGAATGAGATATAATTATGTTTTTACTGTTGGGAGGTTTCGGAATTTTTCTGTTGGGAGGTTACCTTTGTTTGTTGGGAGGTTACACCATAAACTAATGCAAATGAATAGAATTACAAAACAATTTGACTACGGAGGAGAAGCAATGCCATTTCCAAAGAATGTTCAATAAGTAATGCAACGTGCTTTTTTGTCTGCCAGTTTCTGTTGAAAAAATTCGGAATTTACTGTTGGACATCGTTGAAAATTCGTTCTTCAACCTTTCAGTCTCATGACGCTCCAGTATGTGGCGGCGCTATGCGTATCCTTCAAAATAGTGTCTCTAGCAGAGGCGTGCTCCAAGCAGAGACCTTGCGCAGAGCATCGCAGATATTCACTGGCGCTTGCACAATGCCTACGGAGACCTGGCAGTGAACAACAAAAGCACAGCTAGTCGCTGGGCCAGGCGTCTGTCATCATTTCAACAAGGTCGGGCAATCCTGTCCGATCTCTCGCGTGCAGGCCGGCCACACGCAGCTGTGACTCTTCCAGTGTTGGAACGTGCGGACACTCTCATTCGAGGTGATCTACGGATCAGATTCAAACACCTCACTGACCAACTGGGCGTCTCAGTTGGTAGTGTTCACACACTCGTCCACCAGTTAGGGTAGTCAAAGATATGTGCCTGCTGGGTTCCCCGACGCGTAACGAAAGACCAAAAATCTACTTCTGCATCTACATGGATACTCTGCAAATCACATTCAAGTGCCTGGCAGAGGGTTCATCGAACCACCTTCACAATTCTCTATTATTCCAATCGCGTATAGCGTGCGGAAAGAACGAACACCTATATCTTTCCGTACGAGCTCTGATTTCCCTTATTTTATCGTGGTGATCGTTTCTCCCTATGTAGGTCGATGTCATGAAAATATTTTCGCATTCGGAGGAGAAAGTTGGTGATTCGAATTTCGTGAGGAGATTCCGTCGCAACGTAAAACGCCTTTCTTTTATTAATGTCCAGCCCAAATCCTGTGTCATTTCTGTGATACTCTGTCCCATATTTCGCTATAATACAAAACGTGCTGCCCTTCTTTGAACTTTTTCGATGTACTCCATCAGTCCTATCTGGTAAGGATCTCACACCGCCCAACGGTATTCTAAAAGAGGACGGACAAGCGTAGTGTAGTCTGTCTCCTTAGTAGATCTGTTACATTTTTTAAGTGTCCTGCCAATAAAATGCAGTGTTTGGTTAGCATTCCCCACAAATTTTTTTGTGTGTTCCTTCCAATTTAAGTTGTTCGTAATTGTAATACCTAGGTATTTAGTTGAATTTACGGCTTTTAGATTAGACTGTTTTATCGTGTAACCGAAGTTTAACGCATTTCTTTTAGCACTCATGTGGATGACCTCACACTTTTCGTTATTCAGGTCAACTGCCAATTTTCGCACCATTCAGATATGTTTTCTAAATCATTTTGCAATTTGTTTAGGTCTTCTGATGACTTTATTAGTCGATAAACGACAACGTCATCTGCAAACAACCCAAGACGGCTGCTCAGATTGTCTCCCAAATCGTTTATATGGATAAGGAACAGCAAAGGGCCTATAACACTACCTTGGGGAACTCGGTGACTTTCCGTCAATTACTACGAACTGTGACCTCTCTGACATGAAATCACAAATCCAGTTACATAACAGACGATATTACATAAGCACGCAATTTGACTACAAGCCGCTTGTGTGGTACAGTGTCAAAAGCCTTCCGGAAATCCAGAAATACGGAGTCGAACTGAAATCCCAGGTCAATAGCACTCAAGGCCGGCCGCGGTGGCCGAGCCGTTCTAGGAGCTTCAGCCCGGAACCCTCTGACTGCTGCGGTCGCAGATTCGAATCCTGCCTCGGGCATGGATGTGTGTGATGTCCTTAGGTTAGTTACGTTTAAGTAGTTCTAGGGGACTGATGACCTCAGATGTGACGTCCCATAGTGCTCAGAGTCATTTGAACCAATAGCACTCAACACGTCATGTGAATAAAATAGCTAGTTGTGTTTCACAGGAACGATGTTTTCCAAACCCATGTTGACTGTGTGTCAATAGACAGTTTTCTTCGAGGTAATTCATAATTCATGATGTTTGAACACAAGAACTGCAAAGGACCATCTGTGCGGAACTACTTACGCGTTACGAGGCTGATCGTAACAACAATTTGTTAAACATCGTCACAGACGATGCAACAGTGGTTCATCACTTCGAACCGGAAATAAAATGGTAACCCATGGAGTGGCGCCAAACCGCCTCTCCTCCGAAGAAAAAGTTCAAAGCCGCGAGCTCAGCCGGTAAAGTCATGGCGCCCGTCTTCTGATACTCTGAAGGGGTTTTCCTGTTTGATGTCCACCCTCATGGTGCAATGATCAACTCTGAAGTGTATTGCGCTACAGTTCGGAAGCTGAAGAAACGAATTCAGCGCGTTTGTCGCCACAAAAGTGTAAATGAACTTTTCCTTCTCCACAACGAAAACGTCTCACACAAGTCTGCACACCCGAGAGGAGCTCACAAAACTTCGTTGCACTGTTCTACCTCATCTACCCTACAGCCCGGAACTCGCCCCCTTATGATATTCATCTGTTTGGCCCAATGAAGACTGCACTCCACTGGAATGAGTACGTGGGTGATGGGTGGGGGAGGGGGGGGGTTATTGATGCAGTATGACATTGGCCCTGACGTCGACCAGTACATTGGTACTGTGTGGGCATACAGGCCCTCCCAGTAACGTGGGGTAAGACCATCGCATTCAACGGAGATGATGTTGAAAAATAGAGTTTCGTAGCCAAAAGTGTTGGGAATAATATGGTGTACTGGTGTCCTGGACAAAACCAAACTGGTTTTAAAAAATGTGTAGCACTACTTATTGAATTCCCTTCATATATATGTGTGTATGTATGTTCCACATCTCCTCTTACACTACTGGACCAATTTCTACCAAACTGCTACAGACATCACTTCCTGTCTGGAAAGAATCCCTGTTGGCAAAAGAACTACGTAAGTATCAAAGGGGAAGAGGCTGCGGCGAAACTGCAGTGTAGACCACGACTCACTAATATCCAAACTTTTTTCGTTCAGTATTTGAGAATGAGTGAAGTAGTGACTTTCAAGAAACTTCAAATCATAAGGGCACTTCTTTGATAACCGTCACAAAGCAATGAAAGGAAAAAAATGATTCCACGCGTACTGTATTTCGCTGTTTAATCAATAAAACTCCCACATGAAGCATGAGGCTTTAATAAATTACCACTAACCGTATTCGCTACATATATCGCAGACGGTATTCACTTATATCACTAAATTTACCAGAAAATTATATCACTGTACGACACATAATTCAGGAGATATGACGTCATAAACACCGTGATGCATGAAAAGCTGCCGCATCATGCGTAACATTTTAATTTATTACTACTTTATTGCCACCTCTATTCAGGAAACATTTCTCAGACAGTAGTCACATACACCACTGGATGTACCCCCAAAATTATATCATTGTATACCACATAGTTTAGGAGATACGATATCTAAAACATTAAGCTACGTGAAAATGAAACTGCGGGCCGTAATTCGCTAGAGATACAGGTGAAATATATGTACAAATACTTGTGAAATATGTTAAATATATGTAAACTGAATATTAAATTTGTGTACATAGGCACAGCCATGAATAAAAAGCTCATTATAAGCTCCTGGATCGATTTCTTCCAAATGACTGGAAAGAAATATTGTGGGGTTAAAAACCACAAGTATCCTATTGAGGTAGGGATGATAACCTTGCGAGAGAAGTGGGCAGGAGGAAATGAAAGAGAGGGGGGAAAAAGGAAAAGGCCCCAAATAGAGTGAGAAGGAGATGAAGAGAGAAAGGGTGAAGGGGGAAAGGAACAGAGAGAGGAGAGCGACAGGATAAAGAAATAGGAGGAGTTGTGCAGAGACAGGGTGGAGGTGGACGAGGTGGACAGAGAGAGGGGGAGAAAGAAATGGACAGAGAAAGGACAGAGGAGTCGATGGACAGTGAGAGCGGAGAGAAGGAGATGGACAAAGAAAGGAAAGAAGAGGAGAGGCACAGAGGTGGGGGGGAGGAGATGAACAGTGAGAATGGAGAAGGAGATGGACAGAGGGAGGTTGTAGTAGGAGATGGGCAACGATGTGGGGGAGGAGGGGTCGTAAATAGAGAGGCAGAAAAGGTGGTAGATAGAGTGGAAGGACCAGATGGACAGAGAGAGAGCGGAGGAGCAGGTGGTCAGAGAAAGGGGGATGAGAAGATGGAAAGGCAGTGGCGTAAGGAGGAGATGGGCAGAGAGTGGGATTGGAGGTGGACAGAGAAAGTGGGAAGAAGGAGACAGACAGAGATTATGGGGTCACTGAGGTGGGGAGAAAGAGGGGGTTGAGGAGATGGTGAGAGGGGGGGGGGGAGTGGTAGATGAACTAATAGAATATCGGAAGAAATACATACCCAGGCAATGCTGGGTACTAAACTAGTCAACAATTAATTTAATCAAGTATTCTCTCTACTGTTCTGTTTATATACAATAAGTAATCTTTTCAAATAACAGAAAATCGAGGATGATATAATAACAATATTATGAAAAGGGTTGTTGCTACTCACCACATAGCGGAGATGCTGAGTCGCGTCCTGGCACAACCAAAAGACTGTCAAACAATGCTTTCAGACAAACAAGCCATCATCAGAATAGAGAAAACACACACACACACGCGCGCGCGCGCGCGCGCGCGCGCAAACGCAACTCACACGCACATGCCAGGTTGCCAGGCAGTGTGGCCGAAATCTTTGTGTGACAGTCTTTTTTTTTGTGCCTGCCTGTGACTGAGCATCTCTGCTATATGGTGAGTAGCACCTATCCTTTACATTATACTGTTATACGTAATTTTTGTTATTCATTATCCTACTTGTGTTGCAATTTAAATACCTAGCAGTGGACGATAAACAGTTCAGACATAAAGAGAACAGAGGTTTTTCAAATACGGTGCTACAGAAGAATGTTGAAGATTAAATTGGTAGATCACATAAATAATGGCGAGATACTGAAGAGAACTGGGGAGAGAAGAAATATGTGTCACAATTTGACCTAAAGAAGGGACCGTTGGGACACAGTCTGAATATTTGAGGAAAGTGTGTAGGGTAAAAATCTTTGAAGGAGACCAAGAAATGAATAACCAGATTCAAAAGGATTTAGGTGGCAGTGGTTATTCGGAGATCAAGAGGCTCACCAAGGATAGAGTAACTTGGAAAGCTGCATCAGACCAATCTTCAGACTGAATACTGCAACATTGACAGCAACGTATTTCATTCAGAGTGTCGATGTGACTGAAATCATTAATCAGCTACGAATTACGAACAGTTGCTCTATCTCTCTACAGACATTGTTTTTACGCCCGACGAAAGACACTTAAACTCTGTAGTCGCGACTCTTGATTGCTGTGATCTGTAGGGTAAACAGGTGCTCTCGAAGAGTCAGACACTATAATCGTTTAGTGGTATAGATAAACTGAGGATTTCGCTGTAAATGCTTCACAACCTGTGTGCCTTCAGAAGGTTTCGAATTGGCTGCGTAGAACAACACAACACTTAAGGAAGTTTTGAGTGACTGTTGATAATACTCCAATTCTCCATATTCTACCATTCACATGTAGTACTTTAAGTAAGATATTAAATAATCGTTTGTAATGTGTATTGCATATTACCATGATGAGTACATCCTATTGGCTACTTCAAACTCTGATGTTTCAGGCACTGAAACCTATAACGATCAAATACCTCGAACGATGATTCTTATACTGTGGAATGTTCGTAGAGCGGTCCTTTCTTGAGTACTGTCCGCGTGTTTTGGATACCCACAAGGTCGGATTAAAGGGATACATTGAAGCAATTCAGAGGCATGCTGTTAGATTTGTTACCAGTAGGTTCGAGCAGCGTGAGAGTATCACAAAAACGCTCTGTGAATTCAAGTATGTTTCGCGGTAGAGAAGAAGACTTTCTTTTCGAGAAACAATACTGAGATAATTTAGACGAGTGACATTTGTGGCTGATTGTGGAACTAGTCTATTGCAGTCCCCGTACACTTCGCATAGGGACCGCGAAGCCAAAGACAATACAAGAGAGATAGAAGCTAGTTGCGAGGCATACAGACAGCCGCTTTTCCCTCTCTTCTCTGCATATGGAACAGGAATGGGAATTCTGGTATCGTCCAGAGATCATGGAGTCACACTTAAGTCGGCAACGTGTAAAAAAACCGAGGGATCAAGAAATTTCCAACAACCAATGGGAGACAATCCAGGAAACACGCCTTCCCTCTTTGAAATGCAGTGTCCTCGCGCTGGGGTCAACATAGAGCTGAGTTTGGAAGAGCTCTGCCTCAACTCGAGGCCTCAGTTGTAGCAGTGAGCATCACACTGCACGAGCAACGATTTGTTATAATTTCAGATTAAATGTACTTTCGTAAAGATTGAATTTTGTACTGCAAGAGAACAGTTTGCTACTTCATGCATCAAGTGCTACTTTCATAGTCAATGACAAGTGTACATTATCCATTACACCTATGGCAAAGAAGCATGTCAAAATTAAGAAAATTTTTTATTCATTGAGTAATAACGTGAACTAATATTTCATATGTTCTAGTTTTATGAGCCTTCTCTTGGTGTATTCATGGAACCCACAGTTATGGCCAGATGAAAGTAGTTTTACCTGCTCACGAAAGAAATGACTAGTAATAATACAAGGTACCCTTAGCCACACACTGTATGGTGGTTTCTGGAGTATGTATGTGGATGTAGATCTATTGAGTAACAAAAGAAATAGAGACAGGGACAACATCATCCTTAGGACGAAAGAGATTTTTCGTTTCTTCTGTCCTACAAGATACTATGGGCAACTGCAAACCATCAGCGCAGATCCAACTACTCTTTGCAGCAAACCATTCAGAGATTACATTTAAGCAATGAAAATAAGCTCTCGAAGTAGAAAGCATAATAAATATAGCACCACATGAATCGTTACGTGAAAGTGTGCCTAATAAAATACACTGAAGGGCCAAAAAAACAGGTATACACATGTGTATCCAAAACAGAGATGTGTAAACAGGCAGAACACGGCACAGGGGTCGGCAACGCCTATATAAGACATCAAGTGTGTGGCGTAGTTGCTAGGTTGCTTACTACTGCTACAGAGGTAGGTTATCAAGATTTAAGTGAGTTTGAACTTGGTGCATGAGCGATGGGACACAGCAGTAGTGGAGCAAAGTTTGTACCACCCCACGTTGCATTGTTGCCAAATTAATTCAAAATGGCGGATCCAACATGGCGGCGACAGATATGGCAGCATCGCAATGACGACATGGCGGGAAGTTCAAATTTTGACTGTAATATAGGTCAATTGGGCTACCTCCATTAACCTAATCCCCTCCCCTCCCTCCTCCCCGCCTCTCACCCAGAAAATGGCGGGAAGTTCAAATTCTATCAGGATAATGCAACACATTATGGCTACCCCCCTTAACCCAAGAGAATGGCGGAAAAAAGGGCGCTTGGGCTACCTACACTAATCTAAGTCATCTGACCTCCACCTCTTCCTAGGAATTGGTGGAAAAAGGACTCAGCCTGTGCTGGATAGGATGGATGTAAGTCTTTATTTCAACAGTATTATTTAAACAATTAGAGACAGTACCTTCATCCAGTGTATTCACCATGAGGCCTGGAGTCCAACTGAAATAGCACACAGTACTACCACCAGAGGCCACTGTCATCCCTCCCATGATATAATCCAATATGGCGGTCTAGAACAGGAAAAGTGGTGGGAAAAGGATTCAGCCTGTTCTGGGCTGCTGGAGAGAGGAAGGAATGTACTTTATTTATTTTTGGAACAATTTATTTAGGGATGGATTTGATATAGTATATTTATTACACTGATAAAAAAGACTCACTCTGACTTGCTTGGGGTCACAATACACAATTTATTACATGGACTTCAAATAGCTGTGTTCTAATGCTGGCCACATACAAGTTATTTGTTTCAGTCATCACATCTGAAGTGCCCAAACAAAATCAAGTGGTTCTTTTGGACGTATCTTAATGTACATTTATGTTTCTAACGTTGAACTAACATTCGTATCGATCAACGTTGTGCAGTGGCTAGCAACATCTAGATCTACTGTACTTCCCTTGAGTTGTTTCCATCAAATGCTGAAGTGGTTGCTCAGAAAGGGGTATGGTCAGTTTCTGTTAAAGCGCTGGCCGCGGTGGTCTCGCGGTTCTAGGCGCGCAGTCCGGAACCGTGCGACTGCTACGGTTGCAGGTTCCAATCCTGCTTCAGGCATGGATGTGTGTGATGTCCTTAGGTTAGTTAGGTTTAAGTAGTTCTAAGTTCTAGGGGACTGATGACCACAGCAGTTGAGTCCCATAGTGCTCAGAGCCATTTGAACAATTTTTTCTGTCAAAGCTGTTTGTTTCAAATGGTTTTGTTGTGAGTGGAATGTCAAAGTCTAGTCTTCTTTTCGAATACTGGCACAAATTGCATGAGATGTCTGGAAGGAAGTTCCCCTATCCAATTGAAAGAGTCTCAGATTAATTTAAACTAAGCATCATATTACTAACACGTCCTCTGCTTCTCCAGAAACGCCGTTTATGTTGAGACACTTGTCATAACGAGACAACATAATGAGGAAAAAAGGAGTGTTTATGGCTGCAAGATTAGCGCCTTCTTGCTCTCTCTTTTACTATAGACCAGACAATTTTCAAATACAAACTTACATATTTTCATGTAGGAATTAACAAGAATTCATGGTGTATTGAAATCGGTAGTTTTAATAGTTATAACCAAAGGAAAACAAAGGACGAGCAAGAAAGGAAAAAAGGGGAAAGGGGAAAAATGTGATAAAAAGGAAGGAAGGATCTTGAAAGCTGTCAAGACCTTTGGTAACAATCACAAGAAGATAGTCACCGGGAAAAAGAGATAGAAGTGCTAATGTTCCAAGAGATAAGGACTTAGATTATTTTTGAAACTTTAAGAAATATGTTGTAATTGGCGACGCACTGCCCACTACGAGTTCCGGACAGTCACAGGGTTTTGATTTGTGATGTTACTGCCAGTTTTGAGTATACTCTGTGACAGACTAAGAGAATTCATTCTCAAGGACGGAGTTAGAAATACAAACTGTAGCACATCTCATACTCCATTAGAGTACAAAACAGAAAAGCACTGAGGTAGAATGGCCCACAATAACATTGGCCAAAGCTTGTATACGTCTCTGGCAAAGAAAAGAAGGTCGTTGGGCCTAGGAGCAAAAAGTGTGAAAGATCAAAACATCCGTAAGCACTCAGTAATAGCATGAACCTCGTGAGGAATGAAGGAAGAAGTATAAGAGTATGCGGCCGTTGATCAGCCGACACATTGAATTCATAATATTGACTATAGTGCGATATATGCAACCGTTAGTAATTGCCTACTTTGTTGTGGATAACATCCTACTGTGCATACGAAACTGCGTGTGCTGGTGACTGATTTGGCGGCTTATTTCGTATGAAATTATTGATGTATCGAAAACAACACTACTTTCATTCGTAGAATTACCCATTCTACGGGGACAGCATACTTTTTATTTCTTTGTAACTCTTCTTGTTTCATAACAGGCAAGCGAAGTTACTGCGTTTCATAATTATGACGTATGAAGAGCTACTCCGACTAGTTTTTCCATGGGTGTTACAAACTGAAGCCTTGAACAGTACATGTTTTTCACTTAATGCAACTTGAATTGCTGTTTATAAGACACGGTAGTGAGGATTGTGAAAAAGACGTCGCATCAATTAGGAATCCTGTATTCTGAAGCAAAAATTGTGGGACTAAACTTATACTTTGTACAACAGTTAAAAAGATTACTAGAAGGTAACGAGCATTTATCACATTGATACTCTGGTACTGGTATGTATTGTAAGGACGTGTATTCTTCACAATTAACATTTTATGAAACACTGTTGTGGCTTTGGTTTCTGCAATTTTGTCATATGATGACATGGTTGGAGACCGTGGCTGTTTTTGAAGACAAATGTTGATGGTGTTGGGACAGCAACCAGCCACAAATTTATTTTCAGTTTCTTTATTCAAAGGGTACCGTTACCGGTTTCGAATCGTTTGTTCATCTTCAGACGGTTTACACGCTTTCCTTATAACATGTGGTGCGTTTTTTACAGATTAACTGTCGTGAAATGTCGGTTTGGAGTGTTTGTTTTCATAAAATTTGTCCAACAGATGTGAATACATTCCCACTGCATTCTTATTGTTGCACACGTAAATTTTTCTCACTGAACCCTTTAGATTTGTCACTGAAAAGATTTCTGCTACGCATCCATGTTTTCATCATATCAAAAGCGGTAACGGTACCCTTTGAATAAAGGCACTGAAAATAAATTTGTGGCTGGTTGCTGTCCCAACACCATCAAACTTTGGTTTCTGTTTTAAACGCAGTGCTATGACGCTCTCTAATTTAATAAATTATGGATTTTAAATTATATTTACTTCAAGACAGCCTTCTTGAAAGCCTCGGTTACTTTTTATTTTCCATTTTTAATGTTTTCCAAGGAGACTGTCGCCAACTGTTTATTTTTTTACTGTCCTGCGAGAAAGAGAAAAGAGAACGACGTAAGGTTATTAACTTTTTCAGCAATATATGATTCAGTGTTCACGTCCAGCAGATGATTTTACACTTAGTCGGTGTTAATTTATTGTATTCGCTGAATAAGCTTGATTTCTTGATGTTATTTTCAAGTGTAGCTGCATCAGTGTCATTACAGATGCAATGTCAGTTGCGCTTTTGTGCCATATACGGATATAAATACCTATTCCAGCTGCGCTTTTGTGCAATATACGGAGATAAATATGGTCCTAATGAAGAGATGCACCATCTCGTGCAGTAACACAGAGAACTGCGGTTGACCTGGGTCAAAGCAACTTGGAACGTTATTTTCATGCAGGCTCCTTTGGATTCGATACCACTGTCGTAATACTTTCCTATCTGTGTGAATCGCTACGTTGTAGTTCAGAATTCGCTCCCGCGCCTTCGATTCCTTTTAAGAAATAAAATTCCCTACTAGACTTGAACCGAACTCAGATTTCTACTCTACCCTTTTAACTATGTGGCCACAATGCTACGAGTGCAGGTTTTGGTTTACCGTAGGTCAGCCACCCCTAACATTCACTGGCAAAAATTTCTTTTTCATTTGACAAGTAGTAGCATAATTCCTGTCTTGCGTGTATTTTGAAACACAGTATTGTCTTCAGGTTTATCTGCACGTGAAAGCAATGAATGATGCTCAGCTGTTCCCTGGCGGCGTGAGAATCAACAAAGCATTAGACTCTGGTATGAGACGTCACACCTTACCTGCTTCCAGTCTGGGCTGAAAACGATTGAAGAGATGGTGAGTCAGGGGTTTTCGGCAACACCCTAGCAGGCACACAATTCTTATATACTTTTCAAATGATAGAGCACAGCAATCAGACATCCTTTTCTTGCAGGCTTTATTCGGCAAATCTAGCCGAAAGCTACATTTACCGAATAAAACATGGATGAAAATGGTGAGTAATTGCTGTGCTCTATCTTTTGAAAGTCATATGTCGTTGAGTGCACCCACTTTCCTAATGGAAAGTAACCTGACCTTACACTGTTGTTTATTAATTACAGCCATACCTATGAGTACGCAGTTATGAAGCTCCTGTTTGTGGTCAGATGAATCATGTGAATAATTTCACGAGTGTCTACTTTTTTTATAAACTAAGAGAAATATTATAAGATGAATCGGAATCGGCTGAAAACCCTTGAACCTCCAGAAAAACTCACTATGAACAGTCTCACCATTCCAAGTTCTGAATCAGACATGTAGAGATCATTGCATAATCGGGCTGTTCGCGAATCTGTGCGCAATTCAGACGTTATCTTAGGTGTCTTCATTGTCTTTGTGAGTTTATAAAGTAGTTTTGCTATTTGGGGAGCAAGTAACTGATGATGGTCGAAGTAGAGAGGATATAAAATGTAGACTGGCAATGGAAAGGATAGCGTTTCTGAATAAGAGAAATTTGTTAACATTGAGTATAGATTTAAGTGTCAGGAAGTCGTTTCTCAGAGTATTTGTATGGAGTGTAGCCATGTATGGAAGTGAAACGTGGACGATAAATAGATTAGACAAGAAGAGAATAGAAGCTTTCGAAATGTGGTGCTACAGAAGAATGCTGAAAATTAGATGGATAGATCACATAACTAATGAGGAGGTATTGAATAGAATTGGGGACAAGAGGAGTTTGTGGCACAACTTGACTAGAAGAAGGGATCGGTTGGTAGGACATGTTCAGAGGCATCAAAGGATCACCAATTTAGTATTGGTGGGCAGTGTGGAGGTTAAAAATCGTAGAGAGAGACCAAGAAATGAATACAGTAAGCAGATTCAGAAGGATGTAGGTTGCAGTAAGTACTGGGAGATGAAGCAGCTTGCACAGGATAGAGTAGCATGGAGAGCTGCATCAAACCGGCCTCAGGACTGAAGACCACAACAACAACAACAACAACAAACAGTTGTAAGAGGTCCATGACTAAGGAATTTATTGCTAGCGCACTCGAGCAGATGTACACTCCTGGAAATTGAAATAAGAACACCGTGAATTCATTGTCCCAGGAAGGGGAAACTTTATTGACACATTACTGGGGTCAGATACATCACATGATCACACTGACAGAACCACAGGCACATAGACACAGGCAACAGAGCATGCACAATGTCGGCACTAGTACAGTGTATATCCACCTTTCGCAGCAATGCAGGCTGCTATTCTCCCATGGAGACGATCGTAGAGATGCTGGATGTAGTCCTGTGGAACGGCTTGCCATGCCATTTCCACCTGGCGCCTCAGTTTGACCAGCGTTCGTGCTGGACGTGCAGACCGCGTGAGACGACGCTTCATCCAGTCCCAAACATGCTCAATGGGGGACAGATCCGGAGATCTTGCTGGCCAGGGTAGTTGACTTACACCTTCTAGAGCACGTTGGGTGGCACGGGATACTTGCGGACGTGCATTGTCCTGTTGGAACAGCAAGTTCCCTTGCCGGTCTAGGAATGGTAGAACGATGGGTTTGATGACGGTTTGGATGTACCGTGCACTATTCAGTGTCCCCTCGACGATCACCAGTGGTGTACGGCCAGTGTAGGAGATCGCTCCCCACACCATGATGCCGGGTGATGGCCCTGTGTGCCTCGGTCGTATGCAGTCCTGATTGTGGCGCTCACCTGCACGGCGCCAAACACTCATACGACCATCATTGGCACCAAGGCAGAAGCGACTCTCATCGCTGAAGACGACACGTCTTCATTCGTCCCTCCATTCACGCCTGTCGCGACACCACTGGAGGCGGGCTGCACGATGTTGGGGCGTGAGCGGAAGACGGCCTAACGGTGTGCGGGACCGTAGCCCAGCTTCATGGAGACGGTTGCGAATGATCCTCGCCAATACCCCAGGAGCAACAGTGTCCCTAATTTGCTGGGAAGTGGCGGTGCGGTCCCCTACGGCACTGCGTAGGATCCTACGGTCTTGGCGTGCATCCGTGCGTCGCTGCGGTCCGGTCCCAGGTCGACGGGCACGTGCACCTTCCGCCGACCACTGGCGACAACATCGATGTACTGTGGAGACCTCACGCCCCACGTGTTGAGCAATTCGGCGGTACGTCCACCCGGCCTCCCGCATGCCCACTATACGCCCTCGCTCAAAGTCCGTCAACTGCACATACGGTTCACGTCCACGCTGTCGCGGCATGCTACCAGTGTTAAAGACTGCGATGGAGCTCCGTATGCCACGGCAAACTGACTGACACTGACGGCGGCGGTGCACAAATGCTGCGCAGCTAGCGCCATTCGACGGCCAACACCGCGGTTCCTGGTGTGTCCACTGTGTCGTGCGTGTGATCATTGCTTGTACAGCCCTCTCGCAGTGTCCGGAGCAAGTATGGTGGGTCTGACACACCGGTGTCAATGTGTTCTTTTTTCCATTTCCAGGAGTGTAATTTCAATGGATTGCTCACGCTCTGCCTGCGACTTGTAAGCTATAAGAGAATCTCAGACCAGAGAGCAGTGTTGGCTGCAGTAAGGGCAGTGTCAGTAGGAGTAAGTAGTAGCTAGCATTCTGATGTATCGAGTTGGCTGGGCCGGTAGTGGGGAGCGATGGCGGTACCTGAGCGATGTAAAAGGTAAAAGCAGTCTCGCGCATATGTAGTATTGTTATATCAACCCCCACGTAAATGTTTTTAAAAAAATCTCTTAATAATAATCTTTCTTATAAAAATCAACTTTTTACAATCATTCATCTCAATTTAAAGCATTTACTAATTTCTCTAATCCATGGTCATCCCGATTATTCTAAAGAAAAATCAGTTGTTTCCTTTTATACATGACAAATCTATCGGCCAGCATTGCACTGGGCTGTGCCAGAAAAATTTCTTATAGGGGAAGATATACAGGCGTTATCCGGCGACCTTATTGAGGTAAGAATTTTCAGTTTATTCAGAATGATCTTTCAGGGCCATGACGCAGCGGTGCACACGTCCAAAATTTGCCAGTTTAAATTCACAGTCAATTACTGGAAGTTTATATATGAGTCACATTTTTTATTGGGAAATTAGTCACATTTTATTATTGGTATTGCGCAATTTATTTGTCGGGAGGTTACGCTGAATGTGAACTGTTGGGAGGTTATTATATTATTTTTACTATTGGGATGTTACACAGTAACTTGTGATTGTAAATTACCTTTGGTGCGCCAGTGACCATTCTGAATGGTTATTGTTATTTTATGTGAAGCACTTCGTCACGCTTTCATAACGTGTATTCACAGAGGCTTCCAAACTTCGTGTTCACTGCCGTGGCGAATAAAGATGTGTTGCCATTTAAAGTTGTCTCTCGAATGTATTGCCAAGTGCCATTAAGCCAATTGTTTTCTTGGTTCAAATGGCTCTGAGCACTATGGGACTCAACTGCTGAGGTCATTAGTCCCCTAGAACTTAGAACTAGTTAAACCTAACTAACCTAAGGACATCACAAACATCCATGCCCGAGGCAGGATTCGAACCTGCGACCGTAGCGGCCTTGCGGTTCCAGACTGCAGCGCCTTTAACCGCACGGCCACTTCGGCCGGCAGTTGTTTTCTTCTTCTGTAGTGATTCCGGTTGCTTTAGTGAAGAGCCATAAATAAATAAATCTGCAATGATTTCGCACGAAGACGTCTTTAGAACATACAAAGTGACACACTTTAGAACTAATACAACGCATAGAGGCTACCATTTCATTTTTAAACCATAAATTCCAAAATTGTTACTGAAATTTGCTGAAAACCTAAAAAAATCTTTACGATGTTATAAAAAAGTCAAACACATATTTTTTAGTTCAAAACAATATGCATCTTTAATATGAAAACATTTTTACAAAATTGATATGTGAGAAAATGAAAATGTGCTGGTAATACTATAAAAACAAAAACAGTCAATATTATTTCCTATAAATTTTATAGAGCAACTAGAAAGTAGCAAGCCCTTTATAGTACACCATGTTTATCATAAGTTGTTCATTTAAGGTCGGCAGAAAACACAAATACAATGTTGTGTTTCGCAGCCAACACACTCGTTGTGCTCTCTCATCTCACACATCAGGCACTGGATCCATAGCTCTCCTTTAAGACCCCTCACAAAAAAGTTAGGTAGCATCTTCATCTCCAGGCTTTTCAAAACCAATAAATGGCTCTAGAACTGACTCCTCAGAATCTATTGATCCCTCTTGTGAACTCTCGAATGGTGATTGTAGATCGAGGATCAATTTTCGCTTCACTTATGGAGAATTGGTTTCTATTCCTTGTTTCTTTCTTTTGTCAACAGCTGGCCCACGTTTCACGTTCTTCGTATTCTCTTTTATAGCATCACTTTCAATCTTCCTTTTTCTGTCCACTTCTTTTTCCTCTTTCATTTTCATTTTCCTTTTTTATCAGAGTTCTTTTCTTCACGTTTTTTTTGAGCTTTTTCCAAACGTATTCTGCAGGGTAATGCTGTGCTTACAGCTGCCTTTCCTGCCTTAGGTCCTTTGTTTGTTGTTTTTTTCTTGTGTTTTGGAACAGGCAAAATGTCCTTGGATGACATCTTAATGTTTCGTATTGGAAAGCGGGACGCCCTGCTAGGGCCAGCTTGTGGTAGGTCTTTGGCACGTGGTGTGTCGTGGCTCTGGTCGCTGGCCTGAGCCTTGTGAGGGCCAGTAGGGGCCTGCCATGTGTTCTGGGGAGAGCCTTCTGTGTTATGCAGGCTGATTTTCTTGAGGCAGCAAGGTTGGTTTTGTTTTAGAACGCTTCCTTCCTTTATATGTCCGGAGAGCGATAATATCCAACTCTTCCATGTTTGAGGGTCCATCTGTCAAAATACTTAGATGGCAAGGAAATATCCCACAAACTTCAAATAGATAATTGACCACTCTGGTACCTTACGTATGTTTTTCCAAACAGTACAGATATCTCGTAAGGACCAAGTGGTTTATCGTTATGGAGCATCCACTGCCTATCATTCTCACTATAGTGAAACTTGAGACGGGACATGAAGAACTTGTCAAAAGGTTACATTTTGTGTGACATGTGGGGCGATAGATCTACAATTATGACATGGTTACTTCTTGCCAGATCCACGGCTTTAACATTCTTGGTATGTGAGTTATGCTCATCCAAGATAAGAAGAACTGGGCTTTCTTCCGTAGGCTTGACGTAGTTGATAAAGTGATCCAATCATTCCGTAAACAAATACCCTTATATGCAGCCACAAGGGTGGCATCGTCCTATGGAGCCTGGCGGAGCACCTTTCATCAAAAGGTCAGACATATTTTTCCTGGGAAAATTAGCATTGGCGGAACAAACGTCTCACCAACGCTCATGCAACACGCAATTGCAACCAAGGATCTCCTTTCTCCAGCACTGAAAGCACCAACCTGCCGCGTACCTTTGAGATCCATGACTTTAGACACTTTACTCTGGTCGACGGATAAACCTGTCTTATCCACGTTGAGAATGCGGTCAGGAGCATACTACTGTTTTTGGTATTCAGCTTTGGTATTCAGCTTCAAGAATACCAAAACTCCCGTCTACTATATCTTTATTGAAACCATTAGCTCTGGAGAATGACGTAGCTATGGGTTTTAGAGCTGACAGAAAATATCTATGACGATTTATATAATGATCAAACCTTGCTCTGCCAGCAGTTCCACCTCAAATGAAAGGATGATCTACTCCGTTTCTGTAGCATGACATCGTTTCTCGTCAGACCATAAAACTTTTAGCAAATAATGTACAAGTTCAGCTTCCATTTGCTAGACGTAACTGGCTTCCTCTCCAACTTCCTAGACACAGCTTCATCAACTGGTATGCCAAGTTGAATTAGCCTTTGCAAAGTCGTTCGTGGTACAGAAAACTGTTTTGAAGCTTTTGAAAACCCCATTCCCTTTTCTGAAACTGTTTCAGTCGTAGATATCGTGTCATCCCGATTCCAACATTGCCTGGATTTATTTTTCTTTCGCGGATTCAGCACTTTTCGATGCATCTGGAACAGAAAACCAAACAGTATTTGTAGGGTTGTAATATGGACTTTTTCAATTGGTAGCCCACATAACCACCACAACGATTGTCCATGTTGCCACTCTCGCTATCTTGGAAAGTAAAGCGTCACTATACGCTATAAACAACTTTTAATTAATCAGCTTCAGGAGCATTAGAGAGCTAAATATTTATGTAATACGTAGTTGATAAGTTAACAGCTAACTTCCCAATTGCAGTACGTCTAATATAAGTGTAAATTCTTGCCTTTCAAAATTTTGAAATGAGGAAAATCACAAAGCAGCTCACCACTAACGTTAAACGTAACTGACAGTGCCAGCGCATTCTGTGTCTTTTGCCTGAACTAGCTACTAATATTTATCGAGATTGCTGCGAGAATGCTCGGGCTTATTTCTTAGATATTAAGGTCGTCCATATTGCAATCACTAGCCCATAATTTTACCTTTGCGTCTTCTTGATGTGTTCACGTCCATCTGTGACGCCCCGCCTGAAAGTCCTTGTTATAAGCCTACCAATCGCACACTTACGCTTTTGGCAGCAGTGTCTCATTTGTTAATCAGCTTAATGTAGCTATCAGTACAATTATGAGACGTGTCCTTGGGTTTTGATAAGATCACAATCTAAATTTTATTTTCGAGTTTTTAGTGAATTGTCAATTTCTATAACTTTTGTGGTGAGATTGTAGTTATTGAATATATGATGTATGTAATTTAGACCGTCCATTTTCGAGCAGTTATTTATCGGAACGTGCAAGATGTGGTATCTGTAGACACAAACCACCTACGCATTCGTTAGGTACAGTTTTCGCCTGCTAAATTTTCACTATCCTGATGATGAAAATGTATCTATACTCCACGAAGCACGTTACTGTCTTGGCGTAGGGTACTTCTGGTGTCATCATAATTTCCTCCACTCTCAAATCTATTTACGAATGGTGCATGGGAGAAAAGCGACTGTCGGACTGTCGACAAATCTCCGTAAGGACTCGAATTTCCTCGTTTCCATCGACGCGGTCGATTCGCGAGATACGTGTGGAAGGATGTAAGTTGCCCTGTTCTTGGAACGTACGCTCTCGGTATTTCAACAGGAAAAGTCTCCGCACAGCTCCCCTATTGTGACATCTGCCACTGCAGTTTGATGAACAATTCCATCGGCTACGAGACGACCCAGTCACGAAACGTGGCGTTGCTCGTTGGATCTTCTGTATCTGTCTTACTAATCCTACCTGGTAATTATTCGTAGATTGATGACCAACGTCCAAGAACAGGTGAGATAACTGCTTTGTACACCGTTTATATCAGGTATGAATTACGTATGTTTAATACTGTTACAATGAATCTCAGCCTGGCTTTTCCTACCATTAGCATCATGTGGTCACTGCACCGTAGGTCGCTCCGGATGGTTTCCGCTAGGTATCTCAGCTTACTCTTCCAGCGACATATCACGTATAGCATAATCGAACAACAGTAGCCCCCTTAACCTATTTTTGAATAACACGTTCCATTTGTGTACGTCCAGGATTAACTACCAGTCCCTGCAACAATCGTCGATGTTTCGAATGTTTTTTCCCATTTCTTTTCAGTGATGTGGCATTACGACCTTCCTATTGACAACAGCATCATCAGCGAACTGCCTCATGGAGTTTGCGACGCAAACCACCAGATCATACAGAGGGTTCAAAATGGTTCAAATGTCTCTGAGCACTATGGGACTTAACTTCTGAGGTCATCAGTCCCCTAGAACTTAGAACTACTTAAACCCAACCATCCTAAGGACGTCACACACATCCATGCCAGAGGCAGGATTCGAACCTGCGACTGTAGCGGTCGCGCGGTTCCAGACTGTAGCGCCTAGAAAAGCACGGCCACTTCGGCCGGCGTAAAAACGGTGGTCAGAAAGAGTTTGAGAAGTTTGTAAGGGTGTTGCAGGGTAGATTGTGCTGAGAAGAAAGTAGGTAAGAAGAAAATTCAATACGTTGCGCTGTTCCGAGTTAATTAGCATTGAAGTTAGCCAATCAGGCCGCTACGCGCGCAGGTTCATGCGGATCGCCACATATGCTGTCGCCAAACGTATCATCCGTTTGGTTTCCTAAAACGGAGAAAGAGAAGGAAACAAAAATTGGACATGGGAAGGTAGTAAGGATCGTACCCGAGCCAAAGCCTAAGCAGTTTTGTGCGCTTATCGTCTACGCTAGGAGAACAACTGACACTAACTATATCTAGCGGGCCGCTTGAATTTGTGGGCGCAATGGCGTGATTCGGTAACAAGAATGATAATTAACCTGGAAACGGCGGAACGTTTTTTTTCTTAAGCTTTAATTCCCAACATAATCTATCTCGCGTCACCCCTACAAGGTCTTCAGATTTTTTCTGATGACCCTGAGAAGAGGGCGTCCTTGTCAGCCACAGTTGTAATGATACGTCATCTATCGTTTCCGACAGACTGCAACAACAGCTGCAAGAAACTGGTATGCTGTATTTCGCAAATAGGAGGGTTCACTGTGGTGCTCCACGGTGTTTCACGACTCTGAAGAGGACGTCCTCGGTCACGTAGAAGAGATCACAGCGACAAGTTCTCGAAACACTGGCCCATTGCGTGAGCTGTCGTAGTCCACACATCCCCCTCCTACTATACCTCCCTCTCCCATGCTCCCCTTCAGTGTCTCTGCACTCTTTCCTACCTTGTCTTCCCTCTTCCTCTCCCACCCTGCCCCTCTCCTGGGGCGCCCCTGCCCCCCCCCCATTTTCCTCTTCCTCCCGCCTCCCCATCCCCCCTCCCCTTCTTTTCCATCCTCTACAACCTCCAGTCCCTCGGCAGGTCCCTACCAGTGGTCTTTTTTATTCTTTGTGAGTGTTTCGTCATTTCCAGTGGTTTTGTTTTTTAAGTGTCTCGCTCTGTGTGAATTTTATACTGTGGCCGGCTTTTACCTTGTGTTTGACTCCAGTGATTTTAAGTATGCAACGAATTGACAGCTGTGTTCTTTTAACTTCATGTTGACTTTTTAATTGCCCGGCAATGTCCCCATATTAGTTTACAGTTTTATTCCTATCATCACCATTTACTGTATTTTTATGTACCCCTTTTTACCCTATTTTTTATGCAAGAGTTTCCTTTGTATTTTTGTTAAAACCATTTGGCTGAGGAGTGGTGGACTGTGCCACTGTCTGCCTCCCCTGCCGATACAGGGCAGGAGAATGAAATTACATTAAAGGAAAAAAAGTTGAACACACAGCTCCAGAGATCATTGTCTCCTCTGCGTGCCTACAGTGAAGGGAGAGATCAGTAAGTGAACCGATCCTCAAACTGATTTTGCATACAAACGGTGCATTTCCAGACGTGGGTTCCTCAACCACATTTTAACTGCTACGTCCCCTATACAACCACTAGATGTTTGCAACAGGGATTGTGAATCACCCTGTACATAGTTTAAAAAGTATCTGCCCTTACCACTCCCTTGGTGAACTCACGAAATTATTTTCACATCTATCGATTCATCGCAATAAGAACAGAGTGGTGACTTTTATCTTCTTGGAAGTCCTTAATCCAGCCATAAATCTTGTCCATTACTAGTGAATATCATTTTTGTTAGCAATAATGAGACTGTGAAACCTATCAGTGTACTGGATCTACCTCGACTCTGTCACACTTCCCTTGAGAATCCATGTTGACTGTAAATTACGGCTGGCCAGGTTGGCCGAGCGGTTCTCAATGCTACAGTCTGGAACTGCATGACTGCTACGGTCATAGGTTCGAATCCTGCCTCGGGCATGGATGTGTGTGATGTCCTTAGGTTAGTTAGGTTTAAGTAGTTCTAAGTTCTAGGGGGTTGATGACCACTGATGTGAAGTCCCATAGTGCTCAGAACCATTTGAACCATTTTTTCTTTTTAACAAAAATTTTATAAAGTACATTTCCCGTAATAAATCAACGTAATGAGAGCTTAAGTAGATGCAAATAATGTGTCCTGCCTACTGCCAGTCATCCAAGGGGCTTGTAAATTTAGTATAAATGGGAGGAGACAAGCAAGATAGCTTGTAACCTTTCATGTTTACTAAAAGACGGTGCATAGCAGCATCGAACGCCTTCCAGAAGTTAAGGAATACGGCATCAAGCTGGGCGCCACTGTCTATCGCACTCTGTACTTCACCCACGAAAACCGTCACCTGAGTCTTGCAAGATCTCTGCTTACGAATTCCATATTGATTTTTGCGGAGGAGAAAACTGTTATAACGCACCAGGACGAAATATGTTCTGTGATTCTGTTACAGAATATATCAGCGATACCGTTATGAACATCTGTAGCGGAATGGTGGAATGGTGGATGGGTGTGTAAAATTCACTGAGGTGACGAAAGTCATGGGATAACTCCTAATGACGTGTCGGATTGCCTTTTACCCGGCCTAGTACCGCTCGAAGTGGCGTGAACTCGACAAGCCGTTGGAAATCCCCTGCAGAAATACTGAGTAATGCAATAACTCGAAGTGGCTTGAACTCAACAAGTAGTTGGAAATCCCCTGCATAAATTTTCCTTTGTTCTGGAAGAGTATTGGATCTGGCGTGATCGGCAGACACGGTTCTCTTATCAAGACGTGGAACCATGGTGATAGTTCATAAAAATGAGGAACTTGGTAAAACGTTGCTTAAATATCTTTGCATGTAAGGGTTACATACGTATAGCACGCCATTATGTCCTAAATCACTTACTCTCAATTCAACAAGCATCGTGAATTATCTTTGCCCGCATCTCGTGGTCGTGCGGTAGCATTCTCGATTCCCACGCCCGGGTTCCCGGGTTCGATTCCCGGCGGGGTCAGGGATTTTCTCTGCCTCGTGATGGCTGGGTGTTGTGTGCTGTCCTTAGGTTAGTTAGGTTTAAGTAGTTCTAAGTTCTAGGGGACTGATGACCATAGATGTTAAGTCCCATAGTGCTCAGAGCCATTTGAACCATTTTGATTTTTGAATTATCTTTGGTACATATAGGTGCCAGAACCGGTCTGCTGAATGACCAAAACTGTTTCACTGATATGTCAATAAATATCAGGTTTCCCTGTTAATGGATCAGTTCAAATCATCGCATGGGGCAAACAAGGATCTGCATTTTTGAAATACAATGCTTATACGAGAGCAATTATGCTTTTTTCAAGGATCGGTCGGTAGCTAAATGGAAACCATTGTGAAAATCAAAACTGTTTTATTTCCAACATTTAGCTACACCTTCCAGCTATTTGCCTATAGTCACATTTGTCTACATCTACAAACACGCTCCGTAAGCCACGGTACGGTGCGTGGCCGAGGGTACCCTGTACCACAATTAGTCGTTTCGCTTCCTGCACCTATAGCATATAGAAAGAGAGAAAAACGACTATCTATATGCCTCCGAATCAGTCTTATAACTGTTTTTTCTCAACACGAAATCCTCTCTTGTGCCAACCTCTTCATTTCAGAGTAGCAAAGAAGCAATTGCAATTTACGTCCTTACTTATTTGGATGTATTCCGATCTGTGTCTTCCTCACCAGTTTTTATCCCCTACAGCTCCCTCTAATATCATAGAAGTTATTCCCTGATGTCTTAACAGATGTCCTACCATCCTGTCAGTTCTTCTTGTCATTGTTTTCCATGTATACCTTTCTTCGCCGATTGTGCGGAGGACCTCCTCCTTCCTTACCTTATCAGTCAACCTGATTTTCGACGACATCTTAAATTCTTCGATTCTCTTCTATTCTGGTCTTCGTGCAGTCCATATCTCACTGCCATACAGTGCTGTGCTCCAAACGTACATTCTCAGAAATTTCCTCCTAAAAGTAGGGCTTACATCACTAGGACTTACCTCGGCCAGTGGTAGTCTGTTCTTTATGTCCTCCTTGTTCCGTCTGTAGAATTTCTTAACTTCATCTTCTTCGAGATCACCAATCCTGATGTTAATTTTCTCGCTGTTCTCATATATGCTACTTCCCATTACTTTCGTCTTTCTTCTATTTACTCTCAATCTATATTCTGTACGCATTAGACTGTTCATTCCATTCAACATACCCTGTAATTTCTCCTCACTTTGCCGGCCGGAGTGGCCGAGCGGTTCTAGGCGCTACAGTCTGGAAGCGCGCGACCGCTACGGTCGCAGGTTCGAATCCTGCCTCGGGCATGGATGTGTGTGATGTCCTTAGGTTACTTAGGTTTAAGTAGTTCTAAGTTCTAGTGGACTGATGACCACAGCAGTTAAGTCCCATAGTGCTCAGAGCCATTTGAACCATTTGAACCATCCTCCATCCTTTCATTGAGGATAGCGACGTCGTCAGCGAATCTTATCATTGATATCCTTTCACCTTGAATTTTTATTCCACTCTTCAACCGTCTTTTACTTCCGTCATTACTTCTTCGAAGTACAGATTGAACAGTAGTGGCGAAAGACTACATCCCGCTGTTGTACCATTCTTAATCTGAGCACTTCGTTCTTGCGCTTCCAATCTTATTCTTCCATATTGGCTCTTGTCCATATTGTATATTACCCGTCTTTCCTTATAGTGTACTCCTATTTTTCATAGAATTTTGGACAGCTTGCCTCCGTATGAGCCCTGATTTCTCGCATCTTGTCTTCGTGGTCCTTAAGCGACATGTATGTTCGTGGCAGGCAATAAGATAGTTCTGCAGCCAGCTTCAAGTGCTGGTTTTCTAAATTTTCTCAATAGTGTTCCTGGAAAAGAAGTCACCTTCCCTCCAGGGATACCCACTTTAGCTCTCGAAGCATCTCGATAACATTTGAACGTTGCTCGTTCCTACCGGTAACAAATCTTAGAGTGGAACCAACTTACCAGTATCCTCGTCATAGAAGGCGTCCGCCTGTGCTTTCCAGCAGTTCTGTATGCTGGCCTGTAACTCTTTGTCTATGCCAAAATGCACAGACCCAAGAGATGAAAATCAGAGGGAGACAAGTCAGGCCTATATAGTGGGTTATCAAACAATTCCGATCCAAAACTCTGCACGAGCGTCATTGTTGCAGCTGCAGTACGCGGCTTAACATTGTCATGAAGAAAGATAATGCCTGATAATAATATTCTTCTTCGCTTGTTCTGAACTGCCCTTCGTAGACCATTTTCTCGAATCACCTGATCCATTCGCTGAACATGTTAATCCGTGGACAATCGCTTCCTTCCCTGACCGCCTGCATCATTAATGTCTGTGCGTCCCGCCTCATTGCTTCTGCATCTTCGACACACTTTGCAGTCGTGCATTAGAGTTAAATTATGCCTGGGAATCAGCGGAGCCACTCAGCATAAAAAAATAGAATGACAGCACGCACTTCACACTTCGCGGGAGGCGTCTTTATCTGTTCACTGTGGACTCATAATTGGAAAATACGACATGACGCGGTCGGTGGGCATACTACAGATTTCGAGCAACACATGTGTGTAAAACTTAATTTAATTTTCACTGTATCTCTAATTTCGCGACCGCCTAACATAAAAAAGTTGCTCTCTTATTTACGGACCCAATCGAATGGCCATGCGCAGTAGGACTGCATTTCTGTGATTCTGGGAAGCCACGAATCGAATCCGTCCAGAGGATTAACGACAAGGAGCGGTGCGCTGGCCAGCATGGATGCGGTTTTCAGACGGTTTCCCACATTCGACTAAATGTATACTCGGTAGATATCCACATCTTGTCTCAGTTATACGGTTCACAAACATTTCGAAAACATCCCAGTGCTTTCACATGGGATAATATTAGACAAAGACAGATGGGTTGTACACATTGCATTCCGTGGGAGGTGGCTACAGGAAGGGCATTCGCTCATCCTATAGCAGTAACATTGCAAAATGCAGTATTTAACGTGCCGACCCAATGAAGATACGGCATACAGTCCAGGGAAAAAAGAAGAAAGCTATGTCAGTATGTATGCTGCTGGCCTTTAAAATTTCACTATCACGAAGGAGGCATGAAACACATTTGAAACTGACATTAAGTGACGCCTTGTAGGTTCGGTACATGAAGCAGCATGAAACAGCGAGTGTTTCATTAATATACGGCTTTTGAATGTTGGAAGAAAATCCTGAGAAGGTACTGTAACGCCTAGCATAATAAGGAGGAACTTCTACCAGAATGCGTCAAAATTCCACAATAGCAGTATCGCGGCTTATCCAGATCGTTGATTATCGTTTCGTAAAATTGGTACTGGTGTTAGTCGTGACTGTACGACTGCCATGCGAATATCGAAGGATGGGTCAATAGGTGCATTCCTATGTTTCCATTTTCGTAATATGTAAGGTGTTTTTGTTCGAGTTTTGCAAGTACTAGAGTTATTATTCTTCTAATTTACATTTGATTTTTGTAATCCTAGTTACATTTGTCTCATGGTCTAATTACGATGCTACAGGTAGATGTTTCGTAAGTGCAACCAAATTCAACTTTGTGTCATGAATTTTGTGAAACATAATCAGTTTGCAGAAGGTGCAGCGATTTTGCCTTCCACCAAGCTACGAGTTGCTGACATACCTACACTACTGGCCATTAAGATTGCTACACCAAGAAGATGACGTGCTACAGACGCGAAATTTAACCAACAGGAAGAAGATGCTGTGATATGCCAATGATTAGCTTTTCAGAGCATTCACACAAGGTTGCCGCCGGTGGCAACACCTACAGCGTGCTGACATGAGGAAAGTTTCCAACCGATTTCTCATACACAAACAGCAGTTGACCGGCGTTGCCTGATGAAACGTTGTTGTGACGCCTCGTGTTAGGAGGAGAAATGCGTACCATCACGTTTCCGACTTCGATAAAGGACGGATTGTAGCCTATCGCGATTGCGGTTTATCGTATCGCGACATTGCTGCTCGCCTTGGTCGAGATCCAATGACTGATAGCAGAATATGGAATCGGTGGGTTCAGGAGGGTAATACGGAACACCCTGCTGGATCCCAACGGCCTTGTGTATCTAGCAGTCGAGATGATAGGCATTTTATCCACATGGCTGTGACGGATCGTGCAGCCACGTCTCGATCCCTGAGTTATTAGATGGGGACATTTGCAAGACAACAACCATCTGCACGAACAGTTCGACGACGTTTGCAGCAGCATCGACTATCAGCTCGGAGACCATGGCTGCGGTTACCCTTGACGCTGCATCACAGATAGGAACGCCTGCGATGGTGCACTCAAAGACGAACCTAGGTGCACGAATGGCAAAACGTCACTTTTTCGGAAAAATCCAGGTACTATTTACAGCATCATGATGGTCGCATTCGTGTTTGGCAACATCGCGGTGAACGCACATTGGAAGCGTGTATTCGTCACCGCCATACTGGCGTATCACCCGGCGTGATGGTATGGGGTGCCATTGGTTACACGTCTCGGTCCCCTCTTGTTCGCATTGACGGCACTCTGAACAGTGGACGTTACATTTCAGATGTGTTACCACCCTTGGCTCTACCCTTAATTCCAATCCCTGCGAAACCCTACATTTCAGCAGGATAATGCACGACCACATGTTGCAGGTCCTGTACGGGCCTCTCTGGATACAGAAAATGTTCGACTGCTGCCCTGGCCAGCACATTCTCCAGATCTCTCACCAATTGAAAACGTCTGGTCAATGGTGGCCGAGCAACAACCTCGTCACAATACGCCAGTCACTACGCGTGGTGAACTGTGGTATCGTGTTGAAGCTGCATGGGCAGCTGTACCTGTACACGCCACCCAAGCTCTGTTTGACTCAATGCCCAGGCGTATCAAGGCCGTTATTACGGCCAGAGGTGGTTGTTCTAGGTACTGATTTCTCAGGAGCTATGCACCCAAATTGCGTGAAAATGTAATCACATGTCAGTTCTAGTATAATATATTTGTCCAATGAATACCCGTTTATCATCTGCATTTCTTCTTGGTGTAGCAATTTTAATGGCCAGCCCATAACTTCCTTAAACACTTACTGAGAGGGAGCTGGTTCGGAGTTCAGTTACATCGTATGCAGAGGAACGGCAGCTGGAGAACAGGCCGTGGTGGCCTGTGAGCCCGGCGACCTTGACGGCAATGCAGCACCGCCGGACACCGGATCCTTCTGGTCAAGGAGAGCTGGCGGCATGCCACGCCCACCGCGGAAGTCACGGCGGCGTCGCAGAGTCTCCTCTTTCATCCTGTCCCAGGGGTGCCGTAGACACAACCACTGCTGGCGCTGGAACTCATTACGGGCGGTATGCAGGTGGGAAGAATATCATGCACCGAACCCCAAGGTCGCAAAGGCGGATAAATGCAACTGCCACTGCATATTCAGTTTAACAGTTCACGCATGCAAGTTGCTGATGGCAATAACCTACAAAAGGATGGAAAATAAAATGTAAGATCTGCCAAACGAAAACTAGTTCCGCTTTAGGAGAGCTACAGACACTAGAGAGGCAGTTCAGACATCACGTTTAGCAATGGAAAGAAAACCGGAAACTTGCATGTGTTGGTTGTATTTGCAATAGTAAACTTTAATCTTTCATCACGCTGCTAACACTACTTCAACCTCCAGCAGTCAAAATATCTGTTGAAAGAAAGATGACCTGACACTCTCTATATACCTGAATCAGTAAAGTCAGTGGGTCCAGGATATGCGTGCGTTACTTTTGTTTTTCTGCAGCGAGGTTGGTAAGCGATGTGATGTCGTCTTCCGTTACGGGAAACGGCAGATAAACTTTTTAGTGTGTGAACAAGTAATTGGCTGATAGCCACGAGGCAGAGAATACCTACGTCAGACACATTAGAAGGGTAATTCTATGAGCTGTGGAGTTGGTAAACATAACTTTCATCATTCTTGTACGTGTTTCGAAACTCCTTTAGGTTACCTCTTACTTATTAAGAAACAGTGAATGAGGAGTTTTCTGCCGATGCAAACGTACTTTCACTATGAATTTGTCGTAAGTAATCTCACGATATGCACATGTGTCTATGTAAGTTGCGGAACTACTGGATGTTTCGCTGCACCAGCATCTTCCTTAATCAGACATATTGTATAGTTTAATTATCAGGCACGACTAAAGCCACAAATTTGCGATATCACAGCGGCGGAACTTCTATGAGTTGGGACTGATGGGTATTTGATGTTATCGTGTAGAACGGACAATAGATCGACGCATATTCAAGTCACATGGACGTCCTTACTTCCCGTTTTATTTTCGATACCACGTTATACTCTCCTTCAATCTGTTTTCCAGGTGACTTTTGGAATAATAATTAACGTAGTAGTTGGTAAGACTTGTACCTTTAATGACATGTGAGCACGCGTTGTGCACCTTCACCTATTTGTCACGTCATCTAACTAGAACTCCCATTTATTCTCTACTTTATATCAATACAGAATTATTGGAAACAGTATTTACTAATCTGCTCATCATTTGCATAATGTTTCGTAATTCTTGACCTAGCTTTTCCATGGTGACAATCTCGCTTTTTTTGTAACAGATTCAGCTGTAAACATTGCACAGACAGGCGCGTAAATATATTTTCTTGCATAGCATATCGTGAGTTCCTCGTTGTACGATTCTGCGAGATGCAGGGCAGAGAGAGGTCTCGAATTGTCTTTTACGTCCATTAACACGCCACTCGAAAGGTCTCCAGATTCAGGGCATAATTTTGTCAGTATTTTCACATAAAAATTCAAGTCAAAATCATACGAAGGAACACAGTATTTGATCAAAAGTATGCAGACACCTATTAGTGGACATTAATATCATTCACCTTGTTGAAGGCTTGAACTCTGTTGGAGTTACTGTCAACGAGCTGTGGAATCTTCGTGGGGGAGTGGCAGTGTATTCTTCCTCAAAGCCGCCATTCTGATTCACCCCAAAGGTGTTCAGTGAGATTCAAGGCAGGAGTCTGGAGAGGCCAGTCCATTAGAGAAATGTTATTGTCCACGAAAGATGGCCTCAGAGATTATGAGTAATGACAGAGTGTATTGTCATGTTCATACAGTCATAGTCTCCAAACTGTTCCTCTACTGTACGCAGTACACAATCGTGTGAAAGCTTTTCGTATCCTTCCAAATTTAAGGTTTTCTTAAGCGCAATATGGAGATTACACACCAACCTCGAAAAACACCCCCATTACCGTAATGGCATCTCCTTCGTACTTCACTACACATGATGGTAGGTAATGTTCTTCGGGAATTCGTCAAACCCAAACCCTCCCTTCGGACTGACACATGGTGTAGCGTGATTTATCGCTCCAGATCACTCCTTTCCAATTATCCACGTTCTAGTGCAGTCACCTTTACACCATCTCAGGAATCTCTTAGCACTTGAAAGGTCGGATCGCGGTAGATCCAGAAAATAACGTCGATAGTTGCCAACCGCAAGGTGGAATGAGTACAATATCTTTGAGTAGAAGAATCTTTGATGATTAAGAGAGCCGGGAGGACGCCGTAAAAAACTCGGATGTCACAGCTAGGTGCCCGGGGGAAGCAGACGTGTGGTGACAGCTGTAAGCATTCGCGTACGCATTTTTCAGGTTGTACACTGAGCAAACTTTAGCACGTTAATGGGAGAAGCTATAAAATGATTTCAAAATGGTTTTTATTAGATAATGTTCAGAGTTAGGATTTGTATGTCCACGTTTTGACGCAGTAAGCGTTTTGTAAAATTAACAGCCTGAATTATAATCCACATCCTTTGCTCGTATTGAATATGAAAATGAGTACTAAAGTTACCCACCAAATGAAAGTATGTAAAGAAAATGGGGCCTATATGCAATATATATGTGCAGTTCATGGTTTGAAATCGATTTTGGTATAACTAAAGTTATTAAAAATATTTCAAATGGCTCTGAGCACTATGGGACTTAACTTCTGAGGACATCAGTCCCCTAGAACTTAGAACTACTTAAACCTAGCTAACCTAAGGACAACACACACATCCTATGGGACTTAACTTCTGAGGTCATCAGTCCCCTAGAACTTAGAACTACTTAAACCTAGCTAACCTAAGGACATCACACACATCCATGCCCGAGGCAGGATTCGAACCTGCGACCGTAGCGGTCGCGCGGTTCCAGACTGTAGCTCCTAAAGTTATCAGAGAAAAGTTATTTCAAATATCTAATTTTATTTCATTGTACAACTGGCATTATTCAAGTCAAGATATAATTTAATTAAGTAAACATTAGGGCCAGAAGTAAATTTTTCAGTATCATCTTAATGCCATTGCACAAACGGCATTATTCTCTTAAGCTCGATTGCTGAGTCAGATATGTGTTTCATTACTGGCAAAATGGGGGAGTTCACAAAACAAGTTGGCAGGTGCAGTCAGATGCAGGTTTGTTGAATAATTATTTTGGAACAATTTTATGTTTGATACTTTCACTAATTAAAAAGAAAGCAACTTTCGGTTAGATACTTTCACTTTTAAAGATAATTTTGGACATGATACTTTCACTTGGTAGTATTTTGGAATTCAAGAGTGATTAATTCCGTTGACTGCACGCGAGGTTTTACATCCAACTTCAGCAATGCTCAACAGTCCCTGTCCAATAGCACACGAGGTCCGTCTGATGGTGGTTTATCTATGGTTGTTTCTTCGCATTCCCACTTCGCAATTCACAACATTAACAGTCGCCTTGGGCAGCTTTAGACAGGTTGAAATGTTTCAGATATATTTGTTACTCAGTTGAAATCCAATGAATAGTCTACATTCGAAGTCGCTAAGCACTCTTGACCAACTTTTTCTGCTGTTTGCGCTTCTGTAGTGATAATATTGTACTCTCCGCCTCCTTCTGTACTGGTGTGACATCTGGTGCTCAATTCCACATTACATAGGGGTTTCAATTTTCAGCTAGAAATAATCTAATCATCAAGAGTACATGTTTCCCATGTAAAAGAATACATCTCAGACATGGAAATCAAATGTAAGTGGAGTAGTCAATCAAATAGACAATGTGTTAGTAAAGGCACAACATGCCACGTCAAATATCAATGTGAGGAGCTGCAGAGGCCGTCACTGTGACTGAGACCACTATGCTGTAAAAGCTGCAGTGAGGGAGAAACAACTGTTACACGTAAACCTGGAATGGAGAAAAATACAAACTGGGACACAGAACAACTGAATGTCCCAGGAGTTGTGAAATCATATCAAGCAAAAGTTAAGAGATGCACTGACTCCCAGCGAGGAAACAATAGGAATCCAAGACAGATGGACTAAGATCCAGAAAGCGTTGAAAGAGGCAGCAGAAGACATAGTCGAGATGAGAAAAAATGCCCAAAATGAGTGGTTTGATGATGAATGCAGGCTAGTAATGGTAAAAATGCAGCAAGACTGAGAATGGTACAGAGAGAAACAAGAAGAAATGTGAAGTTGTACAAAGAATTAAGATCCAATGCCCAAAGGATATGCGAGAAAGAGAAAAAGGAATGGCTGATATCAAAGCTTAAAGAGATAGAAGGATTAAAGGAACAGAAATAACGAAGAAATTCTATCATGTCGTGGGAAAGATGAGAAAAAAATTTTCAACCCAAACAAAATGCATGCAAAAACAGAAACGGTGAGATAATAAGAGATGAACAAGAAAAATTGCAGAAGTGGGCAGAATACCTTGAAGATATGCTCAACAAAAGCTCAGATCAGGCACCAAGAGGTACACAGGAACAGGAAGAGAACACAGAGGCAAGAGATATTGAAAAGGGATGAGGCACAAAACCAAACAATGCTGGAAGTGGAAACAGTGATAAATAAACTAAAAAATAACCGTGCACCCGGTGTAGATGGGATCGTGTCAGAAATAATAAAATCTGGGGGGCAGTCTGTATGACGTGAAGTATTTAAACTAATAAAGAAAGTATGGGTAAATGAAAGCATGCCGGAGAAGTGGAATACTGGAATGATATACCCAATATATAAGAAAGGCGCATAGCTCAATTGTGAAAACTATAGAGGCATAACCCTAATAAGGTTTTCTCTGGAGTGCTGAGCGAAGGAATAAAGAAGTGCTCTGAAAAGACACTCGTAGAATGACAATGTGGATTCCGACCAAACAGAGGTAAATCTGATAGTTGCTTGTTGTTAGATAAATAATGGAAAAAATTATGGATATGATATAGATCTCCACTTCTTGTTCGTTGACTTTAAACAAGCTATAGATAGTTTCAATAGACCAGTATTGTATAAAGGACTGAAAGAATTGGGTATCTGTGATAAACTGAAAAGGTTAATTGAGCTAACAATGAAGGATACAAAGGCAAAAGTAAAACTGAATAACAGAATGACCAGGCAGCTGAACTTTGAGGTTGGAGCGAAACAAGGTCATGGCCTCTGTGCAGTCTTGTTTAACTTAGCAGTGCATAGTATAATACAAAAAGCAGATATAAGAGGAACAATAATGATGAAGTCCAGCCAGATATGCGCATATTCAGATGATATTGCCATCGTGACAAGGGATGTAACAACGCTTAAAGAAATGTATCAACAAATGGAAGCAGAAGGAACAAGAATTTGACTTACTGTAAATGAAAGCAAGACAAAATATATGGTTATGTCCAATTCTGAAGCTAGAAGAACATCAAAGGACCTGAATATCTCTGAGAAATGCTTCAAAGATGTTAGGTGCTTTCATTATTTAGGTGTCCTTCTAACGAATGATAGTATGAGAAAATGTATTTAAAAGGGGATACCAGCAGGAAACAAAGCCTGTTATGCAAACCTAAAGATACTCAAGAACTCTTTAATTAAAAGAACAACTAAATTGAGAGTACACTATTCCCTTGTGCGACCTGTTGCCACATATGGATCAGAAACGTGGACAGTGACAGAAGCAGACAGTAACAGCCTAAGGGCATTTGAAAGGAAAGTCTTACGAAAAATCTATGGGCCTGTGAGAGAGGCAGAAGGTTGGAGAGTGAGATATAACCACGAAATACAGGAGCTTATACGAGGGAAAGATCTAGTGAAATTTATCAAAGCTCAGAGAATACGTTTGTTAGGACATGTGCAGAAGATGACGGAAGACAGGATGCTCAAACGAATAATGAATGCCAGACTGTATTCCACCAGAACGAAGGGCAGACCAAGAGATAGATGGATGGACAATGTGCTGGCTGACCTTGCCGAGATGGGCATCCGTGGATGGAAGAAAAAAGCTGAGAACAGAGAGATAAGGAGAAAGATTGTTGAGGAGGCCAAGGCCCACCAGGGGCTATGGTCCGAAAGAAGAAGAAGAAGACAGGGATGTCCGGTTCCTATACTGTAAGCCCGCTGCAGTTCTAGCCACATCAAGGGCTAAATTACATACATGTAAATTATTTTCGTGTAAGAGTCAGATTAGTTAAGTACAATTCGGGATAGTAACTTACAAATCTGAGCTATTCACTTACATGGAACAGGAGGATATGTACCATAGGATTTGGGTGGATGTTCTGTAGGTGTCGGATCAATTTTACAAACAGTTAAGTAAACATGATCTATCTTCTTGACAACTGAAAGTAAATAATACAACTTAAGTTAATTGCAGCCCTTTTACTTTCCTTGATGGCAGGTCTTGAAATAAGAAGACAATATAACAAATTTAAAATTAGACGTCGCCCCTGTAAGGAAAACATGGTCCTTGGCCGCACACACCGACTTAACAAAAGAAAATAGCTTCCACAAATAACCACTTTCAACAAGCGAAATTCAAAAGACGACTCTCTGGCTTAATTAAGCCGTACTTACATTCCCACAAACTCCTCCTCTCTCCAGTTATATTCAATACCACCTCATTAGTTATGTGATATACCCATCTAATTTTCAGCATTCTTCTGTAGCACCACATTTAGAAAGTTTCTATTCTCTTCTTGTACAAACTATTTATCGTCCATGTTTCACTTCCATACATGGCTACACCCCATACAAATACTTTCAGAAACGACTTCCTGACACTTAAATCTATACTCGCTGTTAACAAATTTCTCTTCATCAGAAACGCTTTCCTTGCCGTTGCCAGTCTACATTTTATATCCTCTCTACTTCGACCATCATCAGTTATTTTGCTCCCCAAATAGCAAAACTCCTTTACTACTTTAAGTGTATCATTTCCTAATCTGATTCCCTCAGCATCACCCGACTTAATTCGACTACATTCCATTATCCTCGTTTTGCTTTTGTTGATGTCTCTGACAGAATTACAATGTCATCGGCGAACCTCAAAGTTTTTATTTCTTCTCCATGGATTTTAATATCTACTCCGAATTTTTTATTTTGTTTCCTTTACTGCTGGCTCAACATACAGATTGAATAACATTGGGGAGAGTCTACAACCCTGTCTCACTCCCTTCCCAACCACTACTTCTCTTTCATGCCCCTCTACTCTTATAACTGCCATCTGGTTTCTGTACAAATTGGAAATAGCCTTTCGCCCCCTTTATTTTACCCCTGCCAGCCTTAGAATTTGAAAGAGAGTATTCCTGTCAGCATTGCCAAAAGCTTTGTCTAAGTCTACAAATGCTAGAAACGTAGGTTTGCCTTTCCTTAATCTTTCTTCTAAGATAAGTCGTATGGTGAGTATTGCCTCACGTGTTCCAATATTTCTACGGAATCCAAACTGATCTTCCCCGAGGTCGGCTTCTACAAGTTTTTCCATTCGTTTGTAAAAAATTCGTGTTAGTGTTTTGCAGCCGTGACTTATTAAACCGATAGCTCGGTAATTTTCACATCTGTCAACACCTGCTTTCTTTGGGATTGGAATTATTATATTCTTCTTAAAGTCTAAGGGTATTTCGCCTGTCACATACATCTTGCTCACTAGACGGTAGAGTTTTGTCAGGACTGGCTCTCCCAAGGTCGTAAAGTAGTTCTAATGGAATGTTGTCTACTCTCGGGGCCTTGTTTCGACTCAGGTCTTTCAGTACTCTGTAAAACTCTTCACGCAGCTGCCCATAGAATAACCTCTACAAGCTGCACTGTTGACATTGACCTTCCTTGAGGAATATTACTGATTATTCGTCACACCGTCACACTGTTTCTGGTCACTCGTGTATTAAAGGAAAAGTTAGAAGGCCCTTTTAATCGAGGAAACAGTCTACTGAGCACAGAATATTGAGTAAACTGTAGAAAGACGATGGTAAGGAGGATTAGCTGTAATGAGTTTAGCGATGAAATAAACGTCAAAATTTGGGACCACGTCGTAGGTGAAATGAAAGACTTCGGCTACCTTAGATACAAAATAACGCATGGGTGACGAAGTAATGAGGATATAAGAAGTAGACCAGGAGTAGTAAAGAGAGAATTCATCGCTAAAGAAAGTCTGATAGTATTAAACACAGGCCTTAATTTGAAGAATAAATCTCTTAGAATGTACGTTCTGAGTTGTATGGAAGCAGAAAATCGAAACGTTTGGAATGTGGTGTCCACAATAGTTTAAGATCTGGTTCTCCTCAGAATGAGCGAGTAAAGAAATATGTAGACAATGCTAATAAAACAAGGGACAGGATCATAGGACGTGTTAAGACATCAGGAAATAACTACTGAAGACAAAAATTGCAAGGGACGACAGAGATGGGAACATATACCACAAATAACCGAGGACGTTGGGTTAGATGAAGAAGCTGGCGGAGGTAAAAAGTGGCAGACCGCCTCAAATCAGTCGGAAGACTGACCATCTGAGCTATCAGGTGTGGTACTGAAATGACGCTGGAGCTTATGAAGTACCTACTATAATCCACATCGAGTTCATTTAGAATAGCTTCTGCAGAAGTATGGTCTCCGAAATTAACAGAGATCAAATACGGGGAGGGAAAGGTTATCTACAACTACTGCAAGAACCAGGCTGGAAAAGTGCAGAAGAACGTAAGAGCGAGACAGCAATTTAGTAGCGCGTGATATAGTATTGTAATCTGTTCCCAGTGTTATTCACAAACACAAACAGTAGAGGAAACCAAGGAGAAAATTGACTTACGGAATTAAAGTTCAGGATGAAGAGAGAAAAACTTTAAAGGTCGCCAATGATACAATTATCTACGACCTCTATATATACTCCTGATCCATTTCATGGTGTCCGAAAGAGGGTATTTTGTTTACCACTGTGATTTCCCCCCCCCCTCTCCCCCCACCCCTACCCCCCCCCTCTTCCGTACAGGCGAGAAATGTCCGTGGGAAGAACGGTTGTTGGTAAGACTGCGTGTATGGTCGAATTTCTCCCGTAGGATACACATACCTGTACACCATGAACTGCATCAAAATATGTAATTGCCAAACCGACATTCGGGCACGATTCCCATCATCAGTGGAATCTGGTGCAGAGGACAAAGAAACAAACGTATACCTGTCACCACATACAACATTAGAGCGATTTGTATACATAACAGCAGGACTACAAGGCTACTTACGTATTATGCACGTCGAAATCAAATGACGTGAGTGACAACAATAAAATCTCTATGACATCAAAATTAATGCAGATATAGGCAAGAAAGGACATCACGGATATTGAAAATCTAGCAATAACCACGTCTATATGATGACGATAGGATCCCTCACGTGACTACCTTTGCAGTATACAGGTCATTGTGTGTACATGTTACAGCTTTCAAACGCTAAACGGCGACAATTCCTTGTCGCTTTGGACACTAGTGTTATGGAATTAAAATACGGAACTAGAGAACAGGATAAAGAGTCTAGATAATACTTAGATCACACCTACATTCATCTGTGGGATGCACTCACTACGTATTTTGAACATCGTGCTTCGGCATCTAGTATATAAGGGCAGAATATGTATCAAAAAATAAAACATATCAACTGTCACGTGAAATACACCGAGCAAGACGGACAAAATCCAATCAAATTGTGTCTACCATGTAAAAAGGTTGTTAACTTGGAGCTCGATCTAAGGATGAACGTACACATCTTGTCAAATAAGTAAATTTTACACGCAGGAAAACGGATAGTACTCAAAAATCCGAACCTACTCAGTTAAAATACGGTTCAGTTTCTATAAACGTATTTTACTTGTAGTTTCTTCTGGATAGCTCTGGAACTTAAGCTGCCATCAAGTAAGAGTTACCCTTGATTTGTACATCTTCATAAACACTGTGAAAATCAGTACGAAATACATAGCAGAGGGTACTCCCCAAGACCCAACACGTTGTGGTCTGTTACCGGTCCATTCACATATAGAGATCAGAACTGCTTCATTGCTACTACGCGCGCTGTAAGGAGTTTTGTCTGCTCAGTCTTTATGATGGTGATATGTATGGGGCTGTATTATAATTCTCGATCCCTTACGTAACACACATTCTCTAAACTTATGAGTTGTCCTTCACAGGATTTGTATGATCGCTCTTCAGACGTCTGCTAGTGGATAGGTAAGGACGTTTCCGTGACGTTCTCCCGTGAGTAAGAACAAAATTGCAAATTGCTGCTGTTCTTGGTATTCGTTCTGTATCCCCTGTTAGCTCTATTTGGTGTAGGTGCGACACATTTAAGCAGTACCGTAGGATAAGCCGCACGAGTATCTTGTTAGCAATCTGACTGGTACAATGAGTGGCTATCTCAATCTCCAGACTCCTGCCAAGGAACCGCCGTCTGTCTGCTGCCTTACCTCCTGCTGAGCCTATGTGATTGTTCCATTTCGCAACCAGAGAAATTATTATATCTAGGTATTTTTTGTATCTGACTGATTCCAACTGTATTATTCATTGATACTGTGTTCTCGGGTTTTGTAAAGGGCACAGATATAAAGTTCTTAAGGGGAGGTTTACTATCTATGACCCGAAAAAGGCATGCTCTTTGAGAATTTTTTTCTCGCGATGTGTAATAGACATAAATATCAAATTTAATCAAAATGTTTGTTAATATTTCCTCTACAAACTGGAATTTTTTCGCCCGGAAATGTCGAAGAACAAAGGCGGAAGTGCCGTCTGAACGAAACAAAATTTCGATGTAGACCTCCACGCGCGGTATGTCACAGGTCAACCGTCTTGTCTGAAATCAAAATTGAGTCGACCTTAGCGAAGTATATAAGAGTCTTTAGCAGTTGTACCTAGCTTGAGTTATTTGGACCATAAGAAACAAAATGGCGAGCATTTGAAAAAATAGTTTTTTTTATCGATTTTTCGACTTCGTCGGCCAAGTAAAAATATTTATAGCAGATGGATCGGAATAAAAGTGGTACAACTCCTAGACAATTTAGTTAGCTTCTTCGTAAACAAAGAATCATGCCAATAGGTTCAGTAGATTTGGAGTTACCATACTGCGCGATAAAAAAAAGTCATTTCGAAAGAAACGCGTTTGAAGTTTTGCCCACATATAAATGCAATATTATGCAACTTACGTTCAATCTGCTATTTCGGGTCCATAAACTAGTCCTTCTCTTCCTCATAGAGGGCGTTCTGCTCGATCTGGGCCATCCTGCGCTGCTCCAGAGCCGCTCGTACGGCCGGTGACAAGCGGATTTCGGCCGCTTGAATCCGGTGGTCGTACGAATGCTTGGCGAACTGCGTCTAATAGAATCCCAGGGTGACGTTCATCGTTGTCATGGTCTTTAGAATTGCTGAATACCCCTCGTTGAAGCTGCTCACTGCCAGGAAAGTCGCAATCTCCACAGTCTTCGCACCAGAATACAAATGCTTGGGGGCTAACTTTCATACACACGCGTTCAAACTTTCATTTGAATTTTGTGTGCTTCCTCCCAAGCACCGGTACAATAACTCGTCCTACGAAAGAAAAAAAACTGCTTCGTGAAAAAGGCTGATTTCAGGCAGGTGCATTATTTTTGTTTAACCGATGATAACAAACATTTCCGTTCCGTATTCGGAAAAATCGTTGCAGGGATGGATGCTAAAAACTTTTGTGGATTCAAAAATGCAATTTTAAAAAATCGATTTTTTTGAACCAAAAAATAGTAAACCTCCCCTTAAGCAGCCAGCCATTGAAGCACGTCAGAATTTTATCACCATCCGCTTGGATACTCGTAGTATGTCGCTATAAATAATTCATTTTATAAAGTGTGTCATTGCTATTAGTGGTGTCTGAAAGGTCGTTAAAATACAGTATGAAAAACAATGGTTCCAACACAGTTCCCTGAGGTATGTCTAAATTTGCTTCTACACCTGTCGATGACACTCTGCCCAAGATAGCATGCTTCCTACCAAGATTCCTTATCTTAATTAGAAATTCGCCTTCCTACTGTCACCTAGTCTGATACCCCGTCGCAGGCAGATTCATGAAGGGGCAGCCAAGAGTAGAGCACCGCTTTGGTAGGACGGCGTGTTTTGCTACGCAGAGCTGCTGCGAGTACCTGACGGCTGGGGGCAGCACGCGCCGGCCCTGTTGCTGCTGCCAGTGTTCCGTGTACCAGCCGCGGCCACTGGACTACCAGGCAAGGTCGCTAGCCGGCGCTTTCTCCTCGCCAACGGCGACGGGAAAACTCACACCTCACCTCCCCTTTCCCTTTCTTCGAGATTAAACGACGGTAGCGGCGACCTGTACGAGACGACTTCACGGAAATCGACGTGTTAGACCTGCCTATTCTCTCATTAACCTATCGAGTTCCACACAGCTCATAGGGAGAACCTCGATATATCTCTGTCAGGAAACAAAGAGTGTTATTAGGTAAGAGACATCTATTAAGTTATCAAGCATCATTCAGTTGGGAATAAATTACATGTAGGGTCCCACAAGGTTCCATCTTAGGGCCCTTACATTTTCTTGTCTATATCAATGACATTTCATCAGTAACATTACCAAATATCAAAACAAGAACATCGTTCTCTGCTGACCATTAGAGTTGTAGCACAATGAAAGCGGCTTGCTACTAACTTCAGACTTGCATGAAGTGTACTACTACGCTGGTTTCCAAAATTAAAGCAACAAACCGTTATTTCCAAGTCCTGTGTCTAATTCACGTAATTATACAAAATTGTCAACAGATGTCCGTACGATCGTGTTCTCCACGGAAGATGGCATTCTGGTTAACGGACAACCACGCCAACGACGACGTCACGGGGTCGTCTTAGCCGGATAGTCCCACCTCGACAATCACCGCCGGCCGCTGTGGCCGAGCGGTTCTAGGCGCTTCAGTCTGGACCCACGCGACCGCTACGGTCGCGGGTTCGAATCCTGCCTCGGGCATGGATGTGTGTGCTGTCCTTAGGTTAGTTAGGTTCAAGTAGTTCTAAGTTCTAGGGGACTGATGACCTCAGATGTTAGGTCCCATAGCGCTCAGAGCCATTTGAACCACAATCACTGTGTACACTGCTATATTTTGTGATCTGCCAAAGGCACCTGACTGTGTAAATCACAATATCCCTTTAAGTAAATAAGAATATTATGGTGCGCGGCTGGTCCCGGCGAAGGTTCGAGTCCTTCCTCTGGCATGGGTGTTTGTGTTTCTCCTTAGGATAATTTAGGTTAAGTAGTGTGTAAGCTTAGGGACTGATGACCTTAGCAGTTAAGTCTCATAAGATTTCACACACATTTGAACATTTAATATTATGGTGCAACAGAAAGTGCTCCAAAGTGATTCAAATCTTATATCTACAGCGGGAAACAAAGAGTGTTATTAGGAAAGAGACATGTATTAAGTTATCACACATCATTCAACTGGGAACTAATTACATGTGGGGTCCCCATAAGGTTCCATCTTAGGGCCCTTACTTTTTCTTGTCTATATCAATGACATTTCATCAGTAACATTACCAGATGCCAAGTTTCTTTTGTTTGCCGATGATTCAAACATTGCAATAAATAGCAAATCAAGTGCAGTCTTAAAAAGATCTGCTAATAAAATATTCGAGGACATTAATCACTGGTTTGTAGCTAATTCTTTGTCACTAAGCTTTGAAAAAACACGCTACATGCACTTCAGAACTTGTAACGGGTGTCCCACGAGTATACGCCTAACATATGATGACAAGCAGATAGAAGACGTGGACAGTGTTAAATTCTTCTGATTACAGCTTGATAATAAATTTAACTGGGAGCAGCACAGCTCATAATTGGTGAAGCGCCTAAACAAATCTCTGTTAGCAATGCGAATTCTGTCAGATATAGGGGATATAAAAATGAAAAAACTGGCATACTATACGCCTACTTTCATGCCATAATGTCATATGGGATTATTTTTTGGGTTAATTTATAAAGTCAAGATAAAGTTTTCCGGGCACTAAAACGTGCATAAGAGTTACATTTGGTGTGAACTCAAGAACATCCTGCAGAGGCCTGTTTACGGAATTAACTACTGCTTCCCAATATATTTATTCCTTAATGAAATTTCTCATAAAAAATATATCACTTTTTCTAACCAACAGCTCAGTACATGGACTCAATACTAGAAATAATAATAATAATCTTCACAAGGATTTAAAGTCACTTAATCTTTAACAAAAACGTGTGCATTATTGAGGAACACACATTTTCAATAATTTGCCAGCAGCCACAAAGAGTTTAACAACCAATGAAATTCAGTTTAAGAGAGGCCTAAAGGATTTATTGGTGGCCAACTACTTCCACTCCATTGATGAATTTCTCAGTGGAACCAAGTGTTATATATATATATATATATATATATATATATATATATATATATATATATATATATATATACTCCTGGAAAAGGAAAAAAGAACACATTGACACCGGTGTGTCAGACCCACCATACTTGCTCCGGACACTGCGAGAGGGCTGTACAAGCAATGATCACACGCACGGCACAGCGGACACACCAGGAACCGCGGTGTTGGCCGTCGAATGGCGCTAGCTGCGCAGCATTTGTGCACCGCCGCCGTCAGTGTCAGCCAGTTTGCCGTGGCATACGGAGCTCCATCGCAGTCTTTAACACTGGTAGCATGCGGCGACAGCGTGGACGTGAACCGTATGTGCAGTTGACGGACTTTGAGCGAGGGCGTATAGTGGGCATGCAGGAGGCCGGGTGGACGTACCACCGAATTGCTCAACACGTGGGGCGTGAGGTCTCCACAGTACATCGATGTTGTCGCCAGTGGTCGGCGGAAGGTGCACGTGCCCGTCGACCTGGGACCGGACCGCAGCGACGCACGGATGCACGCCAAGACCGTAGGATCCTACGCAGTGCCGTAGGGGACCGCACCGCCACTTCCCAGCAAATTAGGGACACTGTTGCTCCTGGGGTATCGGCGAGGACCATTCGCAACCGTCTCCATGAAGCTGGGCTACGGTCCCGCACACCGTTAGGCCGTCTTCCGCTCACGCCCCAACATCGTGCAGCCCGCCTCCAGTGGTGTCGCGACAGGCGTGAATGGAGGGACGAATGGAGACGTGTCGTCTTCAGCGATGAGAGTCGCTTCTGCCTTGGTGCCAATGATGGTCGTATGCGTGTTTGGCGCCGTGCAGGTGAGCGCCACAATCAGGACTGCATACGACCGAGGCACACAGGGCCAACACCCGGCATCATGGTGTGGGGAGCGATCTCCTACACTGGCCGTACACCACTGGTGATCGTCGAGGGGACACTGAATAGTGCACGGTACATCCAAACCGTCATCGAACCCATCGTTCTACCATTCCTAGATCGGCAAGGGAACTTGCTGTTCCAACAGGACAATGCACGTCCGCATGTATCCCGTGCCACCCAACATGCTCTAGAAGGTGTAAGTCAACTACCCTGGCCAGCAAGATCTCCGGATCTGTCCCCCATTGAGCATGTTTGGGACTGGATGAAGCGTCGTCTCATGCGGTCTGCACGTCCAGCACGAACGCTGGTCCAACTGAGGCGCCAGGTGGAAATGGCATGGCAAGCCGTTCCACAGGACTACATCCAGCATCTCTACGATCGTCTCCATGGGAGAATAGCAGCCTGCATTGCTGCGAAAGGTGGATATACACTGTACTAGTGCCGACATTGTGCATGCTCTGTTGCCTGTGTCTATGTGCCTGTGGTTCTGTCAGTGTGATCATGTGATGTATCTGACCCCAGGAATGTGTCAATAAAGTTTCCCCTTCCTGGGACAATGAATTCACGGTGTTCTTATTTCAATTTCCAGGAGTGTATATATATATAAAAAGTACAATCTAACCTCTGCATCATTTCAGTGCAGTAATGTGTTCATTGTAAATAAGTATTGTAGTACTTCTATTATATGTTTATAACCTTATAAATAAATAAAAACATTTTTTTAATTTTAAATTCAGTGCATTAAGGTGATCTTAGTAAATGAGTATTGTAAAATGATCCCTTCATATAGTGTTCATTAAAAAATGAGGATAGCTTATTTGTTTTAGTTGTAAATATTTGTCATTTATTATTGTTTTTATGACATGTTCTACATCCTGGAGGACCTCCTCACTACTACGGATCAATTGGAATGAAAGTAAATCTAATCTAATCTAAGCACACTCACAGACTGAGCAGAATCACACAGAGAAGACGCCTACCTGCAGTGAAAATGGCCATAGAAGAATGGAAGCAGGACAGTCCCAAACTCATGTGGCCCAATCGCTTAATGAGAATCCTTCTGTTGTTTCTCGGACGTGTCGACAGTTTACAGAGACCGAAACTGTATCCCGAAGACCAGGTATTGGCCGACCATGAGTAACATCAGAAAGAGAGAACCGTTAATTTCTGTAGTACTGCAGTACCGCCTTAGTACTGCACGGCAACTGGCATTTGACCTCGCAGCCCCCACTGGACGTGTTATATCGAGGCAAACGGCGTAAAGACGGCTTCGGAAGAGTGGCCTATATTGTCGGACACCTACCTCTAAAGCGTCTTAGCAGAAGGGAACGTCTAGAGTGGAATCGTCAACAAACTATCTGGATGGTCGAACAGTGGGCCGATTTGGTCTGGAGAGTAATTTTCGACGGGTTCGCATTTGGAGGGAATCTGGAACACCATTTCGGATAATTTGTGGTAAGATCTTATGGGACCAAACTGCTGAGGTCGTCGGTCCCTAAGCTTACACACTACTTAACCGAACTTAAACTCACTTACGCTAAGGACAACACACACACACTCATGCCCGAGGGAGGACTCAAAGCTGCGGCGGAGGGAGCCGCGCGGACCGTGACAAGGCGCCCGAGACCAAGCGGCTACGATTTCGGGACCCAAACATTGTAGAAAGAGACCGGTATCGAGGAGGATCTCTCATGGTGTGCGCGGAGATTATGTTGACCACTCGAACATCTCTTCATGAAATTGTATTGGTGAATCGGCAATATTTAACTGCTGTGAGGTAACGTGACGAGACCTTGCGACCTCATATGCAGTAGTTGCAAGGTGCTATTTCAGATTTCGTACTGATGGACGATAATGCTCGACCTCATAGAGCACGGGTGGTTGATGTTCTCTTGGAAACCGAATATATTGCACGTATGGCGTGACTTGCTCGCTCTCCTGATTTGAATCCCCTAGAGCTGTCCGAGATGCACTAGGGAGATGGGTTGCATGACGTCAGCATCCAACAACGAATCTCCAAGACTTGCGAGCAGCTGTGCAGGAAGAAAGAGCGTTATCACCTAACATTTTACACAGAGTACATTAAGGAACTTGACCCGCTTCTTGCAGCGGTGTACCGCATGTCTCTACAAGAGCGTAGCGTTCCAAAATATTGGAAAAGGGCACAGGTCATCCCAGTTTTCAACGTCGATCAGTTGTAGAATTTTGGAACACGTATTATGTTCGAGTATAATGACTTTTCTGGAGACTAGTAATCTACTCTGTAGGAATCAGCATGGGTTTCGAAAAAGACGATCGTGTGAAACCCAGCTCACGCTATTCGTCCACGAGACTCAAAGGGCCATAGACACGGGTTTCCAGGTAGATGCAGTGTTTCTTGACTTCCGCAAGGCGTTTGATACAGTTACCCACAGTCGTTTAATGAACGAAGTAAGAGCATATGGACTGTCAGACCAATTGTGTGATTGGATTGAAGAGTTCTTAGATAACAGAACGCAGCATGTCATTCTCAATGGAGGGAAGTCTTCCGAAGTAAGAGTGACTTCAGGTGTGCCCCAGGGGAGTGTCGTAGGACCGTTGTTATTCACAATATATATAAATGGCCTTGTGGATAACATCGGAAGTTCACTGAGGCTTTTTGCGGATGATGCTGTAGTATATAGAGAAGTTGTAACAATGGAAAATTGTACTGAAATGCAGGAGGATCTGCAACGAATTGACGTATGGTGCAGGGAATGGCAAATGAATCTCAATGTAGACACGTGTAATTTGCTGCGAATACATAGAAAAAAAACTCCTTTACCATTTAGCTACAATGTAGCAGGTCAGCAACTGAAAGCAGTTAATTCCATAAATTATCTGGGAGTAGGCATTAGGAGTGATTTAAAATTGAATGACCATATAAAATTAATCGTCGGTAAAGCAGGTGCCAGACTGAGATTCATTGGAAGAATCCTAAGGAAATGCAGTCCGAAAACAAAGGAAGTAGGTTACAGTACACTTGTTCGCCCACTGCTTGAATACTGCTCACCGGTGTGGGATCCGTACCAGATAGGGTTGATAGAAGAGATAGAGAAGATCCAACGGAGAGCAGGATCATTTAGTAATTTAGTAATCGTGAAAGCGTTACGAAGATGATAGATAAACTCTAGCGGAAGACTCTGCAAGAGAGACGCTCAGTAGCTCTGTACGGGCTTTTGTTGAAGTTTCGAGAACATACCTTCACCGAGGAGTCAAGCAGTATATTGCTCCCTCCTACGTATATCTCGCGAAGGGACCATGAGGATAAAATCAGAGAGATTAGAGCCCACACAGAGGCATACCGACAATCTTTCTTTCCACGAACAATAAGAGACTGGAATAGAAGGGAGAACCGATAGAGATACTCAAGGTATCCTACGCCACATACCGTCAGGTGGCTTGCGGAGTATGGATGTAGATGTAGATGTAGACATGAGATTGATGAGGTCATTCACAACGTGCGCCATCGTTGTCAGGCCTGTACTGCTGCCAGAGGTGGTCACACCCAATACTGAGCGCATTAATTAGTTTCCGGAATGTGTGTGGAAATTTGTTAAGTTGTAAAAGACGAAGAATATTTTCGTTTACCGTTCTGCAAGTTGCAGTTGTTTACGTTCTGTATTCTTTACATTGTTTCTATTTTACTATCACCTGTTGATACTGTTTTGTGGCAAAAATGCCGGCCGGAGTGGCCGAGCGGTTCTAGGCGCTTCAGTCTGGAACCGCGCGACCGCTTCGGTTGCAGGTTCGATCCTACCTCGGGCAGGGATGTGTGTGATGTCCTTAGGTTAGTTAGGTTTAAGTAGTTCTAAGTTCTAGGGGACTGATGACCTTAGATGTTAAGTCCTACAGTGCTCAGAGCCATTTGAACCATTTTTTTGTGGCATAATGAACGCAACCTTGCAAAATTTCCGTTTTTTGTTTTAATTTTTGATTCCAGTGTATATGATTTTACAAGAAAATGGTTAGCGTTTCATAAAAACCACACAAAATAGGTAACAGGAACGCAATTTACACTGTCTGTATAAAGAAAGATGTCGCGCGGAGTTTCCGCGCGGTTTAAGGCGTCATGTCAGGGACTGCGAGGCCCCTCCCACCGGACCATCGGAGGTTTGAGTCCTCCCTCAGGCATGGGTGTGTGTGTTGTTCTTAGCATAAGGTAGTTTAAGTAGTGTGTAAGTCAAGGGAGCGGCGACCTAAGCAGTTTGGTCTCTTAGGAACTCACACACACTTGAACATTTTTTGAAAGAAACATGATGCAGTGGGTTTTGTCATTTAGAAACCACGTTTGAGTGTTACATATTTGTGAGAAGGTAGCCCACTTGTGTGCGAAATGAAAATAATACAGTAACTTTTGCGTCGTTTGTCACTGCCAATGGATATAGCTTGATGGATCTTGGTCTATACATAGAAACAACTGCTATTGTATAGTAAACAGTGTAATTGACAGAAATAGGAAATGAGACGAACAGAAATGACTCCTTTATTCAAAGACAATAATTACCCTGAAGTTACAACGATTTACGATGGTTGCCTGGATATCAGAAAACATAGAACATCGTTCTTTATACGGGGTATCCTTTATACGGTGCACACTCCACCACGTTCTATCCTTCTGGCGATAAGGCTGGTAAGGAGTTTCTGCGACAGACCACTCAGCTCCTCCACAAGTGCGGCTTGATCACTGCTGAATGGTCGTAGGTATGTGTGGATGTCTTGCAGCACCTCTCTCCAAAGTATCCCACACGTGATATATGGTATTTAAGCCGAGGAAACGGCACTTCAGTCTATTCGCCTAATATCCCCTCACTGCAAGATCTCCTTCTGCGCATTTCGATGCTGTCCCGCAATGTCATCCATAAAAATGAAGTCAGGGCCGAATGCGACCCTCAAAAGTCGCACATGGGTAAGGAATAGTTTCAGGACCACCCAAACGATCATATTCGACAACCTTCCTGGATACATTACGTGTTCCCACCTCTCACCTTATGATAATACGTCCAGCACTGATTCTTAAACCTGAAATGTCAATCATTTTCATATTGTGGCGTGTAGTATACCTCGTAACAGATCGACGTTAATTGCCTGCTGCCTTCATGGTGAAAGTTTAATGCCCAACAGCGGAAAAATCTCAAAATGTTCCCGATTATTACAGTGTTAGGATGTTTTGGAGCTCAATGAAGCTGCCAAATCCGACATCAGCGAACCATTGCGACACTACAGCTCCAAGTTAAATCTAGCCACATATCTCCTGATGCTAGTTTCCAGTAGTTTCCAGTCTACAACAATCTACGCCTAAAACGCATTTTAACAATAAATAAATATGTCTTGCTCATTTCTCCATTACGAAAACAATTTGAGTAAGAAACTAAAATGTTTACGACGGAAGGTAGCTTATTGACGACAACAATAGAATAACGAAATTATATGATTCAAAAATAATTAAAATTCTCCTGTTGCGTGCATCACTTTAAATTAATTAAATGCGGTACCTGTTCCCATTGTGAAACTAAAGCGTCAGGCTCAGAAGTTGTAGGCAAGTGGGGGAGCTTAGTGACACAAAACCGCGCGTTCGTTGCGTCACCAAACTGACCACATCCAAGTGATTTAACAGACAGGCACACACATAAAACATATCAACATTTAGAGGATCACAGTATTAGATACAATATTTCCATATAAAACAGAATAAAGTTATAATCGCTTATTGTTTCAAAACAATACTCATGAGCACACTAATTACGTGACCTGACTGTACAGTGGCTCCAGGCAGAAAGGTGAAGACGACCACTCGTACAACCCGTTTTGTAAAACAGCGTACCATCAAAAATTGAAAAAGGAATTAGTTCTTTACGTAGATACAAACTTTGCTTTAAGCATAACAGTTCTATCGTTGACGTAGCGAAATACAAAGGTGTGTTTCAATACTACAGGAAAGTTAGAGAGGCCTTTGGAGAAATGAGAAGCGGCTGTATGAATACCAAGCGCTCAGATAGAAAACCTGTTCCAGGCAAAGAAGGGAAAGCTGAAAGGTGGAAAGATTATGTAGAAGGTATCACAATAAGTGTGAACTTGAAGACAATGTTACAGAAATGGACGAGAACGTAGATGAAGAAGAGATGGGAGATATGGCACTGCGAGAAGAATTTGACAGAACATTGAAATACCTAATTTGAACGAATTTCCCGGAAGTAGAGTAGACAACATTCTGGCAGAACTACTGGTAGCGATGGGAGAATCTGTCATGACAAAACTCTTCCATCTGGCGTGCAAGATGTATGAGAGAGACGAAATACCCTCAGACTACAAGCATAAGGTAACAGTTCCAATTCCAAACACAGCAGGTGCTGACACGTGTGAAAATTACTGAACTATCACATTAATAAGCCTCGGTTGCAAAATACTGCCGCGAATTATTTATAGAAGAATGGAAAAACTGGTATAAGCCGATATCGGAGAGGATCAGTTTGGATTCCGGTAAAGTGTAGGAATGCGAGACGAAATACAGATCAAACGACTTCTTTTCAGTTAGGAGAAGGGGAAAACCTACATTTATAGTATTTTTAGTCTTAGAGAAAGCTTTTAACCTTACTAAGTAGAATACGTTCTATGGAAATATGGAGGTTATAAATGTAAAATACAGGGAGCGTAAGGTTATTTACAATTTGTCCGGAAGCCAGTGAGCAGTTAAAAGAGACGAAAAGCTCGAAAGGAAAGCTTTGGTTGCGAAGAGAGTGAGATAGGCTTTGCAGCATATTCTCTATATTATTCAATCTGTATATTGAACAGGCAGTTAAGGAAACCAAAGAAAACTAACAATAGAAATTAAAAATCAGGGAGAAGAAATAAAAAAATGGGGTTTGAAGCTGATACTGTAAATCTGTCAGAGGCAGCAAAGGACCTGGAAGAACAGTTGAATGAATGGACAGTATCTTGAAAGGAGCGTATACGATGAATATCAACAAAAGCAGAACAAGGATAATGAAACGTAGTCAAATTAAATCAGGCGATACTGAGAAAATAGATTAGAAAACAGGACACTGAAAGTAGCAGATGAGTTTCGCTACTTGGGCAGCAAGGAGAAAGAATATAAAATGTAGGCTGGCAAAGGCAAGAGAAGCGTATCTGGAGAAGAGAAATTTGCTAACATAAAATGTAGACTCACGAGTTAGGAAGTATTTTTTGAAGATATTTGTCTGGAGTGTAGCCACGTATGGAATTGAAATGTGAACGATAAAAAGTTTAGACAAGGAGAAAATAGAAGCTTTCGAAATGTGGTGCTACAGAATAATGCTCAAGGTTAGATGGATAGATCACGTTACTAATGAGAAGGTACTGAACAGAATTGAGGAGAAAAAAGTTTGGGGCACAACTTGACTAAAAGAAGGGAAAGGTTGATAAGACACGTTTTGAAACATTAAGGAATCACCAATTTAATATTGGAGAGAAGTGTCGGAGGTAAATATCGTAGAGGGACAGCAAGAGATGAATACAGTAAGGATGTTTGAATGGATGTAGGTTGCAGAAACATCAACAACAACAAATAAAATGACAAGGACATCAACATATATGTTTTGATATTCATGCATTTATTTTCATAATTACGTATTTTGTGTAACTTCATAAACGTATGTGTAACTTTAACAGTGAAATTAGTATTTGAATTTCTGTAAAAATATAGCCTGAAATAGTTGCAAAAAGTAGCACCAGGAACTCTCAATGAAATGTAAAATGATTTATAGCGATTAACGGTGCTATAGGAATAAGATTTGATTCGAGAACGGAAAGCAAAAGCGCCAGCAAAAATCACCAGAGAACAGATAAATAGTTCGTTTTGTAACCTTAAAAGGTGTCACGCAGAAATACATTCACCTACTAAAAAAATCTTCTGAAATATATAACTGCAAAAACTCGACAGAAAAAGCTGAGATAGTGGTATTTTAAGGGAAAGTCTCCATTAGATATGAAATCAGTATCCAATATGATATATGCTGTTATACATATCCCCAAAAATGCACAATGTAGTGGCCGATCGGTTCTAGCGCTACAGTCTGGAGCCGCACGATCGCTGCGGTCGCAGGTTCGAATTCTGCCTCGGGCATGGATGTGTGTGATGTCCTTAGGTTAGTTAGATTTAAGTAGTTCTAAGTTGCAGGGGACTGATGACCTCAGAAGTTAAGTCCCATTGTGCTCAGAGCCCTTTTTTGCACAACTTTATTTTGCAACAGCTAGTTTCGCATAGTTTGTAATCATCTGACAGACTTTAAAGGCAGTTGTACCACGAACATGAAGGCGGTATGCACCTGCCGAAATAGCGACGGCTGTCGTAAACGTCACCCAGATGTATTCCTCGCGAGTTATCTCAACAGCCAGTATCTCTATAAATGATGGCCAGTATTTAAAGAATGCTGAGCAATAGTGATGTTACAAAATTTTCCCTTGGTTTACCAGTAATATGGGCTAAGTCTGATTGTGGGCATTTGGTACGTAGGGAGACACCGTGAATGTGTCAGATCTGCTTTATGCTGTGCACGGATGTGTGCGCTCCGCTGGCGTTGCGTTGTTAAGGGCAGTGAACCCGCGGCTGTCAGGATGGCACCGTTAGACGCGCCATCCCATTCAATAACGACGCGTGCCGGAAAAAGCACTGTCAGGTTCCGCTCGAAAGTCACGCGAGGCGGAATACAAATTGTGCTCTTGATATTTTAGCGCAGTGAGGTGTCCCAGGGACACGTGCTGTACATGTGTATTGCAACTCCGAACTCTCGGAACTTCACCCTTCCTCTTTAAGGGACTGCATTTGGCGTTGAAAGAAGTATCGTCGAGCTTGAGCCTGACACTCTGTAAGTAGGCTGTATTTTTTTATTGGTAACTCCACCTCTGTACAAAAATCACTGGCTGTGCCGTGTGCAGTCTGTGGCTGCTTTGCATTGTTGTAATACTCGCCATTGTAGTGTTAGGCAGCTGGCTGTGAACAGCGCATAGCGTTGGGCAGTTGGAGGTGAGCCGCCAGCAGTGGTGGATGTGGGGAATACTCGCCATTGTAGTGTTAGGCAGCTGGCTGTGAACAGCGCATAGCGTTGGGCAGTTGGAGGTGAGCCGCCAGCAGTGGTGGATGTGGGGAGAGAGATGGCGGAGTTTTGTAATTTGTCATGATATCAAGGTAAATACATTGTTTGTTCTCTATTAATATCTTTCATTTGCTAACTATCCCTATCAGTAGTTAGTGCCTTCCATAGTTTGAATCTTTTATTTAGCTGGCAGTAGTGGCGCTCGCTGTATTGCAGTAGCTTGAGCAGCGAAGAGTTTTGGTGAGGTAAGTGATTTGTGAGACGTATAGTTTAATGTTAGTCAGGGCCATTCTCTTGTAGAGAATTTTGAAAGTCAGATTGCGTTGCGCTAACAAAATATTGTGTGTTGAAAGTCAGATTGCGTTGCGCTAAAAAAAAATATTGTGCGTCAGGTTAAGCACAGTTGTGTAAAAATTATTAAAAGGGGACGTTTCATATGTCGACCCTTAGCCGAGGATACCTCACTGGAATCTTCTGATTTTTTCTTGTAGTTTGTGCAATTAGTGTAGATTCTGTTTATTGCTAGCGCGTAATAGTAGAGAGAATCTCCTTTATAGTTGTAGTTTTTCATTGTTGTACAGTAAAACAGTTGTGGCATGCATGTAGATTTGCACCAAGTATTTCGCAGCTGCGCTTGCAATTAACTACATATTATTTTCAGTGCTATGTTAATGTGTTCTCTTATTTTTGCTCTTCAAATTGTGTTTTTCTGTGTTGTCGTGTGAAATACTGTGACAATAATGGCGTGTGAAAAACGTAATACTAGGCTCCAAAGTAAACTGCGAAATGACAGTGAAAACGAAAGCAGCATGTTAGCGCCACCGAGTAATGAATTAACTAATGTTAACAGTAGTAATTTGGTAATTGCGCATAGGGAAATGGAGCGGGTTGCAAACAATGGCGTAGACAGTGAAACAATTAGTGAGCAGGGAAGCATTATCGATCGGTCGGTCGGCAACAGCTCGCCTCAGGAATCCGAAATGACAGGACACAATTTCGCAAATACTGTAGATTCAGGTTCTGGGTCATCACCGTTTTCTCAAATGAGTCAAGACACATTTTCTGCTTGTCAAAATGTGAATGTTGTCGGTGAAAATGCACTGCCAAAAAGCATAGAGAAACAGATTCCAGACACTAATACATTATTATTGCAATTAATGCAACAAATGGAACAAAATCAGAGACAAATGGAACAAAATCAGAAACAAATGGGACAAAAGCTTGAAAAATTAGACACAATGGAACAACACCAGAGACAAACACAGCAACAGTTAGACGCAATGGAACAAAATCTTCAAAAGTTAGACTCATTGGAGCAAACTCTTGAACAAACACGTGAGGATTTAACTAATGAGTTACATCACATTGAATCGAAATGTCAAAAAGTCTGTAACGACGTAAAAACACAAATTTGTGAGCATTTCCAACCTATTTTTTCGCGTCATGAAAATGCACTACAGAATCACGAAGCAGCCATAAAAGAACTGCAAACTACTGTTCATGAAAATCATGAGACCTTACAAGCTAAATTTGACTCGGTTGCATCTACCGATTCGGTTACGCAACTTGCAAAAACTCAGGAAAACTTGAAGGACACAATAGATTCGATTTCAACACAAATGGACAATCTGAAACTTGGTTCAGAAAAACACACTGAGGAAATGTGTTCACTATCGGAGAAAGTAGCCGAACTTTCGGATCAGTTCACTAACTTATCTACGAAGGTAGATGATAATCTGAACGACACAAAACCGGTAGTCTTTAATGACACAGAAGAGAGTGAACAAATTAAGAAACTGAAACAAAATCTGAATCAAATTAATACGCAACACCAAAGAGAAATCCGCGAAGTACAAGATCAGCTGACACAGGTAATACAAGAATTACGTATTTCAGAGGACACTCGCGCCCCAATACGGGAAGAGGGACATAGAAATACGGAAAAGCCGCAACATAATAACACAGGGCATTTAGGAAGTTATGAAAGAAATTGGCAATGTGCACCGAATTTTGAAATGGAACCGCCGACACGACCTAACAATGACCGATATGCGACTCGCCGACATGATGACTTTGACTATAAGCTGTTCATTACTACACGTAAATTCAAAACGTTTAAAAATTCTGCCAACGACATTCATCCACAAGCGTGGCTCCATCAATTCTCTCATTGTTTTCCCCCTAACTGGTCATTAGAACACAGATTAGAATTTATGTGTGGCTATTTAGAGAATGAACCAGCTGTAAGAATGCGTTCGGTCATTCACGATTGTCATAGTGAAGGAGAATTTTACCATGCCTTCCTCTCAGCATATTGGTCTCAAGCCACACAAGACCGAGTAAAACATGGCATCATAATGATGAAACATTTCGAACAATCTGAATTCTCCAGTCTTGTGAAATATTTTGAAGACATGTTGCACAAGAATCAGTACCTGTCAAACCCATACAGCCCCTCAGAACTCATCCGCATTTGCTTAATCAAACTGCCTGAACATTTGCGACATATTATTTTGGCAGGACGTTGCAAAGACGACATTGAAACATTTCAAGGACTCTTACAAGAACTAGAAATTGACACTGACAATCGCGGAACGCACGAGCACAACAATTACAGATCACATCCGTCGCAATTCCGCGATGAAAGAAATAATAACTGGACGCGACAAGGCTATTCTCACAACACGAATCGTGACCGAAACAGACACCACCCGTATAACAACCGTTGGCAGAGTAGTAATAATTACAGGGAAAGATCACCTCTCCGCGGTAATGACTATCACAGAGACAATCAGAGAAACAGACAATATGGGAACCAAAACAATTATTATTACGAGGGACAGAATAACTTTAGACGTAACGGTCCAGCGCGCAGTTACGATTCAGGGAGAAATTCTCCACCTCGTGACCGACAAGAAAGAAACCATGGCATCTACCGACATGACGACAGACGATATGATCGTAACGACAGACCTGAATTGCATCAGAACTGGCGGGATTCTAACAGAGCTGGGCCCTCTCGGCAAGGCGAATTTGTAGAAGTTCGGTCTCCTAATCCGAATAACGACGCGCGCCAGCAAAGAAACAGACAATGACTCGCACAGCAGGCAGACACCTGCGCCGGCTGGCTCCGAGAAAAATAACATTGACGCTAACCTTGAGAAAAATTCCAGTATTCTTTAACGACGTATACCGCATGTTAATTGCATTGTTCAAACTCTGAGTACTATGAAGAGCAAAGGTTTACACCACATTTCACACGTAAAACCGTTTATTGAGAGATAATGTGCTTTTTTAACTTGAGATTTTAATGCAACATTTTGGTTTACTTGCAAATACATTCTGAAATTAAAGTGCTTTCTGAGAGATACCAGATGACACAGCGGTTAGTTTATTTGACAGCTACACGACTATATCACGGCGCTACTAATGTGTGACACAATTTACCTTGTTGCTTTTGCAGTGTATCTGTTTTATATTTGCACAGTTTTCTGAATTCTTTTGGAAAGAAAAACATGTTTTATTAGTAACTTTTGTGGTATAGCTACAATGAGACAGCCTTTTTCGTGGCACAACAATACGTTACAGGACAGTACTTTCCTCATCACGGCAATAAGCGTAATAACTAAGATATCTATACGCAAAGCATTTCACTTTTGTGTATCATGAGGTAAGTACAGTGACTTTTGTGGAACTCAGCTTTCGGAGGACGATATCTACGACACTTACACAGAGATTATCTTACAACAAGACGCACAGTTTAGCGCTACAGGACACGTATTTGAGTGATTAATTTTGTACTTAAAACATTTATTTTTAAAGATTTTTAAATTGCAAAGAAAGTTTTCCGAGATATATTTCATTCCATTGCTGTAATCTGTAACACCTGAGGGTATAATTACATTAATCCTCAGGGGGGTACACGCTTACTTTGTGTACCATGTGTTTGGCACGCACAAGGAGCCCTAGCTAATATGGTATTTGCTTATACAACTTAACACATCGGTACCATATTTCTCCAACACATAAATTACACAGCTATCTGATTATTTACCTGAGAGAGACAAACATTTTTTTTACTACATTAGTGACAGACGTTTACGTAATTTCACAGTTGGATACCTTCACACTTATGAAATTGTATTTTGTCTGTACTTTGTGAACTGTTCATATTTTTTCGGAACCATTGTGATACTATGAGAGCTTTGAATGATGTGTTTGGTATGGGATTATGATTTTTAAAGTACGTTTGAGGCAGATGACACTTTTGACATGAGCAGAGAATTTTTTTTAGGTTTTGAAATTAGAAAGCTACGACGATTTTGAGAGTTGACTGAGGTGTTATGATGTTATTTTTACGGCGACGATGTGTATTATGTTGTTGAGGTATGTTTATTATCAATGAGATGATGCTATATGAGGAATCTGATTATGATACGTATGTTACGATGAAATATTGAAGTGTCGACGAATATGTATATGTATAATAAGGTAAGGAGTAATGAATAGTGGATAGGAACTCTGCTTTGTGGAAAAGGATGTTGGAAACTAAGAATCGTATTTTAGAATTATGAAATGTGTGTAAATGCGTGAATGTATCACAATGCCGACGAAAATTTTTTGGACACTGTTATATTCATAGGATTTTGTTTTTACAGATTTGCAACGCTAATTCTTGACCTGTGAAACATTTTTATATAAGACTGCCATTGTAGTGGAAACTGCTGTCGTAAATATTTCCGTACGAAAGTTAAGAGACCACCTGCACGTAATGCGTCGCGGGCACCCACCTGGGCGACAGCCGCCCGAACAAAAAAAAAAAAAAAAAAAGCCATTAGCCTTCCAGCGGCACAGGTAGAAGAAAAAAAAAAAGGGGGGAGGCCATTATAATCGCTATTGACATTCTTTTGTAGAAAGCATCGCAAAAACGACACGGTCGAACTTGAAAACATATGATTACACTGGATGGCTAATGAAATGACGAGAAATATTTTTATGTCTATACACCTGATTATGACTACTGTCTCTCTAGTTGAGAGATTTTTCTACTAACTTATGAAATACCTCATGACTACTGAATGATATTTTTATGCTTTGCTTTGTACATAGTTGCTTATTTCATTTGATATCTAGTTTCTAGCTGCACTGCAGCATTGGTTCAAATAAAATTTTGTAGATGTACTAATATAAATATTTTCTGTCTACAGATCGAGTAAATAATAATTTAAAAAACAATGATGGAGCAAAAAAAAAATAATCATTTACCTTCACAGGAACTGCATACATAATTTTCTTTTCTAGTACTTAGTAATTTTTTTGTAGAATTAGTTTTTGTGGTGCACCACTTTAATTACTTAGACATTAAGATGTGATTATACATTTCCCTTATCTGCATTGTTATCTTTAGTGTACTATTTTTTCTGCTTGAGCTATGTCATATTTAGGTATAAGTTGCTGCTGTTTGCCAGGCATAGTGTTATTGAATTTGATTTTGTATTATTCTGTTAAGCCAGTTTTACTAATGATTTATTTTTATATTTTTATTGTTTGCTGCACATTGCCTTAGATTAGTTGTAATATTACAATTGCTTTGCTAATTTCTTAATACTGCTTGCTTCGCAAATCTGCGTTTTTTTTATTGCTGTTTATATTAATTGTTTTATGTGATGCTGCATTGCCTCGTCCCTTAGTTTAGCATCTGAGCTCAGTAGATATAAGTTAGCTTAAGAGGGGGTAGCCTATAAGATAATGAGTAGCGATTAATTAAAAAAAAATGCATTGAGAAGCTATACGACTAAAGTACAGAAAGCAGGTATAGGTAGGATTTTCTTGGGAATAAATAATGAGGTAAGAAATATGTGAAATAAATACAGAAAGCATGCTTGGATAGGATTTTTTTGGTAGAAGCAAAGGTTGAAATAAGACGAAAGATCTATGGAATGAAGTTTTGGGTTGGACTGCAGTACCAAATGTTACACTGAAAACAAACCCTGTCCTTTCCTTTTGTGTTATGCCACTATGTGTTTGTGTACCCTTGTGTATTTCTTTTCTTCCTGTCTCTGTGTAGTTTCATAGAATTTTTCTTCTTCTAATACTAAGCTACATGAACTATGATGAGGAATACTGTTATCCTCAAATATAATTTGCATTGATAATATGTTATTTACTTTGTAAACATGTTTAAACAGTATTTGTTCTGTTTTGTTTTAATGCTCATGTGGAAGTTGATATTCCAAAAGTTATTCTGATCTTTATGTATGTACTTATGTCATTATTTTTGTAACACTGATGTATATGTTTATTTCTATTCTTTTGTAAAGCCCCTATTACTACGAATGTTATCTCTACTATTATGTTTTTAATGATGTATTTTGTACCTTTGTAATTGTATTCTTATGTTATAAAATTGTAATTGACACCAGGTCATCAAATTAAGTAACTTGTAAGTTACATTTCACTGCACACGTTTCTATTGGTCATAGTATATGGACAATATGTGAGGAGTAGGGACTGTTAGTGTTTGCACGTGTGTTAATAATTCAGCAAGGGACTGGATAACAGCATTGCTTGTTCTAAGGACAATTCCAACAACTTTGTGAGTGCACAAGTGGTGGTTATGGACTTGTTATATTATCCGCAAGACTCTTCAATGGTGATTGTGCACCTGCACAGTCACAACAGATGGCTGCTGGCCATCTCTACAAGGACTGCAGTGGGTCTGCACCTCTGGTGGCCCACCAGTACCGTAATCTCTACAAGGACTACAGTGGGTCTGCGTCTTTGCTGACTCACCAGTACCATTATTTCTACAAGGACTGCAGTGGGTCTGCGCCTCTGGTGGCCCACCAATACCGTAATCTCTACCAGGACTACAGTGGGTCTGCTCTGTGATGACCTACCCACCAATACTCTTCAAAATTTCGACTGACTCCGCTGTGGGTTTACTCTGTTGTGGCCCATTACCTGTCTGCATGTACAGTCAGCACTGTCTTTTCGTTGGAAGGACAACAATACTTCTTCAATACTGCATGGAAATCCACTACTTCCGTGTGCATTTTCTTTTACTGCTCAGTCTTTGAGAAAAACACTGCAATTCAACGATCAGGACTGTCTTTATGGACTGTGAGAAAATTTTAGCTTTTGACCAACATTGTATCAATAAGTGTGTGCATTTGATTTCTTTGTTATTGTAATTGTGAAAAAAATTTAACAAATATGTATTGGCCAGTGCCCAACAAAATTTGTAAAATTTTTTGTGGGGAGCATGGGGGCTATGTAAGTAGGCTGTATTTTTTTATTGGTAACTCCACCTCTGTACAAAAATCACTGGCTTTGCCGTGTGCAGTCTGTGGCTGCTTTGCATTGTTGTAATACTCGCCATTGTAGTGTTAGGCAGCTGGCTGTGAACAGCGCATAGCGTTGGGCAGTTGGAGGTGAGCCGCCAGCAGTGGTGGATGTGGGGAATACTCGCCATTGTAGTGTTAGGCAGCTGGCTGTGAACAGCGCATAGCGTTGGGCAGTTGGAGGTGAGCCGCCAGCAGTGGTGGATGTGGGGAGAGAGATGGCGGAGTTTTGTAATTTGTCATGATATCAAGGTAAATACATTGTTTGTTCTCTATTAATATCTTTCATTTGCTAACTATCCCTATCAGTAGTTAGTGCCTTCCATAGTTTGAATCTTTTATTTAGCTGGCAGTAGTGGCGCTCGCTGTATTGCAGTAGCTTGAGCAGCGAAGATTTTTGGTGAGGTAAGTGATTTGTGAGACGTATAGTTTAATGTTAGTCAGGGCCATTCTCTTGTAGAGAATTTTGAAAGTCAGATTGCGTTGCGCTAACAAAATATTGTGTGTTGAAAGTCAGATTGCGTTGCGCTAAAAAAAAATATTGTGCGTCAGGTTAAGCACAGTTGTGTAAAAATTATTAAAAGGGGACGTTTCGCAGTTGGAGGTGAGCCGCCAGCAGTGGTGGATGTGGGGAGAGAGATGGCGGAGTTTTGTAATTTGTCATGATATCAAGGTAAATACATTGTTTGTTCTCTATTAATATCTTTCATTTGCTAACTATCCCTATCAGTAGTTAGTGCCTTCCATAGTTTGAATCTTTTATTTAGCTGGCAGTAGTGGCGCTCGCTGTATTGCAGTAGCTTGAGCAGCGAAGATTTTTGGTGAGGTAAGTGATTTGTGAGACGTATAGTTTAATGTTAGTCAGGGCCATTCTCTTGTAGAGAATTTTGAAAGTCAGATTGCGTTGCGCTAACAAAATATTGTGTGTTGAAAGTCAGATTGCGTTGCGCTAAAAAAAAATATTGTGCGTCAGGTTAAGCACAGTTGTGTAAAAATTATTAAAAGGGGACGTTTCAACTCTTATTCAGTTGCTATCAGACAATCTGTTTTATGCTAGCCGATCTGCACCTACAAAGATGGAGGAATTGGTGTACTCAATTGAAATGTAGGACCTTTATTGAGGCTAATGAAATTTCAACCAAAATATTAAGCCTGTGTTGTCTCTCCCCATTTATCATACAATGTTATCCATGAAACGTATCACAAGTTCTAGACGTTTGCCAAATATACTTCAAGAATGACACAACAATTATTTTAGTTCACGGGACATGCATTCAGGAACTGTGGGGTTCGTATTCCCGTCCGGTTTACAATAATTTAGCTTTTTGTCATTTACCTACACATTTATCTACATTAACTAAGGTAAATGTCGAGTTGGATGCTCTGAAGAGGACTCAGACCATTTCATTTACTGTCTTCGCCCTATTAGCAGTTTTGCTTCGTCGCATAACGTTCCGGAAAAAGTTAATTTTTAACATATATACGTAAGTACATTTTTAGTCTGTAAAATGTATTACATAGTCTCACTTTCAAAGTGTATTAAACAACAATTTTCAGACGCATGGATAGGATAGGTGGGTGCAAAGATGTTCATGCGCAAAGATCCGAAAGAACTATTTTTTCTACTTGTGTAGTGTGGCAACCCTGCATCTTCAGTTGTGAGCTTTCATGGAGGAAGAGCCATGTATGTTGTGTTAGTGGTGTGCGCTTTGAAGCTTTTGAGATATGAGGTGAGTTAGTTTTTTTGAACTTTCGAACTAAGTATTTACCATGTAATCAAAAAAATGGTTCAAATGGCTCTGAGCACTATGGGACTCAACTGCTGAGGTCATTAGTCCCCTAGAACTTAGAACTAGTTAAACCTAACTAACCTAAGGACATCACAAACATCCATGCCCGAGGCAGGATTCGAACCTGCGACCGTAGCGGTCTTGCGGTTCCAGACTGCAGCGCCTTTAACCGCACGGCCACTTCGGCCGGCACCATGTAATCGATGACTATCTGTCTGCTATAACAAAATCCCAAAGAATTACCGATACCTCGCATGTAAGTACATATACTAACTCACGCTTTAAGCTTAGTTGTTAGTTTAACAACTTGACATATATGGCAACTGGTAAAATTTAGAAATCGTCGCCACGGGGCAAAGATCTTACGAACTAGCTGGGGCAAATGTCCGCATGCGTACCTTTGCTCAAAAACGTTTGTCTTTTCTTTCGTAGGTTTTAATACTGGACGCGTAGGTTCATTTAACATATTTAATTAACATTAATTAATATATTTTATGTCGAGGTGTCGCAGCTAGGGCGCGATCGCGAATTTGTCTATTAAAGCTTTCTTGTGTGAATGTATGTGGGCTCCAGTGTAAGCAGTCAGAATATTATACGATCTGCAACGGGCGAGCTGTGTCCTGCAGACGTGCGTCATGACCATATGGCGTGATTGCAGCGTGAGAAGGTAAATAACCTTCTGTTGTGTAAAGGACCAATCTGTCAAAATCTGAAGTCAATAACTGTCTTAATTTGGAAGTTACAAGAAAAAAATAAAAGTCAGTAACAAACGTAATTATCCGAAACTTAAAAAAGAAAATCAATATATATATATATATATATATATATATATATATATATATATATATATATATATGTTAATAGTTCACCAACTGTGACTGTTTGTAAAGATGTGTTTGAATATGTAAGATACAACCAGAACGTTCGGGACTATATAGTTAAATTCCAGACATAAAGTACAGTTTAAACTTTATTTGATTTTATTTGTGTAACAAGAGAGTTTTGAGATGCTTCTTTTAATGACGTCAATGAGATGAGAGCAGTGGTTGGTCCTTGCTAGATTTAGGAGCGAGCCGCGACCTGAAAGTCAGTTCTGATTGGCCGTAATTCTGTACAGCCAATAAGAAGTGAGACATTTTGTCACCTAACGCATGAGATAGAGGGGCTTGTAGAGGCAGAGAGAGAGAGAGAAGAAGGGAAGTGGTGGACTAGCTTTCGAAGGAGCCTGTCATGCTGAAAGTGTCCGAACGCATTATGTGTAAAATGAAGTGATATTGTGACTTCCGTGTTTCGGTACAGTGATAAAGGTAGCTGGTGTTTACCATTAACTATTTGTGAAATTTTAAGAGTCGAGAGATATTTTGTTCTGGAGAAAATCGCGTGTGTAAACTTTGAACTAAAAGCGTGGCGGTACTAAGTAATTTTTTTTTTTTTGGTACTGAGTATTTATGGCTAGCAGAAACTTTATTTAAAGACAACCACTGAATGCCGAGTGGAAAAGTAAATAGCAGTTTATTGACTGTGTTACTCTCGTAAATGATTTCGGAATTGGATAGGAAAAGTCCTGGCTGTTTGAGTGTGACGAGGACTATGAACAGGAACTCTAATGATTTGAACACACGCGGGCTGATGATTTTGCTTAATAGCAATAAAAAAATCCTAATTCAAGTTTAAAAGGACGTTTGAACAGCAACCCATTTCCAATTTATTATTTAGAGTTCACAAGACTATTTCCAGCTTTTTGTACTTATAGCGGCCCAAGACGTGTAGTTATGAAATCTCAGTTTCTTCAACACTGCTTTTCTGAGATCTCTTAAGTAGCTGCAGTCAGGAGTTACGTGTCCAGATCTGCAGAAGTATCGACGTAGGTGGACAATTTATGTTGCAGAACCGCCGTCGATGTGCGAAAGAGCGCGTTACGTCGCAGACTGATTCAGTATTAACAAGACTAGTTGAACTTCAAGTTACAGAAACTACGAGAGAAAAACGTCCTCCACGCCATCGTCTTCTAAACCGTTAGAGGTCGGTAAGAAGCTAATAGAAAATGAGTCTTCGGTCTGAAGTACAGTTAAAAGGCTTCGATGCAATGAATCCAAATTAAATAAAAGATTTAAAGCAGGCTATGCGTGGCGTCATTGAGACGTTTCAAGGGAGTATTTTCTGAGATACAGGAAACTGAATGGGCGGAGCACTGTCTCAGCCTGGATTCGCTGTTCTATGGCCTTGTGTTTAAACACTTCCGACGCCTGGCATATCAGTTTTCCGAAAGTAATGGTGTGAACGACCAGCTTAATAAAGAGATCTAAGAGGCAGGGGAGGTCTGGTCTCGTTCATTCATCTCATAAGTTTGAGGCAACTGGAGAAAATCAGTACCAGAAGGATAATGGGGCTCAATAAAGCACAAATGGAACGGTTTTTTAGCAGCTTCGAAACTTTGCACTCTAAATATAATTTTCTGCCCCATCGAGTCTAAAATGAAGACGAAACAGGAGTATCGATTGTACCAGGAAAACTGCAGAAAAGTGTGGCAAGAAGGGGCCAAATAATAATAATTCATCCAACTGGCTGAGGAAGTCAAGGACATGTGGCATCAGGATAAAGTTGACATTATACCAATTATACTAAAAAATGGTTCAAATGGCTCTGAGCACTATGGGACTTAACATCTATGGTCATCAGTCCCCTAGAACTTAGAACTACTTAAACCTAACTAACCTAAGGACGTGACACAACACCCAGTCGTCACGAGGCAGAGAAAATCCCTGACCCCGCCGGGAATCGAACCCGGGAACCCGGGCGCGGGAAGCGAGAACGCTACTGCACGACCACAAGCTGCGGACACCAATTATACTATCAACTACTGGAGTCATACCACCCAATATCCACCAGTACATCAACGCAATACAGCTACATCCAAATGTATATATATATACAACTACAGAAATCTGTAATTATTGATACATGTTCAATTACCCGAAAGTTCATAAATGCAATGTAACACATACCGCACAGTTAAAAGGAAGTCACGCTTGATCAAGGTCCGCGTCACTTTCTACACTCCTGGAAATGGAAAAAAGAACACATTGACACCGGTGTGTCAGACCCACCATACTTGCTCCGGACACTGCGAGAGGGCTGTACAAGCAATGATCACACGCACGGCACAGCGGACACACCAGGAACCGCGGTGTTGGCCGTCGAATGACGCTAGCTGCGCAGCATTTGTCCACCGCCGCCGTCAGTGTCAACCAGTTTGCCGTGGCATACGGAGCTCCATCGCAGTCTTTAACACTGGTAGCATGCCGCGACAGCGTGGACGTGAACCGTATGTGCAGTTGACGGACTTTGAGCGAGGGCGTATAGTGGGCATGCGGGAGGCCGGGTGGACGTACCGCCGAATTGCTCAACACGTGGGGCGTGAGGTCTCCACAGTACATCGATGTTGTCGCCAGTGGTCGGCGGAAGGTGCACGTGCCCGTCGACCTGGGACCGGACCGCAGCGACGCACGGATGCACGCCAAGACCGTAGGATCCTACGCAGTGCCGTAGGGGACCGCACCGCCACTTCCCAGCAAATTAGGGACACTGTTGCTCCTGGGGTATCGGCGAGGACCATTCGCAACCGTCTCCATGAAGCTGGGCTACGGTCCCGCACACCGTTAGGCCGTCTTCCGCTCACGCCCCAACATCGTGCAGCCCGCCTCCAGTGGTGTCGCGACAGGCGTGAATGGAGGGACGAATGGAGACGTGTCGTCTTCAGCGATGAGAGTCGCTTCTGCCTTGGTGCCAATGATGGTCGTATGCGTGTTTGGCGCCGTGCAGGTGAGCGCCACAATCAGGACTGCATACGACCGAGGCACACAGGGCCAACACCCGGCATCATGGTGTGGGGAGCGATCTCCTACACTGGCCGTACACCACTAGTGATCGTCGAGGGGACACTGAATAGTGCACGGTACATCCAAACCGTCATCGAACCCATCGTTCTACCATTCCTAGACCGGCAAGGGAACTTGCTGTTCCAACAGGACAATGCACGTCCGCATGTATCCCGTGCCACCCAACGTGCTCTAGAAGGTGTAAGTCAACTACCCTGGCCAGCAAGATCTCCGGATCTGTCCCCCATTGAGCATGTTTGGGACTGGATGAAGCGTCGTCTCACGCGGTCTGCCCGTCCAGCACGAACGCTGGTCCAACTGAGGCGCCAGGTGGAAATGGCATGGCAAGCCGTTCCACAGGACTACATCCAGCATCTCTACGATCGTCTCCATGGGAGAATAGCAGCCTGCATTGCTGCGAAAGGTGGATATACACTGTACTAGTGCCGACATTGTGCATGCTCTGTTGCCTGTGTCTATGTGCCTGTGGTTCTGTCAGTGTGATCATGTGATGTATCTGACCCCAGGAATGTGTCAATAAAGTTTCCCCTTCCTGGGACAATGAATTCACGATGTTCTTATTTCAATTTCCAGGAGTGTATTTTTAACCAGACATAACGTCTGAGAAAGGAAAGAAATAATAATAATAACAATACAATGTCTTTCCTCGTGTTAAAATGATTTGTATTTAAATTAGTGGCATCTTAGTATCATCAAGATGGTGGAGACAATGATGATGATGATTGTGATGTTGGTGATGATTTTGATATGCAAAAACATTTCACTAGTTAATAATGGCAGTACCTGACAAATACTATAATTCTTCTTTTGTCTATTATAATAATTTCTTTTAGTGTGGAATTATCCCCCGTGACAGTAGGATGTTTACCCGAGGCCTGGGGCAAAGAACCATTTTCTCCATTAGTAACATTTTGTTAAACATAATTTTAATACATCACACAAGCAGTCATGAACTTGTGGTATCGTGTAAGTACGATCCTAGGTGTAATGTATACAATTTTGATTGCCATGTGAAGCAAAAAGGGAAAAACAGAAAAATGTAACATGCGTGCCTTTGTTCCCACCTGCCCTACATCCTAAGTTTGGTACAATAAAATAATACGTAAGTCATTTTCACTACTGTGAAAACTCTATAAGAAATCTGCTTATACAGTATAATCAAACCGGAAAAATACTTACGTTTTGCGATAGAACTACGACTTTGTCACAGAGATTTTACAAAGCGTTTGTAATGTTAACGAATATCTAATTTTGTAGTAGTAGGGTTAAAAATAACGTATAAGACAAAAAAGTAATGTTGAACTTCTAATCAGCAATAAAGTATTGGTGCCCTCTTTTTGTATTAGCTTCGCCCTGCAAAGCTATTCCTTGCTACGTACAGATGTGAGGAGAATACCATCCATTGCTAGGTGACGAGCTGTACTTACTTATTCGACTGTTTTAAACTTAGATACAGGTTCACATTATAAACTCTGTGTAAGCTCTTTGTAAAAGCTCTTTGATGAAATGGTGACTCCACCATTGATTCTAAGCATTCTGCCATTTCAGTTATGTTGATAAACAAGTTGAGATACCTGACATCACTTTTATTTTGTTTGTGTTGTGGTCTGCACTCCAAAGGCTGTCTTGATGCAGTTCTAAATGCTTCACTTCCCTGTGCAAGCCTCTTCTCTCCGGATAACTACCGTAACCTGCGTCCTTCTGAATCTGCTTATTGTATTCATCTCTTGGTCTCCCTCTACGATTTTTACCCTCCAAATTTCCTTCCAGTGATACCTTAATGTCTCAGAATGTTTCCTATCAGCCGATTCCCACTAGTCATCAAGTTGTGCTACAAATTTCTTGTCTTCCCAATTCTGTTCAGTAACTCCTGATTAGTTACGCGATCTGCCCATATAACCTTCAGTGTTCCTCTGTAGTACCACCTTTCAAAAGCCTCTATTCTCTTCTTGTCCAAAGTGTTGATTGCCCATGTTTCACTTCCAAACGTGGGTACACGCCAGACAAATACTTCCAGAAGAGACTTTCTAGCACTTAAAACTATATTCAATGTTAACAAATTTATCTTCTTTAGAATTACTTTTCTTACCATTGCCAGTCTACATTTTATATCCTCTCTACGTCGGCAATAGTCAGGTATTTTGGTGCCCAAATAGCAAAACTCATCTACTACTTTAAATGTCTCATTTCTTAATCCAATTCCCTCAGCATCACCTGATTTAGTTCGTCTACATTCCATTACCCTTATTTTGTTTTGGTCGATATTCATCTTATATCTTCCTTTCAAGACATTGTCTGTTCCGCTTAACTGCTCTTGCAAGTCCTTTTCTGTTATTGACAGAGTTACAACGTCATCGGAAAAACTCTGATTTTTTTCTTTCTCCCTGAACTTTAACTCCTACTCCAAATTTTTCTTTGGTTTACTGTATTATTTTCTCAATGTACAAATTGAACAACATCGGGGATAGGCTACAACTTTGTCACACTCCCTTCTTAACCACGGCTTTCTTTTCATGCACCTCGACTAAGATAACTGCCATCTAGCATCTGCACTATTTGTAAATAGCCTTTCACTCCCCGTATTTTACGCCTGGCCCTTCAGAACTTCAAAGAGAATATTCCATTCAACATTGTCAAAAGCTTTCTCTACGTGTACAAATGCTACAAACGTGGGTTCGCCTTTCCATTACCTATCGTTCAAAGGTAAAACGTAGAAACTTCCTGGCAGATTAAAACTGTGTGCCCGACCGAGACTCGAACTCGGGACCTTTGCCTTTCGCGGGCAAGTGCTCTACCAACTGAGCTACCGAAGCACGACTCACGCCCGGTACTCACAGCTTTACTTCTGCCAGTACCTCGTCTCCTACATTCCAAACTTTACAGAAGCTCTCCTGCGAACCTTGCAGAACTAGCACTCCTGAAAGAAAGGATATTGCGGAGACATGGCTTAGCCATAGCCTGGGGGATGGTTCCAGAATGGGATTTTCACTCTGCAGCGGAGTGTGCGCTGATATGAAACTTCCTGGCAGATTAAAACTGTGTGCCCGACCGAGACTCGAACTCGGGACCTTTGCCTTCCGCGGGCAAGTGCTCTACCAACTGAGCTACCGAAGCACGACCCACGCCCGGTACTCACAGCTTTACTTCTGCCAGTACCTCGTCTCCTACCTTCCAAACTTTACAGAAGCTCTCCTGCGAACCTTGCAGAACTAGCACTCCTGAAAGAAAGGATATTGCGGAGACATGGCTTAGCCACAGCCTGGGGGATGTTTCCAGAATTGGATTTTCACTCTGCAGCGGAGTGTGCGCTGATATGAAACTTCCTGGCAGATTAAAACTGTGTGCCCGACCGAGACTCGAACTCGGGACCTTTGCCTTTCGCGGGCAAGTGCTCTACCAACTGAGCTACCGAAGCACGACTCAGGCCCGGTACTCACAGCTTTACTTCTGCCAGTACCTCGTCTCCTACCTTCCAAACTTTATAGAAGCTCTCCTGCGAACCTTGCAGAACTAGCACTCCTGAAAGAAAGGATATTGCGGAGACCTGGCTTAGCCACAGCCTGGGGGATGTTTCCAGAATGGGATTTTCACTCTGCAGCGGAGTGTGCGCTGATATGAAACTTCCTGGCAGATTAAAACTGTGTGCCCGACCGAGACTCGAACTCGGGACCTTTGCATTTCGCGGGCAAGTGCTCTACCAACTGAGCTACCGAAGCACGACTCACGCCCGGTACTCACAGCTTTACTTCTGCCAGTACCTCGTCTCCTACCTTCCAAACTTTACAGAAGCTCTCCTGCGAACCTTGCAGAACTAGCACTCCTGAAAGAAAGGATATTGCGGAGACATGGCTTAGCCACAGCCTGGGGGATGTTTCCAGAATGGGATTTTCACTCTGCAGCGGAGTGTGCGCTGATATCTGCCAGGAAGTTTCATATCAGCGCACACTCCGCTGCAGAGTGAAAATCCCATTCTGGAAACATCCCCCAGACTGTGGCTAAGCCATGTCTCCGCAATATCCTTTCTTTCAGGAGTGCTAGTTCTGCAAGGTTCGCAGGAGAGCTTCTGTAAAGTTTGGAAGGTAGGAGACGAGGTACTGGCAGAAGTAAAGCTGTGAGTACCGGGCGTGAGTCGTGCTTCGGTAGCTCAGTTGGTAGAGCACTTGCCCGCGAAAGGCAAAGGTCCCGAGTTCGAGTCTCGGTCGGGCACACAGTTTTAATCTGCCAGGAAGTTTCATATCAGCGCACACTCCGCTTCAGAGTGAAAATCCCATTCTGGAAACATCCCCCAGGCTATGGCTAAGCCATGTCTCCGCAATATCCTTTCTTTCAGGAGTGCTAGTTCTGCAAGGTTCGCAGGAGAGCTTCTGTAAAGTTTGGAAGGTAGGAGACGAGGTACTGGCAGAAGTAAAGCTGTGAGTACCGGGCGTGAGTCGTGCTTCGGTAGCTCAGTTGGTAGAGCACTTGCCCGCGAAAGGCAAAGGTCCCGAGTTCGAGTCTCGGTCGGGCACACAGTTTTAATCTGCCAGGAAGTTTCATATCAGCGCACACTCCGCTGCAGAGTGAAAATCCCATTCTGGAACCATCCCCCAGGCTGTGGCTAAGCCAGGTCTCCGCAATATCCTTTCTTTCAGGAGTGCTAGTTCTGCAAGGTTCGCAGGAGAGCTTCTGTAAAGTTTGGAAGGTAGGAGACGAGGTACTGGCAGAAGTAAAGCTGTGAGTACCGGGCGTGAGTCGTGCTTCGGTAGCTCAGTTGGTAGAGCACTTGCCCGCGGAAGGCAAAGGTCCCGAGTTCGAGTCTCGGTCGGGCACACAGTTTTAATCTGCCAGGAAGTTTCATATCAGCGCACACTCCGCTGCAGAGTGAAAATCCCATTCTGGAAACATCCCCCAGGCTATGGCTAAGCCATGTCTCCGCAATATCCTTTCTTTCAGGAGTGCTAGTTCTGCAAGGTTCGCAGGAGAGCTTCTGTAAAGTTTGGAAGGTAGGAGACGAGGTACTGGCAGAAGTAAAGCTGTGAGTACCGGGCGTGAGTCGTGCTTCGGTAGCTCAGTTGGTAGAGCACTTGCCCGCGAAAGGCAAAGGTCCCGAGTTCGAGTCTCGGTCGGCCACACAGTTTTAATCTGCCAGGAAGTTTCATATCAGCGCACACTCCGCTGCAGAGTGAAAATCCCATTCTGGAAACATCCCCCAGGCTGTGGCTAAGCCATGTCTCCGCAATATCCTTTCTTTCAGGAGTGCTAGTTGTGCAAGGTTCGCAGGAGAGCTTCTGTAAAGTTTGGAAGGTAGGAGACGAGGTACTGGCAGAAGTAAAGCTGTGAGTACCGGGTGTGAGTCGTGCTTCGGTAGCTCAGTTGGTAGAGCACTTGCCCGCGAAAGGCAAAGGTCCCGAGTTCGAGTCTCGCTCGGGCACACAGTTTTAATCTGCCAGGAAGTTTCATATCAGCGCACACTGCGCTGCATAGTGAAAATCCCATTCTGTAAATCGTAGAGTCTGTACTGCCTCGAGTGTTCTTACATTTCTCCGAAATCCAAGCTAATCTTCCCTGAGGTCGGCTGCTATTAATTTTTCCATTCTTCTGTAAAGAATTAGTATTATTATTTTGGAACCATGACTTATTAAACTGGTAGTTTGGTAATTTTTACACCTGTCAGCACCTTCTTTCTTTGGGACTGAAGTTGTTACATTTTTCTTGAAGTTTGAGGGTATTTCACCTGAATCGTACATATTGTACAACAGATGGAATAATTTTGTCATGGCTGGCTCCCCAAAGGCTGTCAGCAGTTCTGATGGAATATCGTCTAGCCGTGGGGCCTTGTTTCGACTTAGATTTTTCAGTGCTCTGTCACGTTCTTCTCACACTATCATATGTCCTATGTCATCAAGTTCGTCTCCCTTGTATAAACCCGCTATATACTCCTTCCTCCTCTCAGCTTTCCCTTCTTTGTTTAGGACTGGTCTTCCATCTGAACTCTACTAGGCCTTGTCTTTTATCTAATGGACTGGTCTGCCATCTGAACTCTACTAGGCCTTGTCTTTTATCTAATGGATCATCTGCTGCCTTCATTATCTCGTCTCTTAAAGCAACCTATTCGTCTTCTACTGTGTTCCCTTCCCGGTTCTAGTCATCACTAGTCATCAGTTGCCTAACGCTCTCTCTGAAACTTTCAACGAACTTTGACTCTTTCAGCTTACGTAGGTGCCATCTAGTTAATTTCCATTTTTTTGCAGCTTCTTCATCTTTATTCTACAGTTAACATCCAATACATTGGGGTCAGAGTCCACATCTGCCCCTGGAAATGTCTTTCAATTTAAATTCCGGTTGCTAAATCTCTATCTTACCATTATACAATCGATCTCCATCCTTCCGGTACTTCCAGGTCTCTTCCACGTATACAACCTTCTTTCATGTTTTCATGTTTGCGATGATTTAATTATGCCTTGTGCAAAATTCTACCAGACGGCTACCGCTTTCATTTATTTCCCCCAGTCTCAATTCATCTACTATTTTTCTTCCCCTTTCTTTTCCTACTATCGAATTCCAGTCCCGTATGAGAATTGAACTGTCGCCTTCCTGAACTGTCTTGAATAATTTTTTTTATCTTCTCATGCATTTCTTCAATCTCTTCATCAGCTGCGGAGGTAGATTGCATATAAACATGTACTACTGTCGTGAGTATTGGCTTTTAGTCTATCTCGGCTGCAATAATGTGTTCACTATACTATTCATAGTAGCTTTACCGCATTCCTATTTTCTTATTCATTATTCATCCTACTTCTGCATTACCCTTATTCGATTTTGCATTTACAGTCCTGTATTCACCTAACCAGAAATCCTTTGCCTCCTGCCACCGGACTGCACTAACTCCCAGCATATCTAACTTCAACATATCCATTCCCATTTTTAAATTTTCTAACCTACCTGCGCTATTAAGGGCTCTAGCATTCCATGTTCCGATCCCTACAACGCCAGTTTTATTTCTCTTAATGACGACATCCCCCTGAGTAGTCCCCGCCAGAGATCCGAATGGCGGACTGTTTCACATCCCGAATATTAGGACCATTAGTATGTCATCATCATTAAACCATACAGCAGAGCTGCATGCACCCGGGAAAAAAATACAGCTGTAGTATCCACTTGCTTTCAGCCATTCGAAGTACCAGTACAGCAAGGCCGTTTTGGTTCATGTTAAAAGGCCAGACTGTTGCCTCTGCAACTACTGAAAAAGGCTGCTACCTTCCTCAGGAATCACAAGTTTGTCTGGGTTCTCAACAGATATTCCTCCGATGTGGCTGGAACTACAGTACGGCTATCTGTATCGCTGACGCACGCAAGCCACTTTATAAATGACAAGCTCCATGGTTCATATACAAAGCAACTGCTCATATTAATTTCAAATATAGATATCGTTTTGTTCTATAACTTTAGGTCCTTAGGATACCGGCAGAGTTTAATTTTTCAGAACTGTTTCCCGTAGTTTTTTGGACAGTTTTCATTGTTTGTCGTAAATTATAAAAGTGATCTTTGGATACGAGTTGTATATACATCGAATTATTTCAAATATAATTACACTCCACTGGGGTCATATTACTCACTTGCCACTTGTTGCGGAAAGCTTCAACCCGTATGCTAAAGGAGTGTTACGGTTACTGTAATTATTGCAGGTGAATATGTTTAAGCTGATAAATGATGCTGAGCTTCGCAAGTTCATATGGGATGCGGCGCTAACTAAATTCCAAGCAGAACTACTCGGTCGTGTCTCCGGTACTTAATTTACTTGCAATAGATATAAAGATTTCACTTTTGGCCCAGAAAGGACGGCCTTTTGCTGATCGTTTGAATGGATGCCTCAGTTGGCAACTGCACGCATCTTCAAGGTCTTAGGTGGAGTCTCGCACTGGAACCCGGTACTGCGTTACAACTTGGCAACTGCTCCTCGATTCATCTAAGACAAGTTTCAAGGTAGAGTTATTACACAACAGAAACAAGTATGCAGCGGTACTAGTTATACAGTCGGCCCATATGAAAGAGGTGTGCGGAAGTATGACGCTGCTTCATCGCAAATAAAGGCAGTGTAATATCTCAATAATAAATTTGAACCGCGCGGAGTAAACGCGCGGTGTCAGGCGTCTTGTCACGGTTCGCGCGGCTCCTCCCGTCGGAGTTGCGAGTCCTCCCTCGGGCAGGGGTGCGTGTGATGTCCTTAGCGTAAGTTAATTTAAGTTAGATTAAGTAGTGTGTAAGCTTAGGGAACGATGACGTCAGCAGTTTGGTCACATAGGATCTTACAACCAATTTCCAAAATAAATTTGAAAGATTTAGGTTTGGGCAGGATTGTTTAGAGGAACTGCGACGAAAACTTTAGAAGGCTAGTTGACCAAGCACTGAAACATATGTGCTTTTTAGAGAGCCTCCTTGGGTACAGTCACTGTACAGAAACCTAAAAGGATACAACGACTAGTGTACAACGCGTGTAAATAAATCATAGTGTGAAGGCAGAGAAATGCGAAATAAAACGTGTTTGCGTTTAAAAGGGCAATCAGTGAAACCTTCAACAACTACCGTAGCAGAATTTGTTTGAAGGTTTTCTCACAAAACCCAAAGAAATTTTCGTGATGTGTAAAGGCTGAAACTAGCAACAAATTTGGTGTCCATATTCTCGTGGATGACACAGAATCTCAAATTGAAGGTAGCAAAGCAAATTTAGATATGCTGAGGTCTATTTATAAATGTTGTTTTACTAAGTAAGATACAATTGTACTGCCTCAGTTCAGTTCTCGCGCCTGTGCAAAGACAAACATTATACATGTTAGTTATTTAAACCACAACATGCTGAAGATCCATTGAACAAAATCTGTGCCCTATGTAAACAAGAAAAGCACAGGTCATATCCGCCTATGAGAAAGGTAGTAGGAGTAATTCACAGAATACTACATTCCAGTCTCATTTACGTCTATCTCCTCTGGAATTTTGGAACATATTACGAGCTCAAACACATGGAATAAAATTTGACGTATCTGTGGTGATTTGAAAGTAAACTTTTCTCGTGGGAATGCAAAACTGGAACAGCAAGTAACCTGACTATCCGTTTTATCTGCGTGTGGGCGCAGCAGTGTTAGAAGACTCTACTAAATCGAGAAGAAATAGCTGATCAGAAACAGAATGCAACCTTAAAGTAAAAAAGTCTTTCATGCATCGTTTTCGACGTGTCCAGATACATAGAAAAGTTGTTTAACGACAAAATCGTCTGTTTCCTATATTGGGGAAGGGAGGAGGTGGTTTCATATCACACCTGAGCAACGTCAGTATGTGGTAAGCGTCCCCTTGGTCGGAAGGAAGCTGGAATCCAGCGTGACAGACCATCGATAAGACCATACAATGAAGGCTTTCACGACCGGATGTTTCAGCTGCTGACAATTCTTCCGAGTTGTATAGCCGTGGTCCATGGAACTCTTCTATCCCTGACGTTTCGTCCATGGCTACGTTGGACATCTTCGGAAGTGCTCCTGGTTGTGCTGAGTCTTGCCGACTGACGAGTCGGACGTCAAAGAGCAGCCTAAATAGCGTGGAAAGTGGGCGTGGTTTGGATTTCACGTGATAGCAGAGACAAACCTTGTCAAAGATAAAATATAACTATCGCTCATAGTACGTCAAAGATAAAAACTTCTCATTGATTCTGTAGCGCCACTCTCCATATATCGCTGAGTTTCATGGCCCACTTCCCACGGTATTCAGGCCGCTGTTTGACGTCCGGCTCGTCAGTCGGCAAGACTCAGCACAACCAGGAGCACCTCCGAAGATGTCCAACGTAGCCTTGGACGGAACGTCAGGGATAGAAGAGTTCCATGCACGACGGCCATACAACCCGTAAGAATTCTCAGCAGCATCGATAAGAGCATCAAGCCAGCCCAGATCCAAATTGCCCCGTTCATCAGTGAGGTGCTGCGTAAGACGGGTAGTGGTCGAGTTCCAAAAACAGGTCATATCAGTCGATCTGACACATGGTCGATTAGGTTCATGTCCGAGCAACAGGCAGACTACTCCACTGTGGTGATCCTAACACGCTGAAGGAACAAATTCACGTGAACTCCACGATGAGCAAACGATATATCAACCATCAGGAATAAATTGTCACCAGCGATACTGTCTCGCAGTTGGTTGCAGAGCAGTGGACTGCCCACAACAGTCATGAGAGGTGTTCGGTATCCCCACGTAACGTTGGTGTTGACAGATGTGAAAATTACCGAACTATCAGTTTAATAAGTCACAGCTGCAAAATACTAACGCGAATTCTTAACAGACGAATGGAAAAACTGGTAGAAGCGGACCTCGGGGAAGATCAGTTTGGATTCCGTAGAAATGTTGGAACACGTGAGGCAATACTAACCTTACGACTTATCTTAGAAGAAAGATTAAGAAAAGAAAACCTACGTTTCTAGCATTTGTAGACTTAGAGAAAGCTTTTGACAACGTTAACTGGAATACTCTCTTTCAAGTTCTGAAGGTGGCAGGGGTAAAATACAGTGAGCGAAAGGCTATTTACAATCTGTACAGAAACCATATGGCAGTTATAAGAGTCGAGGGGCATGAAAGGGAAGCAGCGGTTGGGAAAGGAGTGAGACAGGGTTGTAGCCTCTCCCCGATGTTATTCAATCTGTATATTGAGCAAGCAGTAAAGGAAACAAAAGAAAAATTCGGGGTAGTTATTAAAATTCATGGAGAAGAAGTAAAAACTTTGAGGTTCGCCGATGACATTGTAATTCTGTCAGAGACAGCAAAGGACTTGGAAGAGCAGTTGAACGGAACGGACAGTGTCTTGAAAGGAGGATATAAGATGAACATCAACAAAAGCAAAACGAGGATAATGGAATGTAGTCAAATTAAATCGGGTGATGCTGAGGGGATTAGATTAGGAAATGAGACACTTAAAGTAGTAAAGGAGTTTTGCTATTTAGGGAGCAAAATAACTGATGATGGTCGAAGTAGAGAGGATATAAAATGTAGACTGGCAATGGCAAGGAAATCGTTTCTGAAGAAGAGAAATTTGTTAACATCGAGTATAGATTTAAGTGTCAGGAAATCGTTTCTGAAAGTATTTGTATGGAGTGTAGCCATGTATGGAAGTGAAACATGGACAATAACCAGTTTGGACAAGAAGAGAATAGAAGCTTTTGAAATGTGGTGCTACAGAAGAATGCTGAAGATAAGGTGGGTAGATCACGTAACTAATGAGGAGGTATTAAATAGGATTGGGGAGAAGAGAAGTTTGTGGCACAACTTGACTAGAAGAAGGGATCGGTTGGTAGGACATGTTTTGAGGCATCAAGGGATCACAAATTTAGCATTGGAGGGCAGCGTGGAGGGTAAAAATCGTAGAGGGAGACCAAGAGATGAATACACTAAGCAGATTCAGAAGGATGTAGGTTGCAGTAGGTACTGGGAGATGAAGAAGATTGCACAGGATAGAGTAGCATGGAGAGCTGCATCAAACCAGTCTCTGGACTGAAGACCATAATAACAACAACGTAACGCCCCCGAGAACATCACTCCTCCACCTTGTTTCACATGTAAGGCACAGTGTTGGTGGCTTTAGATATTACTGGGTTGTCTCCAAACACGTTGTCTGAGATTATCAGAATACAAGCTGATACGAGTTTCGTCCTTAAACAAACACCCGACGCCTATCCTGAAGCGTTCATTCTGCAAGATTTCTTGCCCGTCTGTAATAGAGTCCATGATGTTGTGTCGTACAACTTGGTGCTCGCCATTGTCTTCGAGAATTGAGGTACGTATCATGCATCCATCTCCTAACAATACGATGCGATGCCTGACGACCCGTAGCCTCTTCAAATGCCAAATTCACTTCTGGAGCCCACAGTTCCTTCGACTCGAAACGCGATGATAGCCATCATACTCTGCACACTCTGCACATGTCCAACGTGGAAGGCCTTTGGAGTGTAGTCCTCTTACTACCTATCAACTGGAACCGATTCCATGTCTGCACCACATCAATTTGGCTCTATTGCACGCGTCGAGGAACATCCTTCGCTGCCAAGCCTTCAAGGCATAACGTGATGATGCGGATCCAACCATTAGTCGCCACTGTACTTGGTGACGTGATGGACGTTCAGTTTACTTTTCCACAGACGTCTGTAATGCGTCTCTACCGGTGCCTTACTTTAAACTGAAATGTAGCAATCCATTTATGTGCAGCATTCTACAAGTAGGTAGCGCTCATGGTAACTGTGTGTATGGTTACAAACAACGTCAGGGAAGGGCCGGCCGCAGTGGTCTAGCGGTTCTAGGCGCTCAGTCCGGAACCGCGCGACTGCTACGGTCGCAGGTTCGAATCCTGCCTCGGGCATGGATGTGTGTGGTGTCCTTAGGTTAGTTAGGTTTAAGTAGTTCTAAGTTCTAGGGGACTGATGACCACAGATGTTAAGTCCCATAGTGCTCAGATCCATTTGAACCATTTTTGAACGTCAGGGAAGACCTTCCGGTCGGTAGATGAGCCGTCACATTAGCAAAACACTTATACGACGTATCAGGGTGATGGAACACTTTTGTTGATGTATGTAGGACGATCAATGGTGACAGCCACTTCCAAGACTTACTTAGTGGTGCTGAAAGACATGCGTGGATGTCATTCATGTTACTCGTAGCCGAAGTCCGTGAAAATTATAAATATACTGATCATCCGGATGTTGTACAGAATTTTACTAGCGGGAATAGACAGCATGGCTGACACGTGCATCTTTAGCCACCCCAAGGGGGAGTGTCCTTCGTTGGCGCTCTACAGTTTTTCAGTTTTTTGCAACTTTGATAGTCATAAGCTAATGATGGTGTGTTCATCTTTATCACTACAGTGTAGAAGCTGTCTGAAAATCTGGTAAGACAAAATAACGTGAACAGTGGTAGGTAGAAATGGGATGGTTGTGTTTGACGGTTAACAACGCAAGAAAGACACGTGTCGCGCTGGACTGTCCGTGTTCAGTATGGACTAGGCATCAGTGCAGGTTGTTTACGAGTAGTGCACACTTCGTATATGCTTTCAGAAGCCGATATCGATGTGCATTGAAAGACCTAACAGTGTTCTAAAGAGGGCAGATTGTTGGGGCCCGATTAGCTGGAGCATCAGTAACCAAGACAGCCGACTTATTGAATGTTTCAGTAGCAACTGTTTCAACAGTCATGACAGCCTACACAAAACGTGGAAATACATCATCAAGTAACGTAATAGTGTGCGCAAATCAAAACTAAATGACAGAGATCGTCGTACGCTAACACGAATTGTGTCAAAATAACACGAAAATACGGCGGATAAAGTGACCGCAGAGCTTAATAGGCATCTTTGAGACCCCCACATCTGTCCACGCTGTCCGCCGAGAACTCCATAAAACGAATATTCATGGACGAGCTGCTGTACCGAAACCATTAGTGACGAAAACCAACGAAAATGCCGGCCGAAGTGGTCTCGCGGTTCTAGGCGTTCAGTCCGGAACCGCGCGACCACTACGGTCGCAGGTTCGAATCCTGCCTCGGGCATGGATGTGTGTGATGTCCTTAGGTTAGCTAGGTTTAAGTAGTTCTAAGTTCTAGGGGACTGATGACCACATATGTTAAGTCCCATAGTGCTTATAGCCATTTGAACTAACGAAAAGGAGCGTAAAACATGGTGCCAGGAGCATGAATTCTGGACGGCAGATCAATGGAAACACGTCATCTGGTCAGACAAGTCAACGTTTTCGCTATTTCCAACATCGGGAAGAAGACTACAATCCTGATCGCTTGATTCCTACGGTTAAGCATGGAGGTGGAGGTGCGATGGTGTGGTAGCCATATCATGGTACTCTGCTGGTCCCATCATTACTGTCAAAGGCAGTCTTACAACCAAGCATTATGTGAACATTTTAGGTGATCAATTGTACCCCATCATTCAAATGTTGTTCCCCAAAAATGATGCCATATTTCAGGATGATAATGCACCCATTCACACCGCCAGGACGGTACATTCGGCGTACGAGGAGCATGCAACAGCCAGGACAGTACAATCGTGGTATGAGGAGCATGCAAATGAACTGCAGCGTCTTCGCGGGCCAGCACAGTCCCTGGACTTGGTCATTATCCAACCCTTGTGGGCGGTATAGGACCACAGAAATCGGAGCAGATTTCCGCATTTCTCGTCACTACAGGAGTTCGAAGAGGTTCTGATTTAAGAGTGGCATAACATTCCAATGGTGACTGTATCATCACTATATGCCAGTATTCCAAGAAGAATCGCAGCTGTATTACGGGCAAATGGGGGTCCAAGCTCTTATTAATAAACCATTCCAAGTAAGTACAGGTGTTCACATTATTTTGCGCATTCCCTTTACATATGCAGGGCGATTCCGCGATGATGTTACAAACTTACAGGGATGATGGAGAAGGGTAAATGCACCAGTTTCAGGTAAGGGTCTCTGGTCTGGAAATGACCGACTCGAAACACGTAGCGGGCACCCGTTGGGTCAGGATTTCTCAGAGTGTGGAGGGTGAGCAGGTGTTGTGGTGACTCTGCTGGTATAGGAGGCCGAGCTCGGGAACTGTTGTGGATGGCTGTCATTTGCCCTTCACCATAAGTAAAACAGTAAATCTGGAATAATATTTGTTTACTGCGAAAAGTGTACAGAGCTTATAATGTTCTTCACAGAGTTGCAACTGGAGGCCGGTTTCGGAGAGCACACGCCCCGAAAAAATACCAGTGCCTCGAGAGCGGGTCGTGACGTCATTATTGCAGTTCAGTGCCAAGGCAGTGTAGCTATGTTGACTGCGTCGGCAGACGGGGAAGACACTGCCCACCCAGACGTTCCGCGATGACACAGCGTAGTTTCCACGTCAGTGCTCTCTAAGAGGGACGTGCACTTAGGCGGGTGACGACAGCAGGCACAACCGGCGGATGTCGTAAAGGCGGAAGCCCAGCATCCAGATCGGTGGCATAGCGTACAGCCAGGGAGGCGGTACTACATCCAGCCAGGGAGGTGGTACGCCGGTGTCATGCTCAACAGGTTGCAGGCGGTAGTTTGCTCTCACCCGCTATGGCCCTTCACCAAGGGAAAGTACAGGCTCGTCCACATCTTCTTCAGTCTCGGCAGTGGCGAGGGATCAGTGGCAGCTTGCCATAGCTAAGTCCCACTACAGCTGGCTTGTCCTGGAGCGGCAGCGGGCAGCACATCACGATTCGCCAGGCAGGTTACTCTGTAACTAGCGAGACTGTCATTCGGTCGGAATTAAAGAGACAGACCGGACGCCAAGGAAACTTTCGTACTTAAAGTTGGGCATAGCATGAAGATGCGGCCATATCCGGTGGTGTCAGCGCACTTACCACCACTGTGGTGTCTCCATTATTGTCCGTTATGCCTGCCCTCGCATATTCTTTCCGTATTAGAACGCCATGGAGCAACTCAGTACGGAGATTACGTGTTACGGCTTGTAGTGAAAGGCCACGAAATGACCCTTACGTGTTGTCACACTGTGCCGTTTGCGCTTCTCAATTATGGCTCGGCTCGTATAGCAATGTATTACGAGTGGCACACTACCATCTGCAACATAGGACTCTTAGCATATCCCAGATACCGGTTGTGACACACAGTATGAATCAGACCTGATTCTCTGCCTCCCCTGCCAAGTGACAACTTTAAAAATTCATATGCGCATGTGGGAACTGAATTTGCTGTGCTGCAGTTGTAAGTGAAAATCGTTCGGGTACTTCAGATAGTGGACTTCTTCTACTGAAATCTTTTTTTACTCATTTTGGGAGTAGGTAGTATAAAGAAACTGTATGGCAAACGTGGCCTTAAATTGCATAACTTCAGAGCTAGGAGATTTGTTCAATACCAGAGATGTGATTCACGGAAGCAAAGACGAGAAAGTCCTGATAACTCATAAGAGTCCATGTTTCTCGACATTTTTTAATTTTTTGTGTCTGTTTTTTGGTCCATGCTACCTCCTCCCAGAATAAGGAAAGCAAAGAGCATGCAGTAGGAAAGGTCCACTGTCATAGTTATCAGAACGATTTTCGGTTGTAACTTTCGACTCAGTCATTCCTGGACCAAGGACACTTACCTCAGATTTATGCATATACCCTTCTCTATCATCCCTGAAAGTTTGTAACATGATCACGGAATCATCCTATATAAACTGAATTATGAATGTTCCTTTGCGTCAGACCACGTGCCTGAAATAGGTCCGATTCTAAATTCTAGATGCTAATATTTTACTGTTCGTATCGTTTCAATCGAGACATGTACGAGTACTTTATCACTGTTAAAAGTCATGGTGACACCTTCAGCTGTCATTTCTTTTGCACAATTCATTACTAGTTTCGGTCAGTGACCATTATCAAGCTTAGCTGGCATAAATAGCAGGAAAGTTACCCACAATTTGAAAAAAAAAAGTAATGGCCATTGATTGAAACTAGTAGCGGATTGTGCACAACAAATGACAGCTGAAGGTTTTGCCATGAATTTCAACAATTATTGGCGTCTGAGTATCTCCACCTGCAAACGTACATAAATATATTGCGCCACATTTGGACTTCCCGCCTCTGGAGGGATGTGTTCGAGTTATGCGGATGTGGCGCAGCAGAGTGCAGGAAATGCTGCGAATGCATCTCAGAACGGTGACAGGAGAACTGGCTGAACGAGATGGCGGTGTCCTGAGACTGACAAAAGCAGAGGGGCCATCGAGAAGTGGACAGTGTCGTTGAGCGCGGAGGCAGCAAGCAGTTGGAATGCTACGGTTAGCAAGGTGTGTGGCAAGCTGCAACGTGGAGGACATCGTTCGATTGTGCCAACAGGTGGTGTTTTCCTAGCGGAACCCACAAGAGACGGAGGGGAGAGAGGTCTAACGTCACTTCATCCAACTGTCCTGATAAATTTTTCGGTATGACCAGATTCCAGTACTCGGTTTCTACCCTAAAGTATTTAAATTTGGACAAAGTGAAGAAGGCGTGGCTGAATTAGTTTTTAATTAGCTTTATGATGTTTTTGCAGTTTCGAATGATGTCTCCCAGGCTGCTTCTGCTGCTTCTTGTGCAAAGTTTATAAAAATAGGTTTAGGTAAGAGGTTAGACCTTTGCCTTTAAACAAAAAGTATTGGCCGTGATATCATTTTCCACCAGATGGTTTACTTCCAAATTCTGATACACTTTCACTATTGGTTACAATATTCACATGCATTCGCAATGACAACTGGTTTTCGAGCCACCCTCAAAACACGTCCACTTCCTAGCAACCCTGACAATCAACTGCGTCGTCTGCCTCGAGACATCAAAGATCTCTTAAAACCTCCAGGTTCAGGATGGAATTGCTATTCTGGATTTTGTTTGCAAGCTTTTGACACAGGTTAATACTACTGCAAAAAATTAGAAAAATGTGAAACTTACAGGCTGAGAATAATGCTTACAGTAACAATTGGTGATTATTTAAGAGAATATGATGTTTATATTGTGTCGACAATGCTGTACGTAATTTGACTTCGGCGTGTTTTCCACTCTGATTGCCAAATAGGTGTTTTGCACTTTTGTCTTTTTCTACAAATAGGTTGCATCCGTTTTGTGTCCCATATCAGGATTTACAAACAACAATACTAATTTTGGTGTGAATAGTTCTGTGAATTAATAATGCTTTCTAATTCAAAATTACGATGCAATTTTCGTATTTCAAATTTAGCTATTTTCCATTTGGGATAGAACTGACAAAATCTAGCAGACATTTCAGTGTCCCTGTCTCCTAAATTTTCGGAGGAGACTTAAAGTTCCAAATGATGATTTAGTTAAGAATTTAACAATATTGCACAACTTATAGTTTTCGTCTTTTGGTTCGTTATATGAATTAGCATGGCTATTTCTATGACGTCAGAGCCCAGAGATTTGTATACATGTGCTATGCATTTTTACTGTTCAAAAATTCATGTTTTCTTGATGACTGTGTGATTGCAAATTTGATTGTAAGTCTACATTGAAGATAATTTTGTATAAGCTGTAAAATCCACCTCATATTTCTTGTCTATGGAAATTATAGGGTGTCTACAATGTTATCAGTCGAAATATCGTGTGAAAATTTGAACAGATTGTAAGTTGAACTAGAATGATTTACTGAATCTACCGATACCGTATCTATTATGTTATAGAGGAAGTTTCCATTATAACGTTCCGGTTTAGGGCATAAGGGTGACATATGTTGAGTGTGCCTCAGTTGCATTTGGCAGGCGTTAGTATCTGTAGTATATGTCATGGATTCGAACGGTCAAAACAAAGTGGAGCCGTGTTCAATCTTGTATACTTTCATGTGGCGTGAAGAATTATCTCGAAGAAGTGGTGTGCTTCGATTGTGCCATGATTTTATTTGTTTTACAATAGTATGGCGAGGCTGCATAAAACACAAGGTGCTACGAACCCTCCCAAGAACGCCACGTGCCGTGACGAACGTGTGGGCAGTCGTACATGAGCGGAAACAAGGGATGAATCGAGAAGTCATTAATGAATATGAAAGCAGGTGACAGGTCCGGGACCTTTTGATGAGAACCAAACCACTGCTCCATCCATAATTTTGATATCAATTTTATTTCGACTTAGATAAAAAATTAACCACGAATTAAAATGTCAAAATTATTACAGAAACGAAAGATGCCTTACAATAATTATTCTCTAGATACAGAGGAACCAAAATTTGTTAACAGATTCGGGTGCCATCATTTTGAGAGGAATTAATAATTTGTTGAGTACGGCCGTGGCCATTATAAAAAGATTCAAGTCTAAACGAGGCGTCTTCCTGGTCCTGAAGCGCGCACGAATACAGGAAAGCCAACCGTTCCAACGGCCGACGCTACGACAGGTTAGCAAACCTCTGCGGCAAACAGGAAGCGAATAGTTCTGTTGTCCAGCAGGCGACAGCTAACCGCTTGACCTCCCAGTAATTTGGCACCGGAACTACTTTCTTGGGTCGCAGGCATACTGGTGTGACGTGCCGACCTGCTAACAAAATTCCTGGACTCCTCCGCTCCGGGCCATTATACAACAGCTTCTTGGAAGAGCCATCAGCTGCTGCCTCTCCCCCGACCGTCTCTTGTCTGTAGGTATGCTCCGCTGTGCTTAGGTAAGGTTTAACGGTTCGTTACATCGGACACAGTCTAGTAATTAAGCTCGGATTCGATCGCAGTTTCAGTCGTTTGGCGTCCGCGCAATATTTCGCGGTACTACCGGAGAACGGCAGCGCCAGCCACGCGGTAAGGTACGTCGAACTCTGCCGACCCCCTTTAGATTGCCCAGACCTAGTTCTCATGGTTCAATATTCTCTCTCTGAACTGTTCTCGGGTTAAACTTGTGTAATTATGGGTCAATGCTCTTTTTATATGCAGTCCTGTGAATGTTTTTATGTCAGTGGAGCTTCTTTCGGTTAAGAGCACTGTACTGTGTGTGTGTGTGTGTGTCTATCGTAAACACAAACCAGGGAATGTATACTGGCAACCTAAATGTGCTACTGAGCTCAAAGCCACATCACTTGCATGAAATTGAAAAGAATTCTGTGTGTGAAAACCGACCTCATTCATAAGCTACTAAATAAGCAAGCCAGTAATTTTACGCTGTGTAGACTTGGTCAGTACGAACTGTTAAAAAGAATTAAAAAAGACGTAACTGTCTAAAGAAACAGAAATCAAACTGCAATGTCCACCTGTATAAGAATGTATCCAGAATCACACGAAAACTTCTGCGCTGACATATGGAACTGGTAAAATAAAGAAACTGACAGATCTAAATTACGCAAAGGAACGAAACAATGACGTATTATGAATCTCAGCTCAAAAATGAAGTACTGGCAGAAACAGAAATACAGCAAGATCGCACAACAGCTAAAAAATTCTCTCAAAAATTAACTACAGTTGGTTCAGGGAAAATGGGTTCAAAATCTTGACACAGAATGGCAATGAAACACGTGATTCAATCTTTAAGTACTGAAATTTCAGTTAGGGAGGAAGTTATCAAAGAAAACAACTATAGACTCTAATAGGAAAATTCGCATAATCTAATGACTTCCTTGGTACAGTAAATTACTCAGAAGATGAATCAATAGAATAATTATCAAAAACTCGACTACAACGAGGGTGAAGTGGACCAACAATGCAAGTCTACAAAAATAAAAATAAACTTTTTACCTCATTAAATACTACCTTGTTCTTTATTTCAATACCTTTTTGATGTCAGTATGCTATCCAACCATTGTCCTGGTTCATTATTCCTCCTCGTAATAAATCTTAAACTGATATAGTTCCAAAATTCCGCCAGCTGCACACCACAGCTATTCACGACTAACTGTCAAAGATTCTACGACTCCACAGTCTTGCCATCGCAGACACACATACTGTTCCCTAACAACTGTTTCTCTGCCCACAATATTTCAAATATATCATTTTCGTGTGCAAATATTAAGACATCCAATAACATCATCAAAAAATAGTCGTCTTACAGTATGGTACTTTGTTATATACTAATTTGAGAATATATCTCTGGTTTTTTTTCAAGATAATAAATATTTCATTTTTCAGTGTTGCCATTACTGCCATTACTGTGGCTCCCTACCAGTATGATCCTGGTCCATGCCTTTCCCACGGTCTGATACTGGGTGCAATATTAATATGACATAATGACGGCCTATCGATATTTATCTTGTCCGCTAGCTGGAGAAAGCGCTCTTCATTCAGGCCGCCTGGGATGCGAGAACTATAGCAGTCAGTTTAAGTGCGGCAGCGCATGCGGTTCTCTCTGATTGTATTGTAGTTACCCTTGAATTCGAAAACACGGCGAGGACATTGTGATATCCTTGTGTATTAGTGATGAGCCGCGTAATTATATTGGTAGGTTATTCACATTCTTTGTGTATCGTGTAGCAGCTTGTGTGTCTATGAAGATTGTGTTCGATTATAAGTCGTGGATGTAGTTCAGCTGTTGGTGATAGTTGACTCTTAGATAATTCTATTAAGTTAGTGTGCTTGTTGCTGTATTATTTCTGTGCTCCATTTGTAAACTTAATTTGTCGGCGGAAGAAATAATGTTTTATGTATATTACTTAAATACATATGCAACTTAGAAGTTTGTACTGTATATTCTTATTGCTTCTTTACGAGATTTTATAGTTGATTTTGGATACCGTTGTTATCTGAAGTTAATTGTCTTGAGACGCTGAGCAAAAGAGTTTCTTTTAAATATGCCTCTTGCATTGTAAATTGTTACTTAAACTTAGATTACTGAAACCTCAGCAACAAGAGGCAGCATGAGTGGGTGTTACAGGTTTTATTAGTACACAGGAGAGGGACACGGGACTACTGCAAAACCTGAAGTGGCCGGCGCTTGAGCATGGACAGTCCCACTGACGAGTCCTGAGAGGGAGTAGACGGACTGCAAGAATGCGCGTCGAAGAACTTACTTGACAGGAGGTCTCGTGGTCGTGGGCTGCCTTCTGCTCCACTGAAAAGAGGGCTGTAGGCTGAGTTAGAATACGGAACACGGCTGGGAACTCAGGGTACACTGAATGCAATCATAGATCAGTGCATGAGGATATATACACATCCGTGCCCGCAGGGGCATTTGAGCAGTAATTTTTACCGGTATCGTTATGCGTTAACATCTAGTATAGATTTAAGTGTCAGGAAGTCGTTTCTGAAAGTATTTGTATGGAGTGTAGCCATGTATGGAAGTGAAACGTGGACGATAAATAGTTTGGACAAGAAGAGAATAGAAGCTTTCGAAATGTGGTGCTACAGAAGAATGCTGAAGATTAGATGGGTAGATCACATAACTAATGAGGAGGTATTGAATAGAATTGGGGAGAAGATGATTTTGTGGCACAACTTGACTAGAAGAAGGGATCGGTTGGTAGGACATGTTCTGAGACATCGAGGAATCACCCATTTAGTATTGGAGGGCAGCGTGGAGGGTAAAAATCGTAGAGGGAGACCAAGAGATGAATACACTAAGCAGATTCAGAAGGATGTAGGCTGCAGTAGGTACTGGGAGATGAAGAAGCTTGCACAGGATAGAGTAGCTTGGAGAGCTGCATCAAACCAGTCTCAGGACTGAAGACCCCAACAACAACATCGCTATGCGAATGATCAGGAAAAAAACTCGTACATGGTAACTGTCAAGTACCATCTGCAACGACCTTCACAGCGGTTGGTAGAGTGTGGATGTAGATGTAGATGTGTTTTGAAAGCGACCACTACTAACTGTCCTATTTGATACTTTATTTCAAAAAGCAAGTTACTCATTATTTTGGTAGGTCAAGCAACTTATACTGAATACTACACAGACACACGACACTATTTCGCAATATAGTCACCAAACCTCGTTAAACAACGCTCGCAACTTTCAACCAATCGTTCAATTCTTCGACGAAGAAATACGCTCCTTGGCCGTGGCGGCATTCGAGAATCGCTATGCGAACGTCTTCATCGTTGGAGAACCTTCCCCCATAGAAATTTCTTCAGCTTGACGAAAAAATTGAAAGCGCTTGATTTACCCCATCCCCCCCCCCCCCCCCGACCAACATCACCCAAAGCTTTGCGGCACTGGTCAAACTGATGGCCCCATTTCACCACGGCTAGGTGCAACAATGCATTTCCTCCATACACAGCCACGAATTTAAGGTGAATCCGTGTACCATTTAGACGCGTTACCCACCAGAATCATAATGTGCGGCGTGCTATAACTTTGATGTACTTTTACAATTGATACGCCATTTCACTCCCATAGTGTTGCACCTGTTATTCGCATCGCAGCTGAACATGCTCTCTATTCTGACAATGTTGTTCAAAAAATGGCTCTGAGCACTATGGGACTTAACATCTATGGTCATCAGTCCCCTAGAACTTAGAACTACTAAAACCTAACTAACCTAAGGACATCACAGTCATCCATGCCCGAGGCAGGATTTGAACCTGCGACCGTCGCAGTCGCGCGGTTCCGGACTGAGCGCCTAGAACCGCTAGACCACCGCGGCCGGCGACAATGTTGTTGGTTCTCCACGATCTGACTGTGGAGTGACATTTGTGACGTACTTCTTTAAGTCCACCTGTACACACTGTGGTGTCACCGCCAGACACCACACTTGCTAGGTGGTAACTTAAATCGGCCGCGGTCCTGTAGTACATGTCGGACCCGCGTGTCGCCACTGTGTAATCGCAATCCTAGCGCCACCACATGGCAGGTCACAAGACACGGACATGACCTCGCCCCAGTTGTACGGACGACATAGCTTGCGACCAGACCTACCAAGTCTTCCTCTCATTTGCCGAGAGACTGATAGAATAGCCTTCAGCTTATTCCATAGCTACTACCTAGCAAGGCGCCATTTGTATAAGTGCTTATAGCTTACTACTATTCAAGAGATGTATTCCAACAAGAGAATAAAGTTAAGTATATTATTCCAGCTACGTACTTTTCTTCTTATTCATTAATAAGTCTCATGTTCCAGTACTTCACGCCCGTCTGCGTTAGTTTAGCGTGCACTTTCAGCCACTTCGATCTACAAGGTGTTGGCCCCGCTGCCGACACATCACACACTTTTGGAACTCGAGTATCGTATTATTTTTTACGGTTCCGTGCCTCAGTCTGTACAAACGGAAGCATTGTATGATCGCTATGTTATCCATTTCTCTGCCTATCTTTCTGTCCGACTGATAAGAACCATTTCTCACAGGAATCGGTAGACGTATCAATTTAAAATTTTAGTCACATATTAAGGTCTATCGTGTAAAATTGTTAAGATTCTAAGTCACCTCAATCAAAAGATAGGCCCATTTATGTTACATATTTTAATACTTGAAAACTCAATCAGAATGAATAGGGTGCTTCTCGTTGACCTAGAATTGTGCAATTTGCCCTCAGTCCGGAGCCGCGCGACTGCTACGATCGCAGGTTCGAATCCTGCCTCGGGCATGGATGCGTGTGATGTCCTTAGGTTAGTTAGGTTTAAGTAGTTCTAAGTTCTAGGGGACTGATGACCATAGACGTTAAGTCCCATAGTGCTCAGAGCCATTTGAAATTTGCCAAGAAATTAAAAGAAAAAATCCGAAAATCGTAATCTCTAACAATACAATACGCAACATCCTTTGTTGTCATTTTCTATCCCTCTGTCTATCTATAAGTCCATGTTTTAAGACCCCTTTTTCTCTGGAACAGAGACTGGCTTATCTAGTTCAAATTTATGCCACCCTTGGCGGTATAAAAAAAAGAAAATCTTGTAAGTCCACGTAATCGAAAGGTTCGGCCATCTGTGTCACATATTTTGATACTCGCAAACTGACTCATCAAAATTAATAGCGTACTTCTGGTTTACCATTAATCATGACATTCGATGAGAAGCAAGGCTTAATAGCACAGGTAAAGTGAAAAAAACCTGAAACTTTTAAAATTGTAAATATATCAAATAAAAATATCTTTTGTCAGTTGAACATACATTCCGTTAATCTTCCGTCAAAATCAAAATAGACGAACATCACTACATGCAAACAGAAATTATAAGTTGTAGTCATGTTTTAATTAATAAATTAAAAATGTATTATTGAATCTTCTCTCTCTCTCTCTCTCTCTCTCTCTCTCTGTGTGTGTGTGTGTGTGTGTGTGTGTGTGTGTGTGAAGGAAGTGAAATGCCCTGCTCTCGCTTCTTTTTGTGTGTCCGGGCTAGTTACACATTCCTAGGTATATATATATATATATATATATATATATATAAACCTGTACGAAACCCTCAGTCCGCAAGTCGTACTCGCACCCCCCTCGCCCCCCTTTTTTTTTTTTGCAAAACTTAATTCGCGATATTTTGTGTTTGAGCGCATTCAGAATTTTGTGGTAAACTGGTCGTCCACTGATGACAGGTTCATTGGTTTTTGTGATATTTATCACAGGGTGAGGATACAGTTTCGGGTCTGAAAACAGTCTCACTCTAATAACCTACTTTCTTTAATAATAAGAGCACGCTCTTTCCATTTTTGGCGGACGGAGTGTGCTGCTACAACCATTGAAGCCTTGTTTAATTATCTGCTAGGCGATAACACAGACAGTATCTAAACTATGGTAAATAAGTGACATATCGAAAATGGTTACTGCATCGCGATGGCCTCGTTCCGTGAAACCTCTCTCGCTACCGTACTCGGTTACATAGGACGCCTAAATGCCATCACGGAGCGTGGATTTCCTGGGAGAACTCTGGAGTCAGCTTTCCGAGCAGAAGGATCTCGGATCGTATTCCGACGGGTTCCTTTCTCGTCCGCCAGCGGTGCGTTGAGAGTACGGATAGGGCTGCCAGATTGCCATGACATATATCTTCCTTGTTCCTACTCTGGGGCACTAGCCAGGCACCCGAGCCTAAGCAAAGGAGGAACAACATAGTAAAAATATTGCGTACTGTAAATGACGCTCTGTTTCGTGACAACAGAGCATATTCAGTGTTCAGTGGGTCAGAAGTATCCATTGCGTAAACAGCCCTCTAGTGTTAAGACCTCTGCATAGTTTACAAAACAAATTTCTGGTGGCAGATGTTGCTGAAATAGCAAAATTATACCCTTTATCTAGTACATGGTTCAGATGGTTCAAATGGCTCTAATCACTATGGGATTTAACATCTGAGGTCATCAGTCCTCTGGTCGTAGAACTAATTAAACCTAACTAACCGAAGGACATCACACACATCCATGCCCGAGGCAGGATTCGAATCTGCGACTGTAGGAGCAGCGTGGTTGGGGACTGAAGCGCCTAAAACCGCTCGACCATAGCGGCCGGCTCTGGCACATGATTTTTATAATTATTTCCGCTGTCGTTAACAACACGCCGCAAAAGAGATACATAAGATTGCTCTACATGAAATAACCATAAGAATGCATCAAAGTTATACATTGCAAACATTCTGGATCCTCATTTCAAACCGATGTACTTCGACGTAGCAATAGCTTGAGCGGATGCTGCAATAATTAATAAAGCATTCATGAACATCGATTTGCATCAAAATCGAGATATTGTATACAACTCTGGGAAGTTTGATAAAAATTAAACATATTTCTGATTATGGAGTGACCGTCATCAGTTAGTACATCGGAACTGGCTGAGTAATAAATGTGGTATTCGTGTATCTGATAAACTTTCATTTTATGTGAAAACTCGTACAACAAGACCAGATGAAAATCAATTGGAAATCTGGAAAAGTTTTGAAACTGTATGATACCATGGTTAAATATTTCATCCTCTTCGGCACTTGTGTTCCGCCTGAAAGACTATTTTCACATACGGTGCAAGTCTTAAATCAACAGCCGAATCGTTTGAAGGGCAAAATTTTTCTCTTTGTAAATTATGTAAATAAAAATCACGAATTTTGAAGAACTATTTTTATCAGCCTTTTTGTATTATTCTAATGAAGGATCTTGGGCTTCATGAAAATACGACTATCTGTTTGCTTTCAGTTTCAGGCATAATTTGAAATCCCATTACAAGGAACATCGATGTATTTTGCGATATATCGTTATTGCATGCATGTCAATATACTGTATATTGCATCCAACACCAAACAGATATCTTTTTTTAGTGCCCATCCCTAAGGAGGGACAATCAGATCTTTCAATCACGGTTTTGATCAGTTCAAATGGTTCAAATGGCTCTGAGCACTATGGGACTTAAAATCTGAGGTCATCAGTCCCCTAGAACTTAGAACTACTTAAACCTAACTAACCTAAGGACACCACACACATCCATGCCCGAGGCAGGATTCGAACGTGCGATCGTAGCGGTCGCGCGGTTCCAGACTGAAGCGGCTAGAACCGCTCGGTCACAACTGCCGGCCTTTGATCAGTCTAGGTACGATGTAGATGCATTTTTCCTGAATACCTGGCTAGCGGCTTTTCATCCGACGGTTCCAATTTCCTGAGCAAATCGACGTGGGCGTTTTATGCGTGCCACCTACGTCCGTTACGTTTCTCTGGTTTCGACGAAAGAAGCGAAGCACGGCACCTAATCTTCATAGCTATCATGCTCTCAGTACCTGTTGAAATCATACCTGTGGACTTTTTTTTTTTTTTTTTTTTTTGCAATTTCATGGTACAGAATATCATTAATCGTATATGTCATACAAAACTGTTCGAAAGTAGTAGTTTTCGCCGTAGTAATTTCATTTATAAATCAGTCATTCCAGGAGACTTTCTTCTAAAGCGTACTGTGTTTGTTACAGAACAGCTTACAAAATCGTCTTACTCGCTACCTATTGCATCGCTTTACGTGCTAGAACAGAATTTTGTTTGGTATTTCTGGTAGAAGCAACCCAAACGTAAATTCAGAGAGCACGACACACATTTAATGAAAGGCACTGTCTTGTAGGCACGCGGAATTTACAGAAGCGATACCGGAAAACACGGTTTAAATTCAAATAGAGTATTCGTTCCTCATTCAACTTCGATGCGAACCATACGTGTTTGATCATTCCTTTGATAGTACGTGCACTAAACTGATGCAGAATTAAATAAAGTATTTTTATGGAATCTTTCCTCGATGCGATTTTTCTACTAGTCTTTAGCAAGTTGTCAGCATTATGATTTTGCATAAAATGCATGTCTGACCATCAGCTGCATCTTTATTTAAAACTCAAATATCGACCAGTTTCAGTCGCAGACCATCTTCAGGGATTCTATTCGAAAATACAAAAAAATACATATAGTATACAGGAAATGTTACAAATTCTTTTCCAAGGAAGTGTAAAATATGGTTGAATACTTATAGGGTTAAAACATTTTATGCCACAACAGAACATCCGTCATTAGTTAAATAATGGCCATGTCTTATATGTAGATCATGTCATGAATTCCAATATACCACACAGGAATTCTAAAGGCAAACATACTAATAAAGTGCGTAGACAGAGCAGTACTGAAGAGAAGATCAGATGTATAATTGTTACAATTGTACAGTTAGTGAAAGATCTTTAGAAAGTATTTTCGTCATATGGAACAAAAATATCTAGATGGAAACTTTCTTGCTAAATGCAAATGAGTTGACTGTCTTTGGCGAACATATTTGGTATAGTTTCACATCTAATCAGAAAAACTAAGTTACTATCTCCAAACTTATAATAATATTGATCTCACAATACAAGGTAGAAATCATTATAAAACACTTATGTCAAACAGTAGCGGAATCATTGCATATACTCATCATATGTAAATAAAGTTTAGTCAAAGTGCTTGATTAGAAGCCTAGCATATACTAATACGATAAAGAACGGGAGGGCGTAAATAATTGATAATTTTGAAATTCTTTTCGTGAACATTTTAACCTGTCTGTAAAAAATAAGCATCACGGATGGCAAAGTGGAGTACATTGGGGTGGGATGATTTTTACGGGGGAGGCATTCGCTTTTGCTTCACCTACAAAAATCTGTCTGACCAGTCTGCTCTGCCCACGAATCAATAAGGGAAAAAAAAGTAGGATTTGACCCGGGGCTGCCGGTGTGGTAAACATGGAATTTTGCCGCTGCGCCACGCTAGTTTTATTGAAATAACAGTTTCGTTACCCTGACAGGAGGTCCATGTAACATTTCAACATCGATTTTGTCGGAAATTGGGGGCCGTGGCTTGAAACACCGCTAGCTACGTACTTAGGACAGGTCCTCTACAAAGTACTGTTGTTGTTGTTGTTGTGGTCTTCAGTCCTGAGAGTGGTTTGATGCAGCTCTCCATGCTACTCTATCCTGTGCAAGCTTGTTCATCTCCCAGTACCTACTGCAACCTACATCCTTCTGAATATGCTTAGTGTATTGATCTCTTGGTCTCCCTCTACGATTTTTACCCTCCACGCTGCCCTCCAATGCTAAATTTGTGATCCCTTGATGCCTCAAAACATGTCCTACCAAACGATCCCTTCTTCTAGTCAAGTTGTGCCACAAACTTCTCTTCTCCCCAATCCTATTCAATACCTCCTCATTAGTTACGTGATGTACCCATCTTATCTTCAGCATTCTTCTGTAGCACCACATTTCGAAAGCTTCTATTCTCTTCTTGTCCAAACTGGTTATCGTCCATGTTTCACTTCCATACATGGCTACACTCCATACAAATACTTTCAGAAACGACCTCCTGACACTTAAATCTATACTCGATGTTAACAAATTTCTCTTCTTCAGAAACGATTTCCTTGCCATTGCCAGTCTACATTTTATATCCTCTCTACTTCGACCATCATCAGTTATTTTACTCCCTAAATAGCAAAACTCCTTTACTACTTTAAGTGTCTCATTTCCTAATCTAATCCCCTCAGCATCACCCGATTTAATTTGACTACATTCCATTATCCTCGTTTTGCTTTTGTTGATGTTCATCTTATATCCTCCTTTCAAGACACTGTCCATTCCGTTCAACTGCTCTTCCAAGTCCTTTGCTGTCTCTGACAGAATTACAATGTCATCTGCGAACCTCAAAGTTTTTACTTCTTCTCCATGAATTTTAATACTAACACTTCGAAATCCGTGAGTCGTAGATCTGATGATCTTCTTGTGACCTGGCGCCTGCGATCGCTTTGTCGCCATTCGAGTCTCGTGTGTCTGTCTGTGTGTGTGTGTGTGTATGTGTGTGGTGTGTGTGTCCGCCCGATTTATTGTGACGCGCGTGACTCGCCCGTCGCTTTCGAGCAGTACGGGCACCGTGCATGTGACCGCTCGCCGCCTTGCCATTTGGCGACGTCGTGCGTCGTGTCGGAGCACGACGCCACTCCATCAGTTCAGGCAGGTATGCGTGCCTCGTCTTCAGCTGGCGACGTGGAAAGGCCAGGAGCAACACACGCATACGCCAAGTTTAGTGGCTCACTCTGTCCAGTGCCGTCTCTTCTGGACAGATGCACGTGATTATAGGCCTGTATCGCTGACGGCAACCTGTAACAAAGTTACGGAACATTATGACATTTTGGCAGAGTCAAAAAGTTCGCTATGAAAAACGACGTGGATTCGGCATACAGAGATCTTGCGAAACTCAGATCACTCTATCCGTGAGATCCAAACTGGCGTAGTCAAAAGGGTCCTGGGTGATGCAACTTGCTTGCCCGCATCTCGTGGTCGTGCGGTAGCGTTCTCGCTTCCCACGCCCGGGTTCCCGGGTTCGATTCCCGGCGGGGTCAGGGATTTTCTCTGCCTCGTGATGGCTGGGTGTTGTGTGCTGTCCTTAGGTTAGTTAGGTTTAAGTAGTTCTAAGTTCTAGGGGCCTGATGACCATAGATGTTAAGTCCCATAGTGCTCAGAGCCATTTTGATGCAACTTGCTTGATAGTTGGGCGCCGCCGTTTACTGAACAAAATACGAGCTTACCGAGCATCGGACCAGATTTGTTACTCGAATTCAGGATTTTCTTGCAGACATAACTGAACATGTTCGTAACCGAACGAAACAGACACATGTAAACGTCATTTCAGCCGTTACTATTTACAGTTTATGTTAATTACGTATTATGGGTTGGAAGCTGTGTGAGGCTATTCACTGATAATGCTATTGTCTATAAGGAGGTTTGCAATGCCTCCAGAACGTAGCGAAGCATAGAACGGCCAGCGGAGGATGGTCGAGTGATGTAGTGACTGAAAGTTAACCCTGAATGTAAGTAAGTGTAACATGTTGTTGTTGTTGTGGTCTTCAGTCCTGAGACTGGTTTGATGCAGCTCTCCATGCTACTCTATCCTGTACAAGCTTCTTCATCTCCCAGTACCTACTGCAACCTACATCCTTCTGAATCTGCTTAGTGTATTGATCTCTTGGTCTCCCTCTACGATTTTTACCCTCCACACTGCCCTCCAATGCTAAATTTGTGATCCCTTGATGCCTCAAAACATGTCCTACCAACCGATCCCTTCTTCTAGTCAAGTTGTGCCACAAACTTCTCTTCTCCCCAATCCTATTCAATACCTCCTCATTAGTTACGTGATGTACCCATCTTATCTTCAGCATTCTTCTGTAGCACCACATTTCGAAAGCTTCTATTCTCTTCTTGTCCAAACTGGTTATCGTCCATGTTTCACTTCCATACATGGCTACACTCCATACAAATACTTTCAGAAACGACCTCCTGACACTTAAATCTATACTCGATGTTAACAAATTTCTCTTCTTCAGAAACGATTTCCTTGCCATTGCCAGTCTACATTTTATATCCTCTCTACTTCGACCATCATCAGTTATTTTACTCCCTAAATAGCAAAACTCCTTTACTACTTTAAGTGTCTCATTTCCTAATCTAATCCCCTCAGCATCACCCGATTTAATTTGACTACATTCCATTATCCTCGTTTTGCTTTTGTTGATGTTCATCTTATATCCTCCTTTCAAGACACTGTCCATTCCGTTCAACTGCTCTTCCAAGTCCTTTGCTGTCTCTGACAGAATTACAATGTCATCGGCGAACCTCAAAGTTTTTACTTCTTCTCCATGAATTTTAATACCTACTCCGAATTTTTCTTTTGTTTCCTTTACTGCTTGCTCAATATACAGATTGAATAACATCGGGGAGAGGCTACAACCCTGTCTCACTCCTTTCCCAACCACTGCTTCCCTTTCATGCCCCTCGACTCTTATAACTGCCATCTGGTTTCTGTACAAATTGTAAATAGCCTTTCGCTCCCTGTATTTTACCCCTGCCACCTTCAGAATTTGAAAGAGAGTATTCCAGTTAACGTTGTCAAAAGCTTTCTCTAAGTCTACAAATGCTAGAAACGTAGGTTTGCCTTTCCTTAATCTTTCTTCTAAGATAAGTCGTAAGGTTAGTATTGCCTCACGTGTTCCAACATTTCTACGGAATCCAAACTGATCTTCCCCGAGGTCCGTTTCTACCAGTTTCTCCATTCGTCTGTAAAGAATTCGCGTTAGTATTTTGCAGCTGTGGCTTATTAAACTGATAGTTCGGTAATTTTCACATCTGTCAACACCTGCTTTCTTTGGTATTGGAATTATTATATTCTTCTTGAAGTCTGTGGGTATTTCGCCTGTCTCAAGTGTAACATATAGCACATTAATGTTCGATTGCAGGAAACGGTAAGTACCATAAAATACCTGCGAGTAACCATCATGAGTGACGTAAAGCTGAATGTCCACGTCAACCAAACAGTAAGGAAAGCAGATGACAGGTTGATTTTCCTTGGGGGGAATGTAGTAAAGGAAATGAAACTCATCCACCAATGAAATGGCTTACGAAACATTCGTTCGACAACTTCTCGAGTACTGTTCGTCTGAACAGGATCTTACACACTAGGACAGATACAGGCGAGATAAGGGACATAGGGGCACGTTTACGCAGGGCGCTTTTCTCTCTAACCAGTCTTGCTAGAGCGGGACTGGCAATGGAAGATTAGTACAGCCGTCTACTGAAGGCTCTTACCAGGTTCACATCACCAGATGACTGAACGTTTTAAGAGCGAAACAAAATACTTGTCGTTTTGTGCAAAGTGAGTAAATTTCGTTACAAACATATCGAAGCTCCTATGGAACATTTCTCTTAGAATTAAGGGGCTCCGGAACGCCCTATACTTGCAATGTTAAAATAACGCTTATAAATTACATCTTTCCTCACAAAGTATTTGAGGTAGGAAGTTGAACTTTTTACAGATTATTTATTGGAATATGGGCTACAACTTAACACAGGGATTTTACAAAATTTTAGTTCAGTTATTAAAGATGATTTTTTTCAATTGTAATGAAAATTCACAATATTTTTTGCAATTTTTTATTTATATATTCAAAAATATACAGTTTTTTTGGAAAAACGCTGTGTTAAATTATGCAGAAGGTACTTGAAACAAATATGTTTGGAAGATCCTTAGAAAACATGTAATTAGTATGAGAAAATAAAAGTTTTGGGAATCGAGCGACAAAGATTGGATTAACTTTTTAGTGCATTCCAGGTCCATAGGATGGATTATCTTCATCCTCTGCAAACTCCTCCTCCAGCTTCCTCTTGTTCCTCCTCCTGTTTACTCTTGCTTGTATTTCTAGACTCTTTACAGCCCTGTCTGCAGCCCGAAGGCGTTCCTTGTCTAAGGCAAGCATCGCTCGTACCATGTTAGAACCTATCTTCATTCCCATATTTCTAAATACCTTGCACCTTACAATGTTGCCATCATTGAAAGTCGCAACAGCATCATACACACCAAAGTGAAGTGTTTCTATTCCAACAAATACAGTCTTGGGGATTCTCGACCATATAACACTATTTACACTTTCATTGGGGTTTTGAGTTTTTCCGTGAATACACTTTTTCAACAGTTCAGGTGCTGCTAAGTCTCTGAAAATAGGTTTTATCACCTCCATTTATTGCATGAGGCAGACTATGCTTATGAGTGTACACTCCACAAGTTAGCAATCCTTTGTTATATTTACAGCAACTGTCTTCTTCTTTGGGACACAAACTATGTTGGGGATTTTCATCGTCTTTATTGATTACAGTAATAACACATATCTTTGGCTTTCCAACATTTCTCCTTTTCTTAGAAGCCTTCAGAGGATTTCTAATAACTTTACTTTTACTCATTATTATACTTCAATAAAACAGAGACTCAAGAAACCGAATTAATTACGAATATTTTCGAGATAACGACAGAGTAAATAAACATGAAACAATCGACAATCACACCAGCGATATATATTGAACCATCACAGGTTAGCCACAACACATACTTAATCTCACATCTCTAAAATGTACCTGATGAACACGGACGTTAATAATAACACCATTTGACAGCAGTTTAACAGCGCCACAGTGGGTCACGCCCATGTAGAACACATTTCAAAAAAATTTAAAAATAGTTGTAGTCTTCGGAATTGAATAAATTATATATCTATTAAAAGGTAATAGTCTGCAGATTCAGAAAACGCAAAAAAGTAGAAATTGAACTTTTCATGATTTTGAGCCTTTCCGGAGCCCCTTAAGAAGAGATAAATATGTGTTGGCTTACAGGAGGTTATTTTGCTTTACAAGGTACATTTGTAGAATTTCAAAGCCTGAAAGTTACTATTGTAGTTTCCAAATTAATTCAAACATGGCGGTGGGGCATGTTTACGTAATACTGTTGGTGCACATTTACGTATTTTGTATTTCCAATGAAATGATGATGAGGACAACACAACATCCAGTGCACGGGCAGAGAAAACCTCCAACCGGGCCAGCAATCGAATCGCATGGGAGGCAAGCACGTAACCACTCAGCTAAGCAGGCATACTGAACAGTGATTGTCAGCAAATAGAGGCTGCACCATGGGATCGACACAATACGGTGTTTTTGGCACCTTGGGGAAACTACCTATCCAGAAGAATGCCATTTGGATTAAAGAATGGACCTGCAACATTTCAAAGATTTTTGGAAAGAGTACTCAGTGGTGTAAAACCACAGAAATGCTTAGTGTATGACATAACTGTCTACAGGAGTGACACGGAACAGCATGTACAGCGATTAAGAGGAATATTCCTAAGGGTAAAAGCAGTGAAGTTAACATGTAATTTTGTGTTGGTAGAGAAAGCATACCTAGATCATATCGTAAGTAAAGATGGAGTTAAGGCAGAACCAAAATTAACTAGACCTGTACGTCAATTTCCTGTACCAGAATCTGTAAAGGACTTAAGAGTCGTGAACTATTACCACTGGATTTCCGGATATTGGCATACGGTTGACACAATTGTTAATACAGGATACTAAATTAGTGTAGTCACAAGAGTGCCAGCATGATTTTAAGGAGCCAAAAGAAGCTTTAACATCGACATTGATATTGGATTTTCCGGATTTTAATACAGACTTTGTTTTATCATGTGATGCATCAAATCATGAATTTGGCTGTGTGTCGTCACAAGAGGTGGAAGGCGTAGAACGTCTGGTAGCTTTCTAATTAAGGCAATTAAATTCGGCAGAAAGAAATTATTTCACAACCGAGAAAGAGATGTTAGCCTTATTTATGGAATTACATATTTCAAATATTATCTGCACAGTAAAAAGTTTTGGGTAATAACAGATAATGTAACATTAAATGGTTGTTGCGGTTAGACGTGATGGGCAGTACGACTGGTGAATTTGATTTCAAAGTCATGCATAATCCTGGGAAGAAGCATTGAAATGCGGACGGCTTGACTAGAAAAGCAGCGGTATTACATATTGGGGATAATAAATATGAGGAATAGCAAACTGCACAGAGAACGGATGACGTATGTAAGCAGTATCTTAAGCAGTCACAGTTTAGTATGCAGGATAGGTTGCTACTCAGAAAAACCAGTTTGGGACCACAGGTCGTGGTACCAGCGAAGCTAAGGAATAGTTCCTACAAGAAGCTCATCATCGCATATTAGTGGGTCATGAATCTTGCAGGTCAACAAACAGAAGAGTAGCAGAAAGTTGTTGGTGGAGGAACAGGCAGACGGATGTAAAGCCGTATGTGCGGGATTGCATACAGTGTGTACAGAGAGCGGATTTGTGTCCAGCGGAGGTTAGCTGAAGCACTAGCACCATTCGAATTTCTGGAAATTTATGTTTTAGGTCCATTCAGTAAAACACCTACAGGGTATGAGTATGTACTCACAATAATATATCATTTTTCAAGGTACGTAGAAATGGTTGCGATGCCAAACCATCAGGCAGCAGAAGTGGCACAAGAAGTTGTTAATAATTCCATACTGAATTTTGGAGTTTCTGAAACAATAGTAGCAGAGCAGGGAACGAACTTCATGCCAGATACAGGGTCACTCCAAAAGAAATGCACACTATTTTTTAAAAATCCATCTTTTATTCTACATGTTTGAAAGTTTTACAGTGTGTAGATACATCCTTTAGGAACAATATTTTCATTTCTCCACATAATTTTCATCCCTCTCAACTGCTTTACGCCGTCTTGGAACCAGCGCCTGTGTACCCACTCGGTAAAATTCTGGACCAACCTGTTGGAGCCACTGTTTGGCAGCGTGCACAAGGCAGTCATCATCTTCAAACCTTGTTCCACGAAGAGAGTCTTTCAGTGTCCCAAAGAGATGGTAGTCACATGGAGCCAGGTCAGGACTGTATGGCGGGTGTTTCAGTGGTGTCCATCCAAGTTTTGTGATCGCTTCCACGGGTTTTTAACTGAAATGTGGCCGTGCATTGCCGTGCAACAGCAAAACATTCTGCTTTTGCCTATGTGGTCGAACACGACTCAGTCGAGCTTGAAGTTTCTTCAATGTCGTCACATATGCATCAGAATTTATGGTGGTTCCACTTGGCATGAAATCCACAAGCAAAAGTCCTTCGGAATCGAAAAACACCGTAGCCATAACTTTTCCAGCAGATGATGTGATTTTGAATTTTTTTTTTCTTGGGTGAATTTACATAATGCCACTCCACTGATTGCCTCTTCGTTACTGGTGAAAAATGGTGGAGCCATGTTTCATCACCTGCCACAATTCTTCCAAGAAATTCCTCTCCACCATTCTCGTACTGTTCCAAAAGTTCGCTGCATACCGTTTTTCTTGTTTCTTTGTGAGCCACTGTCAACATCTTGGGAACCCACCTGGCACAAACCTTTTTTAACGCCAACACTTTCAGTATTCTGTAAACACTTCCTTCCCCTATCTCAACGTAGGGTGACAATTCGTTCACTGTGATGCGTATGTCAGCAGTCACCAATTCGGTAACTCTCTGCACATTGTCTGGAGTGTGTGTAGTACGAGGCTTGCCGCTGCGAGGACAAATCCTCAATATTGCCGTGCCCGCTTTCATCACGTAACCTGCTTGCCCGCCGACTAACTGTACTGCGATCAACAGCAGCATCTCCATACGCCTTTTTCAACCTCTTGCGGATGTTTCCCACTGTCTTGTTTTCACAGCACAGGAATTCTATGACAGCACGTTAATTTTGACGAACGTCAAATGTAGCAGCCATCTTGAAGACATGTTGTGACGGCGCCACTCAAGGGAACAGGTTGAACTAAGTTTGAAAACAATCGGGAAGGATGTATCTACACACTGTAAAACTTTCACACATGGAGAATGAAAACTGAATTTTTACAAAAATAGTGTGCACTTCTTTTGGAGTGACCCTCGTATATTCAAGAACTGTGTAAATTATTGAATGCGAAGAACTAAACGATGAGTTATTTTCGATCCACAAGCCAATGCAAGAACTGAATGAATGCATAGAACAATTGAGAAGACGCTTGAATACTACATTGACTCACATCCCAGCAACTGGGATGTCTATTTGAAGTACGTAATCTCTGCTTGCAACAACATCCAAATACAGGATTATCACCACATGAAGTAGTATATGGTCGTAAAGTGCCATGACCTTTTGGCATATTGAACACGAAAAAACGGAAGACTAGAGTCTTAGATCGGCGAAGGAGAAAAGAGACCCACTTGCAATGTCGGGAATATACCGTATACCATGCACATGCGGAAAAGTTTATGTCGGAATGACTGGACGATCCATCAACACCAGGATCAACGAGCATAAGCGACATTGTAGGTTGGGGCAGGTGGAGAAATCGGCCGTGGCAGAGCACGCACTCAATGAGACCGACCACGTAATAAAATTCGCCGCCACGGAAGTTCTGGCTGTAGAGAAGCACTATCACACGCGCTTGTTCAGAGAAGCTGTAGAAATACAAAAACACGCGAACAGTTTGAACAAGAAAGAGGAAAGCCTTAAGGTCAACGGATCCTGGCTTCCCGTACTGTAGCGAACGACCGTCGCAGGTAGCAAGAGGAGAACCGCACCGGAAATGACCGCGGAGAAGCCCTCGGACGTTGGCGCGCCAGGTACATATAGTCTGCGCCCGCGAGCTCGGCTCCAGTTCACCACCGGCAATGGAGGGTGAAGCTTTGACAATGCCAGCCACTCGTGCTGGCGAAACGTCAGAAAAATCATTAGATGAACGTCGGCCGAAGAACCCGAGACAGAAGCCAATAGGCAGTTTGTCAGACTAGAGTCTGTTAACGAATTTTCCAGAGTAATTAGCGAAATTTATAATAGACTACGGAGATGAAATACACGAGCCCTGGAGAAACAACAAAAAGCAGTTGTAATACAGCAAGAATGCCACCGTATCAGGTTGATCGGTATGTAACGCTATCATATATTTTTGCGAAGCACCAGGGGCGATACCAAGTGGTCGAGTCTACATCGCCAGTAAATTCCAATATTCAATTGCTGTCGAGAACAAAACTGTGCTTGTAGGGCAGTTGAAACCTTTTCAAGGGCGTCTAGAAGTTATGCCAGGAATAGGAGATGCGGACCAGAAGGGGAGAGCCGGCAGAAAGGATTCAGAAGATAAATATGTGGTTTTGAATGAAACAGTAACGAGGTCGCCACATGGAGATTTTCATTTAATATTTTTTTTAGGTTAGGTGTAGATTTAGTGTAATCAGTATAAGCAACTGCAGAGCAGTAATGAATTTAAGGGGGAGGAAAGTAATAGGTATTTCTGACTGTAGGTGAGATGCAGAGAAGACGAGATGATGAGGTTCATAGCGGAACTACCAATCTTCGTCGGGGTGGAAGTGCTAGGGAACCAGCACCTGCATGGAGGAGTGCCGTTTGCCACGTGGGAAGATGTAGTGATCACCAATCATCACTGGATGATGTAGGTGCTATTCAATGCTTGGGAGATGCATAATGAGGTGAGAAGATTGAAAGAAGCATTCGACAAATTCCGTCATGGAACTGAAAGGCACGTGATACTCAAAGGAAGTGCTGGGGTATGTGAGAGAGTGCATGGGGAGAAAGAGAAATTAAGGAGTGAGATGACCACCGAGGTACTGGGAGTGATCCCACATACGCAAAGGAGAGGGGTTTGTCGACGCTGGAGGTCGGCTTATGAAAACAATATTTGGCACTTCTGATGAGGAAGATATTAGAAGGGTGAAAGACGCCATAGTAATGGTGAAGCGTTGGGAAGCAGGGAACAAAGCTGTGAGTTCAAAATGATTCAAATGGCTCTGAGCGCTATGGGACTTAATTTCTGAGGTCATCAGTCCCCTAGAACTTAGAACTACTTAAACCTAACTAACCTAAGGACATCACACACATCCATGCCCGAGGCAGGATTCGAACGTGCGACCGTAGTGGTCGTTCGGTTCCAGACTGTAGCACCTAGAACCGCTCGGCCACCCCGGCCGGCAAAGCTGTGAGTAATTGTCACACTGTGCAGGTTGCATGTTTAGGGAAGGATGTATTGAATAATACACTACTAATACTACAGCTGACTGGAGAAGCAATGCGGTTGCCAGAACTGCAGGAGAGGCAGTTAATCAGAACTACAAACCGAAGTAGTAGTTTTAGACAGGGAAGTCGTAATGATAAAATGATTGCAGTCCGTAGGAGTTAGTGCGTGGGAAGCACGAGACAAAGTAATAGAACTACAGGGGGCTATGCGGCAGGCTGTAAGAGGTCGGCTAGGAGGAAACCTGTTGTTCCATAACAGTATTTAGAGAGTGTATGGAAAGTACAGAAGGAACTGGGGTTGGATTTAGAACTTGAGCAAAAAGCCTTACCTCCTTATTTCAAGGTAGCCACAGTATCAGTGAGAACTTACGGAGCGAAACATTGTATTTCATATTCTATACCAGTAGGTTGGAAACAAGCATATTACGAGTGCCACATTGTACATGCGTGTCCTGCCAAGTGGGGTGTATTGAAAAAATTTGTAAGAGTAAAAACGCAGCGACAATTATTAGTTGCAAAAGACAAGGGAAGATATATAGAAATGGAAGAAGCAAGTTTACAAAAATGCTACCAAGGGGAAATCCAGTCTGTTCAAATATGGTAATAAGAGAGGGGCAGGATTCCTGCGCAGTGAAATTGATAATGGGACAAATGGAGGTAAGAGAATGGAACAAAGAAGCGATCGAGCTGGAATTGTACTTTCAGCAGGTTGAGGTGCATTGCTTGTGTTCTATGTCTGACATGACGGTTGTAGAGCGGGAGAATCATACATGAGCAAAGAGGCTAGAATTAAATGGAGTAGTGTGTTATTAAATGGAGCAATGTCCAATATAATTGGGCCTACTTTCCATCAGGCCACCGAGATTTCAGATGTAGTTCTACAAAATGTTTCGCTGTCTCGTTTGTATTGGCCAGAGGAGACAAAGTAAGTGCTATCTACCACAAATCTAACTAGCTTAAATCAGACTCTAGGGTTGGAATTAATGCAGTCTATGTGCCGGCCGAAGTGGCCGTGCAGTTAAAGGCGCTGCAGTTGGAACCGCGAGACCGCTACGGTCGCAGGTTCGAATCCTGCCTCGGGCATGGATGTTTGTGATGTCCTTAGGTTAGTTAGGTTTAACTAGTTCTAAGTTCTAGGGGACTAATGACCTCAGCAGTTGAGTCCCATAGTGCTCAGAGCCATTTGAACCAATGCAGTCTATAAACACGCTTCTGCACCGTCAGGAGGGATGAGTCTCTTGGAAACCTTATTGTAGCTTGTAAATCAGGAAAATCAGTAGTGGAAAGAGACAACATTGACTACTATCATACCACATACATTCTGGTGAGCGTAGTCCTTGTTTTGGTACGTAAAATACAAAGTACATGACTGAGTTCAGACCTAGCCGTCATACAGATTCCAGTGGATTGGATACCCTGAGCAAGAAAACAGCAGAAAGAAGATGAACGTACAAGAGGGGGTAGCATTAAGGATTGTTAGCGCCCGCAGTCTTAAATCTTAATCGTCAATTTTTCTGGAGGACTAGGAATTTAACGGACTATATAATGGTTCGAATCCATTCGGATTGCAATGAGTGACAACATATGTAGGGAAGCACTTATTATTGACAACAATCACACACAAAGAAAATACATATATTCGCCTTTTAGCATACGAGACGTGCGGGCCCCGACATGTGACAGCCGCCCGACCGAGTGTCCCTTCATAACTGCCATCTCTCCCTCGCCGCGGCGAGTGTACCGTTAGGTGCCCTTGGAGGGGTGGCCCACTGACCTCTGTCCCTCTTGTACAAATACCTCCAGAGAGGGCAGCACTTTCCAGAGACTGAGTCACATGTAACGACCGAACAAGGATAATTAATTCATTTTAGCTTGTAAGTTTGGAAAGCAGAGTTTGAAGTTATTGTGCAAGAAACCTAGAAATGAAATAAGTTCCATAGTATTTGAGTTAAGGAGCAGGAGAAGGGGTCCTGCAGAAATGTGTAAGGTTAAGTTGTCAGAATAATTCTTAGTAGGTGAAACAGAAGGGCTGGCCGCCAAGGACTCTGATGTAAAGGATAAATAAGTTTGATCAGCCAGAGAGATCGGGTCTTGACAAGAAGGTGGGAAATGTAGCGTATCGCTCATATTTGGTCAAAAAGTAAGCCAGAGAGGAAGTGAGTTGCCAGCCGCAGGTAGGCAACGGTGTTATGAGGTGCGAACCGAAACATGGGCGACAGACATTGTGTAGCAGAGCCAGACAGGTGTGCTACGGTAACAGGCAATGCTAGAGGACGGACAGAAGTCTTTCCTCGCTTACCACTACAGAAGTGTTTGGAGTACATGCCTTAAGCCCTAAGCGAACAGAATCTGGAGCATATAAGTACTCACCCATTTATGTAGTAAAATATTCTCGTCTCCAGCCTACACCATGAGTCCATGATACCTCGAGTGACATCCTGCAATGCAGTACTGAGTCCGTTGTTCAGCCACAGAACTGGGCAGCTTGCCCTGAGTCATAAGACCAGCCACCGCCAGAGCAGAAAGCTGTCCACTCGCTGGAGAGAGGTCACGACCACTTAAGAGATGTCGCCAGCGGCGCTGTTGTGATTTCATCACGGTCGCAACTGGAGACGCCACTGACAGCGGAATTTGAGTGATGCCACTCTCGATCCTGTTCTTTGCGCTGTCAGCAATGCCGACCATCTATTATTTCATATGAGAGCCGACTGGACGCTCCGCCAAACTGTTCCTGATGTAATATGACCAAACGGCGGAACAAAAAAGTTAATTAAAGAAATCTACTGCTACCATATTGATCGAAGCAGAAGAAATCAATTAAAATTTGTGCTTCAGGTGGAACTTGACCCCAGGTTTTCTTGCTCTCTAGGCAGAGATGCTAACCATTACACCACCACAGTATGATGGTCAAGATTGCTGCACGAACTACCCAAGTTGAGTGCCCTCCACAACACAAACTTCAATTCATATCTTCTGCTTATTTTCCCTTACATTGTCACTACTGCCAGGGCTCTCCGACACTCGAATAGCACCCCAGCGTTGGACTTAATGGGAGAGTCCTGTACCATAGGGCAACATTTAATTATAAAATCTACCGCTGTCCTGACTCCTTATTTCACTTTCCATGGGTGACAATCCGTGGGTCATCTAACACTATCACCTCTGTCCGATGAACTGTGAATATACAGCACCCATCCTTTCTGGTACTTTTTAAATATCCTTTCAACTTGATTTTCATCCTTATGAAGAGTAAAAAGTCTAAGATTTTTGTTGAAAATTCGTGAATAATTCAGACTGTATGTTACCTCGTCATTGTCATGGCAGATTACCCAGTCACTCAAATGCCGTTGCTGTCAATGTTTTCCCTTGATGATATCCCTAAAACGACTAAAATTTAGCAACATAATTCGCTTATTCACCATCTGTGATACGTTTGTACCGGTATATTTTGGGTAAGCTTGCAGGAGTGATTTGACTTCGTGTGAGTTTCTTTGGCATGCCGTGAGACCACGTGACTTGTGGAAGTTTGGGCTTGAGACGCGGTGGAAGCGTGAAAGAGAAGAGAGAGGCTTGGGCGGTACATTGGTGCCCCGTTCCCTAGTAGTGGGAGCACGTGAAGATCATCCAGGTCAGTGAAGTGTGTTGATTGTGAAAGGTGGCAGGTTTTCTGGTTTGGAGGTGGCTGCGTGATGGGTAGCCACATGTAAAGTTTTCAATTCCTTCGTGGCATTTCCATTGCTGTCGTGTAACAATTCTATTCCGCCACGAAAGTACTTCAGCGAGGTGTACCCCTACTGTGAAGCTGTATGGCATTTATTTTTGTCGCTAGCTATGAGGCTGCCAGAGTGCCATTTTGTCGTAAGCCGCTCGGTCTTCAGCCGCCTGAGACGGCACTCGATTAAATGTGTGCGATTCGACCAAATGGGCCGTCTAATGACTGCTGATTCATGTGCTAAATTAATTTATTTTCTAATTTAGAGCTCAACAACGCAACTGGTTTTATTCTACCTGTGTAAAACCCTGACCGATGTCGAATGTCAAACCAGTTTCTAGGCAGGGTTTTCAGGGTTGTGCCGTGGCGTTATTCTTTGGCACAAATTCCGGCTTGTAATTTAACCTGCTAAATTGGATGTATTTGCCTAATAAGTTGAACTCAGTGGAACACTATAGTGTTTGTGCTACTTATTCGCGCCCTTAAACCATTCTGATGTTGGTAGTTTTTTTCTTATTATTATTAACTCCGACCGAACAGGCCTGAGAAGGTCCAACGGTGCCTACTGGCCGCATTGTCATCCTCAGCCCACAGGCGTCACTGAATGCGGATACGGAGGGTCATGTGGTCAGCACACTGCTCTCCCTCAGTATGTCATTTTACGAGACCGGAGCCGCTACTTCTCATTCAGATAGCTTCTCAGATTGTCTCACAAGGGCTGTGTGCACCCCGCTTGCCGACAGAGACTATCCGGCAGAGCGGACAGTCAACCATCCAAATGCTAGCCCAGCCCAGCCCGACAGGGCTTAACTTCGGTGATCTGACGGGAACCAGTGCTTCCACTGTGGCAAGACCGTTGGCTCTTGTTATTATTGCTCCTTTGAAATAATTTGGGATTTTACGTTGCTTAATGCAGTCTTAGCAGTTTTCAAAGGGTTTTTGATGTTAAACCATATTTTGGCGTTTTAAATAATATTTTTATCTTAATGCTCATTGATCATTATGTTTATCTTTTTTACACTGAACTTATCTGGTGGCGTTTTTAAATAATATCTGATGTTAGTGCTCACCAGCAGCTTTAAACTAATTCAATTTTTTTTATATGAAGTTTACTGGTTGTCAACTTTGAATTAGTTTGGATGTAATTGCTCATTGGTCTCCTTAAATTTTCTTCGGCGCCTTTACAATTCAGTATTTATACGACTTTACTAACTCTGCTCAATTTACCAGCGTTGCCTTACGTAAATTGTTTGTATTGCTGATCCCCACGTACCTAATGATTTCAGTCTGACCACGGGGGAAAAACTGTCTGTGAAATCTCCCGTCAGGAAACCAAGGACGTAATATGAATTTTCTTTGTCGAGTTGTTTTTGGGCAGGATTAAAAAGGACTTTTCCTTTAAGGGCGGCATTGTTTCAGGTTCATAGTCATAAGTCCAAGTTTCATTATCAGTGTCAACCTTTGAAAGTTTGGATCATCTTGAACTTGTTGCCTAATTCCCTCCAAACTTTCACACGGCGCTGTTTCTGATCGTACTGAAGCAGTCCTGGCATAAACTTGGCCGCGTTTTACACATGTTCAGTTCTTGTGACAGAATACTTTACCGTGTACTTACTGCCCATGTGTTGGATGATCTACTTAAGATCTTGTAGAATCAGGGCTCTCACTTTCTAAACATTTTCTGGTGAGATGTCTGTCGGCGGCCGACCGAAAAGGTCATAATCAGCATTCAATATGTGCCGGTTTTGAAACTCTTATACGTGACGTAAGCCCCTGCCTGACATAAAGGATTGTCTCCGAAAGTTTGTTTCAACATTTGACGCATTTCTGCAGCGCATTTTCCAGGCCTAAAACAAAACTTTATTCCGACACGCTGCTCTTTCAGGAAAGCCTTCGCGTAACTGCAAACGCAAGGAAACAAGACACTGGAAATTTGCTCACCAACAACTGACCAAGACATTCAGCTTGCAGCTACTTTTCACACTGAATCAAGAAGTTTGAGGCACACGTGAAGATAACACTATAATATGATAGAGATTTATTTCCCTTTTCCTGTGCTTTCTGCTTTACCTTCATGATACATGGAAAGTGTTATTTAGGAACGAGTTTTGTAAATCTATTTATTTGTACAACTACGTATTTTTTTCTTTTTTTACGCAACGCAGTAGTCGTGAATTTACAGGGTGACAGTTACTGACCTATATGAAATAAAAGCGTCATAACTTCTGAATGTTTTGCGTCAGGACTTTCAAACTGCACGATTGGTGCGGGCATGATGGGAGATAGTATGCGTGTGATGGTTTGGTTTAGCGACGAGGCCCACTTCCATTTAGGTGAGTTCGTCAAAAGCAAAATTGGCGCATTTCGGGGACTGAGAATCCGCATTCCGCAATCAAAAAGTCTCTCCACCCTCAACGGGTGACTGCGTTGCCCACAATGTCTGAATAATCGGTGTCATATTCCTTGATGGCACGGTGACTACCGAACGGTACGTGAAGGTTTTGAAAGATGATTTCGTCTTCACACAAGACGCCAATGGCATGGGCCTCAGTTGGCCGTCATATGTTCCGGATCTGAACACATGCACCTCCTTTTCGTGGGGCAGTATTAAAAGCAATGTGCACAGCAATAATCCCAAAACCATTGATGAGCTGAAAACAGCCATTCAGGAGGTCATCGACAGCATCGCTGTTGCGACACTTCAGCGGGTCAGGCAGAATTTCGCTACTCGTCTCGTCTGCCCCATATCATCACCAATGATGGCAGGCATATTGAACATGTCATAATCCAATTCCGAATATGTTAGTGACGTTTACATGTCGAATAAAGTGCGTGCACGCCTTAGTTTGTAACTGTTTTTACGTTATTTACAGTCTCGGAGTGAGGCTTTGGCTTTTTATTAGTATGATGTTTAAATACATTTTCCATTAGCAGAAAACATGACATAATATTGTATGAAACTGCACGTAGCCTCACTCGGTATATTGCTAAGCGACATGTGCTGAGCGGTGTAGGAAGATATCAGAAGGTAGACAGGGAATAGCAACAAAGAAGCAGAATCTAGGTGAAGAAGATTTCCGTAGTGCCACGTGAGTACAAGTCTACTGTGGCCGTGGTCGATGTGAAAAGAGAGCTGAACGGTGAAACGTTTGGGATTTCGAGGTATATCCCGATAAGGTATTAAAAACCACACGTGTCGCGCTGCTTATTAATTGGTACTACTACTGGTCACATTAACCTTCAAAACTATTATGTGCAGACCGGTAATATGTGTGAATTCTGTAGGTGCACTGTTTTGATTGTAGACTTCACGGACTGTTTAATGCATACCGTAGACTGTAAAATTAAACAGAAATGTAGTAACGCACTCTCTTGTCGTGAACTGACGTTACGAAATTCGATCTCGAATGAATGGTGTGCCGATCACCGCACGACTACGTGAGTGTACAGTACGGATTGTTTAATGCGTGGTTCAAATGGTTCAAATGACTCTGAGCACTATGGGGCTTAACTTCTGAGGTCATCAGTCCCCTAGAACTTAGAACTACTAAAACCTAACTAACCTAAGGACATCACACACATCCATGCCCGAGGCAGGATTCGAACCTGCGACCGTAGCGGTCGCTCGGCTCCAGCCTGTAGCGCCTAGAACCGCACTGCCACTCCGGCCGGCTTTAATTCGCGTTGTGGACTGTTAATTCAAATTACATATATATTAACGTTCTCTGTTACCGCGGACGCTGGTAATGATGTGCCAAGTCGCGATCAAAAGGGGAACCGTAAATTTAAAAATACCGCTATTTATGGCTAACAAACCTTATGACGTCGGGGAACTTCACTCGTTAGTTTGTATTAAGCTTGTCTCACTTTTGACGCAGCGTATAGATGCACTAACTAAGGTAACTCTCCAAACATCGCGCGCGTCCCTGTTGCATCCACAACGGGCGGCTATGAACGATAGGATTCGCAGGACGCCAATAATTACTGGACTATACGCTCAAGGATTACATACTAACAATTTGAATGTCGATGACTCGCCGACAACTTCCGCTGAGTGAAGACTGACTTACCGTACATCAGCTCAACCTATTATTGCTTGAAAGAACTTTATATTCAGTTTAATAATTCTGTTAAAGTTATGTTACTTTTTCATAGTTACTGTCTTTCGAATAATTCAAGCTGTACTTAACTCTGAACTGCGTTTCTCAGTACCTTTCAAAATGAAAGATTAAAATCACTTTTGTTCCTTAAATCAATTAGTTTTACAGATGTAATTTCTTTGCAAGTGTCGTATCTTACTAAAGTCTTATCTTTATTGCGATTATTAGCATAGATACTGAAATCCTCACTCATAATTTCTCATTCACTTTTTAATACACGTATGTACAAATAACTGATGATGGTCGAAGTAGAGAAGATATAAATTGTAGACTGGCAATGACAAGGAAAGCGTTTCTGAAGAAGAGAAATTTGTTAACATCGAGTATAGATTTAAGTGTCAGGAAGTCGTTTCTGAAAGTACACTCCTGGAAATTGAAATAAGAACACCGTGAATTCATTGTCCCAGGAAGGGGAAACTTTATTGACACATTCCTGGGGTCAGATACATCACATGATCACACTGACAGAACCACAGGCACATAGACACAGGCAACAGAGCATGCTCAATGTCGGCACTAGTACAGTGTATATCCACCTTTCGCAGCAATGCAGGCTGCTATTCTCCCATGGAGACGGTCGTAGAGATGCTGGATGTAGTCCTGTGGAACGGCTTGCCATGCCATTTCCACCTGGCGCCTCAGTTGGACCAGCGTTCGTGCTGGACGTGCAGACCGCGTGAGACGACGCTTCATCCAGTCCCAAACATGCTCAATGGGGGACAGATCCGGAGAACTTGCTGGCCAGGGTAGTTGACTTACACCTTCTAGAGCACGTTGGGTGGCACGGGATACATGCGGACGTGCATTGTCCTGTTGGAACAGCAAGTTCCCTTGCCGGTCTATGGTAGAACGATGGGTTCGATGACGGTTTGGATGTACCGTGCACTATTCAGTGTCCCCTCGACGATCACCAGTGGTGTACGGCCAGTGTAGGAGATCGCTCCCCACACCATGATGCCGGGTGTTGGCCCTGTGTGCCTCGGTCGTATGCAGTCCTGATTGTGGCGCTCACCTGCACGGCGCCAAACACGCATACGACCATCATTGGCACCAAGGCAGAAGCGACTCTCATCGCTGAAGACGACACGTCTCCATTCGTCCCTCCATTCACGCCTGTCACGACACCACTGGAGGCGGGCTGCACGATGTTGGGGCGTGAGCGGAAGACGGCCTAACGGTGTGCGGGACCGTAGCCCAGCTTAATGGAGACGGTTGCGAATGGTCCTCGCCGATACCCCAGGAGCAACAGTGTCCCTAATTTGCTGGGAAGGGGCGGTGCGGTCCCCTACGGCACTGCGTAGGATCCTACGGTCTTGGCGTGCATCCGTGCGTCGCTGCGGTCCGGTCCCAGGTCGACGGGCACGTGCACCTTCCGCCGACCACTGGCGACAACATCGATGTACTGTGGAGACCTCACGCCCCACTTGTTGAGCAATTCGGCGGTACGTCCACCCGGCCTCCCGCATGCCCACTATACGCCCTCGCTCAAAGTCCGTCAACTGCACATACGGTTCACGTCCACGCTGTCGCGGCACGCTAGCAGTGTTAAAGACTGCGATGAAGCTCCGTATGCCACGGCAAACTGGCTGACACTGACGGCGGCGGTGCACAAATGCTGCGCAGCTAGCGCCATTCGACGGCCAACACCGCGGTTCCTGGTGTGTCCGCTGTGCCGTGCGTGTGATCATTGCTTGTACAGCCCTCTCGCAGTGTCCGGAGCAAGTATGGTGGGTCTGACACACCGGTGTCAATGTGTTCTTTTTTCCATTTCCAGGAGTGTATTTGTATGGAGTGTAGCCATTTATGGAAGTGAAACATGGAATATAAATAGATTGGACAAGAAGAGAATAGAAGCTTTCGAAATGTGGTGCTACAGAAGAATGCTGAAGATTGGATGGGTAGATCACATAACTTACGATGAAGCATTGAATAGAAATGGGGAGGAGTTTGTGGCACAACTTGACAAAAGGAAGGGGCCGGTTAGTAGGACATGTTCTGAGGCATCAGGGGATCACAAATTTAGCATTGGAGGGCAGCGTGGAGGGTAAAAATCGTAGAGGGAGACCAAGAGACGAATACACTAAGCAGATTCAGAAGGATGTAGGTTGCAGTAAGTACTGGGTGATGAAGAAGCTTGCACTGGATAGAGTAGCATGGAGAGCTGCATCAAACCAGTCTCAGGACTGAAGACCACAACAACAACATGTACATTTTTACGTTATTTGTGAGTGTTTATCTGTATTTGTATCCTATTTTGTGTGTGGATTATTGTCCCTAAGCGCGTTGTGCAGTGTTCGTTACTACGTTAGCAGACAGCAGTCCAACACTAAATTTTCAGTGTATTTGGTGAAATATTTTGTTTGGAGGAAACATTTTGACTTCGGCAGATGTTTGAATACTCATCGTGTTATAGTTCTGTGAACCTTCCTTGCGTAATATTCATTTAACCAGAAAAAGGTAAATATTCTAGGTTTCAAAACTTGCGTACGTGAGAAGTCAAGGGAGACGTATCACGGTTCCTCCACCTTCATTATATGAGCACGGCCATATCTAGCTAGATTTATAACCGCAGGCTTCTTGTTCTGTCACAAAATCTAGCTGTATTTCAATAGAATCGCAACAGTTCGCACGAAAATATTAAATTTCAGCATGTTTTGCAAACTACCTTGTTCATGTCGCTGTGTTTGTTGCTGTGGCGTCTTTATTTCCTTGGGTTTCAGCATTTCCAGAATTCTCGGGAGGCCAGTATGGGTTACAGGTGAAGGTCGCCAGGGCGATGTTCTGCCGGCTAGCGTTCCACCACCGGTTCCCACGGAGATTTAACGACCAGCTCCGAACTTCATTAACTTCATCGCGTGTTTTTCAGGAATTTCAGGGTGGAAGGAGCTGGTGGCGTAGACACGAAAAATTAACTTTTTCAGGACCGTGCGAGGTGCCTCTGGCTAGCAAACTGGACTCGCATTCGGGAGGACGGCGGTTCAAACCCGCGTCCGGCCATCTTGATTTAAGTTATCCGTGATTTCTCTAAAACACTTCAGCTAAATGCTGGGATGGTTCCTTTGAAAAGGCACGCGAGTTAATGAAAAACACAGAAATACAAAATAAAAGTTAAATGAATAATTTATAACAAGGGTTCTATTCTGAGGTCTATATTTGATGTAGACGACAGAGAATTACTTGATTTATTACGTTGAATAATGTTTATTCAAAGAGGACGTTTCAAACAAACAGGAAGTGTTTCTACGATAATCAAGTATAATACAAATAGAAATAACATTATTAAATGCAGTAAAGTTAAGTTGAGAGCGTTTGGAGAATGTTAGCGAAATCCGCAAACTAACTAGTCATCAGAGGTATGAGAAAACTAAGTCCATTTCGTAATCACAATACACTAAATATTCACCACCTCAAAACAGTTCAGAGCTCAACATCATGATTCACAAATTAACACACGTGATACAAAGAATCGTAACTCATACTCTGTCTAATCCCAGTTCTGTAATACAAGTGGAAAATGTTAAGAGTCTTTCTCTGGACCACATTCAGACCTGTCGAAATACAGAGTCCCCCAAAAGTAAAAGTATTGCAGTGGCCTTTCACTGCCCAGAGTCACTTACCTACATGATCGAATACCACTCGTTACCACTGGCAAGGACCGCATCTCGTGGTAGTGCGGTAGCGTTCTCGCTTCCCACGCCCGGGTTCCCGGGTTCGATTCCCGGCGGGGTCAGGGATTTTCTCTGCCTCGTGATGGCTGGGTGTTGTGTGTGATGTCCTTAGGTTAGTTAGGTTTAAGTAGTTCTAAGCTCTAGGGGACTGATGACCATAGCTGTTAAGTCCCATAGTGCTCAGAGCCATTTGAACCATTTGAACCACTGGTAGGTCCGCCTCCTTCAAGCACAAACGTTAAAGTCCAAGAAACTTTTCCTTGAGCTCTTCACTCAGAAAAAGTTCTGGACTCCACTCGACTTCTTCAGTGTTCCGCTACTGCCCGCTTTTCCATTGGTTGAAGGCTGTCACCACCAAAAATACAATGTTCTACAGACATTATTGGACTCAGCTTGTCACTTACTGGACTAAACTAACATATTACAACAATATATAAACAAAGAAATGTTATAGACATTTGGTCACAATCGCACCATTAACCGTAAATAAAGATTTGTCCATAAATAAATAAACCAGTTTTGTTCCGCAAGAGTGCTAACGATAAATGACCACAAATTGTCGTTAAATATTGTTTAAACAATTAATTAGGCCTGCTTGCAGAAGCGTCTTTTGCCACTCTATTACAACGGTGGTGTCAACTAATACATGGGATTCGCCACTTCTTAAATTATCAAGATTTGGTATTATCAATTGTACTTAACATTTAAATCAACTTTCTGGCAATATAGTAAACTGTACGTTAAATAAATACTGAAGTTTGGCAAAATGTGACCTATTCATTCTGTAATTCTTCATTTGTGTGGCAATAGTATCCGTAGTTGCTCTATAATTCATTACGGTATTTTTGATCCGTCGTTGCAACTACAAAAATGCGCGATTTTTTCACCAGACGCGTTAAGCTTTATTGAGATAAAACATCATAAGTGGTCTGTAATTAAGTTTATTTACATTTTTATTTGCTTTTTAGATCGAAAAACAGTTCGTTAAGAATAGGTTGGTGATTTTTCGGCTGATTTCTCGCTTACAGTAGGAAATGCCGTCTGCTAGCACATCGTATTATTATTCTGTATTCATTTGCTGTGTAAAAGCAGAGAATGCAATGTTCTGACAAACATTTGCATAATAAAAGAAATAAGAGACTTCGTAAGCCAATAAATAAAACACATACAGATGATTGTCTTTAAATGATGATAGCTAGCATGCAATGCTATCATCTAAGATACAGTTTGCTGAAATCGCATGAAGTGTTTAAAAATGGCCGGCCGTTGTGACCGAGCGGTTCTAGGCGCTACAGTCTGGAACCGCGTGACCGCTACGGTCGCAGGTTAGAATCCTGCCTCGGGCATGGATGTGTGTGATGTCCTTAGGTTAGTCAGGTTTAAGTAGTTCTAAGTTCTAGGGGACTGATGACCTCAGAAGTTAAGTCCCATAGTGCTCACAGCCATTTGAACCATTTGTTTAAAAGTTATAAACTCAGAGGTTCATTGTGAAAATGGTTATTCGCTATCAAATATTAACTTCCGTAGTTTTAAAGATATTGAAATATTGTTGTGGCATTACATGCGTCTCGTTTTTCTCAAGTCGCAGATGTATTCAGATTTGCTTTAATATTTGACTATGAATTATTACAGATTTTTGAAGAGGTGTAAGAAGCCATCTTTTAACCTGTCTGATACTCTGCCATTTTAGTGCATCTCCTGCACATGGGCCACTGCCCTCATTCCCAGATTTGATGTTTACCCATTTCTAGAGACGCTGCTCGTCTTTGTACGTGGACTCGCCCATACCACCCACCTAGGCGGACCTGCTGCAGCACAGCTGAGCCTAGGGCCCGCTAGTATTCAGCCTTCAACGATTTCATCTCTACTTATATTACTTTCAGGCGGCCAAATAGCTCGCTTTCATATGCATAACGTTACAAAGTAGACGTCCTCTTGCTATACTGGCGTGCAAATTCGAAGTGAATATATGTGCTGCATATGATTTTTCTCAAAGACAAAGGAAACGCTGGTAATTTGTTTACATGCGTAATTATAAGTAAACGAATGTGCGAATTGCTGTTTTTATGTCACTTTTACACTAGTATGCCAAAGATGAACACTGCAACTTCAGTATACATCATAAAACGACATGAAATGCAGAGCACAACAAATACACATCAACTTGGAGTGGGCAATACACGCACCTGTTGTAGGAGTAATCGATTCTAACTAACCCGACTGTGTTGACCCGACGACATCGTCAGGTATGATTGTAGTGGACACAGCATCACTGCATTTTTGCCGTGCATCAGTAGAAACTTGTCGCCTGTCGAATGAATCGCATTTCTGGTTACACCAGGTCGACGGTTGGGGCCTCACTCGCCGTCATGCAGGCGAATGGCTGCACGAAACATGAATAGCGCCACAGATGCAGGCGGGCGATGGCAGAATTACTCTGTGAGGTACACTGAATTGGGCTTCCATGGGACCTATGGTGGTAATCGAAGGCATCGTGATATCAGCGAACTACGTGGACATTATTGTGGACCACCTGAGTCGCTTCGTGCTTGAAGTCTCCGCCTATGGGGATATATTCCAGCAGGATAACGGTCCGTGTTTCAAGCTGAGAATGGTGTTACAGTGCTTTGAGTGGCATTATATGAACCCACATTGATTTCTTGCTCAGCAAATGTGCCTGATCTTCACCAATTGGAGCTCAAATCTGGCGCGAGCTGTGTGCCAGTAAATCACCATCCTGTTTCTTGAGGAAATTGCTTGACCTGTGCCTAGATATCTGGTGCCACAGAGTTCTGGAATTCTGTGAAGGACATATCGAATCCAGAATCTGTTGTACTGTGTTTGAATATTGTAACGACACGTTATTAAACAGTTGGTCATAATGTTTGGGCTCATCGATGTACGTACAACTACGTTTATGTGTGCGTATTTGTAGGTAACCTTTATGATGTTTTGTGTTTGAACTGTCGATCTTTGAAGGAGAGAATTAACATGAAGTAATGCTGTTTCTGAGTCACCTCATCATTTATTGGTTGCCATGTTTTAATGCAACTGTTTTTATTATTTACGTTCCATATCTGTAAATGTTTTACCACTTGAGTATCACTAAAATAAAATTCACTTTGTTTCGTCGTAGGAAAGAATGATTGTGTTTAGTCAAAAGAGATAAGGTAAATGCTTGTTGCTGAACGGTAGGTGATCAGTGATTGTATCAGCTAAGAATGACTGTGCTTCATGATTAATTGGTGATTTGGGGAGCGAGTGAGTAGATCAAGTCAAGGGAACCAACAGTAGGATGAATGAGTGAGGGAGGAACACATGTAAGAGAATTTTAAAGACATGAGAGATTGATCAGGATTAAAACTAATAAGATTTGTAATTGTTTTTGTGTTTGAATGACCGTGATTTACAACCTGGATATGTCCTTAAAAGGACGTTTTACCTATGTCATTTGTAAAATAAAAAAACTAAAGAAACGCCATCAGGTCTGTACTAGCATTAAGGATGAATGAGATGATGGTTTCCGAAAGTATGAGTGACTGAATTTTATGTGCAACTGTTGCCAAAGTAACACTGTTTCCCATGTCCTTCACAATCCAATTTCCACATGTTGTGTGGTGTTCATACCTGCTGTACAAACAACAAAATAATGAGAGAAAAAAATGCATTGCTGCTTTCACACCATAATCCATTAGGGTAATACCAGCCGCCCAACTTTTTATTACAAGTTGGGTGTGATGAGACACATCCGTTCATTTCCGTCCCGACACTCTAATTTATGTTCTGTAAATTCTATTAATCACAATAGTCTATTAGTCTCAATAATATTTCTACTGCTTCATATATGCTGCTTGTTATTTACAGTAGCGAAATCAGTGATTCTAATAGCCTAGGCATCTGTTCATAACTGTTAACTTTCTATTCTCAGCTCTCATCCTGCAGCCCCACAGTTTCTTCCGTGAGCCATAGACAGACAGTGCACACAGCATGGGTCTCGCTAAAGCGCAAGAGAGTTGCCCGTAGCAAGTGAATGGTCATTTTTCAGCCAAGCCCAACTCGATCAAAGTACGTTTTGCAGACGTTATTGTACTGAGCCCAGTAACGTTCCGGAAGGAAGATGGATTTGGAAACAATTTGGAGAAGATCCCTGTCTCCTGCTGTTCTGAGAGAAGCGACGCTATTAAGTTTTGTTTAACATGTATTTACCGGTTCCCGTGAGATCACCGAAGTTAAGCGCTGTCGGGCGTGGTTGGCACTTGGATGGGTGACCATCCATGGCGCCATGTGCTGTTGCCATTTTTCGGGGTGCACTCAGCTTCGTGATGCCAATTGAGGAGATACTCGACCGAATAGTAGCGGCTTCGGTCAAGAATACCATCATAACGATCGGGAGAGCGGTGTGCTGACCCCACGCCCCTCCTATCCGCATCCTCCTCTGAGCATGACACGGCGGTCGGATGGTCCCGGTAGGCCACTCGTGGCCTGACGACGGAGTGCTTTAACATGTATTTGGCCTCAAAGTGAAAGCGAGTTGCAGCAACCAGATGCCAGATAATACAGCACGAGAATTTCGTCCACAAATGACTGGAGATGTTCTTATTAGATGTTCCTAAAAAATACTCGAAAGTGAGAGAGTACGATCTGATGTTAAAGAAATTTTGTGTGTGTGAAAACTACGGATTGGTGGACTAATCAAGACACTAGTGATGTAGTAAATCAACGTACAGTGTTCTAGAAATGGTGTCGGCAGCTGATTGTAGAATTTCGTACACCATTCCTTTGGTGGGAGAATATGCAGTGGCTTAACATTTACATCACTGGCTACAAACAGATGCTCCTTTTCTGTTGGAGTACTGTATTTTGTAGTGCAGACTCTGAGCAAACTCTGTGAAGAGCAGGGTCCAGAGAGGAAGTTTTTAGAGGTCTCTGGGAAAATGTGAGGCAGTACGCACACTCAGAGCTAAGACTGAGACTTCTAACACCAGTGCCAGGAGTCAGCAGCGATCGAACTTCTGGTCTGTGAGGCAGCCCGTGCGTGGTCTGACGACTTGCTGTGGCAGCCATCTGCACCACGCGCAGTTCGCTTTCCTGTACATCGATTATGGTGAGATTATCTGGCGGCGTCGGCTGCTTATGGAAGAGTGAATTTACGCGTCTTTCGATGCTTAACTAATTTCATGAGGGCCCCTACATGTCTAGGAGAGCAGGAGGCAGCTGCAGGTTTGTTTCTGTTTCAATGTTCGGTACGATCATAGAATAACTGTGTACCCAGCAGTAGCCATGTTTCACGCGAGTAAGTTGTTAGAGTACGTATGTTTTTGGTTAGGGTCCGTCTTTAGCAAAAGACAATTTTGTTTTTTTAACCCAAACATGTTTCACTGCAGTTGCAGCATCTTCAGTGAGCTTTTATTTTTCATCTGTTAAAGATAAAGAGTGTTCGTTTCTGTTTGTATACATGTGGCTATTAGTTTTTAAATCGTAATTACAGATATTTGAAAAAACACATAAATTACGAATTCATACCTTTTTACCACATGGTGTGGTTTTTCTGATGTGTTGTGTTTTTACATTGACCGTTTTGTTGCACAGTTTGTCATCTGCAACCACTTACACCTTAAAGTATATAAATTGTTTAAGCCAAAATTACGACTTGAAAACTTGTTATTTCTATGCATGAAATTATTTAATTCTATGTGCGTGTCTGTTTACATAATGTTTCACTTACATTTTCCTTTTAATCATCTTCATCACTGTCAAACACTATATATTGAGTTGCCACTGTCACTGTCACTGTTTCACTGCTTTACCAGCTGTAAAAACAAACATGGCGGGCAGTGGAACAATTGAAGGTGTAAAAACAAGATGGCTGACAGTGCAACAGTTGAAGGTGTTCCTGGCAGTTGTTCTGAATCTTTCAGAGGTGTCTATGATTTTTTTTTTGTTTTTGTATGTGAGTGTGTGTGCGTGTGCGTGTGCGCGTGTGTGTGTGTGTGTGTGTGTGTGTGTGTGTGTGAAAAGGGAGAGAGAGACGGTGACAGTATGTTTACGGATTTATTTTATTTTATTTTATTTGTGTATGTGGGGGAGGGGGGGCAGAGCTCTATTGGTTGGTCTTGTCTAATAATTCCTTGAGGGCAGAGAACAGAGTGCCATTCCAGAGAGCTGTGTATTCATTTATCACTTGTTTGTCTTCCACTGTAGCTTTTTGTATCTGTTAGAATGTTAATTATTTCGGACATTCTGGGCTCCTCTTACTAGAAATTCGGCAAGTTAATCAGTGCTTCTTGCATCTCATTTATTTGGTTTAATTAAATGTTGCTTTTATCGTGTGCTCAATTAAGGGCCATTTTAATGTTTCTTTCTGACTCATACACGCTGATAATCACTACAATAAACTTAGATTCACTTGAGCTAAGATACTAATTCAGTAGTTAGTGAATTCCTCTTCCACAGCAGTATATCTTTAATCATTGTTGTCAAGCCCAATGCACAACATTCATTTACTACAGCCACCTCTTAGATATCGTTAAATCCGTTGCACGCAGTTCTTAATTAATTACATGAATTCTTTCCTGAGCCATCTATCTCTCAGTAGTGCAACTAATGCATATCCTATTAACAGCTGCAAAGGTCGTTTTCATAGTTCGGTTTGGGCCCGACACATTTAGCAGCTGATTCTAAAATTACAACAAATGCCAATAGAAAGAAAGCAACAGAAGGTAATATTAGTGATGAATATCAAAGAATTATTAAGTGGGTTCCCTAAAAGTGGACTCTCCCTCAACTTTGAGAAGATATACTATATTCAGTCGTGTACAATAAAGAGGATCATACCAATGTTTGATGTAGTATATGAACAAGAGTAGTCGACAGGCTGGATTGTTCACAATTTTTGGTTGTACATAATGATGGGAACTTGTAGAGGAAGAAACGTATTGCTGAGGTAGTCAATCGTTTAAGGAAACAAACGAATCGACTTCGTAGCATAGTTTACAGGTTTCCTGTCAATAACAACTTGTGGATTTTTTTTTGGTAAATTGTCAATTAGAAAGAAAGTAGTAATTGCACGAAAGCGAGCAGTAAGAATGACATAAGATGTTCACCTGCAATCATCTTGTAAGTACCTCTTCCAGTAGTTAGGCATTTTATTTGCACCTTCACAGTATATGTGATGTTTGCGTAAGTACGTACAAAAATTTAACAGGACATAGAGGATGCTCCAGTGAACAATTTAATATAGGGAACCTGGGATCGGAGATAATAGGAACAAAATCACAGTACGTGTACTTTACATTAGTTACAGTTAACTGCAGATATCATCATTGACAGAACGAACGTACCACTTGTACTGTATCTTGGAAAATGTGCTGAAACTGACGGCCATCAACCTCAATTCCAGAATGACATCCTTACGAATATCCCTAGCATGTTTCGAATCATATCATAAGCAGTTACAATTTTCGCAACTGATTCCACCTCCGGATCGACTAGGGTCTCCTAGACAAATGACTTTAAATGTCCCCATAGGAAATAATCAAGAGGATTCAGGGCAGGTGACCTAGCAAGCCTTGGAATAGGACCTCCCCTTCCAATGCAGTTACTAGGAAATGTTTCCTAGTAATCTATCTTGCCTTCCTCCTTTCGTTACTTTTTTGTACGCTCTTACGCAATCTCTCCCTCTCTCTCGTATATATACAAATTTGAAAATTCGTAGCACCTACAGAAGTGATTTTAGTGTCAATTTGTAGAATTTGAAGCGACATACTGTACATCAAGTTTTGTCTCGCGTAGTTCGCTAGTGCCGAATCGTACCGTAAAGAGCGCTAGCGGTAGTTGCGTGAAAGATGGGTGTCTCCACTGGACACGAGCATGCTCGTTGTGTGTTTTGTTTTGAAGAACCGAAGTCAGCGTAATTTCCGTACCAAGTACGCTAAAGATCCTCCTAGTAGGTCTAGAATTTACGAGTGCCATAAATGTTTTGTAGAAACAGAGTGCTCTGCAAGACATGGGAAATCATCAGGTCATCCAAACACATCTGACGACGTTGCTGAGCGAATAAGACAACGTTTTGTCAACAGCCCTACGAAATCGACCTGGCGTGCTTCTCGCGAACTGCAAATCCCACATATGACTGTTTGGCGCGTGTTGAGAAACCGTTTGCTTTTGAAACCATACAGATTGACGATCGTACAAGCAATGAAAGACACTGATAAAATTGCTCGCAAGAATTTCTGTCCAGATATGTTAAATCGATTACATGAGGATGAACATATCTTGGACAAAATCATCTTTTCTGACGAGTCGACTTTTCGCTTAAGTGGCGAGATTAATACATGTAACTGTAGGATTTGGGACGGTGAAAATCCACATAAAACATTGCAACATGTCCGTGATAGCCCTAAACTGAACTTTTTTGTGCATTGAGCAAGAACAACGTACACGGCCATTTTTATCTGTGAGAGAACCGTCAATGGGATAGTGTACATGGATATGATACAACAATTTTTGATACCACAGATCGATGAGGATGACAAAGAACGAAATGTTTACTTCATGCAAGATGGTGTACCACCCCACTACCTGCCTGACGTCCGAGATTTTCTCAGTGATCGCCGCTTTTCAGGTCAATGGATTGGCCTTGAGCGCCAATTGCATGGACCCCACGCTGCCTAGACCTGATACCACTCGACTTCTTTTTCATGGGGATTCATCGAGGATATTCTGTTTGTACCTTCTGTGCTGGCTGCTCTACCTGAACTTAGAGCAAGAATTTACGCCTCCGCTCAGCACGTTACACGTGCTATGCTGCAGTGAGAGTAGTAAGAAATTGACTTCCGATGGGATGTGTGCAGGATAACGCCGTCGATGCACCATACCAGCCGGCCGCGGTGGTCTCGCGGTTCTAGGCGCTCAGTCCGGAACAGCGCGACTGCTACGGTCGCAGATTCGAATCCTGCCTCGGGCATGGATGTTTGTGATGTCCTTAGGTTAGTTAGGTTTAAGTTGTTCTAAGTTGTAGGAGATTGATGACCACAGATGTTAAGTCCCATAGTGCTCAGGGCCGTATGAACCATTTGAACCATTTTTGCACCATACCATGGCCCGCACGTTCACCGCATCTGACGTCCCCGGACTTCATTCTGTGGGGAAAGGTGAAGGATATTTGCCATCGTGACGCACCGACAACGCCTGACAACAGGCGTCAGCGCATTGTCAATGCATGTGCGAACATTACGGAAGGTGAACTGCTCGCTGTTGAGAGGAATGTCGTTACACGTATTACCAAATGCATTGAGGTTGACGGACATCATTTGGAGCATTTATTACATTAATGTGGTATTTACAGGTAATGTCGCTGTAACAGCACGCTTTCTCATAAATGATAAGTTCACAAAGGTACATGTATCACATTAGAACAAACGAAATAAAATGTTGAAAAGTACCAACGTTCTGTATTTTAATTTAAGAAACCTACCTGTTGTCAACTGTTCGTCTAAAATTGTGAGCCATATGTTTGTGACTATTACAGCGCCATCTATCACAAAGCGAAAAAAGTGGTCCAACTAAAACATTCATATTTTTTTACGTACTGCACGAATATGTAATAAAATGGGGGTTCCTATTTTTAAAAAAGCAGTTGATATTCGTTTGACCTATGGCAGCGGCATCTAGCGGGCCAACCATAGCGCCATCTGGTTTCCCCCTTCAAGCTAGACAAGTTTCGTTTTTGCAGTTTTTTCGTTTGACGCTTATTTCGTGAGATATTTCGCCCGGTCACGATCAATGGACCACCCTGTATATATATAGTTTCATGAGTGGGAGTGAAAAAAAAATATGTTCAATAATGTTAAAACTAACCATGTATAGCCGGCCGGTGTGGCCGTGCGGTTTTAGGCTCTTCAGTCTGGAACCGCGTGACCGCTACGGTCGCAGGTTCGAATCCTGCCTCGGGCATGGATGTGTGTGATGTCCTTAGGTTAGTTAGGTTTAAGCAGTTCTAAGTTCTAGGGGACTGATGACCACATATGTTAAGTCCCATAGTGCTCAGAGCCTTTTTAACCATGTATACACATCCTGCAAACTAACTTTTACCACGTCATTTTGATGCAGCAATCGCTTAAATGTTATATGGGGTGTGCCCCTAACTAACTAAGACATTAAGAATGCTTCTTAGAACAAATCTAGAAAAGTGAGGTGAAGAGTGCACTTCTATCAGGCTTTGCAAGGTTAGTTGCAGTGATCTGCCACCACGAAACGTTTCATGTCACTGCGAATAAGGGCTCCTGCTATTTACCAATAAATGGTAAATATCCAGGATAATTTATAAACAGGAAATCGCTATTCGAAAACCAGAATGACACGACGAGAGCGTAGGTTAAAATAATGATATGAAAAGATAGATTTATCATACTTTTATTACACGAACATTAGTTTATGATGAACAAAAAGCTCTCCGTGTGAAGCAATTTATTAGATACGGATCGAGCTCTTGCAGTCGACCTTTGAGTGATAAAAGGAAAGCGAAGTTCGACAGAAGAGTTCCACAGCGTGTTGTGGTGGGTGTCGACGAGGCGGCAGCTTGTCACCAGCAACACGTTCTTTATCGTGCATAAGGCGATTCGCAGCGCCGCGTGACATTTGCCGGCGGGCCACGTACGTGACGTAAAGCCGGCAGACAGCCTTTTACCGCCCGTCTGCCCTCGTAAAAGCCGAGCCGCGTTCCGGGAACTGTAGCGCCGCGTTGCGCCTGGCGGCTCTGCTACCTGCTACGCCCACGCGCGCCTCGCCGCGGCTCCGCCGAACTCGGAGGTCGATTGATGAAACTACGGCTGTGTATGTGTGTGTGCGTGTGTGTGGGGGGGGGGGGGATGGGGAGGTGGAGGGAGGAAGCGGACGCGAAGGACGGCGTGGAAAACTTAGAAGTCGCGGCTCGGAGCTGGCGCTGAATTGTCGCTTTAATAAGCAGTGTCTCGCTGAGCAAACGGAGCTGTTGGAATGGAAATGATCTGCACGCGGCGTCGCGGACTTTTTCTAGACGTGGCTTTACGTTGCAAAGGGTAAAGGTGAGTCCATTTTGACCGGAGAACGTGCGCGAATCCAGGCTACCGACTCTGCGTCATCTCGAGAGGTCACTGTCGTTGGCTGACATAACCAACAGAAATACAAGCCGCCGAGCAATTACGTAAACAGTAAGTGCAGGAAAGGTAAGAAGAAATGGCCACAGGAAAATATGAAGAAATCGAAAGAGAAGTTATTGTCAGAAGGACTGACTCAGCGTAGAGGAAAGTCAAACAACATTCGGTGGAATTAAAAGCAAGGGTAGTAATATCAAGATTGGAACGGGAATTTCTGTTAATCCCGGAGGAGAAGGCGGATAGGTGGAAGGAGTACATTGAAGGCGTTTATGAGAGGGAAGACTTGTCTGGCTAAAATCACGAAGGAAGTGGCGACAAAACGACTATTCACATTTTTGTGTGTCTAGTGACATACCATCTGACTTTCGGAAAAATATCATCCTCACAATTTCGAAGACGGCAAGAGCTAACAAATGCGAGGACTATTGCACAATCATACATCAAAGTTACTGACAAGAATAATATACAGAATAATGGAAAAGAAAACCGAGGATGTGTTAGGTGACGATCAGTTTGGCTTTAGGAATGGTAATGGCACCAGAGAGGCAATTCTGGCGTCGCGGTTGATGGAGGCAAGACTAAAGAAAAATCAAGACACGTTCACAGGATTTGTCGACTTAGAGAAAGTGTTCGGCGGTGTCAAATGATGTAAGATGTTCGATATTCTGAGAAAACCTATAGGGAGGGACGGGTAGTATACAATATGTACAAGAGCTAAGAGGGAATAATAAGAATGGACAACCAAGAACGAAGTGCTCGAATTAAAAAAGGTGTAAAACAGGAATTTAGTCTTTCGATCCTACTGTTCAATCAGTATATCGAAGTCCGCCCCCGGTAGCTGAGTGGTCGGCGCGACAGAATGTCAATCCTAAGGGCCCGGGTTCGATTCCCGGCTGGGTCGGAGATTTTCTCCGCTCAGGGACTGGGTGTTGTGTTGTCCTAATCATCATCATTTCATCCCCATCGACGGGCAAGTCGCCGAGGTGCCGTCAAATCGAAAGACTTGCAGCAGGCGAACGGTCTACCCGACGGGAGGCCCTCGTAACACGACATTATTATAGTATATCGAAGAAGCAATGATGGAAGTAAAAGAACGGTTCAGAAGTGGGATTAAATATTCAAGGTGGAAGAATGTCAATGATACGATTCGCTGATCACTTTGCTATCTTGAGTGAAACTGAAGAAGACTTACATGATCTGCTGAATGGAATGAACAGTTGAACGAGTACAGAATATGGACTGAGCGTAAATCGAAGAAAGACGAAAGTACATAATGAGAAGTAGGAGAAATGAGAACAGCGAGAAACGTAACATCAGAGTTGATGGTCACGAAGTAGATCAAGTTACGTAATTCAGATACCTAGGCAGCAAAATTAACAATGACAGACGGAGCAAAGAGAACATCTAAAGCAGTCTAGCACTGGCAACAGGGGCGTTCCTGGCCAAGAGAAGTCTACTAGTATGAAACATTGGCCTTAATTTGAGGAAGTAATTTAGGAGAATGTACGTTTGGAACACAGCATTATATGGTAGTGAAACATGGACTGTAGTAAAACAGAAACAGCTGAGAATCGAAGCATTTGACACGTGGTGCTACAGACGTATTTTTCAAAATCAAGTGGACTGATAAGGTTAGGAATGGGGAGGTTCTGCGCAGAATCGGTGAGGAAAGGAATGTTTGGAAAACACTGACAAGGAGAAGGGACAGGATGATTGAACATCTGTTAAGGCATCAGGGAATATCTTCCATGGTATTAGAGGGAGCTGCAAAGGACAAAAATTGTAGAGGCAGACAGAGATTGGAACACAACCAACAAATAATTGAGGATGAAGGTTGGATGTGCTAATTTGAGATGAAGAGGTTGGCACAGGAGAGGAATTCGTGGCCGGCCGCACCAGACCAGCCGCAAGACTGCTGACATGTTCATAGACACCCTAATAAACACTGTGGACAAAACGTTAAAAAAAATGGTTCAAATGGCTCTGAGCACTATGCGACTTAACTTCTGAGGTCATCAGTCGCCTAGAACTTAGAACTAATTAAACCTAACTAACCTAAGGACATCACACACATCCATGCCCGAGGCAGGATTCGAACCTGCGACCGTAACGGTCGCTGGGTTCCAGACTGTAGCGCCTAGAACCGCGCGGCCATTCGGCCGGCGGACAAAACTTTAGTCACACCCATGAGATACCACATTATATGATGAAAGGGATCCTCTAACCTTGTTAATGGGCTCTGTTCGACGACGAATAGACAAATTCCACAAGGCTCCTCAGGTTTTCCATGTTCAGATGAAGCCCGGCACTGATGATGAGAGCCCGTAGAGTTACCAAACGGCGTGGATGTCGATTGCTGCGTTACACCTGCTGTTCCAAACCGTTCCAGACGTCATCTGTGGGTGATTTTTTTGGACAGTTGAGGTGGGATACGGTGCCCGTGTTCATCGAACCAGGAATGCATACACAGCGATTATACTCAAGCACAGGATCATGAAGATGTGGATGATAGGGCAACACTCGACCACAGAAATGAACATTGTGGTTCATGTTCACTGTCACCTGTATATGACCAAATCATGACACGAAAAACTTCCCCAAAACTTGGCAGAACCACCTCCAGACGAAGTATAGCCTCCACGCACGGCGGGTGAAACACCTTTACGGGCCGCCGCGTCGGTGGAGTCAGCGCCTCGAATCATTTCAAACGAGGCGAAATGTCCAGTCGTCGGACCACACTATCCCCCTCCAGTCACCTACTGTTGGGTTTCTGTACCGTGTGGCCCAACTGAAGTCATGCATCTTTATCACTGTGAGCAATGCACTTTTACGAAGAACGCGACGCTAAATATCCGTTCCACACAGATCCCATCGCAGTGTTCGCTGGGTGAGTGGACCTACATTCACTGACTGCTGAGTTACATGGCTGCGAGTAGTACGTCATTCCCTGTGAACATGTTGCGGAATCTGCAACAACGAAACGGGAAACTACATTCCAGGCACGACCGTGGGCATATCCAACCAACATAGTTCCATGCTGCCATTCTGTCACTTCTCTGCTTTGACCTGTATTATTGAGCTAATTCCTTACATTCGACTGACTCATACATAGCAATTCACTACCACAGCTTTTGTCAGCGGCGGTATATTTCAAAATGGCTCTGAGCACTATGCGACTTAACTTCTGAGGTCATCAGTCGCCTAGAACTTAGAACTAATTAAACCTAACTAACCTAAGGACATCACACACATCCATGCCCGAGGCAGGATTCGAACCTGCGACCGTAGTGGTCGCTCGGCTCCAGACTGTAGCGCCCAGAACCGCATGGCCACTCCGGCCGGCTCGGTATATTTCCCCTAGTACCAGTTCTGTACCATCTCCAGCGCTCCAGTGAACCAACGTGCTCTTGTAAAGGGGCGTTTAACATTTAATCAATGAGCTTATCTAAATCGACAGGAAAATCGAGAACATTTTAATGAGCTTTATACGCAGTACTATCCGTAAGTCGTCGAACTGACACGGGGTGTTCAAAACGCCAGCTAATCTTAAGGAGAAAATGACGAAGCCACGAATGTTCTTGAAATTGTTCCACACTATGCGATTAATATCACTTTACGTGTTTACAGACACAAACTGTTAAAATATGATATAAATAAAATATAAACCGCTCAGACATATTGAACCTGCAATGCGCCCAATGTGTAGTGACAGTTGAAAAGTTGTGCCACGTCGGGACCCCATCCCGTATTTTCTGTTGGGCGTGGACAGTACACTCGACTATTTATTTTTTTGAAAGATCACGCCATTTAGCTGTATACCAGTTTTTTAAGTTAATTGTTCACAACAATTTTTAACAGATTACAAAAAATATACATGAAAACCGGAAATGAGATCGGGACTGTTTACAGTTACATTCCATTAATCCAGAACGAAAATAATAGAGGCAAAAACTGTAGTTTTCAGATATAAATATGTGGTATTGCAACAATAAAAGGAACGTGTATTTAATAATGAGTAAAACAGCAAAGAAAATACTTCAGCTATCGGTGCAACAGTTTCTTATTTGTTTCATTTTTAGAACATAGTCACAAGAGTATATGACAGCCGTATTCGACCAGCCGGTGGCCATTTTCCTACCGTCAGTAGATAAGAACAGGAGACAAGGAACCATTGCGTAATGCATAAAATTTGCTAAGTAGCCGCTAATTGATGATAAAATAGAACAGAATCAGTACTAACGGAGCATGCTGCAAGAGATTTCCGTTGTGTTATCAACAACAACAGATGAACAGGAAGGTTTTTGTTATCCGAGTGAGAATTATTTTTATTTATTTATTTTATTTTATTTTATTTTATTTTATTTTTTACGCGAAAGGACATACTACTTTCCAACCGTGTGTACGCAAATGTATAGCGTGTCACAATGAAGTATGACCCTATAACTGTCTAATTCTTTTAAAACATCTCCATCTGCTACTCCTTAAATTTATGGCAAAATGAAATTCCGATTGCACATATAAAATCCATCCAAATTCACAACATCGACACATTACGAAAGAGTTAACTGCTGAATACTGATGAATGTCTTGCCCTGTGACCACGGTCAGAAACAGTCTGAAATGTTTGTAAGGTTATTTTCAAGGGAGGTTGTGTTGAAAAATGACAAGAAAAAATTCGCTACGTTGCGGCGTTTCCGAGTTAATTTACACTGAAGTTAGCCATTCAGATGGTTTCGCGTGCAAATTAGAGCGACCTACCAGAGATGGTCGTCAAACGTGTAGTTTGTTTGGTTCCCTAAAGCCGAATAAGAGAGCGTTAATAAGGATCGAACCCGAGCCAAAGGCTGAACAGTCTCGCGTGCTATCGGCTCCGCTGTGAGAGCAACTGACGCTAATTGTATGTGGCGTGCCGCTTGAATTTGTGTGTGCAACGGTGGGATTGGTTAACATCAATGCTAATTAACTCGGAAACGGCGCAACGAATGGATTTTTTTCTTAACAATTGTTTATCAGCACAACCTACCCAGAAACACCCTTACAAGTTTTTCAGATCGTTTCTGACAACTATGTATACTGTCTGTTCCGGTCATCGGGTAGCTACCGACGTCGGCTGTCTGTGATGTCACTGGACAACGCGAAGAGAGGCTTCTATGGGGGGGATGGCTGTATGCTAGGCTATTGCCTGTGCTACTCTGGTGACTGATAGGAAGGCAACTGTAGTAGGTCATTGGTATGAAACAGCGTGCCGTCAGGCTGTTATCTGTGCCGCTGTAGAAAGTACCTACCAATCACTTACTATTCATTGGCCACGCAGTAGTCGATAGCTACCAGCTAATCGAAACAGACAGTGCACAGGGGAAGACATTCATCACTATACAGCGATTAATCGCAGCAACTCGGTCGAAACCTCGGCAGTTTAGCTGATTTGGTGTTTCACAATGAAATGACTTAACACCCAAAATTAATTTATTCAAAATGACGCTGGCCGAGAAGCCAACGAACTTACGTGTTAGGAAACAGTTTCTGCTAGTAAAACTGTACCGCTACGCGTCGTTAATGAGCAAGTAGAGAGGACTGTTGTAGGTCTGGTTCACTGTAAAGTCGAATTTTTTTAAACTAGTTAACAGGGTAGATGGTAGAGGGATAGTTGGTAGCTCTCAACTGCGAATAAATGCGACGGGCTTATTAGTTCCGATATTCATCTGAAAACCAAGGAAAAACTCCTGAAAATTTGGTCCTTACTGGAGGATTTGGACTATTTCAGTTTGTTTCCGGGATAAAGGTCATTCACAGAGATAGAAATTAAAACTTGTTTAGCCCGCATCTCGTGGTCGTGCGGTAGCGTTCTCGCTTCCCACGCCCGGGTTCCCGGGTTCGATCCCCGGCGGGGTCAGGGATTTTCTCTGCCTCGTGATGGCTGGGTGTTGTGCGCTGTCCTTAGGTTAGTTAGGTTTAAGTAGTTCTAAGTTCTAGGGGACTTATGACCACAGCAGTTGAGTCCCATAGTGCTCAGAGCCATTTGAACCATTTTTTTAAAAACTTGTTTATGTACGTTGTGTATCGAGTGAACTGACGTCAATATTTTTTCAATATTTCATTCCCTACTCGTGAGAGACGGGTGCGCTGTTGTGCAATTTTTTTCTTTTTATCCGTGTCCCAATAAGGTGGGGGTGGAATAGAAGGGTGGAAATAGCTGAGAGGGGATTTCCACTTTCGGCTTTCGTCTAGCAGCCAAGGAAAACTAATTCACATTTCTTTCACCACCTCCCTGTAACGTCAGTTCTCCGTGATGTTATCTGTCAACAAGATAAAGCGAGACCGCTTGTTGCCCGTGTCCCCCTGATGTATCTCGACAAAGAGGATGTTTCACTATTGCCCTGGCGAGCATGTTCTCCATATCTCTTCCTCGTTGAAAAATTTCTGGTCGTGGGATGGCGAGAGACTGGCGCACCACCACTCGCTGGTCACTACAGTTGATGAACTGCGGTATAAAATTGAAGCACCTTGTACTGAATCTGTCATGCAAAACCAGCCGGGTTACAGCCACAGCGTCAGCAAGAGCTGCCATATCCGTCTACAAAATTTTGCACCTTTGTAACCACAAAATTACCTACGAATTTAGTAACGTACTCTTCCTACTGTGCAATATACAATTAATAAAAAATGTTGTTGTTGTTGTTGTGGTCTTCAGTCCAAAGACTGGTTTGATGCAGCTCTCCATGCTATTGTATCCTGTGCAAGCCTCTTCATCTCAGAGTAACTAGTGCAACCTACACCCTTCTGAATTGCTTACAAAACTCATCGATTTTTATCCCTAATGCTTCCCTTCAGTACTAAATTGGTGATCCCTTGATGACTCAGAATGTGCCCTATCAACCGAGCCTTTCTTACAATTAGGTTGTAGCACAAATTCCCCTTCTCCCCAGTTCTATTCAGTACCTCCTCATTACTTACATTATCTACACATCTAATGTTCAGCATTCTTCTGTAGCATCACATTTCAAATGGTTCTTGTCTCAACTGTTTATCGTCCATGTTTCACTTCCATACATGGCTACGCTCCACACAAATACGTTCAAAAAAGACTTCCTGACAGTTAAATCTATACTCGATGTTAACAAATTTCTCTTCTGCAGAAACGCTTTTATTGCCATTACGAGTCTGCATTTTACACCGTCCCCACTTTGACCATCATATAAGAAATATTTGAGATTTAAATACAAATTGTAAGTAAAGCTTGAGATTTGAAAATGGTAAAGAAACAGTAAACAAGTTCAAAAATAGCTCACGTGATGATTTGTACTTGCCCATTTAAAATGATTTTTGTATTTTGCAGTGTTATGCTAAAAAGGAATCCTGTAAAACTTATAGTTCTGCTATAAACTGAAATTTACTGAAACTTCCTTGTTCTCCAAACTAGTTCCAGTTGGAATGCGCCCTGTTCCTTACTGAGTTATTAAACTGGTGGCCACAGAAGCAGCATGTGGCATGCAGCATGCAACCTGCAGCTCAGGCAGTATCTGGAAAACACCTGCATCTACAGGGCAGGTAAGACAAAATTTGCCTCAAAATATTTCACGCAACCGCAACCGAACTTACACCTTCCGCACCCACGGCGATTGTAGGAAGATTGGTTGCCAGTCTTAAAGTGCATGAAAGATTTTTCCGGGCCAATTTTCTTTTAATCTACACTACTGGCCATTAAAATTGCTACACCAAGAAGAAATGCAGATGATAAACGGGTATTCATTCGACAAATATATTATACTAGAACTGACATGTGATTACAGTTTCACGCAATTTGGATGCATAGATCCTGAGAAATCAGTTGCCAGAATAACCACCACTGGCCGTAATAACGGCCTTCAAACGCCTGGGCATTGAGTCAAACAGAGCTTGGATGGCGTGTACAGGTATAGCTGCCCATGCAGCTCCAACACGATACCACAGTTCATCAAGAGTAGTGACTGGCGTATTGTGAGGAGCCTGTTGCTCGGCCACCATTGAACAGACGTTTTCAATTGGTGAGAGATCTGGAGAGTGTGCTGGCCAGGGCAGCAGTCGGACATTTTCTGTATGCACAAAGGCCCGTACAGGACCTGTAACGTGCGGTCTGCATTATCCTGCTGAAATGTAGGGTTTCGCAGGGATCGAATGACGGGTAGAGCGACGGGTCGTAACACATTTGAAATGTAACGTCCACTGTTCAAAGTTCCGTCAATGCGAACAAGAGGTGGCCGAGACGTGTAACGAATGGCACCCCATACCATCACGCCGGGTGATACGCCAGTATGCCGATGACGAATACACGCTTCCAATGTGCGTTCACCGCGATGTCGCCAAACACGGATGCGACCATCTTGATGCTGTAAACATAACCTGGATTCATGCGAAAAATTGTCGTTTTGCCATCCGTGCACCCAGGTTCGTCGTTGAGTACACCATCGCAGGCGCTCCTGTCTGTGACGCAGCCTCAAGGGTAACCGTAGCCATGGTCTCCGAGCTGATAGTCCATGCTGGTGCAAACGTCGTCGAACTGTTCGTGCAGATGGTTGTTGTCTTGCAAACGTCCCCATCTATTGACTCAGGGATGGAGACGTGGCTGAACGATCCGTTACAGCCATGCGGATAAGATGCGTCATCTCGACTACAAGTGATACGAGGCCGTTGGGAGCCAGCACGGCGTTCCGTATTACCCTCCTGAACCCACTGATTCCATATTCTGCTAACAGTCACTGGATCTCGACCAACGCGAGCAGCAATGTCACGATACGATAAACCGCAATCGCGACAGGCTACAATCCGACCTTTATCAAAGTCGGAAACGTGATGGTACGCATTTCTCCTCCTTACACGAGGCAACACAACAACGTTTCACCAGGCAACGCCGGTCAACTGCTGTTTGTGTATGAGAAATCGGTTGGAAAGTTTCCTCCTGTCAGCACGTTGTAGGTATCGCCAAAGGCGCCAACCTTGTGTGAATGCTCTGGAAAGCTAATCATTTGCATTTCACAGCATTTTCTTCCTGTCGGTTAAATTTCGCGTCTGTAGCACGTCATCTTCGTGGTGTAGCAATTTTCATGGCCAGTAGTGTACTTATACACTCCGAAAGCCACTGTACACTGTTTGCCGGAGTGTACTTCTTAGCAATATTATCAGTATTCTTCGCTATTCCATCCGCGTGGCGAATATATGAGAAATAACTGTCTGAATGTGTCTGGTTGCATCCCAGTCTCTCTCACATTTTTCTCGTGATCCCTATGCGAGATGTACGGTGTTGGTAGCAGAACTACAATATTTTTCAATTAGAGTTTGTCTAAATGTATACAATAGGACTCCTTTGGCCGACTCCGCCCTCACCAGCGTCCCATTCAGAGATCAATCCGCCGCCCCACTTCTGCCAGCCAGGAGACAGCAGAGCTATACGTAGCGTTGTGGATCGACACTCTAACGTAGCTATTCGCAGGAGGACTTAGAAAGCCGGAGCAGGCAGGCGACCGAGGCGGGAGTTTACCATAATAGCCACACCGTTCAACGGTGACTGCAGCCACAATAGGGTGAGATACGGGAACCTTGTCCTTTGGAGACACATTATACCGCTAAACTATCCGACCAAGCATTTGTGACAGCTCGAAAGATTCTACCTGGTCGTCCACAAGGAACGCAGCTAAGATAGGCGACGCAAATGACGTTCACAAATGTGTGTTGCCCTTAATTATAGACATTATTAAAGAACTGAATACAAATTTTAAATGTCCAGTCACCTACTTTTCCCTATTCAACTCTAAAATTTTGATTTCAAATAAAAATCTAGAAACACATTTTTTTCTAACTGTTGAAAGGTGATGGGGAAAGGACGGTAACTGGAGAAAATTTCTTTTATTGACGATTTTTTGGAAAAGATATGCTATGTAAATCAGGAAATAAATTCCGACCGGCTACCCAGCTACGAGTTCCAGGGAATCCAGTACCCAGGAGACAGGGGCGCCTGCAGTGGAGGCGCGCAATGACGTGCAAACCAGGACGGAATCCACAACTCGCTGCTGCCGTGCAGAAACAATAAAATAACGAAATGACTGACAAGGAACACCTTGAATGTGAGTTCATAAAAGGGCCATGATGCTTGCGGAATTCGACGCCCCACATATTGTCTACCCTGCAACCCCAGTATTGGCAGCTAACGGCAACTGGGGACGAGACAGGATATGGTGAGCTCAGCATGAGGCTACGGAGCGTGGTTGATCTGTTTGGTCGACAAGTAACTCACAACAGTGCTACAGTGCTAATGGTGTTGAGACAAAGCAGAGAAATGGCAGCGACAAAGTAAACATTACGTTATTTCTACAACACTTGGCGAAGTTGACATTTCGTCAGAAAGGGACCTAAGGAAATTCACAGAGTGAGAAAGAAGCAGATGAAATATTAACGTTCCTGCAAGATGAGTCAGTGGGATGTGTTGTGTCGTATACGCTCGACTGTGCAGACAATGTACTTCAGGAGTGCAATGACGACGATACGTGCTTAACAAGTGAAAGTGGTACTGAAGCATGTCTCGAACCATGTAGTTCATCATCCTTGTCAGACAGGGAGCTACAAATTCCGTCTTCAATGAAACATGGTAAAGGATAAACGTCGTCCAGGAAACGGGTACTGTATATAATTACACACATGGGATACCATCTGGAGCAAGGTAAAAAAAGCAAGTATGAACAAGACTTCAGTAACAAGAAAAACTACGGACGTTAGAGGGAGGACAAATCCCACTTGATACAAAAACCGATGGTTCCGCGTTTCAAGCATGCTCCATACAATTTACAGAATGTCCATGATCGTGACTTACAACGTTATGAACATCAAATTGAGGGCGACATACACTCCTGGAAATTGAAATAAGAACACCGTGAATTCATTGTCCCAGGAAGGGGAAACTTTATTGACACATTCCTGGGGTCAGATACATCACATGATCACACTGACAGAACCACAGGCACATAGACACAGGCAACAGAGCATGCACAATGTCGGCACTAGTACAGTGTATATCCACCTTTCGCAGCAATGCAGGCTGCTATTCTCCCATGGAGACGATCGTAGAGATGCTGGATGTAGTCCTGTGGAACGGCTTGCCATGCCATTTCCACCTGGCGCCTCAGTTGGACCAGCGTTCGTACTGGACGTGCAGACCGCGTGAGACGACGCTTCATCCAGTCCCAAACATGCTCAATGGGGGACAGATCCGGAGATCTTGCTGGCCAGGGTAGTTGACTTACACCTTCTAGAGCACGTTGGGTGGCACGGGATACATGCGGACGTGCATTGTCCTGTTGGAACAGCAAGTTCCCTTGCCGGTCTAGGAATGGTAGAACGATGGGTTCGATGACGGTTTGGATGTACAGTGCACTATTCAGTGTCCCCTCGACGATCACCAGTGGTGTACGGCCAGTGTAGGAGATCGCTCCCCACACCATGATGCCGGGTGTTGGCCCTGTGTGCCTCGGTCGTATGCAGTCCTGATTGTGGCGCTCACCTGCACGGCGCCAAACACGCATACGACCATCATTGGCACCAAAGCAGAAGCGACTCTCATCGCTGAAGACGACACGTCTCCATTCGTCCCTCCATTCACGCCTGTCGCGACACCACTGGAGGCGGGCTGCACGATGTTGGGGCGTGAGCGGAAGACGGCCTAACGGTGTGCGGGACCGTAGTCCAGCTTCATGGAGACGGTTGCGAATGGTCCTCGCCGATACCCCAGGAGCAACAGTGTCCCTAAGTTGCTGGGAAGTGGCGGTGCGGTCCCCTACGGCACTGCGTAGGATCCTACGGTCTTGGCGTGAATCCGTGCGTCGCTGCGGTCCGGTCCCAAGTCGACGGGCACGTGCACCTTCCGCCGACCACTGGCGACAACATCGATGTACTGTGGAGACCTCACGCCCCACGTGTTGAGCAATTCGGCGGTACGTCCACCCGGCCTCCCGCATGCCCACTATACGCCCTCGCTCAAAGTCCGTCAACTGCACATACGGTTCACGTCCACGCTGTCGCGGCATGCTACCAGTGTTAAAGACGGCGATGGAGCTCCGTATGCCACGGCAAACTGGCTGACACTGACGGCGGCGGTGCACAAATGCTGCGCAGCTAGAGCCATTCGACGGCCAACACCGCGGTTCCTGGTGTGTCCGCTGTGCCGTGCGTGTGATCATTGCTTGTACAGCCCTCTCGCAGTGTCCGGAGCAAGTATGGTGGGTCTGACACACTGGTGTCAATGTGTTCTTTTTTCCATTTCCACGAGTGTACATTGGCTTGATTTCAAGAAAAGCAGTGGGAGGTTGCATAACTTCAAGGAGTGTTACAAAACTGGAAGGCGTAAGATAACGAGACTTCAAATGGTCAGCTTGGCGATGCGCAGAAAACTGCGGAATCGACTCGAATATTTGTAGACGAGATAAAGACACTTATCTCACCCTTCAGTAAGGAATTTGTTTTCAAATCCGACCAATCGGTATTTGAAGAAGAAAAACATATGAAAGGAGCCTGGAAGTTAAGTCTACCAAGAGAGTTGTATCAAGATCTACTGACTTCAATGCCTTAAAATATTCGTATTGAATTTTGCCGGACAGTAAATTGGCTGGAAAGTTATTTATTATGCTGCGGGAAGTTGGAGTTGCTCTTACCCCTGTAATTTTTTCTCGTGCACTTGGACGGGCAATAGGGAATATTTATATCACAGCAAGCAATGGTGGGAAAATGGGAGTAAGAGAACTACAACTATGGTATGAAAACTGCTTGATTCTTGGTCTGCGAATAAAAATCATACTCCCTTAGGGCAAACTATTCATACTGAGAAGTGTGTGACATTGCAGTTCATACCACCTGGAACTCTGGGCAATTTCAGCTTCTGGATGTTTACTTTTCCAGTGACTATAAAATATTGTTGCATTATCTGCAGCTACGCCTTAAAGGATAGCCAGTTTCACGATAAGCTCAACGACAGACTCCTTCGAATGCGGTTGTGTGTTATCATGTACAATCAGTTCTCAACATCCCGTTACACCAATATTGTTCAATATTGTGGTCTAGGACAGCCGGCACGGTAGCTCAGCGTGTTCGGTCAGAGGACCATCTGCCCTCTGTGATAAAAAAACTGAGTTAATGGACCAACAACGAACTGAAACTGGTGTCTTTCGACGTCCGCCTAAAAAAAAAAGAAAAAAAAAAGGTAGCGTCTTTGATTCATAGTCAAAACGTCTTCGGTCCCGGATTCGATTCACGCCACTGCCTAAATTTTGATAAGTAATCAGCATTGGCGGCCGAAGACTTCCGGCATAAGAAGTCAGCCTCATTCTGTCAACGGCCTTGTCAAAGAGGGCGGAGGAGCGGATAGAGGTTCACGGCACTCTCTTGTCCTAGGGGTGGGAAATAGCCCCTAAAGGCGGAAGAATCAGCAATGATCAACGACATGAGGATGCAGAAGGCAATGGAAACCACTGCATTAAAGACACGTAACGTGTATCCACAGGCCATGCGGCCTGTAATTGAAGAAGTGTCATGATGATCTCTCCATTGGCAAAAGATTCCGAAATAGTCCCCCATTCGGATCTCCGGGAGAGGACTGCCAAGGGGAGGTTACCATGAGAAAAAGATTGAATAATCAACGAAAGGATAACGTTCTACGAGTCGGGGCGTGGAATGTCAGAAGCTTGAACGTGGTAGGGAAACTAGAAAACCTGAAAAGGGAAATGCAAATGCTCAATCTAGATACAGTAGGGGTCAGTGAAGTGAAGTGGAAGGAAGACAAGGATTTCTGGTCAGATGAGTATCGGGTAATATCAACAGCAGCAGAAAATGGTATAACAGGTGTAGGATTCGTTATGAATACGAAGGTAGGGCAGAGGGTGTGTTACTGTGAACAGTTCAGTGACCGGGTTGTTCTAATCAGAATCGACAGCAGACCAACACCGACAACGATAGTTCAGGTATACATGCCGACGTCGCAAGCTGAAGATGAACAGATAGAGAAAGTGTATGAGGATATTGAAAGGGTAATACAGTATGTAAAGGGGGACGACAATCTAATAGTCATGGGCGACTGGGATGCAGTTGTAGGGGAAGGTGTAGAAGAAAAGGTTACAGGAGAATATGGGCTTGGAACAAGGAATGAAAGAGGAGAAAGACTAATTGAGTTCTGTAACAAGTTTCAGCTAGTAATAGCGAATACCCTGTTCAAGAATCACAAGAGGAGGAGGTATACTTGGAAAAGGCCGGGAGATACGGGAAGATTTCAATTAGATGACATCATGGTCAGACAGAGATTCCGAAATCAGATACTGGATTGTAAGGCGTACCCAGGAGCAGATATAGACTCAGATCACAATATAGTAGTGATGAAGCGTAGGCTGAAGTTCAAGACATTAGTCAGGAAGAATCAATACGCAAAGAAGTGGGATACGGAAGTACTAAGGAATGACGAGATACGTTTGAAGTTCTCTAACGCTATAGATACAGCAATAAGGAATAGCGCAGTAGGCAGTACAGTTGAAGAGGAATGGACATCTCTAAAAAGGGCCATCACAGAAGTTGGGAAGGAAAACATGGGTACAAAGAAGGTAGCTGCGAAGAAACTATGGGTAACAGAAGAAATACTTCAGTTGATTGATGAAAGTAGGAAGTACAAACATGTTCCGGGTAAATAAGGAATACAGAAATACAAGTCGCTGAGGAATGAAATAAATAGGAAGTGCAGGGAAGCTAAGACGAAATGGCTGCAGGAAAAATGTGAAGACATCGAAAAAGAAATGATTGTCGGAAGGACAGACTCAGCATACAGGAAAGTCAAAACAACCTTTGGTGACATTAAAAGCAACGGTGGTAACATTAAGAGTGCAACGGGAATTCCACTGTTAAATGCAGAGGAGAGAGCAGATAGGTTGACAGAATACATTGAAAGCCTCTATGAGGGTGAAGATTTGTCTGATGTGATAGAAGAAGAAACAGGAGTCGATTTAGAAGAGATAGGGGATCCAGTATTAGAATCGGAATTTAAAAGAGCTTTGGAGGACTTACGGTCAAATAAGGCAGAAGGGATAGATAACATTCCATCAGAATTTCTAAAATCATTGGGGGGAAGTGGCAACAAAACGACTATTCACGTTGGTGTGTAGAATATATGAGTCTGGCGATGTACCATCTGACTTTCGGAAAAGCATCATCCACACAATTCCGAAGACGGCAAGAGCTGACAAGTGCGAGAATTATCGTACAATCAGCTTAACAGCTCATGCAGCGAAGCTGCTTACAAGAATAATATACAGAAGAATGGAAAAGAAAATTGAGAATGCGTTAGGTGAAGATCAGTTTAGCTTTAGGAAAAGTAAAGGGACGAGAGAGGCAATTCTGACGTTACGGCTAATAATGGAAGCAAGGCTAAAGAGAAATCAAGACACTTTCATAGGATTTGTCGACCTGGAAAAAGCGTTCGACAATATAAAATGGTGCAAGCTGTTCGAGGTTCTGAAAAAAGTAGTGGTAAGCTATAGGGAGAGACGGGTCATATACAATATGTACAACAACCAAGAGGGAATAATAAGAGTGGACGATCAAGAACAAACTGCTCGTATTAAGAAGGGTGTAAGACAAGGCTGTAGCCTTTCGCTCCTACTCTTCAATCTGTACATCGAGGAAGCAATGATGGAAATAAAAGAAAGGTTCAGGAGTGGAATTAAAATACAAAGTGAAAGGATATCAATGATACGATTCGCTGATGACATTGCTCTCCTGAGTGAAAGTGAAGAAGAATTAAATGATCTGCTGAACGGAATGAACAGTCTAATGAGTACACAGTATGGTTTGAGAGTAAATCGGAGAAAGACGAAAGTAATGAGAAGTAGTAGAAATGAGAACAGCGAGAAACTTAACATAAGGATTGATGGTCACGAAGTCAATGAAGTTAAGGAATACTGCTGCCTAGGCAGTAAAATAACCAATGACGGACGGAGCAAGGAGGACATCAAAAGTAGACTCGCTATGGCAAAAAAGGCATTTCTGGCCGAGAGAAGTCTACCAATATCAAATACCGGCTTTAATTTGAGGAAGAAATTTCTGAAGATGTACGTCTGGAGTACAGCATTGTTTGGTAGTGAAACATGGACTGTGGGAAAACCGGAACAGAAGAGAATCGAAGCATTTGAGCTGTGGTGCTATAGACGAATGTTGAAAATTAGGTGGACTGATAAGGTAAGGAATGAGGAGGTTCTATGCAGAATCGGAGAGGAAAGGAATATGTGGAAAACACTGATAAGGAGAAGGGACAGGATGATAGGACATCTGCTAAGACATGAGGGCATGACTTCCATGGTACTAGAGGGAGCTGTAGAGGGCAGAAACTGTAGAGGAAGACAGAGATTGGAATACGTCAAGCAAATAATTGAGGACGTAGGTTGCAAGTGCTACTCTGAGATGAAGAGGTTAGCACAGGAAAGGATTTCGTGGCGGGCCGCATCAAACCAGTCAGTAGACTGATGACAAAAAAAAAAAAAAAAAAAAAAAAAACAAAAAGAAATTCCTTCTTTGAGAATGGATACCTATCTGAACGTCCTGCACGGATAGTAATTCACAAGGCGCTCATCTTCGATCCTGACGGTGCGAACCTTTGTGATCACTGTGACACGCCGTTTTTCATTCGGTGTTCATGCTGCAAGTTAACATTTTTTGAACATTTTTTGAGTGTCGAGGACGCCCATTTTGTGAAGTGTAATGCATATATGGCATAGAAGCTTGATCTCTTGACCTCCCAGACACTCATTTTCTGTCGCTCTACTGGTGCATATGGTGAGTCATGAGCAGGTAACATTTTTCTTGTCATAACTGTTAACACAATACTTTCCAATGAGCTTTACTTAAGATCGAATTTGCGACCTCAAACTCAAGGCTTTCCTTTTGAGTTGGTCATTGATTTGTATCCATTTTCGAGCGACGTGTTTATAGTAGCGTCGGGATGGAATCTTTATAGTTAACGTAAACATTTTAAAAGGTTGTTAGGAAGGTTAATCAAATGAGCAAAATGGCTGTCGTGTTTTCAAGAATATATATATATATATATATATATATATATATATATATATATATATATATATATATATATATATATCATGTAGGGCCCCCGTGAGCACGCACAAGTGCCGCAACACGACGTGGCGTGGACTCGACTAATGTTTGAAGTAATTTTGGAGGGAATTGACACCATGAATCCTGGAGGGCTGTCCATAAATCCGTAAGAGTATGAAGGGGTGGGGGTCTCTTCTGAACAGCACGTTGCAAGGCATCCCAGATTTATTCAATAATGTTCATGTCTGGGGAGTTTGGTGGCCAGCGGGAACGTTTAAGCTCAGAACAGTGTTCCTAGAGCCATTCTGTAGCAATTCTGAACGTGTGGGGTGTCGCATTGTCCTCCTGGAGTTTCCCAAGTCAGTCTGAATGCACAGTGGACATGAATAGAAGCAGGTGATCGGACAAGATGCTTACGTAGGTGTCAACTGTCAGAGTCATATCTAGACGTATCAGGGGGCCAATATCAGTCCAACTGCAAACGCCTCACATCATTACAGATCCTCCACCAGCTTGAACAGTCTCCTGCTGACTTGCAGGGTCCATGGATTCATGAGGTTGGCCGGCCGGTGTGGCCGAGGGGTTCTAGGCGCTTCAATCTGGAACCGCACGACCGCTTCGGTCGCAGGTTCGAATCCTGCCTCGGGCATGGATGTGTGTGATGTCCTTAGGTTAGGTAGTTTTAAGTAGTTCTAAGTTCTAGGGGACCGATGACCTCAGGTGTTAAGTCCTATAGTGCTCAGAGCCGTTTGAACCATTTGATTCATGAAGTTGTCTCCATACCCCTACGCGTCAATCCGCTCGATACAATTTAAAACGAGGCTCGTCCGAACAGTCAACATGTTTCCAGTCATCAACAGCCCAATGTCGGTGTTGACGGGCCCAGGTGAGGTGCAAGGCTCTTTGTTGTGCAGCCATCAAGGGTACAAGAGTGGCCCTTGGGCTTCGAAAGCCCATATGGATGATATTTCGTTCAATGATTCGCACGCTAACTCTTGTTGATGGCCCAGAATTGAATTCCGTAGCAATTTGCCGAAGGGTTGCACTTCCGTCACGTTGAACGTTTCTCTTCAGTCGTCTTGGTCCGGTTCTTGCAGATTCTTTTTGTCGGAGATTTGATTTTTGTACCGGATTACAGATATTCACATAGACTCGTGAAATGGTCATACGGAAAATCCCCACTTCATCGCAACCCCGGAGATGCTGCATCCCATCGCTCGTGCGCCGACTATAACACTACGTTGAAATTCACTTAAATCTTGATAACCTGCCATTGCAGCACCAGTAACCGATCTAAAAACTGCGCCACTTGTCTTGTATAGGCGTTGCCGACCGCAGTGTCGTATTCTGCCTGTTTAAGTATCTCTGTATTTGAATACATGTGTCTATACCAGTTTCTCTGGCGCTTCAGTGTATGTTTTATAGTAGTCTGTCTTATTTTCAATCAGTTTGCAGAGTACAATTTTTTTTATATGCTGCATGAAGCCAAATCAGTTATTTTTTGTTTTGGCAGCTAGTATTCTTGGGTGATTGTTGGTATCCGGCTCGGCAGAACATTACTGAGAGCAGCCAGTTGAGAATTCGAGGGTTCAAGTTATAACTTTTCTACTGATAAAATAAGTAAGAAACTTCCTGGCAGGTTAAAACTGTGTATCGGCCCTGGAGTCAAACACTGAGACTTTTGTCTCTTGCGGGCAAATGGTCTACCGACGAAGCTACCCGAGCATATCTCAGCGCTCTCCTACCTTCCAAACTTTACAAAAGTTCTCCTACACACAGGCACACAGTTTCAATCTTCCAGGAAGTTTCATGTTGGCTCACACTCCGCTGCAGAGTGAAACATTCTTTCTAGAAAATATTCCCCAGCTTGTCGCTAACACATGTCTCCGTAATATGCTTTCTTCTAGGAGTGCCAGTCCTGCAAGTTACGTAGCAGAACTTCCACAGGGAATAAGGCACTGACGGACGTAAAGTTGTGAGGAAGGCTCGTCAATCGTAGTCGTCTTGCTCAGCTCGTAAGAGGGCTAGCTGCCCTCGGTAATTGAAAACAAACAAACTGAGTGAAGTATTAAACAATAAACCTGATGGGGTGTCATGTGAAGTCCGCCCAGACCAAAGTATGAGAACACTGCCGACAAATAGTTGGTAGAGCTCTTCTTCGCGAAGGCAAACGTCGTGCGTTCGAGTCTCGGTCCAGCATACGATTTTACTCTGCCAGTGGGTTTCAGGTCTACGTATACTCCGCTGCAGTGTGCAAAATTCATTCTGGAAATCTGAATGTTCCAGGGAAATTATGTTTTACGCCCCTCACACCTATAGAACTTTAGCACTCGAAAATTAATCCATAATTTTTGTCAAAGTAAACAGGAGACGCCGCAAAATAAGCAAATAAGCAAGCAGCAGTAGTAATAATCTTTTTGTGGACTCCAGGGCACAGTGTCACCTCTCATAAAGACACAGTGGAAGACAATCTTAAGAAATGAAAAGGCGATAAACTACCGCAGACGAGTTTGGACTAGGATCTCAAAACGATTGCAGTATGGCCAGCTGCGATCTAAAATAGAAATATCTTCTTCGTATTGTAATTGGAATAGAAGCGAAGTGTTCATTATAACTTACTCCGAACAGAATTAAAGGAATTTACATTACATGAACTGAGCCATTGTAGCTCTCTGGTTATTGATCACGAGGGCGTGCTAGAGAGGTACTGGAGCCCCCTGGTAGCAGTTGGGGAGGAACCTAAAAGTTAAGCCCCGTCGTGATGAAGATGAGAGTTGGAAGGGGGAATCTGATCACTACGTTGTCGAGAGAGGAGAGAGAGAAAGGAGAGCTGCTGGTTTGCAGTGAGTCCAGCAGGGTAGGTTGTGCGGTTGGTACGTTACATCACTGAAGGACTGCTGTTGATTTCAGTAAGACTGCCAAATGGGGAGCCAAGGTCACACTTTTAGGTGATGGTGATTGATTCTGTTTCTAGTGACAAATGTTCTTGCCTCCTTACTTGAACCGCAGTGGACTTGTGTCTAACGTAATGGTAATATTTTGAATAGACCTTTACTTGCATGTTTCGACTGGAAAAGGAAGTGATTGATTTCTTAGTCCATCCCTGAGCAGTGACGTAAAGTGATATGTTACGAAATTAAATTTCTGCTTGTCATATGCTGCCATTTATATGTTATATTTCACGAATTTGTTAAAGTGCTTTTTTTCGAAAATCTTGGTGTAGTCTGTTGCGGGCTATTCTGTGTACCGTGAAGCAGATGATGCGTTTGTTAATCTGTTTCTCCTGTTCAGAGGCTTAAAATATTTGTCTGTGGTCCCTCCCTTGTGAACAACTATCGTATGTGAAATTTAATATAACAGTTTAAGTGCTGGGTGCATTCATTTACTCCAAGTTCATAAACCTCGGCATTCGTGTGGTTCTGCAGTAAGCAAGAACAGTAATCAAATCTGGTCATTTAACTGTTTTTACAGTTTGGTTTTAAATTATTATTTGTATTTTTAAATGAGTGCTAATTTGTATTGCACTAGGTCAATCAGTCTTACCTAAGGTTACATTTAATGTTTTATTCCGCTCGCCTTAGAGCAGAAGTAGGTCTAGTTATTAATTATAATATGGTTCTTGTGAAGGCACATGTTGCTCCTTAGGTTTCGGTTTGAGTTTCTGATCTCTTATGAATCAGTGGGCTAGCCGAAAGTGCTGGATCCTATGGCAAACCGTTCAGTGAGTTCTTGTCTGTTACATCTGATTTTGTATGCTATATTTAACATTGTTATTTCAGTGTACTAATCTGTGGTTCGTGTGACAGGTAGCCGCCTCACGATTACGTTAGTGTTAGCCCGGACTGGTGGTTGTGCATCGCGTGACCAATTTCTCTATGCATTTCCTTTACTGTTTTATGGTTAGTGGGCGGCCGAACAGCGTTTAACTTGGCCGCATACGAGATGTGCCCACGCCAGAGGTTCCGTGGTCCTGTGTTCCGTCACGGAACTGGGACTGACCCACGCCATATCGTCCGGCTCTTCCGTGATAGAAATTGAGTTACTTACCGGATCCAGAACGAGATTTAAACTCTGCAGTGGAGTGTGCGCTGGTATGAAACTTCCTGGCAGATTAAAACTGTGTGGCGGACCGAGACTCGAACTCGGGACCTTTGCCTTTCACGGGAAAGTGCTCTACCATCTGAGCTACCCAAGCACGACTCACGCCCCGTCCTCACAGGTTCACTTCTGCCAGAGCACTTGCCCGTGAAAGGCAAAGGTCCCGAGTTCGAGTCTCGGTCCGGCACACAGTTTTAATCTGCCAGGTAGTTACTTACCGGATGGTTTTCAGATATTTTTGCATCAGCCACTAGAATCCAAGCACTCGAAGAGTGAGCTAGTCCTAATTAGTCAAGAGATCAGTTAATAACTTGGCTATTAGTTTGCATATCTAATTGGGGCCACAATCTACCTTGTCCTTCCGGTGTGTTAAAAGTCCCTTTGTGGGAGTTGTATTACCGATCTTATTATCCTGTTCATTAACGGCAATGTAATATTCACGTACTGCTGATTTTTTGTGTACCGGAAATTGATCCGCCTTACTGTTTACGTTATAGTAAGTTTAGACACGGCTTTGTTCTGTAGTGGGGTTGAAGCCTTAAGGTCTGTTTTTTTACGACAACATTCACTTCCAGAGTCTTACATAAGATTATAGTTAACGAATTGTGTTGGCTTTCATTGATATTTAAGTACATTCCACGTTAATTGATTGTTTCTTAACACACGGCACGAAAAATCTCTGTTCACATTTATTAATATTGTAATATTATCTGGTGACGATTCTCGTGAAGGTATTTAATTACTGAGTAAATTGTTAAATTTAATGGTCAGTAAAACCGGCTACATTGTTGCTTTCACGTCAAGCCCAAAGAGTCGACAAGTATTGAACGTGATGTTCAACAAATTAAATATGTGTAATCTATCTAGAGAAACTGTGCAGATGATATGTAGATATTTTGTACCATCCTTTGGTTTATTTTAATTTATGGTATAGTGAATTTACGAGTAGTTTCTAGTGGAGTCATGTTTCAATCAATTAATCATACCACCATTTATTTTAGTAAACAGCAATAAACGAAGAATAGACAACAACAGCGATTAAGAATCATACCATTTGAATGTGTTGGATTGCTGTATGACCATGGCCGAAAACCAGCAAAGAGAAAATAAAATGGAATACATCCAGAAAAGAAAATATATCGAGGTGAGGTTTTTGCTAAGTTATGCCGGACAATATCTTGAATTTCCATACGAATCTGACAGCCTACCTAGAAAAATATTGCGTGTATTGCTAAATATGTAGCGCTTTTGCAAGGATGAATGAAACTCTCCTGATGGACTGAAAATTGTAATAAGGCAGTCGAACAAAAAGCAGACAAACCAGAAGAAAAGAACTGAGATGATAAACAAGAAGATTACAAAGACTCTCCGAAGGCCATAAGAATCATAGTCACAGTAGAAATTAAGAGTATTGAGCCAGAATTCAAAACGAACAACAGAAAGAATTTTTACACACGTTTCAAGCAGCAAGTAAGTTTCTAACAACTACAAATTTTAAACTTCAAGTGGGACGATGGGAGACGCACTGAATAATAAAGTAAATTCTGAGACCTTAGGCAAGTACTTCGAGAAATCGCTTTACCGTGAAGAACCCAGGGAGAAGTGGCTGACAATAGTGCCAGTGCAAAGAAAATAGCATTCAGTTCCTCCTATCCTTGCTCAACTTAGGATACTCATGGAACAAAGGAACAACAAAGTCACAATGGACGGCTCGATCACATCGGCAATACTGAAAAATGAAGAAGAAATCACCCCTAATAACATAAGATGTGAAACTTGAATCACACCTTGTGAATGGAAAACAGAACTGATTCACCCTCTATACAAAAAGGGAGATAGAAAAATTATCGTGACATTTCTATCACACAACGAAATTGCAGGACATTCTGCAAAGCACGGTTAGCCACGTTGGTGGACAAGTAGATTACCAAACTGTAGATCGCCAGTAGATCAAGAGTCAGAAAAGTATACTGCAACAACATATATATTTAAGGATCTGGTGGAGGACTTAAAGAATGCTGTGATTCATACAACCGCCAGGTGCTGTTTGATAGCTTGACAGAATTTGGAAAGGACAAAAACAGTGGTAATTATCAAGCAAACCCTAACACAGACACATTCTGTAAAATCCACGCTGGAGCTCTTCATAAAATTTGTAGTAAAACTGGTGTACTTCAGCTGTGTTAGAAATGATCATCCGAGTGTGCAGAAAGGGATTAACCGAAAAGTGGTTACTAAAAAAAGTTCTCGTTGGAAGTTCAAAGAACTACGTTACAATCAACTGCCTCGGTTTCGCCTACGTCATTGCAAACCTATCAAGGTGTGGACCGACAGCTATGGAACAGGTAAACATGTTGAAAGAACAAGTGGGAGAACCTGGTCTCTAAATTTATTTCGAAAAAGCAAAGTACCAAACCAACATCTGAAAGGAATCTCGTTACTTCATAACAGTGTTCAACTGAATAAGAAAAGTGGACGGTTTGAGACTCCTTGGTGAAATAGTGCATATGAAAACTAGAGAAAAACAAGTCAACGATAGCAGAAGACAGAGATGACCGCTGCTCTTCGAAGGATTTATGTCCAATAGAAGACAAGGGCAATTTCAAGAAAAGCTAATCTAAGACACTACAACACAGTTATCAACACCAAACATGTATAAGCAGATGAATGTTTCAAAATGACAGAAAAGTCTGGAATGAGAGAAGCCGAGAAGTTTGAACATAATATCCTTCGGAACACAGTGGGTCCTACAAAAACAGAGGGATAGTACACACTACCAAGCAGAGAAGAGTTACACAGTGAAACGCGTATATACTCGGTAGCAGCGATGGCGAGGCATGACAGAATCTCTGACCAGAGAGTTATTTATAGTTGCTAGTCTGCGCTTGACCGCGCGACAGTTCTGTTGTTGTACGTAGCGAGTCGCGAGAGCATGTAGTAGCACGCGAGAGACAGTCGGAGTTGTGTGTGAGGAGTCGGCGGGCGTCGACATGGGGCTCTGGTCAAGGTTCAGGACGAGGTGTATTTTTTAATAAGGTAATGAAGCAGCATTGCGCTCATCTGATAATGTAATGTATCTTAACAGTAATTAATTTGTTCAAGAATCGCCCCAATAATAATTTTGTTCTGAAAGCAATTTTTTAAAGAAAATAATCATTACTATTGAAACAATACTTCCTATGCTTTTCCTGCCAGAATCAATTTATCAGATTTGCACAGGGCCTAAGGTCAGCGCAGATGACCTTATAAAATTTATCAGGTTCATCATAACGTTAATTTTGTGGGGACTTAGCATTTTTGCACATTTTTGCTATCATTGAGTTTTGTTACTGTGGGAAGATGACATTTGGCTCCTATTTGCATTTTCATTCAATTCATATTATTTAAAAATAATCCTGGGGAGGTTACACTTAGCACGATGTCCATTCACATTTAAAATAGTTTCTTTCATTTTTGCGGGAAGATTACACTTGGTTCTATTCCCATTAACATTATATTATTGTCCTTTTTTTTAAATTCTCCAGTGAAATTACACTAATGTCCCCCCTTTTTCAAAATTCTCCGGCGAAATTAAACTAATACATCATTTTCAAAATTCTCCGGGGAGGTTACACTTGGCGACATCCGGTCCAGGATCGTATTTCGTTGAGAATCTTCTGAAAAGTAGTTAGATATTTGCTCTTATTTACTTAATATAAATAGCATTTGGCGCAACGCTTTTGCTAATTTTGTGACTTTCTTTCCTCAGGTCATCGGCAAAGTAGTGTATCGCGAGGTATTATGAATGAAATAACCGAATTAAATAACTTCACCGATAGTACTTGCGACATGCAATCTGTTTACTGACAATCATCTTAATGATGAACAAACGAACTCGGTTATGACCTCTGTTGATTTGACGACAATTGATGACGCGGGGCGCCCTATTGTAATGAGCGCTGCCCAGCTTAACACAACCGGTTTACTAAATTCACGTGACGAACAGACAAATTTGTCTAATGAAAATGAACAGGATACACAAAGTAGTACGGATTTATTTAATTCCGAAATATTGACTGACAGTGTACATTTGACTAGCAAACCTTTTTGTAAATCTCAGAATAACCAAATGGTTACAGAAAGCGAGATAATTCCAGATCCATCATTAAACAGCACAGAGAATAGAAATGCTAATTTTGGGTTGGATCAAATTATGGCATTTTTGACACAATTGGATAAAAAATTAGACAGTAATAATGAAAAACAAGACAGTCTTAAAGAAGATCTCAAACAACAACTTAGTGAACAGAACGAACAGTTAAATGAAAAATTAGACAACAATTCTAGGCAGCTTAGTGAACAAATTAGAGCCGTTGCCGCGCAGTGCCATGATACTAAGGAACAATTACACAAGGAAATTGAGGCTTGTTCAAGAAAAAATAGCGAAGAAATTAGGTCTGTTGCTAAGGAATTAAGGGAAATGCAAACAGCTGCAACAGCAACACTTAGAAACGAAATTAGCGGAGTCGCTAAACAATGCTCTGAAGAAGCTATACAATTACGTGACGAGTTTAAACTAATGACAGCAGAACTTTCGCGCACAATGGATGAAAAGATTGACGCGAAATTCGACCAACAGAACACTCAAATTGACGAACGTTTTAGTCTTCACATACAAAACAGTGATACGCGTTTCCGCAAATTTATTCAGGATCAAAATAAAGTAAAACGTCAAGTCATGGAAACAATCACTGCACAGAGACAGGAAGACAAACGTAAATTGTTCGCGAAAGCCAAGACATATGTAGACAACAATATTGCTACAGTGTCCGACGAAATTAATACCATCAAACAGTTGAACACAGAATTACGTGATGAAATTCCCGATTTAAATCAAAAACGGATACACACGCAGCAGATATTCAGACAGTGACAGACAGATTTGAACAATTAGAACTAACACAGGATTGCGATGTCATCAAAGCTGACGTTAAAAAATTGAACGAAACCACACGTAAATTACAAAAACAGATGAATACTTCTGACACTAAAAACGATGATCAGGTAAAAATACTGAGTGAAAAATATGATGAATTGGCCAGTCGTATTGACGTTATGGAAAGTACTAATGACAATAAACCAGACGATACTGCACCGATTTCATTTAACCAAACACCTGAATTCCAAAATTTACAGCAGACAATTAATGAGATCGATTCGTCTAATAACACGTTGCGTAGAAAATTGTCATGTTTACAGCAAGAGGTGACAGAGATAAAAAATGTTTCTGGGTTTAACACATCACAGCAGACGCCATTTGGCGAACATTTGTCAGACTCACGCAGCGCGTATAATTTGAGTAATCTACAGAGAGTACGGGACTTAGATTCAGAACAGACACAGACAAATAGATTCTCTTACAATACAGAACCTGTTCCATCATATAGAGACGATAATTTCGATTACAAACATTTTCTATCAGTGAGAAAATTTAAAGTATTTAAAAATGACAGGACACAGATTCTCCCACTAAATTGGATACAGCAATTTATTTCTGAATTTTTACCGCCATTGCCTATAACACAAAATCTAAAATTTATTTGCAGCGCGTAATGGACCTCAGGGGATTCATTACGCTTTAATGAATATGTGCCGTAGCGTGCATAGGGCCCCGAGCTGTAGTAGTGCTGTTTCATCTTTAGTTTTCTGCACTGCTGCCTTCTCTTCTACTATCCTTTATATCTATCAAAACAGTTCTTTAACTTTTGCTCTACCTAGAATTAAGTAAAATGTAATGAAAACCCGATGTGACAAATTTTTTATCGAAAGTGACAATTTTCATTAGGCACTCCACAACTACCGCCGTAATTCCAATAACAGATAAAATTTTAATCATCTGTATGTACAAAATTTTCAGCAGTCGCAAACACATTTTGGTAACAATAGATGTTTTTCTCCACAACAGCATGAAAGTCAGCCACTTAGCATACGTAACCAACAATGCAGTCTACAAGGTCAACCAAACTTTAATGTTTCGCCGCGTGCACGTATAGTCCCTGGTACAACAAATAGTAACGCACAGCAGCAAAGAAATAACTACGTATAGAAACACACTATTTGAATTCCTATCGCAAATGCGCCGTATAGAAGTGACTATCATGACAGACGTAAAATTAATGAGCACAATTTTCAGAGTACATTTAATAACAGTCGATCTTATCAGCAGCAAGAACATCCGCCACAACAAATAATCATGAATGAACCAGACAATAGGTGTCATCTATAGCGTAACACGTCAGGAAGAAGTAATAGAACAGTTCAAATAGTAGAAATGCCACAACATCCTCCTGATAATAATAACACGTCAGATAGAATTTGACTAGATACTGTACAGGTCGCATCTTTCAATAACACAAGCACTAGTTTAGACACGCAGAATGTTGTTCACGAAAATGTTATTACTTTTGACGACATCAGAGACACTCTTTTACAGGAAAGACCAGTTGTTCAGAAAACCATTTCACATCCTGTCATCGAAATTAAAATAGGTTCATCGAAATTTTCAGCAGTAATCGATTCTGGATCACCTATGTCAGTTATAAATGAGGAGACTTTCAGCGAGTGTAACAAAGAGAATACATATCCTACATTACCATTAGGCAAAACGAAGGTGAAAGGAGCAGTATCGAGTAAAGGTGTAGACGTTAAATTACAGACGCATTTATCATTTTGTATTGCAGGTCATACTTTTCACTCAAATTTTTGGATTGTTCCTTTATTGACAACAGACGTTATTTTAGGTACGAATTTTCTGGTACAACACGACGCAGTTATTGATTTTCAGAATTCTTATTTAATGTTAAAGGATGAAAATGTACAACTTGCTTTAGAATTTCAGCACTCACTATCTGCGGAAGAACAAACAATTAACCGCACAGAGGTCATTTCCGTATCACGTAACATAGACTGTAATCCCATATTGTTCACTGATACGTACGTACATAACTATAATACTCCAGACGAAGCTGACTACGACTTAATGCAGATGATTTCTGATAAAGTTAAACAAAGTAGTGCAAATACAGACGACGAACGCACGCAACTACACAAAATTCTTTTACAGCAAGCTCCAGTTTTCGACAACATTGCTGGTACTATGTCCGGTTTTATGTATGAATTTCAAGCTAAACAGCACGATACATTTAAAGCAAAGCATTATCCCATTCCATATATCCATAAAGAACAAGTTAAGAAAGAATTGCAAGATATGCTCGACCAAGGAATTATTGAACCGGCAGTTAGTCCGTACATAAACCCGCTGCATATTGTTAAGAAAAAAGATGGCTCACTTCGCCTTGTACTTGATTCGCGTCACATCAATGACATTATTATCAATGAAACAGATCGACCACAGACATTAGAGGAACTTCTACAGAAATTTCATGGTACGGCTATTTATTCCACACTAGATTTGAAATCAGGATTTTGGCAAATTCAACTTCATCCGAATTGCAGAAAGTACACAGCATTTCTCTGTTTTGGCGACTGTTATCAATTTTGTAAATTACCATTCGGTTTAACTATTTCTTCTGCAGCTTTTATTCGCGGTTTGAACACTATACTTCCGACAGAACTTAAAGACAGAATCACGACGTACGTAGACGACATTCTTATCGCAGAAGCTAACTGGTCTGAACACAATATGATTGTAGAACAACTGTTGCAAACTTTTCATGCACAAGGACTCACAGTTAATCTCAGTAAATCGCATTTTGGTAAAACTTCTATAAAATTTCTTGGACACGTAATTTCAGCAGAAGGCATTGCGCCTGATCCGGAAAAACTTTAAGCTCTACGTGACATTACTGTTCCTACGACGAAGAAGCAACTACGCAGTTTTTTGGTCTTAATTAACTTTTTTCGTAAATTTATTCATCATTCTGCTTTAGACACACCTAGATTATGCCAATTGACAGGTAAGAACACTATTTGGTCTTGGGATAAGCAAGCAAACTCTGAATTTGTGAACCTGAAAGAAGCCTTGTTGAATGCTCCACTTTTATCGCACCCAGATCTTACCAGAAATTTTTCCATTGCCACCGACAGTTCCAACACAGCTTTAGGCGTACATATTTTTCAGGAAATTGAAGAAGATGGTTGTACAGTAATTAAAAACATCGCATCTGCAAGTCGCATTCTGTCGCCTGCTGAACGAAATTATTCTGTTACAGAACTGGAAACGTTATGTGTTGTATGGGCTTTTACGAGATTTCGGCACTTTCTTTATGGCAGACATACCACCGTCTACACAGATCACAGAGCGATACAATTCTTACTTTCGGCTAAATTCACTCACGACGGATTAAGCAGATGGAAGCTTTATTTACAGGAATTTAATTTCACAATTGTTCACATTCCTGGCACACAAAATGTTGTAGCAGACGCACTATCTCGTTCTCTCAGCAATAATCAGCAAGACATCGCAACCAACTTCTGCAAAGCAAATTTCAGCGTCATGTACATTCAGCAAGTTGCATTTGAAAATTTTATTTCGTCGTCATTACAGGACATAGCAAAAGAGCAAAGTAAAGAAAATGTGTGGAAAGAAATTTAACACTTTTGGCAAAATAAGAATAATGTTACGATTAGGAACCATTACACTGTACGCAATGACATTCTATTTCGCCGCTCTCATCCTGACAGCAATAATTGGTTATTATGCATTCCTGACGAACTGGTTAACAAATTAATCTGGTACACTCATTTAAGTTACGCACATTACGGAGCTAGAAAATGTTTTCTTATATTGAGACAGAACTGTTATTTTACCAGCATGGAGAAACGTATACGACGAGTTTTAGCGTCATGTAAAATTTGCCAGAAAGCTAAATCAGACACCACTTCACATATTCCTCCATTATATCCCATTGTACCTGTTAAATTAAGACATATGGCCGCTGTAGACATTTTTGGTCCGATTCCGAGAACTAACAGAGGTTTTTGCTACATCTTTGTCGCTGTTGAACTCACTTCAAAATTTGTTACTTTCACTCCGTTACGCAAAGCTACTGCTAAAACTGTTTCGAAAGCATTTGTAAAACATTTTCTATTTCATGTAGGGCATGTGATGAGAGTAATTTCCGATAATGGATCACAATTTCGTTCTGCTATATGGACACGCGTGTTACGAGTTAGAAACATTTCTCCGATCTATGTATCCAAGTACCATGCTTCTTCGAACCCCTGTGAACGATTAATGAAAGAAATTGGTAAACTGTGTACAATATACTGCCACAAAAGACATATTGATTGAGACACACACATATTCTCATTCCAAGATATAATTAATTCCATACCAAATGAATCCACTATGCTATCTCCGTCTGTTATACTGAAAAACGTTGAACCACCTAACAAAATTACAGAATTAGTAAACTTTCCTACATCTCGTCGACTACGACACCATTAAATAATTGACATTGCACTGAACAACATCAAACGTGCCGGAGAGCGCCGGAGAAGACAGCAAAAACAGGTTTGTACACGCCGAGACTTTCACATTGGACAGAAGATATTAGTACGTACACACTATTTATCCAGCAGAATAAAAGGTAAGTGCAGTAAATTTGAACTTCTATACGCAGGTCCATATCGGATTCGCAGCATTCCTCACCCCAATGTTGTACACACCGGAACTCTGAGAAGCAAAAAAAAGTAAAGGCAACCACCATGTCTCTAACATTAAACCCTTTATTGAGTGAAGACACTTTATGATTTAACATGCTATGATGCCATTTACACATTTTATGACTATTTCTACAATTATATTCACATGACTGCCTACTGATGATTATCGTATTTTTTCTTGGCAAGTGCCCAGCAAGGTAAGGTTAGCAGGTCGCTCTTCTTGTCGTTACACATTAGACCGTGCATATTTTTCCAGATGAACTTACACATTTTATGACCACTTACGCAATTATATTTATATGACTACTTACTGATGATTATCGTATTTTTTCTTGGCAAGTGCCCGGCAAGGTAAGGTTAGCAGGTCGCTCTTCTTGTTGTTACACATCAGACCATGCATATTTTTTCAGATAAACTTACGTATCTTATGAATAATTATGCAATTTTGCCTAGTGACATATTAATTTTATTAAATTCTCTCTCCATTAAAGTCTTTAATTCTCGCCTCTATTAACTACACAACATACAAGCTGAACACAAAGAAGGTCATATTTCTTGTCATCATTTTTTTTATGTATGTACGATTGTTTCATGTTTGTTGGTATGCACTATGAAATTGTTAAGATATAGCAAACACCAGTTGACTTTGACATTTTTTTTGCCCTATGATATCTCAACATCATGACTGTTTTACATTTTTTTTGCTGCTGCATTGTGATATTCTGTGTACATTTTTGCCTTTGAACACTGTCTATGCTTTTGACATATTACGTTTTCTGTCATGTTATGCTGTATGCTTAATTATGTTACCATAAACCAGTCATTATTTAGTGAGTATATGATGTAAATGCAAGACATTAATCTTTGTTCATCATTTTCAGAAAGAAATAACGTGTAAAGGAAATAAATTAAACAGAAATGGGAATTTCACCTACGGAATAGACGAAAGAAGATACAAAAACCTTATGAGGAAGAGTAAATGGATCAGAATTAACAAGCATTAACAAGAATATACTATACACATCGTAGGTTAGCAGTCTTAACTAATTTTTTCTTTCAGAATACGAAGCGACTGATGGAGGCTGTCAGACAGAACTACACATCTTAGTTTTAGTGATGGAATATGCTAGAGATAAGGAACAGTTGTGTAATGAGTAATGAAGTGACTTTTTTGCAGATGATAATGAATGCTGATGAATAATTATGAAGAATATGCTACTATGAATAATGAAGTTTTTCTTTACAGGTGATGATAATAATGGAGTTATGATAATATGGATAATGAAGTGATGGATAATGAAGTTTTTTTTTTCTTTACAGATGAGGATGATGTTGAAGTTTATGTATTTATGCTATGTAGTTATTTAAGTATGTGTTGTAGTTTGTTTTGACAGTATGTTTTATATCGTATGGTATGATGACTGAAGGTTTTGGAAAGGACAGCTAGAGAACAAATATTTTTATACACATTTCACTACCTGTTAATTCGAAGTTCACTACTTTTCAGCATAAAATGCGTTTCTTCTTTCAGCTTAATAATCCATTTTTTATATATATTTTTGCAGGAGAAATTAATTATGAAATTAATGTGCTATAAGCAGTTGTTCATTAAATCTATGTCATTTATGAATGTGATTACATATACTCTACTTGTTTCATAACGTTGCTACAGCTGACTCATGACAAATGACGTTACACATTTTCATTTACAGGAACAACCCAGAAGCAATTTCTTTTTTCTTTTTCTTGCTTTCCCCTATAATTACCCAAAGCAATGTAATGCTAACAAAAAAAAAAATGTATTACCAGTCCCAAATAATGCTACCCGTTTAAGAGAGTTCTTAATAATACTGATCAGCTCTGAATAGTATGTCAATTGAATACATAAATACTATGCGCATAATTTCAGTGAATAATACTTTTATTCTACTGTTCTCTGTAAAATGTTCTCAGTAAAACGAATGACTTCTGATGATTTGTAATTAAGCAATCAATTTCAATGTTATCTGTAAAACGAATGACTTCTGATGATTTGTAATTAAGCAATCAATTTCAATGTTATCTGTAAAACGAATGACTTCTGACGATTTGTAATTAGGCAACGAATTTCAATGTAAAACGAATGACTTCTGATGATTTGTAATTAAGCAACGAATTTCAATGTTAACTGTAAAACGAATGATTTCTATGATTTATAATTAGGCAATGAGTGCCAATGTTGTCAGTAAAACGCCAAGCAATGAACATTATTCAGTAATACTACATACATGGTACAGAAATGTTCAATAACTGGGCAATGAATGCCGCAAACTACTCATGTAGTTTTCAGTGAAGACTAGTATGTGACTTAATGTCCTTCACCTGCTGGCCTAACTACCCTGAATTACTGCAATATCCATTTGTCCTGTATATCCTCATGATCATGGAGCACTATATTTGGTTTTTGCACTAATTCCACGTTGGTGTGCCTTGTAAGAGCGTGGTGTTGACACGACATGCTGTCCACCACCGTGAGCGATGGAGACGTTATTATGGTCCCACTGTTTGGTGTACCTGATGTACTGCCAAAGTGATAACATGGAATATTACTACGACATTTCAGTGTCTTGGCTACGCTGATAAACACTTCTGGGAAAAGAACTTCAGATTGTCTCACTTGGAGTTGTACTTCTGTGGAAAGATATGGACTTTCAGTGCAGCTGCGTGCAACATAAGTGCTACAACCATGACGCAATCCTTCCTATTCCTTTCCCAATTCTTGTAAAATGAAAAAGTCATATACAGTGCGTGTGCATTTCCTTTCATTTGTTAATCAGTTGTCCTGAAATTACTAAAGACTTCTATAGTGCATGTGGACTTTATTACACTCCTTGATTTGTTTGTTTGTTGTAGAAAAATACTAGAGAGTATTACAGTGTGTGCACTTTTGCCATTTGTTAATATGTTTTGTACTTAACTTCAGTGAGTGTACACTTCATGCCATTTGTACTCATTACATATACATTTGTGATTTCCTGATATGTTCACTACTTCAGTGCGTGTGCACTTTTGTCATTTGTCAATATGATTTGTACTCATTAGGTTTATTTGTCGTAAAAATATTAGAGAGTTTTACAGTGCATGTGCACTTTATGTCATTTGTACTCATTACGTATACATTTTGATTTGCTGATATGTTCTGAACTGCAGTGCATGTGCACTTATGTCATTTGTCAACATGATTTTTTTGCTGTGAAGATGCTAAAGAGTTTTTCAGTGTGTGCACTTATGTCATATGTTCTGTACTCATTGTCATTGTCTGAAATGTTTTGTACTTGGTGCATGTGCACCACATTTAATTCATGTTCTACATCTGAATATTCTGTGAATTGTAAAAGTTAATTAGTTACAAAAAATGTGTTGCTCATGGCAAGTCCAAATGACTCACCATCGCTGCCAAATTTTTGCCCCCCCAGTGGAGGGTTATGAAACGCGTATGTACTCGGTAGCAGCGATGGCGAGGCATGACAGAATCTCTGACCAGAGAGTTACTTATCGTTGCTAGTCTGCGCTTGACCACGCGACAGTTCTGTTGTTGTACGTAGCGAGTCGCGAGAGCATGTAGTAGCGCGCGAAAGACAGTCGCAGTTGTGTGTGAGGAGTCGGCGGGCGTCGAGATGGGGCTCTGGTCAAGGTTCAGGACGAGGTGTATTTTTAAATAAGGTAATGAAGCAGCATTGCGCTCATCTGATAATGTAATGTATCTTAACAGTAATTAATTTGTTCAAGAATCGTCCCAATAATAAATTTTGTTCTGAAAGCAATTTTTTAAGAAAATATTCATTACAATTGAAACAATACTTCCTATGCTTTTCCTGCCAGAATCAATTTATCAGATTTGCACAGGGCTTAAGGTCAGCGCAGATGACCTTATAAAATTTATCAGGTTGATCATAATGTTAATTTTGTGGGGACTTAGCATTTTTGCACATTTTTGTTATCATTGAGTTTTGTTACTGTGGGAAGATGACATTTGGCTCCTATTTGCATTTTCATTCAATTCATATTATTTAAAAATAATTCCGGGGAGGTTACACTTAGCACGATGTCCATTCACATTTAAAATAGTTTCTTTCATTTTTGCGGGAAGATTACACTTGGTTCTATTCCCATTAACATTTAATTATTGTCTTTTCAAAATTCTCCGGGGAGGTTACAACAGGGAATACTGATCAACACTATAAGCGAAAGCAGAACAGCGGCTGGACAGAGGACAGATGGTCATAGAAGCAACGCAATGCTTCGGGGTTGCCAAAAATGCTTCCAGAAATGCCTTACAGTTTCTTGACGTTGTGTTTAATAGTCGTAAATGGAAGCCTTTACAAGTTAGAGATTGTTTGCTCTAGATCATCTTGTACCTATGGAAGAGTCGTGGATAGAAGGGAGAGGTTCCTCCTCTTAGTAAAAGATTCTCTAATAAATTACTTTTCCGAGTGTGGACTGGCGTCATCAAGAAATCTTTAATGTGGGAGATATTAGCAGGAGGAAGAGACCATTACGAAGTCTTATTTGTGGAGAGAGGTGGTAACAGGCTCAGTCTGACCTTTCCAAGCTTTTTGTCCACCTTCTTGCGGTTCAGAAGTTTGTGGGGCCACATCCTGCCGTGTGTCAGCAGAGAAAGCGCTGTATTGCGCCACAGCAGTCCACGGTGGCCGGCAAACGACAGTGAAATGAGGGCTCGACTTAGAAACCCTTCTGGGCAAAACTGCAGCAGCTTTTTGTCTTCGCTCCAGGCTGAACAATTTTAGGCAATCAGAGAACTTTGCAGAGAGTTTCAGGACGTCAACGACAGACACTGAAAAAGGATGAGTTGCACATAAGGCTGTAGTTATCCCGTCGTTTATCTGGTACTCGCTCGAGTCAGGTAGATTGGTTCTGGCGCGCGGATTCATGATAAATGCTTATGCTTCAAAGCCTTCATTGTGCCTTAGCAGATGCCGTCGACATAAGAAATTTTGGATCGAGCGTGAACTACTAACTGTTTGAATTTGTGGAAGTAATTATGTATCTCAGTGCGAGAGTGTAATGAAAGAGAATTTTCTGCATGTAAGCGTCTGTTTACACATCACAGTTGCTCTGCTGGACGTTACGGACCGCTACGAGAAGCAAGGAGTGTTCGTCCTTAGCATGTTGCTGTCGAAATAACTGATATGAGAGTAATGAAATTTGGAAATCCTGCGACAGCGAAACTTTGTAATGGACCTTAAATTATGCGTGCTGTGGCATGTTTATGGGTACAGATGAAGCAACTGTTAGGAGGGAATTGCGGCAGTACAATCCAGAGGAGTACCACATTCATAATGACCACCGGATCTAGCCCCTTGTATAGAATTTGAGCAGTGTTTCATCATGTGAATGGTGATTAGCTTTCGATTATCCCTTTCTGGGATGGTTCGTAATTACCTTCCAGGACCTCTGCTTCTGTATATGCGCTTAAATGGATCGTACTGAAAAATTTCATCTTTACAAAGGGTGTGATCTTCTTATGTGACACACATATCACAGGTGGCCCCCACAAGGGGCCCTTTAAGTTTTTGACGCTGGACGTCCCATAAGCCAAAGTTCATAGCTCTTTTCGGTGATTCGTATGCATTACGTTGACATTGGAATGTGGTGTTCAACAAAATTACACCTTACCGCCAGGGAGTGTAACTTTTCATACAGCTAGCTGTGTCCGCGTCCTTGGGTAAACAATTACATTATTATTGCCTATCTTGTGTTTGCATAAAAATTTCTGCTGTTCTAACGGGTCCTTGCTAGCTACAACTATGTTTTTAGCATGACGGAGCTCTACCTCATTTTACCTTTGATTTCAGAGAACAATTCGACAGTGTTGTTCAAAGTGGTTGGATTTGGAGGGGTGGCCCAGTACCATGGTCAACATGATATCCCGGCTTCACTGCTCCTATGGATTTCCTTTTTTGGGGTGAGGGGTGCGAGTATGAAGCGTTTGGTGTACGGCACACCGAAGAACACTCCAGAAAAGCTGCAACCATCACTCGTGAAACACGTGTTTATTTTTTCCTTTTTGTAGACAGTCATTAGCTCACAGATGCTACTTGTGCGTGTTCAGGAACGTCTGGAAAACAATGTCCAACACACAGCAGTTTGTACACCGTCCCTGGACATTACTAGCACCAAACCTCCATGGACTCCTTGTGGAGAAACCGAAAAACTGTGACATTTGTGTCACATAAAGAAGTGTTGCAGGGGTAAAATACAGGGAGCGAAAAGCTATTTACAATTTGTACAGAAACCAGATGGCAGTTATAAGAGTCGAGGGACATGAAAGGGAAGCAGTGTTTGGGAAGGGAGTGAGACATGGTTGTAGCCTCTCCCCGATGCTATTCAATCTGTATATTGAGCAAACAGTAAAGGAAACAAAAGAAAATTTCGGAGTAGGTATTAAAATCCATGGAGAAGAAATAAAACCTTTGAGGTTCGCCGATGACATTGTAATTCTGTCAGAGACAGCGAAGGACTTGGAAGAGCAGTCGAACGGAATGGACAGTGTCTTGAAAGGAGCGTATAAGATGAACATCAACAGAAGCAAAACGAGGATAATGGAATGTAGTCGAATTAAATTGAGTGATGTTGCGGGAATTAGATTAGGAAATCAAACACTTAAAGGAGTTTTGCTGTTTGGGGAGCAAAATAACTGATGATGGCCGAAGTAGAGAGGATATAAAATGTAGACTGACAATGGCAAGGAAAGCGTTTCTGAGGAAGAGAAATTTGTTGACATCGACTATAGATTTAAGTGTCAGGAAGTCGTTTCTGAAAGTATTTGTATGGAGTGTAGCCATGTATGGAAGTGAAACATGGACGATAAATAGTTTAGACAGGAAGAGAATAGAAGCTTTTGAAATGTGGTGCTACAGAAGAATGCTGAAGATTAGATGAGGAGGTATTGAATAGAATTGGGGAGAAGAGGAGTTTGTGGCACAACTTGACAAGGAGAAGGGATAGGTTGGTAGGACATGTTCTGAGGCATCACGGGATCACCAATTTAGTACTGGAGGGAAGCGTGGAGGGTAAAAATCGTAGAGGGAAACCAAGAGATGAATACACTAAGCAGATTCAGAAGGATGTAGGCTGCAGTAGGTACTGGGAGATGAAGAAGCTTGCACAGGGTAGAGTAGCATGGAGAGCTGCATCAAACCAGTCTCAGGACTGAAGACCACAAGAACAACAGCAAGAAGTATTTGTTTTGTCTCCTCTAAAATGTTGTTTTCGTCCTATGTACCCAGGGAGTATTGAATGTGAATATATTACCGCTCCCCCAATCGGAGGTTCCAGTACTCCCTCGGGCATATGTGTGTGTCGTCCTTAGCGTAAGTTAGTTTAAGCTATATTAAGTAGTGTGTAAGCTTAGGGAACGATGACCTCAGCAGTTTGGTCCCATAAGTCCTTACCATAAATTTCCAGATTTTTATAGTAACGCTGTCTGATTATGTAAGTTCAAGTTCACTCTACAATTTGTACATTTAAGGACACGTCACAACCACTATAGTTATGTTTAGCCTTCTTTATGTTATTTTTGTACAGAGGTGTTCTACATTGCCTGAGGAGCGTGTGCCTGGTGTATGCTATTTTCTGAGAAAGTGGGTGGTTTAATTTCTTGTGTATTATTCTGTCTGTAGCTGTTTATTTTCCGAAATGTTTAAGCTGTGTCTATTTTTAGATTTTGTCATTCTCAGGTCAAGATTATTTTTTCCTCTGTTTCCACTACGAATGCGAAATGAGCACCGTGGTGTACGTTGCTGTTCCGGCGCAACGTCAAGCGCCGACATGTCGGCCTGGAATGCAAGAACACAGAAGGCTGTGAGACGACGTCAGGTAATAGGACCGCACCACAACAGTAGCGGCCGCTATACGAAGAAAATTCGAGCGCCGTTCTGCCAAGCCCCGGCCGCACTAGAAGAAGAGCACTTGAAAACGAGCCGTGAATTGCGAACCGTATTATTTGCTTGTATGGAAACAGTATACATCGAAGAACATTGATTATTTGCATGTAGCCATTTGCTTGCGACATCTCATTGTAAATCGCTACGTTAAGTATTGTCAGTTCAATTTACTACAATTAACTCCATTAATATGATTTGCTTGAGTTGTCTTGTTATCCGAGAAAACAGCTTTCTAGGCATCCTATATTGTACGAGCGGGATCGGACACGACAGCTACATAACAGTATGTGTAAACTGCTTATAAATTCTCGTGGTTCATCTATGAGGCATATGGTGTCATGTACATATTTGTGACAATGTAAGACTTTATATTCTTTTGCTTATATAATTTTTTAAAAGTTGTATTTTCAGTACAGTTCATTAAGACCTTTGTTAGTATGTATCATACTGGGATTTCATTGGGAGGCTTTCCTTTGCAAATACTCGTAAATGAATTCTTAAATTGAATGTAGTTTATCTTGGTTATTAATTTTGTGATTTATGTTACACTAGAGGGCCAAAGAAACTTGTACACCTGCTTAATGTAATGTAGGTCCCCTGTGAGCACGCAAAGTAAGACAGTGTGACGTGGTGGCTCAGTGGTAAAGTGTCAGGCTGTCGATCGAAATGTTTCCGTTTCGATTCTGTAGCCTCTTTTACGATATTGTTTGTCACTTCTTACTTCTTTTTGAAATCCGGCTTAAACTGCAGATGACCCTTTAACGGGCTGGGTGTCGGTCGGAAAAAGCAACAGCATACCATTTCTCATAAAACCATAGCTATTAAAGCACTATGGTGTTGAAACCAACCTCCCCGAATTTGTTCAAGTTCTTCATCATGTATCTATGTGCGTCAGCTGGGAGCATTCTACTTGTTTTTTAAACTGGCTTTCACTTTTGATTTGTCTCAAAAACACTTGTTGCCTGCCAGAGCGTATTTCACGGCAAAGAGCTATTACTATTTTCTGTTACTGAAAGATGAATAATTCAGTCACTATTAATAAAAATATAATTACGTAGCTTGTACAGATTAACTAGATTGTTAATGCCTGAACCCGCTTCCATAGCCGTGTTGCCAACGCGACAGATCCCGGTTCGAGTCTTGGTGCTGCCAAAGAGTATCAGAACTAGACAGCGGTGCACTCTGCCTTGTGGTGCCAAGGTGGGGAGGGAGGGGGGGGGGGCTCGTGACTGAGCGGCTTCGAATTTGGAACGTCGGAAAAGGCCGGGAGTGCGGTGCGCTGAACACATGCCCCACCAAATCGCATCCGGTTATGAATGAAGATGTCAGTCGACCATTGCGTGGACTTCAGCGTCTGATCAGGCGGTTTTCCTTATTTCCCTATCAATGCCTGAAATTTATTGCTTGGCGAAATGCATGATACACACTGTGCTTTCTTACAATATATTTATTCACAACCGGTTTCGATAATTAACCACTTTCACCAGTGTCCGAGCAATGGTCCTGTACACTTACTGCTGCTATATGTCTTCATATTTTCAATGTGCTCTGCTAGCTTAAATGGGTATTATGGTTAAAGTATCTTTTTATTAAATTTTCAAGTCAGTAGTGGCATATACTTTTCAGGTTAAATAGCATGTATGACACCTAAAGTTGTCACAATAGATATTTTTCCACTGCGAAGATTGTCCATGACCGACACAAGTTGTGAATAAATATATTGGAAGACAGCACAGTGTATATCATGCATTTCTCCAAGTATGTCGATGCTGCTGACCGTCGCCTCAAACAATTTTTGGAAATTTATTAACTAGTAAGGTGGCATATTTTTCTTACATAAATAACCTCTCCTTTCTGATGTCGCAGTCTTTTTTCTAATAACGTAACCTGAATTAGAGTTGCATGCAGTTTTGATCACTAAAACAATAATAATCACAAAATAACAACTTAGAGGTGGCTTTGAAAACTATGACTGTAATACACCGTGAAGGTACCAGGTGGTGTGTACAACTGTGTACACAATGGTAAGGAGAGGTAGGCTACAGAGCGGTGCTTTTTTTTTTTCTTTATTGTATCTCGATTCTCCCCCAGAGGGGCAGGGCGGGCTGGCAGCAGCGTAATACGCCGCTCTGTAGCCTACAGATAAAGTTAAAAAACATAATGAGGAGACATAACAATAAAAAGAGGTGATAAAATGGTGACTGTTTAAAACTGGTACATTGCGAAAAAGTTGTGAAGAAAACATAAAAAACAAAGAGGTCAGTGATGCTGATTAAAACATTGGGAAATAGAGAGGCACAATTAAAAATAACGGTTTCTCTTCACAGCACTTTAAAAAGGGGAAGCACAACACTCAACACTCATTGAAAACACTGCACTATAAAGTATGAAGGCCTATAGGTATAGGGGGGTGGGGGAAAGGCGGAGCTGATAGTGGGCACAGAAAAAGGGGGGAAGCGAGAAAAGAGTGGGGAAGACAGTGGAGGGGAAAGAAAAAGGACCGGGGGGAGGGGGGGAGAATGGAGTCAAGGTGTGGGTGGTGGAGAAAAAAAACAGGATGGAAAGGGGAGAGGGAGGGAGGTAGGGAGGGGAAGGTGAGGATCATAGTTGATAGGAGGTAGAGCAGTACTTTTTCTTTTCTTTTGCTTTATTGAGTATTATTATACTGGCAGCAGCTTAGTATGTCGCTCTTCAACCTACAGAATTTGGTTTAAAATATGAGGATTGATAAATAATAAAAACAGGCGATAAAATCGGAGATTTAAATGGTAACATGGCGAAAAAATCGTGGAACTTAAAACATCGAACAAAGGGATGATGATGCTAATAAAATATATATGAAGCAGACAGGTAAAGTAATAGACAGACAATTAAAAAAAAACACGGCGAGAGCCTGGTTTCTGTTCGCAAGAGACATAAAATTCAAACACAGCGACAGCATGATTTCTGTTCGCAACACTTGGGAAAGATGAACAACACTGAGCATTCACTTGAACACTGCACTAAAAAGTTGGCAAACATGACATACCACAGCATACATGACATAATGCAGCAGGTGGGGGGAACCTGGGCAGATGATGGGAAAATAAAAAAGGGGCAAGGAGAGGAAAAACGAAGGGGAGAGGGGGGGGGAAAGGAGCCAATGGAGGATGAGGACCCATAAGAGGGGGGGGGGTGCTGGGCAGACGCGGCAGGGAGTGGGGAAAGGCAGAGGAGGGAAATACAAAAGGACTCCGGGGGGGGGGGGGGGTTGGGTTGTTTTGGGGAAGGAGACCAGACAGCGAGGTCATCGGTCTCATCGGATTAGGGAAGGACGGGGAAGGAAGTCGGCCATGCCCTTTCAAAGGAACCATCCCGGCATTTGCCTGGAGCGATTTAGGGAAATCACAGAAAACCTAAATCAGGATGGCCGGACGCAGGATTGAACCGTCGTCCTCCCGAATGCGAGTCCAGTGTTTAACAGGTGTGGGTAGGTGGAGAAAAAACAGGATAGGAAGGGAGTATCATAGTTGATTGGAGGTAGAGCAGTGCAGCAACTGTCATCTTAAGAAGGCTGGACAGGAGCAGAAATGATTAGAGAACAAGTAAACACAGCAAAAAGAAGAGTCACTTAACTTGTATTTCTCGAAGTCTATAAAGACTCATACAAATAATGCAGCAGGAAATAGACTCCAGCTCTCAATGTCACAAGGACGAGGGTCTCTGTACTAAGCACAGACGATGAAGTTTGAGACGCGACTAGGCGACATCTGTGTATCAAAGTGGCGCCAAGCTTATGTGAGGCATGCGACACCTGCTGTCAGCCGTCGTATATCGCGGCGCCAGAGGGCGCTCGTAGACCAGAGCCGCCGGAGTTTCGGCTCAGCGGGCGTGCGCCATTGGGTCCACTGGATGAGGCATGACTGCTAACGGCTTCTAACGGAAACCTGCGATTCCATTGCCAACTTCGCGATGCCCGTGGCGTGGGATCGATACATGATAACACACCAGGGACAGAATTCAGGCAGTGCAATATTGTCTACACCTTGTACACAACACATACTACTGTTGCAAGAGTCTAAGGACGCGATGGGACATGTAGGGAGTAAAACACAGCTGTTGTATATCCCTGGCATTCTTCAATCTGTACATTGAATGAGCTGTGAAGAAAACCGAGGAGAAACTCAGAAAGAGAATTAAGATTCAGCGAGGATAAAGAAAAACTTTCATGTTATCGATAAAATTCTGTGAAAGGCGGAAGTGGACTTATAAGAACAGTTGAACGGAACGGGTAGTATCTTGAAAAGAGGTAATAAGACCAACAAAAGCAAAACAGGGGCAACTGAATGTAACAGAATTAAATACAGCAATGAAGCAGAAATTAGATCAGTGAATAAAACATCTGTGTAAATTCAAATGGTGTTACTGTGCCGCATTACGAGCAAATTCTTCGTAAATAAAAATTTCATACATTCAGTTATGCGGTAGGCTCATAATATTTTTGAGGGTAATTTATCTTCATAAAATTGAGATTTCGTATATGGTGTCTAGCGACCGCTTAACTTTTACTGTCTCACTAGGCTGTGGTTACTGAGTACTGGATCTGCGCTGTTTTTACGAAAATGTGACGCTCTCTCATGTTGTGAAGGAATGTCTAGTCGTTTGTGTTGATCTCCATGTACTCTTATTCGATAAATTACGAGAAAGTATAACCTCGGTGTCGCCCATGTGTGTAGGATACCACGGAGCTTTTTTTTCCCTTTATTGTTATTTCATGCCTCAGCTGAGGCAGGCCGGCAGCGGCCTACATACGCCTCTCTTCGGCCAAAAGAAACAGCATATATTCACGGAAGACACAGAAAACATAAAAAAAACATGGTAAACACATGATGAACACTGCACAAGAAATCAGAAGTCGTTCGATGGAAGACACTGTAATGAAGAGTGGCACCAGTTGAAACAGACGAAGGCATCCAGGTGGAGACGCAGTCGTAGTAGAAAACACTCTTGAAGACACTGTACACAGACAGAGAGACACTGACGAACGGAAACACTGGCGACAATCATCAGCAAAGTACTCGCACTGACGAATTTGGGGAGAAGGGGGGGGGGGGAATGGGGCTGCTTCCATGTCAAAAGTAGAGGTAGGAGGGCGGGAAGGAGGGAGGCAGAGCCAGCGGTAGAAACAAGGGAGAGCAGCAGGGAGGTGAGGGGGGAGGGGTTGGAAGCCTGGGGAGAGGGATGGAAGTGGGAGATGTGAGAGAGAGGAGAGGGGAGAAAGGAAGGTGAGGAGGGAGAGAGAGAGCCCTGGGAGAGAAAAGGGGAGACAGGGGGGGGAGAGTCAGAGCTGGTAGGAGGGGTAGATGGACAGGTCAAGGAGATCATCTGGGTAATTGGTGGATGCCACCTTGGGAAAGGGTATGGAGGGTGTGAAGATAGAGAGCAGGTGAGATGCAAGAATACAGGCTCGGCAGCGGGCTGGGATGGGCGAGGATGGGAGAGACAAGTGGGTGTAAGGGATCGAGATTGCGGGAAGTGCAAAGGATCCGTATCTCTTCGAGGAAAAGGAGAAGATGCGAGAAGGGAATCAAGTCGTATAGGATCCATGTGTGGGATGGGAGACGGATGCGATAGGTAAGGTGGAGCGCATGACGTTCAAGGATTTGGAGGAACTTATAATAGGTGGGAGGGGCGGAGATCCAAGCCAGATGGGCATAGCAGAGGATGGGGTGGATGAGGGATTTATAAGTGTGGAGGATGGTGGAGGGGTCCAGACCTCATGTGTGGCCAGAAAGGAATTTTGAGGAGGTGGAGTTGGGAACGTGCCTTGGCTTGGATCGTCTGGAGATGGGGGTTCCAGGAAAGGCGACGGTCAAAGTTGACACTAAGTTACTTGAGGGTGGGGGTGAGGTGAATAGGACGGCCATAGACGGTGACATAAAAATGAAGGAGGCGGAAGGAAGGGGTGGTTTTGCCTACAATGATTGCCTGTACTATGGAGCATTTGCGTTTTATAGAATCACTTGTATATACGAAGGATATTCGATAAGTAATGCAAAACTTTTTTTTCTCGGCTAATCTGCGGCATTTGTTGTGGGACATAGTGCCTCAGCCCCTATAGCTTCAGGAAGGTCCGATACGAGGTGACCCAATACCTAGCCTTCAAAATCGCGTCTGCAGCACCTGTGCGTTCCAAACAGAGGGCTGTCACTGAGTTTCTTTTGGCAGAAAGCGAGGGCATTGAAGACATTCATAGGCTCTTGCAGAATGTCTACGGACAGTGAACAAGAGCATGGTGAGTAGTTGGGCTAGGCGTCTGTCATCGTCGCAACAAGGTCGTGAACCTATCCGATCTTATTCGTGCCGGACGGCCGCACGCAACTGTCAAATTGAAGAAACGACGTGAGCGTCTTCGTCTCCACAAAAATACAAACGAAATTGTCCGAGACAATGCAATGCCTCATACAAGTCCGTACACCCGAGAGGAGCTTACAAAGTTTCACTGGAAGCAGTACGTTTCCGAAAAGTAAGGTCTCCTATTTTTTTATAAGTACATAGACCTGTTTATTTCTACAATGGTTTACATCAGTTTAGAGCTTGAGCATTTAGCTTTTTCCGACATAATCACCATTTATGTCGATGCATTTTTGTAGACGCTGTGGCAGTTTTTGTATGCCCATGTCATACCAGCTCGCTGCCATGATATTCAGAAAGTTATGAACCTCTTATTTCACCTCGTCGTCGGAGCTGAATCGCTTTCTGGCCAAATGTTTTAATCTAGGAAACAGGTGAAAGCCACTGGATGCCAAACCAGGACTATAGGGTGGATGGGTGATTATGTTCCATTGAAACTGTTGCAGGAGAGCAACGATTTGCCGAGCGACGTGTGGGCGAGTGTTGTCCTGGAGAATGTGTACGCCCTTGCACAACACTCCTCTTCTCCGGTTCTGAATGCCCGTTTGAGTTTTTTCACATTCTCACAGTACCTGTCAGCGTTAATTGTGGTCCCAGTGGGCATAAAATCGACCAACAATACCCCTTTCCGATCCCAAAAAACGGCTGTCATGACTATACCGGCGGACCGTGTTTGTTTGAATTTCCGCGGCTTTGGCGAAGAAGGATGCCGCCACTGGATTGGTTGTTTCTTGGTCTCCGGGGTAAAGTGGTATGCCCAGGTTTCGTCACCCGTGACAATTGAGTCCAGAAAGTTGTCCTATATTCGGCTGCCAGGTGACGAAGAAATGCGCGGGAAGCATCAACTCGTTGCCGCATGTGGTCCTCAGTCAGCATGCGTGGCACCCATCTTGCGCACACCTTCCGGTAGTTCAATGTTTCCGTTAAAATTCTGTGAGCGGCGCTTCGGGAAACCTCAGGAGCCAACGTGCAGAGATCCTGCAGGGTGATACGCCGATCTTCACGCATGATTTTTTCAAACTTCAACACTGTCTCCTCAGAAATTGACGGTCTCCCGCTCCTTTGTTTGTCGTGAATTTCTGTCCGACCAGCTGCAAACTCTCTACACCACTTACGGTCATTTTTTGACATCCATGCACGACTCACCATACACTTCCGTCAATTGGCGATGGACTTCAATCGGAGCAGTGCCCTTTGCGTTCAAAAACCGAATAACTGCACGCAATTCGCACGTGACGGTAACATCCAACGGGAGCTCCATTCTCAACGGCTGCCAAGCCAAGACTGAGCGCCTCAGCGCGGCGTGCGCATGTTTACAAACAGCACGTGAGGTACTCTTCATAACAGTGTGACCAGCTGCCACACAAACAGAGTTCTGTAGTTGTAAAAAAATAGGAGACCTTACTTTTAGGTCGGCCGGGGTGGCTGAGTGGTTCTAGGCGCTACAGTCTGAAACCGCGCGACCGCTACGGTCGCAGGTTCGAATCCTGCCTCGGGCATGGATGTGTGTGATGTCCTTAGGTTAGTTAGGTTTAAGTAGTTCTAAGTTCTAGGGGACTGATGACCTCAGAAGTTAAGTCCGATAGTGCTCAGAGCCATTTCAATCTTACTTTTAGGATTACCCTCCAGGAAGGCGTTAGCTCCGACGTCGACCAGTGTGGCACATGCGTGCATACAGGTCCTCCCGGTAAAGTGGATTACGGGTGTCGCATTGAACTGAGATTATGTTGAAAGACAAGATTTTGTAGTCAAAATACTGTGTAATAAAATGGTGTGCTGGAATCTTGAATGTAACCAACCTGTTTTCAGAAAGAAATCTGTTGTGTTGCTTACTGCACACTCATCGTAGTATCCCACACAGTTTCTCATGATTTTTGTTCCATTTCTGAATATATACTCTAAACGAAAGTAGTCTTATGGGTTGAGTTTCAAACATGAGATTTCCCTTGTTTAAGAATGCTTTTGTCATGACGTGCAGTAACCGCGAAGTGTGACATAAATTTAGCTAAACGTAATTCAAATCTAAACGTGGAGCGCGTGTATCTTTCACTGTTGTTTTCCCTTTCTTTGAAATTGCTAATTTATATCGAAATCAGTTTATCTTGCACGCCTTCATAATATCTATGTCTGCATCTTCGATTCTTTTGATTACGAAATTATTTTATAGGAGAATCGGAAATATAATTTTCGTATTAAAAAATGCAAAATCTTAGAAAGCAAGTGTTCAGGACAAAGACAGTCCATTGTTCGACCAGCTGTTGCGAGATATATCTCTGCGCCGCTTTTATTTTCTTCTCCTTCTCGGTGTATAAAGTAAGCCGTGAACAAGATTAAAGTAGTTGGAAAACTGTCTGCTTGTTCCACAGAGTTTTCAGTGGCCGGTTGGAGTGTCCGAGCGGTTCTAGGCGCTACAGTCTGGAACCGCGCGACCGCTACGGTCGCAGGTTCGAATCCTGCCTCGGGCATGGATGTGTGTGTTGTCCTTAGGTTAGTTAGTTCTAAGTTCTAGGGGACTGATGACCTCACATGTTAAGTCCCATAGTGCTCAGAGCCATTTGAGCCATTTGAGTATTCAGTGATTTGCAAAGTTTTGTTCTTAACGGCGGTAGTTAAGCGGTTAATTCGAGGTGGTATGAAGAAAATCGAAGAGGGATATCCTGTAACGTCTTCCTTGTTAGTATCTCAGCGTAAATATTGAAAATCATTGGCGTCAAACAACAACCGTTATTTAATTCCTCTTCCAGTGTCCGTGCCAAATGCTTCCTCACCATCAATCATTACGTCTACGTTTTGTAATGTGAACAGTTCCTGTGATAAACGTCCGTCTTTCCGCTCCACGCCAACACCCTTCAAGGTATTCAGGAAGCTGCGGCACTTCGGTCCACTCTATCAATCGCCTTTAAGCTGGCCGCTGGTGGCCGTGCGGTTCTGGCGCTACAGTCTGGAACCGCGCGACCGCTACGGTCGCAGGTTCGAATCCTGCCTCGGGCATGGATGTGTGTGTTGTCCTTAGGTTAGTTAGTTCTAAGTTCTAGGGGACTGATGACCTCACATGTTAAGTCCCATAGTGCTCAGAGCCATTTGAGCCATTTGAGTATTCAGTGATTTGCAAAGTTTTGTTCTTAACGGCGGTAGTTAAGCGGTTAATTCGAGGTGGTATGAAGAAAATCGAAGAGGGATATCCTGTAACGTCTTCCTTGTTAGTATCTCAGCGTAAATATTGAAAATCATTGGCGTCAAACAACAACCGTTATTTAATTCCTCTTCCAGTGTCCGTGCCAAATGCTTCCTCACCATCAATCATTACGTCTACGTTTTGTAATGTGAACAGTTCCTGTGATAAACGTCCGTCTTTCCGCTCCACGCCAACACCCTTCAAGGTATTCAGGAAGCTGCGGCACTTCGGTCCACTCTATCAATCGCCTTTAAGCTGGCCGCTGGTGGCCGTGCGGTTCTGGCGCTACAGTCTGGAACCGCGCGACCGCTACGGTCGCAGGTTCGAATCCTGCTTCGGGCATGGATGTGTGTGTTGTCCTTAGGTTAGTTAGTTCTAAGTTCTAGGGGACTGATGACCTCACATGTTAAGTCCCATAGTGCTCAGAGCCATTTGAGCCATTTGAGTATTCAGTGATTTGCAAAGTTTTGTTCTTAACGGCGGTAGTTAAGCGGTTTATTCGAGGTGGTATGAAGAAAATCGAAGAGGGATATCCTGTAACGTCTTCCTTGTTAGTATCTCAGCGTAAATATTGAAAATCATTGGCGTCAAACAACAACCGTTATTTAATTCCTCTTCCAGTGTCCGTGCCAAATGCTTCCTCACCATCAATCATTACGTCTACGTTTTGTAATGTGAACAGTTCCTGTGATAAACGTCCGTCTTTCCGCTCCACGCCAACACCCTTCAAGGTATTCAGGAAGCTGCGGCACTTCGGTCCACTCTATCAATCGCCTTTAAGCTGGCCGCTGGTGGCCGTGCGGTTCTGGCGCTACAGTCTGGAACCGCGCGACCGCTACGGTCGCAGGTTCGAATCCTGCCTCGGGCATGGATGTGTGTGTTGTCCTTAGGTTAGTTAGTTCTAAGTTCTAGGGGACTGATGACCTCACATGTTAAGTCCCATAGTGCTCAGAGCCATTTGAGCCATTTGAGTATTCAGTGATTTGCAAAGTTTTGTTCTTAACGGCGGTAGTTAAGCGGTTAATTCGAGGTGGTATGAAGAAAATCGAAGAGGGATATCCTGTAACGTCTTCCTTGTTAGTATCTCAGCGTAAATATTGAAAATCATTGGCGTCAAACAACAACCGTTATTTAATTCCTCTTCCAGTGTCCGTGCCAAATGCTTCCTCACCATCAATCATTACGTCTACGTTTTGTAATGTGAACAGTTCCTGTGATAAACGTCCGTCTTTCCGCTCCACGCCAACACCCTTCAAGGTATTCAGGAAGCTGCGGCACTTCGGTCCACTCTATCAATCGCCTTTAAGCTGGCCGCTGGTGGCCGTGCGGTTCTGGCGCTACAGTCTGGAACCGCGCGACCGCTACGGTCGCAGGTTCGAATCCTGCCTCGGGCATGGATGTGTGTGTTGTCCTTAGGTTAGTTAGTTCTAAGTTCTAGGGGACTGATGACCTCACATGTTAAGTCCCATAGTGCTCAGAGCCATTTGAGCCATTTGAGTATTCAGTGATTTGCAAAGTTTTGTTCTTAACGGCGGTAGTTAAGCGGTTTATTCGAGGTGGTATGAAGAAAATCGAAGAGGGATATCCTGTAACGTCTTCCTTGTTAGTATCTCAGCGTAAATATTGAAAATCATTGGCGTCAAACAACAACCGTTATTTAATTCCTCTTCCAGTGTCCGTGCCAAATGCTTCCTCACCATCAATCATTACGTCTACGTTTTGTAATGTGAACAGTTCCTGTGATAAACGTCCGTCTTTCCGCTCCACGCCAACACCCTTCAAGGTATTCAGGAAGCTGCGGCACTTCGGTCCACTCTATCAATCGCCTTTAAGCTGGCCGCTGGTGGCCGTGCGGTTCTGGCGCTACAGTCTGGAACCGCGCGACCGCTACGGTCGCAGGTTCGAATCCTGCCTCGGGCATGGATGTGTGTGTTGTCCTTAGGTTAGTTAGTTCTAAGTTCTAGGGGACTGATGACCTCACATGTTAAGTCCCATAGTGCTCAGAGCCATTTGAGCCATTTGAGTATTCAGTGATTTGCAAAGTTTTGTTCTTAACGGCGGTAGTTAAGCGGTTTATTCGAGGTGGTATGAAGAAAATCGAAGAGGGATATCCTGTAACGTCTTCCTTGTTAGTATCTCAGCGTAAATATTGAAAATCATTGGCGTCAAACAACAACCGTTATTTAATTCCTCTTCCAGTGTCCGTGCCAAATGCTTCCTCACCATCAATCATTACGTCTACGTTTTGTAATGTGAACAGTTCCTGTGATAAACGTCCGTCTTTCCGCTCCACGCCAACACCCTTCAAGGTATTCAGGAAGCTGCGGCACTTCGGTCCACTCTATCAATCGCCTTTAAGCTGGCCGCTGGTGGCCGTGCGGTTCTGGCGCTACAGTCTGGAACCGCGCGACCGCTACGGTCGCAGGTTCGAATCCTGCCTCGGGCATGGATGTGTGTGTTGTCCTTAGGTTAGTTAGTTCTAAGTTCTAGGGGACTGATGACCTCACATGTTAAGTCCCATAGTGCTCAGAGCCATTTGAGCCATTTGAGTATTCAGTGATTTGCAAAGTTTTGTTCTTAACGGCGGTAGTTAAGCGGTTTATTCGAGGTGGTATGAAGAAAATCGAAGAGGGATATCCTGTAACGTCTTCCTTGTTAGTATCTCAGCGTAAATATTGAAAATCATTGGCGTCAAACAACAACCGTTATTTAATTCCTCTTCCAGTGTCCGTGCCAAATGCTTCCTCACCATCAATCATTACGTCTACGTTTTGTAATGTGAACAGTTCCTGTGATAAACGTCCGTCTTTCCGCTCCACGCCAACACCCTTCAAGGTATTCAGGAAGCTGCGGCACTTCGGTCCACTCTATCAATCGCCTTTAAGCTGGCCGCTGGTGGCCGTGCGGTTCTGGCGCTACAGTCTGGAACCGCGCGACCGCTACGGTCGCAGGTTCGAATCCTGCCTCGGGCATGGATGTGTGTGTTGTCCTTAGGTTAGTTAGTTCTAAGTTCTAGGGGACTGATGACCTCACATGTTAAGTCCCATAGTGCTCAGAGCCATTTGAGCCATTTGAGTATTCAGTGATTTGCAAAGTTTTGTTCTTAACGGCGGTAGTTAAGCGGTTTATTCGAGGTGGTATGAAGAAAATCGAAGAGGGATATCCTGTAACGTCTTCCTTGTTAGTATCTCAGCGTAAATATTGAAAATCATTGGCGTCAAACAACAACCGTTATTTAATTCCTCTTCCAGTGTCCGTGCCAAATGCTTCCTCACCATCAATCATTACGTCTACGTTTTGTAATGTGAACAGTTCCTGTGATAAACGTCCGTCTTTCCGCTCCACGCCAACACCCTTCAAGGTATTCAGGAAGCTGCGGCACTTCGGTCCACTCTATCAATCGCCTTTAAGCTGGCCGCTGGTGGCCGTGCGGTTCTGGCGCTACAGTCTGGAACCGCGCGACCGCTACGGTCGCAGGTTCGAATCCTGCCTCGGGCATGGATGTGTGTGTTGTCCTTAGGTTAGTTAGTTCTAAGTTCTAGGGGACTGATGACCTCACATGTTAAGTCCCATAGTGCTCAGAGCCATTTGAGCCATTTGAGTATTCAGTGATTTGCAAAGTTTTGTTCTTAACGGCGGTAGTTAAGCGGTTAATTCGAGGTGGTATGAAGAAAATCGAAGAGGGATATCCTGTAACGTCTTCCTTGTTAGTATCTCAGCGTAAATATTGAAAATCATTGGCGTCAAACAACAACCGTTATTTAATTCCTCTTCCAGTGTCCGTGCCAAATGCTTCCTCACCATCAATCATTACGTCTACGTTTTGTAATGTGAACAGTTCCTGTGATAAACGTCCGTCTTTCCGCTCCACGCCAACACCCTTCAAGGTATTCAGGAAGCTGCGGCACTTCGGTCCACTCTATCAATCGCCTTTAAGCTGGCCGCTGGTGGCCGTGCGGTTCTGGCGCTACAGTCTGGAACCGCGCGACCGCTACGGTCGCAGGTTCGAATCCTGCCTCGGGCATGGATGTGTGTGTTGTCCTTAGGTTAGTTAGTTCTAAGTTCTAGGGGACTGATGACCTCACATGTTAAGTCCCATAGTGCTCAGAGCCATTTGAGCCATTTGAGTATTCAGTGATTTGCAAAGTTTTGTTCTTAACGGCGGTAGTTAAGCGGTTTATTCGAGGTGGTATGAAGAAAATCGAAGAGGGATATCCTGTAACGTCTTCCTTGTTAGTATCTCAGCGTAAATATTGAAAATCATTGGCGTCAAACAACAACCGTTATTTAATTCCTCTTCCAGTGTCCGTGCCAAATGCTTCCTCACCATCAATCATTACGTCTACGTTTTGTAATGTGAACAGTTCCTGTGATAATCGTCCGTCTTTCCGCTCCACGCCAACACCCTTCAAGGTATTCAGGAAGCTGCGGCACTTCGGTCCACTCTATCAATCGCCTTTAAGCTGGCCGCTGGTGGCCGTGCGGTTCTGGCGCTACAGTCTGGAACCGCGCGACCGCTACGGTCGCAGGTTCGAATCCTGCCTCGGGCATGGATGTGTGTGTTGTCCTTAGGTTAGTTAGTTCTAAGTTCTAGGGGACTGATGACCTCACATGTTAAGTCCCATAGTGCTCAGAGCCATTTGAGCCATTTGAGTATTCAGTGATTTGCAAAGTTTTGTTCTTAACGGCGGTAGTTAAGCGGTTTATTCGAGGTGGTATGAAGAAAATCGAAGAGGGATATCCTGTAACGTCTTCCTTGTTAGTATCTCAGCGTAAATATTGAAAATCATTGGCGTCAAACAACAACCGTTATTTAATTCCTCTTCCAGTGTCCGTGCCAAATGCTTCCTCACCATCAATCATTACGTCTACGTTTTGTAATGTGAACAGTTCCTGTGATAAACGTCCGTCTTTCCGCTCCACGCCAACACCCTTCAAGGTATTCAGGAAGCTGCGGCACTTCGGTCCACTCTATCAATCGCCTTTAAGCTGGCCGCTGGTGGCCGTGCGGTTCTGGCGCTACAGTCTGGAACCGCGCGACCGCTACGGTCGCAGGTTCGAATCCTGCCTCGGGCATGGATGTGTGTGTTGTCCTTAGGTTAGTTAGTTCTAAGTTCTAGGGGACTGATGACCTCACATGTTAAGTCCCATAGTGCTCAGACCCATTTGAGCCATTTGAGTATTCAGTGATTTGCAAAGTTTTGTTCTTAACGGCGGTAGTTAAGCGGTTTATTCGAGGTGGTATGAAGAAAATCGAAGAGGGATATCATGTAACGTCTTCCTTGTTAGTATCTCAGCGTAAATATTGAAAATCATTGGCGTCAAACAACAACCGTTATTTAATTCCTCTTCCAGTGTCCGTGCCAAATGCTTCCTCACCATCAATCATTACGTCTACGTTTTGTAATGTGAACAGTTCCTGTGATAAACGTCCGTCTTTCCGCTCCACGCCAACACCCTTCAAGGTATTCAGGAAGCTGCGGCACTTCGGTCCACTCTATCAATCGCCTTTAAGCTGGCCGCTGGTGGCCGTGCGGTTCTGCCGCTACAGTCTGGAACCGCGCGACCGCTACGGTCGCAGGTTCGAATCCTGCCTCGGGCATGGATGTGTGTGTTGTCCTTAGGTTAATTAGGTTTAAGTAGTTCTAAGTTCTAGGGGACTTATGACCTCAGCAGTTGAGTCCCATAGGGCTCAGAGCCATTTGAACCATTTGAATCCCCTTTTACCAGTAAACAAGAGAACTGTACACCTCCTTAAAAACTTGCAGAATTTCCTCCAGCACAGAGTTATCGGTGAGCATTGCGCTATGGCTGCAGCCGGTGCAGTGCAGTGTCCTGTCGTTTATCTACCATCGTCGTATGCGTCTCGAGCGAAAGCCGGCTTATGGGGCGCAGCAGCTGGCGGTTACTATGAGGGACGATCGTCGGTCCGCCCGCGGCGGAAGTCTCTTCCGTCTCGCGACGCGCCGTCAAGCAGCAAGTGCTGAGCGCTACCGCCGCAGGGCCAAGGCTACAGTCTTAGGTGTATGATACAAAAATTACATTTCCGTATTATTGACTGTGCTAACTATTCCAGTTGGTCTGCGACAAATGCTGCATCACAGTTCTAATTTTGTTTCATCTTTTTTTTTTTTCGAAAACTGAAAATTCCTTTACACGGACTAGTTGGCTAGTTCCAGGTAGATCCCGACTGGTATACCAAAGTCTGTCGATGTCGGTAGGTCGCAGGTTTGTATTATCTCATTATGAAATAGCTGCACACTTCCTGGGGCAAACCAAAGGCAATATTAACAGCTCGAAGGTTTTATGACTAGACACGGGGAAACTGAACCTAAGAAAATAATTGTATCCACATAAAATGAAACGGAAAAATGGACAAGTTACAACCATTAGCTCTTAACTTATCAAAAAATTGTACGCTCATCAACTACTAAATACGAAGTGTGATTACAAACTAAGGTCTTTTTTCTTCTTTATTGTTATTTTTATACCTGCTACAGGTAGGCCATCAGCGGCATAGTACGCCGCTCTTCGGCCAACGAGAAAACAAAAAACGAAGACAATCATAGAAAGAAACATGGTGGATATATAGACAGAGACATACACTTTTAAAAATACACGGAGCCGTTCACGGGCGTAGAGTCCAAGATAAAACTGTTCAGGTATGCGGACACACACAGCGATGACAATTGGCACACGTGAATGTTGGAGCACAAAACAAATAACACTCGAACACTTGAGCACGAACGATGTCACACACAGAAACACGAGGCGATGATCTCCGGCGCGCGAAAGTCCACTGAGCGTTTACAAGTCCGGGGACCTGCCAAGGGAGGAGGAGAGGGGTGGGAGAGGGAGAGGGGGAGCGCAGAGATGCCAAGGGCAGGGGAGATAGGGGGGAGGAAGAAAGAGAGGAGGGGGGAGGGGAAGCCCGGGGGAAGAGTGGTGGAGGAAGGAGGGATGGAGGGAAAAGAAGGAAGGGAGGGTGCCCAAAGGAAAAACACACAAGAAGTGGGAGGGAGGGATCAAAGTTGATAGGAGGGGTAGATGGAGGGGAGGAGGCCATCATCAGGGAGGGGAGCTGGCGGAAGCCACCTTGGGAGAGGGTAAGGAGGGTGGAGAGATGGAGACCGGGTGGGACGTGGGAATGCAGGTGCACAAATTAATTTTTTTTTCTTTATTGATTTTCAATTCCCCCCGAAGGGGGCGGGCTGGCAGCAGCTTACTACGCTGCTCTACAGCCTACAGAATTTTGTATAAAAGGAAGAAGAAAGAAACAAGGAAAAACAGGCGATAAAATGGTGATTTAAAGTGTAAAATGGCGTAAAAATGCGGAAAATTAAAACAGAAAGCAAAAGGGGTTGGCAATGTTGATAAAATACACAGGAATCAGACAAGTAACATAGTAGACACACAATTATAAAACATGGTGACAGTCTGGTTTCTGTTCGCAAAAGATAAAAAAAAAGCACACCCAGCGACAGTATGATGGCTGTTTGCTACACTTCCCAAAAGACACAACACGGAGCAGGCACTGGAAAAACACACTGTAAAACACTGCACGAAAAAGGCGGCAAAAAGAAGGCACTCCCAATCCAAGGCAGATGGGGGGCGGGGACCTGGAGTAGGGGAAAAAACAAGGACGGAGGAGAGGAAAAAACGAAAATGGGGGGGGGAACCAAGGAGGGAGAGGACTAATAAAGGGGGAGAAGGGCAGACACGAGACGGAATGAGAGGAGGCAGAGGAGGGAAATGTAAAAGGACTCGGGGGAGAGAAGGGGGCAAAGAGAGGGGATGTGGGGAAGAAAGAGGATGGAAGGGGGGGAGAGGGAGCCCGGGAAAAGGACAGAGGAAATGAGGGGGAGTGAGGATCAGAGTTGATAGGAGGGATAAATGGAGGGAGAGAGGGCATCATCTGGGAGGGGGAGTTGATGGAAGCCACCTTGGGAAAGGAGATGTAGGGTGTAGAGATGGAGGGAAGGGGGGGACACAACGGTGAAGACGTGGCAGGGGGCGGGGATCAGAGAGGAAGGGAGCAACCACGGGGTGAGGGGGTTCAAGATGGCGGGAGGTGTAGAGGATGCAGATATGTTCGAGGAATACGAGCAGATGGGGGAAAGGAATGAGATCATAGAGGATCCGCGTGGGGGACTGGAGGCGTATATGGAAGGCAAGGCAGAGTGCATGATGCTCAAGGATCTGGAGGGAATTATAGAATTTGGGGGCACAAATTAAGGTCCATTTTATCATAAATACACTCGTCAGAAAATGCTTTGATTGGCGGTTGTAGTTTCTTACAAACCGCTTTTCCATATAACAACCGTTCACTTCTACACATGTTTCGTTACATTGACTTGGCTCCTTCACCCGGCATATACAGGGTGGACCTTTGATCATGACCGGGCCAAATATCTCACGAAATAAACGTCAAACGAAAAAAACTACAAAGGACGAAACTTGTCTAGCTTGAAGGAAGAAACCAGATGGCGCTATGGTTGGCCCGCTACATGGCGCTGCCATAGGTCAAACGGATATCAACTGCGGTTTTTTTTATTACATATCCGTGTGGTACGTAAAGAAATATGAATGTTTTAGTTTGACCACCTTTTTCGCTTTGTGATAGAAGGCGCTGTAATAGTCACAAACATATGGCTCACAATTTTAGACGAACCGTTGGTAACAGGTAGGTTTTTTAAATTAAAATACAGGACGTAGGTACGTTTGAACATTTCATTTCGGTTGTTCCAAAGTGATACATGTACCATTTGTGAACTTATCATTTCTGAGAACGCATGCGGTTACAGTGTGATTACCTGTAAATACCAAATTAATGCAATAAATGCTCAAAATGATGTCCATCACCTCAATGCATTTGGCAATACGTGTAACGACATTCCTTTCAACAGCGAGTAGTTCGCCTTCTGTAATGTTCGCACATGCATTGACAATGCGCTGACACGTTGTCAGGCGTTGTCGGTGGATGACGATAGTAAATATCCTTCAACTTTCCCCACAGAAACAAATCTGGGGACGTCATATCCGGTGAACGTGCGGGCCATGGTATGGTCCTTCGATAACCAATCCACCTGGCATGAAATATGCTATTCAATACCGCTACAACCGAACGCGAGCTATGTGTCGGAAATCCATCATGTTGGAAGTACAGCGCCATTCTGTTATGCAGTGAAACATCTTGTAGTAAATAACAATTTGTCCATTTTATTTGGACTGTTGAACTCCGTGGCCGTGGATAATGATATTTCACTGTAAAAATACAGCAACCAGCCACTTTTTAATGCGTTTTATTTATGCCAATATGCATTTCGGGTTTGCACCCATCTTCAGCTGGCAAATTACATGGATCTTCAGTTACTACAGTAGTACAATCTCGACGGCAGTTTGGATGCTGCAGCAGGCCTGTGCAAAAGCAACGATTCCAATCATTTACTTCAATTTCGCGAAATTGAAGTAAATGATTGGAATCGTTGCTTTTGCACAGGCCTGCTGCAGCATCCAAACTGCTGTCGAGATTGTACTACTGTAGTAACTGAAGATCCATGTAATTTGCCAGCTGAAGATGGGTGCAAACCCGAAATGCATATTGGCATAAATAAAACGCATTAAAAAGTGGCTGGTTGCTGTATTTTTACAGTGAAATATCTTGTAGTAACATCGGTAGAATATTACGTAGATATCAGCATACATTGCACCATTTATACTGCCATCGATAAAATGGCGGCCAATTATCCTTCCTCCCATAATGCCGCACCATACATTAATCCGCCAAGGTCGCTGATTTTCCACTTGTCGCAGCCATCGTGGATTTTCCGTTGCCCAATAGTGCTTATTATGCTGGCTTACGTTACCGCTGTTGGTGAATGACCCTTCGTCGCTAAATAGAACGCGTGCAAAAAATCTGTCATCATCCCGTAATTTCTCTTGTGCCCAGTGCCAGAACTGTACACGACGTTCAAAGTCGTCGCCATGCAATTCCTGGTGCATAAAAATATGATACGGGTGCAATTGATGTTGATGTAGCATTCTCAACACCGACGTTTTTGAGATTCCCGATTCTCACGCAATTTGTCTGCTGCTGATGTGCGGATTAGCTGCGACAGCAGCTAAAACACCCACTTGGGCAACATCATTTGTTGCAGATCGTGGTTGACGTTTCACATGTGGCTGAACACTTCCTGTTTCCTTAATTAACGTAACTGTCCGGTGAAAGGTCCGGACACTTGGATGATGTCATCCAGGATACCGAGCAGCATACATAGCACAGGCCCGTTGGGCATTTTGATCACAGTAGCCATACAACAACACGATATCGAGCTTTTCCGCAATTGGTAAACGGTCCATTTTAGCATGGGTAATGTGTCACGAATCAAATACCGTCCGCAATGGCGGACTGTTACGTGATACAACGTACTTATACGTTTGTGACTATTACAGCGCCATCTATCACAAAGCAAAAAATGTGGTTCAACTAAAACATTCATATTTCTTTACGTACTACACGAATATGTGGTAAAAAATGTGGGTTCCTGTTTAAAAAAACGCAGTTGATATGCGTTTGACCTATGGCAGCGCCAACTAGCGGGCCAATCATGGCGCCATCTGGTTTCCCCCTTCAAGCTAGAAAAGTTTCGTTCTTCCTGTGTATGTTCCTTTGGGCACCCTCTCTCCCTTCTCTCCCCCTTCCCACTCTCGCCACTCCTCCCCCGGGCTTCCCCTACCCCCGTCCCTCCACTCCTCCTCCCATCTCCTCTGCCATTGGCATCTTTCCTCTCCCCTCTACCTCTCCCTCCCCCTCACCCTTCTTCCCCTCTTGTCAGGTCTCCGTACTCGCATGCATTACGTGGACTTTCGCACGCGGAGATCATCGCCATCCGTTTCTCGTGTGTGCCGTCGTGTTTTGTGTTTAGTGTTCACCGTTCCGCTCCATCGTTCACATGTGCCATCGAAATCATCAGTGTTTGTGCGTCGTGTCAACAGTTTGTAGTGTGGATTATCGTCGAGTGTGAACGGCTCCGTGGTTTTGTATTTCTGTGTCTACTGTTTTATTACCCGCCATTATGTCAATTATGTGTATTCCTTTTTTTTTTTCTCTCATTGTATATTCTATGGCTGAAGAGCAGCGTAGAATGCTGCTGCCAGCCTACCTGTTGTGTAAGTTTTAAAATCACAATAAAGAAAAAAAATAGGACCACTTTGTAAGAAATTTAATGTAGTTAAATTTTGTATTGTGAAACATTTTCACTATAGGTAGTAGTTTTCGAATTATTCGAAAAAAAGTACAAAAGTGACATTCAATTGAGATTTCCTTCAATAAGTCAAGAATTGCGGCCTCCAGCGGAAACGTAACGCAGCACAAAAATGAACTACATTAAATTTCTTACAAAAGGGTTTCGTTCATTTTTTTCTGTAAGTCTTATAGTTCGTGCTTGGCAAGCGAGAGAATATGAAAATCTCGCGCATGGTTATTGCAGGCGTTGTGGATTGTAGCTGAGTCAGTCAGTATGACCTTCTCCACATGGCCAATAAACAACTTGAAAATAGCGATCTCGAGTTCATCATTACTTTCAGACTGTTGCCCATCATACCATTGTTTCAAGTGCGTTGTTTAAGATACTGGGTGCGAGATCGAGACTCTGTGGTGGGTCGCAGAAAAGTTCCTAACATATATATTGAACTTTATCCACGGTGCAGACAGCAGTGTGTGAGGGCATTCTGTTGTGGAGGAGCGCTATTCTGGAAGGCAGTTCCCTCCGTCGTCGATATCGGATGGGACGTCTCAGATTCGTAAGCGTTTCGCCATACATGTCGGTTGTAATTATTGGCACACGTTTCGTGAAATCAACCAAAAGAGTGCCATTTCGGGCCGAAACAATGATAGCCAACGTTTATCGATTCGTATAAGGAGACAGCTTGAATTTATTCGGTTTTGGCGAAATTGAATTGTAACACTACATTGACTGCAGTTTCTATTCAGCGCTGGTGTAAGATATCAACGGCTCATCAACCGAAACGTTGTGGGAAAACAAATTATTTTCACAATGCTACAGCGGTACAAAAACACTCATCCACTTGACAGTCACCACTCATTTGATCGGTAAGCATTTTCATTACCCTCCTTCTACATGGTTCGTGATATCAGAGGTTCTCTGCATCAGTCTTACAAACAGTGCTGCGCCCAATTCATCAGCCAGAACATCGGTCATTAATCTCGATGTTAACGTAATTTCTTTGTCCATGTGTTGCAGATTTAATCAATGTCACCAATGGGTCTGACACATCTCTCTTCATCACACACATTGGCACGGCCAGTTTTGAGTCTCGAAACCATCGTCTAACCTTTGCTTCACTCACCACCTTAGGGCTATAAACTAGGCACAACTCATGAATCTGAGCAGCTGTAGATCTTTTTGTACACTAAAATGGAATTATAGGGTGTGCTTCATAAATGGCAGGAGCAACGATTTTTGAAGCAATTCCCGTTTGCTTCTACCGAATGTCAAACCACTGATGAATCCCCGAAAAAATTATTAATTTAACATACAAATAGAAGGAACTGAATATTAAACGGTTGCCAAGTGATGAGGTAAGGGTGATAACTGTGGAAAAGTTCTTTTATGAATTTGTCGGTAAAACTCTGTTGCATAAAAACAACAGCAAAGAATGTCCGAATTGCCACACAGCATCACACTTTGGGAATGCAGTAAACGGGCGAGTGATGTGGATGCAGTAGTGGCAGGGAGCAATGGACTAACAGGAACTGCATCCACAACCAGGCATTGTTTTCTCAAGAATTAACACTATTATGGCAGTGTAGTACAGTCAATCTGCGTACTGGAGGGACGTGATTACACCTTTTAGGAAAGTTGGTTCACGAGGCGCAGTGTAAGCAATATTATACGAAGAATGTATTATACATTTAATGCAGTAATCAATTATTTGTCTTACAGACTGAACAGACATGGAAAAGTGCGTTCATTTTATTTTCGTTAATTCTGCCTAGTGCGTAGTTTTCCAAAAGGCTAAGTGAAACTATGACAGTCGTTTACATATGGCGATGGCTATTTCCGATTCAACTGTTTAGTTAGCGGCGCCGGAGTTTAATGCAGTCAGACAATAATCCAGAGCCCCCGGTGTGTTTTTATAGTGGTTAACATAGCTTTTCCAGGTTTTTTTTACTAAGTCCCTTAATGCTATGGTTCCTCCTATCCCAAGTGTAAAAACTATAGTGCTATGGACTCTAGGTTATCTAATTACGTACATTAAAAAAGAAGTCTCCATCTCTCTTAGAAAGAATATAAAACGTTCAAGAAAACGTTAGCATCTGTCAGTTTTAAGTAGTTTTAATATGGTGAAATAGAGGAAATGAAATAAATTCGAGTACACAAATAGATGTATAAGGCCCAATATCGCAAAGGTTCTCCATGGACCGCCCACATTTATAACGGACTAAACTTAAATACAGACAAAAAGAAAACTCCTGTGTTATTCTTCGTGGGGGAAAGGCTGTACTGTTGATGTAACTGGGGTTATTCTTTGTTCTGCTTCATACCTTGTTTAATGTGCAAGCAGACGTTGTGCGACTTAAGGCTTTGTTCTGTGTTTGCTGTTTCAATGGCGATTAAGAGGTAAATTTGTTCACCATTTCTGGTAGGTATATTGTGTTGCAGCCTACGGGCAACACTCGGAATTCATACATAAACTGTCGAACGAATGCCAAAAGCAATTACCTACATGTCATCGTGCCATATTCCCCTATACTTGTCTTGTATGTCAGCCGCTCTGTGTCGTCAGTAACACGCTACTGGGGAGAGGGGGAGGGGGGGGGAGAGGGGAGAAGTTTATTTACACAAAGAGAAAAACCTGAGAGTATACATTTTTAATATTTGGCGCCGTTGGTACTGTCTTCCCCTGGCTTCACTGTTTACAGAAAGACGAAGAAAACAAAACGCAACCCATATGCATCCCTTGTGTAGCGTACAACTTCGTACATAATAGTAAGGACAGGTGGGCTACAGAGTGGTCGTCCTAGGGAAGCTAAACAGGAGCAGAAATGATTGGTGAACAAGATAGCACAACAAATAAAAGATTTAATTAACTTGTCTTTCTCCAAGCTAACGAAGACTGATTACAAGTAATGGAGCAAGGATTAGAGTCTAGTTCGTACAATGTGAACTAGGATGAGACTCGCGGTAGTAAGTACGGAAGATGGTGTCGTAGTGATAAGACTCCAAGTGCAAATGGGCTAAGAAGCTGCCACCAGCCGTCCCATATTGCGGCAGCAGAGGGTGTTTGTAGCTCAGAGCCACTGGAGGTGTGTCCTAGTTGGCGCCCACCCACGCGACTGCAGTCGACATCTAACAGAAACTTGCAATTTCGTTGGCGACAACGCCTGTGGGGTGGTATCAATACATGGTGCCGCACTTGTTCCCAAATGTCCACACAAACTTTGACTTCCTGCTCCTTTGTCTACCTATGCACTGTTTCCCCCTTCACAGACAAATCGCTCAAAGATATTGTTGGTATTTTTTGACTCTACGGGGATGGGAGGTTTGAAGGACGCTTGCAAGAGGACGAAGGGTTAGGGAGTGCCTGGCAGTGATAAGTAAAGAAAATGCTAATTTCCTGATATTACTCTTATGATGCAGTGTCCAGAAACATCATTTGTACATATGCATTGAATCGTGTTTACACATACCGAAGCATCCAGAAATGTGTGGCTGATGGGACGTAACCATCCTGCCACAGTGAACAAATGAAACGCCTGAATGTACTGAGGTCCGCCTCCATAGCTGAGTGGTCAGTGTAGATGGCTGCCATTTGGAGGACCTGGGTTCAACTCTCGGTGCTGTCAAGGATTTTTCTATGGTGGGAGGCCTAGGATAAGGGTGCACCCAGTCTCCTCACGTCATTCGAGGAATTACTTGACCAAGTAGTAGCGGCTCCATCTACATCTACATCCATCTACATCCATACTCCGCAAACCACCTGACGGTGTGTGGCGGAGGGTACCTTGAGTACCTGTATCGGTTCTCCCACGGTCCGGAAAGTCTGGGAAACGGCCGGGAGACCAGTGTACTGACCACATGCCCCTCCGAATGATGCCGCAAGGCATAGGATGACGCGGCGGCAGGTAGACTTCGCTTGGGCCTTCAAGGCCTGGCGAGGAACTCGTATGATGAATTGATGAACTCTTCTTTTGGTACGATGTTCAAACTGGTGGTCAACTTCAGTACACTACTCATAATCCAGTAATACCGTGATCAAAAATAGTAAGAAATCAAAACTGCGACTAGTAATCACGCACTGTAAAACAGAATAACCTTAAATTATGAAATATTACAACAGAATGGGAGAGTACAGTACCAGGAGCAGATGACCTCTTGATACCAACCGACCGCCGGCTCCTCCTCTGCCAATGGCGCCATTCTGGTGCATGGAGAGGCGTAGGGTCAGCACACCGCTCTCCCGACCGTAGTCGGTTTTATGTACCTTGGAGCCGCTACGTCACACTCAACGGTCTCCTCAGTTGGCATTACGAGGTTGAGTGCACTCCAGTCCAGATCTCACACCAAGTAAAAATCACTGGCGCTACCGGGAATTGAAGCCGAGCCTCTACAGGGCAGTCAGATTCTCTGACCGCGCAGCTATGGAAGCCAAAACAGCAATACAATGCTAATACCAAATATTTTACGCATTAGTTGTTAACGATCACAAAGAAAGTGCCCATAAAGTAGTCATAAGGAGCTGTGCAATAGAAAGTTCCTTAATTCACTCTTATACTATACGAGGGCTGTCCAGAAAGTAAGTTACGATCGGTCACGAAATGGAAACGACTATGAAAATCCGATAAAGCTTTGCAAAGATGTATTGGGCAGTGTCTCTAGTATGACTCTAGGTAGAATTATGTCGCTCTTTTCATTCCTGAGTTCTTAGTGAGCGCGTAAAGATATTATAGAAAATAGTGTCTCCCGCCAAGTACGAGGGCCTGGTGAGAATTTTCTCCTGAAGCTATGCAACCAACATTACATAACTGTCGTGCGGTTTCTTCTTCAAGACAATTCTCAGCCTCAGTCTGCAGGGGCAATGAAGATATTCCTGCATCGTTTCAATTGGAAATGTTTGGTTTCCCACAATACAGCCAGTAATTGTCTCCCACTGAGTTTCATCTCTGCTCAAACGAACCGCTGGCTATGAAGACAACATTTACAGACAACGAGCTTTAGGCCAGCGTAGAGAATTGGCGGAAAGCACTGGCGGCTGCCTTCTATGATGAGGGTATTGGAAAGTTTGTATAACGCTACGACGAATGTCTGAGTCAGAACGGCGACTACGTAGAGAAGTAGCTGAATGGTGTAGCTAACTGTTACAAATGAAACATTTTTGATTTTCACTGTGATTTTCATTTCGCGATCAATCGTAACTTACTTTCTGGACAGCCCTCGTATTACATACGAGACACTTGAAACGCTCTATTCCGTACTACTACAAAATCTCTGAAACTTTGCAGAGAGTGTTTTAACATTATAGCGTCTCAGTTGAAAGCATACAAGTCTTTAAAATTTGCACATTAAATGTACCTGTCCCGTTCTCATAATTTCAGGCAAACTGTAAGCGAAAGAACACACAATGTCGCAGCTTTTCGTCACCAGTAATTCTGAGCTAAATTCTCACTTTACTTTATTTAAAAAGTAAAATATCATTAAATGTTTCATTCGAGGGACGCAGTTAAGTCGAAGGACGTTAAAGGGAAGCATTAGTTAAGAAGCAGTGTTTCAGTGTTGCAGCGTACCCCTAATGTTATTCAGCTTGTTCAGTAGGAAAGCGGTGAAGGTAACCAAGGAGAAATTTGGGAAACGGATTAAAGTAAAGACACAAAACTATATGGTTACCGATGATACTGTAATTGTCATGGATGGCACTAGGCTTCGAAGATCAGTTGAACTGAATGGATGGTGTCTTATAGAGAGGTGAAGCAGTGGTGGCATTACATCATGCGATTCATACACACTAAAAGTAGTAGATAGTAAGTAAGGAAAAAGTAAGGAGTGTAAGAGTGTGTGAAGTGCTGGCTGACAATATCAAAGAAAAGACCGGTTTCTTAAAAAAAGTTCATTCGAATACAAATGTAAATGCTATAAAGTGTTTACTGAGAATACCAGTTTGGTACGAAGTGTTATACGGAAGTGTACACGGACTATGAACCGTATAGACAACAAGAGAAAAGACTCATTTGAAATATGGTGCTCTAGAAGAATTAGATAATTATTGAAGGTAATATGGGCACTCGCAAAATGAATCGAGAGGTTCTGAACAGAATAATGAAGTCTATCGCTTTATGTATTACAATATAAGGGATACTAAATAGGGTAGACACTTTGGCCGTAAAGTTACAAGTGACCCGACGCCATCAAAGCAAGACAAAGCATTAATGCAAGGCGTAAGTTTAAAGCGAGTTACATTAGTATAACTAAATATGTCGGGAGCAGATTCTTTGCCGAAAATATCTAAACACATGACTATATACAATACAGGGTCTAAAGAGATATATTTCAGGAAGATGTTTTTATCCTGCTGTTCAGTCCAATAGCTCTCCGCGCTAGTTTACCCTGAGCAAGCCTCTTCATCTTCGAGTAACTATTGCAACCTACACCTTGTACCTGAACTTTAATTCCCCTTCCAGACTGATCCTGCGTTTTTTTTTTCACTGCTTGTTTACTGAACAGATTGAATAACGTAAGGGATGGGCTGCAGCCCTTTCTCACACCCTTCTCAACCACTGCTTGGCTTTCATGTCCTTTGACTCTTATAACTGCACTCTGTCTACTGTAAAAATTATAGATAACATTTTGGTCCTTGGATTTTATTGCTGGTAACTTCAGAACTCCCACAGTGTATTCTAGTAAATATTGTCAAAAGATGTTTCTAAATCTACAAACGCAATAACTGTAGGTCTTTCTTTCCTTAGCCAGAATAGACAATTCGTAGTGTCCATATTATTTGCCGTAATTCTGTTTTTCTTCAGAACATAATTTGATGTGCCATCAAGATCAGCTTCGTCTGTCGCATTAGTCTATAAATAAATCGTGTTTACATTTTGCAGCCGTTACTTGCTGAACTGATAGTCCGGTAACGCTCACATTTTTTAGCACGGAGCCAGGTGAGAGCTTGAAATGGGTTATTCAGTGGAGTTTTTGACTCCTTTTATCATAAAGCAACAAAAGTTGATGTACGAGGAAACTACCACAAGACGTGTTATCATAGAACACGGTGATAATGAGATGGCACATTTACATTCATTAAAAACTGATTTGTGCCTTGAAATTGCTTATAAATTTGTATATGTGGAATTTAAGGAGATTTAAACTTCGTGTTACGAAGAACTGTGCTAAAATTAATAAAAAATGTCGCCTTTGTAGTGAGCATGAAGTCCCACCGTTAAGGCAGAAATCACGTTTGTAAAACGAAAGCAACTACATGTTTGCTTGGGAGTTAGGCAGCCAGCTTTACTGCCGTGACTGTTGTGTAGCCTAACCTACCAGCTAATGTCCGTGTCCTTAACCAACAGCCTTACAATACCAAGGAATTATTTTTCGTTGGGTTCCATTGCTGTTTTACCAAATGCTGACGAGGTTTTTATAGCAGACAGGTCCTCCGTACATGTCGCGTGCGGATTACTAAAAATGAACTGACGAACATACATCTTACGAAGGCTAAAATGATGTGTGAAGCTTTGCCTACATTTCATTTATGGGTGGATCAAACATCGATGACGTGTTGTTGCCATTCAAACTCATTGTATTCTCTCTTTTCTATCGTTCATTGTCGCACGCAATCCGCCGTTTTCATGAATTTGCAAATTTATTTCATTTTACCTTTGTCGTCTCACCCATTTAAATGTGGACAAACGAAAAATTAATATGAGAAACATGACGAGTTTGTTGTCTACTCTACACTGTCACTTTTTCATAGAAGATGAATTGCCTGCATGAGTGAAAATGCGAAGCAGACTGTTGGCGTGTCAAATGTCCAGAGCAAAGAGTGGCACACATTACCTCTGAACTAATTTACGAGACAGATACGGTATTTACGTGGACTGCCCCACTTTCAGGAAGTCATCTACTCGCTTTCTTGACGAAAATGTGATTTATGCACTAATGGCGAGAATTAAGACACACTACGAAAGCGAATATGTTTCATTAGTTTTCGCTCGACGCTTTCTGACGCAACGTGTAAAAATGAACTTGTTTAGGCCATGAAAGGCTCCAGTGTCTGTAACGAAGCCGTGTGTGGGAAAAAGTCTTCTGAACAGCTACCTTTTCGCAACTTTTTCTTGCTTTACGCAAGCGGGCCGGTAAGTCTTCAAATCACGACCCGTTATGGTGCATAGCTTCCTCAATAATTACATGACACTCTACAGTGTGCCTACGATTCCATATTTTTGTGACAAGGAATTATCTTACGACGAGACGGCATAAACTACTGAAGTAGTCTTCATAGACTATGATGTAAATGTATGACAATAGAACAAGTATTGGAACAAAAGGACTAATATAAAGCGGTTTAAAGCTCAAATTCATATTTATACTATACATCAGCTTAAAGTTCAAATCCACATTATAGCATTTTTAGAATTAGAAAATGTTTGAAAATGTTGACTGGAATACGATCTTTGGAGTTGTAGAGTTATAAGGGGTAAAGTAAAAGGAGCAAGGCGTTCCCTACAGCTTGTACAAAAGACGTATTGCAGATGTAAGAGTCCAAGTATGCGTAACAGAGGCTGTAATATAGAAAAGAGTGAGACACTGTTGTAGCCTAATCCCTAGGTTATTCAGTCTGTCTGTAGACCACATGATGAAAAAGATTAAGGAGAAATTTTGCGATGGAACTGAAGTATTGGAGCAAATATGGATATTATAAGGTTTATCGTTGACATCGTAGTTTCATAAGATACGCAAAGGACGTGGAGTATCAGCTGAAAACTTTTTATTCATTGTGTTAATTCAGTTTTAGGTTACACAAATGGTATCATAACCAGGATCGACTACTTCATCAGGTGATCTGTTTAAAAAAGAAGTAAAGTGTGATAGTAAAATATTAGGAAAAAAATTGCAAAATGAGGCTGAGTTGTGTAGACATGTATACTAACTTGAACACGTCACTCAGTAATTCGTCAAAGTGCTACCAAAAAGTCCAAGAGAGGTGATTACAATGTAAACGTATTTGCGTTCTTATTGTTGGATTGGTTCAAATGGCTCTGAACACTATGGGACATCTGAGGTCATCAGTCCCCTAGAAACTACTGAAGCCTAACTAACCTAAGGACATGACACACATCGATGCCCGAGGCAGGATTGGAACCTGCGACCGTGGTGGTCACGCGGTTCCAGACTGTAGCGCCTGGAACCGCTCTGCCACCCCGGCCGGCTATTGTTGGAAATGAGTACTATTACTGACCACATGTTGCGCTAAAAAGTTGGTCCCTTTTAAATTGAAAATAAAGAAATTATAATGAAATGAACACCCTTAGCTGCTTACAGGCGTTGACATACGTCAACGGGGACTGATGAAAATGTGTGCCCCGACCGGGACTCGAACCCGGGATCTCCTGCTTACATGGCAGACGCTCTATCCATCTGAGCCACCGAGGACACAGAGGCTAGCGCGACTGCAAGGATTTATCTCTGGCACGCCTCCCGCGAAACCCACGTTCTCAACGTATTGTCCCGCATTACATTCGTAGTGTCCCCTCCCATTATACTCATTACTCGGGGCGCGTTGCCGATTCCCGTAAGAGTTCGGGCACTGTTGGTGCATTCGCACAGAAGAAGAAGATGGTCAAGTGGGCGGTGAGCCTTAACTATATATTTACTCGGATGGTATCTGCTCTTTCGGACATGTGCGGGACTATACGTTGAGAACGTGGGTTTCGCGGGGGGCGTGCCAGAGATAAATCCTTGCAGTCGCACTGTCCTCTGTGTCCTCGGTGGCTCAGATGGATAGAGCGTCTGCCATGTAAGCAGGAGATCCCGGTCGGGGCACACATTTTCATCTGTCCCCGTTCACGTATGTCAACGCCTGTAAGAAGCTAACGGTGTTCATTTCATTGTAATTTCATTCTAACGAGATGCTTGGTCACCGATGGTATTTGTCGGCCATGTCCGAAAGAACAGATACCATCATAGTGAAAATAAAGAAGATCCACAATATGAACTTACTGAGAGATATGCTTATCTCGAAGTCGAAACTAGTAAAAAAAATAACTAACTACTAGTGCAGGTAAGCTAAATAAAAGCACGTTACATACAAGGAGCGGGTTAGATAATTCCCGCCAACAGACGTGATCTAAAAAAAAAAAAAAATGGGCCGTGCGACCGCCGTATCATCTTCAGCCACAGGGGACATTCTACACTCCTGGAAATGGAAAGAAGAACACATTGACACCGGTGTGTCAGACCCACCATACTTGCTCCGGACACTGCGAGAGGGCTGTACAAGCAATGATCACACGCACGGCACAGCGGACACACCAGGAACCGCGGTGTTGGCCGTAGAAAGGCGCTAGCTGCGCAGCATTTGTGCACCGCCGCCGTCAGTGTCAGCCAGTTTGCCGTGGCATACGGAACTCCATCGCAGTCTTTAACACTGGTAGCATGCCGCGACAGCGTGGACGTGAACCGTATGTGCAGTTGACGGACTTCGAGCGAGGGCGTATAGTGGGCATGCGGGAGGCCGGGTGGACGTACCGCCGAATTGCTCAACACGTGGGGCGTGAGGTCTCCACAGTACATCGATGTTGTCGCCAGTGGTCGGCGGAAGGTGCACGTGCCCGTCGACCTGGGACCGGACCGCAGCGACGCACGGATGCACGCCAAGACCGTAGGATCCTACGCAGTGCCGTACGGGACCGCACCGCCACTTCCCAGCAAATTAGGGACACTGTTGCTCCTGGGGTATCGGCGAGGACCATTCGCAACCGTCTCCATGAAGCTGGGCTACGGTCCCGCACACCGTTAGGCCGTCTTCCGCTCACGCCCCAACATCGTGCGGCCCGCCTCCAGTGGTGTCGCGATAGGCGTGAATGGAGGGACGAATGGAGACGTGTCGTCTTCAGCGATGAGAGTCGCTTCTGCCTTGGTGCCAATGATGGTCGTATGCGTGTTTGGCGCCGTGCAGGTGAGCGCCACAATCAGGACTGCATACGACCGAGGCACACAGGGCCAACACCCGGCATCGTGGTGTGGGGAGCGATCTCCTACACTGGCCGTACACCACTGGTGATCGTCGAGGGGACACTGAATAGTGCACGGTGCATCCAAACCGTCATCGAACCCATCGTTCTACCATTCCTAGACCGGCAAGGGAACTTGCTGTTCCAACAGGACAATGCACGTCCGCATGTATCCCGTGCCACCCAACGTGCTCTAGAAGGTGTAAGTCAACTACCCTGGCCAGCAAGATCTCCGGATCTGTCCCCCATTGAGCATGTTTGGTACTGGATGAAGCGTCGTCTCACGCGGTCTGCACGTCCAGCACGAACGCTGGTCCAACTGAGGCGCCAGGTGGAAATGGCATGGCAAGCCGTTCCACAGGACTACATCCAGCATCTCTACGATCGTCTCCATGGGAGAATAGCAGCCTGCATTGCTGCGAAAGGTGGATATACACTGTACTAGTGCCGACATTGTGCATGCTCTGTTGCCTGTGTCTATGTGCCTGTGGTTCTGTCAGTGTGATCATGTGATGTATCTGACCCCAGGAATGTGTCAATAAAGTTTCCCCTTCCTGGGACAATGAATTCACGGTGTTCTTATTTCAATTTCCAGGAGTGTATATGGAGGCGCATGTGATCAGCATACCGCTCTCCCGGCCGTTGTAAGTTCTCATGACCGTAGCCGCTACTTACCAATCAAGTAGCTCCTCAAGTGGCCTGACAAGGGCTCAGTGCATCCCGCTTGCTGACAGGGCTCGGTGGATCGGACGATCACCCATCCGAGTGCTAGCCAAGCCCGACTGCCCGTAACTGCGGTGATCTGATGGAACCGATGTTCTCACTGTGGCAATGCCGTTGGTACATACGCAATCTGAAAGAAGTAAATTTGTCGCTGTCCGTCCTAGATGTACACCAAAAAGCAGGTATGAAACAACTGATAAATCAAAGTACCCTTAGACAAGTGCGAGCCGGCAGAAAAATCGAATAGTAACTTGATTTAACTGTGTTTCTCCAAAACTGTACGCATAGTCCCTGGCAATGAGGGATGTTTTGAAAGCAGTTATAAGATGAACATTATTAAAAATGAAACTCGTGTGACAGCGAGGTGAACAAAGTCAGGTGGAAGAAACTGTATTAGAGTAGGAAACGAGACGCTACCAGTATTTCGGCAGCAAAATAATTGACGAAGTCAGAACTAAAGAGGATATAACGCAGACTAACAAAAAATCGGAAATGTAGAAATATGTTAATAAAAAAAATTAACTCACTTGTTTAGCGTGTAGCTTTTACTGAAAGTGAAATTCCCACGAGAAACAATACGGACGGATAGAGAATAGGAGCTCTTCAACTGCGGTGCTGAAAAACATTGCTAAAGATTGCATAGGTAGATCGGATAGCTGATAAACAGAGACTGAATAGAATAGGTGAAAGCATATTACACAATTTCATCCTATCCAGAGAATATACCAGCAGTGGTACGCAGTAGTTCAAGTAATGAGAACGTTGACTGAGCCATTCCAAACATCGAAAGACAGGACTGCAGTATGTCGCCGACCCTCTTTAAAATATACGTATAGTATATACTAGTATTGTAGAATCAATCGTGCGAAGGTATGGGTAATTCCTTTGCAGCATGTACAAATCTACTCATTATTAATTTTCGATGATCACGTATTGAGAGAACAAAGTACGGAGTACGTCAAGTTTATGAGAAAGAAGTTAATGGAAGAATTTTCGAAGAGGTGGGCATAGGATAAATATGAGCAAAACCGAATATCTAGGCGGGAGGGGTAGCTGTGCAGTCCGAGGCGTCTTGTCACGGTTCGCCGGCTCCCCCCGTCAGAGGTTCGAGTCCTCCCTCGGTCATGTGTGTGTGTGTGTGTGTTGTCCTTAGTGTAAATTAGTTTAAGTTAGATTAAGTAGTGCGTAAGCGTAGGGACCGATGACCTCAGCAGTTTGGTCCCACAGTCCCTACCACAAATTTCTATTTTACGAATTTCTAGTAGCGGGAGATGGGACGAATACATGAGGGCGTGCTGAAAAGTAATGCCTGCGAATTTTTTACGTGAAAACTCTTAAAGTTGTTTAAATAAAACAAAGTTAGCAATATTCTGCATCTTTGTTCTTCATATCTACGTATTCATTTCCCAACATAGTCACCCTGGTGCCGAAGATATTTCTCCAAATAACTGACCAGTTTGTGGATACCGTCATTTTAGAAAGTTTGTCCCTATTGACGGAGCTACAACCTCACCTTTGGTTGTATAGTTTCATCAGTATCAAAGTGAAGTCCTCGAAGGTATTCTTTAGGTTTTGGAAACAGATGACGTCGGGACTGTAAGGACGATGCCCAAAGACAATGAAACCAAGACGTCGGATTGTTGCAGATGCCGCAGCGCTTGTGTGTGGTCTGGCATTGTCATGCCGAAGTAGATGGTGCTCCACGTGTGGGCGAATTGGAAGCTCGATTGCTGCACGCTGTTTCTCACGCACCGACATAGTTACGTAACACACCGCCATGTTACACCCTACAATTCGGAGCCCTCTAGCGACAGAGGGCTGCAAAGAAATAAACGTAAAGAATAAAGAAGTAGAATATTAATAACGTTTGTTTTATTTAAAAACCTTTAAGAGTTTCCACGTAAAACATTCGGAGGACTACTTTTCATTACGCATTCGTAGTACTGTCACAAGGAAACATTAGAGCAACAAACCAGTTTAAGGACTTAGGATGGATTATACACATCTCGAGAAGTTGTGACATAGCTGTAGAGGGCAGATCCAGCAGGCAGTGGGAGAAATTAAGATGGGGTTATGTAGACCAGAGCAATATAAAAATTAACAAAGGATCCTGCAAACAGTAGTTGAAAGTATATTACCATATGGTGGAGAACGATAGAACCTGGGTAAGCATCAGAGCACACGCAGTAGAGATGGATGGGTTAGGGAGGGCAATCAGGATATCCAGAGAGTGGAGAGTAGAAGAAATGTGGATATTAGGGAGATAATGAATACCGAACAACCAATGTGGGAAGAACTGATGAAAGAGCTCTTCAATAATATGGATATGTGTTGCGAATGGAACGAGGACGATGACGAAAAGCGATCCTGCAGTGGTAGCCGCCGGGAAGGAGGAAGTGCGGAGACCCCAGAATAATGTGGAGACTGGGAATAATTGGAATGATGAGAGATAGGAGTCTCCAAGAGGAAGAGTGTGATGATCGTTAAGGCTGGCGAATGCGATTAAAAAGAAAGCCGCTGAAGAGTGGAGAAACCCTTAAAATTAAAGCGGAGTAAGACTAAAAGAAGAAATAAGTTGACACGACACAATCTGGCTCATCAAGGGCTTGTCGTTCTGTAATGGAGGAAAGTGTAGCGGTTAAAATATATGGAGGGAGACGAAGGCTAGTCCACAGGAAGGTAGGTACAAACGAAGAGACTTGCGCACTGTACACCAGCACGGAGAGCAGCATCAAATTTGTGTTCGCACTGAAGGGCACAACAAGGTCAAAAAATGGCTCTGAGCACTATGGGACTTAACTTCTGAGGTCATCAGTCCCCTAGACTTAGAACTACTTAAACCTAACTACCCTAAGGACATCACACACAACAAGGTCAGGACGGTCTATTGTTTGTACAGGTGAGTCTGGATCCTCATGTACTGTCCCACTCCTTCTGTTAGCACCTGCGCAGTGTACTGAACCTGACAGCACTCTGCGCTGTGTTTACATCTGGAGGATCAACAGGTGAGCCCGGAAGGCGGCTGCAGAGGGTAGCAGCGCGGCCTGTAAGCGACGCTGAGCCGCCAGCACAATGGCGGCCTTTGTCTCCGTGTGGCCGGACATCGATCTCGCGTGCCACACAATGCCACAGCCGCAGGCCCGTGTCATCGTGGGGGCGATCGGTACAGCCGATACTCCAGCCAACACGTGTGGCACGTTATCTCGCCTCGGAGCTCTCTTTTGTTTTATTCTAATTGCTTGGTGCCTTACAGCTTACATATGTTTATCCAAAATCACATACTCTCACTGTTCGTTCCTGTAAAAACTTTATTTGCCCCAACTACACTTGTGCCCAAAATTAAAGCAAGGAACCACTTCCCCCCTCCCCCCACCCTCCCCGCGTCTAGTTCACAATGTAATCACGTTGTAGTTGTTGTGGTCTTCAGTCCACAGACTGGTTTGATGCAGCTCTCCATGCTACTCTATCCTGAGTAAGCTTCTTCATCTCCCAGTACCTATTGCAACCTACATCTTTCGGAATCTGTTTAGTGTACTCAGCCGGCCGAAGTGGCCGTGCGGTTAAAGGCGCTGCAGTCTGGAACCGCAAGACCGCTACGGTCGCAGGTTCGAATCCTGCCTCGGGCATGGATGTTTGTGATGTCCTTAGGTTAGTTAGGTTTAACTAGTTCTAAGTTCTAGGGGACTAATGACCTCAGCAGTTGAGTCCCATAGTGCTCAGAGCCATTTGAACCATTTTTTTTGTTTGGTGTACTCATCTCTTGGTCTCCCTCTACGGTTTTTATCCTCCACGCTGCCCTCCAATACTAAATTGGTGATCCCTTGATGCCTAAGAATATGCCCTACCAACCGATCCCTTCTTCTAGTCAAGTTCTGCCACAAATTTCTCTTCTCTCCAGTTCTATTCAATACCTCCTCATTAGTTATGTGATCTACCCATCTAATCTTCAGCATTCTTCTGTAGCACCACATTTCGGAAGCTTCTATTCTCTTCTTCTCCAAACTATTTATCGTCCACGTTTCACTTTCATACATGGCTACACTCCATACAAATACTTTCAGAAACGACTTCCTGACACTTAAATCTACACTCGATGTTAACAAATTTCTCTTCTTCAGAAACGCATTCCTTGCCATTGACAGTCTACATTTTATATCCTCTCTACTTCGACCATCATCAGTTATTTTGCTCCCAAAATAGCAAAACCCATTTAAGCCTCTCATTTCCTAATCTAATTCCCGCAGCATCACCCGATTTAATTCGTTATCCTCGTTTTGCTTCTGTTGATGTTCATCTTATATCCTCCTTTCAAGACACTGTCCATTCCGTTCAGATGCTCTTTCAGGTCCTTGGCTGTCTCTGACAGAATTACAAAGTCATCGGCGAACCTCAAAGTTTTTATTTCTTCTCCATGGATTTTAATTCCTACTCCGAATTTTTCTTTTGTTTCCTTTACTGCTTGCTCAATATACGGATTGAATAACATCGGGGATAGGCCACAACCCTATCTCACTCCCTTCCCAACCACTACTTCTCTTTCATGCCCCTCGACTCTTATAACTGCCATCTGGTTTCTGTACAAATTGTAAATAGCCTTTCGCTCCCTGTATTTTACCCCTGCCACCTTTAGAATTTGAAAGAGAGTATTCCAGTCAACATTGTCAAAAGCTTTCTCTAAGTCTACAAATGCTAGAAACGTAGGTTTGCCTTTCATTAATCTATTTTCTAACATAAGTCGCAGGGTCAGTATTGCCTCACGTGTTCCAAAATTTCTAGGGAATCTAAACTAATCTTCCCCGAGGTCGGCTTCTACCAGTTTTTCCATTCATCTGTAAAGAATTCGTGTTAGCATTTTGTAGCCGTGGCTTATTAAACTGATAGTTCAGTAATTTTCACATCTGTCAACACCTGCTTTTTTGGGATTGGAATTATTATATTCTTCCTCAAGTCTGAGGGTATTTCGCCTGTCTCATACATCTTGCTCACTAGATGGTAGAGTTTTGTTAGGATGGCTCTCCAAAGGCTGTCATTAGTTCTAATGGGATGTTGTCTACTCCTGGGGCCTTGTTTCGACTCAGGTCTTCCACTGCTCTGTCAAACTCTTCACGCAGTACCGTACCTCCTATTTCATCTTCATCTACATTCTCTTACATGTATATAATATTGTCCTCAAGAACATCGCCCTTGTATAGACCCTCTATATACTCCCTCCACCTTTCTGCTTTCCCTTCTTTGCTTATTACTGGATTTCCATCTGAGCGCTTGATATTCATGCAAGTCGTTCTCTTTTCTCCAAAGATCTCTTTAATTTTTCTGTAGGCAGTATCCATCTTACCCCTAGTGATATGTGCCTCTACATCCTTACATTTGTCCTCTAGCCATTCCTGCTTAGCCATTTTGCACTTCCTGTCGATCTTATTTTTGAGACGTTTGTACTCTTTTTTGCCTGCTTCATTTACTGCATTTTTGTATTTTCTCCTTTCATCAATTTTAATTCAATATCTCTTCTGTTACCCCAGGATTTCTATTAGCCCTCGTCTTTTTACCTACTTGATTCTCTGCGACCTTCACTATTTCGTCTCTCAAAGCTACCCATTCTTCTTCTACTGTATTTCTTTCCCCATTCTTGTCAATCGTTCCCCAATGCTCTCCCTGAAGCTCTCTGCAACCTCTGGTTCTTTCAGTTTATCCAGGTCCCATCTCCTCAATTTACCACCTTTTTGCAGTTTTTCAGTTTTCATCTACAGTTCATAACCAATAGATTGTGGTCAGAGTCCACATCTGCACCTGGAAATGTCTTACAGTTTAAAACCTGGTTCCTGAATATCTGTCTTACCATTATATAATCTATCTCATACCTTCCATTATCTCCAGGCTTCTTCCATGTATACAACCTTCTTTCATGTAATCATATGGACTGTCAACAGATGTCCGGACGATCGTGTTCCGCACGGAAGATGGTATTCAGGTCAACCGACAACAACGTCAACGATGACGGCAGCTATCAAACGGGGTAGTGTTTGCCAGGTAGTCCCACATCCACAGTCGCTGCGTACACAGTTAAAGACGGTGCAATACGGCAGAGAGAAGACGGCTACCAGACTCTCTGCTGTAGGAAGCCACAGGAAGAATGGAAGCAGGACAATGGCAAACTGGTGTGGTCTGAGGACATAATGTGTATCAATCTGATGTTTCTCAGATGTGGCGACGTTTGTAAAGAGCGAAACTGTATCCTGAAGACCAGGCCAGGGCCGACAAAGAGTGACATCAGAAAGACAGAGGACCGTTATTTGGCTGTAAGGGACCGTAGGTACTTCCTTAGAATTGCAAGGCGACTGGCGTCTGACCTGGCAGCATCCATTGGACGTCTGCAGAAGGCTTCGCCAGAGTGGCCTTTATTGCCGGACACCTGCTGTATGTGTACCTCTGACGCGTTTTCGCAGTAGGGAACATCTAGAGTGGAGTCGTCAACATGCCACCTAGACGGTCGAACATTCGGTCAATGTTCTTTTCACAGATGAGTCCTGAATTGTTCTGGAGTAGGATTCTTGACGGATTGGCATCTGGTGGGAACGTGGAACACGATTTCGGAACCCAAACATTGTGTAAAGATACCCATATGAAGGAGGATCCATAACGGTGTGGGCAAGGATTATGTTGACCTCTCGATCATCTCTTCATGAAATTGTACCAGTCAATCGGCAAGGTTTTACCGCTGTCAGTTATCACCTCATATGCAGTGGTTAATTGGTCCCAGACTTCGTATTGATTGACGATAATGCTCGACTACTTAGAGCACCGGTAGCTGATGTTTTTTGGAAACAGGAGGTACTGCACGTGTGACGAGGACTACTCGCTCTCCTGATTTGAATCCCATAGAGCATGTCTGCGATGCACTAGGGAGACGGCTTGCAACACGTCAGCAACGACCAACAGCACTTGCGAGCAGTTCCGGTAGAAGAACGGGCGTTATTGCCTCAACATAAGATTGATGACATTATGCATAGCACGCCCCGTCGTCGGTATCCCTATTTTGCTGCCAGAGGTGGTCACAACCCATAATGAGGGCATTAACCTGTAGTCGGAATGTCTGTACAAATCTGTTAATTTGAAGAAAAAAACGAGAAACAGTTTTGTCTACCGCTACGCATGTTGCAGTTGTTAACGTTCCGTATCTAGTATACTGTCACCTGTTTATATATACTATTTTGTGACAAGATAAATAAAACACTGGAAAACTTCCGTTTGTTGCTTTGATTTTGGACACCAGTGTAGTTTCGATTGTTATAAATTATCAGTAAGCAAAAAAATGGTTCAAATGGCTCTGAGCGATATGCGACTTAACTTCTGAGGTCATCAGTCGCCTTAAACCTAACTAACCTAAGGACATCACACACATCCATGCCCGAGGCAGGATTCCAACCTGCGACCGTAGCGGTCGCTCGTTTCCAGACTGTAACGCCTAGAACCGCACGGCCACTCCGGCCGGCTATCAGTAAGCGGAAGAAGTTTTTCCACCACAGTATCCACTCTACTTTACATAACATCAAATGTGTGACGTGAACAACGAAACTTAAAACACCGAGTATACACGGTGTTGAAAGGATCCAATGTACTGCAAATAAGCGCAGACAACTTCTCTTTACGTGTAAAGAGTTGAAATGACTTCACTGCATCTACATACATAATCTGCAAGCCACCACATGGTGCACGGCGAGGGGGTACATCATACCACTATTAGCTCTTTCTGCTCCACTCGCGTTTCCGTAATACTTGCGTGCTGACAGAAACTACCGGTAACAAATCTAGCAGCACGCCCCTGAAATACTCCAATTTCTTTTAATCCTACTTGTTTTGGATCCCAAACACCAGACCAATACTCAAGAATGGATCAAAAATATGTTCTGCAGGTGGTCTCCTTTATAGATGCGCTACACCTTTCTAGAACTTTTCCAATGAACCGAAGATGGCCACTTGCCTTCACTACAGCGGGCCTTGCGTGTTCGTTCCATATCATTTCGCTTTGCATCGTTACGAATAGACATAGAATCATGGTGACAGTGCCAAGCAGCACACAAGTAATACTGTATTCGAACTTTCCACGATTGTTTCTTCTACTCACGTGCTCTCTTCTGAGTTTGTTAGGCTAAGGAATTTGAATTTCATGAGACATTTTTGAGTGGTTAACACACGAAACGCTTATGAATATGTTTGGGGAAACAAAGGAGGAGACCATATGCTTATACAACAGCGTCTACTATACTACGAATGCTAAAAACATACTAAAGCCAAGATCGGGTAAATATTTCTTTATTTAAAACAGCCACTTTAGACAGACTTTGCTGTCATCTTCCTGCCTTAAAAATTTTTTGCTTATGAAACGTGTTCATTTTAAGTTGAACCTCACGTCAAGTTTTCATATGGATTAAAAATAACACATTGTAAAAGGTTTATCATAAGTGAAATATTTAAAAGGGTAAAGCACCTTGTGCAAATGGTCATGTCCGTATATACACCGCTCGCAGACGATTATTACGTCACGAAAACACAGTACACAGTAGCACATGTGTTTACATAAGCTAAACATACAATATTACAACTTGGCTTGAGGTGCAACTTAAAATGAACACGTTTCATAACAAAAATATTTAAGCTCTGATGGCTACAAGTTTGTCGAAACAGGTTGTTTTAAATAAAGAAATATTTATGCGATCTTGGCTATAGAATACTTTTAGCAAATAAAACAGATCGCTCCTTCTGTCTTCTCAAAATGAGAAAATTCAGTACTTCGAATGGAGCTCAACGTTTACAATACAAATAAAACTTTATATTTACTTCCTATTAATTACGTGTGAGCTACTAATGCAATGCATTTACAGTGCAGAAAAGACCACCACATCTGTTGTCGCCACTTCTAAATGTACCGAAGCGACTGAGTTCAACTTCCGACCGAATCGTCCTTCGCGGCTACTTACACCATCTCTGCTGTTGTGGTGACTCCAGAAACTGTTGGTGGCTTTTCCTAAACCGAGAACTGACACTTAAATTCAGATATCAGGAGTTTCGTAGAGTTGGTGGCTCGCAACTTGGTTGCGGGAGTTTTGACCCGTTCGGAGTGTAGGCGTACGTATCTCCCGCGGTGATCGTGCCGACCACAACAAACTTGTGGATCAGTGGTAGTTTGGAAACTATGTACAGCATCATTCATTAGTGCCGCAACCCGAGAGTGAATAAAACAGAACTTATAAGAATTTTTACAAAACGCGATTGCGCAAATGTGCTACGTTGTCTACCACGCCATTACTGTACACTGTTTAAAGGTACGAATATATTCCAGTTTGACAGGTTGCTCAGAAGTTTTAAGATTATTTCTACAAGCGTAAAGGTTATTTTAATGTTTAGTAGGGGTTCAATTCAGTAAATCGATGAAAGAAGGTAGTACAAAATGTTCAGGGGAATTCAGAAATGCAGAAATAGAAGTCGCTGAAGAATGAAATAAATAGAAAGTGCCTGGAAGCTAATACGAAATGGCTGCATGAAAAAGTGAAGAATCGAAAAAGAAATGATAGTCGGATGGACTGACTCAGCATATAGAAAATTAAAACAACATTCGGTGAAATTAAAAGCAATGGAGTACATTAAGAGTACAACGGGAATTCCACTGTTAAATGCAGAAGAGAGAGCGGATTGGTGGAAAGAGCACAATGAAGGGGAAGATTTGTCTGATGCTATGGAAGAAGGAACAGAAGTTGACTTAGAAGAAAGAGAATCCAGGAGGCCTATTAGAATCAGAATTCAAGGGAGCTTTGGAGGACCTAAGATCAAATAAGGGAGAAGGAATAAATAACATTCCATCAGAATTTCTAAAATCGTTGGGGGAATTGTCAAGAAAACTTCTGTTCACGTTGGTGTATAGAATGTATGAGTCTGGCGACATACCGTCTGATTTTCGGAAAATTACCATTCACATAGTTTCGAAGACTGCAAGAGCAGACAAGTGCATTACCCCACAATCAGCTTAACAGCTTATGCATGCAAGTTGCTGATTAGAGTAATATACATCAAAATTGAAATGAAAATTGAGGATGTGTTAGATGACGACCATTTTAGGTTTAGGAAAGGTAAAGGCACCAGAGAGGCAATTTTGAAATTGCGGTTGATAATGGAAGCGAGACCAAACAAAATTCGAGACACATTCATAGGATTTGTCGCCTAGGAAAAAGCGTTCGACAGTGTAAAATGGTGTAAAATGTTCGAAATTCTGAGAAAAATAGGGGTAAACTGTAGGGAGAGAAGGGTAATATGCAATATGTACAAGAGCCAAGAGGGGATAATAAGACTGGATGACAAAGAGCGAAGTGCTCGGATTAAAATGGTGTAAGACATGGTTGTAATATTTCACCTATAGTATTCGATCTGTACATAGATGCACTTGCCCGCGAAAGGCAAAGGTCCCGAGTTCGAGTCTCGGTCCGGTACACAGTTTTAATCTGCCAGAAAGTTTCATATCAGCGCACACTCCGCTGCAGAGTGAAAATCTCATTCTGTTCTCTTTTTAATAAAAGAAAGGTTCAAAAGTTGAATTAAAATTCAAGGTGAAAGGGTATCAAACATACGATTTGCTGATGACATTGCTATCCTGAGTGAAAGTAAAGAAGAATTACATGATCTGCTGAATGGAATGAACAGTCTAATGAGTACATAATATGTATTGACAGTAAATCGAAGAAAGACGAAAGTAATGAGAAGTAGCAGAAATGACAACACCGAAAAACGTAACATCTGGATTGGTGGTCACGAAGTAGATGAAGTTAAGGAATTCTGCTATTTAGGCAGCAAAATAAGCAATGACGGAGGTAGCAAGGAGGACACAAAAAAAGCAGACTGGCACCGGCAAAAAGGGCATTCTTGACCTAGAGAAGTCTTCTAGTATCAAACATAGGCCTTAATTTGAGGAAGAAATTTCTCATATTCTGCTTTTGAAACACAGGATTGTATTGTAGTGAAACATGGACTGTAGGAAAACAGGAACAGAACAGAATCTAAGCATTTGAAACGTGGTACTACAGACGAATGTTGAAAATTAGGTGGACTGATAAGGTTAGGAATGCGGAGGTTCTGCGCAGAATCGGGGAGGGAAGGAATATGTGGAAAACAGTGACAATGAGAAGCGACTGGATGATAGGAGATCTGTTAAGGCATAAGGGAATGGCATACATGATACTAGAGGGAGCTGTAGGTTGCAAAAGCTATAAAGGAAGACAGTGTCTGAAATACTCATACAATCAGGAAATAATTCATAAAAAAACAACCATCAGGATCACCGGTTGTGGGTATACGGTCGTGAAGTGGCGTTGTGATTGACACTACTAAGCATATTACAGTTATGGTGTATGTATGCAGAGTGAAGCGGCGAATGAAAATTTGTACCAGGCCGTGTCTGCATATATACATGACAAATGTTTGAGACTTGGAACGGTTTCTGCAACCATATAGTTTCATTTGATAATCCAATTAATCGTATTTGTCTTTATTCCTTACCTCTACTATGTATGTGAGTGGTCATCCCACTGATTTGCCTACCACTCTCAGCCGCTTGGTGGGGACTTGGACAACAGCACAAAACACACACGCACACACACACACAGACACACACTTTTGGACAGGCGTAAATCGCTGTCAACAGTACTTCCACGGGAGAATGGGATCGTTCCGTAGAAGTACCATATATATTGTGAGTGTGTTTGTGTAGAAAATGAGAGAGCTGGTAGAGTGAGTCATCGCAAGCATAGCAACCTATGTCCGCATCCCTTAGCGTGCGGCGCTGGCGTCGTGGAATAGCATCGCGCGCCGCCAAGAGGGTAGACGCAAAACAGGCCGTCCGAGACGTCATGGTAGCAGGTCTGCAAGGCAACGTTTTCAATGTATATGTGGCATCACAAAAACTGCTCGACATGACGCCCTCCTGTCTGAATGCACGCCGTGAAACGACGCTGGAGTGACTGTCGTACTCTTTCAAACACTGCTGCAGCGTGGAAACTGCACCAGAGGCTACCATAGTGCACGCCATCAGCTCTTCGTCAGTCTCAATGCATTTGCACTGTATCTACGCATCACGGCGTTGGTGCCACATTCGCAGTCGTACGTTGAGTGGATCAAGTTCCAGCAATTCTGGCAGAGTTTCTCACAAAAAGATTACGTATCTATTTGCGTGCGGTCACCAGAGGAACATATGTGTACGGACTATACAGGGTGATTCAAAAAGAATACCACAACTTTAAAAATGTGTATTTAATGAAAGAAACATAATATAACCTTCTGTTATACATCATTACAAAGAGTATTAAAAAAGGTTTTTTTTCACTCAAAAACAAGTTCAGAGATGTTCAATATGGCCCCCTCCAGACACTCGAGCAATATCAACCCGATACTCCAACTCGTTCCACACTCTCTGTAGCATACCAGGCGTAACAGTTTGGATAGCTGCTGTTATTTCTCGTTTCAAATCATCAATGGTGGCTGGGAGAGGTGGCCGAAACACCATATCCTTAACATACCCCCATAAGAAAAAATCGCAGGTGGTAAGATCAGGGCTTCTTGGAGGCCAGTGATGAATTGCTCTGTCACGGGCTCCCTGGCGGCCTATCCATCGCCTCGGGTAGTTGACGTTCAGGTTTATACCAACGTTTAATACACCACCTATCAGGAGGTTTAACACCATACTTCGTTCGAAATGCACGCTGAACAACTGTCGTCGATTCACTTCTGCCGTACTCAATAACACAAAAAGCTTTCTGTTGAGCGGTCGCCATCATAGCATCAACTGACGCTGACGCCTAGTCAACAGCGCCTCAAGCGAACAAACGTACAACTAAATGAAACTTTATAGCTTCCTTAATTCACCGACAGATAGTGCTTAGCTCTGCATTTTGTCGTTGCAGAGTTTTAAATTCCTAGAGTTGTGGTATTCTTTTTGAATCACCCTGTATTTTCACCTACCAGGCCGGCGCAAACATTGACAGCGAAGCGATCTTGGTGGCCACGAATAAAGGCGGCGTGCGGATTTTCCCGTGACAATGTGTTCATTGTGACAGTTGAACATAACCTTCCGTGTAAAAGATGGCCCATCCGTAAAAAGTGCACGATTTGGCAAGTCCGGTTGAATTCCACGCCTTTTGCAAAAAAAACAATTGACAGAATTCAGTTCGACTAGGAAAATCATTTTTGTTAAGGGAGTGAACCTTCTGAAGCAGGTGGGTGTGTAAATCATCATGCCACACACGCCATGTTGTGGAATGGTTTCCACCCATTTCCCGTGCAACACGCCGCCAGCTTGTTGAGGGTATATTTTCGAGCTATTCTAACGCCTCCTCTTCAAGCCCTGTTGCATGCTCTGTGCGCTGAAGTCTTCTGTAATGCAAAATGAATACACCGGGTTTAGAAGTAGGTCTTAAATGCTCATGTGCCGTTACGAGAACGTGCCAGTGGAAAACACGTCTCGAGAGTGAACCTGTCTGTCTTGGATGGCAGCAAATGTGCATGGATCTGGCACTCAACGATTCAGAAACCGCCGAACGTACAAACACAGGACAGCTTGAGCATTTCCTTCCGCCGTCCCGTAAGCACAGTACGTGTCTGCCCTTTCCTCCCAAGAACCGCGCTCCATTTCCTATCGTCTCCACACAGCAACAAACACAAGAGTGTCCCAGTTTGATAATAAACTGACGCAGGGCGAACCATACTTCGCCGTGTACACTCAGTGGTGCTGCCCTCTGTGCAACACCTATCAAACAGGCATTTGCACAGCCAAATGAAAGCGTTCATGTCCCAGTAAGAGGTGGAAAACCCATGGTGTTGTCCCGCCTGGAATAGCCCCTTCTATGTTGACTAAAGAGTTTGCAAATAAACGTTACAAAACTTCAACCCGACGACTATTTTACCGCGATGTCACAGATAGATTGAAAACGCTGCCCTGCGGTCCTACTACCATGGCGACTCGGATGGTGTCTTATGTGGCTACCCTCTTGGCGTCGTGCGACGCCTAGCGCCGTATGCTTATTATGACCCACACTTCATATTTGTCGAGTTCAGCGCCATCTACCACGAATGGGAAGGAATGGCTTGAGTAAACCGTGCGGTTTTTTTTTACGTAGAATCTGCGGTTTCCCATTTAAAAAGTTGACCTCGGCGACGCAGGAGTGGTTGGTAGACGGTGGCCAGTTCTACCACCGAGAGATGCCCCTTTACTAATATGAACTTTTCACCTAGATCGTCTTTTTGTACGATGCGTGGTTTTAGAGATATTTAGTTGTTTCAAGTTAAAAAATACCTGTTGAATATAAACAGGGTGTAATTGGTATAACTACAGATATTTTTGGCAGTAACTGAGGACAGTACACTGAACAACATTACATCAGTATTTACTCCATTTAGAGCCTTATGATTATTGTTATTAGGAGTAGCACGTTTTTTAGGTTGGCTAGTACTCGCAAGTAAATGTAACAAGAGCAACATACTAATGTTTATTTTCCCTGGGAAGGAAGTCAGGAGTTGAAGTATGGACATAGTGCAGAAAATATTAGGTCATGAAGTTTGTGGCGTATTTGTGGGATGACCATTTGCTGCACAGAAAATACGACCAACACAATGATGTGTGTACATGTCAAAGTACCAGATATAAAAATATCTGCACTTATACCCGTTACACCCTGTATATTAACAGTGTTGTCAGGGTAATTAATTTTTATGTTTTCTACAGGACGTGATTTATTAATGTTTACAATATCTCTGAACTGACAACAATTCAGACAGCGACTGTAATTACCGTGTGTTTTCCACTACTGACCTGTTAAGTGGTGACACGGTGTCCTGTCCTCGTGCACAACTACTGCTTGACAAATTTCACAGCTGTCTTAACTGTTTAATAGTGGGAAATACAGAGTAATTTCAGTCGGCGGCAGAATTCTTGTCATTGCAGATATTTTGTAAGACTGTGTCCCCTCCGCGGAGAACAGCAAGTATATGTTGAAAATCGTCTGTTACATGTGTTTCAGTAAGGGCGGCCATAGTTCAGTCTGTCTAATCACATTCACGGGTTATTGTGAAAGATGCTTCCTAAATTGCACTTTCACCTTGCCCACAACTTTTACTGTCTAAAATCGCGAACTTATCTTTGCAACATTTTGTATAGATATCCAATGTTCAACTTCGATTAGTCGAGTCAAACACTTTGAGTTATCTCTCCGTGACAACACTGAACGGTGTTTGGAGCTTGCATCTTCGGCAAGCTTCTTCCCCCGTAGCTGACGAAGCGTGCCTGTGAGTGGAATAGGCAAAGCGGGTGTGGGGATTCCAATAGGTATTTTATTGAATTCTGTTTTGTATTCTGGAGTCGGCCTGAGGTGGTTCGGAGATCTGGTGACTTATGAAATCTGGGTGAGATCCAGTTACTTTGTCATGGTGTATAATAGGCGACGTGTTAGTTATTTCACTCGTGAGATTCAAGAATTTATATAGTTATTTTGCAGTCATTTCTCGTACAGCAGTTGTAGTTAATTATAATGTGAAGGAGTAGCCTTGCGCATAGTACCTGGCTGCTCGTTTCCGCATGTGGAACTGCTGCAATATGTCTCCTCAGCGCAACCCACAAGTGACCTATGGGATTTAAGACAGTGGAATGGGGCAGATCAGTCCATTCGCCGAATGTCCTCTTGTTCCAGCAGCTCCTCCACCGTGACCGCGCATTGTCATCCTTACAAATGAACTCAGGGCCAAATGCACGGCAGAAAAGACGCTAATGAGCAACGAACACAGTGTCATAATATCGTTGAGCAGGGAGAGTACCGTGTTGAAGCCCGCCCGGCTAGCCGCGCGGTCTAAGGGGCTGCTTCCCCGTGACGGTCCACGGAACGAATCCGCCCGGCGGATTAGTGTCGAGGCTCGGTGTGCCGGCAGCCTATGAATGGTTTCTAAGGCGGTTTTCCATCTGCCTCGGTGAATGCTGGCTGGTTCCCCTTATTCCGCCTCAGTTACACTGCGTCGTCGATTGCTACGAAAACACTGTCTCCACGTACGCGTACACCATAATTATTCTACCACGCAAACGTCTGTGGTTACGCTCGTCTGGTATGAGACGTTCCCGGGGAGTCCACTGAGGGCCGAACCGCACAATAATATTGGGTTCGGTGAGGGGCGGCGGTCGTTATGTACCGCCTACCTGAAGGACTGTGCGGAGCGTAATAAAACGATGAAAATAATAAATATTATTCTCGCACTCGTGGCTTACTCGTTAATGCAATTATGAGGTTAGTGAATTCTACCTTCCATTTAACTGACTGACGGCCAGCTTCACACCCACTGATATTCTAAAAGACGTATCTATTACCTATTCGTGTAAAGCAACATTACTCCTGCCCCAGTTGCTCCCTGAATGTTAGGCATCCCAGCAAATGCAGCAGTAAATGAGGTTGCGTTCACGCGAGGCGTTACGGCCGTGGCCCAAAGAAGATGTGGTTCTAAGGTATTAGTGAGTTGTTTGAATAATACTGTGAGACATTACGCTTTCTGTATCGATGTTTGAAGTAGACAAGTACCTGTTCGTGAAATCTTCTCGGGTGATCAGCCGAGTAAAGGCGTCGTCTTCTCGCAAGTTTCGAAGGGTTTCGTACCCATCATCTTCAAGCGAAGTGTCGAGATGCTGTGTTGCGCGGTCCTATAAAGGCTCCTGGACCAGTGACTGATTCCGGGCGCCGACCAATCAGGTACCTGCGGAATCGGCCGCCGCGCCAGTGGTGGGGGGTTCGCGGCGCAACACAGCATCTCGACACTTCGCTTGAAGATGATGGGTACGAAACCCTTCGAAACGTTGCGAGAAGACGACGCCTTTACTCGGCTGATCACCCGAGAAGATTTCACGAATGGAATACGCCGAGAAAGTCTCAAATCACAAGTACCTGTTGATTTCCCATGGTTTTTTTCCATTCAACATTGTGAAAAGCTTCCTGTGAAACTAATACTTCTAAAAAAGTTGGTTTGCCATAACTTATCTACCTTGTAAGATACATCGTAGGATAGGTATTGCCTCACATGTTCGTATAGTACGTTAACCAACAAGTGAAAAACCTCTGGGGAATGGACAGAGGACTTTAAAAGAGGTAAAAAAGTTCTCATATACATGTGGTCAATACTTCTTTTCTTAGTAATAGGCAATTTGTTGTTGTTACATGTTTCTATGTTTTTGGTATCAATTTTCCAGCTTTGTTCTACAGGCAGTTTTCCTTTGCACATGTTGCCTTCTGACAGCTAAATTCGATGTCCAAAATTTCTACCAGTAGCTTTTATACAAACCTCTAAATGCCTTAACATGTATTGTCTTTTTCGTTCCTATTTTTCAGGTGTCTGCTGTAACAGCTGAAATCCTGTTTGAAAATGTTGGCGAAGAATTTCAGCATTCGTCATAGATATTGAGTACACTATGCTCCTTAAATGCCCCTCAAAATAAAAATCCACTACATCTTCCATGAACTGTCCATTCATTAGCTAAACGCTGTTTTAAAACAGTTCTTACTTGCGAGCATAATGAGGTGGTGTCCCTCCTGCATGAACCGCATGGTTTGAGGTAAGTGAAGTGGAACGTCCTCCAGCAAAACATTTAAATCTTACATTGAACAGTCACTGTATCGTACTCCAGTCAGTGTTCCAAAGAAAAAGAAAGATTCAATTAGCCTGTCTCCAGTTATGTCAGACATTAATTTGCGCCTGCTTAGCTGAGCGGTAACGTGCTTGCCTCCCATACAGTGAGCCCGGGTTCGATTCCCGGCCGGGTTGTAGATTTTCTCCACTCGTAGACTGGGCATTGTATTGACCACATCATCGTTTCATCCTCATCATCAGCACGCAAGTCGCTCAATGTGCCGTAGACTGAAGTAAGACTTGCACTTGGAGTCCGAACCCGAATGGTACCTCCCGGCCAATAACGCCAAACGATCATTTCATTTAATTTCAGACATTAGTACTAAACTATTGTCGATGTGTTGTTCCCAAAATTGAAAAAGTAGTTTTATCCGCCCGTAGATGAGTCTTGTGAAATTTTGAACTCCATTCCTGGTAAAATTTACTACAGCAATGGATACTGTGGTAGACAGGATGGCTTTGGTCCTGTGCTCACGTCGTCAGTAACCAATTACAAAATTGTTATCGGGATTGAAAATCGATTTCAATAAGACCTCGTACTCTTTGAAGATGGTACGGATAAAATAATTGCTGACGTAATAGTTTATGTACTATCACATGACTCGTACCCTCAGTTTTTGCTATTTATCTGGTCGTACTGCCATTATTGCCCTCAATATTGAATGGAAGCGGCTACACGGATAGTGGGAGATGTTTGGAATAGATGTAACCTCCCCCTCACTTAAACCGCGCGTACCTAATGGAAATTTGGGAAAAGCAATCGTCACCGAAGCTAATTTGTCGGTAAAGAGGGAGGAAAGGGTTACTTCTAAATGAAAGGAAAAATGCAAATGAAACTGGTGGAAATTAATTTTGAAAAAGGGTAAAGCTAATAAAGAAAGTAAATGTGCGGTCGTTACGTTAACGATTAATTGGCGTTAATTAGATATTTGAGATTTGGGGAAAATTACGGTCGCCAGTGCTATGGACAACTACTATAATAACTGCAAATGAAAGATTAATGCACATATAATTAGCACTAAAAGCGTGGCAACTGAAGGTTGACACGTGTTTTGTGAAGACTGAATGTTTGTCAGAAGTAATAAATTTCGCTACACTCTGACTTAATTTAGCAAAAGAATTAATAAAACCGGAAAATCGAAAGTTAATTTAGTGACTGAAATTAATAGTGAACTTTGTTTCTGAAGCTCTACGAAATTCAGTAAAATACGGTTAGTCTTGGACTACCTCAACAATCATTTCAAAAGCTACTTGAATCTACGCAATTTAGAAATAAGAGATTTAACTTTGAACTTGAATTAAATGATTCTGAAAAATTAACAATAGTAAAATTTAGTACGTACCAAGATGAGCTGCAGTCACAGGTAAGCTAAAATACGATAACAACACTCGCACTCTTAATTTCTGCTTGTCTAATCTAAATATTGTAGCCAGCTATGAATACTTTAACTGAACTTTGAAATTAAAGATGTGAAATGGAATTATATTACTTTAATGCTGGCGTTTGAATTTCAACGACACTCGGGTTCATTCCGGAAAAGGAAGGGACCCTGCTTGGTAATGCAATTGGGACAATTAGCAACAAAGGTTCATGCTACGTTGCTGTATTTTGCTAATGGAATAGTTTGAAAAACTGAGGTCTGCCATACAGTTCTAAAACTTTACGTGCTTTCAGTCTTCCTTGTTGGTTGATTGAAGGTTTGAAGACGTCGATCGAGGAGGTGGCGACAATCACTCATTGTCAGCCGTTGCTGTTGCAGAAGCTGGACGTTGGCGAGCCTTCTTCTCGACACGGTCACCAGGCGAAACGGGCTCTTGATGTGTGCCAGCTAATGCTTCCCGTCCGCGACACCGTGTCAGAAACCCTCATAGCAATTACATGCTGCCAAACCCCGAAAGCGCGGCAACTCGCGGGAGCGTCACACAACACACCTGCTCCACCGCCCTACTGCAGCCAGACCCTCTCTGCCCGCGCTCCACGCGGCCGAATTCACACTACCAAAGATCCTAAACACTTTGGTTCTCCACACGACCTATCGATGTATTCGTTCAATAGCGTAGCTTTCCCTATCCAAGACACAACGTAGAAATACAAATAGTATTTACAAAAAAAATGGTTCAAATGGCTCTGAGCACTATGGGACTCAACTGCTGTGGTCATTAGTCCCCTAGAACTTAGAACTACTTAAACCTAACTAACCTAAGGACATCACACACATCCATGCCCGAGGCAGGATTCGAACCTGCGACCGTAGCAGTCGCACGGTTCCGGACTGCGCGCCTAGAACCGCGAGACCACCGCGGCCGGCGTATTTACAAAACAAACCAATTATACATCAACATAAATGCATATATATATATATATATATATATATATATATATATATATATATATATATATATATAGTACAACGATTACAATATATAAAGACATAGAAATGTCATATCTTCAGGTAAAAAAATAAGGAAAAAAATTATAGTACAATAGATGGAAATAGGAGGATATGCATTTCCGGCGTTACATAGACGCCGTGGTTTTTGAGGTTAGAGGTTTTCCAAAAAGTGCAGGAAGAGCTTCAGTCTCTAAGAGTGCAGGTCAAACTAAGGAAAAGGGGAGACACAGCAACAAGCGGTATTGTAGGTGGAAATTGTCGTAACGGTGTAGGGATAGAACTAGAGCTCCGCGCGTTAACGGAAGATCAAATCAATATAGGTAGCGAAAGCTGGCTGAAGCCAGACATAAGTGGAGCTTAAATTTTTACGAAGTACCAAACGGTGTTCAGGAAGGATAGATTAAATACAATTAGTGTCGGCGAGTTTGTTGCTGTTAGAAATAGTTTATCTTGTAGCGAAATTGAAGTAGATACTTCCTGTGACCTATGTGGCCATACGTTTTACCTGATAACCGGTACAAATTAATAATTGCTTCCTTTTACCAACTTCCCGACTCTGATGATTGAGTTGTGGAACAGTTCAAAGAAAACTTGAGCTGACCCCAAGAAATTACTCCATTCATACAATTATACTTGGTGCTGACTTCAATCCACCTTCGATATGTTGACAAAAATACGTCTTCAAAGCCTGTGGTAAGTACATACCATCGTTAGAAATTGTACTAAATGCTTTCTCCGAGCTGCGTGGAGTGGCCGTGCGCGGCCCCTCCCGCCGGTGGTTCGAGTCCTCCCATGGGCATGGGTGTGTGTGTTTAGCATAAGTTAGTTTAATTTGTGTGTAAGTCTAGGGACCGATTACCTCAGCAGTTTGGTTCCTTAGAAATTCACACACATTTGAACACTTTTTGCTATCTCCGAGAATTTTGAGCAGTTGGTTCTGGAGGCCACTCGAAGTGTAAATGGTTGCGAAAACAAGTTGACCTCGTAGCAAGTAGGGAGTATCTTCAAGGTTACGGGGATTACTGACCACAACGTCGCTGTAGTGAAACTGACTACCGAAACATCCAAATCCACCAAAAAGAAATGGGTAAAATATCTACGAAAAAAATGCATAAAAATTCGCTTGCTGCCTGTTTAAGAGTCAGTCTCCGCTGCTTCCCAGCTAGATATGTAAGAGTAGACCCGATGGGGCTTAAAGAAATAGTGTCGGCGGCAATTTACAGATGCGCACCGAATAAATTAATAAATAATGATACTGATTCCCCCAAGGGAAACGAAACAGATCAGAACACCGTTGCAGAAGCAATGTGAAAAGCATGCCAAATTTAAAAGAAGGCGCAATCTCCAAGATTGGCGATGATTTACGGAAGTTCGAAACTTAGCGGCCGGCCGCGGTGGTCTAGCGGTTCTAGGCGCGCAGTCCGGAACCGCGCGACTGCTACGGTCGCAGGTTCGAATCCTGCCTCGGGCATGGATGTGTGTGATGTCCTTACGTTAGTTAGGTTTAAGTAGTACTAAGTTCTAGGGGACTGATGACCACAGATGTTAAGTCCCATAGTACTCAGAACCATTTGAACGATTTTTTTTAACTTAGCGGCAATTTAAATGCGAGATGATTTTAGTAGCTTCCACGACGAAATTCTGTCCCAAAATCTGATAGAAAATTCAAAGAGATTCAGATAAGGTGCAACAGCGGCAAGACACATCAATAACTCCACTGCACGATACAAATGGTAATGTTACCGATGACATCACCACTAAAAAGGAATTATTGAAGACAGTTTTCCTGAATTGTTTCACTAAAGAAGACGAAGTAAATATTTCAGAATTCGAATCAAGAACAGCTGCCAACATTAGTTACTTCGAAGAGGAAATCCTCGGTGAACCAAAGCAGCTTAAACCACTTAATAAAGGGAAGTCCTCTCATCTTGTTTGTGTACCAGTCAGATTCCTTTGAGAGCATACCGATATAATACCACCGTTATTTACAGATACAACCACTTGTTCGACGAAAGATCCCTACCTAAAGATTAGAATGTAGCACAGGTTACGAATACTCAAGAAAGGAAACAGGAGCAATGTGATGAATTGACGTCGATGTGGAGTAAGATTTTGGAACATATAAAGTGTTCGCACATTATTGCTTATTTCGAAGGTATCAATCTACTGACATACAGTCAACATTGATTCGGAAAATATCGTTTACACGAAGTAATGAATGCTGTTGAGAAGGGAATCTCAAACTGATTCCGTTTTTCTAGATTTCCAGATGACTTCTGACACCATTCTTCACAAGAAACATGTAATCAGATTGCATGCCTGTATAGTATCGCAGGTGTTGTGTTACTGGATTAGCGATTTCATGTCCGAAAGTTCACAGTGCTTAGTAATTGATAGAATGATATCGAGTGAAACAGAAGTGATATCTGGTCTTCCTCAGGGTGTGTTTTAGGCCCTCTACACAAACGAATTAGGGGAAATCTGAGCAGCCTTCTTTGGTTTTTTCCAGATTATGCTGTCATTTAACATCTAGTGAGTTATCAGAAGATCAAAACCAGTTTCAAAATGGCGTAGACGCGATATCTGTATGGTGCGAAGAGTGGCAAGTGACTAATTCACAATGAAAAGTATGAGGTCACCCACAAGAGTGCATAAAGCTATCCTTTAAATTTCGGCTACAAGATAAATCACCAAAATTTAAACGCTGTCAATTCAAGAAGATACCTAGGAATCACAATTACGCACAACGTTAATTGGAAAAATAACATAGATTATGTTGTGGGGAAGCCAAACCAAAGATTGCGTTTTACTGGCGGAACACTTAGAAGATGCAACAGGTCTACTAAAGAGATTGCCTACACTACGCTTGTCCGTTCTCTGCTAGAGTACAGGTGTGCGGTATGGGATACTTATCGCATAGGATTGACGGATGACACAGAGTTCAAAGAAGGGCAGCTCGTTTTCCGTTATCGCGAAATATGGAAGAGAGTGTCACGGATATGATAAGCGACTTAAGGGTGAAATCATTAAGACAAAGATATTTTCGTAGCAATGAGTTTTTATTTCACGAAATTTCAATCACTAACAATCTCCTCTGAATGTGGAATTAGTTTACTGCTGCCAGCCTGCGTAGGTAGAAGTAATCATCGTGCAGAAACATTTTAGTTAGAGAGTCGCACGGTACAGAAATAGTCTGAAGGTGGTTCGAAAAACCCTATGCGAGGCAACCAAGAGTGAATTGCACAGTAGCCATGAGAGAGTAAATCGGTAGAGATAATCTCTCTACGCCGAGCGCCTAGAATTCCCACCACCCGCGGAACGGTCGTGTGAAGCGGGCTCCGGCCCGAGTAGGTGTTAGCTTTGCTTGTCCCGGGGGTACGCTACATCTCATCGACGCCCACTAGGCGGTCTCACACGCTCCGCCAGAGGCCGCGGTATTTACGATTCTACTTTCTTCCTTACGATTCTGCTTTGTTCTTCAGAAATAGCTTATTCGATTCCTGATGGGAGAAGAATATTCAGTACGCTAGTCCAATAAGAACTGTGGAGTAACTCTTCACCACTAATTGTGGTCACCGTACTAAAAGGATTTGTTTTTTTACTGGTAGTATGCCAAATAAGATAAACAAGAGAAGGCTTTAACTTAACACTTATTAAAACAACAGTTGAGAAACGGACCAAAACTGTAACAATAAAAAGTGCCTGCAGCTAAAAAAAAACTTACTCATTTTTAAGTTTTCTGTACATTCTCCAGAGATTCCCTCATATCAGCTAATAACCTGTTTCTTTGGGAACTAGACTGATCTTCCCGGAGATCGGGTACCGCCAATCTGTTCCTCCTTCTGTAAACAAAAAAGAAAAGAAAAACAAGAGAGAGAGAGAGAGAGAGAGAAAGGAATTAGCCGAATGTGATGCATATGATCAGACAAACAAATGGCTGCAATTTCAGAAAAGTTGGATAATTTTTCAGTAGAAAGAGAGTCACAAATTGAGCAATAACACATTTGTCCACCTCTGGCCTTTATACAAGCAGTTATTCGGCTTGGCACAGCTTAAAGAGTTGTTGGATGTCCTCCAGAGGGATATCGTGCCAGATTTTGTCCAACTAGCGATTTAGACCATAAAAATCCAGGGCTGTTTTGAGAAACCTACCCTTAATGCTCCGAACGTCTCTTGTTGGGGAGAAATCAGGCGACCTTGCTCGCCATTGTAGAGTGTGCGAGGCACCAAGATAGGCAGAAACTCTCCCTGGTCATTCTCTTGCTTAAATATAAGCACGGGATGGTTTGCCATGAAGGGCAACAGAACGGGGTGTAGGATATCTTCGACGTATCGCTGGGTCCGATGGAAGACGGTGTGCTCACACAAGGCGCGGGGTGTGGAGAGTGTGACGCTGGTTGGGACGTCCGGTTGGAAAAGAGCGGAGTGGTCCGAAGTGTCTGGCCTGTCTGCAGTAGGATCGGCTGTTGGAGGTGTGACCTGTTGGAACTGTGTCCGCTGACATATATCCCTGCAGCCGCCACCCAGATCAGCTGTCTCCAACGCCGACTAAGATTCCGGTGAGGACATGTTTGGTGTAGAATTATTCAAACTATGTTTCCGTTTCTGTGCTGCATTTAAGTGGTGGTCGATGCACGTTAATTCGACGGCTAACTTATGAATCCGCAGTAACGGTTACCGCCAGAAATACAGGGTGATTCAAAAAGAATACCACAACTTTAAAAATGTGTATTTAATGAAAGAAACATAATATAACCTTCTGTTATACATCATTACAAAGAGTATTTAAAAAGGTTTTTTTTCACTCAAAAACAAGTTCAGAGATGTTCAATATGGCCCCCTCCAGACACTCGAGCAATATCAACCCGATACTCCAACTCGTTCCACACTCTCTGTAGCATATCAGGCGTAACAGTTTGGATAGCTGCTGTTATTTCTCGTTTCAAATCATCAATGGTGGCTGGGAGAGGTGGCCGAAACACCATATCCTTAACATACCCCCATAAGAAAAAATCGCAGGGGGTAAGATCAGGGCTTCTTGGAGGTCAGCGATGAAGTGCTCTGTCACGGGCTGCCTGGCGGCCGATCCATCGCCTCGAGTAGTTGACGTTCAGGTAGTTACGGACAGATAAGTGCCAATGTGGTGGCGCTCCATCCTGCTGAAATATGAACTGTGGAATTTGCAGCTCTCTGCTAGCTCTGCGAGTCGATTTTCCTGGGCTGCGAACAAATGCTTGCTGGATGCGTGCTACATTTTCATCACTCGTTCTCGGCCGTCCAGAACTTTCCCCTTTGCACAAACACCCATTCTCTGTAAACTGTTTATACCAACGTTTAATACACCACCTATCAGGAGGTTTAACACCATACTTCGTTCGAAATGCACGCTGAACAACTGTCGTCGATTCACTTCTGCCGTACTCAATAACACAAAAAGCTTTCTGTTGAGTGGTCACCATCTTAGCATCAACTGACGCTGACGCCTAGTCAACAGCGCCTCAAGCGAACAAATTTACAACTAAATGAAACTTTATAGCTCCCTTAATTCGCCGACAGATAGTGCTTAGCTCTGCCTTTTGTCGTTGCAGAGTTTTAAATTCCTAAAGTTGTGGTATTCTTTTTGAATCACCCTGTATAATGGTCGGTAGCTGTATTGTCGGTAGCCGATATATCACGAAGTTTGATTCTGCAGCGCTGCCCTGTATTGTAAGTGCTCCTGGATTAGCGGTACTTTTGTCAACTCTGGAGTATTCTACGTATGATGGATTTTCAACGCCTGTGCCTATCCGGCCGTTAACCTATAGGTCCCTGTCGTACTAACGTTGCTGATTATTTTCTATGTGTGACATTAGTACTGTGGATATTGGTTTTACTGTTGTATTTGTGCATCTTATACTGTGAAAGCGAGCGGGTCTATTTGCTCGGGGACAATCTGTTGTATAACGTGCTTCTTTTTCGCGGGAAATTAAAGAGCAAATTAGCTCGTAGAATAGTATCACATTTGTCCTGGGGTGTGCTTATCCAATTTTAAAAGCAGAGTGAGCGAGCCTACTTACATTTTCTGCCACTTCCTGCCACCTTCTCCCATGTTCAGTATTGTCATTAGTGTAGCCTGACTTCTTTCTCGAGCTCCTCACGAATCACTATTCTACGGAAAGGAGAGGCAGACAACATCTTGACACTAATTACTAATTGCATTCTTAGCTCGCTCACCTGAAGATTTGGTTTCGTCGATCTGTCATAGGCTGAAAACCAGTTCCCGTTATTACTATCGGAATCTGGAATTGGTATTTTATAGTTATGTGTACTTCGAAAAAAGTATTTTGTGAGTTACAGACATGTTCTAGTCCCGTACTTAGCCTGAAAGTCTGTGCGGCGGGTCGGTTTGCCAGATGGCTCCGGTTGCGATAGTATACTCCTGCCTGGGCGGCTAAGGCAATTTGCACTAATTCTGATGTTGCTGTATTTGTGATACCGCTGTTATTCTGTAACTGCTCTTGTTCGTAAAATTTTATTTTAACTTTGGTACAGCTCTTGGAGCAGATGATCTGTATCGTTTTGGGTTTCTGATTAGCAAAGTTAATTATCATTCCCGTGAAGTCTAAAATCTGTTCCATAATCCTTGTTAAATTACATTCAGTTTGGACATTGGTTTGCCATAATTATTCAGTTGCTGTTTCAAAGCTCTAACGAAGAGTATAGGCTCTTGTCCGTATTAATCAGAATATTGTTATCACTACTAAAATTGTTTTAAACATTCTCTGTAGACAGTATTTCAGTCGTGTTATGTAGTTTTAAATAAATTTTCTTATGTATTTTACGAAGAGTTTTTAACCTCCTTTCGGGTCAAACCCTTCCAAACCTTGAGCAATCAATAAAACGTAGGATGCGCACCACTATTGCAGCTTTAATTTTGTTTTGTTATTTGCGTCGTCTATTTTTCCCCTCACCATGTACGTTTCTACAGCCTTGGTTTTGTTTTCTTGCCATTGTTGCTTAGCCATTTTGGATATTCTGTGTATCTCTTTGATTTGCCCCATTTTTATGTTTTCCCAGGACATAAATTCAATAGCTTCTGTATTATCAACGAATTATTACCACGCAATGTCTTTTTAACCATGCCATCCTCTGCTGGCTTCACTATTTCATCTCTCAAAGCTTTGTCTTCTTTTATATTCCTTGCCCCTATTTCAGTCCATCGTTGCCTTATACAGCCTTTGAAACTCTCTATAACCTCTGTTTCTTTCAAGTTATCGAAACCCCACGTCCTTAAATTCCAGCCCTTTTTGTAATTCCTTCAGTGTCAATATGCAGTTAATAACCAACCATTCACAGTCAGAGGCCAAATCTTCTGCTAGAAATGTGCTGTAGTTTCAAATTTGACTTTGAAATCTCCATCTTGCCAACTTATAATCAACCTGAAACCTTGGAATGTTCCCAGGTCTTTAGAGACGACTATTTATGCTAGAGGGCAAAGCAAGTGTCTTGACGGGAATCGGCGATCGTTGGAGTCAGTGATCCTGGTAGGCAGTGATTTTACACCGTAGAACATGTGCTGTTCCTTATTCCACTGTCATCTTCCGTGTACGTATGCGCAGTTGATTTGCCGTACAACACATTCTCACAATTTTTGTATATCAATAAGGACCATTTTGAACTCTAGCGGCTATTGTTTGAGCGCTGTCGCCAAGTACGTACTGACGTTTGACAGATACGTGGTCGCTCTGGGCACTTGGTGTACGTGAATGGGGTCCGGCAAGCTTGGAAAATTAGGCGATACAGACGCGTCAGCGCTCTGGACGCGCTCCAAATGGGCTGCAGCATCGCAGGAAGACAGCAGCAAATCATCTCGGCTGAACTTTTCCGCGACCGCACTACTGGAGGGTTCAGTGACTGTAGCAGAGGCATTGCGCCATTTCTACTGCATCATACTGTACTGTTCCAAAAAACGAGCACTGCCCAGAATAAACACGATCACTGCAGAAACACAAAGAATATTAAATTACACCATAAAGATGAGACTACTCGTTGGAGCATCTTAACATAATGCTAAAATGGCCTATTAACTCACACAAGGTATGCACAAACGAAAGTTTGGTTGTTTAACTAGCAATAGAGTGTCGCTACAGTAGGAGGGACGTTCAGTAAGTAACGCAATACATACCCAAAATTCTTGGTCAAAATTTACTATTCATGTTAGAAGATTAATTTTATGGAATCGATATGTTGACCACGTTTTCATATTATATGATGATAATGATGTTGAGAGCGACCAATTTCTCCGAGATCTAAATAGTTTGAACCAAAAGATACGGTTTACTGGGCAGTGCGCTGAGAACGACATTTTACCGTTTTTAAACCTCCAAATGACCGAAAAATTGGAAATGTAGGCTTCAGTATTTACCGAAATCCAACTACGACAGATCTTAGTACAAACAGGCAGTCATGTCACCCAATGAAATATAAATCCAAGCCATTCCGAGCCATGTTAAACCGCAGGTATGAAGTGCCCCTTACTAGTGAAACTCAAATGGCTGAATATGAGGTTATACAGCATATAGCGTATCAAAACGGTTACGATCCAGAATTTATGAAACCAGTTAATATAAATATGTTGAAAAACAAAAATTTTGCTTCCCGTAGCTGATCAAAGGCAGATTTTATAACGCTTAGACCAGGCGAGCAGGCAAAGGAACCCTCTGTTTTTAGTAGAACACCATGTCCGGCTGCAGCACACGAAAAAAATTGCGTATGTGTGAGACCTAAGAACATTATTCTAGCTTATTTTACTTTTTCGGATCTGGGCAGAAAACTGAGGCAGAAGGAGAAAGCTGTAGTAAATAAATATAATGAAATGGATGAACACTGCATTACATGCAACGATTGCCCTAAGAAATATATAGAGTAAACGGGTAACTCGTTTCGAATAAGATTTCAGAAACACCGTAGCTTAAATAACCCCCGATCTGCATTAACAGTGCACTTACGCCAAGAGGGGCACAGCATCACAAGCCTTTCAGAAAATTTAAAACTGTTTATAAAAAAGAAAAAGTCGTATTGTGAATATACTAGAGGTAGTAGAAATTTTTAGATATGAAAAAGAAAATGCACAGTTCATGTTCAGTAGCCAATTAGAATTGCAGAACCACAGCCTTCTGGCTAATTTTGACTGTTTATACGGTTAGGTACTAGTATGTAATAAAATTCTGTGTTATTCTCGCTTGTATAGGTAGCGACCCAGCGCGTCACACTGCCCACGTGTATAGCTTCCGTTCCACCAGCCAACTAGTCTCTCTCAGTCGTTCGTGCGGGCCGCTTTTACTTTGCGCAACACTGGGTTGTCTGCCGTCACACCGTAAGACACAGCCACCTCATACATTAGACACAGTAATATGTGTAGTGGCGCGACTAATCATGCTAGCAATGACAATTTTATATGGCCAATCCGACTTCTGTTAAAAACTTTTAGTGTCCTCTCACTATAAAATATTTTTCTTCTTTTTCTTTTTACATGCAGGCAAATTTTAAAACATGGCTCTCTAACCGAAAGTTTCACCTATCAACAATTTTTCCTAAATGAATGGAGCAAGTCTTCGTTACTTTTCGTTCGTCATAGTACTAACAATATTCACTGAATAGTAAACTTTTACTCAGAGCGGTATGCCTCTCTATGACGGTTCAACGTTGTGAGCACATTTTAGACATTCCTTTATTAATTTTAACATCCACAAAATGTGGTGACACTGTAGTTTGCTGTTTACTATGTAGGGTGCACCTAATGATGCAGATTTAGGCCATGTAGCTGGTTGTGTTTTATTTAACAACTATTTTGCCAGCTGTTAGCGGAATTCTTCCTGACATTAAGCTCGGCTTCCTGACAGCAGCACCACAGCCTTCAGAGTCGATCGTTGCACCATAAAGGAGGGAATCAAACAGAATAACCACTTCAGATTCAAAGAAGACCGTCGCCATAACCTTACCGGCAGGCGATGCCACTTTAATTTGTCAGTGTTGTAGCTGCCAGGAGATATTACCACAACTTTGCAACTTCCTAGATGGCGTTTATTGATTTAGTAGTAACATTAACTATGATACTGCATATTTCCAGATAAATCAAAGCAACAATGCGGTCCCTCTTGCTTCGTTCTATTGGAGGAAAGTGGTTCAGTTCTAATATAGCCGAATTTAGCGTGTACGACATCACGTCTAAACCTCAACTCATGCAGTGAAGAGCATACTCCTTGTTTTTAAGCAATTTCCAGGAGAAGCATTAGCAGAGATATGAATTGAAGTACTGGTAGCGCCGAAAATTGTAGAAAACCTGATTCTTGTTGTGAAGCAACGAGACAGTTCATCTGGTGGTCTCAAATCGATGAATCAAAGTAATAAAAGGTACTATGGTTTATTTCAAAATACGCAACCCCGTGAGTCCAACATCATTCCACAACATCTAAACTGGCAGCCCTACATTCTTTGGATTTTCGCATCGTCTTTGGCAATTTATCCCGCATAAGCACACTAAGAAATCTTGGAATTTTGAGTTTTTTCATGAGTTTAAGTAGATCTATGTTTGTAAGCGGTCTGTTCAATAGGATTGCTACAAGATTTTTTTTTTTTTTGTTTTGTTTTGAACAGCCCAAGTCTTTTCCCCTACTGTTTTAAATCTAATTCATTACTGATAGCGATGGCCTCCATTGCACGTTATGTCTTCTAGCCTACTGCAGTTCCTTCTTTGCATTCGCCCATTCTTTACTGCTTGAGTTATGTAAACGGCTTCTCCTGCTAATTAGACAGCCTGGCAGATGCAGGGATTGGAAACGTAAGTATTCCACCATATGTCTTAGCTATTGTCAGAACCCTGGGCATTTTAGAACGTCTTTTTCTTCCTCCTTCCTGCCTCAAGCAGCTTTCGCCAATGCCAACACTGACTGGATGCTATTTCTTAAAGATCCTGTGAGTGTTTTCTTCTCCTTTAGTGTACAATAAAACCTGCATTCGTAGTTTTCCTGAAACTTATTCCAGCACCCAATTTAAGTTTGGCACACATTGCCTTACCGGACACTAAGGAAGCAGTATGTTGTACTATACCAACGTCCTTTTCTTCGCCACATCTGTGTGGCTATATCGGCTAATATTTAGTTTGGACTGCGATAATCTGTATTTGTGATATCAGCAACATCATTCTCCTTGCATCCCCGGTGTTTGTATGAATTCCATTACTGCCACGAGCTAGATGCTTTCTCAGCTTCATTCCAGGTCCACAGAAATTATATCCAGAGATATGAAGTAGATAGGTAGGTTACTGCGAATACCACCCACACCTCCGCTGATGGTCCACAGAAATTGTATCCAGAGATATGAAGTCGACTGGCAGGTTACTGGGAATACCACCCACACCTCCGCTGATGGTCCACAGAAATTGTATCCAGAGATATGAAGTCGACTGGTAGGTTACTGGGAATACCACCCACACCTCCGCTGATGGTCCACAGAAATTGTATCCAGAGATATGAAGTCGACTGGTAGGTTACTGGGAATACCACCCACACCTCCGCTGATGGTCCACAGAAATTGTATCCAGAGATATGAAGTCGACTAGTAGGTTACTGGGAATATCACCCACACCTCCGCTGATGCATTTTCTAACAAGTCCTGCTACTTTGTGGTCTGCAGTTGATGTGTCCTGCTATATAGAAAATCACGAGCGTTGTGCTTTGATGGGAAGTCAAGCCATTTGTCTAATGCATTGCTCCCTCGATGTCTTATGACCCACTCTACAAGGAGCATATCTGATTCAGAGCTGTTCTTTAATTTCTCTATGTAAAAACTCCCTGTAGTTTCTTCACAAGACAAGTTTTTGCAGTACACTGCGGAAACTCTATTGACCAGTTCAGTAAGTAACGCTTCTCAGACTCAGTTTTGTATTTTGAAATGCATACCAAGTCATCAAAACTGAATTTCCACTTGCATGGATCCTCCATATTAATACGAATGTATGCTATATTACGAAGTCCATTATCATGGATATCAATAGCTCTTACGTTAATTGTATGATAAGTAGTCTGATTATACCTGTCAATAATATGTGCTAGAATGTCTCCCCATCTGTGTTCTATCCTCTGCTGAGGATTGATAAAACACCCTTTTTTTACAGAATCGTTTATTACAGTAACTAAGCAAAGTACACTTCCGAGAGAAGATATCTTCACAAGGAGCAAAGTAGAGCGTACAGCAGAGCGCTATGAGGTGATGAGATCGTAGGCACCTTTGGTAAACATGATGAAATGGTGCCTTGTGACCAACTGTTGAAAGCACAGTGGCACATGTGGCCCACAACGGTGATGGCATGACAAGTCAAAGGGCAGTGGGAGCAGCAGCAGCAGTCGTGGCTTGCGACGTCATTAAAGGAGATTAGAAGTGGTCCTCGATCTGTCAGAGTCCAGGAGGTGTCTGGCCTCTTCTTGGCAAAGTGCACTCCAATATAGCTGCCTGCAGCAGGACACAGCACTGTACCACTTGAGCACGTGACTGTGCGGACGTAAAATTGCGCTCACTGATCACAGAGCTGCATGCTGCAGCTCATACGCTAGGTGGTGGCGGAGCTGGCGTATCGGTATGCTGCTGGCGGCTCGACTGTATACAGCCCAAGTTTATGGGGAAAGCTAATCAATAGAGTTACCCTTTTTACAGGATCTGACCGTGTGTTGCGTCTAACCGCTGCGTAAGATCTTAGGAAAAGAAGAGAATAGCCTGATTTGTATTGTATTATATTGTATGTGAACCGGGGGCCCAGAAACGACGGAGAGGCTCCGTCCCTGCCGCAGCCGCAGTGGTCCACAACCCCACGACGGCTACCGCAGTCCACTTCACCCCTCCGCCGCCCCACACCGAACCACTCTTTCAGGGTTATTGTGCGGTTCGTCCCCCGACGGACCCCCCAAGGAACGTCTTACACCAGACGAGTGTAACACCTTTGTTTGCGTGTTAGCGTGGTAGAGTAATGGTGGTGTACGCGTACGTGGAAAGCTTGTTTGCACAGCAATCGCCGACATAGTGTAGCTGAGGCGGAATAAGGGGAACCAGCCCGCTTTCGCCGAGGCAGATGGAAAACCGCCTAAAAACCATCCACAAACTGGCCGGCTCACAGGACCTCTACACAAGTCCGCCGGGCGGATTCGTGCCGGGGACCAGGCGTCCCTTCCCCGACCGGAATGCCGTGCGTTAGACCGCACGGCTAACCGAATAGCCCGATTTACTTGGATAAGTAAATCAGACTATTCACTTCTTTTCCTAAGAAATAACCCAGCGGTTAGATAGAAACGCAGTGTGAATAATATTACGTATACTGAAGCTAGGAAAACTGAGTTCCATGTAGTGGTTTAAAACATGTACATAGTCGTCAGCCTATCCAGGCAATGAAGCAATGAGGTATTGGAAAAGCAGAAGTATGAATTTTGCCTACTGTCTTGCTACTGTTTAATTTGGTTCTTCAAATAAGTATTTCTTCACTTAAACAATGTTGAACTACACTCTTATACATTACATTTTAAAAGAGAAAAAGTCCAGTAGATAACTTCAAGGGAGCTAAAAGAATTTGGCACGGGGGGTCCTTTAGAAAAGCGCTTTCCATAGTCTATAGTCGACAAACCTAAATACTAAAATTGTTAGATACTAAAGCACACACTTTTATATCGAACATTTCACTTTACGAAAACCTCTTTCTTACTGGAATTTACTTTCAAAAGCTATTGTTCTTCTAACTAACTCTGCATACTCATTTAACAGATTCTAGTAACTTGGCTACACTCTGATTGAATTTTACGTAAGCAAACTATTACTGTAGCACTTCGTAATACGTAAGAAAACACAAAAACAATTTAAATGGTGCCTCTTTATGTATCTTCCCCTTCATAAGTCTGTAAAACAGGATACTCGGATTAATCAAACATCAGGAAGAACCCCATATAATTGTATGATTAGGATGAAATAACACGATATACCAGTTCGTGTAAAGTCCAAAAATGATTATTACAACACAGTTTAAATTAATGGTGCACGCTGTACAAAAGTAAAAATACAAAAAATCGTATCTGGTGGCTGTAGGATAGGGTGTGGTGAACAATTATGGTGGCTACACTACCCACAGTACGGCCCGCAAGTCGTTCAGTTTAACGTACAGTAGCCCAACAACTCGAAGGTATGCCGTAAGCCGTTTGCAGTTTTTATCCGAGGTATTTTTGTGCAGGTCTGCAGGCAAAGCTTCTCCTGCTTCACAAAGGTGTTGTCTCAATCACTGCTGTCTACAGACTGTGTGACTTACTTCCCGTGTTTGCTCTTGGTAGCGCGCCAGTTCGCCCTTGCCACCTTTTCCCTTGTAACGTTCCCTGGCAACACACACACTATTAATAAACTACAATTTAATTGTACTATATACGCCGCTATGAAGCAATTTGTATATACTGTAATTATTGAACAAAAAATAATATTTAATTTTGTATAAAGGACATTCGTTATTATTGTAATATTTTGTGTAATAATATTCTCGATGTATTTATGATAGTAATATTTCTATACTCGTAATTACGAAATGTGTCAATATCTGCGATAAGAAAAATGTAAAATACAGCCGCAGATTGCAAAGAGACAATAACGGTTGAGAGTCGTATAAATAGGAATACATAGTGTGCATTCTTTGTCGTCTTCCTCGAGAGCTGAGAGAGAGAGGAACCTGTGACGTAGCATTTTATGAATGGGTAGACTTCATTTGTCTGTATCTAGATTTAGCCGCCATTAGAGGAGAAATTACAAACTAATGTAAGTTGAATTATTGTTGTGGTCTAAATACATTATAATTTATCAAAAGTGTGTATTACTAATGTAAATTAGCTTGCCCATGTCATCTATAATATTTCTTTAAAGAATTTTCAGCATTTTTAGCAATTATCGCTGGTGTTGCTGGGCTGTGCCGCGACCGAACGATTTGCAGCGGCGGCACATTTAAAAAATTGTTCCGCTAAGAAAAATTAACCAAACCCGTAAATCGGGAGCAGATAAAAATTATCAGTGAATTAAGAAAATGTTTTTCCTTTACAGCGATCCTGAGACTGACGGAATTTATTACTAGTTTCACATTTGTGCATTCATAGGCGGATAGTTAACGTTGAAATTTAACAATTTGTTGGGTCTTTCAAATAACTTAAATGTATAGTGAAGTGTGTTTTATCAATGATAATTAAACGTCGGCTTGGCAATATTTAACCATTTTCTGCTAACAGAGACAGTCTTGTGTTTCATAGCTAACGCCGGGAAAGAATTCAGTAAATATTAAAAAAAAAAAAACCACTGCATTTAGAAAATGTGTGCCAAGGCCGAAATATGTAAAAGATTTAATTCTCAACTAAATATTCTTAATCAGTTAATGTGAATTTATCAGCATGAAAGGGTTGACTAAGCTCAAGTAATTTTAAATGTACTTAATTCTGTCTAAATGAATTTTTATTACCACACGTAAATAAGGGGTTCTACAACAAAGTTCGTACTGACTGAAAGAAAGAGCAAATAACAAAAAAAAACAATTTAAAAAGTAACATTTACAACCTCCCCCCTCCCGTACATTTTGCAAAATAAATTCACATTTCATTTTCTTTTTAATTTAATTTCATTAAACAATCCACAGAGCCACTTTCGTTGTAAACAAAAGCACATTGGCTTTTACATAACACCTATTTCTTACATTGTTCCTAAGCGTGACCATTTCTTAAATTGTCAAATTTGCATCAACATGAACAATTTATACACACAAATATTTTTAAGTACAAAATGGCATCAGAAAATTACTTAACGTAATGAGATAACTGATGATGGTCGAAGTAGGGAGGATACAAAATGTAGACTGGCAATAGCAAGGAAAGCGTTTCTGGAGAAGAAGAATTTTTTAACAGCGAGTATAGATTTAAATGTCAGGAAGTCGTTTCTGAAAGTATTTGTATGGAGTGTAACCATGTATGGAAGTGAAACATGGACGATAAATATTTTGGACAGGAAGAGAATAGAAGCTTTCGAAATGTGGTGTTACAGAAGAATGCTGAAGATTAGATGGGTAGATCACGTAACTAATGAGGAGGTATTGAATAGAACTGGGGAGAAGAGGAGTTTGTGGCACAACTTGACAAGAAGAAGGGACCGGTTGGTAGGGCATGTTCTGAGGCATCAAGAGATCACAAATTTAGCATTGGAGGGTAGCGTGGAGGGTAAAAATCGTATAGGGAGACCAAGAGATGAATACATTAAGCAGATTCAGAAGGATGTAGGTTGCAGTAAGTACTGGGAGATGAAGAAGCTTGCACAGGATAGAGTAGCATGGAGAGCTGCATCAAACCAGTCTTAGGACTGAAGACCACAACAACAACAATGAACAATTTACATAGTATTTTACATACATTACTCACATACAATGCAAAGAACTTCGAACTCCAGTACAGCACACTTTACATTACATCTACGAAAATATAGTACAAATATGCGAAAATTTTAAAGCAATAAATAAATAAATAAATAACTGAAATAAAACTTAAAATGAACCGTAAACAAATAATGCTATCATAGGAAAAAGTAAACTACAACTTCTCAGCACCTTCGTTATCAGGTCTGCACCCTTCTCTATAGCTGTGGGACAAGGATAACTCTTGCTAAGCACGAATCTCGACTGAATAACTTTCATCTCTGCTGTCTCCGGGATATCCTTCAGATCTCTACAACTCGAAAGGATAACCGGCATTCATGTTCTCCTGAGCCACCGATGTCTAAGGTGACTGGAACATGTCAAGCCCATAGATCTTGAACGAGAACCGAAGGAACTGCTGTACGGAGAACTTCAGGAGGGTGCGAAGCCAATGGGAAGACGGCACCTTCGCTTCGAGGATGTCTGCAAGAGAGACCTGATCAAGACCAGTACTAATCCAAGTCGCTGGGAAAGTACTGCTGATGACCGTGCCAAGTGGCGACTAAGGATGTGAAATGGAGTCAAGCTTACAAAGGACAAACACGCACAAGTACAACTTACAAAGAGGACAAGACGGAAAGTGCCCAAAGTACAGTAGGGACTGCCACTTTCGAGTGGGACTTTTCAGCCACAACTGACATTCCAGACTCTGAAACAAGTATGCTGACCTGTCATCCTTCGAGTATGGACGGATATCAAGGTACTGTGATACCTCGCTTCTTGCCAACTTTCATCATTCTACGCCAATGGCAAGTATTCTAACTTTCGATGAATGAGTTTGCGAGCATCAAAATATGTGACTGACATGGCTGTTCCGTTTCATTGCACTGCCTCAGAAGCTTAATTACAGCACCAAGGGACTGTAGACCTTAGTATGTGACATAAATATGAACTTTATATGTCTACTCCTTATTAAGGAAAACGGGTTTTCATAGACGGAGGGACAGATAGGCAGCCAGATAACGAATGAGAATTTTTTTCCGTAAGATATAATTACAAATTTACAATTTTCGATTTTTTCCTCTAATTGTACTGTCGAACCTTTCTTCTTGGCCTATTTCATTATTCTAGGCCAACAGAAAGTACTCTATAGGTTTGCGAGTATCAAATGGACACATCTTTTGATTACATTGAGTAAGAAGCTTACATTTATTACAACACCAAGGGACTGTATGTTTTAGTATGTGACATGAATGTTAACTTGATATATGTCCAGATCCTGAGGAAAATGGGTTTTAACAGGTGGACAGGAAGACAGAAGTCAGATAACAAATGACAAACATGTTTTTCGTCTGATTGAATTAAAAACTAAAGATTTTCGAATTTTTTCCTTTGGTTGAATTGTGAAATCCCGTTTCTTGCAAAATTTGATGGTTTTAGGTCAGTGGGAAGTACCCTATACGTTTTGATGAGTGACTTTTCGAATATCAACATATGTGACATAAATCACCGGATCTTTTGACTGCATTGACTTAGAAGCTTCAATTTTTTACACTGTCAAGGGGCTTAGTATGTGTATTACAATTAAACTTGACACGTCTGTTCGTTTCTGAGAGAGAGTGTTTTTAACAGTCGGAAAGACACACAAGCAGACAGACAGAAACACATCAAAGTAGTCCTGTAAGGGTTCCGTTCTTACCGACGAAGGTACAGAACCCTAAAAACAGATCATAACTGTCAAAAAGGGCATTCATGGCCAAGAGTAATTTACTAATATTAAATACATTGGGCTTAATCTGAGGTTGAAATTTCTGAGAAATTACACTAAATTCCACCATCGTACGCGCAGCTGTCCTGGCTGCGTGCAGACAAGCGCAGATATTCCCATGTCCTCTGTCTTTTATATTGTCTCATCAATGTACACTGACGCTTATATCTCTCCACGACTTTAACGTTCTTGTCTGAACAACACGGCAGAAACACGCGCCCCATCAGAGCAAAATCTTTTTTGTCCCACTCCATCGTTCAACCATCTTCTCGAAGCCGTTGTCAGTAACAGAAACCTGACTCTCGAATAACTTCTCGCATTGTATAAGGTTACCTTTGTCCCTGTTGGTACTCTTAATCCTTGTAGATCCTTCTTTCCAACCTCATCTTCCAGTATTCTTTGTCAATGTCGTTTCCTTAAATTTGCTTATCTCAGAACTCGCTGTATCAAGAAACATGTATTTTGTACACTTATAATTTTTTCTTATATCCTAACACTCTCATCATGGTTATTAATGTGACAATCAACATCTTAATCATTACCATGCTGTTATTATAGTGCCAGTATTAACTTTGTCAGTTCATAGTCAGTACAACTTACTCACACAGCCACTTTCGATACTCAGGTCATTTTTATACTACTTGAGACCTCAGTTTCTCCTGGCGTATACAACTTTCAAATAACTTCCGGGAATTCAGCCAGGTAACACTTTCAGCGACCGCCGATATTTCGGCGGGAGAACACCCCGCCATTTTCAAGGCAAACTGCAACGGACAGGCGGCGTACATGCAAATTTAATACCTCGGTTCTCCGACAGAAGCAGGAAAGATAACACACACACACACACACTGAACACTAGTGCCACCAAAGATGACCAAAGTCAGAGCTATCGATAGTGAGACTATGAATTCGCAGGTGAAGCAGCATTGACTCTGTTCCTCTGTTTTCTGACAAGGGAGAGAGCCGGATTCCAAACAGAGTTTAAACAGAAACCTCCATCCCTGTTAACGAGGTTGCTCGCTAATTTAATCTCAACTGCCTCCCTAATGACACTGTCCCAATAGCTGGACGTGCATGCCAATATCTCGGTGTTATTATATAACATGGGGTGACCAGTATCCAAGCAATGTTCGGCAATCGCAGATCTATTTGGCTGCTGTAATCGTGTGTGCCGTTTATGTTCAGTACATCTGTACTCCACGGTCCTGATAGACATGCAGTCTACAGGAAACGTACTCACACCGACTTGTACTTACAAGTCGCCATTCGGCTCAGCGTGAAGGAGTACTTCGTACCTTGGTACACAGGGCACATGTCGTTTCTGACGCTGAGACTTTGCCAGCTGAGCTGTCCCATCTTGAAGTTACATTTCGTCAAAATGGTTATAGTGATAGACAGATTGAACGTGCGTTGCGCTATCGACCAACTGTACATCGGGTGATTGATGATAATTCTGAGTCAACACCTAAGTCTACTGCCTTTTTGCCTTACGTAGGAAACACGTCCAATAAGATCGGTCGTATTTTACGGAAATACGATGTGAAATGTGTTTTCCGACCTCCATCTAAAATTAGAGCACTTTTGAGTTCCGTTAAGGATGATCTTGGACTGCGTAAGGCGGGTGTATATCGTATTCCTTGTAGCTGCAGCATGGCATATATTGGTCAAACTATCAGGACCGTGGAGGACAGATGTACTGAGCATAAACGGCACACATGATTACAGCAGCCAAATAGATCCGCAATTGCCGAACATTGCTTGGATACTGGTCACCCCATGTTATATAATAACACCGAGATATTGGCATGCACGTCCAGCTATTGGGACAGTGTCATTAGGGAGGCAGTTGAGATTAAATTAGCGAGCAACCTCGTTAACAGGGATGGAGGTTTCTGTTTAAACTCTGTTTGGAATCCGGCTCTCTCCCTTGTCAAAAAACAGAGGAACAGAGTCAATGCTGCTTCACCTGCGAATTCATAGTCTCACTATCGATAGCTCTGACTTTGGTCATTTTTGGTGGCACTAGTGTTCAGTGTGTGTGTGTGTTATCTTTCCTGCTTCTGTCGGAGAACCGAGGTATTAAATTTGCATGTACGCCGCCTGTCCGTTGCAGTTTGCCTTGAAAATGGCGGGGTGTTCTCCCGCCGAAATATCGGCGGCCGCTGAAAGTGTTACCTGGCTGAATTCCCGGAAGTTATTTGAAAGTTTAATACTACTTGTCATATTAAAGCTGTTATTTCTTAGGTAACTATGACGTAACAGACACTGAATATGTCAAACCCTCGTCTAATGTGAGGGCCTGATCGCCCTAATAAGATCAGGTTTGGCATATAAATAAAAGCATTGTTAAGAAAGGCAGAAACAAGCTTCCGTTCATTCCAAGAATGGTAAAAGTAGTGGTAAGAAAGGAAGAACCAGACTACAGTTCGTTGGAAGATACCCGGGGAACTGTGATTCAACCGCGGAAGAAGCAGCGTACTAAGCTCTTGTTCGACCGATTATTGAGTATTGCTCATGAGTATGGCACACTTTTACCATGTTTGGTTAATAGAGTAGATATGGAGAATCCAAAGAGAGTGGTAGGTTTCGCCACGGAATCATTATGTGGGAGCGAGAGCGTTACCGAGATGTTCAACAATGCCTGGTGACAGGCAATAGGAGAGAGGTGTTGTGCATCACGAAGAAGTCCGCATTTGAAATTTCCAGAGCTTGCTTTCAAAGAAGGATAAAAGGAAGCGGAAGGTAGATTACAATTCAACGTACCATCAACAACGAAGTCAGAGGCAGTGAAAACTGTTCCGAAAATTGAGAATAGGAAGCACAGTCACTTAACACGTTTATTTACAAACAGTTTGAAGCCACTTGGAACAAAATTGTTGTGAAGCTTGAATGAAAAAAGGAAACGAAATTATTCCACATATTCATCAAAAGATTAACTTCATCTTGAAGTGCCCAGGTCCAAAGAAAGAAATTTTGTCGGTTCCTACCAGGAAACTCAAACAACACGTGGAACAAAAAACGGGCAGCGTCAATGCCCTGGCGCATAATATGTCCCGCCTTGGTTCTGAAGTAAAGTCTTTGTCCCGGACGGGTTATGGAGATATATATAACAAAGGGAGGCCACGACGTTGGGATCACGGATTTACTTCAAACTAGGTACGACTTAAGTAGGGCATTAAAACATCATAATTTGCAAGTAGTAAGGTGTACTACTCTCGCAATTCCGAGAAAATCGCAAGAGAAGTTTTAAGAGTCTCTTACGTAACTGATGTATCCGTGCGAGTAAGTGCTGGACGTTAGAGTTGATGATGGTTAAGTTGTCACCGGCACGGTAGCTCAGCGCGTTCGGTCAGAGGGTTAGCTCCCTCTGTCACAAAAAAGAAAAAAGAAAATGAGTGAATGTATTAAGCATGAACTTGAACGGACGTCGGGGGGAGTCCGCACCGAACAACTACAACGAACAAAAAACAAGATCAACAAAAAAAGGGGTTAGTGTTGAGCTTCGTAAGACGCACGTATTTGAGGCGACAGTTCGACTCCCGCTCAAACCTTCATTTCGGTACAACAAGTGTAAATTCTGCGATATTCAGAAAATTTGCACCTACGCTATTCGTTCTTGCTAAATTAACAACGTCTCACCGGTACGCAGGTTAACTGCCAAATAGAACCTACCTCTGAGTCTGCAGCTAGAAGCATCGAGTTGCAAAGTAGTTCTGGGTACCTTACCAGATTGCATACATAAGGATTTCACAGACCACGACAGGCATACATTTTCAGGAAAACTCTATGCGTTTCTTCATTTACTTGTCGATACTTATAAATACGTTTGTTCTAATAATTAAATTTTACTAAAAATAGTAAGTATTCAAAGAACATGAAATTCGCTAAAACTTCATGCAGATGCAAGTGGTTGTTTTAATTATATTACCTACCAAATGTCATATAAATTGAATAATATGACCAGTGATGAAAGAAAAAAAACTAAGGGTAAGCGGGATTCGAACAGAAACCTTGCACATGTTCATCTTAGGATCGACTAACCAACTGACAATGTCACCCTACGATCGGATATATCCGTCACGTAATAAACCCGTAAACATTCTCTCGTTATTTTCTCGGAATTGCCAGAGTAGTCCACTTTACTACTTGCACCTAATGTTGTTTTAATGGCCTACTAAAGGTGCACAAAGTTTGAAGTGAATCTGTGATCCCAACGACGTGGCCTGACCTTGTAAGTTCAATAGTCACCATTGAAATGGTCCAAGTCTCAAAGTTTGGTGTTGAACAGGACTCGTCAGCCTAAGGTGCAAGGCGACGGCGGTGAGCGGTGCACAGGAAGGCAGCAGCGACGCCGACTTCGGAGATTAACATCTGTCTGCCGGTTGCGGCCAAAGCGCCTGGCCGCACGGATGATTACAAGTTTCTCGTTGGCTGGTTCTCTTGTTGGTGGTCGCATAACGTAGTCCGATCGGCGCGCGCCGCTGACTGGAGCTTACGTTGACAGCTGGTGGCCCGACGGCAAACTTCTTGTGGTACGAAGGTCGGCTGCTGTAGTTCGCAGTCGCGGAAGTTTAAATGCTGCAGTTCGCAAACGGTCGGCAGTCGGCGCCTTACGGAGGGCGCGCGCCACTGCAGGCGGGACACGTCTTAGAGTGAAGGAGTGTGAGAAAAGGAGTCGGCCGACTCCTTTTCAAAGGAACCATCTGAGCATTTGCATTAAGCGAATTACGGAAGCCGTGGAAAACCTGAATCTGGACCGGGTGGAGATGTGGGCCATCGCCTTCCCGAATACGAGATCAGTGTGTGAACCACTGCAACAGCTCTCTAAATATTCCGAGAGGGCTAAACGAAATATTCTTTCGATCCACACGCATCACGCGAAATTACTGTGGCAGAAAAATCCAGGAAATCAGAGCCTATATACTATCAGAACAAAAGTATCCGGAACCCTTTTAATTGGCTTTACTATGGGGGTATCCACACTTCGCCATTATAACGTCTTCGGCTCTTCTGGAGACACTTTAAGTGAGGTATCTCAATGTATGTGGAGGAATGGCTGCCCGTTCTCCGCCAAGAGCCGAAAACAGGGAAGGTACTACTGTTGGACGCTTCGATGTGTAGCGAATTCGACGTTTTGACTCATCCGTTGGGTTCAGGTCGGTACTCTGGGAGGCCTTTCCATTTCAGGGACGTTGCTGTGCACAGGTACTGCTTTATGCCAGTGCCACGCTCATACAAACAGCCGTCTCCGAACACGCTACAGAATGCTGTAAGGTGTTGTAGTGATTTTTTCATATATTGGTATTTGCGTATTGTATGTGAGTGCGTGTATACTTGTGCTGTTAATAATACATCGTAAGACCACATACGACTACACGTAACATATTCACTACAACTTCTTATCACGGACGAGTATTGTTATTTTTGATATTAATAAGTCTTTTTATATTCAAGTGCCTGATAAATAAACCACATTTGAATGTCATTGTATACGCAAAATTAATTATGAACAGATCAGCGTGAAGCACCTTAATCTTTTATTAGAATATGTCAGGGCTGTAATTATATATGACAAAGGCCTTGCCGCAGTGGTAACATCGGTTCCCGTCAGATCAACGAAGTTAACCGCTGTCAGGCTGGGCTAGCACTTAGATGTGTGATCATCCGGTACGCCGAGCGATGCTGGCAAGCAGGTTGCACTCAGCCCTTGTGAGGCAAACTGAGGAGCTACTTGATTGAAAAGTAGCGGCTCAGGTCTCGTAAACTGACATACGGCCGGGAGAGCGGTGTGCTGACCACATACCCCTCCATATCCGCATCCAGTCGGTACCGTTGGTTCTTCCAAGGCCTCTTCGGACGAAGTTTAGTTTAGTTTTAGTAATTAAATATGTTTTCATTCGAATAATAATTTACACTTTCGAGGGTTCGCGTGGAGAAACACCTCTCGCATGGTAGACTTATTATTAATTCAATGCTGATAACTTCCTTAACCGTGAAAATCTCGTCACTTGAACAACAGATAGCCGTGAAGCGGCAACCACAAGAACTTTTAATATCGATACGACTCTTTGCAAAATGAAGGGAATTAAGTTTACTTTAGTATGTTTACTCAAGAACTACTTGTAAACCTTCTCCATTTTTCTTTACACAACTTAATATTGGATTAATTTGAACAAGAATCTGCCGTCTTACAAATGGCTGTCAACAATACAAATTAGAACTCGCGCTGTACCGCACGTTACTAATCTAAAAAAAAAAAAGTTGAATTAAATTTCCTCGGATGTAGGGTTGCTACCGCTACTCAAATAAGTGGTTTGATTATAAATAACACCATATATTTACCAGTGCGTTACAAGATACATACGTCTCCATCCAAGTCTTTCCCACGTGAAGATCCGAGAAAAAGTGAGACAATTGCGAAAATCTCTTTGTATTGTTTTATTGTTCTAGAACCACGGATTATCCTGCAATATCTATTCTGCTTTTGAAATACATCTCAGTGACATAATTACTGTTTTTTTTTCTCGTATTCTTTTCCACACAAAATAAGTTCATTTACACACGTCGTGCCAATCGTAAATAAGTACATCTCGTTCCCAGAGGACCAGTAAAGTGTGTTCATATTCTTCCAACATATAGCGTTTGGTTAAGCACAGTATGGGAACTACAGCCAAAGAACGACAAACACCTTGCTATCGTAACATCGCCTCGCCTGTGCTTTGCTGTTGGCAATTCACATGACGGCAGTTAGCACTGTCCAGGCGTTCACAAAACCCAAACTTTTCTATCGGATCGCCGCGGGTTATAGTTTGATGCTTCACTCCAAAAGCTTCGTTTCGAGTCGTTCACTGTCCAGTGGCCTCACTCTTTCCACCGCCTGCAGCGTCACGTAGCACAGACGGCAGAAATGTGTGGCTTATGGGGAGAAACTCGAGCATTGTATCCCATTCTTTTTTGCCCGCTACTCACAGTCAGTGTGCTTGCTAGACTGTTGGTAGCAATCTGGAATTCTCGAGCGATTCCTTCCTTTGATTTCTTACAATTTTTTTAGTCACCTTCCGTAATGTTCTACACTGTTTGGTCAGTCAGTACATGAGGCCTGTCTATTCTTCGTTTAGCTGTCGTTGTTCCTTCGCGCTTGCACTTGAAAGTCACATCAGCGACAAAAAGTTTTCGATGGTGCTAAGCAACAGTCGTGCAGTATCTTTCTCCAAAGAATAAACCCTATTTGACTCTATACTACTGTATTTTTCTTCTGTACTATCTAGATTTTGGTTCAAAAATGGTTCAAATGGCTCGGAGCACTATGGGACTTAACATCTTAGGTCATCAGTCCCCTAGAACTTAGAACTACTTAAACCTAACTAACCTAAGGACATCACACACATCCATGCCAGAAGCAGGATTCGAACCTGCGACCGTAGCAGTCCCGCGATTCCGGACTGCAGCGCCTAGAACCGCATGGCCACCGCGGCCGGCCTAGATTTTGGCTTTTGTGCCATTTTCAATTACAATGCTGAAAGTTCTTAGACCTTCAACAGATCGTATTTGGTAAAGTCCGTCCAAAGTAGATAAAAAATACTAGCACATGCCTTTAAGATGCATCTATTTATTATTGAATAGTTACATCTGAAAGCTATCTGCTAGTCTAGTTTATCTCCCCCGGGCTAATATCACCAGAAAAAGTGTTAATGCTGTAACAACCATTATCATCGTACTCGATAGTGCAAAAAAGCCGAAATCTAGGTACAATAGTAGAAAAATACATTAGTATACAGTCAAATGGCACTTTATTCTTCAAACAAAAAAAACCACCAACATATGACTTGGGTAGCTTTAGAAGATGTGAAACGTTATGGATGGATTTGTGACTTAGGTGGCGTCCAATGCCAAGTCCACATTACGCAGCAACAGCTAAGTAAACCGCTTTTGTGACATTTACGAGTTCCTGTCCAGGAGCGAATTTTATTATATCTGTGTGCTTTAATAGTTTAGTTTCTTGAGTTTTCTGTGTGTAAATTTAAAATCTAATAGCCCCAGTTCTCGCGTTTTCGTTTGTGTCAGCAAGTAAACCAATTTTGTGACATATTACAAGTTCCTTATCAGCGGCAAATTATTTAGTTTCACCTGAGTGCTTCGGTAGTTAGGTTTTTGAATACCTGCGTATTACTAGACACAGTACAGTTGCGCAGCACGTGCCGATAGTCCGTTTATCTGCGTAGTTTAGTTTTCCACGGTCTTTAGTATGGACAGGGACTGCGATTGTAGCGTGCGGATGCGGGCAGAGTTGGTGACACTTCGCTCTCAGCTTCAGGCTGTGATGGCTTCGGTTACACAGCTTGAGGCTGTAGTGGACGGCATGACCGTTGTGGGCCGGCCGTGGGGATCCAACGGACGTCCAGCGCGTCAGAGTCCTCCGATCGGTCCTCACCGGTGGCCAGCCCAGTTACTGCTCGCACTGAGGCTGTCCCCTCACCTGTGGTCGAGTCGGAGGTTGCCCTGGGGCGAAGCAGGCGGCGGAGAACTTCCCAGGCGGCCGCACGTAAGGTCTCACCGGTTTGTCTGATAAACAGGTTCCAGGAACTGTCTGCGGCTGACACTGTCGCTGAGCCAGATGCTGTCGCCTGTCCTGTTTCATAGGAAACCACTCAGCCTGCAAGATCCGGGCAATCGCAGAGGGTGAGATTATTGGTAGTTGGGAGCTCCAACGTTAGGCGCGTTATTGGGCCCCTTAGGGACTTGGCTGACAAGAAGGGTAAGAAAACCAATGTGCACTCCGTGTGCATGCCGGGTGGAGTCATTCCAGATGTGGAACGGGTCCTCCTCGATGCCATAAAGAGCACAGGGTGCAGCCAACTGCAGGTGGTTGCTCACGTCGGTACCAATAATGTGTGTCACTTGGGATCAGAAGAGGTTCTCTCTGGTTTTGAGCGGCTAACAGAGGTGGTAAAGGCTGCCAGTCTTGCTTGCGAGATGAAAGCAGAGCTGACCAGTTGTAGCATAGTCGACAGGACCGATTGCGGACCTCTGGTACAGAGGGTCTTGTGATGACCTCAACCTACAGGAAAAATAATTATCAAAATCTGAACTGCGAAGTCATCCAAACTTCTAGTTGGGGAACCACACTCTTTGTTATACTTCTCAATTGGTCACGATCCCACTTTGTTTATGAACTGAAAACTCTAATATTCACGAGAAACTGCTCTGAAATTAACCTGAACCGACAAAATTGTGTATATATTCTCTGAAGCTTCAAAGAAACCTAAGACAATATCTGAAAGGAATTAGAAAAAGTGATAAAATTTCGTGAATCACACACAATACTGTTAATAATCGCATGAACACTGGAGGGGGGGGGGGGGTTCACCATACATCTACCCACTTTTGAGTATAACCAGTGTCTCTTAACACTACGACTCGTAGCAATACAATATCAAAAACTTTTATTACTGGGTAACCTGCGTGATTTGACAGCTGATATTTATAATTCACGCTCACTTCAGGAAATGCACCAATACGGGAATAGCAGCTTTTACGTTATTGGTCAGAATGCAAGCAATTATGGCAGTCGCCGTAATTTTCACGCGAAGCCATATTTCGCGACAAAATACTCTTATTAGTCACTGTCATATATCTAGTCTCATAACAGTACATAACACTGCATAAAATAAATACAATAATTTTGACATGCAAGGAGAATTATTTCTAATGAGAGGAAGAACTTTCTATTTACTGGTTTTTCAACAATGACTACCAGGCAACTTTTAATTCACTGATTGTAATTTTATTTTCGTTAGCAGAAAGTAAACACAAACTAAACAAAGGATTTATTTGAATAGAGTCTGTAATTCTTATACTTTTAATAGAGAAAGAAAGTTTCTAGGTCAGGGGATAGCGTCCGGCGAAATCTCTTAACCTTTTGTTGCATACGAAGCGTTGCGTTGGGCAGCACGATGTCGGCGGGTTACGATGATGAGAGCAGGATACAGGTAGTTCCGCTGGCTAAACTTCTCCGGCGAAACGCAAATAAAGTTCCGGCACAGCTGTATCATTAACCCCGTGGTGATTAACAAACCACAAGACGCCAGTATACGACCGTTGTTTACAAGTCCTCTCTTTCAAAGTACATGACGTAGACATCGCTCGTTTTTACACTCTATGCACTGTCCGTGACGCTATCGTCCATAATTACACAGTTAGTCACATTCATATAGTCTCAGCCACAAATACACAGTTCATAGAATTGTTCTTGTGTGTGAAGCACACCGTAAACAATGTCAACTCTGTTCTCGCATTTCAAACTTCGACAACGTCACTGAAAGTCATTTATATTGCACAGTTAATTAAGGTCTTCACTTTCACGGCTTGATAGAATGTGATAGACAACAGTTCCACCACACAAAACGAATACCAGCAAAGTTCATTCGCATAAAAGCACTGTTCGTGTCGGCCACAACAAAGTATTGTTAGCGGAACTTTCACAGTCCGGTTTATTTGCTGTTAAACTTCGCTGGCGATGGCATTACATACCGCAGTGGTAAAGAGAATTAACAATCTGATAGTTCCGTATCACTGTCCATACAATGACGTATGCTTTTCATAAAACACAGTACTATTTTTCCCCGCACACTTCACAGACACACCATCCACCATCCCCTCTACTACACAACAACCTTTCGACTATCGATATCACTATCGCTGTCCCCTGTCTATAGATGTTATATCGTTATCGTAAATTACAGAAATCTTTATAAATGTTATTGACTGCATTTTTCACAATTAATAATATTCCAAAAGAGAACTTTACAAACTTTACCACAGGTACAAAGCAAGAAACATATTTATCCATTGGCAAACGAAATAATCACAATTACATCTTTACATTTAAAAACCACAGTAGAATGTTACATAATCACAATTATAAATGCTCATTTGAACAAAAGAAAAAGAATAGAAATCTAAAGAAAACCACGAAAAAAATTTTATATGCGTAAGTAGCAATACCTTCACAGTCTGATTCAGGGGCTCGGACGGTATTGCGACTGTGTAGGCTGCAGATTGGTCGACTTGCGCCAAAGGGTGGTTGGGTTTCGGGTTCCGCTGAATACGTCAGGTGTCCACTATACGCAGGAGGCGGCTACACGGGTAGCAGTGGCTGTGTGGCGTGGACTGGGCGGTTTTATAAGTTAGAGGATCTCGGGGAAACACAAGAAGGGCTTCAGTCACAAAGGGAGCAGGCTGAACACAGGAAGAACCTAGATAAAGGAACCATTGGTATAATAGTTGTAAATTATCGTCGCTGTGTTGGTAAAGTACCAGACCTCCAAGCGCTAATAGAAAGCACTGATGCTCAAATCGTTATAGGCACTGAAAGCTGGCTAAAGCCGGACATAAGCTCAGCCGAAATTTTTGCGAAGAACCTAACGGTGCTCCGAAAGGATAGGCTAAACACGGTTGGCGGTGGCGTGTTTGTTTCTGTCAGAAGTAGTTTAACTTGTCGCGAAATTGAAATAGATACTTCCTGTGAGTTAGTATGGGCACAGGTCATTGTTGGCAACAGGAATAAAATAATAATTGTATCCTTTTACCGACCTTCCAATTCAGATGATACAGTTGCTGAAACTTTCAAAGAAAACTTAAGTTTGATTTCAAACACGTACACGACTCATACTATAATAGTTGGATGTGACTTGAATTTACCCTCGAAATATTGGCGGAAATACGTGTTTCATTATGGAGGCACGCATGAAATATCATCCAAAATTGTCCTAAACGCATTCTCTGAAAATTATTTGGAGCATTTAGTCCATGAGCCGACGCGAATAGTAAACGGTTGTGAAAATACACTTGACCTCTTAGCAACAAATAATCCTGAGTTAATAACGAGCAACAAAACCGATTCAGGGATTGGTGAACAGAGGGTTGTCGTAGCGAGATTATATATTGTAATCCCTCAATACTCGAAAAATAAGCGAAAGATATGCCTATTGAAAAAAGCAGATAAAAATTCAATTGACGCCTTCCGGAGAGACAATCTCCACTCGTTGCAAATTAATAATATAAATGTAGACCAGAAGTGGCTTAAATTCATAGAAATAGTATCGGCAGCAATTGAGAGATTTATATCAAATAAATTAACAAACGACGGTGCTGATCCTCCTTGGTACACAAAACGGGTTAGAACACTGTTGCAGAAACAACGAAACAAACATGCCAAATTTAAACAGATATAAAATCTCCAAGATTGGTGATCTTTTACAGACGCTCGAAATTTAGCACGGACTTCAATGCGAGATGCCTATAACAGTTTCCACAACGAAACGTTCTCTGGAAACCTAGCAGAAAATCCAAAGAGATTCTGGTCTTATGTGAAGTATGTTAGCGGCAAGAAACAATCAATGCCTTTTCTGCGCGACAGCAATGGAGATACTATCGAAGACAGTCCTGCCAAAGCAGAGTTACTAAACACAGCCTTTCGAAATGCCTTCACAAAAGAAGACGAAGTAAATATTCCAGAATTAGAATCAAGAACAGCTAGTAACATGAGTAACGTAGAAGTAAATATCCTTGGAGCAGTGAAGCAACTTAAATCACTTAAAAAAGCAAGCCTTCTGGTCCAGACTGTATACCAATTACGTTCCCTTCGGAGTATACTGATGCATTAGCTCTATACTTAGCAATCATATACAACCGTTCCCTCGACGAAAGATCCATACCCAAAGACTGGAAAGTTGCACAGGTCACAACAATACTCAAGAAAGGTAGTACGAGTAATCCACTAAATTGCAGGCCCATATTGTTAACTTCGATATGTAGCCGGATTTTAGAACATATATTGTGTTCGAAGATTATGAATTACCTCGAAGAAAACTGTCTATTGATGGTCAACATGGGTTTAGAAAACATCGTTCCTGTGAAACACAACTAACTCTTTATTCACATGAAGTACTGAGTGCTACTGACAAGGGATTTCAATTCGATTTTGTACTTCTAGTTTTCCGGAAGGCTTTTCACACTGTACCACACAAACTGCTCGTATTTAAATTGGGTGCTTATGGAATACCGTCTCAGTTATGTGACTGGATTTGTGATTTCCTGTCAGAGAGGTCACAGTTCGTAGTAACTGACGGAAAGTCATCGAGTAAAACAGAAGTCATTTCTGGCGTTCCCCAAGGTAGTGTTATAGGCCCTTTGCTGTTCCTTATTTATATAAACGATTTGGGAGACAATCTGAGCAGCCGTCTTCGGTTGTTTGCAGATGACGCTGTCGTTTATCGACTGACCAAGTCATCAGAAGATCAAAACAAATAGCAAAATGGTTTAGAAAAGATATCTTAATGGTGCGAAAATTGGCATTTGACCATAAATAACGAAAAGTGTGAGGTCATCCACATGAATGGTAAAAGGTACTCGTTAAACTTCGGTTACACGTTAAATCATTCTAATCTAAAAGCCGTAAATTGAACTAAATACCTAGGTATTACAATTACGAACAACTTAAATTGGAAGGAACACATAGAAAATTTTGTGGGGAAGGCTAACCAAAGACTGCGTTTTATTGGCAGGACACTTAGAAAATGTAACAGACCTACTAAGGAGACTGCCTACACTACGCTTGTATGACCTCTCTTAGAATACTGCTGCGCGGTGTGGGATCCTTACCAGACAGGATTGACGGAATACATCGAAAAAGTTCAAAGAAAGGCAGCACGTTTTGTATTATCGCGAAATATGGGAGAGAGTGTCATAGAAATGTTACAGGATTTGGGTTGGAAATCATTAAAAGAAAGGCGTTTTTCGTTGGGACGGGATCTTCTCACGAAATTCCAATCACCAACTTTCTCCTCCGAATGCGAATATATTTTGTGATTCTTGAGTTTCTCCCGGCGTATTTGATAATCAAAATATCCACGGGTGTACTGCCGGTCTACAGTGTCCAACGGGCACAATATTTCGGCGATCATACATGTCGCCATCATCAGGTGAACTGACGGACTGAGCTCCTGTGAACGTGCCGGCACGGAGATCCGTACACTATGGCTGCTCAGGGGGAACTGGGTTCGGTCGCGGCGGCGGCCAATTGAAATACCCTCCGCCCGCGGAGCGCTCACTCCGCCGTCCGCGCCCCGCGCCACGGTCACGCGGTGGAACAGATTGCGACGGCGTCTGAGATGACGTCGGTGTGATGGCTCTGTCCGCCGTGGTCGTCACAACTATACATTTGCTCGATTTACTCCTGATTAACCCAATCGCTGGTTCCCAAGCCTTGCTAAGATTATAGCCACAGTCACGGTTTATGAGGTCGTCATTGGTGCGAATGTCGATGGCCTCTCTAACAACGCTGTCCCAGTATCTCGACGTCTGTACCAGAATCCTCGTGCGTTCGTACTCCATAGCGTGATTTTCCGACAAACAATGTTCAGCGACCGCCGACTTGCTCGGATACATCAGTCGAGTGTGCCTCTGGTGTTCACGGCATCGATCCTCGACGGTACGCATCGTCTGACCAATATACGACTTGCCACATTGACACGGAATCTGGTACACGCCGGCCTTCCTCAAACCCAGTTCCCCCTGAGCAGCCATAGTGTATAGATCTCCGTGCCGGCACGTTCAAAGGAGCTCAGTCCGTCAGTTCACCTGATGATGGCGACATGTATGATCGCCGAAATATTGTGCCCGTTGGACACTGTAGACCGGCAGTACACCCGTGGATATTTCGAATATATTTTGTTAACACCGACCTACATAGGGAGGAACGATCACCACGATAAAATAAGAGAAATCAGAGCTCGTACAGAAAGATATAGGTGTTCATTCTTTCCGCGCGCTACACGAGATTGGAATAATAGAGAATTGTGTAGGTGGTTGGATGAACCCTCTGCCAGGCGCTTAAATGTGATTTGCTGAGTATCCATGTAGATGTAGATGTAGAAGTCAATGAGCTCTGCGGACCGATCCATTCTGCTGGCACTCCCTCTTTACTGACAACACAACACTCCTAGCCTCCTTTTACCATAGTAGCAGGTCCGCCTCTGCTGACATTTAGTGTTCACTTCCGCATTCTATACTGGTGTCTGAATATTTTTGATCAAATAGTGGATGCAGGAATCTACGTTCTCATTCCATTGGAATTTTAACAGTAAACCACAAGGTGACGCACAACTCTCCTTTACTGTCTTGTGGCGTTGGACAAACATCTTTGTGGCGCTTCTGCAAATACTAATCAAACTGGTGACGTAACGTGTTGGATTTTTTTATGTTTCTTTTATCGATGATTATTCCATCTAGTAATTGTCCTATTGATGGGCAAATGTCGAAGACCGGCGGAACGATGGTTTTGTAAACTCTTTCATGGACAGACTACACTTCCTAGGGATTCTTCGAATGAATATCAGAGAGGCATATGGCTTCTCTGCTATTAATTTCATGAGGTCTTTCGATTTTAAACCAGTCTGTTCGCATACTCCTTGATAATGACGAAATTGCATCCAGTGATTGTTTTGCAACTGCCGGCCGCGGTGGCCGAGCGGTTCTAGGCGCCTCAGTCCGGAACCGCGCGACTGCTACGGTGGCAGTTTCGAATCTTGCCTCGGGCATGGATGTGTGAGATGTCGTTAGGTTAGTTAGGTTTAAGTAGTTCTAAGTTCTAGGGGACTGATGACCTCAGATGTTAAGTCCCATAGTGCTCAGAGCCATTTGAACCATTTGTTTTGCAACTGTGCAATCACAACATTCTCTTTGTTTATGCTCAGTACTTTAAATTTGTTTATGCTGTCGGTCAAATGACAATCCCTGCACCAATCCTCGATCCTCCACAGCTCCTTTTGCTTTTCGTTGTTATCCAGCGTTGTGTTTTTTCTACAAGTAATTACGTATGGTGTCACCATATGTAAGGACACTTCCATAGCATTTGAACACTCAGAAATCTCGCTGTACTGAACATACATTGTTACAACGAAATGAAGCACAGCTCAAGCAGAGAAAACTGTAGACGATTAGAAACATCCGTCAACAATTGACTGTTACATCTGCAGCATTGACCTATGCGACCATGTCAGTGTTTTTTACGCTCTGTTAATTTTGTTATGGGCAGATAAGTTACATGTGCACCACATGCTACGTCTATTTCATCACCTCTTAAGTGCACATGCACCCAACCACTATCTTTTAGAAACCAACTATCCATCATGTCGTCATAATCGAAACACAAGATCTCATTTACCTAGGTACTCTAGCTGTGCCCACACCTAAAATAAAAATATTCGCAAACTACTCCTCTGTCATTGCTGAGCAAGCTTCCAAGGTTTCTTCATACAATTAAATGTACTGCTACTTTTAAGTTCAAGCAGTTCATTCTGTCTTCTGTCTTTTTAAAGTATATGACCAGTTTCACTGTGTCAAACAGTTAAGAAAATGCTCCCATATTCTTCCTGTGTATGTTTCAGTGTATGAATGTTCCACATCTCCTCCCAAGCCCCCAGATCGATTTTAACCACACTTGGCAAACATAACACCTTTTTTGTCTAAAAATAAGTACTGCATTAATAAGAACAAGAAATGAGGTGGTGCTGAAATACCAGGTAGAAAGAGAGAGCGTGGGACGAGATGAACAAAGAGAGGGGAAGGATGAGATAGACAGAAAGGAGTGGAGAAGGGGTACACAGAAAGAGGAGCAAGGAGTTGATAGAGAAAGGGGCAGAGGAGATGCACTGAGAAGAAGAAGGTGGACAGAGAGAGGGGGAGGAGTAGATGGAAAGTAAGGAGAGGGGGAAGAGATGAACATTGTTAGGGTGAAGGAGGACATAGACATAGTGAGGAGAAAAGGGCTCAAAAGGAAGGGGGAGAAGAGACGGACAGAGAGAGGAACAAACAGGATTGTTTGGTAGGTTGGTTTAAAATACTGGGGGAATGGACCAAACTACGAGGTCATCGGTCCCTTGTTCCTAATAAAACAATGCCACAAGTGTGAGAATAAAACAGACGAGATATATAACACAAAACGGAAAGAAAGGAATAACCACAAGAACTAAAGCAAGGTAACGAACAATAAAAGGAACAAAAGAGGACAAGAAAATAACAGAGAGACGCTAGAAACAGAAAAGAGTAAAACAAGAAAGCAGAGTACAGTGGCTGGCCGACCACGAGAATAAAAAGGAATAGCCAGCCACTCTGCAACACATTAAAACCTCCACCCGAAAAGCACTAGGATGGAGGACACAGAGGGACAAATGACATACGCCAAAAATTAGATCAAATGATACATCCCACCCTCACGAATAAAACGTAAAACTCAATCAGCCAACGAGTCGTTTTCAGATAAAATGAGCGACAGCGAGACCGGTAACGCAAGATTTCGTCACTGGGCAGTCAAAGTGGGTCAGTGCACCAGAATACGAGCCACTGTCAACTGGGCGCCGCACCGACACGGAGGTGGGTCTTCACGGCGCAAGAGCTAACCGTGGGTCGCCCAAGCGTGGCCAATGCGGAGCCAACAGAGGACAACTGATTCCCTGCGAGAGGCCAGCATGGAAGACTTCCACACATTCGTCGTCTCCTTAATGACATGCAGTTTGTTGTGCATACTGTTAAGCCATTCCGTCTCTCAAAGCCAAAAAACTCTGCGCCGTATGTCAGAACGCATATCAGGTTCAGAGATGCCAATCTCCAAAAGCGGTTTCCACATAGCCTGTTTGGCCAGCCTGTCAGCAAGTTCGTTGCCTGGGATGCCAACGTGTCTTGGTGTCCACACAAACAAAACTGAAAGGCAGTACCGTTCCAGGGCATAGATGGACTCCTGGATGGACGCTACCAAAAGATGGTGAGGGTAACACTGGTCGACAGCTTGCAGGCTGCTCAAGGAGTCAGTACACAGAACAAACGATTCCTCGGTGCATGAACGGATATACTAAAGTGCACGAGATATGGCCACCAGCTCTGCAGTGAATACACTGCAGCCATCGGGCAGGGAACTGTTCAATATGGCCTCTGTGGACAAAGGCGAAGCCAACATTACCATCAACCATCGAGCCGTCGGTATAAACCATTTCAGAGCCCCGGAACACTTGAAGAATCGAGAAGAAGTGACATGGAGAGCCGCAGGATTAACGGAGTTCTTAGGGCCACGCGAAAGGTCCGTGCAAAGCTTCGGCCTACAGTTACACAACGTAGGTGTACGTGAATGGACTTCGAGGAGAGGTGGTGAAGGGAAGGACGCCAGTTCAGAGAGAAGCGACCGCACGAGAACCGCAATCGTTAGTCCTGACCTCGGCCGCCTATGCTGGAGATGAACCACCGTGGTTGGGAAAAAAGACGGTAATTAGGATGTTCAGGAGAGCTATGAATGTGTGCAACGTAAGTGACGAGCAGTTGTGCACGTCTGATCTTCAATGGAGGGACTCTAGAGTCCACCAGTACGCTTGTCACCAGACTCGTCCTAAAAGCTCCTGTCGCTAATCGAACTCCGCAATGGTACAACTGGTCGAGCAAATGCAATGCCGACGACGGCGCCGAACCATAAATCACGCTCCCATAGTCAAGGCGGGACTGAACAAGGGCTCTGTAGAGCTGCAGCAGCGTGGAGCGATCTGGACCCCAATTGATGTTGCTCAGGCAATGGAGGGTATTGAGGCACTGTCAACACTTCCGTTTAAGCTGCCGGAAATGAGGTATCCAAGTCAAATGAGCGTCGAAAAGCAGACCTAAGAATCGATACGTCTCCACTACAGTAAGTAGATCATCATTAAGGTAAAATGCTGCTTCTGGATGAACGGTACGACGCCGACAGAAATGCATGACACACTTCATGGCGGAAAACTGGAAGCCATGGGCTAGAGCCCATAACTGTGCCTTATGGTTGGCTCCATGTCGGGCACGCTCAGCAACACCAGTACTGGACCAACATTACGAAATGCAGAAGTCGTTTGCCTACAGAGAAGGGGAGACGAAGCGCCCGACAGCTGCTGCTAGACCGTCAATGGCCACTAAGAATAGAGAGACAATACAGAGCCTTGCAGCACTCCATTCTCCTGGATATGGATGGAACTAGGGGAGGCACCAACTTCGACATGGAAAATACAGAGCGACAGGAAGTTTTGGATAAAAATCTGGAGCGGGATCCAGAGACGCCACTCATACAATGTGGCAAGGATATGATGTCACCAGGTCGTGTAAGCGACCCTGGTGGAAGCCGCGCTGACATGGAGCCAGTAGGCCACGTGACTACACGACCCAACCCAACCGCCGACGTACCATACGTTTCAGCAGCCTACAGAGAACGTTGGTGAGGCTGATGGGCCTGTGGCTATCCACATCAAGCGTGTTTTTACCAGTCTTGAGCACCAGAATGATGGTGCTCTGCCATCATTGCGATGGAAAGACACCATCACGCCAGATCCGGTTGAAGATGATGAGTAGATGTCGCTTGTAGTCAGATGAGAGATGTTTAATCATCTGGCTGTGGATCTGATCAGGCCCAGGAACTGTGTCGCGGAAATGTGCAAGGGCACTGAGGAGCTCCCACTCTGTAAATGGAGCGTTATAGGATTCACTGTGACGTGTAGTGAATGAGAGGACTTTCCCTTTCAGCCACCATTTGAGAGTGCAAAGGCTGGGGGGGGGGTAAGTCTCCAATGTAGAGGCTCGAGAAAAGTGCTCAGCAAAGTGCTCGGCGCCGGCCGCGGTGGTCTAGCGGTTCTAGGCGCTCAGTCCGGAACCGCGCGACTGCTACGGTCGCAGGTTCGAATGCTGCCTCGGGCATGGATGTGTGTGATGTCCTTAGGTTATACTTGAAAGGAGAGACAGCATTGGTCGTATATTTTTGTTTATTATCGCAAAATCGATTTTCGGTCACTTAGTGACCACCTTCAGTGCTGTAATATATAACTTAAATTAGTAAGCACTGGTGTCAATAAGCTTACGGCGATCACATAGAGTCTATGGGATCGCCGTAAGCTTATTGACACAAGTGCTTACTAATTTAAGTTATATATTACAGCACTGAAGGTGGTCACTAAGTGACCCAAAATCGATTTTGCGATAATAAACAAAAATATACGACCAATGCTGTCTCTCCTTTCAAGTATACCCATTATCTGGTCGTAGTGCACAGGACACTATGGAGTCGCCAATCAATAAGTCCTTAGGTTAGTTAGGTTTAAGTAGCTCTAAGTTCTAGGGGACTGATGACCGCAGATGTTAAGTCCCATAGTGCTCAGAGTCATTTGAGCCAAAGTGCTCGGCAATCGCGTTTGCGTCTGTAGATAACACGCCATTTATGGTAACACTGGAACACCTGTTGGGGTCTGGTACTCGAAAAGACGTTTGATCTTTGCCCAGACTTGGGAAGGTGACGAATGGCACCCAATGTCGAGAAGTATCTCTCCCAACACTCCTGCTTCTGTCGTATGATAAGTTGGCGAACGCGGTCATGGAGCAATTTAAAAGTTATGAGGTTCTCCAGGGAAGGGTGCCGCTTATGCCGCTGTAGAGATCGCCGAAGCTCCGTAATTGCTTCAGCGACTTCCAGCGACCACCAAGAGACTGCCTTATGCCGGAGGCACCCTAAAGAGCGAGGGATTGCGTTTTCTGCTGCAGAAACAATTGTTGTAGTCACCTGCTCAACCATCACATCGATGTTACCGGGTGGGGGAGATTCAACGGTGACAGCAGAGGTGAGTGACATTGTCAAGATGGTATACTCAGTGATAAAACAAAGCAGAAGGCTTTTACCAGAAATATTGACCTTAGACCATGTGTCTAATAGTGTATTTTAAACACGACAGTATGCCATCTGAGGCACTGAATAACATTAAAACACTTGATCATGGCGCTGTAAATTCGAAATTATGATTGTGTAAATGTAACACTGCAAACAAAAAACAGTCTAATGGCGGTACTGATTTTAAAGTGAGACAGTAAAGTTTTGACATCTCTGCCTCGTCCAGTAAACATGCTGCCACCCCACAAGGGGTCATAGGCATTAAAATTTCCCAAAAGTAGAAAAGGTTTAGGGAGTTGATCAATCAGTGCAGCTAATACATTCAGGGGTACTGCACCATCTGGAGGAAGATATACATTGCAGACAGTTATTTCCTGCGTTATTCTTATTCTGACAGCCACAGCTTCAAGAGGGGTTTGAAGGGGCACAGACTGAGTTTAGGACATTAACGCAAACTCCACCTGACACTCGATTATAGTCACTATGGTTTCTGTAATATCCCGTATAGCCACAGAGGGCAGGGGAACCAGGTTTCCTGGAGGGCAATGCAGATAGCAGGTGTAAAGCTCAACAGTTGCTGCAGCTCAGCCACGTGGCGGAAAAAACAGCCGCAATTCCACTGGAGGATGACGTCAGTGTGAGACTGGGAAGGCATGGAACATTCAATGAGGCGATTTACGTCGCAGAATCACCTGCTGCCTCTGAATTATTGCCTGAGCAGTCTATATCCATTGTGTCTGAGGGTCTGACGAAATCTAGGTCCTCAACGGACGCCAGAATCTCCACCCCATCCTCAGGCGCAGAGCTTGTAGGTAGCGGTGGTGTGGGTGCAACAGCAATTTAGTTGGTCTTAAGGGTCATCTTTTTGGATTTTTCTCGCTGTTCCTTGGGTTTCTCTGACTGGGAGGACTTCACTGGCTCAGTCTGCAGGACTGAGGATGAGCTTGAAGCCCTACGAGCAGTTGATTTTGGGCTCTTCAGCCACTGGCAGGTGCCATCTTTCCCACTACCAAAAGCCTGGGGAAGAGACTGACCCAAGGGACACCTTCCTAGCGACAGAAGCCGAAGAAGATTTACACTTCTCTGGTTTAGAAGTGGGGATGGACGTCCCCGATGATTGAGGGGTATTGCTCCCAAAGTAGGTGGTGCAGGAGTGCCCCCACCATGAATGGACAGGTGTAGTCTTCCAGCTCTGAGAGGTGACTGGAGTTGGTAGAGATGATGGTGCCAGACCTGTTGTAGCGGTGGCGGAAGCTTCTGTCTTTCTGGAGACTCCTGCAGTCTGGCGAGCAAGGTGAATGGTGCTCTCTGCAGCTGACACAGATGGGAGGCAGGGCACATGGAGTATTGGGATGTGATAGGCGTCCACAATCTCGACATGTGACGCTATAAGTACAGCGGGAAGACATATGGCCGAACTTCCACCACTTAAAGCACCACATTGAAGGAGGGATGTAGGGCTTTACATCACAGTAGTAGACCGTCACCTTGACCTTCTCGGTCAAAGCATCAAACTCATAGGTCAAGATGAAGGCACCGGTGGCAACCTGATTATCCGTCGGACCCTGGTGGACATGCTGGACGAAATATACTCCTTGTCGCTCTAAATTGGGGTGCAGATCATCGTCAGACTGCAAAAAGAATGTCCCTGTGAAATATGATACCCTGGACCATATTTAAGCTCTTATGGGGCATGATTGTTACAAAAACATCCCCCAGCTGACCACAAGCGAGTAAAGCCTGTGACTGGGCAGAGGATGCTGTTTTCATCAAGACTGACCCAGACATCATTTTGGACAAGCCCTCCACCTCCCCAAACTTGTCCTCTAAATGCGCAACAAAAAAACTGGGGCTTCATTGTCATGAAAGATTCCCCATTAGCTCTCGAACATACAAGGTACTGGGGCGAATAAGATCTGCTGCCATGCTTAACCTGACGTTCCTCCCATGGTGTAGCCAAGGAGGGGAACGATTTGGGGTCATACTTCTGCATGCTGAATTGAGCTCGTGAACACTTAGAGACTGCTGGTGTTTCACCAGCAGCAAGAGATGATGGACTATGCTTTATCATGTGTCATCCACCCTGATTCCACCCACTACAGCCAGGGGCCCTCCCCACGGGCACCAACCAGGCGCAGCAAAGGCCACCTGGCAGGATGGCCATTGCCAGGAGTCCCGATGCCCCACGGGTATGAGCATCTTCTCCTTGGCATTCGTGGGGAGTTAACGACGCAGGTATCAGCAAAGTGATCCCTGTGTGGCCAGGAGGCTACAACCAACAGTGTACATAGCGGCCCCACCACAACGAACTGGCTACTGTGTGGGGTATCAGGTGCAATGAAGTCCATGGTCATCATCGATGCAGAAAGAGACACTGCATAGTGCATGGTGGAAAACGCACCCAGGAAGGTGTCCTCTCCCAAGAGATGGAGAATGAGTGGGACTGAAGAGTGACGACGAGAAAGTGGGCTAGAGATCTCAATGTACGATGGACACAATGCACCATGTAAACTGCCCTTCCCCAATTGGCTCGCTCTTCGGAAAAATTTTGAAGAAAGGAGGTCAAACCCTACAGGGAACCATCACATAAAGGCCGAAACTCCTTTTAATCGCCTCTTACGACAGGCAGGAATACCTTGGGCCTATTCTTACACTCAGACCTACAGGGTGGAGCACAAACAGGAGATGAACCGAGTAAAGGGGAGGAGAAGATAGAGACAGAGAGGGGGAAGAGGAGATGGAGAAGGTGAGGAAGAGGAGGCGATGGACAGAGAGAGTGGGAGGAGTAAATGGACAGAGAGGGCAGGATGAGATGGACAGAGAGAGAAAGAGAGAGAGAGAGGAGAAGGAAATACACAGAAAGAGGGAGAGGACAAGATGGGCAGAGGGGGAAGGAGAAGCAAATTCAGAGAAATATCGGGAAGAGCAGCGCAACAGCGAGAGGGAGTCATCAGGGAAAGTGTTGTAGGGCTGAGGAAGTGGAGGAGGGGTAGTCGGCAGGTGAGAAGGTAAAGGGCTGTGAGAAGGCAAGTGAAAACCATAGAGCGTGTGGTGTGTGAGGTGGAAGAGACGGAGGTAGGTGGAAAAGCAGGCAGAGATATGGTAGAGGGACATTGTGAGGAGCTATGCGGAAGAATAAATGAACACATAATCGCGCTAAGCCAATATTCAGCTAGTAAATAAAAACTGTAGCATCAATTAGTCACGTATCGCGGCTGCAGCCCCGTTCCAGAAGGCGCGGGCGCAGACGGCAGTCCGCGGCGTCCGTCAGCCACTACTATCGGCGCGACGGGGGAGGCGGCGCCACGCGGCCAGGCCGCAGCGCGCCAAGCGGCAGCCTCCGCGGCCGTCGCCTAGCAACCGCAATCGAGCGCTCGCTGCCCGGCCCGGCGGCGACCCCGCGCCCTGCAGCTGTGACGTCAAAGCGGCGCGCGCCCGCCATTGGCGCATCCCCGGTGCGCCGTGACGTCGGCACGCGCTTTTGGCGCCATCGTCAGGGCGTCGCGGCTCTCCCATTGGCCGGCGGAGGTGCTGACGTCACGGCGCCCACGCACGAGAGGTTGCTGCGCTCTCGCGCTCACACACACACACGCACACACATTCACGGTGCCCGCCTCGGCCAAATCGATTCCCATCCTGCGGCGACTCAATGATTGATGAGTCGCTTCCCCATTAATTGCGATCCCCCGCAAACAATTCCTGCGGACGAGTGGCTTCGTCCCTTGTTCACGCGCACACGTTTTCCGCCACAGCGCCGCATAAATATACGTGTATGTTCCGATATATCAGGCATTGCACCATGCATGTGCTACTAGCACACGCCTTCGCCTTTAGGGATATCACTGGCGGTAACACGTTTAACGGAGTCAGTCAGGTAATGAGAGGCACGCAGTTATGAAACTCAGACTTATGTGCACTGAATTGCAAATGTGAAGAGTTGTTTAAGAATATATGCAACAATGTTACAGGTTTCATTTTACACTCGCGTCTATACTCTCCAAGCCATTGTGAAGTGCATGACAGAGGGTACTTCCCCACTAAGTCACTAATTAGGGCGTTTTCCCAGTCCATCCTCATATGGAATGCGGGAAGAACGAATGCTTAAACGCATCTGAGCACGCTGTTACTTGCCAAACGTTGTTCTCGCCATCGCTACAGGAGTAATATGTAGAGAGTTGTTGAATATTCTTACATTCCTAGACTAAAGCTGGTCCACTCAGTCGAGCTACAGTGAACATGAATAAGGAACTTTTATCTCATCAATCTCAGTGAGCAAGTGTTGTCATTCCTAAGATACCGTCATGATTCCTGTGGACAATTCTGTCGTTCAAGATGGCAACAGCCGTGTTTGTAGAGGTGCAGGAAAACATTCTTGATGCGATGAATATTCGGGCACCAGATTACACCTCGACTGGTCCGCTAAATCATCCGATCCCAACACCATGGAAAATATCTGGGACTGTTCGGAACTGTTGATCCGGAGGGAGGGACCAAATAGCGGGGTTGTTGGTCCCATCGCATTAGGGAAGGATGAGGATGTACGAGAATTAATTATCGATCAGTGATTTCCCGTAGGCATGGTACTAATGACGAGACTGTTTCGTCAAGGTGAGGTATTGTTGATCAGATGACGTTTTGTGCAAATCATACACCCCTTTCTATTCGCAACAAGCGGCATTTGTACAAAAGTTGTTAATTTCGTAACTAGCCACAACGTAACGGCGACTTAACCTACGGTAATACAAATAATGCACTACAGTCCGTGCCGGAGGGTAGCCTTTACAGAGATTGGCTCACCCTTCATTCCTCTGTCAAACGATAATCTCACGAGCGGTACCACGGAACTAGTTGAGGATTTCCTGACAGGGAGAACTCAGAATGTTATCTTGGATGGAGAGTCATCGAAAGATGCTGAAGTAACTTTTAGTGTACTCCAGGGAAGTGTATTGGGTCCCTTCCTGTTCATGTTGTATATTAATGATCCTTTGATTTTTCGTAGATGATGCAATTACCTACTACGAAGTGCTGTCTGAACCAACCTATACAGATATTCAGTGAGGTCCTGATAAGATTTCAGAATAGTGTAAAGATTGGCAGCTTGTTTTAAATGGTCAGAAATGAAAAATAATGCACTTCACAAAACGAAAGAAAACAACATGTTACCTTATATAGTATCAGTGAATCACAGTTAGAATCTACAAATTCATACAAATATCTTGGTGTAACTTTTAGTAGGGATATAGAAATGGAACGCTCAGATAGACTCATACTTGGGTAGAGCAGAATACTGCAGAAATGCAATCAGTCTACAAAGGAGATTGCTTACAAATCATTCGTGCGACCCGTCCTGTAATACTGCTCAAGCGTGTCGGGTCTGTGTCAAATAGGATTAGCAGGGGATATTGAAAATATGGAGAGAAAGGCAATACGAACGGTCACAGATTATTCAGACCCCCGGGACAGTGTCAGAGAGGTGTTGAAAGAACTGAATGTCAGACCCTTGAAAATAGACGGATGCTATCCCGAGGAGATCTACTAATAAAGTTTCAAGAACCGGCTTGGTATGATGACTCTATGAATATACTACATCCCCGTACATATCTTTCTGTAAGGATCGTGATGATAAGATTAAATTTAATTACGTTACAAACAGAGGCGTTCGAACCATCATTCTTCCTGAGTTCCGTGCCTGAAAGGAACGGGAAAACGCCCTAACAACCGGTACAGTGGGATGTCTCCCCTACCATGCACTTCACAGTTGTTTGCAGAGTATAGATGTAGATATAGATTGTTATACGCTCTGTGTCATATACCGGTCCTCCCAGTTCCCCCAACACGTTTTCTTGCCAAAAACGATAAAAAAGAAACGTTTCAAAGAACAATTCTCAACTAAATTCCCTCTTTCTCACATTTGATATGGTCTACACCGATATATTACAACCTCACCATTACGTGTCCGTATTCCCTCGAAGTGTTCTGTCAGGACGAATTGATAACTCCCTCCGCTTTCACTTCTAGTAGGTGAGCGTGGCATACAGAAAGAAATCTTCCCAGTCACAGCAAATACTAATTGGAAATGCCACGAGGGATTTGAACCCTGTTTCTTTCGAATCTAGTTCTTGAGATTTCACACTAACCTCCGTTGCGTAGCTCCGTTTCTAAAGTAAGCAATTCCAGTCTCCAGCTTTAAAGACTTGTCAAATGATTTAGTTGTCTAAGCAACTTTTTATTCATGGATGATCAATTCTAGTTCCACGGCGAAGCAAACTTCCTGGTCTGCGATTACTATACAACAAACAACCGGCGCTATCGTCTGATACGCCATTCAAAATTTTCATATTTTTCCTCTTTCGTTGTTGTACTGACCAGTGATTACGTCACTACACGTGATAATGGCTCTTCCCTGTAGGATGAGCAATACTACCCGCTTCCCTCTGTCCTAGTGAGCGATTTTCCATTCCATACACCATACTTCAGTGGAAAGCTCTTCGGTCATTCTCTTGCCAGTTCTATTTAGTGACAGTGTGATGAGGTGCACTATCCATGCAACTTTTTCATTTCTCTATTGTTTAAATCATAAACATCAACAGTATGTAGTATTTTCCAGTCATTAGTATTGCAGTCTGTTGCAGTTCGAAATGTTTTCTCTAAAACTTTGCATTCAGACATCTCTAATACACCTTCTTCTTCACTTTCTGATCAATGTCCACGCTTCAAGTCCTCTGGTTAAAACTGGTACAGCAGTTTAGATATCGTAGAAAATAGCTTGCTGTTGAAAGCTGTCATAACACCTGTTAGCGTTTTCAATTCGTGGTTTTATGTCGATTTTCATGGGGTTTACAGAGATTAACAATGTGTTATGACAATTAAATTCACTGTTCACAGCAGAGGTTGCTTTGCATTACCTTACATATGTTGGTCTGAAGGCTTGTGGTGTTCATGGCGATGGCGTTTATTTCCTGTGTTGTATTTATTTACTTGTATTTCTTTGTTTTATTTAACCTGAACAGATTAGGCCCTTGAGTCCCTTTCTTAAATAGAACTAGCAGCTTCATGTAAATCAAAAAATATTAGATAACTCTCTTACTTTCAGTACATACTTGTTGTTACATTATGTACATATGACACATTATCGTATGAATAATTGGCCCTATAATTCTAAACACAAATACTAATAGTGAATAATAATAATAATAATAATAATAGTAATTACTGAATAAGCTGGCCATCAAATCGTCTTTGAAGAAAATCAGCACTAAATTTTTTATTAAATTTATTAAATTTTTTATTAAATTATTTTTTATTGAATTAAATTAAACACGAACTACGACCGAATCAAAATGGTCAACTCTTCAAGGATCTCGATAACGTCGCTAGAACAAATGGAGTAAAGACGAAAGCAGAGAGAGCAGAAACCAAGAGGGCATTCGGGAGAATGCATGACAATTACAACAAAAATCACATTTCCGCACACGCTAAGGTTAGACTTTGCAACACTTGTAGTTCTGTGCGCGAACGAAAATTCTGTCAACAGAAAAGTCGATCTGGAAGACATCATGCAGGAAGAATGAACGATTTGCCCTGGAAAAAAAGGAGGACGGATACAGTCTAAAACCACGCAAAGCGAAAGAGAAATTATGAAACCTCACAGCAGACAATAGAAAATGAAGAACGAAATTTTATGGACATGTTCCGTGATTCCCTACAACGAGGCTTACACATATGATTGTGATATACATCGAAAAAGTAAACAGTGTACCATGGGTCCAGAAAGTTGAAAAGGACTTAGAGAATGCCCAGATCGAAGATGTGGAAGTAGTTGACGGCAATCAGCTCAGTTAAAACAGGAGTACAGCCAGAGAATGAGATAAAAGAAACCAAATGAATTTATGAAAGAAAAATATCTCGCAGTGAGAGAATGACAGCCGTATGGAAGACCAGAGGAAGAATAAGAAAGGACTACATGATCCAAGAAGGGCCACATGTGAAAAGCGACAATAATAATAATAATAACAATAATAATAATAGGAGATGTTAAGAATAAGATTAATAGTCTGTTCAATAGATTAGGGCATTTGAATCCATGATTAATATCAACAAGAACATACAGGATAACAACAGAGGAGAAGACAAAGAAAATATCTGTTTATAAAAGCAGGCTGTTTTTATAGAGAAGAGGGAGGGAAAGGTCTGATAATGGTGGTGTGTATTTAAGTAGATTCAGCTGTAAACCAAGTATATATATGGAAGAGATAGCTAGTGGCGTAGAAGATGGACTGTCTTTTGAAGCTGGAAAGGTGTGTAATTTGACCTGAGGTTTTGAGGGAGACCACTTCATAGTCGGAACTTTTAAATCATTTGTGAGATGTCATCAGCATTTGCAAGGATGTTAACCTCGCTCTTCAACTATACAACACTTTATTATAATTTTAATGTCTCGACAATTTTTTAACTATGACTGGAGATGGTGTATCCAATTGTTTGTCTATTCAGCGGTAGCTAAGAAAAACTGCATTAAATGTACGTTTTGTTTACATCGAGTGACATATCTGAATCGCTTTCCGATGCATTCACTGAGATCCCCCACAACCAGAGAATAGAAAATGCATTGCTATCGGTAAACGGATGCAGAATATACGGCCGTGAGCTTCTAGCTGTCTCTCTCTCTCTCTGTCTCACATCCGCTTCCCTGCTGCCCTATTCTATCTTCCTCTGCGCGGCTGCGCCCACAACCGTGGCGACAGCGCTTCATTTGTTGAATGGCGGCGTATCCTGGCGGCGCCCGGCGGCGTGACGCGGAACTACGTCGGTGACCGCAATGGCGGACCGGCCGGGCTGTGTGGCCAGGACGGAGGGAGACGTAGGTTAGGCAGCCCCGCCAGCAGAATGCCGCGGGTTGTCGCACGGGCAGGGGCCTGCCTCGCCGATTCCGTGCCGAGCGGTCGCAGTTCGAACGGTGTCTGTTAGAAGTGTAAATATCGAACGCGAGGGAGTGAGGGAAAGGTAAAAAAAGAAAATTAATAAAGTGGAATGCATATCCGATGAGCTCGAGTTTTCCGTGTTCGGTCATGAGCGGTGAACGCGATTGATGCGGGTGTGTGGTTTCCTGGTGGCGTTTGGTGCTGTTGGTGGTGGAAGCAGTTTCTTGTGGCGGTGGTGGTGCTTCGCGTGCGCCCAGTATGGATTCCAGCGCAAGATGCTGAGCAGGCTGACCAGCTATGTGAATGTTGTGCTACGATCTACGGCTGGCTCTTCTCTGCTTGGTCGCCACGTGTGTTAGCAGGCGGAATGAACCAGGTAAGCCATCAATGGCGATTTTTTGGCTAAACTCCGACAACTACCTGTTTTCCTCTTTCTGCCTCCTCTATATCTGTGATGGCGAATCAGGGAAAAATCTATCTATAGTGGACATCGAACTGGATGATACAGCCATGTTGTACGTCTTCGATCGTTTAAAGCTAGCGATAAGATACAGACAACGTCCAGCGCCTATGAAAATATTGTTGACTAGCACGGATAAAACTGCTTGCAATTAAACCGAAACACAGATTGAGAACTCAGCATGCACTTCATGCAATCATTTTCCTTTCGATTCTCTTATGAATACCTCAGTGACGTCTCCTATGTATTGTAAAGAAGTACTTAAATACACGAAATTCAAGGAGAACACGTTTTTCTATTTGCATGTATTTTTGCAGATGTGTTGCAGCTAGTAACAGACGAGTATGTTTTATTAGTATTTCCGAATTTCATGGAAGCAAAGCAATGCGCTTAACCACTGACAGGATTTTATACTGGGCCAGCAACAACATGTGTCCGAAACGGTACCACTTTTTCGCATAATTTCTTGGAACAAAGGTTTGAATCACGCTTTCAACGAACAAATTAGTAACATTGGTGCTTTCGGGAAGCAGTGTGCTGCAAACGAGATTGAAAAGTAATCAATCTAAGGAGATACTGGATTGTCAGTTCGAGATCTGCTCTGAAAAAAATGTATCAGTTTTTATAAGATATTTGGGTGCTACTATATGTGATGCTGTAATTTAATACCACTGAATTTTACAATATTCCTATATTATGCCGTAACCTCTTCAAGCGAATGTTATAAAATTTAATGAAGCGTAAATTCCATCTAAAAATCAATTAAATTTAAGAAGTTAATAGCGAACAAAATTCTCTCTCATTTCACGGACAAGAGTTTCTACTTTTCAGTCTTTCACTTCGCTGGTAACTGACAGGCAACGGAGAATCTTGGAGCGGACGTTGTGAAAGCTAACAACAATCACAGAGCAACAGTATCACGTCTTGGGAGGAGGAAGCTAAGCAGGGGTCTGGATGTGACTTTCAACATTATCGTGAACTCATCTAGTAAAAGCTTTTCCCTGTTCTGAGTCATATCTAGTTCAGTAGTTCACTGACAGATTATTTCTTTTGATTTTACGTGGAATACGAGAATTCGGCGCATTGAAGAACCAAAGATTATAAAGTATGAGCGTCGCATATTGCGGACAGCTTGTTAGTAGAGGCTTTTGTGAAAGGTATTCGTTTGTCAACATCGTAGAGCTGCGAAGGTAGCTTAGGATCTCAATGGCAAATACACTCCCTACCCGTTTTACTGTATGTAGTGGGCAGCTGTCACACTTATCGAAACCAGAAGTTGTTGAACAACAAATGTGTACTCTATGGAAGTCAACTTTCTGTTTCATTCATTCCTCTTGATAAAGCGCTGGAGTTTACATAGTCTGAAATTAGAACATTTCCAGGAAGCACATGGGTGCCCCATGTGTAAATTCAATTTCATACTAAAACATACAGTCAGGCACAATCTGTGGGCAGTTATCTGGCAATGCACTGTTCGGTCAGCGAGAATGTTGTGCGTAAAAGATGTTCACTCATGTCAATGTGTTATTCATATCTAAAACTGTGTTGCACTGTATGTTTGAAGTTGGTAGTCTGCTTGATGAAGGTGAAGGAGATCACAAGATCGTCTCCTATAATTTGATCGTTATTCATTAAAACCATTCGACAACAATACAATGGGTGTCCATCATAACGCATGTAGGTAGTGCCAGAGGCCAGTTCAGATATTTTAAAAAGTTTTGATAACTCGGTATTAGAGTTATCAAGAACTAAACTTTGTTAGAACTTAAGAACATTGTATTACACCAAATGAAATATTTCGTTCCCGCTTTTGTTACTGTATACACATATCAATCAGGCACTATATTTAGTTGATTGATAAAATATTTTCTACTTTATCCAGTAACTTTCATCGGACTTGCTGCATAACGACCGATGTTGAACTGAATTAGCATATAATATGTTTAACCAGTTGGTAGATGACAATACTAAATTAAACATGTGGGCAGTAGCAATTACCAAAGATTTTAGCAAACCATTTTTACGAAATGTTGAGCAGATATTATAACCGTGTCTCATCCTAGAAATGAGAGAAGATTTTACAGAAATGAGAAGAATCATAAACATATAAGTTTTCGTATAGCAAGATTAGTATTTGCAATTAATGAAATGCCTTCATTTTATTTTTTATTAAATTATACCAATATCGTAAATTTTATTTTAGACATATAGCCAAACAAAGGATGAAAGAGCTGCGTTGCTGTTGTGATATGATAAGTGTAATCGAGAATATTAGTTTGTAGGGATTGTGAATATGTCGGAAGCTGCTGCAGGAAGCAGCTATTGTGGCGCTCTGCGGAATGTGGATGTGGATACTCTAGACAGTAGAATAGCACCCTATGGTGGAGTATTTTGCGTTCTTCTCCTGCTTTGGAGCGATTAGTGAAACAGTGAAAGTTGTACAAAATGAAGTGACTGAGAAACAATAACGATGTAAATGCGACAGTTATTAAAAATCGCGGAAATAAGTTGTATTTGGGTTACGGGATCTGTCACCATGGAGGAGTTACCACTGATGGAAATACAGGGTGTTTCAGTAAGAGCGTACAAAACAGGGCATAGAGGATGCTCAGCTGAACGATTTGAGGTACGGAATGTGGGGTCGGAGAAGCCAGCTTAAGGAATTAATAGGAATAAAGCCACATTGCTATGTACTTTTATATTTACATTAGCTACAGTTAATTGCAAATATCATCATTGACACAATGAACGTACCATTTATACTGTACCTTACAAAATGTGCTGCTTCTGACGGCCATCAACCTTAATGCAAGCGAAGAAGATTCTGACGCACCCTAAGAAATATCGCTGGTGTGTTTCGAATCACATCACAGGGAACTACGATTATGGAGACTAATTCCATCTCCGTATCCACTGGGGTCGCATACACAAGTGATTTTAGATATGCCCCTAGGAAATAATCAAGGGGACTGAGGTCAGATAACCTCGCAGGGCCGGCCAGTGTGGCCGAGCGGTTCTAGGCGCTTCAGTCTGGAACCGCGCGACCACTACGGTCGCAGGTTCGAATCCTGCCTCGGGCATGGATGTGTGTGATGTCCGTAGGTTAGTTAGGTTTAAGTAGTTCTAAGTTCTAGGGGACTGATGACCTCAGATGTTAAGTCCCATAGTGCTCAGAGCCATTTGAACCATTTAACCTCGCAGGCCGTGGAGTAGGACCTCCTCTTCCAATCCAAAGACCAGGAAATACAGTACTGAGATGGTTGCGAATCCACACTGAAGTGAGGTGGTGTACCATCATGTTGTACCCACATCCTCTCACGAACAGCCAAGGGTACTTTCTCCAACAACTTAGGCAGAACTCTTTACGTGAGCCTCAAGAGCATGCGGCCATTCAGACTGCCAGTTAGAAGATATGCCCCAATGAGATTGTCGCCTACAACGTCGGGTCAGATATTCACAGCAAAATATACTTGATGGTGTGACTACAGCGTGCAGCGTGAGGGTTTTCCTCATCCCACACATGGCTATTCCTGCTGTTCGAAATACCATCACGATCAAATGAAGCCTCATCAGTAAACATCATGGTTTCGAGGAAGTCTGGTCGGTTAATCCTTTGTTGGAGCAACCACTGATACATTGCGACCCTACGTGCAAAGTCAGTCACAAGCGTTGCAGGGATTCGTTGTGGTTGAGACGAGGTGCGGCTAGAAAAAAACCGGACTGATGCTGGAAAAAACATTTATTTACAATTATTTACAATTTCATGTTATCTCCTTCAATGTACTCTCCTCCTCGGTCTCTACACCGCTCCATACGAATTTTCCCCTGTTCATAGCAATGCTGCAGATCATTTTCGGTAAGTCCATACATTGCTTCCGTCGCTTTTTCTTTTACTGCTTCAACAGTCTCAAATCTAGTTCCTTTCAAAGCTGACTTGACTTTAGGGAAAAGAAAAAAGTCACAGGGGGCCAAATCAGGTGAGTAGGGTGGATGATCTAAGATGGGAATATTGTGTTTTGCCAAAAACGTCTTCACTGACAACGCACTGTGAGCTGGGGCATTGTCTTGGTGAAGGATCCATGACTTTTTTCTCCACAAATCGTTCCGTTTTCTCCGTACTCGCTCACGTAGGGTAGCCAGGACGCTAATGTAGTAATGCTGATTCACTGTTTGTCCCTCTGGTACCCAATCAATGTGCACAATCCCTTTGATGTCAAAAAAAACAATCATCATTGCCTTGAATTTCGATTTTGACATTCGTGCTTCTTTTGTCGTGGAGAAACAGGAGTTTTCCAATGCATCGATTGGCGTTTAGTTTCGGGATCGTAAGTAAAAAACCACGATTCATCGCAAGTAATAACATTTTGTAAGAAGGTGGGATCACTTTCAATGTTTTCCAGGATGTCAGAACAAATCATTCTTCGGCGTTCCTTCTGTTCAATTGTGAGACACTTTGGAACCATTTTTGAACACACTTTGTTCATGTTGAAACTTTCATGAAGAATCTGCCTAACACTTTCCTTGTCAACTCCTGTTAACTCAGACACTGCTCTGATTGTTAAACGGCGATCTTGTCGAACAAGTTTACCGATTTTTTCAATGTTTGCATCAGTTTTTGCTGACAATGGTCTGCCAGTGCGAGTGTCATCACTGGTGTCTTCGCGGCCATCTTTAAATCGTTTAAACCACTCAAACACTTGTGTTCGCGATAAACAATCATCGCCGTACACTTGTTGTAACAATACAAACGTTTCACTTGCAGATTTTCCTAGTTTGAAACAAAATTTGATCTTAACACGCTGTTCTTTCTGTACACTCAACATTTTCCGACGCACAGACAAAACGTCAGCTACTTAAAACAGACGCCACGGGCAGACTGAGTGCAGGAGGCAGATGAAACTCGAGCAGTAGGCGGAGCGAGAGTCACGTGACAGGCCACGCGACTTTCAGCCTTATTGCATTCGTTTTATTGTTTCACCAGTACTAGTCCGGTTTTTTTCTAGCCACACCTCGTATGGGTGTAATTGTTGCTCGTGGAGTACTCGCCACACGTTAGTATGTGCACCGCCCATTTCGCGAGCGTAGAGCGGTCCGCTGCAACACATTCCACCACGTCCTCTTCAGAATCGGGTGTGCGAGTGGTCCTAATGTAGCCAGGTCCTTCGTTTTTTCTTTCCAATGAATCAGTCTCTCGTATTGGTCGATCGAAAGAAATAAGCATTCGTCGTGATGGATGATACCTGTCAGGAAATCGTTCCCTGTACAGCCTTCCAGCAGCGAGAGCATTGCAACGAACTTCCCCGCACACGAGGTTCATGTCAGTGATTTCGGCGAAACTGCACCGATACTGCTCCATCGCATTGTACTGTACGTCACTGAACAGCACTGAGTAATGAATTGGTTATGACGTTCGTGCATACCATACAATAGAGCTATCTTATGAGCAAGTAAGTTCCTTGCAGGAAATAAAGAATATACATGTAAATAAACAGCACAGTACATGTAAACTCGTACTCATGTTATTTATAAATAAGCCGGAATACAGCAATGATAGACAAAGCGGTAGACAAGTGGATCTCTGCAGCATTCTCTATGTCCTCTTATATTTTTGCACGCTCTTACGGAAACACGTTGTATACAGTTGCTGTGAAACTACAGCCGTGCTCAAGTCTCATATAATGTTGTAGTTTCATACTGTCATTTTTTGTCGTTTTCTTCTTTCTCCCGCTGAACTTATCATCATTTGAGAGTTCGAGTGTCTACATCTATACTCCACAAGCCATCTTACATTGCAGGGCGGATGTTACCTACCCTTGTACCATTCACTAATGATACACGAACCGGGAACTGTCTCTAAACTTCATATAATTTCGCCTCTGTTCTAGTGTCTGCCACTGAAATTCGTTCAGCATCTCATTAACGCTTTCGCGCTCAATGAACGAGCCTGTGGCGAAACGTGTCTCATTTCGTTGGATCTTCCCTATCTCTTCTGCCAGTCCTACCTGATAAGAATCCCAGACTGAAGAACTCGTTAAACAAGCCAGTTCCTATTCCTCCATGAAATCTCAGCCTGGCATCCACTTTGGCTAAAGTCTGTTTTTGTAAATTCCACTGTTCAACTGTAGGTAGCTCCCCACAGTTGCTCCTACCTATTCCATAGTTTCTACTGTTTTCTGTGATTTTTCGCCAATAGCGTAGTCGAACAGTAATTGGTTTATTCGCCCATTTATTCGCAGTGTGCGACATCTACTTACTTTCAGGGTCAACTGTCACTCTCAGCAACAATCGTCGATTGTCTCCAGGTCTTCCTGCTGCATTTAGCTACAGTCTTCTGGGTTTGCTACCATCCATTCTTCGTGAAAATCCCAATGAAACTTCCCTCTTTATGCACTAGACCATCTGTGTACGGGGTGATTGAGCTGACCCTACTGCTGGGTTTTACACTACCCGCAGCGCCTTTAAATACCATGCACAAAGTTTTCAAATTCTCTAACTCGCTACATGCGAACAATTAGTCCTACAGGAAAAAGGGCAGGAGCTTTTTGTAGGAGATTTATTGCATATAAATTTTGTACTGATTATGTTTACGCTGGGGGTCATGGTTTGAGAGTTATTCAAGAGAAACGCGTCTGTAGGACCCTTTTGTACGTTTTTCTTGAATAGTTCAAGACCTACAGCCTCTAGTGACAACACATCCCAAAACAAAAAAGGATATGTTCATTTTTTCTGTAGGACTAATAGTTTGTGCATAGGGAACGAGAGACTACGAAAATTTTGCATATTGTATTTGAAGGCGTTGCGGGTTGCATGACCCACAAAGCTAGGGGCAGCTGAGTCACCCCATGTATGTGAATTGACTTAATTCCTTTGTCCTCCGAAAGTGCACAGAGCATCCAGGAGAACTTGCCATCCATCTCTGTCTTTGGCCATTTCTCTCATTTCCGTCCAGGTCACGCCAAATCTTCTTGCTTCCCCTTTCACCGTCCTCTTCCACGTACCTGTACACCTGTCTCACTTCATTGTTCCCTGGGGATTCCACTCCAATACCTTTCGCTCGACTGCTGTAGATGTGCCCCAGCCACATCCTCTTTCCCTCACGTATCTCTTCTTCTATAGGTATCTGGTTTGTTTTTCTCCATAGCTCTTCATTATTTATTTTATTCCTGCCACCATATTTTCATGATGGCCCGAAGACTTCTATTTATGGCGTTCTTTAACTGTGATATTAGCTTCTTGTCTACTTCCCAACTTTCAGTGGCGTACAGAAGAACAGCTTACACATTTTTATTAAAAACACGAATTTTAGTGTTGCATGTGGTGTTCTGTTTAGTCATTTTGTATACAATTGTATGAATGCAGAATTTTCCTTCATTTTGCGGTTCTTTACATTTTTTCCAGCTCCACCATCAACCGTCGCAACATTATCCAGATACCAGAATGAGTTGATGGTGTTCACCTGCTATCTTGTAAAGCCGGCCGAAGTGGCCGTGCGGTTAAAGGCGCTGCAGTCTGGAACCGCAAGACCGCTACGGTCGCAGGTTCGAATCCTGCATCGGGCATGGGTGTTTTTGATGTCGTTAGGTTAGTTAGGTTTAACTAGTTCTAAGTTCTAGGGGACTAATGACCTCAGCAGTTGAGTCCCATAGTGCTCAGAGCCGTTTGAACCATTTTTGCTATCTTGTAAACAGCGGCCCCTCCATGTTTCCAGAATTTACTCTCATTTCTTTTGTTTTACCTATATTTATGTTGAGCCCAGCAGTTACTGCTTCTTTGCCGGCCGGAGTGACCGAGCGGTTCTAGGCGCTACAGTCTGGAACCGCGCGACCGCAACGGTCGCAGGTTCGAATCCCGCCTCGGACGTGGATGTGTCTGATGTCTTAGGTTACTTAGGTTTAAGCAGTTCTAAGTTCTAGAGGACTGATGACCTTAGAAGTTAAGTCCCATAGTGCTCAGAGCCATTTGAACCATTTTTGAACTGCTTCTTTTTTAAGCGAGTTTAATATAGCTTTGATGTCTGTGAGGCTTTAACCAAATAAGACAATCTTGTCAGTGAAATCCAGATCCTGCAGACGTTCATGGATTCCTCATTGTATTCCTCGTCTCCTGCCTGCTAGGACTCTTCTCATAACTGAGTCAAGGACAAGTAGAAAAAGTGTTGGTGATATACATCCCTGGCGGTCTCCGGTTGTTATCTCTATTCACTCTGTGAGGTTCCCCTTGTGAAGCATACAACATCTGTAGCCATCATACAAAATTTTGCTGACGTTTAGAATATTTTGTGGAATACCACACTACTGTAACACCTGCAACTGCACTTGATGTTTCCCAGAATCGAAGGCCTTCTCCAAATTAACGAATGCCAGTACATGGTTGCCTGGAATGATTTGCTTTGCTTTAAGATGATCTTCAGAGTATTAACAAGATCAACACAACTGTGTTGTGCCCTAAAACCAGCTTGCTATTTACATAGTCATTTTCAGCTGATTCTTAAATCCTATTTAAAATAACTCTGACAGCACTGTAACACCAAGCCAGTTGTTACAACTCAACATGTTTCCCTTCTTGGGGGGCTTTACAATCAATCAGTTTTTCCACTCTTTTGGGGGTTTCTCTTCCAGCCAAAATATATACTTCAACAAGGGGTATATAATATTAACTACTTCGGTATCAACTTTTAAGAGGTTCAGTGCTATGCTGCTTAAGCCTGGTGTGTTTAACTTTTTTAGGATTCTCAAAGCACTCCTAATTTCGTCCACTTTGGGACACTTGTTATTTATCTCTTCATCCACTTCGACTTCTTCTGGAACATCTCTTGCCTGTTGCAGTGGGTTGTCTTCATGATTTAACAGTTCCTTTAAATGCCGCTCCCATCTTTGTAACTGTACCTGTTGAATCGTAATCACCACCCAAGCCTTATTCTTAACTCGTCCTTCACGAGTAAAGTTCTTCATTGAGAGACGTTTGGTTATATTTTACGAGTCCTTTACGTTCCCCTCTCTTGATCTTCTTCTGCTAACTTTGCCTGATCATATATCCATTTCCTTTTATCTCACCTTATCCCTATTTTTAGTCTTTTGTTTGTCTCCATGTTTCCTTTATGCCCTTCGATCTTCTGCTCTCTTATCTTACAAATGATTTAACTTTTGTTTTAGTTCTTCCTTTCATGTCATGCAATCTGTCATCAGAAAAACATTTATTCCTTGATGTGTCCTAAATCCTAAGTTCTTCTCTCCAACATCTAAATAGCTGTACACGTAGGCTTCTGCGGTCATTGTCATTGTCAATAAAATTCTTCTGGGCTGTAGACCACATTTTCAATATATAAAAGGGTCCGACGTTACGGCAACTGTTGCAAATGGCCTTCCTCAGAGCTTTGTGCTGAGCTGTTTCTAAGTTTTCGCTAACCTCTTTTAATTCCTTCTTGCATAATATTTACATCAGAGGGGACCTGGAATCGGTTTTGTACCAAGGGAAAACCTTACTTCGACCTCTTGATTTTTTAACCTTACCACATCCATTTGTGCTCCTGTGATTGCACTTCATTCTTTTTGTCTCTGTCTTCAATCTGCACTCCGTTAACAATTAGGCGGTAATCACTTCGAATGACCGCTCCCCTCTTATCTCTGACATTTAGCAGAGAGTGTCGAAACTTACGGCTGACAGCCATGTGATCTGTTTGACTGACAGCAACATTAGCTGGTGGGACCAACGTTCCTTATGCCAGTTCCGATGTGGAAACGGTGTGCCTCCAATGACTACTAGACGGTCAACACACACAACACATCTGATAGCAGTTCAGCATTTACCTTTCTGTTTCTGATGCCATATACACTCCTGGAAATTGAAATAAGAACACCGTGAATTCATTGTCCCAGGAAGGGGAAACTTTATTGACACATTCCTGGGGTCAGATACATCACGTGATCACACTGACAGAACCACAGGCACATAGACACGGGCAACAGAGCATGCACAATGTCGGCACTAGTACAGTGTATATCCACCTTTCGCAGCAATGCAGGCTGCTATTCTCCCATGGAGACGATCGTAGAGATGCTGGATGTAGTCCTGTGGAACGGCTTGCCATGCCATTTCCACCTGGCGCCTCAGTTGGACCAGCGTTCGTGCTGGACGTGCAGAACGCGTGAGACGACGCTTCATCCAGTCCCAAACATGCTCAATGGGGGACAGATCCGGAGATCTTGCTGGCCAGGGTAGTTGACTTACACCTTCTAGAGCACGTTGGGTGGCACGGGATACATGCGGACGTGCATTGTCCTGTTGGAACAGCAAGTTCCCTTGCCGGTCTAGGAATGGTAGAACGATGGGTTCGATGACGGTTTGGATGTACCGTGCACTATTCAGTGTCCCCTCTACGATCACCAGTGGTGTACGGCCAGTGTAGGAGATCGCTCCCCACACCATGATGCCGGGTGTTGGCCCTGTGTGCCTCGGTCGTATGCAGTCCTGATTGTGGCGCTCACCTGCACGGCGCCAAACACGCATACGACCATCATTGGCACCAAGGCAGAAGCGACTCTCATCGCTGAAGACGACACGTCTCCATTCGTCCCTCCATTCACGCCTGTCGCGACACCACTGGAGGCGGGCTGCACGATGTTGGGGCGTGAGCGGAAGACGGCCTAACGGTGTGCGGGACCGTAGCCCAGCTTCATGGAGACGGTTGCGAATGGTCCTCGCCGATACCCCAGGAGCAACAGTGTCCCTAATGTGCTGGGAAGTGGCGGTGCGGTCCCCTACGGCACTGCGTAGGATCCTACGGTCTTGGCGTGCATCCGTGCGTCGCTGCGGTCCGGTCCCAGGTCGACGGGCACGTGCACCTTCCGCTGACCACTGGCGACAACATCGATGTACTGTGGAGACCTCACGCCCCACGTGTTGAGCAATTCGGCGGTACGTCCACCCGGCCTCCCGCATGCCCACTATACGCCCTCGCTCAAAGTCCGTCAACTGCACATACGGTTCACGTCCACGCTGTCGCGGCATGCTACCAGTGTTAAAGACTGCGATGGAGCTCTGTATGCCACGGCAAACTGGCTGACACTGACGGCGGCGGTGCACAAATGCTGCGCAGCTAGCGCCATTCGACGGCCAACACCGCGGTTCCTGGTGTGTCCGCTGTGCCGTGCGTGTGATCATTGCTTGTACAGCCCTCTCGCAGTGTCCGGAGCAAGTATGGTGGGTCTGACACACCGGTGTCAATGTGTTCTTTTTTCCATTTCCAGGAGTGTACATCTATGACGAATTGAAGACAATCATTTTCTGAACCAGCGTCTCTACAATTAGTTTGTCTACAAATCCATTGAGCTCTGAACAAGATAGATATATTAATTCTCCTACAGCCACATTAGTCAGTGCATAGTATTGAATCACAGTCATATTTTGCACATTTTTAGCCATGCGATTATTACCCTTTTTGAGACTGGTTTTCACTCCAGTAAGCTCCTTTTGCAGCTTTTAGATATTAAGAACCCCATACCATTCCTATGCATTGCGTCTTCACCCGTATCTCCTACATATAGCAGCATTCCACCGTTTTGTGTTTGAAGTTCCTCAAGTTCCTGCCACCTTATTTCACGTTGTCCCCGTGTATCCAGTGGATAGTTCTCCATCTCTTTTCGACTTGTCTTGACCTCCCACCTCTCTTAATGTTCTTACATTCCAAAATCCAATACGATTTTTTCTTATCAGGCCAATGATCAAACGCCATCCTGCTATTTGTTCTTTCAATTTCTGTTTTATTATTTTTCTTTTTAGTCATGGTTATAAGATCACTGGCCCCAGGTGTTCTGGTCGGTCTACAGCCTCATGGCCTGGACACCTGCCAGTGTTTTATTCCTGTCTTACTCACTAGACAGCTTGTCTACACCTCGACTACAGAACTCTATCAAATACTCTGGTTACCAATAATCGTCCGCTGCACACATTAGGAGCCTGTATCTGCCGCCACACAATCAAAGAGAGGGACAGAAAAGGCCAGGATACTAGACAGGACGTTGTGAGACACAGTTTGTCTGCATCCTCTGTAAACACCTGCCTGGCATTGGAGACCCTACCGGCAATTACACTACTGCCGTTATAGCCCACCACTTCATTGGGACAAGCAAACACCCTATCCGCTTGGGTACTGTTTTCTTAAGGCAATGTCTCATGAGTCAGACATACAGGATTATTCAAAACGAAGGAACAGATTTGAGTTGTTCATTACAGAAAAACTGTGAAAGATAGAAACACATTGTGTTTGTCACTGGGTATAAGAAGGTTGAAAGTTTTATATTCGCACATATACTACACTCAACACGAGCACCATGCGTTCGAGAAACATCGAAACGAAAGTTCATTTCACATCCCTGTTTATTGAATCAACTGCTCTAATAATTAGATTTTTCAGCTATTGGAAAGCAGCTGCCATAGGAGGGACAGATTCTGTCTTATGTACTCCCACAGAAAACATCTCACAGTATGAGTTGTGGTGACATGGGAGACAAAAAGCAATGAACAAGATCTTGTTATCGACCCTTTCCAACCCAACGTTGAGGCATTGCGTTTTTAAGATAACGCCGTACCTCAAAGCGAAAGTGAGGCGCGGCGGAGTCATGCATAAAAATGAAATCATTAGAATCTTAATGAAGTTAAGGAAACAAGCAGTTTTGAAGCATGTCCAGGTATGAAATTCCTGTAACAATTTATTTCACAAAAAAGAATGACCCATCAACATTATGAACAGAAACGGCGCAGAACAGATTTACTTTCGGTGAGTCTGTTTCACGTTCCACGATGGCGCCAAGATTTTGTGACTTCCAAATTCTTTCGTTATGCTGGTTTCCTTTATCTGATATGTGGAACGTCGATTCGTCCAAAAAGATGTGTCATTCGGAAAAAGTGTCCTAGGCCATATCCTGGAGAAACTGGAACTTGTAAGGTTTCATATGCAGACTTCGTTTCAGGACGTGCCACACTGTTGTTTGAGGAAATTGAAGTTCCCGGCCTGCGCAACTTGTGGAATTCCGAGGACTCCGTGTCAACGCATCTCGGATACGCTCGACATTTTCGTCATACATGAGTGGCCGATCACTGCTGTTCTCTTTGCATATGCAACCAGCTTCCAAGAATTTCGTATGCCAGTCATAAATCTGCTTGTGCAGAGGCGGCTTCTTGCTGAATCGACGGCGGAACGCACGTTGCATTTGAACAATGGATTGACTTCCCCTCAAATTTCAATACACAAAATGATTTCTGTTGTGGTGCAGGCGCCATGTTGCTAGAAGCAAACAACAACGCACCTGTGCCAAAACTTTGAAAACTCCTCTATCCAGTGACATACGCACTGTGTTTCTATCTTTTATAGCTAGTCTGTATCAAGCAACTGAAATCTGTAAAATAATCGGTGAATCATGTATAATGTTCTGTTTCACAGTTCACCTTAATCCAAACTTATCCTCTTTCTCAAGAATTAAATACTTTCTTTGGCGATCACGCTGTGCAGGTGCGGTGAACGGGACAACGTTGTAACACTACATTTATTATTATTATTATTATTTTAAGTAGCCGTTCTTTCACTTTCGTTAACAGTGAAACATTCTTTACACAACTGACGTAGTTTTTATCAGTAACACTCTGTCAACTTTTCCATTTTTTAAAATTGAACCTGCACGTATTTCTGAAAGAAATATAATCCTTGTGGTTGATTTAATTGAGGCTTTAGAAGTAGTGACATTCGATGAACGACATTCTATATAAATCTCACCTGAAAGGCAACTTCAGTGACACCAAAAAACTGTGTTAACAAAACAGACTTAATTACTAGTCTAACGTTTCTTTGATTTACTATTTAGCATGCACCTATCGTCTCAACGAACTAATGCACAAGAACAATGGTGTCATGCACCAGTTTAATGAAAAGCTTCGCATATGTGAGAGAGGTCGGAATTTCTGAGAAAAACATCACAAAGAAACAGTGAAAGCAGGTTTTTATAAAATATAGGTTCTGTGTTGCGAAATACTTTCTTTTACATTAAGGTTATTTTATTTTCTCCACATTAATCGACTTTAGTTAAATGTTGACTAGGACACACTGTTTGTAATTCTTAAGTCATCTTAGAGATAAAGAATATCAACAGCGTATATAGAAACCAGATTGCAGTTACAAAAGTTGGAGGATATCAGAGGAAAGCAATGAGAAAGAAGTGAGACAAAGCTTCAGACTATCTCCAATGACATGAATCAGCATATTGAGCAAGACCGAACCAAATTGCGAAGAAATTCTGGAAAAGAATTCAAGTTCATAGAGAATAAATAAAAAAGTTGTTTTTGTGGACGCTGTAATTCTTTCTGAGTCGTACAAAGGAGTTGAATGAACGCTTGAACGTAATGGATATCTTGGAAAGGGGTACCTACTTCTACATCCACATGCATACTCCGCAAGCCACCTTGCGGTCTATGAAGAAGGGTACTTATGGTACCACTTTTTTGTTGCACCCATGACTAGTGCGGGGGAAGAATAACTGTCGGTAAACTTCCGTGTGAGCTCTAACTTCCATGCTCTTCGAAAGTCAAAAAATAACGCATCTGCCTGACTGTCTCCATCCATGACTTACAGGATGTCATGTGACAAAGGTGCGAAATGGGTTTGGCACACCCATTGTTTTCGGAATACGAGGCGGTTGGCAAGGAGGTTATTCTGCTCGAGATATTCACTGCATTTGAGCTGAGAATAAGTTCCAAGACTGTACAACGAAAGGATATCAAGGATATGAGACAGTGGTTTCGTGGATCACTTCTGCCAACATTTTTGTAGTTGGGTGTAACTCGTGATTCCTTCCAACTAATGGACACAGTTTTCTGTTCGAGGGATTTACGATAGATAGTGGTCAAAACAGGAGCTACGTCAGTTGTAAATTATATATAGTATCTGATACGGACTGCAACAGGCCGTGGAGATATATTTAGTTTTAGCGATTACACCTGTTGTTCAACGTCACTCACACTCATTCTTGCATCACCCTTTTTGCAGTTGTTGGTTGTTTTTTGGGGAAGGAGACCAGACAGCGAGGTCATCGGTCTCATCGGATTAGGGAAGGACAGGGAAGGAAGTCGGCCGTGCCCTTTCAAAGGAACCATCCCGGCATTTGCCTGGAGCGATTTAGGGAAATCACGGAAAACCTAAATCAGGATGGCCGGACGCGGGTTTGAACCGTCGTCCTCCCGAATGCGAGTCCAGTGTCTAACCACTGCGCCACCTCGCTCGGTAGCTTTTTGCAGTGGTGTGAGAATTAAAGAGGGGTAATACTACTGAATTTAAGTTGCCGTGTTATCCGCGAGTGTCTGGACACTAACTTTGGTGCCACTGACAGCCTTTACTTATGACAAGAATTTTTTTTAGACTTTGTGAGAGATATTTCCCGCCTCTTCCCCCATCTCCGTAACGCCCTCGCACCAACTAAACGAATCCATGACAAAACGCGCTGCTCCGTTGCATTTTTTTATCTCTCCTATTCTTCCTAGTTATTTTATAAGATTAGTAATAACAACAGTAGAAAGACGGTCATGGAATGTAGTTGGATTATACTAGCAACTGCTTAGGGAAATAGGTTAGGCAATGAGACAAAAAGTAGCACATGACTTTTGTCATTTGGGTAGCAAAGCAACTAACTACAACAGAAGTAAAGAGGATGTTTTATTAAGACTACAGCAGGAATAAAAGCGTGTTAAAAATACTATTCCTTTACTTATGACAAGAATTTTTTTTAGACTTTGTGAGAGATATTTCCCGCCTCTTCCCCCATCTCCGTAACGCCCTCGCACCAACTAAACGATTCCATGACAAAACGCGCTGCTCCGTTGCATTTTTTTATCTCTCCTATTATTCCTAGTTATTTTATAAGATTAGTAATAACAACAGTAGAAAGACGGTCATGGAAGGTAGTTGGATTATACTAGCAACTGCTTAGGGAAATAGGTTAGGCAATGAGACAAAAAGTAGCACATGACTTTTGTCATTTGGGTAGCAAAGCAACTAACTACAACAGAATAAAGAGGATGTTTTATTAAGACTACAGCAGGAATAAAAGCGTGTTAAAAATACTATTCCTTTACTTATGACAAGAATTTTTTTTAGACTTTGTGAGAGATATTTCCCGCCTCTTCCCCCTCTCCGTAACGCCCTCGCACCAACTAAACGATTCCATGACAAAACGCGCTGCTCCGTTGCATTTTTTTTATCTCTCCTATACTTACTAGTTATTTTATAAGATTAGTAATAACAACAGTAGAAAGACGGTCATGGAAGGTAGTTGGATTATACTAGCAACTGCTTAGGAAAATAGGTTAGGCAATGAGACAAAAAGTAGCACATGAGTTTTGTCATTTGGGTAGCAAAGCAACTAACTACAACAGAAGTAAAGAGGATGTTTTATTAAGACTACCAGCAGGAATAAAAGCTTGTTAAAAATACTATTGACGTTATTCTTTATTCTCCCTGTTTACATATTTATTTCTCTACATAGTAATCCTGGCGACGAATGCATTTTTCGCAAAGAGAGTTGAGATAAAAATCGGTTGGGACCAAGGCGGGGTTTTATGGCGGATGATCGATGATAGCGAACCCAAGGCACCGGATTGCTGCAGATGCCGCAGCGCTCATGTGTGGTTTGGCATTTTCAAGCTGAAGGAGAGGTTGCGCTATGCATGGACGAACGTTTTCTGCGGTTATAAACTCGATTACAGCACGCTGTATCTTAAGCGCCGACAGTTTCAAGCGGCGACGCAGTTGCATTATACGAGGGCAGTTCAATAAGTAATGCAACACATTTTTTTTCTGAAACAGGGGTTGTTTTATTCAGCATTGAAATACACCAGGTTATTCCCCAATCTTTTAGCTACACAACACTATTTTTCAACGTAATCTCCATTCAATGCTACGGCCTTACGCCACTTTGAAATGAGGGCCTGTATGCCTGCACGGTACCATTCCACTGGTCGATGTCGGAGCCAACGTCGTACTGCATCAATAACTTCTTCATCATCCGCGTAGTGCGTCCCACGGATTGCGTCCTTCATTGGGCCAAACATATGGAAATCCGACGTTGCGAGATCGGGGCTGTAGGGCGCATGAGGAAGAACAGTCCACTGAAGTTTTGTGAGCTCCTCTCGGGTGCGAAGACTTGTGTGAGGTCTTGCGTTGTCATGAAGAAGGAGAAGTTCGTTCAGATTTTTGTGCCTACGAACACGCTGAAGTCGTTTCTTCAATTTCTGAAGAGTAGCACAATACATTTCAGAGTTAATCGTTTGACCATGGGGAAGGATATCGAACAGAATAACCCCTTCAGCGTCCCAGAAGACTGTAACCATGACTTTACCGGCTGAGGGTATGGCTTTAAACTTTTTCTTGGTAGGGGAGTGGGTGTGGCGCCACTCCATTGATTGCCGTTTTGTTTCAGGTTCGAAGTGATGAACCCATGTTTCATCGCCTGTAACAATCTTTGACAAGAAATTGTCACCCTCAGCCACATGACGAGCAAGCAATTCCGCACAGATGGTTCTCCTTTGCTCTTTATGGTGTTCGGTTAGACAACGAGGGACCCAGCGGGAACAAACCTTTGAATATCCCAACTGGTGAACAATTGTGACAGCACTACCAACAGAGATGTCAAGTTGAGCACTGAGTTGTTTGATGGTGATCCGTCGATCATCTCGAACGAGTGTGTTCGCACGCTCCGCCATTGGAGGAGTCACAGCTGTGCACGGCCGGCCCGCACGCGGGAGATCAGACAGTCTTGCTTGACCTTGCGGCGATGATGACACACGCTTTGCCCAACGACTCACCGTGCTTTTGTCCACTTCCAGATCACCGTAGACATTCTGCAAGCGCCTATGAATATCTGAGATGCCCTGGTTTTCCGCCAAAAGAAACTCGATCACTGCCCGTTGTTTGCAACGCACATCCGTTACAGACGCCATTTTAACAGCTCCGTACAGCGCTGCCACCTGTCGGAAGTCAATGAAACTATACGAGACGAAGCGCGAATGTTTGAAAATATTCCACAAGAAATTTCCGGTTTTTTCAACCAAAATTGGCCGAGAAGAAAAATGTGTTGCATTACTTATTGAACTGCCCTCGTACACCGCCATGTTACATGCTACAATTCCAAGTCCTCTAGCTCCAGAAGACTGCAAAAATGTAGGTGGAATAATGATGTAGAATGGTAATAACATCTGTTTTATTTTAAAATCTTCAAGCGCTTTTACATAAGAAAGTCCGTAGTCACTACTTTTCAGCACACACTTGTGTTATGCGGACAGTCTGCCACGACAGTAAACAAATGAGAACTTAGACTCTCCGGGAGGAGACGAGTGGTGGAGTGGGGAATAAGCCTGTCCCCATCTCAAAGGGCTGCCATCCTGTGTGTGTCTTCTGCGCTTCCACGAAAGCGGAACTGACGTACTGGTCATAGGGATCGCTGATTCCTGTTATTGTGGCGAGACTCGCATTGAATCCCTTCATACACCAGGATAAGTCTCTTCACTCATTCCAGAATTAGAGAAAGCAACAAGCAACCTACAACACAAAGCAAATTTAAGAACACAAGGCATTTGGTTGTGGATACAGCGCAATTGTTTGCTCGGATTAGGAGTGGTAGTTCAAGGGCGACGTCTAGCCGTAACTTCCGCAGCAATAATTCAAAACACTCCTCAACTAAAACTGCCACGATGTAGTATCTGTATAATACAACAGCAGTTAATATTACAAATACAATAACAGTGAGTACCTGAACAAAAGTATTATTACTACCGCTACTACTACTACTATTGCCACATCACCATTACTACCACGACTCCACTGTAATTATATTACAGCAACAACTACTTTAAAAACTAATGATATTAGTGGTAATACTAATACTGAACCCCAACTACGATTATTTTTGGTAGTGCTCGTGTTGTTGGCCCTCAGTTAAGACTTTTTTTTTAATAGGTCTGAGCACAATGCGACTTAACTTCTGAGGTCATCAGTCGCCTAGAACTTAGAACTAATGAAACCCAACTAACCTAAGGACATCACACAGCACGGCCACTCCGGCAGGCAGTTAAGACATGTTTTGTCTTTTTTATCACGACACTGTGTCCATTAGTGTGTTTTTGTTGTACATTTTCTACTGTACTCGATTTACTAGATATTACTTTTGTGTTGGAGAGGTTTATGTTCAGTCCCATCGCCTGACATATCGAGACGAGATCCGACACCAACGTGTGCAGTTTTTGAAAATCATTTGCCAATAGCACAACGTCATCCGCAAATCTCAGAGTGTTAAATCTCTTCCTGTCGATTATACCTCCTTTTTTTTGCCAGTTCAGTTCTGAAAACTTCCGTGCTATCATGTCCAGCAATATCTTACATCCCCCGGACTCCGTGGTCATGGATCAGAACGCATCGTTTATCTTTACAGCGAGCACTACCGACTTATCTCGCGTACGCTAGTACCCATCTCCTTTAGCTCCTCCGTTACTGGGCCAAAGTACCGTAGAACTTTTTCTGAGACCGTATCGGGCAGCAGATTTGGAATATCAAAGTGTGAGATCCTCCCCTTTTCGCAGTAGTCAACAGCTAGTCGTTGTCGCCTACCGGTAATGCAGTATATGGCCGATGTCCAGAAAAGAATTTTTCTAATTCCGTACTTGGCTTAAAATACTCATCAAAACGTCTGCGAAGTGCACAGCAAACTACCGCGCTCGTTTTCCGGCGAGCGCTCACGTCACAGTACCCTCCGCCGCACACCGCCGCACTCAGTCAGTTGTGACGTCATGCGGCGCTGTCTGCGGAACCGCGTCCCGCGCCTCGCCTCACCCCGCCCCCTCCACCACCACCTCCACTCAGCCATTAATCCCTCAGTCTGCGGCGCTGCCCTCACTGGGGATACGGTGTGACGCACAGAGATGTTGCGCCATCTCACCGCGACCGTCGCTCTCAAATCAGCTAAAACGAAACTAGGTCACATGAGTCGAAGCTCCAACGTCGGCGTACAATAATGGAAAATTCAGCTTGGAAGCACATGCTGCTTTATATATGTGTGTGTACTCTCGATTATCCTTACTAAGAAGCACATGTTTTATAGTGAACTCTCGATTATCCGCGCTAATTGGGGACTTGGGACTCGACCGATAATCGAATTCTGTGGATAAACCGCTAACATATTTGACTTGTTCAAAAACAAAAATTAATTACGATGTCGTAATTAAAATCACGTAATAATGTTTGTATTAAATTCTACTTCATTCATCGTGTTATGTGTGAGAATACTGTACTAACAAAGAAGAGAGTGTGAGCCGATTTCACATTACACTGCACTGCTTTGAAACAAAATAGTCGAATTGATTACTGTCTCAATGAGATAGCATGTCTTTTATACATCGCACTACGAATTTTACGCAACACTAACATGTCAGAATGAGAAGCGTCTTCTTGCTGTTCCACGTAGTCTCCATTCCTTCGGCCAACTGAAGTGCTGATGCATGACTGATTACCGTTTCTGGAATTAGAGAAATGTTGTCATCTTCTTCATTCATTCACCTCCGCGAATTTCATTCGTTCTCGCTGAATACTAGCACTGTGGCTCAGCGTTTCATGACCTACCCCTGTGAGGTCAATGTCAAGCCATTCAGAAATATTTTCTCTGTCAGCAGTTTCACAACCTGACGTACTTTTCGAAACAGTAGCTAACATTGCTGATGAGCAATCTTCTTCGTCATGGGAATCACTGATTTTATCAATTTTAGTATTATTGTCCCTCCATGACTTGACTATGGTTGATTGTTTTACCTTACACCAAGCCTTCGACACTTCACTAGCGCAGACAGCTGTTTCCAAAATGTTTGAATATTGTTATGACTTTTCAAACGTTTGAATATTGCTGCCCTCAGCAATAAGTTTTTGTAGAAGATTTCCTCTACAAATCTTCCTCGTGGCAGCAATGAAATACTGATCCATTGGCTGAATTAAGGCTATCACATTTGGGAATAAATATCTTACAAATATCATCCAGGCAGAACAAGTTCATTCGGATGCGGTGGTGGATTGTCCAGTAACATTACAGACCTTGCATGTAGACCCTTCAACGTTAAATGCCCTCGCACCTGTGGTACAAAGCAATTATGGAACCACGTTTGAAATATTGTGCAGTCCATCCAGGCCCGTTTGTGCTGAAAATAATGAAGAGATAAACTGTGCCTCGCTTTTCCTTTGAAACAGCGCGGTTTATTAGCTTTACCTATTGTACCAATCTTAACTTCATGTGATCCCGAACCATTAGCACAACACAAACAGTTATCCTTCCCTTACTTGATCTACAACCAGGCGCACTACGCTCTGTCTCGAAAGCTAAATTCTTTGTTGGTAGACACTTCCGCGTTGATTATTTGCCCCAGCTTTAAATTTTCTCGTGCAGTAAACTCATGGAAAGCGTTACAAAATTCAGAAATAGCCTTTTTATCTGCACTTAACATTTCTCCTTGGAAGACTATCTCCCGATACCGTGACGCTGTTTAAATGTTGTTATCCCGCCGGAAGATGCAGTAAAGTCTCCAATCTACGAGGTTCTGAAGAAGAACTGGGCCTGTTTGGCGAATGTGTGCCCTCTGCTCTTTTCTGCTGAAACAATTCCAGCATGGCTTTAACCAGTTTTGCATATGTAGACGTTTGCATAGCCTTCCGCTTTGAGAAACCATTAGACAAGTCAGAACTGCTAGAAATATGAAATTATTTTGTCTTTGTTTTTCTGAATATCATGAATCGTAGGTTCACCCACGCTGAAATCAGTGCCAGATTCCGCGTAGCAGTACTGCCTTTTTCTACATATCTACATATATACTCCGCTAGCCACAACGTGGTGTGTGGCGGAGGGCACAATTCGAGCCAAAGTCATATTTCTCTGTTCCACTCGCGAATCGCGCGAGGGAAAAACGACTGTATGAACGCCTCAGTACGAGCTCTAATTTCCCCTATCTTTGAATGGTGATCATTGCGCGATTTGATAGTTGGCGGTAATAATACACTCCTGGAAATGGAAAAAAGAACACATTGACACCGGTGTGTCAGACCCACCATACTTGCTCCGGACACTGCGAGAGGGCTGTACAAGCAATGATCACACGCACGGCACAGCGGACACACCAGGAACCGCGGTGTTGGCCGTCGAATGGCGCTAGCTGCGCAGCATTTGTGCACCGCCGCCGTCAGTGTCAGCCAGTTTGCCGTGGCATACGGAGCTCCATCGCAGTCTTTAACACTGGTAGCATGCTGCGACAGCGTGGACGTGAACCGTATGTGCAGTTGACGGACTTTGAGCGAGGGCGTATAGTGGGCATGCGGGAGGCCGGGTGGACGTACCGCCGAATTGCTCAACACGTGGGGCGTGAGGTCTCCACAGTACATCGATGTTGTCGCCAGTGGTCGGCGGAAGGTGCACGTGCCCGTCGACCTGGAACCGGACCGCAGCGACGCACGGATGCATGCCAAGACCGTAGGATCCTACGCAGTGCCGTAGGGGACCGCACCGCCACTTCCCAGCAAATTAGGGACACTGTTGCTCCTGGGGTATCGGCGAGAACCATTCGCAACCGTCTCCATGAAGCTGGGCTACGGTCCCGCACACCGTTAGGCCGTCTTCCGCTCACGCCCCAACATCGTGCAGCCCGCCTCCAGTGGTGTCGCGACAGGCGTGAATGGAGGGACGAATGGAGACGTGTCGTCTTCAGCGATGAGAGTCGCTTCTGCCTTGGTGCCAATGATGGTCGTATGCGTGTTTGGCGCCGTGCAGGTGAGCGCCACAATCAGGACTGCATACGACCGAGGCACACAGGGCCAACACCCGGCATCATGGTGTGGGGAGCGATCTCCTACACTGGCCGTACACCACTGGTGATCGTCGAGGGGACACTGAATAGTGCACGGTACATCCAAACCCTCATCGAACCCATCGTTCTACCATTCCTAGACCGGCAAGGGAACTTGCTGTTCCAACAGGACAATGCACGTCCGCATGTATCCCGTGCCACCCAACGTGCTCTAGAAGGTGTAAGTCAACTACCCTGGCCAGCAAGATCTCCGGATCTGTCCCCCATTGAGCATGTTTGGGACTGGATGAAGCGTCGTCTCACGCGGTCTGCACGTCCAGCACGAACGCTGGTCCAACTGAGGCGCCAGGTGGAAATGGCATGGCAAGCCGTTCCACAGGACTACATCCAGCATCTCTACGATCGTCTCCATGAGAGAATAGCAGCCTGCATTGCTGCGAAAGGTGGATATACACTGTACTAGTGCCGACATTGTGCATGCTCTGTTGCCTGTGTCTATGTGCCTGTGGTTCTGTCAGTGTGATCATGTGATGTATCTGACCCCAGGAATGTGTCAATAAAGTTTCCCCTTCCTGGGACAATGAATTCACGGTGTTCTTATTTCAATTTCCAGGAGTGTACAACGTGCTGACATGAGGAAAGTTTCCAACCGATTTCTCTTACACAAACAGCAGTTGACACGGTGTTGCCTGGTGAAACGTTATTGTGATGCCTCGTGTGAGGAGGAGAAATGCGTACCATCACGTTTCCCACTTTGATAAAGGTCGGATTGTAGCCTATCGCGTTTGCGGTTTATCGTATCGCGACATTGCTGCTCGCGTTGGTCGAGATCCAATGACTGTTAGCAAAATATGGAATCGGTGGTTTCAGGTGGGTAATACGGAACGCCGTGCTAGATCCCAACGGCCTCGTATCACTAGCAGTCGAGATGACAGGCATTTTATCTGCATGGCTTTAACGGATCGTGCAGCCACGTCTCGATCCCTGAGTCAACAGATGCGGACGTTTACAAGACAACAACCATCTTCACGAACAGTTCGACGACATTTGCAGCAGCATGGACTATCAGCTCGGACACCATGGCTGCGGTTACCCTTGACGCTGCATCACAGACAGGAGCGCCTGCGATGGTGTACACAACGACGAACCTGGGTGCACGAATGGCAAAACGTCATTTTTTCGGATGAATCCAGGTTCTGTTTACAGCATCATGATGGTCGCATCCGTGCTTGGCGACATCGCGGTGAACGCACATTGGATGCGTGTATTCGTCATCGCCGTACTGGCGTATCACCCGGCGTGATGGTATGGGGTGCCATTGGTTACAGGTCTCGGTCACCTCCTGTTCGCATTGACGGCACTTTGAACAGTGGACTTTACATTTCAGATGTGTTACGACCTATGGCTCTACCCTTCATTCGATCCCTGCAAAACCCTACATTTCAGCAGGATAATGCATGACCGTATGTTGCAGGTCCTGTAAGGGCCGTTCTGGATACAGAAAATGTTCGACTGTTGCCCTGGACAGCACATTCGCTAGATCCCTCACCAATTGAAAACGTCTTGTCAATGGTGGCCGAGCAACTGGCTCGTCACAATACGCCAGTCACTACTCTTGATGAACTGTGATATCGTGTTGAAGCTGCATTGGCACCTGTACACGACATCCTAGTTCTGTTTGACGCAATGCCCAGGACTATCAAGGCCGTTATTACAGCCAGAGGTGGTTGTTCTGGGTACTGATTTCTCAGGATCTATGCACATAAATTGCGTGAAAATGTAATCACAGGTCAGTTGCAGTATAATATATTTGTCGAATGAATACCCGTTTCTCATCTGCATTTCTTCTTGGTGTTGCAATTTTAATGGCCAGTTGTGTAGATAGCTAGGGTAGGTATTTTAATGCAAACGGGCACTGGATCTGTGAACATCCTTCATATCCCGAACATATAGTGAAGGATAATCAGCCCTGACACGACGTTTCTGCCTAACTGAACATGGTTGTGCCGACAGACAAATACTAAATGAAATGCTAAATGAATCGTCGCGCTGGACCGAGTACTTCCGAGACGGGCCGAGCAAAGGCGAGACAGGCCGTGCTCCTCGGCCCGCACAAGACCCGACCACCTGCCTTGCGTGCAGTGTGGCACTCCGTGACCATCCGTGACAAACTCACTGTTCTCTGTCACGGACAAGAACACAAAATAGCTAAGCTGCCGATTAACTGAGTTAAACACTTCCTAGAATGGCTATTTCACTGACTTATGTGATACTGTGTCTTAAGTATCAACCACAAAGAGAGGCGGCTGTCTGAGAGCACAATCGCCGTAACGAGCCGAGGTACCAAATTGAGGGAGGAAGTGTGTCAGGAGGCAAAATCTCAGCGCAGCCAGGACCTAGACCATTATAGTTATCCGGGCTGTTATGCCGTGGTCGGTTGATGAATTCTGAGGTGATTCCCAACGTTTCGTCTCCGACTGCGGGAGACATCTTCAAGGGGGTCCGTAGCTTGATGGAAGGTCCAACACATACACTGGCTCACTACTGACTGCCGCTAAATTCCGTGTCCGCGCGCCCCCGCGCCGCGGCGTGACGTCATGTGCTTTGAAAACGTCAGTGCAATTGGCCGCTGTCCGTCGCCGTCGATCGCCGTTGCCATCACCCAGTAGTGGACGAGTGGTACACATCTTCTTTAACACCGGCATCCATATACCGTTTAATTTGACGCCCTCCTGCTTTCGGTTGAAATTATTTGGGTGTTTAGCGATTTCGATTGCCTCCCTGTAGAGCCTTTCGTAGTATCCGCTCGTGGCCGCTAGTACTTGCGTCTCCTCGAAACGAATATTGTGGTTCCCTGGCTGGAAAGCATGCTCCGCAACAGCTGATCGTTCCGTTTCTCCTCTTCTACAATTTCCCTTGTGCTCTTCCAAACGTTTAGAAACAGTTCTTTTGGTGGTACCCACATAAACATCACCAAAAGAACTGTTTCTAAACGTTTGGAAGAGCACAAGGGAAATTGTAGAAGAGGAGAAACGGAACGATCAGCTGTTGCGGAGCATGCTTTCCAGCCAGGGAACCACAATATTCGTTTCGAGGAGACGCAAGTACTAGCGGCCACGAGCGGATACTACGAAAGGCTCTACAGGGAGGCAATCGAAATCGCTAAACACCCAAATAATTTCAACCGAAAGCAGGAGGGCGTCAAATTAAACGGTATATGGATGCCGGTGTTAAAGAAGATGTGTACCAGTCGTCCACTACTGGGTGATGGCAACGGCGATCGACGGCGACGGACAGCGGCCAATTGCACTGATGTTTTCAAAGCACGTGACGTCACGCCGCGGCGCGGGGGCGCGCGGACACGGAATTTAGCGGCAGTCAGTAGTGAGCCAGTGTGTGTGTTGGACCTTCCATCAAGCTACGGACCCCCTTGAAGATGTCTCCCGCAGTCGGAGACGAAACGTTGGGAATCACCTCAGAATTCATCAACCGACCACGGCATAACAGCCCGGATAATTATAATGGACATGATATTTCCGGCCGTGAAAGTTTACATTTCAGTATAGGACCTAGACTGCTATCATCTCAATGTAGCTCTGACAGCGGCGTTCCGCGATTGGCGAACTGGCTTTATCTGCGGACATGGGCCAGAGAATGTCTTAAGAACCGGATGGCGAATGAACTGGTTGCGGACTATTTTCGGCCATGTGACGTCCCTGTAACTCATAGGAGCAATGCCGCTGCTTCCCGCCGGAGCGGCTGAGTACCCTGTGTTCCAGTGGGGGCGTTCAGAACTCGCCTCAGTAAATATGCCTGAGGTCATATTTGACATCGTGCGGAAGGCATTGTTTGCGTTCTCGTTGTCGCGGCCCCTGCACTCTTGGGTATAGGCAACTCGTGATGCTGTACTGGCTTGTTGGTGGTCTATATGCCAAGACATAGCGTATTGTTCCTCTGAGTCCACGGCGTAAAAACACTTATCTTTTCCTCGACTTGCGCCACTTGGGTGGTGGGGTTTCGGGTTCCGCTAAATAAGTCACGTGTCCACTACACACAGGAGGCGGCTGCACGGGTAGCAGGGACTGTGTGGCGTCGACTGTTTTTTTTTTTTTTTTTTTTTTTTTTAGGTTAGACAGTCTCGGGAAAGATCAAAAAGGACTCCAGTCTCAAAGAGAGCAGGGCAAAGAAACGACAAGAATCGACCAAACAACAGTCGGTATTGTGGTTGTAAATTGTCGTAGCTGTGTTGGAAATGTACAAGAGCTTCAAGCGCTGACAGAAAGCACTCAAGCTGAAATCGTAGTAGGAACAGAAAGCTGGCTAAAGCCGGAGATAAATTCTGCCGAAATTTTTACAGAGGTGCAAACCGTGTTCAGAAAGGATAGATTAAATAAAGTTGGTGGTTGCGTGTTTGTGTCTGCTGGTAGTAGTTTATCTTGTAGCGAATTTGAAATAAATAGTTCCTGCGAATTACCATGTGTAGAGGTTATACTCAACAACCGTACCAAAATAATAATTAGCTCCTTCTACCGAACTCAGATGATATAATAGCTGAACAGTTCAAAGAAAACTTGAATCTATTTACAAATAAGTACCCCACTCATACAGTTATAATTGGTGGAGACTTCAATCTACCTTCGATTTGTTGGCGGAGAAAATACATGTTCAAAGCCGGTGGTAGACAGAAAACATCTTCCGAAGTTGTACTAAGTGCTTTCTCTTAGTATTACTTTGAACAAGTAGTTCATGAGCCCACACGAATTGTAAATGGTTGCGAAAACACACTTGACCTCTTAGTACCTAATAGAGAGCGTCATGACGGATACAGGGATTGGTGAACAGTGCTTTCTCTGAGTATTACTTCGAACAAGTAGTTCATGAGCCCACACGAATTGTAAATGGTTGCGAATACACACTTGACCTCTTAGTACCTAATAGAGAGCGTCATGACGGATACAGGGATTGGTGAACACAAGGTCATTGTAGCGAGGCTCAAAACCATATCAGCGAAAACCACTAAAAATAAATGCAAAATATATCTATTTCAAACAGCAAATAAAAATTCGCTTGATGCCTACCTAAGAGAGAGTTTCCGTTCCTACCAAGCTAATTATGTGAGTGTAGACCAGATATGGCTCAAATTCTAAGATACAGTATCGACAGCAATAGATAGATTCATACCGCATAATAAGAGACGGGACTGATCAACCGTGGTACACAAAACACGTCAGAACACTGTCGCAGAAGCGACGAAAAGAGCATGCCAAATTCAGAAGAACGCAAAATCCCCAAGACTGGCTAAGTTTCACGGAAACTCGAAATTTAGTGCGGACGTCAATGCGAGATGCTTTTAATAGTTTCCACAATGAAACGTTTTCTCAAAATATGGTAGAAAACGCAAAGAGATTCTGGTCGTATGTAAAGTACACCAGCGGCAAAAAACAGTCAATACCGTCACTGCGCGATAGCGATGGAAATGTTACCGATGATGGTGCCACTAAAGCGGAGTTACTAAATACAGTTTTCTGTAATACCTTCACGAAAGAAGATGAAGTAAATATTCCAGAATTCTAAACCAGAATAGCTGTTAGCATGAGTGACATGAAAGTAGGTATCTTAGGTGTTGCGAAACAACTCAAATCACTTAAGAAAGGCAAGTCTTCCGATCCAGATGGTATACCAGTCAGGTTACTTTCAGAGTACGCAGACACAATAGCGCCTTTCTTAGCAATCATATACAACCGCTCACTTGACGAAAGGTCTGTTCCTAAAGAGTAAAAAGCAGCACAGGTCACACCAATATTCAAGAAAGGAAATAGGAGTAACCCATTAAATTACAGACCCCTGTAGGATTTTGGAGAATATACTGTATTCGAACATTATGTATCACCTTTAAGAAAATGACTTATTGAGACATAAACAACACGGATTCAGAAAATATCGTTCTTTATTTATTCCCATGAAGTAATGAGTGCTGTCGACAACGGATCTCAGATCGATTCCATATTCCTAGATTTCCAGAAGCGACTATTAATCAAATTGCGTGCATATGGAATATCGCCTCAATTGTGTGACTAGATTCGTGAATTCCTCTCAGAGAGTTTACAGTTCGTAGTGATGGACGGTAAATCATCGAGCAGAACAGAAGTGATATATGGCATTCTGCAAGGTAGTGTCACAGGCCCTCTGCTGTTCCTGATTTACATAAATGATCTAGGTGATAATCTGAGCAGTCCCTTTGGCTGTTTGCAGATAACGCTGTAATTTACCGCCTAGTAAAATCATTTGACGATCAATTTCAATTACAAAATGATCTAGACAGAATATCTGTATGGTGCGAAAAGTGGCAATTGGCTCTAAATAAAGAAAAGTGCGAGGTCATCCACATGGGTACTAAAAGAAATCTGATAAATTTTGGTTATATGATAAATCGCACAAATATAAGGGCTGTCAATTCGACAAAATACCTACGAATTACAATTACAAGCAACTTGGAAAGACCACGTAGATAATATTGTGGGGAAGGCGAAACAAAGGCTGCGCTTTGTTGGCAGAGCGCTTAGAAGATGCGACAAACCCACTAAAGAGACAGCCTCCATTACACTTGTCCGTCCTCTACTGGAATTTTGCTGCACGTTGTAGGATCCTTACCAGATAGGATTGACGGAGGTCATCGAAAAAGTGCAAAGAAGGGCATCTCGTTTCGTGTTATCGCGCAATAGGGGTGGCAGTCACTGAAACAAAGGCGGTCTTCTTTGCGGGGAGATCTATTTACGAATTTTCAATCACCAACTTTCTCTTCCGAATGCAAAAATATTTTGTTGACACCCACCTACGTAGGTAGAAGTGATCATCATAATAAAATAAGAGAAATCAGAGCTCTAACGGAAAGATTTAGGTGTCCCTTTTTCCCACACTCCATTCGAGAGTGGAATGGTGGAGAAGTAGTATGAAAATGGTTCCATGAACCCTCTGCCAGGCACTTAAGTGTGAATTGCAGAGTAACCATGTAGATGTAGCCCCAGAGAAAATGTCTGATGGGATGAATTATGGGGAATTTGCAGGCTATTGTACAAGTCCTCTCCCAGCCAATCACCTGAAAGCCAAAATTAAGGAGCAAATCACGGAAAAAATGTCTAGTGAGGAAGGACACCAAAGCGCATACCTTAACAGATATGACCACTTGTTCATCTCCAGTACTACGAAACACTAATCTTCAACTGTAAGCTCTTTGCTTTACATATTTTGGGAGGAGGTAGTATGGACCAAAACATGAAAAAATGTCTAGTAGACATGGGTTTTGAAATGCATACGTTAAGAGCTATGAGCACTCGTTCAATAAAAAGTTGTTTTTGACACTAGCCAAGATGAACAAGTGCTCACAGCTCTTAAAGTATGTATTTTAGACCCCTTGTTTACCAGACGTTTTTTCCTTGTTTTGGTGGTTATTTCCTCCTCCCAAAATAGGGAAAAGCAAAGACTTGCAGTAGAAGTGTTTCATAGCTTCGAAGATGAGCAAGTGCTCATACCTCTTAAGGCATGCATTTTAGAGCCCATGTTTACTAGACATATTTACTTATTTCGGTATAGCGAACCTGTGCCTAAAAGTTTGTCAGTGTGTTATGGGACACCCTACGAACTGCAAATTGTCTATGTTGACCTCGCAAAACTACTGTACGTGGGTTTTCATCCGCCATCATCTCTGGCGGCAAAACAGATTGTAAGTGCCCAGCATTGATACGTGTAAGACAGCATAATGTAGAACAAGAAGCCAAGCCGAACTGCAAACAGCTATTATGGAAGCAAATCGGTACTAAGACAAAAGACACCATAGAAAAACGAAAGCACACAGAAAATATCTTACTTTGGGTTAGCATCAGATAGACGTTTATGCCTGTAGGGTGCAGGCTGGAATAAAACGAGGAAGGAAACGTGACAGAAGCAGGGACGGTCACGTGGGTCCATCACATAAATTCCACGGTGCGAGTGGGGTCTCCGTGGTTGCGTAACGCCCTCTGCCAGCTGCGTCCGACAGCTGGAGGACTTTGCGTCTCCAGACCTCTGGCCCGTGTCCCCTGGACGGCTGCTACAGGTTGCGTAAGCTCTCGGAGAGGCACACCAGCCTCACCTATCGGGCTGTGGCCACCGAGAAACGACATTTTTTCGAACGTTGACACAGAACAATTAAAATTGTGGCTCACGTTTTCGATCATCTTTACCAGTAAGACGGTGCGCATACCAGAGAGGGTACATCATTTGCTCCAAGGCATTAACAGGCACAAAGGAATCATCCAGATGGGACGGAACTTGGAAGATGTGATGTACATCTCAGACGAACAGACGGTTACATTTTTTAAAAAAAATTGATGATTTATTCTAGAGAAAGAGCTTCACGAACTGAGAAAATCAATAAGGTCTTATAAATAAATTTTCCTCGAGACATTTAAGTCTCATATTTATCTACCATAATGATGGAAGCTGAATAAATGAATTATTGTGTCGCGACCGGAACTTCAACCCACGTCTCCTTGTCTACTTTTTTCCTTCTTTAGCTTTTTTTATTTTCAGAGGAACCTTCCCGGCGCCCAAAAGGAGGGCTGGGGGCAAAGAGGGCAGGGGTCATTCTTTTCTATTGTTATTTTTATTTTGTCATTAATTCCACCGAGAAACCGGCGTCACACGAGGAGGATGGCACATCATGACGTCAGACTATTTGAGAAAATCCAAGTTCTTCCGAGAACATTCCGATTACCATTGCATACATCGGTTCTAAATGAGGAAGAGGCAGGGATCAATTCTTCGTGACTGGTACACTCCAACTCTGGGGTGGGTTAAGGAAGACACTGCCCCAGAAATTGGAGGAAAATTGTCTGTATTTTGGATTGCGGACAATTGCACAATGGCGTACGTTAAGGAACTACCAAAAGTCGATACTTTTCTCACCACCAGCAAACAAACTGCTATTACTTCCCGGTGGTTGTCTGTCTAAGCAGTTCGGATTGAGAGTTCACGTCGGGAGCTCGGATCGCTAGTTTGGGTCTGCCAGTCATTTGGTACGCGTCTGGAGCGCAGTCCGGACCCACCAGTCGGGGAGTTGCAATGCGGCACTATAGTTCAATTCTTTTATCTTGGCGGTTCGCGCATACCCACCCAGACGCGGGAGATTGCTGCGTTGCCAGTTTTACGCGCCAAGAGAAGCAGCGCCATAGTCTAGTATAGTTCGCAAACTTACGTTTAGGGGAGAGCGCGCAGTTTATGAAGTAAAGCCACTACGGCCGCATGAACCCTTTCGCTCCCTGCATTCCGCGTGGTGCGCGATTTTGTCATCACTGCACTGCTCGCCTGTGCAGACACATGGTGTTTCGACTGCTTCGACACACATTATCATTCGATTTCACAAAAACTATTTGACCCAAAAATTTGATTTTTACACATCTTCTTGACTGATACTTTCCCCCATAAATGACTTAATTTTGTTTGGATGTTCAACGCAGTTATTGTGCAGCATTAAATGTAGTAAACCATTGCACGAAATTTTGAAGAGTTTGCATAGGTAAAAGTCCACAGCGTATACATTCCGTATGGTCGATTTTAGTTGCCACTAGAAATTTCAAAAAATTACATTCAAACGAATAAAATTCATGAAGTAAGACACTTCGATATTGTTTTTAAATAAAGAAAATATTAAGCACCGAACAATGTTTCAACTCACAATCTTTCGCTTAGCAGCCATATACTTTAACCATTACGCTAACGCAACTTGTTATTCAATAGTGCTCCCGGCGGAAGACTTTACAATATCACGCAAAATACCGACAAACACTGTTGGTATGACTATCAATTACCCACGTTTCCGCGAAGTACAATAGGGAATAAACAATTACCGCTGTTCTTTATTGTGAAAAAGCGGTTAGTGAGAATGATAGCCGGTCGGTGTGGCCGTGTGGTTCTAGGCGCTTGAGTCTGGAACCGCGTGACCGCTACGGTCGCAGGTTCGAATCCTGCCTCGGGCATGGATGTGTGTGATGTCTTTAGGTTAGTTAGGTTTAAGTAGTTCTAAGTTCTACGGGACTGATGACCTCAGATGTTAGGTCCCATAGTGCTCAGAGCCATTTGAACCATTTTTATTTTTCTTGAGAGTGATGCAAACACCTTTCCTTGCTATCGCCTGAATTAGGAGGCTCATTGCTTGTTTGTTTTAATTAATTAATAGAATATGAAGCGATTGGTATGAAGAATGCTGTTTCCAAACTTTCTATAAAAGAAAGTCTGCTATCAAGACATTGCTTTTGTTCAATTACTTTATTTATGACTGAACGTTTCTAAAACTGAAGACACTCGTCCGTGCTCTGCACTGCAGTCGAACTCTGGCAACGTCTTTCACTGTTCATTGGCTGACAGTGTTTTGTGACGTCAGATGCGCAGAACGAACCTAAACTCGGCCGCTGTCATAAATGACGCGCACTTTACTGCAGTCGGGTTGGAGCAGCAGTGAAGCCTGCGTTGACATGGCTCGCCCGACTATTGCCGCTACGCATCACTTGAGGCGGGCCACGGCCTTGGTGGATCATCGGTCGGTCGTCCTACCGGACGACACGTTTTTGCTCACCGATCGTTCATGAGTCGGCTGTGTGTGTGTGTGTGTGTGTGTGTGTGTGTGTGTGTGCGCGCGCGCATTGACTCTCGATTGTCTTCGTGTGTGCTTAGTTATTGTTGTGAATCGTTCAGGTCTTCGTGCAAGTGTTTGTCAGGTTGTGTGTGTAGGTCGCGTTATTTACTTTGACAAGTTACTTTAAATGTTGTCGGCGCACTGCCTCTGAGAGGTCGGTCGTCTCATCGGGCGACGTGTAACTGGTTCTCTGAGTTCCTCTGGTTCCCTTCAGTTACCATCTTGTGGAACCTGGTCAGGTCCTTTCCTGGTGCAGGGATGTCGTTTAGGCAGTGGGCGTGTTTCCTCTGCATGGTTGGGTCTGAGCCAGTATTTCCGCCGTCGCGTGTCCGGAAGTGAGTGGGAGACGCACCAGCAGTGCAGTCGCGACGGAGCAGCAGTCGCGGACGGACCAGCGGGCAGTCGGTCGGTTGCTGCGGACCAGGGAAGTTATCTCCGCGCGGTGCAGGCGGCTGGGTCCGCTGCCGGTCCCTGGGCAGTGTCAGAGCGCGTGTGGAGTCGTCCGATCGCTACGAGCTTCGTGGTTCACCGACCCAGGACGTCAGAGTTGTGTAGTGGTTTCACGTATCCAAGCAACGTCCATTCATGTTGTGTGGTTCGTTTCGGTGGTTCGCTGTTGGCGAGATTTTCTGTTTGAATTCTCATCTACCGACTGGTGGCAAACCAGTCGTTTGTCAGTCGGTACGTGGCTGTCCACTGGTTGGGTTCCGACAGATCAAGTGTAGCTGGGCCCACCACTTGTCTCGACTAAGTGAACGAGGGCAGACAGACCTCCCTGGAAGCCCTCTGAGTGCCACCTTTGTTTAATTATCTGTCGTCAGCTATTTTAAATTTTAGGCTTATGGTTATTTCTTTTGTTTTCTTAAAATTTTGCAAAATTAATTTTTAAATTTATCTTTCAAGTTTAAACACTGCTGCCTTCTGCCTTAAAGATTATGGTAATGTATTTTAAAAATTTTGAAGTTTAACTGTGGCTCTCACCCACTGGTATTGCACCTTGCATAAGTTGCTTCTTTAAATTATTTTATTGCTGTCTCAATTGGATTTTTATCTTGTTGATTTTTAAGATTTCTTGTTGTTAAACACGCTGGCCTTCTGCCTTTGAAGGACTATGGTAATATATTCTTAAGTTTTGAAATTTAATTGTGGCCCTCAGGCATTTGTATTGCACTTTACGTATGTTGTTAATTTGAATTATTTTATGGCTATCTTAATTGGATTTTTACCTTGTTAAAATTTCTTGTTGGTTGCCTTCAGCCGTGAAAGTTTTGCGTTCGGTAAAGATTCGGCTATGTGCCGCTCTGGTTGTAAAGGTTTTTTTAATTAAAATAAATGACAATTAGAAGCAGAAACTAACCTCAACCCTTGGCCCTATCCACAATCCTATTACCTGTTCTGCCCAGCGGGTTTAGCTGGCGTATCACACAGCACTTTTAGATTTTCGTAAGAAACTGTAGGTACATAGGGTGTTTCAGAAAAAGTTTTCGCCTCTGTAAGTTACAAAGTAACAGGTGACGGGGAAAATTTATTGCAATAGTTCAACATAGAAAAGTTACATTTCCTATGAATCCACTAACATAGTTTATTCTGTTATTTTCCAAAGATTTACAGCACAGATATACAATTTTTAAATGGAACAGTAGTTGTTTATTTCATGCACTGGAATCATTTAAATCAGCTGTGTAAAAATCAGTTCAAATCACATTTATGGCGTTTAGTTTGGGAGCCCCTCAATGTTTCGGGGATGGATTCCACACGTTGCACATAACGCAAAGCGTATTCTAAAGGTGCTGCTGAAACCAACAACAACGGAGCGACATGCTTCGTCGATGCGCCGGTTTTAATCAACTGAGTTTGTGGGCTCAAAGACATAAACACTATTCTTTACATACCGCCAGAAAAAGAAATCTATTGGTGTTAAAGCGGGCGACCGGGCGGGCCATTAATGAGGACCACAGCGCCACAACCGTCTTGCAGGGACTGTATTGTTCAGTTCTTCCACAACAACATGCGCAGAATGGGCTGGTGGACGATAGCGCTCTGCCCACGTATGGACTCTGATGTCTAGGCACACATGTTCAGTGAGAGCACCCAGACTGTCGACTATAAAAGCCCGATACATCTCACCTGACAGCGTACTTGTGAAGTAGTGTGCTCGATGATTTCATTTACAGTCATTCCACCACCTTACATTAATAGACCAGCGATGTTTATGTTCGACAGAGCGTTCCCACCGAAGATTGTCTGCGGCCCAGTAGTGCATGTTATGATGGTTCACTGCACTATAATGTGTGAATGTGCCCTCATCAGAGAACACTTTGTGAGGAGTCCAGAGTGAAATTACGCATGGACCACTCACAGAAAGTAACTTTCTGATTGAAATCGTTCCCGTGCAGTTCCTGGGTCCGTGGCAGGCGGTACGGGTGAAACTGACCCTGTTCTATGCGTCACACCGATGTAACTCTGCTATCAGCCACTGTAGCAACGCGTCGTAAGCTCACATGCTGTAGCTAAAAAAGTGCGTCCGTATCTTTACTTCTTGCAAGTCCTCGTTTGTTACTGCTGCACCTTTCCAAGCTGCCTGTTTCCCGGCGTCGTTGTTCAGCACGCAAGAGCGCAATGGCTGCCGGAGCCCTTCTCCTAGGATATCTCACGGCAAACCCCATGGCTGCGTCAGTGGCATCGTGTCGGCATTCACCGAGGATCAGCGCCATGTCAACGTATAGTTGTGTGTGTACGCCACCTTCATCTGACGTCAGTAAAACGCGGCACATCAAACCCCATTTGTTTGTGTGGTTCGACCTGTTTCTTATACGGCCGTGTACGGTGACAGTCGGCAGTCGAACAGCGCATCGGGGAAGCTCGTCGCCTGGTGACACCGACCACGTTACATCTCGTCCTCTGCACCTTCAGAAGGCGCTTGCATTATGTACAGCGTGTGGTATCCGCCCCTGGAACTTTGAAGGGTTGTAGCTCCCAAACTAAACGTGATAGTAACGTGATTTAAACTGATTTTAACACAGCTGGTTTAAGTGATTCCAGGGCATGACAGAAATAACTATTGTTCCACATAAAAAATTGTATCTCTTTGCTGTAACCCTTTGGAAAATAACGCAATAGGCTATGTTCATAGTTTCGCAGAAGGCGTAACGTTTCTTATGTTGGCTTACCGCAATAAACCTATCAGTTTGTAAGTCACAGAGGCAAATACTTTTACTGTAATATGTATATACAGGGTGATTCACGAAGATGTTCAAATAAGTTCATATAAACACAGCTCCGCAAATCTTTAGTTACGAAGTCACGGCTAATAAAAGATTTTGCGTGAAATTTAGCAACTTAGCTAATATGAAGCCATCGCAAAACTGTAAAGCTCGAATTCCATTTACTTTGTTGTTATTGGTCTGGTGAATCTAATAAAACATGTGTCAGACGTGTATCTGCAGTAGTGTGCATACAGATTCATAATACAGTCACAATAAATGTTCAAAAATGTCTCCACTGAGCTCAATGCCTTTAGCTGCACGTGTATGAACAGATTTTGTTGCTCGTTTTAGTTTCACATGGTTGTTCTAGATTTCCTCTATTGAATTCATAATGCGAGCAAGTAATGCCTCACATATATTGACTTTGTCCTCATAAACTGTCTTTCATCCATCTCCATACACACAAAAACTCGTTTCAAGGCTAGGAAACGACTGAAGCAACTCACTAACGGTTACCAACAAGGACATAAACGTTACCACATTCTTAATCGAAAGTAAACAAATTTATTTGTATGATAATCTTTGCTTCTCTGCATGTTCTGGAAAACTATATACACAGGGTGAGTCAGGAGCTGAAGAAAAACCTCGATGTGGACATATGCCCTATTCCGAATGGTTTCCGAGATAGAAACACTTTTAATGAACATTTCTATCTATTTTCTGTATTATTAATTGTCACTGTTTACAACGTACCACAGTAGTATAGATGAAGTTGAGACGAACATTTTGATACAGAACGCTTGTGGTCTATCAAGTCGGAAAACTACCTCTAAGTAGCCTGCAAAAAGTATTTAAGCTACAGGGCACCTGTGTCGAGCGATATTTTCAACATTCTCGCGACCTCTTCGCTCCTAGTGTTAGTCCTAGACAAAAAAATGAATAGGACCTCTTTTGTAGAAAATTTAATTTAGTTTAATTGTGTACTGAGACACGTTTTCGTTGGAGTAAGCGGTTTTCGAGTTATTAAAGACAAACGTACAAAAGTGATATTAAATGTATTCTATCTCTGAAACCATTCACAGTAAGGCATATGTCAATATGACGTTTTTCGTTCAGAATCACTAATACTATCGCTTCTCAAAGCGTACACCTTCCCTCCTGACTCATTGTGTATATACGGTGTTTCACAATTCATGTTACATTCTTCTAGAGGTTGTAAAGGGAACTTAGTAGATCACGTTTTACATGGCAACCTATGTCCGGAAACGCCACGCAACGACATTACAGAGCGTCAAAGTCAAAGGCGCCGATGCCTGTTTATGTATGTGCAGGGAGATTCCAATATGATGTTACAAACTTTCTAGGATGGTGGAGAAGGTTAAATGCATCTATTTGAGGTAACAGTCCCCGTGCTGGAAACGAACGAGTCGAAAGCTATCAGCGAAAACAATTCTTATACCTCTGACAGTGAAATATATGTACTGGTACTGCTGCTGTTAAGACTGTAGGGTAGACAACTTCCAGAGGTGGTAGTATGGACCAAAACACTAGCGACGACGAGACAGTGCTCATACCTCGCCATGCATGCGTTTTAATGCCCACGACTACTAGACATTTTTATTGTCTCGGTCCGTACTACCACCTCTGAAAGTAACATACCCTGCATTCTTAGTAACTACATTACCGGTAAATGTATTCCACCGCCACAATTATCAGAACGATTTTCGCCTGTAACTTTCGACATGTTCGTTTCTGAATGAGGGACCCTTACCTCAGATTTATATCTCTATCCGTCTCCATTGTCTCTGGAAGTTTCTAACATCATCACGGAATCACCCCGTATGTACATACGTTAAACAGGCGCCGGCGCCTATAACTTTGACGCTCTGTAGTGCAGTTGGATGACATTTCCGAGCATGGGTTCCTGTGTAAAACTTGATGTGTTAAGTCCCCTCCAGAACGTCCAGAAGTGTGTAACATGAGACGGCCGCGGTGGCCTAGCGGTTCTAGTCACTTCAATCCGGAACCGCGCAACTGCTACGGTCGCAGATTCGAATCCTGCCTTCGAATCCTGCCTCGGGAACGGATGTGTGTGATGTCCTTAGGTTAGTTAGGTTTAAGTAGTTCTAGGGGACTGATGACTTCAGATGTTAAGTCCCATAGTGCTCAGAGCCATTTGAGCCATTTTTTGTGTAACATGAATTGTGAAACACACTGTAACGCGTCTGCACATTTGTACTCCGTAATGTCTTACGGCATAATTTTCTGGGAGAAACTCATCACTTAGGAAGAAAGTATTCACCGGACAAAAGCGAGCAATGACAGTAACATATGTTGTTCACCTACAATCACGTTATGTTGTTGTAAGCGTCTCTTAAGAGGGGCTTGTGTATATTCCTCGCCAAATTCGTCATAAATTACCCACCAAAAGTTAAGGAGAATAAAGATGTCTACCTCTGCAATGTCAGAAGAAAATATCTATATAATTGATTAGTAGAGCCAACAGTGACTCAGAGAGGAACTTCAATATGGGGCCACAAAAATCTTTTACCATTTTTTTTTCAGAAAAAACAGATTACCAAGGCGGGTGTAAAACCTTTGGGACATCGGGAGTGCTTGTTCTATTACACAGATAAAGTTTTAATTAAGCACAAGTAGTCACTAAAAGCTACTAAACAATTCTGAGGAAATTATTTTCCTACCTAATGTATACTGTTGAGTATGAAATGTTCGCAATCGGATATTGTTCATACAGGTGCATTGTGTAATTAGATGCTTCATACTGTGTCTTTTTTTTCTGGCGGTAGTGGTTCGCCACCAAATCTCCACTTTCCTGCGGCTTTCTGCTTTACCAGACGCTGGTATCCAGGCTTGGTTGCCTGCATACTCTCGCTGCCCACACAGCGCTACTGCAAGATTCCTTGCAGCGCTAGAATTCCGTGCGTGAGCGCTAACGCCGTTATCCGGAATCCTATCGAGATACGTTTACAGCAGTGTTGCTGCGATAGCTGGCGAGGGAGGAAGCTGTTTCAGCTAACAACGCACGTATCGAACAACTATGTGCGGTTGCAAACAATAACTGGCAGGGCTGCGTATAGAACCTGCAGACCCCGAGGCAGAATGTGTGTAGCAGGCTCTGCCGGGGAGACGGTAACTACACGCAACATCTTTACGGAGAAATTTTCTAATTAAAAGAGTGTAAAGCAGGATTTAAGGTTTGCCACGCGGAGTGGCTGCACGATTAGAGCCACCACGTCACGAACTGTGCGACTCCTCCCGCCGGAGGTTCGAGTCATCCCTCAGGCATGGGTGTATGTATGTTGTCCTTAGCGTACGTTAGTTTAATTTAAGTAGTGTCTAAGTCTAGGGACCGATGACCTCAGCAGTTTGGTCCCATAGGAATTCATACAAAATTTGAACATTCTTTTTTTTTGTTTTTGAAGTTTATTATCGTATGCTTCATAATTATGTTATCAGTAAAATGGAATGAATCTATAAATCATGCACTAAACGTGACGATATAGTAATACCGACATTGGTTTCATGTTAGCCATTACGAACATACGATGGAATGGTTCAAAATGGCTCTGAGCACTATGGGACTTAACATCTGAGGTCATCAGTCCCCTAGAACTTAGAACTACTTAAACCTAACTAACCTAAGGACATCACACACATCCATGCCCGAGGCAGGATTCGAACCTGCGACTGTAGCGGTCGCGCGGTTCCAGACTGAAGCGCCTAGAACCACTCGGCCACACCGGCTGGCACATAAGTTGGAGATTCTTCTGTTTTTACAATAACAATCGGCAGCATTTAACAGTAATTTTTCCCGTACACACACATATCTCAACAGTGTCAGAATAAAATATTCTCTTTGCAGCACTGTCCGGCACACAGTTTTAATCCGGCAAGAAGTTTCATATCAGCGCATACTCCGCTGCAGACTGAAAATCTCATTCTGGAAACATCCCCAAGGCTGTGGCTAAGCCATGTCACCGCAATATCCTTTCTTCCACGAGTCCTAGTTCTGCAAGGTCTGCAGGAGAGCGTCTGTGGACTTTGGCAGGAGACGAGGTACCGGCAGAATTGAAGCTGTGAGGACGGGTCATGAATCGTGCTTGGGTGGCTCAGTTAGTAGAGCACTTTCCCGCGAAAGGCAAAGGTCCCGAGTTCTAGTCTCAGTCCGGCACACAGTTTTAATCTGCCAGGAAGTTTCAACTCAATAATGCTTTTCGGGAGACAATACTCTAAGCATCAGGTTGTAAAACTTAACTCATGAGGTTGAAACGCTAAAATTCTACCACCACAACTGCGGCGTTCACAAAATAAAGTGAAATACAATCACATTAGACTCTGTGTCCTCGTCTCACACGAGCTAGGTTTAGCAACCTAATGACGAAAGCACTGTCTCTCCCAACGCGTTGTCGAGTTGCGTGTACTAGAAAAATTACGGTTAATTGCTACCAATGACTACTGTTTCGATATCAGATGAAACTGGGCATTCAAATAAATTAAATGGTGAAACTTTGTGCCACACAGAGACTGAAACTGGGATTTCCCGCTTGTCGCCAGCGCTCGCCTTAATATTTTCGAAGGAACAGAGGCCACACATATAGAAACACTGCCGGAAAAAAAGTTAGCATACCCGCAAACACGACGACGATTTTGGTCCTATGACAACATACGCCAACTCATGGATAATAGGTGTGTTAATAATGGTGTAGCCAGCCGGTGTGGCCGAGCTTCAGTCTAGAACCGAGTGAGCGCTACGGTCGCAGGTTCGAAGCCTGCCTCGAGTATGGATGTGTGTGATGTCCTTAGCTTAGTTATGTTTAAGTAGTTATAAGTTCTAGGGAACTGATGACCTCAGATGTTAAGTCCCATAGTGCTCGGAGCCATTTGAACCATTTGAATAATGGTTTAACCATCGTCTGCCAACAGGTAGCGTAGAGGCCTATCTGACAGAACACCGTATGTGTGTGCACCTTAATAGTCAATTCTCACAACCAGAAGGCTCAGTGTGGTACAAAACGAGTGAAGCAAGAAGGTAACCATGCCACAGAGACCCACTGGTGCTTCCTGCAGCCAACTGGAAGAGTTTGAAAGGAGTCAAGTTGTGTCCTTCCGAATGACGGGATGGTCCTTTTGGAGAATTGCCACACAATTTTGGCCTACTGAGTCAGTTGTGCAACGATTCGGCTGTCAGTGGTCACTTGAACATTCTCACACTTGTAGGTGAGGTTCTTGATGTCCAGCCAGAGCAGACGCCCATGAGAGTAGTCGTATTTTAAGGGCTTGTGAGCCCCGACGTGTCAACGCGAACTGTTGCGAACCGATCATCAACAGTGGGACTAGACGCACGCACACCTCTAACCAGTCTTCCATTCACGCCACAACATCGACGTGCACGACTCGACTGTTGCCGTCAGAGAATCACTTGCAAGCTGGAATGGCGCACCGCGGTCTTCAGAGATGAGAGCACAATCTGCGTGAACGCAGGTGATGGTCGTTTACAAGTACGTCGCAGACACGATGAGCGCAGTCTCGCAGAGTGCATTCGTCCATACTCACTGGCCCCATCCCAGGAGTTTGGTCTGAGGTGCAATAAGCTACGACTCTCGTTCACCTTTGGTACTTCTGGAGGTGACGTTAATTAACGCTCGGTATGCACAGAATGTTGTTAGATCTGTTCTTTTGCCGTTCTTTCAACAGGAGGGTGATGTGTTGTTCCAACAGGCTAATGCTCGCTCACACGCTGCCCGTTGAACTCGACGTACGCTGCACAACGTGCGGTAACTTACCTGGACAGCACGACTTCCAGACTTGTGTCCAGTCGACCACTTGTGGGATATGATGGGACAAGAACTGGCTCGTGTGACATGTTAACCAACAACTCTTATAGAACTACTTGAACAGGTCGAGTGGGCGTGGCACATGTCCGAGGACAGCATTCGCCATCTGTATGATCGAATGTATGCCAGAGTCAGTGCCTGCCTTTCCACCTGTGGAGGTTACACCACGTACTAAGATAGCTCTTTCAGCACTGCTCGATACCTAGTACCACAGACACGCTTTAACTATTGATCTGTAAATGTAATTATTTCGTGTACTCTTTATGCACTGTTGCAATAATAAATCTTGAGTGAACTGGATACCTGAAAAAGGGTGTACTATTTTTTGCGCAGTGTGTAAAAAGATATAAAAACATCCACTAAATTTGTACACTATTCAACTTTTGCGTAACTTGTAGAATTGTCTGATGTCTTCTCTGGTCACGCAAAAGTTCTCCTAAGTTCTCCACGATATTTCGCGAAGCAGACTTGATGCCATCTTCAGGTGGATCCTCATGAGTTCTGCTCTGCTCGGGTCGGCGTCCTGTACATGTTGGCCGCTAGCTCTTCCACCTCCCTCGTCGCTGTCCGCTCTACCCCTTCGCTAAGAAGGGGCAGTGGGAGGGAGGGATGGCGGTGGAATGATGTGAACTGCAACCTGCGTTCTTCGCGCTATAGCCGCTCGGTGAGGCCGTTACTGTGTGGGAACGCTTTGATATTTCGTTTGTCAATACAGGGTTCTATGTCTGGCTCAGATGTAGACCGCTATCTTTGTCAATTAAGCTGTCTTGGACTATAATTTCAGTGGCAACGCGAGAAGGAGAAAGACTGCCTAAGTATATTGATTTTGTTGTAATATTTACTGCGGCCAGTTTCTGTAATATCCGATATCGCTGGGCGATGAAGATACGGCGATGGTTATTTGTTAAAAAATTTTAATAGTATTGATCCTAATATGCGTAAACTCCGTCCACAGGTCCTGGCGGGGCAATGGCTACCAATCGATCGGCATGTCATCCTCCGCCAGTGACGTCGTCGGATGCGGAATGAAGGGGTAGTGTGGTTCGCATACAGCAGTCGCGTCTGCTGTCAGTCCCCGTCACCTGGAGACGCTACTACTCGATGAAGTAGCTCCTCAATTAGCTCCCCGAGGCTGAGTACGGTCTACCCTCTCCTACCGGTTACCCGCCTTGAGTCACATTCCACCTCGTGGTATCACACAGTAGAATGCACTACTACGTGATTACCAGAAAACTGCTGATAACCTCGACCTTCCAGTACTGAATAATGTATTCCCTCTGGAGCGAAGAATTAAGGCCAAGACTTCCACTCTTATCACTCCCAGGATTTTTGCTGAAAATGAATTCGGTGCCATCGACGAATGGAAATGCTGCAGGCAACAAAACTGTCCTTCACAATGCCTGAAACCATCCCGCATCCAAGAGAAGCCCCCCTCAACCCCCCCACCCCACCCCGCTCCACCTCAATTTGACCAGGAAATTAGGACTAAGAAATGAAATGAAATGTCGTGTGACGAGGGCCTCCCGTCGGGTAGACCGTTCGCCTGGTGCAAGTCTTTCGATTTGACGTCACTTCGGCGACTTGCGCGTCGACGGGGATGAAATGATGATGATTAGGACAACACAACACCCAGTCCCTGAGTGGAGAAAATCTCCGATCCAGTCGGGAATCGAACCCGGTCTCTTAGGATTGACATTCCGTCGCGCTGACCACTCAGCTACGGGGGCGGACAATGTATGCTATACCATAAATAAATAATAATAATAGGGGATGAGCAAGTAGCACTAACTCTGTTTCTCTGTTCCTTGACCAAAGAGAGAGCAGGTTTCCAGGCAAAGTTTAGGAAAAACTTCCGTCTCTGTTTAGGAGATCAACTTCTGATTTAATCTAAACATCTTCCTTAACAACAGTACTCCAGTGTCCGGAAGAGCACGCCAAAATCTTTGCGTTGCTATACTCTATGGAATGAGTGGCACCAAGACAATGTTCTGCCGGTGCAGAATAAGTCAGCTGTTATAAACGTTTGTGTCGCTTAGGCTGCTTACATCGGTCTTCAAGGCACTGCTGACCAATGTAGGACATTATTGATCGGTAGACACCCGCCTTACGCAAACTTAGATCATCCTCCACAGATTCTGAAAGGTCATTGATCTTAAATAGTAATCGAAAATTACTATTCACATGACGAATTCTGCTAGAAATACTGCCCTGGTAAAGTGTGAAAGCTGTTAACTTACACTCCGCATTATTATTACCATCTATCACTCAATTCACAGTTGGTCGATAGCACAACATACATCTGATTTGTCTCTCACTATATTCATTGTAGCCAAAGCTGTAGTAACTGCAGTGTGGACTAAGCTGAAAAATATCTTTGACGTCTGGCGTTGGTTATCTTTGGCTGTGTGGTGGCGTTATTTGTGTACAGTATGTGTGTGTGTGTGTGTGTGTGTGTGTGTGTGTGTGTGTGTGTGTGTGTGTGGTCTTTCTACATGCACTGTCTTTTCTTTCTGAATGACGTAGACCGGTCCACCGAGGGCTTAAGCTGCAATTCACAGCGATCTCACGTTACATTTGTGCCTTTAAAATAGCAGCGTCTTGACCCGTCGAAATATTGCTGATTGTCGGGGACGTTCGTAAGCTGTATTTCAGTACAGTTATCTGCCCAAACGAGAATTTGCTGCTGACGGCAGAGAGCGAATACATTCGACAGCGCATCCTCTGCGACCATCCGTCAGAGGCGGTGGCCGAGTGTAGCGCGTTGCGCAAGACGTATTTGCTCCTCAGTCGGGCACCGACACACGAGTCGCTATGGCCGAGACAAACAGCTGACGTCTGACGGAGCGGCAGGTATGCGTGTGCTGAAATTCCTTGCTTAGTGGGACGTCAGTACTGCTTTGCTTACTAATGATGATAGCAGACGTCATTATTGGTAAAAGTTCAGTTGCCAGTGTGTATCTTCTGTGGCTTTGTAACAAATGGTCGTTATCATCTACATCATCATCATTTAGAGCAGGATAACATTAGGAGTGCTTAACCGATTTTGGCCGTTGGTCGACTTTACTGGGCACTTGACAGACGTAAGCCTGCACTGAACTTTAAGTAATCGGACGAGAACTTTTCGGGTACATCGACGACTTATGAAATGGTAGGGTGTGAAACATGTACGATAGCAAATGCAGAACTGAAACGATTACAGGCATATCAGAAGTGTTGTTACGGCAAACGGTTCAAGGTCAGACGGATTTATCATGTGGAAATACAATGATATGGTGAAACCACTCAGCGTGAATGAAATTTCTCCCAAGAGACTTCTAATCAATTTACGTGTCCAGTTGTGCCACTGGATTCGTAATTTCCTATCACAAAAGAAGCAGTTCGTGGTAATTGACGAAAGCCATCTAGTAAAACAAAAGTGATATCTGACCTTCCCCATGGAACTGTTATAGGCCCTCTGCTTTTCCTGATCTGTATAAACGACTGCCTTAAAAACCGTCATTGTCCGGTTATTCATTTTGGAAATTTTCTGTGGAAACAGAAACTAAAATTGAACTGTGATATTAGTGGCCGGTGGCCGAGCGGTTCTAGGCGCATCAGTTTGGAACCGTGCGACCGCTACGGTCACAGGTTCGAATCCTGCCTCGGGCATGGATGTTTGTGATGTCCTTAGGTTAGTTAGGTTTAACTAGTTCTAAGTTCTAGGGGACTAATGACCTCAGCAGTTGAGTCCCATAGTGCTCAGAGCCATTTGAACCATTTTTGAACCATTTGAACCATTTGAACCATTTTTTTTTTGTATTAGTGAGGTTGTTGTTGTGGTCTTCAGTCCACACACTGGTTTGATGCAGCTCTCCATGCTACTCTATCCTGTGCAAGCTTCTTCATCTCCCAGTACCTACTGCAACCTACATCCTTCTGAACCTGTTTAGTGTATTCATCTCTTGGTCTTCCTCTACGATTTTTACCCTCCACGCTGCTCTCCAATACTAAGTTGGTGATACCTTGATGCCTCATAATATGCCCTACCAACCGATCCCTTCTTCTAGTCAAGTTGTGCCACAAATTTCTCTTCTCTCCAATTCTATTCAATACCTCCTCATTAGTTATGTAATCTACCCATCTAATCTTCAACATTCTTCTGTAACACCACAATTCGAAAGCGTCTATTCTCTTCTTGTCTAAGCTATTTATCGTCCACGTTTCACTTCCATACATGGCTACACTCCATACAAATACTTTCAGAAACGCCTTCCTGACACTGAAATCTATACTCGATGTTAACAAATTTCTCTTCTTCAGAACCGCTTTCCTTGCCATTGCCAGTCTACATTTTATATCCTCTCTACTTCGACCATCATCAGTTATTTTGATCCCCAAATAGCAAAACTCATTTACTACTTTAAGCGTCTCGTTTCCTTATTAGTGAGGTATCGAAAACAATTTATTTCCGTGTATTCGTGAAACATCTTTGATATTATGAAACAGCAGTAAGAAGAAATTTGTATAATGTACAAATGTACAAGAACAGTACCCAAATGAAGAAACATGATCCAGTGCACTTTCCGTACGATGGGTGCAGATGCTTAGTCTGTCTACAACGCGATATTTTAAACGTCTCTATGGCACCGCCACTTCATAGCTCTATTGACGGCTATCGTTTTCGCCTAAAGCCGTTGAAAGGTATCGAAAGCGCATTCCAGGTGTTACGGATTTCATTAAGCGGACTCGACTATAGAAGTGTCGTAGCAGAGAAGAATAAATGTATTAAAATTTCATGCAGGATGTGGAAATTTTTCAGGCAACAGAGTTTATGTCGTCATACCTCTTAAGCAATATGTCGTACAATTATGTATTTATGCAGGTACATTCAGCGGCATATTTGAATACTATCTGCTAAATATGTTACGAGAAGAGTCGGTAGCAAACCAGTAATAAACATAAACGTCAAGCATGATGCAACAGTTTTTCACGCATCTGAGTGTTTATGACGTCATATGTACTGATATAGGTGTTATAGAATGACATAATTTTGTAGGTTCATTCAGAGGCGTATATGGACATTGCCTGCAAAATGTGTTGAGAATAGAGTTGGTAGAAAATAAATAATAAATTTAAACGACATGTATAATGTGACAGATTTTCACGTATCCCATTGTTTATGAAGGCACATCTCCTGAACAGTGTTAGAAAGGTGGTTCTTATCTCCACGCCGGCCGGAGTGGCCTTGCGGTTCTAGGCCCTACAGTCTGGAACTGGGCGACCGCTACGGTCGCAGGTTCGAATCCTGCCTCGGGCATGGATGTGTGTGATGTCCTTAGGTTAGTTAGGTTTAATTAGTTCTGAGTTCTAGGCGACTGATGATCTCCGAAGTTAAGTCGCATAGTGCTCAGAGCCATTGAACCATTTTTTTCTTATCTCCACAGAGATTGTTACAACACAACAGAGAATGTGTTTACCGTGTTTGGTTGAAATCATTTAAGTAGTTTAGGAGAAGGAGATTAGTGTTTAACGTCCCGTCGACGACGAGGTCATTAGAGACAGAGCACAAGCTCGGCTTAAGGAAGGATGGTTAAGGAAATCGGCCATGCCCTTTCAAAGGAACCATCCCGGCATTTGCCTGAAACCACTTAAGGAAATCACGGGAAACCTAAATCAGGATGGCCGGAGACGGTTTTGAACCGTCTTCATCCGGAATGGGACTCCAGTATGCTAACCACTGCGCCACCTCGCTCGGTAGTGCTTTAGGAGGAGATTTAGAAAATACGCACAGACATACATACATAATTCTTTTTTTTAATATTTATGGATTTAAAAGACAGTTTGAGCAGCCCTCTTATATTGTCTGCAGATTATATTGTCATTTGCCGTCTTGTAACGCCATAAGAGTATCAAAACCAAATGCAAAATGATTTAGAGTGGCAATTGGCTCTAAATAATAAGAAGTGTACGTTCATCCACATCAGCACGAAAAGATAATCTCTAAAATTCAGTTACACCATAAATAACACAAATTTAAAAGCTGAAAATTCAATTAAACACTCCTGGAATCCAGTTACGAAAAATTTAAATTGGAACGACCGCATAGATAATGTCGTGGGGATTGGCGTGATGGTTTGTCGACGTGCTGTAATATTGTAAGACGAGGACCGGAGCGAAATGTGTGATTCGATTAAGAAGTAATATAGACCTTTGGTTTTATTTAACCTCTCCCAATTAACCGTTCAGGTCCTTTTTATGATTTACCTGTACGTACTGTTAAAGACCTGTAACCAGTCACCCTATTATGAATCCTGGAGGATGCAGTGAGCGCACTTGACAAACTACCCATTATTTCATAGTAGTTGGTTTTTACATGTGGCTTCATCTAGACGAGAAAAACATATTTATTTCTCCGGGACGTAATAGAATAAAAGAATCCTCCCTGTTTTCTCACAATCTCAAATCTCCTATCTTTCCAAATATGACATCTGTCCTGCACATTTCATTACGGCTCTAAGGATAAGCTCGTAACATAACTCTAAAAAAGTTTTAGGTCGTATTTCAAATAACGTAAGCAACGCCAAGCTGTTTTGGTCACTCTTAAATATATTCAACAAAATCTGATACAAAATAGAAGCGCGTTTCCTGCATGTGTACACTCACTACGACTGCTACCCGGGCAAGAAGGTCGAATATCATAGGTGTATTATTTTGCTCAAGAGAGCGTGTAATCGCTTTCAAAAGAGGGATGCTCTATAAAATAATGAAGTAAACGCTACAGCGAAGCTACGAAACAGAACGTAATGTGTTACGTCGCAACTAGGGTAGGCGTGAGTTATTACAGAGAGAGCTCTATTTTGGATACCGCACATCCGACAGGCAATTATTGGTATATTTTGATCAAATTTGCTGTTCAGTAGATTCGAGTGCATTATACATATTTACATGCATTTACATTTACACTTATTTTTAATTATGGTGGATCACCTAGATTCTAAGTGGTCCGTTTTCTGTACTGCATTTTTCTTACAAGTTGTACAAAAGACATATTTATTGCATCCCACTATGTACTTAAAATCTTAACAAATAAATAAAAATATAAAAAATAACGTTAGATTGAGAAATTAAACTCGCTTGACTTCAGAATATTTGATTTGGAAGGGAATAAAGAAGAAGATAGGATAAAATCCTACCACAAGTGGTGTTCCAGCGCGAGAACCTCGGTAGCACACTTCGAGCCATTCGCCTCTGGGTAACGTACTGATTTCTAATCCTAGTGATTGACTGGCTGTGGAGAAACATCTCCTAATGAACGTGGAGTGTCTGTCTTAAGTCTGTGTCCTACGCTGTTCTATTCAAATTACTACTCTGTTCTAGTTTGACGAAGTCCTTCTACCGTTCAATGAGCATGTTGGTATATTTCATTCATTCCAGATGTAGTGATGTAGAGGTACTACTTCTACACTATATGTATTACAGGTATAACGAACCTGCTTAAGGAACATCTTGCCACCGTAATAGCTAGTTATAATCTGCACATATTACTTCTTAGTGTCTACTTATTTGGAAGCTCTTAGCCGACCGTCTGTTAATTATTAATGTGGTGTTGTGTGCCTCATTTAGCCTTGCCTACACCGCTGATTAATTATAAATTGTCACTGTCGGAGTCACCGTTTTCGTTCTGTTCTGTGTGGGATAGTTCCCATGAGTCACATTGATTTTCACTTGTTTGTCTGTACAGTATCGTTTCTATGTATTCGGTATATAGTACATATGATGTATTGTGAGTGGCTGTATTCAGGTCTTTCCATTTCTCTGGGTTTCTTCTGGGTTCGTAGTTGTCGTCACGACGTGAAAGTTTTGTGTCAGGCCTGCATGCGTAGAAAAAAATGGTTCAGATGGCTCTGAGCACTATGGGACTTAACTTCTGAGGTCATCAGTCCTCTATAACTTAGAACTACTTACACCTAACTAACCTAAGGGCATCACACACATCCATGCCCGAGGTAGGATTCGAAACTGCGACCGTAGCGGTCACGCGGTGCCAGACTGAAGCGCCTAGAACCGCTCGGCCACCTCGGCCGGCGCATGCGTGGAGTGTAATGTAGAAGTTTATGTCCAGAAATTCTTGGATCCCCACAGGAACAGAATATTCACTGACTGGAAGATCATATCGTGGAATACACTTCTAGCAGCAGATAATATCAAGACTGTTTCGTCCATTTAGACTTTAAGTATATCGCATTGGTTTCACTATGGCATTATCTCCCGTCATACAAAAGGACGTTCCCATAGGAGTTTCGGTATTCTGACTGCCATATTCGGAAATACTGGAAGGCGGTCGACAAACAACTCTTTTAATTCTGGATCAGATGGTATTTTGGGCTTCATCTTCAACTATTTCCCAATAGGGCACTCAGAAAGAATTACACTTTTAAGGGTAGGTCCTTGCTGCCTGCTTTGTTGCCAGCGGAGTGAATCACTCGACAGTCCTAAACGGCGAATGCTGTCAGGGAAGACCCGGGAACACCCGGGTCTCCCAGACGGGGCGTGGGCGGTGACGAGACGGCGGCGTCTAGATGGCGGCCCGCGGGGGCGTCGCCCCACCCCCCACCCCTACTGCACCGCCTGCCGGCGTCGCTATAAAAAGCCCACCCCATACTCCCACACCTCCACGCCTCCATATCCCCAGGACGACAGCGTCATTTCGTGTCGCGGGCCTGCAGTTGCTCTTCCCTGGCGACAGTGCCAGGCTCAATCAGGTGGCTGACTCGCTGCACAGCGTCGCATTGCGGGTCGGGTCAGACTAATAGGCCGTCAGTAAGACCGCAACGACAGCTCCTGCGAGGGGAGGCTGGCGAAATGTAAATAATCCTCGGACAGACGGACAGTGTTACGCCTGCAACCAAGCCAACACTTGGTGAGATTCGCGAGCCGAGGCAGACGAGGTAAGAAATGTTGGCTCATGAGTTCACACATTTTTAGATACAGGTAAATATGAAAGTGTGAAATTAATAGCATCTATTGCATAATAGTTACGCTTATCAACAAATATGCTAATAAAAATAATAACAATAATAATAATAATAATGAAATTACAATGAAATGAAAACCCTTAGGTGCTTACAGGCGTTAACATACGTCAAGGGGGACAGATGAAAACGTGTGCCCCGACCGGGACGTGAACCCGGGATCGCCTGCTTACATGGCAGGCGCTCTATCCATTTTTTTTTAATCTCATTTTGTTCGTTATGTTCAAATGTGTGTGAAATCTTATGGGACTTAACTGCTAAGGCCATCAGTCCCTAAGCTTACACACTACTTAACCTAAATTATCCTAAGGACAAACACAAGCACCCATGGCCGAAGGAGGACTCGAACCTCCGCCGGGACCAGTCGCACAGTCCATGACTGCAGCGCCTGAGACCGCACGGCTAATCCCGCGCGGCTTGTTCGTTTAAGTTCGTTGCAATTGTTCGTGGCGGACGTCACGTGACGCTCATTGAAGTTCATTATTGATCCGTTCACTCAGTTTTTTTTATTACAGAGGGCAGCTAACCCTCTGACCGAACACACTGAGCTACCTTGCCGGCGGTCCATCTGAGCCACCGAGGACACAGAGGATAGTGCGATTGCAGGGATTTATCTCTGGCACGCCTCCAGCGAAACCCACGTTCTCAACGTATTGTCCTGCACTACATTCGTAGTGCCCCCTCCCATTATACTCATTACTCGCGGCGCGTTGCCGATTCCCGTAAGAGTTCGGGCACTGTTTGTGCATCCGCACAGAAGAAGATGATGGTCAAGTGGCCGGTGAGCCTTAACTGTATGTATACTAATATGGTACCTGTTCTTTCGGACATGTCCGAAAGAACAGATACCATCTTAGTTCAAATGGTTCAAATGGCTCTGAGCACTGTGGGACTCAACATCTTAGGTCATAAGTCCCCTAGAACTTAGAACTACTTAAACCTAACTAACCTAAGGACATCACACACACCCATGCCCGAGGCAGGATTCGAACCTGCGACCGTAGCACCATCTTAGTATACGCATAATAATAATGTGCATACCTTATATGAACAAAGAAAGTATTGTTTTGTTGGAATTTTGTTGTTTTGTACGTAATTAAGTATAGTTTATGGTGAGAACGAAATAATTTTTAAGCTTTCTTTACTCTCCGTTTCGCATTTTTGTGTAAGTGGGAGTTTTCGTGCTTTTCTATTCTTTTTTCAGACAAATATGCTAGATCAGTAGCGCATGTTTAACAAATTAACTTCTGGGCTCAAAAATCAGACACTCTTGCGTTGCACCCACACAAAAATTTACGCTTATTACATACTTCTTAGGTAAATGTAGTCACGTTTATTTGATTTCGTCACTTTTTCAGTCAATGGTTCTGGTCTGAGAGGCATTAGTTCCTCTGAGGCTAACTCTCCCTGGTAATTTTCTTTTCTGTTATCTCTTAAAGCAGATTCAACAGAGTTCATTTTGATACTGCAAACAAAGGCCGACTTCTGCACAATAAACAACAAACTCCAAACACGAACTGCCCTTTGTGGAAATGATGAAATTCAAGTAGCACTGTTCACCAACATAGTCACCTGATTAGAGCAGAAATGAAGCTCTGGGAAACATAAGGGCCAAAAGAGCGTGCAGCGCGGTTTAGCAATACGGTCTGAGGCGTCTTGTCACGGTCCGCGCGGCTTCACCCGTCGGAGGTTCGAGTCCTTCTTCGGGCATGGGTGTGTGTATCTTCCTTAGCGTAAGTTATTTTAAGTTAGTTTTAGTAGTGTGCAAGCTTAGGGACCGATGACCTCAGCAGTTTGGTCCCATAAGACTTTACCACAAGTTTCCAAATTTACTTTTTCCAAAAGCGCACCGTCATCTATCCCAAAAAAAAAAAATGGTTCAAATGGCTCTGAGCACTAAGGGACTCAACTGCTGTGGTCATCAGTCCCCTAGAACTTAGAACTACTTAAGGGGCTCCGGAAAGGCTCAAAATCATGAAAAATTCAATTTTTACTTTTTTGCGTTTTCTGAATCTGCAGACTATTAAATTCCGAAGACTACAACTATTTTTAAATTTTTTTTTGAAATGTGTTCTACATGGGCGTGACCCACTGTGGCGCTGTTAAACTCCTGTCAAATGGTGTTATTATTAACGTCCGTGTTCATCAGGGTGATGTGAGATAAAGTATGTGTTGTGGCTAACCTGTGATGGTTCAATATATATCGCTGGTGTGATTGTCGATTGTTTCATGTTTATTTACTCTGTCGTTATCTCGAAAATATTCGTAATTAATTCTGTTTCTTGAGTCTCTGTTTTGTTGAAGTATAATAATGAGTAAAAGTAAAGTTATTAGAAATCCTCTGAAGGCTTTTAAGAAAAGGAGAAATGTTGGAAAGCCAAAGGTATGTGTTATTACTGTAAACAATAAAGACGATGAAAATCCCCAACATAGCTTGTGTCCCAAAGAAGAAGACAGTTGGTGTAAATATAACAAAGGATTGCTAACTGGTGAAGTGTACACTCATAAGCATAGTCTGCCTCATGCAATAATGGAGGTGATAAAACCTATTTTCAGAGACTTAGCAGCACCTGAACTGTTGAAAAAGTGTATTCACGGAAAAACTCAAAACCCCAATGAAAGTGTAAATAGTGTTATATGGTCGAGAATCCCCCAAGACTGTATTTGTTGGAATAGAAAAACTTCACTTTGGTGTGTATGATGCTGTTGCGACTTTCAATGATGGCAACATTGTAAGGTGCAAGGTATTTAGAAATATGGGAATGAAGATAGGTTCTAACATGGTACGAGCGATGCTTGCTTTAGACAAGGAACGCCTTCGGGCTGCAGACAGGGCTGTAAAGAGTCTAGAAATACAAGCAAGAGTAAACAGGAGGAGGAACAAGAGGAAGCTGGAGGAGGAGTTTGCAGAGGATGAAGATAATCCATCCTATGGACCTGGAATGCACTAAAAAGTTAATCCAATCTTTGTCTCTCGATTCGCAATTTTCTCATACTAATTACATGTCTTCTAAGGATCTTCCGAACATATTTGTTTCAAACTTTCAGTAAATGTTACACAGTACCTTCTGCATAATTTAACACAGCCTTTTTCCAAAAAACTGTATATTTTTGAATATATAAATAAAAAATTGCAAAAAATGTTGTGAATTTTCATTACAATTGAAATAAAAATCATCTTTAATAACTGAACTAAAATTGTGGTGTCACCGCCAGACACCACACTTGCTAGGTGGTAGCTTAAATCGGCCGCGGTCCAATAGTACATGTCGGACCCGCGTGTCGCCACTGTCAGGATCGCAGACCGAGCGCCACCACAAGGCAGGTCTCGAGAGACTGACTAGCACTCGTCCCAGTTATACGACGACGTTGCTAGCGACTACACTGACGAAGCCTTTCTCTCATTTGCCGAGAGACAGTTAGAATAGCCTTCAGCTAAGTCCATGGCTACGACCTAGCAAGGCGCCATTTGTACCATTGCATGTATCTCAAGATAGTCTCACTTGTATCATCAAGAACGCTGTATACCAAAGGACGATATAAAAGTTAAGTGTTCTAGTAGGTACGTTCTTTTCTTTATCACATTCATCACATATCCTGTTCCAGACTTCGCGCCAGTCGGCGTGTGTGTACGTGTGCCCTTTCGGCTACCCGTCTCTGTGGACTGGCTGCCTTGTCAGCCCACTACAAAAATTTTGTAAAATCCCTGTGTTAAGTTGTAGCCCATATTCCAATAAATAATCTGTAAAGAGTTCAACTTCCTACCTCAAATACTTTGTGAGGAAAGATGTAATTTATAAGCGTTATTTTAACATTGCAAGTATAGGGCGTTCCGGAGCCCCTTAAACCTAACTAACCTAAGGACATCACACACACCCATGCCCGAGGCAGGATTCGAACCTGCGACCATAGCAGCTGCGCGGCTCCGGACTGGAGCGCCTAGAACCGCACGGCCACCGCGGCCGGCCATCTATCACACTTTTAAGTGAATATCAGAGAAACCAGCGAGACATCTTTTCGTGAATGTTCATGTGTACAACATGGCCCTACAGCACAGACAAACCTGACAGCCCAGAACTGCTAACAGTTGTCAGAACCATGAAGAAATGCTACGGTCTCCCAATCGACGATCGCATCGTGTGGCGAGTGCCTGCCGGCGGGTAGACCTGATCGCCTGGTGCAAATCTTTAATCTTTTGAGGTGACGCCACTTCGGCGAAGGATGATGATGAAGACGACACAAACACGCAGTCCCTGAGCGGAGAAAATCTCCAACCCAGGCGGAAATCGAACCCGCCCCCCCCCCCTCCCCGCATGACAAGCCGGAATGGTGTCCACTCAGCTAAGGCGGCGGACACAATAGACGATGACGTGCTTCATGGTTCTCAGGGCCACAAATTCATTTCCGTGTTATAAAATCCAAAACTTAATATACTATATCTCATTCAGAATCTCACAAAATAGGTTTTTCTATCAGTATAACTATAAAATATACTGATGTCTGATCAAATCTTACTGTATAGTGAGTGATTGGCATATTTAAGAAGTGTGCTACCGTCCAGCAGGATTTATGCCATGCGAACTGGCATGAAAGTCTGCTGCAGTGTGCTTCCACCTGGTGGCATTGAAGTAAGCTTGTAGCTGAATGGTAATGGATAACAGTACACACCGTGAACCGTACACGTTCTGTATCGAATCCAATCCGTATGTATTTGATCCACAAGGCAATTACGTCGCGCGAGTTGCGCATGCGCAGAAGCTCCTGAAAACGTGCACAACTGAGGGTGAGCCCACGACCCTGATACAAAGCTTCACGGTGTCTAGAAGAGCTACAATGTAGCATAGCGCGCTGGTTTTAGTGCGGTAAATTTCAGACTACTGCATCCAAATTACCTTTAACATCATTCAAAGAAAAATAACCAATAAATACGCAAGGTGTCAAAACTGTTCACGTGCCATTGTGCTCTTACATGACAGCCGTCAATGGAGGTAAAGTTTCCGTGAAGCAACCACATTCAAAGAAAAATAACCAATAAATACGCAAGGTGTCAAAACTGTTCACGTGCCATTGTGCTCTTACATGACAGCCATCAATGGAGGTAAAGGTTCCGTGAAGCAACCACATTCAAAGAAAAATAACCAATAAATATGCAAGGTGTCAAAACTGTTCACGTGCCATTGTGCTCTTACATGACAGCCATCAATGGAGGTGAAGGTTCCGTGAAGCAACCACATTCAAAGGAAAATAACCAATAAATACGCAAGGTGTCAAAACTGTTCACGTGCCATTGTGCTCTTACATGACAGCCGTCAATGGAGGTAAAGGTTCCGTGAAGCAACCACATTCAAAGAAAAATAACCAATAAATACGCAAGGTGTCAAAACTGTTCACGTGCCATTGTGCTCTTACATGACAGCCGTCAATGGATGTAAAGGTTCCGTGAAGCAACCACATTCAAAGAAAAATAACCAATAAATACGCAAGGTGTCAAAACTGTTCACGTGCCATTGTGCTCTTACATGACAGCCGTGAATGGAGGTAAAGGTTCCGTGAAGCAACCACAGACAGCCAATGGATGTAGCTTAGTGCTGAGTCGTCCGAGAACCGACAACTGATATGCTCTGGATTCCAGCGTGATCTTGTTGTTCTCCAGCACTGGTGTGTAAAATTCGAATGTCACATGCGACAGCGCGACCTCCTGTTTCTCATTGCAGACCAGTTCGTGTAAGCAACACTCGAAACCAAAACGAGAACCGTTACTGGCTGCTCTTCCAAACGTTTTCGATTTTCGGAAGAGTATTCGTTTTCGTTCGCAGCCAACTGTCTCTTGAAACTGCTTGTTAATCAGCTATATGAAAAGGAAAACTTCACTGAAAGATTTCTTTTATTATCACTCCATGCATACTTTATACCTGCTGTGTCCGGCCTGGTGATGTAGTGGTAAAGCGCACATTTGGAAACCGAGAGGTCATGGAATCGAATTCACATCGGGCCACGGAGATTTTCTGTTTGCCTATAAGTTACCCTCATCGCTCACCGATGATACGAGAGGCCAAACTCGACGTGGTTAGGATTCTTCGTTAACCTGAATATCTTTTTGACCCTTGGGGTAGGTAACGGACTGCAGGTCATCGAAGTAGCGTCCAACTAAAAGGCACTGAGCCAGACGAAATTACTGTTACTAAACAGGGTGGCGTAGATAAAAGTAACCCCTGTAAGTACAAAGGAAATGCAGTGAAATTACAGAGACGAAGAGCAGAAAAGGACTTTTGCTTTATTTACAATGAAAAATTCCGTGAAAAATGCATGTATATATAGAGGATGTTGAAAGTGATCTGCCACATCAGTATACGGCTGTGTACGTCTATGCATATTCACAAACACCCGGCGTAAAGTTTGGATATTTATGGCCACAACTTCACGGCTCATGTCTTACAGTTCTTGTATTGTGTGTATATTGCTCGCCAAGTGTCTCCACAGGAAAAAATCACATGTTAGATCCGGCGAACGTGGTGGTCATAAATGTTTGCTGACAGTTCGTTCCTCAGTGAAGACATCATAGACTCGTTCCAGGTTGCCTTAGACGTGTGGCATGTTGCCCCATCTTGCTGCAAGAAGCAGTATTGTCTTTCACATTCAGCGATTTGAGCACAAAATGTATAAAAACTTTTCCATATATGCAACCACGTTGCGGATGATGTCAAAAAATATCGGTCCAGTGATACACGTTTCTGTTATACCGAAACAAACGCCGATTTTTTCATCATGGAGTAGTTGCTGACACACAATTTTCGGGTTTCCCGTTGCCCTTCACGTGATGTTCTGTGAATTCACATGAAGCCAAACGGTGAAACCTTGCTTCATCACTCACGATGTAGTGGAAGGGGTCTAGCAAACCATCGTTGATGTTATTCAAAACCCACGTGCAGTAATCTGTATGTTTCTGACTGTCATCCTCCCGTAATTGAGGCACAACAGACACATGATATGGCTTCGATTTAATACCTTTCAATATCCGCTTGCGAATCCTCCTACATGGTGAGAGTGTTGGGCGAATCTACGTGTAAATTTCTTTGGGTTCTGAACAATTCTATGGCGAATGTCTGTAATATCTTGTGGCGCGCGAACTGAAGGAATTCTTTGACGTTTTACATTTTGCACAGATCCGTAGGTATGCCAATTTTTATACAGATTCTGAAATGCTTTCTTTGCTGGTAGTCCTCTAACTGGATACTTGACCTCGAAAATTTCGCGAGTTTTCTTAATCTAACCTGTTTCCACATATCCTTCCACAGTTTCATTTCTTTCATTTGTCGAGAAAGTAATTCTGTAGACTGCAAAGAGAAACGTCTAAAATGAAATGCTGACGGAAGAATTTAAAAACGCTTATTGCATAAACTGCCACATTTTGTAGCTGTTTACTCTATTTCAGAGGTCGAAATAATGCATTCGCATTGAAAGAGGAGGCAGCTTCTTTTAACTGCGCCACACTTTACTTGCATTAACATTAGCCCATAGTATTTTGTTAAGAACCGTTTAGTTAGTTAAAAAGAACATGAAAATACGTAAGCATAAAATATTTTGACAACAAGTTGTGACAAAATACGGAAATTGTGTGATTTTTCTGTTTAATCCTGGACTTAAGTTCTCAAATCTTCTTCCAACGTCTGATGCAACTAGAAAAAGAAAACATAATAAAACACTTCACCCTACAAACAAAGCTTGGTAATACATTTCTTCTTATTATTTACACAACTACATAAAATTATAACGGTAAGAACTGCTTTCAGTTTACACTGGTTAGCTTCAGATTCTAAGTTATGAAAATAAAAGCATAAAAATTAAATTGTGTAAAGTTGTGCATAATTTCAGTTCCAACTGCAAGAATGAGTCCTGAACATTATCTGTCCCCTCTCTCTGAAAAAAAAGGCGATTCCTTGCCCTGGAATCCATCGGCCGCTACATCTGATGACTTTTTATTGGCTTGGACTGCTACTCATCCGTTTTATCACTTGGCTGTCTTTGTCTTCTTTTCATCCTCCCACTGTCCCTGTCTTGTATTCGAAACATTGGCCTTTCTCAGCCCTGGTTCTCTGACATGCCCTCTCGGTCTTTAACACCTTCCCCCAGGTCGAGGATTTCCATTCATGAGTTTACCTGTAACAATTTTTATTGATAATTAAAAACATCTTCTTCCAATTACTGAAAAATTTTTCTATGAAAATGTAGTAACTCTAGTTCGAAAAACTAGAAACTTTTCATCAACTCTTAGAGACAGAGAAACTATTTCAAAAAGCTTAAGAACTTTTCTCCGGAAAACGCAGAGTCAGTTACACGTTCCACACATCATTTGAACTATTCTTTTACCGAAATAATGTGGAAAGAGTCACTTTACACGATATGTATACCTGATTAGTATTAACACTAATTATCATATTAAATTTTAGTCCTATTCATGCATCTACATCTAAACCTAGATTTTTTACGGGCTACCAGTTATGAACAAGAAATTCATGCATGACATAGGAGTTGTCCAGGAGAAATGGTTTTAGGTTCAATTTAAAAGTTCCTTTGTCAGATATTTTACATTGCTGATCAAATAAAAATTTTTGCTGCGCAAATTGAACTCCTTCCTGACCAGCTGACAAATTTAATAATGGGCGAAAAGGGCATTTTTTCTCTTTTGACATAGGTATAGACATTAATTCTTCGCAAAATGGGATGGACCAACTATGACGAATATATTTAACTATGGCAGTGAAGTTAAAATATGTAAATTCTTGACGAATTACCTATATGACAACTGTGGGTGAACACACGTATTATTCCTACTGCTTGCTTTGTGCACTCAGTACTTTCTTCCTAAGTAATGAGTGGAAATATGGGAAACATGTCAGAAGGCTGATTCGTTTGTTTCCAAGGCTAGCAATTAAACTAAGAGCAAAGGAAGCTGAACTTAATTATCTAAGAAGCCCATGGGCTACATAGATAAATAGTCCTGCATAAACTGAAGACCACTTAATAATTCTCTGGAAAACATCATTAAAAATCCTTTCAGTGGTTTGATCTCTAATGGAATTTGTTACAACACCAGTATCTTCTGCAAAAAGGACCAATTCTGCGTACTGAATGTGAACTGGAAGGTAATTCACATGTATAATGAATAAGAGTGAATCCAAGACTAAGCCCTGTAGGGATCCCTTTGTGGTTTCTCTACAGTCATCGAAACTTTCCACTCTTTCAAAATAGAATTATTCAGCACAATATTTTTCACTCTGTGTATTAGATATGGTTCAAACCAGTTGTGTGGAAATCCAGCAGTTCCATAAAACTTGAGGTTTCCTAAAAATGTGACATGAGATACAAGAAAGGTAAAAAATCTAATGCTATTTTATTATTTAATGTTCATAATATTTGATTAGTGAATATATAAATAGCAATGTCGGTTAAGCAACTCCTCTAGAAGCCAAACTGTGATATACTCTGCTTAAATGTGAGGTTACTCTTGAACACGTCACTTCTTTAGACATTTTGGAAAACGATGTCAGTATCGAAATAAGACGATGATTACTTAAATGTTTGTTGTCGTATTTCATATGAAGAGATTTGACAACTGCACATTTTATATCTGTCTGGAAAAGTTCCCTGTGACAATGATGCACTGCATATATCACTAAGTACATTAATTATTAAGTGACGAAAACTTTTCGTATCTATGTTTCAGATTCCATCAACGTCGTATGAGCTTTGGGTTTTTGGAATTACTAGTTGCTTAAATTTTGTGGACTGGAACTTTTAATACACCCCCCTGCTTCCTCAAATGAACCATTTAGTACTATTTTCGTTGCAACGTCTAGAAAGTCATTAATAAAAGTAATCACAACTTGTGAAGTATCAGTTACAATACTGTCATATAGTTTAACTGTTCTGATATCTTGTACGCTGATTGGCTGCCCTGTCTCCCATTTCACAATGTCCCACACAGTTTCAATCTCATTATCTCCATTATTAATTTCTGTATGGATGTATATACTTCATGACATTTTAATGACTTACCTTTTGTAGTATGCAAGTGATCTTCGATCTTAACTTACTCTTCCCTTTCTATTAATTTTCCTCTTCCTCTTCACAATATTTTCATTCTCTTAGTTATGCACAGCTTATTTGTTGTTTTAATGGATAACTTTTTTGTGGATAACTTTTTACGAAAGTAACTCGTAAGCATTAACACAGATTTACCATGGAACAAGCTGAATTTGACATTAGTCATCTCCTTCTGTATGTACCTTATCCCATACCACCTCCTTTAACTTACTCTTAAAACATTTTATCCTGATTTGTATGAACCTACCTCAGGTTTTTGTTAATTGTTCACCACGGCCTGATAATGTATTAACAGCTGGGTATATATTAATTGTTTCATCTTGAGCAGTGTCTATAATAACGTTATCAATCAGTTTCCCGCAGTCTTGCGGCAAACGAGCTGGAAGATTTACTATAGAAATTACATTTAAACACCCAATTAATAATTCCATTTCATTTTTTTTTTGCATATCATTTAAGAAATCTACACTGAAATCTCCACAAACTACTGTTCCCTCTTGTCTGACAGGTAACTGAAAAATGAATCTAAATTTCTCTCCTAGAGGGGATCTGTAGACCGTTACAATTACCTGGGGAGTATTCTGCAGCAACAACTCATCACTTGCTTCTAGATTCTGATTGACACAAAATCTATTTTTATCAACATTTTTTTACTTTGTGGCCAACTTTTACATGTGCAACAACTCCTTCTTTTTCCGAAAATGATGCTGTTCCAAAATCCCAGATATTCAGCATTTCAATCCGGATGTGATTACGTGGTGTTCAGACAGGTACGGATAATCTACATCTACATCTAATCTACATAGACACTCCGCGGTGTGTGGCGGAGGAAACCTTGTATCACTACTGATCATTTTCTTTCCTGTTCCACTCGCAAATAGAGCTAGGAAAAAAAAGACAGTCTTTATGCCTCCATATGAGCCCTAATTTCTCGAATCTTATCTTCGTTGTCCCTACACGCAATGTATGTAGGTGGCAGCAGAATAATTCTGCAGTCAGCATCAAACTCCGGTTCTCTAAACTTCCTCGATAGTGTTTCTCGAAAAGAAAGTCGCCTTCTCTCCCGAGATTCCCATTTGAGTTCCCAAAGCATCTCCGTAACACTTACATGTTGTCGAATGTACCGGTAACAAATCTTGCAGCTCACCTCTGATTGTCTTCGCTGTCCTCGTTCAATCGGACTTGGTACCGATCCCAAACACACGAGCAGTACTGAAGAACAGGTCGCACAAGTGTCCTATATGCCGTCTCCTTTACAGGTGAATCACTCTTTTGTAAAATTCTCCTTGTACACCGAAGTCGACCATCTGCCTTCCATACATCAGTTCTCACATGCTTGTTCCATTTAATTTCACCTTGCAACATTACGCCCAGATGTTTAAATGACTTGACTGTATCAATCAGGACACTAGTAAAACTGCAACCGAACATTACAGTTTTGTTCATCCTATTTATCCGCATTAATTTTCATTTTTCCCCAAAAGAGCTATCTGACATTCATCACAACAGCTAGAAATTTTGTCTGAGTCGTCTTTTATCTTTCACTCAATGTAACTTAAGGATTTTCCACATCATCTAGATATACGACAAACTCATCTGTCTTTTCTTTTAACTACCTAACATACTGATGAAACAAATTAATTTTATTTTTCTGGAAACTGTTACATGTATTGGTTCAAATGGCTCTAAGCTCTATGGGACTTAACATCTGAGTTCATCAGTCCCCTAGACTTAGAACTACGTAAACCTAACTAACCTAAGGACATCACACACATCCATACCCGAGGCATGATTCGAACCTGCGACCGTAGCAGCAACGCGGTTCCGTACTGAAGCGCCTAGAACCGCTCGGCCGCAACGGCCGGCTTTACATGTATTATTGTCCTGTTCTACTCTAATTTCTTTCAATACCACCGGTATGTAACCCTAACCTAACTTAAAAGTTGAAACTCTCCTATAATCACAGTGATTTTTACTTGTTTGCATATGGTCCCCACTACACTTTCTGCAAGATTCTCAGCAAATATGACCTTCCGCCTCCTATTCGGGTGCAGGCCATGTACAAGACCTGTTCCAGAAAAAAAATCGTTGTTTGAAAAATATGAAGCATTGATCCGAAAAATTTAAAATTATTCATCGGAAAATTTGAAACTTTTATTTCGAAGAAGTATCTTTGAATATATCAATACTCTAACGCCCCATGAATAAATGCTTTCAAGTATTTCATACAACTGACGCCTTTTCAAATGTACGAGGGTGTGATGCCTCCGAATATTCTCTTCTGTTCCCAATATCGGTTGAGACATCACATGTCATTCATATTATTCCCGCTTCGTTGACGCCAACTACGACCCTCTGTCATTAGAGGACTCCGAACTGTAGCATGTAACACGGATGATGTTAACGTAACTCTGTCAGTGGAGAAATAGCGTGTTGCAATTGACTTTAGAAACGCAACAGTGTTCATCCACACATGGAGCACACTCTCTTTCAGCATGACAATGCCGGACCACACGACCGATGAGACACCTGCAGCAATCAGACGCCTTAGTTTCACTGTCATCGATCAACGTCCATACAGTCCCGGCTTGTTAGTCTCTGATTTTCACTTGTTTCCAAAACTTAAAGAACACCTTCGAGGACTTCACTTTGACAGTGATGAAGCGGTGCAAGCAGAGGTGTGATTGTGGCTCCATCAACAAAGTCGAAGTGATGGTACAAACCAAACTGGTCTGTCGCTGGGATAAATATGTTCATTATCATTGGGAATATGTTGAGAAATAAATACGACGAAATGAATATTAAGATGTAATTGGGTAATAAAGTTTGTTTTCTTTGAAATAGTTACAAGAATTTTCAAATAAAAGAATTCGGAGCCTTATTTTTCAGCTTGCCCTCGTATGTTGTTCAGTGCCGACACGTAAGGTATTCTTATTATTCACTGAGTTGCAGATATAGTTTGTAAAACCGCTCGATTCCAGGGTCGGGCTTTTTTTTATATTTTTTAAAGAGGACAATTGAATTTTGAGCCCCTGGTGTCCACGGGTAAAAAGAAAAGATCAATACTGATTAGTTCGTGCGTGTGTAGTAGCGGCATTAATTGGACCGTCCAAAATGCCATCCACATTCCTCGCCATTTAAATTGCAACAAATGTCAAATGAGCAGAAGTGTACCACTTGCTTACAGGGACGTCACACTGCAATCCGGTATTTGTAATTTTTTTATACTCATAGTACTTGAAGCTGAGCACCCAAATATCGGTCCATTAAAGCAGTATGATGCAACTCTCAAAAATTCCAGAGAAAATCGTCTTTGAAGTATTCCGAGCCTCCTTAATACCCTGAAGTAATGCTGATTTCTCTACGGGCAGCGTGGCTCTATGTTGGAGTGTTTACCTTGCCACATAGGCAATCCAAGTTCGATTTCTTGCTGTGGCCAGATTTTAAACTAAACTGCATGCTCCACGAACATTTCCGCGAAGCGTAAAATATATAACCATGAAAAACATCTTTAACTTGTATTTTTTTTTAAATTTAAACGTAATTTAAACAATCTACATCAATTATCTTCTATAACAATTGACAGTTAATTTATATTTACAATTAAAATTGGATTTTCAGCGCCATATGTACTTAAGAATAAAAAGGCGTGCATTTCCCATAAAAATTACTACTAGAAATGTGTTAACTAAAAAACATTTGATGAATTTCATATATGAATGATGCAGGTATTCGAATAGAGAGAAGAAAACGAAAAAGTAATGACCGAAACAAGACTCCAACCAGCGATTCCCGGTCTCGAGCACCACTTGTTTTTTTTCACATCTTTATGTATTTTACGCTTCACGAAAATGCTCTGATGTTTGTTTTCCTTTTGAACATAACCCCCATAGTAGATTTAAACACTTGTCCCACCTAGTGATTTTAGCTGTGATGTACACTAGGCCACGTTTCTGTGGGTGACATTTCGCCTGCGAACGAAGGAGACGTACTCAATCTCACTTCGTTAGCTACTTTTCAGAAAAATTCATCATGTCGAAATGTTCGTAAGCAGCCGCACAACGGTAGGGCTGAGATGTCTTCAGACTATTGCCAGAGTTCGCAGAGTTTCGTCATCATGTGTTGAGGACGTTGCACTTCAGAATAATCTGTGCTGTTCGCTTTATTTAACTAAGGCCCACAAATTATATAATTTCGGCCCTTCATTTCTCGTCAATATGTCTTTTTTTTATTTATTTCTGTGGGTTTCGTGTGCATCCTAACATGGCAATGATCTGGCATTGAAACAAGATGTATCCAAACAGAAACCAACAGAAGGCTGTGAAATGAAAACAGCTGGATGGATCGTGAATGTCATTGCCTACAGGAGATAGTGTCGTCTGTGTAAGACTGTTGAGGCCCAGAAGTCGCCGCAAGAGTGACACAGGCGCATAGCCACACGACGGAAAGGTCTTAGAAAGAATAACAGAACAGTATAGTGCGCTTCTTTACAGCAGAAGGGGTGCAGGGAACGAAAATTCATCGAAGAACAGCACAAGTGTATGGTGAGCGCTGCATATTCGTTTAAATTCCGACACTCAATCCGATCTCGGAACAATAGTTGTCACAGTAACAGGCCACTCTTCAGTAATGAAGGCATCCACCTGATGGGCAATGGTATCGCTTCCAGAGTGTGCGTTGTCGGTCAACGACATACCACGACCTTGAATCGCTTGTGATTCAGCTTGACACTTGCAATATATATGTTATGTTCTTCTATATTTTGGGCCTTATTTGTTGAAATGCACTTTCCCGCATTCCTTCGGCTACCAGGAAACGCTTTACACCCGTTTGCTGTTATCCTGAAGCCTCCATTTTACCGTTGTCCAGCACGACTGACAAAGGAATGGTCTACTCCAGCAGCTCGAAAACCGTCCTGAAATTTTTTATACAGTAAGAATATACCAAAAGGAACACAATGACTAAATTTTAGCTGCTAACACATCAAGAATTTTTTTTTAATGTTGAAATTGCTAGATTCGTAGTTCACCCGGCGGCTGTAAAAATGTGCACCCTGCCGTTGCAGTAGCAAGCAGCACATGCGCAACACGGCAGGGTATAGCCTTACTTGACGGTGCATCGGTAAGCAGGTAACGTGGCACGACGCGATCGTAATTTGTAAAGCGAATTTCAGTTTCCGTTCATTCTTTTCCTCACACAATTATTAACAGTTACAACTTGCTCGAATTTGAAACTCGTTTACTAGATAGTAAGCGGTTGTCTATGAGATATTGCTAGATTCTCACAATGGAGATAAAACTAAATTAATTTTCTTTGTGTTTTCTTGATACATGCTTGTCAATAGCATATTTCTTTGTGCAGTTCTCTGAGTTTCACAGTAATGCAGAATCCAGTCAACGTTTTCAACCATTATTGGTTAAATGGCTCTGAGCACTATGGGACTTAACATCTGAGGTCATCAGTTCCCTAGAACTTAGAACTACTTAAACTTAACTAACCTAAGGACATCACACACATCCATGCCCGAGCCAGGATTCGAACCTGCGACCGGAGCGGTCGCGCAGTTCCAGACTGAAGCGCCTAGAACCGCTCGACCACACGGCCGGCGTTTTCAACCATGCAAAGATGAAATGTGAAGGACATAATCATCATTACGTTCCTCCTATCCGTCTCCATTTCATGCGATCCACTGCTTCCTGCATAACGCCGGCGTACGTGCTGCCGTCCATCACGCCACCCATGATCAGAAATCTCTTCCTCCGTTGCCTCCTTTTTCCTTCACGTACTCTTCTAAGACAGTTTTCATAAGCTCCCCCTCTATTCCTAATATATATTTCCAATCCAGTTTCGTTTCCTTTTTTTAATTACACCCAGTAATTGCCTATGCTCTCCCTTTCTTCTCAGTAACTCTTGATTTTTCGCTCTACCCATTCAATTACTCTTTCCACAGTGCCCACGTTTCAGAATCATACAAGAGGACACACTTTTTTTTTGAGTCATCAGTCTTCTGACTGTTAGATGCTACCCGCCATGAATTACTCTGCTGTACGATCTCAGCAACCTGTGTCCTCAATTATTTGTTGGATGTATTACAATTTCTGCCTTCTTCTACTACAGCTTTGGTGCCGTGGAAGTCATTCCCTGATGTCTTAACAGATGTCCTATCATTCTGTCCCTTCTCCGTGTCGGTGCTGTCCACATACTCTCGGATTCTACTTTCTCAGACATTTCTCCCCAAAATTACGACACATGTCTGATATTGGTCGACTTCTGCTGGAGAGGAATGCGCTGTTGGACAGTGCTAGTCTGCTTTTTATGTCCTCCTTGCTCCGTTCGTCATGGATTATTTTCCTGTCTAGGCAGCACTATTTCTTAACTTCATCTACTTTATTATCATCAATTCCGATAACTTTTTCGTTGTTCTCATTTTTGATATTTATCATTGCTTTCATCTTTCTCCGATTTACTCTCAGTCCATATTCTGCACTCAATATTCTGTTCGTGCCATTCAGCACATCCGTAAGTCATCTTCACTTTTTCTGAGGATTGCAATGCCACCAGCGAATCTCATAATTGATAACTTTTCACTTTCAATCTTAATCGACTGTTTAACATATTTCTGTCGCTGCTTTTTCGGTGTACAGATCGAATAGTAGGGGCGAAAGATTTCCACTTTTATTGTCCCATCCTGGTTCTTGTACACGTACATTATCCGTATTTTACTATGGTTTACCCCTATTTTGCTAAAAATTTCGAACATCTTGGACCATTTTACTTTGTCGAACGCTATGAACGTCGCTAACATTTTTAATGATTTACACTAAAAAAATAAAAAATAAAAAAACAGTGCATCAAAAACTAATTATGCGAATAGGGCAGAATTTGTTAAATGTGGTGTACAAGTGCGTAGAAGCAGATGGTTACAACTTCATAAAAGATGGGTGATTTATTCAAGAGAAAGGCCTTCACAAATTGAACAAGTCACTAATACTTTGGCCCAGCTCTCGCCCTTATGCAAGGCGTTATTCATCTTGGCATTGACTGATAAGGTTTGGGAAGTCCTCCTGAGATATACCGTTCCAAATTATGTCCAATTGGAGCATTATATCGTCAGAATGCCAAGATGGTTGGAGGTCTCCGCTATAATACTCCAAATGTTTTCAGTTGCGGAGAGATGTGGCGACCTTGCTGGACAAGTCGGGATTTGGCAAGCACAAAGACAAGCAGTAGAAACTGTCATCGTGCGCGGATGGCGTTATCTTGCTGAAATGTAAACCCTGGATGCCAACAAAACGATGCACTGAATATCGTCGACGTACCGTTGTGCTGTAAGGGTGCCGTGGGTAACCAATGGGGTAATGTTAGGAAAATAAATGGCATCAAAGACCATTACTGGTGCTTGTCAGGTCTTGTGACAGGTGACAGTAAGTTTGGTATCCTCTCAGTGTCCGGGACGTATCCAGACACTTTATCGGCCTCAGATATCATCGAATGGAGTAGCATAATAATGAGCGTAAGGCGTTGGTGGCCGGGAGACCCCTCGCGGGGCGGTTCGGCCGCCGCTCCACAAGTTCTTTAACGCCACTACGGCGACTTGCGAGTGAATGGGATGAAATGATGATGAAAGACACAAGAGAAAATCGCTGACCCCGCTGGGAATCGAACCTGGGACCCCGTGCGCGGGAAGCGAGAACGCTACCGCAAGACCACGAGCCGCGGGCAATGGAGTAAAATTATCTTCAGTGATTAGTCCCACTTCGAACTGCTCCACGATGACCAGCGGAAACGTGTGTGGGGGCGCACCGGACAGTCGCGGGATAACAATCTGACTGTCGCCCTGAGTACATCTCGACAACCACGAGTTTCATAGCAGGAACCCTTCGGTTGTCATCCGCGGTAACCTTACAGCACAGCGGTACGCCGACCATATTCGACGCCCTGTTTCGTTGTCTTTTATGGCAAGCCATACTGAGCTTACATTTCAGCAAGACAATGCCCGCCCGCACACGGTCGCAGTTTCAAATGGTTGTCTTCGCGCTCGCCAAACCTTCCTTGCCAGCAACGCCTCAGGATCTCTCCCCCATTGAGAATGTTTGGAGCATTATGGGCAGGTCCTTCCAACCATCTCCCTAAAGCGCCAGTTGGATAGAATTTGGCATGGTATCCCTCAAGTACATCTACATCTACATATATACTCCGCTAGCCACCAAGCGGAGTGTGGCGGAGGGCACAATTCGCGCCAAAGTCACATCCCCCCCCCCCCCCCCCCCCGTGTTCCACTCACGGAATCAGGAAAAAACGACGTCTGAACGCCTCAGTACGAGCTCTTACTTCCCTTATCTTTGAATGTTGATCATTGCGCGATTTGAAAGTTGGTGGTACTAATATATGCTCTAAATCCTCGGTGAAGATCGAATTTCGGAATTTAGCGAACATCCAACAACTCTATATAGCAGAACAACTGCTTGCCTGAGGGCCAGAGGTGGACCAATGGACAAGCTCAATTTGTGAAGTTCTTTCACTTGAATAGGTCAACCCATTTATTCTGAAATTGAAATTATTTGTTTTTCTGTACAATCACAACTACCGATTTCCATGCCATCTCGGTAGTTCCTTTGCCGTGCGGGGTTGTTTCTGTTTTGGAGTGGATTACCTGTTAAATGGTGCCGCCGCACGGAGAGAGTAGTAGCACCGGAATGGAACGGTGGCAGCAGTGGCTGAAGAGCGACTGGCTGCTGTGTGTTGTTTTACAGTTAGTGAGTGCCGCAGTGAAGGTGTGGGGAGGGAAGAGGAGGGGGCCCACAACTCAGCCAGCCTCGGCAGTCGGTTGGCAGACTGCTGGCGGCGGGTTGCGTGAAGAAAGGCGCGGAGGGCAGAGGCGGACCGCCGGTTGGTGGCGCGCTGCGTACTGCGGAGCAGAAACCCGCAGTGCTGCGGAGGCGGCAGCAGGAGGCGGGGGCGGAGGCGGAGGCGGAGGCTGCGTGTAGGTGCCAGCTGCCCGCCGCTGCAGAACACCGCCTGCCGCATCTCCTGCCCTCTGCCTCTATTTCTCTACTGTCTATTTGTGTAGCATGCTTACGCTTACAACACACACACATATATATATGTATATAGGGTGTTACAAAAAGGTACGGCCAAACTTTCAGGAAACATTCCTCACACACAAAGAAAGAAAATATGTTATGTGGACATGTGTCCGGAAACGCTTACTTTCCATGTTAGAGCTCATTTTATTACTTCTCTTCAAATCACATTAATCATGGAATGGAAACACACAGCAACAGAACGTACCAGCGTGGCTTCAAACACTTTGTTACAGGAAATGTTCAAAATGTCCTCCGTTAGCGAGGATACATGTATCCACCCTCCGTCGCATGGAATCCCTGATGCGCTGATGCAGCCCTGGAGAATGGCGTATTGTATCACAGCCGTCCACATTACGAGCACGAAGAGTCTCTACATTTGGTACGGGGGTTGCGTAGACAAGAGCTTTCAAATGACCCCATAAATGAAAGTCAAGAGGGTTGAGGTCAGGAGAGCGTGGAGGCCATGGAATTGGTCCACATCTACCAATCCATCGGTCACCGAATCTGTTGTTGAGAAGCGTACGAACACTTCGACTGAAATGTGCAGGAGCTCAATCGTGCATGAACCACGTCTTGTGTCGTACTTGTAAAGGCACTTGTTCTAGCAGCACAGGTAGAGTATCCCGTATGAAATCGTGATAACGTGCTCCATTGAGCGTAGGTGGAAGAACATGGTGCCCAATCAAGACATCACCAACAATGCCTGCCCAAACGTTCACAGAAAATCTGTGTTGATGACGTGATTGCACAATTGCGTGCGGATTCTCGTCAGCCCACACATGTTGATTGTAAAAATTTACAATTTGATCACGTTGGAATGAAGCATCATCCGTAAAGAGAACATTTGCACTGAAATGAGGATTGACACATTGTTGGATGAACCATCGAAGAAGTGTACCCGTGGAGACCAATCAGCTGCTGATAGTGCCCGCACACGCTGTACATGGTACGGAAACAACTGGTTCTCCCGTAGTACAGTGACGTGGTCAACGTTACCTTGTACAGCAGCATCTTCTCTGACGCTGACATTAGGGTTATCGTCAACTGTACGAAGAATTGCCTCGTCCATTGCAGGTGTCCTCGTCGTTCTAGGTCTTCCCCAGTCGCAAGTCATAGGCTGGAATGATCCGTGCTCCCTAAGCCGCCGATCAATTGCTTCGAACGTCTTCCTGTCGGGACACCTTTCTGGAAATCTGTCTCAATACAAACGTACCGCGCCACGGCTATTGCCCCGTGCTAATCCGTACATCAAATGGGCATCTGCCAACTCCGTATTTGTAAACATTGCACTGACTGCAAAACCACGTTCGTGATGAACACTAACCTGCCGATGCTACGTACTGATGTGCTTGATGTTAGTACTGTAGAGCAATGAGTCGCATGTCAACACAAGCACCGAAGTCAACATTACCTTCCTTCAATTGGGCCAACTGGCGGTGAATCGAGGAAGTACAGAACATACCGACGAAACTAAAATGAGCTCTAACATGGTAATTAAGCGTTTCCGGACACATGTCCACATAACATCTTTTCTTTATATATGTGTAAGGAATGTTTCCTGAATGTTTGGCCGTACCTTTTTGTAACACCCTGTATATGGTGGTCCATTGATCGTGACCGTGGCAAATATCTCACGAAATAAGCGTCAAACGAAAAACTACAAAGAACGGAACTTGTCTAGCTTGAAGGGGGAACCAGATGGCGCTATGGTTGGCCCGCTAGTTGGCGCTACCATAGCTCAAACGGATATGAACTGCGTTTTTTTTTAAAATAGGGACCCCCATTTTTATTACATATTGGTGTAGTACGTAAAGCTTTGTGATAGATGGCGCTATAATAGTCACAAACATATGGATCACAATTTTAGACGAACAGTTGGTAACCGGTAGGTTTTTTAAATTAAAATACAGAACGTTTGAACATTTCATTTCGGGTGTTCCAATGTGATACATGTACCTTTGTAAACATAACATTTCCGAGAACGCATGCTGTTACAGCGTGATTACCTGTAAATACCACATTAATGCAATAAATGTGCAAAATGTTGTCCGTCAACCCCAATGCATTTGGCAATACGTGTAACGACATTCCTCTCAACAGCGAGTTGTTCGCCTTCCGTAATGTTTGCACATGCATTGACAATGCGCTGACGCATCTTGTCAGGCGTTGTCGGTGGATCACGATAGCAAATATCCTTCAACTTTCCCCACAGAAATAAATACGGGGACGTTAGACCCGGTGAACGTGCAGGTCATGGTATGGTGCTTCGACGACCAATCCACCTGTCGTGAAATATGCTATTCAATACCGCTTCAAACCGCACGCGAGCTATGTGCCGGACATCCATCATGTTGGAGGTACATCGCCATTCTCTCATGCCGTGAAACATATTCCAGTAATATCGGTAGAACCTTATGTAGGAAATCATCATACATTGCACCATTTAGATTGCCATCGATAAAATGGGGGCCAATTATTCTTCCTCCCATAATGCTGCACCATACAACCCGCCAAGGTCGCTGATGTTCCACTTGTCGCAGCCGTCGTGGATTTTCCGTAGCCCAATAGTGCATATTATGCCGGTTTACGTTACCGCTGTTGGTGAATGACGCTTCGTCGCTAAATAGAACGCGTGCAAAAAATCTGTCATCGTCCCGTAATTTCTCTTGTGCCCAGTGGCAGAACTGTACACGACGTTCAGAGTGGGTCGCCATGCAATTCCTGGTGCTCAGAAATATGGTACGGGTGCAATCGATGTTGATGTAGCATTCTCAACACCTTTTTGAGATTCCCGATTCTTGCACAATTATTTGTCTTCTACTGATGTGTGGATTAGCCGCAACAGCTGCTAAAACACCTACTAGGGCATCATCATTTGTTGCAGGCCGTGGTTGACGTTTCACATGTGGCTGAACACTTCCCGTTTCCTTAAATAACGTAACTATCCGACGAACGGTCCGGACACTTAGATGATGTCGTCCAGGATACCGAGAGCGAGGTGGCGCAGTGGTTAGCACACTGGACTCGCATTCGGGAGGACGACGGTTCAATCCCGCGCCCGGCCATCCTGATTTAGGTTTTCCGTGATTTCCCTAAATCGTTTCAGGCAAATGCCGGGATGGTTCCTTTGAAAGGGAACGGCCAATTTCCTTCCCCATCCTTCCCTAACCCGAGCTTGCGCTCCGTCTCTATTGACCTCGTTGTCGACGGGACGTTAAACACCACTAACCTAAAACAGGATACCGAGCAGCATACATAGCACACGCCCGTTGGGCATTTTGATCACAATACCCATACATCAACACGATATCAACCTTTTCCGCAATTGGTAAACTGTCCATTTTAACACGGGTAATGTATCACGAAGCAAATACCGTCCGCACTGGCGGAATGTTACGTGATACCACGTACTTATACGTTTGTGACTATTACAGTGCCATCTATCAAAAAGCGAAAAGATTGGTCCAACTAAAACATTCATATTTCTTTACGTACTACGGGAATATGTAATTAACAGTGGGGGTTCCTATTTTAAAAAACGCAGTTGATGTCAGTCTGACCTATGGCAGCGCCATCTAGCGGGCCAACCATAGCGCCATCTGGTTTCCCCCTTCAAGCTAGACGAGCTTCGTTCTTTGTAGTTTTTTCGTTTGATGCTTACTTCGTGAGATATTTGGCCCGGTCAAAAGCAATGGAGCACCCTGTAAATATATGGGACGATTCCTGACAGGAAATGGAGGAAAAATTGAGAAAAATGGTCCTTATTGCGTCAGTGCCACGGTAGGTGGCCTGACGAAAGACGATCCCTCTGAGCACGTGCTGTGTGTTCCTTGTGTGTTGTAGGCTGTGTGATTGACGCAGCGTACTGTAAGCATCAGAGTGATTGGGTATTCATGTCGGGAACAAACCAACGTCGTGTTTATGTACGGACAAGCAGTTGGAACCTGTCGAGTGGCAACACAGCTATACCGCAATAACTACCCCCACAGTCACCAACCACATCACGTTTGTGTGATCATGTGTCCTTTCAGACAGACGAACGTGCAGGGAGGCGGCGGATTGAGCATACACCAGATTTGGAGGACCGGGTTCTGCAGGGTGTCGAGAAGGACCCCCGTACAAGTTCCAGGCAAGTGGCCTGCCAACATAATGTAAGGCAGTGCACTATTATGTGTCAGTGTACTATTATGTGTATCCAGCATGACAACCGCTACTATCTCTATCACATACAACGAGTGCAAGGATTATCATCAGCGGAATTCCCTCTACGCGAAGGATTTTGTCGATGGTTTTTGCAATAGACCATCACAGTTATGGGATTTCTGTTATAAGTCCTCTTTGCCGAAGAAGCAACCTTCACCAATACTGGCATCATCAATCTGCATATTCGTCCTCTGTGGGCTACAGACAATCCTCGGGGAATGGTTGAGGCGTTTCATCACCATCCGTTCAGCATCAATGTGTGGGCACGGATTCTTGGCCGCGATTTACATGGTCCGGTTCCTAACCCACAACTCCTCGGCAGAGGAACGAACCAGGACTTCCTACGGAATAGTCTGCCATGGTTATTTGAGAATGTGCCTTTGGCAATACGACGGGTTATGTGGTTTCTGTATCACGGAGCCTCACCCCACTACCCCATTACAATTCGCCGACACCTCAACATCATCTTCCCCAGTCGTTGGATAGGACGCGGAGGCCCTGAAGCATCGTTTGCTGGATCACCGGTCTTAAACCTCCTGTATATTTACCTCTTTGTGCATCTTAAAAGCCTTGTGTATGCTGCACCGATTCCTGATGTGGAGACTCTTCAACAGCGTGTTCACGACGCCTGTGACGTTATGAGGACAGAGAGGTTGGAATGTGCGAAAAGTGCGGCAATCCACGATGCGACCTGTGAAAGAGTGCACCGAATCCCATGGAGGCCGCTTTTGAACATCTGTTGCGACATGGATGGAATGCAGCTCTGTACTATATTCCGGACGATTTGTTGTCGATGCTTGTACACCGTGCATTTCTGGACACATGTTCATAACACCGGACATGCCTCGTGATGACTGGGTGTTGTGTGCTGTCCTTAGGTTAGTTAGGTTTAAGTAGTTCTAAGTTCTAGGGGACTGATTACCATAGCTGGTAAGTCCCATAGTGCTCAGAACCATTTGAACCATAACACCGGACACATGTTCATAGTATCTTTTTTCTTCCATTTCCAGTCAGGTATCCGCCCCTGCAGTTTTTCGGTTTTATTAATGTTCTGCCTGTATACATACATATATACATACATTGATGAATTAAATCATTTTGACCACTCGCTTAATATCGTGTTGACTGTCGTTTCGAACGCAACACGGTGGAACGCATCCGTAAAGTCGTCGGTGGATTCCGGAGGCACTTTGCATCATAGCCTACGCACAGGTCACGCAATTCTCGAAAATTACTGTAAGGTGGTTTGTACGCGCGGAGTTGGTGCCCGATAGCGTCCAAGACCTCTTCTGTCGGGTTCATTTCAGGCGAATTTCGTGACCAAGATAATATGATGTGATTTTTGAGTTTCTCCCGCGACCGAACCCAGTTCCCTCTGAGCAGCCTTAGCGTACGGATCTCCGTGCCGGCACGTTCACAGGAGCTCAGTCCGTCAGTTCACCTGATGATGGCGACATGTATGATCGCCGAAATATTGTGCCCGTTGGACACTATGGACCGGCAGCACACCTGTGGATATTTTGAAGGTAATATGAGTTCACTATCAAGCTCTTCAAGCCACTGCAGCACCATTCCGCCCTTGGGACGCAGAAAGTTCACTGCTGGACAGTACCGACGACGTCGGTGGAGACGCCAGGCACTACATGATGCAGGTGGTCCTCAACAGCGGTTACGTTGTTCACAGCGCCCTTGGTGCCTTCGATTACTACCACAGACCCCAACAAAGCCTAGTTGAACGTCTCACGTAGCATAATACACGGTTCAGTCGCATAAATGTGTGCTCCATCGTCAATGTGCAGTAACACACACAGACGACAAACTGGCAGCACTAGCTGCGGAGGGTATACAGGGTGGGAATCATTTAAACCGAAAAACTCTGGGATAAGTTTCCTTTGTTAACAAAAAGTTTGTGACCATAGACATAAATTAAATAGACGTAAATTAAAGGAAACTTATTACATATACGGGTCACTGGTTTTTCGCGACAATGTCGCAGCTTGTAAAACTCTGGCATGTCGCACGGGACACCAAGACATACATATTTTCTAACGTCACAGTTACCTGAGAGCATATTTTTAATCCGATAGAGGGAGTAATAGCTCTCAGCATTCGTACAATTGCGAGTAATTTGGGGACCAATCCGACAAACGTAAGAAACAGAATGAGATTTTCACTCTGCAGCGGAGTGTGCGCTGATATGAAACTTCCTGGCAGATTAAAACTGTGTGCCCGACCGAGACTCGAACTCGGGACCTTTGCCTTTCGCGGGCAAGTGCTCTACCAACTGAGCTACCGAAGCACGACTCACACCCGGTACCCACAGCTTTACTTCTGCCAGTACCTCGCCTCCTACCTTCCAAACTTTACAGAAGCTCTCCTGCGAACCAGGAGAGGAGAGCAGGAGAGCTTCTGTAAAGTTTGGAAGGTAGGAGGCGAGGTACTGGCAGAAGTAAAGCTGTGGGTACCGGGCGTGAGTCGTGCTTCGGTAGCTCAGTTGGTAGAGCACTTGCCCGCGAAAGGCAAAGGTCCCGAGTTCGAGTCTCGGTCGGGCACACAGTTTTAATCTGCCAGGAAGTTTCAAACGTAAGAAACGTCCTACGAGAGCAATTGTTAATCCATTTCACTCACAGCGCGTGCACAACCTGGAACCTGATGATTATCCACCCAGGGCCGAGTTTTCGCAGTGGTACCTCAAACAGCGTCAAATGCGGCCTACCACTCTGTCCTGTGTGCTGCTTACAGATGAACCAATGTTCGGACGTGAAGGAACCTTGAACATCCATAAAAAGCGTGTTTTGTGTAAGGTGAATCCACTTGCCACATTTAGTCGCGCTCATCAACTACGATTCTCCGTGAATGTGTTGGGCAGATGTTGTTGGTGACTGTTTACTTGGGCCATATCCCCTACCTAGACCATAAAAGCCGGCCGGAGTGGCCGAGCGGTTCTAGGCGCTACAGTCTGGAACCGCGCAACCGCTACGGTCGCTGGTTCGAATCCTGCCCATGGTATGGATGTGTGTGATGTCCTTAGGTTAGTTAGGTTTAAGTAGTTATAAGTTCTAGGGAACTGATGACCTCAGAAGTTAAGCCCCATAGTGCTCAGAGCCATTTGAACTAGACCATAAAATGACCCATTATTACAATCAGTCTGAGGCGCCTTGTCACGGATTGCGCGGCTTCCCCCGTCGAAGGATCGAGTCCTCCCTCGGCGATGTGTGTGTGTGTGTGTGTGTGAGTGTGTGTGTGTGTGTGTGTGTTTGTGTGTGTGTGTGTGTTGTCCTTAATGTCAGTTAGTATAAGTTAGATTAAGAAGCATGTAAGCCTAGGGACCTATGACCCCAGCAATTTGGTCCCATAGGAACTTACGACCACCACCACAATTATAAAAATTTCCTCGCCAGAGCATTACCAGAGTCGCTGGATGTCGTGCCACTCCCTACAAGACAGCACATGTGATTCCAGCACAACGGGGCGCTGGCGCATTTGAGTCGTTCTGTGCGTCCACTCTAGAATCGATAGTTTCCAGTAAAGTGGATTGGCAGTGATGGTCCTGTACCATGGCCTACTCGAATCCCTGATTGGACCCTTCTGGCCTTTTCTGCGCGACGAGAGATGTGCAATTTTATTTACAAAACCCCTGTTGAATCAGAAGACGACCTGTTTACCCAGTTAGCAGCAGCTGTAAGAATTACGTACACTACTGCAGTCTCTGACCGTGTTAGACAGAACATGCTCCACCGGTGTAATCTCTGTTTATAAGCCAATGGAGCCATTCTTTAACCTTAGCTTAAAATGAAATAATTATGTTGTCTTAATATCGTTGTCTCTTGGTAATGGAGACTTAAAGATATTTTGTGTTACTTTTCGTCGTCACAGTAAAATACATTAGAAGAAGTGTTTTCATTGTCCCGTGCAACCCCCCCCCCCCGGAGTTTTTTAGATTAATTAATTTTCATCCAGAGAAAACTGCCTCTGTCGTTTTAAAAAGCTCTCACAGGAAAATGTGACGTTAGAGAAAAATTTTTGTTTCGGCGTCCATTGCGCCCTCCCAGATTTTATCGGTCTAAGTAATTTTCACCCTGTTTGAAGCGCATGGGGATGACACGGTAACAGTGCGCTCTTTGTCGTTATGGGGAAACGGAGAGATTTATCTGATATTCGAAATGGGAGTGGCACCTGGGGGCCAAGGGTGGAAGTATATTCGAAACGGCTAAGTTCGTAATCTGTTCGCGCCCATTCGTGGTTAAAGTATACCGTGTATGATAAAATGGCGCTATCCAAAACCGGCGCCGAGGCAACTGTGGGTCATCTCAAGCCGTGGATGAGACGAATGATCGACGGCTGCGGAGATGTGTACGGGCGAACAGACGTGCGACCGTTGAGCGGGTGGCCGCTCAGACGAACCAAGGGGCCACCAACGGCGTCTCCTCAACGACTGTTCAGCGATAGTTGGTGCGTGTGGGCCTCCGCAGCAGGCGCCTGATTCCCGCACCCATACCGACTGCTGTCCGTCGACGACGAAGGCAGGAATTCGCACAACTACAATTAAAACACATTAATAAACAATTTTTCCAACCAAGAAATTTCTTTTAAAACTTACAACAGAACGGAAAAAAGCCTAATTCAAGAAATACTAACTTATTGCACGGCTGAAGGCCACAAACAAATTTGAAACAACGACTGAAGGCCTGAACAACAAGTCAGACAAACAATTTAAAATAAACCCTTTCTTTCTTATTAAAAATTTTCCTTTAAAGAATACACACGGCTGAACGCCTGATTAAAAGAGGTTCACGCAAATCCTCAGCTGAAGGCCACACATAACACACTGAACAACTAACGGCTTAGGGCCTGGATTACAAACAATTTCAGATAGAACCAATTTTAATGAAAAAATTTGTTTCTTTCTTAAAATAAAATCAAACTTCAAAATTTTAATTTAACATGGCTGAAGGCTCTTATGTAAAATTTAAAAGGACCTCAATTAATACAAGGCCAAAGGCCTCGCACAATACTTGAAACTAAAATTAAAATCACAATCTAAAACAAACAGAACAAATGGTGCTCCATTAAGTTTCGGGAATGCAGCCGCATGAATTCTGCTTCTTCTTCTAATATTTCGGCTGTATACCTTTCAGCCATCTTCAGAGAGAGCCGTACGACTGACGCTCCAGCGCTCGCTCCATCCTTTTAAACTCGCGGACCGCGCCAATGCGCATGCGGCCACAGATAAACAAGGCGCCACTGATGTTGATCGGCGGCAAAGACGTAACATAAGCATGAGTTACGTCTGTGGCTGCGCATTCGCTCCATGCTGGGAGGTCAATGTATTACTGGGAGTTGAACTGTAGCGACGTCTTTGTAAGTTCAATATTGAAAGTGCCGGATTCCATGATTTATCTAATGTGAAACCGCGCATTGGCGCGGTCCGCGAGTTTAAAAGGAAGGAGCGAGCGCTGGAGCGTCAGTCGTACGGCTCTCTCTGAAGATGGCTGAAAGGTATACAGCCGAAATATTAGAAGAAGAAGCAGAATTCATGCGGCTGCATTCCCGAAACTTAATAGAGCAGTCTTTGCGCCGCGAAAACCTGAAGATTCACAGAACAAATGGTGCTCAGAAGTATTCCAAAGGTCGGCCTGAGAAGGTGGTAGCTCAATCGTAAGGTGAGGTGAGACAGGCAGCTAAGAGTTGAAGTTAAATAATCTGATGGCAACTCAAACTAGGGACGGCCCAAGGACGGACCAAGAATTTAACCAGTTCCCTTCCGTCCAACCAACGTCACAACGATGGCAAATATCGGCCAAGGACGAGGATACAAACAGCACTACGTCTTCAGAAATGGGTGTTTAAAAATAGACAAGGGAACAACAACCACTCTAAGCAAATATGAGCCAAAAAACTTAAAAGACTGTCGAACTAAACGCCGTGCAGGACAGCATCAATGCCACTAGGAAAGGCACACAGCTGGAAAAGTACGCTAACGACCAGAGAGGTGACTGGGGCGTTAACGGCCACGGGGCAGAAAATAACGCTGGTGCACTTCACTGGTAAGTAACAGTCAATTAAATAATTAATCACAATATAGGAAGATGGCTGCAAGATTTCGGTGACCCCAACACATCATACGTTGCTGCTAGCCCGAACGGCCCAGGGAGCAACAACCCGCAAATGAATGAAGAGATGTCAAAATAGTTGAGCCTTCATAACATGTTATCACTCAACTTCAGCGTCCAGGTTCGGCGGGCAACAAACTTTGTCGCTTTCGCTGCTAGCACCTCACGATCCGACAGCGCGTGCGTGCCACCAGCGGTCCCAGCCTGACCGCGCGCCTAGGAGCGTTCCTCGCTGCTCCGTCCCAACCGACTGACGACCACACACACCACCACCACCACCTGGAAATACTCGTGGTTACATCAAAGACAGTACTAGATCGATAAGCGCTGCTGCTACGTTTACCTGTATTAACGTGCCACAGCAATGCCTGGGCGACGTGGTTACCGTCGTCGCTGGCGGCGCAGCGTTCCTGTTTATCGTTCTCTGAAGGCGATAGACATTGATCTTGCTGGGCAGTTCAATAAACCACAGCTAATTGGAGGACCTAACGTATTTCGTGGACTACGTTTGAACTTTACATGTGATGTACAAGCCGTGTTTGGAGGTAGTACATGGCTTACACTTGCTGTAGTATGGGGCAATCATTGTGACTATGGTGGCCTTGAAGCATTTCCAGATGCAAATATTCTTACATGGAAGATATGGAGCATAGCAGAGACAGCAGGAATTCTGGCTAAACAGCCATATAGTACACTGGTTCCTAGTATGCCGTTTGTGTTGAGTACTAGAAGGAAGAAGAAATTGAATGCAGATGAATACCTGTTTATATGGGCTAAAGTTGGTAATGGAAACTGTAAAATAAAGATTAATGGTGACTGTATGTTGTATTACAGACAATAAAGGTTGTCCTACTCGAGAACCATCCTTATCTATCCCGTGAGATTTTTTTTTAATTGAAAACAATATTCATTAAAAGATTGAGGCTGAGCGCCTCTTGGTTGCTCGCTAGGCGGGTGACCTTGAGCGGCACTTAGTCGCTGCGCTGGCCGCTTCGCGGCTTCTGATTGGCTAGCAGGCTGTGGCGCGCGATTCAAATCGTGGCGCGCATTCAAATCGGGGAGACACGGGCCAGCAACTTCGTTACGCCAGTAAGTAAGGAAGAAACAAGACACCACTCGATGTGACAAAATGCCAAAGAACAAACTGCACGAACGCGAGCCGCACACGGCTCACCTTGGGGACAATGTCCACCTCTAAAACTAGTTCGTTTTTTCTCAGCACACTGGCATCCCTCAGCAGAACGACGCAACGCGACACACGGCTTACATTGTCCATGTGTGGTTCGAAGAGCACCAGCATTATTTTACCCTACTCCACTGGCCACCAAACTCCCCAGATTGAAACAAAATCGAGAATCTGTGGGACTAAATCGTTCGGGCTGTTCCCGCCATGGATCCTTAACCAAGAAACCCAGCGCAGCTGGCCACGGCACTGAAGTCTGCATGGCTCCACATCCCTATCGATACCTTCCAGATCATCAATGACACTCTTCCCGCACGTCTCGCAGCGGTCCGCGATGCAAAGAATTATTTTTCAGGACTCTGACAAGTGGTGACATTAATGTGACTGGGCAGTGTCCCTTATACAGATTGTCAGATTTATCTCGACCACAATCGGTAGCTTTCTGTGCAGAAGCAAATAGAAGAGTATCAGGCTAATGTTGTTTAGCAACCAAGGGGCACTAATAAGCATGAGTGCCTTCCTTGTAACTACTTTGCGAAGATATGAACAATAGCTCCTGTTCTTTGAATACCACATGATATTTTTTTCGGCAGTCTACTTCCTGTTCTCAGTCCTGTCCAGAAATGTATCACAGCGTATCATTCACGTATACATGGCGTTATTAAAAACGTAAAACAAAACTGACACTAACGATCCTCTACTTGTACGAGTACACTGTGCATGTGACGTAACTCGTCCACTTGCTGGAGTTGACAATAAACAAATGGAAGCATAAGCAAAATGCACAGCCATCATTTAGTCGTCCGTCTTCAGTACAGTTTACACCGTCGAAGAGAAGGCAGAAGTGCTTCTCATCAATGTAGAGTATAAGTTTTCAGAATAGCAAATGCAGCAATGTATTGTTATTTACAATGTCGGAGCTTGTGGTACAGCACTGCACTACTTTTAAAGTGTATGCTACGTACAGTAAAGGCAGCTCTTGATTAGAAAGTAAATAGTCATTACTTTTCTTCTATTGTGATTGAATTTAGGAGTAATGCTACATAGTAACAGAAACTCTACAGAGAGCAGACTTGAGGGGACTGATGACCATAGATGTTAAGTCCCATAGTGCTCAGAGCCATTTGAGCAGACTTGGTAAGAAACCACCTTTCCGGAGGATACTTTATCGTGTTGTGACACTTCATGAACCGGGAGCTTCTACCCACAGCAACGCAATCGTCGTAGAACTCCCACTGACGGAAACGCCGGTCTTACAATTCTCTCTCCCGTTGCAATGAACCCGCATGTAAACATATGACACCGCGAACAGAGGGTTACCATTCCTAAAAATACGGTAGTTTACATGTCGTTCCAACATGTCACTAGTTCCATCGTTATCATCTACACGTGCACCAAGAATTGCGTGGGACTGATTTCCAGAACCTTGTACTGTTGTGTCAGCATTTAATTCTCCCCATCCAAAACTTCTTCTGCAGGAATATAGACCAATGTACCCCAACTGTTCACGGTGTAAGCGAAAACTATTCATAACGTACCACAATGGTGGGCAGAATGTCGAGACGAACAATTTGATGTACGACCTTTGTGGTCTATCAAGTCGGGAAACCACCTAGGATTGGTCTACGGAAAACACACAAGATACTGCCCGCCCATGCGCGTCGTGCGAGTTTTCAACATTCCGTTGCCATCATCGTGCAAACTAGTAATCCTGTCGAAAATATGAATATGGCATATTTTTGGATAAAATTTAACGTAGTTTGATTTTGTACTGGGATATTCATCCGCTGAAGCCCGTGATTTTCGAGTTATTCAATGATAACGTATAAAAGTGACTTTCAAAAAATAATGGTTCAAATGGCTCTGAGCACTATGGGACTTAAATTCTGAGGTCATTAGTCCCGTAGAACTACTAAAACCTAACTAACCGAAGGACATCACACACATCCATGCCAGAGGCACGATTTGAACCTGTGACCGTAGCGGTCGCGCGGTTCCAGAATGTAGCGCCTAGAACCGCACGGCCACACAGGCCGGCAAAGTGACTTTCAAACGCACCCTCACCCCTACGCTTATTGCGCGACAGGCAGGGTTTTCAGTACGAGGGAGTGGTGAAAAGTAATCCTTCCATATTTTTACGTGAAACCTCTTAAAGTTTTTTTAAATGGAACAAACTTTATTAACATTCTGCATCTCTTTTATTCATGTGTACGTATTTATTTCTCAGCGTAATCACCCCGGTCTCCGAACGGGAGACCAGAGACTACCATCATTGTAGAATGTTTGATTTTGTTGACGGAGCCGCAGCCACACCGCTGCTTGCACAGCTTTGTTATTATCAAAGTGAAGTCCTCGAAAGGGAAAAGCCGGCCGTTGGTGGCCAAGCGGTTCTAGGCGCTTCAGTCTGATGACCTGAGATGTTAAGTCCCATAGTGCTCAGAGCCATTTGAACCATTTTTTGAAAAGGAAAATTTGGATATTTATGGTAAGGTCTTATGGGACCAAACTGCTGAGGTCATCGGTCCCTAAGCTTACACACCATTTAATCTAACTTAAACTAACTTACACTAAGGACGACCCACACATCCATGCCCGAGGGAGGACTCGAAACTCCAGCAGGGGGAGCCTGGCGGACCGTGACAAGGCGCCCCCGACCGCGCGGCTACTCCGCGCGGCCCTCGAAAGGGTTCTCTAAGTTTCGGAAACTGGTGAAGATCGGATGGGACCAAGTCGGCACTGTGTGGAGGATGATCGATGAAAGTGAAGGCAATGCGTAGGATTGTTGCAGATGTCTGTGTGGTCTGGCATTGTCATGCTGAAGTAGAGGGTGCTCCATGTGCTGTTTCTCAAGCACCGATATAGTTACGTTACACACCGCCATCTTGCACCGCCCTTTACAGGCACAGAGCTGAAAATACGTAGACGTGAAGAATAAAGGCGTAGGATGTTAATAACCTTTGTTTTATAGAAAAAGCTTTAAGAGTTTTTCCATAAAAAAATTCAGAAGCGTTACATTTCTGCACTCATTCTTATGTTACTCATGGCTCTCCCCCCCTACCTTTCTACAAAGATTTGCTACTGCACGAGTTATTTCCTATGTTCGATCATTGCTGCTCTTTACTGAGCGGGATTTTGTATCACTTCTACTCGTGGGTAGAAGACGCCGGTATATTGTTGCCTACCAATCACCTGTAAGGGTAGTAAAGGCGATAACCTGCCGTACAGTCATTGCTCCATAGACATCCTTACGTCGAGGTGCACAATGACATACCAGAACTGACATCGATAGTAACCTGAACACCGAAATAAGACGGTATGCTTTGGGGAGACCTGGCCAGACCCCACGCGCCAACGCCATATGCATCTCCTGGACGAACGGTGTAATACGAGTAAACTTCAAGTAAAACCACAGAAAAAACCAAGATAACATCTGTGGTCCCACCGCTCGGCGTTTCCGTCATCCAAATATCCACCACGTCATCTACAGCCCACTCATCCCTCTAGCTAACCAACTGCAGAAAATTAACGTTGAATACACACAATCCAACACAAATCCAGAAACTGATTAAATTAACTAACACGTCGTACCTGGTGTCTGCAAACTTCTACTATTAGCCTCAGCAGTAAATCACTCGTGCACTACATCCTAACATATGCCAACATTGTCTGGAATCTGGCTCCACTACATTCTACAAATCCCTTAAAATTCTTGAAAGACGTGTTCTCCTCCTCACCTTTCACACATACCTACTTCCCCAGCTCGCCTCTCATATCAGCTTAACCACTTCCCACGCCTTATTCTCTTCTTGGAACACCTTAGAATCCAAAAATTTAGCCGCGAAACCATGTCCTGGGGCCAACTGATTAATTACCAAACCACCCTGCTGCGTAACTACATCTATAATTATACCACCTTACATGTACTTCCGTACCTTCTCCATCCTCTGACGCCGAGACGTCAACTAGCTATTGCTACCCAACGATGAAACCCAGCCCGAGATACACTCTTTTTTTTTTTCAACCATAATCACAACGCTCCACTTCACACCATCCTTCCATTTCACTCGCTCCCCTAGCCCCTACAAGGTCACATCGCCATCCTCATCATTCCACTTCGAACATAAGCATGATCATTTCTATTCCCCAGCAGCTTAACCATTACATCGTAACAGCGTTACCGTTATCATCAGCGTTTATACAGCGTGTCTATAGTCCTACTATCATTTCAAAAAATGATAATATGGAAACTATGAGAACCACCGCACTGAGGTTTGTTGTGAAACGTTTAGGAGCTCTTAGGTTTTTTTCTGTTTTGCCAGAGTTATAATGTACGCACCACTCGTCGTTCGTAGAACATCAAGGCCATATTCGAGTTCTGCCGAGTACTGCAAAGTCAACAGTTGTGATTGTTTCTTTGATTCGTGCACAAAGGATAGCAGATGTTATTGAGTGATGTTTTGTACACGTCATCCTTGACGTAAGCTCACGAAAAAGTCTAGGCCCGTGATATAGAGGGAGAGCGGTGGCGGTGCAGTGGGACCATTATAAACCATCCGCCTTTCAGCGTAAGGGCCACTCAGCACATCCCGTACGTTCAAACGCCTATGTATGGATGCATCAAAATGCTGGATGTAACGCATGACTGCACTCCTCGATCTGTGGTTGCAGGAACTGTTTGAGTTTGTCCAGGTAAACATTTTCCGTTATTGATTTCTCTGCGAAGAAAAATTGACCTATCACCTTATTTTTCACTAGGGCACACCGAACGTTAAGCTTCGGTCTATCGCGGATGTGTTCACATAAGTCTTGGGGTTTTCCGAGCTGCAAAGCCTAATATTGTGACGATTCGCATGACCAGAAATGTGGAGTATTGCTTAATCTGCAAATAGGCACTTTTCAGGCCGCCGTTGTTAGTACCTATGGATGCCAGCATGGAACATGCGATGTATACGGCAGAGAACGATTGTTTGGCTGCAACACTTGGACAGTTTTCACTTTTACTGTAAAAAGACGCAACCATGTACGAAATATTTTTGCGACAGTTGATCTCGCCTCCTATGATTCCCGTGATGCACGGCGTATTGGCTTATGGGGGCTTCGTTGAAGTGCACCTTGAAGACGTGCCTTAGACACAGGACGACGTCGACTTCGAGGAAAGTCTTATAAACTGCCTATATCTTTGAATATCTTTAAACCGACACATTACGTTTTCCCCGACGGTTCCGCAGTAACTTGCTCGCAGATTTGGATTCTGCATACCAGATAGCACATTGCACCCTCTCCTAGTCTGATGCCAGTTTTATGACCTCAAAATCAATTCCGCGACAAAACACAATGGAAAAAAGAGTGAAAGCAGCTGAAAGATTTACAACAAACAACAATTCTGTATCTGTAATAGATTCCAAGTTAAGATTTTGTTGAAATGATATAGTAACTTTATGGGCAACCTATACTGTAACTGTCATTTGAAATGGTATATTTTAAAAAAATATATTAGATATGTATAAAGGAACCTTCCTCGGTTGAGAATGCTACGAGCTTGGTATCAGGAAATGAGGACATTGGGTGCGTGAGGAGGAGAACTACGCGAACACCGAGCAAGTAACTTTCACTAACTGAGTCCCAACTACAGTTTACGGCAGAGCGAGCAAACGGTGAGTGAAAGTCTGCGGAAAGTGAGGATCGAACACCCTCCAAAGTCGGAGGGAGTAGGATAGACTTGTGTAAACAATGAAATCGATCTTGAGGCAAATGCAGAGAGAAATCTAAAAGTGCTTTATGTCGCCTATCGCACTGGAGATGGTTCAAGCTGCACGCCAGCACGAATTGGGTACTCAAAGATTTTTTGATTTTCCAATTCAGCTGCTCTACGAATCCTGATCTGTTTCCCGACATAACTGGCGCTCCGTCCGTAGACACACGGACTAATAAATTTCTTGACAAACCTATATTTTCTACGCTTTTTCTCATAGCTGATAGGAATGTCACAGCTATGTGCTTGTGTCACCTACACGTTTATAAAGCGGTAAAGAATATGCAAAAAATTCTCCTCAAAGATTTTGCAAGGTGACTCTGAACGTCGTCTATAATAACCTGTGTGGGACACATGATTATCATGTTAGATAATGGCACCACGAGAAATTTCCAGCTGGAGTGGACATAAATGCTCACCAGCAACTACCAAATACTCTTTTATTAAATCACCATCTGTATAAGGGTACAAAGACTTTCAGTAAAGTAGTGCAATTTTGTAACTTATCAAAATAACAGACTCACTTAATTTTCCCCCTATCCTTCCCAATTTGAGAGAGCTTCGTAAGTTTAAAGATCTCTTGTACACTTTCAAGTCATTCACATTTTGCATTTTCCATTTCCGTGTTCTCGGAGGAGGTAAGACACTTGGTTCCTTTGTAAATTCAACTTTCTGAAAGTATTAAATGTCTTATGATTCATGAAACATTTTACGAAACCATGTTTCTGCGTACAACGATAAGATTCCTCGGACTGCAGACTGAAATGCGAAGACTTTGCTTTTTGAGTCATCAGTCTTCGATTGGTTTCATGCGGCCCACCACGAATTCCTCTCATGTGCCAGCCTCTTCATCTGAGAGTAGCACTTGAAATCATGTCCTCACTTCTTTGCTAAAATGTCGTGTGGCTAGGGCCTCCCGTCGGATAGACCGGTCGCCTGTTGCAAGTCTTTTTAGGTGACGCAACTTCGGCAACTTGCGCGTCGACCGGGATATGATGATGATGAAGCCGGGAATCGAACCCGGGCCCCTTAGCATGACATTCCGTCGCGCTGACCACTTAGCTATCGAGGCGAACACTTATTTGCTGCCGGCGAGGGTGGCCGAGCGGTTCTAGGCGCTACCGTCTGGAACCGCGCGACCGCTACGGTCGCAGTTTCAAATCCTGCCTCGGGCATGGATGTGTGTGATGTCCTCAGGTTAGTTAGGTTTAAGTAGTTCTAAGTTCTACGGGACTGATGACCTCAGAAGTTAAGTCCCATAGTGGTCAGAGCCATTTGAACTTATTTGCTGGAAATATTACAATCTCTGACTTCCTCTGCAGTTTTTACCCTTTACACATCCCTATAGCAGCCTGAAAGTTATTCCCTCATGTTTCAACAGATGTCCTACGATTCTGGCCCTCATTCTTGTCAGTGTTTTCCATATATTCCTTGCCTCTCCGACTCCGCTCAGAACCACCTCATTTCTTACCTTATCAGCCCACACAATTTTCAACATTCGTCTGTAGCACCATATCTCAAATGCTTCGATTCCGGTTGTCCCACAGTCCATGTTTCACTACCATACAATTCTGTACTCCAAAGGTACATCCTTAGAAAGTTCTTCCTGAAATTAAGGGCTATGTTTTTATACAAGTAGACTTCTCTTGGCCAGGAATGCCCTTTTTCCATTGCTATTCTGCTTTTGATGTCCTCCTTACTTTGTTGTTTTACTGCGTAGGTAACAGAATTCCTTAACTTCATCTACTTCGTGACCATCAACCCTAATGTTAAGATTCTCACTGTTCTCATTTCTGTTACATCTCATTACTTTCGTCTTTCTTCGAATTATTCTCAGTCCATAGCTTTTGTTAGTAGACTTTTCATTCTATTCAGAAGATCTTATAATTCTTCTTCACTTTCACTGAAGATAGTAATAGCATAAGTGAATCTTATCATTGGTATCCCTTTACGTTGAATTTTATTTCCACTCTTGGACCTTTCTTTTAGTTCCATCATTGCTTCTTCGATGTACAGATTGAACAGTAGGGGCGAAACACTAAATATCTGTCTTGCACCCTTTTTAATCCGAGTGCTTCGTTCTTGATCTTGCACTATGTTACATGATGCTGTCTCGCTAGTGTTGCTGTTAGATGGCGTCGCCACCAGAAGTGCTTCTGTCCGATTTCACAACTGGTGCTTCTCCCGCGTTGTCGCGACCACATGATGCGCGCATTTCCACACACACCATCACGGCGCAACTGCTCTAGAGGCGAGCAAGAGCCTGAGAGCGTGCTCGTGCTCACGCTCAAAATCAGAGCTCTTAAGCCCTAGTTCACAATAACACTTCGCTGGTCATCTTGACACCTTATAATTACGGACTGGCCGGGGTCCACTGTGAGCCGAGAAAGACAACCTTGCACCTAGAGCAAGCGGCCAGCGAGTTAGCTCTGGTGGCGTTCTGTGGTCGGCGTCCGCTCGTGCTGGCGGAAGTAGTTGGTCAGCCTATAGGTGTCACAGGAGGCGGATATAGTGCGGCATGTGATCACGACACCGCTCACACGGCCGTTGTCAGCTAACATGATCGGATCCGCTACTTACCTATCAAGTGGCTCCTCAGTTGGCTTCACAATGGCTTGAGTGCACCCCGCTTGCCAACAGAGCTTGGCCGACTCGATCAGCCAAGTGCTAGCGAAGCCAGACAGCGCTTAACTTCAGTGATCTGAGGGGAACGGAAACTGCGGCAATGCTGTTGTCCCATACTTACTTGCTGAAAATACGGCAACGCACTACAGATATCTATGAATGTGGAGCAATCGGCATCACATTGTCTTGGAATGTGCCGCTAGACAAGATGTTATAGACAATGATAGGAACGTTTTTGGCAATACACCCCTCTATAACATAATAAGAAATGAGGAGCATTGGCTCAAGATGAAGTCAGTGCTAGCCAAAATATCGGCTAACGAGCTGCAGGACTACATGACCGAGCGACAACCAAGAGACGGCCATACATCACGACAACCAGATGCACCACGACAGAGCATATTGCTGCAGCAACCTTACAGAGACAGTGAGGTTCTGATACCAAGTACAGAAGTGGTGTTGTCTAGTGCAGCGTGGTCTAGCATTATAAGCTACAAAATTTGTGATGTAGCACTGTATTGTGTTATGACTGTTGATATTTTTAAGAGTATCGGTAATCCGATATATCGATATTTAAAATAAATATCGTTATCGGCCCTTCATACATCGACAGAAAGTAATGATATATCGATAAACCGAGGGAAAAATATCGACCTACCGACCTATAAAAATATAGGGTGCACGCTGTAAACATACTGCCAATTTTAGAGCTGTATATTTACGTGTTGGTCTGTTATTAGATATTCCGTACATCAACGAGCTAGCAGCCTGCCTATCCTCCATAGAAGAACAAAAACTAAAAGGAAAACGATGCGCGTTGACGCTTGGCGACAACCACTTTGCTAACAATGGTAACTGCACGTAAGTGGCAGAATGAGAGGCGTTCGATAGGTCCATCGTTTCGTCACATATCAGATTTGTCCGGAACACTTCATGTCAACTTTTCTGTTTCTTCATTCCTGCAAACGCCAGCGACTTGGCAATTGTAGTGTCAAAATTGCCTGGTCAAGTTAAACGTTGCAATTTCTGTTGATAGCGCAACTGTTTTCGTAGAATGCCGATGTGAAGAAATAGCACATTAATTGAGTTAAAAATTGTAATTTTCTTTTTTTTTTAACACAACTTGTGTGCTATTTCTTCAAATCGGAAATCTTGTTATTCCATTCACATCGCCAGTCAGCAACGCAGTTGGGCTCCTTCTTGTGTACTGTCTATAATTGCTTCACACAGTCAAAGAGAAAGACCAGGCTTGATAAAAACTCGAAAACTAGTCAAACCCCTCCACACAGTGAAAGTAAAATTATTTTCTACTGCTATTTCAACAGAAGAACTTCAAATATTTACCGAGAATTGAGAAAAAATAATATAATTTGAAATAAAAATATCAGCACTCGATATTGCAATTCCGATATCGATATAACGAAATATCGAGGCAAAAAATATGATCGACATTTGTGGCGCTTTACGGAAAAAATATTGATAAATCAATATATGCATATTTTATCAAGAGTCCTGTGACTATAGTACAGTAGGCCAGCAGCATTTGCCTTCTGGATCGGCGGCCGCGGTGGTCTCGCGGTTCTAGGCGCTCAGTCCGGAACCGCGCGACTGCTACGGGCGCAGGTTCGAATCCTGCCTCGGGCATGGATGTGTGTGATGTCCTTAGGTTAGTTAGGTTTAAGTAGTTCTAAGTTCTAGGGGACTGATGAGCACAGATGTTAAGTCCCATAGTGATCAGAGCCATTTGAACCATTTGAGCCTTCTGGATCGCAGATGGACACAAATCTATCTTTTTGATGGCCGGAGGACAGTGCGTTAGGTGAAGTCCCACGTTATGGGCCTAAAGCTAGCTCAGAGTCATCCTCTGCCACCGCTCTGCCGGTCATTGTCGGGTTTCTCGATCTTGGACCGCAGTTGGTCTATCCAAGCTGAGTGCACCCCGTACTGGTTCTCCCATGAAGGGAATTTCCTGGTAGTACTAGGAGTCAGCCTCAGGCCCTCCGCATGGCCGTTACCTCACCGACCACTCAGCTATCTAGACTGACAAAGGACAGTATGTACAGTTTTAAAATTATACACATTGCTTTTTTTTAAGTACAGGGTGTTTCAAAAATGACCGGTATATTTGAAACGGCAATAAAAACTAAACGAGCAGCGATAGAAATACACCGTTTGTTGCAATATGCTTGGGACAACAGTACATTTTCAGGCGGACAAACTTTCGAAATTACAGTAGTTACAATTTTCAACAACAGATGGCGCTGCAAGTGATGTGAAAGATATAGAAGACAACGCAGTCTGTGGGTGCGCCATTCTGTACGTCGTCTTTCTGCTGTAAGCGTGTGCTGTTCACAACGTGCAAGTGTGCTGTAGACAACATGGTTTATTCCTTGGAACAGAGGATTTTTCTGGTGTTGGAATTCCACCGCCTAGAACACAGTGTTGTTGCAACAAGACGAAGTTTTCAACGGAGGTTTAATGTAACCAAAGGACCGAAAAGCGATACAATAAAGGATCTGTCTGAAAAATTTCAACGGACTGGGAACGTGACGGATGAACGTGCTGGAAAGGTAGGGCGACCGCGTACGGCAACCACAGAGGGCAACGCACAGCTAGTGCAGCAGGTGATCCAACAGCGGCCTCGGGTTTCCGTTCGCCGTGTTGCAGCTGCGGTCCAAATGACGCCGACGTCCACGTATCGTCTCATGCGCCAGAGTTTACACCTCTATCCATACAAAATTCAAACGCGGCAACCCCTCAGCACTGCTACCATTGCTGCACGAGAGACATTCGCTAACGATATAGTGCACAGGATTGAGACGGCGATATGCATGTGGGCAGCATTTGGTTTACTGACGAAGCTTATTTTTACCTGGACGGCTTCGTCAATAAACAGAACTGGCGCATATGGGGAAGCGAAAAGCCCCATGTTGCAGTCCCATCGTCCCTGCATCCTCAAAAAGTACTGGTCTGGGCCGCCATTTCTTCCAAAGGAATCATTGGCCCATTTTTCAGATCCGAAACGATTACTGCATCACGCTATCTGGACATTCTTCGTGAATTTGTGGCGGTACAAACTGCTTTAGACGACACTGCGAACACCTCGTGGTTTATGCAAGATGGTGCCCAGCCACATCGCACGGCCGACGTCTTCAATTTCCTGAATGAATATTTCGATGATCGTGTGATTGCTTTGGGCTATCCGAAACATACAGGAGGCGGCGTGGATTGGCCTCCCTATTCGCCAGACATGAACCCCTGTGACTTCTTTCTGTGGGGACACTTGAAAGACCAGGTGTACCGCCAGAATCCAGAAACAATTGAACAGCTGAAGCAGTACATCTCATCTGCATGTGAAGCCATTCCGCCAGACACGTTGTCAAAGGTTTCGGGTAATTTCATTCAGAGACTACGCCATATTATTGCTACGCATGGTGGATATGTGGGAAATATCGTACTATAGAGTTTCCCAGACCGCAGCGCCATCTGTTGTTGAAAATTGTAACTACTGTAATTTCGAAAGTTTGTCCGCCTGAAAATGTACTGTTGTCCCAAGCATATTGCAACAAACGGTGTATTTCCATCGCTGCTCGTTTAGTTTTTATTGCCGTTTCAAATATACTGGTCATTTTTGAAACACCCTGTACATGTTTTGCACTGGTGAGCCAAAACATTATGAACACTTGCTTAATCGCCTGTTTATCCGACTTTGGAAAAAAATACTTCACTGATTCTGAGTATCAGGGATCCGATGGCTTGTCGGTAAGTTTGTGGAGGTATATGGAATCAGATGTCTACACACCGGTCACGCAATTCGCGTAAATAACGGGCAGATGACTTGCGTACGCGGTGATGGCGTCCGATAGCCGCCTAGATGGGTTCCATAGGATTTACGTCAGGCTAATTTGGTCGCCGAGATACAACGTTACTAGCACGGTTCTGGCTCCGAGACACGGACAATCATACTGCTGAAAAATGACATTGCCGTCGGGCAAGACATCAATCGTGAAGGGATGCAGGTTGCTCGCAGCTGTCGACGTGTCTTGCGTTTCTGCCGAAATTAACCAAATTAGTACAATTTCATTCTCAATTGCTGGTGTATCCATGTACCACCACAATAAAATAAAAACAGCGAAAGGCTAGGGGAGTACGAATGAGAAAAGAGTCGTATTTAAGCTTACAAAAATAATAACGTGTTTTTATTCATCCTTTTATAACTACAATCGAGCTGATAAATCTTAGCAAAAAACTGACAAACATAAATCAGGAAAGGAATGGTATTTGATTAGTATAGCATTCATTGTGGTGGAAACTATTCAAGTTCTCCCCTGAATTAATCCCTTTTACAGCGCAGACTTTGTTTACTTGTATCCACTGTGAGACTCAACTCTATTCAAAGGGAATCAACTTCGACCAAACTATGGTTCACAGAGAACAGGGAGCTGTGAATATCATTTAACAACCCTAAAGCAGTGCAGCAGTACTTTACCCTTTCACCTCGATTCAGACTCCAGCAGAAAACGTCACCCCGTGGGCTATGAGCGGCGCGCTGCGGCAGCTTTCATGTTCTGACGCGTCCACGAAAACTTGCGAACTATGCGGTCTGGCGTTCTTATTATTAGAACACGGGAAACCTCCCTATCATAGACCTGAAATCCAGGCTGATTTCACTGTGAGGTGCACCCGTTTTGTGTTTTGGTGAGACCAATTTGACTCGCAGACATAACTGTGCGTGATGCAACTGTCAAACGTCAGACGGCCGACTCAGGATGAATAAGTCCACCCTCGGGACACACTGTATGTCCGAGATGATATGCAGTTCCACCGTTGGAAACACTCACTGGCTCTTAGTCCACCACAAGTCTCAGACCACGAGTGTCACCCACAAGGGAAAGAACTGAAGTTCTTCACCAGGAGAGGACCAGAAGATGAAGAAGGAAAAGAATCACAGTGACTTTCGACCAACCTCGTACAGGAGCCGAATTATCAGAAGGAACCCGCCTACACGTTGTAAAAATCAATCGAACTGTCCTCCACTCATTGAATCTCCCCTCTTGACTGTTTTGCTGGCGTGGTAGCCAATCTGGACACAGCACAGGGGTCCCCATGCTGGGGGAGCAAGCCTCCGCTTTGCATGTCCTGAGGAGAGATAATCTTAGACTCTCTCTTCTCTGAAAAAAGAAGATTTTAGACTAAGAAGGGGTCGTTCTCACGGTAAGCGTGTCCATGTTTCGGCAAGAAACGTCTACCTAGACGGTACCACAGCCCCTCATTTACGAAGAGACCTAATCTTTCTAGGCCAGCCATTTCCAGTTTCTGAAAAAGGGCTGTTAAGCTTCCCAGATAGTCGTGCTTATCAAATATCTGTAAAACAATTTGGAGTCAGGGGAGCTATAGTCCAGCACTAAACACGTGCACCAGCTGCTCTGATCGTATCGTCCCAGTACAACATCCCCATATCCACCACTGCTGGCGGCTCACCTCCAACTGCGCAACGCTACGCGCTGTTCACATCCAACTGCCAAACACTACAATCGCGAATATTCCAACAATGCCCACCAGTCACAGACTGCACACAGCACAGTCAGTGATTTTCATACAGAGCGCTACGTGACGTTACCAACATAAAAACCTAAACAGACTACTTACATAGCCCCCATGCTCCCTACAAAAATTTTACAAATTGTTTTGGGCTTCTCCCTGTTCTCCATCGCCTCCACTATGGCCCGGCGAGTACAAGTTCTCTACAGTCTACACGTGCAGTTATAAGAACATTCTGCTCACAATTCCCTCGCGTAAAAAAGTCATAAGCCACACATACCAAATTTAGTATTGGGGAAAACGGAAATCATGACGTAAAATACGAATATTAAGGTGCCCGACAGTGTAGTTAAAGTGAGAGAGTGGCTTGCCACCTTTCAAGGATAATGGAACGTAGTCTACTTAAATCAGGTACCGCTGAGGGAGTTAGGTTATGAAAGGAGACACTGAAAGTAGTAGATGAGTTTCGCTATTTGGACAGAAAAGTAACTGATGCCAGCCGAAGTAGACAGGATATAAAATGTGTACTGACCATAGCAAGAAAAGTGTCTCTGAAGAAGAGAAATTTATTAACATCTAATACAGATTTAATTGTTAGGGAGTCTTTTCCTAAATTGTTGGTATTGAATGCAGCCATGAATGGAAGTGAAACATGAACGATAAACAATTTAGACAAGAAGAGAATAGATGCTTTTGAAACGGTACAGAAGAATGCGAGGAACGCTGAAGATTAGATTGATAGATCACCTAACTAATGAGGAGGTACTGAACAGAATTGGGGAGACAAGAAATTTGTAGCACAATTTGATTAAAAGATTGGGTCGGTTGATAGGACACATTCTGAGGTGTCAAGGACTCATAAGTTGAATTTTGAAGGGAAGAGTGGGGAGTAAGAATTGTAGAAGAAGACCAAGGGATGAATACAATAAGCAGATTCAGAAGGATGTAAGTTGTAGTAGTTATTCGGAGACGAAGAGGTTTGCACAGAACACAGTATGATGGAGGACTGCATCAAACTACACTATTGGCCATTAAAATTGCTACACCACGAAGATAACGCGCTACAAACGCGAAATTTAACCGACAGAAAGAAGATGCTGTGATATGCAAATGATTAGCTTTTCAGAGCATTCACACAAGGTTGGCGCCGGTGGCGACACCTACAACGTGCTGACATGAGGAAAGCTTCCAACCGATTTCTCATACGCAAACAGCAGTTGACCGTCTTTTCCTAGTGAAACGTTGTTGTGATGCCTCGTCTAAGGAGGAGAAATGCGTAATATCACGTTTCCGACTTTGATAAAGGTCTGATTGTAGCCTATCACCATTGAGGTTTATCGTATCGCGACACTGCTGCTCGCGTTGGTTGAGATCCAATGACTGTTAGCTGAATATGGAATCGGTGGGTTCCGGAGGGTAATACGGAACGCCTTGCTGGATCCCAACGGCCTCGTATCACTAGCAATCGAGATGACAGGCATCTTATCCGAATGTCTGTAACGGATCGTGCAGCCACGTCTCGATCCCTAAGTCAACAGATGGGGACGTTTGCAAGACAACAACCATCTGCACGAACAGTTCGACGACGTATACAGTAGCATGGACTATCAGCTCGGATACCACGGCTGCAGTTACCCTTGACGCTGCATCACAGACAGGAGCGCCTGCGATGGTGTACTCAACGACGAACCTGGGTGCACGAATGACAAAACGTCATTTTTTCGGATGAATCCAGGTTCTGTTTACAGCATTATGATGGTGGCATCCGTGTTTGGCGACATCGCGGTGAACGCACATTGGAAGCGTGTATTCGTCATCGCCATACTAGCGTATCACCCGGTGTGATGGTATGGGGTGCCATTGGTTATACGTCTCCGTCGCCTCTTGTTCGCATTGACGGCACTTTGAACAGTGGACGTTACATTTCAGATGTGTTACGACCCGTGGATCTACCCTTCATTCGATCCCTGCGGAACCCTACATTTCAGCAGGATAATGCACGACCGCATGTTGCAGGTCCTGTACGGGCCTTTCTGGATACAGAAAATGTCGACTGCTGCCCTGGCCAGCACATTCTCCAGATGTCTCACCAATTGAAAACATCTGGTCAATGGTGGCCGAGCAACTGGCTCAACACAATACGCCAGTCACTACTCCTGATGAAATGTGGTATCGTGTTGAAGCTGCATGGGCAGCTGTACCTGTACACACCATCCAAGCTCTGTTTGACGCAATGCCCAGGCGTATCAAGGCAGTTATTACGGCCAGAGGCGGTTGATCTGAGTACTGATTTCTCAGGATCTATGTACCAAAATTGCGTAAAAATGTAATCACATGTCAGTTCTAGTATAATATATTTGTCCAATGAATACCCGTTTATCATCTGCATTTCTTCTTGGTGTAGCAATTTCAATGGCCAGTAGTGTAGTATTCGGACTGAATATCACAACAACAACAATGACGTGGTCTGACATTCATTCAGAAAGGAACCGTCTTGTTGGACGTGGACTGCAAGACGTCTTCACGGACGCTGTGACCACGTGACCGCGTCGGCGCCGACCGCCACGGCAGCGGCAGCGGCAGACAGCTACTGTCTGGGTGCCCGGCTTACCAGCACACTTTTGCTATATAGTGAGTACTCGCATAGCGGCTGTTGGAGGCCGGCGGTCGGCGGTCGGCGGTCGGCGGTCGATGCGGCCTTGCCCCGGCGCGGCCCCCGGCCCAGAAGCCGTACCCTGGTCACCGACCTCGGCCTTGGCACGCTCGCACCCTCCGCGTCCCATCGCGCATGCGCATCACTCCAGGAGGGAAGCTCCGGACACCTACGGAACGAGGAGTCCTCGCACAGCTACAAAAGCTTTGTGCGAAATCTAGTGATGGTGTCAGTCCTACTCTACTGGTTCACCCTTCAATTTATTTTTTCAGTTTATTTGTTATTTATCATATGTGACAGAGAAATATAGACAGCTGTTTACAACAAAAACGCTGATGGAAAAAATCGCAACACCAAAAAATGACAATTAACGTAGAATAATGACATTTCGGAAGTACGTTCATCTAGGTGACATATTTATGTGATAGCCTTGGGAGAGCCAGTCCTGACAAAACTCTACCATCTGGTGAGCAGACAGGCGAAATTCCCTCAGCCTTCAAGAAGAATATAATAATTCCAATCCCAAAGAAAGCAGGTGTTGACAGATGTGAAAATTACCGAACTATAAGTTTAATAACGCACAGCAGAAAAATACTAACGCGAACTCTTTACAGACGAATGGCAAAACTGGTAGACGCCGACATCGGGGAAGATCAGTTTGGATTCGGTAGAAATGTTGGAACACGTGAGGCAATACCGACCCTACGACTCATTTTAGAAGAAAGATTAAGGAGAGGCAAACCTACGTTTCTAGCATTTGTAGACTTAGAGAAACCTTTTGACAATGTTGACTCGAATACTCTCTTTCAAATTCTGAAGGTGGCAGGGGTAAAATACAGGGAGCGAAAGGCTATTTACAATTTGTACAGAAACCAGATGGCAGTTATAAGAATCGAGGGGAATGAAAGGAAAACAGTGATTGGGAAGGGAGTGAGACAGGGTTGTAGCCTCTCCCCGATGCTATTCAATCTGTATATTGAACAAGCAGTAAAGGAAACGAAAGGAAAGTCCGGAGTAGGTATTAAAATCCATGGAGAAGAAATAAAAACTTTGAGGTTTGCTGATGACATTGTAATTCTGTCAGAGACAGCAAAGGACTTGGAAGAGCTGTTGAACGGAATGGACAGTGTCTTGAAAGGAGGATATAAGATGAACATCAACAAAAGCAAAACGAGGATCATGGAATGTAGTCGAATTAAGTCGGGTCATGCTGAGGGTATTAGATTAGGAAATGAGACACTTAAAGTAGTAAAAGAGTTTTGCTATTTGGTCAGCAAAATAACTGATGATGGTCGAAGTAGAGAGGATATAAAATGTAGACTGGCAATGGAAAGGAAAGCGTTTCTGAAGAAGAGAAATTTGTTAACATCGAGGATTGATTTAAGTGTCAGGAAGTCGTTTCTGAAAGTATTTGTATGGAGTGCAGCCATGTATGGAAGTGAAACATGGACGATAAATAGTTTAGACAAGAAGAGAATAGAATCTTTAGAAATGTGGTGCTACAGAAGAATGCTGTAGATTAGATGGGTAGATCACATAACTAATGAGGAGGTATTGAATAGAACTGGGGAGAAGAGGAGTATGTGGCACAACTTGACTAGAAGAAGGGATCGGTTGGTAGGACATGTTCTGAGGCATCAAGGAATCACCAATTTAGCACTGGAGGGCAGCGTGGAGGGTAAAAATCGTAGAGGGAGACCAAGAGATGAATACAGTAAGCAGATTCAGAAGGATGTAGGCCTCAGTAGGTACTGGGAGGTGATGAGGCTTGCACAGGATAGAGGAGCATGGAGAGCTGCATCAAACCAGTCTCAGGACTGAAGACCACAACAACAACAACAGACATTGCAAGATGACACGTTCAGGCAAACGCGAGATTAGTCATTAGCACTCCGTCCTCAGGCCACGAGTGGCCTACCGGGACCATCCGACCGCAGTGTCATCCTCAGAGAAGGATGCGGGTAGGAGGGGCGAGGGGTCAGCACACCGCTCTCCTCGTCGTTATGATGGTATTCTTGACCGAAGCCGCTACTATTCGGTCTTGTAGCTCCTCAATTGGCATCACGAGGCTGAGTGCACCCCGAAAAATGTCAACAGCGCATGGCGGCCTGGTTGGTCACCCGTCCAAGTACCGACCACGCCCGACAGCGCTTAACTTCGGTGATCTCACGGAACCGGTGTATCCATTGCGGCAAGGCCGTTGCCCTGAGGTGAGCCATTGCAAGTGTGAAATTCTAGTACTTCAATAACCGGTGTAATCGCCAGTGTTGGACGCCAGCAAGCAAGTCTGCATGGACTGTGTTGTACAGGAGTCGGATGTCAGGTTGAGGGATGGAGTTGCATTTGTTGGATTCGGTCGGTCAATACGGATGCGGTTCATGATGTTTTTTTGATGACGCTAGAGTTGTCGTCCGATGATGTCTCATATGTGCTCGACTGGATATAGGTCTCGTGATCGGGTAGACCCAGGCAATCTTTGGTGTGACGTCATAAGCGCGTGACGACGTGTGAGATCGCTCTCAAAGTTTTCATCTATTTTTAGGTTTCAGATATATATTTTAACGGTTTTTGTGATATTTACTATATAAGTGACTTATTAGTGGTTTCTTCATTCACCTCTGCCTTTATTTTGTTGTGACCTGATATTTGTGAGTGTTTCGTATCAAGCAACTTAACCTCTTACCCGTGTTTACATTCCGCGCTGACCAGTTGCAGCTGTAGCGGCGCATCGAAAGCTAAGTACTAATTAATTGTTTGTCTACAGTAGTTTATTTAGGAACTTTAGTAGTCTTCAACCGGTGTTCTTGGTGTTTTCCGGTGAAACAACTTTAGAAGAAATTTTTGCGAACTGCTTTCAGTTTCGTTACTGTCTTTAGACGTTTGATTTTCTTTCTGTGTTAGTATTTTGTTACATTCTCATTTGTTGTTGATTAATACTGTCAATAATAGTAGTTACTTCCCTTGTAGAGCAAGTTTGTGATTATTGTAGTCAGTTTTTAACATCTTCTTATTGTAGTAGCGGAACTTAGATAAAGTTGTTTTCTTGTTTCAATAACTGTAAAATTTTACCATGAGTGAGAAGTGTGGGCTTTGCCGTAGGTTCGTGAGTAGTGGATTGCGGTGTGAGACTTGTTCGAAGTATTTTCACTGGGGGGAATGCAGTGGGGAAGCCAGTGGGTATTCTGGTGAGATCCTCTCCTGGAACTGCAGGTTATGTAGCAAGAGTAAGTTGATTGAGGAGCAGGAGCGTAAGATCTGTGCCCTTCAGGTACAGTTGAAAAACGCACAGGAGGAGCTAGATAGGATGAGAAGGGAGAAGGGGTTGGGGAATGGGAGCTGGCTGTTGGCAAGAGATCTGCTAGGAGAAGGAGATAGTTTTACTATTGGTGTTTGTAATAGATATGACCAACTGTCAGAGTCTAGTAGAGAGGAATCTCTAGTAGTTGTAGATGTAGGAAGTATGCAGCAGACCTCAGCAGTTACGGTGGCTAGGACAGTTGCAAAGTCTAAGAGAAAGAAGAAGGTTCTGCTGTTAGGTAGTTCTCATGGTAGAGGTGTAGGCCAGCAGTTGCAGGAAGTTTTGGGGAGTGAGTACCAGGTCACGAGCATTGTGAAGCCTAATGCAGGATTGGCTCAGGTGGCTTTTAACATAGGAGGGTTATGTAGGGATTTTACAAAAGAGGATCAGGTAGTGATTGTGGGTGGGGCTGGTAATAGTATTGATAGGGATGGGGAGTGTGGTGTCACCGCTAGACACCACACTTGCTAGGTGGTAACTTAAATCGGCCGCGGTCCTGTAGTACATGTCGGACCCGCGTGTCGCCACTGTGTACTCGCAATCCTAGCGCCACCACATGGCAGGTCACAAGACACGGACATGACCTCGTCCCAGTTGTACGGACGACATAGCTTGCGACTAGACCTACCAAGTATTCCTCTCATTTGCCGAGAGACAGATTAAATAGCCTTCAGCTAGTCCATCGCTACTACCTAGCAAGGCGCCATGTGTATCATTGCTAATTGCTTACTACTATGCAAGAGATGTATTTCAACAAGAACAAGACTACATTAAAGTTAAGTATATTAAAATCTCTCTTCTTTTCTTTATAGTTTTCATCCAGTCTCCTGTTTCAGAATTTACGCCCGTCTGCGTTAGTTTCGCGTGCACCTAGCCACTCATTGTGTCGAGACCTTAGGGAATCGACACAACAGGGAGTATGACATAGATGGTGACCTGGAAAAGATAGCCACTCAGACTGGCAACACGAATGTGCATTTCGTGGAACTGTTTCAGCGTCACGATCGGCCTCATCTTAATACAGCCGTCAGGCGTAATAACATGAGACTTGGGGGTGCGCTGATGACAAAAGGCATGAGTCACATTTCAGTGGTGTCGGTGGAGTCTATCAGCAGGACGGGTTTCACTAGACATGGCCTGCACCTCAACAGGTATGGAAAAGCGAGGTTGGCAAAGCTTATAGGTCACAGCATAGGTGGGGGTGGTGGGATCACTCATGGGAAAATTCCGGTAGTTGTGGGTGTTAGAGCTGTACCTTTTTTAGATTGAAGTCAGCTGACAGGTATTCCTGCTAAGGGAAGTCTCTCTAACAAAGAAACCACTTTCGACAAAGCTTAGGTATCCGATTAATGAGGGAATTAGTATATTTCATCAAAATATACAAGGCATTAGAGATGAAGTTAGTGAACTGCTTATAGATGTTGACTCTGATATTTTTGGTATATCTGAACACTTCTTAAATAAGGAGATAATTCAGAGGCTTCCTTTACCAGGATACAGGTTGGCTGGCAGCTTTTCTAGGAGCTCTTTGCGGTGTGGGAGAGTAGCCATGTATGTGAAAAACGGTATCCCATTTGAGTCAATTGATGTTTCAAGGTACTGCACTGAAAAGGTGTTTGAATGTTGTGCAGGTGTGGTTAAATTTAGTGGAGCTCAACTTCTTACTGTTGTTATTTATAGATCTCCAGACTCCGATTTCACAACATTTTTGCTAAAGCTAGAGGAGGTTCTTGGTTCACTTTATAGGAAATACAAAAAGTTAGTTTTATGTGGTGACTTCAATATAAATTGTATAAGTGATTGTGCAAGGAAAAGGATGCTGGTAGGCCTCCTTAATTCATATAATCTTATGCAAACCGTATTCTTTCCAACGAGAGTGCAAGGTAACAGTAGAACGACCATAGACAATATTTTTGTTCATTCGTCATTACTAGAAGGGCATTCTGTCAGCAAAAAGGTGAATGGCCTTTCAGATCATGATGCACAAATTTTAAGTCTAAAAGATTTTTGTGCTGCAACACATGTTAAATATAGTTACCAACTTTTTAGGAAAGCTGATCCAGTTTCTGTAGATACTTTTGTAAACCTTATCAAGGAACAAGAGCGGCAAGATGTTTATAGTGCTGTTACAGTAGACGATAAATATAATGCTTTCCTCAAGACTTTTCTCATGCTCTTTGAAAGTTGCTTTCCGTTAGAACGTTCAAAACAGGGTTCTAGCACAAACAGGCAGCCTGGTTGGCTGACTAAAGGGATAAGAATATCTTGTAGAACAAAGTGGCGATTATATCAAAACGTTAGAAACAGTCACAATCTAAATGCAGTAGCCCATTACAAACAGTATTGTAAGGTGCTTAAAAAAGTTATTAGGAAGGCAAAAAGTATGTGGTATGCAGATAGAATAGCTAAGTCTCAGGATAAAATTAAAACCATATGGTCAGTCGTAAAGGAAGTGGCTGGTCTGCAGAGACAGGTCGAGGATATAGAATCAGTGCGTAGTGGGAATGTCCGTGTTACTGATAAGTCGCATATATGTACAGTATTTAATAATCACTTTCTGAATATAGCAGGTGAACTAAATAGAAACCTAGTCCCAACAGGGAATCATATAGCGCTCGTAGAAAAAAGTGTTCCGAGACTGTTACCTGAAATGCTCCTCCATGATACTGACAAGAGGGAGATTGAGTTAATAATTAAATCAATAAAGACCAAGAACTCTCATGGATATGACGGGGTATCTATCAGAATACTGAAGTATTGTTCCATGTACGTTAGCCCAGTACTTAGCCATATCTGTAACTTTTCCTTTAGGAGTGGTCGGTTTCCTGACCGATTAAAGTACTCGGTAATGAAGCCACTTTATAAAAAGGGAGACAGGGATAATGTTGACAATTATAGACCTATTTCTATCCCATCGGTGTTTGCTAAAGTTATCGAGAGGGTTGTATATACAAGGTTACTGCAGCATTTAAATTCACATAATTTGCTGTCAAATGTACAGTTTGGTTTTAGAAATGGCTTAACAACTGAAAATGCTATAGTCTCTTTTCTCTGTGAGGTTTTGGACGGACTAAATAAAAGGTTGCGAACATTAGGTGTTTTCTTTGATTTAACGAAGGCTTTTGACTGTGTTGACCACAAAATATTACTGCAGAAGTTGGAACATTGTGGAGTAAGGGGAGTAGCTTACAATTGGTTCGCCTCTTACTTTAAGAACAGAAAGCAGAAGGTAATTCTCCGCAATATTGAGAGTGGTAGTGATGTTCAGTCCCAATGGGGCACTGTTAAATGGGGCGTTCCCCAAGGGTCGGTGCTGGGGCCACTGCTGTTTCTTATTTATATAAATGATGTGCCTTCTAGTATTACAGGTGATTCAAAAATATTTCTGTTTGCTGATGACACCAGCTTGGTAGTGAACGATCTTGTGTGTAATATTGAAACATTATCAAATAATGTAGTTCATGAAATAAGTTCGTGGCTTGTGGAAAATAATTTGATGCTAAATCACAGTAAGACTCAGTTTTTATAGTTTCTTACTCACAATTCAACAAGAACTGATATTTTAATCAGACAGAATGGACATGTTATAAGCTAGACGGAACAGTTAAAGTTCCTAGGCGTACGGATAGATAGTAAGCTGTTGTGGAAAACCAATGTTCAGGATCTTGTTCAGAAACTAAATGCCGCTTTATTTACCATTAGAACAGTATCTGAAATAAGTGACATTTCAACACGAAAAGTAGTCTACTTCGCATATTTTCATACGCTTATGTCATATGGTATTATTTTTTGGGGTAATTCTTCTGATTCAAAAAGCGTATTTTTTGCTCAAAAACGGGCTGTTCGAGCTGTGTGTGGTGTAAGTTTGAAAACCTCTTGTCGACCCCTATTCAATAGTCTGGGAATTTTGACATTGCCCTCACAGTATATATTTTCTTTAATGTCGTTTGTTGTTAGCAATATTAGCTTATTCCCAAGAATTAGCAGCTTTCACTCAGTTAATATTGGCAGAAATCAAATCTGCATGTGGAATGCACTTCCTTGACTCTTGTGCAGAAAGGAGTGCAGTATTCTGCTGCATCCATTTTCAATAAGCTACCACAAGAACTCAAAAATCTTAGCAGTAGCCCAAACACTTTTAAGTCTAAACTGAAGAAACTCATGGCTCACTCCTTCTATTCTGTCGAGGACCTCCTGGAAGAGCTAAAAAATTAAGCAAATTCCAGTATTACATTCTTGATTTTCTTTATTTAAACTAACGACTTGTCGCCTGAATATGTTTCTTATATTTCATTTTATCTGTTTCTACAATCTACAACTGAATATGTTTCTTAAATTTCATTATATCTGTTTCTACAATCGTGTTATAATTTCATGTATTGACTCGTTCCATAACCATGGAGACTTCTCCTTAATGTGGTCCCACGGAACAATAAATAAATAAACATGTCGACGCTCTGTAGATAATGTTAGGTTACAACAGTGGTATGTGGGTGAACCAATATCCTGTTGGAATACACCCCCTGGAATGCTTTACATGAATAGCAGCATAACAGGTCGAATCACCAGACTGACGTACAGGTTTGTAGTCAGGGTGCATCAGATAACAACGAGAGTGTCCCTGCTGTCAAATCGCACCCTGAGATCATAGCTACAGGTGTAGGTCTCTAACACGCAGACAGGTTGGTTGCAGGCCGCCAAATGGCCTCCTCCTAAGCAAGACATGGTCATCACTGGCATGGAGCCATAATCAGCTTTCATCAGGAAACACAACAGACCTCCACCCGGCCGTCCACTGAGCTCTCGCTTGACATCACTGAAGTTGCGAATGGCGCTCAGTGGAATGTACGACACAGGGGATCCGGCTCGAAGCTGTCCTTGAAGTAACCGATCTGAAACAGATGTAAATTGAAGAGGGAGTGGGGAGAAGGGAAAGGAAAGGGAAGGAAAGGAAAGGAAAGGAAGTGCATGAGGAATTGGCGAAGACGAGTGAAAATTTGTGCTGGACTGAGACTCGAACCGGGACCTCCTGCTTAATAGGCAGTTCCGTTAAACACTGCGCCATCGGGACACAGTGTTTTTCGCACAATCTTGGACTATCTCTGCTCATTCCCACTGAGCGCCACCTATCCACAGTCCCCGTCCATGTCCTCAGCGCTCGCTAGCTTCAGATTCCAGCCACAGATCGAATGATGTTGGTCATCCGCAGTGAAGGCTGACGATTCATTGCCCATCGAGGCGTCGAACTACAAGAATCTCCGAAAGAACAGACAACGCATTCATATAGTCGACTTGTACCAGTTCGTTGTCACCGTTGTGCCAACTACTGTTCAGACTGCTGCTGCGGATGCAGTACGATGCGCCAGAGCCATACACCGAACACGACTGTAGTCCCTCTCGGCAGTGACATGTGGCCGTCCGGAGCCCTGTCTGCTTGCCACAGTACATTCTCGTGACCACCTCTACCAGCAATCGTGAACAGGGCTACATTCCTGCCAAGTCTTCCTGCAGTATCGCAGAAGGGACATCCAGCTTCTCGAAGCGCTGTTACGTGACCTCGTTTATATTCAGCGAGGTGTTCATAATGGCGTCTTTGCCGCCTTAAAAGCATTCTTGGCTAACATCAACTCACCACGTCCAGTCTCGAAGGTAACTACAGGTCACGATGGTTACAGCGTGTATTTAAAGCAAACCCGATTTGGATCCTCATAGTGACGCTACTAGCTTCACTCTTATGCGACTAGCCCAAAATGTTAATAGACATCGTCTTTAAACTTTTATTTATGCCATAAAACGTCTTCTTGATGTTGCGATTTTTTTTGCGTCAGTGTATAGACATTATCGTACAGTGCTTCAATGATTCACGGGCGTCGCGTCGGATAATTTGTGGAAGTTGCACAATATTTCGGCGAAACAACTGCTCGTCATCTTAAGGTGCTTACTGACGTGTTACTACAATGGCTCGCCAATATACAGGGTGAGTCACCTAACATTACCGCTGGATATATTTCGTAAACCACATCAAATACTGACGAATCGATTCCACAGACCGAACGTGAGGAGAGGGGCTAGTGTAATTGATTAATACAAACCATACAAAAATCCACGGAAGTATGTTTTTTAACACAAACCTACGTTTTTTTAAATGCAAACCCGTTAGTTTTGTTAGCACATCTGAACATATAAACAAATACGTAATCAGTGCCGTTTGTTGCATTGCAAAATGTTAATTACATCCGGAGATATTGAAGCCTAAAGTTGACGCTTGAGTACCACTCCTCCACTATTCGATCGTGTGTATCGGAGAGCATCGAATTACGTAGGGATACAAAGGAAACGGTGATGGACCTTAGGTACAGAAGAGACTGGATCAGCACATTACGTCCACATGCTAACACCTTTTTATTGGTCTTTTTCACTGACGCACATGTACATTACCATGAGGGGTGAGGTACACGTACACACGTGGTTTCCGTTTTCAATTACGGAGTGGAATAGAGTGTGTCCCGACATGTCAGGCCAATAGATGTTCAATGTGGTGGCCATCATTTGCTGCGCACAATTGCAATCTCTGGGGTAATGAATGTCGTACACGCCGCAGTACATCTGGTGTAATGTCGCCGCAGGCTGCCACAATACGTTGTTTCATATCCTCTGGGGTTGTAGGCACATCACGGTACACATTCTCTTTTAACGTACCCCACAGAAAGAAGTCCAGAGGTGTAAGATCAGGAGAACGGGCTGGCCAATTTATGCGTCCTCCACGTCCTATGAAAAGCCCGTCTAACATCCTGTCAAGGGTCAGCCTAGTGTTAATTGCGGAATGTGCAGGTGCACCATCATGCCTACACGTTCGCTGAAGCCTCTCACCTAAGGTAAGCGAGAAATACGAAAGGGTTCTTTCGTTCCTTTGTCTGTCTTGTCTTCAGTGTACCTCACAGCTGGCTGTATGTTCTTGCTACTTTACCCATTCGCAAATAAAGTTGTCTACGGCCCGTTCAGTTGATGTTGGAATTTGCCAGTCTCGTTACTCCAGTAAGCTCGGATTGACAGTGTACGTAGCACAGGGTTCCTTTGTGCTGCACGATGCTGCGACTCTACCTGCAGCCAAAACATTATGACCACTGCCCACCACGACGTTTGATGCAGCCTGGTGGCGTTGTGGACACGTGACTCGGTGACAAAAGACACGGATGGGGGATCACGCTAGCGAAGATATGGGCTCTAAATGGGGCAATCCACTTACATAAGCCACTCTGACAAAGTGTGGGGCGGAGGGTGGAAGTTATATTGCTGTTATATAATTTGTTTGAATGTAGAAACACTGCATTTCCGGCCGATTAACCAAATGTACGGCGGCGGGTGGAATTATTGTTGTTAAAAATATTCCTATTATTTGTACTGTTGTTTGCCGTTCTCAACACTGGCTCTCTAACTACAATATTGGCTACCAGAAAGTGATTAGCAAAACGTGAAGCCTGTAATTAGAATTCCTAGTGCCCACTTCATCTGAGAATACACTTATAGTTACAGCTTATAGCTCTGAGGAATTTAGGAGATTGTCCGGGATTTATAATCAAAAACGGTCGTGAAAAAAAAAACGTTCTGTATTCTGAAAGTCACAGATGAAAACAAAAGAATCCACACAATCTAACTAACAGAGCAGTTCAGAGTCTAATGCGCTGATGCATCTATAAATGTCCAAATTAAATATTTAAATGAATGCTCGCCATAATTTGATGATAAGGTTCATCAAACGCCACGCTAAATAATTGGCAGAATGTCTGTCCCGCGGCGGCACGTGAAAATACGACATACGCAATCTGAAGATCGATAATTAAAGTCAACCCAGAATTAACACTTCACTTGAAAATGATTTCATGGTTACGCGTATTCCGAGTAACTTAATACGGCATCCGAGGCTGTTTGTAGCAATGATACCGACACGACGCGACTCCCGACACAGATGACGTGCTATTCAGCGTCTGGAGAGAACTGGGGCCTTCCTTCCTCGCGCAGCGTTCATGTATATAAAGCCGCGGTGCGGACGCTAAGGGAACGCCTGATCAAATCGGCTCTCCCGACTAGCCGCTGGGCTAGTAATGCACCACTTTAAGTTACCTAATAAATCATAGCTTCTCTTGCTGATGGCCGATGAAGCTCTTAATTTAAATGTGCATTCAGCACGTAGGTAAGTATTGATAATAAAATTTTGACGTGGCTAAGTTAAATATTTTGGGCGAGAGAATTAATTTAATTACACTGCACGCAGTAGACGAGCTCTGAACTGGCCCTTTGGAGATACGCTATCGCTATAGTTTTATAGGTATTCAAATGAAACTTCTCACATCTTCATAGTTATAGCGGATCTCCAACCTACTTAAATATAAACATCCTAGCCTTATTTATTAGCCTACTTAATCTATCTTGCTTCCTTAAGTTTTAAGACGAAAACCAGAAAATCATGAATTTCCACTAAAATTTTAATTTGTGAAATCCAAAGTACTGTTTTTATTAAATTATTATGAAAGATGAATCTAAATATAAATTTTTAACTTTCTAGCTCTTTTCTGTTGCGCCAATGACTTTTAGAGAACACGTCCAAGTTTCGAAAATGGCTAAAGTTATCGAACTGATAAGTAACACATATTAATTTAGTATTACTCCTGACATGCTAGAAATGTTTTAGGTTATTTATTTGATTTTTAAAGTATTGCGCAACATTTATGACGTCAGAGCTAGTTACAGGGGACTGGCTGGCCCACAATGGAAAGACTGATATGACTTTACTACGGCGTGAGTAGGCTGCACCCTACAAAAGGGCAGGTTATTATTGTGCAGAGCATGCGAACGGGTATCTCAAAAACTCTGAGGACTGTCAAATGTTCACGTGGCACTGTCGTGATCATCTATGGAAAGACGTAGAAGGACAGTGTAACTGCCACTAGGTGCTAAATGTTTGGACGTTCACGACTCTTCACAGAACCTGAGGTTCGGAGGCTTGTCTGCTATGTAAAGTAGGATAGGTGGGGATGTGTGGCATCTCTGCTGACAGGGCACAATGCTGATGCAAGCACAAGTGTTTCGGAGCACACCTCTCATCGTACATTATCGAACATGGAGCACGGCAGCGGACCACACCTACGTTTTCACATGTTGACTCAACGACATCGTGAGTTACGATTGTAGTGGCGAGGGACGATCGGCATTCGACCGTCTATCAACGGAAACGTGTCGGCTCTTCAGATAAAACACATTTTTGCTACGTTAGGTCGATGGTCGTCTCCCCCAACGTCGTCACCGAGGTGAAATGCAGCTCGAAACGTGCAGCGCGCCACGGACGCACGCTTGTGGGAACAGTATTATGTTACTCGAGGCATTCTCCTGCGCTTGCATGGGACCTGTGGTAATAATGCTGACGGATGCGAACCACCTGCTTCTCTTCATGCTTGCTGGATACCCCGACGGCGAAGTTATCTTTCAGCCGCATAATTGCCCGTATCTCGTGCTACAGTGTTTTGAGGAGCGTTATAGTGAACTGACGGTGATGTCTGATGTAAATCCTATCGAACCCATCTGGGTTGCTATCGGGTGCCACCACCGAGTACGGAAGTCAGGGGCTCGTTATTTACTTGAATTACTTGACCTGTGTGTAGACATCTAATGCCTCATACCGCCACAAACCTACCAACAAACTGTTGATCCATGATAAGCAGAATCAGTGATGTATTTCACTGTAAAGACGGGAAACAAACAATTAAGAAGGTGGTCATAATGTTTTGGCTCGTCATTGTATATGTTAGTGTCCGTTAGTTATGCCCTAGTTGACCGCTAGGAGTTCTGTACACTTCTACATCCAAAAAATGAATCGCTCAGTTATTTTCTATTACGACTGCAAACTGTATGTTTTTATAAAGTCTGTTGAGGTGCTGATGAGATATGCGTAGTTCGGCACTTTCCCTTTCTGCGACATGGTGAACGTATCGTCAACGTATCTCAGCCAACAACTTTGGCGCTGCGGCACGAAATATAACGCCGTCCGCTCGACTACTTCCATGAATACGTCGGCTACTACAAGACAAAAGGACGGGGCCCACAGCCACTTATCATGTCTCCGTATTGTGTATGGCGTGGGGTACGCATTGCACCAGCTGTCTCACCCACCACTCCCCCTCTCCCACCCCCATGCTGTTGCATTCTCGGATGGCAGCATGCTGGAAAAATGCTATCCATAAGCCTGTATGTGAGCTCGAAATTCTCTACTTTTACTGTCTCCATCATTACACACAATGTTCTTGATTTGTCAGTTGTCTTCATTCTCATTTTTGTGTGATGAGACTCGTCATAATGACAATACTTCACTCTTTTCCGTTTTCTCAACAAAAAAAGAAAAAAAAGAAATAGATGTATCCAACTTTAAATCATGGTCTATTTGCCTCCGTCAAGTTAATAGCATTTGGAAAAAAATTATTTAGCTATCATGGACTGGAAGTGCACCTTCAGATTTTATTAGATAGCATCTGGAATAGTTCGTAAAAGAAGCTGTACAGCTTCTTGGCTTTATGATGACAACCACACATATATCACAAGAACATGAGTGGTCACTACACTAAATGCTGTGGTACGCCAGGATTAATTTTTCAATTCTGAAGATACTAATTCCGTGCAACACTCACAGAGTGCTCAGCGATACACTCTGCCTTCTGTAACTTAGTTGAAAAGGAAAGTAGGTGCCAAAAAGGTCATTAGTGTCTCTAAGAGAATATGCAGTTCATTGTAATGTCATAAAGGAAACCTTGTCGTAACATTTGTAATTTAAATGTTGTGTAATACGATTGGTGGATTCAAAAATGGCTTGACATACGAAAAGAGAATTTTGAAATCAAAATTTAGACTGGCTGGAAATTTTATTTACGAGAGGTGTGTTATCGTACTGCAGTATAATCGTAAAGAAAATTGGACTACCGGACGTGTTACTCGACTCGAAGCAGCCGGAAACTTGGCGTAGCATGTATCAAACACATAGTTAACAAAGTTGATAAAACTGTGATTGTTTAGAGCTACAGATCATATTAGTTCGTACTCTCTGGTTGTAAGCGCATGTGGTAATATGTATGCTATCCTGTTAGAATATTCATCGTGTTTCCCATATTCATATACTGCATTACGAATTGATAGTGGGTGAGGTTGTTGTACATTTGTTAACACCTCACCGTAGCACAACATAGAGGTTATGTCTGTCGCTCTCGTTTCGTTCGTACACAGGCGGTCAACTACCCGTAATGCAATGGACCATAGCTGAAAATACACAATGGGACAGGTTTCGAATAACCCATGACAAGATCACAAATACACCCGAAGGTGTTCTGAAAACGCCGTTCCCACTTTCTAGAAAGTGCCCTGATTACACATGATCCACGCTAAGGCCACTGCGCAACACGTATGGTGCATTGTCAGAAGAGACTACATGTTCTGGGTTTCCTGCAGACACGATTCTGATGCGGTACGGACAACAGGAACATCGTCGTGTGGAAGTGAAATGACGTCATAACTGTAAATATACTCCAAATTTGAAGTAAGCAACCCGGTAAAATTGTTGAGGGCTAAACGTCTAAATTCGTGAAATTCTAGCGGTGTTGTTGTTGTTGTGGTCTTCAGTCCTGAGACTGGTTTGATGCAGCTCTCCATGCTACTCTATCCTGTGCAAGCTTCTTCATCTCCCAGTATCTACTGCAACCTACATCCTTCTGATTCTGCTTAGTGTATTCGTCTCTTGGTCTCCCTCTACGATTTTTACCCTCCACGCTGCCCTCCAATGCTAAATTTGTGATCCCTTGATGCCTCAAAACATGTCCTACCAACCGATCCCTTCTTCTAGTCAAGTTGTGCCACAAACTTCTCTTCTCCCCAATCCTATTCAGTACCTCCTCATTAGTTACGTGATCTACCCACCTTATCTTCAGCATTCTTCTGTAGCACCACATTTCGAAAGCTTCTATTCTCTTCTTGTCCAAACTAGTTATCGTCCACGTTTCACTTCCATACATGGCTACACTCCATACAAATACTTTCAGAAACGACTTCCTGACACTTAAATCTATATTCGATGTTAACAAATTTCTCTTCTTCAGAAACGATTTCCTTGCCAGTCTACATTTTATATCCTCTCTACTTCGACCATCATCAGTTATTTTACTCCCTAAATAGCAAAACTCCTTTACTACTTTAAGTGTCTCATTTCCTAATCTAATTCCCTCAGCATCACCCGATTTAATTTGACTACATTCCATTATCCTTGTTTTGCTTTTGTTGATGTTCATCTTATATCTTCCTTTCAAGACACTGTTCATTCCGTTCAACTGCTCTTCCAAGTCTTTTGCTGTCTCTGACAGAATTACAATGTCATCGGCGAACCTCAAAGTTTTTACTTCTTCTCCATGAATTTTAATACCTACCCCGAATTTTTCTTTTGTTTCCTTTACTGCTTGCTCAATATACAGATTGAATAACATCGGGAAGAGGCTACAACCCTGTCTCACTCTTTCCCAACCACTGCTTCCCTTTCATGCCCCTCGACTCTTATAACTGCCCTCTGGTTTCTGTACAAATTGTAAATAGCCTTTCGCTCCCTGTATTTTACCCCTGCCACCTTCAGAATTTGAAAGAGAGTATTCGAGTCAACATTGTCAAAAGGTTTCTCTAAGTCTACAAATGCCAGAAACGTAGGTTTGCCTTTTCTTAATCTTTCTTCTAAGATAAGTCGTAAGGTTAGTATTGCCTCACGTGTCCCAACATTTCTACGGAATCCAAACTGATCTTCCCCGAGGTCCGCTTCTACCAGTTTTTCCATTCGTCTGTAAAGAATTCGGGTTAGTATTTTGCAGCTGTGACTTATTAAACTGATGGTTCGGTAATTTTCATATCTGTCTACACCTGCTTTCTTTGGGATTGGAATTATTATATTCTTCTTGAAGTCTGAGGGTATTTCGCCTGTCTCATACATCTTGCTCACCAGATGGTAGAGTTTTGTCATGACTGGCTCTCCCAAGGCCATCAGTAGTTCTAATGGAATGTTGTCTACTCCCGGGGCCTTGTTTCGACACTGGTCTTTCAGTGTTCTGTCAAACTCTTCACGCAGTATCTTATCTCCCATTTCGTCTTCATCTACATCCTCTTCCATTTCCATAATATTGTCCTCAAGTACATCGCCCTTGTATAAACCCTCTATATACTCCTTCCACCTTTCTGCCTTCCCTTCTTTGCTTAGAACTGGGTTGCCATCTGAGGTCTTGATAGTCATACAAGTGGTTCTCTTCTCTTCAAAGGTCTCTTTAATTTTCCTGTAGGCAGTATCTATCTTACCCCTAGTGAGACAAGCCTCTACATCCTTACATTTCTCCTCTAGCCAGCCCTGCTTAGCCATTTTGCACTTCCTGTCGATCTCATTTTTGAGACGTTTGTATTCCTTTTTGCCTGCTTCATTTACTGCATTTTTATATCTTCTCCTTTCATCAATTAAATTAAATATTTCTTCTGTTACCCAAGGATTTCTATTAGCCCTCGTCTTTTTACCTACTTGATCGTCTGCTGCCTTCACTACTTCATCCCTCAGAGCTACCCATTCTTCTTCTACTGTATTTCTTTCTCCCATTCCTGTCAATTGTTCCCTTATGCTCTCCCTGAAACTCTCTACAACCTCTGGTTCTTTCAGTTTATCCAGGTCCCATCTCCTTAAATTCCCACCTTTTTGCAATTTCTTCAGTTTCAATCTGCAGTTCATAACCAATAGATTGTGGTCAGAATCCACATCTGCCCCTGGAAATGTCTTACAATTTAAAACCTGGTTCCTAAATCTCTGTCTTACCATTATATAATCTATCTGATACCTTTTAGTATCTCCAGGATTCTTCCAGGTATACAACCTTCTTTTATGATTCTTGAACCAAGTGTTAATTCTAGCGGTACATGGATCAAATGCAATTTCGCGTCCCGCTGTAGTGAAATGGCGCCAACAATTTCAACGAGGGCGCAGAGACGTGGGTGATGCTGGCCATGGACACTGACTACAGACGACAATGTCCAGGCAATCGAGGAGCTGATTCGGAGGAAGCGAAGATTTTCTGAATATGAGGCTTACCATGCGGGTTCTCGGATGGCTCCATAACCAAGAAGTGGATTTTTGTAGTTGAGGAACTGACCGATTGGCACAACATTCCGAGCATCGTTTACAAAGTGTTGATGACTGTGTTGAAAAATAGTGTCGGCTATTTGTGTGACTTTTAGAATCACTGAATAGATAAATCAGAGAGAAATGAGCAGTGTTGATTTAAGTATCGGAATTTGATAAAAAGAGGCACATGTATCACTGGATATACCTGCAAAATTATACCATTGTACCTCACACAGCTCATGAAATATGTCATCATTGACATTGAGCTGCGTGAAAACGAAATTGCAGGGCGGAATTCGTTAGAGATATAGGTGAAATATGAGTACAAACATGAGTTAAATAAGTTAAATTACACTGACGGGGAAGTATCACAACACCAAGAAGGACTTGCGACACAAAAACAAAAGTTAGTTCATCTCAAACGTTCAAATGTGTGTGAAATCTTATGGGACTTAACTGCTAAGGTCATCATTCCCTAAGCTTACACACTACTTAACCTAAATTATCCTAAGGACAAACACACACACCCATGCCCGAGGGAGGACTCGAACTTCCGCAGGGATCAGCCGCACAGTCCATGACTGCAGCGCCTCAGACCGCTCGGGTTTCTTCATCTCAAAGATGTCTATCATCGTGTACGGCATATGGATCTGGCGCATCGCACTGCATCTGCAGAAGCAATTTGAGCTGTAATGGTCACCACAGTGACACAGCGAACTGTTAGAACTCGATTACTTCAAAGACAGCTCCGAGCCACACGCCCTGTAAAGTGTATTCCTCTCATCCTAAACTATCGCCTGTTGCGACTTCAGTTGTGTCAAGGGAGAGCTCACTGGAGGGCAGGTTGAAGGTTTGTTGTATTTTCTAATGAAAGCTAGTTCTGCCTCTGGGCCAGTGATGTTGTTTAGGAGACCAGTTGAGGGCCTTAAATAAACCTGTCTTCGTTGTAGACACTCTGGATCTACAGCTGCAGTTATGGTCGGGGGTGGGATTTCATATGACAGCAGGAGTACTCTTTTAGCCTTCCCACTCACCTTGAAATTTGTACGTCACTCTGCTGACTCTCGGTGTTGTCCTACGACTGCAAAATTGTATATCAGGCTGTAGATTCGACCTGTTGTACTGCATTATGAACAGCATTTAAGGGGGGAGTTTTCCAACAGGATAACCCTCGCCCACTGTTGTAAGCCAACATGCTCTGCAGAATCTGGACATGTTACCTTGATGTGCTCGATCACCAGATCTGTCTCCAGTCGAGCACACGTGGGACAACGTCGGACGACAACTCCAGGGTCATCAACAATTAACCGTAGCTATACTGACCGACCAAGTGCTACTGGCATTGAATTCCATCCCAAAAACTGATATCCGATGCCTGTTCAATACAACTGATGCACATTTGCATCCTTGCATTCAACCTTCTGGCGGTTGCATCTGTTATTAACGTACCAGTATTTCACATTTGCAATGGCTTTTTTTTTTTAAAGAAAATTCTTTATTCTTCAATACATAATACATAAGCAACCCACCAACTAATACATTAGTGGGTCCTACTTGATACTAATACAATTGCCCGCATCTCGTGGTCGTGCGGTAGCGTTCTCGCTTCCCCCGCCCGGGTTCCCGGGTTCGATTCCCGGCGGGGTCAGGGATTTTCTCTGCCTCGTGATGGCTGGGTGTTGTGTGCTGTCCTTAGATTAGTTAGGTTTAAGTAGTTCTAAGTTCTAGGGGACTGATGACCATAGATGTTAAGTCCCATAGTGCTCAGAGCCATTTGAACCATTTTGAACTAATACATTTATTACTACAGCAGCTTTTGTTCTATGAATGTTAGTACTATTACTCTTCCACTATGGGCACTACTGCTATGTCCTAAGGCAGGGGCGGGCAAACGTTGCACGCGGCTCATCAGCACACAACGCTGCACGTGTGCTGCTCGCGTGCAATCGTCGAATGGAGCAGTGGCGACAGCCGGCAGGTTGCGGCAGTGTAGTACCAGGCTAAGCTGCGAACGTTGTAGCGAAGCGATCACTACGTTGTGAACGTTGTATTTCAAGAACCGGAAAATGCAGAGTTAATCAAGGAAACGGAGAATTGGAGATTTGCTATCTTTTAAAAAGAATGGGAGAATCATTTTTTCTCTGTGCAAAAACGTGAAAATTGGAAATGTATAATATGTGACAGTATTCTCGATGGTCAGCGGAAGTTTAATATTGAACGCCATTATAATAAATTTCAGTATGTTGCCGTTCTTAGTGCAATAAAAGAGGAATTTCTCAAGCGATTTGGGGATATATCTTACTTATCCCAAGGTTTTGAATAGTTCTCGAGACAATCTGCTGTTTCTGTAGATGATATTCATCCCAGTTTGCAAATGGAATTAATAGATCTACAGCGTAATTCTCGTCTGAGAGACAGGTTCCTTTTGGCAAGAGGTGTGATAGATTTTTATCACGACTTTCCACAGCAAGTTTCCTCGTCTCCATCGTGAAGTCGCGAAGATAATGTCAATGTTTGGCTCGACATACGTTTCTGAGAGATTTTTTTCTGTTATGAAAATTAATAAGTCTCGGTTAAGAGCAAACATCAGTAATGGAAATTTACGTAACTGTTTGCATTTGTCTGTATGTAGAAATTTTGTTCCAGACATTAAACGTATTGTAAACTCCACCTGTGATAATTAAATAAAACGTATCGTAGGTAATAGGTACTCTTTCAAACGATGATTACTTTCAAGCACTCCTACTAACCTTATTCCTTCATTCAATAAAGCAGGCCAGGAAACAAAACGCATTACAGAGGAAGAAGCGGAGAGACGGTATGGGGGGGAGGGGAGAGAAGCGGGTGGCCAGCTCGTCCCTGTGTGCACGCAGAACACCTGTTAACTGCACACGTGCATGTGCACCGCACACGTGCAGAATTCCTGCCCGCCCCTGCCCTAAGGTTACCAATGTTTAGCTATGTCTACTACTTATGCTAGTCTACTCTACCTGCAGCGTTATAGGTGTGCCAGCGTATATAAACCTACATTGGTTGGCCGTGATCACCGAGCTGATTCCGGTGAGCATGTCCCTGGCACCGGGCTGGCCCAGAGTAGTTAATAGCTGGAGTTCTACTCTAATGTTCTATTCTAGCTTACCCTACATCCAACCTAAGTCCTATGTCAAGTCCGGTGAGTGTCAGAATCGGGTAAAAGGCGCACCCTCCCCCTAATCCCAGATGTGGCGGATCCCAGCCGTGAAGCGTCTGGCCAGGTCCACGTCTCGGCGGAACAGGACAGGTGCACGGGGTCTAGTCAGGTGATCAGATATGATCTATTAGTGATTGTTCCGTAAAAATTCCTTTATGACTTTGTGTGATATTTCATTAGCTAGTTTGTTCAGGATTTGGAAGTGATCCTCATGCCTGAGCAGGTGATACGTGTCATGGTTTGGTAACTGTTGTCGTAATTGTGCCGCTCCGTCGTCGAAGAGGTGGTACTCATACACCACGTGTTCTGGGGTGCCTGGTGCGGCCCCACAGTCACACGTTGGTGTAACCCATTTTCCGAACAGGCGTAGATATGTCGGGTAGGGTGCATGTCCAGCAAGGAAGTGCGGCTGTCCTCTTGATGGCTTGAAGTGTTTTAACTATAGTCGCTTCCTGATGTTGGGCAGTAGTTCGCATGTTCTGCGACCTGTGTCTTCATTCTCCTACTGTTCCTGCCAGAGCTCCTCCCCCCTACGTCTGATTTCTAGTTTGTTCCCCACCTGAATCCCCAGTAACTCAATTATTTTGTCCCTGTTTCCCAATACCACTCCGCCTGTTCCCTGATCTTTACGCCGAGAGGACAAAGCCATATTAATACTCATAGTGCTCCCCTTTGAGTTGTTCTATATGCCCCTACTGATCGCAGGAGCATATTTCGCTGCACTCTTCTTACAATGCCATGTCTTATCTCACGCTTGCATTAACCTGATATCTTGCAATGTTAATCACTTAAATACGAAGGCTGTTCGGAAAGTAAGGTCCGATCGGTCACGAAATGAAAAACACAGTGAAAATAAAAAAAAATTATATTTTCAACAGTTAGCGACACCTTTCAGGTGCTCCGACTTAGACTCTTGTCGTGCCGTTGTACAAACTTTCCAGTACCCTCGCCACAGAAAACAGCCGCCAGTGCTTTCTGCCAACTCTCTACACTGGTCTGTCTTTCGTTGTTTGCGCCGAAATGTCGTCTTCGTAGCCAGCGGTTCGTGTGAGCAGAGGTGAACAACGGAGGGAGCTAATTAAGGGCTGTATTGTGGGTGATCAAACACTTCCCATCGAAAACGCTGCAGGACCGTCTTCATTGCCCCTGCAGAATGCGGCTGAAAATTGTCTTGAAGAAAGAAACCCATGTCATTTATGTTATGTGGGCTGCATAGCTTCAGGCGAAATCTCCCACCAGATCCTCATACTTGGCGGGATACACTGCTGTATTAGGCATTTCTACGTGATCATTTTGCGCTCTGAACTGTAAAGAGCGACGTGAAGCGATCGACAGGCACAATAAAGGCACTGCCCAGCACATCTGCACGAACCTTACTTTCCCAATACGCCTCGTATGTTGCCTAGACAAACGTATTCCCGAATTTTCATTACTCTGTGTTAATTAGTTTTGGGGTTGCGATTTTTTTCCAGCGTATGTCACTGGATGAACCAGCAAAAGTATATCATTGTACCACTTATTTCAGGAGATACGACATCATAAACATTGAGCAACGTGAAAACTAAACTCCAAGATGAAATTCGCTAGAGGTAAAGGTGAAATACGTGTACAAATATTGTAAAATGTGTTAAACATACGTGAAATATATGTGTGTTCATGGACAAAGTCAAAGGTCGAAAGCTCCTCAGAAACCCATGAATCGAACTTGGGGCACATGTTACCTACTATTCGGAAACAAATACTGTGGGGGGTGGGGGTGGGGGGGGGGTAAAGGCCAGCAACCACCTGTTAGGGTGGATGTGACAATATGGTATTAGAAGGGGGAGAAATAGGGAAGGGTAGCTGAGGTTAAACAGACAGAGGCATGAAGAGATGGCCATAGGTAGAAGGAGGATGGAGAAAGACAGAGGGGAGGATGAGATGGACTGCGAGAGGGGGGGGGAGGGGAGAAGGAGATGGCAAGTGAGAGCGGGAGAAGAATACACTACTGGCCATTAAAATTGCTACACCAAGAAGAAATGCAGATGACAAACGGGGGTATTCATAGGACAAATATAATATACTAGGGCTGACATGTAACTACATTTTCACGCAATTTGGGTGCATAGATCCTGAGAAATCGGTACCCAGAACAACCACCTCTGGCCGTAATAAAGGCCTTGATACGCCTGGGAATTGAGTCAAACAGAGCTTGGATGGTGTGTACAGGTACAGCTGCCCATGTAGCTTCAACACAATACCACAGTTCATCAAGAGTAGTGACTGGCGTATTGTGACGAGCCAGTTGCTCGGCCACCATTGACCAGACGTTTTCAATTGGTGAGAGATCTGGAGAATGTGCTGGCCAGGGACAGTCGAACATTTTCTGTATCCAGAAAGGCCCGTACAGGACCTACAACATGCAGTCGTGCTTTATCCTGCTGAAATGTAGGGTTTCGCAGGGATCGAATGAAGGTAGAGCGACGGGTCGTAACACATATGAAATGTAACGTCCACTGTTCAAAGAACCGTCAATGCGAACAAGAGGTGACCGAGACGTGTAACCATTGGCACCCCATACCATTACGCCGGATGATACACCAGTATGGCGATGACAAATACACGCTTCCAATGTGCGTTCACCGCGATGTCGCCAAACAAGGATGCGACTATCATGATTCTGTAAACAGAACCTGGATTCATCCGAAAAAATGACGTTTTGCCATTCGTGCACCCAGGTTCGTCGTTGAGTACAACATCGCAGACGCTCCTGTCTGTGATGCAGCGTCAAGGGTAACCGCAGCCACGGTCTCCGAGCTGATAGTCCATGGTGCTGCAAACGCGAGACGTAGGTGGCTGCACGATCCGGTACAGCCATGGGGATAAGATGCCTGTCATATCGACTGCTAGTGATACGAGGCCGCTGGGATCCAGCACGGTGTTCCGTATTACCCTCCAGAACCCACCGAATCCATATTCCGCTAACAGTCATTGGATCTCGATCAACGCGAGCAGCAATGTGGCGATACGATAAACCGCAACCGCGATAGGCTACAATCCGAACTTTATCAAAGTTGGAAACGTGATGCTATGCATTTCTCCTCCTTACACGAGGCATCACAACAACGTTTCACCAGGCAACGCCGGTCAACTTCTGTTTGTGTATGAGAAATCGGTTGGAAACTTTCCTCATGTCAACACGTTGTAGGTGTCTCTACCGGCGCCAGCCTTGTGTGAATGCTCTGAAAAGCTAATCATTTGCATATCACAGCATCTTCTTCCTGTCGGTTAAATTTCGTGTCTGTACCATGTCATCTTCTTGGTGTAGCAATTTTAATGGCCAGTAGTTTATATGTGGGTGAGGAGACGATAGCGGGTGCAGGAGGAAATGGACTTAGAGCAGAGAAGGAGATGAACAGAGCAGAACAGATGGGGAGGAGCAGATGGATGGAGGAGGGGGGGGGGCAAAATGGTCAGAGACAGACGGGGGAGAAGATAGACAAAGGAAGGAGAAAAGAGGAAACGGACAGAGAGGGGGAAGGGATGGCCTTCGAGGGAGAGGGGATGGACAGCGGCACGGAGGAGGTCGACTAATAGAAGACTGGAATAGTTACATCCCCAGGCAACGCCGGATAGTGTGCTAGTAAATAAACAGGTAATGCCTGCGGGATTTCGGCGCCGCCGCGAGGCCCGAGTGTATGGGCGGCGGAACAGCTGCGGCGCGGCCGGCCAGCATGGCGGCCGGGTATCGATTGTGGGGGCCGTAGCGCCGGCCCCACTGCGCGGCAGCCGCTGTGGGGCTAATTTTACTCGCGGCTGGCCGAGCCACGGCACAGCACCGCGCCTCACGTACAGTACGAGTACTGGAACAACGCTATCGATTTCTCTGCTCTTTACGATTGCGAGCACTCGATACACTCGATCCATATCTGATCGACTGTTTGAGAAGGTAGGCCCTTCGTTCACCGTGACCGGTTGCGGCTTCTAATTAAACGCTTTTAGGCCGAGGCGCCGTAAAAGGTATATTAAAAGACATTACCTCACAAAAGACTTAAGCTCCCAGAAGACGTGGTCGAACATAACAGTAACTTACTAGACGTACACAATATCAGCGGGTTCGCAAATTTTTTAGAGTACAATTCTCTCTGACAGACAGAATAGCCACCAGAATGCATTAGTACAGTTCGTGTTTCGTACTCTTACCAGTCCTGCTATGGTATATAAAGGGCGTGAATAACATTAGATATTAGTAGAATTGTGAAACTACCGTAGGCCACTGTGAACTACACTACTGGCCATTAAAACTACTACACTACGAAGATGACGTGCTACAGACGCGAAATTTAACCAACAGGAATAAGATGCTGTGATATGCAAATTATTAGCTTTTCAGAGCATTCACACAAGGTTGGCGCCGGTGGCGACACGTACAACGTCCTGACATGAGGAAAGTTTCCAACCGATTGCTCATACACAAATAGTAGATAGCATTTGACCGGCGTTGCCTGGTGAAACGTTGTTGTGATGCCTCGTGTAAGGAGGAGAAATGCGTACCATCACGTTTCTGACTTTGATAAAAGTCGGATTGTAGCCTATCGCGATTGCTGTTTATCGCATCGCGACATTGCTGCTCGCGTTGGTCGAGATCCAATAACTGTTTGCTGGATATGGAATAGGTGGGTTCAGGAGGGTAATACGCAACGCCGTGCTGGATCCCAACGGCCTCGTACCACTAGCAGTCGAGATGACAGGCATCTTATCCGCATGGCTGTAACGGAGCGTGCAGCCACGCCTTGATCTCTGAGTCAACAGATGGGGACGTTTGCAAGACAACAACCATCTGCACGAACTGTTCGACGACGATTGCAGCAGCATGGACTATCAGCTCGGAGACCATGGTTGCGGTTACCCTTGACGCTGCATCACAGACAGGAGCGTCTGCGATGGTGTACTCAACGACGAACTTGGGTGCACGAATGGCAAAAAGGTCATTTTCTTCGGATGAATCCAGGTAATGTTTACAGAATCATGAGGGTCGCATCCGTGTTTGGCGACATCGCGGTGAACGCACATTGGAAGCGTGTATTCGTCATCGCCATACTGGCGTATCACCCGGTGTGATGATATGGGGTGCCATTGGTTACACGTATCGGTCGCGTTGATGGCACTTTGAACAGTGGACGTTACATTTCATATGTGTTACGAGCTATGGCTCTACCCTTCATTCGATCCCTGCGGAACCCTACATTTCAGCAGGATAATGCACGACCACATGTTGCAGGTCCTGTACGTGCCTTTCTGCATACAGAAAATGTTCGACTGCTGCCCTGGCCAGCACATTCTCCAGTTATGTCACAAATTGGAAACGGCTGGTCAATGGTGGCCGAGCAACTGGCTCGTCACAATACGTCAGCCACTACTCCTGATGAACTGTGGTATCGTGTTGAAGCTGCATGTGCAGCTGTACCTGTACACGCCATCCAAGCTCTGTTTGACTCAATGCCCAGGCGTATCAGTGCCGTTATTAAGGCCAGAGGTTGTTGTTCTGGGAACTGATTTCTCAGTATCGATGCACCCAAATTGCGTGAAAATGTAATCACATGTCAATTCTAGTATAATATATTTGTCCATTGAATACCCGTTTATCATCTGCATTTCTTCTTGGTGTAGCAGTTTTAATGGCCAGAATATCATTAGTTTGAGTAGACTACGGTATAAATTTTCCTAGTAGCTTTGGTCAGTTGAGATCATACCTGCGTTACCTTTATGCTCGGTGAGTTGCTTAACAAATGGGCGATACCTCATAGCGATCACTTTCTTTACGTATCGTGATGGGTGTCTTACTAGGATCGCCTAAAAACGAGAAGGGGTGAAATGCCTAGAAACCGAGCGAGGATATATAAAGAGCCGGGTAACCTGTGGAAAACTTTGTAAGTAGGCTGTTTGTGTTTTTTTATTGGCAACGTTACGTAGCGCTCTGTATGAAAATCACTGGCTGTGCTGTGTGCAGTCTGTGGCTGGGTGGCATTGTTGGAATTTGCCATTGTAGTGTTGGGCAGTTGGCTGCTAACAGCGCGTAGCGTTGCGCAGTTGGAGGTGAGCCGCCAGCAGTGGTGGATGTGGGGAGAGAAATGGCGGAGTTTGGAAATTTGTAAGACTGGATGTCATGAACTGCTATGTATATTATGATTTTTCAACACTATTAAGATCTATTAAATAATAATATTATGATCCACGTTCTACGAAAAAGGAGCACTTGGAAAGGAAAGAACAGTAAGAAGGGATTAATAACAGTTACTGCATACATAATTTTCTTTTCAACTACTTGGTAATTTTTTTGGTAGAGTAAGTTATCGTGATGCATCACTGTAGTGTTGAGATGTGACATAGGTATTAAACTTGGCCATTTTTACTGTAATATTTTTTCTGCTTGAACTTTGTCATGTTTAGGTATAAGTTATAGCATTTGCTGCTGCTGTTTGCCATGCATAGTGCTAGTGAATGTCACTTTGTATTACTCTGTTAAGCCAGTTTTACTACTGATTTATTTTTCTTGTTGCTGCACATTGGCTCATATTAGTTGTAATGTTGCAGTGCTTGGTAATTTAGATTTACTGTAGCTTGCTTTGCCAATTTGCATTTTTTTGTCATTGCTGTTTGTGTTAATTGTTTTGTGCTGCTGCATTGCCTCGTCCCTTAGTTTAGCATGTGAGCTCAGTAGATTTAGGTTAGCTTAAGTTGGGGTAGGCTATATAAGAGAACGAGTTGTGATGAATTGGAAGAAATGCATTGAGAAGCTATAAGAAAATGGTTTGGCCAAAAAAAAAAAGAATTTTGAAAGAGGATATGAACAAAAAAAGTAGGGTTTAGGGACAACAGGTTTAGGTAGGATTTTCTTGGAAATAAATGATGTAAGATAATGGAAAATATATAATGAGGTAAGAAGTGTGTGAACATATAAATACAGAAAGCATGCTTGGATAGAATTGTTTTGGTGGTAACAAATGTTGAAACAAGAGGAAAGATATATGGAATGAAGTTTTGGGGTGGACTGCAGTACCAAATGTCACACTGAAAACAAACCATGTCCTGTATTTTTGTGTTATTAGACTATGTGAATTTATGTTTTTCCTGTCTGTATGTGTTTAGCTAATAAGATTTATGTTGTAGAATTTTTCTGATAATATGTTATTTACCTTGTAAAGATGCTTAGACATTATTTATTCTGTTTTGTTTTAACGCTCATGTGTGAAGTTGATGTTTCAAAAGTTATTCTGATCTTTTATGTGTTTAATTATGTCATAATTCCTGTAACACTAATGTGTATTTGTAAAGCCTGTATTACTACAAATGTTATCTGTACTGTTATGTTCTTTAATGATGTATTTTGTACCTTTGTAATTGTATTCTTATGTTGTAAATTTATAATTGTATAGACACCAGTTCTTCAAATTAAGTTACATTTCACTGCACACGTTTCTGTTGGTCATAGTATATGGACAATATGTGAGAAGTAGGGACTGATAGTGTTTGCACGTGTGTTAATAATTCAGCAAGGGACTGGATAACAGCATTGCTGGTTCTAAGGACAATTCCAAAAACTTTGTGAGTGCACAAGTGGTGGTTATGGACTTGTTACATTGTCCGCAAGACTCTTCGATGGTGATTGTGCACCTGCACAGGCGCAGCAGATGGCTGCTGGCCATCTCTACAAGCACTACAGTGGGTCTACACCTCTGATGATCCATCAATACCATTATTTCTACAAGGACTGCAGCGGGTCTGTACCTCTGGTGGCCCACCAATACCGTAATCTCTACCAGGACTATAGTGGGTCTACTCTGTGATGACCTACCTACCAATTTTCTTCAAAACTTCGACTGACTCTGCTGTGGGTTTGCTCTGTTGTGGCCCATTACCTGTCTGCACGTCAAGAGTCAGCACTGTCTTTCCGTTGGAAGGACAACACTACTTCAAGACTGCATGGAAATCCACTACTTCTGTGTCCATTTTCTTTTACTGCTCAGACTTTGAGAAAAAAAATAACGCTCTAATTTTACTGTGATTAATGATCAGGACAGTCTTTATGGACTGTGAGAAAATTTTAGCTTTTGACAAACATAGTATCAATAAGTGTGTGCATTTGATTTATTTGTTATTGTAATTAGGAAAAATTTTTTCAAATCATTATTGGCCACTGCCCAAAACAATTTGTAAAATTTTTTGTGGGGAACATGGGGGCTATGTAAGTAGGCTGTTTATGTTTTATTATTGGCAACGTTACTTAGCGCTCTGTGTGAAAATCACTGGCTGTGCTGTGTGGAGTCTGTGGCTAGTTTGCATTGTTGTCTGCCATTGTAGTATTGGGCTGTTGGCTGTTAACAGCGCGTAGCGTTGCGCAGTTGGAGGTGAGCCGCCAGCAGTGGTGGATGTGGAGAGAGAAATGGCGGAGTTTGGAAATTTGTAAGACTGGATGTCATGAACTGCTATGTATATTATGATTTTTCTACACTATTAAGGTAAATACATTGTTGGTTCTCTATTAAAATCTTTCATTTGCTAACTATGCCTATCAGTAGTTAGTGCCTTCAGTAGTTTGAATCTTTTATTTATCTGTCAGTAGTGGCGCTCGCTGTATTGCAGTAGTTCGAGTAACGAAGATTTTTGTGGGGTAAGTGATTTGTGAAAGGTATAGGTTAATGTTAGTCAGGGCCATTTTTTTGTAGGGATTAATGAAAGTCAGATTGCGTTGCGCTAAAAATATTGTGTGTCAGTTTAAGGACAGTCGTGTATAATTGTTGAAAGTGGACGTTTCAACTTTTGTTCTACACAATTATCTTCACCGAGTGAGATAATTTAGTGGTTAGCACACCGGATTCGCAGTCGAGAGGACAACGGTTCAAACCCATATTCAGCCATCCAGGCTTGTGTTTTCTGAGATTTCCCTAAATCGCTAAGGCAAATTCTGGGATTGTTCCTTTGAAAATGCACAGCTGACTTCCTTCTCCATCCGTCTCTAATCCGAGCTCGTGTCTGTCACTAATGATCTCATCGTCGACGGGGCGTTAAACACTAATCTCTTTCCCCTCTACAGTTACCCTGCTGTTTGTTACTTAAGAATAAATAGTATATATAGCAAAACTGAAACTGTCAACGTTTAATTCAGGTTTTATTCGAAAATTGTTGATTTGTAATGTGAAACAATGGGATGTTGTAATAAAAATAATGAAAACAAATACAGATTGATCATAAAGCGCTAGAAAACGCCATTTCCTCAACATATAAAAGGATAAAATGAAAAAAATATCACAACAACAATACATCAAAAATCGCTTCCATACTTCGTCGAACTCATGTAAAACAAGTTTCCGTTGTTCTTAAATACATTTTGCATTAATGAATAATAACAGGAAACTCTTGCCTATAATCATGATGAAGACTGTTCTTTTGAGTACAAAATAATAACAATAATGACATACACACACATCAAAAAAGTATTGCATCACATCGGTTCCGAGGCTTCCGGAACCTGTACAGAATATTAGAGAGAGATCAACATAAATATCATTTCCACCCTTTTTATTGCTCGTGAAAACCACACATTGCACGTTGTACCACCATACAGAGAGAGCTTCAGAGGTGGTTGTCCAGTTCGCTGTACACACCGGTACCTCTAATACCCAGCAGCACGTCCTCTTGCATTGATGCATGCCTGTATAAGTCTTGGCATACTATCTACAAGTTCAGTAAGGCATTGTTGGTACAGATTGTCCCACTCCTTAACGGCGATTTGGCGTAGATCGCTCAGACTTTCCCAGAAAGCCAATGATGATGTCGTTTTGGACGTCACTTAAAGCGCTCCGTTTCCGCATTACGACAACGACTGCACTGTATTCCACGTCCCTCCGATAATATTCATATACCCTTCACTCCTAGTTTGGTCACCTACCGTCTGTGAGTAGTTATTGCACGGTGACTTCGAACATAGGCAGTGGCCACATTAATGTGACTGGATCGCGTGTTAGAATATGCAGCGAGAGGTTTAAGGAGGTGCAAAGAGCATCCCAGGGTGCCCCTAAGAGATACAATTTATATTTTATTTATTTTTTATATTTAGCACTCCGTCTTCAGGCCACTAGTGGCCTACCGGGATCATCCGACCGCCGTGTCATCCTCAGTGGAGGATGCGGATAGGAGGGGCGTGGGGTCAGCACACCGCTCTCCCGGTCGTTACGATAGTATTCTTGACCGAAGCCGCTACTATTCGGCCGAGTGGCTCCGCAGTTGGCATCACGAGGCTGAGTACACCCCGAAAAGTGGCAACAGCGCATGGTGGCCTGGATGGTCACCTATCCAAGTGCCGACCACGCCCGACAGCGCTGAACTTCGGTGATCTCACGGGAACCGGTGTATCCACTGCGACAAGGCCGTTGCGCAAGTGCTACAATACCAAGAAGAATCACTTCTCGGCTTTTGGAAAGATCAATGTGTACTTTTTTTACATATATTTATACTGCTATCTCACGAGAGAGAACTTTATTAATTCTTATAATAAATTGCTAAATCAGCAACATTTTTTACTTTTGCACACGAACCATTATCTTTAGACCATACACAAATAGACTCACTCTCATTAGCCTCACTAACATTGTGAGTCCTTACAACTAGAGGCACACTAGAACTGTAGTATGATATTTCCATGTCCCTATTAAAAACTCCTGCTACCTGAAACGACCGTTGAAAGATTGAAGGCCCAGCTTTTCCTTAACGTTAGCGCAACGTACAGTCGCGGCTCTTATCGAACTCCTCCACCAAAAACAGACGGCGCTTGAAGAACAGGTTGGGATTCCCATTGATCCTGCGTAGTAATTGTTATGTTGTCAATATACATATAAAAAGTACCACGCTTGAAAACCTAGCAGATCAGGCATTGACGTAAGTATAATCGTGAACGATTACTATGGGACTAGTGTCATGATGGAAAAACAGTCTCCTTGACGGTGTAGTTAATGACTCTATCGGAGTAAAGAAGTCTAAAACCTAATAAAAAGGGACCGAAGATTGAATTTTAGCTATGCTTGGGATCCGACACAAAATTTATGAAAAATCAAAGTCCATCTCATCTATAAGTGTTGGACAACGCCGGGAGAGTGAATGTTTCACGGGGTGAGACAAACGAGCAACAAATGAGCATCAAACAGTATAGCAGGCGACACCGACAATACCTCATTCTGTCTGGAGTCCAGGCAGTGAGTGCACATATCAACAAAATAGATCGCAGAAGACGACAACATCGGTCTTCGAAATGCCTTTCCCACCGTTACTCTCATAATTGTTGTAGTGCAAGGGGAAATGAAAAACTATAAAAAAATGGTAATACATTGTAGACAAATGTGGAAATAAGCATCGGAAATCAGTAATGAGCACCACAGATTTAACCAAATGTCTATATCCAAAGGCTCAGTCAGCAGTTTCAACACTGCTCTTCTTCTCAATGAATAGTGCACTTCTGAACAAATTAATTTGAAAAGACGTCACACCCAGCTCGAAGAACAATTCTCGGAGAGGTTCCAACAGGTAGGTCTGCGTCTTGAGCACTGGCTGCCGTCCGTCTATTTATAGCGTCGGAAGACGACTAACTTCATTACATGGAAAGCTGTCTTAGCGTAGCCGCTCAGTGGAGCTTAAAAAATGCGCCTGCCAACTGCCTGACGTCGGCAATTAAGGAGAAATTTCTCGCAAGAGCTACTTCCAGCGCCCTGAGCAACAAGGAAAAACAACAGCGCTACCGCAATAAGGGCAGATTTACGTACCCGAAGTAATTACGTCCTGAAATACTTCTTGTCTTTTGGAAACAATAGTGCTGCATTAGATGTAAGCCTCTACAATTTTTCAGTGTAACCGGCCTAAAACAAACTCGCGACCTCGTAAGTAAATGAACATTTGTTTCCGTAATTAATGTTTCCCTATGCAGAGAATTGCACATGGTGGAAGTTTCTCACTCTTTAAAACTGCTAGCTCCAAACTGCAGCCGTAATTTTCTTTTCTTTGACTGAATTGCCAAAATTTTACATTATTACGAAAATAGTCGATGTAATAAATACGTATCAAGTACCAATTATATTACATAACATTGGCGAAAAGTAGCAAGTATCACAATTAACTGTAGCTTGAGACGTTATTGGACATCTGTCATGCATCACAAACGTTAGGTAAGCAAATAGTACATTCATTACAGAACATAACCTTTAAATATGGAGTATACGTCTCATGGCACTTAAAGCAGGCATAAGTATTCCACGTCGCAAGGTAGTAGCTCTCTGTCTTCAACATTGGATACTGCTGTGTTTTAGCTCAGTAAGTTTTTGAGAACCTGCCCGGTTAGCCGTGCGGTCTAACGCACCGCTTTCCGATCTGGAAGGCGGGCCGGTCCCCAGCACGAATCCACCCGGAGGGACTAATGTCGAAGTCCGGTGTGCCGGCCAGTCTGTTGCTGGTTTTTACGGCGGTTCTCCATCTGCATCGGCGAATGCAGGCTGTTTATTCCGCCACAGTTACCCTACGTCGGCGGTTGTTGCGCAGACACTTTCTCCACATACACGTACACCATGAATACACTAATTATTCTATCACGCAAACACTGGAGTTACACTCGTCTGGTGGATAACGTTCCCGGGGGAGGGAGGGGGGGGGGTCCACTGGGGGCCGAACCGCACCATAACCCTGGGTCCGGTGTGGGGCGGTGGGGTAAGTGGACTACTGTAGCCTGTTGTGGAGTTGTGTATCACTGAAGGCTACGGCGCGGACGAAGCCTCTCCGTCGTTTCTAGGTCCCCGGTTCCGTACAATACAAGTGTTTGAGTACCTCAGTGATGGGAACGGTTAATTCTACTACGCAATAAGTACGACGTATCCATACAGTTGAAATGGTTGGCAGATTTACAGAAGGACATTCCTCCCATTGTCTTTTAGATTTTTCTTTGATGCGTTTAGTCCTTTTAGATGGGGGACGATTGCGACATTCTCACACCCGTAGATGAAGTTTTGGACGACAACGCAGCACAGACGCCCGCAAGAATCGTCATATTCTGAGGGCAGCAGTGGCAGGTCGTACACGAACTGTTGCGAACCAGGTATTAGCGATGAAACTACGGGCACGCACGCCTCTAACTCTCTAGCGCGTCTTCCACTCAAGTCAAAGCATCGACATGCACGGCTTGACAGATGCCGTCAGAGGATCACTCGGCAGATGTAATGGCGTGATGTGGATTTCAGCAGTGAAAGCTGACTCTGCCAGCACGCAAGTGATGGTCGTTTGTGCGCACAATGTAGACTTGGTGAGCGCTTTCTCGTAGGTTGCATTCGTCCAGGACACACTGGCCCCACACTGGACCTTATGGTCTGGAGTGTGATAATCTACAAGTCTCGTTCAGCTGTAGTGTTTCTAGAGGGGACACTAACCAGCGCTCGGTGCTTGCAGAACGTTCTTAGACTCGTTCGTTTACCGTTCTTGCAACAGGAAGGTAATGTGCTGTTCCAATAGGGTTATGTTCGCCACTCACTGTCCGTAAAACTCAACGCGCTCTGCAAGGTATGCAGCAGGTTCCTTGGCCGACTCTATATCCGGACTTGTCTCCGATCGGGCAGGTGTTGGATATCATAGGATGAGAAGTGACTCGTGCAACTTGTCAACTGACAACTCCTAAACTACCTGAACTACCTGAACAGATGGGGCATGTGTGGAATAAAGTATCCCAGGGTAGTATTCGCTGACTCCACGACAGACTGGATGCCACAATCAGCGCCTGCATTGTCGTCCATGGAGGCTACAAAACGTACTAATGTGTTTCAGCATGGATCGATACCTGGCACCTCAGAACCACTTTTCGTATAAAAAAATGGCTCTGACCACTATGCGACTTAACTTCTGAGGTCATCAGTCGCCTAGAACATAGAACTAATTAAACCTAACTAACCTAAGGACATCACAAACATCCATGCCCGAGTCAGGATTCGAACCTGCGACCGTAGCGGTCGCTCGGCTCCAGACTGTAGCGCCTAGAACCGCGTTGCCACTCCGACATGCAATCATTTCGTATACTTTATATGCACTGTTGCAACAATAAGTCTCAAGTAAATCAGAAATCATTAAAAGAGTCAACCATTTTTTTCCGGCAATGTAGCACGAAAAAAATAGCAGATCACATAATGAGATTTTTATAGTTATTAGACATTATTAGACGATGCAGTACAGGAATGTTTGTGCGTCACGTGACTAGGGTCAGACAAGTCCAGAGGTCAGGATCTAGTGTTTGGCGTCGTCGACTCTAGATAACGTGGTCCCGGTTTAGATTCTCGCGCGTGTTGGAGATTTTCTTAGCTCCAGGACTGGATGTTTCTGTTGTCCTAATCAAATGGTTCGAATGGCTCTGAACACTATGGGACTTAACATCTGAGGTCATCAGTCCCCTAGAACTTAGAACTAATTAATTCTAACCAACCTGAGGACATCACACACATCCATGCCCGAGGCAGGATTCGAAACTGCGAGCGTAGCGGTCGCGCGGTTCCAAACTGTAGCGCCTAGAACCACTCGGCCACTCCAACCGGCTGTCCTAATCATTTGATTTCATTTTCATCGACTAACAAGTCAACGAAGTGGCGTCAAGTAGAAAGACAGGCAGTCGAAGAACACCAGACGATATCTCCCGGGCAATGATTTCACTTTTCAGTGAAGACAATGTGGTTAACTGGAGCAGTTCAGCTGTGACTGGCTGTGCACGTACGCATATGAGACTGCTAAAATCATGGTGCATTAGTGATAAGAAGCGTATAAGTAATTACATTTACTAGTAATTTTATTTCATATTCATCTTGATACGAATGAGTGGTGTCTAACGATGCAATTGATACAGCGACAGAGATTGAAATCTGAAATTGTACTATCCTTCTTTTATATTTTGTTCCAGTTAGGCGCAGTTTCCCATAGTCGCTAAACAGTGAAGTTTGACTATGATGGCAAACAAATAACGAAAAATAGTCTTTTCAACGTCTTTTAATACTGCCATTTTTTACATAACCGGAAGTATAGGACTGCTCAAAAGTAATGCCTCCGAATCTTTTATGTGAAACTCATGAGACGTTTTAAATAAAACAGATGTTATTAATGCTCCTTTATTTTCATGTGGCCATATTCATTTTCCGTATAGTCACCTTGGCGATGAACACATTTCTCCGGACGAGATACCAGCTTGCTGATACCGTTTCTGTCGAATGTTTGACTTTGTTGACGGAGCCACAAGCTCCCCTCTGCTTGGACTGCTTCACCTCTATCAAAGTGAAGTCCTCGAATGTGTTCTTTAAATTTTGAAAACACATGTGAATCGGGTAAGGTCAAGTCTGAATGGAGGATAATCTATGACAGTGAACCAAAGGCGTCCGATTGTTGCAGATGTCTTAGCGCTCTTGTGTTAATCTGGCACTGTTATGTTGAAGATGAGGACACTCCACGTATGGACGAATTCTTCGAACTAGAAAGTCGATTATATCTCGCTGTTTCTCACTGATGAAGTTACATTACACGCCACCATGATACACACTACAATTCGGAGCCCTGTAGCGGCAGAGAACTGCAAATAAGTTGACATGAAGAAATGATTCATTCAGGAAGCTTTATGAATTTTCAGGTAAAAAATTCGAATTTTCATCACCCTCGTAACACTGGATGTGATACAATGAAACGTAATAGAACCTCTGATATTCGTGACATATTTAATCGAGTATCAGTAGAACATTAAGATTGTTCGTAGAAAGACTTGGACAAAGTTTGCACTTCTTTAATTGTATGTAGATAAATGCGAGACAATGCCTTTGACAAAAAAAGAGAGCCCTATAGTATCCTATTAAAAGATTAGTGGTAATTTCTTGAGCATGTCACATTGTGTACGTAGTCTTATGGAGATGTGACACTAAGAAGTTATAGGGATTAGGTTCAAATAGCTCTGAGCACTAAGGGACTTAAATGCTGAGGTCATCAGTCCCCTAGAACTTAGAACTCCTTAAACCTAACTAACCTAAGGACATCACACACATCCATGCCCGAGGCAGTATTCGAATCTGCGATCGTAGCGGTCCCGCAGTTCCAGACTGTAGCGCCTAGAACCGCTTGGCCACTCCGGCCGGCTAGGAATTAGAACAATCATGTAAAATCAGTCATAGGAACGCGAGTGGAAAAAAATATACTGGAATCGGAAGCCTTCTTACACGGCAGTCGTATACCTGATGTAGGATCCACGAGAATAAGAGAGACTATGGCAATGACAGAACAGACAAGTGCAAAGACATGTAGATATTTTTCCCTCTCTCATCACTCCAGTGGAACAAACAAAAAGTCGCTGATATAGGTACAAAGTAACCCCGCCCACACACTCTATGATGACAAAGCGAGTACAAAACCAACAGATGTTTAGGTAATTTCAGGAGCACCCTGTGGAAATGTGACAGGAACTTCACTGTTTACAATGTATATAAAGGGTTTAGGATAGTTCAGTAACTTCTTGAGGCGGTTTTCATATGATGTGATTTATAAGAAGGCAATAACGATAGAAGACGTACACATGGTGTAAGGACTGACAGGAAGATCTACACATGATGCAAGGGATGACAGTTGACCCTTAAAGTAAAAAAATCTAGCACACTGTGTATACTTAAAACAGTAAGTCCACTACTGGACAATAACACTGTGTACGACAAATTGCCGGAAAAAGAATATACCGTAAAATATCTAGGAGCAGCTATCCAGATGGACTTTAAAAAGAATGCCTACGTAAAATAAATAGTAGGAAGAACGGATACCAGACGCAGATTCTTTGGAAGATCGTTAAGGGATGTATTTCGCCTATGAAGGAAGTGCCTTACAAAACAGTTGTTCTGTTGCGTACGACTTCATACACAACAGTAAGGAGACATGGGCTACCAAGTGATGTGACAATCATCAATGTAGGGAAGCTGGTTGGAAGCAGAAACGATTAGCAACCAAGTTAACATAGTAGAGCAAAGATTTATTTAACTTGTATGTCTCCGAGTGAACAAAGATTCATTAGAAATAATGCAGCAAGATATAGAGCCCAGCTCGTAAAATAGCAACAACGATGAGCTTCTCTGTACTGAATCACAAACGATGGAGTCAGAGACATGAGTAGAGGTGTCTGTCTTGCTTCGTGTGGCATAGAGGCTCCAAGTGCAGGTAGACCGATTGGCTGCCGCCGGCAGTCGCAATTTGCGGCGGCAGAGGGCACTCTTTGCAGAGAGCCATGGGAGGTGTGGCTCAGCAGGTGCGCGCCATTGGGTCCGCCAGACCACTCTCGGCGTCAGATGGAAGCTTCAATTCCGTTGCCAACTGTGAAGACGCCCCTAGCGTGATATCGATAACTGATACATGTTCGACCGCATCTGGAGCATTACTCACCAGTCTGCGACTCTTGCCCGACTGAATTAATAGAAGAGGTAGACAGGTCCCAAAGAACCGCGGCACGTTTCTTCAGAGGATCTTTCAGTCTGCGCGAGAGTGTTACAGAAATGCTCAGCAAACCCCAGTGTCAGAATCTACAAGAGGGACATCGTACATCACGGAGAGATTTCTTATTCAAATTTTGAGAGATTACATTCCAAAAAAATGTCGAAGTACTCTTTACTTCCTACCACACATGTCTCACGAAATGATTTCAACGAGAAAATTCGAGGAAGTAGTACTAAAACGGGGCCTACAGACACTATCCTTCACATGCCCCATCCACGAATGCAACAGACAGGGGGGATCAGAGGTCGGTACTAGAAGTGATAGTACAAAACCAAAGAGTCGGTACCCTTATCGCCCCTTAAGACAACCCTGTCGAGCAGTTGACGCTTCTAAAGCAAAAACTGGGACGTTGCTATTCAGCACGCCGGTGGCGTTTTGTAGACTTGCCGCCCCGGACTGCCGCGTTGTAATCTACGCCTCGGTCGGCCGGCGGCCTTTGAGGGCAGAACTGCGCTGCGCGGAGTGCCTTTGATGTGAGAGCTGCGGCTGATTACCGCCTTTGGGAACCACTGGCGCCACGGCGGCCGCCGACGTAACTAGGCCCAGGCGGGTGGCCCAGACGAACGTCCAGTGTAGCACAGGAACGTCGCGCTTCTGAGACCGCCTCGAGGAAAGAGGTTTCCCGGTTGTCGGATTAAAAAAGCGAAGTAGTCCTTCGCTGTCTGCCTTCAACACCAAGAACCAGAGGGACGGATTTATGATTTTATATGAACGCATACTCAAGAGGAAGTATACAACTCTTGAACGGAACTGTTTTATTCCTTTATCGTCTGCCCGTAATACCTCCGTCCCCACTTAAAGCTACAGCGTGCGCCAGAACTCTACCTACAAATTGTAGGAGGTTGTTCAGGAACATTTTCCGACTGCTCTGGTACAAGAGACCCGTGGTTTCCGGTGCCTTGGAAGAACACTTGAAAGGAATGGACAGTGTGTTGGAAAGAGGTTGTATGATGGACATCAACAAAATGAAAGGGGTGTTAATGGAATGTAGTCTAATTAAATCTGGTGATGATAACGAAATTAGATTAGGAAATGAGGCACTAGAGGTAGTAAATAAGTTTCGCTATCTCGGCAGGAAAATAACACGATGCTCGACGAATGAGAATACAAATAAAATGCTGAATGGCAACAGAAAAATATAAAAGCACGTCTGAAGGGAAGAATCGAATATAAAATGTAGTGTCAGGACGTCTTTTCAGAAGGTATTTGTGTGAGTGTAGCCTTTTGCGAAAGCGAAACATGGACGATAGTTTAGATAAGAAGACAATGAAACATTTACAAGTACACTCCTGGATATTGAAATAAGGACACCGTGAATTCATTGTCCCAGGAAGGGGAAACTTTATTGACACATTCCTGGGGTCAGATACATCACATGATCACACTGACAGAACCACAGGCACATAGACACAGGCAACAGAGCATGCACAATGTCGGCACTAGTACAGTGTACATCCACCTTTCGCAGCAATGCAGGCTACTATTCTCCCATGGAGACGATCCTAGAGATGCTGGATGTAGTCCTGTGGAACGACTTGCCATGCCATTTCCACCTGGCGCCTCAGTTGGACCAGCGTTCGTGCTGGACGTGCAGACCGCGTGAGACGACGCTTCATCCAGTCCCAAACATGCTCAATGGGGGACAGATCCGGAGATGTTGCTGGCCAGGGTAGTTGACTCACACCTTCTAGAGCACGTTGGGTGGCACGGGATACATGCGGACGTGCATTGTCCTGTTGGAACAGCAAGTTCCCTTGCCGGTCTAGGAATGGTAGAACGATGGGTTCGATGACGGTTTGGATGTACCGTGCACTATTCAGTGTCCCCTCGACGATCACCAGTGGTGTACGGCCAGTGTAGGAGATCGCTCCCCACACCATGATGCCGGGTGTTGGCCCTGTGTGCCTCGGTCGTATGCAGTCCTGATTGTGGCGCTCACCTGCACGGCGCCAAACACGCATACGACCATCATTGGCACCAAGGCAGAAGCGACTCTCATCGCTGAAGACGACACGTCTCCATTCGTCCCTCCATTCACGCCTGTCGCGACACCACTGGAGGCGGGCTGCACGATGTTGGGGCGTGAGCGGAAGACGGCCTAACGGTGTGCGGGACCGTAGTCCAGCTTCATGGAGACGGTTGCGAATGGTCCTCGCCGATACCCCAGGAGCAACAGTGTCCCTAATGTGCTGGGAAGTGGCGGTGCGGTCCCCTACGGCACTGCGTAGGATCCTACGGTCTTGGCGTGCATCCGTGCGTCGCTGCGGTCCGGTCCCAGGTCGACGGGCACGTGCACCTTCCGCCGACCACTGGTGACAACATCGATGTACTGTGGAGACCTCACGCCCCACGTGTTGAGCAATTCGGCGGTACGTCCACCCGGCCTCCCGCATGCCCACTATACGCCCTCGCTCAAAGTCCGTCAACTGCACATACGGTTCACGTCCACGCTGTCGCGGCATGCTACCAGTGTTAAAGACTGCGATGGAGCTCCGTATGCCACGGCAAACTGGCTGACACTGACGGCGGCGGTGCACAAATGCTGCGCAGCTAGCGCCATTCGACGGCCAACACCGCGGTTCCTGGTGTGTCCGCTGTGCCGTGCGTGTGATCATTGCTTGTACAGCCCTCTCGCAGTGTCCGGAGCAAGTATGGTGGGTCTGACACACCGGTGTCAATGTGTTCTTTTTTCCATTTCCAGGAGTGTATATTGCTGTAGTAGTAATCGGAAAATTAAAGGGACAGATTGAATAATATTGAGCAAGTATGGATCGAAATGGGCAGCGTGGTATGAAAGATCAATACCACCATCACTGCCGTCTCAAAGTTGGCAATGAAAACGCATGTCCCCGACAGACGCAGAAAGTGTTCAAGCGGGGACCAGGTGGACCCAATGATGCGCGCCCGCTGCACAGTGGTTGCGACTACCAGCGTCCTCTGCTGCCGTGATATACGACGGCGGCGATAGCTACGGGCCCGTCTCAATAGTGGTCTTCGACAGCCTTCAGCCTGAGTCAGCCTTTGACAGTTCGCTCGTGCATTAGTATTTCTAGCCTCACAGTGCACAATGCTTTTTTTTACTTCTATTAACAGGTGGACTTTATTGCTGTTGGTTCTTCTGTAAAGTCTTCACCACATTTGGAGACAGCTATAAGTAAAATTGTGGAACAGACAAGTAAAATTGTAATTCTGTCAGAGACAGCAAAGGACTTGGAAGAGCAGCTGAACGGAATGGACAGTGTCTTGAAAGGAGGGTATAAGATGAACACCAAGAAAAGCAAAACGAGGATAATGGAATGTAGTCGAATGAAGTTGGGTGATGCTGAGGGAATTAGATTAGGAAATGAGACAGTGAAAGTAGTAAACGAGTTTTGCTATTTGGGGAGCAAAATAACTGATGATGGTTGAAGCAGAGAGGATATAAAATGTAGAATGGCAATGGAGAGGAAAGCGTTTCTGAAGAAGAAAAATGTGTAAACTCGAGTATAGATTTAAATGTCAGGAAGTCGTTTCTGAAAGTATTTGTATGGAGTGTAGCCGTGTATGGAAGTGAAACGTGGACGATAAATAGTTTAGACAAGAAGAGAATAGAAGCTTTAGAAATATGGTGCTACAGAAGAATGCTGAAGATTAGATGGGTAGATCACATAACTAATGAGGAGGTATTGAACAGAATTGGGCAGAAGAGGAGCTTGTGGCACGACTTGACTAGAAGAAGGGATCGGTTGGTAGGACATGTTCTGAGACATCGAGGGATCACCAATTTAGTATTGGAGGGCAGCGTGGAGGGTAAAAATCGTAGAGGGAGACCAAGAGATGAATACACTAAGCAGATTCAGAAGGATGTAGGCTGCAGTAGGTACTGGGAGATGAAGAAGCTTGCACAGGATAGAGTAGCATGGAGAGCTGCATCAAACCAGTCTCAGGACTGAAGACCACAACAACAGAACAATAAGTAAAACTTTTGTTTACTATGTTTGCGTGTTTGCTAATCATTTCTGTTCCTTTTCATCTTCTGAATAACAACAGCTGCTGCACCACTCCTTACCGTTGTGTACGAAGTAGTTTACAACAGGGGCAAAGGGAATTTATGGCGCAGCTTGACTAAAGGGAGGGATCGATTAAGAGGACACATCCTGTGAAATCAAGAATTGCGGTTGATTGTTGTTTGTTGTTGTTGTCTCCTATCTGAAGACTGGTTTTATGCAGCTCTCCACGCTACTCTGCCAGGTGCAAGTCTCTTCAGCTCTGTATAATTACTGCACCCTACATCCATTTGAACCTGCTTGCACTATTGAAGCGATAGTACCCATCTACAATTTTTAGCCTCCACTCTTCCCTCCAACAACAAACTTAGGATGAGTCCATGTAATCGATACGTCTCTTTACTCAATTTGTAACATGATTTTCTTCTCTCCAGTTCGATTTAGTACATTCTCATTTTCTATTCAATCTCCCATCTAATATTCAGCATTCATCTATAGCACCTCATTTCAAAAGCTTTTATTCTCTACCAGTGTGAACTGCTTATGGTCCACGTTTCACATACATACAAGTTTCCACTCCAGAGGAACACTGCCAGGAAAAGTTTCCAACACTTAAATTGGTATCAGATATGAACATATCCATCCTTTTCACAGATTCCTGCCGGCCGGAGTGGCCGAGCGGTTCTGGGCGCTACGGTCGCAGGTTCGCATCCTGCCTTGGGCATGGGTGTGTGTGTTGTCCTTAGGTTAGTTAGGTTTAAGTGGTTCTAAGTTCCAGTGACCTCAGAAGCTAAGTCCCATAGTGCTCAGAGCCATTTGAGCCATTTTTTGACCCACAAATTCCTTTTCTAACTGTTGCCAATCAGGTTTTCACATCTCTCTACTTCGGCCATGGTCGGTTATTTTACTGCTCAATCAGTGAAGCTCATCTACTACTTTTAGTGTCGCATTGACTAATCTAATTCCCGCATTGTCGCATGATATAATGTGACTGCATTCCAATACCCTTGTTTTACTCTGGTTGAGGTAAACCTTATAATCAACTTAAAGAGGCCAGCCATTGGAATCACGATATTCTTTCTGAAGACTGAGCGTACTTCGCAGATCCCATAGGTCGCCAACAGGTGTACAAGACAGTCCACTAAGGGCGACGGAGTGTAAGTCTTGAGATGGCCCACCTTCTCATCTTGGAAATTGGGCTAAGTTCGATACTACAGGGCATACATTTGGTCTGACGAAAAAAGTCAATAGGCCAAATGTTGTGGAAAATTTTATCGTCGTTACCTCCATGAATTGTCAGGTTTGCCATAATTTGCGTAGTTTTTGAGTTATAAGTGAAAATCCCAAAAAAGTTCATTTTTCCTGTTTTTTCACTTTTTTACCCATTTTCGGTTCTAAATATTAGTGAGACTCTAAAAATTCAGATTCAGCACCCTCGAAAACATACTGAAAGCTCGTCAAAAAAACTTTTTCAAAATCTTCCACAATTTGGCCTTTCTGAGCACCATTAGAGAGCACTATTCCTCTACGTGCGAGGAATCTTTCCAGAAATTTAGGTCATAACCTTTTATTACACTCTGTGCACAGAGGTGACAAAAGTCATGTGATTTGATGTGGACCATACAAATAGTGGTAGCATTGTGCACAGAAGGTGTAAAATGTGCGCTGCACTGACGGAGCTGTCATTTGCACTAATGTGATTCATGGAAAAAGGCTTCCGTCGTGTTTATGGCCGCACGGCGGGGGTTAACAGACATTCAACGTGCAATGCTAGCTGTAGGTACAGCCATGGAGCATTTCATTTCGGAAATCATATGGGAATTCAATACTACTAGATGCAAAGCGTCGAGAGTGTGCCGAGAATACCAAATTTCAGACATTACCTCTGACCACAGACAACACAGTGGCTGGCGGCGTTCACGTAACGACCTAGAGCAGCGGCGTTTGCGTAACGTTCTCAGTGCTAACAGAGAACCAACACTGCATGAAATAACCGTAGAAATCAATGTTGGTTTAGTTTATGTGATCGCTCTAAGCTTGTTGACACCAGTGCCTACCAATTTATATTGTATATTACAGCACTGAGGATGGTCACTAAGTGACCGAAAATCGATTTTGCGGTTAATAAAACAAAAAAATACGAACAATGCTGTCTCTCCTTCTAAGTAAATCGATGTTGGACATACGATTAAGGTATCCATTAGGACTGTGCGCCGAAATTTCGCGTTAGTTGGCTGTGGGAAACAGACGAGCGATGCGAGTGCCTTTGCTAACAGCATCCTTCTGGGCTCGTTCCCACATTGGTTGGACCCTAGACGGCTGGAAACATCGTGGCCTGGTCAGATGAGTCCCGATTTCAGTTGGTAAGTGCTGATGATAGGGTTTGAGTGTGGCGTAGAACCCATTAGGCCATGGACCCAAATTGTGAACAAGGCACTGTACTAGCTCGTGGTGGGTCGATAATGCTGTGGGACCGACTGAACCGATCAATGACTGGAAATGGTTATGTTTAGCTATTTGGAGACTAAATGGTTCAAATGGCTCTGAGCACTATGGGACTTAACATCTGAGGTCATCAGTCCCCTAGAACTTAGAACTACTTAAGGGGCTCCGGAAAGGCTCAAAATCATGAAAAGTTCAATTTTTACTTTTTTGCGTTTTCTGAATCTGCAGACTATTACCTTTTAATAGATATATAATTTATTCAATTCCGAAGACTACAACTATTTATAATTTTTTTTTTTTGAAATGTGTTCTACATGGGCGTGACCCACTGTGGCGCTGTTAAACTGCTGTCAAATGGTGTTATTATTAACGTCCGTGTTCATCAGGTACATTTTAGTGATGTGAGATAAAGTATGTGTTGTGGCTAACCTGTGATGGTTCAATATATATCGCTGGTGTGATTGTCGATTGTTTCATGTTTATTTACTCTGTCGTTATCTCGAAAATATTCGTAATTAATTCTGTTTCTTGAGTCTCTGTTTTGTTGAAATATAATAATGAGTAAAAGTAAAGTTATTAGAAATCCTCTGAAGGCTTTTAAGAAAAGGAGAAATGTTGGAAAGCCAAAGGTATTTAGAAATATGGGAATGAAGATAGGTTCTAACATGGTACGAGCGATGCTTGCTTTAGACAAGGAACGCCTTCGGGCTGCAGACAGGGCTGTAAAGAGTCTAGAAATACAAGCAAGGGTAAACAGGAGGAGGAACAAGAGGAAGCTGGAGGAGGAGTTTGCAGAGGATGAAGATAATCCATCCTATGGACCTGGAATGCACTAAAAAGTTAATACAATCTTTGTCGCTCGATTCCCAAAACTTTTATTTTCTCATACTAATTACATGTTTTCTGAGGATCTTCCAAACATATTTGTTTCAAACTTTCAGTAAATGTTACACAGTACCTTCTGCATAATTGAACACAGCCTTTTTCCAAAAAACTGTATATTTTTGAATATATAATTAAAAAATTGCAAAAAAATGTTGTGAATTTTCATTACAATTGAAAAAAAAATCATCTTTAATAACTGAACTAAAATTTTGTAAAATCCCTGTGTTAAGTTGTAGCCCATATTCCAATAAATAATCTGTAAAAAGTTCAACTTCCTACCTCAAATACTTTGTGAGGAAAGATGTAATTTATAAGCGTTATTTTAACATTGCAAGTATAGGGCGTTCCGGAGCCCCTTAAACCCAACTAACCTAAGGACATCACACACATCCATGCCCGAGGCAGGATTCGAACTTGCGACCGTAGCGGTCGCGCGGTTCCAGACTGAAGCGCCTAGAACCGCTCGGTCACTCCGGCCGGCTGGAGACCATTGACAGCCATTATGGGCCTCACGTTCCCAAACAACGATGGAATTTTTATGGATGACCATGCGCCATGTCAGAGCATATTGGACAATTCGAGCGAATGATCTGGCCATCCAGAACGCCGCACATGAGTCCTATCGAACATTTATTGGACTTAATCGAGAGGTCAGGTTGTGCACAAAATCCTGCACCTGCAACACTTTGCTACTATGGACGTGTAAGGAGAAAGAATGGCTCTATATTTCTGCTGAGGACCTCAAAGGACTTGTTGAGTCGATGCCACGTCGAGTTACTGCACTACGATAGGTAATCCGACACGATATTAGAGGTATCCAATGAGTTTTGTCGTTTTACTGTATAAGAAAAAGCTAATTTGAACTATGTGACCTATACAAGAGTTCTTGTGGCGTCACGACACACAGGCAGACCGCACTTCACCTGTAACTACACCTGGTAAGAGCCGATATCCTCGGGGTGCAAGAATCACCAGGGCGACTCGGCGAGTCAGGCCGCGCGGGTCAAGGCCGCCGTTGGGCGGCGGTGGGCGACGTGGGCGGCGGCCTGGTGCCCTTGTGACCCGTCGGCCCGGCGGGCCACGCGTGCCGCACGCTCGATACCCCAGCAGAGTCTGCGTCCGCCGGCAGCGCTTCGCACGCAGCAATGACGGCCTGCCGGCTCTGGCCGCGCACCGCGCTCAGTAGCAGCGCTGAGGCGGTTGCCAACACAGTGAACAATAAAATCCTTTTGGGTACTAATTCGCGACATTGTGGAACACTATGAAACAGACGTTTCAACTTTTTATGCAACAGTGCTATTCGGGTTGTGCAAACTGCTTGGTTCTGGGGTTGATATTTCCTGTATAAGGTGTCACATTTACCTGACAGAAAACAAATCGCAACGCCAAGAAATAATTGATATAGAAATGAAATTTTGGGAATACATTTCTGTAGATAACATATATAAGTGATTGACATTGCAGGATCACAGGTTAATGTAAGTGCGGGAGACGACTTTGACCGAGCGAGGTGGCGCAGTGGTTAGTACACTGGACTCGCATTCGGGAGGACGACGGTTCAATCCCGCGTCCGGCCATCCTGATTTAGGTTTTCCGTGATTTCCCTAAATCGCTCCAGGCAAATGCCGGGATGGTTCCTCTGAAAGGGCACGGCCGACTTCCTTCCCTAATCCGATGAGACCGATGACCTCGCTGTTTGGTCTCTTCCTCCAACAACCAACGAACGGAGACGACTTGGCACATATCAAATGTTGGTACATTAATATTCGGTGTAACCAATATAATGCTGAATGCAAGTATGCAAACGTGCATGCATTGTGATGTACAGGTGCCGGATGTCAGCTTGTGCGATGGAGTTCCATACCTCTTGCTCCTGACCGGTCAATACAGGGATGGTTAATGCTGTTTGGGTTGATGCTGGAGTTGGCGTCCGGTGTCCCATATATGCTCCACTGGAAACACATCTGAAATTATAGTGAAATTCAGACCTTTTAGCTGCTTACAGGCGTTGATAAATATCAACGGGGTCTGGATTTCATTATAATTTCATTCTTCGAGAGCTGCAAGAGCACCGATGGTATCTGTACAGATACCAGCTTCATATAAGGATACAGGTCTGGTGATCGAGCAGGCCAAGGCAACATGTCTATATTTTCAATATTCTGTAGAGCATGTTGGGTTACAACAGCGATATGTGGACGAGCGTTATCCTGTTGGAAAACACCCACTGGGATGCTGTCCGTGAATGGGAGCACAACAGATCGAATCACCACATTGACGTACCACGAGTGTGCTCCCTGCTGTCATAGGAAATCCGACCGTAGCTCCAATTGTAAATCCGGCGTGTCTAGCACGCACACAGGTTGGCTGCAGGCCCTCAATTGGCCTCCTCCTAACCAACACACGGCTGTCACTGGTCCCAAGGCAGAACAAAATTTCATCAGGAAACACAAAAGACCTCCACCATGCCGTCCAATAAGTTCTCGCTTGACACCACTAAAGTCACAAATGGCTGTCGTTTGGGGTCAGTGGAGTGCACACTACAGGGAGTCTGGCTCCGAGCTGTCCTTGAAACAACAGATTGTAGTGTCCCTGTGATGCCAGCTGCAGCTCAGATTGATGCTACAGATGCAGTGTGATGCGCCAGAGCCGTTCACTAGACACGGTGTTCTTCCCTCTCGGTAGTGACAAGCGGTTGTCTAGAGCCCGGCATTCTTACGACGGTACATTCCCGTGACCACCGCTGCCAGCAGTCGCGTACAGGGGCTATATTCCCGCCAAGTCTTTCTCCAATATCGCAGAAAGAAACATCCAGCATCTCGTATCACTACTACGCGACCTCGTCCAAACTGAGTGAGGTGTTGATAATGGCGTCCTTGTCGCCTTGAAGCCATTCTTGACTAATATCAACTCACCACGTCCAATATCAAAGGTAACTAATGCTGACGACCGTACAGCGTGTATTAAAAACGACCCTGATTTGCATTGTCATGGCGCTGCTAGCGCCACTCTTATTCGACGCGAGAAATTTGAACAGACATCATCTCTCCGATGTACAAACCCGCCTACCAATCTTCGTTTACGTCACACAACTACTTGGTGTTGCAGTTCCTTTTTCTGTCAGTGTATTTTGAGCGCCTCAAATAACTTTCTACCCAGAGGCAAAATACGAGTAAAATATCTATGAAGCTAATGTTGTTTAAGGGGAGATTTACTATCTTTTGGTAAAAAAATCGATTTTTAATTGCATTTTTGGATCTATAAAAGTGTTTAGAATCCATCTCTGAAACAGTTTTTCCGATTACAGAATGAAAATGTTTGTTATTGGCGGTTGAACAAAAAAATGCACCTGCCTGAAATCGGCCTTTTTCACGCACCAGTTTTCTTTTTTTCGGACGGCGAGTTATTGTACCGGTGCTTGGGAGGATACACACAAAATTCAAATGAAAGTTTGAACGCGTGTGTTTGGAAGCTAGCCCCCAAGCATTTGCATTCTGGTGTTAAGACTGTGGACGTTGCGACTCTCCTGGCAGTGAGCAGCTTCAACGAAGGGTATTCAGCAATCCTGAAGACCATGACAATGATGGACGTCACACTGGGACTCTATTCGACGCAGTTCGTCAAGCACTTCGACGACCACCGGATTCAAGCGGCCGAAAACCTCTTGTCACCGGCCGTACGAGAGGCTCTGGAGGAGCGCAGGATGGCCCAGATCGAGCAGAACGCCCTCTATGAGGAAGAGGAAGGACTAGTTTATGGACCCGGAATAGAAGATTGAACGTACGTTGCATAATATTGCATCTATATGTAGTCAAAACTTCAAACGCCTTTTTCTCGAAATGACATTTTTTTATCGCGTGGTATGGTAACTTCAAATCTACTCAACCGACTGGCATGATTCTTTGTTTCCGACGAAGCTAACTAAATTCTCTAGAAGTCGTACCACTTTTATTCCGATCCATCAACTATAAATATTTTTACTTGGCCGACGAAGTCGAAAAATCGATTAAAAAACTCTATTTTTTTTCAAATGGCCGCCACTTAGTTTTCTATTGTCCAAATAACTTAAGCGAGGTTGAACTCCTAAAAAATCTTACATACTTCGCTAACGTCAACTCTATTTTGATTTCAGACGAGCTGGCTGACCTGTCACATACCGCGCGTGGAGGTCTACATCGAAATTTTGTTTCGTTCCGACGGCACTTCCGCCTTTACTCTTCGACATTTCCGGTCGATAAAAATTCAGGTTGTATAGAAAATATCAATACACATTTTGACCAAATGTGATATTGATATATATGAAACATCCTGAGAAAAAAAATCTCAAAGAACATGCTTTTTTCGTGCCAAAGATAGTAAACCTGCCCTTAACTACCAACGGGACTTGACCAACGCAACAGCCTTTCCTGTACCCTCGCTTGTTACGAGCAGCAGTTCGCTTCTTTCAAATATCATCCTATACTCTTTATTCGGTGATCCACTTCCTCTCCTCAAGACCAGTTCAACATTTATGGCAGTGTTCCATTCACGTAAACATGACGTTATTGTAAAGGTAACATAAAACTGACTGACTGTCTTGTAGCAGCACATAGTGCACGTACCTGGATAAAGAAGAAGGAAGGAAGGAAGATTATGGTTTAGCATCCCGTAGAAATCGATGTCATTAGAGACGGAGCACAAGCTCGGATTGTTTCAAGGATGGGGAAGGAAATTGTCCGTGCCCTTGCTAAAGATCCATTCCAGAATTTCCCTGGAGAGATTTACGGAAATCACGGGAGACCTAGATCTAGATGGCTGGACGCGGGTTTACCCTCGTAAAGAAACACGTTCACTTGCTGCATGGCCCATTAGAAAGATAACTTTTACCGTATTGAACGAGAAGCTTAGAGGATGCTTTCGAATTATCTCTAGCGTAAATTTCATTCTCATAGTGAATGCTTGTTGCCCTAGTTCTTAGGATTAGTTTGTGACAGATTTACGAATAAACACCGTGCAGTCTGCCAAGGACCTTCGTCGTGACCACAAAGGCACTCAGATAATGGTCATTCCCACTCTATAGAGTGACCTGACTGTAGTAGTGTTGACCAGTTTCCTAATAGTGACCAGCCTGCGTATGACGATTTATCGCCAAAGCCCCTTACTCGAGTCTCTACCGCACTCATTAAGCTGACCAGCACGAATGTTACCCTACAAATGGCAATAGGAATTATGAAGTACAAGGGATCTTTTCGAGAACTCGCCGCATAGTGTAGCAATGGTTACATCGTAGAGGCCCCAAACAGGAACTCGGATAACTGATGAATCCCTTGAGGAAGTCATGGCTCGACAACTCAGACAATATTTCTGGCAAATAATCCGACGTTTCACGTTCTGAATGCACTTATTCAAGATATTAAATGTCAGCTTCTATTACGGGGGACAGCCCTGTACTCGTCACCGCGCCTTCTCTGATCCCTGACAAATTTTACATTCCTCCACCTAGTGAAAGGTCTTACTGTCCATAGATGATCCTGGTTCTGGGCCTGGGGTAGTTGGGCTTCGGAATGGTATGAGATGTAACCAGCCTGGCAAAAAGTGAAGCACCCAAAAGATATGACTGGTTCTCACTGTAATTTCTTAAAAATACATACGATCAGAAGGCATTTGAATGATTAGAGCTGCAGTTTTCTGTGTCTGGTGGAAAGGCTATCACAGTGCACTAGTGTTGCTCATGTTTAGGTATCAGGGGTGATAGAGCCCATAAGGGCGTGAAGCTGTTCAGTGGCCACTCCGAAGGACACGGGAATTTCGTGCAGTCGTGTGAGGCAGCGTTATCAGCAACTTACATAATTTGGAAGGGGATTCATAATGGGTCTCTGTTTGAACGGCTGGTCGATTTGTGCAATAGTGAGATTTAGGGAGCATTTGGAAGTGACAGTGGTCCGATATGGGAATGTATGACAACGTACCGGCAGGTATTATCGCCATCATAGTTCTGGTTGACCACGTCTGACCATCACAAACGAGGATAGCCATATAACTTTTCGTATCTGCATCAGCTATCCAGGAAGAAGCAGTAGACTCACTGTATCATTTTGTGTTACTTACAAGGGAACCTCCCCGTCGCACCCCCCTCAGATTTAGTTATAAGTTGGCACAGTGGATAGGCCTTGAAAAAACTGAACACAGATCAATCGAGAAAACAGGAAGAAGTTGTGTGGAACTATGAAAAAATAAGCAAAATAAACAAACTGAGTAGTCCATGCGCAACATAAGCAACATCCAGGATAAAGTAAGCGTAGGTGCGCTGTGGTCTCGTGGTTAACGTGAGCAGCTGCGGATCAACAGGTCTTTGGTTCAAGTTTTCCCTCGAGTGATAATTTTATTTTATTTATTTTCGTAAAGTTATGATCTGTCCGTTCGTTCATTGACGTCTCTGTTCACTGTAATAAGTTTAGTGTCTGTGTTTTGCGACCGCACCGCAAAACCGTGCGATTAGGCGACGAAAGGACGTGCCTCTTCAATGGGAACCGAAAACATCTGATCGCAACGTCACAGGTCAACCGATTCCTTCACAGAAAACACATCTGATATATTCTGTACGACACTGGTGACGGCATGTGCGTCACATGACAGGAATCTGTTGTCGACCCACCTAACTTATACACTTGGCGAATGGGTAAAAAGATTCTTCTACCTTTCCCGATTTAGGTTTTCTTGTGGATGTGATAATCACTCCCAAAAAAGTGATGAAAACATAAGAGTTTGTGACATAAACTGAAAACAAAAAATTAAAATTTCCACTCGAGGGAAGACTTGAATCAAGGACCTCGCGTTTTGTATCTGCTCACGCTAACCACAGGACCACGGCACTTCTGAGCTCAACGAGTCCTTGATGTTGCTTATGTTGCGCATGGACTATTCAGTTTATATATTTTACTTTTTTTTTCATAGTTTCACACAACTTCTTCCTGTTTTCTCGATTGATCTGTGTTGAGTTTTTCAAGGTCTATCCACTGTGCAAACTAAGAATTAAATCTGAGGGGGGTGCGATGGGGAGGTTCCCTTGTTAGCTTCATTAGTAAGAGACTAGCAGCAGCCTAGCCGCACTGTCCCACGTGTTAACACCACAACACAAACGACTCTGTTTGGAGTGATGCTATGGCCAAGAAGATTGCACTGCTGATGAGTGGCGTTACCTTGTATTCAACGACGGATAGCAGTTATGAACTAGGCCAGATGACCACTGTGCATCAGTGTAGCAGTGACCTGGTTGGGGGTCGCATTCTTCCAATGATTTGGAGAGCCATGGTGGTGTTACTCCAGGGATTATGGTGGATGTTGCAGTCGTGTATGACGTCAGGTCACACTGGAGTTAATGACAGGGAGAACTCTGACAGCATAATGATGCGTCACGAGCATTCTGATTGTTCATTTTGTGTTAGCAGAAGAGCCAACACCGTGTTACGAGTGGAGGCCGAAATGCACGCGTTTTAGCTCACGCAGGCTGGCGTGAGGAGGGAAGAACTATACTGACGTGAGGTCTGGAACATGACAAGCAATGAGAATTCAGAAAGCGGACGTAATTAGTTTGATACTTAACTTTAATCCGTTAATGATGAACGTCGCTCTTGACGGTACAAGATTCACAATATTATCTGTTCAGAATACAATCTTGAAGATAGTAATTATAGTAACTGAATATGGCGCCTTGCTAGGTCGTAGCAAATGACGTAGCTGAAGGCTATGCTAAACTGTCGTCTCTGCAAATGAGAGCGTATGTAGAAAGTGAACCATCGCTAGCAAAGTCGGCTGTACAATTGGGCGAGTGCTAGGGAGTCTCTGTAGACTAGACCTGCCGTGTGGCGGCGCTCGGTCTGCAATCACTGATAGTGGCGACATGCGGGTCCGACGTATACTAAGGGACCGCGGCCGACTTAAAGGCTACCACCTAGCAAGTGAGGTGTCTGGCGGTGACACCACACTTCACGTGTTACCTCTCATGTGACAGTGTGTGGTGCAATTTTTCAGCAGGACAATGCTTGTTCAAACATAGCATACGCCTCTATAAATTCCCTGCGTGCCTTTGAGACACTCCTGTTGCCAACAAAATCTACATACCTGTCCCTCATAGGACATGAGTGAGATCAGCTCCAGCTCTGTCACTCTGCCAAAGTGCCAGTATGCAGGATATCAAAGACCTGTAGGAACAGTTGCGGTCCAGTTTTCCTCTGTACGCTATACGAGCACTTTATGATACCCTTACTGACCCAATCAGCTCGTGCATCGAAGCCATAACGTGATGCCAATATGTGGGCTCATACTACCAAGATATCTGTAAATGTGACTCTATATGGTAACCACTGAAATAACATCACATATCCTCTCAACCCGTGAAGTTTCATTTCGTTTCCTCCACCCTTCCTGGGTGTTTGGTGTATTTTGTCAGGCAGTGTATTTTCATGACAAGGGGACAGCTCTACCTTGTGCCCACCGGCAGCTCCTGTGGCAGCACAAGCAGGCAGTTGATTGGTGCTCCGGGCGCTGGCGCTGCTACTGCTGCGGAAGGCGGCTACCGGTTGTGCGCGATATTATCGGCTGGTGGGTGGTGGGCGGAGAGTGGAGGGAGGGGAGTCGCCGCCGTTTACTGCCCTGGTAACGACGGCCTGGAGGGCCGTTACGGCGGACGATGTCAAGGGCCGCCGTCAACCGCCGCGGTACATCGGCAGTTACGCCACGCCAAACACCATGACGAGACGACTTGTGAAGGTTCACTCGGAGGACCTTAATCGATGTGTTCAACTTACTATGTTTCCTGCTTGGGTTAAAGGCCGAGGGGTAAGGCTACTAAGAACGGTTCTCGCACCTCCGCCGCACGGAAAATGGAATCTCCCTCGCTAATGGCCTCCGGTGAAAGGTGTGCGTATTGTGCAACGACTTACCGAAGCTGGCTGATCCTCCATAGTATATACAGGGTGCTGCAAAAAGGTACGGCCAAACTTTCAGGAAACATTCCTCACACACAAAGAAAGAAAATATGTTATGTGGACATGTGTCCGGAAACGCTTACTTTCCATGTTAGAGCTCATTTTATTACTTCTCTTCAAATCACATTAATCATGCAATGGAAACACACAGCAACAGAACGTACCAGCGTGACTTCCAACACTTTGTTACAGGAAATGTTCAAAATATCCTCCGTTGGCGAGGATACATGCATCCACCCTCCGTCGCATGGAATCCCTGATGCGCTGATGCAGCCCTGGAGAATGGCGTATTGTACCACAGCCGTCCACAATACGAGCACGAAGAGTCTCTACATTTGGTACCGGGGTTGCGTAGACAAGAGCTTCCAAATGCCCTCATAAATGAAAGTCAAGAGGGTTGAGGTCAGGAGAACGTGGAGGCCATGGAATTGGTCCGCCTCTACCAATCCATCGGTCACAGAATCTGTTGTTGAGAAGCGTACGAACACTTCCACTGAAATGTGCAGGAGCTCCATCGTGCATGAACCACATGTTGTGTCATACTTGTAAAGGCACATGTTCTAGCAGCACAGGTAGAGTATCCCGTATGAAATCATGATAACGTGCCCCATTGAGCGTAGGTGGAAGAACATGGGGCCCAATCAAGACATCACCAACAATGCCTGCCCAAACGTTCACAGAAAATCTGTGTTGATGACGTGATTGCACAATTGCGTGCGGATTCTCGTCAGCCCACACATGTTGATTGTGAAAATTTACAATTTGATCACGTTGGAATGAAGCATCATCCATAAAGAGAACATTTGCACTGAAATGAGGATTGACACATTGTTGGATGAACCTTTCGCAGAATTGTACCCGTGGAGGCCAATCAGCTGCTGATAGTGCCTGCACACGCTGTACATGGTACGGATACAACTGGTTTTCCCGTAGCACTCTCCATACAGTGACGTAGTCAACGTTACCTTGTACAGCAGCAACTTCTCTGACGCTGACATTAGGGTTATCGTCAACTGCACGAAGAATTGCCTCGTCCATTGCAGGTGTCCTCGTCGTTCTAGGACTTCTCCAGTCGCGAGTCATAGACTGGAATGTTCCGTGCTCCCTAAGACGCCGATCAATTGCTTCGAATGTCTTCCTGTTGGGACACCTTCTTTCTGGAAATCTGTCTCGATACAAACGTACCGCGCCACGGCTATTACCCCGTGCTAATCCATACATCAAATGGGCATCTGCCAACTCCGCATTTGTAAACATTGCACTGACTGCAAAACCACGTTCGTGATGAACACTAACCTGTTGATGCTACGTACTGATGTGCTTGATGCTAGCACTGTAGAGCAGTGAGTCGCTTGTCAACACAAGCACCGAAGTCAACATTACCTTCCTTGAATTGGGCCAACTGGAGGTGAATCGAGGAAGTACAGTACATACTGACGAAACTAAAATGAGCTCTAACATGGAAATTAGGCGTTTCCGGACACATGTCCACATAACATCTTTTCTTTATTTGTATGTGAGGAATTTTTCCTGAAAGTTTGGCCGTACCTTTTTGTAACACCCTGTAGTCATTGTATGGAAACTTCCAAAGACATAGACTACTGCATAACAAGACTGTGGTTTGAAACGCTATTAAAAAACCAAGGAAAAATGTTTATTTCGTACTCCTCGACATAGTCTCGTTTCAGGTATATACGTTTGGTCCAGCGAACCTCTAGCGTTTTTATCCCATCGGACAAACAGGCTCCGTCAGACTCTGCCAAATTCTCGTTGACTGCAGCTATCACTTCCTCAATTGATGTAAATTTCTTCCCAGCATGCCTGAGTCTCAGCTTAGGAACAGAAAGAAGTCACTTGGGGCTAAGCCTGGTGAATGGGGTTGATGAAGAACCAATTTATAGCTCAGTCGATGCACTTTCGCTATTGTTATGGTTGGTGATTGGGATGGTGCATTACCCTGGTGAGAGAGAAATTTTTTACGTGCAAGTATTGGTCATTTTTCAGCCAACGGAAGTTTCAAATGATCCAACAATGAAGCAGAACAGGGTCGATTGTGGTTCTGCCATTTTCCAAGTAATCTGAAAATTATTCCTTGGGAATCCAAAAAACCAGGGTCCATCACCTAACCAGCTGACAAAATGGCTTTTGCCTGGCGGTCTGACTGCCAGTTTGACTCTGGTGTGTAATGATGAAGTAAAGTTTCATCAGCAGTCACAAGTCAGCGAAAAAGTCTTGTGGATTGCGATTAATCATAGGCAGAAATTGTGCTGAAACGTTGTGCCAGGTGCTCTTTTGGTAGACTGTGAGCATTCGCGGTACGCACCTCGCACATAGCCAATTCTCGGCGCAGGACATGGTGCACTCGCTCAGTTGAGATGCCTACAATCTCACTCAGCAATCTCACGAATTTTTATTCGGCGGTCTTGCATTGCAATATGTCCACAACCCTTGGTCTCGCGGTAGCGTTCTCGCTTCTTGAGCATGGGGTCCTGCGTTCGATTCCCGGTGGGGGCCAGGGATTTTCACCTGCCTCGTGATGACTAGGTGTCGTCTTCATCATCATCATCATTCATCCCCATTATGGTCGGAGGAAGGCAATGGCAAACCACCTCCACCAGGACCTTGCCTAGTACGGCCGTGCTGGTCCCCTGCATCGTTCCCCTACGCTCTGACAAAGAGTATGGGACTTCATCATCATTCCACTGCAATATCGTGAATTTTGTTGATGGTTTCCTTGGTGGTGGACTCAACTGGACGGCCACAGAGTGCTTCGTCTGCGGTGCTTATTGGATCTTGTTTAAATTCATTAATACAAAAGCAAATGGCCTTCAATGATGGTGCAGAGTCCGCGTGAAATTCATCCATTTCCTTGTTTTATTTGTACGGCTGTCCAATCCGACAAATGAAAATGTTTAATAACAGCACGAGACTCAGTTTTCTCCGGTTCCAAACACAAATTCAGACAATCAACAGTGAACTGTACGCTGTATATTGTTCAAATTCTTTATGCCATCCTTGAAATTGTGAACCTTACCAACCATGAAGGCGCAACAAAAGTGTTCCATCTTCGTACATCCATAGTTGAAATGGAGGACAGTGGGACGTCAGCTGGTATACATTTATATTAAAATGAAGAAATTCCTCCAGCTGTATTTAAGGTGTCGATTTTATTTTGGCAACTACTTTCAACGTTGTAACAACGCCATCTTCAGGCCCAACACTCGACGTCAACTGCGTGCGGCTGATACTAGAAGTCAGTGGTGAGATATGGACGTGCTCCGTGTGGAAGGAGGGGAGTAACTAGTTAATACCCGTCTTCCACACGGAGCACGTCCATATCTCACCACTGACTTCTAGTATCAGCCGCACGCAGTTGGCGTCAACAAGTGTTGGGCCTGAAGATGGCGTTGTTACAACGTTCAAACTAGTTGTCAAAATAAAATCGACACCTTAAATACAGCTGGATGAATTTCTTCATTTCAATATAAAAATGTCCCATTCTTTCACGGAAAGTTACAGGACTTACCAAACCACGCTCATAAGTATAAAACAAAGGATGGGGTGTAGATAGATAGACACCGAATCAAACGCGTTTAGCAGTCAAGAGACTGTGTCACATGTATTCTGTCAGGAGAGCAAGACGTAAAGCTGCCGTAGCAGAATATTGTCAAAACATTTTTCATAAAATCCAGAGAAATTATGGTCGTATGTAAAAGATGTTAGTGGCACCGAAGTTAGCGTCCAGTCATGCATGGACAAATCAGGAACCGAAGTTGAGCGTAGTAAAGCAAAAATAGAAAAGTGTATGTTTTCAAATCTTCCATTACAATAGGAAGACAGGGGAGTATTACCTCAGGTTAACTCTCGTACCACCGAAAAGTTGAGTGAAATACATAATGGTGTGAGTTGCTTTGAGAAACAACTGGAATCGCTTAAATTGAATAAAGCCCCAGGGCCCTAAGGAATCCATATTAGATTCCACAATTATTTTGTGGCTGAGTTATCCCATCTGTTAACTAAAATCTTCGTAGTTAAAATGGTGCCCAGTAGCTGGAGAAAAGCACAGGTTACACTTTTTGTTCTGGTCTTCAGTCCAGAGACTGGTTTGGTGCAGGTCTCAATGCTACTCTATCCTATGCAAGCCTCTCATCTCCTTTTAACTACTGCAACCTACATCCTTCTGATTCTGCTTAGTGTATTCATCTCTTCGCTTCCCTCTACGATTTTACCCTCAATGCTTCCCTCCAAAACTACACTGGTGATCCCTTGATGCCTCATAACGTGTCCTACCAACCGATCCCTTCTTCTGGTCAATTTATGCCACAATTTCCTCTTCTCCCCAATTCTATTTAGTACGTCCTACGTGGTTTACCCATCTAACCTTCAGCGTTATTCTCTAGCACCATATTTCAAAAGCTTGTATTCTCTTGTCGTCCATGTTTCACTTCCATACATGGTTACATTTCATACAAATACTTTTAGAGAGGACTTCCTGATACTTAAATCTGTACTCGATGTTAAGAAATTTCTCTTCTTCAGAAATGCTTTTCTTGCCATTGCCAGTCTACATTTTCTATCCTCCCTACTTCGACCATCATCAGTTATTTTGCTTCCCAAAAAGCGAAACTCATTTACCACTTTAAGTATCTCATTTCCTAATCTCATTTCCCTCAGCATCACTACGTTCCATTATCTTCGTTTTGGTTTTGTTGATGTTCATCTTATATCCTCCTCTCAAGATACTGTCCATTCCGTTCAATTCCTCTTCCAAGTCCTTGCTGTCTCTGACAGAATTACAATGTCATCGGCAAACTTCAAAGTTTCTATTTCTTCACCCTGGACTTTAATTCATACTCCAAATTTTTCTTTTGTTGTCATCGGCAAACTTCAAAGTTTCTATTTCTTCACCCTGGACTTTAATTCATACTCCAAATTTTTCTTTTGTTTCCTTTACTGCTTGCTCAATATACAGATTGAATAACATTTGGGATAGGCTACAACTCTGTCTCACTGCCTTCTCAAACACTGCTTTCCTTTCGTGCCCCTCGTCTCTTATAACTATCATCTGGTTTCTGAACAAATTGTAAATAGCGTTTCGCTCTCTGTATTTTATTCCTGCCAACTTCAGAATTTGAGAGAGAGTATTCCAGTCAAGATTGTCAAAAGATTTCTCTAAGTCTACAACGCCAGAAATGGATGTTTGCTTTTCCTTAGCCTATCTTCTAAGACAAGTCGTAGTGTCAGTATTGCCTCATATTTTCCAACATTTCTACGGAATCCAAACCGTTCTTCCCTACATACAAGTATTGTGACTTACATGATCCTCAAAATTACCGCCTAATATCCTTGACATCGATTTGTTGTAGTAGTTTAGAAAATATTCTAAGCTCAAACATAATGAGGTATTTATTTTCAGGAAGTGGTACCCCACAGCTGTTAAATATTTGAAAAACATTATATTATCACCTTGAGCTGCTGGAAAAATGCTTTATTTATACGATCAGTTTCAGTCGTCTGTTAATCATCAGGTTCTTAAACGTATTCTCGGATCATGTTAGGTGGAATATAATATCGCCTCTGAGTTCTACGTCACCTAACATTATGCTCTGAATAGTTTTATGAACCTGATGATGGTCAGACAACTAAAGCTGGTTGTATAAATAAAGTATTTTTCCAGCAACTCTAGGCGGTAAATTAAAATTTTTCAACTGAGCTATCTCGAACAGAACGACCACCTCCATGCCAACCAGCATGGATTTCTAAAACGTAGATAGTGTGAATCCCAACTCGCACTTTTTTCACGTGACATCCTGAAAGCCATGGAACGAGACAGTCAGGTATATGAGGTATTTCTCTATTTCCAAAACGCTTTTGACTCAGTATCACAACTTCGCTTATTATCAAAAGTACGAGTGTATGGGTTATTAGACGAAATTTCTGACTGGATTGCGGATTTCTTGGCGGGAGGACTCACCATGTTGTCTGTAGCAGCTACAGATGAAGAAGTCACTTCGAAAGTACCCCGGGGAAATGCTTTAGGTCTCATGCTGTTATTGTTGTATATTAATGATCTTGCGGACAGTACCAATAGTAATCTCAGACTTATTGCAAATGCAGTTATCTATAATTAAATACTGTCTGAAAGTAGTTTCATAAATATTGAGTCAGGTGTTGACAAGATTTTAGAGTGTTGCAAAGACTGGGAACTTGTTAAAATGTTCGAAAGCGTGCACTTCACAAAACAAAAACATTATAATATCCTATGAACCTACACCAGTGAGTCATAGCTGGAATCTGTACCCTCGTACAGAGACCTAGGTGTAACACTTAGCGGGGACATGAATGGAACTATCACACAGGCTCCGTCATGTGAAAAGCACGTAGCAGACTTCGGTTTATTTGTAGAATACTACGGAAATGCAATCCATCTACAACGGTTATTGCTTGCAAATCACTTGTTCGACACATGCTGCAATATTGCTCCAGTGTGTGGGACCAGTACCAAATAGGACTAGCAGGAGATATTCAACATATACAGAGAAGGGCAGCACGAGAGCTCACAGGTCCGTCTGAGCGGCCGGAGAGTGTCACAGAGATGTTGGAAGAACAGAAATGTCAGACTCTTGAAGACAGACGGATATTATCCCGAGGAAGTCTACTAACAAAGTTTGAAAAACCAGTTTTAAATGATGACTGTAGGAATATACTACAACCCCCTACATATCGCTCCAATAGAGATCGTGAAGAAAAGATTAATTACAGCACACGCAGAGGCATTTAAACAGTCATTGCTCCTGCTTTCCATAAGTGAATGGAAGGGGAAAATGCCCTAATAACTGGTATACTGCTACGTACCTTTTACCACGCACTTCACAGTGATTTGCAGAACGGCCAGAGCATTATGACCAACTACCTAATAGCCTAATAGCCTTTGGCACGGATAACAGCGGCGACGTTTCCTGGCATGGAAGCACTGAGGCACTGCTAGGTCGCTGGAGGGACTTGGCACTACATCTGCACACACACAAGTTACCTAGTTCCCGTATTCCGGGGAGGCGAGCGATGTGCTCTGACGCCACGTTCAGATGTGTTCCATTGGTTCAGATCTGAGGAGTTGGCGGGACCAGCACATCAATTTTGACTCGTCACTGTGTACCTCGAACTACTCCATCACATACCTGGCGCATTGTCTTGTTAAAATAGTCACTTCCGGCGGGAAATATGACAGTCATGAAGAGGCGTACGTGGTCTGCATCCACCCGTCGCGGTGTCTTACACGAGCTCCATGTGAATGTTTCCCAGTGCGTAATGGCGCCACCGCCGGCTCGTCTCCAAGGACCTGTTACCCCGGAAGACGACGGATTTGCGCCCTGCCATCGGCATTAAGGTATTGGGTTTCATCAGATAGTGCAACGCTCTGCGACTGCGCGAACGTCCAGTAACGATGATCACGTGCAAATTTCAGTCTCAGTTGCCGATGTCGTGGTGTTAACGTAGGCACGTACATGGGTCGTCGAGTGCTGAGGGACATCGTTAGGAATGTTCAGTGCACTGTGTGTTCAGACACGCTTGTACTCCGTCCAGAATTAAAGTCTGATATAGTTCCACCATAGTCCGCCACCTGTCCTGTTTCACCAGTCTTCTCAGCCCACAACGTCTGACATATCTAATGGGGGGTGGCAGCCCAACCCAACATCTGGACGTGGTATCACCCTGATTTAGAAACGTGTTGAAGACACTCACCACAGCACTCCTCGCACACGAGACAAGTCGTGAAATTTCCGAAATGCTCGAGAATCTGACATCGGTCAAAATCGCGCGCCTTTCCCATTTTATACACGAACAGTACGTTACTGATACTACACGGACCGTGCGTGTGTTTGACCAGCAGTGATTCCTCGCTAGGTGACGCTGCTATCGCCTGGACGGATTTATATCGATAGTGATTCGGTGGTCAAAATGTTCTGGCTGATCAGGGTAGATGTGGACGTAGTTGTAGCCGGAAAGCAGCTTTACCCACGTGCTCAGGTATGAGATATCAGGGATCGTCGAGCACAGCGTGGTAAACCTAACCAAGGTAAAGTTTGCTGAAGCCGATGCGGTACCTGGAGTAGTTGAGGAACTGCAGCTGCTCAGGGTAACTCCAAGGCTATTTGCGATCGCCAGAAGAACGTGCATTATAAGCTGCAATGTTTTGCTTTACTTTTGTGAAGCAATATCTATCGTTTCCAGATGGCGGCTTTATCGTAATTTCACCTGTGGGGTAGGTTGCTGACTTGGTTCCTGGTCACCAGTCTTTGCGCATAGGCCCTAGCTTAAATTCCAAGTCAGTCCTGAATGTGTAACAAAGGGAGGATGTGTTTCGTATTGTTGGTCGTGATCTGTCGGTCGGATGGGGACGTTAAGCTCGGCGCCCCGTTGGTGCTTTCAGAGAGAAGTGGCCTATTTGCCAGCACCGGATTTCATCCACTTTTCTCATCTCCTTCATACAACAAAAGACAACACTGTACTGTATACACCTCCAATGCTTTCACCAACATACAACACAACTCTGAGATATCCGCAAGGAAAGTGGGCAAAGTGTGCAGAGGAGGGATGCCTTTTCCTACTAATGGCTGAATTCACCCCGTAGGATTCCCCAACCAATAAAGTCATATACATCATGTTTACATCTTTCACCGCGAATGAGGAGGCTCTACCTGGCGCGATGGAAAGCGTAGAGACGGAGTGTTGGAAGTGAAAAATAAAGTTCCGAAGGAAACGCGCTGTGGTTCATTTACGGGTGGGAAGGAGGAAGTCTTGTTAGTAGATGAATAAAAGACACGTCAATGTCTGTTACGGTAACTAGCCGGCTGGAGTGGCCGAGCGGTTCTAGGCGCTACAGTCTGGAACCGAGCGACCGCTACGGTCGCAGGTTTGAATCCTGCCTCGGGCATGGATGTGTGTGATGTCCTTAAGTTAGTTAGGTTTAAGTAGTTCTAATTTGTAGGGAACTGATGGCCAAAGAAGTTACGTCCCATAGTGCTCAGAACCATTTGAACCATTTTTGTTATGGTAAGTATCTTCCAGAACGATATCGGAGTTCCTAAGGATGTTACTAAGGCTAAGCTAAGACTTGTGCTCTAAAATGTATGAAGGCATGAAGACAGGAATTACGAGAGATAAATAAAGGACTTTCACTTTTTATTTATTGGGTTGGTGGTTAAGTTCGTAGCGTTTTTGTTTTGCACGTCCGCTATCGACAACCGTAGCGGCACACGAGGCGATGAGTGGGAGGAAGACTCCTGAGGAGCGGATGATCTGAGAAGGAAGCCCTACCAGGCGACTGTCAGCCTACGACACCTGGGTCAGCGCCCGACAGCCATCAGAGAGCTTCCTGTACAGAGCAGGAGCAGTCTGACAACCTGGATCCACATCGCAAAATATGTGACATGTAGGTCTGTATTTTCATTTGAATCCAAGATTTTCGGAATTAAATTTCTTTTCAAAAGTTTCATAAAGCGACAGCATCAGTACGTTAAATACGGAGAAAGTACAAAAAATCGTAACCAAACACATGCATCTTCGTCACAATAAAAAAGCATGAAATACTGCTCACAAATTTACAACATAAAATTTGAATATGACTTTGACGCATCACATGTCAATGTTTTACAATGCCATGTAATTTGCTGGTACACAGATCTCCTCCTCGATAAAAATTATGCACAAACCAGCAGAAATATTGCGGAGTACAGTAATGTTACAAAGGAACGTGGTACAATGTGTAGGGAAACATAGTTACATTGACTGACGAAAGAGTGATGCACCCAAAAGAAGTGGTCGGATACCAATAAAACTTGTAACGCCATAGCTTAGACACTATATAACTTTTGTTGATTCATTTACCTTTCTATTTTGTTCTACATCCCATTGTTGAACTTCTGTAATTAGTGTATGATTAATTCGATACTGTAATGAAATGTAATCTCTGTAATATGCACAATATGAGCAAATGATGTTTTGTCTTTCTCATACATAATCTCTTTGGTTATCTTTGAAGCTGAATAATTTTGTTCAAAAGTTTTTTTTTAGAAATGTCAGTATGTGCAAATGTTCTGTTTTACTTAATGTGTTTGGTTGCTGTTATGTAAACTGCTGACCTTCACTTAGGGTTCCTAGTTATTTTGTATGTAAAATGTGTTGTAGTTCCCCTCGGGAACGGAACTGTGTAGCGCGCGCAAATTGTTGTTGGCCTAGGTAGAAAAGGTGGAACAAAGAGTCAGTCGGGGACGAGCTACCAGTAAAAGTTGTGTATTGTGCTGGTTCCGAGAACGCTTTTCCTGACGCTTTCCAGTGCCTCGGATGGATGGGTGGATAAAGAGCCGGAACGATTCTGTAATTGGTATCTATCATCACCACCGAGAAATGACAAAGTCCAGCAATTCTACCTGCAAATCCACCTACCAACATGCAATCGCCACCACATTGCGCAGTCACTGTAATGGAGCACTATAGTAGTTAAGGATCAGTTCATAGGATGTTATAGTGCACCCAAATACAAGGTAAAATTTGACTGAACTCTTGTACCTACCGTGATTTATCCTCAGTCACATATCCACTAAGGGTCCCTCCCACGCTAAAGTGTTCACCCAGTGCCCTTTATTGAAGGCATATTAAAATTAATATGGCATTAGAGTGTGCTAAAATTAATATTGTTGGTTGAAAGAATCTTACAAATATCTCAAATTTGTGTTTAACTGCAGTAAAAGTTCAGAACTGCAACTGTTGAGAGTTATATGTTCATGCTTGCTAAGTACTTGTTTCTCTAGTGTATTGAAAGTGGGTTTAGTTTGCTCTGCTACAGTGGTCAAGCTTAAGGGCCCCCTTCCATTGAAAGCAGTTCAAATGAACAAAGTTACTTAATTATAGAAAGTTTCAATTACTCTTGCTATTCATGTCAAATTCTGTACAATATTGGGTTCCTCCTGTGTATTAAAAGTGCATATTAATGTTGTAACAGGATCCATAGTTTGTCTATTGTGCACATGCTATATAACGATTAATAGAAAGACAGCTATCTACGAAAACAGTAACTTCTTTATTCAAAAGACAGTGAGAAGCAATCTGTTAGTGAATTTCATTTAATTTTAATTCTAAATAAAAGGGTGTTTAGTAGTGAGAGACTAACTAATTTTGCTGTACGCCATATCTACATTACATGTCAGATAGGATTATGTTTGAAAAGTAATATTATTGAAACCAATCAGTTTGACTAAGCTCTGAAGAGCTGTTATATTCATACAAATAGTTTGTTCTGCTCTAGCTATCAACTCCAAACTTAACGTTAACATATGCTGGTTTCAGGGTTCATTGCACTCACGTGAAGCAAAATACAGGTTGTGTTTGTCCCTTGAAGTTACTCATACCTACTTTCTTAAACGAGAATGTTAGTCATTCTCTTGCCTAATTAGGCTGGCGATCGTTTTCTTTATTCTTTGAACAGTGTGGATAAGTGAATTATTGTTTGTTACTGTTTGAATATTTACGTAATTTTGACTTTCACTTCCGATAAGCCACCTCCGTTAGGTACAACACGGTCAATATAACAAAATTTCTCTCAGTGGGTAACACTGCTCTTGCTTCATACCATAATTGCTTTAACAAGATAGTTTTTCTTTCTTTTTTTTTCACGACCTGACTCCAATTTTAAGGTTATGGTATAACAGAAGCGGACGGAAGTGTTATACGTGGCTTTTCCGTGACAGGACTATTTGTTCTGTTGGGGCATAATACGTAATAAACCAAATTTGGTATTTGATTACATAAGCGCCCGCATCTCGTGGTCGTGCGGTAGCGTTCTCGCTTCCCACGCCCGGGTTCCTGGGTTCGATTCCCGGCGGGGTCAGGGATTTTCTCTGCCTCGTGATGGCTGGGTGTTGTGTGCTGTCCTTAGGTTAGTTAGGTTTAAGTAGTTCTAAGTTCTAGGGGACTGATGACCATTGATGTTAAGTCCCATAGTGCTCAGAGCCATTTGAACCATTTGAACCGATTACATAAGCTACGTATTGCAGTGTTATAAACTCCGTTCACGCACACACCATCGGCGGTTATGTAAATGATTAGAGTTCCAACTCTCTGTGACAGGTCTAATGGCCACCAAGTTCGTTAGTGTTGTTCGTGTGTAGTGTTGTTATCAGGACTGCTAGCGCATATGAGGGGCGTGAACGATTTCCGATGCTGAGTCGTCACCGCGAAGGCCACAGAGGTGTCTCGCACTGTGGTAAGAGAGCGTTATCGCCACCTGACATGCCTTGAAAGGGGCCTCATTGGGGGTCTCCATTTAAATGGCTGGTCGATACGTGCAGTATCCAGATTAGTGGGGAGTCCAGACGTGACAGTGACCCGATGATGGGCTGCATCGCAACATGAAGCCAGGCATACACATCGTCAATGTTTTGGTCGAGCACGCGTAACCACTACAAGAGGAGATCGGTATACGAGGTGCTGCTAGAAAAAAACCGGACTGATGCTGGAAAAACATTTATTTACAATTATTTACAATTTCATGTTATCTCCTTCAATGTACTCTCCTCCTCGGTCTCTACACCGCTCCATACGAATTTTCCACTGTTCATAGCAATGCTGCAGATCATTTTCGGTAAGTCCATACATTACTTCCGTCGCTTTTTCTTTTACTGCTTCAACAGTCTCAAATCTAGTTCCTTTCAAAGCTGACTTGACTTTAGGGAAAAGAAAAAAGTCACAGGGGGCCAAATCAGGTGAGTAGGGTGGATGATCTAAGATGGGAATGTTGTGTTTTGCCAAAAACGTCTTCACTGACAACGCACTGTGAGCTGGGGCATTGTCTTGGTGAAGGATCCATGACTTTTTTCTCCACAAATCGTTCCGTTTTCTCCGTACTCGCTCACGTAGGGTAGCCAGGACGCTAATGTAGTAATGCTGATTCACTGTTTGTCCCTCTGGTACCCAATCAATGTGCACAATCCCTTTGATGTCAAAAGAAACAATAATCATTGCCTTGAATTTCGATTTTGACATTCGTGCTTTTTTTTGTCGTGGAGAACCAGGAGTTTTCAAATGCATCGATTGGCGTTTAGTTTCGGGGTCGTAAGTAAAAAACCACGATTCATCGCAAGTAATAACATTTTGTAAGAAGGTGGGATCACTTTCAATGTTTTCCAGGATGTCAGAACAAATCATTCTTCCGCGTTCCTTCTGTTCAATTGTGAGACACTTTGGAACCATTTTTGAACACACTTTGTTCATGTTGAAACTTTCATGAAGAATCTGCCTAACACTTTCCTTGTCAACTCCTGTTAACTCAGACACTGCTCTGATTGTTAAACGGCGATCTTGTCAAACAAGTTTACCGATTTTTTCAATGTTTGCATCAGTTTTTGCTGACAATGGTCTGCCAGTGCGAGTGTCATCACTGGTGTCTTCGCGGCCATCTTTAAATCGTTTAAACCACTCAAACACTTGTGTTCGCGATAAACAATCATCGCCGTACACTTGTTGTAACATTACAAACGTTTCACTTGCAGATTTTCCTAGTTTGAAACAAAATTTGATCTTAACACGCTGTTCTTTCTGTACACTCAACATTTTCCGACGCACAGACAAAACGTCAACTACTTAAAACAGACGCCACGGGCAGACTGAGTGCAGGAGGCAGATGAAACTCGAGCAGTAGGCGGAGCGAGAGTCACGTGACAGGCCACGCGACTTTCAGCCTTATTGCATTCGTTATATTGTTTCACCAGTACTAGTCCGGTTTTTTTCTAGCCACACCTCGTATTGTGCAGGAAGCACGCCCTAGTCCTTTCTCACCTGCACCTGCAACCGGAGCACAGGTGATGGACGACCTCATATATCTTCTGTCATCCCACACCATAGGTCGGAACCTAGCAGCGGTCGGCCTAGAAGATTACCGTCCCGTGCGTAGTTTGCGATTAACACCACAACTCAAACTACTGCGTTGCAAGTGTTCACTGGTGTTACAAATAGAATGGTCATCATATACTTTACTGTTGTTTGTGTTTAGGGTGACAGGTCAGCATGGCCTCCTGATGAATGGTATCACAGCGTGATTCGTGATGAATCGCCGTTCAGCACTACCCAGATGAGCATCGTTGGCGAGTGTGGTGGCCACGTTGGGAGAAGTCCCATCCTTCCAATGTTCTGAACAGGCACAGTTGTGTTATTCCTGGCGTTACGGTGTGGGGAGCCATCTGGTATTATTTGAAGACTCGACTGATAGTAATTGTGGGAGCTCCGACAACCCAATGAAACCTCACGGACATCCTGCGTCGGCATGTGTCACATCTAATGTGACAATATCGTGGTGCAATTTTTCGACAGGAATGTTCGTCCTCCTGTGGCACGTGTTTCTGTGAACAACGTCGGTGATACTGCGAAGCCTCCGTGGCCAGCAATATCCACAGATTCGTTCCCAATAGAACAAATGCGGGACCAGATCGAACGTCACCTCCGTCTCAGTATTCACGAAGTCAGTCTCCAGATACAATAGTTGTCCATCGACGTGCCTCGGAATTTTACTTTCATTTACATCTACATCTACATGGCTACTCTACAAATTACGCTTAAGTGCCTGGCAGAGGGTTTATCGAATCACCTTCACAATAATTCTGTTATTCCACTCTCGAATAGCGCGTGTAACATCTGTATCTTTCCGTGTGAGCTCTTATTTCCCTTATTTTATTATGATGATCGTTTCTCCCTGTCAAGGTCGCCGTCAACTTAATATTTTCACATTCGGAGGAGAAATTTGGTGATTGAAATTTCGCGAGAAGTTCCCGCCGCAACAATAAGCATCTTTGTTTTAATGATGTACATGCCAAATCCTATATCATGTTAGTGACACTCTCTCCCGTATTTGTCGAAAATACAAAAACTCGTGGTCTAGGGGTAGCGTCTTTGATTCATAATAAACGCTGCTTAAATTTTGATTAATAATCAGCATTGGCGGACGAAGACTTCCAGTATAATAAGTCATCTCCATTCTGCCAACGGCCCTGTCAGAGAGGGCAGAGGAGCGGACAGAGGTTCACGGCACTCTCTTCTCCTAGGGGTGTGAAACTGCCCCTAAAGGCGGAAGAATCAGCAATGATGAAGGCACGAGGATGCAGAAGATAATAGAAACCACTACATTAAACACACGTAACGTGTATCCACAGGACATGTGGCCTGTAACTGAAGAAGTGCCATAATGATCTCTCCACTGGCAAAAGATTCTGGTATAGTCCCCCATTCGGATCTCAGTGAGGGGACAGCCAATGGGGAGGTTAACATGAGAAAAAGATTGAATAATAAACGGAAGGATAACGTTCTATGACTCGGGGCGTAGAATGGCAAAAGCTTGGACGTGGTAGGGAAACTAGAAAATCTGAAGAGAGAAATGCAAAGGCTCAATCTGGTCAGATGAGTATAGGATAATATCAACAGCAGCAGAAGATGGTGTAAAGGGAGTAGAACTCGTTATAAATAGCCTCTATGAGGGGGAAGATTTGTCTGATGTGATAGAAGAAGAGACAGGAGTTGGTTTAGAAGAGATAGGGAGTCCAGTATTAGAATCAGAATTTAAAAGAGCTTCAGAGGACTTAAGATCAAATAAGCCAGAAGGGATAGATAACATTCCATGAGAATTTCTAAAATCATTAGGGGAAGTGGCCACAAAACGACTATTCACGTTGGTGTGTAGAATGTATGAGTCTGGCGACATACCATTTGACTTTCGGAAAAACATCATCCACACAATTCCGAAGACGGCAAGAGCTGACAAGGGCGAGAATTATCTCACAATCACCTTAGCAGCTCATGCATCCAAATTTCTGATAAGAATAATATACAGAAGAATGGAAAAGAAATTTGAGGATGCGCTATATGATGATCAGTTTGGCTTTAGGATAGGTAAAGGCACGAGAGAGGCAATTCTGACGTTGCGGTTAATAATGGAAGCAACACTAAAGAAAAATCAAGACACGTTCATAGGATTCGTCAACTTGGAAAAAGCGTCCGATAATGAAAAATGCTGCAAGATGTTCGAAATTGTGAAAAAAGTAGGGGTAATATATAGGGAGAGACGGTTCATATACAACATGTACAACAACCAAGAGGGAATAATAAGAGTGGACGACCAACAGCGAAGTGCTCGTATTAAAAAGGGTGTAAGACAAGGATGTAGCCTTTCGCCTCTACTGTTCAATCTGTACATCGAGGAAGCAATGACGGAAATAAAAGAAATGTTCAGGAGTGGAATAAAAAATTCAGCTTGAAAGGATATCAATGATACGATTCGCTGATGACATTGCTATCTTTAGTGAAAGTGAAGAAGAATTACATGATCTGCTGAACGGAATGAACTGTCTAATGAGTAAAGAGTATGGAATGAGAGTAAATCGAAGAAAGACGAAGGTAATGAGAGTAGTAGAAATGAGAACAGCGAGAAACTTAACATCAGGATTGATGGTCACGAAGTAGATGAAGTTAAGGAATTCTGCTACCTAGATAGTAAAATAACCAATGACGGACGGAGCAAGAAGGACGTCACAAGCAGACTAGCACTGGCAAAAAGGGCAACTCTGGCCAAGAGACGTCTGCTAATATCAAATATCGGCCTTAATTTGAGAAAGAAATTTCTGAGAAAGTACATCTGCAGTACAGTATTGCATGGTAGTGAAACATGGACTGTGTGAAAACTGGAACAGAAGAGAATCGAAGCATTTGAGATCTGTTGGTACAGACGAAGTTTGAAAATTAGGTGGACTGAAAAGGTAAGGAAAGAGGAGGTTCTGCGTAGAATCGGAGAGAAAAGGAATATGTGGAAAACACTGATTAGGAGAAGGGGCAGGGTGATAGGACATCTGTTACGACATGTGGGAATGACTTCCGTGGTACTAGAGGGAGCTGTAGAGGGCAAAAACTGTAGAGGAAGACAGAGACTGGAATACATCCAACAAATAATTGAGGACGTAGGTTGCAAGTACTACTCCGAGATGAAGAGGGTGGCACAGGAGATTAATTCGTGGCGGGACGCATCAAACCAGTCAGAAGACTGATGACGAAAAAAAAAAGTGCTGCCCTTCTTTGAACTTTCTCGACGTACACCGTTAACCCTATGTGATGAGGATCCCACAACGCCAAGCAGTACCCCAAGAATGGACGGAATAGTGTAGTGTAGGCAGTCTCTTTAGTAGATCTGTTGCATCTTCTAAGTCTTCTTCCAACAAAACAAAGTTCACTTTGTCACAACATTTTCTGTGAATTTTCCTCCAATTTAATTTCTAACTGTAATTCCGAGGAATCTAGTTGAGTTTACGACGTTTAAATTTGATTGGTGTATCGTGTAACCCAAGGATAACTGATTCCTTTCAGCAGTCATGTGCATTACCTCACATTTTTCGTAATTTATGGTCAATTGCCAATTACCGCGCTATACAGATAGCTTGTCTAAATCGTTGTGCAGTTTGTTTTGATCTTCTGATAGCTTTACTACATGATAAATTACAGCATCGTCTGCAAACAACCTAAGATCGCTGCTGATATTGTCCCCGAAATCGTTTGTATAGATAAGGAAAAATAGATGGTCTATTACACTACCTTTGGGAACGCCAGAAATCACTTCTGTCTTACTCGGTGACTTTCTGTCAGTTACGAGGACCTCTGACCCCTCTGTCAGGAAATCACGAAACCATTTGCATAATTGAGGAGATATTCTGTAAGCACGCAATTTGATTACAATGCGCTTTTGAGGTACAGGGGAAAAAGCCTTCTGGGAATCTAGAAATATAGGCTCAACATAAGTTCCAAAATCCTGCTACAGGTCGATGTTAATTAAAGGAGCAGTAATTTAGTGGATTACTCCTTTTTGTATTTCTTGAGAACTGGTGTGAGCTGTGCAGGTTTCCAGTCTTTGGATACGGATCGTTTGTCAAGCAAGCGGTTGTATTTGGTTGTAAAGTAGGGGTATACTGCATCAACATACTCTGAAAGGAACCTAATTGGTATACAGACTGGACCTGAAGACTTGCTTTTATTAAGCGATTGAAGTTGCTTCTGTACTCAGAAGATATCTACTTCTAAGTTACATATGGTGGCAGCTGTTCATGATTCGAATTCTCACATTACTTCATTTTCTTTGGTGAAGGAATTTCGGAAGGCTGTGTTTAGTACCTCTGCTTTAGCAGCACTGTCACCGATAGTATTTCCATTGCCAAGGCGCAAAGAAGGCATTGATTATGTCTAGCTTAATTTACATACAACCAGAATCTCTTTCGATTTTCTGCCAGATTTCAAAAGCAGGTTTCGTTGTCGAAACGGTGGTAAGCCTCTCGCATTGAAATTCGCGATAAATTTCGAGCTTCTGTAATTTATCGTGAACTTCAATGTGAGATGCTTGTAATAGTTTCTACAAAGAAACCCCTTCCCAATCGAATCAGCACATACATCAAGGCCAGGAGCTGTACAGCTTCGTAATAACTGAACTCGTTCCGCGAAGGTCATTATAAATTTTACTCTATTTTGTAATCACAGAAATAATTTCTTATAAGTTCTCAGACCAAGAAGCTGTATTTCGTTTGTTCGTCTGCTTTGCTTACCCTTTCAGGCAGATGTGTCAACTTCAGATATTATTGAAACAGAAAGAATGACAGTTTGACTTGATTTTCGTAAGCAGACGTTCTGTGTCAGCTATAAACACACATGCTCTACAGTATGGCTCACAACCCCTTAAATCTCGAGCCCCCTGCCCCTGGTATTTTTCTCAGAATTCCAAAAGCTCCTCGATAGATGGCACCACCAGACAAATATAGAACTAATACACGATAACGCTCGAAACTGGGAAATATTCGGTCGGTGCTTAAAATGGTAGCGATTTTTGTTTTGCATGCTGGTATTCAGGTTGCTGTGGGTTTATTTATCGATTGTTAATTTTGATTTGTAGTTCACTGTTGGTATTTCAATTTACATACTGTTATTTTGTCATTTGGAGATAATGAGTGGAGCTGTGGACGCTAGAATATGGCGTGTCAAGTGGAGAAATCTGAACATTTCCGATGTATTCTTCTATTTGAGCTCAGTAGCTGGGTGACAGCAGCGGATGCAACTAGAAGCATTTGCATCGTGTTTGGCAAGCGAATGGTTTTCTCTCTAATGAGGATCGTTTTAACATCTTTCAGAGTTTGGTTCAAATGGCTCTGAGCACTATGGGACTTAACATCTGAGGTCATCAGTCCACTAGAACTTAGAACTACTTAAACCAAACTAACCTAAGGACATCACACACATCCATGCCCGCGGAAGGATTCGAACCTGCGACCGTAGCGGGCGTGCGGTTTCAGACTGAAGCGCCTAGAACCGCTCGGCCATATCGGCCGGCCTTCGGAGTTTGCACAAGATCTTTTAAATGAGTCAGCCGACAATGATGGACGTCGCTGTACTCCAGAACTGGCAAATGAGATGAACTGTCATCATTCCACCATCGTGCAACATTTGCATCCAGTGGGGAAGGTCCAAAAATAGGGTGCGCGGGTACCGCATGCTGTAAGCCAAAATCACAAAAATCAGCGGGTGGCCTCATGTGCGTCTTTGCTTGCTCATCATCAACTGGCTCTTGAACAACACCAATCCTATCTTGTATGGTAACGAAAAATTGTGTCCTTTTGCTGACGTGTGAAAAGGAATGGGAAGCAAAGCAATGATGATGATGATGTTTGGTTTGTGGGGCGCTCAACTGCGCGGTTATCAGTGCCCGTACAAAGTCCCAACCTTTGCTCAGTCCAATCTCGCCACTTTCACGAATGAAGATGAAATGATGAGGGCAACACAAACACCCAGTCATCTCGAGGCAGGTGAAAATCCCTGACCCCGCCGGGAATCGAACCCGGTACCCCCTGCTCGGGAAGCGAGAACGCGACCGCGTGACTACGAGCTGCGGACGCAAAGCAATGGCTGAGCCCAAAGAAAGCAGCAACTTCCCTTACAAAGACCTGCTCATATTACAAAAGATAATGGTATGCATCTGGTGGAACATGGTCGGTGTGGTGTACTAAGAATTGTTTCCCCGAGGGGCAACCATCGCTACTGACTTTTATTATCAAAAACTGAGTCGTCTTGCAGACTCAGCCCAAGAACAACGACCAGGAAGACTGCGTGAAGTGATCCTACTCCACACCCCCACCTGCATGCTGCTAGACTGACAGAAAACACGCGACAGGAGCTGGGCTGGGAAGTCATTCCGCACCCACCTTATGAACTGATCTTGCGCCCTCAGATTTTCACATTTTCCACTCTCTATCGAACAATCTTCAAGGATCTTCCTTTCCGGATGCTATCCAGGAAGAAGCAGTAGACTCACTGTATCATTTTGTGTTACTTACAAGGGAACCTCCCCATCGCACCCCCCTCAGATTTAGTTCTAAGTTGGCATAGTGGATAGGCCTTGAAAAACGGAACACAGATCAATCGAGAAAACAGGAAGAAGTTGTGTGGAACTACGAAAAAAATAAGCAAAATATATAAACTGAGTAGTCCTTGCCCAAGATAAGCAACATTAAGGAAAGTGTGAGCTAAGGAGCGCCGTGGTCCCATGGTTAGCGTGAGCGGCTGCGGAACGAGAGGTCTTTGGTTCAAGTTCTCCCTCTAGTGAAAAGTTTACTTTTTTTATCTTCGCAAAGTTATGATCTGTCCGTTCGTTCATTGACGTCTCTATTCACTGTAATAAGTTTAGTGTCTGTGTTTTGCGACCGCACCGCAAAACCGTGCGATTAGTAGACGAAAGGACGTGCCTCTCCAATGGGAACCGAAAACATTTGATCGCAAGGTCATAGGTCAACCGATTCCTCCACAGGAGGAATTTTGTGGTCTAGCGGTTCTGGGTGCTCAGTCCGGAACCGCGCGAGTGCTACGGTCGCAGGTTCGAATCCTGCCTCGGGCATGGATGTGTGTGATGTCGTTCCCGGGTTCGATTCCCGGCGGGGTCAGGGATTTTCTCTGCCTCGTGATGGCTGGGTGTTGTGTGCTGTCCTTAGGTTAGTTAGGTTTAAGTAGTTCTAAGTTCTAGGGGTCTGATGACCATAGCTGTTAAGTCCCATAGTGCTCAGAGCCATTTGAACCATTTTTGTGTGATGTCCTTAGGTTAGTTAGGTTTAAGTAGTTCTGAGTTCTAGGGGACTAATGACCACAGATGTTAAGTCCCATAGTACTCAGAGCCATTTTCCTCCACAGGAAAACACGTCTGATATATTCTATACGACACTGGTGACGGCATGTGCGTCACATGACAGGAATATGTTGTTGACCCATCTAACTTGTACACTTGGCGAATGGGTAAAAAGATTCTTCTACCTTGCCCGATTTAGGTTTTCTTGTGGATGTGATAATCACTCCCAAAAAAGTGAAGAAAACATAACGGACGGACACATAATAATTGTCTAAAAATAAAAAATTAAACTTTTCACTCGAGGGAAGAGTTGAACCAAGGACCGCTCGTTCCGTAACCGCTCACGCTAACCACGGGACCACGGCGCTCCTTAGCCCACGCTCTCCTTGATCTTGCCTATCTTCCACATGGATTACTTAGTTTGTATATTTTGCTTCTTTTTTTCATCGTTCCACACAACTTCTTCCTGTTTTCTCGATTGATATGTGTTCCGTTTTTCAAGGCCTATCCACTGTGCCAACTTATAACTAAATCTGAGGGGGGTGCGATGGGGTTTCTCTGAGCGTTGGCGCGCTGTTGTAAATAGCGAAAAGAATATGTTATGACAACTAATGTGCCTGTTACTTTATTATGGAAAAACAGTATGAACTTTGCCGCAATGGCACATATGAGTTCCATCAACCACGGAAAAGTTATCAAGTGAGACCATGCAAGTGAAACCTACTTGGTCAGGGAACAGTCCAGTACAGAGGTCACAAAATGCGACTCCATCAACAATTGTGACACAGTATACGGAATAAACACACATTTCTGAACTACTGCGAGGAACTCCTGTAAAGAATAGAAGGAGTGTGTGGTGTCACCGCCAGACACCACACTTGCTAGGTGGTAGCCTTTAAATCGGCCGCGGTCCGTTAGTATACTTCGGACCCGCGTGTCGCCACTATCAGTGATTGCAGACCGAGCGCCGCCACACGGCAGGTCTAGTCTAGAGAGACTCCCTAGCACTCGCCCCAGTTGTACAGCCGACTTTGCTAGCGATGGTTAACTGTCTACATACGCTCTCATTTGCAGAGACGACAGTTTAGCATAGCCTTCAGCTACATCATTTGCTTACGACCTAGCAAGGCGCCATATTCAGTTACTATTGATATTGATATTGTGAATCATGTACCGTCAAGAGCGACGTTCATCGTTAATGGATTAAAGTTAAGTATCAAATTAATTACGTGGGCTTTCTGAATTCTAATTCCTTGTCATGTTCCAGACCTCACGTCAGTGTAGTTCTTCCTCCTCACGCCAGCCTGCGTGAGCTAAAACGCGTGCCTTTCGGCCTCCACTAGTAACACGGTGTTGGCTCTTCTGCCAACACCACAGAGTGTACCACAAGGAAACGATTCTGCTTTGATTTATACACTGGGGTTAATACCCATGTTTTCGGATCCACTGGAAGCCCAATAAAAATGCAAATTACCAAATATTGATTATCACATTAACAGAAGACTTCGATACCGTTGCAACAAATCACTACAAATCAACTTTCAACCCAACGTACACCTCAGGCTGCGCTACAGATCTATCTGTCACCACAACCTACATTCCAAAAAATAATGTAGGCGCAAAATATTTTGTCATTGTTCTTTTCTCTTCCCTTTTGTGCACGTATGACGTCGAACTTGACAACAGCCATGCGTCACGGGACGAAGCCGACATCCGTTGTCACTAGGCTCTGTTGAAACAGTGAAATGCTTAAGGAAGTGTAATGCTAGTGCGTATGAGGCACTGGGAACGGTAAGGCTCCAAAGCACAGAAACAAAATCTTGCGAAAAATAGATGTTTGTGGAAATAAAATTTGTACATAAACCACCACTCTCATAAGTCTGAATTGTGTTTTAACCAAGTCTCGACATTCTATTTACAAAAAAATAATGTACGCACTTCATGTTATGAAATGCCTATTAATATTTAAGATTATACAGTGTGTTCGGAAATTCGCGTTACAAAGTTCTAGGACTTCTAGAGTGGACTGAGTAGATAATATCCGGAAACGTACCTTTTCCGTGCTACAGCCTTTTGCTGGATCGGCATGCAAAAGGGTTGTCGTCCTAGGGGGGAGGGGGAGGGGGTGTTTACGTCGGATCGACTGATGTCATTCGAAATCAGCCCTAACCTTTTGACATGGTATATGAGTGTTAGAGCAGCGTAGTTGAGCACACCTTTGCAGGTAACACCGAACTGACCCTTCTGTATGGCAAAGCTCACTGTAATGGAAGAGCCACTGGTCAAGATCGATATCCACAACGTGCGACTCCATCGCCTACCTGTTTCGCCACAATTTCGCAACAGCTTCGAGAAAGGGGTACCTCCAGCGTCAGCAGGCGTGAATGGTGCTCCAAGGAGAGGCCGCACGCCCTAATTGGAAGAAGCCGTACTGCTTCACGTTTCCTTTTTCTTTTGTTGGTTATTAAAGCGTGTAATTGTATAACAAGTGATGTACAGGGTTATGCCTAATTAATTACTTCGTGTTACCAAGACGTTTTCAAATGGTTGTAGCACGGAAACGGTACATTTCCGGGCAGGGTTTTCAATTCAAGATATTATCTACTCAGTCCCCAGTACAAGTCCTCGAAGTTTGTAACGGGAATTCACGAACGACCAGTATTTATTATTAATTTTAATCCATCAAATTTCTGTATGTAGGCTAGTGTCAATAGTGCCTTGACAGTTGCGAAGTTTATAATTCATGTAAAACTAGAATCACAGTATAAAGAACAGATAAAAAATTAACCACAAACACATATATGACCTATACCAACTCTTCATGGTCCTAGTTATATTTTTCATTAAGCACACCTTTTGGATTGAGCTTCAGAGAAAACGACCGATACCCATCCGATTTTGAAGTATTACTATTACGTACATATGTTAACACTAAATTATGTTATCAATCCTAGATGGAAATGAGCGTTTGGCGTCATTGACCGGGAGGCCCCTTGCGGGGCAGGTCCGGCCGCCTTGGTGCAGCTCTTATTACATTCGACGCCACTTTGGAAGACCTGCTCACTGGATGGGGATGAAATGATGATGAAGACAGCACAACACCCAGTCTCCGAGCGGAGAAAATCCCCGACCCAGCCGGGAATCGAACCCGGGCCCATAGGACGGCAATCCGTCACGCTGACCACTCAGCTATCGGGGAGGACAACCCTAGATGATGATTAAGCAGCACCGAGCGACCAAATTGTTCTTTGTGCTTTGGACTCTTATCGAAATTAATATCTGCGAAACAGGTGAGATAGATGTTACTGAATGTTCGTATATACAGTATGGGGCTATATGTATACTGTAGATAAAACTTGTTCTCCCCAAGATCAACAGATGTCAGGAGTATGCATACATGCTACAAACTGAAAGTCGGTTCTGATCACTTCACAACATTTTTCAGTCCAGGCTTCACTCAATGAATGTTGCAATATGTTCTGAATTAGTCACCACTGTCGACAACAGATGTACAGGGTTGTACAGCCAGAATTCCAAGACACCTGAAAAACGACCGACACGACACCGCTGATCAGTCTGACATCCCGTTTTTTTGCTACGATTATTCTTGGGGACTGCATAGAGTTTCGCCACAATGTAACAGCATGGGAGATAATAGAGCGAAAGTAAGAAAAATAAAGAAGCGCCAGGGACAGTGGAGATTTTTACAATGAAGTTAGCAGCTTTCAGTTTCTGCACAAGATCTTCAACATGTCACTTCCAAGAGACACTCGAACCAACGACTGCGAAGGTTCTGTGACGAGGTAGGCTGTGACTTCCTACACGTGTGACACAGGGTTGAGAACTGTGGGATCCCTCTAAATGGGTCAGGTGTGCACTGCACTTCAGAAGTTGCTACCAAGTTAGCTGACTATTATGAGATGTACACAAAGGTTTCTTTTTTTTACATTATGCAATTCTCTGCCCCGCCCAGATAATGACAGCTATAGAAGATGTGGAGGTATCAGCGTAAGTTCCAAAGGAATGCCCCCCCCCCCCATAGGCGAGAATATTAAAATCCCAATAGTAGTAGCCAAAGCACTCGCAATCAAATTAAAGTGTTTGAAACACTTCTAAAAAGCAATGGAGTTAAAGTGTAATTGATGTAATGGCAACATACAGATCTCCCCTCTTTGTGAATGTCCTTGTTGAAATTAGTGACCATGAATACCAAAATACAAAGGGCAGTCAGTAGCGTGATATCTCAATCAGGAACTTGTAACTTTTACCTCAGGATAGGAGGAAATGAAGGAATTACACTTACGTTTAGAAGAATAGTTGTCCATGCACTGGATAAATGTGTATCCAGTAGAACAGTTTATGATCGAAACGATCCTCTATAGTATAGTGTCACAATAAAGAAACTCCTAAAGAAACATGAGACTGCTGCATAATAGATGTGGAACAAAGTATAGGGCTATAGGCAGAAAGATGCTGAACGAAACGCATTTGTCTATCAAGAGAGCAACACGTAAAGCCCTCAGATATTGAGGCAGAATTTTATCGAATCATATTTCACAAAACCTAAAGAAGTCCTGGCTGTTTGTAAAGGCTGTTAATGGCACCAAGGTCAGTGTCCAGTGTAAAGTCACTGATTCAAGAAGAAATTACGAAAAGGCTTTTAGCTTAAACAATATCCGTGGTCGTACTGATTCAATAGGGAATCATGGTTTCAGATCACATAAAAACAAAAGTTAATCGATGAGAGAGAAAACTGTACTGAGGTTTCAGTAATAATAATATTATTGTTCTTGAAGCTCTCTCTCTCTCTCTCTCTCTCTCTCTCTCTCTCTCTCTTTCTCAACGTCATTAAAAATATGAACACGAAATATTTCGTTTAGACTCAAGTGGCTTGGTTGAAAATTTTATGCCCGTGGTTTTCAAATTTATAAGCCTATCAGTCTCTACTCTTGCTGACAGTTTGGACTTAGGATGAAAGATGCAGGTTCTATGTAATAAATATAAACGATAATTTTCTCATCGAAAGCGAGACAATAGCGGCTAATTCTTCTCATAAAAAAATTCACTGTCTTATCCACTAGATGAGCTACTAAAAACAACAAACAATCAACATTTAGTTAGGATGTTATGGTACTGAAACAGAAAGATACTATACATTTATGTGATAAAATGTTCCTTATTAAATAAATGCACTTACGTAGACGTTTCGTCCGAAAATTACAAGCAAGAAGAGTTATGTGAAGTAACAAATCTACAGAGGGTCTTTATGCGAATTCCTCGATCATTGGAAACGTGCTATTCTCCGTTTGACCAAACATTTACGCAGCTCAAGACAGAAAAAAACATAGTGGTGTTTCCCAGTGTCTTGCGGATGAAACAGGAACTGAAACTGAGCGAGGTAAAACAAAATCAGAAAATCTTAACACCATTTTCAAATGATCCTTTACAAAAGAAAACCCAGGAGGATTTCCCCAATTTTATTCTCGTCCCTCTGGATAGATAAGTGATGTAAGTGTTAGTGTCAGTGGCATAGAGAAACACCTGAAAGCGTTCAAGTTGCATGAAATTCCAGGAGCCTACGGAATCCCTATCAGATTCTTTACTAAAATGGCGGCTGAATCGTTCCCTCTTTCAACTATGGTCTATCGTGGTTCTTTCGAACAAAATCCTTTATCAGTTGCTGGAAGAAACACTGTCATGCCCATCTACAAGAAGAGTAGTAGCAGGGTTTCGCAAAACTGCCGTTTAATATTTTTCACATCGATTTGTTGTATAACCGTAGAATGTATTCTTAATTCAAACCTAATGAGATATCTGGAACATAATGTCATCCTCCATGACAGTTAGCATAGATTCCATAAACATCCATCACGGGAACTTCAACTCGTACTTTTCCCACGTGACATAATAATATCTTTGGAATACGGCAGTCAGATAAAAGCAGTATTTCTCCATTTCCAAAAAGTATTTGGCTCAATACCTCACCTACAGTTATTATCGAGAGTGCTATCCTGTAGGCTATAAAGCGAAATATGCAACTGGCTTGAGAATTTCTTTGGCAGGGAGGACGCAGCACGTTATCTTGAATGGAAAATCATCAACACATGTAAAAGTACTCGTAACTTGGTGTGTGCCACACGGAAATGTGTTGCGACATTTGTTGTCCACATTGTATATTAATGACCTTGTGGACGGTATTAATAGTAACCTCAGATTTTCTGCAGATGATGCAGTTATCTTTAAGAAATGTAAAATTGTGCACTTCACAAAACGAAAAAACCAGTATCCTACGACTATAATATCAGTGAGTCAAAGGTGCAACCTGTTAGCTCACTTAAATACCTGGGTGTAATACTTTGTAGAGAAACAAACTGCAGTTCGCAATAGAGTCAGGCGTGAGTGAAGGAGGTGCTGGACTTTGGTTTACTGATAACATACTAAGGAAATGCAATCAGTTTATAAAGGAGGTAGCTTACTTGTCACTTGTGCGACCCATCATAGCATACTACTGAAGTGTGTGAGACCAATACAAAAAAAGATTAATAAGAGAAATTTAACGTATACAGAGAAGGAGAGAATGAAGAACCACAGGTCTGTTTGATCCGAGGGAGATTGTGTGTCACGGGGATGTTGGAAGAACTGAAATGGCAGACTCTTGAGGGCAGCTGGATAAGCATACTTACAATGTGTCAACAAACAGCTTTTAATGATGACTCAAAGGATATACTATAACCCCCTACGTGACACTCCCGTAGGGATCCTAAGAAAAAGATTTATAAATTGTAGAATGGTTCAAATGGCACTGAGTACTATGGGACTTAACATCTGAGGTCATCAGTCCTCTACAACTTAGAACTAATCAAACCTAACTAACCTAAGGACATCATACACATCCATGCCCTAGGCAGGATTCGAACCTGCGACCGTAGCGGTCGCGCGGTTCCGGACTGAAGCGCCTAGAACGTCTCGGCCGCCCGGCCGGCATTTGTATAATGTACGGAGGCATTTAAACAATCGCTCTTCTCCTCATCCTTACAAGAATTGAAGGGAAGAAAACGCTAATAACTAGTACTGTGGAACGTAGCCTCTGCCATAAACTTCAAAGTGGTTTACAGAGTATAGAGGCAGATGCAGAAAGCTGACTGTCAAACCACATTGAGTCAGCAAAACTTTTACCACTGCGGTTCCACAATTGCGGTAATAACCACTGTATTATCAATACACACGATAAGAAATCCTTATACAGGTCGATAAAAAATCAATTTCTACAGACAGAACTGGTCAGGGCCACAAAGTGTTAAATATGAGGTGCATTCAAGTTCTAAGGCCTCCGATTTTTTTTTCTCCGGACTGGAAAGAGAAACATGTGCATTGTTTTAAAATGAGGCCGCGTTCATTGTCAATACGTCCCAGAGATGGCAGCACCGTACGGCAGATGGAATTTTACCGCCAGCGGCGAGAATGAGAACTGTTTTAAATACTTAAAATGGCGACGTTTTCCTTACTTGAACAGTGTGCAATCATTCGTTTTCTGAATTTGCGTGGTGTGAAACCAATTGAAATTCATCGACAGTTGAAGGAGACATGTGGTGATGGAGTTATGGATGTGTCGAAAGTGCGTTCATGGGTGCGACAGTTTAATGAAGGCAGAACATCGTGTGACAACAAACCGAAACAACCTCGGGCTCGCACAAGCCGGTCTGACGACATGATCGAGAAAGTGGAGAGAATGGTTTTGGGGGATCGCCAAATGACTGTTGAACAGATCGCCTCCAGAGTTGGCATTTCTGTGGGTTCTGTGCACACAATCCTGCATGACGACCTGAAAATGCGAAAAGTGTCATCCAGGTGGGTGCCACGAATGCTGACGGACGACCACATGGCTGCCCGTGTGGCATGTTGCCAAGCAATGTTGACGCACAACGACAGCATGAATGGGACTTTCTTCTCGTCGGTTGTGACATTGGATGAGACGTGGATGCCATTTTTCAATCCAGAAACAAAGCGCCAGTCAGCTCAATCGAAGCACACAGATTCACCACCACCAAAAAAATTTCGGGTAACCGCCAGTGCTGAAAAAATGATGGTGTCCATGTTCTGGGACAGCGAGGGCGTAATCCTTACCCACTGCGTTCCAAAGGGCACTATGGTAACAGGTACATCTTACGAAAATGTTTTGAAGAACAAATTCCTTCCTGCACTGCAACAAAAACGTCCGGGAAGGGCTGCACATGTGCTGTTTCACCAAGACAACGCACCCGCACATCGAGCTAACGTTACGCAACAGTTTCTTCGTGATAACAACTTTGAAGTGATTCCTCATGCTCCCTACTCACCTGACCCGGCTCCTAGTGACTTTTGGCTTTTTCCAACAATTAAAGACACTCTCCGTGGCCGCACATTCACCAGCCGTGCTGCTATTGCCTCAGCGATTTTCCAGTGGTCAAAACAGACTCCTGAAGAAGCCTTCGCCGCTGCCATGGAATCATGGCGTCAGCGTTGTGAAAAATGTGTACGTCTGCAGGGCGATTACGTTGAGAAGTAACGCCAGTTTCACTGATTTCGGGTGAGTAGTTAATTAGAAAAAAAAAATCGGAGGCCTTAGAACTTGAATGTACCTCGTATCCATACATGTACATCATACTCTGTAAGTCACCTAATGGTGTGTGGCGGGAGATACTTCTTGTATCATTATCTGAGTCCTCCAACCCTGTTACAATCGCGAACAGCGCGCAGGAAGAATGATTGTCGGCAAGCCTCTGTTTTGGCTCTAATTTCTCGACTTTTCTCCTCGTAGTCATTAGGTAAGACATGTGTGGTGGGAAGTAATGCTTTAGTGCTTTATGGAAATTTCAGCAGTAAATCTCTCCGTGATCACAACGCCCCTCTTGTAGAGTCTGCCAATGGAGTTTGTTGAGCGCCTCCGTAACATTCGCGTCGGCTAAATGATCCCGCGACGAAACGCGCCGCTCTTCGTTGGATCTTCTCTATCTCTTCTATCAGTCCTACCTGGCAGGGATCACAGATAGATGGACAATACTCAAAAATCGCTCAAACAACTACCTTATAAGCCACTTCCTTTGAGGATGAGTAACATTTCCTTATGATTCTTTCTAGGAATTTCGGTCTAATGTCTGCTTTTCCCACTATGTTTTATGTGGTCATTCCAATTAAGGTCACTCTGTATAATTACTCCAAGACATTCTGCGGTAGATACTGCCACCAGCGGGTTTTCAGCAATAGTGTAGGTGTACAGTAGTGGTTTTCTTTTCCTATGTGTGCGCAATATGTTACATTTATTTACGTTCGCCGTCAACTGCGAGAGCCTGCACCATTCATGAATTCTCTGCAGGTCATTCTGCAAATCGTTACTATCTTCTGGCGTTGCTACTTTGTTATAGCCAACAGCATCATCTACGAATATCCTTTAAAGCATCCGACGCTTTCTAATAGATAATTTACGTAGATTGTAAATAGTAACGGTCCTATCATGCTTCCGTGGGGTACTCCGGAAGTGACCTTTAGATCTGTCGACTTTGTTGAGTTCTATCTGCAAGAAAGTCTTTACTCCAGTCGAAAATCAGCTCCGATACTCGATAAGTTCTTATTTTTTTCACTAAGCGGTAGTGCGAGACGGTGTGAAATGCCTTCCCAAAGTCAAGGAAGAGGGCATCAACGTAAGCGCAATTGTATACGGCACTGTGGACCTTGTGGGGGAACAGAGCGAGCTTCGCTTCGCAGGATCTCTGTTAAGGGAATCCATGTTGCTTTACACAGACAAGATTTTCATTCTCTGAAAAAATCTTAATTCTTAGCATAAAACATGTGCTGTAATTGTACAACAGATTGATGTCAACGATATAGGTCTATAATTACGTGCATCCGTCCTGCGACGCTTATTAAAAAGGGGAATGACCTGCGCTTTATTCCAGTCGCTTGATATCTGTCGTTGCTCAAGCGATCTACGATACATTAGTACTAGAAGAGGGGCAAATTCTTTCGCACAATCTTTGTAGAATCTTACAGGTATCTCATCTGCTCTTAACGCAAAATGTTCAAATGTGTGTGAATTCCCAAGGCAACAAACTGCTGAGGTCATGGGTCGTGTCATCCTCAGCCCACAGGCGTCACTGGATGCGGATGTGGAGGGGCATGTGGTCAGCACACCGCTCTCCCGGTCGTATGTTAGTTTACAGAGACCGAAGCCGCTACCATTCAATCGAGCAGCTCCATAGTTTGCCTTACAAGGGCTCAGTGCACCCCGCTAGCCAACAGCGTTCGGCAGACCGGATGGTCACCCATCCAAGTGCTAGCCCAGCCCGATAGCGCTTAACTTCGATGATCTGACGAGAACCGGAGTTACCACTGCGGCAAGGCCGTTGACTACAACTCATTGTTATACACCGATATTGTACCTTCAATGAGTGGCCAGCTACCAAAAAGCTGTATATTTGTCTTCAGGAAGAAAACATTCTGCTAGAAATTTAAAAAGCCCATTGAAGACAGTCTTTCACCAAACATACATCTGGAGGCTAGCACAAGTGAGAAAATGTCAAAAACCCATTCAAAATCCTTTCTCCTGAATGTTGATAATGATAATGTCGCAAATAGTCAAAAGTATATACCACCTTGTGATTATTGCAATGCTCACAAGGACACAACAATAGTAAAAGATTCGTTTGCACGTAAAGACAAGGAATGCATATCATTCCGACAAAAACAGCAAATACGTACACTTTGGAAGTACATTTCTTCCGTCAATATAAAATGTATGCAAGAAGGATAACGGACTCTATAAAGTCTCTATACAGTGACAGACACTAAATTACGAAATAGAATCTTCATAATGAAAATTCATTCCGTACTGAGGTGACGAAAACCATGAGACACCTTCTAATATCGTGTTGGACCTCCTTTTGCCCGCCTGAGTGCAGCAGCTCGACGTGTCGTGGACTCAAGAAGTCGTTGGAAGTCCGCGACAGAAATATTGAGCCACAGGGAATAGAATAATTTCCGCTACCAGTCACAATAAAAAGGTTATTTATTCGTCACACGACCAGTATCGGGCGTGTGCCCATCCTCAGGTACATTCATTTACATGTTTATATTGCTGGAGATGACTGTTTAAATACAAAGAAAATTATTTACTTTTGACTACACAGATACAAGTAGAACAACTGTAAGTGGTAGGGCAGCACTTGTCGAAAATGTATCTGTACTCACATAAAGATGAAGCATCCTTATTATAATTATGTTGTGGTGACAGTTTTTCCACTCAGCTGCACATTTGTTATCATTTTCACGTCCATGTTTCACTTTTTTTAAATTTAGTTGCATATTTCACTACTGTGTCGTACACTCATGATATACACAGTGCATACATATAAACATGAAGGCTATGGCCAAAGAACTTAGACGTAGGAAGTGCAAGGATGTTGCACACATAGAAACTAAAAACCTATTGTAAATTGCGAATTTTTTTGTCCATATCACGAAATTTTTGATCCACATTTTTGTCAGAGAACTTTGATCTATGTAGTACAATGATGTCATATCATATTACTGAAAGCTATTACAGTGAACATAGATCTAGAAGTACAATGATGTTATACACATGAAATTTTGAAAGCTATTACAAATTACAAAATGACTGTTAAAGGTAGTGTTTGCAACTTCTACAGATTTCGATAATGACACTTGAACTCTTGTATGATTGATACATCGGATTTCCATAGCTTATTACTTTGTTATTATATCAGTTTTTGTTTTTGAATATGTGGAGATAGCATTTGTTTGCAAGCTCCACTTGTTCGTTGAGAGTAAGGTGTGGTGAGTTACAGCTGTGGATGTAAATTTCTTCCTCTTCGTGCAGATTGATTTTCCTCCCTTTGTTGACAGTTTTAGTATTTGTAGGTTGTCTGTAATGGCTGCGGCTGAGTGACAATGGTCTTTTGGATGCATTTCAAAGGTGTATTTGCCAAAGTTATTTAGCAGGAAGGCATCCATATGCTCACTGTGTCTTATAGTGAAACTCCTAGTTTATCCTATGTAGAACTGTGGGCAATTGTCACATAAAAGTTTGTAAATACCAGATTTGTGGTGACACTCAGTTGCTGTTGTGGATGGTGTGCTGTTGTAGATTGTTGTTAGTGCTGAAAGAATTTTGATACGTTTCCCGAAAGAGGTTGGCAATTTGGTATGAAATTTTACCTATAAATTGTATGTGGGCAAATGTGTTCTTTCATTCTTGTAAATCTCTTTTATGAGGTTTGCACTGTTTTTATTATTTTGTTGTTAAGTGTATCAGTTACGTCTAGGTTTTATCAATTTCTACGGGCAATTTCTTTGGTACTGTTAATTTCTTTTTGTTCATCATGGGGACTGAGTGGGATTTTATGTATACGGTTAAGTGTAGATCTGAAGAATGCCAATTTGTGTTGGACTGGATGACATGAGGAGTTGTTAATGACAATATCACTAGTGTTGGGTTTTCTGTAAATCTGAAAGGCGTATTTGTTATTTACATTAGATATTGCAAGGTCAAGAAAATTGGAATCAGTTCTCAGCGTATCCCAATTTTGGACGTGTTGTTGCAAGTATATCAGCAATATACACGTTAAGAACAAAATACTAAGACGGGCCCTTTAGGAAGGCCACTACTCATTTTCATTTGCTTACTCCATGTATACCCAGTAATAACTTGAGACATTCTTTTGATGTATGTCCTTTGTTCTATACGGTTTCACATGCTGCTGTTAAATCTAAACATACCAAAGAGGATCTCAGTTACCTCTCAAATACATTTTCAGTAAAAGTAGTTAAAGAGCGAACTTGGTCTGAGGAGCTTCTGTGTTAACGGAAGCCCGCTTGTACATGCGGAATTGATTCCAACGTTTTACGGCTAATCCTTTTGAGAGTGACTCTTTACAAGGGTTTGCAGATTATGCTGAGTGGTACTATGGCGGTAACGATGTTTCGTTTGGACAGCGTGCCTTTATACACTCCTGGAAATGGAAAAAAGAACACCATACTTGCTCCGGACACTGCGAGAGGGCTGTACAAGCAATGATCACACGCACGGCACAGCGGACACACCAGGAACCGCGGTGTTGGCCGTCGAATGGCGCTAGCTGCGCAGCATTTGTGCACCGCCGCCGTCAGTGTCAGCCAGTTTGCCGTGGCATACGGAGCTCCATAGCAGTCTTTAACACTGGTAGCATGCCGCGACAGCGTGGACGTGAACCGTATGTGCAGTTGACGGACTTTGAGCGAGGGCGTGTAGTGGGCATGCGGGAGGCCAGGTGGACGTACCGCCGAATTGCTCAACACGTGGGGCGTGAGGTCTCCACAGTACATCGATGTTGTCGCCAGTGGTCGGCGGAAGGTGCACGTGCCCGTCGACCTGGGACCGGACCGCAGCGACGCACGGATGCACGCCAAGACCGTAGGATCCTACGAAGTGCCGTAGGGGACCGCACCGCCACTTCCCAGCAAATTAGGGACACTGTTGCTCCTGGGGTATCGGCGAGGACCATTCGCAACCGTCTCCATGAAGCTGGGCTACGGTCCCGCACACCGTTAGGCCGTCTTCCGCTCACGCCCCAACATCGTGCAGCCCGCCTCCAGTGGTGTCGCGACAGGCGTGAATGGAGGGACGAATGGAGACGTGTCGTCTTCAGCGATGAGAGTCGCTTCTGCCTTGGTGCCAATGATGGTCGTATGCGTGTTTGGCGCCGTGCAGGTGAGCGCCACAATCAGGACTGCATACGACCGAGGCACACAGGGCCAACACCCGGCATCATGGTGTGGGGAGCGATCTCCTACACTGGCCGTACACCACTGGTGATCGTCGAGGGGACACTGAATAGTGCACGGTACATCCAAACCGTCATCGAACCCATCGTTCTACCATTCCTAGACCGGCAAGGGAACTTGCTGTTCCTACAGGACAATGCACGTCCGCATGTATCCCGTGCCACCCAACGTGCTCTAGAAGGTGTAAGTCAACTACCCTGGCCAGCAAGATCTCCGGATCTGTCCCCCATTGAGCATGTTTGGGACTGGATACAGCGTCGTCTCACGCGGTCTGCACGTCCAGCACGAACGCTGGTCCAACTGAGGCGCCAGGTGGAAATGGCATGGCAAGCCGTTCCACAGGACTACATCCAGCATCTCTACGATCGTCTCCATGGGAGAATAGCAGCCTGCATTGCGGCGAAAGGTGGATATACACTGTACTAGTGCCGACATTGTGCATGCTCTGTTGTCTGTGTCTATGTGCCTGTGGTTCTGTCAGTGTGATCATGTGATGTATCTGACCCCAGGAATGTGTCAATAAAGTTTCCCCTTCCTGGGACAATGAGTTCACGGTGTTCTTATTTCAATTTCCAGGAGTGTAAATTCCTTGTTAAAGAGGTTGCTGAAATTCACTACAGACTACAGACTTCAGCTGCCTCGTTGTCCGCCGTGTTAGGAGAGGGACAAAGCGCTTCACAGATGGTAGCAAGATAACCTGAGATGGAGCCTCCCAGGGGTATCATGCATGCCAACACCTTTGACGTTGAGCAGTGCTGTTAGTCGGCGGCTGCCGTTGGGTGCCGGTGTTGATCTCTCAAACAGCGTCAGCATACCTGTAACAGTTACGTTCATCAATGTTTTGTGTCCGACAGGTCATATATCAGATGCACAGTGTAAGGTGAAGTCAGCGATTTGTTTGTGCGTCAGTGGGCGAGCTCTTCCGTTTCCCTGCTGTAAACTGTTTGTCGAGTTAATAGCGGCTGGTATATCCAGTCGACGTTGCTGATATGCAGGGGCTTGCCGACGTTTGTCACCTGTTGGTGTATGTTAGCTTTTCATAGGTGGTTATGTCATAGCTAGTAGTGTCTTTGGCCGCTGATGCTTCCGATCGTAGTTTCCCAGAGTAAGGATAAAAGGATTGTTCGAGTGTCTCGAGTTCCTGTATAGTCGTGTGGCGTGTTAGACCCTGGAAGACTGTGGCATATAACGATCCATGTGGCCTATCTGAGGCTTCTCAAGCTGCGGAAGAACACAGACTGATACTAAAGCATACACATGCAGAAACCCGTGTTTCAGCTGTTCGAGATACGACGTGTAGCTTTCACAGAAACCAACTTTCAAATACCCGAATAGTTTTCAGAAGTTGCGGAAAGTACGGACTGGGCATTTATTCTAAACTATATAAGAAGTAACTGCGTCGGCTGGGAACGACTCTCACGGCCAAATTTCTAACTAGAAAAGTTCATACTATCCATTTATCTATTTATTTTCTCAGTTTCAAGTGATGCCATGTAGGCCATAGTCACTCCATAATGGAACAAGTTACATGTCATTTTACAGAATGATTATAAAATCATAAAAATTCAGAGAAATGAAAGCATAAAAAAAGAAATCAAATCAAATATTTACGTTAATATTCATCCAGACCTACTTTTATAACTCGTATACATCTAAGGAACGCTTCTCAAATTCTTGACGATAATACAATCTTTGGAATTCTAATGGTATCAGCCATAAAACACATTGAGTGAAAGGTGATCCACAACCTGTACACAGACCAGACTGCACTCATATGGGACAGAACGTGATAGCGAAGCAGTAGTTGAGGGGGGAGCGGGCCAGGGTTGCAGTCTATCACACCGTGTTACTCATCTTGTATGTTGAGCAATCAATAACGGAAATGAAGGAGAAATTAAGAAAGGAAGTCTTTTCATGAACAATTGCTGCCAATACTATTTCTTTCAATTCAAGCCACATCTGCTCTACACTTATATTATTAATTCGGAATGAGTGGAGATTGTCTCTCAGGAAGGCGTCAACTGAATTTTTATCTGCTTTTATGAATAGACATATTTTTCGTTTATTTTTGCAGGATTTGGGGATTACAATATTCAGTCTCCCTACCACAACCCTGTGTTCACTAATTCCTGTATCTGTTCTGATGCTGGTTATTAAGTCAGGATTATTTGTTGCTTAGAGGTCAAGTGTGTTTTCACAACCGTTTACTATTCGTGTGGGCTCATGAACTAACTGCTCGAAATAATTTTCAGAGAATGCGTTTAGCACAAGTTCGGATGGTATTTTATGCGTACTTCCGGAATTAAACATGTATTTTCGCCAACATATCGAGGGTAAATTTAAGTCACTACCAACTATTATCGTATGAGTCGGGTACGTGTTTGAAATCAAACTCAAGTTTTCTTTGAACCTTTCAGCAACTGTATCATCTGAATTGGGAGGTCGGTAAGACGATCCAATTATTATTTTATTCCGGTTGCCAACAATGACCTCTGCCCATACTAACTCACAGGAAGTATCTACTTCAGTTTCGCGACAAGTTAAACTACTTCTAACAGCAACAAACACGCCACCGCCAACCGTTTTTAGCCTATCCTTTCGGAACACCGTTAGGTTCTTCGCAAAAATTTCAGATGAGCTTATATGTGGCTTTAGCCAGCTTTCAGTGCCTATAAAAATTTGAGCATCACTGCTTTCCATTAGCGCTTGGAGCTCTGGTACTTTCCCAACACAGCTACGACAGTTTACAACTGTTACACCAATAGTTCCTGTATCTACGTTCTAAATGTGTTCAGCCTGCACCATTTGTGACTGAAGCCCTTCTTGTGTTTTCCCGAGACCCTCTAACCTATAAAACCGCCCAGTCCACGCCACACAGCCCCTGCTACCCGTGTAGCCGCCTCCTGCGTATAGTGGACACCTGACCTATTCAGCGGAACCGGAAACCCAACCACCCTTTGGCGCAAGTCGAGGAATCTGCAGCCTACACGGTCGCAGAACCGTCTGAACCTCTGATTCAGACCCTCCACTCGGCTCTGTGCTAGAGGTCTCCAATCGGTCCTGACTATGCTGCAAATGGTCAGCTCTGCTTTAATCTTGCAAGCAAGACTGAGATCCTTTATCATTTCTGCTAGCCCCTTGAAACCAGAGAGAATCTCTTCTGATCCAAAGTTACACACATCATTGGTACCAAAGTGAACAGCCACCTGCAGTTGGCTGCACCCCATGCTCTTCATCGCATCCGGGAGGACCCTTTCAACATCTGGAATGACTCCACCCGGTATGCACACAGAGTGCACATTGGTTTTCTTACCCTCCTTGTCAGCCAAGTCCCTAACGGGCCCCATAACGCGCCTAACGTTGCAGCTCCCAACTACCAATAATCCCACCCTCTGTGATTGCCCGGATCTTGCAGGCTGAGTGGTTTCCTCTGAAATAGGACAGGCGACAGCATCTGGCTCAGCGACAGTGTCAGCCGCAGACAGCACCTGGAACCTGTTTGTCAGACAAACCGGAGAGGCCTTACGTGGGGCCGCCTGGGAAGTCTTTCGCCGCCTGCTTCGCCCCAGGGCGACCTCCCACTCGACCACAGATGAGGGGTCAGCCTCAGTGCGAGCTGTAAGTGGGTTGGCCAGCGGTGAGGACCTATCGGAGGACTCGGACGTGCTGGACGTCCGTTGGATCCCCACTGCAGCCTCAAGCTGTGTAACCGAAGCCATCACAGCCTGAAGCTGAGAGCAAAGTTTCACCAACTCGGCTCGCATCCGCACACAACAATCGCAGTCCCTGTCCAGACCGTGGAAAACTAAACTATGAAGATAAACGGACTATCGGCACGTGCTGCGCAACTCTACTGTAGACCCTGACAAAAGCGCAGGAACTGTGTCCAATAATACGCAGATATTCAAAAACCTAACTACTGAAGCACTCTGGTGAAACTAAATATTCGCCCCTGATTAAGAACTTGTAATATGTCACCAAAATCGGTTTACTTTCCGACGCAAACGGAAACGAACTGTGGATAGTAGATATTAAACTTACACGCAGAAACTCAAGAAACTAAACCATTAAAGCACAAAGGTTATATAATAAAATTCGCTCCTGGTTAGGAACTCGTAAATGTTACAAAAGTGGTTACTTCCCTGTTGCTGCGCCTGTCTCGGTCGGCTACTACTGACTGGCCGGAACAGAGTGAAGCTTTTGAAATGTGTTGCTAGAAAGGAATGCTGAAGATAAGATGAGAGGTGGGATAATTACTGAGGATGTACTGAATCTAACCGAAGGAAAAATAAATGTATTCATGAGACAAAATTTAAGCTGCCAAGGAATGGCTAATCTAAAAAGGCAGGGAAGAGTAAGGGATAAAAATAATACAGGCAGACCAAGCAAGTTGAAATGGATGTATGCTGCGGTAACTATGCAGAGACGGACAGCGTTTCACAGCATGGAATATCATGGAGAGCTGCAAACCTGATTTCGGAGTGAAGAGGACACCATGAATGAGTAACATATTAGAGCGAAAGCTTGTACCCACTGCCAGAAACTCAATTTTAACGGTGAGATATCGTCAGACGTAAAAGTACAACTAAGAAGTGTTACAGTCCCATCGCCTTTCATAATATACGTCTGTGAATAACGTAGTGGATCTTCACGGTTCTTCGGCAATAATGGTGTTATATACAGAGGAAACGCAGCACTAGAGAACTGTAGCGACATGCAGGAAGCCCTGTAGACGATAGAAGCTTTGTGTATGGACTGGCAGTTGATCTCAACATAAACAAATGTAACTTACTGCTCATAAAGATGAACAATGGCACATTATTATATGATTGCACGATTACAGTACAGCCACTCGAAGCATTCACAACCATTAAATTTCTGGAATTATGCTTACGTAGCGATTTGAAGTAAGGCGAACTCAGAAAACTACTCTGAAAATTTGTCCTTCACCTATAAAATTTTTCAGTTCAGGAAGACGGTTGAAAATCGCGTCTGCTGAATGACATAGTGCACCCTGTACTACAGTTACGTATGTATTATCGAAATGCAAATCGTTGTTCTGTCGAGATGTGAATGGGTCTGTCTCGCAATTCCTTTTGAACGAGTACCTGCACTCCTGAAAATGGAAAAAAGAACACATTGATACCGGTGTTTCAGACCCACCATACTTGCTCCGGACACTGCGAGAGGGCTGTACAAGCAATGATCACACGCACGGCACAGCGGACACACCAGGAACCGCGGTGTTGGCCGTCGAATGGCGCTAGCTGCGCAGCATTTGTGCACCGCCGCCGTCAGTGTCAGCCAGTTTGCCGTGGCATACGGAGCTCCATTGCAGTCTTTAACACTGGTAGCATGCCGCGACAGCGTGGACGTGAACCGTATGTGCAGTTGACGGACTTTGAGCGAGGGCGTATAGTGGGCATGCGGGAGGCCGGGTGGACGTACCGCCGAATTGCTCAACACGTGGGGCGTGAGGTCTCCACAGTACATCGATGTTGTCGCCAGTGGTCGGCGGAAGGTGCACGTGCCCGTCGACCTGGGACCGGACCGCAGCGACGCACGGATGCACGCCAAGACCGTAGGATCCTACGCAGTGCCGTAGGGGACCGCACCGCCACTTCCCAGCAAATTAGGGACACTGTTGCTCCTGGGGTATCGGCGAGGACCATTCGCAACCGTCTCCATGAAGCTGGGCTACGGTCCCGCACACCGTTAGGCTGTCTTCCGCTCACGCCCCAACATCGTGCAGCCCGCCTCCAGTGGTGTCGCGACAGGCGTGAATGGAGGGACGAATGGAGACGTGTCGTCTTCAGCGATGAGAGTCGCTTCTGCCTTGGTGCCAATGATGGTCGTATGCGTGTTTGGCGCCGTGCAGGTGAGCGCCACAATCAGGACTGCATACGACCGAGGCACACAGGGCCAACACCCGGCGTCATGGTGTGGGGAGCGATCTCCTACACTGGCCGTACACCACTGGTGATCGTCGAGGGGACACTGAATAGTGCACGGTACATCCAAACCGTCATCGAACCCATCGTTCTACCATTCCTAGACCGGCAAGGGAACTTGCTGTTCCAACAGGACAATGCACGTCCGCATGTATCCCGTGCCACCCAACGTGCTCTAGAAGGTGTAAGTCAACTACCCTGGCCAGCAAGATCTCCGGATCTGTCCCCCATTGAGCATGTTTGGGACTGGATGAAGCGTCGTCTCACGCGGTCTGCACGTCCAGCACGAACGCTGGTCCAACTGAGGCGCCAGGTGGAAATGGCATGGCAAGCCGTTCCACAGGACTACATCCAGCATCTCTACGATCGTCTCCATGGGAGAATAGCAGCCTGCATTGCTGCGAAAGGTGGATATACACTGTACTAGTACCGACATTGTGCATGCTCTGTTGCCTGTGTCTATGTGCCTGTGGTTCTGTCAGTGTGATCATGTGATGTATCTGACCCCAGGAATGTGTCAATAAAGTTTCCCCTTCCTGGGACAATGAATTCACGGTGTTCTTATTTCAATTTCCAGGAGTGTATTATTAACTTCAAAACTGATAGTGCGCAAATTATTTTTCAATGCCACATGAACAATTGATTCACGAAGTTACAGATCTATCTGAGAGTGATCTCTGCGAATGCAACAGATTCCAGCCACAGCAGAGCACAGACACAATAGAAGCGAACAATGTAAAAAAGCGTTTCCACATCAGTGACGACATAGTTTATCCGGCATTCATCGAATAATTCAAAATTTTCGACTCGAATGACCATTTGAGAACTCTGTGGTATCAACATTTTGTTTTCACGAGGACTGTATGACTCTTATTTTGTTATGAATTTAGGGCGCAAAACTGCTACGGTCATGAGCGCCCATTCTGTGACGTAGGGAAGGCTAAAAAACCGAATGTTAAATCAGCAGCAATGAGCACGAAATTCAAGAAGGAGCGTAACTAAAAGCGGAAGTAAATCTTAGAAAAAATTACTGTTGAAGGGGGGATTTCATTCCCCAAAGAAGAGCTTGAAATGACCGATTTCATCTCACTGACACAGATAAACTCAATGACGCGATCGGCTGAGTGCGTGTCATCTTGTAAAAGGGAAGATACGAGGGCTATCCACAAAGTACATTACGTTTTGGAATTAAAAATAAATAAAGTATTGGAATTTTTTAAAATTATATACAGATGAAAGCCACACTTAAATACTACTTTTCTACATAGTTGCCATTTAAATTAAGGAACTTATCGTAGCGATGGACGAGGTTGGAAATTCCTTCGTCGTAAAATTCGGCCGCCTGCGTCTTCAACCACGTGGTTACCTCTTCTTGAAGCTGTGCGTCGTCATCAAAACGCTGCATAGCCAACTACTTCTTCGTTGCTGGGAATAAGTGGAAGTCGCTCGGTGCCAGGTCGGGACTGTACGGCGGCTGAGGAAACAACCCCCACTTAAAAGATTCGAGAACTTCACGAGTGGCATTTGCCGTGTGGGCCCGGGCGTTGTCGTGAATCAGCAAGATCTTTGAGCCCAACTTTCCCCTGCGCTTGTTTTGTATTGCTCTTCTGAGGTTGTGCAGAGTTTGGCAATACCTTTGAGAGTTTATTGTAGTGCCTCTTTCCAGGAAATCCACAAAAATCACACCTTTTCTGTCCCAAAAGACAGTCATTACGTGGTTGAAGGCGTAGGCGGCCGAATTTTACGACGAAGGAATTTCGAAGCTCGTCCATAGCTACGATAAGTGCCTTAATTTAAATGGCAACTATGTAGAAAAGTAGTATTTAAGTGTGGCTTTCATATGTATATAATAAAAAAAATTCCAATATTTTATTTATTTTTAATTCCAAAACGTAATGTACTTTGTGGATAGCCCTCGTACATCAGGCTACAACTCTAAACGCGCGCGTAGCGGAGTAGAACATGGGGACTGAAGTAAAAGGTGTTCCACCTTCCACGGTTGAGAGCAGTGGGGACAAAGCGGGGTAGGATCGCAACTTATAAGATTTCGATTGCTAAAAAGAAAGTGCCCTATTCGGAGTCTAGTTAAAATTACCTCCTCTCGATGACGAGGCCGGGGGGAAGAGGTCCAAGCACAGGGAAGAGGTTTTACGTCCCATAATTTATTATCGGGAAGTGTACAACAATGTGTGTGCCATAAAAGAGCAACAAGAGCTTGGAGTTTGAGGAGAGAGTTGAGCGAATCCGAGCATATAATATACTGTAGCCGCTTATGGCGACGGATGTATTGTGCAGCTTGGAGAACAGCATAAAGCTCTGCAGTAAAAACCGAACACTAGTCGGAAAGCCGAAATCTATTAGGGGTGTCGCACTCCCAACACCAAATGTGGTCTTTGAGTCGTCAGTGTAAATAAATGTGGCATCCTCGATTTGTGCGCATAGAGCAGCAAATGCCTGACGATAAACTATAAGGAGTGGGGGGGGGGGGGGGGGGGGGACTATCCTTGGGAAGCTGACAAAGGTCACGGAGAAGGCAGCTACGGGGACGGAGCTAAGTTGGCGCGCCATACCGGCGTTTGTCAAGAAAGTCTTAGAAAAGTGGAAGGAAAGAGAACGTAGCAGTTAACGGAAGCGGACTCCCGGTGGTAGTAGAGAGGAAGAGGGGCCTGCATACCCTAAATCCAAGGAGGCGTCGAAAAAAAGGGCATGGGTCGGATGGGCAGCCATAGAAGACAGGTGACTAGCGTAACGACTCAGTAGGACAGCTCGCAGATTTGACAGGGGAGGTTCAGCAGTCTCAGCGTAAAGGCTCTCCATGGGGAAGGTGTAAAAAGCTCCACACACTAAATGCAATCCACGGTGGTGGACAGAGTCGAGACGCCGAAGAATAGACGGCCATGCAGAGGAGTAAACTATGCTCCCATAGTCAATTTTCGAGCCCGCTAAGGCACGATATAGGCGGAGGAGGACCAGTCGGTCCGCTCCCCAGGAGGTACCACTCAGAACTTAGGAGATCGCGGACAGAGAGCCGAAAGATATGAAACTTGGGAGACCAGCACAGTTTTCTGTCAAACATAAGTCCCAAGAATTTTGTGACGTCCGCGAACGGAAGGTCGACAGGGCCTAGATGTAAGGAAGGCGGAGGAAACTTCGTACGACGCCAAAAATTTACGCAGATGGTATTACTGGGAGAAAAGCGGAAGCCGGTTTCGAACCTCCATGAGTGGAGGCGAGCGAGACATCCTTGAAGACGTCGTTCAAGAAGGCTGGTCCGTTGAGAGATGCAGAAGATAGCAAAGCCCGAGACATCGTGAAGGAGACTACCCATAATTGGATTTATGGCGATGGCAAACAGTACAACACTTAGCACGGAGCCCTGGGGCACCTTGTTTTCTTGGGAGAAAGTACGGGAGAGAGTAGTGTTCACCCACACATTAAATGTACGCTCTGTCAAATTCACGAATAAAACGGGTAGCCGACCTCGAAAGCCCCAAGAGTTATCGTATGCTGTCTACAGATAAAAAAAAAATATTGCTACCGTTTGGCGTGTCCCGAAAAAAATTGTTCATGATATAACAGGAGAGAGCAACAAGATGGTCAACTGCAGAACGATGCTTTCGGAAACCTCATTGGGCAGATGTTCAAAGGTTTCGGGACTCCAGCCACCAGCTCAAAACGGCAGTTTACCATATGCTCCGAAACCTTACACACACTACCCATGAGAGATATGGGGCGATAGCTAGAAGGGATTTGTTTGCCCTTTCCAGGTTTCAGAACAGGAATGACGATAGCGTCTCGCCATCGTCTGGGAAAGGTACTGTCGGTCCAAATTCGATTATAAAGGCGAAGGAGGTAACGCAGACTACGAGACGATAAACACAAAAACATTTGGAAGTGGATGCCAACCGCTCCTGGGGAGGAAAAGCGAGAGGAAGAAAGTGCGTGTTGGAGTTCCTGCATAGAGAAAACAGTATTATAGCTTTCGCGATTGTGAGAGGAGAAAGCAAGAGGTCTTTCTTCCGCTGCTCGTTTCTTCGGGAGAAAAGCTGTTGGGTAATTCGAAGAGCTCGAAATCTCAGCAAAGTGCAGACCCACTCAATTAGACATTGCGACTGGGTCCACTAAGGTATAATGGACGACAATGAGCCCAGAGATCGGGCAGAAACTAGACATGCCAGATAACCGTCGAATTCTACTCCAGATGAGGGAATGAAGGTGTTAAAGGAGCTGGTAAAGAAATCCCAGCTTGCCTTCTTGCTATCGTGGATGATGCGACGGCATCGCGCAAGTAATTGCTTATAGCGGATACAGTTCGCCAACGTAGGATGGTGGCGGGAAATGCGAAGAGCACGTCTCTGCTCGCGTATTGCGTCACGGCACGTCTCGTTCCATCAAGGAACTGGGGGCGCGTGGCAAAGGGGAGGTACGAAGTACTGAAAGTTCGGCGACTGTAAGAATAACTTCCGTAACATGAGTGACCTGATCGTCGATGATAGGAAATTGACGGTCATCGAATGTCGCCAGAGAGGAGAAAAGTGTCCAATCGGCTTGGGAAAACTTCCAGCGTCTGGGGCGCATAGATAGCAGTTGTGGCTGTAATCTAAGGACACATGGAGAAAGGTTACTCTAGTGCGTATCAGCAAGAGCGGACCATTCGAAGCGCCGAACTAAATGAACAGTACCGACCGAAAGGTCCAAATGAGAGAGGTTTGACTTGGAAGCAGACTAAAATGTAGGTTCCCCAGTGTCGAGGCAAACAAGATCCACTTGTTGGAAGAGGTGAATCAATAGGGAGCCTCGCGGACAAGGACGCGGAGATTCCCAAAACGGGTGGCGGGCATTGAAGTCCCTAACCAGGAAATAGGGGGGCGGGAGCTGACCAAGGAGATGCATGAGATCAGCTCTTGCCATTGGTGTGGACGATGGAATGTATACAGTACAAAGAGAGAAGGTGTATCCAGAAATGGAAAGACATACAGTGAGAACTTGGAAGGAACTGTTTAAGGGGATTGGGTGATAATGTACAGTATCATCGAGAAGAATCGTAAGTCCCCCATGTGCCGGAGTGCCATCAGCAGAGGGGAGATCAAATTGGACCAGTTGGAAATAAGGGAAGACAAAGCGATCATGGGGATGTAGCTTTGTTTCCTGAAGACAGAAGACGACTGGGGAGTAGGATCGTAAAGGATCGACAATTCCTCCCGATTGGAGCGAATTCCGCAGATATTCCAATGGATAACTGACATAGGGCGGACAGAAAAGAGAAATCTCACCACAGTTGCCGTCAACTCAACGACCGCTGGAGCCGGCGACTGATGGCGTGGAATGGCATTCAGCCAAAGACAGAAGATTCTGATCCTTAGGGTGCTCTGGGGCAGCTTCTTCCGCCAGTCATCGGCTGGTTGATCGACCGCCAATGGTGCATTTCGGTGACACTGAAGATGGCTGAGGACGGCTACCGCTAGGTGGCATTGTAGATGAGACACGCCATGGCAGAGGAGAGGGACTTTATTTCTTTATATCCTTTTTGGAAGCAGGACGTTGAGAGGTCCAATCGATGGTTGGGAGGTCGGGCTACGTAGAAAATCTTCGGGAGTAGGCTCGTTTTTGGAAGTTCGGTCGTCGGATTTTGGGGCCCGTGATTTAGTAGGAGCCAATGAAGGCTGAACCTTCGAGTAGGGAGGTTGAACAGGCGATCTTTGGGCTGGCCGATCTGACGACCGTGGCGTTAAAGGTGACATTGCAAGTCTGTGTGGATACTTCCTTAGTAGGCTGAGGAGCTGCAAGGACAGTGCTATACTTACCCACTTGGAGCACAGTGGGCTTTCTACTGGAGAATAACTTATGAGCAGCAAATGGAGACACCTTTCCCTTCACTTGGATTACCTGAATAATTCATCTTTGAAAATAGGGAAATCTGTAGAGGAAGCAGCGTGGTAGACCATACAGTTGATGCAACGAGGGGATGGAGGTGGACAGTCGCCCTCATGGGCATCCTTGCCACATGTAATGCATTTGGCCATATTGGAACACGAGTGGCTGGTATGATTAAACCGCTGATACCGATAGGAACGCGTAGGGTTGGAGATGTAAGGGCGAACTGGAATGATCTCTCATCCCGCTTTAATGTTCAATGTAAGTTGAACTCTGTCAAACATCAAGAAGAGAGTACAGGTTGGTACCAATTATTTTTCAATCCGTTTCATGTCGCGATGTACGGCTATTACGCCCTGATCACACAGGTAATTTTAAAAGTATGGTGCGCTTCCACTCGGACAGGGAATGTGTGTAGCAGTGTAGTTGACAGCAATTTTGGTGCCTGGAGGGCGCTGTTTGTTTCTAAAAACAAGGTGCAATTTCGCAATCGGGAACAGGACTTTACAGGACCTGCAATTGCGTCGACATCTTTCTGAATAATGAACTGGTTGACTGTAGAGAAGTCTTGACCTTCGTCAGAGCGAGAAACAACGAGGAACTTTGGCACTGATGGAAGAAGTGTCCGTGGCTGAGACTCATCTAGCTTTCTCTTGTGGGCGGAAGTTGTAGAAGTAGAGGAAACCACTGCGAAAGTATCTCCCGTGATTACCGGCGTCTCGGATGGCGCACTTCTTCCTCGTTGGGGCTCTCTCTGAGCGCACTCCCTCCTTAGGTGATTGTCAACACCTCAGGTCACACCTCCTGAGAAACAGATGGAGGGACCAATCGGCACGTTTGGAAGGTACCAGATCGGGTTATCACCCCTCCCTGGGCCTGGCCTTTACCAGGGGGTACTTATATGTCCTACGTGTCTACCCAGGCCGGGGAATTACGCGTTACCCCGTCACCGGCTACGCGTTGTAACCCATGGGTCGGCCTTCAGATACGCACAGGGAGGAAAGAAAGATAAAGGGAGGAACCAAGAAAAGGAAAGAAGAGAGGTCTGAAACGCCGCAGCGGAGAAGAGGGTAAAGAGAAGAGACATGGAAAAGAGAAGGACGAAGGGAGTACAGAGACTTTCCAGCATAGAGGCCGAAGAGGAGAGGCTACGTCTCACAGTCACAAGCGTCCGTCTCCGGACGTAGGCACTAAACTTACTCCCGAAGAGGTATCAGGGAAAGGGAAGAGCCGGGAGAGGGGGCGGGGAAGGATCAGGGATGCGGAGGGATGTGGAAAAGGAAAGTATTCAGCCCAGAAAGGAAAGAGAACTGCGCTAGCTTGGGGTCCCGTGCTCGCCACGCACGTATCCACAAAAGAGTTGTGGACCCCCTGGGGGTGTACGATTCATGTCGGCTGGAAGTTTTATATCGGCAACAACAATCTGGAACTTCAACTATAGATGTTTCGTCATTGACACGTTCCATTTGAGAAGTTTTTCACTATTTTGAGAAATTAAGTACCCATCTGATCAAAAAAAGTCATACCCAGCCAAATGAGTGTGTTTCTCATTTAAGCATACTTTCTTTGTTCTGAAATTAGTCTAATTTTATATACACAACCTTCATGCATTAAGAGTTTTAAAGAACATTTTTGGGAGTCATTTACCATCCTTTTCAGAGTGTTGGTCTATTCGCACCTTTGGACACTACTGCAACAGTACCATTTCTCACAGATTTTATGTCAATAAATCATGCACACACACACACACACACACACACACGAGCTGTGTCCCGATATTTGCAACACAAGCGTTCGACAATCAATTTCTTTCGTGGCCGTTTACTTAACACCTGCTGGGCTGTCATAATATCACATCCCGTTACTTTCAGATACTCCTACGATATTTTTAAGTTTCTGAAAAGCCACAACTAAATGCCCTTTTATCAAGAGCTAGTTGTCGGTCTTTTCACCACGCTGAAATTTTGTGAAAATTTGACTGGCTACTGCCATAATTTATATCGGATAAAAGTTCCACATAGATAAACGAGCCATTATCCATTAACAGTAAGAGAAGATCAGTAGTCATAACACTTGGAAACGTATTTAGAAAAAAATAAAGCCTTCCCCATGACAGTGTACCGACGTCTGGGGTTTTGTCAGCTCAGGACTAATTCAAGAACACCCAAGCGACTCAAGTATCCAAGAGCCTGCAACACCAACTAAGAGTATTTTAACTTCTTTAATTGAGAAGTTACACAATAACGGTACCAGTGGAAGCACAGGTGAACTAATCAAAGCGTTGCAACACATGCCGAAGACAACAATTTAGCGTACTCTCAGGCAAATCTGTAAATTAGTACTTGTTTAATAATAAACTAGAAGTTATATGAATCCGGATATTAATTTGAACTCCAAGGAGGGTTACTAGGCATTGTTTTGTTGGAGGTGGTGTGCTTCCGTTTTCCGACCTTTGAAGTGACTTACCTAGAAACCTACTGGGCAATCTACTTTTTAACCTAAATTTATGTGTTGATATATACAAATAAATTCCATAAATTACAAATACCAAGCTTTTTCCAGAGGTGCCAGCTGCGATAGGTAACAGATGAAAACTCAGGATGGAATGAGGAGTGAGCAATGAGGCTTTGGATGTGTACGCCGATATTTACATAGAGAAATTTAATATGTTCCATAATATTTGTATTATGAAAATAGCTGATGCATACTGTTATCAACAATGTGTATGCCATGTGTCCCAGGAGAAATGGTCAATATTCAGGTATATACAGGGTAAATCACTAACCATTTCCGCCTAGAACAGCTCCGAAGATATGATAGTAGCTGAAAAGTTTGTGGGACAAATGTTGCATGGGACAACGTGGACCACAATATGACGTTGGTTTTTTGTTGCTAGGTGGGATCGCGTCAGAGATATGGTCAACTTTGTTTTTTAATTGGGATGCTATAATTTTGTGCTTACTATCTGATAGCGGCTGTCGAGACGAATCCAATGATGTGTAACGGTAAGATCTTTGAAGGTCAACGAAGGTCAAAAAGGTGGCATGAACGTCCATTTACAAAGTGCTTTCGAAGTGATGACCACTGGTATCAATGCAGTGCTGCAATTTTCTTATCATGGATTTGGTGATATTCCTTATCACTCTGGCACTCGTCGAAGCACATGCTCTGACGATTCTCTCTCGTATATTGTGCAGATATAAATATTCGCCGAATATGGCGTATCCATCTAACGTGCCATTGACATGTAAACACCATTCAACGGTTTCGTAATGCAACACTAATAGGAACGGTAAGACTAGTATCGTCGAATCAAGCGAGTGTGAATGATGTATTTCTTCGAAGAATAAGTCGATATGCATCTCATTTGCTGAGAATGCCAACGAAAGTCTGTGAGAGCTAGTGCCTATGTGGTAAGGAATACCACTCTATCCACGATAAGAAAATTGCAGCACTGCATTAATACCAATGGTCATCACTTCGAACACTTTCTGTAAATGGACGTTCATGCCACCTTCTTGACCTTCATCGACCTTCAAAGACCTTACTGTTACACATCATTTGATTCGTCTCGATAGCTGCTATCAGAAAATAAGTACCAAACTATAGCATCTCATTTTTTAAAAATCGAAGTTGACGTTCATATCTCTGAACAACAAAAAACTAACGTCATATTATGTCCCCCCATGTCCCTTGCAACGTTTGTCCCACAAACTTTTCAGCTCCTATCATACTTCCGGAGTTATTATTGGTGGCAATAGTTAGTGACTCACCCTGTATAATGACGATCATTTAAGAAGTCCAGCAGCCATGGGCTATAAAATGCCTACCTTAAGAGCTGTTAGCACTTCATGTTCGAACTGTAAACAAATGCCTACTAGTGCAAGCTCTTTTCTTTCGATGTTTTGAGAGGTGGTACTATAGATCAAAACAAGGAAAAAATGTCCGGCAAACATGGGCTATAAAGTGCATGCTTTAGGAGCTATGAGCACTTGTTCATTTTCCTACTGTGGAAAACATTTCTTGTACTCAACAAATACTCAGATCTGAAGGTATGCATTATAGAGCACACGTTTACTAGACTTTTAGATTCTAATGGTCGTATCATATCCGTTCCTTGAATACTTACCATTTCTCCTGGGATACCCTCTATACAGAATTAGTCGATTCCTAAGAGTAATAACAATTTTCTGTCCACAGGTAACGACACATTATGCTGACTACGCAGTTAAATTTTCTCCCGAAATGCGACAGTGCTAGACTACTATGCCACATCTGTCTTCACGAGCGAAATACTAACATCACTGAAAAACTTTCGTAAGTGTTACAACACCTATAATATTTTTTGAAAAATGTTTCAACATATTGGTACATGCAGCACGATGCTATGTTTCAGTGATGCTCTAGCTATCTGTGCTGTTCCAGAACGGCTGTTTGTGCTCTGCTTGTTGGTTTCATAAGTATGTGTTTTACAGTATATGTTACAGGCTTCTAAGTGTTGTACAGGTGATGAGTAACAGTAAGGTCTTTGGTCACCGAAAGTCAAAAATGTGGCATTTACAGATGGTGTTCGAAGTGATGAAAGCAGTGCTGCAACCTTCTTATCGTGGATTGAGTGGTACTCCCTATCACATCGGCACTTATCGAAGCACATTCTCTGACAATTATCTCTCGCATATCTTCACGTGTAGTTGGAACGTTTTTATAAGCAATGTGTTTTACGTATCCCCACAAGAAAAAATCCAGAGGCGTCAAGTCTGGCGAACGAGTCCGCCACGATACATCTCCTCCTCGTCCAATCCAACGATTTGGTTCAAAATGGCTCTGAGCACTATGGGACTTAACATCTGTGGTCATCAGTCCCCTAGAACTTAGAACTACTGAAACCTAACTAACCTAAGGACATCACACACATCCATGCCCGAGGCAGGATTCGAACCTGCGACCGTAGCGGTCGCGCGGTTCCAGACTGAAGCGCCTAGAACCGCTCGGTCACTCCGGCCGGCTGGAGACCATTTACAGCCGTTATGGGCCTCACGTTCCCAAACAACGATGGAATTTTTATTCAGTGTTCAGTGTTCAGTGTTTTCCATAGATTCGTTTCCTCGTGGATTCCGCTAAGAAGCTCCTCATCCCTTATCGGTCCTAATTTTCAACATTCTTCTGTACCACAACATCTCAGGTCCCTCGATTCCTCTCTGTTCCGGTTTTCACGCCGTCCGTGTTTCACTACCACTCAATACTGCGCTCCAAACGCACATTTTCAGAAATTTCTTTCACTAATTAAGGCCTTTGTTTGATACTTTAGTAGACTTCTTTTGGGTAAGAATGCTTTTTTTCCCGGAGTCTGCTTTTTATCTCCTCCTTTCCCCGTCCGTCACAGGTTTTTTTGCTGCCTTAGCAGCAGAATTCCTTTTCTTCGTCTAGTTAGTGATACCAATTTCTGATGTTAACTACGTTGCTGTTCTCATTTCCGTTACTTGTCATTAATTTCGTCTTTCTTTGATTTACTCTCAATCCATATTCTGTCCTCTTTAGATTAATCATTCCATTCAGTGGATCCAGCATTTCATCTTCACATTCACTGAGAATAGCTATGCAATCAGCGAGTTTTATCGTTGACATCCTTTCACCATGAATTTTAATCCCACTCTTGAAACTTTGTTTTATTTCCGTTGTTCCTTCTTCCAATAATGGACTAAACAGCAGCGGCTAATGACTACATCCCTGTCTTACATCCCTGTCTTACAGCCTTTTTAAACCGAGCACTTCGTTCTTGGTTCTAGTACATGTTGTATATTGCCCTTCATTCCCTATAGTTTACCCCATTTTTTTCAGAATTTCGAATATCTTGCACCATGTGAAACTGTCTAGCGCTTTTTCCAAGTAGACAAGTCCTACGAACTTCTCGTGATCTTATACAGTCTTGCTTCCATTATAAAGTGCATGGTCTGAATTGCCTCTCTGGTACCTTTACCTTTCCTAAAGCCAAACTGGTCGTCATGTAACGGATCCTCAGTCGTCTTGTCCACTTTGCAGTGTATTATCCTTGTCAGCAATATGAATGCATGAGTTGTTAAGCTGATTGTTCGATAATTCTGGCACGAGTCGACTCCCCTTATCCTCGGCATTGTGTGGACTTTTTTCCGAAATTCTGAGGCTATATTACCGCCTCACACATTCTGCACACCAATGTGAATAGGCGTTTTGTTGCCACTTTCCCCAATGATTTTTGAAATTCCGATGGAATGTTATCTGTTCCTTCTGCTTTATTTGGTCTTTAAGTCTTCCAAAGTTTTTGTAAATTCTTATTCTAACACTGGATCCCCTGTGTCTTCCCTGAGACTCCTGTTTCCTTTTCTATCACGTCACCAGACAAGTACTTAACCCAAAGAGACCTTCAATGTACTCTTTTCACCTATCCACTCTCTTCTTAACGCTTGAATTTCTACTGCACTTTTAATCTTACCACCATTGCTTTTAACTTCACCAAAGGTTGTTTTGACTCCTTTACTTTCTGAGTCAGTCCTCCTGACAATAATTTCCTTTCGATTACTTGCACTCATTTTGTCGTATTTTCCCTACACTTCTCATTTATCTCATTCATAAGTAGTTGTATTTATGTATTCCTGAATTTCTCCGAATTAGTCTCGTAAACTTCAGCCTACTCTTCACCATTAATAAATTTTTTATCTGCGTATATATATGCTTCTGGGTACAATCGAACATCTGATTTGACAATTTCTGCATAACTATGATGCAGTTTAACTGGAATCTTCCCGTATCATTCGGCCTTTTGCAAGAATATCTCTTCCTTTTGTGATTCTTGGACAGAGTATTCGCTATTACCTACTGGAATTTATAGCAGAATTCAGTTAGCCTTTCTCCTCTCTCACTCCTACTATATTCTAACGGAACCCTTTCTTCTCCTCCTTCCCCTACAATCGCATACCAATCCGCCACGACTATTAGATATTCATCTCCCTTTACGTACTGAATTACCCTTTCAATAACCTCATATACTTTCTGTTTCTCTTCATCTACTTCTTGCGACGTCGTCATGTGTAACTGAATTATTATTGTTGTGTCGGTTTGCTGACTATTCTGATGAGAATAACACTATCAATGAACTGTTCACAGTAACATGATCTATGAGCTAACTTTCTATTCATTATGAGTCCTGCTACCGTTCTACCATTTCCTACTGCTGTTAATATTACCCTATACTCATCTGGCCAGAAATCCATGTCTTCCTTCCATTTAATTTCACTGAGCCCCACTATATCTAGACTGAGTCTCAGCATGTCCCTTTTCAAATTTTATAGCTTTCCTGCCACATTGAAACTTATGACATTCTGCGCCCGAGTTAGTAGAACATTGCCCTTTCGTTGGTTATTAAATCTTTCTCTCATGACGCCTTCACATTAGCAATCCACTCCCAGGTATGCGAATGGCGGATAGTCCGGAATGTTTCTCCACTGGAGAAATCGTCATGACTTACGCCAGATATTCTGTGGATACACATTGTGTGTCTTTCATGAAGTGGTTTCCATTGTCTTCTGCATCTAGATGCCGGTGATCATTGCTGATTTTTCGGCTTTTTAGGGGCAGTTTCCCACTCCAAGGGCAAGAGAGTGCCCAAAACTTCGGCTCGCTCCCACGTTCTCTGACAAGGACGTTGACAGAATGAGGGCGACTTCTTATGCCGGAAGTCTTCGACCGCCATTGTTGATTATTTTTGTTCAAAATTGAATTCGACCCATGATGTTAGACTTACTACTCAAAGACTCTACCTCCAGGCCACGTGTTGTTGCAGTAGGACGAAAATGGTAATTACAATAGCGACTGACGACTGGGCCCTCTTCTCTGTCTGTGTGCGAACCGTGAAGCTGGCGATTTGAAAGTGATCTGTTCCTTGAACTTATTTTACATTCAAATGCTACTCTTCCACCTATGAGTTCCTTATCAAAATTTTATCAACTAAGTCCGCTCTACAGCTCATAGAAGCCTGTAACTTTTAAAAGCTTGGGAAAAAGATCAAGGAATATAAGAAACTTAGGAGACAACAAATAAAGAGCACGAATTGAAGTTCTAAGATCAACCTCGTTGTTCAAGAATCCCACAAAAGTGTACTACTCTCGCAGTAGGTTACGTGATCCGTCGCGGAACTGGTCTTCGGAGGAAAACAAGGTGAACTGCTTCAAAACCAGTGCAAAACATGGTGACAGTTCCGCGGTGCCATTTCCAATTTCACGTGTGATCTGTAGATTAATACACTGCTCACAAAACTGATTTATCTTCTCCATGTAAGCTTCACTAGTGCATTCCGAGGTCGTGCAAAACAACACCATCGTGTGTCACAGAAATGGATATATTAGGTATTATACAGAGTTACTCAAAAGTCATGTCCCAAAGAACAAATAGGGTGAACCAGAACTTCACCAACAAACTTTCAGACGTGGCAGTATGGAGCAAATCAAGAATAAGAGACCAGTAATGAAGGACTCTAAAGTGGGCACCTTAAGAAATATGAGCAATTGTTCAGTAGATGACATGTGTACCGCAGCAGTGAAGGTAAACAAGTGCGAAAAACTCCTAAAGCATACATTTTACAGCCCATGTTTACTAGACACTTGCCCTTTCGTTCTGGTGCACAATACCATCTGTAAAACTTTGTCGGTGGAGTATTGGTCCACACTGTTTGCCCTATGGGCCATGACTTTTGAATCACTCTGTCTTATCGAAACCTTTAAGTATATGTAATTCGTGAAATCAAATGACGCAAATAACCCATGCGCCTCTTGAAACAAGAGGAAGGAAATATGCCTTTTGAATGTGTTTTAGTGCTAACCGCCTTAGTTTACATGTAAACACTGTTTAAGAAAATTAGTTTATTTCGATTTCTGTTAAGGATTTTATCATCTGCAATAGTCCATGTAATTTAAATCGTTTCACAACGTACGGAACTTCGAGCTCTTTGAACGCTGCTGTGTTTTTACAGTGAAAAGGCTCAGTTCTGATGCCCACAAATATACATTCCGGAGGATTTTAATGTTTCACATGTGTTGAAGCACAATCTTTTGTAGAACCGCTTCATAACGGCCACAGGGCCGAAACTGCAATTCTGATATAAATAGTCTCTACAGACAACGGCGAATATAATGTCCTTTACAAAAATTCCACATGAGTCTCAATCCGAAACATAAGAAGTTAATCTCTTGGAAAAAGTTTCATTGCTTCCTCAGACATGTCACACCTACGATAAAAATTACAAATATAGTAAGCCTCTCTCATTAACTATACACTGACGTCAAACTAGGAAATGCCAACTCAGCTTTTTCTCTCAGTCTAAAGCGAATCACACACCTACGATAAAAATTACAAATATAGTAAGCCTCTCTCATTAACTATACACTGACGTCAAACTAGGAAATGCCAACTCAGCTTTTTCTCTCAGTCTAAAGCGAATCACATACTTGATATCAGGCATAATGCATTGTCTTTCAGCATTTATGTTGCCACTCAGCGCCAATGAGACACGTACTGCAAATAGGACAATGTATTTCACTCAATGGGAATATCCAGCTTTTCAGAGGAACATCTGCGCTTCTGGATAATACACGGCCTCTGCAGCAGATGCCTCGTTCATCCACTCTTGTGGAATGCTGTCCATCGGTGACGAAGACAGGAATTTGCACGCCACTACTGCAACTGGACGCCCACTGAATGACGACAGGTAGCCTTTTGCAGGTGAATCACGTTTTGTACTCCATCGGACATATGGCCATTGGCGAGTAAGACCAGTCGCCGGAAGGGTCCAGGCCGAAGGAGTGCGTGTACCCTGTGTGATCTCGTCATTCTGGAAGGCACAATGGATCAAGAAACTATGCATCTATGCTTGGGGACCATGTCCATTTCTGCATCCAGTTTGCTTTCTCTCGACACGATGGTATCTACCTGCAGCAAAATGCAATGGGTCACAAAGCTCGTAATGTACGTGCTTGGTTGAAACAGCAGAAGGATGAGTTTTCGATACTCTCCTGGCTACCAAACTCACCGGATTAAAACCCAGTCGAGAATCTTTGGTGTGGTGTCATCAAAAGCCCGCCAGTGCGAACGTCAGTATCTGCGGGCCCCAAGGGGTGGTGCCAACGTGGTAGTATACGCAAATCAGGCACCACAGCCCCCTCCCCCACCCCTGAGGTGACTACACCTCTCCGGCGCTGTCATGAAGGACGCCGACGACAGCGCAGATCATCTCCTCAGCCCGACAGCTCAAGTCCACGGGACAGCCGCTGCTGACGTCATAGTTATTAAGGTCTCCGAGAACCAGCGTAGGTACAAAGATGGTTTACTATTGAGTTGACAAAAGATTTTTTTCTGAGATAGGAAAGGATTATGTCCTACATGACAGCCGGCCGAAGTGGCCGTGCGGTTAAAGGCGCTGCAGTCTGGAACAGCAAGACCGCTACGGTCGCAGGTTCGAATCCTGCCTCGGGCATGGATGTTTGTGATGTCCTTAGGTTAGTTAGGTGTAACTAGTTCTAAGTTCTAGGGGACTAATGACCTCAGAAGTTGAGTCCCATAGTGCTCAGAGCCATTTGAACCATTTTGTCCTACATGACTGCTTCTCAAAAGATAAGTAAATATGTTTGAGTATTCAATTATAGCACCTTCTATTGATACATTGCAGTGTGCCTAGAAACCCGGGTCTGCCTCTTGCTCCCCAGTCTACGAATTACTGTTGTGACCACCCGAGATAAAACATGTGGGAGTACCTCGTGTAGCCTGTTCGCACCGTGGACCGCCATCCGAGTAATCTAACTCGTTAGGCCACCACACTGGAGACGGCATGGCTCCACATCCCTGTCAGTATCTTCCAGAGCCTCCGCACTGCAAAAGGTTGTTATTCAGACCTTTGACACGTGGTCACATTGTGATTGGGCAGTGTATATGTGGTTCATTTGGACACAGAAAGAAGTATACAAGTTTATGGAAATGATTTTAGATAATAGTGTTTCCAAAGATTTTTGGAATCCGGAAGGATATGCAAATAAAAAGAATAAGATACAATTCTGCAGCATCAAATACCGTACATGTCTGCATCGTACGTTAGATGTAGTCACTGAGAGTCAAAACATTATGACCACTCCCGACCTCGAGATTGAATGTTACCTGGTGGCGTTTCAGGCTCGTGACGCGATAAGGAAGGTGTGTAAGCGGAGCACAGACCAATTCAGAATTATTCTGATGCACGTGTCCCCATGCCTGGTTGCCTTGGGATCGGAAGGACTGGACCAAAGCGGTACTGATCATCACTCGTGGCACCAACAGCTTTTAAAATCCATTTACTGAACATACATCGATCAAATCGGTAAAAGACTAGGCTTTCCTCCGCAATGATTGTAAATATGGACACAATACGGATGTCAAATACAGACTAATGGAAGTGTGTTTGACATCAAATTACAAAAGTAATGCTTTGATTCGAAACAATTATTAAAGAAAAACTGTTGAAAAGGTTAACACTTGCGTGAGCAACTAGTGTTCTTGACATTTTCTTAAGAAAAATCACTGAAAACGTTAGTGGGCGAAACAACTTAGCAAAGCACAGAGCAAGAAGAGGAAAAATATGTACATAAACTGTGCTTACTAACAAGCCACTTTGTGGGTAATAACATGACGTCTTACAAACTGTCACTCTTAGTAACCAGGCTCCGCCTCTCTAGAACATAAATTCCAACAGATAGCATATATCAACATTTACAGCCATTGCAGGACCCGTACAGTGCTCCAGTTAGCTTTAAGTGACAACAAGCAATGAAATCCCAAAGGTCGGCAAGTTTTATTAATTTCCAGACCTGAAAAAACGATTATTTCCTTCTTAATTAAATGCGTCAAAGACATTTGCAACGACAAGGCTTCGATCCTAAACACAACGGGACCCCGGAATGACAGAATTAACATTACGCTCGCACATGACAAAGGCAAAATAGAGTAATAACTATTTCAAAATATAATAAAGCATTAAACAAAGGGCAGCTGAAAGATCTGCGGCACATGCATTCAAGAATTGAGATCACAGCGTTAATATTTAAATTAAACCTAGAGCAGTCCGTTTCATAATTTTAATAGCTGAGATTTGCGCTACAGGCTAGCAGCCATTATTAATCCTTGTCAAAGTTTATAGTCTTAGATGGCGACATTAGCGCTGGAAAGCCAACAAGACGACACAAGAAAATAGTACACTCAACGGCTTAAAGCACATACAAATTACTCTGCATAAATCCACGTAAGGCAGCATACATGGTAGCCAAACGATTACGAAACTTGGCCTCTGACAAGAGCTAACAGAAATCGAGCAGCCAGACGCAACTAGCAATTAAGAACAAACCATGTTTACGGAACCGTCACTAAAATATAGTTCCCAGCAAAATCTCACAAAACTTAAGCTACACAGAAAACACTTCCTAAGAACAAACAGTAGGCCAAAATACACAATCCACGTATCAATGGCTCCCCTTTTTTAAAAAAGGGAGCTCTAAAACTACAGTAACACTCTGTAAATATGTTAGAAAGTTAGAAAGACTGAGCAGTGATTGCAATTCGGCCCTTAACGTTGTTACTCTCAAACTCTAGGTAACAAGGGATCAACAATTTCAACAGTAAACATAAGATAGTCCCTGGTGATGGTACTGCAAAGGACCACTTGAGAAGGAATACACGCACACGCGCACAACGATACCGTGTCAGACGGCTTAACACCGAACATGAACATTTATAAGGAAAAACTTTCTGGAAGTAGCTCACCCGACGTGATGATTGAGAGGCCAAACGTGCTCCCATTTGCTCGGGATTAAACTGCTTTCCAAAACGATGTCCCACGGAAGAATTCCGCAGACTAACGTCGAATGTCTTCGCATTGACCGAACGACCCCAACTCGGTCCCTTTATGTTTCCTTCCTTAACCGCCGACGAAGCACGCCCCACGTACTCGGGCCAACGCCAGGCAACGAACCCACGGAACTGTAGAAAAGGCCCGCGGCCACAACACTGACCGAATCGACCGTCTCTGTCTCCATTAGGCCGCTTCCTCTCTCTCTCCGCGCACCAGCCGGTCACTGCCCAAATCGCTCTCTCTCTCTCGACTCGCCCCCGCCACGCCTCGTGCCCTCCACTCTGGCCAAAGATAACGAGTGCGAGAGCGTGACGCGAGATACCGAGCGCGGCACAGCTTGCATTCTAGCAACTGCACGGGTCGCAATGTAGAAACCCACTGACGTAAGCGACAAGCTGCAGATAGTTGTGGCCCCGTACCTGGGAACGGGCGCCCCGCACGCGGTTCAGCTGGTCGCCTGTTGGCGTGTTGCTGTCATGGGAGACGTTCACCTGACCTGCAGTAGTAACCAAAGGCGCCACCACACCTGGGGACCACCTGAGAGACAGAGCGGTCCACCAGCATCCACTCACGCTTGATGTTTTCGTCCTGCGATAGCGTCTTCCATCAGGATAAATCTCAGTGTGCCTAGGCCATACTAGTCTGCAGAGGTCTGTGTAGCGCGACAGGGACCTCGCGTCGAAGTATAACACTATTTGTTTATGATTCATCTAAAATTTTTATGATTTTTTTGCTTTAAAATTTTCGCATATTGGACTATATGTATGTAAAGTAAAGTGTGTTATACTGGAGCTTAAGTTCTTTCCATTATATGTGAGTCATATACAGGGTGTTTCAAAAATGACCGGTATATTTGAAACGGCAATAAAAACTAAACGAGCAGCGATAGAAATACACCGTTTGTTGCAATATGCTTGGGACAACAGTACATTTTCAGGCAGACAAACTTTCGAAATTACAGTAGTTACAATTTTCAACAACAGATGGCGCTGCGGTCTGGGAAACTCTATAGTACGATATTTTCCACATATCCACCATGCGTAGCAATAATATAGCGTAGTCACTGAATGAAATTACCCGAAACCTTTGACAACGTGTCTGGCGGAATGGCTTCACATGCAGATGAGATGTACTGCTTCAGCTGTTCAATTGTTTCTGGATTCTGGCGGTACACCTGGTCTTTCAAGTGTCCCCCAGAAAGAAGTCACAGGGGTTCATGTCTGGCGAATAGGGAGGCCAATCCACGCCGCCTCCTGTATGTTTCGGATAGCCCAAAGCAATCACACGATCATCGAAATATTCATACAGGAAATTAAAGACGTCGGCCGTGCGATGTGGCCGGGCACCATCTTGCATAAACCACGAGGTGTTCGCAGTGTCGTCTAAGGCAGTTTGTACCGCCACAAATTCACGAAGAATGTCCAGATAGCGTGATGCAGTAATCGTTTCGGATCTGAAAAATGGGCCAATGATTCCTTTGGAAGAAATGGCGGCCCAGACCAGTACTTTTTGAGGATGCAGGGACGATGGGACTGCAACATGGGGCTTTTCGGTTCCCCATATGCGCCAGTTCTGTTTATTGACGAAGGCGTCCAGGTAAAAATAAGCTTCGTCAGTAAACCAAATGCTGCCCACATGCATATCGCCGTCATCAATCCTGTGCACAATATCGTTAGCGAATGTCTCTCGTGCAGCAATGGTAGCGGCGCTGAGGGGTTGCCGCGTTTGAATTTTGTATGGATAGAGGTGTAAACTCTGGCGCATGAGACGATACGTGGACGTTGGCGTCATTTGGACCGCAGCTGCAACACGGCGAATGGAAACCCGAGGCCGCTGTTGGATCACATGCTGCACTAGCTGCGCGTTGCCCTCTGTGTTTGCCGTACGCGGTCGCCCTACCTTTCCAGCACGTTCATCCGTCACGTTCCCAGTCCGTTGAAATTTTTCAAACAGATCCTTTATTGTATCGCTTTTCGGTCCTTTGGTTACATTAATCCTCCGTTGAAAACTTCGTCGTGTTGCAACAACAGTGTGTTCTAGGCGGTGGAATTCCAACACCAGAAAAATCCTCTGTTCTAAGGAATAAACCATGTTGTCTGCAGCACACCTGCACGTTGTGAACAGCACACGCTTACAGCAGAAAGACGACGTACAGAATGGCGCACCCACAGACTGCGTTGTCTTCTATATCTTTCACATCACTTGCAGCGCCATCTGTTGTTGAAAATTGTAACTACTGTAATTTCGAAAGTTTGTCCGCCTGAAAATGTACTGTTGTCCCAAGCATATTTCAACAAACGGTGTATTTCTATCGCTGCTCGTTTAGTTTTTATTGCCGTTTCAAATATACCGGTCATTTTTGAAACACCCTGTAATTGTGTAAAATACTAATTGTTTATTACTTAAAATAATTTTCTTATGATATTTTATATTTAAAAATGTTGGTCTGTATAACCAGTTCATGATTATGTAAATTTGACAATTGTAAGAAATTATCACGTTTGGGAACAATGTAGGTGTTATATAAAAGCCAGTCTGCTTTTGTTTGAAACGAAACTGGCTCTGGGGAGTGGAGAAGGTGGCAAGGTCGAATTGGCGCGCTACCTACAGCAAGCGCGGGAAGTAAGTCACACAGCCTTTAGGCAGCAGTGATGTAGGCAACACCCTTACGGAGCAGGAGAAGCTTTGCCTGCATATTTGCACAAAAATGGCACGGATAAAGACTGCAAACGGCTTATGGCATAACTGCGAGTTTTTGGGCTACTGTATGTAAAACTGAACGACGCCAGGAAGAGAAATTAAGCCCATACAGCAAGAGACTTGCAGACCGTACTGTCGGTAGTATTCAGTCACAATAGAATGTTTGACTTTGTTGCCGGAGCCACAAGCTCACCGCCTTGAAGGCGTTCTTGGAAACAGATGAAAGTCCACTGCGAGGTGACAGTCATCATCAAAGACAGCTTTAATTCTTCTACGGATTTGAATTGAAAGCACGTTTTCTATGGATAGAGACTTGATTACAGCTCGCTGTTTCTCACGCACCGACATAGTTAACGTTACACACCGCCATCTTGCACACTACAATTCAGAGCCCTCTAGCGGCAGGGGGTTGTAACTTTAACCATCGAAGCGGGAAAGCAGACAGAGTAACATGCTTCAACTTTTGTAGTCCTGTCTTCCACAGTTGAGTGTAATATTACAGTATATTCATAATTTTTACTTTTTGGACTGTCTGACTACAACTGAATGAAACACAATTATCATGATATACGCGTTTCGCCTTTATTCTGTGCAAGGCATCTTCAGTGGCCTGGAATATTTACATATTTTTACTATTTAGTTTACACTTTGGGGCAATGTACCTATAGGTTATAAACAGTTACGGTGGCTGGTTTTTGCTATGATGTAGTAATATGTTAAATTCTACAGGTTGCGTGGACGATTTTCTACATATTTTGTTTTTGTTCCATTTTTGGTGCCGTTCCTCTTCTTATAACTGAAATGGTTATTGATGAAAAGGCTCTTGCCACGAAAAGTAAACTGTTCGGAAATTTAAAAAAAAAAACTATTTATTTTCCTAATATTAGTAAATACGACAGATTTTTTATTCTATTTATTTTGATTCTACTAACCGCTAATAATAACAATGATTAAAAACAATTATTATGGTAGTTCCTATCAACGTTGTCTGACAAGTCCTTTCATAAACGAAGGGCTGACAAAAGTCCATTCATGGAGACAAAAGTAAAAAAAAAAAAAAATCCAGTGATTGATTGAGACTTTACGAAGACTATTTATTTTACATCAAACGTTGTATACACAACTGAGATTTGCTATAACAGATACATGAGAATGGGTTTTTAACAAACACAAATTAAGATGAAAGTCTCATATCATTAACTTTCACAGTTCTTTTGCAGCTGTAGGGCACTGAATCATCTCGTCATAAAAGAAACCATGTTCCTCAGGGACGAACTGAACAAGCTTCGTTATATCACCCATTTTCTTTTTAGGAATAGGTATCCTTTCAGTGTATGCTTTGTGTATGGGTAGAGAAATGCATGATTGTGTCGGGATAGCCAGTTTGAATGTGTTGTAGAGGATTTCACTAATAAAAGCTGATACTGTTACTGTTCCTTTACTTGATTGCTGAAACGAGAACTCATGGTAGTTAGAAATAGTAAAATTTTCTCTCTTCTCCTTCTTTTCAGATTTGGTTTCTTCCGAAACAGTACATATTTTATAGAACTGAGGCCACCTTTTCTGAAAATCCGAAACATTTTCTGTTTCTATCAAATCAAGGCTAAACCATCCCTGTACTGTACAAGTTAATACCATTTCACATACTTCTTTTATTGTGTATATATCGGTCACATTTCCTTAATTTTCTTTTAACAAGGCCAAACTCTTTCACATGGCAGATAAGAGTCACCCCTTATGCGCAGTCTGTACACAGTATTTTTGAATCTTTCACTGTCTGTAAGAGAAAGTAGGAACCTAACCATTGTGTCATTTTTGTTTTGACTTGCACAGTTATCACTGTACAGGTACAATTCATCAACATTTTCTGGAATGTTATTGATATACTTCATTATAAAGGAGCAAACTTCATGGCTGCCCTTTCCTCCAACCGCTTAGTGGTACAAGTAAAAGGACTCTGTGTCAGCACTGCTGTTGCGAACACAAAATGCATAGACTGACAGCTGCCTAAAGTAATAGACATCCTGAGCTGGAATCCTGGGCAAATAAATTTTGCCATGTAGTCAGAACACAAAAGCATAGAATTTACATGTTCTGAAAAGTATCGTTTTGTTTCAAGTAACGAAGTATAAAACTTGTTACCCCGTCTATTTTGCACGAGTAACTGTGCAACAGCTACTCGTTTTTCTGTATCATTTAGCTGAGGGTTTTCGATTAGCGTATTAAGCATCTCACACTCACAGCAAGTGTCAATTTTGGGCCTTCCAAACCGGTAGTTAAAATATTCGTTGAATACGTTGTAATAAACACTGTATTTTACTTCACGATCATGATATTTTTCTTAAAACATGTTGTACATTTTCTTTATGTTTAACCTTGCGTCCAAATATAGTATTCCTTTCTTAGGTGGAATGACTTAATGTGGTCTTTGATTTGGCCAGTATAATCTTGTGAAAAAATCTTACGGTTCCTCTGTTGTCCTCTCAAATCTCTAGGTGACTCACCTTTTAAAATTAGCTCTTTTCAATCTTCCAACTTTTTTATCCCGTATGACATACAAACTCAGAAACGCTTTTTTGCAAACCTTAACTCGTTTTTCACCAGCCATAACATGAAACGTAAGAGAGATCACATGTTCGAATGCGTAGGCTTAGTAAAGTTCTCTTCTTTGTCATCTGTGGCGTTAGGTTTCAACCTAGATCTCCAACTTTTCACTGGATTGGCTTCTATTAATGATTGATAAAATAAGTCTTGTTCATCTTCGCTTGCAAAGCTTCCACCTCTGCTGAGAATGTCAATTTGGTCCTCCTCAGAAAACTAGTTCAAGCATTTCATTGTGCAACTACAAAATGCAGAATAAGTTAGTCCCATTTCTTTTCAAATCAGTTTAAAAACGTAAGACTTGAAGATATTGGCTAAGTTAGGGCTCACGTAGAACGAGAAAACGCAATAAATTGAAGCACAATCTACAACACAAGCCTACAGAACTGTCTAGATCGAAGGTATTTCAGAATAAAAAAATCAACTTAAGAGCATGGTGTCCCTGTTTTTCGTGCTTGAGAAACATTCCCTTTGTAATTAATATACCCATCACCACGCATTTTTGCTTTTTTATACGATTTACTTTGTATTTCTCGTTCTTTCGAACTCCTCTTTTACGTTTATTACCTTCCAGGATGTCATTATCACTCTCTGACATTTTTTTAGGAACACACGAAATCTTCTTAACAACTCTTAAATTAATTTTAGGTTAAAGATATCACTTAAAACTGACCTACAACAATAACTATCACAATGATGAGAAAGGAGTCGATCTGTAAAATACACAGACTAGTGAACAGAAACAGCTGGTTACCAGACCAGTGCAGCCAACCATGCTTTACTTAAGAAAGGGCTCTTGTCGTTGTAAGAGAAAGTAGGAACCTAATCATTGTGTGAATTTTGTTTTGACTTGTACAGTTATCACTTTACAGGTACAATTCATCAACATTTTCTGGTATATTATTGATATACTTCATTATAAAAGAGCTGGACACAGATTAGCAATGGCTGTATCTTGAAAAGTATTGGTGCGAGAAGAGACCTTTCATAAGTAAACGATGCGCGGATGTTGGCACAATCCATTTTCACGATAAACTCTTATTTAAAGGGACATGAGACCTTTCAGAAATAACCGATTCAATTGCTACTTGGTTTTTTCTTCCACATTTCACAGCACTAGGAACTGAACACTTGTTTTGACGCACTGTTTTGGTTTTGTTGCCGGCTGTCGGATTTTCTTGCCAAAGATCGAATCTTATTGCCTACTTTCGAGGGTAATTATTGAAGTATCTGTGAACTGTATGTGTATGGATGTGTGAGTATGTGTGTGGGTGTTTTGGTGCGAAGTAATATTTATTTTGGTGTGCTTTTTTGTGGCTGCTTCTGTAAGAACGACGATTTTTATATCGTTATTTATTTTATTAAGTGTAGTAGGGAGCCTGTGCTGACATGTGTTTGCTCATTTATCACATGTTTGCTTTCAGTGATGGTCTTCTGGATGTGGAAGTTTTCTTGCATTTGTATAAGGTAGTTGTCATGGTTGTTTATTCTCACTATTTTAATTTCTTGTTCCATGTTTTTAGTATGGTGTTTTATGTACTGCAAATCTGGGTTGTTTTGTTTCGTACTTCCAACATCTGATATGTTTTTTGTACTGTGTTTTAAAATTCCTGCATGTCATGCCAATGTATACTGCATCACAACTTTGACATTCAAGTTTATATTTTCCTGATGCCTGGAATTTATCCTTCTTGGTATTTGGTTGGCTTCGGTGTTATTGGGGGATTTGCCCAGTCTTATGTGCTATGTGGAAGCCCTGTCTCTTTAGTCCGTTGACAGTTCTGTGTGTTAATTTGTGTGTCTAAATCATAGTGTACCATCTGGTTCTTTTCTGTGTGATGTTGTCATTATATGTGTTCTTTGAGTGTGTTTGTGAGTTTGCAGCTTTTCTGGAGGTGTTGTGTTTGTTTTGTATTTGTGTTTTTATTTTTTGATTGAGCCTGTGTACTAATGTGTGTCATGCCCATTGTTTCTAGATATTTGTATGATTTTACTCATTTCTTTTTCATAGTTTCTCTTGTCGAGTGGGATCCTGTTTAATCTATGTAACATACGTCTTAGTGCTGCAAGCTTCTGGTTGTGGGGATGAAAGTTGCCAATAACATTCGATCTTTGGCAAGAACATCCGACAGTTGGCAATACAAACCAAAACACTGCATCAAAACAAGTGTTCAGTTCCTAATGCTGTGAAATGTGGAAAAAAACCCAAGTGTCAATTATAAGAAGAGCAACGGTACCAAAAATGGAACAAAAACAAAATATGTAGAAAATCGTCCACACAGCCTGTAAGTATGCAGAATTTAAAATATTACTACATCATACCAAAAACCAGCCACCATAACTGTTTATAACCTATAGGTACATTTCCCCAAAATGTAAACTAAATAGTAAAAATATGTACATATTCCAGGCCTCTGAAGGTGCCTTGCAGAAAATAAAGGCGAGACGCGCATAGCACGAAAATTGTCTTTCACTCAGTTGTAGTCAGACGGTCCAAAAAGTACAAATTATCCATATACCGTAAGAGTAATACTCATCGCAAATAATATCTCAACCTATATTGAGAACCGAATAAAAAATTTGGAGTTATCAGTTTTCAGCACTGCCTCGTATTTTTACTTTGAATTACAATCGCTCTCGTCGACGTTCCTCTTATGTGCATCAGTTTTTTTTCCAGTATTAACAATTAACTGTGGGGAATACGGATTGCTTCTCTGCCTTTAGCCTTTGTCTGAACCCAATTAAGTTCTGTCTCGCTATTCGACGCTTATTGATCTCTACTGATTCTTGTACATGATGTATTTTTCCCGTCTTACGCTATAGCTTACACCTACCGTTGATGAGGATTCCAAACGTAACATGAGATGCAGTTCATTGTTCTATGTGATAATTAAGTCATGGCTGCAAAAACCTCACACGCTTCATTTACAGAATAGAGGAAACACTTGTAGAAGCCGTAATCGAAGAAGACCAGTTTCGTTTCCGGAACAATGAAAGTACACTGAAGTCCACACTGACCCTAGGACTTACCTTAGAAGACGGACTCAAGGAAGGCAAACCTTTCATGCCATTTGTAGAGTAGAAGGAAGCTTATGGCAATGGAATACACTCTATCAGATTCTGAGGGAAGCAGGAGAAAAATATAGGGAGCGAAAAGTTATTTACAACTGGCACAGAAATCAGACTGCAATTGTTGAGTACGTTGATTCAGTAAGCGGCAAATGAAACCAAGGCGAAATTTGCACAGCAGATTAAAGTGCAAGGAGAAAAATTGAAACATTGCAATGTACCGATGACATTATAATTCTGTCAGAAACACAAGACTTGATAGTGTCCTTGTAGAATCTGGCAAAGGTGAAAATTAACAAAAGTGGTACGAGAGTAATATAATGTAATGGAATTAAATTAGGCGATGTGGAGAAGCTGTGATTAGGAACTGAGATGTACTCAGACCAGTTAAATAACTGACGATGGCCGAAGTAGAAAGAAAATAAAATGCAGACTAATAATAGAAGAAAAAAGCGAAAAAGAGAAGTTTGTTAACACCACATGTAAATGTGAGTTTTAGAAAAATCATCTGAAGACACTGATTTAGCCATGCACGGAAGTGAAATGTGTATCATAGGCATTTCATGTAAGAAGAAAGTAGAAGTTGTTGAAATGTGATACTGAAAAAAGTTCAAATGTAGATGGGCACATCAGATAAATAATTAGTATTGAATCGAATTGGGAAATGGAAATATGCTGCAAAACTTGACTAAGAGAAGGGATCGGTTTATTGGACACATCTTGAAGCATCAAGCAGTCGTGAGTTCGGTAATCGAAGGAAATGTGATCGGTAAAAATTGCAAAGGAAGATGAAGGCTGGAATACAATAAGTGGATTCAGATGCATGTAAGCTCGTCTAGTTACTCGGAGATGAAGAATCTTGTAAAGGATAGGTTACCATGAAGGGCTGTAGGAAGCCAGTACTGAGAGTGCAAACTACAACAAAACTTAAACTTTTATGACTGTCTGGAGTACAGCTCAACCAAGTCTTTAGGGCCAAGCGACAGGGTCAAGTTTTTAGACTCTCTTTTGGAAGTATCCTGCAAACATTCACATTCTCCCCGACCACAGCCCAGCGTCGAAACTAAGCTGGGCCAAGACACGAGACCACCAAGTAAATTCAAATTGCGTAGCAACTTCCAAATTCAAAGGATTTCCTTTCGCTTTCGGTAGCGTCAAATCTTCGTTATTGCCGAATTACAGACCATTATTTCTATTATACGGAAATGAATGACCGTGCCCCTCTCGCCTCTGCCTTTCTCCAAACCCTGCCCCTCTATCTTCCATCTTTCTTCCCACCCCTCTTCTATATCTATATCTACATTTACATGGCCGCTGTAGGAATCACACTTAAGTACCTGGCAGAATTCATCGAACCACCTTCATAATAGTTCTCTATTACTGAACTCTGGAAAAACGTCAGCAAAAATAGACACCTACGTCTTTCCGTACGAGCTCTGATTTCCCTTATCATGATAATTGTTTCTCCCTACGTAGGTCGACAACAGAATATTTTCGCAGCCGGAAGATGAAGTTGGTGATTGAAATTTCGTGACAAGATCCTACCATGACGATAGTCGCCTTTGTTTTAATTACTTCCATCCCAAATCCTGTATCATATCCACGACCCTCTTTTCTCTGTTTCTCGATAATACAAAACGTGCTGCCTTTCTTTCTCGAAAATGAAGAAGAGGATCGAATTTAACGTCCCGTCGACTTGGGGGTCATGAGAGACGGAGCATAAGCTCGGAGGGTGTCAAGGATTAGGAAGGATATCAGCCGTGCCCTTTGAAATGAACCATCCCGGCATTTCCCTGGAGTGTTTTAGGGTTCAAAAGGCTCTAAGCAGTATGGGACTTCTGAAGTCATCAGTCCGCTGGACTTAGAACTACTTAAATCTAGGGACATCACACACACCCATGCTCGAGGCAGGATTCGAACCTGCGACCGTAGGAGCAGCGCGGTTCAGGACTGAAGCGCCTAGAACCGTCGGGGACAGCGGCCGGCGGGAGTGGGTTAGGGAAATCACGGAAACCCTAAATCAAGATGGCCAAACACGAGTTGAATAGTCGTCCTCCCGAATGCGAGTGTGTGCTCGTTCTGAACGTTCTCGATGTGCTCTGATAATCCTGTCTGGTAAGGATCCCGCACAACGCAACAGTACTCAGAAGAGAACGGACAACCGTAGTGTAGCCAGTCTGTTTAGTAGATCTGTTGCATCTTCTAAGTTTTCTGTCGATAAAAAGCAGTCTTTGGTTCGCCTACCTCACAACATTTTCTATGTGTACTTTTCAGATTAAGTTGTTAATAATAGTAATTACGAGGTATTTAGTTGAATTTACGGCGTTTATATTAGAGTGATTTATTGTGTAACTGGCGTCTAACGGATTCCTTTTAGCACTCATTTGGATGACCTCACACTTTTCATTATTTTGGGCCAACTACCAATTTTCGCACCCTACAGATGCCTAAATCGTTTCGTAATTTGTTTTAATCTTCTGACGACTTTACTAGACGACATACCAGAGCATCATCTGCAAACAATCTAAGACGGCTGCTCAGATTGTCTCCTAAATCGTTCATATAGATGAGGAACAACAAAGGGCCTATAACACTCTCCCCTCACTCCTTCCCTGTGGACCGGGCGGTGCGCCGTGTTTTCGGGTGTAGCGGTGCTGACGATGGGTAAGTCGGCTGAAACGCCGTCGGGCGGCCGGGCGCTGTGACCCGGCGCTTGCCGCGGCTGCGTATTGATCGCCGCCGCCGTCGCCGCCGCCTCCGCGCCTAGCCGCGTGGGCGCAGCCGCGCCGACTGCGGCGATACGCTCAGAGCAGACCAGACGGGACAGACCGATCTGCCCCGCGGCGCGCTGCCCGTCAACCGCAGCCGGCCGGCGCTTTCACTTATTCACCGGCCGCATCACCAGCCCGACGCCTGATGGCCCCTGTCCGGTGCTCGTGTCGCACCACCGCGGCCGCCGGGGACCCCGCGGACGCGTCATCACCACTCCCCTATCCGGTCTGTTCTCTGTGAATCGCTCTGTAAAGCTCTCGCGAAAGGCCACTGCGAAAAAATCGTGCTAGTCTTGTTAGCAGTAAATTTCTACATATTCACGATTCAATGGGGCACATTTTTCCCAAGCGACTTGTGACCACCTCGGAAAGCACCTCGCAGTCATTTCGAGAACGCTTGCGACGGTAGCTTAGTCTTCCCGAGAGAGAGAAGTCAATGGGTGCAATGTCCGGAGAATACGATGAGTTGAGACCAAATCAGACAGTCAGAAGAAGAGCCATGAATGATGATGCCCTCTGTGGAATCAGCTGCGGCCTTGCGATTCAGCAGAAACAACCCTTTGGACGAAACTTCCTGTCAGATTAAAACGGTGTGCCGGACCGAGACTCGAACTCGGGACCTTTGCCTTTCGCGGGCAAGTGCTCTACCGACTGAGCTACCCAAGCACGACTCAGGCCCCGTCCTCACAGCTTTAATTCCGCCAGTACCTCGTGTCCTACCTTCCAAATTCTACGGAAGAAGGTTCGCAGGAGAGCTTGTGTGAAGTTTGGAAGGTAGGAGACGAGGTACTGGCGGAATTAAAGCTGTGAGGACGGGGCGTGAGTCGTGCTTGGGTAGCTCAGTTGGTAGAGCACTTGCCTGCCAAAGGCAAAGGTCCAGAGTTCGAGTCTCGGTCCGGCACACCAGTTTAATCTGCCAGGAAGATCCATATCAGCGCACACTCCGCTGTAGAGTGAAAATTTCATTCTAGAAACATCCCCCAGGCTGTGGCTAAGCCATGTCTCCCCAATATCCTTTCTTCCAGGAGTGTTAGTCCTGCAAGGTTCGCAGGAGAGCTTCTGTGAAATTTGGAAGGTAGGAGACGAGGTACTGGCGGAATTAAAGCTGTGAGGACGGGGCGTGAGTCGTGCTTGGGTAGCTCAGTTGGCAGAGCACTTGCCCGCAAAAGGCAAAGGTCCCGAGTTCGAGTCTCGGTTCGGCACACAGTTTTAATCTGCCAGGAAGTTTCATATCAGCGCACACTCCGCTGTAGAGTGAAAATTTCATTCTAGAAACTCTTTGGACAGCTACCCACGACGTTCCGTGTTGATAGCCTCCCTTAATCTCGTCAGGAGATTTCAGAGTATCATCGTGTTACGGTTTGGGCGTATCTACATCTATATCTACATAGACTCTCCGCAAGCTGCCGTAGGGCGCGTGGCGGGGTACCCTGTACCACTACTTGTCATTTCCATTTCTGTTCCACTCGTGTGAACCCTAATTTCTCGTATGTTATCTTCGTGGCCCTTACGCGCAGTGTATGATGACGGCAGTAGAATCGTTCGGCAGTCAGCTTAAAATGACGGATCTCTAAATTTTCTCAATAGTGTTCCTCAGCCGGCCGGTCTGGAACCGCGCGACCGCTACGGTCGCAGTTTCGAATCCTGCCTCGAGCATGGATGTGTGTGACGTCCTTAGGTTAGTTAGGTTTAAGTAGTTCTAAGTACTACGGGACTGATGACCTCAGCAGTAAAGTCCCATAGTGCTCAGAGCCATTTAAACCATTTAGTGTTCTTCAAAAAGAACGTCGTCTTCCCTCCAGGGTTTTCCATTTGAGCTCCAGAAGCATGTCTGTAACACTTGCGTGTTGTTCGAACCTACGGGCAACGAATCTAGCAGCACGCGTCTGAATTGGTTCGTTGCCTTCATTCAGTCCGACCTGGTACGGATCCCAAACACTCGAGCAGTAGTCAAGAACAGGTATCACCAGTATCCTATATGCTGTCTCCTTCCTTAGAATTCTCTCAATATACCGAACTCGGTCATTCGCCTTCCCTACCCCAGTTCTCACATGCTAGTTCCATTTCGTATTACTTTGCAGTGTTACGTCCAGATATTTAAACAACGTGACTGTGTCAAGCAGGACATTACCAGTACTGCATCCGAATATTAAGGGTTTGTTATTCGCATTAACTTTCATTTTTCTACATTCAGTGCTAGCTGCCATTCTTCACACCAACTAAAAATTTTGTCTAAGTCGTATCCTCCTAGAGTCGCTCAACTTCAAAAATGGTTCAAATGGCTCTGAGCACTATGGGGCTCAACATCTAAGGTCATCAGTCCCCTAGAACTTAGAACTACTTAAACTTAACTAACATAAGGACATCACACACATCCATGCCCGAGGCAGGATTCGAACCTGCGACCGTAGCTGTCGTGCGGTTCCAGACTGTAGCGCCTAGAACCGCTCGGCCACTCCGGCCGGCCGCTCAACTTCGACACCTTACCGTACACCATAGCATCTTGAACAAACAACCGCAGATTGCTACCCACCCTGTCCGCCAAACGTTTACGTAAATAGAGAACAACAACGGCTCTATTACACTTCCCTGGGGCACTCCTGACGATACCCTCGTTTCTGATGAACGCTCGTCGTCGAGGACAACATACTGCAGTCTGTAACTTAAAAAGTCTTCGAGCTACTCACATATCTATGAACCTGTTCCATATGCTCTTACCGTCGTTGACAGCTAACAATGGGGCATCGTGTCAATTGCTTTTTGGAACACAGCCTAGCATTTGCAAAATAAACTCTACAAAAATACTTTCGTCCGATTCTTAATAATACAGAAACAACGTTGCAGAGGAACGTTAGTAGAAACAATACTGGATTTCGCAGAACGCGATTTACATTACGATACTGCGGTGTCCGGTTGCTCTCACGGTTTTCGACATACTCGTGTCCATGCTGGCGACAATGACCAGCTCCATCTATAATGGCTCAAATTAAAAATGGCCAGTACTCCGCACGGTGGGATAACAGTAAAATCAGAGTTTGTTTCTAATGTTTGTTTTTCTACACACGGTTATTTCCTGGCGATGGCCTAAATATGAAATCTTCTACGAAGCAGTGACGGAAGGATCCATGAAGATGGCTATAGATCCGAAGGCCTTGGGTATATAACGCCGTATATACACACAAAGTGCTATGGCCACTCTTCCATGTTAATAAACGAGCTGTCGGATAGTTTGGTCGTCAAACTTAGGCCGTTTGTGGATGACGCTTTTGTCTAGGGAAATGTGCTGTTGTTGAATTACTGTAAGGTGCAATGGATGATAACTTGCATTAAATGAAGATAAGCGGAACGAAATTGGACCACCAGATAAGATCAGTTGTAGGGAAGTCGTATGGCTATTTATGGTTCGTTGGCAGAGTTTTGAGAAAATATAGTGCTTATAGTACGCAAGTTACGTAACGCTGAGTCACGGAAGGTACTTCTTATCTTTCCCGTTCCATTAGCGAATGGCGCGTAAAAATTATGACTATCCGCTAACGCCCGTATTAAGTCCAATTCCTCTGGTTTTGTTGTTTGGCCATTTCTCGAGAAGTATTTGAGAGGTTGTAAAACGTTGCCCGCGTCTTTCGGGAACACAAATTTTGGAATGCCAACAAGAGACCTCACCGTGATGCACAACGTCTCTCTCTTAGTGGCTGCCGCTGGAGTTTGGGTGGACTACTTCTTCCGCGGATGAATTACATTTCCTTGATCCTAAAACGGCGGAGTTTCTGAATTCCTAGAACGGTGTAAAGGATCCATTTTGACACAACATAAAATATTTTCATATTGACTTTAACAGGTGCATTGTTTTAGTGTTTGCTAATCCATAACTTTCTCTAGTAATCAGAATAATTATTTAACGTGGTAATTAATAAATACTTATTTATTTCAACAACAAAATATCTTAAAAATTGTAGCTTACAAATTTGATGTTGAAACTGGAAATTTGATGTTGCAAATGCTAATAAGTTACCTAAAATGTAGATTTTCATTTATTAACTATATGTACAATCTTCTGAACACATTTAGTATATTTGATCCATATTACTTTCGTATGTGTTCTATACAAGATTTTGTATTAATTATCACTCAGGTCATTGGAATCTGCTAGACGCACTTAGCATAGGTGATTTCTTTTTTACACAAACATTTTCTGCCCACGGCTTTGTGACATTTTACACAGTTTTCGCTGATTTTGTTGCCTTTGCAGACACTGATTTGGCACCTCCTCTGCTTTCAAGGTGATTTCGGTCCAATATTCATCTTTCTTTGCGTGCTCTTCTCCCTCTTTCAATCCCTTTAGTTCATTCGCCACCTTAAGTGTGAACTACTTCCTTTCCATTTTCTTGCTCCTCACTTTGTTGTAGATGACTCATGCCACCATGTCCACGCTGTTGTAGAACACATGCAATGGCCATCTCGCAACTGCAACGTTTGTAGTATGTGGACGGGTAATTTGATCAACCACGTACACTCCATACTTAGTTGCACTGTTGAATCTTATGGTTTCAGGTTTCTTCTTTCCTTCCTTGCTTATTGTTACTTCAGCATGCAGTGTACTCGGAAGAACGACGTTTTTATCCTCCTTTCCTTGGTGTACAGTCATGGTGCAATCTATGTTGCAGGATGGTGGTTGTATGTATTGGTGGTATGTATTTCAGCACTGGGCTTCCTTACCTAATCGGGAATTTCATGACGGATCCTGTTCATTGTTCCAACTAATGAAGAATTGTTTTCTTCGAGTTTATTACCGAGTTGAAGAGACCTAAAGGACCTAAAGAAGTTGCCCGTCGTCACACATCTTCATTGTTTTACAAAGGGTGCATGGGGGCTTAATTATATATAGTGCAAATATTTTTAATTTTAGTCGCTGTCTGTCCGGTTACGCTGTCTCGTAACCGGTTGGCCCTGACTAGTATTAGTACGCAATCTGATTGCATAGAATAACAACAAAGAATGAAAGGAAATTTACATTACCACAATTAATTAATTAAGTCCCCAGCAACTATAAAAGCTACGAAACAAAAACTACGAAACAACAAAGCACAAGTGTAACTGTTCTGTGTGTGGAAGTGTGATTCAACGTACACATCTGGCACGGTTCTTCCTCAATAAGACAAGATATTTTAAATACCATTTACACTGAATTAATTAAATAAAACTGAAATACTATAATTGCACATAGAAACCCGAATTACAGTCTAATACATGAACACAAGCCAGATGCTTTGTTGACTGAACCTGTGACCAAGAGGCATTGTTAGTTAGGAAATTTAAAAAAAAATGTTTTTTACCTTCATATATATTGACTAAAAATACACTCTGATCATTACAACATCTCCATTCGAACAACATCTGCTGACTAGTCCATCAAAACAACTGCACACGACATGGCCTCAACTAGTACAGCTATCGACATCCGCTCAGCAAAGCACTAACCACCACAACTTCTGAACGAGCACTGCCAGTGGAGGCGGCGGAATAAAACCCTTTGGCGTGATCTCTGGCGCTGTGACTCAGTGTAGCCACCTTTCATACGCCCCTCCCCCGCGGGCTAGAATTTGATGGTATTTTTGCCAGCATTGGTGGTGAAAATACCACCAAATTCGTCAAAATAAAAATACAGACAAAAATAAAAGATAATATTAATAAGTAAATATCACATAACTAGATAAATTTTGGCTTGGCACTGACCCTTCAATAACCTAATATATAAAATACAGTAAGGAATACAAATGCTTGCATACATGTGATTTTACATAATAGTTTACACAAGTATTATGTGGTTAAACAATTCAATCAATAGCGTCAGCAATGACGAATAGGTGTAGGTAAGAGTCTCATAACTTTTCATAAACAGTAAATACACAAAAAAATCAGTTTATACAAATATTCACATAAAATCCTTTCAATAGTTCAATAAACAAGTAGCACTCCTCAGAGTAGTTCACAGTTCCAACAGTAGCACCCAGAAATGGTCAACAGGTGCAAATAGCAGTCTCATAACATTTCATCAGCAGTATTTAAACAGCTCCAACAGTGGCACCCAGCAATGTTGAACAGGTGCAGACACCAACAAGTGACATTATGTCAGTAGAAGCAGTTCCATCAGTGGCACCCAGCAATGTTGAGCAGGTGCAGACACCAACAAGTGACATCATCTCAGTAGAAGCAGTTCCATCAGTGGCACCCAGCAATGTTGAGCAAGTGCAGGTAACAGTCCATAATATTCACTATCACTAATTAGACAGCTCATCAGAGTTCATCAGCAGAAATTAAACATTTCCAAGTGGCACCCATGATGTTGAACAAGTGCAGGTAACAGTCCATAATATTCACTATCACTAATCAGACAGTTCATCAGAGTTCATTAGCAGAAATTAAACATTTCCAAGTGGCACCCATCATGTTGAACAGGTGCAAGCACGTACAACAGTTTGAAGGCACACACAATTGCTTTTACAAAATTATTATGAATGCTCTTATACTAAACATACAAATTATAACAAACACACAAATGATATCAGATAATTGTCATATTAACTATTACAATACACAAATAACAGTAAACCTATAATATTTGTGGGTGTCAGTGCAAGCCACAACAAACACGTAAAATAACTTTAGGAGATAGGTCGGTACCAACTATTTGGAATTAGGAAAGGAAAACACACAAAACACATGCACTCATCTTTCATCCACATTTAAGTACTACTGTGTAACTGAATAGTGTTAACTGTGTAAATGCAATTCTGTCAAAATTTGATGTTCAACTTGTGTATCAAGTAGTAGTGGCACAGTGTATAACATTCAATAATAGTTAGTCAACATCATAGTCATCATGTCAAGACCAATGTTTGCCAAGCCAAATCAAAATGTACGGTTGCTGAACAACTGTCAGTGTGCCAAGATATGCAATTGCTTCCTCTCTCCAAAAAAAAAAAGTATATACTGCTTAGTGATTTAACAAAGTGTGTGTGTAGACAATCTTCCTTCCACTTGAGTGTTCTAGTCTGCCATCTTCATCCTCCTTGTTCCATATAGACCAACAAAAAAAATATGCTCCTCACTTACTTTACCTCTTATCCACCAAAACTCCAATAATCATCAGCATCACATAATCTTAATACTTCAATAATACCTCTTACGTCGATACATATAAACCTTGTCGCCAATATCATTTACCTTACCCCTTGTCCACCAAAAATCCAATAATCATAAACTTCACACAATCTCAATACCTCAATAATACGTCTTCAATACGTCGACACATATAAACTTTATCGCCAATATCATTTCACTTCCATAACAACTCTTTCCTCTAGTTAGTCTCCTCGAACAAGTACAGATAAAATCCTAGTGCAAACTTCAATTTATCATCCAGCGCAACCCGAAGAGACAATGTCCACACACAACCTCTGTGTAATCCATCTTACCCAAATCTTCTACTCATTATGAATTATAAAATACATTTTGGTTACCTTGTCCATCATTAAATAAAAGAAATGCATACATGACCTCTAACAGCCTTTAGTTTGAATAACTCTCAGTAAGTAAGTACGAGTACGGAGTGTGAATGATCGTAATATTTCACAGTGTACACACCACTTCAAGAATTATGGCAAAACAGAAGCAAACATGTGGAGTATTTTTTGTGTCAAGTGTCACTTGCTATTTCAATTGCTCACGAAGAATGCAGTGTAATAACTGTCAATGGTCTAAACCTAATGTTGGTATGTCATGTCGTTAGCTTCCTTCCTATTAGCATAAATTTATACAGCTTCCATAAAACCTCCAGCTCATGTGACTTCAATGAAGTTTCTTGTACTAATGTCGTTCGTAGCATTATAGTAGTTCATTTTCTTATCTTAAAATATAAGGCACTGAGCGTAAGCAAAACATGCAACAGCGAGTAAATATACCAGTAGAGAACAGAATGTCAACAAGTGGATGCAGCACAATCCCTACAACGAGGTTCTGCCAAGCAAACAATCTATAATTAATACCATAGTGTAACCTAAACTCTATGTTCGTACACAGTATATCAGCATTTCTATATACCAAATTAAAGAGTAGTTATGACAACAAAACAGAAATGTGTAAATATGCAATCCATACGCAAAGCAGCAAATATATATCTTACATAATAAACAGGTCATTAGCATCACATCAGCATAAGCAAATAAATGTTCATATGTAATCTTAATAAGTAAACATGAAGGCGCAAGCAGATAAATCACAAAGTATAACTTACATACATAACCATATCAGCACAATTAATCATGTGACAAATATAATTTAAATAAATAAGCACAGCAGGCACATAAAAAAATAATGTGACATCAGTGAAAAAGCATAGCAGCCAAGCGATGCATAATATACATAAGTAAAAACTCTGTTCATTAATCAATCATTGTCAAAATCAGATAACACAAAGTATAAATCACGTAATCGCGAGCAGCAAATTACGTCTAAAGTACGTACCTAAGTGGAAATATGTTACCAGAAAAATAAACTCAATTATTAGTTACCTTTTTAGTTTATTAGTTTCTTCTTCGAAATTACATTCTTCCTGAAAATTTCTCGATAGCAAGTCCTCTTAACGTCGGACACACACAGAATTTACCTGAAGATCTTAAATATTTTATACAACCGTATCCTGAAAAATACTGAACGTTAATAACATAATTTATCAAGTCACTATAGCTTTATACTGAATTTAATCAGAGAAATTAGACTGTGTATTTGTTCACGGCTGTCAGTGCATTTGCACTGAGCGCTCGATCAGCTGTAGGTACGCGTGACGTAGGAAGTAATTGTTTGCGGTCAACGACTGCCCTGTGCGCCGCGCAGACTTGACTGTTGCTTTGAGTATGTGCCGCCGCCGGAACACGGCGCGGTATCCTTGTACTCTCCGTGTGTTTACGTATAAATGTTAGTTTATCTAAAGTATGTCATTCCACAAAAATTTTAACGTTCGATATATGATGTATTCCCTTAGAGCGCCGAGATTTAAGAGTTTCTACTTCGACAGTGTTATCATGAATAATTTTGCGAACTCTATATGGACCGTTATAAAGCAGAAAAAATTTGCGACACAAGCCTTTTCCTTTGTGAGACAAACGATGAGACTTAATTAACATCTTTTGACCAACTGACAAGGTTTTTAAACGACCACGACGTTTAGCTGATTCCTCTCTTCTAGCAGCCGCAGATGCAATATTTTATAGAGCCAGGTTGACAACTTCAGAATGTCGCAGTTTCCGTGAAGGCGGAAAAAGAACGATTTCAGAAATGCGATTTGTCGGTGCTTTATTTTTTAATATCAGTATAGGCGGTAAGGAAGTTGAATCATTAGGGAGTTCATTCAGAATGTTTTGAAAAATATGAAGATACTGATCCCAAGTTCTGTGGTCCTGATGACAATAAAGTCGACACAGTTTATTGATTTCCTTCATCCATCTCTCTGAAGCGTTAGATTGAGGGTGAAAGAGTGAAATGGAAGTTGGTTTAATCTTACGACGCCGTAGAGTACGAAGCCAAATTTTAGAGCGAAACTGTGATCCATTATCTGATATAACCTTATCAAAATGACCCACTTCTTTAAGAAAATGTTTGATGAAGGCGGTAGATACTGAACGAGCTGTTGCTTTACGTAAAGGTGTAAAACACACATATTTTGATGTCAATTCCACTGCTACTAAAATGTACGCAAAACCATTAGTAGAACGAACCACTGGACCGAACAAATCGACTGCAGCCATGTCCTTTAATTTCGCTGGAATGATAGGAAACAACAGTGCTCTGTGAGAAATAGTTGGCGGCTTAGCCTTTTGACATAATTTGCATTTGGCAAGAACAGATCGAATACGTTTTTCCTTATTACTGAAGTAGCAATTTTCTCGTAATTTATGAAAGCATTTTCTGGGACCAAAGTGTGCATAACTGAAATGTGTATTCCAAATCAATTTATTAACCCACTCATCAGGAACGCAAACTAACCAAACAGAGTTGTCGACCGATTTTCGTTTAAAAAGAATACCATTGCGAACTAAATAATACTGTCTAATCGCTACGCTTTCCTTTCTCCTCCACTTCTCCTTAATGTCCTTCCAGATTGGATCCTTATTTTGCTCCTTAGCGATGTCCCGGAGCGAAGACGAAATAAAATTTTCAAACGCAACACCTTGAATATACATCAAACAATAATTGTTTCCTTTGCAGTCCTCTTCAGCACTTTGTTTCAAACCCATAGGTGCACGTGATAAAGCATCAGCAATAATATTTGAAGAACCCTGTATGTAAACAATACTAAAATCAAATTCCTGTAGGTACAGCGCCCATCGTGACAATCTTCCATGAGTTAATTTTGTTGACATAAGAAATTCCAGAGCCCGATGATCGGTGTAAACCTTAGTATATCTGCCAAACAAAAATGTCCGAAATTTTGTTAAAGCCCACACAACAGCCAAGGCTTCAAGTTCCGTAATCGAATAATTCTTTTCTGATTTAGAGAGAACACGACTTCCAAATGCAATAGTTTTCTGTACTACAACGCCGTTTTCTTGTATCTCTTGAAATAAATGTGCACCTAGGCCTTTGTATGATGAGTCCGTCGCCAAACAAAAATCTTTAGGTAAATCCGGATGTGAAAGAAGTGGAGCAGCAACTAAAGCATCACGAAGTTGTTAAAATTCTGACTTAGCTTCCTCACCCCAACACCAGTTAGAATTCTTTCCAGATAGTTCACATAAACGAAGTGTGGCCAAATCGTCCAATCTAAAAAAGCGTCTAAGAAAATTACAGACACCAAGGAAACTACGAACATCACGTTTTGTAGTAGGAACAGCATAATTACGAATAGCATCTAGTTTCTCTGGATCAGGAAGAATACCTTCTGTAGAAATAATATGACCAAGAAATTTCACCTGAGAACGACCAAATTCAGATTTTTCCAAGTTCACTGTAATGCCAACTCTGGAAAAAATACGTAATAATGAATCCAAAATTTTGTTATGCTCACTCCAAGAACGTTTAGCAATAAGAATATCGTCAACATATGAAGTAATATTGTCACGAAGATAAACAGGTAAAATTTCGTTTAAACTACGAATGAATGCTGCTGAAGTTACAGTAAGTCCAAACGGTAATTTCCGGAATCACTTTTGGGTAAAATAGTCATATCCGGTTATTCTTTACCGACTCTAGATAGATTGATAGTTGAAGAGTTGTTTTGATAGATACAAAGAATAGTAATAGAGTAGGCAGCGGTGCAGAAAACTAAAAGGGAAATAGCACTGCTACAGCTCGGGGCCCTGTGCACGCTACGGCACTTATTCACTTAGTGTAGCGAATCCCCTGAGGACCTAAATAGCCACACATAAATTCCAGTTTGTGACTTAGTGGCCAATTTGGTGGAAATACGTACATAAATTGATCTAACCACGAACATGGATGTATGTCATCCTTAGAATTGCGAAAGATCTTAAATTTCCGAACAGTTAAAAAGTGTTTATAGTCAAAGTTTTCGCCTCGTGGCGACAAAGACCTCCCGCGTCTGTCCCAGTCCGAATGTCGATTATTGTCAAGTTCGCGCGCCTGGCGCTCTCTTGTTGCATCTCGTAAATGAAATAAATTATTTTCTTCAAAGCCCTCTGCTATCTGTGATTCTAAATTTCTTCTGTTGTCTTTTCCTACGATTTCGCCTTCAATTTGTTTGACTTGCTTTCGTAATGCCTCAAATTCCCTTTTAACGCGTTCATTAAATTTTCCCTGATTTTCAACATGTTTATTTATGCTCTGGTACTCTTCTGTTTCTGCAAATGGCAATGGAGCTGTATGATCTGAATCTCTGTCCCCATTTAAACTAAGATTTGCCAATTTATCTGAAATCTCCTCAACTCTTTCCGATAAGTCACCTATTTTTTCTTTCTGTTCATTTACGTCTTCCGTAAGTGTCGCGACTCGGGTTTCAGTATTGACACATTTAGTAGTTAACTGTTCATATTGTTGTGTTAGGTTATTTATTCTGTCATTTGGTACGGATTCCTCGATTCTCTCAAATATTTCTTCCTTATCGTGTGCACGTTGTAAATTTAACTCTCAAAATTTTTGTACTATCACGCGATCTCTTTCTTCCTGTTCTCTATCCTGTTCCTTTTGTCTAATTTCTATTGCAATTAATCTATTATTGTGAGAATTCAAAATCGGTTGTACTTCTTCTCTAATTTCTTTCTTTAATTCATCTTTCATGTTTTTGAAACATGTCCATATTCGTAAGTCTAACCATGTTTCCATTGTTCCCATCTCAGTTCTAATTGTTGCTATTTGTGATCCCACTGTTTTTAATTCAGATCTTAACTGTGTTTCCATTGTTCCCATCCGTGATCCCAAATTTAATATAACACCCATCAACTGCTCCATATTAACTGGTTCGAAATTCTTTTCGCCCCTAACATTTCCCACAAAACCAGCTTCCTTCGTCATAGCTGTAAAGCTATCTGTGTTCGATACTATTCCAGAATCTTATGTCGTTAATCTCGTATTCTGAAAATTCTTTAATTGTGAAAAGTTTTGAACTGGTTCTGGACTATTTTCCCTGCTTATTAAATTGTTTTCTACTTCATTATTCATCATACTGTTCTCCTGTGTTGGCGAGTTCGCCATGTTAACAATTTCGTCATTCTCACTATTCATCATTTTTGCCTTTTTCATCGATCGCGTAATCATTTACAAAACATACAAAACTCGTCACTATACGAAAATTACACACAATATGACACTTTATCACCAACAATACCATTCACATGAAATGCTTCCCTCAAACACGATTAACGAACAATTGAAATCTTCATAATTGCACAAAATTGTCAAACGCGTATACAAGACATCAAAAATTAAATTCTGGAAAAATACCATTAGAAGAAAGACAAGACAACTACAAATGTTGATTACCAAATCTACACATGCAATATAGACTACAATTTCTAAACTACAAATTACTACAACAATACTACTGTCTGCTCTTTTTACTATCAAAAGAATTCCAAGGGACGATCCGAAGCAGCGGTCGCCACGTGCATGGGGGATTAATTATATAAAATGCAAATATTTTTAATTTTAGTCGCTGTCTGTCCGGTTACGCCGTCTCGTAACCGGTTGGCCCTGACTAGTATTAGTACGCAATCTGACTGCATAGAATAACAACAAAGAATGAAAGGAAATTTCCGTTACCACAATTAATTAATTAAGTCCCCAGTAACTATAAAAGCTACGAAACAAAAACTACGAAACAACAAAGCACAAGTGTAACTGTTCTGTGTGTGGAAGTGTGATTCAACGTACACATCTGGCACGGTTCTTCCTCAATAAGACAAGATATTTTAAATACCATTTACACTGAATTAATTAAATAAAACTGAAATACTATAATTGCACATAGAAACCCGAATTACAGTCTAATACATGAACACAAGCCAGATGCTTTGTTGACTGAACCTGTGACCAAGAGGCATTGTTAGTTAGGAAATTTAAAAAAAAAATGTTTTTTACCTTCATATACATTGACTAAAAATACACTCTGATCATTACAACATCTCCATTCGAACAACATCTGCTGTCTAGCCCATCAAAACAACTGCACACGACATGGCCTCAACTAGTACAGCTATCGACATCCTCTCAGCAAAGCACTAACCACCACAAGTTCTGAACAAGTACTGCCAGTGGAGGCGGCGGAATAAAACCCTTTGGCGCGATCTCTGGCGCTGTGACTCAGTGTAGCCACCTTTCAAGGGGTCCTTGAGACGCTGAACGACGTAATCTCCGAGTGGTTGCTTCTCTCTATGAGTATTCTCTTTGCCGAGAAACAGGAAAGCCTTACATAATACTTTGTCATTACGTCGTCAGGCAGCCGGAATTTGAGATGTATTTGTCTGGTTTTTTGGATACGATCTGTGTGAACGTGCATCTTGTTTTGTTTGGTATTAGTTGCTCGTCAGTGTTTATACTTTCTCCAGGGCGGTAAGAGCGAATACTGTTTTCAGTTAACTTTCCCCAAATTTTAGATACAAGGCCGAATTTTTTGGCTGCCAGGCGTTCAGCTCGGTTTGATTTTTCATCGAAACGGTGAAATCCGAGAAGTTCGTGAAATCTGTCCCGTGGCATAATGCCCTTGATAAAAGTGGGCCTCCAAAAGTGCGGCCAGAGATCGTCCACAGACATATCTCTTACAAAAATGACACCCCAAGCATACATTATGATTATCAGTTTTTCCTGTTCCTCATGTGACACAGTCCAGTCATTGTTTTTAGTACTGTCCGATTATCTGATTCTGTGTATTTCTTAATGAGATGTAGCAGTGCTTCGTCAAAAATTAGACGGTGGGCACTGCTGGCAGTCGTCTACTGTTTGGTAAGCGTAATCAGTAGGACCTTCTCTCCTTCAGAACGATCACAGCTGACCTTCTTCCAGAAGATGATTAATTTCCAGTCACTTACACGGTTCCATCCCTTGCAACCATCTTTATAGATACTTCCAACTGTGACTGTTGTGATGAAAGTGGTGACGACTGGGGTAAATCAGCGTATGAATCCCCTTCATCTTCACTTGTCCCGGGTACATAATAATCATCTTCATCAGTGAATTCAATTTCGGAATTCCCTAAGAGATGCAACAATTCTTCATCAGAACATCCACGCTGATGATACATGTTCGAAAACGTGTTTCGCGAACAAAGACTACCGCTGAACGACACAATATAAACTGCGGTAGATTGGAATTTATACGTGCTAAGTTCCAACAATGAGCAGCAATGGCTCTGCACGACTGCTGACTTACCGCGTCGTTGTTGAATGATTTACAAATATTCAGAAGAGAAATTACAGTGGGGTCAAATTGACCCCTTCCGCCGTTCTAGGTATACCAAATGAAATGTCGAAGAAAATACAAATTTTGTAAATAATAATAAATCTTCGTAAAGAGGATAAAAATTAGGAGAATTCATATGATTTCATTAACGAGGTAAATGAAATGGATATGACAATGGAGGGAAAAAGTATGTCTGGGGTCGTTTTGACCACTTCTGCTGTTCTAGTGTTTAAGTTCTTCTGTTCAATCTCAGTTTTGCACCTACTTTTCGTATAATTTGTTGTTGTTTCGAGTGGTTTAGTCAATAGCGTACACGGAAGGCAGTGGAGTGCCTCGCCAATTTATCCGTAATATGTCACATTTATTCACATACAGGATCAGTTGCAAGCCCCTGCAACGACCGCCGGCCGAAGTGGCCGTGCGGTTAAAGGCGCTGCAGTCTGGAACCGCAAGACCGCTACGGTCGCAGGTTCGAGTCCTGCCTCGGGCATGGATGTTTGTGATGTCCTTAGGTTAGTTAGGTTTAACTAGTTCTAAGTTCTAGGGGACTAATGACCTCAGCAGTTGAGTCCCATAGTGCTCAGAGCCATTTGAACCATTTTTTTTGCAACGACCATTGTTCGTCTGCACGTCTTTTAGTAATCTGCTACACTCTTCTCCCGTTGCTACCTTCTAATTAGACAACTGCATCTACAAAGGGCATCAGGTAGATTCCCCATTCCTAGGTTTACGGAATGCGTTGGACACAGTTTCTCGCTGCAGACTGTTAATGAAGAAGCGAGCATACGAAACCGGTTGTCGGATGAGTTACTTCTTAAGTAACAGTATACATTATGTCGGCATCATGGACGGCGATTGTTCGTCAGAGTCAAGGGTGTCGCTACAACCGCCCCACGGAAATATGATAGGACTACTCTTATTCTCTACACAAGGGAACCCGTGCGAAACTTTCGCACTTTTATAGTTTTGAACAATGACAGTATAAGGAATAAATGTAGTGTTGGGATATGGGTAGTTGTAGGAAAGCAGAAAAAACGTCTTTAAATGTGAACCGAACGGCGTGAAATAATAAACACGAATTTATGATACATCCTTGTATATATATATTTCTGTACACAAAATTTTGATTAAAAGTCTTTACAGTATTACAATATCCGCTGTAAAAGGTATTTGATGCAAGAAGGGAATCTTCGTGTACTTCTTGTTTTTCAATTTACTTTAGGGATAAAAAAATGTTTTTGAGGCTACATCCAACTGTCCATGGATTTTGGTAAATACACCCTCTTTTTTGAAACAATTGACCCTACGACATCTTTATAGGGATCGCAAACGGAATTTTAAATGGCAACTGACTTCTTGTCAATTTGAAAGTCATGCTTGGAAAAGATGGTTTTCATTTTATCGGTGGTATTTTCCTGGTGCCCATCAGTTGGGCATTAATAGGTGAACAGGGGACCCGTCCGAAGCTCTCGCACTTTTATAGCTGTAAATAACGACAGCATTTGGAATAAGTGTAGTCGTTGGGATAAGGGTAGTTCGTGACAATCACAAATACGTTTGTCGCTCCTGAAAGTATATTCGTTTAGTAAACTAAACTTCTGCGGCGGGCAGAAATACTGGACTACCGCAGTGGTCACGGTTACTATCTATGACAATGCTGTATTCAAATTATCGAATTAATACGTAGTTTAAAACAGATAAATTGGTACTTCTAATAAAATAATATGAAAAGAGAGTCGCTTATTCGTGATTAATAGGTCAGCATCATAAAATTTAGGTAAAAAGCTGGGTATCCATGATACACTTTTGCGCGTGACAGTGAAAAGACTCTTATGTTAAGAATTTCCACAAATAGTAACTTTAATGCAAAATCGGCATGCAACCTCAGAAATCGTAAAAAAGACTCATTCACCCCTGGCTATTAGTATGTGTTGAGAAAAAGGGATCTGGACTGGAGACACAATATATATCATACACAAACTATTTGACGGATAAGGTGAGCAGCAATCTCTGACTTTGCTAATGACGCCATAGTGTACGGGAAAGTATCGCTGTTGAGTGACTGTAGGTGGCTACAAAGTGATTTCGACAGAATTAATATTTAACGTAGTGAATGGCAAATTGATCTAAATGCAGGAATATGTAATTTAACGCTGTATCGAATACTATCACAGTATTGGTCCCCACTACTATTGCTTGACACAAAAATGGTTCAAATGGCTCTGAGCACTATGGGACTCAACTGCTGTGGTCATCAGTCCCCTAGAACTTAGAACTACTTAAACCTAACTAACCTAAGGACATCACACACACCCATGCCCGAGGCAGGATTCGAACCTGAGACCGTAGCAGCAGCGCGGCTCCGGACTGGAGCGCCTAGAACCGCACGCCCACCGCGGCCGGCCTGCTTGACACAGACACGTCGATTAAATATTCGGGTGGAATGTTAGAAACCGATGTGAAATGGGACGAGCATATAAGGACTTCAGTAGGGAAGGCGATCGGTCGGCTTCGGTATGTTGGGGGAATGTTGGGAAAGTGTGGTTCATCTGTAAAGGACTCCGCGTATACAACATTAGTGTGATCCAGCCTCGAGTATTACACGAGTGTTTGGGATCCCCGCCAGGAACACATTGAGGCATACTGCTACGTTAGTCACCGGTAGGTTCTATCAACACGCGAGTTTTAGGCAGATGCTTCGTTAAATCATATGGCAATCCCTGGGGAGAAGACTACGTTATTTTTCCGAAGAACTATATAAAAAATTTAGAAAACCGGCATTTCTAACTGACTGCAGAACGATTCTAATGCCGCCAACGTACATTTCCAGTCAAGACAGCAAAGATAAGACAAAACGAAGAGAAATTATGTCTCATATGGAGTCGTTTTGCTCTCGCTTCAATTGTTAGGGAGCGGGAAAAGGAATCACAAGTAGTGGTACAAGGTACGCTCCACCAGGCACCGTTTGGTGGCTTGCGGTTCAAATGGTTCAAGTGGCTCTGAGCACTATGAGACTTAACATCTGAGGTCATCAGTCCCCAAGAACGTAGAGCTACTTAAACCTAACCAACCTAAGGACATCACACACACGCATGCCCGAGGCAGGATTCGAACCTGCGACCGTAGCAATCGCGCGGTTTCGGACTGAACCGCCTAGACCCGGTCGGCCACCGTGGCCGGCTGGCTTGCGGAATTTGTATGTAGATGTAGATGTTGAAAGGAGGTGACGTACAGATCGTTCGTGTGAACCATTCCTGAGTGCTGCTCAAGTGTTTGAGTTCGCCACAAGTTCAAATTAAAGGATGACAGTGAAATGATTCAGATGCGTGTAGCTAGAGTTATTACCGGACGGTTCGTTCTGCGCCGCGAGTTACGGAAGTGAGCTTAGATGGCAGTCCTTCGGGTGGAGGAAGACGGCATTTTCGCGAAACGTTGTCGAGTACGTTTAGGCTTGCGCGATTTACGACAGACTGCAGTACGATTCACGTGTCTCTATCGTTCACGTCTCGTAAGGACTGCAGTGACTCCGGTAGACTACGTATCGTGGGGAAGGATGCTGGCAATAATATTTACTTCGTTTCTTATGCGAGTGAAACGGGGTTGGAAGTGACTAGCGATCCAATTACCCTAGGCCATGCACTGTACTTCAGCGTGTGGATATGTATGGAGACGTAGATAGTTTAGTTCAGGGCCGGGCAGAAATTCTGCACGCGTGCGGTGCTCCTGCACATGTGCAACTTCCGGGTCACAGCGTGCACGCCGCAGCCGTCAGCGTTCATGTACTGCATGTTTCTAACCACAGATGTCGCTTTATCCTCTTGCTAGGATACTCTGTACCGGCGCATTCTAGTGCTCTTTCCACAGCTTGCAAGCCAACCATGGGATGGTATTTCGCGTATTAAACATTTAAAATACTGTCACTGTCTACTCATTGAGATGTCTACTTTTATGTTAACAGTTTAACCCAGTAAGACAATTAATACAGTTAACAACCGTGGGTTTTTATTAAGGCAGCTTGACTGATGGCACGTAAATACGAGTAATGTTTTTAATCTAGTATTTAAGAAAGAGAGCACTTAGTGACTTCCAACGAACCTTATTCATGATTTCAAATAAACATTAAACTAATGCAAGGTTTCCTACAACTAATTCTCGGTGCCCTCAGTTACACCCACATAATTTCTGTCTCACTGACCTCTGAACAGAATGATAACCGCAGACCTCTCGATGATCACCTGTTATTTCAATACCATTATTGCTACATCTTTCATCAGCTCCGTCTGAAATCTGCATAATAACCGACAATTAGATGAATGCTACGTTTTATCGACTTCAGCTGAGCGTAGCCCTTCACACATTAAAAAAAACCGTAAATGTAAGTATACATTGGAACAATCGGTTTAATGACCAACTTTCCTGATAATAATGTAACATGGAGCAGAATGAGGCACTAATGCACAGTTAGTAAACAATAATTTCTAATTATGAAAGGAATAAATCCAAACACGTTTACCACTGGTCATGAGAAATGATAATCGAGTTGTTGTGTCTCATCCATTTCCTTAAGGACATTTAATTTTGCGTGCCGTTCTTCACTCTTGAGTACACTACACTCGTCTTTGTGATACATATTGTAGTGTCTTTCAATTGAAAACTTACGCTGGCCGCCTATTATTCGGCGGCATAGCAAACACTGTGAGTTTTCACCAACGGCTACAAAAAAGAATTGCAGTTCCCAGTCATTTTTAAACGACTGAGAACATAGATCTCCCGTCCTTTGCTTTTTCACAGTACCTGCCATTTCTCAGTACTTATCTGTTAAGGTTACGGTTACCAGGGGTAAACGAGACTGGGTATGTTGCGCTCTTGCTTGTACCACATAAACAGCGAAGTGGAGCGCCGCCGTTCATTTAGGACACATGTCTAATAACAGATGTCGCTGTCGATCGCTGTCGCACACGTGCGCACATGTGCAGCACTTCCGCACGTCTGCACACTGTGCAGCGTTTGGCCGGTCCTGGTTTAGTTGCTTACCTCTGCCAGCATTTCATTTGTGAGAGCATGTACCACTTCCTCTGGAGCGAATCATTTATGAAAGCCAAAGTAATAGGCAGTGGACAAGTAGTGATGTGAAAAACGAGTCAGTATTCTACTGGAGGCAGCTTTCAAAGAAAAGTCTGAAAGGACACGTCTTTAGGCTAGAACTGAACAGTTCGTCATAAGAGGAACAAAAATTGTCGTTAGTTCGAGAATGTTTTTCCGGTGTCGACAATGTCCACTCCGGGAGTAAGTAGCTTACGTCATCGAACAGTTGCTCAGTTACGAGACAGCAAACACAGGCCAAATGCCAGAGGTTGGGTGCGACTGTGTGTCTGTTGTATTGACGGCAGCAGAAGCTCAGCGCCGTGGCATTAGGAGCAGTCAATTTCAAGTGTTGGTCGGCCACTGCGCGAGGTGAATCTCACACGGCGCGCGAGGTACGCCACTGCAGGTGACAACGAAATGGTTCAAATGGCTCTGAGCACTATGGGACTCAACTGCTGTGGTCATAAGTCCCCTAGAACTTAGAACTACTTAAACCTAACTAACCTAAGGACAGCACACAACACCCAGCCATCACGAGGCAGAGAAAATCCCTGACCCCGCCGGGAATCGAACCCGGGAACCCGGGCGTGGGAAGCGAGAACGCTACCGCACGACCACGAGATGCGGGCTCGGGTGACAACGCTCTCTGTCTCTGCTACGACAGGTTTTCTTCTTCTTCTTCCGGTATTGTGTGCTCGTACGTCGTAGCGGAACACTAACGTGTCATATCAAGCTGCGCACAGTCTTCTGTCTTCTGTTCGCGACCCTAGGTACAGGGTGAGGTGCACTACTTTTCACCTCGAACAACATTTAACTCGTTAAAAATATTTATGGTACACTAATTAGCATTTTTGTTGTCTTTAGAGAACTGCAAATTAAGAGTATTTAATGTAAGGATAGGTTAGTAGCCAATGGTGACGACGTGTTCATTGCAGTAAAGAATTCGATAAAACCTAGAGAGCTTATCACGTATTCCGATTGTGGATTAATCTGGGTGAAGTTAAGTAGCAAATATCCGTAAAAAATGGTATGCTTTTATAGACCGCCTGGTTCAGGAGCTCTAGCGGTAAAGCGCTTCCCACAGAACTTGCGAACTATTGTTGACAATTTTCCTGATCATGGTGTTATAATAGAGGGTGACTTCAACTTGCTAGGTATATATTGGGAGTGTCATGCTATCAAATCTGGTGCCAGAGACATGGATTCGTGTGACATTGTTCTGGATATCTTGTCGGAAAATTACTTTGAGCAGATAGTTACTGAACCAGCTCGTGAGGGTAACGCCTTAGACTTCCTGGCGACAAATAGACCTGAAATTATAGGATCAGTTAACGCAGAGTAAGGTATCAGTGATCATAAGGCTGTCACAACATATATGACAAAGGGCCTTACAAAGAATATTAAGAAGAGTAGGGAGATATTTTTGCTTACCAAGAGTGACATGACACAAATTACAGAGTACCTGAGCAGTAGGCATCAAATATTAGATGATGAGGACGAAGATGTGGAGAACAAATGGAAAAAAAATTCAAAGGTATCCTGCAATACATTCTAGACAAGTATGTTCAAATGGTTCAAATGGCTCAGAGCACTATGGGACTCAACATCTGTGGTCATAAGTCCCCTAGAACGTAGAACTACTTAAACCTAACTAACCTAAGGACATCACACACATCCATGCCCGAGGCAGGATTCGAACCTGTGACCGTAGCAGTTGAGTATGTTCCGAGTAAAGTCTTAATGGATGGAAAAGACCCACAATGGTTTAATAGCAGCATTACAAAAATGCTACTTCATCTCAGATTCAAGAAAAGCAAAAACCTACCTGACAAACAGAAGCTGAATGAAGCGAAAATATGCGTAAGTAGATCAATGAAAGAAGCGTTAAATGACTTTGACAGTTAAACTTTGTCGACCGATCTGAGTAAAAGCCCTAAGAGAAAAATCAGTAAGTGCGTCAGAATCGTCTATTCATTCACTCAGTGACCATACTGGCAACGAAACGAAATATAACAGAGAGGAGAGCGAAATACTGAATTCGATCTTCCGAAATTGTCTCACCGCGGAAGATCTTAACACTGTTCCTCCTTTCAACCGTCGTACGGACCAGATGAGGTACCTCTGAGATCCTACAAAGATAATGCGAAAGAGCTCTCTCCTCTTCTAGCAGTAATTTATTGTAGATCGCTTGAGCAACGAAGGGACCTAGTGACTGCAAGAAAGCGCAGGTCATTCCCGTTTTCAAGAATGGCCGTAGATCAGATGAACGAGGATAATGGAATGTAGACGAATCAAATCAAGTGATGCTGAGGGAATTACATTAGGAAATGAGACACATGAGTTTTGCTACCTGGGAAGCAAAATAACTGATGATGGTCGAAGTAGTAAGGATATAAAATGTAGACTGGCTTTGGCAATGAAAGCGTTTCTGAAGAAGAGAAATTTGTTAAAATCGAGTATAGACTTAAGTGTAAGGTAGTCCTTTCTGAAAGTAGTTGTATGGATCATAGCTATGTGTGGAAGTGAAAGATGGACGATAAATAATTTAGACAAGAAGAGAAGAGAAGCTTTCGAAACGTGGTGCTGCAGAAGAATGCTGAAGAGTAGTCGGGTAGATCACGCAACTAATGAGAAGATATTGAATAGAATTGGGGAGAAGAGTAATTTGTGGCACAACTTGACTAGAAGAAGGGATCGGTTGGTAGGACATGTTCTGAGACATCAAGGGATCACCAACGTAGTACGAGGGAGAAGCATGGAGGGTAAAAATCTTAGAGGGAGACCAAGAGATGAATTCACTAAGCAGATTGAGAAGGATGTTGTTTGCAGTAGTTACTCGGAGATGTAGAGGCTTACACAGGATAGAGTAGCATGGAGAGCTGCATCAAACAAATCTCTGGACTGAAGACCACAACGACAACAACAAGAACATCGTTGACGGCAGTCTGTTTTAGAACTATGAAACCTGTTTTATGCTCTAGGATTATGACGTTTTTGCAGACTTTTTGTTCCTCTGTAAAAAACAAAATGGGCTCTACAAACAGAGATCCTGCGAAACTCAACTCACTTTGCTCCTCCATGAGATCCACAGCGCCGTAGACAATTGCGCTCAGGTTGACGCCGTCTTCCTTGACTTCGGGAAGGCATTCGACACCGTCTCGCACTACCGTTTAGCGAAAAGAAAACGAGCTTATCGAGTATCGGAGCTGATTTGCGACTGGGTTCAAGACTTCCCTGCAGACAGAACTCAACACGTCGCTCTTAACGGAATGATACTGACAGAGGTATAGGTAATTCCCGGACTACCCCAAGGGAATGTGATAGGACTGATACTGTTTATTACATATATAAATGATCTAGTAGAAAGCGTCGGATGCTCTTTAAGGCTGCGGTTGTCTGTAACAAAGTAACGGCGCCAGAAGATAGTAACCATTTGCAGAATGACCTGCAGAGAATCGATGAATGGTTCAGGCTCTCGCAGTTGAACCTGAAAGTAAATAAATATAACATGTTGGGCATACATAGGAAAAGAAATCGACTACTAGACAGCTACACTATTACAAACTGCAGGAAACAGTATCTACCGCAGAATGCCTCGGAACAATTATACAGAGCGACTTTCGGTCGAATGATGACATTCAACATAGTGGGAAAAGCAGATACCAGACTCAAATTCATAGAAAGAATCTTAAGGAAATGTTACTCATCCTCGAAGGAAGTGACTTGTAAGGCATTTGCTCAACCGAGTCTTGAGTATTGTTCATCTATATGGGATCGCTACCAGTTAGGACTGACAGAAGATACAGAGAAGAGCGGTGCATTCCGTCACCTGATCGCTTAGCCGGGCCGGGAGCGTTACCTAGACGCTCAACAAACTCCATTGGCAGACGTTACAGGAGAGGTGTTGTGCATCACGGAGAGATTTGCTATTGAAATTCAATCAGAGCGCTTTCCGGGAGGAGTCGGACAGCGTATTACTTCTCCCCACATACGTCTCGCGTGATGCCACGACAAGAAAATTCGAGAAATTAGAGACTTACCTACAATCATTATTCCCACGCGCTATTCGCGAGTGTAACAGGATTGGAGGACTCCGTTAGTGGTACATAAAAGTACCCTCCACCACTCCATTACTTGGCTTGTGGAGTATGATGTAGATGTAGATGAAGAGAGTGTTACATTAAACGACTTTCGCTTTTATTTACGATACACCATCAGCGATGGTTGGTGTTTATTGCTACTTTTAAGGTGTTTGGAGCTCGAGAAGATTGTCCCTCGTCACTATCAGAGGCTGTAATCGAAAAAGCTTGGGTTGATGAACTTGATTTTCTACCGACGGATGGAATGATAAGATATCTTACGTAAATGTAGCGGGATAAAGACCTCACCGAAAGTGCTCAGTAGTCGTCGGCTTGAATCTTCGTGAATTTTAGATATCTATTGGATTCTTTTGTTATTTGGTCACATGGTAGTGAGAACTGACGTTGCTATTTAGAAGGTCTCAAGTCGACTTGACTGTGGAGGTGGAAAATAGTGTTTGCTTGCGGTCGTTTGTGTTTTCGTTGAGAGGAAGAATGATTTGTCATGTTGGAACATGCTATTTCCAAGAAGCCATGTTGTACTGATTTGGATCTCTTGTGTTTTTCGACCACCATCTGAGATTATAGATATGAGGTGGGTGTCTACACATACCGTGACACTTGCGGCATGTCTCACTTCGGTCAGACCGTGAGAACCGTGGAGGAGCCTCAAACCCGCTTACAACAGCAGAGTAAATCTGCTGCTGCTGCTACTGCAGAACATTGCCTTTGTTTCGGTCACCCAAAGAAATATACTCTCAGCTGAAAGAAAGAGAGAATGACGCACAACGAAGGAATTATCCGAATGGTAGGAAATCAGTAGACGTGATGTACATGTACAGAAAAACAAATGATTACAATTATAGTAATATGGGATGATTTATTCAGGAGAAAGAGCCTCACAAATTGAGCAAGTCAGTAACCCATTGGTATACAATGGTTCAAATGGCTCTGAGCACTATGGGACTTAACATCTGTGGTCATCAGTCCCCTAGAACTACTTAAACCTAACTAACCTAAGGACATCACACACATCCATGCCCGAGGCAGGATTCGAACCTGCGACCTATTGGTATAGCTCTGGTTTTTATGCAAGCAGTTATTCGGCTTGGCATTCATCGACAGAACAGTTGGTTGTCCTCTTGAGGATCATTGTGCCAAATTCTATCCAACTGACGCGCTACACAGACAAAATTCCGTGATGACTGCAGTTCCAAACGATCCCAATTGGATAGGTCTCCGGCGAGCTCGCTCGCCAAGGTGGGGTTTGGTAACGACGAAGAGAAGCAGTCAAGAGTACCGCCGTGTGAGGGCCGGAATTCCCTTGCCGAGATGTAGCCCCAGGACGGCTTGCCATGAAGGACAACAAAACGTGGTGCAGAATATCGTCGACAACCGCTGTGCTGTAAAGGTACCGTGGACGACAACCGAAGGTGTCCCGCTATGGAAGGAAATGGCACCCCAGACTGTCAGTCCTGGTTGTCGAGCCATATGGCGGGCGAGTCAGGTTGGTATCCCACCTCTGTCCGGAAGGGTGTCCAAACACGTCTGCTCTGGTCATCGGGGCTCAGCTCGAAGCGGACTCATCGCTGACGACGATTCTACTCTAGTCAATGAGATTCCAGGCGGAAGACGTGTCTGAAGACACCTCGGACTGCGGTTTGATACCAACTGACTGTCGCTCGCTATAGAGCCTGACGAACAGGAGTGATGGCCTGGCGTGCAATTCACCCTTACAGCACAGCGGTACGCCGATGATATTCTATACCCCGCTTTTTGCCCTTCATGGCCAGCATTCCTGTATTTACGTTTCACCAAGATAATGTCCGCCCGCACGCGGTGAAAGTTTCTACTGCTTGTCTTCGGATTGCTAAACCTTACCTTCGCGAGAAAGTTCGTCAGGCCCTCCAACCAGCTCGTGATTTCGACTATCTAACACGCCAAGTGGTCAGAATTCGGCACGAGGTTCCTCAGAAGGACATTCAGCAACTCTGTCAATGAATGCCAAGCTGAATAAGTGCTTGCCTAAGGGGCAGAGTTGGACCAATGCGTAATTGGCTTGCTGAGATTGTCAAGTTCTTTCTGTAAAATCAATCATCCAATTTTTTCCTGAAATTGTAATCATTTCTTTATCTTTACATGTAGATCACGTCTACCGATTTCAGTCCCATCGCGATAATTTCGTCGTGATGCGTCGTTTTGTATTGTGTTAGAGTGTATAACAACATAGGGATTCTACCGCGCACGTCCAGTTACTGGGTTAGTGTTGTTAAGTTAAATAATGCTCACTATCGATATCGTATGCACTTGGCCATCTTTGGTTGTGTGATGGCACTTTTGTTCCTGGCTAGCGTAGCCCAGCCCGCCGACTATTTAAGTTGTCATGCACAGCGATCTCCCTTCATTCGTGCCTGGAAAATATCAGGATGTACACCACTAAAAACATAAAAAATAACTCTTGGTTTCATACTCATTAGTTGCGTTTTCTTCGGCGTTACGGAACACGCTTTTCCTTTTGATGCATTTGACTTCTTCACAATTCAATACAAGTTTGTAAAACTTCGCAGAAGCCACATTAATAAAAAATACGTTGCTGCTTCACAACAAGAAAACTACTGAATTCACACCAAAATTTTTTGATTATAATTTGTGCGAAGTTTTACGAAAGTGATGTGAAATGCAGAAATGACACTAAAAGCCGAATGAAGGAGAAGGACGAGAGCTAAATCAGTATGTAACTTTGGCTTATATAAACAGAGGAAATAAAACAAAATTCTTCAGAGAAGTGACACTAAAAGTTATTTACTTCCATGCGTCCATGCACGAAATCTGCCACGTCACAGCCCGTTAGAGCCATTGATAAGTACTTTAATTTAAACATATGTGTTTGCTATCAGTCATTATCATCATATCAGACTCTTGTCGGGTTTCCAGCCAGATCGAACTGTCATCTGAGCACAATATTTCAGCGGTCCACCTGGCCGCCATCATCAGGTGGGTGAGGAAAGGTTACACGTATCTCATCTGGTCCTGAAGCCTTTTCACTACTATGCGATTGTAGCTGATTTTCAATTCCGCGATCGGTAATCTCAATATTAGCCATTTCGACGTTCGCACGACGGTTGAAAGGAGGGACAGTGATACGATCTTCCGCGGTGAAACAACTTCCTAAGACCGAATTCAGTATTTCAGCCTTCTCTCTGTTACCTTCCGTTTCGGTGCCGGTGTGGTCGCTGAGAAAATGATGCTTTTGACCAACTTACTGATTGTACATACGAAAAAAATCTCTTAGGGTTTTTACTCAGGTCAGTTGACAACATCTTACTTTAGAAATCATTGAACGCTTCTCTCCTTGCTCTCCTTACGCTCATTTTCGCTTTCGTTTGTCAGCTAGGTTTTTACTTCTATTGAATCCGAGATGAAGTGCTCTCTGTTTACGTATCATCTTTCTAATGCTACTATTAAACCATTGTGGGCCTTTCCCATCCCTTAAGACTAGGTAGTAAAATAACTAATGACGGACGGAGCAAGGAGGATATCAAAAGCAGACTCGCTACGGCAAAAAAGGCATTTCTGGCCAAGAGAAGTCTACTAATATCAAATACCGACCTTAATTTGAGGAAGAAATTTCTGAGGATGTACGTCTGGAGTACAGCATTGTATGGTAGTGAAACATGGACTGTGGGAAAACCGGAACAGAAGAGAATCGAAGCATTTGAGATGTGGTGCTATAGACGAATGTTGAAAATTAGGTGGACTGATAAGGTAAGGAATGAGGAGGTTCTACGCAGAATCGGAGAGGAAAGGAATATGTGGAAAACACTGATAAGGCGAAGGGACAGGATGATAGGACATCTGCTACGACATGAGGGAATGACTTCCATGGTACTAGAGGGAGCTGTAGAGGGCAAAAACTGTAGAGGAAGACAGAGATTGGAATACGTCAAGCAAATAATTGAGGACTTAGGTTGCAAGTGCTACTCTGAGATGAAGAGATTAGCACAGGAAAGGAATTTGTGGCGGGCTGCATCAAACCAGTCAGTAGACTGATGACAAAAAAAAAAGACCTTAATCTGAACATACTTGTCTAGGGCGTATTGAACGATGCATTTGAATTTTTTTCCATTTGTTCCCTACATCTTCGTCCTCATCACTGAATATTTGATGCTGACTGCTGAGATATTCTGAAATTTTTATCCTGCCACCCTTGCTGATACTCTGCAAATCGTTTTTCCCTGTGTAGGTCGGCGTCATCAAAATATTTTCGCATTCGGAGTAGAAAGTTGGTGATTGGAATTTCCTGAGAAGATTCCTCCGAAACGAAAAACGTCTTTGTTGAAATGATGCCCATCCCAAATCCTCAGCGACACTCTCTCGTCCATTTTGCGATAATACAGAACGTGCTGTTCTTCTCTGAACATTTTCGACGTACTCTGTCAATCTTATCTGGTAAGGATACCACACCGCGCAGCAGTATTCTAAGAGAGGATGGACAAGCGTAATGTAGGCAGTCTCCCTAGTAAATGGTTCAAATGGCTCTGAGCACTATGGGACTTGACTTTTGAGGTCAACAGTCCCCTAGAACTTAGAACTACTTAAACCTAACTAACCTAAGGACATCACACACATCCATGCCCGAGGCAGGATTCGAACCTGCGACCGTAGCGGTCGCGCGGTTCCAGACTGTAGCGCCTAGAACCGCTCGACCAACTCGGCCGGCAATCTCCTTAGTAGATCTGTTCCTTTTACTAAGTGTCCTACCAATAAAACGCAGTCTTTGGTTACCCTTCTCCACAAGATTTTCTATGTGTTCCTTCCAATTTAAGCTGTTCGTAATTGTAATTCCTAGGTATTTAGTCGAATTTACGGCCTTTAGATTTGACTGATTTATAGTGTAACCGAAGCTTAACGGATTCCTTTTAGCACTCATGTGGATGAACTCACACTTTTCGTTATTTAGAGTCAACTGCTAATATTCGCGCCATACAGATATCTTTCCTAATTCGTTTTGCAATTTGTTTTGATCTTCTGATGACTTCACTAGTGCACAAACCACAGCGTCATCTGCAAATCAACCTAAGACGGCTGCTCTGATTGTCTCCCAAATCGTTTATATAGATCAGGACCAGCAAAGGGCCTATAACACTATCTTGGGGAACGCCAGAAATCACTTATGTTTTACTCGATGACTTTCCGTCAGCTACTACGAACTGTCACTTCTCTGGTGGGAAATCACGAATCCAGTCACATAACTGAGACGATATTTAGGAAGCACGCAATATCCCTACTAGCCAATTGTGTGGTACATAAAAGGGAAGAAGTTCGGTACACCGACTGATAAATTATGATGATACTCTCACACAATGAGCCGCACTAAGACACTCGCTTAGTAAATTAAGATCACTGGAACATGCTATTCTCCCTAAATTACGGGCTCAGAGAAGAAAAGGAGAATCAAAAATTTTCTGCTGAGGCTGTCCCACTACATTGAAGATCACCTAGATGCTACTCACATCGGTAACTGCGCGTACTGAGAAACCTTTAATCAGCCAGTAGCGAGAAGCACAAGAGAGGCACGTGCTCCCTCTAGCAGGTCGCAGCTAAATGTGAGTTTCCACTCAGCGGACTTTGCGGGCTGCCGTCCGCATTGCACTCAACTGCTCGATTTCCAACTGGGCCAGTACGCACCAGTCAGATTTCCCACCACAAGTCAGGCCACGATGACTGGAACTGTGTGCCAGATTGAGACTCGACCTTTGCCCTTCGCGGGCAAGTGCTCTGCCGACTATGCTCTCCAACCTCGACTCACAACCCGCTCTCAGACGCCATAAGGTGAATGTCCCACGCTAGAGGCCCGAACCCCCACATAGTTTTAATGTGGCAGAAGGTTTTAAATCAGCGCACAGTATGCTGTAGAGTGAAAATTCATTCTTGGAACAAAATTATTATTGTTTCAAAATATTAGATACACATGGGGTGCAAGTTACTTAAACTGACAGACTCTGGGAGCGTGCACGGGACACGAGAACAAATATTTTTCTCTAATGTCGTAATTTCTTGTGATCATTATTTAATCCGCTAGAGGGCATCACTCTTCAGTTATAATGAGTAATTTTTGAATTAAATTTTTCTGTTACACCCGTAGGGGGTATACTTCATTCTTCAGTGTAGTAGCTGTTTTACATTCACATTTAGTTGTTCGTCTTGACCCGGCGCAATACATGTTTACTAATGGAGCGATACACCTGGAGTGAATACACTGATGTAGTTGGTGCGTACCACACAGTGGCGGGGACTTCTGCATCCACAATATTCATATGTTTGGAGCGAGTTTTGTCCACCTGCCACATTTACTCGCGCTCATCGAGTGTGGTTCTACCTGAATGTGTGGGCGGGTGTTGTCGGTGACTTAACTGGGCCATATCTCCTACCTAGGCCCTTAAATGGTAGTCATTATTATGGTTTTCTCGACAGATCATTGCTAGAATTGGTCGATGACGTACCACTCACTACAAGACAGGGCATGCAGTCCCAGCATGATGGGGTTGCGGAACATCTCAGTCGTCATGTACGTCGATTTCTGAGCCGACAGTTTTCAGAAAACTGCATTGGCGGAGATGGTCCTCTACTGTTCTGCTCTGGACTTCTTGGTGTGGGGAGAGATGTGCAAGCTTGTTTACAAAAAGCCGGCCGGTGTGGCCGAGAGGTTCTAGGTGCTTCAGTCTGGAACCACGCGACCGCTACGGTCGCAGGTTCGAATCCTGCCTCAGGCATGGATATGTGTGATGTCCTTAGGTTAGTTAGGTTTAAGCATTTCCAAGTTCTAGGGGACTGATGACCTCTTAGTCCCATAGTGCTCAGAGGCATTTGAACCATTTTTGTTTACAAAACTGCTGTTGAATCAGAAGAGGATCTTCCCAGATTGTAGCAGCAGTACGAGAAATTACGGCCAGTACTGCAGTGTTTGACAGTGTTAGGCGGTACATGTCACGTAGGTGTAACTTTCGTTTATAAGTCAATGTAAGCATTTTTGAACCTCTACAGTAATTGATGTAATTGTGTTAATGTTGTTGTCTCTTGGTAATAAAGAACTAAAAATTGTTTGAGTTACTTTTTGTCTACAGTAATCAAGATTTGATGTCCTCGTAAAACAGTTCGTCGCAGGAAGACACATTAGAAACAGTGTTTTCAGTGTACCATGCAGACTCCCATGGTTTGTCGGTTTAATCAGTTCCCGTCCAGAGAAAACTCTTCGTACCAGTTTAAAAAATCTTCACAGGAAAATACGACGCTGGAGAAATGTGTCTTTATCGATGTCCCGTGCAATCTAATAGAAATTGTCGGTTCAAATAATTTTCCACTTGTGTGCATTTGTTAAGATCCCTAAGAACACCTCCCTGCAATAGAAGTCCTTTTCTTGACCTCCTTCTTAAATCAAATCCCTGATTGTGTTAATAATTGGTGAGTTGAGACTCGCTGATTCGCGTGGTACTTGTTTCCCCATTGTTGCTCTCTCCATTGAAAATATTCCTATCCCTCCTCTCGACGATTGGTGGGGTGAAAGTAAAGCCCGTTATGTAACGGCTCCTTCACGGGAAATAAAAAGAAAAAGAAATCTCACCGTAGCTGTAATGTGGCAGCTTAGAGGTGCGGCAGTCTCTGGCCAGAAATATATCTTCCCATCCCAAATGCCAAAACCTGCTTCGTCTACTCAGAGAACAGCTCGAGATTGAAGTTATCTTGCAAATAGCTGCAGTTTCGATACCTTACACCGTTACTTCATAACTTTTCAGTTCGAGCGTATGAACAGCTTTCTGGGTGGATGGTTTGCTTCTGATACATCAGTCTGAGGTGCTAAAGAGCTAACGATTCTCAGATTTTTCCCCGAAGGTCGCTCCTATCTCAAAAACCAATTCGACACTCCAACAGCTCGAGAAACGGGCCTGAGCGTATGTTGCGAGCGGAGCCCCCCCCCCCCCCCCCCCCCCCTCAACACCAAGTACTTGTTGTTACAGGGCAGTGCCCGACACAGCGACTGGGTCACAAGTGAGACACCGTGCTATAACTGGCAGCTCCGTTGCTCTCTCTCCTAGAGCCGTCAAGTATTATACGATCAAAAGCGGACGGAAGCCGAACAGTACGAATATTTACCGAACTCTTAAAAATGATTGCGCAAATATGATCAATTCCCCGACTCTCTATACAAATAACTACCAGACAATCAGTAGACACACATTTTACCGCCGTTTCCCTCCACTGTTTTCTGACAGCGCCCGATTCACTCCAAGATATCGAAATTCCGGTGTGACCTGTTCCGCATGGCAGTATTCAGCGACTGAGATTAAATTCTTGGCACAGGATGCATCCACGCAGCCTCCTCGATACGAGCGTAATATTTACAGTGCAATATTGCGCCCTGTGCGCTGATATAGAAGTAGGGGCACCCCTTCCTTTCTGCGTGGGCAGCCCTTCGCCACCTCTGTATAACATGTTGTGGACTGCGAGATTCTGAGATCGTGCCCACCACATTTACGTCATAGCGCTGGCAGCAAGGGGAGGACGCGGAAAAGCGATTCGGGAAGAAATTTGATTTCCACACTAGTAACTTTGGCATTTTTCCAGATACTGCGTTCCTGCCGTAGGTTTCATCAGTCATACTCTGCAACACTCACGCAAGAACAAAATCCTGCCTTCGTAAAGGATGAGTCAGTAAGGAAGAGCCACCCAAACGTACCCAAAATGAATAAAACAGATTGCTTAGTTACAGGGGACAACATGGCGAACTGCCTGACGTTCGCAAGTAACGGCCGCCTAGTGGTTTGGGGCGCTGCTGTCTCTGATACTATCTTGATACGCAATTAGTCGCCGAAATACGACACCAGATCCTTTCCCCTAGTGGAGCTATATACCTTTTTCTGTGGCATTTGTAAGAATTTTCTGACAAGGGAACCTCCCCATCGCACCCCCCTCAGATTTAGTTATAAGTTGGCAGAGTGGATAGGCCTTGAAAAACTGAACACAGATCAATCGAGAAAACAGGAAGAAGTTGTGTGGAACTATGAAAAAAAATAGCAAAATATACTAACTGAGTAGTCCACGTGTAACATATGCACCTTCTAGGGTAATGTGTAGTCAGGAGCGCCGTGGTCCTGTGGTTAGCGTGGGCAGCTGTGGAGGGAGAAGTCCTTGGTTCAAGTCGTCACTCGACTGAAAATTTTAATTTTTTGTTTTCAGACAATTATTATCTGTCCGTCTGAAGCGATCACTTTTTTGGGAGTGATAATCACATCCACAAAAAAACCTAAATCGGGCAAGGTAGAAGAATCTTTTTACCCATTCGCCAAGTGTACAAGTTAGGTGGGTCGACAACATATTCCTGTCATGTGACGCACATGCCGTCAACAGTATCGTATAGAATATATCAGACGTGTTTTCCTGTGGAGGAATCGGTTGACCTATGACCTTGCGATGAAATGTTTTCATTCCCATTGGAGAGGCACGTCCTTTCGTCTACTAATCGCACGGTTTTGCGGTGCGGTCGCAAAACACAGACACTAAAGTTATTACAATAAACAGAGACGTCAATGAACGAACGGACAGATCATAACTTTGCGAAAATAAAGAAAGTAAATTTTTCACTTGGGGGAGGACTTGAACCATGGACCTCTCATTCCGCAGCTGCACACGCTAACCACAGGATGAAGGCGCTCCTTACTGCACTTAACCCTTGAAGCTGCACATGTTGCACGTGAACTACTCAGTTCGTATATTTTGCTTATTTTTTTCATAGTTCCACACAACTTATTCCTGTTTTCTCGATTGATCTGTGTTCAGTTTTTCAAGGCCTATCTACTGTGCCAACTTATAGCTAAATCTGAGGGGGGTGCGATGGGGAGGTTCCCTTGTAAGAGAACTTGAAGGATATAACATGTATGGTACTTGATCAAATTGTATGAAGATAATACTGTCCGGTCGTAAGGAGAAGGGGTACTACAAAACTCTGAAGTGTGTTACCAAATGCAAGCAAACACGGAACTAAATTACGGGTCTTGTGTTCACTTGTCCGCTAGAAGCCCATCAGTCTGTATTTTGCTGGTGAGAAATCAGTTAATTTGGTCGTAAAGCTACCGAGAGATTCGAAATGTGCACGAAACTCAGTTACAACTAATATCGTTTATGACGCATGTCACCAAGCTATTAGAGCAGAGGTGCTGGTGTATGCTGATCACTCTCTACCTGTCTTTGCAAACGTTATAAAAAAAGCTTCTGTAAAATGGAAGTGTGCGGAATAAGATATACCAAAGAAAAAGAAAAGCAAGTAATGAAAGAAATAAAACTAACATTTTTTGCAGCAGTGACACACAATGTACACTCTTTGACATAAAACTTGACCGGCGGCCGGCCGCTTCAGAGGCTAAGTCCGCGCCGATCGCGACATGGGACAAAAAAACTGGCCAACTCGCTAATTCTCTAAGTCCGGTTATCTGCACAATCTGGCAACACTGTAGACTGCGGCACTTCCTGGAGGAAAACTTGTCCCATGATAGAGAAACTCTAGGCTGATTACGCCTGTGGTCTAGCGGTAGCGTGCGTTGTTTCTGTTCATACTGGCAGTGGATCGAGAGCAGCTGGCATAAAATATTTTTATAGCCTCTTCTGTCTGAATGCTGAAGACGCGAATGTAATGGTAGCGCAGATTCAATCTATTTCGCTTTGTGACACACCGATATCAAAATTTTATCCAGTAACGATTTTGCGGCAGATTTCCTGCAGACTGTCCTCCTCTGGACGCCGTATGCGGCAAAGCTCCGGGATCCATTTGCTGGCTACTGGCAGCGGCCGTGGCGACAGCAGCGGCGCTGCACTCCCCCGTTCTTTATCGAAAGCGCCTGCTACCGCTCATCGCTTTTGATGATTTAAAACGCTTTATTATTAAATGTTGCTCCACAGAAAATTTCTACAATTTCCATTCACGCTAAAAAGCAACGGAGACAGACGCCCTGATTAGTAGGCGGGTATCATATTACATTAATCGGAAAGAGCTGAGTATGGCCCGAAATTAATTTTATAGACTGGGACGAAATTAAACCACCTCACTACATTCGATGAACTTATAAATGCTTCATACCTCGTTTCTTTTCCTTTCAAACTCAATTATTTGTGCAACTTTTGGTCAATGTTTGGATGTTTTCGTCAAGCCAGAGTGAGCGTCTGTGGTGTAAAGTGTATTACAGTTCTTGTTTCATTCCTTATGGTAAGTCTATGCGATAAACTGTGTGAATACCTTGCAATGCATGCTCTGTAGCAGTTCAGGAACACTGCACATTTGGAGTTCCATGTATGGGTTCATGAAGTATTTATTGTTGATCGGAAGTGATAGTTAAGGTCATCAGATTTAAACCAGAAAAAGTTGTCGTTTTGAAGGTTTCAGAGAACGGAAAGGAATTGCTAACGCCGGTGTTAGAAAACGTCTACAGTTAAATGCTATTGCAAAAATTTAGAAGAAGGGAACTATATTAATGAACATGTGCACTTCATAAACAACCTTCTGACATGTTAGACCTATATGACGAACAAAGCTCAAATTTATATCGTTGACAGTCGGTTTGAATCTTTTCAGGGTCTATTTTACAGTGAAGCACCTTGGAATTTGCAAAGCAGAAATCCATGATATTAGCTTAATTTACTAAGTCGAAATCGGACGAAGATTGATGTTTAAAGGCATTCTTCAGATTTCGCATAAGAAATTTTTACTAGAAGTTTGCAACTCCATTAATTAAAATGGAAAATAAAAGGTTGTAGTCAGCGGCTTCTACCGTGATTCGAACTCCTATGTCTTATAGTACAAGCACTGCAACGCACAAGGGAACCTCTGAGCTAACGACACACTGGCGGCCAGAGGCGGAATATAGTCACTGCGATTTTGCCTGAGCCTCAAAACGCAACCTTAAACACACGAACAGAGGAGGTGGAGATTACTGTTTTAACGTCCCGTCGACAACGATGTCATTAGAGACGGAGCACAAGCTCGGATTAGGGAAGGATGGGGAAGGAAATCGGCCGTGCCCTTCCTAAGGAACCATCGCGGCAATTGCCTGAAGCGATTTAGGGAAATCATTGAAAACCTAAATCAGGATGGCCGGGCGCGGGATTGCACCGTCGTCCTCCCGAATGCACACACAAACAGGTGTTACTTATGTGAAGAACGCCGTTCTTGGAGTCCAGAAATTAAATATACTTTCTAATTGTGTCATCTTGCAGTGGATTATATCGTACGAGTCTTCGATGTGGAAAACGAATGTCAAGTGAATTTAGCGAGGTAACGCCGACCTACACCCGGAAGTAAATGCACTATCAGAGTGTTGACAAATACTTGCTACGACGCTGCCATTTCTAGGCTCTCTGACGAGGCAGCTCTTCAGCGAAATGCTTGCCGTGATTCTCCGATACGGTTCTTCAGAGTGGAGACGCGCGCGCACGTTTGGTTTTTATGCGGCGTTCTCCCCTGATGGTTTCTGACGTCGCCTTGTGGGCTATGTATACATATGAGACATTCAATTATCATTAATCCAGAATGATACAAGTTTCAGCTTCCGGCGTGGAAGAAGGCTGTTGACGCCGACATTATATCATTTCAACGTAGGGAAAGCAAAACGGATCATTCAATGTTTCTCATTCAACATAAAGCATGTGAGATAATTTTCCGTAACGTTCATAATCATCTAAAAATACAAACGAAGTAAAAATACACCGGAAGCTTATTCGAATTGAATATAACGCTTTGCACCTCGATGTCGAATTTGTCCACTTGCAATCTTTTGCAGCATACACATAGAATGTCATGATTACCACGAGAATGAAGAAATATGTTGGTAAGGATGGAAGCAAGAAGAGACGCAGTCAACAAATATTCTATTCCTCATGGCATTCATTTCATTTGACACGTAAGAAGAGGTAAAGCGGGAATTTACTTTCGTTAACACGAAAGATATGCCGCACATATTGATAACGAGGAAGTCTGCGTCTTCATACGTTTCCTCCTTGAAATCTGTATGCTCTATTATATACTAAGTAGCCCGATCATTGTTTCGGTAATGTTACCCTCTTGTTTGACCCCGTAACGATGAACAGATTCCAAATGCATGTCTCCCTTCCTGGGTTGTTTTTTGTGTTTTATTGCTTGGAATTCCTGAAGCAGACCACTGTGTCTTCCCCCCTCATGGGTTAGGTCTCAAAACTAAACCGCTTTGTATCCAATGGCATAATTTATTCAGACAGCATCAGCATAAGACTATCAAACAAAGCCTTCCATTTACAGTTGCAGCACTCTAACCAGCACTGACCAAAGTGTAATCCACGGTCATGGTCCTAAATTACCAGCTGTCTGCTACTGTGGCAAAGTCCGTACTACACTTTCGATTCCGCAGCACCATTTTATCTGGTAACACTGTGTAGTTGCACAGTTGTGCTACCAGGTCTGTCCTCACACTGTCAACTTTATGTATCTCACTTCTCCTGTAGCGTAGATCACGAGGAGCCGAAGTAAATGAGTGTATTCTGCATGACGTAACATTCAGTATTCCCTTCTTTCATAGCCACTCTTCATGTGCATCGATACCAAATAGGAATGCGAAAACTCTTGCGAGTGAGAGAATGACAATAACAATCGTAACAAGAACAAGCAAATAATGAAAGATGTTTATCCCAACGCAGAACGAGAATGGCTTTAAATATAAAAATCTGTATCTGTATCTATATCCATATCTATTGATCTTTGAGTTGGCACAATGCAAATATATTCTTAGCATTTAGTTACTGAATTTAGTTCTGGATGTTTGCAGAGAAAAGGAAAAGTCGGTACTTCTCGCTAGTGTAATATAATGTGAACCAGCAACTACCCTTTCCTTAGAACACGATTCAAGCAGGTCCTCAAGTAGGTAGCAAGGCACTGCTGCATTCTGTTCCCTGACATTGCTCTGATGACGGTTAATGCAGATAGTTCCGATTATGAAATACAAAACGTATTGCAGGTTAGTTCCTAGGATAGTAACATTAAATTTGCGTTGTAGACGGCACATGAACGTGACGACTATCCATATTACTCGTCAATATAAAAAGACAATATTTTGGGAATTTAGCAGGATTACTCAAAATGAATTCTGAAATTGGGTGACTGACTGCACAGGTGCTAAACGTCGTCAAGAGTATACGATGTCCTAATCGCATTAGGAATATGAAGATCGTCTTCGACAGCTCGCAACTTTCACATTGCTATCTCCACCCTACTCCAGACAGCCCTCGGTGGAGTTGCACTACGTTGCCGATGTTATGGAAGGCCTTCAAACCGACAACAGACCACATATTGAAAAATACAAGCGAATTCTCTTGCAGCGTAAGCTTATTGTAACTAATCTAAAAATTATTGGAGAGGAACATTGTCCTATTCAAAAAAAAGTAAAATGTTACACACTGTTGACGTCAAACGGACATTATCTATGTCCTGTCTTGTGTCCTACTCATCTATAATATCAAGTGTACTATGAAAATGATTATATATAATGGATGATAGGGTAATGCATTGATACCAGATGGTGGGGGCCGGCCGGTGTGGCCGTGCGGTTCTAGGCGCTTCAGTCTGGAACCGCGTGACCGCTACGGTCGCAGGTTCGAATCCTGCCTCGGGCATGGATGTGAGTGATGTCCTTAGGTTAGTTAGGTTTAAGTAGTTCTAAGTTCTAGGGGACTGATGACCTTAGAAGTTAAGTCCCATAGTGCTCAGAGCCATTTGAACCATTTGAACTATTTAACACAAAATGACATTAAACATTAAAGTTATTCACGAGCAGCTAGTTGAGAATATGTATGAACATTAAATGACACGACGAACTGAAATAATATGACGAAGAGTTCAGCGCTCACTGGGAATAGAACCCCACACATATCGTTGTTGACTACACACAAAGAGACGTCAGCTACCGAATTTTTCTCCACCAGCTGCTCAGAATAGCATCTTGAACTTACAGTCATCTCGCAAATAGTCTGTGTCTCACTGGGAGTTAAAAACGTCAGATATCGTTAGTGTTGACAACGAATGAAAATACATTAAAAATCAAAATTATTATCCACCAGCAGATAGGTGTTCTCATGATAGAGTTGATAATACATAATTAAATCTTTAGTGCCGGGCCAGGATTCGATCCCATTCACGCGTAATATGTGAAGGTGTTGAGGAATCTGCAGTTTTGAACAAACAACAAATTGTAGCCGAGCTGTATTGCCACGAAGGGATCAAATTCCGCGTTAAGGGCGGTCTGAGTTGCATTCCCAGTTTAGAACCAATTTTATCGACATACAGAAGCTCAAATAAAAGATGGAATAAGTGTCCTGTGACCATACATAGCGTTTGTGTCGTCACTTGAAATAAATAACTAGTATAAGAAAGGTTACTGGTGATAGAGTTTCTACATGTCGCCACTCCAGACTTTATTGTGGTTCAACCTACCGTCTACTTGGTAAAGAAGGAATATCATCTGTAATGTGAATTTTCAGACCACGCAGCCATTATATCTCCTTCACTTGGTGTAGCCAGGAGAGAATGGAATCTGTCTCTCCCTATCTAAAATCATTGACGGAATTGGGAATCGAACCCAGACCATAGGTATAACAACCTACCATCCGTCCAACAGACCACGAAATCCTCCTCTCTGCGAGTCATTTTTCTATCGTAACGCAGTTGCGCCACACTGGATGAGAATTCTGACACACAGGCTCCCTGTAGTAATTTGCAGCATGTTCAGTAAATTCATTTACTTGGTTGACCGAATCACCATGAACTAGCTGCCTCGGCTACCCAGTGCATACATTCGACTATTTTGTAATCACAGAAATAAAAACACGTAACTGCCACCTACACACAACTGCCAACAGTGTAGGATGCAGAAGTTTAAATAGGAAGTGTTCCTTTCCACTTGAGCTATTCTATTGCGCTATCTGTTACTAGAAAACGTCGTTCAGTCCAAAAGGAAAGCTGTAACTGTTTGTCTCTCAGAAGTCAAGACCTGGCCATATGCATAATCTCACAGTGCTGTGGAATCCAAAAGTTCTGGAGGAATAGTTGCCGAGCTCTGGAGCTGCTGTAGCTACGTGTCAGCTTGTAGCATAGATAAGATGTCGCGAGTTCGAATACATTCAGTGCTACATTTTTTAAAACGCAATTCTGCTCTCTGCTGAAGGTATCAATCTAATGGAACTTTGAACATAATTCCCTTCACTTTTCAACCCAAAGTAGTCGCATGTGGAAAAAGGGCTAACTACTGTGACATTTTGTTCTATTCAGGTTTAATAGACAGCAGGCAGCAGATGCATCTCGAAGATGTGCAGGGAGAGCGCATCGTGCCGTAATATGTCAGAAAAGTATTTTCTACATTAGCCGTCGTGTGGTAGTGATATTTTATTCTTCTTCAAACTTTGTTTGACAGCTTTAACTCAGAACAAGTTTTCTACATGCATGTAATCAATAAACTGCATGTGCATTGTCAGACTGTCATAGGTAACATCAGAGAATTCGCATATATCGTTGATGATTAATTTCTCTCTCATGTTTACTATTGTTTTAACAACACTAAAGGAAACCTTACGAAAATTGTGCACTGTATTATAAGAAATGAAATAAAACTAACCATGATAACCTTACGACGAAAGTATCTGTACACAAGCATGCCTCTATCGACACGAATTAGTAAAATACTACTCACTTAGATTTTGATTGGGTCTGTGTTTAATTGGTATGCTGTGTCATACTCAAGAGGTATGCAAATGTGGCATTTCATAAATATAGTTACGTATTCCTAGAAACCCAAAATTCGCTTGTCAGCAGCGGAAAGAGGCCTTACCTGTTGTGCAGCATTGTAAGTTTTTCAACATTGCACTATGAGCTGAAAGCATTTTCTTGCGATTTCCTTATTGATGTTTGATCTGACTGCTTGTAGCTCTTTCACAGAAGGGATAAAAACGTTACAGTCAGTGAGACTGGAACTGCGAACCGTAACAGACGCTTTTTCACAGGTCAGCACGTTACCACAGAGCTGGCGAGGAGGTATGGGTCTTAGCTTCCTATTACGAGGGCAATTGGAACTAGAACTCGTAAACCGCTATTTGAAGGTCGAGATTAGTTGCGGTTTCCACCTGCAACGACTTTCCTGGGCTGAAAACCGTAAATTTTCAATCTTTTGTTACCCTTCAAGCGATAATAACTCAGATTATTCAATGGAAATGACAGGTAAAATCAAGTGAACTTTGAGGCTTAATTCCGTGCACACCAGGAAGTAACTCGTCGATCACAGAGTTGCCAAACATACGTTGCCTTGTTGCCAAATCTCAGTTACAGTACCAGCAGGAAGAAGACGAACCGATGTGATCCTACAGCGGTCTGGGAAGTGACCATAGCTGGTGTCTCCAAGTCGCGGCTGCTACGGCCTGGAATACGTAATGCGTCTGATTCGCTTTCTGTAACTAGGTTTAGGGACTGGAGCGTAGTTACTAATAATACTCAGAACTGACTGCAAACTGAGCATCATAAATCAGTAACTCTCATTGTTGTTTTTATATTTCTTTCGTAAGTGTACTCAAAACTAAGAAAGTCATTCACAGGCGTTTTCGTGCCTCGCCGATAGTCGAGCACAACATACAAATAAAAATAAAAAAGAATGTGTGTGTGTGTGTGTGTGTGTGTGTGTGTGTGTGTGTGTGTGTGTGTGTTTGTGTGTGTGTGTGTGTGAGAGAGAGAGAGAGAGATAAATAAAAAGCAATGAGAGAGAGTGTAAAAAATTGTTGTAAAGAAATTGAATCATGGTATTTAAAGAAATCTGTCATTAAAATGACACGTTCCACATCATTACGAAATGTCGTATTCATGATCTATGGAACAAGAGTTAATCTAATGTAATCTAATCTAATCTAATCACATCATATTGATGATTAGCCATGAAGAGTCATGGATTACCGAAATTTTGGCCAATACCAGTAACCAAATCTAAACTTGAAAATAAAAGACGACAATTTGTGTAATAAACCGTGACTCCTATCAAGACCCTTTCATCCCTGTTATCTAACCACGGAAGATGTCTGATATACCTCCATTCTGAAGTAACAAAGTGTGCATGCATTTAAAGATGAAGTGCATGATGTGAAGTTCTGTGACGGAGATACGAACCCAACACGTAATCCGATTGTTAACTAAGAAAAATCAAATGTTACGTATAGGTTTTTCTTACGAGCCGCTAGGTGTCTGAATCTAAAATAAGGATACAAACTTTTGTGCCTAAGCGACAATCGAACTGCACACCTACCGTGCATCCACGAATATAGCTTAAGTATCAGTTGCTTACTCATGAACAGTAAGATGTGTGCGTGTTTGACCAGAAATAACGACACCTGTTGCGATTGTTGGAAACACATGAACAGACATTGAAATTGCGCGTTAATTTTCACTAGCAGGTGGGTGTGCACTTGATAAAGCTAGAAATGAAATTATGAATATTTTTGTACTGGATCAGGTTTCAGACCCACATACTTACCTTTGGAGGAGACCTAGAGAAGATTGCAGTCTTGGGAAAAGGAACGCAATGACTGAACTATACTGTTTCGAGAGATTCAGATCCTCGAAAGAGGAGATACGAATTCGAATCACAGTCCAGCACAAAATTTTTAAACGTCTCTAGTTCAATCAAGTACAAGTAAAATAAGAGCCCTGTCCCTTTAAATGGCTATCGGTTCATCAAATAAAATAAAATTTTCTAATGTAAGTAAGCTTACTGGCGACTGTATTTCTGTTTACCATGACTTCCGCTGTGTCATTTCCCAACGTAAACCGGCTCTGCCCAGTTGGTAATGAAGGAACGTGATGTTTAATGCGGATTCTGGATTATAACGTCTTTCTCTTGAGGTTACCAGAGGTAAAATAAATCTGTTTGTGCCTCTTAAAAGTAAATGCCTGAACCCACGCATTGCACCTGTGATAGCTCGTTCCACCATACCATTGTGGCCACATTACCCAGCCCCAAGAGTGTGCTGTAACGGATGATGTGCTTAGCTTACAAAAGTAGTCACGGTGGAAAAAAATGCGAGTCTATTAAATGGTCAAGTAGAAGCAAGCTTCTGACGCAGAGATTATGCTATTCTCATGTCAGCAGGATGTACAGACTCTTCTAGGCATCATAGGCTGGATGTGAAGCCATTTTGATTTTTCACAAATTCAGCAAATTTCTTAAGTCGAGAAAATCCACTGTGAAGTGTGAAGTTACCGGATAATTCGATTATTACTGTTATTATTACTATCATTTTATTCATACCGCTGCTGTAACACAAGTGCTTGAACATCATTTAATGCCTTTTGGTCACTATAGATGTAGTTTCCCAAGAACAGGTTCTTTCCCTGTCTACGGAATCCTTTTCATGTTAATATCAAACACCAGCAATTACTCGTAGATTACTTAAAAACTAAAGTAATTGACGAAGACGTTACTTGGTAACAAAAACGCACTGCCTTTCTTCATTTACTTTCGCCTAGAAATGGCTATCGAGTACCGACAAACCAAAAGGCAAGAGATCTTACTGCCTTCCGATATACGTTGCTGTTAGTTATTCCACATGATTTGGTCGACATGACCTGTTTCAAGTTGTGTATGACAGACAGTGTTTTAGAAAATCTATTGTTTCCCTTTGAAATAAACAGAAGTATTTTCATTCTAAGCTGTCCAAGTACAAAATTTTCGCAATATTAGTTCAAATTTAATATTCGCTTCTATAATGTAGGAAAGTATTTCACAGTCGCAAAACTCGCATCCGAAACTTTGACCTTACACTTAGTCGCTGACCATAAATTCTAGCTCAGAGTGACACCAGTTTAAATAACCTAATGTAGCGAAGGGTGTTTTCCAGTGCTCTTTCTCACCGGAAAATACGCAATTCACTCATTTGGCTCCATAAGTACACTGTAACAGTAATTTCTGTGTGAAATTTGTCAGTAAGCTTTTGCCTTCCAACCGGCAAAATACGGCAGAGTACGGCCGGTAAACAATGCACAAACCACGATTTAGTGCCAATAAGACGATTTCTTTAAACATTGTCGAAGCTGAGGGAATTTAGTTTCTGCTTAAATCGTCTTAAGCAGCAACGTTCACAGATATCTAAAATAGGAAAAAGCTTAATATCCAGGTACGAAGGTTGTAAAACAAACTTCCCACAGTTTGTGTCAGGTTGATCTTTTCGTCTGATAACACTGCTTAAGTATTTTGTCTCAGAGGTATCACAAGTAGTATCCCTGTAGCTGTGGGAATCATTGGTTGAAAACGAGTTTAACACCAATGGGTACAGTGCTGCTAAATTTTCACAATTATTATCAACCTAAGTCTGAGTTCATCCACAAACTGAGGCGTATTTATAATATTGGAGCTAGACTGTGTATCCTTGTCTTTCTTGAGTGGTCATTGGAAGGCGTTTACACACACGTATACAATACTGTGAATACTTCGAACGCTATGGCTAACGTTGCTCTGATAAACTACTTTTTTTTTAAATTCTTCTGGGTCTTCAGCGTGCAATATATGTTGTAGATACAGTCTCAGACCAAAAAATTTACCGCCGAGTCGTTCACGTCAGGTGGACAATACAGTCGTGCTCTTCTCAGAATTCTATGTCTGGCAATATGCTCGATCTAGCAACATGTAGACTGCAGCTCTTCCCAGAGGAAGTCTTGACTCCAGTCTTAGTACATTACTCTTGACTACGACCGTAGTCTTGAGGTAAAACGCGAGACCAGCTAATATGATATTGTAGATTCGCTTGAATTACACTCATAGCTTCAGCACCGAGAGGAAAGGGGCGATAAAAATGTTGTCGATAAGTGCTTTCGGTCGCCGGACGTCATATTAGCTGGTCTCGCGGTTTACCTGAAGACTACGGTCGTGTTCCAGCAGCGGTATGAATAAAATGATAGTAATAATAACAGTAATAATCGAATTATCCGGTAACTTCACACTTCACAGTGGATTTTCTCGACTTAAGAAATTTGCTGAATTTGTGAAAAATCAAAATGGCTTCACATCCAGCCTATGATGCCTAGAAGAGTCTGTACATCCTGCTGACATGAGAATAGCATAATCTCTGCGTCAGAAGCTTGCTTCTACTTGACCATTTAATAGACTCGCATTTTTTTCCACCGTGACTACTTTTGTAAGCTAAGCACATCATCCGTTACAGCACACTCTTGGGGCTGGGTAATGTGGCCACAATGGTATGGTGGAACGAGCTATCACAGGTGCAATGCGTGGGTTCAGGCATTTACTTTTAAGAGGCACAAACAGATTTATTTTACCTCTGGTAACCTCAAGAGAAAGACGTTATAATCCAGAATCCGCATTAAACATCACGTTCCTTCATTACCAACTGGGCAGAGCCGGTTTACGTTGGGAAATGACACAGCGGAAGTCATGGTAAACAGAAATACAGTCGCCAGTAAGCTTACTTACATTAGAAAATTTTATTTTATTTGATGAACCGATAGCCATTTAAAGGGACAGGGCTCTTATTTTACTTGTACTTGATTGAACTAGAGACGTTTAAAAATTTTGTGCTGGACTGTGATTCGAATTCGTATCTCCTCTTTCGAGGATCTGAATCTCTCGAAACAGTATAGTTCAGTCATTGCGTTCCTTTTCCCAAGACTGCAATCTTCTCTAGGTCTCCTCCAAAGGTAAGTATGTGGGTCTGAAACCTGATCCAGTACAAAAATATTCATAATTTCATTTCTAGCTTTATCAAGTGCACACCCACCTGCTAGTGAAAATTAACGCGCAATTTCAATGTCTGTTCATGTGTTTCCAACAATCGCAACAGGTGTCGTTATTTCTGGTCAAACACGCACACATCTTACTGTTCATGAGTAAGCAACTGATACTTAAGCTATATTCGTGGATGCACGGTAGGTGTGCAGTTCGATTGTCGCTTAGGCACAAAAGTTTGTATCCTTATTTTAGATTCAGACACCTAGCGGCTCGTAAGAAAAACCTATACGTAACATTTGATTTTTCTTAGTTAACAATCGGATTACGTGTTGGGTTCGTATCTCCGTCACAGAACTTCACATCATGCACTTCATCTTTAAATGCATGCACACTTTGTTACTTCAGAATGGAGGTATATCAGACATCTTCCGTGGTTAGATAACAGGGACGAAAGGGTCTTGATAGGAGTCACGGTTTATTACACAAATTGTCGTCTTTTATTTTCAAGTTTAGATTTGGTTACTGGTATTGGCCAAAATTTCGGTAATCCATGACTCTTCATGGCTAATCATCAATATGATGTGATTAGATTAGATTAGATTACATTAGATTAACTCTTGTTCCATAGATCATGAATACGACATTTCGTAATGATGTGGAACGTGTCATTTTAATGACAGATTTCTTTAAATACCATGATTCAATTTCTTTACAACAATTTTTTACACTCTCTCTCATTGCTTTTTATTTATCTCTCTCTCTCTCTCACACACACACAAACACACACACACACACACACACACACACACACACACACACACACATTCTTTTTTATTTTTATTTGTATGTTGTGCTCGACTATCGGCGAGGCACGAAAACGCCTGTGAATGACTTTCTTAGTTTTGAGTACACTTACGAAAGAAATATAAAAACAACAATGAGAGTTACTGATTTATGATGCTCAGTTTGCAGTCAGTTCTGAGTATTATTAGTAACTACGCTCCAGTCCCTAAACCTAGTTACAGAAAGCGAATCAGACGCATTACGTATTCCAGGCCGTAGCAGCCGCGACTTGGAGACACCAGCTATGGTCACTTCCCAGACCGCTGTAGGATCACATCGGTTCGTCTTCTTCCTGCTGGTACTGTAACTGAGATTTGGCAACAAGGCAACGTATGTTTGGCAACTCTGTGATCGACGAGTTACTTCCTGGTGTGCACGGAATTAAGCCTCAAAGTTCACTTGATTTTACCTGTCATTTCCATTGAATAATCTGAGTTATTATCGCTTGAAGGGTAACAAAAGATTGAAAATTTACGGTTTTCAGCCCAGGAAAGTCGTTGCAGGTGGAAACCGCAACTAATCTCGACCTTCAAATAGCGGTTTACGAGTTCTAGTTCCAATTGCCCTCGTAATAGGAAGCTAAGACCCATACCTCCTCGCCAGCTCTGTGGTAACGTGCTGACCTGTGAAAAAGCGTCTGTTACGGTTCGCAGTTCCAGTCTCACTGACTGTAACGTTTTTATCCCTTCTGTGAAAGAGCTACAAGCAGTCAGATCAAACATCAATAAGGAAATCGCAAGAAAATGCTTTCAGCTCATAGTGCAATGTTGAAAAACTTACAATGCTGCACAACAGGTAAGGCCTCTTTCCGCTGCTGACAAGCGAATTTTGGGTTTCTAGGAATACGTAACTATATTTATGAAATGCCACATTTGCATACCTCTTGAGTATGACACAGCATACCAATTAAACACAGACCCAATCAAAATCTAAGTGAGTAGTATTTTACTAATTCGTGTCGATAGAGGCATGCTTGTGTACAGATACTTTCGTCGTAAGGTTATCATGGTTAGTTTTATTTCATTTCTTATAATACAGTGCACAATTTTCGTAAGGTTTCCTTTAGTGTTGTTAAAACAATAGTAAACATGAGAGAGAAATTAATCATCAACGATATATGCGAATTCTCTGATGTTACCTATGACAGTCTGACAATGCACATGCAGTTTATTGATTACATGCATGTAGAAAACTTGTTCTGAGTTAAAGCTGTCAAACAAAGTTTGAAGAAGAATAAAATATCACTACCACACGACGGCTAATGTAGAAAATACTTTTCTGACATATTACGGCACGATGCGCTCTCCCTGCACATCTTCGAGATGCATCTGCTGCCTGCTGTCTATTAAACCTGAATAGAACAAAATGTCACAGTAGTTAGCCCTTTTTCCACATGCGACTACTTTGGGTTGAAAAGTGAAGGGAATTATGTTCAAAGTTCCATTAGATTGATACCTTCAGCAGAGAGCAGAATTGCGTTTTAAAAAATGTAGCACTGAATGTATTCGAACTCGCGACATCTTATCTATGCTACAAGCTGACACGTAGCTACAGCAGCTCCAGAGCTCGGCAACTATTCCTCCAGAACTTTTGGATTCCACAGCACTGTGAGATTATGCATATGGCCAGGTCTTGACTTCTGAGAGACAAACAGTTACAGCTTTCCTTTTGGACTGAACGACGTTTTCTAGTAACAGATAGCGCAATAGAATAGCTCAAGTGGAAAGGAACACTTCCTATTTAAACTTCTGCATCCTACACTGTTGGCAGTTGTGTGTAGGTGGCAGTTACGTGTTTTTATTTCTGTGATTACAAAATAGTCGAATGTATGCACTGGGTAGCCGAGGCAGCTAGTTCATGGTGATTCGGTCAACCAAGTAAATGAATTTACTGAACATGCTGCAAATTACTACAGGGAGCCTGTGTGTCAGAATTCTCATCCAGTGTGGCGCAACTGCGTTACGATAGAAAAATGACTCGCAGAGAGGAGGATTTCGTGGTCTGTTGGACGGATGGTAGGTTGTTATACCTATGGTCTGGGTTCGATTCCCAATTCCGTCAATGATTTTAGATAGGGAGAGACAGATTCCATTCTCTCCTGGCTACACCAAGTGAAGGAGATATAATGGCTGCGTGGTCTGAAAATTCACATTACAGATGATATTCCTTCTTTACCAAGTAGACGGTAGGTTGAACCACAATAAAGTCTGGAGTGGCGACATGTAGAAACTCTATCACCAGTAACCTTTCTTATACTAGTTATTTATTTCAAGTGACGACACAAACGCTATGTATGGTCACAGGACACTTATTCCATCTTTTATTTGAGCTTCTGTATGTCGATAAAATTGGTTCTAAACTGGGAATGCAACTCAGACCGCCCTTAACGCGGAATTTGATCCCTTCGTGGCAATACAGCTCGGCTACAATTTGTTGTTTGTTCAAAACTGCAGATTCCTCAACACCTTCACATATTACGCGTGAATGGGATCGAATCCTGGCCCGGCACTAAAGATTTAATTATGTATTATCAACTCTATCATGAGAACACCTATCTGCTGGTGGATAATAATTTTGATTTTTAATGTATTTTCATTCGTTGTCAACACTAACGATATCTGACGTTTTTAACTCCCAGTGAGACACAGACTATTTGCGAGATGACTGTAAGTTCAAGATGCTATTCTGAGCAGCTGGTGGAGAAAAATTCGGTAGCTGACGTCTCTTTGTGTGTAGTCAACAACGATATGTGTGGGGCTCTATTCCCAGTGAGCGCTGAACTCTTCGTCATATTATTTCAGTTCGTCGTGTCATTTAATGTTCATACATATTCTCAACTAGCTGCTCGTGAATAACTTTAATGTTTAATGTCATTTTGTGTTAAATAGTTCAAATGGTTCAAATGGCTCTGAGCACTATGGGACTTAACTTCTAAGGTCATCAGTCCCCTAGAACTTAGAACTACTTAAACCTAACTAACCTAAGGACATCACTCACATCCATGCCCGAGGCAGGATTCGAACCTGCGACCGTAGCGGTCACGCGGTTCCAGACTGAAGCGCCTAGAACCGCACGGCCACACCGGCCGGCCCCCACCATCTGGTATCAATGCATTACCCTATCATCCATTATATATAATCATTTTCATAGTACACTTGATATTATAGATGAGTAGGACACAAGACAGGACATAGATAATGTCCGTTTGACGTCAACAGTGTGTAACATTTTACTTTTTTTTGAATAGGACAATGTTCCTCTCCAATAATTTTTAGATTAGTTACAATAAGCTTACGCTGCAAGAGAATTCGCTTGTATTTTTCAATATGTGGTCTGTTGTCGGTTTGAAGGCCTTCCATAACATCGGCAACGTAGTGCAACTCCACCGAGGGCTGTCTGGAGTAGGGTGGAGATAGCAATGTGAAAGTTGCGAGCTGTCGAAGACGATCTTCATATTCCTAATGCGATTAGGACATCGTATACTCTTGACGACGTTTAGCACCTGTGCAGTCAGTCACCCAATTTCAGAATTCATTTTGAGTAATCCTGCTAAATTCCCAAAATATTGTCTTTTTATATTGACGAGTAATATGGATAGTCGTCACGTTCATGTGCCGTCTACAACGCAAATTTAATGTTACTATCCTAGGAACTAACCTGCAATACGTTTTGTATTTCATAATCGGAACTATCTGCATTAACCGTCATCAGAGCAATGTCAGGGAACAGAATGCAGCAGTGCCTTGCTACCTACTTGAGGACCTGCTTGAATCGTGTTCTAAGGAAAGGGTAGTTGCTGGTTCACATTATATTACACTAGCGAGAAGTACCGACTTTTCCTTTTCTCTGCAAACATCCAGAACTAAATTCAGTAACTAAATGCTAAGAATATATTTGCATTGTGCCAACTCAAAGATCAATAGATATGGATATAGATACAGATACAGATTTTTATATTTAAAGCCATTCTCGTTCTGCGTTGGGATAAACATCTTTCATTATTTGCTTGTTCTTGTTACGATTGTTATTGTCATTCTCTCACTCGCAAGAGTTTTCGCATTCCTATTTGGTATCGATGCACATGAAGAGTGGCTATGAAAGAAGGGAATACTGAATGTTACGTCATGCAGAATACACTCATTTACTTCGGCTCCTCGTGATCTACGCTACAGGAGAAGTGAGATACATAAAGTTGACAGTGTGAGGACAGACCTGGTAGCACAACTGTGCAACTACACAGTGTTACCAGATAAAATGGTGCTGCGGAATCGAAAGTGTAGTACGGACTTTGCCACAGTAGCAGACAGCTGGTAATTTAGGACCATGACCGTGGATTACACTTTGGTCAGTGCTGGTTAGAGTGCTGCAACTGTAAATGGAAGGCTTTGTTTGATAGTCTTATGCTGATGCTGTCTGAATAAATTATGCCATTGGATACAAAGCGGTTTAGTTTTGAGACCTAACCCATGAGGGGGGAAGACACAGTGGTCTGCTTCAGGAATTCCAAGCAATAAAACACAAAAAACAACCCAGGAAGGGAGACATGCATTTGGAATCTGTTCATCGTTACGGGGTCAAACAAGAGGGTAACATTACCGAAACAATGATCGGGCTACTTAGTATATAATAGAGCATACAGATTTCAAGGAGGAAACGTATGAAGACGCAGACTTCCTCGTTATCAATATGTGCGGCATATCTTTCGTGTTAACGAAAGTAAATTCCCGCTTTACCTCTTCTTACGTGTCAAATGAAATGAATGCCATGAGGAATAGAATATTTGTTGACTGCGTCTCTTCTTGCTTCCATCCTTACCAACATATTTCTTCATTCTCGTGGTAATCATGACATTCTATGTGTATGCTGCAAAAGATTGCAAGTGGACAAATTCGACATCGAGGTGCAAAGCGTTATATTCAATTCGAATAAGCTTCCGGTGTATTTTTACTTCGTTTGTATTTTTAGATGATTATGAACGTTACGGAAAATTATCTCACATGCTTTATGTTGAATGAGAAACATTGAATGATCCGTTTTGCTTTCCCTACGTTGAAATGATATAATGTCGGCGTCAACAGCCTTCTTCCACGCCGGAAGCTGAAACTTGTATCATTCTGGATTAATGATAATTGAATGTCTCATATGTATACATAGCCCACAAGGCGACGTCAGAAACCATCAGGGGAGAACGCCGCATAAAAACCAAACGTGCGCGCGCGTCTCCACTCTGAAGAACCGTATCGGAGAATCACGGCAAGCATTTCGCTGAAGAGCTGCCTCGTCAGAGAGCCTAGAAATGGCAGCGTCGTAGCAAGTATTTGTCAACACTCTGATAGTGCATTTACTTCCGGGTGTAGGTCGGCGTTACCTCGCTAAATTCACTTGACATTCGTTTTCCACATCGAAGACTCGTACGATATATTCCACTGCAAGATGACACAATTAGAAAGTATATTTAATTTCTGGACTCCAACAACGGCGTTCTTCACATAAGTAACACCTGTTTGTGTGTGCATTCGGGAGGACGACGGTGCAATCCCGTGCCCGGCCATCCTGATTTAGGTTTTCAATGATTTCCCTAAATCGCTTCAGGCAAATGCCGCGATGGTTCCTTAGGAAGGGCACGGCCGATTTCCTTCCCCATCCTTCCCTAATCCGAGCTTGTGCTCCGTCTCTAATGACATCGTTGTCGACGGGACGTTAAAACAGTAATCTCCACCTCCTCTGTTCGTGTGTTTAAGGTTGCGTTTTGAGGCTCAGGCAAAATCGCAGTGACTATATTCCGCCTCTGGCCGCCAGTGTGTCGTTAGCTCAGAGGTTCCCTTGTGCGTTGCAGTGCTTGTACTATAAGACATAGGAGTTCGAATCACGGTAGAAGCCGCTGACTACAACCTTTTATTTTCCATTTTAATTAATGGAGTTGCAAACTTCTAGTAAAAATTTCTTATGCGAAATCTGAAGAATGCCTTTAAACATCAATCTTCGTCCGATTTCGACTTAGTAAATTAAGCTAATATCATGGATTTCTGCTTTGCAAATTCCAAGGTGCTTCACTGTAAAACAGACCCTGAAAAGATTCAAACCGACTGTCAACGATATAAATTTGAGCTTTGTTCGTCATATAGGTCTAACATGTCAGAAGGTTGTTTATGAAGTGCACATGTTCATTAATATAGTTCCCTTCTTCTAAATTTTTGCAATAGCATTTAACTGTAGACGTTTTCTAACACCGGCGTTAGCAATTCCTTTCCGTTCTCTGAAACCTTCAAAACGACAACTTTTTCTGGTTTAAATCTGATGACCTTAACTATCACTTCCGATCAACAATAAATACTTCATGAACCCATACATGGAACTCCAAATGTGCAGTGTACCTGCACTGCTACAGAGCATGCATTGCAAGGTATTCACACAGTTTATCGCATAGACTTACCATAAGGAATGAAACAAGAACTGTAATACACTTTACACCACAGACGCTCACTCTGGCTTGACGAAAACATCCAAACATTGACCAAAAGTTGCACAAATAATTGAGTTTGAAAGGAAAAGAAACGAGGTATGAAGCATTTATAAATTCATCGAATGTAGTGAGGTGGTTTAATTTCGTCCCAGTCTATAAAATTAATTTCGGGCCATACTCAGCTCTTTCCGATTAATGTAATATAATACCCGCCTACTAATCAGGGCGTCTGTCTCCGTTGCTTTTGAGCGTGAATGGAAATTGTAGAAATTTTCTGTGGAGCAACATTTAATAATAAAGCGTTTTAAATCATTAAAAGCGATGAGCGGTAGCAGGCGCTTTCGATAAAGAACGGGGGAGTGCAGCGCCGCTGCTGTCGCCACGGCCGCTGCCAGTAGCCAGCAAATGGATCCCGGAGCTTTGCCGCATACGGCGTCCAGAGGAGGACAGTCTGCAGGAAATCTGCCGCAAAATCGTTACTGGATAAAATTTTGATATCGGTGTGTCACAAAGCGAAATAGATTGAATCTGCGCTACCATTACATTCACGTCTTCAGCATTCAGACAGAAGAGGCTATAAAAATATTTTATGCCAGCTGCTCTCGATCCACTGCCAGTATGAACAGAAACAACGCACGCTACCGCTAGACCACAGGCGTAATCAGCCTAGAGTTTCTCTATCATGGGACAAGTTTTCCTCCAGGAAGTGCCGCAGTCTACAGTGTTGCCAAATTGTGCAGGTAACCGGACTTAGAGAATTAGCGAGTTGGCCAGTTTTTTTGTCCCATGTCGCGATCGGCGCGGACTTAGCCTCTGCAGCGGCCGGCCGCCGGTCAAGTTTTATGTCAAAGAGTGTACATGTCACTTGGAGGCGTCACGGATGTGCCAGGGGGATCAGCTACACGAGTGTTCCGCAAACACTGCGTTCCATCGCTGCAACTACAGCTTCAAGGCAGTGACTTCCAAAATTGGTTACATTTCTGTGAATATTATCTACGGAAAGTTCAAAGTGATGTGGCATATGAACGCAATTTTTATAAAGGAAGAACCGTCGTTTACTAACAAGGGAACCTCCCCATCGCACCCCCCTCAGATTTAGTTACAAGTTGGCACAGGGATAGGCCATGAAAAACTGAACACAGATCAATTGAGAAAACAGGAAGAAGTTGTATGGAACTATGAAAAAAATAAGCAAAATATACAAACTGAGTAGTCCGTGTGCATGATAAGCCACATCAAGGTATGTGTAAACCGATGAGCACCGTGGTCCCGTGGTTACCGCGAGCAGCTACGGAATGGAAGGTCTCTGGTTCAATCCTCCCTCGAGTGAAAAGTTTTAATTTTTTATTTTCAGACAATTATCAAAGTTCATGCACTCAGACATGATCAGCTTCGCTCTCCAAAATTCCAGGACATGTTCAGATTTGCTTGGACACATGCAGGATTTGACGGTCTACACACGGAAAACCTTGAAAACGTTAAAAACGTATGTTTTGACAGAGCACAGGGAATACTGTGCGACTGTGAAACTTGTATTCATTTGTTGCCGTTTATGTGACAAACTCTTATGTTTTCATCACTTTTTTGGGAGTGATTATCACATCCACAAGAAAACCTAAATCGGGCAAGGTAGAAGAAACTTTTTACCCATTCGCCAAGTGTGCAAGTTAGGTGGGTCGACAACATATTCCTGTCATGTGAAGCACATGCCGTCACCAGTGTCGTATAGAATATTTCAGACGTGTTTTCCTGTTGAGGAATCGGTTGACCTATGAATTTGCGATCAAATGTTTTCGGTTCCTATTGGAGAGGCACGTCCTTTCGTCTACTAATCGCACGGTTTTGCGGTGCGGTCGCAAAACACAGACACTAAACTTATTACAGTGAACAGAGACGTCAATGAATGAACGGTCAGATCGTAACTTTGCGAAAATAAAGTAAGTAAAATTTTTACTCCAGGGAGGACTCAAACCAAGGACCTCTCGTTCCGCAGTTACTCACTCTAACCACGGGACCACAGCGCTCCTCAGCTTACACAGTCCTTGATGTTGCATATCTTACACTTGGACTACTCAGTTTGTACAATTTGCTTATTTTTTCATAGTTCCACACAACTTCTTCCTGTTTTCTCGATTGATCTGTGTTCAGTTTTTCAAGGCCTATCCACTGTGTCAATTTATAACTAAATCTGAGGGGGGTGCGATGGGGAGGTTCCCTTGTAAGCATAACCATGTCAATGTTCGGAATATGTACTAATCGTCAGTTGAAAACTCATGCTCTCTCAAAGAAGCGGATAACGCTCTGTCAAAGTTTGGTATGTCTTTTTTTCAACATCGACATGAATCGTCACTCTTTTATTGGTGGTGACCTGCATACAGTGAAGTATCTCGAGTTTTTGAGATACTCTGCTTCAGCAGTTATTGCAGAATATCCCACTGGACATAATGCAATCAGTGTGGTAGCCACTTGACGGATCTTCCTGCCTTTCCGCACGTGTAATAACAGACGTTCTCAAGAGAACATCTGTAGAGCACTGTAACGGACATTCAGGAAATGCAAAATGGTCTGCACACTCACCAAACTTAACACGATTATACTTTTATCTGCGGCTAAAATTAAAACAAAAAATTCTACTACAGGGGTGGCCAGATTTCGGATCGCTGACCATGCCTGGGTTTGCGTACAAAGCGCTCAGCCTCGCTTCACATTTCCCCCGCCGCCACGCCACACTATTTGACCGCAAGGAGGGTTAAGAGAGGAAAATAGCAAACGTGGTGCCTTCGAATGGCAGTGTAGTAGGACTGCATGCGACTTGGTTTTGGCGTTTGTGGAAACTATCATTGAGCTACTGTACGAAAAATGTGATTCACCCGAAAAGCCGACACGTTTCCATTGATCGACGCTCGAATGATGATGGTCCCGTGCCCAATGCAATCGTAATTGACAACGTCGTTGGGTCAGAATGTGAATACGTAAGAGTGGTCTGATGCGGAGCCTATGAGCAACTAGTACGATGAACAGTGTGCTCCGAAACACTTGTGTGTGCACCAGAATTGTGCTCTTCCGGCAGAGATGCCACAGATCGACATGTATCTATGTTAGTTTACAAGGCAGACAAGCCCCCGAGCCCCACGTTCTGGGAAGAGCCGTGAACGTCCAACCATTTAGCTCCATTCCACCCCTACCCGTAGACGCTCACTACAGTAGCACGTAAACACTCGACCAGCTTCGCCGTTTTCGAGATATTCGTAGACAGGCCCTGCGCAATAATAATCTGCCCTTTGTCCGCCCCTGGTAGCTGAGTGGTCTGCACGACGGAATGTCATACCTAAGGGCCCGGGTTCGATTCCCGGCTGGGTCGGAGATTTTCTCCGCTCAGGGACTGGGTGTTGAGTTGCCCTAATCATCATCATTTCATCCCCATCGACACGAAAATCGCCGAAATGGCGTCAACCCGAAAGACTTGCATCAGGCTAACGGTCTACCCGACGGGAGGCCCTACCCACACGGCATTTCCATCTGCCCTTTGTCAAAGTCGCTTATCTCAGTGGATTTCCCCATTTGCAGGCCGTACCTTCGCTGGGGTGATGCCCCTTCCGTGTCTGTTCCGCTTACGTACTTTTGTTACCGCGTCACGTAGCCGCAACGCCCCCAGACGGCATCTAATTTCGCGGTGGGCAGTCTTCATAATGTTTTGGCTGACCAGTGTAAATCGGAAGGACTCACTGTCGAGAGCGCCGCAGGTTCATCTCGGTTCGACAGTGGATGTGGGACGAGACGGATGATGGATGCCTGGCTATCCGTGTAGGTCAGACGGGAAACTCCGGCCCTTAGACCGTGATGGAGCACGCTTCTCGGTGCCGGCCGGCAGGGGTAGTCCAGACCGACGTGTCGCGGCGTGAAAGGCGGCGGGCCCCCGGCGGCCGCGCGGGCTGCAGTAGAAGCACTTTGCGGCCGAGTGCGAACCCGTGTCCACCTGGCGCCGGTGCCAGGGAGTGTTAGCCCGAATCCGCCAGGAGGCTGCGACACGCCGCGAACGGCTCAGTGACGGTCGGCGGACGCATTCACGTCGACACTCCAACCCTAATCTGAGGAATAGCGTGGATGCCGAACTGCGCTGCAAGCTGGTAACGCTGCAACACCATTAAGGAAGGAAAGTAACGAAGCTCTACTTCCTGTGCGTATGTAGTATCTCAAGAAGAATACACGATAAGAGCTGTAGGTCTTTTTCGTGCAGCTTCCTTTCTTTTGCTTGTGCCGGTTTTCCCGCGGATACACAGGGTCGGCATCGTTAATCGGATGCAGCAATGTTAGTTGAAGGGTTGGGCGGATGCCCTTCCTGCCGCCACCCCGCACCCTCTGGGAAGGAATTAGTGTACCCCAACTGTCTGCGACTGGTGTAATCCATGGAATAGTGCGAAAGTGTTCAAATGTCTGCGAGCTGTGTAACTGAGGCGTGACGTGGGGACCAGCCCGGTATTCACCTAGGGATATGTGGAAAACCGCCAAAAAACCACATCCAGGCTGGCCGGCACACCGACCCTCGTCGTTAATCCGCCGGGCGGATTCGATTCAGGGCCGTCGCACCTACCCGAGTCCAGGAAGTATCGCGTTAGCGCGCTCGGCTAACCTGACGGGTTGAGATCTTCCACGTGCATGAAAGGTGTGAAATCTAGTTCAGTCAGAGTCGACGCTTCTGGAAAGAGCTACGGCACTAACGCGGCTGGGCATCGAATAACTATGTTTCGTTGAGTGATACGTGTACATTATCCCATCCTATTTCACTTCTACGACGAAGGTCATCAGTTATGAGCAGAAATTTTGAGTACATCCACATCTACATGACTACTCTGCGAATAACACTTAAACTGCCTCGCAGATGGTTCATCGAAAGACCTTCACAATAATTCTCAATCGTTTCGCTCACGAACAGCGCGTGGAGAAAACGAACGCTCATATCTTTCCCTGCGATCTCTGATTTCCCTTATTTTATTATGATGATCGTTTCTCCCTGTGTAGATCGGCGTCAACAAAATATTTTTGCATTCGGAGGAGAAAGTTGGTGATTGAAATTTTGTGAGAAGACCACGCCGCAGCGACAAACGTCTTTGTATTAATGATTCCCATAAAAAATTCTGTATCATGTCCGTGACACTCTCTCCCCCATTTCTCGATAATACAAACCGTGATCCTCTTCTCTGAACTTTTTCGATATACTCTGTTAATCCTATCTGATAAGGATCTCACTCCAAAAGAGGACGGACAAACGTAGTGCACGCAGTCTGTTTAGTAGATTTGTTGCATCTTCTAATTGTCCTAGCAATAAAACGCAGTCTTTGGTTCGCCTTCCCCATAACATTTCCTGTGTCTTCTTTCCAGTTCAAGTTCTTCGCAATTGTAGTTCCTAGGTATTTAGTTGAAATTACGACCTTTAGATCTGACTGATTTACCTGAAACCGAAATGTAACGGATTCCTTTTAGCACTCATGTGTATGACTATAAGCTTTTCATTATTTAGGGCCAATTGCCAATATTCGCACAATCAGATTTCTTTTCTAAATCGTTTTGAAACTTTTTTTTAATCTTCTGATGAGCTTACTAAACGATTAACGATAGAATCATCTGCAAACAACCTCAGCCGACTGCTCAGATTGTCTCTAAATCGTTTATGTAGATAAGGAACAGCAGATCACTTAAATACTACCTTGGGGAACGCCAGAAATTACTTGTTTTACTCGATGACTTTCCGTCAATTGCACCGAAGTGTGACCTTTCTGTCAGAAAATCGCCAATCCAGTGCCATAACTGAGACGATACTCTTCAAGCAGGCAGTTTGATTACAAGCCGCTTCTGAGGTACTATGACAGATGCCTTCTGGAGATCTAGTAATATAGAATCTAATCCCTTGAGTGAGTAAAGAGCTATCAGTATTTAACAACAACGTCGTTTTCTGGATTCGTGTTCGCTATGTGTCAGTACACCACTCTCTTCGAGCTAATTCATAATGTTGGAACACAATATATGTTCCAAAATCCTCCTGCATATCGACGTTAAATGATTTTCTTTCTTTGGACCCTCAAACAGTTCAAAAATCTTTCAGATAGTTTGAAGAAATGGCACATGAGACATATAGCCCCATGAGAAACTTGAGCTTCTCCCTACGTATTGAATGTTCAAACAACTTACGCGACTGCAGCTGCGTAACGCTTTCCACAACCGAATATATTTCGAAAAGTGGACACGGCGTCATTTTCAAGGCACGAATGAGACAAGAGGTCGCTGGGGATCTAACTCCTGTTCCCAATCGGACACAACGTCCGAGAACCTTTCAGGCAGTTATTACATCGGCATTGCCTCGAAAAGCACGACTGACATACTGTTTACTCAAATCTGTTGGAGCGTGGATATACGTCACTGCCTTAAGTCAGGAAACTACCTTATGTCAGTAAAGGATTTTGTTTGTACGAAGAAAACTGTGTACACGGCCAATGTGACAACGAGCATATACAAAGGGAGGCAAACCGCCCAAAATACACCGATCAGCCAAAACAATATGATCATTGACGTTGGATGCCAGCTGGTGGCGTTGCGGGCAAGTGAAGCGGTAACAAAAGTGTGTAAAGGGGGTAGGCACCCTAGTGAAGATACGGGCTGCAAATAGGAAAATCCACTGAGATAAACGATTTTTACAAAGGGGAGATTGGTAGTATGCAGGGTCTGATACGAATATCTCAAAAATACTCACGTGCTGCTCTGGTGTGCATCTACGGAGACAGGTACGACAATAAAACTACTACTAGGCGCTAAATGGTTGGGCGTCAACGACTCTCGTCAAAATGTGGGGTTCGGAGGCTTGTCTGCTCTGTAAAGTACGATAGATGGTGATCTGTGGCACCTCTGACGAAAGGGCACAATGCTGGTGCATGCACAAGTGTTCCGGAGGACACCCTTCATCGTACGTTGGTGAACATGGAGTGTCGTAGCAGACCACCCCTACGTGTTCAGATGTTGACCCGTCGACATCGTCAATTACGATTGCAGTGGGAACGGGAGCATCGGGATTCGACCGTAGATCAATGGAAACTTGTCGGTTCTTCGGGTCAACCATATTTTTCCTTCACTATGTCGATGGTCGTCTCCATAAACTTCGTCATGGAAGTGAATGGCGGCTCAAAACGTGCAGCACGCTACGGTCGCAGGCTGGTGGGAGCAGTATTATGCTATAAGAGACATTCTCCTGCGCTTGCGTGGTATCTGCGGTGCGAACCACCTGCATCCCTTCAAGGCTGATGTCGATAGGATCTTTCGTCAGCACAGTTGTCCGTGTCTCGCGCCAGAACCGTGCTGCAGTGATGAGGAGCGTTGTAGTGAAACCCTTCTGAGTCGCTATCGGGTACCGTCACTGTGTACGCAAATCAGTGGCCCGTTATATACGCGAATTACATGACCTATCCCAAAGAAAGCAGGTGTTGACACATGTGAAAATTACCGAACTAACAGTTTAATAAGTCACGGCTGCAAAATACAAACACGAATTCTTTACAGACGAATGGAAAACTAGTAGACGCCTACCTCGGGGAAGATCAGTTTGGATTCCGTAGAAATATAGGAACACGTGAGGCAATATTGACCCTACGACTTATCTTAGAAGCTAGATTAAGGAAAGGCATTTGTAGACTTAGAGAAAGCTTTTGACAATGTTGACTGGAATACTCTCTTTCAAATTCTGAAGGTGGCAGGGGTAAAATACAGGGAGCGAAAGGCTATTTACAACTTGCACAGAAACCAGATGGCACTTATAAGAGTCGAGGGACATGAAAGGGAAGCAGTGATTGGGAAGGGAGTGAGACAGGGTTGTAGCCTCTCCCCGATGTTATTCAATCTGTATATTGAGCAAGCAGTGAAGGAAACAAAAGAAAAATTCGGAGTAGGTATTAAAATCCATGGAGAAGAAATAAAAACTTTAAGATTTGCCGATGACATTGTAATTCTGTCAGAGACAGCAAAGGACTTGGAAGAGCAGTTGAACGGAATGCACAGTGTCTTGAAAGGAGGATGTAAGATGAACATCAACAAAAGCAAAACGAGGATAATGGAATGTAGTCGAATTAAGTCGGGTGATGCTGAGGGAATTAGATTAGGAAACGAGACACTTAAAGTAGTAAAGGAGTTTTGCTATTTGGGGAGCAAAATAACTGATGATGGTCGAAGTAGAGAGGATATAAAATGTAGACAGGCAATGGGAAGGAAAGCGTTTCTGAAGAAGAGAAATTTGTTAACATCGAGTATAGATTTAAATGTCAGGAAGTCGTTTCTGAAAGTATTTGTATGGAGTGTAGCCATGTATGGAAGTGAAACATAGACGATAAACAGTTTGGAGAAGAAGAGAATAGAAGCTTTTGAAATGTGGTGCTACAGAAGAATGCTGAAGATTAAATGGGTAGATCACATAACTAATGAGGAGGTATTGAATAGGATTGGGGAGAAGAGAAATTTGTGGCACAACTTGACTAGTAGAAGGGATCGGTTGGTAGGACATGTTCTGAGGCATCAAGGGATCACCAATTTAGTATTGGAGGGCAGCGTGGAGGGTACAAATCGTAGAGGGAGACCAAGAGATGAATACGCTAAGCAGATTCAGAAGGATTTACGTTGCAGTTGTTACTGGGAGATGAAGCAGCTTGCACAGGATAGAGTAGCATGGAGAGCTGCATCAAACCAGTCTCAGGACTGAAGACCACAACAACAAGAACAACAACAACATGCGTAGAGATGTAAGACCACATACCTCCAAAAACCTACCATCAAATTGTCAACCTCTTGATACGCATAGTCAGTGGTGTGTTTCGTTCCAAAGACAGGAAAATAATCTATTAAGCAGGTAGTCATAATGTTTTGGCTCATGGGTGTCCATACAGAATGAATGAATATAGTGAGGTGTGGGTTTCGCTAAGCTATAGTGGACAACATTGCGAATTTTCTGACGTTCGCAAGCAATTTTTATCGTTGACAGTTGTCGAACTACGACACCACCTTTGTTTCTTCTTTTCAAATGGAGCTATATAGATTTTTTTCTAGCATTTGAAACAATCTTCTAAGGTACTGTAACAACGTGACATTTATGCTGCTTGATCAGTGTTGAGATAAAAGAACTCTCCCGCTGCCAAGAGCAGAGGTTCCACAGACGCCTGTCCTATTACAGCAAATGTAATGAAGCACCTAACTGAGGTACGGTTCGCGTGTCTGTTACCTGCCTGTCATACCAAGTGTTCGTAATGTTGACCTTGAACATTGCTGTACGCTATAAAGCTATTGTGGAGAAACTATGCTGTATATAGAATTTCATCTTGAGTTAACGGCAGCGTAGGCCAGTGTTTAAAGGCGTTTCACGCCTTCCGAAGTCATATTTGTTGCCCAATGGACCTCTTGTTTCAGTTTTTCCACAGGCTAAAGTATAGAGGTGTTAAGTTTGGTGTGCGTACAGAGCATTTGGCGTTTCCTGAATGATCGTTCAAAATGCTCTGCAAATGTTCTCTTAAGAGTGTCTGTCCATTACACGTGTGGGAAGGGAGCAACGTCGTGGAGACGTCTGTTTAAATATTCTTTGTATCATTAAATAAACTAAAACACTCAGTACGTTAGTAATAAAGAGTAAACAAAGATTAACTAAAAAAGAGTATTCGAGAAATTGGTTTTTATCTTATTTTATTTGCTTTCAGATAAAATATAGCATACATAAAATTTCTTTAAAAATGGTGATCGATACTACACATTGCATGCCTCAACATCACACGGGCCTAACACTAGACGCGATAGTATGGAGTTCCACCGGGTACACCACACATTACCTCCTGTTCCCAAAAAATGAACATTATAATTCTGACATGTATGGGCCGGTAGACTCCGAGGTCTCTGTGATATTATGTTTAAAATAAAATAACGCGATATCGCCTGCAACCCTAGCTGTCCTGACCTGGCCCACATTCTGCAGTTTTCACACAGCCTTTCGAAATTTCTTCACCAAAGAAGACTTAAATATTTCAGAACTCGAATCAAGAAAAGCTGCCTACACAAGTAACTTAGGAGTAGATATCTTCGAAGTAGTGAAGCAAACTAAATCACTTAATAAAAGCAAGTCTTCCAGTCGAGATTCTATACCAATTACGTTCCTTTCGGGGTGTGCTGATGGAATAGTTACATACTTAACAATCCTATGCAACCGCTCTCTCGACGTAAGATACACAGACAAAGACTGGAAAGGTGCACAGGACACACTAATATTCAAGAAAAGCAATAGAAGTAATCGACCAATTACAAGCCCATCATTTAATGTTGATACCTTCCAGGGTATGCGAGAGCGCTAATGCGCTGCTTCCTGGACTCGGGTAGCCGCGCCGGCCCCGGATCGAATCGCCAGGTGGATTAACGACGTGGACCAGTATGGCCGGCCAGCCTGGATGTGGTTTTTAGGCGGTTTCCCACATCCCGCTAGGTGACTACCGGCCTGGTCACCACGTTCTTCCTCAGTTACACGACTCACAGACTCTGAACACGTTCGCACTGTTTCATTGCTTACACTAACTGGGGTAAACTACCTACGTCTCGGGGGGTTTGGGGTGGCGGCAGGAAGGGCATCCGGCCACTCTAAGCAACTAAAACTGCAAATCCGTAATAACACGGCCGACCACGCGTTGGTGCGGGGGAGGGCCCAAAACCGCGCGGGATTAGCCGAGCGGTCTCAGGCGCTGCAGTCGTGGACTGTGCGGCTGGTCCCGGTGGAGGTTCGAGTCCTCCGTCGGGCATGGGTGTGTGTGTTTGTTCTTAGGATGACTCAGATTAAGTAGTGTGTAAGATTAGGGACTGGTGACCTTAGCAGTTAAGTCCCATAAGATTTCACAAACATTTGAACATTTGATTTAAACATAAGGAGGAAACCAAGACGAAAGAACGTTCACTGGAACCATTGTAAGTGCACATAGCTTATTTACTTTATATTTTGTAGAACATTAACACATTCTTCTGCTTGTTCAAGTCATCTGCTCAGACTATGTACTAGCGCTAACTACACAAACATTCCTGTATGGTTCTGCAGCAGACGTGCTACATCTGACGAATGCAACACTTTACGAAATCATGTGTAACGATGTGAATATGGAAGTAATAGCCCAAAATCCACAATTAAAAAATTGCCCTGTCCATACACAGTCATTTTTATTGTATTTTAGTGCCATTGATTTAATATTTTCAATTGTAGGAAAACCAGAATTATAATTTTTATTACTATTTGACCCAAGAACAGTAAAGTGTTTGCTTAAAATTTTGTATTTTTGTAGATCCACAGCCTCCAGACGTTTAATAAACGTAAACATGGTCCGTATCAGGCTGTAATGTTATTTTTACTTAATAGTGTGATTAACTAATTTCAACTACTTGTCATTGTCAAGCACTACACTGTCTGCATACGTCGCCACCCATAAATAACACTTTGAACATCTCACATTAAAATAAAACACGTGCAAAGTGTTGTTTATAGGTGGCGATGTATGCAGACACTGTAGTGCTTTTCCACGTTGGTTTTACAGGTGCTTTACAATGGCAAGTAGTCGAAATTAGCTAATCTCGCGATTAAATAAACATCACATTACAGCCCACTACTTTGCTGTCAGCACCCCATCTCCATTCCACCCCTCCCATCCCCCCCCCTCCCTCCACCCCTCCCACCGATCCAACCATCGCACTATCGAAGTGCCAGCCCAGTGCGCTCTTATGTCGCACAGCTGAGCCTTTTGTTTCCACTACTCGGTCGAGATTCGCAATGCTGCGGATGAGTCTCACAATGGGCAACCCGAGGTGACAAGAGCGCGCAATGCAGAACTCTGAGATTGATGGCGGGCGCGGACAACAGTCACATCGCACTGCGGCCGGACACACGGCGTTGCAAGGACTCGCCGTGCACCGCACTGCGCCACACTGCACTGCACGGCTGCAGGGACGGGGCGAACAGAGGGGCTCTGGGGACACTGGTACAGAGGATGAGCGTCAGACGAAAAAGCGCCGTGTCAAGAATCCCGTACTTACTCGTCATAGGCAGGTCTGTCAAGTCAGGAGGAAATAAGGTAGTTGACGGTAAAGCGCCACAATGTTCAGCTACATCAGTGAGGGATAGATTTTCCCGCGATTCCAGATCGAAATGGTAGATTGGGTTGTTACCTATAACCCACCCAAATTATAGTTCTGCACGGTTATTGTGGCTACGAAGTTCGTCGGGACGGAGTACTTGCACAAAAATTTCGCAGTTCACTTCGGATGAAATTACAAGCTCTCGATGATATCTTCCATCATCTTCGTCAGGAACTAACACTGTCTTCTAATTTTATAACGTCGGTAGCCAAGAAAGAACGAATCGAAGAACAAGATAGGGGAAAGAAAAGTTGCTGCTGAGAGGGAAATACGTGCCAACGGAAGCAAAGGTCGTGGTATGGAAACAACGCGACTTAAGCTAGATTTCATTACATAAAGGCCAGAAAAGGAAGAAAACATGTCAAACCGCCAGCTGATTAATCTTCAGAGTCAGATTCAGACCTCTCACACTACGGCAGCAGTGCAGTAGCTCAGGCATTGACTCAATGTTTGTCGAGAAGCACCTAGAGAAAAAGTACGAGATGCTGCGACTTCAAGGAAGAGTTAGAGGATTAAGAAGTACACAAGTACACTATTCAGTAGGTATCTAGGCAGCTTACCCTCAGTAACTGAACTCTTTCATGCTACCCTACTAATCCTCCTTTCGTGGAGAAGGAAGTATTATTTTTGTACAAGTATTTTTAAGGATTATCTTCAGATTTATGCGACAGTTCGATTCAGTATTGTGTTGGCTACTTGACTATAATACAACAATGTTACAAAGGATCATTTCAAGTGATTTTATAATGCAGTCATTCATTTTCATCCATGTTTATCTAAAATGGGGTAAAGATACACACTCCCGAGCGTTACTCCATTTTGTGGGGTAATACCCCGCAATCTATGTTTTATCTAAATTGTAACTTTCTCTCTCGGTTCCCTTGCCGCGTCAAATTCGGATAAAATTCCAAGTTTTCGATGATACAATCCATCATATTCGTCATGAACTAAAATTGACTCTCGAGAACCGGAAAGGTCCCCTCTTTCACAGAGGGAATTTTGCGGCATGGCAGTGAGGTGCCGCAGCAATTCACTGATTATTTGAATGGTATACATTCCAACATGAGATTTACAGTGGAGGTGGAGCAGGACGGGAAGTTACCTTTCTTGATGTGTTGGTCGACCATCAATGGGGTGAACGACTTGGCTCTTCTGTGTACACAAAACAGAAGCATACAAATCTGTATCTAAATGGGAGTAGCTTTTACCGTCCAACTCAGAAGAGAGCTATGAGCAATACTTCGGCACACAGAGCCAGTTGTGTTTATTTGCTGGTTCGTTTGCCAATCTTTCCAGCATCTCTTCCACTCTACGGCGACGTAATGTAGCTCAAACTTTCTATAGTAATTAGAATGACTAGAAGGAGTAATAATTACGTTCGAGTTACACATAATCACTTATCGGAGGTGAGAAATCCTTTATTTCTTCCTTGAATACAACTTTTAGTCTTACTACCCAGTTTTAATAAGTAATATTCACTATTATAAGTCCCCTTCATCATTATTAGAGCAAGAACAAAATCGGAGTCATTAAAATTATATTCAACAACAGAGATAATAAAAATCAGAGATAATGCAGTGACAATGTTCGCTTTTGGGTCTGAGCACTATGGGACTTAACATCTGAGGTCATCAGTCCCCTCGAACTTAGAACTACTTAAACCTAACTAACCTAAGGACATCACATACACCCATGCCCGAGGCAGGATTCGAACCTGCGGCGTAGCGGTCGCGCGGTTCCAGACTGTAGTGCCTAGAACCGCTCCGCCACTCAGTCCGGCTCAACGTGTTTGTTCCCCAAACACGACGCAGTACCTGACACAGTCATTTCCGTGATAAAATTTGGTATTACGGTATCCCCCTCAACCAGTTATTTAATTTCAGCTACTTCAGTCGATCAGATGGATGACACTGCGAACCGTACTCCGCAAACAACAGAATTTCGGCTGCAGCCGCCAGTGTGTTCGCACCGCTCCCTGTGATACGAGCAACGTGTTCCGCGCTGAGGCAGCGCGTGCGCGCTGCGTCCCGCCACAGAGGGTGAAGCGCAGACTGGTTAGTTATCTAGATGGTCACTGGGTGGAGGAAGTGTGTGGTGTGCCAGACGCGGTCGGCAGACGAGGTGTATCGCCCGCCAGTCGCTTATCGCGCCACGCGACACTTGCACAAACACCGCGTCCGGTCGATACCTCCTAACACATCCCCCTCCCACGCAACGTCCAATCTCTACGAGTCCGCAGCAACTTCGTCCGTCTCGATATCTGTCGACGCGAAATATCCCTATACAATTTCCATGTTACGCGAAGAATGTTTCGCATGATAAGCTTTTCTTTACACTACGCAAATAAGCTCTCTTAGAAAAACTTAAGTTTTATGGAACTGATAGCTTTACACGCAAATGGTTTGAGTCATACATAACAAAAAGAAGACAAAATGTGCTCAGTAAATCAAACGACGTTGAAAGGAGAAAATTTTAGTGACTGACAAAGGAAGTCCCACAGCTTTCAACGTCAGAGCCAGTCTTATGTCTAATACCGGACGTCTCTTCTTTCTTTTTTATAGACAAAAACTGAAATAAGATTTCGGTAAATATAATTAATATTAATATGTAAATTCTATGTGCCTGGTACAAGAAGCTTTAAAATGACTCGATCATGTACTGGTAACTCAGAATTACGATGCACATCGGGGACTAAGGCCAAAACAACGGTCGTTACTCAAGGCGAGACAGCATTACAGGTTGGAATCTTTGAAACAAGCGTCACCCAAGCAAGACTAGCTCACGAATCACAACCAGAAGTTTAACCACACATGACAAAAGTTGCTCATCGTTTCTGTTTCTTCTCCATTCCTTGGACGTACAGTAAATACTGACAGCTCGACATCCACAAACCAAGGTAGTAGAAATAAAAAATACGTCGACTCTGAAGTCGCAAATCCGTGAGCTAGAGGGAAGTGGTGATTCTTCAATCATGGTACGCACATTGTCTACAGTCATCCGAAACAAAATGGTTCAAATGGCTCTGAGCACTATGGGACTTCACATCTGTGGTCATCAGTCCCCTAGAACTCAGAACTACTTAAACCTAAGTAACCTAAGGACATCACACACATCCATGCCCGAGGCAGGATTCGAACCTGCGGCCGTTGCGGTCACGCGGTTCCAGACTGTAGTGCCTAGAACCGCACGGCCACACCGGCCGGCGATCCGTAACACGATGAACCGGACGTCAGTCCTTGATCATCAATCCTGGTTATCGTGTGGAATAGCGGAATAGCAAGCAAACATTCAAGCGTGTGGCTAAATCCCATCGGCAACTAGGTACGCTACCTCTGGTGGTACAGCGGTTAGTCCGTTGCTATGATACGAAGATCAGAGAAGTCTGATGAGTGGCATGTAGTGATACTAACTGTTATATTGCTAGAGAAGGCCGAAATGCACGCTATAAGCTCACGCAGGATGGCGTGAGGTCTGAAACAGGATACGTAATGAATGCTATAAAGAAAAGTACGTAGCTTCTGGAATACTTAACTTTAATCCATCATTTGTATACATCGTTCTTGATGAGACATGCTTCATACGATAACTATCAATTGCTATGGCGCCTTGCTAGGTCGTAGCCATTGACTTAGCTGAAGGCTATTCTAACTATCTGCTCTGCAAATGAGCGAGGCTTCGTCAGTGTGCATCGCTAGCTGAGTCGTCCGTACAACTGGGACGAGTGCTAGTACGTCTCTCGAGACCTGCCGTGTGGTGGCGCTCGGTCTGCGATCACTGACAGTGGCGACACGCGGGTCCGACATGTACTAATGGACCGCGGCCGATTTAAAGCTACCACTTAGCAAGTGTGGTTTCTGGCGGTGACACCACACTAACGCACACAAGGCTCACTCTCTCAGTCCTTCTCGATTTCAATTGCAGTGCTCTTTCGAACCGACTGCCAGAGTCCCCATTCCTGATAGGAGCTGCAAGTCCTTGACGAAAATGTCCTTGTCTGAAAGTGTTGGAATTTCTTTGTAACAGGTGGTAATGGATCTACGCTTGGACATGGATGTGATTGTGCTTGAGTTTCCTATAAAAGGCGATATTGCTAAAAGAGGAGAACCTGCACGAAACGATCTAAGAGGATAAAGAGCAAAGGAGGTCTTACGGTTACACAGCAGCAAATACACTGATGGACAAAACTCATGGGATAGCGGTATGCAAATATACAGATGGCGGTAGTATCGCGTACACAAGGTATAAAAGGACTGTGGTTTGGCGGAGCTGTCATCTGTACTCAGGCTATTCAGGTGAAGAGGTTTCCTACATGAAACACGGCGGTAATTCACACACTTTCAACGCAGAATGGTAGTCGGAGCTGGACGCATTGGACATTCCGCTTCGTAAATCGTTAGGGAATTCAGTATCCCGAGATCCACAGTGTCAAGAGTGTGCCGAGAATACAAAATTTCAGGCATTACCTCTCACGACGGACAACGCAGTGGCCGACGGCCTTCACTTAACGACCGAGAGCAGCGGCGTTCGCGTAGAACTGTCACTGCTTACAGACAAGCAGGTCTGCATGAAATAACCGAAGAAATCAATCTAGGACGTACGACAAACGTATCCGTTAGGACAGTGCGGCGAAATTTGGCATTAATGGACTACGCAGCAGACGACCCACGCGAGTGCCTTTGCTAACAACACGACATCACCTGCACCACCTCTGCTGGGTTTGAAGGCATTCGGTTGGACCCTAGGCGAGTGGAAAGCCGTGACTTGCCCAGATGAGTCGCCGTTTCAGTTGGTAAGACATGGTGGTAAGGTTTGGGTGAGGCGCAGACTCCACAAAGCCATGGACCCACGTTGTCAACAAGGCACTATGAAAGCTGGTGATGTCTCAATGGTGCAGGCTGTGTTTACGTGGAATGTATAGCGTCCCCAGTGCCACATTACGAAAAGACTTAAAAACAATATTTATGAAGAAAAGACATTCATAAATTAAATAATATATTTTTTTTCATGTAGCCGTAAAACAATAATTTCTCTGTCGAGAAATGCAAAGAAATGCAATGCAAAGAAATATAACAAAGTGATCTAAAGAGACGACAAGATACGCTCTTTTGTTAATTTTTTAGTCGTCTTCACTTCTTCTCTTGTCCTTATTGTGTATCGACGGACATCTTTCCAGTGCTGGCAAATGTAAGCATATTTGTATGAGTTAAGCATATAATATAATGATTTAATATAATTGTGCACTTTTAATTTGTACGAGGTGATCCCGATTTCATGTCCGCCTTCCTTGAATTAACCTGCATTCAAGTAATTTGCAGCTCAACAATCGCTGCGGCCGATGCAGCCAACGACGCCATTACGTGGCGATATTAACTTATGAAAAATTAGCGGAAGCGGAAAACTCGCCCGCTATTAACATAATATTAATTTTTCTCCACAGCCGCCCGACGTTGCAGAAAATACTTAGCTTTAAGATTCTTATTTTCAGTACCATAGCCGAGACCCAGAGCCAGGACTCCGACTACAATACAATGGTTAACGGAGGTAAGAGAAAATACTCTCGCGCGTGTGTGGGCCGCAATTATAATTAATGGTTCAAATGGCTCTGAGCACTATGGGACTTAACATCTATGGTCATCAGTCCCCTAGAACTTAGAACTACTTAAACCTAACTAACCTAAGGACAGCACACAACACCCATCCATCACGAGGCAGAGAAAATCCCTGACCCCGCCGGGAATCGAACCCGGGATTATAATTAGTAACTAAAGATCTTTTGGTTTAAAGTGAACTGACTAGCCGAGGAAATTAATATGAAAAGTTTATTACATTGTTCAGCTTGTATGCTCATGTTTAAAGATGCAGCGAGTCTAACATTCATTAACGTAACAAATAATTTGAGATTAATATTGTTAAAAAGGAGAACTTCAGGAAAGCATTTAATCGTAAAATCAAAATAAAATGGAATATCATTTTTATTAAGGCCCACCACGTAAGTCGGCAACAATCAAATAATAATAATAACAATAATAATATATTAAATTACGACGGCCGACGGACGCGAGAAATGGACTCGATCCTCTGGCCAAACAGAACTGATCATTGACTGGAAGGGCTATGTTCGGCTACTTGGAGACCATTTTCAACTGTTCACGAACTTCATGTTCCCAAACAACAATGGTATTTGTTTGGACGATATTCGCCATACCACCGGTTCACAATTGTTCGCGATTGGTTTTAAGAACATTCTGGACAATCTGAGTGAATGATTTCGACACCCAGATCATCCGACAAGAATCCCATCGAACGTTTATGGGACATAAACGACAGGCCAATTCGCGCACAAAATCCAGCACTGGCAACACTGTCAAAATTATGGATGGCTGTAAAGGCATGATGGCTCAGCATTTCTGCAGGGCACTTCCAGCGTCCATGCCACGTCGAGATGCTGTACTACGCTGGGCAAAAGGAGGTCCGACACGATGTTAGGAGCTATCCCACGACTTTTGTCACCTCAGTGCATGCTCCAGGCGCTTATGGCCTTAGTTGTTTCTGCACCTTAAAATGAACATCAGTGTATGTCCCATGAGAGATACAAGCACTTGATGGAGATAAAAGATGTTTGACATTGTAACTTTCAATAAATGAAACTGCTCATGAGAACGCCAGAGACTTGTTGAGATGGTCTGTCAGGAATGTTGTTTTAGCACCGAACTCAAGAGGGCACTGAGAAGGACCACCATCATGTAGTATCCACATCACATTGTAAGTCACACGCATAGTGACAGATTCATTGCCGCGTTTTAATCCATGTCTGCCGCTTTTTGCGAAGTATAACAATTTTTAAAGCAAGGGTGGGGATCGGACTTTAGAAGTCGCGTGATCGCTATAATGTAAGTACTCAATCTTTCGCAAACTTTTTATCACTGTGGTATGGTCTTTGCGTAATGCTGTTTACGATACCTTTCCTCTTTTTATTCAGATTTGCATCTGATAATGTAATTTAAATTAGGAGCCATCATGCCTTTAATAAAGGATACACAACAGTTGCTGCGGTTGTTATTCAACGCATAAAAGTTTGACTGATGATATGTTGATAATTTTTACTTTTTGTACCTTCTGACTACTACTGAATGAAACACAGTTTTTCTACCATACACGTTTCGCCTTTATTCCCTGCAAGGCATCTTCAGTGCGCTGGAATATGTACATATTTTTACTATTTAGTTTACATTTTGGGGCTCTGTACCTATAGGTTATAAGCAGTTCTGGTGGTTGGTTTATGTTATGATGTAGTAATATTTTAAATTCTACTTACAGGTTGCGTGGACGATTTTCTACATTTTACGTTTCTGAGCCATTTTTGGTGCCGTTTCTCTTCTTATAATTGTCAGTTGCTGTTTTTCCACGTTTCACAGTGTGGGGCAGCGAGTACGTTACTTCACTGGTTTAAAGTTTTGATGCCGTCTTTAATCACGTGAGCCTGGCAACTAATTTGGTGGTCAGCCAGAAAGCGAAGGGAAGCATACTGACCCTAGTTTCCAGTCTGCACGGCCACATTTCGGTCCAGCCCACTGAAAGAAAAGTGTCTATTTCCCATTTCTTTGCGGGATCAGGACTATGACTTCAGTAAAAGTTTAAAGTTCCAATCGAGATTTAATTTAATTAAAGTTTCTCACAAACAACACTTAAAATTGCGTTATGTTCAATTGAAAACAAGTCTTTCTATTTTAACAACACCTTTAGCAGTTCGGAGGCGACCGCTACGGTAACTTCCTACCAGATTGTTTTTCGCCCTGACTAACATCACTCAATTGAAAGTTCGCAATAAATGTTCAAAAATTAATGCTCGCCATAAAAGTGGAAATAAATTCACCACTTGCCACGCGGAATTGAATTTCACACGAACGGCACACTAACAGTTATTTTACCGAATTCTAAACGAACCAGGACGGTGTACGGTCCTCACGAGTTCACTACCCGTTTTCACTGCCAAATACGTGATTTTCACAGCTCGGCTCTGATGTCATACGAGGCAGAGCGCGACCAGACGTTTAACTGGCGTGGACCTCACAGTGTTTGAGAGCAAAGTGAACCTTCCTACTGCTTCAGGGGCTGTATTTATAAGGTGCCGGTGCGGACTGACGAGAAAACATCTGTTGTCTCTGTCTATTTGCATACGGCGGCAGTCTACAAATGACCGCTATCTCGGTCATTTAATAATATAGTTACCAATTACTTCAGAAACTTCTTAATTTTTGCTGGTATGCAGATAAGCAGTTTGAAAGCACATAGATAGTTTCAGCTCGCTAGAATGAAATTGTTGCTTAATAGAATTTATTTAGTGGAACTAACTGTAGATTGTTACCTCTGAACCATGCCTTTGCTAAGACTTATATCAGTTGCTATTTACGTTACAAGTCTTAAACTTGGTGTAACTCTATTATTTGATATATTTGATCATCTGGTTTAACCAAAACCCTCTATCATTAAAATTTCAAGTACTTAATTTACAACACTTAGGTACATTTTAGTTACAAAATTAGTTTTCATTTAATTACTCAAAAACTATAAGAGGTAGATTAACGTGGACACTCTGTTATTATTTTTCCGAAAAACGTGGATTCTGGCGTTAATTTTTGTTTTATGGCTTTGGAAACCAGCATCACTTATTTATAACTTCTAACTGCACCTTCTGACCAAATTCTGGCTTTCTAGTGTCATTATTTAGCGCCTCTGATTTTTCTCTTAGAACGACGTTTTTCCGTAAACTGTTAAGTTTAGAACATCAAGACTTGGTATTTGGAACATTATTACACTAAACTATAATTTAAGAAAGTTTTACACATGAGTTTTGATTTTTAATTTCATACTAAATTGTGGTGCAATACTTGTGCGCTACATGCAGACGCGTTGTGGTGACGTGGAGCTTCTAGCAGTGAACTGGGGTAAGGCCCGGCGCACTCGCTCGCCTCTGTATCTCACACATGATACAGCGCTTGGTTTGCTTCAACAGCATTTGGCGGACGACCTGTCCAACTAACTTCATGTCGTAGAGAGTGTTTCATACGGTCGTCTGGCTTATCCCATGCTGATCAACGACATTTTATGTTCCCTTCCACGTGGGTGTACGTCCCTCGCACCGCATTTTCAGCCATATGCCAACACGCTCCGTGTCCTCTGGGAGACCGTTTTCTGCACTTCGTCCCCATTTAGCAAAACCACCCTGTACACCACTTCAGTCCACAAAGTTTGTAGAATGTAATGAAAAAGAAAAGACAGAAATCTGAAGATGGTGACTTTAGTGATTCATGCTTCTACATAGACCAACCCTCTTGAGCACCACGCACAGAACTTTCCTACAACCACTTGAAACTGTCAGAGAAGTCTTTCCTTGGGATGTTTTCAATTTGTGCATCACATTTGCTTCAACGTCCGTTATATTGTCAAAGCGTTGCCCTTTCTTCATGTGAATATCTGCACATTGCCGTTTCATCGTAGGTTCGAAACTGATGACACCAAGTCCCGTCACCCGTGATGATTTTTTCAAGAAAGAATTTTCTTTGTCTTACATTTCAATGAAGTGGAGAGGCACCTCCGTTGTTGTTGTTCTTGTTCGTGGGTGAAGGTGTTCGGGACAAATTTACAAACACTTTTCTCTTCTCAAAACATTATGAAGACTGTCTTGAGCACTCGATTTAGAGGTGTTGCTCCACTGTAATCTGTGAGACAACAATGGTTCAAATGGCTCTGAGCACTATGGGACTTAACATCTGTGGTCATCAGTCCCCTAGAACTTAGAACTACTTAAACCTAACTAACCTAAGGACATCACACACATCCATGCCCAAGGCAGGATTCGAACCTGCGACCGTAGCCGTCGCGCGGTTCCGGACTGAGCGCCTTAACCGCGAGACCACCGCGGCCGGCTGAGACAACAATGCAGACACGTTAAAGCCGTAGGATAACCACTAAACACTTCGTGTTCACAATTGACTGCTCGGTTGCAGATGTGTTGTTTGCAGTTGTTAGTTCAAGTTTCCAGCGTAGCTACTGCGCTGACGTCTCTTATACGCCAGGAGTAAAATCAGTCTCGAAAATTTCTGAACACTGTGTGACGCTGGGGTACATCCGGTTTTCTCTTAATTACCACGCCGAGGAAAGGTAGCTCGCCCTGTTTCTCTGCTTTTATCCTTCCATGTGCCCATACCACATATGGATCTTCCACGTATCGACACAAATAGATTTGGCGGATTTGTCATATTCTAGTACATTTCCTTGCAAATGTTCCAGGAATAGGAGCGACACGACATCGGTTTGTCCATATTTTTCGTCGAACAGAACATAAGCTAAAGTTGGAGTGTGCCTAAAAGAGCACGAGGAAATGCTGTTCTCAAAATGGAAACAAAAACTCTGCTCAACACCCAGAGGTGCATCATTGATATAAAAGTTTCATAATTCTGCTTGAAATTCCACCAACATCATATGAGCTTTGGTGTTTTGGAATTTTTGTAATTCTATTAATTTCCGTTAATGATGTTGGTACTATTTCCAGTGGCTTACATTTTGTGGAATGGAATTTTTAATATAGTCTCTTGCTTCTTCAAATGAACCATTTAATCCTATTTTTGCTGCGACATGTAAATAGCGATTGTTAAAAGTATCGCAACTTGTAAATTATCAGTCACAGTACCGTCATTTAGCCTAACTGTTATGGTATCTTGTACACTGATCGACTGTACTCTCTCCCATTGGACAATATCCATATAGTTTCAAAAAAATGTTCAAATGTGTGTGAAATCTTATGGGACTTAACTGCTAAGGACAAACACACACACCCATGCCCGAGGGAGGACTCGAACCTCCGCCGGGATCAGCCGCACATATAGTTTCAATGTTATTATCTCCATTATTAATTTCTGTCTGGATGTACATACTTCATGACGATTCAATGACTTAAAATATTACAGTCTCTTTTGTAGTACGCAAGTGATGTCGGATCTTAACTTACTGTGGCCTCTGTATAAATTTTGCTCAACCTCTTCCACGAGATTTTAATTCCCTTAGTTATCCACAGCTTACTTTGCTTTAAGTGAAATTTGTGGATAACTGTTTAGGAAAGTAACTTTTAAATATTTGCACAAATGTACTACTGGATATATATACCTCATTCCATACCACCTGCTCTAACTCACTCATCAAAGTACCCTGTTCTCATCAGTAAGCCTCATTGCTTTGTACGAACCTGCCTCAGGTTTTTATTAATTGTTCACCATGGTCAGCTAGTATATTAACAGCTGGGTACACACAAATTGTTTCAACCTGAGCAATTTCCATAAAAATATTATCATTCAGTGTCCTACTATCTTAATGCGAACGAGCTGGAAAACTGACTACCGAAATTAGATTTAAACACCAAAATAATGATTCCCCAAAATAATGATTCCATTTCATTTTTCTTTTCTATACCGTTTAAGAAACCTACACTGAAATCTCCAAAAGTACCGTTCCCTCTTGTCTGACAGGTTGCTGAAAAATGCATCTACATTTCTCGTGAATAGCGGAAAGTCCCCTGGAGGAGATTTGCAGACCTTTACAATTGCCTGAGAAGTATTCTGCGGTAACAACACATAATCACTTCCCTCTAGATTCTGATCTACACAAAGTATATTTATCTCAGATTTCTTGTGTCCAACTTTTACATATATTGAGTGTTACCCCATGGTGTTCAGATAGGTACAGAGCAATATAACTCGAAGATTTTCCATATTTTCTAGACATACGAAAAGCTCAGCTGACTTTTCTTTTAACTCTTTAACATTCTGATGGAACAAATTAATTTTATTTTTCTGGAAACTGTTATATATATGGTACTGTTCTGCTCTAATGTCTTTCACTACCTTCGGTATGTAACATTAATCTAATTTAAAAAATGAACCTTTCTGGCTCCATTAATCACACTGATTTTGACTTGTGCGTATGTGACCCTCATTACGCCTTCTGCAAGATGCTCAGCAAATCTGTCCTTCCTCCTCCCATTCAGGTGTAGGCTATATACAAGGCCTTTGCCTGAAAAAACTAAAATTTTGTTGGAAAATTATAAACACTTCTTCGGAAAATTTAAAATTCTTCGTCGAAAAATTTGGAACTCTTCTTTCGAAGAACTAAAATATCTTTGAACAAATCAACACTCTAGCACCCTAAGTAAAATGCCTTAAGGTATTTCATACAACTGACGCGTTTCCACATGAACTAGGGCGAGTTGAAAAGTAATGCCTCCGAATATTCTATTCTGTTGTCGATACCGGTTGAGGTACTACACGTCATGCGTATTACTTCCGCTTCACTGACGCAAACTGCAACCCTCGACTGTTAGAAGACCCCCGAACTGTTGAATGTAACATGGTTGAAGCTTGAGAAACAGCGTGTTGCAGTCGAGTTTCTAAACCCAAAAGAGTTCATCCACACATGGAGCACACTCTCTTTCATCATGACAATATCAGACCACACCCGAGTGATGCCGCATTTCAACTATCCGACGCCTTGGTTTCACTGTCATCGATCAAACTCCATCCAGTCCCGACTTTTTCCTCTCTGATTTTCATCTGTTTCCAAAACTTAAGGAACACCTTCGTGGACTTCGGTTTGATTGTGATGAAGTGGTGTAAGCAGAGGTGAGACTGTCTCCGTCAACAAAGTCAAACATTCTACTGTGAAGGTATCAATACAATGGTCCGTGGTTGGCAGAAATGTGTTCGTCGCCATGGTGACTATGTTCGGAAATAAATATGAAAACATGAAGAATAGAGATGTCGAGTGTTAATAGCTTTTGCATAAAAAATACGGAGCATTACTTTTCAGTACACCTTCGCAGTTTAAGTTGTCTGATTTTATTTATGACTCATTTATATTTGAATCATAAGATAGATGTTTCTTAAGGTTTTTGTAAGTGCTAAATTTTACTTTTCTCAAAATGTAAAGTAAGTTTGTAATCCTTGCACCAGTTTTAAATGTTACCAAGATCTGACTGATTATTTGCGGAGCATTTTTCTATTAGCAATCGTTATAGATATTCAACGATAAGTCTGAGGTTACTACACTGTTCAAAAGAATTATGGGAACACGTGAACCAACGTCAGCTATGTTCAGTCTGTTTTGATACAGTCGGTACCTGTAGGCTTACTGCATGGATCGACATCTTTACATTCAGTGTAGGCAGCAACTAAAACCATTCTCCACCTATAACTGTGTTATGCATTACAGTGTCGCGTGACACCCTGCCCCTCAGGATAAAGTGAGTCTCAGTGTCCTAGTGTTTTCTAACGAGGTACAAAGATGGAAGTCGTCACTTGTGGGCGTTATACTCAGCCAAGCACATGGAATGTGACGTCTTAATGCTGTGCAAGTTGTAACGGCGGTGTGATCCAAAAAGGATGGACTTTCGGGCGTGTTACTGCAGATGCCAAAGCCTCTCCATGTGTCATCCATAGCTGTGGACGCACTAAATGGAGACAGGGCATTACAAAACGCGAGTTGGACAAGGTCACCGACTGTTTGCAACTCCACGTGAAGGCCGATATCTGGTTATCTCTGCGTTACTGCGTCGTACGGATACACCAGAGCACTGCAAGACGGTCTCAGAAGAGTCATGTAGCAGCCGTGTCCGATCGGATTGTAATGAACAGTTCCAGGAAAGGACCTTACGTCTCACACGTCATGCTCGTGTACCCCGTTTGGCACGACAATATCTTGCAGCATGACTTAATTTCTGCCGTTCCTATTCCTACTGGCAACTTGAGAAACAGCGTGTTGCAGGTATCCTCTGACGCAAGGTGATGGCCGTGTTCGTGTGCATAGACTCGCGGTGAGCGGTACCTGCCAAACCTTGTCCAATAAATCGACAGATTTCCAAGATATTGTAATTTCATGAGGAGGCTTCAGTGTTGGCAGCCATACCGATCTTGTCATTGTCCACGGTCACCTTACCGCCATGCAATACATCAAACAGATCCTGTTTCACCAAGTGATGACTGCTGCATATTTTGGTGACCGTGAATTCCTTCTGTTGCCAGGGCCCATGTGGCGGGTGTCACCAGGGATATTTTTCGAAGCCTGGACATTCAAGTAATGGAATACCCGGCGATGACTCCCGACCTAAACGCCATCCAGTAAGTGTGGAACATGCTTGACTGACGTGTTCGCGGTCGTCCTGTTCCACCATGGTCTCTCCAAGAACTCTCAAGGGGCTCTCATAGGAGAATGGAAACGGGTACTACGCGGTGACCTCCGTAGACTTACCCGGAGCATGCCATGTAGGTGTTGGGCAGTAATAAACACTCACGGAGGGCATACACGTTTTGAGGCTCTCAAAGCCTAGTGAAAAGCACCAAGGATTAAGGAAAGAATGATTGTTTCCATTTTGTTTTACACACCTGTCGCACACTGCACTTCTTTTTGTGTAAAGGATCGAGGATGTAATGATATTTTGTTGAGTGCTTAATTTGTGAAAGATAAAGGTGTAATTTGATTATACCCAGTCCGCAGTTATTGATCAATGGAGTATGGAAGACGTCCAAAGTCATGTTCCCCTAGTCCTTTTGAGCAATGTATCAATATTGTCTTCCAGGTCAGTAACACAGCATTAACCCAAAGTCGACAAAATTTCGGCTGTTGTTCACGGATTCTCGGAGTATTATTATGGACCCGTAGTCTCAAGTGGTTCGTTGCAAGGCAGTAATGTAATTAAATTTTATTCGATTTAATATGTCAGTTACCCTTTGTTTTCGACAGTGGAGCAGCCTTTGATATGCAATCACCAAAATGTACAATGCTAAACACGACTGATGCAAGAACTCAGAGAAGGTACCAAAATTCTGTGATGTGGCTGCTGAGGCTGCGGGACCAGCCCTTCCATTGGATTCGATAAATCATAGCACAGAGTCACATTGGGCAACTATTCGTCAGTAAACCCATAAATGCTGCTACGTATTACTGTTAATGTATCACTATCACCGCTGGAACAAAAAATCCGACACAGAACGGAGCATTACCGAATACAAGCCAGAATGAGAAGAGTACAGTAGGCATTGTTCTTGTCGACAAAAAGTTCAGTGAGTGAATGTAGCAAGTTTGTTTCAAAACAAGACAAGGCGCATGCCGTATAAATTTGCACTATTCTGCAGATTTTTTCAGTGCAGTAAGCATACTAAGATAAATTGGATTATGATCAAACAAAATGCAATAATCTGAAGCGGGGCACCGAAGCCCACGTGCCTCTTATACCAAAATAACCAGGCAATATCCCCGGATAACCTCAGAAGCTTTGTAAGTGGAGTTTGGCTTCACCAAGTATACAACATGAACAACAGCGGTGCTAAAACATTTCCTTGGGGCCCACCTGAACTTGCTTTCAATCTGTCTGTTACTCTGCGTAAAAGGAAACATGTTGCGTAATAGGGAGTAAAAAGGACTGGGAGTACATCCACGGAGCACCTCGTCCAGGACCTGAAGATGTAGTTGGGATAATGAGGGATCAGGCGACGGGATAGAAGGAAGATAGAACTTGCATCGACAAAACGTAGCTTCTGGTTGATATCGATGTAACTTCTTGGGATATTTAAACTATGTGGTGGACCAGGACTCGAACTTATGACCTTTGACTTTCACGGGAAACTGCTCCACCGACTAGCTATACAAGCACTTCTCACGGGGCACCGTCACAGATTCACTTCTGTTAGCGTATGCCTCCTACATTCCAAAGTCAGATCTTCCAGATTCTAGACCAGGTCCGATACACAGTTTTAATCTCCCAGGAAGTTTCAAATCAGCGTAGAGTCCTCTGCAAAGTGAAAAAACATTCTGTGTTGATGAAGCCTGTCGGACGGACACGGAACTGTTTCTCCCGTATTCATCCTTCGGCCACCGCTACTGAAGAGTTGTTGCTAATAGAGAAACGTCTCCTTTTCGCGGTAAGCACGGCAGAGATAAAAGGAGAGAGAAAATAATCTCGACGGCTTTTTACGAAAGAGTAATGACACGCTATTGTTGAAAATAATCTGCGGCCAGCGAGGCGGAGTCCTAATATTGTATTCCTCCTTTTGTACTGCGTCTGCTTTGAAAGCGGTTGCGGATTTTTTCTGATTCTGATACGCTAGACCGGCGCGTAGCTCTCACAGCAGACCCCGTATCTTTTTCCTCTCTTTTTATTTTCGCCCGCGCGCTCGTTAGTTTCCTCTTCTTTTCATGTTTTTCCTCCAGGCTGCCTGTAATCTGTAAGGCAGTCCTCCACTCAAGTGTGCTGCGGACTCCTTAAGTCTATTTCTATAGTGCGTGCTTCGGCACTCGGTGCATGACCCGAGCCAATGCTGCCCCTGGCGGCAGGCAACCCATAAAGCTTACTTGCGTCACGCGTGGCCTACATTCAGGGAAGCCTTGACCCGCCAGCTGTGAGGCAGTACCGGAGTAATTGACTTGTGTTATGTCCTGATATAATGTTAAAAAATAACCGTAGCTCGCGATTTTTTCTTCTTCGTCCTGTTCCAGGACGGACAGAAATACAGCAGCGAGTCACGAAAGAGTATGTGTGGTACACTTATCACCTCTTCTGCCATTGGCTCTAATTTCTTCCTGAACCTCATCATAGAAGCTTAAAGAGACAACGTTAGTACCGGTGGCATTGCACACCGGTTCCGTATTCAGGAACACCACTACAACGTTTTACCAGTTACATCAGCAGCTACATTGTACATAAGTGCCAAGAATAGTTTATTTTCTTATTTTTCCTACCGTGAAAATGACAGGTGTACGGAATATTGTAACTAAAAGACAATTCTTGTATTTTAACACCTTAGTCATCATGAAATATGTGTCGTGGAGGAACTAACATGTATTTAATACTTGAACGACTTATCGCAGAAGACAGATGTAAGATAGGTCATCTACGTGTATACCGAGCGAGGTGGCGCAGTGGTTAGACACTGGACTCGCATTCGGGAGGACGACGGTTCAATCCCGCGTCCGGCCATCCTGATTTAGGTTTTCCGTGATTTCCCTAAATCACTCCAGGCAAATGCCGGGATGGTTCCTCTGAAAGGGCACGGCCGACTTCCTTCCCCATCCTTCCCTAATCCGATGAGACCGATGACCACGCTGACTGGTCTCCTTCCCCAAAACCAACCAACCATCTACGTGTATAGTATTTGTAGCATTATAAAATGCTTTTAACAGTGTTGACTAGGATATGAATGTGAGATTCTGAAGGTAGCAGAGATAAAATGCAGGGAAGGTGAGGTTATTTACAACTTACAGAGAAACCAAGTTTCCGTCATAAGGGCCGAAGAAGACGAAGGAGAAGTGGTGTTTCAGAATGGTGTGAGACAGCCTGTCACCAACATTACGCAATCTGTCCATTGATCAAGCAGCGAGCAGGAAAGCAAAGAAGTAGAGATTTGGGAAGAAAATTAATGTGCAGAGACAATAATGATACCCTATAAGTTTGCTGACGACGCTGTAATTCCGTCAGAGTCCGCTAAGTTCTAGGAAGAGTAGTGGAAAAGAATTGATAGCGTGATGAAAAGAGGTTATGACATGAGCATCCACAAAAAGAAACAAGGATAATGGAATATAGTGGAAATAGACTGAGGTGATAAAGCTCAAGGGATAGCGATATGCTCACATACAGATGGCGGCAGTAACGCGTAAGCAAGGTATATAAGAACAACACATTGCCGGAGCTGTCATGTGTTCTCAGGTGACTCATATGAAAAGATTTCCAGCGTGATTATGGCCGCAAGACGGCAAATTACAGACCGTGAACCGTAATGGTAGTTGGAGCTAGACGCATGGGACCTTCCATGTCGAAAACCGTTAGGAAATCTACGACGAAAGTATCCGTTAGGGCAGTGCGGCGAAATCTGATGTTAATGGGTTATGACAGTACACGACCGACGCGAGTGCCTTAGCTAACACCACGATATCGCCTACAGCGCCACTCCTGGGGCACTGACGATATCCATTGAACTTTATAAGACTGGAAAACCTTTGGTAAGATTGGATCGCAGGGTTCGAGTGTGACTCTGATCCCACCAAGCAATGGATCAAAGATGTCAACAAGACACTGTACAAGCTGATTGCGGCCCCTTAATGGTGGGATCTGTGTTTGCAGCTAATGGATTGTGTCCTATTGTCCAACTGAATCGATAACTGAGTGCAAATGGTTATGTTCGGCTACCTGGATACCATTTGAAGCCATTCATGGACTTCCTGTTCTCAAACAGCTACGGAATTTTGTTTGTACCGTTCTCAGGTCTCCAGCCGGATGCAGTCGTTTCCAAACCACGATATTTCGACAGCGTTCTTTGCCGTCATCTTCAGGTGATACCTGCAGACTGAGCGTCTCCACTGAATCTCCTCCCCTTTATACTCTGATCGCTCCCCACCCCTTCCCCGCGTCCTGCCGCACGCGGCGCTGCGTGGGGTAATGGTGGGGAGGGGATGGCCGCTGGCTGCTGGATGCGAACTGTGGACCATTAGATGTCCTGTGGCCCTCATCGGGCGCGGAAGTCTCTTTGGGTCGGCGCTGTGCTTTTAGCTGGCTGAGTGCTGGGTCCCAGGCTTTGCTAAGGTTGAACCCGGCGTCTCTGTTGATCATCCCATCAGCTAGACGTACTTCAATCGTCTCCTTCGGAACACAGTCCCAAAAAGACATGGCCTGACGTAAAACTTCCGTTTTCGCGTACTCCATAGTATCTCAAGTATCCATGTAGTGTTCCGCAACCGCAGATTTTGTAGGCTGCTTCAGTTCAGTGTGGCTTCTGTGTTCCTGGCATTTTTCTTCGATTGTCCGTACAGTTTGCCCGATGTATGCTTACCGCATTTACACGTAATACGGTAAACACCCGGTTTGCGGAGCCCCAGGTCATCTTTTACTGTACCTAGCAGGGCACACGTTTTCGGGGGTGGGCGGAAGACACATTTGATGTTACGCCGAGTCAGAATTCTACCGATTTTGTTGGATACTTTGCCGGCGTAAGGCAGGTACGCCATTGCCTTCTCGTCCTCTTCGTTCTCTCTCTCTGCTGGGCTTGTGTGTTCTGCCTGAAAGCACGTCGAATTTGACTGTCGTTATATCCGTTCTTCTTGAAAACGCTTTAAGGTGGTTAAGTTCTCGTTGTAGGCTTTCCTCATCCGATATTGCGCGGGTCCTATGTACCAGTGTTCGCAATAGACCCTCACGCTGTGAAGGATGATGGCAGCTGGTAGCGTGGAGATACAGATCAGTGTGGGTTTCTTTCCTTACACACTGTCCCAAGGTGCCACCCGCTTTGCGCTAGACTAGGACGCCCAGAAACGGAAGTTTACCATTCTCTTCCACCTCCCTGGTGAATTCGATGTTAGGATGCAGAGAATTCAGATGTTGGAGAAACTCTTGAAGTTTTTCTATTCCATGTGGCCATATCACAAATGTGCCATCAACATATATGTAAAATCACATAGGCTGCAGTGCTGCAGTTTCCAGTGCTTTCTCTTCGAAGTCCTCCATAAACAAGTCTGCTACCACTGGTGACAGGGGACACCCCGTGGCAACACCACCCGTTTGTTAATAATAGTTTCCATCGAAGAGAAAGAATGTTGATGTGAGGACAAATCCGAAAAGATTAGTCATTGTCGGGTTGAATTTCTCCCTAATCAACTTAAGAGAGTCATCAAGCTGCACTCTGGTGAAAAGCGAGATCACATCGAAGCTCACCATGAGGTCCTGGTTACGGAGGCGCAGCTCCTGCAGCCGTTGAATGAAATGTACAGAATTCCTGATGTGACGCTGACATTTCCCGACGTGAGGGCTTAATTCCGCCTATGTTGCTGATGACAGGGCGCAAAGGAACATCCTTTTTGTGCACCTTTGGTGACCAATAGAGCCTTGGGGGTGCAGCAGCTCGAGGTCGGAGCTTCTTGACGATTTTCTTCGGTAGGAACTGGCGTAGAAGCTCAATAGTCTTCTTCAGTACAAACAGTTAATTCACCGGTAAAGCCTAAGATCACACAACTATGGAATTTTCATGGATGGCAATCCGCCATACCACCTTGCGATTGGTATGAAGAACATAGTGCACAATTCAAGCGAACGATTTGGCCACCCAGATCGCTCCACATGAATCTCGTCGAACATTTACCTGCACCGGTAACACTTCCGCAATTATTGACGGCTGTAGAGGCAGCATGGTTCAGTATTTCTGCAGGAGACTTCCAGTGACTTGTTGAGTCCTTGCCACTGCGTGTTGCTGGGCAAAAGGAGGACCGACACGATATTAGGAGGTACCACATGATTTTTGTCTTCTATGTGTAAATCAGCCGATTCTGAGGGAATGCAATCAGGAAATGAGACACTAGCACTAGACTATGAGTTTAGCTCTTCGTACACCAAAATAACTGACAATAGCCAAATCAAAGAGAATATAAAATACAGACAGGCAATAGCAAGAAAAGCATATATGAAGAAGAAGGGTTTCTTGGCGTCCAGTGTAAATGAAAATGATGTGAATTTTTTACCGATGGCATTGGGCTGAGTGTAGCTCTGTAAGAGACTGAAGCAATTCAGACAAGAAAGGAACAGAAACTTTTGAAATGTTGCGCTACACGAGAAAATGAAATTTGTGGCACAGCTTCATTAAACCAAGCGATTGTTTTATGGGACATGTCCTGACCCATCAAGTAATTATTAGTTTGGTAATGGTAGAAGGTATGGAGTAAAAAACTGCAGAGAGAGACCAAAGCTTAAATACAGTAAGCAGTTATAAAAGGATGTGGGTTGCGGTTGTTATGCAGAGACGAAGGGACTTGCGCAAGGTAAACTACTGGCAGGGATAGCTGCATGAAACCAGTCTTCGGACTAAAAACAACAACTAAAACGACGACAACATTGTTATATAGAATCCCGTGTTTTTTCAGAGTAACGCACTGTATGATACTTAACGACCGTCTTTTAGGGTCTGGAAGTGAATGTTCTTAAGAATTTCTGTAACGCTAAAGTGTTGACTAAACCAAACTTTGACAACAGACGCAGCTTTTCTTTGAATTTCGACATTTCCTACTTGTTACAGACCTCAAACTGTCGAATAAATCTTAAACTTTGTTCAAACGAAGGCTCTGCACGACAATTCTGACCGGCCTGCCGTACAGAAATAACCGAAAGAGTTGAAAGGAAATAAGTCTCCAGGTCATGTTGGAATCTCAGTTCGGTATTAGCAAGAGTATTTTGCAGACTTGGCCCCTTACTTAGCTTGCACTTACCGCGAATCTCTCATCCAGCTCAGAGCCCCAAGTGGCTGGAAAGCAGCACAGGTTACTCCTTTATATGAGAAGGGTAAAAGAACAGACCTACAAAATTACGGATCAGTCTGTTCAAAATCGGTTTGCCGCAGAATTCTAAACACATTCTCATTTCGAATATAACAAATTTCCTTGAGAAGGAAAAGCTTCTATCTGCAAATCAGCACGATTTAGAAAGTATCCCTCGTGCGAATCTCAGTTTGCCCTTTTCTCACATGATATCCTGAGACGATGGATGAAGGATAACAGGCGGATTCCACTTTCCTAGATTTCCGTAAAGCATTTCACCCGGTGCCACACTGCCAACAATTAACGAAGGTGCAAGCATACGGGACATGTTCTCAAAATGGTTCAAATGGCTCTGAGCACTATGCGACTTAACTTCTGAGGTCATCAGTCGCCTAGGACTTAGAACTAATTAAACCTAACTAACCTAAGGACACCACACGCATCCATGCCCGAGGCATGATTCGAACCTGCGACCGTAGCGGTCGCTCGGCTCCAGACTGTAGCGCCTAGAACCGCACGGCCACTCCGGCCGGCAATAGGTTCTCAGATATGTGAGTGGTTCGAAGACTCCGTAACAGAATCCAGTAGGTTGTCCTCGACGGCGAGTGCTCATCAGAGACTACGGTATCGCAAGGAGTGCCCCAGGAAAGTGTGACAGGCATGCTGTTATTTTCTGTATACGTAAATGAGCTGGCATACAGAAACGGCAACAGACTGCGACTGTTTGAAATGATCTTGTGGTGTATAGGAAGCTGTCGTTGTTGAGTGACTGTAGGGGGATACAAGATGACGTAGACTAAATTTGTAAGTGTTGTGATGAATGGCAGGTAGCTCTAAATGTACGAGGGCAGTTCAATAAGTAATGCAACACATTTTTTTTCTGAAACAGGGGTTGTTTTATTCAGCATTGAAATACACCAGGTTATTCCCCAATCTTTTAGCTACACAACACTATTTTTCAACGTAATCTCCATTCAATGCTACGGCCTTACGCCACCTTGAAATGAGGGCCTGTATGCCTGCACGGTACCATTCCACTGCTCGATGTCGGAGCCAACGTCATACTGCATCAATAACTTCATCATCCGCGTAGTGCCTCCCACGGATTGCGTCCTTCATTGGGCCAAACATATGGAAATCCGACGGTGCGAGATCGGGGCTGTAGGGTGCATGAGGAAGAACAGTCCACTGAAGTTTTGTGAGCTCCTCTCGGGTGCGAAGACTTGTGTGAGGTCTTGCGTTGTCATGAAGGAGAAGTTCGTTCTGATTTTTGTGCCTACGAACACGCTGAAGTCGTTTCTTCAATTTCTCAAGAGTAGCACAATACACTTCAGAGTTGATCGTTTGACCATGGGGAGGACAACGAACAGAATAACCCCTTCAGCGTCCCAGAAGGCTGTAACCATGACTTTACCGGCTGAGGGTATGGCTTTAAACTTTTTCTTGGTAGGGGAGTGGGTGTGGCACCACTCCATTGATTGCCGTTTTGTTTCAGGTTCGAAGTGATGAACCCATGTTTCATCGCCTGTAACAATCTTTGACAAGCAATTGTCACCCTCAGCCACATGACGAGGAAGCAATTCCGCACAGATGGTTCTCCTTTGCTCTTTATGGTGTTCTGTTAGACAACGAGGGACCCAGCGGGAACAAACCTTTGAATATCCCAACTGGTGAACAATTGTGACAGCACTACCAACAGAGATGTCAAGTTGAGCACTGAGTTGTTTGATGGTGACCCGTCGATCATCTCGAACGAGTGTGTTCGCACGCTCCGTCATTGCAGGAGTCACAGCTGTGCACGGCCGGCCCGCACACGGGAGATCACAGTCTTGCTTGACCTTGCCTCGATGATGACACACGCTTTGCCCAACGACTCACCGTGCTTTTGTCCACTGCCAGATCACCGTAGACATTCTGCAAGCGCCTGTGAATATCCGAGATGCCCTGGTTTTCCGCCAAAAGAAACTCGATCACTGCCCGTTGTTTGCAACGCACATCCGTTACAGACGCCATTTTAACAGCTCCGTACAGCGCTGCCACCTGTCGGAAGTCAATGAAACTATACGAGACGAAGCGGGAATGTTTGAAAATATTCCACAAGAAATTTCCGGTTTTTTCAACCAAAATTGGCCGAGAAAAAAATGTGTTGCATTACTTATTGAACTGCCCTCGTAGAAAAATGTAAGTTAATGCGGGTAAGTAGGAATAACAATCCCATAATGTTAGAGTACGGCATTAGTAGCGTGCTGCTTGACACCATCAAGTCGATAAAATATCTGGCCGTAACGTTGCATAGCAACATGAAGTGGAATGAGTATGTATGTATTATAGTATGGAAGGTGAATGGTCGATTTCCGGCTATTGAGAGAGTTCTAGGAAAGTATGATTCATCTGTAAAGGAGGCTGCGTATAGGACACTAGTGCGACCTATTGTTGAGTACTGTAACAGTGCTGCGATCCGCACCAGGTCGGATTAAAGAAGACATCGATACAATTCACAGGCGAACTGCTAGAATTGTTAACGGTAGGTTCGAACAACGCCCAAGTACTACGGATGCCTGGAGGGAAGGCGACATTGTTTTCTAGGAGTACGACTGGCATTTGAGGCTGACTGCTGAACGATCCTGCTGCCGCCAACGCACATTTCCCTTAAGGACCACGGAGATAAGTTTAGAAAGATTAGGACTCGTACGAAAGGATACAGATAGTTATTTATCCGTTACTATTTGCGAGTGGAACAGGAGAGGGAATGACTGGTAGTGATACAGGGTACCCTCCGCCACGCACCGTAATGTCGCTTGCGGAGTATATATGTAGATGTAGATGTAGAAATAGATGTAGATGAACTCCTTCATGACGAACTTACTCGTCCTTAAGATTATTCGGATAAGTTTCAGTCTCGAACCTACCATCTCGCCGGCTAGATTAATGTGATCAGTAGCTCCTGAAGCGCTTCAGTGAAGACTCCTAAGCAGTTGATAGCTTGACTGGTTGTCGATTATCTACTGGAACGATACAAGGGCTCTCCATCTAGGTTTGTTTATCTTTCAGGTTCTGGAAGCGTCGACTTTGTGACCGTCTCCGAACATTTCGTTAAAGCTTTGTAACATCGTGTCCTCTGTGTACACAACTGAGTTATTTTGACTCAGCAGGCTTAGAAAGTACCACAGAGGTTCAGATGAAGTCGCGACAAGCAAATTGATATAGCGCATTTATGTCCTACCAAGTCGGAAAAGGGCCCCAAATTGGTCTTCTGGTCACAGGTTGTGTTCCAAAAATGAACAGCATAGAGACAAAAGTGAGGACACTTTCAGCACGACCTGATCATCGTTTTGCAGGACAAGGCTCAAGCACGTACAGTGTAAGCTGTTACTGATTTGTTTGAATGATGGGGCTGCTAAGTGCTATACCAACTACTGCCCTCCCCTGACTTAAGCCCTCGTGCGTTCAATTCGATTTCTAAACTGAAGGAAATACTTCACTTCATTCGATTCAAAAGTGCTACAAATCTTCGGGCAATAAAACGCGCCGCTCGATGAGTCAACACAACTGGCACTGCTAAGAGTATACTACGACTTCCACATCGCTGGCAACGGGTTATACACAGTGCTGGTGATTACTTTGAAGGTCAGCAAAACTTTGGAACACGTATCTATTTTGTAAGAGCCGTAAATAAATAGCTCCCACTATTAAAGTTCCAACCCTCGTAATTTCTTCTATTCAAGAAACCTTTGCCTGTTGTTGCCAGTCTGCTTTTCATATTTTTCTAATTCGGCCATCATCAGTTATTATGCTACTGAAATAGCAAAACTCATGTACTGCAGGGTGACCCAAAAGTCCGTTGACAATTTAAAATTCAGTACTTCAAGGAATAATGTAAGTACAGAGGTAAAATATGAAGCACATGATTGAAGTAACATGGAGTTTTATTAAAACCAAAAAAGTGCACAAAATTACTAACAGATGGCGCTTCATGTGATACAAAAGCCATAATTAACATCACAATTTATTTTTGCAAGGTCAATGTTGTTCATAACAGATGCTCAGCATGTCGGCCGTCATTCATCACCTGTAGTCGAGGGACAATGTTTTGAACAGCATATCAGTAGGTATGGATGTTGCGGGATCCTGCCCACTCATCTAATACAGGGTGCCTTGGAAGTGGTTTTCTCGGATAGCTTGACAACATACAAACAAATCTTATTAATGGGGATTCATACAGTAACATGAATGGACAATACCTAATATAGCGGAGTTACAATGATGTGTCGCAAGCAAACGGCGACAGGCATTTAATCAATGTCCATCGATAGATACAATTTCCATTCAAGCAAAACGTAAGTAACGACTAAAGAGTTAGGATTACGGCTCGTCTTCTAGTGCGCCTCTTCTAGTGCAGCCAAGGCTAGCTGGAGTGACGCTTACATTCTCTTCTTATATGTGCCGCCACTGTCGCGGTGTCGTCCTCGTCAGCGTTCTATTGGCTGCGTCGTCTCGTAGCTTTCTCTGCTGTTTCCTTCAGGCCGACGTGCTGGTGCCTGATATTACGTCGGAACAGATAATGTCTTTTAGCATCCCTAATGAGGTCGAACGATCCTGGTGAACTTGCGACTTCAGGTAACCCCAGAACCAATAAACCGCTACGGTCGCAGGTTCGAATCCTGCCTCGGGCATGGATGTGTGTGCTGTCCTTAGGTTAGTTATGTTTAAGTAGTTCTAAGTTCTAGGGGACTGATGACCTCAGATGTTAAGTCCCATAGTGCTCAGAGCCATTTGAACCAAAAACGACACGGACTGAGGTCTGGGGACCAGGGTGGCCAAGAGTGAGAGGAGTGGTGGCTCAGCACGCAACCCTCACCAACCTATGTACTCAAGAGCTCTTTCACACCTCTACCAGTATGAGGTGGAGCGCCATCCTGCGTAAAATTCGTACCTTCGAGGTGGGAGGGGAACCAGTGGCTTCCAGCCGCACATGGCACTGTGGAAATACAATGGCGAAAGCTAAAAATTTATGCCCGACCACGACTGAACCCGGAATTATCGCTTCTCATAATCTACCACCTTAATCCCCTCGGCCTTCTGGACACGGTCCCTGACCGACCCAAATTTCCGACTTATCACATAGTGCAATGAAGCGTTTGTTGTCCACCTACCTCCTACTCGCAAATTATTGATTCCCATAGGAGTTGGGAAGATATTAGAGCACCCGTACTAAAGGAAATGTCATGGAGCCGTCATGCTATCACACACACGTCTGTTTTGTTGGACAGATGTTTATCAGCCAGGATAGGGATGATGCGATTCTGTAACATATCGGCATACCTTGCACCTGTCACGCCGTTATCTGCAGTGCTACTGACGTGTTGCTGTCCAGTGCCACCTGTTGCCCAGTTTTTGGACTCATTTATTTTTCAATAAAACTCCATGGCATTTCCGGCACTTCTGTCAAGTTCTACCAGTTTACATACATTATTCCGTGAAACAGTCCATTTTGAAATGTTAACAGACTTTTTGGTCACCCTGTACTTTTATTGTCTCATTTCCTATTCTTAATTCCTCCAGCGTCACCTGATTTAATTCAACAGCATTCAAGTACCCACTTTTTATTTTTGTTGATGTTTATCTTTTGACCTCTTTTCAAGGCGCTATCACAAGGCATTATTTTCCTTTCTCAGCCGGCCGGAGTGGCCGAGCGGTCAAAGGTGCTACAGTCTGGAACCGCACGACCGCTACGGTCGCAGGTTCGAATCCTGCCTCGGGCATGGATGTGTGTGATGTCCTTAGGTTAGTTAGGTTTAAGTAGTTCTAAGTTCTAGGGGACTTATGACCACAGCAGTTGAGTCCCATAGTGCTCAGAGCCATTTGAACCATTTTTCCTTTCTCAAGAAACAACTTTCAAATGTTTGAATCAACACTTTTTTATTTCCTGGTAAATAGACGAAGGACTTAATTCTTGACGTACAGTAATCTTCATACGGAAATTAATGCAAATGAACATCAAGTAATCCGTACACACCGGAGCTTTGCTTTCTGTCACATAACGAATTAGCTAATTTACAAGATATTACTTCGTGAATTATCAGGTTCGTAATGTTACTTTCTCTGTCACATTACTAGACGTTCAACTACTTCTTTCGTATACAAAGAGCGAAATGTCGACGCTCAGTTACGAGGGGCGTTCGATAAGTATTGCACACTTTTTTTTTGAAAGTAGGTTGCACAATACCCACTCTTATTTCTTAGGACAATATCCGTTCAGTGCGACGGTCTTAGGCCACCTTAGTGGGAGTGCTGTATGCCGGTATGGTACCACTCTGCATCAATGACGTCCCCTCAACCAAGTACTGCTTCCCGCGGATTGCATCCTTCGTTGGGCCAAACAAATGGAAGCCGGAAGGTGCAAGATCCGGACGCTACGATGAATGAGGAAGAAGAGTCCAGCCAAGTTTTGTGAGCTCCACTCAGGTGCGTAGACTTGCGTGAAACCTTAAATTATCATGGAGAAGGAGAAGTTCGTTAGCATTTTTTTGGCAACGAACACGCTGAAATTGTTTCTTCAGTTTCCTGTGGGTAGCACGATACACTTCTGGGTTCATCGTTGCACCATGAGAGAGGATATCAAACAGAATAACCCCTTCAGAATACCAGAAGACAGTCGATCTCACTTTAGCGGCTGAAGGTGCGACTTTCAACTGTTTCTTCGGAGAAGAGGTGGCGTGGCGCCACTCTCTCGATTGCTGTTTTCTTCTGGTTCTACATCTAAATCTACATCTACATCCATACTCCGCAAGCCACCTGGCGGTGTGTGGCGGAGGGTACCTTGAGTACCTCTATCGGTTCTCCCTTCTATTCCAGTCTCTTATTGTTCGTGGAAAGAAAGATTGTCGGTATGCCTCTGTGTGGGCTCTAATCTCTCTGATTTTATCCTCATGGTCTCTTCGCGAGATATACGTAGGAGGGAGCAATATACTGTTTGACTTGTTGGTGAAGGTATGTTCTCGAAACTTCAACAAAAGCCCGTACCGAGCTCCTGAGCGTCTCTCTTGTAGACTCTTTCACTGGAGTTTATCTATCATCTCAGCAACGCTTTCGCGATTACTAAATGATCCTGTAACGAAGCACACTGCTCTCCGTTGGATCTTCCCTATCTCTTCTACCAACCCTATCTGGTACGAATCCCACACCGGTGAGCAGTATTCAAGCAGTGGGCGAACAAGTGTACTTTGTTTTCGGAGTGCATTTACTTAGAATTCTTCCAATGAATCTCAGTCTGGCATCTGCTTTACCGACGATTAATTTTATATGATCATTCCATTTTAGATCACTGCTGCCTACTCCCAGATAATTTACGGAATTAACTGCTTCCAGTTGCTGACCTGCTATATTGTAACTAAATGATAAAGGATCCTTCTTTCTGTGTATTCGCAGTACATTACAGTTGTCTACATTGAGGTTCAATTGCCATTCCCTGCACCATGTCTCAATTCGTTTCAGATCCGCTTGCATTTCAGTACAATTTTCCATTGTTACAACCTCTCGATATACTACAGCATCATCTACAAAAAGCCTCAATGAACTTCCGATGTTATCCATAAGATCATTCATATATATCGTGAACAGCAACGGTCCTACTACACTCCCCTACCGCACACCTAAAATCGTTTCGGAAGCCTTCTCTCCAATGAGAATGACATATTGCGTTCTCTTATCTAGGAACTCTTCAGTCTAATCACGCAATTGGTCTGATAGTCCATATGCTCTTGCTTTGTTCATTAAACAACTGTGGGGAACTGTATCAAACGCCTTGCGGAAGTCAAGAAACACGGCATCTACCTGGGAACCCATGTTTATGGCCCTCTGAGTCTCGTGGACGAACAGCGCCAGCTGGGTTTCACACTATCGTCTTTTTCGAAACCAATGCTGATTCCTACAGAGTAGATTTCTAGTCTCCAGAAAAGTCATTATATTCGAACATAATACGTCTTGCAAAATTCTACAACTCAATGTGATGAACCCACGTTTCTTCGCCTGTGACAAAAAATTGTCATATCAGCCTCGTAATGCGCACGCAATTCCGCACACATGGTCCGTCATTGGTGTTTATCTCCTGTTAGGCGGCTAGGAGCACGGCGGGCACACATCTTTGAGTACCCCAACTGGTGCACGAGTGTGTCAGCCCTACCAACAGAGACGTTCAGTAATGCAGCCAGGAGTCTGGTCTGTCGATATCACCTCGGATGAGAGTGTCTCCACGTTCCATCATTGTAGAAGTGACAGCTGTGCGCGGCTGGCCGCCACGTGGGAGGTTGAGCAGGTTTGTGGAACTTTGCTGCGATGATGACAGACAGCTAGCCCAACGACTCACCGTGCTTTTATTCACTGCCAGGTATGCGTAGAGATTCTGCAAGCGCATATGAATATCTGCGATGCCCTCGTTTGCAGGATACGTATAGCGCCGCCACCTATAAGAACTTCCTAAAACTATAGTGGCTTAAGGGAATATTCCATAATGTCCCACAACAAATTCCATATTTTTTTAACCGAAATTGACCAAGAAACAAAATGTGTTGCATTACTTATTGTACTCCCCTCGTATGTTAATTGCCTCTCTCGTCTGTTGCCAGTTTACTGTTTTTCTGACACTGCATTACGTTAGCAGACCAGGACATTTCTAGGAACACGAGTATGATTTGACGCCCGACTGCTGCAGGCCCTCCTGCACCGAAGCAAACAACCGCAGGTGGGTCTAGCGAGACCGGCTGCCAGTATGCGCTCGCTCGCTCTCTTCCCGCTCCCTGCTCACGCTAATTACAGCTTTTGTTCCACTGTGCACCCAACAATGGCAACTTTGCGACGCGGTGGCAGCCGCAGCGGCAGCCGTATGGGTTCCCGCACTTCACAAGTAAAACCTCCCAAGCGCAATCTGGCGCCGGAACTCCGCCGTGTTTCTGTGGGAACACAAGTGAGGGATTAAGGAGCTACAACGCGATTTGTTGACTAATGAAGAAGAATAATGCATTCATTTGTGGCAACGAAAGCGGTATGTTCACATTTAGTGGCAACAGTCTCTGCTTACGTTAATTCAGACGCTCGGCGGCAATTTTTTGTATCTTGCGGCTAACTTTTATTCTTAATTTCGTTCAACTAAAATGATATTCTCCGGAAGCCTGATTCAAATAATAAAACGTTTCATGCGTAAAACGACGTGTTTCAGAAATTTATCTTCATTTACAGGAGTTGTAGGAGCACAATAAAAACAATGGAAAGGAGCACCAAAGGAATCAAAAATAATGATGAACAAATGCATTGTATTCGATTTGCTGTAGCAGTCTTAGTAGGTACTGATATCTATGTCAAAAACACTGTGTGTCCTTTGGATTGTAAAAAACTGAAAATAAACGACAAGACGAAAATAATGATGACAGATAAATCGCACAGACATATAAAGCCAAACATTAAGATAGAAATTAAATTCTACTGCAAGTAAATGAATTTTGCTGCCTAAGAAATACAATAATGGTTTGCAACAGTGGATATTGAAAGTAGTACTAGAATGTCTAAAGAAGCACAAGTAAGATAACTTATCAACTAGCAATAAACTTAATACAGAAATAACACAGAAATGAATAAAATTAGTTATTTGTAGCATTTTAAGATATGATTGTGAAGGGTCGACTCTAGTTAAACAAGCAAAAGAGTCACAAAAATGTCCTGAACTGAAAGGAAACACTAAAAGAAAGGAAACATTAAAGAAAGGAAACACTAAAAGAAGTTAAAGAGAAAAGAAAATTGTTTAACGTGGTACAGAGAAGAAAAATTAAATTAATTGAACAGCTGCAAGGTGGCACAGATAAAAGTAGCCCGTGTAAGGACAAAGGAAATGTAGTGAAATTACAGAAACGAAGAGCAGAAAACGACTTACCTTTATTTACAATGAAAAATACAGTGTAAAATACATTTGTAGAAGATGCTGAAAGTGAAGTCCTGCAACATAAGTACCCATCTGTGCACGTCTAAGCGTATTCAGATACACCTGCCGTAAAATTCGGATATCGATGGCGGCAACTTCCCAGCTGACGTTGTCTTTCAGTTCCTGTACTGTGTGTGGATTTGTTTCATAGACGTTACTCTTCAAGTGTCCCCACAGGAAAAAGATCACATGTTGTCAGATCCGGTGAACGTGGTGGACATAAATGTTTGCTGACAGTTCGTTCCTCAAATGAAGACGTCATGTACTGGTTCCAGGCATACTTGGGGCATGTTGCCCCATCTTCCTGGAAGAAGCAGTATTGTCTTCCATATTCATTGAGATGAGCACAAAATGTATCAAAAATTTCCGTACATGCAACTGTTCTCATTTTAGTGTCAAGTGCCATGACACGGATTGCGCGGCTCCTCTCGTCGGAGGTTCGAGTCCTCCCTCGGGCATGGGTGTGTGTGTTGTTCTTAGCATAAGTTAGTTTAAGTTAATTTAAGTAGTGTGTAAGTGTAGGGACCGATGACGCAAGCAGTTTGGTCCCTTAGGAATTCACACCCATCTGAAAAAATATCCGTCCAGCGACGAGCGTTCCTGTTACACCGCACCGAACGCCGATTTTTTCATCATGTGGCAGTTCCTGACAGCCTTCGACGCCGAGTACCTCGTGTTCTGTGGATTCACACGACCAGAAAGATGAAACCATGCTTCATCACTCATGAAGTGAGGGAAAGGGTCTAACAAACCATCGTTGATGTTAATCAGAAGCCATGTGCAGTAATCTAAGCGTTTCTTACTGCCGTCCTCCCGTAATGGCTGCGCAACCGACACACGATATGGCTTCGAATTAAGGAGCTCCGGAACGCCCTACACTTGCAATGTTAAAATAACGCTTATAAATTACATCTTTCCTCACAAAGTATTTGAGGTAGGAAGTTGAACTTTTTACAGATTATTTATTGGAATATGGGCTACAACTTAACACAGGGATTTTACAAAATTTTAGTTCCGTTATTAAAGATGATTTTTTTTTCAATTGTAATGAAAATTCACAACATTTTTTTGCAATTTTTTATTTATATATTCAAAAATATACAGTTTTTTGGAAAAAGGCTGTGTTGCATTATGCAGAAGGTACTGTGTAACATTTATTGAAAGTTTGAAACAAATATGTTTGGAAGATCCTTAGAAAACATGTAATTAGTATGAGAAAATAAAAGTTTTGGGAATCGAGCGAGAAAGATTGGATTAACTTTTTAGTGCATTCCAGGTCCATAGGATGGATTATCTTCATCCTCTGCAAACTCCTCCTCCAGCTTCCTCTTGTTCCTCCTCCTGTTTACTCTTGCTTGTATTTCTAGACTCTTTACAGCCCTGTCTGCAGCCCGAAGGCGTTCCTAGTCTAAAGCAAGCATCGCTCGTACCATGTTAGAACCTATCTTCATTCCCATATTTCTAAATACCTTGCCATCATTGAAAGTCGCAACAGCATCATACGCACCAAAGTGAAGTGTTTCTATTCCAACAAATACAGTCTTGGGGATTCTCGACCATATAACACTATTTACACTTTCATTGGGGTTTTGAGTTTTTCCGTGAATACACTTTTTCAACAGTTCAGGTGCTGCTAAGTCTCTGAAAACAAGGTTAGCCACAACACGGACGTTAATAATAACACCATTTGACAGCAGTTTAACAGCGCCACAGTGGGTCACGCCCATGTAGAACACATTTCAAAAAAAATTTAAAAATAGTTGTAGTCTTCGGAATTGAATAAATTATATATCTATTAAAAGGTAATAGTCTGCGGATTCAGAAAACGCAAAAAAGTAAAAATTGAACTTTTCATGATTTTGAGCCTTTCCGGAGCCGCTTAAGGCTTTTCAATATCCTCTAGCAACTCCTCCTACTTACATGCGCTTTTTGGGACAGTTTACGTTTAGACTTTTTTGGGCTCTGAATAATTCTTTGCCGAATGTCTGCTATAACTTCTGGTGTGCGAACTGAAGGAATCTTTGTCTTTTACATCCAGCAAAGATCTGTATGTGTGGCAATTTTTATACAGACGCAGTATTGCTCTATTTGCTGGCAGTCCTCTATCCGAATGCTTGGCCCCGAAAATTTCGCGAGGGTCCTTTATCGAACATGTTTTCACTTATTCTTTCACAATTTTAGTTTTTTCTTCTATTGAGAAAGTCATTTGGCCGACCGCAAAGACAAATGTCTAACTTCACTGATGAGATACAATGAAATGCTGACAGAAGGATGCTAACAATCTATTCTTGCAAAAAAATGGCTCTGAGCACTATGGGACTCAACTGCTGAGGTCATTAGTCCCCTAGAACTTAGAACTAGTTAAACCTAACTAACCTAAGGACATCACAAACATCCATGCCCGAGGCAGGATTCGAACCTGCGACCGTAGCGGTCTTGCGGTTCCAGACTGCAGCGCCTTTAACCGCACGGCCACTTCGGCCGGCTATTCTTGCATAATGTTGTCCATTGTTGTAGCTGTTTACTTCAGAAGTCGAAACATTGCATTCGCATTGAACGGGGGAGGGAGGGGGGGCGTCCCTATCCTATAATTCGATGTAACAGCTTTATAAAATGCCTATTGTAAGGAAAAGTCTTAGGGCAAAATCAAGAGACAGAACCAGAACACGCATATTACAAAGCGTTGTCAGTGGCATGAACTGCAACTTCAAGAACTACAACAAAATGGAAATGGTCCACGTCTACGTCAACGTTTACGTGATTACTCTGCTATTCACAATAAAGTGCCTGGCAGAGGGTTCAATGAAACACCTTGAATTCAAGCTGTCTCTCTACCGTTCCACTCTCGAACGGCGCGCGGGAAAAACGAGCATTTAAATTTTCCTGTGCGAGCCCTAATTTGTCTTATTTCTCGTGATGATAATTTCTTCCTATGTAGGTGGATGCTAACAGAATATTTTCGCAATCGAAGGATAAAATTGGTGATTGAAATTCCATGAGAAGATCCCGTCGCGACGAGAAACGACTTTCTTTTAATGATTGCCACTCCACGTATCATGTTTGTTACACTATCTTGCCTACTTCGCGGTAATACAAAACGAGCTGCCCTTCTTTGTACTTTTTCGTTGTCATCCTTCAGTCCCACCTGAAGCGGAGCCCACACCGCACAGCAGTACTCCAGAATAGGGCGGACAAGCGTGGTGTAAGCAGTCTCTTTAGTAGACCTGTTGCACTTTCTAAGTGTTCTGCCAATGAATCGCAGTCTTTGGTTTGCTCTACCCACAACATTATCTATGTGATAGTTCCAATTTAGGGTATTTGTAATTGTAATTCCTAAGTATTTAGTTGAATTTACAGCCTTCAGATTTGTGTGACTTATCGCGTCATCGAAATTTATCGGATTTCTTTTAGTACTCATGTAAATAACTTTGCACTTTTCTTTATTCAAGGTCAATTGCCACTTTTCGCACCATACAGATATCTTACCTAAATCATTTTGCAAATCGTTTTGGTCATCTGATGATTTTACAAGACGGTAAATGACAGCATCATCTACAAACAATCTGACAGCTATCGGGATTGTCTCCTATGTCGTTAATATAGATCACGAACAATAGAGGGCCTATAACACTTGTTTGCGGAATGCCGGATACTCGATGATTTTCCGTCTATTACAACGAACTGTGACCTTTCTGACAGTAAATCACGAATCCAATCGCACACCTCAGGCGATATTCCATAGGCACGTAATTTGGTTAGAAGACGCTTGTGAGGAACGGTGTCGAAAGCCTTATGAAAATCTAAAAATATGGAGTCAATGTGACATCCCTTGCTGATAGCACTCATTACTTCATGAGTATAAAGTGCTAGTTGTGTTCCGCAAGAACGATATTTTCTGAACCCTTGCTGACTATGTGTCAATAAATCGTTTTCTTCAAGGTAGTTCATGGTGTTCGAATACAGTAAGTGTTCCAAAACCCTACAAAACATCGACGTTAGTGATGTGGCCCTGTAATTCAACGGATTACTCCTACTTCCCTTATTGGGTCGGTGTGACTTGAGCAATTTTCCAGTCTTTAGATACGGTTCTTTCTGTGAGCGAGCGGTTGTATATAATTGCTAAATATGGAGATATTGCTTCAGCATACTCTGAGAGGAACCTGACTGGTGGCGACAGACGGAGAAGAATTGGCTTTAGTGTCTGATAATGGTGATTAAAGAGTTTACATTAGTATTCTACGAGTATATGATATGTACATGTGGGTTGTTCTGCATATGCTCCCCTACAGTCGTAAACCTAGGATATTTTAGATTAAGATCTGAAAAAATGAAAGCATCACTCAAGTTATAACATGGTAGAAACATTTTACGGTACCTCTGCTCTGCATGAGTTGGGATACGATCATAGCTGTCCATTTATAGGGGATTTGTATTTGCATTAAATTACTGCTTTATAAATGTTACCATTGACACCAATGGCTATTTTTATTAACTCAGGCGCGTCGTAGTTCACGTGAAAAAATATAACCGGTGCAATGTTTTATTATTGGAATCAATAACTCTTATTAGTTCTCAGTTACTAAGATCTGTGAGAAAAAAAAAAAACAAGCATGACAGAACTATAGTATGAAGGCTTTGACGACCGGATGACATATCTTCTGGTAAACCTTCCGGGATGTAAGGTCGTGGTCCATGAAACTCTTCGGCTCCTAACGTTTCGTCCAGAGCTGCGCTGGACATCTTCAGAGGGGTGTTTCTCCTCCGGTGAGTCTTGCCGGTGAGTCGGCAAGACTCACCCACCGGAGGAGAAACACCCCTCTGAAGATGTCCAGCGCAGCTCTGGACGAAACGTTAGGAGCCGAAGAGTTTCATGGACCACGACCTTACATCCCGGAAGGTTTACCAGAAGACATGACAGAACTGTTCCAAATAGTGTGCACGATATACGAGATAGGCTAAGTAACCTCAGACTTCAAAGGGTGTGTTACAAAGGACGTAGGTGCTGCCAAGGGGAAGATAGGTTGGATACAGAAGAAATTTAGCCCACCAGAAAATACTCATCTTACGATTTATCTTAGAAGACAGACTGATAGAAGTCAAATCTACGTTTCTAACATTTGTATATTTATCAAAAGCTTTTGACAATACTGGAATATACTCTTTGAAATTCTGAAATTTTCTTTCTTCTTGGGGCCTTTATCCAACGCCAACGCAGCCTCGGCCTTATTAGTACGGATTTGGCAGTGTTAGATACAGAGGGTGGCCAGATGCCCTTCCTGCCGCCACCCCAAACCCCCAGGATGTAAGCAGTGTACTCCAGCTGTCTGCATCTAATGTAAGTCATGAAATAATGCCAACGTTTCCAAATGTCTGTGAGTCGTGTAACTGAGACGGAACGTGGGGACCAGTCCAGTATTTACCTATCGGGATTTGGAAAACCCCCTAAAAACCACATCCAGGCTGGCCGGCATACCGGCCTTCGTCGTTAATCCGCCGGGCGGATTCGATCTGGGGCCGGCGCGCCTACCACAGTCCAGTAAGTAGCGCATTAGCGCTCTCGGTTACCCTGGCGGGTCTTTGAAATTCTGAAATTATCAGAGATAAAAATCAGGGAGTGAAAGGCCATCTTCAATTTGTACACAAACCACAAACCTAACTGCAGTCTCAAAAGTCCATGGGTATGAAAGAAAGGCAGTGATTGAGATGGGAGTGAGAAAAAATGTAGCCTATTTCAAATGTCACACCATCTTGACATGAGTCAGTAAGGAAGGAAACTAAGACAGAAGATTTGTGATTAGCTCGTTGAATATTTGGCTTAGTTAATCTGAATGGAATAGGCAAGTTATAAGATGAACATCAGGAACAGTGAATTAAGGGTACTGGAATGGTGAATTAAGGGTACTGAAATGATGTAGAATTAAATTAGGTGATGGTGAATGAATTAAATTAGGAACTGTGACACTAAAAATAGTTTATGTGTTTCCAAACCGGCAGCAAAACAACTGATGATGCTTGAAGTAGAAAGATTTAAGTGATACAGCACGAAAAGATTTTCTAAAAAAGAGGAATTTGTTGAAATCTAGTATCAATTTAAGTATTAGGAAGTGTTTTCTTGAGGCATTTGTCAGGAGTGTAACCTTGTGGGGAACTGAATGTGAACGATAAGCAGTCCAATCAAGAAGTAACGAAAATATTTTGAAATGTGGTGCTATAAAGGAAAGTTGAAAAGGAGAAAGACAGATCGAATGACTAAAGAGGAGGTACTGATTTAAATTGGAGAAAAAGAAATTTGTGGCACAACCTCACTAAAAGAAGGGATCAGTTGATAGGAAACATCCTGAAGCATCAAGAAATAAGCAATTCGGTAAGAGAGAAGTAACGAATTTGTGGAGTGAAGTCAAAGAGTGCCGTAAACCGGTTCAACTCTATGAAAGTGGCATATGGAAACGGAAATGAGCGTTTGGCGGCTTTGGCCGGGAGGCCCCTTGCGGGGCAGGTACGGCCGACTTGGTGCAGGTCTTATTACATTCGACGCCACATTGGGCGACCTGCGCGCCGGATGGGGATGAAATGGTGATGAAGACAGCACAACACCCAATCTCTGAGCGGAGAAAATCCCCGACCCAGAGCCGGGAATCAAACCCGGGCCCGTCACGCTGACCACTTTTTTTTTTTTTTTTTTTTTTTTTTTTTTTTTTTTTTTTTTTTTTTTACCACTCGGCTATCGGGGCAGACAAAGTCTGATTTGATATGTGGTTCGCTTAGAATAGAGTAGCGTGGATAGGTGCGTGGAACCAATGTTTCCAATGTTTCGACTGAAGACCACGGCAACAACAACAACCGAAGCCAGTGCGTTACAACGGACGGCGAATGTTCAACAAATACGAAAGCAACTTCGGTTGTGCCCCGCGGAAGCTCAAGAATACCTCTAATATATTCAGTATACGTACACTGTTTATCTGATAGAGTCAACAGCTCTATAATATCTTCCTCGAAATCGTCTACGTCTACTTCTACGTGATTACTCTGGTATTCAACGTAAAGTGTCTGGCAGAGGGTTCAATCAACCACCTTCAAGCTGTCTGTCGACCCACTCTCGAGCGGCGCGCGGGAAAAACGAGCACTTAAATTTTCCTGTGCGAGCCCTGATTTCTTTTATTTTATCGTGATGATCATTTCTCCCTATTTAGGTGGATGCCAACAGAATGTTTTCGCAATCGGAGGAGACTACTGGTGATTGAAATTTCATGACAAGATCCCGTCGCGACGAGATACACCTTTGTTTTAATGATTGCCACTCCAATTCACGTATCATGTGTGTTACACTATCTCCCCTATTTCGCGATAATACAAAACGAGCTGCCCTTGTTTGAATTTTTTCAATGTCATCCGTCAGTCCCACCAGATCCAGATACCACACAGCACAGCCGGCCGCGGTGGTCTCGCGGTTCTAGGCGCGCAGTCCGGAACTGTGCGACTGCTACGGTCGCAGGTTCGAATCCTGCCTCGGGCATGGATGTGTGTGATGTCCTTAGGTTAGTTAGGTTTAAGTAGTTCTAAGTTCTAGGGGACTGATGACCACAGCAGTTGAGTCCCATAGTGCTCAGAGCCATTTTTTACCACACAGCACAGCAATACTCCAAAATAGGGCGGGCAAGCGTTGTGTAAGCAGTCTCTTCAGTAGACTTGTTAGGTGTTCTGCCAATGAATTGCAGTCTTTGGTTTGCTCTACCCACAACATTATTTACGTGATCGTTCCGATTTAGATTATTTTTAATTGTAATCCTTGGGATATTTGTAATTGTAATCGCTAAGTACACTCCTGGAAATTGAAATAAGAACACCGTGAATTCATTGTCCCAGGAAGGGGAAACTTTATTGACACATTCCTGGGGTCAGATACATCACATGATCACACTGACAAAACCACAGGCACATAGACACAGGCAACAGAGCATGCACAATGTCGGCACTAGTACAGTGTATATCCACCTTTCGCAGCAATGCAGGCTGCTATTCTCCCATGGAGACGATCGTAGAGATGCTGGATGTAGTCCTGTGGAACGGCTTGCCATGCCATTTCCACCTGGCGCCTCAGTTGGACCAGCGTTCGTGCTGGACGTGCAGACCGCGTGAGACGACGCTTCATCCAGTCCCAAACATGCTCAATGGGGGACAGATCCGGAGATCTCGCTGGCCAGGGTAGTTGACTTACACCTTCTAGAGCACGTTGGGTGGCACGGGATACATGCGGACGTGCATTGTCCTGTTGGAACAGCAAGTTCCCTTGCCGGTCTAGGAATGGTAGAACGATGGGTTCGATGACGGTTTGGATGTACCGTGCACTATTCAGTGTCCCCTCGACGATCACCAGTGGTGTACGGCCAGTGTAGGAGATCGCTCCCCACACCATGATGCCGGGTGTTGGCCCTGTGTGCCTCGGTCGTATGCAGTCCTGATTGTGGCGCTCACCTGCACGGCGCCAAACACGCATACGACCATCATTGGCACCAAGGCAGAAGCGACTCTCATCGCTGAAGACGACACGTCTCCATTCGTCCCTCCATTCACGCCTGTCGCGACACCACTGGAGGCGGGCTGCACGATGTTGGGGCGTGAGCGGAAGACGGCCTAACGGTGTGCGGGACTGTAGCCCAGCTTCATGGAGACGGTTGCGAATGGTCCTCGCCGATACCCCAGGAGCAACAGTGTCCCTAATTTGCTGGGAAGTGGCGGTGCGGTCCCCTACGGCACTGCGTAGGATCCTACGGTCTTGGCGTGCATCCGTGCGTCGCTGCGGTCCGGTCCCAGGTCGATGGGCACGTGCACCTTCCGCCGACCACTGGCGACAACATCGATGTACTGTGGAGACCTCACGCCCCACGTGTTGAGCAATTCGGCGGTACGTCCATCCGGCCTCCCGCATGCCCACTATACGCCCTCGCTCAAAGTCCGTCAACTGCACATACGGTTCACGTCCACGCTGTCGCGGCATGCTACCAGTGTTAAAGACTGCGATGGAGCTCCGTATGCCACGGCAAACTGGCTGACACTGACGGCGGCGGTGCACAAATGCTGCGCAGCTAGCGCCATTCGACGGCCAACACCGCGGTTCCTGGTGTGTCCGCTGTGCCGTGCGTGTGATCATTGCTTGTACAGCCCTCTCGCAGTGTCCGGAGCAAGTATGGTGGGTCTGACACACCGGTGTCAATGTGTTCTTTTTTCCATTTCCAGGAGTGTATTTCGTTGAATTTACAGCCTTCAGGTTTGCGTGACTTATCGCATAATCGAAATTTATCTGATTTCTTTTAATACTCATGTGAATAACTTCACATTTTTCTTTATTCGGGGTCAATTGCCACTTTTCACACTTATCTAAATCGTTTTACAATTCGTTTTGGTCAGCTGATGACTTTAAAAGACGGTAAATGACAGCATCATCTGCAAAAAATGTAGGAGGGCTACTCAAAGTGCCTCCTATGTCGTTAATATAGATTAGGAACAACATAGGACCTATAACACTTCCTTGGGGAACGCCGGATATTACTTTTGTTTTACTCGATGACTTTCCGTCTGTTACTACGAACTGTGACCTCTCTGACAGTAAACCACGAATCCATTCGCACAACTGTGGCGATATTCCATAGGCACGCAATTTAGTTAGAAGACGATTGTGGGGAACGGTGTCGAAAGCATTCTGGAAATCTAAAAATATGGAATCAATTTGACATCCCCTGTCGACAGCACTTTGACTTCCGGAAGGCGTTCGATACAGTTCCGCACTGTCGCCTGATAAACAAAGTAAGAGCCTACGGAATATCAGAGCAGCTGTGTGGCTGGATTGAAGAGTTTTTAGCAAACAGAATACAGCATGTTGTTATCAATGGAGAGACGTCTACAGACGTTAAAGTAACCTCTGGCGTGCCACAGGGGAGTGTTATGGGACCATTGCTTTTCACAATATATATAAATGACCTAGTAGATAGTGTCGGAAGTTCCATGCGGCTTTTCGCGGATGATGCTGTAGTATACAGAGAAGTTGCAGCATTAGAAAATTGTAGCGAAATGCAGGAAGATCTGCAGCGGATAGGCACTTGGTGCAGGGAGTGGCAACTGTCCCTTAACATGGACAAATGTAATGTATTGCGAATACATAGAAAGAAGGATCCTTTATTGTATGATTATATGATAGCGGAACAAACACTGGTAGCAGTTACTTCTGTAAAATATCTGGGAGTATGCGTGCGGAACGATTTGAAGTGGAATGATCATATAAAATTAATTGTTGGTAAGGCGGGTACCAGGTTGAGATTCATTGGGAGAGTGCTTAGAAAATGTAGTCCATCAACAAAGGAGGTGGCTTACAAAACACTCGTTCGACCTATACTTGAGTATTGCTCATCAGTGTGGGATCCGTACCAGATCGGGTTGACGGAGGAGATAGAGAAGATCCAAAGAAGAGCGGCGCGTTTCATCACAGGGTTATTTGGTAACCGTGATAGCGTTACGGAGATGTTTAATAAACTCAAGTGGCAGACTCTGCAAGAGAGGCGCTCTGCATCGCTGTGTAGCTTGCTCGCCAGGTTTCGAGAGGGTGCGTTTCTGGATGAGGTATCGAATATATTGCTTCCCCCTACTTATACCTCCCGAGGAGATCACGAATGTAAAATTAGAGAGATTAGAGCGCGCACGGAGGCTTTCAGACAGTCGTTCTTCCCGCGAACCATACGCGACTGGAACAGGAAAGGGAGGTAATGACAGTGGCACGTAAAGTGCCCTCCGCCACACACCGTTGGGTGGCTTGCGGAGTATAAATGTAGATGTAGATGTAGATTTCTTCATAAGTTAACTCAGCAGATGACATTCTCTGACTTCGTTTTTTAGTTATGATTAGTAAGAAGATGTCAGGGTTGGTAGGACTGTGGTCGGTGACGAGTGAAGGGCTTCCTAAGCTTAACGCAGAGACAAAATAGAGGTCAGTGGTTCAGGTTCACACCGCCTCGCCCATCCAACCGAAAGAAGTGCGTCAGTCACAAAGATCAAGCCTAACTTTTTCCGGATGCTAAAAGAGACTTGTTTGCAGATTTTGTGGTAGGTGAAAGGACAGTCAATTCTGAAACATTAAGAAAATTAGAAGCAGCATTCAGCGGTAGTGACGTGGTCTCCTGGCTACCGACATTGCTCACCCCCATTCTGCGCAGAAAACACGTTCTATTGATACCTCGGGTCTACAAAGTCTAACATTGGCCGTTGCCGCTTTTCACTACAACTCTGCGTCAGATGTACCACAAATGGTCAAGGTAGCCATGAAAGCCAAGAAATTTCCAAAAGCGGGCACCAGCCCATCTATCGCGCAGTGCTGAAGTTTGTGTGAAAAACGATTTCTAAAACAAACATAAAGCCCTCAATCACAATATCACCAAAATATGTAGGTAGCTGTACTACAAACAACAAACATAAACATTGTTTTTTGGTAGGTTAATTGCAAATTTTCACAAAAGAATGGTGGCATTACTGTTGTTGTGATGGTCGCCGGTCCGAAGACTGGTTTGATCCAACTTTGCATAATACTCTATCCTGCGCAAACCTCTTGATCCCCGAATAACAACTACAGCCGATATGCTTCTGAATCTGCTTACTTTATTCATCTCTTTGGTTCCGCTCTACGATTTATACCTCCCACACTTCCTTCCAGTACTAAACTAGTGGTCTCTTGACGTACCAGAATGTGTCCTATCAACCTATCACTTCTTTTAGTCAAGATGTGCCACAAATGCCTCAGCCCCCCAAAATTATTCAGTACCTCTTCATTAATTACGTGATTCATCCATCTAATCTTCGGCATTCTTCTGTAGCACCACATTCCGAAAGCTTCTATTCTCTTTTTGTTTAAACTGTTAATCGTCTATGTTTCACTTCCATACATAACTACACTCCATACAAATACCTCTACAAGATACTTCCTAACACCTAAATCCATATTCCACGATAAAAAATTTCTTCTTCAGAAACGATTTTCTTGACACCACCGGTCTCCGTTTTATATCCTCTCTACTTCAGTCCTCATGAGTTATTTTTCTGCCAAAATAACAAAACTCATCTTCTACTTTAACTCTCTCGTTTCCTGATCTAATTCCCTCAGCATCACCTGATTTAATTCGACTACATTCCATTATCCTCGTTTTGCTTTTGTTGATGTTCATCTTATATCCTCCCTTCAAGACACTGCCGTTCCCTTCAACTGCTCTTCCAAGTCCTTTGCTGTCTCTGACAGTATTGCAATGTTATTTGTCAACCTCAAAGTTTTTATTTATTCACCTTGAACTTTAATTCATACTCCAAATTGTCCTTTGGTTTCCTTTACTGCTTGTTCAATGTACACCTTGAATAACGTCGGTGATAGGCTACAAATCTGTCTCGGTCCCCTCTCAACCACTGCTTCCCTTTCATCCCTCTAGACTCTTAAGTATAACTGCCGTCTGGTATCTATACATGTCGCAAACAGCCTTTTGCTCCATGTATTTAGCCCTGCTACCTTCAGAATTTCGAAGAAGGTATTCGATTTAACATTGTCAGAAGCGTTCTCTAAGTTTCCAAATGCTGTAAACGTAAGTTTGCCTTTCCTTAGTGTATCTTCTAAGACAAGTCGTAATGTCGGTATTGCCTCTCGTGTTCCTATATTTTTCCTGGATCCTAAGTGATCTTCCTTGAGGTCGGCTTCTACCAGTTTTTCCACACTTCTGTAACGTATTCCTGTTAGCATTTTGCAACCATGTCTTATTAAACTGATAGGTCGGTAATACATTTGTCACTACCTGCTTTCTTTGTAATTGGAATTTTTAAGTTCTTCTTGAGGTCTGGGTGTGTTTCACCTGACTCATACATCTTGCACACCAGATGAAAAAGATTTCTTATGGCTGGCTCTCCCAAGGCTTTCAGTAATTCTCACAAATCTCGTCTACTCCTGTGGCCTTGTTTCGAATCAGATCTTTCAGTGTTTTGTCAAATTCTTCTCGCAGTATCATACCTCTCGTCTCAAACGAACACTATGGCTCTGAACGCTATGGGACTTAACTTCTGAGGTTGTCAGTCCCCTAGAACTTAGAACTACTTAAACCTAACTAACCTAAGGACATCACACACATCCATGCCCGAGGCAGGATTCGAACCTGCGACCGTAGCGGTCGCGCGGTTACAGACTGTATCGCCTAGAACCGCTCGATCTCTCGTCTCATCTTCACCTATGTCTGGAGCTCTTTCTATAATATTGCTTCGAGTTCATCTTCATTGTATAGCTCCTCTATGTATTTCTTCCACCTTTCAGTTTTCCTTCTTTGCTTAGTACTGGTTTTCCATCTGAGCTCTCTGTATATTCATAAAGCTGCTTCCTTTTCTCCAAAGGCCTCTGCAGTTTCCCTGTAGACGGTATTTACTTCCAAATTCTTACAGTTGTTCTGTAGCCATTCTTAGTTATCCATTTTGCACTTCTTGTCAATCTCATTTCTTAGACGTCTGGATTGCCTTTCGCCTGCTTCATTTGCTGCATTTTTAAATTTTTTCCTTTCATCAGTTAAATTCAATATTTTATGTCTTATCCAAGGATTTTTGTTAGGCCTTGTCTTTTTAACTATTTGATCTTTTACTGCCTCTTGGCGGCAGGAACGGCATCCGGCCACTCTCTGCAACTAACACTGCCAAATCTGTCATAACACGGCCGACACCTCTTTGAAGCGGGACCAAGGCCCCAAGAAAGAAAGGAAAAGTATTCTTCGCTGCCTTCACTATTTCGTCTCTTAAAGCTACCTATTTGTCTTCTAGTGTGTTCCTTTCCCATGTTACAGTCATCCGTTGCCTACCGTTCTCTCTGAAACTTTCAACAGCTTCTGGTTCTTTCAACTTATCCAGGTCACATCTCCTTAATTTCCTACTTTTTGCAATTTTTCATCTTTAATATTCAGTTCATATCCAATACATTGTGGTCAAAATACACATCTGCCCCTGGAAATGTCTTACAATTTAAGGGGCTCGGGAACGCCCTATACTTGCAATGTTAAAATAACGCTTATAAATTACATCTTTCCTCACAAAGTATTTGAGGTAAGAAGTTGAACTTTTTACAGATTATTTATTGGAATATGGGCTACAACTTAACACAGGGATTTTACAAAATTTTAGTTCCGTTATTAAAGATGATTTTTTTTCAATTGTAATGAAAATTCACAACATTTTTTTGCAATTTTTTATTTATATATTCAAAAATATACAGTTTTTTGGAAAAAGGCTGTGTTAAATTATGCAGAAGGTACTGTGTAACATTTACTGAAAGTTTGAAACAAATATGTTTGGAAGATCCTTAGAAAACATGTAATTAGTATGAGAAAATAAAAGTTTTGGGAATCGAGCGACAAAGATTGGATTAACTTTTTAGTGCATTCCAGGTCCATAGGATGGATTATCTTCATCCTCTGCAAACTCCTCCTCCAGCTTCCTCTTGTTCCTCCTCCTGTTTACTCTTGCTTGTATTTCTAGACTCTTTACAGCCCTGTCTGCAGCCCGAAGGCGTTCCTTGTCTAAAGCAAGCATCGCTCGTACCATGTTAGAACCTATCTTCATTCCCATATTTCTAAATACCTTTGGCTTTCCAACATTTCTCCTTTTCTTAAAAGCCTTCAGAGGATTTCTAATAACTTTACTTTTACTCATTATTATACTTCAACAAAACAGAGACTCAAGAAACAGAATTAATTAAGAATATTTTCGAGAGAACGACAGAGTAAATAAACATGAAACAATCGACAATCACACCAGCGATATATATTGAACCATCACACGTTAGCCAAAACACATACTTTATCTCACATCACTAAAATGTACCTGATGAACACGGACGTTAAAAATAACACCATTTGACAGCAGTTTAACAGCGCCACAGTGGGTCACGCCCATGTAGAACACATTTCAAAAAAAATTTAAAAATAGTTGTAGTCTTCGGAATTGAATAAATTATATATCTATTAAAAGGTAATAGTCTGCAGATTCAGAAAACGCAAAAAAGTAAAAATTGAACTTTTCATGATTTTGAGCCTTTCCGGAGCCCCTTAAAATGTGTATCATTATCTAATCAATTTCAAACCTTCCGGTATCTGGAGGTCTCCTCCACGTACACAACCTTCTTTCAAGATTCTAAAAGCAAGTGTTTGCGATGGTTAAATTATGCTGTGTGCAAAATTCTACCAGGCTGCTTCTTCTTTAAATGAAACAACAAGTTTACTGTTACCAGTCACCGTTTGTAGCCTTGATTGCCTGACTGGGCAGACTAACTTCAAATGCGAACATTTAGGTTAGGCTTTACGTGACTCTTTTTGACATTAAATGGAACAACAAATTTACTGTTACCAGTCACCGTTTCGAAACGGTGACTGGTAACAGTAAACTTGTTGTTCCATTTAATGTCAATAACAGTGACGGTAGAGCCTAATCAAAAATGTTCGCGCCGGCCGCAGTGGCCGTGCGGTTCTAGGCGCTAGAGTCTGGAACCGAGCGACCGCTACGGTCGCAGGTTCGAATCCTGCCTCGGGTATGGATGTGTGTGAAGTCCTTAGGTTAGTTAGGTTTAATTAGTTCTAAGTTCTAGGCGACTGATGACCTCAGAAGTTAAGTCACATAAAAAAAAAGTTCGCATTTAAAATGCTTCTTCTTTCATTCCTTTCTCCCAGTCCATGTTCACCTACTATTTTTCTTTCTCTTCCTTTTCCTACAATAGAATTCCAGTCCCCCTTCAGAATTAAACTGTCATCTCTCATAAGCAGCTGAATAATTTTTTTATGTCCTCATACATTTCTTCAATCTGTTTATCAGTTGAGGAGTTAGTTGGCATATAAACTTGTACTACCCTCCTGAGTGTTAGCTTTGTGGCTATCTTGGCAACATTAACGCTTCACTATACTGTTCATAGTAGCTTAACCGCATTCCTGTTCTCTTATTCATTATGAAACCTACTCCTGCTTTACCCCTATTTGATTTTGTATTTATAACCCTGTATTCACCTGACCAGAAGTTCTGTTCCTCCTGCCACCGAACTTCACTAACTTCCACTGTATCTAATTACAACTTATCCATCTCCCTTTTTAAATTTTCTAACCTACCTGTGCGACTGAGTGATCCATTCCTCGCTCCGATCCGTAGAATGCTAGTTTTGTTTCTCCTGATTACGACATCCTCCTGAGTGGTCCCCGACCGGAGATACGAATGGGGAACTATTCTACCTCCAGAATACTTGTCTCAAGGGGCTGCCACCACGATTTAACCATACAGAAGAGCTGTTTGCACTCGGGAAAAAATTACCACTGTAGTTTCCCCTCGTTTTCAACGGTTCGCAATAATAGCACACAAACGACGCTTTGGTTGACGTTACAAGACCAGATCAGTCAGTCATTCAGATTGTTGCCCGTACAGCTACTGAAAAGGCTGCTGCCTCTCTTTAGCAACGACACGTTTGTCTGGCGTCTGAAATGATACCTCCTGTTGTGGTTGGACATACGGTAGGTCTATCTGTAATGCTAAGGCAAGCGAGTCACACCACAGGTGCACGCTCCGGCTGGCGGCTCCGGCTGGCGCTAATATATCGATGAAATAGCTACATTTTTCATAACTCACGGAAATTCTAAAGCTTTGTCGAAACTACATGTGACTGAACAGTCTAATTACTTTAACTGAAATTAGCACCCAAACAATCACCAGAAAAATCCTATAAAGTTAAAGAAGAAAATTTTACGTTATACAGTCCTTTATCGAAGTGATGTGCAGGGAGTTAGTTTACAGGATATGTATAGATGATGAGTTTTAACATTAGTGAATATATTATTTTTCTCTTCTGCTTATGTAACTGGACTTAAAAATTAGATTTCTGCTACCTATATTTTTTGTAGTCAGATTTTAGAAAAAAAATCGTCCATAGAATATATCCAGAAGAAATTATTTTCGGTTGGATTTAAAAGTTGTTTTGCAGTCAAAGGGTAGTAACCTTTTGTTAATGCATATTGAACTCCTTTCTATGCCATAGACAGATTTGATAATGAGAAGGTAATGTTTCCTTCTAGTGTTGTAGGAATGGACATCAGTAGTTTTAATTAGTGATTGATTATTTAAGGAGCCCTCCCAAGGGACACTGCCTTATAGAAGGTTCCTTCAGTACCGGGCGAGAGGGTTTGCGTGCTCCATCGAAGTCGAGGGCTATGCCGGCGGTAGCGTAGCTACTGGCAGGGTCACCCAAGCCGGACAGGCCTCAACGAAGGAGTCAGACGAAATGTGTCCCACCTAGGGAAGAGGGGTCTCTACAGGAGTGGTGAAGCCAACCCTCCTAGGGGAGTAAACCCTGATACCAAATCCTGGTCCTCCAAGTTGTGGGTTGGGTCAATGGGCCAGCACCCCATTATACACAAAAAAAAACTTCTACAAGCTCGAGAATCTAAAGCGGAGCGTCGGAAATCGGATAGAAACTCTTTACGACAATTATTGGCAAGGAAAAGGACATTGAAATTTGGTACATGGAACGTTCAAATCCTGGCAAATAAACACTCCGAAACAGAGAATGAAATTAGTCGGTTGAAGGTGGACATAATTTTTCTGTCAGAAACAAAAAAGAAGGAACAAGGGAATGAGAAATTTGGAAATTTCATCCATTTTTGGTCTGGAGTTGATAAACATAAACGAGCAAAAGCAGTCGTTTCCATTCTAATTAACAAAGGTCTGAGCACTTACATCAAGGGCTATGCAGTTATATGCGAAAGAATTGTCACTATTACCATCAAGTTATATGACATTGGAACAGTTACAATCGGGGTGTATGCACCAAACGACGACGTGGCACAGCAAACCAAAGACCATTTCTACCAGAAATTAGACCATCTACTCAACCAAGTCAAAAAGCACAAAAAAGTAATAATATATACATTTTAATGCGAGGGTTGGATCACAAGTAAATGATGCAGTGGTAGAAAGACATGGAGAAAATGTCATTAATACAATAGTTCTGGAGAAAATCTTGTTGAATTCTATAACCAATGTGACTTGAAAATTCTAAACACACACTACTCATGTAAAGATATCCACTGATATACATAGGAGAGACCATCATTACAGCATAAATCAATAACTGATTACATCATTACCATGCAACGGCCAAAAATGGTAGTTCAAGAGTGTAAAGTCGTACAGGGAGCCAACTGTGGGTGTGATCACTACTTAGTTTTAGTAAAGTTGACATACCCATTTAGGAGAAAACCATCAACAACTGGACAAGTGGCTGACCACAGCAATCATGAGAAATTAGAGCAGGCAAGGTATAAGCTCTTTCTCCTGAAGCAGTTCAGCTTCAAAGATTTATTTCAACGTAGATTAGAAAATGAACTAAATGCGATTCCAGAATATGACGATATTAAAGTAGAATATGAAAATATTAAAAAAGCACTTACAAAAATTTCTCTAGAGGTACTAGGGACTGAGATTAAGGTAAATGGGATCCTCTATGGATGTCTGGTGACCTGAAGATGTTGATTAAAGAAAAGAAAAATCTCTACAAAAAATAGTTATCAACTAAATCACTACAGAACAGTCAAAACTACCAGGCAACAAATTACGAACTAAGAAACAGAATTAAATTAGGAAAGAACAAGACGTGGGAACAGAAATGTATTGAAATTGAGAGTCCAATAGGTGGATCAGAAACAACAGTAGTGTGGACGACAATTACCAGTATGACGAAAACACAAGTAAACAAAGCAGTAGACAACCTAATTCCCTTAAAGGAAGGGAAAAAGCATAATGCAGACCTTTTAACTGAAGATAGGCCATATTACACGCAAGGTAATGAAGAGAAGATGGAAGTAACTGATCGAAATATAAGCATTACAATAGAGGAAGTGAATTGTGCATTAATTACAGTGAAAAATGGTCGATCACCTGGTCCAGGAGACATTCGTGTTGAGTTATTGAAGGCTGGAGAAAGATGTCCGCCGCTCGTGGTCTCGCGGTAGCGTTCTCGCTTCCCGAGCACGGGGTCCCGGGTTCGATTCCCGGCGGGGTCAGGGATTTTCACCTGCCTCGAGATGACTGGGTGTTTGTGTTGTCCTCATCATTTCATCATCATCCAAGAAAGTGGCGAAATTGGACTGAGCAAAGGTTGGGCAATTGTACGGGCGCTGATAACCACGCAGTTGAGCGCCCCACAAACCAAACATCATCATCATCATGGAGAAAGATATTTGAAGAAACGAATAACCTGCCTGATGAACAACTGTTGTAAAAGGATTGAAATTCCCTCAGACTGGAAAAAGTCATATATAGTTTCTATTTTCAAGAAAGGGAATAGAAAAGACACAAACTGCTATAGAGGCATTAGTGTCAACTGTACAATGAGCCGCTTATTTGGCAAGATAATGTTTGAAAAAATTAGGCAAAATGTTGGCCACCACATCGGGGAAGACCATAGCGGTTTTAGGCAGAACAGATCATGTACAGATAACCTATTTATTTTACAACAACTAATGGAGAAATTTATACCAGTAGGGAAGGAGCTACAGATTGGCTTAGTAGTTTTAGCAAAAGCTTACGATACAGTCCCTAGATCTAAGCTGTGGGAAGCTATGAAAGATACAGATATGGATGATCACCTTTTACAAGTTATTGTTGAAATATACAGAGATAATGTGGTACAGATTAAACGAGGTTCAAAGTTATCAAAACCTGTTAATGTCACTAAAGGATGGCAACAAGGTTGCAATATGTCACCCATATTGTTCAGTTTATATGTAGAAGTTGCTCTCCGAAATTGGAAGAAGAGCTGTAGAGGAATGAGAATCACTGTCAGTGACGTACAGATACTTTCATTAAGTTTTGCTGACGATCAAGCTATTATAGCGCAATATGATTACGACCTTGAGTTCATGATACGTCGATTATATCAGGAATACAACAGATGGGGACTGCAAATGAGTGTAACAAAAACGGAGTATCTGGTGATGAATAGTGATGCTAAATTTGAGGTACACATCAATGACAAAGCTGTTATGAGACAGGTAGAGAAATTTAAATATCTCGGGGCACATATTGATAAAAATGGATTGGGCCATACAGTAGTAAATTATAGAATACAGCAAAGCAGAAAAGTGTTAGGGTGTATGAATTCTTTTTGGTGGGATAAGAATATTTCCAACAGCAATAAGAAAAGAGTAGCTAAGATAATGACTGAATCAGTGCTATGCTATGGATCAGAACTCTCTAACTTAAATACGGATCTCGAAAGAAGACTAATAGCTGTGGGAATGGATTATTTGCGTAGGAGTGCCAGAATATCAAGAATCGGAAGGAAAAACTAGTGATGAAGTAAGAGCTAGAATGAAAGCAAATGATACAGTGATAGACGGGATTGAAAGAAAATCATTAAAATGGTACAGACATATGATGAGAATGCCAGATCATCGGTGGCCAAAGAAGGTTTACGAATGGAAATCACCCGGCAGACGTAAGTACGGAAGACCACGACGTTCTTGAACAGACAACATAAATGGAGTAATGGAACATCGCAGCATCGACAAGGAAAATGCGCTGGATACAGAGGCTTGGCGGATGATAACAGGAATACAACAGGATGTTGTTATTAATTAATCTTTGTATTGATTAATCCTATAATAATAATTATTATTATTATTTACGGAGAATTTCGCTAGCGAATACTTATGTATTTCGCTGATGCAGCTAAAATGGCGAACTCCTTTATGAGTTACATTACGTGCAAGACTAATACCGCTGATGGCCACCTATTGTTCTTGCTGCCCGCTTTTGTGCAGTCAGTACTGTCTAAGTGAAGGGCTGCACCAGAAAACTGTTCTTTAAAACATTATTGAATCGAAATATGTAAAACATGGTAGGAGGTTAATTGTTTTATTTCCAAAATTACCGGTTAACGTAGAGCAAAAGTGGCTTGATTTCTTGAGCAGTCCAGTAACATTCCTCTTCCACTCCATGTTTTCTTCAATATGTACATCCAGTTTGCTTACACCTGTCCATGCGTTACAGCAAACGCTTGTATGACTGTGTTATACGGAACTGAATTTCTCAAAATGTAGGTGACTCCGTTTCAGCAGAACACTTTTTAATTCACTGAAAATAATCATTTACAGGTTCTTCTCTTGCTTTCTTTCTAATAGGATTTGCTATAACACTAGTATCAACTGGAAAAGGAACTAATTCTGCGTGATGAATATTAAGTGGAAAGTCGTCACGTAGACAAAGAATAGGAGTGCACACGAAATTGGATCACATTATATGGAGCATTTTTGGACACCCTCCCTACTGATTAGACTTGATTTCCTTATCTTGTCGCAGATGTGGCTTCGTCCCAACGGTTTGACACCGAGGAAGAACGTAAGAATGCTGTTATGGACTGACTGTAACGTCAGATGACATAACGTTATGTACAGGAAGCTTTTCAACTCGATACGAGATTTGATAATTAATTCAGTCTGCATGTTGATTATCTAGAGAAATAATACCAAGTTGCAGCTAAAAGAATCTAACATAGTGTTAAACTATTGCAGTATTGCGTTTACAGCCTGAGTTTGGTTATTGTATAGCCCTCGTGTTCCTATTTCATCAATGCAAGATTGGCCTTGCGCGTAGACAGTGGGCAGCGACCCTGCAGCAGAAAACTTGATGACTTGCCTGCCCGCCAGCGGTTGCGGTTAGTGGGGTGGCGCTCCCCATCTGGGCATGAACCGCCAATCACCGGCACCGCGTCCGCCTCCAGGCTGTGGTCTTGTATGCCACCGCACTGGCAATATACGAGGAGGTAGCGAGTTCGATACCTGGCTGTGCGAGAGATATTCATCAGCAGAGGGCAGATTTCAGCCTTTTGTTTGTGACCAACAAACCTTGCATCGCTGTCCTGAGTCTACTCCCAAATCCCTCTACAGTACTTTGCAGGGTGGGAGCTATTGTCGTGATTGTCCGCATAACACTGTTTTCTGAACTATATGCACAATACACTTGAAGCACCAGTGAAAGTGAACGAACGTTGGCATGGCACAAGAACGTGGCAGATAAAATTTCAAGCGTTTTGATAAACGTACAGCAGCGTGTCGTCTGTGGCAATGGAAATTCGTCCTGCAACCACGATCTCTCTGAAGGCCCGAATGGACCGCTCGTGGTCCCGTTACTGTTCTCCTGGTATTTCAACGACAACCTATCGCATCCACCCTTCGTTAAACATCTTTTCTATACCGACAAGCTCCAGATCGGAAGTTACTGATACTACCATCGTCAAGATGGTATTTTCTGTCCAAACGTGTCGAAAACCTAGGAATTCAATCAAACATGATGAAGTCCTAAGCAATGATAGCATCGTCAGCAGCGTAAGACCTTTTACTGACGGTACTGTTGTCAAAAAGAAGTACCGTCATTGGACGACTGTAAGAAAACGCAGAAACCATTCGACAAATTTTCCACTCGTTCTAATGAATGTCACCTCTCACTTTCGTTGTGGCTAAATGTAAGAAATTGCCTATAAAAAGGTGAGGAACCTGATACGCACGATTACGTGAGCACAGCACACCGTATAAGTATTTGGGGGCAATGCTAAAAAACTTCAGCTGTGTCCAGACACAAGATGAGAGAACTGACTGGTTTAGGAATTTTACAGGTTTGAGGCAAGAAGTGTAGTGTCAGCACTATTATTTATAATGGTGATGGATGAAATTGTGAAATCGACAAAAGAAGCTCATAGTAGAAAGAAGATGAATTTCTATTTGCCAATGATATTCTGGTGTGGGATACCAAGAATAAGGAGGTACAAGAACAAGTATCGAGAGTTATGGAAAGGAATGCTGGAAGAGAAAAGCAAGACTATGGTGGTAACCAGAGGAGAAAGAGAAGGAAAGGGACATATTAAGTTTAAAGGATAGTATATTGAACTTGTGGGTAATTTTAAACGTTTTGGAACTTGAAAGACTTAAGTTTATTTCCGTATATTTCTCGTTGGAGTTTACCAAATCAACTAGGTATGGTCCTTTATCATTTTTAAATGTCATCCTTATCATATTGTACTCCGACCAATGCCTACAGAAAGTGATGTGTGGGGCATGTGGTTTATTTAATCCTAACTTTCCCTTTATCATCAGCAGCCTCTTTTGGGTAAACACCCCTGTGTTGCATGAAATCCATTCGATTAGTTTGGCTGTGGGCTAAGGTAAATTTTCTGCTCTCTCCGAGGTTAGAGAGCTGAAACCGTTGGAATACACAGGACAGTAGCACAAGGGGGCAGGAAGATGGCAAATCGAAGAACAAGAACAAAGGGAGAAATGGTGCCAGAGGATCGCAGTCGTTTCTGTCTTAGCGTGCGTGACTTGGAGCGTCTAGGTAGGAAGATCTTTCCCACCGAATTCGGGGGCTAAATTTTCTGCGGTAAGTTCGCGGTAGAAGCTTCGAATTCTTTCTAGGAGACCTGTCAGATAAAATTGGTGAACAAGTGATCCGTATGGCCCACTTTTTGACTCGAGCAGACTGAGCCGTTGTGTTGCACCCGGAAGCTAGGCTCATAATTGGCCATAATGTGCACCAAAAAGTGCGTCCTCTCGGGGCAGTTGAGGAGCGAGCGATGAGCTGTTGAAGAGAGCGGGTGAGCTGCAGTCTGGACGTGTTGGAGATTCTGTGGGCCGTTGGTAACACGCTGAGCAGCTATGCCACCAGGAGACAATATCGGTGAGACGCAATGCAACTGCTTTATGGCGTACTGATGATTATGTTGCTATCAGAGCTTGTTCGTAGTCACAGTTCTTTGTGCCAAAATCTTCCCGAATTGGTGAACTCTTTGCCAAGTGTGTTGTAAGCTACATTCTTTACACAGAGCTGTTTTAGGTTGAACGGTGTGTTCGTTCTTTTGCTTCAGTAACTGTAACTAACATCAATTTCTCTTTCGCTCTTGTCCCGTGCAAAACGGTAAACGAAATTGTAAGTTTTAAGGCACCGTGAATATCCGTGAATAAATGATGGCTCTTAGCAAGGCTTATCTCTGTTTCAGCATGTTGGATCACGCACAAGCTTATAAAATCGTTTCCCTTTTTCCCATAGAAGACACATCCCATCCTAATCATTTATTTGCTTCATTTCGTAAGGAACAGTAACATTATGAACTTTGCTTGTTACGCAATTCACATTTCCTTCGTGTAAAAGTAACTGTTAATAAATCCAAAGGTTAAAATTCAATCTTTTACTTCGAAACCCCCCCTCCCCATTATCGTTTTCACATGCATCAGACAATAGAGGTAGAAGAATATCAGATATGTCTAAACATTGTGTTCGTCTGAATGACGTCATACTATGCACCTTGTTTCCGTTGCATTAGGTTAAAGAAATGGTTTTACCCGTTTTCAGGGAAGAAATTCCTCCCACTTTAATTAACCACTGGGTGGCCGTTGCACTAGGGGGCACGACACCACTATTAGTGGATGTGTTAAAAGAACAATATGAATCAGTGATTAAGATATTACAGGCACATATACGCCTATTTTCACCCAGAAACGCAGATTAAGATTATTAGTTCACCGTCAGACCACAGCCGTCACATTATAAAGCGTCATAGAGGAAAATGGAAGACGGGCGGGGGGGGGGGGGGTAGAAGTTAGTAAAAGGGTACAACAGAGCAGCGTACTTTACAACCATGCTGACATATACATCGGCGTCCTGGACAATGAGAAGAAGAGAAAATAATAGAATCCAAGTGAGTGAAATTAAATTCTTGAGACGTTATTAGGGAAATCGAGCAGAGAAAGAATGAGAAATGAAGATGTTAGGAATGAAACTGGAATAGAAACCTAAATTAGAGAACTAAGAAGAATATTGGTTTGGATACGTAAAGAAAATGGGAAATAGAATGGTAGGTAGAATAATACCAAGACGAATGATAGAGGCCAAGTTTGAGCGTTAAGGGACAAGAGGGATACCTAGAGCAAGTTGGATTGTCACAAAAGACGAGTTTGAAAAGAAGGAAACTGGACTGAAAAAGAAACAGGTATAGAAGAAGAAAGATGAAAAGACAGAGGAAAATGGAGAGGTACTGCAAATGTCCCAAGCCGACCAGATGCTGGATGAAGGGGAAACGAAGATAACGACGACAACGACGACTATGAAGCAATATTTAATAGAGAAAGCATGTATAGTCAGAATTAGCGAAGGCGAATCAAAGGCTTAGATTTATTGGATGGATTTTGGCAAACTTCAGTACAGCTGTACCACAGCTAATTATAATGCCCGCATCTCGTGGTCGTGCGATAGCGCTCTCGCTTCCCACGCCCGGGTTCCCGGGTTCGATTCCCGGCGGGGTCAGGGATTTTCTCTGCCTCGTGATGGCTGGGTGTTGTGTGCTGTCCTTAGGTTAGTTAGGTTTAAGTAGTTCTAAGTTCTATGGGACTGATGACCATAGATGTTAAGTCCCATAGTGCTCAGAGCCATTTGAACTTTTAGCTAATTATACACAAGATCCTTGTGCGACCAATTCTAGAGTATTATTCCAGTATTTGGCGTCCTTACCAAACGTGACAACAAACGTCAAAAAATTTCAGAAACCCGCTGCTAGAATCCAAACAGTTTGGTAAAACTAATCTCTTCTACTGCAAACTTTTTGCTTTCCATATTTTGGGAAGAGGTAGTATGAACAAAAAAAGTAAAAATCCATTAAACATGGGATCTAAAACGGATAGAGCTATGAGCACTTCTTCAATAGAAGATATGTGTTTCACATCAGCGAAGATGAACAAGTGCTCGCCATTCTTAAGGTATGCGTTTTAGAGCCCATATACACTCCTGGAAATGGAAATAAGAACACCGTGAATTCATTGTCCCAGGAAGGGGAAACTTTATTGACACATTCCTGGGGTCAGATACATCACATGATCACACTGACAGAACCACAGGCACATAGACACAGGCAACAGAGCATGCACAATGTCGGCACTAGTACAGTGTATATCCACCTTTCGCAGCAATGCAGGCTGCTATTCTCCCATGGAGACGATCGTAGAGATGCTGGATGTAGTCCTGTGGAACGGCTTGCCATGCCATTTCCACCTGGCGCCTCAGTTGGACCAGCGTTCGTGCTGGACGTGCAGACCGCGTGAGACGACGCTTCATCCAGTCCCAAACATGCTCAATGGGGGACAGATCCGGAGATCTTGCTGGCCAGGGTAGTTGACTTACACCTTCTAGAGCACGTTGGGTGGCACGGGATACATGCGGACGTGCATTGTCCTGTTGGAACAGCAAGTTCCCTTGCCGGTCTAGGAATGGTAGAACGATGGGTTCGATGACGGTTTGGATGTACCGTGCACTATTCAGTGTCCCCTCGACGATCACCAGTGGTGTACGGCCAGTGTAGGAGATCGCTCCCCACACCATGATGCCGGCTGTTGGCCCTGTGTGCCTCGGTCGTATGCAGTCCTGATTGTGGCGCTCACCTGCACGGCGCCAAACACGCATACGACCATCATTGGCACCAAGGCAGAAGCGACTCTCATCGCTGAAGACGACACGTCTCCATTCGTCCCTCCATTCACGCCTGTCGCGACACCACTGGAGGCGGGCTGCACGATGGTGGGGCGTGAGCGGAAGACGGCCTATCGGTGTGCGGGACCGTAGCCCAGCTTCATGGAGACGGTTGCGAATGGTCCTCGCCGATACCCCAGGAGCAACAGTGTCCCTAATTTGCTGGGAAGTGGCGGTGCGGTCCCCTACGGCACTGCGTAGGATCCTACGGTCTTGGCGTGCATCCGTGCGTCGCTGCGGTCCGGTCCCAGGTCGACGGGCACGTGCACCTTCCGCCGACCACTGGCGACAACATCGATGTACTGTGGAGACCTCACGCCCCACGTGTTGAGCAATTCGGCGGTACGTCCACCCGGCCTCCCGCATGCCCACTATACGCCCTCGCTCAAAGTCCGTCAACTGCACATACGGTTCACGTCCACGCAGTCGCGGCATGCTGCCAGTGTTAAAGACTGCGATGGAGCTCCGTATGCCACGGCAAACTGGCTGACACTGACGGCGGCGGTGCACAAATGCTGCGCAGCTAGCGCCATTCGACGGCCAACACCGCGGTTCCTGGTGTGTCCGCTGTGCCGTGCGTGTGATCATTGCTTGTACAGCCCTCTCGCAGTGTCCGGAGCAAGTATGGTGGGTCTGACACACCGGTGTCAATGTGTTCTTTTTTCCATTTCCAGGAGTGTATACTAGACTCTTTTGCTTCGAATAATCGTTCCTGTCGCATTCCTGAATATTGGCCATTCCTCCTGCGACATCCTGTATGTATAGATGTGGTACGGTTTTTGGTATCCCATGAGAAAATTTTTGGTTTTGAATTCCTCGCACTAACTGCCACCCATTCTTGACGTCGGTTTCCCAATAGACTATTAGAAAACGATGAACAACTTGGGTGTAATTTTCGATTAGCTTCTCAACTGGGTATAAAAATCTGTTACCTCGTGCAGGGAGTTTTCCCTTGCCTCTGCATTCTCCAGAAGTTTGAGAGCGTATCTCCCCAAATTGTGAAAAGTACACTTGTGCCATTTCAAGCTCTGGGGAACTTCCACTACACGGTGAAAACTCTTTTAAATCTCTGACGTCCATGCATACCAGTGGTCGTCAAATTTCGGCCAGTATGCCACATGATGTCACATGACTTCAAGAGCTTCATAACAGAGTATTTTTTTCTTTCCTCAGTAACAAACAAAACTACTTACAAAGACAACAATATTTTAAGACTTGCTTAATTTTAATTAATGTTGGCGAGCTAAGTATAGTTTGCTCTTACGTCAGGGGTAGCCCGGCTACTGAGGGGTTAACAGAAGTCGTTCAAAATGGTTCAAATGGCTCTGAGCACTATGGGACTCAACTGCTGAGGTCATTAGTCCCCTAGAACTTAGAACTAGTTAAACCTAACTAACCTAAGGACATCACACACATCCATGCCCGAAGCAGGATTCGAACCTGTGACCGTAGCGGTCGCTCGGCTCCAGACTATAGCGCCTAGAACCGCATGGCCACTCCGGCCGGTTGACAGAAGTGAGCGGAGGAATATTTTACTGTTGTCTTTCAATACTAACAACTCGCGAGCGTGCGCGGCTACACTGAAGCACCAAAGCAACTAGTATACGCATGCGTATTCAAATACAGAGATATGTAAACAGGCAGAATATGGCGCTGCGGTCGGCAACGCCTATGTAAGACAACAAGTGTCTGGCGCAGTCGTTAGACCGGTTACTGCTGCTACAATGGCAGGTTATCAAGATTTAAGTGGGTTTGAACGGGGTGCTATAGTCGGTGCACGAGCGATGGGACACAGTATTTCCGAGGTCAAGTGCGGATCATTTCACGAGTGTTCCGTGAATGTCAGGAATCCGGTAAAACATCAGATCTCCGACATCGCTGCTGTCGGAAAAAGATCCTGGAAGAACGGGACCAACGACGACGACTGAAAAGACATGACATGACATGACATGACATGACATGACAGAAGTGCAACCTTTCGGCAAACTGCTGCAGATTTCAATGCTGGACCGTCAACAAGTGTGTGCGTGCAAAGCATTCAACGAAACATCTTCGAGATGGGTTTTCTGGGCCGAAGGTCCACTCTTGCACTCCTGATGATTGCAAGACACAAAGCTTTACGCCTCCCATGGGACCGTCAAAACCAACATTGGACTGTTGATCACTGGTCGGACGACTCTCGTTTCAAATTGTATCGAGTGGATGGACGTGTACGCATATGGAGACAACCTCACGAATCTATGGACCCTGCATGTCAGCAGTGGACTGCTCAAGCTGGCGGAGGCTCTGTAATGGCGTGGGGCGTGTGTAGTTGGAGTGATATGGGACCCTTGATACGTCTAGAAACGATTCTGTCAGGTGCCACGTGCTTAAGCATAATGTCTGATGACCTGCATCCATTTATGTCCACTGTGGATTCCGACGGACTTGGGCAATTCCAGGAGGACAGTGCGACACCCCACGTCCAGAATTGCTACAGACCGGCTCCGGGGACAGTGTTCTGAGTTTAAACACTTCTACTGGCCACCAGACTCCCGAGACATGACCATTATTGAGCATCTCTGAGATACCTTGCAACGTGCTGTTCAGAAGAGATCTGCACCACCTCTTACTCTTACAGATTTATGGGCAGCCCTGCAGGATTCATGGTGTCAGTTTCCTCCAGCAGTACTTCAAACATTAGTCGAGTCCATGGCACGTCGTGTTGCGGCACTTCTGCGTGCTCGCAGGCGCCCTACACGATATTAGGCAGGTGTACCAGTTTCTTTGGCTCTTCGCTGTATAATCAGCTGCTATGGTATAAATGTCAAACGGAAGTAACGTGACTGCGCATTAAAGAGTCGGTCATCCTCAAATGTGGTACATGTTTATAGCAATTAGTATGAAAGCAAAGTAAGATTGTTGTAATACAATGCAACGGGTGAAATAAAAATGACACTCAAATCACCTAGTAAACATCTGTGGTTGTATCTTACAATAGTGTCATTAATTAACATAGCATTCTGATTCACATAATTACCAGTTAGTAGTAAAATCGGTAGGGCAAGGTGTGGTAAGGCGGTCACGGCGCAAAAAGCGTCCTTTGCATATTTTTTGTCCTGAACAGTGCTACTGCATGCCCAGAAGTGGTCACATTAGTTCTAATATCCTGGGTGGTTATAATTGATTTTTCGCTTCTTGAGCCGTGTAGACGGAAAACTATTCACGGTATGGCTAACGAAGTTTATAGGAGATATGTTCAGACTATGCGCTGTAGGATTTACTATGTTGGTAGCGTTAGTGTCATCACTTGCCGTTAGGCGCCGGTACTGGTACGGCGACGTAGAATTGAAACACAAGCATCAATATGCAGCCCAGTTGCTGACAGTCAACATGGGTCTGGATATGGTAAGCTCGGCTTTACTCGTGAAGCTGTTTCATAAAAATAACAGCATTAGTGCTGCTGCCCTTCGAGTGTACCGACGTATTAAAAAAGTACAGAGAGGTCCTCTTTCTGCAACGGTGTTGAGGAACATGATTCGGAAGTTCGAATTAACTGGCGGTTTGGGCGTTCCTGGGAGAGGTCGACGGCCAATTGCGCCACAAATTGTTGAAGTTATTGTTACCATGCCTGAGACTGGTGGAGAAAATGGAGAAAAGTGAATCATTCGCCGATGGTTCCAAACTGCGTGGCCATCAAGATCACTAGATTTGAACCCGTGTGATTTCTAGCGACGGTGTTGTCTGAAACACAGGGTCTATGAAAGGGAGGATGAAGACAAACACAGAGAGGGAGGTAGCCAACATCCCACCTGAGATGTTTCGGCCATGAGTACAGCAGTCTCTAGTGAGGTTCCAGACTGTCATGCATGAATATGGTCGTCACACTGAGCACCATTTCTAACTTGGAATCTAAATATGTGATGCAGTTAACAAATGTTATTCTCACACGTAGAAATGAAAATGCGTTTTCTGTTTTTTCCTTTTTAAGTGGTTGATTCGTTATTTCTCTTCCGCGCATCTCTACAAATGTTTCTACGATGACTTGTTTTTCATGGGTGCCTTCTCAAGTGGCGAAAGTTTAATTATAACCACCCTGTAAAATGGTTCAAATGGCTCTAAGCACTATGGAACTTAACTTCTGAGGTCATCAGTCCCCTCGAACTCAGAACTACTTAAACCTAACTAACCTAAGGACATCACACACATCCATGTCCGAGGCAGGATTCGAGCTTGCGACCGTAGCAGCAGCGCGGTTCCGGACTGAAGCGCGTAGAACCGTCGGTGACAGCAGCCGGCATAACCACTCTGTACATCGCCATTGTTGTCCGTGAGGTGGACATTTCCTATGGGGTCCGACGTATCGCTCTACAAAGTCACTATTGCCTCTTAAGCAAAAAGGTCTGTCGAACATTGATCTATATGATTACGCCAGTGCCTCATAGGCGCGGGTAGGAAGGTTGCAACCTAACAAGCTAAGTTCACTACCTTGTGCTATGTATGCTTCATGGACCGCTCAGGCCGCATGCACGCCAGTACCTCGCATCACAAACCAAGTAGCTCTCATTTAATAAAAACCTCAACACAAAATCTCACTTATCTAGTGTCTTAACTGTGCCCATCCACACAATGCAGCGCACTATTGCTTTAAAAGAAAAAAAGCTGTAACAGTTCCCCTTACCAATCTCGTAACATTCCTAAGGAATTGCCACGTACGACCAGATTTCTCTCTGTCAAACACAAAATCAATTGCTTCCATTTTCTCACAGTTACCCTTCTATCTCTTTTCATCCGCCCGTCTATATCGCTTTCCTCCTTTTCTCCCTCTGCCATGCCTACTTAACGCTATCTCCTGCCAGTGCCCAAAGTTTAAATCTAGTTACCAGTAATGTGTTTTTGTTATTCTATTTTTCAACAACGAATATAAAATATGTTTTACTGCTACAGTAATTAGTTTTACCACTGTTTCTCATAATTATTTCTAATTGATGGAATCCGTATTATACGTAAAACTGCTTTGACCTCCGTGTAGTAATGAATGTAAATAATATATGAAGAACGCCACTTGCTTGTGAGAAAGAGCCTGATGGCCTTCATCTTGGCAGGAGAAATAGATTAATTAATTTTTCTTGCTGGATCAATTTACACTGACAGAAGAAAATCGCAACACCGAGAAGGACTGTTTCTACATCTGAAAGATCACGTCTCTTCAAATTTCGTCCCAGTCGCATTAGCGCCCACATTAAGGATACAAATCAGGTTTGCTTTCAATACACGCTGCAACGGTTGTGAGCCTTAATTACCTTTGAGATTGCAGTTCGTGAGCTGATGTTAGTCAAGAATGCCTTTAAGGCGACAAAGACGCCAATATCAACAGCCCACTATCTTTGAGCGAAGTCGTGTAATAGGGCTACGAGAAGCTAGATGTTCCTTCCGCGATACTGCACAAAATTTGACAGGAATTTGGCCTCTGTACTCGACTGTTAGAAGCAGTGGCGCCGAGAATGCACGGTCGCAAGAAGACGGACATGTGGCAATATCGAGAGGGATGGCCATCGAGTTCGGCTTCCCACTCCTGAGAATCACATTGCACCTGCAGCAGCAATTTGAGGAGCGGTTGGCACCACAGTGATGCAAGAAACTGTTAAAAATCGGATACTTCAAGGACAGCCTCGAGACAGGTGCCCTATAGCGTGCACTCCACTGACCCCAAATCACCGTCATTCGCGACTATAGTTGCGTCAAAGTGAGAGCTCGGTGGAGGGCAGGGTGGAGGTCTATTGTATTTTTCTGATGAAAAATGGTTCTGCCTCAGTGCTAGTGCTGGCACTGTGTTGGTAAGAAGGAGGTCAGTTGAGGGCCTGAGGCCAACCTGTCTGCATGCTAGACACCTTGGACCTACACCTGGAGTGATCTTCTGGAGTGCGATTTCGTATGACGGCAGCAGCACTCCCGTGGTCATCCAACGGACCTTGCTTCCAAATTTGTACGTCACTCCGGTGATTCAATCTGTTGTGCTGCCATTTATCTAGAGCATTGTATGTCGTATTTTCCAACAGGATAACGCTTGCCCAAATACCGCTGTTGTAACCCAACGCGTTCTAGAGACTGCCGACATTTTTCCTTGGCCTGCTCGAACACCAGATTTGTCCCCAGTGGAGTATTATGGAACATCATCTAGCGCCATCCACAACGAGCAATAACCGTCGTACCAATTTTAACAGGCATGGAACTCCATCCCGCAAACTGACATTCAGTACCTGTAAAACACAATCCATGCACGTTTGCATGCTTGCAGTCAACATTCTGGCGGGTACACCTGTTATTAATGTACCAGAATATCACATTTTCTACGGCTTTTCTCACGCTTACATTAAACCAATGATCTTGCAATGTTAATCGCTTGAATATGTTCCCTAGCCAAACGCATTCCCCAAATTTCGTTGTTGTTGTTGTGGTCTTCACTCCTGAGACTGGTTTGATGCAGCTCTCCATGCTACCCTATCCTGTGCAAGCTTCTTCATCTTCCGGTACTTACTACAACCTACATCCTTCTGAATCTGCTTAGTGTATTCATCTCTTGGTCTCCCTCTACGATTTTTACCCTCCATACTGCCCTCCAATGCTAAATTTGTGATCCCTTGATGCCTCACAACATGTCCTACCAACCGATCCCTTCTTCTTGCCAAGTTGTACCACAAACTCCTCTTCTCCCCAATTCTGTTCAATACCTCCTTATTACTTATGTGATCTACCCACCCAATCTTCAGCATTCATCTGCAGCACCACATTTCGAAAGCTTATATTCTCTTCTTGTCCAAACTATTTATCGTACATGTTTCACTTCCATACATGGCTACACTCCGTACAAATACTTTCAGAAACGACTTCCTGACACTTAAATCTATACTCGATGTTAACAAATTTCTCTTCTTCAGAAACGATTTCCTTGCCATTGCCAGTCTACATTTTATATCCTCTCTACTTCGACTATCATCAGTTATTTTACTCCCTAAATAGCAAAACTCCTTTACTAGTTTAAGTGTCTCACTTCCTAATCTAATTCCCTCAGCATCACCCGACTTAATTCGACTACATTCCATTATCCTCGTTTTGCTTTTGTTGATGTTCATCTTATATCCTCCTTTCAAGACACTGTCCATTCCGTTCAACTGCTCTTCCAAGTCCTTTGCTGTCTCTGACGGAATTACAATGTCATCGGCGAACCTCAAAGTTTTAATTTCTTCTCCATGGATTTTAATACCTAATCCAAATTTTTCTTTTGTTTCCTTTACTGCTTGCTCAATATACAGATTGAATAACATCTGGGAGAGGCTACAACCCTGTCTAACTCCCTTCCCAACCCCTGCTTCCCTTTCATGTCCCTAGACTCTTATAACTGCCATCTGGTTTTTGTACAAATTGTAAATAGCCTTTCGCTCCCTGTATTTTACCCCTGCCACCTTTAGAATTTGAAAGAGAGTATTCCAGTCAACATTATCAAAAGCTTTCTCTAAGTCTACAAATGCTAGAAATGTAGGTTTGCCGTTCCTTAATCTATTTTCTAAGATAAGTCGTAGGGTCAGTATTGCCTCACGCGTTTCAACATTTCTACGGAAGCCACACTGAGCTTCCCCGAGGTCGGCTTCTACCAGTTTTTCCATTCGTCTGTAAGGAATTCGCGTTAGTATTTTGCAGCTGTGACTTATTAAAGTGATAGTCCGGTAATTTTCACATCTGTCAACGCCTGATTTCTTTGGGATTGGAATTACTATATTTTCTTGAAGTCTGAGGGTATTTCGCCTGTATCATACATCTTACCCACCAGATGGTAGAGTTTTGTGAGGACTGGCTCTCCCAAGGCCGTCAGTAGTCCAAATGGAATGTTGTTTACTCCCGGGGCCTTATTTCGACTCAGGTCTTTCAGTGCTCTGTCAAACTCTTCGCGCAGTATGGTATCTCCCATTTCATCTTCATCTACATCCTCTTCCATTTCCATAATATTGTCCTCAAGTACATCGCCCTTGTATAGACCCTCTATATACTCCTTCTACCTTTCTGGTTTCCCTTCTTTGCTTATAACTGGGTTTCCAATTGAGCTCTTGATATTCATACAAGTGGTTCTCTTTTCTCCAAAGGTCTCTTTAATTTTGCTGTACGCAGTATCTATCTTACCCCTAGTGAGATAAGCCCCTACATCCTTACATTTGTCCTCTAGGCATCCTTGGTTATGCATTTTGCACTTCCTGTCGATCTCATTTTTGAAATGTTTGTATTCCTTTTTGCCTGCTTCATTTACTACGTTTTTATATTTTCTCCTTTCATCAATTAAATTCACTATTTCTTCTGTTGCCCAAGGATTTCTACTAGCCACCTCGTCTTTTTAACTACTTCATCCCTCAGAGCTACTCATTCTTCTTCTACTGTATTTCTTTCCCCCATTCCTGTCAATTGTTCCCTTATGCTGTTTCTGAAACTCTGTACAACCTCTGGTTTAGTCAGTTTATCCAGGCCCCATCTCCTTTCTGTTCATTAATTTATTTTTGGTGTTGCGATTTTTCTCCGTCAGGGTAGACTAGTATTTTCTAACATAAAAGACATGAACAAACACAATCAGAACCAATGTCCGGTATTGCGTAGCAATATTCGTTGTACGAAAGGTTGTAATCGAGGTTGGAACTGAGCGAATGTATTTCTGTAGATTTACTCCTCATTATTTCACGACCTTTTTAACTATTTTCACCACATTCGGTTCTATTAATTTTCATATCGGAACTAGTAACCTTGCCGTTCAGAGCCCATACGCTGCAAGCCAACAACACACACACCCACACACACACACACACACACACACACACACACACACACACTGTCAAGTGCGTAGCAGAGGGTACTTCCCATTGCAACAGTTGTTAGGTTTCTTCCCCTTACATTCACTTATTGAGCACTTGAACTGTTTAAACATCTCTCTATGGGTTGTAATTAATCTAATCTTGTTCTGACCATCCCAATGGGAGCGAAACGTGCGGTGTTGCATGGGACCTGTTGTAGTAATCGGAGACACACTGACAGCTGCAAAGCACCTGCATCTCTTCCCCGACGGCGATGTCACCTTTCAGCAGTATAATTGTCCGAGTCTCGGAGTCAGATCAGTGCTACAGTGGTTTGAGGAGCTTTATAGCGAAATCATGTTGATGTATCGGCGACCATAATCGCCTGATGTACATCCTATGGAACCCATCTGTATAGATATCGGCTGCCCGTTACTTACGCGAATTACATGACCTGTGCGTAGACATCTACTGCAACACACCTCCGCAAACCTACCAACAAACTGTCGGATCCCTGGTGCGCAGAATCGGTGATGTTCTGTTTAGCAGGTTGTCATTATGTTTTGGCTCATGAATGTATATGTTCACCTGAAGGTTTGGTTCTTAGTGCCATGAAACTAGTAGTGATCTAGAAATAAAGAACCAAATACAACTGAAGAGGATTCTTAGTACCCAAGATTACGTGTCTATCAAGGGCAAGGTGAACTGTTCTAAATCTGAGCCACTGTTCTTCTACCTACCCCTCTCCATAGCTAAATGTTTCCTGTTCCTTTGTGAGATACAACGTTACTGCCTCTTTATCTAGTCTACTGAAAATGTAAAGTTTTCTAGTTGCTTTACCCGCCCTTTGTACTTTGGTAACCGTTGTTCCTACAACTATCCCATAGTCCGTGATACCGGTTTTAATGTGAACATCGTCAAAGAGTTCAGATCTATTTGTTGCTGTTAGATCCAATATACACTCCTGGAAATTGAAATAAGAACACCGTGAATTCATTGTCCCAGGAAGGGGAAACTTTATTGACACATTCCTGGGATCAGATACATCACATGATCACACTGACAGAACCACAGGCACATAGACACAGGCAACAGAGCATGCACAATGTCGGCACTAGTACAGTGTACATCCACCTTTCGCAGCAATGCAGGCTGCTATTCTCCCATGGAGACGATCATAGAGATGCTGGATGTAGCCCTGTGGAACGGCTTGCCATGCCATTTCCACCTGGCGCCTCAGTTGGACCAGCGTTCGTGCTGGACGTGCGTACCGCGTGAGACGACGCTTCATCCAGTCCCAAACATGCTCAATGGGGGAAAGATCCGGAGATCTTGCTGGCCAGGGTAGTTGACTTACACCTTCTAGAGCACGTTGGGTGGCACGGGATACATGCGTTCGTGCATTGTCCTGTTGGAACAGCAAGTTCCCTAGCCGGTCTAGGAATGGTAGAACGATGGGTTCGATGACGGTTTGGATGTACCGTGCACTATTCAGTGTCCCCTCGACGATCACCAGTGGTGTACGGCCAGTGTAGGAGATCGCTCCCCACACCATGATGCCGGGTGTTGGCCCTGTGTGCCTCGGTCGTATGCAGTCCTGATTGTGGCGCTCACCTGCACGGCGCCAAACACGCATACGACCATCATTGGCACCAAGGCAGAAGCGACTCTCATCGCTGAAGACGACACGTCTCCATTCGTCCCTCCATTCACGCCTGTCGCGACACCACTGGAGGCGGGCTGCACGATGTTGGGGCGTGAGCGGAAGACGGCCTAACGGTGTGCGGGACCGTAGCCCAGCTTCATGGAGACGGTTGCGAATGGTCCTCGCCGATACCCCAGGAGCAACAGTGTCCCTAATTTGCTGGGAAGTGGCGGTGCGGTCCCCTACGGCACTGCGTAGGATCCTACGGTCTTGGCGTGCATCCGTGCGTCGCTGCGGTCCGGTCCCAGGTCGACGGGCACGTGCACCTTCCGCCGACCACTGGCGACAACATCGATGTACTGTGGAGACCTCACGCCCCACGTGTTGAGCAATTCGGCGGTACGTCCATCCGGCCTCCCGCATGCCCACTATACGCCCCCGCTCAAAGTCCGTCAACTGCACATACGGTTCACGTCCACGCTGTCGCGGCATGCTACCAGTGTTAAAGACTGCGATGGAGCTCCGTATGCCACGGCAAACTGGCTGACACTGACGGCGGCGGTGCACAAATGCTGCGCAGCTAGCGCCGTTCGACGGCCAACACCGCGGTTCCTGGTGTGTCCGCTGTGCCGTGCGTGTGATCATTGCTTGTACAGCCCTCTCGCAGTGTCCGGAGCAAGTATGGTGGGTCTGACACACCGGTGTCAATGTGTTCTTTTTTCCATTTCCAGGAGTGTATTTTCATCGTGTGTGGGCTCTGAAGAATCTGTTCTAGTTAATGCTTAGAGAAGGCACTTACTAGCGTTCTTCAACATGTCTTGTCAGCTCACCACTCACGAAACTGTATTTTTTCAAAACTGACTGTGGGATGATTAATGTCCTCTCGTATTATGACAGTATAATTAAGTATCTTACATACTAGTGAACTTCAGAGTTTCTCTAAAGTTTTCTGTTAGATCTGGTGGTCGACAGAAGGATGCGATTATGAATTTATGCCGTCCTTTGATCCTTTGTAGCACTTTGTAGTTTTGGCGGAGGCGCTGATATTCCCAAAGTTTGCAATTAACGCAGAGGCAGGTGGCCATGGCAGCGTGGAGACTGGTGGAGCTCGATGAGGCTGTATTTATCGGCATTGTACGTATCTGAGGCTGCCACAACACTGCAACTCTAATGAGCGCGGACATTTGGGGAAAACTGGCAGAGATTGTACTGAGGTACGCGCAACTGCTGCGTCTGGTGTCGTGTGACAAGGGTTATCTGCCAGTACTGAGATGATGACGGTTTCGAAAAGACTTTGGGCGCCCGGAATGAGACGCAGAGATACGGAGGGCCGCTTCTCCCTTGGGGATGTCCATCCATACCACATGGAAACCCCACTGTTGTCGGCGGCAACACACATAGTCTGTAGAACCAACTTACTCCATATGAGAGTTGCCCATAAGATGCTAACTTTAAGTGCATAATGCGATACATGTTTGCCAACTCATCTGTGACACAGATGTACCTGCGTCGACATGTAATTGGACTGGTCGGCCCAGTGCTAGTTACTTGATATTAATGTGTCATAGTTCGGAAACCTCTCTTTTTTAAAGCGGTTTTTTTTCCGGTGATGAATGCACCTGAACTGGGGTGGCGGAGCATGACGAACTACGGTGTGTGTGTTCGGCGGCTGGTTGTGATACGTGACCTGTCTGAGGCATCACTGGAACCTGATTGTTCGCTACGGTGACAAACTAGGCCTTTTATAATTGTACCAGTGGTCACTGTCAGATTTTTAATCAAACAATGCTTTTTTCACTTATAGGGAGAAAATCGCTCACATGTTCACATTGATGGACAAATTCCAGTCCATGCAAATGCGTCGTTCCTCTGCAGATATTCATGCATTTTTCACTATCAGGGCATCATCCATGAACTTTCCAATGGAACATTCAGCGTTGGTTGTCAGGTCTTTTATGTGTAAACCTAGACCAGGGATGGCCATATAACCACCTTAATCCTTGTGTAGCGTATATGCTCATGCAACTTTTCTTCTAGCTTAGGGAATAAAGTAAACTCGCTGTCTCAGATTGTAGCATTTACTTTACGCCATTTGTTTTCTGTGATTCAAACAGCTGAAAATTTTCAAGTTATCATTATGAGAAAAATATTTCGTATCTTCCACGGTCTGAAATATCAACACGTTACACAGCCATCAAGTGGATGCAAGCTGCACTCGGAAAATAGTTTCAGCTCTTTTACCTTCTTCCTCTATCTGTGGAGCAATTCAAAAACTTTCTTGCTCCTCTTATCTTCCCTCGAGCTCTTCATACCGCTATTTCAGTGGCTCTGAAACCTTTCGAATGTCGCTACGTTGTCGTGCGTCAAGCTCTTTTCTATTGATTGTTCAGGTGTGAGCTTTGAGAGACGATCTTGTACTGTATACGATTGTATGCAGTCCTTGTGGTTGGCAGTATGTCAACAAGAAAGATCTCCGTGAGATCCTTTTCACTGTCGGCTAGCCATCGTGCTTTCGTTTTTCGGATACCTTACTGAATATGAAGATTTTCTTGATTTATCGTGAGTCGTCAACTCTTCCTCCCACTCCCGTAAAATTTCAGCCGTATCTACCATGCTATGGAACTAAATGTTCCCGTCAAGAAATACACTTATTATAATCTTCCGCGCATCCAAATTCTGCCTTGTTGGACGTATTTTTTGATTTTATCATTAGCTTAGACACTGATGGTCATTTTCCGCTGTTGTGCGCGATGTAGTTTCTTTGTCGAGTCTGTTTGGGCGTTTATATTAATATCTCCAACCCTTTAACATATCTGTACTTTAAGTAACAGACACAAGGCAGTCTAAATGAGTAAATCCACTACATATACATCTACATCTACATGATTACTCTGCAATTCACATTTAAGTGCTTGGCAGAGTGTTCATCGAACCACAATCATACTGTCTCCTACCATTCTACTCCCGAACAGCGCGCGGGAAAAACGAACACCTAAACCTTTCTGTTCGAGCTCTGATTTCCCTTATTTTATTTTGATGATCGTTCCTACCTATGTAGGTTGGGCTCAACAAAATATTTTCGCATTCGGAAGAGAAAGTTGGTTACTGAAATTTCGTAAATAGATCTCGCCGCGACGAAAAACGTCTTTGCTTTAATGACTTCCATCCCAGCTCGCGTATCTTATCTGCCACACTCTCTCCCCTATTACGTCATCATCATCATCTTGGACAGTTTCCAGCCACTGGCTGGGTCTGTCGGGAACACAAGCCTCTCCATCGTGTTCTGTCTTTCCACCATTCCCCCTCTTCCACCTTCGTCCAGTTCTCCCCTCTTCTCTCCCCTATTACGTGATAATACAAAACGAGCTGCCCCTTTTTGCACCCTTTCGATGTCCTCCGTCAATCCCACCTGGTAAGGATCCCACACCGCACAGCAATATTCAAACAGAGGACGAACGAGTGTAGTGTAAGCTGTCTCTTTAGTGGACTATGTTGCATCTTCTAAGTGTCCTGCCAATGAAACGCAACCTTTGGCTCGCCTTCCCCACAATATTATCTATGTGGTCTTTCCAACTGAAGTTGTTAGTAATTTTAACACCCAGGTACTTAGTTGAATTGACAGCCTTGAGAATTGTACTATTTATCGAGTAATCGAATTCCAACGGATTTCTTTTGGAACTCATGTGGATCACCTCACACTTTTCGTTATTTAGTGTCAACTGCCACCTGCCACACCACTGTCACAGCACTACTGGCATATTTCTTATATTTCTGTCGACATGTAAGGATGCGACTGTGTTTAACGTCTCCATGCGATGGAGGGGTCATCATCGGGCCATGCCCTCACTGTGCATGACACTATGGAAATGTCCGAAATTAACCGAGACTAATGAAACATTATCCAGTGGTAAGATATTACATGCCGCCATCTATCTTCCCCTTCGCAGGTTGAATCAGAAGGTGGTTTTTTATGCCGCTAGGATTCTAGTTTCCGCGTGGGACGACATTCTGTTGGTGGAACCTGCATACTTGATCATGCGGGACGCTCTGCCAATGCGTTTAGGCGTCGGCGTATCTGAAGAGCGTTCCCACTGCTCCGGTGAAGATCTGAACCGCACGTGACCTACAGGGCGTTTTCATCGCCGGTATTTTATTTGTGGTCAAATGACGGGACGGCGACCAAATTTCTAAGTTGCCTGCCCATTTCCGCAGCTGGAATTGGGTAGTCGAAAACATATTTGATATCCCTACCTCTTCCGCTATTCGCCGTGGATGGAAAAACGCCTGATCCAATATTCGAGACGCACTAAATTCGTAAGAAACTGCTAGCAAAAGCGAAAGTCAGGTACGGTTCGTGTGTTTCGCTTTCCGTTTCATACCAGTCTGTTCTCTGCCGTTATAGCAGTCAGACAACGCGGTCGTGCAGCTATTGAGACCTTCACAGTACACTCGAGAGTCGAAAAACAGGATGTGATTTTCATATAGAGCAGCGGTCCTCACGATTTGTCTTGCTGAAAATTGGAAAAAAAAGAAAAGAAAGAGAGAGAAAGGTAGGGCAAGAAACTCGAAGTTTCAGTAATAAGATACGCCAACGAAAAAGAACAGCAGCTGTAGAACTGAAGGCAGAAATGCAACAAACATTTTGACAGAAATAACACACAACCCACTTGTCAGTACGAGGCAGCTAGAATACATCTGCCAAAGCGGTGTTATTTGTGCAACATTCCAATGTATGTCATCTCCATATTTCACTCCCTGAACAGCTTCATGGTAATATTTTTCAAAATGCGTTACAATTAAAACCGGTTTTTGCATTATGCACTACTGATCAGTTGAAAATCCACGCTGGCTGAGGGAAGTGGACAAACACGTGAACGTGTAACGCGGGGTTTTGAATAGTCGCATCATTGGTCTTTTGTTATTAACGGGACTCTTTAAACAACTATTTCTTCAGGAGACTCATTACCTGCATAAGCTGTTTTTATTTTTAAAATAAACACTTTATTTCATGATTTTGCGGTGTTAGCTAATTTAGTCCCACTGCAGTGTGGTTTCAGTTGTCTGACGTTGCAGACGTGTGTGCAAGATGCGTTTGTGTGAGTGTGTGTATGTGTGTATGTGCGTTTATTACTGACAAAGGCCTTAATGGCCGAAAGCTATAATTATGTGAATCTTTTCGTTGTGCCTATCGCGACTCAGCATCTTCGCTATAGGGTGAGTGGCAACTTTCCTTCTCTAATATTGTACATTCCATCATGGATTTTCCATTGTTTGATTAATGTGATGTTCGATTCGTTTATCGTTGCCATCGCTCTGCTTTGTATCAACACCACTAGCACTGTAGCACTGTTGTGAGTTACTAGTCGACTAAACAGTTAAACTACGTTCAGTAGCATCATTCTGCGCTCACCATTGGATACCTCCAGTCCCACCCAACTGTTGCCATTAGCAGGCAATATTGTGGTAGCATGGTAGACAATATGTGGGGCGTCGAATGCCGTAAACATCATTGACCTTTTGAGACTTCGCACTCAAGAGGTTCCTTGTTAGAGCTTGCCACAGTCTCCTTAACAAACTATGCTCAGTATTATTCTCGCTTTGAACGTTGAACAATCAAAATCTTCCTTCAGTATATCTATCTATCTATCGCTTGCGCCTTGTCCCGCGGTCGGCCATGGTTAACCGGATTTGGCATGTTAATGTTAAGGAGTGGCCGGATGCCCTTCCTGCCGCCATCCCATACCCCCTGGGACGGAAATAGTGTACCCCAGCTGTCTGCATCTAGTGTAAATCGTGAAATAGAGCGAATGCGTTTCAAATGTCTGCGAGTCATGTAACTGAGGTGGGACGTGGGGACCGGCCCGGCATTCACCTAGTAGGATATGGAAAACCGCCTAAAAACCACATCCAGGCTGGCTGGCAGACCGGCCGCCGTCGTTAATCCTCCGGGCGGATTCGGTCCGGAGCCGGCGCGCCTACCCGAGTCCAGGAAGCAGCGCGTTAGCGCTCTCGGCTACCCTGGCGGGTAAAATCTCTCTTCAGTATATGTCGTAGCAACATATTGTTCAGTCTACGAATCCCCACACAAAAAATGTAGGTTATCCTCTTACTTGAGGCCATCTTGAAACAACGTTGAGAATGTCCCCGTGACAACTGCTGGGACAGGACACAATGGCAGCCGGGTAGCGGCACCCAGCGCAGTAGGACCTCTCCACTCGCGTAGGCGCAATGAGCCAAACATTCTTTGCCAGCCTTCGTGCGGCAGGTGGCCGAAGCGCTACAGTGACAAAACAAAAGTGTACGCACAACTGCTACTCTGCAGTCTTTCTCAAACGATATTACAGGAAGTATCTGGTGAGAAATTCTGATTCTTTCGTTACTTATAGCCTCACGTATCGGCTTCATGATGAACTACCTACCTTTTCGTTAATAGTCACAGTTAATGTGATATTTCGTAATTACACACGTTAGCACATGAAATTCGAATAGTTTAGAATGAAAAATAAAGAGTCGCTAGGAATTTACGTTTGATGTATGTTAGATCATACATAGCTGTGTGCGAAAAGCAGCTAACATTCTGAAGTTTTCTTTAAGTCTTTGATGGTACAATGGTGTGTAGAATTGTAAAACACAAAGTTCAAAACGTTTAACAGGATGTTGTACTCGAATTCTTAAACAATTCAATAAATACAAATTAATGCACTGTCTACAGTATTCTCCTATACTATACTAATCCATAGTGGAACATGTGGCCGCCAGTGGACACACTGTTTCAGGTATGAACCTCTGCTGCATCCACTGGTGATCTCGCAACAGTCAATGTGCTTGAGAGTAGTAATATATCGATCTCCAATCACAAGAGAATGGATTATATGCAGCATACTTACTTCTCCCTACATACAAGACAATATATATATATATATATATATATATATATATATATATATATATATATATATACTCCTGGAAATGGAAAAAAGAACACATTGACACCGGTGTGTCAGACCCACCATACTTGCTCCGGACACTGCGAGAGGGCTGTACAAGCAATGATCACACGCACGGCACAGCGGACACACCAGGAACCGCGGTGTTGGCCGTCGAATGGCGCTAGCTGCGCAGCATTTGTGCACCGCCGCCGTCAGTGTCAGCCAGTTTGCCGTGGCATACGGAGCTCCATCGCAGTCTTTAACACTGGTAGCATGCCGCGACAGCGTGGACGTGAACCGTATGTGCAGTTGACGGACTTTGAGCGAGGGCGTATAGTGGGCATGCGGGAGGCCGGGTGGACGTACCGCCGAATTGCTCAACACGTGGGGCGTGAGGTCTCCACAGTACATCGATGTTGTCGCCAGTGGTCGGCGGAAGGTGCACGTGCCCGTCGACCTGGGACCGGACCGCAGCGACGCACGGATGCACGCCAAGACCGTAGGATCCTACGCAGTGCCGTAGGGGACCGCACCGCCACTTCCCAGCAAATTAGGGACACTTGCTCCTGGGGTATCGGCGAGGACCATTCGCAACCGTCTCCATGAAGCTGGGCTACGGTCCCGCACACCGTTAGGCCGTCTTCCGCTCACGCCCCAACATCGTGCAGCCCGCCTCCAGTGGTGTCGCGACAGGCGTGAATGGAGGGACGAATGGAGACGTGTCGTCTTCAGCGATGAGAGTCGCTTCTGCCTTGGTGCCAATGATGGTCGTATGCGTGTTTGGCGCCGTGCAGGTGAGCGCCACAATCAGGACTGCATACGAGCGAGGCACACAGGGCCAACACCCGGCATCATGGTGTGGGGAGCGATCTCCTACACTGGCCGTACACCACTGGTGATCGTCGAGGGGACACTGAATAGTGCACGGTACATCCAAACCGTCATCGAACCCATCGTTCTACCATTCCTAGACCGGCAAGGGAACTTGCTGTTCCAACAGGACAATGCACGTCCGCATGTATCCCGTGCCACCCAACGTGCTCTAGAAGGTGTAAGTCAACTACCCTGGCCAGCAAGATCTCCGGATCTGTCCCCCATTGAGCATGTTTGGGACTGGATGAAGCGTCGTCTCACGCGGTCTGCACGTCCAGCACGAACGCTGGTCCAACTGAGGCGCCAGGTGGAAATGGCATGGCAAGCCGTTCCACAGGACTACATCCAGCATCTCTACGATCGTCTCCATGGGAGAATAGCAGCCTGCATTGCTGCGAAAGGTGGATATACACTGTACTAGTGCCGACATTGTGCATGCTCTGTTGCCTGTCTCTATGTGCCTGTGATTCTGTCAGTGTGATCATGTGATGTATCTGACCCCAGGACTGTGTCAATAAAGTTTCCCCTTCCTGGGACAATGAATTCACGGTGTTCTTATTTCAATTTCCAGGAATATATATATATATATATATATATATATATATATATATATATATATATATATATATATGTGTGTGTGTGTGTGTGTGTGTGTGTGTGTGTGTGTGTCACATACAAGACAAGTTGCTTTTTTAATAATGGACTACGATTTAGGACTATTGCAATTGCAACTGCATTAGCAGTTAGTAAAGTTACCTCCGCTATGTATTCGCAAACGAAGCAAATTTCAATTTGCTAACAAGAGACATTCAAGCATAAAACTTGTTTGACTTGATTACACATTTATAAAATGATGACTAGTTTTGATTGCTCTAGCAGTCATCTTCAGATCTAAAACAGGAAAAATATTGTTCGTAAAAAAATCCTACTTACTTGCAATATTTACTGTGTAAAAAGAAAAGTGACACACAACATACCCTTAACGCATTGTTACGCTTAGTAATTCGTCACAAGCACTACAACACAAACACTTACAGTGCCGTTAGAACTACTGTCCGTTCTGTGATGCTACTATTTAAAACAGAGACAAACGCACATCCACTCGAGTGCCTAGTCAAGTGATGAAAATTATCGTGTAGAAACAAAACTGAACAAAAATACACAAAAAAGACATAGGAAGTTTCACTGAGGGTAGTAAAAGAATTCCAGAATTAATTTCGTTAGCTGTGAGGTAATGTAACAAGCAAATTGCAAACCGCGAAGGGACAGAGATACAACGTTGCAGAGACGACGATTTCACGTAAGTGTTGCAACAAATCTCCAGTAACAACATCTCTTTGAAGCAAGAAGGAATATTTACAAGTGAGGTGAAAATAAGACACCTCAATGATCTGTGAAAATAAAAAAAAATCACAGCGCATAGTGTACCATCTTTTTATCCGAATGCCTCTGCAGAGTGAATGATTCAATTTTTTCATTTCAAATAGCTTATACTTCGTCAAAGGTACTGCTAATATATTTTCATTTTGACGAGCAGTCAGTTGGGTTCTGCAAGTCATCTGTGTGTTCGCAACTGTAATAGAGATTGATACTAGGCCTATACGTGTATGGCTAATACGATTTGGAAAATATGCTGCTTATTATTTTCTGAGCTATAAATATACTGCCCAACACAATTAAAGGATCAATTCTTGAAACCGTATAATTATCTGCCTTTACGATGTATGTGTACGAACGTTTGAAATTTGGCTCAAAGGTGCCTACAACCTTGTTCTGTAATGGGGCAAACGCTTGGTTCCCTCCGACGTTACCCTCTGACTGAGTGACGCTTCAAACAGGAAGTTGGCTTCACATGAGGATAGGAAGGTCAGAACTCAGAATTTCATGTGATATGTAAAGTGAGTTAATGGTGTAACATTGAGACCAAATTTCACCACATTTCAGGCACATCGGTGCGCTAAATCGACACGAACAGGCCTCTGAAGGTGGTACAAAGAGCGTCAGTGGAACCATACCTTCGCTTCGGGTGTTTATTCCTACGCATTTCGCAGTTGAAAATGACAGCTGGCAGCAGAACGACGTTTTTGACCACTTCCGACACTGCTGACGCCCCTCAAACGATTCAGCCGATCTCTAAGGAAATCGTGGGACTACAACCCCTATCTAACGCAGTGTTTTAGAGTGTAGTACGATCGTAATTTTTATTCTGTCCCATTCAGTCCCATTCGATGAAACTGGAAAGCGAACTTACTGTTTCGTGAAGGTCTGTTGCGTGACCACGGTGGGGTGGAGGCAGGGGGGGGGGGGCGGAGAGGTGTGGTCGTTAGGGGAGGGGGGCGTGGGGGATTTAATTTCAAAGGATCCCTCTAAGATCCATTCCTTCCCCCGCCCCTGTCCACCACCACCAGTTCGGCAACACCCTTGTTCCTAATGCACGTCTTTGTTGACTACATTAATAATGTACCTGTACAGAGGATTCGACACCCTTTCAACTAAGTGGCTCTCTGCTGCTGCTCTAATGCCTGAGGGGAAGCAATCCCTTTGATGCCCCTTATGTTCCATATGCCAGCAAACAGGCCATAGAGAGAGGTGGTACATCGTTTACTGTGAACTCTTTCATATTTCTATGATCACTGAAGTGTTGCGAGAAAATCCTTTCCTGAGTTTCTGTTCCAACTATTTTTTTAAAAATTAAAAACACACTAAATTACAGGACTGCATCGAAAGAGCAACAGACGTTCTAATCTTTTTCACATAGGCTGCATCAGTGGCGAGTTCTGAGTAGAGTCTAAATTAATGTTGATGCCATGTAAAATTTGCTTTATTTTGCCAAGACATACCAAAGTCTACTAAATTTAACTTCAGTAACATGTTAATGCTATAGCAATTGCGAGTTGATCGTGATCATAGTGTACTATTAAACAAAGAACTGACAACAAGTCAGGTCAATACCTATAAACAGCTCACTGACAGCATACAAAATTCAGTTTTTTCGTTTAGGTTCTCACAAGAACATACGTTTTCCCCTTTCATCTACAACAAATGACCCTTTTTACATACGTTTTACCCTTTCATCTACCACAAATGACCCTTAAAAATTACACTATTCTGTGTTCGAGAGGAATTCATAAAGGAAGCTACACTTGTCGTCCCAGGCTACGTCCATTGGGCAACAAGAGCGGTGTGCTGTCAGGAGACAGTATATGTGTTAAGCGCGGCCAGACTGCAGGTCATCTTGTATTTTCCGAAAGAGCGATCCAACTATCTCCAAATGCTCCTTTAAGGCCTATAGTTACCTCTCAGTAAAAAAAAAGAAGAAATAATAATAATAAAATTAAAAAAATAAAAAATGAACAAATTTCGAATAAGCCCCCAACAATATGACCGTGAAGTATATAAGAAAAACTACAGATATTCAAGGGAGCACAAGGCGTATTTGTTACGAAAACTGGTGTTTGTGGGTTTCAAGGATGCTCCATATAATTTACAGGATGCGCTTGATAGTGCCCTACTACATTACGCTCATCAAACTGAGCGCGACATAGATTACAGTGATTTCAAGGAAAGCAGGGGATGGTAGCATAACTTCAAACAGTGCTACAGAATTAGAGGACATAAGATAACGAAATTTCAAACAAAGCGTCAACACGTGACGATGCACAGCAAACTGTGTAATCGGCCGGAAATTTTGTGCATGAGATAAAAGAAATTTATCCCATCGTTCAGTAAGGGATTTATTTTCAACTCCAACCAATCGAGATTTGAAGAGGAAATGTATATGAAGGAACCCTGGAAATTAGAGGCACCAATAGAGTTGTGTCAGGATCAACTAACATCAGTGTGTTGATGCAAGGGCATTAGGGAATATTTACGTCACAGCAAGTATCAGTGGGAAAATGGGCGCAAGAGAACGAGAACCATGGTATGAGCACTGTTTTTGGCCGTTAGCTGGGCAAAATAACTTGCTTTTGCTTCATTCCCCATTTGTGCCGGCCGAAGTGGCCGTGCGGTTAAAGGCGCTGCAGTCTGGAACCGCAAGACCGCTACGGTCGCAGGTTCGAATCCTGCCTCGGGCATGGATGTTTGTGATGTCCTTAGGTTTGTTAGGTTTAACTAGTTCTAAGTTCTAGGCGACTAATGACCTCAGCAGTTGAGTCCCATAGTGCTCAGAGCCATTTGAACCATTTGAACCCATCTGTGCATAAAATCATACTCCTTTGCAGCAAAATATCCCTCCTGAAAATGTAAGAGATTGCAGTTCATACCACCTGGAACTACTGGACAATTTTAGCCTCTGGATCTTTGCTTTCTTCCGTGCCTATAAAACGTATCATCGCACTATCTGCAGCTGAGCATTAAAGAAGAGCCAATTTCTCGGTAAAGTTCACGACAGACTATTTCGTATTCTTTTGCATGGCATCAAATTCCATCAGTTCTCATCACCCAGATACACCAATATGATTTACCGAGCGAGGTGGCGCAGTGGTTAGACACTGGACTCGCATTCGGGAGGACGACGGTTCAATCCCGCGTCCGGCCATCCTGATTTAGGTTTTCCGTGATTTCCCTAAATCAGTCCAGGCAAATGCCGGGATGGTTCCTCTGAAAGGGCACGGCCGACTTCCTTCCCCATCCTTCCCTAATCCGATGAGACCGATGACCACGCAGTCTGGTCTCCTTCCCCAAACCAACCAACCAACCAATATGATTTTATATGCATTCCTTATCTGGTACCGCGCGCAGCGGAATTTGAATCCCCGCCAGACGTCATGGACGTCGAAGACCCCTATAGGTCTCTGCACCATCGCGCCAAAAGCTGTGCGGGCGCGCGCCTCCTGGCCCACATTTAGTGTGAGGGCGCCACAGTGGAACACGTGGTTGCAGCGGCCAATAGCGGCGCCCCTGATAGAGTACTTAAGCGCCTGCCTATCATTCAGCTAGCATCCATTAGAGGGTTGGATTCCCTCTCGACTTCATCGAAGAGTTTCACTGCCTGGGCTACTCTCAGGGTGCAACATCGACGTGGAAGATTCCCGCCGTTTCCTTGCCGTGTCGTCTGCTCGCCGTCAATACTGCTCGCCGTCCTGTCCTCGCCGCCACTGCCGCCGCCTGGTCGCCGCCTGCCGGTGCTCGCCGCCGCCGCCGCCGCCTGGTCGCCGCCTGCCGGTGCTCGCCGCCGCCGTTCGGTAGCCGACTGCTGCAGCCGCCTGGTCGCCGCCGCCGCCTGGTCATCGCCGCCGCCGCCGCCGCCGCCGCCCTTCTCGCGCGCCGCCACTATGTCCCACCCCACCACCACTATCATTTTCACCTCTCCCTCCGCTGCTCCAACCACCATCACATGGAGCTCATCCTCCACCCCCCTACCCGTCCTTCCTTCTCTCCCTGTCCACCTCACCCCTGCGCCACTTTCGGTTGTAATCACCCCCAACTCCTCCTCCCCTATCACTGTCGCCCCATCGACAGCTGCTGACTTTCCGCCGCTCCCTGCACCGCCTCCGACGGGCTCCAAGCCAGCACGGATTTCTGCTCGACGTTCCACAGTCTCTGTGACACCCACGCCCCCTCCGTCTGGGTCATCCGCTGCTCAGGGTGGTCCTGCCCCCCGCCATCTCCCCCTGCAACCCGTCCCCTGCCCCCTCTACACCCGGTCGTGACCACGAAACCCTCAAAGCGCCCGAATGTTGACCCTTCTCCAAAAAAAGCCCCACTCCCCGTGACCCACCCACCCCCATGGACGCGGCTCCGACCCCCACCACGCCTGCCACCCACACCTTTGTCCTCTCTAATCCTGACCCTCAATTCCTTGATGCCCGCTCCCTCACCCTCGCCATCCGGAAATACTACCCCAATGCCCCCATCTACCTTCTGATTCCTCGCAAGGACTCGGTCCTCATTAAATCCCCCAATGCTTCCTTCCACACCGATCTCCTCTCCTGCATCCCCCGTATCCAATTTGGCCAACGTGCAACCCTCACCCCCTACCACACCCCATCCTCTCCCCATCAACCTCAACCTCCCCGACGACCGCCAACCTTCACCGCTGTGATCATGAAGCTTAGCCCCGTGATCACAGAGGCTGAGGTGTTGGCGGAACTCAACTCCCGGCCCGACATTGAAATCCGCTCGGCCCGTCGCATCTTCAATGATGCCGGGCCAACTTTTCTCATGCGGATATTCACCGAATCCTCCTCCTCCATTGACCGCCTCCTCACTGAGGGAGCCCTCATCTACAATCGCCGTCATAAGGTGGACCCCTCCCGTTCCCCAGTCCAATCCTACCGCTGCCAACGCTGTCTCACCTACAACAACCACGTTACCTCTGCCTGCAAGAACCCCCCTACTTGTCCCCACTGCAAAGCTTCACACTTCCTCAAGAATTGCCCCAACCTCACCTCTCCCCCCTCCTGCAACACTTGCAATGAACCACATCCTACCTACTCCTCAAAGTGTAAAGCGAAACCTCCACCAGTCACCCCTGAGCTCACCATCCCTGTCCGTCCTGTTGATGACCCCATCCACCCCAACAACTCGCTCCGCCCTCCCCCTACTGCTGAGGACATCATCCGTTTCACCACCATTGTGCTCCAAAACAGCCACCCCTTCCAGCACTCGCACACTCTTTCCCAAATCGCCCTCGCTGCCCGTTCATCTTCCATCTTACCACCTATGCCACATACTCCCACAACCAGGTCCATTTCACCTTCAACCCCCTCACCACCCTCGTCTAACTCTCCCCTCCCATGGTACACGAACCCTACCGTCTCCTGTACCACAACATTCGCTCCCTGCCCACCCACAAACTCCTCTTCCTCCACACCCTCCATCAGCACCGCGTGGATGCCTTCGACCTAAATGAAACCTTCCTTCAACCACGTATCTCCATCTCCACGGCTCCTTACAATCTACACTGCACCGATAACCTGTACCCTCTGGCTCGTGGCGGAGTTGCTATAGGCCACCTCAAGCACCTCCCTGTCCAGCCCCAACTTCTCCTTAACAATCCTGCCGAGAATCTCACCCTCAGCCTCTTCTTCCCCACCCTTACCATCACCTGTGCCACCATTTATGTCCGCCCTTGCACCCCCATCCCGTACGATTTCCTGGCCCTCATTGACCGCACCTTCTCCACCTACATGATTGCCGCCGACCTCAATATCCACAGCTGTGATTCTGCTGACCTCCAGCGGTGGCATCAGTTTCTCACCACTCTCCAGGGCGACCTGGTTCCCCTGCCTCAGCACACCCAACCCGCATCCAACACCACTCCTGATGTGGTCCTTGCCTCTCCCAACCTCCTTGGGCGCATCACCGCAGATGTCCTTGACCTCATTGGCAGTGACCATGCTCCTGTTCTCCTCACTATCTCCACTGGTCGCCATCCCCGCAACGCTCCTCGCTCTGACGTCCCTCCTAAACTTGTCCATGATTACTCCCGTGCCAACTGGGATGCCTACCGGGACTCCATTCACACCCAGGTTGACGGCCACGACCTTACCCTCCAATCTCCTGATGACATCTCTCGTGCTGCTGCCTTCCTGCACCAGACCTTGTCTGACGCCTTCGCCACCCATATCCCCACCAAAGCCATCCACCCTCACCGCCCCACCCTGCCTCCACAGGCCGTCCTTCTCCTTCGAGAGTCCCACCGCCTCTACCGCTCTTTTCTTCGCACTCGTGACTGGGATACACTTACCCGCCACCGGCAATTACAACGTCACATCTGCAACCTGCTTACTCCGAAGAAACGCCGTGCCTGGCGCCAGACATGTACACAACTCAACACCACGCTCCCCATAAACTCTTCCAAGTATTGGTCTGCTTTCCACCGCCTTACTGGGAACCGCCCCACCCCCCAGTACCCTCTCCTCCTTAATGACCATCCCTTTCCTGACAACCTCAGTAAGGCCACCCACTTTGCCTCCCACCTCTCTGATGTTTTTTCCATCCCAGATGATCCCACTTTGATTATTCCCTCTTCCCTGATGTCACAGACCGTACGAATACCTCCGTTCCTCCCTTTGCTCCTAGCTTCCAGTACTTGGGCCACACACCACCATCTGAACTTAACACTCCCATCACTACCCAGGACATCAGCCTCACACTCCGCACGAAACGCAACACTGCTCCCCAAACACTGCCCTCCCTCGTTCCTTTCAATCCTTGCCACCCTCTACAATGTCATCCTTGCCACTGGCTTCTATCCCGACCTGTGGAAAACCTCCCGTATCCTGATGTTCTCCAAACCCAACAAGCCTCCATCTGATGCCTCTTCCTATCGTCCTATCTGTCTCACATCGGTGTTCAGCAAGCTCTTGGAATCCATCCTTTCCCGGCGCATCCATCACCTCCTCCGCCAACACCACCTCCTCCCAAACACCCAATGTGGCTTTCGACCTTCCTTCTCTGCTGATGACCAACTCCTCCGCCTCACTCATCTCCTCTCCCTCCAGCTTAACTCCCGTCGCTCCGCCATTTTTGTCTCCCTTGACCTCGAAAAGGCCTACGACCGTGTCTGGCATCCCGGTCTCCTGTTTAAACTCCAAACCTACGCCCTTCCTATCAACTACATCCGTCTGCTGGCCTCCTTCCTCTCCCTCCGCCCCTCCTATGTTACCATCCATAATGCCACTTCCTACATCTTCTACCCCTCTGCAGGTGTGCCCCAGGGCTCTCCCCTCTCCCCTCTCCTCTACCTCCTGTACACGGCAGATATGCCCCAACCCCCCCTCCAGTACACCTCTTGCAATATGCTGATGACACCGCATTCCTCGCCCTCGCTCCTACCCTCCAACGGTCCCAACGCCTTCTCCAGAATCACCTTGACCTTTTTGCTGCATAATGTAACCAGTGGCTCCTGAAACTCAACCCTTCCAAGACCCAGACTCTCATCGTAGGTCATACCACTCGCTCCTTCCGGCTTCTGGATTTCTCCCTTACTGTCTGCGCCCGTCCTGTCCGCCTCACCCCCACCCTCACCTATCTTGGCCTCACCATTGACCGTCACCTCACCTGGATCCCTCATCTCCGCTACATCCAATCCACAGCCCACAACCGCCTCCGACTTCTCACTCTCCGGCCGGACTATTGTTTTACCTGTCTGCTTTGTATGTATTTTCTTAGCGTCATCATCCCTCTGTTCTTTGTTTTAAGTTCCACGATTTCTTTTCGCCATGTTACTCTCTAAGTCTCCGATTTTATCGCCTGTTTTTATTATTTATTCTCTTCATCTTTCTAACAAAGTCTGTAGGCTGAAGAGCAGCATACTAAGCTGCTGCCAGCCCGCCCTCTTCGGGGGGAATTCAAATTCAATAAAGGAAAAAAAAAGCTCAGCTAGCGCCCCCCCCCCCCCCAAATTCTATAAGTCCCTCCAGTCCTTGAGCGTCATGCACTCCGCCTCGCCTTCCGTATACGCCTCCCGTACCCCACGCAGATCCTCTATGACCTCATTCCTTTCCCCCATCTGCTCCTATTCCTCGAACATATCTACATACTCTACACCTCCCGCCGCCTTGATCCCCCTCACCCCCTGATTGCTCCTCTCCTCTCCCATCCCCACCCTGTGCCATGTCTTCACTGTTGTGTCCTCCATACTCTCCATCTCTACACCCTTCACCTCCTTTCCCAAGGTGGCTTCCATCAACTCCCCCTCCCGGATGATGCCCTCTCTCCCTCCATTTATCCTTCCTATCAACTCTGATCCTCACTCCCCCTCCTTTCCTTTGTCCTATTCCTGGGCTTCCTCTCCCCCCCCCCTTCCATCCTCTTTTTTCCCCACCTACCCTATCTCTGCCCCCCTTCTCTCCCCCAAGTCCTTTTGCATTTCCCTCCTCTGTCTTTTCCCATTCCCTCTCGCGCTGCCCCTGTCCCCCCTTATGAGTCCTCTCCCTCCCTTGGTTCCCCCCCTTTCGTTTTTTCCTCTCCTCCCTCCTTGTTTCCCCCTCATCCAGGTCTCCCCACCCCCCCATCTGCCCTTGGCTAGGGAGTGTCATCTTTGTGCCAACATTTTCGTGCAGTGTTTTACAGTGGGTGTTCCGTGTTGTGTGTCTTTTGGGAAGTTTTGCAAACGGCCATCATAATGTCGCTGGGTGTGATTTTTTTATCTCTTGCGAACAGAAACCAGACTGTCGCCATGTTTTTTTAATTGTTTGTCTACTATGTTACTTGTCTAATTCCTGTGTATTTTATTAACATTGCCAACCCCTTTGCTTTACGTTTTAACTTACCAAAATTTTCCGCCGTTTCACTATTTAAGTCACCATTTTATCACCTGTTTTTCTTGTTTCTTTTCTTCTTATGTTTTTAAAAAGTCTGTAGGCTGTAGAGCAGCGTACTAAGCTGCTAACAGCCCGCCCCCTTTGGGGGAATTGAAATTCAATAAAGGAAATAAAAAAAAAGCTCAGCCAGCCTCCACCATCCTCCACACCTATAAATCCCTCATCTGCCCTATCGTCTGCTACGCCCATCCTACCTGGATCTCCACCCCTTCTCCCTTTTACAAATCCCTTCAAATCCTCGAACGTCATGCTCTCTGCCTCGCCTATTGGATCCGTCTCCCCTCCCCCACGCGGACCCTGTACGACCTTATTCCGTTACCCCACCTCCTCCTTTTCCTTGAACAGATACGGATCCTCTACACCTCCTGTAAACTAGATCCCCCTCACCCACTTGTCTCTCCCATCCTCTCCCACCCCCGTTCACTGCTGCGCCTGTATTTCCACATCCCACCTGCTCTCCATCTCTCCACTCTCCTTACCCTCTCCCTAGGTGGCTTCCGCCAGCTACCCCTCCCTGATGATGCCCTCCTCCCCTCCATCTACCCTTCCTATCAACTATGATCCTACTCTCCCACTTCCTGTGTTTTTTCCTCTGGGCACCTCTCTCCCTTCTCTCCCTCCTCCCTTCCTCCCCCTCCTCCCTCCTGGGCTTCTCCTACCCTCCCTACCTTCATTCCTCCCCCCATCTCCTCTGCCACTGGCATCTCGCTTTCCCCTCTCCCTCCCCCCCCCACCTTTTTCCCCTGTTGGCAGGTCCCCGGACTCGCACATGTTAAGTGGACATTTGCGCGCCAGAGATCATTGCCATCAGTTTTGTGTGTGTGCCGTCGTGTTTCTGCTTCAGTGTTTTTCGCTGCCCACACTCCATCGTTCACGTGTCATCTTCATTATCAGTGTCCGTGTTCAGTGCTAACAGATTCTTTGGTTTTCTTCGCATGTGAACGGCTTCGTGTTTTTTCGTTACTGTGTCTACTGTTTTTTATCCCCCATTATGTTATGTTCATCCTGTGTCTCCATTGTTTTTCTCTTGTAATACCTGTGGCTGAAGAGCGGCGTACTGTGCCGCTGCCAGCCCGCCTTATGTAGGGCGTTAAATAACAATAAAGAAAAAAAAAAGCTCAGCCAGCCAGTCTAACCTTGCGTACGTCTCTGGGCACATCGTCTCGCCTTAGACAGCTTATTTACCTTCTTGTTCTGTATGAGAGTGGACGTGGTTGTTAGGTTTTCTTGTGCCTCCGTTGTTTCGATGATGCTGTTGTTGTTCGTTCTGTCCTTCGTTGGTCGGGTCCGTCCTCTCTTGTTGTGTTGTTCTTCGCGGGCCGTTCAGCGGGTCCCGCCGTGCTTTCCGTCCCTTCAACCCTGCGACCGTTCTGGTCGCCGTTACAACACTTAACGAGTGGATGCCTAGGTGAGCGTCCTTTACGGTTTGTAACTCCCAAAGAATTCACCTTCGATCATCATGGTGCGAACCTTTGTTATCACTGTGGCTTGCCATTTTTCATTCGGTGTTCATGGTGCAAGTTAATGGTTTGGTTGCAACATTTCTTGAATGTCCACTAAATCTATTTCATGAAGTGTAATACAGTAAATACATCGCATGGAAGGTTGATCTCTGCACCTCCCAGACACTCATTTTTTGTAGCAAAAAATGGCTCTGAGCACTATGGGACTTAACATCTTAGGTCATAAGTCCCCTAGAACTTAGAACTACTTAAACCTAACTAACCTAAGGACATCACACACATCCATGCCCGAGGCAGGATTCGAACCTGCGACCGTAGCAGTCCCACGGTTCCGGACTGCAGCGCCTAGAACCGCAAGACCACCGCGGCCGGCCGCCATTAGCAGCTAATACTTTTCCTGTCATAATTGTTAATAGTTTTAGGTGAGGCTTACTAAAGAGTAAACTTGCGACCTCGCACTTAGTTATGTCTGACTAGATAGTCGAACTCGAGTTTACAGGAATACTGCAACATGTTGGTCCATACTGAGAGGTTGAAAGAATATGCAAAGACGATGGCTGTTAAAGACAGTCCAAAAGAATTAGGATGAAGTAACTTAGAGAGTTTATTAAATTATCTTCGTTGCCGACCGGAAGCTCAGCACAAACGTAGGAAATCCTTTTTGCCTAACGGTATAAATGACTACTGCGCCTGTCAAGCATTGCGTTTTCCAGAAAACTTCAAAGCGCGTTAGGTTACCACTCTCTACATATTGCAACCAACAAAACTTTCCGGAACAGAGCGCATCTTTCCGTAGGGATGTTATAGAAAGCCAAAGGTCCCTGCCAACGGTTGCGCTCCGTCTTAATAAAATTTATGTAGTTCTACATCAGGAAGAACAAAGAAGAAAGAAAAATAAGCTGCCTGGAAAATGGTTAGAACTACCTGGATATCTATGAGTGAGCGTGGGCTTTGATTCGAGGGGAACAGAAATGGAAAGAATAAGTCTCATGGTCCTAAAAAGTAACTGCATCGTGAAATAAAAACAAAACAATATCCAAAACAAAGGTATTCTCGTTGAAGGTGCACACGTTTGCATTCCTACCACACATAAATCTGCTGTTGGCTGGCATTTTATTCTGCGTTGCTCCGCCCCGTACATTGTAACATGCTCGAATCCTTCTTGACAAGCTGTCCACAAGGCAGCCATTACTTCGATGCTCAAGCTTATCCCGTTCTTCTGTGGCAACCATGCTGAGTTCATCCAATGCGTGAAGAGAATTTTTGTGACAAAGCGCTACATGTTTCTACAAGCCCTAAGTATACTCCATTGGTTTTATATCTGCAGACACCGCAGGTCATTCCATTCCGTTGATTAAAATACGGCCACAACGGCTTTTTGTAACATTTGCAGTTGTTTAAAAAAATGCTCTTCAACTTTTTAGGCAACGACAGTTAATTGCACGCGTCACGAGCTGTTTTAAACGCGAAGCAGGTGAGACAGGAAGGCATGTGCGCCACTGTTTCATCCAATAACGCGATTAAAGAACGGAAATTTCATTTCGCGTGTATAATTACAGGAGCGAATCTCTGCCTCATGCGATCATACCCCTCATTTATCGGACATATTGGCTTATTTTTCCCGATGAAAGCGTGGAGCGAAATGGAGTGAGCAGCGGGCTCCAAAGTAAAGGCAACTAAACGAACTTAACTAGCTGCTTAATGAGCGATATTCCAGTTTGAAGAGCAGGGAAAACGATAGAAATACAGATGCATAATTAATCGGAAAATACAATGACGACGTCAAGGGCACAACAGCGGCATGCCGGAGCAGTAGGGGGAAAAATCCGACCATTTATACCTTATGTGCCACACTGAAAATCGCAAAATAACAACCAGTGTTGATATTTGCGATGTAGCTTCAGGAACTGAGTGAGGGCTTCATTTCATGCCTCCACTATTCATTTATTTCTATCGTTGACACAGACCAGGTGCGGCATTTTGATTGCCATTTTGGTGTTTGCTTTTGATTAACTTGAAATGTTCTACTCCCAACTAACTCCCACTTTGTAAAAAGGGTACCCTGCAATAGAAATCTCAATCTTTGCCCTTATTCATTGCAAACATTGTCACATTCTGAAACGCAGTGGAATCGTAGGACAAAGGTTTTTTTTTCCAACAGTCTCCCAAATGGTTTTATCTTGTGAGGCACCCAACGCCCTGCTCAGGTACGTCTTGTTAATCTACATCAACAGCACATGAGTAGCGACAAAACGTTCTCCGGCCGCTATGGTCGAGTGGTTCAAGGCGCTTCAGTCTTTAAACGAGCTGCTGCTACGGTAGCAGGTTCGAATCCTGTCTCGGGCATGGATGTGTGTGATGTCCTTCGGTTACTTAGGTTTCAGTAGTTCTAAATCTAGAGGACTGATGACCTCAGATGTTACGTCTCATAGTGCTTTGAGCCATTTGAACCATTTCAGCCAAAACTTTCGTGGTCCAAGACTTCCTATGTAAGGAATCACCCTCGCTCTGTCAAACGGCTTTCTCACGGAAGGCGGAAAAACGGACAGGGGTTGAGGGTACCCTCTTGTCTGGAGTTGGCAAATCTCTCCTAAAAGACGGAATAATCGACAAGGATCAGCGGCATGATGACGCAGAAGCCAACAGAAACCACTGCATTAAAGACGCATAATGTGTATCCACAGGACATGTGGCCTTTTATTGGACAGAAGTATCATGACGATCTCTTCAGTGACAAAAGAGTCCGTATTACTCTTCCATTTAGATATCCGGGACTGCCCACGCGGAGGTGACCGTGACAAAGGTATTGAGCAACGAACGAAAGGGTACCATTCTATAAGTTGGAGTGTGGAATGTCAGACGTTTGAACGCATTAGGGACCATACTGAAATGAAATGAAAAGATGGTTCGGATTTCTGGTCAGTCAAGTAAAGGGTCATATCGACAGTAGCGGAAAATGCTTTAACAGAAGCAGGATTCGTTAAGAATAGGAAGCTAGGGCACAGAATGACTTACTTCGAATGGTTGAATGACAGCATTGTTACCGTCAAAATCGATAGTAAACAAACGCCAACAACAATACTTAAGCTATACACGCCGACGTCGCAAGCAGAAGATGAGATAGAGAACTTATATGTTCAGAATAGGATCAGTTCGGGGGCGATAATTGTTCGTAACAGTATCCCAATGTACCCATCATAAAGCAGCATCTGTGAGGCGATGGTTCGTGGAAATGGACTGGCCTGCCCAGAGCACCGACCTGAACTCCGAGCTACGTGCAAAACTTGAGAAGGAACTGCCATAGCAGTTGTATGAGTTCCAATACTGCACATGTAGCAGGTGTAAACATTCCGTATCTAGCGAGGCCAAGTTCTTTGGTAACCAAAGACGACATACGTTTGGCATTTTAGACCTGACAAGCGCGTTTAGATCGTACGGAGTTGACCAGAGTTGGTCAGTTTCTGATCTGGTGTTCATCCAAAGACTGGTTTGATGCAGCTCTCTACGCTAATCTCTCCTGTATAAGTCTCTTCTCTCTGCATAAATACCACGACCTATAACAGCTACAAACAGATAACTGTACTTAAACCTTGGTCCCCCACTGTGTGCAATTTAGAACTTGTTTTCCGCCTGTATACACCTAAAATATGGCGTCAATCAGATAGCAGAGGTTGAAAATTTTAAATTCTTGGGATTAGAGCTCGATAATAAATTCAGCTTCATGGAGCGTAACACAGAAATGCTGCGGCGTCTAAACAAATCTCTCTATTTGCAACGCGAATTCGTCAGACACAGGTGATATAAAATATTCCACAGTGTTATAAATAAGTGTTGTAGACTATTACGCCAGTGTCGTGTGTGTTTCCATTTCTAGTGAATAACAGACAATACTGTTGGAAGAACATCCGCAACTGAGCATTATACCAGAGGTTGCAAATACCGCTTCATTTGTTAATTTCTTTTATTATCACACGGCCGATTTCGGGCTCTCATAAGCCCATCCTCAGGTGTCGCACTGGAAATAGCAACAGACGGGAGACAATTTTAACACGTCGCAACACACATAAAGAGCAAAAAATGTCATTAAAAAGTTTTTAAAAATACTTTCGAAACTGCCGGTCGCGCTAGGTGCTCTGAAACCTATGTCATTGCGGAAGTGACACCAGACAGTACTGCGGACGACTGCCTGGGTAGGGAGATATACAAATAATGCCAGGACACTTACACTGCGCTGTGGCCTCCGAGCTCCGCCGTGGACGTGTACTAGGCGCGGTGTGCTACCAATGAACGCACATCAGGGATTAGCGGATGCCAATGAGGAAGCAAATTGGTAAACCAGAGTAGCAAAAGTGCTGCCATCTATTGACAGAGAGAAGAACGCGACGCCACTAGCCCGGCCGTTCACAATTAGAATTAGCGGTTTACATTTAAAATGAAGAAAAAACAAAAAATACACGAAGTAAGTAAAGTGCATTGTGCGTAGTAAAGGAGCGTATTGAACAGATCGGTACAGAACTGTGGTAAAACTGAGTGGAAGCTGCAATATAAAATTATTATATGAACCGTAAAGTGCAATCAAACTTTCCTTTTACATGAGTGGCAAACAAGTTTTAAATATAGTGGGGATATATAAATGGCAACGTGGAACAACTCGCCAAAGTTATCAGTTAAAAAAACATACACATGTGCCACTCCTATTTACAAGCTCTCGTTAGTGATCAATAGGGACAGTAGTGAAACAGTACTGTCTATACTGCCCGAAAGTAATATGCCAATTAATAGCAAGTAGCAATAACACTAAAAGGACACATTAAAAGTGGGGTCAATTTAAAACCTGCTAACTAACAGTTGACTACTAATCGAGACGCATTTTACATCATGAAAGACAGATGTTTTTCATTTTATCCTATGACTATGGCGCATTATAGTACTGTGGCATTATCTGTGCCCTCACTAATTAAAAATTTACCAATCTTTCATTATGTAAACTGCGGTATTTTCAACCTCTGGCCTAGTGTATAAAACATTCTATAAGGAACCGACGGAACAGTCGTCATGCACAATTATTTTTCGGGTAACTCATAAAGCCAAGCTAAAGTTTCTCGAGTCAAAAAACGTGTAATAAAATTATTTGTGGTGTGAACTCCAGAACATCCTGCCGAGTCCGGTTCAGGGAACTAGGGTTACCAACTACTGCGTCCCATTATATTTATTCCTTAACGCAATTTGTCATTAAAATATATACGATTGTACCTACTCAGGTCAACAGCAGAGTTTTCGGAATCAGTACTAGAAATATAAATAATCTTGACAATGATTTAAAGTCACTTACTTTGGTCCAGAAAGGTGTCCTTTATTTAGGAACACATATTTTCAGCAACTTGCCAGCAGCCAAAAAAAGTATATCTGTCAATAAAGTTGAGTTTTTCAGGAGCCTAAACGATTTAGTGTTGGTCAACTCCTCCTACTATTCTGATGAATTTCTTAGTAGAACCAACTGATATTTCCATGTTACTTATAATATCAACTAATGTAAGTACTGCTACAGTCTGATCTCTGTACAGATCCAGTGCAATGATCTGATTATTGTGAGTGTTGTAAGATGATTTTTCTATTTGATGAGGCGTGGCTACAATAGCCTAAGTAGAATCATACGCATCTCACTGTATTGAACATATACACGTTTTGTGATTACAAGTTTACTATTATCTTTCAAATGAAAATATGTTTTTGACTTTTTTGATTTATTCCATATCCGTAAGAATAATTTCACTTGGTATCTGTGGAAGGTACATTAACATATCTGTTCTTCTTTGAAAATATTTATTGTGTTATCTCGTTTCCTGACATTTTCTGCATCCTCACTATATATCGATTGGAACGAAAAGTGCGTCTGAACAAATCTATTCTTATTTACTATTCTAATTTGCAGGATTGTTCTGTAGTACCTCATTTCAAAAAGGTCTGTTCTCGTCTTTCCTTTACTACTTGTCCTCCGTGTTTCACTCTCGGAACAAATATGTTCAAAAATAAAACCTGCAACCGCTTCAGTTTGTATTCGATTTTAACATATTCCTCTTTTTTTTACAAACCGAAAGAGGTGGCACGGTGATTATATACACTGGACTCGCATTCGGAAGGACGACTGTTCAAAGCTGCGGTCGGGCATCATATTTTTGTTTTCTGTGATTTTCCTAAGTTGCTCCAGGCAAATGCCGGGATGGTTACTTTAAAGGGTACAGCCGAATTCCTTCCCTATCCCTTAAACATTCCGAACTTGTGTTCCGTCTCTAATGACCTCGATGTCGAAGCGACATTAAACGCTTAACTTCCGTCCCTCCTTTTTTAGAAACGCTTCTCCTGCTATTTCCTGTCTGCATTTTATACCGACTCTAATAAAGCAATTCTCAGTATTTTGCTGGCCAAATAACATACCTCATCTACTGCTTTTAGTGTCTCGTTTCCTAATCTAATTACCTCAGTACCGCTTGATTTAATTTGACAAATTTCTTATCTTTGTTTTATTGTTCTTGATGGGTTTTCTCATAACCTCAACTCCGTTTCAATTATTTTCCAAGTCTTTTACCGTTTCTACAGTATTACGTCGTCTACGAATCTTAAAAATTGTTTCCGTTCCCTGAATTTAATTCCTTTTGCAAAATATATCTTTGTTTGCTTTACTTCTACTCTATTAACAGGTCGTATTACATGTCGGATAGGCTACAACTCTGACTCACTGCCTTCTCAGTTATTGTCTCCCTTTCATTACGTGTTTCTGTTCACGTTGTCGATAACTTTTCGCCTCCTGCATTTTACCGATACTTCAAAATATCGACAGCGTATTCAAGTGCTCATCGTCAAAACTTACGCTAAACATACATACAGCATAAATGAGGATTTGCCTTCCTTCAACCTATGTTCCAAGATGAGTCGTAGGTTCAGTTCTACTTCATGTGTTCTTACATTACTTAAAAACGTAAACTAGGTGCCGTTTCCTCTTCTTCTTCTTTTTCTTGCTCTGAGGCTCTGTGTTTCATTGGGGACCATCACTTCTTTTCAACCAGATGTCCCTATTTCGTATTAGTGCTTTTCAGTTCCTATATCGCATTGTCCGTAGGTCTTCTAGAACGCCGTCAGTCTACCTGGTTTTAGGTTGCTTGCTCCCTCTTTGCCCTTCGGGATTTCCAGTTAGGATCTTCTCCGGGACATCTGTGTCACTCAACCGTGTCACTTGCCCTGCCGACCTCAGTTTTTCTGACTTTTCTTTTTCTTGTGATAGGTGATTCGTTACGTATTACGTAAATCTCTTTGTTATAGCGTCTTCTTCACCTCCCACCTTCGCAGCCAGAGTCTATTAATCTGGCGTACTTACCTCGACTTGGCCTTTTTCTTTAAAAAAATATTATTAAGAGTGACTGTACAATTTTTCAACACAATACAGACATATTCACATAAAACAGAACGTAAAATAAGTCTTTGTTATTCGCCACATTAAGAAATTCAGTTATTTTTATTACTGTATTTAGCTTTTCTACAACACCGTCACTACCAGCAGTTTGATCTTCATCTTCTTATTCCTCTTCTTCGTTTATTTACGGTGTTATCATTAGTTTTAGCATGTTGCCAAGGCTTTCCTCTTATTTGGCATATGTCAAGATTTTCCAGTTTTCGTTTGAAATGTATGATAGTCGTAGTACGTGGCCGTTTGGTGATACGTTATACCGGGTGATCAAAAGGTCAGTATAAATTTGAAAACTGAATAAATCACGGAATAATGCAGACAGAGAGGTACAAATTGACACATATGCTTGGAATGACATGGGGTTTTATTAGAACCGAAAAATACAAAAGTTCAAAAAATGTCCGACAGATGGCGCTTCATCTGATCAGAATAGCAATAATTAGCATAACAAAGTAAGACAAAGCAAAGATGATGTTCTTTACAGGAAATGCTCAATGTGTTCACCATCATTCCTCGACAATAGCTGTAGTCGAGGAATATTGTTGTGAACAGCACTGTAAAGCATGTCCGGAGTAATGGTGAGGCATTGGCGTCGGATGTTGTCTTTCAGCATCCCTAGAGATGTCGGTCGATCACGATACAATTGCGATTTCAGGTAGCCCCAAAGCCAATAATCGCACGGACTGGGGTCTCCGGACCTGGGAAGCCAAGCACGACGAAAGTGGCGACTGAGCACACGATCATCACCAAACGACGCGCGCAAGAGATCTTTCACGCGCCATCTGTCGGACATCTTGTGAACTTTGTTTTTTTTTTTTTGTTCTAATAAAACCCCATGTCATTCCAAGCATGTGTGTCAATTTTGACCTCTCTATCTACATTATTCTGTGGTTTATTAAGTTTTCAAATTTATACTGACTTTTTGATCACCCTGTATATGTTGCAATATGCCCTAGCATCTAAACTGCAGCATTGTTCTTTGTTCTCGGGTATCTGAGTCTTTTCGGTCACATTAATTCTGCTATATCCACATTTGCAGTGGTTGTTCTGTCGATAATTGCCACTTTCTGATGGAGCAGATTCCACATATGATCTGCGTCTGCACAAGCAGATCTGTGGATTAACGTGTCGACATTTCTACATACAATGCAGTAGTTGGTCAGACTGACGTCTTTCGTAGAGTTCATCACTGGTAGGCAATTTATCATTTACGACCATCTACCATTTATGTATCGCACCCAGCATGAGGCGAACGAAGTGTAAGTTCCTCCAGATGATGACCTACTTCGATGCAGGATAGTTTCTTAGATTCGTTTACAGTGTAATGTTGATGTCAGGATATCTTATATGTCTCTTCGGCAAGAAACTTCTGTTTATAAACTTTGTTGTTTATATGACTGAATTCATACGCTGGTACAAAATGATAATTTCAGTTAGGTTTACCGGTGACATGGTACTTCTCGGCTTATATTTGAATGCTAGCCTTCCATTAGACTTTAATTTTGATTTCTTACTTCCTTTTTTATGCAGTTAATTAAAAGTGTTCGGCACTTACGTCTCACGCTCACAATATTAATGCCTCCAATGTGTCGAATGTATTTTAAACACGTTGCCTCCCGACAGCAACCAGCATGAGGCTAGCTGGAAGTTGTTTTCCAGTGGATCTTGGGTAGACAACATCCATTTGTGCCTTGTATGAGGCGTGTTATTTAAGTAAGTACCGTTTTGAAATTAAAAAAAGACGTGCTAAGATATCTCAATAATTATATTTTTACATGAAAGCTTGTACCTTAATCTACGCACTGACGCCATTACAGTCTGATTCTTCCTGGTTTACGTTGTGTTTAAGATGCCTCCGATAATCGTCAGTCCGGCAGACTGTGAAGTACGGGCTGTTATAAGATTTCTTAGTGCTAAAGGCCTAAAAGCGATCGATATTCATCGTGAGATCTGTGCGGTTTACGGAGAAAACATTATGAGTGATGGAATGGTTAGAAAGTGGGTGAGAGCATTTAAAGATGGCCGCACAAATGTGCATCATGAACAACGGAGTGGGCGTCCTTCGGTCGTTAATGAAAGTTTGGTGCAGGAAGTGGGCAATAAGGTGATAGAAAACAGATGCTTTAATTTCCTGCTTGCGGGATGACTGTCCTAATGTTTCTTGTAGTGTTTTGTATAGCATTGTGACCGAGCACTTGCATTACCGAAAATTGTGCGCACGTTGGGTACCGAAAATGTTGACGGATGTGCACAAAACCAAACGTTTAGACAGTTCATTGACTTTCCTTGAGCGGTACCACAACGACGGTGATGATTTCTTAAGCCAAATTGTTACGGGCGATGAAACATGGGTGGCCTACGTCACGCCAGAATCAAAGCAACATTCCATGGAAGTTGAGCAAGGGCATCGTTTTGCTGCAAGACAGTGCCCGTCAGCATGTGGCGAATCAGACCAAAGATCTCATCACATCTTTCCGATGGAAAACTCTAGATCATCCTCCGTACAGCCCCGATCTTGCGCCCAGTGACTACCATCTATTGCTGCACTCGAAGAAACACCTGGGCGGTCAGCGTCTTCAAGACGATGACGAAGTCAAAACAGTGGTGATGCAGTGGTTAACAAGTCAGGCGGCAGACTTCTATGAGGAGGGTATTCAAAAACTGGTACAACATTATGACAATCGCCTCAGTATTGACGGAAATTATGTAAAAAAGGAGATTAAGGTACAGGCTTTCATGTAAAAATAAGATTATTGAGATATCTTAGCATGTCTTTTTTTAATTTCAAAACGGTACTTACTTAAAAAAACACGCCTCGTAGTTTACTTGCTGTTTATATGTCCATGGTCTTCACTTCTGGAAGTACGTCCTGTTCATTGTCTGTGTGAATTACAAAAACTTTTTTTTTTATCTGCATCCAGCATATTGGTATTCCTAAAGGCCAAATTTCTGAGGCCTGTTGCGTGAGTACTGGTCTTATAAGTGCTCTTTAGACGATTAATATAACGATGTGAGGCAACATCTTGAAAAAAGTAGTTACCTTAGGTCAAAGTAAATTACATTGGCTATCACCACCCATTGTTCAATTTCACACGAAGTTTCGTTGTGGAACGTCGCGGTCGATTCCAGGCACTTAAACATCTCTAGCTCCTCAAGTTCACCAACAGATACAGCTACACTGCTGGCCACCGTAAATGCAACACCAAGAAAGACAAGAGGTAGCACAACAAAATTTATTTTGTAGATAACATGTTGACCAAGTATCAAATGATTACGTTTACAGACGTCTGTGACATGTAGAATCAGTAGCCAGAGTAGCCGCCATTGTTGGAGATCACCGCTCCCAGACATCTCGTCAAAGAGACGTTGGATGTGTTCCTGGGGTACAGCAGCCCAAGCATCTTCCACACGTTGCCAAAGATCATCTGGTGTGACAGCTGGGGATGTAATCTGGGTCACTCGTTGAGCAACCATTGACCACGTGTTTTATATCGGCGAAAGATCCGGAGAGCGAGCCGGCCAGGGAAGCAATTCAATCTGATTATTGACGAAGAACCTTTGGACAATGCGTGCCACGTGTGGTCGCGCATTATCCTGTTGAAATATGGCTGTGGCCGAGCCCTGAGGTAAGGAAGGACAACTGGCTCCAGCACCTCGGATATGTAGCGCCGGCTATTTAAAGTACCGGCAATGATTACTAGAGGCGTGCGAGAGTAATATCCAATACCGCCCCATATCATAATACCCGGTGCAAGACCAGTGTGGCGGTGCATAATGCAGCTGTCGAGCATCCTCTCTCCACGGTGTCTCCACACTCGAATCCGACCATCGTGGTGCTGCAGACAGAAGCGTGCCTCGTCAGTAAAGACAACGTCATTCCATTCTGCCGTCCACATCCGTCTGTCATCACACCATTGGCGACGGAGACGTCTGTGGTTCTGCGTCAATGGTAGACGAAGCAATGGACGTCTTGCGGACAGACCACTCTGCTGTAAACGGCGTCGAATGGTACGCGCAGAACTGGATGATGCGTAACACGACTAGCGATTTCTCTGTATGATAATCCACAATCTCGGTAAGCCACTATCCTTCCTCTGTCGAACTCGGATACTTGATCAAACGATGTTCGCTGTTGTCTACGAGGCATAACTGATCGTCTTGTGAAACAACCACAAGGTAAACACACGTGCCGAACGTACACTCGTCGAAATCGCCAAGCCTTAAATGGCGCTATGAGGTGGCGCCACAGGCGCGCGTGATGTGCGTCTGCGCTGAAATTCTAATCAGTTGCATATCTCATCGCTGCAAACCCATGGTGTAAGTTTCACTTGATTCGGATGCTTCCTTCAGGGTGTTGCATTTACGGTGGCCAGCAGTGTACTTTGTCATGTTTCTTGCGTGTTTTAATAACTCTGGAATGCATAGTTCCGTTGTCTCTTTCGCGACGGGCGTTTTTTGTTGTTTTAACAGTCGGTTAGGCGACAGATTTCGGCTCTTGAGTAACGCAGGAGTGTAGTAGGCTAAGCGTTCCGTTTGTGAATTCTTACGAGTTTCTAACTAGGAGCGACTTATCTTTGATTGGCCTTTGTGTTTTATAGATTAAATCGTTAAATTTCTTTCATGTTCGTTTGTTTACTAGACACAGTTCTGTGCTTTAGTAACTGTGTACCGTATAGTTCCTTTACTGTGGACAGGGAATGTCATTGCTGTATTCGGATGCGAGCTGAGTTGGTGACCCTCCGCTCACAGCTCCAGGCGGTGATGGATTCTGTCACGCAGTTTGACGGCTTTTGCCAATGGGCGCCTCTGCGGTGGGCCAGACGTGGCTGTCCAAGGGACGTCCAGCGCGTCCCATATGTCTCATGATTGGTCCACTACTGCAACCGGTCCAGTTACTGCCTACACTAAGGGTGACCCCTCACATGTTATCAACTGAGAGATCGTTTGAAGATGTGGCAGGTAGCGAACGATTTTCGAGGGGAGCCGAACGAAAGCCCTGCTCTGTTCGTCTGAAAAACAGGTTTCAGGTGCTACCTGTCTGTAACAAAAATCCTGATCCAGATGCAGCCGCTTGCCCTGTTTCAGGAAAAGGCTCTCAGCCTGCAAGATCCATTAGACTACTGATGGTTTGAAGCTCCAATGTTAGACACGTAATGGGACCGCCTTAGGGGTGTGGCTTCTAATGAGGGAGAGAAATCTAGTGTGCATTCGGTGACCATACCAGTTGGACTCATCTCAAATGTTGAATGTGTCGTTCCGGATGCCATGAACAGCCAGGAACATTGAACTGCTGGAGTGGTTCACGTTGGGACTAATGATGTGTATCGCTTTGGATCGAAAGGTTTTTCTCTTGTTTCGCACAGCTGTTTGAAGAGGTAAAGACAGTCACTCATGCATGAGAGATGAAGGTAGAGCTCATCATCGACAGGATCGAATGCGGACCTTTGGTGCAGAGTAGAGTGGAAGGTGTCAGGCTCAAACGATTCTCCGACCGTGTAGACCACACGTTTCTTGATTTGCGCCACAGGGTGGCAGTGAAAACATACTTGACCTCTTTGCAGCAGATAATCCCGAAAAAAATAGGGAGCATCATGATGTACACAGGAATTAGTGAACACAAGGTGGTTGCAGCGAGACTAACCACTGCAGCATCTGAATTCTCCAAAAGGAAACGCAAAATATATCTATTAAAAAAGAAAAGATGAAACTTGATGCCTTCCTAAGAGATAGTATCCACTCCTTTCCAGCTAACTAAGTAAGTGTATATGTGATGTCGCCTAAATTCAAAGAAACACTTTCTGAGGAAACTGAGAGATTTATACCGAATAAATTAATGAGAGATGGTACTGAGTCACCATGGCACACAAAAGGGGTCAGAAAAATGTTCGAGAAGCGACGAAAATAGCAAATCAAAGACTGCAGTTTATTGGCGGAACACTTAGAAAATGCAACAGGTCTACTAAGAGACCGCGTACACCACGCTTTTCCGCCATCTTCTGGAGTATTGCTTCGCGGTGTGGGATCCCCATCAGATAGGATTCGCTCCTTTTCCATTATCGAGAGACGGTCACAGATACGATATGCGGGTTGGGATGGCAATCATTAAAACAAAGGTTGTTTTCGTTGCAGCGAGATCTCAGAATTTCAATCACCATATCCTCTGAACGCGAAAATATTTTACTGATGCCCATCTGCATAGAAGAAATGATCAACGTAATAAAATAAGAAAAATTGGACGTGGCACGGAAAGATTTTAGCATTTGTCTTTTCCAAGAGAGGGAAACGGTAGAGAAATAGACGGAAGGTGGTCCAATGAATCCTCTGCCAGGGACGTGAGTGTGAACTTCAGAGTAGACATGTATATATACGAGGGCTCAACAGTATTTTTTTCCTTCGAGAATTCTTTATTGAACTTAAATAGAAGTACATACACGAAAGAGAGGTGTTTTATCTACACAACCTATTTTTCCGCTTAATCACGATCCCGTTCTATGGCCTTCCTCCAGCGCGAAACGAGGGCGTGTATGCCCTGGTGGTAGCAATCCTTGTCCTGATGGCGGAGCCAGTGCTTCACTGTGTGAATCACCTCGTCATGGTTCTCAAAATATCCTCCACGAATGCATCGTCCTCGCGAATGACAACATCAGCTCGCTGCAGCATGTCAGGTGTGAGAACCGGGGATGGTCTCCCTAACCACTGCAAATCGTGGAGCTCCGCCGAACCGCCTTATGATGACCTCACCCTCCGTGCCCAGCGACTAACTGTACTTCTGTAAACAGCAAATGCTCCATAGATTTTGGACAAGCTTTTGTGAATATTACCCGCAGTTTCTTTCTCTGCAGTGATAAATTCAATGACGGCACGTTGCTTGTAACTTACAATTACATCTACGTAATTACTATGCTTACTATGCTATTCACAATTAAGTGCCTGGCAGAGGCATCACGTACAGACATCATTTTGAAACTGTATTGCAGCTATGCTATCGGAAGTGACGAAAACTTGGCGCGTTCACTCAGAAGACTTCAAATAATACATACGTTTCGCACACGTAGCATTGTTTTCGGCTAAGCAAAAAAAATGCAGTGCATTACTTTCTTACAACCCACGTAGACGTGGATTTCCCATGTGGTCTTCCGCAAGCCGCATATTTAATCTTAGCGTCACTGATTGCCAGTCTCGTGTCCTCAGTAGCCTGTTCTACTGTAACAAGACTCCTCAATTGTCCTCTGACATTTTGCAACTACGTCTACATGGTCGGCTATGTGTGGGCCGATTTGTGGAAGATCGTCAATCTGGCTAGTAGGTTAGCTTCCCTTATCACATGTTCCAGTGTTACATTAAAGAGCAGACTTCCGCCAGTCGTTAAAAACTGTTATGGGTAATTCGTGTCAGTGTTATGCAGTGATGACGTTTATAACTGGCTGTTAAGTACTACTCACAAACTTGAGGACCACCGTTCTTTGGTACTGCACTGCTCGGTTGGTTGGTTGATTTAGGGGAGGGGACCAAACAGCGAGGTCATCGATCCCATCGGATTAGGGAAGTAGGGGGAAGGATATCGGCCGTGCCCTCTGAAAGGAACCATCACTGCATTGGCCCGAAGATATTTAGGGAAGTCACGGAAAACCTAAATCAGTCGGGACGCAGGTTTGAACCGTCGTCCTACCGAATGCGAGTCCAGTGTGCTAACCACTGCGTTACTTACAGGGTGTTTCAAAAATGACCGGTATATTTGAAACGGCAATAAAAACTAAACGAGCACCGATAGAAATACACCGTTTGTTGCAATATGCTTGGGACAACAGTACATTTTCAGGCGGACAAACTTTCGAAATTACAGTAGTTACAATTTTCAACAACAGATGGCGCTGCAAGTGATGTGAAAGATATAGACGACAACGCAGTCTGTGGGTGCGCCATTCTGTACGTCGTCTTTCTGCTGTAAGCGTGTGCTGTTCACAACGTGCAAGTGTGCTGTGGACAACATGGTTTATTCCTTAGAACAGAGGATTTTTCTGGTGTTGGAATTCCTCCGCCTAGAACACAGTGTTGTTGCAACAAGACGACGTTTTCAACGGAGGTTTAATGTAACCAAAGGACCGAAAAGCGATACAATAAAGGATCTGTTTGAAAAATTTCAACGGACTGGGAACGTGACGGATGAACGTGCTGGAAAGGTAGGGCGACCGCGTACGGCAACCACAGAGGGCAACGCGCAGCTAGTGCAGCAGGTGATCCAACAGCGGCCTCGGGTTTCCGTTCGCCGTGTTGCAGCTGTGGTCCAAATGACGCCAACTTGCACGTATCGTCTCATGCGCCAGAGTTTACACCTCTATCCATACAAAATTGAAACGCAGCAACCCCTCAGCGCCGCTACCATTGCTGCACGAGAGACATTCGCTAACGATATAGTGCACAGGATTGATGACGGCGATATGCATGTGGGCAGCATTTGGTTTACTGACGAAGCTTATTTTTACCTGGACGGCTTCGTCAATAAACAGAACTGGGGCATATGGGGAACCGAAAAGCCCCATGTTGCAGTCCCATCGTCCCTGCATCCTCAAAAAGTACTGGTCTGGGCCGCCATTTCTTCCAAAGGAATCATTGGCCCATTTTTCAGATCTGAAACGATTACTGCATCACGCTATCTGGACATTCTTCGTGAATTTGTGGCGGTACAAACTGCCTTAGACGACACTGCGAACACCTCGTGGTTTATGCAAGATGGTGCCCGGCCACATCGCACGGCCGACGTCTTTAATTTCCTGAATGAATATTTCGATGATCGTGTGATTGCTTTGGGCTATCCGAAACATACAGGAGGCGGCGTGGATTGGCCTCCCTATTCGCCAGACATGAACCCCTGTGACTTCTTTCTGTGGGGACACTTGAAAGACCAGGTGTACCGCCAGAATCCAGAAACAATTGAACAGCTGAAGCAGTACATCGCATCTGCATGTGAAGCCATTCCGCCAGACACGTTGTCAAAGATTTCGGGTAATTTCATTCAGTGACTATGCCATATTATTGCTACGCATGGTGGATATGTGGAAAATATCGTACTATAGAGTTTCCCAGACCGCAGCGCCATCTGTTGTTGACAATTGTAACTACTGTAATTTCTAAAGTTTGTCTGCCTGAAAATGTACTGTTGTCCCAAGCATATTGCAACAAACGGTGTATTTCTATCGCTGCTCGTTTAGTTTGTATTGCCGTTTCAAATATACCGGTCATTTTTTAAACACCCTGTATGTTCGTATTACTTGGGATTTTTGCCAGAAGCAGCTACTGTACCGCCGCTAACACAGGGTAAAAAAATTACGCGCTGAGATGGTCCTGGTACTTCAGAGAAGCGGACAAATGAAATTTGTTAATTTAGAGTGATGAAAGGTCAGTTTCCTGGTGCGTGTAAGGGCCGTGGCAACCGTTGCACAGCGAGTGTTGCTCTTAAGTCGGGCCAGCAGTTCCATTACGCAGAAGTACACGACCGCCAAACAGGCACTTGGAAAATACCGCTCTCGGTTTGGCTGGCTGAGAGCCGGCGGCTATGTCTGCCACGGCCTAACACCCGCCTGCCTATAATGGCGACGTAAGCCGGCGCCCACATAAAGGGACATGCTCCGGTCGGCGTAACGGTCGCTGGAGAGCGAAAGTACTACGTAGGGCCTTCTGAACGTAAGTTACAGACGTCGTCACACGCTGATGTCATTACACAACAAGATTGCCACAGCGTCAGAACAGAGTACGTGTTACGGACTTCCTGCTGACACAGTCCTGCTGTGTTTACGGTTAACAGTCTCGTCACAGCATGCTAGCGGTATGGCGTGGCAACTGGAGAGATACTCTAAAGTTGGGGTGCGCGAGACAGTACGATTTTTGTGGACAAAACATCTAAATTGCCCATAGTTTCTCCGTGAAATTCTGGTGGTACAATGACAAAATGCCTACGGCCTTGCCGCAGTGATAAAAACAGTTCCCGTCAGATCACAGAAACGCCGTCGGACTGGGCTAGAAGTTGGATGGGTGACCACCCGGTCTGCCGAGCGCTGTTGGCAAGCGGGATGCACTCAGCTCTTTTGAGGGAAACTGAGGAGCTACGTGACTGAGAGGTAGCGGCTCCGGTCTCGTAAACTGACGTACCCACGGCCGGAAGAGCGGTGTGCTGACCACATGTCCCTCCAAATCCGCAAGCAGTGACGTCTCTGGGCTGAGGATGACACGGTGGCCGGTCGGTACTGTTGGGCCTTCATGGCCTGTTCTGGCAGAATTTAGTTTAGTTTATATAGACAAATTGCAATTTTGGGCGCAACGTAATGAAATTATGCCAGCAATTTGATTACGGCCGCATAGATGTGTGTCTTGCCGATTGGGAAGTCCAGATCCCGTACCACGCGTGTTTCACCACCTTTCTGTCACACTGAAAGAATATCTGGGAGGGGGGAGAGGGGCTGCGGGAATTACCAACGGTGAGGACGTTCACACAGCGATTCGCGAATAGCTCCGTGAGCAAGTAGTGGAGATATCTCGTCGATGGACTGAACGACCATTGTTTACGGCAGTCATGGACATCCTTTGCTGACCCACACGCCCGATTCAAATACTTGGCCTACTTCAGATCGCAGGCCACGTCGTTACATGACGTAACAGCAGTAGTCCCAGCGCATGAAGTCAAAAATGTAGCATCGGTGTCGTTAAGGTTTAAACGGAAAGACACCGAAATGAATGGGACTCTTTACCATCCATGCCTGCGGACCTTCTGACAGTGGAATATATATAGATGTATACTCATACTGCTGTTGCTAAGACTGTAAGCTAGGAAATTTTTAGAAGAGTTAGTATGAACCTAAATAAGAAAAAACTGACCAGTAAACATGGACACTAAAATGCATACCTCGGGAGCTATGAGCACTTATTCATCTTCATTAGTTCGAATCTCATCTCCTCCACTTAACAAGGGAAAAAGGAACTACCAAGTTAACTTCTTTAGATTTGGGAAAAAATACCTGACCTGTCTTTTCCTGGAGATGCCTGAATGCTTCCTAAAATAAACCACCTGCTATCGGAAAAATGTATCTATAAATACTTCTATAAATTGTAATTAGGCGGAATACACTTTAGATAAGCTAAATAGTTTATTCAGAATGACTGACGCCATTTCACCCACAAAATACACGCTTTTCGTATTGAAACGTAGTTTTACAGTTAACTTAAGTATGTACTCAAATGGTTTAGCATCGACTACAAGGCACGTTTATAACCGCCGTTCGAGGGATGGACAAAAAGGTGAAAGTACATTCAATGATGTGTCCTCGCATGCTGTAGCGACAAATATCGTCTGGCGTAGTTGGGGCTTCATGATGGCGGCATCTTTCCGTGTTTCCCAAAGAAATAAATCAAAAGGAATCAAATAAAGAGACCTGACCAGCCAATGTACTGTAGCATTCCGTCCTATCCAAAGCCCAGCAAATTTTTCATTTAGTAGTTCAGTCGCAACATGAGAAGATTGAGTTGGGTAACTGTCGTGTTCGAACCATATACACTGTCGCTTATCAAGTGATACCTCTTCTAGAAGAAGAAACAGAACGTTAGTAAGAAAGTGTGCATACCTACTTCCATTTAACATTCATGGGGTGAAGTAAGGTTTCACATTGGCAGTTCCTATGTTGCAGCATCAAAGGTTCACGCTTCACTGACGTTGTTGTTGCACCTGACGAAGCCAGCATGGATTTTCAGCTGCGCAGTAGTGCATGTTACGTAAATTTACAAAACCGTGATTTGTAAACGTTGCTTCGTTGGTAAAGAGAACACGGTGGGAAAACGTAGTGTTGTCTCCCAAGCGACGCATGGGCAAACCAACAAAGTTCTATACAGCTTTCGGAATCACGTCCCCCGAATGCCTGATGCAGTGAGAGATGATAAAGGTGTAATTTGTAACGAAAAAAGATGTGAATGACACTCATCAACCGGATCCCACATTCCTTGGCAATAAGTCTCGACTGATTCTCCCTGTGCTTGTCAGCTTCAGTCTTCGTCCTCGTCCTGTGTTTGACTTTGAAGCTGCCTGTTCGCACAAGTGACCTAGTAATTCGGGCAACTGCCTGGCGTGACAGACAGCGACGATCAACATAGACATATTTTCGACAGAATTTGTTTGACATACTCCGTATGAAAATACGAGGGCAGTTCAATAAGTAATGCAACACATTTTTTTCTGAAACAGGGGTTGTTTTATTCAGCATTGAAATACACCAGGTTATTCCCCAATCTTTTAGCTACACAACACTATTTTTCAACGTAATCTCCATTCAATGCTACGGCCTTACGCCACCTTGAAATGAGGGCCTGTATGCCTGCACGGTACCATTCCACTGGTCGATGTCGGAGCCAACGTCGTACTGCATCAATAACTTCTTCATCATCCGCGTAGTGCCTCCCACGGATTGCGTCCTTCATTGGGCCAAACATATGGAAATCCGACGATGCGAGATCGGGGCTGTAGGGTGCATGAGGAAGAACAGTCCACTGAAGTTTTGTGAGCTCCTCTCGTGTGCGAAGACTTGTGTGAGGTCTTGCGTTGTCATGAAGAAGGAGAAGTTCGTTCAGATTTTTGTGCCTACGAACACGCTGAAGTCGTTTCTTCAATTTCTGAAGAGTAGCACAATACACTTCAGAGTTGATCGTTTGACCATGGGGAAGGACATCGAACAGAATAACCCCTTCAGCGTCCCAGAAGACTGTAACCATGACTTTACCGGCTGAGGGTATGGCTTTAAACTTTTTCTTGGTAGGGGAGTGGGTGTGGCGCCACTCCATTGATTGCCGTTTTGTTTCAGGTTCGAAGTGATGAACCCATGTTTCATCGCCTGTAACAATCTTTGACAAGAAATTGTCACCCTCAGCCACATGACGAGCAAGCAATTCCGCACAGATGGTTCTCCTTTGCTCTTTATGGTGTTCGGTTAGACAACGAGGGACCCAGCGGGAACAAACCTTTGAATATCCCAACTGGTGAACTATTGTGACAGCACTACCAACAGAGATGTCAAGTTTAGCACTGAGTTGTTTGATGGTGATCCGTCGATCATCTCGAACGAGTGTGTTCGCACGCTCCGCCATTGCAGGAGTCACAGCTGTGCACGGCCAGCCCGCACGCGGGAGATCAGACAGTCTTGCTTGACCTTGCGGCGATGATGACACACGCTTTGCCCAACGACTCACCGTGCTTTTGTCCACTGCCAGATCACCGTAGACATTCTGCAAGCGCCTATGAATATCTGAGATGCCCTGGTTTTCCGCCAAAAGAAACTCGATCACTGCCCGTTGTTTGCAACGCACATCCGTTACAGACGCCATTTTAACAGCTCCGTACAGCGCTGCCATCTGTGGGAAGTCAATGAAACTATACGAGACGAAGCGGGAATGTTTGAAAATATTCCACAAGAAATTTCCGGTTTTTTCAACGAAAATTGGCCGAGAAAAAAAATGTGTTGCATTACTTATTGAACTGCCCTCGTAGTATGTCTGGCTTTCCATTGGGGTATGTATCTGCGTGCAAGGAATGTTGAAGGAGGAATGACCTACCGACAGACGACACAGTTACTGCTAGTTTTGCAGTACAGACGAGAAAACAGTCTAAAGCACGGCCGGCCACGACGTGCCAAAGTTCACGCGTGTAGCGTGTGCGAGCCGCGTGTGAGCCAGGACCCCGCCTCTCACTCGCCTTTACTCGCTCTTCCTCGGAAGTACACGAATAACGCAACATTTAATTTAGCATCGCAGTGTGGCATTTTACGGTCGGCACAACTCTATGAGTTCGGCAGAATCGTACTGTGAGCGCTGTTTAAACTTCGCTATTTGTTCGTGGTATGCAGGACATTCACAGGTCCAGTGGCTGTTTCACAAAAAGAGGCAGTGTAGCAACCTATCGTCGCAAACCTTCATAATGAATTACACTGTGAGAACAGAGGGCTGAAAATTCTCAATTCGCGTAAGCGACAGGTACTGCATATGTGCCATGCTATGACATAACAGTACCATGCACAAAGAATTTAAATATGTAGTTGACAGCGAAAGAGGAAAAAATTACAACGTTCGACAGTAGGGAGTCATTGTTCTACACATCAAAAAGCACTTTGTGCTACATTTTCAGACCTGGATTATGTGAAACTGGTTATACTAATAGTAAAATTTCTGAAGTTGCACGCATTAGATCACTGTTAATTGCAATAGTTTTAAATGGAACCCAACGAAGAGTATGGAGATTTCACATATAATTGCATCTACGTCGGTTACGTCAAGAGGCATGTCAGAACGATTTTTCGATTTAAAACTCACTGTTGTTGAAATTATGGAGGAAAAAAAAGAGTGCAGGAATGGATATTAGAATATCCAGAATGGATTGCAGATTTCGCATTTTAAGTGGACTTGACTGCACACTGCCCACAGATGGAGATATACTTAAAAACAAAATCACATTTTTTAAGGGACACATACTGACAAAGACAACCAGATCCCTAAGCTCACTGGCGTTGAAAAATTCGCAAGGTTTGAAGAATTCATTGTGCCCTTCAAAGAATTGCAAAGATAGTTTTATAAAGAGTAGGAGAACACTATCAATTTTACATCTCTTTCCGAGCTGTTTTCGAAATCTTTTGCTGTTTCAGTTGAAAGTGCCGCATGCATGTCCACATTTAATTCATTGTCCTACACGGCATTTCCAGTTTTAATGACAAATCTTTCTACTTTAAAACTCTCCAGGACATCTACATTGTTTTCCTTAGGTAAGGTTTGCAAGTCTCCATAAATGAGGCTGCAGAAGTGCTACAACATTTCAATTGAAATATTTGGGGTGAAACATCTTTTTCAGTTATGAAAATAAGACAATCGAGAATAATTAAAGTTTAAACCAAAACGAAAAATACCGTGTGGCAGCTTGAGTGTGAAACTCTGTGAAATTGTCTGTGTCTGTCCGTATGCTGACAGCTTGTGCCAGATAAAAATTATATTACGACTTCAGCGCGCCACTGAACATTTGTTTTGAATGTGACCTTCGCTATTAAGAAAAGTGAAATATAAAACTAAGTAGCCCGCACTTCCACTTAAATGCAGCGCATTCGCAATTTTCCGCTGTTGCCCCTCCCTTACTCTCACTCAGCGTAGCGCGGCGGGGAGGTAAATGTGAAGCGAGCCTGACCGCTTTGGCACTCATGCCCGCGCACACTTCATGCGCCAAAATCTTTGCCGCACCTGATCTAAAGGCTTGATACGATACTGTTGCCTGTCATTAGCGTGTTCACAGCGTAACAGCCGATTCTGACCGAACTTCCTTTGAATTTTAGAATATTTTTCGGTTTCTTCTACCAAGAGTTTCAACCTCAACACTAACAAGCATTAAATCACTGTACTTGTCCTTTCAAGCGCTTATGGATGCTGTTACAAAAATATATATTATTCTATTTAAAAAAACACACTTGCGTCAATATCTCGATGGATAGAAAAGTTAAGACACTTTATCACACACCAAAGTACACACCTCCTGTCGAAAACCTCGTTCCAATATCTGGAACCGTTCACGAAATAAAAGGAATGTTATATCTTATGGGACTCACCCTATACATAGAGTGTTTCAAAGTCTTTTCATCAAACGTCTAGAGGTGACGGATCACGTCATCGGGAACAACTTGTTAAGTAAAACTTGTTTGCTTACATTTCTCAGCGACGCTGTGTGCCTTCTATTGTCTTTTATAAGTGGTTATTCCGTGACAGGCACAAGGGTGTAACCACTGTGCTGCTTGGTAATGCAATGTGTGTTGCCTATAATCTAGCCACCTGTTCCACATGAAAGGGAGTAGACAGAGCTCCTAAAATATCTTTCTCATTCTTAAGATGTTCTTGTTAATGTGACAAGGGCCTCCCGTCGGGTAGACCGTTCGCCGGGTGCAAGTCTTTTGATTTGACACCACTTCGGCGACTTGCGCGTCGGTGGGGATGAAATGATGATGATTGAGACAACACCTAGTCCCTGACAGGAGAAAATCTCCGACCCAGCCGGGAATCGAACCCGGGCCCTTAGGATTGACATTCTGTCACTCTTATCACTCATCTACCGGGGGCGGACAGGCGTTCTCGTTGAAAATCATTGTTATGATTTACTGGGGCCGTTAGTTTGCAGATGCAGCACGGTCAGTAGACCCCCAGGGCCAATGCATTCAACAGGAAAAGGACTATCATCCCCATGAAGTGTCCGCATGATGCAATCTGTCGCTCCTAGACGTTTGACGCGCATCTTCTGTGTGTCTGTGGTTGTTTGTGCATTAGGGGTACTCGACGACTAGGTTATAAAAGCTTTTGAAACACGCCGTAATACAGAGTGTAATGGCTATAAGGGCAGATATTTTTATAGGTGGTACCTTAATAGGCGTGTAGATCAGTATGTTGGTCGTCTTTTCCTTGCACTGACCAGTCTTTCCTCAAACACATAATATAGTTTACTACCTGATGTTTCCTCCACTGTCCTAAATGCACCAATAAGTTAACTACATGTGTCAGTATAGACTAACCCTCTTGCATCAATTCATCCACACTTCATCACCTGACCGGCTGCCCAGGGGAAAATAAGCATTAATTGCCACATTTACTTGGAGGTACTAAGCAACCTAAAAACACACGACTCCTAATAGCTATAATTATTAGTCTTCAAATGAAGTAACTACTGATGTAATGTTACTCAGTGCACTGTCCATAGTCACCAATTAAAATGACCGCACTTTCACCTGTTACGCCCTGCTTATAAAATCATACTACTCCAAATTCAGTAATTTGTCTATGGAATAGAAGGAATTTGCAAGCAGATATGACCTCAATTGGCATTTGAAGCTGGTCTGCGACAAAGCAAGGCTGCGTGATGGATACAGAAGATCCCTGACACCTCACAGCGCTGTTGCCAATTGCCAACTTTCAACTGCGAAGCGCAAATGGCTGCATTCGAAAACAGTAGCCATCTGCAGAGCTATGACAACACTGAGCCTTTGCCATAGAAACGTTTACAAAATCGCGTTACGTTATTCCGGAAGTACGCAAAGACGCCGTGCCCAGCCCACTGCTCGTGGTCGTGCGGTAGCGTTCTCGCTTCCCACGCCCGGGTTCCCGGGTTCGATTCCCGGCGGGGTCAGGGATTTTCTCTCCCTCGTGATGACTGGGTGTTTTGTGCTGTCCTTAGGTTAGTTAGGTTTAAGTAGTTCTAAGTTCTAGGGGACTGATGACCATAGAAAGTTAAGACCCATAGTGCTCAGAGCCATTCCGGACTGAAGCGCCTAGAACCGCTCGGCCACCACGGCCGGCTTTCAAACTGTACTTTACTGTTCAGTACAAACCCTATAAGGAAATAAATGTACTGTGAAGGCGTTGTCAGTATGCACAACTGTTTAAAGAGCTGTCTATAAGAGCTACTAGAGTGGACCCCATACATTTTCCTTATTACTCACTTGTTTCAAACAAAAAATTTTCTTCCTTAGTGACAAGTAACTCCAAAATTTCTGTAAGACATCAGTGAATGAAAACAGAAAAAGCAAGTGACTTTTTGACATTTTCGTCTTCAAAGGGAGGTTCTATTCGTAACACAAAGATTGCAGCGATTAGTTATTTAAGAAAATCGGTAAAACGTGGCTTCTGCTTCGGGTTCTAATATCAACCCAAAGGAATTTAAAATATGCCCACTCATTCTCCGATTTACCCTCATGCGTTATTTCTTACGGTATGGCATGTCGTAGATAATTATATTGTGCTCTATCTAAATTCAGTTATAGTCCTGTAGCGAAACAATTATTACGTTTCACCAAAATATCATTTACATTTTCAAGTGTTGCAGTAACTCCATGAAGCAATGAGATATATTTTTGGTTCCTAGAAATATCAAGGAAGATCATTTATATATAACAAGAACAAGAGTAGACACTATATCGTTATCTGTGCCGCGCCTGTAGTATTTATTCACGATGCTGAAGATGTTGTTTCATTGTGTACATTCCATACGTTTTTTAATGCAACATTCTGCTCCATTTTTCTTAAATATGGTTAGACCCAGTTACTGCCAACATGATAAACAGAACTTGAACAAAATCTCAACAACTGTTAATTAATTATTAATTCACAAGACCGGTTTATCATCTTCAGGTGATAAATAGTGTCACATGGATTAGCGCACGAGACACCCCCCAGCGTTCGTATTCACAGAATCCAACCTTATGAAGATGGGATGTACTCAAAAAATAATAGCCGACGGAGCATTTATGCAGACAGTACAGAGGATGAGGCACTACAAACTCTTCAGAAACGAGAATAAATATACCAAACAGTAGGAGACCACAACAATAATGTCACACTCTCCAATTGGTTTTTGCGAGTGTAAAGCACTGGAGGCAGATTTCTAGCCAAAAAGGGCACAAAAATTAAGCAGGTTAGGAAACTAGCATGTCGTATTTTATAGCAGAACGCACTGTTAGGAAAACGCTTCCAGAAGAATTAAAACGATCCAATAAAATTTCATTTGAGGGACGACTCAGTAATATGTGATGGACCACGAAGAGAAGCAGTAGCCACATTCCGCTTGAGTTCCGTAATCAATTTATTTGTTTGCCGGTGGATGTTTGCACTATTGGTACACCTTTAAATCACAACGGCACCGTACCGTGGCATTCCACTAGACGAGCTAAATCAAAGTGGCGCAGCTCACTGATACAATTGAGTATTATACGATAATTCGCTTTCCGCACTGGATGCGGGACAATGCTGCAACAGTTCATGCTGAGTTGGTGAGGAAGTGTACGACAACAATGAAACTTCTTATGACACAGTGGTTAGATGGTGTAGATGATTCCATTGTGGCCAGACAAGTCAGAATTGCGGAGTACGAAGTGACAGACCATCTCTCAGTGAATTAGCGGGAATCGAGAGGGCCTGGAGCACGAAGATCGGAATCTCATACTCGAGGTGACAGCAGAAATCAGTCAGGGATCAGTTTTCAACGTCTTGGACGACATTTGAAATATAATCTCTTGCTGGGTTCCGCGATTGCTGACACGCATTCAGATAGCTCGCCAAAATGAGGGAGCGCTCGGAGATGTTACATCTGTGTCAATACAGGCCAATACAGATGTCTGTTTTAGTCGCCTTGTTACCATGTTCGAGTTTTGGGGGTCTCACAACGACCGTGAGACAAAGGACCAAAGGAAGCAGTATAAACATGCGCTTTCACCTTATTCCCGACCTTCATAGGAGATGCTTTGTTTTTGTGCTGCAATGGTGTGATGCTAACAGCTGACGCTCATAAGAAGTGAATCGTGACAGGAGAATGCTAACGAAATATAATGACTTGATTACGGAAAGCTTTGAAGACGAAACCTCGCTGGAAGCTGTCAGAGCGAGCGTTTCAACTCGCCAGTTCACTCTGCAACAGCACACGTTCACAAATGCCTTTTCTCTTGAAAGTCTCTTCGGGTTTGCTGCCGGATCCTAAAATTTTTTTTTTAGGATCCGGCAGCAAACCCGAAGAGACTTTCAAGACTTATTACGCCGAGAAAGCCTACGTAGTCACGCCTTTTCTCTTGCCTATACAAATAGCCCCCCACCACCATTTTCCCCTTAATCCCCTGACACATTTCCTGGTAACTTCACCTCTCTTCTGGGGTGAGGAAACCCATGCATGGCTGGCATTTTCAGTGTTAGTCAGTCAGTTAATTAGTTAGTTAGTTAGTTAGTTAGTTAGTTTCATATGCAATGCCTCATTTGCACGATAAATCGTAATGATGTAGAAGGACTCATTTTAAATTCACATCACAAATTAATTTGTAAATATGTCTACATGCTGAACACTTATAAGTTTTATTTTCTTCTTTTTAATAATATGGATTTCAGTTAGTAATTCCAATTCAGCAACTTTTACACATTACAATAATTCTCCTAGGAGTTGTCAAGGAGAAACTTTTGGCCCACCTGGCTTGATGACAGCTTCCACTCTCGCAGGCATACGTTCAATCAGGTGCTGGAAGGTTTCCTGGGGAATGGCAGCCCATTCTTCACGGAATGCTGCACTCAGGAGATGTATCGACGTCGGTCGGTGAGGCTGGCACAAAGTCGGCGCTCCAAAACATCCCAAAGATGTTCTATAGGATTCAGGTCAGGACTCTGTGCAGGCCAGGGATGTTGTTATCGTGTAATCACTCCGCCACAGGCCGTCAGCTATAAACAGGTGCTCGATCATGTTGAAAGATACAATCGCCGCCCCGAAGTGCTCTTCAACATGTAAGTAGGCTGTTTAGGTTCTTATATTGGTAACGCCACGTAGCGCTCTGTATGAAAATCACTGGCTGTGCTGTGTGCAGTCTGTGGTTGGGTAGCATTGTTGGAATTTGCTACTGTAGTGTTGGGCAGTTAGCTGTTAACAGCGCGTAGCATTGCGCAGTTGGAGGTGAACCGCCAGCAGTGGTGGATGTGGGGAGAGAAATGGCGGAGTTTTGAGAGAGGATGATCCGGACGTGTGTCCATCAGAGACAGTAAATTTGTAAGACTGAATGCCATGAGCTGATATATATTATGACTTTTGAACACTATTAAGGTAAATACATTGTTTGTTCCTTATCAAAATCATCGTTTGCTAACTATGCCTATCAGTAGTTAGTGCCTTCAGTAGTTAGAATCTTTTATTTAGCTGGCAGTAGTGGCGCTCGCTGTATTACAGTAGTTCGAGTAACGAAGAGTTTTGTGAGGTAAGTGATTCGTGAAAGGTATAGGTTAATTCTAGTCAGGGCCATTCTTTTGTAGGGATTATTGAAAGTCAGATTGCGTTGAGCTAAAAATATTGTGTGTCAGCATAGTGTTGATCAGAATAGGTAAAAAGCGCAATGTCTAAGCACGTTCAGTTCTGCTCAGCTGTTTAAAAATCAAATAACATAAGGGGTTTACCAGCACAGTAATTCATGAATTTTTCTAAGGGGAGGTTTCAAACAGTGGGAAGCAAGAATGTGCTTAAAGCATTAATGTAGGCCTGTGCTCTGATAGCGCCACGCAAAACAACAAAGGGTGCAAGCCTCCTCCATGAAAAACACGATCGCACCGTAACACCATCGTCCGAATTTCACTGTTGGCACTACACACGCTGGCAGTTCAAATTCACGGTCTCTGTCAGTCAACATACGAGCTCGTCCTGTACGCTTTTGTGCTGTACGTGTCCCTTCACGTTTCCACTTCACTATCGCATCAAAAAGAGTGAACCTAGGGATGTTTAGGAGTGTGTAAATTTCGCGTACAGACCTATGACACAAGTGACACCCAATCACCTGACCACGTTCCAAGCCATTGTATTTCGCAGAGCGCCATATTCTGCTGTCTTACTATGTCTAATGACTTCTCAGGTCGCTGATATGAAGCACCTGGCAGTAGGTGGCAGCACAAAGTACCTAATATGAAAAACGTATGTTTTTGGGGGAGTCCGAATACTTTTCATCACGTAATGTACATTGCGTACGCTCTACTACCGCAATTTTTATACACTACTGGCCATTAAAATTGCTACACCAAGAAGAAGTGCAGATGATAAACGGGTATTCATTGGACAAATATATTATACTAGAACTGACATGTGATTACATTTTCACGCAATTTGGGTGCATGGATCCTGAGAAATCAGTACCCAGAGCAACCACCGCTGGCCGTAATAACGGCCTTGATACGCCTGGACATTGAGTCAAACAGAGCTTGATTGGCGTGTACAGGTACAGTTCCCCATGCAGCTTCAACACGGTACCACAGTTTATCAAGAGTAGTGACTGGCGTATTGTGACGAGTCAGTTGATCGGCCACCATTGACCAGACGTTTTCAATTGGTGAGAGACCTGGAGGATGTGCTGGCCAGGGCTGCAGTCGAACATTTTCTGTATCCAGAAAGACCCGTACAGGACCTGCAACATGCGGTCGTGCACTATCCTGCTGAAATGTAGGGTTTCGCAGGGATCGAATGAAGGGTAGAGCCACGGGTCGTAACACATCCGAAATGTAACGTCCACTGTTCAAAGTGCCGTCAATGCGAACAAGAGGTGACGGAGACGTGTAACCAATGGCACCTCATACCATCATGCCGGGTGATATGCCAGTATGGCGATGACGAATACACGCTTCCAATGCGCGTTCACCGCCATGTCGCCAAACACGGATGCGATCATCATGATGCTGTAAACAGAACCTGAATTAATCCGAAAAAATGACGTATTGCCATTCGTGCACCCAGGTTCGTTGTTGAGTACACCATCGCAGGCGCTCCTATCTGTGATGCAGCGTCAAGGGTAACCGCAGCTATGGTCTCCGAGCTGATTGTCCATGCTGCTGCAAACGTCGTCGAACTGTTTGTGCAGATGGTTGTTGTCTTGCAAACGTCCCCATCTGTTGACTCAGGGATCGAGACGTGGCTGCACGATCCGTTACAGCCATGCGGATAAGATGCCTGTCTTCTCGACTGCTAGTGATACGAGGCCGTTGTGATCAAAGTCGGAAACGTGATGGTACGCATTTCTCCTCCTTACACGAGGCATCACAACATCTTTTCACTAGGCAACGCCGGTCAACTGCTGTTTGTGTGTGAGAAATCGATTGGAAACTTTCCTCATGTCAGCACGTTGTAGGTGCCGCCACCGGCGCCAACCTTGTGTGAATGCTCTGAAAAGCTAATCATTTGCATATCACAGCATCTTCTTCCTGTCGGTTAAATTTCGCGTCTGTAGCACGTCATTGATGTAGCAATTTTATTGGCCAGTAGTGTATATGCATAGCCGCTATCCCATGACTTTTCTCACCTCAGTGTATAAATTTATAAGCTTCGTTAATAGTGTTTCACTGAAGTGGGTAAAAGGGGAAGCACTGTCTGGCGTATGTATAGTTTCTCGGTGCACGGTAGCACACTGCGGCACGACGGATGGCGCATTGCGTAGCGTGGGAGACAGCCACTTTCCCACAGCATCAACAGAGGTACAACACTGACTTTAAGACTGAACTGCGTATTGGATCGCCATAAGTACACCTGTAAACCCGATGGCGGGCTGTGTGGTGGCGACATTCAGCAGTGCAAGGTGCAGAGTTATTGAGGGACAGGGATGGGGTGGAGGGGACCTGGTGGGCTGTCGCGCTGCCCGTCACTGCTGCTGAGGACCGCAGGGCGGGTCCTCCCTCCACAGGAGCGAGCACGCACTCCAGCCGCATTGTCCCTCCCCGTCAGCCTTTACACGTATCCATTGATCCGCGTCAGAGTGGCCAACACCTCAGGCGCCGTAGCAGCAGCTTCTAGAGTGGTTTCCATCGAGGATCCACACTCTGGAACTAATTTCCATGACGGTCCGTTAATTGAATTTGTTATGGACAAACAGTACTCTAACTGAGGTAAATAACAATCAAATAACGTAACTACAGTAATGCACTTGAGTGCAGCGTTTGTGTATAGTAATAACTACGGGACCAGGTGCACAAAGTATAGCAATGTAAAGAAGGTACATTATAATTGCTGTTGTTTGGACGATAATTATCTGTTTTTAGAACACGGTGAAATTTATTCTTGAAGAGCAAAAATGGAATGAGCTCCAAGTACCATTTTTTCACAAAACGCGATTGTAGTGCTGCTGTGTTCTCGGTCTCTGTTGTATGTCCCTAGACTTGGTGAAGGAGCAAATCATGGAGAAAGTCTTTGAAACATGCACTAGCATCTACATCTAGATATCTACATACATACTCCGCAATCCACCATACGGTGCGTGACGGAGGGTACCTCGTACCACAACTAGCATCTTCTCTCCCTGTTCCACTTCCAAACAGAACCAGGCAAAAATGACTGCCTATATGCCTCTGTACGAGCCCTAATCTCTCTTATCTTATCTTTGTGGTCTCTCCGCGAAATGTGAGTTGGCGGCAGTAAAACTGTACTGCAATCAGCCTCAAATTCTCAAAAATGGTTCAAATGGCTCTGAGCACTATGGGACTCAACTGCTGTGGTCATTAGTCCCCTAGATCTTAGAACTACTTAAACCTAACTAACCTAAGGACATCACACACATCCATGCCCGAGGCGGGATTCGAACCTGCGACCGTAGCAGTCGCACGGTTCCGGACTGCGCGCCTAGAACCGCGAGACCACCGCGGCCGGCCTCAAATTCTGGTTCTCTAAATTTCCTCAGTAGCGATTCACGAAAAGAACGTCTCCTTTCCTCTAGAGACTCCTACCCGAGTTCCTGAAGCATTTCCGTAACACTCGCGTGATGATCAAACCTACCAGTAACAAATCTAGGAGCCCGCTTCTGAATTGCTTCTATGTCCTCCCTCAATCCGACCTCATAGGGATCCCAAACGCTCGAGCAGTACTCAAGAATAGGTCGTATTAGTGTTTTATAAGCGGTCTCCTTTACAGATGAACCACATCTTCCCAAAATTCTACCAATGAACCGAAGACGACCATCCGCCTTCCCCACAACTGCCATTACGTGCTAGTCCCACTTCATATCGCTCTGCAATGTTACGCCCAAATTTTTAATCGACGTGACTGTGTCAAGCGCTACACTTCTAATGGAGTATTCTAACATTACGGGATTCTTTTTCCTATTCATCTGCATTAATTTACATTTATCTATATTCAGAGTTAGCTGCCATTCTTTACGCCAATCACAAATCCTGTCCAAGTCATCTTGCATCCTCCTACAGTCACTCAACGACGACACCTTCCCGTACAACACAGCATCATCAGCAAACAGCCGCACATTGCTATCCACCCTACCCAAAAGATCGTTTATGTGGATAGAAAACAACAGCGGACCTACCACACTTTCCTGGGGCACATATCTACATACATACTCCGCAATCCACCATACGGTGCGTGGTGGAGGGTACATCGTACCACAACTAGCATCTTCTCTCCCCGTTCCACTTCATATCGCTCTGCAATGTTACGCCCAAATATTTAATCGACGTGACTGTGTCACCTCCGATGAACACTCACCATCGAGGACAACGTACTGGGCAGACAGCCATGTTGTCCTTTTCTCCGGAGTTCAAAAATTTAAAACGTAACAGAAGTGTTATTTGTTGACCACAGTTCTACTACAAGATGTTTCACAATGTTTTGACGATTTCAGATTTGAATAACGCACGCTAGAAAACAAGATAGAGCAACTGTGGTGCTGTCTGTTAGTAGTGCGGAGTGCCAAGTTTCATCCCATACACAGATCAGTAATCGCGTCAAAGCAACACCGTGCATTCGTGGTGGAGTGCTGCTTTCGTCACAGCGAATCTGTCTCGCGCGTACAACATATTTCTTGTAAATGTTTCAAGATTCAGTTCCGATATTCAATCCCTGCTCGTAAAACACTGTTGAACTGGGAAAGAAACTTCCGTGCAACTGCCAGTGCGTCGAATCGAAAGTCACCCGGCCCTCGGAAAACCGTCCGAACTCCCGAAAACATCGAAAATGTGTGTAGCCTCGTCATTCGTTGCGAAAAGTTTCCAACAAGACGGCGCGACACGCCACACATCCAATAAGACATTGCAAGTTCTCCGTGGAGCGGTTAGTAACAGCATGATTTCCAAATGCGCATGTGTCAAATTGTCGCCTAGTTTGCCAGATTTAACCGAGCCAGACTTTTACCTATGGTGCTAAATGAAGGCGAGAATGTACTCCGTTCGGCCGACACGTTTGCGAAAGTTAAAGAATTCCTCCAGAAGTTACGAAAAATGTGTTCAAAAACTGGGTGAAACGCATCGAGTGCTGTGTATCCACGAATGGTCATCATTTGTCCGATGTAGTATTTCAAAAGTGAACTAGAACAAATATTGTACCTTTGTTTCGCTATTAGTTTGAGTGTTATTCAGACCTGAAATTGTCAAAACACTGTGAAACACCCTGCATTCAAAGCATAAACAATAAGAGTCTGGCGCAGTAGTTAGATCGGTTACTGCTGCTACAATGACAAGTTATTAATATTTAAGGGAGTTTTAACGTGATGTATTAGTCGGCATTTTCCCGTTCGGCCATTTCAAGAGTATGTCGTGAATATCGGGAATCCGGTAAAACATCAGATCTCCGACATCGCTGCGGCGGATAAAAGATCCTGCATGAACGGGACCAACGACGACAGAAGAGAATCGTTCAACGCGACAGAAGTGCGAGCCTCCCACAAATTGCTGCAGATTTCAATGATGGGCCATCAACATGTGTCAGTGTGCGAACCATTCAACGAAACATCATCGATAAGGGCTTTCGGACCCGAAGGTCGAGTTGTATACCCTTGATGACTGCACGACACGAAGCTTCACGCCTCGCCTGGGCCTGTCAAGACCGACACTGTACTGTTGATGAATGGAATCACGTTGCCTAGTCGGACGAGTCTCGTTTCAAATTGTATTGAGAGGATGGACATGTATGAGTATGGAGACAACCTCAAGAATCCATGGACCCTGAATGTCAACAGGGGACTGTACAAACTCGTGGAGCTCTGTAATGGTGTGGGACGTGTGCAGTTGTAGTGATATGGGACCCTTGCTATGTCTAGATACGACTCTGACAGATGACACGTGCGTAAGCATCCTGTCTGATCACCTGTATCCATTCATGTCCATTGTGCATTCCGACGGACTTGGACAATTCCAGCAGGACAATGCGACACCCCACACGTCCACAGTTCCTGCAGAGTGACTCCAGCAACACTCTATTGAGTTCAAACACTCCCGCTGGCCAGCAAACTCAACAGACATGGACGTTATTGAGCATATCTGGGATGCCTTGCAACATGCTGCTCAGAAGAGATCTCCACCCCCTCGTACTCTTACGGATTTATGGACAGCCCTGTAGGATTCATTGTGTCATTTCCCTCCAGCACTACTTCAGACATTAGTCGAATCCATACTATGTAGTTTGCCGCACTTCCGCGTGCGCAGTGTACAACACGACGTACTGTGCTACATGCAGTTCCGGCTCGAAACAAATGCAATATTCAAGTTTCTTCATTTACCTCTTGGACACGTGGAAGAGGAATTATTGATTCAAAATTTACGCAGAACTGGTCTGCGTGTATTCCTGACGCATTTCAAGATGTTACAAATAGTTTTCTGCGAACGTTATTCTCTGCATTTCAAGATGTTACAAATAGTTTTCTGCGAACGTTATTCTCTTTTGTTATCTGCAGGCCTATTAGTCTTAACTTCACAGAAAACGTTCTGTCTGATGTATTTGTAACTACAAAGAGATACTCTCTGTGAGAAGGGTACCACGTTCAGCTGAAGACTAGCTGGTGTTCTATATCTTACTTATTTAGTGCCAATACACGCACATTCTTCCGTCTCGACTGCTGAGTGTCCATGCTGCCTTCCAATACGCTGTATGAATCACTTGGCTCCTTTACATGACGTGTACCTAATTTTCCATTGCGTTGCGACTGTGTTCTGGCTGTAAACCAAGAAGTGCCACGTCTGGTGGCGGGAGTGGTGAAACTGGCAGCAGATTTCGCTGTCATCTCACCCATATGATATAATTCTCACTTAAGCAGAAAACAATAATACACAACGATAAATTAAGTCGAGCCGGAAGGAAAAGATGATAAAAATCTGATTATTCAGTCTAACAAGGGAACCACCCCATCGCACCCCCCTCAGATTTAGTTGCCACAGTCGATAGGCCATGAAAAACTGAACACAGATCAATCGAGAAAACAGGAAGAAGTTGTGTGGAACTATGAAAAAATTAAGCAAAACATACAAACTGAGTAGTCCATGCGCAAGATAGGCAACATCACAGGAATTAGTGAGCTCAGGAGCGCCGTGGTCCCGTGATTAGTGTGAGCAGCTGCGGAACGAGAAATCCTTGGTTCAAGTCTTCCCTCTAGTGGAAAGTTTAATTTTTTATTTTCAGACAATTATCAAAGTTCAGGCACTCACACATAATCAACTTCGCTCTCCAAAATTCCAGGACATGTTCAGATTTGCTTGAACACGTGCAGGATTTGACGGTCTACGAACGGAAAAATTTGAAAACGTTCAAAACATATATTTTGACAGAACACAGGGAAAACTGTGCGACTGTGAAACTGTTGCATTCATTTGTTGCAGTTTATGTGACAAACTCTTATGTTTTCATCACTTTTTTGGAAGTGATTATCACATCCACAAGAAAACCTAAATCCGGCAAGGTAGAAGAATCTTTTTACCCATTCGCCAAGTGTACAAGTTAGGTGGGTCGACAACATATTCCTGTCATGTGACGCACATGCCGTCACCAGTGTCGTATGGAATATATCAGACGTGCTTTCCTGTGGAGGAATCGGTTGACCTATGACCCTGCGATAAAATGTTTTCGGTTCCCATTGGAGAGGCACGTCCTTTCGTCTACTAAACGCACGGTTTTGCGGTGCGGCCGCAAAACACAGGCACTAAACGTATTACAGCGAACAGAGACGTCAATGAACGAACGGACAGATCATAACTTTGCGAAAATAAAGAAAGAAAAATTTTTCACTCCAGGGAAGACTTGAACCAAAGACCTCTCGTACCGCAGTTGCTCACGCTATTCACGGGACCACGGCGCTTCTCAGCTCACAATTTGCTGTGATGATACCTACCTTGCGCATGGACTACTCAGTTTGTATATTTTGCTTATTTTTTTCATAGTTCCAAACAACTTCTTCCTGTTTTCTCGATTGATCTGTGTTCAGTTTTTCAAGGCCTATCCACTGTGCCAACTTATAACAAAATCTGAGGGGGGTGCGATGGGGAGGTTCCCTTGTAATCAACAACGGAATTAAGAAATCATCTTACATTTACAACAGGATGGAAAAAAGAAATGGAAAGAACAGACTTGATGTTCACACAGATTTTGCATAATGTGATGATAGTGAAACGTTGGGGCAACAAGACGCTAGTGCCAGGAGAACTCTATCGTTGTTGCAATAGTCGCTAGGAAACAGCGCAACTTTGAAGTTAAGAGCAGTTATAACTTAAATTATGTTTACTCACTATGGGTGATGCAGAACAAGTGACTGCACATTAAGTGAATATAACTGCAGGTAGCTGCGACTACCACTATGTACTGTTATTGTTGTGTCTAGGAATCCTGAATAGTAGGCTCGCTACATAAACAATCAAACAAATCTTATTATCGAGTTTTATTACAAATTTATACAAATACTTACAAAGGGCTGCATACTAAATCAACTTAAGTGCAGTGCTGCTTTTCTCTAGATGTGCTAAGAACAGATTCTAATGAAGAGGTTACGTTGCGTCGGCTAACGAAGTGGCTAACGCTGAAGCTGCTATCGAACTGGGCTGCCACCAGTCGGGCGCGGCGCATGTGTCCTCTTCACCTAAGTGCCGCTGCTGTCGCCCTGTCGTCCAGGAGGGAGGTCGGTCATCGTGCAATTGGCTCACCTCTTCTCACAGCCTTCTCTTTTCTGTCGTTCCCGACTGCCGTGTCGGCGCTCACTTAAACCCGTAACAGTTATTATATGTTTTCAATGAACTACTTTTCTTACCGTATAATACACTACTGGCCACTAAAATTGCTACACCACGAAGATGACGTGCCGGCCGCGGTAGTCTCGCGGTTCTAGGCGCGCAGTCCGGAACCGTGCGACTGCTACGGCCGCAGGTTCGAATCCTGCCTCGGGCATGGATGTGTGTGATGTCCTTAGGTTAGTTAGGTTTAAGTAGTTCTAAGTTCTAGGGGACTACTGACCACAGCAGTTGAGTCCCATAGTGCTCAGAGCCATTTTTTGAAGATGACGTCCTACAGAAGCGAAATTTAACCGACAGGAATAAGATGCTGTGATATGCAAATGATTAGCTTTTCAGAGCATTCACACAAGTTTGGCTCCGCTGGCGACACCTACAACGTGCTGACATGACGAAAGTTTCCAACCGATTTCTCATACACAAACAGCAGATGACCGGCGTTGCCCGGTGAAACGTTGTTGTCATGCCTCGTGTAAGGAGGAGAAACGCGTACCATCACGTTTCCGACTTTGATAAAGGTCGGATTGTAGCCTATCGCGATTTCGGTTTATCGCATCGCGACATTGCTGCTCAAGTTGGTCGAGATCCAATGACTGTTAGCAGAATATGGAATCGGTGGGTTCAGGAGGGTAATACGGAACGCCGTGCTGGAGTCCAACGGCCTCGTATCACTAGCAGTCGAGATGACAGGCATCTTACCCGCATGGCTGTAACGGATCGTGCAGCCACGTCTCGATCCCTAAGTCAACAGATGGGGACGTATGCAAGACAACAACCATCTGCACGAACAGTTCGACGACGTTTGCAGCAGCATGGACTGTCAGCTCGGAGACCATGGCTGCGGTGACACTTGACGCTGCATCTGTTTACAGCATCATGATGGTCGCATCCGTGTTTGCCGACATCGCGGTAAACGCACATTGGAAGCCTGTATTCCTCATCGCCATACTGGCGTATCACCCGGCGTGATGGTATGGGGTGCCATTGGTTACACGTCTCGGTCACCTCTTGTTCGCATTGACGGTACATTGAACAGTAGACGTTACATTTCGGATGTGTTACGACCCGTGGCTCTAACCTTCATTCGATCCCTGCGAAACCCTACATTTCAGCAGGATAATGCACGTCTGTGTGTTGCAGGTCCTGTACGAGCCTTTCTGGATACAGAAAATGTTCGACTGCTGCCCTGGCCAGCACATTCTCCAGATCTCTCACCAATTGAAAACGTCTGGTCAATGGTGGCCAATTAACTGGCTCGTCACAATACGCCAGTCACTACTATTGATGAGCTGTGGTATCGTGTTCAAGCTTCATGGGCAGCTGTACCTGTACACGCCATCCAAGCTCTGTTTCACTCAATGCCCAGGCGTATCAAGGCCGTTATTACGGCCAGCGGTGGTTTTTCTGGGTACTGATTTCTCAAGATCTATGCACCAAAATTGCGTGAAAATGTGATCACATGTCAGTTGTAGTATAATATATTTGTCCAATGTATACCCGTTTATCATCTGCATTTCTTGTTGGTGTAGCAATTTTAATGGCCAATAGTGTAAGAAGTAACATTTGTAGAATTCTCGGGTGTCCAGAATATTTCACCAAAAAGACTCGTTGCCGTCTTCACTTGGCTTCGGATTTCAACCATCACTGAATATCGTTGAGCAATTATTAGCATGTCACCCGACCGAACACCTGACAAATAAGCCGAGGAAACATCACATCGCATATAAGGAAAAGCATTCTAACACATGGAGCACTGGGAATAGCAGCAGCTTATGAACTCATGGTAGGGTGCTTTCGAAATGTTTAGAGTAAACCACACCGTTATGCTGAACGTCCGTGTATCAGAGTCTGCCACTGGAGTCCACGCGATGCCTTTGCTTGAAGTAGACGAACCTGTAAAGAAACGCGCTGCTCTTCTTTTGGTTTTATCTAGTTCTTCTGTCAATCTTATCTGAAGAACACTACTCAGCTATCAGTCGAACGAGGTTTTTGTAAGCCTCCTCATCCATGAGCGTATTCCACTCCTTGAAAATACTTCCAAAGATCCGCAGTCATGTGCCTCTCCTACCATTAACGTAAAGTGGTTGTTACACTTTAAATCGCTCCGCACGCATACTATCATATCTTTAATGGATCTCACTGCTTCTACTATTTTTTCTGCAATAGTGTAATCGTACGGAAACGCGTATTTTCACATATTAGTGGGTAGTGCGTTTTATTTCTTTACGTCGAAATTCATCTTCCAGTCCCTTCGATCTTATTTTGGTCTTTCTCCATTTCGCTACAGTTTTAGAGTTTCCTGCGACTTTCCTAAATAGGGCAGCTTGATCCGCGAACGATCTCACGGACCTTCATATGGAACATAGTAAGAGCTGTCTAGAAAGGCCTGACAGTATCACTGAGACAATGCAATTTCAGATTAATGTTTTGTTCTGTGAAGCAACATTTGTGCTTCAGGTATCATGTACTGTCACGTGCCTACAACAGTTCGTTTCAGTCACATTTATGCATCTTGGTGTTGTTATGACACATCCTAGCAAAGCTACCGCTGCTACGCTATGTCTGGCAGGACAAATTTCGATAAGAAAATTATAGGAAGAAAACATCCTATATAATTCAATGTTTCACTGGATGTGTCACACTGGACCATTGTTTTTTTTTCGGAATATAAAATTTTCGACACTCAGCTAAAGAGATGATGTGTGTCCATGGCCTACCGAATGTAGTTCCGATTACAAAGGGTTGTCAGTATTAATGTGACATATGGAACATAGTAAGAGATGTCTAGAAAGGCCCGACAGTATCACTGAGACAATGCAATTTCAGATTAATGTTTTGTTCTGTGAAGCAACATTTGTGCCTCAGGTATCACCAGACAGCTGTGCGTGTAACGGCCTCACATTTCTAGGACGGCGTTAGTCAATAACTTTGCACTGACAACTGTAGCTCCTCTCATGAAGAACTGTCGCAATAGATTTGTTCACTTATTGTTGTAGTCTGCATTTGAACAGAATGTTGCGGCTTATAATCAACTTGAAATAGCATCTCAGATTGAGCAGCCTGAGAAAGTGTTACATTCTTTCAAATTCAACGATGCGTGCCAAATAAGCCAGCATACGAACGTAATCTTACCGTGATGTTCTTTATCACGCTGGTTTTGTGCATTTTCAAATTTTAGGAATTCACAGCGCGTAATTCCTGCTCAGAATATGCCATTGTGGACACGGTATGAGAAAAGATGAAAGAAAATCGGAAGCGACAGTTTTCGTTGTAACTAAAGACGCCATTTTTTGAACAGCACAAGGAGACGTCTTAAGTGTGTAAAAGTTCCATTTATTGCGATGTAAAAGCGCTATACCTGGCCCCAGCTGTCGCAAACAACGTTCGCCACAGGACGTTAATCTGCTGCCCTCTTCCGTGACCTGGAGCACCGATTTAGACCGTGAGGAGGCAGTGACGTCTATTTCTGGCGAACTACATTAAGTCAGTTTATTGTGGATGGGTCATCGCCCGACTTCTATCGATTGCACGCTCCAGGGTTTTTCCGACAGCAGCGGAAGCTCGCCGACATTAGACGTGTAAGGAGAGTGGCTGAAGCAAATTGTGAGCTTCCAAATCCACAGTTCCCTAACTCTACCTTCCCACACGTACAACATTTCAAGAATCTTATCGGTCGCATATTTAATTAAAGATTGGTTAGTTGATTTGCGGGAGGGGACCACACAGCGATGTCATCAGTTCCATCTGGTTAGGGAACAATGGGGAAGGAAGTCGGCCGTGTCCTTTCCAAGAAACCATCCCGGTATTTGCCTGGAGCGATTTAGGGAAATCACGGAAAACCTAAAGCAGGATGGCCGGACGCGGGTTTGAATCGTCGTCCTCCCGAATGCGAGTCAAGTTGCTAACCACTGCGCCAACTTGCTCGGTTTTATTTAAAGGTTATCGGACTTTATGCATCTGGGGGATAGACCTGATATACAGATAAACAACAATAGTAACAGTCAGCACTCAATAACCATTCAGACTAGTGTAAAAACAATAACTGATTACGCGCAAATAATGCTTGTCAAAATCTACAAAGCATGACTGCTGAACGAACCAAGCTGCACACCATCCCGCAGGATATATTATAAGATGCTGTAGACACCAGCTGCATAAAACCAATGAAGTAAAACGTAAAATCCCGTTCATGTGCATATTTCTACAATATTGCTAACGGACCGATGTGGCGTAAGCAGCCCGTGGAAGCTAGCAATACACTCTTTTGGGTGTACCTAATTTTATTAAGACAACCCATCACTTTCATTTGACTCTTAAAGTGGGTAAATCCCCAAAAGCTGTGACTCCATAATTGTGCATCTACATTATGCGAAATACAGCTATTTTATTTGTATTCGTAATAGACAGACCTGAAGATGTGTCTTTACCGACGTGAAATCGGTAATTGCGAATAAAGCTATGCGTTTTCTGGAAACACCTTATAATTCCTGACTTTTTAATGGTTATAGTTTTTATGATAATCTGAATGGCTATTGAGTGTTGAGTGTCATTATTGGTATTCACAGTGTCTCTGAACTGTGGCTGACGTCCACAGAAAGGTGTCTGTACACTGGCAAAAACCAGTGATGTTACGTATCACCCTGGAAGAATGTTGTGTAACTTTACGTTTCCGTTCATGACCAATTATACTCGCGAACGAGGAAAAGGTGTGAAATTGGAAAATTTCGGGTAACTTCCTATGGGACCAAACTGCTAAGATCATCGGTCCCTAGGCTTACACATTACTTAATCTAACTTAAACTAACTTACGCTAACGACAACACACACACACACCAATGCCCGAGGGAGGACTCGAACCACCGACGAGAGGAGCCGCGCGAACGGTGACAAAACGCCTCATACCGCGCGGCTGCCCCGCGTGGCGAAGAGATGTGATTAATTATTATACAGGGTGATTCAAAAAGAATACCACAACTTTAGGAATTTAAAACTCTGCAACGACAAAAGGCAGAGCTAAGCACTATCTGTCGGCGAATTAAGGGAGCTATAAAGTTTCATTTAGTTGTACATTTGTTCGCTTGAGGCGCTGTTGACTAGGCGTCAGCGTCAGTTGATGCTAAGATGGCGACCGCTCAACAGAAAGCTTTTTGTGTTATTGAGTACGGCAGAAGTGAATCGACGACAGTTGTTCAGCGTGTATTTCGAACGAAGTATGGTGTTAAACCTCCTGATAGGTGGTGTATTAAACGTTGGTATAAACAGTTTACAGAGAATGGGTGTTTGTGCAAAGGGAAAAGTTCTGGACGGCCGAGAACGAGTGATGAAAATGTAGCACGCATCCAGCAAGCATTTGTTCGCAGCCCAGGAAAATCGACTCGCAGAGCTAGCAGAGAGCTGCAAATTCCACAATCAACTGTATGGAGAGTCCTACGAAAAAGGTTAGTTATGAAACCTTATCATCTGATATTGGTTCAAGCACTGTCTGCAGCTGATAAGATTAAAAGAATCGATTTATGTGATTTTATCCATGCTCAAATGGAAACAGATGAATCTTTCGTTTCAAAGATTGTGTTTAGTGATGAAGCAACTTTCCACACTAACGGGAAAGTCAACCGTCACAATGTCTGTATATGGGGCACTGAGAATCCGCGGGAAACAACTCAGTATGAACGTGACTCGCCTAAGGTGAACGTTTTCTGTGCCATTTCAGCCAATAAAGTTTTTGGTCCCTTTTTCTTCGAAGGTGCTACTGTAACTGGACTACAGTATCTGGAGATGTTAGAGAATTGGCTGTTCCCTCAGCTCGAACAAGAAGCACAATAATTCATATTTCAGCAGGATGGAGCGCCACCACATTGGCACTTATCTGTCTATAACTACCTGAACGTCAACTACCCGAGGTGATGGATCGGCCGCCAGGCAGCCCGTGACAGAGCACTTCATCACTGGCCTCCAAGAAGCCCTGATCTTACCCCCTGCGATTTTTTCTTATGGGGGTATGTTAAGGATATGGTGTTTCGGCCACCTCTCCCAGCCACCATTGATGATTTGAAACGGGAAATAACAGCAGCTATCCAAACTGTTACGCCTGATATGCTACAGAGAGTGTGGAACGAGTTGGAGTATCGGGTTGATATTGCTCGTGTGTCTGGAGGTGGCCATATTGAACATCTCTGAACTTGTTTTTGAGTGAAAAAAAACCTTTTTAAATACTCTTTGTAATGATGTATAACAGAAGGTTATATTATGTTTCTTTCATTAAATACACATTTTTAAAGTTGTGGTATTCTTCTTGAATCACCCTGTATAAGATAGCAGCTACTGCTGCGCGATTACTATGTGGTGGGCCATGTCGAACGAATAATACAGTAAACACTACATAATAAATAAATAGACTATAATAAATTTCCTTTGGACGGAAAGCTTCTGTGCACAAATCAATTCAGATTTGGAAAACAATGATCATGCGAATTTCACCTTGTGCTCTTCTGGCATGACATCCTGTGAACCGTGGATGAAGGAGAATTGCTGATGATGCTGTGCGCACGGGCAGATATCGGGGCAGATATCGTTGCTGACTCACTGTAGGAGGATACAATGTGAGTTGGACAAAATTTCTGGTTAGTGCGATAAGTGGCAGCTTGTTCTAAATGAGGAAAAATGTAAGTTAATGCAAGTGATTAGGAAAAGCAATCCCGCCATGTTCGATTATAGCATCAGTAGTGTACTGCTTGACACGGTCCCGTCGATTACATATCTAGGCGTAAAGTTGCAGAGCTATATAGAATGGAACGAAAATCTAAGGGCGGCACTAGGGAAGGTGAATGACTGACTTAGGTTTGTTGTTGTTGTGGTCTTCAGTCCAGAGACTGGTTTGATGCAGCTCTCCATGATACCCTATCCCGTGCAAGCCTCTTCATCTCCGAGTAACTATTAGGACCTAGCCGTCCGAAGTGGCCGTGCGGTTCTAGGCGCTACAGTCTGGAACCGAGCGACCGCTACGGTCGCAGGTTCGAATCCTGCCTCGGGCATGGAAGTGTGTGATGTCCTTAGGTTAGTTAGGTTTAATTAGTTTTAAGTTCTAGGCGACTGATTACCTCAGAAGTTAAGTCGCATAGTGATCAGAGCCATTTGAACTAGAACCTACATCCTTCTGAATCTGCTTAGTGTATTCATCCCTTGGTCTCCCTCTACGATTTTCACCCTCCACGTTTCCCTCCAATACTAAATTGGTGTTCCCTTGATGCCTCAGAACGTGTCCTACCAATGGATCATTTCTTTTAGTCAGGTGGTGCCACAAATTCCTCTTATCACCAATTCTATTCAATACCACCTCATTAGTTACGTGATCTACCCATCCAATCTTCAGCATTCTTCTGTAGCACCAAATTCCGAAAGCATCTATTCTCTTCCTGTCTAAACTACACTCCTGGAAATTGAAATAAGAACACCGTGAATTCGTTGTCCCAGGAAGGGGAAACTTTATTGACACATTCCTGGGGTCAGATACATCACATGATCACACTGACAGAACCACAGGCACATAGACACAGGCAACAGAGCATGCACAATGTCAGCACTAGTACAGTGTATATCCACCTTTCGCAGCAATGCAGGCTGCTATTCTCCCATGGAGACGATCGTAGAGATGCTGGATGTAGTCCTGTGGAACGGCTTGCCATGCCATTTCCACCTGGCGCCTCAGTTGGACCAGCGTTCGTGCTGGACGTGCAGACCGCGTGAGATGACGCTTCATCCAGTCCCAAACATGCTCAATGGGGGACAGATCCGGAGATCTTGCTGGCCAGGGTAGTTGACTTACACCTTCTAGAGCACGTTGGGTGGCACGGGATACATGCGGACGTGCATTGTCCTGTTGGAACAGCAAGTTCCCTTGCCGGTCTAGGAATGGTAGAACGATGGGTTCGATGACGGTTTGGATGTACCGTGCGCTATTCAGTGTCCCCTCGACGATCACCAGTGGTGTACGGCCAGTGTAGGAGATCGCTCCCCACACCATGATGCCGGGTGTTGGCCCTGTGTGCCTCGGTCGTATGCAGTCCTGATTGTGGCGCTCACCTGCACGGCGCCAAACACGCATACGACCATCATTGGCACCAAGGCAGAAGCGACTCTCATCGCTGAAGACGACACGTCTCCATTCGTCCCTCCATTCACGCCTGTCGCGACACCACTGGAGGCGGGCTGCACGATGTTGGGGCGTGAGCGGAAGACGGCCTAACGGTGTGCGGGACCGTAGCCCAGCTTCATGGAGACGGTTGCGAATGGTCCTCGCCGATGCCCCATGAGCAACAGTGTCCCTAATTTACTGGGAAGTGGCGGTGCGGTCCCCTACATCACTGCGTAGGATCCTACGGTCTTGGCGTGCTACCAGTGTTAAAGACTGCGATGGAGCTCCGTATGCCACGGCAAACTGGCTGACACTGACGGTGGCGGTGCACAAATGCTGCGCAGCTAGCGCCATTCGACGGCCAACACCGCGGGTCCTGGTGTGTCCGGTGTGCCGTGCGTGTGATCATTGCTTGTACAGCCCTCTCGCAGTGTCCGGAGCAAGTATGGTGGGTCTGACACACCGGTGTCAATGTGTTCTTTTTTCCATTTCCAGGAGTGTATTTATCGTCCATGTTCCACTTCCATACGTGGCAACACTCCACACAAATACTTTCAGAAAAGGCTTCCTCACACTTAAATCCATATTCGAAGTTAACAAATTTCTCTTCTTTAGAAACGCTTTCCTTTCCATAGCCATTCTAAAATTTTATATCCTCCCTACTTCGACCATCGTCAGTTATTTTGCTCCCCAAATAGCAAAACTCCTTTACTACTTTAAGTGTCTCATTTCCTAATCTAATTCCCTCAGTATCACCCGACTTAATTCGACTACATTCCATTATCCTCGTTTTGCTTTTGTTGATGTTCATCTTATATCCTCCTTTCAAGACACTGTCCATTCCGTTCAACTGCTCTTCCAAGTCCTTTGCTGTCTCTGACAGAATTACAATGTCATCGGTGAACCTCAGAGTTTTTATTTCTTCTCCATGGATTCTAATTCTTACTCCATATTTTTCTTTTGTTTCCTTTACTGCTTGCTCAATATACAGATTGAATAACATCGGGGTAGGCTGCAACCCTGTCTCACTTCCGTCTCAACCACTGCTTCCCTATCATACCCCTCGACTTTTATAACTGCCATCTAGTTTCCTTTCGTTCCCTGTATTTTACCCCTGCCACCTTCAGAATTTGAAAGAGAGTATTCCAGTTAACATTGTCAAAAGCTTTCTCTAAGTCTACAAATGCTAGACACTTAGGTTTGCCTTTCCTTAATGTATCTTGTAAGGTAAGTCGCAGGGTCAGTACTGCCTCGCGCGTTCCAACATTTCAACGAAATCCAAACTGGTCTTCCCTGGGGTCATATTCTACCAGTTTTTTCCATTTGTCTGTAAAGAATTCGTGTTATTATTTTACAGGTAATACTAAGGTGATAGTTCGGTAATTTTCACACCTGTCGACATCTGCTTTCTTTGGGACTGGAATTATTATATTCTTCTTGACGTCTGAGGGTATTTCGCCTGCCTCAAACATCTTGATCACCAAATGGTAGAGTTTTGTGGTGGCTGTCTCTCCCAAGGCTATCAGTAGTTCTAATGAAATGTTGTCTACTCCCACTGCCTTTTTTTGACTTAGGTCTTTCAGTGATCTCTCAAATTCTTCACGCAGTATCATATCTCCCATTTCATCTTCACCTACATCGTCTTCCATTTAGCCCTGAAGTATATTGCCCTTGCACAGACCCTGTATATACTGGTCCCAGCTTTCTGCTTCACCTTCTTTGCTTAGGTTTATTGAGGAAATTTTAGGAAAGTATAGCTTATCTACACAGAAAACAGCATACAGGACACTTCTACGGTCCATATTTGACTATTGTTCGAGTGTGTAGGTCCGCCCTCCCCCCACCCCTCCACAGGTCGGATTAAAGGCAAGACATCGAATTAATTCAAAGGCGTGCTGCAACGTTTGTTACTGGTAGGTCCGATCAACAGGCAAGTATTACGGAGATGCTTCGAAGACTCAAATGGGAATTCCTAGAGGGAAGACGACGTTAGTTTCCTGAGACGCTATTGGGAAATTTTAGAGAAACGACATTTGAGGCTGACTGCAGAACGACTCGGAATAATACTGCAGTCTTCATACGTCTTCAAAAGTCGATACCATTATTGTTCGGCTCTCGCTTTTGTTCCTGGCCCGATGAGCTACAACGATCTGGCCCGGCAATACTCTGAGTGTACAAAATCGTCCACATTTTGAAATGTTAAGTTGACATTCAAGTTAACTTTAACTTTCTGAGTTAGGATATCAGTATTATCGTAGAACGAACTGTTTGCCGTGAGGAAATTGTTATAATACTCCTGAAGAATATTTTGCACATATCTTTATGAACAGCCGGCCGAAGTGGCCGTGCGGTTAAAGGCGCTGCAGTCTGGAACAGCAAGACCGCTACGGTCGCAGGTTCGAATCCTGCCTCGGGCATGGATGTTTGTGATGTCCTTAGGTTAGTTAGGTTTAACTAGTTCTAAGTTCTAGGGGACTAATGACCTCAGCAGTTGGGTCCCATAGTGCTCAGAGCCATTTGAACCATTTTTTTCTTCATGAACAGTGTTGTCTTATTCATAACTGATACGTCCGCGATCAGATGAGTGTAAGCAGAATAATATTTAGCAATCACTGCTCGAGATAAAATCTAATCTTCGAGAATAATCAAAACGAGAACATTATATGCCGGTGAATGTAAACTTGAAAGTAGTAAATGCAGCAATACACAGGGGAAAGTTAAAGCTGCTTAGCACTTCTACCATGTCTTTGTTTTGATTTAAATCGAATTTGACTATCAGTCACTTAATTAAGTCAACAATCGTAGAAGAACTGCCTATATTCTGTAGTTTATTTATCAAGCATAACATTTCAATATTAACCCTGTCGTATTTCAAATTCATTTTATACATATTTGGAAAAAGAAAGTCGAAAACTGTCTTTCTTCTTAATCAACATCACACTTCAATTAAGAATTTTTTTAAAATTTAATTTATTCTGAAAGTTTCATATTTTCACTGGAACCTAGCATTTTCTGAATTGATTATTTATGGAGAGGCTTCATGAGGACGGTAAATATGGAAAAGGTTTATTGGGACACCGTCGACAAAGGTCAATGCTGCATGTGAAATCAAGAGACTAAGGAATAAAATCTGTGTTTTTATATATTTGTTCTTTGTTCGGCCTGTTCACGGCATCTGGCTTAAGCTCACGTGCGTTATTCGGTGTCTGATATTTATGCTAACAAAGCAGTTTAATTTCGTTACAACAAGGCTCGAGTGTTATTGCGCCTACGTGTCCGCAGGCAATTTCCCACACTGGTGACATGTGACAAGCATACTGAATTATTAGTACGTCGGTAACGCGTAACACTTTGTTCCTGTGAAACAATGAATGGTGAAAGCAGGCAGCTGTTACTGGGACGTTTCACCCAAACAAATACTGTTTCTAGTCTCTCCCTCTCCTCCTGTCAAGTGGCGACTCGCCATCGGGTGCAAGTCTTTTTATGTGAAGCTGTTTAGGCACGTTGGGCTGCGGTTATGACGATATGATGATGAAGATAACACGATACCCACTTTACTAGCGGAGAAAATCTCTAACCAGGCGGCGAATCTAACCCGGGACCCTTTGGCTAGCATTCAGCCACACTGACTCTGCGGCTACCGAGGCGGACGCTGTTTTTAACTGGGATATAAGTGTGACGAACGATATAGGGCACAGGATGATTATGTTTCGCCTACCACTTGCTACTAATTAGTGTGGTATAACCCTTTGATCTTGCCGAGTTCATCAGTGAGACGGATTAAACTGCCTCGGTACAAAACGTGGGAATTTTCATCACCAAGACTACGCCCCGTACACATCCCATTGAGCTTCCGTGCTGGAAATTGAGCAGACGCAGCCGTTTCTTCACTGATGTGAAACCCGGTCGACCGTGTCACACGAGAAGAATTACGGTTTATCTCCCTCACTGCGTATGATCTACGGGGTTCGGTGGCTCTGAGATTTCTGCGGGCTCCTCGAGAGATGTTTTGGACATCGCCACCAATAAAGAACCTCCAGGCCGCCGACCAAAGAAGACCACCAGGACGGTGTTATATGCAGCGGCCACCTCGCCAACCGTCTTTTAGTCGAGATTACTTCCAGTTGCTGGTTGGTGCCGAACGTTACACCATGTTGCTGACAGATGGCTCTGCCGACAAACGTCGGGCCTCTGCTTATAGCTACTCGCGTCTGCCACAAGTTGTCAATAGTGTAGCAGTTGTTACGCTCAAGCTCAGTACAATCTTTTCTTTCTTTCTTTTTCTTACACCTTTATTCCACAGTTCGCAGGGTCGGTGTGGTTACAATCAGATTTCGCAAGGTTAATTTGAAGGGGTCGCCGGATGCCCTTCTTGCCGCCACCCTGTAACCCCCCCCCCCCCCCCCAGGACAGAGTCAGTGTACCCCACCTGTCGACGTCTAGTGTAAAGCATGAAATAGTGCGAACGCGTTGCAAATGTCTGCGAGTCGTATAACTGAGGCCGGGCGTTGGCTGCCAGTCCGGTATTGACCTAGTGGGGTGTGGAAAACCGCCTAAAAACCACATCCAGGCAGGGGGATTCGATCCAGGGCCGGGGCGCCTACCCGATTCCAGGAAGCAGCGCATTAGCGCTCTCGGCTAACCTGGTGGGTTCAAGCTGAGTACAACATACTCATTTAAAGCGTCAACTAATCTTTTGCTTGCCTTGCTCCAGATTCCTACGGTGACACATTCCTTTGACCACCTTCCACCCATTTATAATTAGCAACGAGAACATACTATTCGGCTCCTCGGAATACAGTGTTTGCTGACTCGCAACATAACAGTTTCTGTACGACGACACCACCGGATCACGTAACCTAGTGCCATATGGACAGAATTTCGGTGATATTGCTACACCACGGCATTCGTTACCTAAACTGCCGTTATTTCAACCTGAACATCGAAATGCTTAGTCTGCCATCACAGAGACTGTTCTGCCTTCCGACCGTCTCATGACGACACATCAAAATTTTCTGATTTATTATGCAACATTGACGACTGCGCATCAAAGTTTGAAACAGCAAAGGCAGCTTGTCCAAATCGCCTGAGCAAAAAGTCCATCAGGGAGTTTTTACAAGAAAAGCTAAACGGCAGTATACCTTTTCAGTTCAGGCAACATCTGCGGGAATTAGTGGACTAATCTAATGGCTGACGACGCATTATAGGCGATATGGACAAGCATATTACCTCCTGAGATCGCAGTTTCTTTAGTTTCAAATCAGGGTGACACGTGTAGAACAAATTAGGGATTGTCGACCAGACTTTTGCACTCCCTGGTCAACAACCATTACCATGCAGGAGCCAACAATGACCTACAGCAGAGGCGGCCATTATACACCTCGTCACAGCGACCGACAGCAAAGTCGGACGAACGCGCCCGGAGGAAAAAAATGTGCCTGCCAAACGATAACAACAGCCGTCTGTCAGGATTCCTCAGGGTCAGCTGCACACAATAGGATGACGTCTCTCAAGCTTCCAACCACAACCAGAAGTTGGTAAGCTGTATTTGGTTTCATTCGCGCTTTAGAGAACATGTTCCGAAGTACGTTACACCACGCTTGCACCCAAACGCCGATCGCAAGTAGGCGTTAAGGGTTGCGATTATATGCATAACAGCGTACACCTTAAGCGTTTGAGCAAACCAGTTTGCCTCAGTTTTTCCAGTGGAGTGAGAGATTACGCATTTTTGACAGAAATACAGATCAGCATTAGCTCGTCGGCTCGGGCTCCGTGAAGAAAGCAAAATCCTGAAGGCAGCTTCTCTGTCTCATACCTCCCGTTCAAAATGGCTCTGAGCACTATGGGACTCAACTGCTGAGGTCATGAGTCCCCTAGAACTTAGAACTAGTTAAACCTAACTAACCTAAGGACATCACAAACATCCATGCCCGAGGCAGGATTCGAACCTGCGACCGTAGCGGTCTTGCGGTTCCAGACTGCAGCGCCTTTAACCGCACGGCCACTTCGGCCGGCATACCTCCCGTTCCCTCCAACAGCTTCCGCGACAGACACACCTATTAGGCTGCATGGTACTATGAATTTCACAGTCGCTTTAAGTCAGAGCACCTTGTTTACATGCACATTCACGATAGGAAATGTCAACGTACCATCGTTGGGAGCTGATTTTCTACCTCACTTCATATGTATCTGTGATTGGCTTCTGGACTCGTACTGTACACTAAAGAAACAGATGGCTAGGGTGGAACAGATCTACGCCTACATCACGGTCTGACTTTCAGAATTACTGAATTAACTTGATTTTGTCCGCAGCTCGTGGTCTCGCGGTAGCGTTCTCGCTTCCCGTGCACGGGGTCCCGGGTTCGATTCCCGGCGGGGTCAGGGATTTTCACCTGCCCCGAGATGACTGGGTGTTGTTGTGTCGTCTTCATAATCATCATTCATCCCCATTACGGTCGGAGGAGGGCAACGGCAAACCATCTCCATTAGGACCTTGCCTAGTACGGCGGTGCGGGTCTCCCGCATCGTTCCCCTACGCTCTGTCAAGATGCATAGGACTTCATTTAACTTGATTTTACAGAAAACTTTGAGGGACAAAAGCAGTATGACTGGGATTAAGGTCAGATATCAGCCGTCACAATTAAGGATTATCACAATTTCCAACACAAAACGACCTCCCTCTTCAAACTCCCAAATCAAAGCTGTTCGACAAGGCATGGAAAAACTAAAGAGTAAGACAAAGACATTTAGCAGCTGTTCCACGGAAGGTAATGAATTTATTTTTCTACAACAGAAACGAATTCGGACCATGTTGGGGTTGGATGGAATGTACACAGGAAATGAAGTGAGCGATTCGCATCGTTGGACGGGAGGCCTCATTCGAGGGAGTTCGGCTGCCATGTGCAAATCTTATTTCAGTCATCGCCAAATTGGGTGACCTGCGCGCTGGTGATAAGGATGAAATAATGATGAGGACAACACAACACCAGTCCCCGAGCAGAGAAAATCTCCAACCCGGCCAGGAATCGAACCCGAGTCCGCTTGCACCGGAGGCGAGCACGTTACCACCCAGCTGAGCAGGCGTACTATGGACACAGGGGCTAGAGATGACGTGAATCAGTTACATAAAGATACAGTTCCAAACATTCACAAAGTTACTGACCGGTTGGAATCTTCAGTGAGCGTACCTAATCACCCAAAGCACCTATTTCTAGGGGTAAGTATTGAGGAATTACGCGTCAGTGACCGTGACGTCAGGTAATCACCGCTACCTCCCAGTGTAACAAGCACTTTCTTTTCTATTTCTCATTTTACTAAGTAACGTGGCATGAGGTACTATACCATCCAGAGAATAAACACTTCCCCAGGAACCACTGCCCTTCATTTGGCCCAGCATACAACAGCAGCAAAGTTACGTTTCGCTGAAGCAGCTGTTGAATAACTGTTATATTGTGATATTATGCAATCAGTCATACAGTATCTGGGCGTCACCCATCGAGTTGGTGCCTAATACACAGAATGTGTAATGACCACTGGGCACTTGGCCCAAACGGTACCCAACAGATATCCAATCCCTAGTACTTAAAGATTTTGCCCACTCGTTGGCACAAGCTTCCATATTTCGCGTTGCTAACTGGGATAAGTTACACCTACAGATTCTGATGGCGTCAGAGGACATTTCCAAAGCCGCCACAATTACTCCTTTTGGATGGTATACTGATATTTTCCTCTTCTCCTGAAATGGATGAAGAGCAATTGGGCTTTATCTTCAGCGTACTGGATAATTAATCTCCAGCGTACTGGAGAATTTCAGAATGATAATAAACAAGGACAATTGCCAGATAGCTAAGCAGAATTGTAAATTCTTGGAACACTCGGTGATGTGAGATGGAATTACACCCACACAAGAACATACAGAGCTCATCACACAGTGATTATGCCCAGCAATGTTTCATAAACTTCGGACGTTCGTTGAAATGATAATTTCTTTTAGGCATCACATTCCTCAAGCTGTGAAGATTCAAACCCATGTAACTAATGCCTTGAAAGGTAAAAATACTCCGGGTAAATAGCCTCTTCAGTTAAGCTCGGAGATGTAACATGCGTCTGACACTTGCAAAGACTGCCTTCACAGTGACATTACTTTGGCACACCCTTCATTACCAGCATAATTGTCCACAATCCTTGCCGCCAGCAAAACGGCAACAGGGGCTCTACTGCAATAAACAGAAGAAGGCCAACCACAACCGCTCCAGTTCTCGTCCCAGAAACTCATTGAGTCACAAGAAGGGTGGCCGGTTTACACCTGGAAGATTTTGTCCTATAGAAAGCCGTTAGACGCTTCCATGAAGACATAGAGGCACACCTGCTCACTACATTCACTGACCGATGACCACTGGTACACATGATACACAACCCCAGTAACAACTGCACTGCTACCTCCGTCACCTAGATTACAGTGAGAATTTTACTATGGACATTTTCCACGTTAATGGTGTCAGCAATGTGGTTTTCGGCTTTTCTTCTCGAATTAACGTGCGGAGTGGTGCAATATACTTTAGTGGAATGGCAAAGGGACTAAATAAGGATCAATAAGTAACAGTATTCTCGACACTCAGGAACACCGCATTATCTGTGGAACGATTATTGATTCCTGGCACAGTCTTGCACGTATGGTGCAATACTTCACAATGCAGAGCATATACACTTGTCGCAAGTAAGTTCCACGGAGCACTGTACGACAACCTGCATATCTTGTCACACTCCCTCGTGCGCCCTTCCACCAAGTTAGCTCTGGAGCATTTCCTGTAGCCCATCGTTAAATTCAACTAGAAGAAGTAGGCCCAAACTTTCATCAGTTGCCAGCTCAGCAAAATTGTCCACCATTCCTTTCTGCAATTCGGAAAATACGACATTCCTAAAGGAAGACAACATCCCCTCCACCTCACCTAGATAGTGGGACCAATGCAAGAATCAAATTGTTTCCACTATATACTATCAGCTGAAGGTAGAGTAACACGCTGGCTGGAAGCAGTTCCACTTGTGGACATGACAGCCCAATGAATACTCCAACAGATGTGGACCGCACGTTCCGGCTGCCAGACATCTGTAAACGCTGACCAAGATCGACAATTCTAGTCCCACCTGTTAGTGGAGTTATGCAAACTTTGTGTTGTCAAACAGTTTCAAACCATAGCCTGCCTCCCTTAAGGTAACAGCCACATCTAATGTTGACACTACACTCTTAAGGCTGCTTTCATGTGCCATCCCATACCATGGACAGAAGCCCTGCCATGGGTACTACAACTTACAAAGAAGATTTGCAGTCGTCTGCCGCCGGGGTGGCCGAGCGGTTCTAGGTGCTTCAGTCTGGAACCGCGGACCGCTACGGTCGCAGGTTCGAATCCTGCCTCGGGCATGGATGTGTGTGATGTTCTTACGTTTAAGTAGTTCTAAGTTTATGGGACTGATGACCTCAGATGTTAAGTCCCATAGTGCTCAGAGCCATTTGAAACATTTTTTGCAGTCGTCTTGGAAGGAAATTTTGTATCGCGATTACCTGGTTCTGTCTGATGATTTTTTGGTTACGTTTTTGCTACAGACAGACAGTGATTTACCAGCATTAGTAACGAGAGTGAAACGTGCACCCCATCATCAAGCATACAATGTGCACCAAGTATTTTTCTACAAGGCACTGAAAGACCATTGGAACGTCATGCTGCGTGACGAAACTGTACAAGCAGCGTTACAACAGTCATACTCCAGACCTGATAAAGCGTACAGCGTGGTGATCACAGTTTCAGAATATTAACTAACAGCAAACCTTCGACAGTTCTCGTTCAATGGCTGAAGCTGGATTGGCTGCATCAGGATAAAGAGAGCGATGTAAGACTAGCTTTTCGACAAAATAATCTCGCATCTACCCCCGATACGCCACACAGTGGATTTCAACTCAATTCTTCTCCCCAGTGGGAGGGCGCACTGCAGCATCATCTTCGTTTCGAGACGACTCTGAGCGCGGGCTCAGCTCTTGCTGCAGCAGGGCCCTACGGACCCTGACCTACCTGAGTACCTACGGGAATAATAGTACCACAGCCTCCACCTGGCATACCAACAGTGCACTCCACTAGACGTGGGTGTGGCGAACCTCTGTGAGGGTAATGAAAAGTATGTTTCATCTGACATCAGAGACTAAGGAACAAGATGTGCGTTTTATATCTTTGTTTTAAGTAGTTTATTCAGTCCATTAATTGTACCAGGCTTAAGCTCACTTACTTTTTTGGTGTGTGATATTTACGCTAATACAGAAGTTTAATTTCGTTACAATAGCACGTGAGCGTCACAGCACCTACTTCTCAGCATTAAATTCCCCACAACTATAAAAAATCATTACATTAAGTCATTTATTCTTATGACCATGAAAAATATGGAAAATCGCATACAAATTTTCAACAACAGGCTTCAAGATGGCTTTAACGTATCAAATACCGTCGCTTTCTATATTCTATGAAGTCTGCTGGTATGTGTACGGCACACTGGCGACAGATGCTATACTAACCAGCAGATTTACGGAGGAGTGTAGCAATATTTCCCATCAATGTATATAATGTTTAAACAAACGCAGTTACTAACTTGAATCATAGGTACTTAGAACCGAGAAAATGGTGATCTGACATGATTTTCATAAAACACACACCGATCCCTCTGTAAAAACACACCCCTCCCTCTGTTTACTCACAGCCTTCTACACAGATCTAAAAAAAATTTGCATCACTCCGGTTCTCAGAACACCTGAAGAGATACGTTAACCGTGGATATTGTATCACAGACACAGTCCCTTTGACTGTTCCGAGATGTCACTAAACCCGCCCAAAGATGTAAACAACCATGCATGAGCAGCGCCTATTCGACGGAGGGGGTCCGACAGTCGATCAGTTCCAGTCATTCCACCAGGAAGGCTATACTAACTCGTGCTGTCTGTAGTTCAACCATGTCTGGACGGTCAATACCGCGGTTGGACCGCGTCCGCATTGTTACTTTGTGCCAGGAAGGGCTCTCAACAAGGGAAGTATCCAGGCGACTCGGAGTGAACCAAAGCGATGTTGTTCGGACATGGAGGAGATACAGAGAGACAGGAACTGTCGATAACATGCCTCACTCAGGACGCCCAAGAGCTACTACTACAGTGGATGACCGCTACCTACGGATTATGGCGCGGAGGAACCCTGACAGCAACGCCACCATTTTGAATAAATCTTTTCTTGCAGCCATAGGACGTCGTGTGACGACTCAAACTGTGCGAAATAGGGTGCATGATGCGCTTCACTTCCGACGTCCATGCCGAGGTCCATCACGACACAATGCAGCGCGGTACAGATGGGCGCAACAACATGCCAAATGGATCGTTCAGGATTAGCATCACGTTCTCTTCACCGATGAGTGTCGCATACGCCTTCAATCAGACAAACGTCGGAGACCTGTTTGGAGGCAACTTGGTCTGGCTGAACGCCTTAGACACACTGTCCAGCGAGTGCAACGATGTGGAGGTTCCCTGCTGTTTGGGGTGACATTACGTGGGGCTGACGTACGCCGCTGGTGGGCATGGAAGGCGCCGTAGTGGCTGTACGATACGTGAATGCCAACCTCCGACCGATAGTGCAACCATATCGGCAGCATATTGGCGAGGCATTCGTCTTCACGGATGACAATTCGCAACCCCATCGTGCGCATCTTGTGAATGACTTCCTTCAGGATAACGACATCGCTCGAATTGAGTGGCCAGCATGTTTTCCAGACATGAACCCTATCGAAAATGCCTGGGATAGATTGAAAAGGGCTGTTTATGGACGACGTGACCCACCAACCACTCTGAGGGATCTACGCCGAATCGCCGTTGAGGAGTGAGACAATCTTGACCAACAGTGCCTTGCTGAACTTGTGGATATTATGCCACGACGAATACAGGCATGCATCAATGCAAGAGGACGTGTTACCGGGAATTAGAAGTCCAGGTGTGTACAGCAATCTGGATCATCACCTCTGAAGGTCTCGCTGTATGGTGGTAGAACGTGCAATGTGTGGTTTTCATGAGCAATAAATATGGCGGAAATGATGTTTATGTTGATCTCTATTCCAATTTTCTGTACAGGTTCCGGAACTCTCGGAACCGAGGTGATGCAAAACTTTTTTTGATGTGTGTATAAATCCATCCCATGGTCGACAGTATTTATCTCAAAATTCTGAAAACTTCTTGCTAGATAGCAGCACCAAATAGACATTGGACACGGACGTCAAAACGTTCAAAACACTGTATTACTTTAGTGGAACGTGAAGTTTGGCAACAACCATGAAAGGGTTAACAGTTCACGCTCGCACTTGTAACTGTTATCACAACTTTCACTGTGAGATTTGCCATTTTGCATTGCTTCCAATGGTTTTTCAAAAAACTAGGAATTAATTTGAAATATCATTTATGAAAAAGTACCCCTAGTTATTACGCACTGGCTATTGTCACCATCAATTATTTGTGTCATTAGTAATCACGATAATGCCACCTTCAATAACTACCACAATCTTTTCGCAAACATGATTAAATACGAGGGTTGTAACTTGAATAGTGGCAACTATTTATTCACAACCGATACAAAAGAGTTAAATGTTTGCACCTGTTACTGTCCTTCAAAGTAGTCACCGGCGTTGTGTATAACCCGTTGTCAGTGATGTGGAAGGCGTAGTATACCGTTAGCAGACCCTGTTCTGTTGATGGTGCGAGTGGAGCGACCTATAAAATCTCTGGAACAGTTCTGAAGCGAATACCACGAAGTGGTTCCTTCATCTTCGGAATCAAATCAAAGACACAAGGACTTAAGTTCGGGGAGTATGGTGGATGGTACAATACTTCCCAGTACCATCGACCGAACAAAGCAGCGACAGATTGTGCTATATGCGCCCGCGCATTGTCGTGCAAAATGATGGGTGGGTTGCGCAGAAAGTATCGCCGCTTCTTTCGCAAAGCTGGTCGGAGGTGATGCTCCAAAAACGAACAATAATGCGACTTAAGTCCTTGTGAATTTGATTTGATTCCGAAGATGAAGGAACCACGTCGTGGCATTCGCTTCAGAATTGTTCCAGAGATTCGTCAGGCAGTAGACCGCTTCATTCGCACCATCAACAGAACAGGCTCTGCTAACGGTATACCACGCATTCCACATCGGTGGCAACGGGTTCTACACAACGCTGGTGACTACTTTGAAGGACAGTAACATATGAAAATATGTAACTCTTTTGTATCGGTTGTGAATAAATAGTTGCCACTATTTAAGTTCCAACCCTCGTAATTTCCTTTCTTTTCAACATGTTTTACGTTGCTTCACTCAGTAGTTATTTTATTCTCAAACTCATATCGATTATCAATTCGAAATGACTAACTCCACTCATATCAAACGACACATACTTACTTTTAAAACGGACCTATCCCCGAATGAAATGTAAAAGTCTATCGTCATCACTACGCCCAGCGATTCTCCAAGTGGATTCCGAAGATCTCGGCCTAGTAGATACGGTACGCTTACAAACTACACAGTTCAAGAGACTGCCAGGAACAGTCGGAACAGAAAATAAAATTCTCGATGGTGTGATATAAAGAGACACACGCGAAGTCTTCAGGTAGAGGACAGTGATGACAAACCTGAAAAATGCTTCACGGACTTTTTTTTCGGTGCTCCAGATATGGATAATAAGCGTATTAGAACTACTTGGCTTCTAAAGGATTTTGTAAAGTCTGTGATGTACCAGAAATCACTGACGATATATTAATGCAAAACCTTTGCAGAAGAAATAGTGAGTAGAGTTTTTCTTATAGACGTTTTCTTGTTAATGTATTTGATGTAGCAAAGTTTTGTGGTCAACGTTTTGTCGACCTGAGCATGACGACTTAATTGAGCGAGAAAAAAAGTCTTTTCTGTGATATGGTACTAAGAAAGGAAGAAAACAAGGTATACAATTACATTTTGTAGAGCAAATGACTGTTGATTGTTTCACACGTTTCGAAAACGGTTTTTCTTTTCATTCACTTCTCAGAAGTGTGGAGAATTCAGGAGACAAACTTTGTCTAGAACATCATTCATGAATTTTTGTTTGGCTTTTAATAATCTCTACAGCAGAAGATTAAAGTACGCTCTGAATCATGAGATGAGAGCAACAGGCATTCTAGATCAAAGTTGATCTTTTGCTGTTGGGTTACCTATCCGCATCGGCCAACACATGACGTCATCATGCCCCTCACTGCCCGCATATAAGCACTGCGAACTCTGTGACACTTTGCAGTGTCCTGCTAGTAGATGTCATTGTTCTGAGGAAGAACAAATTGCATGTAGCTGTGGGCATGGTGCCCGAGGATACACATTTGTGTTGATCCATTGCGCCTTCCATAATGACGAGATCACCAAGGAAATCCCACGAAAATATTTTCCAATCCATAAAGTTCCCTGCTCTGGCCTGGACCCTTCCGACGATTGTTGCAGAGCCATACACGCCAAAGGCCTTCTGTCCGATGGAGCATCAAACGTGATTTATCTGGCCACTTGTCGTCACTCAGTAGCGGTAGTGGCGTGCGAATTCCAGCCTTCGGGGCCGACGAACAGCAGTCAGCAAGGGTTCACGAACCTGCTGTGGAGTCCCATATGAAGCAACGTTCGCTGAACAGTCGTTGAGGAGACATTGTTGGCAGTGGACCCTATTCGCCCGTACACGTCTCCGCAGCCGTCATTAACCGCTGTCGTTTATGGCCAATCGTGCACCACAGTTACCTCGGAGCCAGTTTTGGATATCACCAAAAATGGCTCTGAGCACTATGGGACTTAACATCTTAGGTCATCAGTCCCCTACAACTTAGAACTACTTAAACCTAACTAACCTAAGGACATCACACACATCCATGCCGGAGGCAGGATTCGAACCTGCGACCGTAGCAGTCGCGCGGTTCCTAACTGATGCGCCTAGAACCGCACGGCCACCGTGACCGGCTGGATATCACCATTTTGCCATGAAGGAAATACTTTAACTGTGGTGGTATGCGGAAAATTTACATAGTTAATCGTTTCGGAAATGCTTCTACCCTTGGCCTGAAAGCCAATGATCATGCCCTTTCGAACGTCAAATAAATTGTTCCGTTTCTCGCATTACGACAACGCTTGCACTGTTATCCGCATCTCTGCCCGCTCCTCCCCGCCTCCCCCCCCCCCACACACACACATTAATCACGCTTTTATATACCCTCCTAGTGCCGTCACCTGCTGCCTGTGAATGGTTATTGCACGTTGGGTACGTTAATGTGACTGCCCCTTGTAAAATCTACGAGGGTAATCCCAAAAGTAAGGTCTCCCATTTTTTTTATAAATACATAGAACTGTTTATTTCTACAATGGTTTACATCAGTTTACAGCTTGAACATTTAGCTATTTTTCGACATAATCACCATTTCTGTCGATACATTTTTGTAGACGTTGTGACAGTTTTTGTATGCCCATGTAATACCAGCTCGCCGCCATGCTGTTCAGAAAGTTCACCTCATCGTCGGAGCTGTATCGCTTTCCGGCCAAATGTTCTTTTAACCCAAAGAACAGGTGACAGTCACTTGGCGCCATGTCAGGACTACGGGGTGGGTGGGTGATTATGTTCCACTGAAACTGTTGCAGGAGAGCAACGGTTTGCCGAGCGATGTGTGGGTGAGCGTTGTCATGGAGAATGTGTACGCCCTTGCTCAACATTCCTCTTCTCCGGCTCTGAATTGCCCGTTTGAGTTTTTTCAGAGTCTCACAGTACCTATCAGCGTTAATTGTGGTCCCAGTGATTCAGCTCCGACGATGAGGTGAAAGAAGAGGTTCGTAACTTTCTGAACAGCATGGCGACGAGCTGGTAAGACATGGGCATACAAATACTGCCACAGCGTCTACAAAAATGCATCGACAGAAATGGTGATAATGTCAAAAAATAGCTAAACGTTCAAGCTGTAAACTGATGTAAACCACTGTAGAAATAAACAGGTCTATGTACTTATAAAAAAATTGGAGACCTTAAATTTGGGATTACCCTTGTAACAAGAGGGAGAGAAACTATTTACTTTATCAACGATTACTGTTGCTTAATCATTGCTTCATAGAGACGTAGATGATAGGCGATAGTCATATTATGTTACTGGACAGTGCATGAGTTGGCTAATTCCTGTTGTTACTGATTAATGCTGTCGTCATAGGATAGCAGGTTTCAGTGCTTCCCCTTACGTATAAAACATTCTCGGTATTCTTGCCGCGTCAGTTCTAGATAAAATCTCGAGCTTTCGACGATTACCTCCATCGTCATCGTCACGAGCTGACTGTCTCCACTGCTGCCATGGTAGCCTCTATGGCTGTTGAAATAAGAATGAGCCAGAAGAACTTTAACCGCGACAGCGGATACCATCTGAGCTGTGCGTGGAAACGAGCGCTTGATGCAGAGAAGCAGCAGAGACGTTCCTTCCAAGGTTTACGTTCAAACGGAAGCGGTGGCGCCACCGGCGCACACAGTGACACCGTCTGAGACAGCAGCACGTAATCGCCGACCAATCATAAGCCGACCAATCAGAAGCCATCTTCGGGCTATATAGAGGCTACCATAGCAGCAGTGGGGACAGTCAGCTCCTGACGATGACGATGGAGGTAATCGTCGAAAGCTCGAGATTTTATCTAGAACTGACGCGGCAAGAATACCGAGAATGTTTTATACATAAGTGCCGCCGCGATAAACTTCGTTCCCATATGCTTCCCGTTACGTTTCGTTGACATTCAATGTTGACCTGCCTATAGTGAATTATTCCGTTGTGTGCCGGGCGCCCAAGCCGTGTCCTTGGAGAGAGGCCTGCAGCGACACGTGCAGACGTGGCGTGACCGTCTGCAGGGGTGCGGGGCGCCGCTGCAGCCAAAGGCGCAGCCAAAGGCTCCGGCCAGGCGAGGGCGACGCTCGGTGATTTAGACGCGGGCGCCCGTAATTACGGGCCGGGCGGAAATTTACGGGGCTGCCTCAGGAGCGAGGAGCCGGCGCAGAAGAACGAGTGGAAAGAGGCGACAATAAACAAGCGGAAGAACACGGCGGCGATACCAGGCGACAGGTCTGTCGCCAAACTCGCCTGTCAAGAGGTGCGAATACTTCGCTTCAGCAACGGAACAGTGGCAGCGCTAGAAGCAGATAGATTTCTCAGTGAATAAGGCAGGCACTTGTTAATCATTGTTTCGACGGTGTTTTACAACTGGGTGTCGATGGAATATAGAACACAAAAAAATAGTTTTATAGTTTCATGATTACGGAAAAGACACTGGCAACAGGATCTTTTAAAAAATGGTTCAAATGGCTCTGAGCACTATGGGACTCAACATCTTAGGTCATAAGTCCCCTAGAACTTAGAACTACTTAAACCTAACTAACCTAAGGACATCACACACACCCATGCCCGAGGCAGGATTCGAACCTGCGACCGTTGCAGTCCCGCGGTTCCGGACTGCAGCGCCCGAACCGCTAGACCACCGCGGCCGGCACAGGATCTTTTAGTTATCAGGTAAGGATCACTGAGATGCTCATGCAGGTCCAGTGGCAGACGCTACAAAAGAGAACGTTGTGCTTCACGGTGTGGTCGCAGATACTGACTACTTTTATGACATTCTAATTCCTGCCATCCTTACATGACAAACAATTGCATGGGGTCGATGAACAAAGTAAGAGCATATGGACTATCAGACCAATTGTGTGATTGGATTGAAGAGTTCCTAGATAACAGAACGCAGCATGTCATTCTCAATGGAGAGAAGTCTTCCGAAGTAAGAGTTTTTTTTTTTTTTGTTATGGTTTTAGGGCGCAAAACTGCTACGGTCATTAGCGCCCGGTCTATGACTTAGGAAAAGCTAAAAAAACGAAACGGGAAACCAGCAGTAATGGGAGCAAAACTCGAAAAAGTGGGGAAACCAAAAACAGAAGGAAAGCTTAAAAAACCGCTATATAAGGGGGGTTGTTTGTCCCCAAAATGAGCTTCAGATTACTAACGTAATCTCACTGGCTCTAATGAACTCGAGAACGCGATCGGCTGATCGCGTGTCATCTGCTAAAATGGACGATATATCAGGTGACAGCTGTAGACGGGCGCGTAACGGAGTAAAATAGGGGCACTCAAGTAAAAGGTGTCTCACCGGCCACAGTTGAGAGCAGTGGGGACAGAGTGGGGGAGGATCGCCGCTTAAAAGATGTCGATGGCTCCCTATCCGGAGTCTAGTTAAAATTACCTCCTCCCGACGACGAGTTCGGGAGGAAGAGGTCCAAGCACAGGGAAGAGCTTTCACGTCCCGCAATTTATTATTGGGAAATGTCGACCAACGTGCATGCCATAAAAGAGCAACACGACGACGTAAAACACTCCGTAGATCGGCGAAGGGAATAATGCGAATAGCTGGCCGAAGAAGAGAGACGGAAGCCTTGACGGCTATATCGGCCGCCTCATTTCCACAGATACCAACATGTCCTGGGATCCAGAGGAACGCCACAGAGACGCCCCCCAAGTGGAGCAAGTGGAGGCAGTCCTGAATCCGGTGTGCCAGAGGGTGGACAGGGTAGAGAGCTTGGAGACTGAGGAGAGAGCTGAGAGAGTCTGAGCAGATAACATACTGTATCCGCTCATGGCGACGGATGTATTGGACAGCCTGGAGAACAGCGTAGAGCTCCGCAGTATAAACCGAACACTGGTCGGGAAGCCGAGATCGATTTGGGGTGTCGCCAACAATATACGCACGCCCAACACCAAACGATGTTTTTGAGCCATCGGTGTAAATAAATTCTGGCATCCTTCATTTGTGCGCAGAGAGCAGAAAATGCCCGACGATAAACAAGAGAAGGAGTACCATCCTTGGGAAACTGACAAAGGGCACGAAGTAAGAGTGATTTCAGGTATGCCGCAGGGGAGTGTCGTAGGACCGTTGCTATTCACAATATACATAAATGAACTTGTGGATAACATCGGAAGTTCACTGAGGCTTTATGCGGATGATACTGTGGTGTATCGAGAGGTTGTAACAATGGAAAATTATACTGAAATGCAGGAGGATTGCAGCGAATTGACGCATGGTGCAGGGAATGGCAACTGAATGTCAATGTAGACAAGTGTAATGTGCTGCGAATACATAGAAAGATAGATCCCTTATCATTTAGCTACAATATAGCAGGTCATCAACTGGAAGCAGTTAATTCCATAAATTGTCTGGGAGTAGGCATTAGGAGTGATTTAAAATGGAATGCTGGTATAAAGTTGATCGTCGGTAAAGCAGAGGCCAGACTGAGATTCATTGGAAGAATCCTAAGAAAATGCAATCCGAAAACAAAGGAAGTAGGTTACAGTACACTTCTTCGCCCACTGCTTGAATATTGCTCAGCAGTGTGGGATCCGTACCAGATAGGGTTGACAGAAGAGACAGAGAAGATCCAATGGAGAGCAGCGCGCTTCGTTACAGGATCATTTAGCAATCGCGAAAGCGTTACGGAGATGATAGATAAACTCCAGTCGAAGACTTTGCAGGAGAGACGCTCAGTAGCTTTTGTTGAAGTTTCGAGAACATACCTTCACCGAGGAGTCAAGCTGTGTATTGTTCCCTCCTACGTATATCTCGCGAAGAGACCATGAGGATAAAATCAGAGAGATTACAGTCCACACAGAGGCATACCGACAATCTTTCTTTCCACGAACAATACGAGACTGGAATAGAAGGGGGAACCGAAAGAGGTACACAAAGTACCCTCCGCCACACACCGTCAAGTGGCTTGCGGAGTATGTATGTAGATGTAGAATAACTCCTTACAATACCCCCTTTCCGTGTAGTTCAGACACGTCTGTATGCCGCAATGGTTGAGCAACTGTAATCGTTCATAAGGGTACATAGTTTCTCACGTGTGGATTCTACACGGTCCAGTCACATTACTGTGACCACCGCCTATGTTCGGTGTCAACGTGCAATAATCAGTCACAGGCGGTAGGTGGCAGTAGTGGAAGTGGAGTATATATATAAAGCGTGGCTGAGGGAGAGGGGTGTAATGCGGGTAACAATGCAGTAGTTGTATTATTGCGGAAACTGAGCAAAAGGGCATGATAAGTGACTTTCGACGGCCGGAGTGGCTGTAGTGGAGTGGCGCTACAGTCTGGAACCGCACGACCGCTACGGTCGCCGCTTCGAATCCTGCTTCGGGCATGGATGTGTGTGATGTCCTTAGGTTATTGATTGGCAACTCCATGGAGTGTCCTGTGCACCACGACCAGATAATGGATATACTTAGAAGGAGAGACAGCATTGGTCTTATTTTTTTGTTTTATTAAACCGCAAAATCGATTTTCCGTCACTTAGTGACCATCCTCAGTGCTGTAATAAACAATTTAAACTGGAAGGCACTGGTGTCAACAAGCTTAGAGTGATCACATAAACACATTATATGATCGCTCTAAGCTTGTTGACACCAGTGCCTACCAATTTAAATTGTATATTACAGCACTGAGGATGGTCACTAAGTGACCGAAAATCGATTTTGCGGTTTAATAAAACAAAGAAATACGACCAATACTGTCTCTCCTTCTAAGTATGTCCTTAGGTTAGTTAGGTTTAAGTAGTTCTAAGTTCTAGGGGACTGATGACCTCAGCAGTTAAGTCCCATAGTGCTCAGACCCATTTTTGAAGTGACTTTCGTGCCAATATTGGAATCGTTTCCGAAACGACTAAGTCTGTAAGCCATTCGTGTGCCGCCGTGGTTAATGTATACCGTGCATGGAAAAATGATGCGCCTAAGCCACTGCGGTCTACTACGACCTATAGATGACAATGGTGGAAAATGGCTGCGGGGATGTGAACGGGCGAATAGACGCGCAACTGTTGAGCAACTGATCATCCAGATGAACCAAGCGCCTATCCACAGTGTCTCCTATCATTTCTATAATACAATACAGGGTGATTCAAAAAGAATACCACAACTTTAAAAATGTGTATTTAATGAAAGAAACATAATATAACCTTCTGTTATACATCATTACAAAGAGTATTTAAAAAGGTTTTTTTTTTCACTCAAAAACAAGTTCAGAGATGTTCAATATGGCCCCCTCCAGACACACGAGCAATATCAACCCGATACTCCAACTCGTTCCACACTCTCTGTAGCATATCAGGCGTAACAGTTTGGATAGCTGCTGTTATTTCTCGTTTCAAATCATCAATGGTGGCTGGGAGAGGTGGCCGAAACACCATATCCTTAACATACCCCCATAAGAAAAAATCGCAGGGGGTAAGATCAGGGCTTCTTGGAGGCCAGTGATGAAGCGCTCTGTCACGGGCTGCCTGGCTGCCGATCCATCGCCTCGGGTAGTTGACGTTCAGGTTTCATAACTAACCTTTTTCGTAGGACTCTCCATACAGTTGATTGTGGAATTTGCAGCTCTCTGCTAACTCTGCGAGTCGATTTTCCTGGGCTGCAAACAAATGCTTGCTGGATGCGTGCTACATTTTCATCACTCGTTCTCGGCCGTCCAGAACTTTTCCCTTTGCACAAACACCCATTCTCTGTAAACTGTTTATAGCAACGTTTAATACACCACCTATCAGGAGGTTTAACACCATACTTCGTTCGAAATGCACGCTGAACAACTGTCGTCGATTCACTTCTGCCGTACTCAATAACACAAAAAGCTTTCTGTTGAGCGGTCGCCATCTTAGCATCAACTGACGCTGACGCCTAGTCAACAGCGCCTCAAGCGAACAAATGTACAACTAAATGAAACTTAATAGCTCCCTTAATTCGCCGACAGATAGTGCTTAGCTCTGCCTTTTGTCGTTGCAGAGTTTTAAATTCCTAAAGTTGTGGTATTCTTTTTGAATCACCCTGTATAATAAAGCAATTGTTTTCGTCCCGTTGCCTCAGACAGTTTTCGTCAAACTCATTCCAAATAATATTTTTCGTTCTGTCTTGCTAGTTTTCCTTGCAGCCGAATCACCAATGTACGAGCATGTCCATTTCTTACGTTAGTCGTAGACATTAATAAATATTTAGATGTCCCTTTGAGATGTAAATAACTTGTACAATCCTTACTGCTGCTGTGATACTTATTGAGAAATATTATCTGATGCATCCTGGGGTTATAGTTCCCTTCGCGTAGTTAGCCTCAGCAGCCAGCCCCCTATCGCAGTTACTGTTAAAATTCGGAGAGCATGCATTTGTAGAAGAGCCGACCAGTACATTGTTTCCTCCGGATTCGATATCATATGGAGGCTTACCAACCATCATCATTCACACTAACCATTCACAACTGGAACAGGAGGCTAGGGAGGTGGCGGTGGTTCACAAAGTACCCTCGTCCACGCACCATAAGGTTTCTTGCGGCGTACAGTTGTAAGCGCAGATAAAGGGTGACTTTTCGGTACATACCGAAACCACCTCTGCAGAAACTAAAGACAAATTACATAAGAAAATTCTTCTTACATTTTTTTCTTTTTCTAACGTTTTAGTGAGTAATTAACGCCCAAATTTTCGGTTTACAGGAACGAAGTTCGGAAATTTTATACAGTCGGAACCAGGAGCCTCTTGTAAGACTTGGTAGCTCGTTTTGACAATACAAGGAAGCACCAGATGAGTTTCCTATAGCACATCAAAGCCTGTGGTGCTCATCACACCGTCTTCCCACAGAACGACGGGCAAACTTACATAAAAGAAAAGCCACATTCTCTCAACAACGTCTACCAAGCAGTACTGCAAACCCAAGCTCGGAGGAAGTGGAGTGTTTCCTAAATTACGAATCTCTTTTGCTCGGTTCACTGACTAACCTATCCACATTCTGCAGTAATTAACGACAAGTGTACCTAATTTTCTGTTATTTTCATAAAAGGTATCACTTCTGGAGGATGAGTACCGACACAATGTTGATAAATGTACAACTGAAAACTATAATGCCAAGGAAAGAATTGTGATAAATAAGAATGGAAAACGAAAAAAAATGTTAACTGTGTTGTTGGCTTTTAGTTAATTAATGAAAATTTTATTAATTATTAACTTAAATATAGCAAAACTGTAGTTGTACATCAAATAATACGGTCAACATTCCGTTTCAGGACAACTGTTATGGGACTGTGTTGTTGTTGTGGTCTTCAGTCCTGAGACTGGTTTGATGCAGCTCTCCATGCTACTCTATCCTGTGCAAGCTTCTTCATCTCTCAGTACTTACTGCAACCTACATCCTTCTGAATCTGCTTATTGTATTCATCTCTTGGTCTCCCTCTAGGATTTTTGCCCTCCACGCTCTCCTCCAATGCTAAATTTGTGATCCCTTCATGCCTCAGAACATGTCCTACCAGCCGGTCCCTTCTTCTTGTCAAGTTGTGCCACAAACTCCTCTTCTCCCCAATTCTGTTCAATACCTCCTCATTAGTTATGTGATCTACCCATCTAATCTTCAGCATTCTTCTCTAGCACCACATTTCGAAAGCTTCTATTCTCTTCTTGTCCAACTATTTATCGCACATGTTTCATTTCCATACATGGCAACACTCCATACAAATACTTTCAGAAACTACTTCCTGACACCTAAATCTATACTCGATATTAACAAATTTCTCTTCTTCAGAGCCGGCCGAAGTGGCCGAGCGGTTCTAGGCGCTACAGTCTGGAACCGCGCGACCGCTGCGGTCGCAGGTTCGAATCCTGCCTCGGGCATGGATGTGTGTGATGTCTTTAGGTTAGTTAGGTTTAAGTAGTTCTAAGTTCTAGGGGACTGATGACCTTGGAAGTTAAGTCCCATTGTGCTCAGAGCCATTTTCTTCTTCAGAAACGCTTTCCTTGCCATTGCCAATCTACATTTTATATCATCTTTACTTCGACCATCGTCAGTTATTTTGCTCCCCAAATAGCAAAACTCCTTTACTACTTTAAGTGTCTCATTTCCTAATCTAATTCCCTCAGTATCACCCGACTTAATTCGACTACATTCCATTATCCTCGTTTTCCGTTTGTTGATGTTCATCTTATATTCTCCTTTCAAGACACTGTCCATTCCGTTCAACTGCTCTTCCAAGTTATTTGCTGTCTCTGACAGAATTACAATGTCATCGGCGAACCTCAAAGTTTTTATTTCTTCTCCATGGATTTAAATTCCTACTCCGAATTTTTCTTTTGTTTCCTTTACTGCTTGCTCAATATACAGATTGAATAACATCGGGGAGAGGCTACAACCCTGTCTCACTCCCTTCCCAACCACTGCTTCCCTTTCATGCCCCTCGACTCTTGTAACTGCCATCTGGTTTCTGTACAAATTGTAAATAGCTTTTCGCTCCCTGTATTTTACCCCTGTCACCTCAGAATTTGAAAGAGAATATTCCAGTCAACATTGTCAAAAGCTTTCTGTAAGTCTACAAATGCTAGAAACGTAGGTTTGCCTTTCCTAAAACTGTCTTCTAAGGTAAGTCGTAAGGTCAGTATTGCCTCACGTGTTCCAATATTTCTACGGAATCCAAACTGATCTTCTCCGAGGTCGGCTTCTACAAGTTTTTCCATTCGTCTGTAAAGAATTTGTGTTAGTATTTTGCAGATGTGACTTATTAAACTGATAGTTCGGTACTGGCTTAAAATGTGAATATACATAACAAATACTGAAATTCATGTACGCGACAACGGTCATCTCATTTGCGAGACTCCGGTTGGAAGGCAAGACGCTATAGAATGTTTTAAAGTTAGTTAACATGATACTGATTGTTTTGCAATAATTTAAAATCAAAAGTAATTTACTAATTGCAACACTTAATGTGATAATAACGAATCGTTACTTCGCTATTAAACTCTGTCTTCAGTTTTCTATTAAACAAAACTTGTTACTAGAAATATAATAACACAGCACTGAATATGTCACGGGAAACGCCAAAAGTTCCAAAGCCAGAAGTTCCAAAGCCACTTAAATTATACAAACAATAAACAATTTTTTTAAAAAATTGTTCATACTGTTGAATTATATTATGCACGGGTACTTTTACAGAAGAAACTATATATGATAAGAACTAAATTTCTTTCACGGGTTACGAATATAGTTAAATTGGCAAAACTGAAATAATACTTTCAGTTAAATCGTAAAGTTTCTCTTTTCGCCGAAACAGAAAAATTTTAAATTTACTTTCTGGCATAATGAATACTTTCATATTAGACATTATCTCTGTTTTTACGTAATACTCGTTTGTTATAATTGGAGGTAGAGGATCCTACTGTTGGTAGTAATGATGTAGTAAAATTATTAACACTGGGCAAGAATTAAAAACTGCAGTAACTGATTCTACTACACTGACATGTATTTTGCATTTCTAATCATCTGAAATGGCACCGTCTTACCTTGAGGTGGAGCTGCAATTGGCGAGACGTAATGATTCGATAAGAACAGTTGTTAGGCAACGGCTCCTCTTCCGTATACGACCAAAATATAATATAATTGACCGTACAGATCTCTTGAAACTTTTCTGAAATAAATATTGTACTGCGGCCCATTCCATTCACTGTTATTTTCAGAAGGCCTTGTATAAAGTTTTACCACCACGTAGTTCGCACATACATGCATGTTAACCGCTCCTCTTTTTTTCCATAGTACATGTGCCATCATCGTTGGTATCAGCGATGTTAGTGGAATGACAATATCTTTGGTTATAGATTGTTATTATCAGTGATCTCTGCACTATCTGGATATCAAGCTCAGCTATCTGATCGTTTTTTGCCTAACTGCAACGTGGCTGCCACGAAATATCATTTGAACAAAAAATGGAAATATTTCTCGTTTGTCCTCCCACATCAGCCTATTACATCGCACATGGATGTAAATTTCAAAGCCATAAATAATTAAAGACTTCCTTATCATATACAGACCGGATGAATTGTTTTTGCCTGACTATAATATGGCGGGCTACGCAAATGGAAAGACTCTGAAAGCACGTCCAAATCCCATGCTCTGAGATCAGAGATCTACATTCAGAGAATATAGAGATCACTGATTATTATATACTGCAAAGGTTCTCTGCATCCGCGTATCTAATAATTACTTACAATAGTGACTTTTAAATAGTTTGCAAGAAGTTTACTTCACAATCCTTCAATTAATTAATACTGACAAGAAAATAATAAAATATGTACATTTATAATCTGGAACTAACATAGAAAATACAAAAAAATGGTGTGATAATTATAAAGTACTGTGTTGTAGTGTTACAACTGCTGAATCTTTTCGTGCTTTTTGTGACCACCACGCTTTGAGGAGTCTCTATATTTTTTTTTTAATTCGGTTTTATCGATTATGTTTAGCAATAACTGACAATACATTCAAAGAGTACAAGAACAAAAAAATTTAATTGATTTAGTCAATATGCGCCCCGTATCGTGTAAACTGTATAAATACAATAGTTAATATCGTGTACACAGTGAACAGTGTGCTTTGCTTTTATTCACTGATGAGCTGAGACAATTCGCTTATGCGATGGACACAAATCAATGGGTCACTGATGAAACAATGCGGGTGTAAGAATCAGGTTTGCAAATTTTGAAGTCTGTGCTTTGATATGAATAAACCTTGAACTGTGTCGTATTCGTTATTGAAATGAAACTGTTTCGCTCTGCTACGGAGCAGAAAAATGTATAGACGAATATACTTGCTAAATACGTCAGTGCCAGATATTTATAATTGTACACACTCTGGAATCGCCACCTCACAACATCAAACTCACGATGACAGCTGCAGTGGTAGCGGAATCATATCACTACCTGCAACAGGTGTATAAAGGATCTACAGACTCTATTTTTAACACAGATTCGCCAAAAGCACCATGCTTCATGGTCATCACACTACCTCGGTATCCAGTAATTCAGTAAGGCGCAGCCATCACAGATACTTTCGATAAAGACTGCGAAATCCGCTTGGGCTCTCAATTTCAAAAGTATTGTAGTACTAAAAGGGTACGGAAATGAGTATGACTGACTTTCTGCCTAAATAACATTGGAAAAATACTTAACCGCGCCTGAATATCGCTGGAGTTTGCTTGAATACTGCTGTCTCACTAACACTGCTCTGAAGGAGAGTGCCCGATGGACTGTTAGCTGTCACTGTGACTGGCCTCACCTTCACACTCGTACCTGTTTAGCCAAGATGAATCACTAATAAACAAATGCTTTCACTAAATCTACACGTGACTAAGCTGTTCAAATGTGTGCGAATTTCTAAGGGACCAAACTGCTGAGGTCATCGGTCCCTAGACTTACACACTACTTAATCTGACTTATGCTAATAACAACACACACACACACACACACACACACACACACACACACACACACACACACACACACACCCATGCCCGAGAGAGGACTCGAACCTCCGGCGGGAGGCGCACCGTAATCCCTGACATGGCGCCTCAAACCGAGCGGCCACTCGGCGCGGCTAAACGTGGTTAAGCCCTACATAAACAACAATAAAAATCTCAGTAAGATACAGAATACACTAAAACAACATTACGCACCATGTTTATAACTAAAATCCAGTGTTCAATAGCGCTGGAAAAACTCAACATCACAGTACCTGTCCTGTTTTCAAAATATGTTTGTTTATCACGTGTAATATTGTGCTTGTCGATCTCCGAAAAGATCGCCGTTGTAACATTACCAACAGGTAAATCTGGTGTTTGCTCCACATTCTTACCTAAAATTTTTCTACTACTCAGTAAAATCACAGTCGCACACGCTATCGATCATTCAGTACATACCCATAATTTGTAAATACTGATGTCTCACATAGTAAATAAGCTTTTATCTGAAATTAAAGTTTCTGCAATCCACCATTATACGAAATACGCGCCAACCAAAGTATGCTTTGTTCCGATTGCCCGGAAACCGCGACTCGCAAGGAATTCCAATTTGACAAAAGGTGTACACGTGCTTGGAGCTGGTTTATTTACAATAGAAGCCGAATCGCTTCGGCGGGTAAGAGTGTTTCGACCAACTGTGTAGGATACTGGGCTCATGTATACTTAATACTTAACAATGCTGGTACTGAAACTTCCTGAACCGTGTGCATGAGCAGGACCCAAACTTGTATTTCATTTGGTAGACTACATGCTCGCGAAACGCAAAGCTCCCAAGTCCGAGTCCTGCTCAAGCACTCAGTTTTAATCTGATAGGAACTTCTATATCAGCGTACACTACGCTGCAGAATGAAAATTCACTCTGCAAACATTGATACTACACTCAAGTGCCAAAGAAGCTGGTACAGGCATACCTATTTAAATATAGAGATATGTGAACAGGCAGATAACGGCGCTGCGGAAGGTGTCGAATGGAGTAAAGCCCGCGGCCAGAGAATCTATGTATCTGTCGCCTCTACGTCTGAGAACGTTTCCTTGGACGTTATTACGATAGTTCCACCCTTATTACCTGTAACAGTCGTTCGCTGCAGCACGGGAATCCAGAGTCCATTGATCTTGAGGCTTTCTTCTTTACAGTTAAAACTATTACCATGTTCAGTAAGTTCAATGGCTCTCATGAACTAACAGACATGGTTGTTCTTCCTGCCTGTTAGAAATTTTATGACACGGACGGTCTGACAAATCTTTTGTTCCGCCGCAGACGATTTCTTCATTTGTCCCAACACCGTTTACCAATATGAATATGGTGTCTGTTCTTTCGGACAACACCGTTTATGCTCTGAGATCCTGGTATTCATGGATCGACTAGTAATTCAAGCACAGACTTTTCTACATTTACATGACATGCGGTATAATCCATACAGTTCAGCTGAGTGCCCTTCGTCCTGTGGCGATCCGAAATATTCATTGGTCTTCTAGGCTGGTTTGTAGAAAGGCTGTACACTGAGACCGCCGGATACGGCCTCTGTGCCATATATTCTTAGGATTACAGGCAGAATCATCCATACATTGCGCAAAATTCATAGGTATAAGGTTAGTTTTTAGAGGCCTCTCTCGCCGGAGGTTCGAGTCCTCCCTCGAGCATGGGTATGTGTGTGTGTTGTTGTTAGCATAAGTTGGTTTAAGTTAGTCTAAGTAGCGTGTAAGTCTAGGGACCGATGACCACAGCAGTTTGGTCCCTTAGGAATTCACACACATTTGAACAGTTTTAAATAAAATTAGCATTTAACTGAAACAGCGATTCATAAAACTGACTGTAAGTCACTGTTCATGCGAAATATCTAAATTTAATAGTGCATAAGAAGCAACTTGGAAATGGCATACTGTATTAATCAGTAGTATAGTATTTAGACATATTTAATTTGCGTGATGTATACTGTCTGACCATGAAAGTGAAGCATCCTGGAGGGGAATAGCAAACGAAATGGCACTTGACGGGTTGAAGGAGTGTTTTTACGAAACTGAGTCAAATTTACAAAGAACTTGCCACTATGCGCCCACTAACCAGCATGATCTTGCACCGGTTCTCGCTTGGAGGCATACACTGATTCGGCGAGAAAGGGAATCATACAGCTGTTGTACCCTCTCCTGAGGAAACCTGGGCTCCAACTGTTGTAACCAGTCCTTGATATCCTGGACACTGACAATGGGATGGAGTTGGCGTTCGATCTGGTCCTACCCATGTTCTGCCAGGGCCATATCTGGGGATCTTGGTGGCCGCGGGTGTAACTCAGTACTACACAGATTACTCATAGAGATACGTACCACGTGTGGATGAGCACTGTCCTGCTGAAAAATGGCACCGCATGAGCCGTAGCATATGAGGATGCAGTAAGTCAGTGACGTACAGTTGTGTTGGCGGAATTCTCTCCATCACTACCAGCCGTGACCTGAATTTCTACCCAATGGTTCCCCACATCATGACGTCATGAGTAAAACCACTACGCCTCTCCAAAATATTGGAAAAATACGAGCTTTCCCCAGTTCACCACAATGCTTGCCGACGATGGTCATTCAAGGTATTGCAGAACTGCGATTCATCGCTGAACACAATGTAATGCCATCCATAAGCAGTCCGTACTTCCTGGTCACAGCAGTACCCCAAATGCAGTCGTTTGTGTTGTGGTGTTAACGGAAGCCTACGTTTGGGACGGTAATTCTCTAGCCTATGAACCATGGACCTTGCCGTTGGTGGGGAGGCTTGCGTGCCTCAGCGATACAGATGGCCGTACCGTAGGTGCAACCACAACGGAGGGGTATCTGTTGAGAGGCCAGACAAATATGTGGTTCCTGAAGAGGGGCAGCAGCCTTTTCAGTAGTTGCAGGGGCAACAGTCTGGATGATTGACTGATCTGGCCTTGTAACATTAACCAAAACGGCCTTGCTGTGCTGGTACTGCGAACGGCTGAAAGCAAGGGGAAACTACAGCCGTAATTTTTCCCGAGGACATGCAGCTTTACTGTATGATTAAATGATGATGGCGTCCTCTTGGGTAAAATATTCCGGAGGTAAAATAGTCCCCCATTCGGATCTCCGGGCGGGGACTACTCAAGAGGACGTCGTTATCAGGAGAAAGAAAACTGGCATTCTACGGATCGGAGCGTGGAATGTCAGATCCCTTAATCGGGCAGGTAGGTTAGAAAATTTAAAAAGGGAAATGGATAGGTTAAAGTTAGATATAGTGGGAATTAGTGAAGTTCGGTGGCAGGAGGAACAAGACTTTTGGTCAGGTGATTACAGGGTTATAAATACAAAATCAAATAGGGGTAATGCAGGAGTAGCTTTAATAATGAATAAAAAAATAGGAGTGCGGGTTAGCTACTACAAACAGCATAGTGAACGCATTATTGTGGCCAAGATAGACACAAAGCCCATGCCTACTACAGTAGTACAAGTTTATATGCCAACTAGCTCTGCAGATGATGAAGAAATTGATGAAATGTATGACGAGATAAAAGAAATTATTCAGGTAGTGAAGGGAGATGAAAATTTAATAGTCATGGGTGACTGGAATTCGTCAGTAGGAAAAGGGAGAGAAGGAAACATAGTAGGTGAATATGGATTGGGGGGAAGAAATGAAAGAGGAAGCCGCCTTGTAGAATTTTGCACAGAGCATAACTTAATCATAGCTAACACTTGGTTCAAGAATCATAAAAGAAGGTTGTATACCTGGAAGAATCCTGGAGATACTAATAGGTATCAGATAGATTATATAATGGTAAGACAGAGATTTAGGAACCAGGTTTTAAATTGTAAGACATTTCCAGGGGCAGATGTGGATTCTGACCACAATCTATTGGTTATGAACTGCAGATTGAAACTGAAGAAACTGCAAAAAGGTGGGAATTTAAGGAGATGGGACCTGGATAAACTGAAAGAACCAGAGGTTGTAGAGAGTTTCAGGGAGAGAATAAGGGAACAATTGACAGGAATGGGGGAAAGAAATACAGTAGAAGAAGAATGGGTAGCTCTGAGGGATGAAGTAGTGAAGGCAGCAGAGGATCAAGTAGGTAAAAAGACGAGGGCTAATAGAAATCCTTGGGTAACAGAAGAAATATTGAATTTAATTGATGAAAGGAGAAAATATAAAAATGCAGTAAATGATGCAGGCCAAAGGGAATACAAACGTCTCAAAAATGAGATCGACAGAAAGTGCAAAATGGCTAAGCAGGGATGGCTAGAGGACAAATGTAAGGATGTAGAGGCTTGTCTCACTAGGGGTAAGATAGATACTGCCTACAGGAAAATTAAAGAGACCTTTGGAGAGAAGAGAACCACTTGTATGAATATCAAGAGCTCAGATGGCAACCCAGTTCTAAGCAAAGAAGGGAAGGCAGAAAGGTGGAAGGAGTATATAGAGGGTTTATACAAGGGCGATGTACTTGAGGACAGTATTATGGAAATGGAAGAGGATGTAGATGAAGATGAAATGGGAGATAAGATACTGCGTGAAGAGTTTGACAGAGCACTGAAAGACCTGAGTCGAAACAAGGCCCCGGGAGTAGACAACATTCCATTAGAACTACTGATGGCCTTGGGAGAGCCAGTCATGACAAAACTCTACCGTCTGGTGAGCAAGATGTATGAGACTGGCGAAATACCCACAGACTTCAAGAAGAATATAATAATTCCAATCCCAAAGAAAGCAGGTGTTGACAGATGTGAAAATTACCGAACTATCAGTTTAATAAGTCACAGCTGCAAAATACTAACGCGAATTCTTTACAGACGAATGGAAAAACTGGTAGAAGCGGACCTCGGGGAAGATCAGTTTGGATTCCGTAGAAATGTTGGAACACGTGAGGCAATACTAACCTTACGACTTATCTTAGAAGAAAGATTAAGAAAAGGCAAACCTACGTTTCTAGCATTTGTAGACTTAGAGAAAGCTTTTGACAACGTTAACTGGAATACTCTCTTTCAAATTCTGAAGGTAGCAGGGGTAAAATACAGGGAGCGAAAGGCTATTTACAATTTGTACAGAAACCAGATGGCAGTTATAAGAGTCGAGGGGCATGAAAGGGAAGCAGTGGTTGGGAAAGGAGTGAGACAGGGTTGTAGCCTCTCCCCGATGTTATTCAATCTGTATATTGAGCAAGCAGTAAAGGAAACAAAAGAAAAATTCGGAGTAGGTATTAAAATTCATGGAGAAGAAGTAAAAACTTTGAGGTTCGCCGATGACATTGTAATTCTGTCAGAGACAGCAAAGGACTTGGAAGAGCAGTTGAACGGAATGGACAGTGTCTTGAAAGGAGGATATAAGATGAACATCAACAAAAGCAAAACGAGGATAATGGAATGTAGTCAGATTAAATCGGGTGATGCTGAGGGGATTAGATTAGGAAATGAGACACTTAAAGTAGTAAAGGAGTTTTGCTATTTAGGGAGTAAAATAACTGATGATGGTCGAAGTAGAGAGGATATAAAATGTAGACTGGCAATGGCAAGGAAATCGTTTCTGAAGAAGAGAAATTTGTTAACATCGAGTATAGATTTAAGTGTCAGGAAGTCGTTTCTGAAAGTATTTGTATGGAGTGTAGCCATGTATGGAAGTGAAACATGGACGATAACCAGTTTGGACAAGAAGAGAATAGAAGCTTTCGAAATGTGGTGCTACAGAAGAATGCTGAAGATAAGGTGGGTAGATCATGTAACCAATGAGGAGGTATTGAATAGGATTGGGGAGAAGAGAAGTTTGTGGCACAACTTGACTAGAAGAAGGGATCGGTTGGTAGGACATGTTTTGAGGCATCAAGGGATCACAAATTTAGCATTGGAGGGCAGCGTGGAGGGTAAAAATCGTAGAGGGAGACCAAGAGATCAATACACTAAGCAGATTCAGAAGGATGTAGGTTGCAGTAGGTACTGGGAGATGAAGAAGCTTGCACAGGGTAGAGTAGCTTGGAGAGCTGCATCAAACCAGTCTCAGGACTGAAGACCACAACAACAACAACGACTGCTGCTAGTCTCTGACCAATGGTTTGGGATGGCACAGAATATTGCAGACAGTCCATTACTTCTTCTCGTATGTCCGGGACAAATATGCCAGTGTTAAGATGTTCTCGGTGCACAGTAGAACGCTCCTTTCTTGTGGTGAGTCAGAAGTGCTCGGTCAGCACCTTGACGACTAACAAACCTGCTCTCATGTTCACATGCATCCACCTCTGGAGCGCTGCCACATGATAAAGTCCCATAAATGAGGATATTTTATGACCAAATGGAGATGTGGAATGCAGCCATTTTTACCTGTGTCATATGCTGATAACGATGTCTCACACATGTACACGGTGGCTCTGTGTCCTCCACAGAGTTCATTCAACATCTGAGTCTGTTCATGAATCTTAAATACCGTACCATCCCTGGTAACAACACTAAACACGATCAACGACATTGGACTGTAGGAGCTTTTCTACCCCTTACGAAGAAATGCAACTCTAGTCATTTGCATACCTGCCAATGGTGTATATAGGTAAGAAGTAAAGCTGATGTCTGACCGTGTCTTCTAGGTGTTTTGCTTTTTCTGGCAGGCGTGTAATTTAGATGTACTCGTAGACTGACAATTTTTGTGATTGAAACAGAACCAACTGATGTGCATCTGACCGTAAGGTCTCAAAATGACTGGCATGGGGAGATCAAGAAGTAACTGTTGTAGTACAGTTAATTGAACTGTTGCCTGAATTAAATAGATGACTGTTTTCTAAATTGTATTCTGACGGTCGAAGCAATTCGGTAATAGGATGTGAGCCTATTTAAGGAGGTGTGTCCCTTACCTCGTGGTCTTAAAAGTTTTCGCTCTTGGGAGAGGACACAACGCGTCGGTGGCAGCATAGGTTCAGCCTCACGACTTGCTACATTTGCAGCGTCAGACAGCCAGTGGATTCTTTACGTAGCTAAAGTAGGAAATTTTTGCGAGAGGTATTGTTAGACATAAACTCCTTAGCCGGCCGCTGGTGGCCGAGCGGTTCTAGGCGCTTCAGTCTGGAACCACGTGACCGCTACGGTCGCAGGTTCGAATCCTGCCTCGGGCATGGATGTGTGTGATGTCCTTAGGTTTGTTAGGTTGTAGTTCTAAGATCTAGGGGACGGAGAACTGAGATGTTAAGTCCCATAGTGCTCAGAGCCATTTGTACCATAAACTCCTTAAATAATCTAAACAATCATTTAATCACTTCATTTATTAAACTTCTTTACAGAAAAATAGATACAGAAAACCGCACGTGACAGATGTGCTCTGATATTTTGGAGAGGGATGTGTTTTATATAAGCAACAGACTCTAATGTTGTTTGCAGTTTCTTTTTCTGAAGGAGTTAGTCACATTCGCAGACAGAACAAAAGCTGTAGTTTAGTTTCTTACGATACTGTGTATTAATCTCTGGTCTGTGACAGCAGCAGAGACTTGATTCGGGATTATGCTCGCTAGGTACTTCAGAACGCTTTGTGTAATCTGAACTTGGCATAATCCGAACAATGTGCTACTTGAGGTCTTGTAACTGGGTGTAATTAATTACACTTACTTGGGTAAGTCTTTACAAATGTACAGTTAATAAATGAATTACATTCGTCAGTAAAGCTAACACCCCTGTGACATGCTCATATACGTTGTGGGCTATTACTTGTAGGATGGATTCCACAAACATTAGTTTGCACACTACAGGGATCTGGTAAGAAGATCGATAAATATAACTGTGTGTGATCAGATCTTACAAGATCAGCGACGACACATTGCTTTACTGTTATGGATCACATTTGTTTGCCAATCAGTATATCAAAGGCGAGCACTTAGAAGTACTATTATTGCTTCCTCCTATTATGTACTGTTTTCGATTCAGTCTTTCGTTAAATTTTGTTCTAAACGTAAGCCAGAGATCCTCCATATGCTGCTCCCCAAAGTTATAACTTACTCTTTGAGATAACGGTACTTTCTGTTCATCAGGTTTCCACTTTTTTAACTTTTCCTTTATACACTGAAGCGTCAAAGAAACTGGAATAGGCGTGCGTGTTCAAATACGGAGATAAGTAAACAGGCAGAATACGGTGCCATGGTCGGCAATGCCTATGTAAGACAAAAAGAGCGTGGCACACTGGTCAGATCTGTTACTGCTGCTACAATGGCAGGTTATCAATATTTAAGTGAGTTTGAACGTGGTGCTATAATCGGCGCATGAGCGATGGGACACAGCAGTTCCCAGGTAGCGATAAAGTGGGGATTTTAGCGTACGACCATTTCACGAGTGTATCGTGAATATCAGCAGTCTGGTAAAACATCAAATCTCCGACATCGCTGCGGTCGGAAAAAGATAATGCAAGAACGGGACCAACGATGACTGAAGATAATCGTTCAACGTGACAGAAGTGCAATTCTTCCGCAAATTGCTGCAGACTTTAATGCTGGGTCATTGAAAACTATCAGCTTGTGAACCAATCAACGAAACATCATTGCTATGGGCTTTTGGAGCCGAAGGCCCACGCGTGTACCCTTGATGACTGCACGACAAAAACAGTTACGCCTCGTCTGGCCTCTCCAACACCGACGTTGGACTGTTGATGACTGGAAACATGTTCCCTGGTCGGACGAGCTTCGATTCAAATTCTAGAGAGCAGATAGACATGTACGGGTAAGGAGACAATCTCATGTATCCATGGACCATCATTTCAGCAGGGGACTGTTCAAGTCGGTTGAGGCTCTGTTATGCTGTGGGGTGCGTGTAGTCGGAGTGATATGGGATTCCTGACACTTCTAGATACGACTGTGACAGGTGACACTTGCGTAAGAATCCGGTCTGATTACCTGTATCCATTCATGTCCGTTGTACATTCTGATATACTTGGGCATTTCCATCGGGACAATGCGACACTTCACAGAATTGCTGCAGATTGGCTTCAGGAACACCTTCTGAATTTAAACACCTCCACTGGCCATCCAAGTCCCCACACATGAACATTACTGAGCATATCTGGGATGCCTTGCAACGTGCTGTTCAAAACAGATCTCCTCCACCTCGTAGTCTTACAGATTTATGGACATCCCTGCAGGATTCATGGTGTCAATTCCCTCCAGCACTACTTCAGACATTAGTGGAGTCCATTCCATGTTGTCTTGCGGAACTTCTGCGTACTTGTGGTGCCCCTATGTGATGTTAGACAGGTGTACTAGTGTCTTTGTCTCCTTAGTGTAGTTTTGTAATGATTGTTGCTCCAACTGCATCCTGATAGCGATTGATGAGTGATATGTGGCGTTGTTTCGGTGTTGCAGGAGGACGACATCGTCATGCGCGGCCGCGGCTGAGCATGTCGGGCTCGGACGAGCGCCAGGCCCGCTCGGTCGCGCTGGAGAGGGCGTACGTGCACGACGTGTACGAGCAGATCTCGGCCGCCACCCACCTCCCAGGGGAGGCGCCGCGCGGCCGGGCCTGGCCCAAGGTCAAGCAGTTCCTTGCTGAGCTCGAGCCTGGCTCCCTCGTCTGTGACGTAGGTCAGTACAGATTGCCTGGTCAGAGCTCCACTACTACTCACCTTTGGTATCCAGCCAAGGTCAAGCAGTTCCTCGGTGAACTCGAGCCTGGCTCCCTCGTCTGTGACGTAGGTCAGTACACATTGCCTGGTCAGAGCTCCACTACTACTCACCTTTGGATTCCAGCCAAGGTCAAGCAGTTCCTCGCTGAACTCGAACCTGACTCCCTCGTCTGTGACGTAGGTCAGTACACATTGCCTGGTCAGAGCACCACTACTACTCACCTTTGGATTCCAGCCAAGGTCAAGCAGTTCCTCGCTGAACTCAAACCTGGCTCCCTCGTCTGTGAGATAGGTCAGTACACATTGCCTGGTCAGAGCTCCACTACTACTCACCTTTGGATTCCAGCCAAGATCAAGCAGTTCCTCGCTGAACTCGAGCCTGGCTCCCTCGTCTGTGACGTAGGTCAGTACACATTGCCTGGTCAGAGCTCCACTACTACTCATCTTTGGTTTCCAGCCAAGGTCAAGCAGTTCCTCGCCGAACTCGAGCCTGGCTCCCTCGTCTGTGACGTAGGTCAGTACACATTGCCTGGTCAGAGCTCCACTACTACTCACCTTTGGATTCCAGCCAAGGTCAAGCAGTTCCTCGCTGAACTCGAACCTGGCTCCCTCATCTGTGATGTAAGTCAGTACACACTGTCTGATCAGGGCTTCACTGCTACTCAGTTTTATTGTTCAGCCAAGGCTCAAACAGTTCCTTGCTGAGCTCGAGGCTGGCTCCTTCATCTGTGATGTAGGTCAGTAGACACTGTCTGGTCAGAGTTTCACTGCTACTCAGCATTGCAGTCCAGCCAAAGATCGAGCAGTTCCTCTAAGAAACTCGAGCGTGGCTCCCTCATCTACAATGTAGGTCTGTAGGCACTGGCTGGTCAGAACTTCACTGCTATTCAGTGGTAGAGTCCAGCCAAGGTCAGGCAGTTCTTCTCTGAGCTCAGGTCTGGTTCCGTCATTGTGACGTAATTCAGTAGTCAGGGATTCACCTTTGCTCAACATTAGGCTCCTGTCAACAGTCAAGTACTTCCTCCTGAGTTGAGCCTGGCACCTTCGTCTGCAATATAGATCAGTATACAGCTGTCTTGACAGAGTTTCACTGCTGCGCAACGATAGAGGCCAGCCAAAGTTCAAGCACTAACTCGCCGAACTCTAGCCTGGCTGCCTCTTCTGTGATGTAGGTCATAGACACCGTCTGCTGAGAGCTTCTACTTGGCAATATGATCGGCCCCTAGATGAAGCTTTTCCATGGTAAGCTCAAACAGAGCTCCATCATCTGGAGCCATAGTCGTGTAGGCATGTATGTTGCCAAAGGTTCACTTTGCTGGGCCTTAAGTTTGTGTCCAAAATTAAGCAGTTCTCTAGTATGATCAATCCTGTCTCCATAGCTACATGCCTGATTAACCCTAGGACTCACTCTGGGGTCATAGGTGACCCCAATCATCTTTACTATGGATAAAATAATATTTCTATTTCTTGTAAAAATCCAGAATTTTATGACTTTTACCACACAGTATTGTAGTTCTCTCACAAAAAGTTTTAGAGCGCTTGACGCAACATTTAAGTCAATAATTAACAAAAAACTACTGTTGGGGTCAATTATGACCCCAGATAGATTATATGTAACATTCATAGAATGTATAGATTATCAACTAACAATCTCTTTCTTAGGTATTTTGAGTTGTTAACACTGAATTCAGGTGTTATTCAGGTGTTACTCAGAACTAACCTCAAACTGGAAGTTCGTTTGTACGTTTGTTGTTGCAGTGTAATTTCAGCCTGGATGGAATACGTTTTGCTCCTGGCTATAGTGTAGAACAAGCTACGGAAGACTTATTTCGTAGCAGTAGTGATTCAGGAGGTAGTGACGCCGAAGACACAGGTAGACCAAAGTGATGAAATTTGTTTACATGAATTAGAAGAAAATGATATTCTTGCTGAAAATGATGACAGTGGAGAAGATGAAAGTGCAGTACCGGTAAGCAGGGATCGGGTTAGAATTATGTTTCCTGTTGAGTTGTTCATCACATTTTCTGTAAATTTTAAGCCATTGTGAAACATTTATGAGTGAAACAAATTATGACTTAGAGTAATATTGTAACTTCTGATATGTAATTACTCTGTCATATGTAATTTAATTCTACTACGTACATACCTGTTAAAAAAGCTGTGAAATGTGTCTAAATAATAAATAAAATGTAAACAAACAGTATTAAACGACAGTACGTTGTTCTCTGAATGATTAGTACACACAGTCAATTATATATTGATTGGGGTCATGTATGACCCCAGATGGAGTACTAAGGAAATTTTAGCAGAGTGAGTCCTAGGGTTAAATGTTGAGCTCTGCTCAGTTCTAGAACTCAGCCTAACATCATGCAGTTACCCATCAAGATCATCATCTGCAATATGGGTCAGCAGACATATAATAGTTTAAATACTGATTTGTATTCACGCCCGTGGTGATGCATTTCCTCACAGATCACAGATGGGCTCCCCTGCTTATGGCGTAGATTATTTATCGTGAATTTGCTTTAAAGGTTCATTTCTTGGCAGCTTTAGGACTTAGTCCATGTCCACTCAATTTCTTGGTGAGGTCAAGATTAGCTGAATCATCACACAGGTCAACAGACGTTCCACTCTCCTCAAATCTTAGGCTGGACGAAAATGAAGCAGTGTGAGCTTTAGTATGGCTTATTCAGCCTACATCCTTAGACACATATCTAGTTAAATTTTCATCTCTGCTCAGCTTTCATGTTATGGCGAGGGAAGAAGTTCCTTGCTGGTCTTGTGCTGGCTCCCTGATTATGGTGCAGCTCAGTGGAAAAACATCTAGTAAAAGCTCCATCTTGGATTACATCCTAAGAACATTGAGCCTAATATGTCACTAGTATTGAGTCCTGTGTCAGTTTTAGATGTCGATCCTCTCCATAACATGTTCAGTGATAAAGGTATTGCTATGAGAAGTGAATGCCAGCAATTATCCAGATTACTAGAGTACATAATATGTAACAAAGTTGGGAATATCTTGTCAGGTGATCTACACTTACAAAATCGATCAATCACTGTTACTGATTGATCTTCCAGTTTTCTGGATTCAGTAATCAAAGAATCTGTGGAGATACGTCTTTCTGATAACGTTAGAAATCGTAACAATGACTTTCAACTGGATAAAAATTGGAATCCTATGATTAAAATTATCGATCCATAGCGGAACCGACATGGCCATTCGATACTGGCTGATTATACCATCTGTCACATCCGTCACCGAAGGCAGCACACAAAGCTTGGCTGCCCCGCACATGTCATGACCTGGCACATGCGTCGAAAGACAGCAGCACATTTCGCATGTGAGAGGCTCAGCATAAATGCCGTGAATGCATCTGGGCTCCTCAGTACTTGTTTACTCACCTGAAGACTTCCGGACATCTCTGTGCCGAAATATCGTGGCAGAATATCGACTGGATCCGGCTGCACACCCGAATATTATTAGAAGAAGAAATACACCGGAAAAGTTTCAGAAGTTAGAAGATAATTGCACTTGAGTTTGGTATTTGTTTATTGATAATAAATAAAGGAATTAAGTTCATTAAGTTCATCAACGCTCGAACCCTTCTGCAATGCTGTGACCATATCTTCTACAGACGTCGGATCAATTGCTTTCTCCCCCTCTGCCAAGTTGCACTTGGCAAGAACCTGTCTTTGCGAAGTTTTTAATAATTTTCTTCAGACCCTTAGCAGACATCGGACGAATGCATTGCTTCATACCATTAAGTTTCCGGAATTCTACAGGGCTACTGGCGCACTTCACGGTTTTTCTGAAAGAGACTTCCAACCAGTGCACTGTCGTTCATGCAAACAGTCGTGCTTGGGATCTCGGAGGCAAATTAGGAAACGCCGTGTACCGCTCGCCTGTTGGTGTGCATGTTCTGAAACTTACAGCTCTATCAAATTTTCGTAATTTCTTTTCCATGACATTTCCCCCTGAGTCAATAATATACTATTAAAGTTTTACGTCATTATGAGCAGTGGTTCTCTTTCAAACTGTAACTTCAATTATGGAAATGCTCTACAAAAAGAGCTGCTCTGAGGGATTCACTGACTCATCATCGCCCAGCCCGAACTGTTGAGGATAGAAACTTGAAACTGGCGAGGATGTGGATTTTATACTTTAGGCATCGTTTAAAAAGCGATTCTTCGAAATTCCACTCTTACAGGGAAGAAAAATGTGATGCAAAGTGTTGTGAAAGTATGTCGGTATTAAGACAACTTTGGAAGGAAAACCATGCAAACTGGTATTTGGTTTTGTGCTCAGAAACTAAAAATGTACGTGTTTCAATATTTTTTGGAATTCAATCCCAAAGAGGCTGAAATACAGAATGAAAGTTTTTTTTTAATAAATCGTTATTGCAGAACTACTATAGCATTTTTAAAGCTGTATCTATGTAAATTGGTATTTGACTTCTCGGTTACACATAAGAAAATATGCATTTCAATGTTTTTGGTTACCCAGCCACTAATGAGGTGAAATATGAGACGAAAAGTTTTATGAAATATTCCATTGTGAACGGATTTTTAAACCTAAATGAATGAATATGGTATTTGGCTTCTCGGATAGAAATAAAAAATACTTTTTTCAGTGGTTTTGGAAATTTAACCCCTAAGGGGTAAAATAGGGCATGAAACATTTTTCGAAAATATTTCGTTATTAAAGGATACTCGCTTTTTGTTCACAATTACTTTCAGTAAGGGTCACAATTCTATGGCCTTAATTAGCACGACAAGCTTTGAAAGATTTGCAATTTGTCAACTAAATCGAAAAAAGCTCTTTAACAGTCACCACGACAAATAGAGTTTGTCGGGAATACGTAGAGAAAGAAACGGATCATAAACACACTGATTTTTAAGTAGGCCTAATATATGTTTATAACGTTATTTTTGTTTTAATTAGTATGCAAACTAATAGTTACTGATGATAGTCAGTGATCAGTGATTACTGATGACAATATAGGTATCTCATTTAAATACTATTCCATGTACAGGAATAACATCATGACGTCATGAGTAACACCGCTGCGCCTTTCCAAAACGTTGGAATAATGGGACCTCTCTCCAGGTCACCACTGCACTCGCCGATGATGCTCGTACGGCGTGGTACCGAACCACGATTCACTGCTGGACACAAAGTAACGCCATTCATCAGAATTCCATGCTTACGGGTCATGGCACCATACAAACTTAGACGTTCGTTTGCAGTGAGCCTGTGCTTGAGATGGTAATTCCCAAATCAAAAGAAACTACATGGTTCCAGATACCTTTTCATGTCTCATACATCTACGATGTACACTACTGGCCATTAAAACTGCTACACCAAGAAGAAATGCAGATGATAAACGGGTATTTATTGGACACATATATTATACTAGAACTGACATGTGATTACATTTTCACCCAATTTGGGTGCATAGATACTGAGAAATACGTACCCAGAACAACACCTCTGGCCGTAATAACGGACTTGATACGACTGGGCATTGAGTCAAACAGAGCTTGGATGGCGTGTACAGGTACAGCTGCCCATGCAGCTTCAACACGATACCACAGTTCATCAATAGTAGCGACTGGCGTATTGTGACGAGCCAGTTGCTCGGCCATCATTGACCAGACGTTTTAAATTGATGAGAGATCTGGAGAATGTGCCGGCCAGGGCAGCAGTCGAACATTTTCTGTATCCAAAAAGGCCCGTACAGGACCTGTAACATGCCGTCGTGTATTATCCTGCTGAAATGTAGGGTTTCGCAAGGATCGAATGAAGGGTAGAGCCATGGGTCGTAACACATCTGAATTCTAACGTCCACTGTTCAAAGTGCCGTCAGTGCGAACAAGAGGTGACCGAGACGTGTAACCAATGGCACCCCCTACCATCACGCCGCGTGATGCGCCAGTATGGCGATGACGGATACACGCTTCCAATGTGCGTTCACCGCGATGTCGGCAAACACGAATGCGACCATCATGATGCTGTAAACAGAACCTATACTCATCCGAAAAAATGACGTTTTGCCATTCGTGCACTCAGGTTCGTCGTTGAGTACACCATCGCAGGCGCTCCTGTCTGTGATGCATCGTCAAGGGTAACCGCAGCCATGGTATCCGAGCTGATAGACCATGCTGCTGCAAACGTCGTCGAACTGCTCGTGCAGATGGTTGTTGTCTTGCAAACGTCCCCATCTGTTGACTCAGGGATCGAGACTTGGCTGCACGATCCGTCACAGCGGATAAGATGCCTGTTACCTCGACTGCTAGTAATACGAGGCCATTGGGATCCAGCACGGCGTTCCGTATTACCCTCCTGAACCCACAGATTCCATATTCTGCTAACAGTCATTGGATCTCGACCACCGCGAGCAGCAATTTCGCGATACGATAAACCGTAATCGCGATAGGCCTCAATCCGACTTTTATCAAAGTCGGAAATGTGATGGTACGCATTTCTCCTCCTTACACGAGGTATCACATCAACGTTTCACCAGGCAACGCCGGTCAACTTCTGTTTGTGTATGAGAAATCGGTTGGAAACTTTCCTCATGTCAGCACGTTGTAGGTGTCGTCACCGGAGCTAATCTTGTGTGAATCCGCTGAAAAGCTAATCATTTGCATATCACAGCATCTTCTTCCTGTCGGTTAAATTTTGCGTCTGTAGCACGTCATCTTCGCGGTGTAGCAATTTTAATTGCCAGTAGTGTAATGTGCAGACTGAGATTCCGAATGAAAATTTGTACGAAGGACGTGAATCGAATCCGCTTCTCCTGCTTACCAGGTGGGCTGAGGTAGAATAGGAGGAGGAACGCATGCTAGGGTGGCCAATGCAGTTGTGCTAGGCCAACTTGCCGGTGTAGCATCGTGCTTAGTGCATCTGCCTAGTGAGCAGGAGGTCCGGGTTCGAATCCCATCCTTGGTACAAATTTTTATTCATCGCTACATTCAGCATATACGCGTCGGTAATTCCCTGGTCAGCTTCTCCTAGTCTCTGACGAATGATGTAGGGTAACACAGCATGTCCAGGAGAGGCCATTACTTATTCTCAGGTGGCAGGCACAGATGTGAAAGGGAAACGATGTCCTTGGTGCAAAATATGGTGCTTGTCTCTTGTGGTGATCAAACATAATCGACCAGAACCTTGCCGGCCGGGTTGACCGAGCGGTTCTAGGCGCTACAGTCTGGAACCGCGCGATCGCTACGGTCGCAGGTTCGAATCCTGCCTCGGGCATGGATGTGTGTGATGTCCTTAGGTTAGTTCGGTTTAAGCAGTTCTAAGTTCTAGGGGACTGATGACCTTAGTAGTTAAGTCCCATAGTGCTCAGAGCCATTCGAACCATTTGATCAGAACCCTGACAAGGAGTGTGCCTGTCCTCACGTTCCCACGCAGCCCAACTTCGGGCTAATAGAATACCTCAGAGAAGTGTGCATTGCACGAATCGACCAGCCAGCCAGGTTGAGACCCACACTAAGGCCCCATTCGAAAGTCGACCAGTACTTATAACGCTGTCTCAAAGGAGTACGTGATATTTCCGTCTCCTGCACGGTGATGGCTCCACATTTAACGCCAACAGACTCGGTAACCACAGTTGTAATGTAGTCACATGTGTTCTGTTATACTAAATAATTTACCTTTACTATACTGTATGAGTAGTGAATAAGATTCTTCAGTCTGTGTTTAGCCCTACCCGTGATTGACTTGCTAGTCGGTCAGTTGTGTCGCGCTGGGTCATTCTCATTTGATGCGAGCTGCTGAGTTTTTCAGAGAATGAGATGTGTTATTTGTGAATCTGGGAGACTCTATCTGAAATACTTTATTATGGATGTGAAAACCCATTTTATAATACTTGTAACATCACAATAGGGATCGTTACATGATTAAAAAAAATGAGTGATGCAACTAATTAATCTCAGCCCGAACAACCGCATGCCTTTAGAAGCAAAATGGGTCTACACATTTCTTTTCCATTCTTATGTGCACGTCTAGTGTCCTGATTTCCATTTTTCACCGTTCCTAAAAGTATGTGGTCAAGCGCGAATGATTTTAATGCAGTAGCAGACGAACCAGAGAAGTGTTGGGTTTCTTAAACTTGTACCAACCTAAACGGTGTCTGCGGAAGGCAGAGAGCAGGAACAGGATGGCTTGGCGAAAGATGAGTAAAGCAAAACGTTTTTCTAGCAGAGGTTGGTCATGGGCCTCCCCAACCACCTCGGGCGGTTCGGAGAGAGCTCCGCGCGACGGTTACAGGTTGAGTTGTTCTGAAGACAGGTAAGCTACCAGACGTTCCCTCAGAACGTCTGTGTCGAACAAGGGACAAATGGTATTTGCATCTGTTAATAATAATGTGTTAATCTCAACAATTTCTTCTCCTAGACATTTTTTGAATTACCATTTAGGTAAGAAGAAAGATTAAGAAAGATTAAGAAAAGGCAAACCTACGTTTCTAGCATTTGTAGACTTAGAGAAAGCTTTTGACAACGTTAACTGGAATACTCTCTTTCAAATTCTGAAGGTGGCAGGGGTAAAATACAGGGAGCGAAAGGCTATTTACAATTTGTACAGAAACCAGATGGTAGTTATAAGAGTCGAGGGGCATGAAAGGGAAGCAGTGGTTGGGAAAGGAGTGAGACAGGGTTGTAGCCTCTCCCCGATGTTATTCAATCTGTATATTGAGCAAGCAGTAAAGGAAACAAAAGAAAAATTCGGAGTAGGTATTAAAATTCATGGAGAAGAAGTAAAAACTTTGCGCCGATGACATTGTAATTCTGTCAGAGACAGCAAAGGACTTGGAAGAGCAGTTGAACGGAATGGACAGTGTCTTGAAAGGAGGATATAAGATGAAAATCAACAAAAGCAAAACGAGGAAAATGGAATGCAGTCAAATTAAATCGGGTGATGCTGATGGGATTAGATTAGGAAATGAGACACTTAAAGTAGTAAAGGAGTTTTGCTATTTATGGAGTAAAATAACTGATGATGGTCGAAGTAGAGAGGATATAAAATGTAGACTGGCAATGGCAAGGAAATCGTTTCTGAAGAAGAGAAATTTGTTAACATCGAGTATAGATTTAAGTGACAGGAAGTCGTTTCTGAAAGTATTTGTATCGAGTGTAGCCATGTATGGAAGTGAAACATGGACGATAACCAGTTTGGACAAGAAGAGAATAGAAGCTTTCGAAATGTGGTGCTACAGAAGAATGCTGAAGATAAGGTGGGTAGATCACGTAACTAATGAGGAGGTATTGAATAGGATTGGGGAGAAGAGAAGTTTGTGGCACAACTTGACTATAAGAAGGGATCGGTTGGTAGGACATGTTCTGAGGCATCAAGGGATCACAAATTTAGCATTGGAGGGCAGCGTGGAGGGTAAAAATCGTAGAGGGAGACCAAGAGATCAATACACTAAGCAGATTAAGAAGGATGTAGGTTGCAGTAGGTACTGGGAGATGAAGAAGCTTGCACAGGACAGAGTAGCATGGAGAGCTGCATCAAACCAGTCTCAGGACTGAAGACCACAACAACAACAACATTTAGGTTGTGGTTACAATTTTTGGTTCAGTTAATCAGGGTCATAATAGTGTGATTTCCGGTAGGCGCGACCACGCGGACTATCGATTCAAAGCGCAGCCCAAGCCTTGCCATATTATTTTATTTGTGCGGGACATTTTAAACCATCAATATAACTGTACCGAGCGTATATTCGGCAAGATGAATTTATTTGATCCTAAGCGCTTCACGCAAAGATATGCAGCCACCAAAATCCTGCCCGATGTCACGAGGTGCATACAATTCTTCCCACTAATAAATGTCGACGACATTTTGTTTGCCGTGTGAATTACTGCAAGTGAATGTCTGTGTTACAAACTTGAGCAGTGACCACGTGCTCCCTAGAATTTCCTACCTCACAGGTCTCTACAGATTAAGGCCAACGTTGTATGAGAAAGCCATAGGATCGTATATAGATGTACCAGGAATGTTTTGTCCATCTATTAAATCAATATGATTACTGTTAACATGCGAAATATTAGTCAAAAATAAATATTTTATCATTTGAAGCTATTTCCGTGTTCGTTAATTTATTTTCAGTACATCTGAAAATAGTGTCACATTTGTAGCATTGATGATTACGCTCCTAAAATCCAAAGTCCTTGGCTCAAGTTTAGCTAACGGTACGTAGCTTTCTCTGACTGCCCCATAGAATACCATAGCGCTATCCGTTGCGACCTTAATAAATTCAGTCGGCGAAGGAATTATTCCTGCCGCGCGGGATTAGCCGAGCGGTCTTAGGCGCTGCAGTCATGGACTGTGCGGCTGGTCCAGGCGGAGGTTCGAGTCCTCCCTCGGGCATGGCTGTGTGTTTGTCCTTAGGATAATTTAGTGTAAGTAGTGTGTAAGCTTAGGGACTGATGACCTTAGCAGTTAAGTCCAGTAAGATTTCACAGACATTCGAACATTTTTGGAATTGTTCCTAAAATTTAGATGGGCCTAAATCTATTTCAAATAACGGGCAAAACTATTCAGAGAAGGTTACGTCGTCAAAGAAAAACAAGAGCGAATGTGGACAGGATATGCCACCATAGCACGCTGGAACAAAAGAAATAACAATAATCAAAAGAAGCTCCTGCTAGTGCAAGTGAGTAGCCCTTCATAGGCTGCCACTCAATGAATAGTAAGATGCCAGTGGTGAGTTACATACTTTCTTCTTCTTTATATGGATGGAGAAGATTTTGGAAGAATTTTAAAAATATGTTAGTAGGTCGGGAACCGCGCTCCGCTACGGTCGCAGGTTCGAATCCTGCCTCGGGCATGGATGTGTGTGATGTCCTTAGGTTAGTTAGGTTTAAGTAGATCTAAGTTATAGGGGACTGATGACCTCAGAAGTTAAGTCCCATAGTGCTCAGAGCCATTTGAACCATTTTTTTTATGTTAGCAGTTTCTTTGTGATGAGAGTGTTTTGTAACTTTTAGTCCTTTTATTTAGTGCAGTTTGGGTCCTCAAAAACGATTTTTTAAGGTGAAATCCACCTCCACGATCCATAGTAGAGTTTCAAATATTCTGTCTTGTATGCATAGCACCTTACGTCCCACGCAGCAATAGTTTGTTTCTGAGAAGCCAAAAAATTTTGGGTACATTACTTATCTTTAGCTGCTGTATCTGCTGATCTGTATTTGCTTTCGAGAAATTCAGTACATCCGACAAAAATAAGCATGCTAAGCAAGAGGTGAGTCACTTTTCTTTTAGGGCAGATCTCACCTTGCATTCTTGGGCAAAAGGTGTGTTGCCATTGCCGGCCGTAGTGGCCGTGCGGTTAAAGGCGCTGCAGTCTGGAACCGCAAGACCGCTACGGTCGCAGGTTCGAATCCTGCCTCGGGCATGGATGTTTGTGATGTCCTTAGGTTAGTTAGGTTTAACTAGTTCTAAGTTCTAGGGGACTAATAACCTCAGCAGTTGAGTCCCATAGTGCTCAGAGCCATTTGAACCATTTGTGTTGCCATTAATTTCCGAGTACAGTATTGATAATTTCAAGCAGTTTCTTCCGAGCAGAGTAGTAATTTATCATTATGGGTATTCCAAGTCAATATTACACTTGGTATCACGTAACGGTCATAATGCACTTCGCCACTGAGTTTTAGTTATATAGTTTTCATTGACCACACAGTTAGTTTCTTTTGGCATTTAATTAGATTCATTTCCTTTATTTCAAATATTGCATTTTCTTAAGTTTAAACTTTTATTTCACGACACTACTCACATGCGCAACACAGGACCAACAAAGAGTCAGTTTTGCTCAGCAACCGAATACGTTATCTGAAGTAACCGTTACACGAGGAGAAAAGTTTTGAAATCACGATATTCAGTTTTCTCATATACAGATAATTTTTAAAGAAAGCTTACATACAAAACCTCAACAGCACTAACGCAATGTGAGACCTTAACTTTTCCCGGCAAGTTATATGTTCAAATAACTTACGGGTTTGCTGTCGGGTAACGTCGTCAACCGCCGCCGATATTTCGACAGGAGTACAGCCTGCCATTCTCAAGGCACAACTGCAAGGACGAAGCAGTGTGCAAGGGAATTTAATACCTCGGTCCACAGAGGACAACCAAGGAAGATACCACACAGAGAACAAGTAACCGTAGAGTCAACACATAACCAAAGATAAACAACATCAGAAATATCGATAGTGACTATTAATCAATAGGTGAGGTAGCACTAATTCTGTCCCTCTGTTTTTTAATGAGAGACAGAGCCGGATTTCAAGCAGAATTGAAACAAAATCCACCATCTCTGTTTATAAGGTTGCTTGAGAGTTTGATTTCAATAGCTTCCTTAATAACACTATCCCAATAGCTGGACGTGCAAGCCAGAATCTCCGTGTTGTTGTATTCAATAGGATGGCCGGTGTCAAGGCAATGTTCTGCAATAGTGGATTTGCTCGGCTGTTGTAAGCATGTGTGACGCTCATGCTCAATACACCGGACTTCCGCTGTCCTGATTGTCTGACCAGAATATCTCATGCCACAACTGCAAGGAATACGAGAGACACAAGAGGTAGATCAAACGTGCGTTGCGCTATCAGCCTTCTGTGCAACGGGTGAGTGACGATAGCAACGAAGTGGCACCTAAGTCTACGGCCTTTTTGCCTTACGCAGGAAGCATTTCCAACAGGATTGGCCGTATTTTGCGGAAATATGATGTGAAATGTGATTTTCGAGCGCCTTCTAAGATTAAGGCCCTGTTGACGTCCGTAAAAGATGATCTTGGTTTGCGTAAGGCTGGTGTCTCTCGTATTCCTTGCAGTTGTGGCATGTCATATATTGGTCAGACAATCAGGACTGCGGAAGTCCGGTGTATTGAGCATGAGCGTCACACACGCTTACAACAGCCGAGCAAATCCACTATTGCAGAACATTGCCTTGACGCCGGCCATCCTATGGAATACAACAAAACGGAGATTCTGGCTTGCACGTCCAGCTATTGGGATAGTGTTATTAAGGAAGCTGTTGAAATCAAACTCTCAAGCAGCCTTATAAACAGAGATGACGGATTTTGTTTAAATGCTGCTTGAAATCCGGCTCTGTCTCTCATCAAAAATCAGAGGGACAGAATTAGTGCTACCTCACCTATTGATTAATAGTCACTATCGATATTTCTGATGTTGTTTATCTTTGGTTGTGTGTTGACTCTACGGTTACTTGTTCTCTGTGTGGTATCTTCCTTGTTTCTCCTCTGTGGACCGAGGTATTAGATTCTCATGCACATTGCTTCCTCCTTGCAGTTGTGCCTTGAGAATGGCAGGGTGTGCTCCTGTCGAAATATCGGCGGTGGTCGATGACGTTACCCGGCAGCAAACCCGTGAGTTATTTGAACAGTAACGCAGTCAGGTGACCGTTCTACGTGTAGCAGAGAATTACAACTCTAATCACTTACATACCCGCTGATACTGTGAACATGTACACAGTTACATTGACATCCGGCAGTGCCTTCTGACTGTCTTGCTTTTTTAGTCGGACAGTGTATTTGGGCAGGGATGCGGGACAGAAACTGCGGCGACGAAACGACGTCCGTGCAGAGCGAGTAACAAGGATTTCTGCTGCGCCACTCGTGATAATACGGAGCGCCACAAAACAGCGGTCTTTCGTAACAGTCAGGGGAGTCGAGAGTTTGCGCCGCCCCAGACTTGTTCACTGCGGCATTTGCGGGACTTCGTAATGATATGCCCGTCGCGACGAGGCGCTCATAAATCACGCGGAACTTTACTTTTACTTTGGCTCGGACCGGCTTCAAAGTTTCCGCCCCTTTTGTGCGGGGGCTTAGCCGAGCGCCGCGGCGCGTCGCCCGGGCACGCGACCGGATGCCGGAGCGTGTCTCCGCAACATTACGGGGCCGCGAGAGCTCTGGACAGGGCCTCGTGAAGCTGCGCACACGAATTAGTATCCCCGACAGCGGTCTGCTGGCGACGAGTCACGGAAGTCACCTGGCGGAAGGTCTGCGGCGCTAGTCTCCGAGGCTGGACAGCGGTCTCTGTCATAACTTATAACACCCCCCTGCTTCCCGGGATTTGTTGACAATGACCGTGAATTATGAATTTTGACCCGCGTCGGGATAAGGCATCCGAATCCGAAGTAAATAAATGATTATTCCGCGGGAAAAAAGGAGACGTTATAACTTGATCGTTATTGAATGAGTAATTTCTGTGGTGTCACCGCCAGACACCACAATTGCTAGGTGGTAGCCTTTAAATCGGCCGCGGTCCGGTAGTATAGGTCGGACCCGCGTGTCGCCACTATCAGTGATTGCAGACCGAGCGCCGCCACACGGCAGGTCTAGTGAGACTTACTAGCACTCGCCCCAGTCGTACAGCCGACGTTCATAGGAGTGGTTCACTGACAAATTACGCTCTCATTTGCCGAGACGATAGTTAGCATAACCTTCAGCTACGTCAATTGCTACGACCTAGCAAGGCGCCGTATTCCATTGATATTTATTATTGTGAAACAAGTATCATCAAGAGCGATGTTCTACAATTATGGATTAAAGTTAAGTATTACATCATCTACGTACTTTATTTGCAATTCTCAAGACCTTGTCCTGTTCCAGACTTCAGGCCAGTCTGCGTGTAATTAAACGCGTGCATTTCGGCCTCCTCTAGCAATACGGTGTTGGCTCTTCTGCCAACACTTCAATTTCACTCAATAACGATCAGTAAATGAAATAATGGAAATAATTTAGAAACAAATTTTGCCAGTGGAAATTTTGCCGAAAGAAATGATTAAGTTGTAAAAGCAATTAAAAAATCGGTCGCCAGCTCAATTGATGAGCGACAGTACTGTTAAGTAGGTGACTAATTGTGTCAAAAATAAAGTTTACCTGTTTGTAGCGCAGCAGGTGGAACGGGAACTTTTAAGTAAGTGCTGTGTCAGGCTCAGTAGTCATATAAAATAATGTCATAACACTCTAACTACACTTAAACATTAATGGTTAACTTTCAATAAGTACTTTGATAATTATTTTGTTCATAATTTGTCAGCTAAGTGCAATGCTGACAACACAGATAATTATCTATCGAGATTTTGAATAACGGACTGTCATTCTGTCTTTAAAATTACGTACTTTGCACAGTTTAATCTACTGATAATGAAATATATTTCCAATAAATGATTAACTATGTTTTGAATGATAATAATTCATTAATTGGGGTCCGGAACCGTGCGACTGCTACGGTCGCAGGTTCGAATCCTGCCTCGGGCATGGATGTGTGTGATGTCCTTAGGTTAGTTAGGTTTAAGTAGTTCTAAGTTCTAGGGGACTGATAACCACAGCAGTTGAGTCCCATAGTGCTCAGAGCCATTTGAACCATTTTGAACCATTAATTGGGGGATTGTCAGGTGGAATAAGCTTTATAGTTTCATGAAATATCCTTGAGCTAACTTCAGCTGAATATGCATTGAAATCAATCTTAATAATCAAATTTATTAATTCAATCTATTATTAAGTTACTATGGTTGGCGTAAGCTTATTAAGTGCAACAATTAACTACGATAACCATTCTGAAATTGACTCTTCACCGTCTATGCAAATAATTTGATAATTAACATATTTTCTGTTGATAATGGCGTGACACACTCGGTTCAATAAGGCGAGGATCGGAAGGAACCTACTTGGTGTTATTGTCGGGTGGAATGTAACTGCAGCACTTCGATTATAAAGTGATTGTTATTAATTGTTCAACTTCAGAGAAAAGCACAGTCACTGGCAAGCCTTCTACAATTTGCCAGTGTTAAATATTACATAATGTAAACATAGTATTTACAATACACATTGACACTAGACAATACATCGTACACAAAGAGTTTCATGTGTTAAGTAAGCGAAAAAATTCATAGCAAGGACTGCGTTGTAGCGTCACAACCTGGGTGGAGGAATCTAGTCTCTGGGTGAAGAGCCTACTCCTGATAGCGGAACGACGGCCAGTGTCGGCCAGTTAACACTTTGACCCCCAAAATATTTTAAAAATCAATTTTATAATTCCTCACAGAATTAACCTTTACTATTATAGTACACAACGAATACAAGACGAAATTGGCAAAAAGTAAACAATTTATGCTTTTAAAGTTGTCGTTTCACTTTGAAACCACTGACACATATACATGAAAAGTTATTATTATTTATTTTATTTCGCATTTTGATCGTTGTATTATGGTCGTAGCGGACGTCAGCTGACATTCGTTGTTGAACCTTTCACTCATTTTTTTTTTATTTCAGAGAACAGCTAGCTCTCTGACCGAACACGCTGAGGTGCCGTCCCGGCAACATTAAGCTATCCGTGCACTACTAAAGCTCACTCCATATGTCGTCAACCATATGTGTACAATCTGTACTCTTACATTCAATGTGTATTCCCGTACATGGGAGACATTTTTACTTGAAAGCCGCTTGCCTAGTGTCGGCGGATAAATACACTGCTGGCCATTAAAATTGCTACACCGAGAAGAAATGCAGATGATAAACTGGTATTCATTGGACGAATGTATTATACTAAAACTGACCTGTGATTACATTTTCACGTAATTTGGGTGCCATAGATCCTGAAAAATCAGTAGCCAGAACAACCACCTCTAGCCGTAATAACGGCCTTGATACACCTGGGCATTGAGTGAAACAGAGCTTTGATGGCGTGTACAGGTACAGCTGCCCATGAAGCTTCAACACGATACCACAGTTCATCAATAGTAGTGACTGGCGTATTGTGACGAGCCAGTTGATTGGCCACCATTGACCAGACTTTATCAGTTGGTGAGAGAACTGGAGAATGTGCTGGCCAGGGCAGCAGTCGAACATTTTCTGTATCCAGAAAGGCCCGTACAGGACCTGCAACATGCGGTCGTGCATTATCCTGCTGAAATGTAGGGTTTCGCAGGGATCAAATGAAGGGTAGAGCCACGGGTCGCAACACATCTGAAATGTAACGTCCAAAGTGCCGTCAATGCGAACAAGAGGTGACCAAGACGTGTATTCAATGTCATCCCATACCATCACGCCGGGTGATACGCCAGTATGACGATGACGAATACACGCTTCCAATGTGCGTTCACCGCGATGTCGCCAAACACGGATGCGACCATCATGATGCTGTAAACAGAACCTGGATCCATCCGAAAAAGTGACGTTTTGCCATTCGTGCACCCAGGTACGTCGTTGAGTACACTATCGCAGGCGCTCCTGTTTGTGATTCAGTATCAAGGGTAACCGCAGCCAATGTCTCCGAGCTCATAGTCCACGCTGCTGCAAACGTTGTCGAACTCTTCGTGCAGATTGTTGTTGTCTTGCAAACGTCCCCATCTGTTGACTCAGTGATCGAGACGTGGCTGCACGATCCGTTACAGCGATGCGGATAAGATGCCTGTCATCTCGACTGCTAGTGATACGCGGCCGTTGGGATCCAGCACGGCGTTCCGTATTACCCTCCTGAACCCACAGATTCCATATTCTAACAGACATTGGATCTCGACCACCGCTATCAGCAATGTCGCGATACGATAAACCGCAATCGTGATATGCTAGAATCCGACCTTTATCAAAGTCGGAAACGTGATGGTACGCATTTCGTCTCCTTACACGAGGCATCACAACAACGTTTCACCAGGCAACGCCAGTCAACTGCTTTTTGTGCATGAGAAATCGGTTGGAAACTTTCCTCATGTCAGCTCGTTGTAGATGTCGCCACCGGCGCCAACCTTGTGTGAATGCTCTGAAAAGCTAATCATTTGCATATCACAGCATCTTCTTCCTGTCGGTTAAATTTCGCGTCAGTAGCACGTCATCTTCGTGGTGTAGCAATTTTAATGGCCAGTAGTGTACCATTTTGCAATGCCTGTGTTATTTCAAATTACGAAGGCAAGTTCCTACGGAAATGGTCATATCTCGAAACTTCTCCGAACTCATAATGCATGAAACAGATCATAGATAGTACAAAATAATAAGCAAAAATGGGTCTACAATTTAATACATTTATATCAAAATTGCATACTGCTCAGTGGTTTCATTTCTAAACTATCTCTTATAGCAGTAGTACAAGCTCAAATCTACGTTACAACAACTTAAGATATACTTATTTTCACTGCAGTCATCTCCTGTATATGATCACTATAAAGAAAAGCACATTCGACGATCTCCAACAATCACGTAACACAATCTCCAAGCTGACTGTTGCTTTGAATGCTGCAAGTGACTAGTACAACGTATTACATTCGTAGAAGTACCTCAGTGCACCAGTAGATGTCTCTGTCCTGTAATTGAATCGGTAGTTCCATATGAATAGCACTGGTACTTCAAAAACAAAAACTAATAAAATGGTGTTTTTAGGCAGGAACCACGGTTTTCGCAGGATTAAGCCAAAATTGTTATAACATCCGTGTTTGTTTTGAAACGAAGGTAGAACCACATAAATCTTTTACTTACACTTTTATTTTGATCCAACTGGTGAAAAAAAAGATAAGTAAAACAAGTGTACGTAGCAATGAAAGATTTTCTAAGACTTACGATTCGAGATGTTAAGAAAGGTGTGGGGTAATATGGTCTACACTAGAAAATTTAGTTTCAGCGTATCTACTGTGGGTGATGAACTGCAACTGTGGCCTAAACTGGCGATTTACGTGGGTATGAATATGCAATCAGTCGCCTTTTTTGGATATTTAATACAGTTTATTCCACCGTCAACTAGATTCGGAGCCACTGCGAGCTCATCATCAGATGGAGCTGATACTGGAAGTGCAGCTAGACGCTGTGTTGATGGTACTGGCGAAAATAACGGAAATTTAGTAATCTTTTACGAAAAGTTTATGAAACGGGAAAGTCGTCACGTTTTGGGTACATACAGTGCACTCCATAACGATATCCACAGAAGACCTGTTCCCACGATGTACTTTATCACGTAATACAACCAGACACATACAGAATTTAGCTGGACTTGCTTTTACACTAACTCACAGAAGATAAACACTGAATGCAATTTCAAAGAATATGAGTATGGCAGATATCACACTTTGTTACATCATAGTCTTTGGCATTAGATGCATTAAATTACAGAACAAATGTTTACAAGTACAGGTTATAAATTTAAATAAATCTTGGCAGCTACAGGTGTATTCTTATATTGGCAATATACATGTAATATGAATCAAAAAGCTACACATAAGGGAAACAAATAGAGTAGAATATTAACTGTGTAGTTAAAGCGTGAATGAGTTACAGAGTGCCGTATTTGCTACATGACTTAGAGATTGAAATATTTGCTACATAATTAAAGAATGAAAGAGTTATGTAATGTCATAGTTGTAGCATGACTCACATGATATAACGTATGGAAGTGGATGAATATGTCTTATTATAGTTTTTAGTGGTTTTGTACCAGGATTTCTTGGAGATTCTGGAAAAAAATTTCTCCAGTGATTCAGTATGTTCTTTAAGGAGTTTCCGAGCTGATTTTAGCTTATAAATATAAATCTTTAGTCGTTCGAGTACGTGAGTTTGTAACCCTTTGTCATCAACGTGCAGCACAGAAAGACGCCATTCACGTCACCGAGGGGCATCCACATGTTCTTTGTAGCGGATTGCAAAATTTCTCCCTGCATGTCGTATGTAGGAGCAAGAACGTATTCACATTCATATCCTTTACAATTGTATCCAGTATCCTTCTGTGAACAAATGGAAAACCAATTTCAGCTAAATACTATGTATATTTGTGTGTGATACTTGGTAATGTGCGTCATGGGAACGGATTTGCTGTGCATGTCACTGCCATTACCGAAAACACAACAGTTTTTCCGTTTCATTAACGTTCCATTAACGATTAATAAACTTCCGTAATTTTCACCAGCACTATCACCAAAGCACGTAGTTTCACTTGAAGGACGGCATGATGTTCCTATAACACATCCATCTGATGATGAGCCTACAGTGGCTCGAAAACTAGAGAGTGGTACAAAGAATTGTGTCAAAAATCTAAAAAAACTACCAGCTGCTTATTTATACGCAAATAAATCGCAAATACAAAATTTGTGTTTGTAAATAACAAAATGTGTTAGGTAGTTCAGAGACAAATTAGTGAATTTATATATCAAAAGAACTAGGTACGAAAAAACATGGAGATAAGAAAAGGACTTAACAAATTATATTTGTGGATTGAGATTTTCGTAAGACAGTGCTGGGGGCTTTGGTGTAAAGTTCTGGTAGAAATTATTATCTGTCAATTTTATTTCTTTGTTGCATCTGCGAGGCAGTTTTTAATATTCTGTCAAATTGTAAGCCAACTTTCAAAACCCAATAAGCTAGCTAGCGGGATTAATCTGAAATCAAAATCTCTTACACGTGCTACAAGCACTTCTTTGAATTTTTCTTCAAATATTGATTTGAAAAATCCAATTTTAGTGGTCGTAAATGTCTGCTGGTTCCCTACGTCTTATTTTAATCTCCTTTCGGTCATTTCTCCTTACTGAACACTTGAAACTGCTTGCTTCACTGCCCTACCCTCGACCCTCACCAGCACGATTGTTCTTCAGCGTCGACATCGTTCCCAAAAACAAAAGAAGGTAGAGGTCGGTAGTACTCGACTTTGGTCAGGACCCTAGTACCCTAGTAGCATCGTACATTAAAACATGCCAGAAAAGACAACCAGTTTGAGTGAACGCAATTGCATTATTCCAGCAGAGTCTACATTAGACTAATTAAATATTATTTCTAGTTGGATAATATTACTTCTTATTTGAAAAGTAAAGTCCAGTGCTGTAAATTACATCGTTCACTAGTTTGAACACTCGAAAATAAATAAAATTTGCTTGTGACACAAAGTCAACACCGAGCGAGGTGGCGCAGTGGTTAGACACTGGACTCGCATTCGGGAGGACGACGGTTCAATCCCGCGTCTGGTCATCCTGATTCAGGTTTTCCGTGATTTCCCTAAATCGCTTCAGGCAAATGCTGGGATGGTTCCTTTCAAAGGGCACGGCCGACTTCCTTCCCCATCCTTCCCTAATCCGATGAGACCGATGACCTCGCTGTCTGGTCTCCTTCCCCAAACCAACAAAGTCAACAGCTTCATCACTCAAGTTCTAGCAAATGGCAGAGTGACGTGTGCGCTTTAGTCCAAGCACTCAGTGTGTCCGCTGTTTTGCAGAAAACCAGAGAAGTACTGAGTGGTCTGTAGAATCCACCGACCCATACAAACCATCGTTCCCCTACCTGTAGATACCTGGTGGCATCAGGGGGTAGCTGGTAACACTGAAATCTTACTGTAAAGTCACATCAAACTGACATATACTTGTCTACCACATTTGTCGAATGCTAGCAAGTTTGGCGGTCGCAAGGACTTTTATGAAAGAAAAGAGTAAGACAGGCGAAATTTAGGTTGTTTGAGACGCCGGGGGGAGAGACTTAAACTGTCTCGGTACTGACAAGATCTCTCTTCTAATTATAAAGGCACTGTGGTCGTGTTGCTAAAAGGCCGACAAGTAGGGAACGTTTTTGTAAGGCAGAAGTCAGGGTCACTTGAGGCTTAAAATTAAATGTCATTTAATGTCATATCGGCGGCAAAAACCTTCGGGATATGCTAAGATGAAAGACTACTGTGAGGAGTTGTACGACTTCACGCGTTTCGTTTTGACGTCAGTTCAGAAATGAAAATATGTGGCTAATACGTGGATAAATCATAAAGCCTTCGTATTATAATTAATTATACTGTGTCTCTTGATTAATTCGTGGTACAATGTCCATTTTTAAATGTCTTCCAGTTAAATTCACAGATTATTACATGATCTCTGTACCTGAGTAATTAAATGGCGTATTAGTACAAGTTCTCCAGTAACAGTGCACGTAGAATCCAAAACCGCGTGCAATTGCTTCGGCAGAGAAAGAAAAGAGGCAGTTTGCTGCAAAGCATACTCGTCAGTCAGATTAAAAGCGAATGTTGTCACACAATTTTAGAATTTTATCTATCCTTATTAGTCGATATATGAAATACTTTTATCAGTACATCACTTATAACATTCATTATCAAGTTATCTCCAAAATTTCGCAGTTGATGTAGACGTGAGACGACAGTTCTTGCAATTTGTTCGTCGATATTCCGTGGCATCTTCACAAAATCGAACAAACTTGGTCTCGAGAGAGAGGGTTCTTGTATGTACCCTATATAACATCGAACGTAGTAGACGAACCTACTTCTTTCTATTTCGTTACTGCATGCCCCTGTCCACTACATTATGGGGAATTCATAAAACTTCTGAATTTCATCTAGGATTTCATTTATACTTTCATCTTAGGATGTCCTGAAGGCTTTTACCAGCGATGTGTCATTAACTGATATTTACTTATAGTAAATCGTGCCAAGAGTGACGTGTTTGTGGCAGCATATATTTATAGGACGTAAGTAAAAACGGCGAAATCCAATTTGGCGTCTCCAGAGTTCTTCATCTGTCGACTGCTATCGAGTTTCGTGGTCGCATCTGGTGTTACAATAGACACGTCATTTTGACGTCACTTCCCAGTAAGCTTGGGATGCAAGACAAGGATTAATTACTTATGACTTTTGCAGTGTCTGAAGCAGATAACTATCAAAATATCACAATATTGCGATATTTCGTTAACGTCACCACTATAAGCAGAATAATTTCCTACAGATTTTATAGCCTTTCGTGTCGCTTTGTTCCTACAGATGAATCGTTCTCCCGAACAGCGTTGTAACGGAGATCTTTGTTATCCAGAGTTGGAACACTGTTGTATAAGACATCCTGGATTTGCTGGTCTATTAGTTTCCACCTCACGCTTTCGGTACCATTGACGAAGCACAAAACTCGTTGTGTGGCGAACGACGTTGTTAGTGAAGGTGGCACGGGTGATGCACGGTAAGTTGTGATAACGAGTGGAGAGCGAAAGCGCTTCAGTAAATAGAGGACATATACAGACAAAATTTGTGATTGGAAGAAAACTAAACGAAATGCACTTACGGCTAATAAATGCCCTTCTACGGTATATTAAGGAGAATGTTCTTGTTCTTGAAAAATTGCTGCCTGATGGAGTGAGTGGAACAACATTGTAATTGTTACATGTATTCGGGAAAATATTCTCATTATTCACATAACCAAAAAGCATGTGTTAAACATTTGCCGATTTCTAATGTAATAACACGACACATAGTCTAAATTGGGATGTTTTGAACATAATTTCGGTTTTTGAAATGATTTCATTCGAATGTAAACCCAGAAATTGCATATCCGTGAGAGACGATCAGAATATTAGAAAATGCAATTTAATTGTTTTTCAGGAAAGAATTTTTTAGTATCAGTTTACAAGAAGAGATTAATCGACAAACGAAAAAGTGTAGCTCTTTCGGAATAGCATCATTTAATAACACCGTAAAGTGTACTTGCCCAGACATATCTCTTGGTTTGGTACACAGGGTGAGTCACCTAACGTTACCGCTGGATATATTTCGTAAACGAAATGAAATACTGACGAACCGATTCCACAGACCGAACGTGAGGAGAGGGGCTAGTGTAATTGGTTAATACAAACCATAAAAAAATGCACGGAAGTATGTTTTTTAACACAAACTTACGTTTTTTTAAATGGAACCACGTTAGTTTTGTTAGCACATCTGAACATATAAATAAATACTTAATCAGTGCCGTTTGTTGCAATGAAAAATGTTAATTACATCCGGAGATATTGTAACCTAAAGTTGACGCTTGGGTACCACTCCTCCGCTGTTCGATCGTGTGTATCGGAGAGCACCGAATTACGTAGGGATCCAAAGGGAACGGTGATGGACCTTAGGTACAGAAGACACTGGAACAGCACATTACGTCCACATGCTAACACCTTTTTATTGGTCTTCTTCACTGACGCACATGTACATTACCATGAGGGGTGAGGTACACGTACACACGTGGTTTCCGTTTTCAATTACGGAGTGGAATAGAGTGTGTCCCGACATGTCAGGCCAATAGATGTTCAATGTGGTGGCCATCATTTGCTGCACACAATTGCAATCTCTGGCGTAATGAATGTCGTACACGCCGCAGTACATCTGGTGTAATGTCGCCGCACTGGGGTTGTAGGCACATCACGGTACACATTCTCCTTTGACGTACCCCACAGAAAGAAGTCCAGAGGTGTAAGATCAGGAGAACGGGCTGGCCAATTTATGCGTCCTCCACGTCCTATGAAACGCCCGTCGAACATCCTGTCAAGGGTCAGCCTAGTGTTAATTGCGGAATGTGCAGGTGCACAATCATGCTGATACCACATACGTCGACGCGTTTCCAGTGGGACATTTTCGAGCAACGTTGGCAGATCATTCTGTAGAAACGCGATGTATGTTGCAGTGCCCTCCGATACACACGATCGAACAGCGGAGGAGTGGTACTCAAGCGTCAACTTTAGGTTACAATATCTCCGGATGTAATTAACATTTTACAATGCAACAAACGGCACTGATTACGTATTTGTTTATATGTTCAGATGTGCTAACAAAACTAACGGGGTTCCATTTAAAAAAACGTAGGTTTGTGTTAAAAAACATACTTCCGTGTATTTTTTTATGGTTTGTATTAACCAATTACACTAGCCCCTCTCCTCACGTTCGGTCTGTGGAATCGGTTCGTCAGTATTTCATTTCGTTTACGAAATATATCCAGTGGTAACGTTAGGTGACTCACCCCGTATAATCTCTCTGAAAAGTCGACATTTGATGTCGTACATATATTATACTTTTGACTTTATACTGAAAACTACGCGGCCTTGCTAGTTTTAACATTAGCTTATATTTAATGACGACTTCCTTAGTCCGTTCGTAATCATTCTGTTATGTGGGAAACAATGAAATTCAGAAATCAGAGGGGAATTTCTGAGGATACGTAAATGGAGGGTGCAACGGTACTTCTTTTCCAGAATCTTTTTGTTGTTTTCATTTGATATGAACTGTGAACATTATTGTCCTTCTGGCCTTAAGTGCCAAAAGCACAGGGACTGACATCAGCGTGCCTGACATTCAAAAGAAGGAGCTGAGAACTCCCAGTAGCTAATAACGTGCTCAGTAACTTACCGAGAGATATACTTTAATGTACGTGACGACTTAAAAAGTAGGCTAACGTGTCGATGTTCGATCAAACCATTCCGCAATAATAGTAACGAATTGTCAGAAGAGAGCACAAGTTTCGGTTTCCTGCAGACGCAATTTTGCTGTAGTACGGACAATAGATTCCTTACAAAGAGAGAGTAAACTGGTGCTGCAGCTAGTAACGTACTCCATAGTGTAAGTACGCCGTTCGATACGATTTTTGATTGAAAAAGGTCTAAACTGCACACATATTCGCCGTGAAATTCTGGCCGTAAATGGAGCAAATGTAATGTCGCACCCAGCCCTAATGAAATGCAGCCAAGGGTCTTTTTGTTTACTTGTTTAGTTTGGTTTTGGGTTACAAGGACCAGAAAGCTAACAACGATTATAAAGTGCAAAAAAACTCGCAAAAAGCAGAATAGCACAAAACTACGAAGTTAGCATTCAAAATACTCTTAAGCTAAAATAAAAGAGAAATTAGATAAACACTAGAAAGCCGGTGGCAATGACGACAAGGACACTGGAGTAAAATTACAAACAGCAGTGTACAGCAACATTATAAACAAATGACGTGTGACTAGGGCCACCCGACGGGTAGACCGTACGCCAGGTGCAAGTCTTTCGATTTGACGCCACTTCGGCGAATTGAGCGTCGATGGGGATGAAATGATGATGATTGGGACAACACAACACCCAGTCCCTGAGCGGAGAAAATCTCCGACCCAGGTGGGAATCGAACCCGGGCCTTGATATTCTGTCGCGCTGACCAGTCAGCTTCCGGAGGCGGACAGCAACATTATGGCAAACATGCATTTGCTCTCATAGTGAAAGACAGAAAATGAAAGGGCAAACACTGTACATCATACAATAAATAAGCAATATCTGAAGAACAAAACTGCAAGTAACATCATAGAACAACGTGAAAAGTGTGGTATACAGACAGCCGTAATTAAAAGAAAAACCCAAAATGACAAACACAATGCAACCAACGGTGCCATTAGAACAGTTACTTGAAACGCACAAGAGAGCAACTATGAAAATTTAATGTACAAATGGAGGTCTGTACGCAAATCAAAACACAAAATTATGCGCCCGATTGCGAACTTGGCTGATGCTGTGCGAAAACCCATAAATTAAATTTGGTACCGGTGGCTTTGAAATAGTCTCTGAGCAAGTTATATTTGTCAGAACGGTGGAGTAAAACATGAACTCTGGTGGAGAGTGACAACCTCTCGGAACCAATTTCTTATTCAAGTCTGAACGTCCAGTCGTGAAGTTGTAACACTCCAGTAACGTGTGGTTAAGATATGGTATTGCCGTTGTGTCCTTATAGCAGTTTCCAGACGTGATAATCTTCAATCGATATAGGTGCGCGAGTAACACCCGTGTCCCAGCCTCATGCGAATAATAGAAGTCACATGACGTTACGAAGCTGCACTGAGGCGAACGATGGTAAGCTAACACTTTGACCAAAGTCTCTCAGAGCTGGGTGGTGATGGCCGGGAAAGAAGGCCATCGACATTGATTACAGACAACATGTCCAGGCAATCGAGGAACTGATTTTCAGCATCCACAGATTTTCCAGCGATGGAGACGTTCAGACAGCAATTCTTGAACAGCTGCGTGACCATAGGTAGGATATATATCGTCGTGGAACTGAAAGAGTGATAGTCCCAGTCGTCGTTTGTAGAGAATTGATCACTATGTTGAATAGTGACGTGCATGAATGTGTCACTCTGAAGTGTAGGGTATCATTCAATAAAAGTTACTTGGCCTGCTGTAACAGTGCGTGTTGTGCATGGCTTTGTACTCAGTGGTGAGGAGAGGTGGGCTATTGATAGGTGAGGCAACTGTGGTCGTAAGAAAGCCGGCCACAAGCGTTTCTCCAAGCATATAGTGACTAATTGCAAATGATGCAACAATAAACAGTCCGACTATCAAAATGTCAACACGAAGAGACTCTCTTCTGAACAAAAGAACGAACTGTGATCTCAAAGGGAAGTGGTTCCGAGTGGGAGTGGGCTGTATCACTGTCACCAGCCGTCCTACGTTGTGACGGCAGAGGGCACTTGCAAGTTGGAAGCAAAAAATATGTAACGGGGGAACCAACATTGAAAATTCTTCCAAATTACATGTAAGAAATATTGCATGCACATGCACCCCAAGAAAAATCAGCAAAACAAAAAAAGTGAATGTCTAGAAACACGAGTTAGTACCAAAGTCATTCAAGATGAGCCACGTTAAACTGTATTCTGAAGACGAAAACTATTCAGAGATCAGTCACAGATACAGTATGGATGTACTGTCTCTAATGACATCGTTCTGGATGGGACCTTAAACCCAGATCTTCCCTGCTTGTGCGGATGTAGACGGTACAGGCGTAATGCAGCTAAGTGCGGCCCAAATTAAGTATTCATGACACACACGTCTCCTTGCTGGTATGTCGCAGGAAAGTCTCTATCTGACGAGGACAGTGGCACTCTGTGTGTTTGCGGGTACCGTGACCTCACAGCTCAATAATATCCAGTCCAAGCACATCACTGTCTAAAGTAACCGCACGAGACGTCTCTCTCCACTGTGTGCAAAGCCATGCACAACACGCACTGTTACAGCAGGCCAAGTAACTTTTATTGAATGATACCCTACACTTCAGAGTGACACAGATGCACGTCACTATTCAACATAGTGATCAATTCTCTATAAACGACGACTGGGACATCACTATCGATAGAGCAGCTAGCAATCTACGACACACACACACCTTCTATTTAGTGGCGGCAGCTATGATGTGTGCATGGACAAACACACTGGTGTTGCACGTATTGCCCACTATTCTATGGTCCGTCAGGTTGACGACTAGTGGAGGATCTGACGAATTCCCGTCGTAGCGACAACAGTTCTCTCTCTCTCTCTCTCTCTCTCTCTCTCTCTCTCTCTCTCTGTGTGTGTGTGTGTGTGTGTGTGTGTGTGTGTGTGTGTCTTTCTCTAACACAACAGCTGTCTCTAAATCAGTCGCTCAGATGAGTATATCGGTATGTTTATTACACCTCATTCAATTGAGACTGGGGAATGTGAGCCACAATGTCATTTAAACACATGTTTTTACTCTGTATTATTTCTGTCAATAATTTAAATTTTATTGAAAAAGGATGAAGTTCTATATGAAATGCGAAGCAGAAAATAAATAACTTAATCGGATATTTGAACAATACTCATTCATCGTCTCTTTCTCATCATCACGGAAACATTTTCTGCGATAATGGATTCCTGCTGAAAAGTGCAATATCCAGCACAGTAGTCGTTATAAATGGCATACTAATAGTACTATAGCTACGTGGTTTTCAGTACGATGTCGTAACCTACGTGTGTGACGTCATAAAGTACACTAGAAACCCTGTAACTCCTCTCCCACTTTATGACGACACACATGTCGGCTACGTTTAAGGTGCCTATATGAAGGGATCAGAGCAATGATGTCCCAATCCAGGATGGCAGATCCAAGATGGCACTGTGTCAAATAAAAATTTCTAAATGGCAAAATTAGCCCAGTTTCGCTAACATATACTTTTCAACACGGCACCAGTTTATGATGTTCATGTCGTTTGCATACTTTTAAACATTATGCCATTTTACGTCTCACGTCGCTGAAATACTTCTGAACATGGCGCTAATTTATTCAATTCAGGTCGCTGAAATACTTTTGAACATGGCGCCAGTTTATGTAACTTAGGTCGCTCAAATTCATTTGTACATGCATCCAAATTATGCAATTCTGTTTGTTCAGATACTTTTGAACATGACAGCAATTTGCACTACTCAGATCGTTTGGATACTTTTGAACTGTAATATCTGGGTGTTGCAAAGCTTAATTGGGCTAGTTACGCCAGTTTGAATTTTTGAATTTACAGCCACTGCGATCTTGGATTGTGACATCATTGCCCTCACACCTGCACGTAGGAAAACCGCGCATATGACGTCATAACCCGTCAGTGCGCTGTCAAGACCCACATGTTTGACGTCATATACTGCACTGCAAACTCTGTACCTCTGCAACTACAAACAAAGTATTTGATGCCATAGGGCTAGTTTTGCGTCCTTTATACGCTGAAGTCAGAAATGACTTCTCTCAAAAAGTTTTTCTATAGCATTTTGATAAGGCCTCATACAGCCATCAAGGTACATCAACATAAACCATAATGTAAGTGAACAATTTACAACTGTGAAGTCTTTTATATCGCCTGTTTGACACACACACACACACACACACACACACACACACACACACACACACATTCACAAAAGCACAGCTCTCGACTACATGTCCATGCCTCAGAATGATAAATATGGCTCTAGCGCCCTGAGAGAGCGGTCATGTGTTTGTCACTTGTGTTAATGTGTGTGCGATTTTTACAGCCAAAGAAGAAATTGTGTGAAAGCTTTAATACCTTCGCAGTCTTTTTCGCTGTGCCTGTCTGCAATTCTAGCTGTCTATCCTTTTCGTATTGTTATTATTCCATCCTGGCCAGTCTTCTGTTAGTTTTTATTCATCACATATAAAAGTGAGCAGGGAAAGTAAAAATACACTATAATAGCCTCTATGCCGTAAGATATTTTGAACGTAGCAGCGCAGCTGTGGACGTTAACATATACGAAACCAAGTTTATTTGGTGTTTCAGGAATTGACTTTTTCTACAGTGTCTCATTGGACAGATAATGTATATGTGGTAGGCATAATCTTCTTTAGAACAGTCTCACAACTGGGATGCCAGCAAATGAATGCGACTTTGGCATTACCTGTAGCGGCCGTTGTTGAACGAGAAATGGTTCAAATGGCTCTGAGCACTATGGGACTTAACATCTGAGGTCATCAGTCCCCTAGAATTTAGAACTACTTAAACCTAACTAACCTAAGGACATCACATACATCCATACCCGAGGCAGGATTCGAACCTGCGACCGTAGCTATCACGAGGTTCCGGACTGAAGCGCCTAGAACCGCTCGGCCACGCAGGCCGGCGGTTCAACAAGAGGCGTGTTATAGTACTCCTAAAGCTTCAGGGTCGCTGATGTTTCTCGTGCTAAAAGTTATTTACCTCATCTTTGACATCCCTCCAGATTAGTATCTCGGAACGTACCCTGAGCTCAAACGAATATAATGACGTTCCTTACACAAATCAACTTGGATTTCGGAAACGTCAAAAAACTAATTTTCAGATGTGTGTGAAATCTTATGGGACTTAACTGCTAAGGTCATCAGTCCCTAAGCTTACACACTACTTAACCTAAATTATCTTAAGGACAAACACAAACTCGAACCTCCGCCGGGACGAGCCGCACAGTCCATGACTGCAGTGCCTTGGACCGTTCGGCTAATCCCGCGAGGCTCGGAAACATCGCTCATGGGGAAGCCAACTCGTACTTTTCTCACATGGCATCGTGAAAGCTGTGGATCATGGCAGTGCCACATATTCAATTTTTCTTAGCTTCAAAATCACTCAGAACCGTAACAACGCCCGTTAGCGAAAACACGATGTGATGAGATGTTAAACGAAATTTCTGGTTGGATTGAGGATTTCTTGACAGGGTGCACGCCGCACGTCATCTTGGTAAGAGATTCACTGAAATATGCGACAGTAACTTCAGATGTGAGCCAGGAAAGTGTGTTGGGACCACCACTATTAGCCGGCCGCTGTGGCCGAGCGGTTCTAGGCGTTTCACTCCGGAACCACGCTGCTGCTACGGTCGCAGGTTCGAATCCTGCCTCGGGCATGGATGTGTGTGATGTCCTTAGGTTAGTCAGGTATAAGTAGTTCTAAGTCTAGGGGACTGATGACCTCACAGGTTAAGTCCCATAGTGTTTAGAGGCATTTGATCCACCACTGTTCAAGTTGTACAGTGAGGTGGCAAAAGTAATAAAATACCTGTCAATATCGTGTCGGACGTCCTTTTGCTCAGCTAGTGCAGCAACTCGACGTGGTATGGACTCAAAAATTAGTTGTAAGTCCCCTGCAGAAATATTGAGCAATAATGCGTCTGTAGCCGTTCATATTGTGAAAGCGTTAGCTCTACAGAACTTTTGCAGGAGCTAACCTCTCGATTATGTCCCATAAATGTTCGATGGGATTCATGTCGGGCTATCTGGGTGGCCAAACCATATGCTGGAATTGTCAAGAATGTTCTTCAAACTAATCGCGAACAACTGTGTCCTGGCGATATGGCGCATTGTCACCCATAAAAATTCCATCGTTGCTTGGGAATATGAAGTCGACGAATGGTTGAAAATGGTCTCGCAGTAGCCGAACATAATCAGGACCCAGTCCATTCTAAGTAAACACAGCCCACATCATTATGGAACCACCACCAGCTTGCACAGTGACATGTTGACAACTTGAGTACATGGTTTCGTGGGGTGTGCGTCACACTCGAACCACACCATCAGCTCTTACCAACTGAACGATCGGGATTCTTCTGATCAGGCTACGGTTTCCAGTTGTCGAACCAAAAGGGTCTCAGAGGTCAAGTGAGGCGCTGCAGGCCATGTCCTGGGCACTCGCTTTGGTCGTCTGCTGCCATAGCCCACTACCACCAGATTTCGCCGCACTGTCCTAACGGATACGTTAGTCGTGCATCCCACAGTGATTTCTGCGTCACCCAGTGTTGCTAGTCTCTTACCACTGACAATTGTACACAAACAACGTTGCTCTCGGTTGTTAAGTGAAGGCCGTCAGCTAGTGCTCTACCTACCACTGCGCATCCAGTGTATATTAATTGCCGTCGAGCGCCCATAATCACGTCCGAAATCTTTTCACATGAATCACTTGAATACAAATGACAGCTCGGCCAATGCACTGCCCTTTTATACCTTGTGTACGCGATACTACCGCCGTCTGTATATGTACTGTATTAATGACCTGGCGGACTCTACCAACAGAAACTGGCGAGCAACGTCCAACTCGAGGCAATGAACTGAGACCACATGCCAGAGATAGCAGCCGAAACGGAGGCCCACAAGCAGCCACGTGGCTCGACCACCTTTGTCCACAGCGGGCTAAACATAAGGGCGCCACACTCGGGAACTAGAGCCGCTTAGCGTGCCTGACACCTCTGCCAGTACATCGGCGTCCGCGCTGTCATCCTATGAAGGTACCACTCGTACCGTCCGCCTCCGGTAACTGAGTGGTCAGAGCGACAGAATGTCAAACCTACGGGCCCGGGTTCGATTCCAGGCTGGGTCGGAGATTTTCTCCGCTCAGGGACTGGGTGTTGTGTTGTCCTAATCATCATCTCTTCCCCATCGAAGCGCAAGTCGCCGAAGTGGCGTCAAATCGAAAGACTTGCACCCGGCGAACGGTCTACCCTACGGGAGGCCCTAGTTACATGACATTTATTTATTTACCACGCGTACTATTCGTTTAACAGAAATAAACAAAAATAAAATTAAATTAACAGTAAATACTCATCCTTGAATAACTACATCCTTCTTCGTATAATGGAAAATAACTTATAATCATTTAACTACACTTATGACCATATTCAAAAGTAATAAATCACTATATGAGCAAAAGTTTCCGGACACCTTTTAGTGGACATCAATATAATGTGTGTCCACACTTCACCTTTATGACGGCTTCATCTCTGCTAGGGATACTTTCAGTGAGGCGTCTGAATCTCTGTGGAGGAATGGCAGCCCATTAACCTTCATGGGCCGAAACCAGGGAAGATAGTGATGTTGGACGCTGGGGTCTGATATACTCCTACCTTCCAAAGGTAGTAGTATATCTAACCTAATTAATGTACTACTGAAAACACCAATATACATTTCGCTTACTGAACATGACATTATAACAAAATAAAAGTTCACTCAAACAACTGGTAACTACCAATATAGGCACTCAAACCCAGGTATACATAAAATTCAATGCCAAGACTGTGAAAAATTCTACATAGGACAGACAGGCAAAAACTTTGCCAACAGATGTTGAGAACAAGTTATAACAACCCACAATCTTTTTGAACCACATTAAAAATTAACTACACCGATCGATTGGAAAATACTGTCGATATTTTACTCATAACACGAAAAGGACCGATAGTGAAAATACTGGGGAAAATGAGATATATTTACACACAAGAAATTATCCACATTTAATCCTCAACGTACAAATTGACCTAAAATATAAATACTTCACCGAAAACTTTATTGACATTATCCACCATGTTCCTGGATGAACCTCAATACAACTAGATACAAAATTTAACTTAAATAAAACAACGCATCAGATATCCATTTAGTACAACCCAGTAACATTCCTGATAGAACTGTCAACAAGCAGATGTAAGCATACAATATCGCTGATCATCTGACATCATTGCTGTCAAGTAATTTCAACTGTGAATTAAGTTTGTTTTTGACCAGTATTAATCAAATGTCAGAACACAACACACAACTGATTAGTACAAGAATAAGAACGAAAGAATATAATCACTAAACGAATAGACAGCAACAGAAATAACAAAATCGCTGACCAACTGTCACAGCTGCTATTACTAAATGTCAGCTACAGACTAAGATTTGTTTCTTACCGCTACTAAAATAACAGTCAAAATATCCTACATAACTGGTTATTATTCCTACATTAACGTAAAATATAATCTGGAACCAACAGACAGCATCAAAACAATGATATTGCATGGAAGTCGGGACTTGGAAACATATGTAAAATCAATTATTTTTAAGTAAGTTAACGTGTGATACAACAAATGTAACAAAATTTACAATATGTTCTATTACAGATATCCTGATGATGGCTGTATAGCTGAAATATACCTATAGGTCAATAATAATAATAATAACACAGGCCGCCGATGGAAAAACTTTTTTGCTCAAAGTGCTTTATTCTTATGTTTTTTAGGGTGGTAAATCCAAATATGATACTTAAAAAGCTATATCATCCACCATTTCTTCAAATTTTACAGTTAAATTTATTAAATTAAGCGAATTTTTAAAGAATTTAACAGTTTTTATGTCGTTAAAAAGGAGGTGTAATGAATGTAGGTGACGTTTGCTGGCGAAAAAGGTCGATTCTATTTTTGCGTTAACAGATGGTGTTTTGTTTACTGTCAACCTAAACTCACTTTCCCGTTTCCTGTACATGTACTCAGTACAATGACTAATCGTGGTTGTAAAAACTCTGCTGACAGTTTTTGTTACATTTGTGATGAATTTGTGACTAAAAAGCACCAAAGAAACATTACAGACTTTGCTAAAAATGTCTATCTATCATACTTTGGATCAAACTTGGCGATCAAGGTACGTTATGTGTGTGTTGCAGATCTGAGAAAATAGTCCAAAAAGGAGAAAAAAAGGCCTTTAGATTTGCTGTTCCTATGATATGGAGGGACCCAAGAAATCATTCTGATGATTGCTACTTTTTCAGTGTTGATATTACTGGTCACAATTCAAAAAACAAGAAGGTAATAAGCTACCCTAACCTTCCTTCCGCCATCCGACCAGTATGGCATGGTGTACATATGCCGGTTGCCGAACCACCACATGATTTAAATTCCATTCCAGCAATAGTATTTTCTGATGTACAATCTGATTTAGATGAACCAGATGATGATGAATTCCATTGTAATGCAGAAAGTCTAGAGCCCAAATTCTTTACTCAGATCGTGCTTGACGATTTCGATAGGGATCTGGGCTTAAGAAAAGAGAAAGCTGAATTGATTGGCTCTAGATTAACATAAAAGAACTTATTGGCAGCTGGAACCAGCATATACATGTATAGAAAGAGAGAGCAGCAATTTTCCAAGTTTTTTCAACAAGAATGTGATTTAGTGTACTGCTCAGAGATTTCCGGTCTGATGAATGAGTTTGGTATTGCATACAAAAAGGAAGACTGGAGGCTGCTTATTGACTCATCCAAACCTAGTTTAAAGGCTGTTTTAATACAGAATGGTAACATGTATGCGTCTATACCTGTTGGAAATTCTGTACATATGAAAGATAGCTATGAAAACCTAGAAATAGTGCTAAACAAAATAGGCTATTCTGCTCATTGTTGGATGATATGTCGCGATCTAAAAGTAATACGCATGCTCCATGGTCAGCAAGGTGGCTTTACCAAATTTCCATGTTTCCTGTGTGAATGGGACAGTAGGGCTAAGGATGAACACCGGTGCAGAAAGAACTGGCCTGTGAGGGAGTCTTTAAAACCTGGTGAGAAGATCATTCTTCGCAAAAACCTCGTAGATCCAAAAAACGTACTCCTACCACCTCTAAGTATAAAGTTAGGCTTAATGAAACAATTTGTAAAGGCTTTACCTAAAGATGGACCCTTTTTTAAGTATCTCTGCCAGAAGTTTCCACACCTTTCAGAAGCTAAACTAAAAGAAGGCGTCTTTGTCGGATCTGACATTATAAAATTGATGTTTGATGTTAACTTTGAATCCACAATGATCTTAAATGAGAAAGATGCATGGGTAGCAATCAAACAAGTTGTTACAAAGTTCTTAGGACATGAAAAAGACCCAGAATATGTTTCTATTATAGCTACAATGTTAAAGATGTTTGAAACTTTAGGATGTTTAATGAGCCTGAAAGGTACACTTTTAGAAGAGTCACCTTGATTACTACAGGACAATATGGGAGATGTTAGTGAGGAGTAAGGAGAGCGTTTTCACCAGGACATTAAAGTGATAGAAAAACGCTACCAAGGCCGCAGGAACACCAACATGATGGGGGACTACTGTTGGGCACTTCACCGAGAAGTTCAGCAAGCGACTCATCGTAGAAAAAGCTACACAAGAAGCTTCAAAGAAAAAAGAGAAAGAAAATGCAAACCAATTACAGGTGACAAATGAAACCTCTATCAACATGTATCATTATTTTAAGTAGCTTACTGTAAATACAAACCTTACTTATATTGTAACAAAGCATTTCATTAATTTCCCCGTTTACCGTATAGCATAGGACTTTTATAGTATATAATAAAAAGCATATTGCTCGAAAACTATGGGTGATACAAAACAATTAAGGCTAGATTTGGATTCAGCTCATAAAAATCCATAAAGGTCAGTTATCAAAGTAAAAAAAAGTTTTTCAAAAACATTTTCGTGTGCCTGTGTAACCATCACTGGTTATAGATATTAACCACGTCGTTGAAAGACATTTAGGCAGCATGGCCAGAGGATTAGAAACTGTTGACACTTACCTCCCAAAGGTATTGCACTGGGTCAGAAATGGGACTACCGCCAAGTCTGTGCATGTGCGGAATGTTACTCTCCACAAACCATTGCTTCACCGACGCTACTTTACGATACGGTGCACTGTCAGGCTAATACAATCATTGTCTCTTGAAATTTTTCTCTACCGTCTGCAGTACACAATGCCATAAAACGGATTGTTTTCCTCCAGATTTAACTTATTCTTAAACGAAGTACATGAACCATTTCCTAACCAAGAAAAATACCCCCACACCTCGCTTGATCGACGAAAGAAGGATGTAAAAAAATGTTTAGGGAAATTCACCAATACAGGAATACAAGTCTATAAGGAATTAAATAAACAGGAAGTGCAAGTAAGCTAAGACTGTCGGAAAGCCTGACTGAGCATATAGGAAAGTCAAAACAACCTTCGGTGAAACTGAAAGCAAGGGTGATAACATTAAGAGTGCAGCGTAAATTCCTCTGTTAAATGCAAAGGAGAGAGCGGATTGGTGGAATGAATACATTGAACGCCTCTGTGAGGGACATTTGTCTGATGTGATAGAAGAAGAAACAGGAGTCGATTTAGAAGAGATAGTTGGTGCAGTATTTGAATCAGTATTTAAGAGAGCTTTGGAGGAGTTAAGATCAAATAAGGCAGAAGGGATCGATAACATTCGATCGAAATTTCTAAAATCATTGGGGAAGTGGCAAAAAAACGACTATTCACGTTGGTGTGTAGAATGTATGAGTCTGGCGACATACCATCTGACTTTCGGAAAAATATCATCCACACAATTCCGAAGAATGCAAGAGCTGAAGTGGGAGGACTACTGCACAATCAGCTTAACAGCTCATGCATCAAAGCTTCCGACAAGAATAATATACAGAACAGTGGAAAAGAAAATTGAGGATGGGTTAGATGACAATCAGTTTGGCTTTAGGAAAGATAATGGCACCAGAGAGGCAATTCTGACGTTGCGGTTGATAGTGGAGGCAAGACTAAAGAAAAATTCAGGCACGTTCATAGAATTTATCGACCTGGAAAAAGCGTGCGGCAATGTCAAATGGTGTAAGATGTTCGAAATTCTGAGAAAAGTAGCAGTAAGGTATAGGGAGAGGCGGGTAATATATAATACGTACAAGACCCAAGAGGGAATAATAAGAATGGACTACCAAGAATGATATCCTCTGATTAAAAAGGGTGTAAAGCAGGGGCATAGTCCTTCGGTCCTACTGTTCAATCGAAGAAGCAATGACACAAATGAAAAAAAGGTTCTGAAGTGGATTTAAAATTCAAGGTGAAAGGATATCAATGTTAAGATTCGCTGATGATATTGCTACACGCAGTGGAAGTTAAGAAGAACTACAGGGGCTGCTGAATGGAATGACCAGCCTAATGAGTACACAGTATGAAATGAGGGTAAATCGAAGATTGGCAAAAGTAATGAGAGGCATCAGAAATGAGAACAGCGAGAAACTTAACATCAGACTTGGGGATCACGAAGTAGACGAAATTAAGGAATTCTGCTAGGCAGGCAGCAAAATAAGCCATGACAAATGGACCAAGGAGGACATAAAAATCAGATTAGAATTGTCAAGAAGGGGATTCCTGACCAAGAGAAGTATACTAGTATCAAACACAAGCCTTAATTTGAGGAAATAAATTCTGAGAAAGTACGTTCGGAGTACAGCATTGTCTGGTAATGAAACATAGACTATGGGAAAACCGGAACAGAAGAGAATCGAAACATTTGAGGCGTAGTGCTACAGACAAATGCTGAAAATTAGGTGGACTGATAGGGTAAGGAATGAGGAGGTTTGTGCGCATAATCGGAGAGAAAAGTGATATGTGCAAAACACTGACAGAAGAACGGACAGGATGGCAGGACATATGTTAAGACATCAGGGAATGACTTCCATCGTACTAGAGGGAGCTGTAAAGGGCAAAAACTGTAGAGGAACACAGAGATTGGAATACGTCCAGCAAATAATAGAGGACGTACGTTGCAAATGCTACTCTGAGATGGAGAGGTAGGCACAGATGAGGTATTCGTGACTGCCCGCATCAGACCAGTCAGAAGAATTATGACACCCTCCCCCTCACCGCAAAAAAAAGAAAAGAAAAGACACCGTAACACATCCTCCTCCGTACTTCACTTTTGGTATTGCACATGACACTAGCGGAGGTTCTCCAGGCATTCGACAAACCCAAATCGTTCGTATACCATTGGATGTAGCGTGAATCGTCACTTCAAATCACTCGTTTCCAGTCATCCAGTATCCAGTGGTGTCGCTCTGTACTCCACCTTAAGCGTCGCTTAACGCTGATTACATAAACGTGTGACTTACAACGAGTTGCCCTACAGTTGTACCCCATACTGTTTAAGTCCCTACGCACAGTCATTGGACTGGAGGCATCACGAGTGCCACCTTCCACTGATTTCGTGTGATTTTTTGCAGCCACCCTCCCTAATGGTCGGCGGTTCGTCATGACAATGGTAGTACAGAGAAGTCACAATGGTAAAAAAATTAACAGAGGTGTTGGAAGACCTGCAGAGGATCGACGTCTCGTCAGGGACTGGCAGTTAAAACTGAACTTAAACAAATGTGACGAACTGCGAATACACCGACAGAAACGCCCAGGATTGTGTGATTACACGATGGCAGAACCATCACTGCAGGTGTTCACATCCATATATCTTGGGAGTACGCCCACGACTAACAAATTGACCTGCTCGAAAAGCGTAACGTACAGCGTGCTAACTTACGGCACAGGGAGGTGAGTAGTGCACTGTGTAAGTATAACACCCACGTAATTTTATCTGAAACTTATCCATGGCTGTGGATACTACCTCATGCACTGGTTGCTAAAATAATGAAGCCTCGAGCCTGTGTAGACTTAGATAACTCTAATACTGCATAAACTGAATCGGGATATAATGCTTAACGCTTGTATATGTGTGTGAGGAAATACATACGTGCCTTGTTCCCAAAACAGCACAACAATTTTTCTTTTAATTTTTAATAGGTACAAGCTACTGTGCACAAGACCGCATCTGAACTGCTTCTATACATCCTTAGTAACAGATATCGTTATATAGTTGCGAATACTATGTTGGACTTTTAAATAACTGGTAATAACATTTGCTACAGTTTTATGTCTAAGGTACCACGTATTGCTAAGCAATAAGTATACGAGTATTTTTTAATAGGAGAATGGGCGATACATCTGCAACGTATTAGTTGCTAGCGTCGCCCACACTTGGACTTTTAGGTATAGCTTTCATGTTGACTTAACAATAAAAAAAATTTAATTTAATTAAAAGTCAACAGAAAATGATTCTTTTCCAAAATATTTGCTACGAAATAGTTCTGTGGTCACAAGAACCTATAACAATAATATTTTTCCTTTTCTATTCATTCTTAATTCGACAAATTCCATCCGAATAATATCGTCAGACATTATTAACAAACTGAATATTTGAACTTTGTTCCTTTCTGTCAAATAACTAAAAGCAAACTAATAAGATCTTTGCATCTACATATTTCTTTTCCGGACATAAAAAATAAAGTTTCTTTTTTTCGACTTAATTTCATTATCTCTTTCTTAAATGGAGTGCAATTTTTCGGGCGATAACTTCTTTATCTTTTAAAATGAGTTCTGGGAACTCTTCTTTTAGGGTTCTGTACGTGAATAGGCAAAACGCAACCCTTGTCTGTTTACCTGTCCGTCTGTCTACTGTTGAAAACCCTCTTTCACCGGAACAGGTAGACATATGAAAATGAAATTTATGACACATATTGACGTCTACAGTCCCTTACTGGTATAAAAACTTTAAGCTACTAAGTTAATGAAAACAAAAGATGCGGCCTATCATGTCACATATTTTGATGCTCACAAACTCACCAAAACTGAAAGGGTACCTCCTATTGACCTAGAATCATGAGATTTGGCAAGAAGGAAGGTCTTATGGTACAAGTACAAGAACAAATATCAGAAAATTGTTAATTTGTAATTATGTCGCAAGGAAAAATCTCTTTTGTCATTTGTTATCCGAGATGAAACTTTAAATTAAAACATTCCAAAAACTCTTTAAATTCCCGAGACCGATATCTTGTCAGTATCAATGTCGGTAATAGGCAAAAATCTTGGAGATTCTCGATTACCGGGATGGACGAACTGTTTTTATACATAATTAAGTTTGTACGGAACCTCAGAGTGCAAGTCCTACTCGCACGTAGCTAATTTTCTTTTCTTTTTTTTTAAGTAGAAAAGCTTTAATTACTTTCTAAGTTTACATCGAAATTTGCCGACAGTGGACGAATACCAGCAATTTCATGTCCCCAAATTCAACGATTAAAAATCCAATAAAAAATAAAGTAAATGTGAGCCCCACTGCCACCACCATTTTCACCTCTGAAGTTATACAATCCAAATAAAATTAAAACTCTTAACGTATTGGCAGATCGCGTCTCACCATCGTTCCCTAAGTTAATGGTCACTCGCCACTTTAACGCGGGAAGCAATGACAAAACTGTGACTTGCTTGCATAAATCGTTCCAGTATTATGTACCGTTACGGGAAAGAGCTTGACGCTTTATGGTCCAATCGACACCGTACGACCAGAACACAGTTTTGTTCCGAAATTCACGTATCTAATCAAATAAGTTGCAAACTGAGTGACTATCACTCACCGCAAGCCACCAATCATTCCTCTACATGACCAACACACCACACTAGCCTCATAGTACGTGCAAATCGTACAAATAAACACTGCAAACGTTCGACCCTCTCAGATTCGTGTATTCACAAAAACTCCGTTATCTCAGAGTCTGATAAACGAAAACGAAAACGTACGGAACAATTGCGATCAGTATTTGACCGTAAATTAACTCACGTGTAAGTGATAAATGTTTAGCCTCAGTACCGTCCTGCCATTGAACGTTTCTATAATCCAACGAATTATTTAATGTCGGTCTGTACACCATTACTTAGCAAAATCTCCCTCACTAGAAATGCAGTGATTAACAATGGGTATCATTAGACAGTAATTCGTCGGTAGAAACTCGCAAAACCAAACAAATCAATCACACTGAAGTGACAAGAGTCATGGGATACCCATGTTCACATATATATACGCCGGCACTACCGCGTACACGAGTATAAAAAGGCAGTGCATTGATGGAGCCGTCATTTTTACTTAATTGATTCATGTGAAAAGGTTTCCGATATCATTATGGTCGCAAGACGGGGATTAACAGATTTTGAACGTGTAATGATAGTTGGAGCTAGATGCATGGTAAATTTCGTTCCGGAAATTGTTAGGGAATTCAATATTCCGAGTTCCTCAGCGTCAAGAGTGTGCCGAGAATGCCAAATTTCAGGTAGTACCTCACACCACCAACAATGCAGTGAGCGATGGCATTCTCTGAACGACCAAGAGCAGAGGCGTTTGCGTAGTGTTGTCAGTGCTAACAGACAAGCAACACTGTGTGAGAAAGGCGGAGAAATCAAAGTGGGACGTACGAAAAACGTATCCGTCAGGACAAAGTGTGAAATTTGGCGTTAATGAGCTACAGCAGGAGACGAACGACGTGAGTTTCTTTGCTAACAGCACGATATCGCTTGCAGCGCGTCTCCTGGGCTCGTCACCAGATCAGTTGGACACTAGACGACCGGAAAACCGTGTCCTAGTCACATGAGTCCCGATTTCTAATGGTAGACTTCGAGTGTGATGCAGACCCCACGAAGTCACGGACCCAAGTTGACAACAAGGCATTTTGCAAGCTGGCGGTGTCTCCAAGATCATGTGGCTGTGTTTAAATGGGATTGATGTATCCTCTCGTCCAGCGGAACCGCTCATTGACTGCAAAAGCTTATGTTAGGTTATTTGGAGACCTCTGGTAGCCATTCATGGACTCCATGTTCCCAACAACTATGGAATATGTTGTTGTTGTTGTTGTTGTGGTCTTCAGTCGTGAGACTGGTTTGATGCAGCTCTCCATGCCACTCTATCCTATGTAACCTTCTTCATCTCCCAGTACCTACTGCAACCTACATCCTTCTGAATCTGCTTGGTGTATTCATCTCTTAGTCTCCCTCTACGATTTGTACCCTCCACGCTGCCCTCCAATACTAAATTGCTGATTTCTTGATGCCTCAGAATATGCCCTACAAACCGATCCCATCTTCTAGTCAAGTTGTGCCACAAACTCCTCTTCTCCCCAATTCTATTCAATACCTCCTCATTAGCTATGGGATCTACCCATCTAATCTTCAGCATTCTTCTGTAGCACCACATTTCGAAAGCTTCTATTCTCTTCTTGTGCAAACTATTTATCGTTCATGTTTCACTTCCATACATGTCTACACTCTACACAAATACTTTCAGAAACAACTTCCTGACACTTAAATCTATACTCGATGTTAACAAATTTCTCTTCTTCAGAAAAGCATTCCTTGCCATTGCCAGTCTACATTTTATATCCACTCTACTTCGACCATCATCAGTTATTTTCCTCCCCAAATAGCAAAACTCATTTGCTACTTTAAGCGTCTCATTTCCTAATCTAATTCCCGCAGCATCACCCGATTTAATTCGACTACATTCCATTATCATCTTTTGGCTTTTGTTCATGTTCATCTTATATCCTCCTTTCAAGTCACGGTCCATTCCGTTCAGCTGCTCTTCCAGGTCCATTGCTGTCTCTGACCAAATTACAATGTCATCGGCGAATATCAAAGTTTTAATTTCTTCTCCATGGATTTTAATTCCTACTCCGAATTTTTCTTTTGTTTCCTTTACTGCTTGCTCAATGTACAGATTGAATAGCACCGGGGAGAGGCTACAACCCTGTCTCACTCCCTTCCCAACCACTGCTTCCCTTTCGTGCCCCTCGACTCTTATAACTGCCATCTGGTTTCTGTACAAATTGTAAATAGCCTACGCTCCCTGTATTTTACCTCTGCCACCTTCAGAATTTGAAAGAGAGTACACCAGTGAACATTGTCAAAAGCTTTCTCTAAGTCTACAAATGCTAGAAACGTAGGTTTGCCTTTCCTTAATCTATTTTCTAAGATAAGTCGTACGGTCAGTATTTCCTCACGTGTTCCAACATTTCTACGGAATTCAAACTGATCTTCCCAGAGGTCGGCTTCTACCAGTTTTTCCATTCGTCTGGAAAGAATTCGTGTTAGTATTTTGCAGGCGTGGCTTATTAAACTGATAGTTCGGTAATTTTCACATCTGTCAACACCTGCTTTCTTTGGGATTGGAATTATTATATTCTTCTTGAAGTCTGAGGGTATTTCGCCTGTCTCATACATCTTGCTCACTAGATGGTAAGTAGATGGTAGTGTTTTGTTAGGCCTGGCTCTCCCAAGGCTGTCAGTAGTTCTAATGAAATGTTGTCTACTCCCAGGGCCTTGTTTCGACTCAGGTCTTTCAGTGCTGTGTCACACTCTTCACGAAGTATCATATCTCCCTTTTCACCTTCATCTACATTCTCTTCCATTTCTATAATATTGTCCTCAAGAACATCGCCCTTGCATAGACCCTCTATATACTCCCTCCACCTTTCCCTTCTTTGCTTAGAACTGGGTTTCCATCTGAGCTCTTGAAATTCATACAAGTGGATCTCTTTTTCTCCAAATGTCTCTTTAATTTTTCTGTAGGCAGTATATACCTTACCCCTAGTGATATGTGCCTTTACATCCTTACATTTGTCCTCTAGCCATCCTTGCTTAGCCATTTTGCACTTCCTGTCGATCTCATTTTTGAGACGTTTGTATTCCTTTTTGCCTGCTTCATTTATTGGATTTTTATATTTTCTCCTTTTATCAATTAAATTCAGTATCTCTTCTGTTAACCAAGGATTTCTAATAGCCCTCGTCTTTCTACCTACTTGATCCTCTGCTACCTTCACTATTTCGTCTCTCAAAGGTACCCATTCTTCTTCTACTGTATTTCTTTCCCCCATTCTTGTCAATCGTTCCCTAATTCTCTCCCTGAAGCTCTCTAAAACCTTTGGTTCTTTCAGTTTATCTAAGTCCCATCTCCTCAAATTCCCATCTTTTTGCAGTTTCTTCAGTTTTAATGTACAGTTCAAAACCAATAGATTGCGGTCAGAGTCCACATCTGCCCCTGGAAATGTCTTACAATTTAAAACCTGGTTCAAGAATCTCTGTCTTACCATTACATAATCTATCTGATACCTTCTAGGATCTCCAGGGTCCTTCCATGTATACAACCTTCTTTCATGATTCTTGAACCAAGTGTTAGCTATGATTAAGTTATGCTGTGTGCAAAATTCTACCAGGCGGCTTCCTCTTTCATTTTTTCTCCCCAGTCCATATTCGCCTACTACGTTTCCTTATCTCCCTTTTGCTACTATCGAGTTCCAGTCACCCATGATTATTAAATTTCTTTTATCTCATCATACACTTCATCAATATCTTCGTCATCTGTGGATCTAGTTGGCATATAAACTTGTACTACTGTGGTAGGCGTGGGCTTCGTATCTATCTTGGCCACAATAATGCATTGACTATACTGTTTGTAGTAGCTTACCCGCATTCCTATTTTCCTATTAATTATTAAAGCTACTCCTGCATTACCCCTATTTGATTTTGTATTTATAACCCTGTATTCACCTGACCAGAAGTCTTGTTCCTCCTGCCACCGAACTTCACTAATTCCCACTATATCTAACTTTAACCTATCCATTTCTCTTTTTAAATTTTCTAACCTACCTGCCCGATTAAGGGATATGACATTCCCCGTTCCGATCCGTAGAACGCCAGTTTTCCTTCTCCTGATAACAACGTCCTCCTGAGTAGTCCCCACACGGAGGTCCGAATGGGGGACTATTTTACCTTCTGAATGTTTTACCTAAGAGGACGCCATCATCATTTAACCATACACTAAAGCTGCATGCCTTCGGGAAAAATTACGGCTGTAGTTGCCCGTTGCTTTCAGCCCTTCGCAGTACCAGCACAGCAAGACTGTCTTGGTTAGTGTTACAAGGCCAGATCAGTGAATCATCCAGACTGTTGTCCCTGCAACTACTGAAAAGGCTGCTGCCCCTCTTCAGGAACCACACGTTTGTCTGGCCTCTCAACAGATACGCCTCCGTTGTGGTTGCACCTACGGTACGCTTATCTGTATCGCTGAGGCACGCAAGCGTCCCCACCAACGCAAGGTCCATGGTTCATGGGGGGGGGGGGGGGTCGCTTGGTGTAAGGAGCGTAAACATTGTACGACTGAACACTGGAAAAAACCTTGTGTGGAGTGATGAATTATGGTACAAAATGTGGCAATATGATGGCCGGGTGTGGGTATGGTGAATGCCCGGTGAACGTCATCTGGCAGCGTGTGTACTGCCGACAGTAAAATTTAGAGGCGTTTGTTTTGTGGTGAGGTCGTATTTTTCATGGAGGGGGCTTGCACCCCTTTTTGGTTTCCGTGGCAATATCAAAGCACAGACCTACATTGATGTTTTAAGCACCTTCCTGCTTCTCACTCTTGAAGAATAATTCGGGGACGGCGATTGCATATTTCAACATGTTCGAGCACCTGTTCATAATGCACGGCCTCTGGCGAAGTGGTTACACGACGATAGCATCCTTGTAATGGACTAGCCTGCACAAAGTCCTGACCTGAATCCAATACAACCCCTTTGGGATGTTTTGGAACGCCGACTTCGTGCCAGGCCTAACCGACCGACATGCATACCTCTCCTCAGTGCAGCACACAGTGAAGAATGGGCTGCCATTCCCCAAGAAACCTTCCAGCACCTGATTGAACGTATGCCTGCGAGAGTGGAAGCTGTCGTCACGGCTAAGGGTGTCCCAATCCCATACTGAATTCCAGCATTAGCGATGAAGCGTACCACGAAATTGTAAGTCATTTTCAGCCAGGTGTCCGGATACTTTTGATCACATAGTGTATATGATCTTTGCTGCTTGAACTGTCATTGTTCTTAGCCACCGATTCAGGCATGATCTTTGCCGCTGCCTTTTCTGTTGATGCAGATCATTGCTTCTGCATTGCTACTTAACAACACATTCCAAACAACGACATTTAACCTAGTATTTAAAATAATCGACGAAGAATAGTCAACACATGTCTTGTAAGTCCCCCTGCTGCGTCAATAATTTAAAACGACAAAACTACCGTGATGATAGCATAACATATCAGCCAGACTCGGATGAAATCCGCGCTGAATATAAACGACCGTGGACTGGGACACCGACCTGTATGAGCGTGGGCTTTAGGCGGTTTTCCACGCTTATTGAGGCGAATTGTGGGCTGTACTACACTTTGTCTTATGGAATATGATGCACAAGCAATTAAAATACGATAACACACAGACCTAAGTTAACACGATTCGTAGACAGGTGGCGCACATGACTTCCCATTGTTAGGTTACATTGACAATTATGATGTCTGAAAGGGCATTCGACTACAAAATAATAAAATTCCGAGGAGAAACTTTCCGGCATTTTAAATCTATATGCCAAACCAAGACTCGAATTCGAGACTTTGCCATTCGCAAGCAAGTGCTCTACGGGTCGTGAGTCGTGCTCTGGTGGCTTAGTGGTTGAGCACTTGACAGCGAAAGGCAAAGGTTCCGAGGTCGAGTCTCGATCTGGCTCACAGCCTGAGTCTGCTAGAAAGTTTCATATCAGCGCACACTCCGCTGCAGAGTGAAAATGCATTCTGTATTCATCCCCCAGGGTGTGGCTAAGCCATGTCTCTGTAATATCCTTTCTACAAGGAGTGCTAGCCCGCAAGAGACTATGAAGTTCGGAATGCAGGAGATAAGGTACTGGCGGAAGTAAAGCTGTGGGGACAGGTAAGGAGTCGTGCTTGGTTAGCTCAGTTGGTACAGTACTTGCGCGCCAAAAGCAAAAGTCCCGAATTCGAATCTTGGTCCGTCACACAGGTTTAATCTGCCAGGAAGTTAAATATCAGCGCACTCTCGGCTGAAATCTTAAGAAAGCGGAACACGTACGAGACGGACTTAACGGTACGGAAATGAAAGAGAGAAGGAAGAAAGGGGACATAAAACAAGGTGGACACCAGACAAATTCATTGGAAGAATCCTCAGAAATCGTAGTCCGCGTACCTTCGTTCGACCATTACTTGAATACTAGTTATCAGTCTGAGACCCCAGCCAACTGAGACTGACAAAAGAAATAGGTAAGAGCCACAGAGAAAAAGTGCTTTTCGTAACAGGTTCATTTGGATAGCCCGAAAGTGTCATGTACACGCTCACCCCACTTCGTTGGCGGCATTATAAAGGGAACGTTGTGTATCACCGTTGTGTATGTAAGAGCGAACGTTTCTAGAGGAGTCAATCAACATAGTTCTTCTGCTAAGATAAAGTTAGAGAGAGAGAGATTAGCGCTGACACGCTGGCTTAACGACAACCGTTCTTCCTGCGGCCCATTCGCGACCTGGAAAGGGGCGAAATGAGAGTGGTACACACAAAGTACCCTCCGCCGTACACCGTGAGGTGATTTGCGTAGTACAGATATAGATGAAGTTTTTCATCTACCAGTTATGAACTTTGGCGGTAGCGCAAGTTTCCTGTCAGCGTGGTGGAGATCGTGACTTCGATTCCAGGCGACACCGCTGAGTTTCGCTGTGGAGAGGCTGTCTGTATCGGTGGCACCTGTGTTGCGTCACGAGTGGCTTCAATAAAATATCGTCTGTCGTGTCGTGACGTCAAACGGGCGTGCTGCGGCCTGCTCTGTGTCACACGCAGTAGCGATCCCCGGCACCCCCCCCCCCCCTCCTTTCGCTGTTTATTTACGTAACGCACAATTTTGTAGGGATATTGTGCCCCCGCTCTTAGCAACCCAACTGTAAGCAGTACTTACTTTTTTTCAAAGTAAGGTACATTGAAATTATCGAGATTAAAAGATTAGCATACACTATAGGGACTTACTATCACAGCGGGTTCTCCCACTAATGCGACGAAATGAGTTTTGGTACTATTGGACAGTTACAGTCCATTAACAAGTTTGAATTCTCTAGTAAGCGCTGTACCCCACCTGCATTTTAGAGCCATTTATACAGAGCCATTCTTTTGCTCGATTCACCGAACCGTTGCTTTCATGTCCCACATCAGCGAAATTTTGCTCTACATCTTGAACTAGCATTCGAAGCTGCACATTTAGCCTGCTGCATCCACAGAACAGGCAGGTTTTGTTGAAGGAAAAGCAACTCGTGGGCAGATACGCAACTTACGACAAACAACTGAGATATCGCCAGAGTTCTTTGTTCCTGTTTTCAACTGGTTCCATGACTCTAGGAAAGTCTTTCTCTGTGGTTTGAAAGAAACAATCCGCACTTGCTGTAGAGTACTTTTTACTGAAAGTCTCGAACTGTTTCGGGACACTAGGAGAAGCATCATCAGGTGATAAGGATTCTTTTTAATAGGTCAGTACTGCCTTGTCTGCTGCCGCTCAACCATTTCCCTGCTTGTATTGCGGTACTGCTATCCCCTGCGGTTTACATACCGCGGTCTGGGAGGCCTTGCTACGGTTTGTGCGGCTCCCCCCGTCATAGGTTCGAGTCGTCCCTCGGACATGGGTGTGTTTGTTGTTCTTAGCGTAAGTTAGTTTATGTTAGATTAAGTAGTGCGTAAGCTTAGGGACCAATGACCTCAGTAGTTTGGTCCCATAGGAATTTACCACAAATTTCCAAAAACGATGATCTATTAAAAATAATCTTTATCGCCAGAGGATGCCCCCTCTAGTGGCGCGAAACAGGTCGTGACATTTAATAAAAAGTATTCTACACTCAGTGAGGATTATATCTTTCAAAATTTGGAAGTTTAGCTGCGGCTGCCCACAATGTAAAATAACATGCTCAGATCTGACTGTGTTGTCTGAGAGAAGTTTTGGCACGTGGTTGAAGAGTTCAGTTTCCCACCACACTTGATGGCACTGATCGGAATCTGTACGATGATCACTTCGCAGCTTTGAAGACAAGTGCCAGCACGTCCGATTTCTTCCATTTCTCGTAAGGCGTCAGACAGAGTTGTGTAGAATCCCCCACCCTCCCTATCCTGACGGGATACCAATTCGACTCTACACAGAGTACGTGAAAGAACTTGCCCCCCTTATAACAGCCGTGTACCGCAAGTCTCTAGAGGAACGGAGGGTTCCAAATGATTGGAAAAGAGCACAGGTAGTCCCAGTCTTCAAGAAGGGTCGTCGAGCAGATGCGCAAAACTATAGACCTATATCTCTGACGTCGATCTGTTGTAGAATTTTAGAACATGTTTTTTGCTCGAGTATCATGTCGTTTTTGGAAACCCAGAATCTACTCTATAGGAATCAACATGGATTCCGTAAGCAGCGATCGTGTGAGACCCATCTCGCTTTATTTGTTCACGAGACCCAGAAAATTTTAGATACCGGCTCCCAGGTAGATGCTATTTTTCTTGACTTCCGGAAGGCGTTCGATACAGTTCCACACTGTCGCCTGATAAACAAAGTAAGAGCCTACGGAATATCAGACCAGCTGTGTGGCTGGATTGAAGAGTTTTTAGCAAACAGAACACAGCATGTTGTTATCAATGGAGAGACGTCTACAGACGTTAAAGTAACCTCTGGCGTGCCACAGGGGAGTGTTATGGGACCATTGCTTTTCACAATATATATAAATGACCTAGTAGATAGTGTCGGAAGTTCCATGCGGCTTTTCGCGGATGATGCTGTAGTATACAGAGAAGTTGCAGCATTAGAAAATTGTAGCGAAATGCAGGAAGATCTGCAGCGGATAGGCACTTGGTGCAGGGAGTGGCAACTGTCCCTTAACATAGACAAATGTAATGTATTGCGAATACACAGAAAGAAGGATCCTTTATTGTATGATTATATGATAGCGGAACAAACACTGGTAGCAGTTACTTCTGTAAAATATATGGGAGTATGCGTGCGGAACGATTTGAAGTGGAATGATCATATAAAATTAATTGTTGGTAAGGCGGGTACCAGGTTGAAATTCATTGGGAGAGTGCTTAGAAAATGTAGTCCATCAACAAAGGAGCTGGCTTACAAAACACTCGTTCGACCTATACTTGAGTATTGTTCATCAGTGTGGGATCCGTACCAGATCGGGTTGACGGAGGAGATAGAGAAGATCCAAAGAAGAGCGGAGCGTTTCGTCACAGGGTTATTTGGTAATCGTGATAGCGTTACGGAGATGTTTAATACACTCAAGTGGCAGACTCTGCAAGAGAGGCGCTCTGCATCGCGGTGTAGCTTGCTCGCCAGGTTTCGAGAGGGTGCGTTTCTGGATGAGGTATCGAATATATTGCTTCCCCCTACTTATACCTCCCGAGGAGATCACGAATGTAAAATTAGAGAGATTAGAGCGCGCACGGAGGCTTTCAGACAGTCGTTCTTCCCGCGAACCATACGCGACTGGAACAGGAAAGGGAGGTAATGACAGTGGCACGTAGGGTGCCCTCCGCCACACACCGTTGGGTGGCTTGCGGGGTATAAATGTAGATGTAGATGTACAACACCTATACCGAATGTCATCATCATCAGCAGCATTTTCATTCCAGTGCGCCAGATAGGAACTTGGTGAGCGATATGCCTCCATTGATTTCTGTCCTGGTATAGATTTTCCCTCTCCACTACATTCCATGTTACTCCTCTCCTCTTGAGATCTTCTTAACCTGGTCTGTCCGTCTCTTTCTAGGCTGCCCAATTGGTCTTCTTCCTGGTAGCTCCATCTCCAAATACTGGTGTGGAGTTCGAGTCGAGTGCATTTGCTTCAACCTCACAGCACTCATCCTCTCATTTGTAGTCAATGTCACCTGTAGGTCTCTCCTTAGATAATCATGCCTGACTCAGTCTCTCCTAGTTTTTTGTAGAGCTGACCTAAGGAACTTCGTATCACATGCTTGTATTTGACTCTCTTCTTTCTTATTCATGATACAGGTCTCTAGACTATGCATCATGTTTGGCAGGAGATAAGTTTTATACCTTGTCTGTTTAGCTCTTAGAGGGACTTCCTTGTCCCAGATTAGATTTCGTACTTGCTGGAAGAAGCTAGATCCTTTTCTTATTCCGTTTAAGACTTGTAGTTTGGAAACTCCATCTCGTGATATGATGCTACCCAGATAATTGAGGATGTTCACACATTCAACCTTTTCCCCCTCCAGTATAATGTTACAAGGTGTGGATGTCCTGCTCATCTTTATTCGCACCGTCTAGTTCCTATTCACGGTTAACTTGGATGTTTTTAAATTTTGTGGTCCAGTAGTCTAGTCTCCTCTGAACCTCCATTTCCGTCTCTCCCCAAATGGCGATGTCATCAGCAAAAACAAAATCATTGAGATTTTCATGTTGTTTTTCCTTGATTTCTTTCATGATTGTGTCCGTAAGTGTAATGAAGAGTAAAGGGGAGAGCGAACTGCCTTGCTGAACACCTCGCTTTTTCTTAAACCATTTTGGTCTTCCACCTCCTACGTGTACACTGCTCTCACAACCATCCTGAAACATCTGAATTTTTTTAATTAATGACTCAGATAAATCATGTTTTCTCAAGCATTCCCATATTTTATCCCTTGATACAATGTCATATGCTTTTTCCAAATCCACAAATACTACTATCAAGTCATTTTCTTTTTCCCAATACTTCTGCATTAACTGACGGAGGAAGGAAATGAGATCTATTGTTCCCCTATTACTTCTGAACCCATGCTGTTGTTCCTCTAATTGGTGTTCTAAATTTTACGCAATCTTTTTTCTATGGCCTATTCCATTATCTGAAGGCACTGTGATAACAGTGTGATTCCTTGTTAGTTGGTACATTTCTTTCCACTACCTTTCTTGAACAATGGTATTAAAATTCCTGTTTTCCATTCATCCGGCACTTTGTTTCGTTCCTTATCATCCCCAGCACCCACTGTGTAAGTAGGCTGTTTATGTTTTCTTATTGGCAACGTTACGTAGCGCTCTGTATGAAAATCACTGCTGGCGGCTCACCTCCAACTGCGCAACGCTACGCGCTGTTATCATCCAGCTGCCGCTGCCCAACACTACAATGGCAGACAACAATGCAAACCAGCCACAGTCTGCACACAGCACAGCCAGTGATTTTCATACAGAGCGCTACGTAACGTTGCCAATAAGAAAACATAAACAGCCTACTTACAACTGTAACCATTGTGTTCCATAGATTCCTGCGGCTTTAATCACATCCGCTGACAGCTGATCTACTCCAGACGCTTTCCCACTTTTCAACTATTTCAGGGAATTCTCAGTTTCTAACCAAGAGATTGGATCCTGCTCCTCCTCTAATTCAGTGACTTCGGTCTCACTTTCTTGTGCACCTTCCCCATTCAGTAAGATTTCAAAGTAATTCTTCATCTCTTTTCTGCTACCTACCGCGTCCCTGATCTCCCCATCCTCTGTTTCAATCGCTTTAATGTCTTCTCTATCAGATATTTTACTTTTCAATAACCCATATAGCAGTTTTTGGTTCCCTTTGCTATCCTGCCCTAGATTCTGGGTGAATATTTCCCAAATATTCTCCTTTTCTTCTTTCACAGTTCTCTTTGCTTGGAGTTTCTTTCTCGGTATTCCTTCTCCAGTGTTGTCACCTTGTGTTCATCTTTTGTCACCAGCCCCTGGTTCTGATTTCTTTTTTCAAACTCCACATTTTTCTTTCCCATATTATGTTTTTTAATTGTGTCGTTTACTCTATCGTTCCACCAACTGGTTTCTTTGTGTTTCACATGTCATTAGGAAAGCAGATGGTTAGATTAAAGGCATCGAAGCTCTTGGAGTAACTACCAACAACCTCCGATTAGCTGATACAGTGCTTTTAGCCAGTAGCGAAGATGTACTTGTTAAGCTACTAACAAAAGAAAAGGACTTTAGTCAATTGTATGGGTAAGACATCAGTTTCGGCAGGTGAAACTCATGATAATTAATCGAGCAGTACAGGCCCAACTCAAAGGTGAATTACAGGAACAGGATGTCGTGCATTGTTTCATATATCTTGGGTCAGCCGTCTGCCACACGGAAGTTTTGCAGATGAAATACGGATCACGCTAGGACGACAGGTTATGAAGGAACTCAGCAAGATCTGCCAGAATAGAGCCGCAAAAAAGATCTGGCTTGGTGAAATATCGCGTTTTCCATCTTCTTTTACAGTTGCGAATCATGGACCCTCAAGGCCAAAGACAAAGAGCGTATTAATCCATTTAAGCTTTGGTGCCGCCGCCGGATCTGCGCATAAAATGGACCGAAATAAGAACAGGTGTGTTCATTATCAAGCGGCTTAGTATCTGCAGGCATCTTTCTTCTCCTGCCAACCAAAAAAAATTTCAGGAAAAATGGAAATATGTGGGAAGTCCCTATGGTACCAAACTGCTGATCTCATCGGTCCCTAGGCTTTCGCACTACTTAATCTAACTTAAAGTAACTTACGCTAAGGACAACACACACACACACACATGCCCGAGGGAGGACTCGAACCTCCAAAGGGAGGAGCCGCGCGAACCGTAGCAAGGCGCCTGGCTACGCGGCTACCCGCGCGGCGGGAAATATCTCAGGTTCTTTAGTCCTATTAAAAGAAGATACAGAGAAAGTCTAGGAAAAATAATCATAGAAGGGACGATCGAGGGAAAGAGACCAAGAGGAAGAGGGGAGACTGTTGCATACAACTAATGAAGAAGATATCTGGTCTACCTCTTCAGCAGACTCTAAGAAAACCTCGTAACCGCCTGGGAAGGATAGGCTTGGCTCTTGGGCTCACCACGTTCTGCAATGAGTACATGATGATGATGATGATGATTCTCAGAAAAACTGGATTCTAAACATCAGTCCTTAATGATGTTTTAAGCTAATTATATTGAATTCTGAAATGTTAAGAGATACACTACATGTTACACTTTCTTTAACTTAACGTGATTTAAGACCTTTGTACGAAGGTAAGTCAAAAAGCACGTTACACATGTCGTTTCACGTTCAGACGAGCACAACAAGAGTGGTGCTATCTCAGAAGAAAGTACACGTTCCGCATTTCGTGCAGATACAGCTGCGGTACGGATGACAGTTGCATCACAGTGTGGGGGTGAAATGAGAGGCAACTGGAAACGTACTACAAAGTTTAAGTGCGATTCTTGGGAGCAAAGCGTCTAAATTTTTCGTACGTTCATCAGTCCAGGCGATGTATGGACCAAATGCAATGTCGCGTCCAGCCGAAGTGAAATGGTGCCGAACAATTTGACCCTGGCTGCACAGGCGTGGATAATGCTGATTGCGAAGGAAATACTTCGACATAGACCACAGACGACAGTGTTAATGCCGCACTCAAACTACGCGATCTGCATTCCACGAGATCTTTGAGTCCACCGTCTTTCAAGTCACTTTATGACAATGCCATTTATTCATCCTAGAGCTTCCTGGGCTCCGTGGCTGATACTGAGTTAAGGACTGTTGATGGAAAACGCAACCAACCAGAAATATTTTTAAAAAAGATTCAATATACGTTTTACCAGCTGTAACACATTAACAGATTTTTCTGCGTTATTGAAGTGATCCACTCACCATGTATCGTGACGCAGATACCCTTATGCATTGCTGAAGCGAACAAATATACACAGAGGTGTCGAAAGTCATGGGATAGAAAAAAAATGGTTCAAATGGCTCTAAGCACTATGTGACTCAACTGCTGTGGTCATAAGTCCCCTAGAACTTATAACTACTTAAACCTAACTAACCTAAGGACAGCACACAACACCCAGCCATCACGAGGCAGAGAAAATCCCTGACCCCGCCGGGAATCGAACCCGGTAACCCGGGCGTGGGAAGCGAGAACGCTACCGCACGACCACGAGATGCGGGCTCATGGGATAGATATATGCACATATACAGAATGTGGTAGCATCGCTTACACAAGGTATAAAGGGGCAGTGCATTGGTGGAGGTGTCGTCTGTACGCAGGGAATTCCCGTAGAGAGGTTTTCACAGTGATTACGACCACACGGCGCGAATTAATAGACTTCGAACGCGACTCGTAGATGTAGTTAGACGCATGGGACATTCAGTTTCGGAAATCGATGTTGTTGTTGTGGTCTTCAGTCCTGAGACTGGTTTAATGCAGCTCTCCATGCTACTCTATCCTGTGCAAGCTTCCTCATATCCCAATACTTACTGCAACCTACATCCTTCTGAATATGCTTAGTGGATTCATCTCTCGGTCTCCCTCTACGATTTTTACCCTCCACAATGCATTTCAATACTAAGTTGCTGATCCCTTGACGCCTTGATGTCCTACCAATCGGTTCCTTCTTCTAGTCAAGTTGTGCCACAAACTCCTCTTCTCCCCAATCCTATTCATTACCTCCTCATTAGTTACGTGATCTACCCACCTTTTCTTCAGTATTCTTCTGTAGCACCACATTTCGAAAGCTTCCATTCTCTTCTTGTGCAAACTAGTTATCGTCCATGTTTCACTTCTATACAAGGCTACACTCCATACTAATACTTTCAGAAATGACTTCCTGACACCTAAATCTATACTCGATGTTAGCAAATTTCTCTTCTTCAGAAACGCTTTCCTTGCCATTGCCAGTCTACATTTTATATCCTCTCTACTTCGACCATCATCAGTTATTTTGCTCCCCAAATAGCAAAACTCCTTTCTTGCTTTAAGTGTCTCATTTCCTAATCTAATTCCCTCGGCATCACCCGACTTAATTTGACTACATTCCATTATCCTCGTTTTGCTTTTGTTGATGTTCATCTTATATCCTCCTTTCAAGACACTGTCCATTCCGTTCTACTGCTCTTCCAAGTCCTTTGCTGTCTCTGACAGAATTACAATGTCATCGGCGAACTTCAATGTTTTTATTTCTTCTCCATGGATTTTAATACCTACTCCGAATTTTTCTTTTGTTTACTGCACTGCTTGCTCAATATACAGATTGAATAACATCGGGGAGAGGCTACAACCCTGCCTCACTCCCTTCCCAACCACTGCTTCCCTTTCATGCCCCTCGACTCTTATAACTGCCATCTGGTTTCTGTACAAATTGTAAATAGCCTACGCTCCCTGTATTTTACCTCTGCCACCTTCAGAATTTGAAAGAGAGTACACCAGTCAACATTTTCAAAAGCTTTCTCTAAGTCTACAAATGCTAGAAATGTAGCTTTGCCTTTCCTTAATCTTTCTTCTAAGATAAGACGTAAGGTCAATATTGCCTCACGTGTTCCAACATTTCTACGGAATCCAAACTGCTCTTCCCCGAAGTCGGCTTCTACCAGTTTTTCCATTCGTCTGGAAAGAATTCACGTTATTATTTTGCAGCTGTGACTTATTAAAGTGATAGTTGTCAACACCTGCTTCCTTTGGGATTGGAATTATTATACTCTTCTTGAAGTCTGAGGCTATTTCACCTGTCTCATACATCTTGCTCACCAGATGGTAGAGTTTTGTCAGGACTGGCTCTCCTAAGGCCGTCAGTAGTTCTAATGGAATGTTGTCTACTCCCGGAGCCTTACTGCGACTCGGGTCTTTCAGTGCTCTGTCAAACTCTTCACGCAGTATCGTATCTCCCACTTCATCTTCATCTACATCCTCGTCCATTTCCATAATATTGTCCTCAAGTACATCGCCCTTGTATAGAACCTCTATATACTCCTTCCACCTTCCTGTTTTCCCTTCTTTGCTTAGAACTGGGTTTCCATGTGAGCTCTTGATATTCATACAAGTGGCTCTCTTTTCTCCAAAAGTCTCTTTAATTTTCCTGTACGCAGTATCTATCTTACCCCTGGTGAGATAAGCCTCCACATCCTTACATTTGTCCTCCAGCCATCCCTGCTTAGCCATTTGGCACTTCCTGTTGATCTCATTTTTGAGACGTTTGTATTCCTTTTTGCGTGCTTCATTTACTGCATTTTTATATTTTCGTCTTTAATCAATTAAATTCAATATTTCTTCTGTTACCCAAGGATTTCTACTAGGCCTCGTCTTTTTACCTACTTGATCCTCTACTGCCTTCACTATTTCATCCCTCAGAGCTATCCATTCTTCGGAAATCGATAGGGAATTCAAAATATCGAATTCTACAGTATCAAGAATGTGACGAGAGTATCAAATTTCGGGCATTACGTCTCCTCACACACAACGCAGCAGCCCACAGTCTTCAACAGTCTTCACTTAACGACCAAGATCAACGGCGTTTGCGTAGATTTGTCAGTGCTAACAGACAAGCAACCCTGCGTGAAATATCAGCTCAAACCACCATGGGAAGTACGACGAACGTATACATTAGAACAGTGTGGTGAAATTTGGCGTTGCGCTATGGCAGCACACGACCGACGCGAGTGCCTTTGTGAACAGCATGACATCGCTTGCAGCGCGTCTCCTGATACCGTGTCTATATCAGTTGGGCTCTAGACGACAAGAAAACCGTGGTCTCCTCACATGACTCCCGATTTCAGTTGGTAAAAGGTGATTGTACGGTTAGAGTGTGACGCATACCGCATTTAGCTATGGACTCAAGTTATCAACAAGGCACTGTGCAAGCTGTTGGTGTCTCCATAATAGTGTGGGCTGTGTTTACATGGAATGGACTGGCTCCTCTGGCTATGTTCGGCTACTTGGAGACCATTTGCAGCCATCCATGTACATGATGTTCCCAAACAACGAAGGAATTTTTATGGAGGACAATGCGCCATGTCAACGAGCCACAAGAGTTCCCGATTGGTTTGAAAAACATTCTGGACAGTTCGAGCGAATGATTTTGCCACCCAGATCGCCCGACATCAAACATTTATGGGACGTAATAGAGCGATCAGTGCGCGCACAAAATCATGCATCGGCAACACTTCCGTAGTTATGGACGGCTGTAGAGGAAGCAGGGCTCAGTATTTCTGCATCCGACATTCAACGCCCTGTTGACGCCACGCCACGATGAGTTGTTGTACTGCGCCGGCTAAAAGGAGGTCCAACACAGTATTAGGACAAGTTCCATGACATTTGTCACTTCACTGCAATACTGCAGCAAAACAAGCTCAACCGTCAGCAGATGGGAACGACAGCCAGAAACAGGTCGTAGCATTAAAATAAAACTTCTTTAAAAATATTTCAGTCTGGTTGCGTCGCCATCAACAGTTCTTAATTTTATGATGGTTTAACACCCCTAAATATATCAGATTGCAGTAAACATGTTGACAAAGTTTAATATTGGAGACAGTTTCTGTGCTTCCCAAATTCATCAACTGCTTTCATGATTGTACCACCAATAAACATAATATAAACTGAGACACTTACAGATTGGTAATATTTCTTTTGTGGCGGATAGTAGAGAAATCTTCCTCCTCTGTCTATGTCGTTTTCATCAACGTCAAGTTTAGTGCATAGGTGAATGTGTCTAGTATTAGCAGCAATCGCGCCACAGAATTTTCGTAATCTACCTGAGCATAGCCTTCCACTGTGTATATGTGAATGTGTCCAGTAATCACAAAATTTCAGCTACGGCTTACGGACTATTAAATCTTATTTAAAAACTTAGAAACAAACAGTAATAACAACGTAAACCATAATGATAATTGAGCAGTAAAATTATGAAGCCATGTACATCAAAATATAAATGAAAAGCGCTGCCGTAACTTAGCTTCATCATTTTTCAGTAACCTACAGAAAATCATGAGCATCCTATCAATGGTCAGTAAAATTGTAACATTGAACTTGGCTAGATCCTACGGAAAATTAGCTGTTTAAGCTAGGTACTCTATGACGATTATTCCACAAAAGGTAGTAAACATTTCCTAATAGTCTATCAAAGAACTTAATCATAGGTGTATTTGTAAATAATTGCGAATACAGAAACTGACTAATTTCCTTGACCAGATAAATGTATGAAAACTGAAAATAGTTATAAAGAATTTGCAAACTTTTCTAAACATTCAGAAACAATGTATCATTTAAACAATTTTAAATTGTACATCACAAAATTATCATGTATTTGAAGACCATTCCACGCGCAATAAGAAAAGAAACACCAAAAGTAATAAAAACATATAAAATATTTTGCATATTACACTTTTTGTGTAGCAGTCGTTCAAAGCACCGAGAAAACACTAATCAAACTGTTTTGCAGTGAAGTTTCACATTCTCCCAGACTGTTAAGGGTAAGAAGGCCTGAAGTACTTGTAACAAGTTTCCTTTAAAATTACTTTTCTTTTGATTTGAGGATTCGTACTGAATTAGTTGGTTGTAACGTCGCTTTTGTTTAGCTTTGGGTGACCTTGTGCATTTCCAGATGTGAGAGAAACCAAATAATCTGCGTGTTAAAATACAACGTGGATTAGGACCTGTTTTACATTCTCTTTAAAAGAAATGTGCAAACTGATTAAATACTGAACTTTACTATTAATCTCTTCAATTAAACAAAGTGGTCCCTGTGCGTTAATGATCTGTGTAATGATGTTTTTCATGAAGTGGTCCCTGTGCGTTGATCATTTTCGTAGAAAGCTAATTCTGAAATGAAAATATCTTACCTCGTAATGTAACTGCCTGGGAACGCGATGCTTACCGCTCTCTGTGCGCCAGCTGCAAATTTCTAGCTAAAATTGCTAAGAGCTTAGTGCAATGCTCCAGACAAGAAGGAAACTATTTTATACATGTCACTGAGGGACATACTCATTTAAATAAAATTGTCTTGCATCGAGAATGTGGAAAATGCTGTTAGGTGAAATATTTCTTTAACGAAGTGTTTTTAAATTATCTGGTGTATCATTACTTGTATTGAATTCATGTTGCAACATTCATTAACATTGACAAAAGGCAAACTCTTACTCTCACAAAAGTTAGATAAATCATTAATAAACCTGAAAAGTACCCTACAGTTAAAATTACTCAATCTTTAATGAAAATCTAAAGTTTCCTGATATGGATGTCTGATTCAACAATAAATCCTAGTTCCACGCTACTGCAATACCAATAAACAAAAATTTCTCTTCATCCCTCTTCATACTCCTTTCATTCTAAATTACTAATCAAATGGTTCTCCTTTAATTCACCATATTCAAACACAAATCATTATATTTAACACTAATGCAGTTAACTTTGCCTCTATATTGCCACGAGTCCCCTGCTCGGCGTCTGTATCACTACTACTCTCACGATAGAACTTCCGCGCTCCTCGATGCCCAGTAGCGATGACAAAAACAAACACATCATCCAGCGATACAGCTACTGTGACCGAAGACTGCGCGCGAATGATAAGCGATTCAAAATTGTCGCTTAGTGTCTGACACATCCATAGTACGTACAAATTCCGAAAATGCAAATAACAAACTCCCTGTTTCAAATTAATCGGTGAAACACTGCGACGCATCCATGTTTGATGTACAGATGGGGGCGGGGGCAAGGCAACGTCCTGCAGGTGCGCTCTGGCATTGGCATAACATAACAAGTTCGAACAAGTGCGTGTCCACTTTTACAGGACAGGCGGTCAGTTTAGCGCACTCCAAGCGGTAGGTACACAGTGGCCGGCCGCGGTGGTCTCGCGGTTCTAGGCGCGCAGTCCGGAAACGTGCGACTGCTCCGGTCGCAGGTTCGAATCCTGCCTCGGGCATGGATGTGTGTGATGTCCTTAGGTTAGTTAGGTTTAATTAGTTCTAAGTTCTAGGGGACTGACAACCACAGCAGTTGAGTCCCATAGTGCTCAGAGCCATTTGAACCAGGTACACAGTGTTTCCGGCACATGCGCATCAACGATAGACGAACTGAACGCATGAGGCGGCAATGAGTAGGCAATCTCATCACGCTGAGACTCGGACTAAGCGAACCAAAACGGACGAGGTTGACAACGTTAAATACATATAAACATACACTACTGGCCATTAAAATTGCTACACCAAGAAGAAATGCAGATGATAAACGGGTATTCATTGAACAAATTTATTATACTATTACATTTTCACACTATTTGGGTGCATAGCTCCTGAGAAATCAGTACCCAGAACAACCACCTATGGCCGTAATAACGGCCTTGATACGCCTGGGCATTGAGTCAAACAGTGCTTGGATGGCGTGTACAGGTACAGCTGCCCAAGCAGCTTCAGTCAAGAGTAGTGACTGGCGTATTGTGACGAGCTAGTTGCTCGGCCACCATTGACCAGACGTTTTCAGTTGGTGACAGATCTGGAGAATGTGCTGGCCAGGGCAGCAGTCGAACATTTTTTTTGTATCCAGAAAGGCATGTACAGGACCTGCAACATGCGGTCGTGCATTATCCTGCTGAAATGTAGGGTTTCGCAGGGATCGAATGAAGGGTAGAGCCACGGGTAGTAACACATCTGAAATGTAACGTCCACTGTTCAAAGTGACGTCAATGCGAACAAGAGGTGACCGAGACGTGTAACCAATGGCACCCCGTACCATCACGCAGTGTGATACGCCAGTATGGCGATGACCAATACACGCTTCCAATGTGCGTCCACCGCGATGTCGCCAAACACGGATGCGACAATCATGATGCTGTAAACAGAACCTGGATTCATCCGAAAAAAATGACGTTTTGCCATTCGTGCACCCAGGTTCGTCGTTGAGTACACCATCGCAGGCGCTCCTGTCTGTGATGCAGCGTCAAGAGCGACCGCAGCCATGGTCTCCGAGCTGGTAGTCCATGCTGTTGCAAACGTCGTCGAACTGTTCGTGCAGATGGTTGTTGTCTTGCAAACGTCCCCATCTGTTGACTCAGTGATCGAGACGTGGCTGCACGATCCGTTACAGCCATGCGGATAAGATGCCTGTCATCTCGACTGCTAGTCATACGAGGCCGTTGGGATCCAGCGCGGCGTTCCGTATTACCCTCCTGAACCCACCGATTCCATATTCTGCTAACAGTCATTGGATCTCGACCAACGCGAGCAGCAATGTCGCGATACGATAAACCGCAATCGCCATAGGCTACAATCCGACCTTTATCAAAGTCGGAAACGTGATGGTACGCATTTCTCCTCCTTACACGAGGCATCACAACAACGTTTCACCAGGCAACGCCCGTCAACTGCTGTTTGTGTATGAGAAATCGGTTGGAAACTTTCCTCATGTCAGCAGGTTGTAGGTGTCGCCACCGGCGCCAACCTTGTGAGAATGCTCTGAAAAGCTAATCATTTGCATATCATAGCATTTTCTTCCTGTCGATTAAATTTCACGTCTGTAGCACGTCATCTTCGTGGTGTAGCAAGTTTAATGGCCAGTGGTGTAATACTCACAATGCTGCACACAGGGAGAGGTCACTGCATTTCCGCACAAACTTCATTAGTCTCAACATTTGTTGTGCGGTTCACACTTAAGTACAGGCTATACAGTCATAGTTGGAGTGTTGCGGCTCTTTATGCCGTTGTCGGTTTACTTTCTACTAGAAACTCAAGGTTTAGTCCTTTCCTGCGAGGATCATCTTCAAAGCTGATTGTAGCTTATCCGAAGGTCGTTTGCAAGGACTGGCTCGGTTAGAAGATCCGATATGGGACCTAATCCTGAATCTTTTGCTAATACACAGAACATCGTGATACATTTTTCAATTACGGGTCACATCTCCTGTGGATACACATAGTGTGTCTTTAAGGCAGTGGTGTCCATTACCTTATGTATCCTTCTATTTGGGGCGGTTCTTCATTTCAAGGGCATTAGTTTGCCCTGAAACTCTGCCCGCTCCTCCGCCCTCTTTCACAAGGCCGTTGGCAGAGAGAGGGTGACTCCAATACACCTGGAGTCTTCTGCCGGCATTGCTGATAATTTTTTTCAGAATGTACACCGTGGCTAGATGCGAACCTGAGACCCAAAATGTTCTGTTTACTAGTCAAAGATGCTACACTTAGACCGCTGCGGCACGACTATTTTACTTAAATACACTTGAAAATGTTCACCAACCTTCATCTTCTAACAACCCTACCACAACAAAGGTCAAAATTTAATATTGATAGTGGTGTTGCTCACGCTGCTAAATACTGCATTTTCGGGCAACAACAAAGTTATTATGTGGCGGGTGTCATTAGAGCACAGTTAATAAAGTCATTTCATGTAATAATGAATAAACTAGGCACTCATCTTTTCGTGTTTCCCACGCTGGTCTCGTTGTAAAATCATGGCTCAATCGTCGAAAATCTAGGTGGTGATGATTCCAAGGTCGGATGCAAAGAGGCCTAGGTTTTATTCTGCTATACTCAAAAGTTTTATAGATGTGTTTCACAAACCATTCTTGAAGATTAAACCTTTGAAAGTTAGCACAATGGTGATGTAAAAAAATAATCAGCACTCCGAATTTAAGTTATACTTCTTTTTAATTGCTTTTGTTGCAATATCACGTAACACACAAAACATCACTTCACAATACAAAACATACTTGAAAACATCTTAAAGTTCACATTTTATAAGCTGACTACAATATGCGTCATTCCAACATGACGTCCAAGACTTGACTTTTTCAAGGTCCGACTGTCTAACTCATTGCTTACGCGCCCAAAAATCATAGTTACAAGTCCGTCGAAGATCATAGTGACAAAAGAATGAATACAAATAAGAATAATATCATTGCAATATAAACATATCGATGTATGAAAGTACCTCTACATTAATCAAATCAAATCTGAATGTTGTCTCAGAAATGTTAATATTCTACAAAAACACAGTAGAATATTGCTGGTATCGAGAGGTTCAGGTGAGGTACCATAATGGTTACGTAATTCAAGTACCATTATAATCTGCAGCTTGTCCCTCCCCTCTCTACCATACGTCCCACCATTACCAAAATTAACATAAAAAAAGGTTAAAATGGCTCTGAGCACTATGGGACTTAACATCTGTGGTCATCAGTCCCCTAGAACTTAGAACTACTTAAACCTAACTAACCTAAGGACATCACACACATCCATGCCCGAGGCAGGATTCGAACGTGCGACCGTAGCACAAAATTAACAAGTCGCAAGATGCTTCAGAATGTATACTATCAACAAATTCCTCCTTTTAGTCCAGTTGAGCCATAGTGTTGTAGTATTCCCCATTCAATCCACCATTTATAGTGGCTAGAAGACTACGACACTATGCATTCATACAAATCAGTGCCTAATTACAGTTTGCTTAACTCTCCATGCAATGTTCAGTGTTCTTTCGCAACACGACATTTTAAAATGTTCTATCCTTAATTGTCTGTAATGTTTATCGTCGACGTTTCATTTCCATTTAACATGACACTAGAGATGACTTCCTGACATTAATTTATATTCCAGGTGAACATATCTTTTAATTTATTGCCGGGCTGTACTCTGCACAGCATTTTCCTCCGCCGTCTTCCCGTATTTTGCTACCCAGATAGTAAACTTCCACCTCTGATTTTAGTGTCACGTTTCCTAATATAATTTAAACTGTCTGTTCTTTAGCGTCACATTTCCTAATCTATTTCCTCAGTAACAGTTGATTTAATTTGACTACACTTCATTCCCATTTTTTCTCATTAGATGATGTTCGTCTTATAACATCTTTTCAAGACCTTATCCATGGCGTTCTATTGATCTTGCCAGACTTCAACATCACTGACAGACTTACAATGTCACTGAAAAATTTTCTTTTTCGTCTCCATTAACTCCAATTCTCTTTCTAAATTCCTCCTCGATGTCTTTTGCTTGTTGATCAATGTACAGACGGGGAATATATTTACAGTTCCATCCCACTCCTCGACTGAATCTCCCCTTCAAGTCGCGGCTTCCATAAGGTACAAATTACCGTTAGTTCCTGCATTTTAACCGTGACAACTATTACTTGTCAGAGAGTGCATTGCAGTCAACTTTGATAACAGATTTTTCTTAAGTACGACCTTTATAAATGCTATATAATATAGAAAGCTCTGTCACTGGTGTAATAGCGCAGAAAATTATCCACATTCCGACTAACAGTTTCCTCGTCTATCACGATGCACCCACTCATCACAGTTGCACACAGTACTCACTCATATACAGAGTGAGTCACTAACTATTGCCACCTAGAACAACTCAGAAAGTATGATAGTAGGTGGAAAGTTTGTGGAACAAATGTTGCGCCGATCGGAATGGTCACGCGGTTTGAAGCGCCATGTTATGGATTGCGCGGTCACCCGCGCCGGAGGTTCGAGTCCTCCCTTGGGCGTGGGTATGTGTGTGCTATCCTTAGAATAAGTTAGTTTAAGTATTGTGTAAGTCTGCGGACCGCTGATCTCAGCAGTTTGGTCCCTTAGCAATTGACATCCATTTGAAGATTTGAACAAATGTTGCATGGGACAACGGGGGCCATAATATGACGTTGGTCTTTTGTTGCTAGGTGGGGTTGCGTCAAAGATACGAAGGTCAACTATGTTTCCTTTACATGGGATACTATACTTTGGTACTTATTTTCTGATAGTGGCTATCGAGACGAATCCAATGATGTGTAACAGTAAGGTCTTCGAAGTGTAGCGAAGGTCAAAAAGGTGGCATGAACGTCCACTTACAGGAGGTGTTCGAACTGATGACCATTGATATCAGTGCAGTGCTGCAATATTCTTATGATGGACTGAGTGGTATTCCTTATCACTTCGGCACTTATCGAAGCACATGCTCTGACAATTCTCTCTCGTATATAATGCAAATAGTAAATATTCACAGAATACGGCGTATCCATCGAACGTGCCATTGACATGTAAACACAATTCGACGGATCCGCAATACAACACTAATACGAATGGTAAGACCAGTATCGTCGAATAAAGCGAATGTGAATGATATATTCCTTCGAAGAAAAAGTCGATATACTTCTCATTTATCAAGAATGCCAACGAAATTCAGTGAGAGGTAGAGACTTATACCCTGAAAGGTATCCTCAACGTACTCACCCTACACGTCGTACATTTAAATATGTGTATGATAAATTGAGAACAACTGGAGCTTTAACGCATCAGAAACGTACCCGGCAAAGGAAAGTTACTAACGAGGAAACGGAAACTGGTACTCTCGCCACTGTAATTCGAGACCCTTGTGTTAGTTCGCGTCAACTCGCAAGCGGCTCTGGCATGAGCCATAGAAGTGTTGTTCGTGTTCTGCATCGCCATATATATCATCCTTACCATAATAGTCTCCACCAAGAATTAACTGCTACGGTTTGTATGCGTCGCGCTGAATTCTGCTGATCGGCTCAACTTGAGATTCAGAGGGATGACGCATTTATTAATGTGATTTTATTTACTGACGAAGCTACTTTGACGAACCATGGAAATGTTATTTCGCATAACGTGTATTAATGGGCTACTGAAAATACATGTTGGCTGCGTCAAGTTACATACCAAAACCGTGGTCTGTGAATGCATGATGTGGGATTCTGGAGGACAGAATTATAGGCTCCTATTTCATCAAAGGAAATCTTAATGGTAGGAAGTACACCACATTCCTTCAAGAAAAATTAGGTCTGCTATTGAAAGAAATACCTTTAGGAACATGGAACAGAATGTGGTATCAACACGATGGGTGTCCGGCACATTTTTCGCTGATGGCTGAACATGAGTTGCAGAGACAATGCCCAAATCGTTGGACTGAACGCGGAGGAGATGTGTCGTAGCCGGCTCGTTTGCCGGACTTGACGCTTCTCGATTTTTTCTTGTGGGCATTCGTAAAAGACAATGTTTATAAAGACGTTCCAACTACACCTAAAGATATGCGAGAGAGAATTGCCAGAGCATGTGCTTCGATAAGCGCCGAGGTGATAGGGAATACCACTCAATCCATGATAAGAAGATTGCAGCAATGGATTGATACCAGTGGTCATCACTTCGAACACCTTCTGTAAATGGACGTTCAAGGCACCTTTCTGACCTTCGCTAACCTTCGAAGACCTTACTGTTACACATCATTGGATTCGTCTCGATAGCCGCTATCAGAAAATAAGTACCAAACTATAGCATCCCATTTAGAAGAACAAAGATGACCTTCATATCTCTGAGGCGACTCCACCTAGCAACCAAAAGCCAACGTCATAACTTTTCACCTCGTGTCATACTTTCGGAGTAACTCTTGGTGCCAATAGTTAGTGACTCGCCCTGTACACATGGTTGTACAAAAATATGGAAACATCAAAAACGCAACTATCCGCTGGATAGGTCAGAAGTCCACTACACACAGCAGGCGGCACACGGGTAGCAGTGGTAGTGTGGCGTGGACTGGGAGGTTTTTTAGGTTAGATGGCCTCGGGCAAGTACAGAAAGGGCAACAGCCTCAAAGGGTGCGGGGCAAAGTCAAGACATGAGGGGACCAAGCAGCAATCGGTACTGTAATTGTAAACTGTCAAAGCTGCGTTGGTAAAGTACCGGAACTTCAAGCGCCGATAGAAAGCACAGACGCTGAAATCGTTATAGGTACGGAAAGCTGGCTGAAGCCAGAGATAAATTCTGCCGAAATTTTTACAAAAGCACAAACGGTGTTTAGAAAGTATAGACTGCATGCAACCGGTGGTGGCGTGTTTGTCGCTGTTAGTAGTAGTTTCTCCTGTAGTGAAACAGAAGTGCATAGTTCCTGTGAATGGGTGGAGGTTATACTCAACAACCGAGCTAGGTTAATAATTGGCTCCTTTTGCCGACCTCCCGACTCAGGAGCATTAGTGGCAGAACAACTGAGAGAAAATCTGGAATACATTTCACATAAATTTGCTCAGCATGTTATAGTCTTAGGTGGAGATTTCAATTTACCAGATATAGACTTGGACACTCAGATGTTTAGGACGGTTGGTAGGGACAGAGCATCGAGTGACATTATACTGAGTGCACTCTCCGAACAACTGAGAGAAAATCTGGAATACATTTCACATAAATTTGCTCAGCATGTTATAGTCTTAGGTGGAGATTTCAATTTACCAGATATAGACTTGGACACTCAGATGTTTAGGACGGTTGGTAGGGACAGAGCATCGAGTGACATTATACTGAGTGCACTATCCGAAAATTACCTCGAGCAATTAAACAGAGAACCGACTCGTGGAGATAACATCTTGGACCTACTGATAACAAACAGACCCGAACTTTTCGACTTTGTAAGCGCAGAACAGGGAATCAGTGATCATAAGGCCGTTACAGCATCCCTGAAAATGGAAGTAATATGGAATATAAAAAAAGGGAGGAAGGTTTATCTGTTTAGCAAGAGTAATAGGAGGCAGATTTCAGACTACCTAACATATCAAAACGAAAATTTCTGTTCCTACACTGACAATGTTGAGTGTTTATAGAAACAGTTCAAGGCAATCGTAAAATGCGATTTAGACAGGTACGTGCCGAGTAAAACTGTGAGGGACGGGAAAAACCTACCGTGATTCAACAACAAAGTTAAGTAACTACTGCGAAAGCAAAGAGAGCTTCACTGCAAATTTAAACGCAGCCAAAACCTCTCAGACAAACAGAAGCCAAACGATGTCAAAGTTAGCGTAAGGAGGGCTATGCCTGAAGCGTTCAGTGAATTCGAAAGTAAAATTCTACGTACCGGCTTGACAGAAAATCCTAGGAAGCTCTGGTCTTACGTTAAATCAGTAAGTAGCTCGAAACAGCATATCCAGACACTCCGGGATGATGATGGCATTGAAACAGAGGATGACACGCGTAAAGCTGAAATACTAAACACCTTTTTCCAAAGCTGTTTCACAGAGGAAGACCGCACTGCAGTTCCTTCTCTAAATCCTCGCACAAACGAAAAAATGGCTGACATCGAAATAAGTGTCCAAGGAATAGAAAAGCAACTGAAATCACTCAACAGAAGAAAGTCCCTGGATCTGACGGGATACCAATTCGATTCTAGACAGAGTACGCGAAAGAACCAGTCCTCCTCCTAACAGCCGTGTGCCGCAAGTCTCCAGAGGAACAGAAGGTTCCAAATGATTGGAAAAGAGCACAGGTAGTTCCAGTTTTCAAGAAGAGTCGTCGAGCAGATGCGCAAAACTGTAGGCCTATATCTCTGACATCGATCTGTTGCAGAATTTTAGAACATGTTTTTTGCTCGCGTATCATGTCATTTCTGGAAACCCAGAATCTACTCTGTAGGCATCAACATGGCTTCCGGAAACAGCGATCGTGTGAGACCCAACTCGCTTTATTTGTTCATGAGACCCAGAAAATATTAGATACAGGCTCCCAGGTAGATGCCATTTTCATTGACATCCGGAGGGCATTCGATACAGTTCCGCACTGTCGCCTGATAAACAAAGTAAGAGCCTACGGAATATCAGACCAGCTGTGTAGCTGGATTGAAGATTTTTTGCAAACAGAACACAGCATGTTGTTCTCCATGGAGAGACGTCTACAGGCGTTAAAGTAACCTCTGGCGTGCCACAGGGGAGTGTTATGGGACCATTGCTTTTCACAATATATATAAATGACCTAGTAGATAGTGTCGGAAGTTCCATGCGGCTTTTCGCGGATGATGCTCTAGTATACAAAGAAGTTGCAGCATTAGAAAATTGCAGGGAAATGCACGAAGATCTGCAGCGGATAGGCACTTGGTGCAGGGAGTGGCAAGTGACCCGTAACATAGACAAATGCAATGTATTGCGAATACATAGAAAGAAGGATCCTTTATTGTATGATTATATGACAGCGGAACAAACACTGGTAGCAGCTACTTCTGTAAAATATGAGGGAGTATGTGTACGGAATGATATGAAGTGGAATGATCATAGCCGGCCGCTGGTGGCCGAGTGGTTCTGGCGCTTCAGTCTGGAACCGCGCGACCGCTACGGTCGCAGGTTCGAATCCTGCCTCGGGCATGGATGTGTGTGTTGTCCTTAGGTTAGTTAGGTTTAAGTAGTTCTAAGTTCTAGGGGACTTATGACCTCAGCAGTTGAGTCCCATAGTGCTCAGAGCCATTTGAACCATTTTTTTGGAATGATCATATAAAATTAATTGTTAGTAAGGTGGGTGCCAGGTTGAGATTCATTGGGAGAGTCCTTAGAAAATGTAGTCCATCAACCAAGGAAGTGGCTTACAAAACACTCGTTCGACCTATACTTGAGTATTGCTCATCAGTGTGGGATCCGTACCAGATCAGGTTGACAGAGCAGATAGAGAAATTCCAAAGAAGAGCGGCGCGTTCCGTCACAGGGTTATTTGGTAAGCGTGATAGCGTTACGGAGATGATTAGCAAACTCAAGTGGCAGACTCTGCAAGAGAGGCGCTCTGCATCGCGATGTAGCTTGCTGTCCAGGTTTCGAGAGGGTGCGTTTCTGGATGAGGGACCGAATATATTGCTTCCCCCTACCTATACCTCCCGAGGAGATCACGAATGTAAAATTAGAGATATTCGAGCGCGAACAGTCGTTCTTGCCGCGAACCATACGCGACTGGAACAGGAAAGGGAGGTAATGACAGTTGCACGTAAAGTGCCCTCCGCCACACACCTTTGGGTGGCATGCGGAGTATAAAAGTAGTTGTAATACGTAGTAAAAAGTCGTTGACTTTCAAAACAGCTTCCAGTCGTCTCGGAATGGGTAAATACGGGTTCTGTATGGTTTTCGAGGAAATCTTATATCATTATCCCTGCAAAATAGTGGCCCATTCAGGTAATTATGATTGAGGTGGATAGCGATCTCCAAAGCAGACCAGATAGGATCTGTAATATCGCGGTTACTGACTGTGGTGGTCATAGGAGACGCAACAGTTGGTCCTCGTACTCAGAAAACCAGTCCCGGACGACACGATCTGTGTGAACATGGGCCCTGTACTCTTGAATCACAGCACCACCGTGGGGCGGACATATCAGCCAAAATGATCACACAGTGCTTGGCAATAACGCGAGCTTGCACATTAACCACGAGGCCAATGTAATACCACGGGTTAGCTGCCCAGGTCATCACCGAACTCTTTCAAGCTTTCTCTTGTGGGACGTAAATTCGGTCAGGAGTTGGAAACAGTGTGAAGCAAGACTCATCCGCCGAAATTACTTTCTTCCATCGCTCCACAGTCCAAATTTCGTGGCTTTCCTGTTATAGGCATTTTGATCACTAGTGTGTTGCTTTGGAATTTCACCACACCCTGCAATTTCTTGCTTCTGGAGCTTCTTACGTGTTGCTTTGGTGCTGACAGGTATTGATCATATTGCACAGGTGCCGTTCATTGTAAAATACAGCAACGCAACCTGCAGGCTCAGCTAGCATCTGCATTTTTGTTCAAACGATGTTTGCATATTTTTGTCCATCCCGTATACACTACGCACCCCCCCCCCCCAACCACCCATCTCTCTCTGTCTCTCTCGCCAACACACACACACACACTCACACATACAAACAGATATTTTGTTTTTGTTGGGACAGTAACTACAATGCTCCAGGCATGTAAACAGATCCCATTCCCAGTTCCCACCAAGATCTACGGGAGGTTTCCCTTGTTTATGAGGCGAAACACCGGATCTGATGTTGCCCTCCTATTTTTCCCCTTCTGCACCCACAACCGGCTCGCGTGTTATTTAGCAGAAAAGAACCAACGCTCTATAACAGCCCGAATCTCAAACAGCATATTCAGCAGATTTAAAATAAAACTTTTTCCAAATGATCCGACTAAGAATCTTAAGAAGCTTTGGTCTTATGTAAAGTCAGTTGGCGGATCGAAATCATATATTCACTTGTTCGATACGTCAAGCAATCCTTATTCCCTTCAGTGTAAGAGAACTCCTACACTTCGGCTACCGGCTAGTCCAGAATTTTGGCATGTCATTTCAAATGGCTCTGAGCACTATGCGACTTAACTTCTGCGGTCATAAGTCGCCTAGAACTTAGAACTAATTAAACCTAACTAACCTAAGGACAGCCCACACATCCATGCCTGAGGCAGGATTCGAACCTGCGACCGGAACGGTCGCTCGGCTCCAGACTGTAGCGCCTACAACCGCACGGCCACTCTGGCCGGCGGCATGTCATTTCTTATGCGCTTCAGTACATTCGCCTTCCCTTGGTTTACTATGAATCCATACTGCGTGCTCATTAATTTGTTCGTTACTTTCAGTACGTCGTGTAATACCCCTTCCCTGTCACATATGATAATAATATTATCGGGTATGTTATCATTGACCTCCTTTTTCCTGAATTTTAATTCCACTTCTTCATGTACTTTTTATACATTTCTTTATTGCTTCTCTACAATACACACTGACGGAAAAAATCCCCAACACCAAGAAATAATTAACGTAGAGCAAGCAAATTTCGGGATTACACTTATCTAAGTACCATATTTAAGTGAATACTGTTGCAAGACAACAGGGCAATGTAAATGCAAGAAAAAGCCATTGTAAATTGGAAATGCTGGTACATTAATAACCAGTTTAACCGCCAGAATGTTTAATCCAAGCATGCATCATGCATGAATTTTGTGGTACAGCTGCCAGATGTGTTTTTCTAAATGTAATTGCTAACCTGTTGCACTTGGCCGCTCGTTAATGCTGATTGTGGATGACGATGGAGTTGATATCCCATATGTACCCAAAGGATACAGATTTGGTTTACGCCCACGCCAAGGTCGCTTGTCTTCATCTTGTAAAGGGTGTTGGGCTACAACAGTGGTATGTGGGCGAGCGTTATCCTGTTGGAAAACAGCTACTAGAATGCTGTTCATGCATGGCAGCATAACAAATCAAATCGCCAGACTGACGTATAGATTTGTAGTCAGGGTGAACGGGAGTGCGTCTGCTGCTACACGAAATTGCACCCAGACTCTAACTCCAGCTGTAGCTCCAATGTGTCTAGGCCGCAGACAGGTTGCCTGCATGCCCTCAACTGGCCTCATTCTAACCAACACACGGCCATCACTGGCTCCGAGGCAGAACCAGCTTATATCAGAAAACACAACAGACCTCCATCCTGCCCTCCAATGATGAGCTCTCGCTTGACACCACTGAAGTCACAAGTGGCGATGGTTTGGTGTCAGTGAAATGCACGCTACAGGGCTTGTGGCTCGTAACTGTTCTTGGCGTAACTGACTAGTAACAGTTAGTTGTGTCACTGTGGTACTAACTGCTACAGCCGGCCGGTGTGGCCGTGCGGTTCTAGACACTTCAGTCGGCAACCGCGTGACCGCTACGGTCGCAGGTTCGAATCCTGCCTCGGGCATGGATGTGTGTGATGTCCTTAGGTTAGTTAGGTTTAAATAGTTCTAAGTTCTAGGGGACTGATGACCACAGATGTTAAGTCCCATAGTGCACAGAGCCATTTGAACCATTTAACTGCTACAACAGATGCATTACGATGTGCCATAGCCATGGCCGTCTTGATACAGGTCCTCTTGCGATCTCGCATTCTCGTAATCACCTCTGCCAGCAATCATGTGCAGTGACTACATTCCTAGCAAGCCTTTCTGCGATATCGCAGAAGAAACATCCAGCTTCTCGTAGCCCTAATACACGACCTATTTCAAACTTAATGAGCTGTTCATCCTGGCGCCTTCATCGTCTTAAAGATATTCTTGACTAACATCAATTACTTCGTCCAATCTCAAACGTAACTAACGCTCGTGACAGCTACAAAGCATGTTTAAAGTAAACCTGATTTACATCCTCATAACGCCGCTACTAGCGCCGCTCATATATGGCTGGCGCTAGTAGAATAGGCGTAATCTTTCACATGCTGGAACACGCATACTAACTTTCGTTCATATCACACTACGCTTTCTTGGTGTTGAGATTTTTTCCGTCAGTTTACATCACATGCAGACCTTCTCTGCCATGTTTTGTGCCTGCGGCAAAGTCGCTTACAGCCCCCTCGACGACAGCTACTAATGGTGCAGACGTTGACGACATTGCTACCAGCAGTACTGCAGTGGCTTACCGGTAGTGGCTTCCACCCAGCTGGTGATCCATCCGCACTGGCGGGCGGTGGATGGTGAGAGGCGGAGGTGCGGAATTACATTGTGCACGTGACCAGAATCCGTGGTGCCCGCATAAGCGTAGATCTAGCGTGGAGCCCACGACTTCCGTATCCATCACGTGGGCGCCGATTCTGCTCCAGCCGTGGAGGGAATTGGGGGTGGGGGGATGGGGGAGGGGTCGGGGGGCATCTGGCCGCAAATCCGCCACCCCACCACCTGCGGTCCGAGCTCCGTCCCAACTCCGCCGCTGGTGGGGATCCAGTTTTATCGTGCTATCTTGCAACACTGCGCTAAATATAGATTCTTCTGTACTACAACAATGTCTTTTCTCGGCTTTGCTATTTGCACTGTCAGAAAAAAAAAAACAGAAGTACTCAGAGGATATGATTTACGAGTGCCCAATAGCGACAGGCAGGTTTAGAGGATAGGATGTGTGGTGTCACCGCCAGACACCACACGTGCTAGGTGGTAGCCTTTAAATCGGCCGCGGTCCATTAGTATACGTCGGACCCACGTGTCGCCACTGTCAGTGATTGCAGACCGAGCGCCACCACACGGCAGGTCTAGAGAGACGTCCTGGCACTCGCCCCAGTTGTACAGTCGACGTTCATAGCAGTGGTTCACTGACAAATTACGCTCTCATTTGCCTAGACGAAAGTTAGCATAGCCTTCAGCTACGTCATTTGCTACGACCTAGCAAGGCGCCATTACCAGTTATATTGAGCTTATTATAAAACCTGTACCGTCAAGAGCAATGTACACCAATTATGGATTAAAGTTAAGTATTACATCATCTACGTACTTTATTTGCAATTCTCAAGACATTGTCCTGTTCCAGACCTCACGCCAGTCTGCGTGTAATTAAACGCGTGCATTTCGGCCTCCTCTAGCAACACGGTGTTGGTTCTTCTGCCAACACTTCAGGATGACCGTTGCCTGTGTTCACCGACCTGTAATAACTTGCTTGCGTACTTCATCCCCATTTCACTGTCATTGCAGATAAATGCACTGGAATTCATACAAAAAATACAGTAACGTACATACCGTTGGCGAGTATGCAATTGATTAGAGTTGCAATTCTCGCTGACAGGTAAATGGCCAATAGAGGACATTACTGTTGTTTCTGTTTAGAGCTGTTATCAGGTCTGGCAGGGCATATATGGGGCGTGAACAGCGTCAGATGTTCACTGTGGAGGACAATGAAATGCCACGTACTCGTTATCAGTACCTTCAGAGTTTGAAAGGGACCCCATTGTGTGTCTCCATTTGGCCAGTTGCTCGATCATGCAGTATGCAGATTTGTCGAACATTCGTATGTGACAGCTGCAACTGTACTGCACTTTCCATTAATTGTCCGCAGCTCGAGGTCGTGCGGTAGCGTTCTCGCTTCCCGCGCCCGGGTTTCCGGGTTCGATTCCCGGCGGGGTCACGGATTTTCTCTGCCTCGTGATGACTGGGTGTTGTGTGATGTCCTTAGGTTAGTTAGGTTTAAGTTGTTCTAAGTTCTAGGGGACTGATGACCATAGATGTTAAGTCCCATAGTGCTCAGAGTCATTCGAACCATTTCCATTAATTCCTATGTGCACTGGTTAACTTGAAAATGTAAACGTAACACTGAAGCACTGAGATGAACGAACGTCACTTGAAAGTCAATTTACAACAGGCCACTGAAACATTCTGAGCCCCCAGGACAACTGTGAAAATTATCTATTTATTAAAGTTTTAGGTAGTAGCACACCATTACGAGTCATAGTGAAGTGCTAGATTTTTCTGAAGTCTGGCTGCATTAACTTCTAGGGACCAGTTTATTATTCAGCAGAATACAAGTAGGGATTGGCGTAGAGCTCATAATTCGCAAGGTTTGAGTTTCACGAAATTGTTAAATTTGTTTTCCTTATGACCCGCAGCAACAAGTTTAATCAACTGCCAAGGATGAATGTTTATCCTATCTGAGAATGTAAATTACTGGACAGGTTCTCAGCTAGATCCCCACTTGTGTATTGTGTATTAAACTGGGGACCTAGAAACGACGGAGAGGCTTCGTCCCCGCCGTAGCCCTCAGTGGTTCACAACCCCTTGATAGGCTACAGCAGTCCATTCACCCCACCACCGCCCCACACCGAACACAGGGTTATTGTGCAGGTCCAGTGGACCCCTCCACTCCCTCCCGGTAACCCCAAATGTTTGAGTGGTAGAGTAATTAAGGTGTACGCAAATGTGCAAACAGTGTTTGCGCAGCAATCCCCGACATAGTTAACTGAGGCGGAATAAGGGGAACCAGTCCGCATTCGGTGAGGCAGATGGAAAACCGCCTTGAAAACCATCCACAGACTGACCGGCACACCAGACCTCGACACTAATCCACCGGTAAGCAGTGCGTTAGACCGCGCGGCGAGCCGGGTGGGCTTAGGTCCCCACTTACTCCAAAGCTTCGAAAAGTTCTAAGTCCAGCTTGTATCAGATTCAAGCTAAAGTTATCATGCGCTAAATGGCAAAAGTTACAAGTCCGAATCCGCGCTCTACATCGGCGTAAAAATTTCAGAGTTCGGAATCATCCCCAGACGAAAAAGTGTTCTACGTCCACAGCTCGAAATTATTGTTAAACGTTCAGTGGCGACACATGGGAAAATTTTCTAAGTCCACTTGGAAAAATCTCAGTACTTTCACGAGACGACCCACTCACCACCCATTCAACTTTCATAGGGACTGCTCACGAATATTGCCCAAACAAGCCTGCCTGAGATAAGATGGCGGCCAGGTATTTATACTCTCGCGTAGGTCTCATGAGGCTCCCTGACCATGTAAAAATATAAGACCGTTAATATATACAAGTATTATTTATGAAAGCACCTCGAAATTTTTATCAGGTGTTCAGAGCTCAAATTAGATTTTTAGTACAGGTACCGATATTAGCATAAATTACACTTTTAACGTGAAAAATAATTCCTTTTGGTGATATTATTGTTAACAAATACAAAAAATTAATTATGAACGTATTTCTATTTTACTAACTATTGTTATTCTTTAATGCTGTCGCTATTTTTACGATGTAAATTAATTTTGTAGTTAAATTTGCCGATTTTTCAACACTGAATACACATTGGGTCTGCAGTTCAAAATTTGTTTGTCACCATTTCGGTTTAATTCTCTGATAAGTCTCTACGAGATCTATGCATTGACACTTCGTTCTCGAAAATCGGTAGCGTTTGAAGTTCATACAGTTTATAAATTGTTTAATACAGAATAACTCAAAAATTATTGCCGGCCGAAGTGGCCGTGCGGTTAAAGGCGCTGCAGTCTGGAACCGCCAGACCACTACGGTCGCAGGTTAGAATCCTGCCTCGGGCATGGATGTTTGTGATGTCCTTAGGTTAGTTAGGTTTAACTAGTTCTAAGTTCTAGGGGACTAATGACCTCAGCAGTTGAGTCCCATAGTACTCAGAGCCAGCCATCAAAAATTATTCATCGATTAGGTGGTGCGCTTATATCCTCGTACTCGCCATTATTCTGCCTTTATTTCTGTGGTACTGCCTTTCTAGTATCTTACTGGATTGATATTTTATTACAACATATCCAATCTTCCAGCCCTTAACATGATGCCTTAGTCTCTCACAGCGGCTCTTTCCACCATTTTTCTCCCCAACGGCTTTCGAGAACCGCAAGTATTGACCACGTGCTGTCAGAGTGAGTCACTCGTCTGCTACCATCAGAATTTCTCATACATGGTGTCCGCTCCAATAGGAGAGCTCACAGTGCGCCGGCATCTAGCGGTGGAACGGCAAACCTGTTGCCGGTGTGGGCGGCCGGCTCACCCACTACGTGGCTTGCTACCACCGCCTGTTTTCTGTCAAACGTGAGCTCGCATGCCGACAACTGTCACACAGAGCGTAACAAACTCTGCGCCCGACCCTAAAGCTTACTAGACGCCTTCTTGGGGACTGTACCGTCATACAGCATCACCACAGTCGAGTATTACCTTATCGTGCACGGCCACATCCTAACCCCACACATCTGCACCATCCGAGAACAAGTAATGGACCCCCTGCAACATTTTGTAACGTAAATGTGGTCCGTAATAGGCTGTACGTTTATTAAACATCTAGAGACAGTGAATCCCCACAAATACAAAATTCTGTGTCATCTCGCAACATTGATCAGAGAGTAGCAGCAGGCTCGCTAGGGAATTAACATTCCATACGTAGCCTGCCGTTAATACCATAACGCAAACGGCTGTTTCTGGAGCGGTGCCGTGAGCGGGAAGCATGGACCACTGGTAAATAGCGGTGCATTGTGTTCAACAATCAGTCGCGATTTGGAATTACCCCGTATAACGATCACGTGCTCGCGTGTCGGCAACACGGGGAGAGGGCCCGGTTTCCAATGTTTTCAAGAGACGCAGCGGCGTTACTTCCGGCGTCAAGATTTGGGGAGCCATCGGGAATGCCTTCAGGCCACGGCTGGTTGTGATTTAGTGAACTCTTATCCCACAATGGTACATCTCGCACGTTTTGTGTTCTCACGTCTTACCCCTCATGCGACAATATCGTGATGACATTTTTCAACACAACAACGTTCGTCCACACCTCGCACGTATCTCTATGAACTGTGCACGTGATGTTGAGGTACTCTCATGGCCCCTCAAGATGTCCAGATCTGTGCCCAATAGTAAAAATATTGGGCCAGCTTGTACATACCTCCGACCCAGTGACAGAATCCCGGATATCAAGGACCAGTTACAACAGATGTGTGCGAGCTTGCGGCAGAAAAGGATACAACGGCGTTATTACACCATTTCCAACCGACTAGTGCACGAATTTACGTCACACACATAAGCGGGATTATTCTCACAGATTCATTGTAAGTTTGCTTCGAGTTTGAAATCACTGAAAGAACATCACATGTCCTCTGAAACAGTCATGTTTCATTTCGTTTCCTATTTCCATTGTGGGTAAATCTTTTTTTTTCTGTCAGGTAGTGTATTTATTTACTGCGTGGCGACCGTGCACAAAAATATGATAAATTCCACGTGCTCTTCATTCTGGAGATACTTGTCGCAGTTCTCCATGTTAGTTAGTTAGTTACGTGTTAGGCGGGTCACTTTGACATGGAATGACATGGAACCCGTCAGTTTACAGAACATTAACATAATTCGTATTTACATCGAACAATCTGAGAAATATCGGTCTCGCTTGGTCTTTATTTTCATTTATTTTCTAAAAATACTCCAGACTACACGAAAACACCAGAGAAAATCGTAAAAATAAACATTCAAAAAATCATACAAATGTTAATTTTTCGAGCCCAAAAATACACTCGAATGTTCAAAAATATTTTTAAGTAATCTTAAATCCACTTAATTCTTCAACAATAACCTAAATTGAAATAAAATATTCTCTCAAGCATATTTATTTTTTATTGAATAACGAGAAAATCCCAAAACATTCGAGAACATCCTACAACATTCGTCAATATCGCAAAACATTCATAAACAATATTTGAAAATGTTAAAGAAAACGCCATAAATCCAGTTTCTTGTCGCCAATGAAACACACTTGCAAAAATTTAGACGATTCGTTTGGCAATGCTACCATCCCTTTCGATGAAAGACTTCTCCTTTAATCGAAAACACAAGACTGGATTAATGTTCTTCACTGCTCATGGAAGAGGCACCAAATGATGCCATTTCCAAGCAAACATGGTATGGCCTCATATCTTGTAGAGTTTCTCCAGTCATGTTTTAATTCTTGTAGGGGCACCTCCAGAGGCGCTAATCGAATTTTTCTACTCATGCACACATTCCTGCGGTTTCTGTGATGAATTCCTTGGCGCCACAGAACCGACACACTTGATCCATTTTACCAATGACAACATATTCGTGTTTGTTGTACTCTTAAATAATCCTCAGAACCGAAAAACTGTAATCTCCATTTCCTCGGCTTTGCATTTCTCATCTGTTCTGTTCCTGTACCTGCCATCATTGTCTTTCACAATCTTCATTCATTTTAATTATACTTCATTTGTTTCGTGATCTTGTTTCTTCGTGCAGTTTCTGTATATCAGCTGAGTGCCTCACTCGATCCTTTTCTGTAATGCCATCCGTTGTTGATCTATTGTCTCCCAATTTATTTATTTTCTCAGTTTGTGAAGCTAAACACGCTTCTCGTTCCTGATACGTTTCATTGCTTCACTGTGCTATTCCCTTCTTTTCACATCACCACTAGCAAGATCTTCTTCTTTTTCACATATTGGCAGCCTGTTAAATGTCAGTCATGCTTAACACATAACAATACATGAGTATTCAATTAACTGTGGATGAAGCCCGACCAATAGGCATTACATGCATTGATCAAAAATAATAGTGCATTGAGAATGGTTAGTTTCCAGCTGAAATATAGATCTGCCAATAAAATTTCAAAAGGACGACTGATAGCTGCAATCTATTATTTACAAGTCAATATAACAGTCGCTGCGTGCAACACCCTTCTGAATGGAAGGTAACCTGATGAAAATGTCAGTTAATGTGGATGAGTAGGAGAAACAAACCCGTAACGTTAGGATACAGCATTATATGTGTCGTGCTCGACACAGGTTGTTTAAATACCTGGGCGTAACGTTGCAAAGCGATATGAGGTGGAACGAGCATCTGATAACGGTGGCAGGAAAGGCGAGTGGTCGACCCGTTTATTACGAGAATTATAAGAAAGAGTAAAGGGGAACGCATGTAAGACGTACGTGTAACTAATTCTTGAGTACTGCTCCAGTGCTTGGGATCCATACCACGTCATGTTGAAGGAGGACATCAAAGCAATTGAGAGGCGGGCTTATCGGTAAGTTCAAAAACACGTGAATGTTACAGAGGGAATCCCTCGAGGGACGTTATTTCCGAAGAACACTGTTGATGTTGTTGTGGTCTTCAGTCCTGACACTGGTTTGATGCGGCTCTCCATGCTGCTCTATCCTGTGAAAGCTTCATCATCTCCCAGAACATACTGCAGCCTACATCCTTCTGAATCTGCTTAGTGTATTCATCTCTTGGTCTCCCTCTACGATTTTTACCCTTCACGCTGCCCTCCAGTACTAAATTGGTGATCCCTCGATGTCTCAGAACATGTCCTACCAACCGATCCCCTCTTCTAGTCAAGTTGTGCCACAAGCTCCTCTTCTCCCCAATCCTATTCAATACTTCCTCATTAGTTATGTGATCTACCCATCTAATCTTCAGCATTCTTCTGTAACACCACATTTCGAAGGCTTCTATTCTCTTCTTGTCCAAACTATTTACCGTCCATGTTTCACTTCCATACATGGCTACACTCCATACAAATACTTTCAGAAATGACTTCCTGACACTTAAATCTATACTCGATGTTAACAAATTTCTCTTCTTCAGAAACGCTTTCCTTGCCATTGCCAGTCTACATTTTATATCCTCTCTACTTCGACCATCATCAGTTATTTTGCTCCCCAAATAGCAAAACTCCTTTACTACTTTAAGTGTCTCAATACCTATTCTAATTCCCTCAGCATCACCCAATTTAAATCTACTACATTCCGTTATCCTCGTTTTGCTTTTTTTGATGTTCATCTTATACCCTCCTTACACTACTGAGAAAATTTAGAGAACCGACATTTGGAGCTGACTGCCGAAAGATTCTACTGCCGCCAACATACATGGCGCGTAAGGACCACGAAGATAAGATACTAGAAATTAGGGCTCTTACAGAGGCATATAGATAGTCGTGTTTCCCTCTCTATATATGCTATTGGAACAGGAAAAGAAATGACAAGTACTGGTAAGGGTACCCTCCGCCACGCACCGTAGGGTGGCTTGCAGAGTATCTATACTCCTGGAAATGGAAAAAAGAACACATTGACACCGGTGTGTCAGACCCACCATACTTGCTCCGGACACTGCGAGAGGGCTGTACAAGCAATGATCACACGCACGGCACAGCGGAAACACCAGGAACCGCGGTGTTGGCCGTCGAATGGCGCTAGCTGCGCAGCATTTGTGCACCGCCGCCGTCAGTGTCAGCCAGTTTGCCGTGGCATACGGAGCTCCATCGCAGTCTTTAACACTGGTAGCATGCCGCGACAGCGTGGACGTGAACCGTATGTGCAGTTGACGGACTTTGAGCGAGGGCGTATAGTGGGCATGCGGGAGGCCGGGTGGACGTACCGCCGAATTGCTCAACACGTGGGGCGTGAGGTCTCCACAGTACATCGATGTTGCCGCCAGTGGTCGGCGGAAGGTGCACGTGCCCGTCGACCTGGGACCGGACCGCAGCGACGCACGGATGCACGCCAAGACCGTAGGATCCTACGCAGTGCCGTAGGGGACCGCACCGCCACTTCCCAGCAAATTAGGGACACTGTTGCTCCTGGGGTATCGGCGAGGACCATTCGCAACCGTCTCCATGAAGCTGGGCTACGGTCCCGCACACCGTTAGGCCGTCTTCCGCTCACGCCCCAACATCGTGCAGCCCGCCTCCAGTGGTGTCGCGACAGGCGTGAATGGAGGGACGAATGGAGACGTGTCGTCTTCAGCGATGAGAGTCGCTTCTGCCTTGGTGTCAATGATGGTCGTATGCGTGTTTGGCGCCGTGCAGGTGAGCGCCACAATCAGGACTGCATACGACCGAGGCACACAGGGCCAACACCCGGCATCATGGTGTGGGGAGCGATCTCCTACACTGGCCGTACACCACTGGTGATCGTCGAGGGGACACTGAATAGTGCACGGTACATCCAAACCGTCATCGAACCCATAGTTCTATCATTCCTAGACCGGCAAGGGAACTTGCTGTTCCAACAGGACAATGCACGTCCGCATGTATCCCGTGCCACCCAACGTGCTCTAGAAGGTGTAAGTCAACTACCCTGGCCAGCAAGATTTCCGGATCTGTCCCCCATTGAGCATGTTTGGGACTGAATGAAGCGTCGTCTCACGCGGTCTGCACGTCCGGCACGAACGCTGATCCAACTGAGGCGCCAGGTGGAAATGGCATGGCAAGCCGTTCCACAGGACTACATCCAGCATCTCTACGATCGTCTCCATGGGAGAATAGCAGCCTGCATTGCTGCGAAAGGTTGATATACACTGTACTAGTGCCGACATTGTGCATGCTCTGTTGCCTGTGTCTATGTGCCTGTGGTTCTGTCAGTGTGATCATGTGATGTATCTGACCCCAGGAATGTGTCAATAAAGTTTCCCCTTCCTGGGACAATGAATTCACGGTGTTCTTATTTCAATTTCCAGGAGTGTATGTAGATGTACAGTCGTGGACAAAACGAGCGAGACCCCTCGCCTTTTCGTTATGCTGATCCGCACAGCTTTATAGTCTGCTACACAGTATAACAGGCAAGGAGACGAAGTGCTACCAACATACTATGCACAGGCGTGAAATTGACGAACTATCGAAACTTTGTCAGACTGTTTTCAATCATATGTAAGACTATACGAGGGTTGGAACTTAAATAGTGGCAACTATTTATTCACAACCTATACAAAAGAGTTACATGTTTGCACCTGTTACTGTCCTTCAAAGTAGTCACCAGCGTTGTGTAGAACCCGTTGCCGTTACTCGCTAATAACAGTATTTTGTTATTTCGATAAACATCCCGAATGATTATCACATAAGCAGTGACATAAAGGTAGAAAATTCATGTTTTAAGGTCCAGAAAGCTCAACAGAAACTGCAGATCCTTTTGCGATTTTCATTGCGAAACTGCCGGCTTATTCATGTCTGGGGTAATAATAGAGGGCTGTTTGCCTGGGTTGTCTGCTAGCGTAGTGAAAGGTGTTTGCTGCTGCAATGGAGGTCTGGTTTGCTTTACGGTCTAATCTCGATGGAGGCAGATCAGTAAAGCAATTTTAAGAAATTCTCGCGCCCGCAATACGTTTAATTGCTACATTTATTCTGTACTGACGTCCTGTGGATGTCAATATGAAACTCTTGTAGAATTTCATACTTGTTACTGCCTTCCTTTCTCCACTTCTGTCAATAATTGAATTGACTTACGTGTGATACTGATTGATTTTTAACTGAATTTCGTTATGAATCTTCACGCATTGCTAAATTTGCACACTTTCATGGTAGGTCAACAACGGTAATCCACTATGACTTGTCTGAAAGTTGACACAAACCGTTTCGCAGCCGAATGCGCATAATATTTTGCTAATTCGTAACGATCTGGGGTACTTTGTCTTACTAGTACAGTTCTGTTAGCTCGAGAAGCTGAAATTAATTTTTATAAGTACAGTTCATACTAATTAGCGTTTCTTCTTTCATTTATATCGTATATTTACGTCTTGTGTTTAACACACTAATCAGCATTAATACAGTCTTACACACGATTGAAAACAATCTGACAAAGATCGGATAGTTTGTCAATTTCACGCCTGTGCGTAGTATGTTGGTAGACTTCGTAGCCTTGCCTGTTATGCTGTGTAGCAGACTTTAAAGCTCTGCGGATCAGCATAATGAAAAGGCGAGGGGTCTCGCTCGTTTTGTCCACGACTGTACATGTAGATGTAGATCCCGCTCAGGAGAACTGAAATCTAATCTATTTCGTAGAACAGATTCTCTGATGGAACCTTCTTGACCCTGCCAAAAACTGCCGGAGGAGTTGGGACGTATTGTGACCACGGCGTCGGCCGATCTTATCGTGCGACCTCTGGCGACAGCGTCTGGCAACCGTTGCCGTTGGCGCTGTGAACGCAGCCTCAGACTGAGAGATCCGACGCAGCACCCCATTACGGATGCAGCGACGGAGAGTGCGCGTCGCGGGATGCGTGCTCTGCAGGGACGCAGCAGCGGTAGGAGTAGCGTATGCAGCAGGGAGTGGCAAGAGGTGCGAGCGCTAATGAAGAGCCAGCGCCTGGCAGGAGGAGCCTAATTGCGTTGTCGCTGCCGCCATTGTTCTGCAGTAATGGGCGAGGGGTTGCGGGAGGGGTACGCCGGGAGGGGGCCGGGGGGGGGGGGGACTGCAGCAGCAGCGCTGGACAGCGCAGCGCTGGAAGACAGCGTCTCTGCCACTCTACGGCGGTTGGTGCCCGAGGGGTAGGAAATGTGCTGCTCGTATTAAGACTAACTTGCGTCGTAAGGTGTGTGGCTGCGCGTGTGTATGTATGTGTGTGTGTGTTTGTAATAGAAAACTGAACTTTCACCACGAGTAGTGAAATTAAAGCCTTGAACAATCAACCGAGCGAGGTGGCGCAGTGGTTAGACACTGGACTCGCATTCGGGAGGACGACGGTTCAATCCCGCGTCCGGCCATCCTGATTTAGGTTTTCCGTGATTTCCCTAAATCGCTCCAGGCAAATGCCGGGATGGTTCCTTTCAAAGGGCACGGCCGACTTCCTTCCCTAATCCGATGAGACCGATGACCTCGCTGTCTGGTCTCCTTCCCCAAACAACCAACCAACCAACCTTGAACAATCAAGCTGCGCAGATACAATGTGTTCTCGCATTAATGTGACCACCGCCTACAGTCGACCTCAACGTGCAATAACCACCCAGAGACGCCAGGTGGCAGTATTAGCAGGGGACATACAAAGTGTGTCGGGGGGGATGCGGAAAACAGTGCAGTCGTCATCCGTAATGCATAAATGGAACGATTTATCTGACGTCGAAAACTACATCATCATGGACTTTCGAGACAACAGTGGTAGCACTTCCAAATCGTCTAACAAGGAGACGGCACGACCGTGGGGTTGGGGTTTGTCCGAAATTTTGTGTGGTGAAAGAGGACCCCTAACACCTCACGTGGTTAAAGTATTAGGACGCACTACCCGGAAAATCCCGGGAAAAATCGATCCAAAGTTTCTTAGGTGCCGTATGAGTAGAAAATGTTAGTACATTGCCCATCCGCCGTCTGTCCTAGACACAGTCTGCTTTAGGCGGTTGCGCGGCACGGACCTGCTGTCCCGGACGCGGGCGCGCGTGGACGAGGAAGTGTTTACACCGCCGGTACTCGCACGTGTTGTTGTCTGACTCGATCGCCATGGCACACAATTTTCGAAAGACTACGCTCCAATTTACGTTCGACAACGAATTTGCCAGACCCGAAGCTTTCGAAATAGAGCGTTTTTTGAGGGAAGAAGTTTGTTTACCTGCTGCAGACATAATTGGAATACACCTGTCCATTGTAAGCAGTACAATGTACGTAAAGATGACCGATGAAGCTGCGTGTGAAAGAACTCTCTCCGCTGCTCAAAGAGGATTTAAATTTCGACAATCTGATGGCCATATCAGCGATGTAACAGTAGCTCCTTCAGGACTGGGTGTGAGGGTCATTCGGATCTTTGAATTGCCGTTTGAGGTGCCAGAATCGATGGTTACTGAATCGCTGCGACCATATGGAACGGTACTTAGTCATACGCCTGAACGCTGGGCAAGTTTTAGTACCTATCCTGTGCTAAACGGCATGCGACAGGTGCGGATCGTCCTTACTAAACATATCCCGTCTTATTTATACATTGGCGGATGTCGAGCTATTGTGATCTACGATGGCCAGCCACGCACCTGTTCTGGCTGTGGTGGAGAAGGACATATCCGGTCGGAGTCCATACAACGCCGCGTCGTGCAACTGCCACATGGAGAAGCGTCACAGCGAGAAGTTCCCACGCAACTGCCGATGACGTACGTGTCGGTGGCCCGCCGGGAGGTGTTGCCAAGTTCGGAGCGTGACGAGGACGTGTTTATGCAAGAGCAGACCGAGTTACGGGAGCATGGAGGTGACTCGGAGAATGTCCCTACACCCACGTCACGTCAGTTGAGGGAGGAACCTTCAGAAAACTCACATGTAGCACGCGGCGTGGAAGTAGAGGTCGAGACAGTGGCGCCGGCAACGGACCAACGAACGATCGACGAACACAGTGAGGCAGCAGAGGGCAGGGCACGCAAACAGCGATCGCCGAAGCGTCGCAAAAAGCGTCGCCATAGTTCGGGTGACACGTCCCCCCCTAGCCTAGGGGACACGGAAGGTATCCTAGCCGAAGAACTGTCTGACACAGAACACGTGCCTTTAGAGGACGCTGACAGGATTCCGTCAGATGGTGACCGGATGTCCTGCCTTTCAGATGGTCCCTCTTCATTGACACTGACTGACCCAGCGCTGCCGACGAAGGAGTCAGGGACACCAATGTCCCGGCAGCCACGTCGAAATACATCGGAGGACGTTTCTCGGATGGATGACCGCTGCGACTGGGAGGAACCAGTCGAAGACATACAGGAATTGCCACCCCCTAATGATGACCACTCACCTACAGGATGCACACCACGGAACGACAACAAAGGAGGGCAGCCCGTTGGCGGGCACCCCTCTGATCACGAATAGTGGACTAAAGCCCTTGGAGTTCTCAATGACATGACACGAGCATGACAACGACAACGAGCCAAGCATATAAGGTGGGCACAGTGAACATTAACACCGCACGTTCGCTTGCAAAGATGCAACTTCTCCGGGACATGATTTACGCCACAGACGTTGATATTCTGCTGATGCAGGAAACCTGCAATGCTGCTTTTCCCAACGTGCATGGATACAACACTTACCTAGCGCCGACTCCAGATGGAGGACGTGGCACAGCGATACTAGTCCGGGAAGGGATTCCGATGTGTGACCTCGATTACCTTCCAACGGCTCGGGGTTTGGCTATGACCGTGAACGGCATTCGTATCGTTAACATCTATGCACCCTCCGGATCTGACAATCGACAGGCGCGTGCACGGTTCTACTCGGAGGAGATTGCCCCTCTATTCCATGGGAGGTATGACCACATCTTGGTAGGAGGGGATTTTAATTGTGTACTCACACCGAAGGAACAAACTCCTAATTTCAGCTCATGCCACGCATTGAACACGTTCTGCCGGTATGTGGCCCTTATGGACACGTGGGGAAAGATCCATGGGCAGCGAGAGGGCTACACGTATTTTACTAGCCACTCGGCGAGCAGGCTGGATCGGATTTATGTTTCTGACGGATTAAGAGATCACGTGTTGGCTGCTGAACGTTGGCCTACAGCTTTTACGGATCACCTTGCATATTTATGCACGTTAACCCTCCGACGGCAGCGCGTCTGGCGGAGTCTTAGTTCCTGGAAACTTAATTCATCCTTATTAGTGGATCTCGAATGTCGCCAGCGGATCGAAGAAACATGGCAGACTTGCACTCGCCGTCTGCCGCTGCACCGTACGGTTCTTTCATGGTGGCTGCAGTGTGCAAAACCGGCGATACGAAGAGCTCTCATAACGTATGGCAAGAAAAAAGCGAAATGGCTCCGAGGTACACTTGATTATTACTACATGGTGTTCCGCGACCTGTCCTCCAGGGCCCCATCGCCCGAGCGTCAAGAGGAAGTCCATCGCATTCAGGCCTGCATTTTATCGATCACGAGACGTCGACTGGAGGGACTTTCGATCCGTGCTCGGTGCTTGGACAACGTCGAAGGCGAACGCACTGGCATGCATCATGTGTCCAAGGGATATGCGCGTAATCGCCAATCCCTAATCACAGTCCTCCATGATGACGATGGTCGGCCCTTGACGTCACAACAGGACATTGCTGCTGAGTTTCTGTAGCATTACCGCCTCCTTTTCACTGGGACGCCGACGGACAATCGGACAGGAGGAGGAATTTTGCGACAGATGCAAACGGAGGTGGATGGTTCGGATGCAGAGGCGCTTTTGGAACCCCTAACGGAAGATGACATCCGGGGCGCACTGGCGAAGGGTGCGGTGCATAAATCCCCTGGGCCAGATGGGTTGACACTCGAATTTTTCCGCGAATTTGCGGATTTAATTATGTATAATGAGTTATTGAGCCCTGACACGGACGTATAATGAGTTATTGACCCCTGACACGGACGTTCCGTCGCAGTTCATGGCGGGACTGCTTATACTAATACCGAAATCGACAGCGAGTGTCAGCGCCCATCAATTTAGACCGCTCACGATGCTCAATATTATAATATCTTTGCGCCAATGTTGGCGGCAAGGCTCAAGACTGTAATATACAAGACAATACCACCAGACCAGTCTTGTCTAGGGGTTCGGAGCAGCATACATTCTATCCTCGGCGAATACCGTGACGTAATTTCCCTGACGGAAGCTTGTCGCATGCGAGCGGCGTTCGTATCGGTGGATTTTGATCGTGCCTTTGACAGGATCAACCATGATTTCCTTGACTCGACCAAGCGACGCATGGCGACACCACAGGATTTTATTACCGTCCTCATGCGCCTCCTTCCTCAGACCAGTCTTGTCTAGGGGTTCGGAGCAACATACATTCTATCCTCGGCGAATACCGTGACGTAATTTCCCTGACGGAAGCTTTTCGCATGCGAGCGGCGTTCGTATCGGTGGATTTTGATCGTGCCTTTGACAGGATCAACCATGATTTCCTTGACTCGACCATGCGACGCATGGCGATACCACAGGATTTTATAACCGTCCTCATGCGCCTCCTTCGCGTCGCTTCTTCGACGGTGAGAGTCAATGGCAGGGAGGTAGGAACGATTCCTGTTTGCAGCTCAGTTAGACAAGGATGTCCCTTGTCGATGATACTGTTTACAATAGCGCTCGAACCATTGATGTAGACTCTTAGACGGTCTCTAACAGGCGTCCGACTCCGTGCGAGCTCCTTCAAGTGTCGTGCATATGCCGACGACTTGATGATACTCGTCCGGTCGGAGAACGAAGTAAGTCAGGGATTACCCTTCTTACTACGTACGGAGTAGCTGCGGGAAGCAAGGTCAACATGAATAAAACCAAGATCATGCACATCGGTCGAGGGCCGGACGCTCTGCACAGTCCGTTTACGACGGTGGACATCTTGCCACATGGCAACCCGCCATCACGTCGGCCATCCTGGATGTGCTTCTTCCCACGTCCTTTGAACCACCGGTGGCGGTAGGCACAATCTCGCCCTCTTTTTCTCACGTCGCGCGATTTTTTGTTGATTTTAGTTATGTTCAGTTACAGATACCTTCTACAAGATTCCCCACTACCCGTGAGATATATCGATACTTGCGACGTCATCATGGCAGCAATGTTGTCGAACTTAAATACCCAACACGAAACTGGCGACAGATTTGGCGAGCCGTCCATACTCCTCTCCTCACCACAGCAGCGCGATCGTCATGGTATACACTAATCAACCGAAAGACAGTCAACCGCCAACGATTGTACGACATTCGCATGATAGATTCCCCGCTCTGCCTTATATGTGGCATGCAGGACACCGACGAACATTCTCTGCAGTGCGGTGAGGCAAAGGATGTTTGGCGGCTGACGCAACGCATCATGGCCTTCCTCCGACGCACCGACGAATCAACGATCACGCCCGGCGCTTTATTTTTCCCTGACGCTGTATTTTTCCCCTCACAAAAAGCTTCGGCAATCCGGTGGATTGGAGGACACGCGTCGCACTACGTGCTCTCGCGGACCTTGATATCGGGCATGGACTATTGGCATTATCTACTAGAACAACACGAAATCATCCGACGCCACTCTAAATATAAAACGCATTTTGCGAACTTTCTAGGCAGCATGTTTCATAACCCCGCGAAGCGGTGGGGAGTCCCAGGTTTACGTTGTTTCGAGGGATAGGATGTACTCCCAGTGAAGTGACGAGGATGTCACTTCAGCCCTATATTTTTTTCCCTTCTTTTTTATATATGATTTTTCTTTTGGGACATTAAAATTAAATGAATAAATAAAATATTATTGTTACTAACAAAAAAGTTACAATGTACAATGTTTCCTTCCTGTTGATTCTCCCTTATTTATCCTGTCAGGAGACGGGGACACCGTGGCCAGGCCTCCAAGTACGACCCCTGCCCACTCTGCCCCCTGATTGTTCGAAATTAAAATTGTTTAGGGCTCGGACTCTTACACCAGAGGTCTGGGGTTCGATTCCTCCTCCGGCACTTTTTTTCTTCTTCCGTTTCATTTTCTTTTGTTATTCCACCAATTATTTAGAAAGTTTCCCAAACCTACATTATCTTTAACAAATTAGTTACGTTACTGAATAAAAATTATTTTCTTTTTGTCCAACAACACAATTCGCGGTGGTGGGTTTTCCATTTATCATTGTAAAGTATATGAGGAGAAACATTGGGTTTTTAATCAAAATAACAAAGTCGATTGGGATACATTCAATTTTTATAAATATAATAACTATAAACAAGAACCGCAGTGGTAATTATCGTAAAAACAAACAAAGCAATAATTTTTGCGACATCTTGCGCAACATATAAAAGCGGATTTTTTACAATCACAGGGCGTTTGCAATAAATCTGTACAAAAACATGCCCCATTAACATTTACGAAAATGCTTTGAGTTTCTGATAATTTTGAGGCAAGCCTGGAATATTGAATCAAGTCTCAGAATATTGGTGACGATAATTGATGGTGAATTATAAAATAAATTTTTATACAATCTTCCCGGGAATTAATTTCACGATTCTCCTGTAACAATGCACTGCAATTTAGCAAGCAACAGAATTTAAAAAAAGTGCTGGAGGAGGAATCGAACCCGAGACCTCTGGCGTAAGGGTCCGAGCGCTAACCATGTATGCCAAACGGCGGCTCGGCAACGGACTAACATTTTACTCTCATACGGCACCTAAGAAACTTTGGATCGATTTTTCTCGGGATTTTCCGAGTAGTGCGTCATAATACTTTAGCCATGTGAGGTGTTAGGGGTCCTCTTTCACTACACAAAATTTCGGACAATTCCCTGACCCGATGGTCGTGCCGTCTCCTTGTAAGTTTGTAAGCTGTTCGCATGTCGCAGTAATTAAAGTATACTGTGCATGGAAAAACGCTGTTCTCCAAACCTGGTGCTGAGGCAGCTGTGGGGCACCATGGACCATAGATGACAGGAACGAACGATGCCTACCGAGACGTGTTGAATAGACGTGCAACTGTGGAGCAACTAGCCGCCCAGATGAACACAGGGGTTACCAACAGTGACTTCTCAATGACCGTTCAGTGAACGTTGCTGTATATGGACCTCCGCAGCAGGTGCCTGGTTGATGCACCCATGCTGACTGCATCGGCGACGAAAGCTGAATTACGCGCCGATATCATGACTGTGCGCCCACTGAGTGGCGATGGGTGAACTTTTCAGATGAATCACGTTTTATGGTCCATCGGACATATGGCCATTGTCTTGTACGTCCTAGGATGCAAGAAGGAGTGTTATGGTCTCGGTAACTTTGTCATCGTAGTTCCTGGGTGATCCTGTCATTCTGGAAGGCACAAAGGATCAACACAAGCACGCACCTATGCTCGGGGACGATGTCCATTCCTACATGCAGTATGTTTATTCTCAGCTGGCGTCTGCCAGCAGGACACTGCAATATGTCACACAATTCATTGTGTGAGTGGCTGGAAGACAACCTGGATGAGACCACCAAAATCCACAGTTTCATACCTAATCGAGAATCTGTGGGACCACTTCGTTTGGGTTGTTTGTGCCGTGGATCCTCGACAGAGACACATAGCGGAGCTGTCCACGGCACTGGAGTAAGCATGGCTCCACATTCCGCTAGGTACTGTTACCTCCCCCTTAATAATCGGCCTATCCTGCTTGTGATATAATATATGAGCGTGGATCGCATGTATGCCTAATGGATTTTTACTAATTGGATAAGGCTATTTCTCCCGAAGAAGTAATATGGATAAGTAGGAAGAAAGTGTAAAACCGACCCTTCTGATGGAACAGTCTACTAAAAAAAATAAAAAGGAATTAATTTGGAAAAAATGAAAGTTATTTTGCGCATTCACTCAAGAACAACACGACAGAAAAGGGGTACCACGGTCATGAATCCAAAAGTTACACTAATTAATAAAAAGGAAATAATTAACAGTTGTCAGCCCACTAGGGCAATTTACATCCAAATTCCTGTACAAGATGATGGGAAAGAAAAGACATTTACCGGTATTATTAAACACTGACGTGGCAACTGAAGGCTGTCACGTTTTTCGACACTATTTTCAAGTGAGTATGTAATGATAAAGAAAACTGAGAAATCACTCTTACCTTATGTTTGGCATTAAATTTTGAAAAAGGCAATCGAGTAATGATTTGAAAATATTCACTTAATCTGTATATTAGTATTGAACTCCGTTGTGTGAACCATGACATTCAGTGACCTCAACATAACGTCATCAAAGAAATTTAGAAAAAAAAAAACTTTTTACTTTGCCGTTACTAATTTTGCAAATTGGATTTCATATTATAGTCTGAACAATTGAGCCTTTTTCACTGCCTTGAACAGAATTAAATACTAGAATACGTACCAAACCAAACAGCCATGTGCTCCAAGCTATATGTAAAATAAAACTTCTGCACTCTTAATTTGTGCATTTCTTTAGATTTGGATTTTTTCCAGTGACTGATTATCAAACTTGAAAAATGAAATTGCTTTACTTTAGTCATATATTGAAGACTCTGTTGTACAACAGATAATTGAAAATAGACTGAGTCTAAAATTCTTAAAAGAGAAATTATTCATTAATAAACTAGCTGTAACTATTCAATTTGTATCTTATGACACTCAGTTAGCGTGTTTGGAAATAAAGGAACAAGGATTCCGCTTGGTAAGAATGTCCGGGGGCAATGAGGACACAGTCGCCTCGAGTTTAACTCATTATTGTTTAAATAAATCTTATCAATCAAATCACATTCAGTTGTGCTGCTGGGTTAGCTGTTAATACTTTATACCAATGAACAGTCTTACTTCAATGCTGTGCATACGACGAAACTCGGAGCCGACGACGAAACTGTGTTGCTGGAACTGCTGCTGTTGTTGAAGACGGTAGCATATTGTGGAGCCACGGCTAATTACAGGAATGGGCAATCGTAATTGATACAGCCTCTTCTGCCCGTCCACTGTCCATACTCCTGCTACTAGACATTTGGCAGCCTCGCGTGCATGATGCCGCCGAAAATGGTACTCTCTACTGCGAGAGCGTTAACACCACACTTCCGCACACTACAAGTACTGGAACCCGTCTCTCTCTCTCTCTCTCTCTCTCTCGGCACGCTTCGCACAACAACTCCCTACCCAAAGATCTTACAACGCACAAGCTTGTTATTATCGTTGCTAGGCGATGCAAATAACAATTCCTTTGGCTTATTCCCAGAGCTTATAAGTTTCACACTAAGACACAGATAAATACAATGTAATGTCAACAGTCTTCTACCCACATTTACATATACAGCGAAGCAAATGTCCTTAGTTATTAAAAGAAAGCATTTAAATTACAAATATTTACACATACTTCAGCAAAAAAAAATATATATCGGTAGCAGGCGCTATGCATCCTGCATTTTCGGTGTTACTGTACCTTCCAGAACCTCATTCAGCCTCTCTCTGCACGCATCGCGTTGCAAAAGGTCGTTACTCAGGCTTTTGAAAGGTGGTCACATTAATGTGACTGGAAAGTGTAGTAACAGTCTTCGTATCACCACCTGACAACGTGGAGGTGCAATATGTTATCGTATCTTTAACAGAGTAAACGCAGACACAAACACGCTTACCTAATCCGAGCGTAAGGTAAATGGATTTTACACACACCGCATTATCTTTCGACATACGAGAAGTCTGGCCCAAACTTCTAACTATTGGGGATTCCGTGATTACAGAAGCAGTGAAAATTAGACTCTCTGATAATAATTTCTATCGAGACACCGGTTATATACTTACAAGGGAACCTCCCCATCGCACCCCCCTCAGATTTAGTTATAAGTTGGCACAGTGGATAGGCCTTGAAAAACTGAACACAGATCAATTGAGAAAACAGGAAGAAGTTGTGTGGAACTGTGAAAAAATAAGCAAAATATACAAACTGAGTAGTTCGTGGGAAGATAGGCGACATCAAGGACTCTAAGAACACAGGAGCGCCGTGGTCTCGTGGTAACGTGAGCAGCTGCGGAACGAGAGGTCCTTGGTTCAAATCCTCCATCGAGTGAAAAGTTTAATTTTTTTATTTTCAGTTTATGTGACAAACTATTGTGTTTTCATCACTTTTTTGGGAGTGATTATCACATCCACAAGAAAACCTAAATCGGGCAAGGTAGAAGAATCTTTTTACCCATTCGCCAAGTGTACAAGTTAGGTGGGTCGACAACATATTCCTGTCATGTGACGCACATTCCGTTACCAGTGTCGTATAGAATATATCAGATGTGTTTTCCTGTGGAGGAATCGGTTGACCTATGACCTTGCGATCAAATGTTTTCTGTTCCCATTGGAGAGGCACGTCCTTTCGTCTACTAATCGCACGGTTTTGCGATGCGGTCGCAAGACACAGACACTAAACTTATTACAGTGAACAGAGACGTCAATGAACGAACGGACAGATAATAACGATGTAAAAATAAAGAAAGTAAAATTCTCACTGGAGGGAAGACTTGAACCAAGGACCTTCCGTTCTGCAGTTGCTCACGCTACCACGAGACCACGGCGCTCCTGAGCTCACATTGTCCATGATGTTGCGTATGTGGCCCATGGACTACTCAGTTTGTATATTTTGCTTATTTTTTCACAGTTCCACGCAACTTCTTCCTGTTTTCTCAATTAATCTGTGTTCAGTTTATCAAGGCCTATCCACTGTGCCAACTTATAACTAAATCTGAGGGGGGTGCGATGGGGAGGTTCCCTTGTTAGCAATGGATGGATGCGAGAACTTGATAAGGAAAGAGCACAGAGGAAGACTTCTTGAAGCTTACCGCCCGATCCGAGTGGTGATGCAGCAAGCGATGCCGGATAAAGAGCTCAAAAATAATCTGTGGACGTAGAGGGCGTCACCTCAATACGTGCCATTTCAGTTACGTCACCGTGACGTAAAGCGGCCGATCAGACGCCATCATTTGGGCGTAATAGTGGAAATCTTTCCAGTTTCACGACAATCAGGCACGACCCCAGCGACAACGATCGAGGTGGCTGTCGAAAATTTGGGATTCTATCAGAATTTGACGACGCAAATTTGTCCGGAACTTTTATCCAAGGATCCCATCTCAAAAGACTTTCTAACTGTTTCCCAAAGTTTCTGTTGAAATTTTAAATGTTAATCGATATCTACATCTACATGACAACTCTGCAATTCACATTTAAGTGCTTGGCAGAGGGTTCATCGAACCACAATCATACTATCTCTCTACCATTCCGCTCCCGAAGAGCGCACGGGAAAAACGAACACCTAAACCTTTCTGTTGGAGCTCTGATTTCTCTTATTTTATTTTGATGGTCATTCCTACCTATGTAGGTTGGGCTCAACAAAATATTTTCGCATTCGGAAGAGAAAGTTGGTGACTGAAATTTCGTAAATAGATCTCGCCGCGACGAAAAACGTCATCTTAATGACTTCCATCCCAACTCGCGTATCATATCTGCCACTCTCTCTCCCCTATTACGTGATAATACAAAACGAGCTCCCCTTTTTTGCACCCTTTCGATGTCCTCCGTCAATCCCACCTGGTAAGGATCCCACACCGCGCAACAATATTCTAACAGAGGACGAATGAGTGTAGTGTAAGCTGTCTCTTTAGTGGACTTGTTGCATCTTCTAAGTGTCCTGCCAATGAAACGCAACCTTTGGCTCGCCTTCCCCACAATATTATCTATGTTGTCTTTCCAACTGAAGTTGTTCGTAATTTTAACACCCAGGTACTTACTTGAATTGACAATGTTGAGAATTGTACTATTTATCGAGTAATCGAATTCCAACGGATTTCTTTTGGAACTCATGTGGATCACCTCACACTTTTCGTTATTTAGCGTCAACTGCCACCTGCCACACCATACAGCAATCTTTTCTAAATCGCTTTGCAACTGATACTGGTCTTCGGATGACCTTACTAGACAGTAAATTACAGCATCATCTACGAACAACCTAAGAGAACTGCTCAGATTGTCACCCAGGTCATTTATTTAGATCAGGAACAGCAGAGGTCCCACGACGCTTCCCTGGGGAACACCTGATATCACTTCAGTTTTACTCGACGATTTGCGTCTATTACTACGAACTGCGATCTTCCTGACAGGAAATCACGAATCCAGTCGCACAACTGAGACGATACCCCATAGGCCCGCAGCTTGATTAGAAGTCGCTTGTGAGGAACGGTGTCAAAAGCTCTCCGGAAATCTAGAAAATAACCAAGAACTGAACAACGTGTTTGCTTTCGGCTTATACCTTCCAGATGTGCAGACAGGGATGCCCATCAAATATGTAATCATAGAATCCAAGGATGAAGGAATAATTCGGTCTCTAAGATCAGCATACTAGTTATCGCTGTAGTTTCCACCCAATACCTTAGTAAAGTGCCAGATCACTCCATCGTATTTTGAAAGTAGAGCTCGTCCGTAACAACAGCCGTTGACTTACTTTCCTTCATCCGAAAACTAATTTCACGTAAAGAGACCGTACTTATTTCCACTGATTTGAAACTGCAAACTTAATTCATTGAGTTACCACTGATTCATGTGAATATTCGCGTATCATGATTGGAATCAACATGTAATAGCCACATGGCTGCGGGGCAGCTTGCCACTACACCGCATACAATTAACGAAAAAATGACTTGGTTTGGACAGAAATAGTTCAGAAAAAACCTCATTAATATTGATTAGGATTGGGTAGGGGATTGGAAAGTGGTAACGTGGCAGGGATAATTTTAGCCAGGAACTAGTACGAAGTTTTTATCAACTTCTTCTTCTAATAAATGACAAATGTAAAATTTATTTGCGAACATATTTTCACATTTCATTATAACACAGGATATACTCAATTTAAAATGACAGAAATATCTTGAACCAACAAGTAGAACGTTCACCTACCTGAATTGATTAATAAATCTTATGTCAAATACCACTGAGATTATTGAACAATAAAAATAATAAAAACTGTAGCTAGCTGTATTAAAGAATCACTCTTGTTTGAAAACAATAAATGAAGTATAACTCCTCACTGGCGTTGGTATAACCAGCTGACTGGAGCATTGGAATGGTAATATCAAATGAATAGACGAACAAATAACAAATTAGTATAACAGACAGAAAGCAATAGTATCAGAAACATTACTTAGATCGTTGAAAATGTCAGTTTAAACGGAAGTCAATCTCGACACTAAAAGCACGGAACGTGTACAAACGTACTCGACTAAAATAATCGAAACATTTAAAATTACAGAAGGTAACACACAAAGATAGTTATGGTTGACTTCTGTCGACTTATTCTGCTTTGGCACTCCCAAAATCAACACAACTTAAGAACAATTAATAGTAGCTACTGTATATTACAAGGATTCCACAGCTCAGATATTCAATAATACTAATACAACGCAATATTGAACCGTTATCAGGCGACTCAGAGGAATATCAATAATAGTCCGACGGTTTCAGACCTGAACCATAACATTTGGCATAAAGTTGTTTCTCTTTTTTATATGATAAAAGGGTTCGTCAGGGATGCTAAATTTGATGGGTGCCACTGTGGAACTTTTATTCTGGATTTTACGCTGTGCCAAAGAATGCAAACCAATAATTAATTACCCTTTAACGAAAAGATTATCAACTTTATCATGGACCTTGCCGTTGATGGGGAAGCTTGCGTGCCTCAGCGATACAGATAGCCGTAACGTGGGTGGAAGCACAATGGAGGAGTATCAGTTGAGAGGCCAGGCAAACGTGTGATTCCTGAATAGAGGCAGTAGCTTTCCAGTGCTGCTGGGGCAACAGTCTGGATCGTTGACTGGTCTGACCTTGGGCATCAACCAAAACGACCTTTCTTGCACTGAGAATGGCTCAAAGAAAGGGGAAACTAATGCAATATTTTTTCCCGAGAACATGCAGCTCTACCGTATGGTTAAATGATGATGACATCTACTTGGATAAGATATTCCTGACGTAAAATAGTCCTCCGTATCGATTTCTGGGCGGGGACTACTCAGGAGGGGCCCGTTACAGACGAAACAAAACTGGCTTTCTACGGTTTGGAGCGTGGAGAGTCGCATCTCTTAACCGGGAACGTAGGTAAGGAAATTTAAAAAGGGAAATGGATAAGTTGAAGTTAGATACAGTGGCAGTTATTGGACTTCGGTGGCAGGAGGAACAGGACTTCTGGTCACGTAACAAGGGCAATGCAGGAGTAGGTTTAATAATGAATAAGAAAACAGGAATGTGGATAAGTTACTATGAACAGCTTAGTGAATGCCAGAATGAGATTTTCACTCTGCAGCGGAGTGTGCCCTGATATGAAACTTCTTGGCAGATTAAAACTATGTGCTCGTCCGAGACTCGAGTCTCGGTCGGGCACACAGTTTTAATCTGCCAGGAAGTTTCAGCTCAGTGAATGATTTATTGTAGCCAAGACAGACACTGAGTGCACACTCACCACAGTAGTACCAGTTTATATGCCAACTAGCTCAGCAGATAATGAAGAGATAGTGAAGAGATGATGGGATAATAGGAATTATCAATATAGTTAAGGGAGACGAAAATTTAAAGTCTTGAGTAACTGGATTTCGATAGTACGAAGAGAAAGGGAATAAAAAATAGTAGATGCTTATGTAGTTGGGGGGGAGAGGAACGAAAGAGGAAGCCGTTTGGTTGAATTTTGCACAGAGTATAATTTAGTCATCGCTAGCACTTGCTTTATAAATTATGAAAGGAGACTATATACGTACAAGAGACCTGGAGACACTGGAAGGTTTCAGATTGATTATATAATGGTTAGACAGAGACTTAGGAACCAAATTTTAAACTGTAAGACATTTCAAGGGGCGGATATGGACTCTGACCACAATTAATTTTTAATTAACTGTAGATTAAAACTGAGGTAATTGCCAAAAGATAGAAATTTAAGGAGATGAGACCTGGATGAACTGAAAGAACCAGAAGGTGGTGAGAGTTTCAGAGAGAGCATTAGGAAACGATAGACAAGAGCAGGGAAAAAGAATAAATTAGAAGAAGAACGTGTAGCTTTGAGAGATAGAGTAGTGGAGGCAGCACAGGTACGAGGACCTTTAGAAAACTTTGGGTAACAGAAGAGATATTGAACTTAATTCACGTAATGAGAAAAGCGTTTTACCTGTCATACCCGTGGTCTAGGGGTGCCTCTATAATAAAAAAAACTCAGTGGAAGGATCAACAAACGAACTTTAACGGACGTCATGTGACGTCCGCAACGACCAAACACAACGATCAACAACGAAAGAAAAAAAAGGGTAGCATCTTTGATTAGTAGTCAGATCGTCCTTAGTCCTGGGTTCAAATGCCACCATCGCTTAAATTTTGTGGCAGCCGAAGACTGCCGGCATAAGAAGTCACCCTCATTCTGCCAACGGCCTTTTCAAAGAGAGCGGAGGAGCGTACAGAGATTCAGGGCACTCTCTTGTGCTTGGGGTACGAAACTGCCCCTAAAGGCGGAAGAATCAGCAGTGGTCAACGGCATGAGGCTGCAGAAGGCAATGGAAACCACTGCAGTAAAGACACATAACGTTTATCCACAGCACATGTTGCCTGTAGTTGAAAAAGTGTCATGATGATCTCTCGATTGGCAAAAGATGCCGGAATAGTCCCCCATCGGGATGTCCATGACGGGATTGCCAAGGGAGAGGTTGCCATTAGAAAAAGATTGGATAACCAACAAAAGGATAACGTTATTCGAATTGGGGCGTGGAATATCAGAAACTTGAACTCAATAGGGAAGCTAGAAAACTTAAAAAGGGAAATTCAAAGGCTCTATCTAGATATGGTAGCTGTCAGTGAAGTGAAATGAAAAGAAGATAAGGATTTCTGGTCAGATGAGTATAGGGTAACATCAACAGCAGCAGAAAATGGCATAACGGGAACAAGATTCGTTAGGAATAGAAAGGCAGAGCAGAGAGTGTCTTTCAGTGAACAGTGGAGCAGTTACACGAGCGTCGAGGGTCGACGGAGCTCATCCAACAGTGTCCATCCACCGCTATGGAGTCTGAAGATGACTCTTTCATTGAATCTAAACCGGTCACTCACTCCAATAAAAAATATTTTAACAATATTGCGATCAAGACTGTTTTAAATTTTAATTTTAACTACTTTTAAGATCGCTGACTATGTTTTCAAAAATTTCAATGACAACGAAACTGCCAAGAGTTCATATTTAAGGACGTCTGACAAATACATCTTCCATTATTGAGAGATAACTAATAGAGGAGCATATATCGTTCCCGAATGAGAAATTTCTTCTTTTCTTCCAACTGTAATGCTTTTCTTCATTACAGCCATGGCTGTTATTTCTTTATGAATCGTGTCGTAAAAGCCGGCAAGTTAATTGCTTTTGAAAGCAGTGGGCATTCTGTCACCAGTGTCATTTACACTGAGTGATAAATCATATATTCAAGCAGTAAACAATATAAAAATTAGTGACACCATAACATTCGGTATAAAGTTCTTTTTCTTTTTGATATGATAGTTAGACATGAAAGAATTCATACTCTGGCGGATGCCACTTGGGCACTTTTGAGCATAAATTTTTATGACGTCATTGGAATTTCTCTTATTGCATGATATATAATGTGGTCCATTTTACTGAAGATAATAAAAGACCTTCAAAACTAATCATTGGGTCAAATAAAGTGAGTCATAAAATGTTTAGATGGCCCATTTTACTGAAGATATTTTACTATCTTGAAAACTAAGCATTGGATCAGTCATAAAATGTTTAGAATCATATTGGAAAAGAGAATGACACGAAAAAATTTTCTTATTTACTGGAGAATGAGCTGGCCAGGGCAGCAGTCGAACATTTTCTGTATCCAGAAAGGCCTGTACAGGACCTGAAACATGCGGTCGTGCATTATCCTACTAAAATATAGGGTTTCACAGGGATCGAATGAAGGGTAGAGCCACGGGTCGTAACACATCTGAAATGTAACGTCCACTGTTCAAAGTGCCGTCAATGCGAACAAGAGCTGACCGAGACGTGTAACCAATGGCACCCCATACACCTTATGGCCATTTTCAAGTAACACTGCAAAGTTACATTCTGTCAGAATATAAAACTATCTGACAGAATGTAACTTTGCAGTGTTATTTTAAAATAGCCATAAGGCCGAAATTGCAAAAGTAACAATAAATATTTTATACAGTCAACGGCTATGATGTCTTTTAAGGTTTGTTTTAAATACATTCTGCAATGGTCGAGAGCGTTAGCCACATATGAGATTGGACACGGTGACTTGATGATAGTCAAGAATGCCTTTAAGGCGACAAAGACGCAACTATCCACACCTCACTGACTTTAAACGAGGTCGTGTAATCGGGCTACAACAAGTTCGATGTTCCTTCTGTGATACTGCAGAAAGACTTCGCACGAATTTAGCCACTGAACACGATTGATGACAACGCTGGCCACTAGAACGTACGGCCGCAAGAAGGCCGGGCTTCTGACCGCTACGTGGCAATACAAAAAGGGAAGATCATTGTGTACAGCGTATGGCTCTGGGACTTCGTACTGCATCTGAATCAGAAATTTGTGCAGCAGTTGGCACCGCAGTGACACAACGAACTGTTACAACGGGTTACTTCGAGGACAGCTCAGAGCCAAACTCCCTGTAGCGTGCATTCCACCGCCATTTGCGACTTTGATCAAGCGAGAACTCATTGAAGAGCAGGGTGGAGATATATTGTGTTTTAGATCGTAGTTGTTTCTGCCTAGGTGACAGTGACAGCCGTGTGTTGGTTATAAGGAGGCCAGTTGAGAACCTGAAACCTGTCTGCGTGCTCGACACATTTGACCTACAACAGGAGTAATGGCCTGGTGTGCGGTTTCGTATGATAGCAGGTGCACTCTCGTGGTTATCCCACCCACCCTGACTGCAAATCTGTACCTGTGATTCGATCTGTTGACCCACCTTTCATGAACAGCATTCAAGGGGGTGTTTTCCAACAGGATAACGCTCGCCTGCATATCGCTCTTGTAACCCAACATGCTGTACAGAGTGTCGACATGTTGGCTTGGCCTGCTAGATCACCATATTTGTCTCCAATTGAGCGCATATGGGACATCATCGGGAGACAATTATAGTGTCATCAACAAACAGCATTAACCGTCCCTGTGTTGACCGATCAAGTGCAACAGGCATGGGACTCCACACCACAAACTGACATTCGGCATTTGTACAACACAATGCATTAACATCTGCATGCTTGCATTCAACACTCTGGGGGTTACACGGGTTATGAGTGTACCAACATTTCATATTTGCAACGCCTTGTCTCGCTCTTACACTAACCTGCAGTATTGCAATGTTAATCACTTAAAATGTGTTACCTAGACAAATGAACTTCCGAAATTTCATTATTCTACACTGATTATTTTTTGGTGTGGTGATTTTTTTCCCGCCAGTGTATACTGGGAAGCAGTAGTTACTATCCTCAGTCCATTAATAAGCCTCTGCAATACATTCTTGAGTTCACACCACAGATGATTCGTATTACACGCTTTTGGACTCGGTAACTTTGCCTAGCGTGGATGAGTTACCACAAAACATTATTAAGTATGACATTGTGGAATGAAAGTAAGTGAAATATGCTAACGCTATTATTTCCAAATCACCTATGGCTGACAAAGTCATAGTGCCAATAAAGATTTGTTTACGTGCTTCAGTATTTATGTGTTGCTCCACCAAACGGAATTAACTATCAAACTGTAGCTTCACGAAATTGACACTGGAAAACTTTTCTATCTGCTTGGCGTTATATGTTAGACTAGTGAGCCCGTTACAGCTTCGTTATTAAAATACATATGAGTATTGGATGTATATCCTCACGTCCTCCTTTCTCTTCTCTCTGACCATCACCTCATCTCTCCCTTCTATGTCCATCTCCCCCTTCCGCCTGCTCAATATCAATTTGCCCTCCTCCTCTCTGTCCATCTACTCTCCCCCTCTCGCTCTGACCTTGAGCCTTGTTTAGTGTTATTGCGAACGAATTCTTGAAAAGTATGAGTAAATCAGTGGGATGTCTGTTGATATACTTTCCGGGATGTGAGGTTGTGGTCCAAGAACTTTTCTGCTCCTTACGTTTCGTCCAGGACTGCGCTGGACTTCCTCAGAGGCGCTGCTCCGCTGAGTCTTGCCGACTGACTGGTCGGATTTTTTTTTTTTCTTTATTGAATTTCAATTCCCCCCGAAGGGGGCGGGCTGGCAGCAGCTTAGTATGCCGCTCTTCAGCCTACAGACTTTGTGAGAAAGATGAAGAGAATAAATAAGAAAAACAGGCGATAAAATCGGAGACTTAAAGAGTAACATGGCGAAAAGAAATCGTGGAACTTAAAACAAAGAACAGAGGGATGATGATGCTAATAAAATACATACGAAGCAGACAGGTAAAACAACAGACAGACAATTAAAAAACACGGCGACTGTCTGGATTCTGTTCGCAAAAGACATAAAATTCACACCTAGCGACAGCATGGTTTCTGTTCGCAACACGAGAAAGACGAACAACACTGAATAGTCACTGGAACACTGCACTAAAAAGTTGGCAAATGTGACGTACCACAGCCGAGAGCAGGTGGGGGGAAACTGGACAGATGATGGGAAAACAAAAAAAGGGGGAAAGGAGAGTAAAAGCGAAGGGGGGAACCGGGAAAGGAGCTGATGGAGGATGAGGACCCATAAGAGGGGTGGGGGGGCAGACGCGACAGGGAGTGGGGTAGGCAGAGGAGGGGAATACAAAAGGACTTGGGGGGGGGAGAAGGGAGGTAGGGAGAGGTTTAGCGGGGAGAAAACAGGATGGAAGGGGGGGGGAAGAGGGAGCCCAGGGAAAGGACAGAGGAAAGGAGGGGGAGTGAGGATCAGAGTTGATAGGAGGGATAAATGGAGGGAGAGAGGGCATCGTCCGGGAGGGGGAGTTGATGGAAGCCACCTTGGGAAAGGAGATGTAGGGTGTAGAGATGGAGGGTAGGGGGGACACAACGGTGAAGACGTGGCAGGGGGCGGGGATGGGAGAGGAGAGGAGCAACCAGGGGGTGAGGGGGTTCAAGACGGCGGGAGGTGTAGGGGATACGGATATGTTCGAGGAATAGGAGCAGATAGGGGAAAGGAATGAGATCATAGAGGCGTATACAGAAGGCAAGGCGGAGTGCATGACGCTCAAGGATCTGGAGGGACTTATAGAATTTGGGAGGGGGGGGGGGGGGGCAGATATCCACTGGTCGGATGTCTGAGAGCGGCTTATATATTGTGATAAAGGGGGGCGTGGTTCAGGTGACACGTGATGAGCAGTGATAATCCATAGCAAAGATAGGGTTGACTATCGATTACCACCTTGTCAAAGATAAAAATTGTTAGCAATTTTGTAGAGCCACTGACCATATATCGCTAAGTTTCATAGCCTCCTCTTTCCTATTAAAATTATCATGATGTTTATAAATTTCAATAGCTTCTCTATATAGCCTTGGATAGTAATTTAATGTTGTAGATAAAACTTCGGTATCCGAAAACTTCACTTGGTGGTTGCCTGGTTGAAGAGCATGTTCCGCTACAGCTGATTTTTCTATTTTTCCAAGTCGACAAAGACTTTTATGCTCTTTCAGTCGCGTGTTTACGCTTCTTTTGGTAGTACCAATATAAACTTTGCCACACGTACATGGAATTTTATACACACCACATGTCGACAGGCGAGGGCGTTTATCCTTCACAGATCGTAGTACTTGACTTATTTTCTTTGTTGGTTTAAAGACAGGTTTTATGTCATGTTTTCGTAAAATCTTACCGATCCGATCTGTTACTTTTTTAATAAAAGGGAGAACTACTGTATTTTTCTGTCGTTGTGGTTCATTCTTATCTTTTGGTCCTCTATTCCTTGGACGCAAAATTCTATTTATCTCTTTTCTTGAGTAGCCGTTTTTTTCAAAAGCCTGCTTCAGATGTTTCACTTCAGCATCAAAATGTTCAGGTGTACATATCCGTTCCGCTCGATCGATAAGGAAAATGGGTTTATGAAATTTTTATGGAGTTAGACGCCTGGAATTTTTACGTAAGAAGAGAGCACATTTAATTTGTACTTTAACTTTTTTGTTACGTTGTAGAGACTCGTCTTCTATACCGAACTTTTTAAAGCTGAAGAGGATGTTCCGGACAGCTCGTGTACATCGGATTTATGGTTATACAGAAAGAGCATTACTTCGAGAAAGGATACATCACACAAGACGAGAAATGGATTCTGTTGACTGTGAGTTACTGAAGCTTCATTTATTCTTAGCTTGTAAGATACAGATAGACCTGTGGAATAAAATCGATTATCTTACGTTTACAACTATGGAAGCTACGATAGAAATGACTACTAGTAGACATAAGAAAAAGTTCGGAAAGTTACAAGCTAATGTAACAACTACAAGTAAGACGATGATGACTGATACTGCTATAAACAAGTCAAAAAAAGTGTTATCTCAAGACGAGATTTCCGTCCTTGCAAAAGGAGGAAATTACGCTGTAACACCTGTGAAAGTACCACTTGAAGATATTATCGCGAATATAGAAGCAGGTATACGAAATATCCCTAAGGCAACCGCGAATGCAATACGAATTGAAACCACTAGAGTTTTAAGCCACAGCAGACCTCCAGAAAGTAATTTAACAAAAGGTGAGAGGAAGGCTCTTATGGATTTGAATGCAGATGAAGAAATAGTGGTTCTTCCGGCAGATAAAGGGAACGCTACTGTTGTTATGAATACAGAAGATTACCGAAGAAAAATTTTGAAACTTTTAACGTCAGGGCAGTATGAAAAACTTTCGAGGGATCCTACAGCCAGTGTACTTAGGAAAACAAATAATTTGATTAGGTCATCTATCTCTACCCGAAAAGAAGATAAAATAACTTTGTTGAAAAGTGAAGCTATGTGTCCTCGACTGTATGGTGTACCTAAAATTCATAAAATAGATTTTCCTTTAAGACCCATAGTCAGTGCCATCAATTCTCCCACTTATGAAATAGCAAGATATTTAACAACTTGTTTACAACCATTTATTGGAAAACTGACTCATATATAATAGACTCGCGTCATTTTATTGAAAAACTAGAGGGACTAACTCTGGCCCCTGAAGATATTCGTGTAAGTTTTGACATTGTGTCCTTATTCACAATGATTCCCGTTAACGAAGTTATGATTATCATAGCGGATATTTTTCCAGAAGATTTGACTGTTCTTTTCAGACATTGTCTTACATCAAGTCAGTTCCAGTGGGATAATGAATTTTATGAACAACTTGATGGAGTAGCAATGGGTATTCCATTAGGCCCTGCGATTGCCAATCTTTACATGGAAAAATTTGAACAATCAGCCCTAGACAAAGCTAATAACAAACCATCTCGTTGGTATCGATATGTAGATGACACATTTGTGGTTTGGTCCCATGGCAGAAAGGCCCTGGACGATTTCTTTGATTATCCAAATAAAATTCACCCAAAAATGCAGTTTACCATGGAAATAGAAAAGGATAACAGAATATCATTCTTGGATGTCTTAGTTATGAGACGGTCCGACAGAAGCTTGGAATATAAAGTCTTTCGGAAGGCAACACATACGGACAGATATTTACATAAAAATTCTAATCATCATCCACAACAAAAAAGGGTTGTCATAAAAAGTCTTATCGATCGACCGGAACGGATATGTACTCCTGAACATTTGGATGCTGAAGTGAAACATCTGAAGCAGGCTTTTGAAAAAAACGGCTACTCAAGAAAAGAGATAAATAGAATTTTGCGTCCAAGGAATAGAGGACCAAAAGATAAGAATGAACCACAACGACAGAAAAATACAGTAGTTCTCCCTTTTATTAAAAAAGTAACAGATCGGATCGGTAAGATTTTACGAAAACATGACATAAAACCTGTCTTTAAACCAACAAAGAAAATAAGTCAAGTACTACGATCTGTGAAGGATAAACGCCCTCCCCTGTCGACATGTGGTGTGTATAAAATTCCATGTACGTGTGGTAAAGTTTATATTGGTATTACCAAAAGAAGCGTAAACACGCGACTGAAAGAGCATAAAAGTCTTTGTCGACTTGGAAAAATAGAAAAATCAGCTGTAGCGGAACATGCTCTTCAACCAGGCAACCACCAAGTGAAGTTTTCGGATACCGAAGTTTTATCTACAACATTAAATTACTATCCAAGGCTATATAGAGAAGCTATTGAAATTTATAAACATCATGATAATTTTAATAGGAAAGAGGAGGCTATGAAACTTAGCGATATATGGTCAGTGGCTCTACAAAATTGCTAACAATTTTTATCTTTGACAAGGTGGATTATCACTGCTCATCACGTGTCACCTGAACCACGCCCCCCTTTCTCACAATATATAAGTCGCTCTCAGACACCCGACCAGTCAGTCGGCAAGACTCAGCGGAGCAGCGCCTCTGAGAAAGTCCAGCGCAGTTCTGGACGAAACGTAAGGAGCAGAAAAGTTCTTGGACTACGACCTCACATCTCGGAAAGTATATCAACAGCCATGTCACCCGGTCGTGAAAGCCTTCATTCTAAAATCGGTGGGAATCGTTGGTGTAGGGACGGGGCACGGCAGACCTGTCCTGCAGCTGGATCTGACAGGATAGAAGCTTCAGCAATTGTATTTCGCATAGTTTTAATCTGCAAATGGGTAGGGATACAAAGTTTCTGGCGATTCAGGTTTCGTAGTAGTGTTCTCATCAAAAGCCATAAACAAAACTTCGCTGTTCTCTGTTAAAACCGACCGTAAGAACTAAAAGAACTATATATCAGGAACAATGTCTACCCTGAAGCGCTAAATAAACTGGTATAGATATGCTTATTCCAATACAGATATATGTAAACAGACAGAACACGGCGCTGCGGTCGCAACGCCTATATAACTGTAAGTCTCTGGCGCAGTTGTTGGAACGGTTACTGCTGCTACAATGGCAGGTTATCAAGATTTAAGTCAGTCTGAACGTGGTGTTATAGTCGGCGCACGAGCGATGGGACACAGCATCCCCGAGGTAGAGATAAAGTGAGGATTTTCCGGTACGACCATTTCACGAGTCTACTGTGAATATGAGGAATCTGGTAAAACATCAAGTCTCCGACATGGCTGTGGCCGGAAAAAGATCCTGTAAGAACGAGATCAACGATGACTGAAGAGAATCTTTCAACGTGACAGAAGGGCAACCCTTCCACAAAATTCAGCAGATGTCATTACTGGGCATCAACAAGTGTCAGAGTGCGAACCATTCAACTAAACAACATCGATGTGGGGTTTCGGAGCCGAAGGCCCTCTTGTGTACCATTGATGACTGCGCGACACAAAGCCTTACACCTCGCCTGGGACCGTCAACACCGGCATTGGACTGTTAATGACTGGAAACATGTTGCCTGGTCGGACGAGTCTCGTTTCAAATTGTATCGAGCGGATCGACGATTACGGGTATAAGGACAACCTCATTAATCAATGGACCCTGCATGTCAGCAGGGGACTGCTCAAGCTGGTGGAGGCTCTGTAAGTGTGTGTGGGTGTGAAGTTGGAGTAATATGAGGCCCCTGATACGTCTAGATGCCTCTGACAAGTGACACGTATGTAAGCATCCTGTCTGATCACCTGTATCCATTCACGTCCATTATGAATTCCGACGGACTTGACAATTTAAGCAGGACAATACGACACCTCACACGTCCAGAATTGCTACAGAGTGGCTCCATGAACACTCTTCTGAATTTAAACACTTCCACTGGCCCCCAAAATCCCCAGACATGAACATTATTGAGCATATCCTGGATGCCTTGCAACGTGCTGTTCAGAGGAGATCTCCAGCCCCTAGTACTCTTACGGATTTATTGTCAGCCGTGCATGTTTCATGGTTTCAGTTACCTGCAGCACTACTTCAGACATTAGTCGAGTCCATGCCTTTTCGTGTCGCGGCACTTCAGCGTGCTCGCAGGTTCCCTAAACGATATTGGCAGGTGTACCAGATTCTTTGGCTTTGTAGTGTATAATGGTTTAAATGCCTGCTAACATAGTTAAAACTGACAGAGAGGAACAAAACGAAACCACACATTCTCACAGCACATTATTTTCTTTCAGGCAGTCAGCTGTAACAGAAAATCTGTAAAATATTGTTTAAAAAATGTGTATCTTATGTCTGCCTGTATGTTTATTAGATTATCATGTACAAATTTGAAGTAAATCGGTCAAGAACTTTTCGAGGCTTCCACTAACAACATTTAGCCTATATATATATATATATATATATATATATATATATATATATATATATATATATATATTAGAAAATATGTAGCGTATTTCAGTCAAACTATTTATTACAATATCATTTATAAATTTGAAGTAAATAGGTCACGAATTTGTCGAGATTTTTGCCTACAAAATTTCGACTTTATGAAGTATATATTCGTTTATATACCGTATATCTTAAACATATGTAGCCTATATCCTATCGACAGCTAACTTAAGTACAGTGTAAAAATGAGAAGTAAATCGGTCAATCATAAAGAGTGGCTGATCTTTATATGCTCGTATAGATTTTATTTACATGTTATAAATATTTAAACAATATGTAGCCTATTCCCCTTCGAATGTTTATTAGACTATCGTGTAAGACTTTTGAACAACGTTTCACCTTTTCCCCTGTGGACGTTTATTGCAGTATCGTGTAAAAATGTGAAGTAAATCGATCAAGAGCTTTGCGATACTTTTGGTAACAACATTAAACGCCGACTCGTCATGATATAGGAGTATAGATACGTACTTGGGGAAAATTTCTTGCAACATATGAACTTGGTATACTGTGTGTTTTCCGAGCTTAGTGGCAAAATTTGGCTAAGAATCATTTGTTACTCTCCATAAAAATTTCATAAACCCATTTTCCTTAATCTATACTTGATTTTCTATTTATTTCAGTGTTTGCGTCATCAGCAGACAAAGTAAATCGTGGCACCCAGTAATGTTTCCGACAAAAATTATTAATACAGACGGGACGCCATACATAATTACTTTCCTATGGAATGACGACCGATAGTTTCGTACAGGAGTATTTCCTGCCGACACCCTTCATTTCCACTAACACTGGGTGCACTGACGGTTCCTATTCCTTTTTTTTTTTTTTTTTAAGGGGTGGAGGGTCATCAGTCTTCTGAGTAGTTTGATGCGCTCTCCACGAAAGCCTCTCCTGTACCAACCGCTTCATCTCAGAGTAGCACTTGCAACCTGAGTTCTCAGTTATTTGCTGGATGTATTCCAATCTCTTTTAGATTCTCTGCCGCGCGGGATTAGCCGTGCGGTCTGGGGCGCTGCAGTCATGGACAGTGCGGCTGGTCCCGGCGGAGGTTCGAGACCTCTCTCGGACACGGGTGTGTGTGTTTGTCCTTAGGATAATTTAGGTTAAGTAGTGTGTAAGCTTAGGGACTGATGACCTTTGCAGTTAAGTCCCATAATATTTCACACACGTTTGAACATTTTTTAGATTCTCTTCTTTTCCGGTTTTTCCATAGTCCACGTTTCACTACCATACAATGCTGCGCTCCAAACGTACATTCTCAGAAATTTGTTCCTCAAATTAAGTCCTATGTTTCATACTAGTAGGCGCCTTTTTTTGCCGGGAATACCATTTTAGCCAGTACTAGTCTGTTTTTATGTCCTTCTTACTCCATCCGTCATGGGTTATTTAGCTGCCTAGGAGAAGAATTGCTTAACTTCATTTAGTTCGTGGTCATGAAAACTCATGCTAAGTTTCTTGCTGTCCTCATTTACGCTACTTCTTATTACTTTTGTCTTTCTCGATTTACTCTAAACCCATATGCTATACTAATTAGATGTTACATCTACATCTACATCATACTCTGCAATCCACCTAATGGTGTGTGGCGGAGGGTACTTTCGGTACCACTATCTGATCCCTCCAACCCTGCTCCACTCGCGAATAGTGCGTGGGAAGAATGATTATCGGTAAGCCTCTGGATTGGATCTAATATCTCGAATTTTCTCCTCGTGATCAATCCGCAAGATATTTGTAGGGGGAAAGCAATATGTTGTCCGACTCCTCCTGAAAAGTGCTGTCCAGAAATTTCAATAGTAAATCTCTCCGTGATGCATAACGCCTCTCCTGTAACGTCTGCAAGTGGAGTTTGTTTAGCATCTCCGTAACGCTCTCTCGCCAGCTAAACGACCCCGTGACGAAACGCGCCGCTCTTCGTTGGATATCTCTTCTATCAGTCCTACCTGATAGGGATCTCATATAGATGAACAATACTCAAGAATCTGGCGAACAAGCGCCTTGTAAGCCACTTCTTTCGTGGATGAGTTACATTGCCTTAAGATTCTTCCAATGAATATGAGTCAGCAGGTACTGTAATTTTTCTTCTCTTTCACCGAGGAGAGCAATTTCGTCGACGAATCTTATCACCTAGAATTTTAATTCTGCTCTTGAACCTTTCTTGTATTTCCTCCAAAGCTTCTTCAATGATAGATTGAACAATAGGGGGAAAGACTAAAAACTGTCTCACCCCCTTTTTAATCCATACACTTCGTACTTGATTTTCCACTCTTATTATTGCCTCTTGGCTCTTGTACATATTGTATATTACGCGTCTTTCCCTACAGCTTACCCCTATTTTCTCAAAATTTTGAACATCTTGCATCATTCAACATTGTCGAATGGTTTTACCAGGTCGACAAATCCTATGAAAGTGTCTTGATTTTTTTTTTCGGTCTTTATTTCATTATCAGCCGCAACGTCACAATTGCCTCTCTTATGTCTATACCTTTCCTAAAGAGTAAATGATCGTTATGTAAAACATCCTCAGCTTTCTTTTCCATTCTTCTGTATGTTATTCCGTATATCACTGACTCGAGGGAAGATTGATAGTTATCAAGCTACCGTCCATTAGGAATGTGGAAGCACTCAACGACTGCGGTCTGACTTTCAAAATGATGGAGCACAACAATCAGTCGTCCTTTCCTTTCAGGTTTTATTACACAGATCTAGCTTTCGGCTAGTAACTAGCCATTATTAATGCACTATTCCATAGTATTAATGCATGTCATAGTACGTCAGTCCACTGTTCAGGTCTCTGTCACAATTCGTTCAAGACTACTAGTCTTACTTTGAACGAACTGTGACATAGGCCTGAACAACAGGGGACCGGCCTAATAGGACATGCACTGATACTATGAAATAGTACTTTGATGATGCTGGGCGCCAGCCTAAATCTAGATGTGCTTAATAAAACGTGAAAGGAAAGGACGACTGGTCGCTGTGCTTCACCATTTTCAAAGATAATGTTGTGTGTGTTGTGGTTTTTCCAGAGACTGTATCAAACCAGAGATTGGTTTGATGCAGTTCTCCATGCTGCTCTATGCTATGCAAGCTTCTTCATCTCCCAGTACCTACTGCAACCTACATCCTTCTGAATATGCTTAGTGTATTCATCTCTTGGTCTCCCTCTACGATTTTTACCCTCCACGCTGCCCTCCAATACTAAATTGGTGATCCCTTGATGCCTCAGAACATGTCCTACCAACCGATCGCTTCTTCTAGTCAAGTTGTGCCACAAGCTCCTCTTCTCCCCAATTCTATTCAGTACCTCCTCATTAGTTACGTGATCTACCCATCCAATCTAGCTTTCTTCTGTAGCACCACATTTCGAAAGCTTCTATTCTCTTCTTGTCTAAACTACTTATCGTCCACGCTTCACTTCCATACATGGCTACACTCCATATAAATACTCTCAGAAAGGACTTCCTGACACTTAAATCTATACTCGATGTTAACAAATTTCTCTTCTTCAGAAACGCTTTCCTTTCCATTGCCAGTCTACATTTTATATCCTCTCTACTTCGACCATCATCACTTATTTTGCTCCCCAAATAGCAAAACTCCTTTACTACTTTAAGTGTCTCATTCCCTACTCTAATTCCGTCAGCATCGCCCGAGTTAACTCAATTACATTCCATTATCCTCGTTTTGTTGATGTTCATCTTATATCCTCCTTTCAAGACACAGTCCATTCCGTTCAACTGCTCTTCCAAGTCCTTTGCTGTCTGACAGAATTACAATGTCATCGGCGAACCTTAAAGTTTTTATTTCTTCTCCATGGATTTTAATACCTACCCCGAATTTTTCTTTTGCTTCTTTTTGTTGCTTGCTCAATATACAGATTGAATAACATCGGGGAGAGGCTACAACGCTGTCTCACTCCCTTCCCAACCACTGCTTCCCTTTCATGCCCCTCGACTCTTATAACTGCCATCTGGTTTCTGCACAAATTGTAAGTAGCCGTTCGTTCCCTGTATTTTACCCCTGCCACCTTTATAATTTGAAAGAGACTATTCCAGTCAACATTGTCAAACCAGTTTTTCCATTCGTCTGTAAAGAATTCGCGTTGGTATTTTGCAGCCATGACTTATTAAACTGATAGTTCGGTAATTTTCACATCTGTCAACACCTACTTTCTTTGCGATTGGAATTATTATATTGTTCCTGAAGTCTGATTAATATTGGATCTAATACTGAGCCATACAGCACTCGTTTGCAGAAAGACTGCATGCTTCCCGAGCAGCTTCTAAATCGCTCGAGTGCGCTACGAGAGAAACAGTACCATGCAGTGCGCCGAGACAGTAGGTCCATCGGGTGCCACATCTGCAGTGAGGCTGGCCGTAGCGGGCGAGGGCTGTGTGACGTAGGCGGCGGTGGCGGTCAATAGGGGCGGTGGCACAGGCGGGGGCGGCGGGGGTGGAGGGCGGCGGCAGCTCCCATTCATGGCGGCGCCGCTCAATGGGTGCCACGCCCGCAGCAGCGTCACCCGGACGCCGGCAGGGGCGACGCCCCGGCGGACCACGGTGGCCGCGCTACTCGTATCAGCAGCTGGGAGAGCTCTGCCCGCATTGCTCCGCAGCGCAGGCGAACACCGCGCGGCCAGTTTCGTGCTGTCGAAGCACGCCGCTCGCACAGGGATTGACCATTTTACAGTCTGTGTCTACAGTGAAATGACAAAACTCGTGGGATAACCATATGCAAATATACAGATGGCAGTAGCAGCGCGTAGAAAAGGTGTAAAAGGGTGGTGCATGGTGGAGCTATCATTTGTACTCAGGTCACTCACGTGAAAAGTTATCCGACGTGATTATGGCCGTACAATGGGAATTAACAGATTTTGAACGCGGAATTGTAGTTGGAGCTATATACCGGGTGATCAAAACGTCAGTATAAATTTGAAAACTTAATAAACCACGGAATAATGTAGATAGAGAGGTAAAAATTGACACACATGCTTGGAATGACATGGGGTTTTATTAGAACAAAAAAAAAAATTGCTAGACGCGTGAAAGATCTCTTGCGCGCGTCGTTTGGTGATGATCGTGTGCTCAGCCGCCACTTTCGTCATGCTTGGCTCCCAGGACCCCAGACCTCAGTCCGTGCGATTATTGGCTTTGGGGTTACCTGAAGTCGCAAGTGTATCGTGATCGACCGACATCTCTAGGGATGCTGAAAGACAACATCCGACGCCAAAGCCTCACTGTAACTCCGGATATGCTTCACAGTGCTGTTCACAACATTATTCCTCGACTACAGCTATTGTTGAGGAATGATGGTGGACATATTGAGCATTTCCTGTAAAGAACATCATCTTTGCTTTGTCTTACTTTGTTATGCTATTTATTGCTATTCTGATCAGATAAAGCGCCATCTGTCGGACATTTTGTGAACTTTTGTATTTTTTTGGTTCTAATAAAACCCCATGTCATTCCAAGCATGTGTATCAATTTGTTCCTCTCTATCTACATTATTACGTGGTTTATTCAATTTTCAAATTTATACTGACTTTTTGATCACGCGGTACATGGGACATTTCACTCCAGAAATTGTTAGGGAATTCAGTATTCCGAGTTCCACAGTGTCAATAGTATGCCGAGAACGTCAAATTTCAGACGCCACTTCTGATCACGGGCAATGAAGTGAGCGAAGGCCTTCACTTAACGACCGAGAGCAGCGGCGTCTGCGTAGAGTTGTCAGTGCTAACAGACCTGCAGCGCTGTGTGAAATAACCGCAGAAATCAAAGTGGGATGGACGACGAACCTATCTGCCAGGAGAGTAAGGCGAAATTTATCGTTAATGGGTTATGGAAGCAAACGACCGACGTGAGTGCCTATGCTCGGCACGAGATCGCCTCCAGCTCCTCTCCTGGGCTTGTCACCATTCGGTTTCACCCTAGACGGCTGGAAAACTGTGACCTGGTCAGATGAGTCCCCGTTTCAGTTGATAAGGCCTGGCGGTAGGGTTTCAGTGAGGCGCAGATCCCATGAAGTCGTGGACCCAAGCTGCTGACAAGGCACTGTACAAGCTGGTGGTGGCTCCATAGTGAAGTAGGCTGTGTTTACATTGAATGGACTGCGTCCTCTGGCCCAACTGAACCGATCGATGAGTGTAAATTGTTATTTACGACTATTTGGAGACAATTGGTAGCTGCTCAGCGATGGAATTTTTATAGATGACACTCAGCCAAGTCACCGAGCCACAACTGTTCGCGAAAGTTTGAACAACATTCTGGACATTTCGAGCGAATGGTTTCGCCACGCAGATTGCCCGACATGAATCCCATCGGAAATTTATCGGACATAATTGAGAGGTCAGTTCGTGCACAAAATGCTCCACCGGCAACACTTTCGCAGTTATGGACGGCTGTAGAGGCAGAATGGCTCAATACTTATGCAGTGGACTTCCAGCGAGTCCATGCCACGTCGAGATGATGCTCTAAACCGGGCAGAAGGAGCTACGACACGATATTAGGAGGTACGCAATGACTTTTGTCGCCTCAGTGTATGATGCTGTAAGTCTTCAACAGACGAAACAAAACAGATTTTATGCAACAGATTCATGGAATAGTAAGGAGCATTTAAAAATTATACGATCCGGAGGTTGTGAAACGAAAACCGCTGAAGGGATCGTAATGCCACCGCCTACAGAAGGTGTGGTCTATACAAATGCACTGACGCCCAAAACTGACCGCTAGAGGAACACGGACGCACTGCGACGTATCAGCAGAGCGAAGACGTGCAAGCGTCCACTGTACTCAGCAGCACTGAAACCAGAAGAAAAGATGAGCAAAGGGATGTAAGTGCGTTCTCGAACAGCGGGAGCAATGCGGGAAACGGAAATTTATTAAATAATGGCACAAGTGTACGGAGAGCATTACGCTAAATTGATTATGAGTTGCAAAGGATAAGGTGTGGCACAAGCGATTCACAGGACGACAGATGTCGTTGGCCCACGATGCACGGAACGACTTACCGCATTACCAATTACTGTAGCAGCCACTGTCGTAAAGGTCGTATAGAGAGTCGGAACTGCAACGGATATGCAATGATCTTGGAACACTTGCGCTATTAGAATGAAATTTTCACTCTACAGCGGAATGTGCGCTGATATGAAACTTCCTGGCAGATTAAAACTGTGTGCCGGACCGAGACTCGTGCTCGGGACCTTTGCCTTTCGCGGGAAAGTGCTCTACCAAATGAGCTACCCAAGCACGACTCACGCCCCGTCCTCACAGCTTTACTTCTGCCACTACCTCGTCTCCTACCTTCCAAACTTTACAGAAGCTCTCCTGCGAACCTTTCAGAACTAAAACTCGTCAAACAAAGGATATTTCGGAGACACGGCTAAGCCACGGCCTGGGCGATGTTTCTAGAATGAAATTTCACAGCGGAGTGTGTGCTGATATGAAACTTCCTGGCAGATTAAAACTGTGTGCCGGACCAAGACTCGAACTCGGGACCTTTGCCTTTCGCGGGAAAGTGCTCTACCAACTGAGCTACCCAAGCACGACTCACGCCCCGTCCTCACAGCTTTACTTCTTCTAGAAACATCCCCCAGGCTGTGACTAAGCCATGTCTCCGCAATATCCTTTCTTTCAGGAGTGCTAGTTCTGCAAGGTTCGCAGGAGAGCTTCTGTAAAGTTTGGAAGGTAGGAGACGAGGTACTGGCAGAAGTAAAGCTGTGAGGACGGGGCGTGAGTCGTGCTTGGGTAGCTCAGTTGGTAGAGCACTTGCCCGCGAAAGGCAAAGGTCCCGAGTTCGAGCCTTGGCCCGGCACACAGTTTTAATCTGCCAGGAAGTTTCACTTGCGCTATTCTTCGATGAATTTTCACCCCCCGCAATCCTTCTACTGCCAGGAAACGCACTACACCCCTTTGCTCAGCTTTCACTTCGTTCACTGTTTTCAGCACGACTGTGCGCAGTGGCCGGTCGGGGAGTGTACGTGCTCGCTCTCTTGTCACGCTAATGTACTCCCGCGTCACTCTTGCCTTCTCTCGCAGGGAATGATCCTTTCAGAGTTTTATATTTTGTACCATGTGGCTCGCTTCTCTTTGAATTCCCCAATACACCGTCCTTCCAAAAAAGTACCAAGACTGATTTTATTCCCAGCGTATTAGCTACGTTAGTGCAGTAACTACATCTTGTACTAATAACTGTTAACAGCAGATGTGTATTCGACGGGTCAGTTGTGAGCAGGCAGTGTGACGAAGCGGACATGCCTCCGTAATTATCAACGCTGTTGTGTCACAAAAAGCAATGAAGTGACATCTCTACATCAAGTCCCAATACATTCAACAGACCTGCAGCGCTGTGTGAAATAACCGCAGAAATCAAAGTGGGATGTACGACGAAGTGGAAGAACAAAAATGAGAGCGCTGGTTTTGTTCCACACGCATTGACTTCCAGACAAAAACGACGACGCGTGGACGTCTGCTGCGACTTGACTGAAACGAAAAACGCGGACTGTTCCTCTGGAAAAAATCATCACGGGTGACGGGACCTGGAGCGTGCGAACCTACCATAAAATAACAGGGTACAGAACGGGTATCTGATGCTTCGCCAAGACCGAAGAGAGTGTGGGTATAACGCGAGAGGTGAACAACATCCCAAAGAAGATCTTTTCTGGCAGTTTCAGACGGTTGTATAAACATTCTGTGCATCGTACTCAAGCGAGTCCAGTGACAAGTGATGGGTGGGGAGGAGGGGGGCGTGGTTTATGATTCAGTCTCTAATGCTTTTGGACTGACGAAGTAGTGTGCTCCGATTAGTCGCGTTACTGCCTCTATAGCGATGAAGTAGGTTAGAGGGAGCAGGCTTTTAACCTTTCACCTGCGATGAGTGGAGGTCATTTTTCAGTTAGGACGTTGTTATAAGATGTTAAGATGTTCTGTGTGTGATTTTCGTAACGTAACTTGGCCCACATAGTCAGACTATCAAGAACCACAACCATGATGTTTACACCAACTTTCTCGGTGGCTAACTGTTGCCCTTTTTCTACTTCGTGAATACTGCGGACATTCTCATCATCCAGGATGACAACAGACTTTTTTATAAGTCTGAATGTATGTCTTCCTGATGTGACAAACATTTAGGTACAAACTTACAGCTGGATTGGGCTGTTAAATCAAATGGTTCAAATGGCTTTGAGCACTATGGGAGTTAGCATCAGTCCCCTAGAACTTAGAACTACTTAAACCCTAACTAACCTAAGGACATCACACACATCCATGCCCGAGGGAGGATTCAAACCTACGACCGTAGCAGTCGCGCGGTTCCGGACTGAAGCGCCTAGAACCGCTCGGCCGCTGCGGCCGGCTGGCTGTTAAATCAACAGATCACAATCTTAGAAAAAATGCCTCGGAATATTTGAAATAGCAGTGGAAAACCACAGCGTCACTTCACTTCCGTAGCTCCATGGGATCTAATCTGTTTACATACTACCATCTTCATCACTATCAACACGCATACTATTATTATTACTATTATACTCTGCCTGATAAAAAAGCAAAGTAGCCAGATGACGTTGTCGGATGTGAATGTAACTTGGTACACGCACACACCATCGTTGGATAACCGAATGATTGGAGCAGCAGTTCTCTGTGACAGGCAGAACGATCACCACAGTGCATTTGTGTTGTTCGTGTTTCGTGATGTTACGTCTCATGGTAGAGCACATAATGTGCGTGAACAGAGTCAGATGTTGAATAATCACTATGGAGGACACGGAGATGTCGCGTATTTGTGTGAGACAGTCCTATCAGCGCTCTAACAGGGTTTGAAAGGTGCCTCGGTCTTGATCTCCATTTGGCCAGCTAGTAGAACCGTGACATATCCAGTTTTTTGGGGCACTTGGGTGTGACAGTAGACCGATATTGGACTGCACTGGAATTTGAGGGCAGGGATAATCGTCAACAAGATTCTGTTCGATAACGTCTGATCACAACAAGGAGAATGGCCGTCTTGTGCACCAAGCACGTCGTAACCCGTTCACATATCCACCTGCCGTCGGAGAGCATGTAATAGACTCCCGGCAACATTCTGTCATTCTGCACCATTTTCCGTAGACAAGCAACAGCCGGCTAGGGAATTAAGGTCCCACGCATAGACTGCTATCAACAACACAACGGTTGCGTTTAAAATGGTGCTATGACCCGGAATATTGGAGTCTTGATGAATGGCATCGTATTATGTTCGGGAATGAATCGCAGTCCCATGATGACCATCCTCGGCAAACATGGCCGACCCAGTTAGCGGTCCCATCCTCCCAAAGTTTTAGCCAAGGCAGTGTTACTCCTGGCTAGATGGCAGGAAGAACCAGCGGATACGGCTACACGTTGCGGCTGGTAGTGGCTGAGGGAACCTGATGGCACAATGGTCCGTCACGGACATCCTGCGTCCTCATACCTTCCATGCGACAGTACTGAGATAACATTTTTCAACAGGACAATGCTTGTTCACGCACGGCAGGTGTCTCGATAACCTGTCTGCGAGATGGTCAGCAAGATCCCCATATCTGTTCCAAATGGAACAGGACGTCAACTCCTTCACATGGTTCAAGTGGCTCTAAGCACTATGGGTCCCCTAGACTTAGAACTACACTACGGGCCATTAAAATTGCTACACCACGAAGATGACGGTGCTGCATACGCGAAATTTAACCGACAGGAAGAAGATGCTGTGATATGCAAAGGATTAGCTTTTCAGAGCATTCACACAAGGTTGGCGCCGGTGGCGACACCTACAACGTGCTAACATGAGGGAAGATTCCAACCGATTTCTCATACACAAACACCAGTTGACCGGCGTTGTCTGGTGAAACGTTGTTGTGGTGCCTCGTGTAAGGAGGAGAAATGCGTACCATCACGTTTTCGACTTTGATAAAGGTCGGATAGTAGCCTATCGCGATTGCGGTTTATCGTATCGCAACATTGCTGCTCGCGTTGGTCGAGATCCAGTGACTGTTTAGCAGGATATGGAATCGGTGGCTTCAGGAGGGTAATACGGAACGCCGTACTGGATCCCAACGGCCTCGTATGACTAGCAGTCGAGATGACAGGCATCTTATCCGCATGGCTGTAACGGATCGTGCAGCCACGTCTCGATCCCTGAGTCGACAGATGGGGACGTTTGCAAGACAACCGTCTGCACAAACAGTTCGACGACGTTTGTAGCAGCATGGAGTATCAGCTCGGACACCATGGCTGCGGTTACCCTTGACGGTGCATCACAGACAGGAGCGCCTGCGATGGTGTACTCAACGACGAACCTGGGTGCACGAATGGCAAAACGTAATTTTTTCGGATGAATCCAGGTTCTGTTTACAGCATCATGATCGTCGCATCCGTGTTTGGCGACATCGCGGTGAACGCACTTTGGAAGCGTGTATTCCTCATCGCCATACTTAGCGTATCACCCGGCGTGATGGTATGGGGTGCCATTGGTTACACGTCTCGGTCACCTCTTGTTCGCATTGACTGCACTTTGAACAGTGGACGTTACATTTCAGATGTGTTATGATCCTTCATTCGTCCCTGTGAAACCCTACATTTCAACAGGATAATGCACGACCGCATGTTGCAGGTCCTGTTCGGGTCTTTCTGTATACAGAAAATGTTCGACTGCTGCCCTGGCCAGCACATTCTCCATATCTCTCACCAACTGAAAACGTCTGGTCAATGGTGACCGAGCAACTGGCTCGTCAGAATACGCCAGTCACTACTCTTGATGAACTGTGGTATCGTGTTGAAGCTGCAAGGGCAGCTGTACCTGTACACGCCATCCAAGCTCTGTTTGACTCAATGCCCTGGTGTATCAAGGCCGTTATTACGGCCATAGGTGGTTGTTCTGGTTACTGATTTCTCAAGATCTATGCACCCAAATTGCGTGAAAATGTAATCACCTGTCAGTTCTAGTATAATATATTTGTCCAATGAATACCCGTTTATCATCCGCATTTCTTCCTGGTGTAGCAAATTTAATGACCAGTAGTGTACTTAAACCTAACTAACTTAAGCACATCACACACATGCATGCCCGAAGCAGGATTCGAACCTGAGGCCGTAGCAGCCGCGTGGTTCCGGACTGAAACGCCTAGAACCGTTCGGCCACAGCGGCCGCCGTCAACTCCTTCCCAGTGACCTGTGTATGGGATGTTAAGCACACAGCAGTTGTGAGCCACGTTGCCTCAGGGAGAGGATACAACGGCATTGCGTCACGAAACGAATTACTGCTTCCATCCAGGCCAGAGGTGATGTAGTGTCATACTGTTAAGCGGGCTCATACTGCCCAGTTTTCTCGAAATTTTGCTCTGTTTTGCAATCACAGAAATAACATCAAATATCCTCTCAAATTTTATTTCGTTTTCTTCTCCTCTCCTGGGTGGTTCACCTTTTTTGTCAAGCAGAGTAAATTATTTGAGTAATATACAATTTGCTTTGTTCACTCACTAAAATTTTCGGAGAAGACGATGCTCCGAATATTTTAAAATTTTGTGGCAGTCCAGGGCCGTCAGAAATTCTCTTGCCAATTGAACTGTCCAGGCACGACTGTGAGAAATTGTAAAATTTGGAAAGTAAGTACTGTGTACTGACAGAATTGGAGTATTGAGGGAAGCAGCTATATCACAAACGTTCTCCAATCTACTAATATAGGCATAATCATGGCCTTGTTTGTCTAAGTCGATTCTACATCTACATCTACATACATACTCAGCAAGCCACCGTACGGTGCATGGCGAAGGGTATCCTGCACTTCTATTAGTCATTTCCTTTTTCTGTACCACTCGCAAATAGAGCCTTCGTTAAAAAATGTTAAATAGGTGTGAAATCTTATGGGACGTAACTGCTAAGGTCATCAGTTCCTTAGCTGACACACTACTTAACCTAAATTATCCTATGGACAAACACATACACCCATGCCCGAGGGAGGACTTGTAACCTCCCCCTCATTTGTCGACCTTAATGACAGTCAAAAATTAAACCGCGTGTACGTAATGGAAATTTGGGAAAAGCATACGTCACCGAAGTAAATCTGTCGGTAAAGAGGGAGGAAAGGGTTACATCTAAATGAAAGGAAAAATGCAAATGAAATTGGTGGAAATTAATTTTGGAAAGGGGTAAAGTTAATAAAGAAAGTAAATGTGCGGTCGTTATGTTAACAATTAATTGGCGTTAGATAGATATTTGAGATTTGGGGAAAATTACGGTCGCCAGTCCCAAGGACAACTACTATAATAACTGAATATGAAAGATTAATGCACAAATAATTAGCACTAAAAGCGTGGCAACAGAAGGTTGACACGTGTTGTGTGAAAACTGAATGTTTGTTAGAAGTAATAAATTTCGCTATAGTCTGACTTAATTTAGCAAAAGAATTAATAAAACCGGAAAATTGAAAGTTAATTTAGTGACTGAAATTAATAGTGAACTTTCTTTCTGAAGCACTACGAAATTCAATAAAATAAGGTTAGTCTTGGGCTACCTCAACAATCATTTAAAAAGCTACTTGAATCTACGCAGTTTAGAAATAAGAGATTTAACTTTGAACTTGAATTAAATGATTCTGAACAATTAACAATAGTAAAATTTAGTACATACCAAGCCCAGCTGCAGTCACAGATAAGCTAAAATATGGTAACAAAACTCGCACTCTTAATTTGTGCTTGTGTAATCTAAATATTGTAGCCAGCTATGAATACTTTAACTGAACTTTGAAATTAAAGCAGTGAAATGGAATGATATTACTTTAATGCTGCCGTTTGAATTTCAACGACACTCGGGTTCATTCCGGAAAAGGAATGGACCCTGCTTGGTAATGCAATTGGGACAATGAGCAACAAAGGTTCATGCTAAGTTGCTGTAATTTTGTGATGCAACAATTTTAAAAGCTGAGGTCTGCCATGCAGTTCTAAAACTTTACGTGCTACCAGTCTTCCTTGTTGGTTGATTGAAGGTTTGAAACCGTCGATCGAGGAGGTGGCGACAGTCACTCATTTTCGGCCGTCGCTGTTGCAGAAGCTGGATGTTGGCGCGCCTTCTTCTCGACACGGTCACCAGGCGAAACGGGCTCTTGATGTGCGCCAGCTAATGCTTCCCGTCCGCGACACCGTGTCAGAAACTATCATAGCAAGTCGAGCGCAATTAAATGCTGCCAAACCCCGAAAGCGCGGCAACTCGCGGGAGCGTCACACAACACACCTGCTCCACCGCCCTACTCCAGCCAGACCCTCTCTGCTCGCGCTCCATGCGGCAGAGTTAACACTACCAATGATCCTAAACACTTTGGTTCTCCACACGACCTATCGATGTATTCGTTCGATAGCATAGTTTTCCTTAGGCCAGACCCAGCGTAAAAATACAAATAATATTTATAAAACAAACCAATTTAACATCGACAAAAATGCATATATATATATATATACAAATAGTAAAACAATTACAATATATAAAGACACAGAAATGCCATATCTTCAGGTAACAAAATAAGGAAAAAAATGTATAGTACAGTAGATGGAAATAGGAGGATATGCATTTCCGGCGTTACAGACTCGAACCTCCGCCGGGACCAGCCGCACAGTCCATGACTGCAGCGCCCTAGACCGCTGGCTAATCCCGCCCGGCATAGCCTTCGTTACAGCCCTAATCTGTAATCTTATCTTCATTGTGGTTATGTGAAACATACGATGGCGGCAGTAGAATCGCTATGCAGTCAGTTTCCAACGCCGTTCTGTAAATTTTCTCACTAGTGCTCCTCGAAAAGAAAGTCGCCTTCCCATTTGAGCTCCCGATGCATCTCCGTAATACTTGTGTGTCGTTCGAACGTAACAATAACAAATGCAGCAGTCCGCCTCCGAATTGCTTCGGTATCCTACTTTAATCCAATCTGGTGCGGATTCCAAACACTCGAACGGTACTCAAGAATGGGTCGCACTAGTGTCTTATATAGGTGAACGGCCTTATCGCAGTGGTAACACCGGTTCCCGTCAGATCACCGAAGTTAAGCGCTGTCGCGCTGAGCTAGCACTTGGATGGGTGACCATCTGATCTGCCGAGCAGACACGGCCGTCGATCGGTGCCGTTGCGCTTTCAAGGCCTTTTCGGACGGAGTTTCGTTTAGTTTAGTGTCTTATATGAGGTGTCCTAAAATTCTTCCATAAAACCGAAATCGACCATTCGCTTTCGCTACTATAGTCCTTACATACTCACTCCACTTCACACTGCTTTGCAACGTTACAACTGGATAATTTACCGACGTGACTGTGTCACATAGCACTACCTACTGTATTCGAAGCTATGGCCTTATTTTTCCTACACATCCGCATTAACTTACATCGTCCTACATTTACAGTCAGCTGCCATTCATCATCACACCAACTAGAAATTTTGTCTAAATCTTCTTGTGCCCGCATCTCGTGGTCGTGCGGTAGCGTTCTCGCTTCCCACGCCCGGGGTCCCGGGTTCGATTCCCGGCGGGGTCAGGGATTTTCTCTGCCTCGTGATGGCTGGGTGTTGTGTGCTGTCCTTAGGTTAGTTAGGTTTAAGTAGTTCTAAGTTCTAGGGGACTGATGACCATAGATGTTAAGTCCCCTAGTGCTCAGCGCCATTTAAAGCCGGCCGAAGTGGCCGCGCGGTTCTGGCGTTGCAGTCTGGAACCGCGAGACCGCTACGGTCGCAGGTTCGAATCCTGCCTCGGGCATGGATGTGTGTGATGTCCTTAGGTTAGTTAGGTTTAACTAGTTCTAAGTTCTAGGGGACTAATAACCTCAGCAGTTGAGTCCCATAGTGCTCAGAGCCAGCCATTTCTTCTTGTATCCTCCTGCAGTTACTCAGCGATCACATCTTCCCATATACCACAGCATCATCAGCAGACGGCCGCAGACTACAGTTTACTGTGTCCACCAGCTCATTTATGTATGTAGAAAATAACAGCGGTCCTATCACACTTCCCTGGTGCACTCCTGACTATACCCTTGTCTCTGATGAGCACAGATTCAAGAGGCGAGACAAAGTAATAAAAAGTGATCGTTATTGGGTTATAAAATTATGTTCACGAATTCCAAATAGTCAGTTTCTACAACCACTTCTAAAGTTTTTCTTTGCCTGATTACGATCTTTCGTTCTGTGAATGTTATGCCACTACAAATTTCACAACTGACGACATTTGCTGTGGCTCTGGAGTAGGATCCCCAACTTGTTACATGTAGAGACACATCAACCTTGTGAATTAACAAGATGTGCGGCCTTGATGGTTCACATCAGAGTTAAAAATGTGCCCTGATTCGCGTTTACATCGCATCCTGACTGTGGGAAAAAATCTCAAAGTAGTAGAAGCAGTTTGAATTCAGCTTCTGGAAGAGGTCATAAGTATGCGCCTTCCTCGACAGCACCTCAAATGCCCTAACCCCTCTAGTATTAGCATGATTCGCTAATTACGCCACCGCTGAAGGAAAGTTGAATGTCAGCAGAACCAGAATTACGTGTGACAAACTGGATATGTTGTGCATTATGCGACTTCAGTCTAAAAAAGAAACATGGTCCCTCGAAGGGCAGAAGCGGCAAACTCTTTACTCTTTTATAACCATCACATGTGCTTAAAATTATCATTGTAAAGAGTTAAGCTCTTGCTGTATTATCTGTTGGCTATTGTCTCGGAATCTTTTAGGATTATTTTAACGTTTCGCAAGTCTGAGTGACTGGCATTGTAGAAGATTCACCCTCCACTGTTGATGGCTGCGAAAGCCTCGATAATTCTGTACTTCAGCTCTTCCATGACACGTGCAGTAAATGGAAGAATTTTTAATTTTCAGAAGAATTTATTCCTGAACTAATGAATATATTACATTCTGTACAATGAATGAAATGTCTTTACTACATTGTTCATCACGTGGAATTACGCTATTTGTGACACGCCAAGGGCAAATGTTGCCCGTAGTTACTGCTCCTGAGAGCACAGAAAGTTACACCGCCTTCCATCTGGCTTACCTGCTAAACAGGCGTCGGCAGCAGTAGCGTGGCACCCAGTAAAATGTGACCTTTCAATGGCTCTGAGCACTATTGGACTTAACTTCTAAGGTCATCAGTCCCCTAGAACGTAGAACTAATTAAACCTGACTAACCTAAGGACATCACACACGTCCATGCCCGAGGCACGATTCGAACCTGCGATCGTAGCGGTCGCGCGGTTCCAGATTGTAGCGCCTAGAACCGCTCGGCCACCACGGCCGGCGACCTTTCAATGTCGTAACTATAATGGGCTAGCAAGTGACGGCTAAATGCACTAATAAAATTATAGTCACTGTTATATACTTCTGATTATAGGACACAGTAACGAGCCGACATCGTTGACTATCTACTCGTAAGCATGTGGGTGGTGAACGTGTGGGTGGTGAACGTCTATTGATTGATGATGCGAATGATAATTAAATGTGTGTAGCAGCGTTGATGGCCGATTAGTTGAGTAAATGAGCTTGATCATATGTTCATATATTAGATACTAAAAACAGTTGTTGACCCGTGTCTGGTAAGTCTCAGTGCAAAGACAACTGATGATTAACCACTGAAATTTCTCCATCTCCTCATAACTGCAGCCACCCAAATCCATTTGAATCTGCTCATTGTATGCAAACCTTGGTTTCACCCTTCAGTTTTCAGTCCCCCACACGTCCCTCTATTATCACATCATGTAATTTTTGTTGTGTAATGAGGCATCCTACTGACGTATCTCCTTTTTTAGTCAACTTTTTCCATAAAGCTATTTTATCCTCAATCTGATACATACATCTTCATTACTTATCCATTCAGGCCTCAGCATTCTTAGTCAACGCCACGTCTGAAATGTTTCAATCTTCTTCTTGTTTGAACCGTTTATCGTCCACATTTCACTTAAATTCGAGGGGGACATAGTGTGGTAGAATGCACTTTCTGCCTCAGCAATGCTGATACTGTAGCTGCAACCATACCAGAGGGGTATCCTTAGGGATGCCAGACTAACGTATACTCACTGAAGACGGATAGCCTTCTCACTAGTTACAGAGACAACCGTAAGGGTAACTGTTTATGTCCCATAGTGCTTCGAGCCATCTGAACCATTTTATGGATAACTGAGTAATCAGGACCTGTATCACTACCCAACATCACCACTATGTATTGATACTGCAGAAATTCTAAAAGCACAGGATCTACATCCATTATATTACTGGAGAACATGCAGCTCTACTATATTGTTGAATATTGATGGCATCCTTCAGGGTAAAATATTCTGGAGATAACATAACCCCCCCCCCCCCCATTCGGATGTCTGGGCAGGAAGTACTCATGAGGATGCTCTCATCACAAAAATAACTCTGGTATTTTACAACCAGAGCGTGGGATATTAGATCCCTTAATGGTGTAGAAGAAATAATGCATTTAAAGACAGAAATGCAGTAGTTGAATTTGCAAATAGGGGCATTAGTGAATTGCGATGGAAAGATAACAAAATATTTTCTCAGGTGAGTACAGAATTGTAAATACAACATGAAATAGGAGTAATGCAGGAACAGGTCTAATAATGAATATGAAAACTGAAATGTGGATAAACTACTACAAACAGGCTAATGAAAGCTTTACAGTGACAAAGGTAGACACGGAGTCAACACCCTGCACATTATTACAAGTCCACTAAAAGCCTACGAGCTCCGCAGCTGATAAGAGATTGAAACTAACTTATTCAGATAGCTAGGGAATTATAAACTGAATTCCAATTACGGGCTGACACTGCTTAGCAGAAGAAGGAAGAAAATGAAAATTAATAGGGGAATATGGACTGGGGGAGTTTTGCACAGAGCGAAATTTTATCATCGCTAACACTTCGTTTGTGAATCATGAAAGTAGTTGTATACGTGGAGGTGATCTGGAGATTTGAAAGTTCTAGACAGAATACATAATAAGTCAAAAATTTATAAACCATTCTGTAAACTACATGACATTTCCAGAGGCAGATGTTGTTTCTGACTGTAATTTATTAATTACGAAATCTATACAAAAATTGAATAAATCGTAGAAATGTAAGAGATCTAGCAGGTAGGACATGGATAAACTGAAACAACCACAAATCGCTCGGAGTTTCACACTTAGCGTTAAGCAATGACAAAAGGAGAGAGTAGGAAGGAGTAACTTCGAGAGATAAGGTAGTGGAGAAGTTAGAGGAACAACTAGACACAAACACAAATTAGATACCCATGCATAACCCACGATGTATTAAATATTAAAAAATGAAAGCCTAAATATAAAAAATCAGCAAATGAAGCAGATATAAAAATGAATACAGGTGGCTAAAAATGTGTAACAGAAAGTGAAGCTATCAAAGAAAGAAAGGCTACAAGAGGAACGGAAAGCTGTCGCAAGGGCTGCAGCGATCTGCTAGAAGTGAGGTTGTAACCTCCTCCTTCCTAATCGGGTTTCTGAATTGCGATATAGCATGCCTAATGAAATTTTATGGTGAGTAAGACTATCGTTACCGAAAGAAAATAACACTGGTTAGTTGGAGGAGAGTGTACAACAGAGTGTTCTGAAGGAAGAATCTATTTTAAGCTTAAGCTAAATACTGATGACAATTTAGAAATGGGTGGAACATCGCTCACTAATGACATAGGGTGGGGGAAAGAGTACCACGTAATATCTACTACAAAAATTACTGATAATACAAAGAAAACACTGGTTAGCTAAAAAGGGGATAATTAAATGACCGGCCAGCCCGCTAGGTCAATGAATCTCCAGAATCTTCAGAAAGTTGATGGCAAAGAAATTTAAGCAAATGATCACTGGCGTTGCAACAGAAGGTTGTCACGCTTTTCCACAGCACAACAGTTCACGAGAAAATAAATGAATCATAAAGCACTGAGTTTGCAGTTACTTATTCTGAAATATTAAATTTTGAAAGTAAAGTTAAAAGGAGTTACTGTTTAAAAAAAATGTAACTTAAACTTCGTTATGTAAAAAAGGCAAGCAATTTCCTTTTGATTAGTGAAAGACTAAAGTGAATTTACTGCAACTGCAACTGCAATGAGCAACTGATTTTACTTTCAAAATAACAACAATAAGATACTTACCAAACTAGCGGAAGTCAGTCGCTAAGCTAAACACAGAATAAATGAAATTGCGCACTCTTGATTTGTGCTGTATCTTTAGTTATCAGTTTTGCCAGGGAAATTTTACGTTAATTTCAGTGAATAAAGTTACTAGTCGAAATTGCAAATTATTTAAACGTCTGCAATACTAAAGCAGAAAATTTATACTGAAACCGGTCGTTAGCAAACACACAAAACTGGCAGTAAATAGTTAATCACTTTTCATACTCTTATATACACTCGGTGATTGCATGGAAAGGAAAGCGACCCTGCGTGGTAATAGTGTCTGAAGACAGTGACAAAACAGTTGCCCTACAGGTTGTAACTATTGCAGGATTTTATTCAAGTTAGTCATACTTTGTGAAAGAAATGTCACAGGGTAATTACTATGTAAGTTCATAATTTTTCGCTTAACAGTCTTACAATGTTGTAAGTGTGCGGATGACGAAGAATGCAGCCGATGACAGTGCTGAGCTGCTGCTGGATGAGAGCCCCGAGTCGTCTCCAGAGCCACGGATAATCATGGGACAGGCGATGGTTGGAACTGCAGCTTCCTCCGCCTGTCCCCTCCTACCGTGCTCTCAGTACTCGCGGGGTAACGAATTAGCCGCACCTCTACTGGCGCGATCATAGCTGCACCCGCGACTGCGGGAGCGCCCATCAAACACTTCCGCACTCACTCATGATTCAAGCTGCTCTGCTTCCTCTCTACTCGCTACGTGACAGAGACTCTCCATACACTAAGATAAGCAACGGCACAGCCACTACTATTTCGTCGTTGCTATCGACAATTGCTTTTGACAATGTTCATTGGAATACTCTCTTTCAAATTCTGAAGGTGGCAGGCGTAAAATACAGGGAGCGAAAGGCTATTTAAAATTTGTACAGAAACCAGATGGCAGTTATAAGAGTCGAGGGGTATGAAAGGGAAGCAGTGGTTGGGAAAGGAGTGAGACAGGGTTGTGGCCTATTCCCGATGTTATTCATTCTGTATATTGAGCAAGCAATAAAGAAAACAAAAGAAAGGTTCGGAGTAGGTATTAAAATCCATGGAGAAGAAATAAAAACTTTGAGGTTCGCTAATGACATTGTAATTTTGTCAGAGACAGCAAGGGACTTGGAAGAGCAGGTGAACGGAATGCACAGTGTCCGGAAAGGAGGGTATAAGATGAACATCAACAAAAGCAAAACGAGGATAATGGAATGTAGTCGAATTAAGTCGGGTGATGCTGAGGGAATTAGATTAGGAAATGAGACACTTAGAGTAGTAAAGGAGTTTTGTTATTTGGGGAGCAAAGTAACTGATGGTGGTAGAAGCAGAGAGAATATAAAATGTAGACTGGCTATGGCAAGGAAAGCGTTTCTGAAGAAGAGAAATTTGTTAACATCGAGTATAGATTTAAATGTCAGGAAGTCGTTTCTGAAAGTATTTGTATGGAGTGTAGCCATGTATGGAAGTGAAGCGTGGACGATAAGTAGTTTAGACAAGAAGAGAATAGAAGCTTTCGAAATGTGGTGCTACAGAAGAATGCTGACTATTAAATGGGTAGATCACATAACTAATGAGGAAGTATTGAATAGAAATGGGGAGAAGAGGAGCTTGTGGCACAACTTGACTAGAAGAAGGGATCGGTTGGTAGGACATGTTCTGAGAGATCGAGGGATCACCGATTTATTATTGGAGGGCAGCGTGGAAGGTAAAAATCGTAGAGGGAGACCAAGAGATGAATACACTAAGCAGATTCAGAAGGAGCTAGGCTGTAGTAAGTACTGGACATGACGAAGCTTGCACAGGATAGAGTAGCATGGAGAGCTGCATCAAACGAGTCTCAGGACTGAAGACCGCAACAACAACAACATCGATACATGTCAATAAAGTTCCCTTGGCTATTGCCCAGCAATTTGCAATATTTTCATTATATTTACAATATAGTTATAGTCAGTTATAGTCAGAAATATACGCATTATTACATCAATTACGTATTAAATATAGTTTCTGTAATAAAACGTACAGATTAAGAATCAGAAGTACACAAGTTATCAACGGATATTAAACGGCGAAATTTGTGGATGGTGCAGAAGGTATTTTATCTGTATTTACAGTGCTACAAGGTGTCTGCTTCTTTTGTCTACGAGGGCCACGTGTAGATCCTCTTGCGGTGTGTTGGACCGTCTACGACCTCAGTCATGCTTTCGCATTGGATTTCCAGTTACAGTGGCCTTTATCGACCGTGCGATGGTGCTTCTGGACACACCCATTACTTGGTAACACTAGTGACACTTTGACAAGTTTCGAACCTTTCAACTGCTCGTCCACGATCGTAAGCACTCGAATGATGTCTTGCAGACCTGTTACGGTACCACACGGAATGTTACAGTAATCGGTTCAACCACAACCTTTGTCAAATACTGTACTACATGAGTGTTGAATGTATACAGAGCGTTAATGCACAGACTTCGCTGCAGTTAACACTTCCCGTCTTCTACATTTACTTTTACTATCATAGGTGGGGTGTCGCATAGCATTTGTTCCGTAGCGACTGTCAGTTGCTACTTAGCAAGTATCAGCTGTCCCTTAGCAGCTGTCAAGCAGTGTATATAAGAGGAACGGAGACAAATCGGGACTCGTCCTAGCAACGACACGGACCGCAAACGGAGAAATCCACTGTCGTAAGTGACTTTCACAAACCGTGGGTTGTTATGGCCAGGCGCATGGGAACGAGCGTAGGTGTTTGAGGCCCATGTCTCAGAACGTGGAATTCGGAAGTTTGCATGCTCGGTAAAGCACGATAGACGGCAGTCAGTAGCACATTTCACAACAGAGTACAATACTAGTGTAGGCACAGGTGATTCGCAGCAAAGTGTCAGCGGACGTTGTTGGACACGTGGCTCTGCAGCATTGGCCCAACAACATCATCAGTTGGGATTGCAGTGAGCACTGGATTTTTCGAGTTTGGACCGTGGATCGATGGATACGGGTCGCCCGGTCGAAAATGTCATGTTACCATTACACCTGGTAGATGGCCCCCACACGACAAGCTGCCACCCAAGATTAGATTACATTACATTAGATTAGTACTTGTTCCATAGATCATGAATACGACAGTTCGTAATGATGTGGAACGTGTCATGTTAATAAAAGGTGTCCATACAAGATATTACATTACACAAAATATTACACGACACTTAATATTTAATTTTTTGTGGGTATTGGGGCATTACTCACTTACTATATACAAAAATTCATCTAAGTTGCCATTAAGAAATTCTTTTAATTTCCTTTTAAATGCTATATTGCTATCTGTCAGACTTTTGATGCTATTAGGTAAGTGACCAAAGACTTTTGTGGCAGCATAAATTACCACCTTCTGAGCCAAAGTTAGATTTAACCTTGAGTAATGAAGATCATCCTTTCTCCTAGTGTTGTAGCCATGTACACTGCTATTACTTTTGAATTCGTTCGGATTGTTAATAACAAATTTCATAAGTGAATATATATATATATATATATATATATATATATATATATATATATGTGTGTGTGTGTGTGTGTGTGTGTGTGTGTGTGTGTGTGTGTGTGTGTGTGTGTGTGTGTGTGTGTGTATATATATATGTATATATATATTATGAGGCTACAGTGAAGATCTCTAGCTCTTTAAATAAGTGTATGCAGGATGATCTTGGATGAGCGCCAGCAATTATTCTGATTACACGCTTTTGTGCAATGAACACTCTTTTACTCAATGATGAGTTACCCCAGAATATGATGCCATACGAAAGCAGAGAATGAAAATAGGCGTGGTAAGCCAATTTACTCAGATGTATATCGCCAAAATTTTCAATGACCCTAATAGCATAACTAGCTGAACTCAAACGTTACAGCAGACCCTCAGTGTGTTTTTTCCACTTCGACCCCTCATCAATGCATACACCTAGAAATTCTTAATATTCTACCTTAGCTACCGATTTCTGATCGAAGTCTATATTTATTAATGGTGTCATTCCATTTACTGTGTGGAACTGTAGATCTGTGTTTTGTCAAAGTTTAATGAGAGCCAATTTGCAGAGAACCACTTAATGATTTTCTGAAAAACATCGTTTACCATTTCACCAGTTAATTCTTGTCTATTGGGTGTGATAGCTATACTTGTATCATCGGCAAAAATTACCAGCTTTGCATCTTTGTGAATATAGAATGGCAAGTCATTAATATATATTAAGAACAGCAGAGGACCCAAGACCGAACCTTGCGGCACCCCATTCTTGATTGTTCCCCAGTTTGAGAAATCACCAGTTTTTTTGCAAGTAAAGGGCAATTCGAAACATGTTCAACGCTACGGATGTAGGCAGTATTCCGCTATGGGATACTTTCACCTGGGCATCCAGAGGACCTAGTCTAGCAATACGACGACAGTTCAGAAAGTAATCTCCGTTCTATTGTAAAGAAAAAATTGACATAGAAAAAAAGACAAAGGCTACACAGAAAAAAATTTATTGTGTACTTATTGAAACTACAGCTTTAAGCTATTTTTGAACACAGTCACCATTTCAATATGTAAAAGCGTTTGTCATAGCTTTTCACTAACTTGCAAATTCCTTCTTATAATTCTGCCGCTGAGGTGCGTAGCCACTCTTTCAAGGCATTTTGAGATTCGTCGTCGTCATCACCGAAGTGCTGCGAAGCGAGCCACTTTTAGGCTTTTACGTACACCACTCAAGTTTCGTCACCAATCATAATTCGCAATTATAACCAATATGGTAAGGTGCCATCAGCGATCTGTTCTTGATGATCAGTTAGTAAAAACAGTAAAGATAGCAAATTATCTCATTTATTGAATGATTAAAAGTGCTAAAACTGGTCATGTTAATAGATGAGATATTCTGCGATCCTGACTGTTTCTAGCGATTGAGGAGCAATTGTCCCAAAAAATCTCATTTCGTGTCGTAGCGTGAAAGGAAGGCACAGCCCATTCATTTGGTTTTGTGGATCTCTGTGAGCAATTTAGAAACTCACTGAGCCCAGAACTTTTGGCAGGCTAAGTTATCGGTGACAACCTCGTAAAAATCCGTAAGAGATGTTTGCGGCAATTGTTCATAAAGTTCAGAGATGATGAATCTAGAATTTTCACGAACTGTTTCGTCAATTTTCTTGACAAGAGCAACCACAACAAACGGCCTATCCCTCCTCCCTTTGTCACGAGTGTTTATTATACCATTTTCAGAAATCGAACCCATTTCTACGTAACACCTTCAACCATAACACAACACAAATTGACGATGAATGTCTGCTGCTGAAACGTCTTACGCCGAAAGAAATCTTATTACTACTCGCACTTCACATTTTACAGGATCTTTTTCTTATTACAGTGCCCATATTTTAAAATTACAAAAAGCGAATGGGTTAAGAAATGCGGTTCACACTTTCAAAGCTTGAAGGTTACTCAATCAGAGAACATGAAGATGTGGTAATTGCGTGGCTCTGCGCACATATACCAGCGCCGCGATGAATCGGCGGTTAGTTTCCTAACCGTCACCGCAGAAGGCACCATGGCGGCTTCGGACTTTATGAACATTGTTGCGTACCACGTCCATTCCTTCAAGCTTGATATCTGCCATAAAGATGATGGCATCTTTCAGCAGCGTAATTGTCCTAGAACAGAATCATACTGCATTGGTTTGAGAAGCACGATTGTGAACTCACGTTGATGTCTTAGCCATCAAATTCGCCTGATCTGGACCCGATGTAACACATCTGGTACGATATCGGACGGCAGTTCCGCGCTTTAAACCGCCGGCATGTAGTTTGGGAAAATTTCGTGATCTTTTTGTAGGCATGTGGTACCACTCACATCCAGAACTACACCGGGAGCTTGTCTAATCCATACCACGCAGAATCACCGGTCTAGTGCGCTGTCTAAGATAGATCAGCTAGCTACCCATTTACTCGTAATGTTTTTCCTCACTTCTTATAATGCTTCCTTCGGATGTTACTTTATCTGTTCTAGAACATTTTCCGTCCAATAAAAAGTACTTGATCTTATGGATAAAAATTCTTTCGAGCAGGTCAGAAATTTGTTAGGATACTCCATATTATTGTATCTTTGTTATCAGTCATCTGATACAGCGCTTCAAATAAAAACTGGTCCGAATAATGTTGGCAAGGGCTGCCACGACGAACTTTTGTTCGGGAGCCTGAGGCACATTTCAGCAATTACTCGAGCGTTGAACAAGGGTGTTAGAACAATGGTTACAGCTCAGAAGTGTTCGGAGAAGAAAATATGTAACCGCTGCGTTTTCGGTGACTGTGTCTGCTATTCCTATTCACGGTGACAACCAAAAACTAAAGACTCATCTCTACCCATTGTGCCTGGAGACAATGTCCCGGGTAATAACACGAGATAAAGGCCATTACTACTGTGCCTGCCTTCCTCGTCGTCTAACAATTACGTGAGCATCAGTCGTTCAGGTTCGACACTTCTGAATCTGTCACCTAGTCACCTACTTCGCAAGCCTAGCGTAGAAAAGATGTAAAATGGCGGAACGTCATGGCCCCAACTAGTTATCGATATGAAGCTGCGCTGCCATTGCTGCCGGATGATATGTATGTATTAAACAAAATGTTAAGAAAGAAGAGAATGCGAAGGCGTAACGTCCAGTCGACATCGAAGTCATTCGAGACAGAAAAGCATTTAAATGCTATATATACTTTCACTAATGAAGTATTAAATGCTGTGAGCAACCGGAAGTCACCCGTTGGGATTTTTTGTGATCTATCAAAGGCCTTTGATTGTGTAAATCGTGGAATACTTCTAGATAAGCTCAAGTATTGTGGTATGAGTGGGGCAGTGCTCAAATGGTTTAAATCATACCTAACTGGAAGAGTGCAGAAAGTTGAAATAAACAGTTCACATAATATGCAAAAAACTGGTGATTTCTCAGACTGGGGAACAATCAAGAATGGGGTGCCGCAAGGTTCGGTCTTGGGTCCTCTGCTGTTCTTAATATATATTAATGACTTGCCATTCTACATTCACGAATATGCAAAGCTGGTAATTTTTGCCGATGATACAAGTATAGCTATCACACCCGACAGACAAGAATTAACTAGTGAAATTGTAAGCGATATTTTTCAGAAAATCATTAAGTGGTTCTCTGCAAATGGGCTCTCATTAAACTTTGACAAAACACAGTATATACAGTTCCACACAGTAAATAGAATGACCCCATTAATAAATATAGACTTCGATCAGAAATCGGTAGCTAAGGTAGAATATTAAGAATTTCTAGGTGTATGCATTGATGAGGGGTTGAAGTGGAAAAAACACACTGAGGATCTGCTGTAACGTTTGAGTTCAGCTAGTTATGCTATTAGGGTCATTGAAAATTTTGGCGATATACATCTGAGTAAATTGGCTTACCACGCCTATTTTCATTCTCTGCTTTCCTATGGCATCATATTCTGGGGTAACTCATCATTGAGTAAAAGAGTGTTCATTGCACAAAAGCGTGTAATCAGAATAATTGCTGGAGCTCATCCAAGATCATCCTGCATACAATTATTTAAAGAGATAGAGATCTTCACTGTAGCCTCATAATATATATATATTCACTTATGAAATTTGTTATTAACAATCCGAACGAATTCAAAAGTAATAGCAGTGTACATGGCTACAACACTAGGAGAAAGGATGATCTTCCCTACTCAAGGTAAAATCTAACTTTGGCTCAGAAAGGGGTAAATTATGCTGCCACAAAAGTCTTTGGTCACTTACCTAATAGCATCAAAAGTCTGACAGATAGCCATATAGCATTTAAAAAGAAATTAAAAGAATTTCTTAATGGCAATTCCTTCTACTCATTAGATGAATTTTTGTATATAGTATGTGGGTAATTTCCCAACCTGAAAAAAAAAACAATTGGGTGTCATGTAATATTTTGTCTAATGTAATATCATGTATAGACACCATTTATTAACCTGACACGTTCAAATGGCTCTGAGCACTATGGGACTCAACTGCTGTGGTCATAAGTCCCCTAGAACTTAGAACTACTTAAACCTAACTAACCTAAGGACATCACACACGTCCATGCCCGAGGCAGGATTCGAACCTGCGACCGTAGCGGTCGTGCAGTTCCAGACTAACCTGACACGTTCCACATCATTACGAAGTGTCGTATTCATGATCTATGGAACAAGTAGTAATCTAATCTAATCTATACATTCTTCATATCTACTGAAACGCTGCCATTATGGAATGTGCCAGTATATTAATTTAAAATTAAGGTAATAATGATGATAATAGTAATGTTGTTTTATCTTGACGCACAAAAACTCGGAAGAACTGTATTCTCTTACTGAGCGGTTCACCTCACTTGTACGGAAAAGACGTATGAAATTCTGAGGTCCTGTAGCACCAATGGACGACTCTCACTTGACCTTCCACGCCATCAACAGAAACTGACAATACAAAATACATTGACTGGTAGACGCCCATAGTGACCGCACCGGAATCGGCACTGACTCACTGGCGACTACACGAATTAGATATACGAATGAAATCAATACACATTTCATTGCCACGAATCGAACAGCAAGAAATCTGAAACTTAAAAACCCCTGGAGGTAAGAAAGAAAAAAGGCTCAAAGTTAAATGATGAGCAAGTTTTGGGAAGATAAGAACAAATAAGTCAGTGCTACGTAATGGTTTCAATTCACCCTCTAGGGTGAAACTATATAAGGTATTAGGGTTATAAGTGCAGGTATTTTTACTGGTGAATGAAACCATGTACTGAACAACTTTACATCAGTATTTACTTCATTTACAGACTAATAATTATAGCTATCAGGAATAGCATGTTTTATGTTGGTTAATACCTCAAAATACATGTGGCAAGAGGAAGACTGTTAAATGCAGAGGCAAAACGACTAACACGATGGACTGGGTACATACCAAGGCAGCAATCACTACAAATCTGCACTAATATTCCTAATTAGGGTCAACACGCACACGCACATATATATATATATATATATATATATATATATATATATATATATATATTAGTAATTTTGGTTCCTACTGGCATCAGCTATCCAGGCTTAAAATTTCGTGACACAATTTTTGTCCACCCTATATATATATATATATATATATATATATATATATATATATATATATATGGTGTTACAAAAAGGTACAGCCAAACTTTCAGGAAACATTCCTCACACACAAATAAAGAAAAGATGTTATGTGGACATGTGTCCGGAAACGCTTAATTTCCATGTTAGAGCTCATTTTAGTTTCGTCAGTATGTACTGCACTTCCTCGATTCACCGCCATGATTTCATACATGATACTCTATCTGTGCTGCTAGAAATGGTTCTGAGCACTATGGGACTTAACATCTGTGGTCATCAGTCCCCTAGAACGTAGAACTACTTAAACCTAACTAACCTAAGGACATCACACACATCCATGCCCGAGGCAGGATTCGAACCTGCGACCGTAGCAGTCGCGCGGCTCCGGACTGAGCGCCTAGAGCCGCGAGATCACCGCGGCCGGCTGTGCTGCTAGAACATGTGCCTTTACAAGTACGACATAACATGTGGTTCATGCACGATGGAGCTCCTGCACATTTCAGTCGAAGTGTTCGTTCGCTTCTCAACAACAGATTCGGTGACCGATGGATTGGTAGAGGCGGACCAATTACATGGCCTCCACGCTCTCCTGACCTCAACCCTCTTGACTTCCATTTATGGGGGCATTTGAAAGCTCTTGTCTACGCAACCCCGGTACCAAATGTAGAGACTCTTCGTGCTAATATTGTGGACGGCTGTGACACAATACGCCATTCTCCAGGGCTGCATCAGCGCATCAGGGATTCCATGCGACGGAGGGTGGATGCATGTATCCTCGCTAACGGAGGACATTTTGAACATTTCCTGTAACACAGTGTTTGAAGTCACGCTGGTACGTTCTGTTGCTGTGTGTTTCCATTCCATGATTAATGTGATTTGAAGAGAAGTAATAAAATGAGCTCTAACATGGAAAGTAAGCGTTTCCGGACACATGTCCACATAAAATATTTTCTTTCTTTGTGTGTAAGTAATGTGTCCTGAAAGTTTGGCCGTACCTTTTTGTAACACCCTGTATATATATAGGGTGGAGATTATATATATAGGGTGGAGAAAAATCGTGTCACGAAATTTTAAGCATGGATAGCTGATGCCAATAGGAACCAAAATTACTAATGTTGTGTAGGTCGACAACACACCATGTTTAAACTACAGAAACTTGGCGCCACGCGCTCCGGTTGGTCGCGTGATTGGCCTGTTACCAGATGTTCTGGACAACGCATGACCGCAAATGCTTTTGCTGCCGGAGATCGCGATGTATCCAAGGCATCCCGTACGTTCGGTGGAAATGCGCCAGCCTTCCACTCTGGGGGCCTGGGGGCGAATCCACCGGGTTCCCGACATGTCCATTGTAGTTTCATGATACATGCCAGGAACAAACGCGTCAACAGCCGCTAGTTACGGTACAAATTGTGTCGGCTCTGAAAAGGACCTATTTTGTAGCCAGGGCATTGTTTACTTAAAGTAGGTGCTCGAAATGGCGCCCCTCTGACGCGATACAAGCTTGGTAACGTCGAACGGTGTTTTGCCGAACTCTTTCAAAGATTCCTAGCACTGCCTGATGTGATTGGCGGCATGTTGAATGCGATCCATTAATTCCTTTTCGTTTCTAGGTGGTTCACGTCCGGGTGGGTGAACTAGAACCTTGAAACACCCCCACGGGAAAAAGTCTGGTGGTGTGAGGTCTGGCGATCGCGGGGGCCATGTCTTGCGAGCACCTCTGCCAATTTCCCGGCCGTCGAATAGTTCATTTAAATATCCTTGCACAGCACGACTGTTTGTGTGGGCGCCCCACGAAGCTGCAACCACATGCATAGCCGTATGTATAGGGGAACATCTTCCAGCAGGCCGGGTAGAGTTTCTTGCAAAAAGTCAGGGATCTTTTCTCTGGTAAGTCGAGGAGGTAGACGGATGGGCCCAATCAGATGGTCACCCACAATACCTGCCCAAATGTTGAGCGAAAACCGTTCCTAGTGTCGGTGGACGTACGTGACGTGTGGATTCAATGGTTCTAAAGGCCATCCCGATTGAAGGTGCACTCGTTGGTAAACAACACAGTGGCGGGGAAGTCGGGATCTCGTGCAACACGTCGCAGAAACCACCGTGTTCGTACCATTAAGTTTCGGGAATGCAGCCGCATGTATTCTGCTTCTTCTTCTAATATTTCGGCTGTATACCTTTCAGCCATCTTCAGAGAGAGCCGTACGACTGACGCTCCAGCGCTCGCTCCATCCTTTTAAACTCGCGGACCGCGCCACTGCGCATGCGGCCACAGATAAACAAGGCGCCAGTGATGTTGATTGGCGGCAAAGACGTACAATATGCGTGAGTTACGTCTGTGACTGCGCATTCGATCCATGCTGGGAGGTCGATATATTACTGGGAGCTGAACTGTAGCGACGTCTTTGTAAGTTCAATATTGAAAGTGCCGGATTCCATGATTTATCTAATGTGAAACCGCTGTCTCTATTAATTAAATTCTTTGTCAAGCGGATTTCAATGGCCTCTTTTACTACGGAGTCCCAGAAAGATGAAACAGAAGCCAGAATTTCGACATTTTCATATACCATAGAGTGACCAGAATCAATACAATGCTCTGCCACAGCCGATTTACTGGGTTGTAAGAGCCGAGTGTACCTGCGATGTTCCGTACACCTCTCTTGGACTGTACGATTCGTTTGTCCGATGTATGAAAGGCCACATTCACATGGTATCTTGTAAACTCCAGGCTTGCGGAGTAGTAAGTCATCTTTAACGGAACCCAGGAGTGCAGCCGTCTTCGCCGGTGGACGAAAAATCACTTTTACTTTTAGTGAGGATCCGTCCTATTTTGGATGAAAGGCTTCCCACATACGGCAGGAAAGCCATGGATTTAAATGTTTCCTCATCTTCTGCATTCCTTATGGACACCTTAGGTTTTTTTTGTAGTGCCTTACGTATCTGTTGTGGAGAATACCCGTTGTCCTCAAAAACTCTCTTCAGATGTAAAAGTTCGTCTTTTAAACTACTTTCATCAGATATGACGTGTGCTCGGTGTACCAAAGTTCTTAGAACACTACTCGTCTGCGAAGGATGGTGACAGCTATTTGCATGTAAATATAAGTCCGTATGGGTCGGTTTCCGATATACTGCATGACCCAAAGTGCCATCTTCTTTGCGCCGAACCAAGACATCCAAAAATGGAAGACATCCCTCCTTTTCCACTTCCATTGTGAACTGAATTTGTCCATGGATAGAATTCAGATGGTTTAAGAAGTCCTGCAATTTGTCCTCGCCATGGGGCCACACTACAAAGGTATCGTCAACGTACCTCCAAAAAACTGTAGGCTTCAAACTAGCAGACTCCAGGGCCTTCTCCTCGAAGTCCTCCATAAATAAATTGGCCACCAAGGGTGACAAAGGACTACCCATGGCAACACCGTCAGTCTGTTCAAAAAAGTCGTTATTAAATAAAAAGTATGTGGAGGTCATCACATGGTGAAACAAAGCTAAAATCTCCTTATCAAAACTTTTTCCAATGAGATCTAAAGATTCAGAAAGAGGTACCTTAGTAAATAGCGACACTACATCAAAGCTGACTAATAGATCAGAGGTGTTCAGTTTCAAAGATTTTAATTTGCCAATGAAATCTGCAGAGTTCCTTATATGATGATCACATTTTCCCACAAGCGGCCTCAATAGTGACGCCAGGTGCTTGGCACAATCATAGTTGGGAGAACCAATATTGCTCACGATAGGACGTAGAGGAACGTCTTTCTTATGGATCTTTGGGAGTCCATAAAGCCTTGGAGGCACTGCACCACTTGGTTTCAGTCTTCGTATGACTTCCGGTGGAAATGGGGAGGCATTCAAAATTAGAAGAAGAAGCAGAATACATGCGGCTGCATTCCCGAAACTTAATGGAGCAGTCATTGCGCCGCGAAAACCTGAAGACTCACACCGTGTTCGTAGTCCGCCACAGGATTTATGTCTTGGACAGGGTGGAAACTAAATGGATGCCGGTCGTCATCCCCCAAAACCTCCCTAACCGATGAGTGTCCAACCGCTCGAGTACTTATCGTAGGTGCTTCCTCGAATCTCTCTATAGCAATCTCTTCAAATGCAGCATCTCGTCGTGTTCGATGTCTTCGAGCATCACCATGATATCCCACTAACGAGCATGTTTCGCCAAGTCACCGGTGAATTGTTGAAAACGTTTGCGGGTGTAGGTGGCGTCTTGCTGGGTACCGTTCCGCATACAACCGTAGAGATTGATGTGCATTGCAGTCGGCTAGTCCGTAAACAAAAACCATACCTCGTTGTTCTTCAAACGAATACTGTGCCGCCATGCTTACTGTATGACTAAATCGCAGGTGACGTGTGTGTGCTCCAAAGCGAAGGTTACGTGTGAATGACTCTGACGTGAGGGGGAGACAAACAGCAAGACATATTCGACACGTGTGCGTGTCGCGTTGCAGCAGTGACGGGGCGAGGGACGTTTGTATATGTGAACCGATAACCATAGCTCTGCCCGTCAACCGACGAACGGTAACAGGGCAATCCCACGGCCGATCGAGCGCGTAGCACCAAGTTTCTGTAGTTTAAAAATGATGCGTTGTCTACGTACACAATATCAGTAATTTTGGTTCCTACTGGCATCGGCTATCCAGAGTAAAATTTCATGACACAGTTTTTCCCCACTCTGGATATATACAGGGTCAACATTAATAAAACCAACAAACAGCAGGAACGATTCCTGACGGGAAATGCAAGAAAAAAGGTAGTATGAACATGTATCAGGAAATGGACGGTGTGCGAGCAACGATAGCAAACCGTCCTTGAACACAGTACAGAGCTGCACAGCGTCCACGTCACAACATCCCTCCATGGGATGCACTGTCATTCAGGATACACATAATCGTAGTTTGGCTTACACCGTGTTGGCGGGTCACTTGCGTGGAGCTTGTACTAGGGTTCCTCTCAATATCCTGTTGAATCCAGTCCTCCAAGTCCAGTGTACGCACATTCCGCCGCCTCCCTGCACGTTCGTCTGTGTGAAAGGAACCATTATCACGCAAGCGCCCAAAATGGGCGTCAAATGTCTGATGTAGCTGCTGCCTATGAGGGTACTTGTTTTGATATAGCCGTGATGCCTCTCGACCGTTTCCATCTGCTTGGCCGTACGCAGACACCGATTGTTCCCGACATGAATAACAGATCAGTCTGATGCTTACACTTCGCTACGTCTATCACAGAGACTTCAACGTACAAGGAACACAAGGCACGTGGTCAGGGGAACTTTCATTCGTCAGCGCCATTTACCGTGACAGCGATGCATTTCCGGACATATGTTCTAGGACCTTTTTCCTTCACTTCCAGTTATATATACACTCCTGGAAATGGAAAAAAGAACACATTGACACCGGTGTGTCAGACCCACCATACTTGCTCCGGACACTGCGAGAGGGCTGTACAAGCAATGATCACACGCACGGCACAGCGGACACACCAGGAACCGCGGTGTTGGCCGTCGAATGGCGCTAGCTGCGCAGCATTTGTGCACCGCCGCCGTCAGTGTCAGCCAGTTTGTCGTGGCATACGGAGCTCCATCGCAGTCTTTAACACTGGTAGCATGCCGCGACAGCGTGAACGTGAACCGTATGTGCAGTTGACGGACTTTGAGCGAGGGCGTATAGTGGGCATGCGGGAGGCCGGGTGGACGTACCGCCGAATTGCTCAACACGTGGGGCGTGAGGTCTCCACAGTACATCGATGTTGTCGCCAGTGGTCGGCGGAAGGTGCACGTGCCCGTCGACCTGGGACCGGACCGCAGCGACGCACGGATGCACGCCAAGACCGTAGGATCCTACGCAGTGCCGTAGGGGACCGCACCGCCACTTCCCAGCAAATTAGAGACACTGTTGCTCCTGGGGTATCGGCGAGGACCATTCGCAACCGTCTCCATGAAGCTGGGCTACGGTCCCGCACACCGTTAGGCCGTCTTCCGCTCACGCCCCAACATCGTGCAGCCCGCCTCCAGTGGTGTCGCGACAGGCGTGAATGGAGGGACGAATGGAGACGTGTCGTCTTCAGCGATGGGAGTCGCTTCTACCTTGGTGCCAATGATGGTCGTATGCGTGTTTGGCGCCGTGCAGGTGAGCGCCACAATCAGGACTGCATACGACCGAGGCACACAGGGCCAACACCCGGCATCATGGTGTGGGGAGCGATCTCCTACACTGGCCGTACACCACTGGTGATCGTCGAGGGGACACTGAATAGTGCACGGTACATCCAAACCGTCATCGAACCCATCGTTCTACCATTCCTAGACCGGCAAGGGAACTTGCTGTTCCAACAGGACAATGCACGTCCGCATGTATCCCGTGCCACCCAACGTGCTCTAGAAGGTGTAAGTCAACTACCCTGGCCATCAAGATCTCCGGATCTGTCCCCCATCGAGCATGTTTGGGACTGGATGAAGCGTCGTCTCACGCGGTCTGCACGTCCAGCACGAACGCTGGTCCAACTGAGGCGCCAGGTGGAAATGGCATGGCAAGCCGTTCCACAGGACTACATGCAGCATCTCTACGATCGTCTCCACGGGAGAATAGCAGCCTGCATTGCTGCGAAAGGTGGATATACACTGTACTAGTGCCGACATTGTGCATGCTCTGTTGCCTGTGTCTATGTGCCTGTGGTTCTGTCAGTGTGATCATGTGATGTATCTGACCCCAGGAATGTGTCAATAAAGTTTCCCCTTCCTGGGACAATGAATTCACGGTGTTCTTATTTCAATTTCCAGGAGTGTATAATCTACATTTATATATTAAGTTTTAGGAACCAGTGTCAGCTTTACCTTCTTAGATCCATCGCTTCTTGGATCGTCCTATGTCTCCTACCCTTTGGGCTGTATAATACACACCTTTTTTAGGATGTTTGTCTTGCTGCGTTGTCTACCAGTTGCTTATGTGTGTTCCATCTTTTACTATTAATGCAAATATTTTATACTAATTTTTAATATATTCGTTTCTTGTTCTCTATTCTAGTTTACACCCTTTAACTGATCTGAGGAACTTAATTTCTGAAGCGCTATTCGAGTTATGTCTTCCTTCTATTACAGAATTTCAGTTACTTTTCTTTAGCTGTCTTTTCATTTCTTGTTGTTTTTGTTGTTCCAGAGACAGCCTAAAATCTTGGTGTTTTATTCTTATCAAAAGACATATCGTAGTCCACATAGTTAAAAAGGCCTACTTGCTCGAGGATTTTGTTTTTTACCACTAATTTTGAGCACACCTGTTATCGTTCTAGGAATTTCTATAAATAATCCGAAATTATAATTTTGACTGGTCTAGCTTTAATATATAAGGGCCGTTCAAAAATAAATGAGTCGAAGGCATATTCACAGAAACCAGTACATGTATGTGAGAAGTATTGACCCTGGCTGTTGAGGAACTTGTCCCACTTGTTACAAGATGGTGAATGGCTGTCTCATAAAATTCCCCGGGGCTGCGATGTTAACCAGTTCCGTGCGTATAGCTGGACGTCGTCGTCCGAGGAGAATCGTTTGCCCCTCTGAGCCTTTTTAAGAGGACCAAAAATGGCGTAATCACAGGGAGAGATGTCCGGACTGAATGGAGGGCGACCGAGAACCATTTGAATTTCTGCAGGAATGCCGCGATTGTGTTGGTCGTATGAGACTTTGTACTGTCGTAGAGCAGAATGACCTTATGGCTGAGATTGCCTGGTCGTTTTGATTTGATCGCTTGGCGAAGGGTGGTCAAGGTTTGCGAGTAACGCTGGGCATTCACTGTTGGCCCGTGCTGCAGGAAGTGAGTCATAAACGGGGCCATCTTGGTCAAAGAAGAACGTCAACATAACATTTCCTGCACTCGTGTGGATAGCCTTGGCTTTTTTTTGGTGGTGGTGACCCTGGATGCTGCCACTGGAGACTTTGTCGTTTTGATTCTGATTCGAAGTGATGACACCATGACTCATATCTAGCCACCACTCGTGCCAGGAACGCATTCCGTTCCCGAGCATAGCGCTGCAGATGAGCAAGCCGGTGGGCCATTCGACATGCTTCCTGGTGTGGTTAAAGACTGTGGGGCACCCACTGGGCACACACTTTGCGCAGGTGCAGTCGTTCCTTCATGATGGTGTTGACACTTCCGATGCTCAAGTCGACCACGGCGGCTATGGCTTTCACTGTCACTCGGCGGTCCTGGGTAATTAGTGCATCCGCCAGCTGGACGATATCATCGGTAATGCAGTGTGCTGCTCCAGACCGTGCATAATCAGCTAACGACACCCGTCCTTCCCTGAAGGGCTTGTGCGACGCCTTGACTCTTGCAAGGGACGTGCAGTGTTCGCCGTACACTTGTGACATTCGTTGATGAATGTCCGTTCCTCCTGTTCCTTCCGCTGTCAAGAAACGAAAAATACATCTTTGCTCTTCTGTTGACGCCTCCATATCACTGTTTGCAATGCGATTGGCACCGTTGGACGATTGATGCATGCTGCTGCTAGATGGTATAGTCACGTGACGTACACGCTTGTCCTCAAGCGACGGCTGTGAACTTCCACGCTTTGGTAGGAACCACAAAAAATGGTTCAAATAGTGCTCTAAGCACTATGGCACTAAACATCTCAGGTCATTAGTCCCCTAGACGTAGAACTACGTAAACCTAACTAACCTAAGGACATCACATACATCCATGCCCGAGGCAGGATTCGAACCTGCGACCGTAGCAGCCGCGTGGTTCCAGAATGAAGCAATTGCAGCCGCTTGACCACAGCGGCCGGCTCGCAACCACACCTCGTTACACACTCCACGATATTACCCTCCTGTGATCGGTTTGTGCATTCCTGACTCTGGCTCGTTTCTTTTTGAACGCCCCTTATAGTTCTTTGTAATTCTTCTAATGAAATGGGTGTTGCAGTCCAGCCATTAGCACTAATTCTTTTTTTTCTTTTCATATATATATAGGGTGGTCAGAAACACTCCGAAAAGCTTGTAAAAGTGTTTCAGGGTAGAGAGATGAGAAATAATTTTTAAAAAAAATTCGATACGTTGCGCCGTTTCCGAGTTATTTAGAATCGAATTTAGCAAATTAGATCGTTGCGTGCTCGCAAAATGTGCTAATACACAGATGTTTAACGTTCCGAGCGTTACCACTTGTTGCAATGCTCTTTACAAGTTGAAATGTGCTTTATCCAAAAGTGATATGTTTAAGCTGGATGAGCAAAAGCTACGTTTGTTCGAACGATAAACATGTTTGGCGACACCGCCTCTGGTCGGCTGCTAGCAAAGGTCCTATAACGCCACCTTGGAGAACGCCAGAAATCACTTCTGTTTTACTCGATGACTTTCCGTCAGTTACAACGAACTGTGACATCTCTGCCAGGAAATCACAAATCCAGTCACATAACTGAGACGATATTCCATAAGCACGCAATATCACTACAAGCCGCTTGTGTTGTACAGTCTCAAAAGACTTGTGGAAATCTATAAATAGAGAATCAGTTTGAAATCCCTTGTCAATAAAACTTAACACTTCGTGTGTGTAAAGAGCTAGTTGTGTTTCACAATTCCAGATGTACAATCACCATCTTGTAACACATCAGTAAATAATCGTAGTAGTAATTCATATTTAGTAAAAACAGGCTTACTTTGGTAAATAAGAGATGAGCACATGTCCTTAAAACGTAATGATAGTGAGTACGAGTAACAGAGGAACATCACATGAGCATGAGTCGTTAAACAGAGTAGACTGTTCCAAATTTTTGGGTACACATATTCATAAAAACTTGAAGAAGCATATTACTGAGCTTCTGAAATAATTAAGTTCAGCTGCTATTGCTCATCGTATAATTGCTAACCTTGGAACAGTGCTCTACGTACGACACTAGAGGGGAAAAATGGCCTTGATTACCAATTATTAAAACAAGTGCGTAAGAGAGGAGTTCAATAAGCAGCGACCAAATTTTTTGATCATTTGCCCAATAACATAAAATGTCTGATTGGTAGCAAAATTTTAAAAGCACTCCGTCTTCAGGCCACAAATGGCCCATCGGGACCATCCGACCGCGGTGTCATCCTCAGGTGAGGACGCGGATAGAAAGGGCGTGTGATCAGCACACCGCTCTCCCGGTCGTTATCGTGGTTTTCGTTGACCGGAGCCGCTACTGTTCAGTTGACTGGCTCCTCAATTGGCATCACGAGGCAGAGTGCACCCCGAAATATGCAACAGCGCATGACGGCCGACCACAGCCAACAGTGCATAACTTCGGTGATCTGATGGGAACCGGTGTATCCACTGCGGCAAGGCCGTTGCCAAAGCGAGTTTTAAATCTAAATTAAAAACATTTCTCCTCGTCAATTCCTTCAATATTCCATTCACTAATTTCTATCTACAAACTGTTATCTAGCATAAAATAAGAAACATAATAAAATAAATAAGTGTAGTTACACGGCGTGGCATGGACTCAACAAGTCGTGGGAACTCCCCTTCTTACATACTCGTACATAGCCGTGGTGCCTCTATAGCAGTCCATAAGTGCGAAAATGTTGCCAGTGCAGAATTTTAGGCACAAACTGACCTCTCGCTGATGTCCCATAAATGTCCCATGCGATGCATATCGGGTGATCTCTGTTGCCAAATCATTCGCTCGAATGTACAGAAAGTTATTCAAACCAATCGCGAACAATTGTGGCCCAGTGACAAGATGTATCGTCATGTACAAAAATTCAAACGCTGTTTGGGAACGAACGGTCCCCAACTAGCCGAACACAACAATTGCAAATGATTGATCAGTTCAGCTGGACCAACGACCCAGTCGATTCCATAATAAACACAGCACGTACTATTATAGAGTCACCACCAGCTTGCTCAGTGACTTGTTGACAACTTGGGTCCGTGGCTTCATACGATATCTGACACACTCGAACCCTATCACGAGGTAAAATCAGAACACATCTAACAAGGCTACGGTTTTAGAGTCGTCTATGGCACAACCGATATGGTCACGAGCCCAGAAGAGGCACTGCAGCTGATGTCGCTCTATTAGCAAACGCGTCGGTCGTCTGCAGCCATAGCCTATTAACGCCAGATTTCCCCGCGCTGTCCTAATGGACACGTTCGTCGTGCTACCCACTTCGATGACTGTGGTCATTTCAGGAAGTGTTGCTCGTCTGTTAGCCGATGCTCTCGGTCGTTAAGTGAAAGCCGCCGGCCACTGTGTTGACCGTGCTGAGAGGTAATGCCTGAAATTTGGCATTCTCGGCACACTCGTGATATTATAGAACTAGGGATATTGAATTCACTAACGGTTCCCGAAATGTAATGTCCCATGCGGCTAGCTCCAACTATCAGACCGCGTTCAAAGTCCTTTGATTCCCGTCGTGTGACCAAAATCACGATGGTAACTTTCTTAAACGAATCACCTGGGTACAAATGACAGTTCCACCAGTGTCATTTCCTTTCGTAGCTTGTGTAAGCAATATTACCGCCATCTGCATATGTCCATATCGCTACCCCGCGGCTTTTGTCGCCTCAGTATATATATATATATATATATATATATATATATATATATATATATATATATATATATATATATATCACGTCAACATATTCGTTCCACCTCGTGCTAATAAAATAATCGCTAAAATGATGTATGGGACATGTACACTACTGGCCATTAAAATTGCTACACCACGAAGATGACGTGCTACAGACGCGAAATTTAACCGGTAGGAAGAAGATGATATGATATACAAATGATTAGCTTTTCAGAGCATTCACACAAGGTTGGCGCTGGTGGCGACAACTACAACGTGCTGACATGACGAAAGTTTCCAACCGATTTCTCATGCAGAAACAGCAGTTGACCAGCGATGCCTGGTGAAACGTTGTGATGTCACGTGTAAGGAGGAGAAATGCCAACAGTTGACCAGCGATGCCTGGTGAAACGTTGTGATGCCACGTGTAAGGAGGAGAAATGCGTACCATCACGTTTCCGACTTTGATAAAGGTCGGATTGTAGCCTATCGCGATTGCGGTTTATCGTATCGCGACTATGCTGCTCGCGTTGGTCGAGATCCAATGACTGTTAGCAGAATATGGAATCAGTGGATTCAGAAGAGTAATACCGAACGCCGTGCTGGATCCCAACGGCCTCGTATCACTAGCAGTCGAGATGACAGGCATCTTATCCGCATGGCTGTAACGGATCGTGCAGCCACGTCTCGATCCCTGAGTCAACAGATGGGGACGTTTGGAACACAACAACCATCTGCACGAACAGTTCGACGACGTTTGCAGCAACATGGACTATCAGCTCGGACACCATGGCTGCCGTTACCCTTGACGCTTCATCACAGACTGGAGCGCCTGCGATGGTGTACTCGACGACGAACCTGGGTGCACGAATAGCAAAACGTCATTTTTTCGGATGAATCCAGGTTCTGTGTACAGCATCATGATGGTCGCATCCGTGTTTGGCGACATCGCGGTGAACGCACATTGGAAGCGCCTATTCGTCATCGCCATACTGGCGTATCACCCGGCATGATGGTATGGGGTGCCATTGGTTACACGTTTCGGTCACCTCTTGTTCGCATTGACGGCACTTTGAACAGTGGACGTTACATTTCAGATGTGTTACGATCCGTGGCTCTACCATTCATTCGATCCCTGCGAAACCCTACATTTCAGCAGGATAATGCACGACCGCGTGTTGCAGGTCCTGTACGGGCCTTTCTGGATACAGAAAATGTTCGACTGCTGCCCTGGCCAGCACATTCTGCAAATCTCTCACCAATTGAAAACGTCTGGTCAGTGGTGGGATAGCAACTGGCTCGTCACAATACGCCAATCACTACTCTTGCTGAACTGTGGTATCGTGTTGAAGCTGCATGGGCAACTGTACCTGTACACGCCATCCAAGATCTGTTTGACTCAATGCCCAGGCGTATCAAAGCAGTTATTACGGCGAGAGGTGGTTGTTCTGGGTATTGATTTCTCAGCATCTGTGCACCCAAATTGCGTGAAAATGTAATCGCATGTCAGTTCTAGTATAATATATTTGTCCAATGAATACCCGTTTATCATCCGCATTTCTTCTTGGTGTAGCAATTTTAATGGCCAGTATTGTAAGTAAGTGACTAACTACCAGTTCATTACGACGCTAGCAGAGCATCCGTCCCTCAAAGAGACGTTAGCCTCGAGACCGCGCTTAGAGCTCTAGAGACGCTGGGGTCGGACAGAGCAGCGGCGAGGAGGCTGTGGAGTCTGGAGACCGGCGCCGCCCCCGCCCCACCCCCCGCCCCCGCCCACCTGGGCCGAGCGCACGAGAACGCGTTCCGGCGGCTGGCCGCTCCTGCCTCGATCGATGACGCATCCGGCGCAACGGCGGCGGCCGTGGCCGCCATTCATCGCTGGACGCCGGGCCGGCGCCGGCCCCAAGGCCAGTCGGCGTTGGTTCACTGCGCCGCCACGCCGGCCTCGCCGAAAGGTTCTCGCACCGGTCGCGGCAGCTCAAAGTGTACGCAGTGGGAGGGAGGCGCACTGGAGCTATAGAAGTCGCTACGTAGCCGACTGAGACGTCCTCAGGACGACGAATCAGTCCAGTTGCTCACCTGCCCTCCTCTCACCCGAGGCCTACGTGGGAGACGCCTCAGGCTAGTGATGGGACAACAAACTGGCCTTAACAACCGGTTCCTCAGTCTTCTTTTTTTTTTCAGTCAAATGAAACAACCAAATTAAATTAGTCTCTACAGCCACGTCGGCTATATGAATGTTTTTAACCTAATCTCCGCGTTTGAGTGATTTGACTCATTGTCACGCAACCAATTGACACGAGCCTCTGTCAATTACTACAGCTGTATGAATATTTTCACTAAATCTCTCGGTTTTTAAGTGGTTTACATGTATGTTTTCCAAAATTGTGCGTTGGCATCCCAATTTTAGGAAATCTCAGAAGGAATGGGATGGGTGTTAATAACGATCATCCTCCTTCACCTCCTCTGCATTACTGCATATGACGTGTAACTGAGCACATTTGTTCTGTGCATGCGGTACACGTGACGCGCCTAGCTGTTTCCACTGCACTATGTGGAATACCAAGGTTCTGTTATAGTTCACTAACCTGCTGTCTTCAAGTTGATGTCCCCAGCTCAGAAAACAGCACGCAGGTCGTAGGTTCTGTATTTTGAGGCTGAAACTGACTTTTAGCGAGGTTCTGTTCTGAAATAATGTATCACTTCTTTGGGATGCCACTCGCGTATTTTAATATAGCCACACGAGAAGACTACATGATCTTAATACAACACCTTCTCATACAGCAAAGTAAATGATCAAACACAATGTTTACGAAAATGTATCTTTACACTATTTGTGGCACCTGTCTGTGCCTCATGACTACCGGAGTGAATCTTTTAATACTGAATACTGGCAAACACATCCGGCCACAGACAACATGACTGTACATCTCGACTGCCTAATCCAGAGTGACGAACAGCCCTGAACCCTTCTCGCGCCATACCAGAAAAGCGTGACCCGAACGCTTCAGAAGTGCTTCGTCTGCAATTTCGTCTGTCTTTTGTTTTTGATTTACATTCTTTTTATTAATTCTAAAATGACTGATTGATAGTCAGCTGTAGAGAGATATTTATATTAAAAAGTGAAGTCATTCCAATGAGTATTTTAACTAATAATAATAACTATACTTTAACGTTTTGTCGCCCTTGCTCCGAACACAGCAGCCAATCACAGAGCAGTAGCATTATGCAGTCGGTTTTTCTCACGGGAATGGTACCGAATCTAACATCTGTCACAGGTACCTCACACCACATTTCGTCATCTATATACTTCTTGCTACTCCACTGCTCTGGGAACAGCTTCTTGTAGCCTAACATGATGGCTGACTAAGCCAGAAATATAACAATGTATGTATGTATGTATTAAGCCGAGGACCTAGAAACGACGGAGAGCCTTCTTCCCGTAGCCCTCAGTTGTTCAACCCCCACCCCCCCCCACCCCCCTTCCTCCACCTCGGGAACGTTTCATACCAGACGAGTGTACGCCAGACGTTTGCGTGGTGGAGTAATTATGGTGTACGCGTACGTGGAGACAGTGTTTGCGCAGCAATCGCCAACCTAGTGTAACTGAGGCGGAATAAGGGGAACCAGCCCGCATTCATCGAGGTAGATGGAAAACCGCCTTAAAAACCGTCCACAGGTCGGCCGGCACACCAGACTTCGACACTAATCCGCCAGGCGGATTCGTGCTGGGGACTGTCACGCTTCCCGATAGGGAAGTGGTTCACATACTTCTTCAGCCATTTCGGTTAGTTAGTTAGTAACATGTACCATAGATTATTAGAACGATTCTTTTATCGAAATGTCGTGAAACGGTTGAGTTTACGGGATACGTGTACAGTGTTAGTATTAACATTGATGAACACATTATTTTTATAATCCTACTTATGCAACTACGCTAAAAAAGAAGGATTTCTGTACTCGCAGTTCTTCTCAAATTGTAAAACATTATTTATGATTGATTTCATTAGCGAGTATACGTACGGTGACGGCGCACTTAAAATGCCTAGCTCTTTGAATAGGTACCTACAAGATGACCGTAGGTGAAAACCACATATTATTTTTACTACTTGCTTTCAATAATTTCTTTCTAAGTGATGAGTTATCCTAGAAAATTATTTCATAAGACATTATTGAGTGGAAATATGCCAGAAGGTTGATTAGCAATTATACGAAGAGCAAAAGTAGCTGAAGTTAACTGTTTCAGAACATCCATTTCAAGTTTTCGTCAGTATGTAACTCAAAAATACGCAGCATTCTGCCCTATTTGCTGACTCCTGCTCATGCCTTACATAAATTGTTCGTATGGCTCTATTTGTTGTACAGAACTGAATACAGTGTGCTTTTTTCGAAATTTAGAAAGGGTTCATTTTCTGAGAACCACTTGACGATTCTATTAAAACATGAATCATGACTAGGATTTACAATTTTGTTAGAAACAAATAACGTATCCTATTTCACTGAGAGGTAAACAAGATCTATATTTCAAATGACGTATTTTCAAAATTTATGTATTTATTTACTTGAACACGATTTTTCGTACGTCTGGAAACAAATATGAATTTTTGCTTCGTTCTGCTTTTCACCCATCCATGATAATTCTATTCTGTGAAAGCTGACGTAACGTGAACAAAAAGAAAAAAAATTATTTTTTATTTTTTTGTGACTTTACCACTTGCTTTACATTCATACGTCTCTTGGCTTTTTTTTACGAGAAATATTTCTTATCATTACCAAATGTCTTTGAATTTTTTAAATTAATATTCTTTCATAATATGAATTATCTATGCAGATATTGATTACCGTAAGGAATTTGTCTTGAGGATGATTTTTAATCCAGTCATATGATTTCTTCCATTTCCACACCACTTAGCGTTTGTACGTTACCGCAGTGTTCCATTTGCGGAAAAATTCGAGCAGCAGGCATTGGAAATTGCCAACAGGAAACGGAATAATTGGTTCTGCTGCTTGGATTGTACGTTTGTTTTGCGGAATCATGGCACAGAGGAACTAGGTCGTTTTCACAAGCATCTAAATGGGATTAATCCGAAGAGTCAGTTTACAATGAAGAAGGAGGCAGGTGGAAGATTAAATTTTCTTGATATGCCTAGTTTTCAAGAAAGGAGAGCTTAGAACCCACATTTTGCCGAAAACCCATGCACACAGATCGTTAACTACACCCGGATTCGAATCACTGCCTACAACAAAAGCGAGGCATCATAATAACGTTGACGAACGGAGCAAAGGCACTTCTGCGAACCAGAGAGGCTTGACGCGGAATTAAAACACGTCACCAATGTATTGTTCAGGAATTGTTATTCGTCTGCTGAGGTGAAAAAAGAATGGTAAGACCACCCCGCAAAAATCGTAGCAATCCACAAGCGTCTGTGAAATCGCAAGTACTCATGTCTTTTATTGAGGACGTTATTGACCGCATCTTGAAAAAACGGAACATCGCATAATCTGCAAACCCACCAAGAAGATACAATATCACCTAAATTTGGCCAAGGATGTTCGCAAACCGCTGGAAAAGCAGGAATTTATAGTTTCCCTGAAGTTGTGGGGAGGCATACGTGGGTACTACAGTAAGAACGGTCAAAAAACGACTAGAAGTGCATGAAGGCAATTGTAGAAGGGAGAAGGTTGACAGAACAGCTGTTGCCGGACATGCTTTGCACTCAGGAGACATCATTCATTTTGATGTAACTCAGATAGTGGCAACCACAAGTGAATATCATGGGGTGATAGCAAAAGCGGACGACGGCAGTTGACAATGGTCATTTGCGCTTGGGTATCCAAAACATGTGACGTCACGCCACTGCGCGGAAGCACGCGTAAACGGAATTTTGCAGCAGGCAGTATCAAACCAGGGTGTGAATTGGATACTCTAACAAGCTACGATCCCCCTTGAAAATGTCCTCCGTAGATGGGGACGAAACGTTTGGCTAAAATGTGAAGACCATTCGACCCCAGCATAATAGGCCGGAACATTTTAATAATTGTGACATGTTGGCATTGAAAGTTACGATTTTGAATTTAGCTTCAAGACGATTTCTGTCTTTATTTTCGAGCTTCAGTGAAATGTACAGCCTTAGGCCTTAACCCTCGCAGTACCAAGGTGGGGGAGGGGGATACTATACGCCCACCTTTTGAAATTATTGAAATCTACTCCGATAATTTAATTTTTAAAATTTTGCAAAAAACATTTATTGTCTTTGATGATGTCTTCTTCCATATTCTATTATGATTTTACATTTTTCGTTTAAGCTTAATCGGAACATTTAAGTTTCTGGGAAGGTGGCCGAAGATCTGTGGAGGAAACACAAGCCAACTCTCGTAGGAACTTTACAAGCTAGTAGGAAACATAAAGCTCGAGAACTGAAAGATATCTGAAGGCGAGAATTATATTCTAGTAAATTCAAATCACAATTGGTTCTTATATCCCCCGTGAAAAACCCAAAAGAAATCTGCTGTTTCTATCATCTCGACATTATGACGCAATTGATTCACCTACTGGCACTAAGAAGAAAACAGTTATAAATTTATATTATAATGAGACTAAAGGTGGCGCTAACATGACAGATCAATTGGTGAAATATTCAACTAAGAGGGCTACGAGAGGGTTGCCGCTGTCTGTTTTCTGTACTCTCGTGGAAATAGCAGCGGTAAATAGTTATACACTAATTTTGTTGAACATTCCGGATTGGAATAAGAAAAACCTAAAAAGCGACGACTTTTTCTTCAAGAACAGGGATTACAATTCACGAAACCATACATTGAAAGAAGGGCTACAAATACTGCAACACTGCCAAAGCCTATAGTTTCAAGTGTAGACGGTATTCTTTGAAGGAAAATCAAGCAGAACTTTGGTGCAAAGTAAGCTCATGGAGGTAAAGGTGATGTCGTTTGTGTGTTAGTGACGGCCGTTGAAAAGCAGAAAAGCACAACAAAGCGAACAAAACAACAACAATCTACAACAATTTTAAGAGATACGCATGTGGTAAACACAGCAAAAACACTGTTGTATGGGCCAAGTGTGAAGTAGACTCCGAAGAAAGTGGTGAATAATTCTTGTCACAAAACTATGTTATGTAGTTAAGCTATTTGTATTATTACCTCAAGTGTTTGTAATACTTTTTAATTATAGTAAAGTTTACTTCAATAGAACTATAACGACTTTTAGTACTAATTTTTCCAAGATAATTAGACTTAGTAAACTTAAATGACGAAGTAAGTGAAAGATATAAAACGCATTTTTGAAAACAGTTTTAAAAGAAATATTCAGGTTGTGGATCCTGATTATGCAACAATAGATCTTTCAAAAGTATGTTATTAATGTAATTCAAGAACAGTTAATGAATTTTATTCATTTTTTAAATTTTTTTATGGTGGGCATAAAGTAATCCCCTTGGTTATACACGTTGCTGAAAATGGCTTGGTGTTGGGAGGGTTAATCTAATACCAAAAATACAATGTTAGGTCTCTTGGTACGAAAACACTATTCACTAGAGGGAGCTTCTAAGAAAAAGTCGGACCACTGCACAGAAATCTGCATTTAGTTTGAAAATGTTATTTACAATACGGTAACTTCACCTTTATAATTGTCTGATAAAATATAACCCAAAATGTCTTTGAAGTGATTTCGTTCAAATCTGTATCAAAAGTAGGTCTTATAAAATGGAGTAGAGTCAGTTGTCATTTCCAAAAGCAGTTTAAACACTTCTTCATGATTTTAAAGGCTTATGAACCAACTTTTAGAGTCATCTGATATCCGCTTTTTAAACAGTTGGTATCCTTCCAACACTCCGACTGAGTAAATATGAGCTAGTGTCACTGTTTATCCTACTTATTGTGAATCCGTCACAACTGGTCACAAGTGTATTACGTTATCACTTGCCAATTTTAGTAAGGAATGCGACACTAAACCTCCTACGTAGAACACTAGAGTTACGTCATTCTGAGATGATTCTATTTGACTTGCATGTTCCTTGTTCGCACAATAATTTAGAATGCAACTTGGTACAAAACTGGCACACAACATTCCCTTTCCCAAGATAAAAAAAAAAGGATACATGCTTTATGAAAGCAAATGAGAACAGACTGCACGTTGTTGGAGGAGGACTAACAACAGGGTGTTTGTAAGTCTTTGCGTCGAACGTCTAGCTCTGACAGATCATCACGGCTAACATTTGTTCGAGGCGAAATGTTCGTTGTCGCTCTTCACGACGACGCTAAGCACCCTTTTGCGCATTCTGTACTGGTCATGTCCGCCAGAGCAGCACGGCGTTGGCATTCTGTGAAGTGGATAGGCAAAATGTGTTAGCCTATAATCTGACTATTTGCTCCATGTGACGGAAGATTGGCCGAGCCAATTAAAGTTCATGAACCACTTATAAAATAACTTTCTTAAGCTAAGGACAATCTATCTTAAGGTTTTCTTGTTGAAAATCGCTCTCTCAATTTACTGGGGCAGGTTGTACGCAGCACATCCTTTTAGTAGACCCTGGTAGTTCGCTGAAATCTCGTCGTTCCAGATCTCGTTGTCCTAGGCCCGTCGAATTCTAATGGGCGCCTAGTTTCTCCAACAAGTCTCAGCGATCATTTTGTCTCTAACAACAGTTGTTCCCCGTGTGGTCTGTCACCCCTAAATGTTTAATGCAAAGACTCTGAAACACTTCTCCTTCTCCCACGTCTCTGTCCACCATTTCCTCCACTTTTCTTTGTCCATCTTGTCATCCTTCCCCATCACCTCCTCCCCCTCTCTCTGTCCATCTTCTCCTCCCCCCTCTCTCCATCTGCTCCTGTGCCCTCACTCCGTCGCTTGACACATCCCACCTTTGTCTGTCCATCTTCCCCTCTTTCTTTCCGTCTCGCTCCCCCCCTCTCTCCCCATCTATCTATCACCTCCGCCCCCTGTCTCTGTCCATCTCCGGCTTTCTGCTTTCTACTTCCTCCTACCGCTATGTCCAGTACCTCTTCCCCCCTTTCTCTGACCTTGAGCCACGTTTGTTGTTATTGTAAATTTAGATTCTGTAGTAGTACTCTACTCACAAGCAGACAAGCCATTAATATAACTTTCCTGTTTGCTAACAACGATTCACTATCCTATATGTGTCCATATGCTTATTACAGTAACGTTTAAAAATTTGAAATAAATCAGTCGAGTACCACTGAGATATCTGGTAACAACGTTTCATCGAAAGCAATCGGTGAAAAACTTTCGGAGGTTTATCATTTTGAATGAACGAACGAACGTTTACTATTTTATTTATATAAAAAATGTTCGTTTGTTCAGAATCTTAAAACTGCGAAAATCCTTCACCGATTCCTTTGAAATTTTGACACAGCGTTGCATCAGAATACACACGAACTTTTATATATGTACGGGAGCGTCATATGGTATACAGCACACAACTGTAGCCTATCGGACCCACAAGTTACTAGATTTCACGTGGATCACGCTCTGACATGGCGCCAGCTTCGTGAAGTCACGTGGGCTATACGCCAGTTGTTGCAGGCACCATAATCTCGTTGGCTACAGCACAGATATGACAGCAACTACCATTCCATGTCAGAAGTCTAGTAAATATGGGCTCTAAAATGCACGCATTAAGAGCTATGATCACTTTTTTATCTTCCATAGTGTGAAACAAATTACTTTTACCGCACTCTCTTTGCTGTCCATGTTTTGGCGAGTGGTAGTATGGACGAAAACAAGAAAAAATGTAAACATGAGCTGTAAAGTACATCCTTATCAGCTATGAGCACTTTTTCATCTTCGCTAATGTGAAACACATCTCTTCTACTGAACAAGGGCTCATAGCTCCTAAAGTACGGATTTTAGAGTTAATGTTTACTGGACTTTATGTCTTGTGTTGGCCCATACAATCTGCTCTCAGAATATTGAAAGCAAAGAGTCTGTAGTAGAAAACATTTATTTCTCGTTATCAAAGATGAAGAAGTGCTCATAGATCTTAACGCATGCTTTTAAGAGCCCACTTTTACTACACTTTTTGCTTCGAATGATCGTTCCTATCATATCCCTGAATATTGACCATTCGTTCTATGAGACCTTGTATAGAAAACATAGCTGATTTCTTGCAACAAATTCTATATGCAAACTATGAACTGTGTATAAATTGACAATAGCGAAGCATTTTAAAATGTATCTGTTCTTTATAATTATGTACCCACTAAGTCATCCTAACCAGGCGACAGGGAATACATACCTGTATTTAACAAGATTTATAGAAACTGAAAGATGGCTATACAGGAATGGCAAGACGACAAATGCAAGTCTACAGAAGGATGTATGACTAGGGAAAAGATAGACACCAACTGCAGGAAAATTAAAGAGGCCTTTGGAGAAAAGAGAAGCATGTGAATAAATATGAAGAGCTCAGATGGAAAACCAGTACTAAGGAACGAATAGAATGCTGAAAGGTGGGAGGAGTATACAGAGGATTATACAAGGGAAATTTACAGCTACACCTACATCTGCATCTACAGCCTGCAAACCATCGTGAAGTGCATGGCAGAGGGTACGTCCCACTGTACCACTTATTAGAACTTTTCTCTGTTCTGTTCATGTATGGAGCACGGAAAAGTTGATTGTTTAAATGCCTCCTTGCGTGCTGTAGCCAGTCTAATCTTGTGTTCAATATCCCCATGGGCGCGATACGTAGGGGGTTGTACTAAACCCCAGAGTCATTATTTAAAGCTTATTCTTGGAAATTATAAGCACGCTTTCTCGGAACAGTTAAAGTGTATACTGAAGAACCAACCAGTTTAGTCTCCTCAGGATATCTGCGACACTCTCCCACGGATAAAACATAGCTGTGACAACTCGTGTTGCCATTCTCTATATATGTTCAGTACCCCGTATTAATTCTATTTGGTACGTATCCCACATGCTTGAGCAATATTTTAGAATGGGCCACACAACTGATTTGTAAGCAATCTCCTTTGCAGACTGACTGTACTTCCCCAACTACCAACAAACGGAAATTTACCACCTGCTTTACCCACAAGTGAGCGTATGCAACCATTCCCTTTCATATCCGTAAAAGTGTTACACCAAGGTATTTGCATGAGTTGGCAGATTCCAGCTGTGACTGACTGATATTATTTTCACATGATACAACGTCTTTTTGCTTGTTGAAATGCAGAAGTTTACATTTATGAACGTTTAAAGCAGGCTGCCAATCTTTGCATCGCTTTGAAATCTTATCAAAATCTGATGGTATTTATGCAACTTATTTCAGACAGTACTTCATAATACATAATTTCATCATCTGCAGGTAGTCTGAGGTTACTATTAATAATGTCGAGAAGGTCATTAATATACCACAGGAACAGCAAGGGTCCCAACCATCTTCCCTAGGAAACGACGAAGTTACATTGACATACGTCGATGACTCTCCATCCAAGATAACTTGCTGCGTCCTCCCTACCAACAAATCCTCAGTCCAGTCACAAATTCTTTTTGATGTCCCACACGACTGTAATTTTGATAAGAAGCGTAGTTTTGGAACTGCGTCAAATGCTTTTCGGAAATTCTCTGTGATAAACCTCTGTGATACTGACAAGGGAGAGATTGAGTCAATAATCAAATCACTGACGACTAGGAACTCTCGTGAATATGATGGAGTATCTAGCAGAATATTAAAGTATTGTGCTGCACATAGAATCCCTGAATTTAGCCATATTTGCAATTTTTCCTTTAAGAATGGTCAGTTTACTGAACCATTAAGGTACTCAGTACTAAAACCGCTTTAGAAAAAGGGAGAAAGGGATAATGTGGACAATTTTAGACCTATTTCTATGCCATCAGTGGTTGCTTAAGTTACTGAAAAGGCTGTGTATGTAAGGATAATTGATCATTTTATTTCACATAATTTGCTATCAAATGTACTGTTCGGTTCTAGAATGGTTTAAGAATTGAAAATGCTATATTCTCTTTCCTCTGTGAGGTACTGGATGGATTAAACAAAAGGTTTCGAATGCTAGATATCTTTTTTGATTTAACTAAGGCGCTCGATTGTGTTGACCACAAAATATTGCTCCAGAAGTTGGACCATTGTGGAATATGTGGAGAAGCTCACAATTTGTTCACCTCTTACTTTAACAACAGACAGTAAAAGATCGTTATCCACAGTGTTGAGAAGAACTATGATGTGGGGTCTGAGTGAGGCATGGTCAAATTGAGGGCGCCCCAGGGATCAGTATTGGGGCCACTCCTGTTCCTTATTTATATAAATGATATGACCTCTAGTATTACAAGCGATTCTAAAATAATTCTGTTTGCTGATGACACTAGCTTGGTAGTAAAGAATGTTGTGTACAAAATTGGCACTGTTTCAAATAGTACAGTTCATGAAGTAAGTTCATGGCTTGTAGAAAATAAACTAACGTTAAATGACATTAAAACTCTGTTATTATGGTTTCTCACACAAATCAACAAAACCCTAAGCTTTAAATTCACAGAATGGGTATATGATTGGTGAAACTGAACAGTTAAAATTTCTAGGTGTTCAGATGGATAGTAAACTGTCGCGGGAAGTCCACGTTCAGGATCTTGTTCAAAGACTTAATGCTGCCATTTCTACCATTCGAACGGCATCGGAAGTAAGTGATCGTTCGACACGATAATTAGTCTACTTCGCTTATTTTCATTCCCTTATGGCGTACGGTATTATATTTTGGGGTAGCTCTACCCATTCTCAAAGGATATATTTGGTTCAGAAACGAGCGGTTCGGACTGTAAGTAATATAAGTTCGCGAACCTCTTTTCGAACCCTGTTCACTAGTCTTGGTATTCTGACATTGGACTCAAAATATATATATTCTTTACTGTCGTTTCGTGTTAACAGTTTCAGCTTATTCCCAAGAATTAGCAGCTTTCATTCACTTACTACCACGCAGATGTTCAATCTGTATTTGGATCGCACTTTCTTGACTCTTGTGCAGAAAGGAGTGCAGTATACTGCTGCATCCATTTTCAATAAGCTACCACAAGAATTAAAAAATTTTAGCAGTAATCCACGTGCTTTCAAATCCAAACGAAAGAGTTTCCTCATGGGTCAGTCCTATTCTGTCGAGGAGTTCTTTAAAACATTAAGCTGATTCCTGTGTTAAATTTTACATACGCTTATGGATTGTCTTTTTTTGGGTTAATAAACATTTTATTTTTATCTGTTGTTACTTTTACGTTGTAATTTCATGTACTGACACCTTTTATGACCTTGGAGATTTGCTGCCGGCCGGGGTGGCCGAGCAGTTCTGGGCGCTACAGTTTGGAACGGCGCGACCACTACGGTCGCAGGTTCGAATCCTGCCTCGGGCATGGATGTGTGTGATGTCCTTAGGTTAGTTAGGTTTAAGTAGTTCTAAGTTCTAGGGGACTGATGACCTCAGAAGTTAAGTCCCATAGTGCTCAGAGCCATTTGAACCATTTTTTTTGGAGATTTGCTCCTCAATTTGGTCTTATTGAACTGAAAAAAATCAGTGTCATTACTTTTTTCACACACCTCGAATACCAGTTCACGTCATACATTCTGCAGCACACATGAAAATACCGACGTCAGTGCATTATAAATGCGGAAACGAGGCACACTTACAAACTCTTCCTATAAACCTATATAAAGAAATTCATACGTCTCAGATATAGGTGACTGAGAACGGAAGATAGCGACGTCATGTCTAATACGACCGATGCAGTGGTTTGGAAGATGTACGGGAACGTAGGCTTCCTCGTCGCATTTCATTGATGAAACCTTGTCGGGTTGTCGTCCGAGTCGTGGAAACGTATTGTCCCAACGTCTCTACGAGTTTCCCACGCGCCATCTTCAGGCGAAGTGTTGTGTCGGTTCATTTACAGTTCGTTTTCCTTTGTAGCCCCACGATCACAGGCCCGTCTGCCGCAGTCCTAGCGGGTGAGCCAGTCGCATGGCTAAAAAAGAGATGTCGCGATCGCTGGTGGTCATTATGGGTGAGGGGTATCAGGCCTCTCCATCCCAGACGACTTCCAGCTTCTCTCATAGCCTGCTAAAGAAGTAGACCGGAGATCTTCCTGATATCATGTATCTATCCTTTTGCCGCTTTTCCCCTTAGTCTCTGGCCCTCGATCGTTGCTCCCATGACGTTTTTCTATATATTTTTTTCATATCTCCTCACAATATGGCTAGAGAACTGGAAACGTTTTTGGTTTATATGAGAAGAAAGGCACCTGGAGATATCAGGTTGCTCAATAATGGACACATTTGTTCTTTTTTCAGTAAATTTTAAGCGCATCATCCCGCGCCAGCAACAGAAGTCAAATGCATCAATAAATTGCTTGGATCTGGCCTTTTCGATCCACCTTTCAGAACCATAAAAAAAGAGGGAAACACGAGTGTTTTTGACAGTCTGGACATTTGTGGTGTCCATTGCCTCCCGTTCCTCCAAGATCTTAGTGATCTTCTTCGTAGCCACTCTCGTTAGTCTGATCTCTGCGTCGCAGATTGTTGGCCCAAGATTGATGAAAGAACGCGGGTCTTCCATTTCCTTTGATCGACCTTTTAGTTGGACCTGTCCTCCTCAATCAGTTGTTATGGGTTTGAACTTGCTGAGACTAACGTGTGACCCCTACGATAATGTTCTTCATGTTTGTTAGCAGCTCAGAAAGATCATTTTCGCTGGTGGCTAAAAGAACGGCGTCATCAACCAATCTCAGGTTTCTAAATGTTCTACTACCAATTAAGATGCCTTTAGTCAAACCATCAACATCTTACGACATGTACGACATGTTCTGTTTAAATGTTGTACGCTTGGGAGGATAGGACAGAATCCTGACTGACACCATTCGATGAACTGAAGAAATCAAACGTGCCAGCATTTGTCTTCACAGCTGCTAGGTGATTCAGCTTCTGATCAGTGCTGTCAACAGTGGTAGGACACCGAACTCTGCAAGCACTTGCCACAACTTGTCCCAGAAAACTCAGTGAAACGCTTTCCTACACTCAAGAAAGAAAATAAAAACCGGAACAAAGAGTTCTCGCGATTTCTCAGTTACGCGTCATATATTGAGGGTCTGTTCACGAAATCCTTTTCCTGCAACAAAACCTGCTTGTTCTTTGGATATCTGAGGCTGAGTGTTCGGCTTCAAACGCTGGTTCGACACTAATGAGGAAGCGCTCTGCCGAAAGGAAACGTTTGCAACGGAAAACAAACCTAAGCTCTCTGTCGACACTGGGCGTCGCATGAAATATGCGGTGAGCAATATTTGTTTAGACTGTCTCTAACAACATGCTGCTAAAACAAAACCGAATTCCAGAGAAAATGTGCCTGGCGACTCTTAAGAGAGACACCCTGTATATTAGTGTCAGTATACTAGGATTCATCAAAATTCTCTGTCAGAGTACTTTACGGGTATAGCCTATAGTGGGTCCCTCTGCGTGTTACTGTACGAGGTGTGGCTAGAAAGAAACCGGACTAGTACTGGTGAAACAATAAAACGAATGCAATAAGGCTGAAAGTCGCGTGGCCTGTCACGTGACTCTCGCTCCGCCTACTGCTCGAGTTTCATCTGCCTCCTGCACTCAGTCTGCCCGTGGCGTCTGTTTTAAGTAGTTGACGTTTTTTCTGTGCGTCGGAAAATGTTGAGTGTACAGAAAGAATAGCGTGTTAACATCAAATTTTGTTTCAAATCGAGAAAATGTGCAAGTGAAACGTTTGTAATGTTACAACACGTGTACGGCGATGATTGTTTATCGCGAACACAAGTGTTTGAGTGGTTTAAACGATTTAAAGATGGCCGCGAAGACACCAGTGATGACACTCGCACTGGCAGACCATTGTCAGCAAAAACTGATGCAAACATTGAAAAAATCGGTAAACTTGTTCGACACTTTCCTTGTCAACTCCTGTTAACTCAGACACTGCTCTGATTGTTAAACGGCGATCTTGTCGAACAAGTTTACCGATTTTTTCAATGTTTGCATCAGTTTTTGCTGACAATGGTCTGCCAGTGCGAGTGTCATCACTGGTGTCTTCGCGGCCATCTTTAAATCGTTTAAACCACTCAAACACTTGTGTTCGCGATAAACAATCATCGCCGTACACGTGTTGTAACATTACAAACGTTTCACTTGCACATTTTCTCGATTTGAAACAAAATTTGATGTTAACACGCTGTTCTTTCTGTACACTCAACATTTTCCGACGCACAGAAAAAACGTCAACTACTTAAAACAGACGCCACGGGCAGACTGAGTGCAGGAGGCAGATGAAACTCGAGCAGTAGGCGGAGCGAGAGTCACGTGACAGGCCACGCGACTTTCAGCCTTATTGCATTCGTTTTATTATTTCACCAGTACTAGTCCGGTTTTTTTCTAGCCACACCTCGTATGATTTGATTCGTTCTATATCCTCCAAGGCTTTGTTTCGTGGCAAGATGCAGAGAAGCCCATTGATGATAATGTTGCATTATGTATGCCCAAACAATGGAAAACAAGGAACTGTGTTTCGCTCGACACGGAATCCTCAAAATATACTTATTGACTTTACCACTCGGTACAGTGAGCTGGCGTCTTTGGGACCACTTGTGATAGCGGGTGAGTTGTTTGCAGTTCTGATCTTGATATCTTGATTACGTTCCACGCATGCTATATCGCTGAAGTCTCAGTCCGAAGCTTTTTGCAGTTCCACACAAAAACATGTAGTTTTATTAAAAATAAAACATATAATGCCATAATTCAGTAGCAATAAACGTTAAAAGTTAGTTGCGTACGCTAGAAAATGCGCCAAACTGCCTCGATAACTTAGAGGAAACTACACTTCCATTGAGGTACTCGTTATTGGTGGTCTGTCTTACGTTCCGCACCTTGTACAGCACGAGCAGCAGTTATCTGCAGTGAAGACCATTTGAACGTCATCTGGCAGTTCAGACGGTTCGGCTGCCGTTACGTTTGTACATTTTTTAAATTACCATGAGAAATGTTGTGCCAAACGCAGCAGATACCCAGTTAGTGTGGTGTGTCCGTCTAACTCTGCACTCCCGCTTGCTGTTGCAGGTTGTGGAAACGGGAAGTACCTGGGGGTCAACCCCCTGGTGTTCAAGGTGGGGGTCGACCGGTGCTGCAGTCTGGCCGAAGTGGCGCGGGAAAAGGACCACGAGGTGAGTGCTCGCTTCTGCTCAGATTCGCTCAAAATTCTGTCGCGAGGTGTGAAAGCGACTGTCTGTAGCTAGCAGAAGGGAAGCGTGGCCAGAAGTCACTGTGCTAGGTACTTCCGTGGCCGGTCATCGCTGCCGGTCTGCCCTAACACATTACCCGCAGGCTGTGCAGACGGCATCGCAGAATCAATGTGGATGACACATCGCACAGACAGCTGCTGTGTGGGTTAAGTACTAACCTGTACCAAACTTCGATGTCAGCGGCATAATTACGCCTTATCTCTAACAGGTGTTGTGCTTATTGACTTTGAAATATTTACTAATTTGGAGTTTATGGTACAATCAATGTGGATAATAAAAAAACGGTTCCATTAATTAATATTTATCTGAGGTATACAATTTTGTTGTTCTGTAGAACTGACAAAACGTGTACTAAACTCTCATTCTTTCTCCTATAGTCCGCAGCTCGTGCGGTAGCGTTCTCGCTTCCCACGCCCGGGTTCCCGGGTTCGATTCCCGGCGGGGTCAGGGATTTTCTCTGCCTCGTGATGACTGGGTGTTGTGTGCTGTCCTTAGGTTAGTTAGGTTTAAGTAGTTCTAAGTTCTAGGGGACTGATGACCATAGATGTTAAGTCCCATAGTGCTCAGAGCCATTTGAATTTTTCTCCTATATTTATCGTCTCGCACACTAGGTATATTACTCAACTTTTACCCCGGACGTGGAATATTTCAGAAGTCCCTGTTCCCTTTCCAAGTACCGACCAACCTAGCGCCACACGAAATAAATGAAATAATCAAAAGTTGATGATTAGTGAAACGTTATGCGTTTCAGACCAAAGACGAACTGAAACTAACTTCTCTGTACTCTACATTTCATGAATAGCTTTTCGACAATCTTTCGTGACGTTTTGGGCTATTTCCGTTTCGACTGCCACCCGAAAATTGTGCAAGAAACTTTCACTTTTCAGTTAATTAAAAATCTATTTAATACAGGAAATGTATAAGGAGATTTTTCCCATGGGCCATATCTGTGGTCTATGTCTATATATGCACTATGTATGCACTGTAAACGTTCATTGTACATTTATGACATCTTCGGAAATGCCATTTTTGATTATGTTATGATGATTTGAAAATGGCTCTAGGCCCGAAACTAGTCACCAAATGAATAAAATCTAAAAATTTGCAGCTTGGACTGGGTTTGCGTTCTACTGATGAACAGAAGTTTCTGACCCAAGCTACCTCAGCATGCTGGGATTTCGTCTGCGTAGTCTGCTCAATTCTCGTTGCTAAACCATGCCATTTTCGCACCAAATTTCTACCATATTCTGCCGTCTCGTTACATGCGTTAGAAGTGCTCCCCACTCCACTAGGCGCAAATGCCGTACCATCTCCCGCAACAAATGGCACCAGTGCACGTGTGCCTGTGGGAATGGCCTCTTGCCGTCTTAAATCTGCAGGCCCGCTGGTGCCCCACTAAGACTTTACCACCAAAATCAAGGAAGGCCAGGTGTGCCGCTTTTTTACAGTCGTGGTTGGTTAAATTATACAAGCCAGGCTTGTCCGGCTTTAGTTAGGCATTTTAGCGACGATGTAGAGAAAGTACGGCTAAGGCCCGTTCTATGCTAATGGCTCAAGCTTTAAGGCCATAGTGTCTACATCGAAAGGGTGTTCTCTTTCATAAACACCCAATGGATAAAAGAACATAACAAATTACAAACTGACAGTCACAAAAATGCTTTTGTTGTAGTGTAATTATTAATTATCCTGTCAAGAGTTAAACCATCCCTGTACTCCAATGAGTTCTCGGTGACTCCACTGATACTGGTGGTTTGGGGTCAGGGATGTACACTACAGAGCGTCCGGCTAGGAGATGTCCTTGAAGTAACCGATCTGTAACACGAACTTCCAGCATGCTGGAGTAGCGTGGATCAGCAGTAAGTTATCCGTACGCATTGTAACTCTTCATTGCACATTTTCGACTATGTTACGATGATTCGAAAAAGTGATCTCGGCCTGAAACAAGCCATCGAGTGAAAGAAAGTATAAACTTGCAGCTTTGGACTGGTTTTTCGTTCTACCAATTTGTAACAGTCGGTTGTGTCACTGTGGTAGCAACTGCTGCTCAAACTGCAGGGCCGTGCTCCGAAAACATCTTCGCTCTCGGTAGTGCCACGTGGCCATCTGGGGCCTGGGCTTCTTGCGACCGTACATCCTCTTGACCACCGCTGCCAACAGTCGTGTACAGTGGCTACTTTTCTGACAAGTCTTTACGCAATATCGCAGAACGAACATGGAGCTTGCCGTACCCCAATTACATAACCCTGTTCAAAACCTATGAGGTGTTGACAATGGCGTCTTTGTCACCTTAAAGGCATTCTTGACTAACATAAAGTCACCACTTCCAATCACAAAGGTGACTAACATTCACGACCGTTACAGTGTGTATTTAAAGCAAAACTGGTTCGCAACCTCATAGTGGCACTCCTAGAGCCACTTTGATTCCACTGACGTGAAATTTGAATAGACATCATGTATCAGACGAGAAACACACCTACTAATTTTTTTTATGTCATACAGCTCCTTCTGTGTCAGGGTATAAGAGCCTGTTACTAGGAGTAGAAAGAAATATACACTACTGGCCACTAAAATTGCTACACCACGAAGATGACGTGCTACAGACGCGAAATTTAACCCACAGGAAGAACATGCTGTGATATTCAAATGATTAGCTTTTCAGAGCATTGACACAAGGTTGGCGCCGGTGGCGACACCTACAACGTGCTGTAATGAGGAAAGTTTCCAACCGATTTCTCATACACAAACAGCAGTTGACCGGCGCTGCCTGGTGAAACGTTGTTGTGATGCCTTGTGTAAGAAGGAGAAATGCGTACCCTCTCGTATCCGATTTTCATAAAGGTCGGATTGTAACCTATCGCGATTGCTGTTCATCGTATCGCGACATTGCTGCTCGCGTTGGTCGAGATCCAATGACTGTCAGCAGAATATGAAATCGGTGGGTTCAGGAGCGTAATCCCAACGGCATCATATCACTAGCAGTCGAGATGACAGGCATCTTATCCGCATGGCTGTAACGGATCGTGCAGCCACGTCTCGATCCCTGAGTCAATAGATGGGGACGTTTGCAAGACAACAACCATCTGCACTAACAGTTCGACGACGTTTGCAGCAGCATGGACTATCAGATCGGAGACCATGGCTGCGGTTACCCTTGACGCTGCATCACAGACAGGAGCGCCTGCGATGGTGTACTCAACGACGAACCTGGGTGCACGAGTGGCAAAACGTCATTTTTTTCGAATGAATCCAGGTTCTGTTTACAGCATCATGATGGTCGCATCCGTGTTTGGCGACATCGCGGTGAACGCACATTGGAAGCGTGTATTCGTCATCGACGTACTGGCGTATCACCCGGCATGATGGTATGGGGTGCCATTGGTTACACGTCTCGGTCACGTCTTGTTCGCATTGACGCCAATTTGAACAGTGGACGTTACATTTCAGAAGTGTTACGACCTGTGGCTCTACCCTTCATTCGATCCCTGAGAAACCCTACATTTCAGCAGGATAATGCACGACCGCGTGTTGCAGGTCCTGTATGGGCCTTTCTGGATACAGAAAATGTTCGACTGCTGCCTTGGCCAGCACATTCTACAGATCTCTCACCAATTGAAAACGTCTGGTTAATGGTGGCCGAGCAACTGGCTCGTCACAATACGCCAGTCACTGCTCTTGATGAACTGTGTTATCGTGTTGAAGCTGCATGGCAGCTGTACCTGTACAGGCCTTCCAAGCTGTGTTTGACTCAATGCCCAGGCGTATCAAGGCCGTTATTACGGCTAGAGGTAGTTGTTCTGGGTACTGATTTCTCAGGATCTATGTACCCAAATTGCGTGAAACTGTAATCACATGTCAGTTCTAGTATAATATATTTGTCCAATGAATACCCGTTCATCATCTGCATTTCTTCTTGGAGTAGCAATTTTAATGGCCAGTAGTGTATGTATGTATCTATGTATGTATGTATGTATTGAACTGGGGACCTAGAAACGACGGAGAGGCTTCGTCCCCGCCGTAGCCCTCAGTGGTACGCAACCCCACAACAGGCTACAGCAGTCCACTCACCCCACCGCCGCCCCACACCGAACCCAGGGTTATTGTGCTCGTTGGTCCTAGACGATGATACTGACAACAGTAGGTGAGGTCTCACAGTGGGGGAAGGCTCTTTCAAGTTCGGCAACGTTTTGAGCTCAGCGCCAGGGCAGTGCAGAGCTGAGTTAGTGGCGTGGTCCTCAGGAGCGACTCCCATACACCGTTGCGGGTTGCAGCGAAACATCGCCAATGTCTGTGTTATCGATCTAAATTGCCGTCTCTTGTGTGTGGCAAACCTGCGATCTCTGGACGGTACCAAAATTTGCAAGAAAAGTAACAATCTTGTTAAAGTGGATTTAAATGAAAAATATTAGTACTCAATAACAGATTATTGTTTTTTGTTCGTAAGTCTAATTAAAATAAGTTATTTGAATTTCTTTTCTTTTCCCAACCCCTTAAGAGTAGATTACTGTTTATTTTCTTTAATGAAGCATTTTCAGTTTATTTTGACGTTTACCTTAGGAAGAAGGCTGACCATTTAAGGAGGCTGGTCAATTACTTGTTATCATAACTGCTAAATGATGACGCTGTTTACTGATTTTTTTTACTTTCAGTACGTTTAAGGTTGATCTCACGAAAACATTGCCAATGTCAAATGATGACGCTGTTTACTGATATTTTAGTTTCAGTACGTTTAAGGTTGACCTCACAAAAACTGACTACAACTGACTATTAGTAAACGACTCGAAATACTGAACTGACTCTCTTTCTGTTTAAAAAAGTTAGCCTTGCTTTTAGGGCAAAATGTCCAGCTAAATATAACACTGGATCCGATTTTCTGTTTATGTACGTGGCAACCCTGCCTACTTTCACTTTAGTATAGCTTGCAATAAAATGCTCAAAATGAATTATGTATTGTGACATGAACCATCACATCTGCGAGCCAAAAGCATTCTCTCTCAATAAAATGGACCTTTACACTGACTGTGCCTCACCAAGGTGGTAGCTTTAACCGGTGTAGCTGCCCTATCCAAGAAATACTGCGGGTCAAAGGACATTTTTGAGCAGGGGGAGGGGGGAGGGCGCAGCTGTAATAAATTTAGCGGAGCTTCTGCTGACATAATTTATTTATAAATATTTACAAATACAAATTAAGACCATCTAACCACTTTGTTTACAGTTTAACAACAAATCTATTCTTGGTTTAATTTTTATTCCATAGGACCACAGCAGCATTGCCAGTCGATCATCAAATGTGAAATTACATCCGGGGCTAATAATGAAATAAACTGAACCCCAAAACAGGATTAATAATTATAGTTACATATCCCTTTCAAATTACTAATAGTGTCGCCGTTAGCTGCCGAAGACCAAACAAATAAATAAATAAACGACTATTGAGAACCAATGGACAGAGAATGGATCCATTGTCATGACTCCTCTCCGAGCATTCTGCTGGAATGTTGTGTACGTGCAAACTAGGAGAGGTGAATCATCCGACAGTCACTAGTCCCTACTGTAAAAACAATATTTTCTAAATTTCATTCATTTTATAAATAGTTACAATTAAATGGACCGAAATTATTCTTGCAGTGACTAGATTCAGCTCACTGAGGTCAAAATATTCAACATGGTTGTGAAAATATGAGGTTTGTCTCTAATTACACAAACTTATCCAAACAATGATTAAGGATACAAATCGTTTTTAGGTCTTACGTTCACATAATGACTGCAGCTGTCACTTTCCGACTGTAGCATGTTGCCAACAACAAATCTCTACGAAACTATCTGGCAGATAAATGCCTCGAACCTTTGCCTTTCGGAACCAAGCTCTCTACCGCCTGACCTATTCAAGGAGGACTCAAACCGCCAGTCACAACTTTACTTCCGCCATTACCTTATATCCTACGTCCCAAACGCCACAGAAGTTCTTCAGCATACGATATAGATCTACTTCTACATCTACATACTCCGCAAGCCACAGTACGGTTTATGGCGAGAGATACCCTACACCACTACAAGTCGTTTCCTTTACTATTCCAATCGAAAACAGAACGAGGGAAAGCGACTGCTTACAGGCTGTTTCCGTAAGAGCGTGCAAAAGTATAAGACGACACAGAGAATGCTCCACTGAACAATCTGAGGTACAGAACCTGGGGTCGGAGAAGCCACCTTAAGAAGGTAAGGAAGTAAACTTGTCAACCGATTTGTCTAGCATTACTGTGCTATTTATTTACATGTACATTGTTTATTTAGTGCAAGGAAATTGTCCCATGACAGAACGTGCTATGAATCAACGACAGACCCACTCATTCTTTACTGCTATTCAGAGACGTACAGTACAGTAAGATAAAGCAGTACCGGTGCAGTTTCGCAGAACTCACTGACATGCACCTTGGGTATGGGGTTTCTCTCGATCGACAAATGTGGGAGACTGGTTGATTGGAATGAAGAAACGAGGGACCTAGCAACATGTGGAACGCTCCCACAACCGATTTCAAAGAGGAGGTGCTGAAACGTGCTGCACTGAACAATACTTGTCGTATTGTATGTGAAGTGAGGGCTGCACATACTAGCGTGTGGCGAGTACTCCACGAATAATAATTATACACATATCACCCACAACGAGTCCATGTAATGCTTGTGACCTGCTTTGCACCAATGGTCGCATTGTGTTAGTGGTTGCTCCAACAATGGACTGATCGACCATATTTCCTCGAAATCGCCCTCCTTACTGACGAGGCCTCTTTGATCGTGATGGTATTCCGTAAAACAGGAATAACCTTGTGTGAAATGACGAAAACCCTTACTCTGTAGTAGAGTCACACCATCAAGTGATCATCTCCTTAAGCTGGCTTCTCTGACCCCAGGTTCCCTGCCTCAAATTGTTCAGAGGAGCATTCTCTATGTCCTGTTAAATTTTTCCACGCTCTTACAGAAACATCCTGTATATGCCTCCGTAGGAGCCCTAACCTCTCTAGCCGGCCGGTGTGCCCGAGCAGTTCTAGGCGCTTCAGTCTGGAACCGCGCGACCGCAACGGTCGCAGGTTCGAAACCTGCCTCGGGCATGGATGTGTGTGATGTCCTTAGGTTAGTTAGGTTTAAGTAGTTGTAAGTTCTAGGGGACTGATGACCTCCCATAGTGCTCAGAGCCATTTGCACCTAACCCCTCTAATCTTATCCTCATGGCCCTTGCGCGAAATGTACTTCGACGGCAGTAGAATCGTTCTGCAGTCAGCCTCAAATGCCGGTTCTCTAAATATCCTCAATAGTACTCCTCGGAAAAAACGTCGCCTTCCCTCCAGCGATTCCCATTTGAGTTCCCGATGCCAGTATGCCAGTAACAAATCTAGCATCCCGACCTGCGGAACTGACACTCCTGGAAGGAAGGATACTGTGAAGCCTGAGGGATGGTTTCCAAACTGAATTTTTGTTTTGCAGCCAAGTGTAGGCTGATTTTAAACTTTAAAACAGATTAAAAGTTTGTGTGGAACTGGAAATTTAACCTGGGACCTTTGCCTATAGCATACAATGTTTGTGGGAGCACTTCTGTGAAGTTTGGAAGGTAGGAGATGAGGTACTGAGTGTAGTAAAGGTGTCGGGGGGAGGGGTTCGTGAGTCGTGCTTGAACAGATGAGTCGGTGGAAAACTTGGCCGCGATAAGCAAATGTTTAATCTAACCTGAAGTTTCAAATCAGCGCACATTCTGCACCAGAGTGAAAATTCGTTCTGGAAACAAATCTCTTTAGAGTTAAGGTGCACTGCAAAGCAAGTAAAAATCACCAGTTTGTTGGATAATGTTCAGTACGAGCTTCCTTTATTAACACTCTCTGTTATCATCGGTCCTGTGATTCTTTTGTGTCCCTTATGGGACATCTCTGGCTATGATTTATTACTATGAAAAAATTCCAAGCTACGCCGTGACTTGAAGTCAACGTTAAACCATGGGTACTCCGTAAATGACGGGGCAAGTCGTTTCGAAGGTCGGAGGAAGGAAGGTGTTCGCCACCGCTAGTAGGATCATACCCAGTAAAACACAGTGGCCTTCAAAGCAACACGCCATTAATGACAGTTTTTGATTAGGTTAATACCCTTTCTCCTTTCTGGCCATTGTATCAGTTGCATTCAAAACACTGAGGTTTCACTGCGAAATTGTAGTATCTGAATTTAGCGTAGATTAGATAGGTGTTTGCATTCTTAAGTGTTTTGGTATAGTCTAAATACTACCCTCCACTCTCTGGCACTTTCTCTGTGATGTCATCTCACTTAGGTAAATTAAAGTCTTTTGATATTATCATTCGTTGCCTTCCTTGTCCAGGTTTTGTCTATTGCTTTTGTTTTGATGCAAAAATGGTTCAGATGGCTCCGAGCACTATGGGACTTAACATCTGAGGTCATCAGTCCACTAGAACTTTGAACTACTTAAACCTAACTAACCTAAGGACATCACACACATCCATGCCCGAGGCAGGATTCGAACCTGCGACCATAGCGGTCGCACGGTTCCAGTCTGAATCGCCTAGAACAGCTCGGCCACAGCGACCGGTTGTTTTGATGCATTATGCTTTGTGAAAGCCTGCGACCTTGAAAACAATGGTTTCAGAAAAGCTTTTTTTACAAACAAACAAGTTATTGCACTTGTCTTTACTACTTATAACGTTTTCATTATTGTAGTTATTTGATTAAAGTGTGAAGCGAAAACATGGATGTGTTTTACCCTGGTCCAATGTGAGAAGGTGCTTGAGTGCCCCAATCTAAGACGTTAAATAGGTCATTCTACTGTACGTCACATATTTCATAGGCTATAAGTTTCCGTCCTAGGAATAACATAAAAAATGAAGATGTACTGGCTATTTAAAATCTTGTAGCAGGTGTTCTGGAAAGTCGCAACTTTCCTATATTCTACTTCAAATGGTTCAAATGGCTCAGAGCACTATGGGACTCAACTGCTGTGGTTATCAGTCCCCTAGAACTTAGAACTACTTAAACCTAACTAACCTAAGGACATCACACACATCCATGCCCGAGGCAGGATTCGAACCTGTGACCGTAGCAGTCGCACGGTTCCGGACTGCGCGCCTAGAACCGCGAGACCACCGCGGCCGGCTATTCTACTTCCTTTCACCACGTCGAATGCCTCAGTATAATCAATGAATGCAATGTGCGCTTGAAGATACACTCCTCGGCACTTGTCAGCTGTTTTATGATAAAGGCTGCATCTGTGCATGTGCGACCTCTACAGAACCGTTTTTTCTTCTTCGGAGTAACGATTCGCTACCCTTTTGGACTGTTGTTATCTTACGAGTAAACTAAGTATATTGGCTCCAAACGTACAACCCTGTAATCCTTCACTACGAGATATGGCAACATCACTCCAGTTAAACATTTCAACTATGAAATTATCGGTAACGCTGGCAATGTAATAGAGGGAATAAATCTGAAACAAATGAATTCCGTGAAACCTACAAAATCACGTGGAATATCTAAAACAACAAATTACTTTCAGCCAAACTACACTACTTAAACCTAACTAACCTAAGGACATCACTTACATCCATGCCCGAGGCAGAATTCGAACCTGTGACCGTAGCAGTCACGCGGTTCCTGACTGAAGTGCCTAGAACCGCACGGCCACCGCGGCCGGCCAAATTTTAGATCACATTGGAAACATTATTAGTCTTTTCATAACGTGCTGAAAAGCCTTTTTCTTCTCATTACCTTCACGTGACTGGTAGACTTACTAATGCTGATAGTGTAGGCACATTAGACTTTTGCTGCCCATTAAATATGCATATGGTGGATCTAATTTTAATTAACATTAGGCATCTAGAATAAAAGTTACATGGGTTTGTGAAGGTTTCCGGCTTGTGCTAAACTTTTGAGGGCCAAAAAACAACTAAAGTTTTGATCTTTTTTCAGTTACTCGCTTATGACTCGAAACGACGCACTCCACAGAAAATTATACCGAATTAAAGAGCATAAAATTTTGCCTAAAATGCCTACTTAAAAGTTAAAATAAGTTTAGCCGTTTAGTCGCAGTCAATCGTCAAAAATCTGCAGGTTTTACCAAATGGGCGTAAAAGTAAGGTATTCTCATGTTCCAACGACTGTAACTCAAAAATGGCTACTGCAAATGAAAAATGTCTGGTATGAAAGTTGTAGAGCATCAAATTCTGCGTAAAAAGAGCTAAATTTTAAAATTCGCTCGCTCATATGTAAAGATACCATTAAAAAGATGGAAGTACTCGTAGCGCTAAATTCCGGCTAAGACTTTTTTGTGAAGTCAAATTACTTCTGAATCCCAAGTCGTCCACATTCGGCCAATTATACAGATTTAAGGGCAGTTTAGTTAGGTACCTACCAACCCATGTAGTTAGCTCTATGTGTTAACATTAGCTAACTGCCATACGAGTGCAAAGTGATAATATCGGCATTAAAAATGAAAATCAAAATACAATATAAAAATGATAAGAGATAAATCTTTACAGACATTGTTTAAGCAATTACCGTTCGTATTTACATTCATATAAAACTTATTTTTTGATGTTTTTCTGCGTTTCGGGGAAGATGGTCCCGGTGAGGAAACGTTGTCGTCCAGATCTCTGACTTCTTGTGGCGTTGGACATAATCGACTTCTTCCTCGACGATGCCGACCTCATCGTTGATTTGCGTCTCTTCTGTTAGAGAGTGAAGGCATGAAAGCCCCTTGCAATCGCTGCATATAGCGAAGGACTCTAGGGACGCTTTGTTGCAGGAACAAGCTGCTTGGCGTGTCTTCTTGTACTTGCAGGAAACTGTTTTGTGAAGTTCCATGGGCCGATGACGATTGGCTGATTGCAACTGGGATCACGCCTTTTTTTGTGGTCTTCCATCCCCATTACGGTGGATCTAAGGTATTGTTCCTCCATGTCTGAACCTGCAGGTAGACCCTGAGGGAGCGCTCGGCGAGCGAAGGCTTCGGTGGGAAGCAAATATTATTTTTCGATAAAGCTCTCTGGAATAGTTGCAGACGAATTCCATTCAAAGCTTCGGAGCTGCCACCCGTTTGTAGACAGGCAATGAACTTCACGCCTGCCTCGGCGACCTTATCAGAAGTGGCGAAAGAATGCACGAAGACAGGGGAGATGTGCTTATAAATTTGTGTGTTTATAAATTTGATTTTGCGTTTTCGAGAAAATGTAGCGGTGGTGCGACAGCCAATGAAGGCGTGAAGAAAGAACAAATGATTTTTGGCTTCTTCTGAGAGCTAAGAACTATGCGGGGCTGTAAACAAATATGTCTTGGTTGCCTTTTCCAGGTTGCATAAGGAGCATACTGATGACGGGTTCTCCCTGCTCATTACTGTCAGCTATATGGTCAGTCAGCAAGACCAATAAACATGTATCTTCCTCGACAATGAAGACGTTGCCTCCCTGCCTCGACTTTTACACGGTTGTGCCAATAATCAAGGAGGCCTGCGTCCTCATTGGTCTGCTTGGCAAGCAACTACATCATACTCGACAAGCCACCTGATGGTGTGTGGCGGAGGGTACTCTCGGTACCACTATCTGATCCCTCCAAGCACGTTTGCCTTTAAGCCTCTGCATTGGTTCTAATTTCTGGAATTTTCTCCTCGTGGTCAATATGCGAGATGTATGTGGGGGGAAGTAATACGCTGTTCGACTCCTGAAAAGAGCAGTCCCGAAATTTCAGTAGTAAATCTCTCCGTGACGCACAACGTCTCTCTTGTAACGTCTGCCAGTGGAGTTTGTTCGGCATCTCCGTGACGCTGTCTCGCCAGCTAAACGATCCCGTGACAAAACGCGCCGCTCTTCGTGAAATCTTCTGTATCTTCTCTATAAGTCCTACCTGATGCGGATCGCAGGTAAACAATACTAAAGAATCGGGCGTACAAGAGCCTTATAAGCCACTTCTTTCCGTAAGATTCTTCCGATGAATCTGAGTCTGGTATCTGCTTTTCCCACCATCTGTTTTATGTGGTAATTCCACTTAAGGTCGCTCTGGATAGTTACGTCAAGATATTTCACGGTAGACGCTGTCTCCAGCTGTTTGTCAACAATAGTGTAGTTGTACAGTAGTGGATTTGGTTCCCTATGTATGCGCATTATACACTCCTGGAAATTGAAATAAGAACACCGTGAATTCATTGTCCCAGGAAGGGGAAACTTTATTGACACATTCCTGGGGTCAGATACATCACATGATCACACTGACAGAACCACAGGCACATAGACACAGGCAACAGAGCATGCACAATGTCGGCACTAGTACAGTGTATATCCACCTTTCGCAGCAATGCAGGCTGCTATTCTCCCATGGAGACGATCGTAGAGATGCTGGATGTAGTCCTGTGGAACGGCTTGCCATGCCATTTCCACCTGGCGCCTCAGTTGGACCAGCGTTCGTGCTGGACGTGCAGACCGCGTGAGACGACGCTTCATCCAGTCCCAAACATGCTCAATGGGGGACAGATCCGGAGATCTTGCTGGCCAGGGTAGTTGACTTACACCTTCTAGAGCACGTTGGGTGGCACGGGATACATGCGGACGTGCATTGTCCTGTTGGAACAGCAAGTTCCCTTGCCGGTCTAGGAATGGTAGAACGATGGGTTCGATGACGGTTTGGATGTACCGTGCACTATTCAGTGTCCCCTCGACGATCACCAGTGGTGTACGGCCAGTGTAGGAGATCGCTCCCCACACCATGATGCCGGGTGTTGGCCCTGTGTGTCTCGGTCGTATGCAGTCCTGATTGTGGCGCTCACCTGCACGGCGCCAAACACGCATACGACCATCATTGGCACCAAGGCAGAAGCGACTCTCATCGCTGAAGACGACACGTCTCCATTCGTCCCTCCATTCACGCCTGTCGCGACACCACTGGAGGCGGGCTGCACGATGTTGGGGCGTGAGCGGAAGACGGCCTAACGGTGTGCGGGACCGTAGCCCAGCTTCATGGAAACGGTTGCGAATGGTCCTCGCCGATACCCCAGGAGCAACAGTGTCCCTAATTTGCTGGGAAGTGGCGGTGCGGTCCCCTACGGCACTGCGTAGGATCCTACGGTCTTGGCGTGCATCCGTGCGTCGCTGCGGTCCGGTCCCAGGTCGACGGGCACGTGCACCTTCCGCCGACCACTGGCGACAACATCGATGTACTGTGGAGACCTCACGCCCCACGTGTTGAGCAATTCGGCGGTACGTCCACCCGGCCTCCCGCATGCCCACTATACGCCCTCGCTCAAAGTCCGTCAACTGCACATACGGTTCACGTCCACGCTGTCGCGGCATGCTACCAGTGTTAAAGACTGCGATGGAGCTCCGTATGCCACGGCAAACTGGCTGACACTGACGGCGGCGGTGCACAAATGCTGCGCAGCTAGCGCCATTCGACGGTCAACACCGCGGTTCCTGGTGTGTCCGCTGTGCCGTGCGTGTGATCATTGCTTGTACAGCCCTCTCGCAGTGTCCGGAGCAAGTATGGTGGGTCTGACACACCGGTGTCAATGTGTTCTTTTTTCCATTTCCAGGAGTGTATTACATTTATTTACGTTCAGGGTCAACTGCCATAGCATGCACCATTCATCAATTCTCTGCAGGTCGTCCTGCAAACTCTTACTCTCTTCTGGCGTTGCTGCTTTGCTACAGACAACTGCATCATATGCGAATGGCCTTAACGAGCATTCTACGCTTTCTACTAGATCGTTTATCTATATTGTAAATAGCAACGGTTCTACCACACTTCCCTGTGGTACTCCGGGTATTACCTTTGTATCTGTCGATTTTGTTCCGTTAAGAGCGACGTGTTGAGTTCTGTCTGCAAGAAAGTCTTGAATCCAATCTCAAGTCTGGTCCGATACTCCGTAAGCTCGTATTTTTCTCCTTAAACGGCAACGCGGGACGGTGTCAAATGCCTTACTGAAATCAAGGAATACGGCATCAACCTGAGCGCCGCTGCCCACTGCGCTGTGGATCTCATGGAGGAACAGAGAGAGCTCAGTTTCGTAGGATCTCTGTTTGCGGAATCCATGTTGATTTTTATAGAGGAGATGCCTCTCAGCACATAGTTTTCCTGTGAACATTGAGACAAGACGTTTCTTATTAAGTTTATTTAACAAGAACCGTTCTTTTGGCACTGTTCGTGACATTGTCTCATCAAATAACTCAGGAGCTGATGACACAAAAAAATGGTTCAAATGGCTCTGAGCACTATGGGACTTAACTGCTGTGGTCATCAGTCCCCTAGAACTTAGAACTACTTAAACCTAACTAACCTAAGGACATCACACACATCCATGCCCGAGGCAGGATTCGAACCTGCGACCGTAGCAGTCGCGCGGATCCGGACTGAGGGCCTAGAACCGCTCGGCCGCCGCGGCCGGCACGCGGATGACACAGTGTGGGCTCTTTAGGCACTTTCAGCAGATTGCAGGAGAGTGTGGTGTCTGTTCTTTTGAACATATCCGAAACAATAGACGCCACGCATTCATGCAATCGATTCGCCTCGATGAGAAATGAATCCACAATATCCAGTGCGGTTGCACACTTACGGTCCACCTCCAGCGGGAATCTAAAATTAGCAAGCATGTACGACATGGACGGGGACTGCAGATAGGCGTCGCTAGCTGGAGGTGTGGTACGGCCGAGGTTGCCGAGACAGTCCGCGCAGTTGCGATAAACACTGTACGGGTGACCCCGTGATTAGTGCAGCTGCCAATAAACACGAGAAACCGAGTACGAGCCACAGTCCGGCACACATTTTCACTCTTCGCCGCTGATTCCGAATAGATTCCCGATGCAGCCGGTATCATCAGTTCCTTTCCTTCCCCTCTCCCCCCCCCTCCCCCTTCTCCCGTCGCTCCATCTCCCCACCTTGAATTTACATAACACGTTCACCAGCTTTTATACTTTTCTCAGCTCCCTCCTCAGGGTATCCATCAAAACCTACGGAGCAACAGAACCCAGAATGTTTTCGAAGTACCTCGCGTACTTCTCAAGGATGGAGGAAAACAGTTTGTCGGTATTCCACAGAAGTCGACGTAAGAGGAACCCTCAAGTGGCAGACTCTGCAAGAGAGGTGCTCTGCATCGCGGTGTAGCTTGCTCGCCACGTTTCGAGAGGGTGCGTTTCTGGATGAGGTATCGAATATATTGTTTCCCCCTACTTATACCTCCCGAGGAGATCACGAATGTAAAATTAGAGAGATTCGAGCGCGCACGGAGGCTTTCAGACAGTCGTTCTTCCCACGAACCATACGTGACTGGAACAGGAAAGGGAGGTAATGACAGTGGCACGTAAAGTGCCCTCCGCCACACACCGTTGGGTGGCTTGCGGAGTATAAATGTAGATGTAGATGTAGATAAGGACAAGGTCAGCGTAGCTTATGATTTTAACATTGCCTGGATTAAACAGTTTAAAGAGGTGTAATTTTCTTGTCTTGCGCAGTATTACGTCTTCATCAGAAAAAGTTAATTGTTCAAATGGCTCTGAGCACTATGGGACTTAACTTCTGAGGTCATCAGTCCCCTAGACGTAGAACTACGTAAATCTAACTAACCTAAGGACACCACACACATCAATGTCCGAGGCAGGATTGGAACCAACGACCGTAGTTGTTGCGCGGTTCCCGACTGAAGCGCCTAGAACCGCTCGGCCACGGCCACAACTGCCGGCAAAGAGTTAATGGATACGTGGCTAACTCAACAGCGAAATACGACTGGAGCTGTTGTAGTGAATTCAATGGAAAGAGATTCGACAGAAAATTGTGCCAGGACTGTCAGCAACTAGATCACCATTCATCGTGGCTGTGCACTTCATCACTCTTTCGAGCACTACTCGGTTCTTTCTCAGGAACTGCATTTCCTAAAAGTTTTCAAGAAAGTTTAGTGGAAAGGCTTAGGAGGAATGTAACGCTGTAAATACATTCACGTTTTTATTGGTATATTTGCATACGTGTGAGTGAATTTTAAAATTCAGGCGGTCTTTATACGCAGAATTTGATGCTCTGTATTTTTGATTCATGACATTTTTGAGTTACAGGAGTATAACTCACTTTTCCACCAACTCCGTAAAAATTTACAATCTATTGCGACTAAACGGCTGCCCCAGTTTAACTTCTAGGCAGGTCATTCACCATACGCTCTTTCATTTCGGTACTTTGAAAATTTGTGCATGATGCATCGCTATCGAGTTAAAAGTGAAAAACTGAAAAAAGTACAAAATTTTTGTGGTTTTTCGGCCCTCAGAAGTTTAGCACATACCAGAAACGGTCGCAAACTCTTAGAACTCTCACCTGAAATGCCTGTTGTCGATTAAAACTTTTTCCAGCTTTTTTGGTAACGTCGACTTTTTCGGGTTAATTTTCCTGTCTTATAACGTAAACTAGAGACGTGAAAGAACGAGAGGATATTCCAGAGTCTCGCGCAGCGCGCATGCGCTGTAGCTTGGTGGTTTCTTAAGCCAATTATAGGCCCTTCCCGCACTTGACAGACCACAAGTGCTTTATATTAAACTTCTCGTCTCAACGTCCCGTACAATACTGCGGTACGCTGTACTTATCGTTTACATACTGTATGCTTCACAAGCAGTAAACGAAATGGTAATAACAACGTGCCTTTCCCTCCCAAAACACCGACATTAGGAGGACAGTGAGAGTGCTAGGGGCGCTTAATAAAAGACGCCCGGCGTCGCGACGCCCACCTGGTGCCGGCGGCGCGTCTGTCTCCATATTTCATCGGCGCCGGCGGGCCGCATCTGGCGTCGACCTTGGCGATGCGCCGCGGGGCCGAGACGGGAATACAGCGAGCCGGCCGGCACCCAGCCGCGATAACTTTTTCATACGCGGTTGTGGGTGGAGAGGCGCCGCGGGGAAGAAGAAAAAGAAGAAGAAGAAGAATCAAGTTGGTAGCTCTGCAGATAGCGCGGCCAGCTGGCGAGCCTCCCACGGGACGCATCGACCAGGGCCGCCAACCGCTGCTGCGCCGAAACAAGTTCCCCACGGCACAGCTCTCGGTCCGCACTTCTTACAATCCTCTGCACTCCACCTCGCGCCGCAAATCTCTTCCGTTCGCTCCCCTCGGTTTCCACACCGCTCGAAAGATGTCTGATCTGCATTCAAACTTGCTCGGATTCCACAAACATCAACCGTGCAAAACCCTACACGTATTTTCGTCACATGACATCACTTGCCGGCCGCGGTGGTCTAGCGGTTCTAGGCGCCCAGTCAGGAACCGCGCGACTGCTACGGTCGCAGGTTCGAATCCTGCCTCGGGCATGGATGTGTGTGATGTCCTTAGGTTAGTTAGGTTTAAGTAGTTCTAAGTACTAGGGGACTTATGACCACAGATGTTGAGTCCCATAGTGCTCAGAGCCATTTGAACCATTTTTTTGACATCACTTAGCCGTGAACCAAGACAATGAGATATGCAACATTCCTTCACTTTCTAAAAGCATTTGATGTATTACCACAGATACGCTTACAGCCGAAAATAGAAATTTGTTTGGTAAGGAGGACGTAGTATGTTATCTCTGGTGCAGAGCCATTGACAGATGTAGAAGCAAATTCAGAGGTAATTCATGGAAGGGTGTTGTGAACCTTGCTGCTTATATTCTATATTAATGACCTTTTAGACATCATCAATGCTGACCTCAGACTTTTTGCAGATGATATAGATATCTAAAACCAGCTGTAAACCCGGCGTTTTTTATTCCCATCTTCTACTTGAAAGGGAAAAACGAACTGTTTTTTTTAATGCAATATCGAAGAAATTTCCTTCAAAGTATTTATAAAAACAGCATACACACACATATATATATAAACAAAGATCATGTGACTTACCAAACGAAAGCGCTGGCAGGTCGATAGACACACAAACAAACACAAACATACACACAAAATTCAAGCTTTATCAACAAACTGTTGCCTCATCAGGAAAGAGGGAACGAGAGGGAAAGGCGAAAGGATGTGGGTTTTAAGGGAGAGGGTAAGGAGTCATTCCAATCCCGGGAGCGGAAAGACTTACCTTGTGGGAAAAAAGGACGGGTATACACTCGCACACACACACACACACACATATCCATCCACACATATACAGACACAAGCAGACATATTTAAAGAATATATATATATATATATATATATATATATATATATATATATATATATATATATATATATTTTCTACATAGTTCCCACTATTGTTCAGATATTTGTCATAGCGCGAATCTTACTTCTTTATGCCCTCTTCACTGGATGACACCGCCAGTAAAGACAGCCACTGCCGAGCGCTATTTTTGGGTCGGTTACTTTTTGTTGAATTCCTCTCCAGAGGGGAAACCATCAGCGCGGTACTATACTGTGAAACACTGAAAAAAACTTTTAAGTCCCATAATATTTCACACACAATGAAAAAACTTTGCCGCGAAATTCGAAACAAAATGCGTTGAGTGCTCAGGCAAGTCCCTGTGTTGTTTCATGACAGTCGCATTCTCCTGGTGTGACTCGAAAACTTATTCAGCAATTTAGTTGGGAGCAGTTCGATCAATCACCGTACAGCCTCGATCTTGCATGTTCTGACTACCACTTGTTCCTGAACTTGAAGCGTGATTTTGGTGGATGGCGCGTTGACACCGATGACGACGCAAAAGCGGTGTTCAGCGGTGGCTTCTTTCTGTGAACAGGGCATAGAAAAGTTGGTTTCCCACTGTCAAAATTATCTGAACGATGGTGGCAGTTACGTAGCAAAATAGTGTAAGAAAAGCTCTTTCTTGTAAATATAAATTTCGATTTGAAAAAATGTTTTTATGAGTTTTTTTTTTCCAAACCAGAAATAGCACGTATATATGAATACAGGGTGTCTTCCATAAGAGTCACCAAACCAATTTTTTTATTGTTTTGACATATATATATATATGGTGTTTCGTTTTTACAGTGCGTAGCACAAGTCAGACACAAACAAATACTGCTAATCACGGTATTCACAGGACACCCAGTTTTTAGTGAAAATGTAGGTTTTCTCTTGGTACGAATAAAACTATTTTTACGTGTCCTTTGGACAACGCGGCCCCATATTAAGATATTGCGACATTATTTTTTGTTGTTGTTGTGGTCTTCAGTCCTGAGACTGGTTTGATGCAGCTCTCCATGCTACTCTATCCTGTGCAAGCTTCTTCATCTCCCAATACTTACTGCAACCTACATCCTTCTGAATCTGCTTAGTGTATTCATCTCTTGGTCTCCCTCTACGATTTTTACCCTCCACGCTGCCCTCCAATGCTAAATCTGTGATCCCATGACGGCTCAGAACATGCCCTACCAACCGGTCCCTTCTTCTTGTCAAGTTGTGCCACAAACTACTCTTATCCCCTATTCTGTTCAATACCTCCTCATTAGTTACGTGATCTACCCATCTAATCCTCAGCATTCTTCTGTAGCACCACATTTCGAAAGCTTCTATTCTGTTCTTGTCCAAACTGTTTATCGTCCATGTTTCACTTCCATATATGGCTATACTCCATACAAATACTTTCAGAAACGACTTCCTCACACTTAAATCTATACTCGATGTTAACAAATTTCTCTTCTTCAGAAACACTTTCCTTGCCGTTGCCAATCTACATTTTATATCCTCTCTACTTCGACCATCATCAGTTACTTTGCTCCCCAAATAGCAAAACTCCTTTACTACTTTATGTGTCTCATTTCCTAATCTAATTCCCTCAGCATCACCCGACTTAATTCGACTACGTTCCATGATCCTCGTTATGCTTTTATTGATGTTCATCTTATATCCTCCTTTCAAGACACTGTCCATTCCGTTCAACTGCTCTTCCAAGTCCTTTGCTGTCTCTGACAGAATTATGTCATCGGCGAACCTCAAAGTTTTTATTTCTTCTCCATGGATTTTAATAGCTACTCCGAATTTTTCTTTCGTTTCCTTTACTGCTTGCTCAATATACAGATTGAATAACATCGGGGAGAGGCTACAACCCTGTCTCTCTCCCTTACCGATATGAATTGTCAGGGACAGCAAAACAGCAGCAGTGACAGCACTGACCTAGCTCCCTGTGACTTCTACCGCCATCCAGCCACGCTGCCCACTCGTCGCTGGAGTATTGGCTTATTCACCGCCCCGTCTCTCTCTCTCTCTCTCTCTCTCTCTCTCTCTCTCTCTCTCTCTCTCTACCTTTTCCTGTTAGTTCATACTGATAAAACGAACATAGCACGAGACTAATTTGGCACCACTCTATCGAATGGGCATCTACATCTACATTTACATGGATACTCAGCAAATCATCCCCTTCTAACAGCCGTGTACCGCAAGTCTCTAGAGGAACGGAAGGTTCCAAATGATTGGAAAAGAGCAAATGTAGTCCCAGACTTGAAGAAGAGTCGTCGAGCAGATGCGCAAAACTATAGACCTATATCTCTCACGTCGATCTGATGTTGAATTTTAGAACATGTTTTTTGCTCGCGTATCATGTCGTTTCTGGAAACCCAGAATCGACTCTGTAGGAATCAACATGGATTCCGGAAACAGCGATCGTGTGAGACCTAACTCGCTTTATTTGTTCATGAGACCCAGAAAATATTAGATACAGGCTACCAGGTAAATGCTATTTTCCTTGACTTCCGGAAGGCGTTCGATACAGTTCCTCACTGTCGCCTGATAAACAAAGTAAGAGCCTACGGAATATCAGTCCAGCTGTGTGGCTGGATTGAAGAGTTTTTAGCAAACAGAACACAGCATGTTGTTCTCAATGGAGAGACGTCTACAGACGTTAAAGTAACCTCTGGCGTGCCACAGGGGAGTGTTACGGGACCATTGCTTTTCACAATATATATAAATGACCTAGTAGATAATGTCGGAAGTTCCATGCGGCTTTTCGTGGATGATGCTGTAGTATAAAGAGAAGTTGCAACATTAGAAAGTTGTAGCGAAATGCAGGAAGATCTGCAGCGGATAGGCACTTGGTGCAGGGAATGGCAACTGACTCTTAACACAGACAAATGTATTGCGAATACATAGAAAGAAGGATTCCTTATTTTATGACTATATGATAGCGGAACAAACACTGGTAGCAGTTACTTCTGTAAAATATCTGGGAGTATGCGTGCGGAACGATTTGAAGTGGAATGATCATATAAAATTAATTGTTGGTAAGGCGGGTACCAGCTTGAGATTCATTGGGAGAGTCCTTAGAAAATGTAGTCCATCAACAAAGGAGGTGGCTTACAAAACACTCGTTCGACTTGTACTTGAGCATTGCTCATTAGTGTGGGATCCGTACAAGATCGGGTTGACGGTGGAGATAGAGAAGATCCAAAGAAGAGCGGCGCGTTTCGTCACAGGGTTATTTGGTAAGCGTGATAGCGTGACGGAGATGTTTAGCAAACTGAAGTGGCATACTCTGCAATCCAGGCGCTCTGCATCGCTGTGTAGCTTGCTGTCCAGGTTTCGAGAAGGTGCGTTTCTGGATGAGGTATCGAATATATTGTTTCCCCCTACTTATACCTCCCGAGGAGATCACGAATGTAAAATTAGAGAGATTCGAGCGCGCACGGAGGCTTTCCGGCAGGCGTTCTTCCCGCGAACCATACGCGACAGGAACAGAAAAGGAAGGTAATGACAGTGGCACGTAAAGTGCCCTCCGCCACACACCGTTGGGTGACTTGCGGAGTACAAATGTCGATGTAGAAGTGCCTGGCAGGGGGTTCATCGACCCACCTTCACGATTCTCTATTATTCCAACCTCCTACAGCGCGCGGAAAGAACGAACACCTTTATCTTTCCGTACGAGCTCCGATTTCCTTATTTTATTGTGGTGATCGTTTCTTCCTTCTAGATCGGTGTCAACAAAGTATTTTCGAATTCGGAGGAGAAAGTTGGTGATTGGAATCTCGTGAGAAGATTCCGTCGCAACAAAAACGCCTTCCTTTTAATGATGTCCAGCCCAAACCATGTATAATTTCTGTGACACTCTCTCCCATATTTCGCGACAATACAAAACGTGCTGCCCTTCTTTGAACTTTTTCGATGTACTCCGTCAGTCCTATCTGGTAAGGATCCCACACCGCGAAGCAGTATTCTAAAAGAGGGCGCACAAGAGTAGTGCAGGCAGTCTCCTTAGAAGATCTGGTTCAAATCGCTCTGAGCACTATGGGACTTAACATCAGAGGTCATGAGTCCCCTAGAACTTAGTAGATCTGTTACATTTCCTAAGTGTCCTCCTAATAAAACGCAGTCTTTGGTTAGCCTTCCTCACAACATTTTCTATGTGTTCCTTCCAGTTTAATTTGTTCGTAACTGTAATACCTAGGTATTTAGTTAAATTTACAGCTTTTAGATTAGACTGATTTATCATGTAACTGAAGTTTAACGAGTTCCTTTTAGCACTCATGTGGATGACCTCACACTCTTCGTTATTTAGGGTCAACTGTTAATTTTCGCACCATTCAAATATCTTTTCTAAATCGTTTTGCAATTTGTTTTGATCTTCTGATGACTTTGTTAGTCGATAAACGACAGCGTCATCTGCAGACAACCTAAGACCGTTGCTCAGATTGTCTCCAAAATCGTTTCTATAGATAAGGAACGGCACAGCAAAGGACCTATAACACTGCCTTGGGGAACGCCAGAAATCACTTCTGTTTTACACGATGACATTCCGTCAATTACTTCGAACTGTGACCTCTCTGACAGGAAATCACAAATCCAGTCACATAGCTGAGACGATATTCTATAAGCACGCAATGTCACTACAAGCCGCTTGGGTGGTACGGTGTCAAAAGCCTTCCAGAAATATGGAATCGATCTGAAATCCCTTGTCAATAGCACTCATGACTTCATGTGAGTAAAGATCTAGTTGTGTTTCACAGGTTTTATGTTTTCTAAACCCATGTTAACAGTGTGTCAATAGACTGTTTTCTTCGAGGTTATTCATAATGTTTGTACACAATATTTGTTCCACAATCCTGCTGCATATCGACGTTAATGATATGGGCCTGTAATTTAGTGGATTACTCCTAATACCTTTCTTGAATAGTGATGTGACCTGTGCAACTTTCCAATCTTTGGGTACGGATCATTCGTCGAGCGAACGGTTGTATATGATTGTTAAGTATGGTGCTAATGCATCAGCATACTCCGAAAGGAAGCTAATTGGTATACAGTCTGGACCGGAAGACTTGCTTTTATTAAGTTATTTAAGTTGCTTCACAACTCCTAGGATATTTACTTCTACGTTACTCATGTTGGCAGCTGTTCTCGATTCGAATTCTGGAATATTTACTTCGGCTTCTTTTGTGAAGGCTTTTCGAAAGGCTGTGTTTAGAAATTGTGCTTTGGCAGCACTATCTTCGGTAGTATCTTCATCGCTATCGCGCAGAGAAGGCATTGATTGTTTCTTGCCGCTAAAATACTTCACATACGACAAAGTTTCGTTGTGGAAACTGTTATAAGCATCTCGCATTGAAGTCCGCGTTGAATTTCGAGCTTCTGTAAAAGATGACCAATCTTGGGGATTTTTCGTCTGTTTATATATATAAAATTCCGCTTTAAAATTAGTTTTATTGGTAAAGGGAAATAAACCTACGCTATTCATCGATACTGGGCGACCCACGAACGACATCATGAGCAGTATTAGTTTGGGCTGACTCAGATGCACGCCGCAAAAAAGAGATCGGCACACAGAAGAACGAGAGGACTTCACACATAATTGGCAGCCACACACAATTGGCAGCATTGCGAAAGAGGGATTTTCATCTGTAAACAATCTCGCAATTTAATAATCATGGATCGGTGGAACGGTCGACAGCGGTCTTCTGTCATTAACATGTTTTACAAAAACAATGATAGTTTGTAGAGTGCGCAGAATAAGTTGCGACGTTTTTCAGCTTAGGGCTGTACGGTCAGACTCCCTAGAAACACGCAATAAAAATTAGATTAAAGTTTTTGAAGACACTGGATCTGCTCTAAAAAAGAAACCGACAAGATTACCGAAAACTGCTCGTACCCCACAGGCGTCGAAGCTGTACGTGTTTCAGTCTTACGGAGCCCACGACGTTTCGGTTTACAAGCAAGCAGCTCGGGCAGACTGTCCCGAGAGGGTGTTCTCCATTCCGATTTAAAATTTCATCCGTACAAGCTGCGGATCGTGTAAAAACTGAGGAAGAACGACTGCCAGTTGCGACTAGAATTCTGTCAGCAAATTGTGGCGAACGTAAAGGAGGACAATGGATTTCTGGACGAGCTGTGGATGTCAAATGCGGCTCACTTTCAACTCACAGTTTAAGTGAATTAGCAGAACTACCGTTAATGCGCACGCACCAACCCTAATGAAGGTCATGGACGCACTTGACATGCCAGCAATGTGACGATATGGTATGCACTTGCATGACACAAGGTCATCGCACCTTACTTTTTCGAAAATGAAGAGCAGCTCACAGTGATACGTCGGATCGCAGTCTTTTGTTGCACCTGCAGTGAACATTATTCCACTACTTCAAGAAACCTCGTTTCAAAAATCTGGTGCGACATCGTAAAGGGTAACGCAATTAGTGGTAGTTGTGCGTCAGTTGTTCGGTTACCGTGCCATCTCAAAATTCGGTGAAATTTTCTGGCCCCCAGGATCATCAGATCTGTCCGTCTGTGAGTTCTTCTTGTGGGTTTCCCTAAGAGTCTGATCTATCCCACTTGACCAAGAACACTGAATGAACTGAAACAAAGAAATCGAGAAGAAAGTCGTGGTAATCCAACTAAAATGTTGCAGCATTCAATAAGCAACCTCAACAACACATTCGAAGAACGCGTACGTAAAGGAGAACATGACGTAATTTTCAAACACTGATAATTTGGGTTACTGTCTCTTAAAAGGGAAGTTGTAGTGGTTCAACTGCTGCCAATAAAAAAGAAATGTTGGGTTTTTCTACTTTTACTGCGTATTTCAAAGACCCCATTTTTCTGTGTCATCCTACTGTAAGCAAATTGGGTAGTACAATACCCAAATTGAAAGACGAAGTCTACAAATTACACAGTTCGCTATAATATTGACTGAACTCAAAACTCGTTATAAACAATATTTTTAGTTTCATCTCCATGAGATAGGATGAATAAATTCTTCGGTGAGTCTATCCTTGAGCAAGTGACATAAAGTTGTCCGTGGGAGGATCATGGTGATGTCAAATCCACTGCCCCTGTGGCTGGTTAATCGTAACCTAAAACGAAATTGTCACTGGAAATTGCAGTCTCTTGAATTTAAAGAGGAGAATCGTCAGGGATTAAGCAGTATTCATGAAATGTAAACTGTTTCACTCCCTTCGTTTGCTGTCAAGCTGACTACTTCAATTACATCGCCCAGCGTATTCCTGGCACACGGCTTAGTGCTGTTGCAAAACGTTGATGGATCGAATTTCCGTAATAAATTAACTGGGGATGTGGTGGCCAACCAACAGGAGCAATTTTAGTAGTAGAAAATATTATTTGCACCAAGAAGATTAGAATAAAAGGCAGATGGCGTTATCTATGGCGAACATAGACGTCAATTAAAGTCTGTCAGCCCTCTTGGTGAATGTTAGAAGCATGTTTCTCCGTTAAAGCTCAGCGTTAAACCCACCCTCCTAGCGGTTCAAATGGCTCTGAGCACTATGGGACTTAACTTCTGAGGTCATCAGTCCCCTAGAACTTACAACTACTTAAACCCAACTAACCTAAGGACATCACACACATCCATGCCCGAGGCAGGATTCGAACCCGCGACAGTAGCGGTCGCGCGGTTCTAGACTGTAGCGCCTAGAACTGCTCGGCCACCCCGGCCGGCTCTTAGCGGTAATGCGGTGAATTGACAGTCAGTTCTGTGCATATACTTTCAGACAATATACTTTCGTGGATGAATACTCATCATGAGACAGTTGTAAACTTACGATATTGCAATGCCTGTGTTTCTCAGAAATACGATGCAATGTTCCTTCGGAGACGCATGCATTGCAACGCATTTCTGGAAAACACAGGAACTGCAATATCGTATTTATCCGCCGACGCCAGGCAAGAGGCTTTCAGTCAAAATGTGTACGAGTGCAGGATGCAGGCAAGAAGTTGACAACATATGGAAGTTGGGGCCTGGACGCGAGTCGCGTTCGGATAGTCTAATGGTAAGGCCACCGCTCGCCATACGCGGGAAATCCGGGTTCGAGTTCCGGTGCGGCACAAATTTTCACTGTCGTCATTCCATTATGCAGCTGATGGTTTGCCATATTTACAACTGCGAATACATTTCACGCCAGTTGTCACTCGTCGAGCATGGTGTACATCGCAGCAAAACTGCCGGATCTTTTATTCCCGTTTTAAGTGAAACAGAAGAGCAGAAATACAATATCCCTTCACTAACACTTATCAGCAACACTTGAAACGTACGTCCTCAATTATTTTCTGTATGTATTCCAATCTCTGTCCACCGCTACAGTTTTTGCCCTCTACAGCTCCCTCTAGTACCATGGAAGTCATCCCCTGATGCCTTAACAGATTTCCTGTCATCCTGTCCCTTCTCCTTGTCAGTGTTTTTCACATTTTCCTTTCCTCAGCGATTCTGCGGAGAACCTCCTCATTCCGTACCTTGTCAGTCCACCTAATTTTCAACGTTTTTCTGTACCACCACATCTCAAATAGTTCGATTCTCTTCTTTTCTGTTCTTCCTGCAATCCATGTCTCACTGCCATGCAATGCTGTACTCCAAACGCAGATTCTCAGAAAGTTGTTCCTGAAATTAAGGTCTACATTTGTTACTACTAAATGCCCTTTTTGCCACTCCTAGCTTGCATTTTATGTTGCCCTTGTTTCGCCCGTCATGAGTTATTTTGCTTCCTAGGTAGCAGAATTCCTTAACTTCATCTACTTCGTGATCACCATTTCTGATGTTAAGTTTCTAGCTGTTCTCATATCTGTTAGTTCTCATTACTTTCGTCTTTCTCCTACTTACTCTCAGTCCATATTCTGCACTCACTAGACTGTTAATTTCATTCAAGACATCTTGTCATTCTTCTTCACTTTCACTAAGTACAGTAACGTCATCAGCGAATCTTATTATTGATATCCTTTCACCTTGAGTTTTAATTCCCCTCTTGAATCTTCCTTTCATTTCCGACACTGCTTCTTCGATGTATGTTTGAACTACCTTACACACTTTTTAATCTGAGCATTTCATTTTTGGTCTTCCACTCGTGTGATTCCCTCTTGGCTCTCGTACATATTTTACCCGTCTTTCCCTGTAGATTACCCCTATCTTTTCAAAATTTCGAACGTATTGCTCCACTGTACGCTTTTTCCAGGTCGGCAAATCTCGATTTGCCACGCGGGATAGCAGCGCTGTCTTCGGGAGCCTTGTCACGGTCCGCGCGGCTCGCTCCGTCGGAGGTTCGAGTCCTCCCTCGGGCATGGGTGTGTGTGTGTGTGTGTGTGTGTGTGTGTGTGTGTGTGTGTGTGTGTTGTCCTTCGAGTGTTACTTTAAGTTAGATTAAGTACGAGGGCAGTTCAATAAGTAATGCAACACATTTTTTTTCTGAAACAGGGGTTGTTTTATTCAGCATTGAAATACACCAGGTTATTCCCCAATCTTTTAGCTACACAACACTATTTTTCAACGTAATCTCCATTCAATGCTGCGGCCTTACGCCACCTTGAAATGAGGGCCCGTATGCCTGCACGGTACCATTCCACTGGTCGATGTCGGAGCCAACGTCGTACTGCATCAATAACTTCTTCATCATCCGCGTAGTGCGTCCCACGGATTGCGTCCTTCATTGGACCAAACATATGGAAATCCGACGGTGCGAGATCGGGGCTGTAGGGTGCATGAGGAAGAACAGTCCACTGAAGTTTTGTGAGCTCCTCTCGGGTGCGAAGACTTGTGTGAGGTCTTGCGTTGCCATGAAGAAGGAGAAGTTCGTTCTGACTTTTGTGCCTACGAACACGCTGAAGTCGTTTCTTCAATTTCTGAAGAGTAGCACAATACACTTCAGAGTTGATCGTTTGACCATGGGGAAGGACATCGAACAGAATAACCCCTTCAGCGTCCCAGAAGACTGTAACCGTGACTTTACCGGCTGAGGGTATGGCTTTAAACTTTTTCTTGGTAGGGGAGTGGGTGTGGCGCCACTCCATTGATTGCCGTTTTGTTTCAGGTTCGAAGTGATGAACCCATGTTTCATCGCCTGTAACAATCTTTGACAAGAAATTGTCACCCTCAGCCACATGACGAGCAAGCAATTCCGCACAGATGGTTCTCCTTTGCTCTTTATGGTGTTCGGTTAGACAACGAGGGACCCAGCGGGAACAAACCTTTGAATATCCCAACTGGTGAACAATTGTGACAGCACTACCAACAGAGATGTAAAGTTGAGCACTGAGTTGTTTGATGGTGATCCGTTGATCATCTCGAACGAGTGTGTTCGCACGCTCCGCCATTGCAGGAGTCACAGCTGTGCACGGCCGGCCCGCACGCGGGAGATCAGACAGTCTTGCTTGACCTTGCGGCGATGATGACACACGCTTTGCCCAACGACTCACCGTGCTTTTCTCCACTGCCAGATCACCGTAGACATTCTGCAAGCGCCTATGAATATCTGAGATGCCCTGGTTTTCCGCCAAAAGACACTAGATCACTGCCCGTTGTTTGCAACGCACATCCGTTACAGAAGCCATTTTAACAGCTCCGTACAGGGCTGCCACCTGTCGGAAGTCAATGAAACTATACGAGACGAAGCGGGAATGTTTGAAAATATTCCACAAGAAATTTCCGGTTTTTTCAACCAAAATTGGCCGAGAAAAAAAATGTGTTGCATTACTTATTGAACTGCCCTCGTAGTAAGGGACTGATGACCTTAGCAGTTTGGTCCCATAAGAACTTACCACAAATTTCGAAATTTCCGTGTCTCGATTTTTCTTTACTCTTGCTTCCATTATCAACCGCAATGTCGAAATTGTTCACTCATGATTTTGAGTGAAACCAGTCTCTGGAAGCAACGGAATGAAAATAGTCGATGCAGTCCGGCACACTGATTTCTGAGCACGGTTATTAGATTGTTTAGGCATTGTTAAGTAACTATTATTGAATGCACTGAGTTATCACCTATCATCACTGTTATTGCCGTTCCCAATTTTGCATTTTATTGAGTAGCAATAAGTAGCTATTAGTTGAGTTATTTGGCCATGTTTATGAACAGGCGTTTTCTTAATACTGAACTTTGTCTCTGGATCAGAATGCTGAAACTCTAAATAGTGTGGGAATGGAAGAAATCATATTATTGTATAGAAAGTGATCCTGAAGTTAAACTGAGAGTGATACACAGTCTGTGCGACAGTTAAATTCTGTCACATCCGCGAGCCAATCTGAGTAGCCGCCCCACGGCTCTGTCACGGCCAGCACGCGTTGCCAGAGCTGTGTGGACCTCGGCCACAATAGGTAAGAGGTTGCTCCGTGACCTCTTCGGCACTGTTGTCTTATCGGGCGGTCTTGTTCCCTGCCGAGCGGCGAACACGACCACCAGCAAGGCTTGCGCAACAGACTCACCAAGAAAGGAACAGACAACTAGTCACGGACATCCAGAGGCGACCGATTCAGGATCGCCCTTTCCTGACAGGATACTTAACAGGATCACCACTCAATTGGAACACCGCAGCATCATACCCCGCCCAGAACGGTTTGGTTTTCAGGCAAAGTTGTCTGCAGAACTCAGCTCATCCGGGTCATTGAATTTATCCAGTACAAATACACTGCTGGCCACCGTAAATGCAACACCGAGAAAGACAAGAGGTAGCACAACAAAATTTATTTTGTAGAGAACATGTTGACCAAGTATCAAATGATTACGTTTACAGACGTCTGTGACATGTGGTTCCTGCCAGAATCAGTAGCCAGAGTAGCCGCCATTGTTGATCAACGCTGCCACACGTCTCGGCATTGAGTCAAAGAGACGTTGGATGTGTTCCTGGGGTACAGCAGCCCAAGCAGCTTCCACACGTTGTCAAAGATCATCTGGTGTGGCAGCTGGGGATGTAATCTGGGTCACTCGTTGAGCAACCATGGACCACATGTTTTCTATCGGCGAAAGATCCGGAGAGCGAGCCGGCCAGGGAAGCAATTCAATCTGGTTATTGACGAAGAACCTTTGGACAATGCGTGCCACGTGTGGTCGCGCATTATCCTGTTGAAATATGGCTGTGGCCGAGCCCTGAAGGTAAGGAAGGACAACTGGCTCCAGCACCTCGGATATGTAGCGCCGGCTATTTAAAGTACCGGCAATGCGTACTAGAGGCGTGCGAGAGTAATATCCAATACCGCCCCATACCATAATACCCGGTGCAAGACCAGTGTGGCGGTGCATAATGCAGCTGTCCAGCATCCTCTCTCCACGGTGTCTCCACACTCGAATTCGACCATCGTGGTGCTGCAGACAGAAGCGTGCCTCGTCGGTAAAGACAACATCATTCCATTCTGCCGTCCACATCCGTCTGTCATCACACCATTGGCGACGGAGACGTCTGTGGTTCTGTGTCAATGGTAGACGAAGCAATGGACGTCTTGCGGACAGACCACCCTGCTGTAAACGGCGTCGAATGGTACGCGCAGACACTGGATGATGTGTTACAGACGCAATGTGCTGTGCTATGGTTCGGGATGTCACTGAGCGATCCGTCACTGCCATGCGCACAATTTGCCTATCAGCACGTGCAGTGGTGCACCGAGGTGAATGCGATCGACCACGTCGGTCCGTCGTACCCTCCTGCATCCAACGGTCACATATCCGCATTACAGTTGTTTGGTTACGTCCAACACGACTAGCGATTTCTCTGTATGATAATCCACAATCTCGGTAAGCCACTATCCTTCCTCTGTCGAACTCGGATACTTGATCAAACGATGTTCGCTGTTGTCTACGAGGCATAACTGATCGTCTTGTGAAACAACCACAAGGTAAACACACGTGCCGAACGTACACTCGTCGAAATCGCCAAGCCTTAAATGGCGCTATGAGGTGGCGCCACAGGCGCGCGTGATGTGCGTCTGCGCTGAAATTCTAATCAGTTGCATATCTCATCGCTGCAAACTCATGGTGTAAATTTCACTCGACTCGGATGCTTCCTTCAGGGTGTTGCATTTACGGTGGCCAGCAGTGTATATCAAGCTGTACCCTCGGCGTCTTCATAGACATGGAGAAAGCGTATGATAAAGCTTGGCGCCTTAAGCTGCTGGAGAAGCATCTCACCAATATGCCTATTCAGCACTGTTACGTGAAGATTTTGGATCGACTTGAAACATAGGCTCTTTACAAAAAAGTGGCCATTACCGCAACCAAAACTGCAGCAGTCTTATTTACGAAGAAACGGCCGATACTGGACGTGGACGTAACGACCAACAAAGACAAGATATGCTGGAAGACTCGCACTACGTACTTTGGTCTTCGTCTTGACAAGGAACTTGTCTTCAAAACAGTTGTCCGCAGCTCCTGGTCTGGCGGCTAGCATTGCTACCTCTGGATCACGGGGTTCCGGTTTCGATTCCCGGCCGGGTTGGGGATTTTCTCTGCCCGGGGTCTGGGTGTTTGTGTTGTCCTCATCATTTCATCATCATCATCATCATCATCATCATCATCATCATCATCATTCGTGACAGTGGCTCGATTGGACTGTGTAAAAAAATTGGACTGTGAAAAATGAGGAACTTCGTACGGCGCTGATGACCGCGCAATTGAGCGCCCCACAAACTGAACATCATTATCAAAACATTTGTTAAGGAGAAGAAAAAGACGACACTAGAGTTGTTACATACCCTGACGCAAATCTTCCTGAGCAAAGATCTCGACACGGTAACGAAGCTGAAACTCTTCAAGGCAAAGGTACAGCCGCACCTCCTATACGGCAGTGCCGCGTGGAGGACAACCTGCAGCTCTAATATTAAAGAACTTCAGACTCTCAGAACAAATGCCTTACGTGATCTTTAGGTCTCCCTTGGTGGACGAGCACACGAAGGATTCATAGGACTCTTCACGATAAATACCTTAGCGAAAAGACGCGCGATTACCATCTTCCTGCGGATAGACGCCTTGCGACAAATTATCCGGCAACTGTAACACGTAGGCACCATCGTATCACGTCCTTGGCTTGGGTAGAATGTCCCCCCGACAACTGATGGACCGTTAACACAAGAATTTGCCCTGCGCTGGGTTCTCAAGACATTTAGCTACGTTCGACGTTGGTACAGTTCAGTGTTCAACCCTTTTACATTTACGATTCCAGAGGTGAAAGGGACCCCTTGAGTGCCCTATAAAGAGAAAATTTCCTTCTGCTGTCTACCCTATAAGCAGAGACCGCCGACGGCGGTAAGACTTCAATACCATCACACACACACACACACACACAAAAAAAAAGCGGCGAACAATAAGAAACCTCTCATCGACAGCCTGCGCTGTACAGACGCAGTTTAATATTTGTCTTGACCAGGTGACAAGTGGGGCCCACCATTGCATATGCGCCCGGTATACTGTTTCCAGCCGTGCTCTGATCTTGTGGTGTTTGGGTGTTTCGAATTTTTGACTCGCTGCAAAGCTGTTGTATTTCAATGTTCACTGATCTGGGAGCTTTGAATTAATTTGTTTACTCAAGTTAACAAGGTGAATGTGTTTACTTCAAACGATTGCTCTTCATTGTTATCGCACACTGGATGTTTCCAGTCTGGCGTTGCTGTGGCTCACCCTGGTCACAAGGATCCCCTCTCTCTCCATCTTCTACTGTCCCCTCTCTCTGCTCCTCCCACCGTCTATCACCCCCTTCCCCTTTCCCTGACTCTGTGCATCATCTTCTCCCAACCTCTCTCCCCTTTCTACATCCTTCTTCCGATCCCACTCTTTCTCCATCTCCTCCTCATCCTTTCTGTCCGTCCGTCTCCTCCTTTCCACGTTCTATGTTCAGTTCTTCCCACCCCATTCTGTCCATCTCCTCTTCCCCCTCCCCCTCTCTGTCCGCAGATCGTGGTCGTGCGCTAGCGTTCACGCTTCCCGCGCCCGGGTTCCCGGGTTCGATTCCCGGCGGGGTCAAGGATTTTCTCTGCCTCGTGATGACTGGGTATTGTATGATGTCCTTAGGTTACTTAGATTTAAGTAGTTCTAAGTTCTAGGGGACTGATGACCATAGACCATAGTGCTCAGAGCCATTGGAACCATTTTGAACCCCCCCCCCTCTCTCCGATCTTGAGCCTTCTTTATTGTTATTGCAAATTCAGATTCTGTACTAACAGTCTAATCATAGGCCGATACGCCATAAATACAACTTTCTTGTTTGCTGACAAGGTTTTAACTATTTCCCTTTACAAATCTTCAAATGTGTGTGAAATCCTAAGGGACCAAACTGCTCAGGTCATCGGTCCCTAGACTTACACACTACTTAAACTAACTTATGCTAAGAACAGCACACACACCCATGCCCGAGGGAGGACTTGAACCTCCGGCGGGAGGGGCCGCGCAATCCGTAACATGGCGCCTGAGACCGCGCGGCCACTCCGCACGGCTTCCCCTTTACATATCACATATTTATTTATATATTATATATATTTTAAAACAAGTATATAAAAACAAGTGCGTATTAGAATGCAATGTTGTATCAAAATTCCAAAGCAACCGGTGAAGACCTTTCGGAAATGTAAGATTTTGAACAAACGAACATTTACGTTTTTATTTATGTAGGTTAAGAGACTTTGTGTGAGTGGCCGTGACTGTGGGTTATTTCACGAAAGATTGTCAGTTACTTTTGCGTCTTGTTTGCATGGCTGCGTATTTTATTCGGCCCCCTCATTCAAATTAGTGCTCTATCACACTTCTTGTTGGAGCAGTTTGAAGTTGATTGGTTGGTTTGGGAGAGGGGACCAAACAGCGAGGTTATCGATTCTATCGTATTAGGGGAGGATTTCGGCCGTGCTCTCAAATGAACCATCCCAGCATTTGTCTGAAGCGATTTAGGGAAATCATGGAAGACATAAATCAGGATGGCCCGACATGGGTTTGAATCGTCGTACTCCCGAATGCAAGTCCACTGTGCTAACCACTGCCAGTCCATTTAGTGGAACTGCTAATATGCTGGAACTGCTAGCTTTAAATCCAATGCTGATCTTCTTATGGTCAGTACACGCTAGGCATTTTCTTTTAATTCTGTTCTTGCTGTTCGAATTTCTTTAATAGTTTTGTAAAGATGCTGACCGACCATATATGTGATGTTATACTGTTTTCAATAACTATACACCTTGCGGATATTATACGTGGTGGTACCAAAATTGTAATTGAGGTTTCCACTGTCGATTAGGTTTTCGTTTTAAATGTATGTTTTTGTCCTGGTGATAAAAATAGTGGTTTTCTGAATATTCTTGCACCCACCTCTCCCACTATGTCATAATATGCAACGATGATACACATATGAAAACGTATTAATTAAAAAGGTTAAAAAAATAATGAATGACTACAAATATTTGTTGAGAAACAAAATAATCTCTACAAATGACAGTGCATGCTTAAAAAGATAGTCATTAAGTCATCAAATAATTTTAAAACTGCATCTTACACGCTTTCTGTTAATGTCACCTCAGTATTTACTGTAATAGAATCGCCGGCCGCAGTGGCCGTGCGGTTCTGGCGCTGCAGTCCGGAACCGCGGGGCTGCTACGGTCGCAGGTTCGAATCCTGCCTCGGGCATGGGTGTGTGTGATGTCCTTAGGTTAGTTAGGTTTAAGTAGTTCTAAGTTCTAGGGGACTTATGACCTAAGATGTTGAGTCCCATAGTGCTCAGAGCCATTTTTGTAATAGAATCATCGGTGCTGGGTGCAAACCAGCTGGAAGAGAGAGTCAGAGCTTCAATTAATTTAAATAATAAAGTAATCATTCATCTCTTTAAACGTGAGCTTCTAAAACAAATGAAAAATCTATACTTAATACCAGAAGTACGAAAAATTCACATTTAAGTAAATAAATAAGTTTTGAAAATACTTCATTTTTAGAAGTTTGCTTCTTCTTCGCGTATCCTTGAAATGGCATACGTTATTTGTCTCTAAGAAAATTGGCAACTCTAATTTGTAACCGAAAAGCTGAAAAATAATGTAAATTAAATCACTCAAACACACAGACCGAGGGGAAACACTCATACAACTGAGACTTGTGTCAGTCGATTGTCTCTCATCGACTGAAACCACACAAATCCGGAGAGTGAGTGAGTATATCGATATAGCTGACGTGGCCACAGAGTCTGGTTTCATGCGGTCACTTAAATCGGCTGAAAAACGATAAAAACAATCGACTGGCCAATCCGTTGCTAAAAACATTCGTTTTTCCCATCGATAAATCACTGTGACGGTCATGACTGCTGCGACGTGACGATACTTACTGATAACTGCTGGGACACCCATTGATAACGAAAACTGAGAGAACTGGAACTGGCAGAGTGAAACGGGGCAGCTATTTAAATCTGTGATCAGTGGAAGAATGTCCATGTGTGAACTATTTAATGTATGAAGGAAGTGTGGTATTAGAGCCTTCTGTGGCTGCAGGCCTAACTATCGGCGGGTGGATAAGACCAGTTACAAGACGTGTGGCGGAAGCATGAAGTGGTTCCTGTGAAGTCACTACGTAGCGCCATGTGGCGCTCTCTGTGGACATAGCTGTGTAAAGTGTCCGACGGCACAGTCGAGAGCCTAGTCTGCATTACGACAATAGATTGCACGCGTTTGCGCATCTCGTTGGTGAATCTAAGCAGTTTTGGCACGTTACTTAGCCGCTGGACGAGGCTGCCGGGCAACGCGGGCCCTAGTATTACTAGGCCCACGTTGCAGAATAATTCACTTCCGGTCGGGTCGATAAGGCGCGCTGGCGCTCTGCGAGCGCGTGGCGACCGGAAGTTGTGGTTGCGATAAGCGCTACTGGGGTCAAGCTGCGCCGCATCACGGAGCGTCATTCGCTCTGCGAACGTCGAGGAGTGCGGACGCATAGCTCTGGGTGTCTCGCTGGGCGTTGGCTTGCTACGTTCACTTGTGTTAACGTGCCACAGCAATGCCTCCGCGACGTGCATGGCGTCGTCGCTGGCGGCGCAGTGTACCTGTGTATAGCAGTTTGAAGGCGATTGATATTGACTTGGCTGGGCGGTCGAGTTTAGGCTTCTTCTGCGCGACCACACCACGCATACCCCGACAACCATTGAGTGTTCAGTAGCGTTCTAAGCGCTCTACTCTCAATGCCGTAACTAATGAGAGCCTTAAATGTGATCATAGCGAGCTGTCTAGTGAATTTCTACACTCCTGGAAATTGAAATAAGAACACCGTGAATTCATTGTCCCAGGAAGGGGAAACTTTATTGACACATTCCTGGGGTCAGATACATCACATGATCACACTGACAGAACCACAGGCACATAGACACAGGCAACAGAGCATGCACAATGTCGGCACTAGTACAGTGTATATCCACCTTTCGCAGCAATGCAGGCTGCTATTCTCCCATGGAGACGATCGTAGAGATGCTGGATGTAGTCCTGTGGAACGGCTTGCCATGCCATTTCCACCTGGCGCCTCAGTTGGACCAGCGTTCGTGCTGGACGTGCAGACCGCGTGAGACGACGCTTCATACAGTCCCAAACATGCTCAATGGGGCACAGATCCGGAGATCTTGCTGGCCAGGGTAGTTGACTTACACCTTCTAGAGCACGTTGGGTGGCACGGGATACATGCGGACGTGCATTGTCCTGTTGGAACAGCAAGTTCCCTTGCCGGTCTAGGAATGGTAGAACGATGGGTTCGATGACGGTTTGGATGTACCGTGCACTATTCAGTGTCCCCTCGACGATCACCAGTGGTGTACGGCCAGTGTAGGAGATCGCTCCCCACACCATGATGCCGGGTGTTGGCCCTGTGTGCCTCGGTCGTATGCAGTCCTGATTGTGGCGCTCACCTGCACGGCGCCAAACACGCATACGACCATCATTGGCACCAAGGCAGAAGCGACTCTCATCGCTGAAGACGACAAGTCTCCATTCGTCCCTCCATTCACGCCTGTCGCGACACCACTGGAGGCGGGCTGCACGATGTTGGGGCGTGAGCGGAAGACGTGCGGGACCGTAGCCCAGCTTCATGGAGACGGTTGCGAATGGTCCTCGCCGATACCCCAGGAGCAACAGTGTCCCTCATTTGCTGGGAAGTGGCGGTGCGGTCCCCTACGGCACTGCGTAGGATCCTACGGTCTTGGCGTGCATCCGTGCGTCGCTGCGGTCCGGTCCCAGGTCGACGGGCACGTGCACCTTCCGCCGACCACTGGCGACAACATCGATGTACTGTGGAGACCTCACGCCCCACGTGTTGAGCAATTCGGCGGTACGTCCACGCCGGCCGAAGTGGCCGTGCGGTTAAAGGCGCTGCAGTCTGGAACCGCAAGACCGCTACGGTCGCAGGTTCGAATCCTGCCTCGGGCATGGATGTTTGTGATGTCCTTAGGTTAGTTAGGTTTAACTAGTTCTAAGTTCTAGGGGACTAATGACCTCTGCAGTTGAGTCCCAAAGTGCTCAGAGCCATTTGAACCATTTGGTACGTCCACCCGGCCTCCCGCATGCCCACTATACGCCCTCGCTCAAAGTCCGTCAACTGCTTGCTACCAGTGTTAAAGACTGCGATGGAGCTCCGTATGCCACGGCAAACTGGCTGACACTGACGGCGGCGGTGCACAAATGCTGCGCAGCTAGCGCCATTCGACGGCCAACACCGCGGTTCCTGGTGTGTCCGCTGTGCCGTGCGTGTGATCATTGCTTGTACAGCCCTCTCGCAGTGTCCGGAGCAAGTATGGTGGATCTGACACACCGGTGTCAATGTGTTCTTTTTTCCATTTCCAGGAGTGTATTTCATTTGTTGCGAGTTGTCATCGCTGATGGTGGTGGTAAATGATAAATTCTACATAAGCAAGTGAGAGACATAGTTTCCAGGATATAAGCTTCCTTCAAGTGGAAAGCAGGCTCATGCGCGTACCGCAACTGCCGTTTGGAATCGTCAACAATGCCATTCCCGTCCGTGCCGCGACATGCTCGAACCGCCATTGGTCGTCGATAGAACTGTAGCTGCACATGTCTTGAGGTTAGGTATCGTATCGGTAGAGCGGCAAACAGAAATATGAAGCGGGCAACAGAGGAAATTGTTCACTTTTCGCGTATCTGTGCTGTGCACAGGTGTTTGTGGTATATCAACGATGTTGACTATAAAAAGAACCAGCCACGTGTTGCCACGCCTGAGAGCGTTCTACGCGATCTATGCATGGATATATTGATAATACCTAACACGTAACCCCTCGAGTGCGAGGTTGCAATTCAGTATTTAGTAAGGTTCATCTGAAAGTGTTGTGTTAACAATTACGACAGAAAAAAATTAGCTGCTAATAACTCACCACGTGCATATGGAGAGCGATGAAAAATGTGTGTCCGGGAGGTACAAAGGTCAAACTTCTACGGGATATATGTATTACACTTTACAAGATGAACATCGTCAACATTCAAGAAATGTTCAAAACAAACCACGAACATGTACCATGAACATCAATTACAAATGGCGCGTCCCAGTGATCACAAGGGTTGGCTCCATCAAGACCGAAGGCGAACTCCTTTACAAACCGTGTAGGACGTTCTGTTTGGTATCTACTCTTAAAGAATGCATATAGCATCTTATTGATGTAACAGGGTGATGGGAATTGATGGAATGTGGTGGCATGCAACCGAATGTGAAACAGTCTGTCGTGGAAGATTATCGTGAAACTAGTCATCCTTTAATGTTCAAAAAATGGTTCTGAGCACTATGGGACTTAACATCTGAGGTCATCAGTCCCCTAGAACTTAGAACTACTTAAACCTAACTGACCTAAGGACATCACACGCATCCATACCCGAGGCAGGATTCGAACCTGCGACCGTAGCAGTCGCGCGGTTCCGGACTACAGCGCCTAGAACCGCATGGCCACCGCGGCCGGCATCCTTTAAAGCGTAGCTGCTTATAGCGTGATAATATGTTTTGTAAGTACGGAAAAAAAAAGAAACCAGAACCTGAATTTGTCCACTGGTTCCGGTTGTATGAAGTGCAATGTCACACACTTTTCAAAAGGGATTGTTTGCTCTATACGAATGATTTTTTATACGCAGATCATTAATCAAGTAAAAGCAAACTATTTCGACCAGCTACTGGTCAGAAGCACCCCCTGCTCATACCTTAGTTGTAGTTCTCTTACTCTCATTTTCCTACTCTTGCTTGCTGTGACGTACGAGGTGTGGCTAGAAAAAAACCGGACTAGTACTGGTGAAACAATAAAACGAATGCAATAAGGCTGAAAGTCGCGTGGCCTGTCACGTGACTCTCGATCCGCCTACTGCTCGAGTTTCATCTGCCTCCTGCACTCAGTCTGCCCGTGGCGTCTGTTTTAAGTAGTTGACGTTTTGTCTGTGCGTCGGAAAATGTTGAGTGTACAGAAAGAACAGCGTGTTAACATCAAATTTTGTTTCAAACTAGGAAAATCTGCAAGTGAAACGTTTGTAATGTTACAACAAGTGTACGGCGATGATTGTTTATCGCGAACACAAGTGTTTGAGTGGTTTAAACGATTTAAAGAATGCCGCGAAGACACCAGTGATGACACTCGCACTGACAGACCATTGTCAGCAGAAACTGATGCAAACATTGAAAAAATCGGTAAACTTGTTCGACAAGATCGCCGTTTAACAATCAGAGCAGTGTCTGAGTTAACAGGAGTTGACAAGGAAAGTGTTAGGCAGATTCTTCATGAAAGTTTCAACATGAACAAAGTGTGTTCAAAAATGGTTCCAAAGTGTCTCACAGTTGAACAGAAGGAACGCCGAAGAATGATTTGTTCTGACATCCTGGAAAACATTGAAAGTGATCCCATCTTCTTACAAAATGTTATTACTTGCGATGAATCGTGGTTTTTTACTTACGATCCCGAAACTAAACGCCAATCGATGCATTGGAAAACTCCTGGTTCTCCACGACAAAAAAAAGCACGAGTGTCAAAATCGAAATTCAAGGCAATGATGATTGTTTTTTTGACATCAAAGGGATTGTGCACATTGATTGGGTACCAGAGCGACAAACAATGAATCAGCATTACTACATTAGCGTCCTGGCTACCCTACGTGAGCGAGTACTGAGAAAACGGAACGATTTGTGGAGAAAAAAGTCGTGGATCCTTCACCAAGACAATGCCACAGCTCACAGTGCGTTGTCAGTGAAGACGTTTTTGGCAAAACACAACATTCCCATCTTAGATCATCCACCCTACTCACCTGATTTGGCCCCCTGTGACTTTTTTCTTTTCCCTAAAGTCAAGTCAGCTTTGAAAGGAACTAGATTTGAGACTGTTGAAGCAGTAAAAGAAAAAGCGACGGAAGTAATGTATGGACTTACCGAAAATGATCTGCAGCATTGCTACGAACAGTGGAAAATTCGTATGGAGCGGTGTAGAGACCGAGGAGGAGAGTACATTGAAGGAGATAACATGAAATTGTAAATAATTGTAAATAAATGTCCGGTTTTTTTCTACCCGCACCTCGTATATATTCCCTACTGCCCTTGCAAGATCACAAGAACCGTAGGAGGCAGAGCACGTCCAACTTCACGCAGCACAATAAATAACTTTCCAACCAATTTACCGTCTTGATTAACAGTCGGTATCTTTTGCGAATTAAACAGGGAAGGTGAAAATGATAGCGGTACTCCATTACACATCGTAAGGTGGCGTTCAGAGTACACACATAAATACTGAGGTCGCACTGCATCTCAAAGGTATGGATAGGTCGTCTGCGTTAGTTCCATTGCAAAACGCCGGAGCGACAGATTGTTGTCTTTCGGCTGGATACTTGTGAGATGCACATCCTGGCTATGATCTATCCTTTGTGAGACTTCTCATACCTGCATTACTTACTCTGCCTTGCAACACACACTCATTGTAAGTAATTGTATTTGAGACGTATGAACCATGTCACATGATGCTCCATCATTACGAACGGCCGTTCATTGGGTGTCATTACGTTATTATTGGCTTGCAAAGTAGTAAGCGTAGCTGATGGTTATTCCTCTTGCAAGCGCAAGGTACAGCGCCTTGCACGTAGGCTACCAGCGTAACAAACGCCAGCAATGGTAGTGTGGCACACAGTAAGGAATGAGATTCTAATACCGATACCACCATGAGCTGCCAGGTAACGATTACATGCAGCAGTAAAATATTCACTCTTGGCTGTACACTTCTGGTATGGAATGCTGTAGTCAGGCGACACACTGTCGTTTGATGCAGTGTATATTAGACATCGGTCGGTTAGTTAACGAGAGTGTCACCTTCTGAAATGCTAGCAACGTGAAGGATGTTATGTTTTTGTAGTCCGAAGAGCGGTTTCATTCTGCTCTCTACGTTAGCATTATCGGCATACTTTCTGCACACAACATACATTTAAATCCTGCTTACTATACGCAGTCCTTAATGTCACTCTGCAGTTTTTACGCCTCTTAGATTCATCCATTAGCAACTTGTCTGTTTACATGATACCTTAGGACGTGTCCCTTCTCTTTCCCCAGTTGTGCCACAAAATCCTCTTTACGACTCAGTTCAATTTTCTTGTGGCATACCATTTTCTAAAGCTTCTGTCCTGTTCTTGCCTGCGTTGTTCATCATCCACGTGTCACTTCAATATATGACACAATTAAAATTAAATATTTCAGGAAAATACTTCTTAGTACTTAAATATATGTTCAATTTTAACATATTCCCCACGAAAGTTTTTTTCACTGTTACGAGTTTACACTTTGTGTCCACTTTACTTCTGCCATAACCAGTTATTCCCCTGCCGAAGTAACAAAAGTAGCGTACTACATTTTGTTTCCAATTTCTTAATCTAATTCTGTCATCACCGCCTTTTTTTTTTCTTGATACATATCTCGTAACCTCTTTATAAGACATTATCAATATCGTTTAGATGATCTTCCTACTCCTTTGCCATCACTGACAGAATTAAAAAGTCCTGAACATTAATTATTTTCCAAAAATTATCCTTGGTTTTCTTTTACCGCATATCTACTGAATCAACAGCTTAATTCATTCCTATAAACTGACAACCAGTTTCAATAGTAGTAATTGTCCGACGAACGCCGGTGTAGACCCTTAAATTAATGTAAAGATTAAGAAGTTGGTTGACCTCGTTATGTTGATGCTGTGTCATAACTTTGAGGTTATAGATGCCAACGACGAGACTTGACCGAAGTATCGAGTCAAAAGAGCTCCTTGTCCATATCTAAAGCACTGTACTCAACATAGATTTGACCAGGAGTCTCCCTGATTCGAAGAAGCCCAAACCCCAAAATTACGAAAAACAGTGCATTGGATTCACCATAGCTCACTTACATAAGCTACTTCGTTACGAGTTGTAATAAATGTTTAAAACTTTTAGTCAACAAAGACGCCAAATGGCCTATTAACAAGTACTCCTGTACCGGTACCTCTTCCTTTTGGTAGAACACTTTCGTATTTTCCAAAGCAAAGAAAAGTCCTGCAGGTATTCTACAACACTAATTTTTATGAACCTTTTTATGGCTTATAGGAACACGTTCCCATACAGAAGTCAAATTATGTAAATAGGACAACAAGCAGAACTTGCGCTGCAAGTCAAAGGACGGTAACTTTCATAATGTGTGGTGCAGGGTGTGTGTCATAGTAGTTCTGGCTACTTGTCGTATTTACACTCCTGGAAATGGAAAAAAGAACACATTGACACCGGTGTGTCAGACCCACCATACTTGCTCCAGACACTGCGAGAGGGCTGTACAAGCAATGATCACACGCACGGCACAGCGGACACACCAGGAACCGCGGTGTTGGCCGTCGAATGGCGCTAGCTGCGCAGCATTTGTGCACCGCCGCCGTCAGTGTCAGCCAGTTTGCCGTGGCATACGGAGCTCCATCGCAGTCTTTAACACTGGTAGCATGCCGCGACAGCGTGGACGTGAACCGTATGTGCAGTTGACGGACTTTGAGCGAGGGCGTATAGTGGGCATGCGGGAGGCCGGGTGGACGTACCGCCGAATTGCTCAACACGTGGGGCGTGAGGTCTCCACAGTACATCGATGTTGTCGCCAGTGGTCGGCGGAAGGTGCACGTGCCCGTCGACCTGGGACCGGACCGCAGCGACGCACGGATGCACGCCAAGACCGTAGGATCCTACGCAGTGCCGTAGGGGACCGCACCGCCACTTCCCAGCAAATTAGGGACACTGTTGCTCCTGGGGTATCGGCGAGGACCATTCGCAACCGTCTCCATGAAGCTGGGCTACGGTCCCGCACACCGTTAGGCCGTCTTCCGCTCACGCCCCAACATCGTGCAGCCCGCCTCCAGTGGTGTCGCGACAGGCGTGAATGGAGGGACGAATGGAGACGTGTCGTCTTCAGCGATGAGAGTCGCTTCTGCCTTGGTGCCAATGATGGTCGTATGCGTGTTTGGCGCCGTGCAGGTGAGCGCCACAATCAGGACTGCATACGACCGAGGCACACAGGGCCAACACCCGGCATCATGGTGTAGGGAGCGATCTCCTACACTGGCCGTACACCACTGGTGATCGTCGAGGGGACACTGAATAGTGCACGGTACATCCAAACCGTCATCGAACCCATCGTTCTACCATTCCTAGACCGGCAAGGGAACTTGCTGTTCCAACAGGACAATGCACGTCCGCATGTATCCCGTGCCACCCAACGTGCTCTAGAAGGTGTAAGTCAACTACCCTGGCCAGCAAGATCTCCGGATCTGTCCCCCATTGAGCATGTTTGGGACTGGATGAAGCGTCGTCTCACGCGGTCTGCACGTCCAACACGAACGCTGGTCCAACTGAGGCGCCAGGTGGAAATGGCATGGCAAGCCATTCCACAGGACTACATCCAGCATCTCTACGATCGTCTCCATGGGAGAATAGCAGCCTGCATTGCTGCGAAAGGTGGATATACACTGTACTAGTGCCGACATTGTGCATGCTCTGTTGCCTGTGTCTATGTGCCTGTGGTTCTGTCAGTGTGATCATGTGATGTATCTGACCCCAGGAATGTGTCAATAAAGTTTCCCCTTCCTGGGACAATGAATTCACGGTGTTCTTATTTCAATTTCCAGGAGTGTATATGCAGCAAACTTGACAAGTGAATGAGAAGAAATGTAGGTTCTCAAGGAACACATAGTGGTTCTAAATATGATGGCACATACGTCTGCTTTTCAAATGACCAAAGGCTAAGACTGGCTAATGCACAATAAATGTTGAACTACCTTCCAGTTCAAACTAAACAATCAATGGCGGACATAATTGCTTCAAATTTAAAAAATACATCGAGACTGTGGCTACGAATATGATAAAACTAAGAAAATTTGTCCCATTGCTAATCAATTGGCATAGAAATGGCGTTAATATAAAAAAATTGATTTTTTTTTCTCATCTGCAGAACAGTGTTGTTTTATAGCTATTTATATCGTCCAGCTGATGTGTTTCGTTCAACTGAGTTACCTGAAATATTATTATTATTATTATTATTATTCACTGATGGCTGACATGTTCATCTAGATTTGGTGAAGATGTATAACGAGTATTTGAAAATGAATTAACGTGGCTGTACTTCTCTTGGAGATTACTTAGGTGTACAGTGCCCTAAATCTGCAACTACTATCGTAAACCTAGTGAGCGCAATACAGCAGATGACGTGTAACACTTGATTACGTAGGCATATCAGCTGGAAAAATTAATTTTCACACAAGACCCCAGATTTCCCAGACATAATGTTGGTCTGGAGCAGTATTTTCAGTGTGTTTCATTCATTCGCTCATTCATTCATGCTGTTCGAAATTGTTTTCCACTGGTCCACATGGGCTTGCTCTGACGATTGTTCAAGGTTTCGCGCATTGTTCATAAAGCCCTTCCTTCCCCGAAATCGTGAGCTGCAGTACGTATACTCAAGAAAGGGTGTATACTATCTTCACAGGACGCCATGTTCTGCTCATTTTGCAACTGAAATTTTTGAGTTAGGTCATTATCAAGCACCTTCCACGAGTTTGAGCATTTTTCAACTTCGACAGTCATGATCAGAACGTGTCGTCCGTTCAACAGTTCATTCTGGCTGTGGATCCATTTCTGATTCTGATATTTTGTGGGACAGTTTCCACTGCGAGGTAAGGTTTTTCGATTGGGAAACTTTCAGACAGCTATTGATCATTTTGCAAGCGTTGTTTAGTGCAGTGCCAACCTTCTTCACATGCACCGAGCTAGCTATCCAGGGGCAGCTTCTTCACCTGCAGACAGCACAGTAGAGGGCCTAGAAGAAAGCTTCACCTGGAGTCCGGAGGAAAAGAGCGTCTCAATTTATTTCATTTTATATTTTTCAGTCTTTGATCTGAAGGGCAGAGCGTGCTATTTGAGGTTGAGCTCGTTGTAAAGTCGTAGTTATTTTCAGCCTATTACCAGCCAGACTGGTAGTGGTTCAGAGGGGATACCAGTTGCGAATAATGGGAGGGGATTGTCAGCTCCGGCATTTATGTGACAACCAAGAAAAACCTCCCGAAAACCTAGTTCGGAACTGGGTATTTTGGACTGTTTTTCATGTACTCCTGATAGTTTGTTGTCCATTGTCAGAGACAAAATTTTAAAAAATTCTATCTGAGTATGTAATTTTTCTACAAGATGAATCAGAGCTTCCCTACAACATTTCTGAGGCTGTTCAGGATATTTTTTGTTTGATTTCTTGCCCCTTGTACCTTTATTTCATTGAAAATATCCGCACACCGGTGAAAGTGTCTCCGCTGTGTGTTTTGTTTGGAAACAAACTTATTCCCTTCACTCAAGGTGCTTGCTGTTAATCAACAGTAAGGCCTACGTTACTCTTGGTTCACAAAATCGTATTCGGTACAGATCGGTTCTGTCTCGGGTTTGTTTTTTGTGTCACAGAACACAGAGTATATTGTACATTAACAGCGATACATATATTCATGGAAATAGGAGCTGATCGGTAAGCACCTCGTGTATGGGTTCTTCAGTGGTATGGAAAGCGGGAACGCGATGCTACGCTCAGCTGTTGCCTCAGCGACTGCGACCACTTCGGAGTTCAGAGTAGTTCTGCATCTGTAGACGGTCGCCAACGAATAACCGGATCCTTTCGTGTTAGTACTTGTGAAAGTATTTTCACAGACAGAAAGATAATTCTGGTAACACAACCGAATAAATCATAATTAGATTATTACTCTGTAACGAGCCACGGGAGATCCGAAATCACTTATACGAAAAGACCCAGAAAATGTCCACGAACAACCTCCAAAATTTTGTCGATGGAGTTCTGGTTCATCCTGTATACTTTTTCTGTTTTATGTGTAGAACTAGTTGTTCAAGAAATGATGCGAGCAGATTCATGGTCTTTTTAGCTAAATATTAGGCGCAGGGTATTCGAATTGTGAACACTGTGAAGGGTGTTTTATCTTCTAGCATCTGAGTCCGAGTCCAGAACCGGGAATATGAACAGTCTCTTATTTAACTATGGAGAAATACGTACCAGACGTCTGCTTATGTATACAGGGTCTTTCCGTAAGAGCGTCAAAAATGTAACAGGACATATAGGATGCTCCACTGAACAATTAGAGGTAGGGAACCTGGGGTAGGAGAAGCCAGCTTAAGGAGTTAATAGGAATAACATCACAGTACTGTGTATTTTTTTATTTACGTTAGTTACAGTTAGCTGCAAATACGATCATTGACACAATGAACGTACCATTTGAACTCTACATTACAAAATGTTCTGAAACTGACGGCCATCAACCTCAACGCAAGCATGACATCGGCGAACGAGATTCTGGCGTACCCTGACAAATGTCCCTGTTGTGTTTCGAATGACATCACAGGCAGCTATAATTCTGGCAACTAATTCCATCTCCGTATCCACTGGGGTCTCACACGCAAGCGACTTTACATGTCCCCATAGGAAATAATCAAGGGGATTCAGGTCAGGTGACATCGCAGGCCATCGAATAGGACTTCCCATTCCAATCCAGTGACTAGGAAATACTTCCTAGTATCAGGCTCCTCCTCCTTGTTTCCTTGCAGGAAGTAAAGAATGTAAATGTAAATAATCAGCACAGTACGTGTCAACTTATACGCACGTTAGTTGTACATAAGCTGGAAGACAGTAATGGTAGGCAAAGCGATAGACAAGTTACCTCCATATATCCTTAAGCTGGCTTCTCCGACCCCAGGTTCCCTACCTCATATTGTTCAGAGTAGCACGCCCTATGTTCTGTTACATTTTTGCACTCTCTTACGGAAACACCCTGTATACAGAAGGAAGCCCGACATATGCAGTTGAAACGCCTGCCAAACCCGATGGGCAGAACAGGTAATAGGATTGCAGAAAGGGGCCAAGAGCTGAGGTCAGTTTCTGCTTCTAATTGTCATTTATTGTAATTTAATAACCTTTACAACCAAAGTGGCACATAACCGAATCTTTACCGAATGCAACTTTTTCACGGCAGAAGGCCTCCAACAAGAAATCTTAACAAGATAAAAATCCAATTATGATAGCAATAAAATAACTTTAAACCCAAAAAACGCAACATATGCAAGGTGCAACACAAATCGGCGAGGGTCACAATTAAATTGCAAAACTTCAGAATATATTACCATAGAGCTTTAAAGGCAGAAGGCCAGCATGTTTAACAACAAGAAATCTTAAAATCCACAAGATAAAAGTCCAATTAAGATAGCAATAAAATAATTTAAAGGAGCAACATAAGCAAGGTGCAATACCAGTGGCTGGGGCCAGAAATAAAGTTCAAAATTTTAAAATATATTACCACAATCTTTAAAGGCAGAAGGCCGCAGTGTTTAAGCTTGAAAGATAAATTTAAAATTAATTTTGCGAAATTTTAAGAAAACAAAAAAATGACCATAAGCGTAAAATTTAAAATAGCTGACATCCAGGAAGGTCGGTCTACCCTCGTTCACTTAGGTGAGGCAGGTGGTGAGCCTAACTGTACTTGATCCGTCGGAACGCAACCAGGGGACAGCCACGGGCAGACCGACACGACGACTTGCTTCCTGTCAATCAGTACATGAGATCTCAAACCGGCAATGTTACAAACGTGATAATCCACAATGGAGTACGTATTAGCTATCAAAATTACACATCATGTTGGACAGCGACAACAGGCGAGGAAAGGACGCTGCCTGAAATTACGTTAGTGGCCAGGGCAGGTAACCGGAACACTAACGGCCACTAGACAGAAAATTCCGCTGGTGCCTCAAATCGTAGTCGACCGAAGTAGTTAATTGCACCACATGGCGGCTAAATCTCAGCAGTAGAACCAGTCGGTGTTGACGACCAGAAAACCTCCTCAACAGCAAACCACCGAAGCGAATCATGACAATATGAATAGACGTGGCTTGGGTAGTTGCAACCACTACTCAACTTTGAGGTCCTGGGTCGGTGAACCACGAAGATTGTTAACGATCGGACAGCTCCACACTGCGCAGGATCTGCCAGCTGCCCCAGCCGACTGCACCGCGCGGAGATAACTTCCCTCGTCCGCAACAACCGACCGACTCCCTCCAGACCCCCTTGCCGGGAACTATATGCACCAAACCAAAAATGGTACACGGTGCAAATATCGATACACATCACTGCTGCCACAGGTAGAAGGAAGAAGAACCACGACGTAACCGCGACAAGGGCGGGAAACCAAACACAGATACACAGCGAAGTTCACGAAAACGCATAGTTGGGAGTGGCCACGGTTCAGCAGTGTATCTGAGCCCCTCTGATTTTAGACGTATGTCGATGGCTGATTTTTGTAGAAGAGAGGCACTGGAAAAGAATGACAGCGAGAGAAACATATAAAGACACAAGGAGGAGAATAAAGGGACAGAGACAGAGAGATGGAAGGAAAGACAGATAGACAAGGAAGGTAGATTAGGGTTAACTGTCCTTCGAAATCGAGGATACTAGAAGCGGAGCACAATCTCGGATTATTTCAAGGATGGGGAGGGAACTCGGCTATGCCATTTTCGGAGGAGCTATTTAGGGAATTCACGGAAAATCTAAACTTGCAGAGAGAGAGAGAGAGAGGGAGGGAGAGGGAGGGGGCAGGGGAAGAGTAACTGAGCAGTGTGTCGTGACACAGTGGCTCATGGCACAGATGAAGTCCTGTCGCGCCCGCCAGTTGGTGCCAGGACTGCTGCGCTTGAAACAGCTAGGCATCAGAGAGCAACCCCACCGCGAGGCAAGGAACGACCGGGAGTGACAGTGGAAAGAAGACTTGGACCTGCGATTTAAGCGGCTCAGCTCGGAACTAGCACCGGTGACTGTGGGCAGATGCTGTAGGACGGGGCTACAGGTGCGGTGCCAGTCCCGTTGTGGGCGCACTGGCCGATCTCGTTGATGTCCTGAAGCGGCTGGCTCCTGGAGCCGGCATCTACTGACAATGCAAGCGTATTCAAGAAACACGGACCGGCTGGTGTTGCTTCGCAGTCCAGCAGTTAGTTTGGCAGCTGTACAGCGACGGTGTCTCGTAGCGTGAATGGCGGCTGGCTCTCCTGGCCATCGGAGACAGCGGCCGCTGTGTGTGCAGGACGCGGTGGCCGCCGTTATCAAGAGGAGCTCCGGCCGGAGGCGTGAGTCAGTCTCTGGCGAACCGACGAGGAAGGAAACGAAGGAGCAACTTAGGCGGGTGTGAGTGGTACAAGTGTAGCTTCAAGTTCGTTTGGACAGCCTGGTGCGGTCCGGGCCGCACCGAGAGGACAGTGGCAACTCGTTATCAGCACGCAGACGTCGTTTCCTGTTCCGGGCGGCCGGTGCCTGGCGTCTCGCTCCAGGCAAGGTCGCACTGGCGAGACACCGCTGGGTGCTACCCTCGGTGCCGGCTCTTTAATGGCGGCAAGCAACAAGAGTGTCGATCCAGAGCTGACTGCCAAAAACGACGGTTGTGCAGGTGCCTGTGATTCATCTTTAAGCTGTGCCACTGCTTTTCTGTTCACTATTCTGCTCACGACGGGGCAATGACAAAGCCTTATTCTATTTCATATACAGGGTGAAAAGTATTTAAACCGACAAACTCTGGGAGGTTGTATGGGACATCAAAACAAATATTTTTCCCTAATATCATTTTTTCCTATGAGGATTATTTAAACCGTTGGGGGCCGTATTACGCTCTTCAGTTGTTAGAGGCCGTATTACGCTCTTCAGTTGTACGAAACTGCTGTCCACCAGTGTAGTAGTTAAATTGTCTCTGTTTACAAATGGAGCGATAGACCTGGAGTGAGTACACTGATATGGTTGGTGCGTACTACGTAGCGCACCACAACGGACAAGCTGCACAGCGGGTTTATCAACAGCAATATCCTAATCGCCGTATCCCGCCCGCATCATACGACCTTTGCTGCTGTGTACCAACGTCTGCGTGAGACCGGGTTATTTAGCAGATTACCTGGACAGAGACGCCGTCGCGCGGTAAGAACGCTGCAATTTGAGGAAGCTGCTTTGCAACATGTGGAGCGGGAGCCTTCAATCAGCGTTCGTAAAAATGCACGTAACATGGGGACGAATCAGACGAATGTAAGAACAGTCCTTCGAGAGCAATTGTTACGTCCATTTCACTTACAGCGTGCCCACAGCCTGGAACCAGTTGATTATCCACCCAGAGCACAGTTTTCGCAGTGGTACGTGGAACAGTGTGAAATGCATCCTACATTTCCATCCTCTGTGTTGTTTACCGATGAAGCAGCGTTCGGGCGTGATGGAGTCTTCAACATTCACAATTCGCATGTTTGGAGTGGGGATAACCCACATAACACGTTTACTAGCGCTCGTCAAGTGCGGTTCTTCGTTAATGTGTGGGTTGGTGTTGCTGGGGACTGTTTAAGTGGGCCATAGCGCTACCTAGGCCAGTAAATGATAGGCACTATTACAATTTTCTCGCCATGGCATTGCCAGAATTTCTGGAAGACGTACCGCTCCCTACAAGACAACGCGTGTTGTTCCAAAATGACGGGGTGCCGGCACATTTCAGCCGTCGTGTGCGTCGATTCCTGGACCGACTGTTCCCAGAAACGTGGATTGGCAGAGGTGGTCCTGAACCATGGCGTGCTCGATCCCCAGATATATACCCTCTGGACTTTTTTGTGTGGGGAGAGGTGCGCAACCTTGTTTCTGCAACTCCTGTTGCATCAGAAGAGGATCTGGTTGCCCAGATAGTAGCAGCAGCATTAACAATTCAGATTACTCCTGGGATTTTTGCCCGTGTCAGCCAGAACATGATCCGACGGTGTAACCTTTGTTTACGTGTCAATGGAGGCATTTTTGAAAATCTACTGTAATTGAAATTGGGTTGTATTAATCTGTTGTCTCTTGGTCATAAAAAAAAAGTGTTTGTTGGTTTTATTGATTTGCCGCCAGAGAAATCTTCCTCTACTGGTTTAAATACTTCTCATAGGAAAAAATGACATTAGGGAAAAATATTTGTTTTGATGTCCCCTACAACCTCCCAGAGTTTGTCGGTTTAAATACTTTTCACCCTGTATAAAACGTACACTACTGCCTATTAAAATTGATACACCACGAAGATGATGTGCTACAGACGCGAAATTTAACCGACAGGAAAAAGATGCTCTGATACGCAAATGATTAGCTTTCCAGAGCATTCACACAAGGTTGGCGCCGGTGGCGACACCTACAACGTGCTGACATGAGGAAAGTTTCCAACCGATTTCTCATACACTAACAGCAGTTGACCGGCGTTGCCTGGCGAAACGTTGTTGTGATGCCTCTTCTAAGGAGGCGAAATGCCGATAAAGGTCGGATAAAGGTCGGATTGTAGCCTATCGCGATTGCGGCTTATCGTATCGCGACATTGCTGCTCGCGTTGGTCGAGATCCAATGACTGTTAGCAGAATTTGGAATCGGTGGGTTCAGGAGGGTAATACGGAACGCCGTGCTGGATCCCAACGGCCTCGTATCACTAGCAGTCGAGATAACAGCATCTTATCCGCATGGCTGTAACGGATCGTGCAGCCACGTCTCGATCCCTGAGTCAACAGATGGGGACGTTTGCAAGACAACAACCATCTGCACTAACAGTTCGACGACGTTTGCAGCAGCATGGACTATCAGCTCGGAGACCATGGCTGCGGCTACCCTTGACGCTGCGTCAGAGACAGGAGCGCCTGCGATGCTGTACTCAACGACGAACCTGGGTGCACCAATGGCAAAACGTCATGTTTTCGGATGAATCCAGGTTCTGTTTACAACATCGTGATGGTCGCATCCCTGATTGGCGACATAGCGGTCAACACACATTGGAAGCGTGTATTCGTCATCGCCATACTGGCGTATCACCCGGCGTGATGGTATGGGGTGCCACTGGTTACACGTATCGGTCACCTCTTGTTCGCACTGACAGCACTTTGAACAGTGGACGTTACATTTCAGATGTGTTACGACCCGTGGCTCTACCCTACATTCGATCTCTGCGAAACCCTACATTTAAGCAGGATAATGCACGACCCCATGTTTCAGGTCCTGTACGGGCCTTTCTGGATGCAGAAAATGTTCGACTGCTGCCCTGGCCAGCACATTCTCCAGATCTCTCACCAACTGAAAACGTCTGGTCAATGGTGGCCGAGCAACTGGCTCGTCACAATACGCCAGTCACTACTGTTGATGAACTGTGGTATCGTGTTGAAGCTGCATGGGCAGATTTACCTGCACACGCCATCCAAGCTCTGTTTGACTCAATGCCCAGGCGTATCAAGACTGTTATTACGGAGAGAGGTGGTTCTTCTGGGTACTGATTTCTCAGGATCTATGCACCAAAGTTGCGTGAAAATGTAATCACATGTCAGTTCTAGTATAATATATTTCTCCACTGAATACCCGTTTATCATCTGCATTTCTTCTTGGTGTAGCAATTTTAATGGCCAGTAGTGCATGTTAAACCTCAAGCATATCGTGACATTTTTTCACACATCTCACGGCATATGACGTCTTATCATCTGTATAGGTTGGTGGTTCTTACCCCACTAAATTGTTGCCTGAGAGTAACGGGTATAAGTACGTAGTTTGGTTGGAAACGGTATATTGGTTTAGGAAAAGATGTGGAACATACATACAGAATACACAGATATATATACATTATTATAATATGTATGAATACATTTTTCAATAATGAATTACATAATTTAAATTATCAAGACGAATTTCGAATATTTCTCACACGAATTATCGTAATGACTGTCAACGTTTGTGGTACTGCTTTTACCAGTTGATGTTCTTAGAACGGGTAGTAGCTAGTTTTAACTCTGGGCCTTGAAATGAAGGTTGGCTTTACAGATTTGCAGCATAGGGCTGGGGACGTGAATTCTACAGAAGATAGCTCTTATGGGATCCACGACGGCACAGTCCATTCTCTGCGTCGTATCGACGTCACAAACATAACTTGAGAGATGCCATATTGTATTTCGACCTAACTAGTTGAAATCCATACTTTGTGGGCTTTATATTATAACTTATGCCTTACGAATATATACGGTTTCAAAACACCAGCTCACTGAGGATCTCTCCAAGATGTGTCTTTATTGGTACGACTTCTTTTGAGAATACACGAAGTTCGTGAATTTTTGTATTTCGTCGCTTTCGTACTATAACTTGTGCGCTATGAAACTATGCCGATTTCAAGACATTGGGGCATTGAAGATGCATGAAAACCGCGTCGTTCTTTGTACAGTTTGTTATAATTAAATGTCAGTTAATGACACATTAGCAATTAATGCCTTTAGGGGATTACATAACGTTAGACAAGTATGCGTGCAAGTCTCCGCCAGTGTGGTGAAGGTTGACACAGTCCTACGATGTAAAACTTCGTTGGTTCGCATCCTACTTTCTCCATTTTTGTTATTCACATAGAGTTTTCTAAAATATTCTGGGACTTTTTTTATTAATTTAATAGAAGTATGTTCTTTAATATTCGGTACTATATAGATAAGAGTTCTCTCTCAGGAGTTAGTTCCTTCTGTGGTGTGCGGACACCAGGGAATATGAACCAACAAATTACTAGATTGTTTCTACGTTAGTGCCTGATTCAATCGGAATTCGGTATTTATTTACTCGTAAGAAATCACAATCAAGAGTACAAAAACTGTGACGTTACAGAAACGTTACAGTTACGTCGGGCAAATTTATTAACGCTTTAGATTGAGAACTAAACATTAAAGGTCTCAAGTTTAGAATTGAAAACATGAAAAACATTAAGCATTCAGTGAAGCTAACGTGCCCAGCATTAAATATCTCTCCACAATATATCTTTAGTACGATTTGCTGTGATAAATTGTCGATAAATGTGATGTCCGACGATAAATAGGTATAGATCTTATACTGGAGTTAGGTTTTGGTTTATTTAGTAGCTGATTACTAAACGGAAAGAAGATACAATATGTAAACTTTTGGTTTGAGTGTGACATTGCCCTCTCACCCTCACTGAAATTTTGCTTGTGGTTAGTGATTGGTTTGTAGCGTAGTCCAAGGTCTAGGTTAGTACTGATAGATAAGTGTGTCAGCTTACCAGAGTATGGAAACCATAAGCCATGCCTGATCTACATCTATACTCCGCAATCCACCTAATGGTGTGCGGCAAACGTTTCGTTAGTGTACCACTGTCATTTGTGCGCGTATGATGGTAGTTGTTCTTGTGCCCTACAACAAAACAAACGAACTTTCATTTTTCCCCTTCCCTGTTCCGGTCGCGAATGGTACGCAGGAAGAACGGCTGTTCGTAAGACTGCGTGTGAGCCCGAATCTCTCTGTAGTTACCTTCGTGACCTTTCCGCGAGATATACATAGGTGGGAGGAACATATAGCTTAACTCCCGTAGGAAAGAGCGCTCTCGGGAATGTATTAATAAACCACAGCATGATCCACAATGTGTAGCACCCATACCTGTGTTATGACTCGTAATTTAAAAGTTTAAATCATAAATTTATTTCAAAATACATTCTTCGCTTAAAATTTTTTAAAGTAGGCACTGTGTATGTAGCCGAGTAGCTGAGTAGCTGGTGGCATTCAGTTCTCGGCACTTGTTCTAAAACGCTGGTCTCTCTCTCTATCTCTCTCTCTCTCTCTCTCTCTCTCTCTCTCTCTCTCTCTCTCTCTGTCACACACACACACACACAACACACACACACACAGACACACACACACACCCCACACATACACTATTTATCTCTCTTGTCGAGATGTCCAAGCAAGCAAGTTGCAAAAGGTTGCAGCACTAAACTCGCAGCTTGGGTAGTCAAGTAAGCACAAAGAAAGATCGTGTCGTCTACATAATATAACCCAAGGAAATCCGAATGGAATGGACATCGGTAGATGTGGTGTACATGTACAGATAAACAAATGATTACATTTCCAGAAAAACTAGATTGTTATCCACCCTGATATCAAAGGAAACCAATGAGAAATTTGGAAACGTAATTAAATCTCAGCAAGAATAAATGAAGACTTTAAGGTATGTCGATGAGTTCTTTAGTACTGAGAGAAACGGAATAGGAGCTGCAACGGCAAGTTGAACGGCAATAATAGTGCATCAGAAAGTAAATGCAAGTGAACAACAACAAAACTGAAACAAGTTTTGCCGTGCAGTCGAATTAAGTCAAGTGAAGCCGATGAAATTAGGTTAAGAAATGAGATATTAAAAGCAGTAAAGGAATTTTGAAACGAGCAGGAAAATAACTGACGATGGCAGAAATAGGGAGGATAGATGTAGACTGGTGACATCGACAAAAGTTTTTCTTAATAAAATAAATATGTCAGTATATGGTGTTACGAAGAAATTTCTAAAAGTATTTGTTTGGACTATAGGCTTATGTGAAAGTGAAACGTGCACGAGAAGCAGTTGAGACAGAAGAGAGTAGAAGGTTTCCAAATGTAGTGCCACTGAAGAAGATTGGGTGGCCTGATTGAGAAAGTAATGAACAGATATTTAATCGAATTGGAGTGAAAAGAAATTTATCGCACAACGTTGCTAAACGAAGGGATTGATAGGACACATCCTGAAACATCAAGGGAGTATTAGTACGTTAAGCAGGTTTGTATGGATGTTGGTGGGAGTATTCATGAAGTAATGAAAATATTTCCACAAGATAGTCTAGTCACGCGTGCTACATGAAACCAGTCTTCTAACTTTTGAAGCCATTTTGACTATTTTTCGACCGTGACTGTCTCAAGAAATGTGTAAAGGTTTTTGTTTTTTAAATTACCGCTACCAGTCACAAACTTTGTCAACTATTGTATTACATATTTATTTAGCGACATGTTTCGAGGTAAACCACATCTTCAGGCTAAATGGCATTACAAAAACAACTTTAAAATAAGGCCATACTGATGTTACATAGTCTTTTCGTAAATGCTGGAGTCATCCTGTGGAAGAAGAGAAACTTTGGAAGCTGGACTGATGTTTGCACGAAAATGTTTTATAACGGTCACCCAGTTTTTTCTTCTGGCGAAGCAATCTCGTAGTGATGCGCTGGGGTGCCACCATTTCTGTGCCTCTCCTGGTCACTGTTCACAAATTGTCACCAACATAGCAGTAACTTGGAAACACGACCACAAACAGTTCTGTAGTGCAGTGGACAAGATGGCGGTCGAAATACAGCTGGTTTCGATTTGTCTATTGATTTGTCGATCTATGTGGTGTCAGACCTTTACATAAGTCTTCAAACTGCTGACTGCCAGTTTGGATCCATACAAAACAGAGATGTACTCTCAACAATATACTGACTTGTCTTTAAGGAAGGAAGTAAATAACTCTGCAGCCAAGTCCAGGAAGAATGGTGTCTGTCCAAAATCAGTTACCTAGAGAGGTGGCTAATTGGTTAGCACACTGGACTCCCATTCGAGAGGATGATGGTTCAAATCCCTGTCCGACCATCCAAATTTATGTTTTTCGTAATTTCCACAAATTGCTCCAGACAAACGCCGGGATGATTTCATTGAAAAGAGCAGTGTTGATTTCCTTCCCCATCCTTTCCTAATCAAAACTTGTGCTCCAGCTCTAATGACAGCACTATCGACAGAATGTTAAACACTAATCTCCCTTCCTTCCAAAACCAAATATTGTTTGTAAGAGCATACCTTAGCGTCGCCACCTAGTTTTAAGTGAAGCTAGTGGAAATTTGTAACAAATTCACCATGGAGCGCTGTGTTAGCTAGAGCTGGTTATTAACTGCAGTGTGGCGATATACAGGTTACAGCAACACGTACGCAAAAGGTTCATGAGAAGAGCTAGCCGTGCTGGGCGAAATCTGCACCTAGATCTCACATGACATAATGCGAAATATGGATGAGGATTCTATATTTCTTTTTCCGGAAAGCATTTCACACGGTGGCTCGAAGATTTATTGGGTAACAGAACCCAAAATGTTGTCCTCGATGGCGAGACAAGGGTTTCGTCAGGACAGCCCCAGGGAGGTGTCACTGGACCGCTGCTTTCTATATACACGTAAATGATTTGGCGGACAGTGTGGGCAGCAATGTGTGGTTGTTTGTGATGATGACGTGGTGTCGAAGTTGAGTGGCTGAAGGAAGACAGAAAGCGACATAGACAAAATTTCCAGTTGTTATGATGACTGGCAACGCTCTAAATGTGGAAAAATGTAAGTTTATGCGGATTAGTAGGAAAGCAAACCTGTAATGTTCGGATACAGTATTACCTGTATCCTGCTTGACACTGTCAAGTCGTTTAAATATCTGGGCGTAACGTTGCAAAGCAATATGAGGTGAACGAGAATGTGAAAACTGTGGTAGGGATGGCAAATGGTCAACGTCGGTTTATTGGAAGAATTTTAGGAAAGAGTGGTTAACCTGTAAAGAAGACAGGATATAGAACGTTGGTGCTCGCGATTTGGTTCAGAGGCGGGGTGCCATATTTGTTACCGGTAGGTTCGAAGATGCTTTGGGAACTCAAATGGGAATTCCTGGCGACGTTCTTTTCGGGAAACGCTATTGAGAAAATGTAGAGATCCGGCATTTGAAAGCTGACTGCCAAACGATTCTACCGCTGCCAACATACATTGCGCGTAAGGACACGAAGAGAAGATACGAGAAATTAGGGCTCATACGGAGGCATAAAGATAGTCTTTTTTCCCTCGGTCTATTTTCGAGTCGAACAGGTAAGAAAATGACTACTAGTGGTACAGCGTACCCTCCGCCACGCACCTTACGATGGCTTGCGGAGTGTCTTTCTAGATGTAGATCGAGATGTAATAGCCAGAGTGGCCAGGACTGTGTCACTTCACCTGTACCTGGGCCAGAACCAAGTTATGAGCTACGTGACTACGGCCCAGGCACCAGTGGAAAAAATGCGCCCTGGAGCCATATAAGTAACGGCAAATTTTGAAGCAGGTCATTCGTAGTTTAGCGGCACTTCATGATGCCAAGGCTGTGCTAGAAATCTGAGTGCTACCAGTTACAGCCATGGTTTCGAGACTGGGTCGAGGCAACCACCTCTCGCACAAACTCCCCACTGTGGGACTTGGTACCACAGCACCTGCCTCTGCCAGGTCTTGCCAGGGGGCAGCAGGTCGTGTCCCTCGCGCATTAGTTCTCCCTCGTCACCGCACTGCCCACGAGCCAGGCCTGAATCGCCTGGGCTCTCGATTCAACAGCGGAACACAGTAAAGAGAACGCCGCCGATGTAAGGGCCATGACCAACTGACGGGCCACGGGCTTCTGTGGCTTGCTGACGGCCCGACGTCACCATCAGAGGGCACAAGCGCGTGTACAATCGTGAGATGTGCAACTGAAGTATAACAAAATATTTCTCTCTGCCACCATTCCGTCGCTGGGACTCAGCAGCTCGGCACTCCACCGTTCGCACTACACTACGGTGACAAAGCCATTCCGCTGCTCTGAAGCAGTACATACATGAAAACATTGTCTACTGAATTACAGCAGGCAGTGATTATGCCATTGCGGAAGCCCATTGTAGGCCCAGTTCCGAAAGACAGGATGTCGACTGACATTTGGACGACAAGATCAAGTGTTAGCTCAAATGTGGACGAAAATGGACTACCCCATTTCAAAAGGGGCCATCTCGGTATTTACCTTAAGTGAATCGACAGAAAATCTAAATCATATCCAGATGTAGATCTGAACTATCATCCTGCCGACTGTGTTCTGTGTCAAACCATTTCGCTGCTACAGATGAGGTCTCTGCATTTCTTGTTGAGGCTGTACTCCTCACCAGATACTGGTGCGTTTGCTGAGAGGCGGAATTCCAGCCGATATCAAATACTTTTTTGCGGTAAGATTATATGGGACCAAACTTCTGAGGTCATCGGTCCCTAGGCTTACACACTAATTAAACTAACTTAAACTAACGACAACACACACACATGCATGCCCGAGGGAGGACTCGAACCTCCAACAGGGAACCGCGCGAACCGTGACCAGGCGCTCCAGACCGTACGGCTACCCCACCGGGCGGAAATACTTTTCATCCGACTTTTCAAACTGTTAGTGGAAAATTTGACTTTTGCACATCTTACAGTGTGATACCTTCACTCGACATATGGTCATAACAATCGTCACATAATCATCTTGTGGTGCAGTTCTTCTTGTTGTCTCCGTGCTTGCTAAGAAAATGGGATGAGAAGTTCCGCCTTATGCAAGACACCTTTTTTCTTTTTGTTTCACCCATACATGTTTCAGCACTTTTGTGCTATCGTCAGTGGGTTCTATTTTTCTTTTTAACTGTAAATTTGTTGTTAACATATTAACATTTGCGTCGTTTACAACATTATGTAAAAGTTGCATTTATAACTAAATTGTCGAAAAGTGGGTGTAATCATAACACATGTTGTAAACGATTCAGCACAACGAAAAGAGGGGTTTTTTTTGTCCAATGATAGCATGCAATGAGATACCTACGTTGCGTGAAGAAGACACTTTTTTATTCACCGAGATATGGAAATACCTCATCCACAGCAGTAAGGGGTTGGCGGCTCAGGACGCATACAGAAATCCACAGAACTGTAGGAAAACACAAGCAACACCTGTGAAACGACGTAGCAGAATGTACACTATGTGTATCCGGACACCTGGCTGAAAATTACTTACAAGTTCGTGGCGCCCTCCACCGGTAGTGCTCGAATTCAATATGGTGTTGGCCCACCCTTACCTTGATGACAGCTTCCACTCTCGCAGGCATAAGTTCAATCAGTTGCTGGAAGGTTTCTTGGCGAATCCCAGCACATTCTTCACGATCCTCTTCAACTGTCGGCGGTCTCTGTCAGTCAACAGTCGAGGTCGGCCTGTACGCTTTTGTGCTGTACGTGTCCCTTCACGTTTCCACTTCTCTATCCAACCGCAAACAGTGGACCTAGGGATGTTTTGGAGTGTGAAAATCTTCCGCACAGACGTATGACACAAGCAACACGCAATCACCCGACCACGTTCGAAGTCCGTGAGTTTCGCGGAGCACCCCATCTGTTCTTCAAAAATGGCTCTGAGCCTATGGGACTTTACTTCTGAGGTCATCAGTCCCCTAGAACTACTTAAAACTAACTAACGTAAGGACATCACATACATCCATGCCCGAGGCAGGATACGAACCTGCGACCGTAGTGGTCGCGCGGTTCCAGACTGTAGCGCCTAGAACCGATCGGCCTCTCCGGCCGGTCCATCTGTTCTCTCACGATGTCTAGTGATCGCTGTGGTCGCTGATATGGAGTACCTGACAGTAGATGGCAGCACAAGAGACCTAATATGCAAAACGTGTGTTTTTGGGGCTGTCCGGATACTTTTGATCACATAGTGTACATACATGTCCATAGCAGCGGAAGGGTTAACCAGTGCAGCATGCTGCTCATCATCATTACATCTCATAAATCTTTAGAAACACACCTATACACCGGGCAGGGCGCCTCCACGGCCGGCCGAAGTGGCCGTGCGGTTAAAGGCGCTGCAGTCTAGAACCGCAGGACCGCTGCGGTCGCAGGTTCGAATCCTGCCTCGGGCATGGATGTTTGTGATGTCCTTAGGTTAGTTAGGTTTAACTAGTTCTAAGTTCTAGGGGACTAATGACCTCAGCAGTTGAGTCCCATAGTGCTCAGAGCCATTTGAACCATTTGAACCATTTTTGAACCATTTGAACACCGGGCAGTTCTTTCGAGGTTCCGAAAAATTGTACAGTAAAAACATCATGAGTTGTTGTAGTCATTCCTCCAGTAGGATTACAGTATCTATATGTAAGGTACTAGAATGCAACTTGTTTATATACATTTTACTTATCTACATATCCATTTTGTAATGGGTCTAAACTATTACAGAAGCTAATAATTATCATAGGGACTTCTTTGCTCCGCTCTGCTGGCGCAGACTAACAATAGCTAGATCGAGCGAGGCTGCGCAGTGGTTAGCACACTGGACTCGCATTCGGGAAGACGACGGTTCAATCCCGCGTCCGGCCATCCTGGTTTAGGTTTTCCGTGATTTACCTAAATCGCTCCAGGCAAATGCCGGGATGGTTCCTTTGAAAGAGCACGGCCGTATTCCTTCCCCGTCCCTCCATAATCCGATGAGACCGATGACCTCGCTATTTGGTCTCTTCTCCCAGACAACTCGAACCAGCTACTTTTGCGCGTGGTATCCTGTCTGGTAATGACAGCTTATCCTGTTGTAAATGTACCTTCATCTAAATTGCTTAAGACAAATCAACAGTTTGCGTAAAAAAAATGGTTCTGAGCACTATGGGACTTAACATCTGTGGTCATCAGTCCCCTAGAACTTAGAACTACTTAAAGCTAACTAGCCTAAGGACATCACACACATCCATGCCCGAGGCAGGATTAGTTTGCGTAGTTGGGAGCAGTGAACAGTTTTGGGTATGGAATGACACCACATCTGTATAGGTTGATATTAAGGATTATAACTAGGGTGTAGTTTACAATCTGCGTGAACATTCAAGGTTTATTTTCACCCGCATACATATTTTACAATTATTTTAACGATAATTCTATCTTTAACTCTCCTGTAATGTTACAGTACCAACTGCCACACAGTCTTCTTCTGGAAGTGCAATAGTTAGCATTTCTAGATCTACTTGTACAAAAGATAAGCAAACCTGTCCTTGGCCCGAAGGTTGATTCGAACACCGCAATGCTTTAGTAATGCACGGTACCACTGGGGACGGTACGCCCTTATCTTCTTCCTACTCCCGAAGGGACTAAAGTAATCTGCTAGAGGAAGTCCTACACTGAACATGCATGCGACGCCATTAAACTTGAAAGCCGTAATTCTATTCTCGGCTCTCTGTGACAGGTGTCCGGCGCTGGATACGGTTGACTGCCACCTCATGCAACTTTTAGTGAGTTTCACGTTGTCGGTGCCAATCGCCCAGACTGGATGACAAAAGGAGAGATAAATTCCTGCAGTCGAAGAGCATGTTCGCTCTCTTGTGAGAGGTTCATAGAGCTGGACATGGGTAAAGGTGGTGGACACCCAGGCTGTGACTTTCCCAAAATAATAACATTTAGAACCTTGTTATACTTTTAGAACGAAATGCATCTACAACATACGCTAAAAGAACCTAAATATGAAACTCGAGCGTATCTATATGCATGGGAGCGCGCAACGCGCATAGACAGAGCATGGAAACTGCAGCTTGTCTTCTGCTGCGAGAGCGAAAACGAGTTTCATGCGAAAAGTGGGGCAGAGGATCTTGGAACGGTGAAACTCCTTTAAATTATTATCTACTAACATTTTAAATTCGAATCTGATAGCATCTTACTCCAATAATTAAGAAATATTTGGTATCACTAAGCACAACGCGTGTTTACTTATCGTTTATTTCGTTGGACACAACGAAAGTTCATTGTAGGCAGATCATTTGCAATTTCCTTTATAATCGTGGGTTCTTCACACTTTTTGAATGCAAAAGGGGAACTGGTGGTTTTAGGTTTTCTTACACCTTAATTCTTCAGTTGCTTTTGAAGTTTTCAACGAATGTATTGTTAATTTTCTTTCGATTACAAAATGATACTTTTAAACACAGAATTTTTCTCCTACACTTCTACCCCGGCTATCACCAGATCTGAACTGTGCTAATATCCATATAAGCGCTAAAGACGACGTAACAATTGAAGTTATACATTTCCAAGATATAAAACTAAAGTTGTGTAAAAATTCAACTTTTAAATAATTCATTCACAATTCAGATTTTTTGTATGATTATTACATCTATTGAGACATACATCAATAAAAATTAAATGACTTGTTCTAACATTATAATCTGACGATGTGATATATGGCTAATTTGGGCGCAACATAACCATACGCACTGGCGTTATATGCAAGTACCTTCTTCAGACAAAATTTAAAATGATCAAACTGAACCAGACGCCACGAAAACGACAAAATGAATTAAATGTCGCTGCGTCACGAAAAAAAAAAAAAAGACGATACCGATACCCAACGAAAACAAAACTCATAGCCCTGTAAATATTATACACTCCCTCCATTTTCTTAAACGACACACATTTTTCCTCATTTACAAACCTCATTACTTTCTCCATGTTGTATCCTGTGGAGCCCAACATGTTTATTAAGCTCCATTAATATCTAGAATACCTTTGCATATCCTAATTCTTCTGTGACAATGAGTTCCAAATGACTTTCTACATCGCACTCTTGACCATCCTTTCCTCCTGTCATACTGTTTGAGGCGCCATGTCACGAATTGCGCTGTCCCTCCCGCCGGAGATTCGAGTCCTCCCTCGGCAGTGAGTGTGTGTAGTTCTTAGTTTGAGTTAGTTTACGTAGTACAGGGACCGATGGCCTCAGTAGTTCCGTCCCTTAAAAATTCACACGTTTGAACATTTATCATACAGTAACCTCACTGTGGTACTTTGGTAACTGACAAATATTTTTAAATCAATCGTCAGTCAAGATGTATTGCTACCAAGCGACTAGACAGAGAGTACATGGCCAAAAATTGTATATGGCTCGTCTGCAAATTAGAGGTTCGGTTACACACTGTTGCTTTAACCTTTTATGGAAGCATCGATTATTCGTATGGCCTACTTAGCTGGTAGTCAGTGAAAATTTTGTAAACAAAGATGTAAATGAACGGATTAGTAAATAAAGAAAATAAGAAGGGAATGATCTCCCAGGATAATAACAAGATTAAACCTCACAATCGGTTTATTCAAGTGACACTGGTCACAATGCCCTGGACACGCACAAACTTTGCTTTGTGGTTGTTCCCAGTAGCACTCCATAAGGCTTTGAGCTGGCGCGACTGCAGTCACTGTGATGCCGCTCCCTCCTGTCTGTGGCGAACCAAAATGAGGCCATCATTTTCAAACAGGGCCTGGATTCGTTCGAGAACACTATCCATTACCATTCTTGTCTCCAGTAACGCAGTTCCTTATACCATTGCCGTATATCATATTTCTGCACAATGTCAAAGGTAAAGACGACGACGTGCACGTAGCCCATGCGGTAATAAAGGGTGACGGACTTTCACCCTCGATAGTGTACGATGTGTTACCGTGCTCGACTGTTGTGCCAGAGCGGAAGAGGACGAAGATCTATCCTGCAACCCCATTCGTATGAGATGTTGATCACCTCGGGGGATGGTCTGGATGCTGCGATCTGAATCCGTCTTGTCGTGTTGTACAGCCTTCCATGAACCATTCTCCACACACCCACTGCACTGCCGACGCACTTCGTCCCAAACGAGCAGCAACTTCCCGCATGGATGCATCACTTTCTCTCATGCCAATAATGCGCCTTCTTTCAGACTGACTGATTTCACGGTACGGTTCGTGCATACGTCTGTGAAGTATTCTGCACGTCTGTTCCAGTCACACTGATCCATTATCTTCGGTTTATAGCCACAACGATAGCTGCAGGCACATTTTATAAATAGGTGGTGTTGCAACGCGATATCGATATGACCTTGAACCCACGGGCCGACATGGTTCAAATGGTAATTACTTCTTCAGAACATACTACTATACATGTCCTGTGAATATAAACGGCCTGTCTCTAGCCGTTCAAGGTGTTATGCTTTTTCTGAAAATGAATACATTTCCCAAGTCCCTAACTTTTACACAGAAAAATTTCCTAACACCCGAACAGCAACATACAAAAATAATTCTATCTCAAGACAAATACTTAAGTTCATGCAACTCACCAGCCACTCAAATCTTGCCAAATAAGCTTACAGAACAAGCACGAACATCAAAAGGTCACGAAACATGCACTGCCCGCCTATTTAAACTTTTGTCACGTGACCAACGACTACAGGCCCAGTAACCATCTCGAAAATAGGCCACTGTTGTAATGAGAATATATTTACAATCATTACATGTATCAAACATATATAATACACATTTTAGACAGTTTGCAGACAGATATTATTTTATTATAAAAAATGATTCTGAGCAGTTTTTTTTGTTTCGCTTGCGTGTTCTCGAAAATAACCCGATATCTACTGTTTTTCTCAGCGTGGTTGAGTAAGTGTAGCTTTCTGGGATTATGAATGAACGATTTCGCTTTGCTTGTGATACTTCGACGGATTATCAGTTGCCTTCTTCAAGTGCTCTGACTTTGGTGTACGATGCGTCACTACAAGTTCACACTTTTAAAAAATCCAATCTACATACGCACTGTAAAAGCATTCACACTATGCGTAGTGGAGTAGATCTCTTATCACTTCTAGCCATTCCGTTTCCTTTTCTACTCGCAAACGGAGCCGTGGGAGAACGATTAAGTGGTGTGGTTTCACTCTGAAGAGACGGCAGCTCACCGTCCTGTTAGGCGTACAGTGACATCTGCTCGTTATAAGGCCCTCCTTGTGCAACACGTGATTCCAGCTTTGCAAGAACGCAACTGAATCTACACCACTATTTCGTTCAAGACGGAGCAACACCACTTGTCGCTGGCAAGAGGCAAGATTTGGTCTGAGAAACCTTCGGTAACTACCTCATCATCTCTAGGCAGTTTCAAGATCTGTGGCCTTCCGCATCTTCCTATCTAAATACATATGACTTCAGGTTTTGCGGATGTGTAAAATATCTTGTCTATCAGGGATGTATCCGAACTCTTCCTGATATGATGAATAATCGCTCTGATTACATTGGATATGCTGCTAGCTACTGCCGACCATGCCGTGTTATGAATGCAGCATATTCTTGTGTCGAGGAACCATGCTGAACACATTTGTAGCTTGTGACCTTGTCCTAATAAACGTGCCGAACTACAGTTATCACATGTTTCACCGTTCTACCCCTTTTTCCGCATCCACACTACATTCTGATTGCTAACAGCGCCATATTTTCACCTGGTGGCAGAAAATGGAACTATTATTTTGCAGTATACTCCACGAGTAGTGATCATACCACAAGAGGCGACAACTGAGAGGACGGAAGTAGAGAAGGTTCTGTGTCAGGAGTTTTCCTTGAAAGAATAGTGGTGACCTGTTGTCATCTGTAGGCGCAGTGAAAGAAGATTCAGAATTTTTTATTTATTTCCATAAGTTGCAACCAGTGTCTTGACTCGCTGTTGTGATCGGGCCGATGGTGTCCATCGAGTAATCGCATTATAAGCGGCCTTCAGTCCACTGAAGGTTGCTGGCGTCTCATGTGCCGTTCTTAGCTGGCTGCTGCTGTGACGGTTGCTGTTCACAGTGTCTCCGGCGATGGCCGTACCACAATGCAGCGGCTGTGAGTGAATGCGACGCTTGTGCTGGACTTCCGCACATTGATTTGCAAGCTACTCTGTCCCTCCCACTCACCATTTTTCTTCATCCGTCGAAACGAGATGACGGTTGTCGTGTAGCTGCGTAGTACGACGATGCTTGCCTGCAATTCAAGTATTTCCTGGCTCATCCGCCTAAGTATAGGGGACACTGGTGCCCTGACCCAGGATTATAGGCAAGAACCTTATCTGCACCCATCCGCAACTACAGCAGACTGTGGTGTTGAATTACAACCAGGTAGCATCTCTTGCAGTAGCGGCTGCGTTGCTCAGTAGTGTACACGATATCTACGACACATTTCTGCCAGTCATCAGTTTACAGTAATCAGGGGCTTGAATGAGAACGTTATGTGTGACATCGATATGCCTGACCGACTGCCTTACCAGCCTTTTTTTTTTTTTTTTTAACCTGTACAACAGGCAGGCTGTCAGCAGCATTCTACGCCGCTCTTCAGCCAGAGGATACACAAAGAGAAGAAACACTGAGAAGACACATAAGTTACAGAACGGTGGGCAATAAAACAGTAGACACAGAAAGACAAACACGGAGCCGTTCACACTCGACGAAAATCCACACTGCAAACTGTTGATACGACGCACAAACACTGAAGAAGACGATGGCACTGGTGAACGATGGAGTGTGACGGTGAACACTGAACACTAAACATGACGGCACACACGAAACACTGATGGCGGTGATCTCCGGCGCGCGAATGTCCACTTAGCGTGTGCGAGTCCGGGGACCTGCCAAGAGGTGAACAGGGGTGAGGTGGGGGAGAGGAGAGAAAAAGGATGCCAATGGCTGAGGAGACGGGGGCAGGAGGAGAGGGATAGGGGAGGGGAAGCCCGGGGGAGGAGGGGGGAGAAATGGAGGAGGGTGGGAATAGGTAGAGAAGGGAGGGAGGGTGCCCAGAGGAGCAAGCACAGGAGGTGGGCGGGAGGATCAAAGTTGGTAGGAGGGGTAGATGGAGGGGAGGAGGGGATCATCAGGGAGGGGGAGCTGGCGGAAGCCACCTTGGGAGAGGGTAACCTTACCAGCTAAAATGCTGGAGTATTTATGGAGCAAAGTAGTGACTGATGTTTACCCAACCTAACTTGTCAACACCACATACGTCTCGCTATTACGAAGGTATCAGCAATTCTCGCGCTGCTGTGCTTGCTTAACGGCTTTGATGTAGTACAGGACTGGTTCGGAAAAGCTAATGACCCGTGTTTTTGCATTAGCAGTAGCGTTTCTTTCATCACATAACGAAGGTTACGTAATCGTGTCTAACTGCTGTACCTACTGCATTTCTGCTGAGGTCCGATGTCTGCCTCGCCAGAAGCGCCGCTGCTGTCTTTTCCCCTAACCCACTCTCGGTGGTGAAATGTTATTCTTCGCGCGCGCCTCGTGTTGACAACGCCACAATGCAAGTGAGGTATCTCCGCCTTGGGAATTAGAAAATTTTAACCGTTTGGTGCATTGTACAAAGTTAGCATGCAACAATATCTACGATCCAGAATGATATTTTCACTCTGCAGCGGAGTGTGCTCTGATATGAAACTTCCTGGCACATTAAAACTGTGTGCCGGTTGGTTGGTTGGTGGGTTTGGGGAAGGAGACCAGACAGCGAGGTCATCGGTCTCATAGGATTAGGAAAGGACGGGGAAGGAAGTCGGCCGTGCCCTTTGAAAGGAACCATCCCGGCATTTGCCTGGAGCGATTTAGAGAAATCAAGGAAAACCTAAATCAGGATGGCCGGACGCGGGATTGAACTGTCGTCCTCTCGAATGCGAGTCCAGTGTCTAACCACTGCGACACCTCGCTCGGTACTGTGTGCCGGACCGAGACTCGAACTCGGGACCTTTGCCTTTCGCAAAGTTTAATATCTACGATGTTTCAGCACCCTACAATGTATACAGCCTGCGCTACAGCACTCGGACCACCTGCTACTTCGAAACTTCTGTATTTGTTGCACTCGTCTTTCCATCTTAAATTTCGAGGTTTCGAAATCAGTAACGCGTTTGCGGACCCCCTGCAGTTTCTGTTGCGCAGAAGATGGGCGGTTCCACCAGCCGCTATTTGGAGGCAGTTTTCCCGGGCTTGCTTTGAAGCCGTCGCGCCTCGCGCTTCAGGCAAAGCAGCAGCAGCCGTCCGATGTGTGCAGACGGCGCACGAGGCCGCTCTCCTCACCTCACGTCGCCTCACCTTGTCTTCTGTTGGCGGAGCGCCGAGCGGCGCGACAGCGGAGTGGCCAGGGGTGTCAGGATGGCGCCAGATGGGGGATCAATAAGGCCTCAGCGGCACGCCGCGGCGTCTTGGACGCCCCCTAGGTGGTCCTCTCTGCGAGAGAAGGTGTTAGTGAAGTGAGGGTGAGGGTGGGGGCGGGAGGCGACGAGTTGAGCAGCTGTGGCAACAGAACTCCGGCACCCCTTTATTCAGCTTCGTGACAGTGCTCGAGCGTTGTCTAGTCAGTCCTTACTCTCTCACTTGTCTGTCAGTAAACTCTACATGTACATCTGCACTACGTAAATTTCTAGCAATGTGTGCTGGATGGTACTTCTAGTGTAATGCACCGAGCAGACGAGAAGCCCAGACGCAAGTGAGGCAAGTATTTTCGACACCCACTGCCACTCCACACAGAGATGCCTCATTAGTCAGTACCGCCATAGGCACCTGCCATGTAGGTGGTGGCTGGGGGGGGGGGAGAAATTGTACATAGAATTATCAGGTCAAATAATAGAAAATCCAAACTTTGGAGACTTTACTACCAAATTACCGAAGTTCGGTGGCTGGAGGAACAAGGCTTCTGGTCAGGTGAATACAGGGTTATAAATACAAAATCAAATAGGGCTAATGAGGGAGTAGGTTTAATAATGGATAAAAAAATAGTAGTGCGGGTAAGCTACTATGAACAGCACACGAAGCCCACGCCTACCACGGTAGTACATGTTTATATGCCAACTAGCTCCGCAGATGAGGAAGACATCGATGAAATGTGTGATGAGATAAAAGAAATGATTCAGATAGTGAAGGGAGACCAAAATTTAATAGTCATGAGTGACTGGAATTCGATAGTAGGAAACAGAAGAGAAGGAAAAGAAGTAGGTGAATATGGAATGGGGGTAAGGAATGAAAGAGGAAGCCACCTGGTAGAATTCCCCACAGAGCATAACTTAATCGTAGCTAACACTTGGTTCAAGAATCATGAAAGAAGGTTGTATACATGGAAGAGGCCTGAGACATTGAAAGGTTTCAGATAGATTATATAATGGTAAGACAGAGATTTAGGAACCAGGTACGACATTTCCAGGGGCAGATGTGGACTCTGGTCACAATCTATTGATTAAAAACTGTAGATTAAAACTGAAGAAACTGCAAAAAAGGTGGGAATTTAAGGAGATGGGACCTGGATAAACTGACAGAACCATAGGTTGTATGGAGTTTCAGGGAGAGCATTAGGGAACGATTACAGAAATGGGGGAAAGAAATACAGTAGAAGAAGAATGGGTAGCTTTGAGGGATGAAACAGTCAAGGCAGCAGAGGATCAAGTAGGTAAAAAGACGAGGGCTAGTAGAAATCCTTGAGTAACAGAAAATATATTGAATCAATTGATGAAAGCCGAAAATGTAAAAATGCAGCAAATGAAGCAGGCAAAAAGAAATACAAACGTCTCTAAAATGTGATCGACAGGAATTGCAAAATGACTAAGCAGGGATGGCTAGAGGACAAATGTAAGGATGTAGTCATTTTGTGGACGATGAGGTGACTCACATAGTGAAGCACAGGCTCCGGCACGCGCTGAAGGAAGGCCATAGAACGGGATGGAGATTACGTGGAAAAACAGGGTGTGTACATAAAACACGATTCTTTCGTGTGTGTGTAATTCTCATTACATCTAATAAAGAATTAATGAAAAAAAATGCGGTGCATAACTTTCTAAGCAACCCTCGTATATGGCGATGAATAGCGTCTTTCAGTAAATCATCCAAATCTCTTCCTCGGCCGCTTTTTTCCTGGTGTCTGCAGCCTCAACGTGTCATTCTCATCACGCTCTATAACGTGCTGTTCTTTCCGTATCTTCACATCAATGTTATTGCTTAATTTCGAAGCAGTTGCAGTCTACTTAAGAACCTGCCATCAGCAAAGAAAGGCTTGCCTTTTTCCTTTTCTTTCACAAGGTAGACCATTAGCGGACACACGAATGCGAGGCCCTGGATGTGTAGCACAATGGTCGTTATTTGAAATGACACCGAAGCAAATGAACACTAAAAACATCAAGACGAAATAAACAATGAACTAGACTGCTAGTTAGACAAACGATGAAAAGTACGCGTAAGACACTCGCTGGTACGTTTCCAGACTGCCACGCGTCAGTTCTGCAGGGCAGTAACGTGGCTCGCACTTCCTGCTGAAGCGCAACCCGTCGCCGGCTGCCTTCCTGCGGTCGCTTGGCAACGAAACGACGCTACCGAGCTGTCAGTGCTAAGGACTCGTTTCCCAGACTGTAATACCTCGTACAGATATTCCCCAGTACTGTTGTCAAGTACTAATTTTACTGCATTGAGATACTTAATATAATTAAAATTATTATATGGACATTGCTTTCTCGAGTTTCATGTTAATACATTTTCTGGTTCGCTCCCTTTATATTTGTTTACTATTAACTTCTAGTTCTTGAATTCCTTTGCTACTGTACTGTCAAACATAACCTCTACGTTATTGAACTTATAAAGAGAAGTGCAGCACGACGGAGATTTTCAATAAGCAGAACTGGCAGACTCTTGAAAATAGGCGTACACTATCCTGAGAAAGCTTACTTACAATTTTCAAGAAACGCCTTGAAATAATGACTCTAGAAATATACTGTAACCTCCTACGTATTGTTCCCATACGAATAGCGACAAGATTAGCTTCATTGCGGCACACACAATGATTCTTCCTGTGCTCCATAAGTGAATGGAACGGGAAGAACCCCTAAAAACTGGAGCAATGGTGCATATCCTCTGCCGTGCACTTCACATTAGTCTGCAGAGTACAGATGTAGACGTAGAGATGGATAGTCTGTATTTGTCGTAGAGGTATGATAATGGTAGATCCTCTACGTTGCTCTGAAGCCAGTGCATCGTCGTTAGATAACCCAAAACATTAGCAGACTACCTTTCACGACTGCTTCTTATTCTTTATTGGTGTCGTCTGCACGCAACAATCTTTCAAACAGAAAATGGTACATAACACAGCGTCAGAAAGGCAAATTCAGACGTGTTTCTGGTCTTAAACGAATATTTGATCAACTAAATCAATAACTTTGACTTGGTTACACTTTAGAATAACCAAAACGAGAAGTGTGTGATGGGAAAATTCTGCTTTCGCAAAGCAGCATTTTCATTAATAAGGGCAGATAAAACGTTTTCTGTCCACGTTCTCTTCCCGAAAATATTGAGAAATATTTTTCCATGTTTGGTCAGTCTCCAATCTTTCCTTCTCACAGCGTTTACCAAGAGAGCTTTCCTAGTTAGACTGATGTGAAATCTAGAGTCAAATGCCAGAAATAAAACAACTGTAGTAGCAACCAGAATTCATGTACACTCCTGGAAATGGAAAAAAGAACACATTGACACCGGTGTGTCAAACCCACCATACTTGCTCCGGACACTGCGAGAGGGCTGTACAAGCAATGATCACACGCACGGCACAGCGGACACACCAGGAACCGCGGTGTTGGCCGTCGAAAGGCGCTAGCTGCGCAGTATTTGTGCACCGCCGCCGTCAGTGTCAGCCAGTTTGCCATGGCATACGGAGCTCCATCGCAGTCTTTAACACTGGTAGCATGCCGCGACAGCGTGGACGTGAACCGTATGTGCAGTTGACGGACTTTGAGCGAGGGCGTATAGTGGGCATGCGGGAGGCCGGGTGGACGTACCGCCGAATTGCTCAACACGTGGGGCGTGAGGTCTCCACAGTACATCGATGTTGTCGCCAGTGGTCGGCGGAAGGTGCACGTGCCCGTCGACCTGGGACCGGACCGCAGCGACGCACGGATGCACGCCAAGACCGTAGGATCCTACGCAGTGCCGTAGGGGACCGCACCGCCACTTCCCAGCAAATTAGGGACACTGTTGCTCCTGGGGTATCGGCGAGGACCATTCGCAACCGTCTCCATGAAGCTGGGCTACGGTCCCGCACACCGTTAGGCCGTCTTCCGCTCACGCCCCAACATCGTGCAGCCCGCCTCCAGTGGTGTCGCGACAGGCGTGAATGGAGGGACGAATGGAGACGTGTCGTCTTCAGCGATGAGTGTCGCTTCTGCCTTGGTGCCAATGATGGTCGTATGCGTGTTTGGCGCCGTGCAGGTGAGCGCCACAATCAGGACTGCATACGACCGAGGCACACAGGGCCAACACCCGGCATCATGGTGTGGCGAGCGATCTCCTACACTGGCCGTACACCACTGGTGATCGTCGAGGGGACACTGAATAGTGCACGGTACATCCAAAACGTCATCGAACCCATCGTTCTACCATTCCTAGACCGGCAAGGGAACTTGCTGTTCCAACAGGACAATGCACGTCCGCATGTATCCCGTGCCACCCAACGTGCTCTAGAAGGTGTACGTCAACTACCCTGGCCAGCAAGATCTCCGGATCTGTCCCCCATTGAGCATGTTTGGGACTGGATGAAGCGTCGTCTCACGCGGTCTGCACGTCCAGCACGAACGCTGGTCCAACTGAGGCGCCAGGTGGAAATGGCATGGCAAGCCGTTCCACAGGACTACATCCAGCATCTCTACGATCGTCTCCATGGGAGAATAGCAGCCTGCATTGCTGCGAAAGGTGGATATACACTGTACTAGTGCCGACATTGTGCATGCTCTGTTGCCTGTGTCTATGTGCCTGTGGTTCTGTCAGTGTGATCATGTGATGTATCTGACCCCAGGAATGTGTCAATAAAGTTTCCCCTTCCTGGGACAATGAATTCACGGTGTTCTTATTTCAATTTCCAGGAGTGTATATAGTGTCATTCACCTGCCGCTGCCCATGGGTTTCATACAACCCGCAACGCCTTCATAAACAACGCACAATATTTTCATTTTCTCTCTCTCTTCGCGCAACTGCTAGCTCTGCAGAGAAAATAAACAGGATATTTTTGCAGGAAATAGAGTACAGTTAAATTTTGTACTGGGATTCGTTTTGGATAGAGGGCTAAGTTTTCGAATTATTAAAAAAAAACGTATAAAACTGACCTCTAACGTGTTTTTCTTGAATAACTTGAAAACTGTGGCCTTCAGTGAAAAAGTATCTCAGTGCGAAATTCAACTATATGACATTTTCTACAAAAAAGTCCTGTTAATATTTTCTGTAGGATTAACAGTTTGGCCGAGCGGTTCTAGGCGCTTCAGTCCGGAACCGTGCGTCTGCTTCGGTCGCAGGTTCGAATCCTGCCTCGGAAATCGATTGTGTGATGTCCTTAGGTTAGTTAGGTTTAAGTAGTTCTAATTTCTAGGGGACTGATGACCTCAGATGTTAAATCCAATAGTGCTCAGAGCCATTTGACTAACAGTTTGCGTTTAGTGGGGGACAGAGTATGAAAATCCCGCGCGTGGTTACTGAAGGCGTTGTGGGCGGCACAAAACCTATAGGCTACGTCAGCTGAATCATCATCTATAAAAAAAATATCATTTTAACGGCTTTACTTTAAAACTGAAATGTGATTCCTTTAAAGTTTAGATTAAAAGGTGAATAGTTAGTACACACGTGACACAAGTTACAAGCTGGCATTTTTTTATTCCAGTAGCTAACGTTTTGGGGCATCTAATATGACTTGTTATACGTCCATGGTATTTGTGCATCACTCTTGATGAGTAACATCTCCTTTTGAATGTTGTTCACGAATACTGCACCTTCTTTGACAGTGAAAGTCAATTCAAGTTTGGTGATGCTCTTTTAAGCAGTAAATCCGGTTAACGAAATAAACTAATGCAGTGGAACATACATAATACTGTGATTTTTATATAACCAAAGAAGAAGCACGAAACCAGCCCAAAAACTTATGACGACAAAAAACTAGACTAGTGGAGTGGAACTCCCTCTCTGGGGGTTTCGTATAACCTTAATTATGTCTATACAAGGTGGAGAAAAATTGTGTCACGAAATTTTAACCCTGGACAGCAGATACCAGTAGGAGCCAAAATTACTAATGTTGTGTAGGTCGACAAAGCACAATTTTTAAAATACAGAAACTTGGTGCTACGCGCTCCGATTGGCCGCGTGATTGCCCTGTTGCTGGATGCTCTGAACAGCGCATGACCGCGAATGCTTTGCCTGCCGGAGATCGCGATGTATCCAACGCGGCCCACCAAGCTCTGTGGTAGTGCGGTAGCTTCCACTCTGGGGGCGAATCCGCCGGGATCCCGATACATCCACTGTAGTTTTATGATAGGACGTACCGGGAACTAACCCGTCAATAGCTGTTAGTTCGCGTACACAAAGCCTTCTACAAATGGCGTCGGCCCTGAAAAGGGCCTTTTTTTTGTAGCTAAGACATTGTTTACTTAAAGCAAGTGCTCGAACAGGCGACCCTCTGACGCGACACAAGCTTGGTAACGTCGAACGGTGTTTCCCCGAACTCTTTCAAAGATTCCTGGCATTTCCCTGATGTGATTGGCGGCATGTTGAATGCGATACAATAATTCCTCTTCGTTTCTAGGTGGTTTGCGTCCGGGTGGGTGAACTAGAAGCTTGAAGAAGCCCCACAGGAGAAAGTCCGGTGACGTGAGCTCCGGTGATCGCGGGGGCCATGTCCTACAAGCACCTCCGCCAATTACACGGCCGTCGAAGAGTTCATTTAAATATCCGCGCACAGCACGATTGTTATGTGTGGGCACCCCGTCACGCTGCAAAAACATGCAGGCCGGGTTTCTTGCAAAAACTGAAGGTAATTTGCTCCGGTAAGTCGAGAAGGTAGACGGACCGGCGCAATCAGACGGTCACCCACAATGCCTGCCCAAATGTTGAGCGAAAACCGTTCCTGGGCGTATGTTGACGTACGTGACGTGAGGGTTTTCCCGCGCCCAGTAATTAACGTGTCGAGTGCTGTAAAGGCCCTCCCGATGATAGGAGCAGCCGTCGGTAAACAACTCAACAGTGGGGAAGTCGGGTTCTCGTGCAACACGTCGCAGAAACCACCGTGTTCATAGTCCGCCACAGGATTTAGCTCTTGGGAAACTAAATGGATGCTGGCCGTCATCCCCCAAAACCTCCTAGAAAAGCCGATGAGTGACCCCCATGTCGTGGCCAACCCCTCGAGTACTTGTCGTAGATGCTTTCTCGAAGTGCTCGAGAACAGTCTCTTGAAATGCAGCATCCCGCCGTGTTCGAGGTCTTCCAGCATCACCGTGAGATCCCGTTAACGAACCTGTTTCCCAAGTCACCAGTGAATTGCTGTAAACGTTTGCGGGTGTGGGTAGCGTCTTGCTGGGTACCGTTCCTCATACAACCGCCGAGCTTCATGCCCATTACTGTCGGCTAGTCCATAAACAAAAACCATATCTCGTTGTTCTTCAAATGAATACTGTGCCGCCATGCTTACTGTATGACTAAATCAAAGTGACGTGTGTGTGCTCCTAAGCGAAGCTTACGTGTGGATGACTCTGTATAGATAATCCACATCTACATTTATACTCCGCAAGCCACACAACGGTGTGTGGCGGAGGGCACTTTACGTGCCACTGTCATTACCTCTCTTTCCTGTATCAGTCGCGTACGGTTTGCGGGAAGAATGACTGCCGGAAACCCTCCGTGCGCTCTCGAATCTCTCTAATTTTACATTCGTGATCTCCTCGGAAGGTATAAGTAGGGGGAAACAATATATTCGATATCTCTTCAAGAAACGCATCCTCTCGAAACCTGGACAGCAAGTTACACCGCGATACAGAGCGCCTCTCTTGCAGAGTCTGCCACTTGAGTTTGCTAAACAACTCCGTAACTCTATCACGCATACCAGATAACCCTGTGACGAAACGCGCCACTTTTATTTGGGTCTTCTCTACTTCCTCTCTCAACCCGACCTGGTACGGATCCCACACTGATGAGCAATATTCAAATATAGGTCGAACGAGTGTTTTGTAAGCCACCTCCTTTGTTGATGGACTACATTTCCTAAGGACTCTCCCACTCATTCTCAACCTGGCACCCACCTTACCAACAATTAATTTATATGATCATTCCACTTCAAATCGTTCCGTACGCATACTCCCATATATTTTACAGAAGTAACTGCTACCAATGTTTGTTCCGCTATCATATAATAAAACATTAAAGGATCCTTCTTTCTATGTATTCGCAATACATTACATTTGTCCATGTTAAGGATCAGTTGCCACTCCCTGCACCAAGTGCCTATCCCCTGCACGAGATGGCGCAGTGGTTAAACACTGGACTCGCATTCGGGAGGACGACGGTTCAATCCCGAGTCCGGCCATCCTGATTTAGGTTTTCCGTGATTTCCCTAAATCGCTCCAGGCAAATGCCGGGATGGTTCCTTTCAAAGGGCACGGCCGACTTCCTTCCCCGTCCTTCCCTAATCCGATGAGACCGATGACCTCGCTGTCTGGTCTCCTTCCCCAAAACAACCCCACTCTATCAGCTGCAGATATTCCTGCATTTCGCTGCAATTTTGTAATGCTGCAACTTCTCTGTATACTACAGCCTCATCCGCGAAAAGCCGCATGGAACTTCCGACACTATCTACTAGGTCATTTATATATATTGTGAAAAGCAATGGTCCCATAATATTCCCCTGTGGCACGCCAGAGGTTACTTTAACGTCTGTAGACGTCTCTCCATTGAGAACAACATGCTGTGTTCTGTTTGCTAAATCTCTTCAATCCAGCCACACAGGTGGTCTGATATTCCGTAGGCTCTTACTTTGTTTATCAGGCGACAGTGCGGAACTGTGTCGAACGCCTTCCGGAAGTAGATAATTTCATGTGGCTCCATGGCGTCGTGCAAGTCTTTCTTTTGGACGACTTCGGGGTCTTGCGTGTCCCTAACCTATCCCAGTTATCTAGTGGGGTAAAATGGCCCTACATAATTCGACGCACGTGTTGTTTCTGACGACTCCTCACATAGTTGAGAGGCGAAGGCTGGTTGAAAAGAAGCCTCAAAAATCCATGGCCCGACGAAGATTCGATCTCGCGACCTCTGAGTTTTCCCGGTATGCGCCTCACTGATATACCACCAGGCCGGACATGTATATAGACAGTTCATGTGTAATGAGTCTGAGACATCAAAATCTGTGACATTTAGGGCCGTATCTTTTGACTGCATTGGCTTAGAAGCTTGAATTATTTAAACTAGCAACGAACCTTAGATACTGCTATTTGACGTAACTTTCAAATTGATACGTTTACTTGTTCCTTAGAAAAAGGGATCTTTACAGACAGCCACATTTTTTGGTTTCATTGATTTACAAACTTGTATTTTTCGCACCGCCAATACACCATAGACCTTACTATGTGACTTAAATTTCAACTTGATACCTCAACCCCTTCCTGAGAGAAAAGGGTCTCAACAGTCGGACGGACAGACAGACAGACATACGGGCGACATAGTGACCCTATAACGTCCCCGTTTTTACCAGCTGAGGTTCGGAACATGAAAGGGAACGTTCTGCAAGGAGAAAAAGCCAGCTGGGAGAAAGTGGTGCAGTGTTGAGTGGGTGGAGAGAGGGGGCAGGACCTTATCTGCTGACCCGTCGCTCGTAAACAGCGGCGCGCAGGCCGTCCGTTACTCGCGGCTAACCCGGCGTTGAGTCGGCTTTAATGAGCCGGCGGTATTTACAGGGCGGGCCGGCCGGCAGCTCGTTCCGCGCCCCATAAAGCCGCCACCCTGCATCCCGCCTGCCCTCGACCGCAGTGGCACACACCCCTTCCTACCGCTACCCCAGCAGGTAAACACTCCATTTCACCACGCGCTGCCTGGGCCGCCGAAGTACACACCCTTTAATTGGTGTCGCGTACAAAGGAAAGGCCAAAAATTTAAGCATAAGGCGCAGACCACCTCCGTACCAGAATGGATAGTCGCTGTCTTCAGTACGGGAGGATCCAGGTTCGATTCCTGGTTCATTCTTACACGTTTCTGAAATACGCAGATGTGGAACAGGATCTAATCAACCTCGCAATACCAAATAAGGCGCTGCTCGAATAAAGAAGCAACCGTATCATCATGATTCTTATATTGCCAATAATGGCTAGAAATTTTGGTGATACTACAACACCCCCCCCCCCCCCCCTGCTTCCCGGGATTTGCGAAATTACAAGTTAACAATGACCGTCAATTATGAATTTTGACCCGTGTCGGGATAAGGCATCCGAAGTAATTAATGATTATTCCGCTGGAAACCGGAGACGTTATAACTTGATCGTTATTGAATGAGTAATTTCATTAAATAACGATCGGTGAATGAAATAATGGAAATAATTTGGAAATAAATTTTGCCAGTGGAAATTTTGCCGAAAGAAATGATTTAGTTGTAAAACAAATTAAAACATCGGTTGCCAGCTCAACTGATAAGCGACAGTACTGTTAAGTACGTGAATAATTGTGTCAAAAATAAAGTTTACCTGTTTGTAGCGCAGCAGGGGGAACGGGAACTTCTATGTAAGTGCTGTGTCAGGCTCAGTAGTCATATAAAATAATGTCGTAACACTCTAACTACACTTAAACATTAATGGTTAACTTTCAATAAGTATTTTGATAATTATTTTGTTCATAATTTGTCAGCTAAGTGCATTTCTGACAACACAGACAATTATCCATCGAGATTTTGAATAATGGACTGTCATTCTGTCTTTAAAATTACGTACTTTGCACAGTTTAATCTACTGATAATGAAATATATTACCAATAATTAATTAGCTATGTTTTGAATGATAATAATTCATTAATTGGGCGATTGTTAGGTGGAATAAGCTTTATAGTTCCATGAAATATCCTTGAACTAACTTCAGCTGAATATGCATTGAAATAAATCTTAATAATCAAATTTATTACTTCAGTCTATTATTAAGTTACTACGGTTGGCGTAAGCTTATTAAATGCAACAATTAACTACGATAACCAATCGTTCAAAACAGTCTGAAATTTATTCTTCACCGTCTATGCAAATAACTGGATAATTAACGTATTTTCTCTTGATAATGGCGTGACGCACACGGTTCAATAAGGTAAGGATCGGAAGGAACCTACTTCGTGTTATTGTCGGGTGGAATGTAACTGCAACACTTCGATTATAAAGTGCTTGTTATTAATTGTTATTAAAGCACAGTTACTGGCAAGCCTTCTACAATTTTATCCTACGAAAATTACGTAGATCTTACTTCCCTCGTTGTCGGTGGATCGACGGAAGTCCACGGCGGAGACACAATGTGGCATCGGGCTTTTACTGTTGCGACTTGGGCCCACAGTGCGCTTCACATTTAAGCCCTCGTTTCTTCAGCACTATGCCCATTAATCCATAAAAACTTGTTCGGCCATGCTTCCGGATATGCCGACCATTAATTTCCCGTCGTACTTAGATCCACACACTAGCCGTTAGATGTAACACAGCTAGGACTAGCAGCACTCGACTGTACTTCTTACTCCGAGCGCGACGTCACTGCTACTACTGCCCACTGGCGCGCTCCCGCGCCCAGCGGCACGACAAAACAATCTCTCTGACTTCAACGTTCACTAAATGTGACCTGACTTGCCAGTGTTAAATATTACATAATTTAAACATAGTATTTACAATACATATTTAAACTAGACAATCCATTTTATATAAACAGTTTCATGTGTTAAGTAAGCGAAAAAATTCATAGCAAAGACTGCGTTGTAGCGTCATAATACCACAAGTCCCTCGTACGCCTTGTAGGCAACAGTTGGCCAGGTGGAACAGATTTAAGGCCTAACCCGACAAATGTTTGGCCAGATGAGGAGCTGCCTGAATAATATGCAGTGGCATCATCAGGATTCTTTTACTCCCAACAGGGGCTAGATACATAGGTGATATGCCGATCGTATGTCCCATGATCATTATTCCTCATAATACCTTGTAAGCGCCAGTTGGTCAGTCAGATCAGGCTTCAGGCCTAGACAGGGATAGAGAAACAATTAAAATCGCTCAAAAGAGGAAAGGCCGCTGGACATGATGGGATACCAGTTCGACTTTACACAGAGTACGCGAAGGAACTTGCCCCCTTCTTGCAGCGGTGTACCGTGGGTCTCTAGAAGAGCGTAGCGTTCCAAAGGATTGGAGAAGGGCACAGGTCATCCCCGTTTTCAAGAAGGGACGTCGAATAGATGTGCAGAACTATAGACCTATATCTCTAACGTCGATCAGTTGTAGAATTTTAGAACACGTATTATGTTCTAGTATAATGACCTTCCTGGGACTAGAAATCTACTCTGTAGGAATCAGTATGGGTTTCGAAAAAGACGATCGTGTGAAACCCAGCTCGCGCTATTCGTCGCCGAGACTCAGAGGGCCATAGACACGGGTTCCCAGGTAGATGCCGTGTTTCTTGACTTCCGCAAGTCGTTCGACACAGTTCCCCACAGTCGTTTAATGAACAAAGTAAGAGCATATGAGCTATCAGACCAATTGCGTGATTGGATTGAAGAGTTCCTAGATAACAGAATGCAGCATGTCATTCTCAATGGGCAGAAGCCTTCCGAAGTAAGAGTGATTTCAGGTGTGCCGCAGGGGAGTGTCGTAGGACCGTTGCTATTCACAATATACATAAATTACCTTGTGGATAACATCGGAAGTTCACTGAGGCTTTTTGCGGATGATGCTGTGGTATATCGAGAGGTTGTAACAATGGAAAATTGTACTGAAATGCAGGAGGATCTGTAACGAATTGACGCATGGTGCAGGGAATGGCAAATTGAATCTCAATGAAGACAAGTGTAATGTGCTGCGGATACATAGAAAGAAAGATCCTTTGTCATTTAGCTACAATATAGCAGGTCAGCAACTGGAAGCAGTTCATTCCATAAATTATCTGGGAGTACGCATTAGGAGTGATTTAAAATGGAATGATCACATAAAGTTGATCGTCGGTAAAGCAGATACCAGACTGAGATTCATTCGAAGAATCCTAAGGAAATGCAATCCGAAAACAAAGGAAGTAGGTTACAGTACTTGTTCGCCCACTGCTTGAATATTGCTCACCGGTGTGGGATCCGTACCAGATAGGGTTGATAGAAGAGATAGAGAAGATTCAACGGAGAGCAGCGCGCTTCGTTACAGGATCATTTAGTAATCGCGAAAGCGTTACGTAGATGATAGATAAACTCCAGTGGAAGACTTTGCAGGAGAGACGCTCAGTAGCTCGGTACGGGCTTTTGTTGAAGTTTCTAGAACATACCTTCGCCGAGGAGCCAAGCAGTATATTGCTCCCTCCTACGTATATCTCGCGTAGAGACCATGGAGATAAAATCAGAGAGATTAGAGCCCACACAGGCATACCGACAATCTTTCTTTCCACGAACAATACGAGACTGGAATAGAAGGGAGAACCGATAGTGGTACTGAAAGTACCCTCCGCAACACACCGTCAGGTGGCTTGCGGAGTATTGATGTAGATGTAGAATTCATCAGGGCTGCTTGATTAAAGAAGCAGTGGCATCACCAGGATTCATCAATATCCAGAAACAGCTAAAAGGTTTGAGGTCTCTCCTCATAATTCCTTGTAGGCAGCAGTTGGCAAGTGGAACATATCTAAGACCCTTGCCAAACGAGGAGCTGCTAAAATAAAGAAGCAAAAGTATCAGCAGGGTTTTCTACTGCGAGTACGGCTAGAAGGATAGGTGATATGCTGATAACATGTCCCACGACCATAGATCGCGCCACATATTGCTTTGTAGACAGCTGTCAGCCAGGTGGAACAGGCCTCAGTCCTAATCCGTGAGTGGTGTTTGGCTAAATAAGGAGTTCCTTTAATAAGTAAGTACTGGCGTCATTAGCATTCTTCTACCGGCAATAACGCCTAGAGGGATTCCCAATATGCCGGTCACATGTCACACGATCAGAACGCTACTCGTAAACGTCTTTTAGGCAGCAGTCAGCCAGTCTGAACATGCCAAAGGCCCATTTACATTTGCAGGCGAGATCAAGTTGTGGAGAGGGGTCTCACTCTGTCGAGTTCTTTGTTAAATGATTCAAACTTGCAATCACTGAAATAATATCACATACCCTAGCAACCCATAAATTTTCATTTCCTTTCCTCCTTCCCTTTTTGTCAGGGAATGTATTGCACACGTCACACTCGCCTTTGTAACATTTTTTATCCATGTATGTATTAAAAGGTGGTATTTGGCACGTGCAGAGGGACCAAAAATGTACGTCACCATTATAGCTCGTGGTTAATTGTAATCTTTAGATTCGATAGTTGTTAACATTAAGATCATTGAGTGATGATTGACTGACTGCCATTTAGATTTATTACTCGTTCTTCTGTAGTTTATCACGAGATATGTTAAGTGCAGCGTCTTCTCGTATTAACAAAACTAATCAAAATCGTGCCACCGCAGTTAAATTGTCTTATTACCGAAGAACATCTTTGTATTATACTGTAACATTTCTTAAAGTGCAGCTAACTGCTAGAGCACTATCTTTCCTTCTGCGACATTGTATTTACTACAGGTCAAATTAACATAGGTAGTATTGAATGATATATTACGGTTTCACTGAAATTTCAGACTGTATTCTGAACGTTTGTTGTAATATAATAAGTAATGTCTTTAGCGATACGTGTAATCCTTCACTGGCACAGGGAACTTTTCCAGGCAGATTAAAATATGCAATTGACTGTTCTCCATAGACCATCACTCAGCGTTGACCATAGTTATTCAGTGACCATAATTCTCCGTTGAGCTGTAGATGTAGATGCGGTTGACAGTCATTTTGGCCACTCACCATAATTTTCCACTGACCATAATTCCCTCCACCTACCATCATTTCCTTCGCCCAGTAGTATCTAGGAGTCAGATACTTCAACATCTGGCTCATCTACTGTACCAGCTCGTGGTCAGTTTTCATTAGACATGTGTCCACACATCTTCCAAAAAACTGCGTGCAATATTTTAACATCTGCCTCATCATCATCATCGCCATCATCATCATCTTTCGAATTTATACACCACAATAAATTTCTTCCCTCAATAATACTTACTTTAAAGAGGTTGAAGTATTGCTCGTGTGTGTGTTTTTGCTATCAATCTCTATGTATTTAGGTGAATGTAATGCATGGTACAAAGATCGAACTACTGTCATGTACTAACCTAACATTTTTTAAGTAGTACCAGTAAGTGAGCTGTTTGTATTTTAATAAGTTATTAGGACAATTTTATACGCGGAAATATTTAATACGAAGGTGCATAAAGCTTGCACGTACACAGCTATTGAGCTTTTATCGTTAATCATAGCTGCTAAATTAAAAAGTTTTATTAGTAGTGTTAATAAGCAACCTGTAGACATTTTAATAACTAATATAGAAAATTTAAATGATGAAGTATTTAATTTGCAAGGCAACTGTGATTGCAAAGTGACTAAAATCTTACATATTCTGAGAAATAATACAATTTTATTTTTGCTCGAATTTTCATAGAGATGTGTTACTATCCTTGCACATTAGAATATGCATTTTACGTATGTGTTTTTTGGTACTCAGTAAAGGCAAAATAATTTTATTAAAGAATTTTCTCGAGACAACGACTCTGTCATTGTCTTTGAAGATGTTGCCTTTCTTTCACCATCTTTGGCCGTGTAATGTGTAAACATAGGGGAAGTTGTCCTGTTTAAGTGATACATCTTTCCTTCCTAAAATGGTGCGAGCGTGCGTGCGTGCGTGCGTGCGTGCGTGCGGGTGGTATTTCTATCAGATTTTCGTATAATTTATTACAGTTTTAGAAAGCCATAGCTCGGATTCCAGCAGTTTGTTTCGACTAGGATGTTGCACCAAGGGCATGTCTAAATAATTGCTCTGAGAATGTCCGTTCACTTGTGTGTTTGCCTAGTATCCTGGCTAGATCAGTGTCGATCTTTTATGACTAATTTGGAATGTCAACTCTCTAAAATTTTTTTTAGGTATGAAACAATATTGATGCACTTAACCTGAAGGTGCACAGCGACTTTTTAGCACCATTTTAACGAAAATCTGTCGAAAATTATAGCATAATACTTGACATCGTCATACTCAACGTAAACAACGCACTTTTTTGCCTTCCTGGTGCAATTTCGCAGATATTTTAAAACCTTGGGAAATTTGACAAGCGTCATACCTGTGGAAAATAATTAATTTGTGCTTCTATTTTGTCTTACACTATGGTACACCAATCGAAGTTTGAATGTTTTATCAGTGCAAACGTGTTGGTAATGAGATGAAATTAGTGGGGGGGTGGGAGGGGGGCATAAAGCAGCAGTTTATTTTATTTCACCTTTTCGAAGTTTCGTGGATTATTTAAAGTGAAACTCGTCCTCAGCAACTACATCATGCAAATTTGTTAGTTACACTATGTTGGTTTTTAACTATGTATGGAGAATATATTTTATACTCATTCTATTATTCCATATGGAATAATACAAAGTGACTCAAAAGAATGAAAAATTTTGGAATGTTGATTAACAGATGAGAAGAATTGCTTCCTACATATTTTGTTTATATCAGTGTATAGTACAGAGTGTATCATCTCCAAACTTTACAGAAGCCCTCCTGCAGGAGAGCTCCTGTGAAGTTGGGAAGGTAGGAGACAAGGTACTGGCGGAATTGAAGCTGTGAGGACAGGTCGTGAGTCGTGCTTGGATAGCTCCATCGGTAGAGCACTTGCCAGCGAATGGTAAAGGTCCCGAGTTCAAGTCTCGGTCCAGCACACAGTATTATATCTGCCAGGAAGTTTCATTCTTACCAGTTCCAGATTTACAGTTGTCTCCAGCATGTCCTGGGTGTTCCTCTCGGTATGTAATCCATGCAGCCTTGCAAAGTCCGGTTTCTTCCATTCGTAGTAAGTGGTCCATCCTATTCTGTCTACTAATCAATATTTTATTATGTAGTGATTCTATATTAAATTGTTTCTTAATATCTTCATTTCGTACCCTATCCACCCTCGTTTATTCTTTAACACTCCTTACGTACCTCATTTCTGTCAATTATGTTTTTCTCGGTTGCTTTTGGATCGGTACCCAGCTTTCGCTGGTATACAGCGATGTGAGTAAAGCCATTACTTCATAATACACTCCTGGAAATGGAAAAAGGAACACATTGACACCGGTGTGTCAGACCCACCATACTTGCTCCGGACACTGCGAGAGGGCTGTACAAGCAATGATCACACGCACGGCACAGCGGACACACCAGGAACCGCGGTGTTGGCCGTCGAATGGCGCTAGCTGCGCAGCATTTGTGCACCGCCGCCGTCAGTGTCAGCCAGTTTGCCATGGCATACGGAGCTCCATCGCAGTCTATAACACTGGTAGCATGCCGCGACAGCGTGGACGTGAACCGTATGTGCAGTTGACGGACTTTGAGCGAGGGCGTATAGTGGGCATGCGGGAGGCCGGGTGGACGTACCGCCGAATTGCTCAACACGTGGGGCGTGAGGTCTCCACAGTACATCGATGTTGTCGCCAGTGGTCGGCGGAAGGTGCACGTGCCCGTCGACCTGGGACCGGACCGCAGCGACGCACGGATGCACGCCAAGACCGTAGGATCCTACGCAGTGCCGTAGGGGACCGCACCGCCACTTCCCAGCAAATTAGGGACACTGTTGCTCCTGGGGTATCGGCGAGGACCATTCGCAACCGTCTCCATGAAGCTGGGCTACGGTCCCGCACACCGTTAGGCTGTCTTCCGCTCACGCCCCAACATCGTGCAGCCCGCCTCCAGTGGTGTCGCGACAGGCGTGAATGGAGGGACGAATGGAGACGTGTCGTCTTCAGCGATGAGAGTCGCTTCTGCCTTGGTGCCAATGACGGTCGTATGCGTGTTTGGCGCCGTGCAGGTGAGCGCCACAATCAGGACTGCATACGACCGAGGCACACAGGGCCAACACCCGGCATCATGGTGTGGGGAGCGATCTCCTACACTGGCCGTACACCACTGGTGATCGTCGAGGGGACACTGAATAGTGCACGGTACATCCAAACCGTCATCGAACCCATCGTTCTACCATTCCTAGACCGGCAAGGGAACTTGCTGTTCCAACAGGACAATGCACGTCCGCATGTATCCCGTGCCACCCAACGTGCTCTAGAAGGTGTAAGTCAACTACCCTGGCCAGCAAGATCTCCGGATCTGTCCCCCATTGAACATGTTTGGGACTGGATGAAGCGTCGTCTCACGCGGTCTGCACGTCCAGCACGAACGCTGGTCCAACTGAGGCGCCAGGTGGAAATGGCATGGCAAGCCGTTCCACAGGACTACATCCAGCATCTCTACGATCGTCTCCATGGGAGAATAGCAGCCTGCATTGCTGCGAAAGGTGGATATACACTGTACTAGTGCCGATATTGTGCATGCTCTGTTGCTTGTGTCTATGTGCCTGTGGTTCTGTCAGTGTGATCATGTGACGTATCTGACCCCAGGAATGTGTCAATAAAGTTTCCCCCCCTTCCTGGGACAATGAATTCACGGTGTTCTTATTTCAATTTCCAGGAGTGTATTTATTAGAATCATTTCAAACTGTCGCTCCTGTTGTTCCGCTAGTAACTGTCCTAACTCACTGAACACTCCCCAGAACTCACCCCAGGTTCAGCTTAAGCGATCTATTTTACCACGGTGGCCTGTAACGTCATTCTTACAGCGTCAGCCAAGTCCTATCGGAATTATCGTCACAGATTTACTATACTGTTGACATGTAAGTCATTTTTATAACATACTTGTTGAACAGGAGTCGCATGGCGCTGGATGGGCAAAAAAATAAAATAAAATAAAACTAAAGTCCCTGCAGAAGGTAAAAATGAAAACCAAACGGAAGGTAGCTAATGTACACTGCGTGCCAGAAAACGTGAAGCACCATGAGCGTAGGAGGAAACGAAAAGAAACTTCACAAGTTGAAAGGTTATGCGATGCTATTTCGGTGACAGAAGAATCGAGACAGATTCAGAAAGAATTTTGCCAGTAAGAACTCGCCTTTAAGAATGACGTTACACCCGCTCTGGCCTGGACACGTGCACTGAATGGACCGGGTATGATGTCATTAAGCCGGTGTGTCCTCTCCTGAGGCAAGTTGGCCCACAACTGTCGTAAATTATTCTTAATATTCTGGATACTAGCACTGGGACGAAGCAGACGTTCGAGGTAGTCCCACACACGTTGCATCGGAGACAGATCTCTGATCGTCTTGGCCACGAGAATACATTAACATCGAGCAGACAGATCATTGAGACACATGACATGAGTGGTCGAGTACTGCGCTGTTCAAAAATGGCACCATGATACTGTCGTAGGCATCGTAACACATGAGGTGGAAGGATGCTCGGGACGTACCAGAGTGCGATCAGAGTTTCTCACTACCAGCCGCGACCTGAAGTAATACCCGAGGGCTCCCCACGCCGTGAAGCCAAGAGGAAAACTGCGGTGCCTCTCTGAACAGCTTGGAAGGACGGAATCTATCTCGAGATCGCCGTCATATTCGATGATGATAGTTATCTATGGTAGTGTAGATTGATTTCCGAACACACTTCGGTACAATTCACCGGTGATCCATGACTCCAGCTCGCGGCACCAGTCCAAACTCAGTCGTTTGCGTTGTGATGTTACAGGCAACGTGCGGATTGGACGGCAATTCACTAGTCCGGCTGCTACTTGTCTCCGACCAATTGTGTGGGACCACCACGAATGTTGCATGAAGTCCATGGTTTGTTCTTAGGTGGCAGTCACAGATGTGAAGGCATTATGATGTGCCTGGTGCACAAACCACGATCCACCCTTGCTGTGGTCAGACGTGGTCGACTGGAGCCTTCACATCTACATCTACATCTGCATCTACATTTATACTCCGCAAGCCACGCGACGGTGTGTGGCGGAGGGCACTTTACGTGCCACTGTCATTACCTCCCTTTCCTGTTCCAGTCGCGTATGGTTCGCGGGAAGAACGACTGTCTGAAAGCCTCCGTGCGCGCTCTAATCTCTCTAATTTTACATTCGTGATCTCCTCGGGAGGTATAAGTAGGGGGAAGCAATATACTCGATACCTCATCCAGAAACGCACCCTCTCGAAACCTGGCGAGCAAGCTACACCGCGATGCAGAGCGCCTGGATTGCAGAGTCTGCCACTTGAGTGTATTAAACATCTCCGTAGCGCTATCACGGTTACCAAATAACCCTGTGACGAAACGCGTCGCTCTTCTTTGGATCTTCTCTATCCCCTCCGTCAACCCGATCTGGTACGGATCCCACACTGATGACCAATACTCAAGTATAGGTCGAACGAGTGTTTTGTAAGCCACCTCCTTTGTTGATGGACTACATTTTCTAAGCACTCTCCCAATGAATCTCAACCTGGTACCCGCCTTACCAACAATTAATTTTATATGATCATTCCACTTCAAATCGTTCCGCTTGCATACTCCCAGATATTTTACAGAAGTAACTGCTACCAGTGTTTTTTCCGCTATCATATAATCATACGATAAAGGATCCTTCTTTCTATGTATTCGCAATACATTACATTTGTCTATGTTAAGGGACAGTTGCCACTCCCTGCACCAAGTGCCTATCCGCTGCAGATCTTCCTGCATTTCGCTACAATTTTCTAACGCTGCAACTTCTCTGTATACTACAGCATCATCCGCGAAAAGCCGCATGGAACTTCCGACACTATCTACTAGGTCATTCACGACGAGTGTGTCTCCCTCACGTTGCCGTACCATCCAACATCGGGCCACTGTTACATCTGAATGTCCGGATATTGCAAGACCGTATGGCACAACGAACCGGCTTTTCAAACTCTGTCATGTGCTGATAACGCTCTCTCAAACTGTAAGTAGGCTGTTTAGGTTTTTTATTAGTAACGCCACCTCTGTATGAAAATCACCGGCTGTGCCGTGTGCAGTCTGTGGCTGCTTTGCATTGTTGTAATACTCAACCATTGTAGTGTTAGGCAGCTGGCTGTGAACAGCGCGTAGCGTTGGGCAGTTGGAGGTGAGCCGCCAGCAGTGGTGGATGTGGGGAGAGAGATGGCGGAGTTTTGGAAGTTGTCATGAACTGCTCTATATATATATATATATATATATATATATATATATATATATATATATATATGATGATATAAAGGTAAATACATTCTTTGTTCTCTATTAATATCTTTCATTTGCTAACTATCCCTATCAGTAGTTAGTGCCTTCCATAGTTTGAATCTTTTATTTAGCTGGCAGTAGTGGCGCTCGCTGTATTGCAGTAGCTTGAGCAGCGAAGATTTTTGTGAGGTAAGTGTTTTGTGAAAGGTATAGTTTAATGTTAGTCAGGGCCATTCTCTTGTAGAGAATTTTGAAAGTCAGATTGCGTTGCGCTAACAAAATATTGTGTGTTGAAAGTCAGATTGCGTTGCGCTAAAAAATATTGTGTGTCAGTATAAGCACAGTCATGTAAAATTATTCAAAGGGGAAGTTTCATATGTCGACCCTTAGCCTAGGATACCTCACTGGAATCTTCCTTGTAGTTTGTGTAATTAGTGTAGATTTTGTTTATTGCTAGCGCGTAATTATAGAGAGAATTTCCTTTGTAGTTGTAGTTTTTCATTGTTGTACAGTAAAACAGTTGTGGCATGCATGTAGATTTGCAGCAAGTATTTCGCAGCTGCGCTTGCAATTAACTAGATATTATTTTCAGTGTTATGTTACTGTGTTCTCTTATTTTTGCTCTTCAAATTGAGTTTTTCTGTGTTGTCGTGTGAAATACTGTGACAATAATGGCGTGTGAAAAACGTAACACTAGGCTCCAAAGTAAATTGAGAAATGACAGTGAAGACGAAAGCAATATGTTAGCGCCGCAGAATAATGAATTAACTAATGTTAAAAGTAGTAATTTGGTAATTGCGCATAGGGAAATGGAGCGGGTTGCAAACAATGGTGTAGACAGCGAAACAATTAGAGAACAGGGAAGCATTATCGATCGATCGGTCGGCAATAGCGCGGCTCAGGAATCCGAAATGACACGAGACGATCTCACAAATACTGTAGATTCAGGTTGTGGATCCTCACCGTTTTCTCAAATAAGTCAAGACACATTTTCTGCTTGTCAAAATGTGAATGTTGCCGGTGCAAATTCACTGCCGAAAAGCACTGAGGAACATGTTTCAGACACCAATGCATTGTTATTACAATTAATACAACAAATGGGACAAACACAGCAAAAGCTTCAAAAGTTAGACACAGTGGAACAAAATCAGAGACAAACACAGCAACAGCTAGACACAATGGAACAACACCAGAGACAAACACAGCAACAGTTAGACGCAATGGAACAAAATCTTCAAAAGTTAGACTCATTGGAGCAAACTCTTGAACAAACACGTGAGGATTTAACTACTGAGTTACATCACATTGAATCGAAATGTCAAAAAGTCTGTAATGACGTAAAAACACAAATTTGTGAGCATTTCCAACCTATTTTTTCGCGGCATGAAAATGCACTACAGAATCACGAAGCAGCCATAAAAGAACTGCAAACTACTGTTCATGAAAATCATGAGACCTTGCAAGCTAAATTTGACTCAGTTGCATCTAGCGATTCGGTTACGCAACTTGCAAAAACTCAGGAAAACCTGAAGGACACAGTAGATTCGATTTCAACACAAATGGACACTCTGAAACTTGGTTCAGAAAAACACACTGAGGAAATGTGTTCACTATCGGAGAAAGTAGCCGAACTTTCGGATCAGGTCACTAACTTATCTACAAAGGTAGATGATGATCTGAATCACACAAGACCTGTAGCCTTCACTGACACAGAAGAGTATGAACAAATTAGAAAATTCAAACAAAATCAAAATCAAATCAACACACAGTACAAAAGAGAAATCCGGGAAGTACAAGATCATTTGGCACAAGTAATACAAGAATTACATATTTCAGAGGACAATCGCGCTCCAATACAGGAAGAGGGACATAGAAATACGGAACAACCACAACATAATAACACAGGACACTTCGGAAATTATAAAAGAAATTGGCAAGGCACACCGAATTTTGAGATGGAACCGCCGAAACGACGTAACAATAACCGATATGCGACTCGCCGACATGATGACTTTGACTATAAGCTGTTCATTACTACACGTAAATTCAAAACGTTTAAAAATTCTGCCAACGACATTCATCCACAAGCGTGGCTCCATCAATTCTCTCATTGTTTTCCTCCCAACTGGTCATTAGAACACAGATTAGAATTTATGTGTGGCTATTTAGAGAATGAACCAGCTGTAAGAATGCGTTCGGTCATTCACGATTGTCATAGTGAAGGAGAATTTTACCATGCCTTCCTCTCAGCATATTGGTCTCAAGCCACACAAGACCGAGTAAAACATGGCATCATAATGATGAAACATTTCGAACAATCTGAATTCTCCAGTCTTGTGAAATATTTTGAAGACATGTTGCACAAGAATCAGTACCTGTCAAACCCATACAGCCCCTCAGAACTCATCCGCATTTGCTTAATCAAACTGCCTGAACATTTGCGACATATTATTTTAGCAGGACGTTGTAAAGACGACATTGAAGCTTTTCAGGGACTGTTACAAGAACTGGAAATTGACACTGACAGTCGCGGGATGCGAAAACAGGAAAACAATCACTACAGGTCACATCCGTCACAATTCCGTGACGACAGAAATAATAAATGGACACGACAAGGCTACTCTCACAACACAAATCGTGACCAAAACAGACACCACCCTTATGACAACCGTTGGCAGAATAATAGTTACAGAGAAAGATCGCATTTCCGTAGTAATGACTATGACAGAGACAATCATAGAAACAGACAATATGGGAACCAAAACAATTATTATTATCAAGGGTGACAGAATAACTTTAGACGCAACGGTCCAGCGCGCAGTTACGATTCAGGGAGAAATTCTCCACCACTTAACCGACAAGAAAGAAACCACAGAAACTACCGACATGACGACAGACGATGTGATCGTAACGACAGACCTGAATTGCATCAGAACTGGCGGGATTCAAACAGAGCTGGGCCCTCTCGGCAAGGCGAATTTGTAGAAGTTCGGTCTCCTAATCCGAATAACGACGCGCGCCAGCAAAGAAACAGACAATGACTCGCACAGCAGGCAGCCGCGTGCGCCCGCTGGCTCCGAGAAAAATAACATAAGACGCTAGCCTTGAGAAAAATTCCAGCATTCTTTACCGACGTATAAAACATGACAATTGCTTTTCAGTTGAAAGTCTGCGTACTATGAAGAGTAAAGGATTACACCACATTTCACACGTAAAACCGTTTATTGAGAGATAATGTACTTTTTTAACTTGAGATTTTAATGCAACATTTTGGTTTATTTGAAAATACATTCTGAAATTAAAGTGCTTTCTGAGAGATACCAGATGACACAGAGGTTAGTTTATGTGACAGCTACACGATTTTATCACGACGCTACTAATGAGTGACAATTTACAATGTTGCCTTTGAGGTGTTTCTGTTTTATATTTGCACAGTTTTCTGAATTCTTTTGGAAAGAAAAACATGTTTTATTAGTAACTTTTGTGGTATAGCTACAATGAGACAGCCTTTTTCGTGGCACAACAATACGTTACAGGACAGTACTTTCCTCATCACGGCAATAAGCGTAATAACTAAGATATCTATACGCAAAGCATTTCACTTTTGTGTATCATGAGGTAAGTACATTGACTTTTGTGGAACTCAGCTTTCGGAGGACGATATCTACGACACTTACACAGAGAGTATCTTACAACAAGACGCACAGTTTAGCGCTACAGGACACGTATTTGAGTGATTAATTTTGTACTTAAAACATTTATTTTTAAAGATTTTTAAATTGCAAAGAAAGTTTTCCGAGAGATATTTCATTCCATTGCTGTAATCTGTAACACCTGAGGGTATAATTACATTAATCCTCAGGGGGGTACACGCTTACTTTGTGTACCATGTGTTTGGCGAGCACAAGGAGCCCTAGCTAATATGGTATTTGCTTATACAACTTTACACAACGGTACCATATTTCTCTAACACATAAATTACACAGCTATCTGATTATTTACCTGAGAGAGACAAACATTTATTTTACAACATTAGTGACAGATGTTTACGTAATTACACCGTTGGATAACTTCACTCTTACGAAATTGTATTTTGTCTGTACTTTGTCAACTGTTCATACTTTTTCAGAACCATTGTGATACTATGAGAGCTTTGAATGATGTATTTGGTAAGGGAGCATGATTTTTAAAGTACGTTTGAGGTAAATGACACTACTGACATGAGCAGAGAATTTTTTTAGGTTTTGAAATTATTGCAGAAAGCTACGACGTTTATGAGATTTGACTGAGGTGTTATGATGTTATTTTGACGACGACGATGTGTTTTATGCTGCTGAGGTATGTTTATGGTCAAGAAGCTGATGCTATATGAGGAATTTGATTATGCTACGTATTTCATGTAATGAAATATTAAAGAAGCGTCGACGAATATATATATGTATAATAAGGTAAGGAGTAATGAGTAACGGTTAGGAACTCTGCCTTGTGAAGACGTATGTTGGAAACCGAGAATCGTACTTTTAGAATTATGAAATGTGTGTAAATGCGTGAATGTATCACAATGCCGACGAAAATTTTTTGGACACTTATATTTATAGGATTTTGTTTCTACAGATTTGCAACGCAAATTCTTGACCTGTGAAATATTTTTATTTAAGACTGCCATTGTAGCGGAAACTGCTGTCGTAAATATTTCCGTACGAAAGTTAAGTGACCACCTGCACGTAATGCGTCGCGGGCACACAGCTGTGTCAGACGCCCAAAACAAAAAAAAAAAAAGGGCCATTATTGCGAGCCCCTTTTTCAGCGGCACAGGTAAAAAAAAAAAAAAAAAAGGGAGGCCATTACCCTTCCTTTGTAGAGAGCATCGCAAAAACGACAGGGTCGAACTTGAAAACGATGAGAAACATTTCACGGCTATTGTCGTGCTAATTGAGAGAAATGCCATATGGCTAGTGAATGACGTTTCACGCCTTGCTTTGCCCATTTTGTTTAATATCTAGTTTCTAGCTGCACTGCAGCACTGGTTAAAATAAAATTTTATAGATGTACTAATATAAATATTTTCTGTCTGCAGATCTATTAAATAATAATTTTGTAATCCACATTCTTCGAAAAAGGAGCTCTTGGAATGGAAAGAACAATAAGAAGGGACTAATACCAGGAACTGCATACATAATTTTCTTTTCAACTACTGAGTAATTTTTTTTGGTAGAATAACTTTTTGTGGTGCACCACTTTAATTACTTAGACATTAAGATGTGATTATACATTTCCCTTATCTGCATTGTTGTCTTTACTGTAATATTTTTCTGCTTGAGCTATGTCATATTTAGGTATAAGTTGCTGCTGTTTGCCAGGCATAGTGTTATTGAATTTGATTTTGTATTATTCTGTTAAGCCAGTTTTACTAATGATTTATTTTTATATTTTTATTGTTTGCTGCACATTGCCTTAGATTAGTTGTAATATTACAATTGCTTTGCTAATTTCTTAATACTGCTTGCTTCGCAAATCTGCGTTTTTTTTTCATTGCTGTTTATATTAATTGTTTTATGTGATGCTGCATTGCCTCGTCCCTTGGTATATATATCTGAGCTCAGTAGATTTAAGTTAGCTTAAGAGGGGGTAGACTATATAAGAAACTAACTATGATGAATTGGAAGAAATACATTGAAAATCTATAAGAAAATGGTTTGGCCAAAACAGTATTTTGAAATAGGATATGAACCAAAAAAAGTAGGGTTTAGGGACAACAGGTTTAGGTAGGATTTTCTTGGAAATAAATGATGAAGTAAGATAATGGAAAATAAATAATGAGGTAAGAAATATGTGAACATATATATATATATATACAGAAAGCATGCTTGAATAGGATTTTTTTGGTGGAAACAAATGTGGAAATAAGACGAAAGATCTATGGAATGAAGTTTTGGGTTGGACTGCAGTACCAAAAGTTACACTGAAAACGAACCCTGTCCTTTCCATTGTGTTATCCCACTATGTGTTTGTGTACCCTTGTGTATTTGTTTTCTTCCTGTCTTTGTGTAGTTTCATAGAATTTTTTCTTCTTCTAATACTAAGCTACATTCACTATGATGAGGAATACTGTGATCCTCAAATATAATTTGCATTGATAATATGTTATTTACTTTGTAAAGATGATTAGACATTTATCTGTTCTGTGTTAATGCTTAGGTGTGAAGTTGATGTTTCAAAAGTTATTCTGATCTTTTATGTATGAAATTATGTCATAATTCCTGTAACACTGATGTATATGTTTATTTCTATTCTTTTGTAAAGCCCCTATTACCGCAACTGTTATTTGTATTGTTATGTTCTTGAATGATGTGTTTTGTACCTTTGTTATTGTGTTCTTATGTTATAAAATTGTAATTGACACCAGGTCATCAAATTAAGTAACTTGTAAGTTACATTTCACTGCACACGTTTCTATTGGTCATAGTATATGGACAATATGTGAGAAGTAGGGACTGATAGTGTTTGCATGTGATTTAATGATTCAGCAAGGGACTGGATAACAGCATTGCTGGTTCTGAGGACAATTCCAAAAACTTTGTGAGTGCACAAGTGGTGGTTATGGACTTGCTACATTATCCGCAAGACTCTTCGATGGTGATTGTGCATCTGCACAGTCGCAACAGATGGCTGCTGGCCGTCTCTACAAGGACTACAGTGGGTCTGCGTCTTTGCTGACTCACCAGTACCATTATCTCTACAAGGACTGCAGTGGGTCTGCACCTTTGATGACTCACCAATACCATTATTTCTACAAGGACTGCAGTGGGTCTGCACCTCTGGTGGCCCACCAATACCGTAATCTCTACCAGGACTACAGTGGGTCTGCTCTGTGATGACCTACCCACCAATACTCTTCAAAACTTCGACTGACTCCGCTGTGGGTTTGCTCTCTTGTGGCCCATTACCTGTCAGCATGTCGAGAGTCAGCACTGTCTTTCCGTTGGAAGGACAACGATACTTCTTCAAGACTGCATGGAAATCCACTACTTCCGTGTGCATTTTCTTTTACTGCTCAGACTTTGAGAAAAACACTGCAATGTGATGAATGATCAGGACTGTCTTTATGGACTGTGAGAAAATTTTAGCTTTTGACCAACATTGTATCAATAAGTGTGTGCATTTGATTTCTTTGTTATTGTAATTGTGAAAAAAATTTTTAACAAATATGTATTGGCCAGTGCCCAACAAAATTTGTAAAATTTTTTGTGGGGAGCATGGGGGCTATGTAAGTAGGCTGTTTAGGTTTTTTATTAGTAACGCCACCTCTGTATGAAAATCACCGGCTGTGCCGTGTGCAGTCTGTGGCTGCTTTGCATTGTTGTAATACTCAACCATTGTAGTGTTAGGCAGCTGGCTGTGAACAGCGCGTAGCGTTGGGCAGTTGGAGGTGAGCCGCCAGCAGTGGTGGATGTGGGGAGAGAGATGGCGGAGTTTTGGAAGTTGTCATGAACTGCTCTATATATATATATATATATATATATATATATATATATATATATATATATATATATATATATGATGATATAAAGGTAAATACATTCTTTGTTCTCTATTAATATCTTTCATTTGCTAACTATCCCTATCAGTAGTTAGTGCCTTCCATAGTTTGAATCTTTTATTTAGCTGGCAGTAGTGGCGCTCGCTGTATTGCAGTAGCTTGAGCAGCGAAGATTTTTGTGAGGTAAGTGTTTTGTGAAAGGTATAGTTTAATGTTAGTCAGGGCCATTCTCTTGTAGAGAATTTTGAAAGTCAGATTGCGTTGCGCTAACAAAATATTGTGTGTTGAAAGTCAGATTGCGTTGCGCTAAAAAATATTGTGTGTCAGGTTAAGCACAGTCGTGTAAAATTATTCAAAGGGGACGTTTCAAAACATGTATGTGGTATCTCCCTATTCTTCACAGCGGTCCTCAAAGTCTGATACTGTTCACGCCTTATACACTGAGGCGAAAAAAGTCACAAGATACCTCCTAATATCGTGTCGGACCTCCTTTTTGTCCGGCGTACTGCTTGCAGCTCGTTCTGGCATGGACTCAACAAATCGTAGCAAGTCCCCTGCAGAAATACTGGCGCCTGCTAACGCTGTAGTCATCCATAAGTGATAGCGTTGCCAGTGCAGGATGTTGTGCACCAACCTCTCGATTATCTCCCATAAATGGGATTCATGTCGGACGATTTGGGTGGCCAAACATTCACTCGAATTGTCCAGAATGTTCTTCAGACCTGTCGCTAACTATTGTGGGCTGGTGACACGACATCTTTCTTTGGGAATATGAAGGCCATAAATGGCTGCAGATGGGCTCCAAGTAACCGAGCATAACTATTTCCAGTCAATGATTGGTTCAGTTGGATCAGAGGACCCAGCCCAGTCCATGTAAACACAGCCCACACCATTATGGAGCCACCAGGAGCTCGCACAGTGTCTTGATGACAACTTGGGTCCATGGCGTGGTGGGACCCGCGCCACACTCGATCTCTGCCATCAGCCCTTGCCAGCTGAAATCAGTATCATCAGACCAGACTACGATTTTACAATCTAGGGTCCAAGGATACAAGCTGGCGTCGCAAGCTGAAGATGAAGAGATAGAGAAAGTATATGGGGATACAGAACGGGTAATTCAGTACGTGAAGAGAGATGAAAATCTGATAGTCTAAGAGGGGGCTGGAATGTGGTTGTACGGAAAGGAGTTGAAGAAAGGGTTACGGCAGAATATATACTTGATACTAGGAATGAGAGAGGAGAAAGACTGAGTTCTGCAATAAATTTCAGCTAGTAATAGTCAATGCTCTTTTCAAGAATCACAAGAGGAGGAGGTATACTTACAAAAGGCCGGGAGAAACAGGAGGATTTAAATTAGATTACATCATGGTCAGGCAGAGATTCCGAAATCAGGCACTGGATTGTAAGGCGTACCCACTCCTTAGTACATCTGTATCCCACTTCTTCGGGCATTGATTCTTCCTGACAGCCTTTTAAACAACAGCCTACTCTTCATGAATACTAAACTGTGATTTGAGTGTATAAGGAAAGGAGAAATACGCTTGAACGTCTCTCTAAGGCTGTAGATACTGCGATATGGAGTATCTTAGAAGGCAGTTCTGTTAAAGAGGAATGGACTTCCTTAGGGCATTCACAGGAGCTGGAAAGAAAAACATAGGTACAAAGAAGTTAACTGCAAAGAATCCACGGGTAACAGAAGAAATACTTCAGTTGATCGATGAAAGAAGGAAGTACAGTACAGAAATACAGGTCGCATACGAATGAAATAAACAGCGGAGGACTTCTCTAGGGCATTCACAGGAGCTGGAAAGAAAAACATAGGTACAAAGAAGTTAACTGCAAAGAATCCACGGGTAACAGAAGAAATACTTCAGTTGATCGATGAAAGAAGGAAGTACAGTACAGAAATACAGGTCGCATACGAATGAAATAAACAGCGGAGGAAAACAAAGAAGAAACAGCTGCATGAAGAATATGAAGAAATTGAAAAAAGAAGTGATTGTTGAAAAGATTGACTCAGCATAGATAAAAGCCAAAAAATCTTCAGTGAAATTAAAAGTAAGGATGGTAACATTAAGACTCGAATGGGAATTTCACTGCTAGATGCAGAGGAGAGAGTGGATGGATGGAAATGAGGGGGTAGAAGAAGAAACAGGAGATATAGAGCATCCAGCAATTTCTAGCATCGTAGGAGTAAGTGGCAACAAAACGATTATTCACAATGGAGTGTAGAACTTATGAGACCGGTGATATAACATCAGACTTTCGGGAAAAACCCATTCACACAACTCCCAAGACTGCAAGAGCCAACAACTGCGAGAATTATCGCACTATCAGCTTTGCAGCTCATGCATTCAAGTTGCTGACAAGAATAATATACAGAAGAAGGGAAAAGAAAATTAAGGATCTATTAGATGATCAGTTTGTCCTTAGGAAAAGTAAAGGCACCAGAGAGGTAATTCTGACGGTGCGGTTGATAATGGAAACAAGACTGAGGAAAATTCAAGACACATTCGTAGGCTTTGGCGACCTGAAAAAAGCGTTCGATGATGTAAAATGGTACAAGATGTTCGCAATTCCAGGAAAAATGTGGGTAAGGAAAAGACAGGTATTAAACAATATGGACAAGAATCTAGAGGGAACAGTAAGACTAGAAGACCAAAAACAAAGTGCTAGGATTAAAAAGTATGTAACACAGGAACGTAGCCTGTCGTCCCCGCTGTTCAGTCTACACACCGGAGAAGCAATGACGAAAATAAAAATGAAGATTCAGGCGCGGAATTAAAATCAAAGGTCAAAAGATATCAGTGATAAGATTCGCTTATGACATAGCTATCTTTAATGGAAGTGAAGGAGAATTACAGGACCTGTTGAATGGAATGAACAGCCTAATGAGTACAGAGTATGAATTTAGTGTAAAACGAAAAATGGCGAAAGCAAATGGAAACGGCGAGAAACTTAACATCAGAATTGGGGATCAAGAGGCAAACGAAGAATTCTGCTATATAGGCAGCGAAATAGCCCATGACTGATGTAGCAAGGAGGACATTAAAAGCACACTAGCAATGGCATAAACGCCATTTCTGGCCAAGAGAAGTCTACTAGTATCAAACATAAGCCTTAATTTAAGGAAGAAATTTCTGGGAATGTACATTTGGAGCACATCATTATATGGTAGTGAAACATGGACTTTGGGAAAACCAGAACAGAAGAGAATCGAAACATTCGAGAGGTGTTACAGAAGAATGTAGAAAATTAGGTGGACTGATAAGGTAAGCAATGAGCAAGTTCTCTGTAGAATCAGCGAAGAAAGGAATATAAGGGAAACACTAACAAGTCGAACGGACAGCATGATAGTACATACGGTAAGATGTTACGGAATAACTTCCTTTGTAGAGGATAAAAACTGTAGAGCAAGACATAGATTGGAATACATCAACCAAATAATTGGGGACATTGGTTGCAAATGCTACTCTGAGATGAAGAGGTTGGCACAGGAGAGGAATACATGGTGGTCAGCATCAAAACGGTCAGAAGACTAATGACTCCAGAAAAAGGTGCAACCGACACGGTCAAGAGCCCAGGAGAGGCGCTGCAGGCGATGTCCGCTATTGGCAAAGGCACTCGCGTCTATCCCGTGTTGTCATAGAACGCCAAATTTCGCCGCACTGTCCTAAGGACAACGTTCCACGTTGATTTCTGCGGTTATTTCGTGCAATGTTGCTTGTCTGTTAGCACTGACAACTCTACGCAAACTCTGCTGCTCTCGGTCGTTAAGTGAAGGCCGTCAGCCACTACGTTGTACGTGATGAAAGATAATGCCTGAAATGTGGTGGTCTCGGCACTCTCTTAACACTGGGGTCTCTTTTATTAAATTCCATAACAAATATTTCCTAAATGGAACGTCTCTTGCGTCTGGCACAAACTACCATTCCGCGTTCAATGTCGGTTAATTTCCGTCATGCGGTCATAAACACGTCGGAAAACTTTTCACTTGGATCACCTGACAACAAATAAGAGCTCTCATAATGTACTTATATCTTTTGTACATGATACGACCTCCCACTGTGTAAGTGCATATAGCTACACATGACTTTTTCCACTTCCGTGTATATACAATATCAGGTTTGGTAAGAACGCTAAACACGAACATCACCTACGCACTCAAGTGGCCGATCTACCTGCCACAGAGAATTGTAAACTCTAAACAGTTACGTCCCCACCGACCTCGTGTACGTGTACGGAGTTCCGATACTGTGTTCCTGCTGCACCATTTTTTTTTTTTTGTCGGGCATTACATATAAATCAAAAGATTGAATTTATTTCATATATTAGAAATCTGGACTCGGTATTTCGACTTTTTACATGGACTGTATACTTCATTTGTTTCAGAATGCATTTCCAAATAGAGTGTTGAATAGTAAGTTAATCAGTGATCTCATAACACGCTTTGCGGGAAGTTATCCCTCAAAAAACCTATTACGTGATATTGTGAATAAGAGGCGGTCTGACTCCTAATAAATGTTAATAAAGAAGGAGAAATTTTCGAAAAGGAGAACTAAATACGAAAGGTTAAATCACTTCAAGAGGTCTTGTAAAGTAAATCTGAATAATAGTATTGATACAAAAAAGACGGATAATTTCAAGGAAATTTTATGTATTAACGGAAATTCTTTTATGATACGTTCCTTTTTTTTGTTTTTGAGTCATCAGTTTTCTGATGATTCGATGTGATCCGCCACGAATTCCTCTCTTGCACGAACCTCTCTTCTCAGAGTAGCACATGTACCCTACGTCCTCAGTCATTCGTTGAATGCATCCCACTCTCTGATTACCTCTGCAGCTTTTACCGCCTACGACTCCCTCTGGTACTATGGAAGTTATTCCCTGATGTCTTAACGTAAGTCCTATTATAGGTCCCTTCGCCTTATCGGCGTTTTCCACATATTCCTTTCTTCGTCGATTCTGCGTAGAAATTGCTCATTATTTGTCGGTTCCCCTGATTTTTAACAACTTTCTGTAGTGCCACATCTCACACAATTCAATTCTCTTCTTTTAAGGTTATTCTTACATCCTTGACTCGCTGCCACACAATGCTATGCTACATACTTACATTCTCAGAAATTCGTTCCTGAGATTTAGGCGAATGTTTGTAACTAGTAGACCTCTCTTGACCGGTAATACCCAGTTTCCCTGTGCCTATGTGCTTTTATGTCATCCTTGTTTCGTCCATCATGTATTATTGTGCTTTTAAGGTTGCAGGACACCTCAACTTCGTCTGCTTCGCGGTCCTCAAAAGACAAATAAATATAATATTCGTCAAATGTATTTGAAAAAGATCTTTGACGTGGAGCTAAAAAGGGGTATTAGACTGTCATCATATTTTTCTTCAAAGTTCATGATGGTGGACAACAACTTGTTATTTTGCGCTGCAGTTGCTTGTTCTACAATTGCATTGTGCTTGTGCATTTGGAAGAGAAGCGGCGGAAAAAGGGATAGATACTTGGCTAAAGTTTTGAGTTTTACGTCGAGATAGTAAAAGCCTTGTTATGAGAGCTATAAGTGGAGGACGTCAAGTCTTATATAAATTATTTACAAATGCATGAGAGTGCATTTCAGTATTTGCTCAGTAAAGTGGTTACTCATATTACAAAACAGAACACTCACTTGAAAAATGATTTGTGGAAACGACTGGCTCACCATTACACTCGATTTCTTGATGCAGGGGCGAGATATTCTAATTTATACTACAGCACTCGAATGTCGCAGTCCACATTAACCAAAATAATTCCAGAAAAGTGTGAAGCGATTTATAAAGCGCTGAAGCAGGAATATCTAAAGGTAAATAAATGTTTAGTACTTTATATGGGCAATAACCATTATTTATATTTTTGAACAATTTAGTTAATAGAATCAGTGTTCCAACAACAAAGTTAATGAAAAGTACGAAACAGATCAAGTACTCTTTAACTTGTGGCAGTTAACTAGAGTTCAAAAATAGACAAAGTAGAATGGAAAGCTAAGAATTTTTGTTTCGATGTTTAGTGTCACCATCTCCCCTATTCTGGGTTTGCTGGAACTCTGCCCGGTGTTTCTAAATGTACAGGTGGATGGTTGTAGCTGTGGTTATGGATATGAAATCGCCTGCAGCACATTCCACTTGCCCATCAGCACACGATTAGCAGCATGCATTGTGCCTCTTGCTCACCCCCCACTCCAGTCTAGGCAAGGTTATTAAAAATAATGGAAGAAACACACCAACTAAAGTTTGAATCCATGTTTACAAACAAACTAGAGTGACGTCAAATAGTTGTAGCAATGCCAGCGCTCCAAGCGGTTGCAATTGACATTAAACAGAATATGAACGACTTTTATGATAAAATCTACAGCGAGGCGCTAGACTTGATCATATTTCTTTGACGAAAGGCCACATTTGACGAAGTTCCCTTTTACGCTGTCAAATTTCTTTGACATAGATATTTGACATATGAACTTTGACAAAGAAATATGATAGTGTAATACCATCCTTACGTGAAGGTGATGAACAAACGGACCTCCTCCCAAAACAGTTTAATGGCTGCAAATCAACTGCTCGCAACCGATATTTTATTTGCAGCCATAGGGTTGGAAACATTCTTATAAAACCAAAACCGATGGGTAAAAAGAAATTTTCAATTCAAATAGTATTTGACGCGAGAGAGGGAAAACTTGTGAATTTATGTTACCAATATAGCGAGCATGCAGGAATCCTCCATCTTGGATGCACTCGTTCTTTTCAAGTGGAGAAAATTGATGTGACATATCAAACAGATAGAGATATACGCGAGAGAAGCAATGATGTCTCCCATTTGAACATGGCTTTCATGACTCAATAGTAATTATCTGCATTCAAGATGCCGGGTACCAAAATGTCCGCTATTTTGGTAACAGACTTACAGGTTTAACCCCCTCCCCCCTCCTCTCTCTTTCTACTTGACATTAAATTTCAGTTTATCCACCTGTTATTGTTTTCGAAGGATGTTTCCGCATCTACTGAACATCCCGGGGAATTATACCAGAATAATATTTTTAAGACGTAATACAGCCAATCAAATGCTGCCCTTTGAGAGTGAAAGTGGGAACATCGTCGGCACAGGACGGGCGGGCGTAGTCCCTGACGACTAAAATGGAAGTAGTCATGGGAAGCTTGGGATTTTATCTGAATTGGACGCGCCAAGTTTACCGAGAAATTTTTGTGCAAGGACTTTGCAACGAAAGGCTTTCCAGCCATATACACTGCAAGATAAAAAACTACACACCAAGAAGTAATTATCGGAATGAGACGGAAATCGGTAGATGTGATGTTCTTGTACAGACAAACAAACGATTGCAATTTTAGAAAAAAATGGATGATTTATTCAAGAGAAAGAGCTCCACAAATTTAGCAAGTTAATAACGTGTTGGTCGTCTTCTGTCCCTTATGCAAGCAGTTATTCGCCTTGACGTTGATTGACAGAGTTGTTGGGTTTACTTGCCCGCATCTCGTGGTCGTGCGGTAGCGTTCTCGCTTCCCACGCCCGGGTTCCCGGGTTCGATTCCCGGCGGGGTCAGGGATTTTCTCTGCCTCGTGATGGCTGGGTGTTGTGTGCTGTCCTTAGGTTAGTTAGGTTTAAGTAGTTCTAAGTTCTAGGGGACTTATGACCACAGCAGTTGAGTACCATAGTGCTCAGAGCCATTTGACCATTTTCTTTGTTGGGTTTACACCTGAGGGATATCGTGACAAATTCTGTCGAACTGAGCAGTAAAATCGTCAGTATCGCGAAATGGTTGGAGGACGGTGTAAAGAACTCTCCAGACGTTCTCAGTTGGGTAGAGATCTGGTGAGCCTGCGGGCGAAAGTAGGATTTGGCAACGACAAAGACAACCATTAGAAACTCTTGCCGTGTGTGGGATGGCGTAATCTTGCTGAAATGTAAATCCAGGATGGCTGAACCGCGTGGAATATCGTCGACATACCGCTGTGCTGTAGGTATGCCGTGGATGAAAAACAAAGGGGTCTTGCTATGAAAAGAAGTGGCCCAACAGGCCGTCTCTCCTGGTAATCGCGCCATATGGCGAGTGACCGTCAGGTTGGTATCCCACCACTGTCTGGGGACTCTCTAGACACGTCTTCATTGGTCACCGGGTGTCAGGTAGAAGCAGTACTCATGACGGAAGACAATTCGACTCCAGTAAATGAGATTCCAGGCTGAAGACATGTCAGGAGACATCTAAGACAGCGGTAGGGTACCAACCTGACCGTCGCCCGCAATACGGCCCGACAACCAGTAGTAGCTGTCTAGGGTGCCATTTCATTTAGTTTCATAGAAGGACCTCTTTGATTGTCACCCGCGGCACCCTTACAGCACAGCTGTTTCTTGACCATATTCTATTCACCCCCCCCCCTCCCCCAACACGTTAGTTGCCCTTAATGTTCAGCCAACCTCGACTTACATTTCTGGAAGACAATGCCCGTCCACTCACGGAAGGAGTTTCTATTTTCTGTATTCGTGCTTGCAAACCCTACCTTGTCCAGCAAGGTCTCCGCATATCTCCACTACTGAGAAAGTTTGGAGAATTATGTGCAGGCCCTCAAACCATCTCCGGATTTTGACGATCTAACGCACTAAATGGACAGAATTAGGCACAAAATCCCTCAGGAGGCCACCCAACAAATCTTTCAATCAATGCCAAGCCAAATTACTGCTTGCATAAGGGCCAGATGTAGACTGCCGCTTTGGCAGGCCGGGGTGGCCGAGCGGTTCTAGGCGCTACAGTCTGGAACTGCGCGACTCCCATTGGTGCGGGATGACACAGAATACTGCAGTCAGTCCTTTAGTTGTTCTCGGATGGCGGGTGCAGATGTGAAGGGGTTACAATGTACTAAGGGTGCAGCACGGCGATCCTCCCTTGTGGTGGTCAGACATTGTCGACCGGAACCTACGTGACGAGTATGCCTGCCCTTGCGTTGCCAAGCTGTCCAATTTGGGGCCACTGTGGAATCCAAATACCCCTAAATCTATGAAGTCCGAGATTCGACCAGCTGGCCAAAAGGAGACCCTCAATGGGGCCCCTTTCAAAGTCTGTCAAGTGCTGATAATGTGCCTCATACTACATTTTCACGTTTCTCACACTGTTCATTCACTGTCTTACCCTTTTCATTTCCGTTATATACCATAATAGGCCTGAAAACAACAATAAATTCGAAATTAAAACTGTGTGCCGGACCGAGACTCGAACTCGGGACCTTTGCCTTTCGCGGGCAAGTGCTCTACCGTCTGAGCTACCCAAGCACGACTCCCAGTCCGTCCTCACAGCTTTACTTCTGCCAGTACCCCTCGTCTCCTACCTTCCAAACTTTACAGAAGCTCTCCTGCGAACCTAAGCCATGTCTCCGCAAATCCTTTCTTTCAGGAGTGCTAGTTCTGCAAGGTTCGCAGGAGAGCTTCTGTAAAGTTTGGAAGGTAGGAGACGAGATACTGGCAGAAGTAAAGCTGTGAGAAGGGGCAGTGAGTCGTGCTTGGGTAGCTCTGGTGGTAGAGCACTTGCCGCGGAAGGCAAAGGTCCCGAGTTCGAGTCTCAGTCTGGCACACAGTTTTAATCTGCCAGAAAGTTTCATATCAGCGCACACTCGGCTGCAGAGTGGAAATCTCATTCTGAATAAACTCGAAATATAGTAATGCGCGACCACTACGGTCCCAGGTTCGGATCCTGCCTCGGGCATGGATGTGTGTGATGTCCTTAGGTTAGTTAGGTTTAAGTAGTTCTAAGTTCTAGTGGACTGATGACCTCAGAAGTTAAGCCCCATAGTGCTCAGAGCCATTAGACTACCGTTTTCTTGACTTGCTCAATTTGTGAAGCTCTTTCCCATAAAAAATTATCCAATTTTTGTAAAATTGCTATCATTTGTTTGTCAATACATGTACATCAATTCTACCGATTTATGTCCCATTCGGATAATTCCTCCATGGTGCGTCTTTCTTTTTTTTCTCTTAAGAGTTTATAAAAATATGTTCGAGGATCCTGAGGAAAGGGGAGGGGGGAGGAATTTTATCAGCTCATAGTTTCTCTCTTCCGCCCTCCACCTCTTAATGGGGGGTAGGACGTCAAACGGGCCGACTTCGAGAAGGAGAGGTACCACAGGACATTTTAATTTGCACTGTCTATACTTTTACAAATAAATTCATAAAACTTTGTCAGCATGACCAGGAACGATTCAGAATTCACACACATAGCAGAGGAAGTTCAGAAACATAACAAAACAATTTTTTTTACATGTGAAATTTCATCATTTTTTCACTTTGTATTGGCTGCATTTGTTGCTGTAGGTACACTTTTCTTCATAAGTAAGACAGATTCTTCGATGAATTTTGCACAGCTTACAAACCATACGTAGAGTTGTATGAAACTCTACAATTTATTTAATCCATGGAAAAATGAATGGGCTGTTACATTTTAAACTTCGTGTTTAGAGAAAACTCGAATTTTATAGTTAATTATCTCAATTTTTCCTCAGTTTTTAACAGATTTGGGAAATTCTAGATTTTCAAACACCTGTAAGTATGGTTTGTATGCTGTGCAAAATTCATCGAAGAATCTCTCTTACTTATGAAGAAAAGTGTACCTTCAACAACAAATGCAGCCAATACCAAGTGAAAAAATGATGAAATTTCACATGTAAAAAATTTTGTTTTCTTATGTTTTTGAACTTCCTCTGTTATGAGTGTGAATCCTGAATCCTACCTGGTTATGCTAACAAAGTTTTATGAATTTATTTGTAAAAGTATAGACAGTGTAAATTAAAATGTCCTGTGGTGCCTCTCCTGCTCCAAGTCGGCCTGTTTCACGTCCTACCCCCCTTAACACACCCAGACAGATACAGTCACCGGCAAGGCCCTACTGAACCATATGGTCAGTCTGTGCATCTCATAGTCTGCAGCGTTGAGTTCCGACAGCCTCAGTGACGGCCCGCGCTTGTGTGGCAGGTGCTGATGTGCGACAACCTGTCGCTGCCGTTCCGGGACGAGAGCTTCGACGCGGTGCTGTCGGTGGCCGTGGTGCACCACTTCGCCACCACGGAGCGCCGCGTGGGGGCGCTGCGCGAACTGGCGCGCGTGCTGCGCATCGGCGGCCGCCTGATCATCTCCGTCTGGGCCATGGAGCAGCGCCACCGCAAGGTCTGTCTGCCATCCCCTCTGTCTGTCTGTCTATCTGCCGTTCCTCACTCTGCCAGCACACGTCAGAACACTGAGCGCTATGTACCGGGTGATCAAAAAGTCAGTATAAATTTGAAAACTGAATAAATCACGGAATAATGTATACAGAGAGGTACAAATTGACACACATGCTTGGAGTGACATGGGGTTTTATTAGAACCAAAAATAAACAAAAATTCTAAAAATATCCGACAGATGGCGCTTCATCTGATCAGAATAGCAATAATTAGCATAACAAAGTAAGACAAAGCAAAGATGATGTTCTTTACAGGAAATGCTCAATATGTCCACCATCATTCCTCAACAATAGCTGTAGTCGAGGAATAATGTTGTTAACAGCACTGTAAAGTATGTCCGGAGTTATGGTGAGGCATTGGCGTTGGATGTTGTCTTTCAGCTTCCCTAGAGATGTCGGTCGATCACGATACACTTACGACTTCAAGTAACCCCAAAGATAATAATCGCACGGACTGAGGTCTGGAGACCTGGGAGGCAAAGCATGACGAAAGTGGCGGCTGAGCACACGATCATCACAAAACGACGCGCGCAAGGGATCTTTCACGCGTCTAGCAATATGGGGTGGAGCGCCATCCTGCATAAACATCGTACGTTCCAGCAGGTGTTTATCAGCCAGGCTGGGGATGATGCGATTCTGTAACATTACAGCTCCTTTTATACACGATTCTCATGCGCAGTCACTGACGTTTTGCTGTCCAGCGCCATCTGTCGGACATTTTTTTTTCTAATAAAACCCCAAGTTCATTCCAAGCATGTGTGTCAATTTTTACCTCACTATCTGCATTATTCCGTGGTTTATTAAGTTTTCAAATTTATACTTAATTTTGTGATCACCCGGTATGTACTGTACCAGAAATGTCCGCGGACGAAATACTGCGATCCAGAGAGGCATGGGTGACTTGGCGACATCTTTTATGTATCCATTCGCAAAAACTGCTGCAGGCAAACGCAACAACAAGGCACCTACAAGATACACCGAAGACAACGATGTGCGGCGGCGACAGGAAACTAGAGTTCTTGTCACTGCAAGGGCGCAACACAGCGAGTGCGGTCTATGACTATGTAGATCCCGTATAACTGGAGCCTTAAGACATACCTGTACACTATATGATCAAAAGTATCCTGACACATCTGTGTAATCCGCATTAGGTAGAGGTGCCCGGATACTTTTGATCATATACTCGCCAGTATAAAAATAGGTGCGAAATATTGTGTTATAAGTAGATGAGCAGTAACAGCAGGAGAGCTCAGTCACTTCTCACGTGATGTCACCAGAGTGACACAGCCATAAGGGACATTTCAACGCTTGTACAGTGCCTAAGTCAGCTGTTGACGATGTGACTGTGTACAAGTTAACGGGTAATAATGGTAAAAATTTTATTATGTTCTACTTCCACTATTTTGATTTAGCCTCAGGCAGTGGCGTGAGCAGTTACATAAGCCACTCCACAGTACTTGTGGCCGGCCCCCGCGCTATTATGCTGGTACGCGACCATGGTATTGCTGAGAGAGAGGCACCAACTTCCTGACACAAACCTGCCAGTAGGAGGACCGGCTGCCGCCACGTGAGGTACGCAAGAGGGTCGGAGAGGCAGCGGCCGCAACAGCGGGTCGCTCTCTGGCCTGCCTGCTTCCTTACCCTCTGGACGGGTCCACTAGTCTTCCTACTGAAGGTGAAATGCACTTTCCGGACCTTATGCGGTTTACTCCGCGTCCGTATCATTTTACTGTGAATATTGTTCCCCTTAGTCGTAGCCCGTGGCAATAAAATCCACTTTTCTCTGAATCCTAGCATTTCTCATTTTATGTCGAGGAAAAACTTCCCGGATGCCCTTCTGAGCTCCTGATGCCATCTTGACCACGTAAAACTGACAAGTGGAAGCGCAAAGACCAGCCAGAGTTCGTGAACTGACAGTCAGGTATAGTCGAGCATAGAAGAGGGTGGTTATACAAAAATCTCACGAAATCACTGTAAGGAACCACTCGTCAGTTCCAAAGTGCTGCCAGCAGTTCAGCTGATACAGTGACTGTGAGTGGGCAGTAAAGAAGGCGGGGGTACAACGGTAGAGCAGCTCCTAGTAAGGAAACGAGTGCTTTGGGGTGATTGATCACGCTACGTCACGTGGCAGTCCGATGGATTTGGAGAATACGTCGAGAACTTCACCAGACACCGTGTGTATTGCTAAAAGTGAAGTACAGAGGAGGAAAAATTTTGGAAATTTGTGGTAAGTTCGTATGGGACCAAACTGCTGATGTTAACAGTCCCTAGGCTTACACACTACTTAATCTAACTTGCGCGAAGGACAACACACACACATCCATGCCCGAGGGAGGACTCGGACCTCCGACGGCGGGAGTCGCACGAACTATGGCAAGGCACCCTAGACCGCGCGGCTACAGAGGAGGCGGTAGTACGGTGTAGGGATGCTTTTCGTGTTAGGATGACAGCCACTATGTGCTTAATAAAACACCAAATACAGAAGGATATGAACACGTTTTACAGTATTGTCTACTGCGTACAGTAGAGGAACTGTGTGCAAAAGATGACTGTTTGTACCAGCCTGACAGTCTACACAGTGTACTCTGTCACAAAACAGCGTCTGTGAGGCAGTGATTTTCAGTAACATTACTGAAATGGAGAGTCCTGCTCAGAGTCCTACCCGGACCCAATGAAACGCCTGTGGATTCAGTAAGAGGGTCTACTTCGCTCCCGACCCAAGCGTCCAAGACCACTAACTTCTGATTTCTGCTCTTAAGGAAGAATGGGCTGCTGTTCCTCCACATACATCCAGATTCCTCGTTGAAAGTGTCCTCAACATAGTCCAAGCCGTCAATAAGGTGAAGAGTGGACACACCCCATATCAATGTCAACTAATAGATGTTCAGATATTTATCATCAAATAGCGTCAGGTGAAATGTGCTTTCTCTGCGCCGTTTGCTACCGACCAGCACTGGTTGTGGAGGTTTACCGAAAGCTGTTACCAGGAATACTGTCCCTGAAGTCTTAGGACATGGAGATACCTGACTCTGTGCCAGATCTGCACGTCCTCATCCGATCCCTTCACAGTTCAACATGCACTGACTCCAGTTGTTAGAGACTAAGTCCATGTCACCAAGCTTGGGGCTGAGACAATGTGAAAGGTGTAGTAATATCTGCGTATCTTTGCAGCGGCTTTCGCTTGTGGAAAAAATGGTCATATAAGCAAATGAATGTGGTATAATAATACACTCCTGGAAATTGAAATAAGAACACCGTGAATTCATTGTCCCAGGAAGGGGAAACTTTATTGACACATTCCTGGGGTCAGATACATCACATGATCACACTGACAGAACCACAGGCACATAGACACAGGCAACAGAGCATGCACAATGTCGGCACTAGTACAGTGTATATCCACCTTTCGCAGCAATGCAGGCTGCTATTCTCCCATGGAGACGATCGTAGAGATGCTGGATGTGGTCCTGTGGAACGGCTTGCCATGCCATTTCCACCTGGCGCCTCAGTTGGACCAGCGTTCGTGCTGGACGTGCAGACCGCGTGAGACGACGCTTCATCCAGTCCCAAACATGCTCAATGGGGGACAGATCCGGAGATCTTGCTGGCCAGGGTAGTTGACTTACACCTTCTAGAGCACGTTGGGTGGCACGGGATACATGCGGACGTGCATTGTCCTGTTGGAACAGCAAGTTCCCTTGCCGGTCTAGGAATGGTAGAACGATGGGTTCGATGACGGTTTGGATGTACCGTGCACTATTCAGTGTCCCCTCGACGATCACCAGTGGTGTACGGCCAGTGTAGGAGATCGCTCCCCACACCATGATGCCGGGTGTTGGCCCTGTGTGCCTCGGTCGTATGCAGTCCTGATTGTGGCGCTCACCTGCACGGCGCCAAACACGCATACGACCATCATTGGCACCAAGACAGAAGCGACTCTCATCGCTGAAGACGACACGTCTCCATTCGTCCCTCCATTCACGCCTGTCGCGACACCACTGGAGGCGGGCTGCACGATGTTGGGGCGTGAGCGGAAGACGGCCTAACGGTGTGCGGGACCGTAGCCCAGCTTCATGGATACGGTTGCGAATGGTCCTCGCCGATACCCCAGGAGCAACAGTGTCCCTAATTTGCTGGGAAGTGGCGGTGCGGTCCCCTACGGCACTGCGTAGGATCCTACGGTCTTGGCGTGCATCCGTGCGTCGCTGCGGTCCGGTCCCAGGTCGACGGGCACGTGCACCTTCCGCCGACCACTGGCGACAACATCGATGTACTGTGGAGACCTCACGCCCCACGTGTTGAGCAATTCGGCGGTACGTCCACCCGGCCTCCCGCATGCCCACTATACGCCCTCGCTCAAAGTCCGTCAACTGCACATACGGTTCACGTCCACGCTGTCGCGGCATGCTACCAGTGATAAAGACTGCGATGGAGCTCCGTATGCCACGGCAAACTGGCTGACACTGACGGCGGCGGTGCACAAATGCTGCGCAGCTAGCGCCATTCGACGGCCAACACCGCGGTTCCTGGTGTGTCCGCTGTGCCGTGCGTGTGATCATTGCTTGTACAGCCCTCTCGCAGTGTCCGGAGCAAGTATGGTGGGTCTGACACACCGGTGTCAATGTGTTCTTTTTTCCATTTCCAGGAGTGTAGTAAAAAATAAATGATAAGGAATTTTTATGTCGTAAACATGTACACTGTCTAATCATAACGTATAAGCTTTCATGGACGGAATCTTCATTAGTTAAAACTTTTGGACTGAGAGGCCGTGGTCGATCAGTAAAACTTCTTTCTGACGTTTCGTTGCCAACTGCGGGCAACATCTTCAGAGGTGAGCCAACGACTGGCTGCCAGGCCGTGGAGGTCCTGTTTATATAGAGCGTCACGTGGGGCCAACTCTATCTCTGACTAACGTCATTATTCTCGATTGAAGGTAATCGATTGCCACATCGTTGGTGCAAAGTCAACCGCCATATCTTGTCTAAGCTCCTCTTCTCTATTAAAATTACTGTGGTGTTTCTGAATCTCTGTAGCTTCTCTATGCACACGTGCATAATAATGCGATGTCGTGGCTAGCACGCTCGTCTCGCTAAATTTTATTTCATGGCCACCGTCTTTAAAAACATGTCCCCCTACATCTAATTTATCGGTATGTCCTAGTCAACAGGCGCTACGGGAGATCAATACGGACAGGACTATTATTGTACTTTCTCCTGATAAGGGTAATGCTACAGCCGTGATGAAGCGTGAGGACTGCCATAGGAATATCAGTGACCTCTTGGATTCTAACACTCACAAAAAAGCTTCTAAAGGATCCTACAACGAAAGTGTTAGGAGCTACGAACCGATTAATAAAAATGTCTCCCATTCATGCAGGGGACAAAAAAATGGAAGATTACCCTCCTAGATTATATGGGCTACCGAAGATACATAAGCCTAATAGCCCATTGAGACCGATTGTGAGTGCTATTGGATGGCCTACTCAAGAGTTGGCTAGACATCTCGCCTCGTTGCTACAACCGGCGGGGTCAGGAATTTTCACCTGCCTCGAGATGACTGGGTGTTTGTGTTGTCCTCATCATTTCAACATCATTCATGAAAGTGGCGAGATTATACTTAGCAAAGGTTGGGACTTTGTACGGGCGCTGATAACCGCGCAGTTGAGCGCCCCACAAACCAAACATCATCATCGTTGTTAGAACCGCATATTGGTAAAACTGATTATCACATTAAAAATTCTGTGTACTTTATTGGAAAACTGAAGTAGATTACTGTTAGTGCAAGTGACATGATTTGACGATCAGCGGTATGAAACATTAATCAGATCATTCGCTAAATTCGCATTTCTTGACATCAGCAGCAATGGATACAGATGTGCTTTCCAAATGTGGCATATGAAAGTTTGTGCCGGGCTCGAGTCCTCGTCTAGGACAAATTTTCGTATGCCTCAAATGCAGCGTACGTCAGCAAATGCGAAGTCGCCGAATAATTTGTAATTACTTTAACAACTGGTGTACTTTAAAGTTTAACTAAATACTCCGAATTTTATGGCCACTCGGAAATGTTCAGCATCAGGAACAGACGCTTAGCACGGAAGAACATGAATGAGGTTAATAACGTTTCCCTAACACGAGTGAAGTAAAATTCACACATATATTGATCCACTGCAGCTAAACGACTGATTCGTGCATCTGTATAGCTGAAAAATCTTTATTAGATGACCTTCCGTGGCGGCGGTGCTGAACAGTATTGTGTAATTGTGGTTCTTCTAATTCTCATACAATTCTGCTTTGCGACTTCAAACATTTTAGACTATCCCACAATTTGTCGCGTTGCAGTATTCAAATATAAATGCCATCCGAGAAGCATTTCTACACATAAAAGGCAATGTCCTGATCCACTGACTGACTGATTCATCATCGCTCAGGTCAAAGCGCTAAGGATAGAAACTTGAAGTTTGGTGAGGCTGTTGATCATATATTGTAGACATTGTTTAAAACGGGATTGTACGAAATTCCACTCCTAAGGGGATGAAATAAGGGAGGAAACGCTTTTTGAAAGTATGTCGCTATTACTGCGAAAACTGGTATCTGTTTTCTTAGTCAGAAAATAAAAAATACATGTTTCAGCTTTCTTGGAAATTTAACAGCTAAGAGGTAAAATAGTGGGTAGCGCAGTGGTAGCGTTACCGCCTACCACGCAAGGGGGTCCTGCTTCGATTCCCGGCAGGGGACTGGGTGTTGTGTGTCCATCATCATTTCATCATCATTGACACGCAAGTCGCCTAAGTGGCGTCAACTAAAAAGACTTGCAATACGGCGGCCGAACCCCGAAGGGGATATCCCGGCCAATAAATGTCATATGATCATTTCACTTTTAGTGGGTGAAAGTTTTCTTCAAAATAAACAATTATTAAAGAACTAATAAACAATTTTTAATGCTGCATCTATGACAACTGGTATTTGACTTCTCGGTTAGAAATTAAAAAAAATACGTGTTTCAGTGTTTCTGGAAATTCAACCTCTAAGGGAGTGTAATAGGGGATGAACATTTTTAAGAAAACATTTCGTTACATCAAACAAATGTTAAAGCTAAATTTATGAAAATTGATGTTTCACTTCTCGGTTAGATATAGAGATTTGTTAGGAGATGAAACTTGCTATAGAAATATCTCCACAAGAACGCAGAAACTTTGGACTCCAGCTACCAGAATCGATTTTTGGTCAGAAGTACACCCGGAAAAAACCATGCTCATATGGCCCTAATTAGCGTGACATGCTTAGAAGGCGTTGCAGTTTGTGAACAACATACAAATTAGCTTAAATAAAAAAAATCTCTGCAGTCAAGTCCATGCGAGCAAAGCAGCGCGAGCGCTAAGTAATGTTGAGACAAATAGCAGATAATTTAGCATCGATTTCCACTGCGGGTTGTGGATACTTGATTGCCAGACCACAGATAAACTGACTACTGTTGGCGCGTAAAACTCTACGCAGTTCCACCTTTACCTTTGATCCGTTTACACCTTCTCGTCAGAGTGGCACTTCCGTCCAACTTTTCTACGTATTACGATTATAAGATAGCTATGCACGAACCAGTGCAGTTACAGAATTGTTTCTTACATTCGACACACATCTTGTATAAAGTGTTAGTGTTGTAACATCAGTGATATAAAGTATTAGTGTTATAAATAGTGACGGGAAACTGCGTGTCGGAGGTGGGAGGCAGGTGCATATCGAGCATAATGCTGTGCCGTAAATAGCCCAGATACTTTTCTGCGACTGTTTCAATTTTTTTTTTTTAAATATAGAAAGCAGAAGCATAAACATGTATACGACGACGTGCTGAAAAGTAATGGATCCGAATTTTTTTTATATAAAAACTCTTAAAGCTTTTTAATTGAACCAAACGTGATTTAGGGGGGGTGGGACGTCAAACGGGCCGAATTGCAGCAGGAGAGGCACCACAGGACATTTTAATTTCCACTGTCTATACTTTTACAAATAAATTCATAAAACTTTGTCAGCATGACAAGGAAGGATTCAGAATTCGCACTTATTGCAGTGGAAGTTCGAAAACATAACGAAGTAATTTTTTTTACATCTGAAATTTCATCATTTTTTTCACTTACTAATGGCAGCATTTGTTGCTATAGGTACACCTTTCTTCATAAGTAAGAGAGATTCTTCGATGAATTTTGCACAGCATACAAACCATAGTTAAAGGTGTATGAAACTCTAGAACTTTCCAAATCTATTAAAAACTGTGGTAAAAATTGAGGTAATTAACTATAAAATTTGTGTTTTTATCTAAACATGAAGTTTAAAATATAACAGTTCATTCGTTTTTTCATAAATTAAATAAATTCTAGAGTTTCATACACCCGTGAGTATGGTACGTATACTGTGCAAAATTCATCCAAGAATCTCTCTAACTTATGAAGAGAAGTGTCCCTATAGCAACAAATGCAGCCATTAGTAAGTGAAAAATGATGAATTTTCACACGTAAAAAAAATTATTTTGTTATGTTTTTGAATTTCCACTGCAATGGGTGTGAATTCTGAATCCTTCCTGGTGATGCTGACAAAGATTTATGAATTAATTTGTAAAAGTATAGACACTGGAAATTAAAATGTCCTGTGGTGCCTCTCCTCCTCCAAGTCGGCCCGTTTGACGTCCTACCCCCTTAACATTCCACATTTTTGTTCTCCATGTCCACATATTTGCAGTGCTCTGCGAAAAGGCTACGAATTGTAGCGTTTAACATGGGAGTGTGTATCTTAAGTATGTCGGTGCATGAGGAACAACATGTTGTAATCCAGTGCCGAATTCCAAGAATTCGTCCAGAGTACCCTCTACTTCAGCATGACAATGCCCGACCACACACGAGCGCAGCGACATCTGCAACAATTCGACGCCTTGGGTTCACTGTCATCGATCGTCCTCAATACAGTCCCGACGTGGAACCATCCGATTTTCATCTCTTTTCAAAACTTAAAGAACACTTTCGAGGACTTCACTTTGATGGTGATGAAGAGTTGCAAGTAGAGGTGAGTTTGTGGCTCCGTCAACAAAGTGAAACATTCTACAGTGTTGGTATCAACAAACTCATCTCTCCGTGGGAGAAATTTGTTCGTCGCCTGGTTGATTATGTTGAGAAATACGTATGTAGACATGAACAACAAAGATGTAGAATGTTAATGACGTTCGTTTTACTTAGATATCCGTAAGCGTTTCCACATAAAAATTCGGAGACATCACGTTTCAGTACGCCCTTGTAGATATATGCACTCATATCTCATATTTTTATACCATTATCTCTCTAATTGTTACTCTCTGCCCATAACACCCTTATTTTGAAGAAAGCGTAAAATGTCTCTAAATTGAAAAAAATCGTCTATCTCGTATTCATTATTTTTAAATTTTCAGTTTTTCTTATTAACTAGTACATATAGATGTATTTTCCGTATTAATATTACTTCTAACACATAACTATTTTTACTATTATTAATCATTATTACAATTTATTATTATTATTATTATTATTGATGAATTCTCGCCAGAAATGGAAGACGTTAAGCAAATAACTCGATCAATTTTTCTTTGACTTCTGATTGTTCTTTCAGTATGCTTTCATTATTTCCAAAAAGGCTTGTTTACGCTCATCCGACCACTTTGGTCTGCACTGTGTTTCTTTTGGTTGCTCTGATATAACTTTCCATTTGTCTACTTTGTGTATGAAGGTGTCTCTTTCTACGATGTCGGCAGGTCTTATGTTTGCATTATTTAGGCCCTTTGGAATTTCATCTAGCCAAGATGTGGAATTCTTAAGTGAGGTACATAATGTTTTATTCTCTTCGTCGTTTGAGATGGCCAAAGAATGTCATTCGCCTTTTCTTAATATTAGTTTCGATGTTTGAGAACTTTTCTGTTGCTTTAATTGGTTGTAGCCCATAACCGCCTTGGGTAGGTGTTCCTCCTAGAATGTTCCTAATGATCTTTCTCTCTACTTTTTTGATGCCTACAAGTTGTTGCTTTCTGTTAAGGGTTAGTGTTTCACTTCTGTAGAGAATTTTTGGCCTTATGACAGCATGGTAGTGTCGAATTTTTGCCGCTCTTGACACTGATTTTTTGTTGAAGAGGTTTTGCGTTAACCCTAATCCTTTTTTAATTTCTTGGAGCCCATTTTGCTTTGAGATTTTTTCAATACCTGCCGGTTCGACGAATTCTCTAAGGTATTTAAAGTATGGGACCCTGTTAATTTACCATATTTTGTTTTCAAGCTTGCAAATTCTGTTTTTGAACAAAAGAATTCGGTTTTCTCAAATGAAATTTGTAAACACACTTTTTCCACACGTTCCTTGATTACTTCCGGCTGTTTGACTGCAGTCTGCTCAACCTCTGTTAGTACCCCTAGGTCGTCCGCAAATGTAAGATATGGTATGTAGAGGTTGTTTTTGGCAACGCCCAGGCCTATTGGCTCCCAAACTCCACATTTCTTGAGTTCTTTCTTTCATTATTCCATAACTTTGTCTAGAACTGCGTTGAATAGAATAGGAGAGAGTCCATCACCTTCTCTCACACCTGTTTGAATGTCGAAGGGTTCTGAGATCTCTCCAAGAATTTCACTTTAGATTTCGTGCCAATTAATGTTTGTTTTATGATTTCCCGTGTTTTGAGGTGTAATCCCCTCTCTTCTAAAATTTGGAATAGTGAGGGCCTGTTCATTAAATCGTATGCTTTTCTGACGTCTACAAATGTGCATACTACAAATTTTTGTCTAAGAGCTCGCATTTTGCGTATGGTTTTGAGGTTGGAAATTTGCTCAGGACACGACCTGTTCGTCCTGAATCCTGCTTGATATTCTGCTACTCTGGGTTCTAATGGCTGTTCTATTCAAAAGACAAGCAGATAGAATTTTTTAGGTGACTGGAAATAGAGAGAGCCCCCTATAGTTGTTTACATCTGATTTATTACCTTTTTTATGTAGTGGATGAATCAGAGCAATCTTCCAGTCATCCGGAATTTTTCGTTTTGCCAGAGGTTTTTAATTATTTGAATAATTTCTTTGTGTGAATTTGGGCCTAAATTCTTCAAGAGTTCTGCTACAATTCCGCCACCTCTGATGCTTTATTGCTTTTAAGTTTCTTCATGTGCGCATAAATTTCTTCTTGTGTTGGCGGTGACGAGTCCAGAGGTGACATTTCTGGCTGCTCTTTCGGGAATCTCTCTTTCGATTCTGGACAATTTAAAAGCTGTGAAAAGTTGAGGCTAGTACTTAGCAATTTTCTTTATTTGTCAGGGCCAATTTACCGTCTTGTTTTCGGAAGCACAGGTTTTGTGGAGTACCCTTTGATCTGGTTTGCGAAACTCTTAAGAAATCGTGTGTATTGTAGTTTTCGAAGTTTTCTTCGATTGACTGCAGTTGCTCACTGACATATTTTCGTTTAATTTGTCTTAAAATCTTGGAAGTCTGTTTGCGCATTTCGAAAAATTTCTACTGTGTTTCTTCTGATTTGTGGCAATTGTAATTTTTAAATGCCTTCCTTCTTTCTTCTAGTGCGTTCTCGCATTCTTGATTCTACCAAGGGTGTTTTGCTTTTTGTAAAGAGGGATCGGATCTTTTGCTGTTTTGATGATTTTAGTTTGAAGTTTCTCCCAATCTTATGCGTGTTGTTCTTCCCATTTTTCATTGATTTTGGAGTCTTTGATGTAGTGTGGATCAAATTTTGGGATTAGCGGTATTTTTCTTGAAACTTCCTGGCAGATTAAAACTGTGTGCCCGACCGAGACTCGAACTCGGGACCTTTGCCTTTCGCAGGCAAGTGCTCTACCAACTGAGCTACCGAAGCACGACTCACGCCCGGTACTCACAGCTTTACTTCTGCCAGTACCTCGTCTCCTACCTTCCAAACTTTACAGAAGCTCTCCTGCGAACCTTGCAGAACTAGCACTCCTGAAAGAAAGGATATTGCGGAGACATGGCTTAGCCACAGCCTGGGGGATGTTTCCAGAATGAGATTTTCACTCTGCAGCGGAGTGTGCGCTGATATGAAACTTCCTGGCAGATTAAAACTGTGTGCCCGACCGAGACTCGAACTCGGGACCTTTGCCTTTCGCGGGCAAGTGCTCTACCAACTGAGCTACCGAAGCACGACTCACGCCCGGTACTCACAGCTTTACTTCTGCCAGTACCTCGTCTCCTACCTTCCAAACTTTACAGAAGCTCTCCTGCGAACCTTGCAGAACTAGCACTCCTGAAAGAAAGGATATTGCGGAGACATGGCTTAGCCACAGCCTGGGGGATGTTTCCAGAATGAGATTTTCACTCTGCAGCGGAGTGTGCGCTGATATGAAACTTCCTGGCAGATTAAAACTGTGTGCCCGACCGAGACTCGAACTCGGGACCTTTGCCTTTCGCGGGCAAGTGCTCTACCAACTGAGCTACCTAAGCACGACTCACGCCCGGTACTCACAGCTTTACTTCTGCCAGTACCTCGTCTCCTACCTTCCAAACTTTACAGAAGCTCTCCTGCGAACCTTGCAGAACTAGCACTCCTGAAAGAAAGGATATTGCGGAGACATGGCTTAGCCACAGCCTGGGGGATGTTTCCAGAATGAGATTTTCACTCTGCAGCGGAGTGTGCGCTGATATGGCAGAAGTAAAGCTGTGAGTACCGGGCGTGAGTCGTGCTTCGGTAGCTCAGTTGGTAGAGCACTTGCCCGCGAAAGGCAAAGGTCCCGAGTTCGAGTCTCGGTCGGGCACACAGTTTTAATCTGCCAGGAAGTTTCATATCAGCGCACACTCCGCTGCAGAGTGAAAATCTCATTCTGGAAACATCCCCCAGGCTGTGGCTAAGCCATGTCTCCGCAATATCCTTTCTTTCAGGAGTGCTAGTTCTGCAAGGTTCGCAGGAGAGCTTCTGTAAAGTTTGGAAGGTAGGAGACGAGGTACTGGCAGAAGTAAAGCTGTGAGTACCGGGCGTGAGTCGTGCTTCGGTAGCTCAGTTGGTAGAGCACTTGCCCGCGAAAGGCAAAGGTCCCGAGTTCGAGTCTCGGTCGGGCACACAGTTTTAATCTGCCAGGAAGTTTCATATCAGCGCACACTCCGCTGCAGAGTGAAAATCTCATTCGGGTATTTTTCTTTTTAATTTCCTCTTGGATGTGAATTTAATTTTTGTTCCATTTAAATAATGATCCCAATCGATATTTGCACCTCTGCATACCTGCACACGGTGAATTTCGGTTTGGTAGTCATACGATATTGCAACATTATTAGTCTGAAATTCTCCCAAATGATGGGTGATCGCCACGTTTTTTGTTTTTTGGGAAGTTTCCGAAGTAAGGTTGACATGATGTTTAGGTTATTTTCTTGCCATAATTCAATGAGTCGTGTACCATTTCTATTGCTAAATATGTATGCTGAATAGTTTCCTATTTTCTTCTTGTATCTGTGTTCTCTGCCAATTTGTGTATTGAAGTCACCGAGTTGAATTTTCAAATCATCTTTTGGAATTTTGCCCATCTTCCCAGAATCTTTCTGTTTCTTCAGGCTCTTTTTTATTATCATTTGTTAGTGCATGTACATTAATAAAGGTGTAGTTTTTGTTTGTGTGGTTGATTCTTAGGATCAATAGTCGATCGTTGCCGATTTCACATCTTTTATTGAGTACAGCACTTTTTTTGCCTACAATAAAGACCATTCCAAATAGTGCTGCTCCTTTGCCAATTTTCTTGTTTGTTTCACTTTTGAAGATTCTGTAATTATTGTAGTCTATCGTTTCTGAACCTGTATTGCGTGTTTCTTGCAAGGCGAGAATTTGAATCTTCTGCTTCGTGAGTTCTGTTTGTTTAATTTTCCTGCTTCAATAAGTGTCTGAATATTGAAAGTGTCCATATACTTGTTTGTTTTTCGTGGACATTTACCAGAGCAATCCGACTTTCTCTCTCGTATACGTCAAACCTCCCCCGAATCCGAATGCTTGGTTGCCACTTCGGTGTGGGTGGATTGTCCACCTGGAGTAATTTTTCCATTACTTGTACGAGTCATGTTTGCTTTTCATCAATTGTCTATCTTTGCTAATTGTGTAGAACTAGGGATTGTTAGTTCCTGGAGCATGTTTACTGCCGCACCTCCTGGTGAGCAGACGCTGACCATACTATCATTATCATTATTTCTTTCCTTTCTCAGACGTTATGTCTGGTTAAAAAGGGAAAGTGACGCTGACCTTGATCAAGCGTGACTTCCTTTTAACTGTACGTTGTATGTTACATTGCATTTAGGAACTTTCGGGTAATTGAACATGTATCAATAATTACAGATTTCTGTAGTTGTATATATACGTTTCGATGTAGCTGTATTGCGTTGATGTACTGGTGGATATTGTGTGGTATGACTCCTGTAGTTGATAGTGTAATTGGTATAATATCAACTTTATCCTGATGCCACATGTCCTTGACTTCCTCAGCCAGTTGGATGTAATTTTCAATTTTTTCTCCTGTTTTCTTCTGTATATTTGTTGTATTGGGTATGGATATTTGGATTAGTCGTGTTAATTTCTTCTTTTTATTGGTTGTATGATGTCAGGTTTGTTATGTGGTGTTGTTTTATCTGTTATAATGGTTCTGTTCCAATATAATTTTTAATTCATCATTCTTCAGTACATTTTGTGGTCTATACTTGTATGTGGGAACGTGTTGTTTTATTAGTTTATGTTGTATGGCATGTTTCTGATGTATTATTTTTGCTACATTGTCATGCCTTCTGGTGGGTTCTGTATTTGCTAGTATTGTACATCCGCTTGTGATGTGATGTACTGTTTCTATTTGTTGTTTGCAAAGTCTGCATTTATCTGTTGTGGTATTGAGATCTTTAATAATATGCTTGCTGTAATATCTGGTGTTTATTGTTTGATCCTGTATTGCAATTATGAATCCTTCCGTCTCACTGTATATATTGCCTTTTCTTAGCCATGTGTTGGATGCGTCTTGATCGATGTGTGGCTGTGTTAGATGATACCGGTGCTTGCCATGTAGTGTTTTCTTTTTCCAATTTACTTTCTTCGTATCTGTTGATGTTATGTGATCTAAAGGGTTGTAGAAGTGGTTATGAAATTGCAATGGTGTAGCCGATGTATTTATATGAGTGATTGCTTTGTGTATTTTGCTAGTTTCTGGGCGTTCTGTAAAGAATTTTCTTAAATTGTCTACCTGTCCATAATGTAGGTTTTTTATGTCGATAAATCCCCTTCCTCCTTCCTTTCTGCTTAATGTGAATCTTTCTGTTGCTGAACGCATGTATTGTATTCTATATTTGTGGCATTGTGATCGTGTAAGTGTATTGAGTGCTTCTAGGTCTATGTTACTCCATTTCACTACTCCAACTGAGTAGGTCAATATTGGTATAGCGTAAGTATTTATAGCTTTTGTCTTTTTTCTTGCTGCCAATTCTGTTTTCAGTATTTTTGTTAGTATTTGTCTATATTTTCCTTTTAGTTCATCTTTAATATTTGTATTATCTATTCCTATTTTTTTGTCTGTATCCTAGATATTTATAGGCATCTGCTTTTTCCATCGCTTCTATGCAGTCGCTGTGGTTATCCAATATGTAATCTTCTTGTTTAGTGTGTTTTCCCTTGACTATGCTATTTTTCTTACATTTGTCTGTTCCAAAAGCCGTATTTATAACATTGCTGAATACTTCTGTTATCTTTAGTAATTGGTTGAGTTGTTGATTTGTTGCTGCCAGTAGTTTTAGATCAACCATATATAGCAAATTATTATTATTATTATCGTTATTGTTGTTTTGTTGTTGTTACTGCAGTGAAACGCAGCTTTGTAATCAATTAAAACAAGTAACAATTTCAAAAAACGACCTATCGTATAAATATTTACAGGAGGTCTAAAGAAAGTAACAGATAAATAAATGAAAAAATATTGAATAGTAAGTAGTAACTTACCTAATACACCGGGTTGGAATTGCTCCAGGGCCTCCAGAGTCGTGTTGGAACACAGACACATGCCTCTGCATATTTGTGTACGTAGATTAGCGGTGCGGCATTTGATGACCAAGTGTTGCGTGATCCGCAGTTCGAGTCCCAGGACGTGCTGGTGCCGTGGCACCGGCCGCAGCAGCTGAGCACGCCCTCGCTGGAGCTGACGTCGACGACGACGACGACGACGTCCGAGGAGGAGGAGGGTCCGCCGCCCTACCACGCCTACACGCAGACCTCGGACAGTGACTCCTGCCGGTCGCACAGGTGAGCACAGAGTCTTCACAAGGCGTTTACTGCTCAGAGCTAAGACCACTCAACTCTCGCCGCAAAAAAGGAATCTGATAGAATATAGACAAAACCTATTAGCAGTTCGAACTTCAAAAAGAGAGGAAGTACAGCCTACAGCAGTTTTCACAGTTAGATTCTGGCGAAAGATCAATCAGAAAATTCTCGGAAGTTATGGTCACACATGAAGTTAATGAATGGGTCCAAACCTTCCATTAAGTCTTTCATGGGATCGTCCGGCGCCCAAAATGAAATCTGCAGATAGACTCACATATTTCACGTTCGGGATTCAAAAACGTGTTCACGCTAGAGGCTGCTAGAGTACCAGTGCTTTAGCCCACCCGGTTGGCCGTGCGGTCTAACGCACGGCTTTTCGGGCGGGAAGGAGCGCCTGGTCCCCGGCACGAATCCGCCCGGCGGAGTTGTGTCGAGGTCCGGTGAACCGGCCAGTCTGTGGATGGTTTTTAGGCGGTTTTCCATCTGCCTCGGCGAATGCAGGCTGGTTCCCCTTATTACGCCACAGCTACACTATGTCGGCGGTTGCTGCGCAAACAAGTTCTCCACATACGCGTACACCACCATTACTCTACCACGTAAACATAGGGGTTACAATCGTCTGGTGTGAGACGTTCCCTGGGGGGTCCACCGGGGGCCGAACCGCATAATAACCCTGGGTTCGGTGTGGGGCGGCGGAGGGGTGAAGTGGACTGCGGTAGTCGTCGTGGGGCTGTGGACCACTGCGGCTGTGGCGGGGACGGAGCCTCTTCGTCGTTTCTAGGTCCCCGGTTAACATACAATACAATACAATACAATACCAGTGCTTTACTGTCGCACAGGATCACAGATGGGAGATATCGATATTAGAACCCCGAGAATTTAAAAGTATTAAGTTTACTTAAAGAAAACAAGACACTAGGCAGTGACAGTCTTCCAGGTAGATATTACAAAGAGGAACTTTAAGGGGCAGTCAAATGAAAAAAAGACAGATGGAAAAAATGTAAGCAAAGTGAGGACTCACTTTTTGTCAAGATTGTTCCTAGTAGGCTGCATAAGTTTCACTGCGTAGCCCTTATACCTCCTCCATTCAGTTCTGATCTCCCCCATGTGATTTCCATACTCTTGAAGCCCTGAAGAAAGACAGTCAATTTGCTTCGGATGAAGAGTTGGATGCCTTAGTACTATCAAGGTTCGGCAGGTATCCGCAAACATTTTTGCATGGAGGCACTGACCATCTTCTCTCATGGCAGGATAAATGTATTAACAGTTACGGCGATTACGTTTGAAATAATAAACAGTTAACTTACTTTTTTCATGTGTCTCCTTTTCATTTGAGTGATCCTTACAGATTCCTTAGTTAATACTGGTTCTCGAGACTTTGTAAGTTTCTAGACGATAGCCGGCAACTAATTTCATGCTTTTGGCCATGCAGATGTTTCAGCATCTCAGTGACACTTTAGTATGAAACCTATTGCCATTCAAACTTTGCCTCCTATTCTTACCTTCAATGTTCGTTGTTAGTCCCATACTTGAATAATAAATGGTGCGGCGCTAAAATCCGCACAAATGAAACTTCTTTTGAAAGCAAAGTTATTAAAACAAAATACAAACGGAAATGCAAATTCTTTTACATGTAAGTAGTCGTATCTTTCAAGAGTAATCTCCTTTAGCCGCAATGACAGCCTCCAATTTTGTACTGAAGCGACCGCACCCACTCTAAAACAACGCTGTCCATATTTGCGCATGGTGCTTCGATAGCGGAGCGTAGAGATGCGACGTTGGGGTGCCTCGTCTTACTGGCAACTCTTTCGACTACGCTCCAAACATAGTAGTCGAGAAGAGTCCGGGCTATTCTGGGACCAGAATATCTTTGACCAGAACATGTCAATGTTATCCGAGAGCCAGTTTTGGCCTAAATGTCTGGTATAAGGTCCTCCTCTGCCATCCGACGCATTGTTCGCTTGCTGATATTCAATACTGGCGCCAATTTCCTCAGCGATTGCCCCGAATCCTCCGTAATCAGCGCCTGAGCCTTTACGACGACTGCCGCAGTTCGTAACACGCGTTTCCTCGAATGAGGTTTCCTCCCTGGGTTGGCTTCTCCGAAGCATTATTCTTGGCTACTATATTGTAAACAGTATGTCGGTGGGCGAACGCCCAGAGCGAGGAATTTCGATAATCGCGGTTCTTCGATGGTGCTCCGCACTTGTCCGGAGCACAAGCATTTTGAGGTTGTGACTGCTTTCTAGTTGCTGTCAAGAGCGGCAATCGCGACCTCCGGCGGAATTACGATATGGCGGGATATTCAAATTGAAATTTTTCCGGATCTAAGCGCCGCACCCAGTATTCCTCGACAAGTCGCCTGAGCGTTTTCTGTATAGTCTTACTCATAGATTCACGGCATTTTAACAATACCCTACCAATGAACCGAAGTCTGCCACCTCCTTTACATATGACAGAGCCTATGTGATCGTAACACTTGATATCCCTCAAATTGTTACACTCGGGTATTTGTACGAACTGACTGATCCCAATCGTGATTCATTCATATCGTTGCAAACCCGTGTATGTAAGTAAACATAACTGAATTAGAATTAGTGATGAAACAGGTGCATTCTTGAGACTCAGTGCTGAAATTAACGCACGCAACGGATTTACTAACGCTATAATTTATTTTGGCCGTAGCAGTGAATCTTAAGGTGAGGAATGGACATAATATTTGTCATTGAAAAGAATTAAATGTAGTAATAAACACAAGATTCAAATGTATTCTACGGTTTATTATAAAAAAGTATTGGAATTATAAAGCAATCAAAACAATTATGCAATTATCAAAGTCACTACGACTTACTTTCCAGCGACAACTGCATAACTAATACAGTCAGTTGGCAAAGTTAGTCGATGGCGTAGAGTTGCTTCATAATCCAGCATCTACCCTTGTGGAATGTGTTGCAGCCTGACTATATGACAATTCCAGTCACTGCTTTTCTGACTCAAGAATGAAAGAATTCAAAAGATTTGACAAAGCACTTACACACATGGGACAGTGAAACATATCACTAATGTGACTACAAACTCTTCTTTGTCCTAATATGCCGGAGCTGAAGGCGACACTCACCCCATAACACGAGCCTCCCTGCGTTCGACGCTGCAATCGGTCTACTGAGAACTCGAATACTGGACCCAGTCAGCTTCTCCAGTTGCGTCTGCATAGCTCCTATCTGTTCAGCTCCATGCCCTACGACGTAAAAATTTGCATGCTCCCTTCCTCCCATCAATAAAACTCGGCCACCAATACTCTCCAAAGTTACTACAGATGGAGTAACTGCTTCCTTAACAAAATACCCCATCAAGAAAAGACAATTTGTCAACCAGCCAGTGAACTGAATTTCATCCCCTATTCTCTAAAAAATATCCCTCTAAGTGTTACTTTCTCCTGATTGGTATCACACCAGTCGCCGCTCTCTCAAACACAAACTAAGCTAGCCACAGATTACAGATCCTGCGAAATGCTAAAAAATTGCCCACAAGGCTAGTAGCCATCTCTGTTGCAACTACTGAAGCTTTAGTATGTCAGAGCTGCTGTACCACGTGTTTTTGAAAGCCGGAAGATCTTTCTCTGCTGATTTGTTTCTCTTAATATGATACCTGCGCCTGCGTCACACTGTCAGAGTTCCCTCCTCCAGAACGAATGCTTTAAGCTCACCAATGCAACAAACAGCACAGTAGCGTTTGCGGCGCTACACTTCTCACTGAACCAACTTTCTCCCCGACAAGGCGAGGTGGATCTACCTGTCGCTCTCTTCTCTTATATCTCTACAAAAACTCACGTACCCTCGGCATTTCGGGGATTTCGCCAAGCTCCACTAAAAGTCACCTGCCCCATATTCACAACACTCCCCGCTTCCAAAGCTCACCCATAAAATCACATTGATGCAGTCAGCAACATGTTAGATTACAGAATGTTAAAAAGAGAAAATGAAATCAGCGCTTACAATCAGTGTAATCTCATTAACCCCCACTAACGTAACTCAGCCTCCCCCCAAGTGCATTATTAATGATAAATAAACGAAAAGAGAAAATCCGAAGGGCCTGCCGCTTTTGAAGACATCGGGTTTTTATGTGCTGTGAAGCGTACAATTTTACATTTCTGAACATTCAAAGGAAACTGCCCGTCATTTCATCACTTCGCAATCCTATAAAGATACTTAATGTTTGCAGTCCTTTTTTTCAGATAGTATTTCATTGCAGATAACAGCTAATAAGCAAAATTATCAGAAGTTACAGTAAATACTGTCACTCACTAACATACAAAATAGACAGCAATGATCCCGACACACTTCCGTGGAGCACAACTGAAATTACTGCGATGTCTACATCTACGTATTCTATGCTGTGACAACTACTACAAACAGCGTGGCAGAACATACGTGCCATTCTACCTGTTACTTGGGTTTTTTTCCCATTCTATTGACGTATGGATCACTAGCAGAGAAATTGTTTAAGCGCCTCTGTGCGTGCTGTAATTAATCTAATCTTTTCCTCACGATCCCTATGGGAGCGGTGCACAGGGGATTGTACTATATTCCTAGAGTCATCGCATAAAGATGGGTCTAGAAGGAAGTAGGTTTTCACAGAATTGTTAGCGTCTATCTTCAAGAGCCTGCCAGTTCAATCCCTTCAGCATCATCACGACATTTATCAACGGGTCATCCGTCTATGAACCACCATCCAAGATATCATATCACATTCGGCCTACCAAGATGTGCTCAGTCCAGTCATAAACTTTGTTTGATATCCCATATGATAACACTTTCGTTATTATCGTCGTTAGTCTTGGAAACTGGCAGGATAACCTGCAGAATGCCGGTGGTGATGGAAAATCTGTAAACTCACCTCCAGTTATGCTGCTTGTTATCTCCATACGTACTCCGCTAGGCACTAGACAGTAGTAGTGGAGTGTACATCGTACCAGTTTTATTCTCCATTCGGGTATTGAGTGAGGGGAAAAAGACTGTGTGCCCCTGTGAGAGCCCTAATCTGTTTTCTCTAATTCTCATGATCCTTACTCTAGACATACATTGGTAGCGACATAATTATCTCACAGTATCCGGCCCATTAGCCGAACGGATATTCGTCGGCTCGTGGTCTTGCGGTAGCGCCGGCACGGTAGCTCAGCGTGTTCGGTCAGAGGGTTAGCTGCCCTCTGTAATAAAAAAACTGAGTTAATGGATCAACAACGAACTTTAACGGATGTATTACAACGTCCGCCCCGAGCAGATGCAGCGGAAAAAAAAACGGTGAGCGCGTTGGACTGCCACGCACGGGGGCCCGGGTTCGCTTCCCGGCTGGGGTGGGAGATTTTTCTCCCCTCAGGAACTGGGTGTTGTGCTGTCATCATCATTTCATGCCCATTCTCGACGCACAAGTCGCCCAATGTGGCGTCGCACTGAATAAGGCTTGCCTGGGAACTCCCGGCCACTGACGCCATACCATCATTTCCATTTTTTTTAATCTCAGTGTTCGCAAATAAAGGTCTCTAAATTTACCATACCGTGTTTTGCAAAAACTACACCGTCCTCCTTCCAAGGACACGTAAAGGTAATTTCTGACAGTGGAATCGAAATCGCTAAGGCATCAAAAGTCATTTCCTTTTGGCAGGAATCGTCATTCTGGAACACATCTGATATTTCTCAACATCTAAGGACACTGTCGATTTTAGAAGTAAATGAAGCAGAAGCAATCGTTATCACCGTTATCAGAGTCTCCGAATGAGCAGCACATCTGATTTTCTTCGATACAAGCGATGCCATTGTCCAGCACGGAATGTGCGTGTAGCTTCTGGGAAAGCCTTTTCTCATTCATCGTGTCATTTGCAGTACTGAGATATATAAAAACTGCAGCAGTGACTAGTTTTTTCTCATGCCCGTTTTCGATGTATCGTATAATGTTAAGCGCACATCTTCCCAGGTTCAAAGCCAGTTTATTCTGAAATCATCTTTTCGTCCTCACGTGATGAAATCCTAATCAGTGTCATCCCTCAAAGACTTTACACAAGTGACACAAAAGCGAGATCGTGGGAAAGTTCTTTGAATCTGAAGGTTCTTTCTCTAACTTGAGAGTAGCTACGGCGTGTGCCGTGCTGAGTATGCATACGTAGATGTAGATCTTCATAAATGTTAAATATTTTAACAACGTCATTGTTAACCAGGAAAACACTGCTTCAAGTACGCTTTTTTTACTATGAGCTGATGATGTCCTTTGGATCTAACATAGTGGACAATAAAGGCTGTAACGTTGTAGCAGCGGCGCTGCAGGAAGAACTACTTCAGGTTTTTCCGAGTGAGAGAACTTATTCGCAAGACTCCTCCAAATATTATTTTGTCCAAATGCACTGTACTTGTGTAGAAACCTGGCCGTGAGCAACAAGTCATGATCTTAAGAGTTAAAGTAAATCTAGCCGCAACGAAAAAAAAAAAAATGGTTCAAATGGCTCTGAGGACTATGGGACTCAACTGCTGTGGTTATCAGTCCCCTAGAACTTAGAACTACTTAAACCTAACTAACCTAAGGACATCACACACATCCATGCCCGAGGCAGGATTCGAACCTGCGACCGTAGCAGTCCCACGGTTCCGGACTGCGCGCCTAGAACCGCGAGACCACCGCGGCCGGCCAACGAAAAAAACGTGGAGGTCTCAGAATTAAAGCGGACCAAAGCTATTTTGAGAGGAAGGACTGAATAAGTAAATCACTTAAATTAATTAACCATGAGACCTAATTCGTTATCACGATTGATGTATGTTTTCTGTTTAAGTATACTATTGTGCTGCGTTATATTCACTAACTCATGAAAGTTATTGCTTGGAAGAATAAAACTTGGCAATACTTCAGTCACTTTCCCTCCAAAATTTTAGATAGTATTTGAAAAAAGATTTATTCCTAATATTGGTTTCACATTACAAATTACACAGTTTTGTTCGTTGTTATTTTGAAATACAAACGTTTCATATCTTCAGTTTGCTTAGAAGTGGGACTTATAAAGCTTGGAATATTATTGCACTTGTTACGGCTGCACGGCATTACCAATTCTTAACATTCTAGTCATATAGAATGTCACCATCTGCAAATTTGCAGGTATGGAACCTATTTTCAACTGTACTGCGATGTTTAAGAAATACGTTCGACGTATTGGTGGCAGGTGTGCCAGAGTGATTTCATATCATTTTTCTCCTGAGCACTCTCTCTGATATTCTGGACTGATACATAAATCTCTATGTACGTTCTCTACAATCTTCAGCGGTTTTGCTTGTTCTTTCTTGTCCTGATTAATATCTCGACAGGAAGTATGTACTGTAGTTCGTTGAAGATCTCATTGTACTTAATTATTAAAGGCAATACTTTCCGGAAATTATATTTTAGAGTCTAAGCGTGAACTTTTATAAATGATCTGTTCTCTTATATTTTGCAATAGTGCGAGCTAAATTCTTTGTTGTGAAAATAAACCATTTCATCTTTAGTTTCGAGCCGTCACCGCTTTTTTCTTGAGGATTACGATTCAACAATCCTTTTTTTAAAATCTCAACCACCTTTATTCATCCACATACACGTTACTCACCACAAATGTGTTCACTTTCCTGCTGCTAGTTCATTTCTGAACAGCAAAACGGTTCATAATTTGGGCTTATTCCTCTATGATTATTTTATTACTTTGATACATTCTTAGGACATTCAGATCTATCGTTTATTTTACTAACATTTTTTATTACAATATACCGACGTCAGTACTGTTAGGCAAGAATTAATATGCAGAGACTCTATTAAATTCATATCTATAGTTTACATTTTCGGGCCAGGAACCTGAAATAGTGTTCGGGCGATTCTGAAGTTTCGATTTCGTCCACTACACACTTCGAGTTTGGTATATTCTCTCTTTAATGCCTCTGATACAAGATGCAGTTGACAGTTCTTTTCGTCCACTTCGATCTCATCTAACTATTAAAACTGAAGGAACTATTTACAGCCATTTAAGCCAAAACAAGACAACATGAATTTGTAAGTGTTAAAATTCAAGGCTTTTGTGATCTTGTTCCACTGTTGCTCTGAAAACAACTGATTGCACTTTTGAGGGAAATATGTCTAATGCCATCTGGTGGATGAAAATTTAACTGCGGACTTTGTCAACGTACTACGAAAAAGAAAATAATTTTATAATACAATGACTGGTTACATTGCAAGAAATGGACTTTGATCACTAACTCTGAACTATCCATATGTTGCCTCGAAATGCATTACAAATTTAAAAAAAAGAAAAAAAAACGAACATTGTACGGAGCAGCACTGCTGCAAAGCATGTGCATATGCGGACGCGCCTCTTACGTTTCAAAAGACCGGCTCTCGATTCTTCAGGTGACGCGGTGTTCGCAACGAAATTACTGACCGAGTCAGGATATCAACATATCGCCGTTGCCTGAACGGAGTTCACCCTTATGGACTACGAATTCGTCGCTGATTGGCGCAAATTGTGAAAAAGAGAAACAAGATTGTGACTGAAAAGGGGGAAAATGTCATTTACACACGCGATTCTATCGAAGTAAAGAAAAAAAATGCAAAAAATCACACAGCAAACACCAATTACGAGGCGCTCGAATGGGTTTAAAAGTGCAGCTGAAGTGAATTAATGCAGACTCTGCCATATCGGAGCAAACGAATGTTTCAGGGATCAGAAAAACTGTATTCCGAGACAAAAACGCTCGATGAACCAAGCAGGATTTCATTCCCTGGGAAGCTAATAACCCACTATACTAAGGCCTTCTGGGAAGATGAGTATATAATAAATTGCTATAACTTGTACTGAAAAAAAAGTTCCATTCACTAGAATTATGTTCTCGTTTTCTATTTCAACGAGGATTTTCTTTCTTCTGTGGTACACAGTTAATTCTGTATTAACGTTTCCCGTAAATTTTGGCAATACTGAGAAATCATAAAATACGATGGCACGCTGAAAACTAATGCCTCCTAAATTTCTTATGAGGAAAATCGTCGCGGTTTCGCATACAGGCTGCTGCATCTCACTATTTACGTTGTATTATCGACAGTGACAAATTACTGGTTAACTCTTCCCTACATGTGAGTGTTTATGTGTTTTATAAACAAACATTGTATAAGAGTTTCCAAATAACTTAATACATTGATCTATGTTTCGACACCTCAAAGGATGTCTTCATCAGGATGAAATTTTAATAACAATAAAGCTACACTGGGAGCAGGCAGTAGTCAAAATTACGAGCAGACATGTTCAATTCAAAAATTAAAAATGTTTCAGCGTTTGGTACGTATACCTTGTAATGAACAACTTGGATGAATGAGCTGTTAACCGGATTGCACGATAGTTCTCGCACTTGTTGGTTTGTCCCCTACTGGTGGTCCACCGTCTTCATCCTGTTTCCACAGACACCTCACGACAGTAGCCATCCAGCTTCACCTGTTACAGGCACCGGCCCATAACAATCTGCCATTTGTCAAAGTCGCTTACGCCACTGGAGTAACCCATATGCGGCGTTTTTGTTCATTGCAGGGTATACATACCAACATTTTTCATTTCATTCTTGAACTGAGCATGTCTGCTCGTGATTTTGACTATCGCAATGTAACTTCACGGTTGTTAAAATTTTATTCTGATGAAGACATTCTTAGAGGAGTCAAAACGTAGTCAGTGTATAAAAAATTATTTGCAACTAGTTGGTTGTCGTCTCTCTCCGTTGAAACTTATATACGGTTGCCGAGAGACCACCATGTTCAAAACCTTTGCACAGACTGATGAGCCAGAAGATAATGACCAACACCCATAATGAGACAATGCCTGCTGCTGAATATGAGGGGACGTGACTCTGTTATGAAATTATGAAAGCGGCAGAGAGATGAATTGGAAATCACTATAACGGCGTTGTGGGCGTATATGGGTTAATCCATTGACATTAGCTACTTTGGCAAATGACAGCGTGTTATGGCCCGGTGCCTGGAAACGAGAGTCTCGAAAAAGGAGAAGCTGGACGGCTACTGTAGTGAGAGTCTATCGAAATTGGTTGAAGAGTAAAACCAGGAGTGGGCGTCAAACCGAAAGTAAAATAATTAGTGTGCAATCAGCTCAAAACGTCAGCATCCAAGTTTCAGACAAGAATAATATACAGAATGATAGACAAAAAATTGAAGATGTGTTAGATGACGGCCAGTTTTGCTTTAGTAAAGGTGAAGGCACCAGAGAGCCAGTTCTGACGTTTCGCTTCATAATGGAAGCAAAACCGCAGGAAAACCAAGACATGTTCATAGGATTTCTGAGAAAAAGAGGGGTAAGCTATAGGGAAAAACGGGTAACATACAACATGTACAACAGTCAAGAGTAAACAATAAGAGCGGAAGACCAAGAACGAAGCGTTCGGATTAGAAAGGTTGTCAGACAGGAATGTAGTCTTTTGCGCCTATTATTCAATCTCTACATCGGAGAAGCAATGACGGAAATAAAAGAAAGGTTGAAGAGTGGAATTAAAATTCAAATGCTGCCAATAACAAGATTCGCTGATGGCATTGCTATTCACAGTGACAGTCAAAAAGAACCACAGGATCTATTGAATGGAATGAAAAGTCTAATGATTACACACTATGGAGTGGGAGTAAATCGAAGAAAGACGAAAGTAAAGAGAAGTAGCAGAAATGAGAACAGCGAGAAACTTGACGTCAGGATTGGTGATCGCGAAATAGATGAAGTTAAGGAATTCTGCTACCTAGGTTGCAGAATAAGCCATGACGGACTGAGAAAGGAGAATACAAAAAGCAGACTAGAACTGGCACAAAAAGGGCATTCCTGGCTAGAGTAGTCTACTACAACCAGACATAGGTCTTGTAATGTATTGTATTGTATGGAAACGACGGAGAGGCTTCGTCCCCGCCGTAGCACTCAGTGGTTCACAAACCCACAACAGACTACAGCAGTCCACTCACCCCACCGCCGCCCCACACAGATCCTAAGGTTATTGTGCGGTTCGGTCCCCAGTGGACCCGGCAGGAACGTCTCACACCAGACGAGTGTAACCCCAATGTTTGCGTGGTAGAGTAATTATGGTGTACGCGTATGTGGGGAAAGTGTTTGCACAGTAATCGCCGACACAGTGTAGCTGAGGCGGAATAAGGAGAACCAGCCCGCATTCGGCGATGCAAATGGAAAACCGCCTTAAACCCATCCACAGACTGGCCGGCACACTGCAACTCGACACTAATCCGCCGGGCGGATTCGGGCCGGGGCGGGGCGCCCGGAAAGCACTGCGTTAGACCGCACGGCAAACCGTCTTAATCTGAGGAAGAAATTTCTGACGACGTACATTTGGAGCACAGCATTGTATGATAGTGAAACATGGTTCAAAAATGACTCTGAGGACTATGGGACATAACATCTGAGGTCATCAGTCCCCTAGAACTTAGAACTACTTAAACCTAACTAACCTAAGGACTTCACACATCCATGCCCGAGGCAGGATTCGAACCTGCGAGCGTAGCAGACGCGCGGTTCCAGACTGGAGTGCCTAGAACCCCTCGGCCACAGCGGCCGGCCTACGTATTTGTGTTGGTAGGTTTTGTGTCCTATAATCAGATACGTTACAGACTAGACATCACAGTTTACGAGTTCCTAAAAATACTAGGCTTTTTGTTACGTATCCACACAGCAAAACTTTCAATTCATGACCTACAAACATTTCCATTGTTAAAAAATTCAGTTAGTGCCGCATTTTTATTGAACTTCAGAGCATCGAGTCAAACATTGTAAAATTAAGCTTTTTGCAGATGACGCAGTTACTTGTAATGAAGTACTATCTGAAAGAATTTGCATAAATATTCAATCAGATCTTGGTAAGATTCCAACGTGGTGCAGAGATTGGTAACTTGCTCCAAATGTTCAGAAATGTAAAATTGTGCACTTCACAAAACGGAAAAACATACGAGGTGTGGCTAGAAAAAAACCGGACTAGTACTGGTGAAACAATAAAACGAATGCAATAAGGCTGAAAGTCGCGTGGCCTGTCACGTGACTCTCGCTCCGCCTACTGCTCGAGTTTCATCTGCCTCCTGCACTCAGTCTGCCCGTGGCGTCTGTTTTAAGTAGTTGACGTTTTGTCTGTGCGTCGGAAAATGTTGAGTGTACAGAAAGAACAGCGTGTTAACATCAAATTTTGTTTCAAACTAGGAAAATCTGCAAGTGAAACGTTTGTAATGTTACAACAAGTGTACGGCGATGATTGTTTATCGAGAACACAAGTGTTTGAGTGGTTTAAACGATTTAAAGATGGCCGCGAAGACACCAGTGATGACACTCGCACTGGCAGACCATTGTCAGCAAAAACTGATGCAAACATTGAAAAAATCGGTAAACTTGTTCGACACTTTCCTTGTCAACTCCTGTTAACTCAGACACTGCTCTGATTGTTAAACGGCGATCTTGTCGAACAAGTTTACCGATTTTTTCAATGTTTGCATCAGCTTTTGCTGACAATGGTCTGCCAGTGCGAGTGTCATCGCTGGTTTCTTCGCGGCCATCTTTAAATCGTTTAAACCACTCAAACACTTGTGTTCGCGATAAACAATCATCGCCGTACACTTGTTGTAACATTACAAACGTTTCACTTGCAGATTTTCCTAGTTTGAAACAAAATTTGATGTTAACACGCTGTTCTTTCTGTACACTCAACATTTTCCGACGCACAGACAAAGCGTCAACTACTTAAAACAGACGCCACGGGCAGACTGAGTGCAGGAGGCAGATGAAACTCGAGCAGTAGGCGGTTTTAGAGTCACGTGACAGGCCACGCGACTTTCAGCCTTATTGCATTCGTTTTATTGTTTCACCAGTACTAGTCCGGTTTTTTTCTAGCCACACCTCGTAATATCCTATGACCATGATATCAGTGAGTCAATGTTGTAATCGGCCAACACATACAAATACCGGGGTGTGACGCTTTGTAGGGATATGAAATGGAAGAATCACATAGGTTCAGTGGCCGGCCGCGGTGGTCTCGCGGTTCTAGGCGCGCAGTCCGGAACCGTGCGACTGCTACGGTCGCAGGTTCGAATCCTGCCTCGGGCGTGGATGTGTGTGATGTCCTTAGGTTAGTTAGGTTTAAGTAGTTCTAAGTTCTAGGGGACTGATAACCACAGCAGTTGAGTCCCATAGTGCTCAGAGCCATTTGAACCATTTTTTGAACATAGGTTCAGTAGTGGGTAAAGCAAGTGGCAGCCTTCAGTTTATTGGTAGAACAGTGGTGAAGTGCAATCAGCTTACAAAGGAGATTGCTTAGAAATCTCTAGTCCGACCCGTCCCAGAATATTGCTTAAATGCACGGGACCCGCATCAGATAGGACTGACATAAGATATTGAACGTATATGGAGAATGACAGCACGAATGGTCACAGGTTTCTTCAATTCCAAGGAGAGTGTCACACAGATACTGAAGGAACTGAACTGGAAGACTCTTGATGATAGACGTAAACTATCCTGAGTAAATCTACTAACAAAATTTCAAGAATCGGCCTTAAATGATTACTCTAGGTATATACTACAACCACCCTACGTATCGCTCACACGTATATCGTGAGGATAAGATTAGAATAATTACTGCACACACAGAGGCATTCTAACGATCATTCTTCCCGGACTCCATACGTGAATGCAACATGGGGAAACCCTGATACAGTGAGGCGTACCCTCTGCCATGTACCTCACAGTATAGATGTAGACAATGAATATCACCACTGGTTTCGACTCTGTAGTAAGTCCCCGTAAGACAATACGCATACATTACGTTCTAGCGATACTAGCCTGGTGAGGCACTCACATTGTGGACATACACCACTTTACAGAAAATCAGAGGCACACGGGAGAAGAGAGTCAAACGAGCTGGAACTTCGAGGAATGAGAGGGTACGTGATCTTATTTCGGTCTTCACAAAATCTCTTCAAATTTGTAAGGACCTTGGCAGTATGTCAGTGTGACGTCTCACCCCGCTCTGGCCTGGATGCTGTCACTGATCGGTTAGAAAGGGTGTCATCAAATCGCTGTATCCTCTCCTGAGGAAAGCTGCCCATATCTCTTGTAACTGGTCCGAGATATCCTGGATAAAGGCACTGGGGCCACACGTGTTCTGCAGAGGACAAATCTGGGGTACATATGGGGCACTGGACTACATCATCACGCAGACACTACATAGAGACACAGGTAATATGTGAACTTGGACTGTCCTCTTCAAAAATAGCACCACCATACTGTCACATGAGGGGTAACATTGTCTGTGACGTACCGTTGTGCCGTCAAAGTATCCTCAATCACTACCGTCATGTCCTGAAGCCATAACAGATGGCACCCACATCATGACTCCAGGAGTAACAGCTTAACAGCTGGGCACCTCCAAACATTAGGAGGTCGGCGTCATAGTCGCCGACGTGATCATCGAGGGTAGTGCAGAGCCGCGAATCATCACAGAACAGAATCCGACACCGTTAGTGTAATGTTGTTACTTTAATTTGTTATGAAAGCGGTGCTGATAGACAAGACCATAAAAGTGGGTTAAAAGCTGTGAGCTGTCTGGGGAAGTTAACCTTGCATTACTCCGCAACTGTTTCACCAGGTATCCAGTCTAGCTTACCAAATTCCCAACCAGACTAACATTAATTATAATCTTTTAATAGTCATACGACAACGGGTGATATATATATATAAAAGAGAATTTAAATAAAAAGAAATAAATCAGTTTATATTTGGAAATTTATTTTAACATTGATCATTGAAATTTCAGCATATTAAACTTGAGTCATAACTAAGCTGGTGCCTTATTTAGGATTGTGTAAATGTGAGTTTGTAATCTTACGGAACACATCAAATAGGGAGCCAAGATTGGGAGACTGCATACAACACTGCATTCATTAACACACGAAGAACGTTGAAACATACGCAAGAGGAAATTAACCACAACCAACCGATTCAATTTTCACCCAAAGAGGTTACGTTCGTAGCACAATCCTGTCCGTCATGTAATTACCACACACTGGTATACTAAATTCATACTAACTCTCTGTGAAATCTTCCCGAAAAGAGTAGCTGAGGGCTACTTTGATGATTACACCACATGCTTCACGTGGTCAACTTGGTTTACACAAAGAGTGTAACTCCACAATAATTTTGATAATTAAAATAAATTAGATCGAAAAGCAATTTACAAAAGAAAAACCTCGAACTGGTTACTAACGTCTTACTATTAACTTGATGGGTCAAACAATTGTATAAGCGCGTGGTACTGGTCTCACAAAGTACACCCCACGTGGGTTGAACATAAAGAAAAGTTGCTATATTGAAAAATATTGTCAAGACGAGACGTTATAATCTCACGCACATTCACATATAAGATTGATGATCTTAGTTAGAGTTACTGATCAACACGTGGTTCCACTTTACTCACAAAGTAGTGACAAAGCAACTACCGGAATATTCACACTCGAATTACACTGCGTTGCAATTTAAGATAACATTAGATACTTTAGAGATAAACCTGAAATAAAGGTGATTAAACTTAGCAGACACGCGCTTAGCCGGAGATCTTACCACTTCAGACGCTCGCCGCGGACAGACTGACCTACGCTCCTACCGAGCGTGCTTCACAAATACAAACGGAAGTGACCAGAGAGGCAGCTCCCTATACCAACATGACAAGGGACGGACAGGACCATACTAAGGATAGAAACCTCTTTGCTTTTAGAAAGCGTAGCTACCTGTTCCGACGTTGGTCCTACTGTTCTCTAGCAGACAGGCTTGTCTGCTACCATCCAGCATGCAACTAGAAATACATTTGCTCATTCATCCTCTTACACAGAAGGGAAGGGGGATGACGGTATCTTATCATATACAGTATATAAAAGAAAGCGGTTGTAGGTTCCGTATGAGACTGTGTGACATGAATTACATATAAACTGTGATTATAGTGTAGTAGTGTGACAGCTCGTTCTTGTTTATGTGTAAAAGTAACACGTTTCACTGCTCAGTCTCCTCCCAGATAGTCAGAAACACTACAGTAAATTTAGAAGAGGAATTTATGCCGTAAATGACAACATACACTCCTGGAAATGGAAAAAAGAACACATTGACACCGGTGTGTCAGACCCTCCATACTTGCTCCGGACACTGCGAGAGGGCTGTACAAGCAATGATCACACGCATGGCACAGCGGACACACCAGGAACCGCGGTGTTGGCCGTCGAATGGCGCTAGCTGCGCAGCATTTGTGCACCGCCGCCGTCAGTGTCAGCCAGTTTGCCGTGGCATACGGAGCTCCATCGCAGTCTTTAACACTGGTAGCATGCCGCGACAGCGTGGACGTGAACCGTATGTGCAGTTGACGGACTTTGAGCGAGGGCGTATAGTGGGCATGCGGGAGGCCGGGTGGACGTACCGCCGAATTGCTCAACACGTGGGGCGTGAGGTCTCCACAGTACATCGATGTTGTCGCCAGTGGTCGGCGGAAGGTGCACGTGCCCGTCGACCTGGGACCGGACCGCAGCGACGCACGGATGCACGCCAAGACCGTAGGATCCTACGCAGTGCCGTAGGGGACCGCACCGCCACTTCCCAGCAAATTAGGGACACTGTTGCTCCTGGGGAATCGGCGAGGACCATTCGCAACCGTCTCCATGAAGCTGGGCTACGGTCCCGCACACCGTTAGGCCGTCTTCCGCTCACGCCCCAACATCGTGCAGCCCGCCTCCAGTGGTGTCGCGACAGGCGTGAATGGAGGGACGAATGGAGACGTGTCGTCTTCAGCGATGAGAGTCGCTTCTGCCTTGGTGCTAATGATGGTCGTATGCGTGTTTGGCGCCGTGCAGGTGAGCGCCACAATCAGGACTGCATACGACCGAGGCACACAGGGCCAACACCCGGCATCATGGTGTGGGGAGCGATCTCTTACACTGGCCGTACACCACTGGTGATCGTCGAGGGGACACTGAATATTGCACGGTACATCCAAACCGTCATCGAACCCATCGTTCTACCATTCCTAGACCGGCAAGGGAACTTGCTGTTCCAACAGGACAATGCACGTCCGCATGTATCCCGTGCCACCCAACGTGCTCTAGAAGGTGTAAGTCAACTACCCTGGCCAGCAAGATCTCCGGATCTGTCCCCCATTGAGCATGTTTGGGACTGGATGAAGCGTCGTCTCACGTGGTCTGCATGTCCAGCACGAACGCTGGTCCAACTGAGGCGCCAGGTGGAAATGGCATGGCAAGCCGTTCCACAGGACTACATCCAGCATCTCTACGATCGTCTCCATGGGAGAATAGCAGCCTGCATTGCTGCGAAAGGTGGATATACACTGTACTAGTGCCGACATTGTGCATGCTCTGTTGCCTGTGTCTATGTGCCTGTGGTTCTGTCAGTGTGATCATGTGATGTATCTGACCCCAGGAATGTGTCAATAAAGTTTCCCCTTCCTGGGACAATGAATTCACGGTGTTCTTATTTCAATTTCCAGAAGTGTATTTAAGAAATTAACATGAAAGGAATCCAACAGAGACCTTTCATATAGTCAACAGTGCATCCGTCGTGGTCACGACACCACTCCAAACTCAGCTCTTGGCGCTGTGGTGGTCCTGGCAGTCTACGCTAGCCCGGGTGCTGCTAGTAGTCTCCGACTACTTGTTCTGAATGACAGAATGTTGCAAGTAATCCATTACCTGTTCTCGGGTGTTAGATGCAGCTGTGAAGAAGTTATGTTGTGCTTAGTGCACAGTACAGCGATCCTCCTTTGTGGTGATCAGAGGTGCTCGACCGGAACCTTGAAGCGTAGTATGCCTGTCCGCGTTCCCATCCACTCGAACATTAGACCAGTGTCACATCTGAATGCTTCACAAATTTGGATATTGCGCAGCTAGACCAGCAGGTCAAATGCAGACCTGTAATGACGTTCCGTTAAAACTTTGTGAGGTGCTGGCAACACTGTTTCATACAAGTACACAGCATCTCTGAATACTTCCAAGTAATCACCCAACGTCTGATTCCGTCCACGCCCCTTATATACACTGGCAGGCTCAGTAATGGCACTATACAGCAGCAACACTAATGTGCTCTGGTGGCCGTTCATCTACAACTACATAGCTACTCTGTAAATCGGACTTAAATGCCAGGCAGAGGGTTCATCGAACCACCTTCACAATATTTCTCTATTATTTCATTCGCGAACAGCGCGAGGAAAAAAGAACATCTACATGTTTCCGTGTTTACTGTAATAATCATTTCTCCCTATGTAGGTCGGCATGAACAAAATATTTTTCTTTTTTTATATAGAGAAATTTGGTGATTGAATTTTCGTGACAAAATACTTCCGCAACGAGAAACGCATTTATTGTATCGATGTGCATCCCAAATCCTACATCATGTCCGTGGGTTACTCTCCCCTGTTTCTCGACGTTATAAAACGTGCAGCCCTTCTTTGAACTTCCTCGATGCACTCCATTAATCCACACCGCGCAACAATATTCCAAAGGAGGACGCACAATTGTAGTGTAGGCACCTCTTTCGTAGATCTGTTGCATCTTCTAAGCGTTCTGCCAATAAAACGCAGTCATCGGTTCGCCTTTCCCACAACATTTTCTAACTTCTCCATTCAGTTTAATTTGTTCGTAATTGTAATTCCCAGGTACTTAGTTGAATTTACGGCCTTTAGATTTGATTGATTTATCGTGTAACGGGAGTTTAACGGACACCCTTTAGCAATCACGGGAATGACCTCAGACTTTTCATTAGTTAGGGTCAAATGCCAATTTTCACACAAAACAAATGTCTTACCTAAATTGTTTTGCAACTGGTTTTTATCTTCTGATGACTTTACTAGATGTAAATGACAGCATCATCAACAAACAACCTAAGACAGCTGCTCACATTGTCTCCTAAATCATTTATAAAGATAACGAGCAACAGATGGCCTATAACGCTACCTTGGGGAACGCCGGAAATTACTTCCGTTTCACTCGATAACGTACCGTCGATTACTACGAACTCTGACGTCTCTGTATATAACTGTTAAGTGTGGAGCTATTGCATCAGCATACTCTGAAAGGAACATAATTGGTACCTGTTACAGAGAACTGCCACTGTAATCAATTACATGCCCGCTGGCGGTATATACGTGTTCGAAGATAGATCGACATCCGATCATGTATTGTGGGTGGTTCACTTTTTTCGTTAGCCAGTGTATGCGCTCATATATTCTGCTTGTGTGAGCCGAGGCTGAGAGACGCAATAAAAAGAACTTCATTGCTACTCGGTTTATACACTACTGGCCATTAAAATTGCTACACCAAGAAGAAATGCAGGTGATAAACGGGCATTCATTGGACAAATATATTATACTAGAACTGACATGTGATTACATTTTCACGCAATTTGGGTGCATAGATCCTGAGAAATCAGTACCCACAACAACCACCTGTGGCCGTAATAACGGCCTTGATACGCCTGGGCATTGAGCCAAACAGAGCTTGGATGGCGTGTACAGGTACAGCTGCCCATGCAGCTTCAACACGATACCACAGTTCATCAAGAGTAGTGACTGGCGTATTGTGACGAGCCAGTTGCACGGCCACCATTGACAAGACGTTTTCAATTGGTGAGAGATCTGGAGAATGTGCTTGCCAGGGCAGCAGTCGAACATTTTCTGTATCCAGAAATGCCCGTACAGGACCTGCAACACGCGGTCGTGCATTATCCTGCTGAAATGTAGGGTTTCGCAGGGATCGAATGAAGGGTACAGCCATGGGTCGTAACACTTCTGAAATGTAACGTCCACTGTTCAAAGTGCAATCAACGCGAACAAGAGGTGACCGAGACGTGAAACCAATGGCACCCCATACCATCACGCCGAGTGATACGCTAGTATGGCGATGACGAATACACGCTTCCAATGTGCATTCACCGCGATGTCGCCAAACATGGATGCGACCATCATGATGCTGTAAACATAACCTGGATTCATCCGAAAAAATGACGTTTTGCCATTCGTGCACCCAGGTTCGTTGTTGAGTACACCGTCGCAGGCGCTCCTGTCTGTGATGCAGCGTCAAGGATAACCGCAGCCATGGTTGCCGAGCTGATAGTCCATGCTGCTGAAAACGTCGTCGAATTGTTCATGCAGATAGTTGTTGTCTTGCAAACGTCCCCATCTCTTGACTCAGGGATCGAGACGTGGCTGCACTATCCGTTACAGCCATGTTGATGCCTTTCATCTCGACTGCCCTTTCGGATCCAGCACGGCGTTCCGCATTACCCTCCTGAACCCACCGATTCCACATTCTGCTAACAGTCATTGGATCTCGACCAACGCGAGCAGCAATGTCGCGATACGATAAACCGCAATAGCGATAGGCTACAATCCGACCTATATCAAAGTCGGAAACGTGATGGTACGCATTTCTCCTCCTTACACGAGGCCTCACAACAACGTTTCACCAGGCAACGCCGGTCAACTGCTGTTTGTGTATGAGAAATCGGTTGGAAACTTTCCTCATGTCAGCACGTTGTAGGTGTCGCCACCGGCACCAACCTTGTGTGAATGCTCTGAAAAGCTAATCATTTGCATATCACAGCATCTTCTTCCTGTCGGTTAAATTTCGCGACTTTAGCACGTCATCTTCGTGGTGTAGTAATTTTAATGGCCAGTAGTGTATTTTGCCATAGGCAGTGTGCCTACTAGCCCTGTTAGCTGCTGTCATTCAACTAGCTCCAAGTCATTTCTGGAACCTTACTTTCTCGCTGGTTACCAGCTGCTTGGAAGTGTGGTGTGCAGGCTTGCAGGTGACTGTTATGTTGCAGCCGGACGGGAGGCGTGGGCGGCGGCGGGGGCGGCGGGGGCGGCGTCGGCACGCTCTCGGGGCAGCCTCGGCGGCGTGGCAGGACTCGGCACAAGGGGCGCTCCATCGACCCCGCGGCGCCCAGCTCCTCGCCCAGCTCCTCTAGCCTCTCCAGCCCCAACGAGACCTGCTACAGCTTCGTCCGCAGGGCGCTACAGGTGAGCCACTCCAGCCAGTCCAACACCTCGGTAGTCTCCAGTGTGTCTCGACACAAAGGCTGCAGTACTTGCTCCCAACCTACGTTCCTCCGACCTTCCCATACCCAAACGTGCCTACCACAATTTGGTTGTCATAGAGCAAAAGGTGAACCACTCCAGCCTATCATCTCTGTAGTCTCCAGCATGTCTCAACCCAATGGGCGTGTGCCCATCCTTTAGTATCTGGTCCATTGTAAGTTGTTCCACCCTTTCAATCCCCAAAGGTGTTGTCTCTATGGTCTCCAGCATGTCTCAGCCCAGAGGCTGTGGCCTGTCCTGTAGTATATGGTCCATCCAAAGTTGCTCCACCTTTCCATCCCCAAAGGTGTATACCATAATGTGGTTGACATGGTGCTAAAGATGAACCACTCCAGTCCAATCCCTTGTCTCTGCGGTCTCCAACATGTCTCTACCCAAAGACTGCATTACATGTCCTGTGATATCTGCTCATCCTAAGTTGCCCCACTATGTCCGTTCACAAAAACGTCTACCATAATTTGGTCGGCAGGTGGTACAGACCAGTGAATGGTGCTCTCCAGCATGTCTCAAACCAAACATTGCATCACCTGTTCCATTGAGTCCGGCTCATCCTAAGTTGCTCCAACCTGGCCATCGCCAAAGGTGCTAAAGGCGCTACAGGTGAACTACTCCAGTCCAATCCAACGTCTCTGTGGTCTCCAGCTTACCTCGACCCATAGACAGCATTACCTACCCTTTGGTATCAAGCTTACCCTACGTTCCTCCAACGTCTCCGTCCCCCAGATGACTACCACAGTCTGGTCGATAAGCTGCTACAAGTGAGCCACTCCACTGCTCAAAACTGTCTCGCCCATTTCCAGTGCAACTCATCAAAAAGTCCTGCATCACTTGCTCGGTTGCACCTGGTCTGTTTCCAAGTAGCTCCTGTTTCTCAAACCCCAACAACGCTTCCTCCAGCTTGGACCCAGTGCACCAGAGATGCGCTGGTGGATTCGACACGAGGGCCATTTGGTCAGCCTTGTGACGCCTAGCGCGTCTCAGTATTCTGCTAGCATCCCCAGCCCAAATAACACCTGATACAGCTCCATCTGCGAGACGCTGCATGTGAAACAGACCCTTCTAGTGACCCTTCTAATGAACTCGGCTCAAGATCAGTTCATCGACACCAGCTATTCCCCACGCTCCTTGACCTTCTTCAGAGCAAAACAGGAATATTTCAGCCATTTGGTCAGCCTTGTGACGCCTAGTGCGTCTCAGTATTCTGCTAGCATCCCCAGCCCAAATAACACCTGATACAGCTCCATCTGCGAGACGCTGCATATGAAACAGACCCTTCTAGTGACCCTTCTAATGAACTCGGCTCAAGATCAGTTCATTGACACCAGCTACTCCCCACGCTCCTTTACCTTCTTCAGAGCAAAACAGGAATATTTCAGCCTCGTATTTTGCTGTGGTGTTACTATGTGTATGTCTGAATCACAGAATTCCAGCTGAATTGGCATATTCTTCAGTTTCAATTCTTGTTGTGATGTCAGGGCTAATTCTTACCACACGAGTACACAAGCAACCGTCCGACTGCACCTTCTATGCAAGAACTATGTCATCATTTAGTGTGTGCGCCCCAATAGTTGAGTGGTCAGCGCTACGGACTGTCATGCCAAGGGGCGCAGGTTCAAAAAAATGGCTCTGAGCACTATGGGATTCAACATCTTAGGTCATAAGTCCCCTAGAACTTAGAACTACTTAAACCTAACTAACCTAAGGACATCACACACACCCATGCCCGAGGCAGGATTTGAACCTGCGACCGTAGCAGTCCCGCGGTTCCGGACTGCAGCGCCAGGGGCGCAGGTTCGATTCCCAGCTCGGTCGGAGATTTTCTCCACTCAGCGAGTAAGTGTTGTGTTGTCTCTATCATCATCGTCTCATCCTCATCGACACGCAAGTCGCCGAAGTGGCGTCAACTCAAAAAAGACTTGCACCAGGTGACAGGTCTAACCGACAGGAGGCTCTAGCCACACGACATTTCCATTTCCATCACGTAGTGTAATGCTATGGTATCGACACAATCCCATTCAACAGATGTAAACAGGAATAAGATATGATTCAACGTTGATCAAAAGATAAATAACGAAATAACAATGGGAAAGAAAGCCAACTGGAATCGCTCAACAGAGGAAAGGTTGCTGAACCTGACAGGCTGCCAATACGATTCCACACAGACTACGCCAAAGAAATTGCTTCTCTTCTAATAGCAGTGTATCATACTTCGCTGGAAGAGTAAAGCGTTCCTAATGATTGCAAGAAAAGCGCAGGTCAAGACCGTTTCCAAGAAACATCATCTAACAAACGCACAAAACTACAGAGCTATATACAAGCATTTGACATCAGTACACAATAGAATTTTCAAAAATGTTTTATGCACACATATTTTGACATTTCTGGAGCGTAAATATCTTCTCTGTATAAATGAACATTAATTCCAAAAACAAAAACAAAAAACGATAGCTTGAAGCCCAGCTCGTTCTGTTCGTCCACGAGATCCAGAAAGCAATTGATACAGGCGCCTCGGTAAATGCCGTGTTCTTTGACTACCAGAAGGCGTTCGGTATAGATCCGCGTCGCAACCTAATAAACAAAACACGAGCGTACGGAATATTCGAACAGCTGTGCTATCACGTGACATGTTCTCATAAGTTAAGTCAGTGAGGTGCAATACATCAGCGCCGCTTCTAATCAGCCTAATGCGACAGAAATTATCTACAAATGTATGTCAGAGTTAAACATACAAGGGTTGCCTTTGGAGTTTTGGAGTTTCTATAAACAACCAGCAGTCGTCGCTTCTGAAAAGGGACTGTGCTGTTGTTTTAAACTTCGTCATTCGTTTTTATTAAAACAGTAGGAGGAGTAGGAGGTCTGAAATCGGCAGAACAGTTTGTTTACAATGAGCGTTTGAAGAAGAAGACTTGTGAGGAAATCGATAGTCCACGTGAAGGTTTCCGAGTGAAGATTTTTCATGATCTTCGTAACGATCTAACTCAAACAGCAGTGCCTCTAATCACTAAGTTACGCTAACACTAATCACCTTCTGAAAGTGACTTTTTACAAATGGTTTTCAGAATTTCATCATAATCGTGCTTTCTCCAGAGATGAACTGCGTGAAGGCCAACCGGTATCGACAGTTGTTCCGATAAACATCCATGCTGTGCATAACATGACTGAAATGGATCGGCACGTGACTTTCCGTAAACGGAGGTTCCCTATCTGGCCAAACGTATCCCATGAACCACTGTGTAGTTGCGGAATTGACAACTAGATGTTACGTGAGACGAACCAGCTACTCTAAAACGAGGAGGCGAGCATTGTGTTGTCAGTAAAAAAGCAGTAACACCAGGATAGGTTGTTCAGGAGAGCTCTCTGACTGCGAACGTGGAGTAGTCATTGGCTGCCACCCGAGTAATAAATCCATCCTGGACATTTCAAACTTTCTAAAGCTACCCGAGTCGACTTTTGGTGACGTGACTGTCAAGTGGAAATCCTAGGGCACAACCAGAGCTAAACCAGGTGCGAGCAGACTTCCTTTGCTGACGGACAGGGTCCGTCGACAATTGCGGATGGAGGTTGTGAGTTAACGAGCATTGTGCTCTCATTTAAACATATGACCGAAAGAGTCAGCCCACAGGAATTGTGAAACGAACCCTGTCGTCCAGGACCGCGTGCCACAAAGGGCCCAGATTCACCACGAGATGGGGAATTTCATAGGCGTCTAGTGTCTATTGAGGCCTAAGCGCTGTAGTGTGCGAGTGAGACAGACGAGAACCTACATCATAGCGAAACCCAGTCGAAGGCTTTTGTGGCCGAGGAGACGTAGCAGTGTCAAATAAAGCGGACCTAAGATGGGCCATTAAGGGAATCATTTATGAAAACTATTTAGTAATACAGGGAATCAAGCCCCAGTAATTTTAATCTACCATCCTCCATAAATTTTCATGGTGATCTCAATAAAACTTGAATATTGATCATAACTGTAATAGCTTAGGGTTTACTGTTAAAGTGAAATTAACAAGCTTTGTAACAAAGGCCTGAATGCTGAAATCTGAGCGCGCGGGGTGTTCAGAACACCCCAGGAATCTACAATGGAAGTGCAAGTTCCAAGAAAACAAGCAACAATGTGTCTTGGAGTGTTGTCGGCACCCTGCGCGACTCTTTACGCTGCAGTGCTGCGAGAAAGCGCACAGTTGTGTTCCGTAGCAACTGCTTGTATTTTGTCGCTCTGTACAGTTAGAACAGCTATGGATAGTTACGAAACAGAACAAGAAAAAGTGTGGATTCTTCTGGAAGAGGCCTTAGACGAAACTTTTGAAGGAGGAAAAGTGGAAGAGGAGGAAAAAGTTGTGTGTTCTCTCTCATCACAGTGACACGGAAAACAGAGGATGACGACAACCTGGAACTGGAACCGCTAGTAAGTGCAGCGGATAATGAAAGCAAGCATTTTGTAACATTATCCCTCCCAATAAAAAATATTGGGAGGGATAATGTTACAAAATGAATGAAAAGTTGTCCTACTCGCAACATAAGAACTAGAAGTGCAGACCTCATTATTCACCACCATGGTGTGAAAGCTATCGCAAAATCTGCGAAAACTGCTGTGGACTGTTTGTCGATATTTATAAATTATATAATAATTAGAATGACTACATCGTGTACAAATATTTACATACAACACATACCATCAAATTTCACAAGAGACCGTGATGCCAAATCAACAAATGAGGAAGAAATCAAATCTCTTCTGTGTCTGTTGATACTGGCTGGGCTTTACAGGGCAGGACACCAAAATCTGGAAGATTTGTGAGACATAAATGGTTTTGGGATTGCAATATTTCTTGCAACAATGAGTTTACAGCGCTTTCGTTTCTTGTTGCGTTGTTTGAGATTCGATGATATTCGAGACAGACCACAGAACTTGATCACCTAGCTGCGTTCAGAGAAGTGTTTGAATTATTCATGTCAAACTGTGTCAGTAATTATACTGTGTCTGAATATGACAGTGGATGAACAACTAGTTGCATTTAGAGGCAAATGCAATTCCGTCTGTATGTACCAAGCAAGCATGTGAAATACGGTTTGAAAATTTCACCTTATGTGACGCAAGAACATGGTTTACTTTGGGGATGGAAATCTATGTTGGGAAACAGCCAGAGGGTGCCTTTTCACTGTCATACCCGCCTAAGGAGATGGTAAATAGACTTGTACGGCTTATCGAAGGTACAGGACGCAATGTGACACTAGACAACTGGTTTTGTTCCATACCACTGCCTGAAGAGATCCTGAAAAAGAAACTTACAGTCGTAGGAACTCTTAGAAAGAATAAGAGGGAGCTCCCGCCAGACTTTGTTTACACGAGAGGTCATGAACTTAGAAGCAGCCTTTTTGGATTCAGAAGGGATATCACCATAGTTTCAAATGTGCCAAAGAGCGGCAAAAACGTTATTCTCCTTTCATCTTTGCATCATGACAGTGCCATTGACACTAATACTGTGGAGGAAAAGAAACCAGACACTATAACAATGTACAATAAGACCAAAACAGGTGTGGATACAATAGATGAAATGTGCGCTACTTATTCAGCCTCAAGAAAAACTAGACGCTGGCCACTTGCCCTATTTTTCCGAATGATTGACATTGCTTGCATTAACGCCTTCATCATATACGCAAATAATAACAATTAGAGGATATCCCGAAGCATGTTTTTACGTGATGCCGGAAGGTCATTAGTAAATCCCATAGTAGAATGAAATTATCACTCTACGGCGGAGTGTGCGCTGATATGAAACTTCCTGGCAGATTAAAACTGTGTGCCGGACCGAGACTCGAACTCGGGATCTTTGCCTTTCGCGGGCAAGTGCTCTACCAACTGACCTACCCAAGCACGACTCACGCCCCGTCCATATACCCCATAGTGTGCAAGAGAGCAGCCACTCACTCCCTGCCGAAACATGTTATACAGAAAGCCGCTAAAATGGCGGGAATTGAAGACAGCAACAATGCACCACCTTCTGAACAAAGAATACTGAAGCCCAGGTGCTGCACAATTTGTCTTCGGAGTAACGCACTGTGCTCGATGTTTGAAAGTTATGTGTGTAAAGCATATGAGAAATGTGTGTGAAAAGTGTTACGATAACGCATCCCTATCAGCCAGTCGTAGTGACTGATTTCATAAAATGTTTGTATGAGTTGACTGAATAAATGTTTAATTATATGTATAATGTCTTATACCTGTAATACAGTATGAAGAATAACAGAAATAAATAATTAAACGAAATATTGTAAAAAAATGGGAATTATTGCATATGTTTCAAATAACCCAATTTAATACTAAAGTAATGTTACATAAAACGATAATGTACCGGGAGATAACATTCTAAATAGCCATTTGTGAAGTAAACATATTCGTATCAGTGATATGCTGCACAACAATGTCATTACAGCCACTTTTATTTGGGGTGTTAGCAACACCCCGAGCGACTATTAACGTTACGAAAAGCCGCGCGACCGCATAAGGATTAACGATCGACATTTCATATAGAAGGGCATCATTAAAATGACAAACGGTGTAAGTATCAACTACGTAACTTTATTTGTTTAAAAGATATAGCAAACTTAAATTATCAATATTTTCAGTTAAGCATCAGATCATTTCCTCCACACAAAACACATTAAACGATGACAGCATGACACCTTATTGAATCATTAGGTAATAGAATAGTTATTGTAAAGTTTAATCATAATAGTTACTTTTGTTCTTTATTTATTTTTCAGAAAGAACATCGGTGCAAGGCTACTGGCCATGACATTCAAAGTTAAGAAGGAAACTGTTTTGGTTTTTATGTAAAAGAATTTAACATTTATTGTGTAATGGATATTTTTGTTACTTTATTTAGAACGTGAAAGTGGTCAAGCTTTGATTATTTAAATAGGTTAAAATGGAAAGTAATGTAGAATAAGCTGCAGCCAATCATATGGACGGCTTCAGGAAAGGGAACTGCATTAGTCAGTTGAGCGAAGATGTTCAGCGCGTGCGAAACGCGGTCGGAGACTGGCTGAGGGCAGTTCTGGTCGAGTCACCAAAGGAAACAGTTCGGCTGGAGACGCCAAAGGATTGAGACGCGAAAGCGGTCAGTCGGTCTTTAGGCAGCTAGGAAGAGAAACGACTTAGAAAATTTCGCGTTGTGTGGTATCACGGGACTTTGTCTCTGAGCGGAGAGCAGCCGCGCACCTGGTGTGAACTCTAACTTTTCGTGTGGAGTATAGGACTTGTGTTTGGCGATGTGATTGTGTATGATCGAACTGTCAAATGGATATGCACTCGAGTGTAACAGTAACTCTAAATACAATCATTTTCGCTACTAGTTTGCTTTCTGAATAAACATTATTCAAACCAAATCGCAACTGTGTGGCCTACATCATTTATTCATTTATTTATTTATTTATTGTTCCGTGGACCAAATTAAGGAGCAGTCTCCATGGTCATGGAACGAGTCAATACATGAAATTATAATACGATTGTAGAAACAGATAAAATGAAATAAAAGAAACATAGTCAGGCGACAAGTCGTAAGTTTAAATAAAGAAAATCAACAATGTAACACAATAATTTGCTTAATTTTTTTGCTCTTCCAGGAGGTCCTCGACAGAATAGAAGGAGTGAGCCATGAGGAAACTCTTCAGTTTAGACTTAAAAGAGTTTGGGCTACTGCTAAGATTATTGAGCTCTTGTGGTAGCTTATTGAAAATGGATGCAGCAAAATACTGCACTCCTTTCTGCATAAGAGTCAAGGAAGTGCATTCCACATGCAGATTTGATTTCTGCCTAGTAGTAACTGAGTGAAAGCTGCTAACTCTTGGGAATAAGCTAATATTGCTAACAACAAACGACATTAAAGAAAATACATACTGTGAGGGCAATGTCAGAATTCCCAGACTATAGAATAGGGGTCGACAAGATGTCCTCGAACTTACACCACATATAGCTTGAGCCAAAAATACCCTTTTTGAATCAGAAGAATTTCCCCAAAAGATAATACCATACGACATAAGCGTATGAAAATATGCGACGTAGACTACTTTTCGTGTTGAACTGTCACTTATTTCAGATACTGTTCTAATGGTAAATAAAGCAGCATTTAGTTTCTGAACAAGATCCTGAACATGGGCTTTCCACGACAGCTTACTATCTATCCGAACGCCTAGGAAGTTGAACTGTTCCGTCTCGCTTATAATATGCCCATTCCGTCTGACCAAAATATCGGTTCTTGTTGAATTGTGAGTTAGAAACTGTAAAAACTGAGTCTTACTGTGATTTAGCATCAAATTATTTTCCGCAAGCCACGAACTTATTTCATGAACTACATTACTTAATACTGTTTCAATATTACACACAAGATCCTTCACTACCAAGCTGGTGTCATCAGCAAACAGAAATATTTTTGAATCACCTGTAATACTAGAAGGCGTATCATTTATATAAATAAGAAACAGCAGTGGCCCCAGCACCGACCCTTGGGGAACGCCCCACTTAACAGTGCCCCATTGGGACTGAACATCACTACCAATATTGCGGAGAATTACCTTCTGCTTTCTGTTCTTAAAGTAAGAGGCGAACCAGTTTTAAGCTACTCCCCTTACTCCATAATTGTCCAACTTCTGCAGTAATATTTTGTGGTCAAAACAGTCAAAAGCCTTCGTTAAATCAAAGAAAACACCTAGCGTTCGCAACCTTTTATTTAATCCGTCCAAAACCTCACAGAGAAAAGAGAACATGGCATTTTCAGTTGTTAAACCATTTACAAAACCAAACTGTACATTCGACAGCAAATTATGTGAATTTAAATGCTCCAGTAACCTTGTATATACAACCTTCTCGATTACTTTAGCAAACACCTATGGCATAGAAATAGGTCTAAAATTGTCAACATTATCCCTGTCTCCCTTTTTGTAAAGTGGCTTCACTACAGAGTACTTTAATCGGTCAGGAAACTGACCACTCCTAAAGGAAAAGTTACAGATATGGCTCACTACTGGGCTAACATACATAGAACAATACTTTAGTATTCTGCTAGATACCCCGTCATATCCATGAGAGTTCTTGGTCTTTATGATTTAATTATTAACTCAATCTCCCTCTTGTATCATGGAGGAGCATTTCAGGTAACAGTCTCAAAACACTTTTTTCTAAGAGCGCTATATGATTCCCTGTTGGGACTAGGTTTCTATGTAGTTCACCTGCTATATTCAGGAAGTGATTATTAAATACTGTACATATATGCGACTTATCAGTAACACGGACATTCCCACTACGCACTGATTCTATATCCTCGACCTGTCTCTGCAGACCAGCCACTTCCTTTACGACTGACCACATGATTTTAATTTTATCCTGAGATTTAGCTATTCTATCTGCATACCACATACTTTTTGCCTTCCTAATAACATTTTAAGCACCTTACAATACTGTTTGTAATGGGCTGCTGCATTTAGATTTTGCCTGTTTTTAATGTTTTGATACAATTGCCACTTTGTTCTACAAGATATTCCTATCCCTCTAGTCAGCCACCCAGGCTGCCTGTTTGTGCTAGTACCCTGTTTTGAACGTTCTAACGGAAAGCAACATTCAAAGAGCACGAGAAAAGTCTTGAGAAAATCATTATATTTATCATCTACTGTATCAGCGCTATAAACATCTTGCCACTCTTGTTCCTTGATAAGGTTTACAAAGGTCTCTACAGAAACTGGATCAGCTTTCCTAAACAGTTGATAACTATATTTAACATGTGTCGCAGCACAAAAATCTTTTAGAGTTAAAATTTGTGCATCATGATCTGAAAGGCCATTCACCTTTTTGCTAACAGAATGCCCTTCTAGTAATGAGGAATGAACAAAAATGTTGTCTATGGTTATTCTACTGATCCCTTGCACTCTCGTTGGAAAGAATACTGTTTGCGTAAGATTATATGAATTAAGGAGGTCTACCAGCATCCTTTTCCTTGCACAATCACTTATACAATTAATATTGAAGTCACCACATATAACTAACTTTTTGTATTTCCTATAAAGTGAACTAAGAACCTCCTTTAGCTTTAGCAAAAATGTTGTGAAATCGGAGTCTGGGGATCTATAAATAACAATTAGAAGTTAAGCTCCACTAAATTTAACCACACCTGCACAACATTCAAACACCTTTTCAATGCACTACTTTGAAACATGAACTGACTCAAATGGGATGCCGTTTTTCACATATATGGCTACTCCCCCACGCCGCAAAGAGCTCCTAGAAAAGCTGCCAGCCAACCTGTATCCCGGTAAAGGAAGCCTCTGAATTATCTCCTTATTTAAGAAGTGTTCAGATATACTAATAATTTCAGAATCAACATCTATAAGCAGTTCACTACCTTTATCTCTAATACCTTGTATATTTTGATGAAATATACTAATTCCCTCATTACTCAGATACCTAAGCTTTGTCAAAAGCGGTTCCTTTATTAGAGAGACTTCCCTTAAGGAGGAATACCTATCAGCTGACTTCAATCTAAAAAAGGTGCAGCTCTAACACCCACTACTGCAGGAATTTTCCCGTGAGTGATCCCATCACCTCCACCTATGCTGTCACCTATAAGCTTTGCCACCCTCCCCTTCCCATACGTGTTGAGGTGCAGGCCATGTCTAGTGAAACTCGTCCTGCTGATAGACTCCACCGACACCACTGAAATGTGACCCATGCTTTCTGTCATCAGCGCACCCCCAGGTCTCATGTTATTACGCCTGACGGCTGTATTAAGATGAGGCCGATCGTGACGCTGAAACAGTTCCACGAAATGCACATTCGTGTTGCCAGTCTGAGTGGCTATCTTTTCCAGGTCACCATCTGTGTCATACTCCCCATCCCTATCAATACTGTTACCAGCCCCACCCACAATCACTACCTGATCCTCTTTAGTAAAATCCCTACATAGCCCCCCTATGTTAACAGTCACCTGAGCCAATCCTTCATTAGGCTTAACAATGCTGGTGACCTGGTAGTCACTCCCCAACACTTCCTGCAACTGCTGGCCTACACCTCTGCCATGAGAACTACCTAACAGCAGAACCTTCTTCTTTCTCTTAGACTTTGCAACTGTCCTAGCCACCGTAACTGCTGAGGTCTGCTGCATACTTCCTACATCTACAGCTACTAGAGATTCCTCTCCACTAGACTCTGACAGTTGGTCATATCTATTGCAAACAACAATAGTAAAACTGTCTGAAAATCTCCTTCTCCTAGCAGATCTCTTGCCAACAGCCAGTTCCCATTCCCCAACCCCCTTCTCCCTCCTCATCCTATCTACCTCCCCCTGTGCGTTTTTCAACTGCACCTGAAGGGCACAGATCTTACGCTCCTGCTCCTGTATCAACTTACTCTTGCTACATAACCTGCAGTTCCAGGAGAGGATCTCACCAGAAGGCCCACTGGCTTCCCCACAGCATTCCTCCCCAGTGAAAATACTTCGAACAAGTCTCACACGGCAATCCACTACTCACGAACCTACGGCAATGCCCACACTTCTCACTCATAACTTTACAGTTATTGAAACAAGAAAACTACGTTACCTACGTTCCGCTATGACAGTAAGACGATGTTAAAAAACTGACTACAATAATCACAAACTTACTCTACAAGGGAAGTAACTACTATTATCAACAGTATTAATCAACCACAAATGAGAATATAACAAAAGACTAACACAGAAAGAAAATCAAACGTCTAATGACACAGTAACGAAACTGAAAACAGTTCCCAAAAAGTTCTTCTGAAATTATTTCACCAGAAAACACCAAGAACACCGGTTGAAGACTACTAAACGTCCTTAATAAACCACTATACACAAATAATTAATTAGTACTTAGCTTTCGATGCGCCGCTACAGCTGCAACTGGTCAGCGCGGAATGTAAACACATGTAAGAGGTTAAGTTGCCCGATACGAAACACTCACAAATATCAGGTCACAACACAAGAAAGGCAGAGGTGAATGAAGAAACCACTAAAAGTCACTTATATAGTAAATATTATCACAAAACCGTTAAAATATGTATCTGAAACCTGAAAATATATAAAAACTTAGAGAGCGATCTCACACGCAGGCACTCGCTTATGACGTCACACCAAAGATGGGTTGTTAATTTAGCTCCCGATATTATTATTACTGTTATTATATGTTATATTAACTTTGTATTTCGAAAACTTGCCATCAGCCACACAATTTAACCAAAAGGTCACAAGTGTCTAATTTAGGGCGTGTAATGTGACACATGCAGTTCAACCCCTTAGACGAGTTTGAGCCAAGGCATTTCGACGAAGAGGAACAGCATGTGAGCCCGAACATCTGTTTTTTCGTGACGCGATTTTGATGGAATAAAACCTATACGTTACCCCAAATACGCTCAAGTTACCTGTGGAAACCACATGAAAATTCACCTAGCAGTTTCGTAGACCAGCATGTACAAACAGGCAGACACGACAGTTTTGGGTAGAACTTTAAACCACGATATCTTTTTCCCGAGATCCCAAAGGTACGCTCGAGTTACTTGTGAAATCCCCTTGACAATTCATCTAACAGTTTTTGAGATCAGTGTGTTCAAATAGACACACAGCGGTTTTAGATAAAACTTTAAATCTCGGTATCTTTTTTTCTGTGATCCGATTTTGATTAACTAACCTTATATACTGCAAAATACTAACGCGAATTGTTTACAGACGAATGGAAAAACTGGTAGAAGCCGACCTCTGGGAAGATCAGTTTGGGTTCCGTAGAAATGTTGGAACACGTGAGGCAATACTGACCCTACGACTTACCGTAGAAGAAAGATTAAGGAAAGGCAAACCTACGTTTCTAGCATTTGTAGACTTAGAGAAAGCTTTTGATAATGTTGACTGGAATACTCTCTTTCAAATTCTAAAGGTGGCAGGGGTAAAATACAGGGAGCGAAAGGCTATTTACAATTTGTACAGAAACCAGATGGCAGTTATAAGAGTCGAGGGGCATGAAAGGGAAGCAGTGGTTGGGAAGGGAGTGAGACAGGATTGTAGCATCTCCTCGGTGCTATTCAATCTGTATATTGAGCAAGCAGTAAAGGAAACAAAAGAAAAATTTGGAGTAGGTATTAAAATCCATGGAGAAGAAATAAAAACTTTGAGATTCGCCGATGTCATTGTAATTCTGTCAGAGACAGCAAAGGACTTGGAAGAGCATCTGAACGGAATGGACAGTGTCTTGAAAGGAGGGTATAAGATGAACATCAACAAAAGCAAAGCAAGGATAATGGAATGTAGTCGAATTAAGTCGGGTGATGCTGAGGGAATTAGAGTAGGAAAGGAGACACTTAAAGTAGTAAAGGAGTTTTGCTATTTGGGGAGCAAAATAACTGATGATGGTCGAAGTAGAGAGGATTTAAAATGTAGACTGGCATTGACAAGGAAAGCGTTTCTGAAGAAGAGAAATTTGTTAACATGGAGTATAGATTTAAGTGTCAGGAAGTCGTTTCTGAAAGTATTTGTATGGAGTGTATCCATGTATGGAAGTGAAACATGGACGATAAATAGTTTAGACAAGGAGAGAATAGAAGCTTTCGAAATGTGGTGCTACAGAAGAACGCTGAAGATTAGATGGGTAGATCACATAACTAATGAGGTGGTATTGAGCAGAATTGGGGAGGAGTTTGTGGCACAACTTGACCAGAAGAAGGGATCGGTTGGTAGGACATGTTCTGAGGCATCAAGGGATCACCAATTTAGTTCTGGAGGGCAGCGTGGAGGGTAAAAATCGTAGAGGGAGACCAAGAGATGAATACACTAAGCCAGGGCTTCCCACCCTTATCAGCCGGTGGACCCCTTCTTCAGTCCAAAATACATGGCGGACCCCTAGTCAGTCAAGAGCACAGTAACTTTAAATTTCAGAGCGAAACCCTTGCGGACTGAAAGCTTCTTAGTGTAAGTTCCATGTTCCCAATGAACCCCCCTGCCCCCCCTCGCCCCTCGAAGTAATCGACATATGAAATAGGTAGTGCACTGACAAAGCAAGTTTAACATTTAATGATGCCTGGGGCCGCATGCGTGCCAGCGAATGCTGTGACTGGTCGACAAAGCTCGCTCCGCGCATGCGTAAAAGGTTTCAGCGCATCTACCGCCGTGAGCCAGTGCACAAATGACCCCCGTATTGTTGCGAAACAGGCTTTCACAGAAGCCACATTCTCCGGCACTAAACTGTGTATGCGTTCTCACTTAGGAAACGCAAAGGCTGCTTGGTAATACGACCTGAAGTAAAAGTACACATTTTTTTCACACGAAAAAAAAAAGTGATGAATTTGGTTTTCACATTTTTATTCAATAATTTTACACGATTTAGTGAAGGGTGGCCGCGGACCCCCTAGAAAGAGCCGGCGGACCGCTAAGGGGTCCGCGGACCACACGTTGGGAAGCCCTGCACTAAGCAGATTCAGAAGGATGTCGGTTGCAGTAGGTACTGGGAGATGAAGAAGCTTGCACAGGATAGAGTAGCATGGAGAGCTGCATCAAACCAGCCTCAGGAATGAAGACCACAACAACAACAACAACCTTATATTTTGCCCCAAGCTACGCTCCAGTTACTTGCGAAAACCCCATCAAAATTCGTCTGGTCGCTTTGGAGATTAGCGTGTTAAAATAGAGAGGCACGACAATTTTACAGTTTCATAATTAGTGAACAATGTAACTCTTACGCCCTCTGTCGAGTTCAGTGCAAGATCCGTGTTTAAGCGTTTGGCCACTGTGGGTGTACACCGTCAGATGAGCTGACAGCCAGTCGTGGTGTGCTTGTGTGTTTGCAGAAGCTGGCAGGCGGCAAGCGCAGCGGCTCGAGCAGCCGGCCCTGGTTCCTGGACTCGTGGAGTTCGTGCACCAAAGAGTCGCCGGCGGGCACGGGCCAGCGCTGCTGCGAGGAGTGTGGGCAGCCGGACTGTGCGGGGGCGAACAACGACGCCGCGGAGGACATCCAGGTGAGCCAACGTCTGGACCTCGAAAGCTTTACTGCTGTGAGGACGGTGGCTGGCCAGATAGAGTGTAGGCTGGCAATGACGCCGCAGTGGACATCCAAGTGAGGCAACGTCTGGAAGCTGAGAGCACAGTGGCACACTTGTACTGCTGTGAAGGGTGTGAGCAACCAGACTGCATGCAGGCTGGCGATGACACAGCAGTGAACATACAGTTGTTGATAATTCTTCCGGGTTATAAGGCCGTGGTCCATGGGATACTTCTATTCCTAACGTTTCGTCCAATACTACATTGGACATCCTCAGAGGTATGGCTGGTCCTGTTGAGTCCTGCCGACTGACGAGTCGGGCGTCGGAGTGCGGCCTAAATACCGAGGAAAGTGGGCGTGGTCCAGCTTGCACATAGTAGCAGAGAGAAAACTAGTCAAAGATAAAATGTAACCATCGATAATAGTCCGTCATAGATAAAAATCACTTATCGATTCTGTAACGCCACTGTCCATATCTCCCTTAATTTCAAGGCATCTTCTTTTCTATTAAAATTATCTTCATGTTTATAAATTTCAGTAGCCTCCCTATACAGTCGTGGATAATAGCTCGTGGTAGCACTTAAAACTGTAGTTTCAGAAAACTTAACTACATGGTCACCGGACTGAAGTGCATGTTCCGCAACGGCCAATTTATGTATTTTACCCAGTCGCCAAAGACCTTCATGCTCGTTTACCCTCGTATTCACCTTTCTTTTCGTAGTACCAATATAGACCTTGCCAAAGATACACGGAATTTTATACACACCGCTAGATGATAATGGTGGCCTTCTATCTTTAACAGAACGAAGTACTTGTCCTATTTTTCTGGTAGGTTTGAATACCGGTTTCACTTTATGTTTCAGCAAAATTTTGCCGATTCCATCTGTAACCTTACTAATGAAAGGTAAAGACACCGTGTTCGTCCATTGTTGTGTACCATCCTTGTCCTTTGGCCTGCTGTAATTAGGTCTTAAAACTCTATTAATTTCTTTGTTTGAGTACTCATTCTTCTCGAAGGCCTGTTTCAGATGATTCAGTTCCGTATCCAGATGTTCCGGCGTACAAATCCGTTTTGCTCTGTCCACTAAACTTTTGATTGCACCTCTTTTTTGCTGTGGGTGATAATTGGAGTTCTTATGTAAGTATCTATCAGTATGTGTGCACTTTCGAAACACTTTATGTTTTAGATTGCCATCGGTCTGTCTCATGACTAACACATCGAGAAACGAAATAGCCTGGTCTTTTTCCACTTCAATGGTAAACTGAATTTTAGGGTTTATGCTATTAAGATAATCAAAAAATTCGTCTAAGGCTTTTTTACCGCGTGTCCAAACCACGATTGTGTCGTCTACATAACGATCTTCCCCCCATGAACCATGGACCTTGCCGTTGGTGGGGAGGCTTGCGTGCCTCAGCGATACAGATAGCCGTACCGTAGGTACAACCACAACGGAGGGGTATCTGTTGAGAGGCCAGACAAACGTGTGGTTCCTGAAGAGGGGCAGCAGCCTTTTCAGTAGTTGCAAGGGCAACAGTCTGGATGATTGACTGATCTGGCCTTGTAACAATAACCAAAACGGCCTTGCTGTGCTGGTACTGCGAACGGCTGAAAGCAAGGGGAAACTACATCCGTAATTTTTCCCGAGGGCATACAGCTTTACTGTATGATTAAATGATGATGGAGTCCTATTGGGTAAAATATTCCGGAGGTAAAATAGTCCCCCATTCGGATCTCCGGGCGGGGACTACTCAAGAGGATGTCGTTATCAGGAGAAAGAAAACTGGCGTTCTACGGATCGGAGCGTGGAATGTCAGATCCCATAATCGGGCAGGTAGGTTAGAAAATTTAAAAAGGGAAATGGATAAGTTAAAGTTAGATATAGTGGGAATTAGTGAAGTTCGGTGGCAGGAGGAACAAGACTTCTGGTCAGGTGACCACAGGGTTATAAACACAAAGTCAAATAGGGGTAATGCAGGAGTAGGTTTAATAATGAATAGGAAAATAGGAACGCGGGTAAGCTACTACAAACAGCTTAGTGAACGCATTATTGTGGCCAAGATAGATACGAAGCCCACACATACTACAGTAGTACAAGTTTACATGCCAACTAGCTCTGCAGATGACGAAGAAATTGAAGAAATGTATGATGAAATAAAAGAAATTATTCAGATAGTGAAGGGAGACGAAAATTTAATAGTCATGGGTGACTGGAATTCGAGTGTAGGAAAAGGGAGAGAAGGAAACGTTGTAGGTGAATATGGATTGGGGCTAAGAAATGAAAGAGGAAGCCGCCTGGTAGAATTTTGCACAGAGCACAACTTAATCATAGCTAACACTTGGTTTAAGAATCATGATAGAAGGTTGCATACATGGAAGAACCCTGGAGATACTAAAAGGTATCAGATAGATTATATAATGGTAAGACAGAGATTTAGGAACCAGGTTTTAAATTGTAAGACATTTCCAGGGGCAGATGTGGACTCTGACCACAATCTATTGGTTATGACCTGTAGATTAAAACTGAAGAAACTGCAAAAAGGTGGGAATTTAAGGAGATGGGACCTGGATAAACTGAAAGAACCAAAGGTTGTACAGAGTTTCAGGGAGAGCATAAGGGAACAATTGACAGGAATGGGGGAAAGAAATACTGTAGAAGAAGAATGGGTAGCTTTGAGGGATGAAGTAGTGAAGGCAGCAGAGGATCAAGTAGGTAAAAAGACGAGGGCTAGTAGAAATCCTGGGGTAACAGAAGAAATATTGAATTTAATTGATGAAAGGAGAAAATATATAAATGCAGTAAATGAAGCAGGCAAAAAGGAATACAAACGTCTCAAAAATGAGATCGACAGGAAATGCAAAACGGCTAAGCAGGGATGGCTAGAGGACAAATGTAAGGATGTAGAGGCTTGTCTCACTAGGGGTAAGATAGATACTGCCTACAGAAAAATTAAAGAGACCTTTGGAGAGAAGAGAACGACTTGTTTGAATATCAAGAGCTCAGATGGCAACCCAGTTCTAAGCAAAGAAGGGAAGGCAGAAAGGTGGTCTATACAAGGGCGATGTACTTGAGGATAATATTATGGAAATGGAAGAGGATGTAGATGAAGATGAAATGGGAGATACGATACTGCGTGAAGAGTTTGACAGAGCACTGAAAGACCTGAGTCGAAACAAGGCCTCCGGAGTAGACAACATTCCATTGGAACTACTGACGGCCTTGGGAGAGCCAGTCCTGACAAAACTCTACCATCTGGTGAGCAAGATGTATGAAACAGGCGAAATACCCTCAGTCTTCAAGAAGAATATAATAATTCCAATCCCAAAGAAAGTAGGTGTTGACAGATGTGAGAATTACCGAACACTCAGTTTAATAAGCCACAGCTGCAAAATACTAACACAAATTCTTTACAGACGAATGGAAAAACTTGTAGAATCCGACCTCGGGGAAGATCAGTTTGGATTCCGTAGAAATACTGGAACACGTGAGGCAATACTGACCTTACGACTTATCTTAGAAGAAAGATTAAGGAAAGGCAAACCTACGTTTCTAGCATTTGTAGACTTGGAGAAAGCTTTTGACAATGTTGATTGGAATACTCTCTTTCAAATTCTGAAGGTGACAGGGGTAAAATACAGGGAGCGAAAGGCTATTTACAATTTGTACAGAAACCAGATGGCAGTTATAAGAGTCGAGGGACATGAAAGGGAAGCAGTGGTTGGGAAGGGAGTAAGACAGGGTTGTAGCCTCTCCCCGATGTTATTCAATCTGTATATTGAGCAAGCAGTAAAGGGAACAACAGAAAAATTCGGAGTAGGTATTAAAATCCATGGAGAAGAAATAAAAACTTTGAGGTTCGCCGATGACATTGTAATTCTGTCAGAGACAGCAAAGGACTTGGAAGAGCAGTTGAACGGAATGAATGGTGTCTTGAAGGGAGGATATAAGATGAACATCAACAAAAGCAACACGAGGATAATGGAATGTAGTCGAATTAAGTCGGGTGATGTTGAGGGTATTAGATTAGGAAATGAGACACTTAAAGTAGTAAAGGAGTTTTGCTTATTGGGGAGCAAAATAACTGATGATGGTCGAAGTAGAGAGGATATAAAATGTAGACTGGCAATGGCAAGGAAAGCGTTTCTGAAGAAGAGAAATTTGTTAACATCGAGTATAGATTTAAGTGTCAGGAAGTCATTTCTGAAAGTATTTGTATGGAGTGTAGCCATGTATGGAAGTGAAACATGGACGGTAAATAGTTTGGACAAGAAGAGAATAGAAGCTTTCGAAATGTGGTGCTACAGAAGAATGCTGAAGATTAGATGGGTAGATCACATAACTAATGAGGAGGTACTGTATAGGATTGGGGAGAAGAGGAGTTTGTGGCACAACTTGACCAGAAGAAGGGATCGGTTGGTATGACATGTTCTGAGGCATCAAGGGATCACCAATTTAGTATTGGAGGGCAGCGTGGAGGGTAAAAATCGTAGGGGGAGACCAAGAGATGAATACACGAAGCAGATTCAGAAGGATGTAGGTTGCAGTAGGTACTGGGAGATGAAGAAGCTTGCACAGGATAGAGTAGCATGGTGAGCTGCATCAAACCAGTCTCAGGAATGAAGACCACAACAACAACAACATAACTATACCAACAACATGATTTCTTATTTGCTTTATTCAACGCTAATTGTTCAAATACGAGGGTAAAGGAGCATAAAAGTCTTTGCCGACTGGGTAAAATAGATAAATCGGCCTTTGCGGAACATGCACTTCCGTCCGGTGACCATGTAGTTCAATTTTCTGAAACTACAGTTTTAAGTGCTACCATGAACTATTATCCACGACTGCATAAGGAGGCTATTGAAAGTCATAAACACGAAGATAATTTTAATAGAAAAGAAGATGCCTTGAAATTAATCGAGATATGGACAGTCTGCTTCCCTTTCATACCCCTCGACTCTTATAACTGCCATCTGGTTTCTGTACAAATTCTAAATAGCCTTTCGCTCCCTGTATTTTACCCTTGGCACCTTCAGAATTTGAAAGAGAGTATTCCAGTCAACATTGTCAAAAGCTTTCTCTAAGTCTACAAATGCTAGAAACGTAGGTTTGCCTTTCCTTAATCTTTTTTCTAAGATAAGTCGTAGGGTCAATATTGCCTCACGTGTTCCAACACTTCTACGGAACCCAAACTGATCTTCCCCGAGGTCGGCGTCTACCAGTTTTTCCACGGCCTTAAAACCCGGAAGAATGATCAACAACAGTACCATCTAGTCGTGAAAGCCTTCATTGTATGATTAGAGAACATACAGGTGAGGTAAAATCTGAACGCTAAAAACACTACAGCACACCGCACTTGCAACGATCCTGTGGCTGCACGAAAAGCGTTATTCAAAATGGTGGCATTGCTGTCAGGGTTCCTCCGAGTCGTAATCCGTAGATAACGGTGATGCACAGCAGAAGTAGCCATAGGGCGGCCTGAGTGAGGCGTGTCATCGACAGTTCCTGTATTTCTGTATCTCCTCCATGTCCGAAAAACATCGCTTTGGTTCACTCCCAGACACCTGGACACTTCCCTTGTCGAGAGCCCTTCGTGGCACAAAGTAACAATGCGGACGCTATCGAACCGCGGTATTGACCCTCTAGGAATGGTAAACTACAGACAACACGAGCCGTGTACCTCCTTCCTGGTGGAAAGACTGGAACTATCGGCTGTCGGACCCCGTCCGTCTAAAAGGTGCTGCTAATGCATGGTTGTTTACATCTTTGGGCGGGTTTAGTGACATCACTGAACAGTCAATGGGACTGTGTCTGTGATACAATATCCACAGTCAACGTCTGTCTTCAGGAGTTCTGGGAATCGGGGTGATGCAAAACTTTTTTTGATGTGTGTAGTATTCAGCTTGTAAAATCATGAGTTACCGCAGATGACATCGACATTTGACAATGTGTTCAGAAGGTGTCACGCTGCTGTTCATGCAGACAGACGTCATTTCTATCATTTGAAGTAACTAAAAGTAAGCTTAATTTAGTAGCATTGCATGTTTATGTCCTACTCAGGGTAGAAGCTGTAGAATTACCGGTACTATGCTGTCCATGTTTACTGGATGGCGTATCTAAAGTTCGTAGCAGCTTCTACTATGTTAATACACTGTTCATCGATGGCATTGATTTTCTTCTTCTCCGTCGACTGGAGTATGGAAGAATAGAGCAGTCTATATTACATGGGGCAGTCAAATGAAAACGAGACAAATGGGAAAAAATCAAGTGAACTGTTTATTATTTCGAAAGTAATCGCCGTAACTTAATAGATTTATCCCACTGTGAGACAAGACGATCAGTGCCTTCATGGAAAAATGTTTGCGATTGCCTACGGAAACATAATTGTACCCAGGCGTGCATCTCTTCGTCCGCAACAAATTGTAGGCTACGACGTCTTTCTTCATGGATCGAAAAATATGGAAACAGCATGGGAGAGATCCTGGCTGTATGGAATATGTGTAAAGGCTTCCCAGCGAAACTTCTACAGCGTGCTCGGAACAACGTTGGCAACATGTGGCCGGTCATACTGCTAGAGAACGATGCCGTCCTCAACAGTCCTGGTCGTTTGAAGTTGATGGCGCGTTTCAGTTTTAGAAAAGTATCCACTTACCACAGTGCGTTAATTGTAGCGATCTCTCCTCATGCGATTTCCATATTTTTTTGGTTGCCCGAAGAAAAACATCCGTGGCCGTTGATTTGCTTCGGACGAAGAGGTGAACGCCCAGGTACAATCATAGTTCCGTAGGCAACCACAAACGTTTTTTCATGAAGGCATCGATCATTTTGTCTCACAGTGGGACAAGTGTATTAACAGCTGTAGCGATTACTTTTGAAATAATAAACTTTTTGTGTACTTTTTTTCATCTACCTCGTTTCGCTCTGATTGCCCCTTGTATTTCACGTACATGTCAACTCTTTCTGCTGACGCTGCAACGTTACACTATGTTTTGTCACTTGCCGTGCGGTGTCTTTCTCATAATTCTGTGATCTGTGAAACATACTTGTGTCCGGTGCTGAAAACAGTTCAGTATCGACGAACAGTCACAAGATACACGGAACTGGCACCATTACAACACCAAAAAATGTACAGTATTCTTCGCCTCACTTTACTTGCGCGTATATCACAGGCCAAACTATTTTAAAATGAACAATTCAGTTAATATCTTCGCTACTTGCCGAGGCTCTAAGTCGATCTCATTACGTCCACAATCTTAAGGTTGCTTTGAAGCAAAATTTGTGCATCTTTGTGGGTGATCAGCTTCACAATACAGTCCCCAATTATTATTAAGACATGGCATTCTTTTTTACGATTAGTACGACTTCTTCTGAATTTTGGGTTTCTATATTGGGGACTTCTTAAATATGGTTATATTCCTGTCGTTAGCTGCTCAGAAGCTGATACTACTGCATGCGTTACGATCAACGATTGCTTCTCTTAGTGTACATTTCAACGAGGACTCCCGGGGCGAAATTTGTGCACATCAGTCCCTGGTAGGTGCTGGTGTTTATTTTTTTTTTTACATTTTTATTGATGTATTTTGTAAGTTTGCGACCAGAGATTACTTACACCCAACTACACAACATTTCGTATGACTAGCAGAACATGACAATAGTGGGGGAAAACATTTGTCATGGACCCACAATATAAAAAAATACAAATGAGTATAGAACATGCATTCAAGTTTTGTGTTACGAGGACTAGATCATTAGTAAACTGTAATCAAGGCACGCCCGGTTATCCGTGCGGTCTAACGCACGGCTTTCCGGATTGGGAAGGAACGCCTGGTCTCCGGTACGAATCCACCAGGCGGACTTGGGTCGAGGTCCGGTGAGCCGGCCAGTCTGTGGATGGTTCCCATTATTCCGCCTCAGTTACACTATGTCGGCGATTGCTGCACAAACAAGTTCTTCACGTATGCGTACACCACCATTACTCTATTACTCTAACATGCAAACATCGGGGTTTCACTCGTCTGGTGTGAGACGTTCCCTGGGGATGGGGGGGGGGGGGTCCACCAGGGGCCAAAATGCACAATAACCCTGAAAGAGTGGTTCGGTGTGGGGCGGTGGAAGGGTGAAGTGGACTGCGGTAGTCGTCGTGGTGTTGTGGACCACTGCGGCTGGGCCGGGAACGGAGCCTCTCCGTCGTTTCTAGGCCCCCGGTTAACGTACAATACAACATAAAGTGTAATCAATGGCAAATTTAAAAACAGCCTTTTAAATAAGTATTGGACAACATACACCATAAAATAAAAGATCATAGCATTATTTATAATGTACAAAATTGCAATAATACAACACCGCAATTTAGAATTTTGCAAAATATTATTGTAGCCTCTCCCCGATGATATTCAATCTGTATATTGAGCAAGCAGTGAGGGAAACAAAAGAAAAATTTGGAGAAGAAATAAAAACTTTGAGGTTCGCCGATGACATTGTAATTCTGTCGGAGACAGCAAAGGACTTGGAAGAGCATTTGAACGGATTGGATAGCGTCTTGAAAGGAGGATATAAGATGAACATCAACAAAATCAAAACGAGGATAATGGAATGTAGTCGAATTAAGTCGGGAGATGCTGAGGGTATTAGATTAGGAAATGAGACACTTAAAGTAGTAAAGGAGTTTTGCTATTTGGGGAGCAAAATAACTGATGATGGTCGAAGTAGAGAGGATATAAAATGTAGACTGGCAATAGCAAGGAAAGCGTTTCTGAAGAAGAGAAATTTGTTAACATCGAGTATAGATTTAAGTGTCAGGACGTCATTTCTGAAAGTATTTGTATGGAGTGTAGCCATGTATGGAAGTGAAACATGGACGATAAATAGTTTGGACATGAAGAGAATAGAAGCTTTCGAAATGTGGTGCTACAGAAGAATGCTGAAGATTAGATGGGTAGATCACATAACTAATGAGGAGGTATTGAATAGAATGGGGGATAAGAGGAGTTTGTGGCACAACTTGACTAGAAGAAGGGATCGATTGGTAGGACATGTTCTGAGGCATAAAGGGATCACCAATTTAGCATTGAAGGGCAGCGTGGGGGGTAAAAGTCGTAAAGGGAGACCAAGAGATGAATACACCAAGCAGATTCAGAATGTTGTAGGTTGCAGTAGGTACTGGGAGATGAAGAAGCTTGCACAGGATAGAGGAGCATGGAGAGCTGCATCAAACCAGTCTCAGGACTGAAGACCACAACAACAACAACAACAACAACATTATTTACAATGACGTGCGATAAGTGACATACATAAATATTCGGTGAAAAACATTCAGTAGCCAATATCACAGAAATTCGTCTTTATTTTTGCAATTGGTTTAAACAGATGTAACTGTCGTCTTCTGGTCTTCAAATATGACAGTTACATCTGTTAAAAATAATGACGAACTTATACAATCGGTTTCAACAGTCTTAGCTGTCATCTTCAGGTCTTTTTCTTTTTTGTAGTAAAACATGTTAATTTTACGCTGACTTCATCCACTTGACATCTCTTGCGTGAGGTCAGCGTAAAATGAAGATGCTTTATTACAAAAAAATCGTTAAGACCTGAAGATGACGGCTAAAACTGTTGAAGCCGATTGTCTCGAATAATAAAACATTTTGTGTGATTTTGGCTTCTGAATCGTTTTAAACAATTGAGATTATATGTGAATAATTGACGAATGACTGTGTCGGTTGAGGAAGCAAGCCTGCCATAAAGGCTTTCAGATGTGGGTCAGATCTCCTCTGGAATAGCGTTTATTTGTAAGTGGTTGTGAATCTTTGTGTTCCTAATGAATGATGGAGCCGTTAATATGATGCGCAATACTTTATTCAGAAGAACCTGAAGTTTGCAGAGACGTGTAGATGCGCCATGTCACCATATGCTGGTCATATTACTGATTTGTAAAGTAGGAAACTGTTTTTCCTGTTCCTATTCTGTTAAAGAATGTATACAGGGTGGTCCATTGATCGTGACCGGGCCAAATATCTCACGAAATAAGCGTCAAACGAACGAAATTTGTCTAGCTTGAAGGGGGGAAACCAGATGGCGCTATGGTTGGCCCGCTAGATGGTGCTGCCATAGGTCAAAAGGATATCAACTGCGTTTTTTTTTTTTTTTTAATAGGAACCCCCATCTTTTCCGTGTGTGTGTGTGTGTGTGTGTGTGTGTGTGTGTGTGTGTGTGTGTTTGGGGCTTGCGACCGCTCAACGTCGAGGTTATCAGAGCCCTTAAAGAATGTAAGCCGCGCGGAGTGGCCGAGCGGTTTGAGGCGCCGTGTCACGGATGGCGCGGCCCCTCCCGCCGGAGGTTGGAGTCCTCCCTCGGACATGCGTATGTGTGTTTTTCTTAGCGTAAGTTAGTTCAAGTAGTGTTGAAGTCTAGGGACCGATGACTTTAACAGTTTGGTCCCATAGAAATTAACATACTTTTGAACAAAGAATGTAAGGCAGCTAACACGATGTGTGCTTCGTTGGCAACGTCCGTTTTACGTTTCTTAAAAGCAAGACGTTTATCGAGGTGTGAACTCCCAGGTAGTTGGCGGAGTCCGTACAAGGAATACCTTCGCTGAACAATAGGAGTGGGGTATGTAAGTCTCTTCTTTTTCTTGCATACAACGTAGTTTGACTTTTGCCACTTTTATTTTGACCCAGAACGTCTTAAACTGTTTTTCACACTGTACTAGAGCCCGCTGGAGTTTTTTTTGAAAGTTCGGTAAGTTGATGTCAGTGTATTGTATTATCATCAGCAAAGGAATCTACACTACTGGCCATTAAAATTGCTACACCACAAAGACGACGTGCTACAGACGCGAAATGTAAACGGCAGGAAGAAGATGCTGTGATATGCAAATTATTAGCTTTTCAGAGCATTCACACAAGGTTGGCGCCGGTGGCGAAACCTACAACGTGCTGACATGAGGAATGTTTCCAAGCGATTTCTCATACACAAACAGCAGTTGACCGGCGTTGCGCGGTGAAACGTTGTTGTGATGCCTCGTGTAAGGAGGAGAAATGCGTACCATCACGTTTCCGACTTTGATAAAGGTCGGATTGTAGCCTATCGCGATTGCGGTTTATCGTATCGCGACATTGCTGCTCGCGTTGGTCGAGATCCAATGACTGTTAGCAGAATGTGGAATCGGTGGGTTCAGGAGGGTAATGCGGAACGCCGTGCTGGATCCGAAAGGGCAGTCGAGATGAAAGGCATCCACATGGCTGTAACTGATAGTGCAGCCACGTCTCGATCTCTGAGTCAAGAGATGGGGACGTTTGCAAGACAACAACTATCTGCACGAACAATTCGACGACGTTTTCAGCAGCATGGACTATCAGCTCGGAGACCATGGCTGCGGTTACCTTTGACGCTGCATCACAGACAGGAGTGCCTGCGATGGTGTACTCAACGACGAACCTGGGTGCACGAATGACAAAACGTCATTTTTTCGGATGAATCCAGGTACTGTTTACAGCATCATGATGGTCGCATCCGTGTTTGGTGAACGCACATTGGAAGCGTGTATTCGCCATCGCCATACTGGCGTATCACCCGGCGTCATGGTATGGGGCACCACTGGTTACACGTCTCCGTCACCTCTTGTACGCATTGACGGCATTTTGAACACTGGACATTACATTTCAGATGTGTTACGACCCGTGGCTCTACCGTTCATTCGATCCCTGCGAAACCCTACATTTCAGCATGATAACCTACGACCGCATGTTGCAGGTCCTGTACGGGCATTTCTGGATACAGAAAATGTTCGACTGCTGCCCTAGCCATCACATTCTCGATCTCTCACCAACTGAAAAAGTCTGGTCAATGGTGGTCGAGCAACTGGCTCGTCACAGTACGCCAGTCACTGCTCTTGATGAACTGTAGTATCGTGTTGAAGCTGCATTGGCAGCTGTACCTGTACACGCCATCCAAGCTCTGACTCAATGCCCAGGCGTATCAAGGCCGTTATTACGGCCAGAGGTGGTTGTTCTGGGTACTGATTTCTCAGGATCTATGCACCAAAATTGCGTGAAAATGTAATCACATGTCAGTTCTAGTATAATATATTTGTCCAATGAATACCCGTTTATCATCTGAATGCAAGTTTAATGGCCAGTAGTGTATGTTGCCCAGATGCAAGTTTGGGATATGTTAAACAGTGTCGGCCTCCAAAGGGAAATTTGTGATAAGTGACGGCGTGTAGCGAGGCTCTGTGAGCTGGGATTGAGTGCGGTGTGGTGTGCGGGCAGGATCTGCCCATCGAGCTGCGGCGCCTGGAGGAGGATGGCAGCGGCAGCGGCAGCGGGGGCGGAGGCGGGAACGGCTTGCAGCCGGAGGTGGCGCCCCAGCGGCGGCAGACGCTGGCCTGCGCGCGCCGCCCCCACCTCGCGGCCTCCGGAGCCCTCGCCCACCTATCGCCGCCCCCGCAGCTCAACTACAAGTCCAAGAGCCTCAGCGACATCCTCACCGTAAGTACCGTACCGGCACCAAGCGGTTCTCTCCGTCCTCGGCTCTCGACGCCACAGTCACAGATTTAGAGCTCTGTTCCGAGGAAGGTCACAGTTTCTTTGTATCATCATCATCATCATCATCATCATCATCGTTTTCCAACTCCAGTTTCCAGGTGTGGTGTACAAGCGCTCGCCACCTCCTGTCTTCACACATCTTCTGTTCCAGGACAGCTTCCCATTTGTGTCCTTTCTCCTCCACATCTCATCTTACAGTCTCTATCCAGCGTTTTCTTGGTCTTCCCTGTGGTCTCCTTCCTACGAGACTGAAGTTGAGTACCTTTTGGCAGGTCGTTGACTGTTCATTCTCATTATGTGCCCATAAGACTAAAGCCTGAATTTCTTTATGACAACGGTAACAGGAACCTATGTCTGTGTGACTCCCAAAACATAATTTGCCGGCACCTCCACTTTTATCACCCACAGGTACCTGGACTTTAAATAATAATGATAAAAAATATAGTTGTGGACGGTTTATCGATAGAACTGGTGATGAAGGCCATGATGGCCTTAAAAAACGAAAAATCAAAGATATCTTTGAAAAAATACAGAATTTATCCAGAGACCCACTTAGCATTTGTTGACCTAGAAAAAGCCTTTCATAAAATAGAGAAAAACTTTGAAGCATAATGAAGAGAAAAGGTTACTCACTGCATTTAATAAACACCTTAAGAAGCCTACACAAAACACAACAATCACATTAAATATAAATGGAGAGGTGACAGAACGTTTAATCAATAAGAGCGGGTCACACAGGCTTCTTAATATACTTGGTGTCCCTCCTAAGAGTCATCAGGCGCATTTTCTCCTATGTTTCAGCAGATATTTGTAATTTTGTTTTTGCAATGTGTAGCTGAAGTCACCCGCACTAATAAAGTTCACTACGCCTTTCACGCAACGCCCAGTGCGTGCCAGAGTTAGACTTAGTAGAAGGTAATGGAGATCATTTTTCCTTCAACTATCGACTAGTGAATATCTCTGTTAATCTCACACTCAGATAGCTTGTTAATAACAAACCTCATGACAATAAATGTACTGTGAGTACGTGGTTAATATTCCCAGTCAGTTAAAGAAATGCCTCAAAGTTGTATGCATGTGAATCCAATACATAATTTCAATTACTTTTTTGATCTCATGTATAGTTTTCGCCTGGTTGAGGAATTATCCCAGAATATTATCCCGGCAGAAATCAGTGAATGAAAATATGAAAATTGATTGGCGACTCCATGTTGTCTTGTGCACTACGACCAGATAACAGGTATACTTGAAAAAAGAGACAGCATTGGTCGTATATTTTTTAATATTGCAAAATCGATTTTCTGTCACTGAGTGACCATCTTCAGTGCTAGAAGTTAAAATTTTTTTCACATTACGATCAGAGAGTACAACATAGAAAATCACAATTACATCTGCATATGAACATAACACTTGTTAGAAACAAACCTATATTGTATAACTTAAATTGGGATGCACTGTTGTCACTAAGCTTACGGCAATCACATAGACTGAGGTCGCTGTTTACCTGCACTTGTTCAGCAGACCTCGGTGTGACGGGGCTTGACACGCCCTCTACGTGACATGTGTCACGTGAAGACATAGTATTATTGGTTTTGCGAATTATTAACACTAAATAACTCTTGTACTTTTGTGAATGGTGTAGTAATTCAAATTTAAAATGTACGTACAACACATAGCAGACGCCGGAGAATATCTAAAATACATTGGCATATTGTTTTTTATAAACTATAAAACATAAAATAGATCGATGATAAGTTGTTAGAGTGCAGAACATATAAAAAGCAAAAGAAAATGGAAAACATACATTTGACATTTACAGAAAATCAACATTCACAGATATCATCTTAGATTATCGTTCACAACACCCAGACCAACACAAAAAAGCGTTTTTCCACTTTGCATTTCATCGAATGTTCCGATTACCATTATCTAAGGAAAACCATGAGAAAGAGTTAAACATAGTTAAACAAATTGCAAGAAATAATAATTACCCGTTGAAATATGTCATGAACATTTATGAGATGACATCCAAAAAATATAGTAAAGACAATTTAAGGCGGAATGAGACAAGCGAAACTAAAAATCAAAAATTTATCACATTGCCTTTCTATGGTCCCATTAGCAATAAAATTGCCAGTGTATTCAAGAAGAGAAATATTAATGTAGGTTTCTCGACGGCGAACAAACTGGGCGTGCTTTTAAGGAATAACGTTCATGAACGCAAAGGCTTACATGAATCAGGTGTTTACAAACTTATGTGTGCCACGTGTAATGCAGGTTACATAGGGCAAACAGGACGAAAATTAGAAACAAGGTTCCGTGAGCACGTTGCACTTGAGAGGAAAGATATTGCTGAAAAATCGAATTTCGCAGCCCATCTGGTAGCAACTGGTCATACAACTCCAGATTTGACATCGCAATTGAAATTGTTGCACAAGGGTAAAAAAGGTCGCCTTCTCGACCTTATGGAAGAGATGGAGATCTTTTGTCATAATAAAGCTCCAGATATCACGCTGCTTAACGATCAAACGATATCGAAAAGCACACATTTTTGGGAATGCTTCTCCGATTTACTATGAAATAAAGTCAACTTGTGGTCATTTATCACAATTTGCAATTCATAGTCAGCTGCTTGTTATCCCTTATATACAACGCCTCAGTCATAGTCGCTACGAGAACACGTATAATGGCCGCTATTTCAACTACCTCAACACATTGACACACATGTTTTCAGTTTGTTTTAATAACATTACTAATTTCGGTTTTTTAAAAGATGCTTCTTTCTTTTTTGTTCTGTAATTTACAGAACTTATGGACGCCTACTGAACATAATTTTACGACAGTCGACATCTCGTAGGCGTTGACACAAAGTAATACAAACCGGTTATCACTTTACGTAATTATTTTTAATGTATGTTAACAATTCTTTTGCTATTTGAATAAGTGCTGGATATCGTGCATAGTCTATGTTTTATTTCTCTAAAGTACGATGTACATTTTGGTATAAGTGACACTATTACTTGTCCTTCCTCATGATGGTTTCTCGATGATTGATGTATACTACTTCCAGAATGAGATTTTCACTCTGCAGCGGAGTGTGCGCTGATATGAAACTTCCTGGCAGATTAAAACTGTGTGCCCGACCGAGACTCGAACTCGGGACCTTTGCCTTTCGCGGGCAAGTGCTCTACCAACTGAGCTACCGAAGCACGACTCACGCCCGGTACTCACAGCTTTACTTCTGCCAGTACCTCGTCTCCTACCTTCCAAACTTTACAGAAGCTCTCCTGCGAACCATGCAGAACTAGCACTCCCGAAAGAAAGGATATTGCGGAGACATGGCTTAGCCACAGCCTGGGGGATGTTTCCAGAATGAGATTTTCACTCTGCAGCGGAGTGTGCGCTGATATGAAACTTCCTGGCAGATTAAAACTGTGTGCCCGACCGAGACTCGAACTCGGGACCTTTGCCTTTCGCGGGCAAGTGCTCTACCAACTGAGCTACCGAAGCACGACTCACGCCCGGTACTCACAGCTTTACTTCTGCCAGTACCTCGTCTCCTACCTTCCAAACTTTACAGAAGCTCTCCTGCGAACCATGCAGAACTAGCACTCCCGAAAGAAAGGATATTGCGGAGACATGGCTTAGCCACAGCCTGGGGGATGTTTCCAGAATGAGATTTTCACTCTGCAGCGGAGTGTGCGCTGATATGAAACTTCCAGGCTGTGGCTAAGCCATGTCTCCGCAATATCCTTTCTTTCGGGAGTGCTAGTTCTGCATGGTTCGCAGGAGAGCTTCTGTAAAGTTTGGAAGGTAGGAGACGAGGTACTGGCAGAAGTAAAGCTGTGAGTACCGGGCGTGAGTCGTGCTTCGGTAGCTCAGTTGGTAGAGCACTTGCCCGCGAAAGGCAAAGGTCCCGAGTTCGAGTCTCGGTCGGGCACACAGTTTTAATCTGCCAGGAAGTTTCGATGTATACTACTTGTTCGCACCTTACATTTGCACGGCATTTTAATTATTAAGTAACGGCAGTTTCGTACTGTGATTATTTTTTATATATTTGACTCCTTGGTATTAACGTTATTATTTTTATATATTGACTCCTTGATATTAACGTTTATTACATAAATTACGAACGTTGTACTTTTGACTTCCCACGCCAGATGGTGGGTGTTACGTTTTTAAGAAAGACCTGTGTTGCGCCTCTTTTTATGTTGTTCATTTATTATTCTTTGGCATTATCTTTTGCTTTTTATATGTTCTGCTCTCTAACAACTTATCATCGATCTATTTTATGTTTTATAGTTTATAAAAAACAATATGCCAATGTATTTTAGATATTCCCCTGCGTCTGCTATGTGTTGTACGTACATTTTAAATTTGAATTACTACACCATTCACAAAAGTACAAGAGTTATTTAGTGTTAATAATTCGCAAAACCAATAATACTATGTCTTCACGTGACACATGTCATATAGAGGGCGTGTCAAGCCCCGTCACAACGAGGTCTGCTGAACAAGTGCAGGTAAACAGCGACCTCAGTCTATGTGATTGCCGTAAGCTTAGTGACAACAGTGCATCCCAATTTAAGTTATACAATATAGGTTTGTTTCTAACAAGTGTTATGTTCATATGCAGATGTAATTGTGATTTTCTATGTTGTACTCTCTGATCGTAATGTGAAAAAATTTTTAACTTCTAGCACTGAAGATGGTCACTCAGTGACAGAAAATCGATTTTGCAATAGTAAAAAATATACGACCAATGCTGTCTCTTTTTTCAAAAATATGAAAAGTATGTTAAGCTGCTAATTTTTATATCCAAAAAGTTCGCAGTTGTTCTCTGACAAAAGCAGACAAACCAGAACGTTTTATCAAGTCTCCTTTATGTTTTTTTTTTTTTTAGATTAAGTTTTCATCAATATGCACACCTAAGAATTTGTAACTTTCTACGTTATTTATTATTTATTGTTGAAGTAGGAGGCTAATAGGAGGTTACAAATCTTTGGCACTCGAAATCTGGACGAGCTGCGTTTTTCTTCAAGATTTATTTCACAAAAACAATGTTTACGATTTTCTCTCTTGATGCTTCTTTGTGTGGTATTAGGGGAAGGTAGGGAAAACTGACCAAGATGGTGAAAGTGGCCTTTGCATATTTTTTACCTTGAACAGTGCTGCTGCCTGCCTAGAAATGATCAGACTGTTTCTAATACACACCATCACTAATGTCAGTGAATCTGACAGAGGAAGATTGTTGCACTATTTTTAGCAAAAACTTTTCTGACTTTTCATTCGTGCGACGAAAGACAAGTCGTATATATATTCTTGGTACCTCACCTGTACCTAGATTTGTACTTTTTTACTACATCAGTGTTTAAACAATGTCTTTGGCCTATAAATTTAATTCCTTGTAGTTTCTTTCTGTCAGATAGTATCATCTGTGAAGCACTATTGCCGCTATGGTGTCGCCTAAGAAAAAGTGGCCACTCTATTCGTCGAAAAAAAGAGGCTAAGGTGTTTAATCCATTAAGACTTAGTTATCTCCGTATTTCATGCATAATACTACAAATCATATTGATTCCAGAACCCTTTTGTAAGCAAAACTGTCATTCTTAATTCTCATCCTTTGTCACAGTTTTAAAATAATTTATGCTATTTAAAACCGTTTCTGTTCCGTTAAACTCGGCCTAAGACAAAAATCCGATTGAAATCAGAGTTCTGCAGCTGCTTGGTATTATTTCAGACACAAGGGTAACAAGATGTCTTGAAAATATGTCCAGAAATCAGAACAAGAAATACTGGATGCTCTTGTAATGGCACTTGCCGCATTACTCTCACAGGTAGGGAAAATGGCTGTTATGCATATAGCTCCTACATTTTTTTCTTTGCAAATATTTTGTGTGACACTTTATAATGAGCAGATTAGAAATGTCTAACAGGAAAGGTCAATAAGCATGGTTTGGTGAAAATTCAGTTTTCCTCAGAGTGAAACTTTACACGACCTTCCCCTACGTATAGACTGGAGAACAGAAAAAAGAAAAAATATCCATTTGTAGGTCCCCTTATTTGAAGCGTATTTGTCAAATTCATTCTTATCTATCTACGGATATGTCAAAAGAGCCCGTTGACCATCCAACAAATTTATCAGTTAAACTCACCTTTGAGCTAGTGGGAATGGCTACAAATGCAGATAAAGCATTTGTGACATTGACTCTGGCACAGCCTTTAAAGAAAAAGAAGAACAAGAACAAGAAGCTGGTCCAGGGAAAGATTTACAATGCAATACTATTAAAGCAAAGGTTACACTCAGAACTTGATAATTACATCACCTTTCTCCGAATGGACAGTGAAACTCTGTATAAGTCGTCAAAAGTTGCTCCACACCATACATTTACATTCCACGGTAGCTGTCGCTCTACCTGTCGAAGCCAGCGAGGATTGTCCATGGACCAGTAATGCATGTTTCTAATCCGCTGCACCGTGGTTTGTGAAACCTGCTTCATCGGTAAACAGGTAGAACAGCAACGCATTCTCTGTTAACGCTCATTGACAGAAATTCACTCGATTATTAAAGTAATCTCCATGCAATTGCTGATGCAGTGACAAATGATACGGGTGAAATTTGCGACGATGAAGTACGCGCATTACACTACTTTGACTCATTCCACTGCTTCTAACGATATGATGTCACGTGAACTCACTCACCACTTCTGTGGTGGGTTTGTTACGGACCCGTTTGCGTGTTACGACCGTACTTGTTGCGTACAATTGTTTGTAGATGTTTTCAAACGTGCGGTTTGTTGGATGATCTCTGTCCGGGTACCTTTCGGCATACAATCTGTAGGCTGAAGCTGTATTTTTCTTCACTCGCCATAGATATCATCTCTGGCTTTTAAGAGTTAGAATAAACCATTTTCACAGTTCTTACAACACTGAACACACTGCTGTACTTGCTACCTTCTCACGTCCCTACTGTGCGTACTTCAGTTCTTACTTGTGTACAGTACACTATCACAGACGCCCGGTACCACAGTGTACTATAGTCATTCTGAGTACAAAGACTAATTCAGAAAGCACTACATGCAGACACTGAGACAGCCAAACTCGTAAACATCGCAGTCTTCGTAAACATACCCCTACAGATCTTGTTTGTTACAACACCCGACTGAAAGTTTGAGGTTTCAAGTGTTAACTTTAAGTTACAAATTGCTCCGGATGTACTTCACATTTTACAATGTAACAAACGGCATTGATTAAGTATTTGTTTCTATTTTCAGTTGTGTTACAAATAATAACAGGTTTCCATTTTTTTAAAAAAAACCTAAGTATGTGAATGAAAATCTTAATCTTCTGTGCATTTCTCAATGGTTTGTATTAACCATTTCCACCAGCCCCTCTCCTCACTTTCGGTCTGTTGAATTGGTCATTCGATGTTTGTTGTGGTTTGGGAGCTTTTCCCAGTGGTAATGTTAGGTGACTCACCCTATGTAGCTCGGAAAGACGCAACACCTCTACCATTTAGGTAATTTTGTATTTATCCTTTCTAGTAGTTTCTATAGTTTTGCACACTCATGATACAGCGAGACAAATTGTAGTAAAACTCTCTATACATTGTAAAACTCTCACTCAATATCATCTCAAACGACGACGGCCACCTTGGCGGATTTTACATCAATCAACATATGTATCAAACATGTCAAAACGGTCTTTTTTTGACAGACGCGTTAATCAGCACTATACATGGTTAAATATATAGTAAGCATACTCAATGTTGACAAATCGTTTGATCATGTGTGGGGATCGCTGGGAGTGGTATTGTAGCATGTGGAGCTCCTTCCACCTCGGCTCGTCTCACAATACGCTGTAAGCAGAAAGTTGCGTTTCGGCAGGTGGGGCAGCGCGGCATCGTCAGGTCGCGGTCGAGCGTGCCCAGCCTGGCGGCGGGCGACTGCGCGCTGTCGCTGTCGCTGCCCGCGGGCGGCGGGCGGGCTTCGTCGCCCGAGTGCGCCAGCAGCGGCAGCCCGCGGCTCGGCTCCTGCTCGTCGCTGGGGCCGCCCTCGTCGGCCGCCGCCTCCACGTCCGCCTCCGGCTCCGCCCCCGCCTCCGCCTCAGGCGCCGCCTCCGCGGGCACGCCGTCCGCGCTGTCCGCGGCGACGGCCACCGCCGCCTCGTCGGGCTCCAACCCGGGTTCGGGTTGCGGCGGGTCGGGGTCCGGGTCGGGCGGCGGATCGTCGAGCCTCAGCCTGGCCAAGCCGCGTCTCGTCAAGCAGAAGCAGTCGCTGTGCGACGACGAGGCGCGCGAGGAGGCCGAGGAGGGCGAGGACCCCAGCGACCTGCGCGACCTCGTCAAGGCTCTGCCCGAGTTCAAGGTGGGCCACCAGCCTCTACCTGCCACCTGTCTGTGCCCACCTCATACACTGTGTGGGGTGACACCTGCCTATATTTGTATATACTATCTAATCAAAACTCTTCTAGCATACCTACGTAATGTGGAGGTGGACCGGCCAATATAGAACAAGGTGGGGAGCATTGTGCTGTGAGTATGCAAGCAGCAACATCACAATGGGTCAGCCAGAGACTTTGAATGTGGACCAGTCACTGTGTCACCTAACTAACAAATCCATCAGGGACATTTCAACCCTTCTAAAGCTGTGCAAGTCGACTATCGGTGATGTGCTTGAGAAGTGGGAACACACAGGAACAACGGCTAAATGAAGACCAGAGAGACTTCGCATACTGATGGATAGGTATCCTTGAGCATTGCAGAGGGTGGTTGTAAAAATTCGGGTAAAATCGGCACAAGGAATCACTACCAGCAGTCCATCTAACATCATTGGTGTGCAGAAAAATAGAGTGGGGTACAATGATCAAGCAGCTCCTCATATGAGGCGCACCTTTCTGTAGTTTATGCCAAATGACGTGTAAGGTGATGTAATCACTGACACCCCTAAACATGGATGATTTGGAATGATGTATCATGCTGTGCCTAGTGGTAATCCAATGGATGTGTCTGGGTTTGGTGAATGCCTGTAGGATGTTACCTGCCATTATGTGTAGATTACAGAGGTGTGTGCTACAGTAAGATGGTGTTTTTGATGGCTGGTGTGTTTCCCGTACTGTGTTTACTGAAAAACTAAATACATAAGAGCACAATCACATTTTATATCATTCTCTTCTGTGTGCAGCAGCCGAAAAACTTGGAAATGATCACTATATCAACTGTGCGGCCTGTAATAAAGTATACCTGAGAGCCAATGGTTTCTGGAAATTAACATTCCTGATGTTTACTGGCCTGGCCATAGTCTCGACCTGAACCAGTGGAACACCTGTGGAATGAATCAGAATGTCAACCTCTCAAATCCACAACTCCCATGGACTTACTTTTACTTCTGAAATGTTCTCGTTTATTCAGAAGTGTCACGTCCTGCAAATAGTGCAGTATTTCCGTAAGCCGGCTTGCTGGCATCTTCAGGCAGTGCTGATGCCTATTTGTGTTGCTAGTCTCTTGGTCCTTGTAAGGAACTCTCGTGTTTTGTTTCCACGCAGTATAAGTGCAGTTCCAGTTTTCCTTTAACTCCTGTGGTCTTCCATGCTTTTCTGATCATTTTTTACTTACATAAATTTTGGTCTAGGGGTGACTTTTTTTCTTGTGTTCCTGCCTATATATATTGTTCACTCCTGCAGCAAGTCTGGCCATATAGTAGTTGGCCTGTGGTGGGCCTAGGCTCCCAGATCTACGATCGTTGGGCTGACCTTCCGCCACGACTTTTTCTTGAACAGGATCGTTGCCCTTAAACGAAGTGTCGTTTTTACCAAAAGGCTCGAGATCTATCAGGAACCTATCCCGATGCCTGTCAGTTGAAGGCGATTGTTTTTGTTGAAATCCCTTGAAAGATCAATAGCGAGCGTTAGACCCTCATTCTTCACCCTCGGGAGCCTCCTCACATGACTCTTGGCGACTCAAGAATAGGCCTGAAAAACACGTATGGGTGGCGTCGATGTCGGCTTGAACTGGGGCATGATTCATCACGCGCTGGGAGCCCTCTTTTAGACCTCTCACTCAATACATGTAGGCGGCTCCGCTGGCGTGGTAGAGGTGGAAGTGCGCTGCCAGGATACGAGTCGCGGTCCTCAGTCTCTGAGCCGCCACCGCAGGATTCGAAACGTCGCTCATGCAGAGGAGGCACATCTAGATGGTGTGATCTAAACTGTTCGGCTGGCGTTCCGTGACTAGATATTCCCAAAGATTACCGTTATGATTTGAACACGTTCAAGGCTGGATCGCATTTTCCTTAGTTGGAAACCACTGACTTTATTTACCAGCTCATTACGCAGCTAGATGTCCACAGACTGACTTAAAATATTTTATGTTGTGTTTACCAGATACTCTTTGTGTCCAAAGTAAGTGTGACAAGAAAAGAACCACCAAAAGTTGTTGCTGTTTTGGAGGTGGTTCGCTTGCATGCGGCAACTACACAGCCTCAGCACAGGGTCAAATACATTAGGACAACCTACAGCAAAGCTCAAGGCACGCAAATTAGCTACTATTTACAGTTATCTGTTAATACAAACGATACATTACTTAACTACAGCGTGAAGATGATGTGTGGCAATGTAGGTAAATGTTCACTTGCACTGACTAATCTATGAACGCTGGTCTAGTCCTGCATCCACTGAACGATGATTAACATAACTACCAGGATTTCCAGTTGGGCTCCTCTGCTGTGCTGAATTAACTGTTAATGCACTTTGAGTGAAGCCGTGCATCTGCTTACATCCGCGTTTGGCGGGTGGATATTTGCGTGACGTAAAGCAGACCATGACATAGTCCATGTGCTGTGTGCCCTCTACGGCGCCTGGACATAACTATGTTGCACTTCTCTGGAGGCTGGCCTTTCCCTGTGGCGCCCTCTTTGTTGATGGCTGTCTCCCACGTCTTCTGGTGGACTCAGAAAAATACAATCCCAGACTACTTTGGCCTGTTTCAACGACCTGTTTCAGTTATACTTTGTGGCCTGTCCATTGGAGGGGCAGTGGATCGCCACAGCTGACTTGTTTATTCCTTATCTGTGTGATGCTTGTGGTCCGCACATCTTTCCTGTGTCGTCCGAATAGTCTGCCTTAGAGACATTTTCCGGCATTGACACGGAATGCTGTCGATTCCTGGTTTCTGAATCCTTGTTCGTCCTTAAGAGACGTCAATCTGTGTTTTGTCCTGGGTGGCGGGCGAAATACACATTTTACGTCATGCTTCCAGAGCTTTCCTTCCGTTTTCGCATATGTGTTAGCGACGTGCGGAATAAACACTATCGAAACACGTTTCTCTTCTTTCTCGGCCGGCCGCAGTGGCCAAGCGGTTCTAGGCGCTTCAGTCTGGAACCGCGCGACCACTACGGTCCCAGGTTCGAATCCTGCCTCGGGCATGTATGTGTGTAATATCCTTAGGTTAGTTAGGTTTAAGTAGTTCTAAGTTCTAGGGCACTGATAACCTAAGATGTTAAGTCCCATAGTGCTCACAGCCATTTGAACCATTTTCTTCTTTCTCCAAAAGTTTAGCCTAGGCTCCTTCGGTTTTATGGCCCGCTTGGTCTGACGTTGGTTGTAACCCCTTTTCCAAAAAACCGTCTGTAGGTGCTGTAATTCTTCTGCTAAACTCTCACGGTCGGAGATTTCGCGAGATCTGTGCACTAGTGTGCTGAAGACGCCTTATTGTTGTGATGAGGTGTGACAGCTGGAAGCACGCTAGTATAAATCTGTGTGAAACTTCAGGCCAGATTAAAACTATGAGCCGGACCGAAACTATAACCCGCGACCTTTGCTTTTGCGGACGAGTGCTCTACCAACAGAGCTACCCAAGCGCGACCTTCGACCCGTGACAGGCAAAGTTCCCACGTTCGAGTCCCTGGCCTGCACATATTTTAATCTGCCACGAAGTTTCATATCAGTTCACACTCCGCTGCAGAGTGAAATTTTCATTCTGATAAATCTGTATGCTTTGGTTTACGATAAATGCTGTGTCCTAGTGTGCCACCTGCAGTCCTCTTGACTAGGAAAGGTGGTTGTTAGTTCACTTACATTAACATCATGAAGCTGATGTTTTGGTGCAGATAGGACAGATGTTGCAGAAAGTCTTGCAAATGCTGTCGCCCATCCACGTACAGGAAAAAGCACGCGCGTTTTCACTGTGGCCACATCCTGAACGTATCCACAAAAAACATGACGGTTTTCGGACTGCTGATCAACGGCTTCTTCTTCAAATGCGCCCGTTTACATGTGGGCTCACTACGTACCTTGTGATCCATTTTCTTCTGGTTTACTCGTTTCCGTACACTCCCATTGCAAATCTTTTTTTTATATCGAACCAATCCTTTGTTAATCCTGTGTTACGTTGTACCAGGGTACGGCTTAAAATAATGTGTACCACGAATCCTCGAAAAAAACTGTAATACATTTTCTTCGTTGAGATGCCTGTATGGGCACATTCAGAAAGCCGATAAATTAAAAACAAATAAATAAATAAAAATATTCGTCGCTGCTGGTGACAACTTGAAGCCCATCACCACTCCGCCGGTTCTGTTCAGGAGGAAGTAAGTTGACGTGAAAACGATTTCAAAGAGTTTCGTCAGCGATGGCCCGACTTTCTCTCCAATGAACAAGAAAGAACAAAGTTTAAAGTCTAGTCGACATCGAGGTAATTAGAGGCTGTTCTCTCATACGGGCTTAAGCGACTCTCTCAGAGGTCACTTTTCCTTGAGTTCCACAGAACTGTTGAAACGCTTCTCTCGTCCGGCCTGGGAGCTTCGATGCGTCACGCTACAATTTCCTATCTGCGGTAATTTCCCGTAACGTGCTGCGTAAAACGCGTGAGAGACCGCTGTCCCCACTCGCACAACGCAAACATGCCAGACCGTTTTCCTAGGGTGGGGGCAACGCAGTGCCGTTGCGAGCTCCACTTGTGGGAAATGTTTGCTGCTTCGGGAGGAGTCTGTCCTGCACGTCACAACGATTGCTTGGTTGGACTAGTGGGGAAAGTCCAACTGACAAGGGAAACTCCCCATCGCAAACCCTCACTCCCCCCTCCCATCCCCCGAGATGCCGTGCGGGGTAGCCGCGCGGTCTGCAGTCTAGGTCGCATTGCCATGGTTCGCGCGGCTCTCCTCCCTCCCCCCCCCCGCCCCCCCCCCCCCCCCCCGTCGGAAGTTCGGGTCCTCCCTCGGACATGGGTGTGTGTGTTGGTGAGTTTAAGTTGGGTTAAGTAGCGCGTAAGCCTAGGGACCGACGACCTCAGCAGTTTGGTCTCATAGGAACTTACCACCACCACCACCCTCAGATTTAGCCATAAAATGGCGCAGTGAATAGCCCGTAAAAAAATTGAACACAGATCAAGCATTAAAACAGGAGGAAGGTGTACTGAACTGTGAAAAAAAGCAGCATAGTAACAGTGAACAGTCCAAGTTTAAGATGTACAACATGGAGCATACTGGGAAGACCAATGTGTCGTGGTTGCCTAGTCGTTACCTAGTCACGGTGTTGGACTGTAAAGCGCGAGATCCGTGTTCAGATCTTGTTCGTTCCACTTTTTTTCGCAAAATTATGAATTATCCATTTGGTTCAAAATGGCTCTGAGCACTATGGGACTCAACTGCTGAGGTCATTAGTCCCCTAGAACTTAGAACTAGTTAAACCTAACTAACCTAAGGACATCACAAACATCCATGCCCGAGGCAGGATTCGAACCTGCGACCGTAGCGGTCTTGCGGTTCCAGACTGCAGCGCCTTTAACCGCACGGCCACTTCGGCCGGCGATATCCATTTGGTCATTAACATCTCTGTTCCCCTTCTGTAGTCATGGCAATTATCATATTATAAATTGGTTATAGAACATGATTCATGTGACACGAATATATTATCGTCGCAGGCAAACGTTATGAATAGTGAGAGCAGGCGAGATGCCGCACAGACCTCTCACAGAGCAACAGCAAATAAATGGGTGTGAACTATGCGGGATTCTCAATAACAATAAAATGTGTGATGGTCCTCAACTACGTACCCTCCGACTCAGAGTTGAAATATTAAAAGTTTTGGCTGGTTTCGTTGTCTAGGGGCTGGGATACGCAGTTGCCACATTACAAGCCAAATACTACTGAGTCTACTACAGTATACAATATGAATACACACATGAATCGAATGGTCGAAGTTTCTTATCACTTCTTATCACTCGGCAATTGTGAATTAATATAGAAATTTATAAGTGAAAGATGGCAATTAAATAAAATCTGCAGGTACTATTTTAACGACTTTAAATGATGAATACGATGGCAAAAGTACTTTTGAGAATCCTGTATATTTCTGCAAAACACTTATTGGTGTCGATGGTCCAGCAATGAAAGAAAATATAAGTTGAGTAACAGGGAAACAATTGATTCCTACTGCATGTAACTAGTTATGAACGACAACATAGCTCGTGAGATATTCACTACTAAACACACACTACGTCTTCACTGTAGAAGCCACGGAAATCTCACAAGTTCACAAGTCGGCACTCCGAAGTACCGGGTGATCAAAAAGTCAGCATAAATTTGAAAACTGAATAAATCACGGAATAATGTAGATAGAGAGGTACAAATTGACACACATGCTTGGAATGACATGGGGTTTTATTAGAACCAAAAAATACAAAATACAGATGGCGCTTCATTTGATCAAAATAGCAATAATTAGCATAACAAAGTAAGACAAAGCAAAGATGATGTTCTTTACAGGAAATGCTCAATATGTCCACCGTCATTCCTCAACAATAGCTGTAGTCGAGGAATAATGTTGTGAACAGCACTGTAAAGCATGTCCGGAGTTATGGTGAGGCATTGGCATCGGATGTTGTCTTTCAGCATCCCTAGAGATGTCGGTCGATCACGATACACTTACGACTTCAGATAATCCCAAAGCCAATAATCGCACTGACTGAGGTCTGGGGACCTGGGAGGCCAAGCATGACGAAAGTGGCGGCTGACAACACCATCACCACCAAACGACGCGCGCAAGAGATCTTTCACGCGTCTAGCAATATGGGGTGGAGCGCCATCCTGCATAAAGATCGTACGTTCCAGCAGGTGTTTATCAGCCGGGCTGGGGATGATGCGATTCTGTAACATATCGGCGTACCTCTCACCCGTCACGGTAGCAGTTACAAAACCAGAATCACGTATTTCCTCGAAGAAAAAAGACCCGATAACGGTAGATGTGGTAAATCCAACCCATACGGTGGCTTTCTCGTCGTGCAATGGAGTTTCCACGACAGTTCTAGGATTTTCGGTAGCGCAAATTCTGCAGTTGTGGGCGTTGACACACCCTTGGAGCGTGAAATGAGCTTCGTCGCTGCACAACATGTTGCTCAACCAATCATTATCTTCCGCCATCTTTTGAAACGCCCACACCGCAAATGCCCTCCGCCTCACTAAATCGCCAGGTAACAGTTCATGATGCCGATGGATTTTGTACGGATAGCATCGGAGGGTACGCCTCAGTGCCAAACAAACAGTAGCGTATGGAATGCCGGTGCGACGTGCGATTGCACGAGCGCTAACTTCCCCGCTTCCCCGTGCATAGGCGAACCCTCTACAGTCTCCATTTCTTCCTGAACTGTCTCAGCAGCATTACGCGTTGCGCTCTGTCGGCCACTACGGGGTCTATCGTCTAAACAACCCGTGGCTTCGAACTTCGAAATCATTCTCGCCACAGCTGCATTTGTCAACGGACCTTGACGCATTCGAATCCCCTTCCTATGGCGATAGGATCGTAACGCTGAACTAGCACATTCCCCATTCCGATAATACAGCTTTTCAGGTAACGTCAACATGCTGCGACTGCTGGCGCATCTGATTCTCTCTCTTTTTTTTCCTTTATTGTTATTATAACACCTGAACAATCAGGTAGGCTGGCAGCGGCATGCTACGCCGCTCTTCAGCCATAGTGTTGAGAATAACAGAACAAGAATGGAGAATTTGTATGAACATAGTAACGGGCAAAAAAATAGTGGTCACAGATACACAAAAAACACGGAGCCGTTCACACTCGACGATAACGACACTGAAAACACGTTGACACGGCGCACATAACACTGATGAATCCGACGGCACAAGTGAACGTAGAAGCGTGACGGCGGACACTAGAAACACAAAACGACGTCACACACACGAGACACTGATGGCGATGATCTCCGGCGCGCGAAAGTCCACGTAGCGTGTGCGAGTCCGGGGACCTGCCAAAAGGGGAAGAAGGGTGGGGGGGGGGGGTGGAGAGGGTGGAGAGAGGAGAACAAAGATGCCAATGGCTGAGGAGATGGGAGGAGGAGTAGAGAGACAGGGGAGGGGAGGCCCGGGGGAGGAGTGGGGAGAAAGGGAGGAGGGAGGGAGGGTGCCCAAAGGAACAGACACAGGAAGAGGGAGGGAGGATCAAAGTTGGTAGGAGGGGTAGATGGAGGGGAGGAGGACATCATCAGGGAGGGGGAGCTGGCGGAAGCCACCATGGGAGAGGGTAAGGAGGGTGGAGAGATGGAGACCGGGTGGGACGTGGGAATACAGGCGCGGCAGCGGGCGGGGGTGGGAGAGATTCTCTCTCTCTTTACAGCTCCTTTTATACACGATTGTCATGCGCAGTCACTGACGTTTTGCTGCCCAGCGCCATCTGTCGGACATTTTGTGAACTTTGTTCTTTTGGTTCTAATAAAACCCCATGTCATTCCAAGCATGTGTGTCAGTTTGTACCTCTGTATCTACATTATTCCATGGTTTATTAAGTTTTCAAATTTATACTGACTTGTTGATCACCCGGTATTTCTATCTGTCTGCTCCACTCTCCACATAGTTCCTGCGACCGACCATCGCTGCTCCACGTCCAGCACTCCTTGTGACCTGTGCCATCCTCCCATGTCCTCCCTCGAAACGAAGCTCTTCACCCACTTCCATCCAGGCTCCCCACTCACGAGCGCTGTGATTGGCTAGAGCGCTCCTGCCATATCTTCAAGCCAATGCACATTCACAAACATAATGGAACACGTTTGAAATATTGGATTTACATTTAAATAACTTGAAATTAAACAAATATTCCTACGGCTGGACCATAAACACGCTCTAACACACATTATTAAATACATAAACAAATTAAATAAACATATATCAAACGAATAGCAACAAAAGGTAGGCCAGTCGCCTAATGTCTCTGTGTTTTCTAAAACACAGTAAATATTTAACCAATTTCTTCATGAATAGTATATATCGGATATAAACAAAGACATAGATGAATAAATACAGGGTGTTACAAAAAGGTACGCCCAAACTTCCAGGAAACATACCTCACACACAAATAAAGAAAAGATGTTATGTGGACATGTGTCCGGAAACGCTTAATTTCCATGTTAGAGCTCATTTTAGTTTCGTCAGTATGTACTGTACTTCCTCGATTCACCGCCAGTTGGCCCAATTGAAGGAAGGTAATGTTGACTTCGGTGCTTGTGTTGACATGCGACTCATTGCTCTACAGTACTAGCATCAAGCACATCAGTACGTAGCATCAACAGGTTAGTGTTCATCACGAACGTGGTTTTGCAGTCAGTGCAATGTTTACAAATGCGGAGTTGGCAGATGCCCATTTGATGTATGGATTAGCATGGAGCAATAGCCGTGGCGCGGTACGTTTGTATCGAGACGGATTTCCAGAACGAAGGTGTCCCGACAGGAAGACGTTCGAAGCAATTGATCGGCGTCTTAGGGAGCACGGAACATTCCTGCCTATGACTCGCGACTGGGGAAGACTGAGAACGACGAGGACACCTGCAATGGACGAGGCAATTCTTCGTGCAGTTGACGATAACCCTAATGTCAGCGTCAGAGAAGTTGCTGCTGTACAAGGTAACGTTGACCACGTCACTGTATGGAGAGTGCTACGGGAGAACCAGTTGTTTCTGTACCATGTACAGCGTGTGCAGGCACTATCAGCAGCTGATTGGCCTCCACGGGTAGACTTCTGCGAATAATTCATCCAACAATGTGTCAATCCTCATTTCAGTGCAAATGTTCTCTTTACGGACGAGGCTTCATTCCAACGTGATCAAATTGTAAATTTTCACAATCAACATGTGTGGGCTGACGAGAATCTGCACGCAATTGTGCAAACACGTCATCAACACAGATTTTCTGTGAACATTTGGGCAGGCATTGTTGGTGATGTCTTAATTGGGCCCCATGTTCTTCCAACCTACGCTCAGTGGAGCACGTTATCATGTTTTCATACGGGATACTCTACCTGTGCTGCTAGAACATGTGCCTTTACAAGTACGACACAACATGTGGTTCATGCACGATGGAGCTCCTGCACATTTCAGTCGAAGTGTTTGTACGCTTCTCAACAACAGATTCGTTGACCGATGGATTGGTAGAGGCGGACCAATTCCATGGCCTCCACGCTCTCCTGACCTCAACCCTCTTGACTTCCATTTATGGGGGCATTTGAAAGCTCTTGTCTACGCAACCCCGGTACCAAATGTAGAGACTCTTCGTGCTCGTATTGTGGACGGCTGTGACACAATACGCCATTCTCCAGGGCTGCATCAGCGCGTCAGGGATTCCATGCGACGGAGGGTGGATGCATGTATCCTCGCTAACGGAGGACATTTTGAACATTTCCTGTAACAAAGTGTTTGAAGTCACGCTGGTACGTTCTGTTGCTGTGTGTTTCCATTCCATGATTAATGTGATTTGAAGAGAAGTGATAAAATGAGCTCTAACCTGGAAAGTAATCGTTTCCGGACACATGTCCACATAACATATTTTCTTTCTTTGTGTGTGAGGAATGTTTCCTGAAAGTTTGGCCGTACCTTTTTGTAACACCCTGTATATTTATAAGCATGCTGATACCGTTTTTCCATGTAACTGTGGAGTACTTATGGTCACCTTGAGCTCCATTAACTCATGTACTATTCAAGTTACGTCCCTGTAATTTATACCAATTTAGGTTTACGCTAATAGCTTTCCTGATACTAAACTTTAAACTAATAAAACTAATTTTTCCGCATCTTATAGCCACATATTATAGCTTGATAATGAACTTGTTTTCTTTTCATTATGGTCCATAGTTAGTGTGATACTTAAAAGTAAAATACTACACACATTTTGAAAACTCTGGAATGTAAAATGTACTCGCTGGCCAGTTTACGTTTGGTGGATTTATAGTTTGCTGCGCATAAAATATAGCTAACATAACAAAATTGTTTTTAACGGTGGAAGGAAAGTCGTATGTCTTTTCATTCTCGAGAAGATACGTAAGATGTGTTGGAGATCGTGGCTGTTGCCGCCTGCTATGTCGAGTACGGAGTTGTCTCGTATTTCTCTTCTTTGTATGCTGCCTACACAAATCGAGGCTGGCAATGAAAGAAAAACGTGCTCGCTAATTTCTGCAGAACCTGTTCAGTTTACAACTGCCTTGTTAGCTGAGCATGTTGCAAATTGTTGACATGTGCTGTTAGTTGTTTTGAATGACGCACGAGCGATGTAACTGCGCTCAGTCAAAATGTTATACGGTTGCTGAACTGTACTTGGTACAAGTGCAGCAAACAGAACAAACGTACATTCTTTTAACATAAGTCTACGGATAAAACAATCGAAATGAACAATAGGAAAATAAAACTTGTTATATGGTCGAACAATGCAGTTGCGATTGTAGGAGACAACAGTACTTTCGCTTTTAATATATTCTACGGGAAAACGTAGGAAATGAGAAAATAAATAAAATTGGAATTATGTTACCGTCTAATAACTTAAACAAACGTCTAATACAATAGCTATTAATACTTTCTTCTAGAGAGGAACGTACGAAATTAAAAAAAACTGTTGTGATTTTCAGTTTCTCCCGGCGTATTTGCTGATAGAACAGACCATGGGTGTGCTGCCGGTTCATAGCGTCCAGCGGGTACAATGTTTCGGAGATCAGACATGTCACCTTCGTCAGGCGCGCTGACCAACTGTCGTGGACTGTTCGATCAAAATAAAACTGTTGTTTTACGATGCCGACCGGTGTGGCCGAGCGGTTCTAGGCGCTTCAGTCTGGAACCGCGCGGTCGCAGGTTCGAATCCTGCTTCGGGTCCTTGGGTTAGTTAGGTTTAAGTAGTTCCAAGTTCTAGGGGACTGATGACCTCAGATATTAAGTCCCATCTTGCTCAGAGCCATTTGAACCCCCCTTTTTTTACGATCTAGTAACGAAAGTTGGAGTTCAGATCACAGTTGTAGGTTTCTTCACACCTGCCTCGTTTTCTGTCAGTGTTCTCACAAAGAGCGCACATCATGCTACGATGATTTCCCTCTCAACCAGAAATATCCTATTTTTTATATTTTTTAAACGGAAGCAAATCTTTCCGATTTTCTTCTCGACAGAGCTGAACTATGTTATTTATGACTCTTCGGTCATGTATATAGGCATTTCAGCAGATGATATGAATGCGAAGAAGTAGTAACGCACTATGATTATAACGTGACTGTACAATGGCGAGGCACGTGCATCAGTCGTGTACTGTGTATTGTCGAACGCCTATCGTCTCGTCTGTATGTAAACAAAGTTTCGTCCCGTGTTCTGCCTTAGCCATGTAAAATGAACAAGTTGTAGTTAACGTGATTTCTAACAAATCTAAACGAAACCCGACAGAATACATAGAAAGATACTTACAAAGAAGGATCCTTTATTGTATGATTATATGATAGCGGAACAAACACTGGTAGCAGTTACTTCTGTAAAATATCTGGGAGTATGCGTACGGAACGGTTTGAAGTGGAATGATCATATAAAATTAATTGTTGATAAGGCGGGTACCAGGTTGAGATTCATTGGGAGAGTCCTTAGAAAATGTAGTCCATCAACAAAGGAGGTGGATTACAAAACACTCGTTCGACCTATACATGAGTATTGCTCATCAGTGTGGGATCCGTACCAGGTCGGGTTGACGGAGGAGATAGAGAAGATCCAAAGAAGAGCGGCGCGTTTCGTCACAGGGTTATTTGGTAAGCGTGATAGCGTTACGGAGATGTTTAATAAACTCAAGTGGCAGACTCTGCAATCCAGGCGCTCTGCATCGCGGTGTGGCTTGCTGTCCAGGTTTCGAGAGGGTGCGTTTCTGGATGAGGTATCGAATATATTGCTTCCCCCTACTTATACCTCCCGAGGAGATCACGAATGTAAAATTAGAGAGATTCGAGCGCGCACGGAGGCTTTCTGGCAGTCGTTCTTCCCGCGAACCATACGAGGTGATGATGTTTGGTTTGTGGGGCGCTCAACTGCTTGGTTATCAACGCCCGTACTAATTCCCAACCTTTGCTCAGCCCAATCTCGCCACTTTCCGGAATGATGATGAAATGATGAGGACAGCACAAACACCCAGTCATCTCGAGGCAAGGGAAAATCCCTGACCCCGCGGGAATCGAACCCGGAACCCCGTGCTCGAACCATACGCGACTGGAACAGGAAAGGGAGGTAATGACAGTGGCACGTAAAGTGCCCTCCGCCACACACCGTTGGGTGGCTTGCGGAGTATAAACGTAGACAGAAAACACGGCGCGACGGGTGCTGCACTAGGCGCTGTAGGTACTCAAGTGGTTTTCGTAGGAAAGGCCCCGTTACTTACTTCTATGCTCTATGGAAAGACCGAGCCATCTTCTCCAGGCTGGACAGAGTCCCCCTCCTCTGGACATCGGAAACCAGCCCTGGCGTCCAGGCGCGGCTGCGAGTGGTGCGTCACAGGCCGGCCTGCTGTGTCCCAGGTGTCGGCGGGCGGGGTGCGGCGCTGCGGGAACGTGTTCAAGCAGAGCTCGATGAACGAGGAGCTGATGATGTCGACGGAGCGGCTGCGCGAGAAGGAGCGCGTGCGCCAGAACATCCAGAAGCAGGCGTCGCTCAACGAGGAGCTCATCTACCGCCGCCACCGCACGCTCGACTCGCTGCGCGACACCTTCTTCTCCACGTCCACCGCCAAGCGCTTCCAGCTGCTCAAGAACGGCCTCACCAGCAAGATCAAGAGCTCCACCACCGGCATCGAGAAGGTGAGCGCTGCGAGCACCAGCCGCCTTCTACTCCGTCTCTCTTTCTTTCTTTACTTCTTTAACCCACTGAGAGGACCACACGAAATTACTTCAGTCGCCTTAAAATTCAACTAAAACTATTATCTGCATCAGTCACTCTTTTTATTTCATCCCATGACGCGTTTCGAAAATTTAGACTTTCACCATCAGGTGAACAAAAGTATTACGTTAATTTTTTTCTAGTTGAATGCAGCCAGTTCTTTGCAGTGGCTTCATTTTGCTACAAAAACGTTTAACAAGCACTTTTTAGCGTAATATGGCACTAAAATTATAAATTTTAAAGGAGTGGCGGAGTTACTTACAATCTTTTCCAGTGCAGAGAACCCTGCGGTGCGTCATAAATATTAATTGTTAACTTAATTTGTCTCACAGAACAGGAACCAGTAATATAACAAATCAGAGACTCTAGCAGTGCAATAATATAGTGTCTTGCCCCAGATACCATTCATTGCTTACATTGTGGACCATAGATACATATAACGATTATAAAATTCTTTCATTCTTTATAACTTATTGAAATTATTAATATTGCAAATACATGGCATTAAAGACACAAATAAAGAAAATATAAAAGTAGCTGACATAGTATCAACATAACCTAATTCTTACTGCTTCTGTACAGTGCTATTGGAATTATCTTTTATGAAGGTCACTCAGGAAGTAGAACTGGTTGGGTTGTTTCGGGGAGAAGACCAGACAGCGAGGTCATCGGTCTCATCGTATTAGGAAAGGAACCATCCCGGCATTTTCCTAGAGCGATTTAGGGAAATCACGGAAACCTAAATCAGGATGGCCGGACGCGGGATTGAACCGTCGTCCTCCCGAAGAAGTAGTACGTGGAAAGAAGTATGGTGCATCACCTAGTATATCTGCGAAGCTCATGGTCTGAGCTTTTTCATTTATTGTGTTCTGTCCATGCTTTCTATTGTGAATTAAAACTTCCGGTTCTTCATAAAGATTGAGTTCGCGGCCTTTGTTTATTTCGTGAAGTATTATTAGATTGTCCTCTATGTTATCAAAGGAATGTGTTGTGTACTGAATGTGTGGAGCTAAAGCAGATTTGTTAGGTGTGCTATATCTAAACGTATTAACGTTTTCTTTGAATCTGGTTCAGAAGTTTCGTCCGGTATGACCGAAACACTATACGAGGCACTGATTGCATTTTACATTATATACACATGAGTTGGAGAATTTATCTTTACTGACTTCTGTAGTGTGCGGCAGTCTATTACCTACTTTATTTTTGGTGGAGAAAGCAACTATTACATTCCTGTGATAACATACAGGACAATTTAATAATACTTCACAAAATAAACAAAGGCTTAAACTCAGTCTTTACGAAGAGCTGGAAATTTTCTTTTACAATAGAAAACATGGACAGAACACACTAAGTGAAAAGGCTAATACAATGCCAGTGAGCCTCTTTAAGAGCTTCGTAGGTATAACAGATGGTGCACTGTAGCTCTTTCCACATTCTGTTTTCTGATTGACCATTTTTATTTTATTTTTTTATTTGCGGCTTTAATGGCATGTATTTGCAATAGTAATACTTTTAACGAGTTGTTGTAAAGACTGAAGCGGCTTTATAAGTGTTATAAGTACCTATGGTCCAGAATGTAATTAGTAATGAATTATCTCTGAGCAAAGACACCACATTTTTGCATCGTTATAATCTTTGGCTTGTTTATGTTGCTGGTTCCTGTTCTGTGAGACAAATTAGTTAACTATTTATAGCTATGACGGACCGCAGGGTTCTGCGCATTGGAACAGATTGCTCTGTCACCGTTTAAAGTTTATAATCCTAGTGCCATGTTACGCTAACAAATGCCTATTACACGTTTTTGTAGCAACGTCTTTCTTTCCGCCTTACTTCCTGTCCAGTAGGTTTTCATTCTTTCCGTACTTTGTTCTTTCTTGTTGCCATCCACATTGCGCCTGTCTTTTTCTTGGTTTTCGCCTGGAAGCGCCTGAAACTTTACTTTTAGCCTGAACTTCTTTCCCTTTCCTATTTCTTCCTCCATTATTTCCATTTCCTTCAGGTCTGCTTTAACTTCTTTGATCCACATCATTGATGTTTTTTTTTTTAGTTTCTGTCAAAAAAGTTGAAATTCTTGTTATTCTTTTCTCATCCATCGTTTTGGGTGTCCATACAATACAGGTCGTCTTTAACTCACTGTGCCTAATATTAGTCCGGTTCTTTCATAAACTTTTTACTACTTCTTAATTTCCATTTCCCACTGTCATATTTTGTTTCAAAAATTATTCTGACTGTATTAGTTTCCTTCTTCTCTATCATCTAATTGTTTGCCTGAATTTTAAAAACGACATTGTGAAGCACAAAGGCATTGTGGTCTAATAACAGTGTTGTAATGCCGGACTTTTGCATTAATGGATGATGATTTCTTGTTATACAACATTTTGCTAACTGAAAAGCCATTTTCATTTTCCTTGCCCTTGCTAAGTTAGCATTCAGCATTGAGATGTATTATTTCAACTCGTTACAAAAATTTTTTAGCGTTTTTATTCCTCCACAGCCAGTTTCTGTGCGTTTCGGAGCGACCTTCGGAAATGCCACACACTCTGTTTTATTCTTAACTTTACGTATGGGTCTGCTTTTGAAGCTTTCTCTTGCCGAAGATTTCTCTTCATTGTTCCATGTTTTATACATTAAGGTAAGATGGAAAGATCGTCCGCGAAAAACATACAATCAATTCTGTCTTACACCAGTTTTGATCTCAAGACCTCTGGAGGTTTCACCTAAAATTTTAATTTTGCGTTTTGTATTTATTTCTGTGTCTTTTATGATTGCAGCTCTTTTTAGATGCTGTCAATCAAATCACGTTTTCTTTAAGTCTACAAATGTTATATAAATGCTTTTAGACCTTTTTGTTCTATATCTGATTATAAATTTCATCCTTAAAATTTATTCCACACAGGTTCGACCTTTTTGAAACCCTCCTTGATAATCTTCTAACTGCTGATCCAATTGGCTCTCCAGTCCTTTTTGTAATGGTTTTGAAAGAATTTTGTGAGTCACTGGTACGAGACAAATTCCTCTAAAGTCGTTGGCGTCAGCTTTATCTCCTTTTTTGTGGATTGGCTGAATTAGTGTAACTTCTGTTTCCCAGACATGTGAAAGGTCCCAAGTAGCTTCTTGGCTGTCCCAGAACATACAATTTTCCATTTTTTATCAGTTACTGAAGCTTCTCGGGGAACCTTGTATTTATTTGCTTCCCTTCTCAATATTAAGGCACTGAGGGACTCTGTTACATCTAAACATCTTTACTGATATGACACTACGGATGCATGTTACAAGAAAGACAATCGTACGCTCATAGGATGTTTAAATTTGGTGAAAATTTCGACGGTGAATACTGGAATACGTTCGTTCGAACTCTGAAGGAAACAGGGGTGAAACACAAGAAACAAAAAATTATCTAGAACTTGTACACAGCCGAAGGACACAGAAGGGAAGCAGTAGTTAAGGATGGAGTAAGACAAGGGCTGTAGCCTGCCACAGATTTTATTCCATCCTTAGATCGAGTGAGTTTTGAAGAAAACCAAGGAGAAATTTGGAAAGTTTAGGAAGAAGAAATTAAAATTTTGATGTTTGCCCATGACATTACAATTCGGTCGGAGACGACAAAGGACCTTGAAAAGTACTTTAACGGAATCGACATTGTCTTCAAAACAGGTTACAAGACAAATATCAAAACTATGGTAACCTAGCGTTGTCGAATTAATGGGACGACGCTGAGGACCTTATAGTAGGAAATGAGACAGTAGCAGCTGTAGATCGGTTTTGCCATTTGAGCGGTAAAATAGCTGACTACAGCCGACGTAGAGAGCATATGAAAAACTGACTGACAATAGCAAGAAAAGAATATCTGCAATAGAAAAATTTAAGGTAATATATGGACGTGCGGATTAGGAAGTATTTCCTGGACGATAAGAGAAAAGAAGCTTTTGAAGTATGGTGCGATAGAAGGATGCTGAAGATTATATTGGTAGACCGGAAAAATGAATCCCATCTGGGAGAAAGAGTCGATGGATAGGATTCGTCCTGAAGCGTCAAGGAATCGTCACTCTGGCAATGCAGGGAAGTCTTTGACAAATAATTGTAGGGATAGACTAAAGATCGGGTACAATTAAACGTTTCAAGTAGACATAGGTTGTAGAGCTTACGAAGAAATGAAGAGGCTTGCGCAGGATAGACTAGCTTGGAGAGATGCATCGAACCAGTCCTCAGACTGAACACGACAACAACAACAACGATATGCTGGTACGCTATCTATACATAGTCATAATTATAATAATAATGTACATATAATAACTGGAGGCGTATCGGTGATTAAGGAGCCTAATGCCAAAGAGAGCTATCCACGTGTATGAAAAAAATTAGATTTCAGGGTGTTTAGGAAGCTCATTGCGTCTTGCAATTTTTTTATGTCTGAAATCAAACACTGGAAATCCAGAATGGCATAATGACAATATTATGAGAAGGATAGTTTGCTAATACTCATACAGTGCAGAGGCTGAGTCGCAGACAGACACAACAAAAAGACTGCTAAACCAGGAAGCTTCCGGCCAAAAGGCCTTCTGAATTAAACATGGCCACACGCATCCACGCAAACACAACTCAAACACACGTGATCATTGTCTCGCGCTGCCGAGGCCAAACTTTTATTATGTGCTGTACTCCCCTTACCATTTAACACCATTCATACAAAGCAACTCGAACTGAGTTACTGCCATTCATCACATGTAAAAATAGCTGCATTATAAACGCAAATTTACCCACACAGTGATGTTTTAAGCTACTTATTTTGTATGCTATAACACTAACATGAGATCATTTGTCGCACTTCCTTGACTTCAGCATTTTATTTCTAGTCTTACAATTTGAAAGTAATGTAGGTGTGGTCCTGTCGTTACCTTGTCCATGAAACTTAGAAGATTAGAGAGAATCAAACTGACGATTATGTAAATGCAAAATAGAGAGAAATGCTACAGCTAGCTGGGTGAAGAAACGAAAAGGCAAACGTCATTTCTACGTGGCCCGGCAGAATTTACACACGGCTATAGTAAGTGTTATTGACCGGTGCCTAAAATGCGCACACACCTGATGCTCCTATTCTACCAGCAGTCCGCTTTCCTGTACGGAATTGAGGTGTTTATATCAAAAGAGGAATATTTCACTCAAGAGTAGTTTTGAGACATATGGAAAAAAACTGTATAATACCTTGCAGTTACTCCCACATGTTCATCAGCAAGAACACAATCTTATACCAAAATCTGTAATCATAGAATAAAGGCAAGTAATAGAAAATGGTAACACAAAACGACTGACATATCGCTGTTTCGATTTAACAACACTCATTTTATCGTAAGTATCATGTAACAAAAAATAGCATATTTTCTAGCAAAATATTATTAGTCGTTTCGACATGTTGTACACATTCCTACTATTTGTTTAAACATTCATAATTAAACAATACATATCAAAGTAGACAATATGTTGGAAGGCAATATCATTATTAGTGCATTGGTTTGCAACATCAGAAAATTAATTCCTCGTTTGTTTCTTATTGAACAACCCTGTTTACTTCTGACAGGCACATATGTTCACAAAATTATCACTCTTGATCACTGTCACAAATCTCAGTTCCAGTTTCATTGCCTTCCTCTTCGTCACTCACGGTATTAACGGCAAATTTCTTTAGAATATTATCAAAATACTCGCGAAACTACAAAGGGATAACGTCAATCGTGCAAGAAACCTCCTGTAATTTCTCATGTTTCAGAGGAACGACGTCTACTTATACTCTTCGTGCATTATGAAAATGAGGGGCTATTCCAGAATTAACCAGGATATTGCACCAGTCCACTGCTACTGGGTGAAGCAGAGATGCATTTTGACTGAACAGTGTACTCAGATATGTAGTAATGCATAAAAGGCCAAAATAATCACATATTAGTATAATGTTTCCACACAGCTTCCTTCTTCTATTCTACTGAGAATTCAAACAATGAACATTGTACGAAAATTTACGTGCAGTCTGCGCCTGTTGCTTTCCAGTTGATATATTCCACACCCACGACCACCTTCTGCTTAATCACATTTCTCTTCCACTATTCAGGGCGTCGTCTCTTCCTTTTAAACTCGTGTAAATCGTCTCCGAACTCAAGAGGAAATCGTTAGGTTTATATCAGCACACTCAGAAAACATAGGTGAAAGCCCCCACAACATAATTATGTCCCCCGCTGGCATGTATCTATGGCGCGATACGTGCTCCGAGCAGACGTTCGCCTGAACCACAGAGTATCTGCAGACGACCATCGCCCTGGTGTAACGAAAAACGTTATTCAGCCTACCAGGCAACAAGTTTTCATTTATTGACGGTCAGCCTCGGTGATCCAGTGCCCACTACAGTCTTAATTGACGATGCCGTTTGGTCAACACGAGAACACATAGGGATTGTTTGATGCGGAGCCCTATGTTTAACAAAGTGCGTTGGAAGGCGTGTTTCAAAACACTTGCGCCTGCACCAGCTATGTCCTTTGTCGTCAGATACTGCTTTACATAGCAGGCGAGTACGACCTCCACGTCGTGACCGTCCCAACACATTGCCGCCCACTCGCGGCTTCACAGTCTTTCGACCACTTTCCATTCCGAAGCGCTGGGCCGTAGCAATCTAGGTCAGCGGATTTCCCCTTCTGCGGCTCACATCGTCGCTAGAATGATTACCCATTCGTTGTTGCTCCACTCATGCAATTTCTTTTATCGCCTAACGCGCTTGCATTGTATCTCGAAGTGGGCAATGGTCATAATGTTGTGGCCCATCACCGGTTTCTCCAGTTGGGGAGGTCTAACAGACCGCTTCCCTCCGCCAATCTCTGAACCGCCTGCATCTCCAAGTCGCCCACGTGCAAAGGTGTTTTAGATAACGTTATCGCAGGCGACGGTGAGCGCACAGCCTTTTTCGAACTGCAGTCGCACGCCCAGATGTTGTCTTTGCTATTATTTAAATCGTTTAGCAAGAAGCGTAAATTCTTTTCATGCTTGATCTTTAAAAGAGTGTGAATGAAAGAGTCGTATGACGATGTTGGCTGGCAGATACGTAAGAGCAAGTTCAGCTGACTATTTGGGAAGGTCGTCGTCCTCTGTGCACAATGGCACCTTTCATTTGCGAAGAGAGTTGCATCTCAGGGGTATCTGGAGACTAGACTTGGCCACTGTTTCTATGTTTCGATACAGTGTATCGATACGTGGAACTGTTTCAGTGTTTCGGAACGGCTGTGGTTCACTGTTTCGAAACAGTGGTGTTTCATTCCGCCCCTGTCTCGGACAACCGGACCAGATTCGATCTCGAGCCAGGCACAGAAACTGTATCATTGTTTCAAAATGAGGCTGTTTCAGTCCACCCGTGCTTGGAACGGACAAATTGTATCGAAACAGTGATGTTTCATTCCGCCCTGTGTCGGACGAGATTCGGGCTTGGCACAGGTACTGAAACACAACATACCACTTCGTGAAACACTTTCAAGAGTGTCGAAATCTTTTTGACATGCAATAGCATGAAGCTTAAGATATCCGAAAATAAAGCTTCGTTTCTATTTGACTGTCCCATTCCGAAATGGCGTAACATCTGCTTTATAAACACTAACCAAACAATAAAACAACGTATACTATTCACATTCAAAATAATAAATATGTGAAAATCATTCAATTAAATTACACTTTTTTCATAACATACGTTTCTCTGGTCATCCACAGTAATCATATTAAGAAACTCAAGTAAGCCTACAACATTCTGAATAAAAAAGGGCGTAGAGTGACAGTTATTAGACACATACATAAATCTGATGTAGGTACAATTGCATGCAATCTGTTTGACATATCACTGATAGTGTAATGGTGAACGGGAAGGGCTGGGAAGCATGGTGAATTTATAGTAACGGTTCGAAACACCTTGAAAGACAATTTTTTTGTTATATTTTGTTACTTATTCGAATTATTTGGCATTATTTGTGAGTCTATAGTCACTGCCTATTATCCACAACGATTCCCTTTGTGTCCATGGAAATTAGCAAGATGAGTATATTACCCATACTAACGGAATGTGGGAATCACAGTAGCATATCCGTTGTTTCTGCAGTTTGCTCCCACCTCCAGTTCCGTTCGTGGTGGTTCTTCTGTGTTCAGCTATGGCTGTCCTCAGCCAATTGAAAAGTATGAAAGTCACACGACACGAAAGCAGCGCATTTGCTGAAGGAAATACGAAACTGCCAAGACGCCTAAGTGGTAGTTTCATACTTTCTACGATATGATTAGCGCTCTCGCACCTCATTTATGTTTATGTGGACATACTTATACAGTAGACATTCAAGATGATAAAATGTGTAGATTTATTAGATTACAAAACACAAACTGTTTCACTGTTTCGAAACAGCGTATCGAAACATTACATCGTACTGTTTCATTTGTTTCGAAACAGTTACGTGTTTCAGTTTGCCCATCTCTGCTGGTGACTATAGAAGTACGCGTGTAGTATGATATCATGTTTGTGTTGTACGTCGATTGGCACAAAATGAATTAGACATTGGCTCCAAGTGGGTCCTGATTTAAATCAACGAGGAAACTTAAAATTTGTGGCGAACCAAGATTCGAACTCGGGGTCTCCTGCTTACTAGGCAGAGAATATCTCCACTGAGCTATCCGGACACGGTGGTCATCGCAACTGCACAGAGTACCCTAGCACGCCTCCTGTCAGACCCAAATTCTCAAGTTATCCACACCCTACAAATGTAGAGCCTCTTGACCACTATCCTCATTACTAGCGGCATTTCGCCGATTCCCGTAAGATTTTGAGCCTGTTATACATCCACACTGAGGAGTTCGTTTGCCGTCATAGCCCTAATTACATATACGCTGAAGACTCAACGAAACTGGTACACCTGCCTAATACCGTGTAGGGCCCCCGCCAGCACACACAAGTGTCGTAACACGACGCGGCATTGACTCGACTACTATCTGAAGCAGTGTTGGAGGGAATTAACACCATGAATCCTGCAGGGCAGTCCAAAAACTCCGTAAGAGTACGAGGGGGTCGAGATATCTTCTGAAAAACACGTTGCAAGGTCTCCCAGATATGCTCGATAATTTTCATGTCTGGGGAGTTAAGTGGCCAATGGAAGTGTTTAAACTCAGAAGAATGTTCCTGGAGCCACTCTAGCAATTCTGGAACTGTGAGGTGTCGCATTATCCTGCAGGAATTGCCCAAGTCCGTCGGAATGTACAATGGACATGAATGGGTGCAGGTGATCACACCGGATGCTTACGTGCGTTTCACCTGTCAGCGTGGTATCTAAACGTATCAGGGGTCCCATATCACTATAACTGCACACGCTCCACACCATTACAAAGCCTCCACCAGCGTGAACAGTCCCCTGTTGACATGCAGGATCCATGGATTCATGAGGTTGTCTCCATACACGTACACGTCCATCCACTCAATACAATTTGAAACGAGACTCGTCCGACCAGGCAACCCGATTCCAGTCATCAACATTCCAATGTCGTTGTCGACGGGCCCAGGCGAGGCGTAAGGCTTTGTATCGTGCAGTCATCAAGGGCGCAAGAGTGGAAGTCGACCTTCTGCTCCGAAAGCCCATATCGATGATGTTTCGTTGAATGGTTGGCACACTGACTTTGTTGATGGCCCAACATTGAAATCTGCAGAAATTTGTGGAATGGTTGCACTTCTGTCACGTTGAATGATTCTCTTCAGTCGTCGTTCGTCCAGTTGTTGCAGGATCTTTTTCCGGCCGCAGCAATGTCGGAGATTTGATGTTTACCGGATTCCTGATATTCACGGTAGACTCCTGAAATGGTCGTACAGAAAAATCCCCACTTCACCGCTACCTAGGAGATGCTGTGTCCCATCGCTCGTGCGCCGACTATAACACCACGTTCAAACTCACTTAAATCTTGATAATATGTCCGATAGAACAGACACCACATAACGTATGACCTATGCGGGAGGTGACAGTGTCGTGCTGGAAGACGTCCTTCTACGAAGTAAGCTTCCTCACCTCATCCACGCCGCGCAAGGCCCTTCGAGATATTTGTCTAATTCGCAGAAACTGCACAGTTCATTCGCTCCTGTCCTCTTCCGTCCCAATTTGTCCCAATTTTATTCGATATGTGATGTCTGTTCTATAGAACATATCTGAAAGAGCAGACACCATACACAGACGGTTGGAGGTGGGAGCTCCTCTCGAATAGCAGAAAGCGAATCACTGGTTTAGAGCCGCCATTCCACAGACAAGTTACCATCAACAGCGTCATCGCCCTCACTCCGTGAGACACTGTGCAGAGGTATATAAATTAATCCACGACGTTGAAATGGACACTGGTGATCAGGAACTTTACACCTCCCCTTGCAGGCCAAATACTGGCTGAGAAAATTGCTTCCTCATACAGGATTCGAACTGGCTCCCACCGTACGTTGCGATTTCGACTACGGTGGTGTGTATTATAACAGTCAGATGGACGTAGGAGTAGATGTATTAGTTTTGAACACTATTTATCCAGTAACGATGTAAACCTCAGCAGCGAACAACATGCCATAGTTACGTTTCTCCATTTTAATCTGCAAGTACAGCCAGGGAAACATATTTAACGTGTCAGCTGGCATGTTAATTGCGGAGATTTGCAGATGCGGATACAAAACTGATTTCTGGCACCAACTTTGATGCTAAAGGGTTGAAGATAATGAAACTGTCTGCAACATTTTTCTTTTCTCAAACATCCGCATCGGAAAAACGAGTTAACGGTAATACAACGCGTTGGTTCTCCTTGATCTATTCAGTCTTTCTTTTTTGCCTTCTTAAAGTCTCAAGTTAGTTCCGCTCGATATATTCTGTTCCTCCGGGAAGCATCAGCGTCTTCTGGAATTTTAATTACGAAAGCTTCGGCACGAGACCTGCATTCCGACCAACTGCGGAGGACAAGCCCTTGCTGGTTCCTCACGTGAAATATCAGAGGGCAATCTGTGTTCTCACATACCTAATCTATATTGATGCAAATATCAGACCCGAGATGCTGGAGTTAGCTGTCGTGTGTACGTGAGATGTGCTTGTTGTGTGCGTAAATGGTGTGTATGTATGTGTTTGTCTCTTTTATTGATGAATGCTGTTGCCGAAAGATTTATGTGCCTGAATTGTGGCTGTCTGCAACTTGACGTGTCTTCTTTATGGTAAGTATCTGCCACTTCCCGTGTCTTGCTTACGGCAAGCAGCAATCTGTCTTTTTCCTACATTGTTGAGCTCTCAGGTCACTTATGTATACTGAGTTACATGCGTTTCCACGAAACTAATTTCGTCATCTAAAGGCCAATAAAGTTACCGAAGGAAGTGACACATTTTAGAAAATTCGACGATGATCTTGAAAGTTGCTATACATGTTACAATTTACCCTGAATGCATATCAGATTATGACTCTGGTATTACTGCCCAAAGATATTGCTTTTTGTACAAAATTTGATTTATGAATTAACAACAACGCAATCTGACTGCTGTTCATCAATATGATGTATGAAGCAAACTTTCATAGCGGAACGGTCATATCATAAATTAACCTTTGTGTCCACACACAAAAAATTACACTTTGTTCTATATCGAGGTTACCAGTGAATTTGCTGTCGTACAGTCACGATTGGCAACACTCAACTGTGGGTATACACCAGTGATCTCTATGTTAGTATGGAGATCACTGGTATACACGAAATCGTTGCAACGAGGCATTCTAATTGTTGCTAGCAACTGTTGTTGCTCTTGCGTAATTCTATGAACTGTTTATTATTGTATAAGCTTTGCTACTGTGAACCTCAACTCTGGATTTTCATGGATGATAAACTGGAACTCTCTAAATCTGAATACAGCAGATTAAGCTACGTAGCGAAAGAAGAGTATGATAGAAAGTTATTGCCTGCTGTTGGTACGGAAGAGTATGACACTACAGATTTCAGCGACGAAGATTCTACAGACCAATGGGTGCCGACTAAGGAAGATGCTCCTGCTTCAGATATTGAAGGTGCTATTGGTGCTTGTAGTGATACTGAAGTTTAAAGAGAGACAAGTGATAGTAGTGGCGATGAAATGAAAATGACAGATCTGAGGAAAACAGTGAAGCGATTGCGTCTTCTGCAAGTATTCTACGTGGTAAAGATAGAACTAAATGGCATAAGGAAACTTTTGGCACAAGAAAGCTGCTGAAAGATTACATTTCGCGGGAAAGGGGTGGGTCAACACGTACAACACACCTTCAAGAATATAACTAACAGGCAAATCAAGTATACACAAACTGTGACATGAGTTCAAAAGGAGCAGCGAAAGTGTAGAAGCCACTGACAACTGAAGATTTTGCTGCATATTTTGTTATACTGATTACAGCTGGAGTAAGATTCTCTAACACTGAACACGCAAAAGAAATGTGGAAAACAAAAGCATTCCCACTGCATCGTCAAGCTTATCCCTTAGCAGATTTGGCAGATTAACAAATTCGTAAGGTTTGACTGGTGAACACTATGGTGAGCGTTTGAAAAGTGGCAAAGCTGATGCAATATCTGACATATTTCAAATGGTACATTCAAATCTTCTTAAAAACTATGTGCCTTCTTATTGACTCACTGTTGGTGATAAGCTTTCTGCTTACAAAGCAAAGACAAGATTTATTCAATACATGCACTCAAAGCCAGCAAATGTGGCTTGAAGGTTTGGTGGGTTTGTGATTCGCGAAGTTCTTATCCAATAACTGGCCAAATGTATAGAGGTTAATCTGCTTCCGGAAGAGAAGCTAATCAAGGGAAGATGGTAGTAAAACATTTACGTTATTACCATTCCAAAGGTACTGGCAGAAATATAGTCACCGACAATTGTTTCACAACTTTACCTCTAACAAGGCTTTTGATGACTTGGGAATTGTCTATAGTTGGTACTGCAAAAGCAAACAAGCCCCATATACCGCCAGAAATGCAACCCTCCTCTTCACGCCAAGAACTGTCATCTGTACTTGGATTCAATGAATATAACGTTTCTCTGTGTTGACATTTTCCAAAAAAAGAAGAAGCAGTTCTAGTGTCATCAAATGGTTCAAATGGCTCTGAGCACTATGGAACTCAACTTCTGAGGTCATTAGTCCCCTAGAACTTAGAACTAGTTAAACCTAACTAACCTAAGGACATCACATACATCCATGCCCGAGGCAGGATTCGAACCTGCGACCGTAGCAGTAGCGCGGTTCCGGACTCTAATGTCATGCACAATGCATTATGATACATACACTTCTGGGCCTCTTTCAAAATCCAGATGTTATACATTATCATAACAGCGCAAAAGATGGCGTTAATAATATGGACAAGTTGTGTTCTCATTACAGTGCGAAAAGGAGGGCACAGAGATGACCGCTAGCATTTTTTAAAACATTCTGGATATTGCATGCTTAGCGGCATACATTATTTACACACAAAACAACCCTCAAACAAAAAATGTGACTCAGACGCAGACTGTTTCTACTGGAGCTGGGAAAACATTTGAAAATGCATTCCATTATCTCTAGATCATCAAATCCTAATTTCTTGAGAAAATTTTCCGTGAAATCTGGTACAGAGTGCATGACACGAGGACCACTAAGTGGAGGCCCAGTCAAAACGAAATGCTTCTGGACGGCTGAAAATCGTTGGTGGCTGTATGGTGGGAAAATTTCAATCAAACGAAAGGAAGAGAAAAACAAGAAAAAGTTGCAAGGAATGTAAAAAATCAATATGTGATGAAAACTCCATTATAACAACAGTAGTGGACTTTGTGAATAAATAATAATTCCACTTTTATCTTTCCAGTATAACGAGCAGCAAAATTTGGTAGCTATATAATATTATGTAAGTTACTTCGTCACTTACACTAAAAAATTGACATATACTGCACTCGGTTGTCTAATAAATAATAAACCTATTAATATATTACATTAAATAAAGTATTTCGTTTGTGAACTTCACATCTGTTCTAACGGAGATATGTGGTTACCTTGGTAACCTGGATGTAGATTAGAGAGTGAGTTACGTTCCTTCTCACTTAAATGCTCTTGTTTGAAAGTATTTATATTCTGATTTTATTATGACATTTATGAAGATGCAAATGAGGAATAATCTGAGGCTTGCGTATACTGGTTTCAATACACCTGAAAATCGGCTGTTATAGTTCATAAAGGTTATTCAGGTAATCCAATGTGGACACAAGGGTTAAAGGGAAACAAATTGCAAATAAGATCTTCAAATATTCTGATACAGCGTATCAGTTTAAGTGCCTCTCTCATTTACGGAGACATACGTATTATGCAGATCGCTCTGCGCGGTGTATGCCCTAATACCTAACGACAAGAAAATTGTCTTGTTTTTAATAGTACTTGTAAGTGGGCAGAGTAACGTAACAAGTGTTTCACGTTCTTACCAACGCCAAAAATTATTGGCAAGCGGAACTGACAATTCACTACTGTTTCAGGCGCTGAATTGTACATACTGTCTCAAAATTTTATTATAAATTATCGCACCTCACATAAAAAGCAAAGTGTGTCGTATTATATACAACATTATACAAAGACAAGATGCTGTTCAACGCTGTCATCAAAAATCCCGAAATATATTCACACACACACACATTATATATATATATATATATATATATATATACGAGACGCTAATAAACATTCGGAAAACGTTAACAAAAAAGTTGAAAATTCCTTTACCAATTTACTTCAGGATATTCCAATAAATTTTCGGACGGGCGTAGACTACATATTTTTAACTTGTTAGAAAAATTTCGAGAACTTCCTGACCAATTCGCCTCAGATATTTACATGGTACTCTAATAAACACTGAGATGGACATTGACAATATATACATACAGATTTTCTTGCTGTGTTGTGAAAATGCGGGACTTCGTTTTCTTTCTTGCAGTCAGTTTTGACTATCATAGCGGACCATTTAAACAATTACGGAAATTTTTTCTCCCACAAACATGGTTTTAGGAGTACAGGTACAGAAGTTGTAATAATTTGTACTTTAATACGCACCTACATCAGTGTGTTAGTTGTTTTTTCTCTGCCTCTAACAGTCTTCCCGCAAACACAACAATTAACTTAGTACCTGATGTTTTCTGCACGGTCGTAACTGCCCCACGAAGTGGACTACACCCGAAAGTAGACGATCCGGCCGGCCGATGTGGCCGTGCGGTTCTAAGCGCTTGAGTTTGGAGCCGCGTGACCGCTACGGTCGCAGGTTCGCATCCTGCCTCGGGCATGGATGTGTGTGATGTTCTTAGGTTAGTTCGGTTCAAGTAGTTCTAAGTTCTAGGGGACTGATGACCTTAGAAGTTAAGTCCCATAGTGCTCGGAGCCATTTGTAGACGATCCGTTACGGGTGCACGTGTCTATTACTTCAACACCTCAGCTGCTGCCCATGGCGTAGTAAACACTGATGGCTTGCCTGTGCCATCCAAATTGGAGGTACTAACCAACCTGAAAATGTATTACTCACAATCGCTATAATTATTAGTCTGCAAATAAAGTAAACTCTGATGTAATGTTCAGTACACAGCCCTCACTCATCAACTGAAATACCTACACTTGCCCCCTAACACCCTTATATTCTTCTTCTTGTATGCAATTTTAAATGAAAATTTTATAAACAACAATGTATTGTTTTGTTTTCTTCCCCGAAGTCATTGTTAACAGAAATAAGATAAGCGTAACGGGTTATGATTAGAATACTAGTATGGAATTTAACTATGGCATCTGAAACGTTGTAATTCTATTCATTCTCAGATTAAAGGTATGTGAAACACTGTCATTTAAGCTACTACTATCACAGGTGTAGTAACTGAAGAGGCCTCTCTCATACCCTGCTGTATAACAATAACCCCAGCCGATTTTCCCGTTCATTTTAAGCGACCTGGATTCCCAGTTAAGGCTGCATTTGCAACAACAATAAACAAGACTCAAAGATGAGAGAGGCGAGGAAGAAGATGAACTGAGAAGGAAAGAGGAAGTGGACATAGAGAGGGGGAAGTAGATGAATAGACAGAGGGAGAGGGGGAGATGAACTAGAGAGGGGGAGAGGCGATGACGACAGAGAGAGGTAGGAGGAAGACGAGATGGGCGAAGAAAGGGGGAGGAGGACATTAGGACGTAAATCCGTCACATACACATCTAGTAACTGTGAAGCACTGCCGGGTTGGCTAGTAAAATTTTATAAAGTTTAGACTTCTCTTTACAAAAGACTTAAGCAATATTATCCACAGAGCTAATCCATGTAGTAAAATATCGCAAGATAACTGTCGGAAAATCCTGAGCTACGCTGTTCTTTTTGTTAGTAATGAAAACTGGATACCACACATTATACTAATTGGTAGGAGACAACGATCCCATTCTCGCATCTCAATGCGTTACACATTAAAGCATGCATAAAAACTTAACAGAATGTGTTGGAACAGCGTAGGTAAACGTATTCTAATGGCATTTTGTAGCTGAAATCAAAATTAACCTAAAAACCGTAGAACAGGGTCGCAAAAACAACGCTAACTGGAGTAGTTTGCCATTAACCTTACTTCACGAAAATAGCTGTCAGTTTTTCGGAGTATACTGGTTGCCGCCGTTTGGTGTGAGTCAATGAGGGGACATCAAAAACCATTTTTAGCGGAGCGTTCTTAACAGAGTAAACAATATGGTGGAGCTCGTATTGTATAACACACAACACTGCAGTACAACACTATAAATAAAACTGGAGTTCCAATTTGTAACACCAAAAATATTATTTAAAAAAGAAAAATTGAGACGACTGTATTTTTCAAACAATTACAAACAGACTCATGTTAATGAAGGATTATTTACAGTGCTTTAAAAACACTGCACTATTATGTGAACGTGATTCTAAAGGGCAATAGAATTAGTCGAATTAAATATCGCACTGCTGAGAGAACTAGATCAATTCATTCAAAACACTAATCCATTCTTACAACTACTTTATTAGTGCCAGCGAGATATCCATTGAGAGAATATACTCCACATTCGGGCGTTTTGGTCAAAATTAATAAATAATTTAGGAGAGAAAAGATCTATAAATTTCTACATGTTTCCAAAAATGGCTAATTTGTACTTTACAGTCATTACGAATCTACATCAACCTAAAGTTTTTTCTGGAAGTGAAATGTTATTTAACTGTGTCTCTTGTACTGTGAGAAAAGTTAAGACACAATATTAATAACATATGTTCTTATGAAAGGAAACAGTTGCCTTCAATAAATATGATGGCTCATTTTAATTGGTTTAAGGATATCTATGCAACGTTTTATATTTTAATTAAATTTTCATAATTAAATATAGCTGGGTTTTACTGCGTTTCTGTTGGTTTAAAAAAGAAAACGTGTGGGTATTCGTTGGGTCAGGTTAAATTACGAGAACCCTGTTACCAGATGACTGATACAGGAGATAGAGAATATCCAACGAAGAGCGGTGCGTTTCGTCACAGAATCGTTTAGTCGGCGCGAGAGGGTTACAGAGAGTCTCAAAAACTTCAGTGGCAGACGCTGCAAGAGAGGCATTGTTGATCACGGAGAGATTTACTACTGAAATTTTGGGAGAGTAATTTCCGGGAAGATTCAGACAACATATGAATTCCTCCCACACGTCCCGCGAAATGATTACAACAAGAAAATTCGAGGAATAAGAGATAATACAGAGGCTTACCGACAATCATTCTTTCCACGCGTCCCTCGCGAATGGAACAGTGGGGGGGGGGGGGGGGGGGCATCAATCAGTGGCACAAGAAGTAACCTCCGGCACACACCATCAGATGACTTGCCGAGTACTGATGTTGATGTAGAAAGTAGTACATGAGTTTTGTTATTTGGCCAGCAAGATAACTGATGATGGGCGAAGTAGAGAGAATATAAAATGTAGACTGGCAATGGCAAGAAAAGTGTTTATGAAAAAGAGAGATTTGACTATAAATATAGATTTACGTGAAACTTCCTGGTAGATTAAAACAGCGTGCCAGTTCTAGACTCGAACTCGAGACCTTTGCCTTTGGCGGACAAGTGCGCTACCAACTCAGCTACCCAAGTACGGCTCATGACCCGTCCTCACCGCTTCAATTCTGCCAGTACCTCGTCTCCTATCTTCCCAACTTCACAGAAGCTGTTCTGCAAAGTTTGCAGAATTAGCATTCCTGGAAGAAAGGATATTACAGAGACATGGCTTAGCCACAACCTGGGGCATGTTTCCAGCATGAGATTTTCACTCTGCAGCCGAGTGTGCACTGTTATGAAACTTAGTTTCGAGGCCTGCGCTTCGCTGCTTTTTTTTTTTTTCTCCCTCACTTTCCTGATTATAAAGTGACCCATAAAAACTGGTCTATTTCTGACAGCCAGTTTCATCCTAAAAACAAAAGTATCTGCACCACGTCAGGTGTTAGCCCCTGACACACCTATCCCAACAGTCCTACCTAAACTAAGAAGGAAGAAGGAAAGAAAGGAGATGGATCCTTCTGGATCTGCTTAGTGTATTCATCTCTTGGTCTCCCTCTACGATTTTTACTCTCCACACTGCCCTCCAACGCTAAATTTGTGATCCCCTGATGCCTCAGAACGTGTACTACCAATCGGTCCCCTCGTCTTGTCAAGTTGTGCCACAAACTCCTCTACTCCCCAATTCTATTCAATACTTCCTCATTAGTTATGTGATCTACCCACCTAATCTTCAACATTCTTCTGCAGCACCATATTACGAAAGCTTCTATTCTCTTTTGTCCGAACTATTTATCGTCCATATTTCACTTCCATACATGGCTACACTCCATACAAATACTTTCAGAAATGACTTCCTGACACTTAAATCTATACTCGATGTTAACAAATTTCTCTTCTTCAGAAACGCTTTCCTTGTCAATGCCAGTCTACATTTTAAATCCTCTCTACTTCGACCATCATCAGTTATTTTGCTCCCCAAATAGCAAAACACCTTTACTACTTTAAGTGTCTCATTTCCTAATCTAATTCCCTCAGCATCACCCGACTTAATTCTACTACATTCCATTATCCTCGTTTTGCTATTGTTGATGTTCATCTTATATCCTCCTTTCAAGACACTGTCCATTCCGTTCAACTGCTCTTCCAAGTCCTTTGCTGTCTCTGACAGAATTACAATGTCATCGGCAAACCTCAAAGTTTTTATTTCTTCTCCATGGGTTTTAATACCTACTCCAAATTTTTCTTTTGTTTCCTTGACTGCTTGCTCAATATACAGATTGAATAACATCGGGGAGAGGCTACAACCCTGTCTCACTCCCTTCCCAATCAGTGCTTCCCTTTCATGCCCCTCGACTCTTTATAACTGCCATCTGGTTTCTGTACAAATTGTAAATAGCCTTTCGCTCCCTGTCTTTTACCCCTGCCACCTTTAGAATTTGAAAGAGAGTATTCCAGTCCACATTGTCAAAAGCTTTCTCTAAGTCTACAAATGCTAGAACCGTAGGTTTGCCTTTCCTTAATCTTTCTTCTAAGATAAGTCGTAAGGTCAGAATTGCCTCACGGGTTCCAACATTTCTACGGAATCCAAACTGATCTTCCCTGAGGTCGGCTTCTACAAGTTTTTCCATTCGTCCGTAAAGAATTCGCGTTAGCATTTTGCAGCTGTGACTTCTTAAACTAATAGTTCGGTAATTTTCACATCTGTCAACACCTGCTTTCTTTGGGATTGGAATTATTATATTCTTCTTGAAGTCTGAGGGTATTTCGCCTATCTCATACATCTCTCTCACTAGATGGTAGAGTTTTGACAGGACTGGCTCTCCCAAGGCCGTCAATAGTTCTAATGGAATGGTGTCTACTCCCGGGGCCTTGTTTCGACTCAGGTCTTTCAGTGCTCTGTCAAACTCTTCACGCAGTATCGTATCTCCCATTTCATCTTCATCTACATCCTCGTCCATTTCCATAATATTGTGCTCAAGTACATCGCCCTTGTATCGACCCTCTATATACTCCTTCCACCTTTCTACTTTCCCTTCTTTGCTTAGAACTGGGTTTCCATCTGAGCTCTTGATATTCATACAAGTGGCTCTCTTTTCTCCAAAGGTCTCTCTAATTTTCCTGTAGGCACTATCTATCTTGCCCCTAGTGAGATAAGCCTCTACATCCTTACATTTGTCCTCTAGCCATCCCTGCTTAGCCATTTTGCACTTCCTGTCGATCTCATTTTTGAGACGTTTGTATTCCTTTTTGCCTGTTTCATTTACTGCATTTTTATATTTTCTCCTTTCATCAGTTAAATTCAATATTTCTTCTGTTACCCAAGGATTTCTGCTAGCCCTCGTCTTTTTACCTACTTGATCGTCTGCTGCCTTCACTACTTCATCCCTCAGAGCTACCCATTCTTCTTCTACTGTATTTCTTTCCCCCATTCCTGTCAATTGTTCCCTTATGCTCTCCCTGAAACTCTGTACAACTTCTGGTTTAGTCAGTTTATCCAGGTCCCATCTCCTTAAATTCCCACCTTTTTGCAGTTTCTTCAGTTTTAATCTACAGTTCATAACCAATAGATTGTGGTCAGAGTCCTCATCTGCCCCTAGAAATGTCTTACAATTTAAAACCTGGTTCCTAAATCTCTGCCTTACCATTATATAATCCATCTGATACCTACTAGTATCTCCAGGATTCTTCCACGTGTACAACCTTCTTTCATTATTGTTGAACCAAGTGTTAGCTATGATTATGTTATGCTCTGTGCAACATTCTACCAGGCGGCTTCCTCTTTCATTTCTTAACCCCAGTCCATATTCACCTACTATGTTTCCTTCTATCCCTTTTCCTACTCTCGAATTCCAGTCACCCATGACTATTAAATTTGCGTCTCCCTTCACTACCTGAATAATTTCTTTTATCTCATCATACATTTCATCAATTTCTTCTTCCTCTGCAGAGCTAGTTGGCATATAAACTTGTACTACTGTAGTGGGCATGGGCTTCGTGTCTATCTTAGCCACAATAATGCGTTCACTGTGCTGTATGTAGTAGCTTACCCGCACTTCAATTTTTTACTCATTATTAAACCTACTCCTGCATTACCTCTATTTGATTTTGTATTTATAACCCTGTATTCACCTGACCAAAAGTCTTGTTCCTCCTGCCACCGAACTTCACTAATTCCCACTATATCTAACTTTAACCTATCCATTTCCCTTTTTAAATTTTCTAACCTGCCTGCCTGACATTCCACGCTCCGATCCGTAGAACGCCAGTTTTCTTTCTCCTGATAACGACGTCCTCCTGAGTAGTCCCCGCCCGGAGATCCGAATGGGGGACTATTTTACCTCCTCAATATTTTACCCAAGACGACGCTATCATCATTTAATCATACAGTAAAGCTGCATGCCCTCGGGAAAAATTACGGCTGTCGTTTCCCCTTGCTTTCACCGTTCGCATTACCAGCACAGCAAGGCCGTTTTGGTTAGCGTTACAAGGCCAGATCAGTCAATCATCCAGACTGTTGCCCCTGCAACTACTGAAAAGGCTGCTGCCCCTCTTCAGGAACCACACGTTTGTCTGGCCTCTCAACAGATACCCCTCCGTTGTGGTTGCACCTACGGTACGGCCATCTGTATCGCTGAGGCACTCAAGCCTCCCCACCAACGACAAGGTCCATGGTTCATGGGGGGAAGTTAGACATCGTAGTATCAAAAAATCAACAATAGTACATCAGATCCACTGCTCATTGTAGGGATATTACAACTGCACAGCGGATCGTAGAAAGCTCTCCAAAGGTAGTTGGAAAAGTACTGAATGTATTTCGGATTATGGACAATCGTAAAATGTCGTTCATTCACCTAAGTCCAAAAATCTAGAATACTTCTTTCCAGTGACAAGAAAAAGCATCGAACTACAAGGCCATGGAAACAATGCTCATAGTGAGCCTGCTCTTGCGGGTAGTTCACGTCATCCCTGAACAACAGAATTTGCATTGTTACTCGGTCAGCAGTGGCACATGTGGTATGACAGAATTCGCTGGACCACGCGCCAGACGCCTACTGCCAGGCGGCAAAGGAAGCGATCATCGCACGTGTCCCCCACCCTGCACGTGACGCAAAGTGGGGAGTCAGCGAGATGAACTTCGTGGAGACGAGAACGATTCTGTTGTTTCCCACTGTCACTGACATATCGGGCGGAGCGTGTAGCGAATAAAGAAAAGGGGCACTCACCGCCCGCCGTATATCGCGCCACCTTTAGTGCTGGTATTTCTGTTCTAACACACCGTGGGCGATGGACAGATGCATCTCAGTACACAGGCGGCCAAGAGGCAGAAAGTGAGCTGTGCTCCAGTAAAAAGAGGCTGATGTGATAGAAAGGCGCCAACAAGGCCAGGGCAGTAAGCGTATAAGGCACGCCAGGCAATGTTACCACATAGTAGGTCGTGAACTGACGAAGAGGGCCAGAACTCTGTCCAGAACATGGAAAAGATCCACACCCCCTCGAGCCTGGGGAAGGGTGAGAGACTCATAGCGAGTTCTGAGGATTAACTCCTGGTTACAAAGGAACCCACCGCAGCTAACATGTGGCAAGCCAGGGTGTGAAGGAATAGGAGAGTTCGCGCCACGTGAGGGATCCACTATGCTTCCACTATGCTATGTAGGTGATGACGCAGCACATACGTTGCAAGGGATCAACAACGGAGAGGAAGTGGTGTTCAACAAGTCCAGATCTGATCTGTTGCAGCAGATGTCTGCTGTTGAGGGCTGCAGAGCGTCGCAGGTGAGCCTTAAAATCCATACCAGGGCAGTTTAAGGTAGCAGTCGCATCAAACAAGTTAACACTCCCCTGAGACAGGCTTGTACCTATATACATAGCTCGTGTTTATGTACACTGAGGGAGCTGCCACTCACATTGCGGTAGGTCGACACCAACGCAAGCGCCTCTCTTTCGAAGGGAGAGGACCAAACTGTCTACATAAGTGTTGCAGCAAAATTCATATCCACCTGGTGAAATGCCAATCAGTCCTTGTAGTAGTCCATATAACAATGGTTCTATGGCAAAGGCGTACATCAGCGACAGTAGAGGGCACCACTGTCGTGGCACTGATACCAGGATCAGTTGAGTGAGTTTACCTTTGTATAGCACCCGGGATGCGCGCCATGTAGGAGACATATTACCACCATGACAATAGTTTGAGCTCAAGCGAGGGTAATCAGTTCCCCACAGCAACAGAGTACCATCCGAATGTTGTACGCTCCAACTAGCAACGCCTGATCATAGGACACAACGTGATGTGCCATCCTCTTAAATCGCACTGCCAAATGCGTGTATAGATCTTGCACTATTTAGCAGTGTCATGGGACGATAATCTCTGATACATGGACACACGTGGAGTTTGTGAATAGGGGAAATAAGGACCTCGAGAAAAGCACGTGGGTGCTAAGAGATGTCAGAAAGTACGATAAAATTCGAGGGGGTTGCCGTCATGGCCAGATCACGTGTTAACAGCTCCCACCTGAATGGCATCGAGGACTTCTTCTTATGAAACTTACTGCCAGATTAAAACTATGTGCCGGACCGAGACTCGAACTCGGGACCTTTGCCTTTTGCGGGCAAGTGCTCTACCGACTGAGCTACCCAAGCTCGACTCACGACCTGTCCTCACAACTTTAATTCCGCCAGTACCTCGTCTCCTACCTTCCAAACTTCACAGAAGCTCTTCTGTATACCTTGCAGAACTAGCGCTCCTGGAAGAAAGGATATTGCGGAGACATGGCTTAGCCACAGGCTGGGGGATGTTTCCAGAGTGAAATTTTCACCCTGGAGTGGAGTGTGCGCTGATATGAAACTTCCTCAGTCGGTAGAGCACTTGACTGAGAAAGGCAAAGTTCCCGAGTTCGAGTCTCGGTCCGGCACACAGTTTTAATCTGTCAGGAAGTTTCATATCAGAGGGAAAAACGAATATCTATACGCCTCTGAATGAACCCTAATTTTCTTTATCTTATCTTCGTGGTCCCTACTCGAAATTTATGTTGGCGACGATATGGTCGTTCTGCAGTTTGCTTCAAATGCCGGTTCTCTAAACTTTCTCAGTAGTGTCCTCCGAAATGAATATCTTCTCTCCAGGGATTCCCAACTGAGCTCCCGAAGCATATCCGTAACACTTGCATGCTGATCGAAGCAACCGGTAACGAATCTAGCAGTTTGCCTTTGAATTGCTTCAATGTCTTCCTTCAATCCGACCTGGTGCGGATCCCAAACACTCAATCAATACTCAAGAAAAGATCGCACTAGCATGCTATATACTGTCTTTTACAGATGAACCACGCTTTCCTAAAATTTTCCCAATAAACCGAAGTCGACTATTCTCCTTTCCTACCACAGTCCTCTCGTGCTCGTTCCATTTGATATCGCTTCGCAACGTCACGTCCAGATGTTTAACCGACGTGACTGTATCAAGCAGGATACTACTAATGCTGTATCCGAACATTACGGGTTTGTTTTTCCTACTCGTCCGCATTAACTTATATTTTTCTACATTAAGAGCCAGCTGCCGTTCATCACACAAACTACAAATTTGGTCTAGATCATCTTGTATCGACCTACAGTCAAACAAGTTCGACATCTTCCTGTACAACACAGTATCATCAGCGAACAACCGCAGATTGAAATCCACCTTGTCTGCCAGATCATTTATGTATACGGAAAATAGCAACGGTCCTGCCACACTTCCCTGGGGCACTCCTGGTGTTCCCACGTCTCCGATGAACACTCACCGTCGAGGACAACATACTGGGATCTATTACATAAGAAGTCTTCGAGCCTGTCACATATCCGGGAGACTATTCCGCATGCACGTACCCTCGTGAACAGGCTGCAGTGGGGTACCGTGTCGAATGCTTTTCGGAAATCTAGAAATACGAAACCTGCCTGTTTCCCTTCATCCACAGTTCGCAGCATATCATGTGAGAAAAGAGCAAGCTGGTTTCACACGTGTGACACATTCTAAAGTCGTGTTGGTTCGTCGAAATGAGCTTTCCGGTCTCTAGGATATGTATTATATTCGAACTTAGAATATGCTCTAGAATTCTGAAGCAAACTGGTCCGTAATGTTGCGAGTCCGTTCTTTTACTCTTGTTATACACAGGAGTCACCTGTTCTTTTTCCAATCGCTTGGCACTTTGCGCTGGTCGAGAGATTCACGATAAATACAAACTAAGTAAGTAGACATAGAGTACTCGTTTAAAACTAGCAACTTGTCGCCTACCCGTGCTTTCACGTTCCTTCAACCACCTTCTATCGATGCTCACGACAACAGCACGCAAAGAGCCGACCACTTTCGCTGTTCCCGAGACGCCCGTTCCCAAGACGCCTGGCCACAGCAACATGCCCTTTGTCAGAGTCCCTCATATCAATGAATTTCCCCGTTTTCAGCATTCATCATCGCTAGGATGATTCCCCATTCGCCTCTGCTCCGCTTACATACTTCCCTCGCCGCGTCGCGTGCCTGCAGTGCCAGCAGACAGCATTCACTCTCGCGGTGGTCAGAGGTCATAATGATCTGGCTCGTCAGTAATTCTGCTGCATGGGTAAATCGCCTCTGGCATTTCAGGGACCTTTAACAACGCGAGCCAAATCTAGCTCGGCTTCTCATGACATACTAAATACAGCGATGGCTACTATAACGTTGGCAGCAATCAGAAAGTCATTAGAACCCGTCGATATAATTTGACTTCTAACGATTCGGTTAATCCCATTAGTCACATGCCGAAAGTCGTCTTGGGGTATGTGAATGGTAAGTCCTAATATACACCTCACAACAGCAATAACACTACACAGATGTTAGCATTACTTCGGAAATTACTGTATCATTCGGGTGGATAGCAGTAAAAATCCCTGTCCGGTCACCCACATTTAGGTTTTCCGAGGTTTTCCCAAATTGCTTCGCCCTTAGTAGGAAGACTAATTTATGTTACTTAACTGGAAACATATGTCTGACAGACACAGTAACAAAAAAATAAATAAGTGTTACTTTTCTGGCAACGTGGTACCTTATTGCATTAGTACACTGAGCAAACTGAACAATAATTCACTAACATCCCTATCAAGTAAGAATTCCAATATGCATTGCATACTCATGTAATGGAATTCTATAAAAATTCATGTATTGTGTAAAGATGTGTCAGGCATTAGTTCCAAATTCAAGAATATTTTTAGTTAATGAAGCTGTTAAACATGGAACGCACATTTTTCGAACTTTCCTGCTATACAGATCTATCACAGTTCACGTCCTTACATGCAATTCTCCTGTTGTTCAAGTAAGAACAAAGCCACCACTTCCTCTCTAATTTCATAAAGATCACTAAATCTGCAGTTACTTTACTGGTGTGCTTCAATCCTGTTGCGGTTAAATGTTTGTCCGTTTCATAGTTAGTTCTACCAGTTCATCATCAAGCATGTTCGCCCACTTAGCTGAGTGGAAGCCGGCACAGTAGCTCAGCGTGTTCGGTCAGAGGGCTGGATGCCCGCTGTAACAATAAAACTGAGTGAAAGGATAAACCCTGAACTTGAACGGGCGTCTTGTGGCGTCCACCCCGACCAAATGCAACGAACGATAACGAACAAAATGATCAATTACAAAATAAAGAGTGTTAGCTGCCCTCTGTGCTAAAAAGAACTGAGTGAATGGATCAACGATGAATTTGGACGGGTGGTATGGGACGTATGCCTTGATAAAATGCAACGAACAAAATGAGATCAAAAAAAAAAAACAAGTGGTCAGCCCTTCTGACTGCCCGGGTTCGAATCCCAGTCGGGTCAGAGATCCTTCTACACTCGGGGGCTGTGTAATGGCGCGGTTAATTTTGCTAGTCCTACAGAAAGTGTCCACGCACTTTGTGGTGAATTTCTTCTTCTGCAGTCCGGTCCACATCCCATGCGTGTTTTCTACTGGAATACCTGCAGTAGAAACAGTAGCATTATACGAATCCAATGGGTACACCAAATGTTTTTCAGTATCAGGTTAACTGAGCGATTAATCGAAATGCAGTTTATGAGTGAAAACTTCGATGAATTGGCATCTGTTTGACACAAAAACACTGCCAAGCCCGTGCTAATGTTAAGGTTTAGTTTCAACACTCATACACAATCATGGTCACTCGTAACAGTCAGCTTATGGTATCGAACCAAACCTAATACCCCAAAGGATTACAAAACGAATTATCCGTGACAGAAATGTTACACAGTTTGACCACTACGAAAGTTCAGTTTACAGTCACTCCTTGTGTTAACACGACACGCGGATTTTCGATATTCAAGAGTCACAATTTACATATTAAAATCGGAATTTAACGTGCTCGTCTTTTGCACACATTCTCGTCCACTTTGCGGCACTTCACGGTCAAGTTTTAATCATTATTCGGTATAAGTTTCACTTCTATTCAGAGTTCCTTTTATCCACATCCGAACATGATCACGGCTGAGATCTGAAGTCCACTTTTAGACTTCACAAAGCAGTTCTTCAGCCCAAAAAATTCACGATAGCGTACTGTCCTCATCAAAGCAATCCGATATTAGTATTATACCGCGCCATCCACGTCTTTTAGATTTGACCAGTCAAAACTTAATAGCTTTTGTGAACAATTTAATAAATAAACAAAATTAGAAACCCCACAAATATCAAAATAGCTCCATCGTTAAATCGTAAAATGTATCGTCTTTTCTCATCCCAGAAACTGGCTAGTTGCACTTTACGATTTCCCCTGTGTATGATTCACTCCCTCAGTACACAGTTCTCACACAAACGTACACACAGTTAACAGACAAAGCAATATTCATTTATTTAATACTTCGCTTCCACACCGTCACTCACACTAACAATTAAATTACCCATAATTAATGACAGTCGTAATAATCACAGTTACTACAGATTTGTTTCCAAAATATGTTTTAACTGCTTGATAATTTCATAGTCCGTAAGATGCTGATGGCTTTCGACCATAGTCGCCACTACTTTCAACTAGCTACTGAATCAGAGGGTATATTTCATTGCCGAGCGGTGTAGCCAGCCGCGCGGTCTTGGGCACCTTGCCATGGTTCGCGCGGCTCCCCCGTCTGAGGTTCGAGTCCTCCCTCGGGAATGGGTGTGTGTGTGGTCCTTAGCATAAGTTAGTTTAAGTTAGATTAAGTAGAGTGTAAGCCTAAGGACCCATGACCTCAGTAGTTTGGTCCCATAGGAACTTACGACCATATCTGTCATACATCGACCGTGACTCATTTTGTCTATTTGGTCAGTTCCGTCTCTTACTTACATAGGAGTTGCAAAGCACTATGCTCAGCTGGGTGTTGTGTTATCTTTCTCAACATTTCGTCATCATCGACACGAGAGTCGCCCAGTGCGGCGTGCCGGCCGATGTGGCCGAGCGGTTCTAGGCGCTACAGTCTGGAACCGCGCGACCGCTACGGTCGCAGTTTCGAATCCTGCCTTGGGCATGGATGTGTGTGATGTCCTTAGGTTAGTTAGGTTTAAGTAGTTCTAATTTCTAGGGGCCTGATGACCTTAGAAGTTAAGTCCCATAGTGCTCAGAGCCATTTGAACCAGTGCGGCGTCAACTGAAAAGACTTGCAACGTGGCGGCCGAACTTCCCCAAGTGGGGACTCCCGACCATCAGTGCCATACGAGCATTTCGTTTCATCATCAGACACCAAAGACCGTCTGTTGTAGGATGTCACCCAAATTTTTTAACGGCCCTTGTCAGACCCAGTATTCTCCGGATTATTTTACCACGATATATCCACCCAACTTTGGTTCTTCTTTCGATTCCCCCCCCCCCCCCCTCCAAAAAAATTGCATTTTTCCGTTGTGTTGTTGTGGTCTTCAGTCCTGAGACTGGTTTGATGCAGCTCTCCATGCTACTCTATCCTGTGCAAGCTTCTTCATCTCCCAGTACCTACTGCAACCTACATCCTTCTGAATCTGCTTAGTGTATTCATCTCTTGGTCTCCCTCTACGATTTTTACCCTCCACGCTGCCCTCCAATACTAAATTTGTGATCCCTTGATGCCTCAAAACATGTCCTACCAACCGATCCCTTCTTCTAGTCAAGTTGTGCCACAAACTTCTCTTCTCCCCAATCCTATTCAGTACCTCCTCATTAGTTACGTGATCTACCCACCTTATCTTCAGCATTCTTCTGTAGCACCACATTTCGAAAGCTTCTATTCTCTTCTTGTCCAAACTGGTTATCGTCCATGTTTCACTTCCATACATGGCTACACTCCATACAAATACTTTCAGAAACGACTTCCTGACACTTAAATCTATACTCGATGTTAACAAATTTCTCTTCTTCAGAAACGATTTCCTTGCCATTGCCAGTCTACATTTTATATCCTCTCTACTTCGACCATCATCAGTTATTTTACTCCCTAAATAGCAAAACTCCTTTACTACTTTAAGTGTCTCATTTCCTAATCTAATCCCCTCAGCATCACCCGATTTAATTTGACTACATTCCATTATCCTCGTTTTGCTTTTGTTGATGTTCATCTTATATCCTCCTTTCAAGACACTGTCCATTCCGTTCAACTGCTCTTCCAAGTCCTTTGCTGTCTCTGACAGAATTACAATGTCATCGGCGAACCTCAAAGTTTTTACTTCTTCTCCATGAATTTTAATACCTACTCCGAATTTTTCTTTTGTTTCCTTTACTGCTTGCTCAATATACAGATTGAATAACATCGGGGAGAGGCTACAACCCTGTCTCACTCCCTTCCCAACCACTGCTTCCCTTTCATGCCCCTCGACTCTTATAACTGCCATCTGCTTTCTGTACAAATTGTAAATAGCCTTTCGCTCCTTGTATTTTACTCCTGCCACCTTCAGAATTTGAAAGAGAGTATTCCAGTTAACGTTGTCAAAAGCTTTCTCTAAGTCTACAAATGCTAGAAACGTAGGTTTGCCTTTTCTTAATCTTTCTTCTAAGATAAGTCGTAAGGTTAGTATTGCCTCACGTGTTCCAACATTTCTACGGAATCCAAACTGATCTTCCCCGAGGTCCGCTTCTACCAGTTTTTCCATTCGTCTGTAAAGAATTCGCGTTAGTATTTTGCAGCTGTGACTTATTAAACTGATAGTTCGGTAATTTTCACATCTGTTTTCCGTTTGTAAACAAAAAGAACGGTAGTGCCGTTGGTCACTCGTGCAGGAAAATTTACATATGTCTTGTTCATCGGAGGAAAACCTGGAGGTTGCTTTTTTCAGCATAAAATGCAGGCTCACAGTCGGAATCGCCAGAAAATAAATCCTCTACATCAATTTCCTCTCCAACTGCTTCCTACCACATCCCAAATTTTGATCATTCCCTATCAATATTTCGATTCGTTCTCTTTTTCGTGACGTAGATAGAACCTGTTCCATTTTTCCACCAGTGTAATATATTACAAAAATGCTAGTATCTGTCTAATAGATGCGCTACAGTACTTGCTTCACACGAAATATGTGTTTCAGAGACACACTGATATTTCAGAAAACAACTATTCCTTCTCGTCTAACTGTCATTAACAATGACTCACATCACAACACTGTCAAAAAATTTTTGTGAAACTACAGAGGCATTCCCGCCAATAGTTCAAACAGTATTGTAAATCTAACAAAATAAAATGCATGCCTGTCGCCTATTAGGCACGTTATTCCTTTTAAGGCATCGTCCGGCCGGTGTGGCCGAGCGGTTCTAGGCGCTTCAGTCTGGAACCGCGCGACCGCTACGGTCGCAGGTTCGAATCCTGCCTCGGGCATGGATGTGTGTGGTGTCCTTAGGTTAGTTAGGTTTAAGTAGTTCTAAGTTCTAGGGGACTTATGACCTCAGATGTTAAGTCCAATAGTGCTCAGAGCCATTTTTGAACTTTTTAAGGCATAAGGTAAATTTTGGGATAATTCTTTTTAAAAGAGTACAGTCGATTTCCTTCATCATCCTTCCTCAATCCGAGTTTTCGCTCAATGTCTAATCACCGGGAATTGAAATCCTAATCTTAATTCTTTCCTTTCTTCTTTAGGGCTTATCTGAATTGCATCGAAGATAATTTCACTTTTCTGGGAACAACTAACTAAACCAGTCTAAACAAGTTACTTCAAATTGTAATTGATCGTCCCTATAAAATCCAGTAGCTGCAAGACTGTATGCAATGAAGTCACTGAATTTCAAAGGAGCCATGATATTCGCCTTGGATTCATAACAAAGTAACCCGAATTTCTGTGGAGGTGGAAAAACTTATCTCTGTGACGCAGTTGCTGTAGAAAGCTCGGTCACCATGAGTGTGTGAGACAAATATACGAACAACCCGGAAATATTTACGCGACATAAACTCACATAAACAATAATGAAGTCCACAAATAACTTACGTAGCAAGTAAATTCATCCACTACCTTAGGAAGCTGCAGTACTCCAAGTTTCAGAAATTAAAGTTTCCATCACCGTCTGTTATTTTCAAACTACCCACACCATTTGAACATTTCACCAATGAGAAATGACGGAGCAGATCTGAAACTTCTGAATGGAGGACACTATAGCTAGCACGTATTTCATAAACTGCACCACAGCGGTACGTAATTTCCACTGACAGTGTTTTTAAAATAAACACACACACACACCCGCAGAGCGCGTCCGCCAAAAAACGGGAAACAACACGTACTAAGACAAATAAGAGCAAAAAAAATCGTTCAAATGGCTCTGAGCACTATGGGACTTAACTTCTGAGGTCATCAGTCCCCTAGAACTTAGAACTACTTAAACCTAACTAACCTAATGACATCACACACATCCATGCCCGAGGCAGGATTCGAACCTGCGACCGTAGTGGTCACGCGGTTCCAAACTGAAGCGCTTAGAACCGCATGGCCACACCGGCCGGCTAAGAGCAAAAACAACGGAAACCAAAATGCTTGTGTAGCAAAAAAAACACGAGAGATGTGATGTTTGTACATTCGCACCAAAGCAAAAATTGAGACAAAATATATCATTGTAGGTACAAGAAATTTTTGTATTTTGATATAAAATTATGGAGAATTACTGAAACGGAAATTTAAGGCTATGTTATAGGTTGATTCTGGGACCAAATACCAGTACGCGAATATGCAATTCAGTTACTGTTAAAGAAATCTATTACAAAACGTAAAAAAAGGAGTAATTTTTAAAAATGGAACCTTTCTTAAATTTTTTTGCCGAGGGAGAGGTATCTAACAGTTGGAAATTTAAGAGCCACTTAGCTGTGCGGGTTGAACGATGTCTTCCAACCTTACCTGCAGCTAGGCTAAGACTCGACAGCGTAATGTGTCCATAAATATTCAAGTATATTCATAACATTTCTTTTGATGTGAGTGTAATCGGTTTGGCGACTGTAATATTTCTACGTTTGTTTCCATCCTTTGGATGGAAGCACACACTGTAATAGACCTTCACGTTCGAACTTGCAAAATACAGCATTTCCAGCACATGAAACTCATACTTTGCTCACTCTTGCACTTTTACTGCTTCCTCAGTCACTAAGGTGCAGAATATTATACAGAAAACAGCAAGTTTTTAGGTCACTTGTATCGTATCAGCAAGCTATGTCTACTAACAATAAACATGTCTCTGTGCACATTCTCTGGTCACAGAGCCTATTGTCAGACAATCGGCTATCGATATTTTACTGCGCTGCTTTTCCGTATACTTGTAAGTCACATTGATTTTTTATTATTACAAAATAAGATATAAAGGGAAAACACTGTATACAAGAGAATAAAGTTGTTAATAATAATGGATATTTTTTGAAGCTATTTTCGGTTCAATTTGACCTGGAAAGCAGTTTGTTCTTCCATAACGTTTCTATGTTTAAACGCTAGCGATTGAAACTTAATGACTGTTTTATGTGCATTCTCCATAGCTTATGAATCAAGCGAAAAAAATAGGTTTTCTCCCTCTTGTTACAGCTTAATTTGTTACACTTGTGTCTATCGGGTCTATGTTACCTGGGTATTTAAAAATTCACATCTACGAAATCTTTAGTGGAATTTCATTTCTACGTGTCTGAGATACACGCGCAATAGTTCTTTTTATAACAATCAAGTCTTTGCTTGCTTCTTGCTGGAATGTGTGAAATTACACAACAATCCGCGTCGTTTATTATGTTCAAATTATGAAAACATTAGCGCTCCAATAACGTTTCAACTGTTTCATGCGGCTATCATGACGAAATTATTTGTTTCAGATTGACAGTTTGTAGAATTAATAAACGTATTGACAATGAGAAGAATATTTCTGAAGAAGAATATCACACGACTGAGTATTCATCCTACATTTAAATCAGAAGACATACCTTACAGGGAAAGGTGCAAATGATTCAGTCAAAAGACAAAAATATCATATGGGTCTTAGAATCTTTTCTACAGACTAGAATAAGCATCCAGTGAAAACATTATAAAACAGAGCTGGTCCAACAACATATACTACATCTAGAGCAAGTGATATAAAATCATATTATTGCGATAGAAATGGTTAATATCTAGGGTAAAAATAAATAATGGTGACGGCTGTGAAGAATTAGATCAACTTGGGCTTGAAACATATATTGATTTGTTATTATTGGTTGGTGCATGCAGATGTATCTCCAGATCACAGAATAAAGATACATGGTATTATGAATCAACAATAAGTCTATGGGATCCAGAAACGGATAAAGCCAACTTCCTGACGTAATGTCACAGAAACGATTTTATTGCAGCTCATGTGTATTACGCTTCGATGACAAGTCTGATCGAAGAACACGGAGGGTAGATGACAAGTTAGCACCTGTAAAAGTGCTATGGGAAAAGTGGTTGGAAGTACTTTCGAAGCCGTATAATCCTGGCAAAAGTGTAGCCGTAAAATAGGCTACAGAACCTAAATGTAAAAGTATAATCATTTCTAATAATTTACGAGTATTATACCCTAAAATAGCAGTTGGGTCGTTATGACCGGAAAGAGCATTTGTGTACAGCTCTTTTAAGGAAAGAAGTCTTCTCCTTCTTCTTCTCTTTCTTCTTCTTCTTCTTCCGTCATGCTTTCCCACAGCCTGTTGCAGCTACACCTGGTCCTTCCATCGTTTTCCAGGTCTTCCAATTCATCTTTTATCTTATGGAGTATATCGCCAAAAATGTAGTGGTAAACTTGATATGTCCATTCGTAAAAGAGGGGATTAACGAAATTGTTGCATTGTTTCATGTCTTACTACGAAACAATACAATTCGATACACGCTGGTGAGCTAATACATTAGGACCACGTGCTTAATAGCTTGTTTGTCCGTCTTTGGAACAAAATACATCACTGATCCTGCGTGTCACGGATCGGACAGTTTGTTGGTAGAATTGTGGAGGTATGGGGCATTAGATGTCTACGCACAGTTCCTGTAATTCCGGTAATTAAGAGGCCGCTGATTTGCGAACGCGGTGATAGCGCCAGATAACGACCCAGATGGGTTCCATAGGATTTAGATCAGGAGAATTTGGTCGCCGAGGTATCAATGTGAGTTCACTACAATGTTCCTCAAAACACTGCAGCACAGTTCTGGCTCCGAGACACGGACAGTTATACTGCTAAAAGATGACATCGCCGTAAGGAAGACATCAAGCATGAAGGGCTGCAGGTGGTTCGCAGCTGTCAGCGTGTCTTCGAGTACCACCACAGGTCTCATGCAAGCGCAGGAAAATGTTCCCATAGCATAATACAGCTACCACCAACATTCGTCCGTTGGAACGCTGCACGTTTGGAGCACGCGTTCAACTCGATGATGGCGTTTACTGAGACGACCATCGACCTAGTGTAGGAAAAATGTGATTCACCCGAAGAGCCGATACGTTTGCATTGATCGACGTCGAATTCCGACGGTCCTCTGCCCGCCGCCATCGCAACTGACGACATCGGTGTCAACACGAGAACACGTAGGGGTAGTCTGCTGCGGAGCTCCAAGTTTAACTAAGCACGATGAACGGTGTGCTCCGAATCATTTGTGCTCTTTCGGCAGAAATGCCACAAATCAGTATCTGTTCTATTTTACACAGCACGCAAGACTCCGAACCCAACGTTCTGTGAGGAGGAGTGGACATCCAGCCATTTAGCGCCTAGTGATAATTTCAATGTCCTTCTGCCTCCTTCCGTAGATGCTCACGACAGTAGCACGTGAATATTCTACCAGCCTCACCGCTTTCGAGAAACCGTTCACAGGACCTGGGTAATAATAATCTGCCCTTTGTCAAAGTCGCTTATCTCAATGGATTTCGCCAGTTGCAGCCCATATCTTCGCAGGGGTGATCCCCAGTCCGTGTCTGCTCCGCTTACATACACTACTGGCCATTAAAATTGCTACAACAAGAAGCGATGCAGATGATAAACGGGTATTCATTGGACAAATATATTATACTAGAACTGACATGTGATTACAAAAAAAAATGGCTCTGAGCACTATGGGACTCAACTGCTGAGGTCATTAGTCCCCTAGAACTTAGAACTAGTTAAACCTAACTAACTTAAGGACATCACAAACATCCATGCCCGAGGCAGGATTCGAACCTGCGACCGTAGCGGCCTTGCGGTTCCAGACTGCAGCGCCTTTAACCGCACGGCCACTTCGGCCGGCCATGTGATTACATTTTCACGCAATTTGAGTGCATAGATCCTGAGAAATCAGTACCTAGAACAACCACCTCTGGCCGTAATAACGGCCATGATACGTCTGGGCATTGAGTCAAACAGAGATTGGATGACGTGTACAGGTACAGCTGCCCATGCAGATTCAACACGATACCACAAGTTCATCAAGAGTAGTGACGCGTATTGTGACGAGGCAGTTGCTCGGCCACCATTGACCAGACGTTTTCAGTTGGTGAGAGATCTGGAAAATGTGCTGGCCAGGGCAGCAGTAGAACATTTTCTGTATCCAGAAAGGCCCGTACAGGACCTGCAACATGCGGTCGTGCATTATCCTGCTGAAATGTAGGGTTTCGCGGGGATCGGATGAAGGGTAGAGCCACGGGTCGTAACACATCTGAAATGTAACGTACACTGTTCAAAGTGCCGTCAATACGAACAACAGGTGACCGAGACGTGTAACCAATGGCACCCCATACCACCACGCCGGGTGATGCGCCAGTATGGCGATGACGAATACCCGCTTCCAATGTGCGTTCACTGCAATATCGCCAAACACGGATGCGACCATCATGATGCTGTAAACTGAACCTGGATTCCGAAAAAATGACATTTTGCCATTTCTTCACCCAGGTTCGTCGTTGAGTACACCATTGCAGGTGCTCCTTTCTGTGATGCAGCGTCAAGGGTAACCGCAGCTATGGTCTCCGAGCTGATAGTCCAAGCTGCTGCAAACGTAGTCGAACTGTTCTTGCAGATGGTTTTTGTCTTGCAAACGTCCCCATCTGCTGACTCAGGGATCGAGACGTGGCTGCACGATCCGTTACAGCCATGCGGATAAGATGCCTGTCATCTCGGCTGCTAGTGATACGAGGCCGTTGGGATCCAGCACGGCGTTCCGTATTACCGTCCTGAACCCACCGATTCCATATTCTGCTAACAGTCATTAAATCTCGACCAACGCGAGCAGCAATGTCGCGATATGATAAACCGCAATCGCGATAGGCTACATTTCGAACTTTATCAAAGTCGGAAACGTGATGGTACGCATTTCTCCTCGTTACACAAGGCATCACAACAACGTTTCACCAGGCAACGCCGGTCAACTGCCGTTTGTGTATGAGAAATCCGTTGGAAACTTTTCTCATGTCAGCACGTTGTAGGTGTCGACACAAGCGCCAACCTTGTATGAATGTTCTGAAAAGCTAATCATTTGCATATCACAGCATTTTCTTCCTGTCGGTTAAATTTCGCGTCTGTAGCACGTCATCTTCGTGGTGTAGCAATTTTAATGGGCAGTAGTGTACTTCTGGTACCGCGTCACTTGTCCTCAACCCCACCAGGCAGCATCCAACGTCGCGATGGGCAGTCATCATAATGTTGTGGCTTATCAGTGTATCTGTCGCGTCACTAAATCCAGTAACGTAAAAGATGAAAGGAGGTGAAAACACGAAAAGTAAATAAGTACTATTACCAATGTGTTCGCAAAATACAATACAGCCATTAAAAAATTGCAGCACTGTAAAGTCGGGATATAAAAGTCGCCAAACTGGCATGAATTACACTTACATGACGGGAACGCAAACGTTTAGCATTTCAGGGCAACCGCATTAAGTAGTCAGAATGACGCCACCATTTTGTGTGCGTAAAGGTAGATCACGCAGTTGGTTCATCATTCAGAAATCGCATTTGAATGTACACCACTGGCCATTAAAATTCATACACCATGAAGATGACGTGCTACAGAAGCGTAATTTAACCGACAGGAAAAAGATCCTGTGATATGCAAATGATTAGCTTTTCACACAAGATTGGCGCCGGTGGTGGCACCTACAACGTGCTGACATGAGGAAAGGATCCAACCGATTTCTCATACACAAGCAGCAGTTGACCAGCGTACCTGCTGAAATGTTGTTGTGATGCCTCGTGTAAGGAGGAGAAATGCGTACCACCACGATTCCGACTTTGATAAAGGTCGGATTGTAGCCTATCGCGATTGCGGTTTATCGTATCGCGACAATGCTGCTTGCGTTGGTCGAGATCCAATGACTGTTAGCAGAATATGGAATCGGTGGGTTCAGGAGGGTAATACGGAACGCCGTGTTGGATCCCAACGGCCTCGTATCACTATCAGTCGAGATGACATGCATCTTATCCGCATGGCTGTAACGGATCGTGCAGCCACGTCTCGATCCCTGAGTTAACAGATGGGGACGTTTTCAAGACAACAACCATGTGCACGAACAGTTCGACGACGCTTGCAGCAGCATAGACTATCAGCTCTGAGACCATGGTTGCGGTTACCCTTGACGCTGCATCATAGACAGGAGCGCCTGCGATGGTGTACTCAACGACGAACCTGGGTGCACCACGGGCAAATCGTCATATTTTCGCATGAATCCAGGTTCTGTTTACAGCATCATGATGGTCGCATCCGTGTTTGGCGACATGGCGGTGAACGCACATGGGAAGCGTGTATTCGTCATCGCCATACTGGCGTATCACCCGACGTGATGGTATGGGATGCCGGGCACCTCTTGACGCATTGACGACACTTTGAACAGTGTACGTTACATTTCAGATGTGTTACGACCCGTGGCTCTACCCTTCATTCGATCTCTCCGAAACCCTACATTTCAGCAGGATAATGCACGACCGCATGTTGCAGGTCCTGTACGGCCCTTTCTGGATACAGAAAATGTTCAGCTGCTGCCCTGGCCAGCACAGTCTCCAGATCTCTCACCAACTGAAAACGTCTGGTCAATGGTGGCCGAGCAACTGGCTCGTCACAATACGCCAGTCACTACTCTTGATGAACTGTGGTATCGTGTTGAAGCTGCATGGGCAGCTGTACCTGTACACGCCATCCAAGCTCTGTTTGACTCAATGCCCAGGCGTATCAAGACCGTTACTGCGGCCAGAGGTGGTTGTTCTGTGTACTGATTTCTCAGGATCTATGCACCCAAACTGCGTGAAAATGTAGTCACATGTCAGTTCTAGTATAATACATTTGTCCAATGAATACCCGTTTATCATCTGCATTTATTCTTGGTGTAGCAATTTTAATGGCCAGTAGTGTACAATACGAAAAGTGTCGTTATTGGTACCCTTCATCGTGCTGCATTTTTAATGGCTTGTTGTATACACATTTACAAGGCATGGAATTAAATAATGTCAGGTTTCTTGCGGCTCCAGTTCGCAGTGTCTCCCCTGCGTTTCAGAAGGTACACAGTCTTCCGTTCCCATCTGTTGAAGTGCCGGCTATGCCATCCAAAATGTCAAAACACTCTGCGAATTGAGGTGACAAGAAATCCGAGAAGCTTTTATTTCATGCACAAACCGCGAAAACCCTCGGCTGGAATATTTACCAGGCTTTTCACAAACGATTAACTTTTCTTCCGTGCACGTGCACTATGCACGTCCGAAGTAGCATTGCATCGCACCTCTCAATAACGCGGGCACTGCGGAATCTACTATTACGTAAAAGTTAATTGCTTCCACCACTTGACCATAGAGATCATTATTGCATTAATATTCCGAAATTACATTGAGATGTAGGTTAAAATGTCAAATATGAACCAAAAAATGTTTTCCATCGGGAATTGTTTCGTTACACCTGTCCTTTACGTGAATGATAATTAACGTCACATTATTACAGAATAAGCACATCAGTGCCACCGAAAAATTACTTCCGAACGACGTAACACTCTTCAACACTTCAGCAAATGCCGTGTTTCGCCATTACGCATCATCTTCAGGCGTCGTATGGCTCAACAGTCGCTCCATGTTCCCTGAAAATACAGACGCAGCCGTGCCATCCTTAAACCAAGGACCGAGAGAGGTGGCGGAGTGGTTAGTGCACTGGACTCGGATACGGGAGGACGGCGGTTCAAACCCGCGTCCGGCCATTCTGATTTAGATTCTCCGTGAGTTCCCTAAATCGCTACAGGCGAATGCCGGGCTGGTTCCTTTGAAAGGGAACGGCCAATTTTTTTCTCTGTCCTTTAATCAATCCGAGCTTTTGCTCCCTCTCTAATGACCTCGATGTCGATGGTACGTTAAGCCCTAATCTTCCTTCCTTCCTCTAACCACTGGTATTGGCAAACGATAGTCGCTGGCCTACGACCCGCAACAGTCCATTTCTTTGACTTCAAAGGAAATGGGAACTAGCAAGGACTGTGTTGAAACCACCAATAAGACGTATGTGAAGCAAGGACGGTAGATTATAATTTAGTGTACTGTCGACAGTACGGTCATCAGAGACGCGGCATAAGCTCGGATTATAAAAGGATGGGTAAGGAAATCGCCCTGTCGTTTTCAAAGGAATCGTCCCAGTATTTGTCTGGAGCGATACAGGGAAATCGCGGAAAAATCTGTGTGGTTAAGTAGATCTGTTGTGCACACAAATGTGTCACGAAAAAAATTGACAAATCTGGAAAATACTAGAAGTCCCGGTTTCACAGGTGACTCAGATCGATGACTTTTACTACCAATGCTATTTTTGCCTATTTAATTTATCAGTTTTTCCACTGACAACTTAGTTGTAAGAACGTGTTAGTGTTTTGGGTGAATTATTCATTATAATTTAAATTGAACTGTTTCGCTAACAGTATGAAAAACAAGAAAACGATTAAACCAACAAAAATGCAGTTTAACCCATTGGGTTGGTTTTTTAAATATCCAGGTTTTGCTCAATCCTGGTTGTCATGTTTATTTGATAAGTAATCCAAACACTGGAACAGTATTCTAGAACTAGTCGCATTATCATCTTGTATGTGGTTTACTTTACAGATGCACCGTATTTTCTCAGAAACTTTCCAACATACCCACGTCTTTGAAAAAAACGACGTTCTGTTTAACAAGATCGTTGATTGATTCATTACAAAATTTTGTTTATTTTTAACAGAATCACTCTTTATTACACAACCACAATTGGTTTCAACCTACAGTGACAATCTTTAGATGTTACAGAAGGGAAAATAAAAAAGCTTATATTAATACCTTAAAACCGGGGAATCCAAAAATGTTAAATATATAAAATACTAGCCTTTTTCCTGAGGCTTCTCTTGCTTATGCATTGGACGCATATATTGCTCCAAATACCTCCTCACTTCTTGGCCTCTTCCTCCTTTTGTCTATCCAACTCATCCTCCCACTTCTATTTGCCTATCTCCTCCTTCCCATTCTCTCAGTCTCTTTATCTCCTCCAGCCCCTCTTTCTAACCATATCTCCCCCCCCCCCTGACCACATCTTACTCCCCATCTATCTTCCCATTTCTGCCTCCCACTCTTCCTTTTCTACCAGCCCACTACCCTTCCACATTTTCCACCACCCTCATGCATCATCCCTTCCTTCTCTCTCTCTCTACTTCTCCTCATTCCGCTCTGTCCATCTGCTCCTCTGTCCATCTTAACCCGTCCCTAGTCATGCTCATTGGCATGTGTAATCCCTGCAATAGAGTTCAATGAAGCAGGCCAGTACCATTCGCACAACATATCTGTCAGAGTGGACAGGCTACATATTAGGAGCTTGAAAATCATTTATTTGCTGCTCACACACTGGCCATCATGCAAATCAGGTCGCTAAAGCAGGCCAATATAACTTCAAGCCAATACAGCTGTAATGCAGGGCAGCCTACATGTGGAGGCACATAAACCTGTTTCTTGTCCCCATCATGTAGGTTACTCGGCAAAGCAGGTTGATCTTGCAGGCTGATACTGCTCCTACACAACATGCTTGTCATACAGAGCAGTCCATAGCTCAGGGGCTGGAAAACCCACATTTTTTCCCATCTCTCTACTCCTATTGGAGTTAGGAAGTTATAAATCTCACAGTGCTGGTATAAGTGAAGTCTGTTGTTACTGTGTCAAATTTGGTTGAAATCGATCCAGGGGTTTGAGAGAATACCTTAGACAGACACACATAAATCTGTTTTGTACACTCAGTTTGTTAGGGGTATAAGTGCAAATATTTTTATTATATTAATTGGTGACTGGGACAGTGTACTGAATAACATTACACCAGTGTTTACTTCATTTACAGACTAATAACTGTAGCTATTAGTAGTAGTATGTTTTTAGATTGGTTAGTGCCTCCAACCCCATGTAGCAAGAGCTGGCCTTAATGCTTATTTTCCCCTGGGCAGCAGGTCAGGTGTTGAAGTATGGCTGTATGGAGCAATTAGTCTACACTGAAATGCACAGTCCACTTAGTGGTGCAGTTACAACCATGCAGGTAATATCAAGTAGTAAGTTATGTGACATGTTTTCAGGAAGATTGTTTATAAACAGAGTTAAAACAACTAACACACTGAAGTGAGTACACACTAAGGTACCAATGATCACAATATCTGCTCTTATACCGTAACACCCTCCATAACAAATGTGAAGCCTGTAAGTATTGTATAAAAATTTGAAGAACAGTCAAGAACTTTCTGAGATTGTTGCAACTAACATTTACCCATATATATATATATATATATATATATATATATATATATATATATATATATATATATGGCCATGTGAGTGTTTATTTGAATATCATGCAAAAGTCTGAATTACATAGAATTTTTCGAGATTTTAGCTAATAATACTCCTCTGTTTAATATTATACATATATTTATATATTATAGATATTTTTAAAAAATATAGCGTATGTGCATCCAACGGTCTATTAGAGCATAGTACCAAAATCTGAAGTAAATCGGTGAAGAACAATTTGAGATTTATGGTTACCATATAAAACAGCATCTTGTCTTCGTACAGTTGTGTAGATATGGATAAAACAACCTGTTAACAAATCCAGAAGCATTTTGCTGAATATTTCTTTTTAGGTCGGATCGAATGGAACATATCCTGTGCCTTATAGTTTCCAACAACCTTATTATAAATGATGACTCCATCTGTATTTTAAGAGAATCGTGTCCTGAGACGCAGCCGAACCAGCTAGAGTTGTGCCTTTTCCAGGTGGCCGGGTCGTCCTTCAAGAACGGCTTCGTGCGGATCCTGCAAGGCTGGAAGGGCGGCGAAGCGGCCGCGGGGGCGGCGGCGGGGGCGGCGGGGGCCGCGCCGGGGGCGGCGTCCTCACCGGGGGCGGGCGGCGCGGCGGGGGCGGCCCAGCGGCAGCAGCAGCCGCCACCCTCCCCCACGCCCGCCTCCGGCTCTTCCTTCGACGCGCTGTCGCCTCGCACGCCGCCCCCGGACTCGAAGAAGGTAGGCGTCCACGTGCATAGGAAGGCATCTAGCAGTATTTCACATTTGATAAGGTGGCCTGGTACAGATGCGTGTAAACTTGTTGTTTCCAGTAACGAATTCAGCTAATATCGTTCATCTGAAACGCAACTGGCTTTTTATTCTCACGAAGAAATGAGTGCTACGTACGGCATATCTCAAGTTGATTCCATATTTCTAGATTTTGACACCGTTCTCACAAGCGGTTTCTTATCAGATTACGAGCATATGGACAATCATCTCAGCTACGCTACTGGATTCGTGATTTCCTGTCAGAATGGCCACTGTTTGTAGTAGCAGTCGGGAAGTCATCCAGTGGAAACCGAGTTTACATCTGTTCTCCAAGAGAATATTACAGCCTCTCTGCTTTCTTAATCTACACTACTGTCCATTACAATTGCTACACCAAGAACAGATGATAAACGGATATTCATTGGACGAGTATATTATACTAGAACTGACATGTGATTACATTTTCACGCAATTTGGGTGAATAGATCCTGAGAAATCAGTACCCAGAACAACCACCTCTGGCCGTAACAACAGCCTTGATAAGCCTGGGCATTGAGTCAAACAGAGCTTGGATGGCGTGTACAGGTACAGCTGCACATGCAGCTTCAACACGATACCGCAGTTCATCAAGAGTAGTGACTGGCGTATTATGACGAGCCAGTTGCTCGGCTATCATTGACCAGACGTTTTCAATTGGTGAGAGATCTGGAGAATGTGCTGGCCAGGGCAGCAGTCGAACATTTCATGTGTCCAGAAAGGGCCGTACAGGACCTGCAACATGCCGTCTGGCATTATCCTGCTGAAATGTACGGTTTCGAAGGGATCGAATGAAGGGAAGAGCCACGGGTCGTAACACATCGGAACTGTAACGTCCACTGTTCAAAGTGCCGTCAATGCGAACAAGAGGTGACCGAGACGTGTAACCAATGGCACCCGATACCATCACGCCGGGTGATACCCAGTATGGCGATGACGAATACACGCTTCCAATTTGCGTTCACTGCAATATCGCCAAACACAGATGCGACCATCATGATGCTGTAAACAGAACCTGGATTCATGCGAAAATATGACGTTTTGCCATTCGTGCACCCAGGTTCGTCGTTGAGTACACCATCGCAGGCGCTCCTGTCTATGATGCAGCGGCAAGGGTAACCGCAACTATGGTCTCCGAGCAAATAGTCCATGCTGCTGCAAACGTCGTCGAACTGTTCGTGCAGTTGGTTGCTGTCTTGAAAACGTCCCCATCTGTTGACTCAGGGATCGAGACGTGGCTGCACGATCCGTTACAGCCATGCGGATAAGATGCCTGTCATCTCGACTGATTGTGATACGAGGCCGTTGGGATCCAGCACGGCGTTCCGTATTACCCTCCTGAACCCACCGATTCCATATTCTGCTAACAGTCATTAAATCTCGACCAACGCGAGCAGCAATGTCGCGATACGATAAACCGCAATCGCGATGGGCTACAATCCGACCTTTATCAAAGTCGGAAACGTGATGGCACGCATTTTTCCTCCTTACACGAGGCATCACAACAACGTTTCACCAGGCAACGCCGGTCAACTGCTGTTTGTGTATGAGAAATCGGTTGGAAACTTTCCTCATGTCAGCACGTTGTAGGTGTCGCCACCGGCGCCAATCTTGTGTGAATGCTCTGAAAAGCTAATCATTTGCATATCACAGCATCTTCTTCCTGTCGGTTAAATTTCGCGTCTGTAGCACGTCGTCTTCGTGGTGTAGCAATTTTAATGCCCAGAAGTGTATATAAACGATTTATAAGACAATTTGAAAAGTCTAAGGAACGATTTAGAATACGTAATTAAATTACTAATCAGTCTAGATGGCAAGGATTTATTGATAACTAGAGGAGGAGGAGATTAGTGTTATCGTCCCTTCGACAACGAGATCATTAGCGACGGAGCACAATCTCGGATTAGGGAAGGATGGAGAAGGAAAGAGGCCGTGCGTTTTCTGCACCAGCTGCTGTAGCACCCTGGCGATGCCGTCGCGTGTGTAGCGCAGTCTCGGACAATCGCTGTGTAGCTGCTGCCGTAGTCAGCTGCGCTGCCACCGACTGCCAAGAAATGGTGTCTTGCCGTCTGAAGCCGTCATAGCTCCCGTCGTCGTCGTGGCCGCTCCCCGAAAATCTTCTCTGTAGTTGTATCTTCTCATGATTTAAACGCCGACACTGTACGCCAACATGTGAATAATATTCGCCGTTGACCTGGTTGCTATGGCCAACTAGTGCTCTTTTTGTTAAAGATTGCGACAGTCTAAATGCTTTGTGTTTAATTAAAGTCATAATGCCTTTAGTTTGAATAAAGATGCTGTCGTTTGTACCGTTACAGCGAATATGCTTACGATACACTTCTTGATGGCTTGTTTATTTCCGTCGCCCTAGACAACGACGTACATCTTCCTGTTTTTCGTAAAATTTTAATTTTAATTTCTTGTTAAAACTCTCTTATTTTACTTCGTCTCGTCGGCATCCGCCATTTAGGATGCCACATGAGGTGTTTTTATTGTTGTGGGTTGATTTTAAGTGATCGATATATTGCGAGATGCCAAGTCTTTACTCGTCCGCTGTAATAACAATTACCGTACCTCCTTTTCCGAACTACCCGGTCGCTGTCTTGTCTTTTCTTGATGTTGTCGTCCTGCTATACAGTGCCACGTATTTGACAACTGACCTCTTTTCCGATTGCAAAGGGGCGAGGGTTACGTTTAAACAACTCGAACGAAATCAGAAACACGGTTTCCGTTATTCATCTTTATTCCAATAAGTTTTCAACTCACAACAACTGATAACTAACAAAAGTTTTCAGACAAGATGTTCATAGGTGATACTTCAATGTTTGACCCAAATCATAAGATCATAAGTTCGTACTTAACTCGAGATAACCTGACCTAGAGTCCATATAACAAAGTTCATTTTTCTTTAGTACTTGACCACCGTCTACAGGTCCCTTTCTTCCTTGGACTCCACAGCACCCACAAAGCACGACTGCAAAGTGCTTACTGGCCAGTTCAAATTACACATCCGTCGTCGCTTTCTGCGCTGTGCCCGCTCCTTCTCTTGCTCGTATCTGCATATAAATACCAATAAACGTGGGTACAGTAGATGCTCTTTACGCTATTACTAATTAATGGCACTTTTTTCACACACACATCTCTCATCGGTCTAGTAAAAGGAAAGTGAGAGGTTTTGCTATGCTTTATAGCGACATGTACTACTACATTGTGCACCTCTAAACATATTCAGATACACCCGGCGTAATGTTCAAATATCGATGGAGGCAACTTCACGGGTAACCTTGTCTTTCAGTTCTTATATTATGTGTGGATTTGTCTCATAGACTTTGCTGTTCAAGTGTCTCCGCAACAAAAAATAGAATTTTATTAGATCCGGCGAATGTGGTGGGCATAAATGTTTGCTGACAGTTCGTTCCTTAGCGAAGAGCTAAAATTTCGCAAAGTTACCTTAATCGAACCTGTTTTCACATATGCTTCCACAATTTCAATTCTTTCTTCTATCGAGAAAGTCCTTTCATAGAACGCAAAGATAAACGTCTATCTTCACTGATGAAATAAACTGAAATGGTGACAGAAGGATGCTAACAGTCGATTATTACATAAAGCTGTCCATTGTTGTAGCTGTCTACTCTGTTTCAGAAGTCGAAATTTGCGTTCGCTTTGAAAGGGTAGGCAGCCTACTTTTAACTGTGCCATCTTGTATAGTTCAGCCCTGCTAGAGCATAATGGTGAATTGGGTTTTCTATGGACACTCGTTTCCTGTATCTAAGCATTGCGTCAGACAACAAATTGTGTGTATTGCTTCCTTATACACTGCTTATACACTGTTTACACAACAACTTTCGAACATCCCGAAACTTCTGCGTGGCGTATTTACAAGAAACCTCGGCTTGTGCCACAGATGGGCGGCGTGAACAACAGCAACTGCTGCGAGGCGTCCAGCCGGCCGGGCGAGCGGCGGCACTCCAGGGAGGACGGCTCCGACTCGTCCAAAGACTCCAGCCTGCAGAGCGACACCAGCGTCGACTCGGAGGACAGCTTCGCGTCCGTCATCTACGTGCCCAAGTCTGACCAGCAGCAGCAGCCGGTGAGTCACGGGCGGCGGCAGTACCGCGGCCGACAGATGCGCAGACGGCAGGGCGCGCGTGGGGAGAGCGGTAGTGGTGGGGGTTACAGGCAGGCGCTGTAGGCGAAATGCCGAGCGCTGGAGGGGAAGTGCCATTCTAAACCGAAACCTCTGCTCAAGTTCTTGTAAATATTACATGGAGCCCCTCCATGCCAACTCTTGCATGGTGATCATTCTAAAAGATCTGTCACCTCTGCTTTGGTTAATATTTAAAAAGAATTTCGCCCAGAATCAGCGATTTTCGCCCGGCTTGTTAACCACTTGTAACTTTCAGAGAAGCGTCATGAGCGGCGAATTTTGAGTAAAGCCTATACATTTCTCTGGTTGCGGTATTAAAATTTTTGCTGCTTTTGCCAAAACGCAGCAGATTTTACACAGTCTCACCTCACTAACCTGTTGTGCAGCTTCAGTTGCAAAGAATTCTAAAATAGCATGCTATCATTAGCCAAAATATCATTTCAGTATCTCAGTATCTCAGTATCTCAAACTGCTCATGAAATATGAAGAAAATGTTGTGGATATTTCATTCTGCCTTTACTGCCAGTGCAGCACCATCGCAAATGAGTGTGCTATGTCAGACCAATTTTCTCAAGATTGATGGAAGATAGAGACCTCCACCCAAGTTAGCTAAATTTCATACTCTGCAATATGCACCAGATACAAAATCATAGCGACCTCTATTTTTCATTGCGAACTTTTTCGAATTTCGCAGGTGTCTCACTTCCAAGTAAATATCATAATAACTATGCCCATTAACGACATGATGGGCACATAATCATGAAAATGACATATGAAGTTATAAGGAAATCTTTTTTTTTTTTTTTTGTTTTACTGAATAGCTTCTGTAAAATCGTTTCAGGAAGATTGCAGGGCGTGCGCCTCGATTCTGTCATCACAGTGCTTCACTGACTGGCTGAAAGTGGGTAACGTCGGCCTTCCCTTCCGAACAAACAAATGAACTCGCCCAGCGCTTTGAACAGAAATTGGTCACTGCACATCGGCCACTGTGTCCTACATAGGCTATAGCCGACGTGTGAACAGTGGTAATAGAGCAAGTGAGCCAGAACCAGCTACCTTAACTTTTAATTCATATAAATTATATGCAGTGATCAACAATTTTGTAAATCAAGGTTACTCAGATCTGTTATACAAAGCGATTCAGCTGCTCTTGTCAATGTCGTTTTATGTACCCCACATGACAGAAAAGTGTTGTTCGCCAGTTCGCTCTGAAGATGTGAAGCACATTGTCAAAAAGTCTCAGGATAACTGTTGAAGTATACGAAGACATCTTAGATGTATTGTAAAAATTTTATTTACGAAACTACTTTAGCACATGAATGCGGTTAAGTCATACATTATTCTTTTCATTGGGTTAGTAACCACAAATTTTTTACGTCCACTCTTCTTATTTTTATATCTCCTGTTAATTTCGTAGTTTCCGATGGTGGCACACGCTTTATAAGGCAACGTTTCTGTACCATTTACGAAAGGTTACGGGCTACAAATAGAATAAACTTACAAACACATCCAAAATCTATACGACGGCACCACTAATTACACAAAGAAATATTCTTGGATAAATGTGCCGTAAGTAAGGAAGATTAAGTATTATAAAAGGAATAAACTTACAAGGACATCAAAAACCTGTATGATTACACCGCTAATTACATAAAGAAATATTGAAGACAGTTCGGTAAGTATGACAGAAGTAAGGTATACCTTGGTCCAAAAATATCGTGTAACTCGTGGCCAATGCTCGCTTGTATTTTTTACGATACCATTCCTTTTGCTAACAGTTGCCCAAAGCTCTGAGGGGGAACTTACATCGATTACGTGGCTATCGCCTATCTTGGTACCGTTCCTGATACAGATGTAGTGTTGGTGGCAAAAAACATCGACAGGTGCAGCTGAATCACCTTGTATACTCAGCAGCATGATACTACTCCAGTTTCGGATTGAAATAAACCATCTCACCATAAAAAATAATAATCTCATTAAGTGCAAAACACGTAGTTTTGCACCACCCATGGGGTAAAGTGGGGTAACCGTTTAAATGAATGGAAAAAGAACTTGAAAACAAAACAAAAGTTTTATTACACTAAAAAAAGTATGGAAACATACAAAAATCTTTAAAACTATCAGCAAAGGATGCTATGAATCTATTTAAGTACCAAAAGTGGTTTTTGACAAAGAACTTCAAACTTTGAAAATAGTAACGCTAATACAGGCAAAGCTCTCAACAACCGAAGTTAAAATCTTCTGGGTTTTTAGGCCAAGTCAGATTTCTTCACACAATCGACGTTTCGACCTCTGTGCTGAGATCTTCTTCAGGATTTTGTGGTGTCCACCGTAGATTGGGCCGAATCTAGAGTCGATAGCACAAGATCGTAAAGAAGATCCCACAACAGAGGTCGAAATGTCGACTGTCTGAAGAAATACGACGTGGCCAAACAACAAAGAAGATTTTAACTGCAGTGACAACGGCGACGAAAGCCTCCAAACTTATAATCTCAAAAACTGGGCCTAATAAAAAAACAGGGACACGTGTTAGACGGGATATAAATCGAAGACGATATTGTTCCCTTCTTCCTCAGCGTTGGGACGTTAAAATTCACGAGTCCAGACATGACAACATAGGCACTGTATCCATCCCTCCCTCCATAATGAGTCTGAATATGGTATATTATGAAGGGATACTAAAAACTAATGCCATCGAATTTTTATGTGAAAATTCTCAAGGCTTTTTAAACAAAATAAACGTTAATAGCATTCCACTTCTTTATTCATCATGTTTACATACACACATCAAGAAAAGTTTTGCATCACCCCGGTTCTCAGAACTCCTCAAGATAAACGTTGACTGTGGGTATTGTATAACAGACACAGTCCCATTGACTGTTCAGAGATGCCACTAAACCCGCCCAAAGATGTAAACAACCATGCATGAGCAGCGCCTATTAGACGGAGAGGGTCCGACAGCCGATCAGTTACTGTCATTCCACCAGGAAGTAGGTACACGACTCGTATTGTCTGTAGTTCAGCCATGTCTAGACGGTCAATACCGCCGGTCGATCGCGTCCGCATTGTTACTTTGTGCCAGAAAAGGCTCTCAACAAGGGAAGTATCCAGGCGTCTCGGAGTAAACCAAAGAGATGTTGTTCGAACGTGGAGGAGATACAGAGAGACAGGAACTGTCGATGACATGCCTCGCTCAGGCCGCCCAAGAGCTACTACTGCAGTGGATGAGCGCTACCTACGGATTATGGGTCGGAGGAACCCTGGCAGCAACGCCACCATGTTGGTTCAAATGGTTCTGAGCACTATAGCACTTAACTGCTGTGGTCATCAGTCCCCTAGAACTTAGAACTACTTAAACCTAACTAACCTAAGGACATCACACACATCCATGCCCGAGGCAGGATTCGAACCTGGCAGCAACGCCACCATGTTGGTTCAAATGGTTCTGAGCACTATAGCACTTAACTGCTGTGGTCATCAGTCCCCTAGAACTTAGAACTACTTAAACCTAACTAACCTAAGGACATCACACACATCCATGCCCGAGGCAGGATTCGAACCTGGCAGCAACGCCACCATGTTGGTTCAAATGGTTCTGAGCACTATAGCACTTAACTGCTGTGGTCATCAGTCCCCTAGAACTTAGAACTACTTAAACCTAACTAACCTAAGGACATCACACACATCCATGCCCGAGGCAGGATTCGAACCTGGCAGCAACGCCACCATGTTGGTTCAAATGGTTCTGAGCACTATAGCACTTAACTGCTGTGGTCATCAGTCCCCTAGAACTTAGAACTACTTAAACCTAACTAACCTAAGGACATCACACACATCCATGCCCGAGGCAGGATTCGAACCTGGCAGCAACGCCACCATGTTGGTTCAAATGGTTCTGAGCACTATAGCACTTAACTGCTGTGGTCATCAGTCCCCTAGAACTTAGAACTACTTAAACCTAACTAACCTAAGGAAATCACACACATCCATGCCCGAGGCAGGATTCGAACCTGGCAGCAACGCCACCATGTTGGTTCAAATGGTTCTGAGCACTATAGCACTTAACTGCTGTGGTCATCAGTCCCCTAGAACTTAGAACTACTTAAACCTAACTAACCTAAGGACATCACACACATCCATGCCCGAGGCAGGATTCGAACCTGGCAGCAACGCCACCATGTTGGTTCAAATGGTTCTGAGCACTATAGCACTTAACTGCTGTGGTCATCAGTCCCCTAGAACTTAGAACTACTTAAACCTAACTAACCTAAGGACATCACACACATCCATGCCCGAGGCAGGATTCGAACCTGGCAGCAACGCCACCATGTTGGTTCAAATGGTTCTGAGCACTATAGCACTTAACTGCTGTGGTCATCAGTCCCCTAGAACTTAGAACTACTTAAACCTAACTAACCTAAGGACATCACACACATCCATGCCCGAGGCAGGATTCGAACCTGGCAGCAACGCCACCATGTTGGTTCAAATGGTTCTGAGCACTATAGCACTTAACTGCTGTGGTCATCAGTCCCCTAGAACTTAGAACTACTTAAACCTAACTAACCTAAGGAAATCACACACATCCATGCCCGAGGCAGGATTCGAACCTGGCAGCAACGCCACCATGTTGGTTCAAATGGTTCTGAGCACTATAGCACTTAACTGCTGTGGTCATCAGTCCCCTAGAACTTAGAACTACTTAAACCTAACTAACCTAAGGACATCACACACATCCATGCCCGAGGCAGGATTCGAACCTGGCAGCAACGCCACCATGTTGGTTCAAATGGTTCTGAGCACTATAGCACTTAACTGCTGTGGTCATCAGTCCCCTAGAACTTAGAACTACTTAAACCTAACTAACCTAAGGACATCACACACATCCATGCCCGAGGCAGGATTCGAACCTGCGACCGTAGCGGTCGCGCGGTTCCAGACTGTAGTGCCTAGAACCGCTCGGCCACTCCGGCCGGCCCACCATGTTGAATAATGCTTTTCGTGCAGCCACAGGACGTCGTGTTACGATTCAAACTGTGGGCAATAGGCTGCATGATGCGCAACCTCACTCCCGACGTCAATGGGGAGGTCCATCTTTGCAACCACGACACCATACAGCGCGGTACAGATGGGCCCAACAACATGCCAAAGGGACCGCTTAGGATTGGCATCACGTTCTCTTCACCGATGAGTGTCGCTTATGCCTTCAACCAGACAATCGTCGGAGAGGTGTTTGGAGCCAACCCGGTCAGGTTGAACGCGTTAGACACAATGTCTAGCGAGTGCAGCAAGGTGGAGGTTTCCTGCTGTTTTGGGTGGCATAATGTGGGGCCGACGTAAGCCGCTGGTGGTCATGGAAGGCGGCGTAACGGCTGTACGATACGTGAAAGCCATCCTCCGATCAATAGTGCAACCACATCGGCAGCATATTGGCGAGGCATTCGTCTTCATGGACGACAATCCGCGCCCCCATCGTGCACATTTTGTGAGTGACTTACTTCAGGAAAACGACATCGCTCGAGTGTCTAGCATGTTCTCCAGGCATGAACCCTATGGAAAATGCCTGGGATAAATTGAAAAGGTCTGTTTTATGGACGACCCACCAACCAGTCCGAGGGATCTACGCCGCATCGCCGTTGAGGAGTGGGACAATCTGGACCAACAGTGTCTTGATGAATTTGTGGATAGTATGCCACGACGAATACAGGCATGCATCAATGCAAGAGGATGTGCTACTAGGTATTAGAGGTACTGGTATGTACAGTAATCTGGACCACCACCACTGAAGGTCTCTCTGTATTGTGGTACAACATACAATGTGTGGTTTTCATGGCCAATAAAATGGGCGGAAATGACGTTTATGTTGATCTCTATTCCAATTTTCTATACAGGTTCGAGAACTCCCGGAACCGAGGTGATGCAAAACCTTTTTTGATGTGTGTATTTATTTCTCAACATTGTCACCCTGGCAACGAACACATCTCTCTTAACTGTCACAGTAGAATGTTTTACTTCGTTGATGAAGCTACAACTTCATCTCTGCTTTCAACGTTGCGTCACTATCAAAGTGATGTTCTCGATCCTATAGTGTAGTTACTGTAAACAAGTGAAAATCGGCAAGGGTCAAGACGGGACTGTGTGGAGGATGGTCGATGACAGTGAACCCAAGGTGTCAGATCGTTGCAGATGCCGCAGCGCTCCGTCAGGTTGATGGAGAGGGTGCTCCATGTGTGGAAGAACTCTCCGAATTCGTAACTCGATTACAGCACGCTGTTTCCCACGCACCAACATAGTTACGTACACCGGTATGTAACACACTACAACTCGGAGCCCTCTAGTGGCAAAGGTCTGCAAATATGTAGACATGAAAAATAGAGATTTAGACTGTTAATAACGTTTGTTTTATTTAAAATGTATAATACTTTTTACATAAAAAATTCGGAGGTATTACTTTTCAGCACGCCCTCTTACTAAACATGCGTGCCTCGTTGGGCCTTTTTCGACGATGGATCAGCGTGCTGGCCAGCCTGGATGTGGTTTCAAGGTGCTTTCGCACATCACAGTAGGTGAATACCGGACTGGTTCCCATGTTCCTCCTTAGTCACATGCTACGTAAACATCTATAACATTCGCACCAGAAATTACTTTATACACAGACAGATAACAGATTGGCTACACTGCTTCTGTCCTGACGGGAGGGGGTAGGGTTGAATAGAAGGCAGATGACCGTAGCTATTTGGTTTTCTTAACCACTTAATCAGAATCAGAATCTCAAGAACCCAAATTGATCAGATCCTAGGTCGCTTTCTGCCAATCTTTTCGATTCCGTAAATAATTCGTGTTAGTACACGAAAACCGAAATAGCGTATTACAAAAATAAGCATTAGTGCACGTCTCACATCTGTGTACATGTGCACATATACATACACACACACACACACACACACACACACACACACACACACACACACACACACAAATTATATGATTCTAGGGTTCCTTGTGATGGTAAACAGCTGCCGATGATGACGTGGTTAGCGTCCTCTTCCGCAATGTACTCGCACGAGGTGATTCACTCAAATGCTGCAGATGCAGTTTAAAACCTCCGTGACTGGTACGCTGGCGCCACATTATCACGAAAAACTGCTTCCGATACACGCCAGAGTCACGCCAAGGAGCTTCTGGAACTGTCTCTGCACAACGTGCCGTCCCTTACAGCGATGTGAGTGGCGCAGTCCGCCGTCCAGCTCTCTCTACTTTGCAGTCACACATACTGTAAGACGGCTACGTGGGGCACATGGTCGTATTTCATCGTCCCATTGCGTGCTGGCTACTTCGTGAGCTTGTCAGCTACTTCACTTCCTCTCGCGCGGCAGTGCCCTCCCCCCCCCCCCTCCCCGCCCCAAATCACCGTAACGGTCCTTTTACGACTACGAAACCCCTGCCTCTTGTTCTACAATCTGATACACCAAGTAGTAGCTAGTGTTGCTCATTAAATGTTTCTTCAAGAGCACCGGCCTGACTTCAGCTTACATGGGGCACGTGAGGGCCTCAGCTAAACTTCTCGTGCTACGGTCGCAGAACGCCGACGACCTATTCCCTATTACGTGTAAATATTTGGGAATAATATGATTCACAGAATTAGTGACGATGCCAACACTGAAGAAAAAAATGCCACGAAATATGCGGAATATAAGACAATAAGTTTGGTATCTCATTCCGAAAAAAACTCTAATAAGAGTAACGAATAGATGATTGCAATCTAAAATTGAGACGTAACTGGATGAAGAACAATTCGGCTTCAGAAGGGGCAAAGGTACAACAGATTCAGTCGGAGTGTTACGAATAACTGCGTAAAGACACCTAGTTAAAAGATGGGAAAGTCTGCCTTATTTTTGTTGGGATGATTTAGTTAAATGCTGCTTCCAACAAACGAGTAGTATCACAGTGTAAGGAACAATTATCAAGTGTATAATATTTGCTGAGGACATGGTTTTATCCAGTGAAGCTGAAAACGCAGTTACCTGTATGCGAGGAAACTGGAATTAACGTAAATCTGAAAATGTCAAAGGCAAGACTTTTACAAGACACCCAAAGCGGATAAAAATGAAAATTTGTGATGATTTAGCGGAACAAGTTCATGAAAACAGGTATCTAGTTCGTGTAATAACCACTAATATGATATGTAACCTATATTGATAATTCTCTGTCTGTTTGAACGCGCTTATCTTCAAACCTACCAGACGAATTTTCATGCGGTTTTTCACAGGTAACTTGATCGTTGTTCGGGGTAACGCATAGGCTTTGCTTCATCAAAATCGGATAACGGGAAAAGAAGGTATCGTAATCCGGTAATCCTCTTCCTCACCTCACAAAAAAAGGTTCAAATGGCTCTAAGCACTATGGGACTTAACATCTGAGGTCTACTTAAACGTAACTAACCTAAGGACATCACACACATCCATGCCTGAGGCAGGATTCGAACCTGCGACCGTAGCAGCCGCGTTGTCCTCTCCTCAAAACCTGTTCAAAAACGTATCTCAGTGTCCCACTCACGTATGTTGTTGCTGCGGTCTTCAGTCCGAAACTGGTTTGATGAGCTCTCCGTGCTAACTGCACCCCGCGCAACACTCTTCATCTCCTGACGACTACTGCAACCCACACCCATTTGAAGCTGCTTACTATACTCGCCTTTGGTCTCCCTCTGTCCGTGACGAACCGTTGTGGAGTCAGAGTTCACACCATGCGTGATCTAAAGACATACCAGATGGCTTCGCACACCATACCTCCAGGAGGAACATCGCTGTACCTCTCCAAAACATTGAAAGAATGGGCGCTATCCTTAGGCCGTCCTATAATCGCCAACAGTGAGGACCTAGGATGGCGCAAAACTGCGATTCGCCGCTGAATACAACGCGACACCATTCATCAGCAGTGCACGGTTCCCGGTCGTGGCATCCCACAAAACGCAACCATTTCTGTTGCGGTGATAAGGGCAGCCTGTACATGGACGGTAACTCCCTAGTCCAGATAGCAGGCGCAGATGTAACGGGGTTACAATGTACTCAATGCCCAATGCCCAGTGCCTCAATGCCTCCCTTATCGCAGCCAGTCCTGCTCGACAGTAACTTTGACGACGAGTACCCCTGCCCTCAGGTTCCCACGCAGTGCAACGTGGGGCCACGTCACATCCGAATGCCTCACAAATCTGCACGAGTCGACACCGGCTAAGCGGAGATCTACAATGAGGTCATTTTCCAATTCTGTCGGATGCTGATAACGCTGTCTCACACGGGTATGCGGCATCTGCGTGTCCTTCAGAGTAATCACACAACATCTGACGCTGTTCACGCCTCTTATATATCCTATCAGGCCTGGTAATGACACTAAACATGAACAGCTCTAAACCATTATCGTGGCCATTCTACTTGACACAAAGACTTGCTACGCAGCGAGGTGGCGCAATGGCTAGCACACTGGACTCGTATTCGGGAGGACGACGGTTCAAACCCACGTCCGGCAGTCCTGACTTGACTTCCTTCCCCATTCTTCCCTAATCCTACGGGTCCGATGATCTCTTATTTGGTCCCCTCCCCCCCAAATAAACTAACAAAGAACCGTCACTCATTTACGTACCCACGAATGGTGTGTACTTATACGAAGTTAAACTCAGGCGCGGGCGTGTCTTCGGAGTGCTTTCGAGTTTTTTGTGTACAAGTAATCATACTGAACCGCATGTCGTGAAACTCATGAAATTAGTTAACCAATACCAGGTTGCGGCAATAGATCAAAAGACCGATGCCCGATAAGTGTAATCCCACACCCCTGAAACGATTATTGCTGGGCAGTATCGAAGAATGTCTAGTCGTGGTGTCTCTGTTGGCGCAGCAGCGGCGCTGCTTGCCTTAGCGGTGGCCCACCAGCCTACAGAGCTTTGAGTTGATATGATTTTGTTTATTGCTTATTTAGAGACCTGTTGTCTTACATTTTGCAACAGTTCGTTCATTTTACAGCTTTTCATGTAGATTACATATTCCATATTACAACCAGAAATTTTTGGTTTCAGCAGTTGCAATGTAAGCAACAATAAATTAAAAATACATTAGAAACTGAAAGAAAAAAAACATAAAATATTCACCAGAATGAGATTTTCACTCTGCAGCGGATTGTGCGCTGATATGAAACTTCCTGGCAGATTAAAACTGTGTGCCGCACCGAGACTCGAACTCAGGACCTTTGCCTTTCGCGGGCAAGTGCTCTACCACCTTTTTTTTTTTTTTTACTCATTTTCTTCGATATAGTTCGTTGCGTTTGGTCGGGGCGGACGTCACAAGACATCCGTTCAAATTGATCGTTGGTTCCTTGACTCAGTTTTTTTTTATTACAGAGAGCACGCAGCCTTCTGACCGAACACGCTGAGCTACCGTGCCTGCAGCCATCTGAGCTACCCAAGCACGACTCAGGCCTGGTCCTCACAGCTTCACTTCTGCCAGTATCTCGTCTCCTAACTTCCAAACTTTACGGAAGCTCTCCTGCGAACCTTGCAGAACTAGCGCTCCTGAACGAAAGGATATTGCGGAGACATGGCTTAGACACAGCGTGGGGGATTGTAATACTCAGATATTAAGAAGATATGACGATAGATGATAGGAAAGACTTAGATAGAAAGAGAGAGAGAGAGAGAAAATGTTACCCTGTCTGAACCAGCCTGGTCTGAAAGCATCGGAACTACTTCGAGTCCTGCAGTCCCGATTCGCTACAGTTTAATTTACGGATTAATATTCTTAAACATTATAGCTATTATATTTATTGTGGAAAGTGCAGGGGTGAGTGAGTGTAATTTATGCTATTTATTGGGGTTGTTAACTAACCTTCAGTTCCTATATTATATGTCTTGAATTTTATCTGCTATGTAGCTTATACGAGGGCAGTTCAATAAGTAATGCAACACATTGTTTTTCTGAAACAGGGGTTGTTTTATTCAGCATTGAAATACACCAGGTTATTCCCCAATCTTTTAGCTACACAACACTATTTTTCAACGTAATCTCCATTCAATGCTACGGCCTTACGCCACCTTGAAATGAGGGCCTGTATGCCTGCACGGTACCATTCCACTGGTCGATGTCGGAGCCAAAGTCGTACTGCATCAATAACTTCTTCATCATCCGCGTAGTGCCTCCCACGGATTGCGTCCTTCATTGGGCCAAACATACGGAAATCCGACGGTGCGAGATCGGGGCTGTAGGGTGCATGAGGAAGAACAGTCCACTGAAGTTTTGTGAGCTCCTCTCGGGTGCGAAGACTTGTGTAAGGTCTTGCGTTGTCATGAAGAAGGAGAATTTCGTTCAGATTTTTGTGCCTACGAACACGCTGAAGTCGTTTCTTCAATTTCTGAAGAGTAGCACAATACACTTCAGAGTTGATCGTTTGACCATGGGGAAGGACATCGAACAGAATAACCCCTTCAGCGTCCCAGAAGACTGTAACCGTGACTTTACCGGCTGAGGGTATGGCTTTAAACTTTTTCTTGGTAGGGGAGTGGGTGTGGCGCCACTCCATTGATTGCCGTTTTGTTTCAGGTTCGAAGTGATGAACCCATGTTTCATCGCCTGTAACAATCTTTGACAAGAAATTGTCACCCTCAGCCACATGACGAACAAGCAATTCCGCACAGATGGTTCTCCTTTGCTCTTTATGGTGTTCGGTTAGACAACGAGGGACCCAGCGGGAACAAACCTTTGAATATCCCAACTGGTGAACAATTGTGACAGCACTACCAACAGAGATGTCAAGTTGAGCACCGAGTTGTTTGATGGTGATCCGTCGATCATCTCGAACGAGTGTGTTCGCACGCTCCGCCATTGCAGGTGTCACAGCTGTGCACGGCCGACCCGCACGCGGGAGATCAGACAGTCTTGCTTGACCTTGCGGCGATGATGACACACGCTTTGCCCAACGACTCACCGTGCTTTTGTCCACTGCCAGATCACCGTAGACATTCTGCAAGCGCCTATGAATATCTGAGATGCCCTGGTTTTCCGCCAAAAGAAACTCGATCACTGCCCGTTGTTTTCAACGCACATCCGTTACAGACGCCATTTTAACAGCTCCGTACAGCGCTGCCACCTGTCGGAAGTCAATGAAACTATATGAGACGAAGCGGGAATGTTTGAAAATATTCCACAAGAAATTTCCGGTTTTTTCAACCAAAATTCGCCGAGAAAAAAAATGTGTTGCATTACTTATTGAACTGCCCTCGTATATCAAGTGTTCAGTTACAAATGTTACATCCCAACAGCGGTATAACGACCGTGGGATGGACATGCCTGCTGTTTATACATAAGTTAGAACAGGTTCACGGGGTTGATAGCATTACACTGTTTATTTTGATGCAGTTTAATTATTCTAGATATTATGTAAGGTTGTTTGGGTTACGTTATGGTGAAAGTGTTTGCTGTTCGAGTGAATGTGTGTTTCTGTGTTGCTGTCCGTGTTGGTGCACCAATTAGACCTGCTGTCTTACGTGCATCGTATGTGTTGCAGCGTTCTGTTATTCGGCCGTGTCTGTCTGTATTTGTTACGTAATGTCCTTGACACATCCTCAGTGATTTTGTTTATTATTTCCCACTCTTCTTCGTCTCTTACTGCCCGTAACGTGTCATGAACTGCGTTGGGGTCTGGTGTTCTGCTCTGTATCGGTAACATTGAAAACATGTATGTTATACGGATCCATTTCCTCACATGTACCAGTAGCACTATGGCTGCGGCCTACGCGGTGTGACTGCGCAGTGTAAGGGCCGTGACCTGTCAGAAAGTGAAGTATACGCCGGCTGGAATTGATATGGCTAACAAGGGGAGGCCACAGCGTTGGGAACGCGGATCTACTGCAATCTTCGTACACTCGTAGTACTCCACGAGGACAACAAAATAAGCAGTAGCGCGTACTTCTCAAGCGTTATTGAGAAAATCGCAAGATAATTTCGATCGTCGAATATACACTCCTGGAAATGGAAAAAAGAACACATTGACACCGGTGTGTCAGACCCACCATACTTGCTCCGGACACTGCGAGAGGGCTGTACAAGCAATGATTACACGCACGGCTCAGCGGACACACCAGGAACCGCGGTGTTGGCCGTCGAATGGCGCTAGCTGCGCAGCATTTGTGCACCGCCGCCGTCAGTGTCAGCCAGTTTGCCGTGGCATACGGAGCTCCATCGCAGTCTTTAACACTGGTAGCATGCCGCGACAGCGTGGACGTGAACCGTATGTGCAGTTGACGGACTTTGAGCGAGGGCGTATAGTGGGCATGCGGGAGGCCGGGTGGACGTACCGCCGAATCGCTCAACACGTGGGGCGTGAGGTCTCCACAGTACATCGATGTTGTAGCCAGTGGTCGGCAGAAGGTGCACATGCCCGTCGACCTGGGACCGGACCGCAGCGACGCACGGATGCACGCCAAGACCGTAGGATCCTACGCAGTGCCGTAGGGGACCGCACCGCCACTTCCCAGCAAATTAGGGACACTGTTGCTCCTGGGGTATCGGCGAGGACCATTCGCAACCGTCTCCATGAAGCTGGGCTACGGTCCCGCACACCGTTAGGCCGTCTTCCGCTCACGCCCCAACATCGTGCAGCCCGCCTCCAGTGGTGTCGCGACAGGCGTGAATGGAGGGACGAATGGAGACGTGTCGTCTTCAGCGATGAGAGTCGCTTATGCATTGGTGCCAATGATGGTCGTATGCGTGTTTGGCGCCGTGCAGGTGAGCGCCACAATCAGGACTGCATGCGACCGAGGCACACAGGGCCAACACCCGGCATCATGGTGTGGGGAGCGATCTCCTACACTGGCCATACACCACTGGTGATCGTCGAGGGGACACTGAATAGTGCACGGTACATCCAAACCGTCATCGAACCCATCGTTCTACCATTCCTAGACCGGCAAGGGAACTTGCTGTTCCAACAGGACAATGCACGTCCGCATGTATCCCGTGCCACCCAACGTGCTCTAGAAGGTGTAAGTCAACTACCCTGGCCAGCAAGATCTCCGGATCTGTCCCCCATTGAGCATGTTTGGGACTGGATGAAGCGTCGTCTCACGCGGTCTGCACGTCCAGCACGGACGCTGGTCCAACTGAGGCGCCAGGTGGAAATGGCATGGCAAGCCGTTCCACAGGACTACATCCAGCATCTCTACGATCGTCTCCATGGGAGAATAGCAGCCTGCATTGCTGCGAAAGGTGGATATACACTGTACTAGTGCCGACATTGTGCATGCTCTGTTGCCTGTGTCTATGTGCCTGTGGTTCTGTCAGTGTGATCATGTGATGTATCTGACCCCAGGAATGTGTCAATAAAGTTTCCCCTTCCTGGGACAATGAATTCACGGTGTTCTTATTTCAATTTCCAGGAGTGTATATCTGTACGTGGCCATTTTAACCATGAAGTGGCTGCGGCCGAGGTGCTGGCACGGTAGCTCAGCGTGTTTGGTCAGAGCGTTAGCTACCCTTTATAATAAAAACAACTGAGCGAACGGATGAACGAACAAACTGCACGGGTGGCATCGGACGTCCGCCCTGAACAAATTCAACGAACAATATAGAATTTATTTTTTTTTTAATGTTTGGCGTTCAAGCCGCTGGATCGCTGGGTCGAGTTCCGTTCGTCAGTTTTTTTATTTTCAACACAGTCATTTTCTTTATTATTTATATTACAATTGATATAATGGCGAAAATACGTGTAAGCGGATGAACTTTTATTAAATTTACAATGTTATTTGGCAGTCTACTAATTTTTATTATCATAAATAATGTAATATTCATAACTATCGACTAGTAAACGACCAAACGCATTAAGTGATACTGAAAATGTATGCTTGTCCGCGATTTGAGAAATCCCTCGTACCTGGAAGGAGCCCGAAACAACTTGCTACCTCCAAGTTTTGACCGGCACAGACGGCTTTCGAAAGACGTACAATTAATCCTCGATTTCGACATTACGAGTACAAGTTGCAGGATGGTATTTTTCGTAAAAACATGGAAAACATAAAGTTAAACGGCATCAGCTGTATTGAATAAATGCTATGTTTCCGCATACGCAAGGTCTTTTGACGGTTTCCGTGGAAAAACAAACTTCGTTAACATTTCCAAAAACCTCTCTTTCAGACGATAGTTTAAAAGCAAACCATGCATAACGCAGTATTTCCTTAAAAATCGGCGCTGATAATTGGTTATGCAGTATCGAGTGTATTTTAATGGCGTCTTCCGAGAAGCGATTTCTCGTTCTCTTTCGATTAAATACGAACAGTTTTGAAGACACGGACAAGCATACATTTTCAGTATCACTTTATGGCTTTGGTCGTTTACTAGTCGATAGTTATGAATATTACATTATTTGTGATAATAAAAATTAGTAGACTGCCAAATAACATTGTAAAGTTAACAAAAGTTCATCCGATTACACGTATTTTTCCCATTATATCAATTGTAATACAAATAGTAAAGAAAATGACTGTGTTGAAAATAAAAAGAAAAACTGACGAACGGAACTCGATTCAGCGATGGCTTGAACGCCAAAAACTTTTTTTTTAAAAAAAATTTTGTTCTGTATTGTTTACTGAATTTGTTCAGGACGGACGTCCGATGACACCCGTTACGTTCGGTCGTTCATCCGTTCGCTCAGTTTTTTTTTTTTTTTTTTTTTTTTTTATAAAGGGTAACTAACGCTCTTAAAGAACACGCGTTTTTTTTAGTTGATCTCATTTTGTTGGTTATAGTTTGTTCTATTTGTTCGGGGCGGAGGTCCTATGACGTCCGTTTAAGTTCTTCGTTGATCCATTCACTCAGTTGTTTTATTGCAGAGGGCAGCTGACCTTCTGATCGAGCACGCTGAGCTACCGCGCCGGCGAACACGCTGAGCTACCGTGCCAGCACCTCGGCCGCAGCCACTTCATGGTTAAAATGGCCACGCACAGATATATATTCGACGATCGAAATTATCTTGCGATTTTCTCAATAACACTTGAGAAGTACGCGCTACTGCTTACTCATGTTGTTGTCTACATCTACATCCACATCTCCATCCATACTCCACTAGCCACCTGACGGTGTGTGGCGGAGGGTACCTTGAGTACCACTATCGGTTCTCTCTTCTATTCCAGTCTCGTATTGTTCGTGGAAAGAAGGATTGTCGGTATGCTTCTGTGTGGGCTCTAATCTCTCTGATTTTATCCTCATGGTCTCTTCGCGAGATATACGTAGGAGGGAGCGATATACTGCTTGACTCTTCGGTGAAGGTATGTTCTCGAAACTTTAACAAAGCCCGTACCGAGCTACTGAGCGACTCTCCTGCGGAGTCTTCCACTGGAGTTTATCTATCATCTTCGTACTGCTTTCGCGATTACTAAATGATCCTGTAACGAAGCGCGCTGCTCTCCGTTGGATCTTCTCTATCTCTTCTATCAATCTATCTGGTACGGATCCCAGCAGTATTCAAGCAGTGGGCGAACAAGCGTACTGTAACCTACTTCCTTTGTTTTCGGATTGCATTTCCTTAGGATTCTTCCAATGAATCTCAGTCTGCCATCTGCTTTACCGACGATCAACTTCATATGATCATTCGATTTTAAATCACTCCTAATGCGTACTCCCAGATAATTTATGGAATTAACTGCTTCCATTTGCTGACCTGCTATATTGTAGCTAAATGATAAGGGATCTATCTTTCTATGTATTCACAGCACGTTACACTTGTTTACATTGAGATTCAATTGCCATTCCCTGCACCATGCGTCAATTCGCTGCAGATCCTCCTGCATTTCAGTACAATTTTCCATTGTTACAACCTCTCGATACACCACAGCATCATCTGCAAAAAGCCTCAGTGAACTTCCGATGTCATGCACAAGGTCATTTATGTATATTGTGAATAGCAACGGTCCTACGACACTCCCCTACGGCGCACCTGAAATCACTCTTACTTCGGAAGACTTCTCTCCATTGAGAATTACATGCTGCGTTCTGTTATCTAGGAACTCTTCAATCCATTCACACAATTGGTCTGACAGTCCATATGCTCTTACTTTGTTCATTAAACGACTGTAGGGAACTGTATCGAACGCCTTGAGGAAGTCAAGAAACACGGCATTTACCTGTGAACCCGTGTCTATGGCCCTCTGAGTCTCGTGGACGAATAGCGCGAGCTGGGTTTCACACGACCGTCTTTTTCGAAACCCATGCTGATTCCTACAGAGTAGATTTCTAGTCTCCAGAAAAGTCATTATACTCGAACATAATATGTGTTACAAAATTCTACAACTAATAGACGTTAGAGATATAGGTCTATAGTTCTGCACATCTGTTCGACGTCCCTTCTTGAAAACGGGGATGACCTGTGCCCTTTTCCAATCCTTTGGAACGCTACGCTCTTCTAGAGACCTACTCTACTACGAGTGTACGAAGTTTACAGTAAATCCGCGTTCCAAACGTCGTGGCCTCCCCTTGTAAGTCTCGGACGTTCCCTGGTGTCCGAGAAGAACCGATATACCCTACGGCCCTTATCGTTGAACTTCCATTCCCTTTGCCAGTATCCACCCGCCATTTAACGAGTTGGCACTTCTCTATAATGTCCTGTCCGGTAGTCTCGATTACCTTATCCTGTCTCGCCCTCCTCCCTATAGCCTACAGAGAGGATGTGGGTGTGTGCGCAGGAGGCGAGCCACAGCACTTCCCCGCTGAGCCTGCAGCAGCAGCAGCAGCAGCTGTCGCCGCCCAAGTCCCCACAGCCCGCCTCCCCCAAGCTGCGGAACGCCTCCGCGTCGCCGCCCAGCCCGGAGCCGTCTCCGCCGCCGCTGTCGACGCCACCCCCGGCGCCGTCGTTCCTCGCGCCGCCGCTGACGCCGCCGCCGTCGCCGCGCCTGCCGCCCCCGCAGCCACAGCCGCCCCCGCAGCCGCCGGTCGCCGTTTCTGTGTCCGTGGAGCCTCCGGAGGACGAACCGCCGCCTCTGCCGCCCCCGGAAGGCGCCACCTCGACGGCCACCGCCCCCGTCGCCCCCGAACCCCCCGCCGCCCCGGCGCCTTCCACCAGCCCGGCTACCCCTGCCGCCCCCGCCGTCACGCCGGAAGCCGAAGCTGACGCCGAAGCGGAGGCAGAACTCAAGAAGCAGCGCCTGCGGCAGGTGCAGGAGATGCTCCGGACGCGAATCACGCCTCTGGCGTCGCGATCATCAGGTAACAAGGGGATCCCGTTATTATATCCCTTAAAAAATGTATAACTATTTATTACGAGTATATCTCTTAAAAAAATAATGTAACTATTTATTTAGAGGAAACACTCTCCTAGTAAATTTGTGCTTTGATTTATCGTGATCTGTTACTGATTTTTAGTGAAGTTAGTTTTTACGTTTAGCTTTCAAAAAAAATACAAAAGAGATATAATAAGCAAAATAATGAATTCCGTAGGTTGCCAATTACGTATTATATCTGGTTTTATCGAGCGCCAGGCTCCCTACAAATTACTGTAAATGCAATAGCGTAGTGTTACTCAGCTCCAGTTCACTGATCTGAAATTATTACTATCACAGAAAATAGACAAGTTTTAATAAAATTATTTCACTGGATTCCTTCAATTAATCTCATTGAATATTTTTACATAATTTCTTCCGCTCCGGCTATCAAATGGTTCAAATGGCTCTGAGCACTATGGGACTTAACATCTTAGGTCATCAGTCCCCTAGAACTTAGAACTACTTAAACCTAACTAACCTAAGGACATTACACACATCCACGCCCGAGGCCGGATTAGAACCTGCGACCGTAGCAGTCCCACGGCCGGCTCTCCGGCTATCAGACATTGTGCTGTGAAAAAATATTTTTAAGTGTACCGCGTAATGGAGGCTAGTTGTTAACAGTCAGAGATCACTGTTACTCGCTCCGCAGCAGCTGGAAACATGCTAAATAATTTTCGTTAAATATTCTTTTCATTGGATAAATGTGGCGTAGGTTCTTGAAATAACACACGGAGATCAGTTTATACTAATATATTCTTACTAGGACACAGTTTACATCATTAAATATTTGCAATTACGTTACGACAGAAACAAATGCTAGCGCAGCACAATAGCTTGCGTACCTTATTCCAGCTAACACCAGAACGAACAGCACAAAACACCCTAGACAGAAGAATGAGCATTGCATTGTGTTTTATACTCTTACAAAGATAATAATACTTATTTTAATTACTTACACATTATAATCTCATACAATAAAAATAATGTCTTTTCTGTATCTATCGATCTATATTGTATATTTTTCATCTACATCTACATTTATACTCCGCAAGCCACCCAACGGTGTGTGGCGGAGGGCACTTTACGTGCCACTGTCATTACCTCCCTTTCCTGTTCCAGTCGCGTATGGTTCGCGGGAAGAACGACTGTCTGAAAGCCTCCGTGCGCGCTCTAATCTCTCTAATTTTACGTTCGTGATCTCCTCGGGAGGTATAAGTAGGGGGAAGCAATATATTCGATACCTCATCCAGAAACGCACCCTCTCGAAACCTGGCGAGCAAGCTACACCGCGATGCAGAGCGCCTCTCTTGCAGAGTCTGCCACTTGAGTTTATTAAACAACTCCGTAACGCTATCGCGGTTACCAAATAACCCTGTGACGAAACGCGCCGCTCTTCTTTGGATCTTCTCTATCTCCTCCGTCAACCCGATCTGGTACGGATCCCACACTGATGACCAATACTCAAGTATAGGTCGAACGAGTGTTTTGTAAGCCACCTCCTTTGTTGATGGACTACATTTTCTAAGCACTCTCCCAATGAATCTCAACCTGGTACCCGCCTTACCTACAATTAATTTTATATGATCATTCCACTTCAAATCGTTCCGCACGCATACTCCCAGATATTTTACAGAAGTAACTGCAACCAGTGTTTGTTCCGCTATCATATAATCATACAATAAAGGATCCTTCTTTCTATGTATGTGCAATACATTACATTTGTCTATGTTAAGGGACAGTTGCCACTCCCTGCACCAAGTGCCTATCCGCTGCAGATCTTCCTGCATTTTGCTACAATTTTCTAATCCTGCAACTTCTCTGTATACTACAGCATCATCCGCGAAAAGCCGCATGGAACTTCCGACACTATCTACTAGGTCATTTATATATATTGTGAAAAGCAATGGTCCCATAACACTCCCCTGTGGCACGCCAGAGGTTACTTTAACGTCTGTAGACGTCTCTCCATTGATAACAATATGCTGTGTTCTGTTTGCTAAAAACTCTTCAATCCAGCCACACAGCTGGTCTGATATTCCGTAGGCTCTTACTTTGTTTATCAGGCGACAGTGCGGAACTGTATCGAACGCCTTCCGGAAGTCAAGAAAAATAGCATCTACCTGGGAGCCTGTATCTAATATTTTCTGGGTCTCATGAACAAATAAAGCGAGTTGGGTCTCACACGATCGCTGTTTCCGGAATCCATGTTGATTCCTACATAGTAGATTCTGGGTTTCCAAAAACGACATGATACTCGAGCAAAAAACATGTTCTAAAATTCTACAACAGATCGACGTCAGAGATATAGGTCTATAGTTTTGCGCATCTGCTCGACGACCCTTCTTGAAGACTGGGACTACCTGTGCTCTTTTCCAATCACTTGGAACCTTCCGTTCCTCTAGAGACTTGCGGTACACGGCTGTTAGAAGGGGGGCAAGTTCTTTCGCGTACTCTGTGTAGAATCGAATTGGTATCCCGTCAGGTCCAGTGGACTTTCCTCTGTTGAGTGACTCCAGTTGCTTTTCTATTCCTTGGACACTTATTTCGATGTCAGCCATTTTTTCGTTTGTGCGAGGACTTAGAGAAGGAACTGCAGTGCGGTCTTCCTCTGTGAAACAGCTTTTGAAAAAGGTGTTTAGTATTTCAGCTTTACGCGTGTCATCCTCTGTTTCAATGCCATCATCATCCCGGAGTGTCTGGATATGCTGTTTCGAGCCACTTACTGATTTAACGTAAGACCAGAACTTCCTAGGATTTTCTGTCAAGTCGGTACATAGAATTTTACTTTCGAATTCACTGAACGCTTCACGCATAGCCCTCCTTACGCTAACTTTGACATCGTTTAGCTTCTGTTTGTCTGAGAGGTTTTGGCTGCGTTTAAACTTGGAGTGAAGCTCTCTTTGCTTTCGCAGTAGTTTCCTAACTTTGTTGTTGTACCGCGGTGGGTTTTTGCCGTCCCTCACAGTTTTACTCGGCACGTACCTGTCTAAAACGCATTTTACGATTGCCTTGAACTTTTTCCATAAACACTCAACATTGTCAGTGTCGGAACAGAAATTTTCGTTTTGATCTGTTAGGTAGTCTGAAATCTGCCTTCTATTACTCTTGCTAAACAGATAAACCTTCCTCCCTTTTTTTATATTCCTATTAACTTCCATATTCAGGGATGCTACAACGGCCTTATGATCACTGATTCCCTGTTCTGCACTTACGGAGTCGAAAAGTTCGGGTCTATTTGTTATCAGTAGGTCCAAGATGTTATCTCCACGAGTCGGTTCTCTGTTTAATTTCTCGAGGTAATTTTCGGATAGTGCACTCAGTATAATGTCACTCGATGCTCTGTCCCTACCACCCGTCCTAAACATCTGAGTGTCCCAGTCTATATCTGGTAAATTGAAATCTCCACCTAAGACATGCTGAGAAAATTTATGTGAAATTGTAAGTAGGCTGTTTAGGTCTTTTTATTGGTAACTCCACCTCTGTATAAAAATCACTGGCTGTGCCGTGTGCAGTCTGTGGCTGCTTTGCATTGTTGTAATACTCAACCATTGTAGTGTTAGGCAGCTGGCTGTGAACAGCGCGTAGCGTTGGGCAGTTGGAGGTGAGCCGCCAGCAGTGGTGGATGTGGGGAGAGAGATGGCGGAGCTTTGTAATTTGTCATGAACTGCTACATTTATAAATGATTATATAAAGGTAAATACATTGTTTGTTCTCTATTAATATCTTTCATTTGCTAACTATCCCTATCAGTAGTTAGTGCCTTCCATAGTTTGAATCTTTTATTTAGCTGGCAGTAGTGGCGCTCGCTGTATTGCAGTAGCTTGAGCATCGAAGATTTTTGTGAGGTAAGTGATTTGTGAAAGGTATAGTTTAATGTTAGTCAGGGCCATTCTTTTGTAGGGAATTTTGAAAGTCAGATTGCGTTGCGCTATAAATATTGTGTGTCAGGTTAAGCACAGTCGTGTAAAATTGTTAAAAGGGGACGTTTCAAAATGTATTCCAAATTTTCTCTCAGTCGTTCTGCCACTAATGCTGTTGAGTCGGGAGGTCGGTAAAAGGAGCCAATTATTAACCTAGCTCGGTTGTTGAGTGTAGCCTCCACCCATAATAATTCACAGGAACTGTCCACTTCTACTTCACTACAGGATAAACTACTACTAACAGCGACGAACACTCCACCACTGGTTGCATGCAATCTATCCTTTCTAAACACCGTCTTTACCTTTGTAAAAATTTCGGCAGAATTTATCTCTGGCTTCAGCCAGCTTTCTGTACCTATAACGATTTCAGCTTCGGTGCTTTCTATCAGCGCTTGAAGTTCCGGTACTTTACCAACGCAGCTTCGACAGTTGACAATTACAATACCGATTGCTGCCTGGTCCCCGCATGTCCCGTCTTTGCCCCACACCCGTTGAGGCTTTCGCCCTTTCTGTACTTGCCCAAGGCCATCTAACCTAAAAAACCGCCCAGCCCACGCCACACAACCCCTGCTACCCGTGTGGCCGCTTGTTGCGTGTAGTGGACTCCTGACCTATCCAGCGGAACCCGAAACCCCACCACCCTATGGCGCAAGTCGAGGAATCTGCAGCCCACATGGTCGCAGAACCGTCTCAGCCTCTGATTCAGACCCTCCACTCGGCTCTGTACCAAAGGTCCGCAGTCAGTCCTGTCGACGATGCTGCAGATTGTGAGCTCTGCTTTCATCCCGCTAGCGAGACTGGCAGTCTTCACCAAATCAGATAGCCGCCGGAAGCCAGAGAGGATTTCCTCCGATCCATAGCGACACACATCATTGGTGCCGACATGAGCGACCACCTGCAGATGGGTGCACCCTGTACCCTTCATGGCATCCGGAAGGACCCTTTCCACATCTGGAATGACTCCCCCCGGTATGCACACGGAGTGCACATTGGTTTTCTTCCCCTCTCTTGCTGCCATTTCCCTAAGGGGCCCCATTACGCGCCTGACGTTGGAGCTCCCAACTACCAGTAAGCCCACCCTCTGCGACCGCCCAGATCTTGCAGACTGAGGGGCAACCTCTGGAACAGGACAAGCAGCCATGTCAGGCCGAAGATCAGTATCAGCCTGAGACAGAGCCTGAAATCGGTTCGTCAGACAAACTTGAGAGGCCTTTCGTTCAGCCCTCTGGAATGTCATTCGCCCCCTGCCACACCTTGAGACGACCTCCCACTCTACCACAGGTGAGGGATCAGCCTCAATGCGGGCAGTATCCCGGGCAATCACAGCCGTAGTCCGATCGGGGGATGCGTGGGACGAGCTGGCCGTCCCCGACAAACCCCCATCCGGACCCCCACAGTGATACCCATTGGCAACAGCCTCAAGCTGTGTGACCGAAGCCAACACTGCCTGAAGCTGGGAGCGAAGGGATGCCAACTCAGCCTGCATCCGAACACAGCAGTTGCAGTCCCTATCCATGCTAAAAACTGTTGTGCAAAGAACGTCTGAACTAATCTACAGAGAGCGCAAACAAATCGACAAAATTTAAACTGTTATTAAAATACAAGATTGCCTAGTAAATGCAGTAATGCTGCTACTTGCGCACTGCTGACACACTGCTCGGCGGCGGAAGGAGACTACGCGATTTTACACTATTCAGGTACTAAAACGCGATGCTACAACTCTCAAATGCTATAATACGCCAGAAATTTATGAATTAAACAATGCAAGTACCAAAAACACGCAAAGAAATTAAGAATTAAACTATTTAACAAATGAGTGAGCTAGGAGTATACGACTTGCTGCTGCAGCTGCTTATCCAACGGCGGCAGGGAGCACACTGACTGTGACCAACCGACACTGGCCGTTCAAAACAAAAACAGAAGACAAACGACTACGCGAATTTACACTATTCAGTTAGTGTTATTACCTTTCGCAGATAAATCGATGTTTGCAGTTCATTTTGGGTCACATACAGTAATTTTTATTTATGTTTCACCTCGCTAATGGTGAATATTGCAAAAGGGACACTACACCGTCCGATGTTACTTCCGCCAGAAACGACGTGTCCACATAAAATTCCGCTAGTAAAAAATAGTCTGAAACATAGTCGTCACGGCTTTCTTGCCGCATAAGTGCGACGTTTCGGGAAAACTTCTCTCTCTCTCTCTCTCTCTCTCTCTCTCTCTCTCTCTCTTTCTACTGAAATTTGCCAGAAGATGGCTAGACACAGTAGTCTTTCCGAAACGTCGCACTGAAACACCCCGAAAAACTCTCTGTACACAAAAAAATCATCTTTCATTCTAAAGCAGAACTCGATAAAAATGCTAAAAGGGGGAGAAAACCTGATGCACTTCTAGTAGAAGGAATATAAAGCTGTGTGTCCACTAGCAAGTAACTTCGGCAAGCGCTTACTGTGAGGTGTTTACATTAGAACAAACACTTGTGCAAGTTTACTTCTGCAAGTCGCTTCGGCAAGTTAATTCCAGGAACTTGCTGCAGGTGCCTACAGAAGTGTTTTCACTAAAGTCGCGTTCGCCCCTGGTAGCTGAGTGGTCAGCGCGACGAAATGTCATACCTAACGGCGCGGGTTCAGTTCCCGGCTGGGTCGGAGATTTTCTCCACTCAGGGGCTGGGTGTTGTGTTGTCCTCATCATTTCATCTCCATCGGCACGCAATTAGCCGAAGTGACATCAACACGAAAGACTTGCACCAGGCGAACAGTCTACCCGACGGGAGGCCCTAGCCACACGGCATTTCCATTCACTAGAGTCGCGTCGTATGCTAGGCAAGTGAAACTTTACAGTCGCGAACTTAAAAACAGAGCAGTTGATACCGTTCTGTATTATTATTGTTATTATTATTATTGCTGAAGAAAACTCCTTACGAAGAACTAGGATAACAAGAAGAAGAGAAATATTTGGACAGAAAGTCGAAAGACTACGCTCCAATAACAAACTTTCTATCAATGTCGTATACTACTCCTGAGCATGTCTTTTCTATTGTACAATCAAGTGTTCGAGAACAGGATCCAAAAATGCGGCAAACTACGTCACCAAGAGACGATATTTTAATTACTCTTCCATTTTAGCTTAAAGTATTTATTAGAAATTATGCAATTATAAATAAATTAGCTAAAATTTAAAGACGTCTGTACAGCTATTCTGCTCTCCCGTCTGGCGAAAAACAGTAATTGGTAAATTCAAAAATGGTTCAAATGGCTCTGAGCACTATGGGACTCAACTGCTGAGGTCATTAGTCCCCTAGAACTTAGAACTAGTTAAGCCTAACTAACCTAAGGACATCACAAACATCCATGCCCGAGGCAGGATTCGAACCTGCTACCGTAGCGGTCTCGCGGTTCCAGACTGCAGCGCCTTTAACTGCACGGCGACTTCGGCCGGCTTGGTAAATTCATTTAGCGCTTAATTGGCTGTGGCGGCCAGTTATATGCTCGTATATTTAGAGAGTACAATGGTAGATTCGTTTCGGCCCATCTGTTATTCCGTCGTTCTCGTTCCCGACACTTATATTTTCGTGCTTGCATTGAACACACAAAACTTCTTCGGGTTTGAGAGAAATTTCCAGCAACTAGGAAGTATGGCAAGTACTTGTAGCAAGATGCAACAAACTATTTCCACGGGAACATCCCAGGTGTGAAATGAAATGATCGTATGGCATTTATTAACCGGGATATCCCCTTCGGGGTTCGGCCGCCGTATTGCAAGTCTTTTTAGTTGACGCCCCTTCGGCGACTTGCGGCCCAGGTGTAAATAAACGATCTTAATGAAACTTGCAGGGTATGCAGAGGGGCCAAAATAATAGAATATATATTTTTTCGTTTCTGTCCAGTGAAATACACGCCGAAAGGTAGTTTGGCGTATTATGTTTAGAGGGAATATGTTCGAAAGCATGATATATTAAAAAAAGTGTTTTAAAGTTGAAATGTAATTAACGTCCACGAAAATTGTACAATCAACTTTTGTAATAATTTGAAACTTTGCAAAATACCCTGCCACCATTAACTAATTTTGAAAAAAGAAAACTTTTGTTACAACATAAATTAAAGAAACTTCCACGTCACATCGATCGATGTGCATTGAAGCTGGTTTCTAAACTGCCTTTTTTGGAAATATGCTGTACAGGATATGCTGTCGTAGTATTTCCAACATACCTAGTCAAAATATCTAAACGTTCATTACTGTTCTAATTATTTGGTATGACTTTTTTGTTTTATGTTTGAATTTGTAATTATAAGTTTGAAATTAATGATTTTTTAGTTTACCATTTCACCTATGTGTATTTTGTTAACTTCAAATGATAAATAACTTATTATTATGACAGAGTATAGGTTTGGTACTTTCAGTTAACGAATAGAAACCAGACTGCCTAAAGAACATTGCTACAAACTCCGAAACGTCGTTTTACATGTCAGAAAAATGTTCTCCCATATAAGTCTCACGCGTAAGCCTTTAAAAAAATTGCCAGTAGTGCATTTCGAACACGGAACCTTTAGACTGACGAGCTGACGCTCTACCAATTTCATTTTTTTTTTAAGCTCATTTTGTTCGTTACTGGTCGTTATATATGCTCGGGGCGGACGTGACATGACGCTTGTTGAAGTTCATCGTTGATCCATTCACTCAGTTTTGTTAATACAGAGGGGAGTTACTCCTCCCCCCGAACACACTAAGCTACCGTGCCGGCAACTAATTCCCCTACCTCTAATCTCCAGATCGTAGGTCGCAAATACGCTTTTCCTATACACCGTGGTTCTGGTGTTACTTTTAATTGCCATTTACACATGTTCTACTGGACGACAGCACACAACACGAACTAAATCGGTTTTGGTTGATACTCTATCTGCACACAACGTTTGGTACCGATCTGAGTGAAACCTGGTTCAAATGGCTCTGAGCACTATGGGACGTAACATCTGAGGTCCCCTAGAACTTAAAACTACTCAAACCTAACTAACCTAAGGACATCACACACATCCATGCCCGCAGCAGGATTCGAAACTGCGACCGTAGCGGTCGCGCGGTTCCATACTGAAGCGCCTAGAACCGCACGGCCACATCGGCCGGCAGTGACATCTGGAGGTTTTCGTGTAAGCTCTTAAGGATGCCTTCGGTTTGTGAAAGGTGATAGCAGCTACGGACAAGTAAATATAAATGAGTATCCGTTGGTTTCGAATTGCAGCATGTCCTAATGTGCTATCAACTTTACGACGAAACAGGGAGGAATCCATATTCTTCTCTTTCCATAGTAAATTTAACACTAGCGTGAATAGAATTCAGACGCACCATAAATCGATGTAATTAATGCTTTCCCTGTATTGTCCACGTAACTCCAGAAGACAAATCCATCAATCTGCTCATGAAATTCACCATTAAACTGGAAATAAGACGCCAAGAATATATCTTCAAATAAGGCCGTGATATTTTTGTCAAAATGTTGACCGATAAGAGACAAAGAATCCTTTAATGGTACCTTGGTACATAATGATATCACGTCAAAACTAACCAGAACATACATACTATTTAGCCTGAGGTTGCTAAGATTCTGAATAAAATCCACAAAATTATGAATATGGCGTATATTTTCCTACCAATACTTTTAAAAATGAAGCCAAATATTTGGCAGAAAGATCGTTATTGGCCGCTTAGACAAATTCTCTAGACGCTAGACGCTCATCCTTTTCCATCTTAACGTCAGGAAGCACATACACTACTGGCCATTAAAACTGCTACACCACGAAGATGGCGTGCTACAAACGCGAAATGTAACCAACAGGAAGAAGATGCTGTGATATGCAAATGATTTGCTTTTCAGAGCATTCACACAAGGTTGGCACCGGTGGCGACACCTATAACGTGCTGACATGAGGAAAGTTTCCAACCGATTTCTCATACACAAACAGCAGTTGACCGGCGTTGCCTGGTGAAACGTTGTTGTGATGCCTCCTGTAAGGAGGAGAAATGCGTACCATCACGTTTCCGACTTCGAAAAAGGTCGGATTGTAGCCTATCGCGATTGCGGTTTATCGTATCGTGACATTGCTCCTCACGTTGGTCGAGATCCTATGACTGGTAGCACAATATGGAATCGGTGGGTTCAGGTGGGTGATACGGATCGCCGTGCTGGATCACAACGGCCACGTATCACTAGCAGTCGAGATGACAGGCATCTTATCCGCATGGCTGTAACGGATCGTGCAGCCACGTCTCGAACCCCGAGTCAATAGATGGGGACGTTTGCAAGACAACAACCATCTGCACGAACAGTTCGACGACGTTTGCAGCAGCATGGACTATCAGCTCGGAGACCACGGCTGTGGTTACCCTTGACGCTGCATCACAGACAGGAGCGCCTGCGATGGTGTACTCAACGACCAACCTGGGTGCACGAATGGCAAAACGTCATTTTTCGGATGAAACCAGTTTCTGTTTACAGCATCATGATGGTCGCATCCGTGTTTGACGACATCGCGGTGAACGCACTTTGGAAGCGTGTATTCGTCATCGCCATACTGGCGTATCACCCGGCGTGATGGTATGGGGTGCCATTGGTTACACGTCTCGGTCACCTCTAGTTCGCATTGACGGCACTTTGAACAGTGGACGTTACATTTCAGATGTGTTACGACCCGTGGCTCTACCCTTCATTCGATCCCTGCGAAACCCTACATTTCAGCATGATAATGCACGACCGCATGTTGCAGGTCCTGTACGTGCCTTTCTGGATACAAAAAAATGTTCGACTGCTGCCCTGGCCAGCACATTCTCCAGATCTGTCACCAACTGAAAACGTCTGGTCAATGGTGGCCGAGCAACTGGCTCGTCACAATACGCCAGTCACTACTCTTGACTGAAGCTGCTTGGGCAGCTGTACCTGTACACGCCATCCAAGCTCTGTTTGACTCAATGCCCAGGCGTATCAAGGCCGTTATTACGGCCAGAGGTGGTAGTTCTGGGTACTGATTTCTCAGGATCTATGCACCCAAATTGAGTGAAAATGTTATCACATGTCAGTTCTAGTATAATATATTTGTCCAATGAATACCCGTTTATCATCTGCATTTCTTCTTGGTGTAGCAATTTAATGGCCAATAACATACAATCTCAGTAGTACCGCAGTTCGCACTTTTAAACTTACAACTTCCTCTGGGAGCGACGGAGCGTTCAGTGAGGCAGCAGTCCGTAGTGTTACGTTGGTGGCAGGCGGGGGCTCGTCGCGGCCCATGTTCCCGCTGGTGCGGCGATCGTCGACGGCGGGCACTGGGGCCAGGCCGGAGCCGCTGGCGCGCCCGCTGCCTCGCCTACTCTCGCTGGAGCTCTTCAACCCAGAGACGGACGACATGGACAGCGACTCCAGCGGCGTCTCCTCCCCGGACTCCGTGAGCTCCGTCATCAGCGTCCTCACCGAGGAACCCGCCCAGCCGGCAGGTGAGCACGCCTACATGCGCACTATCTGGTCAAAAGTATCCGGAAATCTACTGGTGGACATTATTATCGGAAGTATCCACACTTCGTCTTGAACTCTGCTGGGGACACATTCAGTGAGGTGTCTGAATGTCTGTAGAGGAATGGCAACCCATTCTTCCCCAACAGCCGAAACCAGGAAGGTAGTGATGTAGGACGTTGGGGTCTGGAGCGTACTCGATGTTGTTGTAGCACATTCCAAAGATTTTTCATTACATTCAGGTTGGGACTCTGGACAAGTCAGTCCAAAAGTATCCGGATGTCTGCAGGTGGACATTATAATTGGAAGTGTCCACACTTCTTCTTGAACTTTGCTGGGGACACATTCAATGTGGTGTCTGAATGTCTGTGGCGGAATGGCAACCCATTCTTCCCCAAAAGCCGAAACCATGGAGGTTGTGATGTAAGTCGTTGGGGTCTGGTGCAAAGACAACTTTGAACCTAATCCCAAAGATTTATCATTGGGTTCAGGTTGGGAATGTGAGCAAGTTAGTCCAAAAGTATCCAGACTTCTACTGGTGGAGATTATTGTCAGAAGTGTCCACACTTCGTCTTGAACTCTGCTGGGGACACATTGAGTGAGGTGTCTGGATGTCTGTGGAGAAACGGCAACCCATTCTTCCCCAACAGGCCAAACCAGGAAGGTAGTGATGTAGGACGTTGGGGGCTGGAGCGTAGTCGATGTTGTAGATCATCCCAAAAAGTTTTCATTGCATTCAAGTCGGAATTCTGGGCAAGTCAATCCAAAAGTATCCAGATGTCTACTGGTTGGCATTATTATTGGAAGTGTCCACACTTCTTCTTGAAATCTGCTGGGGACACATTCAGTGAGTTGTTTGAATGTCTGTGGAGGAATGGCAACCCCTTATTCCCCAACAGCTGAAACCAGGAAGGTAGTGATGTAGGACGTTGGGGTCTGGAGCGAATTCGACGTTCTAGCTCATCCCAAAGATTTTTCATTGGGTTCAGGTTGGGACTCTGAGCAAGTCAGTCCAAAAGTATCCAGACATCTACTGGTGGACATTATTATCGGAAGTGTCCATGCTTCGTCTTTGACTGAGCTGGGGACACATTTAGTGAGGTGCCTGAATGTCTGTGGAGGAATGGCAACCCATTCTTACCCAACAGCCCAAACCAGGAAGGTAATGCAGGACATTGGAGTCTGGAGCGAATTCGACGTTGCAGCTCATCCCAGAGGTTCTTCATTGGGTTCAGGTTGGGACTCCAGGCAAGTCAGTCCAAAAGTATCTAGACATCTAGTGGTGGACATTATTATTGGAAGTGTCCGCACTTCTTCTTGAACTCTGCTGGGGACACATTCAGTAAGGTATCTGAATGTCTGTGGCGGAATGGTAACCCATTCTTCCCCAAAAGCCGAAACCATGGAGGTTGTGATGTAAGTCGTTGGGGTCTGGTGCAAAGACAACTTTGAACCTAATCCCAAAGATTTATCATTGGGTTCAGGTTGGGAATGTGAGCAAGTTAGTCCAAAAGTATCCAGACTTCTACTGGTGGAGATTATTGTCAGAAGTGTCCACACTTCGTCTTGAACTCTGCTGGGGACACATTGAGTGAGGTGTCTGGATGTCTGTGGAGAAACGGCAACCCATTCTTCCCCAACAGGCCAAACCAGGAAGGTAGTGATGTAGGACGTTGGGGGCTGGAGCGTAGTCGATGTTGTAGATCATCCCAAAAAGTTTTCATTGCATTCAAGTCGGAATTCTGGGCAAGTCAATCCAAAAGTATCCAGATGTCTACTGGTTGGCATTATTATTGGAAGTGTCCACACTTCTTCTTGAAATCTGCTGGGGACACATTCAGTGAGTTGTTTGAATGTCTGTGGAGGAATGGCAACCCCTTATTCCCCAACAGCTGAAACCAGGAAGGTAGTGATGTAGGACGTTGGGGTCTGGAGCGAATTCGACGTTCTAGCTCATCCCAAAGATTTTTCATTGGGTTCAGGTTGGGACTCTGAGCAAGTCAGTCCAAAAGTATCCAGACATCTACTGGTGGACATTATTATCGGAAGTGTCCATGCTTCGTCTTTAACTGAGCTGGGGACACATTTAGTGAGGTGCCTGAATGTCTGTGGAGGAATGGCAACCCATTCTTACCCAACAGCCCAAACCAGGAAGGTAATGCAGGACATTGGAGTCTGGAGCGAATTCGACGTTGCAGCTCATCCCAGAGGTTCTTCATTGGGTTCAGGTTGGGACTCCAGGCAAGTCAGTCCAAAAGTATCTAGACATCTAGTGGTGGACATTATTATTGGAAGTGTCCGCACTTCTTCTTGAACTCTGCTGGGGACACATTCAGTAAGGTGTCTGAATGTCTGTGGCGGAATGGCAACCCATTCTTCCCCAACAGTCGAAACCAGGAAGGTTTTGATGTAAGTCGTTGGGGTCTGGAGCGGAGGTGACGTTGAACCTCATCCCAAAGCTGTTCCATTGGGTTTAGGTAGGGACTCTGGGCAAGTCAGTCCATTTCAGAAATGTTGTTGTCCACAAACTACTACCTCACAGGTACTGTTCTATGACAGTGTGCATTGTTATACTAATATGGTCATTATTTCCTGTCTGTTCCTCTATTGTACACAGGACACAATACTGTAAAATGTATTCATATAATTCCACAGGAACGAAATTAGAACATATCCTAACGACGAAACACACCTTCATACTGTACCGCCACCTCCTTCATACTTTACTGTTGTCACTACACATAACGGCAGGTAACATTGTCTGGGCATCTGCGAAACCCAAACCCTTCCAACGGATTTCCACAGCGTACCGCGTGATTCAGCACTCCAAATAAACAATTTCTATTCGTCCATTGTCCAGTGTCGTCTCTCTTTACACCACTTCAAGCTTTGCTTAGCGCCAACTACCAAAATGTGTGGCTTACGATGAGTTGCTTGACCTTTGTACCCAATTCTTTTTAATTCACTACGCGCGGGTACTATGCGGTCTAGACTGCTGGCAGCGCTTTTGGAACTCATGAGTGACTTCTTCCGCGGATTTCATGCGATTTTCGACAACCACAATGCTCGACGATCCCTGTCCGTCAGTGTATGAGGTCTCACGGGTTTTGGTTTAGTTGCCAGTGTTCCTTCGCATTTCCACTTCACAATCACATCACTAACAGTCGGCTTGGCAAGCCTTACAAGGGCTGAAGCGTTCCTGATGGATTTATTGCTCAGCACGCTACGTTCGAAGTCAGTGAGCTTCCCTCATTGACGCATTTTGCTGTTATTGCTTCTGTGCTGGCAACACTATACTCCCCCCTCCCACCTTATGCTGCAGGGTCTTCCTTCGTGACAACTTGTGTTCAGTCCCGCGTTACACTGGGATGTCCGGATACTTTTCATCAGTTGGTGTACATCTACATTACGTGGTACAGTTCTATGCTCTTTGTTTGGATGAGACTAGATTAGATTCAGTTTTCGTTCCATAGACCCAAAAATGAGATGTTTCCCGTATAACATAAAAAGCATAGAGCATTTGAATATAATACTCACTTCCCTGATCATTTGTCAGAAGATTGTCAAAATATGTGAATACATTACAGTAAACTGGAACTGTTAACATTTACAGATTTAGTACTCTATTAGAATGAAACATAATTATGCACTTTTAATAAATTTATCATACACAAAATACCTAAACTTGACTGCTGTGACCAAGTGCTGCCAAATCGAAATCTAACAGACAATCCATTGTTTCACACGGACGGCTCTTAGTGTGCCATACACTAAATTTTCACACCGTAAAAGTTGGTTCTGATGTAGCATAACACTTTTGCAAACTACATAAAATTTCTTGGAATCAATCACCTCTTTTCATGTCAGTCCCTTCAATGCGGACATTATAGTGTTTACAAAGTGCATGTAATACTGTATGTCATGTAACACGACAGAAAATAGAGCCTGCGACCACTGGCGACAGTGCCACAACTTACCCCAAAGTCCTAAACACTACATATCCATATATAATACCTGACAAAATCGAAGCTTCGGAGTAGTCTTACTGATGTTCATCTGACTGGTGCAGTGCGCCTAATGACCAGTAATTTGACACCAAATATCGAGATTCTAGTTGAAAATCATTGTACAAACATCCATGATGATGTAAATTAATGTCTGTGTCCTGTTCGTATGCAGTGCCCCTCCTCTGAATTACACTCGTCTCTGTAAATATAACGTAACATTTACAATGTAAATGTGTTCGTTTCTTAATCGTTTACGTCTATCCTATTTGTCGCCATAAAAGTAGAGCGTGTTACAATGTTTCGAAACTGTGTCTCATACGTACATGGCCAACCATTGCGTGTCATAGGACACAGAAACTTCTGGTAAGCACATTTTACACTTACCTCCCACATACGCATGTTGTGGTGATTGGCCTCCCGGTAACAGTGTACCTGTGCCGAGTAAAACGACCTCGGACGTATGTATGTTCCACCTGCACTACGTACGTTAGCTTGTCCATACTCAGCGGTTTGCGCAAAGCACCCTCACAGTGCCACGGTTGTTCCCCGTGTAGTGTGGATACCCAAGCTGCCAGCCACATCGCACATTTCTGCTACCCGCAGTCCGTGCCCTACAGCTGCTCAGCGTTGCCCTCGAGACTCACGATGCCCGCGGGCATCCATGGGGGCAGCTCTCGTGCCCACCCCTGAACTAGAGTTTTGTGTTGGCGCCGCATTAATAAACACAGTGCAACACATCTGAACACGATATTCGCAATGAAAGTGCTCGTCCAAGAACACGTTCACCTGGTGTAGAGATAATGTTGTGCATGCATAATATTCCTCCGACGTAATGGAGAAAGCTTCAACAATGCATGGAGGAAAACGAATATTTCGCTTTGGGTACAAAGAAATGTTCCGTTGGGTAAAGGTGGACATTGTAGGATAAAAGTGATCGTGAGTTGTGTAAGGGAAAGTTAACGGAACTTTCGTACAAGCCAAAAACTCCACGCTGCCAAGTCGACGAACTGGCGGATGCTAAAGGGCACAATAGTTTAATCAGGCTTCCTCCACATAATGCTCATTTCAATATGACTGAGAATATACACTATTGACCATTAAAATTGCTACACCAAGAAGACATGCAGATGATAAACGGGTATTCATTGGACAAATATATTATAATAGAACAAACATGTGATTACATTTTCACGCAATTTGGGTGCATAGATCCTGAGAAATCAGTACCCAGAACAACTACCTCTCGCCATATTAACGGCCTTAGTACGCCTGGGGATTCAGCCAAATAGAGCTAGGATGGCGTGTAGAGGTACAGCTGCCCATGCAGCTTCAGCACGATACCACAGTTCATGAAGAGTAGTGACTGGCGTATTGTGACGAGCCAGTTGCTCGGCCACCATTGACCAGAGGTTTTCAATTGGTGAGAACGAGGCGTGTAACCAATGGCACCCCATACCATCACGCTGGGTGATACGCCATTATGGCAATGACGAATACACGCTTCCAATGTGCGTTCACCGCGATGTCGCCAAACACGGATGCGAGCACCATGATGCTGTAAACAGAAAAATGACATTTAGCCATTCGTGCACCCAGGTTCGTCGTTGAGTACACCATCGCAGGCGCTCCTGTCTGTGATGCAGCGTCAAGGGTAACCGCAGCCATGGTCTCCGAGCTGATAGTCCGTCCTGGTGCATACGTCGTCGAGCTGTTCGTGCAGATGTTTGTTGTCTTGCAAACGTCCCCATCTGTTGGCTCAGGGATCGAGAAGTGGCTGCACGATCCGTTACAGCCATGCGGATAAGGTGCCTGTCATCTCGACTACTAGTGATACGAGGCCGTTGGGATCGAGCACGGCGTTCTGTATTACCCTCCTGAACCCACCAATTCCATATTCTGCTAACAGTCATTGGATCTCGACCAACGCGAGCAGCAATGTCGCGATACGATTAACTGTTTGTGTATGAGAAATCGGTTGGAAACTTTCCTCATGTCAGCACGTTGTAGGTGTCGCCACCGGCGCCAACCTTGTGTGAATGCTCTGAATAGCTAATCATTTGCATATCACAGCATCTTCTTCCTGTTGGTTAAATTTCGCGTCTGTAACACGTCATCTTAGTGGTGTAGCAATTTTAATGGCCAGTAGCGTAGATTCCTTTGCTGATAATACAATACACTGACAACAACTTACCGAACTTTCATAAAAAAGTAAAAAGTACTGGGGCTGAGGAGACATGTATTCATGAAGGATTATGACAATTTTTGAGCAATACGTTTCTCGTCCCACGTCTGAACACAGCAGAATTTACAAATAGCCATCTCACTACCACTCTAACACAGTTGAAATTGTGACAAATCCTAAAACTGTGTGTTATTAAATTAGCAACTGAAGGCAAGACAGGTCAATAGATATGAGAAAGCTCAGTGTTAAAATAAACTTGTAACTTCTACACTTATATTGTTGCAAAACACACAGCAAATCTCTTTTCACCAGCTATTGATGGTCCTCAAATGTTACATACCTCATCCAAAAAACTGTAGTTGCTTGCGTATGACAGTTTTGCATATCACTCATATGACAAAATACTCTCCTCTTTGCGAGGTATCATTTGACAAAAACTTGTTTCTGTATCACAACCCTTTACGAGATGTGAGGAATTTATTAATATTTTATTCTGGCTTTTTCACTGTCGCCTGTGGTCGTGGCAGAGCCCTTTACATACATTCAATTTTCTCAACATTGGAGACAGATAGCGATATCCTTCCAAGTTTAAAAAATACTTCAATATGTTCTCTAAATTTCATAAGTAGTTACATGTAAGCAGGCATGGCTAGAGGAAAAATGTAAGGATGTAGAGGCTTATCTCACTAGGGGTAAGATAGATACTGCCTACAGGAAAATTAAAGAGACCTTTGGAGAAAAGAGAGCCACTTGTATGAATATCAAGAGCTCAGATGGAAACCCAGTTCTAAGCAAAGGAGGGAAAGCAGAAAGGTGGAAGGAGTATATAGAGGGTCTATACGAGGGCGATGTACTTGAGGACAATATTATGGAAATGGACGAGGATCTAGATGAAGATGAAATGGGAGATACGATACTGCGTGAAGAGTTTGACAGAGCACTGAAAGACCTGAGTCGAAACAAGGCCCCGAGAGTAGACACCATTCCATTAGAACTATTGACGGCCTTGGGAGAGCCAGTCCTCACAAAACTCTACCATCTGGTGAGCAAGATGTACGAGACAGGCGAAATACCCTCAGACTTCAAGAAGAACATAATAATTCCAATCCCAAAGAAAGCAGGTGTTAACTGATGTGAAAATTACCGAACTATCAATTTAATAAGTCACAGCTGCAAAATACTAACGCGAATTCTTTACAGACGAATGGAAAAACTGGTAGAAGCCGACCTCGGGGAAGATCAGTTTGGATTCCGTAGAAATGTTGGAACACGTGAAGCCATACTGACTTTACGACTTATCTTACAAGAAAGATTAAGGAAAGGCAAACCTATGTTTCTAGCATTTGTAGACTTAGAGAAAGCTTTTGACAATGTTGACTGGAATATTCTCTTTCAAATTCTAAAGGTGGTAGGGGTAAAATACAGGGAGTGAAAGGTTATTTACAATTTGTACAGAAACCAGATGGCAGTTATAAGAGTCGAGGAGCATGAAAAGGATGCAGTGGTTGGGAAGGGAGTGGGACAGGGTTGTAGCCTCTACCCGATGTTATTCAATCTGTATATTTAGCAAGCAGTAAAGGAAACAAAAGAAAAATTTGGAGTAGGTATTAAAATCCAGGGAGAAGAAATAAAAACTTTGAGGTTCACCGATGACATTGTAATTCTGTCAGAGACAGCAAAGGACTTGGAAGAGCAGTTGAACGGAATGGACAGTGTCTTGAAAGGAGGATATAAGATGAACATCAACAAAAGCAAAACGAGGATAATGGAATGTAGTCGAATTAAGTCTGGTGATGCTGAGGGAATTAGATTAGGAAATGAGACACTTAAAGTAGTAAAGGAGTTTTGCTATTTGGGGAGCAAAATAACTGATGATGGTCGAAGTAGAGAGGATATAAAATGTAGACTGGCAATGGCAAGGAAAGTGTTTCTGAAGAAGAGAAATTTGTTAACATCGAGTATAGATTTAGATGTCAAGAAGTCGTTTCTGAAAGTATTTGTATGGAGTGTAGCCATGTATGGAAGTGAAATATGGACGATAAATAGTTGGACAAAAGAGAATAGAAGCTTTCGTAATATGGTGCTACAGAAGAATGTTGAAGATTAGGTGGGTAGATCACGTAACTAATGAGGATGTATTGAATAGGATTGGGGAGAACAGAAGTTTGTGGCACAACTTGACCAGAAGAAGGGATCGGTTGGTAGGACATGTTCTGAGGCATGAAGGGATCACAAATTTAGCATTGGAGGGCAGCGTGGAGGGTAAAAATCGTAGAGGGAGCCCAAGAGATGAATACACTAAGCATATTCAGAAGGATGTAGGCTGCAGTAGGTACTGGGAGATGAAGGAGCTTGCACAGGATAGAGTAGCATGGAGAGCTGCATCAAACCAGTCTCAGGACTGAAGACCACAACAACAACAACATACATGTGATATAAGACTCACCAAACGCAAATTTATGGCTACCCACATTTTTCACTACAAACTCTTAAGAATTTCGCACAGTGGTTTCCCTAAGATACAAATATCACATTAACTATGACCATTAACGAAGTGATAGGCTGTTCATCAAGAAGCCCACGAATAAAGGTAGAAGGTTGAGGAAGATCGCACACAGGTAGGATTGCTGTTCAGGCAGTCAAGCGAGCTTGATAGCTTCCGCATCCATCACACGGTGGCAACTACACTACCCACCACGCGCTGAACACTGAGCTATCAAAAGTCAGAACTAATTTTAAACGCACTATAGTTAGCTACATCAGAAACGAAAGTTCTGAATTTTGCCCCCTCTTGGAAAAATTTCTGCGAACACCTGTGGTACTGTAGTGTTCCTTTCAGTACTCCTTGGGGCTTTATATCATTCCACAAACATTCAGATGGATTGAGTTGTGGGTTCTAGTACACTCAATTATGTCTCCTTCATTGTTGTTTCGACGAGCCACTTGTTCTCGCTATATCATAGGAGTTACTGTTAAGTTTCACGCGGAAACGGCCACTTGTAAACTTATATCACAGCCAGGGTAACTGAGAACTGTTCACCATCGCCTTACGCCAGTGCTTAGTACCATAATAGCACTTGTCTTAAATTACACTCCGTTAGCAAAGCACGCCAGTAAGCAATGTTCGCTGGAATTTATTAAAACGTCACAGGAAAATGAGATTTTCGCATTGTCATGATGGCACTATTACGAAGACAACTAGTGGCATAAGGCTCAGCATGTTAATTACGGGTGAGGGTGTAGTCTATGTTTCGGTTATTATTAACAAGTTTCACGTGACTTTGGCATGCAACTGGGTGCGATACGGGAGTGAGCGTCACTTTCAGATGGCAACGGAAAGATTCTGACAAACGAAATTCCAGTGTGTCCTCACCGCATGTGAAATCTTCTTATTTAGCACTGCGAGTTCTCTCGCACGTATTGTGAAACTATGTAAAACGATACGGTATATAAATTTCGGTGTCAAATTACTTACCGAGAGTCGGGGTACCAAAGAGTGTTAGCGCTGTCCAACCGCCACCATGTGCGCCTTCGGACGCTTGTAAGGTCAGATTCTAATACATCCTCACCAGCTGCGTCCGCTCTTCCTGGAGTCTGTCTGACTCGCGTAGCCATCACCTTCCTCTCTTACTTGCAAACGTAATTAAGCTTGCCATCTCGCTTCGTTGCTTTGATTATGATGAAGCAACTAACGGGCATTAAATTAGAATCACTAGATTACAACTCCTCGTAAATAAGACTCGTAGACATAAATAAACAAATATATTGAATAAATCCCTCAGTTATTGATACAGGAGGCTCATTTAATCAAGTAATGTAATACCACTGAAATGAGTGGCAAACTGTGCTTAATTTGTATGAAGTGCGCTATTAGTAGGTACATACACGGAATAATATACACCAGTACTAAGCAGACAAGACACCGTATCACTCAAGTCAGAGATACAGAACGAAATGAAATCAGTGTCAAAGACATTTCCTGTCACATGCTGCTCAGGGTAGCGGTATCCATACTTACGGTGAGACGATAAATAGTTTCTATGTCGCCGCGAACTCTTCAAATAGATGATAATGGCCGGCCGGTGTGGCCAAAGCGGTTCTATGCGCTTCGATCTGGAACCGCGCAACCGCTACGGTCGCAGGTTCGAATCCCGCCTCGGGCACGGACGTGTGTGATGTCCTTAGGTTAGTTAGGTTTAAGTAGTTCTAAGTTCTAGGGGACTGATGTTAAGTCCCATAGTGCTCAGAGCCATTTGAACCATTTTGAGGTAATAGTGTAGCAGGTAGTAATTTATTGTAGTCTTTACGTTCAAACATTGTCAAAGAATAATGCAGCAATACATTTGCCTTTTTTGTCGTTTAGACGACAATAGATATTGTTCTGTCTATTTCCATCTCTCTCTCTCTCTCTGAATCTTTCTTTCCTTCTTTCCATGACTATGATGACACATGCTACCACATCTTTACGTCTCAGGTCATTGTAGGTGTCTGTTATCGGTAGGTTGATTGACCCAGCGCTAGGCCACAGTTAATTGTCTGCTTTGGGCCGACAGACGATGCAGCAGGGGCGGTGCGCAGCAGCGCCGACAGTGCGCCCGCCACATCCGACGTGCATCCTCACCCCCGCACACCGTCGCCGCCCCCGCCGGCGCCCACGCTCCAGCCACCGCCAGCGCCGCCGCCTACACGCCCCGCAGAGGACGAGCTGGCGGCCCCCGTGCCGGCCGCAGTCGCCTCCCCGTCATCGCTGAGCCTGCTGGAGGCTGCGGCGGACGTGGCCAGCTCGCTGGAAGACGCGGTCGACGCCGTCATCCAGTCGAGCCCGCGCGCGCGCCGCCGCAAGCTCCACGACCCGCTGGCGCTGATCCACGGCTGGGGCGGCGCCGGCGGCAGCGGGGGCGGCAGCAGCGCCACCGGCAGCCGCCGCGTCAGCCCCCGGCGCGAGGCACCTTCCGCCCCCGCCGCCACCGCTCCCACCCCCGGCTGGCCGGCGGAGGGCGGCGACGAGAGCTGCCGGCAGCACCTGGCGGACTTCGCGGAGAAGCTGAGCGAGAAGCTGCTCGAGGAGATCGACCAGTACCGCGCCGAACGCAGCCGACCCGCGTCTCCACCCCCGCCGCTACCCCCGCGGCCGGGATCTCCGCCCCCACCGCCGCCCCCGGTGGAGGCGTTCCTGCCGCCTGGCGCGGCCGCCTACAGGGACGACCCCTACCTGTCGCGGCTCAGCGAGGAGCTGCACGACCTCAGCCGGCTCAGCGAAGAGTTACACGAGCGCAACTCCTTCATCGCCAGCCTCAACGAGAGCTGCGACCGGAGGATCCTCGAAGATCTGAAGAACTTCAGCTGGGAGGCGAGCAGGCGGCACCGCTCCGCCCTCTCCGAGACCGCGACACTCGCGGGCACCCCGGAGGCCGACGGGCGGCGAGAGGGCGCCGCGCCGGAACCGGAGACCCGGCGCCGCGACGGCGGACCCGTCTCCGAGGACGTGGCGCTCGAGTCCTACTCGAGACAGACGAGCGCCGACCTGACGGACGAGCTGGAGGACGAGGAGGAGGAAGTGTCCCTGCCTCCCCCGCAGCACCCGCCTCCTCCACCGCCGCCGCCCCCGCAGTTGCGCTCCGGCCTCTCTCTCGAGTCGAGCAGCGACGCGAGTGACGGGCTGCCCACGGCGAGCACCGCGTCGCTCAGTGACGGCAGCGGGGGCAGGGGGCGTGTCGGGGGAGCGTCTTCGTCCGAGGAAGCGCTGCCGCCCCCGCCGGTGCCGCCCCCTCCGCCGCCGGCCGCACAGCAGCCGCCCCCGCGAACCGGCCGCCACCGAACTGCCGAGCCCCCGGAAGACCTCCCGAAGACGGAGTCGTGCGCCTCGTCGTTGAGCGGCTCCACGTCACAAGAGTCGCTGCCGTCGGACGGCGGGGGCGCCATCACCTTCCACCGCTACTACCACGTGTTCCGCGAGGGCGAGTTGGACCAGCTCATCGAGCGATACGTCGAAAACTTGCACATCATCTCGTCCTATTACGACCACGCCAACTGGTGTGTAGTGGCGGAGAAGGTCCAGGTGTGGACTATCTGACTTGAGTGGGTCCGTTTTGCAGGGGAGGGAGACGGATCGGTATCGCCGACAAAGTGGGAGACGTCGGTGCTCCGCACAGTGGCCTTCCTCGTTCCGTCGGCTCGAGCGGGTGACGGCGACCTTCGGTAGTCGTTTGGCCGCTCGTAGGTGCTAGCTGTGAAGGAGTACAGTGTACAATTACGAACATGTGTCAGAGATATTGCCGACCTCGCCTATTCGGACAGATCTGAATCTCATTTGGAAGCAGTCAAATAATCTCGGTATATACTTGCTGTGTAACCTGAATCGGCCTTTCGTCAGTCACTAGCCCTCCTGATCAAACGTGGGAGAAAGCTAACAGCTCTTAGAACACGAGCCAATAATCCCATAGTTTCTGAAAATGAATCGTATCCTTCCATCCACAAAGTGCACAATACTCATATCTCACTTTCATCCTGTTTTTTACATCTTCTACAGGCACTTAAGTAGGCCTGTACAGGTCTCGTGCTTCACTGTATGTAACAGCACTCCTGCTGGAAAACCACATGAAACTATTACTAACCGATAATTTCCTCGTCTCAGATTCTACAGTATTATTTGGGATGCTCGCATTCATGTAAATATGGTTATATGGCAGCTCGTGTGCCTTTTGAACATTTCCCCACATGTCATCTTAGTTTGTGTCAGCCTTCTGATTTACACTGACTTGTTTTGAAGAGAGAGATCATCATCCATTCTCAGATACGTGAAATGTATATCGACTCCTATTTTAAAAACGAGTATAAGGCTGTTGTCCACCACAGGAGTAACTTTCCTAGTCGTCCTAAAATAATGCTGCTAACTGTGTAATGGTTATTATGAAATATTTTCGATTTTTCAAATATTTGTACTGTTGTATAAAGTAGAAGAAAATTGTTTACAGAAGTGAAGCTGTGAGGGCAGATCATGAAGTGCACCTGGCTTGCTCATTCAAAAGAGTATTGCCTGTGAAAGGCAAGCTTTCAAGTTTGTGTACTACCCAGGTATGCAGTTTTAATCTGTCTGGAAATTTCATCTGTAATCCTCTCATCAACCATTTTGCAGCATTCATAATCTGATAACTATGGCAGATTGAAGGCCTCGGGAGTTATCTCACTCTTGAAGTTATATGACATGAACACTAAAATTACATTCCTACCCTTCCATTATGGAACATAACATTAAATATTTGCCTCAAGCATTGATCATTCAAAATTGAAATTTTGAAAGATACATATTCATAGAAAAGGCACAGCTTCTAAGTTTTAAATTAAAACTCAGCTCTTTGTAAAAATGTTTGCTAACATTGATCTACCAGATGAATCAGAAGAGTATCCCAGACTCAAATTCATAAGGTAGATATATGACATTCATGTACAATACCCTATTAATAGAGTTTGTTTGCATCATCAGTGAAAAGCAAAAATCCATATTTTGAGACCACATTTGGAATACTGTTTAATCTGTCCAATGGGTTTCTAGTTCTGATCAAATTACTAATTTTCTGCCTTCCAAATGCAATTGAATATACTGACTGGTTTCACTCCAGCAGGTTTTGATATTAATGTATTTCTTTGCTTCTTCTATGACAGTGTAAAACCAAAAGATAGTGAAAATAAAATAACCTTTCTGGAAATATATATTAAGATAGGAATTTGTAGTGTGCACACAGAGGAGACACCAAAAACTGCTTCACTGTTGTCATTTTTCCTTTTTCATTTGAATGCTTACATAACTTTAATTTCATAAGTTTCAACTATCAGCTGATTATGATAAGCTTTAAGAGGGATAATGCATTATATAGGTATTGTTAGCCCACATTCTAGAAGAGCTGAAATTAGTAACACTGGACAAAGCTGTGATTTATTAAATTGTGAGAAAAAAGGAAACTGATGACAAACAGAAAAGAAATGTCTCAGAGAAACACCATTTGAATATGTAGAACAAATAAATTTTAAGACATCAAGTATGAAAGTTATTTATCTGTGTGTTCTACCATTAAGATACATGAAGTCAATGAAGAATGTAACTTCCAGAAGTCGAAAATTGATCATTGATAAAAAGCAAGCGAAGGGTGCTCTGTTACAAGCTACTAATGGAAAATGAATTAATACAAACATGAATGTTAAAAGGAGTGTGTAAAATCTATTTTCACTGCCACTGAAAATATTCACACTTTGTACCTTAAAGATAATAATTATATTCCTTGTTAAATGTCACTATAAATTGTGAATATACTATGCATGTCTTATGTGACTGCCTATTAAGAAGCAAGCAACACATGCAATGAGGTTCAAAATATTACACTTTATGTTCAACAGAGTTTATAGCCATATCAGCTTTAACTTATCTGTAACTATTTGACAGAATAGTGTTACATGATTACACACTTATTAAAGCATTACAGTTTCTTGAATGTAAGTACATTTGTGAATAATAGCAACATTCTTACTCGTTTCTGAAATTACAGTGGTTTCTTTCAGAAATACCTTCACAAATTACATAAAATTATAGTTTGTTTATTTTATATAAATCTTGTTAACCATAAATTCACAGTTTTGTCCCATCAGACTGTGTTGTTTACCCTTTTTGAGATGACTGACTCAAAATAATGTTTGATGGTGTGCTGTTGTGGCATACATTATGGTGTGTTATTTCTAGTTCTCTAACATGAATAAGTTTGAGTCTTCAAAGCCACTTTGTTTCTCATTTTTCATATCATAAAAATAAAATAACTGTAAATATGTAATACAGAGAACATTATCTTATGTAAAACATTTTCTATTTATTTTAAAATTTTTCTCATTTTTGTGAAGTATTTATGCTCATTTTGACCAGCCAAACATCACAGTACTGTACAGACAAATGTTTGGTAAAGCTGAAACAAACAGCATAATTCAGCTGGAAAAGAAAATTGTAGCTACTAGTAAAAAAATGTAGTGCCAGTAAGGTGATTATAATTTAAAATATTTTTAGGAGAAACTCAGGTTTAAGAAGGGCTTCCATCCTAAAACCATTTCTTACAAGAAATATTTCCTGGGAATATTTGTAAAGCACTCTTCATAGTTTAACATTTCCAATAATTAGAATGAAAACTCGCTAAGTCATGAAATTATCTTCCAATACAGTTATATTCAAAGTCATATGATTAACACAGTATGAAACACATACTCTAAAGAGAAATTATTGACGAATTAATTTGCAGTGTACTAATACAAATATTAACATGAAAGTCACAAATTAAATGTCAAGCAATATTAAAGAGGAATAAAAAGGCTACACTAATAAGTACCTCTATGTTAGTGTGGACACCTCAGGTTGAATTTTAAATTGTTTGACCTTGTCTGTGTATCAGTTCTGATTACCACTATATTCTGGTGCCACTCAGCAGCTAACTTGTAGTGTTGTAAACTTTCCAGTGAGTGACTTATTTTGTACCATACACTTTGTTACATATCAAATCTATGTTGGACTTGTTAATGAAAATCAGGACATAGAAATACCACATTAAATTATACCAAAATGCCATTAGATTGCAGGGAATAAAAACCACAAACAGGCTTCCTATCTTTCCAATTAGCAGGAAAATGATGTGTATGTATGTAGTGATGTATAGGTCAAGTTACAAGAAATGAAATGTAGTTTTGCATTATTCAGGCTTCAAATGAGATACAGATTACACTGAAACTGGCACTATTTGATACCCAATGCTGACTACAGTACTGCTACCCATAATTTATGATAATATAAAATCTGAGTGTCATATAATATGAAGTAATGATTTATTATTACACTACCCAGATATAGATGAAGCAATGAAAATAACGTTTTCACATAAAATGAAAGATGTCTGTCTTTAAGCAACTGTAATATTGTTTTATATCATTTCAGTTCAGAAGATAACAGTAAAACTGGTTGATGAAATGAGTTTGAAAACCATGTCATGCAGATCAGACTTACTGCACCATTGGTCCTCCATTTTATTTCTGAACAAAAACTGTTCATGAGGACAGGAAGAGAGCAGACTAAGATAGTTGCAAAAAAATAGCGAACTTTTACTAAGATACATTGTCCAATTGAAAGTGAACAGAAGTTGTCTCCAATTACAAATTTGACATTTTCAAGCTTTTGCTTAAGAGTCTGTGAAGCAATGGCAGTGTGCTGAAGAGAGTACAATTTGAAAGAAATCTTAGCATATACATATATATATACACATATATCAGTTGTTGATTAAGATCTGTTAAAAATATTGGTATACCAATGTTTCATTCATGTATTTACATATTTTACAACACTATTTTCACTACTTATATCTTAGTGATATTTTTCAACTTTGTGCAGTGGTACTGCTGGGCTTTAATTTTGTGTTGAGCTTGTCTTAGTGTAACCTTTTGAAAACATTACATAATGTTTAAAAGACGTTCTGATATGCAAAGATTTTATGACCAGTAGACTACATTCAAATTATTTCTTTTGTCAAACCTGGGTAGACTTTTATTTTCCATTCATGTACAGAAAAAATGAGCTTTTTCTAAGGCTCAGTATTGTCTAATTAGATTTACCTTCATTGTAAATATAAACCTACAACATGCTATCAAATGATTTGCCATTACTATATAGTAAATGAACCAGTTTGAAGAGTATTTTCTTCTGTGGCAGTGTTTTGCATTGTTCAATGTTTCTTGAACCTGTCATTTCTGCCATTTAAAATTTACAGTGAGATATATTTTTGTATGTAATTTTTGACTAAACTTCTTCAGTGATGGGACTTAATACTATGTCAAATTTATATTTAGTTCTATATACTTAAGTATTAGAGACGACAGCACAAGTGTTTCATTATAACTCAAGTAATTCTGATATCTACTGTGATGTTATGCAGATATCCAAAAAAACCAATGAACTGAAACTATTTCCTCATTTACCAGTGTTAATGTTTATTGTTTAATGGTGCTGCACAGAAATGCAATCTAATGTCAGATGCCCAAACAGGTTTCTCATTTTTATAGCCCTCATTGATATCATTTCCTGAGTAAAGCACCATGATTCTTCTAATGGTGCTGAAATGGTGAAGTGATACAATGTGAGAAAAGAAAAAATTGTTGTTAATATGTTATTTGCTTTTCTGAGAAAAGCAATGTATTTTGAAAGTATAACAGAAAATGGGTAGTAAATGTATGAGAGATACTGAAAAATGTAAATTAAAAGTGAGAGAGGTACTGAATATAAAATTAACCTTTTTAAGTTTGAGTTGACAATATTTCAATGCACTTAAAAGCCTTTATAAAAAATATTATTTCTAATTTAGACACAGGCATTGCCTTCCCCATAAGTCATTATTTAACTTGCACTTAATGTGGCACAACTTATACAATATCAGCCTATAGAAAGGAAAGCATGCTGAATCTTATAAAACAATTGAGCAGGTTAAATGTTATCTTTCTTTACAATTACAACTTGATTACCTATATTCATTAGTTAATATTGTGTAATACCTGTCAACTAGAAAATGTTGCATATCCTGCTGTTTCTGTTGCAAACATAAATTTATTACTAAGATGACATTCCTTTATTGTAGATCAATTGTTATGAGATGGATTAAACCCTTCCTTTAAGCAATTTAACTGATAGAAATGTAAGCACACATAATAAGCTTTTACATACCTAATCACATTTCACTGAAACTCACATTCAGTGCTCTGACAGCAGCAAACCATTTTTTCTGAAATATATTCCACCAGTAACTAATTTTAGGAAAAGTTAAGGCTTGCAAACTATTGTTTATATTTGTAAAGCATAAAAATAACTGTATTAAAATTGTATAATGTCTAAATCCCATTGACTGGACATTCATGAGCTTTCAGTATCAATATCTCAGATATGGTGGCCAGAAAATGTAAAAAAATGTACCTCCCTGTTAAGCTTCAGTTATTGTTATACTACTCTATTTTACATTGAAAGATCAATCTTTTATGACATCTTTGAATTCCTGCATAGCACAGATTTTCCCATGATATATTGCATACAAATACTTCATAAATATTATGCTTATGATGGGTAAATTACAAAGAAAGTGAAATGTGACATGCAAAATGTTTCATTTTTATCATAGCATGAAAGATGTTTCCCTACACTTTTTGCTTAACAATGGTTCCTACTGGCTCTGTGCCAACTGGCCACCTATATATGAACCTAAGGCGTTTGCATGCCATGCTGTTACTGCTTGTTGCTCCTGTTGCATGTACCCTCCACATGGCACAGGATGAAACTAAATGTTATCCAGTTCTATTTACAGGCGTATTATAAATTCATATATACTGATGAAGTGTTCAGAATTTTCTAATGTATGTAAAATGTTAAGAAAGTATAAAGAGTTATATGAAATATGGTAACTGTTAAAAAAAAAAGAGGAATATCTACATTATGCACTGTTTTATTGCCTCCTGTTTTCTGTTGTCATAGTCTATTATTTTCTCTAATAAACTTTGTGCCTCTCTTGACTCAATATTCAAGACCTTTTTGATATTTAACGTCTAATTATGAATTTCAGAATGATATTCAGTGAAATTTAATGGGGTTTTACTCATTACAAAAACAAAACTAAGGAAAACATACAACTTAAAAATGTGGATATAACATGTTGTGTTCAATAAAAAATAAAATATTTGACAATAAGTTTCTTCCTTTTCTGTAAATGTGACTACTTTATATTCCTTAAACCTTATAGCTTGCTGCAGTTTCTTCTGAATGACCCACCTTGTACAGTTAACTGTCTTGTAATGTATTACTGCCATGGGAAATAAATTCCAGTCCTACATTATATAGTACATGTGTTTCCGATGTTCCACATGCATATTACATATAAAAGCAAAGATTTTGTAGAGCCAGTGACTAATATTTCTCGTTGATTGGAGGACTCCATTAAGTTCTGTACCATAGGTGGCTTATGATGTTTGCTTTTTGGATATTTCCTTACATTTCCACAAAGTTAAAAACATTTGGCAATAATTTTGCATCTTAATGAATTATATGCATTCCATGAGCAGTGGATACTAACTAATGACAATCACAAGAACCTCTGGGACCATTACTTCAGACTCATCTAAAAACCTTACTGTTTAGAGCAGAAGCCTTTGCAACTTGTTCAGCGGAGCTAACATTTTTATTTCATTATGCCAGTCCTCTCTGACTTACCCAACATATCAGATCACATATTGTGAACAAACAATGAGGCATTTTCTAATGCGTAATGCGTTATTTCAGAAACACATATGAAATGGGAAAATCTGCACTCCACAAAGATTAAGAACATATTATCATACCCACAACAGTGTCTATACTGCAAGACAACTCTGCACTTTTTCAGTTTCATATTAAAAAATGGTTGGAAAAAAATCTTTCAACAGTCATCAAATATGAAATTCAGATGGGTTTTAATATTTTGCATATCAACCCGAAAGCTTAGAATCATGTCAGTATTGCCTACTTTTTTGTTGTTTATAAGCATAACAGCTTCTTTTACACAATTTTTTTCACAGTGAGGATTATATCTACACAGAATGAAACTGATTCATTGGAGCTGCTGCTTTTGAAGTATATTATTCAAGGTACAGTTTGTCTAACAGCATAATCCGACTTGAATTTTAATTTATGAGAGAATAAAGATTTTTAATTAATTTCTTACCTTCATTTCTCCCAGCATTTCCACACAGTCAAGTTAATTTTACAGACCAAAAAGTTTTTCTTGATTCCCATGCAAGATTATGTTAGTTTTGACTTGCAAACAGTGGAAATTCCAGGTAGGAATATCAAGAATGTAGGAAAAGATAGATTGCTACTACCATAAAGATAATATGCCAAGTTGCAGACTGGCACATTTATAAGATGCTCTCACATAAGCTTCTGGCCACAGCCTTGGAAAAAGAGAAACACACCATTCATACATATAAGCAAGTACACCTGACACACATGACTGTTAACACAGCAGCCGCATGAGGTGTGCTTGCTTGTGTGAATGAATGGTGTGTGTTTCTCTGTTTTGATTAAGGCTGTCGCCAAAAGCTTATGTGCAAGTATCTTTTAATCGTGCTTGTCTGCAGCTTAGCATGTTATCTTTATGGTAAGTAGCAATGTATTTTTTCCTACATTGTTAATTATAACTTTAATATTAAATACTACAGCATTTATGTGTATCAGGAATACAAAGATTGTTATAAATGGATGTTGGCAATTACTTTTTAATGAAACATTTCTGTATGGTTTCTTTAGGAAATCTTTCATCTGTTTGTATGGATGATGTGATGAAGATACTTATAACCAAATATTCATTACTTTTTTTACCATTTCTCTAAAAAAGGTGATGGAAAGCTGTATTGTTATTCTTATCATGTGGCATGCTAATAAAATGAATGGTTTATCTTCATACCATGTACATTATCATATGTGCGCAGCTAATACCTCAGTACAAAGAATATGAGAGTGGATAGCACTTAAGATTACTGAACTGTGCTTTGGATAATGCATACCTTTTCTAAAAGTCATACACATACATGCTGACATAAAAAGAAGACTTTTGCTGCTATAACAATTATACAAGTTCCAGAATGGGAGGAATAAGTGAAATTTAGGAATGACAACAACTAACCTGTTGGTGATCAACCTGTGGTCCATATAATATGTAAGTCCACAGCGATGTTACTACCTTTTGAGATACCACTCTTTTTTATGTCAGATGTCAGTATACACCCCAACATCTGTAACTACACAGACACTCAAATGTACCCATCGGTTTTCACAGAGAAAACTTGGAAACAGTTGCAGTAGTAGTTTTATTCATCTGTAGATCTCTTTTACTAGAATATTGGACATTTCATTGGTATTACAATTTAAGAGAAACAAAAATAAAACAATTCACATATACAGACATTTATGTACTTATGGGTCTAACATGACAAGGGTGACACAGTTAGTTGGCCATGGCCTTGTAGTAAGATCATCATAGCACTTGCCTGAAGTAATTTAGGGAAACCACAGAAATCCTAAGTCAAAAAAGTCCCTGTCATTGTGTCAGTGAGCCTGTATAGTTACAGCAGAAAAGATTGATAGCTTGAATGCTAGTAGCACTTCTGTGCCATTACATATTTTTACATGCTGTGTATAAATCAGTCATATAACAGTACTGAACTAGCATAAGCATGAATATGATAAGGAGTTTGGTGATAGTTCATTGCTTCTAAAGCACAGACATTGAGTTTCTAATATTTCCTTGTCTCTCTCTCTCTCTCTCTCTCTTTTTTTTTTTTTTACCTTGACTTATACCGCATCTTTGAAGGTTTTCCTTCTATATGAGATCTAAATAACATGATGAATAAATGAATGGAATGTGAGTGATCACCTTTCCTCATTTCTAATTACTTTTTGGTCCTAGATGTTTATGATACAACAACATCGTATGTGTCATATAGCTGAGTAATACCTTACAACATAAACAAAGAAATTAATTCTGAGTAGCGAGCATTTTAATTTATTTTTTAATTGTCTGTTAGCAGTGACAAACAAAATTCTTATTCCTGTTTAATTACAGTGAAATGTCATAACAACAGTCAAGTCATTAAAGACAAAGCACTAAGTAATGGCACACAATGGTAAAGACTTACCACAGCAATCTCTGAAGAATCAATTCTAAATTTAGACTAACAGGTTTTTGGGAAAAACTGTGACATCAAAGCTGGCTCTGAGTATGATTTCTCTTAATCATACTTTTGGACTTTCTTAGTTAGGCTGTTGAATGTAATAAATGATTCTCATTTTTATATGGATGATTTTCTCGTTTTCATTTGTAATTTAGAATCATTTCAAAAGGCTTGATTGGAAACATCTGGATATTTATTGTTTGAGGAAGCATAAGCCATTTTTTCAAAGTAGAGCTATCCTGTTAATTTTGTCACTTTCAACTTAGCTTGAGTAATTACAGATAGTCTATAACAGTTTTACAGTAAATAATTACCAACACTGTTTCTAACAGCTGCTCCACTTTACTAATATTTACATTAACTTGTTGATTAAGCCTTAAGTTTCTCTATAGAACATGATGAATTGATGCATGAATTTGTTGGAAATAGAGACTCGATTACTGCAGACATTTGGATAAGTCCATGTAGCCTTTCAACAAATGACGGAACTCTACTATGTAAGCTTAGCTATCCTTTCACAACAATGCTGAATTTTATACTTCAAGAGCATACAAGAAACAAGTTTTCTGAACTTTAGTAAATTGTTCTTGAACAATGTTTCAAAAAGTATATAATTTATCCAATAAATTATGAGAGTGCACTTTTAGGTTGTATATTCACTGATAATTTACATAACCTTTTTCCTTTCTAATGTGCATTGTCATTTGCTAAATAATCATCATTCATTTCCATGTCCAGTCAGCATTTCCAGAACATAGTGAGTTGAATGGCCTTGTTATTTGCCTCACTCAAATTCTGTATTGCGCGTGGTTATTCCGTTAGAGGGTATAGAAGCAAGTGGCCTGTATCTTATGCCGTTCTGCATTCTGCAGATGGGAGGATGCCCCGTTCTTGCATGTGTTGGAAATGCCCATTCTAAGATGACTAAGTGATCTGCAAACAGGATAGGGTAGATCATTTACTGAGATTAGCTCTTCCACTGCAGGAATATCTGGCAATAGCTTGTTCTTCCACATTGTGGAGTGGTTCAGCTCGACTTTTCCCTCCAATGAACCTAACAATGAACCTCTTTCTAGATTTCAATTGACAGACTACAACTTAATTTCAATGATCATGCAGTGTATGACAGCGATCATTGAGCTACCTTGCCCTCTCAACATCAGCTGTGACATCCCTTTTAACAGGGGCAGGAGGGAGCTAATCCAACTATTTGGTAGAGTTTATTGATTGGTGCTGACTTCATACATATTGACTGGACTAGGACAGTCTCTGTGGGGTCCTGCCAACTCATCTCATATAGGGTGCCTAAAGGATGCTGCGTTCTCGGAATGCTATAAAATAATTCATGCAAATAAGAGTAGTAGTCCTATTTCAATAAAGCAGATTGACAATACTTAACTTGTATTTACAATGTGTAGTCACAAGCAATGGACGACATGTAAATAAGTGTCCTTTGCTATATGCAATGCTCATGCAACTTTATTACACACTTTGTGGATCACTAATAACTGTTGTTGTAGCATTCTCTACTAAGCCTGTCTGTATACTGTCCTAATGCTCTGTGAATACTGAGCTGTGTGAATACTGTGCTGAAACTGAGTGAATACTGAGCAGCCAAGGCTGGCAGGAGCAGCGCTTATACTCGTATTCTCCTCTTGTACAGGCCATGCCTGTTTTGGTATGATCCTAATCAGCGAACCATTGGCCGACGTTGTTTCACTGCCTTCCCTTCTCTTGCATTCTTCTTCTTTGTTCCAGCACTTGTGGTCACACCAGAATAGTCTCACTGTTTGCAGTGTCAACCTGGTTACTGGGAGCAGATGCATTCCAAACAAGTCAGGTGTAATCTGCAGCTGATACACACAAAGCAAGAGCAGAAGTTCTCAACCCATGTGAACTAGCTCCTCATAAGGTGACTGTGAACTTTCTCAAAATATTTTTCCCTGTACTGTCTGGTGTTATGGAAATGTTTCTTGTATGACAGTGCATGGTCAAGAGTAAAACCCAGATATACAGGTGTTGGACAATGTTGAAGCTGTTTACCATGCCAAGGGTGCCCAATTTGTGCCAGTCTTCTTTATTCCATAAGAGAAATGTGCAAACCTGAGTTTTTTGGCGTTTGGCATTAGATGATTGACCTTGTAGTGGAGGCCAAGCGTATGCAACAATTAAGTCAACTTTTGTTCTCCCTCTTCAAACCTTTTACCCTAGGGCAGTCAATGCTGTATCATCACTGTAGATAAATGCTTAGAGCATTCTGTAATGGGCTGATCATTGGTGTAAATATTAAAAAGCATTGTGCGTGAGAACGCATATGAGGGACGTTAGTTGGAAATCACCGTTGAGCTGATAAATTTTCTTCAGCAACTTCCAGTGGTTGATAGTGTCATAGGCATCTGTTAAGTCAACAAAGGTAATTCCAGTTATCTTACCCTGTTTGAAACTATCCTCAATGGTTGAGTGAGGTTCAATATCTGACTGCAGCACTATTTTTCAGATTGAAAACCAGTTTGTTGTGGAATGAGCTTTCCTTCAATTATGCTGTTTATTTGGTTAAGGATAAGATATTCGAAGATCTTGACACAGTGAGACAAAAATGATATCAAATGAAAACTTTTAGCATCATTTAGCTCCTTACCAGGCTTAAGCAATGTAGCCACTCAAGCTTTCCCCCAGATCCTGGGAATGTAAAGCTTAGCTACACACTCTTACATCAGCTTGGGTAGTTACTGTATTGTGATCAGGTCAAATCTCTTCATCTGTTCTACTCTGAGGTCATCAATGCCAGAAGCTTTATTCACTTTCAGAGTAGAGATGGCAGATTCCAATTTGCTTAAGGAGAAAGGGTCTCAGAGGAGATGGTTCTCACATCCTGGCATTCATTCTAGCTGTTGCTGTGTACTCAAACCTTTAGTCTTATGATTCATGAGTGACTGAGTTGATGATCTGATTTTACTGTGGTGAAGCTTCCAGATTTTGCTGGCTCACCATAAGATTTTTCAGGAGATTCCAGGCCCTACTACTATTCACTATCACATTACGATTATTTACCATTCAGGTTCACTTAACTGTTTGATTTGCAGCAGTTCCTCACCAACCTGGGTAGTGATATCAGCAGATACTCTGTCTCAAAAAGATTCTTTTGTACAAGATGGAGAAGAATCACTTTTCAAAGAGGTGTATAATCCCAGCCTATAGACTGGAGGTAATACCATATGGAAGCAAATGTGTGCCATAATATGCATACACTCAGTGAGTACCTTATATTCTAATGCTTCCACTCATCATGTCTACAATACAAACACCATTCAACTCATACTATTTTGTACATTAATCTTCAGCCACATAATTATTTTTCTTATTGCCTAGGCTTATTTCAACAGGTTGATGGGTACTTATCTGGTCTGAAACAGTCAAAACGGAGATACAGCAGCAGAAATATTAATCACACAAAATATACAATAAACACACATATGTGGCTTCTGAGGCATAGGTGCTACCACTTTGGGGAGGCATCTATGGAGATATCAGACTACATATGGTTCCTGGAGAAGGACAACAGCCTTTTCAGTAGTAGCAGGGGGCAACAGTCAGGATGACACTGATCTGGCATGCAGCATTGGCCAACATGGCCTTGATGGTACTGTGAACAGTTGAAAGTAAAGGGAAACAAGAGCCATTATTTTTCCCAGGAACATGCAGCTCTATGAATGGTTAAATACTGATGGCGTCCTTTTGGGAAAAATATTCTGGATATAAAATAGTTCCAAATTCAAATTTCTGGATGGGAGCTACTCAGGAAAAATGAAGCTGGCACTCTACAGAATGGAGTGCGGAATGTTTTCTCTATTAATTGGGAAGAAGAGTTAAAGAAATAGACAGATTGAAGTTGAATATGGTTGTAAATAGTCAAGTTCAGTCACCAGTGGCAAGGAGAACAGGAGTTTTGGTCATGTAAGTCCACAGTTCTCAACACAAAGTCAAACAGAAGTAACGCAAATGTTGGTTTAATAATGAGCAAGAAGATACGAACATGGGTACATTTTTATGACCATCATAGTGAGTGCATTATTATAACTTAGACAGACACAAAGCCAACACCCACTACAATGGCACAAGTTTATATGGGTAACAACTCCACATGTGATGTAGAGATTGAAAAAAAATGTATGATGACATAAAAGAAATGAAGAAAAGGAAATGATCATATAGCATTACTGGTCACAAGGCACAACTGGAGCTGTTTGGCATCCTGTTGCAAGTCTTCCTATTTGGTGCCACTTCAGCAACTAGTACATCTTTGTGATGAAATCTGACTTAAATAATTTGGGACAACACAAATGCCCAATGCCCAAGTGAAAAAAATCTTTGCTGCACCAAATGTTCATCTCGGGTATCACAGTCTGTAGCCAGAGACACTGGGATACGTGTGTATCTCCATATACTGAATGCACTGAACACAAACACATCTATTATACCACAATTAATATTAAGACCTAGTATTCAGGATGCTTTTTACTACATATTGCCTCTGCTGCTACACCAAATTATACTAATTTCACATGTGAGCTGATTACTTCTGGTGTTAATTATAGTTTTCAGATAATCTGTATCTTCTCCTCCACATATGCTGACACCTTTCATTTTCTGTTTACCTTACCTCTTTGTTTGACAGAAATTCTTTAACTATAAAACTTATTTTCTTTCATCATGTTTCATAAAACCACAATAAACACAGTGTCTCATAGATTTTTACCAAATACCACTGCAGTTTTTTTTCTTTTGACTTTTCTTCTATCCTGTTATAATTCCATTACTTATCACTAACACAACATAATACATATAGATAACACTGGAGAAACATTTTCTAAAATATTCCTAAACTAAAGCATCCTGCTGTACAAAATCACATAAAAGTTGAAGATAGAATGTTTCTGTTGCACTAATATACTACAGATATGATAGGAGAAGAGTTTGACTGCCTCAGGAAATATGAAAAATGAGACAGACAGTTGGGATAAGCATTATCACCACATAACTGAATCCAACACAGAATGTTGAACCCTCTAATTTCTATTTGCACAATAAATTAGTCCCGAATATTACATGAATGCTGAGATTTTGAATCACCAAGACATTGCACTCCAACAGCTGTCCTGCCAATTCCACAGTAGATCTCATCTTGCACTCTTTAATAGCTTGCCAGTAGCACCAACAATTTTTATTCCAGAAACAAGCACCACTCTATGCCCTCTGTGTTCTTAATAGTTCAAAAAATGCCTGTGAAATGTCATTCAAATCACTACCACTGTCCAGTAAACACCTAACATATATACCTTGTACACTTGCTGTTACTACAGGGTGCCACACTTCCTTTTTACTTACCGAGTGATCTTCATACAACAAATCCTCATTAATACTTTCCCTGGAAAAACTATCATCCTGCTTACCAAAACAATTACCAGACACAGTCAAATGACAGACGGCATGGTTCTCTTCCTCATTATCACTCTCATTAAACTCTAACTCCTCATTAGGCCTAATATTATCCACCTTTATTCTTTCTTTATGTAACACATTGTCATCATTATCAATGATAAATTCAAATGCCTTGTCCTCATCACTACTGGATTCATCACAGCTATCATTGTTACAACTACTGTCAGAATCAAACCCACTGTCACTTTCATTGTCCTCAAATACTTGGCTAATTAGTTGATCCTTGTTTCCAGTGTTAGACCACAAAGCAGAGCACCTGAATTCCTTACGTTCTCTTAAAAACTTATCATCCATTTTGACACTTCGGACATCCTGAGCAACAGCAACACACTCTGTTTCATTACTTAATTTTATTATAGTAACTTCCTCCTCCATTTTTACAGGATAAACATTGCTACTCACACCATCATTCAAAATTTCACTAGAACTAGAATTTACACTCAATTTACTACTGTCATTTACACTACCCGTAACTGTGATTACAACACATTTAGATACATGTGGCTCTTCATCACTGCCTGCTCTAGTGTGAGCCAAAACTGGAACATTATATAGTTTAAATTGTTTGATCCAGAATTATGATCTTCTTCTCCATTTCTGTTCCTTGAATTTCTCCTACCATTTCTACACCCATTTTGGGTATCCTCCACCCAACCATTCCTTGAATTTATACTGTAATTAGTTCTGTTCATCTCATTCACATGAAACGCTCTCCATGATTCATTATTATCATCAAAATTCATCCTATGATCTTCCAATGAGGGCTTCACCCTCTCCACTTTATCAAAGTAATTAAAAAACACACTAATATTACCACTAGTGGCAGGTAGAAGCAATTCTATAACTTTCTGAGGCAAATTAGTTTCTAAACCCATAATTATTGTTTCACTATGTAGCTCTTTGTACAAATACTTCAGTTTCCTTATCCAAAACTGACAGAAATCTTTTGCAGTTACCCTTCCTAGGGTCAAATCTCTCCCCTCCCCAAAATTCACTCAAAATTCTCTGCAGCTTCTCTCTGGACCAATATTCATCTAAAAATGCTTTCTTAAAGCTATGCCATGAAGTACAACTATCAGCTACCTGAGCTGCCCATCCATAAGCATCCCCTTTCAAAAAATCTCTCACAAATGACATTTTCTCTTTGTCATTCCATGTTTCAAGCAAATCATTAAATTCTCCAATGAAATCCAGTGGATGCACATCCCCATACGGTCCAAAATTATTAAATTTCTTACAACTAACAAATGAAGGACTGTTTGGGACACTACACAATCTATGCTTTGGATTTTGTGGCTCTTCCACCTTTTCCTCCATTTCAGCCAATTTTGAATCTACATTTTTATTTTGAGGAGGATTAGTGGGTAGGTTGCACCAATAATCACACCCATTTAGCAATAGTTCATTTATTAACCGTAACACATACAAGGATCACAAAGAACTGAACTGAGCATGGCAGAACAGCCAAAGATAAGCTTAGAGTCCAAAGATGAATGCATATCACAGTATGGAGTACTCTTGAGAGGCCGGGGGGGCTGACTATGGCTTCAGCAGGGGTGGTCCGTGGGAGTCGGACCACGGTCAGCTTGACAGCGTCATCGGGGAGCTGTGTGGGTAGATGTCATGAAGGAAAGTTTCGGCCACCGAACCTGGAAGTTGTTGAAGCAAGCCAGGTGTCGTACAGGGCATGCTGGTAGTGTGGCGACAGGTAGGCTGGCAGTTTGCAGGTGGAACGGAGTGACGACGATGATGTCTCCAGTGAGTGTGGCGAACACACGAAGCATGTCCAGGTCAACGTCGGGCAGGAGGGGAACACATTTCACCAGGTGGCAGGGAATGGCGGAGGTTGTGTCATGAGCACTGGATGAAGAGAAACACATGACAAACAATGAATAATCACGCAGTATTATTGAGTTGTCGTAGATTATGTCCAGGGGGACAGGCACAAACATCTCAAGCAAGGGCATATTCAAGATGGGGGGGGGGGGGGGGGGGCATGAGAAACCTCGACAGGGCGAATCAGGTGACGGTGGAGAGGTCGAAGGGATTGGTGAAGGGGCTGGCGGCAATGGCGTGATCGTAGGTAGGCTCGATGTGGGGAGCATGCGGTCACTCGACGGAGTGCGTGAGACCGGCATAGAGGGCAAGGTTGGAGGAGAGCTCGATGATTGGAGCTGGAAGTCGCTCAATCGAGTGTGTAAGTCCAACATGGAGGGAGTGGTCAGAGCATTGTGAGCCACGACAGTGAGTGGCGTGGTCATGGCCTGAATGGGGGTAGAAGAAGGCTCGACATGAGCAGGCTTAAGTCTGTTGAGAGAGACTGTAACAGCTGAATCTTTCATCTGGATGTCATAGGTGTTGGCTGAGTGCCGGAGAATTTGGTACGGGCCGGTATATGGAGGTTGGAGGGGAGCACAGACAGTGTTATCTCGGAGCATGACACACTCGCAATTGTTCAGAGATTTCAGGACGTGAACCTTAGGGCGGGAATGACTGGTGGGCGGAGGGATATGGAGGTTGATGAAGTGGCGTCTGACGCGGTCCACAAAGGAAGGTAAATCAGACTGAGGGAGAGAAGCAGAAGGGCTCACGAGTTCGCCAGGGAGAACAATGTTCTAGCCGTATACGAACTTGGCTATTGTGCCTTTCAGGTCTTCCTTATAGATCGCACGAATGCCGAGTAGCACAAGGGGAAGGGCCTTTGTCCATAGAGAGTCGTAGCATCGAAGAGCCGCCTTGGAAGTGAGGTGCCAGCGCTCGATTAGCCCGTTACTTTGCGGGTGATATGCTGTGGTATGGATGCGCCGGATGCCGCAAATGTTACAAATCCCATTGAACAGGATCGACTCAAATTGTCTGCCCTGTTCAGTCGTGATGATAGCTGGACATCCGAAACGTGATCCCATGACTCGACGAAAGCTCGAGAAACAGTTTCTGCTGTAAAATTGGGGAGGGGGACAGCCTCGACCCAGCGAGTTGTTGGGTCGATAGACGAGAGAACATAACGAAAGCCGTTAGAGGGGGAGGAAGGGCCGACAATGTCAATATGAATATGCTGGAAACGCCTAGGAGGGATCACAAAGGCGCCGAGGGGGGGGGGGGTTAAGTGTGCTTGTGTACTTTGCAGCATTGGCATGCGACGCAGGAGCGTGCCCATTGCTGGCAGTCGTTGTTGACATTTCTCCACACAAAGTGCTCTGCTACGAGGTGGGCCAACACACAAACACCAGGGTGGGCTAAATTATGCAATGCGTTGAAGACAGCTCGACAGAGCATGGTTGGGATGAGGAGGCGTAACGTGCCCGTACTGTCGTCGCACCAGATCTTACCAGAAATGCCAGGGTAGATGGTGCAGACGAAGCGTAGTGAGGAAGTAGAGTCTGAAATCAGGTTTTGTGTTTCCTCGTCGGCGGGTTGGAGGTTAGGCAGTTCAGAGAGGTCTAACAGTGAATGGACGGCGTCGACTCGTGAAAGGAAATCAGCTATTGTCAGCACCATTTATGTGTCTGACATCGGTGGTGAACTGAGATATGAAGTCCACGTATCTGAAGTGGCAAGGAGGCGGGCCAGCTGGCGGGTTTGTAATGGCCGCAGCCAGGGGTTTGTGGTCTGTTTAAACATAGAAAGGGCGTCCCTCAACGTCAGTCTTAAAATGCTTGATCACTTCGTAGGCCACGAGCAACTCCCTGTCAAACGCGGAATATTTCCGTTGTGCATTGGGGAGCTTGCACGAGAAGAACTGCAGAGGCGAAGTTTGGCCGTCAATTGTCTGGCTAAGGATAGTGCTGATGGCAGTATCGCTCGTGTCTGTGGTGATAAAAAGCTGCGCATTGGGATGAGGATGCGCAATAGTGCAGGCCTTAGCAAGAAGATTTTTGAGGGCAGTGAAAGAGTCAGTCATAGCAGGGGTCCATGGAACGGGCCGAGATCCATAAGTGTTGGTGCCTGCCAAGGCATCCGTCAGTGGAGCCTGAATCTCTGCAGTCCGAGGAAGATGTCAGCGATAATAATTAACCGTGCCCAGAAAGCGCCGGAGCTCTTTGAACGACGAAGGTCTGGATAGGTTTAGTATTGTTTGTACTTTCTCAGGAGGCGGTGAAATGCCGTCGGCAGAGACCTGAAAACCAAGAAAAATGACAGCGGGTTGATGTAGCTGTAATTTGTCCTGGTTGGTCTCGATGCCTGCTGCCGCGAGTGTGTTCATAACAGTTTGCACATGTCGAGTGTTGTCCTCGACGGAGGAGCTGCACACAAGAAGTCATCAAGACATGCAAAGCAGAATTTTAGGTCGAATAGCACTACGTTGAAGAAGTGTTGCCAGGTCTGGGTTGCATTTTTCAGACCGAAGGGCATGAATCAAAACTGAAATAACCCAATCGGGGTGGTGATTGCTGTCTTCTCGATGTCTTCAGGTGCCACGGGGATCTGGTGGTAGGCCCATTTGCAATCAATGACAGAGAACTTGGTCGCACCTGCGAGGGAACTGGTAAAGTCGGCAATGTTGGGTAAGGGGTAAGTGTCCATAATTGTTTGTGCTTTTAGTCAATGGTAGTCTCCACACATGCGCCAGGACCCGTCTTTCTTGGGTGTCATATGTATGGGCATAGACAAGCTACTGGCAGAGGGTTCAATGGCGCCAGAGCTTAGTAGTTCAGGAATCTGATTTTTAAGGTTGGAGAGGCGCTCAGGACAAAATCGACGTGGTTTACTGGAGATCGGGGGACCTAGCGTGAGGCGAAGCTTGTGAACTGTGCCGTTGGTGACAACAGAAATGTTACTGGTGGCACGGGAGGTGATTTGTTTACAATGTGTAGCAGGTGGGGCAGGCGAGGCGTAGTCGTGGTGTTCGGAGCCACTCGGTGGATCCGACGGGAGCCGAGGCGGCAAAGTGTCCCAGGATTCAATGCGACAAGATGGCAGCTGGCCTGAAGCAGTGGCACCATGGTCGGGTGAGCTCGGTAGAGTTCATGAGGCGTTAGTGAGTACGTTGTCTGAAGGCACGGCCTGTGGCAGCACAGTCGCGGGCAAAACGCTTGGTGCGAGTGCACTGTTTGTGTTGTCAGTGGCGGTCGCATGGCGGTGCACAGGAGCCGAAGTTGCATAGTTTGAGGTGCTGACCGTGAGGGGCAGGGTATGAGCCATCAGTTCGGGAACACGTGACGCTCGTCGCGCATGTGCACTTGTGTCTGGCCGAGTGTCAAACACTGCCATGTTAGGAGGGTGTGGCCCTGCGGTACTGTCAGTACACGTTATGGCAGTCTTGATAGCACAGTTGTGAGGGGTAGCGGGAGGTAAACACATGGAGGCTCGATTGCTGGGATTGCAAGCACATTCGGTGCACTTACTGACCTTGCTTTGTCCTTGCTGTAGTGTCTGTAATTCCTTTGCTGCATTGGACAGCTGGAGCTGTGTTTCGTGGAGTCGGAGGGAGAGCTTGAAGTTTTCCTTGCGTAGGCACTTTTGCAAGGTTTCTTGTAACATCGTCGACAGAGACGAGCATGTACGGATGAGATGAGCCCAGACCAATGTGTCATGTGGGGGGGGGGGGGGGGGGGGGGTTGCTCGACGGAGCACAGGGGAAGTGAGTCTTGGACGGAAGATGAAACACCGTGTTTTGCACTATGTCTGGTGAAAGTTTGTGGTGTCGCAAGATGTCAATGCCTAGTATAGGTTTGTCAATTTCGCACACTAAAAAAGCCCACTCGAGTTTGTAGTTTGCGGAGAGTGAGACGGCGTGGGAAGTGGAACCCGAACATTGTAGTTTACTTGAATTCACGGCTTGCAGTGAAGTATGATGAGGGCGAATGTTCGACGACTAAGGACATAGGCAGCAGCAAAACATCGGCCCTGTGTCGACTAGGAAAAGGTATTCTGACGAAATGTCTTTAATGTAAAGTCGTCCGCGATTATCTGGTCGTTCCCAGACAGAATGTAGCACTGGGGGGGTGCCTGTCATCTGTCATGTAGTGCGCAGGAGGCGGCACCCAGACCTACCTGTGATTGGCGTTTGGGAAGTAGCAGGGTGGTCTGCAGTTCCGTGCCACCTCACCAAACCATGTGTGGAAGTAACAGTACAGGTAGTGTGGTTGCATTTTCTGCGGAAAGTTCATTGCCAGTGACAGTGGCTGAGGTTCGTTGGTCACAGCAGGTTCAGTTGCAGGAGGGGGTGTGACTGTGGGTGGAGCCGGTGATGTCCCAGTTGCTTGTTTACTGCTTCCTGGAGCAAGCGGAACGGTCGGCACAGTACTGCCTGAACCTGAGACTTGTCAGGTAGGCAGTGGTTGGCGAAATAGAGCAGTGATGCTTCATGTAGCTTGTCAGCAATTGTCATTCTTTGCTCAACAGGTTCAGGAGACCTTTGAGCCTAAGCAAAGCGGATGTGAGGAGATAGTTCATCTGACCAGATGGCGAGGAGAGCTGTGTCAGAGAATAGATCGGCACTGACCAGAGCACGTAGCTGTCTCCAGAGCTGGGAAGGTTTGTCGTTGCCTAGTTGCTCGATGTGGAGCACTTGCCATATTGCTGCTTCAGTTGAGCTTCAAGCCAACATAGAACTGTCTTTTTGGCTACAGTGTACCGGGTAGATGAGTCCAGGGCGTCGACCAGGTCAGCAATCAAGTCCTCCTGGTCGTGCAGGTGGGTGATGAGGCACAGAAACCTGGGTGACTCGTCGAGTTTGTAATGGTCGAACACTTCGTTCACAATTTTGAACCAAGTTGTTGCTGTCGGGATTAAACGGCGGCAGCGTCGGTAAGCATTGTAGAATGTTCGGAAGAACAAGTTGAGTTGAGTTCATCGGGGCACTGCCTGAATTGAGCTGTTGTTGCTGTAGTATTCCAGAAGAGTGTGCCTCCAGAGGATGTGGCAATGACGGCTGTGCGGGTGGCAGCATGAAGGTGACACGTTGTGGTTGAACACGATCCGTCGCGATGCGGAAGGCCGACTTGGGTGAGACACCGTAATGTGTCAATTGTGGTTGTGGAAGCTCAACACGTTGCAGGTGTGTTTGGATTGACGTGTCACAGAAAACCGATGCGGATGAGGCACCGAGATGTGCCGAGAACGGTAGCGGAAGCTCGACTGGAGACGGTGAGGGGGCGACAGGTGAGAAAAAGTTCCAAGTTTGAAGCCACGAATTGGTCTGTGGAAAGCTTGACATATGATTAGACCGGGGCCACCTGTGTTGCAGGGAGGCTGCAGAGGTGCAGGCTGTCCAAAAGCACAGTGTGGGAAATGATGTCGAGAGTGAGATGGAATGTGTGAATGTTCACTGTTCATAGTCACTCCACTCAAAACGGTGTGCGGATAAGGTGAAAGTCATGGCACAAAACACTGAGGTGTAGCAGTGGGACAGAGGTGGAGGTCAGGCAAAGATAACAAGTTATTGTTCCTGTTGCAGGCCAAGGTATCGAAGTAGGAAGGCATGTGCTGATGCTAAACCGAGGCAGGCGTGGGCGTGGTCGGATGCTGTGAATGAAGCAGTTCCGGCCACGTGGCAGGTATCCATGTGGTACTGCATGGATTGTGACATGGAAAATCGTTGTCCTGGCGGTAGTAGGTTGTCCGACAAAGCATTTGCAGAAATCGGCATTGGTCTCGCACTGCACGGAGATCCGTAAGAGGTAACTGCACAGTCAATGTGGGAGGGAACATGCGGCAGGAACAAAGGCGTTTGATAGCCAGAGTTATGCGCACTCCTAACCTCACTTATTTTTGCAGGCTCGAAAACGTCCATCAAAATAGGCGGAACCATCGAGTGAGAGGCATCGTGTTGCAGTTCTGGCGGGTGTACATCACCCGCAACATGATGCATGTCGATCACAAAATCCGGCATTAGGCGCTGGGCCAAAGTCATTGTTCGAATGCTGTGTCGATGTAATACATGTGAAAATAACCACCGCGGAGGTCACGGACATAGTAAAACAGCGAAAATGGAAGACATTACTACTCAGCGTCACCAGTGAGGAGGATTAGTGGGTAGGTTGCACCAATAATCACACCCATTTAGCAATAGTTCATTTATTAACCTTAATACATACAAGGATCACAAAGAACTGAACTGAACATGGCGGAACAGCCAAAGATAAGCTTAGAGTCCAAAGATGAATGCATATCGATGTTGGTGTCGAATTATCAGCGCTACAATTTACTTGTACCAGTTTTTCCTCTACCGCTACTGCACACTTTGTTTCTACCTCCATTTCTATATAATTTTTAATCTCATCAATTTGGTTCTCAAGTTTAACCCTGTTTTCAGCACAAAATTTCCTGGCTGCTTTGACTGCATCTTTACACTGTTTCACAGAAGCCTCCACCCTCCTACTATAATCATCACAAAGCATCTTTCTCTCTTCTACACATTTACTACTCATTAATGTTAATTCCTCATTCGTATTCTGTACTACTTTTTTTATCTTTTCATCACAATCTTTCACTACCGCCTCAACCATCTTATTTAATTCTGAAAGATTAGAAGTGACTAACTTAATTTCCTTTTTAATTTCTTTCTTCAGTTCATCCTTTAAGCTAGACATGTCAGTTTTATTATTACTAATGTCTTCTTTCATACACATACTACTCATAATTTGCCTAAACATCGCTTCCAATTTTCCATCTGCCATAAATTGTTGCCCTTGCTGACATTCACTACTGGATTCTTCCTCCTTAGTCTTAATGATTTCACCCACCTCAGTACTGTTTTCATCCATTTCAATCACATCACCTCACAATGTAGATGATGCTTTTATCATCTCATCTACAATAGGACTTTCATCCCCATCTTTCAAAGTTACATTCATGTCCGTTTTATAACCACTATTGTCTACCAAATCAGTCCCCATGAAGCCTTTCTGTTCGTTTAAAAACTTAGCCTCTACAGCTTTGTTATCAGTCACATCACTTCCCTGTTGTCTATTCTCCCCAGTCACACTTTCTTGTTCGTTAAGGCCACTCATCATGTAGCACTTAATATAATATGGCTTTTGCTATGAATTGCCTTATTTTTATTCACTCGTCTCCTGCTGCTACTGTGGTTGTCGTCTCAATTCATCATCTGCAAGACTGATGCAAGTTGTAATTTTCTCTGATCATGATGCACAGTTAGTCAGGACAAATGACATAGTGCCTTACAGTGTGGATACACCTCGGTGGAAGTGAGTTACAATCATTAATGACAACAGGGCAAATGTTTTTAAGAGCAGTTTACAAGATGAAATTTATAAAGAACCAAATGCCAATATAAAATTTAATCTATTCCATGGTAAATTTATATCAGTATTTGAAAATAGCTTTCTGCATAAGCTAATCAGAAGGGACGTTAAATAGCCATATAAAAAATCATGCATCACTAAGGGGATTAAAGTAACTTGTGAAAGGAAAAGGGAAATGTATCTTTTGGCAAGAACAAGTAGAGACGCTGAAGTAGTTGTGCACTTCAAAAACTACTCAAAATTACTAACAAAGGTTATTAAAAAATTAAGAAACATGCACATGTTATCAGAAATCACTACGTCTGACAACAGAGTTAAGGCGATATGGAATATAGTGAAGCAAGAGACAGGACAACCAACCACAGAAGAGGATGACATTACTACTGAATTGAATTGAATGGACAAGTCACAGGTAGCAAATGTATTTAACAATCATTTCTTAAACATAATAGAAAGCATAGGGACAAAGAGAAAGATCAGAGCAATATTTTTAAGAAGTAACTCTCTTAAAATTACAGCATATGAATGTACCACCAACTTCTACTTCTGAAACTAAAATGGTCACACATTCTCTCAAGAATAAAAGCTCTTCTGGGTTTGATGGTGTTTCCAACAGAGTACTAAAGATTTGTTCCCATATAATAAGTCTGGTATAGTCTGAAATATGTAATGCATCACTAACTCAAGGCATTTTCCTAGAAAGACTAAAATATGCTGTTATTAAACCCCTCTTTAAGAAAGGTGATAAGAGAGACATCAGTAACGACTGACCTATTTCACTGCTAACATCATTTTCCAAAATTTTTGAGAAGATGTATTTTAGAATGGTATCTCACCTTGACAACAATAATATCCCCAGCAAATCACAGTTTGGATTTCAGAAGGGTTGCTCTACTGAGAATGCCACTTACATGTCTGCACACCAGATATTACAAGCATTAAATAACAAAATAGCACCAGAAGGTATTTTCTGTGATCTATCCAAGGCATTTGATTGTGTGAATCATAGTACACTCCTAGATAAATTGAAGTTTTATGGGATTGATGGTATAGCCAACCAATGGATCATGTCATATCTAACCAACAGAAAGAAGAAAGTTGTACTTAGTAGTAATTCAACCAACAGAATCCAGGGGCATAATTCTGGCTGGGGAGTAATCATATATTGGGTTCCCCAAAGCTCAATCTTAGGTCCACTACTGTTTCTCATATATGTAAATGATCTACTGTCTAATGTAGAACAAGCAGAATTAGTTCTTTTTGCAGATGACACCAGTATTGTAATCACTCCTAGTATACATACAGAAATGGAAGAAATGGTGAACAAAGTTCTCAGAAGTATCATTGATTGGTTTTCCATGAATGGTCTCACCCTGAATTTCAAAAAGGCACACCATATTCAGTTCTGCACCTCTAGGGGTACTGCACCAGTGAAAGTATAACACATGGTGACGAAATAATACATACAGTGGACACTTCAAAATTCTTAGATGTCCATAGTGATGAGAATTTAAATTGTAAAAAACACATTTTGGAATTCCTAAAACAATATAGTTCAGCCACATTTGCACTTGGAATTATAGAAAATTTTGGGGAGAAAGAAATCAGTAAGTTGACATATTTTGCTTATTTTCATTCAGTAATGTCATATGGAGTAATGTTCTGGGGTAACTCATATTTAAGAGAGAAGGTCTTCATTGCCCAAAAACATGCTACAAGAATAATATGTGGTGCTCACCCGCAATCATCTTACAGACATCTATTCAAGGAATTGGGCATTCTGATTACTGCTTCACACTATATTTATTCCCTCATGAAGTTTGCTATAAACAGTTCACTACAGTTCAAAAGGAACAATGCAGCTTCCCTGTTTAATGGCAGCTACATCAATTCTGATATTTCAAAATAATTGTAATTCACACACCCATAATAGTGTCTGTTCACTGTCCTCGAGAAAATTCCAATGCCACATGTATCATACACTCACTTCGTTAAAATCACTGTACTGTAAACCGTTCTTGTGTTCATTTTTCAAAGTTTGTGAGTCTTTGTTTAGTGTGTCCAAATACAATAGTCCTCACCCAAAAGGGCACCATATGTGACATTTGCCTGCTTTATTTCTTTGTTTATAGTCCTCAGGATCGGCGTATTACATTGTTATACTGGCTGAAAAAATGGGGGCACAGTTCTTTAGTTTCACTGTTCACCCCCGCTTCCCCCCCCCCCTCCACCCCCCCACCCAATATTACACAATTATATGGCCAGGTCACCACTGGCAAATGCTGATAAGCCTCATTAATAGGTTGCAGGCAAACATCAGCATACTGCTACAACAGTTTGATGTTGAAAATCTATGAGCAGTAAAAAGTTAACCACACAGTTCACAGTTCTTGTAGAATGATATGGTACATGACACTATTTTTCAAATAAATTAAATAGAATTGTTCTAACACACGGTCAATTACTGACACACACTTACTCAACTGTTAAGTTGATGCTCTGTTGTCACTCTAACCGATACAAACTTACCGTCCGAAAATCGGTCGTGAACTGACTGTCTTGGAACCAGAAATTGGTCCTTGATATATCCTCACAATAATAGGCACTGAAACTATACATTGTTCAATGTTTAAGTTACAAAAATTACAACTGAAACATAGCTCATTAAACTAACTGAATACATCAAAAAATTCCTTCTTTTTAAAAGTTCCTTCTAGCACAAAGATCAGGCCAAATTATTTGTTTAAATAATGAAATTGACAGATATAGTTATACAAACAATACTTTTGATAAACCAGGTAATTATTTTGGAATTAATTAAGGACTGGCTTTGCTAATATGTTTTCAAATAGAGCCAAGTAAAGACTTTTAAGAATCTTAGAAATTCTTCTTCTAAATGTTTATAATTAGTACAGAACTTATAGTTGTATATAAGTCAACAATAGAATCTACGTTACAAAACAATCATGGATTTCACCCATAACAAAAGATATTAACTAGGAATGGTCAAAATAAATTAGGAAATTAATTACATACACAAAACGAAGCACAAAAAAACAAAGATGCTGTAACTTACCAAACAAGAATGTGCTGGTATCTTGATTGACACAGTAAAAAATACACAAGCACACACACAAATATTCAGGCTTTCACAACCCAAGGTTGCTTCATCAGGAAAGATGGAAGGAGAGGGAAAGACGAAAGGATGTGGGTTTTAAGAGAGAGGGTAAGGAGTCATTCCAATCCCAGGAGCGGAAAGACTTACCTTAAGGGGAAAAAAGGACAGGTATACACTCGCACACACACACATATCCATCCGCACATATACAGACACAGGCAGACGTATGTAAATGCAAAGAGGTTGGGCAGAGATGTCAGTAGAGGCCGAACTACAGAGGCAAAGATGTTGTTGAGTGACAGGTGAGGTACGAGGGGCGGCAACTTGAAATTAGCAGAGGTTGAGGCCTGGTGGGTAATGGGAAGAGAGAATATATTGAAGGGCAAGTTCCCATCTCTGGAGTTCTGATAGTTTGGTGTCAGTGGGAAGTATCCAGATAACCCGGACGGTGTAACACTTTACCAAGATGTGCTGGCCGTGCACCTGGGCACGTTTAGCCACAGGGTGATCCTCATTACCAACAAACACAGTCTGCCTGTGTCTGTTCATGCGAATGGACAGTTTGTTGCTGGTCATTCCCACATAGAAGGCTTCACAGTGTAGGCATGTCAGTTGGTAAATCACGTGGGTGCTTTCCCACGTGGCTCTGCCTTTGATCATGTACACCTTCTGGGTTATAGGACTGGAGTAAGGTAGGGAAGGTGGTTTGGGGAAATCCCCAAACCGGATTTACACTGGGGGCAGTTACAAGGGTAGGAGCTAGAGGTGTAGTGATTAAGAGAAGTCTGACAGCAGGACAGCACATCACAGACATCCTGCACCTTCGTGTGTTGCCTCTATGCAACACTACTGTGGTGCCATTTTTCAACATGAAAATGCTCATTCACTCTCTGTATCATGTTGAGGCACTCCCATGGCCAGCAAGAACCCTAGAGCTGTCTCTGATAGAATGTGTGTGGGGCCTGCTCAGATATCAACTCTGTCCCAACACCAGTATCCAGGATATCAATGACCATTCACAGTTGGGGCCAGCTCATCTCAGGAGAGGTTACAATAATTTTATGACAATGTTCCCAGCAGTATCAATGTGTTCACTCATACTGGAGGGGGTGGCGATGTAACATCATAATTACAAGTGGGGTCATTTCACTTTTTTGTAAATTTGACCAGATGTTTTTAATGAAACAGAAAATTGTAATAAGACATATCATGAAGTCGGAGTGCTTCCAGAAAGATGAACAAGAGAGTAATTATTTTGATCATGGGTAAGTAAAGTTTTCAGTAATGCATCAGAAGTGTGGAATTAATATAAACACAGGATTGTAAATGTGTCAAAACAGTTAAATCAGTGAACAGATGTAAATAATGTTAGTATTGAGATCTGAAGCAAACAGCAAGACAGAAACACAGAGATCTGAAATTCAATTGCCAAACTGTAATTTAGGATCTTTCTTCAGCAAAATGGTGTAGATTTTACATGAGGACATAGATACAATACATGAAAATACAAAAATTAAGGGTGAAATGATAAAACATTAGTGGACAAGGTGATTTGGAACTACAGGCTGTAGATGAACAACTTAAAGTGGATGAAATCAAACGCTGCATATCACCTGCTCACTCAGTAAAAAACTCCAGAAACAATATGAGCTACTGGAAATTAATACTAACAAAAATATGCAGAATTTAATAACAAGTGTTAATTAAATCTAAAGCTAAAGCAAATGTTTATGGAGAAACAAGTCATTGGAGACTTTCATCAGCCTGAATCTTTTTGATGTGAAGGTCCAAGAGGTAGAAAATTAAAAACCACTACTTCCAAAATTTCAGAGGAGCTAGGGCTGTCAGAAAACTGTAATCAAATGAGCAATATTTTTTTCCATTTAGAGAGGCATGTTATGGGAATATATGAACTGGTACTTTAAATTTGATCCACAGAGAACCCTTCCTCCAGTAATTTTCATGGACTCATGAAGGAAGACCATTCTAGTAGCCTATCATGAATTAGATGAAATAACAGCTGAAGAGCAGAGGCTTAAAGGAAATATGTGAAGTTGGATGATCAAAGCTGTTGTAGACTTTAACAACTTGGGAAAACTTTTGGAAATTTTTTTAGAAAAATATTGGTCACAAACTAGACAGATGGAGCTGTATAATGAATTTTAAATGCACCCCTATATAGATTTGGGGATAATAGGAAGATGAAAAAATATTGAGAAAATCTATATAAAAAATTAGAGCATATTAATGTGACAATCTCTGAGGAACATTTGTTAATGACTAAACATACAAAGTTGCCATGAGAAGTATGCCAGTGTTGAGGATCATAATTTGGAAACTTTTTAAAGAAAAGTGGTGAAAGAAGGCATCTGGAACTGAGGTAGTAATAGAAGTTTGATGCTAATGCCAAGGCAGTAATAAACATAGAAATTGTCCAACAATGGAAGATGAATGTTGTACAACAAACAGGTTCTATAAAGTGGATAGAGGTTTCCAATTTAATAACGAGGATATTCTGCAAGAGAATAGTAACAGGAAGAACAGGTTGATCTACAGCAATAAAAAAATGGGATAAGATCTAATGACATGCAGTTTAGATGAAATAAATACTGACTGTAATGCAAACACATTTAGTACCTGCGCGAACATTTCCTCTTATGAAACAATGCATAATGAATGTCTGTAAGAAATAAATAGGTTAAACACAGCAAATATGATATAATTAATGCATCTGTCAGCACTGGTACTTTTCCTAGAGAACTTGAGCTATCAGTAATAAAACAATTACATAAAAACAGCGATCCTTATGAGGTACAAAACTACAGTCCTTTATGAAAGTTGTCTTGTTTCTCAAAAGTTTTTGAAAGAATAATGTACAAAAGACTTTCTGCTTTTCTGCACAGAAGTGGAATATTTGCCAATGAACAAAATAGTTTTATAAAAAATAGATTCACTGAACTGCTATATGTAATTTCCTACAACTTGTTCTAAATTCCACTGATCATAATAAAGTAAACTGTGTTTTTTTTTATTTATCTATGGCATTTGATTTACTGATCATAAAATATTTCTTGACTAACTATACTGCAATGGAGTCCATGGCACTGCTCGTATGTGGTTTAAACCATACTTATCTGATAGGTACCAGACATTAGAAACAGTTCATGAAGGTATATCCTACTTTTCTGGATATGAGAACGTCACTCACAGAGTACCCCAAGGGTCACTGCTGGAACACCTGTTGTTCTTCATATTCATAAATGCTTATTTAAGACAAGCTAATGCTGTACTATTTGCTGATGGTACTAGTCTTCTTGTTAAATCTCAGAATGTGACTAATGTAAACAAATAAATAAATATGATTATAATAGAGGGAAACATTCCATGTAGGAAAAATATATCTGCTTGTGTCTGTATATGTGTGGATGGATATGTGTGTATGTGCGAGTGTATACCCATCCTTTTTTTCCCCCTAAGGTAAGTCTTTCCGCTCCCGGGATTGGAATGACTCCTTACCCTCTCCCTTAAAACCCACATCCTTTCGTCTTTCCCTCTCCTTCCCTCTTTCCTGATGAGGCAACAGTTTGTTGTGAAAGCTTGAATTTTGTGTGTATGTTTGTGTTTGTTTGTGTGTCTGTCGACCTGCCAGCACTTTCATTTGGTAAGTCACATCATCTTTATTTTCAAATAAATAAATAAATAGAAATAATGACTTAAGAAGCAGTTAAATGATTTAGAGATAACAGTCTGTTTGTTAATGTGAAGAAGATGTTATGGATGAAGTTCAGGCACACATCAATTAAAGTAAATTCTAATACAATGGTTAAGTTAGGTGACCAGAAAATACTACAAACTTCAAATACTAGATGAGCATCATGAGTAGGATAAACATACAGAAAGCCTCAATAAAAAAATTAAGTAAATGCTGTTAGGTATTTAGAACACTACAAAATTCCTGCAATGAAGAAACAGTGACAAATGCGTATTGTGCATCCATGCATTGTCTGTTGCGATATGATGTCTTATTTTGAGGCATTTCAAGTCTAGTATAACACTCCTTTACTATTCAAAACGACCAATAAGAATTATAAAAGGGATTGTGAAAAGGAGTCCTGTAGGTGAATATTCAAAGAACTGAAAGTTATGACTCTTCCATCTACGTACATCTATGAAAGTATATGCTTTTTGAAATCCCATCTCCAGTTCTCTTGTCTGAACTGTGATTACCATGACTGTGAAACTAGACACATGACTGACTTTCATAGGGAAGTACATTAGGAAGCCCAGTATCATAAAAGTGTATTATATCATCTCAAAATTCTTTTCAGTGGCCTTCCCTTAAGAATTAAAAAGATGTAAAAGCTGCATGTTTTTAAAATTGAACTTAAGAAAATGCTTACAAGTGAAAGCTTTTGCATTGTTGATGAGTACATGAATTTTATGAATTTGAGGACATCCATAATTTAAGTGTAGCCACATGTTGCTAGATATACTGGATATAATGTAAACTTAGAATTTGTTTAGTTTTTGTATTTGGTTACCTGTATGCTTTCTATCTGTATCTGTATGCTTTGCTCCTGTTTATATATTTAATTATCTGTATGATTTGTGTATGGACACTATTATTTAAGCTTTTTTGTATGAACATATGGAAAGTCCTATATCACCGTATATGACCAAATGGAAGATCAATAAAAATCAACACAAGTGATGATCTTAAAGAAATATTGAAAAGAAAAGGTAAAAGTAGCATAAGGGAGCTTTGAAAGCTGTGTACTGGATAATATTGAAGAAAATGAAAAGAATAAAGTAGAGTATAGCAATGATGATACTATATTATATGACAATTGGGAAGAATCATAAGATGATGTTGAAGAAGAAGGTGATGAGGACAATGAAGTAGGAAGTTATTTTGGCACTGGTAAAGGAAGTGAAGGACAGAATGTAGTCATTAGACAAAGAGTCCAACTTACTAATGATGAGAAGGAAAATGAGATCAGCCATTCTACACTATGAAGAGAATTGATCAATTGGGCACAAAAGATTCACAATGTATAAAATCTGTGCAGGTGTAGGAAGAAAGAGATGAATCAAACCAACTAGAAGATAAAGCTAATTTACAGGTAAGAGTAAATACCAATGTGGGATTAAACAGTTATATGAACAGCAGGAGCAATTGGACAGGATTACTTGTTGTTGTCGTTGTTGTGGTCTTCAGTCCTGAGACTGGTTTGATGCAGCTCTCCATGCTACTCTATCCTGTGCAATCTTCTTCATCTCCCAGTACCTACTGCAGCCTACATCCTTCTGAATCTGCTTAGTGTATTCATCTCTTGGTCTCCCTCTACGATTTTTACCCTCCACACTGCCCTCCATTGCTAAATTTGTGATCCCTTGATGCCTCAAAACATGTCCTACCAACCGATCCCTTCTTCTAGTCAAGTTGTGCCACAAACTTCTCTTCTCCCCAATCCTATTCAATACCTCCTCATTAGTTACGTGATCTACCCACCTTATCTTCAGCATTCTTCTGTAGCACCACATTTCGAAAGCTTCTATTCTCTTCTTGTCCAAACTAGTTATCGTCCATGTTTCACTTCCATACATGGCTACACTCCATACAAATACTTTTAGAAACGACTTCCTGACACTTAAATCTATACTCGATGTTAACAAATTTCTCTTCTTCAGAAACGATTTCCTTGCCATTGCCAGTCTACATTTTATATCCTCTCTACTTCGACCATCATCAGTTATTTTACTCCCTAAATAGCAAAACTCCTTTACTACTTTAAGTGTCTCATTTCCTAATCTAATTCCCTCAGCATCACCTGATTTAATTTGACTACATTCCATTATCCTCGTTTTGCTTTTGTTGATGTTCATTTTATATCCTTCTTTCAAGACACTGTCCATTCCGTTCAACTGCTCTTCCAAGTCCTTTGCTGTCTCTGACAGAATTACAATGTCATCGGCAAACCTCAAAGTTTTTACTTCTTCTCCGTGAATTTTAATACCTACTCCGAATTTTTCTTTTGATTCCTTTACTGCTTGTTCAATATACAGATTGAATAACATCGGGGAGAGGCTACAACCCTGTCTCACTCCTTTCCCAACCACTGCTTCCCTTTCATGCCCCTCGACTCTTATAACTGCCATCTGGTGTCTGTACAAATTGTAAATAGCCTTTCGCTCCCTGTATTTTACCCCTGCCACCTTCAGAATTTGAAAGAGAGTATTCTAGTTAACATTGTCAAAAGCTTTCTCTAAGTCTACAAATGCTAGAAACGTAGGTTTGCCTTTTCTTAATCTTTCTTCTAAGATAAGTCGTAAGGTTAGTATTGCCTCACATGTTCCAACATTTCTATGGAATCCAAACTGATCTTCCCCAAGGTCCGCTTCTACCAATTTTTCCATTCGTCTGTAAAGAATTCGCGTTAGTATTTTGCAGCTGTGACTTATTAAACTGATAGTTTGGTAATTTTCACATCTGTCAACACCTGCTTTCTTTGGGATTGGAATTATTATATTCTTCTTGAAGTCTGAGGGTATTTCGCCTGTCTCATACATCTTGCTCACCAGATGGTAGAGTTTTGTCATGACTGGCTCTCCCAAGGCCATCAGTAGTTCTAATCGAATGTTGTCTACTCCCGGGGCCTTGTTTCGACTTAGGTCTTTCAGTGCTCTGTCAAACTCTTCACGCAGTATCTTATCTCCCATTTCATCTTCGTCTACATCCTCTTCCATTTCCATAATATTGTCCGCAAGAACATCGCCCTTGTATAAACCCTCTATATACTCCTTCCACCTTTCTGCCTTCCCTTCTTTGCTTAGAACTGGGTTGCCATCTGAGCTCTTGATATTCATACAAGTGGTTCTCTTCTCTCCAAAGGTCTCTTTAATTTTCCTGTAGGCAGTATCTATCTTACCCCTAGTGAGACAAGCCTCTATATCCTTACATTTGTCCTCTAGCCATCCCTGCTTAGCCATTTTGCACTTCCTGTCGATCTCATTTTTGAGACGTTTGTATTCCTTTTTGCCTGCTTCACTCACTGCATTTTTATATTTTCTCCTTTCATCAATTAAATTCAATATTTCTTCTGTTACCCAAGGATTTCTATTAGCCCTCGCCTTTTTACCTACTTGATCGTCTGCTGCCTTCACTACTTCATCCCTCAGAGCTACCCATTCTTCTTCTACTGTATTTCTTTCCCCCATTCCTGTCAATTGTTCCCTTATGCTCTCCCTGAAACTCTCTACTACCTCTGGTTCTTTCAGTTTATCCAGGTCCCACCTCCTTAAATTCCCACCTTTTTGCAGTTTCTTCAGTTTCAATCTGCAGTTCATAACCAATAGATTGTGGTCAGAATCCACATCTGCCCCTGGAAATATCTTACAATTTAAAACCTGGTTCCTAAATCTCTGTCTTACCATTATATAATCTATCTGATACCTTTTAGTATCTCCAGGATTCTTCCAGGTATACAACCTTCTTTTATGATTCTTGAACCAAGTGTTAGCTATGATTAAGTTGTGCTCTGTGCAAAATTCTACAAGGCGGCTTCCTCTTCCATTTCTTCCCCCAATCCATATTCACCTACTATGTTTCCTTCTTTCCCTTTTCCTACTGACGAATTTCAGTCACCCATGACTATTAAATTTTCGTCTCCCTTCACCACCTGAATAATTTCTTTTATCTCGTCATACATTTCTTCAATTTCTTCATCATCTGCAGAGCTAGTTGGCATATAAACTTGTACTACTGTAGTAGGCATGAGCTTTGTGTCTATCTTGGCCACAATAATGCGTTCACTATGCTGCTTGTAGTAGGTAACCCACACTCCTATTTTTTTATTCATTATGAAACCTACTCCTGCATTACCCCTATTTGATTTTGTATTTATAACCCTCTATTCACCTGACCAAAAGTCTTGTTCCTCCTGCCACCGAACCTCACTAATTCCCACTATATCTAACTTTAACCTATCCATTTCCCTTTTTAAATTTTCTAACCTACCTGCCCGATTAAGGGATCTGACATTCCACGCTCCAATCCGTAGAACGCCAGTTTTCTTTCTCCTGATAATGACGTCCCCTTGAGTAGTCCCCGCCCGGAGATCCGAATGGGGGACTATTTTACCTCCAGAATATTTTACCCAAGAGGACACCATCATCATTTAATCATACAGTAAAGCTGCATGTCCTCGGGAAAAATTACGGCTGTAGTTTCCCCTTGCTTTCAGCCGTTCGCAGTACCAGCACAGCAAGGCCGTTTTGGTTAATGTTACAAGGCCAGATCAGTCATTCATCCAGACTGTTGCCCCTGCAACTACTGAAAAGGCTGCTGCCCCTCTTCAGGAACTACATGTTTGTCTGGCCTCTCAACAGATACCCCTCCGTTGTGGTTGCACCTACGGTACGGCCATCTGTATCGCTGAGGCACGCAAGCCTCCCCACCGACGGCAAGGTCCATGGTTCATGGGGGGGGGATTACTTAAGGAAAGAAAGATTACTTAAGGAAAGAAAGATTACTTAAGGAAAGAAAATGAAGTAGAATTATGTAAGAACAGGAAGACTGTGATAAAGGTTAACATTTATGGCTTAAAGGGTCAGCATCCTGTTGTCTTGTGGTTAGCATTGCTGACTCTTAACCATGGCCCCCAGGTTCGATTCCCAGTTGTGTCGTAGATTTTCTTCTTTTGGAACAGGGTGTTTGTGTTGTTTTCATCATCATCATCATCAATGATGTGTTGCTGAAGTGGCATAAAATAAAAAGACTTACACCAGACAGCAGAACATCCCAGATGGGGTCTCACAGCCAGTAATTCCACATGCACATTTCACTTTTTATGGCTTAAAGGAAAGGGTTTTCGTGGACACTTGAAGAGAAATAAAGACATTGTTAGACCATTATGGGAGTGCTTGAAGAAAAATAAGAAAATTGTAGAGATGCTGGTTTCAGGATGGTTGATTCCACAGAAGGGGTGGGAGTGGGGGGAGGGGAAGGGAAGCACTCAAAAATTTGCCATGGAAGTTTACTACATCTACACAGATACTCTGCAAGCCACTACATGGCGCTTCGAACAAGGTTTCGTGTACCACTGCTAGTCATTTGCTCTCAGTAGTGTTCTCGAAAAGAACATCACCTTCCCTCCAAGTATCCCATTTTGAGTTCCTTAAGGATCTCTGTAACATCTACAAGTTGTTTGAACCTACCGGTAACAAATCTAGCAGTCCATCTCTGAATTACTTTGATGTCCTCCTTCAATCCAACCTGGTATGGATCCCTAACATTCAAGCAGTATTCAAGAATAGGTCACACCAGTGTCCTATTGTTGTCTCTTTTACAGATGAACCACACTTTCCTAAAATTCTCCCAATAAACTGAAGTCAACCATTTGCCTTCCTTCCACAATCCTCACATGCTCATTCCATTTCATATCGCTTTTCAACATTATGCCCACATATTTAAATGACGTGACTGTATCAAGCAGTACACTGCTAATGCCGTATCCGAACATTACAGTTTGTTCTTTCTACTCATCTGCATTAACTTGCATTTTGCCATATTTAGAGCTAGTTGCTATTCAACACACCTACTATAAATTTTGTCTAAGTCATCTTGAATCTTTCTACAGTCACACAACTTTGACACCTTACCGTACACCACAGCATCATCAGCAAATAACCACAGACTGCTGCCTACCCTGTCCACCAAATCATTTATGTATATCACACTTCCTTGGGGCACTCCTGATGATACCCTTGCCTCTGATGAACATTTGCCATTGAGGACAATATACTGGGTTCTATTACATAAGAAGTCTTCCAGTCACTCAGATATCTGTGACCTTATTCAATATACTGTTACCTTCACTAATAGCCTACAATGGAGCACTGTGTCAAATGCTTCCCAGAAACCTAGAAATATGGAATCTGTCCTTTTCCCTTCATCCATAGTTTTCAGTATATCAGGTGAGCAACAAGCAAGATAAGTTTTGCATGAGAGATGCTTTCTAAAACCACGCTGATTCATGGGCATAAGCTTAACAGTCTCAAGAAAATTTGTTACATTCAGACTGAGAATATGTTCAATGATTCTGCAGCAAACCAAAGTTAGGGATATTGATCTGTAATTTGTGTGTCCGTTCTTTTACCTTTCTTTTTTACTGAAGTCACCTGCACCTTTTTAAGACAGATGCTGTAAAATGTCATGAGTAAACAAGTAGTGTTCTTGATGTAAATGACGGTAAACATCTGAAGATGGGGTGAACTTGAAGTATATATACTCACAAAAATGAAAGTTTCAAGACATAATCTGATGAGTTGGCAGGGCATCCCACGAAAGGGGTGCCATACATATCTGAGGATTATTTCATGAATATTAACATGATGGGCACTGTAGTTTTAACTTCATGCAAAGTAGCTCTGCCATTTTGGCATGTGACAAAGTGGCCCATGAGATTAAATGAGTATGTAAATCAGGCTCATGGGTCACCCAAGGCTGCCCACACCTGTTTTATATACTGAATCTGTCTGACCAGTAATGTTAATGGTGGCAGACATGTATTTACAAGCATTTTCATTCCACTTTCCTCATTGGTATTAATTCAGTCACTTAAATGTTTTACATCCTTGCAGTCAACTGCTGTCCAAAATCTTTTACAACCAAAAAACTCAAAATAGAAACAGAATAATTTTTATTTCTCTTCACTCACAGTTAACCATGCCTTTTTGCAGAACCATGTATTGTAGAATGCTCTGTTCTTCTTTCCATCAAGTTGAGGTAACAAGAAATTTTTTGATTGATGTGTGCCTAACAGCTTGATTTCCAGCTTCCTTCTGTACTTAATAAATTAAAGGTCTTTTCAGGAAACAGTTTACTTTATTTGTTTTGCAGTCACTGTAATGATACTTGAGATTCAATCACAAAGCTCCAAAATATGGAATACTACTGAGAGATTGCCCCATTTGCTCTTTGTGACATTTTCCATTGACAAATATCAATTTTGGGTGGTGGAGGTGAGGGGTGGGGGCAGGAATGCAGTAAAGCATGTCAAAGCAACTAAAGGTAGATGAGTGAAAACTCAGGCTACAGGTCCAAGCCAGCTGGCTGCAAACATTGTGTAGGCTTGCAGACAGGTGAAAGAGGTAACATGACAGAGAGAGTAGGGCTTACCAGAATGTGAGGAAAGAAGGGTGTGCATAAACTTGTCTGTCCACTGGGCCCACCTGATGCATTCCTAAGCTATGTCATGGCAAGGAGTGAGGTGAGGAAGAGAAACAGCATGGTCACATCACAGTGACTGCAGTTTTCATAGCAGGGGGTGGGGTTGGAAGGAGTAAGGGCCACCTGAAGCTGCTCACAGAATTGGTTGAACAGTGCAGGGAAAGAGAAACAGATACATTTCTGTGGAACGATGTGCTGATGGGAAGGGTGAGGGAGGAGTAGCAGCAAGATCTGACCCAGCTACAGCAGCTCTGGATAACATTGTTTCCTTTTGTAATGGAGCAGTGGAAACTGGGACTGATTAACCATGATTTCTGTCACTTGTACCACACTTGAATCATGCCTTTCTCAATTTTTTCATATAATACTGAAAACATGCACATAATAAAATTATATCATAAAATTTCTAGTGAGGCTCGGCCTCTCTCGCACGTAACAATGAGTCACCCCTAGACCCAAATACTTAAAAGAATGAGGTATTGAATGAGAAATCAGATAAAATTGTAGATATTGGCACAAGTCAGTGGGTTGAGTTTTGTAATGTATTAGTTAACAATGATGAAGTAATTTCTGGTGGAACAGGGAGAAAGAAGAATTTTGAATGTCAATTGCATTTAAAACCTGTTGTGTACACAGTTCTGCGTAGTCGGCACGTACACAACTTTCCCACTAGAGCGCGTCCCGCTAAGCACAACAGCGCAGGCGCTCATCCGTCTCCACACTACGAGATGGCACTGTCTTAGAGATGGACCAAATTCTGCTTCCGCCGATCTGCATATTAATATGTAACGCAGCCAATGAGATTGCTGCTAACATAGAATCATATTCCTCTACATAGCCATGAAGAAAAATGTATAGATACTTTGTCAAGTATCAGAGATATGTGAGAATAAGATTAACGTACCAAGACCAAAGGAACTTCAGATTGTCAATTGTAAACAGCATCCAGAATCAAGTTATGTAATATCTATGATTTTTATTATTTTAATAAATGTGTGTGAAAATTAATCAAGTTCTGTTTAAAGTTGGTCACCGTCAATCTGCTACTCTAAGCATGCAAGTGGCATTTCTATCGTCTGACCAAATGGCAGAAGATAAACACGTCACAATAAGACCACGAGACATATTGCTGACACTCGCCTACTTCATTAGAGCGACAAGTCAAATAATCTGATGGTGTGTGAACCGAAGGTCTTACAGTACACACACCACAAAACCAAATATCACACTGTTGGAAGACCTTACCCAATACCTTTAGCTAGAAAGAAGGCAAAAGAGTTGGCTCATATGGAAGTGTGGGTTTTTACTGAATGGAGCAACAATGAATATAACAGTCCCTTAACAACTGTTATAGGTAAGAAGGATGGAGGGGTATGGATAGTAATAGATGCTAGAAAGTTGAACACTACAGTGCAGGGGGAATATGATACACTACAAAGTGTATAAGATGTAATACATGGGTTTAATCTTGTTAAATTTATAACCATATATACTGTCAAATATCATTGCGTACGGAGTCATGCAAATATATTGCATTTTTGTTTGCAAGAAAAATTTATCAATATCAAGTTGGTCCTTTTGAGTTAGACATGTCTGTATCAATTTGCATTACAGCATTGATTTCAGCTCTGGGTAGGAAGCAGAACTCAAAAATTACAGTGTATATGGATGGTATTTTAGTGGCAATAAATGACTGGAAGGATCATTGTAGAATATTTGAATAAGTACTTCAAGCAGAGAAAAAGATGGTATAACTTTGAAATAGAAAAGATGACAATATGATTGGACAGAGGCAAAATTTCTAGGAAACATTCTGACAAAATTTAAAATTTTAGAAAGGATTCTTGATTGGAACACAGCAAATGGTATAAATTGCTAAAAATCAATAAAAACTGTCTTGATCCCATTTTCAGTTTTTTATTTGTTAGCAACCAGTTTTGGCCCTTTCCTCAGACCATGTTCAGGCTTATCACAGAAATTTTGGCTGCTGGTAGTGGCAGATGGAGTGAGATACATAGAAGTATGGTTGCCACTGCTTTGCTGATGTAGGCAGAGGGAGTGAGATCTGTAGAAGTGCAAGTCACTGCAGTGATAACTGTACTTCCATGAATCTTGCTTGGTCTGCCACCTCCAGCAGTCTGAGGAAAGAGCCAAAAGCAGTTGCTAATAAATAAAAAAATTTGAAAATGCAGTTGAGACTGTTTTTATTGATTTTTAACATTCTGACAACTGAAGGAATTGTAAAGAATTCAGAAGAATTTCCTGCTCCCAAAGGTAAAAAACAATTGAAAGCATTCTCAGACTATATGGTTGTTATAAGACTTTTATCTTAGATCTATTGTTTGTCCTATATTGTGCTATATGACAATGTGATATATTGTAATATAGTAATAATAAGTGATAACCTGCAGAATAAAATTTTCTTTCAAGTGTTTTACTCTAAGCTTGGAACAAAATGCACTACTTTTTTCAAATACAGTCTGTTTCTTATGTAAGTTTTATGTAAATGTTTGCTGAGCACAAAAATTTCTGCAGACATTGGGAATGAAGTCACCACCTGGCCTCATTAGGCTGTGAATAGAAGTGTGTCACTGTAATTCAACCATTTTTCACAAGGATGTTTGTGAGTCAAAACTTTCAAAGAACATTGTTGTACATTTTTGTAAAGATACTAAAACTTTATTCCCTGCCTGAAGAATCTAGTGTATAAACTAATAGACAAGCAATGTACAAAATGTATACATTTTATAATTTATGATAGTGACCAGATTTAGCATATATTTCATTTGCATATGTAATACTGTGAATTCATGGTTTAACTAAATTTTGCATTTTTTATTTGTAATTTATGTCAAAATATTTGTGGCTAACTATCTATATGTCATATTATATAGTCAGCCATTTGGCAATATCTCTGTTTGTATAACCCAGTGAGGAGGTTATGTTACATAGGATAGTGGTTATGCCCCATCTGTTATGTTTTTGACCCCTTCTAGCAACTAATTTCTTTTTCCTTTCTCTAATTTTCTGCTATATTTTCAGTACTGTTAGGTAAATGATATGTGGAGTATATATTCATATTTCAAAAGCATAATTATGCTTGCCCCAGTTAAATTTATTATTTGGATATTCCTTTTGGCTAGACTGATTCCAGGAGTAACATTAGTTTGGCAATAGAGCAAAATAATTTAAAGCTACAATTGATTATAGTTAGTGCTGTAATTCAGTATCTGTAAAACTCTGTGATATAATCAATGTAATTCCATATAATGACCCACACCATTTGTAATCTAAGCATTCTGACTTTCCAGTATTGTATTTGTAATTAACTAAAACTAATTACCATTTGAAATAATCCAGCTTGTAGTTCAGATCCACTATCAGTTTGTATTGCAAATTTTATTATAACTAATATTTGGTTGTCAATTTTGACTAATCTTCAACTTTAATTTTTCTGTACAGATGACATACAACACTAATCAATTAACTCAATAATTAATAAATTAATTAATTTACTCTAATTTGCAGTATGGTGCTGATACATGTAAACAGAGGGATCCAAAATGTGTAAGAATAATAATGTCCAGGTATTTTTTAAATTTCTGACCAGAAATATTTTCTGTACTCCAAAATTCTATTGATACCTGTAGTACATCAAAATCAGTAAAATCCAATCTAGTCAGTTTTCATAGTATTATGTACTTCTCAATATAACAGTGTATTCCTACACCCATATACAAATAGCCAGGTGTCACACAAAATTGGCAGTTTGCAATTAGAAACCCTATGAGTAAGATGCTTGTCAATTACACTCTCAATGTCAGTCCATTTTGTGGTCACGCATATTTTATATGTGAAAATACACACACCAACAACTGAGTAATAATAATATTAATGTTTAAAGACTTGTGAGTGATTTCAGTACTTCAAATTAAGGAATATTTTAATTGAACCGTATCACGATTTGTAAGAAGTGTGGAATAATATTGTCATCAAAACTAGTAATTGTGATGCTCATTATTGGCTGAATTAAATGATGCAATGAAGTTTAATCCCCTGTAATAAATTACTAAAGGACAGAGCTGAGTGCAAACTCTGACATTTTTGAGTTAATATGAACTTTGTTCTGTGGCACATTCAAGTAATTAACTTCACCACTGGACTGTTACTGTTACATATTGTAGGTGCTGCTCTGGTTTGTGCACTAAAATTTTTTTGCAATTGATTAACTGACGAGTCTTGTTAACAACTGAATTGAGTGAAGGATAAATGTGTGTGGTAATGCAGTATAAAAGGTGGTGTCATGTAAATCTTGAGCAAACACCAACCCACACTCATTTAGACTTTCAAATGGAAAATCATCAAGTTTGGTGCTACTGAGGAAAGACAACGAGAACCAGTTCAGTATTGCTACATAGTGCATTACGTAATTGTAGGGCTACAGTTGAGAAGCTGTTTCATGTCAGTTATTCTATATCTTGTGCTCTCTATACTGACTTTATGGTGAGCGCTGTGTTGATGAACTTCATTTTTCTATCTGTAGATCTCTTGAGTTATCTTTGTGTCAAAAAGGTGGTTAATGTACAGTATAATCTCACACAGATTCATATATTGGATTTTAAAACAAGTATTAATGACAAGTTAGCACCAGAAGCAGACGTTAATGGTCAAACACCAAATGAAAGACAGTGTGTAAAATTCATTGGACTCAACCTCGATAAGATGTTAAAATGAATCAACACATGGATAAACTAATCAAGAAGGTCAGTTCAATATGCTATGCCCATTCAACCATCTCTCAGTGGGTTGAACCAGAGAGAAGAGTGTTGGCATACTTTCTATATTTTCACATCCTCTTGTTTTACAAAATTATCATATGGAGCAGTACACTTAAAATACCCTAAATAAAGTGTTTACTTACCAGAAGTGAGTAGTAAGAACGCTGTGCAAAGCAGATAACCACATGTCTTGCAGCAGCTTTTTTAACGATGAAAATAATCAGTTTTTGACAATATAATGTGATTGGATGGATAAGAAACTACTCACCAAGCAGCAGCGGGAAAGCACACACATAAAAGAAGGGTATATACATATGCAAGATTTTGGAGATAACTGGCTCATTCTTCTGGGAGAAGAGTTGAAGGGGAAGGAAGAGGTCTGAAGGAAGAGGACTGGAGTAAGAATGGGGATAGATTTTGAAAAAGTCATCCAGAAATGAGGGTCTCTCTTCCCATCTGATAAGTCTCCTGACTTGTTGTTTTGAGTGGCTTTTCCAAAATCTACATGTTTTTTCTAAACCTCTCCAGTCCTTTTCCTTCACTCCTCTTCCTTCCACTTCAACCCTTCAGCCAGAAGAAGGAGCCAATGACTCTGTGAGCTTTTCTTTTAAGGATCAAGGACTTAACTACAGAGTCACCATAAAAAACCCAAAAGTAATTTTCATGTAGACCAGTGGTAGTCAACCTTCTTTACCTGCTACCCACTTTTGTATATCAGAAGTAAAATTTTCTAACCACCCACCAGTTACACAGTAATGGTGATTTATACTGTACAGAAGTAACTCTACATCAGAAAATTTACCAAGCAGAGTTGCAGCAAGTTAAAGCAAAAAAATAATAATTACATAGCAAATATTTTTTTAAAGTTTATAAAAACCTAATGCAGATGTGTGTGAGCCTCTGATGCCTACCACCCACTATGATAGCTGGAATGCCCACTAGTGGGTGGTGAGGACCAGGTTGATTGCCACTGATGTAGATTTTTCCTTGTATGGGGTTCAGAATGAATTTATGTATACTGATGGGAAGATATTAAAAAGCTCCGACGCAGCATAAAGGAAGGAATTTGGAACCCCTACCACTTAGAAACTTCATATCTCATTAGCTATTCTTGGGAAAATTTTCTGAATTCAGAGAATGAAAAGTTCAGTTAGCAACATGTCAAGTAACTGAGTTTGTGATAAAGCTGCACGACAAGAAGTAATGTACCATGAGTGGGAGTCAGTATTTACAGATGTAGGAAAATATTTCCTCTGAAAAACACCATTGTAATCAAGTTAGCATTAAGCTACTAATAGCAGCTAAATAGCACCTGTATAGTAACACAGAAGAGGCAGCAGAATTTATTGAAGCAACAGCTTTCTGGAACTACATCTACATCTATTGTCCTATATTACAATATATCACTCCAGTTAAGGGGAAGCTGTTTCATACTACCCTGTATATTTGCTCATAGGGCAGCAGTCACTTTACTGGATTCACAAATAAAATTTCAATAAACTTTTAAATTACTATCTTATTGGTGTTAAATCATGTCAGAATGCTCGTGATACTTTTCCATTATTGCATTTAATTAATTACCAAAACATTTTTCTCTGGCACACCATTATTCAGATCCAGAGCATGAAAATTATAAACAACAAATTTACACAGCATGGAAAACCAAACACAGGCACATATATTCAATATTTTGTCAATATATTAATATGTTTTTCCTTGGAAGTGCCATAAGTTACATACATAGTACTACACATTGCTTAAGTCAATACAGGTGTTGCACCATAACAAAAACTACATTTTTCAGTACACAGTGAACATGATGACATTTACTCTACTTGACTTCTCATTTGTTTTTACCAAGATTAAATCTCCTATCCTGAAGCTGAAACGTGGTATTTCCAGGTTGGAATATCAAAATTATTATGAAAATGATAGATTTCTACTCATCATAAATACAATGACTTGGCGACAGGTATGACAAAAAGAGTGTTACATAGAAACCGTCGGCCAAAAACTTCTTCATAAAACGACGATGCACACATATTCACACAAGCACGCACACAGTATGACACCAACATGACTGGTACCTCCAGCCACTCCAGTTTTATATTGTAGCCATGTTTCTTCTTTCTTTCTAATGCCTTTTTTTTCAACATTTCCTTGGCTTTCCTAATCTGTTCATCTTGGGCAATTTCGTTGAAAGTGGAAATTCCGTCTCTCCACCAATGTGTTAGTGGTTTCCTTCAAACACTAGTTCACAAGGTGCAAGATGTGGCAGCCACGCTGAGAAATGCATGAGCTGTTGATACAGACAACCCATGATAGCAGTGCCTGGCATCCACTGTTGCACCTACAAATTTACCATCAGAAAAAAATTTGGCAATGGTGTGATGTACACAGGAATGCACAAGACAAAGCAGAGACCAGTGCAAGCTCAGCAATGGACCTATCTAGATGTTTCTCCAGGCACGCAATTCTGCTTGCCATGTGCCACATGGATCAAGCTTAACATGAGCTCCCCACGTTGTTGTTGTTGTGGTCTTCAGTCCTGAGACTGGTTTGATGCAGCTCTCCATGCTACTCTATCCTGTGCAAGCCTCTTCATCTCCCAGTACATACTGCAGCCTACATACTTTTGAATCTGCTTAGTGTATTCATCTCTTGGTCTCCCCCTATGATTTTTACCCTCCATGCTGCCCTCCAGTACTAAATTGGTGATCCCTTGATGCCTCAGAACATGTCCTACCAACCGATCCCTTCTTCTAGTCAAGTTGTGCCACAAACTCCTCTTATCCCCAATTCTATTCAATACCTCCTCATTAGTTATGTGATCTACCCATCTAATCTTCAGCATCTTCTGTAGCACCACATTTCGAAAGCTTCTATTCTCTTCTTGTCTAAACTATTTATCGTCCATGTTTCACTTCCATACATGGCTACACTCCATACAAATACTTTCAGAAACGAATTTCTGACACTTAAATCAATACTCGATGTTAACAAATTTCTCTTCTTCAGAAACGCTTTCCTTGCCATTGCCAGTCTACATTTTATATCCTCTCTACTTCGACCATCATCAGTTATTTTGCCCCCCAAATTGCAAAACTCCTTTACTACTTTAAGTGTCTCATTTCCTAATCTAATTCCCTCAGCATCACCCGACTTAATTCGACTACATTCCATTATCCTTGTTTTGCTTTTGTTGATGTTCATCTTATACCCTTCTTTCAAGACACTGTCCATTCCATTCAACTGCTCTTCCAAGTCCTTTGCTGTCTCTGACAGAATTACAATGTCATCGGCGAACCTCAAAGTTTTTATTTCTTCTCCATGGATTTTAATACCTACTCCGAACTTTTCTTTCATTTCCTTTACTGCTTGCTCAATATACAGATTGAATAGCATCGGGGAGAGGCTACAACCCTGTCTCACTCCCTTCCCAACCACTACTTCCCTTTCATGTCCCTCGACTCTTATAACTGCCATCTGCTTTCTGTACAAATTGTAAATAGCCTTTCGCTCCTTGTATTTTACCCCTGCCACCTTCAGAATTTGAAAGAGAGCATTCCAGTCAACACTGTCAAAAGCGTTCTCTAAGTCTACAAGTGCTAGAAACATAGGATTGCCTTTCCTTAATCTTTCTTCTAAGATAAGTCATAGGGTCAGTATTGCTCACGTGTTCCAACATTTCTACGGAATCCAAACTGATCTTCCCCAAGGTCAGCTTCTACCAGTTTTTCCATTCATCTATAAGGAATTAGCGTTAGAATTTTGCAGGTGTTACTTATTAAACTGATAATTCGGTTCAAAAATTGTTCAAATGGCTCTGAGCACTATGGGACTTAACATCTATGGTCATCAGTCCCCTAGAACTTAGAACTACTTAAACCTAACTAACCTAAGGACATCACACAACACCCAGTCATCACAAGGCAGAGAAAATCCCTGACCCCGCCGGGAATCGAACCCGGGAAACCGGGCGCGGGAAGCGAGAACGCTACGGCACGACCGCGAGCTGCGGACAATAGTTTGGTAATTTTCATGTATGTCTACACCTGCTTTCTTTGGGACTGGAATTATTATATTCTTCTTGAAGTCTGAGGGAATTTCACCTGTCTAATACATCTTGCTCACCAGAAGGTAGAGTTTTGTCATGACTGGCTCTCCCAAGGCTGTCAGTAGTTCTAATGGAATGTTGTCTATTCCCAGGGCCTTGTTTCGACTTAGGTCTTTCAGTGCTCTGTCAAACTCTTCATGCAGTATCATATCTACCATTTCATCTTCATCTACATCCTCTTCCATTTCCATAATATTGTCCTCAAGAACATCGCCCCATTATAGACCCTCTACATACTCGTTCCACCTTTCTGCTTTCCCTTCTTTGCTTAGAACTGGGTTTCCATCTGAGCTCTTGATATTCATACAAGTGGTTCTCTTTTCTCCAAAGGTCTCTTTAATTTTCCTGTAGGCAGTATCTATCTTACCCCTCATGAGATAAGCCTCTACATCCTTACATATGTCCTCTAGCCATCCCTGCTTAGCCATTCTGCACTTCCTGTCGATCTCATGTTTGAGACATTTGTATTCCTTTTTGCCTGCTTCACTTGCTGCATTTTTGTATTTTCTCCTTTCATCAATTAAATTCAGTATCTCTTCTGTTACCCAAGGATTTCTACTAGCCCTCGTCTTTTTACCTACTTGATTCTCTGCTGCCTTCACTATTTCATTCCTCAAAGCTACCCATTCTTCTTCTATTGTATTTTTCCCCCGTTCCTGTCAATTGTTCCCTTTTGCTCTCCCTGAAACTCTGTACAACCTCTGGCTCTTTCAGTTTATCTAGGTCCCACCTCCTTAAATTCCCACCTTTTTTGCATTTTCTTCAGTTTTAATCTACAGTTCATAACCAATAGATTGTGGTCAGAGTCCACATCTGCCCCTGGAAATATCTTACAATTAAAAATCTGGTTCCTAAATCTCTGTCTTACCATTATGTAATCTATCTGAAACTTTTTAGTATCTCCAGGGTGCTTTCATGTATACAACCTTCTTTCATGATTCTTGAACCACTTGTTAGCTATGATTAAGTTATGCTCTGTGCAAAATTCTACCAGGCGGCTTCCTCTTTCATTTCTTAGCCCAAATCCATATTCACCTACTATGTTTCCTTCTCTCCCTTTTTCTACTCTCGAATCCCAGTCACCCATGACTATTAAATTTTCGTCTCCCTTTACTACCTGAATAATTTCTTTTACCTCATCATACATTTCTTCAATTTCTTCATCATCTGCAGAGCTAGTTGGCATATAAACTTGTACTACTGTAGTACAATTAACTTCAAAAAATTAAATTTTTTCTTAAGAAACTAGATATCTTGGGAAACGATTAACATCTCATTTCTATAAATAATTTAATAATAATTATGATACATTAACTATAAATTATTTATAAAAATCTTGGCTACAATAATGCGTTCACTATGCTGTTTGTAGTAGCTTACCCACACTCCTATTTTTTTTATTCATTATTAAACCTACTCCTGTATTACCCCTATTTGATTTTGTATTTATAACCCTGTATTCACCTGACCAAAAGTCTTGTTCCTCCTGCCACCGAACTTCACTAATTCCCACTATATCTGACTTTAACCTATCCATTTCCCTTTTTAAATTTTCTAACCTACCTGCCCGATTAAGGGATCTGACATTCCACACTCCGATCCGTAGAAAGCCAGTTTTCTTTCTCCTGATAACGATGTCCTCTTGAGTAGTCCCCACCTGGAGATCCGAATGGGGGACTATTTTACCTCCAGAATATTTTACCCAAGATGACGCCATCATCATTTAATCATACAGTAAAGCTGCATACCCTCGGGAAAAATTACAGCTGTAGTTTCCCGTTGCTTTCAGCCATTCGCAGTACCAAAACAGCAAAACAACATGTACCAAATTATTTGGAAAGTGAAGTCCATTTGTCTATCTTGTTACATTGCAACAGCAAAGTACAAGGGCATCCTGCAGGTCAGAAGACAGTTATCAACATCAGCTCATGCATTCATCATTTTCCAGCAGTTATACGATCAGATCATGCACTTGATCACAGAGGGGTGTACACCCTCCGAGAACAGTGTCTGAACATATCTATTGTGCAATACATATTAAATACATTATTAATTGATTGTGTATTCCTTTTCCACAGATAAATGTATTATTATGTGGAAATGTTTTCAGTCAATTACTGTCACCACTCCCTACACCCTGATACAGTGTGTGAGGGCAGCAATAAAATCAACTCAATGGACCACTGTCTTGTAAGAGGCAAACTTACTCATTCCTGCTTACTGGTGACCCTGATGTGATCTGTAGGCTAAACATGTGGTGATGAACTCTCATTGGCTTGTGTGATATGGAACTGCAAGTGGAGTGATGCTGACATCCTTATGTGCAAACATTAGCTTGTTAGCGAACCAACATGGTCACCCATAATTGCATACAAAAACCATTTGAAGTTTGAACATTCATTTTTTATGTCTTTCCTTGTAGTGTAGAGTTATTTTCATTGTATGCATTGCCCTCGTGTGAGAACTTGAGTCTAAGTGAAGATGGTGTCTTTAGAGAAGCTGTAAAAGGCTAAAAAATATATGCTAGTGTGCAACCAGAGGATTCAGGGTCAGATACAGGCATGCTCTGCATGCACGGACTCGATATGCCCAGAGACAAATTCATGAAAATTTCAGTGTGCAAAGCACTGCCACACCAACGCCTCCTACTGTCGCTGAGTGGCAACAAGCCTTGGTTGGGTGTTGGTCAGGCTGCCTTGCTTTTGGCCCGTGGTCCATTCATGTGGTTCAGCCAAGTGGAAGCAATCCTCTTGAGTAACAACATAACCTGTGGCCTCACCAAATTCAGGCACATCATAAGCTAACTCAACCAGAGCTATGCCACTCAAGTTCAGGAAATAACTAAGACCCCATCAACACAGTCCTCATAGCCCCACTGACTCAGTCCTCATATGAACAGTTAAAGGAAGAGCTGAATCACTGGATTTTGTTGTCACAAGAGCAATGTGTGGATCAGTTGCTACATCAACAGAAATACAGTGACAGAGGGCTATCTCAGTTTCTGCACCATCTGCGGAGCCTAGCACAGTCCATCGCAGTTCTAGACTCACTGTTGTGTGCTATCTGAGTGTGTAGCTTCCCAGCACAGGTGCAAGCAGTCATACCCACACAAACCGACATGCAGCTGGATGCCAGTGCCGGCTTGGAAAATCAGGTGCACGACACACTGATGACGGCATTCTGTACTGTAGCCATTGGCAGCCTACAACACCATTCCCTGACTCCCGTCGCAACAAGCATCTCCTGCATCCACCGCGTTAGATGCTGAGCTGCACCAGCCAGTTCACAACTTGACTGCACAAGTAGTAGCTCTCAGTTCTTAGGCTGATCAGTTGGCGCACTCCCAGACTGAGGGCAGCAGGCATCATACTGGCAGCCGATCCAGCTACTCCCAATCCAGCTCCCACAATATGCAACACAGCAGTAGCAGCTCTAGTGGTATGCTGCAGACATCAGATGAGCTGCCAAATAGCTTCTGCTGTCATCATGCCCACTTTGGAAACTATGCAACAAAGTGCCAGCTGCCCTGCTTGCACCCAAATGCCAGCTGCAACTGGGATTAGACGCGTCCAGCTGCAGAGCAATTTCAAAGCATCTCTTCATGTTGGAATGGGCTCGTGATGTCAGACACCTTGTAGACGTGGATTCTGACCTCTTAATATTCCTGTGAGCCATGCTGAAGAGCCAAAGGACCAGTGAGGTGCAATCTCTCACTGCTGTGAATAATTCAACAATCAAAATGTACAGCACACGCCAACAAAATTTGGATCTCAGGCTATGCCACACATTATTGTGGACATTCACTGTAGCCTGGTTGTGGATTTCCTTGGCCTTGTCAAGACTGCAAATGCACAGCTGATAGACACAACTACAAGTTCAGAGATAGTAGGGCAGCAACAGCGAGCTGCTTTCTTCAGCGTAAAATCAGTAAAGTGCCTTGCACTATACACTGACATTCTTAACGGATTTCTGGAGCTCACTCTCTCTCCTCGTACTCCTAGGGAAGTGGAACACTCAACACTCCACCACATCATAACCTATGCCCAGTCATCCCATTTTGTGCCATTCACGTCAACTCATGCCCAGCTGGCTTGCTGTGGCATAGACTGAGTTTGAGGTCATGTTGTGACAAGGCATCATCCAACTATTAAGATATCCATGGTCCTATGCCTTGTAGTTTGTCACTAAAAAAGACAATTTGTGGTGCTCACATGGAAACTATTGTGCCTTGAATTCATGAACAATGTCAGACCAGTTTCCAGTACCACACCTTAAAGATTTTAGTCACGCCTTGGCAGGCTCAGTAATTTTCAATAAAAGAGAGTGTGCTGAGGTGTTCCACAAATTTCAGAGGTGCACGAAAGCACTGAAAAAAGGTCAATCATCAGGCCATTTTGGCTCTTCAGGGGCACATACGTGACATTCGGCTTTTGGAATATTGTCCAGACCTGGCAGCATTTCCTGAATGGCGTCTTGCAAGGTTTATTATGTTGCTTCACATACAAAGACAACATCTGGTCTTATCAAAGTCGCCAGAGCTCCACCATTGCTACCTCACAACCATCTTCCAAAGTTTGAGAGGGTAGCATCATTATGAATCTTCTGAAGTGGGTATTTGGTGCCACAGAAATAAAGTTTCTTGGATACTTAATGCCACCAAGCGGATCCACGCCACTACCTGAGAAGGTTATGCCACTACCTCAGTATGCTGAACCTTTATCGGTGCCACCTCCCTAACGCTCTCATTGTGCAAGAGCTGCTGACAGCAGTTCTGTGTGGCCCCACTGTGAAGGAAACGACTCCTATGCACTATATGGATGCAATGGAGAAAATCTTCACCAAAACCAAATAAAACCTTGCAGAAGTAACACTGCTTGTGCACCCAGTGTACAATGCTGAACAGGCTGTGGTTGTTGGCAATAGCCAGATCACTACAAGTTCAGTGCTTCAGCAGCACATAGGCGGTAGCTAGCACCCATTGGTTTCTTCTGAGGGAAGCTAGCAACATAACAATCTACTTGGAGTGCCTATGACCACACATTTATTCCAGTGTATGAGGCAGTAAAATACTTCTGACCATCCGTGGGAGCCCGTTCCTTTGTTATTTACACTGACCACAAGCCCACCACTCAGGTATTTTGGGTCAACAACACCAAATGTTCACCATGCAAATTGTGGCAGTTGGAGTGCATGTCTCAGCACTCCACAGACATTTGCCATATTTCTGGTGCAGACCATGTCATTGCCGAATGTTTTTCCCGTGTTTGTGCCATTGTCCCTCCACCTGGGAACTTTCAGGATGTTGCTCAAGAACAGGAGAGCAACGAACAACCAGACAGCCTCTGCCATGACCCCTCCAGTGGCCCATGATTCGAACTAGACTCCACTCCCAGCTCCATCTGTAAGATGTGGTCTAATGTATCTACAACCAAACACTGCCTGCTTCTCCTAAAGAAATTCCACCTCAGTACTTTCAACCACACTCATGGACTATCACACTGCATTGTCAACACAACCAAGCCACTTGTTGCTGAGTCTTTCATCTGGCCAGCACTGGGCAAAGACTGCTGTCAACAGAAATGCAACTGCACCACATGCTAGTGTGCCAAACTCGAGACCATATCCATGCACCTGCCAGCACCTTTACCAACATGACACATGGCTTTGCTCATGTCCGTGTGGAAGTCATGAGCCCACTTCCTCTGTTCCATGGCAAGTGGTACCCAACAATGGTAGACAAATTCACTCGTTGGCCAGAGGCGACACCTATAGCAGACGTAACCACCACTGCTGAGACTGTCACCACCACCCTTGTTGACAACTGGGTGGCATACTTTGGGTGCCACAGTCACATAACAACAGACCGAGAACACCAGTTCCACTACACACTGTTCACTCACATCACTATGTACAAGCAGTTGCACATAACCACTACCTACAACTTGGCATCTAAGGGCATAGTGGAATGGCCCCATAGGATGCTGAAAGCTGTTCTCACTTGCCACAGCACTGCCTGGATGGAAGCATTCCCACTGGTACTCCTTGGCCTGTGAGGATCACCAAAGGAAGAGATTGGTTCTTCATCTGCCCGATCTTATCTATGGACAACAACTTGCCATTCCTGGAGATTTCATGGTGGAAGTACCACCACCAGAAGATGCCTCGACCCTGCTATTGGCAGAATGTCTGCACACCTGCATACCCATATGGCTTCGACCACACACACTGACGATGCATGGCACCCACAAATCATCTTTACACACTCTGCTGCACTGTACACATATAATGTTGCTTCAACCACACACACCGACATTGCATGGCACTGGCAAAGTATCTGTAAACATCAGTCTGCAGCACTGTACGCAAATAATGATGCACAGCAACACAGTACGCTATGCACTGTGTGATCAGCTGCAGTAAAAGAACATTTGACTGTCAAAAACAATGCCAAGCTGACTAAATTCTTCATCGAAGCAATGAAGCCAGATTTCATCTTGTCCACTCCAGCAGCTGGTCATTTCTTCAATCCTGTGAAAGACGACTTGTCGATGGACAATGTTTCCCCTGCTACTGGACAAGAAAGCCCTCCAACAATGACCATGTCTGCACCAGTCACTGTCACGTGGATGCTGCTTGCTGTCACTGCACCAACACATGTGCCTCATGTTCCCCCACCTTGCCCAGGTAGCCAACGTAGCACCCAAGGATGTGCTTACAACTGCTGCACCAAGCACCCCAACCTTTGGCACTGGTGGACTATGACACACACATCAGCTGCTGCATCCATTTCAACTGTCCATGCTGCATAATAATGACATCATGACACAGCCCACATGTGATCCAGCCAGCATGCAAGGTTATAATATGCTACCCCAGCCTCTGTTGGCTGTAGAGATTCTGTCTCCAATGGGCCATGTCATCAGCTGATTTCCAGCTGAGCTACAGTCATCACCTACCATTTCACTGGCAGCTTGTCTGTCACAGCTTCTGGACCCACATTCATGTCCCTTTGCCTCCACCATGCTGAGCATTGAGGCCAGATCAACTGCTACACTGGTTTCTGTGTTCACATTCTTGTCAAGCTCCAGACTTCACCCACTGCATCACCAGGCTAATACGTCCCTGTTTCAGGGCCGATGTTTGCATCACTATGTCAATGTACAAGGTTTCTTGTCTGTTCCGACTCTCTTAGTCCACTGCAAGCACTTCACCAAATGTATCCTGTAGACCCACTGATTCAGCTCATCTATGACTCCTAACAGTAGCTTCAACACCATGGTGAGGAGGTGATCTTCTGTTGGGTACCTGGCCACGATGGGATACGGGGCAACGACATGGCCAACAAAGTCACCAAGGAAGGATTTTGGGATGGTGCTGCCCATCAATGTCCCATCACATTGTGTGCCATCATCTAATTTCCTGACAGACACATCATGTGTCAGTGGGAGATTGAATGGTTGCACGTGACAGACAACAAACTGTGGTTGCTCAAATTGAACACAAAGGCTTGGAGGACTTCATGTCCGCCCAGCTGCTGGAAGAAGGTTCTGCTTAGCAGACTGCACATTGGGCATAGCCCTTTAGAACATGGCTTCCTCCTCTGGTGGTAGTATCCGCCACTCTGTGAAGTTTGTGGCATGTCATTTTCAGTTCAGCATATTGTGGCGACGTGTATCCTATATACTGATATTAAGGCAGCCCTCAGTCTTGCTGGAGATCTTCCCACCATCCTCGCAGATGCCAATTCCTGTGTAACAAGGGTGCTGAAATTTTGTGAACTGTCAGTCCTCATCCCTAAATTGGTGGGGAAGGGAGGCAGACTTTAATACATTATAAACTGCCTCCATCCCCACCCTTGAGATCTGCATGCTGACTTTTCATCACGGCACTGATGACCATGATGTCGAGTGCCCCCTCAACCCAAATCATCATCACCGTCATCAACTCGCCATCTTTATGGTGAATAGACATCTATTGTTTTCATAATAATTTTGATATTCCAACCTGGAAATTCCATTTTTCAGTTTCAGGAAAGGAGATTTAATCTTGGTAAAAACAAATGAGAAGTCAAGTAGAGTAATTACCATTATGTTAACTATGTACTGACAAATGTAGTTTTTGTTATTGTGCAACATCTGTATTGACTTAAGCAACATGTAGAACTATGTATATAACTTACGGCAATTCCAAGGAAAAATGTATTAATATATTTACAAAATATTGAATATATATGCCTGAGTGTTTGGTTTTTCATGTTGTGAAAATTTGTTGTTTATAGTTTTGATGCTCACAATCTCAAGTAATGGTATGCTAGAGAAAAAAGTTTGGCTAATTAACTAAATGCAATAAAGGAAATGTATCATGAGCATTCTGACATGATTTAAAGCCAGTAAGACAGTAACTTTGGGAATTCTAAGTACAATTTAGAAAATTTTATTGAAATTTGACTTTTGGATTCAGTAAAGTGACTACTGTGCTATGAGCAAATGTACAGGGTAGTTTGAAACAGCTTCCCCTTAACTGGAGTGATCATGTAATAAATTGTAATATAGCAATAATAAGTGATAACCTGCAGGATAATTTTTTTCAATTGTTTTACTCTAAGCTTGGAACAAAATGCACTATTGTTTTCAAATACAGTCTGATTCTTATGTAGTTTTTATGTAAATGTTTGCTGAGCACAAAAATTACTGCAGACATTGGGAATGAACTCACCACCTGGCTGCAGTAGGCTGTGAATAGAAGTGTGTCACTGCAATTTAACCATTTTTCTCAAAGACATTTTTGATCCCTACTAATAACTAATTTCTTTTTCCTTTTTCTAATTTCCTGACATATTTTCAGTACTATTATGTAAATGATATGTGGAGTACATATTCATATTTCAAGTGTGATTAGGCTTGCCCCAGTTAAATTTATTATTTGGATATGACTGATTCCAGAAGTAACATTAGTTTTGCAATAGAGCAGATTAATTTAAAGTTGCAGTTGATTTAAGTTAGCGCTGTAATTCAGTATCTGTAAAACTCTGTGATGTAATCAACATAATTCCATAAAATGACCCACACCATTTGTAAGCTAAGCATTCTAACTTTCCAGTAATGTGTCTGAAATTAGTTGAAACTAATTACCATGTGAAATAATTCAGCTTGAAATTCAGAGCCATGTCAGTTTCCATTGCAAATTTGATTATAACTATTGTTTGGTCATGAATTGTGACTACTTTCGTACTTTAATTTTTCTGTAGGTATCACATACAACATTAATCAACTAATTCAATAATTAATAAATTCATTAATTTACTCTAATTTGCAGTATGGTGCTGATACATGTAACCAGGGGGATCCAAAATGTGTGAGAATAATAATGTCCAGGTATTTTTTAAATTTCTGACCAGAACTATTTTCTGTACTCCAAAATTCCATTGGTCCCTGTAGTACATCAAAATCAGTCAAATCCAATCTGGCCAGTTTTTAAGCATTGTGGTTATCACGTAGGATCGGTTGGAGATAACACATGCTAAGTATTGAATACACATCTATTAATCACTGATAACATAACAAACATGACAGCTGAACAATTTACGTGCTGAAAGTGAAAGCTAGAACTTAGCAGTCCAAAGAAGTAAAGTCACATTCGTAATCTTTGTGCCAGCGCAGCAGTTGTAGGCAGTGGCCGGCGTGGGAAGTGGGGGCATCAGTGTCAGCAGTGCAGGAGTCCCATGGTTCCAATGGCGGCTCCACAGGCAGAGACATGTCAGCTGTAGGCAAGTCGCTAGCATTGAGAGGCAGCTCAGTGAGTGTCCATGCTGGTTTCAGTTGATTAACGGACACTGTCTGTGGCCGTCCATGTAGGTGGATGACGAACGTGTTCATACCGCGACGTAACATGTGGTGAGGGCCCGAATAAGGTGGCTGCATGGCTGCTCACACAGTGTCATCCCGCAGCATCACATAGTCATGCAAACCAAGGTCCTTGTGGATGAACACAAGCAGGGTGGTGTGGGGGTGGGGAAGGGGGTGTGGAGGTGTGCGACATGCATACAAACCTGCTCGACCAAGACAGGAAGATCCTCAGCTGCGGTTGATGGTGAATAATCGGCGAACTCAGAGGGAAGAAGGAAGGGTTCACAGTATAGAATATCAGCAAATGAGGCATTCAAATCTTCTTTATGGGCCCAGCAGGACTCGTGGGAGGGCCTCCGACCATATGCAGCCGTGGCACATTAGCGCGGCCTTGAGTGTCCGGTGCCACGGATCGACCAGGCCGTTCGCCAGCAGGTGGTAAACTGTGGTGTGAAATTTGGCTACACCGCAGAGTCGTGTAAAGAGAACAGACTCAAACTGGCGTCCCTGGTCGGTTGTGAGAGATAGGGGACAGCCGAAGTGAGCAACCCATGCTGAGATGAAAGAATGGGTGACAGTCTTGGCCGTGATGTCAATAAGTGGGGCTGCCTTGCCTCAGCAGGTCACATGGTCGATGATCAATAAGATGTATCTGTAACCCTCAGAAGGGGGCAGGGGACCAGTGACGTCAATATGGACATGCCGAAAACGCCCCTTTGGAATGTAAGACTTGCCCAATGGAGGTTGAGTGTGCCTGTTGACCTCACTGGCTGGCATGGGATGCATGCGTGGCTCCAAGTGCGACAGTCATGCTTGACACCAGGCCAGACAAAGTGCCCTGTAACCAGCCGCATTTTGGCTCACATCCCAGGGTGGGCTAACCGGTGCAAAGCAGGAAAGACCCAATGCCGAAGGGCAGTATGGACCAGGGGTCAGAGTGTGCCCATAGAGGTGTCACAAAGGACAGGGATCATTGAACCATGTAGTATATGGGGCTGGACAGAGAGCAATGATTCGCTGTCTGATATTATTCACTGTATATCATCATCATTGGCTTGTAGTAGGGCGAGCTCCTCCAGATTTAGCGGTGCGGTTAGCACGCAGATGTGGCAATGGTAGTCTGCCACAATGTTCTCCACACCGCGGATATAGCACGCGTCGGAAGAGTGCTGACGGATGTAGTCCATATGGCGGAAATGTCTTGGCAGAAGGTCCTTAGCCAGATTACAAATAGCATCCATGAGTGGCTTGTGATCTGTATAAATTGTGAAAGGTCACCCCTCAAGGTCACTATGGAAAGGAGCTCATGGTTGAAAGCCAACTACTTGCACTGGCTCTTAGTCAGTTTCTTGGAAAAGAAGCAGAGGGTTTCGGTGAAGTCAGCTGTGTGCTGTTGTAAAGCAGCACCCACAGCTGAGTCACTGGCAACAGTCATGATCAGGACACGGGCCTCAGATCAGGGTGGGTGAGTGTGATGGCTTTGGTGAGGGCAGTTTTAAGGTTACCAGAATCATCGAGCATGGGTTTGGTCCACTCCTACTTCTGTTTCCTCATATTGTTTTTGCTGGAGATGGTGTCAGTGAGGGCCATTTGGATGGAGGCAGTTTGAGGAATACGGAGGCGGTAAAGGTTAGCCATACCCAGAAAACGATGGAGCTGAGCATAATCCTCAGGGAGAGGAAGATCAAGTATGATTTTGACACGAGAACTCGTCAATCGGAGGCCGTTGGCAGAGACAGTGTGGCCTAGGAAGGTAATTGATGTGGAACACAGTTGAGATTTATCATTGTTGATCACCACGTCATTGGCAGCAAAAGCTGAACAAGCTGCGTTGAGGTGAACTTGAGGCTCCTCAGCGGAGGAGGAAAAGATCAGTATATCATCTACATAAGCATAAGCACATGGCAGAGAGAGCAAAATGGAATCAATGAACTGCTGCCATGTCTCCAGAGCATTTTCCAATCCATAAGCTTGTAAAAGTATTCAAATAGGCCAAAGGGTGTGATGATGGCCATCTTTAGAATATCCAGTGGGTGCATAGGGATCTGATGATACAGCATGGGACAATCTAAAACAGAGAAAATCCTGGATGCGTGGGATGGGGTAGTTATTGATAATGGTGCGAGCATTAAGAGACCTGTAGTCCCTGCACATGCGTAAGGTGTGGTCCTTTTTGGGAACAAGGTTAATAAATGAAGACCAGTTGCAATTGGAGGGGCGGAGGATGCCCAAAACCTCAGATCATGAATGATCTTCGCATGCAGAAGTTTGGAAGCATTAAGGTGCCTAGCCTTATCACAAACGGGTGGGCCATCGGTGATGCGAATTCTATGACAAGTGCCATAACTGACGGCAATAGGGTTCAAGAAGCTATCCGCAGGCAATGTCGGTTCATTGACCTTGGTGAACTGGGGCAGCGTAGACTGAGCGTTGGCTGAAGTCAGTGATAGAAGACGTGATACAGGAGCAGAGCATGCAGATGCGTCTTGTAGATTCGTCTACGGCAGTGAGAAAACTACAGCAGGTGGTGGAATGCTCGACAAAGGAGCCGACTGGTGAGAAATCACTGTAGAGGCATGTGATGGACTGCCTTGTTGTAGGTCTGCAGATATGCAATGTATGGTATGCCGTGCATGTGACAATTCTGGGGAGGCAGAGGCAATGCGGGTGCACAAGGCATTGTTCTGGGTGAGGAATTCTTCGATTTGTGAGCGCATGTCTGACAGATCAGAGAGCTGTGTAGTAATGCACTCAACCAGGGATGCACATGTGGAAAGCGAAGCCTGGAAGGCAGAGAGCAAAGTTGTGCTGAACTCATATGGGCACGGAACTGTGAGCCAGATGCATGGAGGAGCATGGTGGCCTGCAAGTCAGGTGAAAGTTCATAATGGTGTAGAAAATGCAACCCAATCACAGGTTCATCCACGTCGGCAATGTGGAAGATCCAAGGGTAGGTGTGAACCAGTGATAGGTGAAGCGACATCTTGATAGAGCCATGGACCACAATAGGAGAATGATTGGTGGCGATCAAGGCAAGGGTAGAAGAAGATAGGGTGTCAGCAGCATGGGCCAGGATTATACTAATGTCAGCGCCAATTTCGACAAGAAAGCGGATGCCCATTGATATGTATGTAGCATAGAGGCATCACATCACTGAAGCAAGTGGTGCAGCAGTGCAGCATCGGATGATAAGAGCTGTGAAGGAACGTGATGGGACGTGGCACCTAAATGTGCCCGCTGGTCTCATTTGGGTAGGCGCAAGGTGTGTGGCAGTTGCGGGTGGCGTCCCTGTAAGTAGCATGCAACCAGCACTGCAGGTAGACCAGTAGGCAGAGCAGTGCAGTGCAGGAGGGGCCGCAGCTGACTGCGTCGGGGCCAGTAGCCAATCGGGTTGCTGCTTGGGCAAGATCGGCAGCTGTCAGGAGCCTGCTAGCAGTTACTCCTGTAGGCTACTAGGTGACAGCTCCTGACTGGCAGCTGAGGTGCCAAGGTGAGTGCGCTGGCCTCTGCTGGCAAGGTGCAGAACAGGAGGTGCAGGTGTGCCAACTGAGGGTGATGGAGATGTCGTTCATGACAGGCAGTGTTGGTGACGAATTACAGCGTGAGCCATGCATAAACAAACCTCAAGTGGGTCAGCATCGTGAGACAGTAGATGAAGTTGCAGATCCGAAGGCATCTTGGCCATCCACAATGTCCAAAGTACAGTGTCAGGTAATGCTTGATCGTTGATTAATGCACGTAGGTGCCACCAAAGCTGTGATGGGATGCAGTTGTTGAGGTGCTTGTCATGAATAATGTGGTGGATAGCCTCCGCTGGAGGGCAAGGAAGGTGCTTGATGAGCAGCGCTTTCGCCATCGAATATTTGTGTGAGGCAGGCGGTGAGAGAAGAAAGTCGCCGATGAGGTCCATATGAATGTGGAGGTGGCTCACCAGGCAGACAAAATAGTCGTTGACATCCGAAATGCCGTGGACGTCCAGTAGGTGATCCACCAAGGTGAACGAAGTCCTTTGGTTATCTTTTTGCAAAGCAGGTGGCTTAGGAGACCTTCCGGATAACACCCGTTGAGGCAGCACCAGCAGATGGACATCGGTGTGAGCAGAGCAGGACACCTCTTACACTGGAAGTATGGTAGTGGTGAACAGTTCATCACCCAAGGGCTGTGTGGGGCAGTGGCTGCATGCAGCACACAGTGCAGAGGGAGCAGGCATATAAGTCAGCACAGTGTGTCCAATCTGCAAGCCCGATGAAGAACACAGTGCAGGTGTAATGGCCAGTGCTGTTGCAATAGCAGGTTGGAGGCATTCATGGTAAAGCCACGGGGCGGGGGGGCTGACCCAGTAATGGTGCAGGGGGAACGGCCAGTGCCGTTATGAAACTGAGCGGAAGGTGATTGTGGTGCAACCACGGTATGACGGTTGCAGAAACTGGTGCGGTCAAGGCGACTGGCATGGCTGAGATGGCGTGCGGAAGGATTGATGTGACACTGTGCATATTAGAATGTGCTACCCTGTGAATAGAAGTGTTCAATTGACAGTTCTGGAACTCCATCACCACCACCATGTCTTTAACTGGAAGGTCGTCCACATTGTCATTGTTGTGGCTGTTGTGCTGCCATGCTAGGCAGTGACCACGTTGTGCCAGTTAAGGTCAGGTGGCCACCGGTGTGGCTGGTCGTAAATAATTGTTCACTTTTAACCAAATTCAAAGTAGATACATTTGTCCACTTGTGATCGCAAGCATAGTACTGGTAAATCCATCGTGGCGGAAACAATGCGGGCTGGTGCACAAAGTTTGTAAATGACGAAAACGAGCACAAAATAACTCATGATGAGACAATGTCAGTGTTGGGGTCACTACTGTGGTTATCACATTAGACTGGTTGGAGCTAACACACGCTAAGTATCAGATACACATTTATTAATAACTGATACATAACAAACATGGCAGTAGAACAAGTTATGCACTGAAAGTGAAAGCTGGAACAAAGCAGTCCAAAGAAGTTAAGTCACAAAGATAGGGTGTTGTGACTCGCTGATCATTCAAAGTGCCGCCGCGCAATTACGCGCGTTGTCTACATGTGGCGCTGTCTGCCAGCCATGCAGCAGCCGCGCCACCTAAGCGGCCAGCCAGCCAGCGGCCGCTAGACTTCGACTCAGTGCGCATACGAATGTGACAGTGTTCACATGTCTTGCTTTGTCAACTTGCTAGTGACTTATATGTGTTGTGTCATTTTGAAATATATGTGTTCAACTTGACATTATAACAATTGGCGACGAGGACGGGATTTTTCCTTTTCATCGTTGACCCACAGGTTTCCATGGCTACTGTCGAGCGACTATTGCAAGGTCTCATTGAACAGCAAACACTTCTAACATCGGCGATTCGCGATTTCGTCGCGGCGTCAAATGCAGGGCGTTCCTCGTCGTTGGCTATACCTCCTTTTCCTCCTTACGACGAGACGGCGGAAGACTGGTATGATTATGAAAAACGTCTTCGACAGCACTTATTGGTATTTCATGTCACAGACGAACAAACATGTAAGTCTCTGTTCCTTTCATGGATTTCACCTCAAATGTATCAGTTGTTGTCGCAATAGGCTCCTTCGAAAGATGCTGCGTCTTTGTCCTTTGCTGAAATGTGCTCACTTCTGTCTGTATATTTTCAAAAGCAAACGCATGTGGTAGCCTCTCGTGTTGCCTTTTATCGTTGTCAAAAACAACCACATCAATCCTATCGCACTTGGGCTGCTGAACTTCACGGCCTCATTCGAAAGTGCCAATTTGTTACAAAGAATCCTATGCCGATTCTATGGTACGGGATGCTATTATCCGGTCGGCGCCCGACAAAGAAGTTCGGCAACGTGCCCTTCAGTTGGAAAATCCGACTCTAGATGAAGTCCTATCCATCGCACAGTCTTTTGAAATTTCTCGCGCCGCTGTGGCACAAATAGAGGTGTCGGGTGACGTCGGGGAAATACAACCTCTGTGCGCTGTTGACGACGCGTGCGGTGCGTCCCCGCCGGCCGACGTGGCTGCAGTACTCTCCCACACGCAGCCTCGGCCTAACCGTAAACAACCCTCTAAGAAACTGTAGCAAAACCCCCTGCAACTTCCTTCATGTCCGAGGTGTTTTACGAAACATTCACGCGAGGATTGTCCCCAACGTTGGGTTGTGTGTCACAATTGCAAAAAGAAGGGACATGTGTGTTCCGTTTGCAAATCCGACCGCATACATGATATTCATGAACATGATGCTGATTCTGATTCTGTATTGTCTGTCAGTTGTACTTCTTCCCTTTCAGGGAAGTTATTCCTCACTGTCCAAATACTTGGTCGAGATGTTCGCATGCAGGTGGATACTGGTTCTGCTGCCACTATCATTAATTCTCAGACGTATCTTCAGTTGGGTTCGCCACTCCTATCACCTGTCACTCGGCAATTACAGACACAGAGTAAACAGAAGATTTCTCTCTTGGGACAATTTAATGCTGAGGTATCTTACAAATCCGTCGGTCTCACTGTTCCCATATTTGTGGTCGACCAGAGTAACGCAGAGAATCTTTTTGGTTTCGATGCCTTTCGCGTTTTTGGGTTCTCCATAGATGACTCTCTCTGATGCTATTCCTTATGCTCAATTGGATTCCTTGTCGACAACATTTTTGTCCCTTTTTTCTCCTGGGTTAGGCTGTGCAAACGACTTTGAAGCTCATATCACGCTCAAACCCACTGCTCGGCCTAAGTTTTTTTGGGCTCGGCCCATTCCTGTGGCCCTTCATGATCGGGTAAAACGGGAGCTGGATCGTCTCACTGATTCAGGGGTCTTGCTTCCTGTCACTTCCAGTGAGTGGTCCACTCCTGTCGTTGTCGTTGCTAAGCCCAATTGTGATATTCGTCTCTGTGGTGATTTTAAGGCCACTGTGAATGCACAATGCTTCATTGACACTTACCCTATTCCCCGACCTGAAGAATTGTTCACTAAACTTGCAGAAGGCCAGTATTTTACTAAAATTGACCTGTCAGAAGCTTATCATCAACTTCGTCTCAACGCTGCTTCCTGGCAGTTTCTGTTCCTTAACACGCCTTTCGGCCTCTATCAATACCAACGATTGCCATTCGGGGTTGCCAGTGCCCCTGCTCTCTTTCAGCGATTCTTGGAACAATTATTGCTCCCTGTCCCTGGGTGTAAAAATTACATGGACGACATTGTTGTCACTAGCTCCACCACTGAAGAACATCTTCAGAACCTCTGCACACTTTTTCATGTCTTACAGACTGCCGGTCTGAAGTGTAATATTCAGAAATCCCACTTTTTTCAGGCATCTATCAAGTACTTGGGGTTTCAACTCTCTCTGGATGGTATTCGTCCACTTCAGCACACTGTCGCTGCGATCGATGCCCTTCCTCGCCCTACATCTGTTAAGGAACTGCAGGCCTTCTTGGGGAAAATAGCATACTATCACAAGTTTTTACCGTCTGCTGCATCAGTGGCTCAACCGTTGCATCGCCTGTTGCATAAAAACGTGCCTTTTCAATGGTCCGTGTCATGCGATGCGGCTTTCCAGAAATTGAAGACTGTGTTGAAACAGGCCCTGTGCCTGGCTACTTATCGACCTGGCCAACATCTTGTTCTTGCCACAGACGCCTCTCAATACGGGTCAGTGCAGTCCTTGCGCACTGTTTTTCTGATGGCTCTGAACAACCCATTGCTTATGCCTCCAAAACACTCACGGATGCCCAACAAAAGTATTCTCAAATTGAAAAAGAAGCTTTGGCCATTATTTATGCTCTTCATAAGTTTGGTGTTTTTCTGTATGGATCCAAATTTCATCTTGTTACGGATCACAAACCACTTGTTTCCTTGTTTCATCCATCATCGTCACTTCCTGACAAGGCTGCACACCACCTCCAGCGTTGGGCCCTTTGCTTGTCTCGTTTCAATTATGAGATTCATTTCCAGGCGACGTTTCAACATACGAATGCTGATGCCTTCCCATGGGTCCTGATCTGGCATTCGATAGGGATGAACTTTTGTGTTTCCACCTGGATGTTGCCAAGCAGCGGGTTGTGGACGGGTTCCCCATCACCGGGGACCGGCTGGCGGTGGCTACGGGTTCTGATCCTACCCTCTCCCGGGTTTTACGCTGTATTCAGAAGGGTTGGCCAGATCATCCGTCCGCTTAGACTTCTGACCCATTGCGGAACTACTACGCTTTTCGCTACCACCTCATGGCTAGGGATGGTGTTATCCTCCTTTCCACTGACAATGCTTCATCGCATGTTGTTGTACTAGGTTCAGTTGAAAATTCAAGATTGAAAAGTCAACCTGTTACACAGCTTATTTCAAGGTGGATATTGAGTTTAGGTTCAGTTGAAAATTCAAGATTGAAAAATCAACCTGTTACACAGTTTACATCAAGCTGTAAAAATTTAGCTTGAATTAAAATAATTTTCCCAAGCTTGAAATAAACTGTAATTCCCCTGGAAGGCTGTACAGCAGATGCGCGCACAGCATAGCTTCCATAGACGTCCACGGGAAGCGCCACAAGCGTTTATAAGCCTTGCACTGACTCTGCTAGGTTTACGGCCATTTTATTTTTGTGATGTGCGTTAATGATTGTTGACTGTTGTGAAGTTTGTTTTATACTGGAAAATAGTTCGGAAAGTGTGTAGCGTCCCCTGCCTTACTGCTACACCGGGTCTGAAGAAGATATATAGTGTATTACAGATACGCTGGTGCATTTTTCTATAGTGGTACGTTAATATTACAAATGTTATATATTATTACGTAATGTGAAGAAAGTGAAATGGATTACCAACTAAGAAAACATATTACAAGTTGTTCAGCAAAAAGAGGTCATTTTAAACTAGCTCTCTAGTACGTGGCACCAATAAATTAAAACTTAATGTTATTTTACCTTTTTAAAATCTCGCCTTTTTATATATATCGCCCTATTACATTTGTTTACTTGTAAATACTTGCATGTGTCACACCATCAATGAATAATCGTGAAGTGTGAAAAGTTTCTTTGAGAATAGAAATAGTAATGACATGGTGAACGGGAAAAAGTGCATCAAGAACCAGTCACTACATAGGTGTCAGTCTTTTTTATTTGCGTAGCTTTGACTGGTGTTCAGTTGCTCTTAATTTTGTTGTTCCCTAGGTGAAATAATACTGCAAGGCCTACTGGTACGTCTTACTTTTATTGTTATTTGTATGGCTGAAATCCAATAAAAGGCAATATTAAAATATGACAAGGAGAACATTTTTTGTTCTTTTACATTTCAGTTCCACTGAACTGGTAATTTCTTAAATTCATTTCGATTTCATCTTTTATTTCATTTTGATTCAGTTTTACTCACCCAAAAATAATTGTGGATAGAATAAAACGTCTACATTTTTCTAAACGGTAGTTTCCTTATAAGCTTACAGTATGAGGTGTGTATGATTTCAAGTAATTGTTTCTTTATAATTCAGATTAAATGGCCCTGAAAGTGTTAGAAATAGTGATGTGTGGCTTCTTCATGAAGTCATTGCAAAATTACGCAAATGTCATCTTTACTTTAAAAATTTCAAACAAAAAGTTATTTCAAATTACTTTAAAAACGCTTTGGAATGAAGTCAGCAGAAGCATCTGCTTACTCAGTGACGTTTATACTACTTAATGATTCTTACTACATCAGTGAGTTTGAAGTTATTTTGCTAATCTGGGGCATAAATTATATTTAGGTTGATCAGTTTCAACTTTTTACATTTTTTATGTTTAGGTATGGCTAACATTTTCTTTTACCTGTTACAGGATCATTATACCAGCAGAAGTCAGCGATATTTGATCCTGCTCTGGTCTGTGTGCTGGGGCCGGAGGGGCTTCAGAATAATTAAATTTTAAAATAAAACAATTTTAAACACTTTGAAAATAGAAAATTTTAAACATACACGTCTTGATAATTTTTTTCACACCATTTCCATTGTGATATTTATTTAATTAATTAGGTTCAATAAATTCAGATTAATAATTATGTTGCTTAAAACAGGCTGTAAATACCAGGCTGTATTCCAAGTGTGTAGACACAGCTGGAGCCAAACTTGATAAATAAAGCTTGAAATATAGCTTGAACTCTGCCAACTTTGATGTTTGTTTCAAGCTTGAATCCAACTGACAGGCCTGAATATTCCAGCTTTGATCAAGCTTATATACTTGAATTTCACATCTGGAAACAAGTTTGAAACCGGCTTACTGTGCTATCTGGGACAGTATGCAGTGGAACTTACCTGTTTTTGTAGTCTCTCCTTGCCAGCCTTGATCACCACAAAGCTGAAAGTTTGAATGTGGGATGGTGTTTGTTCACTGATGAACTCGACACCATATTTTGTATGACAATAACAAGAAGGACTTTCAGTCTAATTTAAAAATACCACACACATATTTATTATTTGTTAAATTTACTTATTAATAAATTTGACCAATTTTTACACTATGAACATTAATTACAGCACAACATGAAATACGTGAAATGTATTTGCATTTGCAGATACCAATCAGCTGTATAATGGGATGATGACAAAATCTGTGCCTGACCAGGACTCAAACCTGGATGTCCCACTGATCACATGTGGTCACCTCACCATTAGGTTATCCGAGCACGATACACGACTAGACCCAAACTTCCGTAAGTCGTCAGTCACACGGTTATAACCTGTATTAGTGCATCCATTATGTATATTCCTGTACAGGGGAGACACTGTACGTGAAAGTCGTTTGCCAAGCTTGGCGGATAAATACGATATTGCAACATTGTGTTATTCTGAATTATGATGCAATGTTCTTTCAGACATGTGTGTCACTGAGAATCTCTGAACTCTCTGCACTGGTGTCAGGAAACTGACTAAACAGCTGCTGAAGTTGCAACTGCAGAATGCTGCGGCAGATGGCTCGATTGTGCAAACTAGCTACCGACTCCAACTTGAAAATCGTGAACCCAACTGGACAGAGTTTTGCCAGTTCCACGGACATTACGGTTTGCAAGATATAAAGTGGAAAGCACCTGCTCTCACCAAAATGCCTCACTTAATCTGTTTTAGGTTCAACTGATTGTTGTGTCTGTAAGCAGCACCTACCTCCACAGGCTGCTGTTGGGAGACATAAGCAACATATAACTAAGGATGATGCTACAATATGTGAGTCGGCTTCCCCAGCAGTGCACACATTTGCATCATTGCAAAGACTGTTCAGTTCTGACAGCTGTACAGGGCTGACGTGTTTAGTTGACACTGGGTTGGATGACAGCACACTGCCTGGTAGTACCTTACCCAACACCAAATGCACCAATGCAGTTCCTTTAAAATGGTCAACAACTCTGCTATACAAACATATGGACTAAAAACGATGGTGTTCGACACTGGACTCTCTGCCAAGTGCGAGCAGATCTGTGTGCTAGTCAATATTGACTAATCTATTGCACACACTGATGTTCTTATGAAAAATGTGTTGAACATGGACTTACTCAATGCACACCTCACTCATACCACTGACAGCCACATTATTCCCAGAGTCAGTGGACTATTGGATTCTTAAATTCAGAGCAGAGTGTCTAACCTCAGCAACCCTAACCAGGAGGGAAACAGAAGCTGGTGGAAGCAGTATCACAGCAACCTGGAACTGGCTATCTATAACATGGTGCAGAAGACTGAACCAAATAGGTATCAATCAAATGAATTATGTAGAGAGACAAAGTTCTGGAGGCTGCTATTTTAGAAGCAGAGTCCAACCTTCAGGCTGCTCAAAATACAACAGAACAGCTCACAGTACAACAGGGAGCCATTTCTTTATCCCATGTTATTATGACCCGTGATATATAGGGGTACTTCACATCTGGACAATGTCAGGTCTGCCAGACTAAGGCCATCTTTGGAGAGATGTTACAAGAAGGAGTTATCCAATCTGGCACAACAGCTCCAGAAACATGTTGCAAAACGTCACACCACTCCAGCATCACAGCCCAGTACACGCCTACTTTTCATGAACAAGTCTCTTGAAAACTATTCCCACATTGTGCTGTGCATGGACATTGTATGCTCACCTCTACAGCCTCCATTTTACAATGTGACACACACTTGGTGGATATTCTTCTCCAGGAAAGGCCAACCCAAGTCTCCATCAAACGGTCAAACCTGTTTGGGTGATTTCTACATCTACCAGCTCTTCCCTGACACCCTCACATGCTCCATGCTCCTGTGACAAGACTGTGACCCTGGTATCTCCAGTCAGCTGTGTCATCCCTGAAATTCACACCATAGGACTGCAGGCATCATTGGAGTTATTCACCAGCTGACTTTTCCCCGGTGTTCACATATGTGCAGAATTCGAGGTCAAATTTAAGTACCCTGGTATCCCTTGTGCTATGCACTTTCGAGGAGAGGGGCTGTGTGGGAGTGACATATTTGATGATCTACAATGCTCTGTGCACAGTGTATCTTTATAAAACTACATTCTTTGTTTACTGTTTTCAGTTGGCATTCACTGATGATAGACAGGTCCTTCTGTTTTGGTTATTCTAACAAGTCCATTTACTGCTGCACGATATCTGTATACATGTTGTTTATGTAGTATGATTGCTCCTACAAATTATGATGATGGTTAATTTCTTCACACCAACTTTTTAATGGTCATGAAATCCATACTCCTTCAAGAGAAAGACTTCAGGAATATGTCACCCTATAACCACCCAGTGCACAATAGACAGACACCAAATGCGTATTACATATTACTCCATAACTCTCCAACTTCAACTCTTGTTTCGAAACCAAGGGTATAAAAAGTTCACATACAAAGATATGCATAAACAGTTAGTGATTCTTGATCAGAGAGATACAGGCAATTAATATTTCATAAACTAAAGTATTTTGTGTCAGTTTCATCTTTTTAAATAATTATGGAAAACAATACATCTAATTATAATATTGAACTACAAAATTCATAACTTTAAATAATTATGTGTTGAATTTTTGATATTTCGCAAGTTAAGCAGTTCCATTACAATATACAAAAAAAAATACCAATTTGGGGAGTCAGAAAACAATTATAATAGTTAATGTCTCCTGGAATAATCTGATTCACAATGTGTAGCATATTAATACAGACATAGTTTTGCCATAGTTCTACATAGAGTAAATTTTCTCTAAAATGTACTTCATGTCAAGTAACATTATTCTGATAATCTAATTTTTCCATTTTTACCTCCACCGTTATATATAACTTCATATTCTCTTCTAAAATTCAAACTACAGCACCTAAATAATATGTGTAAAATGAATTGTTAATCTTATTTCTAAATCTTTGGCTTCATTCCTAAGTTATGTACTAACTGCATTTGTAAGTCATTTACTGACTCTCTTTCTCCATCACAACAGGCAATGAAAGCTCAATGGTACTGACTGACCACTATGTAATCCTCAGCCCATAGCATCACAGGATATGGACATGGAGCAGCATGTGGTTAACACACCAATCTCATGGCTATTGTCAGTTTTTATGAACAGAGCTGTTACTTAGGAATAAAGTAGCTCCTCAATTGGCACGCAGAGGCTAAGTGCACCCCTCTTGCCGACAGCATTTGCCCAACCCATCCAAGTGCTAGCTGACAGAGACTTTGGTGATCTGACAGGAACAAGTGTTACCACTGCAGCAAGGTCATTGGCTCATTTTCTGACTAAGTGAGTAAATATTTCTAAGTGTAATTAAAATGAATACTTAAAAGGACATGCACAAAACAACCCCATAGGATGTCTTGAATTATATGTAAGAACATGAATAAAATCAATGCTACATTTCATGAACAGTTCTCCAACATTTTGAAAAGCTTAATGACTGAAACCACATCCATTATATGCTGGTAACATACTGAAAAAAATCATCTGCTTAATTAATCATATATTACAATACAGTCAACACTTGTTTACAAGAGAGATGGCCATTATAACAGAAGAATTAGTGAATTGACAGGACAGCAGCAGAAAAATGGAGAACAGCACTTCATGACTCAGAGCACTGTGCCTGCCAAGGATATTATTCACAAAAAGTGTGAACCCTTCTGATGTGCATTACTTCAGTGAACCATCTGTGGTTCAATTTTACCTTTAATTTTTCTTAAATTTAGGAGATTTAGAAAAAGTTAAAAACAGGTGGTGTATGTCCACTACCTAAGATGTTCTGCGGTATATGTGTAAGAATTTGAAAATTCCAGATGTTTTCTGTGTAGATATCTCATTGGTCTTTACTCATACCAAGTCTCCTATTTTGACCTTGATATCTCTAACTGTAGCATTATAGCTTATTTTCCTAGCTAGGATATATTTTTCTATTTACTACTTTACCAGTTTTCTCTTCTCCTCAATGGTCGTGCCTTGTTTGGGTGGAAACTTTCTTCAACAAAGTTCTTTGTTCTTAACCCTGTCATAATTTCAGCAGAAGTGACCCTGGTAGTGTCATGTTTTAAACAGTACATTATACTTTCAAAATATTTCAACTTAATTCTCTGAGAACTAGGATGGTGGTTACAACATGTTCTACAGAATTTCCCCAAATGTGCCATATAACATTTTACTGGATTGCTGGCCAGATGGCAAGCTGTTGTGTACTTTAGTTCAACCCTAGATTGCACCATTGTATTTTTCCATACGTTACACTCAAATCTGGACCCATTACCTGACAAGATATCCTTAGGTTTACCTACACAAAATAATTTTCAACCATTTTTATCCCTTACTGCCTTGCCAGTGGACTTTCATGCAGGGTACAATTTAATACATTTTGAAAAATATGTTCACTACAAAAAAAAAAAAAAAAAAAAAAAAAAAAAAAAAAAAAAAAAAAAAAATCCACCACCACCAACTCACAAAGCTTTTTTTTAATGGGCCAAACTGGAGTAATGCCATCTTTGATCTTATAACGTATCAGTATTGTACTCCTTACAAATTACTGGCTTTTGGAATTTTTAGAGCCAAGCATATCTTTCTCTGAGGGAACATTGTGTCTCCATATAATGACAACACTCCACTGCTACTGATCAGTTGCCATCTTGGCATGAGGAAGAGAGTCAGTGTAGGATGTCTGTATGGAACAGTCACATACTTCACACTGCAAATATGCAGTATGCAGAATTTATTAGAAATTGGAATTAATATTAAAAGCATTATGTTGGTTAGCAGAAGAAAATTATTTCAGTTATTTTGCAGAAGTGCCCGGGATTAATTAAGAGATTTATGGTTGTGTAGTGTCATGTTTGATAATCAGTAATTGTTGTGAAAAAACAAATTGTTAGTAGAAAATATATGAAAAGGCTTCCATGATCAGTGAAGACCTGATTAATTATTGTCAAAATGCAGTGTAGCAATGGTTACTCCAGTGTGAATGTGAAACCAACATAACTGTTAAATGAGGCCAGATGACTGAAGGCATTGTTCTCGAAATGTGTTACATGTAAAGGGAATAACATATGAAAAGTAATTTGAATTGTACTGTTATCATTTCAAACTGATTCTCTAATTAAATAACTCTGATATTTGAAAGGTATCAGAGACAAATATTCATTCTAGACTCATGATCAGGTTATTTTCATAAGAAAGCATGATCTCTGTGTAAAGCTCCCACACTTGCATCTGGTAGTCTGATGGCTGAAGAATATCAGCTTGAAAACACATTTAATGATGAGAGAGAGAGGAGCTTTACAGTTGCATTGGGCCTTTATTTTCCAAACTTCAATCTTTCGTGTTGTGACACTTCTCACATGTCCCTATATCTTCCTACACCTTCCATATTACTGAAAATAACTACTGCCATTAACTTTTACAAATTCTTTTGAGCCCCATAATGTTCATATGTTAAACGTATCTAGTCAGTGAGCACTTGTGTATAAACATCTGGCCAACATACATTTCACTCATCTGTGTTTTCCTGTCTTTGCCTAAGCAGTACCCCTTCAAATGCCCAGTAATACAGGCTGTCCCAATCGAAAGAGGCCTCAAAAACAAACATATGCTTAAATTGCACTTGAAGGCTTTGCATAAAAACAGGAAATGAAATGAATATGTCATATCTTTTTCATCGGAAAATAAAGGTGAATCACAAAATGTACATGAAAAGACTGCCCTCAACTTGTAAACACAATTGAACTCGATGCTGCAGATTCTCGAATGTTGCTGCCAGAACATCTGGTGTCACTGCCTGGATTTCACAGATGATGTCCTCCCATAAATATTCCAAGTTGCGTGGTTTGTTCCTGTAGATCTTGCCTTTTATGCTGATCCAGAGGAAAAAGTAAGGTATTGTTGAATCTGGTGATCTTGGGGGCCACAGTTCTTTTGAAATCACTCTGCCAGGAAAAAAATGATTCGACCACAGCCATGGTCACTCTAGATGTGTGGCAAGTGGTGCCATCCTATTGGTACTGGTTGAGGGTAAGTTCTTCATCATCCAACTAGTCCACAAATTCCCAAAACATTTTGATGTAAGCTGCACTTGTCACAGCAGACTCGAAAAAAATTGGTCCGATGATGCAACACTGGGATAATGCACAGGACATGCCAATCTCTTATGAATGCAGGGGATGCTCGCCTGGTGTGGTTGGGATGCTTACATAGCCATAGAGGTGGAACCACTCCTCATCACTGAACCACGTGTACTGCAATATTCCTGGCCTCTGAGCAGTAAATTGTTGAAACCAATGGCAAAATGTAATGTGTCTGTCTTTGCCATTGACATTTACTTCCTGGACAACTGTAAACTTGTATTAATACATGCTGGCCTTCTTCACAGCTCTGTGACATGGGCTCCATGACAGCCCATATTCCTGAGATAGACGTCAAACAGACATTGCAGGACAGGCCAACAATTGTTCTTTCATGTCAGACACTTTTTCTTCTGATGATGGCAGCCATCCCCCGCCATGAGGATCCAGCACTATTCCACTGCTCTCTGTCTTGTTCAGTAACTTTTGTATGCAGCATTTAGACAGTATGTGCAGGTCACCTAACCATTCAACAAACATTCACTGATGTTACTTAATAGAAGCAGTAATCCAATATTATTTCACAAGAAATACATGCTCTTTGCTAGAATAATGATGTATTGTCACTAAACACAGAACACTGAGCTCCAGCCACAGTGATGTGCGGAAACACACTGTTGCATCAAGTGATTTTGCAGACTGTTCCTACATCAAATGTTACAAATTACACAGCTTAATTTCAGCAGAATTATTACACATGTTTGTGGGGACTCTTCTGAGTGGGGGCTCCATGTAGTTATGGAATTTATTATCCCCTGGTTTTTCCAATTCTCTCTTCACCAGTTTTAAAAATTCGTCATAATTTTGTTCTCTGTGCAAGTTTTTATGTAGACTCTGTTTCTTTCTGTTCATACTCTTCCTTCATATAAAACATTTTCATTTTCCTTCCTCCATTATTGCCCCCCTTTATTTTCCTTCATTCCCAAAGAGATCCTAGAAAATATGTCTGATGCAGCAGTTTGTTACCCTGATATATATCTAATTAGAAAGTTAATTTGCTGCAAATAAGGCATCCAGTATGTCACTCTGCTATGCATCAACTTTCATTTAGTAATAAAAGTCAAAGCTTTATGATCTGTAAAAGTTATTACTTTATTTCCTGCAAAAAATTATATTTTCTTCTGAAATGTTTTTTTTTTTTCATATCCTTCTTGCAAGTGCTGTTGTCCTGTTCTCTTCACATTTCTCATATTCTATCAATGGGAAGAGTTGAAATCTGAGCCTGTATGCACTGTTGTTATGGCTCATTCAGACAGAGGAGGGTGACCCAGAATCCTCACCTCACTGAAGATGGTTTTCAACTTTTCAAAGCTCTCTTGACATTCTAGTGTCTGAATATAATCCTTATTTTTCCTTAGTAATTCTCAATATGGGACTATCAAACAATAGCTGTGAGACAGCACACTCATAAAAACCATAAAGTCGGAGAAATGCTTTCAATTTTCCTTTTTTTTTTACCTTTGGGAGCAGGAAATTCTTCAGGCTTCTTTACAATTCCTTGTCAGAAAGTTAAAAATCAATAAAAACAGTCTCAATCAAATTTTCAGATTTCTTTTACTTATTAGCAACAGCTTTTAGCACTTCCCTCAGACTATTTTCAGGCTTATCACCTTCTTTAGGGCTGCTGTAGGTGGCAGACCAAGCAAGAGTCATAGAAATACTTCTATGGATCTCACTCCATCTGCCACAACCAGCAGCCATAATGGCAGTGATAAGCCTGAAGATGGTCCGACGAAAGGGCCAGTACTGGTTGCTAACAAACAAAAATTCTGAAAATGTGATCATGACTGTTTTTATTGATTTTTAGTATTTTAAACCAATCACTGTGCTCCAATCAAGAATTCTTTCTAAAATTTTAAATTCTGCTAGAATGTTTCCTACAAATTTTGCCTCTGTCCTAACAAATTGTCATTTTTTTCTGTTTCAAAGTTATACCATCTTTTTACTATGCTTGAAATACTTATCAAAAATTCTACAATGACTCTTCCAGTCACTGATTGCTACTAAAATACCATCCATATACACAATAATTTTCGAGATCCGTTCCCTCCCCAGAACTGAAATCAATGCTCTAACGAAAATGGATACAGGTGTGTTTAACTCAAAATGAACAACACGATGTTGATAACTTTTTCTTGCAAATGAAAATGTAATATATTTGCATGCTTCCTTAGACAATGGTATTTGACAGTAATCTGATGTTATGACAATACTATTTCAACACTGAACACCATTAAATGCTTGTATTATACCTTATATATTTTCTGGTTTATCACATTCCCAGTGCACTGCAATGTTCAGTTTCATAGTGTCTGTTATTCTCCATATTCCTTTGTCCTTCTTACCTATAACAGTTGTTAAGGGATTGTTATATTCATTAGTGATCCACTCAGTAAAACCCTTCACTTCTGTATGAGCCAACTCTTCTGCCTTCTTTCTAGCTAAAGGTATTGGGTACGGTCTTACACAAAATTTAGTATTTGATTTTATATTCAGTTGACATTTAAAATTCTTCTCTCTCTCTCTGGTACACCAGAAATTTCTTTAGTGTTCTAAAGTAATATATTATAAAACTCAACCCACTGACTTGCACCAATACCTTCAATTTTATCTGCTTTCTCATTCAACAGTATTTTGAGTCTAGGGGTGACTCATTATTAGGGCCAGAGGGGTCAAACCTCACTAGAAATTTCATTATATAATTTTATTACGTGCATGTTTATTTGAGAAAGACATAGTTTGGGTACAGTTAAGTGACAGAAATCATGGCTAATCAGGCCCAGTTTCCACTGCTCCATTGCGAAAGGAAACAATGTTACTTGGAGCTGCAGTAGCTGGGTCAGCTCTTTCCACTACTCCTCCCTCACCTAATCGGGCCTAGTTTCCACTGCTCCATTGCAAAAGGAAACAATGTTACCCACAGTTGCAGTAGCTGGGTCAGCTCTTGCCACTACTCCTCCCTCACCTAATCGGGCCTAGTTTCCACTTCTCCATTGCAAAAGGAAACAATGTTACCCGGAGCTCCAGTAGCTGGGTCAGCTCTTGCCACTGCTCCTCCTTCACCGTTCCCATCAGCACATTGTTGCACAGAAACTTATCTGTTGTACAGGTGCTGACAGATTGAGTACGGGAGTCCTTTATTTTCAATAAAAGAAAAGGGAAATTTTTTTTAAATACGTGAGCTATGGCTAGCAATGGATCTTCACAAAGCTGTGCATAGGCCCTGGGTTGGCGACACATGAGATTTTTCAGTATGTGCTGCTATCCCACGGCTTGTTCACATGCTCGACTAACAAACAACCTTTCTGCTGATGGGGTGACGCTTAGGGAACCGTCGCTTGCCTAGGTAGAGCTCCTACAGCAGCCAATCAGAAAGGTCCATAAGATCACGTGTGAGTGCCCACCACGCTGAACTGCACGGACGAGGCTTGTGGATCGCCCTCTTTTACTGACAGGCCCCTGATGAGATCAGACACATTGGCCAGTTGCCTCCGTGCACTCTTCGAGCCCCGGCTCAATCTGTTTGTGCTTTAGGGCTGCTAAACTCACATAATGTACCCTGGCTAGGTTAATCAGTAAATGTTTTCTCAATAAACGGGAGGTAGTTTGCCGACCGGAGTTGAAAAATTAACACTTGTTCTTTTTTAGACCCCATTTTCACTTCAGCCACACCCTGACATGCACAACTGGTGTAAGTGAAGTGGGATGTGACCCACCATGCGGTCTGACAAGTACTGAAATTACGGCTAGATGCCGGGACATTTTCTTTGACCTGGGGGCCATGCAGTAAATTAACTTCTTGTGGTGCTGGAAGCACCAATACGACACTGCATTATTACATGCAGCTGTCCCTGTTGCCATCACGTCGGCCCTGGTGGCCCATATTATTTCAGCATTAACGCACGTGATACAGCGACATCGCCACACGTTGACCATCACGCCGCCAGCCGAACCGCAGTCAGCCGGATGCCATTGTATCAGATGCTGCTGGGGCAGCACTTCTCACCGCTGCTGTAGTGTCGCTGTGCAGCCTGCAGTCAAAGCCCAGCTGCCGCTTCGTCTGCCTATGCTGCCTTCACCGCTGCCGTCTACATCACCGCCTCCAGCATAATGAAGTACTGTAAGTCGTGAGCAATTGCAGTAGCCTGGCCTCGCTCTCTTTGTAGCAATTCCTTGAGTTGTTTGTGAAGTCATTTTGTAAACATGCCCGACACCTGTTCAAATAAGTAAGCAGGAGCTGCTGCTGAAATTCATGGCACAGACCCTGTCACTACGTTAGAAGAACAGATAAGACAGTTAACTGTGCAAAAACGAAAATGTAACGACATTTTTGTAGTGTGTCAAAGATGTAGGTAGGACTTGCGGCTGGCCTGATAGTTCCCTTTTGAGTGTGCTGAAGCTGAAACTAGCAGGAGATGCTCGAACATATGTTGAGTCAGTCAACGCTCTGCGAGATGCTATCACTTTTGAAGCCTTGGCTAAAGGATTAGCAGAACGCTATTCCGATAAGAGAGGTGTCAGTTATTATCAGGATTTGCTGTATACCTTACAACAGAAAACCAATGAAGATTTAGAAGTATTTGCTGACCAAATCCACACTGTATCGTGTCGCACTTATGTGCTTAGCAACTGCCAGGCCCGTAATGAAGTTTTAATAGAGGAAGCAGAAGCAAGGGCTATAGACGTGTTCATTTGAGGGATTAACCCACAAACCGGGACAGAAGTGAAAATGGCTTCCCCTACTACATTGCATGAAGCTGCGCGAATTGCTCTGCTACGTGAGGAAGCAGGGAGATTTGTTTCTAACCCATCGCAAAGTAACGAGTCGCGGCGCGTGTTTCTTAATGATGCAAAATGTCAGCGCTGTGGGAAGTTCAATCATACTGCCGCACACTGCTGCGCACCGTGTTGTGGGGCAGATGCCACAATATCGGGCATACTAATGCCAGATTGGGCATACTAATGCCACATGCCCCCAAAACAATGTAACCAGACAAAGGCAGCAAAATGTTCCACAGACAAACAGGCAATGGGGTAGTTACCAACAGGGAAATGGTCGGGGGGGGGGGGGGGGGCAGGCTCAGCCAGCGACCTTCACCCCCGATAAAAGTAATGAAACTGGTGTATAAAAAACAGTAGAAAGGTGAGGTGGCAAATGTTTTGCTGGAGGGTAAACTCAGGGGAGAACAATTAGAGTGTTAGTAGATACGGGAGCACAAATTAGCGTGCTGTTTGTCCCCTATCACGATAAGCGGAGGTTGAAACCGCCCCACTATCACATTGCTGGATTGGGTGAGGGACTGATCATTACTGCTGGGTCATCTTTCGTTAGTTTTCAGTTAAATAAAAAAACATATGGTTTTAATATGGAGGTTGAACGGAAAATGTAGGAGGGCCATTGATATCATTCTAGGCAATGAATTCCTCAATGAGTACCAAGGGGTAATCGATTATAGTACACACACCGTCCGATTTGGTGAGGAAACTCACTTTTTCTGTGGCGTTCGGACCGAAACTGCACGAGGAAACTGTGAGGGATCCGACAGAACCGCATACATGGCCCATTAAATCATTACGCCCAGTTACCATTGAGAGTGGGACAGGCAAGGTTCTATGGATTGATATCAAAGCTCCATTGCCTACTAGTTCAATCATTTTAGTGGATCCACTCTGTCAAAACGATGTGTTGGACAGGTTACAAGTTCATGTGAAGAGAGGTTTATGTGTTGTAGAGAGAAAAGGGAAGAAATTTTGTGTACCTGTATGTGTCAATAATTTTGGTTTGAGAAAGATAGAGATTCCACGTGGAACAGTTTTAGCAAGTGGTCAGGAAATAGGAGATGATGATTTTTCAGTGATAAATGAAGGTAAGAGTCAAAATAGGAAGCAGTTCTCTATTAGAAGTGTGCGTACCCTGATACCCTCTTTGCAAAAGCAAAGGAAAAGTTAGAGCATTTGAGTAAAGCAGAGCAGAGTCTAATATGGCCCTTATTGGAAGAATTTGCGTGGTTGTTTGAGGAAAGGCAATATTTGCCTGCTACTGACCTCATACAGCATGAGATTCCCACCGGGAATGCTAGACTTATATCTCAAAAGGCATATAGGATCCCTTATCATTTACAACCAATAGTGGAAGACACAGTTTAACAGCAGCTAGCAGCAGGGATTATTCAACCCTCTGCCAGCCCCTGGTCATCCCCAATCATTCTGGTTCGTAAGAAATCAATCAATGGTGAGAAGAGTTATAGGCTCTGTGTTGATATGAGAGTGGTGAATAAAGTAACATCACCTGATACTTATCCTTTGCCTTGTATTAATGAAACCCTAGATCAATTAAGTTCAAATGGCTCTGAGCACTATGCGACTTAACTTCTGAGATCATCAGTCACCTAGAACTTAGAACTAATTAAACCTAACTAACCTAAGGACATCACACACATCCATGCCCGAGGCAGGATTCGAACCTGCGACCGTAGCGGTCACTTGGCTCCAGACTGTAGCGCCTAGAACCGCACGGCCACTCCAGCCGGCGATCAGTTAGGAAACTGCAAGTATTTCACCAGTTTAGATATGCAATCAGGGCATCATCAGATTCCTATAGCTCCCAAGGATGGACCTAAAAACGCCTTTATTGTGCCTTCGGGTCTGTATGACTTTTTACACATGCCATTTGGTCTCAGGAATGCTCCTGCAACCTTTCAAAGATTTGCTGATTTATTGTTACATGGTTTAAAGCCCACCACATGTTTAGTTTATTTAGACGATATTATTGTATTTTCTAGAACTATTGAAGAACATGCAGAAAGGTTGAGGTGTGTTTTGTCACATTTGCAGAGTGCCCATTTAAGTCTGAAGATAGAAAAATGTTCATTTGCACCGTCACAAGTCCAGTACTTGGGACATGTCGTTAGTGCTGAAGATGTCAAACCAGATCCTCGGTTGACTGAGGCTGTGAGAGATTTTCCCACCCCAACCAATGTAAAACAGTTACAGTCACTGCTTGGCCTATATAATTACTATCACCGGTTTGTGGAAGATTATGCCACCATAGCTAAGTCATTAACTACAAGTTGTTGAAAAAAGGTGCAGTTTTCGAGTGGTCAGAAGAATGTGAAGTAGCTGTAAAGAAGATTAAAGAAGTACTAACAAGCTGACCTCTGTTAGTCTATCCAGATTTTGAAAAACCTTTTATTCTTGCAACCAATGCCTCAGATTTTGCTCTGCGTGCAGTCCTTAGCCAAGAATATAACGGAGAGGAAAAAGACCTGTTGGGTATGCCTCCCGCCAGATGAATCAGGCTGAAAAGGAATTGCTTGCACTTATGTTCGGGGTAAACTATTTTAAATGTTATTTGTATGGTAGAAAGTTCACCGTAATAACAGATTACACGGCATTAACTTGGATGTTGAATCTGAAAGATCCTTGCAGTCGTTTAACTAGATGGGCTTTAAAACTTGCCGAATATGACTACGAGGTTAAGCATGAACCTGGTGGACTGCATTCTAATGCTGACTCCCTGAGTCATAAAGTAAGGGTGGTTCAAACAAATGATGTTTTGATTGAGGAACTGAAAGAGGCGCAAAGCCGAGATGTTGAATGTCATAGATATGTTACCAGTGTAGATTTCATTACTGAAGATGGTATTTTATACTGAAAGGCTCCGGTTGGTAATAGAGTTGTAATTCCTAAGGAATTGCAGTCCAGAATAATAGCTCAATGTCATGATAGTTTGCAAGCATGCCATAACGGGTGAAGAGCAACAAATGCAAGGATAGCTGGATGGTATTGGTGGAAAAGCAGAAAGAAAGATGTTCAAAAGTATATTCAAAATTGTTTACCTTGTGCTCAAAGAGCAACCCCCTCCTAGGACCAAAATACCTTTACAAAGCCTTCCAGAGGCAACAAGAACATTCCAGAATATTGCCCTGGATATCGTCGGTCATTTTCCACAAAGCAATCAAAACAATAAATATATCCTGTCCATTATGGACCATTTTTCTTGATACCTTGTTTTGGTACCTCTCGCTGATATGACAGCAGAGACAGTTGCTAGAGAATTTGTCAATGACTTAGTTTTGCCTTTCGGCAGCCCTGATGCTGCTCTAACAGACCAAGGGATGAACTTTATGTCGGCTTTATTCGTTCAAGTGTGCAAGCTTCTAGGAATCAAAAAGTGGAGAACCACCCCCTTTCATCCAAAGGCAAATGGCCGCCTGGAACGTGTCCACAGGACAATTAAGAAAATGTTAAGTTACTATGTAAACAGAACACATTCAGATTGGGACTGTTATATCAATATAGTCGCTTCAGCCTATAAATCTGTGTCCATGAGTCAACAGGCTATAGTCCTTATGAGATAGTTTTTGGCAAACCTATGAACTCACCTTTTGAATTGGACAAATTGCCCCCAGGTGTGGACATAACTGAAGTCAAGAGGTTAGCTTGCTGTTTGAAGTCAATTTGGAAACAAGTTCAAACTAATAATTCCAAAGCCACAAAAAAACAATTACAGCGGAGTAATAAGAATGCAGTAATGGCCCTTTGTAAGCATGGAGATTTAATCTTGTTGCATAACCCAACAGTAAGACGAGGAAGAACAAAGAAGTTTGCACCTCAATATGAGGGACCGTACCCTATCATTCAGTTAACCTCTCCAGTAAATGCTGAAATCCAGTTGCCAGATCAGTTAGTGATAGTACATTTTGATCGTCTGAAACCCTTTTATGGAAAAGCACCTTCCATTCCGACAGTTTTGCCTAATCCATCGCCTAGTAGTGTATCAACTATGCCAGGACCTACAGTGACTAAAGTAAAGAAAAAGAAAGTAAAACATTTACCTGTGTGACCTAGATATTCCTTAAGGAACAAGCATCCTTATGCATTGAGGTCAAGAGACTAAGTTTCTTGTTTTGTAGTGTATCAAGTGTAGCTGTTAACTCATATTCATTTGAAGTTTCATGTAATACTTGGTCAGTTGCATGTGCTGCTGCAGCCGTAAGTGTAGCTTACTAATTGCAAAGTGTAGAGTAAGTAGCGAGCAAGCAAAGTGCTGGAAGTATGGGTTTCCAATATAATTATAATTATATTCGATGAGGAGATATCTGCTCATATAGTACAATAAGTTGTTGCAAGGGCTCCTAACCACTTCCTGAATAGAAAAAGTAATTGACAAATAATATGAGACTATCGTGATCCTACACTAACATGAGTTTAAAACTCAATCCTGGGATATTAGATCAGTTATAGCCACTGTTTGTATCTTCCACGTAAGTAAATTCTCCAGAGCTTAAGATAACGGAACGATTACAGCTGTCCACATTTTCTGCAGTCCCTGTATATCACACTAGAGGATATCAGACCCAATGCTTGTAATTGCTGGGTCACTCTCATACTAGCTTCATTTGCCTCATTGTAAATATCACACCACATCTTTCTCTCTGTTTCCCACCCTGAGAGTACAAATCCATGCTTGAACTATGGAGTTTACCCCAAAGTTTAATCTATGTATCAATAAGGTAACAGGATGACAATAGTGAGGTTTTGGAATCATTTATTATCGAAAGAAATAATTACACAATACATACAAACCTAACATTCAGCCTGGAAGTACACAGCAATTTTAATGATATTTCTTTTCACTGTCCATCTACAAAGGATACCTATGCAAAGTACATATGACTATCAGTAACAAAATACACCTACTAGTGCCACTGTAATGAAGGAGAGCTGGTAGCTGCACCGAAGTTTTAGCACATCATATGCCTACACTGAAATGCTGGAGAGTATGACAAAGAACGTTGAAAGGTAAGTGTTCTGTGAAGAAGAATGATCTGTGTTATGGTACCTGGTTATGGGAACTACACTTATAGTATTTATGCCATTCATCCTCCATATGACAGTACTGGTAACTCCCCTTTTGAATATTGCTGCAATAGCTATTAATCACAAATCATTTTGTCTAATGCTCAAATAAAGTACACCTTTTCACAATGTTGTCTGCCGATGTACACAACACAAATTGCTATCTTTTAAGAGGAACTTTTATTGATTTCCTAGCAGAAGCTAGTGAAAACTTTTCCCAGGTTACAAACCAAGTGAATATTCAATGTAATTTCTTCAATACTATGTGATGAAAAAGTAACTTATTTAGTTAAAGTTCACATAAAAAGATCGTTGTCTATGCGCTGATGTATACTGGCACTACTACGTAATTGGTAAAGGACACAATCATTTCTAATGTAATGCATCTCAGTTCGTATAGCACCCAATAATATTTTTCCACTATCTTGGAAAACAGCGATTAAAAGTTTGTGTGTTCCACCATTAAAGAGACTATTGGTATTCGCGGTTGCAAGTTAAAGGAAGTAGTCCCGCTCTTGGGCATCTTCGGGCGTACTCCTTCGCCATACACATTCAGGAATTGGCCGATATACATAACTTAGTGTAGCCAGCCACTACAATGTGCATTTCTGTATCCAACCTCCCTATGTACAGAAGGGAGCTGGGCTTGGAATCGTCCGATAGAGAGCACTACTTTAAGAAGAATAGAATCAGAATCGTAGTTAGAGTTGAAGTATTGAGTATCGCAACTTCACTAGTTCGGCATAATCAAACACTAGTGTACTAAAGTCATTCACCCATATAGTGACAAATAATAGGCCACGCCATCGCAGACAAAAACAAAACATAACTAAGCGTGTGAAGGAGCGCACAGCTGCCTGATAGTGTCCCCTTGCTGGGGGCGCCAGAGCAGCGCATTCCGTTAGATACGCAGCCGCACGCACACCAACACACCAGTACACACTACGTCGAATGAATCACTGCGCCACATTTTGTCATTTGTTACGTCATCTAATGAACCACACACGTCCTAGTTGAAGTATCTTATTCCTAACCAAACGAAAATTACATAAAACACACTAGTAAACAAAATTATTCCTACCTTATCTACCGCCTTGCAAATAATTCACACTCTTATGTTGTCTGAAATCCAACCTATGGCGTTCAACAAGCACATATGAGAATTACAGGATACACAACTGCCGTGATATGCCATGAAATGGGTTCTGCACTACTAGTGTAAATATGTCTCACATATACACATTTGCTGTCTTCTACAATGCAGATAATCATTTTCCTTGCTAATGAAGAATAGAACACTATTAGCTTTCATACAAGTGATCATTATAGAAGGCTAACTCAGAGAATTATTCACTGTTTACATACGACACACCTATAAAATTATGTCTTACTAATCGCAACAGTGGCTCACCGAGCAGATGCCCCAGGTAAGTCATGGATCGTTGAGATTGCGCCGTAGTGCTACAGTACGTGCTCAGGTAATTCTCCATCATTAGGGAGGTACATGATAGGAAGAGGATAGGGCATGACATACACCTACTGACAAAATAGAGGCAGAGTTAATGACAGCTGGTCTGCATAATTACTCATGCAAGTCTATACCTTGAGTCAAGCTCAACAGGGTATTCTTTCTTCACTAACGTTTTCCAGTCTGTTCCTTTGGCAGTGGTCCCACTAGATAGTGGATAGGAAGCGACGATCTCGTCAATCCATTCATGCGCGTCACTAATTAAATGACGAGACCTTCATGTATCCTCACAGCCGTCATTGTTCAGCATGGAATAGCATAACTATAGATAAAATATGCATACTTTACCATAACAGAGTAAGTGGATTTAAAGAAAGAACCATTTATTAGAGAGTGTGGCAGGGGTTATAGGTGGTACAAAACAAGTGAGGGAATCTCATCATTTCACTGCCACAATTTTATTACAATTTAACACCTCAATTAATTACATTTGACTCACATCACCACAGTCCCACTCTCTCCTATTTGCTGTTACCATCATTTACGCACTTTGGACCGATCACACCACCTTGCATTACAAGTAATGTTTTCACACACCCAGTAATGGATGTCCTTAGTATTCATAGCCATGGATCATGACAGTCTCCTTTCAAGTGACGTAATTCGTCTGGAATTGAATGTCTTAATGCCAACTCGTAGCAGATTGCACATCTATTAGTCTTGAGACAACTATACTGCCTTCCAGTCGCTTTGCAATGCTTGCTCACTGATCTAAGTCATAAGCTAATTTATGCTGTGTGTTTCATTTTATTGTTTTGTATTATTTTATTGTGCTGCTAATTGCATTATGCCTCATGTCAGTTTATTATGTTGTAAGTGTGCATTTTTTTGTCATCTTATGTTGTATACCTTCAGGGAACATGGGGCCATGTCACAACCCTCCCCCTCCCCTCACTGTATTAAGGGATAGTTACTTGCCATTATCTTTCCTTTATGAATCAAATAACACCTAAGCAATGCCGGTCATTCTGCTACCTTGCATAACAAGGAGCAGCTCCGCGATAAAAACTAATACACCTGTTTGTCTGTGGGAATGTTTCACTGCCACCACAGCGATGGAAGACTATCTGACACAGTCACTGATGTGTCAGATTGATAGGTTGGACTCAGTAAATTATGGAAACTACTCAAGAATGGGCCCAAGTGCTAAGTAGTAATTGGCCAAGGGTAAAGGAACATCTGCTGAGTTGGCCTGAATCACAACTGGCTAGTTCAGAGAGAGACAGATTCGCACTCACAATGGACAACGAGTAATAGGGACAACTATTTCGTTGGCTTGGTTTTTTCATGCTACTGACAACACAAGACATGCTGGTATCCGTGCTGCCGAATCGGTGGATACCTGCAGTTGCCTGTGATTGCAGTTAATTTTTGAAGCCCTCCCCTTTTATTACTTTACTGCCGAGCCCTCAGATCTATCCTGTCTTTCTTCTTTTGTTGATGAGAATGGGGTGGTACTGTAAATTACTTCAACAATACTGGTCCTATCCGTCTTTTCAGCCATTTTTCTCATCGAGGTATCGCTCCTCCCTTGTTGCAGTGTCCATGTTTAAGCTATTCTCCGACGATCTATTGTGAAGTGAGAATCGTGGATCTGCTATCTAGCTAAGTGAAGAATCAGTGTCCTTCAACAGTAGGTGAAAACCTGTGTTGGAAATTTTTAAAGACGTAACCATGGGCATTACTTGGTTGTTCCTAAGGAGAGCTTTGTCCCTCCCTTAAAGTACATAAATACAATCATCATGTTCACATTTTCACTTTTCCTTGCTGCTCGTGACTTTTCGTGACACTACACACATAAATAGTTTGGACAAGAAGAGAATAGAAGCTTTCGAAATATGGTGCTACAGAAGAATGTTGAAGATTAGGTGGGTAGATCACGTAAGTAATGAAGAGGTATTGAATAGGATTGGGGAGAAGAGGAATTTGTGGCACAACTTGACTAGAAGAAGGGATCGGTTGGTAAGACGTGTCCTGAGGCATCAAGGGATCACAAATTTAGCATTGGAGGGCAGTGTGGAGGGTAAAAATCGTAGAGGGAGACCAAGAGATGAATACACTAAGCAGATTCAGAAGGATATAGGTTGCAGTAGGTACTGGGAGATGAAGGAGCTTGCACAGGATAGATTAGCATGGAGAGCTGCATCAAACCAGTCTCAGGAATGAAGACCACAACAACAACAACAACAAACACAAGTGTGATGCGTAATTTTTGCCGTAGCAATGATACATACTTGGAAGAGCCACCACACAGTTCTTAGTGCCAACATAAATTATCTCTCAGCGTAACTCGCTAAACTAAGTACGCCAATACTCGGTCGTGTAAGAGGGAAGTTTTATTCCCCACACTTACTACTGTGAAGCAGTGCAGCGCGCAACATGTGTGTGCGTGCGGGCACGAGCTGCCTGATCAGCAGACATGCGTATCACATAACGTCGTAGTAATGATGGGCGGTGTGTGCAAAGGGCAGGGACGTAATCAACACGAGCTTATGACTCGCGCTTACTGGGAATTCCTCATTCATGGGGAACAACTGCAAGCCCCAATCCCTAGCACGAAGGAGGTTCAGCGGGTTACCCCGACCTTTCAGCCTAGGAAGACACGCTGATTCCTTCAGTGTAGCACGTGTGTGGTGCAGAACATCTAAGGGCATCACAGACCTGTTATTCCTCAATCTCATGCAGCTAGAAGCCGCCTGTCCCTCTAAGAAGAAAAGTACAGCACGAAGGATGTCACGCGACTAGTTAGCAGGCTGAGAACGGCCATGCACCACCACCCACCGAATCAAGAAAGAGCTATCAATATGTCAATCCTTCTGGTGTCTGGGCCTGGTGAGGTTTCCTGCAGCCACGCGTGTACGTATTGTAATCAGTAAACTTTACTGTTCAGCTACGCTTCACCTCTCAGAATCTTTATCCACAGAATGGGCAGTAAGTCACTCTGAGCTTTCAAATGCTATACATTATTACAATGTTGATCCGCCTTTTCTTGTATTACAGTCATTACATACTGCATTATTTCGCTGCCTTCTTAGAACCCGAGTATTATGCCAGGTGTTGGCACATTTCTTCTCCAACAGTCACGTCAGCGAATCTCGAGTTTTCATAGGAGTAAAGAGCCAAAGTATTTGTCTTGTTAACTTGCTGTTCCCAATTTGCCTGAAGCAGTCGGGGTGTAGTAACCACTTCAGTCATGATGTTAATTGCTTAATGCCTTGATATCATAACGAGTGTGGTCCTTGGTTGTTGCCAATGCTTCTCACGTAACCATCTCTCCACAATTGCTTGCTATTTCATCTTTTTCTGCCATGCTCTGCCTTACTTTTACCTGATGCCGGGAAACATTTTGTTATCCTCGTAAATATGCACTGGTTTGCTTAATCCATGAATCTCGACCACTCAATAACAGCAGTAGCAAGTCATTCTTCAAGTTAGTTACTATTCAGCCCATCTGGCAATTGCAACCTTGTACACCAGAATCTCTTTCACAGCAGTTATCATCGGTTTTTCCTCTCATTACCTCTGGTGCTACTATGATGATGAAGTCCCATCTCACTTTGGCAACCCATTGCGAAGAATAGCCACATGTTGTCAGACATAGTGTATGAACTACATGTTATCACTTCATGAACACCCGCACAATGTTCATTACACATTCACAGACACCTCATCCACATGATACATATATACAGTCATACTCACCCCACCCTGAAAGAGAGACTATAAACTCTACTACAGCAGATGTATTAAAAGGGTTCAGCTGCACTTGTTTTGTTTGCATTTCTGGCGGTTAAACCCTCTATCTGGTTATCGCTTTTGCATCTACTCACTTTATTTGGAGAGAATTATTTTTTAAATGCTTCTCACTGGGAAAACCTGTTACAGTTCGCTCAGAAAATGCTTTTCAATATAGTGCGCAATGTGTTGTCTAGGGTAGCTGCAGTGATCTGAACAGTCACCCCAGAAATAAAAACTCCGTAGATAAAGGGCCTATGGAATTTTCTGAAAATTGTTATCACTTACAAAATGTAATTACTGCCATTCTCTACCTGTGTGTAACCTTCTCTGTAAAGCAAACAAGCAGTCATGTACTTTATCGCATGGTTAAGTGCTTCCATCAACACGCTTAACCGTTTATCTGCATCTAGCGGCTAAGAAACCTTCCACCTCAACAGATTGACTCTCATTGATATCGCACTAATATTCTGGGTGAAGACCCATAAATATCTATATATAAAACAAAAACACACACAAATAACACATAGGTGCTGCTGATCCCCTTTCAGTCACACTTCTTACATAGCCGTGGGCTTATTCCGCTGACTAATTCACTCAGTCAGATTGTGAAATTGTTGTGTCAGTCTTCTACACGTGATCACTGACTATAGGTACTTGTCAGCAATGCTGACAACCCTCTTTTGGCTACTTGCTATTGTATAAAGACCCGTGACTGCTCACTTACTGGCCAGTTCACTATTAACAGTGAAGTTGCATCCGCCTCATCGGAACATACTACTCTCCGACTCCGTTGCACGTTAAATATTAACCAAACACTATTACGCACTGCTGTAATATATTTTGTTGTCATTACTACATACAGTCGCATAGAGATATTCTCATGCCTTCTCTCTCTTCTGAATGTAGGACACTACTACACTCTGTCCTTTCATCAGCCACTTCGACGGTGTCACTCATAATCTATTGCAGTTGTTGAATCACTACCAGGAGAATATCGACCAGACATTACACCATGAGATGCTGTGCTTTATTGATTCTTTTTACTGGAGCTGTCAGTCTCCCACCCTTTAGTAATCATCCGTCATCGTCAGGCATCATGTTTGAACGTTTGAACAACTTGCTATATACCCCCCATCAAGCGGTAATACGTGCCGATATACAACTAACCTCCATTAAGCAAGAAGAGCTACCTTTACAACAACTTGTTGTTGTTGTGGTCTTCAGTCCTGAGACTGGTTTGATGCAGCTCTCCTGTGCAAGCTTCTTTATCTCCCAGTACGTACTGCAACCTACATCCCTCTGAATCTGCTTAGTGTATTCATCTCTTGGTCTCCCTCTATGATTTTTACCCTCCACGCTGCCATCCAATACTAAATTGGTGATCCCTTGATGCCTCAGAACATGTCCTACCAACCGATCCCTTCTTCTAGTCAAGTTGTGCCACAAACTCCTCTTCTCCCCAATCCTATTCAGTACCTCCTCATTAGTTATGTGATCTACCCATCTAATCTTCAGCATTCTTCTTTAGCACCACATTTCGAAAGCTTCTATTCTCTTCTTGTCCAAACTAGTTATTGTCCATGTTTCACTTCCGTACATGGGTACACTCCATACATATACTTTCAGAAATGACTTCCTGACACTTAAATCTATACTCGATGTTAACAAATTTCTCTTCTTCAGAAACGCTTTCCTTGCCATTGCCAGTCTACATTTTATATCCTCTCTACTTTGACCATCATCAGTTATTTTGCTCCCCAAATAGCAAAACTCCTTTACTACTTTAAGTGTCTCATTTCCTAATCTAATTCCCTCAGCATCACCCAACTTAATTCGACTACATTCCATTATCCTCATTTTGCTTTTGTTGATGTTCATCTTATATCCTCCTTTCAAGACACTGTCCATTCCGTTCAACTGCTCTTCCTTTGCCACCTCTGACAACAACAACTTATCAATTTCGTATTGGCCTGTGAACCTTTACTTGAGCAATTAGGACAGACTTCCACCTTACGCACTCTGTGGGATTTAAAACAAGCACTGCTAAACACTCAAGAACAACTATGAAGCATCTTCGACACTGTGCCCCTAACTCGGGTTAAGAGAGCCTGGTTCAATGCCGGATGTGCGATACTCAAAACTATCTTTGGTACCCCCGACCATGCTGATGCTAACCGCTGGGACCAAACCCTTCGCCAAGTAACTTTTACTACTAACCAAAATCGGGATGTACTGGTCTGCCAGCAATTACGCCTCACCCATATTGAAGACAGTTTATTAGCTGCTACTAGGCAAATTTGTGTCATGGCAGCTGACCTTGTACACCGGTACGAAACATTCAGGAATGTTATCCAACGGGACCTTGAGTTTTTACATCATACCATAACTAATGTGACCTACACTTTGGAGATAACGAGAGTGCTACAAATCTTACTATACAACACCCATGCCATTCAGTTACATATTGACACCTTCCATACTATTACTCCACTAGGACTACAGCATAAGCTTAGACCTACGTTAATGCCTGCAGAAATGTTCCTGCAAACTCTGGCTAATGTTTCGTTTCATCTTCCATTGCCAATGCAAATGCTTTAGCCCGTATGGGAATCTTTGCTACCCCATTATTATGCAGCAGCTACAGTACATCTTGTGTGAACTTCCCAAGGACTGTGCACAAAGATTTCTCTACCCATCACATGCGCCAACTGTGAGTTTGAAAGCTACCGATTACACACCTTACCGGTTACTTGGGTTGCCCTACGAAAGCAAGTGACTTGGCAAACTAATGATATCTTAGCTATTAGCAAAGATTGCCAAAGACATTCTGTCATGCAGCTGACTGACCTCCATCAGTGCCTTCACACTAATTACTATATGTGTTCAAACTTATCAATTCATACTGGAACTAAGGACTGTGAGGTGACCTTGTTTTTAGAGGAAACAAATCCCCCCCCCCCCCGCCGCCCCCCCTGTCCTTGTATGTTATCGACCTTGCGTGAGCCTTGGCTTAAACCAGTAGGGGATAGTTTATTAAATTTTGTACCTCAAACATCTACAATTGCTTTAATATGCTATGACCATGTTTTCGTGTCTCGGGCATATCATTTCGCACTAGAAAACAGTGGATTACTGTTCAACATGTCCACCTGCGATTTAACAACACCTACTGTCAAACTGTCAGCACACCTAACACAAGTGAAAAATGTGAGTCTCAGACCCCTTTTACTTTATTTACCTGAGGTACCTGTGGTACTACCATCACCCGATAGTGTACCCAGGCTACCCAATGAGTCCGATGCTCGATTACTTCAGTCAATTGATGAATTACTAGCTCATGAAAAGGGCCAAAAAGCCCTGGATCGAGCTGTTGCTCACACAGCTACCTGGCAGACACAGAAACAATTGTATATGGTTACTGTGCCTAGTGCTCTGACTGTTCCAACCCTGATTGTCGCAGGAGCCTTTCTCTGGTGCCTGTATAAGAAAAGATATTGTAAACACATTAAGTCAACACAACCAACTGTCCCCGAGGCACAGCCCGAGAGTGAATTTTGACAAGAGTAATGTCAGGCATGGTCTACCATAGTAAAATACACTCTTTAACTGAAATAAAGTTTGTATTGTCTAATGTTCATTTACTATTATTGTTATCATATATCAATGTATCTAATCATGTAAACTATTGGGAAAGATAGCTACTGTTCTAGCATTGTTATCAGGAAGTAGTGTAATTATCTTTTGGTGTCTAATATTTTGGGTAAAGATACTAGAGATGACCACTGAATGTAGGAAACATTAGTTTATTTGCTACTGAAGCCCACCCCTGCAAACTTTACTGATACAATCCCTGGGGGAGTGTTTCAATACCTGCCAACACAATAAGCAGCTGCCACCATGTCCCTCCTTCCCACCATCCCCACCTGAGAGAACGACAGTGTATCCAACGCTGTGCGGCGCCCTGTGCTGCCTCGCTCTCTGTCAGTGGCACATGGGCCACCCCATCACAGTCCCGCATCTGACCCAAAGATTCTCACTCTGTTTATTTTTCAATGATTTTCTATATTATATGTGGAAGATATACCATCAACAGTTAGAACTTTAACTCTATTGTGTTTAACCAACGGCAATCAGTGTCCCTAAACAGAAGCAAATGCCTTTTATGTTACATTATGAACATGTTTTAACTTTCTATTATCTGTAAGCCTATATGAAGGCATTTTTAGGTTGTTAGTGTTTCAATAAGTCTTTAATTATTATTTTGAAGCTATTGACCATAGAAACTACCTCTCAGTCTGAGAATTTCAATGTTTTATCTAATTATTTACTATCTTCATATTCTGTTTATGTTAACTATGTTTGTCAATTGAATACTTTTATTTTGTGGAATTAACTAATTTGTTACAATTACTACCTTCATATTTTAGTTTATATTCTGAAACTGATTCCACTATGTAGCAATGAGTTTAAGATTTGCCAAACAACACAAACAATTACACATTTCTAGAGGCACCTGTCACCTTCAAAAGATCAGTGCTGATTCAGTTCGGCCAGCATCTACACTTCTGCTACACCGAGTTTAGCGTTGCAAGTATATATGATTAACAGAATCTGTAATACTTCACTCCAATGTTATGAAACTTTTGACATACTTTTAACTTTTTGTGCTAAGATTCGCACTCTGATACAGTGATGATGATGGTAAATTATCGTATTGAATTATGTGTGATAAGATCAATGTCTCTAAATGTTTTACGATTTTGATCACCAAACTCACAACAATCTTCCTGTATAATATCGTTTTTTTTTAAGGGGCTTTCTTTTTATGTTGTTGTAAAACCACTCCAGTATACATAGATGTTTTTGTAAAACTTAGATTCACCCCACCCCCATTTCTGCAAATATTAGCACACCTGACAAAGGGAGCAAATTGTTTTCTTTTATCAATGAGCAACAACTAATTTTCACCATAAAACCTCACTCCGGCGAAAGGAAAAGGAGATGTACAGGTGCTGACAGATTGAGTATGGGAGTCCTTTATTTTCAATAAAAGAAAAGAGAAATTTTTTTTAAATGCGTGAGCGATGGATAGCAATGGATCTTCACAAAGCCGTGCACAGGCCCTGGGTTGGCGACACATCAGATTTTTCCAGTATGTGCCGCTATCCCACAGCTTGTTCACATGCTCGACGAACAAACAACCTTTCTCCTGACAGGGTGACACTTAGAGAAGCGTCACTTGCCCAGGCAGAGCTCCTACAGCAGCCAATCAAAAAGGTCCAGGAGATCACGTGTGAATGCCCACCATGCCGAGCTGTGAGGACAAGGCGTGTGGATCGCCCTCTTTTACTGACTGTAGAGGTACCAAATATCTTAATAATGTCATCACAGACTGACAGTAAATGAAATAAAAATGTATTATGAGGAGGACTTTCCCTGCAATACATCCTACGTTCCCCTAACACTCCTGGTCTCAACCTTCATTAGTCGCTGTCCTCACCCATCCGGTGATTCCCTGCTCCCATTGCAGCACTATACAGCCATCATTCCACCACCATGCCCTGTCTTTTTTTATTTATTTATGTATTTTATTTTTTTATGTATTTCTATTTCTTTCCTTTTCTGCTACTTCCTCGTCCCCTCCCTACCTCTCCCCTGCCTGCCACCCAACCTGCAGCACTTCATCATCCGCCATCCCCACCATACTATCCCTCCCCTTTCCCACCCCAGCCTGCTACTTTCCCCCACCCAGTCTCCTCTCCCATCATGCACTGGTGCCACCACTCGCAGTGTGGTTTCAATTGCCTGAGACTGCAATTGTGTGTGTGAGTTACGTTTGCATGAGTTCATGTGTGCGTATGTGTGTCTATTGATGACAAAGGCCATTGGCCAAAAGCTTTAAGTGTGAAAATCTTTGTTGTGCCTATTTGCAACTCAGCATCTCCACTATATGGTGAGTGACAACTTTCCTTCTCATAATATTGTTACATTCCGTCATGGATTTTCCACTGTTTGAAATAAAAATGTATAATTTACAGGGTTATCGTGGTATCATAGTTTGGCAGAATGAAACATAAAAGGTGTGGAATAGCATTGTATGAGGATAGCAACATACACTCCTGGAAATTGAAATAAGAACACCGTGAATTCATTGTCCCAGGAAGGGGAAACTTTATTGACACATTCCTGGGGTCAGATACATCACATGATCACACTGACAGAACCACAGGCACATAGACACAGGCAACAGAGCATGCACAATGTCGGCACTAGTACAGTGTATATCCACCTTTCGCAGCAATGCAGGCTGCTATTCTCCCATGGAGACGATCGTAGAGATGCTGGATGTAGTCCTGTGGAACGGCTTGCCATGCCATTTCCACCTGGCGCCTCAGTTGGACCAGCGTTCGTGCTGGACGTGCAGACCGCGTGAGACGACACTTCATCCAGTCCCAAACATGCTCAATGGGGGACAGATCCGTAGATCTTGCTGGCCAGGGTAGTTGACTTACACCTTCTAGAGCACGTTGGGTGGCACGGGATACATGCGGACGTGCATTGTCCTGTTGGAACAGCAAGTTCCCTTGCCGGTCTAGGAATGGTAGAACGATGGGTTCGATGACGGTTTGGATGTACCGTGCACTATTCAGTGTCCCCTCAACGATCACCAGTGGTGTACGGCCAGCGTAGGAGATTGCTCCCCACACCATGATGCCGGGTGTTGGCCCTGTGTGCCTCGGTCGTATGCAGTCCTGATTGTGGCGCTCACCTGCACGGCGCCAAACACGCATACGACCATCATTGGCACCAAGGCAGAAGCGACTCTCATCGCTGTAGACAACACGTCTCCATTCGTCCCTCCATTCACGCCTGTCACGACACCACTGGAGGCGGGCTGCACGATGTTGGTGCGTGAGCGGAAGACGGCCTAACGGTGTGCGGGACCGTAGCCCAGCTTCATGGAGACGGTTGCAAATGGTCCTCGCCGATACCCCAGGAGCAACAGTGTCCCTAATTTGCTGGGAAGTGGCGGTGCGGTCCCCTACGGCACTGCGTAGGATCCTACGGTCTTGGCGTGCATCCGTGCGTCGCTGCGGTCCGGTCCCAGGTCGACGGGCATGTGCACCTTCCGCCAACCACTGGCGACAACATCGATGTACTGTGGAGACCTCAGCCCCACGTGTTGAGCAATTCGGCGGTACGTCCACCCGGCCTCCTGCATGCCCACTATACGCCCTCGCTCAAAGTCCGTCAACTGCACATACGGTTCACGTCCACGCTGTCGCGGCATGCTACCAGTGTTAAAGACTGCGATGGAGCTCCGTATGCCACGGCAAACTGGCTGACACTGACGGCGGCGGTGCACAAATGCTGCGCAGCTAGTGCCATTCGACGGCCAACACTGCGGTTCCTGGTGTGTCCGCTGTGCCGTGCGTGTGATCATTGCTTGTACAGCCCTCTCGCAGTGTCCGGAGCAAGTATGGTTGGTCTGACACACCGGTGTCAATGTGTTCTTTTTTCCATTTCCAGGAGTGTAAATAAATGTGTTCCATGGCCAATGAAAAAATGTGAGAAATGGGTTTTGAAGCAGCAGCAATGCAAACAAATTTTCAGAAGGACAAATGTCTAGTGTTAGGTATACATCACTCTCCAAAGCTCTAGGATAAAAGATATCCTAACAGAACTTGCAGTGCTATTCCACAAAGCTATTAAGGAATTCCCATACTTAAATGTAGTAGCTGGTGACCTAAATATAAACACATTGAAAGAAAGCAGCTGTACAAAATGTCTTCATGATTTTGTAAATACTTATAATATGAAGCTGCAAGTAAATAGCCCAACAAGGAACTCTGAATCATCAAATACAATATTACATCATGTTTTCAGAAATGTATCTTTAAATAAAGTGAAAGTACACATAATTAACACAGTCATTTTGATTTGTTGATCCATTTCATCTACAGCTGCATAATGTGCAGGAGATATTTGCATTTTTATGCTAATATTAACAATTTTATATATAATTACACCTTTGTACATAAAATAACACACATTAATATATTAAATAATGATGAATACTTAAATAAATGTTGTTAAACTATATATAGGGAGATAATGGAAGTATTGTTCTGTATGAGACTACATCGGGTTAACATAGGAATTTTTTTTTTTTTTTTTTTTTTTTTTGTAGATGTTTATTACTGTGTAAAAGCAGTGATCAATCAAGTATGCCATCAATTTAGATTTAAAGTGACCAATGTTCTGTATGTGTTACACATGGTCACATGATTTGTAATTATCCAGAATTTCCCCAGAACATAATCTCATATTGGAGGTAAGACTGTACAACTGCAAAATATAGACTCTGTAGTGTTTTGTAGCTGGTACAATTTTTTAATGTCTGGAACACAAAACAAGCAGCACTATGTGTTTTGCTCATTTGCTCAATATGCTATTTCCATTTCAGTTATCTTGTAGATGAAGTCCAAGAAATTTGGTACAGGCTGTTTAGGTGCTTACAACTCTAGATTCGGTGATATCAGAGTTTTTTGTTTATGCTGTGTGTATATCCATAGCTACAGTTTTTCCAGTGTTTATCATTAAGTCACTGTTATCAAAGTAACATGTTAGCATGTCAGTGGCTTCTCTTATATTTTTACAAGGGTTTCTTCTAAGTTTCCTGTAGTGATAACGCTTGTATCATCAGCAAATTGAAATATTTTACTGCTGTCATTGTTTATGTTTGGGTCACTCACATAAAGTAAGAACAGAACAGGACCCATTACTGGTCCTTGTGGCACAGTCAGCAGCTTGGAATTATATTTCCTAATGACACTATCCCTTTCCTGATCTATTACCACATACTTTTCCCTGTTCTTGAGGTAAGAGCTGAGCCAGTAGTTAGCTTGTGGCATCAATATAAAAATCGACCCGCAAATGAGGACTTACTCTCCGCTCGTGAGTTCTTTGGATAAACGTTTGAGATGATACACTTCTTGTACATATATGTGTACCAACTTCTCAGATGTATTCATCATGTTTCCTGTGACTGGATTTTCTGCTGCTGACTACAATCCACGGACTGCACTCACATTACATGAGATGTTCATCTTGCCACAATGCCTGTTTGCTACACCTCTGGCCAGAACAATGGACTCAGGTTTTGTATCGCCGGATTGTGTCCATCACCATGTGCAGTTCAACTCAGATGATACTCAGAACAGTCTTTCTTGTGATTGTAATCCAAGTGCACAGGTTAGGTTGCCTCTGCAGCTGAACATACATTCATTCACAGTGTGCTCCCGTGGCCATTACTGTGGTGCTATGTGCGACGCCGCCATTACCACAACATGTAACATATTTCAATTAGCCATCCTCCGCACCTCTTATGACTCCTGTGAATACTGGCCAAGGATATATCAACACTAATAGTGCACCACGGGCATTCCCCAGGACTTCTTCACAGGCAGTAGACCACAATAGTGCGACTTCAGTTTACCGGCCAACAGCTGCTGCTAGTGTCGTGCAACAGATGGACACATATCGTGACCTACATCCGGCACTGTACATCACTGCACAACAAAGTTCACTGCCAGTGTATGTCATGGACTTGCAATTCATGTTGTACACATTCACAATGCGCCCCCTCTCTGCTACCCTTGCCCGCACAGAGGGTTCCTGTTCCCACCATAAACCTGCCTGCTATTTCCACAGCACCAGCTGTGCCCGTGGCAACAGCCTTCCACTTTTTCTCGAGAGGTGGAGGTTTCAATGTGATGCCCCTGGCCGGTGTATCAGTTTTGAGGACCCCGGCTCCTGCTGCCCTTCCATCCGTTCCTTCCATGGTACTGACCATGCCTGCCGTGATACAACAGGTACGCTCAGTGATCAAATACATGGCAATTGTGGTAAACGTGTATTTGGACCTATACCCCCCCCCCCCCTGCTGTTACGTCCGTTTTCTCTGCAGGACTGCCCATGCCTGCCGTGCTGGACTGCCGGGCTTCATTCCCTGGCTGGAACAGGATTTCGTGGCTCACAAAGACAAGTCAGTGTTCCCAGAAGTTCCTAATTCTCCTGGTGGACGCCTACCACAGTAGGTGTCATGGTTCACTTTGGTAGAGCATATTTTCGAGCTACACCATGTTTCCCTTGACAACTCCAGGTTCCTGTGTCTCATGACACACCTTCACGACCACTTGGACCTGATCTGTGACCTGCTCCTCTCTCTGCCACTGGCTCCAAAGTATGACTTCGCCAAGAAGATGATTATCAAGTGCCTCGCCTGTTCCCCCAAGGAATTCGTCCTAAAGCTTTTATATGAAGAACACTTTGAGGACTGGACACCTTCGTAACTCTGGCATCGCCTACAGTTGCTGGTCAACGAGCTAACTATGCCAGACGTAATGCTCTGGGCAGTGTGGTCTGCTAAGCTACCCACCGATCTCCAGACACACCTACTACCACATTCCTTCGAGTCGATAGGATCCTGCTTATGGGTCGCCTATTTTCCCCAATGGCTGATTGTACATAACAGACATTTCTTTGTAACTCAATTTTTTTGATCAACACAGGTGCAGACATATCTATAATCCCTACATCAATGGCTCCGAATGAGGCTTCTCCGTTGACTTTGCTCCACAGAGCAATCAACACTTCTACCCTAAAAACTTCGGGCACAGTGAAAGTTAGTTCACCTATCACAATCCTTGTGTTTACCCTGAACTTTTTACATAGCTGACATAGATGAGCCGATGTTATGTATGGATTTATTGTCACACCACAAACTTTCTCTGAATCTTGTTCAGAGCACAGTGCTGCACCACCCTACGAACACACACATACAGTGCGCTCGCGTTTCACTTTCCCGCTCAAGTGTTCTCACGCCAAATTGATTGGTGTGTGAGTGTACTGCCCTTGTGGGTGAAATTCTGAGGAGTATAAACGTTTTACTGTCGGAGTGCGAGTTTGTGATGAAAATCCATCGCGAGAACAACAAGCTCCAATGCCACATTTGCTCAGCTCCGGTAAACTCACCTCTGCCCGCATTCAGCTGCAGAACCTGCAAGTCATGACACCAGAAACAGGACAAGTTTCTTCCTCGGCTCCAGCCCAGCCACTTCTCCGGCCTAGCCACACATTTTGTGTGTGAAAAACCCGTTTCTGCAGCAGGCATACCACCCACACCATGCCTGTCCCTCACTGTGTCGTGTACTGGTCAGTGTGTCTGAATGCCAACCCTGCCATCACACGTGACACACCCACCTCCTCCAAGCGGACTGACACTCCATGTATTGATGAACAATCCCCTTCTCTCTTGCGCCAGCCACATGACTCAGCCGACACCTCTGTTTCTCATGCTCACCCAGCACTGCTTACACCTGTGCTGGCTTCCATACACTGTAGTGACAGTCGACATTTGCCACCTGTTCATGCTCGTCACTTACTGCACTTGCTGCTGGTCTCCCAGCATTTGTGCTCATCATGCATGCGAGCCCAACTTCTCACTTTCACACTGCCATTCCTTACTCACTTCAATGGTCATATTTCGATCCATGGGCATACTCCCCACATGACAGACATGTTTGCTAACAAGGAACCCCCTTGCATGGATGGGACAGTGTATAAGATAGTTACTACTGACAGACCTCCTATCTGACAAAGTCAGTCACCTCAACCCTATTAATTTATGTGTGGCATGACAGCAAATTAATGATCTGCAGGTATACTACAGCTGTCAGACAGTAATTGGTCGTCACCTATTCACCTCACTACCAAACACGATGGCTCATTTTGCATGTGTGGGACTACAGGCGTTTAAATGTGAGGAACATAATAAACAATTATCCAGTGCCGAACATCAACTACTTCACTCAGATGTTATCAGGCACTTCCATCTTCAGTGTAATTGACTGTAAATGGGCCTACCTCCAGATACCCATTGCACTGGAGGATGTACCCAAGACTGCAATTATCACACCACTAAGTTTGTTTCAGCACTATTACATGCCATTCAGCCTTAAAAATGCTGCCCAGATGTGGCAATGATTTACTGACTCCATCCAACGAAAGTTTGAGTTTTGTTTCGCGTACCTGGATGACATACTCGTTTTCAGTAAGACAGCCGAGGAGCACGAGCATCACTTATCCACAGTACTGAAGACCCTAGAGTCGAATGTTGTAGAAGTCATCAAAGATAAGTTACAATTATGGCAGATGTCTGTAACCTTTCTTGGCTACAGAGTATCTGTCAATGGTATACAACCTCCAAAAGCTCATGTGCAGGCCATCTCGTCTATGTCAAACCCCTTCATCTCACAAACAACTGCACCAATTCCTCGGCACCATCAACTACTATCACCATCACTTGTCCTCATCAGCTGCAGTACGAGCTCCTCTCACAGATACACTGTCAGGCAAGCAAACCTCAGGACTCCGACCCATCCATTGGACCGACCACATGCTCGAAGCCTTTGAGGCGCTAAAGGTTTCCCTGGCCTGGGCAGGACGTTAGTGACATAGCAGTGGAAGCTGTCCTTCAAAAACGCTCTGGTGACATCTCACACCTACACTACTTCTCTAAAAAACTGTCTGCCACACGGAAGAAATACTTCATCTTCAACAGGGAGCTCCTGGCCATCTAGGAGGTTGATAAACATTTCCACACTGACGTTGAAGGACGCATGTTCTATATCCTGACGGACCACAAACCACTTGCGGACGCCTTCTGAAACCCTTCAGAGGACCCACTCCCTCGTTGTTTCTGCCATTTCAACATGGTGTCTCAGTGTATGACAGACGTCCACTTCATCAAGGGCATGGATAATATTGCTGCCAATTTTTCTAATGCACCAACGCAGTGCCCAGCATCATCGATTTGTCTAATCTAGCTACTCTTCACCCAACAGATGAGGGCACCCAAGCACTCCTTCTGAACCTGACCACCTCGCTCGTGTTCACCAAGGCATGATTTCCTGGCATTGCCAACCAGGTCTGGTGAGATTCTTCGACTGGGGCCTTATGCCGGGTGTTACCGGGTCACTTACGCCGTCAAGTTTTCGATGCCTACACAACCTTGCACACCTGGACATTTGTGCCTCTACCCGGCTCATTACCAATCACTTTATATGGAAAGATATCAAAAGAGACAGCCAGACGTGGGCTCGCAATTTTACCCCTTGCCAGCGCAATAAAGTTGGCTGCCATACGGTCCCCCCACTGGGTAAATTTCGCATTCCTCCAGGACATTTCAGAGATGTCCATATCAATCTCATCGGCCCCCTTCCACCATCAGAATACATCCTGTCTTATACTGATCGCCTGTCTGGATATCAGGAAGCCATACCTTTGCAGAACATCATGGCTGAGATGGTTGCCAAAGGTTTCGTCTCCTCTTGGATAGCTAGGTTTGGCTGCCCAGTCAGAATCACAACCGATCACATCCGGCAGTTCGAGTCATCCCTGTTTGCTTTGCTGTGTCTCATGTGCAGTATCCATAAAATCCACACCACCTTGTACCACCCACAGAGCAATGGTTTGGTGGAACAGTGGCACCGCACTTTAAAGAACATTCTCAGATGCCATGACTGCCTTTGGTCGGAAGCTCTTGGGTACTTTTAGGGTTGAGATCAATGAACACACCAGACATCCAGGGCACCATTTCAGAGGTGGTTTTTGGGGAGGACCCCGTCCTGCCAAGTGAACTAGTCCAGCCCATGGCTCAGAAGGCTTTCCCCACCCTCCCATACTTCATTAGCCATTTCCATGCGCATTTCAAGCACATACACCCCTATCCACTGGTTTGCCACACCCTACCGGTCTCCTTCGAGAGGGGGACTGATGACCTTAGCTGTTGAGTCCCCCTTCAACATCCCAACAACCACCACCATCTCCTTCGAGACTGTTCCTACATCATGTTATGGGGATGACACCATACGCCAACCTTTAGAGCCCCCCTTACCGGGGCTCCTTCAAGGTTCTGCAATGTGGGGATTCAACATGCAACATCCTTATCAAGGATACCCCACAGAGTGTTTCAATGCATCGGGTCAAACCTGCATTTGTGGATTCTGATTCTCTGGCATCAGGCTCTCCCGGCACGGCTGAAGACCTAGGTCCCCAGCACATTCAAACTCCTTGAATGTTACAGCACAAGGCACTCATGTCCATGGTCCTTCACTAGTGTCCAGCCCTAGCGACTCTCTTTTTGCTAGTTTTCCAGACAGTTCCAGTGACACTCTGTTCATGGGTTTTCTAACTCACACCACCCATGTTGAGGTCAATCCTGCTATGATCGTGTTTCGCACCTCAGTTCCGCCACACCACATGGAAGACGTCTCGCTTGTAGTAGATAATAGCCCCATCCTCATCTTTCTGATGGACTCAAACCCTCCGTTATGAGACAAGTGCCTCGAAGTCAAGGTACTACAGTGTTTTGCCCTCCCTCAAAATTGCGACCCTCCCTCCTTCGTGCCTTCATCCCTCCACTCGGCGAGGTTTGAATCATCTCTCCTCACTTCGGCTCACCAGCTTTCTCTTGAGCTGGCCGTCACCTCACCTGACCACACCATCTGCAAGATTTCGTGATGGACCTACCAGTTTGTGTTCCACCACCGACTTCATCGCCGGGTGACATAGAAGTACCAATCGTTCAGCTCTGGGCCTCAGGACATCCTTGAATATGATGCAGATGCAGATGCTACTGCCCCCCCACCCCCCACCCCCCCACACCCCCACGCCCCCCCCCACCCCCCCACCCCCCACCCCCCCCACCTCCAAGGACTAATAACAAGTTTTCCATGCTGCGGGAGGTGTGGGCTGTTTGGCATAAACATCAACCTGCAAATGAAGTGTTCGATATCAGCATAGTAACCCATCACATTCCTACAAGCTGTTCCTCTGATGCCAAGGTTTATCATGATTAATAGCAGTTTATCATGATTTACAGCGTCAAATGCCTTTGACTAATCTAAAAGTATGCTCACTATAAGTTTTCTGTTGTCTAATATTAACAGCGCCTCAAGTAGAAAGGTGTGAACTGGTGATTCAGTTGAATGGTTTGCTCTAAATCCATGTAGATCCTGACAGAATGCCATTATCCTCTAAGAAGTCTGTTAGTCTCTTATTGAAGAGCCTTTCTAATATTTTTGAGAAAACAGACAAGTGCCAATGGCCTGTAATTGGAAAGTATCATCTTTGTATCCTTTCTTGTACAATGGCTCTACTTTTGCTAATGAAGGAAAAGTTCCTGTAGCGAATGATAGGTTACATAGGTAAGTTAGGGTCTCAGTAATCAGGTCCTCACACTTCTTTATAATAAAATCAGGTATATCATCTACTTCTACAGTGTTTTGTTTCGATACTTTTTATTGTAAGCTGTACTACCTCTACATTTATTGGCTGCAGGAACATTGATTTGCTTGAGACTTTTTTTCCCTGTTTCTGTATGCTATTTTCTATTGGATGTCTGTAGTAGTAGTTTCACTGTTACATTTATAACATAGTTGTTAAACATATTAGCTCTTTTCTCTGGGTTATTAATGTTTCCCAAGCTGGCCTTTAATACAATATTATTAACTCTATTTTTGTCAGAGTGGGTTTCTTTCCCTACAACTTGCCAGATCGCTTTGGTTCTGTTTAAAGCATTTTCTATCTATTTGCCATTGTCTCATTTCTTAGCTTCCTTTTAATATTGTATTTAAGATTGATAGTTACTTCAAAAAAATATAAATCTTAGTCCAGAGTTGTTTTGCAATATTGTGTAGGTTCCGTTTTCTACCACAAGATTTCCTTATACCATTAGTAATCACTTGTTGCATTTAATGCTTTGGGTTGTTTTGGCTTTCAATGGAAAAGCAAGATCAAAATAATATTTAAATATATTCATGAATGTCTGGAACTTATCAGAAATATTTGCTGTACTATACTCTAGTTCCCATCATTCTTGTTGAATATAATTCTGGAATGTTTGTACTGCAGCATTACTGAAAGTTCTGCCCACGAGTGGAGTCTACCTCATACAATTATAAGACGAATTAATGTTTGCACAAAAGCTTATAGCCTGTGCATGGTGGTCTGCCAGTCTAGCTTTAATTACTACTGATTTATATTTTGTTTTGGAGCTAATTATTACTTGGTCTATAGTAGCACTACAATGATTCATTTTACATGTTGGGGAGTGGATTGTAATCTCCAAATTATTGGCTGTTAATATGTTTATCAACTCAGATTTTGAGCTGCTTGGCTTATTAAAGTGTACACTTAGGTCCCCACATACAAGAACTGTTTTCCTGTTTGTTGCTACTTTATTTAGCAAAGTATCAATATGAGTGTTGAACTTTTTAAGTGGCTATCTGGAGATCTATATAAACATATTACAATTAACTTGAATGCTGGAATTTCTATGCCCGATATTTCAAAATCTTTCTCAGTGTTTAAGGATTTAACGTTGTCTAAGTTATTGAATTTGACATCTTTCTTTACGTATATCCAGTTCCCTCCATGTGTAAACTGATTGCTACATATTTGTGTTGCTAATACACAATCCATTATTTTCATTATCTTTAATTAATTTTCTTTCAGTCAGTGTTCAGTTAAGCAAATTATATTAATGTATCTTAGTTTACTTGATAGGAATAAAGTAAGAGAGCTGGATATCTTGCTAAATTACTGTACATTCTGATGAAGAAAAGTGACCTGATGAGATTTTAAGATTGTTCTGATTGTACTTGGTTGACCACTTACCTTTATTCCTGAGTTTAAATTATTTGGGAAAACTTCCTACTTTTCTTTAATTGTGAGTGGGTTTTCTCCATTGGTCATACGAAAACATCCTGACGGTGAAAAAGGGCAGTTCTCTGTCTCTTCCGTCATTACTCTTGTGAGGTTGATGCTGATGTGATTTCTGTTTTTTCTACTGGAGGTGTTGTTGGTAAGTGCACTATTTATCCTAATTTGGTCTTGAGCCCTTTTGGGAATAAAGAATCTTGCAGATGACATGGTCACCTCACACTACTTCTCACTAGAATTGCTGAACTTCCTCCTGTTGCTGGGGTGGTTGTAGTTGATGATGTTGTTACTGCTGTTGTAGGTGTGACTTTTATTCTTGTAGGTGATGTTGATGTGGGGGACCTTGTTGCTGGTAAAGTTTCAACTAGTGTTGAAGTTTCAATTGCTACTGCTGTTGGTGTTGTTGGTTTTGTTGAGGTTCGATTTGGCACAGAACTTGGAGTAGACATTGCCGCGTCTGCACAAGTGTTTGTTGTTGTTGTTGTTGTTGTTGTTGTTGTTGGTGGTGGTGGTGGTGGTGGTGGTGGTGGTTTGGTGTGTATTTCCTCTTCACATTCTGATGCTGTTATAATTTCAGAAATCTTTTGGCAGCCTTTGCCATTCCTGTGCTTACCAAGCTTAGTGTAACAGATGTAAGATTACCATGGTTAGTTATTTGAGCTGTTGTTGTTGTTGTTGTTGTTGTGGTCTTCAGTCCTGAGACTGGTTTGATGCAGCTCTCCATGCGACTCTATCCTGTGCAAGCTTCTTCATCTCCCAGTACCTACTGCAACCTACATCCTTCTGAATCTGCTTAGTGTATTCATCTCTTGGTCTCCGTCTATGATTTTTACCCTACACGCCTCCAATACCAAATTGGTGATCCCTTGATGCCTCAGAATATGTCCTACCATCCGATTCCTTCTTCTAGTCAAGTTGTGCCACAAACTTATCTTCTCGCCAATCCTATTCAATACCTCATCATTAGTTATGTGATCTACCCATCTAATCTTCAGCATCCTTCTGTAGCACCATATTTCAAAAGCTTCTATTCTCTTCTTGTCTAAACTATTTATCATCCATATTTCACTTCCATACATGGCTACACTCCATACAAATACTTTCAGAAACGACTTCTTGACACCTAAATCTATACTCGATGTTAACAAATTCCTCTTCTTCAGAAACGCTTTCCTTGCCATTGCCAGTCTACATTTTATATCTTCTCTACTTCGACCAACATCAGTTATTTTGCCACACAAATAGCAAAACTCCTTTACTACTTTCAGTGTCTCATTTCTTAATGTAATTCCCTCAGCATCACCCGACTTAATTCGACTACATTCCATTATCCTTATTTTGCTTTTGTTGATGTTCATCTTATATCCTCCTTTCAAGACATTATCCATTCCGTTCAACTGCTCTTCCAAGTCCTTTGCTGTCTCTGACAGTATTACAATGTCATTGGCAAACTCAAAGTTTTTATTTCTTCTCCATGGATTTTAATACCTACTCCGAATTTTTCTTTTGTTTCTTTTACTGCTTGCTCAATACACAGATTGAATAACATCAGGGAAAGGCTACAACCCTGTCTCACTCCCTTCCCAACCACTGCTTCCCGTTCATGTCCCTCGACTCTTGTAACTGCCATCTGGTTTCTGTACAAATTTTAAATACCCCTGCCACCTTCAGAACCTGAAAGAGAGTATTCCAGTCAACACTGTCAAAAGCTTTCTCTAAGTCTACAAATGCTTGAAATGTAGGTTTGCCTTTCCTTAATCTAGCTTCTAAGATAAGTCATAGGGTCAGTATTGCCTCACGTGTTCCAACATTTCTACGGAATCCAAACTGATCTTCCCTGAGGTCGGTTTCTACCAGTTTTTCCATTAGTCTGTAAAGAATTTGTGTTAGTATTTTGCAGCCATGGCTTACTAAACTGATAGTTCGGTAATTTTCACATCTGTCAACACCTGCTTTCTTTGGAATTATTATATTCTTGGAATTATTATATTCTTCCTGTCCGCTGCTCATGGTCTTGCGGTAGCGTTCTCGCTTCCCGAGCACGAGGTCCCGGGTTCGATTCGCGGCGGGGTCAGGAATTTATCATGCCTCGAGATGACTGGGTGTTGTTGTGTCGTCTTCATCATCATCATTCATCCCCATCACGGTCAGAGGAAGGCAAGGGCAAACCACCTCCGTTAGGACCTTGCCTAGTAAAGCGGTGCGGGTCTCCTGCATCGTTCCCCTACGCTCTGTAAAGAAGCATGGGACTTTATTTATTTATTTATATTCTTCTTGAAGTCTGAGGGTATTTCGCCTGTCTCATACATGTTGCTCACCAGATGGTAGAGTTTTGTAATGACTGGCTCTCCCAAGGCCGTCAGTAGTTCTAATGGAATGTTGTCTACCCCCGGGGCCTTGTTTCGACTCAGGTCTTTCAATGCTCTGTCAAACTCGTCACGCATTATCTTATCTCCCATTTCATCTTCATCTACATCCTCTTCCATTTCCATAATATTGTCCTCAAGTACATCGCCCTTGTATAAACCCTCTATATACTCCTTCCATCTTTTGCTTAGAACTGGGTTTCCATCTGAGCTCTTGATATTCATGCAAGTGGTTCTCTTTTCTCCAAATGTCTCTTTAATTTTCCTGTAGGCAGTATCTATCTTACCCCTAGTACGATAAGCCTCTACATCCTTACATTTGTCCTCTAGCCATCCCTGCTTAGCCATTTTGCACTTCCTGTCGATCTCATTTTTGAGACGTTTGTATTCCTTTTTGCCTGCTTCATTTACTGCATTTTTATATTTCCTCCTTTCATGAATTAAATTCAATTTTTCTTCTGTTACCCAAGGATTTCTACTAGCCCTCATCTTTTTACCTACTTGATCCTCTGCTGCCTTCACTACTTCATCCCTCAAAGCTACCCATTCTTCTTCTACTGTATTTCTTTCCCCCATTCCTGTCAATTGTTCCCTTATGCTCTCCCTGAAACTCTGTACAACCTCTGGTTCTTTCAGTTTATCCAGGTCCCATCCCCTTAAATTCCCACCTTTTTGCAGTTTCTTCAGTTTTAATCTACAGTTCATAACCAACAGATTGTGGTCAGAGTCCACATCTGCCCCTGGAAATGTCTTACAATTTAAAACCTGGTTCCTAAATTTCTGTCTTACCATTATATAATTTATCTGAAACCTGTCAGTATCTCCAGGCTTCTTCCATGTATACAACCTTCTTTTATGATTCTTGAATCAAGTGTTAGCTATGATTAAGTTGTGCTCTGTGCAAAATTCTACCAGGCGGCTTCCTCTTTCATTCCTTAACCCCATTCCATATTCACCTACTATGTTTCCTTCTCTCCCTGTTCCTACTACCGAATTCCAGTCACTCATGACTATTAAATTTTCGTCTCCCTTCACTATCTGAATAATTTCTTATATTTCATCATACATTTCTTCAATTTCTTCGTCATCTGCAGAGCTAGTTGGCATATAAACTTGTACTACTGTAGTAGGCGTGGGCTTCGTGTCTATCTTGGCTACAGAATAAGAAAATTGAAACTGCAAATATAGTTGCAGAATGCAGGTTGAAAAATGCTGAAAATCTCAACACATTAGAAATGTTACTCAGATCAGAATACTGGAGGGCTGTTTATAGTAGTGATAGGGAAGAAAGGAAAAATTTCAAAGGAAAAATTTCATTTCATTAAGTTTCATTAAGTTCCCACATAAACATAGCTTGTCCAAAGGTCAACAGCAAGATAAATGTTACAGATAGAAAGAAATGGATCTCCAGAGATATCAAGAATGCTAGGGAAGATTTAAGGCATTCATACGAGATATAGAAGAAATATAAGAGTGAAGCAGACTATGAAAGGTACAAACAAACAAAGACAGAATATGGCAAGGAGATAAGGCGAGCAAAACTGAGCTATTATAAACATTAAATACACACTTCATCAAATATTTTTATGACAGTCTGGTCACACATAAAAACAAATAAGACAGAAATGGCAACATAGTATGTATAGAACAAGGGAAAGAACTGACTGACCCATGTGAAACCACTATTATGTAAATATACTGCAGAAACTAATGAAACAAAATGAAGCAATGACTAAAAAGAGTGTAGAGCCACCAGAAATAACAGAATGTCTATTCCTATATTTACAACACATGAAAGAGACATTACAGATATAATCAGATCACTGAAAAACAAAGACCGAGAGAGCGTAAATGGTGTATCTGCAAAAGTAATCAAACACTGTTCACAATATACAATTAAGCCTCTGACATTCCTATTAAATTTGGTAATGGAGAAGGGACTCCAAACTTGGCAATGGAGAAGGGTGTGTGTGAAAAAGAGTAAAGTAGTGCCAAGTAGGCACAAGAGTAAAGTAGGGATCCTCGAAACTACAGGATTATAACAATCACATCCACCATATCAAAAATTGTAGAAATAGCTATTAAAAAGAGTTATAATTTCATAGAAAAGCAAAGCACAGCTTGGTTTTTACAAAAACTGTTGTAGCAAGTTTCATGACACATATGATCAAAGCTTTGGATGAACAAAATAAAGTCTGTGCTATGTTTCGTACTCTTGAAAAGCCTTTGGCTGTGTATGTCATACTACACAGATTGGCCGTGGGATTGCCCTGTTGCCATTCATTGGTTGACAGGCAGTGCCATGGTTGTCGGTTCACACATACAAATGTCCCTCTCCCTGTCACTGCCCCAATGTAATACGCACTCGTGTCGAATAGGTCTTGCTGTTTGTCTCCAACTCACATCAGAGGCATTCACATGTAAGCTTTGCTTCGGAGCACACACGTCATCTGCGATTTAGTCATACAGCAAGCATAGCGGCACAGTATTCATTTGAAGAACAACGAGATATGGTTTTTGTTTATGGACTAGCTGACAGTAATGCACATGGAGCTCAACGGTTGTACGAGGAATGGTACCCAGCAAGATGCCACCTACACCCGCAAACTTGGCGAAACAAGCTCGTTAGCAGGATATCATGGCAGAAGACTTCAAACAAGATAAGGTGTTGCATTTGAAGAGACTCTTCTTGAGTTTTTCGAAGAAGCACCTACAACAAGTACTCGAGTGATTGGAGACAACGTGGGGGTCACTCATCCGTTAGTCTGGGAGACTTTGAGGGATGACGGTCAGCATCTATTTAGTTTCCACTGTCTCCAAGACCTAAATCCTGTGGCGGACTACGAACACAGGCTAAGGTTTTGCCAGTGGTTTCTACGATGTGTTGCACATGATCTTGACTTTCCCACCATTGTGTTATTTACCGACGAGTCCACCCAGGATGGCCTTTACAACACTTGAAACATTCATTACTGAGCAAGGTGAAATCCTCATGTGATGTTTGTCCATAGACACCAGGAACGACTTTTGTTCAACATTTGGGCTGGCATTGTGGGTGACCATCTGATTGGGCTGGTCCGTCTACCTCCTCGACTTACCTTTTTGCAAGAAACTCTACCCGACCTGCTGGATGATGTTCCCCTGGACACACAGCTATGCATGTGGTCGCAGCATGATCGGTCACCCGCACATCACTGTCATGCTGTGGGTGGATATTTAAACGAACTCTTTGATGGCCGGGTAATTGGCAAAGGTGCCCATACAACATGGCCCCTGCAATCACCAGACCTCACACCACTGGGTATTTTTCCTGTGAGGATTCTTCAGGGTTCTAGTTCACCCACCTGGACACAAACCACGTAGAAATGAAGAGGAATTAGAGGAATTAATGGATTGCATTCAACATGCTGCCAATCACATCAGGGAAATGCCAGGAAGCTTTGAAAGAGTTCAACAACACACGGTTCAATGTTACCAAGCTTGTGTCACATCAGAGGGTCGCCAGTTCAAGCAGCTGCTTTAATAAGCAATGTCCTAGCTACAAAAAAGGCCCCTTTCAGGGCCAACACAATTTGTAAAAGACTTTCTATACACGAACTAACAGCAGTTGATGGTTTTGTTCCCGGTACATCTTATCATGAAACTACAATGGCTGTGTCAGGACCCTGGCGGATTTGCCTCAGGCCCCCCAGAGTGGAAGGCTGGCAAGCTACCACCGAGCATGCGGGCTGCCTGGATACGGTGCGATCTCCGGCAGGCAAAGCATTTGCAGTCATGCATTGTCCAGAGCATCCAGTAACAGGGCAATCCTGCGGCCAATCGGAGCATGTGGCGCCAAGTTTCTGTAGTTTAAAAATTGTGCATTGTTGACCTATACAACATTAGTAATTTTGGTTCCTACTGGCATCAACTACCCAGGATTAAAATTTCGTGACACAATTTTTCTCCATCCTGTATATTCGAAACTATCATGTATCTCGAATAAAATAGTACACCAATGCTAAGCAGAGAACTACACAATTACAGCACAAGAGTAGCTGACTAAAACTGTCCAATCAACAGCCTACTAAAGTGGGGTGTTTATTAGACAACAGATTTACAAGCAGTTTAAAAAATATAAAAGCACTACCAGTTTTCAAAACAAAACTAAGAGGGTACTTACAGACAGCTTGTTTTTTCCAGATCAAAATTAATTGAAAGATTTTACAGTACTAAAGTGATAACTTGAGAACTGTGCTACATAAACTGTTAAATGAAAAATAAACATGAAATTTTTTCTTATGTTTCATTCATTGCAGCAGAAACTGAAACTGACTGCCTATGTGTAGAAAATTAAATTGATATAAAAAACTTTGTTTTGCACATTCTTTCATTAATTATTTTAATGTATGGGTAAGACCATTGTAAAATAATAATATAAATAAATAAAATAATAATATATGTGCTCAAATTGTTATTTGTCTGTAGCTGGAATCATAAATGTATACTGACATAATATGTGCTCAAATTGTAATTTGCACTATAACTGAAATTGTAAATTTATACTGATATATCCAGTATCGCTCTAGATAGTAATCCAAGGATGAAAATAACTCTGAAATCCCCCCCACTGATTGTTATTCCTGATGATTCTGTAGTTCACTTTTACATCGTGACATTAATCGGTAAAAACTTTCCTTTGTGCACATGAAAACAATACCCAAAGATTTCTAAATCAGGGTTTTTGGCAAACTGGTTTTAAAATGAAAATGGGCGTCATTTGCATTACATGGGTACCGGTCGTTTAAAAATATGTTTTAAGTACTTTCTGTGACAGTAATGGTGCTTCCTTATGCTATAAAAGAAAAAAAAAAAAAGGAAAATTATTTACGATACATAACTTTATTTATGAAAAGAATTAGAATCATTTACGTAAGATTAAATTTATACGATTTGTATAGGCAACTGGTTTAATCTTAAGTGTTCATTTACGACGATTTTACGACTCGTGCATAAGTTTATAACCCACAGATGGTGGTTATGATTTGTTCACAGCCTCTACACAATCGAGGTAAATTATAATATCTTTTCAGTTGCATAACTGTGAAATACCGCACTGAAGCATCTAAAGCAATGCACAAATTTACTGATATTTTCGTAAAATTAAATGCTATTCTTACCTTTGATGAAAATGATGTTACGACGTATTTTCTCGTAATAAAACGCGTTATCTTGTAAGTATAGATACGTTGATATTTCTGTAGCCCCAAAATGATCCAAAATTAAACATTTGTAGCTACTAAATTGTAAAAAGCAGCACATAAATTATGAATTTAACTAATTTCAGCAGTAATTCAACAATGAGGCGATTCTGAAGAGTAGCCTAACAATCATCGCGTACCCTTATCTTCTAAAGTTATCATTTTAATTAATTACCAGCCCCGAATCGAATTCCCATGTATGAATCAGCTTCAAACGTCTGATTATATTACAAATGAGTTAATGTGTTAAATATGCCTTTGAGTGTGAAAGCGAGAAAGTGTTTAGGAAAGGTTTGAAATTACAGTATGCTTGAAGTTCGTTTAAGCCATCTCATTTTCGAATTCAGGATGAATTAAGTCCATGTATTTGCGTGCTATCAGTTACGCTGCCTCATCACTAACAATGACTATAGTACATGTTATATTGTGTTAAACTAACGAACAGATTAACAGCATATTAAATTCCACCAATTAATTTTGTTTTTTTGTCATCTGTCTTATGACTGGTGCCTCATCTCAAAGCTGGCACTTGCAGTCAACTGTTTGTTGGATATATTCCAATCTCGCCTTCCTCTACAGTTCCTACCCTCTACAGCTCCCACCATGGATGTTATTCCTTCATGTTTTAATGCATGTCCTGTCATTCTGCCCCTTCTTCTTGTCACTGTTTCCCTTATTTACCTCTCCTTGTGGATCCAGTAGAGAACCTGATCTTTTCTTATCTCATCACTCCACCTAATTTTCAACATCCTTCTGTAGCACCACACCACAAATGTTTCAATTCCGTTTCTTTCTGGTTTTCCCACATTTATTTTATTTAGTACCATATATGGCAATACAAGCTGTATTGTGTCAAACATTCATGAATTGCATAATTTTACAAAATAAATAGAATTAAACAACTAAATCTACAAATTAGTATCTAAATTTTTAAGTCCATTAAGGGGCTGCCTCTGTCACTTCAAAGAAATATTCCAGATTTCCAGAGTAAGTTCATCTGCTGCAACTTCTTATGATATTTTTGTTTGTCTGATTTTCAGTGCCAAAGCTCCATTGAGAAGATGAAGTCTTTCCCCATCTGTGGATTCTGCACAGGTACCATGGTCTGTATTGATCATATTAATTGTTTTACAGACATGTAGTGGTAGGCTAATTCAGTGCTGGCCGTTCTTGGGCCAGGCCTTAGAGTGTGCGTTATTCCTCATGGGCAATATTGTCCCATGTTTCTGCCCAAGTTGAAACACACTGCTTGTAGTGATTCTCTCAACATGATGGCTGACTGCCTGTATTTTGATTGGCTCATCCTAAGCTTTCTCACAATACATGATTCACTTCATACAATGCTGTGCTTCAAACATATTGTCAGAAATGTCTTCATACTAATGGGCCTATTTGTGCAAGGAATGCCCTCTTAGAACATGATAGTCTTCTTCTTATAGCCTCCTTACTTCATCTGTTGTATGCAATTTTGATTCCAAAGCAAAAGAATTCCATCACTTTGTCGCCTCCAGCTTTTATGTTACCTTGACCACCAATCTCATTTTATCTTTTATCTTCTTTACTTTTATTTTTCTTTGGTTTACTCTCAGACCATAGTGTGTGCTCATTAGGATGTTGATTCAACTGAACAAGTCCTTTAACAATGCTTCCTCATTTTCAGAGAATCTAGGAATGGCATCAGCAAATCTTATCATTGATATCCTTTCATCCTGAATTTTTATCTCACTCCTGAATCTTACTTTTGATTTCATCATTTCTTCTTCAGTGTATGACTGAACAGAAGGAGTGAAAGGCTGCATCTTTGTCTTACACTATTTTTAATCTGAACACATTGTTCTTGGTCTCCCATTCTTATTTTTCCCTCTTACTATTGAACATATTGCTTAATTTTACATTGTTGAATGGTTTTCTGGATCAACAGGTCATATGAAGGTGTGCTAACATTTCTGCAGTTGTGCTTACATTATTGAGTGCATTATGGAAACTGTTTCTCTGATGGCTTTACCTTCCCTAAAACCAAACTGGTCATCAGCTAACAGATCCTCAGTTTCATTTAGGAATAAAGATGACTCACTGAAGTGCTGTGTCATCAAAAAAGGTTCAGAGCTTTTCTTTGCTAGCTGTTGGAGTGAAATTCCTTTCTCAAGCTGCAGGAGAAACATGCACATGTGCATGCCCCCCCCCCCCCTCCCTCGCGCGCACACACACACACACACACACACACACACACACACACACACACACACACACACACACACACACACACACACACAGCTTTAGACCAGGAAGGTTACTGGAGTGAAGGATGTGTTGTAAGGATAGCTCCCATCTGGGCAGCTCAGGAAAGCTGTTGGTGGTGGTGGGGATGATCCACATGGCACAGGTTGTGAAGCAGCCATTGCAATCTCGCATGTTGTGCTTTACTGCATGTTGTGCCACTGGGTGGACCATCTTGTTTTTGGCAACAGTTTGGTGGTGGCCATTCATTCTGATTGACACCTGGTTGGTTGTCATACCAATGTAAAACGCTGTGCAGTGGTTGCAGCTCAGCTGGTATATAACATGGCTGCTTTCACAGGTGGCCCGGTCTCTGATGGCGTAGGATAAGCCTGTAATGGGACAGCAGTAGAAGGTACTGGGCAGGGGACGTGGATAGGACCGGTGTTGTCTCTGGGTCTTCAACAAGGGTATGATCTCTGTGGCAAGTGATTGGGGACAAGAGTGGCATAGGGGTGGACTATGATGTTGTAGAGGTTGGGTGGCCAGTGAAAGACCACTTTGGGAGGGGTTGGAAGTATATTGGGTAGGATGACCCTCATTTCAGGGCATGACGACAGATAATCAAAGCCCTGCTGAAGGACGTGATTCAGTTGTTCCAGTCCTGGGTGGTATTGGGTGACAAGGGGGGTGCTTCTTTGTGGTTGGTTCTTGGGATGGATGTGAGCATCAGATGTGTGTGGGGATATGGCATGGGAAATCTGTTTGTGTATTAGGTCGGGGGAGGAGGATGGAGGGCGGTATTACCTGTCTGGGAAGGCCTGGTCTTCAGCATACTGGGCGAGGGAGTCCTCATCATTGCAGATGCCTCTGCCACGGACGACCAGGCTGTATCGGAGTGATTTTTTGGTGTGGAAGGGGTGGTAGCTGTCAGAGTGTGGGTACTGTTGATGCTTGGTGGATATGATGTGGACTGAGGTGTGGATGGAGCTATCTGAGAGGAGGAGATCGACATCTAAGAAGGTGGCATGAAGGGTAGAGCAAGACTAGGTAAAGTGAATTGGAGATAAGGAGATTGTGGAGGAATGAGGATAATGTGTCCTGGTCTTGGCTTCAGATTATAAAGATGTCGTCAATAAATCTGTACCAGACCAGGAGTTTGGGGTTTTGGGAAGCTAGCAATGTTTCCTTCAGGTGGACCATGAAGAGGTTGATATAGGAGGGTGCTATGCAGGTACCCATGGCTGTGCCGTAAATTTGTTTGTATACATTCCCTTCAAAGGTGAAGTAGTTAGGGTAAGAATGTAGTCACTTACGTGTACTAGGAATGAAATTGTAGGTTTGGAATCTGCAGGGTATTGGGAGAGGTAGTGTTCAATTGTGACAAGGCTGGGACATGGGAATGTTGGTGTATAAAGAGGTTGCAACAGCAGTGATGAGTAAAGACCCGGGAGGTAATGATGTGGGGATGGCTGAGAGCCAGTGCAGGAAGTGGTTGGTATCTTTAATGCGGGAGGCCATGTTTTGGACAATTGGTAGCACATTTTGGTCAACAAGGACCGAGATTCTTTCAGTGGGGGCACTGTAAACAGCAACAATGGGGTGCCTAGAATTGTTAGGTTCGCAGATATTGGGAAGCGTGTAGAAGGTGGGTGTGCAGGCTATTGTTGGGGTGAGCAGGAAGATGGATTCAGGGGAGAGGTTCTGGGAAAGGCCTAAGGATTTCAGCAGGGGTTGGAAGTTATGTTGGACTTCTGGGATGGGGTCAGTCCAGCAGAGCTTGTAAGTGGAAATGTCAGACAGATAGTGAAGACCCTCTGCCAGATAGTCACTCCAGTTCATCACAACAGTGGTGGAACCTTTGTCTGCCATGAGGATGATCATTTTAGGATCCATTTTTAGGTTGTATAGGGCAGTCATTTCTTCTTCTGAAAGGTCGTTGTTCTTCTTAGGGAGGTACCAAGGGAAGAATGGTGATGCCAGTTGGAAAGTTAGAAATTCCAGGAAGGTAACCAGGGGACGGTTAGGTAGGAGTGTTGGAGGGTCATGGCTGGATGGTGGTACAAATTGGGACAGGCAGAGTTCGATGTTAAGATTGGACTGGCTTTGATTGGAGGGGTTGGTGTCAAAGAAGAAGTCAACTAAAATTAATGGCCACCAAACTGGTTCCAAAAACAAGGTGGCCCACACACTGGCGCAGCAAACAGCAGATCACAACAAATGAGATTTCAATGGCTGCTTCACAACTTGTGCAATCTGGATCTTCCCCACTGCACCACCAGTTTTCTCATTTGGTTGTCACTTCCTGCAGTGATTTTAGAAATTCTGAACTAATGTCATCCATGCCTCCTGCCTTATTTGAACACAAGTCTTTCAAAGCTACCAGACAATCCTTGCAGAGTTATGCAAGGTACTCTTTTCGTCTGTCCACTCTCCACCCTTGTTTTACAGAGGAATTGCTCCTGCACTCTTCATGTTCATATCCTTCCTTTTAATTTCCACAAATGTTATTTTGGCGTTTCTATTTGCTGAACCAGTCCTTCCAACAATCGTTTCTTTTTTGGATTCCATTGCAATTTTTCTGCTGCTATTTTGGCTTGACTTCCCTACATTTCATTCCTAAGTGACTTATATGGTTGTATTCCTGTTCTTTCTTGAACATTTATGTACTTTTCTTTCTGTCATTGATCGACTGAAGTATGGTATCTCTTTTGTTACCCAATTTTTCTTCCCAGTTACATTCCTTGTACAAATACTCCTCTGATCAACTTCTTTGACTGCCCTTTTAGAGATGTCCATTCCTCTTCAGTTTTTCTTTAAATACTATATTAAGATATATTTCAGATACTCATTTTCCCATTTATCACAGTGCCCATATAATAAATAATTCTGCACTATGAGAAATGATCTGGGCGAATTATATGGTTATTATGTGCTGTGAAGGAGGCAGACACACACACACACACACACACACACACACACACACACACACACACACACACACACCACCTGTGAGGCAGCTGGACACAGAATACTGGGATTTCAGTTTGGCAGGCAGAATGGGGTGAGTGGTTGTGGGGTGGGTATGGGGAGAAAGAGGTGGGAAGTGGGAGGAGGGGTTGGAGATGGGTAACTAGTGGCTCAGGGGGGGTGGGGGTCGGGGGGGGGGGGGGGGCACCGGTGTGCAGGATGGATGAGATGGCAAAATAAAATTAGAAAAAAAATATGATTAGTACAATGATCCACAATACAGCAGTATAATAGAGAATTGTATGAAAAAGGAATTTAAAGTTACTATGATACAGTGTGATATCTTATTTGGAATTCCGTATTGTAGGGGTGTATATTCTTCTTCAAGGTGCAATTCAATGAGAAAAACTGATACATTTATCACTAGTTATTTCTAGGCTCAAGGCATATAACAGATATGAAACTCTTCTTGATTATCTGTCCCATCTTTTCCAAATGAAGAATGTAGGGCCAAAATGCCTGTATACATGAATCAAATTATTTTTGTTGTTTTCGAATTGTAGCACAAGACATCTTCAATAACCTTGTGAAAGTGTTCTATGGATGAGTAAACACTATTACTTCTATTACTGCTACTACTAAAATAATTAAACAAAGTTGTAGCAATTGTATTTTTATTATTATTTGTACTTTTACATTCATTATCATAATGCTGTTGAAAGTAACAACATTTAACGTAATATTGAAAGACTTCCAAACAGCTGCACATTATCAGGAATAAATTCTTAATATTATTGTCACAATAGTAAATGCTTATGTGTTACCCTGCCTTTCCATGATAATTTGGCACTACTGACACACTTAAGGAAGTTCATAAAATAGAATGATACTCTAACTATTAAGATAGCTAAAGAGTATTTCTAGCTTGCAAGAAAATATTTGTACAGTTGTTTCAGTTCCTTACAGTAGTTTACAAATGAAGGGAGTCAATACAGCTTTTTATTACACCAGTTACTGTTTTATTATTGTCATTTTCCTGGTAGCAAATTTGTAACATTGCCAGTGACTCAGGCACCAAGTTTTTATTACACTTACAAGGTGTCAGAACTATGTTTTGGTACAACAGACAAGAATAAATTGTTATTAATTCATGTCCACTTGCATTGGATGCAACTGAGTATGTGTGGCAGAAAAAAATGGTAACGTTGTGGCCTATGTGGTGTGTTTCAAATGTAAGAGGCACTGAAATGAAAAACGAACATCTGCCACAATGGGAGCATGGAATGGTTCCATTCAAAATTACCACATGCGTTCAGACATTTATCCCATTGGGAGACGAGATGATCAGTTCCTGTTTTGTAGAATGTGGTTGGCTCCTGACAGATCCACTATTGCACCCCCTCTAGCAATTCCTCATCTGACTGAAACTGACTTCCACACACGATTTTCTTCAGGTTGCCAAAGATGTGAAAATCACACAGTGAAAGAGCCAGCCTGTACAGAGGACGTTGCATTGTTTCCCGAACAAATTTCTGATGTGTAGCCCTCGTGCATCGTAATACAACAGGATGCTCCCCTCCAACAGCATTCCAACAGCACAATGGCAGATGGCAAAGCCAACAGTGGAAACATCCCACATCTCCCCTGCCGAAGAAATCCAAAGCTGTTCACCCAACTTCTGGAGAAATCATGATGACTTTCTTCTTCAACTATTGGGGACCTCTGCTTGTCGAGTTCCTTGAGTGTGGAACTGCAATTAGTGTGCAGTGGTGTGAAGATACTTTGCAGAAACTGTGACATGCCATAAAGATAAAATGCTGAGGAATGCTATAAGATGGTTGGTTGGTTTGGGGAGTAAAAACCACAGGGTCATCAGTCCCTCAAGCTATTGGATGGAATCATCCTGTTGCATGATAATAACTGCCCCCACACTGCCAATTGGCTAATTTGGTTGGGAAACACTGCAACATTCTCCATGCAGCCTGGATTTTTCACTGTGTGATTTTCATATCCATGGAAATCTGAAGAAAGACATGCATGAGCGTTGGTTTCAGTCAGATGAGGAAGTGCAAGACTGGGTGTGGCTGAGGATCTGTGAGTGGCTAACTATGCTCTACAAAACAGGAAATGATCATCTCATATCCCAGTGAGATAAATGTCTTAACACGTATGGTGATTATTTTTGATTGGAACCTTTGCATGGTGCTGTTGTGGTGGGAGTTGTGTTTTCATTTGACTGTTCCTCGTCTAACAGAAAAAAAGTAATATTTCATGATTTTTTACCTTGTCCTGAGAAATGATTAGAATAAAATTTGAGACAAACATTAAAATTGTACATTGACTATACACAGAAACACTGCAGCATTTGTAATACGAGTATCAGATACACAGGTACACTGTCATCTTATTTGCTCTAATACTGGTGCACTGTTCCCTAAGCTAATGGGAGAGAGAGGGGGGGAGGGGGAGGGGGAAGGGGAGAGGGGAGAGGGGGAGGGAGAGGGGAGAGAGAGAGAGAGAGAGAGAGAGAGAGAGAAAGTCGCATGGCAGGTGAAATGGGTGGTGTGAGGGTGTGTGTGAGTGTGGATACTTGGATACTGGAAGGGGACAAGGGAGAGGGATGATGACATGGTAATGGGAGAAAATAGGTGGCCTCTTTTTGTTCACAAAACAAGATAAGTAACACTAAAGCCCATTGAAAAGTGTTACTGTGACATTTGAAATTGTGTGAAATTGATTAGGGTACAAGGGAACTCATCTGCATAAGCCATACAAAGAGACATCATGTGTATGGATACTTGGGTTCATCTTACCTAGGGAGGCACTTCCAGACTTCTAAAGACTGTCATGTTACTCAAAAGTCCCACACTGTCAGTAAGTGCCTATGCTATAAGAAAACTTTCAGATGTGAGGGATACAGGTCAAAAATTTCCAGTCTGTGAAACCTGCATTGGTTTGTTCATACTTCAAGAAATTTAATCATGAGTCAATCAACCATATGTGACCTAGACAAAATTGTGCCAGAAGATGGAATTGTGCACATTACCTTAATACGTATGTATAAATAATAATGAATCTAAATTCGTAAGACAAAGTTCATGAGCTTTATTAACAACAAAATGCACCTAACATTATTCTCAGGCACAAGAATATGCCTCAAATATCAACTGTCTATAATTTGGAAACCAACTCACTTTCTTCTAAGTGACATGTCTCTCCCAGATGAAGACACTGTGGAGACCAAAAAAGAAGCAGCCATATCTCTGTGGAATGTTAATCATGGTCTTCAACAGTTTCTCTTCCTGAGTAAAAAAGGCAAAGTTAAGTACTGCCAAATGAAAAGCAAAAAAATATCTTTATGGATTTGATATTACACGATCACTGGCAGTGATTGTTTAAATGAATACTTTAGCCAATTAGTGGAAAGAGAAAGAAGAAAAAGAGAGTAATTTGATTAGATAAACAATGTGCAGTGGCACCTCACATACACTTTCATACAGCGTATGTTTCACAAAACCTTAACCTTTTTCACATAGATTTTTCAAGAAAATGTGCAAACAGCATCTAGTCTAGGTTTGTCACATGTAGGCATTATAAAAATGTGTATGCAGTTATTACATATCAACAAGTACAGATAGTTGAATCAAACTAAAAGAAAGACTATATTGGTAAAATAATTGCAGAGAGAGAGAGAGAGGGGGGGGAAGAGGGGGTGGGGTGGGGGGTGGGGGGGGTGGGGGGGGGGCACAGCACAGCACAACCTCTCAGAACATAAATTGCCAGAAAATCGTATGTGCTATAAGTATGAATTTCTACCTAAAAGGCCATTGTAACCAGTGATAAAATAAATAAAACAAGATATTAAATAAAAGTAACATAATTCCGTGTATACATTCCTAATTATTAGTTTTTAATGATGCATAAACCTATTTCAGATTTCTCTTCCAGTTTCTCAGAGTTTTGAGGGACATATGCACAGTGAAACTATGGCCTAAGAGCTCCATGCTATGAATGAAAGAATAGAAAGTAATTTCCCTCATATTTGCATTATTTGAATACAGGTGCAGAGTCAGAATTTCCTCAAATAACAGTATAGCAACACCATATTGGGCATCACATAAAACCACTAAATGTATTCAGCTATTTAACATTCAGTATAAAATAATAAACAGATAATTAAAATACACCATCATCAACAAGACAAAACTGTAAGGAAGAATATTAATTTAGTTAAATGGTGCCTTGTTTTAAAAACTAAAATCTAGTACTGTCATACTGATACTACAGTTAAACAACAAAGGTCACATGACAAAAAATAATATCAGTACTGTGTTTAGGATGAAGATTAATGTGTTAACAGTTTGTTTCTAAGCTATAGATGTGTTTAGCAATATAAGCACTTGACATTTGGGTTTTGGAACTGCTGTTCATGTCGAGAAGCAACTAAGCCTCTGGAAACTGTTTTGAATGTGAAGGTCTACAATTTTAATTTATGTTTACCTGTGTAAGTACTTAAAAGTATTATGCACTTTCAGAGAAAATGATAGGTACACATTTCTAATGCACAGAAGGGCAAAGTGTTGAATATTGTCTGGAAAACACTATTATATTACATGATTACGTTTATTTCTATATTCTATTAGACTATGATAATTGTGATGGGACCCAAAAGGATTCAGCTAACAAGTAATACTTTGCCCAAACATATACTGGCACATTACTATATCTTACTACTTAACTATCAGTATTTTTCATCTAGGATGCTTTTATTGTCATTGTTAAGCATAATCCACCTTTCAGAAATTTTCCAATAAATTACAGTATAATTACCATATTTATTTACAAGAATTAGGTGTCAACAAATGATACGGTTTTAAAATCTATAAGACTTACATAGTGCCAAATCAAAGGTTAGTGCTGATAAAGAGAAAATAGACTTTCTCATTTCGTTAAACTTCAGGTTTAAAGTGTTTCATAAATTAAAATAACACATGTAAGATTTTTTATGTAGATACAATTATATATCACCTAAATTTTTTTGTGTGTTAAATCTAACAGAAAATTTTTTACCCCCTTTTCATTCTCATTCCAGTAGACACTTACTTTTCAACTGAGTGAATCTGAAACGATTGTTTCATTTATTATTTTCACATGTTTCTAATGAGATATTACATTGATTTTTTAATATTTTATGGTGTGTGTGTGTGTGTGTGTGTGTGTGTGTGTGTGTGTGTGTGTGTGTGTGTAGCTTGTGGTGATCCGAAGTTGAATGTGAAATTCTGCACTAATTATTTAACAAGAGGGTATGCCATAGTTATTGTATTTTTTACGTTTATTTCTTCATAGTGTTAATTTCTTAAATTTGCTATAAGTATGTAGAATATTTTAGTTGGCATAAGATTTTGTATGTGGCTGTTGTGATCTAATGGGTAGATTAGGATGACCCCCCTGTCCATTCACCCTGCTATCAAATACCGGAGTCTTTCTCGGGAGTGAAAGGTGGCCTGAGCGATGGGTGACCCTTCCCTCCTACAGCTGTGCCAGAAAAAGAGTCGACTCTCCCTGCAGTCAGGCAAATAGCCTGGGCAGAGGTTTTGCCACAAACTTTTTAAGATTTTGTAGATTTCAGGGGAATTCTTTATTATCCTCACATTACCCTTCAATTTTTATGTCCCAGATGCTCTTAGCCATCAAACAATTTCTAAGGCAGTAGCCTTGTCTTACGTATACCTTACCTAGGCTTTGCGTAGTCACTCTTTTACAGCACTGTATTCTAATCAAACACAGTACATACAATAATTACATTACATATTTTACACCCATTTTTCAAAAATCTCACAAAATAATGATAATGTATTTATATTGTCAACATATCACAGGATATCAACACATCAGTTCACCAACAGTCGAAGAAGTTAAAAAAATTTCTCACAAATTTCTAATCATTCCCATATCCTTTCCATAGGGATCAACAATATGGATTAAACAAGCAATGGGTATGAATCTGTACAAGGTTATGTACATAATCATACATTTCATGACAAGAAAAATGTGGAGAAAACCAAGCACAATCCTACTCCTAATAATGCATTTTGTATGCAAAGAACCTTTTTTTTTAAAAAAAAAAAAAAAAGAAAAAAAGAAAAGTAGTTAGTGCCATTTAAAAAGTCTCATTCTATAAACATTTTCTGCAGAAAGAATACTGCGTTGATGAAAAAATAGTTACATTTGACTGCTATCCCAGTGGAGTAACGTAGTTATCTTCTTCATAGTTTTATATTGAAGCAGCTTAAAAAACATTGAAAATTGCTCAAAACATTTACTGAAACTATTGAAAATGTCCATTCTCAAAGGGAATAAATTGCAACATTAGAGGAAAACATGACTCCCATTTTGCTTGGAAAAATGTGGGGAAATGCTGACAGTACATTGCAACAGTACAAACTCATAATGTTGGAAAATAAATAGAATGTTGAAGTTGGTAGAAGGGCGTAGCTGATAAAAACAAATCTGGATACAATCTGTGAGTAGAAATAAAAACTTTACAAATGAAGTATAAATGAGGGGGTCAGAATAAAAATGCATAGAATTTGGCTGTTACCACTGTCAACTTCTCTCTCTCTCTCTCTCTCTCTCTCTCTCTCTCTCTCTCTGCCTATGTCTTTGTGTCTGTGTCTACAGTATAAACAGGAGTTCTTAAAAATACAAATTTTGGAACACAAAATTTGGTATTATGGTTGCAACAGTACTGAAGTATTGTATAATAGCAATGGTTGGTGCTTGATAGAGTATATATAATATTTTGTTGAAATTTGGTGACTTCTGCCAATTTACAAGTCAGAGTCTCAGACACAATGAAATAATACTTGGATAGTATTGGTATGCATTATAGCCGTGAAAAAATTCTCAGGTAGTCTATTAGGAGCTGCATTTTCTCCATTATATTCCATATAGCAGATAGTGTGAGAAGCAAATATACTTTGCTTGTGTTCCATAACCAACAACTGAACAAATGGTAATCTTCGGTCAGAAGAAGGGTGACTGAATTGTTGTTATGGTCCCCGTTGTGTTGCACACACATTCTGTAAACGAATCACTAGCAGAGATAGTAATCATTTACCAGACAGTAAAATTAGTTCAATAGTTTCTGATAAAAAGTTGGACAAAGAAGTAAATGTTAAGATAGTATATTTGAAAAGGTTTTGTATGTAATGCGCTTTATGTTGAAAGGATTTAGGCCATACAATATGGCAAAATAAGCATCTGTTTCTAAGAAAAAGAAAAAAAATAACAGTGTATACATTATCCATAAATAATTAACAAGTCAGTTGCATTAGATTTCAGAAAAAAGTAAGTTTCTCACTATGATAAAAGCTGGTAGGTCTTATACTGTATGAGGTTGAGGGTAAATCAAAAACCTGCATGTGCAGGTTTCTGTTGGAGTTTTGGAATTGACAGAATATAGTGCTGGCCAAAATTAATCAGATATTTCTAGTATACAGACTGGAAGTCAGGAGCAAGCTCTAGATTTCAGGTCAGGAATGAGCACATGGCACCTTGCTGCCAAGCAAATTATTTTCAGAATCTTCTCAAAATGCCCACATTGATGAATTGAGTAGGTGGCCACCTCTGATGACAACTCACAATGTGAAATGTTCAGCTCATCAATTTTCTGTCCTGAGCCAAAACAATGAATGTATACCAAAACTGTAAAAACAGTGGAGACTTAGCATACCATGCAGATCAAGGGGCGTGTAACACTCAGCGAATGTTGCTTGGTAGGACATGGTAATGCTTACAGACAACTCAGCACATGACAAATTTTCTGCTGACATTATGCTGGGATATGGTTTTCCATCAATCCTGTAGTTCACATCTTGCTCGCAAATAGACTTCCGCATTTTTCGTGTACCTGAAAAGATTAGGAACAGTCAACAGTTTCCTGTAGGGACAGGAAAGTTTGTATGACATACCCTGGGTCCAGTTGCGGTCAGCAGAAGTCTTTGACACAGAAATACAAATATTGATCCCACAGTATCAAAAATGTCACAATTCTTTAGATGAATGTGTTGAGATATGTCTACAGTTGCCGTCATCTTCCAATAAATTTTTCCACATAAAAATGCTTTGCTTTTGTTTAAAGTTCTGGGGATGCACACTTTCTGGATGATCTTAAAACTACTACTGAGAAAAAAATAATATAGTACTTTGTAGTGTCATGATGATAAAAACCACATTTAAACTGACAATGTCAAGCCTAATGTAAGTTGAAAGCAAATTTAAGAGCCATAAAAATATATTATTTGTTAACATTGGTTATGATATAGGCTTACTTCCAGAACTGATACATACAAAGAACAAATAGTGAAAATGTACTACAAAATAGCTTTATATTGTCCAAACAAATTCTTATGGTTTAACGCTATACAATACTCTTATATATGCACAGCTCTAGTTAAGACACAATGGCATTACTATTCTATAAATATAAGCTTGAGTCTTTCTAGCAAGTGACCATACCAGAATCACATCTTATTGTCAAATACTTGTGTACACCTATGATAAAATATGTTAACAAACCACTTAATGCATTATACACAACACCATTCTTGTGGTGATGTAGATGATGCAGTGGCAACAGAATAAACAATTCAGTCAGTTTGCACTGGGACACACTGTATAAAAGGAAGGGCCAGTAATTGCTGTAGGGGTACAATACTGAACACACTGATCTAAACTGACAAGCTTACAGGAATAATTATTCATATTTGCACTCTTCCAATACAAGATTTTAGTGAAATCAATGTTCGACAGCTCAAAAAAAAAGTAAATTAATAAATTTTGGAACAATTCTTTGTATTTCATGTAAGTAATTCATGCTCACTCTTATTTGTGCCTACAAGCCTGTGTGCTGTTTTAAAAATAAAATTCAAACTGTGAATCCCAGCTTCAGTTAATAGCTTCCAAATCTGAACATTTGATCCTTTACATCATTTTTGTTTAGCTCAAATGCACTGGTATTTGCAAGAGAACATTCTTATAAAAGGATATTATTTGATGGTTAATGATACAACTTTATTTTAATGTGATTCATGATTTTATTTCAGAGGGCACATAAATGTGAATAGTATTCCAATAGATTATTTGGGAAACAAAAAGGACTAGCTGTTAAAATATTTATATGGTGTTTATGTGAACTCTATCTTTTAATTAGCCCTTCAAGGAAAATACAACCAACAGGCCTTGTGAAAAAATATTGTAGGAATCTCTTCTCAATATGAACATGTCACTGGTAACTAACCACGTACAGCCTGAAAGATCTAACAGACAAGGCTGCAGACATTTAATGTTCCATGAATCATCTGTTCTGATGTTTGGAGAACATCACAAATGAGATTCTCTTACATTCAGACTCATTTGTGAAACAGTAATGCTGGTATTGTAGGTTATAAGCCATATGGAATACAAAACTGCCAAATTGCAACTACAACTGTGATTCAAAATTAATCTTGAAACAATACTTTCTGTGTGTCATGCCAGAGGTGGATATTTTGCTGTAGAAACATGTTTTATTTCACATACTAGACTCAGACCTTCAGTTAGACACCACTATAGTTGTAAAGGATTTAGCAAAATAGTTGCAAAGGATTGGAAACAACACTGTTGACTGATACAAAGAATTACTCATTTAACAACATAAGACGCCACACTGTTTCATAAATAAAAAGAACATTCACTGAAAATTACACTCTAAGCCATCTTTTAATAAGCAACAATTCTAATACCTATGGAGGCAGTCTTGGCCTATTTCAAACACTTATTTTAGTAAACTTAACAATAACTTAGTGCTGCAATGGAAATGACACAGAAACAAGTGAGGAGAAACAGGGCAGTGAATTATGGTATAAACCTCGGACACATGATTATGTGTATTTCACTGATACATTATAACACTCAGTAGCTTTTGATCTTCACACCACGTTTTAACTTGCTTATGACAAAAGTAAGAGTTGATAATTGTGATAACATAGTCAGATGTATTTCATTAACCTGCCAATGACATTAACATCATACAGTATAATAAGTTAATGGTGTCAACAAGTAACAAGTGCACTATTTACATACATAAAAACGAATCTAAAATATTCTGGGTGGATGTCACAGCTTTTTGGCACAATATCTACTTGTATCTCTACATCCTCCTCCAGAAGGCAGCATAACATTTCTTGAACCATTCTTGGGTCATGACAATCATCAGTCCTACATAGAGAAAGAGGACAGCATCATTAACTATACGAGAACGTAGAAGCTTTACAGTTCCAGCATATTTAATAGGCTACAGAATTATCTGAAGATAAACTGCTTCCTGTTTTTATCATGGGTATTTTGATTCAAATTACAAAAGTTTTCTTGATATATTGTGGTTATAGTTCAGCCAGCCACTGTATGATAAGCAACTGCTCTACGTCCTTCCCATAACACAGCCAACATTTGTTCATAATGACACTGATTTGGATTAAATTGTATACGTCCAATTTGCACCTTGAAGCAGTGATAGATAAGGATTGCATTAAGTAAGATAGTCACCACAAGTGACTTATTATATGGTGCCACCCCCCTCCCTTCCCTTCCCCTCCCCTCCCGATCCCCTCCCCATCCCTCCCCTCCCCTCCCCTTCTCCTTCATACTGTTTCACCTGAGGTTGGTTGTACTAATAAAAGTGATACACACTATAATATAGATCTTGCAGTTGGATGTTGCTCTCATCTTGGTATGCCAAGCGGTGGCTTCTCACTTTTTCCTTAAACTGCCCCTGTGCGATTGGTGACAGAAAATATAGTGTTACAGAGACATTTTATGTTGTTTGTATTTTTACTGTGAGTATACCACAGGAAACTGGTAAGAATTGATATTTTTATGTCCTATCGAGAGTAACACATTCTTGTGTCTATGGCAGTGAGTGGCAACAAAAATGCTGCTAGGCAATGCATCACTTCAGACACAGAGTACATAACAATGTATTCTGTTTTGGATTGAGAAATAAGTGGGCTTGCAATTTGAATATCATTTTGCACTTAATGAGTACCTTATTAGTCCATTCGTAATTATTATGATCAGTAGTGGTATGTTTCAGCAAACAATGTCAAATTTGGTCAACAAACATTTTCATCATACAGTACACTCGATTTTATGAAGTGTTTTGATAATATCATACTTAATTCCTCAGTTTCTGTTGCATTTAATGGTGTTTGTGTGTATGGTAAGAGAAGTATGAGCGAAGGGTAAGTGAAATAAAGCATATAAACTTTCTAATCAGCCCAAAGTTTTTAAATGATACAGCAGACTTGTCACCCTTTTGTTCTAGTTTATAAACAATTAATTTCATTCTTCTGCAGAAATCTGTAACATTCAATGTAATAGGCTCATGACGACGCAGAATCGGAGGTATTTTGCTTACATTCTAGTGATATTTCATAGCCTCCATACTGTAGTTCGGCAAGAAATCACCTACGAGTATACTTGTTCAGAATGTTCAGACAGCTGCAGTTAGACATCCAGTCTAGTTATATATCACTGGGTAGAGTACAGTACTTCATTACCAAGTGAGGGAATCCCCTGTGTGCTGAAGGCAGAGCCCAGGTTGCTGGTGCAGGGCTGCCAACTGTGGCGCACCTATCAGGCAGGCAATGGCACTGGCTGCAGGTGCTGCCGCTGTGCACTCTGTCGGCGCAGGTCGGCGCGGATGACTGCGGTGATGACAGTGCCGACCACCAGCGTGATGCAAAGTGCACCGTTGGCCCACATGTCGCCCGCCAGCTCGAACAGCCACGCGTAGAAGAGCGTGAAGGCGATGCCGAATACCTGCACCGACGCATTGAGCATGCCGGCGGAGGTGCCCTCGGGCTCGGGGTAGGTCAGCTCTGCCGCCAGTTCAAAGCCGACAGGTAGGTAGCCCGTCATGAAGAACCTGTACACATGGGTGCACAGCACCACTCCCATTAGTATTTACAATTTCACTGTCCAGGATGTTAGAGATACTACATGAGATACATGTTGATATAACTTCCATATAAGCTGCAGTCTATATCTATATCTATATGCTGGAAACAACTGTAAAGTGTTCACAACTGTGAAGTGTGTCCAGAATGAACTTCCACTGCAGCAGAGTGTCTGCTAATTTGAAACTTCCTGCCAGATAAAAACTGTGTGCTACATAATGGAAGATTCATTCAGGAAACAATCTCTAGGCCATGGCTAACAATTTCTCCACCATACCCTTTCTTCCAGGAGTGCTACTCCCACAAGGTGTGCAGGAGAACTTCTGTGAAGATTGGAAGGTAAGAGAAGAGGTTCTGGCAGTAGCAAAGCTGTGAGGACAGGTCGTGAGTCGTGCTTAGATAGCTCAGTTGACAGAGCACTTTCCCACAGATGGTAAAGTCCCTAGATCCGAGTTCAGACCCAGCATACAGTTTTAATAATGTGCCAGGAAGTTGCAACTGTAAAATCCATGGCAGACAGTACTTGCCAATGTACAACATATCAAGGTCCCTTGCGGTTCCATTTGCATATGGAGCTCAGAAAGAATTAATGCTCAAATGGGTCTGTGTGTGCTTTAATTAGACTAAATAAAGACAATATGGGATATAGTGAAGGAAGAGACTGGTAGACCCAGAGATGAAGAGGAGCACCTAGCATTAAGAGTAAAAGGTACAGAAGTAACAGACATGTGCAGTGTTGCTGAACCTTTCAGTAAGTTTGTGGGGTGGCGGGTGGAAAATTTATATTATATATCTTCTATTGTTTGTTTGCTGTTCTCAACACAGGCTCTCTAACTACAATATTGGCAACCAGAAAGTGATTAGCAAAAACCTGATGCCTGCAATTAAAGTTCACTGTGCCCACTCTGATGGAGAACAAAATTTATTGATTATTGAAGTTCATTACTCTGATGATTTAGGATGATGTCTGGAATTCATAGAAAATGCAGTTTACTATAACAATTTTCAATATATTCTGAAAAACAGCAAAGCGTAAAATTCCAGACAAATGATTACCCATATCAGCTATTGTACTACCAGAGCTGTTCAGAGTCTATTGCGTGGATCCCATATAACGAAACTGTTCAATAATCGTTATCGATGTGAATGTTCAAAGTGAATGCTCACCAAAATTTGATGTTAATACTCATCAGACACCATGCTAGTAATGGTAGAAAGTCTATCCTGCGGCGACACGTGAAAATGACATACGCAAACTGAGACTAAATCACTGGAGTCGTTCCGTAATTAACACTTTACCCCAATGGGAACTCATATGTTAAGTGCATTTCGAGTTACGTAATATGGCATCCAAGGCTGTTCCTGACAACTGCACAAACGCAACGTGGCTTCCGACACGGGAGTGCGTGCTGATACGAATCTAGAAGAGAACTGTGGCCTTACTCTAGTTTTTTTTTTTCTTTATTGATTTTCAATTCCCCCCGAAGGGGACGGGCTGGCAGCAGCTTACTACGCCACTCTTCAGCCTACAGACTTTTATTTAAAAAAGGAAGAAGAAAGAAACAAGGAAAAACAGGCGATAAAATGGTGATTTAAGGTGTAAAATGGCGTAAAAATGCGGAAAGTTAAAACAGAAAGCAAAAGGGGTTGGCAATGTTGATAAAATACACAGGAATCAGACAAGTAACATAGTAGACACACAATTGAAAAGCATGGCGACAGTCTGGTTTCTGTTCGCAAGAGATAAAAAAAAAAGCACACCCAGCGACAGTATGATGGCTGTTCACTACACTTCCCAAAAGACACAACACGGAGCACGCACTGGAAAAAAAAAACACTGTAAAACACTGCACGAAAAAGGCGGCGCGAAGATGGCACTCCCGATCCAAGGCAGATGGGGGGGGGGGGACCTGGAGTAGGGGGAAAAACAAGGAGGGAGGAGAGGAAAAAACGAAAGGGGGGGGGAGACCTTACTCTAGCTGACACACTCATATTTATATAGCCGCGGTGCGGACCGCCGAAGGCGCAGCTGACATTTGCCTTACTGTCTAGCCGCTGGGCTAGCAAAACGCCACTTCAAGTTACTAAATAATTAATTGCTTCATTCGCTGAAGGCCAATGAAGCTCTCTATTTAATTGTGCAATCAGCACACAGGTAAGTATCTATTATAAAATTTTAATGTGGCTAGGTTAAATACTTTTGGCGAGAGAATTATTTTAGTTGTACTGCACGCAATAGATGAGCTCTGAACTTGCCCTTTGGAGAGACGCTACAGTAATAGTTTTATAGCTACCCTTTTGAAACTTCTCACATCTTTGTTGTTATAGCGTATCTCCATTTTACTTAAATATAAACATCCTAGCTTTATCTAATCATTTGCCTAATCTACCTCGCTTCCGAACTTTTAGGACACAAAGACAGAAAATCATGAATTTCAACCAAAATGTTACTTTGTGAGATCCAGCATGCTGTTTCCATTAAACTACAATGAAAAAGGAATCCGAATATAAATTTTGAAGTTTCTAGCTCCTTCCTGTTGCGCCGATGATTTTTACGTAAAACGTCCAAATTTCAAGAACTGTTTAAGTTACCAAACTGAAACTTAACACATTATTATTTTAGCATCACTCCTGATCTGCTATTAACTTTTCAGTTTATTTATTTTATTTTTAAGGTATTGCGCAACATTCGTGATGTCATAGCTAATTACAGCGGACTAGGCTGTCACACAATGGAAAGCATATGAAACTTATATGGCATGAGTAGGCTGTTTCCCTACAAGTTCTTCATGACTTTTACTGAAAACGTGGAGTTGCCAGTTTCAGTAGATGCTGCCATGGAATATCTTTGACTAATCACTGCAAATAACTACAATAATATGAGTATGACCCTTACAACACCAGTAGACGTAATTTCCACCACAAAAATTTTAAAATAAAAAAATTCTAGTGGCTACAATAATATACCGATAAAGTTGATTAAACAGTGTACCTCTGAGTTTACTGACAATGTAATTTATTTGTGTGACCAGTCTTTCAACAGTGGAACATTTCCTGAATGGTTGAAATATATTGAAGTTTAGGCTTTGTATCAGAAAGGAAATATAACAATACCATCAAACTTCTGTCCAGTTTCATTTTTGCCTGCATTCTCTAAAATTTTACAAAAGATAATATACAATCATTATTTTAACCATCTGACCATGAAGAAAATACAAATCAAGTCACTATTCGGACTACTGAAGAGTCCTGATATTGAGAAAGCTATCTGCACATGCAGTGAGGAAGTACTTAATTCATTAGACAATAAATTACAGGCTACAGGTATATTTTGTGACCTGTCAAAGGCATTTGACTATGTAAATAAAAATATCCTTTTAAGTAAATTATAATATATTGTTGTAACAAGAAATGCTGAAAATGATTCTAATCCTATGTATCTGTCAGAAAACAGTGGGGTTCAATAGGAGAGAGATGTGTATTAAGGAGTGTGCGATTTGCAGGGGGGGGGGGGGGGGGATGGGGGGGGGATTTCCCTCCCTCTGCATCAGACCATTCCCTCCTCTGGCTTTAGTTTATGCATCCCAACCTGGGATGTTTATTTCCCACGCACTGAAGTAAAACTTTACGTATAATTTAAATTTCTGGAGCCGAACACTGAAAGTTTTTTAATACAGTCTTACTATTAATACTATTAATATGTTTGCTTATTAATTTTGAAAAAGTGTTATGTAGTAGTTAAGCATTTCAAAACAGTTAGAACTAAATCATCATTCTCATGTTGTCATTGTTGCTTTCGTCTAAGGTGCGTCATCCCGTTTACTTGCGGGCTTGCGAGGGAAGTAGTGTGGCAGTCATACCACAGCAGTCGTGCCGCAGAGTTGGGTGAGCTGGGGGCTGGAAGTCCCACCCCGGGCCCTGACACAGGGTGGTGACCGGCCCGGTACCTGTGCGAACATTTACCGTTAGGCCACCTTTTGGCAACGGTATGGCGCGGACTAACGCGCCTGGGACGAAAGCACAGATTACTAAATAACGCACCATTGTCTGCTTCCAGTTCCTAGGATACTATTTCGTGGACCTTCTTCAAATACTCTTGTCTTCCACCAACGTTTTCTTTTCCTTTGGTTTTCATTTCCGTTGTTAGCTGCATGTGCAAGTACCAAGTAGGCCGCCACTGCGATACTTTATCATTCTTTATACTGCAAGACCGACACACGTGTGGCACAAATTCTGTTGCTTTGGTATAAATTAACCTGCTGCATGCAACATACGCCGCAAGATGTTGCCTGTTGTAGCATGCTACAAGACGACGCACGCCACATTTACGTAGCATGCCACAATGTTGCAAGACGTCGCCTCAGCGTAAACGAGGCTTTAGAGCCAGGTCTGTATTGTATGGTGGATGTGATGTGTTGCGTACGAAACTAAAACCAGCAATCAGATCCAAACGTCGTGGAAAACTGTGAAGAGGTGTCATCCTGCAACAAGATAACGCTCACCCACATTCTGCCAAACTGACAGCAGACGCAATAAAGCAGTTGAGATTCGAGGTGCTGGAACATCCACCATACAGTACAGACCTGGCTCCAAGTGATTTTCATATGTTTGGACCCTTAACGGAAGCACTACAGGGAAGAAGATTTGAAAGTGATGAAGACATGATTGCTGCAGTGCAAAATTGGTTACAGATGCAACCGAAAAACGTATTTTCTGATGAAATAAAAAAAAAAAATCGGGAAAACTGCATTGAAGTCCAGGGAGGTTACGTAGAAAAATAACGCATGTTTCAGTTTTCTATCATCAGAATAAGTACAGCTTTTCACAAATGTGCCTTTACTTTTTGAATTCCCGTCGTATACCTGTATGTAGATGATTTTGTAAATAAGCTTTACCTATAATTTACTTTTAAAGATATAATAAGGGATGGCTTTTCTGATAGTGCATACGCGTGAATAGTGAGTTTCGGCATTAACATCTGTTTATAAATAACTGTTTAACCATGGGTAACGCCACGGTCCAAGCTAGTAACATATGTAATTATACTAACCCCCTAAGACATCTCCCCCCCCCCCCCCCAATGTTCTGTCTTAGGGCGCTTACTTACTCATGTGTATATCAATGACCTTTCATCAGTAACATTACCAGATGCCAAGTTCTTGCCAGTACGCACCTAAAATATGGCAACAAGCAGATAGAAGAAGTTGAATATGTTAAATTCTTGGAACTGCAGTTCGATAATAAATGCAACTGGCAGGGGCATTCCCCAGAACTGGCGAAGTGCCTAAACAAATCTTTATTTGGTATGTGACTGTTGTCAGACATAGGTGATATAAAAATTAAAAAGTCAGCATACTACACTCACTTTCATTGTATAATGTCATACGGGATTATGTTCTGAGGTAACTCATGTAGCCAAGCTAAGGTTTTCTGAGCTAAAAAATGTGCGATACGAATTGTTTGTGGTGTAAAATCAAGAACGTGCTGCAGAAGGTTGTCTAAGGAACTGGGGATGCTAACTACTGCTTCCCAATATATTTACTTGCTAATGAAATTTACCATTAAAAATATATCTTTTTTTCAAACCAACAGCTCGGTTCATGGAAGCAACACTAGAAATAAGAATAGCTTTCACAAAGATTTAAAGTCACTAGTTCAGAACGGTGTCCACCATTCAACAGTACACAATTTGAATAAGTTGCCAGCAATGATTAGAAGTTTAGTTACTAATAAACTTCTATTTGAGAAGAGTCTAAAGGATTTATTGGTGGCCATCCTTATAATCAGCTGATGAATTCCTTAGCAGAACTGATTGGTGAGTGTGTGCTTTATCAATATTACATAATGTGAATATTGTGTACAGTCTGACTTCTGCATAAATTTTGTGCAATCATTCAATCATGGTAAATAAGTGCTATAAAATGTTTTTTATTTTATTTAATGATGTGTGGCTACAATTGCCTAAGAATTATAGGCCCCTAAATGTACTGGACATCTAATACTTGATGAACAGCTTAGTAGTGCACTTACAAATTATGAAGTGACGTTTGCGTGTATTTCGCCTCACAATTTTGTGAATTTTAAAAGCATAAATAAAATTAACAGTTAAATCGTTTCGATTGTTTGGCGTTCTTACTACGGAACTACTGTGCTCATAAAGGGTAGTTTCATATCGAGCAATGAACATAATTAGTTTTTGCACAAGGTTTACTATTGTCTTTTTTTTCTTTCATTACCCTCACTGCGAAGTTTAAATTGTTGATGTTAACGAAATAGCTGACAGGCAGTGGCATAATAGTCCAGTCAGTGAAGACCGGAAAGGCTCGTATGTGGTAAATAATTTGTGTAGTTGCAAATTTCTGTGCAGCGGTAGGAAGTATAGAACCTCATACTTAATTTTCTTTTTCTATCTTCTGTATGCTGTGTTTAAAATTTGTGTCAAGAGACAGAAGACCAAAGAGTCCACTAGTGATATTTAACTTGTTATAATAAGCTCGCTTTTAAATAAAGGAAGGTGCTGTCTTCACTTTTTTCTGCGAGCAGGTAGGAGAAGCCTCCCAGTTCTGTGCTATTTTTCTTGATCCAGCTACCATTGTGTAAGCATCAATAGCTTAGCCTTTCATTAAGTAATAATATACTGAATTCATTGAACGTTTATTTGACCATCCATGTATGTTAAAGCTATGTAAGTATCAACTTTCCATTACAGATGTTACGTGAAAGAAGACGCAAAATTTCAGACGTGTGACTTATTCACCATTTGCGTAATATGAAATGCTAATTTATCATATCATTCTCTTTTATTGTGCACCAATGAACCTTAGAAACGAAGTCCAACATTTAATTAACCATACAGCATAACTTGATTGACCGATTGCGTTATGCATATACTTTTCAAAATTATGACAGACCACGTCTTTAACTTAGTGAATTCTTTCACCATGAGCCTGAGGTGGACTATAATGATTAGTGCAGCATTTTTTGTGAGCAATATTCTCTGTGAAGGGAAACCTTTCCAGAAAATTAAGTGGTAGACCCAGAGGAGGCGAAAGTAATTATAGTATTTATTCTTTATTTCCTTTATGTTCCTTCCATCTTTCCCAGATAGCGGACAACACAGAATGAGCGGCATGAACAACATACTAAAAATCCTGAACAGTTGGGGCGGGGTGGGGGTTTGGGGAGGGGGGGGGGGTTGAGTGAGTGAGAGTGTGTGAGAGTGTGTGTGTGTGTGTGTGTGTGTGTGTGTGTGTGTGTTCAAAAATGGTTCAAATGTCCCTGAGCACTATGGGACTTAACAGCTGAGGTCATCAGTCTCCTAGAACTTAGAACTACTTAAACCTAACTAACCTAAGGACATCACACACATCCATGCCCAGTGCAGGATTCGAACCTGCGACTGTAGCGGTAGCACGGTTCCAGTCTGAAGCGCCTAGAACCGCTCAGCCACTCCGGCCGGCTGTGTGTGTGTGTGTGTGTGTGTGTGTGTGTGTGTGTGTGTGTGTGTGTGTGTGTGTGTGTGTGTGTGTGTATCTACATCGATACTCTGCAGATCACACTTTCGTTTCTCCCTGTGTAGGTTGGCGTCAACAAAATATTTTCGCATTTGGAGAAGAAAGTTAGTGACTGAAATTTTGTGAAAAGATTCCAACGCAACGAAAAACGACTTTGTTGTAGTAGTGTCCATCCCAAATCCTGTATCATGTCCGTGACACTCTCTCCCCCATTTTGCATTAATATAAAACGTGCTGCTCTTCGTTGAACTTTCTCTGTACTCCGTTAATCCTATATATGTTTGATCAATTTAGTATGTTTTTCTTGAATAACTCGGAAACCGCGGTCTCTGCCGAAGAAAACGCATTACAGTTCAAAATTAAAGTACATTAAATTTCATACAAAAAAGCTCCTACTCATTTTTCTCCAGGGCTAATAGTTTGCTCTAAGAGAACGAGAGAATATTGAAAGTCCGCAGCTCGTGGTCGTGCGGTAGCTTTCTCGCTTCCCGCGAACCGGTTCCCGGGTTCGATTCCCGGCGGGGTCTGGGATTTTCTCTGCCTCGTGATGACTGGGTGTTGTGTGATGTCGTTAGGTTAGTTAGGTTTAAGTAGTTCTAGGGGACTGATGACCATAGCTGTCAAGTCCCATAGTGCTCAGAGCCATTTGAACCATTTAGAATATTGAAAATCTTAAATGAGATTTTCACTCTGCAGCGGAGTGTGCGCTGATATGAAACTTCCTGGCAGATTAGAACTGTGTGCTGGACCGAGACTCGAACTCGGGACCTTTGCCTTTCGCGGGCAAGTGTTCTACGAACTGAGCTACCCAAGCCATGTCTCCACAATATCCTTTCTTTCAGGAGTGCTAGTTCTGCAAGGTTCGCAGGAGAGCTTCTGTAAAGTTTGAAAGGTAGGAGGCGAGATACTGGCGGAAGTAAAGCTGTGAGGACGGGGCGTGAGTCGTGCTTGGGTAGCTCAGTTGGCAGAGCACTTGCCCGTGAAAGGCAAAGGTCCTGAGTTCGAGTCTTGGTCCGGCACACAGTTTTAATCTGCCAGGAAGTTTCATTGAAAATCTTGCCCAACGTGCATGCACTGTATCTTAGGTTGTTTTTGCGGGCCAATTTGAGGTTGTTTCCGGCCTGACAGACTACAAATATTCTGTATCAAATTGTTCGTCTCGTCTTCCTCTGCACCACTGTGGTTCGGTGTAAGCAGTTATCGCTTTCATCCTGTATCGCTCGATTCCTCACTTAATACTGTTTCAGGAACATTGTAAGTCGGAGTCGGCGAGATAGTTGAGATTAAACTGACATCTAGCTTCAAATGTCTTCCAGTTCAGGTGTTTCTGCACCTCTGTCGCTATCTTGTGGCTGTAACAAACCTGTCAACTCAAAAGACAAATGCGTTAGTTTACTCGAAGCACAAAGCGTGGTTTTCAGAGTAGCTAAAGTGAACTCTGTAGGTCTATACACTTTGCGATAGGAAGATGGCAGGTGACGGACGAAACTGGTAATTTCCTGTTGAAATTATGTGTATTGTTGAAGGGAAGGTAAAATGATCGCAAAACAAGCATCTGAAAGACCATCGACGTCTCTAGTATGACCGAAAAGTCATTCTTTCCAAAACTTGTCTCAGTTCGGGTTGCCCTTCTTTGCAATAAGCTCAATATCCCTTGTTATTTGTATTTGGTATGGGTCTCATGCACTTGACCAATACTCTTGAATATATTGCTCAGCTGTTTTGTAAACAATCAGCTTGTAGATTGTTTGCGTTTCCCCATTGTTCTACCGACGAACCTAAGTCTCCCACCTGTTTGACGTACGATTGAGCCTATTTGATGATTCCATTTCATATCGCTGCGAACCGTTGCACCCAGGTATTTGCAGGAGTGGACTGATTCCAATTGTGGTTCACTGATATTGTAGTCATAGACATAGATACTGGTGGTGGGACGGAGTTGACATCCAAGCTGGTCCCACACATGTTCTATCAGGGACAGATCTACTAGTCACGGGGGTACCTGACCATCACGCAGACAGTTCGGCATTTACCATGTGTTCACGAGTACTGTCCTGTTGAAAAATGGCACGACAGTACTACTGCATGAGAGTTAATACATATGGATGTACGAGGTGCATTCAAGTTCTAAGGCCTTCGATTTTTGTTCTCCGGACTGGAAAGAGATAGAAACATGCGCATTGTTTTAAAATGAGGCCGCGTTCATTGTCAATACGTCCCAGAGATGGCAGCACCGTACGGCAGATGGAATTTTACCGCCAGCGGCGAGAATGAGAACTGTTTTAAATACTTAAAATGGCGACGTTTTCCTTACTTGAACAGCGTGCAATCATTCGTTTTCTGATTTTGTGTGGTGTGAAACCAATTGAAATTCATCGAAAGTTGAAGGAGACATGTGGTGATGGAGTTATGGATGTGTCGAAAGTGCGTTCGTGGGTGCGACAGTTTAATGAAGGCAGAACATGGTGTGACAACAAACCGAAACAACCTTGGGCTCGCACAAGCCGGTCTGACGACATGATCGAGAAAGTGGAGAGAATTGTTTTGGGGGATCGCCGAATGACTGTTGAACAGATCACCTCCAGAGTTGGCATTTCTGTGGGTTCTGTGCACACAATCCTGCATGAAGACCTAAAAATGCGAAAAGTGTCATCCAGGTGGGTGCCACGAATGCTGACGGACGACCACATGGCTCCCTGTGTGGCATGTTGCCAAGCAATGTTGACGCGCAACGACAGCATGAATGGGACTTTCTTTTCGTCGGTTGTGACAATGGATGAGACGTGAATGCCATTTTTCAATCCAGAAACAAAGCGCCAGTCAGCTCAATGGAAGCACACAGATTCACCGCCACCAAAAAAATTTCGGGTAACCGCCAGTGCTGAAAAAATGATGGTGTCCATGTTCTGGGACAGCGAGGGCGTAATCCTTACCCATTGCGTTCCAAAGGGCACTATAGTAACAGGTGCATCCTACGAAAATGTTTTGAAGAACAAATTCCTTCCTGCACTGCAACAAAAACGTCCGGGAAGGGCTGCGCGTGTACTGTTTCACCAAGACAACGCACCCGCACATCGAGCTAACGTTACGCAACAGTTTCTTCGTGATAACAACTTTGAAGTGATTCCTCATGCTCCCTACTCACTTGACCTGGCTCCTAGTGACTTTTGGCTTTTTCCAACAATGAAAGACACTCTCCGTGGCCGCACATTCACCAGCCGTGCTGCTATTGCCTCAGCGATTTTCCAGTGGGCAAAACGGACTCCTAAAGGAGCCTTCGCCGCTGTCATGGAATCATGGCGTCAGCGTTGTGAAAAATGTGTACGTCTGCAGGGCGATTACGTCGAGAAGTAACGCCAGTTTCATCGATTTCGGGTGAGTAGTTAATTAGGAAAAAAATCGGAGGCCTTAGAACTTGAATGCACCTCGTAATATGTCGGTGACGTACCATTGTGCAGTCGGACTTATACCTCAATCACTAAACTGTAGTCATACCCGGTGGCTCCCCACACCTTAACGCTAAGAGTCCATTACTTGTCGCCGGGCAGCAAGGGCAGATGTGAAGAGATCATAATATGCTTGGTGCACAATATGGCGATACTCCCGTGTGATGGTCAACACTTGACTCTTCGACCATACCCACACTGAGGCCTCTTTCGTACACTGTCAGGTACTGATAACGCAGTCTCAGCACTCAACATGTGTCAAGCTTGGTAAAAACACTAAACACGAACAATATTAATGCACTGTGGTTGTCGTCCTACCTGCCACAGAGAATAGCAGCTCTTATCATTTACATACACGCCAGTGGTGCGCACATGCACGAAGTTACACTGACATCCAACCATGTCTTCTGGATGCTTGAGTTAGTCAGGAAGTGTATTTGCCATAGCGAATTAGCGGTAGTCTGTTTTTCGATTTTGAACTGTGGCCTTATGCTGTGACTACTTCCATAAAGTCACGGCTGCAAAATACTAACGCGAATTCTTTACAGACGAATGGAAAAACTAGTAGAAGCCGACCTCGGGGAAGATCAGTTTGGATTCCGTAGAAATATCGGAACACGTGAGGCAATACTTGACTGGAAGAAGGGATCGGTTGGTAGGACATGTTCTGAGGCATCAAGGGATCACCAATTTAGCACTGGAGGGCAGCGTGGAGGGTAAAAATCGTAGAGGGAGACCAAGAGATGTATACACTAAGCAGATTTAGAAGGATGTAGGTTGCAGTAGGTACTGGGAGATGAAGAAGCTTGCACAGGATAGAGCAGCATGGAGAGCTGCATCAAACCAGTCTCAGGACTGAAGACCACAACAACAACAACAACAACAACAACAACAACTTCTATAAAGATCAATCAACCCTGAGGCAGTGGACTAGCTGTTTGCTACAGACATATTTTCGCACCTCTGTAGAAGGAAAAAACGTCAAAGGCCTTGAGAGCATCATGTATGACGATTTTTTAACTATTGTGGCGAGTGGAAGAAATAAACGCATAGGTGATGAACTGAGATAGATCCCACCTTTTAGTCTACCTCAACCAACTGTGTATCTTTGGTAAATACGATGTTCACCTTTACATTTTCACAAGCGAACACCAGACAGCGCTTTTAACACGTGACACCACTCTTGATCATGTTTTTCCATAGTTTATTTTTAATACAGCTGCAGCTCGGAAATTGGCGGGGTAGTTTGTTTACCGTGAGCATTTGAAGAAACAGATTCATGGGTAAATGGACATTTGACAAGAAGAGTTTTTAAGTTTTTCCTAGCCTACCATGATAATGCCTCAGATCTTCTCGTTCAACTTTTGATCATCAGTTACCTTTAAGAAATACTGTTTAAAATGTTCTACAAAAAATAGTGAGAATTTACAATGAAAAACTTAATGAATATAAGATTTCACCAATAATTTTGCGAAGAGGAAACAAAAATATTAGAATAAATTATCTTGGGTTTGCAGATGAATTTGCTGTACTTTCTGAAAATGTAACATCAATTGTAACACAAATTAATCTTTTAGAAGAAAGAGCCAGTAGGGCCTGTTTAAGAATCTCTGGGGAGAAATCCATTTTTTTACAAACATTAAAAGTACATCGAAATATCTGAAGACAGATATTGGCCAAATTGAAAGGGTTAAAAAATTTGAATATATTGGGCAGATAATCCAAGAAAATGGTTTGGAAAAAGCTGTTATAGAGAAAAGGATACATAAAAAGGGTAGCGCGTATGGTATAACCAAAGACTTTTACAACAAAATACGCCTGTCTATAAATGAAAAAAAGGCATTACAGTACAGTGGTGAAGTCAGAATGTCTATATACAAGCGAAAGTCTAGCAGTGAACTATAATTTAGATAAATCATTAGGAAGATATTAGGTAATGGGAAAAATAGGGCTGGTGGTTTTTGGACACTTATATCGAATGCAAGACAGTAGATTAACCAAAAACATCTTCAAATATTTGTGGGATAAGATGTCAACGACAAGGTGGATCCACGAAGAAAAAAGATTTAGAAAAAAATAATATAAAAGCTGAAGAAACGACTAACAGAAGTGTTTGGCGAAAAAATAGTGAATATGGAAGGATTCGAAAGTAGAAGAATGAAAAAAATTGGTATGGAGTGGTCAGAAGACAGGTAGAAAAAACATAATGAACAGATGCATAATGAACAGATGAAAAACTCCTGGAAGAAAATAAAAGAAGAACTTATAAGAAAGTGAAATTGGCACGTGGTCCTTAGTTGGCCTACCTGATAAAAAAAGAGAATAAAAAACAGATGTGCGCTAAGCGATTGAAAACTATCGTCGTTTGACGATGTGTGAGATAGAGGCGCCCTGTTCAGGCGTGCTGAAATCCGAAGTACGTTCGAAACTGAATGAACATTTAGCTGTGAAAAAGACCTGGTCCCGATGGATTCCGTGCAATTTCACCTGAGCTCAACATCAGGCTATTGTAAACTAGTGTAAGGGAACACAAATATTCGAGCCAGGGAATGCAAAATCCGACACAACATCGTAACTAGAGATGAACTTGGAAATACGCGAATGAACCGGGAACTCTGCTCCAGTCATCTGTCTGGGTGTTCTAAGATGAAGCAAAACCAATAAAACAGACCCTTGTGCTAAGCTCTCGCAGGACAGTGGTCGCATATTTCTGTGATAGCGCTGAACACATTACTATAATTCCTTTTAGACAATTGAAGAGCAGTATGCCATAAGTCACAGACGAAATAAAGAAAAACAACTTAGTGAGGAGGAGTACGTTAGTGTTTAACGTCCCGTCGGCAACAACGCCTTTAGACACAGAGCACAAGCTCGGATTAAGGTAGGATGAAGGAAAGCGGCCGTGCCCTTTTGAAGGAACCATACAGGCATCTACCTTAAGCTATTTTGGGAAATCACGGAAAACGTACATCTGGATGGCCGGGCGCAGGTGTGAACCTTCGTCCTGCCGAATGCGAGTCCAGTATGCTAAGCACTGCGCTACACCACTCGGTAAAACAAAACATCGCGTCAGTCCTTACAGCGACAGCTCCAGCTGTGACAGCATGTTAACAATTGGTTAATTGTTGGCGAAAAACGAAAGTAAAGTCTTATTCGCCGTATTCATCTAATTTATCGCCAACGACTGCCTTTTGTTCCCTTGCGTCAAACATGCATGGACATTAATTTTCATGACAGCCTGATGCTACTGACTCGTTCCAAAACCATATTTTTTAGATGCACCTACCAATATCAGAGAGGAAAAAAATATTTCCAGAACTGATTAGAGGGCATTCAAAAGTGCATAAATCTGAACCCTCTGCACACAGTGCAGAAACAGGGTGTCCACTTATTTAAGGGGAGCTGTAACCTACAATGTAAACATTTATGTAAAAAATAAATTACAGCCATAGTTGTTAACGTACGGATCTAATATTTTGCATGTGTAAAGAAAGAGCTCGATTTTAATGGAAAAATAAAGTAAAAGCTTCAAGATTAATATTTTGCCACAAATATGACTCTTTAATTTTTTTGTTGTCTTTTTATAAAAATCTATAACTCAAATTCTAATCACGTAATGAATTTGAAAATTCTACTGTCTGATCCTAAGACAGTTCTAAGACCAGTGAGCTACGATCATTAATTAATGATGAAAATTTTATTATTTATAGAATTTTGAATTTTACACATTCACATCCTATAAATCAGAATGTAATAGAGGGATATTCTATTTTTTGGTTGCAATGAGAAGCAACATATTTCGAACAACTCCTGAAAATTTCGTAGCATTAGCACATACACTTTTTGAGAAAAGGCTTATAAGAAGGAAAAAAGGTAAAACTGGTAAAATGCGGTTCAAAGATTCCCTTCTCAAATTTCTACATGTAATAAGTTTACCTCAATTTTAAAATCCTCCATACCGATACCCCTCGTCTTCCATGTACCTCTTGTCCCCATTTCTAGTCTGTCCGGTCCGTATTTGCAAGGTAAGACAGTGACCTGGCAGCTTTCTTTACCCTGCTGTCAACCATGGCGTAAAATGCTTTTGTTGCAAATATACTAGGATTCCTCCTCCCATGAATTATGGACCTTGCCGTTGGTGGGGAGGCTAGCGTGCCTCAGCAATACAGATAGCCGTAACGTAGGTGCAACCACAATGGAGGGGTATCTGTTGAGAGGCCAGACGAATGTGTGGTTCCTGAAGAGGGGCAGCAGCCTTTTCAGTACTTGCAGGGGCAACAGTCTGGATGATTGACTGATCTAGCCTTGTAACATTAACCAAAACGACCTTGCTGTGCTGGTACTGCGAACGGCTGAAAGCAAGAGGAAACTACAGTCGTAGTTTTTCCCGAGGGCATGCAGCTTTGCTGTATGGTTAGAATGCGGAAGGTTAGATAGGTGGATCACGTAACTAATTAAGAGGTAATGAATAGAAATGGGGAGAAGAGGAATTTGAAGCACAACCTGACTAGAAGCAGGGATCGGTTGGTAGAGCACGTTCTGAGGCATCGAGGGATCACCAATTTAGTTTTGGAAGGAAGTGTGGAGGGTAAAAATCGTAGAGGGAGACCAAGAGAGAAATACACTAAGCAGATTCAGAAGGATGTCGGTTGCATTAGTTATTCGGAGATGAAGAGGCTAGCACAGGGTAGAGTAGTATGGAGAGCTGCATCAAACCAGTCTCTGGACTGAAGACCACAACAACAGCATACGTGGATTTACACCAGCTCTCTTTAGCACTTCAAGTCTGCCATTATTCCACTCATTAAAACATAAAACTGTATCGCAGACATCTATTTTTAGTACATCATGATCAAAGAATGCCCATTTTTGAGTATCTAATCCAAATTAAATTATTGAGACGTTCGTTTGCATTCTGTGTTTTCGCATGAAGGTTCTTCCTCAGTAAATGAGAGTTTGCAGGAAACCTGAATGTGAACTCAAATATAATCATAGTAGGGTCAGGTAGCGAATGTTTAGTTGAATACGTCGCATTTCTTCTGTTGTACTTACACCAATGAACTCTTTCGAGCACAGATTAAGGATCGGTGTTTGGTCAGTGGACAGTTTGTGGAAAAAAAACTGCTTACACACAAAGCCTCATTGTCTGTAAATCGTTTATATTTTTTTCTGATACGTCTCCCCCCACAAAATAACTGAACAGAATCAATTACTTTCAGAGTAAACCTGCATTTTCCTCCTGGTGGTTTTCCATCCTCAAGAACTTCCTCTATTTTCTCATTCAGCATGCGAAGAAGTGTACCGCCAAGCCTCCCTCGGATGTGGCCAACACATTCCAACTTTTGTTGTAGAATATTGTACTGTTTTCTTATTTGTTACAGCTTTGAAAGAAGAAGAGTCCGCATCACCACGGTTCATAGTATACCGAACACCATACTGGCCCTCATATCTGGAGAAAAATCTCGCAATTGCAGAGGCCCTCATTCCTCCACTCGAGCCACTATAATTTTTAGAGCATGCTACAGATAACTGTACAACAATCTTAGTGGATACCACGGGGCCATTGACCATAAATTGAGGTATATACTGAGGTGACAAAAGTCATTGGATACCTCCTAATATCGAGTCGGACCACCTTTTGGCTGGCGTAGTGCAGCAACTCGACGAGAACACAGACTCAAATCGTTGGAAGTCCCCTGCAGAAATATTGATCCATGCTGTTTCTGTAGCTGTCCGTAATTGCGAAAGTGCTGCCGGTGCAGGATTTTGTGCACGAACTGACCGCTCGATCATGTCCCACAAATGTTCGATGGAATTCATGTCGGGCGATGTGGGTGACCAAATTATTCACTCAAATTGTCCATAATGTTCTTCAAACCAGGGTGCGTTGTAGTCTGGGATAACAATTTTGTGCCATTCCTGGCTGATCTCGTCATTCTGGAAAGCACAATGTATCAACATAAGCATGTATACATATATCCTTGGGGACCATGTCGACCCCTAACAGCTGTTAGCACGAGTGACATAAAAGCGGATATCTTAGGTGTTGCGAAACAACTGAAATCACTTAAGAAAGGCAAGTCTTCTGATCCAGATGGTATACCAATCAGGTTCCTTTCAGAGTATGCAGACACAATAGCGCCTTTCTTAGCAATCATATACAACCGCTCACTTAACGAAAGGTCTGTTCCTAAAGATTGGAAAGTAGCACAGGTCACATCAATATTTAAGAAAGGAAATAGGAGTAACCCATTGAATTACAGACCCATATCACTGACCTCAATTTGCAATAGGATTTTGGAGCATATACTGTACTCTAACATTATGAATCACCTTGAAGAAAATGACTTATTGATGCATAACCAACACGGATTCAGAAAATATCGTTCTTGTGCAACACAGCTAGCTCTTTATTCACATGAAGTAATGAGTACTGTCGACAAGGGATCTCAGATCGATTTCATATTCCTAGATTTCCAGAAGTCTTTTGATACCGTTCTTCACAAGCGACTATTAATCAAATTGCGTGCATATGGAGTATCGACTCAGTTGTGTGACTGGATTCGTGATTTCCTCTCAGAGAGGTCACAGTTCATAGTGATAGACGGTAAATCATCGAGTAGAACAGAAGTGATATCTGGCGTTCCGCAAGGTAGTGTCATAAGCCCTCTGCTGTTCCTGATTTACATGAATGATCTAGGTGATAATCTGAGCAGCCCCCTTAGATTGTTTGCAGACGACGCTGTAATTTACCGTCTAGTAAAATCATCGGACGATCAATTCCAATTGCAAAATGATCTAGAGAGAATTTCTGGATGGTGCGAAAGGTGGCAATTGGGACTAAAAGAAAAGTGCGAGGTCATCCACATGCGTACTAAAAGAAATTCGATAAATTTTGAGTATACGATAAATCGCACAAATCTAAGGGCTGTCAATTCGACTAAATAGCTAGGAATTACAATTACGAGCAACTTAAATTGGAAAGACCACATAGATAATATTGTGGGGAAGGCGAAACAAAGACTGCGCTTTGCTGGTAGAAAGAAGATGCGACAAACCTACCAAAGAGACAGGCTACATTACACTTGTCCGTCATCTGCTGGAATATTGCTGCGCGGTGTGGGATCCTTACCAGGTGGGATTGACGGAGGACATCGAAAAAGTGCAAAGAAGGGCAGCTCGTTTCGTGTTATTGCGCAATAGGGGTGAGGGTGTCACTGATGTGATACGCGAGTTGGGATGGCAGTTACCGGAACACAGGCGGTTTTCTTTGCGTTGCGATCTATTTACGAAATTTCAATCACCAACTTTCTCTTCTGAATGCGAAAATATTTTGTTGACACACACCTACGTAGAGCTCGAACGGAAAGATTTAGGTGTTCCATTTTCCCACGCGCCATTCGAGAGTGGAATGGTAGAGAAGTAGTATGAAAATGGTTCGATGAACCCTCTGCCAGGCACATAAGCGTGAATTGCAGAATAACCATGTACATATAGATGTAGATGTACCTGCAGTTTGTTTTCCCTTGGCACGATGGCGTCTACCAGCACGTCAATGCAGAGTGTCACACTGCTAATAATGTATGTGCTTGGTTCTAAGAACACCTGTATGAGTTTACCGCACTTCGCTGGCCACCAAACTCCCCGGATATATCTACATCCATACTCCGCAAGCCACCTGACGGTGTGTGGCGGAGGGTACCTTAAGTACCTCTGTCCCTGGAGCCACTCGGTAGTAATTTTGGACGTATGGGGCGTCGCATTGTCCTGCTGGAACTGCCCAAGTCCGTCGGAATGCGCAATGAACACGAATGGATGTAGGTGCTCAGACAGGATGCTTACGTACGTGTCGCCTGTCAGTCGTATCTAGACGTATCAGGGGCACATATCACTCCAATGGCACTCGCCTCTCACCATTACAGAGCCTCCACCAGCTTGAACAGTCCACTGCTCACATGCAGGGTCCATGGATTCATGACGTTGTCTCCATACCCGTACACGTCCATCGGTTCCATACAATTTGAAGAGAGACACGTCCGACCAGGCAACGTGTTTCCAAACAGTCCCTTGTCGGTGTTGACGGGCCCAGGCGAGGCGTAAGGCTTTGTGTTGCGCAGTCGCCAAGGATACACGAATGGGCCTTCAGCTCCGAAAGCCCATATCGATGATGTTTCGTTGAATGGTTCGCATGCTGACACTTACTGACGGCCTAGCATTGAAATCTACAGCAATCTGCGGAAGGATTGCACTTCTGTCACGTTGAACGATTCTCTTCAGTTGTCGGTCCCGTTCTTGCAGTATCTTTTTCCGACCACAGCGATGCCGGAGATACGATGTTTTACCGGATTCCTGATATTCACGGTACACTCGTGAAATGGTCGTGTGGGAAAATTCCCATTTCATTGCTACCTCGGAGATGCTGTGTCCGATCGTTCGTGCGGCGACTGTAACACCACGTTCAAAATAACTTAAATCTTGCCGTTGTAGCAGCAGTAACCGAACTAACAACTGCGCCAGACACTTCTCCTCTTATATACGCTTTGCCGACCGCAGCGCCGTGTTCTGCCTGTTTACATATGTCTGTATTTGAATACACATGCCTACACCAGTTTCTTTGGCGCTTCAGTGTATATACACAGCAGTCTCGAAACCATTCACAGTGTGGCGCGTTCTGCTTATCAACACTGTACTTCTTTACCGTAACGTCACCGTGTGTTTCCGATAACGGGCACGGGAGGCCAAGTGCAACAATGTTGTGGTCGGGTGGTTCCGATGAGTTGAACGCCGCACTCTAACGGACTGGAGCATTTCAACTGAAACTAACGCACCAGCAGAGACGGATAGCAGGCGTCTGTGGAAGAGTAGAGTGAACGTCAATCACGCCAGTAAGGACAATCGCGACCAATGATCGGGTCCACTTTATCACGTTGTGCTTATAATGTTTGTCAACCAGGGAACTTGCTCAACGTGTGCACGGATATGGTGCGGACACGGAGTCGCTTCCTACTGACAAGTAGTGTTGAAGACTTACACCGTATAAGCCGTCCACCTTTGGCAGGTTCACAGGATGATCGATATCTACGGCTTATGAATCAAAGGAACTGTAGGCTGAGTGCTCCAGAACTTAATTCGGCGTTAGAAGAAGCTACAGGGCGCCACATAACACATCAAACTGTCAGGAGATGACTGCATGATGCGAATCTCCATTCCCGACGACCATGGCGATCACCTTCGTCGCACACCACAACACCTTGGACTCCGTTACAGATGGGCAACAAAACATGCAGAATGAACGACCCAGGATTGGCGCTGCATGCTCTTTACTGACGAAACTCACATCTGTTTGTACCATCTGTAAGGTTACTAGTTAATTTTTGGGTATCGATGTAAGTGATTTGAGCTCTATTTTTAATCGATGTGTCTACTTCATATTTGTATACTGAATATTTTTCAAACAGAAGTCTTCAATGACCGACATTTTACGCCACAGAAGTTCTGAGTACTAGCAGTATGATCTTTGGTTGTCAGTAGCATTCAGAGAGAAATAAGTGAGTCAGGTGTTGGTTACGCTGCTGTGCGGTGTGAAAATAACAAGCAGAACGCACATATGTAAATACAGAGGATATTGCTTTTTGCGAAGTATGATTTGGTAAAGATTGATTTGAGAAGTTTTAAGATACACTGATAAGACAAAAGGTTATGACAACTCCCCGCTGCGACGTGGCGTGATGGCGATGCGGGCACGTGACGCAGTAACAAAAGTAGCAGACACGGACGGGGGATCACCCTAGCTAAGATATGGGCTGCAAATGGAGAAATCCATTGAGATAAGCTACGTTGAGAAAGACAGATTATTATTACGCACTACCTGTGAACGTGTAGCTCGATAACGGCGGAGCTGGTCGTCTGTTCACGCGCTACTGTCGTGAGCATCCACGGGAAGCGGTAGTAGGACAATGAAACTACCACTAGGCGCTAAATGGTTGGACGTCCACGACTCTTCACAGAACGTGTGGTTCGGAGGCTTGTCTACTCTGTTAAGTAGAATGGATGATGACTTGGGGCATCTCTGCAGAAACAGCACAATGCTGGTGCACATGCAAGTGTTTCGGAGCACACCGTTCATCGTACATGGTTGAATATGGAGCTCCGCAGCACACCATCCCTACGTGTTTATATGTTGACCTAACGACATCGTTAGCTACGATTGCAGTGGGGGGACCATCGGAAATCGACCGTCGATCAATGGAAACGTCGGCTCTTCAGGTGAATCACATTTTTTCTACACTAGGTCGGTTCTCGTGTCCACAAACGCAGGCAACTCGAAACGTACAGCGCTCCACGGACGCAGGCTGGTGGAAGCAGTATTATGCTATGAGAGACATTTCCCTGCGCTTCCATAGGATTTGTTATAGTAAACAAAGACACGCTGACTGCTGAGAACCACATGCATCCCTTCGTGTTTGATGTCTTACCCGACGGCGGTGTCGTCTTTCAACTGTATAATTGTCCGTGTCTCGGAGCCAGAAAAGTGCTACAGTGGTTTGACGAGCATTACAATCAACTCATGTTGAGGTCTCGGCGACCAAATTCGCCTGATGTAAATCTAGTGGAACCTATCTGGATCGCTATCGGGCGCCATCACCTTATACGCAAATCAGCGGCCCGATATTTACGCTAACTGCATGACATGTGCGTAGACATCTAATGACACGTACGTCCACAAACCTATTAACAAGCTGTCGTATCCGTCATAAGCAGAATCAGTGATGTATTTCGTTCCAAAGAAGGACAAACGAGCTATTAAGCAGGTGGTCATAATGTTTTGGCTCATCAGCGTATACAGATAGTGTTGTTGCTGACAACTTGTAGGACGATCGCAACTTTGGCGTAAAAATCACTTTGCGGAAACGCAAAATGCAGGTATTTCGCTTTCGTATGCAACAATCGACAGCACCCTTGCCTGTCTGAATGCCATCACGAATAATAGCCCAAGAAGTCGTCGGAAATGAACGCGGCCGAGTCCTCAGTAGCATCAGCTACTCTTTCTTTCCGTACGAGGTACCGTCAATTCGCGCAGTCGCTATTGCAAATGATGTCACCAATAGCAATCACTTCGTTAGCGGCAAGGAGCCTGGGCTCAGCGGTACCTTGTGACGAATTGCTGAAAAGCAAATTTTCAGGTTTTACTCTTTATGGCTTCGGTTCAGTTAATTTGACCGTCGAGACGAGATTAAGGAAAATTGTCTGTTCACATGGCTAGCACTCAACAGCTACAGTTTGACCACTCCTTTGCCATTTCAGTAACGTATTATATGGCAGTGTAATATACACATCAGAAAAAGTTTAGCATCACCTCGGTCCCGAGAGTTCCGGTACCTGTACAGAAAACTGGGATAGAGATCAACATAAACATCATTATCGCCCTTTTTATTGTTCATGAAAACCACAAATTACATGTTGTACCACCATACAAAGAGACCTTCAGAGGTGGCGGTCCAGATTGCTGTACACACCGGTACCTCTAATACTCAGTAGCACGTCCTCTTGCATTGATGCGTGCCTGTATTCGGCGTGGCATACTATCCACAAGTTCATCAAGGCACTGTTGGTCCAGATTGCCCCACTCCTCAACGGCGATTCGGCTTATATCCCTCGAAGTGGTTGGTGGGTCACGTCGTCCATAAACAGCCCTTTTGAATCTATTCCAAGCGTGTTCGAAATGGTTCATGTCTGGAGAACATGCTGGCCACTCTAGTCGAGCGATGTCGCTATACTGAATGAAGTCATTCACAAGATGTGCACGATGGAGGCGCGAATTGTCGTCCATGAAGACGAATGCCTCGCCAATATGCTGCCGATGTGTTTGCACTATCGTACAGCCGTTGCGGCGCCTTCCATGACCAGCAGCGGCGTACGTCGGCCGCACACAATACCACCCAAAACATCATGGAACCTCCACGTTGCTGCGCTCGCTGGACAATGTGCCTAAGGCGTTCAGCCTTACCGAGTTGCCTCCAAACACGACTCCGACGATTGTCTGTTTGAAGGCATATGCGACACTCATCGATGAAGAGAGCGTCAGGCCAGTCCTGAGCGGTCCCTTCGGCATGTTGTTGGGCCCATGACACCGCGCTGCATGGTGTCGTGGTTGCAAAGATGGACGTCGGGAGTGAATCTGCGTATCATGCAGCCTATTGCGCACAGTTCTGTGGGTGCACGAAAAGCATTATTCGAAATGGTGGCGTTGCTGCCAGGGTTGCTCCGAGCCATAATCCGTAGGTAGCTGTCATCCACTGCAGTAGCAGCCCTTGTACGGTCCGAGCGAGGCATGTCCTCCATAGTTCCTGTCTCTCTGTATCTCCTCAATGTCCGAACAAAACAACTTTGGTTGACTACGAGACGCCTGGACACTTCCCTTGTTGAGAGCCCTTCCTGGCACAAAGTAAAAATGCGGACGCAATCGAACCGCGGTATTCACCGTCTAGGCATGGTTGAACTACAGGTAACACGAGCCGTGTACCTCCTTCCTGGTGGAATGACTGGAACTGATCGACTGTCGGACCCCCTCCGTCTAATAGACGCTGCTCATACACGGTTGTTTACATCTTTGGGTGGGTTTAGTGACATCCCTGAAGAGTCAAAGGGACTGTGTCTGTGATACAATATCCACAGTCAACGTCTATGTTCAGGATTTCTGGAAACTGGAGAGATTCAAGACTTTTTTTGATGTGTGTATGTTTTTTAATAAGAAGTGATTTTTGTAAAGATGGTTTTAATTGTCAGGGAATGAGTTTGATTGTTCCCAATATAGTTTTTGAACGCTAGTCTCTTTTCAGTTATTTACTAATTCGAGTTTCTACTCATGTCTTTTCACGAATATTTTCTTTTGCAGTGGTGTGTCACCGCATTGCACTGAGCGAAATACGGTGCTATGCACAGCTGCTTTTCCTTGCACTACGCTTGACAAGGTTTCTTTTCTTTAGTTGGTTCTAGTTCGTTGCTGCACTGCATTTTATATTTTCAAGACTTTCGAGCAGTACCAATTTTCCGTTGCCACAAGGTAAGCCACAAAATTTGTTAGGGCCAGTTTAACGTCGCAGTCTGGACAGAATAAGATCACTCTTAGTAAAGCGTTGAATTTAAAAATGTAGGCAAAGTTTGTTCAGGTTTTATTTGTTGTGCAGACAATCTCATTCTTACAGTGAAGTGTTACATCCGCTGAGCGTCATTTAATGTTTGGAATTTTATGTAGTCCTTTGCGTACATTAATTTCCCGGACATTTATTGAAAGCATTTTGGAAATTAATTCTTTAGATTTATAATTTTCTGTGTAATGTTCATTACATTAGTTATGTGACGTCAGGCATTGTAGCTCTGTTCACTGCACTGCACGATAAAGAATTTTACAGGACTGTTTTTTGAGTATACAGTTTTACGTTTTCTAATTTTTTTTTTAAATTTGGAAATTTGTGGTAAGTTATGCGACCAAACTGCAGAGGTCATCGGCCCCTGAGTTTACACACTACTTAATAACTTAAACTAACTTACGCTAAGGACAACACACACACACCCATGCCCGAGGGAGGACTTGAACCTCCGACTGGAGGAGCCGCGAGGACCCTGACAGGACGCCTCAGACAGCGCGACATTTTTTTTATATACATAAAAGTTATTTGCAGTACAGTTATACAGTTTCAGACTGATTAGGTGACTCTTTCATCAGACAGCTTTCTCATAAACACGCCTGCATTATTCAGGTTCACATTCAAATCAAATGGTTCGAATGGCTCTGAGCCCTATGGGACTTAACATCTGAAGTCATCAGTCCCCTAGAACTTAGAACTACGTAAACCTAACTAACCTAAGGACATCACACGCATCCATACCCGAGGCAGGATTCGAACCTGCGACCGTAGCAGTCGCGCGATTCCGGACTGAAGCGCCTAGAACCGCTCGGCCACCGCGGCCGGCTCACATTCAAAACACGTGTATACTAAAGTTTAAGAATGGGAAACCAGATTAATTTACAATTACAACATAGTAGAAAAACATGAAACATGATAGTTACACGTAACAATCACTGATAACGTGTTTGGAGACAACGCGGTAACATCAAATGCCTTCAACACCACGTCTCCCATGTCAGTGAGGTCTTGTGGAGTGATGTTATGGGGTGGCTTTACATGAGACAACCGTGCACTTCTCGTCGTTGTTGAGGGCAACCTCACTGATGTACGGTGGGAGCGTATCACTATCATTTTGGTGACAATGTCATCTCGTGGATGATAACCCTCGCGCTCAGCTTGCTGTTCTCGTAAATACGCTGCTTTAACAGGGGAGAGTCACCAGACTGCAGAGACCTGCCTGTTCCCCGGACATGAACACAATCGGACATGTATGGAATATACTGAAACGAGCTGTTTTTGGAAGTCGACAATGACCAAGAATTCTCCGCAACTTACGCAGGATCACCATTAAAAAGTGGAGCAGTCTGGACTAGGGCTGGCTCTATGAGCTGGTTTGCTACAACTGATTCACGGCAGAATCCGAGGAAGGGGACGTTCCACCACGTATTGATGTGGCTCAGAAGTGCTGTGAATAAATTTGTTTATTTGATTCGGAGATCTGGACGCATTACAAATGATTATATACAAATGCTGTCTAGCCAATTTTTACTTTCTATGCCATGAAATTCGAAGTAAAGGAGTGATGCAAAACTTTTGTCGACGTGTTAGTAACTTCCAACAATTCCTTAAGCCAAAGTAATCCGGTGAGGGTCTTACACTGAGGTGACAAAAGTCATGAGATAGCGATGTGAAAATAACATATACAGATGGCGGTAGTATCGCGTGCACGAAATATGAGAGGGCAGTGCACTGGCGGAGCTGTTATTAGCACTCACGTGGTTCATGTGAAAAGGTTTACAACTTGATTATGGCCGCTCGTCGGGAATTAATAGATTTTGAACCCGCAATGGGAGTTGGATCTAGAAGTATGGAACATTCAATTTCGGAAATCCTTAGGGAATTCAGTATTCCTAGATCCCCGGTGTCACGAGTGGGCCGAGAATATTGAATTTCAGGCATTATCTCTCGCCATAGACAACGCGGTGACCGACGGCCTTCACTTAACGAACGAGAGCAGCGGCGCTTGCGTAGTGTTGTCTGTGCTAACAGGCAAGCAACACTACGTGAAGAAGCAGCAGAAACCAGCGTGAACGTACGGCGAAAGTATCCGACAGGAGACTGTGGCGAAATGTGCGTTAATGGCCTGTGGGAGCAGACGACCGAGTGAGAGCCTTTGCTAACAACACGACATCGCCTGCAGCGACACTCTTGGGCTCGTGACCATATAGGTTGGACCCCAAACGACTGGACAACCGTGCCCTGATCAGATGGGTCCCGATTTCGGTTCTGATGGTAGGGTTCGACAGTGGATCGGATCCCAGGAAGCTATGGCAGTGTGCAAGCTGGTGGTTGCTCCATAATGGTGTAGGCTGTGTTTACGTGGCCGAGTGGTTCTAGGCGCAACAGTCAGGAACCGCGCGGCCGCTACGGTCGCAGGTTCGAGTCCCGCCTCGGGCATGCGTGTGTGTGATGTCCTTAGGTTAGGTTTAAGTAGTTCTAAGTTCTAGGGGACTGATGACCTCAGAAGTTAAGTCCCATAGTGCTCGGAGCCGTTTGAACCATTTTTTGTGTTTACGTGGAATGGACTGGGTCCGCTGGTCCAACTGAACCGATCATTGACTGCAAATGGTTATGTTCGGCTACTTGCAGACCATTTGCAGAAATTCATAGACTTCATGTTCCCAAGTAACTGTGGAATTTTTATGGACGACAATGCACTAAGTCACTGGGCCACAACTGTTCTTGATTAGTTTGAAAAACATCCAGGACAATTCCAGAGAATGATTTGGCCTTCCAGATCGCCCGACATGAACCCCACGAACATTTATGGGGCATAATCGAGAGGTCAGCTCATATACAGAAGCGGCAGCACTTCCGCAGTTATGGACGGCTATAGAGGCAGGATGGCTCAATATATCTGCAGGTGACTTCTAACGACTTGTTGACTCCATGTCACGTCGATCTGCTGCGCTACGCCGGCCAAAAAGAGACCCGACACGATAATAGCAGGTATCCCGTGCACATGTGTGACGCAGGAAGTTTCGGAGTGTGCGTGTGTGTGTGTGTGTGTGTGTGTGTGTGTGTGCGTGTGTGCGCGAGCGCGCGCGCGCTACCCACTAGGGTCATCAGCCAGCTGGGAGACCTCGGCTGACAGCCCAGCGTGGAAGAGACGGCGCGCCATAGGCGGGCTCAGATCGCGCCACTCCGAGCCCGCCGGGGATCGATCCGCAGACGGCGCCGAGCGCAGCCGGTCTCACAGAGGCGTGACTCAGCGGGATTAGTTCGTCTGCGTTCCGCCGCACGCTCAGCGAAAGTGGGCGCCCCTGACGCAGCACTTGCCGCGTAGTAGCATGTGGCGTCCACAAGAAACGTGACGAGTAACATTCGGCGTGTCCTGTGACATCCGGTAATACAGAAGTAATATTTTTGTTTCATAGCATTGCCGTACCTAAAGAGTGTGTTGCCATCTGTTGGCCACCCTTGTACAAATGGTTCAAATGGTTCTGAGCACTATGGGACTTAACATCTGTGGTCATCAGTCTCCTAGAACTTAGAACTACTTAAACCTAACTAACCTAAGGACATCACACACATCCATGCCCGAGGCAGGATTCGAACCTGCGATCGTAGCAGTCGCGCGGTTCCGGACTGCGCGCCTAGAACCGCTAGACCACCGCGGCCGGCGGCCACCCTTGTAACTACGTGGAATACGTAAAAATAGTATCGTTGTAAAATATTCTTTTTAAATGTTATTTGATAGATACAGGGTGTTTCACATAATGTGTTTTCAATGCAACTTACAACATAATAAGTGAAAGAAATATAAATCAAACAATAGTTACTCTTTCTGTGGAGTTATGAACATACATTGTCCGACAGTACTCGTGATCTATGCGTTCCGTATGCGAGGTCTGTTCAAAAATTTCCGAAAGTTTGTCCACAAATTTTTTATACGCCTACTTTTTGCTTATTGTGCATGGTCTCCTTGGAAATACTCTCCTCCACAACTGATACACCGTTCCCAATGCCGTTTCCACTTCCGGAAGCAGTCTCGGTACGCCTCTTGCTGGATCGCGCAAAGTGCCGTCTGTAAATTTTCGTTTGTCTCGTCTGTCGATGCTAATCTTCGTCCTTTCAGCAGGATTTTCTTCTTCGTTAGGACCCTTCAGGATCAGGTGTGGATTGTTTTGCACGTCTTATTTCTTCCCAAAAGCTCTCTATTCTCTCGCTTTTTCTGTTTCTTTCTTCTTCTGTTAAGACAAATCTGATTTTGGTGTCCGGCCACTTATGACCATCCACCAACTCCTTATACCTCTCTGTCCTGTACTATGGCCTGCAGATTCCTTTCTTTTATTCCTAAGTCTTCCAGTCATCTCTTACTTCCTTCACCCAGCTGTTTCCCGTACGACATGTTTTATTCCATATTTCTTAGTCAACCTCTCCTCGTCCATCCTCATGAAGTGCCCAACAAATTATAACCTCCTCTTCCGTATCTCGCTCGATATGCTTTCAGTATTTTCATACATTTCCTGTCGTGTTCTGTGTATCCAGATATCTTCATGTTTTTCGGTGCTCCATATGTCTCTCAAAATTTTCCGCTCCTCCTCCTCCAACTGTATGCAAGCTCTCTTTCCGAGTGTGATCGTTTCTGATGCATACAGTGCAACATTTCTTACAGTTGCTGTGTAACGTCGCAATTTGGAATTCCGTGACAGATTTTTCTTGCCATACGTTTTTTTCCCCGCATACCGAAGCTTCTGTAAAAGCTGTGCCCTATCTACTGCGCCACTGTGGCTCTGTATGCCACCAGCCATCTTCTCCCCCAAATAACGAAAACTGTTGACTTTCTCAACCACTTGGCCATCTATCTTCCAGAGTGTTCAATATCTTGGTCTTCTTATAAGCAATCTTCAGTCCGACCTTTTCTGCTGTTTCGGCTAGATTTTTTAGTGCTGTCTTTGCCTCTTCTTCTGTCTCATTTAAGAGTGCCATGTCATCTGAGAATGCCAGTCAGTCCACTGTTGCATTATGTTTGACCTTGTACCCTATTTGCACGCCTTTGATCTTCATGTTACTATTTAGTTGTCTCCACTGTCTCACTACTTCGTCCAAAACCAGGTTAAATAAAATTGGTGATAGTCCATCCGCTTGCCGGACTCCTGTTTTTATTTCGAACCTGTCTGACAGCGTGCTGCGATGCCTGATCCTCGCATTGGTATCGCTTAACGTTTCCTCCTCAGGGGACACCGCCTTAACGTAGCACTGTCCGTGCGGGCGAGGAGATTTGCGTGCTCTGGATCCGGAGGGCTATGCCGGCGGTAGCTGAGCTACCAGAAAGGTCAATCAAGCCGGACAGGCTAAAGGGGAGGAGCAAGACAAAGTGTGTCCCACAATGACCTATCGATATCCTGTATCCTATCCTATTCCATCCTAAGCCTATTTTTTCCCTTATCATTCTCAATGAACATTGAACCGTGAAAAGGTCAACGGCTTGAGGGGTGGAAGAAGATGGCCAGTCATTTCAAAAGAAGATTTGGCGAATCCAAACGTTCATCAAGGCGGATGAACCTTCTCACAACAAAGTGGCGTCTCTACTCCAGTGGAACGACCACAAAAGGCGTCTGATCCCAGTGGGCGGCCTGATTACATCCTCTGGGGCTAACCACCTCAGTTGTAACCACGCTACTGCAAATGCGGTAGCCAAAAATCGGAACTTCGGATTGTGAAGCAGTCATGAAGCATGTGATAATTACAAACAGGGTTTTCAACTTTGGAAATAAAAAAAAAGTCCGCAGGGCCAGGTCTGGAGAGTACGGAGGATGAGGATACAAAGTGATTTCGTTTACCGTGCAATAGTCACGCTCCAACAGGGATGAATGTACGGGTGCGTTATCGTGATGCAAAAGCTATGAATTGTCTCGCCACATTTCAGGCCGTTTCCTTCTCACATTTTCTCGCAGGCGTCGTAACACGTCCCGATAGTGCCATCTATTAATGGTTTGTCCCTGTGGTACGAATTCATGATGAACTAATACTTCAAAGTCAAAGAAAACTCTCTGCGTGGCTTTGACATTTGATCTGACCTGACGAACTCTTTTTGGTCTTGGAGAACCTTTCCCGACCCATTTTGAAGACTGAACGTTGGTCTCAACATCATAACCGTAGACCCACGTCTCATCACCAGTTATGATTCTCTGGAACATCGTCCTCATTTGCGCGATCCAAAAGCTCTTCGAAGATTACGAGGCAAAGGTCTTTCTGGTGACGTGTGACCATGTGACTCATGTGACGTGGTACGAACATAGAGGCAATACGATGCATTTCAAAATGCTGCGTCAGGACTTCATGACATGATCCAACTGAAATGTTACATTCTTCTGCAATCTCTCGGACACTCAGTCTTCGGTTGACACGCAGTGTTTCGTTGACGTTCCTGACATGAGTGTCGTCGGTACACGTCGAAGGGCGTCCTGAACGAGGACCATTTTTATAACTTGTGAACCATTCGTAACACCGAGTACAGATTAAGCACTCCTGCATCATTTGGTGTGTATCTGTAAAGGTTTCCTCGACTTTCACGCAAAATTTAATGCAGACGCGTTGCTCCTCTAACTCTGCCATCTCGAAATTTGCAAACTGTGCGACACAACGTTCTACTCAATACAGCACTAAACAATAACTAAAAGACATACAACGATGAAACTTTCAGTAGTTACATAAGACACATGTGTGCAGGGATGCCAACCGTATTTCACTCCAACACACTATTGGCGGGAAATTACGAATGTTACGCAATTTTTTGGACAAACCTCGTAAACTTAAATATGTGCGTAAACAGTTCATCGGTCCTGGGAATCGAAAATATCGACGGCTTTTGCCTGTATCGACAATGATACTAACAGGTTACTGGTCCTGGGAAATCCAAAACTTTCAAGAATTTTTTAATCTTAAGTTTGAATTTGGATAACAAATGACAAAAGAAATATTTTGTGAGACATAATTACAAATTAATAATCTTCGGTTTTTTTATTTACTTGTACTGTGAAACCTTGCTTCTTGCCAAATTTCATAATCCTAGGTCAATGGGAAGTAAACTATAGGTTTTGATGAGTGATTATGTAACTGAAGGTGGACGGGACAGAAAGGAAAGGAACTAATGGTAACAGCTGTATCAGAACTGTAAGCAGAATTAGAGGTGACGAGGGAAAGTGTGTGCCGGACCGGGACTCGAACCGGGAATCTCCTGGTTACTAGGCGGTTGTCAACCACAGCATCACCCATACACAGTATTTATCGCACTTGCTCGGACTACCTCGTTACGCTCCTCGGCACTCACACTCACTCACACCCAGCCCCACCTATCCGCAATCCCCGTCCATGTCCTCCAGGCTCGCTGATTTTAGATTCTCGCTGGAGTCAAACGTAAATGTGCATCCACGCTGAAGAAGATGGATGTGTTGCCCATCTAGGTGAATCAGTTATATGAATGAGTTTGTATCAAAATATGTGACATAAATGGCCGTATCTGTTCATTTCATTGACTTAGAAGCTTCAGTCTTTTAGACTGCTAAGGGATCGTAGAACTTAGTATGTGGCATAAATTTCAACTTGGTACAACCACCCGTTCTTGAGAGAAACTTTTTTTAACAGTCAGACAGACAGACAGACAGACACTCGCAACTAAGACAAAACAGACAACAAAGTGATTTTATAAGGGTTTCCTTTTGAGATACGAAACTATCAAAAATACCCAAAAGGGGAGGAGGAAATGAAATGAAACGAAACTTCACGAGTTAAGAGGATATGTGATCTTATTCCGAAGTCAAAATCGAGCCCATTTCACAAAGAACTTGGCAGTATAAGTCTACTTATCAGTATGACGTTGCACGCCCTGCGTCCTTGATGTGTCAAAGCCGTTGTATCCTCTCTTGACGGATATTGGCCCACAACTGTTGTAATTGGTCCTTGATATCCTGGATAGTGGCACTGGGGAGGCTTGGTGTCAAAGCTGGTCCTACAGAGTGACAGATCTGGGAATCATTCTGGCCACTGGAGTACCTCAGCGTCACTCATTCATGTAAGCGTAGACTTCCACGGCCATTGTCACAGTCAATAACACTCTTCTGTGTCTGTGTGACTTTTCCATGTGCAAACCGCCATTAGGGAAAAAAAAACCACCTTGAGGAATGTCGAGTCCAATAGTGGCCGAAATATCGGGAGTCTTGCACACTGAGAATGCGGTCACAGACCCAGAAGAAGTTTATTGACTCGCCCATACAGCTCACTGACATGCATGTGAGGTCAAGCATTGTCTAGTTGAAAAACGACACCATGATACTGTTGCAAGAGAGGTAACACATGAGGATCGGGATGTCCGTGAGCTACTGTCGTGCAGTTACAGTTCCCTCAGTCACTACAAACCATGACCTGAATTCAAACCTGATGGCTCTCCACACCGTAACATCAGGAGTGACACCGCTGTGCCTGTCCAAAACATTGGAAGAATGAGGTTTCAGCCCTGGTCGCCGTCATGCTCGTCGACGACAGCAATATGGGGTGGTGCAAAACCGCACCTTATCGGTGAACCCAATGCAACGACATTCAGCAGCAGTAGATGCTTCACAGTCACAGCACCACTCCAGACGCAGCCGTTTGTGTTGTGGTATAGCCCGGCTGTTGTTTGTCTGTGACAAATGCTACAGGGAGTCCATTACTTGTTCTCAGATGGCAGGAGCAAATATGAAGAGTTTACAATGTGCTTCGTGCTCTATGCGACGATCTTCGCTTGCGGTGTTCGATTGCAGCCATGAGACAAGTTACCCTGCCCTGCCTGTCGACCAGCATCAGGCCATGACCCATCTGAATCTCTTACGCATTTGTATACTGCACGATTCGACCAGTTGGCCAAATGGAAACGCACGACTAGGCCCCTCTCAAACTCTATCAGATGCTGACAACGCTGTCTCACACGAGTACACGGCATTTCTGTACTCTTCAAAGTAACCCAGTGATGATGCACATGCACTAAGAGAAAAGAAGGTGCACAACGAAGGAATTTCCGAATGGGACGGAAATCGGTAGATATGATGTACATGTACAAACAAACATATGATTGCAATCTCAGAAACATAGGATGATCTATTGAGGTGAATGGGCGTCACAAATTGGGCAAGTCAATAACGCCTCGGTCCGACTCTGACTCTTACGCAAGCAGTTATTCAGGTTGGCATTAATAGAGTTTTTGGGAGTCCTCGTGAGGGATATCCTGCCAAAATCCACCGAGATGGTTGAGGGGACTTACCCTTAATGCTCTGAACGTTCAAAATTGAGGAGAGATCTGGCGAACTTGCTGGTCAGGGTGGCGTATGGTATGCAGGCAAACAAGCAGTAGTAGAAATTCTCGCCGTGTGTAGGCGGGCATTATCCTGATGAAATGTAAGCCCAGAATGGCTTACCATGAAGAAAAACAAAGTGGGGCGTAGGATATAGTCGACGTACCGCTGTGCTGTAAGGGTGCTGCGGATGATAACAAAAGCGGTCCTGCAATGAAAATAAATGGCACACTAGAATGTGATTCCTTGTTGGAAAGGGAATAGAAGCTCTGGGAAAAGAAATAAAAACTCTTGAGGTTTGCCGATGGCACTGTAATTATGTCAGATACAGCAAAGAACTTTGAAGTGCACCAGAGCCGAATCGACAGTGTCTTGAGAGGAGGACATAAGATGAATATAGGGAGCGAAAGGCTATTTACAATTCTTACAGAAAGCAGATGGCATTTATAAGAGTCGAGGGACATGAAAGGGAAGCAGTGGTTGGGAAGGGAGTGAGACAGGGCTGTAGCCTCTCCCCGATGCTACTCAATCTGTATATTGAGCAAGCAGTAAAGGAAACAAAAGAAAAGTTCGGAGTAGGTATTAAAATCCATGGAGAAGAAATAAAAACTTTGAGGTTCGCCGATGACATTGTGATTCTGTCAGAAACAGCAAAGGACTTGGAAGAGGAGGAGGAGGAGGAGATTAGTGTTTAACGTCCCGTCGACAACGAGGTCATTAGAGACGGAGCGCAAGCTCGGGCGAGGGAAGGATGGGGAAGGAAATCGGCCGTGCCCTTTCAAAGGAACCATCCCGGCATTTGCCTGCAGCGATTTAGGGAAATCACGGAAAACCTAAATCAGGATGGCCGGAGACGGGTTTGAACCGTCGTCCTCCCGAATGCGAGTCCAGTGTGCTAACCACTGCGCCACCTCGCTCGGTGACTTGGAAGAGCAGTTGAACGGAATGGACAGTGTCTCGAAAGGATGGTATAAGAGGAACATCAACAAAAGCAAAACAACGATAATGGATTGTAGTCGAATTAAGTCGGGTGATGCTGAGGGAATTAGATTAGGAAATGAGACACTTAAAGTAGTAAAGGAGTTTTGCTATTTGGGGAGCAAAATAACTGATGATGGTCGAGGTAGAGAGGATATAAAATGTAGACTGGCAATGGCAAGGAAAGCGTTTCTGAAGAAGAGAAATTTGTTAACATCCAGTATTGATTTAAGTGTCAGGAAGTCGTTTCTGAAAGTATTTGTATGGAGTGTAGCCATGTATGGAAGTGAAACATGGACGGTAAATAGTTTGGACAAGAAGAGAATAGAAGCTTTCGAAATGTGGTGCTACAGAAGAATGCTGAAGATAAGGTGCGTAAATCACGTAACTAATGAGGAGGTATTGAACAGGATTGTGGAGAAGAGAAGTTTGTGGCACAACTTGACTAGAAGAAGGGATCGGTTGGTAGGACATGTTTTGAGGCATCAAGGGATCACAAATTTAGCATTGGAGGGCAGCGTGGAGGGTAAAAATCGTAGACGGAGACCAAGAGATGAATACACCAAGCAGATTCAGAAGGATGTAGGTTGCAGTAGGTACTGGGAGATGAAGAAGATTGCACAGGACAGAGTAGCATGGAGAGCTGCATCAAACCAGTCTCAGGACTGAAGACCACAACAACAACAACAAGATGAATATCGACAAAGGCAAGACAAAGATAGTGGAATATATTCAAAATAAATATGGCGATGCTGAGGGAATCAGATTAGGAAATGAGAAATTAAAATTCGCAGATGAGTCTTACTATTTGGGCAGAGACGATGGATATAAAATGTAGACTGACAGTGGCAAGAAAAGCGTTTCTGAAGGAGAGACATTTGTTAATATAGAAAAAATTTAAGTGTATGGAAATCTGTTCTAAGGGTATTTGTCTAGAGTGCAGCATTGTACGGAGGTGAATGAAGGACGATGAACGTTTCAGACTAGAAGAGAATAAAAACTTTCTAAATGCTGCGCTACAGAGGAATACTGAAGATTAGATGGGTACACCATGTAGCTATGAGGTGGTACTGAACTGGGGAGAAAACAAGTTGTAGCATAATATGACGCAAAGAAGGGATCGGCTGATAGGAGGCATTCTGCGACAGCAAGGTATCTTCAAATTAGTATTGGAGGGGGAGGGATATATGGGAAGTGAACGTTGCAGAGGAAGACCAAGAGACGAGTGCAGTGAGAAGTTTTAAATGGATGTGTGCTGCAGAAGTTATTCAGAGATGGAGAGGCTTGCATGGCACAGAGCTGCATCAAACCTGACTTCGGACTGAACACCACAACAGCAAGAACAACTACATCTAAATCTAGGTCTATGTTCTGCAACCACTGCGAAGCACACTGTAGCTCATAGATCCCATTGTGCCACGTACTACGGATTCCTTCCGTTCCCTTAAGTGTGGACCGCGGGAAGAAAGAGTGCATAAATGTTACCGTGGGTGCTGTAATTAATTCCCTCTTATTATCGTGGTGATCTAAGGTCTGCCACCTGCTTTACCTACAACTGAGCCTATGTGATCATTCCATTTCGCCTCCCTACAAACTGTTACACCCAAGTGCGAAGTGACTGACTCCACTTGCAACTTATTGATATCGTAATAACTGCGTTTTGTGATGTGCAAAATTTTACTTTTCTGAACATTTAAAGCAACTTAAAATTTTTGCGCCTCCACAGATGTTATTAGGAGCTGTCTAAATATTCTCACAGTTTTTTTTCAGACAATACCAAAAAATCCTCAGTCCATTTTCAAATTTCGTTTGTTGATCATCCTTTCGTCAACAACCCACTTGTGTAGTACCTAGTCAAATGCTGTTCGGATGTCGAGAAATGCCACATCTACATGACTGTTTTCACCCATAGCTTTAAGGATGTCATGTGAGAAAAGAGAGACTTTGGTTTCACATGATTCGGTATCCATGCCGATTGGCGTGGAGGAGATCATACTATTCGAGATACCTCATTATCATTGAGCTCTCATTACGATCTACGGTTCTACAACGTATGGATGCCAAGGCTATTCGACCACGTTTTGTGAATCACTTTGTGCTACCCTACTTGTTACTAGGTGTGGCCTATGCTTCTTCGAACTTCTGGAAAACGTTTTTTGTTTGAGGGATCTACGCTATATTATCGCTAACAGAGTGGTTAATTCTGGAGCTTTGTTTAATTTGAGCGGTTTCTACTGTTTCTTAACGTCACTATATGAATACCTACATCAATCTTAGAAGGGGTGTGAGAAGTAAATTGGACAGAACATTTGTATCAATCTTACCAAGGAACTTCTGAAAACTGAATTCAATACTTCTGCTTTTGCTTCGATACCCGAAGTATCGGAACCTGTCTCATTCCCGAGTGACTGGACACTTAATTTGGTGCTGCTGACAGCCTTTATATATGACCATAATTTCTCAGGGTTTTTGTGAGAAATCTCCCTATACGATACTGCTGAGGTGCTCACAGAAGACTTCGCCCTCTAGACAGCCAAATGCAGCTAATTATGTCTGTCTGTCTATATGTATCGCGTATGCTTTGTTTTACACCAATTATGCAGAAGTTGCTATTTCTGTACAGGTTTATTTACAGAGACTTTATCGATGGAGGGTCACCTCCTATAATGAACTGTTCGTTTCCTTTACTGCTTGCTCTATATGAAGACTGAATAACATCAGGGATAGCCTACAACCCTGCGTCATTACCTCTACTACCGCTTCCCTTTCCTTCCCTTATCATAATCGCTGAATTTATCGTTGTGGTACAGTTAAATGGCTACAGAGATTACCAGATCTTACGACTTTAGATTTTTGTTTATGGCGCTCGATAAGTCTGAGATGTACAAACGAAAGGTGAATACGCGATATTAACTGCTTGGTCACATCATGGACGCTGCTGCCTCTCCATTAGGGAAGGAGCGGAAGAAGTCAGACACAAACAACACAACCTGTTCTCCCAAGAACGCACAAATGCATTCCAGTTGATGGTGGGATATTCGAACATTTATTGTTAACTGTAGAACAGCTGTAAGGTGATGTGTACGATAATGCTTGGAAGTGAACCTGTTAAAAATACAGGGTGTTTCAAAAATGACCGGTATATTTGAAACGGCAATAAAAACTAAACGAGCAGCGATAGAAATACACCGTTTGTTGCAATATGCTTGGGACAACAGTACATTTTCAGGCGGACAAACTTTCGAAATTACAGTAGCTACAATTTTCAACAACAGATGGCGCTGCAAGTGATGTGAAAGATATAGACGACAACGCAGTCTGTGGGTGCGCCATTCTGTACGTCGTCTTTCTGCTGTAAGCGTGTGCTGTTCACAACGTGCAAGTGTGCTGTGGACAACATGGTTTATTCCTTAGAACAGAGGATTTTTCTGGTGTTGGAATTCCACCGCCTAGAACACAGTGTTGTTGCAACAAGACGAAGTTTTCAACGGAGGTTTAATGTAACCAAAGGACCGAAAAGCGATACAATAAAGGATCTGCTTGAAAAATTTCAACGGACTGGGAACGTGACGGATGAAAGTGCTGGAAAGGTAGGGCGACCGCGTACGGCAACCACAGAGAGCAACGCGCAGCTAGTGCAGCAGGTGATCCAACAGCGGCCTCGGGTTTCCGTTCGCCGTGTTGCAGCTGCGGTCCAAATGACGCCAACGTCCACGTATCGTCTCATCCGCCAGAGTTTACACCTCTATCCATACAAAATTCAAACGCGGCAACCCCTCAGCGCCGCTACCATTGCTGCACGAGAGACATTCGCTAACGATATAGTGCACAGGATTGATGACGGCGATATGCATGTGGGCAGCATTTGGTTTACTGACGAAGCTTATTTTTACCTGGACGGCTTCGTCAATAAACAGAACTGGCGCATATGGGGAACCGAAAAGCCCCATGTTGCAGTCCCATCGTCCCTGCATCCTCAAAAAGTACTGGTCTGGGCCGCCATTTCTTCCGAAGGAATCATTGGCCCATTTTTCAGATCCGAAACGATTACTGCATCACGCTATCTGGACATTCTTCGTGAATTTGTGGCGGTACAAACAGCCTTAGACGACACTGCGAACACCTCGTGGTTTATGCAAGATGGTGCCCGGCCACATCGCACGGCCGACGTCTTTAATTTCCTGAATGAATATTTCGATGATCGTGTGATTGCTTTGGGCTATCCGAAACATACAGGAGGCGGCGTGGATTGGCATCCCTATTCGCCAGACATGAACCCCTGTGACTTCTTTCTGTGGGGACACTTGAAAGACCAGGTGTACCGCCAGAATCCAGAAACAAATGAACAGCTGAAGCAGTACATCTCATCTGCATGTGAAGCCATTCCGCCAGACACGTTGTCAAAGGTTTCGGGTAATTTCATTCAAAGACTACGCCATATTATTGCTACGCATGGTGGATATGTGGAAAATATCGTACTATAGAGTTTCCCAGACCGCAGCGCCATCTGTTGTTGACAATTGTAACTACTGTAATTTCGAAAGTTTGTCTGCCTGAAAATGTACTGTTGTCCCAAGCATATTGCAACAAACGGTGTATTTCTATCGCTGCTCGTTTAGTTTGTATTGCCGTTTCAAATATACCGGTCATTTTTGAAACACCCTGTATGTATTTTTCAACTGATACTGTGTAAAAAATATTTTGTAACGTTTGCGATCTGTTGTACATGTTTTCATGTGTAAGCATGAGAATGTGCTGAATAATGCAGAAAATAAATAACAATGTACATTAAATGTGTTTTACTTCGGAAACCATTCGGAATGGTCCATACGTCCATGTGACCACATGCCCCTCCATATCCGCATCCGGTGACGCCTATGGTTGAGGATGACGCGGCGGCCGGTCGGTATTGTTGGGCCTTCTAAGGCCTGTTCAGACGGAGTTAAGCTAAGGGTAAGCACTTGGCTACAATATGCAAACCATACTAGATCCAGATATCACATCTTCCACTTGAGCACAATAATAGAAGGAAGTGAATGTTCCTTGAGAATGTAGATAATAATCAGTATAAAAGATACAATTACTTCATAACAATTTCAGTAGTCTTAATTTCCTATAAATAAACTGACAACAGAACCTCTCGTCCAAGTCAGTACTGCTCCACCATTAGTAACCGTTTATTTCGTTATCTTCCTACTGTGATTTACGGACAGTAAATGTTATTGACAGCAGTTGTTACCTAAACGTATTCATAGTCCTTCTGTCAAATCACCGTAACAGTACTTGCTAAATTGTACTACTGCTTGCATCTTATCAAAAAAACAGAAGCCGCGCGGGATTAGCCGAGTGGTCTGGGGCGCTGCAGTTATGAACTGTGCGGTTGGTCCCGTCTTCGAGTCTTCCCTCGGGCATGGCTGTGTGTGTTTGTCCTTAGGATAATATAGGTTAAGTAGTGTGTAAGTTTAGGGACTGATGACCTTAGCAGTTAAGTCCCATAAGATTTCACACACATTTTTTGAACAAAACAGAAGTCCAGTATCAAGTAAAGTCAATCCCAGTAGTTAACTTCCTGTATGAAGCATGCTATTACTGGGCACAACTTTAACTAATTAGGTTGGCTACCATTTCCTTTTACGTAATTACAGTTTACGTGACTACTAATAGAACCTTTTTCGATTCCCGTTTGTTTTGCTACTGCTTCCTTTCAACAGAAATCTTTAGGGAAACAAAAGTGGTCATATATCATTTTATTACGCACGATCACGGTCAAAGTAGTATCCTTTCATAGGAGTAACATTATCGGCACATTACTAATTTAAGAGTAGCCGGTAGTGTTATAAGATGATGAGGTCGTTACCGAAGGTTTCCGAAGAAAATCTTTCACCTGGCAGGTGATATGTGGTGCACCCCATCTTGCGTGAAATAGCGGTGTGGACACTGTTGAGTTTTTTCGAAGCCGGACTCACGTGTCGCACGAAGAGGTCCTTATAGTGTGCAGATGTCACTGTACATCTAACAGAACGACGAGGTGTCATGTCCTCGAAGGAAAACGAACCGAGAATAAAGGAATTTGTGAAACACCCCACAGTCATGAAAGTGGATGTTCCTGTACTTGTGGTGGAATAGACCCCATATGCAATAGTCTGTGCATTCCCGGCGCCATCGAACATAAAATGTGGCTCATCCGTCCAAAGAATATTTCCGGCCACATGTCATCCATTTCCATGCGTGCCAAAAAACGAATAGCAAAGTCACGGTGTCGTAATTTATTTGGGGCTTCATGTGGTGCACTTTCCGAACCTTGTAGGGATACCAGTGTAAAATGGGCCGCAAAAACTTTTAAACTGTTGACTAGGGGAGGAACAATTCCCGTGACACTGCACGAGCAGTGGCGGAAAAATTTGAGGCATTTGCTGCACAGTCGGCTACAGCTACAGCAACTTCGTCAACTACCATGGGAATGGGTCGCCTCTCTCCCCGTGCTGCACCACCTAATTCACCTGTTTCTTGAAATTTCTGCTCTTTAGCCCATGTATTGCATGGCGCCTCTTGCTGTTGTTTCTGTCGGCGATATGCCCACAACGCAGCGCCGCTATTGTTGGTGTCCTGATAAAACAGCTTTCCCAGCAGTATTCTATCTTTCTTCTCAATAGCCGTTGTCTTTCGCACGGAAAGATTCAAGCAACAGTCATTCCACAAAATAAAACAACACGCATCGCCAAGCGACAGACATCACAGTGACGGCAAAACAGGAAACGATTCACATTCTGACTGCTTACAGAGCCACTTGCACCTTGTGGCAGGAAGCAGAACTATTTTTTTTTTTACAGCATTCTCTACGAGCGCGAGGAATTAACGAACAGACCTACGACGACATTTCGGCTTCCTGCGATGTACGCAGCCCGCACTGCAGCACTTGGAACATCGCCAGTTTAGTTACAACCACCCAGCAGATCTACACTGAAGAGCCAAAGAAACTGGTACACCTGCCTAGTATCGCGTAGTGCCCCCGAGACCACGCAGAAGTGCCGCAACACGACGCGGCATGCACTCGACTGTCTGAAGTAGTGCTGGAGGGAACTGACACCGTGAATCCTGCAGGGCTGTCCATAAATCCGTAAGAGTATGACGGGGTGAAGGTCTCTTCTGAACAGCACGTTGCAAGGCATCCCAGATATGCTCAATAACGTTCATGTCTGATGGCCAGCGGAAGTGTTTAAGAAACTGCCTATTGGCTTCTGTCTCGGGTTCCTCGGCCGACGTTCATCTAATGATTTTTCTGACGTTTCGCCAGCTCGAGTGGCTGGCATTGTCAAAGCTTCACCCTCCATTGCCGGTGGTGAACTGGAGGCGAGCTCGCGGCCGCAATGTACCTGGCGCGCCAACGACCGAGGGCTTCTCCGCGGTCATTTCCGGTGCGGTTCTCCTCTTGCTACCTGCGACGGTCGTTCGCTGCAGTACGGGAAGCCAGGATCCGTTTACCTTAAGGCTTTCCTCTTTCTTGTTCAAACTGTTCGCATGTTTTTGTATTTCTACAGCTTCTCTGAACAAGCGCGTGTGATAGTGCTTCTCTACAGCCAGAACTTCCGTGTCGGCGAATTTTATTACGTGGTCGGTCTCATTCAGTGCGTGCTCTGCCACGGCCGATTTCTCCACCTGCCCCAGCCTGCAGTGTCGCTTATGCTCTTTGATCCTGGTGTTAATGGATCGTCCAGTCATTCCGACATAAACTTTTCCGCATGTGCATGGTATACGGTATACTCCCGACATTGCAAGTGGGTCTCTTTTCTCCTTTGCCGATCTAAGACACTCTTTGATCTTCCTTGTCGGTTTGAAAATCGTCTTTACGCCATGTTTGCGCAATATACGGCCGATTCTGTCCGTCACTCTGGGAATGTATGGCAGAAAGGCCGTACCCGACATTTCTCTTTCTGGTTCCTTACTTCGCCGAGTGTTTGGCTCTGTTACACTTCTAATATAGCTTGTGGAGTACCCATTGCTCCTCAGGACAGTTTCCAGGTGTTCCATTTCTCGTTTGAGATGTTGTGGCTCACATATTCGTCCTGCTCTCGTTACGAGCGTACTAATCATGCCTCTTTTCTGGCTCGGGCGGTGGTTTGACAGTTTGTGCAGGTATCGGTCCGTGTGTGTCGGTTTTCGATACACGCTGTGTCCCAGGTTTTCGCCGTCCCTTGTGACCAGCACATCTAGAAGTGGCAGTTTCTTGATCAAAGAGCATAAGCGACACTGCAGGCTGGAGCAGGTGGAGAAATCGGCCGTGGCAGAGCACGCACTGAATGAGACCGACCACGTAATAAAATTCGCCGACACGGAAGTTCTGGCTGTAGAGAAGCATTATCACACGCGCTTGTTCAGAGAAGCTGTAGAAATACAAAAACACGCGAACAGTTTGAACAAGAAAGAGGAAAGCCTTAAGGTCAACGGATCCTGGCTTCCCGTGCAGCGAACGACCGTCGCGGGTAGCAAGAGGAGAACCGCACCGGAAATGACCGCGGAGAAGCCCTCGGACGTTGGCGCGCCATGTACATACAGTCTGCGCCCGCGAGCTCGGCTCCAGTTCACCACCGGCAATGGAGGGTGAAGCTTTGACAATGCCAGCCACTCGAGCTGGCGAAACGTCAGAAAAATCATTAGATGAACGTCGGCCGAGGAACCCGAGACAGAAGCCAATAGGCAGTTTGTCAACAAGTGGCCACGAAAGCCTTAACAATTTTGGAAGTGTTTAAACTCGAAAGAGTGATCCTGGAGCCACTCTGTAGCAGTTCTGGACGTGTGGGAGTCGAATTTTCCACCTGGAATTTCCCATGTCCGTCGGAATGAACAATGGACATGAATGGATACAGCTGATCAGACAGTATGCTTACGTACATGTCACCTGTCAGAGTCGTATCTGCACGTATCAGGGGTCCCATATGACTCCAACTGCACATGCCCTTCATCATTGCATAGTCTCCACCAGCTTGACCAATCCCCTGGTGACATACAGGGACCGTGGATTCTTGAGTTGACCCCATACCCGTACACGTCTATCCGCTCCATACAATTTGAAACGAGACTCGTCCGACCAGGCAACAAGCTTTAAATCATCAACAGTCCAATGTTGGTGTTGACAGGCCCAGGCAAGACGTAAAGCTTTGTGTCGTGTTGTCATCAAGAGTACACGAGTCAGCCTTCCACTCAGAAGCCCATATCGATGACGTTTCGTTGAATAGTGCGCACGCTGACACTTGTTGATGGTCCACCAATTGCGGAAGGGTTGCGCTTCTGTCAGGCTGAACGATTCTCTTCATCGTCGATGGTCCCGTTCCTCCAGGATCCTTCTCCAGCCGCAGCGATGTTCGAGATTTGATGATCACCGGATTCCTGATATTCACGGTACGCTCGTGAAATGGTCGCACGGGAAAATCCCCACTTCATTGCTACCTCGGAGATGCTGTGTCCCATCGCTCGCGCGCCGACTATAGCACCACGTTCAAAATCACTTAAATCTTGCCCTTGTAGTAGCAGTAACCGAACTAACAACTGCGCCAGAGACTTGTCTTATATAGGCGTTGCCGACCGCAGCGCCGTATTATGCCTGTTTACATATCTCTGAGTACGAATGCCTATACTACACTTCTGGCCATTAAAATTTGCTACATCACAAAGATGACGTGCTACAGACGCGAAATTTAACCGACAGGAAAGAGATGCTGTAATATGCAAATGATTAGCTTTTCAGAGCATTCGCACAAGGCTGGCGCCGGTGACGACACCTACAACGTGCTGACACGAGGAAAGTTTCCAACCGATTTCTCATACACAAACACCAGACGACCGGCGTTGCCTGGTGAAACGTTGTTGTGATGCCTCGTGTAAGGAGGAGAAATGCGTACCGTCACGTTTCCTACTGTGATAAAGGTCGGATTGTAGCCTATCGCGGTTGCGGCTTATCGTATCGCGACATTGCTGCTCGCGTTGATCGAGATCCAATGACTGTTAGCACAATATGGAATCGGTGGGTTTAGGAGGGTAATACGGAACGCCGTGCTGGATCCCAACGGCCTCGTATCACTAGCAGTCGAGATGACGGGCATCTTATCCGCATGGCTGTAACGGATCGCGCAGCCACGTCCCGATCCCTGAGTCAACAGATGGGGACGTTTGCAAGACAACAACCATCTGCACGAACAGTTCGACGACGTTTGCAGCAGCATGGACTTTCAGCTCGGAGACCATGGCTGCGGTTACCCTTGACGCTTCATCACAGACAGGTGCGCCTGCGATGGTGTACTCAACGACGAACCTGGTTGCACGAATGGCAAAACGTCATATTTTGGGATGAATCCAGGTTCTGTTTACAGCATAGTGACGGTCGTATCCGTGTTTGGCGACATCGCTGTGAACGCACATTGGAAGCGTGGATTCGTCATCGCCATACTGGCGTATCACCTGGCGTGACGGTATGGGGTGCCATTGGTTACACGTCTCGTTCACCTCTTGTTCTCATTGACGGCACTTTGAACAGTGGACGTTACATTTCAGATGTGTTACGACCCATGGCTCTACCCTTCATTCGATCCCTGCGGAACCCTACATTTCAGCAGGATAATGCACGACCGCATGTTGCAGGTCCTGTACTGGCCTTTCTGGATACAGAAAATGTTCGACTGCTGCCCTGGCCAGCGCATTCTCCAGATCTCTTACCAACTAAAAACGTCTGGTCAATGCTGGCCGAGCAACTGTCTCGTCACAATACGCCAGTCACTACTCTTGATGAACTGTGGTACCGTGTTGAAGCTGCATGGGCAGCTGTACCTGTACACGCCATCCAAGCTCTGTTTGACTAGATGCCCAGGCGTATCAAGGCCGTTATTACGGCCAGAGGTGGTTGTTCTGGGTACTGATTTCTCAGGATCTATGCACCCAAATTGCGTAAAAATGTAATCACATGTCAGTTCTAGTATAATATATTTGTCCAATGAATACCCGTTTATCATCTGCATTTCTTTTGGTGTAACTATTTTAATGGCCAGTAGTGTAGTTTCTTTGGCGCTTCATTGTATACTGTACGTGAATTACTGATATTTTACGTGACCTTTGTAGGTGACGGAGACTTTAAAAACAACTTTTTATCGTGACTTTTTTTTCCGCAGTGGCAGCTACATGGTGATACTTCTCGTTGCGATAACTGCGCAACTTGCAAACGATGAGCGCCGACTGGCGACTAATATAAATCGGTCCACAGGTGGACAGGCTCGCTGGATTACGCGGGACCCGACGCTCGTGGCTGCCAAATCGATGGTGCCCTTCGCGTCGCTGCGCAGCTATTAGGCGGCACGCGGGCACAGAGCCAGCCCGGCGTCCCGACGCTACGCGACGCTACGTGGCGTAGCGCGGGGAGGCCCGCCCACGCACGCGGGGCCGCGTGGTGGGGGGCGTGGGGGCGGAGGGGCTGCGTGCGCAGCCGCCAGCTGTGACGCTTAAAGGGGAAACGGCGTCGCGGCAGAGCAGTCGCCGAGGTCCGTCTGGAACTGCCGTAGAGAGCGTGGCGTAACAACGCTGCACACGGATGTCCAGGGTGTTAAAAATAGTGGAAGTGCTAGTACATACCTAGCAAGGAAAAAACAAAAAGTCCAGTGTTCGCTGGCTGTAAAATGCGTACCTTCAGGGCTAAGAACAAATGTTTATCTTCGCTACTGTGAAACGTAGGTCTTCTAGTGCACGGTTTTTGTTATTATGAGTGACCTGCAGAATAGGGATGGGGTATTTACGAAACAACTGTTATCAGACTATGTCGGTTATTTTTCCGCACCAGTTTAATCTGACTGTTAAAATGGTTCAAATGGCTCTGAGCACTAGACTCAACTGCTGAGGTCATTAGTCCCCTAGAACTGAGAACTAGTTAAACCTAACTAACCTAAGGACATCACAAACATCCATGCCCGAGGCAGGATTCGAACATGTGACCGTAGCGGTCTTGCGGTTCCAGACTGCAGCGCCTTTAACCGCACGGCCACTTCGGCCGGCTTGACTGTTAAAGCCGCTCCAAATTACCGGTTTCTGAAGAAACCGATTTCTTGGTTTTTACTCCTATTATTTTCTGTAATAAACTTAGAAATCGAATAGAGATTGAAAATTTTTGACTCACTTTCAAGATACACAGACTCAAGATATTAAATTAAATAGGCAAATAAAAGAAACTTAGTTTGTCCACCGTTCGCTACTTTTCTCGAAAAGAGGGAAGTGGTCGAATACTACGAAAAACTATCCTATTCTGTTGGTTCTAATATTTTGAAACACTGTTCAAGATTCATGTTGTAATCGCGTTCAAATGGCTCTGAGCGCTATCGGACTTAACATCTGAGGTCATCAGTCACCTAGAACTTAGAACTACTTAAACCTAACTAACCTAAGGACATCACACACATCCATGCCCGAGGCAGGATTCCAACCTGCGTCCGTAGCAGCAGCGCGGTTCCGGACTGAAGCGCCTAGAACCGCTCGGCCACAACGGCCGGCTGTATTCGGGGACCATACTACTATTTGAGTATCACGAATAGTCAGTGCTTTATGGGGGGAAACTGAGGTTGAAAGACTCCTCCTTTCGTGTTCATTTATCCGTTTTCAAGGGCTACAAGCAGACAGAGGTATATTATTATGTAAGCACAGGCATCAGAACAAAACTTTATGTTTTTATTGTATGCTATGAATGAATTCTTGTTACAATTTCAATTTGTCAATGTTACCGTCAATTCCTTCCTGTTATTATTCTTATTTCACAGAAATGGAAGAAAAATCTTTAATCTTTTAAAGCAAATGAAGCATTGTACTTGATGGCAACGTCACCTTCAGCAATACAACAGATGTCCGGCGACATCAGCGAGAAACAGTCCCGCATACACCAGGTAGGGGGCAAGTTTTGCACAGTGCCCATACACGTGTGCCTTAGCCACGAGACAGGGTACTACGCTCATCAATGTCTGTGCAATGCTGTAGCAGTTCTTATGCCATGTGTTTGTTGCTTGTTTCTGCCGGTATTGTTATTAAAATAGCACTGATCGCTTTTCCCATTTTCTATAATGACGCAATATTTCAAACCAATGCAAATTTTACAAACGGAAGTTACTCCTTTCTTTTAAAAAAAAGTTTAGGCTATTTAAAAACGAACAATGTTAGCACCGCTGCTACAGCTAAGTGATATTTTGGATTTTTACTCGGTTATTAGCAGAAATAAAAAAACACCTGTTATAACCAACCGAGGTCAAGCAAATACCGAAAAATTCTGATTAGTCAGAAGCAAGTTACCGTTATCGGTTTTAACTGGTTGGTTTTTCACCATACCTACTACAGTACGCAGTAAAGAGATGAGGACGCATTCCTCCGTTATTGGCTCTGAGCACTATGGGACTTAACTTCTAAGGTCATCAGTCCCCTAGACTTAGAGCTACTTAAACCTAACTAACCTAAGGACATCACACACATCCATGCCCGAGGCAGGATTCGAACCTGCGACCGACCGTAGCGGTCGCGCGGTTCCAGACTGTAGCGCCTAGAACCGCTCGGACACCCCGGCCGGCCCTCCGTTATTGTCCATGGATATAACCTGTAATGATCATCTGTTAGCGTTGTTGCTGCAAATCATATTCACGCTTCTGAGTAAATGCAGCTCATTCGTTAGTTCTAATCGAACTAAGTTGTGTTCTGATAAGTTTGCGAGATGCTTTTACTTTATAGGTTTATCTTTGCAATTATCAGCGTAACACACCCCTATTATACCTCACGGGAAATGGCGACTGGAAACATGCGCCGAGCCCGTGTCCTGTGTGCTGAAAAATATTCAGAACGTAGGGTACCATCTGAACAGTTATTCAGCCGACTTTTCCAGCGAGTAGCAGACTCTGGGTCCGTAGCTCCAACAACGGCGCATTGTGTCAGACCTAGCACCATTCGGACTCCTGTTGTGGAGGACCAATATTGGAACGACTGGAATGTGATCCTGGTACTGGAGTACGAAGAGTTTGGGCGTCAGTCATCCACTATACATAACATGTACGGCGTGTCCAAGCCCTTCAGCCAGAAGAACAGACTGCCGGAATGCACTTCTGCTAATGGCTGTTGCAAGGATGTGGTGTCGATCTGCTTTTAATAACAAAGATAATGTTCACACACGAGGCCGCTTTCATGCGACATGGGATTGTCAGTTTTCATAATCAACATGTGCGGGTTTATGCAAATCCACACGTAGTTGACGAACCAAAGGGATTAGCATCGATTTTCAGTCATTGTATGAGCAAGCATCATAGACCATAAACTAATAGCACCTTGGGCATTACGAAACAGGTTGACTGGTACAAGATATTGTCAGTTACGATGAAACGAGTAGCTTGTTCTGCTACAAGAGATGTCATTCCAACAGCCGCTGGGGATGTACTTCATGCATGATGGCTGACCAGACCAATTTCTTTGGAATGTCCAAGAAAACCTCACACATACATTTAATGGACAGGTGCAGTGTCTTGGCCAGCTCATTTCCCCTTGGATTTATGGTTTTGGAGACTTGAAATCTTCGATGTATGCACTTGATAAAGACAAGACCTCCGGTCCAGATCGTATACCAGGGGGTTTTCTTTCAGAGTATGCTAATACACTAGGTGCATAGTTAGCAATCTTATACAAGATCCGTATCTAAAGACTGGAAAGTCGCACTGGTCACACCATCACTAAAGAAAGGCAATAGGAGTAATCCACTGAATTACAGATCCATACCGCTAACGTCGATTTGGAGTAGGATTTTGAAACACACACTGTGTTCGAACATTACGAGTTACTCCGAAGGTAACGACTTATGGACAAATAGCCAATATGGATTCAGAAAATATTGTTCTTGACATACACAGCTACCTCTTTATTCACATTAAGTGATTAGTGCTATTGACAGGGGATCTCAAGTGGATTCCATATTTTTAGATTTCTAGAAGGTTTTTGACACCGTTCCACACAAGCGACTCCTAATCGGATAGCGTGCCTGCGGAGTATCTTCTCAGTTGTGCGAAAAGACCCGCGATTTCCTGTCAGAAAGGTTGCAGTTCGCAGTAACTGACGAAAATTCGTTGAGTAAAACAGACCTGGAGTTCCCAAACGAAGTCTTATAGGCCTTCAGCTGTTCCTGACCCATATAAAAGATGTACGAGACAATCTGAGAAGTCCTCTTAGATCCTTTTCACATGATGCTGTCGTTTACCGTCTCGTAAACTCATCTGATGATCAAAACCAATTGCAAAATGATTCATACAATATATTAGTATGGTACGAGAAGTGGGAATTGGGGTTAAAGTGTAAAGTTATCCACAAAAGTACTAAAGGAAATCCATTAAATTTCGGCTGCAGCTTAAATCATAAAGTTCATCTAAATGCTTAGGGATTACAATTGCAAATAACTTAAATAGGACCGATCACATAGATAATTTTGTGGGGAAGACAAACCTAAGACTGCGTTCGCAGAACACTCAGAAGATGGAACAGTTGTACTAAAGAGACTGCTTACACTATTCTAGTCGTCCCTCTTTTGAATTAATGATTGACGGTGCGGGATCCTTACCAGATAGGATTAACGGAGTACAACGAGAAAGTTCAAAGAAGGGCAACACGTTTTGTATTATCGAGAAATAGGGGAGAGAGTGTCACGGACATGATACAGGATTTGGTGTGGACATCTTTAAACAATGGCGCTTTTCGTCGTTGCAGGACCTTCTCATGGAATTTCAGTCGCCAACTTTCTCCTCTGAATGCGATGGTTGGTTGGTTGGCTTGAGATATGAAGGGACCAAACTACAGGGTCATCAGTCCCTTTTTTTCTGACGCAAACAATGTTCAGCGTAAAAAAACATCCAAAGTACGTTTGGGAAAGTAAAAGGGGGAAAAGGAATGTCGAACCACACCTAAAAAGAAAACGAATGGAACGAACAAACAACGGGGAAAACGTACGCCACAAGCAAAAGGAGAGGAAGGTATTAAAACCATAGAGCAGAAGGTCTGGTCTGGCTGATCACAAGAATAAAAGAGTATGAGGCGCCCACTCTGCAACGCACACATGAAGGGAATGGGCGAACACCAGGACAAACAAATGCAAAGAAAGGGTGACAGAGAGTTAAAATGGAGGGAGGGTGGAAGCCTCAGAGAGAAGACCAAACGTCCACGCTTAGATCATAAGATAAAAACTCTCCTCACGAATAAAACGTAAAACTAAAGCTGCTGTTGAGGTAGTGTCGCCAACCACCGAAGGTAGGGTGCTGGGAAAGAAAGTCCGCCGCAGAGCAGCTAAAAGTGGGCAGTTCAGTAAGAGGTGGACAACAGTCATTTATGAGCCACAGCGACACCGAGGAGGGTCCTTAAGATGGAGGAGGTAACCGTATGATAGCCACGTATGGCCAATGCAGAGCTGGCAGAGAACCACAGAGTCCCTGTGAGAGGCCCACGTGGAGGACCTCCACACATTCATAGTCTCCTTAATGGCACGCAGTTTATTGTGCGTACTGAGATTCCGCTAATCTGTCACCCAAAACCGAAAAATCTTGCGGCGTAATAATGATCGCAGGCCAGTTACAGGGATGCCGATCTCCAGAAGCGGTTTCCATGTAGCCTGTTTGGTCAGCCTGTCGGCAAGTTCATTTACTGGGATTCCGACGTGGCCTGGGGTCCACACAAACACTACGGGATGACTGGACCGTTCCAGGGCATAGATGGACTCCTGGATGGTCGCTACCGAAGGATGGCGGAGGTAGCACTGGTCGATAGCTTGTAGCCTACTCAAGGAGTCAGTACAGACCAGAAACGACTCGCCAGGGCATAAACGGTTGCGCTCAAGAACACGAGAAATGGCCGCCAGCTCTGCAGTGAAAACACTGCAGCCATCTGGCAAGGAGTGTTGTTCAACATGTCCTCCATGAACACACGCGAAGCCAACATGACCATCAACCATCGAGCCGTCGGTGTAAACCACTTCATGGCCCTGGTACATGTCTAGGAACGAGAGTGACAGCAGAGAGCTGCGGTGGTAACTGAGTCCTTAGGGCCATTCGAAAGGTCTAGGTGAAGCTTCGGCCTAGGTATACACCATGGAGGAGCATGTGAATGGACCTCCAGTATAGGTGGTAAGGGCAAGGAATCCACTTCAGACAGAAGAGATCGGACTTGAACCGCAATCTTAAGTCCTGACTAGGCCGCTGATGCAGTAGATGAACCGCAATGGCTGGGAAAAGTAGATGGTAATTTAGATAGGCAAACTATGAATGCATGCAACATAACTGGCCAGCAGTTGTGCACGCCTAACCTTCAATGGAGGGACCCGAGCCATAAACCAGACTCCCATAGTCAAGACGGGGTGGAACAAGGTCTCTGTAGAGCTGCAGCAGCGTAGGGCGATCTGCATCCCAGCTGGTGTTTCTCAGGCAGCGGAGGGCATTGAGGTGCTGCCAGCACTTCCGCTTAAGGTGACGAAGGTGAGGAAGCCAAGTCAATCGGGCTTCGAAAACCAGTCCTAAGAATCGAAATGTCTCCAATAAAGTGAGTAGGTCGTCATTAAGATAAAGTTCTGGTTCCGGATGAACGGTACGACGTCGACAGAAGTGCATGACACACGACTCGCTGCTGAAAACTGGAAGCACTGGGAGAGAGACCGTGACTGTGCCTTGCGGATGACTCCCTGTAGCCGCCTCTCACGAACACCAGTACTGGTGGAGCAATACGAGATGTTGTTGTTGTTGTGGTCTTCAGTCCTGAGACTGGTTTGATGCAGCGCTCCATGCTACTCTATCCTGTGCAAGCTTCTTCATCTCCCAGTACCTACTGCAACCTACATCCTTCTGAATCTGCTTAGTGTATTCATCTCTTGGTCTCCCCCTACGATTTTTACCCTCCACGCTGCCCTCCAATACTAAATTGGGGATCCCTTGATGCCTCAGAACATGTCCTACCAACCGATCCCTTCTTCTGGTCAAGTTGTGCCACAAACTCCTCTTCTCCCCAATCCTATTCAGTACCTCCTCATTAGTTATGTGATCTACCCATCTAATCTTCAGCATTCTTCCGTAGCACCACATTTCGAAAGCTTCTATTCTCTTCTTGTCCAAACTATTTACCGTCCATGTTTCACTTCCATACATGGCTACACTCCATACAAATACTTTCAGAAATGACTTCCTGACACTTAAATCTATACTCGATGTTAACAAATCTCTCTTCTTCAGAAACGCTTTCCTTGCCATTGCCAGTCTACACTTTATATCCTCTCTACTTCGACCATCATCAGTTATTTTGCTCCACAAATAGCAAAACTCCTTTACTACTTTAAGTGTCTCATTTCCTAATCTAATACCCTCAACATCACCCGACTTAATTCGACTACATTCCATTATCCTCGTTTTGCTTTTGTTGATGTTCATCTTATATCCTCCCTTCAAGACACCATCCATTCCGTTCAACTGCTCTTCCAAGTCTTCGCTGTTTCTGACACAATTACAATGTCATCGGCGAACCTCAAAGTTTTTATTTCTTCTCCATGGATTTTAATACCTACTCCGAATTTTTCTTTTGTTTCCTTTACTGCTTGCTCAATATACAGATTGAATAACATCGGGGAGAGGCTACAACCCTGTCTTACTCCCTTCCCAACCACTGCTTCCCTTTCATGTCCCTCGACTCTTATAACTGCCATTTGGTTCCTGTACAAATTGTAAATAGCCTTTCGCTCTCTGTATTTTACCCCTGCCACCTTTAGAATTTGAAAGAGAGTATTCCAGTCAACATTGTCAAAAGCTTTCTCTAAGTCTACAAATGCTAGAAACGTAGGTTTGCCTTTCCTTAATCTTTCTTCTAAGATAAGTCGTAAGGTCAGTATTGCCTCACGTGTTCCAATATTTCTACGGAATCCAAACTGATCTTCCCCGAGGTCGGCTTCTACTAGTTTTTCCATTCGTCTGTAAAGAATTCGTGTTAGTATTTTGCAGCTGTGGCTTATTAAACTGATTGTTCGGTAATTCTCACATCTGTCAACACCTGCTTTCTTTGGGATTGGAATTATTATATTCTTCTCGAAGTCTGAGGGTATTTCGCCTGTTTCATACATCTTGCTCACCAGATGGTAGAGTTCTGTCAGGACTGGCTCTCCCAAGGCCGTCAGTAGTTCCAATGGAATGTTGTCTACTCCGGGGGCCTCGTTTCGACTCAGGTCTTTCAGTGCTCTGTCAAACTCTTCACGCAGTATCGTATCTCCCATTTCATCTTCATCTACATCCTCTTCCAATTCCATAATATTGTTCTCAAGTACATCGCCCTTGTATAGAGCCTCTATATACTCCTTCCACCTTTCTGCTTTCCCTTCTTTGCTTAGAACTGGGTTTCCATTTGAGCTCTTTATGTTCATACAAGTGGTTCTCTTATCTCCAAAGGTCTCTTTAATTTTCCTGTAGGCAGTATCTATCTTACCCCTAGTGAGATAAGCCTCTACATTCTTACATTTGTCCTCTAGCCATCCCTGCTTAGCCATTTTGCACTTCCTGTCGATCTCATTTTTGAGACGTTTGTATTCCTTTTTGCCAGCTTCATTTACTGCATTTTTATACCTTCTCCTTGCATCAATTAAATTCAATATTTCTTCTGTTACCCAAGGAGTTCTACTAGCCCTCGTCTTTTTACCTACTTGATCCTCATCTGCCTTCACTACTTCATCCCTCAGAGCTACCCATTCTTCTTCTACTGTATTTCTTTCCCCCATTACTGTCAATTGTTCCCTTATGCTCTCCCTGAAACTCTCTACAACCTCTGGTTCTTTCAGTTTATCCAGGTCCCATCTCCTTAAATTCCCACCTTTTTGCAGTTTCTTCAGTTTTAATCTACAGTCATAACCAATAGATTGTGGGCAGAGTCCACATCTGCCCCTGGAAATGTCTTACAATTTAAAACCTGGTTCCTAAATCTCTGTCTTACCATTATTTAATCTATCTGATACCTTTTAGTATCTCCAGGGTTCTTCCATGTGTACAACCTTCTATCATGATTCTTAAACCAAGTGTTAGCTATGATTAAGTTGTGCTCTGTGCAAAATTCTACCAGGCGGCTTCCTCTTTCATTTCTTAGCCCCAATCCATATTCACCTACTACGATTCCTTCTCTCCCTTTTCCTACACTCGAATTCCAGTCACCCATGACTATTAAATTTTCGTCTCCCTTCACTATCTGAATAATTTCTTTTATTTCATCATACATTTCTTCAATTTCTTCGTCATCTGCAGAGCTAGTTGGCATATAAACTTGTACTACTGTAGTAGGTGTGGGCTTCGTATCTATCTTGGCCACAATAATGCGTTCAATATGCTGTTTGTAGTAGCTTACCCGCATTCCTATTTTCCGATTCATTATTAAACCTACTCCTGCATTACCCCTATTTGACTTTGTGTTTATAACCCTGTAGTCACCTGACCAGGAGTCTTGTTCCTCCTGCCACCGAACTTCACTAATTCCCACTATATCTAACTTTAACCTATCCATTTCTCTTTTTAAATTTTCTAACCTACCTGCCCGATTAAGGGATCTGACATTCCACGCTTCGATCCGTAGAACGCCAGTTTTCTTTCTCCTGATAACGACATCCTCTTGAGTAGTCCCCGCCCGGAGATCCGAATGGGGGACTATTTTACCTCCAGAATATTTTACCCAAGAGGACGCCATCATCATTTAATCATACAGTAAAGCTGCATTCCCTCGGGAAAAATTACGGCCGTAGTTTCCCCTTGCTTTCAGCCGTTCGCAGTACCAGCACAGCAAGGCCGTTTTGGTTATTGTTAGAAGGCCAGATCAGTCAATCATCCAGACTGTTGCCCTTGCAACTACTGAAAAGGCTGCTGCCCCTCTTCAGGAACCACACGTTTGTCTGGCCTCTCAACAGATACCCCTCCGTTGTGGTTGTACCTACGGTACGGCTATCTGTATCGCTGAGGCACGCAAGCCTCCCCACCAACGGAAGGTCCATGGTTCATGGGGGGCAATACGAAATGCAGAAAAAAAAAAGAAAAAAAGACGGCAATCAGTTGCTGGCGTCTGGAAAACGCTGTTCGGATAGCAGACTCGAGGGACACAGTATTATTATCAGTGGTAGGGCGACCCTGGTTGAAAGAGCCCTGGCAGTGTTTCAGTAGGTCACGTGACTCAAGGACTCAACCCAACCGCCGACGCACCATACGTTCCAACAGCTTACAAAGAACGTTGGTGAGGCTGAATGGCCGATAGCTATCCACATCAAGCGGGTTTTTACCGGGTTTGAGTACCAGAATGATGGTGCTCTCCCGTCATTGCGATGGAAAGACGCTATCGCAGCATATCCAGTTGAAGATGACAAGGAGATGTCGCGAGTCAGTTACAGGGATTCCGATCTCCAGAAGCGGTTTCGATGTAGCCTGTTTGGCCAGCCTGTCGGCAAGTTCATTTACTGGGATTCCGGCACAGGAGCTGAGTTGGGGCAATGTGCAAGGGCGCTGAGGAGCTTCCAGTCTGTAAGTGGGGCGTTATAGGGTTCACTGTGGCATGTAGTGAACGAGAGGACTTCCCTTTCTATCCCCTGCGGCTGCGAAAGGTTGGGGGGTAATTCTCCGATGTAGGAGCTCGAGAATATTTTTCAGCAAAGTGCTCGGCAATCGCGTTTGTGTCGGTAGATAACACGTCATTGATGTTAACGGCAGGGGCACCTGTTGGGGTCTGGTACCCAAAAACAGCTCTGATCTTCGTCCAGACTTGAGAAGGTGACGTATGACACCTATCGAGACGCACCTCTCCCAAAACTCCTGTATCCAACTTTCTGTAAGCTGGCGAACGCTGGCACGGAGGCGTTTAAAAGCTATTAGGTGCTCCAGGAAAGGGTGCCGCTTATGTCACTGTAGAGCCCGCCTACGCTCTTTAATGGCCTTAACAATTTCGCTGGGGGCACCCTAAGGAACAAGGGATCGCGTTTTCCGCCGCTGCTCAACCACCACATCGGTGGCACCATGTTAGGGAGACTCAACGGTGACAGCAGCGGTGAAGGCTTCCCAATCTGTCTTGGTTAAAGCCCATCTGGGTAGGCGGCCGTGGGCGCGACGCCAGGGAACCGCCAGGAAGATGGGGAAGTGGTCACTACCACCCAAGTTGTCGTGTGATTTGCAGTGGATAGATGGGAGAAGGCCAGGAATTCAAACAGAGATCAATGACCGAATGTGTGCCACACTGAAATGTGTGGGGACACCTGTATTGCGGAGGCAAAGGTCGAGGCGAGTGAGTAGGTCCTCATCATCTTTGCCACAGCCATTAACCTTGGCTCCACCCGACAAAGGGTTATGGGTGTTAAAATCACCCAGAAGGAGAAAAGGTGGGGGGAGTTGTGAAATGAGTGCAGCCAAAACATGGGGTGTTGCTTCACCATCTGGGGGTATGTAGATGTTAAGATGGTAATTTCCTGCATTGTTCTCACCTCGACAGCCACAGCTTTTAAAGGTGTTTCAAGGGGGCTCAGGTTCGCTACATACAGAGGTAAGCCCGAAAATACATACTCCTTCTGACAGTCTGTCATAGGCAGGACGGTTTTTGTAGTAACCTCTGATAGTTATGAAGGGCGGGGTTCCGCATTGTGGGAAACCAGGTCTCTTGAACAATGCAAAAAGCTGGGATACTGCTTAAAAGTTGACCAAGTCAAATGGGAGAAAAAACCGCCGCAGTTCCACTGGAGAATGACGCTTTCTATCGTCTCGAATGACATGGAGTGACCAAGGAGGCACTGGTTGAGTGTTGGCATCCAGTTCCATGGCATCCAAGGTGTCAGCAAGGTCTAGGTCCTCGACGCCAGAACCTCCACCTCGTCCTCAAATGCAGAGCTATGGAGGAGTGCTGGTGTAGGGGGCACTGGAGGCTCCAGTTTCTTGGTGGACTACTACTTTTAGGAGACCATTGCTTCTCTGGCTGGGGGGGGGGGGGGAGGGGGTCGATGTCCCAGCATTTTGGGGGTGTGATACCCCCAAAGTAGAAGCTATGAGGACAACAGAAGAAGACATGCCACAGCCCAGAGGGGGCTAGCCCTGAGGGTCCACTGGAGTAATCTGAGATGATGTGTGTAACAGCGTCATCGATGGCGATGCCGTCGTGGCGGCAACATAAGTAGTTCGCATGGGAACGGGGTTAAGGTTTCATATTTGAGTTCAGCCTCGTGGTAAAACAGCCTGTCCAGGCTCTTGTACTCCATCATTTTGCGCTCCTTTTGGAGTACTGGACAGCCTGGCGAGCACGGAGAGTGATGCCGTCCACAGTTCACACAGGTGGGAGGAAGTGCACATGAGTATTTGGACGTAGCGAACGTCTGCAGTCTTTACATGTGGCGATGGAAGGGCACTGGGAGGATATGTGCCAGAATTTCCAGCACTTAAAGCACCGAATAAGGGGAGGGACATAGGGTCTGACATCACATCAGTACACCATCATCTTTACCTTTTCAAGTAATGGCCAAGATGAATGCACCGGTAGCAACACTATTGTCTTTGCCTTCCCTGTAAAAGTGCCAGACGAAATGAACACCCTGCCATTTTAAATTGGCACACAGCTCGTCATCGGACTGTAACAGCAGGTCGCGATGGAAAAATAATTCACTGGACCATTTTGAGGCTTTTGTGGTGAGTGACCGAAACAGGAATATCACCCAGCTTGTCACAGGCGAGTAACACTCGTAACTGGGTTGGGGATGGTGTCTGAATTTCGCATTTTGGATAGCCAAACCTGTCCTCCAGGCGCTCAACGAGAAACAGAGTCTTCGTTTCCAGGAAGGAGTACCCATCAGTTCAGCTGCATACTAAGTAACGTGGCAAATACGGATCCCGTCTCTCTGAAGCTCTACGTTCCGCCCTAGGTGTGAGTGGAACGATTTAGGGTCATACCTGTTAGCACTGAAATCAACCTTTCCTTTCTTAGAGACCGCTGGGGCCATTCGGTCCCCAGCAAAAGACGACTTACTCCCCTTCATTGCGGGTCATCCGCCCTGATGTCACTCCGATCAGGGGCTCTCCCACGGGGGTCACCCAGCCACAGCAAAGACCACCTGGTGTGATGGCCTAACTTTACGACGGGAGCGGGTATACAATGTAAAAGGCATATAACTATATACATAACTAGGTCTCGATTGGGTCTTAGCATCTATTCTACAATGCCAGGTCTTGTAAGCAATAACATCTCGGTCGGCAAACGAATCCAATCCAGGTAAAGAGGCATTCTCACATCGAACGATAGCGAGGGTAAACCATCCACTTCCAGTACTTCCGGTCGCAACGTCAAGACTGAAATTAACTCTACATCCACGGAAAAAAATCGGTCCATTCAGTATGACACTTTGTGCAGTTCCATTTGTGCCCAGTTTATTCTCCAGGCTTATTATGTGTTTGTAGACTGGCATACGATGGCGACGTTGACGATACACACGTTGACGAGGCATAGTGCTTCAATGCTGTTGCAGATATAGCTCACAGCGGAATGATTGCGCTGGTCTGCGTTGGCCGCTTATATACTGAGCGCATGACCTTGATTACATAAGAGAGCTGATAACGGACTTAGAATTTTCAGCGTCGCCAGCGGGAGCAGAATAGCGTACGCGCGCTGTAGTCGTTATAACAGCGCGCGTACCCGCTGGCGAGCCGGCCCAAGCGGATTGCATCATGCAGCCTCGCAGGCGCTCAGCGGCCAACGCGGCACTATGTTTTCGATTTTTTTCACATTGTTGCATCCTTGAGCCCCCGTTCACCAGATGTACGTCTAGCGATTGGCGGCTGAAGCTGCAGACAGACTTTATTAATAATTATAATACAAGGTTACATCACCAGTTACAGTTACATTCTCTGCAAGTACACCAAGTCCTCTTGCAGGAAAGTTTCTAATGATGAGAAAATACATGTATGGATGAAAGAACTTGGCGTACTTGCTGAGAATGTAACTGCAACTGGTGATATTACTTTGTATTACAATTATTAATAAAGTGTTATGCTTGACTCCTGTAACCGGGGGCGTCAGCCGAGAACCGTTAGATGTACATCTGGTAATCTGGGGCTCAAGGATGCCCCACGAAGACAGGCATCTACTCCTTGGCATACGTGGGGAGTGTACAGGTCAGGCATCAGCAGTGCGGTCCCTGTGTTGTCAGGGGGCTACCACCAAATGGGTACATGACGGCCCTACCACAACGGACTGGCTTCCGTGTTGGATATTTGGCACAGAGAAATACAGTAATATCATGGGGCGAAAGAGAGCAGGAGACAACGGAAGAAGATGACGTGCCCCGGAAAGTGTCCTCACCCAAATAGTTGAATTGCAGTCTGTAGAATTTGGAAAGTGGCACATCAAACCATGAAATGGGACCTGAACTGTAGTCACATCTTACGACAGGTAGGAATACCTTGGGGCTATTCTAAGCCCCAGACCCGCAGGGTGGGGGGGTCTGAATGCGAAAATATTTTGTTGGCGCCCACCTACATAGGAAGATGCGATCATTGTAACAAAGTAAGAGAAATCAGAGCTGGCACGGAAAAATTTAAGTGTTCGCCTTTCCCACGCACTGTTCGAGAATGGAGCGGCAAAGAAACAGCTTGAAGGTGGATCGATAAACCTCTGCCAGGCACTTAATTGTGAACTGAAGAGTAACAATGTAGGTGTAGATGAAGAAACTCCATTAATAATGTACTATCACTACAGGAAAGCGTCGTAAATGTCCGCCAGTGCATCGGTGACCATTCTGGAGTATTTTAGAGCTTGCGTGAGTCTCTAAGACGTCAGGCAGAAGCATAGCTTATTATGAATGGATATCCTATCGAACACCCTCGCAAGTACAGCTCGCAGTAATAGCAAGCAGGTTACTTTAGAAGTTCTGATGTTTCACAGTAACAGAATAATGTTTCGTCATTGTTTACTGCACTCTGTAGATCGTTCTAATAGCAAAGGGCTTGCGGTAGAAGGGAAGTTTTTCAGAATACCGAAGACAAGTAAGTGCTTGTAGCTCTTGAGGTATGCGTTTTAAATCCCATATTTACCGGCTACTCTTGTCTTGTTCGGGTCCATACTGCTCTCTATCGAAATAATGGAAATTATTTAACACCCGGTGTACATTCCGTGTGCATCCTTGTTAACTGTACCGGTTGTATGCATGTAATAACACGAATTTTGTTTATTACTATACAGTAATGTTAGTCCCTTCAAAACAATCCCCATTAAGAAATATACCCTTATGCCAGCGCTTTTTCCAATTCCTGAAACAGTTCTGGTGCTTTTTTGGGATATTTTGTAGCTCTCTCAGCGATGCGTTTTTAATATCACTTATGCTTGTAAAAAGATGGTCCTGAAAGATATCCATTACATTTCGAAACGGAAAAAAGTCGCACAGGGCCATGCTTGTCGAATGTCGAGGCTGCGGCTTCATTACAGTATTGATTTTGGCCACAAATTCACGAAGAAGCAATGAAGTGTGGTGAGTATGTCTGTTATCGTTCTATAAAAACCATGAATTGTTTCGCAACGAATTCGGGTCTATTTTCCGCATTGCTTCACGCAGACGGTATTATTTACTTATTTATTTTGACTTTGGGCAGCAAAGACCATACAGCCAACAATCGATATAGAAGTGACATAGATTTCGGTGGATAAATATAAGTCCTCAATCTAAAAAATTAAATAAAAATAAAACAATTAAAAAAATAAACCAAGCAGCCAGTAGTAGTTACCACAGTACCAAGTTAACACCAGCGCAATTTTCACAACAGGACAATGAAAAGATTGTAAAGTACGATGATAAGTTCGTTATACAAATTAAAAAAAAACACAGAGATACGACCCAGGGTTCGAACCGGCTCGGTTCCAAACGAAAATGACATTATGTTGCTGAACAACGGCACCGTTTACAAAGGTAAGTTCTTAATGCAAAGTTGAAACACTAATAGTCGTCCTAGTTTTCGAATCACGCTGTTTTCATAAGAGGACAAGATCCACGCCGGCCGGTGTGGCCGTGCGGTTAAAGGCGCTTCAGTCTGGAACCGCGTGACCGCTCCGGTCGCAGGTTCGAATCCTGTCTCGGGCATGGATGTGTGTGATGTCCTTAGGTTAGTTAGGTTTAAGTAGTTCTAAGTTCTAGGGGACTGATGACCACAGATGTTAAGTCCCATAGTGCTCAGAGCCATTTTTTGACAAGATCCACACATCTTATAGGTCAAAGTTGGATATCGGCCTATTTTATACAGTTAATATATAGTGCCTGTATATATCGAACCGTTGAAGTAAAGCACTTGTTGGGACGGGGTTTCTTGTTGAAGACTTCCTGTGGGACCGAGTACTTGATACAGGACAATATGATGTGGTTCAGACCTGCAACCTCCATACTGTCGAGAAGAGACAACTTTCAACCGGTATATGCCGGAGGGGCAACACCCGTGTCCCACCTCATGCTGATGAGAGAGGTCACACTACGTCTACTAAACTTCAGAGAGGTGAAGCATAGCCGAGAAGAGACGGTCCGTCATATGCTCTCCAAGTGGCCACCCTCATAGCACTGGGACGAGTGCCATGCACAGTTCCGGTCATGGTAAGCAGCTTCCTTGACCATCGAGTTGAAGCAAACAGCACTGAACTTTCAACTTATTCATCATGTGACCTTGTGGAAGGAACTCGTGGTTCGCCATGTCAATAAAATTGAAGAACATAGCGAAGGTAACCTTGGGCCGGCCGAAGTGGCCGTGCGGTTAAAGGCGCTGCAGTCTGGAACCGCAAGACCGCTACGGTCGCAGGTTCGAATCCTGCCTCGGGCATGGATGTTTGTGATGTCCTTAGGTTAGTTAGGTTTAACTAGTTCTAAGTTCTAGGGGACTAATGACCTCAGCAGTTGAGTCCCATAGTGCTCAGAGCCATTTTGAACCATTTGTAACCTTGGCCGCACTTAACGAGCTTTGTCCGTTATCCGTGATTCAGAATGCTTCCACACGGACGGTTGAGCCTTAGTTTCCACATGTATCGTCAACTGTTTGGGTAGTTCTGCATCGTTGTTGGTTTCATCTACAGGACTCTCAGGAACTTTGATTTGCCGCTGTTTTCGTTCCATTTTTTGAACGAAATTTCCCGTCATGTGTTTCAATCCCAAAACATCTGAAAAATTTCGTGACACGAGTCAACTGATTTACCAGCATCACCAGCGATTTCTCTGATTGTTGTTCGACAAGCTTTCGTAATCATTTGTTTCATTTTTTCGCACGATTTCATCGGTTGTGGTGTGCTGCGGCGTCCAGGGCACTCGTCCTCCTCATTGTCTTCACGACGTTCTCTGAAACGCTTATGTCGCACTTAAAGCCTTGTTTTACTCATAGAAGACTCACAAAAGCAAAATATTTAACATTTCTAAAAGTTTGCTGCCTGAATTACGTTCTTACAGGATAATTTAATATGTATACAAAATAATTATTCGTAGATGCTAGCAAAACATACGTATCTCTTTTTAGAGGTGATGACGCACTAATCATACGATATTGCTAACACTGTACAGATAATTTTCAGGCATGTTTACCAACGCGACAACGAAAAAAATGACGAGAATGCGATTAATACGTGATGCGCAGTAACAAAATTCCCATTACTCTTTTAATACACTACTTATTCTGCATTAACATTTGTTTTGTTTACGTGACTGCATGCAGTACGTTACTCGTGTTATTACTTGTTATCAATCCGCTGATTGTGTGGGACTGTGCAGCGGTCGAAATGCGCAGTGCCATGAGCGCTTTCGACCGCCACATCAGCTCAACGCCGACGTGCCCTTACAAAAGGTGCGGACACTTCTGTGCAAGTTTTGAGACATGGACATGTTTGTCTACTAGCTGTAATGGAATACGAAGTTCGCTAGATTTCAGAGCTGCTTATGAACCGTCATGACGTGCAGAAAGCTCGTCAGCAGCGACGAGCATTCCAGGTTTGCGAAATGCCGACAGTCTCCAAACATGGTTCTTATCCTGCCTTTTAAAATGACTAGCTTTCTTAATTTTTTTAATGTTCGGAATGTTATTTCACCTTTCTTCTTCTTCAGCGTGTCTTCACCTGACTATCATATGTTAGTGGAGAGTGATTCCGAAGAATCGCTTACTTCATCAGGAGAGGCAATTTCGGAAAAACAAGGTTCTTTTATGAATGACTAGGTTAACGCCCGCTGCTTCGCTCGCGTAGACCGTATGGCCTGCAGGTAGTTTTGTTTTTTGTTTCTATTTAATCGAATTTTTACGTTGTTCACAAATTTCAACACCTCCTAAGCTTTTCACGTTCAAAAATGGTTCAAATGGCTCTGAGCACTATGGGACTTAACTTCTGAGGTCATCAGTCCCCTAGAACTTAGAACTACTTAAACCTAACTAACCTAAGGACATCACACACATCCATGACCGAGGCAGGATTCGAACCTGCGACCGCTATTCCAGACTGTAGCGCCTAGAACCGCTCGGCCGCTCCGGCCGGCTTTTTCACGTTAATTTAGGCCATATAGGCATGATCTTTACTGAATTAACCCCTGATCAAAAATCGATTCTGGTAGCTGGAGCCCAAAATTTTTGTTAATCGTGTCTTTTGTGTTCTTGTGGCGGTATTTTCATAGCAACTTGCATCCTGTAACAAATATTTCGTTGTATACAACCGAGAAGTGAAACACTAATTTTCATAAATTTAGATTTAAAATTTTTTTAAGGTAACGATATATTTTCTTAAAAATTGTCATCCCCTATTTCACTCCTTTAGGGGTTCAATTTCCAGGAACACTGAAAGAATCTGTTTGTTTCTAATTGAGAAGTCAAATAATAATTGTCGTACATAAAGCCTTAAAAATCCTTTAGTAGTTCTTTATTAATTATTTATTTAAAGTACTTTCAACTACTATTTTATCCCCTTAGTGACTGAACTTCCAAAAATGCTCAAGCACGATTTTTTTTTATTTTCTGACGGAGAACCGAATATCAATTTCGTAGCTCTAGCTTCAGAATTCCCTTATTAGCGACATACTTTCGAAAAGCCTTTTATCCCCTCTTTCACCCCCTTTAGAAGTGAAATGTCGGGCAATCCCTTCTTAGGCGGCCCCTACAGTGTAAGATCCACAACTAGAAATTTCAAGTTTCTATCCTCAGCAGTTTGGTCTGGGCGGTGATGGTGATGGTGATGATGATGATGATGATGATGATGATGATGATTTGGGTTGAGGGGGCGCTCGACATCACGGTCATCAGCGCCCTGACGAAAGTCAACATGAAATCTCATGGGTGGGGACGAAGGCTGTCCCCACATGCAGAGCAGTTTACATCGTACTAAAGTCTGCCGCCCTTCCCCACCAGCTTAGCGATGAGGCCTGATAGTTCACAAAATTTCACCATTCTGTTAACACTGGTATCGGTATCTGCGAGGACGGTGGGGAGATCTCCAGCGTGACCAAGGGCTGCCCTAATATCAGTATACAGGACACACCTAGCCACAATATGTTGAACTGAAAGCGGCACGCCACAAACTTCACAGAAAGGTGGATCCTCCCCCCAGAGGTGGAAGCCAGGTGTGAAAGGGCTGTGCCCGATGAGCAGTCTGGTAAGCAAAACCTCCTTCCAGCGGCGAGGCTGATACGAAGTCCGCCAAGCCTTTGTGGTCGGTTTGAACGACCGCAGTTTGTTGTCCGACACCTGCAACCATTCAGTCTGCCACTGACGCATGATGCACCTGTCACAAAATGAGATAATGGCGTGCAACGGGATGGGACACTGATGGACAGCACCATCCCAACACGCTTCCTTGGCAGCTTTATCAGCCATGTCGTTACCCTGCATCCCAACGAGGCCAGGTATCCAGCAAAGGATCACCTCCTTGCCACAGCGTTGGAGCCGCTGTAAACAATGGATGAGCTGAATCAGCGGGTCTACCGGAGCGATGATGAGTCAGTCAATCTGTCAGGACATTTCCTATTATATATATGAGAGTAGACTTGCGATTCGCTCATGTTGACTCTTTGGCCTCACGATCTGTAATTACTAATGCAGTGCCCGCATGGAAGAGACTGACGATCTGAAATTCAGAGTGTGGTAGTTGATTATAATGTAAGGGACAATCGAAAAGTTTCCGTTCGAAGACCGTACAGTCCAGAATCGGTAGGCCAATCAGGCAAAATCGCCGTGAGCACTGACGCAATTATCCCACCGACGCACCGTTTGGTAAAACATGGTGTTCTGCTGCGTGTACAGGTCGGTAACTGCCTACTGCAGGATGCGTCGACCCTTCAAGGCCGTTTTTAAAGGTCTCAGTGCGTAATAATCGTGGAAAGAGATCAGGATTACAGGGCGCAAGCTCGAATATCTCCCATTTGGGTTGGGGTAACTTCTGTGTTAGGACATTTGTGATAAGGGGGCGTGCGTCGTCACAAAGCACCATTCGCGCAACATTCCACAACGGTCGCGCTCCATTCCACAACGGTGTTTTGCGACAGACTTGCTGGTGGATGTCTAACGATGTTTGTCCTTCGGCAGCCAAGAAAAGACTAAAAGCACGTTGGTCCTGTTTCGAGACATTCGGTAATAATGTCACTACAGTTCCCGCTTCCGCATTCACCGCCAGCTCGTCGAAAAGACAGGAATCTCCTTTCATACATGCCCGCATGGGAGTCGAGCTACGTTGCATACAAGCTGCACCAACGTCCTCAAACTGTAACTTTTTGATCGCGCATTATAAATCAACAGGACTGGTTGACCAAAGTGGAAAGTACGAGGCAATCTTGTTTGTGGTACAGGAAATTATCTTTCCATATTTCGGATTTGACTATGGATGGCTCTGCGGGCAGGTAAAGCAAGTACTCATGTGTAAGCGGACCAGAGGCGGATGAGGAATAATTGCATCGACGACATGAGCCATAAGTAAATCTACTGGCATAAGCGGCCTTGACAAGGAGTAGATTTTTAGTGTCCAGCGTGTAGGAGCGGGAACCTCGGAAACAGTGAGTTAACTGAGTGCTGGAGTCGCGAACGCCTGTGGAAAGTGGCTGAAGGATATGGAACCACAAGTAAGCAGCAACGTATTGGACAGCCATGCTCTAACATAGAACTCGTAGGTTGGAGGCTTGCCTGCTCTGTAAGGCAGGGTAGAGGACTCACTCTCCCATATATTGACTGCAGAGTACAATGCTGTTGTAGGCTCTGGTGGTTCTGAGAACACCGTCCAGTGTAAATACACTCCTGGAAATGGAAAAAAGAACACATTGACACCGGTGTGTCAGACCCACCATACTTGCTCCGGACACTGCGAGAGGGCTGTACAAGCAATGATCACACGCACAGCACAGCGGACACACCAGGAACCGCGGTGTTGGCCGTCGAATGGCGCTAGCTGCGCAGCATTTGTGCACCGCCGCCGTCAGTGTCAGCCAGTTTGCCGTGGCATACGGAGCTCCATCGCAGTCTTTAACACTGGTAGCATGCCGCGACAGCGTGGACGTGAACCGTATGTGCAGTTGACGGACTTTGAGTGAGGGCGTATAGTGGGCATGCGGGAGGCCGGGTGGACGTACCGCCGAATTGCTCAACACGTGGGGCGTGAGGTCTCCACAGTACATCGATGTTGTCGCCAGTGGTCGGCGGAAGGTGCACGTGCCCGTCGACCTGGGACCGGACCGCAGCGACGCACGGATGCACGCCAAGACCGTAGGATCCTACGCAGTGCCGTAGGGGACCGCACCGCCACTTCCCAGCAAATTAGGGACACTGTTGCTCCTGGGGTATCGGCGAGGAACATTCGCAACCGTCTCCATGAAGCTGGGCTACGGTCCCGCACAACGTTAGGCCGTCTTCCGCTCACGCCCCAACATCGTGCAGCCCGCCTCCAGTGGTGTCGCGACAGGCGTGAATGGAGGGACGAATGGAGACGTGTCGTCTTCAGCGATGAGAGTCGCTTCTGCCTTGGTGCCAATGATGGTCGTATGCGTGTTTGGCGCCGTGCAGGTGAGCGCCACAATCAGGACTGCATACGACCGAGGCACACAGGGCCAACACCCGGCATCATGGTGTGGGGAGCGATCTCCTACACTGACCGTACACCACTGGTGATCGTCGAGGGGACACTGAATAGTGCACGGTACATCCAAACCGTCATCGAACCCATCGTTCTACCATTCCTAGACCGGCAAGGGAACTTGCTGTTCCAACAGGACAATGCACGTCCGCATGTATCCCGTGCCACCCAACGTGCTCTAGAAGGTGTAAGTCAACTACCCTGGCCAGCAAGATCTCCGGATCTGTCCCCCATTGAGCATGTTTGGGACTGGATGAAGCGTCGTCTCACGCGGCCTGCACGTCCAGCACGAACGCTGGTCCAACTGAGGCGCCAGGTGGAAATGGCATGGCAAGCCGTTCCACAGGACTACATCCAGCATCTCTACGATCGTCTCCATGGGAGAATAGCAGCCTGCATTGCTGCGAAAGGTGGATATACACTGTACTAGTGCCGACATTGTGCATGCTCTGTTGCCTGTGTCTATGTGCCTGTGGTTCTGTCAGTGTGATCATGTGATGTATCTGACCCCAGGAATGTGTCAATAAAGTTTCCCCTTCCTGGGACAATGAATTCACGGTGTTCTTATTTCAATTTCCAGGAGTGTATTTGAAAATGGTGCTCTTCAGTAGACAGTCCATGCATGTTCCCATATCGACCGAGCGACATAGTCAGTTATGATTACAGTGGGCACGGGATCATGGAGGTTGGGCCGTGGATCGATGTAAATGTGTCGCCCGGTCGGATGAATGACTTTTCTTGTTACCCCAGGCCGAAGTTCGTGCCTGGATACGCCGTCATCCAAGCAGATGACTGCTTGAAACAAGCACCGAGTCACGCCACGAACGCGAGCCATTGGCAACATTACACTATTGGGTACATTCACCTGGGTTTCCATGGAACCTGTGGTAATAATCGAAGGCGCCATGACAGCTGTGGGCTACGTAGATGTGATTGCTGACCACATGCATTCCTTCATGGACGATGTCTTTCCCAACGGCTGTGGCATCTTCAAACTGAATCCAATGAAGCACATCTGGAACGTTATGGGCATCAGCTCCGGACCCACAAATCGGTGGCCCGTGATTTACGGGAATTGTGTGACCTGTGCAGAGACATCTGGCGATCCATAGTTCCCCTAACGTACGAAGAGTTGTCGGAACCACGCCACCCAGTATCGCTCTTGTATTGCAATCCAAAGGTCTACCAACAGGCTGTTAAGCCAGTGGTTACTGTATTTTAGCTCGTCTGGGTCCACCAGAAATCAATGTAAATAGTGTCAAAATGGAGGTAAATACCATGAGTGGAATTCAATAAATAATGCAACACATTTGTTATCTCAGCCAATTTCGGTTGAAAAAATGTGGAATTTGTTGTGGGAATATTCCCACTTCAGCCTCTATAGGTTCATGAAGTGGCGGTGCTATATGTAGCTTTGAAAATGGCGTCTGTAACGGAGGTACGCTCCAAGCAGACTGCTGTCACTGAGTTTTTTTGGTGGAAAACCACAACATTGCACATATTCATAGGAGCTTACAGAAGGTTTACGGAGTTGTGGCAGTGAACAAAAGCACGGTGAGTCGTTGGGAAAGAGGTCTGTCATCATCGCAACAAGGTCGCGCAAACCAATCTCCTGGGTGCCGGCAACTGTACATAGCTGTGACACTTGCAATGTGTCCTTCGCCACAAAAATGCAAACAAACTTCTCCTTCTCCATGACAACGCAAAGCCTCATACTCATCTGCGCACCCGACTGGAGCTCACAAAACTTCATTGGACTGTTCTTCCTCATCCAACCTACAACCCGAACCTCGCACTTAACGACTTGCATCTGTCTGGCCCAATGAACTATGCGCTTTGCGGAAAGTAGTATGTGGGTGATGGGAAGATTATTGGTGGAGGAATAATATGGTGTATTGAAATCCTGAATAAAATCAAGCGGCTTTCAGAAAGAAATGTGTTGAATTACTTATTGAAGGTCCACCGTAAAATGCTTACAAATAGGGCGCGCATTGGAAATATCCAGCTCTAAAAGCACGGCCACCGAGTATGTAGCAGTCAGAGGGTTAAGTAAATTCGAATTCACTGTTTTTACACTATAAAAGAAGTAGTGAGGAAGCTGTTACGAAAAATATACCTTGAACAAGTAATTACTGCAATTCTGTAAAAAAGTTATCTTTTCCTTATGTGAAAATACCATTACATTTTGAATGTTATCTTTCGCCATTAGACAGGTATGCCTCGCGCCATTAGACAGGTATGCCTCGCTTGTTCTCTTGAATTCACAAGTTTCTACGTACCAATTGAAGGAAAAAAAAGAAAGAAAGAAATTGAATATGCACCTACTTAAAAGAGTCTGACTGAAAATTGGGATACCAACTGCCTCATTTTATCTTCCTCAGCACCTTTAAAACTTTTCCCAAAACTCTTGGCAACCGAACATATTCGTGCTCCTTATGCATGTAACTCACCTTAGTTACCAGAAGTTCTCCTCACAACCAATAGTCCAACACCGTGAGTTACTCATACTCATTCACTTCCATCTGCCCATTCTTACACGCTCATTCAGCACAATTCATTGTCATTATGTGTGTCTCTCCAACTGCCACTTCTCCCGTCCCACAGACACGGTCTCCTTCGCTCTGTCCTACTACTACTACTATTCTCATTTTCTCTCTCTCTCTCTCTCTCTCTCTCTCTCTCTCTCTCTCTCTCTCTCTCTCTCTCTCTCACAGCTAGTATCCCATTCATGCCTTACAGCTGCTTCTTGTTACGCCAGAGCCAAGGTAGCCCCTGAGGGCCGGCAACCCATATTACACCACAGAAGACAGGGTTGTCTATGTCCACGGCGTACCAAAAGCACCATGGTAAACACCGGCTAGCCGGCCGCGGTGGCCGTGCTGTTCTAGGCGCTGCAGTCCAGAACCGCGGGACTGCTACGGTCGCAGGTTCGAATCCTGCCTCGGGCATGGATGTGTGTGATGTCCTTACGTTAGTTAGGTTGAAGCAGTTCTAAGTTCTAGGGGACTGATGACCTAAGTCCCATAGTGCTCAGAGCCATTTGGACCAATTAAACACCGGCTATTTACATACAAGATAATGGAAACAGACATTCCGAGCACTACTTCCTGCAGGGAGAGCTCGAGCCACCGTCTGCAGGAAGTATCACTACGGCAAAACGTGACTGGCTGGAGACAGCTATTTAGGAGCTAGAACCAGCCCCTAAGTTCAGTTCACTACGGATGCCGATCTCGTGGACTTCGACCGCTGAAGATTACGTCTTCGTCTCTCAATTGGACTTTTACTAGTGTGTGTGTGTGTGTGTGTGTGTGTGTGTGTGTGTGTGTGTGTAAAATTAGAAGTGAACTTTTGTTTGCCTGAATTAGGAAACTTTTACTGGCATCATTATCTTTATCTTTCTTTTGTTGTTCAGTCATCAGCCTTGTAAACGTACATAAATAAAAGTTGTGTTTGTGAAAAATCGCGAATTGTCAGTCACTACATTTCTGTCTCTCCTCACTGTCACTACCTCTCTCCTTCTCCTTGTCTTTGTGATAGATTGCTTCTCATTATAACTGACTCCCACTCACTTCCATTTCCTCCTCCCCTTTATTCCTTTCCCTGTTGTGGAACTGTCAACTATGTTCCTCTGCTCCTGTGCCCTCCTCTTTCTCTCACACTGCCATTGTGGCCTTTGCCCTTTGTATACGACAACTATCTACTATCTTCCAGTATTTATTACTTTCCCGCTTCTTTCCGACTGCCACTGTGTCCTCCTCTCTCAGAATAAACAAGGGCGAACATGCTCGCAAATTCTGGGGAAAATTTTTAAAGGCGCTGAGAAAGGTAGAATGAGTTGGGTACCACACCACTTTTCAGTCAGAGTCTTTTAAACCCGAGCATATTCGCATTTTTTGTGCTTCGATAAGAGCATTTTTTCACTGGTGTCTCTTTTTCCTGCCGCAGTAGGGCATGTCACTCATATGAAAAAACTTTATGGGTCAGTAAAATTTTCATAGTTTACTTATGTGAAATTGAAATAAAGCAAAAATCATTTTACGAGTCAGATCGGCTTTTACGTACACAGAGATTTTGCATATGCTTGCATACTACGACATAGGGTTTCCAGAACCCTTGTGATGATAATGGAGACGCTTTTCAGCATAATTCTCTGTGCTACGCCTCTTTATAAACAACATTTCTGCGTCACACCGGATTTTACGTGCGTATTTTACGTGTACAAGAAAGGTAAATTTGAATCTCTGTATCTAGGAAACAGATGAAAATATAAAGAAAATTTTCCAGGTTGTTCGAGAACGGTATCTTAGGAATATACCGTCTGTGCATAGCCATCTTGAATTGCGCGACTCGCTTTTGGTAGGAAAAAATGGTAAAAAGAAAACACTTTTTTGGGATTTTCTAAGGAATCGCCTATGAACTAATGGTGCCTCTATAAGCCGCTCAAGACCCATCGTAGACCACATCAAATGAAAGAAGAACCAATCGATTTGCTCAATTTGCCTAAAGAGGAGGAAGTGTTAAATATTCATACTTAGACCCTATACTGTACTGTACTGTATTGTAGGATAGTGACACTAAGACTATCCTTATTTTGGGAATACAAATAGTCCCTAGCCCAAGGGCTATCCAAAACACTTGGCCGTATCTTTCTATCACCTATAGAACCCGAGGTATTAGTGCGGGAAGAATCTTGTGTTTGTACGAGGAGTTTTGGAACGTATTAGGTAGCGTACGCTGTCGTATACGTACCGCTTTACTAAGAAGTCGAAACCGATTATGATAGTGTTTGTGTGATCCGATACTGATAAAAGAATTTTGCTACACGACAGTCACTGTATGCCGAATCTGTGAAAGTGGCTTGATCGGGTACAGCACAACTCCTTGTTCCGCATCGCAGGAGATGACAATGGTGGCGCCCACTCAACAGACACTGCAGCGTATGCGTTCGTGTTTCCTCGTGAGACCATCAGGTACAAACAGGAATGGTTAATCTAACACTGACACGTCCAGAAGGCGAAATACTGCAGCAGGACGCATCGCATAAGTAAACATGAAAGTGGTCCCAGGGCATCATGAATCCAGTCATACTTTTAACTCAAAGATGAGACTGACTAATTTCATTTCTTGACCAGTTTGACGAACATGATAGTGCAGGGTCCGCAACTGCAGTAACTGTTTGGAAGCAAGTAACGACGCCAGTTACAACTTTATTTTCTAGATAGATTTTACTTTATAATTAGAAAATAAAATTGCAACTGGCGTCGTTATTTCTTTCTGAGAGACTAGTTCCACCCATATGTCTCTCTGCAGTGACAGATGAAGACCGCAAAGTAAACAAGCTCAAAATTTAAAGAGAAGTAAAAATGAGGTATTTTGAATACAATGTTCTCCTTCATGCCAACCAATCTCGGTCTTGCGGAAACCAACTAGAGTTAGCCTCACACGCGAGCCTGAAAGCCATGGATAAAGGGGATCATGTAGCTCCAGTGTTTCTTGAGTTCCAATAAGTTTTTGACTCAGCACCACTCCGACGCCTCGCAATGAAACCACGATCATGTGGAGTATTAAGCAAACGTTAGTGACTGCACTGAGGATTTCTTGGTAGGGGGGGACGCAGATTGCTAACCTGGGATGAGGAGCACCGACAAAATGAGAAGTGTCCCAGGGAAGAGTGTTCGGAGTCTTGCTATTCGCATTGGGTAATAACGACCTTGCAAGACAGTATCAGCAGTAATCTGAGACGTTTTGCAGTACTGTTTGAGAAGAGCTGCACAGATATTCAGTGAAATCCTTATAAGGTTTCAGAATGGAGTAAAGAATGGCAATTTGTTTTAAATGTCAGAAATAAAATATTTAGCACTTAAAAAAATGAAGAAGAAAAAAATGAACTGTTATGTCCTTTGACTCACCGTTGGAATCAGTCAGCGCATACAGATACTTAGGTGTAACAGTTAATATAGATATGAATTATAAAGATTACATATGCTCATATGGAGTTAGTGACAGTCTTTGGTTCATTTGTAGGATGCTCTGATAGTGGAAGGAGATTGCTTACAAAACACTGGTGTGGTCCATTCTCGAATACTGTTCAAGTGTGTGGGACCTGTAGCAAGTAGGACTATCAGCGACTTTGATCGTATACAAGGAAGGACTCCGTGAATGGGCGCAGGTTTGTGTGACTCGTGGAACAGCGTCATGGGTATGTTAAAGAACCTGAACTGGCAGATACGAAGACAGACGACCATTATCTCGCAAAAACCTACTTATAAAGATTCAGGAACCAGTATTGAGTGAGGAGTCTAGGAATATACTTCTGCCCCCTATGTGGCACTCCCGTAGGTATGGCGAAGACGATGTTAGACGAACTGCAAAGCTCCATATGCAAATGTAACTGGAAGAAAACATAACATCTGAAAGTACCCTTTGCCATACACTTCGCAGTGATTTGGAGAGTACATGGAAGTCCCTGAAAATGGAGAACAAGCTCCTACTGTACGAGTACGAATGACAACTAGATCGCGTCTCTCGTCAAAGGGACCATCCCAGCATTCGTCTTGCAGTCCAAGCATTCTGTGACGACCGAATGTTAAACTTGCTAAAACTATTACATGGAGACAAAGTATAAGCGTATAGGAAATCAAATTTTAAATATAGTTTCCTTTTCTTGAAATTCGATCCAAGATAGCCAAAAATATCTGCGAAGTTTCAGAAGTCTGCTTTCCTTAAAGGAGTGAAAAACTACAGCTCCGATCGATACACGTTCAAGAGCATGTTTTCGGGTTTAAAAAGATGTGTCGATTCCTTTTACAAGTATCGATTGCTTTCTTACTGCTCGAGATATATCTAAAAATCGTTAAAAGCTGGTTTCCCTACAGCTCTTTAAAATTCATGTTCCCATATATGCTCTTTACTGTATCGCTCGCGGCTAACCAAAAATGTTCTTATTTGAAAAATTAAAAAAAAATTATTTTTGAGATGTATCGAGTTTTCGACGGAAATCTTTCCCTCGATAACTGGCTAGATCTTCTCTGCAGATGGCCCTACAGAAACAGTTTTATCGTTTTTTCTTCGCAAAGAGTTGTCTACCATACTATCAAATAATTCTTACGATTTTATTAACTGTACGGATCAAAAAATGATTTCGAAGAACTCAAAATTTCGTCGCACGTCTTTTTTAACTAACTAAATGGCTCTGAGCACTATGGGACTTAACTTCTGAGGTCATAGTCCCCTAGAACTTAGAACTACTTAAACCTAACTAACCTAAGGACATCACACACCTCCATGACCGAGGCAGGATTCGAACCTGCGTTTTAACTAACTATCTCAATTTCTATTATATGAAAATAACTTTTAAAGAAAGCAATTGCTAACATTTTTTCTATAATTTAAAAAGAATTTTTTTCTACGGTGTTCTGGAGCAGATATAACACTTTTTTTAAAAAAAATCCAGTAGACACAATTAACTCTTTACAGCCTTAAAAGAACGTAGTTAGCTGCACTGCAGAAGGTCGAGCAAATCCTTTTTTTCTTTTTTTTTACGTTCGTGGCAAAATGTCAGCAGTTTCTTTCTTTGAAAGTTATTTTCATAAAATAAAAATTGGGATACTTAGCTCAAAAAGCAAGTGAAATGAGGGTCAAGTTGTTCGAAGCCATTTTTGGATCCTTACAATTAATAATATCGTAACAAGTATTTAATAGAGTGGTAGCAAAACACCTTTTGAAGGAAAGAAAGCCTAAAACCGTTACTGAAAGGCATTCTGCTGAGAAGAAATAGCCAATTATCGAGAGCACCTTCTTTCCGAAAAATCGGTATGTCAAAAAATAATTAACATTTTTGAAATATTTCAAACAAGAACTTTGTCTTACCGCGGAATATACATACTATAAATGCAAGTCTGGGAACGTGGATGTTAACGAGTTATGGAGAACTCAGTTATAACGGTTTTTCGATCATCTGGGACCGTTAGAAAGGAATCGAGCTAAGTTTTTTACTCATTTACGAAAAACTATTGTTTACAACTTTGCGGATATTTTTCAGCAATTCGGTCATCTTGGATCGTGTTTCAACTTTTAAGTCATTTTCAACCAGGTGTCCGTATACATTTTGTCACATAGTGCAGGTTACATTAACGTCGGTTGCTAACATGGTCTGGAGGTTGCTTGGGAACTGACGACCAATTTCGCTCAAATTTTTTGTTTTCGAGGAATAATTTTTGCAGTCATTCTCCAAAATGCTTGGACTATTAAGCGATTTAGTGAAGTCACTGAAGCCTAAATCTGTATCCTGGACGGAGGTTCGGACACTTTTTCTCTCTAATGCGAGTCCTTCGTAATGGCCATCAGTCATCTAGCTTGGTGAATGTGAAGAGACCGGTGTACAGTCATTCCTCGAGCTCGTGATGAAAGTACTGTTACGAGCATGCAGTATGAACGTAATGGCAAACTACATATCAAGGCATAAGGATAAATTCTCAGCAGCGTTATGCGATCTTTGCTGCACGAAATCTGACGAGGCGACGAGACAGCGGTATCGGTGTTGTGACTCACCCGAGGAAGATGATGGTGAAGTAGACGACTTCGATGTAGCCGCAGTTGAGGGTGAAGGTGTAGATGACGAGGCCCACCAGAGACATGAAGTAGATGGCCAGCGTCACCTCTCTGGAACGGACAGACGACACACAGGATGTAGCACACGTACTGTCAAGTAGCAGACGACAGATATCATTGTACGTTACTGTTTGGAAGAATGCAGACAGGAAGCTAGAACCTTAAATTTAGACATAGGTGATTATCATTTTTAAAAAAAGCCAGTATCAATATCACAATGTTACCGCATGGTAGTTCTACAACAGTATTCAGAAAAACTACTCAGTATACAGAATGTAATAAAGTGATACCGACAAAATTCTTTTTAAATATATTGTCTTTCGGAACTTGTCCATAGAGCCATCTCAACACAGGAAATATTATATTACCATTTATTTCGACAATTAACGGTAGACATTAGTTTAAGTCGTAGTCTGGGACGAAGTTACACAGGCTTAACGAAGGTCTGATTCGACATAATGCCGGCCGAAGTGGCCGTGCGGTTAAAGGCGCTGCAGTCTGGAACCGCGAGACCGCTACGGTCGCAGGTTCGAATCCTGCCTCGGGCATGGATGTTTGTGATGTCCTTAGGTTAGTTAGGTTTAACTAGTTCTAAGTTCTAGGGGACTAATGACCTCAGCAGTTGAGTCCCATAGTGCTCAGAGCCATTTGATTCGACATAAAACAAGTTTCACAGTCAGCTTATACTAAAACTAGTAATCAAGACGAAAACGCAAAACAAGATATACACTGGTAATATGCTACTAAAATCTTACTGACAGGAAATGATAAATCGCCGTTCGTACAGATTTTGTCTATTCCCAGTTCAGTCCATATTAATATGTGTCTAAATTAACAATAAAATGTTCTTTATGCATCTTGTAAGTATTGTTTCGAAAGCTGTGGAAGAGAACAATATTTCTGCAGATCTGTAAGTACCGTCTAGAAAGAATATGAGAGCGGTTTAGAAGAATCAGATCTGTCTATTACAAACAATGGAAAATCCGGGTTGGATCGTATCAATATTATGAAAAGGACAGGTGCTGCTCATCCTATAGCGGAGATGCTGAATCGCAGACAGGCACAACAAAAAAGACTGTCGGAGCTTTCGGCCAACAAGGCCTTCGTCGAAAATAGACAACATACACAAACAGCCCGTCTGGCTTCAACTTCCAGAGACAGTGGTCATATGTGTGTCAATTCGGGTTGAGCGCGCGCGCGTGTGCGTGTGCGTGTGTTTTTCTCATAGAGGGGGCTTGCACCCCTTGTTGCTTTGCGTGGCACTATCACAGCACGGGCCTACATTGACATTTTAAGCAACTTCTTGCTTCCCACTGTCGAAGAGCAATTCTGGGATGGCGACTGCATCTTCAACACGATCGAGCACCTGTTCATAATGCACATTCTCTGGTAGAGTGGTTACACGACAATAACATCCCCATAATGGACTGGCCTGTAAAACGTCATGATCTGAATACTACAGAACACCTTTGGGATGTTTTGTTTTGGAACGCCGACTTCGTGCCAGGCCTCAACGACCAACATCGATACCTCTCCTCAGTGCAGCACTCAGTGAAGAACGGGCTGCCATTCCCCAAGAAACCTTCCAGCACCTGATGGAACATATGCCTGCGAGAGTGGCACTTGTCATCAAGGCTAAGGGTGGGCCAACACCATATTAAATTCCAGCATTACCGATAGAGGGCGCCACGAACTTTTAAGTCATTTTCAACCAGGTGTCCGGATACATTTTGTCACATAGTGCAGGTTACATTATCGTCGGTTGCTAACATGGTCTGGAGATTGCTTGGGAACTGACGACCAAGAGCCCGAAGATTACTTGCAAGTACGTGTATGTGATGTGTGATGTGTGTTCCTATCGACTAACTTGGACGTTTTGTAGAGGACATCTCGACGAAAAAAATTCAGGTTACGAAACGATGTACAAAAAGTCATCCAACGACGCCAAAGACCATCGGGACCAACAACTGGCGCTAGGTTACTACATTGAGGCAAAATAGTTTCTTCGCTAGTGGACCACCCTGACAGCATTGATGGCGTCAGATGCATCAATGCCTCATCACAGCGACTCCGTATCAACATTCAAATTCACGATTGTTGCAGATGGTTTCGTTTAGTGGCAGGCAGTGGCCCCTTTGACTTCGATGTTAGGGGCGCGATTGCACGATTTTTTCAGGTATTGCGTTGTGTTATAAATGCCCCTCCCCCCTCCTGACACCGTTTACAACCACTCGAAGTTTATTGGTATCTTTTGTTGCAGTCTGTAAGAGACTAATGAAATATGAGTGGGAACAGTGACAAACGGAGAAGGAAAGTAGAGACATTGCCAGAAAGGACCCCCAAAAATTTCCCCACAAAGCGGAATTGTGCTGTATGTATAGGAAGAATTCTCGTAGCACTGAAAACGTGCCTGACTCAAAAGGAAAGTTCACGATCCCCCTCAGTTCTGCAGAAAACGCTGTTATGGTTCCGTAGTTGATGGTGATATTTCAGGAAATAAGCCTTCCACAGCTCCAGCTGACTTCTTTAAAAATTTCTTTTCAGGCCAGCTAAAGACCATGTCAAGATAAATATTAATTTCTCTTTTGTCTCATCTTTCACTAAAATTCTTTAATTTTCTCAGAATGAGCTCTTTCTCTCTCATATGAACTTGTGACTCGAGTAATTTTTCTGTTTGTTTTATATTCCTGTAAACTACTTAATTTATTGACTTCTATTCTGATCATGTCTCTGTTATGCCTCCTATTCAACCTACTTCACTGTTAAGTCCTTCTTTTGTCTTACTCCCCTTCCATTTTGTTTGTCTGCTTTTCTACGTGGATCTTTTTTGTTAATCTGTCTCTGTTCATTCTCTCTAGATTCGAGTGTAACACGCCTCTTTCTGATTTAATTTTTTGTTTTAGCACAAATGAGTATATTTAATTATTCGGAAAACCGAATTGTCGTCTTTTTTCGTGACTGGACCTTATATTTTTCGCAAGATTCCTGTTTCTGTCTTTTCTAAATCTCCTAAAGCCATTATTGTCGAGATAAAACTGGTGTTTCTCACCTACAGAGGACTTCTGGTTCTACAACTGTATTATAATGCCTTAATTTAAGATCTTTAGAAAAAAGCATTTTGCTGTTGTTTCGATTTCTCAATCTCAAGTATGCTCTTTACATGTATTAAGTTGTCTGCTTTGTTGTTGTTGGTGGTGGTGGTGGTGGTGGTGGTGGTGGTGGTGGTGGTGGTGGTGGTGTCGTCGTCGTTATACTTAGTTTTCAAAATTCTTAATGAGCTGCTTTTGTTTGTCATGTGCTTTGTCTTTTCAAAGGATATTTAAAGACCTGCCTTCTCAGCTGTCTATCTGAGAAGTTCTAGTCATTTCTTTACACTGTCCAAAATTCTATTATTTCGATATGATCTGCGAAAGCCAAACAATTTAGTGCTTCTTTCGGTCACCCAGCTTCATGTGGTTGTTAAGTTTCTGTTTTCCTATGCCTATTTTCCATTGTCTCTCAACTTTTTCCAGCATACGATTGAATAATAGTGGTGACAAACTGACAGTTTGTCTCACTCCTGATGCAATATGGAAGGGATCAGAAATTGTTCCAAGAAATTTTACAAGTTTAAAGGCTAAAGCCTCATTATCAAAAGATCACCATCATACGGCCTTAATAGATGCAAGGAAGCCAGAAAGTATAGAACTGACGACCAAAATTAAGTAGGCTCGCCGACATCAAATCGTAAGTTTCAATCTTACAAACGATCATACGGAGGGTCGCATTACATACAAAATCAGTATTCGAGATTGACGATGTGGATGGAACACTCACAAGGCAACTACTTTAAAGAAGCCTGGAAGCCAAACATTCCTACAGACCAAGTTGACACTAGAATCGCGTTATGCGCAACGTGTGACAGTCACCGACTTATACCTGAACAGGATGTCGATCTGTAACAATTTGAACGTGCTGGTTAAATAGCGAGTCATTTCATTTCATTTCATGCCCAACACCACATAACGCCCGCAGAGTGTTACTAGAATACGAAAGAAAATACTTTCTGCTGTTTCCGCCAACATGAACTTGTTACATCTGATGTTACCCAGTAGTGGAGCAGGATAAAATGAATTGTTTAGTACACAGTGGAAAAACAGTCACAACTCTCTCGAATCATTTCAAAACTTGAAGATTATCGGAAAAATGACGGATGGATCAGAACAACTGATTCCATTTTTCTTAACCTGCGTTTCACTCGTACTTCCTTTGTGTAAAACAACACCATGACATGCGGCAAAAGTCAATAAAAAAAATCACGCATGGTAGATGTGATGTACACGAACAGACAAAAAAATGATTACAGTTTCAGAAGAATTCGTTAATTTATTCAAGATAAAGAGCTTCACACGTTGAGAATGTCAAGAACGCGTTGGTCTAACTCTGGCCCTTATGCAAGCAGTTAGTAGGCTTGGCAATGATTGACAGAGTTGTTGGATGTCCTCATAAGGGACACATTGTGTCCAATTAGCGTGTTATATCGTCAGAAGCCCTGCCTACAATGCTTCAAACGGTCTCAGTAGGGAGACATCCGTCGACCTTGTTGGTGAAAGTAGGGTTCGGCAAGCACGAAGACAGACGGCAGAAACTCTCCCCGTGGGGCGGTGGGCATTCTCTTGCTGAAATGTAAGCCCAGGATAGACCGTCAGGAAGGGCAAAAAAATGGGGCGTAGAGCGTTGTCGATGTACCACTGTGCTGTGTCGGTGCAGTGGATGACAACCAAAGTAGGTGTGTTTTGTAATTCGTAAAATAATGTGTTGGAAACATGTAGACATCTCTTGAACAAACTTGACATTCTTTACTCAGACATGGCACTACTGATGACAACTACGAATGGACTAAGCAAGTATTCATTAAGTTCTAACTGATATTACAGCGTGCAAGGGGTACCTACTTTGGAGTCTTAAGCGACACACATTTCTACTCACTTCGTACCTGAAATTGCGCCCTACCTGTCAGCATATGTTGCCAATAAATAAACAAGGCACACAAATTCGACAATTTATTTCTCTCAACAGGATGTTAAGTAATGAGGTTCTAGGCATGTTATTTACACCTCTGTGTACTGAGTTTGGTCTGTTTGGACGGTAGAGATACATGTTGAACTTGAGATATAATGGATTTCGGGAATGATTTCACAAATGCATGTGAATTTCCTGCGGGATGTAGACAGTAAATATAAAAACCATACGGAATATTTATGAAGCACTAACCATCCCACTATTATCTGCAGGGGCACAACCACGATAAATTGTAAAAATTTAGTTCATCTCCAAACGAAGCATTGCAGTACTGGGTTGCTGAGAGCTAACACCTGAAATTTTATATTCGGCACACCCTTGACTCTGTGGATCTCGGAATACTGAATTTCCCTAACGATTTCCGGAATGGAATATCCGACTCGTCTAACTCCAACGACCATTCCGATTTCGAAGTCTGTTAATTTCCGTAGTGCTGGCAGAGTCACGCCGGAAACCTCTTCACTTGAATCACCTGAATACAAACGACAGCTCTGCCAATTCACTGCCCTTTTATACGCTGTGGACCCGATACTACTGCCATCTATATATGTGCATATCGCTACCCCACGACGTTTGTCACTTCAGTGTAGATACAGCCTCGATACCTGGAGTGTCAGGTTTAGTGTTGGTGCTGTAGAATAGTGCTGATGAGATATGTGATGTGAGAGGTGACGCAGCGATGAGTCTGGTGGCTAAGAAATTGATTTATGCAGACAGCATGTGACAACATCGTTACGTATCCGGCCGCAACCACCATAACTGAGCACAACAAGGACCAATGTGAAGAGGCAACCAATATTAATCGTTAGGGAAATGGCTCCACATCGGCAAATAAAAAAGCTACCGTAGTTCATTTACTTTCTTTACATAATATCATATGGGAATCATTTTTAGGGTAAAACATCAATCCAAACTAAGGTTTACAGTCCAAAAGCTTCTAACGCGAATTATTTGTGAGGTAAACTCAAGAATTTCCTGCAGAGTCCTGTTCAGAGAACTGGGGATACCAACTACTGCTTCCCAATATATTTATTCCATAATGAAATTTGTCATAGAAAAGTGTTTCTTTTTCAGACCAACAGCTCAGTTCATGGAATCAGTACCAGACATGAAAAATCTTAACAAAGATAGTCACTTACTTTGGTATAGAAAGGGCTGTTATTCATGAACATACATTTAAAGTAACTCCCTAGCAACCATAAATAAGTTTAGAAACTGTTAAGTTCACTATAAGAGGAGCCTAAAGATTACATGGATACTAAACTCCGTCTATCCCACTGAACAGAAACTGTTGACGCATATGTTGTTAATAAAGTCAAATAACGCGAAAAATACATAAAGTATGACTTCTGAGCATCTTTACTGCAGTATTGTGATCAATGGAAAAAGGTAGTGTAAATTAAATTACTATTTGATGACTTGTGGCTACATTAGCCTAATTATTATCTTATGTATCTCACTGCATGTACATTTACATGTTTCTAAAGACCTAATAAAGAAATATATGCTTCAGATTTTTCGACTTATCCACATTCATGAGTACCAGTTCAGTTGGGATCTATGGATGGAACATTTCATATCTCTCGATTTTAGTGTGTTATTTTTTCTAAAGATTTCATCGCTGCAGAAGAGTGGACCATGTAGCGTATATAATCTAAATGTTGCGGGTCAAGTACTCATTCATACTAGTCATGTTTGGTACTCACTTTTACTCTAGTGTATTTTAGTATACTCATACTAGTGAGTCTTGTCATATGGTCTACTCACTTCTACTCACTGCTCTCGGATACTCACTTGTACTTGTGGATTTGTGGTGCCGGATACTTACATGTACTTGTGCGTCTTGTGGTGTTGACCATTCACTTGTACTGTAGTATTAGGTACTCACTTGCACTCATGCGTTTTATGGTGTTGAGTACTCATGTTGAATACTCACGTTTACTTGTGCATCCTGAGGTGTCAGCTACGCACTTGTACTGTGTTGTTAGCTAACTTGCACTTGCACTCTGCTTTTGCTATGTTGGCTACTCACTTGTACTCAAGTGGTGTCAGATACTCAGTTGTATGCGTGTGACTTCGAATGTTGGGTACTCACATGTGCATCTTTTTTGATATCAGATACTTACTTGTGCATTTTATGGTGTTGGCTACTCACTTGTATTAGTGAGTCTTATGGTGTTGCCTACTCACTTGTACTGTGGTGTGAAGTACTCACTTGTACTCACGCCTTTTGATATGTTAGCTACTCTGTTGCACTATTGTGTCCAGTGGTGCTGGTACTCACTTGTATATGAATGACTTGAAGTATCGATTACTCACTTGTACTCATGTGTCTTATAGTTGAAAGGTCTCTCTTGGATTGCTTTCATGTTAATTTTTTAAAACTGTTGTCATTTACGGCATACATTCCGCTTCTAAATTTACTGTGGTGTTTCTGACTATCTGGGAGGAGACTGAGCAGTGGAACGTGTTACTTTTACACATAATCAAGAACGATCTGTCACACTACTACACTTTAAAACACAGTTTATATGTAATTCATGTCACACAGTCTCATACAGAACCTACATCCGCTTTCTTTTATATACTGTATATGATAAGATACTGTCATCCCCCTTCCCTTCTGTGTGAAAGGATGAATGAGCAAATGTATTTCTAGTTGCATGCTTGATGGTAGCAGACAAGCCTGTCTGCTAGAGAACAGTAGGACCAACATCGGAACAGGTAGCTACGCTTTCTAAAAGCAAAGAGTTTTCTATTCTTAGTATGGTCTTGTCCGTCCCTTGTCATGTTGGTATAGGAAGCTGCCTCTCTGGTCACTTCCGTTGGTATCTGTTAAGCACCCTCGGTAGGGGTCCAGGCAGTCTGTCCGCGGCGAGCGTCTGAAGTGGTAAGATCTCCGGTTAAGCGCGTTTCTGCTAAGTCTGTAGGACAATGGATTTCTTAAGTTCAGCCTAACTGAAAATTGAATCACCTTTATTTCAGGTTTAGATCTAAAATATCTAATGTTATCTTAAATTGCAATGCAGTGTAATTCGAGTGTGATGTTCAGAATATCTTCCAGTAGTTGCTTTGTCACTACTTTGTGAGTAAAGTGGAACCACATGAGGATGATTCGTAACTCTGAGATCATCACTCTTAAATACGAATGTGCGTGAGATTATAATGTCTCGTCTTGACAATATTTTTCAATATAGCAACTTTTCTTTATGTTCAACCCACGTGGGGTGTACTTTGTGAGACCAGTACCACGTGTGTATACAATTGTTTGACCCATCAGGTTCATAGTAAAACGATAGTAACCAGTTCCAAGTTTTTCTTTTGTAATTTGTGTTTCGATGTAATTTATATTAATTATCAAAATTATTGTGGAGTTACACTCTTTGTGTAAACCAAGTTGACCACGTGAAGCATGTAGTGTAATCATCAAAGTAGCCCTCAGCTATTCTTTTCGGGAAGATTTCACAGAGAGTTAGTATGAATTTAGGATACCAGCGTATGGTAATTTCATGACGGACAGGATTGGGCTACGAACATAACTTCTTTGGGTGAAAATTGAATCGGTTGGTTGTGGTTAATTTCCTCTTGCATATGTTTCAACGTTCTTCGTGTGTTATTTTATGAATGCAGTGTTCTATGCAGTCTCCCAATCTAGGTTCCATATTTGATGTGTTCCGTAAGATTACAAACACACATTTTCAAAATCCTAAATAAGGCACCAGTTTAGTTATGAATCAAGTTTAATATGCTGAAATTTTAACGGAACAATGATCAATGTTAAAATAAATGTCCAAATATAAACTTATTTATTTCTTTTTATTTAAATTGTCTATATGTTATCGTAAGATGACTACTAAAAGATTATAATTAATGTTAATCTGGTTGGGAATTTGGTAAGCTAGACTGGATACCTGGTGAAACAGTTGCTCAGTAATGCAAGGTTAACTTCCTCAGATAGCTCACAGCTTTTAACCCACTTTTATGGTCTTGAATATCAGCACCGCTTTCAGAACAAATTAATGCAACAACATTACATAGTGCCAAGTACTCACTTGTACTCATACATCTAGTGATGTCGTGTATTCAGTCATACTTGTGCGTCATGCGTTGTAGGGTACTTACTTGTACTTGTGTATCATGTGGTGTAGGGTACTCACTTGTACTTGTGCGTCTTGTCGAGCACGACGCCGCAGCAGACGCTGCCCACCATCCCGGCCAGCACCATCACCAGACCCAGCCGGCCCACGTCCACCTCACGACCCTGGAACACACCACGACACCACACCAAATGCTTACCATCCTCAGCGACTCTGGGCTGTTCAAGAGGGAACGCGAAAGCTAAACTCATTTACTGCTGACACAGTCAATATGGAAGGCTAAGACAAATTACACTGCCCAACAGAATTAAAGGATCACTTTTTCGAAGCCCTGTTATAGCGTCCCATAGCGACACATAATTGTGACTGGCTCAAAGGTTAGGTTAGTGTGTTTTAACGTCCCGTCGACAACGAGGTCATTAGAGACGGAGCGCAAGCTCAGATTAGGGAAGGATGGGGAAGGAAATCGGCCGTGCCCTTTCAAAGGAACCATCCCGGCATTTGCCTGAAACGATTTAGGGAAATCACGGAAAACCTAAATCAGGATGGCTGGAGACGGGATTGAACCGTCGTCCTCCCGAATGCGAGTCCAGTGTGTTACCCACTGCGCCACCTCGCTCGGTGGCTCAAAGGTGATTATAACCTTCCTCTGTAATGATGCAAAAGCATGACCCCATGCGATATCATCCTTGGGCTCGACGAAGCTTCAAAACAGCAGTATGTCGACACTTACGAAGAAAAGGCCACAGTTCGGAAGTTAATGTGACGTTTAAGCTGTGTTAATGACGTCACATTGGCACCAAATTTCACCACAGTTCTGCCCAACGCCACCGTGGACTTAGACGAAGAGAAGATCGTCACAGGCCCTTTTACCCATATTTCACCCCTTCTTTGACGCCTCTGCGATGAAGGCCAGAACCGCGACGTGCAGCACTGAAATCGCGCAGTATTCTTATCGGTGGTCGAGCAAAACGTTCCACACACACACACACACCACTGCTCAGAACAGGCACGAAAAGGCCTGAGGGAGTGGCGTAAACGGCGTCAATAAAACCACTCCTTTCCCTGGGCGTTGACTCCCACACATTTTTCTGTCGAAAACTACAGTTGTCAGTGTGATGAGCAGCAGGAAGACGTTCTGGACAACCGTGACACTGCTGACACCCTCTAACGTTTCAACCGTTCTATAAGGATATTTGGGAGCTCTGTTCTCACTGAGCGTGATAGCACCCCTTTGGTGCACAGCGCGGTCGCAATTTTCACTGTCGCGTCCAGCTCACATGTTGCAACCAGTGGGGTTACGGCGCTCTTATTTCGCGTCCTCCTGCGGCGGGAGGGGGCAGGGGGCGCGTGCGGTATTGACACATGCTCGAATAAAATAACAAAGGGTCCTTCTGATACCTCTCAGTTTGGCAAAACCCTCGCTGGCACTCACCCACTTTTATTGAGAGTCTTAAGGGAGGTAGGACGTCAAACGGGCCGACTTCGAGCAGGAGAGGCATCTCACGACATTTTAATTTCCAGTGTCTATACTTTTACAAATAAATTCATAAAACTTTGTCAGCATCACCACGAAGGATTCAGGATTCACACCCATTGCAGTGGAAGTTCGAAAAAATAACAAAATAAATTTTTTTTACGTGCGAAATTTCATCATTTTTTCACTTACTAATGGCTGCATTTGTTGCTATAGGTACACTTTTCTTTGTAAGTTAGAGAGATTCTTTGATGAATTTTGCACAGCATACATACCATACTCACAGGTGTATGAAACTCTAGAATTTATTTAATTTATGAAAAAAACGAATGAGCTGTTATATTTTAAACTTCATGTTTAGAAGAAACACAAATTTTATAGTTAATTACCTCAATTTTTGCCACACTTTTTAATAGATTTGGAAAATTCTAGAGTTTCATACACCTTTAAGTATGGTTTGTTGTTGTTGTTGTTGTTGTTGTTGTTGTTGTTGTGGTCCTCAGTCCTGAGACTGGTTTGATGCAGCTCTCCATGCTACTCTATCCTGTGCAAGCTTCTTCATCTCCCAGTACCTACTGCAACCTACATCCTTCTGAATTTGTGCAAAATTTATCGAAGAATCTCTCTTACTTATGAAGAAAAGTGTACCTATAGCAACAAATGCTGCCATTAGTAAGCGAAAAAAATGATGAAATTTCACACGTAAAAAAATTACTTCGTTATGTTTTAGAACTTCCGCTGCTATTAGTGTGAATTCTGAATCCTTCCTGGTCGTGCTAACAAAGTTTTATGAATTTATTTGTAAAGGTATAGACACTGGAAATTGAAATGTCCTGTGGTGCCTCTCCTGCTCCTAGTCGGCCCGTTTGACGTCCTACCCCCTTAAAAATGGTCTTGTACAGAGAGAACCTGTGAAGTACTCCGAGGTGCCTGCAGGTGGGCAACCCCAGACAGCCCTGATGCCGGCCGCTGGTGGCCGAGCGGTTCTGGCGCTACAGTCTGGAACCGCGCGACCGCTACGGTCGCAGGTTCGAATCCTGCCTCGGGCATGGATGTGTGTGTTGTCCTTAGGTTAGTTAGGTTTAAGTAGTTCTAAGTTCTAGGGGACTTATGACCTCAGCAGTTGAGTCCCATAGTACTCAGAGCCATTTGAACCATTTGAACAGCCCTGATATTCCAATTGCCCACCTGTTGGCGCCTGTCAGCACGTCCCTTTGCTGTTTTACGACGGTTGTTCGGAAAGTGAGGAACGATCGGTCGCGAAATGGAAACCGCAGTGAAAATCAAAACTGTTTTCTTTGCACATTTAGCTACACCTTCCAGGTACTTCTCTACATAGTCGCCGCTCCAACTTAGACATTTGTCGGAGCGTTATACCAAATTTCCAACACCACCGTCATAGAAGGCAGCCGCCTGTGCTTTCCGATAGTTCTCTACACTGGTCTATAGCGAGTAGCCTGCACCCAAGTGTTGTCTTCGTATCCACAGTTTCATGTGAACAGAGGTGATGCTCAGGACGAGCCAATTAGGGCTGTGTTGTGGGTGATCGAACACTTCCCATCGAAAAGGCTGCGAGAGCATCTTCACTGCCCCTGCAGAATGCGGCTGAGAATTGCCATGAAGAAGGAAGTGCGTGGCAGTTGTGTCAGGCGGGCTGCATTCATTAAGGCGAAGCCTCTCAGCGGGCTCTCCTACTTGGGGGGAGATATTGTTGTTCTAGGCACCTTTACTCGCACACAGTGAGCTCACGACTGAAAAGAGCGTCTTGATGCGATCGAGTCATACTAGAGACACTGCCCAAAACATCTGTGAAAAGCCCCATCGGATTTTCACAGTGGTTTCCATTTGGCGACTGATCGTTCCTCACTTTCCAAATAGCCTCGCATTCACACATCTGTGAATTTCGCTCCCTCTCCCCTTCCCCCACTTCCCCCCTCCCCTCCCCTCGATCACTCCACGTGAAATAAATTTTGATAAACTATAAATTTCGTGGAATGGTTTTGATGAGTCCATAACGCTTCCAACCTGTACACGGGAATAAAAATGGCGGTGGCGCTGCGGTTCAAAGGGGTATGATATGTGTGGGAATCAATGTACCACAGAAAGGGGTGGTTTCATAGACGCCATTTATTCCATCCCCTCAAGCCTTTTCATGCCGGGTCTGAGCGTTGGCGAGTCTGGAATTTTTTCCTCGGCGACTCATTAACAAGTGGTGTGACTCAGTGCTGGGTGTCGTGGTTCTGACCTCCTTCGCAGAGGCGTCAAAGAAAGGACGAAATTTCAGTAAGAGGGTCTAGGACGATCTTCCCATCGTGTGAAACGCATACGGTGGCGTTGGGCAGAACTGTGATGAAATTTGGTGCCATTGTGACATCGTTAACGCACTTTACACATCACATGAACTGAGCTGTGGCGTTTTTTCGCATGTGCCGACATTTTTGCTGTTTGAAGCGCCATAGAGCCCCAGGGGGGGGGGGGGGGGGGCGTCGCAGTGCACCGTGCGTTTGCATCGTTACACAGGAAGGTTTTTGTGAACCAAATTTCACAGTTATGCGTCGCAGTCGGAGGCTATTACGGATTTTTGAAAAAGTGGTTCTTGAATTCTGTTGCGCAGTGTGTAGAACATCTCCCACTCCATGTGGGCAACTGGCACAACAACCGTAGGAAAATTATTTTTTTGAACAAAACAGTCTTGGTTACGAAAATATTGTTTTAATGACGCGTTTAGCTTTTGTAGGGCATCGTCTAGTTATCTACAAAAATAATAAATTAAAAATAATAGTTAAGGAATGGTTCTATCATGTACGGGCATAATAAAATATATAAGGAAATTTCTACCAATTATAGATTGAGGACATCCATAGAACTAGTATGCTGCTGAATAAGCGTCCGTCCAGTTCCAGAAAAGCGAGGCATGTGCCTAGACAATGAACACGAAGTTATAAGCAAACCTTAAGAAGAAAGAATGAATGTCGTAGTGGTAAGTCAAAGTGTTAAAATACAAAACGATGCCTCTGGTACAGTCATGACGGAAGGTACTGTGATGCAGCGATAGGAATAGCTAATTTTATGGTTCTTTGAGTACTGAATCCATGCCTAACATCAGTTTTGTCGCAATGTGACTTTTTACAAACTATAAAACAGCAAAACTTACGAAACCGGTATGGAAAGTAATTTAATTTTTCAATATGTGAACAAATGTTTTATTGAAGTACAGATATGAAAACTCGTCTTTATTTCATAGTAATTACGTGACTATCGGCTTACATTTCGTCTCTCTCTCTCTCTCTCTCTCTCTCTCTCTCTCTCTCTCTCTCTCTCTCTGCTTGAAGATAGTAGTTAAAAAAGTGAATCTTTAAGTTCACTGGACAGCCTAATGTCTTTAAATTCTCACCGTATTGCCTAGAACAGATAAATAATGTGGTCCCTTTTTGTTGCCTCCCACTTACAGTCATTTTTGATTCAAAGTTCTGTGGACATTGTTTTCGGAGCTAATTGTTTATTGAGATCCACATTCTTGAGTTGAATTGTGTGACAGGTGATTCTGTTAGATAAAATGACGTTTTACAGCAGCTTCCTCTTCGATTCGCCAATGGAGTGGCAAGAAGAACACTTACCCCCTTCCCCCATGAATCTGGAGCACAGAGCTTTTATTCGCTAAAGAATTCTCATACGCTTCTAGAAGTGATTTCCCTAGCATTACGTGACTGATCGTGGGTTTAGCAGCTGCTGTATAACTTACGTTTGTTTGATTGTCATATCGCTTTTGGAAAATTACGCTGTTTCTTTCGGTGGAGCTGCATTTTTTCACTTTCAAGGAAGACTGGATTCAGTGGAAAACCAACAATTCTCTGGAATACAATAAATTTTTTGTGTCACCTATAAATTTCAATTCTGTGGCATGACACGTGTCGAACCTGACCAGCTTGTTTGTATAATAAATGGCAAGGACGATCAAAAACTAAAAGTTAATAAACATGTAAACAGACGTTAGATTTATCCATTATTTACATGTGGTGACTGTTCTTGCGGACATGTCTGAAGGAACACACACGACATATCTCTAATTAAGGCGAGGACGGCCATTAATCCCTTCAGTGCAGCTGCACATCAGATTGGAAGTCTTACAGGAACCGGTGAAATGCTGCGGGTAATTGGGATAATGGGTAAGGATCATTACATTAGTAGCGTGTGGGTAAGTTAAAAATATCGATCTGACGGGAGGCGTTCTAGGATAGTCTGTGCAGCTGTGGTGATCACTGTGTCCGGATGGCGTAGTGGTCAGAGCATCTGCCTCGTAAGCACGAGACCCGGGCTCATATCCCACTCTGGCACCAATTTCAACTTTCTCCATTGCTTTAAATCAATACCCACTAACATCCAATGTGTATAATTCCTCTGTGTCGTTATCCTTTATTACTAGACGTTAACGAATATGACGAAAATTCATCACTGACCGATCTCAATGAAATACAAATGAGTTTACTTTAGTTTCAAATTTTTACTGACCGAAATGCCAGGAACCTTTCAGGAATCAAATCGCATCATCAAGCGCCAAATGAAACTTCAAAAACGCATTAACTATGAATCCTGCCCCCTTTATCTTTAGTGCATATCTGAGTACGCAAACATCACGCCTGCGTCCTGTTGATATAGTGGGCAGGCCGCTGTGTGACGAGAATCGAGTAACATGTAGTGCGGCGTGGTGATAACATGTGAAGTGCGTCGCATGGCCGGATGTTGCTAAAACGTCTGCCTCTCAGACCTGTTAGGTTGTTGAAGCCATATGCCCTGTGTCACCGGTATGTGACTGCAGCTGTTATCTTCGTTGACTTTTAATTAATAACAGTAATTTTGTCTGAGCTTTTGATTCGAGCGAGAGAAAATTTAATGTTTTTTGGATACTTGGAGCTTCCGCAGATTTTGTAAAACGCCTTTAGTAACTGAGATATAAGTTGCAGAAGTACCACTGCATTTTGTTCATCAGACAATTAGCTTAGACTAATGAGTTTTGAAGGTGGCTTCTTTAATGATCAGTGTGGTAGGATATCCAAAAGAATTTTGCCTGCAGTGTTATCAGCTAAGTTTCCTAATAAGCAAACGAATGAGATTCCGATCTGAGACAGAAGAGATGTGTCATGGAGATATTATGTTGCTTTCATTACGCATTCGTAAGGAGTGTGTGTGTGTGTGTGTGTGTGTGTGTGTGTGTGTGTGTGTGTGTGTGTGGTTTTTAGCCGGTGGCTACATACTGTACTACAGATTCCAGGTGCGCGAGCTGTGGTACACACCTCTTACTCACTCGTCTCTGTGGGTAGTGCGATCAGAGGTAGATTAATTTATGCTGTTGACCGCCCAAGCCTTAAACACTAGATAAATCAGGGGGTGCAACGTTTACTTTGAGCTTTGTTAATTTTCGGGCGAAAGTTAATTGTTCAAATGTTTGAGCGGAGCAAAAACAAGACTACTTAGAAATTAGGCAGTGAATTGTTTTTTCGAATTTTCATGACCAAATGAAGAGAGGGATATGGACAAGTGGGAGTATCAAGTGCGCCTGTGTTAGGTCTAGTTTTGCAAAGGAAGATTTAATTGCTACAGAGTAATCTGGGTAATTACGCAAAACGTTACTTGTGATTTGAATGAGAAGTGAAATGTTTCACAAACAGCTCCTGCTAGCTATCTATGTGAAGCGTCAAAAATTATCAAATCATTGCATAAATTGAAACTTCCTGCTTTCTCTTAAGCAATATACTCTTAATACATAATAGTAGAATAGCGATGGAAATTTAGATGTTGTTGTTGTTGTTGTGGTCTTCAGTCCTGAGACTGGTTTGATGCAGCTCTCCATGCTACTCTGTCCTGTGCAAGCTTCTTCATCTCCCAGTACCTACTGCAAACTACATCCTTCTGAATCTGCTTGGTGTATTCATCTCTTGGTCTCCGTCTACGATTTTTACCCTCCACGCTGCCCTCCAATGCTAAATTTGTGATTCCTTGATGCCTCAAAACATGTCCTACCAACCGATCCCTTCTTCTAGTCAAGTTGTGCCACAAACTTCTCTTCTCCCCAATCCTGTTCAATACCTCCTCATTAGTTACGTGATTTACGCACCTTATCTTCAGCATTCTTCTGTAGCACCACATTTCGAAAGCTTCTATTCTCTTCTTGTCCATACTAGTTATCGTCCATGTTTCACTTCCATACATGGCTACACTCCATACAAACACTTTCAGAAACGACTTCCTGACACTTAAATTTAGATGTATTAACCAAGTATTTCATGTTTCATTAACAATACTTGAAAATAAAATGTAATTGTAAGAAAACGGTCAAATGTTTTGTGAAATGATTTGTCCAAAAGTAGGGATAAAAGCAGATTAGAGGAACATTAGACGCGTCTTTTAATGAAGCTGTAAATAATATACAGCAGCTGAGATACTCATACTTTTGTGGCCTAGAGAGACCACTGAGTCAAATTCCACCAGAAAAATATCCTATGGTAGTCTTTAAAACTCTAATTTTCTAAGTTAAGCATTTAACTTTAAATTATCAATCGGCTCCTCATTTTGTTTTGCATGATTTCAAGCATCATTCAGAGGTGCTGTTAACGGTTCTGTAACGTATTTTATTTCTTACTTTCTGACAAACTATTTCAAAAAACATTTTATTGTTTCTTGTTTGAATGTTTTGTTTATTTAATTTCGTATCTAGATGCAGACCTCAATAAATCTTGGAATAGTTCCATTCTGATTTCCTGTCAGCGATGTCTATCTTAGAGCTGAAGAGGCCCCTGTTTATAAGTGAACATGAGAGAAACAGTTTTGACTTGTCACATCCACCAACTGGAAGTAGTCTGTCCCCTAAATGTCGTACCTGTAAATTTAAGAGTACTTCTAAAACATTGTTTATTTGCCGTAGAAGGTAGTCTCTGTGGCTATCAACTTACGCACAAGGTTGATGTAGGCCATCTGTAACATAGGGCCGACACGTAGAATATTTGGATGAAATAAACAAGAAAATTCAAGAGAAATTGAACCCAGATATAGATTTGGACTCGGTTACAGTCGCAATCTCAAAAATAAATTGCGAAGGTGCGACCCGCCGTGGAGCTACACTGAAGAGCCAAAGAAACTGGTAAACCTGTCTAATATGATGTAACGTCCACGCAAGCACGCAGAAGTGCCGAAACACGACGTGGCATGGCCTCGAATAATGTCTGAAGTAGTGCTGGAGGGAAATGACACCATGAATCCTGCAGGGCTGTTCGTAAATCCGTAAGAGTACGTTGGGAAGGGGGGTGGGGTGGGGGGGGGGGGTGGACATCTCTTCTAAACAGCACGTTGCAAGGCATCCCAGACCTGCTCAGTAATTTTCATGTCTAGGGTTCAAATGGCTCTGAGCACTATGGGACTTAACATCTGAGGTCATCAGTCCCCTAGACTTAGAACTACTTAAACCTAACTAACCTAAGGACAGGACACACATCCATGCCCGCGGCAGGATTCGAACCTGCGACCGTAGCGGTCGCGCGGTTCCAGTCTGTAGCGCCTAGAACCGCTCGGCCACCCGGGCCGGCCATGTCTGGGGAATTGAGTGGCCAGTGGGAGTGTTCAAACTCAGAAGAGTGTTCCTGGAGCAATTCTGGACGTGTGAGCTATCGCATTGTGCTGCTGCAATTGCCCAAGTCCGTTGAAATGCACAATGGACATGAATGGATGCAGGCGATCAGACAGGATGCTGATGTATGTGTTACCTGTCAGAGCCATATCTAGACGTATCAGGGGTCCCATATCACAGAAACTGCACACGCACCACACCATTACGGAGCCTTCACCAACTTGAACAGTCCCCTGCTGATATGCAACCTATGAGGTTGTCTCCATAACCGTACACGTTCATTCGCTCGATACAATTTCAAACGAGACTCGTCCGACCAGGTAACATGTTTTCACTCATCAACACTCCAATATCGGTGTTGACGGGCCCAGGCGAGGCTAAAGCTTTGTGTCGTGCAGTCATCAAGGGTACATAAGTGGGCCTTCGATTCCGAAAGCCCATATCGATGATGTTTCGTTGAACGGTTCGCACGCGGACACTTGTTGATGGCCCAAAAAAATGTTTCAAATGGCTCTGAGCACTATGGGACTCAACTGCTGTGGTCATAAGTCCCCTAGAACTTAGAACTACTTAAACCTAACTAACCTAAGGACATCACACACATCCATGCCCGAGGCAGGATTCGAACCTGCGACCGTAGCGGTCGTGCGGTTCCAGACTGTAGCGCCTTTAACCGCTCGGCCACTCCGGCCGGCTTGATGGCCCAGCACTGAAACCTGCAGCCATTTGCGGAAAGGTTGTTCTTCTGTCACGCTGAACGATTCTCTTCAGTCATCGTTGGTCAAGTTCTTGGAGGATCTTTTACAGGCCGCAGCAATGTCGGAGATTTGATGTTTTACCGGATTCCTGATATTCACGGTACACTCGTGAAAGGGTCGTACGGACAAAATCCCCACTTCATCGCTACCTAGGAGATGCTGTGTCCCATCCCTATAACACCACGTTCAAACTTACTTAAATCTTGATACCGGTCATTGTAGCAGCAGTAACCGATCTGACAATTACATCAGACAGTTGTCTTATATAGGCGTTACCGACCATAGTGCCGTATTCTGCCTGTGTACTATATTTTTATTTGAATACGGATGCCTAAACCAGTTTCCTTGGTGCTTCAGTGTATACGTCTTTATATACGAGACTATCAATAGTTCGAGCCTTGTCCGACATTTCCCTACCTGTGACATAAGCTGCTCGAGCCGTTCGAGACATGCGAAAACATCGGCCTCTCTCGCTTGCGCTGACAGTCTTTTGCTCATGCCACTGGCTTTCTGTGCTAGAGTGTAAAACATTTGCTTACGACGAACTAGCGGCCTTTTCCGAAGATTTCTTTTGGTATTTCATTCTTTCATCAAAGGGTCGGGTCGTACACATTGCTAGGCTTGCACCTGGCTAATCTGCGCCATAAAATACCAAAATGACAAGGCGTTCACCACGCACCCGTGTTTTCACATAAACTTGTGCCAGCACTTGCTGTGATTGTTTGAAATTCGTATTAGGGACGATATCACGTCTTCCTTTTCATCAACACTGATGTGTGGAATGGAAGATACGTTCAAAAAGTATCGAAGTATCGAACCTTTGGTTGGCAGAAATATTTTTATTGAACAGAACCCTCCTCCTCTTCAAAGTGATCTCCTTGGCAAAACACACACACACACACACACACACACACACACACACACGCTACCTCTCCGCCCATTGTTGGAAACACTATTAGAATGCGTCTTTGGAATGGTGATCACTCGGATTGGATGAGATTGTTTGGGGGAAGAGACCAATCAGCGAGGTCATCGGTCTCATCGGATTAGGGAAGGATGGGGAAGGAAGTCGGCCGTGCCCTTTCAAAGGAACCATCCCGGCATTTGCCTGGAGCCATTTAGGGAAATCACGGAAAACCTAAATCAGGATGGCCGGACGCGGGATTGAACCGTCGCCCTCCCGAATGCGAGTCCAGTGTGCTAACCACTGCGCCACCTCGCTCGGTGGTGATCACTCGGGCCATTGATTGCATTCCGCGTGATGTTTTCTTTTTACTCAAACCGTGTCCTTTTCACGGACATTTTCATCTTGGGAAATAGCCAGAAGTCACACGGAGGCATGTCGGGGCAGTCGGGAGCCCGACTAACCACAGAAATGTCATGTTTCGCGATGAAGGTCTGATGCGTAGAATTAGCGGGTGCGTTATCCTGATGAAGCCACCAAGACTTCGCTGCCCACATATCCGGTCATTTGCTCCGCACAGCATCACGAAAGCGAAGAGACACCTCCTGCTTGTATGCCCTGTGATGGTTTGGCCTTGGAACCGGTGCTTGAGTGTCAAAGAAACCTGTGCTTTTTCTGGCCTTGGGAAAGTTATGAGTTTCCATTGTCATTACTACATCTCTGTTTCTGAGTCGTACCCACATGCCCACGTCTCATCGCTTCTAATCACAGTGTTCAGAAAGTTGGGGGTTACTATTTTCATCGTTAAGAATATTCTGTACGATTTCCAGACAGCGTTGCTTCACCTCCATTGTCAGCGGTTTCGGCACGAATTTCGCGGACGTCCTCCTTTTTCACAATTTTTTTAGCTTCTTCTTCTTCTTCTTCTTCTTCTTCTTAGCTTCTAAGGGACTCAAAGTTCCAGCGTTGATCTCATTTGTTGCCTCCAAAGGCGTTCTATCTTTGTGTCTCTCCTTTGTTCTTTTACCAAATGACTTGAAACAATTCGGTCCTCTTTCATTCACATCTTATGGCCCGCCCATTGAAATCATCTGAAATTTATTACGCTCACTAGCATTCCTTGTTGTGATAGCATATCGATTTCTGTGTTGTGTCTGTTTTCCAGCTTTGCGAATCATTAGCGCAGTATGGACCAAAGGTTTTCCCATGAACTCTGTTTTCAAATACTTGTAGCTGGTGTTCCTCGGTTTTAGCTTAACTCCAAGTTTCTGGTTCATAGTTTACTACTGGTCTCATGACTGTGTTATGAAGCTTCAATTTATTTTCCTTTGTCAATTGTTCAGACTGTAGAAGCTTTTTATGGGATTGGAGGCTCTGTTAATATTCTGCTGTTTCATTTGCACTTCTGCTAGTCTCTGATTTTGTTTGTCTATCATCGAACCCACAGATTTGAACTTTTCAACGCCTCGAATTTATTTGCACAAGTCGTGTCTGAAAGCTGAATCTACCGATCCAATGCTTACCTCTACCTCAATCGCAAGTTCTCGTACTGTGAGACGACCGTCTTCCATAATCAAAGTCCGCTCTTCCTCAATTATTATTGTCTTTTCGGCTTGTTGAGAGTTTGCCTGAACGCGGTTCGCTGCCCACTGATGTGTGGTCTTCTCTGAAACGGTTCTACCACTCCTTTATCTACGAGTTGCTCACGGCATTGTCCCCTACAGTCTTCTGAATCTTGCGAATAGTTTGTTTGGTTATCGCCAAGTTTTTGGCAAAATTTGATGCTGTATCACCAGTTGAGTTTGTTCCGTCATTTTACAACTTGTTAGAATCCGAGGAGCGCTCAAACATGTCCTCACTGATAGGATGGACTGCCTGCCACTGATTCTGCTGATGGGAAAGATTTCACGATTGTGCATGAGTGTCCTCCACCACATCTCCACCGAAGACAGTCACCCGTGCTTCATAGGTTTATGCAGGAAAGAAGAAAGTTGGAAACTTTTTGAACACACCTCGTATAACATGCTCTAAGGATAACAATTTTTGTTATGATGTTTCTTGATAATGCCCAAGGCTTAATAGGACCGTACATATTATAAAATGGATGTATGTATGTTCTGCACCTCCTCCTAAACCACTAGACCGGTTTCAGCCAGACTTGGTACACATATGCCTTACTGTCAGGTGACAATTGTTGTTGGAGTAATAAGAAACACTTATCAATCATAGTTCAGGATATATGACGTCATAAACATTGAGACACATGAAAAACTGCCGCACCATGCATGACGGTTGAATTTATTAATTCTTTACTACATCGACATCTGCATCTACATGGATACTCTGTAAATCAGACTTAAGTGCCTGGCAGACGGTTTTCCGAACCACCTTCACAATAATTCCACTCTCGAATAGTGCGTGGAAAAAAACGAACATCTATATCTTTCCCTCTGAGGTCCGATTTCCGTTATTTTACTATGATGAAAGTTTCTTCCCATGTAGTTCTGGGTCGATAAACTATTTTCGCATTCGGAGGAGAAAGTTGGTGGTTGAACTTTCGTGAGAATATTCCGCCGCAGCGAGAAACGCTTTTGTTTTATGATGTCCACCCGAAATTCTGTACCATGTCCGTGACACTCTATCCCCTATTTCTCGATAACAGAAAACATGCTGCCCTTTTATGAACTTTCTCGATGTACTCATTTAATCCTATATTGTAAGGATCCCGCATTACGCAGCAGTACTCCAGAAGAGGACAGACCGTAGTTGAGGCAGATGTTTTAGTAGATCTGTTGCATCTCCTAAGTGTTCTGCCAATAAAACGCAGTCTGGTTCGCCTCCTCCACAACGTTTACTGTGTTTTCTCTCCAATTTAAGTTGTTCGCAAGTGTAATTCCTAGAATTTACTTGAATTTACGGCTTTTAGACTTGACTGATTTATCGTTTAACCGAAGTTTAACGGACTTCTTTTAGCACTCATGTAGTTGTACCATATGGGTACCTTATGTAAATCTTTTTGCGATTGGTTTAACTCTTCTGATGTCTTTACTAGACGAAAAACGATAACATTACCTGGAAAAAACCTCAGATTGTCTCCTAAATCGTTTATACGGATCAGGAACAGCTGAGGGCCTGTAACACCACCTTGGGGAACGGCAGAAATCACTTCTGTTTTACTCGATGACTTTCCGTCAGTTACTAGGAACTGCGAGTAACCTGCAGGAAATCATGAATTCAGTTGCATAACTGAGACACTGTTCCATAAGCACACAATTTGCTTACAAGCCGCTGGGTGAGGTACGGTTTCAAAAGCCTTCTGGAGAACTGAGTACGGAATCAATTTTAAATCTTTAGTCAATAGCACTGAACTCTTATTGTTGATAAAGAGATAGTTGTGTTTCACAACAACGATGTTTTCTAAATCCGTGTTGGCTACGTGTCAATGGACGTTCTCTTAGGGGTAAATCATAATGTTTCAACACAATATATGTTCCAAAATCCTGTTTCATACCGACGTTAATACTACTCACTCTATTCGCAACATATTTCGCAGACACTATTCACATGTGCAGCTGAATGTACCTACAAAAATATATCACTGTACGACACACAGTTCAAGAGATATCGCGTCGTAAACACTGATTAGTGTGAAATAAAATGCCACATCATGCATGAAGTTTTAATATATTTAGTCTTTATTGCTCAGACAGTCCTGCAGTCGAGTCACCTTAAGGAACTTCCTGACACCTGGCAGGGCTTTTGACAGCTTTCAACTGCTAAGTGCAAACAGCTGTAGGCGGAGACAATAGCCGTCTGTAGAGCTATGAAGAGGCGTTACCATAGAGAGATTTACAAAATCGCAGTGGAGACGCGCGGAGCAGAAACATCCGAGTTACTGTACTTATGCCTTTGTACATCATGCATATTTCTTTGTACGACTGTTTCATAATTTCAAAGGTGTTTTCACGAATATATGGAAATGAAATTTTTTCGATATTACATTACAAACACACAAACACAGTTCGTTTTTTTGTTTTCGTTTTTAATAGCAAATTGGCGAAATGAATACCCGGGAAATTGCATGCTTTCAGCTAATGATGAAGTAAAGGAACAGGTAAGTGGCTTCCTGTAAGAACTTGTTCTCTCAACAGTGCGATTAATACCTCACTATTTAGTCATCCGTTCTGCTCATCTACTATTCAGCATTCTGTAGCGCCGTGTTTGAAACGCTTCTCTTATTTCCTGAACTGTTAAATATCCGCGTTTCACTTTCGTACAACCCTGCCCTCGACACAAATACTCACTCCAGTACGACAAATAGTTGCTTAGTACTGTCGCCGGCGTGGTCTCTGTTTTATATTAGGGATGGGAAAATCGGACCAGTTAAAACAGATATCGTTATTTTAGTTCCGAATAACTGATATTTTCCCGTGCTTGTTTGGTCTCGCTGATAACAGGTGTTATTTTTTAATAATAACTAAGTAAAAAAACCGAAATATGGATTTTCTACAGTAGCAGTGCTAAAATTTTTCATTTTTGAAGTAACCTTTTTTAAAAAAGGCGTAACTTATATTCGTAAATTTTGCATTTATTTAAAATATTCCGTTATAATAGAAAGTAAAAAAGCAGTTAGTGCTATTTTGATAACTATGCCAACAGAAACGAGTAACAAACGTATGGCATAAGAACTGGTACAGCATAACCGAGACAGTGACGTACTTGTCGTTATGGCTTGAAGTGCGCGTGCAAGACTTGTCCCCACCTCGTCTATACGGTAGTTTCTCGCTGTCGTCGCCGGATATACATTGTACTGCAGAATGCCGCCTACCCTAGCCAAGAAACATTTTTATGAAGTGACATAGCAATGAAGCATAACGCTTCGTTTGATTTGAAACGTTAAATATTTCTCTGCCATTTCTACGAGATAATAAAAGGGGAAGTAAATTATGGAACACTAATGAATTAAAAACTTAACAACAGTTCATCATAGGACACAATAAAAATAGAAATTAGCTCATTTACTGCCTGTGTCTACACAATATGCCTTTATCTGCTTGTAGCTTTTGCAAACAGACAAACGAGCACGGTAAACTGAGTTATTGAACTTCAGTTTTTACCCTTTAAATCTGACTATTCATAACGCCCAAACTGTGGTATGATCTCCGATTACAACATGATTTCTGAGGAGACTTTCAAGAAATTAATATCAATAGGCAAATGCTGGTGATTTTTTGTAGTATTCATCCACTTATCACTTTTCGAAAAAAGCAGCGGGTGCTGGACGGAATAAAAATGGTTCAAATGGCTCTGAGCACTATGGGACTTAACTTCTGAGGTCATCAGTCCCCTAGAACTTAAATCTACTTAAACCTAACCAACCTAAGGACATCACACACATCCATACCCGAGGCCGGATTTGAACCTGCGACCGTAGGTGTAGCGCGGTTGCAGACTGTAGAGCCTAGAACTGCTCGCCCACCCAGGCCGGCGCTGGATGGACTAAGTTTTCTGTTATTTACTTATGTAATTTGATACAGTGTGAATCAAAAAGGACATGATATAGAAATGAGATAGAAATTTATTGAGGTAACTGACAGAATCAGTATACGTGTCATTTTGTAGCAAACAACATTTACGTAGTGCATCAGTACCCCATTCTGCCACCAGGAGCGCCAGCGTAGGGCACCGTTAAAATGGCAACTTTCACCGGTATTGTGAATTTGGATATGATTGAAAACTTTTCAGTTCCACAGATCGATGAAGATGAACGAGATGGGATGGTTTACTACCAGCAAGACGACGCACAAACCTCATTCCTCACGGAAGTCCGAGGTTTCCTCGATAATGGCTTCCCAGCTCGGTGGGTTGGCAATGAAGGGCCAATCACTTGGCCACCTCGCACCCCAAACTTGCCATCACTGGTGATCTTTCTCTGACGTTTCATTAAAAACCGTGTGTATGTATCTCTCGTACCAAACAATTTAGACGACCTAAAAAATCGAATCTACGCCACCATTGCAGAAGTTATTCCGGATTTGCTGCAAGGACTGTGGAGAAAAATTGATTGTTGGTGGGATGTTTGCCGCGTCACAAATGGTAGTTTCATCGAACCAAAACGACACTTGACACTTTTATGTGAAACCTGAGGTGATTTGCTGAAAAATTACACTTATAGCCATTCTGTAAGTTAGGATAGTATACTGTCGATCGCGGTACGATGTGAAAAACCGAAGTGACGCCAGCACCAGCCATAGGGGGCGCAAAAATTGTGAGAATGGCTTCAACATAAGCCGAAACCTGTAAGTAAGCAAATATTATTGCGATCTCGACTGTTGATTTTAATCTAAGTATAGTATCAGATCGCTGTGCTCCACAGATAATATTGTCTAAATTTATGATCTGTAAGTCGTCTCAATAAATTTCTGTATCATTCCAAAGTTGTAAAGTCCTTTTTGTCTCAACCCGTACTTTGAGTTTATGTATCTTGAAACTGAGGGAGTCGATATTTTTTAATCTTGTCTCACTTTTTACTTTTACTAAACAGGAAATAATAGGAATAAATAACTGAAAATTGGTTATTTTAGAAACCTGTTGTTTTGAGCGGTTTTAACAGTCACGTTAAAATGGCTCGAAAAAACAACGATATAACCGAAAACCGGTTGTTTCAGTGATAACCGCCGTCAGTACGTACATAAGCCAGCAAGTCTCTGACCTCGGCGCGGCACATGGCAGTGTCCGGAGTTTGTTAGACCTCCACCTTGAGGTGTGTGCCCACTGCCGGGAGGTTGTGAGGGCCGTAATTGGTCGTCCAATTAAGGACTGGGGGTGTGTGCGGCCCCATTGTGAGGGGGCGGACAATGCGGTAACGCAGCCGGGCACGCCTCGAGGATCCTCAGGACATGGCTGCTGCCTGAGCCGACACGACGTGGGACGGCACAACGTGTGGCTACCGCCACGAGGTCAGGACACTACAGGGACGGGCGTTCGGGGCGAGCTCTACCCGTCACCACCGTGAAATGCTGCAAACCATGTAAGGTGTCAGGCAAATCCAACACCTTCCATGAAAACACTGACACGATAGCAAATCCGACAGTATGTCACATAGTTCCGAATAAACCCTGACATTAAATTAATCAAAGTAATACGATCAACGAGTGAGCAAATGGAATCCCACAGACTAACACAAGAACGCCTAAATGCATGTCATACCTTCCCACCGTGAAACAGACGCAGTTCTTAGGGGAGAAACGAGAACAGAAGCCGAGAGCAGAATCGTGTAGGCTAGGCGGCCCTACGATAAGGGACGGACACCCACGTCGCCAGCCGACCGCCAAAACCACCCCCCAGCCCATGTTAAAAGATAGAGCCCTCCAGAAGTACAGTATAGATCTTACGATAACACTAAAGGGGCCACACCAGCTGCAAGTTTTAGCGTGAGACTTTTTCACGTCTCTGTGACGTGGCAAACATTAAAAACATTTCCCCACCACGAAAAGCATAATGTTTCTCATTGGACAGAAGTTTTGTAGGCGGAGCTTAAGGTTAACATTGAGACTCTGATTGGTCAGTTGAAAACACAGCCAGATAGCTTTTCTAAAACCAACTTCGGTAAATTGTACTAAGGACAAGTTAGGAGAGAGTTGCTTCCGAGACGGCGAGGTGAATGGAGCTGCGCTGCCCGCCGCCCCCTGACGCTGCCTAACCAACGACAAGGTAATGAACTCACGCGATGCCGCATAACAGCGCATAAAGCTTCACTCGGAACTGCAGAAGTCTCATCTGTTACACCCTCTTTTTACGTAATGGTATTCACATTTGCTACATATGTTAAAATCTGAAACACGATGATTTTTCTCTTATATAATCATTGAGAAGCCACATCAGCCACTGTAATTTACGACAAGTTAAATAAGTAATTAAAGATAATTGAGGGTCACTGTAGACCATGTTGATAGTTTTCTCTTTTGCGAAACTTAATTTAAACCTAGATTATAGATGTGATATGGCATAGGTCATCCTTCGATGCATTATAGAACTTGGAAAACTTGGAAACCCATTCAGGGAATATTCGTTCACATTTTTGTTGAACGCAGTTGGTTTTTATCATCCTATATTAAAATATTTCCTTTTATCAATAGTGCAATTTATAAACAATGTTTTGTAAGTAGAATAAAATTTCCAATGGTAAACTTAACTGCTTTTTCGACGTTATTTTCCAGCTAACTAAAAATAGGAAAGCCTTGAACCCCTTCCACTAAATTTAGTTAGTATTAAGATTCTTTTACAGGGAGTGCAGTGGAGCTGACGCTGAAATCATTAAGTATTTGATTATATCATCGCTAGTCTCACTGAACTCTTCTGAACTCTAAATGCCATGTGTGGTCTTGCGTCTCCTTACCAGCAACAGGTCCCAGGTTCAATTTAGTCAATTCCCTAAAAAACACGCTCAGAGCGTCGTGGCGCGAAGGTGGTAGGGAGACACGACTTAGAACAAACAGACACCACGCAGAATGTTAGAACCACTTCAAAACTGACAACACGCATGGAAGGAGTTCGCATCTCCACAAAGGTATTTGGGAGATGACTGATTTTAAAAAATTAGGAACAAAGGTCAAATTTTTGTGAAATGACTGTATAAAAGTAAAAAATGAAACAGATGAAAGCAACATTTGAAGTCCATTCAAATGTTGCAGTACTAGTTGGAGACGATTTTAACCTACCGAGTATAGACTGCGATGTTTATGTATTCATTGCGGGGGGTGCAGACAGACAGTCGTACGAAGTACTTTGAAATACGTTTTGTGGAAACTGTCTTCAGCAGCTAGTTCTGCAGTCCACACGCATTGGAACTACCTTAGACCTTGTAGCTACAAACAGGGCCGACCTTATCGGCAACGTCAGTATAGAAACGGGGATTAGCGACCGTGATGTCATTATAGCAACTATGGTTACGGCACTTAAGAAATCAGTTAAGAAACGAAGTGTAACGTCTCCTGGAAAAATTTAGTGCAAAATATAAGCGAACTGTGTCAAAAATGATGTAAAAAAACACAGACACAGGACAAAGGAATTTTATCGGAGTTTGCAAATGGATTTACAAGTCGTATCTACAATACGACCAAAGCAAAGAATAATTAGAGACAGTTGTTTCATTTGTAACGTAGAGACTACTACTTTGTGCTCATTCTTCTTTGCGTCTTAGTGACACATAGGGTGTGGTATCTTGATGCTGTTATTTTGCTCGGTTGATAAAAGGTTTGTACTGCTGGAAATTACGTAACTGTTTTCTTTAAAATACGACTTACGTTTGTTAAAGAGGTATGTGATTTTATTTGTGTCAACATTAAGACCCTTTATCTGGTATTTGCAGAATTAATTTCATACGGATATTTTCATTTTGGCATTCATTACTGCTTGGATTACTAATCTGTTTAAATACGGCCGCAGTGGACAAATTATTCAGATGAAAACTACATCGTTATTCACGAGTTATTACGCAAGTACTACTAACAAGATTTACCAGAATTTCAGTAAATTTTAGATGTATCGGACTGAAGACTGCCAGAATTGACGCAGCAACTCTCTTCTTCTGTCAAAATACTAAAAGTAATCTTTGTTTGCGCAGAGGATACATTACATTAACAACACACATAAAGGATCATATTTTCCCTGTAACTGAGGAACATCAAGCTCTTGACCGAAAAACTTCTGTTATGTGAAGAGGGCAGGGTCTCGTTTAGATCATTGCCAGCGATTGTGAAGGAATCCTCCTTACTGTGACATGAAAAATTTTACTTAGGAATTCGTATAACAATGTTGTAATGCTATACTTCTTATAACTACGAGGGCATAAACTGTTGGCATTTTGTGTATAAAAGCCCGAACTGCAAATAACGTTAAACTATACGGCGAATATAATTTCTTATTATTATGTTAGTAAAAACCTTTCTAGAATTACACTAGGAAAGTGTGTCTACTAGAAACAGCAGCTAATCAGTTGCTAGCATCTCACTTGGTACACTGAGATCACTTACTTCCTTTAAGATCGACGTAGAGAAATTATAGGCTTAGTTTAAGCACATTTTAAATCGTGATCTGGAGAATTATGTGCCTGGTAAGTGGATCAAGGACGGGAAAGACCCTCCATGGTTTAAAAACGAGATTCGGAAAATGGTGATGAAGCAGAGGCTGTTGCACTCTCGGTTCAAAAGAGGACGTGCAAATGACGACAGGCAAGGGTTAGTAGAGACTCGTGCGTCTGTGAAATGATCGATGGGCGAAGCATAAAGCAAATACCACCGTCATACCTTAGCAAAAGATCTGGCACAGAACCCGAGAAAATTCTGCTCCTACTTAAAGTCGCTAACTGGGTCTTAGGCTTGCGTTCAGTTGCTCGTTGACCAGTCTGGAGTGGCAGCTGAAGATAGAAAATCGAAAGGCGAAGTTCTAAATTTCTTGTTTAAGAAGTCGATCACGCAGGAGAATCGTACAAACATTCCGTCATTTGACCATAGAACAGACTCCCGTGTTTACGATATAGTATTAAGCATCCATGGCGTAGAGGAACAACTGAAAGAGTTGAAAACAAATAAGTCATCAGATCCGGATGGAATCCCAATCCGATTTTTCAAAGAGAACTCCAAAAGCATTTGCCCGTTACAGAGCTTGCATTTATCGCTAATCTCTCGCCAAACGCAAACTCCCAAGCCACTGGGAAAAACCGCAAGTAACTCCTGTATACAAGAATGGTAAAAGAACGGACTCGCAAAATTGCAGACCAATATCCCTAACATCGGTTTGCCGTAGAATCCTTGAACACAGTCTCAGTTCGAATATAATAGATTTTCTTGAGACTGAGAATCTTATGTCCACGAATCAGGAGGAATTTAGAAAGCATCGCTGATGCGAAACCCCGCTTGCTCTTTTCTCACATGATATACTGCGAACTATGATTGAAGGGCAACAGGCAGATTCCATATTTCTAGATTTCTAGATTTCCGGAAACCGTTTGACACGGTGTCCCGTTCCTGGCTGTTAAAGAACATACGAGCATTTTGGGATAGGTCCAATATATGTGAGTGGCTCGAAGACTTCTTAAGAAATAGACCCTGTTATATTCTTCTAGACACCTAGTGTTTTTCAGAGGTAAGTGTATCGTCAGGATTGCCCCAGAGAAGTATGATAGGACCGATATTATTTATATGCATAAATGATTTGGCGGACAGGATGCGTAATAATCTGCGGTTGTTTGTTGAAGATGCTGCGGTATACGGTAAGGTGTCGAAGTTGAGTGATTGTGTAGGGATACAAGATGATTTCGACAAATTATGTGATGAACGGCAACTAGCTATTAATTGTTGGAAAATGTAAGTTAATGCGGAGGAACACGAAAAACAAACGAGTAGTGTTTGGATACAGAATTAGTTTAAAAAAATGTTCAAATGTGTGTGAAATCTTATGGGACTTAACTGCTAAGGTCATCAGTCCCTAAGCTTACACACTACTTAACCTAAATTATCCTAAGGACAAACACATACACACCCATGCCCGAGGGAGGACTCGAACCTCCACCGGGACCAGCCGCACAGTCCATGACCACAGCACCCCAGACCGCTCGGCTAATCCCGCGCGGCTACACCATTAGTAAATGACATACTTCACACAATCACGACGTTTAAATACGAGGGCGTAACGCTGGAAAGCGATATGAAACGGAACGAGAATGTGAGGATTGTGATATAGAAGGCGAATGGTCTACTAGGGCTTATTGAGAGATTTATAAGAAAGTGTGGTTCATCTGTAAAGGAGACCGCATATAGGACGCAAGTGCGACCAATTGTTGAGTACTGCTGGAGTGTTTGGGATCCGTACCAGGTCGCATTAAAGGAAGACATCGAAGCAGTTCAGAGGCGGGTTGCTGGATTTGTTACTGATAGGTTCGAACAACACGCAAGTGTCACGGACATGCTTCGGGGACTCAGTTGGAATCCCTGAGGGAAGCCGACATTCTTTTCGAGGAACACTGTAGAGAAAATTTAGAGAATCCGCGTTTGAAGCTGATTGCAGAACGATTTACGGTTTCCAACACATATTGCGCGTAAAGATCACAAACGTAAGATACGAGAAGTTAGGGCTCATACGGAGGCGTATAGACAGTCCATTTCCCTCGCTGTATTTGCGAGTGGAAGACGAAAGGAAATGATTAGTAATGCTACGGAGTACCCTCTGCCACGTGCCGTATTGTATTTGCAAACGTAGATAACTGATTTAAAAAATTAGGAGAAAAGGTCAAATGCTTTGTGCAATGACTGTCTAAAACCAAGAAATAAAACAGATTAGGGAAACATTTGAAGTTCATTCGAATGATGTCCGGACTGACGTGCACCAAATGAAGTGCCGACTGGGAATTTAATGTTCAGTGTTTAACTTTGAATTCTAAAGGGGAGGCGAGAGTCCTGTACCTTGGAAAACTTCTCACACTTCCACCTCTAGCTAGCCCTGTAGTAGAAGTTTAATTTATTACTACTTTCTGAAATGATATCATTCACTTTATGCGTTCTGCAGTCTTTTCCTGAAATTACAAAAACTATTCATGAAAAATAAGGTTTTTCCAAACGTGAAAAACTGAAAAACATGGTCATGTACCCAGGAACAAATATTCATATTTAAAAGTATTACAACGGAGAAAATATTGTCAGTACTGTCTGCATTTTGAAATAGGAACTATTAGCAGCTAACACAAATGTCTATTTACTACAAAAGCGAAAAATGTTAACATATCAAAGAGTCTCAATTCATTTGCAGATATCACTTGTTCCTTGGTAAAGAGAGCTTCCTGTTCAAGGAACAAGATGATTCGCGGCTCACTAAGTATGGCTTAACCACTCACACGTCATGTGACTGGTTTTAAAAATATACGACATTTCATCCACCATGAAACTCTCCAACCGAAGAAGTAACAATTTGTGTGAAATAGGTTTAATATACGTTACAAAGATTCAATATGCAGAACGCGTAATATTCACATTCTAATGTCTCACAACCACGAACACAGTAGTATTGACCGGCAATGAATATTCGTCTGCCCAAGATGAGCACAGCTGAAGCAGTTACTTTTTTTTTCAAAATTAGACCTGACGCTGGTCAGTTTGATACGACATTTCTCAATTTCCTACTCGTCGTTTGGCTATGAAAAATCTAACAAAATCGATTGTGCAATGTTCCCTCAGATTAATAACTAATTTGTTGTTAATTATCCGGCTTCCTTCCATGTAATTTATGTATTTATTTATTTATTTATTTATGTGTTGCGAAACTAGACATCACGCTGTTCAATTTGACGCTCAATCCGCCCATTTTCATTTTTCTTTTGTCTATGAAAATTTGGCCAGAACTGCATTGTGCAATTTTGTCTGACATAACTAAGTTTTTCTTCGTTGCTGTGATTATTATTAAAAGATAACCCCGTTTTTGCGAAAAAATGCCTCAGGTGGTCAATTTGATAACCCAACTGGCCTTTCCTCGCTCTTAGTTTGTCTATGAAAATTCAGACGAAGATCCACTGCGTAATGTCTAGGTAATGTCACTACGGTGTGTGCCTGCCACACCGGTCACCCGCGGAACGGACGTGTAAAGCGGGTTCCGGACCGACTAGGAGTTAGCGTTGTCGGTGCCCCGGTGTACGCAAACACCCATCGACGGCCACTAAGCGGCCTCACATGCGCCACCAAAGGTCGCGGTATGTGCGATTCTGATTTCTTCCGCATACCACGTGATGGAATATAGTCATCAATGTATCCTGGAGCTCGTGTACTATACAGGGTGTTACAACAAGGTACTGCCAAACTTTCAGGAAACATTCCTCACACACAAATAAAGAAAAGATGTTATGTGGACATGTGTCCGGAAACGCTTAATTTCCATGTTAGAGTTCATTTTATTTTGGTCAGTATGTACTGTACTTCCTCGATTCACCGCCAGTTGGCCCAATTGAAGGAAGGTAATGTTGACTTCGGTGCTTGTGTTCACATGCGACTCATTGCTCTACAGTACTAGCATCAAGTACATCAGTACGTAGCATCAACAGGTTAGTGTTCATCACGAACGTGGTTTTGCAGTCAGTGCAATGGTTACAAATGCGGAGTTGGCAGATGCCCATTTGATGTATGGATTAGCACGGGCAATAGCCGTGGCGCGGTACATTTGTATCGAGACAGATTTCCAGAACGAAGGTGTCCCTACAGGAAGACGTTCGAAGCAATTGATCGGCGTCTTAGGGAGCACGGAAGATTCCAGCCTATGACTCGCGACTGGGGAAGACCTAGAACGACGAGGACACCTGCAATGGACGAGGCAATTCTTCGTGCAGTTGACGATAACCCTAATGTCAGCGTCAGAGAAGTTGCTGCTGTACAAGGTAGCGTTGACCACGTCACAGTATGGAGAGTGCTATGGGAGAACCAGTTGTTTCCGTACCATGTACAGCGTGTGCAGGCACTATCAGCAGCTGATTGGCCTCCACGGGTACACTTCTGCGAATGGTTCATCCAACAATGTGTCAGTCCTCATTTCAGTGCAAATGGTGTCTTTACGGATGAGGCTTCATTCCAACGTGATCAAATTATAAATCTTTGCAATCAACATGTGTGGGCTGACGAGAATCAGCACGCAATTGTGCAATCACGTCATCAACACAGATTTTCTGTGAACGTTTGGGCAGGCATTGTTGGTTATGTCTTGATTGGGCCCCATGTTCTTCCACCTACTCTCAATGGAGCACGTTATCATGATTTCATACGGGATACTCTACTTGTGCTGCTAGAACATGTGCCTTTACAAGTGCGACACAACATGTGGTTCATGCACGATGGAGCTCCTGCACATTTCAGTCGAAGTGTTCGTACGCTTCTCAACAACAGATTCGGTGACCGATGGATTGGTAGAGGCGGACCAATTCCATGGCCTCCACGCTCTCCTGACCTCAACCCTCTTGACGTTCATTTAGGGGGACATTTGAAAGCTCTTGTCTACGCAACCCCGGTACCAAATGTAGAGACTCTTCGTGCTCGTGTTGTGGACGGCTGTGATACAATACGCCATTCTCCAGGGCTGCATCAGCGCATCAGGGATTCCATGCGACGGAGGGCGGATGCATGTATCCTCACTAACGGAGGACATTTTGAACATTTCCTGTAACAAAGTGTTTGAAGTCACGTTGGTACGTTGTGTTGCTGTGTGTTTCCATTCCATGATTAATGTGATTTGAAGAGAAGTAATAAAATGAGCTCTAACATGGAAAGTAGGCGTTTCCGGACGCATGTCCACATAACAAACACTCCTGGAAATGGAAAAAAGAACACATTGACATCGGTGTGTCAGACCCACCATACTTGCTCCGGACACTGCGAGAGGGCTGTACAAGCAATGATCACACGCACGGCACAGCGGACACACCAGGAACCGCGGTGTTTGCCGTCGAATGGAGCTAGCTGCGCAGCTTTTGTGCACCGCCGCCGTCAGTGTCAGCCAGTTTGCCGTGGCATACGGAGGTCCATCGCAGTCTTTAACACTGGTAGCATGCCGCGACAGCGTGGACGTGAACCGTATGTGCAGTTGACGGACTTTGAGCGAGGGCGTATAGTGGGCGGGCGGGAGGCCGGGTGGACGTACCGCCGAATTGCTCAACACGTGGGGCGGGAGGTCTCCACTGTACATCGATGTTGTCGCCAGTGGTCGGCGGAAGGTGCACGTGCCCGTCGACCTGGGACCGGACCGCAGCGACGCACGGATGCACGCCAAGACCGTAGGATCCTACGCAGTGCCGTAGGGGACCGCACCGCCACTTCCCAGCAAATTAGGGACACTGTTGCTCCTGGGGTATCGGCGAGGACCATTCGCAACCGTCTCCATGAAGCTGGGCTACGGTCCCGCACACCGTTAGGCCGTCCTCCGCTCACGCCCCAACATCGTGCAGCCCGCCTCCAGTGGTGTCGCGACAGGCGTGAATGGAGGGACGAATGGAGACGTGTCGTCTTCAGCGATGAGAGTCGCTTCTGCCTTGGTGCCAATGATGGTCGTATGCGTGTTTGGCGCCGTGCAGGTGAGCGCCACAATCAGGACTGCATACGACCGAGGCACACAGGGCCAACACCCGGCATCATGGTGTGGGGAGCGATCTCCTACACTGACCGTACACCACTGGTGATCGTCGAGGCGACACTGAATAGTGCACGGTACATCCAAACCGTCATCGAACCCATCGTTCTACCATTCCTAGACCGGCAAGGGAACTTGCTGTTCCAACAGGACAATGCACGTCCGCATGTATCCCGTGCCACCCAACGTGCTCTAGAAGGTGTAAGTCAACTACCCTGGCCAGCAAGATCTCCGGATCTGTCCCCCATTGAGCATGTTTGGGACTGGATGAAGCGTCGTCTCACGCGGTCTGCACGTCCAGCACGAACGCTGGTCCAACTGAGGCGCCAGGTGGAAATGGCATGACAAGCCGTTCCACAGGACTACATCCAGCATCTCTACGATCGTCTCCATGGGAGAATAGCAGCCTGCATTGCTGCGAAAGGTGGATATACACTGTACTAGTGCCGACATTGTGCATGCTCTGTTGCCTGTGTCTGTGTGCCTGTGTTTCTGTCAGTGTGATCATGTGATGTATCTGACCCCAGGAATGTGTCAATAAAGTTTCCCCTTCCTGGGACAATGAATTCACGGTGTTCTTATTTCAATTTCCAGGAGTGTATTTTCTTTCTTTGTGTGTGAGGAATGTTTCCTGTAAGTTTGACCGTACATTTTTGTAACACCCTGTATAGGCTCGCGCTGGGGCCCCGAAGGTCTTCATATCGTATGAGCGGCTCCTGGCAGCAACCGAGGCGTGGCCCACAGTCCACCGATCGCCGAAACGTCGACCCCTGGAAGTCTTCACGTCAACGGTCATCCCAGACTGTAACGTGGACTTCGACGGTGCTCATTCACTCTTACTCAAGTAACTATTTTGTTGATTAGCTTTTACGGCAGTGCCGAACTTCTGTCTTGCGTAGTGGTATTAAGGTGTGTTTGAATTGGAACAAGTTTCTGATTTAATTAAAAATGGTTCAAATGGCTCTGAGCACTATGGGACTTAACATCTGAGGTCATCAGTCCTCTAGAACTCAGAACTACTTAAACATAACTAACCTAAGGACATCATACACACCGATGTCCGAGGCAGGATTCGAACCTGCGCTCGTAGCGGTCGCGTGGTTCCAGACTGAAGCGCCTAGAACCGCTCGGCCACACCGACCGGCCTGATTTAATTACCTGAATGTGGGCCTCAGAAGTGACCATTAGCACGGTTAATTTATGTGTGTCTGAAGAATCTTTTTGGTTGGCAGTTAAACTTATAATAAAATCCTAATATGTGACTCGCAACTTTTTTTTCTGTTAATAGCCATTGGACATAGCATTATGGGGTCTCCTCCGCTCAATTATTTGACCAAAAATAGTCATTCGGATAGTAAAATATTGCGCGAATTATGCATAGCACGTCCTTTTTCAGGAATTTAACTGCTGAGTCAATTTACATGAATACTTGAAAACTGGAATAAATTCCTGTAACGCGTAGGGCTATACTTGAAGAAAGTAACTGCGCTAAGTGATAGTATCCTCTGAAACCTCAAATGTCACCTCACATCTTATTAATATAATTTTTGTTTCATTTCTAACACGAAAATTAATATATGAATTTGCCCCTAGAGTCAGTGTCCATCTGATTTCATTTTTCGGTTATAAAAGTTTTGTAAAAAAAAAGAGAATTGTTGAGAAAAATGTTGTTCTCCTCAGACTATCACGTGAGAAACGCATATTTTGCTACTGTGTGACCTTCCATTGTGTGTACGTGATCACAGTGTGACACGCAGGCGAAGACACAGTGCTGAAGAGACGCAGGCGCGGCAGGTCCAGAAGTCGCCGTCTGGTAGTGTTGGAAGTCAACGGTGGTCACAGAGGAGCGGGAGAGAGAATGGTGTGCAGTTACGGCAGAACAGACAAAATTTATCGCATGTGAAATTCATGTTGAAGGCGTAAGAAAGGCTCGAGCATTATCAGTGAATAATAGGCAAAGTACTGCGTTTATTGCAGCGTTCACCATAGTGTCTAGTGCGACTGACGAAGATGGTGTAATCGGTACTAGCTCTGTACACTCACGCTTGGTGTTAAGACTATAGTTGATCAATAATAATAATAATAATAATAATAATAAGATAGTCTCCCATCGGGCGCCTCCCCAGGTGGCGGATAGGGGAATGCTCTCCAGATATGGAGGGTACCGGGGAAATAAAATACCCGGGGTGGACCAAAACTATCAACCGAAATCCACTAACGTCTGCCTGGTATCCAGCGGTTAGGGGTCAGCGTCTGTTCGCCTAGATGGTGCGGCTGCAGCAACCTTCTTGATCTCAACAATCAAGTCGTATTCCTCGTGATCTTTCCTCGGAAGGACCACCACCAAGTTAGTTTTCAACTTGAAAACCAAACATGATGATAACACAAGGAATGAATCCACTACCCCGGGCACCAGTCGCAAGGCTGGCTTTACCTGGTCATCGGATTCCGGGGGACCAGGAGCATCATGTTACGCCTAAGGTTGAGAACCAGACGACGTCCAAATTATTACACACAAAACAAAGACACTTCATCGGTACACTTAATACTAATACTCTTTTCAAACTGGGCAAGATCAAACAACTTACAGACGTGCTGCAAAAATTCCAGATCAAAATCCTTGCAATCCAGGAAACACGATTTACGGATGAAAACCATTTTGATACGGACAACTACAGGATCTACAAAGGAAAACCAGCAGTTAAAACTAATGAGAAAGGACTCAAACAGTTTGGCACAGCATTTGCAGTCCACAAATCTATCAGAGACTCTGTCATTGACTTCCAGTCTGCCTCAGAACGTATATCAACGCTCTCCGTCAAATCGGCCAACAAAGCATATACCTTGATCAACGCACACGCACCCACAAATAACTATAACAAGAAGAACCGCCAGAAAGTGGATGACTTCTGGAATGACCTTGAAGAGACGACAAACAAAATTGCCAAACACCATGTAATAATCTTGTTAGGCGACTTTAACGCACAATTAGGTAAAGAGAAAAAATACAGGAAAATCACCGGAATCCATACAGCTCACAAGAGAACTAACAAGAATGGGGAAAGATTGATAAACTTTTGCGAAAATTTTGGCCTCATAATTATGTCAACACAATTCAAAAAACCCAACAAGAAACTGTATACTTGGAAGTCGCCCAACACAATGTTGGGTGAATTCCAGATAGATCATGTGGCCATCTCCAAGAGTAACACAGCAGAAATTCTGAATGTGAAAACGAGAAGAGGATTTTTTGACTCAGACCACCATCTCCTACAGATAAAGACCAGATTACAACCCAATAGAAAAAAGCCAAAACTAAACAAAGTGCTGAGACCAGACCCCGAATACATAAAACTCAACAAGGAAAACATCTTACAGGAAATTAGTCAGACAAACACCACAAACTGGACAGAACTTGTGGACGTCCTCAAATCCACGATGAAATTGGGTCAACCCCCTAGAAGGAGAAAACACAGGTGGTGGAATATAATATGTGACCAAGCAATAGAAGAAAGGACCAATGCCTGGAAAAACTTCAATAGTCACAAAACATCAGAAAAATGGCAACAATTTCTAGTAATCCGAAAACAAACATCGAAAACTATTCGGAGGGAAAAAAGAAATTATGACAAACGGCGACTAGATGAGATAGAACAAGATTTTAAGAAGAACAACACCAGGAATTTTTATAAGACGTTTAAAGAACATATTGCAGGATACCAGCCACCCAATCTTTGTTTCAAGAAACCGGATGGTTCACTAGAAACTAACACAAAGAATAACTGCCAAATCCTCGCAGACTATTTCAACAAACTTCTCAACTGCGAAAGACCTACAGAGGATATTCACTACGAGACGTCTACACCAAATCCTGACGCTAAACCGCCAACCATCAACGAAATAGTAGAAATTATCAAGACTCTGAAAAACAATAGAGCCCCAGGAGAAGATGGAATTATTGCAGAACTATGGAAACTAAATGACGAAAGATTAACAGGAAAAATTCACAAAATCATATTAAACATTTGGGAAACAGAACAGATCCCTTCTGAATGGAAATGCGCACTCATCCATCCACTCCACAAAAAAGGGGACAAAACTGAACCAAATAATTACAGGGGTATCTCACTCGTACCGGTCACATATAAAATCCTATCAAAAGTTCTCATGAATAGATTAGAAGAACAAGCTGACCCACAAATAGGAGAATACCAGGCTGGTTTTCGCAAGGGACGATCATGCATAGAGCAGATCTGGAATCTGAAAATGATTCTCCAGATGAGAAACACCCGAAACACAGTGGTTACTTTTGTAGATTTTAAAAAGGCCTACGACTCAATAGACAGAGTAGCGCTCTGCAAGACGCTGGAAGAATTCAGCATTGACAGAAAGACAAGAGCAATCATTCGGGAAACATTAACTGACACAATCTCCAAGGTTAAATTTATGGGGGATATCTCGGAACCATTTGAAATCCAAACTGGAGTGCGACAGGGTGACGGACTTTCACCATTACTCTTTAATATCATTCTTGAAAAAATTATCAGGACATGGGAAAAAGAAGTCAAAGGAATCCAAATTGGCATTAGAAAAGATAATAGATTCAATGTGAAGTGTTTAGCTTTTGCGGATGACCTTGCAATCCTCACAAATAATAGAAAAGAAGCTACTAACGCCATAGAGAAATTACACGAAATTGCACAAAGAACCGGCCTGCAAATCTCATATGAGAAAACCCAGTACATAGAAAGAGTGCCACAAGACAAATTGCCTATTGTGACAACCCATGGGAAAATTGTACAAGTACCACATTTTAAGTACCTGGGAGAAATCATCCAGCCATCAGGGATCAACCTAAAGGCCAATGAGGAAAGAATAAAAAAACTACAGAAAGCATATAAACTCACGTGGAACTATTATAACAAAAAGTCCATATCCATTAACGCAAAATTGAGGCACTACAACACCGTCGTACTTCCGGAGGCACTGTATGCATCTGAAACAACACAAATAGGTGGGCAAACTAAAATCAAAGAAATAGAGAAACAAGAAAGGAAAATTCTCAGGAAAATTTTTGGCCCGATACAAGAGCAAGGAATCTGGAAGAAGAGACCAACATCAGAATTATATAAATACACAGACAAGATTACAGATACAATAAGGAAAAAAAGAATGCAGTTCTACGGACATATCCACAGGATGAATGAAAACAGAATTTCAAAGCGAATTCTTAAAGTCATCAACTCAGGCAGGGGAAAAACAAAATGGATAAAAGAAGTTGAAGAGGACCTCAGACAAGCACACATAACAGTAAATTATGCAGAAAATAGAACTGAATTCAGGAACATCATCAAAAAACATAAATTTGACACCACAACACAGAAGAGAACAGGATGCAAATGGACAGCGGAGCGAAAGAAACAACACAGTGAACACATGAAGAAAATTTGGGCTCAGAAAAAACATAAACAATCATCATAAAGGAATTCAAGTTCAAACGCTCTCTTAAATGGGAATAATCGAAAATAATAATAATAATAATAATAATAATTAATAATAATAATATACATAATAACGAGAACAATGATACACTTCTAATTTAACATAATCACATAATAATTTAACATAATCACCTTTCCACAAATACCACCTTTATGGTGGCCCGGGAAAAGAATAGGCCTCCGGTATGTTCTGCCAGTCGTAAAAGGCGACGAAAAGAACAAACCACTAATAGGGCTAACCCCCCTTTTAGTGTGATTAGTTGGTTCAGGACAGAACTAAAGAAGCCTCGGACAAGCGCCGTCTTGGTCGGGGACGACGCTTGAACCCTATGCCCGCCCACAATGGTAACGACACTGCTAGCCAACTGGAAAATGATTTAAATCCAAATAGAGGTGTTTTGCAGGATATGCTTCCTGCAACCACCCTAGAAGGAAAACAAAGACAGAGGATGAGATGGTCAGATGAAGTTAATCGACACCTCATGTTCTGTTATTACCAAGCAACAAACCTAGGAACCAACACAACTGGATACAGATCACAAGTATACACAACATTTATTACCAGATACCCAGAATTAAAATTTTTAACAGAACAACGACTAGCTGATCAGATCCGTGTAATAATCAAAAATAACAGGATACCCCAGTCAGAATTAGAAAATATCAAACAACAAGTACAACAAATACTGGAACAAAATAATGTGCAATCAGAAGAAGAAGAAAATACAGTAATGGACTCAAACATCCCAGAGCAAACAAACAAAGAACAACACGCACCAATTAAACAATCAGAGGAAAACGAAATCTTAAGACAGCCACCAGAACAAGTACAAATAGAACACGAAGTGACACACATGTTAGATATAGAAGAAAAATTTCAGCTAACATATATAGAATACAAAGACACAAATACAGACATTAGACCATTCTTGCATAGACCACCAAATAACCCACAAGTCGAAACAATAATAAAAACTATCAACACAATCATACACAACAAAATAAATGAAAACACAACTATGGAAGAGTTACAACTACTGGTTTATATAGGAGCACTCACTACACTAAATATACACACTAGACAGAGATCAGAACCAACCAACACACAGAAGAAACCCACAAAACCAGCATGGCAACACAGGCTACAGATCAGAATAGAAAAACTGAGAAAAGACATCGGACAGCTAACACAATTTATAAGAAATGAAATCTCGGAAAAAAAACGAAAAAGGTTAGGTAAAATCTCACAACAAGAAGCGACAGAGCAATTAGACGAAAAGAAGCAGAAATTACAAGCATTAGCCAAACGACTCAGAAGATACAAAAAAAGTGAAAATAGAAGGAAACAAAACCAAACATTCAACACAAACCAAAAGAAATTTTACCAGACAATAGATAACACACACATTAAAATAAACAATCCACCAAACATAACAGACATGGAACACTTCTGGAGCAACATATGGTCAAACCCGGTACAACATAACAGGCATGCACGGTGGATACAAACAGAAACAGACACATACAAGATGATACCACAAATGCCTGAAGTGATAATTTTGCAACATGAAGTCACCCAAGCAATTAATTCTACTCACAATTGGAAAGCCCCTGGAAATGATAAAATAGCAAATTTCTGGTTAAAGAAGTTCACCTCAACACATTCACATCTAACTAAATTATTTAACAGTTACATTGCAGACCCATACACATTCCCTGATACACTTACACATGGAATAACTTATCTGAAACCTAAAGATCAAGCAGACACAGCGAACCCAGCTAAATATCGCCCCATAACATGCCTACCAACAATATACAAAATATTAACTTCAGTCATTAAACAGAAATTAATGACACATACAACACAGAACAAAATTATAAATGAAGAACAAAAAGGCTGTTGCAAAGGAGCACGAGGATGTAAAGAGCAACTGATAATAGATGCAGAGGTGACATATCAAGCTAAAACTAAACAAAGGTCGCTACACTACGCATACATTGATTACCAAAAAGCTTTTGATAGTGTACCCCACTCATGGTTACTACAAATATTGGAAATATACAAAATAGATCCTAAATTGATACAGTTCCTAAACATAGTAATGAAAAATTGGAAAACCACACTTAATATCCAAACAAATTCAAATAATATCACATCACAGCCAATACAGATTAAGCGTGGAATATACCAAGGAGACTCATTAAGTCCTTTCTGGTTCTGCCTTGCTCTGAACCCACTATCCAACATGCTAAATAATACAAATTATGGATACAATATTACTGGAACATACCCACACAAAATCACACATTTGCTATACATGGATGATCTAAAACTACTGGCAGCAACAAATCAACAACTCAACCAATTACTAAAGATAACAGAAGTATTCAGCAATGATATAAGTATGGCTTTTGGAACAGACAAATGTAAGAAAAATAGCATAGTCAAGGGAAAACACACTAAACAAGAAGATTACATATTGGATAACCACAGCGACTGCATAGAAGCGATGGAAAAAACGGATGCCTATAAATATCTAGGATACAGACAAAAAATAGGAATAGATAATACAAATATTAAAGAAGAACTAAAAGAAAACTATAGACAAAGACTAACAAAAATACTGAAAACAGAATTGACAGCAAGAAACAAGACCAAAGCTATAAATACTTATGCCATACCAATATTGACCTACTCATTTGGAGTAGTGAAATTGAGTAACACAGACCTAGAAGCACTCAATACACTTACACGATCACAATGCCATAAATATAGAATACATCACATACATTCAGCAACAGAAAGATTCACATTAAGCAGAAAGGAAGGAGGAAGGGGATTTATCGATATAAAAAACCTACATTATGGACAGGTAGACAATTTAAGAAAATTCTTTATAGAACGAGCAGAAACTAGCAAAATACACAAAGCAATCACTCATATAACTACATCGGCTACACCACTACAATTTCATAACCACCTCTACAACCCTTTAGACCACATAACATCAACAGATACGAAGAAAGTAAATTGGAAAAAGAAAACACTTCATGGCAAGCACCCGTATCATCTAACACAGCCACACATCGATCAAGACGCATCCAACACATGGCTAAGAAAAGGCAATATATACAGTGAGACAGAAGGATTCATGATTGCAATACAGGATCAAACAATAAACACCAGGTATTACAGCAAGCATATTATTAAAGATCCCAATACCACAACAGATAAATGCAGACTTTGTAAACAACAAATAGAAACAGTAGATCACATCACAAGCGGATGTACAATACTAGCAAATACAGAATACCCCAGAAGACATGACAATGTCGCAAAAATAATACATCAACAGCTTGCCTTACAACATAAACTTTTAAAACAACAAGTTCCTACATACAAGTATGCACCACAAAATGTACTGGAGAATGATGAATACAAATTATACTGGAACAGAACCATTATAACAGATAAAACAACGCCACATAACAAACCTGACATCATACTCACCAATAAAAAGAAGAAATTAACACAACTAATCGAAATATCCATACCCAATACAACAAATATACAAAAGAAAACAGGAGAAAAAATTGAAAAATACATCCAACTGGCTGAGGAAGTCAAAGACATGTGGCATCAGGATAAAGTTGACATCATACCAATTATACTATCAACTACAGGAGTCATACCACACAATATCCACCAGTACATCAATGCAATACAGCTACATCCAAACACATATATACAACTACAGAAATCAGTAATTATTGATACATGTTCAATTACCCGAAAGTTCCTAAATGCAATATAACACATACCGTACAGTTAATAGGAAGTGACGCTTGATCAAGGTCCGCGTCACTTTCCATTCTCAACCAGACTTAACGTCTGAGAAAGTAAAGAAATAATAATAATAATAATTAATAATAATAATATACATAATAACGAGAACAATGATACACTTCTAATTTAACATAATCACATAATAATTTAACATAATCACCTTTCCACAAATACCACCTTTATGGTTTACAATGACGATACCATGACAGTAGCGATGTCCTCAACTAGGTTTCGGTACCGTGATGCACAGTAAAACAGCTCACACTGTTGACATGGTCCAAAAATTGTTATTTCCGGTGCGGAGGGCAGATCAACAGACATTTTTAAAATGAAGAAAATGGTAGTCAACATTTAAGAATAGACATTGCGTGTCTTAGATTCTTTTATTACTATTATCCAGTCAGATTGTACCAAAAGACTGCTTCTTCGCTTCCTACAGCCATTCTGCTCTTCTAATAATAGTGACTCGGCTATGTTTTCTAAATGACTGTTGCTTAATCGTGCGTATAGCTTATAAAAGTTAAAAGGATGACTTATTTAGAGTAGTTTTCCAGTTATTACAATCTCCTGTCCTACAGAACGGAATTACTTCAGCTGTTGTCCAGTTGTATTGTATTACCATCGTTTTATAGCAAGTGTTCAATACTTTCAGTAATTTTAGTCTAGCAGTGGTCCTAGATATTTTAGTAAGTCTGTGTTAACTCTCTCAGGTCCTTTGGCGTTTCTACAGTACTTTCCATTTGTCTTAGGACTTCACGCAGCTCGTCATGGTTATCTCGCTTCCTTGGTATATTTGGCTGTATCCTTTAAACGAAAACAGTCCTGAAAAGGGCCAAACTCTCACCACCACTGCATGACTAAAAAATGAGAACCGAAGAATTTAAGGCGTGGTGTTACAGAAGGATGCTGAAAATTGAGTTGACTCTTAAGATTCACTTTTCACACGATATCCTACGAACTATGGAAGAACGGCAACAGGCAGATTTCTCCTATTAGTCCATCTCCTCCGTTCCACTCTTTCTGCCACCACCTCCACCCCCGTCTCTGTCCATCTACTCCTGTCCCTGTCTGTCCCTGACCATATTCTCCTTCCCTCTCTCAGTGTTAATCTCCTCCATTTTGCTTTGTCCATCTACTCTTTGCCCTCTCTCTGCTCATCTTCTACTCCTCCCACACTCTGTCCCTTTCACGGTCCCTCCTCTCGCTCTTCACCGCCTCCTCTCCCCCCTCTCTGTCCATCTCCTCCTCCTCTTTCCTTTCTCTGTCCATCTCCTCCCTTTCCCTTTCTCTGCCCATCTCTACACATTATCATTATCACCTCAATAGAAGGCTTGTGGTTCTTATGCTCACATCATTTCTTTTCATAACGTAACAATTATGTGTATGTACCAAATTTTGTAGCAATCGTTCCAGGGATTTAGGATGAGTTTTTTGCCCGTGGGGTTGCGCATTTAACGTCTTTCACATGAATATTTCAACTGTCTCTCCAGCGGAACACGGCATGCAGTTCCATTTCAAAGCAGCTCAGTATTTATGACATCTTTTCTCCCGAACATTGTGTCGTACAATGACATAAGTTTGCAGGTACATCCAATGGTATACAATCGTACGATGATATAATCCTACTGGTACATTCAGTGATATAAGTAAATATCTTCTGCAAAATATGTCGCGAATACATTGAGCAGTAAAGAAGTAATAAATTAAAACGTCATGCTTCGTGTGGCAGTTTTACTGCATGAACATCGAAATGTAGGAAGAGACGAACTTTGTTTCTTTTCATCATTTTGTAGGTGTTTCTTATTCACCCGCAGTGATTCTTTTCAGACAGTATGTGGTATGTGTACCAAGTGTGGCTGAAATCGGTCAGTGATTTAAAAGCAGATGTGGAACACACACACGCACAGTATCTGTGCATTTCAGAAAATCTTTCGACACGGTACCCCCTGCAGACGTTTAACGAAGGTACGAGCATATGGTGTAGTTCTCATATGTGAGTGGCTCGAAGGTGTCTGAAGTAATACGACCCAGTACATTGTCTTCGACGGTCAGTGTTCATCACGGACAGAGGTACCGTCACGAGTGGCTCAGGGAAGTGCCATAGGATCGCTTACCCTGTGTTTACATGAATGAACTGACGGACAGGGTGAGCAGCAATGTCCAACTATTTGCTGATGACGCTATAGCGTACTGGAAAGTATCGTCGTTGAGCGACTGCAGGAGAATACAAAATGACTTAGCCAAAATTTCTACAATGAATGGCAGCTAGCTCTAAATGCAGAAAACATGATATTAGTAGGAACTACAATTCCGTAATGTTCGAATACAGCATTGGTAATGTGAGCTTGACACAGTCACGTCGTGCAAATATCTGGCGTAACACAGCAAAACGATACGAAGTGGAACGGAGCACGCAAAGTCAGCAGGCGAATGGTCGACTTCCGTTAATTGCGAGACTTTTAGGAAAGTATAGCTCATATATGAGAAAGATTCTTGAGTCCGGCTCAAGAGTTTGAAATCCTACCAGGTCATATTGAAGGAATACCTGGAAGTACACTACTGGCCATTAAAATTGCTACAACATGAAGATGACGAGCTACAGACGCGAAATTTAACCGACAAGAAGAAGGTGCTGTGATATACAAATGATTAGCTTTTCAGAGCATTCACACAAGGTTGGCGCAGGTGGCGACACCTACAACGTGCTGACATGAGGAAAGTTTCCAACCGATTTCTCATACACAAACAGCAGTTGACCGGCGTTGCCTGGTGAAACGTTGTTGTGATGCCTCGTGTAAGGAGGAGAAATGCGTACCATCACGTTTCCGACTTTGATAAAGGTCGGATTGTAGCCTATCGCGATTGCGGTTTATCATATCGTGACATTGCTGCTCGCGTTGGTCGAGATACAATGACTGATAGCAGAATATGGAATCGGTGGAATCAGGAGGGTAATACGGAACGCCGTGCTGGACCCCAACGGCCTCGTATCACTAGCAGTCGAGATGACAGGCATCTTATCCGCATGGCTGTAACGGATCGTGCAGCCACGTCTCGATCCGTGAGTCAACAGATGTGGACATTTGCAAGACAACAACCATCTGCACGAACAGTTCGACGACGTTTGCAGCAGCATGGACTATCAGCTCGGAGACCATGGCTGCGGTTGCCCTTGACGCTGCATTGCAGACAGGAGCCCCTGCGATGGTGTACTTAACTACGAACCTGGGTGCACGAATGGCAGAACGTCATTTTTTCGGATGAATTAAGGTTCTGTTTACAGCATCATGATGGTCGCATCCGTGTTTGGCGACATCACGGTGAACGCACATTGGAAGCGTGTATTCGTCATCGCCATACTGGCGTATCATCGGGCGTGATGGTTTGGGGTGCCATTGGTTACACGTCTCGGTCATCTCTAGTTCGCATTGACGGCACTTTGAACAGTGGAAGCTACATTTCATATGTGTTACGACCCGTGGCTCCACCCTTCATTCGATCGCTGCGAAACCCTACATTTCAGCAGGATAATGCACGACCGCATGTTGCAGGTCCTGTACGGGCCTTTCTGGATACAGAAAATGTTCGACTGCTGCCCTGGACAGCACATTCTCCAGATCTCTCATCAATTGAAAACGTCTGGTCAATGGTTGCCGAGCAACTGGCTCGTCACAATACGCCACTCACTACTCTTGATGAACTGTGGTATCGTGTTGAAGCTGCATGGGCAGCTGTACCTGTACACGCCATCCAAGCGCTGTTTGACTCAATGCCCAGGCGTATCAAGGCCGTTATTACGGCCAGAGGTGGTTGTTCTGGGTACTGATTTCTCAGGATCTATGCACCCAAATTGTGTGAAAATGTAATCACATGTCAGTTCCAGTATAATATATTTTTCCAATGAATACCCGTTTATCATCTGCATTTCTTCTTGGTGTAGCAGTTTTAATGGCCAGTAGTGTAATTCAGTTGCTTCCTGCTAGATTTGTTACTGCCAGGTCAAATCAGCACAATTATTACGGAGATGCTTTGTGAACTCAAGTGGGAATGCCTGGAGGAAGTCGACGTTCTTTTAGCGAAAGGCTATTGAAAATTAGAGAACCAGAAATTGTAGGTGACGACAGAACGAGCCAACAGCCGCCAACTTAATGTTTCATGTAAGGACTACGAAGACAAGGTAAGAGAAAGAAGGGCGCATACGAAGGCATCTAGACAATCGTTTTTCCCACGCTTCATCTGCGAGTGGAATAGGAAAGATACACTCCGCCATGCACCGTATGGTGGCTTGGGAAATATGTATGTAGATATAGATCCCACATCATCAGCCATCCGCCTTATATACGAGTACATTCATATCTGACCGGTCCCTGTATTCGGCCGGAGAGAAGACTTTATGTTGAGTGGAAAAATTGACTCTCCTGGAACTCTTCCGATATTTATGACTGACATAGCAAGAGTTTTGGGACAGAAAGGATTGTTGCCGGCTGTAAAGACATTGCTTTCCCCGAAAGTCGATAAGATTCTTTTTCTTTTGTGCATTACCTAGTCATAGTACGTATGTATCATTTATTTCAACTATTCTTTATTTGTTAATACGTCACATTGTTTCTTCATTCATTTGCTACTGTTTTATAGTTTGTATTGTACGAATATGAATGTTCTGGTTTTATATGCTTTGTAAATCTTTGGTTAGGCTAGGAGAAGTACTGTGTCAGAGAGAGAGAGAGAGAGAGAGAGAGAGAGAGAGAGAGAGAGAGAGAGCGAACGACTATTCATAGGGGGCGTGCGAGTTGTTGTGGTATCGTGGCCGGTTCGCGGGTGGAGAAACGTTGCAAAGTTCGGCGTGAAAGACGGTGATACGTGGAGGAACAATTAATTACAGTGGGTCCGCTGTGTTAATAGGAGATCGTGCATTATTAAGTCAGCAGTAAAACCTGAAAAGTATATAGAGTGTTTGCGGTGACGATTTTACATACTGTGTGAACTTATGACAATTAGCCGTGAACCAGACACCATTGTCGTGTGGAGACACTAACTGTTAGAATTGCGTGAAAGTGGAACAAACCGAAACGTTAAGTAAAAGAACAGTGCTGTTATTTGATCAAGAAACATTTATTATATCATCCAAACTGTCTTAAAGACGACGACGTAAATTGAACTGATGTTTAACGGACTGTTATAGTGATAAACACATGGGACTGTTTTCCTGTGGCATCACGGTTAAAGAACTGTGCGAAGTATTGGCATTAACCGGCTATATATCGTAAATACTAAAGACATTGCATAATTCCAACATACCCGCACCGCGTGATTAATAAACTTTTACTAATAAAACGTCGCGCGCGTAACGACAACGCACACACTAGAACTATTATTATCGCGCCAGTGCTGCCAGCTGATTCGACTACAACGGAGACGTGGACCACCGCCGTAACTGGAATATTAATGAAACAGGAGGATCCATCATTATCTTCACGCCACGAACCAGGATTAACTTCACAGATCGTCCGCGCGGACCACCGCTGACGTCATCGCACAGCCTGCAGCAACAGTTGAGACATTAAAAGAAAATTATTACGCCCTCTCTCACTTCAAAATTAAAGACAATTGCAGTTAAATTATCTATTTTAAAAATACTGTCACAATATCAAGGTTCAATTTTGTTTAGTTCCAATAAATATGCTTTCCATTATTTCGTCTAGTTGACAGTGTTGAAAACCCGCCAAATTAAAGTTCAATTAATAATTTTCATTCAAAATTCTTCTCAGACGCTTTGCTGCCCATCATAATTTTATTTTAATGTTTGGGTGTAACGGCTTTTGGAGGGAGTACATATTTTATTTTTTGTGTAGTAAAATTAGCTACCATAACATTATTCACGGTAAATGATGACAGCCAAAACAGTTGTAGGATAAAGATTTAATAAAATTCTTGACCACGGTTTCGGTATATCTAAATACACCTTCATCAGAAGTAAAACACACTATAGACGAAGTACTGATGCTAAGCTGTGTTCGCTTCGACCCTCTGTCCATTATCATGTTGTATAAATGGAGATAATGTTTTAACTACTGACGACGCCTTTGGCACAATTGTTTTATGGATCTCCATTGCAGGGTGTAATTTTAGTGTATTTTACTTCTGATGAAGGCATATTTAGATATACCGAAACAGTGGTCAAGAATTTTAATAAATCTTTATCCTGCAACTGTTTTGGCTGTCATCACTTACCGTGAAGAATTTCAACAGTTGCTGTTTCAGCCATGTTTAAAATCTTGTACCATAAAATTACGTATATTATCAGCTGATACTGTCCGCCATTACTGCTTGAAAACTAACCAATAGTATTTGTGCATGTATTTTCTCATTGGCTGTCAGCTTCAAAACAAAATTACGTATTTCGTGGGCATCTAGCAGATGCGCGATGTCTATGTAGGCCCCCCTACAATATTTTTTTTTTTACTTTTGCAGGTTTACTGGAATTATATTGGCTTTAATTGTTCATTTGGCGCCATTAAAGTGATTTACCGCATCTATATAATAATTGTACTGAATTACCTAATTTATTTTATTACGTAAACATTGGCATACCATATTTAAAAAAATGGTTCAAATGGCTCTGAGCACTATGGGACTTAACACCTTAGGTCATCAGTCCCCTAGACTTAGAGCTACTTAAACCTAACTAACCTAAGGACATCACACACATCCATGCCCGAGGCAGGATTCGAACCTGCGACCGTAGCAGTCCCGCGGTTCCGGACTGCAGCGCCTAGAACCGCACGGCCACCGAGGCCGGCATACCACATTTAGATTAAAATTGACGTCTTATTGGCCCCACATAAGATTCTGCACGTTCTGACAAAGACTATGCCAAATTTTTTTTTTCGTCCATGACTAATAGGGGTAGTCAGATTCCTTGTATAGGTCATGTTTCATTATTTAAAAGGTCTTTTTTTTTCAGAAGTAGAGAACCAGAGTCTTTACACGGCCGCCTATACAACACGAGAAATAGTCCATGATGAAGACGTGGCTGACGAGTTAGTGAGTAAAGTTACTACTTTCATTTCTAATTTACTCGAACTTAATAACCTTTCGTCTTTTGTCTTTGGTCTACTGTACGCTGTGAACAGTACCGATAGCTCGCGCCACAGGAATCGAGTGGCCGACGCCGAGTCGCAAGTTCGATTGAGGGCCAGTCCGTTTGATAAGCAATCGTTCTCGGAAATTAGAAGGCAGAGGCTGAAGCTTGTATAACTATTATTACAGAACAGAATCCACACTGAACAATTTCTGAACCATACAAAGAGTCCCGTACATAGCAACGCACTTCCTTCCATTTCTTTAAAACGTGAGTTAATTGAGTTAACAAAAAAAAATAAAAAAATAAAAAATGAAAATAAAATCTGTGAGATAACTTCTGAGTGTATTCTGTAAACAAAACGGGCGCGCCCATGAGAAGGGCGACTCCTTCGAGCAGTGTCTAGCAGCGGCCAGAAACCTACCGCCCAGGTCGCCCCCAGCGGTGTGCCACGCCTTCTACCGCACTCTAACAGAAATGTTCATACGCTTATGCAGGGTGATGCAGGAACAACAAAAACAACAAAAAAGAACGAGTACTCTTTTGTGTGTATATATGTGAGAAAGTGTGTGTGTGTGTGTGTGTGTGTGTGTGTGTGTGTGTGTGTGTGAGAGAGAGAGAGAGAGAGAAAGAGAGAGAGAGAAAGAGAGAGAGAGAGAAAGAGAGAGAGAGAGAGAGAGAGAGAGAGAGAGAGAGAGAGAATATTGACACTAGTTTTTGAATTGACAACACATGCAAGCAAAAATACACCTGGAATGAAGTTGTCACTCTCCAGCAGAGTATGCGCTGGTATGAAGCTTCCCGACAGATTATATCTGTGCGCCGGACCGAGACTCTAACTCGGGACCTTTACCTTCTGCGGGAAAGTGCTCTACCGACTCTTTTTTTAATTAATCTCATTTTGTTCGTTAATGTTCGTTGCACTTGTTCGGGGCGGACGTCCATATGACTGAGATACCCAAGCACGACACATGGCGCGCCCTCACAACTTCAATTCCGCAGCACAGCATTTGACCGCCAAAGGGAAAGGTCCCGTGTTCGAGTCTCGACCCGACTTATTGTTTTAATCTGCCAGGAACTTTCAAAAATACACCTGCATTCTTATTAATTTTCATTTATATTATGTTGTACTTAACATTCGGTTGTCATGCCTAATATTGTAAAATGATCTCTGTATGAATAAACAACTACATGACGAAGTTGCCTCGATGAAATGTAGTGACGTTTACGGAACTTGATTCAGCGGCAGACCGAGAAACCTTAGTTCACCACTTCTACTGGATAAACATGAAGTATCACAAAATATACAAGTCTTATCAAAAATAAATTCAGAAAGGTATAAAGTTTCTCTTTTGTTTTCCAGCATCCTTTCTGTTTTGAGTGAGGGAGGAAAAGAGATTGACTTCGTGAGGCGTACAGATACGTCCGAATATGGAAATCAGACTTCTCACTAATGAGCTGCGTGAACAAAACGCAACCTGTTCCGACTCTGTTGATCAATCATCATCATCATCATCATCATCATCATCATGATTTAAGACTGATTATGCCTTTCAGCGTTCAGTCTGGAGCATAGCCCCCTTATAAAATTCCTCCACGATCCCCTATTCAGTGCTAACATTGGTGCCTCTTCTGATGTTAAACCTATTACTTCAAAATCATTCTTAACCGAATCCAGGTACCTTCTCCTTGGTCTGACCCGACTCCTCCTACCCTCTACTGCTGAACCCATGAGTCTCTTGGGTAACCTTGCTTCTCCCTTGCGTGTAACATGACCCAACCATCTAACCCTGTTCGCCCTGACTGCTACATCTATAGAGTTCATTCCCAGTTTTTCTTGATTTCCTCATTGTGGACACCCTCCTGCCATTGTTCCAATCTACTAGTACCTGCAATCATCCTAGCTACTTTCATATCCGTAACCTCAACCTTGTTGATAAGGTAACCTGAATCCACCCAGCTTTCGCTCCCATACAACAAAGTTGGTCGAAAGATTGAACGGTGCACAGATAACTTAGTCTTGGTACTGACTTCCTTCTTGCAGAAGAGAGTAGATCGTAGCTGAGCGCTCACTGCATTAGCTTTGCTACACCTCGCTTCCAGTTCTTTCACTATGTTGCCATCCTGTGAGAATATGCATCCTAAGTACTTGAAACCGTCCACCTGTTCTAACTTTGTTCCTCCTATTTGGCACTCAATCCGTTTATATTTCTTTCCCACTGACATTACTTTCGTTTTGGAGATGCTAATCTTCATACCATAGTCCTTACATTTCTGATCTAGCTCTGAAATATTTCTTTGCAAACTTTCAATCGAATCTGCCATCACAACTAAGTCATCCGCATATGCAAGACTGCTTATTTTGTGTTCACATATCTTAATCTCACCCAGCCAGTCTATTGTTTTCAACATATGATCCATAAATAATATGAACAACAGTGGAGACAGGTTGCAGCCTTGTCTTACCCCTGAAACTACTCTGAACCATGAACTCAATTTACCGTCAACTCTAACTGCTGCCTGACTACCCATGTAAAGACCTTTAATTGCTTGCAAAAGTTTGCCTCCTATTCCATAATCTCGTAGAAGAGACAATAAAGTCCTCCTAGGAACCCGGTCATATGCCTTTTCTAGATCTATAAAGCATAGATACAATTCCCTGTTCCACTCATAACACTTCTCCATTATTTGCCGTAAGCTAAAGATCTGGTCCTGACAACCTCTAAGAGGCCTAAATCCACACTGATTTTCATCCAATTGGTCCTCAACTAATACTCGCACTTTCCTTTCAACAATACCTAAGAAGATTTTACCCAAAAGCTGATTAAAGAGATACCTTTGTAGTTGTTACAATCTTTTCTGTTTCCATGTTTAAAGATTGGTGTGATTACTGCTTTTGTCCAGTCTGATGGAACCTGTCCCGACTCCCAGGCCATTTCAATTATCCTGTGTAGCCATTTAAGACCTGCCATTCCACTGTATTTGATGAGTTCCGACTTAATTTCATCCACCCCAGCTGCTTTGTTGCACTGCTATCTATTGACCATTTTCTCCACTTCCTCAAATGTGATCCTACTTCCATCATCATTCCTATCCCATTCTACCTCGAAATCTGAAACATTACTGATCGTATTTTCACCTACATTGAGCAACTCTTCAAAATATTCCCTCCATCTGCCCAAGGCATCCACAGGATTCACCAGCAGTTTTCCTGACCTGTCCAAAGACTTGTCATTTCCTTCGTACCTCCCTTTCGAAGACTGCTAATTACACTCCAGAATGGTTTTCCAGCAGCTTGACCCATAGTCTCCAACCTGTTTCCAAAGTCTTCCCAAGATTTCTTCTTGGATGCTGCAATTATCTGTTTGGCTTTGCTTCTTTCTTCAACATAACTTTCTCTGTCTACCTGAGTTCTAGTATGTAGCCATTTTTGATACGCCTTCTTTTTCCTTTTACAGGCTGCCTTGACTGTGTCATTCCACCAAGCTGTTTGCTTCATCCTACTTTTACACACTACTGTTCCAAGACATTCCTTAGCCACTTCTAGTACAGTGTCCCTGTACCTTGTCCATTCCTTTTCCAATGACTGTAATTGACTACATTCAACTAACTGGTACCTTTCTGAGATCGCTGTTATGTACTTGTGCCTGATTTCCTTATCCTGAAGTTTCTCCACTCTTATCCTCCTACATATGGACCTGACCTCCTGCACTTTCGGCCTCACAATCCCAATTTCACTGCAGATTAAATAATGATCAGTGTCATCAAAGAATCCCCTGAATACACGTGTGTCCCTCACAGCCTTCCTGAATTCCTGATCTGTTATTATATAGTCAATGACAGATCTGGTTCCCCTGCCTTTCCAAGTATACCGGTGAATGTTCTTATGTTTAAAAAAGGAATTTGTGATTACTAAGCCCATACTGGCACAGAAATCCAAGAGTTGTTTCCCGTTCCTGTTGGCCTCCATATCCTCTCCAAATTTACCCATAACCTTTTCATACCGTTCTGTTCGATTTCCAATCCTGCTGATCAAAGCGAAGATAATTTGTTGTTATGGAAGCTTATAACCGATTTTTGATCAAACTTACGCTTTCTTGCTCACCATATTTGTTTCATTTAATAATTACGTCGTAACATAGCCAAAATTACAAGGGTATATAATTTTATACGCATATCTTGCCAGCAAGAAAAGTAAAATTAATTGAATAAGTGCCCCTTTTCTGTTACACAGACGTTATTAAAATAAATCGAAACAGTGTGTTACGTAAATATTAGTGGTCTTCACATATCTCAAATCTTATTGACTACAAGCAACAAAAGTTGGGTGGTGTTACGTTGTGATATTTGGCACGTAACGAATGTAGTTTTGAGATCAAGTCGGCGTATAAACCTGCATAACTCTTTACAATGTCAAGCCAGCAAACAATGACGAAAGACGTTTTCCTTGTACGTAGTTTCCGTGTGATGACGCAATAGGTGAGTATTACAGTACAGGTTTTTAAAGAGAATAAACTTCGAAGTAAAGTGATTTGCTGGCATAAATAACGGTCGTAATTTTAAAAGAAGTCTCCTTTCTTTGACAATCAGGGTCTCAGCGGGGTCTACTAATTCAAAAGAATTAAGCTCATGTACAGTGATGTCAATTAAATAGTATTAAAATTAACTGTATCCTTGTTCTGAATGAAGTTAAAATAAAGAAACTTCAAAAATAATCATTTAAATGAAAATCAATTTTTTAACTTACCACTACATTAAATCGAACTAAAAAGTATAAATTTCTCCTAGCTCCATATAGATTCTAAGCCCCATACAGATAGTTTAGAAAATTAATGATTGTGAATTTTTAATCCCTATGAAAATAGGTGTAAAACTGAAAACTAAGACTGTGAGACGAATGCAACACATAGTTACTGCATGTATAGTCCGCCCCCGGTGGCTGAGTGGTCAGCGCAACAGACTGTCAATTCTAAGGGTCCGGGTTCGATTCCCGGCTGGGTCGGAGATTTTCTCCGCTCAGGGACTGGGTGTTGTGTTGACCTAATCATCATCATTTCATCCCCATCGATGCGCAAGTCGCCGATGCGTACACAATGTATAAAAGGACAGCTCATTGGCTGAGCTGCGACTTGCTTTCAGGTGATTCATGTGAAAAGGTTTCCCCCATGATTCTGGCCGCATGACGGGAATTAACAGACTTTGAGCGCGGGCGGAATAGTAATTGGAGCCACACGCATTTCGGTAATCGTTAGGAAACTCAATATTTCGAGATACACAGCGTCAGCAGTGCACCGAGAATACCATTACCTCTCACCACGGACCACGGAGTGGCCGGCGGCCTTCACTTAACGACCGAAAGAAGCGGGGTTTGCGTAGCGTTGTCAGTGCTAACAGACAAGCAACACTGGGCGAAATGACCGTAGAAATCAATGTAGGACGTACGACGAACGTATCAGTTAGGACAGTGAGGCGAAATTAGGCGTTAATGGGCAATGGTAACAGACGACCGACGCGAGTGCCTTTGCTAACAGCACGACATCGCCTGCAGCGCGTCTCCTGGGCTCGTGGCCATTTCGGTTGGGTCCTTGACGACTGGAAATCTGTCTGGTTAGGTGAGTCCCAATCTCAGTTGTAAGAGCTGAGAGTAGGGAACGAGAGTGGCGCAGATCCTACGAAACCGATGACCCAAATTGTCAACAAGGTTCTGTGAAAGCTGGTGGTGGCTCCATAATGGTGTATGCTGTGTTGGATGGAATGGACTGGATCCTCTGTCCAACCGAACTGGTCATTGGTTGGAAATGGTTATGCTCGCCTACTTGGAGACCATTTTCAGCCACTCATGAACTAAATGTTCCCAAACAACGATGGAATTTTTATGAATGACAATGCGCACTGTCACCGGCCCACAGTTGTTCGCGATTGGTTTGAAGAACATTTTGGACAATTCGACAGATCGCCCGATGTGAATCCCACCGAATATCGTAATCAAGAGGTCAGTTCGTGCACAAAATCCTACACCGGCAACCCTTTCTCATTTATGAGTGGCTATAAAGGGAGCGTGGCTCAATATATCTGCGGGGTAATTGCAACGACTTGTTGAGTCCATGCCACGTCGAATTGCTGCACTCCACCGGGCAAAAGGAGGTCCGACACGATTTTAGCAGGTATCCCATGACTTTTGTCATCTCAGAGTATTTTAACAGTTGCAAGTACGACTGAAAATCGTGAGTGAGCCTTGCGACCATTTATAATGATATTAATTGTGATTAAAAATAGCTAATAGGTCACAAAAAGTAGTAACTAGATGCTCATGGAATTCCTGTATTTTTTAAAATATATGAGAAACGCGTTATGAATGTAAAGAAGGACCGTTAACACTAGTGAATACCTTTTTCCGACCAACCAGCATTTTTTAGAATCGTAATAAAAATAATTTTACAGTTATTAAAAAATCACAATCACAAATTTTCGGGACTGTCTTTACGGGGTCCTGATTTAAAACCATGGTATTTAGATCTGTCTTTCATTAATAATTGTTTTCTGCTTAACTTGTTAATCTCGTGTGTGTGTGTGTGTGTGTGAGAGAGAGAGAGAGAGAGAGAGAGAGAGAGAGAGAGAGAGAGAGAGAGAGAGAGAGAGAGATTGTATGTGTGAAATTTTTCAGTTTATTTCAAACATATTGATGAGATTCCAACATAGATTTGTGGTAAATTTCAGGTTAATTTCAGTTTCTCTTCATCTGATTCAACCAATATATTGCTTCCCGCCATTTATATCTCGAGAAAAGAACGCGAAGGTAAAAATCAGCAAGATTCAAGCTCACACGGAGGCAACACGCGAGTGGAACAGGAAGGAGGAAATGGTAGTGGTACGCAAAGTACCCTTAGCCAAGGACCAGACAAGAAAGTGAATTAATATTGCGTTGTCATGCAGTTCTCAGCTATGTTGAAAGTCTCTAGCTCATCGGGAAATTATTTTAAAATCCATCGCAAAACTTGTACAGAATCACAGACAGACAGACAGACAAGAATGCGGCCTAACTAAAACGCTTGAAAAAAAAGTATGTGTTACAGTGACCAACTTTGTTAGGGGTCTGCACTGACAGAGTCTGGAAGGCAACATCACGCTACAGGCCTACTTCCGTCCCTTCAAAAAGTATTGTTGATTAACGATGGTGACACTTTAAACAGACAGCTTGTGGAAGAGAAGTTACGAAACCCTCAAGAAGTTTAAGCGAGAGCTATCGGCTGCCGCGCAGGTTCCGTACGCCTACGGTGCAGCTGCCAGCGCTGCTGACCTGCCCGAAGGTTTCCCTAACGTCAGGCGCTAACCCGTTACGAGTGACGGCACGGGCTGGCGAACTGCAACGGACATACACAAAAATGAAGAGTTTACCAGTGCAGAGGTATGCTGCTAATATCGAGCAGCTGCATATAAAAATGTGAAAGAATCGTGTTTCACGAGACAGTCAATATTAAGGAATAAGTTTCACCGTCTCCCCTGTAATACACTGTGGCCTCCTACCTTTTTAAGAAAGAGTCCTCACGTCACAGAATTTCACACTCTTCAGTAGCTTTGTATCAGGGGCAGTCGAGCAGACAGTAGGATGCCCCCACTGCCTGCATGCAAAGCATAATGACACAAAACGCACTTCCCTCGGTGTTCTGGCGGGTTCTGTGTACTGAGCAGAAGTCGTCCGCATCAATAAGTGGCGGTATTGACGTACAAGCGGGCTGACTGCCGTCAGATCGAATTCGTTGCCATAGGCAGGTGCCTAAATGTGTTTTATTTATAGGACAGTGTCACCGCACGTTACCAGCTGAATGAGTCGTGTGACGTAACCGAAAGACGTCAGTCAATTTAGCGACTCCCCAACTGTTATTCAGCAGGTAATTTATGTGAGAACTTTGCCCAGTCGCTTTTTAATCTTTCCGAAACCGTTGTATGCTACTGGTTTGCTTTCGACCCATTATAGGTATTAATTAGATGAATACATTTACAGAAACTTTTTAATAGGTATTGCGTGCAGTTAGTCACAGGGAACATGGCAGTGGTGGTAACAGTAGGAAATACATAAATCATGTCCAAATATGATCGTAAATAAAAACTTACTATGTTATTTGATTAAAACAACTGTGAGCTTGATCGTTTGGAATATTCCGTTGTTTACTAACGTATAAAAGCAGCGATTAGTTGCACATGCGGAACAGGTTACAGTCAATTTAGCCGAAGTTGCAGGGTCTGTGACGTTAAGAAGTACGTACGATGCAAGTCTGAGGAAACAGGCACTGCGGTGACTACAGTAGTCGTGGAATATATGAAATGCATTCGCAGTTGCGAATACCAACTGCCATCAGCCGTGTCGTGGAATGACGACAATGAAAATTTTTGACGCACCGGGACTCGAACCCGAATTCCCCGCTTTACGCGAGCGGTCGCCTTAACCGTTTTGGCTATCCGTGCAGGACTCACGGCCATAATCAGACTTCCATACGTCGACGTTCATGCGCACAATCTACACTCGTGCGCATTCCCGTACAGGGGGAGACATTTTAATTGAAATTCGCTGATGAATACCATATTGCGATGCCTTGGTTGTTAAGAAGTATTAAGTGATGTTCGTTCGGAAGGGAATTACATAATGTGTACGAGGTCAGGCTGTGCCGCATGAACGATGACGACAGTATGGGTCTGGCAGTGGTCGTGCACGGATAGCGAAAGCGGTTAAGGCAACTATTCGCGTAAAGCGATAAATCCGAGTTCGAGTCCCGGTAAGGCACAAATTTTCACTGTCGTCATTCCATTATACAGCTGATGGTTGTCCATATTAGCAACTGCAAATAAGTTTCATGTATTCAATTTATGCACAAAGAGTAACAAGATACGAGATAAGGCATTTGAAAATATCGCACTAGTTGACATGTTGGTCTCCTTTGTCGAAAAACATATAGACACATGCCTCGTATACCGTATAAAATTTCCAGCATATAGTATGCACTAACGGATCTAAAGCATCCGAAAACCACGACGCAAATCGGAATTGATCATCAGATATCGGAGTCGGGTCTGCCAGATTAAAAATAGGGGGAATATCGTGCTGTCAGTAGAGAAGCAATAAAAGCTGAGTGGGTCGGTCGGAACGTTCAGTCACTTCGGACGTGCACTGGTCATTGGATGTGAGTTGAGTAACAAATCCGTCAGGGACATTTCACTCATTGTAAAGCTGCGCGAGTCGACTGTTGAGGGTGGGAGTGCGAAGAGGAAACGCGAAGGGACTACTACCACAGCGAATCAGAGATCAGGCAGGCCTCGTGTACTGATGGACAGGGACCGTCGAGGACTGAGGAGGGTGTTTGTAAAAACATCGCTTAAAATCACTGGAAGAAGTAACTCGTGAGCTCCAAAGTGCTAGCAGCAATTGAGCACTGCCAGTGCGTAGGATGTTAAAAAGGATAGGAAGCAATGGTCGTGCAGTTCCTCATAAGCTACACGTTTCTGTAGTCAATGCTACGCGACGCTTGAGATGGTGTAAAGAGGCGACACCCCTCGACAGTGCTTTGGAGTGATGAATCGAGGCATACCATGTGACAGTCCGATGGAAGGATTGGGTTGGGTTGTTTGGAGAAGGAGACCAGACAGCGAGGTCATCGGTCTCATCGGATTAGGGAAGGAAGTCGGCCGTGCCCTTTCAAAGGAGCCATCCCGGCATTTGCCTGGAGCGATTTAGGGAAATCACGGAAAACATAAATCAGGATGGCCGGACGCGGGACTGAACCGTCGTCCTCCCGAATGCGAGTCCAGTGTGCAAGCCACTGCGCCACCTCGCTCGGTCCGATGGAAGGGTTTCGGTTTGACGGATGCCTGGAAAGCGTTACTGCCATCACGCGTAATGCCAACGGGTAAGTTTTTCGTTGTTAGGATGTGGTTTCTTATTGCTCTTAAGAAAACGCTAAGTGCGGAAGGTTGTCAACACATTTTACAAGATTGCGTGATGCATATAGTAAACTATCGTTGTTTGTATCTGCATCACAATGCACGCTGTCGCAAAGCAGCTTGTGTGAGGCAATGGTTTTTGGACATTCCTGAAGTGGAGTGTCCTTAACAGAATACCGTTCTGATGAACCTATGGAAACACCTTTGAGATGAGTTACGACGTCGACTTCATTACAGTATTCCAGCGTCCAATGTCACTACCTCTCTGGTGTCGGCTCTTGAGGAAAAATGGTCTTCCATTCCTCAACAGAGTGTCCTCAACAGAGTGTCCTCAACAGAGTGTCCCCAACAGAGTGTCCCCAACAGAGTGTCCTCAACAGAGTGTCCTCAACAGAGTGTCCTCAACAGAGTTAAAGCCATCACGAAGACGAAGGGTGGACTCACGCCATATTAATGCCCATTAATAGGTACCCAGATACTTTCGATAAGGTAGCGTATACAATATGTACATTATACGTTCTACAAATGGCTACGCCATTTCTCAATCATGCGAAGATACAGAAATATATGGACAATGTTATGAGCTTAAGTCAAAGTAGATACAAGTATTTCTACAAATGCGTCTACATCTATACTCGGCAAGCCTCCTTACGATGTGTGCCCGAGGAAACATCTGTTGCCATTATATCTTACGCTCATCTCTGTCGCTTCACGATTGGCGAGTGGGAAGAATGTCGTTAAACCTCGTTATGGGCTATAATTTCTTTGATTTCCTGGTCATAGTCATTTCGCGTGACCTATGTGGGACGAACTAACATATTGCCCTACTCTTGCCGGAAAGTAATGTCTCTGAATAATTTCCTTTATGTGGTCATCCCACTTCACATCGCTCCAGGTGATTAGATGTATTTAGTGGTGATTTTGTTTGCAGTGATTTATCAGTAATAGTGGACCTCTTCACCTGTTTATGAGCAATACGTTACATCCACTAGATCATTAACACATACTGTTCCCCTTTGGGGAACTCAAATTATCTTTAAATCTATCGATTTTGTTCTCTTAACAACATGATCTAGGTGATAATCTGAGCAGCCCCCTTAGATTGTTCGCAATTGACGCTGTAATTTACCGTCTAATAAAATCATCAGACGATCAATTCCAATTACAAAATGATCTAGAGAGAATTTCTGTATGGTGCGAAAAGTGGCAACTGGCACTAAACAAAGAAAAGTGCGAGGTCATACGCTTGGATACTAAAAGAAATCCGATAAATTTTGGGTATACGACAAATCGCACAAATTTAAGGGCTGTCAATTCGACTAAATACCTGGAAATTGCAATTACGAGCAACTTAAATTGGAAAGACCTCAAAGATAATATTGTGGGGAAGGCGAAACAAAGACTGCGCTTTGTTAGCAGAACACTCAGAAGATGCAACAAACCCACTAAAGAGACAGCCTACATTACACTTGTCCGTCCTCTGCTGGTCTGCTGGAATATTGCTGCGCTGTGTGGGATCCTTACCAGATAGGATTGACGGAGGACATTGAAAAAGTGCAAAGAAGGGCAGCTCGTTTCGTGTTGCCGCGCAATAGGGGTGAGAGTGTCACTGATATGATACGCGAGTTGGGGTGGCAGTCACTGAAACAAAGGCGGTTTTCTTTGCGGCGAGATCTATTTACGAAATTTCAATAACCAACTTTCTCTTCTGAATGCGAAAATATTTTATTGACACCCACCTACGTAGGGAGAAATGATAATCATAATAAAATAAGAGAAATCAGAACTCAAACGGAAAGATTTAGGTGTTCCTTTTTCCCACGCGCCATTCGAGAGTGGAATGGTAGAGAGGTAGTATGAAAATCGTTCGATGAACCCTCTGCCAGGCACTTCAGTGTGAATTGTAGAGTAACCATGTAGATGTAGATCGTGAATTCTATTTGCAGGGAAGCCCTGAATCCGGCCATATCTGTTCCGACACTTCGGAAACTCGGTTGTTGATCGGTGAAAGACAGTGCAGAACTACGTCGAATGCTTTCCAGAAGGCATGTAGCGCATCATCACCCTGGACGCCGAAGTCTGCAGCGTTATGAATCTCATGGAGGATTTTTATGGAGACTTTTGTTCTGCAAAGACGACATACTGTGATAGCTCGAACTTCTCACACACTCTTGCTACAAGTGGGTACATTAATTTTCACTGTCTCTAAGCTCCAACATAGGTACTTTTTCCCAATGGGAACCTGATGCACACCAGTTGTGAGTATTCAACCTTTTCATCATGCACAAATGCTGCCAACTGTTGGGCATCACTATGAAAATATCACGAAGTACTGTAACAGTGCGCAGCACCTTGTGACCACCAGAGTACAAGGATGCGTTTGGTTCGCTGTATTCCACTTTATAACTGAGTATTGTTATTGTTATTTTGATTGAAAATTGTTGAATGATCACTTTACTGTTAATTACAATAGAGAATATTTAGTAATCAGTTATTTTTGTTCATAAAACGAAGCGAAGTGTACAAAGTATGTTTTGAAAGAGAATACCGATCTTTGCATTAACTTGCATCTAAAATCATTAAAAATCACTTAAGAGCATTTTCATATAAAAGGAAAATTTCCCTTTCTCCAAAAAAAAATAAATAAATAAATAAAATAATACAGGTCTGAAAGGGTTAAAACGTCCCACAATTCCACAAAAGACTGAGTCAGCTATCTAGGCCGATAACTATGCACATCTATCCGACGACCCTTCTTCAAAACTGGATTGATATGCATGTTTTCCCATCGCTTGGTATTCTTTGCTGCTTCAGCGACGAGCGATAAGTTACTGCTGGAAGGAGAGCAACTTCTTATGCGGTATTTTAGTGGAATCTTAACCCTCTGAGTCCCAACAACATGAAAACAAATAGTTCAAAATTTTTCACAAAAGTTACAGCTATACCACCAGCTGCGACATAGTCGCTAATATAAACAGTGATCTAATACTGTCACATGTTTTTTTTTTATTCCAGTCTTTGGTCACCATATAAATAAAAAAATTCATATTGTGATCAAAGACTGGAATAAAAAAACATGTGAGTTACAGTTATCATCATAGTAAGCAACGAGTCCAAGAAGAAATTAGCAAAAAGTGAACAGTCAGTTGTTTTAAGGAGGTACTTTGACTTTGGAACAACTAGGAAATACAGTTATCAACCATCCATAATTTCTTGTGTTGTATTTATATATTTGAAATCAAATTCGCTTTTTCCCATACACATTACCACATCTCTAAGCTTCCATGAACTCATAATGACCAAACAGATTATAGTCCTAAATAACAAGCAAAAATGGGCCTAAAATTTAATACATTTATATCAAAAGTACATACTGCTCCATTGCTTTCATTTCGAAACCACTTATAACAACAGTAGTACAAGCTGAAATTTACGATACAGTAACTTTAGACGTACTTCTGCTGTATCAGCCCTATATTCGGTCGGCCGCACATTGTAATACGCGCCCCGCCATTTACTCCGCCGCGTTTCCTACAACCACTACCACGGTACGAGGGCGCTGCCACCAGCAATTACGCAGCTGCAAATGAGATGCGAGCTTCCCCTCTTCGGACCTCCAGCAGCGTGTGTACTTAAGATTGAACACTCATCTATACTTTGCATAGAAGATTGACAGATTTATAAATCTTTTGCATCTGTACATATTTCTTCATTCACATCTACTGTTAGCAACCTACGCTGCGACTTCAGAAACAAAGTTATGTCTTATTATTACTATTTGGTCTTAGATGTAGAATAAATTAATGTCTGAATTGTCTATTCATGAACAGCTTCTGTTCCTCGTTCCTGCATCCACTAAAGAACCACACAGCGTGCAAAGGAAGAAGTAACTGTCACTGACCACCTCAATATGGTAACTATACCGAAAAAAAAAACCACGTCACTATCTCCAAAAATCACGTGACACAACTTCCGCGTTGACTCTTGCTTTGAACACTGTGACTGCCACAATGCACTACATTTGAAGAAGTACCTCAATCTACCACTAGATGTCTCCGTCTTTCAACATTATCGGGGGTTTCATGTCATACACTATGTGATGAAAGGTGTCCTGACACCCCCAAAAACATACATTTTTCATATTAGGTGCATTGTGCTGCCACCTACTGCCAGGTACTCCGTATCAGCGACCTCAGTAGTCATTAGAAATCGTGAGAGAGCAGAACGGGGCGCTCCGCGTTACTCACGGACTTCGAACGTGGTCAGGTGATTGGATGTCACTTTTGTCATACATCTGTACGCGACATTTCTACACTCCTAAACATTCCTAAGTCCACTGTTTCCGATGTGATAGTGAAGTGGAAACGTGAAGAGACACATACAGCACAAAAGCATACATGCCGACCTCGTCTGTTGACTGACAGAGACCGCCGACAGTTGAAGAGGGTCGCAATGTGTAATAGGCAAACATCTATCGACACCATCACACAAGAATTCCAAACTGCATCAGGATCCACTGCAAGTACTATGACAGTTAGGTGAGAGGTGAGAAAACTTGGATTTCATGGTCGAGCGGCTACTCATAAGCCATACATCACGCTGGTAAATTCCAAACATCGCTTCGCTTGGTGTAAGGAGCCTAAACATTGAATGATTGAACAGTGGAAAAACGTTGTGTGGAGTGACGAATCGCAGTACACAACGTGGCGATCCGATGGCAGGGTGTGGGTACGGCCAATGCCCGGTGAACGTCATCTTACAGCGTGTGTAGTGCCAACAGTAAAATTAGGAGGCGGTTGTGTTACGGTGTGGTCGTGCTTTTTGTGAAGTGGGTTTGCACCCTTTGTTGTTTTGAGTGGTACTACCACAGCACAGGCCTGCATTGATGTTTTAAGCACCTTCTTGCTTCTCACTGTTGAAGAGCAATTCGAGGATGGCGACTGCATCTTTGAACACGATCGAGCACCTGTTCATAATGCACGACCTGTGGCGGAGTGGTTACACGACCATAACATTCCTGTAATGGTCTGGCCTGCACGGACTCCTTACCTAAATCCTATAGAACATCTTTGCGAATTTTTGGAACGCCGACTTCGTGCCAGGCCTCACCAACTGACATCGATACCACTCCTCAGTGCAGCACTCCGCGAAGAACGGACTGCCATTCCCCAAGAAACTTTCCAGCACCTGATTGAACGTATGCCTGCGAGAATGGAAGCTGCCATCAAGTCTAAGGGTGGGCCAACACCATACTGAATTCCAGCAGTACCGATGGAGGGCGCCACGAACTTTTAAGACATTTTCAGCCAGGTGTCCGGATACTTTTGATCGCATAGTGTATATAAAGAAATGTTAGTTTAGGTAGCAACCTCTGGTACTCAAAGGTTTAAAGGTATCTCTTCCAGTCCAATCCAGATATATTTCTACTCTTGAGCAGCTTTAGTTGTTTTGCTATTCCACAATCACATATCAAAGCATATTTTCCCTCAAGAGCGGAAACCAGACAAGGTGCTGATAGACACTTGGTTCTGGAGCAAAGTAGACGTCCTAACTCATCTGAAACATGTTTAATTGGGTCCAGGTAGAGACTTTGCGCAGACAAGTTCATTTCAGGACTACTGTTGTTCACAAAACATTGCCTCACAGTTGCTGCTTAATGACAGGGTTCAATGTCATGCTGATAAAGTCATCTTCTTCGAACTGTTCCTCCATTGAACGCAGTTTACAACGCTGCAGAACTTGTTTATATCCTACCGTATTTAGTGTTTTCTTAGCCAGAGTAAGGGAACCGCACCCTAAACACGAAAAACACTCCCCTACAGTAAGATTACTATCACCGTACTTCGCTGATGGCACTGCACACGATGACAGATAACGTTCTCCAGTCTTTCACCAAACCCAGAGCCTTCCACGGGGTTATCATCACTCCAAGCCACACATTTCCAGTCATCCAGCGTCCAATGACGTAGCTGTTTACACCACCTGAAGCGTTAGTTAGCACTCACTACAGCAATGTTCGCCTTACGAGCGGTACTAGGAATCTTACGTGCTGCACCTTGGTTTTAATTTGCTCCTAAAATGCCGAGATTAGCTGGCCTCACAAAGAAAACATTAAATGAAAATTAGTTAGTTTTGTTTCCATTATTTCAATGTTTTCTCAATACAAGTACCTTTTTGTACATTTTCTTAATGTCAACACTTTTCCATTTCTTTAATACTTTCCTTTGCTCTTTTGCAACATATTATTCCTAAAGAAACGAAAAGAAAGAAATGAAAATTACTATAAAGGTCAGGATATGGAGACGTTTTCCTCTGCAAAGCTTAGTTCTACGTAGTCCCTCAGTTCGCTGCTAGCATCGTAGGCTCCCGATACTGTACAAATGCTGATCTAAGTACGACTCCGATGAATGATTGTTGAGCCGGCCAAGGTGGCCGAGCGGTTCTAGGCGCTACAGTCTGGAACCGCGTGACCGCTAGGGTCGCAGGTTCGAATCCAGCATCGGACATGAATGTGTGTGATGTCCTTAGGTTAGTTAGGTTTAAGTAGTTCTAAGTTCTAGGGGACTGATGACCTCAGCAGTTAAGTCCCATAGTGTTCAGAGCCATTTGAACCATTTTGAATGATTGTTAAACTACAAGCCTACAGGCCTCGTCACTGTGACGTAGGCAGCGTTTCAGAATATGCTTAGACCGTGTGTGGCTTTGCCACTTTCCTGTGTTGCCAGCATCAAATCACGTATATCGAAACTACAAGTGAACTCTGGGGAAAATACGTGACATTACTAAGCTGCTTATTGCGGATGATATTCAGAGCAACGGGTTTGTTGTGACGTTAAGTGTTTATGATATATTAAAAACAACGGATGAAAAACACCAACGTTATCGTGTTACGCAGCATATAACTAACACAAAACATAGGAAGGATAAGCCGCGCGGGATTAGTCGAGCGATCTGAGGCACTGCAGTCATGGACTGTGCGGCTGGTCCCGGCGGAGGTTCGAGTCCTCCCTCGGGCATGGGTGTGTGTGTGTTTGTCCTAAGGATAATTTGGTTAAGTAGAGTGAAAACTTAGGGACTGATAACCTTGGCAGTTAAGTCCCGTAAGATTTCACACACATTTGAATCGGAAGGATAAGGAACTACAATGTAGTAACGGTAGGATTTGTCAACAATTCATTTGCAAGGCAATGGCTTCTTCAAACTCAAGAAAAAAATTACTTTTGTTTACTCAAACATAAAGACATTTGTAGCATGTGGTTTTGTCTTTCCAAACTTGTAAAAAAAATATTTGCATAAATATACTGGGAAGATCATTCCAGATGAGACCACCTTATGGAATTCATATCTTCAGCCTCTGCAGTAAGAGACATTACAACAAATCAGTCAAGTACTAACTGAAAATTCAGTATACTTTGTACAAAATAAAATCAGGCAAAATAGAAATGTTCTAAACATTTACGGGACAACTTGCCTAAATGAAGGTGCAGGTTGACTGAGGCATCAAGGAACGGTTAATTTACATCTATATCTACATGTACACTCCGCAATCCACCATATGGAATGTAGTGGGGGAGCGAGAGGGGGAGCGGGAGGGGGAGGGGAGGGGCGGGGGAGGGGAGTGGGAGAGGGAGGGGAGTGGAGGGGTGGGGAGGGGTGGGGACGGTGGGAAGGGGTGGGGCGGAGAGGGGAGGGGTGGGGAGGGGAGGGGAGGGGAGGGGAGGGGAGGGGTGGGTGAGGAGAGGAGAGGAGAGGAGAGGAGAGGAGAGGAGAGGAGAGGAGAGGAGAGGAGAGGAGAGGAGAGGAGAGGAGAGGAGAGGAGAGGAGAGGAGAGGAGAGGAGAGGAGAGGAGAGGAGAGGAGAGGAGAGGAGAGGAGAGGAGAGGAGAGGAGAGGAGAGGAGAGGAGAGGAGAGGAGGGTTATCACGTACCACTACTATTCATTTCCTTTCATGCTCTACTCGCTAATAGAACGAGGGGAAAACGACTGTCTATACACCTCCGTATGAGGCCTAATTTCTCATATGTTATCTTCGTGGTCCTAACGGGCAATGTATATTGGAGCCAGAAAAACAGTAGAACAGTAGAACCGTTCTGCAGTCAGATGCTGATGCCAGTTCTCTACATTATATCAGTAGTGTTCCTCGAAAAGAATGTCGCCTTCCCTTCAAGGATTTCCATTTGAGTTCCCGAAGCATCTCTGTAACGACTAGGTACTGGTCCCAAACACTTGAGCAGTACCCAAGAACAGGTCGCACTAGTGTCATATGCTGCCTCCTTTACAGATTAACAACATTTTCCTAAACTTCTCCCAATAAACTGGAGTCGACCATTCGTCTCCCCTACCACAATACTGACATGTTCGTTCAATTTCGTATCTCCTTGCAACCCTGCACCCAGACATTTAAACGGCGTCACTGGGTCAGGCAGCGCACCATGAATGCTGTATTCGAACATTACGGTTTAATTTTTCCTATTCAACCGCATTAACGTGCCTTTTGCTACTTTTAGAACTAGCCGCCGTCGATCACAACAACTACAAACGTTGTCAAAATCACTTTGTATCCTCCTAAGGTCACTAAACTTGGACACCTTCCCGTACACCACTGCAGCATCATCAGCAAACAACCGCAGCTGTCCGGCAAATGATTTATGTATATACAGAATAGCAGTGATCTGATCACAGTTCCCTTGAGCACTCCTGACGATGCCCTTGTCTGTGAACAATATACTGGGTTCTGTAACTTGGGAAGTCTTCGAGCCACTCATATATCTGTAAACCTATTCCATATGCTCCTACCTTCTTCAACAGCCTACAATGAAGCACCGTGTCGAACTCTTTCCTGAAATCTACAAATGTGGAATCTGTGTGTCGCCCTTCATCCATAACTCGCAGTATATCATGTAAGAAAAGGCAACCTTTCCAAAACTATTCTGGTTCGTGGTCATAAGCTTCTCGGTCTCAAAAAATTTGTTGTATTCGAACTGAGAATATGTTCCAGAATTCTGCAGCAAAGCGATGTTAGGGATATCGGTCTGTAATTTTGAGGGAGCTGTCTGTTGCCCTTCTTTTATACAGGAGTCACCAGTGCCTTTTTTGCAGTACTCTTTAATAAACCGAATTAGGATTCCATCCGGATCTGGTAACTTACTTGTTTTCGAACCTTTAAGTTGCTTCTCTGCGCTAGGAGAACTTATTACTAAGTCATCCATACGGGACCGTGCGATGGTCAAAAAAATGGTTCAAATGGCTCTGAGCACTATGGGACTCAACTGCTGAGGTCATTAGTCCCCTAGAACTTAGAACTAGTTAAACCTAACTAACCTAACGACATCACAAACATCCATGCCCGAGGCAGGATTCGAACCTGCGACCGTAGCGGTCTTGCGGTTCCAGACTGCAGCGCCTTTAACCGCACGGCCACTTCGGCCGGCCGTGCGATGGTCAAACGACAGTATGTTTGTACGTTTCTCCTGCTTGAACGACTTCTTAAAGGCGAAATTTAAAACTGCGGCTTTCATTTTGCTATCCTCAACTGCCACACCAGACTGGTGAATAAGGGACTGGACAGAACCCTCAGATCCAGCTATCGATTTTACGTACGACGAGAATTATATCGGGTTCTCGGCAAGGTCTATCTCTGAGGTATGGCGGTGGTAGTTGTAAGGTTCGCACATCGACCTTTTCACAGACGAACGGGTTCCTATTAAATTTTGTCTTTCGTCATTTTCGCGTTCTACTTTGAACCGAGAGTGTTGTTAAACCACCGTGGGTCTTTTTCGTCCAAGATCCACTTGCCAGGCGTACAATTCTCCAAACCACGATTTACGATCTGCTTAAACTCTGCCCATAATTCCCCTACGTCCATCTTACTGGAACTAAGCAATGTCAACTCACTGTCTAAATAAGACGCTAAGGAGTGCTTATCTGCTCTTTCTAGGAGATACACTCACATACTTCCTTAACTGATTTCTTAACTTTCGTACCAGTGGTTACTAAAATGACATTTAGCAATCTGTGGAAACGTGGTAATTAAACTTGTAGAAGGAGACCAAGTGAAGCGTAGCGCCTCTGCATCTTACATATTTAGATGGGACGTTACGACAGTGATCAGACGTGCAGTATGAATCACGTGGAGAACAAGTGGCATCAGATTGCTCGAGTGTACGTAGTTTCTATGCGATCTGATAGAGGTCACTAGCTGACGGACATTGCTTGAGCTGCAGTCAGAATACTGTCAATTTCATTTCAAGTTCTGTTTGTTTACTTTTCTAATTTTATTAACTATTACTATAATTGTGCTTAGCTGTGAGAGTGAAAGAAATGTATAATGTGAAATACTGTTTCATGTAAAGTTTTTATATTATACGGTGCAGTAATTGGTCACGTGAGGGATGTTCGAGAACGACGTGTGTGTTAGGCATTCGTACCGGGGAATTTGTTATAACCTATTTCGTCAGTTTATGGTACCGGGGAAATGAGACTGTGATTTCGTTAAAGTAGTTTTGTTAAGAGGGAATTAATGTTATATTTGTGCGTCTTCTAAATTTATTTATGATAATTTACTGTTCTGGTTCAGTGACAAATTTTGAATCTGCGGGATTGAGAGGGTTTGATTCTGCTTTCCGATTGGCTGTGATGTTTCTCTGGCAATCAGAAATTAGCATATCCGCGCGTTGTTTGGGTAACTGGAAACTTCTTTTGGGTAGAGATAAGAAGAGAGTCGGGGCTTGGATCTCATGGTGATCAGACCTATTGATGTGTACTCCGTTGTAAATTATTTATATCGTTATGTTTCGCTTCCAGAATGTTTTAAAAGTGGCGTAAAGCGTGGAAGGGAGTTCTAGTTAATGCACGGAGTGAAATTCAGAAATTTTGGTAAAGTTTAAAATAACTAAATTAAGTGTGGTGAGTTGCTTACTAGCGAACGTGAACATTGCGTTACGTGAGACCGATTATAGCAACTTTTGAGCGAGTTACTCTAAAAGAAACAATCCGTCTGTAAAGTTTTGGAGAATATCATTGATAATTACCATAAAATGGCTATTGTTATGAATTGTGTGTACATGTGGACTTTCCACACTTTGTACAATGTAGATTATAAGGCTTGGCAGTGACTGGTGTATGCAAGCTGTCGTAATAGAGTGGCATATCATGCACGTAAATGCTTTTATTTAACTGTTTCTTGCATCAATAAAACAATTTTGGCGAGACTTGTAGTTACGATGTGTGCAGCTGCTTTTTATATAGCTTTTTGCGGCTGATAACTGCGTGTCAGTAATTTCAAGGAGGCGTGTGTGTTATAAGAGATTCACCACGAGATGGGTGGAACTTTCTGCAGTTTACAGTGCGCTGCGCCACTGCCCAACGTGTGACTATAGGAAGTAGGCAAAGATTGCACAGTGGAAACTACTACGAAAAACTCCTTTTTCCGGTTTGGGAAATGCACAGTTCACATTTCTGAATATTTAAAGTACATTGATAATCTATGCATCAGTAAGAAACCTTATCAAGAACTGACTGGACATTTGCGCAATTTTTTTCAGACGTTATTTGATTCAACATAACTGCATTATCTGGGAAAAGCCTGATGTTACCATTAATATCGTCTGGAAATGCGTTAATAAATAACATGAAGAGCAAGGGTCCTAACATCCACTCCTGGGATACGCCTGAGGTTACTTTCACATCTGTCGATGACTCTCCATTCAAAATAACACGAAGCATCCGTTCTACCAAGAAATCCTCTGCTCATTCCTAATATCATATGGTACACCGTATGACAGTACGTTTGTTAAGAAGCGTTGTAATGGAAACATTCACGAACATTTCTTTTGTGACATTTACTTTAGAATGTTCAAAACAGGCGGAGTAGTATCTCTTTCACTAAGAACTCTTGCCTCGCATCGATCTTTCACAATTGTCAGCAGCCGTGGCGAAATTAAGACTCGTAGCGAAGCGGCCACTTCTTCGATAACTGTCTTGTATCCTGTCGGATAATGAAATCTAGACGAGTAAACACTTCAGGGGATAAAAGGCGTCTGGAATACTCGAGACAGAAGCGCTGATAGCTCACTAAGTGCCTCTCGAACTGAATTGATAACAGCGACGTATGACTAGCACGTGTCCTGTTTGAGTACCAACAATCTACAGTAGCTTGACAGTCTCCAGTGAGAGATAATCCGTAGATCAACTAAGATCTAATACACTGCTAGTCTTTTAAATAGAAATACGAAGACAGCATTCAACAAACGTTGGTATTAAGACATGATTCAGTGACCATGTCAGCATAGCGACTTAGGTTACTAAAGTTAATAAAGCCATCAAGAAGGCTAGGAGAGTATTTCTGGTGGAAAGAGGAGATAGACAATTGCTACCATCCCACTTGGACAATGATCTGACATGATTTAGTTCCAGTACGATGGAAGTAGAGGAATTACGGGAAAAGGTTAAACAGATTTAAATCATATCATGAAGAAGCATGTGTCGAGTATACGCATTAGGGATGGAAAATACCTACAGTTGTTTAACAATGAAATTGGAAAAATGCTGAGCAAGCAAAAGGCTGTATCACTCTCGTTTCAAAACAGAACGTGCCAATGACGACAGGCAAATGTTAATAGAAATTTGTGCGTCTGTAAAAAGATCGATGAGCGAAGCTTACAACAGTTACCGTCGCCACACCTTAGAAATAGATCTTGCAGAGAACCCGAAAAAATTCTAGTCCTATGGAAAATCTCTAACTGGGTCCAAACTAAGACTGCTAGACAATCATTCTCGACCTATCTGGTGCGGCAGCTGAAGATAGCAAAAGTAAAGCCAGAGTTTTAAACTTCACATTTAAGAAATCGTTCACACGGGAGAGTCGTGGAAACATACTGTCGTTTGTCCATCGTAGAGACTCCGTATGGAGGACATAATAATAAACACGACTGGTGTAAAGACACAACTGAAACAGTTGAAGTCAAATAAGTCGCCTGCTCCTCATGGAATCCCAATTTGATTTTGCAAAGAGTACTCTAAAGTATTACGGGTAATTAAAATATTTCTGTTTGCTGACGACAGACACTAGCTTGGTAGTAAAGGATGTTGTGCACAACATTGTCCCGGTTTCAAATAATGCAGTTCATGACCGAAGTTCATGGCTTGTAGAAAATAAACTAACGCTAAATCACAGTACGACTCAGTTTTTACAATTTCTAACACGAAATTCAACAAAACCTGAAGTTTTAATTTCACAGAATGGGCATATGATTAGTGAAATTGAACAGTTCAAATTTCTAGATGTTGAGACAGATAGTAAACTGTCGTGGAAAGCATACGTTCAGTATCTTGTTCAAAGACTTAATGCTGCCATTTTTACTATTCGAACGGTATCTGAAGTGAGTGATCACTCGACACGAAAATTAGTCTACTTTGCTTATTTTCATTCGCTTATGTCGTATTTTATTATATTTTGGAGCAATATTCTAAAAGGATATTTTTGGCTCAGAAGCGGGCGGTTCGGGCAATAAGTGGCGTTAGTTTACGCAGCTTTCACTCAGTTAATACTCGGCAGAAATCTAACCTACCTTTGGATCGGCTCCTATTCTGTCGAGGAGTTTCTTGAAAAATTAAGCTGACTCTGGTTGTATTGTTGACTGCGTTTACTTAAACTTAAGATTGACTTTTTTCGTGTTCATAGACATTTTATTTTTAACTGTTATTACCTTTATGTTGTAATTTCATGTACTGACACGTTCCAAGACCTTGGAGATTTGCTCCGTAGTTTGGTCCTACAGAATTGACGTGTAAATAAATAAATAAATAAATATATAAATAAAAGCACTGGCCCCTTACTTAGCTTGCGTTTATCGCGAAACTCTCGCCCAGCGCAAAATTGAAGCGACCGGAAAAAAGCTCAAATGACTCCTGTATATACGAAGGGTAAATGAACGGACCTGCAAAATTAAAAACCTGTACCTTTAATATCGGTTCGCGGCAGGAAACTTAAACATATTCCCAGTTCGAATATGATAAATTCCCTTGAGAGGGGAAAGTTTCTGTGCACAAATCACCACGGTTTTGGAAATCATCTCTCGTGCGAAACACAGCTTGCCCTTTTCTCACATGAGATCTTGTAGACCTTAGATGAAGGGCAACGGGCGGATTCCATATTCCTAGATCTCCGTAAATGATTTGACACGGAGCTACACTGTAACGAAGGGCCGGCCGAAGTGGCCGTGCGGTTAAAGGCGCTGCAGTCTGGAACCGCAAGACCGCTACGGTCGCAGGTTCGAATCCTGCCTCGGGCATGGATGTTTGTGATGTCCTTAGGTTAGTTAGGTTTAACTAGTTCTAAGTTCTAGGGGACTAATGACCTCAGAAGTTGAGTCCCATAGTGCTCAGAGCCATTTTTTTTGTAACGAAGGTGCAAGTGTGCGGAACAGGTTCCTATGTATGTGACTGGCTGAAGACTTCTTAAGTTATAGAAACCAGTATGTTGTCCTCGACGGCGAGTGTTCGTCAGAGACAAGGGTGACGTCAGGAGTGCCCCAGTGAAGTTGACAGGACTGCTGTTATTCTCCACATTCATGATTTGGCGGACGGGATGGCCAGCATTCTACACCTCTTTGTTGATGATACCGTGGTGTACCGGAAGGTGTCAAAGTTGAGTGACTATAGGAAGCTATTCTAGGCGCGCAGTCCGGAACCGTGCGACTGCTACGGTCGCAGGTTCGAATCCTGCCTCGGGCATGGATGTGTGTGATGTCCTTAGGTTAGTTAGGTTTAAGTAGTTCTAAGTTCTAGGGGACTGATAACCACAGCAGTTGAGTCCCATAGTGCTCAGAGCCATTTTTTTATAGGAAGCTACGAGATGACTTAGTCAAAATTTGTAGTTAGTACGATGAGTGGCAACTAGTTATAAATGTAGAAAAATGTAAGTTTAACGCTGATGAGTAGGAAAAACAAACCCATGATGATAGAATACAGTATTAGCAGTGTGCTGCTTGACACAGTTAAAAATATGGATCAAATGGCTCTGATCACGATGGGACTTAACATCTGAGGTCATCAGTTCCCTAGAACTTCTTAAACCTGACTAACCTAAGGACATCACACACATCCATCCCCGAGGCAGGATTCGAACCTATGACCGTAGCAGTCGCGCGGTTCCAGACTGAAGCGCCTAGAACCGCTCGGTCACACCGGCTGGCGCTTGACACAGTCACGTTGCTTAAATATCTGATCGTAACGTTGCAAAGCAGTTTGAAATGGAATGAGCATGTAAGGATTAAGATAGGGAAGGCGAATGGTCTGCTTCGTTTTATTGGTAGAATACTAGGAACGAGTGGTCCATCTGTAAAGGACACCACATATAGGACACAAGTGTGACCCATTGTAGAGTGCTGTTAGAGTACTTGGGTCCCCACCTGATCGGATTAAGGACGATATCGAAGCAATTCAGAGGCGGGGTGCAAGATCTGTCACTGGTAGGTTAGAACAATATGCGAGTGTTGCGGGGATGTTTCAGGAACTAAAATGGGAATCCTTGGAAGGAATGTGACGTTCTTTTAGAGAGAGAACGAGGACTTGAGTCTAACTGCCGAGCGGTTCTACTGTCGCCAACGTACATTTCGCGTACGGACCGTGAAGAAGAGATTAGAGAGATTACGGCTTATATGGAGGTATATACACAGTCGCTTTTCCCTCGCTCTGTTTGCGAGTGGAACAGAAAATGAAATGCCTGGTAGTGTTGGAGGGTACTCTCCGCCGATGAATGCTTGAATGAGCGAATGATTACACTGTTCTACAAAAAAAACCTTTTTTCTATTTCTGATAAAAAATATTGTGATCCTAGTTGTATTTTGAGAGCTGAATTGAAAACTGTTTTCGGTTTTTTTCTGTCAGGGATAGTTTATGAGTAATCGCAATTTTATTTCTATTTTCAATTTCTGATATAGTGCAGCAAACGTGAGGTGAAATTCGACAAACAAATGCACATCTTTATGCTGTTATAAGTTCATCATCTTAATGGAGGATGGGATCTAACATATAACACAGTAACCTTTGTGTATACACTTGAAGAATTTATTTGACATTATAAATTACAGAAAATTGACAATCAATGAGCCACTGCCTTGTACTGCACATCGCTTTTTTCTCTTGTATTGTGAATCTTTCTTCTCTCGAATGATATTCCAGCAATAATCTGCTAACATAGAAGGTACTCACTTCCCTTCATAGCGCCTTTCTATGGTAGAAATGTCTTTATGGTATCTTTCCCCATGTTCATCCGATACGTCACTACAACTCTCTGTGAAGTAGTCCAGATGAGAGTCCGTCATATGTACCTTCAAAGACATATTGCACCCCAAATCCTGATATGCTTTGATCATATCCTTCACCATTGCTTTGTAGTTAGTAGCTCTTCTTCTTCCGAGGAAGTTTTCCGACACCATCTTGAAACAGTCCCATGCAGTTTTTTCTTTATCAGTTAAACATGCTTCAAAATTTGCATCTTTCTGCAGCTCCCTGATTTGTGGGACCACAAATACACCTTCCTTTATTTTTGCAGCTGAAAGACGGGGGAATTTGGTGGCTAGATATGCAAACCCACAGCCTGTTGGATCCATGGCCTTCACGAATTGTTTCATCAGGCCAAGTTTGATGTGAAGCGGTGGAAGTAGTATATATTCAGGAGCTACCAGACTTTCACGTTGTACATTCTTTTCGCCAACTTTCCATCTTCGCCTAGGCCATTTCTTCTTCACGTAGTGAGAATTTCGGTCTCGACTATCCCACTCGCAAAGAAAACAGGCATACTTTGTGTAGCCTTGTTGCATTCCCAGTACCATAGAAATTACCTTGAAATCTGCACATATTTTCCATTTGTGTTCATTGTATTTTAATGAATTTAGCATCCTTTGTACGAATTCGTAATTCTCCTTTGTCAAACTAGCGTAAGCTACTGGAACAGAGGGTATTTCATTTCCGTTATGGAGCAAAACACCCTTCAGACTTGTTTTCGATGCATCTATGAAAAGTCTCCACTCCTGTGAAATATAAGTGAAGTTCGGCACTTTCAACAGGCCAGCAACGTCATTGCAAAATAACAGTGCTTCGTCAGTTGAAAAATAAGAAATAAAGGCAAGTTCTCTGTGCCTGAACAAACTGATTTTAGTACTTTGGTGCAGTAGATTATACTCTTGTAATCTTGAACCAAGCAGCTGCGCCTTTTGTTTACTTAGTCCTAGATCACGTACTAAATCACTAGTTCTGCCTGTGTTAACAAATGTGGCGATGACTCACTTGTGCAGTGATATAAAGAATCATCATCTGTGATTTATTCAGTACTACTTATTTCACTGTCACTCGGAATTTGACCTCGAGCTCTTGAAGGTACTGGAAGGTTGTCGGAATGCTGCTCTGGCATTCTCGCTCAAGGCAGATCTGGGTAAACAATGTGCCTCTTCGACGTTTTGTTTGTAAAACCCTGAATTTTTGTTAGACAGAAATAACAATCAGTAACGTGGTCCTTAGGCTCCCTCCACACCATGGGAACAGCGAACAACGCCACATTCTCTTTACCTTTCCACCACTGAATTAGTTTGCAGTAACATGTAGCACAACAGAAATGTGGTGCCCATTCTTTATCTTGGTCTCCTACCTGTACTCCATAGTAATGTTTGTTTGCTTTCTTTATGACTGAAGAAATTTTCTTCCTATTTCTATCAAAAGTGAACTTCCCACAGATGTAGCAGAAGTTGTCCGGCTTATGTCGCCATCCACGACGACGTGGCATTTCTGCAAATTTAAAAATACCACTTTGGTAATACACCTGTATTAAATTAATAGTAGGGAACTAGAGGTACGCTGATGTGTAAAAACAAGCAGTCGTTTCACCTTCAGCACCAGGCTCAATCAGTTTACACACAAGAACTAAAAAATTCAACCGTGCTCGGAAATATGACAGACAGTTACTTGTCAGCCAAAACACCCACTCGTTAAGACTGACACAAATTGAGGCTAACACCACTGTTGTAAACTCGATGCACCTGCCCCTAGGAGGCGTGAAGCTTTACTGCCGAGGCAGCGACCGGCTGTCGCCGTTCGAGTTGAGATGTTTCAGGTGGTCTTAATGACATAGGTGTTGCGGGGGATAACCTAATGATGTCTGATTCTTCCCACCTGCTGTTGCAGAAGAAATTATCACGTTCTATCACTACTGGATGCGGCAACACACCCGTATTTCTCTATAACGTCTCTGTGTTTGCCATGAATTGTGAATATACATATATATATACATATTACATAAAAAGTATCCCTGACAACGATATTTTGTTTACATATTTGAATTTCCCACTGTAAAATAGTCTAGAAGCACATACTTTAATATCAGAAATAGAACCCATGTCGAACAGTGTTATCACTTCATCGGAATCGCTCATAGTAGGTGACGGCTGGGAAACCTTTCTGGAACCCAAACTGTGATAAGTAAATTTTTTCCACTTAAGTTTGCGACTATTCTTGAGTACACTACTTTTTCGAATATTTTGAAGAGGATATCAGTAAGGAAATTGGACGACAATTGTTTAAGTCTGCCTTGTCACGTTTCTTATGAAGTGGTGTAATAATTGCGTATTTCAACGCGTATGGAAAAATTCCCTGTGCCGTTGATGCATTGCACATTTCAGTAAGGACATTACTTATTGAGTTTGCAACAACTTTTCAGAATTCTGTTTGGAATTCCACCAATCTCACAAGAGCTTTTGCTTTTTTAGAGTTTTAACAATTCATAGAAGGATGTCGGTGATATTTCTAGTTGTTTGAAGTTTTGTGAAATGAGATTTTTAATATATTCTCTTGGTTCTTCAATGAACCATTTAATCCTCTATTTGCTGCTAGGTTTAGAAAGTGACTGTTAAAAGTACTTGCACCTTTGAATTATCAGTCCTACTATTTCGCTCCATATGAAGTGGAAAACTAACTTCTGAAATTGGATTGAAACACCCAAACAATAATTCTAGTTCCTAATCCTGTTCGTATCTTTTAAGAAACCTACCCTGCAATCTCCACAAACTATTAACTGTTTCTTCTGGTCCGACAAGTAGCTCATCGAAACTTCCTGGCAGATTAAACTGTGTGCCGGACCGAGATTCGAACTCTAACACTCCGCTGCAAAGTGAAAATCTCATTCTGGGAACATCCTCCAAGCTGTGGCTAAGCCATGTCTCCGCAGTATCCTTTCTTTCAGGAGTGCTGGTCCTGCAAGGTTCGCAGGAGAGCTTCTGTAAAATTTGGAAGGTAGGAGACGAGGTACTGGCGGAAGTAAAGCTGTGAGTGCGGGGCGTGAGTCGTGCTTGGGTACCTCAGTTGGTAGAGCACTTGCCCGTGAAAGGCAAAGGTCCCGAGTTCGAGTCTCGGTCCGGCACATAGTTTTAATCTGCCAGGAAGTTTCATATCAGCACACACTCCGCTGCAGAGTGAAAATCTCATTCTGCAAGTAGCTCATTAATGCATCTAGGTTTCTCACAAATAGCTGAAAGTTTCCAGAGGGAATCTGTAGATTATTATAGTATTCAGATGAAGTATTCTGCAAAAACAACCAACAAGCACGTGCTTCTAGATTCTGATCTACAGTAAAGCTGTTTGTTTCGATATTTCTGACTTGCATCCAGCATTTACGTATCTTGCAATTCCTTCTTTTTCTATGTTACCTCTACACGAAAAAATGTAACTCTACAATCAAATGGCTCTGAGCACTATGGGACTTAACATCTGAGGTCATCAGTTCCCTAGAACTTAGAACTACTTAAACCTAACTAACCTAAGGACATCACACACATCCACGCCCGAGGCAGGATTCGAACCTGCGACCGTAGCGGTCACGCGGTTCCAAACTGACGCGCTTAGAACAGCACGGCCACACCGGCCGGCAACTCTACAATCCCTGATATTGAACTTCTCCATCCCTGTGGTTACGTAGTGCTGTGAGAGGACAGAACATATATCCCTTCAGAATTTTCCACATCTTCTAGGCATACAATAAGCTCATCTATCCTGTTTTCAGTCCCCTAATGCTCTGATGAAACAAATTAGCCGCGCGGAGTGGCCGCGCGGTTAGAGGGGTCATGTCACGGACTGCGCGGCCCCTCCCGCCGGAGACTCGAGTCCTCCTTCCGGCATGAGTGTGTGTGTGTTGTTCTTAGCATAAGTTACTTTAAGTTAGTTTAAGTAGTGTGTAAGTCTAGGGATCGATGACCTCAGCAGTTTGGTCCCTTAGAAATTCACACAAATTTGAAAATATTGAAAGTATTTTTTTCTGGAAATTGTTACACTTATTATGGCGTTGTACTATTCTAATTGTTTTCAGCACTCTGTCTGTAATCTGACCATGTGCCCGTTTGATTCCACTAACCACAGGGATTTTGTCTTGTGCGCTTGTGGCTCTCCTTATACGTGCTGCAAGGCGTTCAGTTAAGCTTTCGTTCCCCCTCCTACTAAGGTGAAGGCCATGATTAGTGTGTTACCATCTCCTAATCGCAGCAACAGGCACGCCACAGATATGATACTATGTTTTTGTCAATGGAAACTCGCTCAGCTCGTTTTGTTCATCCTTAAACCAATCTAATCGAAAATATGCCATTTCTAATCCTGCCTGGAGGGCACAAATCTTTTTTCCTTGCTCCACGACCTCCTTCTTGTCTCGACTAAATAATCTACAACTCCATGGAAGAGCCTCATCTGACACACTTTTAGCTTCTCCGCTGAATTTTCTCCGATGAAACACCAACCCGCAGTCCTGACATGTTTCTTCCATACAAATTAACCAACAGCAACATCCACATTGGTCACACATGACGCTACTCATGCAATAAACTCAAAACCACTACAATATACTTAAACTGTAATAATCAGTAAAACCAATTTTTCGTTGAGTTTGTGCAGCTGAACTGCAGGTGTCAGGCAGACGTAGAATAAAATGATCGAGGTTCGTTGAAAGTAGGCAGCAACAGACAGATAGTGGAAGAAAAGAAGCACTGTTTCTTTACGGATTGGCCCATGGAAGACGCGCAGCTTTATGTATCGCTGTGAGGACGCCCTTTTCCTCAGACCCGGCTCCAAACGTCTGTTGCATGTAATTGTCATCGTATTGTTTGCTCGAAAGCTTGTCGAGATGATGAGCTACTGACAGTAGCCACTGCAGTCAGGTTTGAAACCGATTGCCTTCCAAAAGGCGTCTACACTCGCCCCCAGTTCCTGTCGCTTGTGAACTTGCTACGACTACTGCTCTTACGCCGTGTTACGCAGTTGCGAGTGATACACTATTTCATGTACACACGCTCGACACCAAGTTCCGTAGACGAGGTTACCAGAGCACTACTGTGCGGTGGAGCTCGACTCGGGCGTAAACCGGCAGGAATTCTGGTGGCGGATGACATTTCCATGACTGGCAGTATTCAGCTGCCAACGGCAGGAAAGGTGCTGCTGTGAAGTTCGTGATCAGCAGACTTTGCGCCCATGCCGTGGATGAAATTCAAAACTTCTCAGCAGTGTCTCATTAAGTGAAGGCATGTGATACTGTTAATTGTGAACAATCGATCTCATTGGGACGCTAAGTTCAGCAGTCCCCCTGGCGCCGATCGAGAAGACCAGGATGCGTGTCGGAACCGGATTTCAGCCTCTCCCTTATCTAATAATAATAATAATAATAATAATAATAATAATAATAATCATCATCATCATCAACAACAACAACAACATACAGCCGGTTGCTGTGGGCGAGCGGTTCTAGGCGCTTCAGTCTGATACCACGATGCTGCTACGGTCGCAGGTTCGAAACCTGCCTCGAGCATGGATGTGTGTGATGTCCTTAGTTAGGTTTAAGCAGTTCTAAGCCTAGCGGTCTGATGACCTCAGATGGTAAGTCCCATAGTACTTAGAGCCATTTGATTTGAACCACATGCAACACAAACGTGACATTGCACTGTACACGCATCCATTATACTCAAATACATTTCACAAATATACGTATGACACAAGTGTCGCATATACACAAGGAAACGGACCAATCTACGCGGAGGAAGGAAGGAAGAAAACCGTTTCCGATGGACGATTGAACCCACCCTTTGGCATATGCCAGCCAACAATGCCAGGCAACATTTGCATTTAATGTTCTGCAGTCAGTGTAATGCACAGAAACAAATAGGCCAACTTCATTCACAGTGTGGTTATGGCCCGTCCAAACAGGATAACTACACTACTGGCCATTAAAATTGCTACACAACGAAGATGACGTGCTACAGACGCGAAATTTAACCGACAGGAAAAAGATCCTGTGATATGCAAATGATTAGCTTTTCAGAGCATTCACACAAGATTGGCGCCGGTGGCGACACCTACAACGTGCTGACATGAGGAAAGTTTCTAACCGATTTCTCATACACAAACAGAAGTTGACCGGCGTTGTCTGGTGAAACGTTGTTGTGATGCCTCATGTAAGGAGGAGAAACGCGTACCATCACGTTTCCGACTTTGATAAAGGTCGGATTGTAGCCTATCGCGATTGCGGTTTATCGTATCGCGACATTGATGCTCGCGTTGGTCGAGATCCAGTGACTGTTAGCAGAATATGGAATCGGTGGGTGCAGGAGGGCAATTGGGAACGACGTGCTGGATCCCAACGGCCGCGAATCACTAGCAGTCGAGATGACAGGCATCTTATCCGCATGGCTGTAACGGATCGTGCAGCCACGTCTCTATCCCTGCGTCAACAGATGGGGACGTTTTCAAGACAACCGTCTGCACGAACAGTTCGACGACGTTTCCTGCAGCATGGACTATCAGCTCGGAGACCATGGCTGCGGTTACCCTTGACGCTGCATCACAGACAGGAGCGCCTGCGATGGCGTACTCAACGACGAACCTGGGTGCACGAATGGCAGAACGTCATTTTTTTGGATGAATTAAGGTTCTGTTTACAGCATCACGATGGTCGCATCCGTGTTTGGCGACATCACGGTGAACGCACATTGGAAGCGTGTATTCGTCATCGCCATACTGGCGTATCACCCGGCGTGATGGTATGGGGTGCCATTGGTTACACGTCTCGGTCACCTCTTGTTCGTATTTCAGATGTGTTACGACCCGTGGCTCTACCCTTTATTCGATCCCTGCGAAACCCTACATTTCAGCAGGATAATGCACGACCGCATGTTGCAGGTCCTGTACGGGCCTTTCTGGATACAGAAAATGTTCGACTGCTGCTGAGGTCAGCACATTCTCCAGATCTCTCACCAATTGAAAAAGTCTGGTCAATGGTGGTCGAGCAACTGGCTCGTCACAATATGCCAGTCGCTACTCTTGATGAAGTATGGTACCGTGTCGAATCTGCATGGGCAACTGTACCTGTACACGCCAACCAAGCTCTGTTTGACTCAATGGCCAGGCGTATCAAGGCCGTTATTACGGCCAGAGGTGGTTGTTCTGGGTACTGATTTCTCAGGATCTATGCACCCAAATTGCGTGAAAATGCGATCACATGTCAGTTCTAGTATAATATATTTGTCCAATGAATACCCGTTTATCACCTGCATTTCTTCTTGGTGTAGCAATTTTAATGGCTAGTAGTGTAGTTTCTGCTATTCTGTCGCTTGTTCACACTGACGTATCTTATCGGTCTGATTCCATACATCAGGCTATCACATACCACCGCTTCCCCGCCGTGGCTTTCGTCACCAGTAGAGGTTCACATGATCTGTACCAGTTCTGTAGCATCTACAGCGCTTCTCTTTTAATGGGGTGACAAATCTTTCTCCCCGTAAATATAGGTCGTTCGAAAATGCAATGCCCGAAGTGACAGACGTCATGACGGAGACACCAACAAACGCAGCGTGGTTATAATCAAAGTGCAGCTACTCACAGAGGTCCAGTTTGGGCTGTAATTATCGTGGGGTAGCGAAGCTTTGTAGATATTCTAATTAATGAGGAAACGATTTACGCTGAAAAAAAAAATCAGTTCTAATTTTGGCCACCAGGTGCAGGGCGTCGTGAGTGCAAGAAGGACGTATGTAAATGTTTCCATACGTAGTTAGGAACGGGACATGGGTGTACAAGGTCAAACAAGTCTGGAAGGCAAATGTTGATTTTATTATGAACCGCCGCTTACACAATTTTTTCAGTATGAGCACCGCAGACGCCGATGAGATGCTGCATCCACAGTTGCTCGCAGCATTTCCGGTGGAATCTGAACAAAGTGTTCCTGTATACTGGGCTTCTGATCGGGAAGAGACCAAACGCGTTCCTGACAAACGCTTTGTTTTAGATATCCCTAGGGCCGAAAGCCACGGGGATTCAGATCAGGTGATCTTGCAGAATATGCATCTGGAAAACTTCTAGAGATAACACGATCGCGGAAGGTTGTATTAAGCATGTCTTTCACTGGGCTAGAGACAGGATGTGTTGCCCCATATTGCATGAAACTATGTTTTCTATAGAACTGCGCTCTTCAAAAATAGGACTCACATGCTGCACAAGGTGGTCTCGATAACGTGCAGATGTCATGGTACACCTGACAGTCCCTCTGAGGATGTTCTCTTCAGAGAAGAACGGGCGAGAATAAAGGTGCTACCGAATCCACACCACACAGTCACACACGGCGAGTGCAGTGGCTCTTCGTGCAAAATACGCGGTTTAACAGTACCCCTAATTCGGCACTTTTGTGTATTCACTGCACCCTCCAGTGTAAGAGATGCCTCGTCACTGCATAGAATATTGCCCAGCCACATGTCATCTACTTCTGATCCAGAAGACGAAGAACAAATGCAGAACATAACTGCGGATCATGAGGTTCCTGTAGCTGCACCGTCTGGCTCTTTTACGGGTACCAATGTAAAATGTACCTCAAAGCTTTCCACACTCTTTACCATGGGGTAGACAGTTTCGTGACACTGCACGAACACTATTGCTATACTGGGCACGAGCTGCATTGTCAGTTACAGCAACAGAACAGCAACCCCCACCGGGATTGGATGCCTTCTCTTCCAGATGCCACACCATGCTCTCCTATGTTTCCAAATTTCATTAGAATTTTCTTCAAACCTCTTTCCTCAGACCTTTAAAACGGCGACACTATCAATGAAGCACTGCAATTGCTACCGTTCACATAAAACAGTTTCACCAACAATGCACGGTCTCTCTTCTCGATAGCAATACTGTTGACTCACGTTATGGCTTATCAAGAAGCAGCGTTTACGTCGTACCATCATACAAACAGCGCACAGCGACACATTTGCATCTGGTGGCCAAAATTAGAGCTTTTTTTTCAGTGTAAATCGGTTCCGCATTAATGCACCAGCATCTCTACCAAGTTCGCTGCCATACGGCACTTACAGCACACACTGGACTTACGTCAGTAGCTGCATTTTAATTATAACCAGCCGGCAGAAGTACCTCCCCTCGCATTGTAAGCACTCAAGGAACAATTCTGTTGTGGTGTATGTGAAATGAGCATTACAACATTATGATTCACAGATTACCATCATGGATGTTTTCTAAGCGTATCGAAGGCTCGTTATGAAAGTGAACGGGAACACTACACTTAATAAAACTGATTCAACATTACATCGTCCCTGACGTAGAAAGGGAGCACCCGGACGCATAGCGGAAAAAGAGTCGTGATCCTTTTGCTGCCGCGAGACAATTTTATCCGCTGCTCGCCCAATGAAATGACGACGAGCCACAAAAATTGCGTTACTGCTGCGTGCGGGTTCACCACGCTCGTAACTGGATTTCTCTCTGAGGAGTGAGAGTTCGGCGGACGAGTAGACTTGAATTTTCTTCCACAGTTTCAGAGAGGGTTCTCCCAGGCTGTTAGGAGTGTTTTATCATGAGGTTTTTTCAATAATATTTACTTTCAGGTTAAAAATTTAAGGACAGTGTGAGTATTGCGATTTCCATCAATCAATTGCGATCGACAATAAAAATTATTAATATCTCAAGACTTAATATGTCCTTTTCCTAATTTTACAAACAATAACATCTAAGTCATATTTTCGTCATAGCATCATGTTTCGTATTCAATAGCAGAGGACACTTATGCAATTACCTAAATCTGGCACAAAGCGACTACTGTTTTATGATACTCCATCCATAGGAATCTTTACTTCATCGTCTACCTCCAGTTTTTGTGCCACATACAACACAACTAATGTTTAGCAGAAAATCAGCGAAGCTGTAAACGTTTCTCTTAAATACATTTAAAAGTACACGATGCTACACTTATTACAATGATAAGTGAAAAACGTTAGCATGATTTAAATTATGCTAAACTAACGTACATTTCACAAACAAATTCATTACAAACCTTTGGTAGTATACAATACGCCATGACAAAATAACTTCAGCTTACATCCCAATGTTGAGCAAATCTTTCTCTGGAAACTGTACAAAATCCATTTCACTAATTTCGACATAAATTTTTAATTTACAGAACTTAACAACAATCTGTGCTAAAATGTGTGCGTGATCGGCCTGTAAGATTTTAGCCAACGTGAAAGACGTCTGCTGTAAGAAGCTTTCACACTATGTATTCACAAGCGTATCGATAAGCACTTGAATGTCTCAACGAGCATCAGAGTGAGTCTTTCACCTGCTAGAGCAGCTTCATCTTCGGCTGAGAACCGCAGAGGCACGTGTTAGGCTGGCTACTTAAACTGTGAGATAAGCTGGCCAATAGTATTGCTCGGCGCTGAAGTCTGTTACGGAGGCCCCGCTCGGCCTCTTCCACAAAGGGACGCTCTTGATTTCCGCCTCCTGACGTAAACACGCTCTGCCTTCCTTCTTGTTCGATGTGTCGAACTCAGATGCTGTCTTTTGATACTGAAATGGGCACACAGAGGCGAGGTACTTTTGAACTCTTTTTTCATGTGAGCGACGTTAGTTGCTTTGTTTTGTTTCACAACTTAGTTGTAACACATGGGAATCAAAAAAATGGTTCAAATGGCTCTGAGCACTATGGGACCTAACTTCTGAGGTCATGAGTCCCCTAGAAGTACTTAAACTTAACTAACCTAAGGACATCACACACATCCATGCCGGAGGCAGGATTCGAACCTGCGACCGTAGCGGTCGCGCGGTTCCAGACTGTAGCGTCTAAACCGCTCGGCCACTCCGGCCGGCACATGGGAATCGGTATCCTTTTTCTGCTCATTCATCCGAGTCTGCAAGTAATTCATCCCATTAACCAACATTAAGGGCGTCACTATGAATATAGGACTGTTTTCACGACTTATCTGACGTGTGGTGATGTTAAGTCACGTGATTCTTTGAAGGACAGTTTTATGGTTAATGAGATTGAGCAGTTTAAATTTCTAGGTGTTCAGATAGTGAACCGTCGTGGAAAGCCCATTTTCAGGCTCTTGTTCAAAGACTTAATGCTGCCATTTGGACTATTAGAACAGTATCTGAAGTAAGTTATGGTTCGCAACGAAAAGTAGTCTACTTTGCTTATTTTCATTTGCTTATAGCGTATGGTACATTTTGGGGAACCAATCATATTCTAAAAGGATATATTTGGCTCAGAAACGGGCGGTTCGGGCAGTAAGTGGTGTAAGTTCGGAAACCACTTGTCGATTCCTGTTCATTAGTCTAAGTATTCTGACATTGACCTCTGAAACGAATAAACAAAATAATATATATATAATCTTCTTTAATGTCGTTTCTTTTTAACAATATCAGCTTATTCCCAAGAATTAGCAGCTTTCAGTCAGTTAATACTAAACACAAATCCAATTTGCATTTGGCCCGGACCTCCTTGACACTTGTGCAGAAAAGCTTACAGTATTCTGCTGCATCCATTTTCAATAAGCTAGTATAAAAATTCAAAAATCTTAGCAGTATGCAATGCGCTTTCGAGTACAAACTGAAGAGAGATCTCATAGGTCACTCCTTCTGATCTGTCGAGGAGTGTCTTGAAAATTTAAACAAATTCCTGTGCTACAACGCTGACTGTTTGTGTAAAAATAGAGGTTGACGTTTCTTTATGATTCATAAACATTTAATTTATCTGTTACTACTTTTCTGTCGCAAGTTCATGTACTGATGCCTACCATAAACATGGAGATTTACTCCTCAATTTGGTCCTACGGAACTAGATGTGGAAAAAAAAGACATCAGACTGTATTCCTTTTCCGCATAGTACACTGAAGCACCAAAGAAACTGGTATACGCCTGCGCATCCAAATAAGAGATATGTTAACAGGCAGAATACGGCGCTGAGGTCGGCAACGGCTATGTAAGACAAGTTTCTGGTGCAGTTGTGAGATCCGTTACTGCTGCTATAATAGCAGGTTATCAAGATTTAAGCGAGTTTGTACGTGGTGTTGTAGTTGGCGCACGAGCGATGGGACACAGCATCTACGAGGTAGCGATGAAATGGGAATTTGCCCATACGACCATTTTACGAGTGTACCGCGAATATCAGGAATCTGGTAAAACATCAAATCTCCCACATCGCTGCGCTCGGTAAAAGATCCTGCAAGGCCGGGAGAAACTACCACTGAAGAGACAAGTTCAACGTGACAGAAGTGCAACCTTTCCGCTGACTGGAGCAGATTTCAAATGCTGTGCCATCAACAAGTGTAGGCGTGCGAACCAATGAAACATCATCGATATGGCCTTTCGGAGCCGAAGGCCCACTCGTGTATCCTTGATGACTGCACGACACAAAACTTTACGCCTCACCTGTGCCTGTCAACACCGGCATTGGACTGTTGATGACTGGAAACATGCTGCCTGGTCGGAGAAGTCTGGTTTCAAATTGTGGCTCTGAGCACTATGGGGCTTAACATCTATGGTCATCAGTCCCCTAGAACTTAGATCTACTTAAACCTAACTAACCTAAGGACATCACAAAACACCCAGTCATCACGAGGGTTTCAAATCGTATCGAGTGTATGGACAAGTACAGCTATGGAGACAACCTCATGAATCCATGGACCCTCCATGTCAGAAGGGGACTGTTTAAGCTGATGGAGGCTCTGTAATGGTGTGGCGCGTGTGCAGTTGCATTTGATGTGTGCAGTCATGGACTGTGTGGCTGGTCCCAGCGTAGGTTCGAGTCCTCCCTCGGGCACGGATGTGTGTGTGTGTGTGTGTGTGTTTGTCCTTAGGGTAATTTAGGCTAAGTAGTGTGTAAGCTTAGGGACTGATGACCTTAGCAGTTAAGTCCCATAAGATTTCACACACATTTGAATATTTTTTTCATCACCTGAACCCATTCACGTCTATTGTGCATTCCGACTGCCTTGGGCAATTTCAGCAGGACAATGTGTCACCCCACACGTACAGAATTTATACAGAGTGGTTTCAGGAACACTCTTCTGATTTTGAACACTTCCACTGGCCACCGAACTCCCCACACATGGACATTATTGAGCACATCTGGCATGCTTTGCAACGTGCTGTTCAAAACAGATCTCCACCCGCACGTAGTCTTACGGATTTATGGACAATTATGCAGGATTTATGGGGTAGATTCCCTTCGGCACTACTTCAGACATTAGTCGAGTCCGTGCCACGTCGTGTTGCGGCACTTCTACGTGATTGCGGGGGCCCTACACGATAATAGGCAGGTGTACCAGTTTGTTTGGTTATTCAGTGTATATAGAGGACGTCCCTCCTTAGAATCGTCAGGCGGCTGTTGTCCGGTGTTTGAGCAGATGTCTGGAAATTAGTTTTAGCGATGTGTCGGTTAAGTCAGCTTAGACACGTACGGCTCATCACGTCTTTCATGCGTCGCCCAAATTATGTTTGCGGTGGAATTTTACATTCCCATTCGATAGAGCGGTCCCCGATTAGTTTAATACTGTATTCGTTTTATCGGCATGAATTAACAGGGACAGTAAAACCATAAGAATAACCAATACTCTTGTAGGGACAGCACCGCTGCTCAGTTGCTGCTGGAGTGCTGATTATCATTCCCAATTCACTGTTCCTGTTAATTCATATGAATAAAACGAATATCGCACTAGACTATTTTGGGACCGCGCTATCTAATGAACACATAGAATTGCGCTTTAAACAATAATTTTGTTAATAACGGGAAAAAATCGACGCTTCCCATCGACACTCGACTTCGCGCGAAATATGTGTTGAGCGGTATTTGTTTTGGCTGACTCCAGCTACACTAGAGAACATGCCCCTGACGACTCTTAGGAGGCACATCCGGTATACGGGGAGAATCACCTGAAACTTGACCGCATATATTGCGGATGTGGGAAGTGCTATTGATGTGCGTTTTCTCAGAATTGATTGGTAGTCAGGGGTTCGTATTGTTAGCAAATAACGAGATTGTAATAATACGTAGGAAGTGTATTTTTGTGCAGACAGACACTTCTTGAAATGGAACAATGCCTGTTGGCATTAACGAACTAAATGTAGATCAAATTAGAATGTCAGTGGTGTTTGTTGCAGGTTTCTAGCGCGAGTTGTTTACAGGATATCGTATTCTCATAAGTTTCCACACTGACACCTGTAAAATACCTCTGGTAACACATACGATAGACCAGGACAAGTGCATACACTAGTTATACGGATTATGACCAGTAACGAGATAACTGACCATCAGACATTGTGTTCATAATGACCACAGGCAGCGGAAACACACACTTCCACACTCGTATCGATTGACTGCTGCACACGTGCTGGCATTTCAGCGATGATGTCCGAGTAGGTTGCAATAGTATGTCATTAAATATCATCGGGTGTAGTTGATATGTCTTTGTAGACAGCGTCTTTCATCTTTCCCCACAGAAAAGAAATCTACAGGAGTCAAATTAGGGGAGCCGACCGGTCAATGTACAGGTTCTCTGTGTCCAGTCCAACGATTTGGAAATAATTCGTGAAGATATCCTGAAATACGAGGGCCACTCCAAAATAAATGCAGACTATTTCTGTAAAAATACAGTTTTCATTCTGCATGTGTGAAAGTTTTACAGCGTGTAGACACATCCTTCCCGCTTGTTTTCAAACTTAGTTCAACCTGTTCCCGTGAGTGGCGCCGTCACAGCATGTCTTCAAGATGGCTGCTACACTTGACGTTCCTCAGAAGCAACGTGCTGTCATAGAATTCTTGTGCTGTGAAAACGAGACAGTGGGAAACATCCACAAGAGGCTGAAAAAGGTGTATGGAGATGCTGTTGTCGATCGCAGTACAGTTAGTCGGTGGGCAAGCAGGTTACGTGATGAAAGCGGGCACGGCAATATTGGGGATTGTCCTCGCAGCGGCAGGCCTCGTACTGCACACACTCCAGACAATGTGCAGAGAGTTAACGAATTGGTGACTGCTGACAGACGCATCACAATGAACGAATTGTCACGCTACGTTGGGATAGGGGAAGGAAGTGTTTACAGAATACTGAAAGTGTTGGCGTTAAAAAAAAGTTTGTGCCAGGTGGGTTCCCAGGATGTTGACAGTGGCTCACAAAGAAACAAGAAAATCGGTATGCAGCGAACTTTTGGAACAGTACGAGAATGGTGGAGATGAATTTCTTGGAAGAATTGTGACAGGTGATGAAACATGGCTCCATCATTTTTCACTAGAGACGAAGAGGCAATTAATGGAGTGGCACCATTCAAATTAACCGAAGAAAAAAAAAATTCAAAACCATACCTTCTGCTGGAAAAGCTATGGCTACGGTGTTTTTCGCTTCCGAAAGACTCTTGCTTGTGGACATCATGTCAAGTGGAACCACCATAAATTCTGATGCATATGTGACGACACTGAAGAAACTACAAGCCCTACTGAGTTGTGTTCGACCACATCAGCAAAAGCAGGATTTTTTGTTGTTGCACGACAATGCACGGCCACATGTCGGTCAAAAAACCATGGAAGCGATCACAAAACTCGGATGGACAACACTGAAACACTGGCCTTGCAATCCTGACCTGGCTCCATGTGACTATCATCTCTTTGGGAAACTGAAAGACTCTCTTCGTGGAACAAGGTTTGAAGATGACGACTCCCTTGTTCACGCTGCCAAACAGTGGCTCCAACAGGTTGGTCCAGAATTTTATCGTGCGGGTATACAGGTGCTGGTTCCAAGATGGCGTAAGTCAGTTGAGAGGGATGGAAATTATGAGGAGAAATGAAAATATTGTTGCTATTGGATGCGTCTACACACTGTAAAACTTTCAAACATGTAGAGAAAAAGATGGATTTTAAAAAAGGATAGTGTGCATTTCTTTTGAAGTGACCCTTGTACTTTGTGCGCAATGGGCTGGACAGCCATCATGCTGGACCCCCAAGTTCCTCCTAGTCTGCAGAGGAACGTCTTCTAGCATCGGTAGATGATAGTCTGTTCGGCTGCAATACTTGTGCGCGTTCAGTGTTCCGTCTATGAAACGCGAGTCTATGAGCTGATGGTTGGCTTCCCCACACTACACGTTTACACTTCATGGACGCTGACATTCCACCTGACAAAGCCAACGGGAATTGTCAACGGATCAATAGCGCATGTTTTGGCAGTTTACCTGGTTACGATTGGTAAATGTTGCTTCATCACTATACAAGATACATGGCACGTCTGAAATATTGTCTCTTAATGCCCATGTACAGAAGTTAACACGATTCTCATAATCATTTCGGAGCGTTTTTGATGTGCAGAGATGTGATAGGGACGGAACCTATGTCGACGGACAATGTGTCGGATACTTGCCTGACTCACGCCACTTCCTTGTGCGACTGCGCGGCAGCTAACGTGCGAATCAGCTGCAACAGCAGCAATTAATTTTCCCCTCTTATGTCGTCACTTGTTTCCTTCCGTTACGTTGTATAGGTGTTTAACCACCACTTTCACGTAACTGGTTGAAGATAATGATAAATAACTGCCGAGATGGTTAATATCTGTTTGGATATCTTGCCGCATACACTGTACAACAACGAACTGCATTGTTCCTACAGTCTCCATACACAATGAGCGTCTTGGCTGTTTTTGCATTGGTAAATCCCTTCGCCCACTCATGACCTATTGCTCGGACTGTCAAACAGAAACTTTTCAAAATACGGTATTTCGTATACGACTCGTACTACAATCCTGCAACACCCATGACATTCTGATTTACTCTACTTGTAGTTTGTTAATGTCAATAGGCATTGTTACATTTAAAAAAGTGTGTTGACTAACAATACGAGCCCCTGACGACCTGTCAAGTCTGTGAAAAATGCACATCAACAGAACTTTCCATTTCCGCAATATATGGGGTGCAAGTTTTAGGTGATACACGGAGTGTATGCTTACTTTGTTTTTACATAATTTATGACTTTCACAAAGTTCAAAAAAATGGCTCTGAGCACTATGGGACTCAACTGCTGAGGTCATTAGTCCCCTAGAACTTAGAACTAGTTAAACCTAACTAACCTAAGGACATCACAAACATCCATGCCCGAGGCAGGATTCGAACCTGCGACCGTAGCGGTCTTGCGGTTCCAGACTGCAGCGCCTTTAACCGCACGGCCACTTCGGCCGGCTTTCACAAAGTGAATTTCCACTCCTTTGATCTTTGTTTGCATCTTCACAGGTGTTCCCTTAAGAACCTCGATCATGAGATAGTTAGATCCAGATTATTTATATTTCACGAGGAAGTGAATGATCTGCTTTCAGCAGAGAGATTATTTTATTATTCAGCGCAGTTTTCAGCTAACAAGTTAAGTACATGAGGCGGTGGAGCTTCAAGGCATTTGCTTACAGTGACACTGATTTTTATATTTAACTATCCTAGGAGCTCATGTTCATTTTATTCGGTGTTGTAGGATTCTATTGGCATCGCATGAACATCTCCTACAAGAAAGGATTCAATAACAGTGATAGGGAGTAAATACACGAATTATTTTTTTTACAAAGGTTATGGTTTGAAGTTATCTTAGCTCACCTTATGTTATATCCCCCTTTCATTATTCCGTTGAGTTAAGAGAGATTTCCTCGTCACTACAACATAAACGGTAGTTCACCATATTACATTGTTGTTGAATCATGGATTAGATTTCTTTTAAGAAGATTAAAACCGGGGCCATAGCATCTCATGAATTCACAGGTTTAAGTTAAGAGATATTTACTGGCTTTCAAATGAAATTTTAATTACGACGTCCAACTTCGGCAGACGAAAACTCAGGCTAGGAGCAGTTATTCAGCCACTGTTCTGGCTATCGAATGGTTTAAAGTGGTTTACAAAATTTGAATATCCGTGGATGCAGAGGCACTTAAAAGACTTTCAGGTGCATGCGCGGATAACAGGCTTGTTCAACCGAGTAGCAGTACCAACTAAAACACGTACTTTGTTTTGATTTAAGCCTAAGTTCGCAAGAGAGTTCGTTCTGCCTGAAGCCGACTTCAGTCTGACTTCGTGGGTACAGTGATGTCATTTAGGGGTCGATCAGAAAACGGATACCACTGCGATGCCGTTGTCGACAGTGATGGCTTCCTTCTACACGTTAATATTAAGAAAACGTGACACAAATAAGTTCTGGCAAATAGTGTTAAAGTAAACGTTATATAAATTCGAACGCCTATTTTTGAATGTGACGTACACAGCCTGACAAAACAAACGAAGCACTCGGAAGGGAGGATGAAACGAAATGGAACTTCACGCATTGAAAGGATATGTGATTTATTTCAATGATTACAAAATTATGATGTTATATCCCTGGATGTATGTGCTGTTTCGGTAAGGAAGGCTTCCATGACAAAGCCGCTGTATTCTCCCCTAAAGCAAGCTGACCTACAAATATTGTAAATGGTCCTTGGTATTGTGGTTACTGGCACATGGACGGAATTGATCTCCGAGTTGGTCGCAGATTTGGGGACCTTTCTAACCACAGAAGTACGTCAGAATCATGCAGACAGTTCATAGGCATTCGAGTCATGTCTGGACGAGCATTGTCCTGTTGAAAAATGGCACCACAACACTGTCACCCCGAGCGAGGTAGCGCAGTGGTTAGCACAATGGATTCGCGTTCGGAAGGACGACGATTCAAAACCACCTGCGGCCATTTAGGTTTTCCGTCATTTCCCTAAATCGCTTCCGGCAAATGCTGGGATAGTTCCTTTGAAAGCGCACGACCGATTTCATTCCCTATCCATCCCTCACCCGATGGGACGACGTTGCTGTTTGGTTCCCAACCTACGAACCAACCAACCAACCTGCGAACCAACCAACCAACCTACGAACCAACGATATGGTCACATGAGAGGTAACACACGAGGATGAAGGATGTGCGTGACATACTGTGGGGCTATCAGAGTCCCCTCAATCACTACCAGCCTTGACTTGAAGCCATACCCAACGGCTCCCCACACCATGGTCCCAGGAGTATCACACCTATGCCTTTCCAAAACATTGGAAGAATGGGATTTCTCTCCAGGTAGCCGCCATACTGCCTAACAATGGTCATCCAGCGTACTGCAGATCAGCGGTTCATTGTTGAATACAATGCAACGCCATTCATCGGCAGTACATGCTTCCACGCCAGGGCACGACTTCAAGAGCAGCTGCCTGTATTGTAGTATTAATAGCAGCCCACATCTGGGACGGTAATACGACAGTCCGTCCTCTGCTGGTCTCCAACCAATGGTGCGGAATGACACAATCTGTGCCAGTGAGTCCATTACTTGTTTTCAGACAGCAGCAGAATACTACGTAATAATAGATTGTGTCTCAGATACTAAGTCCTCTTCCAACTATGACTATCGAGTGACTCACTGAGACTGCTGACGAATTAACGTAACCTGGAAGTGGCCTCTCATTGTCAAGGCGTAGTATGGTAAGCGCCTTGTAAGCACCTCGTGCCATCTACTGGTGTTCATAACTAACCACGTCGAATGACATGTTCTGCCTTCATAAAAGTGTACAAGTACAAAGATCGCCACATCTCCACACTTGTACGTCATGCAAATTTCAGAGCTATCTTACTAGTATTCCACATTCATTTTCAGAAATCATTTCAGCTCCAGTCAGACCATAAGTTCGGGTTCGTAGCGTTTTTCCGTAAGTTTATGAATAATATATTCTCCTTCGCTATTTACAACAGTCTACCAACGCTGGGGTAACTTTTCCATTCCGCAACTGTAGAAATGACGTGGTCTCGTGGCGAAGAACTCGTCGAGCCATGTTAGGAGCGCAATTTCATCGGGAAAGGAAGTTGCTTGAAGATTGTTCGGGAAAGGTGAAAATCTGCTGGTGCAAGATCAGGTGAATAGGGGGATGAGGAATGAATGCCCAACACAGCTCCTGTATAGTGTTTTTTGTCAGTCTAGCAGAATGTGGGTGGGCGTTAACGATGAGTATCATCTCTTCACGCAGCCTTGCTGGTCGTTGTTATTGAACTGCGTCTGCAAGACATCTCAGTTGTTGGCGATAAATGTCAGCAGTTATGGTTACACCTCGGGGAAGCAACTCTTAGTACACCACACCATCGTTGTTGCACCTGATGCGTGACATTATCTTTTTGCGGATGCGCGCAGTTCTTTGTAGGGGCAGCTGCTGCTTTGTTTGGACTCAACCTTTCCTTTTTTTCCTTACGGTAGCATAAAGACAGCATTTATCGTTGCCAGTAACGATGAAGGACAGGTATGCTCGCCGTTGTTCACAATCCAACTGATGACTAGTCCAGTGGAGATGCGCACATGGCCATTCGCTGATTTTTGTGATTTTAGCTTATAGCTCGCATTGAACCTTCCCCACTTGGTGTAAATATCGAACGATGGTGGAATGGTCACAGTTGCCAGTTATCGAGTACAATGTCGTGTGCCATTGCGAATTAATGCGTTTAAATGATTTTCAACAAACATCGAAGGTCTTCCTGAGCGCGGAGAGTCATTAATGTCAAAACGATCCTTCTTAAAACGAGAAAACATTTTCTTGCTATTCTCTGTCCAATGACATTATCATACACGGTGTAAATGTTTCTAACTGCCTTCGCTGCAGTCACCCCCCTATAGATCTCAAACAGGAGAGTCTGTCGGAAATGTTCCGATTTCTCCAATGGCACTCTATTTTCTAGCCTTACAGCTCCACTCACTATCACAACATGCAAACTCAGATAGGGACAGTGAAGTATAAATAAAAAATGACAATCTATAATTAAACCCATAGCAACCGTAATCCCAACACGCAAAACGAAAACGCTACGAGCTTATGCAACAACTTCATAAATACATTTTTCTTTCACTGCCACGAACTTGCCACGAAAGTCTAATCTCACCAAACAAATCAAATAAAGTATCAAAGCACACGTTACTTCTCCAAAATGTCATACAATTATCACCTGACAAATTTATTGTCCAGTAAGGCACATCCTGTCAAAATGTTGTCGTTGAAAGACCAAGTAGAAAGTAAAGGCATTTAACATGATGACGGCAACAGTAATTGTGGTTGTCAATGTAAGGTTACTCGGCGAATTTCAGTGATCAGTGATGGATTATTCACGAGACGTCAGACGAGTTAATTGGTCGATATCTAGTGACGCTGGCCGTTGTGGCCGAGCGGTTCTAGAGCTTCAGTCCGGAAACGCGCTGCTGCTACTGTCGCAGGTTCGAATCCTGCCTCGGGCATGGATGTGTGTGATAACCTTAGGTTAGTTAGGTTTAAGTAGTTCTAAGTCTAGGGGACTAATGACTTCAGATGTTAAGTCCCATAGTGCTCAGAGCAATTTGAACCATTTGTCAAGTGACGTTTCGGTAAGTGTTCTACTTGTCATCAGAAGATATGTGACCTTTATCTGTATGGCCGTGGTGGTCTAGCGGACAAAGTACTCCGCCCCTTCTGGCTCCGGCTTCTATCTCAGATAGGGGGAGGGGGGGTTTCATTGTTATAGTCCTTGCAGGACTGTTCCAGATGAACTCAGCCTGCTATCATAAGAGTGCCGTGAATGTTTTCCGATGGTGGAACGCGGCCTGGATGGCCCCGCTACCCTCCCCTTCCTAGTCCCTAGGCGAAGAAAAGTTGTCCCCTGCCTGGAGTCCCCTACGACAGACCTTTTACTTTACATTTATCTCTAGGTTTGCCGTACGTTACCTGCTAAATAACTAGAAACAGTGAGTGAATTATTCTTATACTCGATATCAAAATTGCGCGCGACTCACCTTCGCCCTTCTTCGAGCATATATTGGCCAGAAAGTGAAAACTGGAACGGCAGACAACCTCAGTAAGCCCTAGTTCGGCGGACACGTAGTCTGATCGTGCAGGTGTAGATTTCCGCAGGAGCTTCAGAACCATGTACAGGATGTCACAAAAAGTATGTTACAACTTCAGTGAAGTAACACGACTTGTTAATTTAGATTCAAAATGGTTCAAATGGCTCTGAGCACTATGGGACTTAACTTCCCAGGTCATCAGTCCCCTAGAACTTAGAACTACTTAAACCTAACTAAGCTAAGGACATCACACACATCCATGCCCGAGGCAGGATTCGAACCTGCGACCTTAGAGGTCGCGCGGTTCCAGACTGTAGCGCCTTTAACCGCTTGGCCACCACGGCCGGCTGTTAATTTAGAGAACAAAAGAAAAGTTTGTCCGATATACCACTTTAGAAATTTTTTAAATGTAAGATAATGACAATTTTTTATCTTCCAAGGTGACGAGAGCAACAGAACTGAAAAAAAAGTTTAGTCTTTCTCGTTGCGTGGTGTTAGGGGGCCCATAAATCAATCTAAGAATGGAGTCTGGACAGGAAAAGGCACAATGTGTGGTCTGGTTTATTGAAGAGAAGTAATGTAACACCTATTTTCAACCTATTTGGCATCTGTATCGATATTTGTATGTCAATTTGTAGTGTTGTTTATGTAGAGTGTTATATCTTTAATGGAAATTCTTTGAGTATGTGTACATATTTCAGTTATGTGAAATTCTTGAACGATGTTGTTTAAACTGTACTTGTGGATTTTAATAACTACTGGAATAATTGTTATATAACGTACTGTAAATGACGTGGTCCATAGTTAGGAACGTAGGGTTGGATGTAAAAGATGTGGGGAAGCCCCGCAGCTACGAAGCAACCTGGCAGAGTTGAAAGGTGTGGTTGGCGCGTGACGTGTAAGGAGTCTGGGCTGAGCAGTGCTGTGGTTAACATTCCGCTAGCAGTAGCGGATCATTGTGGCTCATATTCTTGGAGTTTTGAGGCCAGATGAGCTTAAGAGTGGTATTTATGGGCCGTGGATGATGCGTTTGGTGATACTATTATCATGGCATGGTTTTTGGCCCTGAAAAAATATAATTCCGACGCCAAGAAGATCAGTAACAGGGCGAGGCCAACAGTACTGCCATGACTGCATCGTCACCAGGCTAACGGCCACTGGAAATTACGCCACCAATGTCACCAACCTTCTACTAAATTGTTAGTATTTGGCACTCTGTAAATGGACCAGGTATTTGTGAAATTTGGTTGATTTTAATACTAACCGTAGTGTTGCTACAAACTCTATCTTACACCCGTGATTATCCCAAATCACAAACCTGGACAGGAATCCTACCCTATTGAATTTAATTCTGAGTGTCCTAATTTATTATGGAATGACTTACTTGGCAGCTGTAAAAATAGTTGTGATTGCTTTCTAATGTGTGGATTTATAGTGTTCAAAGTTAAGTTTTACGTTTGAAAAAATACTCCACTTCCAGTGCATTTTTAAATCAATCTGTTGTCATTCTCTTAAATGATTTGCCTTACTTGGAAAGTTGCCTGAAAACAGTAAAGTTGTTAGTTAAAAGAACAATTACATTGAACTGAAGTGAAAAAGATTATTAACTGTGGTATTTATGCACTTTGATCAGAATTACGAAGTTCTATCAGTGTTCATTTCATGAGAAAATGTTTGAACTTGAATTTAAGGTTGTGTTGGCATTTGCACAGCCAACTATATTTGAGTAGGTTAAAAGACTGCTTATCAAGGCACATTTGTTATTTAAAGAGTTATCGTTTGTGGTGCTTTCATAATTAATAATGAAGCAAAGCAAAGGCTCCTTCAGAGCCAGTGTAGTTATATTTACATTCTGTTCAATTGGTTCAAACCGAGTTTAAGAAAAAACTATTTATTATGTTACCTATTCTAACGCAATTTGGTTAATGCACAGGCATAGAGACCCTGTACTAGCAATGATGTTATAGTGCATGATCATTAACGGACCCCCTGATTTAAATCAGAATCATTTCATGATCATCCCTGTTTAGTACTGTTACTAGTTTCATGTGTGTTGGTTATTGGTTCTATAAACTGCTGTACCTAGTTCAGTTAAGGTTCGTGTTGTTGAGAGGCACATGTTACGGCTTGCTATCTCATTGGCCACTTGTCTGTCTGACTTCCAAGGTAGCAGTACATTTATCTGCAAGGTTAGATTACTGTGTTGTAGTGTGAGCAGATATAAAGAAAGAGTTTAGAGCGCGCGCGCGCGCGTGTGTGTGTATGTGTGTATGTGTGTATGTGTGTGTGTGTGTGTGTGTGTGTGTGTGTGTGTGTGTGTGTGTGTGTGCCGAGGAATGTTAGGTTAGCCTTAGCACTGCCTGCTCCTTTATTATATTGCTTAACACAAGAATGCCTAATTAGGTTCAAATGGCTCTGAGCACTATGGGACTTAACATCTGAGGTCATCAGTCCCCTAGAACTTAGATCTACTGAAACCTAACTAACCTAAGAACATCACACACATCCATGCTCGAGGCAGGATTCGAACCTGCGACCGTAGCGCTCACGCGGTTCCAGACTGGAGCGCCTAGAACCGCTCGGCCATACGGGCCGGCGCCTAATTGGGATGGCGACCGATATAAATACGTAAAGTTACAACTTAGGATTGTGCTCGGAGAACGTCTGTTCCTGACCCACCTGTTTACTGTTGGTTATACTCTGCTGGAGTGTTTCGGAAACAAATCCCAGTTTGATTGTTCTGTTCCCACTAGGCTATCTCACGGTCACAACCTTCTTAAAAATTCCTTGCAGAGGTTTAACGTTGCCGTTTAAGGTGCCGGTGTTACCGCTAAAGTAAGACAGTTACACAATGTAAAAATGAAATTGCAAGTATCTGCTGAAGCACCAGAGAAAATGCGCCTCACGACTCTTTGGAGGGACATGCACTATTCTCGTATATAAATGATAGGTCTTCTAACATGAGAGGTGGTTCTAAAATATTTCCTTTTGCTGATGTCACTAGCATAGTAATGGAGGATGTTGAATGCAAAATCGCCTATGTACAAATAGTGCAGTCCAAGACATGGGTTGTAGGAAATAAAGTTATGCTAAATCACAGAATGACTCAGTTTTCACAGTTTCTAAAACACAGTTCAACTACGAAGAGTGTTCAGTAAGTAATGCAACAATATTTTTTCTGAAAGCAGGTTGGTTTTATTGAGGATTCCAACACACCATATTATCCCCCACTCTTTCATCTACAAAATCCTATTTTTCAACGTAATCTCCGTTGAGTGCGACAGCATTACGTCACTTCACTGGGAGGGCATATTTATCTGCACGGTGGCGCTCTACTGGTCGACGTTGAAACCAACGTTTTGCTGAATCACTAACCTCACCATCGTCTACGTACTGCTTCCTCCGGAGTACATCCTTCATTGGGTCACACAAATCAGAGTGGGGAAGGTGCGAGATCTGGGCTGTAGGGCGGGTGCGGAAGCACTGTTCAACGAAATTTAGTGAGCTCCTCTCGGGTTTGCAGACTTGTGTGAGACCTGGCGTTGTCACGGCCCATCGACTCACCGTGCTTTTGTTCTCTGCCAGGTCTCCGTGACATTCTACAAGCGTCTATGAATATCTTCGATGCTCTTGTTTTCTGCCAAGAGAAATTCAATGACAGCTCTCTGCTTGGAACGCACCTTCTTCAGACCCCATTTCGAAGCGTAGATATAGCGCCCCAACGTATCGGAACTTAACGAAACTATAGGAGTGGGAATATTCCACAAAAACAAAATTCGCGTTTCTTTCAAGCCCAATTTCAGTTGAAAAAAGTGTTGCATTACTAACTGTACGCCTCTCGTGAACCTGACAGTTTTGGTTTCTGAGGATGGGCTTGCGATTAATGACTCCGAACAATCAAAATTCCTAGGTATTCAGATAGTAAGCTTCCGTAGGAAGCCCATGTTCAGAACGTGATGTGAGGTAACACCATGCTCTCAGCAATCCATAAAATATGGCACAGGAATTTCATGGAAACAGGTTTTCGAACGTTCATCACAAAGGTCAGTTCCTAAGGCATCAAAAGAATTGCGAATCTCTCGTACGACAGTGCACCGGATACTCTGAAAGCGTCTTCATACTTTTCTCTTAATTTGGGTGTCCGATTTCGTTTTAATAAACCGAGCCTCACACGCTGCCTTTTTCTGTGCAGACTCCATTTTCGATTCATTTATGGTGCTGCAGGCACCGTGAAGCAGCGAAGAAAAACTTTTTGTCGGTTACGTTGATCTTGTCGTCAGGAAAGGCAGAACGTTTATTCATTATCTTCCATAAAAAAAAAATTGAACCGGTACACCAGACAAACTTTACAAACTTTACTTTTTTTGTCTAAGTTAATTAGAAGTCACATTATATGACATTGAAGTTGTGACGTCCCTTTTGGGGCACCCTTTGTTTGACGGGATTGCTTGTGACGATAGCTCGCTCGAAACGTTAACAGATTTCCTTGACGAACTGTACCAACTTTCGACGTGTTCGGCGAGTGTAGGAAATAATAGAACGAAAATTCAGAAAAGTGATGAAACTTTGTAAGTTTGGTTCATCAATGGACTCCTAATTGTTCTTCGTAACATATTCTGCTCTGATAACTTACGGCACTATAGCAGAAACAAAGCTGAAATTTCTGCAGTGTGAACATCGCAACCGTGTGCTTTTCGCCTCAAATGAATTCGTACGTTCTACAAGCCAAGGGCGCCCAACTGCTACGTTTGTGCGTGCTATTGGCAGTGAGTCTTTTGGGGCGATGAAGAGCGGACTTTGCGGAAGTGAGAATAACTCTGCGGTGGAGAAACTCCACACTGTTTATAGTAGTAAGATAAAGCATGAAAGCTATTCATGTCCCTAGCGAACAAAATTATAGGAGAAACTGTACCGTTACGATGTCCACTGGAGATGCGTGAAAATACAGCGAAAACAATTTGGTCTTTATAAGACTTTTTTTACTGCCGCAATAGACGGTATTTCTCCTATATAACTTATTTAAAAAATTGACGATGCGATAGTACAATGAAACCACTCATGAACTAAATCTGGGAAAAACCATTTATAAATAACAAACCATGTTATTTCTTATTTTAAATACTTTATCAGTTGTGGACTGAGGTAATAAAGATCATGGGATACCTCCTGATATCGTGTTTGACCTACTCTTGAAAGCGTAGTGTAGAAACCCGACGTATCACGGACTCAAGAAATGGTTGGAAGCCCTCTACAGAAATATTGAGTCACGTTGCCTCTAGAGCCCTCCATAATTGTGAAAGTACTGCTGGTGCAGGAATTTGTACACGAACTGACATCTCTATTATATCCTATAAGTGTTCGATGGGATTCACGTCGGCGACCTGAGACAGCAAATCTTTCGCTCGAACTGTCCACGATGTTCTTCAAAACAGTTGTGGACAACTGTGACCCGGTAACATAGCACATTGTCATCGATAAAAATGAAGTTCATGAATGACTGAAGATGATTAATGATTAGTTGAATTAATGCCGGCCGCGGTGGTCTCGCGGTTCTAGGCGCGCAGTCCGGAACCGTGCGACTGCTACGGTCGCAGGTTCGAATCCTGCCTCGGGCATGGATGTTTGTGATGTCCTTAGGTTAGTTAGGTTTAAGTAGTTCTAAGTTCTAGGGGACTTATGACCACAGCAGTTGAGTCCCATAGTGCTCAGAGCCATTTGAGCCATTTTAGTTGAATTAATCGGAGGAGCCAGTCCATTCCATGTAAACACACCACGCACCGTTATGGAGCCACCACCAGCTTGCACTGTGCCTTGCTGAGAACTCTGGTCCATGGCTTCGTGGGATCTGCCTCTCACTGGAACCCTACCATCAGCTCTTGCTAACTGAAATCAGGACTCATCTGAGCTGGCCGCCGTTTCCAGTCTTCTAGGACCCAACTGGAAAGGCCATCAGCCCAGGGGAGGCGCTGCGGGCCATGTCGCGCTCTTAGCGAACGCACTCGCGTCGGTCGTCTGCTGCCAAAGCCCACTAGCGCCAAATTCCACCACGCTGTCCTAACTGATACGTTTGTCGTACGTCATCCGTTGGTTTCTGAGGATATTTCACGCAGTGTTGTTTGTCAGTTAGCACTGACAACGCTACGTAAACACCGCTGCTCTCGGTCGTTACGTGAAGGCTGTCGTCGAGACCAGTGAGTTCTCTGTGGAGCCTTGGCACGCTCTTGACACTGTGGATCTGGGAATATTGGATTCCGTAACGATTATCTAATTGCTCCAACTAACAGTCCGCTTGCAAAGTCTGTTAATCCCCGTCCTGTGGCCATAATCACGTCGGAAACTTTTTCACGTGAATCACCCGAATAAAAATGACAGATCAGCCAATGCACTGCCCTTTTATACCTACGCGATATTGTCGCCACCGCATACAGGGTGGTCCATTGATCGTGACCGGACCAAATATCTCACGAAATAAGCGTCAAACGAAAAAACTACAAAGAACGAAACTTGTCTAGCTTGAAGGGGGAAACCAGATGGCGCTATGGTTGGCCCACTAGATGGTGCTGCCATAGGTCAAACGGATATCAACTGCGTTTTTTAAAATAGGAACCCCCATTTTTTATTACATATTCGTGTAGTACGTAAGTAAATATGAATGTTTTATTTGGATCACTTTTTTCGCTTTGTGATAAATGGCGCTGTAATAGTCACACGCGTATACAGGTAAGTACGTGGTATCACGTATCATTCCACCAGTGCGGACGGTATTTGCTTCGTGATACATTACCCGTGTTAAAATGGGCCGTTCACCAATTGCGGAAAAGGTCGATATCGTGTTGATGTATGGCTATTGTGATCAAAATGCCGAACGGGCGTGTGCTATGTATGCTGCTCGGTATCTTGGACGACATCGTACAAGTGTCCGGACCGTTCGCCGGATAATTACGGTATTTAAGAAAACAGGAATTGTTCAGCCACATGTCAAACGTCAACCACGACCTGCAACAAATGATGATGCCCAAGTAGATGTTTAAGCTGCTGTCGCGGCTAATCCGAACATCAGCATCAGACAAATTGCGCCAGAATCGGGAATCTCAAAAACGTCGGTGTTGAGAATGCTACATCAAGATCGATTGCACCCATACCATATTTCTAAGCACCAGGAATTGTGTGTACAGTTCTTCCAGTGGACACAAGAGAAATTACGGGACGGTGAAAGATTTTTTTGCACGCGTTCTATTTAGCGACGAAGCGTCATTCACCAACAGCGGTAACGTAAACCGGCATAATATGCACTATTGGGCAACGGAAAATCCACGATGGCTGCGACAAGTGAACATCAGCAACCTTGGCGGGTTAACGTATGGTGCGGCATTATGGGAGGAAGGATAATTGGCCCCTATTTTATCGATGGCAATCTAAATGGTGCAATGTATGTTGATTTCCTACGTAATGTTCTACCGATATTACTACAAGATGTTTCACTGCATGACAGAATGGCGATGTACTTCCAACATGATGGATGTCCGGCTCATAGCTCGCGTGCGGTTGAATCGGTATTGAATAGCATATTTCATGACATGTGGATTGGTCGTCGAAGCACCATACCATGGCCCGCACGTTCACCGGATCTGACGTCTCCGGATTCCTTTCTGTCGGGAAAGTTGAAGGATATTTGCTATAGTGATCCACCGACAACGCCTGACAACATGCGTTAACGCATTGTCAATGCATGTGCGAACATTATGGAAGGCCAACTACTAGCTGTTGAGAGGAATGTCGTTACACGTGTTGCCAAATGCATTGAGGTTGACGGACATCATTTTGAGCATTTATTGCATTAATGTGGTATTTACAAGTAATCACGCTGTAACAGCATGCGTTCTCAGAAATTATGAGTTCACAAAGGTACATGTATCACATTGGAACAACCGAAATAAAATGTTCAAACGTACCTACGTTCTGTATTTTAATTTAAAAAACCTACCTGTTACCAACTGTTCGTCTAAAATTGTGAGCGACATGTTTGTGACTATTACAGCGCTATCTATCACAAAGCGAAAAAAGTGGTCCAACTAAAACATTCATATTTCTTTACGTACTACACGCATACGTAATAAAAAATGGGGGTTCCTATTTTAAAAAACGCAGTTGAGAGCCGTTTGACCTATGGCAGCGCCATCTAGCGGGCGAACCATAGCGCAATCTGGTTTCCCCTCTTCAAGCTAAACGAATTTCGTTCTTTGTAGTTTTTTCGTTTGATCCTTATTTCGTGAGATATTTGGCCCGGTCACTATTAATGGACCACCCTGTATATGCATATCGCTATCCCACGACTTTTTGTCACCTCAGTATACTGCGATTGTTGCAAAGTAGCGGTAGATCTTAGTAGAAACTAGAATTAGTGACTTCACAATGTTTTTAACCAGCTTTTCAGTTATTCCACGCTAATGATGGGCGATGAGAAAAAAAAATAATTTTTTACATTTCGTGTAGCTACTTGTGGTGACGTCATTGGACCTGGTGGCTCTTACTGCTCGAGGTTTATGTTCTTAGTCAAAGCTACTGGTGCCGCGTGGGATTAGCCGAGTGGTCTAAGGCGGTGTAGTCATGGACTGTGCGGCTGGTCCCGGCGGAGGTTCGAGTCCTCCCTCGGGCATGGGTGTGTGTTTGTTTGTCCTTAAGATAATTTAGGTTAAGTAGTGTGTAAGCTTAGGGACTGATGACCTTAGCAGTTAAGTCGCATAAGATTTCACACACATTTTTGAACATTTTGAAAGCTACTGGTAGGTAGACTTTACGCGTTTTAGCCTGTATATAAAGTTACATATCGTGATTTATGAATAAACTTAATGATACATCCTCCTGAATTTGAGTCATCATGTCTCTATGAATTAGAAAAGCGAAGAAACGTGTCACTGTTCGAGCTTCACCGAAAACCCCACTGTAATTTCTTTTTATTGTGTGTTAAAACACAACTGAACAACTCTGCAGAAAATGTACCAATTACAAGACGGCGATTCGTCTAGGCAAAGATATACTGACGATGATAGAAAATTATCGTATTGAGACGTTTGTGACACCATCAAAGTGCCCTAAATAATAATAATAATAATAATAATAATAATAATAATCCAACACATGGCTAAGAAAAGGCAATATATACAGTGAGACAGAAGGATTCATGATTGCAATACAGGATCAAACAATAAACACCAGGTATTACAGCAAGCATATTATTAAAGATCCCAATACCACAACAGATAAATGCAGTCTTTGTAAACAACAAATAGAAACAGTAGATCACATCACAAGCGGATGTACAATACTAGCAAATACAGAATACCCCAGAAGACATGACAATGTCGCAAAAATAATACAACAGCTTGCCTTACAACATAAACTTTTAAAACAACAAGTTCCTACATACAAATATGCACCACAAAATGTACTGGAGAATGATGAATACAAATTATACTGGAACAGAACCATTATAACAGATAAAACAACGCCACATAACAAACCTGACATCATACTCACCAATAAAAAGAAGAAATTAACACAACTAATAGAAATATCCATACCCAATACAACAAATATACAAAAGAAAACAGGAGAAAAAATTGAAAAATACATCCAACTGGCTGAGGAAGTCAGAGACATGTGGCATCAGGATAAAGTTGACATTATACCAATTATACTATCAACTACAGGAGTCATACCACACAATATCCACCAATACATCAATGCAATACAGCTACATCCAAACATATATATACAACTACAGAAATCCGTAATTATTGATACATGTTCAATTACCCGAAAGTTCCTAAATGCAATATAACACATACCGTACAGTTAATAGGAAGTGACGCTTGATCAAGGTCCGCGTCACTTTCCATTCTCAACCAGACTTAACGTCTGAGAAAGTAAAGAAATAATAATAATAATGTAAAAAATTACACTGTATTAATAACTGGTCAAATAAGTCGACTTCTCTCTATAGCTAATTACATATTTTGATTCGCTGCAAAAAGCGAACCGCTGCCAGAAACCACGGCACGGACATAGGCTGTAACACCTGGACTCCATGGAAGCTGCGGTAGTAATCGAAGATACCATGACAGCTGTGGACTAACTAAGCATTATTGTGGGCCACCTGCATTCCTTCATTCTTGATGTCTTCCACAATAGTGGCGGCATTTTGCAGCAGTATAATCCTGTGTCTCACGGTCAGAATGGTGCTACAGTAGTCTGAGAAGGTGTTGATGTCTTGGCCCCCAAATTCACCTGATCTGAATTCAGTGCAACCCTTCTACGATACTATCGCGGGTCAGCTCCGCGTCCCCAAGCCAGCAGCCCGTAAGTTGCTGGAACTGTGCCTCTCGTGCATAGGCATCTGGAGCCACATACCTTCGGAAATCTACTAGGCACTTGTCGAATCCAAGAAGCACACAATCACTGCTACACCACGTTCCAAAGTTGAAACAACACGATGTTTGACAGTTACATGTTCCATGGATAATTTAAACAATTCTTTCTTAAAAGTGACGTGGAACGAATCAATTTACAGGATATGTATATATATTTAGTTTTACCATTAATGAACACATTGTGTATTGAACCAGGAGCCTAGAAACGACGGTGAGGTTTCGTCCCACCGTAGCCCTCCATGGTTCACAGCCACAATACAGGCCACAGCAGTCCACCCACCCACCCCACCACACACCGAACCCAGGGTTATTGTGCAGTTGTGCGGTTCGGCCCCCAGTGGACAGCTACCCCTGTCCCCAGGGAACGTCTCATACCAGACGAGTGTAACCCCAAAAGTTTGCGTGGTAGAATAATTATGGTATACATGTATGTGGAGACAGTGTTCGCACAGCAATCGCCGACATAGTGTAACTGGGGCGGAATAAGAGGAAGCAGCCCGCCTTAAAAACCATCCACAGACCGGCCAGCACACCGGACCTCGACACAAATCCGTCGGGCGGATTCGTGCTGGGGACCGGCACGCCTTCCCGCTCGGGAAGCAGCGCGTTAGACCGCGCGGCTAGATGGGTGGGCAATGAACACATTACCTTCGTCCAGCTCATGCGTCTACATTTAAAAACAAGTTATTTTTAACGACTACGAGTTTTTAAATAAAAATTGGTCGATGGAATAGAAGCACCTGCCGAGGCTAAATGATTGGCTACCTGTCAGACATTTTATGTTATTGACAGTGCATACTGAACTCCTTTCTGAGACAATGACGGCTTTAACAATGGGTAATAACGGTCATTTTTCCCTCTAGTTTTGTAGGGTGGGAACGTAACTTATCTTCTCAAATTGTGATGAATTATTTATGACGTATTTGATAGGCGAATATATGCATTGTGATGGCGCAGTTAGAGTACCTATCCCCCTAAAGTGGTATGCACGGGATGGCTGTGTGTGACCACCACATAATAGTCACATTGCTCCCTATTGTGCAATCAATACTTTCTTTCTAAGTGATGAGTTACGACAGAAAATTATTTCATAAGACATTACTGAGAGAAAGAAAGGCAAAATACGTAGGGAGGTTGGTTTGTTTGTTTCCAATATTAGCAATTATTGGAAGAGCTAAAGTACCTGAACTTAATTGTCTGAGAAGCTCATTATATGCTTCTTCCAGTTCAAATTTTCATCACTATGTAGATCCAAAAATTTGGAGGATTCTACACTAATTACTGACTCTTGCTCATCTGCTAAATCAGTTGTTGGTGTGACTATTTGTCGCACAGAACTGAATAAAGTGTGTTCTATCGAAATTTAGAGAGAGTCCATTTTCTCACACTCTTTATAATTCTTTGAAAAATATCATTTGCCATCTCTTTTCCTGCTTTCTCTTTAGTGAGATTTGTAGCACTAGTATCGTCGGCAAAAAGTTCGAATTCTGCATGTTAACTTTGTGATTTCTCCCCAGTCACTAAAATTTTCTACCCATCCGACACTGTTTACATTATTCAGCACAACCGTTTGCATACTGTTTGTTACGTATGATTCAAACCATCTGAGGCTTAAAAAGAAATGGTTCAGATGCCTCTGAGCACTATGGGACTTAACATCTGAGTTCATCAGACCGTAGCGGTCGCGCGGTTCCAGACTGAAGCGCCTAGAACCGCTCGGCCACACCGGCCGGCCAGCTGAGAGTAAAGCAATGTGTTCCACAAAACTTGAGATTTGGTAACAGTAATATGATGTAATCAAAAGCCTTGGAAAGATCACAAAAAGTACCAGCTGGCAATATTTTGTTACTTAAAGTTTGTGAATTGACGATTGAGTGTATAAATAGCATTCTCAGTCGATTAACTCTTCGGGAATGCTAACTGTGATGGGCTAAGTTAATTGTTTCCACTTAAGTATGAGACTACTTTCGAGTACATTACTTTTTAGAATATTTTGGAAAAAGACGCCAGTAAGGAAACTGTATTACAATTGTTTGAGTTTGTATAGCACATTTTTTATGTAGAGGTTTAACAACTGCATATTTTAACCTGTCTGGAAAAAGTTCCTATGCCAGTGATGCATCACATCTTTCACAAAGGACATAAATTATTAAGACGCAACAACTTTTCAGAATTATATGAACACCATAAGAGATTTTAATTCACTTAATTGTTTCCTTTAATCGATCGTCTGGAAATTTTTTTAAGGAAGCAAGACACAAATATCGACACAGATTTAATATGGGTTAAATTGAATTTGACATTGGCATCTCTCCTTAAGTACCTCTGTCCCATACCATTCGTTTTAGCTTACTCCTAAGACACTGCATTATGATCTCATTAATAAGAATCACTGTTTTGTATGAAGATGACTCAGAATTGTAAGGTTCCACATCGTTTATCTCCATTAATCGTGGATTTTAATCATATGGGCAATTAGCAATTGGGTACACGTTAGTCGTTTATGCCTGAGCACTGTCTGTTAACATGTTATCACCTTCCTACTCTCTTGCTTCATAATAATGCATCTAGTTTTCTCGTAGATAGCTGGAAGATTCTAGAGGGGGATCTGTAAACTAATAGCTGGCCGGGGTAGCCGAGCGGTTCTAGGCGCTACAGTCTGGAACCGCGCGACCGCTACGGTCGCAGGTTCGGATCCTCCCGCGGGCATGGGTGTGTGTGATGTCCTTAGGTTAGTTAGGTTTAAGTAGTTCTAAGTTCTAGGGGACTGATGGCCTCAGAAGTTAAGTCCCATAGTGCTCAGAGCCATTTGAACCATTTGAACCTGTAAACTAATACAATTATTAGAGAAGTATTCTGAAATAACAACTCACATGCTTCCAGGTTCTGGTGAACACGAAGACTGCTTATTTCAATATTTTTGATTTTGTGTCAACTTTGACGTATGTTGCAACTTCTCCTTTTTCCATATTAATCCTACACGAAAATGATGCGAGTCTGAAATCTATGATATCTAACTTCTTCCGTCCTTGTGGTTATGTGGTGTTAAGAGAGGCACAGACCATCTATCACTTCAGAATTTTCCACATCTTCTAAACATACATGAAACTCATGTACCTTGTTTTTAGCCTCCTAATGTTCTTACGATACAAATTAATTTCATTATTCTGGAAACTGTTATATGTATTGTGGACTATTCTGCTCTAATTGCTTTCATTACGGTCTGTCTGTAACCTGACACTGACCTAAATAAAGTTCAGCAGTTGGTCGTAAAGTTTTGGTTAACCAGCATATGAGAATGCGTTCTCTCTTTGAATCAAGCAATTTGATGTGATCTTTTACTGCACAATGACTTGCTGGATTTACGTACAGCGGTTTGCAGAATAATTTTCTTCCTGCCTCACTTGAGGAATGCGCCACACGACGTCTGGCGAGGGTATTTCGCAAGCAGCTACTGCCGGGTCTTCTTGCCGCCAATGAATGTAAAGAGGGATATTCCAAGTCTTGCTGCGACGTATAAATAACATAGAGGTACACGCAAGATCCTCATTAAAAAGCGACTGGCACTCTATTAATAGACCCGCAGACGCGGCTTGGCAGCGTAGGAGTCACAGAAGCTGAATACTAACAAGTATTCCGCGACTTGGCGCTTTTGCTGGTGTATTCGACTGCAGCTTGCGCACATACTGTAGCGTTACCCTTCCGTGATCTTATGACTTACATATCGTGTCGACCTGAGACATGTCGTACCTCACAGTGCGTAAGAGCGCAACCTTTCATGACTGGAGTCCATTTGGACAGAATTCTTGTCGGTGTGTGACCACGTTGTAAAACTATCAGTGTGTCGGCTGGCTATTGCGGACACCTGCCATCAGGATGACTACTTGTGGCTTGAGGTCGCTACTTTACATTTCTTATTCGAAAATGGCTGGACATTTATGTGTCGTAACACATTTTTATTAGCTGACTGGGTCAAGGTGGGAGGGCTATCAGACGCTATTACTGGGAGACATGATGGGAATTTTTGATTGTTCGTTGTTGGCGAATTCGATGGTAGCTGTCATCGTGACGTTGTGCTGCTGCTTCCATAGCATGTAAAGTGATAGAATTTTCGTCCACACTTCTGTCTCAGAGACGTAAGGTATGTATTTCTTTTTAAACCATAATTAAGGAGTTTTTATCGATTATACCTTGTGAAATAATTACAAAACGTTTGTCTTTTATGTTCACGCAGTATGGATAGGTAACATTCCATCAGAGTTTCTAAAAGCATTGAGGGAAGTGGCAACAAAACGAATATTCACGTTGGTGTTTAGAATGTATGACTCTGGCGATGTACCATCTGACTTTCGGAAAAGCATCATCCACACAATTCCGAAGACGGCAAGAGCAGACAAGTGCGAGAATTGTCGCACAATAAGCTTAACAACTCATGCATCCAAGTTGATGAAAAGACTAATATACAGAAGAATGGAAAAGAAAATTGAGGATGCGCTAGATGACGATCAGTTTGGCTCTAGGAAAGGTAAAGGCGCGAGAGAGGCAATTCTGACTTGCGGTTGATAATGGAAGCAATACTAAAGAAAAATCAAGACACGTTCAAAGGATTTGTCGACCTGGAAAATGCGTTCGACAATGTAAAATGGTGCAAGATGTTAGAAATCCTGAGAAAAATAGGGGTAAGTTATAGGGAGAGACGGGTCATATACAATAAGTAGAACAGCCAAGAGGGAATAATAAGAGTAGACGACCAAAAACGAAGTGCTCGTTTTAAAAAGGCTATAAGACTAGTATGTAGCCTTTCGCCCCTACTGTTCAATCTGTATATCGAGGAAGCAATGGTGGAAATAAAAGAGAGGTTCAGGAGCGGAATTAAAATTCAAGGTGAATGGATATGAATGATACGATTCGCTAATTACATTGCTATCTATAGTGAAAGTGAAGAAGAATTACATGATATGCTGAACGGAATCGACAGTCTAATGAGTACAGAGTACAGATTCAAAGTAAATCGAAGAAAGACGAAGGTAATGAGAAGAAGTAGAAATGAGAACAGCAAGAAACTTAACATCAGGATAGATGGTCACGAAGTAGATGAAGTTAAGGAATTCTGCTACGAATATTAAGAGCTCAGATGGAAACCCAGTTCTAAGCAAAGAAGGGAAAGCAGAAAGGTGGAAGGAGTATATAGAGGGTCTATACAAGGGCAATGTACTTGAGGACAATATTATAGAAATGGAAGAGGATGTAGATGAAGATGAAATAGGAAATACGATACTGCGTGAAGAGTTTGACAAAGCACTGAAAGACCTCAGTCGAAACAAGGCCCCGGGAGTAAACAACATTCCATTAGAACTACTAACGGCCTTGAGAGAGCCAGTCCTGACAAAACTCTACCATCTGGTGAGCAAGATGTATGAGACAGGCGAAATACCCTCAGACTTTAAGAAGAATATAATAATTCCAATCCCAAAGAAAGCAGGTGTTGACAGATGTGAAAATTACCGATCAGTTCAATAAGTCACGGCTGCAAAATACTGACGCGAATTCTTTACAGACGAATGGAAAAACTAGTAGAAGCCGACCTAGGGGAAGATCAGTTTGGATTTCGTAGAAATATTGGAACACGTGCGGCTACTGACCCTACGACTTATCTTAGAAGCTAGATTAAGGAAAGGCAAACCTACGTTTCTAGTATTTGGAGACTTAGAGAAAGCTTTTGACAACGTTGACTGGAATACTCTCTTTCAAATTCTGTAGGTGGCAGGGGTAAAATATAGGGAGCGAAAGGCTATTTACAATTTGTATAGAAACCAAAGGCAGTTATAAGAGTTGGGGGCATGAAAGGGAAGCAGTGATTGGGAAGGGAGTGAGACTGGGTTGTAGGCTCTCCCCGTTGTTACTCAATCTGTATATTGAGCGAGCAGTGAAGGAAACAAAAGAAAAATTCGGAGTAGGTATTAAAACGCATGGAGAAGAAATAAAAACTTTGAGGTTCACCGATGACATTGTAATTGTGTCAGAGACAGCAAAGGACTTGGAAGAGCAGTTGAATGGAATGGATAGTGTCTTGAAAGGAGGATATAAGATGAACATCAACAATAGCAAAACGAGGATAATGGAATGTAGTCGAACTAAGTCGGGTGATGCTGAGGGTATTAGATTAGGAAATGGGATACTTAAGTAGTAAAGGAGTTTTGCTATTTGGGGAGAAAAATAACTGATGATGGTTGAAGTAGAGAGGATAGAAAATGTAGACTGGCAATGGCAAGGAAAACGTTTCTGAAGAAGAGAAATTTGTTAACATCGAGTATAGATTTAAGTGTCAGGAAGTCGTTTCTGAAAGTATTTGTATGGAGTGTAACCATGTATGGAAGTGAAACATGGACGATAAATAGTTTAAACAAGAAGAGAATAGAAGCTTTCGAAATGTGGTGCTACAGAAGAATGCTGAAGATTAGATGGGTAGATCACATAACTAACGAGGAGGTTTTGAATAGGATTGGGGAGAAGAGAAATTTGTGGCACAACTTGACTAGAAGAAGGGATCGGTTGGTAGTATATGTTCTGAGGCATCAAGGGATCACCAATTTAGTATTGGAGGGCAGCGTGGAGGGTAAAAATCGTAGAGGGAGACCAAGAGATGAATACACCAAGCAGATTCAGAAGGATGTAGATTGCAGTAGGTACTGGAAGATGAAGAAGCTTGCACTGGATAGAGTAGCATGGAGAGCTGCATCAAACCAGTCTCAGGACTGAAGACCACAACAACAACGACAACAACAACAACAAGCAGTAAAATAACCAGTGGCGGGCGGAGCAAGGAGAGCATCAAAAGCAGACTAGCAATGGCAAAAAGGGCATTCCTGACCAAGAGAAGTCTACTAATATCAAATATTAGCCTTAATTTGAGGAAGAAATTTCTGAGAATGTAAGTCTGGAGTACAACATTGTATGGCAGTTAAACATGGACTGTGGGAAGACTGGAACAGAATCGAAGCATTTGAGATGTGGTGCTACAGACGCATGTGAGAATTAGGTGAAATGATAAGGAATGAGGAGGTTCTGCGCAGAATCTGGGAGGAAATGAATATGAGGAAAACAAAGAAGAAGGGACAGGATGATAGGACATCTGTTAAGACATGAGGGGATGACTTCCATCGTACTAGAGGGAGCTGTAGAGGGCAAAACTGTAGAGGAAGACAGAGACTGAAATACATCCAGCAAATAATTGAGGACGTAGGTTGCAAGTCCTACTCTGAGATGAAGATGTAAGCACGAGAGAGAAATTCGTAGCTGGCGGCATCAAACCAGTCAGAAGACAGATGACAAAAAAAGCAAACACTTATACAGCAGGTGAGAAGATACCGCTGTTTTTCTCGTTCCCTGCGACCATTATTAAGGCAAATCCATTTTGAAATTAAAAAGATTGCTTATAAAAGTTTACGAATTTCTCTCTTGTAATGTTCAGTCTTCATGTTGTACCTGGTATCCAAGTCCTGTCTGTCTGGCAACTTACGGAAGACTATGTAACACTGATCACGACAGCAGTGTTTCTGTTAAATATTGTGAAGTTGTATTGCTGCAAAGCGCGAAAAAAATATTTTATTGATAGAGGGTTTTATTGAAAACTTTAAAATACTGACGAATAACACGAAGTGTTTTATAGAGCTACGAAAACTGAAGCAATCAAATAGAATATGTCCCTGTACTATTAATGTGGAAACATCTTCACATGCAAAAATTACAAGTTTGGAAAATATTAAAAGTTTAGTCAAAAGAAAGTAAGAAATGATATAAGAGTACAAAATAATTTAACTTAAGTGTGATTGAATAGGATCTTAAGCATAGAGTAAAAGAAAAATTCATCGCTGGTTGACGACCTTGTAACTCATGAGAGGAAAGTTCGTGTGTGCTAGACGCTATTACAACAGAATGGAACAACTCATCCGATACTGTTGAAATATGTCGCTGTCGCTGAGCGGAATAAAGTTATACTACTAATAATTTTTGGAGCATGAACATGACTACAGAGATAATAAATATAACACAGTTACATGTCTACATATGCAGTTTACTACATACATCAAAAAAGTTTTGCATCACCTCTGTATGTCGCGCTGGGTTTGTTGCTATTGTGACTATTCCTGTACTGATTAGGTCACCCCTGACGTTGTTTGTAAACATACAGACAGCTACCATGACCACAACCAGTGTGTAGAACACCGCACTCGAATGGTTTGCAGTATTTCAGTTGAAAGCAAAGCAATGGTAGGGAAGCGTTAGAGGTATCTATGGAAAAGTAGGGTGAACCTCCATCGTGCCACGAGGGACAATGGCGACCAATGAGCCAGTCCGTATCATCACGTTACGCGTAGAACGATTGTTAACCGGGGAAGTCGCTCGACATCTGCACCGGAGTCAAAGTGATGTGGTGCCGACATGGAATCGGTTCCAGCTAACAGGTAGTTACGAATACTTCGACAGCACAGGCCACCTTTGTTCGACAGCACAGTATGATCGAAATTTACGATGTTCGAGTCAAAGAAACCTTGGGCTGAGTGCTCCATAACTGAATTCGGTGTTCAGTGAGGTTACAGAACGTCACGTACCGCATCAAGCTGTTCAGAGACTACTGTATGATGCGAGTCTCCATTCCTAACGGCAACAGCGAGCACCACGTCGCACACCGCAACTCTACGGACTCAATTACAGATGGGCAAAAAATCATGCAGAATGGACGTCCCTGGATTGACGTCCGGTGTTGTTTACGGACGAAACTCGGTATCTTTGTATGCTGATAACCGCAGACAATGTGCTTAGAGACAAGCCGGCGACATCGAGCACCTCCGAAACTGTGTCCCACATGAGCAACAAAGTGGTGAAGTAATGTTCCTGGAGTGGCATTGTCGAGAGCATTCTCACTCCTCCATGGGGTACAGGGACTTCTGCAACCAGGACTGAGACAGTATTGTACCCCTAACATGAAATCCATCGATCGACTGAAACGAGCTTTCTCTTGGACGTCGGCAACGACCACGTATTCTACATGACTTACTCAGAACCACCACTGAAGAACGGAGCAGTCTGCTTCAGACCTGGCTAAATATTGCACCCCACGGCGGGTTCAGTCAAGCCTGAATTCGAGGAAGGGGGCATTCCACCATGTATTCACGTTACTCAGGAGTACTATGAAAAACTCCCCACAGGAAACATAATTTTGTCGTCACACAAATGCTTTTGTTTTTTCTCTTTCTAAAACAAAGGTATCGGCAAATTGCAAATGAACATGTATGTATGTAGAGGCTTATCTCACTAGGGGTAAAATAGATAATGCCTACAGGAAAATTAAAGAGACCTTTGGAGAAAAGAGAACCACTTGTATGAATATCGAGAGCTCAGATAGAAACCCAGTTCTAAGCAAAGAAGGGAAAGCAGAAAGGTGGAAGGAGTATGTAGAGGGTCTACACAAGGGCGATGTTCTTGAGGACAATATTATGGAAATGGAAGAGGATGTAGATGAAGATGAAATGGGAGATACGATACTGCGTGAAGAGTTTGACTGAGCACTGAAACCTGAGTCGAAACAAGGCCCCGGGAGTAGACAACATTCCATCAGAACTGCTGACGGCCTTGGGAGAGCCAGTAATGACAAAACTCTACCATCTGGTGAGCAAGATGTATGAGGCAGGCAAAATACCCTCAGACTTCAAGAAGAATACAATAATTCCAATACCAAAAAAAGCATGTGCTGACAGATGCGAAAACTACCGAACAATCAGTTTAATAAGTCACGGATGCAAAATACTAACGCGAATTCTTTACAGACGAATGGAGAAACTGGTACAAGCCGACCTAGGGGAAGATCAGTTTGGATTTCGTAGAAATATTGAAACACGTGAGACAATACTGACCATACGACTTATCTTAGAAGCTAGATTAAGAAAAGGCAAACCTACGTTTCTAGCATTTGTAGACTTAGAGAAAGCTTTTGACAATGTTGACTGGAATACTTTCTTTCAAATTGTGAAGGTGGCAGGGGTAAAATACAGGGAGCGAAAGGCTATTTACAGTTTAATAAAAATTCGGAGTAGGTATAAAATCCATGGAGAAGAAATAAAAACTTTGAGGTTCGCCGATGACATTGTAAGTCTGTCAGAAACAGCAAAGGACTTGGAAAAGCAGTTGGACGGAATGGACAGTGTCATAAAAGGAGGGTATAAGATGAACATCAACAAAAGCAAATCGAGGATAGTGTAATGTAGTCGAATTAAGTCGGGTGATGCTGAGGGAATTAGATTAGGAAATGAGACACTTAAAGTAGTAAAGGAGTTTTGCTATTTAGGGAGCAAAATAACTGATGATGGTCGACGAAGAGAGGATATCAAATGTAGACTGGCAATGACAAGGAAAGCGTTTCTGAAGAAGAGAAATTTGTTAACATCGAGTATAGATTTAAGTGTCAGGAAGTCGTTTCTGAAAGTATTTGTATGGAGCGTAGCCATGTATGGAAGTGAAACATTGACGATAACTAGTTTGGACAAGAGGAGAATAGAAGCTTTCGAATTGTGGTGCTACAGAAGAATGCTGAAGATTAGATGAGTAGATCATAAAACTAATGCGGAGGTATTGAATAGGATTGGGGAGAAGAGGAGTTTGTGGCACAACTTGACCAGAAGAAGGGATCGGTTGGTAGGACATGGTCTGAGGCATCAAGAGATCACCAATTTAGTATTGGATGGCAGCGTGGAGGGTAAAAATCGTAGAGGGAGACCAACAGATAAATACACTAAACAGATTCAGAAGGATGTAGGTTGCAGTAGGTACTGGGAGATGATGAAGCTTGCACAGGATAGAGTAGTATGGAGAGCTGCATCAAACCAGTCTCAGGACTGAAGACCACAAAAAGAACATGTACGTATACTTCAGACAATTTTTTTTTGGTCATGAATTTCGAAATGTAGGGGTGATGCATAATTTTTGTTGATGTGTGTTTAATGAAGGAGTTTACATTTTAGCGAAGCAAGTTCAAAAAAATAGTTCAAATGGCTCTGAGCACTATGGGACTTAACATCTGAGGTCATCAGTCCCCTAGAACGTAGAACTACTTAAACCTAACTAACCTATGGACACCACACACATCCATGACGGAGGTAGGATTCGAACCTCCGTAGCGGTCGCGCGATTCCAGACTGAAGCGCCTAGAACCGCTCGGCCACACCGGTCGGCCCAAGTTGCTCTCTATTTGAAGCACAGCCTACTTATTTGAGGTCAAGAGCCACGGAAAACAGCAATGGCATGAGATGTGGAATGTGTCCCAACAAAGGAGAAATGGATATGACGCGACATAAAGAACTCAAATTCCTTAAATCTGTGGTTTACAAGGAAGCGTCAGGACCGATCAACGACTTCCACCAACCTTAACTATTTGTTGCCCTGTCCACCTCAGTTGTTAGGTGTTACCTTAGATCTATTTACATACAAATATCGATTCATCACAGTCCACTGAAAATGCCTTGGAAACAGTAAAAGCGAAACGTACATGGCAAGAAGAATTTGTTTTTTCAATTTTAATTTGTGGGATCTAAAATAATATCTATCAACATAATGTTTCCAGCATCACCCGATCCCTCTTTAACTAAGCCTCTTTTTCCTCTACATCTACACAAAATCGACATTTCCGATCGCCCCAGCATGTGTGTGTGCGATTCTATGACAGAAATTGATATAAACCCCATCTTGTTTACGAGTCCCAAATTTGACTGCGAGCGATGGGTCTTTTTGAATACTTTGATGAGTATGTGATACCTCCTCATTAAAAGAACTTCTTCTCCTTTAGTTACTAAAGGCAGTCCCCTGTGTAAAGTGATTGCTGATTTTCTAAAGAGTATAGAGAAAAATATGTTGGTATCATTCGCATTAATAGTTTTATTTGTATGTCTTGCTTGTGATTAAATTATAGACATGGTGTGAACTGACAACGCAAAGGCACTTAGTTTAGTTACTATGATTTTGTTAAAAATTAGTTGTGGGGAAGAAACTGTGATGGCTTCAGCTTTAAATTCTGTAATTATGCATTTATGTGCACTGAAGCGCCAGAGAAACTGGTATAGGAATACGTATTCAAATACAGATGTATGTAAACAGGCAGAATACGGCGCTGCGGTAGGCAACGCCTATATAAGACAATAAGTGTCTGGCGCAGTTGTTAGATCGGTTACTACTGCTACAATGGCAGATTATCAAGGTTTAAGTGAGTCTCAACGTGGTGTATAATCGGCGCACGAGCGATGGGACACAGCATCTCCGAGGTAGAGATGAAGTGGGGATTCTCCAGTTCAACCATTTCACGACTGTACCGTGAATATCAGGAAACCGGTAAAACATCAAATCTCCGACATGACTGCGGCCGGAAAAAGATCCTGCAACAAGGGGAGCAACGACGATGACTCAAGAGAATCGTTCAACGTGACAGAAGTGCAACCCTTCCACAAATTGCTGCAGATTTCAGTGCAACAAGTGTCAGCTTGCGAAACATTGAGCTAAACGTCATCGATATGGGCTTTGGGAGCCAAAGGCCCACTCGTGAACCCTTGATGACTGCACGTCACATAGCTTTACGCCTCCGCCCGGGCCCGTCAACACCGATATTGGACTGTTCACGACAGTAAACATGTTGCCGGACGGACAAGTCTCGTTTCAAATGGTATCGAGCTGATGGAAGTATACGAGTATAGGGACAACCTCATGAATGCATCGACCCTGCATGTCAGCAGTGGACTGTTCAAGGTGCTGGAGGCTGTGTAATGGTGTGAGGCGTGTGCAGTTGGAGTGATATGGGACCCGTGATACGTCTACATACCACTCTGGCAGGTGGCACGTACGTAACCATCCTGTCTGATCACCTGCATCCATTCGTGTCCATTGTGCATTCCGACTGACTTGGTCAATTCCAGTAGGACAATGCGACACCCCACACGTCCAGAACTGCTACAGGGTGATTCCAGGAACACTCTTCTGAGTTTAAACACTTCGGCTGGCCACCAAACTCCCCAGACATGAACATTATTGAGCATATCTGGGTTGCTTTGGAACGTGCTGTTCAGAAGAGGTCTTCACCCCCTCGTATTCTTATGGATTTATGGACAGTCATACAGGATTCATGGTGTAAATTCCCTGCAGCACTACTTCAGACATTATTCGAGTCCATGCCACGTCGTGTTGAGGCACGTCTGCATGACCGCGGGGGCCCTACACGATATTAGGCAGGTGTACCAGTTTCTTTGGCTCTTCAGTATATTTTCTCTGAAGTTATGTAAACGTGTGCTTAAGATAGCTAAACGGATGACATACCATGAAGACCGAATAAAATACTAAAAAAATGTAAGTCTAGTTAAATACGATATTCGTGGTACGAAAGAACACGGCCAGACAACAGTGAGGTGTCTCACGGCAGGTCCGCCTGAAGCCACTCTGTAGCAGTTCTGGACGTGTGGGGTATCGCATTGTCCTGCTGGAATTGACCAAGTCCGTCGGAATGCACAATGGACATGAATGGATGCAGGTGATCAGACAGGATGCTTACGTACGTGTCACCCATCAGAGTCGTTTCTAGATGTAGCAGCGGTCCCATATCACCCCAACTGCAGCGCCCGGTACTGCCTGCAGTGTGGTGTTTCATGGATTGGCTTCACTATCGTAGTCGGCACACTGGCCTGCAGTAACTGGCAACAAAGACGGTTAATCTACAATGCATGGTTTGACGGCGATGTATACTAATAGAATTTTCTCGACCTTCCACGCACGTGTCAAGTGGTTTAAAACCCTCAACCTTTCGGCCTATCACTCCTCGCCTATTTTCAAGCAGTGACTGACTGTTAGTGTCGTCATCGCATAGCCGCTCTGCCTTCTCGGATCATACTAGTAACGTATACCGTAATGAGAGAAGCTGAAGAAATTAATTAAAATTTGTGCTATGGGCAGGACTTGAACCCAGGTCTCTTTCTTACTTGGTTTATGTGCTAATTATTGTACCATTTTAGCAGTACGGCTAACACAACTGCATCGACTACCCCTGTGCAGTGCTCTCCCGAACTCCAATTCATGCTAGAGTGTTAGCCATACTGCCATGGTGGTATAATGGTTAGTACAGCAATAAGCAGGAGACACAGGTTAAGCCCCGGCTGTGGCATAAATTTTAATTCATTTCTTCAGCTTCTATCATTATCAATGATAAATTTGAGAGACTCATATGTCTCAAGGAAAACGTAATTCCATCAGATTAGTACATGGTAACGTTCCTGTTGTGTGGCAGGCACGCCTGTTTCAACTTTCTGATGGCTCGTTCTCAAGATGTACTAAGACGCACGCCGTCCTCCTTACTGTGTGTGTTTTCAGAAATTTTTATCTCAGTCTGTTCTGTCATGATGCTGTACCAGGAACTGTTTGTCCATTTAGTAATAGAAGTTTTGTCGAATGCAATTCGCTGTCCGGTTTGCTCTGCTACTAATGATACCTCTCGATACCATAGCCGGAAATACCTCTCATGTTCTACATGTTGTTGTTGATGTGGTCTTCAGTCCTGAGACTGGTTTGATGCAGCTCTCCATGCTACTCTATCCTGTGCAAGCTTCTTCATCTCCCAGTACCTACTGCAACCTACATCCTTCTGAATCTGCTTAGTGTATTCATCTCTAGGTCTCCCCCTACGATTTTTACCCTCCACGCTGCCCTCCAATACTAAATTGGCGATCCCTTGATGCCTCAGAACATGTCCTGCCAACCGATCCCTTCTTCTGGTCAAGTTGTGCCACAAACTCCTCTTCTCCCCAATCCTATTCAGTACCTCATCATTAGTTATGTGATCTACCCACCTTATCTTCAGCATTCTTCTGTAGCACCACATTTCGAAAGCTTCTATTCTCTTCTTGTCCAAACTATTTACCGTACATGTTTCACTTCCATACATGGGGCTACACTCCATACAAATACTTTCAGAAATGACTTCCTGACACTTAAATCTATACTCGATGTTAACAAATTTCTCTTCTTCAGAAACGATTTCCTTGCCATTGCCAGTCTACATTTGATATCCTCTCTACTTCGACCATCATCAGTTATTTTGCTCCCCAAATAGCAAAACTCCTTTACTACTTTAAGTGTCTCATTTCCTAATCTAATACCCTCAACATCACCCGACTTAATTCGACTACATTCCATTACCCTCGTTTTGCTTTTGTTGATGTTCATCTTATATCCTCCCTTCAAGACACCATCCATTCCGTTCAACTGCCTTCCAAGTCCTTTGCTGTCTCTGACAGAATTGCAATGTCATCGGCGAACCTCAAAGTTTTTATTTCTTCTCCATGGATTTTAATACCTACTCCGAATTTTTCTTTTGTTTTCTTTACTGCTTGCTCAATATACAGATTGAATAACATCGGGGAGAGGCTACAACCCTGTCTTACTCCCTTCCCAACCACTGCTTCCCTTTCATGTCCCTAGACTCTTATAACTGCCATCTGGTTTCTGTACAAATTGTAAATAGCCTTTCGCTCCCTGTATTTTACCCCTGCCACCTTTAGAATTTGAAAGAGAGTATTCCAGTCAACATTGTCAAAAGCTTTCTCTAAGTCTACAAATGCTAGAAACGTTGGTTTGATTTTCCTTAATCTTTCTTCTAAGATAAGTCGTAAGGTCAGTATTGCCTCACGTGTTCCAGTGTTTCTACGGAATCCAAACTGATCTTCCCCTAGGTCGGCTTCTACTAGTTTTTCCATTCGTCTGTAAAGAATTCGTGTTAGTATTTTGCAGCTGTGGCTTATTAAACTGATTGTTCGGTAATTCTCACATCTGTCAACACCTGCTTTCTTTGGGATTGGAATTATTATATTCTTCTTGAAGTCTGAGGGTATTTCGCCTGTTTCATACATCTTGCTCACCAGATGGTAGAGTTTTGTCAGGACTGGCTCTCCCAAGGCCGTCAGTAGTTCCAATGGAATGTTATCTACTCCGGGGCCTTGTTTCGACTCAGGTCTTTCAGTGCTCTTTCAAACTCTTCACGCAGTATCGTATCTCCCATTTCATCTTCATCTACATCCTCTTCCATTTCCATAATATTGTCCTGAAGTACATCGCCCTTGTATAGACCCTCTATATACTCCTTCCACCTTTCTGCTTTCCCTTCTTTGCTTAGAACTGGGTTTCCATCTGAGCTCTTGATGTTCATACAAGTGGTTCTCTTATCTCCAAAGGTCTCTTTAATTTTCCTGTAGGCAGTATCTATCTTACCCCTAGTGAGATAAACCTCTACATCCTTACATTTGTCGTCTAGCCATCCCTGCTTAGCCATTTTGCACTTCCTGTCGATCTCATTTTTGAGACGTTTGTATTCCTTTTTGCCTGCTTCATTTACTGCATTTTTATATTTTCTCCTTTCATCAATTAAATTCAATATTTCTTCTGTTACCCAAGGATTTCTACTAGCCCTCGTCTTTTTACCTACTTGATCCTCTGCTGCCTTCACTACTTCATCCCTCAAAGCTACCCATTCTTCTTCTACTGTATTTCTTTCCCCAGTTCCTGTCAATTGTTCCCTTATGCTCTCCCTGAAACTCTGTACAACCTCTGGTTCTTTCAGTTTATCCAGGTCCCATCTCCTTAAATTCCCACCTTTTTGCAGTTTCTTCAGTTTCGATCTGCAGTTCATAACCAATAGATTGTGGTCAGAGTCCACATCTGCCCCTGGAAATGTCTTACAATTTAAAACCTGGTTCCTAAATCTCTGTCTTACCATTATATAATTTATCTGATACCTTTTAGTATCTCCAGGGTTCTTCCATGTATACAACCTTCTATCATGATTCTTAAACCAAGTGTTAGCTATGATTAAGTTGTGCTCTGTGCAAAATTCTACCAGGCGGCTTCCTCTTTCATTTGTTAGCCCCAATCCATATTCACCTACTACGTTTCCTTCTCTCCCTTTTCCTACACTCGAATTCCGGTCACCCATGACTATTAAATTTTCGTCTCCCTTCACTATCTGAATAATTTCTTTTATTTCATCATACATTTCTTCAATTTCTTCGTCATCTGCAGAGCTAGTTGGCATATAAACTTGTACTACTGTAGTAGGTGTGGGCTTCGTATCTATCTTGGCCACAGTAATGCGTTCACTAAGCTGTTTGTAGTAGCTTACCTGCGTTCCTATTTTCCTATTCATACGTTCTACATATGATGTTCAATAGACAAATTCACCAGTTCCATGTGATAAACAGTTACACAGCGCCTCTTAGAAAGCAGAGTTTACATACACTAACTGAACAGAAGTATCGCGATACCCTTACATAATGCGGAATTAGCCACCAAGTGTCACGAGGCGCGGACTCATCGGCGTGAAAGGAGATGGGTAAAGCAGTGACAACAGCATTTGTCGGCCAGGAGAGCTTAGTGACTTTGAAGGTGGACTGATCATTCGATGTTACCTCAGTAATAAATTCATCAGGGACATTTCAACCCTCTAAAGATGCCCATATCGATTGTTTGAGGTCTGATTGTGAACTGAAGACCTGAAGGAAAAACCACAGATAGACCAAGACTTGACAGAGCTCGTGTACTGAAGGACAGGGGCCGTCGAGCACTACAGGGGCTGGTTGTAAAAAATCGCATGAAATCAGAGGAAGGAATCACTCGTGAGTTCCAGAGCGCTGGCAGTAGTCCAGTTAGCACAGTGAGTGTGCCTAGGGAGTTGAAAACAATCGGGTGCTATAATCGAGCAGCTCCTTATAAGCCACACACATATGTAGTCAATGCAAAGCACTGCTTCGGGTGGTGTCAAGAGCGACGCCACGGGACGGTGGATCAATGGAAAAGACAGATTTGGTTGGTTGGTTGACTTTGGGGAAGGTGTGATGTCAGTCATACGACCACGCCGCCGCCTGAGAGATCGATCTGCTGGATGTGATTCTCTCGATAAACGGAACAGAAGAACGGCTGTGTTAGCCAAAGAGTACAAAGCCAGTCGCAGTACTTATGCTCGCCGCGAGGCTCTGCGAGGCCACTTCATGTGAATCAGGAGAGTAGTGCAGATGCGGCAGTCCACAGTTCGTAGCCGCGCTCAGTGGTCAGCCAGCGCCGATGTTAGTCATCGTCTGCAGCTCAGTAATTGCTGCCATCAAGTCTCTGTAGCTCCGTTCCAAGTTAGTCTTCAAATTCACCGGATTCGACATTCAAGATTACGAGAGACTAATTCGTCACTGTAAGATTGTGACTTGTAAATTATGTCATGCTAAAGACGCTTAGTCTAGTCGCGTCTTCTATAATTGTCAACCAACTGATCATGGACTACAGCAAAGTTAAGTAACAAATACTTTCTTATTTTGTATTCCTCTTACTTATCTGTGTTTTTCTGTTGTAGCTACCAAGCAGTCTTCGCATAGTAGAACCCAAGTTTCAACCTCCTTGGCTACCTCATATTTGCCACCTCATGTTGATGGACTCTATTATGGTGCAAGATCGAGAGCCATCAGAAGGGACCAAAAAGCAAGATCATCGGTCCCATCGGATTAAGGAAGGATGGGGAAGGAAGTTGGTCATGCCCTTCCAAAGGCACGGTCCTGGCGTTTGCCTGGAGCGATTTTGGGAAATCACGGAAAACCTAAATCAGGATGGCCGGGCGCGGGTTTAAACTATCGTTCTCCCAAATGCGAGTCCAGTGTGCTAACCACTGCGCTACCTCGCTCGGTGATTGATTTGGAATGACGCATGAAGCTCGGATGGAAGGGTGTGGGTCTGGCGAAAACTTTGAGAACGCTACCCGCCATCATGTATAGTGCCAACAGTGAAGTACAGCGGAGGTAGTATTGCGTTAAGGGGGTGCCTGACCATAAATGGTCAGAATGGGGTCCCCTTCAATCCGCTTAAGATAACTCTAGATACGGATGGATATGGCCATATTTTACAGTATTGTGCACTGTGTATAGTAGACAAACGTTGCAGTGTCGATGACTGTATGAGCACGACGGTATACCCTGCCACGAGGCAGCTCCTGGGAACCAATGTTTTCTGAACTATGACATTTCTGAAAGGGATTGCCCTGTACAGACTGCAGGCCTGAAACCAGTGGAACACCTTTGCAATGAGTCACAATGTTGACGTGATATACCCAAGCGTCCAACATCACTACGTTCTCTGGTTTCGGAACTTGACGATGAGAGGGTCACCATTCATCCAGAGACAGACACCTGACAAAGTGACTCCAGCAGAAAACAAGCCGTCATAAAGGCGAAGGGTGAGCACAGACATCATATTAATGTCCACTAATAGATGTCCGGATAGTTTTGTTCAGATAGTATAACAGTGTAGAGACATGAAAAAGAGGAATCAACAAAAGAAATAAGAAGCGGGACCAAAATATCAGCTGTACTGCAAATTTCCAAATACCAGACAGCCATACAAACATCAATACCTTATACTAAGAAAAGAAACAAAGCCACTGCCGATCATGAAACCTCACCGAAAGATTTTCCTTTTTCCCCTTTTTTTCCGAACTACGGAATTTGGCCAATTACTGGCCGCCTAAAACCTGAGACTAGGTACAATCTTTTTCTTTTTATCTCCACAGAACTACTTCATGTGTTGGCTGATGGCCTGCCACTGTTCACTTGATATCACTCCCATAGGTTGTGAATTTTGAGAATTACAATGCAGGAAATACTGTAACCAGCCACATGTTTTTATGAAATGTTTGTGTTGTACCATTACTAGTTTCAGGCCTGAGTCCATCGTCAGATATTAGTGTTGCCTTCTTTGCATGTTTTACATTTGTATCGACCTGGAAAGCCCTCGTTTACGTATTATAAGACAGAGGTTTGATTTTCTTTTACAATCCATACTGGTCAATGAACTGAACTAAATACACACCCGAAACTAGAAATAATACGACAAAATCATTTTAAAAAGAACTTGTTGCTGGTTGCAATACTCCCTACAGTATAATTTAGGAGAACATCTGCTGTGTTCACCAACAAAAACTGGAGAAAATAATGTGAATTTTGTTGTTGGACAGGAAATTTTGCAATATTGGTTCAAATGGCTCTGAGCACTATGGGACTTAACATCAGAGGTCATCAGTCCCCTAGAACTTAGAACTACTTAAACCTAACCAACCTAAGGACATCACACACATCCATGCCCGAGGCAAGATTCGAACCTACGACCGTAGCGGTCGCGCGGTTCCAGACTGAAGCGCCTAGAACCGTTTTGCAATATTGATCAGATGCTTGGAATGTTCCCTGTTCGGTATTGTGTATCTTGTGACGTTTTCTTAAGTCCCTTCTTGTTTCTTCCAGCCTTCCCGCGATGTTTTTCAACTTATTTTGGTGCCAAGCAAGAATAATTTTTGTCTTCTCAAGGCATAACTTTATTTTCGTAAGTACTTATTTGAAAGGAAATATAGAGAAGAAGTGAGCTCCAACAGAAGATGAGTATCCGATTACAATGTTCCTTCGTAATAGGCGTGGAAGATTGGAGTCCGCGCGTCCGACGAAAACTCCCCGCTGTCGATGTGGCACGAGAACTATTCATTCTTAAACGCCACGGAGAGAAATTCAGGTCGTAAGGCGATTACGTCCAAGCGCTGGTGCAACCGGTAAATGTGCTTCACTGGCCGGTTAGGACGGTGAAGGTGTGGTGATGCCCGAGAGCGCTACGACACGGAGGTCTCAGACTTTTTTTTTTACGGATGGACTGAAACAAAAAGAGGTGGAGACTCGAGCGAGAGTCGGCAGTCCGCGGTGCCCCTCGTGGCGCCTGTGGAATTGTTTCCCGGAGGAAACAAAAGCGGAAACGCCAGGTGGGCGGGCGCGTCGCCTTTAAGCCGGGGCGGGACTCGCCGCGAGACAAAAGACGGGCTCTCCGGGCTAGCCGCCTGCAGAGTGCGGTGGGGAAGGCCAGGCGCCGGGCGGGGCAGGACGCTGCCGGCCTCGCCACCGTGGAGGCCGCCGCAGTGTCGAAGAGCCGCCGTCACCTGCAGCAGAGGCGCCCGGAGCGCCCGGTCCTAGCGGCAGTCCCGTAAGGATAATACACCTGTAACTGTCTGCCATATTTTCCCCAAAATATGGGATATTCGTACTTGTTTATATACGAGTCACGATGCGACTGGAGATTTACACTACTGGCCATTGAAATTGCTACACCACGAAGATGACATGCTACAGAAGCGAAATTTAACCGACAGGAAGAAGATGCTGTGATATGCAAATGATTAGCTTTTCAGAGCATTTACACAAGGTTGGCGCCGGTGGTGACTCCTACAACGTGCTGACACGAGTAAAGTTTCCAACCGATTTCTCATACACAAACAGCAGTTGACCAGCGTTGCCTGGTGAAACGTTGTTGTGGTGCCTCGTGTAAGGAGGTGAAATTCGTACCATCACGTTTCCGACTTTGATAAAGGTCGGATTGTACACGATCGCGATTGCGGTTTATCGTGTCGTGACATTGCTGCGCGCGTTGGTCGAGATCCTGAATATGGATTCAGTGGGTCCAGGAGGGTAATACGGAACGCCTTGCTGGATACCAACGGCCTCTTATCACTAGCAGTCGAGATGACAGGCATCTTATCCGCATGGCTGTAACGGATCGCGCAGCCACGTCTCGATCTGAGTCAACAGATGGGGACGTTTGCAAGACAGCAACCAGCTGCACGAACAGTTCGACGACGTTTGCAGCAGCATGGACTATCAACTCTGAGACCATGGCTGTGGTTACCCTTGACGCTGCATCACAGACAGGAGCGCCTGCGATGGTGTACTCAACGACGAACCTGGGTGCACGAATGGCAAAACGTCATTATTTCGGATGAATCCAGGTTCTGTTTACAGCATCATGATGGTCGCATCCTTTTTTGGCGGCATCGTTGTGAACGCACATTGGAAGCGTGTATTCGTCATCGCCATACTGGCGTATCACCCGGCGTGGTAGTATGGGGTGCCATTGGTTACACGTCTCGGTCACCTCTTGTTCGCATTCACGGCACTTTGAACAGTGGACGTGACATTTAAGATGTGTTACGACCCGTGGCTCTACCCTACATTCGATCGCTGCGAAACCCTACATTTCAGCAGGATAATGCACGACCGCATGTTGCATGTCCTGTACGGGCCCTTCTGGATACAGAAAATTTTCGACTGCTGCCCTGGCCAGCACATTCTCCAGATCTCTCACCAACTGAAAACGTCTGCTCAATGGTGTCCGAGCAACTGGCTCGTCATAATACGCCAGTCACTACTCTTGATGAACTGTGGTATCGTGTTGAAGCTGCATGGACAGCTGTACCTGTACACGCCATCCAAGCTCTGTTTGATTCAATGCCCAGGCGTATCAAGGCCGTTATTACTGCCAGAGGTGGTTCTTCTGGGTACTGCTTTCTCAGGATCTATGCACCCAAATTCCGTGAAATTGTAATCACATGTCAGTTCTAGTATAATATATTTGTCCAATGAATACCCGTTTATCATCTGTATTTCTTCTTGGTGTAGCAATTTTAATGGCCAGTAGTGTATAATTAAATGTACAGAAGAACTCGTTGTAAATGTGAGTGGCTGCGAACAGCAACAACTACTGCAAGAATGGTATTCGTACGTTTTAGGTTTCCTAGTGACCCTGACTGAAGAAAAGATGAGCCGGAGACTGCCTGAGAGACAATTGGGAAACACCTGGGGCTCAGTTGTGTATTGTGAAGATGCTACAATAAAAGTACACCGAAGCGCCAAAGAAACTGGTAAAGGCACGAGTATTCATATACATTGATATGCAAACAGGCAGAATACGGCAGTGCGATCGGCAACGCCTATACAAGACAACTCTCTGGCGCATTTGTTAGACAGGTTACTCCTGCTACAATGACAAGTTATCAAGATTTAAGTGAGTGTGAACGTGGTGTTATAGTCGGCGCTCGATGAAGTGGGGATTTTCCCCAACGACCATTTTACGAGTGAACCGTGAATATCAGGAATCAGGTAAAACATCATATCTCCGACATCGCTGAGCCTGGTAAAAGATCCTGCAAGTCCGGGAAAAACTACGACTGAAGATAATCGTTCAACATGACAGAAGTGCAGCCCTGCCGCAAATTGCTGCAGATTTGAATGTTGGGCCAGCAACAAGAGTCAGCCTGCGAACCATTCAACGAAATATCATCGATATGGGCTTTCGGAGCGAAGGGCCCACTCATGTACCCTTTATGACTGCTTCACCTGTGCCTGTCAACACCGACAATGGACTGTTGATGACTGGAAACATGTTGCCTGGTCTGACGAGTCTCTTTTCAAATTGTATAGAGTGGATGAACGTGTACGGCTATGGAGACAACCTCATGAATCCACGGAGCCTGCATGTCAGCAGGGGACTGTTTAAGCTGATGGAGGATCTGTAATGATGTGGGGAATGAGCAATTAGAGTGATATGGGACTCGTGATACACTTGAAACTACTCTGACAGGTGACGCGTACGTAAGCATCCTGTCTGATCACCTGCACCCATTCACGTCTATTGTGCATTCCCACGGACTTGGTCAATTTCAGCAGGACATTGCGACACCCAACAGGTACAGAATTGCTACAGGGAGGTTTCAGGAACACTCTGCTGATTTCGAACACTTCCGCTGGGCACCGAACTCCCCAGAGATGAACATTATTAAGGATATTTGGATGCCTTGCAACGTGCTGTTCAGAAGAGATCTCCACTCCCTGGTATTCTTACGGATTTATTGACAGCCCTGCGGGATTCATGGTGTCAGTTCCCTCCAGCACTGCTTCAGACATCCGTCGAGTCCATGCCACATCGTGTTGCGGTACTTCCACGTGCTCGCGGGGGCCCTACACGATATTAGGCAGATGTACCAGTTTCTTTGGATATTCAGCGTAGTTACAAACATGAAACTAGCTCTGTGAACAGCGTTTCTTCCCAGTCGAAAACTGTGCTGAAGCAGTTCGTCTCAAAATTTTTCGATTCCGGAGATATTTTCCCAATTGGAGAAGAGGCGAGGAATATTTTTGACGTATTTATACGTCTTATCATAAGCATACATACACAAACTTAATAATACTTAACCCTATTTCTTATTTAGGTACGGTAGAATAAGTGATAATGCACATATTTTTATAGCGGATTGGTCATTGTGAGGGAACCTGCACAAGTATCATGAACTTTAAAGAATAAAGTGTTTACCATAACTCAAAATGGTTCAAATGGCTCTGAGCACTATGGGACTAAACATCTGAGGTCATCAGTCCCCTAGAACTTAGAACTACTTAAACCTAACTAACCTAAGGACATCACACACATCCATGCCCGAGGCAGGATTCGAACCTGCGACCGTAGCGGTCGCGCGGTTCCAGACTGTAGCGCCTTTAACCGCGCGGCCACACCGGCCGGCCATAACTCAAAAGCAACAGACCTGTAATGAAGCACATAAAATGAATACTGGTTAAATGGCAGATGAAACTATTAATAAAAATTCGTTTCACTGTAAGATGAAACTATACTTTCCCCCACTTCTGTACAATAAAAGTGTGGCATTTCTTAAAGTAAATCTTCCTGAATAAAATATAGGTGGGTATATGCAGACAAAACTAATGAATAGCCGCAGGTTGTCACTGCGTAACATCCATATTTGAAGACACTGATTCCGAGTTATTAACTCAATTTAATTTTTACGAACTATAACGCAAGTTCCGAGCCTACGTTTCTGTAACTGTGTAGTATTATATTTCAAGCTTTTCTGGTATATGAAAACGGCATTTTAAATATCTCTACAATCATTAGTTACTGTTTGGTTCACATTGTACAAAAAAATGGTTCAAATGGCTCTGAGCACTATGGGACTTAACTTCAGAGGTCATCAGTCCCATAGAACTTAGAACTACTTAAACCTAACTAACCTAAGGACATCGCACACATCCATGCCCGAGGCAGGATCGAACCTGCGACCGTAGCGGTCGTGCCTTCCAGACTGTAGCGCCTAGAACCGTCGTACAGACAATATCAAATACTTTGTAAGAATGTCGCATTAATAAGTTAACCACCCGCAAGGTAAACACCACTGAATCCTCAGAGATGGGGAAAACATGGCGGACGATTCAGCCTGTTATACAGGAGCTCTGTGCAAGGCTCGGCGCTCGGCCAGTTGCTGTACACACTGTATACGAGCCATTATGTTCACGCGTGCAGCTCGCCGACGGCACGGCGCTGTAGAGGGTGTTTCATTTATCTCGACCAGTCCAGGTAACTTTTTTTTTTTTTTTTTTTTTCAAAGATAAAATGATATCTTGTCAGAAACCGAAGTTGCTAGGCATTGACTTGAAAAGAAAGGAAAAACAGTAACTAGCCACTGTTAATAAGCTGTTTACTTACACAAATAGCGCCGTTACTGGTCTCAAACCGTCAGGTTCTTCTTCAGAAGACTGTTGGTGTTTGAATTATATTTATTGTTCTTTACATTAACCGTTGGTTGTATTTTACCCCTCATGGCGAAAGTTCCTTGCAGTAATGGCGGCGTCGAAATTCCCGTATCATTATATTGCACCGCTGTTCAAATAATTAAAAAATATATCTAAAGCACTTTCTTTTATTTTTAAATATGCACATAGTGCTTAGCGCCTCACAAGTACTACATCTACATGGATACTGTGCAAATCACACTTCCGTGCATGGCAGAGGGTTCATCGAATAGCCTTTACAATAATGCTCTATTATACCAGTCTCTAACAGCGTGCGGGAGAAAAGAACATTTATGTCTTTCCGTGCGAGCTCTGATTTCCCTTGGAAAAATGGAAATGAGCGTACGACATTGTGGGCCGGGAGTACCCCATTCGGGGAAGTTCGGCCGCCGAGGGAAAATACTTATTGCATTCGATGCCACATTGGGTGGCTTGAGCGTCGGAGATGGGGATGACATGATGAGGACAACACAACACCCACTCCATGAGCGGAGAAAATCTCCTGCCCCAGCCGGGAATCGAACCCGGGCCCCTTGGCATGGCATTTCACCGCGCTGACCTCTCAGCTAATGGGAACGGACTCTGATTTCCCTTATTTTATTATGATGATCGTTCCTCCCTATGTAGGCCGGCGTCAGTATAATAATTTCTCATTCGGAGAAAAAAGTTGGCGATTCAAATTTCATGAGAAGATTCCGCCGCATAGAAAAATGACTTTGTTTTGATTATGTCCACCCCAAATCCTGTATCATGTGCGTGACACTCTCTGAATACAAAATGTGCTGCTCTTGCTTGAACTTTCACGATGTACTCCTTTAATCGTATTTGGTAAGGATCCCAGACCGCGCAGTAGTACTAAAAAGGACGGACAAGCGTAGTGTAGACACTCTCTGACATATCTCTTACCTGCATTTTCCAAGTGTTCTGCGAATAAAACGCAGTCTTTGTTTTGCCTTCTCCAAAACATTTTCTATGCGTTCTTTCCATTTTAAGTTTTTCGTACCTGTAATTGCTAGGTACTTACATGAATTTACAGCCTTTAGATTTGACTGATTTATCGTGTAACCGAACTTTAACAGATTCCTTTTAGCACTCATGTGGATTACCTCACACTTTCCATTATTTAGGGTCAATTGACAATTTTCGCACCATTAAGATATCTTTCCTAAATCGCTTTACCATTTGTTTTGATCTTATGATGACTTTAGTAGATAGCAAACGACAGCATCATCTACAAAACAACCTACGACGGCTACTCAGATTGTCTATTAAATTGTTTATATAGATAACGAACAGCAGAGGGCCTATAACGCTACCTTCGGGAACCCCAGAAATAACATCTGTTTTACGTGATGACTTTATGTCAGTTACTACGAACTGTGACCACTCCGACAGGAATCCAGCCGCATAACTGAGACGATATACCATAACGCTGCAATCACTACAAGAAACTTGTGAGGTACAGTGCCAAAAATCTTCTGAGAATCTAGACATACGGAATCAATTTGAAATACCTTGTCGATAGCACTCAACACTTCGCGTGTGTTAAGAGCTAGTTGTGTTTCACAAAGACGATGTTTTCTAAATCCGTGTTGACTGTGTAACTGAAAAGTTTTCCCACAGTGTTCAGTGTGCACGGCTTATCGTCAGGGAGGACTCAGCTGGATTGCAGGACTGAAGAAAGGACAGAAACGAAGACCTGGTGGACGGGGTAGATGGCAGTAGGAAAGCGGCAGTAGCACCGTGTGTGCATGTCGCTGACAACTGCAACACATAGGAAAATGTGGAGGGGCCCTTTATTCAGTTGCGGTTCTCAAGTGGCTCGGGACAATCTAATAAGTATTAGAGCCTAATAAAATAGCGATAACAGAAATGACAAACTGCCTATTGGCTTCTGTCTCGGGTTCTTCGGCCGACGTTCATCTAATGATTTTTCTGACGTTTCGCCAGCACGAGTGGCTGGCATTGTCAAAGCTTCACCCTCCATTGCCGGTGGTGAACTGGAGCCGAGCTCGCGGGCGCAGGCTATATGTACCTGGCGCGCCAACGTCCGAGGGCTTCTCCGCGGTCATTTCCGGTGCGGTTCTCCTCTTGCTACCTGCGACGGTCGTTCGCTGCAGTACGGGAAGCCAGGATCCGTTGACCTTAAGGCTTTCCTCTTTCTTGTTCAAACTGTTCGCGTGTTTTTGTATTTCTACAGCTTCTCTGAACAAGCGCGTGTGATAGTGCTTCTCTACAGCCAGAACTTCCGTGTCGGCGAATTTTATTACATGGTCGGTCTCATTCAGTGCGTGCTCTGCCACGGCCGATTTCTCCACCTGCCCCAACCTGCAATGTCGCTTATGCTCTTTGATCCTGGTGTTAATGGATCGTCCAGTCATTCCGACATAAACTTTTCCGCATGTGCATGGTATGCGGTATATTCCCGACATTGCAAGTGGGTCTCTTTTCTCCTTCGCCGATCTAAGACACTCTTTGATCAAAGACACTCTTTGATCAAAGAGTGTCTTTTCTCCTTCGCCGATCTAAGACACTCTTTGATCAAAGAGTGTCTTAGATCGGCGAAGGAGAAAAGAGACCCACTTGCAATGTCGGGAATATACCGCATACCATGCACATGCGGAAAAGTTTATGTCGGAATGACTGGACGATCCATTAACACCAGGATCAAAGAGCATAAGCGACATTGCAGGTTGGGGCAGGTGGAGAAATCGGCCGTGGCAGAGCACGCACTGAATGAGACCGACCATGTAATAAAATTCGCCGACACGGAAGTTCTGGCTGTAGAGAAGCACTATCACACGCGCTTGTTCAGAGAAGCTGTAGAAATACAAAAACACGCGAACAGTTTGAACAAGAAAGAGGAAAGCCTTAAGGTCAACGGATCCTGGCTTCCCGTACTGCAGCGAACGACCGTCGCAGGTAGCAAGAGGAGAACCGCACCGGAAATGACCGCGGAGAAGCCCTCGGACGTTGGCGCGCCAGGTACATATAGCCTGCACCCGCGAGCTCGGCTCCAGTTCACCACCGGCAATGGAGGGTGAAGCTTTGACAATGCCAGCCACTCGTGCTGGCGAAACGTCAGAAAAATCATTAGATGAACGTCGGCCGAAGAACCCGAGACAGAAGCCAATAGGCAGTTTGTCAACAAGTGGCCACGAAAGCCTCAACAATTTTGGATAACAGAAATGTTTTTGTTGCGATTGCTAGTCGTGTGCTCGCAATTCGACTGCAAGCTAGTCTTCCTTCTACCTACATAGGTTACACGGGGCAGTCTGCACGCCAGGAGGAGCGAGACAGGTAGCAGTTTGAGAGGCTTGTAACAGAGGGCGTAACAACAACGAACACGGACTATGGCCCGTCAGCAGTGACACTGCGCAGTTGCACTGTTTCCAGCACAGTGCAGATCAGGATGCGAGGAGCGTTCCGTGACTTAACGGGCAGTTCCAGTTGCACAGAAGTGGGCGGTTCCAATTCCACAGAATTCAGCAGTTCCACTGCAGCCCATCTGTCGATGAACATCGACCTGACCGCCGAACAAATCGCCGTGCAGCTGACAGTGTTACCGGCAGGATACCATCAGCTCAGCGACAACGCAATATATCACTGCGGGCAGTGTCTATCCCGCGAAAAAGACACAGGATCTGAATCACAGTATGGAGACACGACGTGATGCGAATGCTTCAACGTAAATGCAGACGCTAAGCCAATCCTTCAGCTGCGCTGTTGTTCTTGACCGCAAGTGTCCGTCGCGGCCAGAACAGTGTTGTGTGCAGCTGAGAGTGTAGTATGTTGGAGCTCAGGGCACTCGAACCTGGGCGAACGGTTGGCGGTCGTATGGCAGGTGCTTCCGTAAACAACATAGCAGAAGCGTTTGGTGTTTCAAGAGGCACAACATCGACGATTTATACTGCATACAGCGAAAGCGAGAAAACATTCGCTAAGTCATGACGCGGACGAATGTGTGCTTTGAGTGGTAATGACACTGTTTGGTCCTCTCCTCCAAACCAACCAACCAACCAACCAGAGTACCCTCAATCCTTACCAGCTGAGAGCTGAAGTCATACCCGATGGCGTCCGACATGACGACGCAAGGAGTAACACTGCTACGCCTCTCCTAAACGTTGAAAGAGTGGAGTCTCTCCCCACGTCGCTACCGTTCTCGGCTACGATGATATCCTGGACAGTGCAGAATCGTGATTCATCACTGAACACAACGCGATGCCATTCGTCAAGCAGTTCATGCTTTCCGGTCACTACTCCAAACACAGCCGTTTGAGTCGCACGGTTGACTGCAGCCTACGCATCGGACGGTTGTTCCGCAGTCCGGTTGCAACTATTCTCTCACAAATGGGGCGGGGTCACACAGAATGTTGCAAAGAGGACATTACTTGTGCTCTAATGGCAGGCGCAAGTGTAAAGGCGTTAAAATGTCAAAAACAACAACATGGGGTTGTGGGTCCGACCTGGTGCAAAACACTTTATTTATTTATTTATTTTTTATTTATTCATTCCCCCAAACTAGTTTCAGCGACGAATACCGCCATCATCAGTGGATTCTATGATTCTAAAACATACAGAAATAGCATACTTCTAAACCACTGTAAAACATTATTATATGTGTAGTGTTCTGAATATTATTTTCTGTGAACAATATCATAATACCTTGTTTACTATAAGGCACAGCATGATTTTCACAATTGTTGCTACTGTTTCCGGCATATTATCTGCGTTTTTTGTTGCCGTTTTTCTCGGCATACATCTGACATCTGCAATTGTGTGAGTGGCTGTTACTAAACAACTACAATAACGTGAACTTATGTATGTCACCGTTACACAAACGGGATTGCGGTGTGTTGAAGATACAGTTTTGGCCTGACCTAGATTCTTACGTATTTTGTTATGTACTCACTTTCGTTGGGCGGCTTGGAGCTACTTTTAGACACAGAGAAACGTAACTTTCGCATCTTGTTCGTGATCCAAAACGTTACGCCATCTTGATGTTCGCGCGTGTCGCGAGAAGTGTATCGCATATTGCGAAAAGGTTATGAAAACTGTAGCGGGAGTTCTGACGACTTTTGTTCCTTACTTATGTCTCTGTGTGTGATGGGGAAGTGATTGTCTGTGTGTGTGTTTTCCTGTTCTTTGCCCTGTGTCAGTTCTGTAAGAGCGGTAATGCGTGTGTTGTTGCAATCTGTTATGTTTTCGTTTATTAAGTTTTTTTCCTTCTGCTATAGCTTTCTGTATGTAATAATTTTATTCTATTGTTAGTTTTCTGTATAAACTCTTGCTGTGTTTCAATATGTGCAGATCACTTTCGATATTAGTGGGTGTGTTCATTAGGTGTTCTACGAAAGGGGAAAGTGTGCTGTCACCCTCTACGGCTCTCGTGTGTTCTGTGTACCTTGTTCGGAAATTTCTGCTTGTTGGGCGTATGTACTGGACCTGACAGGAGTTATATGTGACTTGGTGCATTCCAGCATTGCTGAATTTGTCGGAGGTCCTTTTGTCTGTGCTTAGCCTTTGTTGAACTGTGTTGTTTCTTTTAAATGTTATTGGGAACCCTTCCTTTTTAATATGTTTCCAATTCTATGTGTTTTTTATTGTTGTATGTTAGTGTGTAACGTCTGTTTCTTTTTCTTGATGTGATGTGGTCTGATGTGCTTAGAAGAAAACAGGATACATATAATAATGTTTTATAAGTATGTCATTTCTGCATGTTTTACAATCAAAGAACCCACTGATCACTACGATATTTGTTGCTGAAACTAGTTTGGGACGATAAATAAATAAATAACAAAAGTGTTTTGCATTAAGGTGGACCCACAAACACACATTGTTGTTTCTGTATGCAAACACGGACCAGTGGAAGAGTTTCGAGATAAAATTATGGGTTACAATGTGCTTTGTGCATAATACGGCGATTCTGTCTCGTGGTGGTCAGACGTGGTCGATCGGACCATTGACGATAAGTATGCGTGCCCTCAGCTCCCTATGCAGCCCATCGCCGGGTCACCGTCACTGCCCCACAGATCTGGACACTGCACGATGCGACCAACTAGCCTAACGGAGACACACAGAGAGGCTTCTCTCAAATTGTATCAGCTGCTGATAAAGATGTCCGACAAGAGTACTCGGGCATCTCCCTGTCCTTCATAGCGACCACTCAACACTTGGTGCTGTTCACGTCCTTTATGTAATCTACCCGACATGGTAACAATATTAAATACGAATAACATTCATGTGCTCTGTTGGCTATTGCTCATGTCACAGAAGACAGCAACTAATCATTTACATATCCGCCATTTACAATCATTTACATACCCCACCATGTTTTCAGCGTGCTTCTTTGTTTTTCCTTTTTTGCAAGCAGTAAATCGCCCCATACAAAAATACTTGTGCGTCAATAGTGACTGCAGTGATTGTTGACTGACACCTCTTTTCGACAATACGGGTCTTTCCACCTAGTTACACCTACAGCCACCCCCCTTCTCCCTGGTCACACCTAGCTATTCACACCGATGTGACAATTAGAGTCGGAGGAGAAGACCTGAAGGAAGTGAAGCAGCCTAATGTCTTGGCTCAGTCATATGCAGTCATGGTGAAAGTCTACCAGATGTCCGAGCCCGTGTTAACACAGCCTGGATGAAATGGCGCCAGGTGAACGGTGTCCTGTGTGATCGCCTTATGCCTTTACGCCGTAAGTCAAAGGTTTATAGGACAGTAGTACGCCCAGTGGCACTTTATGGGTTGGAACGTTGGCCAACGACAACGAAGCATAAGCAGGCTCTCCACGCGATGGAAATGCGAATGCTTCAATTGTCCCTTGGGCTTACCCGATTTGACCAGTCAACAAACGTCAACGTTCGGCGGCGACTTGCAGTTGCAACCATCTCCGACAAACTGCGAAAAAGCAGGTTAAGACGGTACGGACAAGTCACGCGCAGTAAAGCAGACGCGGTGGCAAGAATAGCTATGCACATGGACAAAGGCCGACGACCTCGTGACAGACCCAAGATACGATGGATGGATCGTATCAAGGAGGATATGGAATTCATTATTGGCACCTGTGAAGATGCCCTTGACAGACGCAAATGGAGGCAGATGTATCAGCAAGTGGGCAATGCTAGACCGGGATAAACACTGAGACACGCATTGACCTATATTTAGTTACGTTGAGAATCAGCTGGCACTCTACTGAGTTTATGACCGCCTGTAAGTCCAACGGAATTTCACAACCATTCTCTAACGGCGAACATAAGCGCATTGTTTGCTGGAATTAGTGTATCAGTTTTTTTAATGTTCCATCTCAAATTAATTCAGCCTTGTATGAATTTAGGCTTTCAGTAAACATATACTACTGGCCATTAAAATTGCTACACCACGAAGATGACGTGCTACAGACGCGAAATTTAACCGACAGGAAGAAGATGCCGTCATATGCAAATGATAAGCTTTTCAGAGCATTCACGCAAGTTTGGCGCCGTTGGCGACACCTACAACGTGCTGACATGAGGAAAGTTTCCAACCTATTTCTCATACACAAACAGCAGTTGTGAAACGTTGTGTTGATGCCTCGTGTAAGGAGGAGAAATGCGTACCATTACGTTTCCGACTTTGATAAAGGTCGGATTGTAGCCTATCGCGATTGCGGTTTATCGTATCGCGACATTGCTCCTCGCGTTGGTCGAGATCCAATGACTGTTCGCAGAATATGGAATCAGTGGAATCATGAGGGTAATACGGAACGCCGTGCTGGACCCCAACGGCCTCGTATCACTAGCAGTCGAGATGACAGGCATCTTATCCGCATGGCTGTAACGGATCGTGCAGCCACGTCTCGATCCGTGAGTCAACAGATGGGGACATTTGCAAGACAACAACCATCTGCACGAACAGTTCGACGACGTTTGCAGCAGCATGGACTATCAGCTCGGAGATCATGGCTGCGGTTGCCCTTGACGCTGCATTGCAGACAGGAGCCCCTGCGATGGTATACTTAACTACGAACCTGGGTGCACGAATGCCAAAACGTCATTTTTCGGATGAATCCAGGTTCTGTTTACAGCATCGTGATGGTCACAGCCGTGTTTGGCGACATCGCGGTGAACGCACATTGCAAGCGCCATACTGGCGTATCACCCGGCGTGATGGTATGGGGTGCGATTAGTTTCACGTCTCTGTCACCTCTTGTTCGCATTGACGGCAATTTGAACAGTGGACGTTACATTTCAGATGTGTTACGACCCTTGGCTCTACCCTTAATTCGATCCCTCCGAAACCCTACATTTCAGCAGGATAATGCACGACCGCATGTTGCAGGTCCTGTTCGGGCCTTTCTGGATACAGAAAATGTTCGACTGCTGCTCTGGCCAGCACATTCTCCAGATCTCTCACCAATTGAAAACGTCTGGTCAATGGTGGCCGAGCAACTGGCTCGTCACAATACGCCACTCACTACTCCTGATGAACTGTGGTATCGTGTTGAAGCTGCATGGGCAGCTATACCTGTACACGGCATCCAAGCTCTGTTTGACTCAATGCCCAGGCGTATCAAGGCCGTTATTACGGCCAGAGGTGGTTGTTCTGGGTACTGATTCCTCAGAATCTATGCACCCTATTTGCGTGAAAATGTAATCACATGTCAGTTTTAGTATAATATATTTGTCCAATGAATACCCGTTTATCATCTGCATTTCTTTTTGGTGTAGTAATTTTAATGGCGAGTAGTGTACATTATTGTTACTGTACACAACTGTTGAGTTAGAATGACTTTCTGCCACCAGACTCACAAATCGCCGTCAGGATTTAGCCCAGAAAAACGAACACAAAGTAGTATAGAATCATGTTAAGGGAAATCCCTTTAACCAAAAGTCAGTAAATTTTGAAACAAAACAGACAGTGACCACAGGCAACCCTATGGGGACGCTGCTGCGACAGCTATTTCAGAATAGAAATTTTCTGTAGGATCCATGCGTTTGAAAGATGCTTATTTCAGCTGGAAGGTCACGGGAATTAGAGGCGATGATGTGATTTAAACGAGTGGATAACAACCACCTTAGTCAGTCAATGCAGAAAATTTCTGTTGCTCTAAAGATACACTGGAGCACGAGTTCGCAACATGGATGAAACAGGGTCGATATTTACGCGTAAATAATAGCAATCTGTCTATTAAAAGAAACGGAAAAGGGTTCCAGAACAGGTACTGCAAATTATGGGAACAGATACGAAAGGTAAGAAATGAACTACGCCAAGTATTTTCTTTTGATCCAGTGTTTCATCCGAAGAGCGAAAAAGGAAGAATATCAGCTTAGGACGTCTCGTCGACGATGATGTTATCAGAAAAGGGGCACAAGGTGGGGAACGAGAACGGCTGTGGCATTTTCAAAGGGAAGCATCCCTGCATTCATTTTAGGCGATTTTGAGAAACCGCGAAGAACCTAAATCTGGATGTCGGAACTGAGAATTTAACGGCAGTCAGCTCCAACTCTTCCCGTTCTTTATGCTTCTCAAGTGTGTGACTATTCTCCCAGGCTTCTAAATTTATGTCTCGACAATACCATCGGACGATGTGGAGCATTGGATTCGAAATTAGGCAGCGGAAATTCGGTTCTACATTCCCACCATCCAGTTGGTCTTCCACGATGTTTAAGAATCGCTTAACGTAAATGCCGCAATGGTTTCCTGACTTCCTCATCCGAAATCATTATCCGTCTCTCTACTGACTTCGTCGTCGACACTGATCTTGCTTACACCCAAACCTCCACATGTCAGACTCTCAGATCGGTACCAAACGTTGTGTATCCATCGAGTATAAATTAAACAGCGATTTAGTTCATGCTATGTGCTGCCGTCCAGTAGAACAAGCGTAGTAGTCAGTTAAATGTAACACCAGAACTAAGAAGCACAGGAGAAGCGTATCTGTGAGTGATTGTTTCGTAGATCTCACGTGGGTGAGTTTGTAGAGCGTGTGGTCGTCGTATCAAAAGGTCCCACATTCAGACCTCACTGATATTTTTTTAAACTGTTTACGTGTAAAACTGTTATACAGGAGAACATTTTCCTGACGTGTAAAGGAACTTTTCGGAGTTTGTAGCAATGTTCGTTTGGCAGTCTATTTTTGCTTCGTTAGTTTAACGTTATGTACCCATTATTTATCGTATTACTTTATTATTATTACTATTTTATTATTATTATTGTTATTATTTTCGCACGTGTGATTCAATTTTTTCCTTATTTTCTGTTTTGCTTGTATATTCTGTGAAACTAAAGCAGACTGCCAAGAGAACATTGCTGTAAACTCCAAGCAGTCGTTTTACATGACAAACACGTTGTCCCATATAACGTTTTCACGCTTAATATAGTAAAATTATTTGTCGTTATTGGGGTTTGAACCGAAGACGTTTGGTACGAAGATATGATGCTTTACCAACTTCCTCACAGAAGCTACATTAGTCACAGTTACTCTTTTCCTGCGCTCCGTAAATCTGTTGTTACTTTTAATTAACGTATACGCCCGTTCTGCTGGACAACAGCACATAGTGCGAACAAAATCTGAGTTTTCATTGATACTCAGTCAACGTACAACGTTTGGTAACGATCTGAGTGTCTGGCATCTGGAGGTTTGGGAGTTAGTTTTTTTCTTTCCTTCTTCCTTTTTGACAACGCAATTGGAGAAAGCAAGACTATTGTAAACCTACTCAATCCCCATATCGAAATTGTTGCAAACAGTTTTACTGCCACATTTGCAGGTGAACACGATAATATACCAGAAAATATTTTGACGACTATAGTGAAGGCGGTACCCTGTACAGAGGATATTCGAAGAAAAGTCATGTATAACAGCGAGCCATTCCCACCGAGGAGAAGAAATGTTGACAGAGCAAATGTAAAATGGACAGAGCAGCTGCAGAAATTGGAACTAAGTGGACGATGAGGTTTACTGCTTGGTAGGGAAGATGAAGCGCTCCGCAAATGTTTAGCCTTGTAAATGGGCGCTGCTTTCGGCTTTTGTCGGACGTTACACAAGCATCGTTGCGTCCCGCGAGGGAGGGCAGTTTCCCCGTCGCTACCTGAGCCCGCTAAAGGTAATGGCGTCTAATATACGTTACCAGGCTGCTGCGTCTTGAGCCGGGGGCCGTAGTTAATGAGGGTAACCGGAGTCTAACAACTTTTGCGCCGCTCATCTTCAAAGTCCTCAGGCGCTGATACGAAAAACGTGTGTCACTTCACCGAAACAGGTAATGCGCACAAAGGTGACACAGTTTGGCTGATTTAGAGACGACAGCAATTTACTTACTGTATCTGAGAACAGAAAATGAGTTGCACTTTATTATGACATTACTTAAAAAGGTGTTATCGTTAAGGGAAAAAACTTAGTCAAATGTTTCGTCTATCGTAATGTTGTTTTGTACACCCTAGTGCTTTCTTAGGCATGGTCTTTTCGGAGGTTGTTCGCCATTGTCTTTATCCGATATGAGAATTGGTTTGCTCAGTCATCTACATAGAGCACAACGTTGCACTCTTCAATGCATAAAGCATTACTAGAGGTGGAAGTCAAGTCAACTGCCGTGATAAATATTTGGAGAGGCCACGAGTAATTAAGAAGTGTAATGTAACACATGTGAGGACATGCAGACCGGTAGGGGACAGTTGTCTAAATAGTACCGCTTCTGATATTTTATTTATTATAACCTGAACAGTAAGTTACAAAATCATTTAAGCAATGCCATCCTGAACGGCAAGATCTTGTTCTTGGTGTATGACTTAAATACAGAAATTCTGAGAAAAAGAAACATACTACGAGGGTTGGAACTTTAATAGTGGCAACTATTTATTTACAGCTCGTACAAAATAGGTACGTGTTTGAAAGTGTTAGTGACCTTCAAAAGTAGTCACCAGCATTGAGTATAACCCGTTGCCAGCGATGTGGAAGTCTTAGCAGTGACAGTTGTGTCGACACTTCGAGCGGCTCGGTCTATTGCCCGACAAATTTGTAGCAGTTCTGAAGCGAAGGCCGTGAATGGTTTCCTCCAGTTTAGAAATCTAGTTGAACTGACGAGGGCTTAAGTCAGAGGAGTCCAATAGGTGGTATAGCACTTAGCAGCCCCATCAATCAAACAAATCAGTAACAGCTTGAGCATTGTCCTGTAAAATGATGGTCAGGTCCTGCAGAAAGTGTCATCACTTCTGTCTCTAAGCTGATCGTAGGTTGTGTTCCAAAAATGAACAGAATAGAGACAGAAGTCATGACACTGTCAAGTTTTTTATAAATGAGCTGTGAACCTGAAAGACACCCCTTTGACAAACGCATCTATTGAATGTATCAAGTGTCGCCCTTTCAAATTTCCACACGCGACGGATGGATGACGCTACTGAGAAGAGACATTACAGGCTGAGTTAGCATCCCTTCGCTCCCAGCTTCAGGCAGTGTTGGCTTCGGCCACACAGCTTGAGGCTGTTGCCAATGGGCATCACTGTGGGGGTCCGGATGGGGGTTTGTCGGGGACGGCCAGCTCGTCCCACACATCCCCCGATCGGACTAAGACTGTGGCTGCCCTGGATACTGCCCACATTGAGGCTGATCCCTCACCTGTGGTAGAGTGAGAGGTCGTCTCGAGGTGTGGTAGGGGGCGAAAGACATTCCGGAGGGCTGAACGGAAGGCCTCTCCAGTTTGTCTGACGAACCGGTTTGAAGCTCTGCCTCAGGCTGATACTGATCTTCGGCCGGACATGGCTGCTTGTCCTGTTCCAGAGGTTGCCCCTCAGTCTGCAAGATCCAGGCAGTCACCGAGGGTGGGCTTACTGGTAGTTGGGAGCTCCAACGTCAGGCGCGTAATGGGGCCCCTTAGGGATATGGCAGCAAGAGAGGGGAAGAAAACCAATGTGCACTCCGTGTGCATACCGGGGGGAGTCATTCCAGATGTGGAAAGGGTCCTTCCGGATGCCATGAAGGGTACAGGGTGCACCCATCTGCAGGTGGTCGCTCATGTTGGCACCAATGATGTGTGTCGCTATGGATCGGAGGAAATCCTCTCTGGCTTCCGGCGGCTATCTGATTTGGTGAAGACTGCCAGTCTCGCTAGCTACCGGGGGAGAGAGGGGGGGAGAAGGGGGGGAGAAGAGGGGGAGTGGGGGGAGAGGAGGGGGGAGAGGAGGGGGAGATGAGGGGGGAGAGGAGGGGGGAGTGGGAGTGGGTGGAGTGGGGGGGAGTGGGAGTGGGAGTGGGGGGAGTGGGGGGAGAGTGGGGGAGAGTGGGGGGAGAGTGGGGGGAGAGTGGGGGGAGAGTGGGGGAGAGTGGCGGAGAGTGGGCGGAGAGTGGGCGGAGAGTGGGCGGAGAGTGGGGGGAGAGTGGGCGGAGAGTGGGCGGAGAGTGGGCGGAGAGTGGGGGGAGAGTGGGGGGAGAGTGGGGGGAGAGTGGGGGGTGAGTGGGGGGTGAGTGGGGGGTGAGTGGGGGGTGAGTGGGGGGTGAGTGGGGGGTGAGTGGGGGGTGAGTGGGGGGTGAGTGGGGGGTGAGTGGGGGGTGAGTGGGGGGTGAGTGGGGGGTGAGTGGGGGGTGAGTGGGGGGTGAGTGGGGGGTGAGTGGGGGGTGAGTGGGGGGTGAGTGGGGGGTGAGTGGGGGGTGAGTGGGGGGTGAGTGGGGGGTGAGTGGGGGGTGAGTGGGGGGTGAGTGGGGTGTGAGTGGGGTGTGAGTGGGGTGTGAGTGGGGTGTGAGTGGGGTGTGAGTGGGGTGTGAGTGGGGTGTGAGTGGGGTGTGAGTGGGGTGTGAGTGGGGTGTGAGTGGGGTGTGAGTGGGGTGTGAGTGGGGTGTGAGTGGGGTGTGAGTGGGGTGTGAGTGGGGTGTGAGTGGGGTGTGAGTGGGGTGTGAGTGGGGTGTGAGTGGGGTGTGAGTGGGGTGTGAGTGGGGGGTGAGTGGGGGGTGAGTGGGGGGTGAGTGGGGGGTGAGTGGGGGGTGAGTGGGGGGTGAGTGGGGGGTGAGTGGGGGGTGAGTGGGGGGTGAGTGGGGGGTGAGTGGGGGGTGAGTGGGGGGTGAGTGGGGGGTGAGTGGGGGGTGAGTGGGGGGTGAGTGGGGGGTGAGTGGGGGGTGAGTGGGGGGTGAGTGGGGGGTGAGTGGGGGGTGAGTGGGGGGTGAGTGGGGGGTGAGTGGGGGGTGAGTGGGGGGTGAGTGGGGGGTGAGTGGGGGGTGAGTGGGGGGTGAGTGGGGGGTGAGTGGGGGGTGAGTGGGGGGTGAGTGGGGGGTGAGTGGGGGGTGAGTGGGGGGTGAGTGGGGGGTGAGTGGGGGGTGAGTGGGGGGTGAGTGGGGGGTGAGTGGGGGGTGAGTGGGGGGTGAGTGGGGGGTGAGTGGGGGGTGAGTGGGGTGTGAGTGGGGTGTGAGTGGGGTGTGAGTGGGGTGTGAGTGGGGTGTGAGTGGGGTGTGAGTGGGGTGTGAGTGGGGTGTGAGTGGGGTGTGAGTGGGGTGTGAGTGGGGTGTGAGTGGGGTGTGAGTGGGGTGTGAGTGGGGTGTGAGTGGGGTGTGAGTGGGGTGTGAGTGGGGTGTGAGTGGGGTGTGAGTGGGGTGTGAGTGGGGGGTGAGTGGGGTGTGAGTGGGGTGTGAGTGGGGGGTGAGTGGGGGGTGAGTGGGGGGTGAATGGGGGGTGAGTGGGGGGTGAATGGGGGGTGAGTGGGGGGTGAGTGGGGGGTGAGTGGGGGGTGAGTGGGGGGTGAGTGGGGGGTGAGTGGGGGGTGAGTGGGGGGTGAGTGGGGGGTGAGTGGGGGGTGAGTGGGGGGTGAGTGGGGGGTGAGTGGGGGGTGAGTGGGGGGTGAGTGGGGGGTGAGTGGGGGGAGTGGGGGGAGTGGGGGGAGTGGGGGGAGTGGGGGGAGTGGGGGGAGTGGGGGGAGTGGGGGTGAAGGGGAGAGGGGAGAGAGCAGCATCATCGACAGGACTGACTGCGGACCTTTGGTACGGAGCCGAGTGGAGGGTCTGAATCAGAGGCTGAGACGGTTCTGCGACCGTGTGGGCTGCAGATTCCTCGACTTGCGCCATAGGGTGGTGGGGTTTCGGGTTCCGCTGGATAGGTCAGGAGCCCACTACACGCAGCAAGCGGCTACACGGGTAGCAGGGGTTGTGTGGCGTGGACTGGGCGGTTTTTTAGGTTAGATGGCCTCGGTCAAGTACAGAAAGGGCAACAGCCTCAAAGGGTGCGGGGCAAAGTCAGGACATACGGGGACCAAGCAGCAATCGGTATTGTAATTGTAAACTGTCGAAGCTGCGTTGGTAAAGTACCGGAACTTCAAGCGCTGATAGAAAGCACCGAAGCTGAAATCGTTATCGGTACAGAAAGCTGGCTGAACTCAGAGATAAATTCTGCCGAAATTTTTACAAAGGCACAGACGGTGTTTAGAAAGGATAGATTGCATGCAACCGGTGGTGGCGTGTTTGTCGCTGTTAGTAATAGTGTATCCTGTAGTGTAGTAGAAGTGGATAGTTCCTGTGAATTATTATGGGTGGAGGTTACATTCAACAACCGAGCTAGGTTAATAGTTGGCTCCTTTTACCGACCTCCCGACTCAGCAGCTTTAGTGGCAGAACAACTGAGAGAAAATTTGGAATACATTTCACATAAATTTTCTCAGCAAGTTATAGTCTTAGGTGGAGATTTCAATTTACCAGATATAGACTGGGACACTCAAATGTTTAGGACGGGTGGTAGGGACAGAGCATCGAGTGACATTATACTGAGTGCACTATCCGAAAATTACCTCGAGCAATTAAACAGAGAACCGACTCGTGGAGATAACATCTTGGACCTACTGATAACAAACAGACCCGAACTTTTCGACTCTGTAAGTGCAGAACAGGGAATCAGTGATCAGAAGGCCGTTGCAGCATCCCTGAATATGGAAGTTAATAGGAATATAAAAAAAGGGAGGAAGGTTTATCTGTTTAGCAAGAGTAATAGAAGGCAGATTTCAGACTACCTAACAGATCAAAACGAAAATTTCTGTTCCGACACTGACAATGTTGAGTTTTTATGGAAAAAGTTCAAGGCAATCGTAAAATGCGTTTTACACAGGTACGTGCCGAGTAAAACTGTGAGGGACGGGAAAAACCTACCGTTGTTCAACAACAAAGTTAGGAAACTACTGCGAAAGCAAAGTGAGCTTCACTCCAAGTGTAAACGCAGCCAAAACCTCACAGACAAACAGAAGCTAAACGATGTCAAAGTTAGCGTAAGGAGGGCTATGCGTGAAGCGTTCAGTGAATTCGAAAGTCAAATTCTATGTACCGACTTGACAGAAAATCCTAGGAAGTTCTGGTCTTACGTTAAATCAGTAAGTGGCTCGAAACAGCATATCCAGACACTCCGGGATGATGATGGCATTGAAACAGAGGATGACACGCGTAAAGCTGAAATACTAAACACCTTTTTCCAAAGCTGTTTCACAGAGGAAGACCGCACTGCAGTTCCATCTCTAACTCCTCGCACAAACGAAAAAATGGCTGACATCGAAATAAGTGTCAAAGGAATAGAAAAGCAACTGGAATCACGCAACAGAGGAAAGTCCACTGGACCTGACGGGATACCAATTCGATTCTACACAGAGTACGCGAAAGAACTTGCCCCCCTTCTAACAGCCGTGTACCGCAAGTCTATAGAGGAACGGAAGGTTCCAAATGATTGGAAAAGAGCACAGGTAGTCCCAGTCTTCAAGAAGGGTCGTCGAGCAGATGCGCAAAACTATAGACCTATATCTCTGACGTCGATCTGTTGTAGAATTTTAGAACATGTTTTTTGCTCGCGTATCATATCGTTTTTGGAAACCCAGGATCTACTCTGTAGGAATCATAGATACAGGCTCCCAGGTAGATGCTATTTTCCTTGACTTCCGGAAGGCGTTCGATACAATTCCGCACTGTCGCTTGATAAACAAAGTAAGAGCCTACGGAATATCAGACCAGCTGTGTGTCTGGATTGAAGAGTTTTTAGCAAACAGAACACAGCATGTTGTTATCAATGGGGAGACGTCTACAGACGTTAAAGTAACCTCTGGCGTGCCACAGGGGAGTGTTATGGGACCATTGCTTTTCACAATATATATATAAATGACCTAGTAGATAGTGTCGGAAGTTCCATGCGGCTTTTCACGGATGATGCTGTAGTATACAGAGAAGTTGCAGCATTAGAAAATTGTAGCGAAATGCAGGAAGATCTGCAGCGGATGGGCACTTGGTGCAGGGAGTGGCAACTAAACCTTAACATAGACAAATGTAATGTATTGCGAATACATAGAAAGAAGGATCCTTTATTGTTTTATTATATGATATCGGAACAAACACTGGTAGCAGTTACTTCTGTAAAATATCTGGGAGTATGCGTGCGGAACGATTTGAAGTGGAATGATCATATAAAATTAATTGTTGGTAAGGCGGGTGCCAGGTTGAGATTCATTGGGAGAGTACTTAGAAAATGTAGTCCATCAACAAAGGAGGTGGCTTACAAAACACTCGTTCGACCTATACTTGAGTATTGCTCATCAGTGTGGGATCCGTACCAGATCGGGTTGACGGAGGAGATAGAGAAGATCCAAAGAAGAGCGGCGCGTTTCATCACGGGGTTATTTGGTAACCGTGAGAGCGTTACGAAGATGTTTAGCAAACTCAAGTGGCAGACTATGCAAGAGAGGCGCTCTGCATCGCGGTGTAGCTTGCTGTCCAGGTTTCGAGAGGGTGCGTTGCTGGATGAGGTATCGAATATATTGCTTCCCCCTACTTATACCTCCCGAGGAGATCACGAATGTAAAATTAGAGAGATTAGAGCGCGTACGGAGGCTTTCAGACAGTCGTTCTTCCCGCGAACCATACGCGACTGGAACAGAAAAGGGAGGTAATGACAGTGGCACGTAAAGTGCCCTCCGCCACACACCGCCAGGTGGCTTGCGGAGTATTGACGTAGATGTAGACGTAGATGTAGATACAGCTGTTTCAAAATTTGTCGTTTGCTGTTGTTAAATATGGCAACGCTGAAGCTGTCAATAGGTTGTTTATAATGAGGATTTAAATGAACAGTAATGGGAAAAGAGGAGATGTCGAGTGTAGGCCACATTTTTATGACATTCGTCAAGATCGGACTCAACAACCGTGTCTCGAACCGTTTCGTTCCACTTTTGGAAAGCTATCAACTTTAGAAAATAATGTGCGCAATTGGTTTGTAGAATTTCATCGTAAACGTTCTTCCGTCAGCGATGTTCAATGCCTGACAGAAAAGTTAAGTACCCAGAAGACATTGTCGGATGCGTAGATGATTACGGCTGCAATTCTCTGTGACAGGTGGAACAGCATCAGAGCTCGTTAGTGTTGTTAGTGTTTAGTGTTGTTACCGGGTCTGTTTGGGTATCTAAAGGCCGTAAACTACATCAGATGTTGAATGACCACTGTCAAGTGTACTGATATGCCACGTAGTCGCTTGAGACAACGTTATCAGTGCCTGACATAACTTGGAAGGGACCCCACTGTTGGTCTCAATTTGATGCCTTACAATATCCAAATTTATGGTGAATTTATGGGGCTTGCGGATGTGCCAATGGAACGTGAGGACAGGCACACTATATAATATCAACTGTTTCCTACGATTGTTCTCTTTCAGCGCAAATGTTTGTATGTATCTGCCCAAGCGGTCTACACTCCTGGAAATGGAAAAAAGAACACATTGACACCGGTGTGTCAGACCCACCATACTTGCTCCGGACACTGCGAGAGGGCTGTACAAGCAATGATCACACGCACGGCACAGCGGACACACCAGGAACCGCGGTGTTGGCCGTCGAATGGCGCTAGCTGCGCAGCATTTGTGCACCGCCGCCGTCAGTGTCAGCCAGTTTGCCGTGGCATACGGAGCTCCATCGCAGTCTTTAACACTGGTAGCATGCCGCGACAGCGTGGACGTGAACCGTATGTGCAGTTGACGGACTTTGAGCGAGGGCGTATAGTGGGCATGCGGGAGGCCGGGTGGACGTACCGCCGAATTGCTCAACACGTGGGGCGTGAGGTCTCCACAGTACATCGATGTTGTCGCCAGTGGTCGGCGGAAGGTGCACGTGCCCGTCGACCTGGGACCGGACCGCAGCGACGCACGGATGCACGCCAAGACCGTAGGATCCTACGCAGTGCCGTAGGGGACCGCACCGCCACTTCCCAGCAAATTAGGGACACTGTTGCTCCTGGGGTATCGGCGAGGACCATTCGCAACCGTCTCCATGAAGCTGGGCTACGGTCCCGCACACCGTTAGGCCGTCTTCCGCTCACGCCCCAACATCGTGCAGCCCGCCTCCAGTGGTGTCGCGACAGGCGTGAATGGAGGGACGAATTGAGACGTGTCGTCTTCAGCAATGAGAGTCGCTTCTGCCTTGGTGCCAATGATGGTCGTATGCGTGTTTGGCGCCGTGCAGGTGAGCGCCACAATCAGGACTGCATACGACCGAGGCACACAGGGCCAACACCCGGCATCATGGTGTGGGGAGCGATCTCCTACACTGGCCGTACACCACTGGTGATCGTCGAGGGGACACTGAATAGTGCACGGTACATCCAAACCGTCATCGAACCCATCGTTCTACCATTCCTAGACCGGCAAGGGAACTTGCTGTTCCAACAGGACAATGCACGTCCGCATGTATCCCGTGCCACCCAACGTGCTCTAGAAGGTGTAAGTCAACTACCCTGGCCAGCAAGATCTCCGGATCTGTCCCCCATTGAGCATGTTTGGGACTGGATGAAGCGTCGTCTCACGCGGTCTGCACGTCCAGCACGAACGCTGGTCCAACTGAGGCGCCAGGTGGAAATGGCATGGCAAGCCGTTCCACAGGACTACATCCAGCATCTCTACGATCGTCTCCATGGGAGAATAGCAGCCTGCATTGCTGCGAAAGGTGGATATACACTGTACTAGTGCCGACATTGTGCATGCTCTGTTGCCTGTGTCTATGTGCCTGTGGTTCTGTCAGTGTGATCATGTGATGTATCTGACCCCAGGAATGTGTCAATAAAGTATCCCCTTCCTGGGACAATGAATTCACGGTGTTCTCATTTCAATTTCCAGGAGTGTATGATGTGGAACATTACGTGTACTAGGAACTGCTGACTTACTTCCGATTTAGCAATTGCGGAGAGTGTGATCGCAGCGGAACTGTAATTAGTGGCATTGTTGGAAGCTGCCATTTTGAATACAGAATGTAATTTGATTCCTTATAACAACATTTTATCTCGTGAAAGAGGATGATGTATCCTGGAATGTAGCAATGAAGATCATTTCTGGAAACATGTAACTTTATGAATTGAAAAGATATGTCTAATTCTTTGAATATTTTAACTTCTTCCTTGTCTGTGGCCGGCCGGTGTGGTCGAACGGTTCTGGGCGCTTCAGTCTGGAATCGCGCGACCGCTACGGTTGCAGGTTCGATTCCTGCCTCGGTCATGGATGTGTGACGTCACTGGTTAGCGCGCTTCTCCTACTGTTGTAAAACTCATTCTCAGTGATACCTTGCTTCGGAATTTACGTTTCGTAAAATGGATTGCAAACGGTGTGTAGTACCACTCTGCACAAGTCCATAATAACTCATGAAAAATTGTTTTTGAGTATTCGAAAGATTGAGGAGATACATAAAGTATGGTTGAAGCTCGTTCGCAGAGATCCAAATGACATACTGGACAGTAAACGTGTTTATTTCTGGGACGATCATTGTAAATGAAGAAGCCATGTGAACTCGTAGGGCCGGCCGCTGTGGCCGAGCGGTTCTAGGCGCTACAGCCTGGAACCGTGTGACCGCTACGGTCGCAGTTTCGAATCCTGCCTCAATTTATACCTGGGAATGTGGGAGATATTTGTGCTAAAATATTGGGGAAGCGACTTCTTTCGCCCATAAGTTTCCAGTCAAGTAGTTAGATATTATTCAGTCATAATAATTTAACTACAATTTAGAGGGGAAAGAAGTTAAACACTTTAGAAAATAAAGTGCACAACTGGTATGTAGAACTTCGTCGTGACCGTCCTTCCGTCAGCGATGTACAATGGCTGACAAAAAGAAGCACCCAGAAGACATTGTCGGATGCGTGAATGACAAGAGCGACACCACTCAGGGACAGGCAGACCAACACCAGAGCGCATTAGTGTTGTTCGTGTTTCGTGGTATTACCCAGCCTGTTGGCATGTGTAAGGGCCATGAACTGCATCAGATGTTGAGTCGTCACTGTCAAGGATACGGATATGCTGCGTAGTCGCGTGAGACAGCGTCATCAGTGGCTGACACAGCTTGAAAGTGACCTCACTGATGGTCTCCATTTGACAGCTTACAGTATCCAGATTAGTGGGACATTCGGGTGGGCCAGTGGCCTGATACTGGACTGCATGGGCAGGCACACACGTCGTCAACATCCCGCTCGACCACACACGCCGGACTAGCACAACGGAGTATGGCCGCACTGGGCACCAAGCACGTCTTTAATCCCTTCACATCTGCTCCTGCCGTGCGGGAACAAGCAATGGACTCCTCGCAACATTTTGTTTCCTCCCACATCACTGGTCGGAGACTACTGGCAGCCGCACTGGGAAATTAGTGTAGGCTGCTGTCAATGCATCAGAAACGGCTACGTTTGAGGTGTTACAGTAACCAGGAAGCGTAGCCTGCTGATGAATGTTTTCACATTGTGTTCTGCGACTAGTCGCGGTTCTGCACTAGTCGCGGTTCTGCACTACCCTGGAGACCATTGTCGGCGACGTGCGGTGAGGTCTCACCCTTCCAACGACGAGGCACAGCAGTGTTACTCCCGCCTAAATCTGTGGGGAGCGATCGAGTAGACTTCAGGTCACGGCTGGTAGTGACAGAGATAACTCTTGACAGCACAGCGGTTCGTGACGGACATCCGGTGTCCTCATGCGTCACCTCTCATGTAATCAAGGTGCCATTTTTCAACACGACAATGCTCGTCCACACATGGCACGTGTCTGTCTGAACTGTCGGCGTGATGTTGAGTTACACCCGCGGCAGGCAATATCGCAGGTGTGTCCCCCCCGCCCCCCCCCTCCCCCCCACTACATGTGTGGGACCAGATTGGACGCCAACTCTGTCCCAGTGCCGGTATCGAAGACATCAAGGACCAGTTACTACAGTAGTGGTCGGCTTGTCTCAGCAGTGGGAACAGCGGCTGTCTGGCATCCCTTGCAACCGAATCAGTGCATGCAACGTAGCGAGAGGTAACATCATGAGTGGGCTCATACAGGCAAGTTCTTCGCAAATTTGACTCGATTTTGTAATCACTGGAAAAGCACCACATTCTCTCCCAACCTGTAAAGTTCCATTTCGTTTCTTTCTTCCCATATGCGCGTCTCTCTCTCTCTCTCTCTCTCTCTCTCTCTCTCTCTCTCTCTCTCTCTCTCTCTCTTTTTTTCTTTTTGCCAAGCAGTGCGTATCTAATATTAGCGAAAACAGTAATGCTTCACAATAGCTAAATATGTACGTAAATGTGATACCCGTCCTTATCTCCTTCTGCTCCCTCGCTCTGTCCATCTCCTGCAACCCCTCTCTTTGTCCATTTCATCCTCATTCCTGATCTGTATCTCCTCGTAACCTTCTCCCCCGTACCTCTGTTTATTTCCTCCTCCTGTTTTCACCTCCCTCGAGATGACTGGGTGTTTGCGTTGTCCTCATCATTTCATCATCATTCATGAAAGTGGCGCGATTGACTGAGAAAATGTTGGTGATTTGTAAGGGTGCTGATAACCGCGCAGTTGAGCGCCCCACAAACCAATCATCATCATCATCATCCTCCTCTTTCTCTCTATGTGCGTTTCGTCCTCCCGCTCTCTGTCCACGCCCTCTTCCACCCTCTCTCTGACCGTAAGGCTTGTTTACTGTTGTTTCAAACAAAACCGCAATAGGGAGAATTCGCTTAAAATGAATGGGATAATGGTTGATATCACTGGTATGCTGAGTATGAGAGAGCTGCTGGGTCAGTGAGGATAACAGCTTCAATGGTGGTATTTTGCATAGTTTCAATCTGCGAGCGGGGAAGATCACAATGTATTCCAAACGTATAAGGTATAGAAACTACTTTCCTGTTCTCTGTTAAGGACAATTGCGAGGACGAAAACAAACCAACACATTGTTGCATATACAGTTTTTATTTAAAATTATGTGTAATGAGAAAGAATATGTTTGAGAAAAACCATTTGCCTAACGGTTTAAAGGTCCTGCTATTGTATTTAAAACTGGCTTTGAAAATGCTAACGAAACTGCACGTTTTCAGAGCACAGTATTTTCTTTCCCGCAGTTTTGACAGAAAAGCTGGAAGCTGTTATTTAAAAAATGTCGGTATGAATATTTATTAGAACATCGTATAAAAATTCGAAGTAAATTGGTCAAACACCTTTCGAGACTTTTGCTAACAAAGTTTCCACTTTACATTTTAAATTTACTGTATTTATATGTTATGTATGTTACGAATATGTAGCCGGTGTCCGTCTAAATGTTTATTAGGGTATCATGCAAAGTTCTGAACTAAATCGGTGGAGAACACTTTTACAGAGCATCGTGTAAGTATCTCACATACATGGGTCACAAACTTTTCGAAAATTTTCTTAACTAAGTTTACCTTTACATACACACATCAAAAAAACTTTTGCATCGCCCCAGTTCCCAGAATTCCTGAAGATAGACGTTGACCGTGGATATTATATCACAGACACAGTCCCTTCGACTGTTCAGAGAGGCTGGTCCCGGCGGAGGTTCGAGTCCTCCCTCGGGCATGGGTGTGTGTGTCTGTCCTTAGGATACTTTAGGTCAAGTAGTGTGTAAGCTTAGGGACTGATGACCTTAGCAGTTAAGTCCCATACGATTTCACACACATCTGAACATCTGAACTGTTCAGAGATGTCACTAAACCCGTCCAAAGATGTAAACAACCATGCATGAGCAGCGCCTATTAGACGGAGGGTGTCGGGCAGCCGATCGGGTTCCAGTCATTACACCAGGAAGGAGGTACACACTTCGTGTTGTCTGTTGATCGACTGTACCTAGACGGTCAACACCGCGGTTCGATCGCGTTCGCATTGTTACTTTGTGCCAGGAAGGGCTCTCAACAAGGTAAGGTCCAGGCGACTCGGAGTGAACCAAAGCGATGTTGTTCGGACATGGAGAAGATACAGAGAGACAGGAACTATCGATGACATGCCTCGCTCAGGCCGCCCAAGGGCTACTACTGCAGTGGATGACCGCTACCTACGGATTATGGCTCGGAGGAACCCTGACAGCAACGCCACCATGTTGAATAATGCTTTCGTGCAGCCACAGGACGCCACGTTAAGACGTCGTGTTACAACTCAAACTTTGCGCAATAGGCTGTACGATGCGCAACTTCACTCCTGACGTCCATGGCGAGGTCCATCTTTGCAACCATGACTCCATGCAGCGCGGTACAGATGGGCCCAACAACATGCCGAATGGAACGCTCAGGATTGGCACCACGTTCTCTTCACCGATGAGTGTCGCATATGCCTTCAACCAGACAATCGTCGGATACATGTTTGGAGGCAACCCGGTCAGGCTGAACGCTTTAGAAACACTGTCCAACTAATGAAGCGAGGTGGAAGTTTCCTGCTGTTTTGGGGTGGCACTATGTGGGGCCGACGTACGTCGCTGGTGGTCATGGAAGGCGCCGTAACTACTGTACGATACGTGAATGCCATCCTCTGACCCATAGTGCAACCATATTCGTAGCATATTGGCGAGGCATTCGTCTTCATGGACGACAATTCACGCCCCCATCGTGCACATCTTGTTAATGACTTCCTTCAGGATAACGACATCGCTCGACTAAAGTGGCCAGCATGTTCTCCAGGTATGAACCCTATCGAACATGCCTGGGATAGATTGAAAAGGGCTGTTTATGGACGACTTGAACCACCAACCACTCTGAAGGATCTACGCCGAATCGCCGTTGAGGAGAGGGACAAAATGTTCAAAAGTGTGTGAAATCTTACGGGTCTTAACTGCTAAGGTCATCAGTCCCTAAGCTTACACACTACTTAACCTAAATTTTCCTAGGACAAACACAGACGCTCATGCCCGAGGGAGGACTCGAACCTCCGCCGGGGTCAGCCGCACAGTCCATGACTGCAGCGCCTGAGACCGCTCGGCTAATCCAGCGCGGCAGGAGAGGGACAATTTGGAGCAACAGTGCCTTGATGAACTTGTGGATAGTATGTCACGACGAATACAGGCATGCATAAATGCAAGAGGACGTGCTATTGGGTATTAGAGGTAACAGTGTGTACAGTAATCTGGACCACCACCTCTGAAGGTCTCGCTGTATGGTGGTACAACATGCAATGTGTGGTTTTCATGAGCAATAAAAAGGGCGGAAATGATGTTTATGTTGATCTCTATTCCAGTTTTCTGTACAGATTCGGGAACTCTCGGAACCGAGATGATGCAAAACTTTTTTTGATGTGTGTACATAGTGAGTGAGAGTGAGAGTGACAGAGAGAGAGAGAGAGAGAGAGAGAGAGAGAGAGAGAGAGAGAGAGAGAGAGAGAGCCTATGCTTTCCGAAATGTTCATCAGAGAATCGTGTAAAAATTTTAAGTAAATCTGTCAAGTACTTTTCGAGATTTGTGGTAACAAAGTTAAATAACGATTTTTATTTATAGAGTAGCACTGAATAGATTATCTAATGGGTGAGGTAAACTTTTATTACTTGGTCATTTTTCTCGAATGATTTGTATAGCTTGTTGAACAACCTGTATTATTTCGGAAGCCTGCATCTGTTTGATTGGCTGCAGCAGTACAGTAGATAAGGAGAGACGGGCGACTCACCGGGAAGTACTGCAGGACGACCTGGTTGAGCAGTGTGGAGATGGCGTAGAAGTCACCGACGTTGATACCGTAGGCGACGAGCAGCAGCGCGAACCCGGGGTTGGTGACGAGCCGCCACGTGGAGGACAGGAAGCTGCCGCCCCCGCCGCCGCCCTCGTCGGCCGCCGCCTCCTTCTGCGCCGCCTGCGCCGGGCTCGGGGGCGTGGGCGGCGCCGCCCGGAACACTGGCGGGTGCACACACGGCCGTCAGTCTAAGAACCCTCATTACGGGGGTATTCGTAAAGCCTTACCCATCACCTCCAAAAAATAAAAACTACATAATTATTTCTTTTTTTGCTCGCATATATATGTCTGTGTCATGGACGATAAATAGTTTAGACAAGAAGAGAATAGATGCTTTCGAAATGTGGTGCTACAGAAAAATGCTGAAGATTAGATTGGTAGATCACGTAACTAATGAGGAGGTACTGAATGGAATTGGGGGAAAGAGGAGTATGTGGGACAACCTGACTAGAAGAAGGGATCGGTTGGTAGGACACATTCTGAGGCATCAAGGTATCACCAGTTTAGTACTGGAGGGAAGTGTGCAGGTAAAAATCGTAGAGGGAGACCAAGAGATGAGTACACTAAGCAGAATCAGAAGGATGTAGGTTGCAGCAGTTTCTTGGAGATGAAGCTTGCACAGGATAGAGTAGCTTGGAGAGATGCATCAAACCAGTCTCTGGACTGAAGATGCAACAACAACATATATGTCTGTAGTTCCGATGCTAGAGGACCCAAGACCAAATGACACAGCCTATTTGTAAAGTGGAGCGCGACGATAATTCGGTTGCAGTACTTGAAGGGGGACTACGCTGCGGCAGTCTGTGCTGGGTTGGTGGAAGTGTTTTGCAACGGTGCACCATCATAACCTCACCGGACAATAAATTTGTCACGCCAGTGGGCACGCAAAGATGAACTGTTAAGCTTTTACAGATGGCGTAGTGATGGAGTCACGTGCTCAACTGCGCGCACATTGCCTCCACGTGGGCATAAAGCAGTGGCGATCAGTGAGACAGTTATGTTTCAAGTGGCCATTGTACGTAACCATGGGTACATGTAAGGACGTGACAGTGTGTGGCAAACATGAGCAATGGAGTTTGTACGTGCCCATGACCATACCGTATGTGAACTTGCTTTGTTGGTGTTTCGTGGCGGACTGTTGGAACGTGTCTACAAGCAATAAGCTACTGTCCCATGTTAAAATTAACGTGTGGATTATTCTTATTCAGAATGGTTATAACATTCAAATAGCATTTTCGGTTAATAATCTGACGAAATATCTGTTATTTTTAAGTAATTAAAGGTTAAAAATCACTACATTCAAGCTTTAGTCACGTGATTGAAAACGTTCTGTTAACGGCCGAAGCTCTGGTTACGTCAGAGGGTGGGGTTAGGACGAAGCTATACGTGTGTTACAAAAGTGTTAGCTAAAGTTAACGTGTTTCTCCGTCTTTTTTTTTTTTTGTTTCAAACAGTTTAGTTATTTTGAGATGTAAAACGCATTTGCAGCTCTTAGAGTAGATCGGAGGAAGATGCCAAACTTAAGGTATGGAGGATCAAAAGGCGAGTTAGAATTGGATATTTAGGATCAGCACTGAAATATTGTTCACTGATGAGATTTTTCTATGAAAAGGCCAGTTGGCGTTACGAAACCATTAGAAATTATATGCGTATTTCATTTTTTTAATGAACAGTGTCGTTTAGGCATCTCACCCCAGACATCAGGGTGAGATGACATATTGCTAGGAGATTTCAGCACTAGTTTTGTGCATTTATGATACAACATAGCTACATAAGTAATTCAGAAAGCTAACTTATTACGTTTGTAAGGAACAGAATACAAAACAAATATATAAATATATTTAAGGATAAGCAAATGACAAGAAAACATCCAAATGAAATCAGAATTCATTTGCACAGTTATTGCACTTGTTTTCTTCCTCTGTACAGGTTTCATGCAACCATTTATTGCAAATGACACACTGACGCCAATCCAACTGTGGTCCATCTTTATCATAGTAATTCTTGGCACACTCAGCACAATAATCACTGTCATTTGCCGAGTTACTTGGTGAGCTAAACTTAGACCGAACTGGAGTTGATTTTCTGCTTTTAATTCGCTGTGACCTAGCTCTTGCTGCTTCTTTTCGACTCCCTTCTGTGAGAACTTCAGCGGTTTTCTTTCTTCACTTAGATGGCAGCGGATCCAAAATAGGCACAGGAGTAATTTCTTCGAACGATGTTCCTGGCATCGGCTCATTATCAACATGTGGCTCTGAGCACTATGGGACTTAACTTCTGAGGTCATCAACATGTGCTTCAAGCCTTCTATTGCCTTTCTGTGGGAGAACAACCTGAGCACATCCTCTACAGTCGGTGTTATATCCTTCATTCTTGTCTGCCACACCAGTAGCAACCAGATCAGAAATTTGAAATGCCTTCTCTGGATTGCTTTCTTGGTTGTATGGGTACAAGCCAGAGGCTTCAAATCCAGATTGAGCATTGGATGGAACTGCAGCTTTCTTCCAGGCTTCAATGAGGAAGACTGGGAACTGTGCTCTTGAGACTTTACGTTCAGGATGACACAATGTCCAGTTTCGCATTGTCCTGTAATAAACTTGTTTCAGTGATTTTAAAACACACCTGTTAAGAGGCTGAAGGTTGTTGAATGCGGAGGAAAACAAATCATGAGCACATTATTTTCCGTTGCAATACCAAGCATAGCTGGATCAGAAGAATATATGAGGTGTGCCCATCGAGAAGCGGAACTACTTTTCCTGGTTGTTTTCTGGGAATAAAGTTGTCTTTCATCCAACTCATGAGTATATCAGAGTTGACTTACCCTGATCTCTCATTCATAAATACAATCGAACCACTCGGAAGTCCATCCTCCCATTTAGACTTCTTTCTTTTACCTTTTAAAATGCACGCTGGAGGAATGAAGTTGCCTTCAGCATTGCAACAAGTGATTACCGTTACGGTTTCCCTTTTTCCTCAGAAAGTTACTTGATACAAAGAAGGAGAACCTTTTTCTGTTATCACTTTGTCTGGCCTAGGATTCATCTGAAACCCAGTTTCGTGCATGTTGTACAGGCGTCCAGGCTTATCCAGTAAAGAAGTTGCTGTTCAGACATTCAGAACCAAAGAAAAATATGCTGCAATAGCTTCTGTATTCATTCCCATAGCCCTGTCAATACAAAGACCTTGTATATTCTTCATAGACAGCTGCGGGTTACGTTTCAGAAAGGACTGTAACGTCCCAACCTGCCATTAGATTTTCTATAGAAAATCTATGAGGAATACCATTTCTTTCTGCAAACTGGAATACCAGCCTACGAAGAGTTTCTCCAGTTGGTGGAAATCCACACATTTGCAACTGTCTTATGTAAGTGAGCAATTGTTTCTCATTCTCTTCACCAAGGCTACCTATAAATAATAATTATTATAACGTGATAGTTATTCATCACTGAGAAAAGTTTGAGGAATTAAAAAAGTGTAATTCAATCATTAATTTTAGGTGAATTAATATTTCAGTTAGAAATTATTCTCATTTCGCTCTATAATCAAATAAAGCATTATAATTAATAGAATACTGCTTACTTTGTGGGCCTATGTTATGCTTCTCTTCATCTTTCTTCACCAGGCGCCGTTTCAGAATTCTATATGGGGTCCCATATTCTTGGGAAGCTCTAAAACAATTCATTCCACCAGTCCTTACATGTTCCACAGCCATTTGTAGGGATTCTTCAGACCACTGACCGCTTTTTGATGTTATAACATACGTTCGAGGCATTTCCTACGAAAAGAAAGTCTGTTTACCTGAGGGATACGATTCGGCATCTTACCCCGAGAAAACAGTGGCGTCTCTCCCGAGGATCGGTGTGTGATCCCACTCACCGTGACTGGCAACGGCGGATGGCAACTTAAACTACAAAGTATCTTCTACGCTCAACATGTGCAGCATTTGGTTCTGCTACATTATTCAGACGGTAGTACGCTCTAGAAAATAGCTGTGCACTATTAAGAAGGCGTCAGTTTTAGCTCTTACCATGTATTTGTTGCTTCCAAAGCGGAGAAACAATTACCACAGCGATACACGGAACTGCCTTGGCTCCGTACTACAGCTAGCGATTGCCGTGCAGGTTGATGTCGCGATCTGTTGAGAGCCGGCAGAGATGCCAGCTTTAGGCATCTCACCCCGATAGGCATCTCCCCCGATCTCCTCTAAGTGACAGTTGAAAGGAAGTTTGTGAAGGATGGTAGTGGAAACCTTCAGAGTGTCGATGCCTTTATGGTCTCTTGGTTCTTCAAAAACAGCCCAGTTTTTTATGTTCTGGAAATAAAGAGCGTGAAAACTGCGTTTCACGGCAATTGGGAGGGAAGTACTGTGACAGCAATAAGTTGCAGAACCGTCTTAGAAGTGAGTAATTGCCGTCGTTGTTGCCAGAACTACTAACGTTTTTCAGATACCCCTTTTCTCAATTTTCTTATTTTCAGACAGCGCACTAGCACTCGTCGGGAAGTGCACAGCATGATCCTGTTTGTCTTCGACAACTTTACCCATTGCAGTTTTTCTGTTTCTCCAGGTTATTAATTAAAACCGCCGGAGCCTTACGTCTATTAAATTTACTACAGCTAAACTTTAAAGTATCTGTTGTTCTACTGCATACTTAACTGCTGCTGAAACACTTCTGCTTAAGCAGAACCAACTTTCATTATAACTACATTTTCTTGTAGGTTCCAAGCAATTGTTAGTTTTTCCCTTTGTCAGAATCGTACAGCTTTACAACATGCTCAGTGGAGATTGTTTGAAGTAACAAATTATTGCCTTCAACGACTTGTTTGGGAAGAATGACGTGGTCGTAAATTGTTAAATATTTCTCAGATTCTTTATAAGAAGAGATACATCAGGCGTGAAATACAGTTCTTACCACCCTCCTTGTCATTCATGTCAAATTGATCAGGTGTAAACTGAAGGTAATAAATGTAAATGGATATTAAAATGTAGTATTATTTACATTTTAAATCTCTTACATTACTGTTTTACGAATAAGGTAAACTTAAGAATAGGAAGAAGTAAGAAAATAGTTTCTCTGAAAAAGAATCAAATTTGAGGACTCCTTTAACACTTCGATACGCTATATATTACACTACAACCACCAACGAGTTTGTATGGCTTGTTTATTTACAATGACCGTCCCAGAATAAACACGTTTACTGTCCACTATGTCATTTGGATCTCCACGAGCGAGTTGCAGCCATATTTTACGTATCTCCTCAATCTTTCGAACACTCGAAAACAATTTTTCATGAGTTTTTATGGACTTTTTTGTACAGAGTGGTACTACACACCGTTTGTAATCCATATTACGAAACCTAAGTCCCAAAACAACGTATCACTGTGAGTGCGCTTTACAATAGTAGGAGCAGAGTGCTAGCCAGTGATGTCATACGCATCACATGACTCAAATCGAGCGTTTTAGAGGGCTTTCAAACTAGCTGAATTTCATTTCCGTTTGTTTTGAAAAATTCTGAAATCCTGGAGGAAAAAGTGGCGTATTATGAGCATAAAATGACATAATTAACCATTTAAGATGATTTCCAGAAAACAGTCAAATACCCTATAGTGTAAAAGGCGTGGCCACAAAACACGTTGTCACGTAATTGTGGTCGGCAAAAGATTCTGACAGACGGACCAGAGACGCGTTTCACGGCTTGTGAATCCAAATCGCTTCCAAGTCCGACAGGAATTTCTGCAGGCAGTGAATGAAGGGCCATCCCAACCTGTCAGTGTGGTAATATTGCGACAGTGATGATGTGATGAGGATGGTTTGTGGGGCGCTCAACATCGTGGTCAACAGCGCCTGTACGAATTCCCAACGTTTCCATTTCCAATCCCGCTGCTTCTCGAAATGATGATGAGAACAACACAAAAACCCAGTCCCCAGGCGGGGAAAATCCTCTACGCGACCGGGATTTGAACCCGGGACCCCATGATCCAGAGACAGTAACGCTACATTGCGACGGGAACTGCATGCAATGAACACCTGGCATCCGTCACCTCGCAAGACGCCATTGCTCTCACAGGTACATAAAGATTTGCTTCTTAAGTGGTCTAGAAAACATCGAACGTGGACGGCAGCCGACTGGCGGATGGTGATGTTATCTGACAAATGACGTTTTTGCTCACATTCACAAATGGCGCACTTCGCAGTGTGCACCGAAGGTCAACTGAAGCATTTCAACCGGAATGTGTGCAAGGTCAGGTTAAAGCCGAAGGTGGGTCTGCGATGCTTCGCGGGTTTATTTCGTAACACGGATCGGCCACAACCACTGAAGTGACCACTGACATGAACTAGCATGTTTATTCAAACATTTTGAATGATCAGATCTAGAGTTCCCGTGAACATCTGCATGATGAATACGATACTGACACTCCTATTTTTCAAGATGACAACAGCGAAGTTCATCGGGCTAGAAGAATATATGACTGGTTTCCTGAACACTCCCCCTCCCTATTACATATCGATTGCCTGAAAAATCACCTGACTTTAACGCCACAGAAAATATTTGGAACATTCTGTAAAAACGGGTAAAACGCTCACACCAGCATCCCCACAGTTTGGTTGAACTATGCGATCAAATCCGCAGCGAGTGGCTTAACGTGGATGAGACATACTTGCACAAAATGATGGACTCACTTCCCAACGAATCCGGGCGGTTATCAAGTCCAGACGTAAAATTACATGATATTAAATGAAGCCTGTTACGATTTCTCTAGAGGTTAATAATTTTTTTGTCCGTTGAAGTTTTTGTAAGTACTGCATGGCATAGACGCGCTTAGTGTGACCAAGCGAGTCTCAGTGGTGAAGAATGAGGTGCATAGCACAATTAAAAATCATATTATACGTCATTTAGAAACGAATGGAAAGATTGGTAGAAGCCAACCTCTGCGAAGATCAGTTTGGGCTTTGGATTAATTCTTATAACATGAGCTATAGAAACGCAAACTTACGTTTATAGCATTTGTAGACTTAGAGAAAGCTTTCGAAAATGTTGACGAGAATACACTCCTTGAAACGCTGAAGGTAGCTTGGGATAAAATACAGCGGGTAAAAGGTTATATCCAACTTGAACAGAAACGTGACACAGTTGCAACCTTTTGCCGATGTTATTCAAAATATACACTGAGCAAAGTAGTAAAGCAGATGAAAGAAAAATAAGGAGAAGGAATCAAATTTCAAGAAAAATAACTTCGCGGTTTGCCGACGTCACTATAATTCTGTCAGAGACAGAAAAGCACTTGGATGAGCAATTGAGCTGGATGGGTAGCGTCTTGAAAGTAGGATATAAGATGAACATCAACAAAAGCGAAACAAGGATAATGGAATGTAGTAGAATTAAATCATGCGGTATTGAGGGAATTACATTAGGAAATGTGACTCAAAGGCGGTTATTTGAGCAGAAAAATAACTGATGATGGCCATAGTAGTGGGTAGGGGGTAGGGGGTGGGGTAGAGGGGGGGGGGGGTAGGAGGGTAGTCTGACAATGGAAAGAAAAGCGTTTTTGAAGAAGAGAAATTTTTTAACGTCGAATATAAATTTAAGTGCTATGAGGTCTTTTATGAGGGCATTTGTCTGGTGTGTGCGGAAGTACACCGTCACAGTAAGCAGTTCAGACAAGAAGGACACATAAGCCTTTGAAATGTGCTGCTAGAAAAGAATGTTGAAGATTAGATACGTAGATTACGTAACTAATGAGTAACTACTTAACGGAATTGGGGAGACGAGATATTTGAGAAATAACTTGACAAAAAGAAGGGATCAGTTCGTAGTATGAAGAATGAAGTGACGGACCATCCTTGTCTGTGAAGAACGGAGAATCGTAATTGAAGACCCTACTGCTCGACGTTTGCAGTGTCACGACCCACGTTATGGATGGAAAATGAAATTGAGTTACGGATCAGTTCTCAGCGCCTTGCACGACATTTTGATCACGTAAAGGTCACCACTCAATGGGATCCATGACTGCTTACACCATTTCAAAGAGACCGCTGAACAAAGGCAGTAATGGAAATGTTGCGGCTGTGTCAGGCCAGTTTATGCGACTCCCTTATCCGCTCAAACATCTGGGTGTATCACTGTGACCACGCGACAGAGGGGCAACGAGAGCAGTGAGGGCATGTGGATTCAGGAGAACTGAAGAAGGCGCAGACCCAGCAGGCATCGGGCTGCTTTCTCGTTTGTCATGGTGTGGTGCTGAAAGATTGTGCTAGTAAGGGGCTAACCTACACAGGAGTTTGTCAAGCTTAAGCGTGGCGGGAAGCTGTACAGTGGAGTTTTTCTGCTCTGCTACAACGACCAGCTCATTTTACACAACACACAGATACACATGCTGTTCCTTTGGGCTACCAGATTTCGCCTCACAACCAGTAATCTTCTGACATAGCGCGCAATGACTACTATTACTACTCCTCTCCTCGGATGAAGAAGCCATTGCGTGGCAGACATTTACAGAATGACGACGTCATCTTCGAGGTGAAACTTCCCAGAACAGCTGAAATGGAGACTTCTGCAACAAAGGGCTCCACCAAATCTTCGTCGTTATCGTCATCGTCGTCATCACAAGTCGTTGTGCCCATTGCTCAGCATTGTGACGTCATGAACCAAGCATCTTCATCCTGCGTGGTTACTAAGTTCTATTAGTCCCTACTGAAGAGGCAGACTAGTACTTATCTTGATTTGTTGCATCCACCTGTTTGTTGCTGTTCCGACCAGTCTCTTGCCCTCGATATTCTCCTTAATAGTTATTTGCTCTGTTTTGTCCCTCTCTTCTCACATTTTGGCCAGAAAATAAGAATTTTGTTTGACATGAGAGTAAAGGCTCCTGGAGATACTGAGTTGCTCAATAATGATCACATTCGTTCTTCCTTCAAATCATTTTATGGGCATCATTGCCGGCCGAAGTGGCCGTGCGGTTAAAGACGCTGCAGTCTGGAACCGCAAGACCGCTACGGTCGCAGGTTCGAATCCTGCCTCCGGCATGGATGTTTGTGATGTCCTTAGGTTAGTTAGGTTTAACTAGTTCTAAGTTCTAGGGGACTACTGACCTCAGCAGTTGAGTCCCATAGTGCTCAGAGCCATTTTTTGGGCATCATTCTCCATCAGCACCACAACTTAAATTCATTAATAAGCAGCTTGCCTCTGGCCTCAAGGGTCCATGTTTTGCAAGCACGAAAGAAGACGGAAAACGGAAATGTTTCAAGAAGCCAGACCTTTGCGATGTTCGTTATCGCTCTGTTCTGCCAGATCTTTGTGAGCTGCTTCATAGCCTCTCAGCGTGGCATTCTTATCTCGTCCTCTCGCGAAGGGTTGACCCAAGACAGATGAATGAATGCGCGAATTCCACTTCCTTTAATAGACCAGTGGGCTGAACCTGTGCTCCTAGGTCAATTATTTTGTGTTTGGACTTACTGAGATTGATGTCTTATCCACACGGTAGAATAATGTCCATTACTTTTGTTAGTAGCTCACCAAATTCATCTATGCTGCTGGCTAAAAGCACGGCGTCATCAGCAACCCAGTTCCTGATGACATCTATACATATACACTCCTGGAAATGGAAAAAAGAACACATTGACACCGGTGTGTCAGACCCACCATACTTGCTCCGGACACTGCGAGAGGGCTGTACAAGCAATGATCACACGCACGGCACAGCGGACACACCAGGAACCGCGGTGTTGGCCGTCGAATGGCGCTAGCTGCGCAGCATTTGTGCACCGCCGCCGTCAGTGTCAGCCAGTTTGCCGTGGCATACGGAGCTCCATCGCAGTCTTTAACACTGGTAGCATGCCGCGACAGCATGGACGTGAACCGTATGTGCAGTTGACGGACTTTGAGCGAGGGCGTATAGTGGGCATGCGGGAGGCCGGGTGGACGTACCGCCGAATTGCTCAACACGTGGGGCGTGAGGTCTCCACAGTACATCGATGTTGTCGCCAGTGGTCGGCGGAAGGTGCACGTGCCCGTCGACCTGGGACCGGACGCAGCGACGCACGGATGCACGCCAAGACCGTAGGATCCTACGCAGTGCCGTAGGGGACCGCACCGCCACTTCCCAGCAAATTAGGGACACTGTTGCTCCTGGGGTATCGGCGAGGACCATTCGCAACCGTCTCCATGAAGCTGGGCTACGGTCCCGCACACCGTTAGGCAGTCTTCCGCTCACGCCCCAACATCGTGCAGCCCGCCTCCAGTGGTGTCGCGACAGGCGTGAATGGAGGGACGAATGGAGACGTGTCGTCTTCAGCGATGAGAGGGGACTTATGACCTAAGATGTTGAGTCCCATAGTGCTCAGAGCCATTTGAACCATTTGAGCCATCAGCGATGAGAGTCGCTTCTGCCTTGGTGCCAATGATGGTCGTATGCGTGTTTGGCGCCGTGCAGGTGAGCGCCACAATCAGGACTGCATACGACCGAGGCACACAGGGCCAACACCCGGCATCATGGTGTGGGGAGCGATCTCCTACACTGGCCGTACACCACTGGTGATCGTCGAGGGGACACTGAATAGTGCACGGTACATCCAAACCGTCATCGAACCCATCGTTCTACCATTCCTAGACCGGCAAGGGAACTTGCTGTTCCAACAGGACAATGCACGTCCGCATGTATCCCGTGCCACCCAACGTGCTCTAGAAGGTGTAAGTCAACTACCCTGGCCAGCAAGATCTCCGGATCTGTCCCCCATTGAGCATGTTTGGGCCTGGATGAAGCGTCGTCTCACGCGGTCTGCACGTCCAGCACGAACGCTGGTCCAACTGAGGCGCCAGGTGGAAATGGCATGGCAAGCCGTTCCACAGGACTACATCCAGCATCTCTACGATCGTCTCCATGGGAGAATAGCAGCCTGCATTGCTGCGAAAGGTGGATATACACTGTACTAGTGCCGACATTGTGCATGCTCTGTTGCCTGTGTCTATGTGCCTGTGGTTCTGTCAGTGTGATCATGTGATGTATCTGACCCCAGGAATGTGTCAATAAAGTTTCCCCTTCCTGGGACAATGAATTCACGGTGTTCTTATTTCAATTTCCAGGAGTGTATGTTATACATTTGGGGGAGATAGAACACAACCCTGCCTTACAACGTTTGATATATTGAAGAAATCGGGAGTGCCACCACTTCTCTTCACAGCTGCGAGGCAGTTATTGTATAGACTTCTCATCAGTGCAGTCAAGTTTCGAGGGACACCAAGCTCTGCTTCCACCTGCCACAACTTTTTCCAGTCGTCGCGAGAAAATGTCTCGAATTGAGAGGTAAGTATATAGAGGAGGAATGACACCATGACCAAATTTAGTATTCGCAAATTGCTTTTTAAAAAATATTTCGAAGTGAAAATTAAAACTTTATGATTACCATTCGTACATGAATTCTGAAGTGTTCAAGGTTTGGCCACACTCCCAGAAATAATACGTGGGGGAAAATCTGTAAGCGTAACAGAATAATCTAAATTCGAAGGTCTTTACATTGATAACCGCTCCAACTGGAAACCACGTGTTAGGAAGGAAGGAAGGAATGAAGGAAGACGAGAGCTGAACGTCGCGTCGACACCGAGATCACCAGAGACGGAACACAAACGCGGACTGGTTAGCGATGGGGAAGGAAATCGGGCTGGCGCTGTTCATACGAACCACCCCGGAACTTGTGTTGAGGAAGTGGATTCGAACTGTCGTCGTTCCGAGTGCGAGTCCTGTGTGCTGACCACTGCGCCACTTCTCTCCGTTAGTCTTGTACTGCAAATCATCTCAAACGTCTATGGCCTGCAACTTCTTCGTTAGGCATTATAGCAGAATTTGTAGACGTCAGTGTCAGAAAGTTGACTACTTTTCTCATTACGATTACACCACAACGTGTAATGGATATTGTCTAGTACCAAGTGCTCACAGAGCCATTCGTAGCGAAATCTGAAAACTACTGCTCCATTCGCCGCTGTTCTCCCTGGACCAAAAAATACCCGATGGATCTGAGTTCTGCACGCTTCCAGTAGCAATTCACGATCGCTTTTTCTTCTTCTCATGTTATCAGCTATGTCTAGAACTACTAAAATGCGAAAACAGAAAGTGTACGCATGTATATCAATGTCACTTACCCTTCAACAAAGTAATATCTAAAATCTCATAGAAACTATACTATCTTACTTAACTAGTTTCTAAGAAGAAGGTAATTGTTATAAATCTTAGTATCGGCGTGTTTAGTCATTACTCATTAATAAACGAAGATTATCTACAAATTTGAGTTATGCTTCGTTTCTTCCAGCCCTCCCACTATTACAAAACTAACATTGTTGCACATCCATCTCCACCCATCTAATCCTCACACTCCACTCAAAACCAGGTTGCTTTCTTGATAACGACAGACAGGAAAGAGAGAGCGAGCGAAGTGGAGAGGAGAGTACGTTTGAGTAATGTGGCCACAATTTTAACAAGATTGAGAAGCTTCCTTTATCAAGCGTTTAGTGCGGCAGGTAAACACAGATCCCATTCGCCTCCTCACGGACCAACGGTTTTCGTACAATCGTTAGATCATGCTTCTAATATGCGCAGCTATGTGACGATTAATTTATCATTTTGGTCGGTTTTGCCAGTGTATGGCAGAAAAAAAGAAAAATCGAAGAGTGACAATTAGGCGAAAACTGGTTAATAAAATGAGAACCCATGTTCACATTAAGTTACTCTGTCAGGGTTCAAAAATGGTTCAAATGGCTCTGAGCACTATGGGACTTAACTTCTAAGGTCATCAGTCCCCTAGAACTTAGAACTACTTGAACCTAACTAACCTAAAGACATCACACACATCCATGCCCGAGGCAGGATTCGAACCTGCGACCGTAGCGGTCGCGCGGTTCCAGACTGTAGCGCCTAGAAATCCTCGGCCACCCCGGCCGGCACTCTGTCAGGGCCTGATGATACTTCTTCTCTGCTGAACGACTTGCATACATCAGCTCTTCATGCCCCGGAGTAATACGTGTGCAAAAAGTAATGACTAGCAAGACATTGGACACAAGATATAAAGAACACGTCAGAGTATTTAAATGCGGCACAAACCATTCAGCAATCATGTAAAACAAGAACACCGAAGACCAGGCAATACTGGAGAAGATATGATCATCATAAGAATCAGTAAATACAGCCACCTCCTCCCTTTCCGAGAAGATTTCCACATACACAAAGCATTAACACAAACAGTTGCTTAAGGACCAAGTAAACATTGGAAACCAGACACTATATAAAATAATTGAAGAAATTACACGAAAAACAAGAAACCCTTTTCCATCCTTCACCCTCTCCCACCCAACCCCCCTCTCTCCCCCCAATTTTATTCACTTCTTGCTCCTCACCTCCTTTTCCAACTCTCACTCCATCACACTGCTATACAATTACGCCCACTCATCAAGGCTTTTCCCTACTCCCCCCACTCCCACCCCCTAAAAAAATCACTATTCCTTCACTACCGTTATGCAGTGTATAAACACACCACAGCAAAATAAAATAGAATTACACACATACAATTAACTAAAGTAGAAAACAAGAGTATAGCTCAAACGCAAGCTAGTGGTATTGCTATGTTGGCAACACTGCAAAACAAATGGCACAGTACAGACTTGGAAGCATAAAAATAAACGGAAATCAAATGACTCTGAGCACTATGCGACTTAACTTCTGAGGTTATCAGTCGCCTAGAACTTAGAACTAATTAAACCTAACTAACCTAAGGACATCACGCACATCCATGCCCGAGGCAGGATTCGAACCTGCGAACGTAACGGTCGCTCGGTTCCAGACTGTAGCGCCGAGAACCGCACGGCCACTCCGGCCGGCAAACGGAAATCAGTGGTGTGGGAAAAAGTGTGCTGTGTAAAACATGAGAAATGCATAGTTCTGCCGGGCAACTAAAATTTACATTACAAGTACCAGTGTCTAACGAAGAACAACTCTGTTACGTCACAGAGTAATAAGGGTTCCAAGATATAAAATTTTTAACGGAGTTCAGTCACCTTGTCGTAAGATAGGCTGGTTACGCCACGATTAGTAGCGGACCAGGAAGCGCGGTGATGCAAGACAGATGGGCAGCACAGTCTGTAAGTAGCTGAGAGAGAGAGACCACACGCAGTGGGTTGGTTGTTTTGGGGGAGGAGACCAGGTCATCAGTCTCATCGGATTAGGGAAGGAAGTCAGCCGTGCCCTTTCAAAGAAAGGGCATTTGCCTGGAGCGATTTAGGGAAATCACGGAAAACCTAAATCAGGATGGCCCGATGCGGGATTGAGCCGTCGTCCTCCCGAATACAAGTCCAGTGTACTAGTCACTGCAAGCAGTGGGAGAATAGAAAAGTACAGTGACTAAGCAAAATAAGAAGCACGCTCGTTCGCGCGGAAGGATGCCGCAAGAAGTAATAGACATGGCTAGGGAAAACACTCATAGACCAATTTAATTAGCTGCTAAGAGAGAATTAAACAAGGGTAGCAAATAACGAGGCCACATGCAGTCATCGCTAGTAAACCGCACGTCACAGAACTACGGAGAGCTCTTTAAATGCCGGACCCCCAGCTTCAGGCAGAGGAGAACGGTCCAGGTCAATGGGAACGATGGAGTCCGTGTCGACCACTTTCCGTTCCGTTAGTTAAGTCTTGTCTCAGATCAACCAGCGCAGTACCGCCCTGCCGTGGAGTGCCGCAGACCTGAACTGCTCTGATGAACTTCACGCTGTGTCACACCAACCACTAGTGATGGAAGAGCTGATTAACTACCAGCAGGGGTGCAGTGCCAGGTGCTGTACTCTCCTAGTGTGGGACGGATAACGACGGCCAGGGTTCCACCGGACCACCATCCGGTACGCATAAGCGCCTCCGGGTGCGGGACCTATCAGGCCTGCATTACTTGCTTCACCGCTTGCCGCCTACACCACACCGCGGATGTGGTAGTCTAGGGAAGAACAGGCACCGAGTGTGATCTAATACACTTCCTCAGCCGGTAGCAGCTGCCCATCCTGTACCAGGCTGGACTAAGCATCCGATCGACACAAAAGGGAACGACGTCTCGCTAGGACGCAGGTGGAAGGACCGGCGCATCGTCAAAACACCGAGAGTCTGTCCGTGACCAGGGCAGGAGGCAACTATGGCCAACAGCGCACTACCCTTTGTAAATGCTGTCAAAATAAACGATTCATTGAATAATCACGTTTTCTTAGCGCCACGAGCGCTTCCTGACGATTCCTGACGTCGTGCAGAGGCGTTACCCGCTCGGCCCCTCTGTAACGCCAAAGATGTGCTAGCAGACGGCACTTCCCGATGCAGGCGAGAGACCAAGCGGAAATCACCGTAAGTAAGAAGCAACTTATTGTTAACAAATTGTTTTTTATCTTGAAAACAATTTAAATTATAAATATCTTTAACTTTCCTCAATAAAGCGAAAGGCATCTCCTGGCTAAAGAGCGCGCATTTTATTGTAGTTTCAACGACAAAACGGAAATACCTGCAGGAATTACAAAGCAACTACAGATAATACGGTAACACAAACAAACAATTCAAAAAGTGAGTTACCCATTACCATCGCGGACCAACTGCCTGTTACTGACTGATGCACTACACTTCAGGCTGACACAGATATTTTACTCCATTTTTCAGTATTCATTGTTACCTATCAACAACGGTAGAACGGTTTCACCAATCGTTCAGTTCCTCGAGGATACAAACCTGCTCCTCAATCACGGCGCCATTCGAGAACGTCCTGATAATTGGAAACAATGTTTCTTCTGCGGCTGCTGCAGATCAGTTCCTCGACTGCCTGGACATTTCTGTCTGTCGTCGATATCGGTGTTCTTCCTTCCCAGTCGGCGTCACCCACGTCTGTGTAGCCTTGGTCGAATTGTTGGCACCATTTCATTATTGCTGGACGCGACGTTGTATTTGATCCGTAAACCGCCACTAACTTCGCGGTGACTCTGGTTGCAATTTAGATGTTCTGTTCACAAGAATCCCACGGTCTTGTACGATTCAACTTTGGAGTGTGATTCCAGTTGCTGCACCTTTTCGGTCATCCTGTGTGATGCTCTTGTTACCCGTACCGCAGCAGACCAGAGTCTGCAGAAAACCCACAGCATGTATACACTTCTGGCAATGCGCCATTCTTACTGCGCAATGTTCTTAACGTTGACCAACGTGTGTAACTTACCATTTGAAGTCGCCTCGTAAACACTCGTGTGTAATTTCGTTTAGGTGATTTGGGGGGTGGGGGTGGCGGGGGGGGGGGGAGCGGTGGTCGGACCCCTGGAACCCCCTTCGGCTAAGTCCTTGAGACTAGCTTCAATTTAGGATAGTGAACTCTTCCAGCATATTGCGACTGTTTTGCTTCATGTCGCCCGAAATAAGGTAGATTGTAGAATCCTACAAATTGTCGGCACACTCGCTCAAGAATATGAAATTTGATATTCTTGAACTACCTTGCATGACAAAGCCAAGGACGTCTCAGCCACCTTGACCATACCGAATGTCATTACGAAGTGCCTTATGTTTCGACGTTTGGCAAGCCCTATAAGCTGTTGCAGCGAACAGTGCCTGATGTTTGTCAAGCATTAAAAACCGTTGCAGCGGACAACAATGAATAAAATTTCATCACCACTGAAGAGTCTTGTTTTACTTTTTCGTGTCAGGCGAGGTTCAAACCCGATCCGGCCATCCTGATTCAGGTTTTCCGTGATTTCCCTTCCCCATCCTTCCTAATCCGATGGGACCGATGACCTCGCTGTTTGGTCCCCTCTCCAAAACCAACCCACCAGTCGTGTCCGGAAAACTAATCTTAGTCTTTTAGCCCCGTATTGGGCCACTTCCAGACCTCCTTTCTCGTCCAGCCATAAGTCCTCGAGTTTTCATCTGTAGTAATAGTGCGAACAGGCCAAGAGGGGACCACTATGTTGCTCAGAAGAATAGTCTCATTTGTCGTCATATACATGACCATGACCCCAGCTGATCATATTTGTTTTCTCCCGTGTCACCCTGTTCTTATGCGGTTCAGGGTCCTCCATTGTGTTGTCCAGCCGCTACGCACTGCCTGTGCTGTGGATGGCCAGTTGGTGGGTCTTCAATGGCCATGTTCAGAAACCCACGGGATCTCAGCCGTCAATGCTCACACTCAGTGCCAAAGAGAGTATGTCGATCATCGATGGTTTCTCTGAGCCTCTCTCTGAATTCGGGACTCGTTCTTCGGGAGCTGCGACCCGCAAGACCAGCAGTTCTCTAAAGTTTTGGTAGGGGCGTGGGTTTCATACACCCTGTTGTTGCAAATGGCTCTGAGCACTATGGGACTCAACATCTTAGGTCATAAGTCCCCTAGAACTTAGAACTACTTAAACCTAACTAACCTAAGGACATCACACACACCCATGCCCGAGGCAGGATTCGAACCTGCGACCGTAGCAGTCCCGCGGTTCCGGACTGCAGCGCCAGAACCGCTAGACCACCGCGGCCGGCACACCCTGTTGTTATTCGCCATGTTTCATTAATACTTATGTCGACTTTCTTCGCAGGGACTGACTGTCTACGGTAGCCTGGTGTATTCAGGCTTAGCGAAGCATATTACTTGTACTGTGGTTCACACGATAGTAGGTTTTGCACCCCATCTGCTATTTAAGAGTTTTCATAAAATATTTTTAGAAGCCACAATTTGAACTGTCTACTTACGTTCGCACTCCACAAGCTATTTTATTAGTGCACGGCACAGGGTACATCGTACCATTGTTATCGATTTTTGTTCCTGCTCCATTCGTGTACTGAGTGACGGAAAAATGACCATCGACACACTGACAAGTGGAGCCGGATTTTAATGGCGTAAAAACCACCGAAATATGTAAACCTTTACGGCCTAAAACTTACAAAGGATGAGTCACGTAAGACGTATCAACAGTTTTATTTCGTGAACAGTTGCAGATACGAAGCGAGGTTTTCGACAAAAAACGCTAAGGGGCATTTACTTCGGTATACGAAAAATAGTCAAAGTCTTAACTCTTGTATCGATTGACATACTGAAGCAAGCACAATTTTTTAAAAATAGAACGATATACCTTTTTAACGACACCCGAAAGCGCTCGAAACGACGAGCACAATCATATAATGCTTGTTACTGTGTCTATCGGCAGGTGTTTTCTGTTTTAAAATTCCTCGCATGCAGACATGTACAAAAATGCTCCTTTTATACAGCGAATGGTCGCGCAAGACACACTGTCAAGGCATACGGGATTAGACAGAGGATTGTCATTCGCTTCTTGCATCGACATAATTTCCGCCCTTAAAATCTATCACTAAATCAGCCACCACTTGGAGGACGAAATTTCTAAAATCGTATAGCATTTTGTCGTGTTGATATGCATTGCTTGGGAGACGACACTACGTTTTTCCAACTTTTGTCTTTACAAAAGAAGCAACGTTTACGAACCACGGTAGTGTAAATTTACGTAACATGTACTGCTAGGCAGCTGAAAATGCACGCTGGCTTTGCCATGCACAACAGCAGTGACCGTGAAGCGCAAACCTGTGGTGCAGCATCATGAGAAATTCCGTTGCGGGACTTACCTCATCCCAGGGATGTTAAATAGAAATACGTATGCACAGTTAGTTACAACCATTCTGTCTTTTCTAGAAGTAGTACCGCTGGTTGAGTGACAGTGTATGTGGTGGAACACTATGGCTGACCACCTCACTCTTCCCATGTTTAAACACAAATACTGAAGGAAAAGTTTCCTGACCCTTGGGTAGGACGGAATGCAGCAGTACATTGGCTCTCCATGTGTCTCAGTTTGACTCCTCTTTATTTATTTCTGTAGGGAGAGCAATGAAAGATGCAGTATATCATGAAGCTCCAACTACCGCAGATGATTTGCGTAGTCGAATCGAGTTTGTAACGTCGTGATGCAAGGTCACAAACATGATCTCAGGCATTCTGCATAAAACTAAATCGGATACATTAAAATACACTTTAAGAAAGAGCTAGGGTTTTAACATGGGTACAAAGAGAAATATTAGTTTAAATTTGGCAAGGAAAGCGTTTCTGAAGAAGAAAAATTTGTTAACATCGAGTATAGATTTAAATGTCAGGAAGACGTTTCTGAAAGTATTTGTATGGAGTGTAGCCATGTATGGAAGTGAAAAGTGGACGATAAATGGCTTAGACAAGAAGAGAATAGAAGCTTTTGAAATGTGGTGCTACAGAAGAATGCTGAAGATAAGATGGGTTGATAACGTAACTAATGAGGAGGTATTGAATAGAATTGGAGAGAAGGGGAGTTTGTGGCACAACCCGACAAGAAGAAGGGACCGGTTGGTAGGGCATGTTCTGAGACATCGAGTGATCACCAATTTAGTATTGGAGGGCAGCGTGGAGGGTAAAAATCGTAGAGGGGGGCCAAGAGATGAATACACTAAGCAGATTCAGAAGGATGTTGGCAGCAGTAGGTACTGGGAGATGAAGAATCTTGCACAGGATAGAGTAGCATGGAGAGCTGCATCAAACCAGTCTCAGGACTGAAGACAACAACAACAACAACAACAACTGCAAATAAGCATGTGAAGTATGTAGTAGAATGAAGTTAAATAACACTAGCATGTCAAAAGATAAAGTCAGGCGCACGGCGAGCATTCCAAGAAGTCATCTACGAGAAAGATCTAAGATGCCACACGTCCATACAACAAAATAAAGAAAAAAGAGCAATACAAATGTTCAGGACCACAGAAAATAATAAATAGTAAGAAGATATTTGTCCGGATGATATGACGTGCGGTTTTCAGATAAATAACACACTAAAAATAGGTAAGATAGGTGACATAATAAATTTTGTAATTTTGGCGTCTATAGGATGAAAAAGTGGTTCAAATCGATCTAAGCACCATGGGACTTAACATCTGAGGTCATCAGTCCCCTAGAACTTAGAACTATTTAAATCTAACTAACGTAAGGACATCACAAACATCCATGCCCGAGGCAGGATTCGAACCTGCGACCGTAGCGGTCGCGCGGTTCCAGACTGAAGCGCCTAGAACCGCTCCGTCTATAGGATACAATGCAGTGATCGCGAGGAGGTTTACCTTGGACAGGCGGGCGGGAATTATAACATTAGTTCCAAGGAGCACATACGTCCACGAAACAGAACTACATTTGGACAGGACCCTACTATGGACAAGCATTACGTAACTAACGTAGACTACAATATGCAGGTTAACGCACTCCGCCTAACGAACGTCTATTGAGTCTTTTGGAAGAAATGATGGAATAGGAAGCGCAGCCCTTTAAAACTGCTTAACGAACAAGATGAATCTGCAGCCAACGCCAGTTTCTCATTATACAGGGTGAACATAATTCAAACGAAAAACTGCAGGAACGGATTCTTGACGGGAAACGGAGTAAAAAGGTCATATGAACATGTGTCCAGAAATGCATCGTTGCCACGGTAGATGGCGCTGACGAGTGAAAGTTTCTCAGACCACGTGCTGTGTGTTCCTTGTGCGTTGTGGGTTCAAAATGGCTCTAAGCACTATGGGACTTAACTTCTGAGGTCATCAGTTCCCTAGAATTTAGAACTACTTAAACCTAACTAACCTAAAGGACATCACACACATCCATGCCCGAGGCAGGATTCGAACCTGCGACCGTAGCGGTCGCGTGGTTCCAAACTGTAGCTCTAGAACCGCTCGGCCACACCGGCCGGCTTGTGTTGCAGGCTGTGAGTGTCGCAGCGTACTACAAACAGCAGAATGGTCCTGTATTCGCGTCGGGAACAAGTCGAAATGGTGTTTGTTTATGGCCAACCACATGAAAACGTCGAGAGGCAGCACATTTATGCAAAAACAAGTACCCTCACAGACACCAACCACATCACACTACATGTCAAGCCCTTTCTGGGAATCTGTGAGATCATAGGTCGCTTGAGACAAACTTACCTGCAGAGCGTTGGCGAACTGTGCGTACACTGTATTTGGAGGGCCGGGTTCTACAGGATACTGAGGCGAACTCTTGTACAACCTCCAGGCAAGTGGTTGTCATCATGGTGTAAGCCAAAAGTACAATTATATGTATCCTACACGACAACCGCTATTGTCCCGTATCAATTGCAACGAATGCTAGGATTGTCAGCAGCGGATTTCGTTCTACTCGAAGTATTTTCTCCCAGATCGATTTGTTATCCATTTCCGGCACGTTTTCATAGGACCTTTTTTCTTTTATCTCCAGCCAGGAATCCGTCCCTGCAGTTTGTCGGTTTTATTACTGTTCACTATGTATTTTAATTGCTTACTCTGTTAACTGCCTCAAGATGTCTATGATTGCTAACCTTCTAGACTTTGTATGTTACGATACTGCTTTTAGTAGTTGATAGCCGCCTATTACGTACATTTTTTCATAAATACGCACATTTCTTCTTTTTCAAATGGTTCAAATTGCTCTGAGCACTATGGGACTTAACATCTGAGGTCATCAGTCCCCTAAAACTTAGAACTACTTAATCCTAACTAACCTAAGGACATCACACACATCCATGCCCGAGGCAGGATTCGAACCTGCGACCGTAGCGGTCGGGCGGTTCCAGGCTGAAGCGTCTAGAACCGCACGGCCACTCAAGCCGGCTTTCTTCTTTTTAAATCACTCTGGAGATGACCGTAATTATTGAAACCGACAGTTGAATAAACAAATATTTGCGATCAGAGACTGTTGTAGTATTTACAGAATTTTGAAATGAGGTATCTCAAAGAGAATAACGTCCTCCATGTCAGCCAGCAAGGATACCAAAAACAAGGATCATGTGCAACCCGACTAATGCTTTTCTCACGTGGCATCTGGGAAGTTAAGGAATCAAGACCGTCTGTTAGATGCAGTACTGCTTCGTCTCCAAAAGCAGTTGACTCAGTACCACACCTACACTTGCTATTGAAAGTACAGTCGTTAAACGTATTGTGCGAAATTTTTGACTAGATGGAGGATTTATTGGTGGGGAAAATTTAGTACGCTATCTTGGATGGAGAGACAGCGATAGGTGTAGAAAACTTCAGGTATAACCCAGGGAAATATGTTGGAACTCTTGCTGTTGATGCCGTATATTAATGACCTTGCAGACAATATCAACACTAACTTCAGACTTTTTGCAGATGACGCAGTTATATGCAATGAAGTGCGGTCTTGAAAAAAGCTCCATAAACATTTTGTCCTATCTCAGTCAGATCTCAAGTGGTGCAGTGATGGCACCTCGCGTTATATGTTTAAAAATCTGAGCCTTGTAGTGGAACCCAAGTGTGGAGGCGGGTGTGAGACGCATTCTGCACTGAGAAGGACGCAGAATGCTATGCGGCGTTGCCAGTGACCACGCGCCACAACCGTCAAGTACCGTGATAACTGGCAACGCTGGGGTGAGCTCCACATTGGGCCCTGTTCTTCTTCTGACGCTTTCTAGAGGAATTTACGTGGTCCAGTTACGTTAATGTGACCACTGCCCACGTTCGACGTCAATGCGTCGTAATAACCACTCACAAACAAAAGGTGGCAGCACCAGCAGTGGAGGGTACATGAAGTGTATCGGCCGGGACGTGGAAAGCCGTGAAGTTGCTGTCGTAATGCGGAAATAGATGCGACGTCCAAAAAGGCATTATCTGTGGTTTTTGGGCCAAGGGTGGAAGCATTTCCGAAACGGTTAAGTCTGTAAGCTGTTGGCGTGCCACTGTGGTTAAAATACACCACGCATGGCTAAATGGCGATCCAGAACTCGCACTGAGGCAACTGTGGTGCATCATGGGCTATATATGACGTCTGAACGATGGAAGCGGAGATGTGTACAGGCGAACAGATGTGCAACAATAGAGCAACTGACCACACACATGAAACAAGGGGCTACCAACAGTGTCTCTTCAATGGCCGTTCAGCGAACTTTTCAGCATGTGGGCTTCTGCAGCAGGCAACTGGTTCATGCGCCAATGCCAACTATTGTTCATTGTCGACGAAGGCTGGAATTTTCATGTGAGTGCTGCAAATGAACGTTTTATGCTCCATCAGACACATGGCCATTGGAGTGTACGGCCCTGCAACGATAGTCGGAGGTGTCCGGGTAAGAGGACGGATCGCTCTAGTATGGACAATGTTTTTGTGGAATTCTATGGGTGGTATCGTCATTCTAAAAGGCACAATGGATCAGCAGAAGTATGCATCCATGCCCGGGGACCATGTGCACCCCTACAATCAGTTTCTTTCTCCTCGACACGGCGGTAACTCTCAGCAGGAAAATTCAACGTGTCAGTCAGCTCGCAGTGCACAGGCGTTCTTCGAAGAGTACCAGGTTGAGTTTATCGCACTCCCATGGAAACTATAGTCCCTGGATTCGAGCTCATTCGAAAATTTATGGGACCACTTCGATCGGGCTGAAAGCATCAGCTGAGGAACCCAGCGCATCTGGCCATTGCATTGGAGTCAGCATGGCTCTACATCCAAGTCAGCACCTTTCAGAAAGTCACCGACACTCTTTCTGCACGTGTCGCAGTGGTCCGCGCTACAGAAGGTGGTCATTCAAGGTTGTAACATGATGTCACAATGTGGTCTGGTCTGTGTATATCCTCAGGTAATTATACTCGTCGCTTCTTGACGTAATACTTGAAGTGTATGCTTTATGTGACCTGGTTTAGTACCTTGACCATGTGAATAGATTGGGTATGCTGCTGTTGCAGTGAGCGTGTTTGCAAATGGAATAGGTATGACAGAGAAATTAAACAAAAGCAAATACGAGGGTTATTCGGAAAGTAAGGAACGATCGGTCGCGAAATGGAAAATGCAGTGAAATTCTGATGAAGCTTTGCACAGATGCGTTGGGCACTGTGTCTAGTACGCCCGTCGATCGCATCATGTCGCTCTTTTCAGTTCAGAGCTCACAGTGAGAACGTAAAGGTGGTTAGAAATTAGCGTCTCCCACCAAGTATGAGGGCCTGGCGAAAGATTTCGCCTGAAGCTATGCAATCAACATAACGTAACTGTCATGCAGCTCGTTCTACACAACAATTCTTGGCCGCACTTTGCAGGGGCAATGAAGATGCTCCTGCAGCGTTTTCGATGGGAGGTGTTTGATCACCCACAATACAGCCCATAATTGGCTACCCCTGAGGTTCATCTCTGCTGAAATGAACCACTGGCTATAAAGATAATACAAGGCGAGTCAAAAGTCCTTGGACACCTTCATAAGTTGGAAGATTAAAGGGAAAATTGAAATGTGATAATGGGAACATAGGTTTGATGTGGACCGCAACTTTTGGAGTGAATTTCATTCATGGCCGTCATCTTGAAATCCGCCACTTTGGATTCAAGTCTTTTTTTAAAAATGGGACTGGGGGTGTACGACATATCAAACAACACTCGCTTGAGCTCCGTAATTTAGTGGTGTAATTTGTTTTTATCTATCTTGTACAGTTTAGAGGTTATTAATGTTCAAAGTTGTTCACGTGTTAGATCCATTTTAGATCACCTGGATCAAAGAGAGACATGAGTCGGTATCAAGGCAACTTTGAACAGTAATAACTTCTAAACTGTTCAAGATAGGCAAAAACAAATTACACCATTCAATTCCAGAGCGCAAGCGAGTGTTATTTGATGTGTCATACACCCCCCTTCCAATTTAAAAAAAGGGCTTGAAACCAAAATGGTGGATATCAAGATGGCGGCCATGAATGAAATTCACTCCAAAAGTTGCGGTCCACATCAAACCTATGTTCGCATTATCACATTTCAATTTTCCCTTTAATCTTCGAACTTACGAAGGTGTCCAAGGACTTTTGACTTACCCTGTATTTTGACACAGACAACGAGCTGCAGTCCAGAGTAGAAAATTGTCGAAAAGCACTGGCGGCTGTCGTCTATAACGAGGGAATTGAAAAGTTGGTACAACGCTACGACAGATGTCCAAGTCTGAGCTGCGACTGTGCAGAGAAGTAGTGGGAAGGTGTAGCTAACCGTTGCAAATAAAACAGTTTTGATTTTCACTGTGGTTTCCATTTCACGACCTATCGTTCCTTACTTTCCGAATAACCCTCGCATGTATACGGGAAACGAATGTACAGGCTGCATGTACACAAGACCTTGCACGACAACAGAAGACCACAACATAGCACAGAAAGCAAACCCACTCACAAAACAAAGTGCCTCATACGCACCTGTTATACTAAAATATTACGCAGAATAGGAAACATTTGAAGGAAATGGGAACTTCAAATGGGATACAGAACATTCAGCACAACATAGTAAAAACTCGGAAAACAGAAAACACTGGATCCATGCTGAACAGATTAGGCATTTATGAACTGACATGCAGCTCTTGTCAGTCACCATAAACAGGGACAACATACAGAAACTTTAAGACAAGATAATCACAAACGTGAAAGCTTTGAAAAGTAACAGTCCCCATGCCACATTTGCTGGCCACCGAATAGCCCACAACCAAAACCGGGCAAACATACAGAAACTTTGAAACAAGATACAAACGTAAAACCTTGTTTACACAACACCAGGTTGCAGGCAACTGCGCTACCGGCCACTGCGCATGCGCGCAGCGCGTTTGCGCAACTCGTTGGTGAAACTTAACACTTTCGGCGTGTTCCAAATTTGGTGACACTAGTTGCATGAGTTTAGGTGTGTTCGTAGAGTGTAGACAAACTGAAATATGAAGTGGTCGCTTTTTGGATATCTATGCTTTGCATCGGTGTTTGTAGGATTTCAGTGACGCTGATTACAAAAATAAGCAGTATATTGCTGCCGCTGACACCATCAAGTGCAATCATAACATAGGTGGTTTGACAATATATGAGCTGCAGGGAAACAATTATTGAGTTAGGAGCACATATACAACTGAATTAAGAAAAATACATGCAAGTGTAATTCCAGCTATGCCAGTTCTCTCGTCTACAAGACTCAAATCCCATCATTCGAATTGGCCAACTCTTTGTTAAGGAATACTGTTGACAGGAGGGAAGGCTATACAAATTCAATAAGCTGCATTCTTTATTCAATATTCATCTATTTAAAACGTCGCTGCAGTGCTCCCCATTCACATATGTTAGAATTTTGCAATATTGCTACTGTATAGATCTATCTTGAAGAGAGTAGTTGCAAACCATATTCTTCTTAATGCGGCCTGCTTCGAATAATTATTGGTTCAAATGGCTCTGAGCACTATGGGACTCAACATCTTAGGTCATAAGTCCCCTAGAACTTAGAACTACTTAAACCTAACTAACCTAAGGACATCACACACACCCATGCCCGAGGCAGGATTCGAACCTGCGACCGTAGCAGTCCCGCGGTTCCGGACTGCAGCGCCAGAACCGCACGGCCACCGCGGCGGCGAATAATTATTGATGCTAATTTTACTAATTATTACTGTTCATGTTAATAATTATTTGTGTAAATGCAAGAGGGTCATTAGCAACTAAAAGTATCTTATAGCATGCCCAGCGTTCTCGATTGTAATGCACGCAATATAATATGTAATTTCAGTTCTGGCGACAGTGCTTCATGCATTACAGTACCTTTATTCCTTATGGCATAATTAACTCTATTTAGAAGAAACGTGAACTGTTCTGGTGACATTCTAAAGTAATTAAAAGAACTTCTCGGATCATCCGTTATAAATTATTTCAGCAACGATGCTGAGCAACCAAGCTGACGTCTTTTCTTCGTCCAGTCACGAATCGGAACACGTTTCTTATTTTTTTTCTTATGCAGCGATTCCAAGCAACAAACTTTAACTCCATCACAACTCGTGCGACGTGCAACTACCAAAACTTTCATTACAGACACGACTCAGGGACCCACAAAACGACGAAACTGAAGTGTATACTGGTGTCGCCGTGTCTACAGTCATATATGAAGGGCTTATTTCAATAGAGGTACAAGTCCATTTTTGTTCATTTTTAGACTCAGAGTCCTAAAGTTAAATGAGCGCTGAAAAATCTGCAATTGAGATACCAGAGATATTCGAGCATATGGCTTCTTGCTAGAGATGAACCTTTCTTTCTGTTTGTTTGGATAATTAATTTCAGAAGCATTATAGGCAGAAAAGTGGAGGTAATGGACTTGTACCACTACTGAAATAAGCCCTTCATATGAAACGTCTTGCGTGCAAATCATTCCGCGCAACGAGTGGCGCAACGCAATGTCATCGTGTAAACTAAGCTTAAAAGATGTAAGAAGTAACAGCTCCCACAGCACAGTTGCTGACGGCCTAATAGCCCACAACCCCCACTCCTACGAAGCTGGAGTCCCGAGATGGAGGCGTGCACTGGGAGAGGGACGTACTCACGCGCAACGACGACGAGGAGCAGCACGGTGCAGAAGCCGGCCATCAGGTAGAACATGAGCGCGAACTCGCTCCCGCTCGCCTCCATGTCGCCCTCGTGGTACTTGACGATCAGCGGCGGCAGCAGGAACCCCAGAGCCACGCCCAGCTGCAAACAACAAGGGACATTTCTGCTGAGGCCGGCGGCTGTCACGCGTCGCGCGCTGCGTGCCGTTTACACACGAAAATACACAAACGTACAGCGTGTCCATAAACTACCTGAACAACAATAGGCTTCAATAATCATAAAACTATACTGCCGGTTGGATATCTACAGCGATGAGCCAAAACGGAATGACCACCTTCTTAGTACCTCCTTAATACACTACTGGCCATTAAAATTGCTAAACCACGAAGATGACGTGCTAAAGGCGCGAAATTTAACCGATAGGAAGAAGATGCTGTGATATGCTTTTCAGAGCATTCATACAAGGCTGGTGCCGGTGGCGACACCTACAACATGCTGACATGAGGAAAGTTTCCAACCGATTTCTCATACACAAACGGTAGTTGATGGGCGTTTCCTGTTGAAACGTTGTTGTGATGCCTCGTGTAAGGAGGAGAAATGCGTACCATCACGTTTCCGACTTTGATAAGGGCGGATTGTAACCTATCGCAATTGCGGCTTATCGTATCGCGACATTGCTGCTTGCCTTGGTCGAGATCCAATGACTGTTAGCAGAATATGGAATCGGTGGCTTCAGGAGGGTAATACGGAACGCCGTGTTGGATCTCAACGGCCTCGTATCACTAGCAGTCGAGATGACAGGCATCTTATCCGCATGGCTGTAACGGATCGTGCACCCACGTCTCGATCCCTGAATTAACAGATGGGAACGTTTGCAAGATAACAACCATCTGCACGAGCAGTTGGACTACGTTTGCAGCAGCATGGACTATCGCCTCGGAGACCATGGCTGCGGTTACCCTTGACGCTGCATCACAGACAGGAGCGCCTGCGATGGGGTACTCAACGACGAACCTGGGCGTACGAATGGCAAAACGTCATTTTTTTCGGATGAATCCAGGTTCTGTTTACAGCATCATGATGGTCGAATCCTTGTTTGGCGACATGGCGGTGAACGCACATTTGAAGCGTGTATTCGTCATCGCCACACTGGCGTATCACCCGGCGTGATGGTATGGGGTGCCATAGGTTACACTTCTCGGTCATTTCTTGTTAGCACTGACGGCACTTTGAACAGTGGACGTTACATTTCAGACGTGTTAGGACCCGTGGCTCTACCCTTTATTCGATGCCTGCGAAACCCTACATTTCAGTTGGATAATAAACGACCGCATGTTGCAGGTCCTGTACGGGCCTTTCTGGATGCAGAATATGTTCGACTGCTGCCCTGGCCAACACACTCTCCAGATCTCTCTCCAATGGAAAACGTCTGGTCAATGGTGGCCGAGCAACTGGCTCGTCACAATACTCCAGTCACTACTCTTGATGAACTGCGGTATCGTGTTGAAGCTGCATGGACTGCTGTACCTGTACACGCCATCCAAGCTCTGTTTCACTCAATGCCCAGGCGTATCAAGGCCGTTATTACGGCGAGAAGTGGTTGTTCTGGGTACTGATTTCTCAGGATCTATGCACCAAAATTGCGTGAAAATGTAATCACATGTCAGTTCTAGTATAATATATCTGTCCAATGAATACCCGTTTATCATCTGCATTTCTTCTTGGTGTAGCAGTTTTAATGGCCAGTAATGTAGCTTATATGTCCGTCTTCGGAACGAAATACGTCGCTGATTCTGCGTATCAGGCATCCGAGGTTTGTGGAGGTACGTGGCATTAGATGTCTGCGCGCATGTCATGTAATTCGCGTAAATAACGGGCCGCCGATTTACGTACGCGATGATGGCGCCCGCTAGCGACCCGGGTGGGTTCCATAGGTTTTACATCAGGAGAATTTGGTCGCCGAGAAATCAACGTCAATTCACTGTAACGCTCTTCAAAACCACTGTAGCACGGTCCTGGGTCCGAGACACGGTCAATTATACTGCACAAAGATGACATCGCCATCGGGGAAGACATCAAGCGCGATGGGATGCAAGTGCTTCGCAACTGTCAGCAGGTCCTCGATTACTACCGTAAGTGCCACGCAAGCGCAGGAGAACGTCTCGCAGAGCATAATACTGCTGCCACTAGCCTGCATCCGAGGCGCGCTGCACATTTCGAACCGCCGTTCACCTCGATGACGTCGTTTGTGGCGACGACCATCGACTTACTGCAGCAAAAATATGGTTCACCTGAAGAGCTGACGGGTTTCTATTGATCGATGGTCGATTCCCGATGGTCCCGCGCCCACTCCTGCCGTAATTGACGATGTCATTGGGTGAACATGTGAACACGTAGGGGGGTGGGCTGCTGCGGAGCACCATGTTCAACAATTTACGATGAACGGCGTGCTCGAAAGACGCATCAGCATTGTGCTCTTTCGACAGAGATGCCGCAGGTCACCATCTATCCTACTTTCCAGAGCAGACAAGCCTCCGAACCCCACGTTCTGTGAGGAGTCGTGGACGTCCAATCATTTTGCGCCTATTGGTACTTTCACTATTTTATCTCTTTTCGCAGCTGCTCACGACAGTAACACGTGAACATTCGTCCAGCTTCGCCGTTTTCGTGATACTCGTTCACAAGCTCTGCGTAATAATAATATGCCCTTTGTCGAAGTCGTTTATTTCAATGGATTTCCCCATTTGCAGCTCATATCTTCGCTACGGTGATCCCTGTCCCTGTATGCTTGGCTTGCATACTTTTGCTACCGCGTCACGTGCCCGAAACGCCACCAGGAGGCGTCCAATGCCGGCGTGGGCAGTGGTCATAACGTTTTGTCTCATCAGTGTTGTTAAACTGCAGGTACTCACGGAGATCCAGTAAGGGCTGTAATTATCGTATGGCAGTTAAACTTTGTAGACATGCTAATGCGGTAACGCGGAAACGATTTACGGTGAAAAAAAAAAAACTAGTTCCTATTTTGGGCACCAGGTGCAAATCTGGTGCTGTAAACTGTTTGTATGATGTTGTGATACTCACGCTGTCATTTTACAATCGATAACGTGAGTGAACAGTGTGGCTATCGAGAAGAGAGACCGTGCACTGTTTTTTAGTGAAAATATTTTACATAAATAGACGCAATTACAGTGCTGCATGGAGAGAGTATCGCCGATTGAAAGGTCTGAGGAGAGGCGCGATGTCATTTAATGGTTTGAAGAAGGAGGCAGTGAAATTCGAAAACACGGGTGAGCTTGGTGTGGCATCTGGAAGACAAAGGCATCCTATCACGATGGACGTAGTTGTAACTGACGATGCAGCACCACGTGCCCCGGGTAGAGTTCGTGCTCGTATAGTGTCACGAGAATTATCCATCCAATGGTCAACAGTACCGACAGTTTTGCTGCCTGATTTACACTGGTACCCACACAAGATCCAGACGGTACAGCAATGGAAACCTCGTAATCTGCAGCAACGTTCCGAATTTGCACTTCGGTTTCTGGCACGGATCAAAGTTGATGACATGTGACCTGGCAGTATTTTGTGGAGTGGCAAGGCACATTTTACAGAACAGGATGCAGTAAACACACAGAACTGCCGAATTTGGGGTATCATTATAAGACGTGTTTTGCACTAAGAGCCATTGCATTTGGTCGCATATGTGAATGTCTGGTGTCGATTCACAAGCACTTTTAATCCGTTCATTCTTGATGAGAATACACCCAGAGAGTCTTCCAGCTGTACCATGACGTCTGCACGTTATCAAGACCTCACTGTACAGCATGTGATTACTGCTTTGGAAGAGCGCAGTTGTGTGGAAACCACTGTTTTCTTTCGATGTGGGGCAGCATCTCATGTCGCTCGCTCTGCGTAGGATCTGCTTAATGCAACCTTCCACGAACGTGTTATCCCCAGAGGTTTCCCAGTGTATCTCCTGCAAGGTCGCCTAAGCTGAATCCATGGGACTTTTGGCTCTGGGGGTATCTAAAAGATCACGTTTACCAGGGACACGTTTAGCCTCTACCTGATCTGAAGCGGCAGTTAGTAATAAAATGAACATCATGCCTTTCTGACTTGTCTGACGTTTTCTTCCCGCGTCCTGTTCCTAATCCATTACATAGAGAAGCATTTCTCTACGTCTTTCTTGCATGCACAACGCCAGGTTTGCACCTGGTGGCCAAAATTGGAACTAAAACTGTTCCAGCGTAAATTGGTTCCTCATTAACTCATTAGAACATCCGCCAAGTGTAGCTGCCATACAACGATTACAGCCCACACTGGACCTTTGTGGATAGTTTCGATTTAGTTATAAACACCTGGTATAAGGGGAAACGAAAAAGTTTCCGTGTGAGGGTGTTGCTGCAGCATATATGCAACGTGGCGCGACTTCGAAGAGGGTGTGTAAGCACCGGTATGCAGGCAAGAAATCAGTGTGGCATTCGTGTCTTTCCGATACGCGTGCGGTAAATTAGGAAATGTGAACTACGGCGACGTCATTACCAAATGCGTCCAAACAGGACCAACGTGCTATTGATCATTTCTTGACTGTCCGTCGAAAGCCACTGCTGTGGAATGGTGCGCTAAGTTCCGTGCTGGTCATGATTCTACACAAGACGCCAGTCGATGTCGGAGGTCAGACTCATCTGTTAAGCACAACAACAACCAGGCGGTTGATGATGTGCTTAGAGCTTTCCTTCGTATAACAATTCATGCACTAGCACAAGATCTCGACCTCAGATTTGGTTACGCACAACACATTATTCGGCAGGAGTTAGGCTACCATAAGGTCTGCAGCCAATGGATTCCCCAGGCGTTCACTGCCGAACAAAAAGTAAACCGGACGGTTGTTTGCCTGTTGCCTTTGCTACACGTTGCTTGACCGTATTCTTGAAGTCGACGCAAGCTGTCGCCACCACTGGGAACCGGAGTAGAAAGCGTCGACGAAGCAGCGGTATCACCGTCCCCTCGTCGTAAGAGGTTCAGGAGCCAGTCATCTGCTGGAAAGGTGATGCTCATCCCGCCCTGTTATGCTTTTCTTGGTGAAGAAGGACCCGTTGCTTATTGATTTCAAGGAACCTGGTGTTTCCATCACTGGGGAACGGTATTGCGCAACGCTGGAGAAATTACGACATGCAGTTAAGGCGAAATGTCCTGGAAAAACACGACACGCTACTGCTTCATGATAACGCACATCCCTATATCGGAAATGTCGTAAGGCATAAGTTACGCCAACTCAAGCGGGAGGCACTAGAAGACACGCCCTATAGTCCTGATCTCTCCCTACGCGATTTTCATGCCTCCGCTCCCTTAAAAAGGCCTTGAAGGGTCGACGATTCCTATCGGATGAGGATGTGCGGCAGGCAGTAACGGACTTCTTCAGGCAGCAGGACACGCTGGTTTACCAAACGGGTATCATCAACCAGGTGTGTGGGCGGGATGATTGCTTCAATACTCACTGCTATTTCACCTGATTGGCACACCGATTCTGGACTGCACGGCCTTCGACCGGAAGCTTTTTGATCGCCCCCTTATAATAGATGACAACTGGTTTTCAACAAGTGACGAAGATACCTCAAAGCGTTTTTTTAAATTTTGGAAGTGCCCAAGATCTGACGAAAAATGAGTTCGCCACAGATGAAATTTCACTACGTAGCTGGTTGACAGAGACGAAGTCTGATACCCGAGTGAAATGAAATTTTTAGACACAGTACGGAATGAAACTACAGTTCCGACCGCCTATCCGGGCTTAGCATATCCCGTTTATGTAAACAGATAGTGTTGGTTCAAATGGCTCTGAGCACTATGGTACTTACCATCTGAGGTCATCAGTCCCCTAGAACTTAGAACTACTTAAACCTAACTAACCTAAGGACATCACACACATCCATGCCTGAAGCAGGATTCGAACCTGCGACCGTAGCAGTCGCGCGGTTCCGGACTGAAACGCCTACAACCGCTCGGCAACCGCGGCCGGCTAACAGATTGTAACGCCGGAAATGCATATCCTCCTATTTCCATCTATTGTACTGTAAATTTTTTCCTTATTTTGTTACCTGAATATATGACATTTCTGTGTCTTTACATATTGTAATTGTTTTACTATATATATATATATATATATATATATATATATATATATATATATATATATTTATGCATTTATGTCGATGTATAATTGGTTTGTTTCGTAAATATTATTTGTATTTTTACGCTGGGTCTTGCCTAGGGAAAACTGCTATCGAACGATTACATCGATAGGTCGTGTGAAGAATCAGTGTGTAGGATCTTTGGTAGTGTTAACTCTGTCGCGTGGAGCGCGAGCAGAGAGCGAGAGAGTCTGGCTGGAGTAGCGAGTGGAGCAGGTGTGTTGTGTGTAGCTCCCGCGAGTTGCCGCGCTTTCGGGGTTTGGCAGCATGTAATTGCGCTCGACTTGCGATGATAGTTTCTGACATGGTGTCGCGGACGGGAAGCATTAGCTGGCGCACATCAAGAGCCCGTTTCGTCTGGTGACCGTGTTGAGAAGAAGGCGCGCCAGCATCCAGCTTCTGCAACAGCGACGGCCGACAATGAGTGACTGTCGCCACCTCCTCGATCGACGGCTTCAAACCTTCAATCAACCAACAAGGAAGACTAAAAGCACCTAAAGTTTCAGAACTGTATGGCAGACCTCAGCTTTTCAAATTGTTCCATTTGTCTCGCGAAATTACAGCAACTTAGCATGAACCTTTGTTGCTCATTGTCCCAATTGCATTGCCAAGCAGGGTCCCTTCCTTTTCCGAAATGAACCCGAGTATCGTTGAAATTCAAACGCCAGCATTAAAATAATATAATTAGATTTCACTGCTTTAATTTCAAAGTTCAGTTAAAGTATTCATAGCTGGCTACAATATTTAGATTATACGAGCACAAATTAAGAGTGCGAGTTTTGTTAGCATATTTTAGCTTACCTGTGACTGCAGCTCAGCTTGGTACGTACTAAATTTTACTATTGTTAATTGTTCAGAATCATTTAATTCAAGTTCAAAGTTAAATCTCTTGTTTCTAAATTGCGTAGAGTCAAGTTGCTTTTGAAATGATTGTTGAGGTAGTCCAAGACTTACCGTATTTTACTGGACTTCGATGTGCTTCAGAAAGAAAGCTCACTAAATTAACTTTCGATTTTCCGGTTTTATTAATTCTTTTGCTAAATTAAGTCAGAGTGTAGCGAAATTTATTACTTCTGACAAACTTTCAGTTTTCACACTACACGTGTCAACCTTCAGTTGCCTCGCTTCTAGTGCTAATTATATGTGTAATAACCTTTCTTTTTCAATTACTATAGTAATTGTCCTTAGCACTGGCGACCGTGATTTCCCCCAAATCTCAAATATCTAATTAACGCCTTGTTAATTGTTAACGTAACGGCTGCACATTTACTTTCTTTATTAACTTTACCCCTTTTCAAAATTAATTTCCTCCAGTTTCATTTGCATTTTTCCTTTCATTTAGATGTAACCCTTTCCTCCCTCTTTACCGACAGATTAACTTCGGTGACGATTGCTTTTCCCACATTTCCATTAGGTACACGCGGTTTAATTTTTCACTGTCATTAAGGTCGATAAGAGAGGGGGAGGTTACAAGATAGTGTCCTCCGCATGCAGTGGACAGGTCGTTCATGTGTTTCGGACGTCAACGAGGGCAAATTTTCAACAACAGAACAGTTTATACAGCTGCCAGAGAGTTGGAAATGCCACGATCAGTATTGTACAAGCCTTGCGTAAAAGGTTACGCCTTAATGCCAACAAGCTGCAGCTGCTTCAGGCACTAAAGCCGACAGACTTATCTAAATATAAACATTTTGCTGTAGATATACACGGTCCAGTGACATTAATATGACGATCTCTGGAAAGCCTAAGTAACACCTTTTGCAGGGCAGACGTGCAGAAAGACAGTCAGTGAGGTTCTTGAAGGTACCAACAGCGATAGGGAACCATGCCGACTCCACTGCCGTGGCCAGCTGCAGTAGGTTTCTCTGCAGAGGATCCATGATACGAACAGTCCGAACAAGGCGGTCCCAGACGTTATCGATTGGATTTAAATCCGGTTAGTCTGGTGGCCGCGAGAGCACTATAAATTCATCCTGGTGCTCTTTCGGACCATACACGTACCCCACGAGCTGTGTGACACCTTACTTCGCCCTGCTGGTAGATGCCATGCCGAGGTCAAAGCAAACTGCATGTAGGTTGGACAGAGTCCCCAAGGACAGACGCATGCCTGTATTGATCCATTGTGCATTCCAGAATGAAGAGATCACCCATGGAATGCTACGAAAACATTCCCCAGACCATAACGCTCCCTCCTTCGGCCTGGACCCTTCTTACTATTATTGCAGGGCCGTACACACCGACGGCCATCTGTCGGATGGAGCATAAAACGTGATGCATCTGAAAAGGCCACCTGTCGGTAGTCACTGGACGTACATTTGTGGCACTGGTATGCAAATTCCAGCCTTCATCGCCAATGACCAGGAGTCAACATGGATGTTTGAACCAGGCGCGTGCTATGGAGGCCCATACACAGCAACATTCGCAGAACAGTCGTTTAGGTAACACTATCCGTAGACCCTTGTTCCCACTGGGAGGTCAGCTGCTCAACAGTTGCACGTCTGTTCCCCATACACATCTCCGCAGCTGTTATCTGTGGCCTGTGCTGCACCCCAGTTGCCTCGGTGCCGCTTTTGGATAGCGCCATTTTGCCGTGCGTAGTGTACTTTAATCATTGCGGCACGCGAATTGTTTGCTAACTCAGGCGCTTCGGAAATGCTTCCACCGTTCACCCACGAGCCAATGATCATGTCCTTTTGGACATCAAAAAGATCGCTCCGTTTCCGCATTATAACAAGAAGTGCACTGTTTTCCGCATCCTTCGACACACTCGCTTTAAATACAGTCGACTGCTAGTGCTGTCATTTGCCGTCTGTGAGTCGTTATTGCAAGCTGACTTCGAACATAGGCGGTTTTCACATTTGTGTGACTGGACTGGATAGTGAGTATGACTTTTGGGGAAGATTTGGTTCTCTGATGAGGAATTTTTTTTCATTTATCTGCAGACTGAATCGTCATACCGTCCGCATATGGGGATCAGAGCGTCTTATAATTTCATATGAAATGGAAAGAAGCAGTCCCAAGGTCAGCGTCTGATGCAGACTTATGCACAATTGCATCTTTGTCCCAGTCTTTTAACGAGTTTATCGAGAGCATTATGTTCGCGTGGACGTATTACAAGAGTTTCATGTGCCACAATTGGAGTACCTACAGTCTGACGTCATATTCCAGCAGAATGAAGTACCATCTCCCTGATCCTTTAATGTCTGTCAATTACCGGGTGAAAAGTTTGTTGATAGATTTATTGGCCGAGACGGTCCGATTCCGTGGTTGGCACGATAACTTGAAATCACACCACTAGATTGGTGTGAAAAGTTTGTTGGTTGATTAGTTAGCAGAGACGGTCCGATTCCGTGGTTGCCATGATAACTTGGCATCACGCCACTAGATTTTTTTCCCCCTTTGGGATTTTGTGAGGGATCAGGTGTACCAAACAAAAGTTACGGACTTACTGAATAGGAAAACACGCAACCGCAATGCATCTCAGCACGTCGCCGTGGAGTTCCTGTGCTGACGTGGAGAAAAATTGAATGTACATACACGTAAATACTCCACAAGCCACGGTATGGAGCGTGGCGGAGGGTACCTTGTACTAGTCATTTCCTGTCATGTTCCACTCGCAAACAGAGCAAATATCTCTACATCTCTGTACTAGGCCTATTTTCACACATCTTATCCCCGTGGTTCCTACGTGAAATGTACGTTGACGGCAATATATCTTTGACAGTCAGCTTCAAATACCGTTCTCTAAATTTTCTCAACAGCGTTTTACGAATACCGATTGATAATCGATCTGCACTAGTGGTTTACACACTGACGTGTACGAGTGAGGAAACAAAACTTTATGAGTCATCTTGTCATATGTTGAATATCACTTACAGATAATCTAAAATAGTTTTGAAGTTATTAGTCAGAAGCTGTAAAGATACTTTATGGACACCCCGAACATACAATAGGGTACATATTTTTGATTGGGGCTGTATTACCCAGCAATAAGTTAAAATAGTCGACGAAAAAACAAGTAGTCTTAATTCTTTCCTTCATACCCACATTCATTCCTTATTCATTCATTCATTCACTCACTCATTCCTCCACCCAATTCACTTCTTTATGAAATCATTTAGTCAGTCTTTTAACCATTCAGGACACTGATGAGCTCACTGTTTAGACGCAACAACACTAAAAATCATCATCATCCTCCCCCTCCTCTACTGGCTCATTCATTCCAGTGCTAATTCCTTCATCTACCAGTTCATTCGTTCCTTTAATCATTTATTCCTTCCTTTACATATTTATTTATCCCTTTATTTATTTATTCCTTTCTTTATTCATTTACCTAATAATTCCTTGATTTAATCATTCCAGAATGTGTAGTACAGGTCGCACAAATTCACATTTGATCCAACGACTCTCCGTGTCTGGAACTGTTCTAGACAGTTGTTCGACATTCAGACTTCAAGTCAGGACACGTTAGTTTATGGACACATTCGATTTTGTCTCATTAACAAATATTTCATGGTACATCCCTCAATTTAATCATCTCAGAGTAGAGTGGATACGAGTTACGGCGGATGGAGTACGAATGACAAGAGATTACTCCTATATCGGTACGGTATCATGAACTTCGTTTGAGTACATAAATCAGTTTCCAGAATAAAATCAGGATTGATGGTTTTTCTGTTATTAAAATCAGTACCCGCAAACCACGCAAACGATGCATTACAGATTCCACTGACCCGCCCGTATTGTCAGAGAAGCAGAGAGTCCTCGCCCCGCCCGGGTGTCGATGGATATATGCTGGAGCTGCAGACAACGGTGGGGTAGCCACACACGAGGGGGTATGGACAGAGCCTGCCCCGTGTAGAGCCCTAGAGCCCTCCAGCAGCCTGGAGCCGTTGGCCACATTCCAGCCGCCAAATCAATATTCGCCGAAAGAGCGTCCCGTCGCGGCCCCAGGGGAGAACCGAGCTCCGCTAAGCCTGGGCCGCCACAGGTGCCCACCCACACAGCAACAGCTGGCCTCGCTACAGCGGCCACCACCACCACCACCACCACCACCACCACCACCACCAGTCACCTGACCTGGCCACTGCCTGACGCTCGCTTGCTGCCCTGCACTGGGTAGCGCCACTTACGCTCGCTAGCGAAAACATGAATATACACCGAGGTGAAAAAAAAAAAACAGCGATATGCAAGTATAAAGATCGCGGTAGTACCTCCTGCAGTAGGTATAAAAGGACAGTGCATTGGCATTGGCGGCCATTTGTAAAAATAGGGTTTTTTCATCGATTTTTCGACTTCGTCAGGCAAGTAAAAATATTTATAGTTGATGGATCGGAATAAAAGTGCTACAACTCCTAGACAATTTAGTTAGCTTCGTCGGACACAAAGAATCAAACAGACTCTGAACGCAGAATGACAGCGCAAGCTGGACGCATGGGGAATTTCATTTCCGAAATCATAAGGGAATTCAGTATTCCGAGATCCACAGTGTCAAGGGTGTGACGAGAACACCCAGTTACAGGCATTACCTGTCGCCACGCAGTGCACGTAACGACAGAGCAGCGGCGTTTGCACAGAGTTGTCAATGCTAACAGACATGCAACATTGTGTGAAATAACCGCAGAATTAAATATGGGAGGTAGGACGAACGTATCGGTTACGATAGTGCGGCGAAATTTGGCGTTAATGCGGTATGGCAGCAGGTGACCGACGTGAAAGCCTTTGCTAACAGCAAGACATCGACTACAGCGGCTTTCCTGGGCTCGTGGCCATATCGGTTGGACCCCAGACGAGTGGACAACCGTGGCCTGGTCAGATGAGTCCCGATATCAGTTGGTAAGAGCTGACGGTAGGGTTCGAGTGTGGCTCAGACACCACGAAGCCATGGACCCAGGATGTCATCGACGCACTGTGCAAGCTGGTGGTGGCTCCATAATAGTGTGAGCTGTGTTTAATTGGAATAAACTGGCTCTCCTGGTCCGACCGAAGCGATGATTGATTGGAAATGGTTATGCTCGGCTACTTGGAGACCACCTGCGGCCATTCTTGTTCCCAAAGAATGATGGAATTTTTACGGATGGCAATACGCCGTGCCACTGGGCCACAGTTGTCCGCGATTGGTTTGAAGAACATTCTGGACAGTGCGAGCGAACGGTTTGGCCTCTCAGATCGCCCGACATAAATCCCAGTTAACATTTATGGGACATAATCGAGACGTTAGTTCGTACACGAAATCTTGCGCTGGCAACACTTTCGCAATTATGGAGGGCTATCGAGGCAGCATAGCTTCATATTTCCGCAGGGGTTTTCCAACGACTTGCTGAGTCTGTGCCACGTCGGGTTTGCTACTCTACGCCGGGAAAAAGGAGGTCCGACACCATGTTAGGATATACCAGATAACGTTCTCACCTCATTGTACACTGTTGTACAGAACGTAAGAACGAAAGAAACTTTCGAATCAGGTGTCACTGTCAAGTAACGTAGCTCGATGGAACGTGGGCATACATGGAAAAAAACTGCAACAGTACAGCACAGTACGAAACAGAAGTTATCTGGCAGAAATACGCAAGGAGACAAAAATAAATGCTCCTTTAATCAAGACAGTAATTACATTAAGGGGAGGTTTACTATCTTTGGCCTGAAAAAAGCATGTTCTTTGAGAATTTTTTTCTCATGATGTGTTAAAGATATCAATGTCAAAGTTGGTCAAAATGTGTTTTGTTATTTCCTCTACAAACTGGAATTTTTTCGACCGGAAATGTCGAAGAGCAAAGACGGGAAGTGCCGTCGGAACGAAACAAAATTTATGTAGACCTCCACGCGCGGTATGTCACAGGTCAGCCGGCTAGTCTGAAATCAAAATTGAGTTGACGTTAGCGAACTATATAAGATTCTTTACGAGTCGTACCTCGCGTAAGTTATTTGGTCCATAGGAAACAAAATGGCGGCCATTTGTAAAAATAGTGTTTTTTCATCGATTTTTCGACTTCGTCGGCCAAGTAAAAATACACTCCTGGAAATGGAAAAAAGAACACATTGACACCGGTGTGTCAGACCCACCATACTTGCTCCGGACACTGCGACAAGCAATGATCACACGCACGGCACAGCGGACACACCAGGAACCGCGGTGTTGGCCGTCGAATGGCGCTAGCTGCGCAGCATTTGTGCACCGCCGCCGTCAGTGTCAGCCAGTTTGCCGTGGCGTACGGAGCTCCATCGCAGTCTTTAACACTGGTAGCATGCCGCGACAGCTTGGACGTGAACCGTATGTGCAGTTGACGGACTTTGAGCGAGGGCGTATAGTGGGCATGCGGGAGGCCGGGTGGACGTACCGCCGAATTGCTCAACACGTGGGGCGTGAGGTCTCCACAGTACATTGATGTTGTCGCCAGTGGTCGGCGGAAGGTGCACGTGCCCGTCGACCTGGGACCGGACCGCAGCGACGCACGGATGCACGCCAAGACCGTAGGATCCTACACAGTGCCGTAGGGGACCGCACCGCCACTTCCCAGCAAATTAGGGACACTGTTGCTCCTGGGGTATCGGCGAGGACCATTCGCAACCGTCTCCATGAAGCTGGGCTACGGTCCCGCACACCGTTAGGCCGTCTTCCGCTCACGCCCCAACATCGTGCAGCCCGCCTCCAGTAGTGTCGCGACAGGCGTGAATGGAGGGACGAATGGAGACGTGTCGTCTTCAGCGATGAGAGTCGCTTCTGCCTTGGTGCCAATTATGGTCGTATGCGTGTTTGGCGCCGTGCAGGTGAGCGCCACAATCAGGACTGCATACGACCGAGGCACACAGGGCCAACACCCGGCATCATGGTGTGGGGAGCGATCTCCTACACTGGCCGTACACCACTGGTGATCGTCGAGGGGACACTGAATAGTGCACGGTACATCCAAACCGTCATCGAACCCATAGTTCTACCATTCCTAGACCGGCAAGGGAACTTGCTGTTCCAACAGGACAATGCACGTCCGCATGTATCCCGTGCCACCCAACGTGCTCTAGAAGGTGTAAGTCAACTACCCTGGCCAGCAAGATCTCCGGATCTGTCCCCCATTGAGCATGTTTGGGACTGGATGAAGCGTCGTCTCACGCGGTCTGCACGTCCAGCACGAACGCTGGTCCAACTGAGGCGCCAGGTGGAAATGGCATGGCAAGCCGTTCCACAGGACTACATCCAGCATCTCTACGATCGTCTCCATGGGAGAATAGCAGCCTGCATTGCTGCGAAAGGTGGATACACACTGTACTAGTGCCGACATTGTGCATGCTCTGTTGCCTGTGTCTATGTGCCTGTGGTTCTGTCAGTGTGATCATGTGATGTATCTGACCCCAGGAATGTGTCAATAGTTTCCCCTTCCTGGGACAATGAATTCACGGTGTTCTTATTTCAATTTCCAGGAGTGTATTTATAGTTGATGGATCGGAATAAAAGTGCTACAACTCCTAGACAATTTAGTTATCTTAGTCGGACACAAAGAATCATGCCAATCGGTTCAGTACATTTGAAGTTGCCATACGGCGCAATTAAAAACCTCATTTCGAGTAAAACGCGTCTGAAGTATTGACTACATATAAATGCAATATTATGCAACGTACTTTCAACCTGCTATTCCGTGTCCATAAACTAGTCCTTCCTCTTCCTCATAGAGGGAGTTCTGCTCGATCTGGGCCATCGTGCGCTGCTCCAGAGCCGCTCGTAGTTAGGTGACAAGCTGTTTTCTGCCGCTTGAATCCGGTGGTCGTCCGAATGCTTGGCGAACTGCGTCGAATACAGTCCCAGTGTGACGTCCATCGTTGTCATGGTCTTCAGAATTGTTGAATACCCTTCGTTGAAGCTGCTCACTGCCAGGAAAGTCGCAATCTCTACAGTCATCGCACCAGAATGCAAATGCTTGGGGGCTAACTTCCAAACAGACGCCTTCAAACTTTCAATTGAATTTTGTGTGTTTCCTCCAAGCACCGGTACAATAACTCGTCCTCCGAAAGGAAAAAACGGTTGCGTGAAAAAGGCCGATTCCAGGCACGTGCATTTTTTGTTCAACCGCAAATAACAAACATTTCCGTTCCGTATTCGGAAAAACCGTTTCAGGTGTGGATTCTAAACACTTTTATGGATCCAAAAATGTAATTTTAAAAAATCTATTTTTTAACCAAAAAATAGTAAAACTCCCATTAAACTCTCCGCCATTTATGATGGTCCGGGACGTAACGAAAGAATGGATATGTTTGTTAATAGAATGTGCGATCACCACGAATGACAATGGATGCTCTCCAATGTGCTCCCATGCTGGCGACAAGACCAGAGTGGCCAGAGAGTGGGGGACGGGTGGAGGAGACGGACAGAGAGGGGAACGAGGTTGGGTTGGGTTGGATTGTTTGGGAAAGGAGACCAGACAGTGAGGTCATCGGTCTCATCGGATTAAGGAAGGATGGGGAAGGAAGTCGGTCGTGCCCTTTTAAAGGAACCATCCCGCCATTTGCCTGGAGCGATTTAGGGAAATCACGGAAAACCTAAATCAGGATGGCCGGACACGGGTTCAAATGGTTCAAATGGCTCTAAGCACTATGGGACTTAACATCTGAGGTCATCAGTCGCCGGACGCGGGATTGAACTGTCGTCCACCTGAATGCGAGTCCAGTGTGCTAACCACTGCGCCACTTCGCTCGGTGGCAACAAGGGTGGTAAGGAGTTCTTGAGGCGAGGCGCTCTATTCCTCCATCAGCGCGTTTCAAAACTGCTGGATGGTCGTTGGTGCATGTGCACCTGCTGCATTACGTTTCCCAAACGCACCCCACACGTGTTCGAGGGATTTAAGTTGGCAAAACGGGCAGGACGGTGCATTCGCTGAATATCTTCCAGCTCCAAGAGCTCTTCCAGCTGCGCAGTCCGATGTCGTCGCACATTGGAATCTACAAAAATTAAGTCCGATCCAAATGCACCCCTGTAAAGACGCACGTAAGGAAGCAGTACAGTACCACCATCATGTTGACCAGTGTGCGTGCTGTGTTCAAAGATTTGGAGGTCAATACCCCGATGCAACATTACGATGCATTTTCGGTATGAACATACTAACAGCCCTGCCTGGATGAGGTGTGGGGGGTAGGAGGGGGTGTGTGTAGGGCTACATTTGATGGTCATTTTGGTACGTTATTATTGAATAACTCTAAAACTGCCGAGTAAATGTATCCCATAAAAGTAAACTACACTGAATTTCCTATGGAAAAGGTACTATTCATTTTCTTCTCTATGACCTACAGTTTGCGCGCAAAGAGCGAGAACACATTGAAAACCTCGCGGATCGCTCCCGCACAGTAGCTTAGGTGATTTTTGTAGGGAAATTTGAAGTAATTTCCGATTTGATGGATCACAAGTGTCCTTTATCAAATTGTTCATCTCGACTTCCCCTTCACTACTGTGGTACGTTGTAAACAGTTGTTTACACCATGAAATGAAATACTGCCTGTAGACAGCTGCACAAATGTTCAGCCAGATCGAGATAGGAGACAGCCGGTGTGGCCGAGCGGTTCTAGACGCTTCAGTCTGGAACCGTGCTACCGCTACGGTCGGAGGTTCGTATCCTGCCTCGGGTATGGATGTGTGTGATGTCCTTAGGTTAGTTAGGTTTAAGTACGAGGGCTATTCCGAAAGTAAGGTCCGATAGGCCGCGAAATGGAAACCACGGAAAAAATCAAAAATGTTTTATTTGCAACAGTTAGATACACCTTGCAGCTACTTATCTCCATAGTCGCCGACCCGACTTAGACGTGTATCGTAGCGTTGTACCAACTTTCCCATACCCTCGCTATAGAAGGCAGCCGCCAGTGCTCTCCGCCAATTCTCTACGCTGGCCTACGGCTCGTTGTCTTGTGCCGAAATGTTGTCTTCATAACCAGCGGTTCATGTGACCTGAGCTGAAACTCAGAGCGAGACAATCACGGGCTGTATTGTGGGTAATCTCACATTTCCATTTGAAAACGATGCAGGAGCATCTTCATTGCCCCTGCAGAATGCGGCTGAGAATTGTCTTGAAGACGAAACAGCACGACAGTTATGTAATGTTAGCTGCATAGCTTCAGGGGAAATTTCTCACCAGGCCCCCGTACTTGGCGGCAGACACTATTTTCTAGACATCTTTACGCACTCACTGCGAGCTCAGAAATGAGAAGAGCGACGTGATGCTAACTGGGGTTATACTAGAGACACTACCCAACACATCTGTGCAAAGCTTTATCGGATTTTCATAGTCGTTTCCATTTCGTGACCGATCGGACCTTACTTTCGGAATAGCCCTCGTAGTTCTAAGTTCTAGGGGACTGATGACCTCATATGTTAAGTCCCATAGTGCGCAGGGCCATTTGAACCACTTCGAGATAGGATTTGAAGCGTGTAACGATTGACAGCTTGCCGTAAATGTTTGAAAACACAAAAATACCTGGATATAACAATCTGTGGGGATGTGAAATGATCACATGGGCTGTCGCAGTCAGAGCAGGTGCTGGAGTTCAGTTCATTGCTAAGATACTAGGACGAGACAATCAGTCAATATAGCAGTTCGGTTACAAAATAGTCGTCGATCTATCCTTGAATATTGCTGAAATGCATGTTACTCACACCAAAAAGGACTAAGAAGGGAAGCAAGAGTGGTAACATCTATGTTCGGCCCACGTTACAGCTTTACAGGCATGCTGAAAAAGATTAACAGGCAGACGCTTAAACATAGACGCAAACTATTCTGGTGAAATCCAGCTTACAAAGTTTCAATTAGTATGAACAAACAGAGAACGGAGAGGTTCGTGAAAGGAAGAGAGTATGGAATGGAAGGAAGTCTATAGTGATGAGAATCAGCAATCATCAAAGTTCCAGCAAAATATCATTGGAAGGAAAGATTCTGGTACAAGTAAAATCCTTTACACACAACGGAAGTTTGGTGACGGAAAAGCGAAGCTTTATGGAGGAAATAAGAAATTCTATGGGCGGAAAAAGCTTTCCAAAAGATGTGAGTTATGTTGACAGCAAGAAGGATGCTCATAGAAACAAGAAAGATATTCACCTAACGTCTTGCCTAGGGTGTAATGTTATGTCGCAGCGAATCCTGAGCAGCCAGAAGGAGGAAAAATACTTGGATGATTTTCAAATGTGGTTGAGAAGAAGAATGCTTGAAGTGAAAATCAATGATTAATGAACTACTTCTCAGAACAGGAGAGGAAAGAAAACTCGTGGGAATGGTAAGATTGAGGGAAACATCTTAGCTCAGAAACACACTAAGAAGGAATCCCCTGCAACGAGATTAATTAAAAAAAATTAAGGATTGCTGTGAAGAGAGCGAGGTAAGATGACTTGCCATACTAGAGTACATTAAAAATGGACGAAGTTAGAAGCATATTAAGGAAGTTCCTCAAAACGAAGAAAAGGGAAGAGTGTCGAATCGAATCTTGTTTAAGACAGTTAGGATAAGACATTCTAAAACTGATACAGGCAAAAATTTCTAAAAAAAAATGATACACGCAGTCTGCTTTTAAGAAACCCATATCTATGAAAAATGTTCCTACTGTCAGTTATGCTGCTGTTGTTTAAGAATAGCCAGTCATAATAGGATTTTCCATTAGACGCTTAACTTTGGCGGTAAAAAGTAAACTCGAGACTGAAAATAAGTGTGCACACAGTTCTAGAACATTTACTCTTACGCAAGTATCGACTTTGTATCTAATAAATTTGTGTTGAATACACAGAATACTTTGCTCTATCTGCTACATTATTCATTACTGTCACATTTTTTGTATCGAGATAAATATTAAGCAGTCAATGTAATCCTTGAATATGATACATTCCATGTGATACAGGATTCCAAAAGTAATAAACTGTAGCCGGCCAGAGTGGCCGAGCGGTTCTAGGCGCTACAGTCTGGAACCGCGCGACCGCTACGGTCGCAGGTTCGAATCCTGCCTCGGGCATGGATGTGTGTGATGTCCTTAGGTTAGTTAGGTTTAAGTAGTTCTAAGTTCTAGGGGACTGATGACCTCAGCAGTTAAGTCCCATAGTTCTCAGAGCCAGCCAATAAACTGTCGCCTACGTCGCAGCTACAAGCCACACAGTGGTGTACTGCGGGTTGCTGCTCTTCCCATACGCCAGCAACACAACACTGCCGATCACACCTCTAGCAGCAAGCTCATTGCTGATCGGAAAAGCCTCCAAACAAAACAGGAATAGGATAAAACTAGGAAAGTCAGAAAACTACGCCTGTGAACAAAGCTGTGGCAAGTAAACGAAAAATAATGGAAGTTGAGGGTACCGACTCTGATTCCGACATCTCTTTGATGAGTGTCGATTCCTTTGGAGAGAGATCCAGCACATGTAAGTGGACGATATTATATTTCTGCTACATTTCGAGAAGGAAAAATGAATTTATACAGCTAAAGACATGACTGCTCCAAACAGAAAGTACTCTGAAATTACCTAGAAGCTATGCCACTATAGTGTATGCGCAAGGAAAAATGTGTCTCTCTTTTAAATGAAAGAGACAAAAAAAATGGCTCTGAGCACTATGGGACTTAACTTCTGAGATCGTTAGTCCCCTAGAACTTAGAACTACTTAAACCTATCTAACCTAAGGACATCACACACATCCATGCCCGAGGCAGGATCCGAACCTGCGGCCGTAGCGGTCGCGCGGTTCCAGACTGTAGCAACTAGAACCGCTCGGCCACAACGGCCGGCTGAAAAAGATATTTCTCTTCTTAATAAGAGTGATGTGGAGTGAGGAGTGATGTGAATAGAAACTGTCACTTCCTCATGCTGCTGCTGGGGTGGGAATTATCAAACCAGGAATCTGCTTTGTGTTTAATAGTCCTGTTGATGTTCATGAAAAAATATGAGATAGTGAGTCTCTTTTGCGTCTCTCTTAATTTTGTATTAGTGTAAATGTATTAAGTGTAATTTTGAACATTCCTACCCATTGGTAGTTTATTTCATTGTAGTAAAAACAGGAAAAACAAATCAAGGAATTCCTGTGGTTCCCCCTGACTTTAGTTTCATGCCATAAATATCCTAGCAATATCCCCCACAGTAAATTTCCAGTTGGGATACATTTATGTATCGTTTTGTAGGTTCTGTATCTCATTTCTAAGACCTCACCTTCTATCCTTAAAGTACATCCCAAAATCACATGTGCATCGTATTTTTGACGAGAAGTATCGTATCTAAGAGTTTCAGTCCAATAAATTAAACACTTTTTATTTTTTCTAGTCTACATTCGCAAATTTAAAAAATTAAATACAGTGTTATTTGAAAACAGCTTAGGCTTTCTAACAATTACAATTTTTTCCCTAACAGCAACTCTTTTTCTTTCAGAAATACAGACTAAATTTGTTATTTTTTTATCGTATTTAGGTCAGCTTAACCTTTATCGAATAAGAAGAACGGGAACAACATACAGAAATAAAATTAGGATGTGGGAAGGAAGAAAATGGAGAGTAAAAGAGACAAAAACAATAAGCTAATGAGAGAGTATTAGAGTAAGCATGAAACTGATTTAGTAGCTCAAGCGGAAATAATGTAAGAGAGAAGTAAGAAACTTGATAATCTTCTCAGGCTAGCCCATAAGGAGTGTGACAGAACTGATTCACGTAGCGTGTACATTGATCTCTGTTAAAAACAATGCTGTCTTTGCGACCTTATTTTACTGTTCATTACCGATGTTATCTCACACACACACACACACACACACACACACACACACACACACACACACACACACACGTACACTCTGATATAGGAATAATGGCTGTGCCGCAGCGAATGCAGTTGCCAATTTCCAACCGCGGGCGAGCGTTTCGCCGGCGTGCTTCCGATATCGAGGCAGAGCTGGCGGTAGAGATCCTATGACAATGGCGCCACTCCGAGTGTCGGTGTTAACGCTGGGACGGCTGAAGCGCTGAGCGGGAGAAGTAATCACTCCGGCGCCGCTATTCATACGCTCTCGTTACTTAGCGACCAGCGGAACATGCGATAGCGTTGGCAGCCCTGAAGCGGCTGTGTTTTGTTCAGAACGACGCGCCGTTTTACAGCTCTGATAATATTTCTTCGCAACGCACGAAGACGTATTTTCGGAATTATTCGCCAGACTTAATGTATGCTGATATGACACAAAAGGGAATTCATTCCTTTTTCCTACTTCCTGGTAGAAGAGAACGTGAATAAGAAAAATTCTTAACCCTAATTTCGTGCCACAGTCCTAAGTTTCCGAAATAACCTTAATGCGCCTGGTAAGATGTAAATGGATCGTAGATTTCCAACCATTATTTTCAACGAACACTAGTGGCTAAAATTAGATACCACCAATCACTAGACAGAGAAAGTCAGGCGTGCATTATTTTCACGTGCTCTGCCATAATTATAACAATATTCCATTCTCACTGCGCCTGATAGCTGAGACTCTAGACTTCTAGAGGCGGGAAACAAATGGATCCGATGACTTCCCGCCCGGGGTGTTTCCGAACCTCTTGTAGGTGCCGCTGGTAGCGTAGCACCTACCACTTTTGCACCATAACATTTCCGATCAGAACCTCCCCCACTGTTGCAGCTCCCCTTGACGATCGAAAAATCAACGCCTAGAATATTTGTGATCGGAAATACCACGTTGACGTCACGGATTGAGAAGCTCACGGTCGGAAAATCCACGAAACCATACAGATGACACGTAATAACGCTATTCCACAGTCGAAGCAAAAATTATCAATAACCGCATCGACTGACAAAAACTGTGTGTGATTTCTTCACAGGTTACTGAATCACACATGACCCACGAAACAGACTGAGCAGAAGTAATGCAGAGACATAGGTAATATATCACTACAGGTTGTAACAACATATTAGAAATTTCTTTTTTCTTGTTTTATTGAACTATTTTTAGAGCAAATACAATCTACTGGCTATAAATGTGTTATTGATGACGAAGAGAAGACTCATGTATATGAAACATACAGTCAGAGTGTGTGAAGTCTGTAGTGATCAGTCTGGTAAATAAGTTACCTTTGTAAAGCAATACCTGTCTTTTGTCTGACATACTTCACTTGTTAATTCCCCCGTCACCTTTTCTCCTCCTAGCCGCGATCTTTTAAGAAGCATGTATCAATGCAAGTTTCTTTAAGTGAGAATAATTACTTATGTTTGTTCAAACATTGTCATTCTTTTATTTCGTACCACTGACACCCTTGGTATGTTATTGACAGATTTTACAGTGGAAGTGCGGGTGAGTCTGTTTCTATGAAGGTAAATAACCGGCTTGAGCGATGTCAGTTAAGCTCTCTAACTGAGATCGCAACGAATTGTAGTAATTATTCAGGACCTGATTGCTATTTAATTTTACGAAGTCCTATTTGCTACTGCAAACAGTACTGGCGCACTTAAAATATTCGAAGATGACAATGTTGGATCACTTCAGTAGTCAGCAATTTCGAATGATGCCTTCTCCACACAGTTTTATCAGATACCAGAAGGCGAATTTGTCACTGGAGATTCGAGTAATGTTACAGCTGCGATGAGTAAAGTCACGTTAACGGCTACGTTTGGAACTGCTGCGAAGTATGTTGCTACAGGTACACGGTACAAAGTAATGTTACAAAAACTAGAGACTGTGTTTGCAATGACTTCTGTGAATAAAAAAATTAGGCGATATTGATCAAAGGCAAGAGAGTACGAACACTATGAAGGGAATTATGATTTAAAGAAATGGTAGCACTGAACAACAAACGAATAACATCTGAAAACTGTGATAAAAGAATACAAAAACAAAATAGCACAATGATCACTTTACTGCCATATAGTTAACAGGGGTAATTTTGTACCATTTTTCATCATTTTTTGAAAATACTAGACACAAAATAAATTACACATCATAGTAGACATTATAACATTTTACATCTGTTATTACTGAGTGCTTGGAGAAATGAAAATGTATACTAACTATGACCTATTAGAGTAAAAATCTTAATTTTAATGCTGGTACAATGTTACACTCTCATTCAGCATTACTTCAGACCAGTCTTAAAAGTCAAGGTCTTTTTCCTATATCTAATGCTCCAGGCACATTTAGATCCTGCCAGAAGGAAATCAGGTGTTAATACGAAATAAAAACAAACAGTGTTATTTCACTACTGTTATGTACGTTGAAATTCAAGATATTTGTATCGACATGGTATCAATCAGAACGGTTTACTGAAACATGTACAAAAAATCACTTCTATACAAATGAACAATAGCAACTTAGACGAAATGCAAGAAACTTCAAAACAAGAGTTCTCTAAATGGCATGAAAATATCCAAAGTCACCTTAATGATCAGATAGGTAACAGAGAAAAGGAATTAATGCTGTAAGGAGACGGTTTAGGACTGACATAACCCAAGAGGCTTAGGTAACTGAGACCGATGCTGTTTATCATAGACCAATATCCAATGAAAATAATTATGTGTTGTAATCAGTTGCCATAAAACCATACAAGCAGGAGCATGGGGACAGAGGCCACTCTTTCTTCTGTTATGTAAGAAGAAAGCCTAGTAACAGAAAAACTGCTTCAAAATTTTACCTTGATGACAAGCAGCAATAATGGCAATGGCAAAAAGTACAATAATAGTTGCAGTGCGAGTTATTTCTCGCAGCTGCGTTGAAAGTTTTGTCGGCGTGCTATGTCGTAAGATGGAGACGTCATTTCTGTGACGCAAGCTATGCCGCGGCTACTACGTTACACACGCCATGCAGAGTGGTCGGCCATGCACACTGACGGAAACCGAAATCGTTAACGTCCTCCAGATGATGACAATACACTGAACATGAAACATTACACAAACAACGAACCACCAAAGATGGTAGAATAATTAATGTCAGTTACTTGTTACTATAACCCACTACCAAAAAGGTTAAAGTAGTTTATTCGTACAGAGACTTTAAGAAATACGTTCACCTAATACAGAAGTAGAAAGTGAACGAGGTTCGAAATTACAATTCTTTATATAAGGTCATACTCGGTATTTATTATTTGTTCAGTTAGGCTCCACTGAGTGCTTTCAAATTATGGCTGAACTAGGGTAAAATAAAAGTGAACGAGTATTTTCCAACTATTATGAAGTGAATAACATCCGAAGTTATCTCTGTGATGCCTTACCTTTATTCTTCTAAATTAATCTTAATAATATTTTGTAAGTAACTAGATTACATTGATGTCTGACTGGTATTATTCAGTGAATACAGACTTCGTGTGGTGAGTGAGGGTACGTACACGACCACTGTTGCTTTCAGAATAAGCTCGTAAAAAGGAATCTGAGTCAGACGAGATGGCCCAAATAAGCATTTAGGTGCAGGTTGGTCGAGAGCGTGGAATATTGGGAAGGGTCGAGTGGATCGACTTTCCATAAGGAGTGGAATTTAAATAATGGACATGTAAACAGGCGTGTAAGGGTTTTTTACGAAATGAGCATGTGATAAAACAGACACAGTTTCATGCAGAACTGGTAAAGTTATCTATCCATATCAGTTAAAATATAAATACTAGCAGTCTCAGATGTCTGAATAACTGAGTAATGTGTAACAAACGCATATACGAACCTAAATTTAACCGTGTCAACTGACAATATAAACATGAGAAGTCTATTCTGAAACCATGTTCAGTAAACAGCAAGTATTGTTCATTTACAGCCATTTTAAGAAACGATTCCGTTTCTACAATATACATTCAAGCAAGCTTCCCACCACATATTGATAAAAATATAGGACCAAGTACAGCGGGGCTGATATGAGGATCTCTTTCTCCAATATATGTAAGTACCTATCTAATGTTAACAAATGGAAGCTGTAAAAGCATTAGTGTTCAACCCTGACAATAAACCATTTGTCTTGGTAATGTAATCAAGAGTGCAAAGAGACTTCAGTCTTTAGAATTACTAGAGGGTGTGCTGTGCTCTGCCTAGAAGATATAACTTATAGTACTATATAGCATGAACTTAAAAGGAGCACTTATTAATGAAACGTTATGATTAGATGATGGTCTGCTGATGTTGTAGAAATACAATAACTGAGTCATATTATCTGCAATTCTGTATGCAGAGTGGGTAATAAAGATTTTGTCAATTGATGTACTGCATCTGGATCAAGGGGTCCCGGGTTCGATTACCGGCAGGTTGGGGATTTTCTCTGCCTGGGTACTGGGTGTTTGTGTTCACCTCATTTCATCATCATCATCATCATCATCATGTCGTGACGGTGACTAGAATGGACTGTGAAAAAATTGGGACTTCGTACGGGTGCTAATGACCGCGCAGTGGAGCGCCCCACAAACCAACCATTATCATCACCACTTAGTGTTAATAAGCAAGAAAATTTAATATTATGCTTGACATACTACGAGGATGTCTCTGATTGATATGTTAAGGTACGTGCAGAGTTTTAATCATTGGACTATCTCTTACTTTCATGAGTTATGTACATATGCAGTTGTAGTTAGTAAGTAAATAATGACAAACTAGAACAGTTATTAGACTACCACCTAATATGTGAGCAAAAGAAAAAATAATATTATAGTTTTAAATTGCTTACTGCCAGATGAAAAGAATTTATGCTTGTACTTCCTACTTATCTTGACAAACAAACGAATAAATGACAGTTACAACGAAATTCCATGTACAAGTCTCAAATCACTAGATTTTATTTCTATTTTTTCCTTCGTTAAGCTCTGCAGCTAGAGTTTTCATTCCTTGCCTCCTTTGATGAGACCTATTTTTTGTACACTTTGGTGCTTGCTTTGTTTATGGTCGTGACGTGACATAACATAAGCTTGCTCGTAACTGTGCACGTTTAAAGCGAGATGCTAAACTGCTGGGAACAAGTGGGGTTCGTTCACCTGCGCGCCACTTCTTATCAAAATTTCCGCTTCTACGATGTTACGTTGGAGAGGATGAACTCCGAGCGTCTATGACTGAAAGGTTCTGAGGAGGAAGATAATGCATGGCGTTCTCGATCAGAGTTACGTTGTCCCTCGCTTTCGGAAGAAGTTTCCAAAGAACGAGCTACAGCTGGATGTTTACGAGCTGCAGCAAGGCTTGCCTCACGGTGTCCACTGCATTCTAAAGAGCGCATGATCCTCAGCATTTTAGCCATTCTAGTGTATTGAGAAAGATATTACCAAAATGTAATGAGTAGGCACCCAAATCACAAGACAAATACTTTTTTTATGTATTGGCTTTCGAGATGTGTCAAAACAGCCACCTCGACATTGGAAAGACGATACAACAGCGTGTTAGGACAACTCAGATTATTCGTTAGGCTCAAGCCATATCCTGATACGAAGTTACGTAGGCTTAGATTTGTCATGTGAAGCCACGCAGGATATTTTAGTGTCAGTTATGAGGGATAACACGAGACTCAGTCCGTGGCGGAGGAAATTTCCCACCAGGCCGGGAACCGCACCCGCGCCTTTCGGTTAACAAAGCAAAATTCATAAATTCGTTTTTCCTTGTAAAGAATATAAATAAAATCTTCGAAAGAAGCATTGCAATGTCGTTAAAGTTGTAATGTACATAGCGAAATCAGTAAATCCGTGTATCTTAACCAGTAAAATCAATGTTAGTTTGTATTCGTAAAGATAAGATTGCGGTCGCCTAATTCTATCACTGACGTAAAACTTCGGAAAATTCATCTGTCGCTGAGTTCTTACAAAGCAAAAAAAGAAAACAACGGCGCCATCTGTTGATTCTTTGCTGTACCACACTGTGATATTAGGCAACCGAACTACTAAGCTGAGACGACGGCTCAAGATAAGACTAAATTACGATATATTTCTTTCTTCGTTTCGATTTGTATGATGATAAAGGTTAAACGTTGCCCCAAGCTATGTTCAAGTTACCTGCGAAAACCCCATGAAAATTCATCTAGCAGTTTTGGAGATTGTCGTGTTCAAACAGACAGACACAGCGCTTTTACAGGATCTTGTTAGTACAGACAGATATAGATGACAGCTCGTTCCTTTAATGAATCGCGGTTTACTGATTGTTGAGTAATGTTCTTAGGTGCAGATATTAGCGCGGTGGCGCTTCGTCCTGAAGCAAATTGTCGACATTTCTGAACATAACCAGGTAGTTGATTCCTGGAACCATCTTCCCTTGAACATTTAACGATCTGTATTTTTTTCCGACGAAACGATGCAAAACACTTGAATGGTTGAGGTGTCTCTCGCGTGCCTGCCTATGGTACATGGATGCTGTGTTTCCAGTTCTCTCACGCTGTGGCGGTTCACTTTTGCACTTAAATGGCACGTAGCCTCATTACTGAATACCAAACGCGATACGAAATTATTTTCAACCTCCAAGCTTAGAGGGAATCCCCACAGCAGTACACCTTGTTTTGTTTTAACAGTTTAATATTATATTGTTGCATAAGATTTCGGGCGTGCAGCCGCATAAATTTCACTTCTCCTTCTGGTATTTCGGTTATATACCGTCCAGCCATCTTCAGAGTGAGCCGTGTCACCTCTACTCACTCTGAAGATGGCTGGACGGTATACAGCCGAGATATCAGAAGAGGAAGTGAAATTTATGCAGCTGCACGCCCGAAGTTTTATGGAACAATCAATGCGCAGCGAAAATATGAAGCTAAAACTATATTGTTCGAAACTGAAACGTTGCCGCAAAACGCGGCGGACATGTACATCTCGAGTGGCTAACACTCGGCATTCCTTTTCTACTGTGATTGCACCTCATACGAACGTCTGAGCTCTGGCCTTTCTTTCCCGCCAGTACCGACATCTCGCTGTTTGTAGCGTCGGAGGGTGCCACGCTTCTGCAACATTACACAGGAAGGTTGTATTCACCTTTGAGCTAAATTTCAAACGTCTGCATCGCAATGGAAGACAGTTACGGGCTTTCAAAAGGGTGACCCTTTAATTGCGGTACGCAGCATATACAGGGTGGTCCGTTGATAGTGACCAGGCCAAATATCTGACGAAATAAGCATCCGTTTGACCTATGGCAGCGCCATCTAGCGGGCTAACCATAGCGCCATCTGGTTTCCCCCTTCAGCTAGACAAGTTTCGTTCTTTGTAGTTTCTTCGTTTGACGCTTATTTCGTGAGATATTTGGCCCGGTAACGATCAGTGGACCACCCTGTATTCTAGGCTGGGTGGCACGAGCGCTTTGTGTGCAGTCTCCTTTGGAGACTGACTGCATTTTCCTTGCATTCGATCAGCGAACCACTGTCTGCCACCTGCTTTACCGTTTTGGCTGAGATTATGTGATCGTTGCATTTCATATTGCTACAAATTGCTACATTCAGGTATTTGAAATAAGTCGAAAGATTCCAACTGTGCTTCACTGACAGTATTTCGTGGTTTCGTTTTGTGCGGTATACAATTTCACATTCGGAACATTTAACTCAAGTTGCCGATCATTGCTCTAAAACAAACACACGTCGTCCCAACAGACCGTGAAGTCCCAACGGTACCGACCGACCGCCGTGTCATCTCAGGCTTTGAGGCGTCACCGCATGCGGATACTAGTTTTTAACCTTATCAGAATGTGACTGAATATTAGCGCATCTTCTTCCAGAGATTACAGCTCGCGCAGGATACGGTGGCCGATGTGCAGTGACCATTTTTCGTCCGAAGCGCTGGACGGTTTCATTCGTTTGTTCAGAAGGGGAGGCCGACAACTGTTTTCCGCCTTTCGGCCGGTCCGCGGTGACAGAATCGAGGCGCGCACCCCAACGATTTTACAGAAACTATTCGATAAAAAACTTAATTTTTGCTTTACTAATAGCGTTATAAGTCAGGTTCGTGATGATGTGCCCATCATTTCGTTAATGGTCATAGTTATAGTGATATTTACGTGAAGGTAGGACACTACGTGAAAATTGGAAAAGTGTGCAATGAAAAGTAAAGGTCGCTATGATTTTGCGTTTGGTGTATATGAAATTTAGCTGAGGTATTGAATTTTTCTTTAGACTTGGGTAGAGGTATCTATTTGTCAGCAATCTCGAGAAAATTGATCTGATGTAGAATACTCATTTGCGATCGCGCCGCGCCAGCGATAAAGCCAGAATGAAATACCCACAGCATTCTTTATATTTCATAAACTGTTTGCGATATCGAAATGAGAGTTTGGAGAAGGAAAGCACGCAAACAGAAGAGTATTTTGCCGTATGATTGTTATGGAAAAATTTATTATCTACCATGTTATTCCACTGATTACAGACTTTTTCTATGAAAGAATGTAATTTTTAAGGGCCGTTGATAGCTAGTAAAACGAAAAATGCTATGGGTTTTGGAACAACAAACGTGAAGACATTACAATTTTTTTTGTACCGAGAATGTGCTTTTTCATAAGCTACTGACTTTACTCTTCCTCAGTTCCTCACGTAATAAACTTAGTAAATCACCGTTTCAGAATTCACTCGCTGTTGTCTCAGCACAACATGTCAGTGAAGTGAGACAGTGTAAACTCCGCTGTGTTTTCGCAAAAGAAGTAGATTTTGACATGGCAACTAGAGAAATGTGTAGATTTTACTCTCAACTGGACACTTTTGACAGTTCTATGAATGGTTAACAAGTCAGGCGAAAATAAATTGTTACATTTTTGGCGGAATTCTTGTTAGATACGAATGAAAGCAGAAGCGACAGTAGATCTTTTTGAATAGTCACCACGCAAGTGTGAGTGTGGAGGGGTCCCACTCAAAATTTGCAAAAAAATGTGAGCGTACGCTTCTGTTTAGTATGCCACCTCCCCTCCAGCCCTCGGCATTTCCCCTACAGTGCTCTGAGCGACCCCCCACCACTGCCGCTCTCCCCACGCTTCCCCAGTCGCTGTGCATCTAGCGGCCACGGCATTTTGCGTGCACTATATACTTCATCATAGATAACTCTACTGACTGTGCATAATATTAAAAGTAGCCTCAGACTTCTCCAAAGTCATCGATATACAGCATGAAAGTCAAAGGCCCCAAATACTTTCCTGAAGAGATAGTGTTTTATGCAACAATGTGAGTCTGTAACAGGTGAAAGAATATTGTTTTACGTAATTGTTTCCTTAAAAGCACATGTAAAAAGACTGCACTCTAAGGAAAACAAGATAGACATAAAACATTGTTAACTTTTTTTTATATGGTAAATCAAATGTTAGCCAGAGAACTAACTTCATAAAAGGATGTAGTTTCGCTTTTCCACAGAACGGTTTGCTTCAGAGGCACAATAGGCGCCTTAAAATCCCACGTAATGGAGGCAGGCACGCCAGACGCAGATCCGAGACCTTTTACGAATATAGCCAGATGCAGGACTGAAACGTGTGGCGCCTCCCACAGCATCTACACAGCACATGTGGCAGATCTTGATTGCCGAATGTATAACTGATTGCCTTTGGTGTTCGACAAAAATGCCCTCGAATAATTGATTATTTCCATTTTGCCAGTGGTTAGCACGAAACATGTACCCAGCCGGAACACCGCCCGGCCAGCATCCACGAGCAGAAGTTCAGAGATCTCTCATACTCGCTGGATCAGGAAAGCCTGCAGTTTTATCTTCTTTTTCCTTGGGCCGGCGGGAGGGGGTGGGAAAGGATAAACCGCGACGGACGCACGGACGCTAAGCTCTCCCACCAACACCCAGGGGAGGCAGGATAAACAAGCCACACCGTCTGCTAAAATACTGATACGGCGCGCAGTTGTGTACTTATTTATAAAGCGGGGAAGAGTATGAACAAACCGGTCGTGTGCAACCGTTACCGCCGTATAAACCTGTAAACGGAATAGAAACTAAACCAATACAATATTTTATAACTGACAAACTCAGGTGTGCTTTCTGCTGTAGGAGGAAGTACGGTTGGTCGCGTGACGAGTTATCGTTGCGTTAAATGCGAAGTTCCTTCATATTTCAAGAATAAAAAACGAGAGCTGAAAATTTTTTCACCGATACGCCTTTCTGTCTTCAGTGACTCGAATGAAGGAGTGAAATGATACTCCTGGCGATAATTCGGTAGAAAATGCTTCCAAAACATGGAAATATTGTAAGACTTCTGTATGTGAAATATTCATAAAAAAAGGTACTATGTTTCAGCCACAAGCATTTTGTTTCATTCGGTTCGCATTTTAGAGTACCGGTTTAACAAAAATAGCAACTGAATAAACTAATTTCAGATACCACACTTTCCTTCATTCCTTCTTGGGGCCTTTGTCACATGGGATCGGCCGTGTTACTATTGATTTGGCAGTGTCAGTCGCAGAGGGTGGCCAGATGCCCTTCCTGCCCCCCCCCCCCCCCCCCGGGTGGAATTAGCGTACCCCAGCTGTCTGCGTCTAATGTAAGCCATGGAATAGTGCGAACGTTTACAAATGTCTGTGAGTCGTGTAACTGAGGCGGAACGTGGGCACCAGCCCAGTATTCACCTAGCAGAGTGTGAAAAACCGCCTAAAAACCATATTCAGACTGGCCGGCATACCGGCCCTCGTCGTTAATCCGCTGGGCTGATTCGATCCAAGGTCTGGACACCTACCAGAGTCCAGGAAGCACCTCATTAGCGCTCTCGACTACCCTGGCGGGTAAATATCACACTATTAATGTTAAAAAGTTCTCTATTAAAACAAGTTTGTGAGCCACAAAAATGAGCAAATTTTACGTACGTGTCGTAATCCTACTTATGTTACAAAAACCAGCAACAGTCTGCTTATATTCGCGGTAATTAACATTCTATCCTATGGCAAAATGTCAGCTAATAACTTGATACTAAAGAGATCCATTGAAACTGTTTGCTGTGCGGTGGAATTAGGACTGCTAGTGGGGATAATCATATTATTAATTGTTTTGCAACGTCTGGTACGAGGGCGTGCTCAGAAGTGTTACCATATATTGTATACTGTATATAGTATACAGTATACAGTATTTTATTAAAGTATGTAGCATATATTGTGCAAGGTGACTCAACTTGGTCCTACCAAAAGGCTTTATGCAACCCACAATGGATTCAAAAACTATGCGCGAGATTGTCATATTATCTCGTTCTCCATGTACAAACTATTAGTAGTACAGAAAAAATGAACAGAACCCTTTTTGTAGGAAAGTTAATGAAGTCAAATTTTGTACTGGAATACGCTTCTCCATAGGCCAAAGTTTTCGCATTATTCAAGAAAAACGCGTTTGAAGATCACTTTTATAAGTTTTTCTTGTATAATGCATCCCTTGACAAAATTTAATTGTATTAAATTTCCTACAAAAATGTCCTGTTCATTTTTTCTGTAGGATTAGTAGTTTGCACGTATCAAGTGAGAGACTATGAAAATATTGCGTGTGGCATTTGAAGGAGTTGCTGGTTGCATAAAATCCATAGGCAGGGGCAGCTGAATCACCCTCTGTAGTCTCAATAGTATATAATATACATGGAAGGGCGTGCTGAAAAGTAGTGCCTCCGAATTTGTTATGTGAAAACTCGGAAAGCTTTTGAAGCAAAACAAACGTTATTAACATTCTACATATTTATTCTTCATGTCTACCTATTTATTTCTCAACGTAATCACCCTGACAATGAACGCATATCTCCCAATGAGATACCATTTGGTTGGTACCGTAACTGTATAATGTATGGCTTTGTTGATGGAGCTACAACCTCACCTCTGCTTGCACCACTTTATCACTACCAAAGTGACGTATACGCTACAATTCGGAGCCCTCGAAGGTGTTCTTTAAGTTCTGGAAACATATGAAAATTGGATGGGGCCAAGTCGGAACTGTACGGAGGATGATCGATGACAGTGAACCCAAGCCGTCAGACTGCTGCAGATGTCACACAGGAGGAGAGGTTGCTCCACGTGTGGACAAACTCTTCGAATTCGTGCTAGCAGTTTTTCTGAGAGATTACAGCACGCTGTTTCTCACGCACAGAGATAGTTACATTACACACCGCCATGTTACACGCTACAGTTCGGAGCCCTCTAGCGTCAGCTAAGCGGGAAAGTAGACTGCGCTATATCAAGACACGTAACACCTCAACCGATATTGAAAACAGAATAAGAAAATAGGAGGCCTTACTTTTCAGCATGCCCCCGTAAATCGTTGCTTCGCCAGGTCAGATTGATCGAACTCATTATTGGTTCCGGGTCGTAGAAGAAATAGGTAACTGTCACAAGGCGCAGTAACTGTACACATGTTTTCAGCATATACTGAAAGACTAGTGTTCAGCAAGTCACTGTTTTTCTTTGTCACGGTGTGAGGACTCTATGATGAACTTATTCTCAAATTAGTGCAATGCAAGGTATTCCCCTCATTTAATGATCACGTAATTTGGGAGAACTGTCTTTTCCTTGAACGAAGGCTGACGACTCTTTGCATTGTTATAAGCTGGCTAGCATGGAGAGCTGCATCAAACCAGTCTCAGGACTGAAGACAATAACAACAACAACAACAAGCTGGCTAGAAAGAGAAGAAGATGGAGATAAACAGGATAGGGAGAGAAGGAGTTTGACAGAGAAAGGGGGAGGACGACGTAGAGAGAGAGAGAGAGAGAGAGAGAGAGAGAGAGAGAGAGAGAGAGAGAGAGAGAGGGGGGGGGGGGGGGCTGGGGAGGAGGATATGGACAGAGAAAAATGGGAGGAGTGAGAGGCGTAGGTGGAAGGTGGAATATGGAAAGGAGAAGTGGGCACCTGGAAAAGGAAAAGGATCTGTGGAGGCTGGTGGAAGACGGAGGGGGTGGGAGGAGGGAAGTGGAAGACGGATTGGATGGGAGGAGGGAATAAACAAAAACATGTATAAAGTCAGATATTCAGCTGGTTACTAAATAAAGCGTTAAAGAAAAGGAAGCGTAATAGAAGAAAGATGATGGCGATTACTTATGGGCACAATCAAAGGGAAAATTATGATTTATAATGCCCACAGAATGAATCTTTCAGTTTGCAGCAAAACGTGCGTTGTTTTGAATCTTCCTGACAAAACTATGTACCAAGATCTAGCAGAGCAGAGCAATAACAAATAGCACAAAGATCCGGCTAGTTTAAACACTCGTGATTTCTGTCTTCTTTTATGGTTGCGAAACATTGACACCCAAGACCAGAGACCAACAGCGCATTGATGCATTTGTACTTTGGTGCTGGCGTAGGATGCTACACATAAAATGGACCGAAAGAAGAACAAATGTGCCCATTATTGAGCAACCCGATATCTCCAGACGCCTTTCTTTTCGAGTCCCCGAAAAAATTCTCCAGTTCTTTGAAGCAATTGTGAGAAGGAAAAAAATCTAGAGAAAATAACCTTACAAGGAAAGATCGAGGGCACGAGACCAAGAGGAAGAGCAGCGAGCAGATGGATGGATCAGATCAAGAAGATCTCCAGTCTACCTCTTCAGCAGGCACTAAGAGAAGCTGACAACCGTCCAGGATGGAGACGTTTGGTTCATGCGGTCAGGACGCTCAGATATGAGCACAACAACTCATAATGAAGACCTAACCAGAGCCCGAAACCATAACCTTGCCCAAAGATTCTGCGAAATGGAATTCATCTGGCCTGCGGAAAGTCTGTCGACTAAGAATGATTACGCGTTGCAACATCGCCGCTCTCGATTGTCGACTGTCGAGTATTGGAGTCTTGCCTCACAGGGCGGTCGAGCAGTGGACATCCTGTGGACGCGGTCAGTCCGCCACGAGAGCCGGCTGAAGAGTTGTGGTCCGGCCTGGGCTGGGCTGGCCTGGGGTGACACCCCGCAGGATGGCGAGCGGCGACAGGAAGCCGCCAGATGGACGCAATCATCCAATCTGTGCCACCCCGCGACCTAGTTGACACACATTACGGTCCCCAGCTGACCCGGTCCGTCTGCTCTCCTCTCTATAGTCAGCCGGGGCTGCAGCGAACCGCCCGCTCAAGGACCCACTTCCCTGAGGCGAGCCAGTCAAGAGCACAAAATTACTCTGCACCTACGAGGGATATTCCAGAATTCCAGAAGCAAGGGCCCTTCGTTCATTATATATATATATATATATATATATATATATATATATATATATATATATATATTCGTCAGAAAAGCATTTACTGGTTGTTTCCTACGAAATTATATACAATCGTACCTCACTTCTAAGCACTTTTCGCATCGTTACACTAGGTTCTTTAACGCTTCTGCATAGAAGATCTCCACCAGGGAACTCAGCCAGTCTATAATCGTGGTTCCGAGCTACTCGTCATTGCCAATCAAGGCATAATTTCACGAGAAAGGAATGGTAATCATCACCGAGTGCGAGGTTGAGACTTTAGAGTGGTGGCCGTCAGGTACCCACCGGAAATGCTGACTCTTGTCGCTGGTAGGGCAGTAATGTGTACACATGTATTTGCACACATTTTGCGAGATCCATGAGAACCGCGTAAATAATGGCTCGTCCAACATGAGGAAACTCCTTGCCCATACAATCAATCGACAGTCCTGAACAGATCGTAATTTTCAGTCCGCTTGTTTCGCGACTTTATCGGCCCGAACACCGAGCCTCTCAAAGTCCTGACACCAGTTTTTGAACTTCATTTCACTCTTTACTGCAAGCCCTTAAATTACCCACAACTCCTAATGAATTTTAGATTCTGTAGATAGTTTTGTACACAAAAATCTAACTACAGCACGCACTTCGCACATGATGGGAACAGAGATTTTGTTGTTGCTCTCACCCTCAATCAAAAGGCAACTGAATCAAAACAATTATTTTTGTGGATTCTTAAACAATAAATAAATGGCACTGCATTCGTGCAATTTCTGTTCTGAAGACACCAACAATTAAATAATATAACCGAACGAATCTTATTTTTCGAATACGCTTCGTACACGTGAGCTCTGCAAACCAGCCTGTAGTCCGTTGCTGAGGGTAATTCGAACAAATACTAGGGCTACTCAGAAACTAACTTACGTTTCAGAATAAAAAAATTGGTGCGAGTACGACCTGCGCACTGAGGGCTCCGAACAAACTTAATTATCCCAAAAACCGAGAATGTCTACGAATTTTGCCTGTTAGTGACATTGATACTGTAAATACGTCGGTATCGGGAATTCCAAGACTTTCGAGAGTATTCAAATTTTTGAAGTTGAATAACAAATTACGAAAGACATTTTTATGTGATATAATGCCATATTAAAAATTTTAGGTTTTTTTACTTAATCTTTACTGCGAAATCTTACACTTGCCATATTTCATGGTTCTATGTCAACGGGAAATACAGTACAGGATTCGACGATTGTGTTTTCGAGTATCAAAATACGCGACATAAATCACCAAATCTTTTGATCGCATTGTCTTAAAAGCTTCAGTTTTGGCACCGCCAAGATACCGTAGAGCTTAGTGCTTCGAATAAATTTCAACTTCACCCGTTGCTGAGGAAAACAGCTTTTAAAAGGCTAATAACAGACTGACTCTGGGTTCCGTTTGCACCGATTGTGGTACGGAACATATTTTATTACTTGCATTTGAAAGGCACATTGTCCAGCTATTTGTCAACATAATCACCGTATAAATTAAGAAACTTATCTTGACGGTATACCAGCTTTTAAATATCATTGTCTGTACTTGTGGACACAAGTGAAAATCGCTTTGAGCGAGGTCCGGAGAGTAGTCGTGTTTGGATGGCTGTGTTGGGTCGTGTGTTGTCACTAAGAAAAAGAAACTTTGAAAACAACTTTCCTCGGCGCTTATTTTGTATAGCTCTTTTTAGTTTCTTTAATGTTTCACAATGTCTTTCACTATACAGTTTTTCGCCACTGTCAAGGAACTCCACAGGAGCACACCTTCTCTGCTCCGAAACACAGTCACCATGATCTTTCTTCATGACAATGTCTGAGAACTTGTGTGACGCCACGTCGTTTCCAAACACGGTAATAAGTTAGAAAGAAATTTTGCAGTTGGCCTCAACTTTTTTTTTTTTTTGCGAACGAAAACCTAATCACTAACCGCACCTCACATCTCGCTGGAATTTCTATTGTACTTATTTTAAACATTCACAGCGAACAAAGAAGAGGCAACACCTACCGCAAACGGTCGGAACACTACAGGTAAGGATTCAGTAGACGCTCCAACATCAAGACGGCAACGCCAACGACATCTCTCGCCACGGACGTCGAAACACTCTCTGAATAGTCCTCGTACTTGCGGTCGTTTCTCCTCTGGTAACCCGAAAATTATGTGGTTCACGCAGTGATGCAGCATTGTTACATCTGCCTTTGCTTTGATAAATGTTGACGTCATTTGATACACAGATGACATGAATGCTGGTCACAGGAAGGTATTGGCTGTTAAATACTGTGTGTTAGTGGTTACTCGCCGTGCACAATGTTAGCCATATTATTTGTATTCAGTGTGTATTTTTATCATATAATACGATAATTGTTCTATAAGACCGAAGTAAGTCTTTTAGACGCTGGAATGTCACAGACAAGCCGGATGTATTGTAACAAGTAAGTAAGGTTCTCAAATACGTAATGACTTCTCGTTCCTATGCCCTGCGCTGTATGATATGAACGCTTTATTAATTTTCATTTCAGCATGCACTTAGGAATGGCTAAAAAGCTGAAATAATGATCGTGTGAAACAAACAAACAACAGTCAAATGGCAGAAATTTCATACAAAAGAAACTCTAGGCACAGAGAATGTCTGTTACAGTGCTATCTATCGAAAACAGAGAACACAAGGAAAAATGGAAGCTTTCATTCTGTTTGACACGTGAGAGAATGCCGTTAGGCTTACAAATAATGAATTATGCCGTCATCTGTAAGTACCTTTCCGTTTTATTATAAAAACTTCGGTGGGCTGTTTTTAAATCTATAACGTATAAGTTTAAACGGTAACCGTTATGCGCGGACGAATAAATCGTGTAATATTTCAGGACACCCACTGATAATTCGTTGTAAAAAGGACTAAACACGTATGGGTACACAAGTTAAATAAAAAAAACTTTATGTACAGCATACAAAGGGGGTTTTCATTTGAACTACTGCAATTTAGCCCGTATTTATTTCTTGACAGACCTGTATTTTCCAACCGTGACATCAACTCTCAATACTATAAAATTGTGAGGATGAAAAAAGCTTTTCTGTTCCGTCTTAATACCAGATTTGATTTTTCCAATACGGCATGAATAGTTTTTGCCGTAAATATGTCGCAACAGCAGTCGTTAATAAACACGATTTTCATGTCCCTTTAACTTTTGAACGCATTTGATTCAATAACTACCCAGATACTCGGCTATGCATACAGGTATGCACGTAAATCACAAACGCTGTGAGGAAACTATCGCTAACTGCACTGCAAATGTATTATCTGACCAGTGCAGCAACAGCGCCCCCCAGCAAGCGCCGCCAGGGTTGCTCCAGGTCGTGGCAGCGAAACGGAGGCGCCGGACGCGTTGGTGCAGTGTTACGTGTCGGGCCGGTTCGATCCGGGCGCCTACATAATTCACTGGTACTGACGGCTGCAGGATATTGATGAACAAGCCACTGGATGCAACCACCCCGTCCCCCTTCTCCAGAAATACACACCCGACAGACAGGCCGATCTACCAGTCTACTAGGTGACGTTTCTGTCCAGTTGCGGAGGTCAGGGCAGACGCGAGAATACTCCGGTGTTAATAGCGAGGGTAGATTGAAGACTATATAACGATGAAACATGTCTACAGTGGTTTAATCATTTCAGGCATCAATTTTTTCTGGAGGAACGACTTCTTTTAATGCTCTAATGTTATTAGGCTATTTTTTTAAGGATTCGAGAAGTAAGATTTATACAAATATGCGCATCCGATTCCAAAACATACGAGGGGAGCTCAATGAGCATTGCAACAATTTTTTTTCTGAAATTAGCTTTGATTTCTTCAGGGCTCCAATAGACCATATTATTTCCCACTCTTTTGGCTACGAAATACTGTTTTATAAACATAATCTCCGTCCAAAGCGACGGCCTTACGCCACCTAACTGGGAGGGCCTCTACTCTATATCCACGTGGTACCACTCTACGCCGGCCGCATTGGCCGTGCGGTTCTAGGCGCTTCAGTCCGGAACTGCGCGACTGCTACGGTCGAAGATTCGAATCCTGCCTCGGGCATGTGTGTGTGTGATGTCCTTAGGTTAGTTAGGTTTAAGTAGTTCTAAGTTCTAGGGTACTGATGACGTCAGATGTTAAGTCCCATAGTGCTCAGAGCCATTTGAACCACTCTACTGGTCGACGTCGGAGTGAACGTCTTGCTGCATGAATAGCCTCTCCTCCCCTACCCATCCCCCCCAAATCTATCACGTATGGCTTCCCACGGAGTGTATCCTTCACTGGGTAAAACACATGGAAGCCGGAGGGTGCGAGACTTGGGCTGTAGGGTGGATGACGAAGAACGGTCCAATGAAGATATGTGAGCCCCTCTCGGGGTGCGCACAATTGTGTGAAGCCTGGAGTTGTCATCGAGGAGGAGGAGGAGGTGGAGGAGGAGGAGGAGGTGGAGGAGGGCTTCGTTTGCATTTTTGTAGCGACGAACTCGTTAAAGCCGTTTCTTCAGTTTTCTGAGAATAGCACCGTACACTTAAGAATTGTTCGTTGAACTATGAGGGAGATCAGATTAACTCCTTCAGAGTCCCAGAAGAACGTCGCCATAGCTTTACAACCTGAGGCTGCGGCTTTGAACTTTTTCTTCGGTGGAGAGGTGGTGTGGCGCCACTTCGTGGATCACCATTTTGTTTCCGGTTCGAAGTGATGTTTCAAGTTTTCGACAAAAAATTGTCAAGATCAGCCTCGTAAGGCGTAAGACATTCCGCACTGATGGCCCTACGTCGCTCTTTATGGTCTTCTCGTAGGCAGGGAGGAACACAGTGGGCACACACCTTCGAGTACCCAATTGGTGGACGTGTGTGCCAGCACTGCCAATAGAGACGTCCACTTGTGCATCTACATCTACATTTATACTCCGCAAGCCAATCAACGGTGTGTGGCGGAGGGCACTTTACGTGCCACTGTCATTACCTCCCTTTCCTGTTCCAGTCGCGTATGGTTCGCGGGAAGAACGACTGCCGCAAAGCCTCCGTGCGCGCTCTAATCTCTCTAATTTTACATTCCTGATCTCCTCGGGAGCTATAAGTAGGGTGAAGCAATATATTCGATACCTCATCCAGCAACGCACCCTCTCGAAACCTGAACAGTAAGTTACACCGCGATTCAGAGCACCTCAATTGCAAAGTCTGCCACTTGAGTTTGCTGAACATCTCCGTAACGCTATCAGGCTTACCAAATAACCCCGTGACGAAACGCGCCGTTCTTGTTTGGATCTTCTCTATCTCCTCTGTCAACCCGACCTGGTACGGATCCCACGCTGATGAGCAATACTCAACTATAGATCGAACGAGTGTTTTGTAAGCCACCTCCTTTGTTGATGGACTACATTTTCTAAGGACTCTCCCAATGAATCTCAACCTTGCACCCGCCTTACCAACAATTAATTTTATATGATCATCCCACTTCAAATCGTTCCGTACGCATACTCCCAGATATTTTACAGACGTAACTGCTACCAGTATTTGTTCCGCTATCATATAATCATACAATAAAGGATCCTTGTTAATATTAATTCGCAATACATTACATTTGTCTATGTTAAGGGTCAGTTGCCACTCCCTGCACCAAGTGCCTATCCCCTACAGATCTTCCTGCATTTGGCTGCAACTTTCTAATGCTGCAACTTCTCTGTATACTACAGTATCATCCGCGAAAAGCCGCATGGAACTTCCGACACTATCTAGTAGGTCATTTATATATATTGTGAAAAGCAATGGTCCCATAACACTCCCCCGTGGTACGCCAGAGTTTACTTTAACGTCTGTAGACGTCTCTCCATTGAGAGCAACATGCTGTGTTCTGTTTGCTAAAAACTCTTCAATCCAGACACACAGCTGGTCTGGTATTCCGTAGGCTCTTACTTTGTTTATCAGGCGACAGTGTTGCATTACTTGTTGAGAACCCCTCGTACTTTGTAGACAGTTGTGTACACTGAGTCTCACTCAACACTGAGATCCTTGTAGACCAAAAATGTTATTTACATCATGCAGTTCTCTTCAGTTCACATTTAAAACTTACTTTTATTTTCGCAACCTTGCAGCGTTGTTTCACGCACAAAGTAACCGATGTTCACTTTCGAGGGTGATGTATATATGTCGGAATGTCGTGCAGGCTGTACTGACATGCAGCGTAGGAAGCACAAACTCTATGGAGTGGAACCTTTCTGTCCGTACAGGTCTAATGGGTTGTCGAGTTACATAATTTAACACTGAATCTGCCGCGATTCCAACGTCCGATCGGTAAATACAGGTGTCGAGTCACGTGGGGCCCGTAGCACCGATAAACTGCGGAGTCTCATTCAGCAATACGTACTCATATGTTTTTTGAAACTTGTTATTCTACTTCGAAAATATGTGTAGGTAATCCATAATAAAATTTTGTTGAACTAATATAGTCACTAACATAAAAAATTGTTCAAATGGCTGTTAGCACTATGGGACTTAACATCTGAGGTCATCAGTCCCCTAGACTTAGAACTACTTAAACCTAACTAACCTAAGGACATCACGCACATCCATGCCCGAGGCAGGATTCGAACTTGCGACCGCTGCAGCAGCGCGGTTCCGGACTGAAGCGCCTAGAACCGCTCGGCCACATCGGCCGGCTCACTAACATAAGCCAAATATTCTTGTCTCTCAAACTTTATTCGATCAATAAGATGAATATTAGTTAAGACAATAAAACTACCCATTACATTTATATATCAGTTCCATTCGCACAGGGAGGAAACAGGAACCGCTGTTCAGACAAGTAAATAGTTAAATTCTTTGTGGTCTTTGCAGGAAAGGTAGTGTCAACTGGATGAAGTGAGTACGTAAATACACTCCTGGAAATTGAAATAAGAACACCGTGAATTCATTGTCCCAGGAAGGGGAAACTTTATTGACACATTCCTGGGGTCAGATACATCACATGATAACACTGACAGAACCACAGGCACATAGACACAGGCAACAGAGCATGCACAATGTCGGCACTAGTACAGTGTATATCCACCTTTCGCAGCAATGCAGGCTGCTATTCTCCCATGGAGACGATCGTAGAGATGCTGGATGTAGTCCTGTGGAACGGCTTGCCATGCCATTTCCACCTGGCGCCTCAGTTGGACCAGCGTTCGTGCTGGACGTGCAGACCGCGTGAGACGACGCTTCATCCAGTCCCAAACATGCTCAATGGGGGACAGATCCGGAGATCTTGCTGGCCAGGGTAGTTGACTTACACCTTCTAGAGCACGTTGGGTGGCACGGGATACATGCGGACGTGCATTGTCCTGTTGGAACAGCAAGTTCCCTTGCCGGTCTAGGAATGATAGAACGATGGGTTCGATGACGGTTTCGATGTACCGTGCACTATTCAGTGTCCCCTCGACGATCACCAGTGGTGTACGGCCAGTGTAGGAGATCGCTCCCCACACCATGATGCCGGGTGTTGGCCCTGTGTGCCTCGGTCGTATGCAGTCCTGATTGTGGCGCTCACCTGCACGGCGCCAAACACGCATACGACCATCATTGGCACCAAGGCAGAAGCGACTCTCATCGCTGAAGACGACACGTCTCCATTCGTCCCTCCATTCACGCCTGTCGCGACACCACTGGAGGCGGGCTGCACGATGTTGGGGCGTGAGCGGAAGACGGCCTAACGGTGTGCGGGACCGTAGCCCAGCTTCATGGAGACGGTTGCGAATGGTCCTCGCCGATACCCCAGGAGCAACAGTGTCCCTAATTTGCTGGGAAGTGGCGGTGCGGTCCCCTACGGCACTGCGTAGGATCCTACGGTCTTGGCGTGCATCCGTGCGTCGCTGCGGTCCGGTCCCAGGTCGACGGGCACGTGCACCTTCCGCCGACCACTGGCGACAACATCGATGTACTGTGGAGACCTCACGCCCCACGTGTTGAACAATTCGGTGGTACGTCCACCCGGCCTCCCGCATGCCCACTATACGCCCTCGCTCAAAGTCCGTCAACTGCACATACGGTTCACGTCCACGCTGTCGCGGCATGCTACCAGTGTTAAAGACTGCGATGGAGCTCCGTATGCCACGGCAAACTGGCTGACACTGACGGCGGCGGTGCACAAATGCTGCGCAGCTAGCGCCATTCGACGGCCAACACCGCGGTTCCTGGTGTGTCCGCTGTGCCGTGCGTGTGGTCATTGCTTGTACAGCCCTCTCGCAGTGTCCGGAGCAAGTATGGTGGGTCTGACACACCGGTGTCAATGTGTTCTTTTTTCCATTTCCAGGAGTGTATGTCAGGACTATACCACACAGTGGTTAGGAAAAACTCATCTAACAAGGGAACCACCCCATCGCACCCCCCTCAGAATTAGTTATAAGTTGGTACAGCGGATAGGCCTTGAAAAACTGAACACAGATCAATCTAGAAAACAGGAAGAAGTTGTGTGGAACTATGAAAAAATTAGCAAAATATACAAACTGAGTAGTCCATGTGTAACATAGGCAACATCCAGGTGGGTGTAAACCCATGAGCACCGTGGTCCCATGGTTAGCGTGTGCAGCTGCGGAATGATAGGTCCTTGGTTCAAGTCTTCCCCGGGAGAAAATTTTAATTTTTTAACTTCAGACAATTATCAAAGTTCAGGCACTAACATATAATCAACTTCGCTGTCCAAAATTCCAGGACATGTTCAGATTTGCTTGGACATATGCAGGATTTGACGGTCTACACACGGAAAAATTTGAAAACGTTAAAAACATATGTTTTGACAGAGCACAGACAAAACTGTGCGACTGTGAAACTGTTGCATTCATTTGTTGCAGTTTATGTGACAAACTCTTATGTTTTCACACTTTTTTGGGAGTGATTATCACATCCACAAGAAAACCTAAATTGGGCAAGGTGGAAGAATCTTTTTACCCAGTCACCAAGTGTACAAGTTAGGTGGGTCGACAACATATTCCTGTCATGTGACGCACATGCCGTCACCAGTGTAGTATAGAATATATCAGACGTGTTTTCCTGTGGAGGAATCGGTTGACGTATGATCTTGCAATCAAATGTTTTCGGTTTCCATTGGACAGGCACGTCCTTTCGGCTACTAATCGCACGGTTTTGGGGTGCGGTCGCAAAACACAGACACTAAACTTATTACACTGTACAGAGACGTCAATGAACGAACGGACAGATCATAACTTTGCAAAAATAAAGAAAGTAAACTTTTCACTCTAGGGAAGAATTGAACCAAAAACCTCTCGTTCCGCAGTTGCTCACGCTAACCACGGGACCACGGCGCTCCTGAACTTGGACTCTCCTAGATGTTGCCTATCTTGCACATGGACTACTCAGTTTGTATATTTTGCTTAGTTTTTACATAGTTCCACACAACTTCTTCCTGTTTTCTCGATTGATCTGTGTTCAGTTTTTCAAGGCCTATCCACTGCGCCAACTTATAACTAAATCTGAGGGGGGTGCAATGGGGAGGTTCTCTTGTAAGTAGAATTTGGCAATAGGTTAAATATCAACGTACGAATGAACATTTTACAAAACTGCTTGGAAACAAATTCGATAACATACTGTAAAGCAACACTGTGACTAAACATAACACTGAAAAAAGCGAAAAGGGTCTCAAAACCAACACTGAGGTTATCACTAATCGCAATTCAAACGAATAGATGTCAGATTATAAGTATATTCTGGTTGTCCGTTTTTGTCGCTTAGCGACTTACGTCGTTTGCTGCGAAGGTAACGAACGACTTATTGTTAACAAAAAATGCAAAGCCAACAGCCGCTGTAACTTCCTTGCAGATTAAAAGTGTGTGTCCGACCAGGACATGAGCGTGCGACCTTACCATTCCGCGGGCTAGTGTTTGACCGACAAAGCTGTCTTTTATTTTCTTTTGACTAAATCTTTGATTGTACTGATAGTCAATGAATTACGAGGTTTTACAAATGTAATTCATATATTAACTATCAACAGTATATGCTTCACGCCCGTGCATCCGCTAGCACCGTACCAGTTGCAAAGTAGTGATGAAATAGTCGTCTGAAAAACTAATACCTTCAAAAAAAAATTCGAAATGTCTTCACAACGGGGAGTGGTGTTTGTTGGTTTTTTGACATAATACGTTTCTTTCATATCTACACCAACATATACAGGGGGTTAGGGGTGTTACGTGCAGATACTTTTATTGGAAACTGAGGACAGTGTCCTGAACAACGTTAAACCAGTATTTACTTCATTTGCGGACTAATGATTATAACTATTAAGAGCAGTATGGTTTTATGTTCGTTAGTACCTCCAAGTACATGTGACAAGAGCAAGCCGTTAATGTTCATTTTCCTCTGGGCAGCAAGTCAGGTGCTTTTTTAAGTTATTGGCATTTGGGATGTGTCAATACAGCCATCTCAATAGTGGAATGTTATTTCTGATGATACGAACTTATGGACAACAGAACACTCAGTCTCCAAACGGAGAAAATCTCCCATCCGGTCGGAAATCGAACACAGACTTTTCGGTTAGCAATCCAGAGCGCTGACAGCGCAGCTACTGAGGCGGGCAGAGGTCACGTGTCCAAATCTGAAGGTGTGGCTGCAAACTGTTAGTCTACACTGACAAGCGTGCTCCACGTAGTGGTGCAGTTACAACTATGCAGAAAAAAATCAGGCAGAAAATCTGACACGTGCTTACAGGAAGACTCAGGTACAGAGTGAAAACAACTAACACACTGAAGCGGGTACATATTAAGGTATCAATGTTCACAATATGTGCACTTATACCCCTAGCACACTGTTCATTCCAAAAGCCACCCTGCAGTGGCAGTTTTGTCTGTTCCTTTTGCGTGTTGAGAGAGGGGAAAAATGCCTATCTATATGCCTCTTTAAGCGCTCTAATGCTCCTCCTTTCCTGTCCGATGCCCTGTATCCAGCTAATGAAGGAGAAGGGTCGGTAATAGCTGGTAAACCTCCAATTTCGTGGAGAACCATCCATACAGGTTCCTTTAAATTCTTTGCATCAAACGTGTAGGGGTGAAAGCTCACATCATGGGCGACGAAACTGAGTTATTTTCAAAAAGAAAACCATAAGAATGAGAGTTACTAAGACGAGAAACATATTTTAGAAGTGAATCAGAAACTACGATTTTGCTCGGCCTACCGTGTTTCGCACGGAACAGATGATTGGAAGGTAGACAACACACGTTGCATACGCACGTTGCAGAGTGCCTATATCGGCGCTTATCAGGGCCATGATCAGTCGTAAACGTACAGATTCCAGGAAATCTAAGCGAACACTGCGTCCCGAACAAAACTTGTCACCCATTATGTGACTTATCACCCCTGGACATTTGATGTAATTACTGTGAAATACCCTGCATATAGGTCATTATTACGATGGGGACGCCACTTCTGAAGACATTTTGAAGCAACTGCCAGCCCTCAACCACCTTCCGCCAAGGAGAAATACGTGTACCACTTCTGCCTGCGTCTAGTGTTATCGCATGGTCAAATGTGACTTCGTTTTCCAAAGTTTTTGTGCGTCGTCTAACTAAGGTGGGACGCGAGAACCAGCCCGGTATTCACCTAGGTGGAGGTGGCAAACCGCCTCAAATCAGGTCGCCGCACCGGTCCCTGTCGTTAATCTGTGAGGTGGATTCGATCCGAGCCCACCGTGCCTCCCCAGTCTCAGAAGCTGACACCTTAACGCACTCGTCTATCCCGACGTGCTGTGTTCCGTAGTACCTCTCATCTTATTCTCATGATCTGTGTGAGAGCTGTAGGACGATGGCGGCAAATGGTCGCACTGTCTACTTCGAATGCAGGCTTTCTAAATTTACAGCCGCATGGGATTAGCCGAGCGGTTTAAGGCGCTGCAGTCATGGACTGTGCGGCTGGTCCCCGCGGAGGTTCGAGTCCTCCCTTGGGCATGGGTGTGCTTGTTTGTCCTTAGGATAATTTAGGTTAAGTAGTGTGTAAGCTTAGGGACTGATGACCTTAGCAGTTAAGTCCCATAAGATTTCACACACATTTGATCATTTTTTTCTAAATTTACATAACAAGGTTTCGCGATAATTACAGCTTTCTTCCAAGGATTTCCGTTTATTTTCGCCGAGTATTACTATATGTTTTAGACTTTTATTACTTATACTGATCTATCACGATCCTAGAGGCAGCAATGGTACAACTGCCTGATTCTATGTGACTCATGTATAGTATTCTCCAGAATCAAGATGAATACGTTACAGGCCGAATAGCGAAGGAATAACTCAACGAAAATGAACAACGAAGTTCTAACGGTGTTGCTGAAAATGGAGCTTTTTCCCCACAAGTCAACAAGCAGAAAGCAACCATTTGTATATGCAGATATGCTCCAGCCGCAAATGCAAACCACTATCCACGCACCATTATGCTACCCTTCATGTACCCACTAGACGAGTTTACATTCTGTTTCCCCTGTACGTGGCATTTGCAGCCAGTGTAATAGTGGTTTCTCGCTAGCGAATAACGCAGGTATCCAACCACAGACGTCCGCAAAGAGGGGCGGGGGCGGGTGCGGCGTGGTAAGAGGCAGAAGATCATCCCGAAATCTAGGATCGATTTTTTTTACTCATTTCAGAATTCCTATGTATTTCAAGAAACGATTTTGTCTGATTCCACTAAGTCACAGATTTGCCACTGCCGAAATGCAAAGGGAGACACTGTGGCTTTGTTAAACACTACATTGTTTGGTTATCAGGTTGTTCATGAGAAATTATAGTGTTTTCTTGTCGTGACGAGGTTTCTTTTTTTTTTTTTCTTCATCTTGAAGAAGTGAACGTTGGAAGAACATTACTGAAACAGGGTACCGTATCTTTATTCTGTCGCTTCCTTGTACAGCCCTTAATAACCTACAGACAGGACCAGTTCCAACACCCAGCAGGGTACAAACATGGCTGCTATATACCTTCCAGATACACGTCAGCAATTCCTAAAAGAACGGCCCTTTCGCGTGCTGCACATCTCGACAATACTTTTGTCGTTGACCTTTTCAAGGCTTGCTGATATCTGATTCAGTGTTACACGGTAGAGCGATTGTAGGAGCGCATGGAGAATCCACTGCTCTCTTCAGCAGCTGGCGCACGACGCTTCTCCGGTTACCTTTATGTGGGTTCCTGGCCATGTCGGTATCCCTGGGAGAGCTGCAGATGCCGCGGCCAAGGCTGCGGGCCTCCAGCCTCGGACAGCTTCTTGTTGTATCCCTTCATCTGATTTCAGCAGGGTCATTTGTCAGCGCATTTTATCGCTCTGGCATGTCGATTGGTCTACACTTACTGAAAACAAGCTTCGGGCCTTGAAACCTCTCCCCACGGCTTAGACGACTTCTTCACGCCCTTCTCGGCGGGAGGAGGTCGTTTTGGCCCGGTTATGGATTAGCCACTGCCGGTTCAGCCACCGCCATCTGCTGACGGCTGCGCTGGCGCCGTTCTGCCCATGTGGACAATTGCTGACGGTACTCCACATTTCAACGTCCTGTCCGAATTGTAATACACCGCGCATTGATCTTGGCCCGCCAGGTACTCAGGATGAAATTTTAGCGGATGACCCAGGAGCAGCTGCTCGCATTCTTCGTTTTATCCACTTCACAAACCTGTCTAAGGACATTTGATTATGCTGTTTTCTTTTAATCCCTTGCCTGTTAATGTGCCTTTCATAGTGTTGTCCTTTTTAGTTGCTGTTTTGCCATTGTGCCTCGCAGTGCTTTCATAATTTAGTCTGGTCGCTAATGACCACTGTAGTTGTGCGCCTAAAGAAAAAGAAAAAAAAAAGTGGAGAACACGATCATGCTGTGCTCTGAGTATACTGTACGTGTGGATCCAAATTCAAAATAAATACCAGTTTCTGTCCTGGATGAGAGGAAAAAATGGTGAAATATCAAGGTCGTGAAGCTGTAACGTCATTCTTAAATTACACTGCGCAACAAATTTAACTAATCGCTCTTTCTAAACTCCGTAATTGTCTCCCACTGTGACGCCGAAGTTTGAAATTTGACTCTGATGTACCTACCACCGTCCTCTGCAATGGTGCAAAAGCGTGGCACGCTGCGAAGTCACCCCCGTGTTCGGCGTCGCTTTCAACAGCAAACTGTCGACATATGTGGAAAAAAAAGGCCACAGCTTGGACGTTAATGTGAGCTGTAAGGTGGATTAATGATCTTACATTGGCATCAAATTTCACCAAAATCTGCCCATAGCCACAGTGGACGTGTCACGCGATGATAAAGTCGTCCACACTCCTCTTACTCAGATTCCACACCTTATTTTAAGATGTCTGCGACGGAGAGAACAGCGAGACCCAGCGTTGCAATCACGCTGTTTTCTTATGGGTTTCAGACACACCGTCTAAGAGCGCCAACGAAGCCATACCTTTTCCCAGGGCGTTGTTTCCTACATATTTCGCGGTCGAAAATGACAGTTCACAGTGCGATACCCAACAGGAAGATGTTCTTGACAACCTTTCACACTTCTGGTACCCTCGGATCTTTCAACCCCTTTCTAAGGCTGGTGTGTTGGTTAATCCACCCTAATCAACCAACTGCTGTTGAGCGGGAGGGCCGGGCCACGTAAGCAACATTCACACTTTATGACAACAACACTTTTATTAACTTTTCTTTGGCCAAATAAAATTTTATCTTTAAAATTCAAAATCCTTACGAGGACGGGCAACTGTCCTATTCAAACAACAACATTAATCTTTAACCAAGCATTAAGTGACTTGCAAGTTAATTAAATTCTATACACAGTAAAACTCCCAAAAAGAAGACTACAATAATGGATATCACAAATTTTTTTAACACAAAAAATTACCAACAAATACACCCCTTCGTGACACATTTTCAAAACAGGTGACGTTACATAGGCACGGGAAAATTCAAGTAGCAAAAGGGGAGCCTACTGGACCCAGACCAGAGGCGGCTAGACTCAGAGCCCACAGCAAGCCGGTGAGCTGGACAGCGTGCCGCACACAGTACACTATAACACACTCGAAAAAAAGGTCTTAGAGCCCGTGCTACTATACAGTTTCAGAGAAAAGAGGAGTAGGGGGGGGGGGGGGGGAAGAGAGAGAAAACGGCAAACATTAATTCCTCAAACGCAAAATAACTGCAATGTATAAAATAACAGCCTATTTCACGAACATTGAAATAAAATAGTCAAGGCTGAATCAATAACTAATGCCCTTGGCGTAACGTTAAAGGACGAGGGCGAATAGCATAATACCGAGTCAGCTTAGAATTTTAAACTGCACCAGTAGGTTAACATATGCTCACTGAAACTGGGGAGCTCATTTAAATTATCCCTTAACAGGATACTGATAAACTTAAACAGTCAAGTAAGGCTACCATTTCACTGTTTACGAGTGAACAAGTAATGTAATTAGATAACACAGAACGTACAGATTCAATGTTAAGCATGTGCTTTGAACCAACTATAACAACGTCCACACGGCTCACTGTACCAGGAAAAATATTACAGTTTCACCATACTGGGTACCAATTAATACACCTCGCGTACTCTGACTGTATCACATCACAAAATCCAGTTAAACCTTTAACCAAACACAATAACACGTGATTACTTAAACAGCACTAAATAGAGGGGACCTTTTGGTTGGCAAGACAACAGTTTCCATTCATGGCGCCGATACTTGGGAAGCAAGGATCAGTATAATATGCGCACCAAAAACATGACAAGCAATTCTCACCAAATCTTTTATAAAATCCTTTACAGATCCAAATCAGGGCCGCACGACTCGATTCGGGTAATGTTGCCGAGTCCAGTTCCCACACTACAAGCCAGGTTCGTTCTTGCAAACGCGTCAAACACACCACAACCTCTGCATCGTGTCCCGGCCTGCTCAACCACGCTCGCCTCCCATTCTCACGTGCTGTCCCCTCTCTAGCGCCACGCGCCCGTCGCAGCCAAAAGCCACGTCTAACGGCCGAGCCCAAAGATCACACCATGCCGACCCGATCCATCAATCGATACGAGCCGGCACGGCTCAGTTGGCATCCCAATTAAACTTGATCGCACCCCTATGGGTTGCAGCGTGACTGCGTGTACACACTGGAACCACTAGAGACCGTTTAAAATCACTCAAAGAAATTTGACGACGATCCGAAGCAGCATAGGGTAGTTATGCTTCTTTAGCTCTCCTATTTTCCGCCCTCCTGTAGCGTGACCACGCAAGAGTGGAACTTTAACATGCGCGCGAGTAAAACGCCAAACGTCCCTTCAACCCCCCCCCCCCCTTTCCCCCCATACACACACAACAATTCGCCATCACCCTCGGCGCCACCAACGCAGCTTTACTGAGCACGTTACAAACGTACGTGTCAAAGACTTGGAAACCAGTTCAGCCTGGCGGCTGCTCTAGCGCCTGAAGGTAGGTAAGCCCCATGCAAAGAGTGCATAAGGTGTTGACTAAGCCCCAAGCGCTAGAGCAGCCGCAGACTGATTTGGTGCCGAAATTTCTGAAGGTGCATTTCTTTTGTGTCTTTCACCAGGGGAAGCAAGGGAGTGGATGTTGTTCGGTAGCTGGTACCCTCTTTCTACAACACAACTGCACACATGTATTAACAGGATTCTTTATTTACCAGAACAAAAGGCCATTTTCCTTTAAACAAGTTGTCGTGGTACAAGCTCTTTCGTAATAGTCCACGTTAGCCTCACTGCTGGTGGAGGACAAGTCCCACTGTTTACACTACTCTTTCGTAGCCAGTGTCGTGAACTGACAGACAATTAGAATAGTGACTGACTGGTACTGAGACAGATTGACCGTCACTCACTGGGCCCTCCAGTCCGCAGCGGCGATCTAAATACTGGCGGTCAAGAGGGTGTTGGCGGCGCGTTGCTTGCGAATCTGTCTTTGGACTCTCTCCTGACAGGCGCGCTTGATTCAGCGCCTGCTACCGATCTTCTTGCAACATCTTTGCCGACTGGTGTGCTGGCAACATCTTACGTCAGCACAGTTTCTGAGGGGCTGTGACGCTTGTCTCATCGTGTGACACTTCCATGGTGGCGTGAAATTCGCTGAAAATGTGACGTAATTTAAACCACATTGCAGCTCACATGGATTTATGAGAGCTGCGACCTTCCTTCGCTTGTGCCACACCCGAGGGTGAAGCTGCAGCGCGCCACCCTTTTACGCCATTACAAAGGGAAGTTGTAGGCACATTTCATCCTAATTTCAAACTTCTGCTTCACAATGTGGAGACAGTAACAGGGTTTCGAAAACTGTTCCTTTAATTTTGTTGTGAATCGTATGTGGTTCTTAAGCCATACAGTGTGTAACCCATTATGACATTCAGAAACAGAACTATGGGTTCTGCAGCCCAACTGCCTTGGCTACACAATTACCTACGAAACCAGAGATACAAGGGCCATTTTGGTTCTGTCCAAGACTTTTAAGAGAGTGTTCTACTGACCAATTGGATCACTGTAATGTTTACTATTATATGAAATCATGTACTCCGAATATACCCTACTGGCCATTAAAATTGCTACACCACGAAGATGACGTGCTACAGACGCGAAATTTAACCGACAGGAAGAAGATGCTGTGATATGCAAATGATTAGCTTTTCAGAGAATTCACACAAGGCTGGCGCCGATGGCAACACCTACAACGTGCTGACATGAGGAAAGTTTCCAACCGATTTCTCATACACAAACAGCAGTAGACCAGCGTTACCTGGTGAAACGTTGTTGTGATGCCTCGTGTAAGGAGGACATGTGTACCACCACGTTTCCGACTTTGATAAAGGTCGGATTATAGCATATCGTGATTGCGGTTTATCGTATCGCGACATTGCTGCTCGCGTTGGTCGAGATCCAATGACTGTTAGCAGAATATGGAATCGGTCGGTTCAGGAGGGTAATACGGAACGCCGTGCTGGATCCCAATGGCCTCGTATCACTAGCAGTCGAGATGACAGGCATCTTATCCGCATGGCTGTAACGGATCGTGCAGCCACGTCTCCATCCCTGAGTCAACAGGGACAAAAACATCTGCACGAACAGTTCGACGACGTTTGCAGCAGCATCGACTATCAGCTCGGAGATCATGGCTGCGGGTACCCTTGACGCTGCATCACAGACAGGAGCGCCTGCTATGGTGTACTCAACGACGAACCAGGGTGCACGAATGGCAAAACGTCATTTTTTCGGGTGAATCCAGGTTCTGTTTACAGCATCATGATGGTCGCATCCGTGTTTGGCGACATCGCGGTGAACGCACATTGGAAGCGTGTATTCGTCATCGCCATACTGGCATATCACTCGGCGTGATGGTATGGGGTGCCATTGGTTACACGTCTAGGTCACCTCTTGTTCGCATTGACGGCACTTTGAACAGTGGACGTTACATTTCAGATGTGTTACGACCCGTGCCTCTACCCTTCATTCGATCCCTGCGAAACCCTACATTTCAGCAGGATAATGCACGACCGCATGTTGCAGGTCCCGTACGGTCCTTTCTGGATACAGAAAATGTTCGACTGCTGCCCTGGCCAGCACATTCCCCAGATCTCTCACCAACTGAAAACGTCTGGTCAATGGTGGCCGAGCAACTGGCTCGTCACAATACGCCAGTCACTACTCTTGACGAACTGTGGTATCGTGTTGAAGCTGCATGGGCAGCTGTCCCTGTACGCGCCATCCAAGGTCTGTTTGACTCAATGCCCAGGCGTATCAAGGCCGTTATTACGGTCAGAAGTGGTTATGGCCAGAAGTGGTTATGGCCAGAAGTGGTTATGGCCAGAAGTGGTTATGGCCAGAAGTGGTTATGGCCAGAAGTGGTTGTTCTGGGTACCGATTTCTCAGGATCTATGCACCCAAATTGCGTGAAAATGTAATCACATGTCAGTTCTAGTATAGTATATTTGTCTAATGAATACCCGTTTATCATCTGCATTTCTTCTTGGTGTAGCAATTTTAATGGCCAGTAGTGTACTAATGTGAGCTTACCATCATGGCATAATAGTAACCTACCTTGAAAAAAATATTGGACAACTCTCAAAGGTTTGAGATACAATAAGCTTAGCGTGATTACTGCCTAATTTATTTCTTGGGTTCGACAGGAACTCAAACCCAACTAATCACTTATATAAAAAATGGCGCTTTTGGAGTCTTGCCATCCCTTGGATAAGTTTTATAGATGTCTGTGTGTTCTACCTCGCATCGCGGAGACATGGTGCGGAACGCCGACTCGGTTGGAGAACTGAACTGGGAAGAGGACGAGGAGAACGGCTATAGGGCACATTCGCCAGCCGTATGAGCCGCCGTAAAACCTCATTAAGAGGCGCAGGCGAGCGGAAATCATTATCGAGCTGCGTTATTAAAAAACAGAGCGCGAGGAAGACTGGCGCTGTTTGTCACGTGCTCTTTGTGGCTCGACGCTCGCTGTAGAGGCAGGGAGCGCTCTAATTTATGACGTCACTTCGTCTTCTATTTCAGCTAGTAGCGAGAGATTTATATTGGTATGCCCACCACAATAGGTCTTTCGATACCTCCTCTGTCTCCACGGATATTTGCTGGCACACATGAGGTTGATTCTTTGGTGCGAGTATAATCGTGCCTGTAACTTGCTGCATCTTCGAGATCCTCGAAGTAACACGAAACACAGCGACTGTGTGTGCACCATTTTGTAATATGTACTATATAGGTACGGTGTCTGCTCTGTTGGACACCATTTTTGATACAGTTGCCGTAAATATGAGTGATTCAGGGAGGTACCGACGTCAGCCGCAGTTGGGCATCGAAATATGAGGGTCGTTCAGTAAGTAATGCCCCACATTTTTTTTCTCAGAACATATTTATTGTTAAGAGACAGAATTTGTTGACTACATACATCAACATGTCTTGTCCATGTCATATTTTTCTACATAGTCTTCATCGCGTTCTATAGCTGAACGCCAACGTTGTGAAAGAGCATGTATTCCCTGTTGCTAGAAGCTCTTGTCCTGCAGGCGTAGCCATGTTTTCACTGCACGACTGACACTCTAGTCATCTTCAAAGTGTGTTTCAAATGGTTCAAATGGCTCTGAGCACTATAGGACTTAACTGCTGTGGTCATCAGTCCCCTAGAACGTAGAACTACTTAAACCTAAGGACATCACACACATCCATGCCGAGGCAGGATTCGAACCTGCGACCGCAGCGGTCGCGCGGTTACAGACTGAAGCGCCTAGAACCGCAAACTTTGTGTTTCCCGTAGAGAATCTTTAAGCGGAGAATTTAGATGAAATTGTCTTTCTTTGAATCATTTGGTCCGCTGTGAGCATTCGTGGAACCCATCGAGAGCACCTCTTTGAATATCCGAGAGTCTCGATCATTGCAGACGCACTTCCAATGCTGACCGACAACTGTGGAGCCAATTGTCGAGCTCTGACGCTCCGGTCGGTACGAATAATAGCATTCGCACGATTCAGCATGTCTGGAGCAGTGGCTGTGACAGGACGTCCCGAGCGTGGCTGATCATGGAGCTCTGTTTCTGCGTTTCCTGAGGTTATAACTTTCTTTACCCATCGCCCAACTGTACTCCTATCAACTGCAGCATCGCCCTACACTACACACAAACGATTATGAATGTTCACCACCGTTTCTTTTTCTGCACACAAGAATTCAATAAGAGTACGCTACTTGTAACGTGAATCGTATGTAGACACCTTTCTGATGCTGTACTACGGCTTTGCCATCTCCCAGAACGATCCGAAACTTCATCGGCGCACAGGAAAAAAAAAAAAAAAAAAACATCAAATGTGAAGCACCAACAATGACTTTTGTCCACGTATATTAATGGCTTTTGAAAAAAATGTGGGGCATTACTTATTGAACGACACTCGTAATTCAATGGTGAAAGTTGAATATTCGTGTCGGACCGGGATTTCCGGCTTTACGGGAGCGGTCGCCTTAACCGCATCGGTTATCCAAGCGCGCTTGCCGTCCGACCCAAATTCTCATCTTATCGCATAATACAAAGTAACATCCCTCTCCATTTACCTAATTTGCTCGCAGCGTTTCCTACACTCCCTCAAGAGGTTCGCACCCTATATTGCATCCTCACCAACGATATCATTGTAGTCAAGCCCACAGATATACTATGTGTGCGAGAAGGAACAGACGATACTATTTTTGAAACAGCTGCCGTAAAACTTAACAGCGTAAAGCGGGAAATACGGGTTCGAGTCCCGGTCCGGCACAAATATTTCAATTTCCGTCATCGAAATGTTTCAATGCTCAATTTCGGCTGACGTCAGTACCTCGCTGAAATATTGTAACGTGTGATGCAGTGACATGTGAACGGAATACACTGGAAGAAGAGTCACTGTGCAGTGTTTGGCTGGATTCCACAGCTGCTCGTGCGAGTTCTGCCTGCGGCCGGAGGACAGGCGTCAGCGGCAGTTTTTTTTTTTTTTTAATCTCATTTTGTTCGTTTTCGATCGTTGCATCTGTTCGGGGCGGACGTCGCAAGACACCCGTTTCAGTTCGTCGTTGATCCATTAACTCAGTTTTTCTTATTACAGAGGGCAGCAAACCCTCTGACCGAACACGTTGAGTTACCGTGCCGGCATGATTTTTCAACGGGTTTAGAGGCAGTACGGAAATAACGTACGTAAACACAACAGAATAACTGTGATTGGGCTGTCCGCTGCTGCCCCACCCCTGTTCTGCACCCCGGCCGTAGGAAAGGAGCTGGAGGCAGTGACGTCACCAGGCTACCAGCCGTGAGACGGACCGGCTCCCTCCCTCTATAGCAAATGAGGGATTCACTGAAAATCTCCTCACTGCATTGCACTTGGAATTTCTTTTGGCATGTGAATAAGGATACGTGTTTCGAATACTTCAAAGGAAGGGTGAGGTGGAACGCATACCACTGTGTCTACATCAATACTCCCGAAGTCACCTGATGGTGTATGGTGGAGGGTTCTTCTGGTACTATTAAGCGGTTCCCCCTTCCCTGATCCACTTGCGGATGGCGCGTTGGAACGATGGTTGTCGGTAAGCCTCTGTAAGGCAGGGTGTCCACAAATTATCTTTACAACTTAAGACTTTAATAACTTTAAGTGTATACTAGATATTAACAAAAGGTTTGGAATATGTGATAAGATAACTCGTGTTTTTTATTACTTTCCAGGCGCGCAATTCCGATACAAAACTGAACTTGACACTCTGATAAAATATGGACGCCACAGCAGAAAGCTCAGTATGTAGCGCAGTTCATACAGATGGCACGATCCTCTGACGTCGCACCGCTAGACTTCTTTCTGTGGGGTTCTGTAAAGGATCTGGTGTATGGAACCGAGGTTGGAGACCCACGGAACTTTTAGGCAAGCATCCACAATGCATTCGAACTTAACACCGTGGCGATCTTGAACTGTACATCGAGTGAACCAGAGTACCGACTAGGCACTATCCGTGCCACTAAGCGTGCAGAGATTGATTTGTATGAACGAGGAAAGAAAATTTTACGAATTGTATTATCACATGTTGAAAGGCGTTTGTTAATATCTAGTACATTTTTCAAAGTATTTTGATGTCTTAAGTTTTAAAACTAATTTATCAACACTCTTTGGTCCTAATTTCTATATTTTCTCGTTGGGTCATTTCGCGAGACGTATTTAGGAAAAGTAATATGTTGTCCGACTCTTCCCGGACAGTACCCTCTCCAAATTTCAGTAGTGAACCTCTCAATGAACCAAACTATTCTCTTTCAGTGTCTGCCACTGATGTCTGTTGAGCATCCCTATAGCGCTCTCCCGCCGAGAAAACGATCCCGTCACGAAATGCGCCGCTCTACGTTGCATCATCTCTCTCTCTCTCTCTCTCTCTTTTTTTTTTTTTTTTTTCCTCCCTCCTATCAGTCCTGTCTGGTAAGGATCTCAGATTGGTGGACAATACTCAAGAATCGGTCGAAGAAGTGTCTAGTAAGCCACAACTTTCGTGGTTGCGTTACGTTTCCTTAAGATCCTTTCTATGAATCTCAGTCTGGCATCTGCGTTTCCTACTATTTTTTTTATTTGTTCATTCCACTTATTTTCGCTCTGGATAACTACTGCTACATGTTTTACGGTAAATGCTGTTTGCCACCAACAGCGTACAGTAGTTGATTTCTTTTCCTACGTATGCGCAGTATGTTACGTTTATTTACGTTCAAGATCATCTGCCAGAGCCTGCACCATTCATAAATTGTTTTTTGTTGGTCTTAGTACGCAAAAACAACTAAGGTCATAAGCGCCCACGTCGTAACCTTAGATCATCAAGAAGTAATAGAACTTAAAAGCGAGTGTACGTGAAGCCCAATCGACGGAACGAAAGCGAGCTGAGTATTTTCCTCGTGGATTCAAATGGCTCTGAGCACTGAGGTGATCAGTCCCCTAGAACTTAGATCTACTTAAACCTAACTAACCTCAGGACATCACACACATCCATGCCCGAGGCAGAATATTCGAACCTGCGACCGTAGCAGTTGCACGGTTCTGACTGAAGCGCCTAGAACCGCTCGGCCATAACGGCCAGCAATTTCCTCGTGGAGATAGGTCCACAAAATACGCTGCATATACGGTGGAGGTCCCGAACCAAAGAGTAAATGTCCTTCGCCATTGTAAATCGACACTGTCTACTGGCGTTGCTACTTTTTTATAGACAACGGCACCATCTGCGAACAGTCTTACAGAGGTTCCGACGCTTCCTACTAGATCATTTATATACATTGTCAACAGTAACGGCCCAATCACATTTTCCTGGGGTACTCCGGAAATTACTTTCCCGCCTCACGGTTTTGTTCCGTTGGCCTCAGGAGGTCAGTACTGTTCTGGAGCTCCAGTCGTTCGACCTAGAGAGCGCCACACACGTTTTAGAGGATTCCAGTCCGACAAGCCAGCTGGTCCTCTCGGCCGATCACTGTGGAGCATTACCACGCATCAGACGTAGCTCAAGTTCATTAAACTAAATTGATATACTGGGTCAACCAAGCCGTTAGATTAAACGTTGTACAGGTGGTAAGGGTAGTAAGGGTGCTTTCGGATAAGTAAATAATGGTACTTAATATTTTACTGGTACTACGGGCCGCGCGGGATTAGCCGAGCGGTCTCAGGCGCTGCAGTCATCGACTGTGCGGCTGGTCCCGGCGGAGGTTAGAGTCCTCCCTCGGGCATGGGTGTGCGTGTTTGTCCTTAGGATAATTTAGGTTAAGTAGTGTGTAAACTTAGGGACTGATGACATTAGCAGTTAAGTCCCATAATATTTCACACCCATTTGAACCATTTTTTTATTTTTGTACTATGGACTTTAATCCTGAAGTAAACAAGTTAACCTCATATCAACTGTTGAAAGTGACGTCCGGCAGCCTCAGCGTATAGCTTAAAACAGAACATGAACTTTTGCTGCATACCGTCATCTATCACTGTTGTTTCTTGTGTACTAATTGGGGAATATAGTTGACTCACCAACTTGTATGAAGCAATTCGAATGACGTCATGGGACACCGCTGTGGTCGTCCGTACTCGCGACTGCAGCACTGCGTTGTTTTTAGATCAGGATGCACGTATTACAGTAACTTATTTAGCGCCCGATGCTATAACAACAATTGATTCTTTTTTGTTCTTTTTCTTGAGTCTTTCTCCCCCATTGGCGCAAGGCCTGGCATTATTAACAAATGTAGCATGGTTAGTTTAAGGGTTGGCCGGATGCCCTTCGTGTCGCCTGGTACCCTCCGGGACGGGACGTGTGTATCCAACTTGTCTGCGAAAGGTGAAATGTCACGTGAAACTGAGCGACAGTTTTCTAAATGTTGGTAAATCGAGTAACTTAGGCGGGACGTGGGTACCAACCCGGTATTCGCCCAGTGGGATGTGGCAAACAGCCTAAAGACCACATCCTGGCTGGTCGGCACACTGACCCTCGTCGTTAATCTGCCGGGCAAATTATATGCAGGGCCGGGGCACCTCCCCGTCCCGACAGCGGTGATTTAAGATGCACAACTATCGAGGTGAATTGTACGTACAAATATATTTACAATATAGGAGACTGGTTTGACGCAGTGCTCCACGTTAGTCGCCACGCGGGGTAGCCGCGCGGTCTGGGGCCTTGCCACGGTTTGCGCGGCCTTCCCCCGTCGGAGGTTCGAGTCCTCCCTCGGGCGTGAGCACGCGTGCTCGTGTTTTGTCCTCAGCGTAAATCAGTTTAAGTTAGATTAAGTAGTGTCTAAGCTTAGAGACCGATGACCTCAGCAGTTTGGTCCCATAGGAACCTACCACAAATTTCCAATTTCCACGCTACTCAGTCCTGCGCAGATCTGTACTGCATCCTACATCCAGTTGAACCTCCTTGGTTCTTGGTCTCCATTCACAATTTTTTTTCTTTCCACACTTCCCTCGACTATCAAAGTGAGAATTGGTTCAAATGGCTCTGAGTACTATGGGACTTAACTTCTGAGGTCATCAGTCCCCTAGACTTAAGAACTACTTAAACCTAACTAACCTAAGGACATCACACACATCCATGCCCGAGGCAGGATTCGAACCTGCGACCGTAGCGGTCGCGTGGTTCCGGATTGAAGCGCCTAGAACCGCTCGGCCACAGCGGCCGGCCATAAATGATCTGACGGGCAAGGTGAGCAGTAATCTGCGGCTGTTCCCAGATGATGCTGTAGTGAACTGGAAGGTGTTGTATTTGAGTTAGACATGATTTCTGGTCGCTGTGATGAATAGCAACTACCACTAAACGTAAAAAATATGTAAGTTAATGTAGGTGAGTATTAAAAAGAATCCAATAGTATTCGAGTACAGCATTAGTAGAGTACTGCTTGGCACAGTCATGACGATTAAATATTTAGGCATAACGTTTGAAAGCGGTATGAAACGGAACGAACACGTAAGTATTACAATAGCGACGGTGAATGGTCTACTTCGATTTGTTGGGTTACACTGGTACATCTGCATAATATCTTGTAGGACCCCCGCGAGCACGCAAAAGTGCCGCAAAACGACGTGGCATGGCCTCGACTAATGTCTGAAATAGTGCTGGAGGGAACTGACACCATGAATCCTGCAAGGCTGTCCACAAATGCGTAAGATTACGACGGGGTACAACATGTTGCAATTCATCCCAGATATGCTAAATAATATTCATGTGTGCTGAGTTTGGTGGCCAGTGGAAGTGTTTAACTTCAGTAGAGTGTTCCTGGAGCACTTTATACGTGTGGGGTGTCGCATTGTCCTGCTGAAATTGCGCAAGTCCGTCGGAAATGCACAATGGACATGAATGGATGCAGGTCATCACAGGGGATGCTTACGTACGTGTCACCTGTCAAAGTCCTATCTAGACGTATCAGGGGTCCCATATAACTCCAACTGCACACGCGCTACACCGTTACAGAGCCTCCACCACCTTGAATAGTCCCCTGCAGACATGCAGGCCATGGATGCATGAGGGTGTCTCCATACCCGTACACGTCCATACGCTAGATACAATTTGAGACGACACTCGTCCGACCAGGCATCATGTTTCCAGTCATCAATAGTACAATGTTGGTGCTGACGGGTCAGGCGAGGGGTAAAGCTTTGTATCGTGCAGTCATCAAGGGTACACGAGTAGGCCGTAAGATCTGAAAGCCCGTATCGATGATGTTTCGTTGAGTGGTTCGCACACTGACACTTCTTGATGGCCCAGCATTGATATCTGCAGCAATTTGCAGAAGGGTTGCACTTCTGTCACATTGAACGATTCTCTTCAGTCGTCTTTGGTCCCCTTCATGCAGGATTCTTTTCGGCCGCAGCGATGTCGGAGACTTGACATTTTACCGGTTTCGTGATGTTCACGGTAAACTCGTGAAATGGTCGTACGGGAAAATCCCCACTTCGTCGCTACCTCGGAGATGCTGCGTCCCATCGCTCGTGCGCCGACTGTAACAGCCCGTTCAAACTTACTTAAATCTTGATAACCTGCCATTGTAGCAGCCGTAGCCGATCTAACAAATGCGCCACACACTTTTCTTATACTCGTATAGGCGTTGCCGACCGCAGCGCCGTATTCTGCCTGTTTACACACCTCTTGTATTTGAATACGCGTGCCTCTACCTGGTTCTTTGGAGCTTCAGTGTAGAACACCAGTGGGACCCATTCTGGAGTGTTGCGCGGGTATTTGGGATCCCCATTAGATCGGATTAAAGGGAGTACAGTCTAACAACATGCAAGTATTACGCGGATGCTTGGGAAACTCAAATGGGAGTTATTGGAGGTAAGGCGACCTCCTTTCCAAAAAACGCTATTGAGAAAATATAGAGAACCGGCATTTGAAGCTGACTATGGATAGATTCTGCTGTCAAAGGTAGCGCAAAATTAAAGCGAATATGCAAGCAGTAGCACCCTACTCGAAAGTGGAACACATGTCAGAGAAGAAAAAGAGATCGCAAACGTTCACATTAAAATTTTAAATGAAGTTAAAACATTAAAGTCTAATTTACAAGGAGACGCTAGGCTGCGCCCAACTGCGCTACCGGACACCGCGCATGCGCGTTCCGCATTTGCGCAACTCGGTAAAACTGAACAGTTCTGGCTTGTTGCAACTTTGGCGAGACTACTCGTACATGCTTCGAGCTAAGGTGTCCTGTCTGTAGAATGGCGAAGCGAAATATGAGGTGGATAACGCTTTTTTCGATACCTGTGCCATGCGTAAGTGTTTGTGGGATGACTGTTGACTTCAAAAACAAGCAGCGAACGTGTTGCTGCTCTTGAGGCCGTCCTATGATATCTGAACATGGATGGGTTGACAATGTTTCAGCTGCTCAGCTTATTTCATTCAGTTAAGAGTACATACGCAAATGAATTAAAAATACTACAAGCAAGCAAAACATCTGTCTGTGGAATAGCTCACGTCTACAAGACTAAAATCCCGTGGTTCGAGTTGACCGATTCTTTTTTTAAGAAAAATCGTTCACGGGAAATTTGGAAACCACAATTCCAAACCCATTTTCCACAGCACTGCGAGCTCTCGCCAGTCTTCATTTGAATATTCTTTCGTTGTATCTCAGTGGTCCACGCTACGAAAAAGGCGTCACTTCATCTACATGCATTCTACGCAATCCGCACTTAAGTTCCAAGCAGAGGGGTCATCGAACCACTTTCACACCTTTTCTCTACCATTCTACTCTTTAACAGTGCTTGGAAGAAACGAACACTTAAATCTTCCCTCGTGAGCTCTGATTTATTTTATTTTATTACGATTATCATCTCTCCCGATGTTGGTTGGTATGAACAAAATATTTCCTCATCCAACGGAGAAAAGATCTCGCCGCTATGGAAAACGGCTTTGTTTCAATGATTGCCACATTCCTAACAATTTCAACCCTATTTCAAATGGGTCAACCGAGCACTATGGGACTTAACATCTGAGGTCATCAGTCCCGTAGAACTTAGAACTAGTTAAACGTAACTAACCTAAGGACATCACGCACATCCATGCCCGATCCAGGATTCGAACCCGCGACCATAGCAGTCGTCCAGTTCCGGACTGAAGCGGCTAGAACTGCTCGGCCACCATCCCTATTTCGAGAAAGTATAAAACGAGTTGCCCTTGTTTGAATTTTTTCGATCTCCTACATCAATCCAATCTGGTAAGAGTCCCATACAGCACAGCGATACTCTAGCAGAGGATGGACGTACGCGGTGTAGGCAGTCTCTTTAGTAGACCTGTTGCATCTTGTAAGAGTTCTACCAATAAAACGCAGGTTTTGGTTTTCTTTCCACACAGCATAATCTATCTGATCGTTCCAGTTTGAGTTGTTCATAATTTTAGTGTCTAGGTGCTCACTTGAATTGACACACTTGAGATTTGGGTAATTTATCGTCTAGCCGATTTTTAACTTTTTTCTGCTCAATGTGAAGTCTTACCTAAATCATTTTGCATTTGATTTTGACTTTGTGGTGACTTTTCTAGTCAGCATCATCTGCAAATAATCTAAGACGGCTGCTGAGATTGTCTCCTAAATCCTTTCTACAGGGTGATTTTTTCCACTGCGTACAAACTGTAGGGATTGAGCGATGAGAAGATACTGAACAAAAGAAGTTTAGTGAGCTTATGTCCGCAAATGCTTGGTTTCCGTTCTAGAGACCTTTTATTCAATCAGACTTTGTCACAGAGACTGCTGTCTAGTACGCTCTGTACCATGGAGCCACAGTTACAGTATGCATGGTTTACTCCTTGATGGTGGTAGTGTTCCTCATACGTCATGCCCTAGCGGCCTCTGCTGCCATAGTAACTGATAATGTTGTGTCTGATTCACTTGTCTTGCTGACTCACATTGTAGTGCATGTGTTACAGCTTTGTACACAATGGTTCCGTATTTGAATCGAGAGCTTGCCGACGTGGTGTTTACTTACGGAAAGGCCAATTGCAAAGGGCGGCGGCCAGCAAGGTTGTATCAGGAGCTCTATACCCGCTGACAACAACCACAGCATTCAGTGTTCGCAACAATGTTACGCCGTTTCCCTGAGACAGGGTCGTTTCAGGAAGCAGGAAATCATGCAGTACGTAATGAAATGTTCGAACACCAGACTTCGAGGAAAATGTGATTAACGCTGTGTAAAGTGAAGCCGTGTATCAGGTTGACCCGCCAGTACAGGGTAAGACAGACGACCGTGTGGAACATTCTCCACGACAATTGTTACAACCCTTACTACTTAAAACGTGCCCAGGGCTTACTAGCGACAGACTTTCCACATAGGTAGCAGTTTTGCCAGTGGTACTTTGCGCGTATTAGTCTGCAGTCTGTAACAATATATGATTGACTAAATGGTGTCTAGCATGGAAACCACGCACTTCCGTACATAAGTTTATCATTTTTTGTACTGTATTCTCTCATTGATTAGTCCCTATAATTTGTACAAGATGGAAAAAAATCAACCTGTATAGACTAGGAACAACACATAACCTGTAACACTTCCCTAGTGGGCGCCAGATATCAGTACCGTTCTATGCGATGACTTTCCGCCAATTACTACTAACTGTGCCCTTCCCGTCAAGAAATCACGAATCCAGTCCCAGAACTGTGACGATACTTCACAGGCACGCAGTTTGATTAGAAGACGTTTGTAAGGAACGGTACCAAAAGGCTTCTGGAAATCTAGAAATATGGAATCAAATATAGTGTTACAGGTAAAGCTTCATCACCAGCTGAAACAGCATCTTCTGGCAGGCAGAGATTTCTTGACTATATTGCCACTGTTAGAGTACCGCTAGCAAAACTACTACCACTAGATACCCTTCTTGCTTCGTCTACATCAACGTAGGTGAAACAATAGTTGCTGTCTACAACTGCGAAAAGAACAATGCTAAATTTGCCAATTGCTTAGCTTCCACAACAGTTTCTTACAGCAAGGTATTTGAGCAACTGAGGTCACGTCTTTTCTTTATACAGTCACGAATCCAAGCACGTTTCTTATGATTTCTTAAAGTGACATCTCGTGCAGCGGCCGAAACTTTAATTTCGGACACGACTGCGGCTCTCACGAAAAGATGAAGCTGACGTGTACACCGCTGCCGCTGTGTCTGCAGTCATACACAAAACCACATGCACGAAACGAGTTTCACGAAACGAGTTTCACGAAACGAGTTTCACGAAACGAGTTTGGCAACGTAATGTCGGCGTGTAAACTAGTGTTAACAGTAGCTAGCATTTTATTTATTTAAAAACGTATTACATTTGCACTTATTTTTAAGCCTTTTTTTAAGGAGCAGCCCACGATTTCTGCTGCTGCAGCCACGTTGTTAACTCCGCCACTGGTCGAGACGACAGAGTGGGAAACGCCTTTCCAGCTGCAGTGACAGGTGCGTCGTATATCTGGGTGCTGGACAGATTCCAGGACGGCCTCAAGTAATTCCATCGCCTCCTGACCAGGTATTTCGGGAGAAACCTCGCGCGACGTACAGAACTTGAAGTTGCGTCTCTGCGAGTTTGCATTCCACCACCCTGATGCAACGTCCGAAAGCCGTGACGGAGCGCACGCGCAGAACTGGCGCTTCGTCGCTAGTAGCGCAGTTCCCTCATTCACAGGCGCGTAACCAATGTGTGGGTTCAGGGAGCGAAGAGGACCAGACAGATTTGATTAACGAACTTCCAGCATGCTGGAGCAATCACAGCGCAACAATTTGTGTTAATCAATACTACGAAAAAAAGATGTAAATGATTTTAATTTTGGTTTTTGCCCTGTACGATGATTTGAAAATGGGTCCCGACCCGAAACTAGTCATCAAGGAAATAAAACTGAAATTTGCAACATTGGCTGTTCTTCAGTTATACTGGTTTTATTCCTGGCATATAAGCGGCGTCAGAGCTGTAACTACGATGGCAGCCTGAAATAACAACTGTGAACAACATAGAGGCATTCGACCGGTCATCTGTGACCAGACACTGTTACGAGGGCAAATCATAAAGTCTTTGAAACTTCCTGGCAGATTAAAACTTCATGCCGGACCGAGACTCGAACTCCGGACCTTTGCCTTTCGCGGGCAAGTGCTCTACCATCTGAGCTACCCAAGTGCGACTCACGCCCCGTCTTCACAGCTTTACTTCTGCCAGTACCTCGTCTTCTACTTTCTAAACTTTACAGAAGCTCACCTGCGAAGAGCTTCTGTAAGAGCTTCTGTAAAATTTGGAAGGTAGGAGACGAGGTACTGGCAGAAGTAAAGCTGTGACGACGGGGCGTGAGTCGTGTTTGGGTAACTCAGATGGTAGAGTACTTGCCCGCGAAAGACAAAGATCCTAAGTTCGAGTCTCAGACCAGCACACAGTTTTAATCTGCCAGGAAGTTTCATATCAGCGCATACTCAGCGGAAGAGTAAAAATCTCATTCCAGAAAGTCTTTGCCACTATTCCTTTTTTTTTTTTTTTTGTTTTTAGCCAAATTACGGCTGTAAATGCGAAGTCAACACATCTATTCCCAGCGTTGGACCTTTCACGGTTCGTGCCGGCCTTATCAGCCCATAGCTTCGCCGCACGGTGCTGCTGTCATTTGTTAAAGATGGTGGTTGTGCTTCACACGTCCACGGCGTTAGAGCAACGAAGTGTGATTCGTTTTCTGTGGAGAAAGGGACGAACGCCCGCTGAGATGTACAGGAAAATGCAGCCCACGTATGGGGAAAACTGTGTCACTTTGATAACTGTCAAGTGGTGGTGGTGGTGGTGGTGGTGGTGGTGGTGGTAGTGTTGGAAGATCGACAAAGGCCGTGAGGGCTTGCATACTGTAAGTGATCGGTGAGGCCGCGGTCGTTGCTGACTGACGACATTTCCCGTTTGGATTTCATGCCACAATGTCCCACCATAAATACTGACAGTTATTGTTCGACACTATTACGTCTGAGTGCTGTCATCAGGCGAAGGCGCCGAGAGGCTCTCCATGTGGACAACGTGATTATGCTCCACGACAATGCGAGATCACTTGTGGCAATCTTAACTGCCGAAAAGCTCCGGGCCTTTCACTGGGAGGTTCTGAACTACCCACCGTACAGTCCAGACCTCTCCCCCCCCCCCCCCCCCTAGTGATCACGTTTTCGGACCGCTGAAGAAGTTCCCGGAAGGACAGCGGTTCACGAGTAACGATGAAGCCAAGAAGACAGCAGGCCGACGGTGGTTCCCTAGTCAGTCAGACGAATTCTACCGCAGGGATATCTAAAATTTTGTGATGCGGTGGGACAAACGTGTGAACTGGCGTGGACACTATGTGGAAAAATAACATTAACTACGTAAAATAGGATGTATATTTGTCATTAGCTGTATGTACCGTACTTCGGCTAATAAAAAATAGAGTCAAAGACTTTTTGATTTGCCGTAGTGGATGTATGGGGATACTGTCTCATCGTCCTTTTGCCACAAATCACGGTGGAGCAACACCTCTAAATTAAGTGCAGTGTTTGTGCCGCACATCTTGGCTCCCCAATAAAAACAACGAACGTACCGGGACTTGATGGAAATGCAAAACGCGGACAATTCTTTTCTGGATAAAATCACTGGTAACGAGACTATGTTATTAATACGAACCTACCACAAGGTGCAGAAATTTACATCAAGGGCCACACGTTCGACAACAGAAGCGACTTTAAAGCCAGTGTGTCGCAATAGTCGAACGACATCCCAACGAAGGGCTTCACTGATAGTTTCGCATGGTCGAATGGAAGTTCTGTGCGTTGAACTAATGTGCGAGACGACTATGTGTTAGATCTACAGCTTTACTTTTGCCGTTTCTTCAGAAAGTTCGAGGCTTTATTCTGAAAAATTTACGATTTATAGTATTGACCATAGCTGTTACATACTTTCACCCAATTTTCGGGTAATAGACAATTCCCACGGTGGAAGTGCGGCGGCGCGGTTCTTTCCGTCCCTTTTACGACGGACCTATCTGTGAACATTGTCTCAGCAGATCATCAGTAGGAAAGCCGAGTAAAACCTACTGTACTTCGACGTGAACCAGGCTGCAATTAAAATCACTAATCTACGTTTCGGGAGAAACACGAAATGAAAGGTTGGAAATTTTGTCCTCAATTAATATATTCTGAAACTTAGGTGAACAAGTATCACTGTCAAGCCCGTGCTAGTATTAACACAGTCACTCACAATCCCTTTCACTCACGTTAGCAAGTTTATGGTGTTGCATTTCCCGCACAAGTAATAGCTACAAAAATACTAATTGTTTTTGATTGAGAACGCTCGCCAAATATTAAGTCTGTCGGTACCAAATGCAGTCACAGTTTTTAGCCATCGACCTGCTCAATACGCCACGCGGAATGTATGTCTTTTCTCGTCACAAAATTCACTTAAAAATTCCGAAATTTCTACACACACATCGGAATAATTATGCCGGCACTTTCCAACACTTTTGATGTATGAATCAATGCTAGATCCGGCAACTTATCATTTCCATCGGAACTGCTACTGCACACGTCCGACCTCTTTCATGGCTAGGCTTCGACCCTTCTCTAGAATACTCAGTCTTTTCTACCAGCAGAGAAAGGCGCGCGAAGAATATTGCTCTACCATTGGTCAATTTACTCAACAGCCAATAGCAAAACATCACTCTCCCGCGTCAGTCCGCGCTTTTCATCAATAACCAATTGCAAAATAGCAAACTTAACGACTGCACTTTTTACTGACGTAATTATGTAATATGCTGAAGTTTTGTTTATGCATAAAGTTATTTACTATTGTTATTTAAACCAGAATTAACTTTCCCTTTACCATAAACTTACTTTACAAATCTATTCTACAAAAATCCCCTTTGTTCATATCCATACTTCTTTGAAATGTTCCCACACTAAATCCTACTACATAACTCGTTAAACAATTATCTTCATATTAACATGAATCCGCACTCACGCATCATTCATATTGCTAAAACACATTTATAACATTTTACATACACAAAAAGACATAACACTTCATGAAAATACTAGAACAGCTTATGAAAAACAGTCTATTACTTTAGTGCACTCTACAGGGCACAATCGAAACTAAATCAGTCCCCTATCCAATACTGTCCTCTATCAGCTGATACATAAACTACTTGCGCATCCAGTCTCGCGTCACCATGTGTCACTCTCCAGCTCTGAGACACATCTCCCACTTAACCGCCTCCAAGGCAGGATCGCTATATGGCGCTACGCCTCAGAAGGACTGGGCGTCTTTTGAGGAGATCTATGAATCGAATCAATTTCGCACTTGTTCATACGACCAGAAGTTCTGTTCAGCCAAGCTGTGTACCATGAATCGAAAAAGGTGGCAGTCAGAACGAGCAGTTCCTAGGTAATAAGGGGGGCAGGGTAGGATTTACCATTTCAACGTTTCCAAGTATGTTTTAACGGGTTTCGCGACATCGACCTTTTCATGTCTGTCGCTGTACTGTGACAGTTTCTCTTTCAGTGCTCAGTTGAAACATATCTCTTGCTCTCGATGATGATCTCCTTTCACTGTTTCCGTCGGTGTCGGTAGCTTCGACAACCGTCTGTCTTCCACCGCCATGCCGGTCTTCGACATCAAATCACCGTTCTTGAAGCGTTGAAACCATTCTCTGCACGTTTTTCTCACAAACAGGTGCATCACCATAGGTGTTACACAGCACTTTATGAGCCTCAGCCGGATATATATTCATATTAAAGCAGAAAATTAAAACTTCCCGCAAATGACGAGAACTGGGCTCGTATGCTGATGTATTCAATCGACAATAACTTTATAATTCAATTAGAATTTGATTGATATTTTGATGGCATTATTTGAACAAATCCCTAAGCTCACTGTACGACACTTACAACCTGCACACCACTTGCCGCTACTATCATACGTTGTAAAACAGCGGAAGCTAAGTTGTAGACCTAACAGAACATCTGAACCGTTAAAATCACAATATTAACTTCACTCAGTTTTTTTTATGAAACCAGCCTCGAAACTTTTTGAACTGTGGGTGTAACTGACCACGCTAACCATTGTCATAAGAGTAACAGATGATACCGTTTATCGATATGACAAACCGCAGACTGAGACACTGCATTGCTACACAAATGCGTTGCACACTTTTATTTCAAGTTTCCAGCTGTGGATGAATTTAAAATTGCTTGGCACTCAACAGCATGGTCATCAGCGCCCTTTCTGAACATCGTGGTACTGGTGAAAGAGCAGTTACTCTTTCCAGAACAAAAGGCAGTGGTCATATAACTTGTAATGGTACTTGAATTACGTAACCATTACGGCACCTCAACTCAACCTCTCGATACCAGCAATATTCTACTGTGTTTCTGTTAATTACTTAACATATTTCTGAGACATCATTCAGATTTGATTCCATTTTTGATACATCGATATGTTTATGTTGCAATGATATTATTCTTGTGTGTATTCTTTCTTTTGTCACTATGATCTTTGACGTACTTGTAACACTGATTTTTGGGCGCGTAAGCGGTTATTAGAGAGTCGGATCTTGAGAAGGTCAAGTCTTGGACGTCATGTTGAAAAGACGTATATTGTAGTCAGCTTATAAAATGTGAACTTTAACAGTGGGGAAGATGTTTTCAAGTATGTTTTGTATTGTGAAGTGATGTTTTGTGTGTTACGTGATATTGCAGCAAAAGCAATAAAAAGGGAGTGTAACTTAAATTCGGAGTGCTGATTATTTTTTTACATCACCATTGTCCTGCAAAAGTGTAATCTTCAAGAATGGTTTGTGAAACACATCTATAAAACTTTTGAATATAGCAGAACAAAACCTAGGCCTCTTTGCATCCGAGCTTGGAATCATCACCACCTAGATTTTCGACGATTGAGCCACGATTTTACAACGAGACCAGCGTGGGAAACAAGAAAAGATGAGTGCCTAGTTTATTCATTATTACATGAAATGACTTTATTAACTGTGCTCTAATGACACCTGCCACATAATAACTTTGTTGTTTCCCGAAAATGCAGTATTTAGCAGCGTGAGCAACACCACACTCATTATTAAATTTTGGCCTTTGTTGTGGTAGGGTTGTTAGAAACTACAGCCATTACGCACGATATGTTTGACGAATTAAGTATTTGACTGTAATAAATTATGAGAAATGTATCCAAACGCTTTGAGAACAGCGAAATTTGTTAATATTTTATTATGCATGGGACTGTCTTCAGAAAGGATACGGGACACCATTATGTGAAATGCGAGACTCATTCAGGAGGCTGCAACACGTAAATTTCTGCAGCTGGTATTGGAACTCACCTACGCAATGAGACCTTATAGCAAATTTTTTTAATGGGCGGAACTGCGTGAACTAGTTGGACACGCAAAATGAGATAGACCACCGGGAGAAATTTATTATACATTGCTGGAAATGAGAGATCACTTCTGTTGTATGTTATACTCGTAGATTTTGAAGACATATATTCTGTGTGAATCTGATAGACTATGTTGGAGACATTGTCGTTAAGACATCTGTTCTTTCTGACAGTGAGGCTGAGAACTTGGTTCTGCCTCTTCCTCTGAGTTTTCGCATCGTCGTGCGAAGTCCTACTAGCAGCCGCGGCCAGAATCAACGCAGCGTTAGCGAAGTGCGACCAGCAAAATTAATTAAAATACCAATTTCTCAACACATTTGCTCGGAAAATTTTATTTTCTAACACGCATTAATCCTCTGCGCTGATACACTATTACATCAGTGTAAACTAAAGGGTCGCCAGCCTCACTTTGAACCACTACACAGGATTGAAACTGTAGTTACTGTTATAGCACTAACTACTTCTAGAAAGACTCTCACATCCAATCAATAAATTGGGAGACATATCTCGCAAATTGTCACTACGCCAATGTCAAATAGTTTCTAGCAACTCCCAAAACTAATCTCCTCCACAAACAAAACAGAATGGCAGTTGAAAGGTCTCTGTTGGATTCCTTTCATGTTAATTTCTTAAATCTGTTGTCATTTACGGCATAAATTCCTCTTCTAAATTTACTGTGGTATTTCTGACTATCTGGGAGGAGACTGAGCAGTGAAACGTGTTACTTTTACACATAAACAAGAACGAGCTGTCACACTACTACACTATAAACACAGTTTATATGTAATTCATGTCACACAGTCTCATACGGAACCTACATCCGCTTTCTTTTATATACTGTATATGATAAGATACTGTCATCCCACTTCCCTTCTGTGTGAAAGAATGAATGAGCAAATGTATTTCTAGTTGCATGCTGGATGGTAGCAGACAAGCCTGTCTGCTAGAGAACAGTAGGACCAACGTCGGAACAGGTAGCTACGCTTTCTAAAAGCAAAGAGGTTTCTATCCTTAGTATGGTCCTGTCCGTCCCTTGTCATGTTGGTATAGGAAGCTGCCTCTCTGGTCACTTCCTTTTTGTATACGGAAGCCCCTTGGTAGGAGCCCAGGTCAGTCTGTCCCCGGCGAGCGTCTGAAGTGGTAAGATCTCCGGCTAAGCGCGTGTCTGCTAAATCCGTAGGACAATGGATTTCTTAAGTTCAGCCTAACTGAAAAATTAATCACCTTTATTTCAGGTTTAGATCTAAAATATCTTATGTTATCGTAAATTGCAACGCAGTGAAATTCGAGTGTGAAGTTTAGAATATCTTCCAGTAGTTGCTTTGCCACTACTTCGTGAGTAAAGTGGAACCACGTGTTGATCAGTAACTGTAACTAAGATCATCAATCTTAAATGCGAATTTTCGTGAGATTATAACGTCTCGTCTTGACAATATTTTTCAATACAGCAACTTTTCTTTATGTTCAACCCACGTGGGGTGTACTTTGTGAGACCAGTACCACGTGCTTATACAATTGTTTGACCCATCAGGTTAATAGTAAGACGATAGTAACCAGTTCGAGGTTTTTTTTTGTAAATTGCTTTTCGATCTAATTTATTTTAATTATCAAAATTATTGTGGAGTTACACTCTTTGTGTAAACCAAGTTGACCACGTGAAGCATGTAGTGTAATCATCAAAGTAGCCCTCAGCTATTCTTTTCGGGAAGATTTCACAGAGAGTTAGTATGAATTTAGGATACCAGTGTATGGTAATTTCATGACGGACAGGATTGGGCTACGAACATAACTTCTTTGGGTGGAAATTGAATCGGTTGGTTGTGGTTAATTTCCTCTTGCATATGTTTCAACGTTCTTCGTGTGTTATTATATGAATGCAGTGTTGTATGCAGTCTCCCAATCTTGGCTCCATATTTGATGTGTTCCGTAAGATTACAAACTCACATTTTCACAGTCCTAAATAAGGCACCAGCTTAGTTATGACTCAAGTTTAATATGATGAAATTTCAATGATCAATGTTAAAATAAATTTCCAAATATAAACTGATTTATTTCTTTTTATTTAAATTATCTTTTATATATATATATATATATATATATATATATATATATATATATATATATATATATATCACCGGTTGTCGTATGACTATTAAAAGATTATAATTAATGTTAGTCTGGTTGTGAATTTGGTAAGCTAGACTGGATACCTGGTGAAACAGTTGCTCAGTAATGCAAGGTTAACTTCCCCAGACAGCTCACAGCTTTTAACCCACTTTTATGGTCTTGAACATCAGCACCGCTTTCAGAACAAATTAAAGCAACAACATTACACAGTACAAACTCATGAAAATAATACGCTGCTCAATTAAGACCTCGCCAAGTCCTTTACTTTTGTCGGACCCCGCCTGTACCTGGCCAGCGGTTCCACCTTCTGATGAGAGTCATCTGCCTGCTGAGCTCATTGAATCGCAACACTCGACCACAATACCGGAACATGACAAAAGCCGTCCTCACACGGAACGAGTTAGCTTGCGTTGACGTGGCACTATGAGTTCTGCGACGTCGCTCCCTACTGTTTCACGTGAAACACAAAATAAGGTCTCCAATTTTTTCGGGAAAGTGCCGCTTAGTGTAGAACCAACAAGAAGCAAGAAATCTCTGTACGTCGAAGTAGAGCTTGTGAGACACTATTGTACTTGTTTTCAGTTGAAAACGATACTTGCTGGGTTTTATATTATAACTTATACCCTAGGAATTACGGGGTGAGCCGGCCGGAGTGGCAGAGCGGTTCTAGGCGCTACAGTCTGGAACCGCGCGACCGCCACGGTCGCAGGTTCGAATCCTGCCTCGGGCATGGATGTGTGTGATGTCCTTAGTTTAGCTATGTTTAAGTAGTTCTAAGTTCTAGGGGACTGATGACCGTAGATGTTAAGTCCCATAGTGCTCAGAGCCATTTGAACCTAAATTTTTTATATCTTGGGATACTGAATCAAGTTTTTTGTCTAATGAACTCGTATACTTTTCATAAACGCATTCAACAGTTCTTGGAAAGACAATTACAGTCATATAGTGATTATTAACACTGACTTGAAACATTTCGCAAAAGAATCGGAGAAATGTACTAAAGTTGGAAAGCATAGCGGCCATAGTCGGCTACTGCTATGTAAACAGCGCTAAGCAGATCTCTCACGCCAGGCTCCGTCGTTGTGTGCAGCAAGACAGGTCTACGCTGCTAACAAGACCTCATCCCCTCTACGACATAGATGCAGGGTCACCTATGATTTTTGTATATGGAACTAAGACATACGGTTGCTTCTGGTGCATCAGTTGGGGCTTAGGAAAACTATTTCAGATTTGTGTACGTTTCAGGTTTTTGTGGAACCAACTAATTATGTCAGGTAGTTGTCCATTTAAACTCTCCCCGTTGCTGCTTAATTTTTTAAAGTCAAAACAGAAACGTCGTTCGTTCATATTCTGCAATCAGCCTTATTCACGGAAAAAATGGAAATACTGTATTAACTTCCTGAGATTTGGAAAAAAAAAAAAATCTGATCCGTCTTTTCCTGGAGACGCCTGAATGCTCCTTAAAGGTAAAACACCTACTGTCGGACAAATGTATCTACAGGTGCTGCTCGAAAGTAAAATTCCTCCGAATACACTTTAAACTAAACATTTTATTCAGAATATCGGTCGATACGTCACCCACAAAACATACCCTTCTCTTAGCGAATGGTAGTTGTACACTTTACTTAAGCATGTGCTCAAACTGGTTACCATCGACTGCAAGACACATTTGGAATCGCGATCAAGAAGTAGATGCCGTTGCATGCTGTAGCGGTTCAACGGCGCCTGTCGTCTGGCGTAGTTGAGGCTACGTAATGGACTGCATCTTTCAGTGCTTCCCGCAAAAATAAATCAAGAGGTGTCAAATCAGGTGACCTTGCCGGCCATTGTACTGAAGCATTCTGTCGTCTACAATAATTTGGGAACTTTTCATTCACTGTTCAGGTTGCAAGACACGAAGAGCTAGCTGGGCGCTTCGCACGAGTGCCTGATGTAGTGGGAGGTGATAAAGGTGGAATTTATGTCGATGTAAGCCCACATTTATTGGCAATACGTCTCGTGCTGCCATGCGGACTGACAAGCCTCATAGCCAGAACTGCTTCTTCATGGCTGTGTCAGTTGATGTCTTTGTCTTCCTCCTCTGTTTCATGTTCAAGCTGCATGTTTGGGCTACTGACCTAATAAATCGTGCAACTGTCTGGTGTGACAAACACCGACGATCGGGGTAGATATCTCGTCGTACCGTGTAGACAAAATTTCTTTGACATTCGCCGTATGAAAGTAGCATGGATGATCTCTCCTCAGTGGTGTACCTGTCTGCATGCAAGAAATATTGAAGCAGAGGTGGGCTGCCGATATACAAAGCTCCTGCTGATTCTGAAGTGCAGGCAAGGTAAACAGTCGGAAGGTTTGATGCGACGATGTAGCCTGTCACAAGCAAGGGCCGATTCCAGCCGACTTGCCTTTCAATTTTAGAATATTTCTCAAAATCACGAACCATTCTATCACTGTACTCGTCTTTTCAGTCGCATTGGGATGCTATTAAACATCAAACCTCCGACATCACTGCGACCGGAAACAGATCCTGCAATAATGGGAACAACGACGACTGAAGAGAATCGTTCAACGTGACAGAAGTGCAACACCTTTTCCAAATTGCTGTAGATTTCAAATACTGACCCATCAACAAGTGTCAACGTGCAAACCATTCAACGAAACGTCATCGATATGGGGCTTCTGGAGCCGAAGGCCCAGTCGTGTACCCTTGATGACTGGCCGACACAAAACTTTACGCCTCGCCTGGGCCCGTCAACACTGACGTTGGACGCTCTATGACTAGAAACATGTTGCCCGGTCGGAAGAGTCTTGTTTCAAATTATGTCGAGTGGATGGACATTTACGGGTATGGAAACAACCTCATGAATCCATGGACGCTGCATGCCAGCAGGGGACTGTTCAAGCTGTAATGGTGTGGGACCTGTGCCGTTGGAGTCACATGGGACCCCTGATACGTCTAGATACGACTCTGACAGGTGACACGTACGTAAACATCCTGTCTGACCACCTGCATCATTCATGTCCATTGTGCATTCCGGCGGACTTGGGCAATTCTAGCAGGACACAGTGACACCACACACGACCAAAAATTCTACAGACTGGCTCCATGAATACCCTTCTGAGTTTCAATACTTCCGCTGGCCACCAAACTTCCCGGGCACGGACATTATCGAGTACATCTGGGGTGCCTTACAACGTGCTGTTCAGAAGAGATCTCCACTCCCTCTTACTTTGACAGATTTATGGACAGCACAACAGGATTCATGGTGTCAATTCCATCCAGCACCACTTCAGACGTTAGTCGAGCCCATGCTATGTCGTGTTGCAGCACTTTTGCGTCCTCACGGGGCCCTACACGATATTAGGCAGGTGTACCAGTTTCTTTGGCTCTTCAGTGTATCATCATCTCGATCGATACAAGAGCTAAGACTATTTATCACATAAAGTACGTGCTCCCTTTGCGTACTATCGTTTGCCCCAAACCTCATTTCGATATCTGGAACCATTTACGAAATAAAAGGGGTGCTACGCCTCACGCGACTCACCCTGTGTACTCTTTCAAAGCACCAGCACATGGAACATCCCTTGAAAACGCTTCGTTATTGGTACGCTTTTTTGTAATATCGATGACCAAAGAATTTTCGTATTAAGTTATTTTCGTGATATAACTCGCGTGTATCAAAGTACGCCATTTAAGCAATGGTTCACTGAAGATTAATCGAAAACGCGTCGTTCTTGGTAGTATTTGTAATAATTAAGTATCAGTTAATAAGATATCGGCGATTAAAGCCTTCATATAATAGTGACAACATATAATGTCGTATCTTGCAGTAGTTCAGCGTAGAATAGTTAGTAGAGGCACCATGTTAAGAGGCCATTTGTAGAGGATTCTCATCTTGCTGTAACCAAATTCTGTTTTCACCTTCTTATTTCTAAAATATGGGACTTGCTTATTAAATTAATAGGAATATTTTATGTAATGTTTAATGTTATTTAAATGTAAGTACGCTCTCTCTCACGAGTGATGTAGTCCAGTTTTGTGACGTTTTAGAAGCTGGTATACTTACTGACTGGAAATTAAACTTTCCTTTCTTCTTTTAACATGTTCATGGATATTGAAGTTTTGATTTGTGTGTATTCCAGTCATATCAACATGACTAGCATATAGACAAGTGAGACAATGTGCGTTTTAATTCGGGTAATTTAGCAATTTTAAGCGCGTCTATTTTCGTAAGCAAAAGGTGGTTTGCGAGCGAGAAATATGCAGCAGCTGCTACTACTAGACAGCACTACAAATAGTTCAAATGGCTCTGAGCACTATGGGACTTAACTGCTGAGGTCATCAGTCTCCTAGAACTTAGATCGACTTAAACCTAACTAACCTAAAGGACATCATCACACACATCCATGCCAGAGGCATGATGACCGTAGCGGTAGACAGCACTACAGTCGTCAATAACATTAACTAGCTCGTCCCATGTGACGTGGCCGTTGTCTCTTGTGAGTATGGGCTGGGTTGTTTTGGGGAAGAAGACCAGACAGCGAGGTCATCGGTCTTATCGGATTAGGTAAGGACGGGGAAGGAAGTCGGGCGTGCCCTTTTAAAGGAACCCTCCCGGAATTTGTCTGGAGCGATTTAGGGATGGCCGGACGCGGGATTGAACCGTCGTCCTCCCGAATGCGAGTCTAGTGTGCTAACCACTGCACCACCTCGCTCGGTTTTGTGAGTATGGACTTCCGTCCGTGTCCACATCCAAGTTAGCTGCTTTGTCCATGTCGACACACTGGAACGCGCTTTCAAATTCCTGTAAGTTCTCGTTCCAGGAGCATAACCTAACGGATCACAGAGGATCACTGACTCTGGCTTCATACAAGCAACACTTGCAATCTGACCTTCACATCCACAGCGCCCACAACTTGATTTATTATATACCCCCGAAGGTTGCCAAGCAACTCCATGAAGCTGCTTCACGCTCAACTCTTTCAGCCAGCCGATCTCAGGAGCAGAATGCAGGCAGTTCAATTTGCCATTTCCTGATCACGATTAACACGCTCCTCTGCAAAGTGTTACTTCAGGTCAGAGCTTTCCAATTTCAATCACCAACTTTCTCCCCCGAACGCGAAAATATTTTGTTCAGCCCCATCTACAGAGTGAGAAATGACCATCGTAATAAAATAAGAGAAATCAGATCTTTCACGGGAAGATTTAAGTGTTCGTTTTCGTGCGCGCTGTTAGAGAGTCGAACAGTAGAGAAATAGTGTGAAAGTGGTTTGATGAACCCTCTACCAAGCATTTAAGTGTGAACTGCACAGTAGCCACGTAGATGCTAGAGAATACCTGACGTTCTGGGAAAATCACGGGCCGATGAGCCACCACAGTAAGTCCTGGCCGCAGCCCCATTTAGAAGGATTATGGAAAGACTGATGCTTCATCACCAGGCTGGACGAAGTCCCCTTTCCTCAGGTACCGTAAATCGGCTGTGGCGTTCACAACAGCCAAGAGCCAAGAGCAAGAGCCCACAGGCGAGCGGTTGAGGATGCATATTGACTTAAAAATTTGAGGATGGTATCCACAGTGGCATAAATCTCAATTATTGTAACCACTGGCGACTACCATGATTTATCAGCAAGTGATGTCTCAAGAGTGTCATCCACTGGAGCGTTTTGATACATAAACTCCATATCTGTGAGAAATCTGGTAGCTCCAGTGCCTCTACGTTCTGAGATGCTACACTTGTGTGCTGCAGTCCTGCAGTAACCCCCAAATGTACATAACGTAGGTCCAACAAACGTGCTACACGGCACCTAAAGCTGGAAGGTCACTTACTGAACCTCTCTACATAGCATCCGCACAATACACCTACCTCCACCAACATGCCCAGGACAGAGATCCCAGTTCCTCAACGGCGACGAGAATGTAAAGCGGAGACACTAAACCATATATGTGTGTGCTATTACAAAACCGGTGCTCAGAGATATGAGAAACACCTGTTCCTTACAGAAACTCACAGTAATGTCAGTGAGCTCAAACAGACAAGAAAGAGAAATACCCAAGTGACATGCACTGATGTCAGCGTAACTTAGTACAAGTACACACCATCGGCTGATACGTACGTTATTAGTTACAATTCTCAGTCACAGGTAGAGAGGGCACCAGAGTTCATTAGTGTTCTTAGAGTTCAGTGTTGTTGACGGGGCATAGTAAGGTCAAGAACAGCGTCAGATGTTGAGGACACACTGTGAAGGACACTGAGATGTCGCGTACTCGTGTGAGACAGCGCCATCAGCACCTGTTTCAGTTTGAAAGAGGCCCAATTATTGGTCTCCGTTTCGCCAGCTCGTCGGATCATACAATATCCAGATTTGGGGGGCATTCGGATGTAACAGAGGCCCGATGTTGGGCTCTATGGGAATGTGAGCGCAGGCATAGTCAGCGTCTAAATTCCGGTCGGCCACGTGTGGACACCACACAGAAGACCGCCGTATTGTGCACTATGCACATCGTAACACCTTCACATCCAAGCCTGCTACCCGACAGCGACTCGCTACAACTTTTTATGTCATCCTGTAACATTGGTCGAACACTAACTGCAGCTGGCCTAGGCAGTTACTATCCCATGCGTTGGCTGCTTTTAATACCGCATAACAAATGGTAGCTTTAGGGGTGGTGCTGGGATCAGGAAGCATGGCACCTGATGAATGGCGTCACATTGTGTTCAGCGATGAATAGCAGTGTTGCACTACACTGGATGACCATCACTGGCGAGTATGACTGTGGCTTGGGGAGAGGTACCGTTTCTCCATTGTTATGGAGAGCCGCAGCATTGTTACTGTGCTGGCGTATGCTGGCGCCAACACACCATGCGAAATAGAGCTTACGGGAGTAATGATAGAGGACAACGACAAGACTCGCTGGGAACGTGCCGCCAACGCCCTCTCAGCTACCAGTATTTAGGACCGCTGCCGTGGACCGGAGAGCCAGTTACGCAGTTAGTTCGTCCCAGTTAGTTCGTCTCTGTACTCCGTGTGAGTTCCAGTGAGTCACCGAGACGGAGCACAGAGACAGGCAGCACACAGCAACCTTACAGTGAACATAGCGGACTTCTACTTCAACAGCATGGAGGGTACGTGGACTATATAGAAGAGAGCTTGTACTGCAGCACATGGAAACTAAAGTTAGGTAGCTCTTTGTTTAGGAATAAAGAACCCAGTAACTAATAGCGTACACTTTGTATTATAGAACGAGTATACCGTCCACCAACCTACATCCTCTCCTTGGTTCCCATGGTACAGCTCTACAGAGACAACGAGATGACATAAAAGCGGCTAACGAGGACATAACGGTTACTACTGGCGCCATAGCGTATAGAGCCATCGGATTTGAATTCATGTCACGGCTGGTAATGATTCAGGGAACCTCCGCCACACATCGTCAGGTACTGATGTAGATGCATAATTCTGTTGGCACAACGGTACCTCATTGAATTGTCTGCGTGGTGCAGAAGTGCTCCCATAGCCGGCAGTATTTACAGATATGTCCCAGATAGAACACGTGTGGCACAAACTCACACTTCAACTGCGTCGCAGTGACAGTATCCAGAATTCCAAGGTCCTGTTATAAGAGTTGTGGACCAGCTTGCCTGAGGGAAGGATACAATGGCCTTAGGACACCCATCACTACAGAATCAGTCAATGCGTACAGACCACGGGGGGGATGTGCACTGCTATCCTGGTAAGTGGGCTCATACTGCCAAGGTCTTTGCGAATTTAAATCGATCTTGTGAACACTGAAACGAACACATACCTTCCTAAACAGTGAGGTCACATCTTGTCCCCTCTTCCACTTTTGGGTGCATCACTTTTTTCTTCAGGCAGTGTAGAACTTAATGCCAGATCTACGAAGTGGAACATCGCGTGTAAGCAACTGTCAACTAATTCCGAAGGCTTAGGAACGAAAAATAATCCACTGTGGGTGATGGTCGGTCGCTCAGGGTCTTTTGACTACGTTATGAAACATGTATTCGTGTAACTTGGTAATAATAACTCTTAGTAATATTCACTTTATATTTTACAAAATCTCATAATTTGTAATTGTAGGTAAGTAAAAAATTGGTATTTTCAATAACGGGAGAATTCTAGTACGTCTACTTCCGCTTTCAGAAAATACGTAATAATTGTGAATGTATCAGCTTGCTCAGCGACAATATTTCCATTTTGGTATGACATAGTGATATATTCCAGCGAACCAGTTAATACATGCTGATGAAATCTTTTCGAGCTTTCATCCGGGTAGCTGCGTCGAAAACCCGCGACGTTTCGATGAGTGTCACTATCATCTTCTGGCGAATTGTCGATGGACTACGGACGTCATATATACAGGGTGGTCCGTTGTTAGTGACCGGGCCAAACATCTCACGAAATAAGCATCAAACGAAAAAATTACAAACAATGAAACTCGTCTAGCTTGAAGGGGAAAACCAGATGGCGCTATGGTTTGCCCGCTAGATGGCGCTGCCATAGGTCAAACGGATATCAACTGCGTTTTTTTAAACAGGCACCCCCATTTTTTATTACATATTCGTGCAATATGTAAAGAAATATGAATGTTTTAGTTGGACCACTTTTTTCTCTTTGTGAAATATGGCGCTGTAATAGTCACAAACGTATAAGTACGAGGTATCACGTAACATTCCGCCAGTACGGACGGTATTTGCTTCGTGATACATTACCCGTGTTAAAATGGAATGTTTACCAATTGCGGAAAAGGTCGATATCGTGTTGATGTATGGCTATTGTGATCAAAATGCCCAACTGGTGTTTGCTATGTATGCTGCACGGTATCCTGGACGACATCATCCAAGTGTCCGGACCGTTCGCCGGATAGTTACGTTATTTAAGGAAACAGGAAGTGTTCAGCCACATGTGTAACGTCAACCACGACCTGCAACAAATGATGATGCCCAAGTAGGTGTTTTAGCTGCTGTCGCGGCTAATCCGCACGTCAGTAGCAGACAAATTGAGCGAGAATCGGGAATCTCAAAAACGTCGGTGATGAGAATGCTACATCAACATCGATTGCACCCGTACCATATTTCTATGCACCAGGAATTGCATGGCGACGACTTTGAACGTCGTGTACAGTTCTGCCACTGGGCACAAGAGAAATTACGGGACGATGGCAGATTCTTTGCAATCGTTCTATTTAGCGACGAAGCGTCATTCACCAACAGCGGTAACGTAAATCAGCATATATGCACCATTGGGCAACGGAAAATCCACGATGGCTGCGACAAGTGGAACATCATCGACCTTAGCGGGTTAATGTATGGTGTGGCATGATGGGAGGAAGGATAATTGGCCCCCATTTTATCGATGGCAATCTAAATGGTGCAATGTATGCTGATTTCCTACGTAATGTTCTACCGACGTACCACAAGATGTTTAATTGCATGACAGAATGGCGATGTACTTCCAACATTATGGATGTTCAGCACATAGCTTGCGTGCGGTTGAAGCGGTATTGAATAGCATATTTCATGACATGTAGATTGATCGTCGAGCACCATACCATGGCCCGCACGTTCACCGGATCTGACGTACCCGGATTTCTTTCTGTGGGGAAAGTTGAAGGATATTTGCTATCGTGACCCACCGACAACGCCTGACAACATGCGTCAGCGCACTGTCAATGCATGTGCGAACATTACGGAAGGCGAACTACTCGCTGTTAAGAGGAATGTCGTTACACGTATTGCCAAATACATTGAGGTTGACGGACACCATTTCAAGCATTTACTGCATTAATGTGGTGTTTACAGGTAATCACGCTGTAACAGCATGCGTTCTCAGAAATAAGTTCACAAAGGTACATGTATCACATTGGAACAACCGAAATAAAATGTTCAAACGTACCTACGTTCTATATTTTAATTTAAGAAACCTATTTTTTCTAGGCGCTACAGTCCGGAACCGCGGGACTGCTACGGTCGCAGGTTCAAATCCTGCCTCGGGCATGGATGTGTGTGGTGTCCTTAGGTTAGTTAGGTTTAAGTAGTTCTAAGTTCTAGGGGACTGATGACCTAAGATGTTAAGTCCCATAGTGCTCAGAGCCATTTGAACCAAACCTATCTGTTACCAACTGTTGGTCTAAAATTGTGAGCCATATGTTTGTTACTATTACAGCGCCATCTATCACAAAGCGAAAAAAGTGGTCCAACTAAAACATTCATATTTCTTTACGTATTACACGAATATGTAATAAAAATGGGGGTTCCTAGTTTAAAAAACGCAGTTGATATCCGTTGGAACTATGGCAGCGCCATCTGGTTTCCCCCTTCAAGCTAGACGAGTTTCGTTCTTTGTAGTTTTTCCTTTTGACCCTTATTTCGTGAGATATTTGGCCCGGTCACGATCAATGGACCACCCTGTATATAGCTAGTCAGCTGAGGAGTGGGCAGGGACAGCCGCCGCGCGCCGCTGACCAGCTATATACAGATGCCGGCCGCAGTCCATCGACACTTCGCCAGAAGATGATGAGAATGACACTCATCCAAACGTCGCGGATTTTCGACGCAGCTACCCAGATGGAAGCCCGAAAAGATTTAATCAGCAGCATACACCGGGAAAGCCTACATTCACATACAGTTAATACCCATTTTCGTTAAATACGCTGATCCTTTTATATAACATTAAAGAATCCAAACCTTTCTTAGTTTATGCAATTATGATACCTTGTGCTTATTGGTACTAGAATACCACCTTACTACGAGTGTTGCTCAGAAAGTAATGCACCGCATTTTTCTTCTCAGCTGAAGACAATGCTACGAATGCGAAACGTTACGCTGTGTATTATCTGAAGCCTCCTGAGTGAGTGCGCCAAGTTTCTGTCGCATCCGAAAGATAGCGTAGCTGCAGGACAGTTTCAAAATGGCGCCTGTAGGTGATATACGTTACAACCAACGTGCCCTCATTGAATTTCTCATTGCAGAGAAAGAAACCATGGAGAATATTCACAAGGGCTTGTGGAAAGTGTATGGAGCATCTGCTATCGACAGACGTATAAAACTTCATTGCAGATTAAAACTGTGTGCCGGACCGAGATTCGAACTCGGGACCTTTGCCTTTCGCGGGCAAGTGCTCTACCAACTGAGCTACCCAAGCACGACTCACGCCCCGTCGTCACAGCTTTAGAGAGACGAGGTACTGGCGGAAGTAAAGCTGTGAGGACGGGGCGTGAGTCGTGCTTGGGTAGCTCAGTTGGTAGAGCACTTGCCCGCGAAAGGCAAAGGTCCCGAGTTCGAGTCTCGGTCCGGCACACAGTTTTAATCTGCCAGGAAGTTTCATACCAGCACACACTCCGCTGCAGAGTGAAAATCTCATTCTGGACAGACGTATAATTAGTCACTGGGCATGGAGGGTGAGGTCATCAGAAGGCGGTTCGGCAGAGCTCCACGATTCGCAGCGCCCGGGGACACCATCCACGGTTGTCACACGTAACATGTTGCAGCGAGTTGATGTCGCCATCCGCGAGGACTGACGCATTACGACTCGGTAGTTGGCGCTGCATATGTCACTCAGCAAAGGGAAATTGGATGCAATTATCCGCACTCTTGGATATTCAAAAGTGTGCGCAAGATGGGTCCTGCAGTGTCTAACGGTGGATCACAAATCGCACAGAAAAAACATTTATCTTGATTTGTTGCAACGTTTTGAAGATGAGGGGGAGGCCTTCTTGTCCCAGATGGTGACAGGCGACGGAACCTCGATTCACGATTTTGGGCCCGAAGCAAAACGACAGTCTATGGAATGGCGCCATTCCCACTCCCCATAGAAGATAAAATTCAGAGCAACTGCTTCCGCCGGTAAGGTGATGATCACCGTGTTCTGGGACTGTGAAGATGTGATTCTCATTGATGTGATGCCGAGAGGCGATACCATTAATTCAGAATCATATGTCCACACATTAACAAAACTCAAGACTCACTCCCGGCAACTTCGGTGCCACACCAACCCAGGAGATGCTTTGCTGTATCACGGTAACGCTCGGCCCTACGCAAGTCTGAGGACTGCTGAACACATCGCGAAACAGGGTTGGACAGTGTTACTCCATCCAACCTACAACCCTGAACCAGCCCCCTCGGACTGCCACTTCTTTGGACCGTTAAAAGATGCCACTCGTGGAAGACATTTTGAGGACGATGAGGAGGTGATTCACACAGTGAAGCACGGGACCCGCCACCAGGATAAGGATTGGTACCAACAGGGCATACACGCTCTTCCTTCGCGCTGGAAGGAGCCCATAGAACGGGATGGAGATTATGTGGAAAAGTATATTATGTAGATAAAACACCCTTCTTTAGTGTGTTTAGTTCTCATTATGTTCAATAAAGAATTGTTGAAGAAAAAATGCGGTGCATTACTTTCTGGGAAACCATCGTACGATGTACACAGCCTTTTACAGTAATTATTTGCCATGAACTGTACCACGTATTCAGGTATCACCTGAAATGTGGAGCCGGCCGAAGTGGCCGTGCGGTTAAAGGCGCTGAAGTCTGGAACCGCAAGACCGCTACGATCGCAGGTTCGAATCCTGCCTCGGTCATGGATGTTTGTGATGTCCTTAGGTTAGTTAGGTGTAACTAGTTCTAAGTTCTAGGGGACTAATGACCTCAGCAGTTGAGTCCCATAGTGCTCAGAGCCATTTGAACCATTTTTTTGAAATGTGGAACTAATGTTTTTCGTGTTTGTCTCTTTAGCAATTTTACTGTAATTTGATATATTGCTTAACATTTGAGTATCTGATTTGCGATGACTTCAAAATTTAATAATATATCGTGGTTTGTTCGTGGTAAAACGTATTTAGGCTACGGCGTAATTGACATCCATATGCTTATTTTTCGTTACAAGGAAATGTTAAAAATTTCTTATACGTACATTTTTAACTTATTAATAATGACGTACAGTCAACTGTCGATGTTTCGAAATTAAGGAGACCTCATAGAAAGTATGTAAATCTAAGTTCTATTCAACGAAAGGTTTACTGATCATAAAGGAATCAAGGAAAAGTAGAGCTAAAAGTGTCACATTAAATATAAAGTTAAAAAATGTTACTGTAGTTCCAATAACATTTGTATTTCTTTACAAAACAGTAGCTAGAACTACAAATAAAATTCATTTTTCCCAGTTTTGTTATTTTTAATTTATTTTAACATTTGAAACAAATGGCGCAAATAAATTCCTGAACATACAAAAGATAACTTAAACTTTATTTTGCAATGAAATCCGTAAACTTGTTCTCTTTAATTAGTTCCAGAGTGCTTGACCAAGCGCATTTTCTATTGTGAGTAAAGCCGAAAGTACATAATCGTCTACGTCTCTTCAATCTTTACACTTGCGCAACGTTTCCAACGACAGCTTTCTCTGAAACTTCCTGGCAGATTAAAACTGTTTTAATATGGCAGGAAGTTTCACATAAGCGCACACTCCGCTGCAGAGTGAAAATTTCATTCTGGACAACTTTCTCTGGTTTGGAGTCACAGCTGGAATCAGCGTCCCATTTCGTCAGGACTGAACAGCTCCCCAGCAGACTTCGTGACTGCCCAGTTAATTTTTCTGTGCCTAGCAGACTTTCTCTACAAATAATCTCAGAAACGAAGTTATGTCTTTTCTTTAAGTTGTGAGCCACCAGTCATTCGAGGCGAGACGAACCCTTTCATTCCCGAGACCAAGAGCAAACGGCTTCGCCTTTTCTTTTAACATATAATCTCCGATAGGTATGGTCTGTCCTCTATTATCAGTAACTCATTTCAGCAAACACTCTCCAAGTCGTGGGAACTCAGCTTTCCAGATCCGCTCCCTTCCTCCGTATGTTACGTTTTAAGCACTCAGATCTTTCTGCTTCAGAAATGTCAACAGAGTTGACAGAGATTTTTCGCTACATACTTTTTCTCCCGAAGACAGATTGGTTTATGTGCTGCAGTACATAATGCATTGTAGGATAAACAAAGGAATGACGATGGTAGCTGAATGTCGAAACAAGTACAGAAACAGCTGACGAAGCATTTAGGATTGCAGGATATTACGTGGCCGCTAACTTAGAATTGCAAAGTATTAGCGGGCGTCCTTTCATGGGACTTGATTCTATTTATCGAGTACACCGAAACACACGCCATTTCTTAAATTTATGACCGTTTTCCAAGAGATTGAATAACTATTTCGATTTATCAGGAAATTCGATTTACTGCGTTTCGAATTAGCAAGATGTAAAGGAATTATATAAATTTTTTTAATACACCAGTTCAGTTACCAGAGATTAATGCGTAAAGCATTTGCCGAACAAAAGAAGTTTTACGCTCTTCGTTTATTAGTTTTAGAGTAAGTTACCTTTCGCTGTTATCCTGTTCTAGTGTTAAGACGTGTTGCGCCATTTCTTACTGATAAAATTGGGTTAAATAATGAAAGTGATTTTGAAGCAGAACGATTTCGTATTTAGTGATACCATGGGTCACAGCTCCTGAAATTCTGGAAAATTATTACTGATATTTTAATTTTATGCAGAGAATTTAGATGGAGGCGACGATCTTCAGGGCGACGCTGCTCATCAATAGAGGTACGTGAATTCGTTCATCTTCTTCCTTTCGTGGCCGCTACTGTCAATATCAATTTATTTGCCGCGACATTCAGGACCTGCATTCTTTCTTTTCATTTAATTTCGAAGTCCACGCATTTACGTTCTAAGATGAATAAATTCATTTAACTGGAATTCTTTTTATCCAGGCCAAGGGGGAAGGTTGCACTCAAAATGTACGTGCCTCTATCCCGTTCGTATGTTCGCATACATTTGAGTGTGTACAAGCGTAACTATATTTACGACTCATTTCCTACACAGTATTGACGCTTATTTTATTTTTGACCACTCATTCGCGAATGTACGTGCCCTCTAATTTGATGTAGTCAGTCGGCCGTATTTTTTAATAATATTATTTGTAGTTTTCAGTGGCTTAGTTTCTACAATTGATATTTGCCTGTGTCGCAACAGCGCTTCACGCGAAATATTTATTACGCGACATCCACAATAACTTTTATTTCAAAATTTCGACTGAATAAAGATTTTTCTAGCAGTAACAATAGCAAAACATAATAATATAAGAGGACGCGTTACAAAGAGTCGACTGTAACAATATTTCATTTCTTTGTACAATATTGAGAGTGGAAATCACATCGACGAACTACATGTCAGAATATCGTGGACGACTTGACAAAGATATATTTATTCAACTTATATAGAGAAGAAACTCATATTGACATCAGACAAATTTTATATAGCATGAAATGTGTGTCGTAAAGAAACATCATGAAAGATGAAACAGCGATATTCGTTGCTCAATAATCAGAAATTGTGTAGAAATGCATTTCGGGGGAAAAATAAAATTTGTTGATGTTTGGTGGATTCTTTTCCTCTAGATAATTCGGAGAACATTTGACAGAGAGGAGCACGACCAGAGTGGTACCGTTCGTAGCGGAGTGCGTGTCTGCAGTTCGTACGACACGACGCGACACGTCACGTCACCAGCCAGCACACATCGTCGTCCGCAGAGATGAGAGAGCGCGGACCCCTGGTACACAGTAGATAATGACAGCCGTGCTGATATCGCGGCTGGCCGAGTAGGCAAACACATATTGCCGGAGTCCCTCCGGCTTTCGGAACGCTACACGTACCCAGGAACAGATGCAGTTCTCATTGCGACATGCAATCTCACACGTCTGTTTGGAAAGCCACGCAGAGCGTTGATGTGCGTCCCCGTCGACTAGCAGCTGAAACTGCCAGCAAACAAACGTGACTTGCTGAATGCGCCATGGGGCATCACGGCGGCAAACAGAGCTCTCACGCGTAATTCGTAGAGCAGAAAGCGTAGCCGAAGTTATAGAGTAACGACCAGTTGAAAGTAACAGCAGACCGGAGAAAACCATGAGAACCGGAGTGGAGCTAACTGAACACAATGACTTAAGCCTTAAGACAAATGTATCCAGCTGTTAGGAGCAGTCAGTAAACTAAACTTCGCGCTCAGTAGTATGCGTGCCTCTAAATGACTTGAACTTGACAATTTCCCGATGGGATCGAATTAAGCTCGAACGAGTAGTGTGTGCACATGTGCAGATATGGGAGTGGACACAGAGGACGTTGTCGACGGCCACGACGCGTTTGAGGGAGGTGCAGCTTGATCTCTGAACCCTAGGCGCAAACATGAAGCTCGCTTACCTTGCAAGCTGCAACACCTGAGTTTGCAGATGTCCGTGTTAACAGGTTACACGAGCACAATCAATAATTAGACAAATACAGGTTTTCTCGCTAGAGTATCAAAAAAGCAATAGTCTGGCACAACTTTGAAATACAACATGGGAAGGTCTTCATGGCACCATTCTTTTTAAGCGTTGTGCGTTTCAAAATTTCATCACCAGATAGAAGCTGTGGGATAAAGTGTACAAAGTAATTAACGATAACAAATATATACGTGCTAACGTACGTACGCATATTAGTGAGCCATACACAGAATTTTCAATTAACATCACATTTACATTTAAATCGAACTTTAGTAAAAGGCTGCCGAAAGCGAGCACAGCTCTCCTCTGTTATAGCCATTTCGACAGCACCGTTGTCTATCCGAAGACAACCAGTGCCAACCTGAATGTGGCGATGAAGTTGCCTAAGAATTAAATGAAGGCTGGTATGGGGTGCTACCGTTGACCACACAAAGGAAATCAAAGAGTAACTTTAGGAAGAAACCATACACATCGACGAACTACAAGTCAGAATATCGTGGACGAATTGACAGAGATACATTTATTCAACTTATATAGAGAAGACACTCATTTGATATCAGATACATTTTACATAGCATGAAATGTGTGTCGTAAGGTAACATCATGAAAGATGAAACAGCGAAATTCGTTGGTCAATAATCAAAACGGAAGACATGTTTGCAACCATTTACCGGTGTAGAACAATGTAAACATAAAACATAAGACCGCAAAATAGAATAAAATATAACTTGTAAATGTAATTCAAGTTGCTGCCACTCGTCTAGGCTTACCTAAAATTATCCCGTTGTATGCCAGCTATTATATGTTCGATCTGTGTAATGTGACTACAGGTGTCCATACTTACTTAACACTTTGTGGTGGTTGTAAACTTATTCTTTCGCAACTTATATTTTATGTTGTATTGCACCAGTTAATGGTTGCAAATATGTCTTCTGTTTTGATTATTGACTAACAAGTATCTCCGTAACGTTTTCACGATTTTGCCCTCCGGCGCCGATTTCAGGCTATGTAAATTCTATCTAATATCAGTATGGTTTTCTTCTCGTCATTAGTAGGATAAATGGATCTTTGTCAAGTTGTCCAAGATGTCCTGACACGTAGTTCGTCGCTGTGTGTGTTTTCTTAGTAAAGTTACTCTTTGATTTTATTTGTACGATCGAAGCTAGCGCCTTTACTTGCCTTCGTTTACTTCTTAGGCAGCTTAATCGCCGCAGTCAATTTAGCACTAGTTCTGTTCGAATAGAGAGCGGCACTGTCAAATACTCCTATAAGAAATGAGATCTGTATTATATTCAATCTTATGCTAACTTTCGTGGTCCTTTTACTAATGTTCGATTCGGATGTTCGATTTAAATGTTCGATTTAATTGTTCGATTTAAATGTTCGATTTAAATGTTTGATACTAAATGAAAATTCTGTGTATGAGTTACTAATATGCATACCTACGTTTCTGCATCTGTATTTGTTATCGTTAATACCTTTGTACCCATTATACCGTTTATCCCATAGCTTCCATCTGGCGATAAAATTTTGACACATGTAAGCTTAATAAAGAACTGTGCCATCAAAATTTTTCCATATTTCCATTACTTGATGTAGGAATACTTCCATGGTAAGGGAGGAGACCATTCACATTTTTCACAACTTCGAAATATACAAAGGTCTTGATTGCACAATGCTTTATTAAGCGTTACTCATTTCAAAATTTCATTATGAGACTGAAGCTGTGGAATGAAGTGTACAAGAAATTAATGACAGGAAATGTATACATAAGTGGGCGTCTGGGTATTTCATTACACAGAAAATTTCGAATACCGGTACCATAGTACTTTTATGAAAATCAAACGTAAGTACAAAGCTCACGAAAGTGAGCATATAGACTGAATACGATACACTTCTCATCTCATGTAGGCGTATTTGAAAGCGCCTTTGTCTATTCGAATAGAACGAGTTCCAGACTGTGTGTGGCGATTGAACTATCAAAGAGGTAAACGAAGGCCAGTAGGTGACGATAGAATTGACCACAGAAAGCAAGTCAAAGAGTAGTTTTCAAACTTCTATATACTGCGGTTCAATACATATCAACGTCTCGTGAACAACTTGACAAAAACATTTATGCTTCTTTTATAGAAGAGAAACTCATACTAACAGTGTAAAAAGTGCATCTTTAGGTTACATCGTAAAGAACGTTGCAGAGGTAGTCTTCAGTCAACAATCAAAACAGAAGGCATTTGCAACCAATAACTGGTGTGGTACAATATAAACATAAAACCAATATAGATAATAAATAAAATACAAGTTGTGAAGGAATAAGTTTACAACCATCACTAAATAAGATGTTACGTAAGTATCACCAAATGTAGTAATACTACAATCTACGAACATGTAATAAATGACATAACAGAATCGTTTACGTGAGCCCAGATGGGGCTCAAAGTTTTCCATATTTCAGAGTTGTGACAAATCTGAATTGTCGCCTGCTTCTATTACGGATATATTTATCCATCAAATAACGAAAGAAAAAGACGCAATGACAGAGCTTCGACGAAAGCAAAACAAGTCCGACTATACACTGCCAGAAGAACATCTCTGAGGTAAACCTAGTGGAACACAAAACGTCAAATACCGTGACTGTGTGGCAGTCCCCTGACAACCTGTTCATCAATATCACCTAAATACAATTTTTTTCCTTCTTGCACATGTTCTCACCCTTCTTATTTATTCCCTTTATTGTGCAGTTGGAATAACTAGCGGTTTCTGCCAGCCGCTCAAGCATACATTTTAATGAGATTTTTGCTCTCTCGTTTGCCTCCCAGTTCTCGTAAATGTAATGGCACTGCATATAATCTCACGTGCCTGACTGTACGAGAGATAGCAATGAGAACGTTCGAAATGCGGAGGTCAGCAGGCCGCACACAAGGGATGGAATCGCCCGGTACTCTGGACGAGAATACGTTTCCGGGCAGGGGACAAAGTATATTCCGTGGCCTCTGACCTGTATTGGCAAAGGTACTGAAATCAAACCAACTTACGAAAGTGGATAAAATGTATACATGTTACACTGTCATCGACTGCATCTAGAGGCGTAAACATCAAGGAAAAAAAAATACTAAGGTATGCAACTCTTCCTACGTCCAAGGCGAGAACACTAACACGCTTTATGAAGTGTTTAAGAAAGTGTTCCACATTCTTACGAGAGATAACATCTGGAGAGATATCATCATGAGTACCCCAGGGAAGTGTGGTAGGTCCGCTGTTGTTTTCTATTTACATAAATGATCTTTTGGGTAGGGTGGATAGCAATGTGCGGCTGTTTGCTGATGATGCTGTGGTGTACGGGAAGGTATCATCGTTGAGTGACTGCAGGAGGATACAAGATGACTTGGACAGGATTTGCGATTGGTGTAAAGAATGGCAGCTAACTCTAAATATAGATAAATGTAAATTAATACAGATGAATAGGAAAAAGAATCCCGTAATGTTTGAATACTCCATTAGTAGTGTAACGCTTGACACAGTCACGTCGATTAAGTATTTGGGCGTAACGTTGCAGAGCGATATGAAGTGGGACAAGCATGTAATGGCAGTCTTCGGTTCATTGGTAGAATTTTGGGAAGATGTGGTTCGTCTGTAAAGGAGACCGCTTATAAAACACTAATACGACCTATTCTTGAGTACTGCTCGAGCGTTTGGATCCCTATCAGGTCGGATTGAGGGAGGACATAGAAGCAATTCAGAGGCGGGCTGCTAGATTTGTTACTGGTAGGTTTGATCATCACGCGAGTGTTACGGAAACGTTTCAGGAACTCTGGTGGGAGTCTCTAGAGGGAAGGAGGCGTTCTTTTCGTGAATCGCTACTTAGGAAATTTAGAGAACCAGCATTTGAGGCTGACTGCAGTACAATTTTACTGCCGCCAACTTACAATTCGCCGAAAGAACACAAAGATAAGATAAGAGAGATTAGGGCTCGTACAGAGGCATATAGGCAGTCATTTTTCCCTCGTTCTGTTTGGAAGTGGAACAGGGAGAGAAGATGCTAGTTGTGGTACGAGGTACCCTCCGCCACGCACCGTATGGTGGATTGCGGAGTATGTATGTAGATGTAGATGTAGATATCACATGCCTGTAATAGAGAAAAAGGACCTGTAAACTCATTTCAGGAAACAAATACACTTTAAGACAAAGAAAAAAGAAGAAACGATGTACCACGAAGAAATTATCCGAATAGGACGGAAATCGGTGGGTGTGATGATGTAAAGCCAAAAAAATGATTAAAATTTCAAAAAAAGTGGGTGAACTATTCAAGAGAATGAATTTCACGAATTAAGGACGTCAATAACGCGTTGGTCCATCTCTGTCCCTTATACAAGATGTTGTTCAGCTTGGCATTGAGTGTTGGATGTCCTCCCGAGGGGTATCACGCCAGGTTCTGTCCAACTGGCGAGTTACATCGTCAAAATTCCGACCTCGTTGGAGAACCCTGCCCATGAACAAACGTTCTCAAATGGGGAGAGATCCGGCGACCTTGCTGGACAAGTCAGGGTTTCGTAAGCACCAAGACAAGCAGTAAAAACTCACGCCTATACGGTGGGCCTTATCTTGCTGAAATGTAAGCCCAGGATGGGTTGATACAAAGGGCAACAAAATGGGGCGCAGAATAGCGTCTGCGTACCCTTGTGCCGTGGAGGTGCCGTGAATGACCCGAATGGGTCCTGCTGTGAAATGAATTCGCACCCCAGACTGATGTCTGTCGAGGCCGGCGACAGGCAGATCGGTATCCAAATAGTGTCCGGAGCGTCCCCAGACACGTCTTCGCTGGTCATCGCGTTCAGTTCGAAATGGGGCTTATCACTAAAGGCAATTCTAATGCGCTCAATGAAATTCTAGGTCGAAGACGTGTCTCGGGAGCCCCGGACAGTGGTAGATACCAACCCGACTGTCGCCCTTCATATGGCCCGAGACACAGGCGTGATGGTCAGAGGTGGTATTGCACACTAATTGTTTCTTCAGTTTCCTAAGACACTCACGGTAGACCTAGACGTGATCGTTTGGCGACGAGGGAGGACATCGAACAGAATAATTCCTTCAGAGTCCCAGGAGGCTGTAGGAATGACTATCAGCTGTTTGTAGCGTTTTGAATTTCGTCTTCGAAAGAGACATTGTGAGGTGCCACTCCATAAATGGCCATTTTGTTTCAGATGCAGAGTGGTGACTCCTCTATACGATTTTCAGTTAGGCTTCGAGGAATCCAGCGGGTAGAAACCTATGAATACTCTAAGCGTAGTGTCATATCGCTGTCTTCGTTGCGGAGTATCTTTGCGGGCAGTCGCGTCTGTCGAGTCGAGCATGGAACACGGAACTGTTATGTCGTGTAGTGTGTAGCTCTGCATGTAAGGGGCATTGTTAGTATGGAAGTTGAAGTATTGCTACAAGTGCTATTACAGTAAAGTGATAAAAATAAGTAAATGATTCAGAAGAAAATGCATCAAGAAGTAATTTAAAAATGAGCAGTGCTGCTGATATAGTATACGTGTGTCTTCACGTTGCGTGTCGTACCGTACAGTATCAGACATCCGCGCCCGGTTCGGTCTCCCAGAATGAACTGATGTGAATCAGTAGAAGTTAGTTACCATAAAAGAGTGCAATCAAGTGCCAGTGATTTGTAGCGAGCGTGAGAATGTGCGTTCGGTCATCGAGTTTCCGCATTATCAACAATCAGCCGCGCCGCGACGGTTACGGGTACGCTCGTCCGAAAATATTGTGGACTGTTAATCATCCATTAATTGGGATAAATCTTCTGAATTAGAATGTAAACAGTGAAACCTGCGATTTTTCTTTAATCGTCTCAGAATATCGTTGTTCATACCAGACGTCGAACAGTGTTGTGTTTTAACGTTGAGTGGCTCCCCTAAGCCCGCTTGCATAATTCGATAGATAATTTCAGGCAAGCCAGCAGCAGTGTGGAACAGAACAATACGACCGCCGCGGTATTATCAGGTGCGGCACGGTCTAGTAAAGTCGAAACGACAACCAGTTTAAAAAGGTTCCCTCAGCCCCATTTGTACTCCCGGGCGTGTTTCAATACGCTAACTGGTGGACAAGCGTGTCAGCACTACTAGTAGAGAAGTAAACTTGAGCACTAAATTGCCTGAATTTTAATCGTCGATCACCTCGAACAAGAGTGTCCGCACGTTGCAACACTGGACGCGTCATAGCTAAGTGCGGTCGACCTGCTCGTGGGAGATCACACTGATTTTCTGCTCCTCGTTGTGTTGACGACAGGCGCTTCGCCCAGAGACTTACCGCGCTTTTATCCACCACCCGGTATCCGTAGACATCCTGTAAACACCTGTGAATATTTGTGATGATCTGGTTTCCCGCCAAAAGAAATTCAGTAGCGACTTTTTGAAGCGAACGCACTTCAGTTTTAGACATTTTGAAGACTCCGTGACCGCGCTCCCACCGAGCGGGAGGTAATGAAAGTACGTGACAACGTATATATGTTTGAGGATGTCGTAAACAAAATTACAACTTTTTGAAGCCAAATTATCCAGAAAATGTGTTGCATCACTTATTCAAAGCCCCTCGTTTCATCATTTATAGCCGGCCGCGGTGGTCTCGCGGTTCTAGGCGCGCAGTCCGGAACCGTGCGACTGCTACGGTCGCAGGTTCGAATCCTGCCTCGGGCATGGATGTGTGTTATGTCCTTAGGTTAGTTAGGTTTAAGTAGTTCTAAGTTCTAGGGGACTAATGACCACAGCAGTTGAGTCCCATAGTGCTCAGAGCCATTTGAACCATTTGAACCATCATTTATAGGAGCTTTTACATTAATATTTTACTCCATATTAGTTCGCCTTTCCTGTCAGATCATTGTGTTAGTAATATGTTAAATGCATGTCTAAGAGTACTGTGGTGAGTAATGTTCCGTCTTTGACAAACACTGATTAACTTTTGATATTGTTTCACAACATCATCGACGCATCACAGCTGATTCAAGGTAGAAGCACCAACGTCGCTGAAGCAGGCAGTTGTTTCTTATGAATCATTAACACCCACCTCAAACGTTTTGCTCATTCAAGATACCGTGCCGCTTGAAATTAACATTTCCGATTATTTGTTCCTTCCCTCAAAGTACACAGATTAGGATTCGAAACAGACCGTGTAATTTTGACCCTAAAGGTTTGGGAGGTAGTGTATCTACCAACTTCAACATAAAAATGTTGTTAGAAGTGTCTTGCTGAGGAATGGTTGTGTTGGATCCCTTCGGAGGCTAATGATACATATCTGATGAAAAGGATCCAGACACCTACTAGTGCACATTAATAAGGGCTATGCCGACCCTTCGCCTTTACGACTGCTTGAACTCCTCCGGGGACACTTCCAACAAGGTGTCTGAATGCCTGTGGAGGAATGACAGTCCTTTCTTTATCGAGACCTGATACCAGAGAAGGTAGTAATGTTGGACGCTGGGATCTGGAGCCATGTCAGCATTGTAACTCATCCCAAAGGTGTTCCATTGGATTCAGATCACGACTCTTAGTAGGCCAGTTCATTTCAGATATTTGATTGTCCACAGCCAGTTGCCTCACAGACGCCGCTTTACGTCAGAATTCATTCTTATGCCGACGCAATGAATACCACCCAACTGTACCTTATTCCACCCAGTACACAAAGTTGTAAAATGTTTTCATATCCTACCACTTTTAGCGTTATCTTAAGCGCAATGGACGCAGCCCCAAATCCTCCCGCGGTCAGAAAAATGGTACCGAATCCTCCGAAGCCCGCAAGGGTCTGAGAAACGATGGGACCGAGTCCTCGCGTTTGAAGCAGGTAGCAGTTCTAAACGTCATGAATACTCCCAGCAGGCAAAGGAAAGCATATGAAGTTACAGTAGAAGATGTAAAAGTTTTTCGCGTGTATTGTATGTTTAAAAGTTTTATCTTTTATCTTATTGAGATAAAGTTCATCCGACAGAGCGCCAGCGAGTAAGTCCCATTCAAGGTCACGCGCAAAGCGTGCATAAGTGAATCAATATTTTTTTTGTTTAAAACATGGGAGGGGTAGGGGAGGGAGATAAGGAACATGACAGAGATAATTATATCATTGTCTATAATACAACATACAATGTGTCCGTTTGGCAGTATTCGGTCCTGTTACCTGCTTACCTACCTGGTTTGGGGAGGATTCGGGGTTGCGTCCAGTGCAATAAGGGGACAACATCCCAAGCACCAAAAGCACCCCCATACTGCGACATCACCGCCTTCGTACTTCAACGCTGACGCCATACATAATGACAGGTAACGCTCTCCAGGCATTCTTAAAACCGAAGCCTTTCCGTCAGGTTGCCGCTGGGTGTGGCGTGTGATTCATCACTTCTTATCACTAGTTTCGAACCATCCACAGTCCAGTGGCGGCTCCCTTTACACCACTTACAGCGTCGCTCAGCAGTGACTACAGAAATGTGTGACTTACATGGACCTGCTCGGCCACGCTACCCCATACTTCTTAACTCCCTACGCGAAGCCATTGTGCTAGCTGGACTGATGTAGGCTTTCGACCTTACGCTGATTTCATGAGATTTTTTATATTCACCCTCAGCAATGCTCCACTGTACGAGTCCGTCAGTACATGAGGTCCTCGTGGTGTTTCTTTAGTTATAGTTATTCCTTCGCGTTTCCACTTCACAATGACGGCAGTCGACTTGGGCAGCTGTAGAAGCTCTCAAATATCTGTGACTGATCTGTTACTCAGGTGACATTCAATCACCAGTCCACATTCGAAGGGAATGAGCTCTCGTGAACGACGCGTTTGGCTGTTGGAAGTTTGACGTTAATATTTCTTTGGCAAGTTGGCCACTGATTCTGCTGCGGTGTGCACACAAAGTCTGAGTCTGAGATACTATTATCGTGAGTAGTAGAAAGCGAAGAGTTGTTCAGAGGAGTCGGAAGTCGTCGGAGAGAAGCAGCGCGACGTGAGAGGTCGCAGCCTGCCGTGATTGTGCCAATAGCACCGGAGGAAACTTTCGTGTTAATTGAGGTATTTTTGCTAATTTACCTTTTTTCTGCACGTAGTTGTTGCTTGCGCACTACAGGGATTGTCAGATTTGTGTACGCATACACTGAGAGTAATATTCGTATCTCTTTTGTGACCAGATACGCGATTATTGATTATCGACATTGTGGAATAATTAAAGTTGTTGCTAATGATACTGTCGAAGAAATACAAGGGTCTGTGTCTAAATCATCAATTTTCTGAATATAGTAAATTTTAAAAATGTGTTGGTTCCTTTCATTTTTTACACCGCTTAAGGCTTCATGACCAGACGCCTCCTGATCAATTTCCATCTAAAACAAAAAAAGGATATGGCAGTAGTTGCATCAGTAGTTGTGACCATGGATTGCACTCTGCATGGGTATTAGTATTTCTTTTAAATTATTTTGGCATGTTACAGGTCACTCAGTTGCAGCAGGAGGTAGGTTGTCTGCTGCGTAAAGGAGCATTGCAGTACAGTTACGAGACGTTAGAGAATATTTTAATACTTGCAGTCAGATACTAGAGAATTGATTTTTTCCATGACAGATTGAACAGTCCCTAATGACATGCAGTGTCCATGGATTCATCAGGTTGTCTCCACACCCGTACACGTCCATCCGCTCAATGCTATTTGAAACGAGACTCCTCCGACCAGGCAACATGTTTCCAGTCATTAACAATATCAACGGGTCCAGGCGAGGCGTAAAGCTTTGTATCGTGTAGTCATCAAGGGTACACGAGTGGGCCTTCGGGTCCGAAAGCCAATATCGATGACGTTTCGTTGAATGGTTCGCACGCTGACACTTGCTGGTGGCCCAGGATTGAAATCTGCAGCAATTTGTGGAAGAGTTGAACGATTCTTTTCTATCGCTTTGAACGATTCTCTTCAGTCGTCGTTGGTCCCGTTCTTGGAGAATCTGTTACTGGCTGCAACGATATTGAAGATTTGATGTTTTACTGGATTCCTGATATTCGCGGTACACTCGTGAAATGGTCGTACAGGATAATCCCCACTTTATCGCTACCTCGGAGATGCTGTGTCCCATCGCTCGTGCGCCGACTAACAATACGTTCAGACTCACATCTTCATCTTCATAACCTGCCACTGTAGCCGCAGTAACCGATCTAACAACTGCATCAGACACTTGTCGTCTTATATAGGCGTTGCCGACTGCAGCAGCGTGTTCTGCCTGCTTACAATATCTCTCTATTTGAACACGCAAGGCTGTACCAGTTTCTTTGGCGCTTCAGTGTGTAAAATAAACAACGTTCGCTGTTACCGCTTCTCTTCTGACAACAGAATACTCCATGCCTCCTTTTAAATTGGCAGGTCTGGCTCTCGTGACGTCTAGCGGCCAGTTTCGCGTTTTATAGAGGCGCCCGCATACTTTTGATAACATGGTGTAACTTGGGAGTAAGTTTTCATTAAATATACGAGGTGCGTCTTACCTTTTGCTACACGATGGTAGACAGAAAGCGAGCAAGACTTGGGTTCTACGCCGGTGCCTCGCGATGTATCTAAATACTGGACTACTAGAGAGCGATCGAAATTAAAAAACGAATTTAGTGCTGCGCAGTAAAGTAATAATAGTTGCGCTGTAGAAAATGTGAAAATGTAGGCCGTATCAAGTTAAATGTAATCGATATCGGACTTTACAAACGGAAGCTCTGCGATGGCCGTGTTTAGCACTCTACATTGTGAAGGTTTTAATGGTTTATTTCCTATATTATTTTTATCGGAGTTTCAACTAAATTATGTTATTTTAATTTCAGTTCACAGTTTTTCCATTTTTATCCATTAGAAATGGTTGGTGAAAGCTTGTGACTGTAAAAGTAATTATTTTATTTGTTAGGAAGTAACTTTATCTGCTGCCAGTCAAAAGTTTCCTTTACATATTTTCCGTAGGGCGCGTTCTGGTAAATAATTTTCATTAACTAGTGAGGTTTTCTAAATGTATCTTGCAGAAAATAAAGGAAAATCCTGACTGGCAGCAGAAATTATTATTTTATAATATTCAAAAAGTGCCATCTAATTTACGATTGACAATTATTGAGTTTCCGAATCTTCAATCTTCAATCTTCATTATAATATTACTGAATATAAGACTGGTAAATATAGCTTGATGCAGAATGTAAACAATGTCTCGTATTAACAGACTTCGTTTTATCGGTTTCCGAGCAACAAACACATCAATACTCAGATACTTCCAAAACGCTCTTACGCGGTTGTATGAAACTTCTAAAGAAGAAGTTGTACATTTTGTGTGAATTAAATACATAGTAGTCAGCGAAGGCTAAAACTTTTATCAGGTTACCTCTTCTAAACATATCCAATACGAGTAGAGAGGGTGATATGGTGTAATCCTTAAGCCAAGGCAAAGATATTTCTGGTGCATGCGTCATACATCAAAAATCTAGTTCTATATTTAGCCCACACAGGTGAGCCGTGACGTACGGTAATTACCTGAGAGTAACGGGGCGTTAAGCTGGTGTGAGTCCTACCGGCTAGTATGCCAAATGGCTGCCATGAAAGCTTTAGAGCGCTATTTTGAAGTCTTTTCGAGATCGATAGAAACGGTAATTGCTATTAACTCCTGCTCTTCAACATTCTCGACGCAACATTCACGAACGATGTTTTAGCTTTGGTTGGTTTGTTGGTTGATTCGGGGGAGCGGACCAAACAGCGAGGTCATCTGTCCCTATAGCTTTGGAAAAATACAAACCCTTAAAAGTTTTTTATGTCTAATATTGAAAAGAGGTAGTATACATTGTCAGATAAATACTGGATTTTACCATCATAAACATACAGTTATCATCATAAACATAAAGAGAGTCACAAGTAACACTGATACATCTGCTGTCAAAGTCAGTCAGTTAAAAACCGATACGGGATCACAGTGCTCATGTAGAACCTCTCTGAAAATTTTTAGTATGTTAATGAAAGTTGATTTGCGAAGTATAATATCTGTCCTAAATTTAATCTATCAGCAGAAAATGCTTCTTTCTGATGACATAACACAATATACAAGGACACTGCTTTATAATGACCGATTCAGCTACGTTGTTGATCTCAAATATTTCCTGCGACATTAAGCTAGCGCAGTTTTGTTTTGAGGCAGATCAATTGTAACATAGCCCTTACTACACAACTTACTGTCTCTTATCATAGCCCTATTAACTGCATCTTGATAAACACTTCACAAGCAATTTTGCGGTAACAGAGGATAAACCTCTGGATGGCCAGACGCGGATCTCAACTGACGTCCTCCCGAATGCGAGTCCACCGTGCTACCAGCTGTGCCACCTCGCTCGGTGAGCCCATTTATCAGTATGAAGTTGGGCCCCCTCTGGCCTGGATAGGTTTACTGACTCGTTTGGTAACTGTGATATAAAGCTGTTGAATCCTCTCATGAGATAACCCGTCAGGAAATTATTGTAACTTGTCTTTGATATCCTTAATATTGGCACTGGAAAGGAGTTACGTCAGTGCTGGTCCCACACATTGCCTGTCGGGTATAGGTAGAGGGATCTTCCTGACCACTAAACAACCTCAACAACACACAGATACTTCATAGTCATGGCGCGTGAGTATAGTAGCGTTGTCCCGTTGAGAAATGGCAGAGAAAGGCAGTCACATGAAAGGTAACACACGAGGACGCAGGAGGTCTGCCGTTCAAATGTTGAAATGTGCAAATGTGTGTGAATTCCTCAAGGACCAAACACTGCTGAGGTCATCGGTCCCTAGACTTACACACTACCTAAACTAACTTACGCTAAGAACACACACACACACACACACACACACACACACACACACACACACACACACACACACACACACACACACACACACACACGACCGAAGGAGGACTCGAACCTCCGCCGTGGGCGGCAGCGCATTCCGCGCATGGCGCCTCAAACCGGGCGGCCACGCCGCGCCGCCGTTCTGCCGTCACAGCTCCCTCAAGCACAACCAGTTGTGACCCGAAGTCATACCTGGCGCTTCCCCTCACCACGAAGCCAGAAGTAAGAACACAGTATCACTCCAGAACATGGGAAGAATGGCATTTCTTCCGAAGTTGCAGTTATAGTCGCCGACGATTTTCACCCTGGTAAGTGCAAAACCCTGATTCATCGATGAACACAATGCGACGCCACCAATCAGTAGCCTATGCTTCCTAGAGACAGCTCCACACCAAATGCTGCCGTTTCTGATGTAGTGTTGACGGCAGCGGACGCATGCGACGGTAATTTTCTAGTCTGGCTACTTCTAGTCTTCCACCAATGGCGTAGGATAATACAGAATGTGACAGGGAGTTTATTACCCGTTCTCCGATGGCAGGCGTAAATGTCAAATAGTTGCCACGAGCTTTCTGCACTTTACGGCATCCTCCCTTATGGTGGTCAGATGTGGTCGACCAGAAACTAGAGGACGAGTATGGCTGCCATCACGTTACTGTCCAGCCAAAATCGGTCAACTGTCGCATCCTTATAAATCTAAGTACTGGATGATCCGGTCAGCTGGCCAAATGGGGACTAACAATGAAGCACCTTTCAATCGCTGTGAGATGCTGACAACGATGTCTCACAGTTATCACTCAACATGCGAGGTTAAAGACCCTTACGTACCCTATCGGGCCTGGTAACGACACGAAACAAGAGCAACACTAATCCAATCTTGCGACCTACCTGCCGGCTAGAGTGGCCGAGCGTTTCTAGGCGCTTCAGTCTGGAAACGCGCGCCCACTTCGGTCGCAGGTTCGAATCCTGCCTCGGGCATGGATGTGTGTGATGTCCTTAGGTTTGTTAGGTTTAAGTAGTTCTAAGTTCTAGGGGACTGATGACCTCAGCTGTTAAGTCCCATAGTGCTCAGAGCCATTTAAACCATTTTTTTTTTTTTACCTACCTGCCGCAGAGAATCCTAAATCCCAATCATTTACACACCCGTCGATAGTGTGTACGTGTCCGAAGTTACATTGACATCCGAAAATTTCTTTTGGGTCGTTCACTTTTTTTTGTCAGTTGCCATATTATGTATATTCTAAACAGTAACGGCCATATAAACTACATGTGCACCTGTCGGTTTTGTTAAGAATGAAGTATTGAGCTCTATCTGCAAGGACAGTAAGAGAGAGAGTACTTTGCGAACACTGTTGTGCGACTTACGCATGTTACAGCTCGTCCCTACACAGAGAAGTGTCGTTCAACGATCTTACGCCGAAACAATCAGTCATGGCTTCATCCAGCTACACGATAATGTTATTTACTCGGGACTCTTGTAACCAGGAAACACCTAACCACCCGAATTCCACAAAAAAACGCAACACGATCCAAAGAATTCTGTTGCTGTTCTCGAGGCCCATGTTCTGGGAAACAGTACCAGAGCTCATAGGTGCCGTCAGTATGTTTCAAAAAGATTTAGTGGATCTCTCAAAACGACGTCTTCTACATGAATGTAGAAACTTGGAGTGAATTTTTAACTTTATAATAGAAACTAGAAATTTACATTGGCGATAGCTGAAACTTGGCGGTTCATATGACTGCCAGCAGTGGTTTTCCTGGTGGAATTAGCTCGTTCATTACCGAATGTGGATCGAGTAGACTTGGCGATACCACAGCACCGAAAGACGTTTTGCGGTCTGCTTTTCAACGGATGAACTGCAGTTATAGCCGTGCGACGTGATTTTCCCCAAGATTATGGCGCTGCGCCTCCCGCAGCTCAAAGCATTCCGTGCTTGCACCAGCAGTTCCAAGACGCCGGTTGTTCACGTAACAGAAGTGAATGAATTAACTCCAAACGCGCTCGAGGAAGCATGAGACTACTTTGACTATTGTCTGAACGTTTACCTTGCGTCTGGTGGACGTCAAATCAAAAATGTGGGAAACGTAAGTGAAACTGTAAAATGTAATTGTATGAAGTACCGCGAGTTTGCGCTTGGGCTATTTTTGTCAACCGCAGATCGATAGCTAAATGCAAACTGCAATGAACATCAAAAACGTTTCATTTGCAACATTTACCTACATTTTTCAGCTTCTTCTCTACATTGTCGTCTCTCGGACTCAGATATTTGTTGTACCATGGTACCAAATTTCCAGTACCCTCGTCACAGAAGGTAGCGGCCTGCCATTCCCGCCAATTCCCTATGCTGGTCTGCAGCTCGTTGTCTGCAAAATGCTGTCCTTTTAACCAGCGGTTCATGTGAGCGAAGAGATAAAAATCAGAAGGAACGAGGTCCGGGCTGTACAGTGGATGATCAACCAATTCGCATCCAAAATACTGTAGGAGCGTCTTCATTGCACCTGCTGCGTCCGACTGAACTGTCATCAAAAATGAAACAAATGACAGTTACGTTATGTGCGTTGCATTATATCAGGCGGAGCCCTAAGCAGGCACTTCCCACTTGGTGGGAGACTTACGTTCTAGACATCTTTACGTCCTCACTGTGCACCCACAACTAAAAAGAGCGACTTGAAAAGATAGATGGGCATACTACAGGCAGTGCGCAAAGCTTCGCCGAATTTTTCGGATTTTCAATGTGGTTTCATTTACACAACCGTTGGAGGTCAAAAACATTTTATAAAAATTTAAAAAAATAGCCTCCGTATGTGCATAAGTTAAAGCTCAGCCAAAGTTTCTACCTTCTGTCATTTAGAAAATGTACTCTCCTGAAATGCGACGAATTCTTGAAATGCTTAGGCCCTCTGGGCACCGAACGTCTCAGATGTAATCCATCGGCGACGGCAGTTGACAATTGGTCGGTTGCAAATCCCTTCCTGTGTAGTTGATGAACACGACTCCGCAGACTTTCTATTCTACAGAAAAAGGAGGAGACATTGTATTCGACATAGTATCCAGTCTAATTTTTTATAAAGATATACAGGGTGGTGCATTGACAGTGACCGGGCCAAATATCTCACGAAATAAGCATCAAAGAAAAAACTACAAAGAACAAAACTCGTCTAGCTTGAAGGGGGAAACCAGATGGCGCTATGGTTGGCCCGCTAGATGACGCTGCCATAGGTCAAACGAATATCAACTGCGTTTTTTAAATAGGAACCCAATTTTTTATTACATATTCGTGTAGTACGTAAAGAAATATGAATGTTTTAGTTGGACCACTTTTCTCGCTTTGTGATATATGGCACTGTAATAGTCACAAACGTGTAAGTACGTGGTATCACGTAACATTCCGCCAGTGCGGACGGTATTTGCTTCGTGATACATTACCCGTGTCAGAATGGACCGTTTACCAATTGCGGAAAAGGTTGATATCGTGTTGGTGTATGGCTATTGTGGTCAAAATGACCAAAGGGCGTGTGCTATGTATGCTGCTCGGTATCCTGGACTACATCATCCAAGTGTCCGGACCGTTCGCCGAATAGTTACGTTATTTAAGGAAACAAAGTGTTCAGGCACATGTGAAAAGTCAACCACGACCTGCAACAAATGATAATTCCCAAGTAGGTGTTTTAGCTGCTGTCGCGGCTAATCCGCACATCAGTAGCAGACAAACTGCGCGACAATCGGGAATCTCAAAAACGTCGGTGATGAGAATGCCACATAAACATCGATTGCACCCGTACCAAATTTCTATGCACCAGGAATTGCATGGCGACGACTTTGAACGTCATGTACAGTTCTGCCACTGGGAACAAGAGAAATTACGGGACATTGACAGATTTTTTGCATGCGTTCTATTTAGCGACGAAGCGTCATTCACCAACAGCGGTAACGTAAACCGGCATAATATGCACTATTGGGCAACGGAAAATCCACGATGGCTGCGACAAGTGGAACATCAGCGTCCTTGGCGGGTTAATGTATGGTGTGGCATTATGGGAGGAAGGACAGGTGGATTGGTCGTCGAAGCACCATACCATGGCCCGCAGGTTCACCGGATCGGACAACCCGCGATTTCTTTGTGTGGGGATAGTTGAAGGATAGTTGCTATCGTGATCCACCGACAACGCCTGACAGCATGCGTCAGCGCATTGTCAATGCATGTGCGAACATTACGGAAGGCGAACTACTCGCTGTTGAGAGGAATGTCGTTACACGTATTGCCAAATGCATTGAGGTTGACGGACATCATTTTGAGCATTTATTGCATTAATGTGGTATTTACAGGTAATCACGCTGTAGCAGCATGCGTTCACAGAAATGATAAGTTCACAAAGGTACATGTATCACATTGGAACAATCGAAATAAAATGTTCAAAGGTACTTACGTTCTGTATTTTATTTAAAAAACCTGCCTGTTCCCAACTGTTCGTCTAAAATTGTGAGCCATATGTTTGTGACTATTACAGCGCCATCTATCATAAAGCGAAAAAAAGTGGTCCAACTAAAACATTCATATTTCTTTACGTACTACACGAATATGTAATAAAAATGGGGGTTCCCATTTTAAAAAAGCAGTTGATGTCAGTTTGACCTATGGCAGCGCCATCTAGCGGGCCAAGCATAGCGCCATCTGGTTTCCCCCTTCAAGCTAGACAAGTTTCGTTTTTTTGTAGTTTTTTCGTTTGACGCTTATTTCGTGAGATATTTGGCTCGGCCACGATCAATGGAACACCCTGTATAACGTTACCTGATGGCCTCGGTACTTACCATTCGATGCTTTTATTACCAAATTGTTCATGAGTGAAGAGTCTATAGTTTTCGCTCGATACCGTGTCCCTCCCTACCCCTGTGCAGCCTGCGATATTTACACGACGTGATGAGCTGTCGCACAAGTTCCATTACGCAAGCTGCGGGGCTACAGAGGCGGCCATGTGGACGGCTCGGCCTTACGTAATACGCTGGCCGTAGTGGTTAGCGGGTCCGTGACAAGGCGCTTATCAGCAGCAGCCAGAGTGGCGGGATGAGCAGGCCAGGGCGCCACACACAGCGCCGGACCACACGGTAACCACTGCTCCGCAGGAGGCCGTGTGGCCCTAGCCGCTTGGCCAGTTACGTCAGTCTCCGCCCGTGGGGGTACTCCTCACTGTCTTGTCGAGTCTGAAGAAAGACACGTAAAGGCGAATGGACAAAATGGCTCTACCATTTCACTTCAGAAACCAACTCTCTGAATTGTGCATACTCAGGTACGGATCCAGGGTTCTGTTCTAGGGATACGAGTCAGAGTTTGTTATTCCCTCCGCCCGAATGTGCCTTCACCACCACTTTCAACTGTACATACGAGAGGCGCTCAAGAAGTAACAGAACACTTTTTTAGGGGAATTTCGGTTTAAGAAATTCGAAATTTACTGTGGGACATCGTGAAGTATTCCTGCTTCAGAACCTACAGTTCCCTGAGGTTTCTGTAGGTGGCAGCTCAATACGTAGCTCAATACGTAGCTTTCGAAAGGCGCCTGCAACGGAGGTGCGTCCCAAGAAAAGAGCTGTCATCCAGTTCGTTTTGGCGGAAAACCAGAGCATCGTAGATATCCCTAGGCGCTTGCAGAACGTCTACAGAGATTTGGATGCTGTAAGTGGTCTAGGGATAGCGTCTTTGATTCATAACCAAAACGTCTTCGGTCCCGGGTTCGATTCCCGCCACTGCCTAAATTTTGATAAATAATCAGCATTGGCGGCCGAAGACTTCCGGCATAAGAAGTCAGCCTCATTCTGCCAACGGCTTTGTCAAGGGCGAAGGAGCGGATAGAGGTTCAGGGCACTCTCTTGTCCTAGGGGTGGGAAATTGCCCCTAATGGCGGAAGAATCAGCAATGATCAACGACATGAGGATGCAGAAGGCAATGGAAACCACTGCATTAAAGACACGTAACGTGTATCCACAGGACATGTGGCCTGTAATTGAAGAAGTATCATGATGATCTCTCCATTGGCAAAAGATTCCGGATCTCCGGGAGGGGACTGCCAAGGGGGAGGTTACCATGAGAAAAAGATTGAATAATCAACGAAAGGATAATGTTCTACGAATCGGGGCGTGGAATGTCAGAAGCTTGAACGTGGTAGGGAAACTAAAAACTCTGAAAAGGGAAATGCAAAGGCTCAATCTAGATACAGTAGGGGTCAGTGAAGTGAAGTGGAAGGAAGACAAGGATTTCTGGTCAGATGAGTGTCGGGTAATATCAACAGCAGCAGAAAATGGTATAACAGGTGTACGATTCGTTATGAATAGGAAGGTAGGGTAGAGGGTGTGTTACTGTGAACAGTTCAGTGACCGGGTTGTTCTAATCAGAATCGACAGCAGACCAACACCGACAACGATAGTTCAGGTATACATGCCGACGTCCCAAGCTGAAGATGAACAGATAGAGAAAGTGTATGAGGATATTGAAAGGGTAATGCAGTATGTAAAGGGGGACGAAAATCTAATAGTCGTGGGCGACTGGAATGCAGTTGTAGGGGAAGGAGTAGAAGAAAAGGTTACAGGAGAATATGGGCTTGGGACAAGGAATGAAAGAGGAGAAAGACTAATTGAGTTCTGTAACAAGTTTCAGCTAGTAATAGCGAATACCCTGTTCAAGAATCACAAGAGGAGGAGGTATACTTGGAAAAGGCCGGGAGATACGGGAAGATTTCAATTGGATTACATCATGGTCAGACAGAGATTCCGAAATCAGATACTGGATTGTAAGGCGTACCCAGGAGCAGATATAGACTCAGATCACAATATAGAAGTGATGAAGAGTAGGCTGAGGTTCATGACATTAGTCAGGAAGAATCAATACGCAAAGAAGTGGGCGAAGTGCTAAGGAATGACGAGATACGTTTGAAGTTCTCTAACGCTATAGATACAGCAATAAGGAATAGCTCAGTAGGCAGTACAGTTGAAGAGGAATGGACATCTCTAAAAAGGGCCATCACAGAAGTTGGGAAGGAAAACATAGGTACAAAGAAGGTAGCTGCGAAGAAACCATGGGTAACAGAAGAAATACTTCAGTTGATTGATGAAAGGAGGAAGTACAAACATGTTCTGGGAAAATCAGGAATACAGAAGTAAAAGTCGCTGAGGAATGAAATAAATAGGAAGTGCAGGAAAGCTAAGAAGAAATGGCTGCAGGAAAAATGTGAAGACATCGAAAAAGATGTGATTGTCGGAAGGACAGACTCATCATACAGGAAAGTCAAAACAACCTTTGGTGACATTAAAAGCAACGGTGGTAACATTATGAGTGCAACGGGAATTCCACTGTTAAATGCCGAGGAGAGAGCAGATAGGTGGAAAGAATACATTGCAAGCCTTTATGACAGTGAAGATTTGTCTGATGTGATAGAACAAGAAACAGGAGTTGATTTAGAAGAGATAGGGGATCCAGTATTAGAATCGGAATTTAAAAGAGCTTTGGAGGAATTACGGTCAAATAAGGCAGAAGGGATAGATAACATTCCATCAGAATTTCTAAAATCATTGGGGGAAGTGGCAACAAAACGACTATTCACGTTGGTGTGTAGAATATATGAGTCTGGCGACATACCATCTGACTTTCGGAAAAGCATCATCCACACAATTCCGAAGACGGCAAGAGCTGACAAGTGTCAGAATTATCGCACAATCAGCTTAACAGCTCATGCATCGAAGCTGCTTACAAGAATAATATACAGAAGAATGGGAAAGAAAATTGAGAATGCGCTAGGTGACGATCAGTTTGGCTTTAGGAAAAGTAAAGGGACGAGAGAGGCAATTCTGACGTTACGGCTAATAATGGAAGCAAGGCTAAAGAAAAATCAGGACACTTTCATAGGATTTGTCGACCTGGAAAAAGCGTTCGACAATATAAAATGGTGCAAGCTGTTCGAGATTCTGAAAAAAGTAGGGGTAAGCTATAGGGAGAGACGGGTCATATACAATATGTACAACAACCAAGAGGGAATAATAAGAGTGGACGATCAAGAACGAAGTGCTCGTATTAAGAAGGGTGTAAGACAAGGCTGTAGCCTTTCGCCCCTACTCTTAATCTGTACATCGAGGAAGCAATGATGGAAATAAAAAAAGGTTCAGGAGTGGAATTAAAATACAAGGTGAAAGGATATCAATGATACGATTCGCTGATGACATTGCTATCCTGAGTGAAAGTGAAGAAGAATTAAATGATCTGCAGAACGGAATGAACAGTCTAATGAGAACACAGTATGGTTCGAGAGTAAATCGGAGAAAGACGAAGGTAATGAGAAGTAGTAGAAATGAGAACAGCGAGAAACTTAACATCAGGATTGATGGTCACGAAGTCGATGAAGTTAAGGAATTCTGCTACCTAGGCAGTAAAATAACCAATGACGGACGGAGCAAGGAGGACATCAAAAGCAGACTCGCTATGGCAAAAAAGGCATTTCTGGCCAAGAGATGTCTATTAATATCAAATACCGGTCTTAATTTGAGGAAGAAATTTCTGAGGATGTACGTCTGGAGTACAGCATTGTATGGTAGTGAGACATGGACTGTGGGAAACCCGGAACAGAAGAGAATCGAAGCATTTGAGATGTGGTGCTATAGACGAATGTTGAAAATTAGGTGGACTGATAAGGTAAGGAATGAGGAGGTTCTACGCAGAATCGGAGAGGAAAGGAATATGTGGAAAACACTGATAAGGAGAAGGGACAGGATGATAGGACATCTGCTAAGACATGAGGGAATGGCTTCCATGGTACTAGAGGGAGCTGTAGAGGGCAAAAACTGTAGAGGAAGATAGAGATTGGAATACGTCAAGCAAATAATTGAGGACGTAGGTTGCAAGTGCTACTCTGAGATGAAGAGGTTAGCACAGAAAAGTAATTCGTGGCGGGCCGCATCAAACCAGTCAGTAAACTGATGACACACACACACACACACACACACACACACACACACACACACACACACAAAAGCGGGACATCCTCCTCTAGCATTACTTTCCTGAACAGTAGTTGTCGATACCAGTATCATTTCTCAAATTTTGAACAGGTCAATATCTCAGTTACTTTGCTGGAAACTTTCATATAATTTTATACACAGTAGGTTATATTTCAAGCTAAAATTTATGAAAACGAATTATAGAATATTTTAGTTTCGATGCTATAATCGATTAGTACTAATCGTGAATGTACAGTTAAAATTTTTTTTAGAAACATTTGAAATTACGAAATACTTGCACACTTAAAATTCCTATTATTAATTACGCAATCCTTTACTGTTTACTATGTTTATTTCTGGATTCATTTATGAAATAATAATCGAAGTTAATGATGCAAAGAAAGCTAGTAGGAATTCATTTGTTAATAAAAATTGTAAACCCTCTGGAATATTGTTTTTTTCTTGTCTCTGATTTTATCGGACACGTATTTTCGTATAACAGATGTGACCAATGTAATTTCGGCTTTGTTAAATGTAAAAAATTCAAAAGACTGTACCATATACTAAAATGTCAGGAAATATATTTACGTAAAAAATTTTGCAACAACCTTCAAATTTATTTCATTCAAACCAACCGTGAGGACTTGACGTGAGATTTTCAGTTTCAGTAATCAGACCCCTATAGAAGAAGAACAGGAGCCACCTCATCATGACAATTAAGTAAACTTTAAAGTTTATTATAATCTTCGCCCCCTCTCAAAATCTTCATACAGACTTTGCTTCTTAATTACTTGGACTGGGTATTGTTTCAAGTGGACAATAGCTGGAAGAAGGAAGGATGGGGGCGATTAAAATGCGAACAAAAGCACTGCGAGTCGCTGAGCGAGGCGTCTGTCATGATCGCAACAAGTGTCGCGCAAACCCGTCCGATCTCCCGCGTGTCGGCCGACCACACACAGCTGTGACTCCTGCAATGTTGGAACGTGCGGACACTCTCGTTCGAGGCGATCGACGGATCACGACCGAACACCTCTCTGTTCAACTAGACGTCTTTGCCGGTAGTGCTCACACGTTTATCTATCAGTACTCAAACGCATGTGCCTGCTGGGTTCCTTGACACCTAAAAGAAGGCCATAAACACTAACGAAGGACCATCTGTCCAGAATTGTTTGCGTGTTACGTGGCTGATCATGGCAATCTTTTGTCGAACATCGTCACAGACGATGAAAGATTGGTTCATCACTTCGAACTGGAAACAAAACGGCAATCCAAGGAGTGGCGTCACACCACCTCTCCTCCGAAGAAAAAGTTCAAAACCGCACCCTCAGCCGGTCTTCTGGGACTCTGAAGGGGTTATTCTCTTTGTTGTCAGATGTAACGATCGGCTGTGAGGCGCGTTGTGCTGCCCTCAGGAGATTGCAGAGACGACTGCAGTGTGTTCGTCGCCACAGAAATGCAGTTCTCTTTCGGAACGCAAGGCCTCACCCAAGGTTGCGCACCCGGGAGGAGGTCACGACGCTTCATTGAACTGTTCTTACTCATGCACCCTAGAGCCCGGATCTCGCATATTCTGACTTCCATATGTTTCGTTCAATGAAGGATGCACTCCGCGGGAAGCAGTAAGTGGATGATGAGGTGGTTATTGAGTTACTGATGTAGCAGGACGTTGGCTCCGACGTCGACCAATAGATTGGTACAGACCCTCTTAGTAAGGTAGCTTAAGACCGTCGCATTGAACGGAGATTATGTTGAAAAAATAGGCTTTGTAGCAAAAAGGGTAGGGAATAGTATGGTTTATTAGAATCCTGAATAAAACCAACCTGCCTTCAGTACTGGACGTTCCTTGCCCTTCATCTGCGGGTAGCACTTGCACCCAACGTTCTCAAGCACCTTGGAAGGTAATCTGTGATGTCTTAACGTATGTCCTATAATATAAAATGTCAGTGTTCTCCACCCGAAAACTTGGGAAGTACGAGTACATGTGTCCAGCAAGTAATTTGAGAACTCTAACAGCAACAACTTTGGCAACATTATTATTTACACCACATAAAATCGAATTGTACACTCACTATTATGAATAATTCACTAAACACTACGATTATGAATATTGGTTCACCAACTATGACTATATGAGCGAGTCAGTGAGGCGATTGCTGTTTCTTGCAATTTTTCCACCTTTGTTTGGGTAGTCAGTTTTTCTATTGTTTTTGGTTAGCTGAAGTTCTTTCGCTTTCGGTCGTTCTTTAATCATCCTTCCGTGACTTTTCCGGTTCCACTAGTCTGTTCACGAACCGTGTCGAAATTGTTACTGGCAGCAGGTAAGTCAAGCAGCAGGCATACGCACGTGTGCAGACTCCCAATGCAAGTAGCCGAAAACTATGTGTTGAACACAATTTATAATTTCTACAATTGTTCGACGAATTCTAGACTCTCAGTTTTCATGGTGTTTTAATCTTCGAAAGTTCCTTGTTACATTTGAAAGTAGATATATGCGTAAAAATATAAATGCTTTGTGGGGGTGGAGCGTCGTGAACCCCACCACCTCCCAGCTGAAATTGCGCGTGGGTGTACTGCACCGATGTCTTTCTGTTTCCCCTTGATCTATAATGACTGAAGTATCATCCCCCCCTCCCCCGTTACACTGTTACACTAGCGAATGGCGCGTGAGAAAATCGACTGTACAGAAGCCTCTGTACTGACTCCAACTTTTCGAATTTTCTCGTCGTGGTCATTTCACGAAATGGTTGTGGGAGGAAGTAATATGTTGTCCGACTCTTCCCGGAAAGTGCACTCTCGAAATTTCGGTAATGAACCTCTCTGTGACCCACAACGACTCTTTGTAATGTCTGCCACTGCAGTTTGTTGAGGATTGCTGTAACGCTCTAGCACCGACTAAACGATCTCGTGACAAAACGCGCCGCTCTTCGTTGGATCTTATCTCTTCTATCAGTCCTATCTGGTAAGGATCCCAGATTGATGAACGAAACTCGAGAATCGCTCGAACAAGCGCCTTGTGAACAACTTCCTCCGTGCATAAGCTACACAGTGGTTTTCCTGGAGGTGAAGGTTTCGAGTCGTTTCAGTCGGGAGTCTCTGACGTACTGTGACTAAAAAGGAAGCGCGAAAAGTTTATACATGTGGGTCGAGATGGCTGCTTTCTTTTTTTGTCAAAAAGATCTATATATAATTATATAGCAATGCCTTCAGTTACTTAAGTGTTTGTCTGCGGTTTGGTAGCATTAAAAATGTGCATAGAAAAAAATTGCCAAAATTTCATGTTATCTTGTGAATAGAACCTCCAGTTCCAGCACAGTGAATTTTGTGTAAAACTTGCTTGGTACCTATCAGAACATTAATGAATTTCGTTGTCTAAGTGGATGTAGCTGTTTAAAGGGAGCAGTAAGGTTTCAATGCGACTGAGATCAAACTAACAGCAATATTGTTATGAGACAAGAAGCACGAGACATAAGTTCTGATTTTACTCGTTCCCTGTGTACAATGATTTTTAGTGGAATCATCCAAATGGTGCGATATTTCAGCAGTCTGCTTTTTGCCAACTTCGGGCGGTGCTAATGACTGATTTGTCTTCTTTTTTTATCTTTTACTACCTTCTGCAACCTTCCGTTACATATCTGGTCTTTTTTTTTTAAACACAAATTTATTCGAACTGGCCATGAACAATTCCCATATTTCATATAAAATCTCGAATTCCAGTTTTATAGTAGAGAAAATTAAACAGAAGTTTGATAAGAGCCAATGGGATAGAACATTATATGCGAAGTAGCGAAGGGCTTTATTGAAAGAGTTTCTCAAAAGCGTCGCTTTTGTGTCAACTATTATATAAACTCAACGCACGTTTTGCTAACGTCTTTAGTGTTTGCGATTTTCTAGCATCTGGGAGTCTGTGTTCGAGATTGTAGTGTCCGAGCTTTTAGCCTTTGAGTCCTGAGCATTCGCATCTCTTGAGTTCATGCGCCACTGTGTGAAATATTTAACTTCATTTGAAACTGGGCTCCTTAAAAGTAAATTTATGTTCATTGTCAAAAGTACGAAAAATGACAGAACTGGGAACGCTAACATCCAGCTAATATCTCAATCAATAAGAGCTCGATATCATTAATTCCAATTAAGAACTTCAGTTGTTGCCGAAGCCACTATTCAAACATCGCTCGCAACTTAACTTTCGATTATAGACCCTGTTGGTACAATTATTGTCGAGCTAAAGTGTTGCCATTCATAGTAGTGAACCATATCAGTGAAACTATATTAATAAAAATCGGCATAAGGGAAAAACTATAGTGTCCTACTATTTCGACCAGAATATAACGAGAAGTGAGCCGTGTAGTAGAATATATCTGAGCAATAATAATAATAATAATAGTTCATTTCGCATTAGTATTAAAGGGGATACTTTTCAGTGGACAAAACATCGTGCTGTGTTAAATGAATCCTGTGACTTTTAAAGGAATTAATTGGATGGACATGTGCTACGCAAATCGCCGGCCAGTGTGGTCGAGCGCTTCTAGGCGCTTCAGTCCGGAACCACGCGACCGCTGCGGTCGCCGGTTCGAATCCTGCCTCGGGCATGGATGTTTGTGATGTCCTTAGGTTAGTTAGGTTTAAGTAGTTCTAAGTTCTAGGGGACTGATGACAACAGATGTTAAGTCCCATAGTGTTCAGAGCCATATTTTTGCTACGCAAATCAAAGATATCAGTTAATTTTGAAAAGCGAATCGGTGGCCTAGTAACTGTTAATAAGCATCTTTGGCGGCAACCGCTAAACAACGCAACTAGCTGATAGTAGTAATTAGAATCTAAAATTATTAGCGAAAGAGTCTGGCTCAAATTAGTGCAAAGAGCGGACATAATCAGCAAATATTGACTGCAGTAACAGATAGTGCTGTGTCGCCTCGCTTTCACGTACCTCGACGAAGTTAAGAATACTGGCTAGGCATAGAAGAAGGATGTTACACTTTCATTGATCGTGGAGGTGGAAGTAGGCAGCAATAGGAGACGTCACACTTTCCTAGGGGGGGGGGGGGAGCTAGGAGGGGGGGGGGAGGGACAGTGCACTCCGCTTGAGACCCCCTTCATGCTCTATTCAGCCTTATGGCTTTTTTCAGTTATTTATTTATGTACACTATTTCCACTGCATTTTATAAACTTAAGTCTATATATTTTATTGATAAAATAATGATTTAGTAACATTTCTATACATTTTATTGATAACTGATGGACTAATGAGAAGTTTAAGTTCAATAATTTGATTTTGTTGTTGAGCTTTACATTACTATTTACAGATCCCACTGATGCGTGCAGTGACTGGCTACTGGAGTATTTGTAGTGATTTATATTTTAATATTTCATTGTTCTATGCTTGTTGTCTGCCTATCATGTCTATATAAGGTTCAAATGGCTCTGAGCACTATGGGGCTTAGCATCTGAGGTCATCAGTCCCCTAGAACTTAGAACTACTTAAACCTAACTAACCTAAGGACATCACACACATAGTGCCCGAGGCAGGATTCGAACCTGCGACCGTAGCAGTCGCGCAGTTCCAGAATTGACTAGAACCGCTCGGCCACACCGGCCGGCTATATATGGTAATATGGTGGATGAGTTATAACTTTATAAATTATAACTTTATTGATTTGGTGCCTGTCGTCTTTCATCTGCGTGAGTTGGCGTTTCTTCTGGTTCTGTTACGAGCAGCATTGTGCGAGTAAGCTCACAAAAGAGTTTCGTTGTAACTTCCTACCAGATTAAAACTGTGTGCCCGACCGAGACTCGAACTCGGGACCTTTGCCTTTCGCGGGCAAGTGCTCTACCATCTGAGCTACCGAAGCACGACTCACGTCCGGTACTCACAGCTTTACTTCTGCCAGTACCTCGTCTCCTACATTCCAAACTTTACAGAAGCTCTCCTACGAACCTTGCAGAACTAGCACTCCTGAAAGAAAGGATATTGCGGAGACATGGCTTAGCCACAGCCTGGGGGATGTTTCCAGAATGAGATTTTCACTCTGCAGCGGAGTGTGCGCTGATATGAAACTTCCTGGCAGATTAAAACTGTGTGCCCGACCGAGTCTCGAACTCGGGACCTTTGCCTTTCGCGGGCAAGTGCTCTACCATCTGAGCTACCGAAGCACGACTCACGTCCGGTGCTCAAAGCTGGTAGAGCAGATGGTAGAGCACTTGCTCGCGAAAGGCAAAGGTCCCGAGTTCGAGTCTCGGTCGGGCACACAGTTTTAATCTGCCAGGAAGTTTCATATCAGCGCACACTCCGCTGCAGAGTGAAAATCTCATCTGGAGTTTCGTTGTGTTTCGTGCTACTGTTCTGTTTCCATGTATGTATTTGTGTTTATGTTTTCTTCCTTTTATTATGCTGGTTGTTATTAGGTCTTCTAGGTTTGGGGCCGGCCGGTGTGGCTGAGCGGTTCTAGGCGCTTCAGTCTGGAACCACGCGACCGCTACGGTCACGGGTTCGAATCCTGCCTCGGGCATGGATGTGTGTGATGTCCTTAGGTTAGTTAGCTTTAAGTAGTTCTATGTTCTAGGAGACTGATGACCTCAGACGTTAGGTCCCATAGTGCTCAGAACCATTTTCTAGGTTTGGGCGGCTATGAAGTATTCGTCTAATGTATCTGGCTCTTAGGTTGACTAGCTGTGTTTGCAGCGGGGTTATTCGTGCGTTTCCGTGGAATTCGTTGCTCAGTATTCCGTTGTCCTTTCTCATACAGCTACGTAGCAGTGTTCTGTCGGTGGAACAAATTTTATTGGTGACAGTAACAGACATCCTTGCCATTGCTGGGACGCAGTATTCTAACAATGGTCTAAAATAGGTCTTTTATATATTTGCGGGTGTTTGAGTGCTGCATTCTTCCCTTCTGCACTGTAGTTGTCGGACTAGTCCTACTGTTTTTCATTCTCAATTTAGTATTTCTTTTTGGTGAATGTGTCAGTTTAGGTATTTGCTCTAGTATACGCCAAGACAATACGATGTGTTTCTCAGCTACAGCTGTGTACCCAAAACTGTTGAGCCATACGTCTCTTCATCTTGGTTCTTCCGTTTGGCCGGCGGTTCTAGGCGCTTCAGTCTGGAACCGCGCGACCGGTACGGTCGCAGGTTCTATTCCTGCCTCGGGCATGGATGTGTGTGACGTCCTTAGGTTAGTTAGGCTTAAGTAGTTCTAAGTTCTAGGGGTCTGATGACATCAGCAGTTAAGTCCCATAGTGCTCAGAGCCATTTGAACCATCTTCCGTTTGGCTAAGTTCCGGTGACAGAAGAGTACCATCTCTATTTCATTTGAGTTGAGCTTGATTCTACTGGTGCCCATCCATGTTCCTAATTTGGCGAGATAACTCTTTGCTTCCCTTTGTACAGTTGTTCGATTGTCTAAGACCTATTACGCGTATTACCTCCATATAGTGCTACTGCTTCCTTGTTATTATCTGTGGTTGGCTTACCTGTTGTGTACAACAGTGGGAACAAAATGCATGCACGTGGTACGCCGGTTTGTGGTGAGGAGGAATGTGGGGTTTCCTTTCCCATATGCACTTTGCACTACCTTCCATTGATTTGTCCTTTAATGATTCGTATCGTTTATGTAGTTTCATCAGCAGCCCATTGTGTCATATCTTATCGAACACTCTTTCGGTATCTAGAAATAAGCGAGTGTACACTGGCTGTGGCTGAATGCTTCTTGCTGGATAGTCTTGATAGTGGATCGTTTATGGAACGATTCTTCCTCAGTACCGCTTGTATGGTGGGAATAAGTGATCTTTCTTCTGCTAGGCACCCTCTTGTACCGTACACCCCGCCCTCCGGCTGTCTATGTCGTGTGTGTGTGTGTGTGTGTGTGTGTGTGTGTGTGTGTGTGTGTGTGTGTGTGTGTGTGTCTCACCCATGGGCAGCTCTATTGGCCTAAGTATCCACTCACGCCAGCTGAGCAGCCCATATCACACCACATAGACGAACCTCTACCACATCAGCAGCGTCCCAGATCCTGCGGTGGCATTACCGAGGTAGAGGATCCCGACTCGTCTTCCCCCAGCATCTCACCAGCAGATCCACTTATGTATACCACAGCCGGATGAAGGTGGTGTGTCAGACGGTGCCCAGCGAAAGACAAATAAAAATAGAAACCTACACACCTCGAAGGAATTATGCGAATTTGCCACAAATTGATATTCGCACAGGTATCTACGGAAAATACAGAACTGTAAAATTTGGTGGCCGACGGATAAATGTGTGACGCTGCAGGGCAGTTACACGTCGCAGCCGGCAGGGATAGTGAACAGGGAACATGTCGATACCAGGGCATGAAGTCCAGAGAAGATATATGTCTACAGCTAAGAGTCTCGTCATTAAACAATCTGCGTGTTATCGACCCTATTTTTTTAAATTTTACACTAGGCGACTTTTCGATGGCTACAAAAATGTTGCTCTCAGAAAGAAACAGATAATATTCAGCCAAAAACTACTCCCCTTTTTTCTGTCTGCCCACGACGGGCTGTCAGGCTCAGATGCCGTCACAAGCAGCTACGCTCGAAACTTCCTGGTTCGTGTGTACTCGGTGAAGATGTAGAAGGAAACGTGTGGCACACCCCGTCTACAACAGTCGCCCAACAGTGCCGCCGGCATAGCACAGAGGAAATACGGTGTTTGCAGACTTACGATCTTCTTTCGCTCGGTTCGCTATTCGAAATATTCTTACATTTTGCGACCAACATGCACTGTTTAAATAAAGCAGCTCTATGTCACCTTTGTAACCTGACGTCTTATGTTCTTTCGAAAAGTCGTTAGCGAGTTACAGTAAAATAGCGTTAAATCCGTTAATATTGGTTTGCGTGAAAAACAAAGCATGACTTCAATTTTTTCAGCATTATGTTACCCCTTTCCATACTAGGCATTTTTTAAGAAAATAATCAGTTAACTCGAATCCTCTGAATAAATGGTATATTATATGATAAAAAAAGCAGTAAAAAATTCTTTCACTAGAAGCTTAATGGGAAAAACACTACGATCGTGCGGATGAGGATTTATTTCTGCACTATTTTCATCTGACTTATTGCAATATATTAGATATTACGATCAACAGTAAGGAATGACAGCTTGTTCTTATTTTAGTTACAACTGATAGCAATGCTAATAAAATGTTAGGCAGCTTATAACTCATTTTTATGACGTCATACATATTAAAATCACGACAAATTTAGAACTTTTGTAATTACAAAGACGTGGTGCAGGTTGCTTCATGTTTTGTTCAAATAGTTCAAATGGTTCACATGGCTCTGAGCATTATAGGACTACTGAACATCTGAGGTCATCAGTCGCCTAGAACTTAGAACTACTTAAACCTAACTAACCTAAGGACATCACACACATCCATGCCTGAGGCAGGATTCGAACCTGCGACTGTAGCAGTCGCGCGGTTCCGGACTGAAGCGCCTAGAACCGCTCGGCCACATCCACCGGCTCATGTTTTGTGAAAGAGTTTCAAACAAACCTTTCTCTTTGAAAGAAAAAGGTACTGATTGCATCTTATGCACTTCGTTTTGTTCTGCTATTGCAGTGCTCTTATTGATATGTTTGTGGTCACAAAATGTAAGCCGCTAAGCGCCAGTGATCATACCCGACGTATCGCTTGTCCAGATCTGGTCTTGACTTTTTTAAATTATGTAACTCATCCTGCAACAGCGACTCACTCTCTTCTACCCTGTTCTTTCTGTCCGGCCAAGGCACAAGAGCCACTGCCAGAGACTCTTGACTTTTTCATAGTATAGTTTTCACGGCCGGACTCTCTGTAGAGCAGTTGACAATTCAAAGATGTATGAAGTGCAATAAATACTGGAGGCATGAATTAGAAAACGCCTTCAGTCACAACTGTGAAGTGTTTACAAACATGACTATGTAAATGTTCCACTTGAATGAAGTGACATGCACCAAAACGACGGAGAAAAGAATGTTCGCATATGCTAAAACGTTAAAAACGCTTTTTAATATGCATTTCACCTCATTCAAAAAGAAGAGATAGAACACGTATTAAGACAAATTACACCTGAAGATGGACCCACAGGGTCCGAAATGCATCGTGTATTTAATAAAACACGAAAAGTTGTGACAGGGAGCGTTTTTTAATTCATACCTCTAGTGTACTGAATAGTCACTTTTGGAGATGCGAAATATGGATAAAATTAAAGCAATAAATACTGTCACACGCGACTCAATTCAAAACTGTCTAACAGAGAATTAACCTGATCTTCTGTTAGAGCTGCATATAACAAAGCTTAAGTACATCAAAAGCTTTCCCATAAAAAAATTTACTTACTAAACGGAATGACAGCACAAGCACACAACCATATCGTTTCACGGCTAAAGTTATACGGTAAACAGTAACTCGCAAATTCGTGGTAGTACGAGAAGCGTTCAATAAGTAATCCAGCACTTTTTTTCTGAAGGCAGATGGGTTTTATTCAGGATTCCAATGCACCATATCATTCCCCACTCTTTTGGCTACGAAACCCTATTATTTAGCGTAATTTTCGTCCAATGAGATGGCCTCACCCCAACTCACTGAGGGGGCCTATATGCTCGCGTGACAGTACTTCACTCGTCGACGTCAGAGTCAACGTCATGCTGCATCAATAACCTCCTTTTATGAAAAATTTGAGAGAAGCGAAGATTACAATAAACTTTATAGTTTACTTAGCTTGTCGTGTTGAGCTGGCTCCAGTTGTTCTTGTTCTTGAAACTGAAATTCTCTCATTTTAGGCCCTCACGGTTGAATTGAACTAAATAAATTTGAAGATTGTTGTTGCAGAATTTTTGTTTTTATGTAAATATATTTATCGTCACATTGTAGTATATCATACACGTTTTTGATTTTCCACATTAACAAAGCCGAAATTATATTGTCCGCACAAAAATACGTCCGATCACATCGGAGGAATGCTTATGACTCCCACACACTGCGGATATAACAAAATTCCAAAGAGTGTACAATTTTTCTTCAGAAATGAATTTCTAATAGTTAGTATTACATTATTAATTTCGATTATTATTTCATAAATAAATCCAGAATAAATATAGTAAAGAGTACAGGATTGCGTAATTAATAATAAAAATTTTAAGTGTGCAAGTATTTCGCAATTTCGGTTTTTTCTAAAAAAAATTAATTTAAATTGCACATTCAGAGCTGTTACTTATCGATTATAACATCGAAAATAAAGTAATTCTTTTCATAAATTTTAGTTTGAAATGTAACATACTGTGTATAAAATTATATGAAAGTTTTCAGAAAAGCAACTGAGATAATATTGAACTGTCCAAAATTCGAAAAATAACACTGGTATCGACAACTACCGATGGGGAAAAGTAATGCCAGAGGACCATGTCCTGTTACACAGTCATCCCGTATAGGCTTCCTGCGGAGACCATCCTTCATTGAGCCAAAGGTGTGGAAGTCGGAAGTGCGAGATTCGGGCTGTAGGGTGGATAAGGAAGAACAGTTCAGCGAAGTTCTGAGAGCTCCTGTAGGGGGCGCAGACTTGGATGAGGCCTTGCGTCGCCATGGAGGAGAAGTTCCTTTGCATTTTTGTGGTGACGAACACGCTGACGTCGTTTCTTCAGTTTCCTGAGGGTAGCAAAGTACGCTTCAGAGCTGATGATTGCACCATGAGGGAGGACAACAAAAAGAGTAACTCCTTCAGAGTCCTAAGAGACAGTAGCCGTGACTACCGGCTGAGGCTGTGGCCTTGCACCTTTTATTCGGTGGAAAGGTAGTGTGGAGCCACTTAATGGATTGCCGTTTTGTTTCCGGTTCGAAATGATGTACCCGCGTTTCATCGCCTGTGACGATATTCGACAAAAAATTGTCACTATCAGCCTCGTAATGCGGAAGCAATTTCGCACAGGATGGTCCTTCATTGCTGTTTATAGCCTTCTGTTAGGTGGCGAGAATTCCAGAGGGCACACACCTTACAGAACACCAACTCGTGGAACGAGTGTGTTAGCACTACCAACAGCTTCGTCTAGCCTTGTAGCGAGCTATTTTATTGTGATGCGTCGATCACCTCGAATGAGAGTGTCCGTACGTTCCAACACTGAAGGAGTCACAGCTGTGTGCCATCGGCCGGCGCGCGGGAGGTTGGACAGGTTTTCGCGACCTTGTTGTGATGAGGACAGACAACTCACATTGGTTTCCAGAATGAAATTTTCACTCTGCAGTGGAGTGTGTACTGATATGAAACTTACTGGCAGATTAAAATTGTGTGCCGGACCGAGACTCGAACTCGGGACCTTTGCCTTTCGCGGGCAAGTGCTCTACCAACTGAGCTACCCAAGCACGACTCACGCCCCTTCCTCACGGCTTTAGAGAGACGAGGTACTGGCGGAGTTAAAGCTGTGAGAAAGGTCGTGAGTCGTGCTTGGGTAGCTCAGATGGTTGCCGGCACGGTAGCTCAGCGTGTTCGGTCAGAGGGATAACTGCCCTCTGTAATACAAAAAAACTGAGTTAATGCATCAACGACGAACTGAAACGGGTGTCTTGCGACGTCCGCGCCGAGCAGACATAACGAACGAAAACGAACCAAATGAGATTGAAAAAAAAAAAAAAATTGGTAGAGCACTTGCCCGCGAAAGGCAAAGGTCCCGAGTTCGAGTCTCGGTCCGGCACACAGTTTTAATCTGCCAGGAAGTTTCCCATTGGTTTTGTTCATTGCCACGGCTCCGTAAACATTCTGCCTATTATTTGCGATGCACTGGTTTTCCGTCAAAAGGAACTCAGTTACGTGTCTTTGCTTGGAACGAATCTCCGCTTCAGATGCTATGTAGATAACGATATGACAGGCGGCTTTCCTGCCGCACATCCACTCGTAGACCCTATCTGTCAGACATCCTACTTCAGTATATTTCCTACAGAACTGTCATTTTTCCCTCTTGCACGTGATATATCGATGCTACGGAATGTGTACGTCGTCTTCCCTCTTTTTGTTCCAGTCTCTTCTTCTTTTCCTCTCTAAGCATTAGCTGGCTGCTTGGTCTGACTCCGCACTGACACCCATTTCCTTCGTCGCTTTCCTGCGTTCTTCTAGCCCACTGAATCGTACAACACCGATCACTTCGTCAATACGTCTCCTTTTCAAATGGCTCTGAGCACTATGGGACTTAACTTCTGAGGTCATTAGTCCCCTATAACTTAGAACTGCTTAAACCTAACTAACCTAAGGACATCACACACATCCATGCCCGAGGCAGGATTCGAACCTGCGACCGTAAAAATTGGATTATTCATTGAAGAGGGAAAAGCTTCACTAATTGAACCAGTGAGAAACACGTTCCAGGCTGAAGCGCCTAGAACCGCTCGGCTACACCGGCCGGCCTTCTCCTTTTATTTTTATATATTTTGTCTACTTTTTTCTATGTATGATATATTGTGTTGTCTATAGGAGTACAGCTCGTCCGCTTGCTGCATTTACGATGAACTAAGGGAAACACAAGGAGAATACACTCCAGTTATTCAGTCACTATCTTCAGTCGAAGATCTGTTTGAGTACAATGTACACCGAATAAGAGCAGGTAGAAATACTACTCGACTATAGAGAATGTAAGTTAGCAGAACAATAACTACAGCAACGGATGTGCATTTTCATTGCGCTTCCATTTGTTTACTGTGTCAAGTGGACAACAGTAGAGTGAAAGCTAATTGTGTGTTACGTTTATAATAATGTCATGTTTATGTGCATGAAAACTGTGATACGTTTCCAACCAGGCTTTGAAGAGAGAAAGTATCAGCGAATAAAAAATATTGGATACTGCTGTTTATATTTCTGCAACGAACAAATATTTAAGGAAGGCAATAGAAATTCTTCCAGTCCATATGTAGCATACAGCAAACCAGTGCTTAACAGTTATTGGTTAAAAACAGTCTTGGTTGCAATTGTAGTTTTTTATTTTTCAACGACGCGTTTCGCCTTAGGCATCTTCAGGTTATCTTTTCAAGATGGACGCGAGAGACACCAAGATCTGCATAACGTGTTCGCGTTCACAGGAGCAAGTAACAGAATAAGATGGGGGCTCAAATCTTGGTGTCTCTCACGACCATCTTGAAAAGATAACCTGAAGACGCCTAAATAAGGCGAAACGCGTCGTTGAAAAATAAAAACTAAAATTGCAACCAAGACTGTTTTTTACCAATAACTAAGAAAGATATCATGTTCGTTAATGTTCCCCTATTTTCTAAACAGCAGATTCTTGATACACCTATTTTCCTTCTGGACAAGAAGCTCTTTGCGGTGATCAAATTAAATGGGACATCTTGATTGCATGAAAGTGACTCTTCTGCACCTTTGGCGAACGATGTTAGTTGGTTTGCCTGTCTTAAGGTGCATAAAATACACTAAAAGACAGAGGAAGGACGCACCACGAAGAAATTATCCAAATGAGAGGAAAATCGGTAAATGTGATGCATATGTACAGACAAACAAAAGATTATAATTTCATAAAAATTGGATTATTCATTGAAGAGGAAAAAGCTTCACTAATTGAACACGTGAAAAACACGTTCGTTCACCTCTATGCCTCATGCAAGCACTTATTCAGCTTGACATTCATTGATGGAGTTGTTGGATGTCGTCCTGAGGGATATCGTGCCGAATTCTGCCCAGATTGTCAAAACCCCGAGTTGTTTGGAGGGCCCGGCCCATAACGTTTTACACTTTCCCAATTGAGGAGAGATCCGGCGATCTTACTGGCCGAGGTAGGTTTGGCAAGCACGAAAAAAAAAAAAAAAAACGATAGAAACTCTCGCCGTGGATGGGACGGCATTCTGCTGAAATGTAAGCGCAAGATGGCTTGCCATGAAGGGCAACAAAAAGGGGCGTAGAATATCGTCGATGTGCCTCTATGCTCTAAAGGTGCCGTGGATGACAACCAAAGGGATCCTGCTATGAAAAGAAATTACAGCCCATACTATCGGCTTGGCTGCCGGGACGTATGGTGGGCGACAGTCAGATCGATGTCACACTTCTGCCGGCGGCCTCTCCAGACATGTATTCGGTGGTCATCGGGGCTCAGTTAGAAGCAGGACTCGTCACTGAAAACAATTATACTGCAGTTAATGAGACTCCAGGCCAAACGTGCCCGACATCACTGCAAACGGGCTTGTTCGTGTACAGAGGTCAATCCGCCAATCGATGGTGCTTGTAGTCACTCAAGCAGTAGTTGTATGTTGGGTAGATGATGATGATGAAAAATCCAGTGCCTGTTTGACGATCCCTCGTTTCTCATGCCCTCGCGTCTCTCTAGGAGGTGGTGGTTCAAAAATGGCTCTGAGCACTATGGGACATAACGTCTGAGGTCATCAGTCCCCTAGAACATAGAACTACTTAAACCTAACTATCCTAAAGACATCACACACATCCATGCCTGAGGGAGGATTCGAACCAGCGACCGTAGCGGTCGCGTGGTTCCAGACTGAAGCGCCTAGAGGTGGTGGAGGAGGAGGAGGAGGAGGAGGAGGAGGAGGAGATTAGTGTTACACATCCCATCGACAACTAGGTCGTTAGAGACGGAGCACAAGTTCGGAATAGGGGACGATGGGGAAGGAAATCGACTGTGCCCTTTCGAAGAAACCATCCGGCATTTGCCTCAAGCGATTTAGGGAAATCATGGAGAACCTAAATCTGGGTAGCTAGACGCGGGTCTGAACCGTCAGCCTCCCGAATACGAGTCCAGAGTGCTAACCTCTGCACCATCTCGCTCGGAGTGTCGTCTCTGCATGTCAGCCGCTTCCTTCTCGACGCTGTGTTCGGCCGTGATTCACCCATTCCTGCCAACGTCGTCGAATAGTGGCATCGCTCCTATTCAAATTAGAGATGGGCAAACTCGTTCATCCTTGGGAACTATTTACTGGTATGAAACTTCCTGGCAGATTAAAACTGTGTTCCGGACCGAGACTCGAACTCGGGACATTCGGCTTTCGGGGTCAAGTGCTCTACCATCTGAGCTACCCAAGCACGACTCACGCCCCGTCCTCACAGCTTTACTTCCGCCAGTACCTCGTCTTCTACCTTCCAAACTTTACAGAAGCTCTCCTGCGAACCTTGCAGAACTAGCACTCCTGAAAGAGAGAGTGTGGCTAAGCCATGTCTCCGCAATATCCTTTCATTCAGGAGTGCTAGTTCGGCAAGGTTCGCAGGAGAGCTCCTGTAAAGTTTGGAAGGTAGGAGACGAGGTACTGGCAGAAGTAAAGCTGTGAGGACGGGGCATGAGTCGTGCTTAGGTAGCTCAGATGGTAGAGCACTTGCCCGCGAAAGGCAAAGGTCCCGAGTTCGAGTCTTGGTCCGGCACACAGTTTTAATCTGCCAGGAAGTTTCATATCAGCGCACACACCGCTGCAGAGTGGAAATGTCATTCTAGTTCACTGGTGATCACTCTTTTTTTGGGAACCGTTCATTTTTACTCGTTCGCCGTTCATTTGTGCTTGGTATATGGTTCTTATGAAAAAATGAAAATTAGTAAGTAGCATAGGTGACTGAAGCTGGAAGGCGCCAAGAGGGGGCACTTTCCTCCCCCCCTTGAGTACAGCGTTTTTGTTCATAACAGAATTCTCACACACTTGTAATTTTCGTGATTTTGCACAACCTCTAGTTTAAAGAACCGTTGCGATATGTGGCTGATCGCAGTGAAATAATATAAGGTGGCTCACGAAAAGCCGACTCCGAGTACAAACCGCTCTCTAATTACGCACGATTTGTTGATCGCTACAAGCGGAATAGATAAACATGTAATAATTAGACAGTGAAGAAATAGCAAATAAGTTAGTGCAAACAACAACTACTTCGAAACAATAGATAACGATTTCTGGGCGACAATGAGCATTCTAGTAATCGGGGGGCGATTTTTCGTGCGCCATCCTGTATCACTGAAATAATATTGGAGAAGTTATCATATTCTCTTTACAAAATATGACACCAGACACTATTATGGAGCACGGGCTTCATTCGGTTGTAAGACGGTCTGCCTACCATAACAATGAACATGCTATTTTACCTTGGATCAAAACAGGACGGAAAATGGCCCCTTGTGTGTGCGGTGCGACTTCCTTTGCATGTGTAATAACAAAGAAGTCTTGCCTTTTACAAGTATTTCTTCTGCTGTTCATGGAAATAGTGAAGTAAGCTGATATGCCGTTTTGTTACCTGAAAAAAATGTATGTATTACATACCACGTAATTTTTATGTAATTTACTTAATTATAAAATACGTTTTCATTACCGGTCGTGGACGCTGAATAGCATATGAACCAAAAGTTCAGAGTGCAAAAAAGATTTTAAACAGATCTAGAGTGGGCGTGTGCAGCGATCGAAATGAACAACTCGATACTGAACTATGAGCAGTCAGCAGTGGAACTGCGACGACTGGCCGCGCGAGGAAAGACGAGTCCGGCCGAGCGAGACCGAGACCGAGACCGACGGGAACGGGACCGAGGCTGGAACGAGACCGACCGACATGCCGTTGCGGGAACGAGGCCGACCGTTTCCCGTTCCCGGGAACTATAAGTAGAAAGCCGTGACCGAAGTGAACTATGAAAGACAGTTCCTTAGAATTCGTTCCTCGCTCATTTCGTTCACCTTTGTGAACCGTTCCTTTGGACCCGTTAGTTCGCGAACGACCCATCTCTAATTCAAATGTCTAGTGATTCGCCAAATACTCCAACCGGCTCCTCTGATCCCAACTACACGACCTCTCTCAAACGCCAACGTCTCCGTATATTAAATTTCCTCGCAGATTAAAACTGTGTGCCGGACCGAGACTCGAACTCGGGACCTTCGCCTTTCGCGGGCAAGTGCTCTACCGACTGAGCTACCCAAGCACGACTCACGCCCCGTCCTCACAGCTTTACTTCTGCTAGTACCTCGTCTCCTACCTTCCAAACTTTACAGAAGCTCGCCTGCGAACCTTGCAGAACTAGCACTCCTGAAGAAAGGAAGTTTCATATCAGCCCACACTCCGCTGTAGAGTGAAAATTTCATTCTAGAAACATCCCCCAGGTTGTGGCTAAGCCATGTCTCCGCAATAACCTTTCATTCAGGAGTGCTAGATCGGCAAGGTTCGCAGGAGAGCTTCTGTAAAGTTTGGAAGGTAGGAGACGAGGTACTGGCAGAAGTAAAGCTGTGAGGACGGGGCGTGAGTCGTGCTCGGGTAGCTCAGGCGGTAGAGCACTTGCTCGCGAAAGGCAAAGGTCCCGAGTTCGAGTCTCGGCCCGGCACACAGTTTTAATCTGCCAGGAAGTTTCATATCAGTGCACACTCCGCTGTAGAGTGAAAATTTCCTTCTCCGTATATTGTTCACGCACCTGTCTGCGAGGTATAGTTACTGTCCAACTGGCCCTGGTACCGACCCCGTTTTCTATCCTTGCGAGCTTCACGGTCAAACTCCACTGCAGCGTCACATTTTCATCCATCGCCCGCCAAAGTTTACAATTTTGCTTTGCGGTCGATATCTGTATGAATACCAATTTGGCCAACTCCTCCGTGGTGCGTCGTTTTTATTTCTTTCTTAGATTATATTTTCCATGCCACTTGCGCTTTGGCCACCCTGTATAAGCAGAGAGATAAGTGCGAAAGTGGAGTAATCACGCTTGCCAGGAAGTAACAGATTACGGGACCTTATCGATAAGGAATTCAGTGCCATCAACTGATTCCCTATGTCGGCCAGCTTAACTAGCGAGCAGCCTAGATAGATTTAAACGTGACGAAAGCCACACTGCATCCCAACCGGCGCCATGTACGAGATCGTGCGAGGTGGCGCAGTGCTTGGCACACTGGACTCGCATTCGGAAGGACGACGGTTCAAACGCGCCTCCAACAACATAAATTTAGGTTTTCCGTCATTTCCATAAATCGCTCCAGGGAAACGCCAGGATGGTTCCTTTGAAAGGGCACGGTCGATTACTTTCCCCCTCCATGAAACATTCCGAGCTTGTTCCGCGTCTCTAACGATCTCGATCTCGGTGGGGCGTTAAATACTGATCTTCCCTCCTTCGATGTACGACGTGAGTTCAACGTGACTGTGGCAGCCTTGAGCAAAAGTACGATCCGCTCCCTTCCCCATCCTGGTCCGTATTGAGCTTGCGCTCCCACCATGACGATCTTAAAGTCGACAGCATCCTAAATCTTCCTCCTTTACATATGGATAATCTAACTTTGGGCTCAGTCAACAAAACTATAAACTGAAGTGACAAAAATCATTGAACAGCGACATGCATTTACATAAACGGCGGTAGTGCAGCGCACACAATGTGTAAAAGGGCAGAGCATTCGGGGAGATGTCATTTGTTCTCAGGTGACTCATGTGAAAAGGTTTTATTTATTTATTTATTTATTTATTGTTCCGTGGGACCACATTAAGGAGAAGTCTCCATGGTCATGGAACGAGTCAATACATGAAATTATAACACGATTGTAGAAACAGATAAAATGAAATATAAGAAACATATTCGGGCGACAAGTCGTTAGTTTAAATAAAGAAAATCAATAATGTAACACTGGAATTTGCTTAATTTTTTAGCTCTTCCAGGAGCTCCTCGACAGAATAGAAGGAGTGAGCCATGAGGAAACTCTTCAGTATAGACTTAAAAGAGTTTGGACTACTGCTAAGATTTTTGAGTTCTTGTGGTAGCTTATTGAAAATGGATGCAGCAGAATACTCCACTATTTTCTGCACAAGAGTCAAGGAAGTACATTCCACATGCAGATTGGATTTCTGCCTAGTTTAACTGAGTGAAAGCTGCTAACTCTTGGGAATAGGCTAATACTGCTAACAACAAACGATATTAAAGAAAATATATACTGTGAGGGCAATGTCAGAATTCCCAGACTATTGAATAGGGGTCGACAAGAGGTTCTCGAACTTACACCACATATAGCTCGAACAGCCCCTTTTTGAGCCAAAAATACCCTTTTTGAATCAGAAGAATTACCCCAAAAAATAATACCATACGACATAAGCGTATGAAAATATGCGAAGTAGACTACTTTTCGTGTTGAAGTGTCACTTATTTCAGATACTGTCCTAATGGTAAATAAAGCAGCATTTAGTTTCTAAACAAGATCCTGGACATGGGCTTTCCACAACAGCTTACTATCTATCCGAACGCCTAGGAACTTGAACTGTTCCGTCTCGCTTATAACATGCCCATTCTGTCTGATTAAAATATCAGTTCTTGTTGAATTGTGAGTTAGAAACTGTAAAAACTGAGTCTTACTGTGATTTAGCATCAAATTATTTTCCACAAGCCACGAACTTATTTCATGAACTACATTATTTGATAATGTTTCAATATTACACACAAGATCCTTCACTACCAAGGTGGTGTCATCAGCAAACGGAAATATTTTTGAATCACCGGTAATACTAGAAGGCATATCATTTATATAAATAAGAAACAGCAGTGGCCCCAGCACCGACCCTTGGGGAACGCCCCATTTAACAGTGCCCCATTGGGACTGAACATCATTACCACTCTCAATATTGCGGAGGATTACCTTCTGCTTTCTGTTCTTAAAGTAGGAGACGAACCAATTGTAGGCTACTCCCCTTACTCCATAATGTTCCAACTTCTGCAGTAATATTTTGTGGTCAACACAGTCAAAAGCCTTCGTTAAATCAAAGAAAACACCTAACGTTCGCAACTTTTTATTTAATCCGTCCAAAACCTCACAGAGAAAAGAGACTATAGCATTTTCAGTTGTTAAGCCATTTCTAAAACCAAACTGTACATTTGACAGCAAATTATGTGAATTTAAATGCTGCAGTAACCTTGTATATACAACCCTCTCGATAACTTTAGCAAACACCGATGGCATAGAAATGGGTTTATAATTGTCAACATTATCCCTGTCTCCCTTTTTATAAAGTGGCTTCACTACCGAGTACTTTAATCGGTCAGGAAACCGACCACTCCTAAAGGAAAAGTTACAGATATGGCTAAGTACTGGGCTAACATACAGGGAACACTGCTTCAGTATTCTGCTAGATACCCCGTCATATCCATGAGAGTTCTTGGTCTTTAGTGATTTAATTATTAACTCAATCTCCCTCTTGTCAGTATCATGGAGGAGCACTTCAGGTAACAGTCTCGGAACACTTTTTTCTAAGAGCGCTATATGATTCCCTGTTGGGACTAGGTTTCTATTTAGTTCACCTGCTATATTCAGAAAGTGATTATTAAATACTGTACATATATGCGACTTATCAGTAACATGGACATCCCCACTACGCACTGATTCTATATTCTCGACCTGTCTCTGCAGACCAGCCACTTCCTTTATGACTGACCATATGGTTTTAATTTTATCCTGAGACTTAGCTATTCTGTCTGCATACCACATACTTTTTGCTTTCCTAATAGCTTTTTTAAGCACCTTACAATACTGTTTGTAATGGGCTGCTGCATTTAGATTTTGACTGTTTCTAACGTTTTGATATAATTGCCACTTTGTTCTACAAGATATTCTTATCCATTTAGTCAGCCACCCAGGCTGCCTGTTTGTGCTAGTACCCTGGTTTGAACGTTCTAACGGAAAGCAACTTTCAAAGAGCACGAGAAAAGTCTTGAGGAATGCATTATATTTATCGTCTACTGTATCAGCACTATAAACATCTTGCCACTCTTGTTCCTTGATAAGGTTTACAAAAGTCTGTACAGCAACTGGATCAGCTTTCCTAAAAAGTTGGTAACTATATTTAACATGTGTTGCAGCACAAAAATCTTTTAGACTTAAAATTTGTGCATCATGATCTGAAAGGCCATTCACCTTTTTGCTAACAGAATGCCCTTCTAGTAATGACGAATGAACAAAAATATTGTCTATGGTTGTTCTACTGTTCCCTTGCACTCTCGTTGGAAAGAATACGGTTTGCGTAAGATTATATGAATTAAGGCGGTCTACCAGCATCCTTTTCCTTTCACAATTACTTATACAATTAATATTGAAGTCACCACATATAACTAACTTTTTGTATTTCCTATAAAGTGAACCAAGAACCTCCTCTAGCTTTAGCAAAAATGTTGTGAAATCGGAGTCTGGGGATCTATAAATAACAACAGTAAGAAGTTTAGCTCCACTAAATTTAACCACACCTGCACAACATTCAAACACCTTTTCAGTGCAGTACTTTGAAACGTCAATTGACTCAAATTGGATACCGTTTTTCACATACATGGCTACTCCCCCACACCGCAAAGAGCTCCTAGAAAAGCTGCCAGCCAACCTGTATCCTGGTAAAAGAAGCCTCTGAATTATCTCCTTATTTAAGAAGTGTTCAGATATACCAATAATTTCAGAGTCAACATCTATAAGCAGTTCACTAACTTTATCTCTAATACCTTGTATATTTTGATGAAATATACTAATTCCCTCATTAATCGGATACCCAAGCTTTGTAGAAAGTGGTTTCTTTGTTAGAGAGACTTCCCTTAAGCAGGAATACCTATCAGCTGACTTCAATCTAAAAAAGGTACAGCTCTAACACCCACAACTACCGGAATTTTCCCATGAGTGATCCCACCACCCCCACCTATGCTGTCACCTATAAGTTTTGCCAACCTCCCCTTCCCATACCTGTTGAGGTGCAGGCCATGTCTAGTGAAACCCGTCCTGCTGATAGACTCCACCGACACATCTGAAATGTGACTCATGCCTTCTGTCATCAGCGCACCCCCAAGTCTCATGTTATTACGCCTGACGGCTGTATTAAGATGAGGCCGATCGCGACGCTAAAACAGTCCCACGAAATGCACATTCGTGTTGCCAGTCTGAGTGGCTATCTTTTCCAGGTCACCATCTATGTCATACTCCCCATCCCTATCAATACTATTACCAGCCCCACCCACAATCACTACCTGATCCTCTTTAGTAAAATCCCTACATAACCCCCCCCCCCCCTATGTTAAAAGTCACCTGAGCCAATCCTGCATTAGGCTTCACAATGCTGGTGACCTGGTACTCACTCCCCAAAACTTCCTGCAACTGCTGGCCTACACCTCTACCATGAGAACTACCTAACAGCAGAACCTCCTTCTTTCTCTTAGACTTTGCAACTGTCCTAGCCACCGTAACTGCTGAGGTCTGCTGCATACTTCCTACATCTACAGCTACTAGAGATTCCTCTCCACTAGACTCTGACAGTTGGTCATATCTATTACAAACACCAATAGTAAAACTATCTGAAAATCTCCTTCTCCTAGCAGATCTCTTGCCAACAGCCAGCTCCCATTCCCCAACCCCCTTCTCCCTCCTCATCCTATCTAGCTCCTCCTGTGCGTTTTTCAACTGCACCTGAAGGGCACAGATCTTACGCTCCTGCTCATCTATCAACTTACTCTTGCTGCATAACCTGCAGTTCCAGGAGAGGATCTCACCAGAATGCCCACTGGCTTCCCCACTGCATTCCCCCCAGTGAAAATACTTCGAACAAGTCTCAACACCGCAATCCACTACTCACGAACCTACGGCAAAGCCCACACTTCTCACTCATGGTAAAATTTTACAGTTATTGAAACAAGAAACAACTTTATCTAAGTTCCGCTACTACAACAAGAAGATGTTAAAAACTGACTACAATAATCACAAACTTGCTCTATACTACAGTAACTACTATTATTGACAGTATTAATCAACAACAAATGAGAATATAACAAAATACTAACACAGAAAGAAAATCAAACGTCTAATGACAGTAACGAAACTGAAAGCAGTTCGCAAAAATTTCTTCTGAAGTTATTTCACCAGAAAACACCACGAACACCGGTTGAAGACTACTAAAGTTCCTAAATAAACTACTATACACAAACAATTAATTAGTACTTAGCTTCCGATGCGCCGCTACAGCTGCAACTGGTCAGCTCGGAATGTAAACACGGGTAAGAGGTTAAGTTGCTCGATACGAAACACTCACAAATATCAGGTCACAACACAAGAAATGCAGAGGTGAATGAAGAAACCACTAATAAGTCACTTATATAGTAAATATTATCACAAAAACCGTTAAAATATATATCTGAAACCTAAAAATAGATGAAAACTTAGAGAGCGATCTCACACGCAGTCACGCGCTTATGACGTCACACCAAAGAAGCTTCAATCTCCTATTGAATGCAGAATGTCTCTAGATAAGACCTGCTTATGGCCGCGCGATGGGAATTAACAGACTTTGAACTCGGAATGGTAGTTGGAGCTACAAGCATGGGTCATTCCATTTCGAACATCGCTAGCGAATTCAATATTCAGAAATCCATAGTAAAAAATTTGAAAATTTGTGGTAAGGTGTTATGGGACCAAACTGCTGTAGTCGTCTGTCCCTAAGCTTGCACACTATGCAATCTAACATAAACTAAGGACGACACACACACACACACACACACACACACACACACACACACACACACACACACACACACACACACACACACACACACACACACACACATACACAAGGGAGAATTCTAACCTCCGACGGGGGGAGACGCCTCAGACCGCGTACCTACCCCAAATGCCGGACATTTGCCACGCCGGACATTGGCCACACTTGCCCCTTCGCCAGGAAGCGATCTCTCAGATAAGGGACGCCCTTCCTCGTACTACTCCTGTCCTCTTTCAAACCGCCGTCTCCACATCTTACTCGATACAACCAGTACGTAAGGGACCTTCTTCTTCTTCGACATCTTGGCCGAATACAGAGCTTCTTTTCCGAAATCGAAATATCTGTAACTTTTGGGAAACGAAAGCAATACCGACGATTATGTCAGTATGTTATTAGTTTTGCCAAGTATAAATATAGATCCCTCTGTCTGTACGGTAGCTTACTTTCACGCTTACTGATTGCGATAGAAACAGTCCATCGCCATGGGATCAACAAGAAAGCAACGATGTAAAGAGAATGCGTATGTACGCTAATCATTTCTTTTTGATGGCTGCATTTGTGCCTACTTTAAATACTAAAACTGCATGCCCAAAAGACAATAAGGAAAGAAGAAATGGGTATGTGAATGTGTGAAAACAAGAACGACATACTCCATATTAATTTACTCTTTAAAATGCGATATCCCTTGCGGCGAAACATTAGTCGATAAAGTGTAGTGGGACAATGTTCAAAACGTGACTGAAAATACGTTCACTAACGTACTTAGCAACAAACAATCCTGAGCATCACGACGGATACATGGATTAGTGAACACACAGTCGTAGCGAGGCTCAATTCCGTAACAAACAAATTCACCAAAAATAAACGCGAAATATGTTTATTTATAAAAGCAACTGAAAATTCGGTTGACGTCTTTCTAGGAGACTGTTTCGAATCCCTTCCAACTATGAAGACCATATGTGGCTTAAGTTCAAAGAAATAGTATCAACAGCACTCGAGAGATTCATATCAAATACATTAATAAGAAACGGAACTGATCCCCCATGGTACACAAAACACGACAGAAAGCTGCTGCAGTAACACTGAAAAAGGCAAGTATAATTTAGACGAGCGCAAAATCTCCAATATTGGCGAAGTTTTACTGAGGCTCGAAATTTCGTACGGATTTCAATGTGAGATTCATTTAATAGTTTCCACAACGAAACTCTCTCTAGAAATGTGGCGGAAAATCCAAAGAGATTCTGGTTCTATATTAAGTAAACCAGCGGAAAGGCTCAGTAAGCGAGGAGGAGGAGAAGGGATAAGAAAGAGGGGGGAGGGGAAAGAAAGAGGGGAGGGAGAGAGAGAGAGAGAGAGAGAGAAAGAAAGAGGGGAGGGAGAGAGAGAGAGAGAGAGAGAGAGAGAGAGAGAGAAAGAGGGGAGGGAGGGGGAGAGAGAGAGAGAGAGAAAGAAAGAGGGGAGGGAGAGAGAGAGAGAGAGAGAGAGAGAAAGAGGGGAGGGAGGGAGAGAGAGAGAGAGAGAGAAAGAAAGAGGGGAGGGAGGGAGAGAGAGAGAGAGAGAGAGAGAGAGAAAGAAAGAGGGGAGGGAGAGAGAGAGAGAGAGAGAGAGAGAGAGAAAGAAAGAGGGGAGGGAGGGGGGAGAGAGAGAGAGAGAGAGAGAGAGAGAGAGAGAGAGAGAGAGAGAAAGAAAGAGGGGAGGGTGAGAGAGAGAGAGAGAGAGAGAGAGAGAGAGAGAGAAAGAAAGAGGGGTGGGTGAGAGAGAGAGAGAGAGAGAGAGAGGGGTGGGAGAGAGAGAGAGAGGGGTGGGAGAGAGAGAGAGAGGGGTGGGAGAGAGAGAGAGAGGGGTGGGAGAGAGTGAGAGAGGGAGAGAGAGAGAGAGAGGGAGAGAGGGAGAGAGAGAGAGAGAGAGGGGGGCGGGAGGGGGGGAGAGAGAGAGAGAGAGGGGGGGGCGGGAGGGGGGGAGAGAGAGGGGGGCGGGAGGGAGACAGTGGTGGAGGGGAGAGGGAGACAGAGGTAGAGGGGGGAGGGGGAAAGAGGTGGAGGGGGAAAGAGGTGGAGGGGGAAAGAGGTGGAGGGGGAAAGAGGTGGAGGGGGAAAGAGGTGGAGGGGGAAAGAGGTGGAGGGGGAAAGAGGTGGAGGGGGAAAGAGGTGGAGGGGGAAAGAGGTGGAGGGGGAAAGAGGTGGAGGGGGAAAGAGGTGGAGGGGGAAAGAGGTGGAGGGGAAAGAGGTGGAGGGGGAAAGAGGTGGAGGGGGAAAGAGGTGGAGGGGGAAAGAGGTGGAGGGGGAAAGAGGTGGAGGGGGAAAGAGGTGGAGGGGGAAAGAGGTGGAGGGGGAAAGAGGTGGAGGGGGAAAGAGGTGGAGGGGGAAAGAGGTGGAGGGGGAAAGAGGTGGAGGGGGAAAGAGGTGGAGGGGGAAAGAGGTGGAGGGGGAAAGAGGGCGAGGAGAAAGAGGGCGAGGAGAAAGAGGGCGAGGAGAAAGAGGGCGAGGAGAAAGAGGGCGAGGAGAAAGAGGGCGAGGAGAAAGAGGGCGAGGAGAAAGAGGGCGAGGAGAAAGAGGGCGAGGAGAAAGAGGGCGAGGAGAAAGAGGGCGAGGAGAAAGAGGGCGAGGAGAAAGAGGGCGAGGAGAAAGAGGGCGAGGAGAAAGAGGGCGAGGAGAAAGAGGGCGAGGAGAAAGAGGGCGAGGAGAAAGAGGGCGAGGAGAAAGAGGGCGAGGAGAAAGAGGGCGAGGAGAAAGAGGGCGAGGAGAAAGAGGGCGAGGAGAAAGAGGGCGGAGGAGAAAGAGGGCGGAGGAGAAAGAGGGCGGAGGAGAAAGAGGGCGGAGGAGAAAGAGGGCGGAGGTGAAAGAGGCGGAGGTGAAAGAGGCGGAGGTGAAAGAGGCGGAGGTGAAAGAGGCGGAGGTGAAAGAGGCGGAGGTGAAAGAGGGGGAGGTGAAAGAGGGGGAGGTGAAAGAGGGGGAGGTGAAAGAGGGGGAGGTGAAAGAGGCGGAGGTGAAAGAGGGGGAGGTGAAAGAGGGGGAGGTGAAAGAGGGGGAGGTGAAAGAGGGGGAGGTGAAAGAGGGGGAGGTGAAAGAGGGGGAGGTGAAAGAGGGGGAGGTGAAAGAGGGGGAGGTGAAAGAGGGGGAGGTGAAAGAGGGGGAGGTGAAAGAGGGGGAGGTGAAAGAGGGGGAGGTGAAAGAGGGGGAGGTGAAAGAGGGGGAGGTGAAAGAGGGGGAGGTGAAAGAGGGGGAGGTGAAAGAGGGGGAGGTGAAAGAGGGGGAGGTGAAAGAGGGGGAGGTGAAAGAGGGGGAGGTGAAAGAGGGGGAGGTGAAAGAGGGGGAGGTGAAAGAGGGGGAGACAAGGGACTCAATCCTTCGGAACAGGTAAAATCGTGACTAATGTCTGGCGTGGCAAATTTCCACACACCACCTACCCCCCACAGCTGGATATCCAGTGTCAAGAGTGTGCGGAGAGTACAGAATTTCAGACACTAACTCTTATCACGGAAAACGCAGTAACCGACAGCCTTCGCTTAACAACTGACAGCAGCGGCGCTTGTGTAGAGTTGTCAGTGCTAACAGACAAGCAGCACTGCATGGAATAACCACAGAAATCAACGTCGGGCGTATAACCAACGTATCACTTGCGACAGTGTGTGCGAAATTTGGCATTAATGGGCTATAGCAGCAGACGACCGACCTGAGTGTCTTTGCTAACAGCACGACATCGCCTGCAGCGCCTCTGCTGGGCTCTGGACCATATAGAGTGGACGCTAGTTGACTGGAAAACCGTGGCCTGGTCAGAAGAGTCTAGATTTCGGTTCGGAAGAGATGATCGTAGGATTCGAGTGTGGTGCGGATCCCTCGAAGCCATTGACCCATGTTGTCAACAAGGCACTATGGTGTGGGTTCTGTTCACATGGAATAGACTGGGTCGTCTGGTACACCTAAACTGCATTTTGACCGGGAATGGCTATGTTCGGATACTTGGAGACCATTTGTAGCCATTCGTGGACATCATGTTCCAAACAACGATGGAATTTTTATGAATGACAGTACGCCATTCCACCTGGCCACAATTGTTCGCGATTGGTTTCAAGAATATTTCGTACGATTCGATCGAATCTTCTGGGAACCCAGATCGCCCGACATGAATACCATCGAACATTTATGGGACGTAATCGGGAGATCATTTCGTGCAAAAAATCCTGCACCGGTAACTCTCTGGTAATTATGGACGGCTATAGAGACAGCATGGCTCAGTATTTCCACAGGGACTTGCGACGACTTTTTGAGTCAATGCCTCGTCAAGTTGCTGCGCTATGCCCGGCAAAAGAAGGTTCTGCACGATGTTAAGAGATATCCCACGAGTTGTCACGTCATTGCAAATTATTGTGTGATCATTCCACTTTCGACTGCTGCTAGATATTTTAAGGTTTCTACCGTACTGTTTCTAGTGTATTATCGCAAATTCTGTAATAGAATTGCAATTATTCCTTCCTTCTATTTATGGACATCAGTAATTTTTATTTATCTTGCCAGTGACTGCATTCTTTGCGTGTTGCGTTTGAATATCGCTGTAGTTTTGTAGCCTTCCAATTTTCCTTTACATAAAAGTATCTTCTGCGAACACGCTTACGGGGCCACCAATACTATTCAGTACGTAATTTAAGCATATCGTGAGCAGTACTCGTACTGTAATACTCTCTTGGGGTATTGACAAAGTTTGCTTGGAGTAGCGCTTTCGTCCTAAGTCCAGATCTCTGCGAAATCCATTCTTTTCTGCCTCTCTGCGCTCCTCACGGAGCGAATATCGGCTGCAGCGGCACGTCGGCGAGTGTTGGTAGTCCACGGACGGCGTGAAATACGGCCGGGTGCAACGGCGTAAATCAGTGGACGGCCGTAAAAAAAATGCGAGCGAAGGAGAAGGGCTGACGAACATTAAATGCAGCTGCCACGCTCATTCAGTACCGAAACACAGCAGCCCGCTCTCTGTTTCTGACAGATCGCGCTGGCTCGTCAAGAGCCAAGCTTTTTATGAGCCCTACGATTTACGATCTGGATGATATATGATGTGCGAGAAATTTTCTCGACGCTGGGATGAAGGTCAGCATGAACCGGATGCGAGGTAGCTCACACTAGTGACCAAACAAATGGAGGTAACCGTTTCAAGCTCTGCCTTACTTAGGTGAATAAATAACAAATGGCGCAAGCTGCTGTCTCCCCAATTAAGCGAAACTCTCCCTCCCCATATTTAACTAAAGCCGCGCGCGAATTTAACGTCACTCTTAATGCACATCCCACGTTTATACAGCGTGTTTATAACAATACGCCTGATTTACATACGCCTGATTTACTGAGTCCGGACACCTATTTATTAGTGGACACTAATTTGGGCTGTGTCTGCCCTTCGCCTAGAGGACGGCTTGTGCTCTGTTGGGTAGACTTTCAGTAAGGTGTCTGAATATCTCTGGAGGAATGGCAGCCCGTTCTTCCTCAAGAGCCGAAGCCAGAGAACGTAGTATTGTTTGGCCGCTGGGTTCTGGAGCGAAGTCGGCCTACTGACTCACCCCAAGGATCTGCCGTTGAGTTGAGTTCAGATCGGGACTCTGGGTATGTCGGTCTGTTTCAGGAATGCTGTTGACCGTAAACCACTGTCGCACAGATGCTGATTTATCACAGGGTGCAATGTCATGATGCTACGATCATCGTATCCGAACCATTGCTCTACCGTACGCAGTAGACAATGTTGTAAGATGTGTTCATACCGTTCTATGTTTAGCGTTTTCTTAAGCGTAGGAGGAAGATCACATCCTAAGTACGAAAAAAACCCTATACCGTAACACCACCTCCTTGGTACTTATCCTGTTGTCGCAACTCATGATGGCAGCTAACCATCAGCAGACCTTCACCAAACCCAAACACTTCCACCAGATCACCACTGTGTGAGACAGCGTGACTCTTCACTGGAAATCACTCGATTCCAGTCACACACTGTCCCGTGGCGTTGCTCCTTGCGCCAACTCAAGCATCGCTTAGCACTGACTGCAGAAAGTCAGTAGAAGAATTTTAGAACGTAAAATGCAATTATTTTGTTTTTTGATAGTGCAATCGTTTGTTATGACTGCCTAAACATCAAATTGACACATTGCATCTTGTTGCGCTATTTTACACAAATTATTATATAATATTTTTCGCCGGATATATACTCATGCTCAGAAAAAAAAAAAAAAAAGAACACCCGATGGCTCAGAGTGTAATTCTCGAGGACACCCCTCACCTTGCAGCAACTTTCTCTTCCAGTCTGCCCATAGCGATACTTCATTGTTGCTAGTTTGTCCTACTCATCAACTTCTCAGCACCCTCCTGTGAAACGCCAAATCCAGAGGCTGTAATTGTCTTACATTGGTCTCCTTTAACGTTCAAGTTTCGAGTCCACAGAGACGAGTAGTATTTACATAACATTTCAACATACGCTGACGAAGATTAGACTTCAAGCAGCATCACACAAAGTAACTTTCTCATGTAGATATTGCTATTTATATAGTGATAGGTGAGCCCTCATGCATTTGCAGGTTCATATAGATCTGTGACTTAACAGTGAGGTAGCATGATACGTTCTTGTGAAACCTGAACTCCCTGACACAAGGGCAAAGGGCGCAATAAATGAGAGATGTCTATGATAAGACTAACAGCGTTGCAGCATAATCGTACTTAGTTGTATGTCACTATTAAGTAAAAATAAAAACCTTTCGGTCAAAGAATAGACCATCCTCTACACACAATAGATAGAGACTCTGAAAGCACTACTACCATCACAGTAAATAAAAATAACCCAATACGCAAAACTAATTAACTGAATTAGAGCCACATATGCCAACAGGTTACATTTGCAAACAATCAAGTTATTAATCATAAATAGTAAAATCCCAAAAGCATGTTCCATAAAAATTACAGTATGAAAATATCAAATCAAGGACGAAAGTAACGCCTTTTAAATGTTAGAAAGTGGTTAGAATACACATCTCGACTCTGACACAACCAGTAACAAAAATTATAACATAGGAAATTGCGCGCCAAGTGACAAACTGCAGAAATATACATAGATATGGAAAAACCAATTTCAGTAATGCAAGACTAAGGATTACCTAACCAACTAATGCAGTACCATCCAGTGATAGAACCAGGAATGTAGATAAGAGGAGAAGCGGGAAGAGGCAGCCGCCTGACGTCCGGAAGAAAAGAGAACAAAGAACATTATCTATACTACCATATAAAGGCAAATTATTGTTTAACTTTGTTACCAAAAATGTCGAAACATTCTTGACTAATTTACTTCAAATTTTTACACGGTACTGTGACAAACGTTCGGAGGGACACAGGCTATATGCACTGATCAGGCAGAACATGGTTACCACCTATCTAATAGTCAGAATGCCCACCTTTGACACGGATAACAGCGGTGACGCGTCGTAGCATGGAGCCAATGAGGCCTTGGTAGGACGCTGGAGGGAGTTGGAACATCATCTGCACACACAAGTCACCTAATTCTCGTATATTTCGAGGAGGCTGTGACGCCAAGTTCAATCATATTCCTGATGTGTTCGATTGGGTTCAGATCTGACGAGTTGTCGGCCCAGCACATGGATTGGAACTCCTCGAATCACTCCATCACATTCCTGGCCTTGTGACATGGCACATTATCTTGTTGAAAAATGCGACTGTCGCCGAAAAATATCATCGTCGTGAAGGGGTGTATGTGGTCTGCAACCATTGTACGACACTCATTAGTCGTCATGGTGTCTTGTACGAGCTCCACTGGAACTATGGATGCCAACGTGACTGTTCCCCAGAGCGTAGGTGTCAAGGAACTGATCTCCTGGAAGACAACGGAGTGTCTCCCTCGTATTGGCATTCTGAAGAAGGTATCTGAATTCACCAGAGCAGTCATCGCTCTTCCACTGTGGCAACTTCTCTAGATTGTCGCACAGATGACAAAATGGTAGATATTGAAACAGACAACAGGGATAGAGAAACAATTAAAATCGCTCAAAAGAGGAAAGGCCGCTGGACCTGATGGGATACCAGTTCGATTTTACACAGAGTACGCAAAGGAACTTGCCCCCCTTCTCGCAGCGGTGTACTGTAGGTCTCTAGAGGAGCGTAGCGTTCCAAAGGATTGGAAAAGGGCACAGGTCATCCCCATTTTCAAGAAGGGACGTCGAACAGATGTGCAGAACTATAGACCTATATCTCTAACGTCGATCAGTTGTAGAATTTTGGAACACGTATTATGTTCGAGCATAATAACTTTTCTGGAGACTACAAATCTACTCTCTAGGAATCAGCATGGATTTCGAAAAAGACGTTCGTGTGAAACCCAGCTCGCGCTATTCGTCCACGAGACTCAGAGGGCCATAGACACGGGTTCACAGGTAGATGCCGTGTTTCTTGACTTCCTCAAGGCGTTCGATACAGTTCCCTACAGTCGTTTAATGAACAAAGTAAGAGCATATGGACTATCAGACCAATTGTGTGATTGGATTGATGAGTTCCTAGATAGCAGAAAGCAGCATGTCATTCTCAATGGAGAGAAGTCTTCCGAAGTAAGAGTGATTTCAGGTATTTTGCAGGGGAGTGTCATAGGACGTTGCTATTCACAATATACATAAATGACCTGGTGGATGACATCGGAAGTTCACTGAGGCTTTTTGCAGATGATGCTGTGGTGTATCGAGAGGTTGTAACAATGGAAAATTGTACTGAAATGCAGGACGATCTGCAGCGAATTGACGCATGGTGTAGGGAATGGTAATTGAATCGCAATGTAGACAAGTGTAATGTGCTGCGAATACACAGAAAGATAGATCCCTTATCATTTAGCTACAAAATAGCTGGTCAGCAACTGGAAGCAGTTATTTCCATAAATTATCTGGGAGTACGCATTAGGAGTGATTTAAAATGGAATGATCATATAAAGTTGATCGTCGGTAAAGCAGATGCCATACTGAGATTCATTGGAAGAATCCTAAGGAAATGCAATCCGAAAACAAAGGAAGTAGGTTACAGTGCGCTTGTTCGCCCACTGTTTGAATACTGCTCAGCTGTGTGGGATCCGTACTAGATAGGGTTGATAGAAGAGATAGAGAAGATCCAACGGAGAGCAGCGCGCTTCGTTACAGGTTCATTTAGTAATCGCGAAAGCGTTAGGGAGATGACAGATAAACTCCAGTGGAAGACTCTGCAGGAGAGACGCTCAGTAGCTCGGTGCGGGCTTTTGTTGAAGTTTCAAGAACATACCTTCACCGAAGAGTCAAGCAGTATATTGCTCCCTCCTACGTATATCTCGCGAAGAGACCATGAGGATAAAATCAGAGAGATCAGAGCCCACACAGAAGCATACCGACAATCCTTCTTTCCACGAACAATACGAGACTGGAATGGAAGGGAGAACCGATAGAGGTACTCCAGGTACCCTCCGCCACACACCGTCAGGTGGCTTGCGGAGTATGGATGTAGATGAACTCCCAGTGCCGGTGGTCACTTGCCCATTTCAGCTGTAGCTGCCGATGTCGTGGTGTTAACGTTGGCACATGCATTGATGGTCGTCCACGGAGGCCCATCGTTAGGAGCGTTCGGTTCAGTGTGTGTTCCGTCACACTTGTACTCTGAACAGCTCAGATGTTAGTTCCACCGCAGTTCTAGGCTTGTTCTGTTTCACCAGTCTGCCCAGGTTACGACGTCCGGCATAAGTCGTGTGTAATGAGTGGTGGCCACCCAACCCCACGACGTCTGGACGCGGTTTCACCTTGGTTTCGAACACCCGACAAGTCGCGCAGTTTCCGAAATTCTCGTGCCGAGCCTCCGGGCCGTCAGGAACAGCCCTCGGTCAAACTCAGTTCGCGAACCTTCCCCATTCTACACACGGACAGCACGCTCACTGATTCTACATGCACAGTGCTTGTGTCTGACTAGTAGCCATTCAGCGCCAGGTGACGCTGCTATCAGCTGGACAGGTTTATATCAAAAGTCACAATGTTCTCGCTGATCAGTGTACTGTTTTAAAATAAATGTGATTATGTGGGGAAAAGTAGTAGGCGAGTACTTCAACAAGTTATTGACAGATTTATTTAATATCTTTACACAACACCGTAATTAACTCGCAGGCAGACATAGGCTAAATATTTTACATATACATTTTATATAAGCAACATGTAATAGCGAAAAGCTGATTAAATAAATCTTCAATAATTCTTTACTGATTAACTTCAAATCCATACGCGATACTGTAATAAACGTTAGGATGAGCATAGGCTACGTATTTTTAACACATATACACTCCTGGAAATGGAAAAAAGAACACATTGACACCGGTGTGTCAGACCCACCATACTTGCTCCGGACACTGCGAGAGGGCTGTACAAGCAATGACCACACGCACGGCACAGCGGACACACCAGGAACCGCGGTGTTGGCCGTCGAATGGTGCTAGCTGCGCAGCATTTGTGCACCGCCGCCGTCAGTGTCAGCCAGTTTGCCGTGGCATACGGAGCTCCATCGCAGTCTTTAACACTGGTAGCATGCCGCGACAGCGTGGACGTGAACCGTATGTGCAGTTGACGGACTTTGAGCGAGGGCGTGCAGTGGGCATGCGGGAGGCCGGGTGGACGTACCGCCGAATTGCTCAACACGTGGGGCGTGAGGTCTCCACAGTACATCGATGTTGTCGCCAGTGGTCGGCGGAAGGTGCACGTGCCCGTCGACCTGGGACCGGACCGCAGCGACGCACGGATGCACGCCAAGACCGTAGGATCCTACGCAGTGCCGTAGGGGACCGCACCGCCACGTCCCAGCAAATTAGGGACACTGTTGCTCCTGGGGTATCGGCGAGGACCATACGCAACCGTCTCCATGAAGCTGGGCTACGGTCCCGCACACCGTTAGGCCGTCTTCCGCTCACGCCCCAACATCGTGCAGCCCGCCTCCAGTGGTGTCGCGACAGGCGTGAATGGAGGGACGAATGGAGACGTGTCGTCTTCAGCGATGAGAGTCGCTTCTGCCTTGGTGCCAATGATGGTCGTATGCGTGTTTGGCGCCGTGCAGGTGAGCGCCACAATCAGGACTGCATACGACCGAGGCACACAGGGCCAACACCCGGCATCATGGTGTGCGGAGCGATCTCCTACACTGGCCGTACACCACTGGTGATCGTCGAGGGGACACTGAATAGTGCACGGTACATGCAAACCGTCATCGAACCCATCGTTCTACCATTCCTAGACCGGCAAGGGAACTTGCTGTTCCAACAGGACAATGCATGTCCGCATGTATCCCGTGCCACCCAACGTGCTCTAGAAGGTGTAAGTCAACTACCCTGGCCAGCAAGATCTCCGGATCTGTCCCCCATTGAGCATGTTTGGGACTGGATGAAGCGTCGTCTCACGCGGTCTGCACGTCCAGCACGAACGCTGGTCCAACTGAGGAGCCAGGTGGAAATGGCATGGCAAGCCGTTCCACAGGACTACATCCAGCATCTCTACGATCGTCTCCATGGGAGAATAGCAGCCTGCATTGCTGCGAAAGGTGGATATACACTGTACTAGTGCCGACATTGTGCATGCTCTGTTGCCTGTGTCTATGTGCCTGTGGTTCTGTCAGTGTGATCATGTGATGTATCTGACCCCAGGAATGTGTCAATAAAGTTTCCCCTTCCTGGGACAATGAATTCACGGTGTTCTTATTTCAATTTCCAGGAGTGTAGTATACAAATACATAAATACATAATAGAGTACATTTTTTAGTAGAAATCTCGTTAAGTTCTTGATTGATTTTCTTCAAAAATTTTACACGGTACTATGACAAATGTTAGCGAACATCTAAACAAGTTCTTGACCGATTTATGTCAAACTTTTACACGATACACTCATTAACGTTCTGGCAGACAGACTACATATTTTTAATATATGCAGTATAAATACATATATATATACGTATTTAAATACATATATATGTAGAGATATATAGAATATAAAAAGGGAACGTCGGTAGCTTCACACAATGCTCTCAAAAACATTCAACAGACATAAGGTACTATATTTTAAGTATATAATATAAAGGGGAAATACTGTTAGCAAAAATCTTGAAGCATTCTTGACATATTTACATCAGATCTTTACATGATACTCTAACGAAAATTGAGATGAACATTGGCAAAATGTTTTTAAACAACAATGTGTATGTTTTCTGTTGAAAATGACTGCGAAAAACAAACTGATGTGCTGCGGAAAACGTGCAGTTTCGTTTTGTTTCTCACAGACAGTTGTTTTAAACTCGAGAGCAGAGCATTTAAGCCATTACACAAATCGCTTCTCTAAAATATATTCTTTCTTCTTTATGCAAAGACTGTATACATATCAATGTACTGTATTGTTTTCTTCCTCGCAGTCGGATGTAATAGAAAACAAGTAAGTTGCATTTATGGCTAACTTTGTAATTTTACCGATTCGTAGATAAAATCTATGTGAAATATTGTCATTGAAGCTTTCATCTCCACAGATCCAGCAACTGGAGAGGTTACTCTCATGCCCTGTACACCGATGATCCCAACCGATTTAGTAACCCTTTTTTGAGCGACTTCAATTCCCAGGCGAGATTTCGTTTGCAATAACAACAAACAAGGCTCAGTTTCAGAGAGAAGGAGAAGACGAGACGGACAGAACGGGGCAGAGGAGGAAATGGGCATAGAGAGGGGTAGGAGGAGATGGACGGAGAGAGGGGAAGGAGAAGATGGCGAGAAAGAGTGGAGGGGGGAGGTGTTTAGGCGGGAGGGGGAAGAGGTGATAGATATACGGGGGACGAGGACATCATCAGAATGTACAGTGTATCCAATACTCATACATATTTAGCAGTAGTGAAACACTGCCTGGTTTGCTAGTTATTCACAATATCATTCGAGACCGCTTTTAATTACTGTCTTGTTACTCTGTATTGTGAGTTTATGCGAGAATACTGTTAAAGAAGACGAAGATGCAGAAAGAAAATATATACGGAAGAAGTTGGCATAGCACGGAAGAAATACATCAAAAAAAGTTTTTCATTACCTCGGTTCCCAGAAATCATGAAGATGGACGTTGACTGTGGATATTGTATCACAGAGACAGTCCGTTTGACTGTTCAGAGATGTCACTAAACCCGCCCAAAGATGTAAACAACCATTCAGGAGCAGCACCTATTAAACGGAGGAGTCCGACAGCCGTTCAGTTCCAGTCATTCCACCAGGACACGGCTTATGTTGTCTGTAGTTCAGCCGTGCCTAGACGGTCAATACCGCGGCTCGATCGCGTCCGCATTGTTACTTTGTGCCACGAAGGGATTTCAACAAGGGAAGTGTCCAGGCGTCTCGTCGTGAACCAAAGCGATGATGTGCGGACATGGAGGAGATACACAGAGACAGGAACTGTCGATGACCTGCCTCGTTCAGACGCCCAAGGGCTACTACTGCAGTGAATGACCGCTACCTACGGATTATGGCTCGGAGGAACCCTGGCAGCAACGCCACCATGTTGAATAATGCTTTTCGTGCAGCCACAGGACGTATTGTTACGACTCAAACTAAGCGCAATAGGTTGCATGATAAGCAACTTCACTCGTGACGTCCATGGCGAGGTCCATCTTTGCAACCACGACACCATGTAGCGCGGTACAGATGGACCCAACAACATGCCGAATGGACCGCTCAGCATTGGCACCACGTTCTCTTCACCGATGAGTGTCGCATATGCCTTCGAACGGACAATTGTCGGAAACGTGTTTGGAGGCAACCCGGTCAGGCTGAACGCTTTAGAAACACTGTCCAACTAATGAAGCAAGGTGGAAGTTTCCAGCTGTTTTGGGGTGGCATTATGTGGGGCTGACGTAGGCCGCTGGTGGTCACGGAAGGCGTCGTAACGGCTGTAGGTACGTGAATACCTTCCTCCGACCGAGAGTGCAACCATATCGGCGGCATATTGTCGAGTCGTTCGCCTTCATGGACGACAATTCGCGCCCCATCGTGCACATCTTGTGAATGACTTCCTTCAGGATAACGAAATTGCTCGACTAGAGTGGGCAGTATGTTCTCCACACATTAACCATATCGAACATGCCTGGTATAGATTGAAAGGGGCTGTTTATGGACAACGTGACCCACCAACCACCCTGAGGGATCGACGCCGAATCGCCGTTGGGAAGTGGGACAATTTGGACCAACAGTGCTTTGATGAACTTGTGGATAGTATGCCACAGCGAATAGAAGCATGCTTCAATGCAAGAGGACGCGCTACTGGGTATTAGAGGTACCGGTGTGTAAAGAAATATGGACTATCACCTCTGAAGGTCTCGTTGTATGGTCGTACAACATGCAATGTGTGGTTTTGATGAGCAATAAAAAGGGCGAAAATTCCAATTTTCTGTACTGGTTCCGGTACTCTCGGAACCGAGGTGATGCAAAACTTTTTTTGATGTGTTCTGTTGCTCTGAAAGGCAGGATGCAACGTTTTCGCCTTTGGCAGAAAGAAGGGACAGGGAACGTGTTGAAGATAACTGACAGATTTTCCTTTGAAACAATGTATGTGTTTCACCACGTCTGATTTACGACAAAGGCAGTATCGGTGTGTTTAAACACGAGTTCTGTTGCCTAAGTGCACATGTTTGCTCTGAGTCGGCGCCTTAGATAAGCTACTTAATCTTCAGACGCAAGCCAACGACTTACGCACGTGTTCACGTTGTAACGTCACCTACAGGTCGATACACTATCACTGAGTATCCACCAAATCTACAATACACAGGAAAATAATGCAGTAACGCACGAAAATTCCGAGAATTCACACAATTTAAAATGGTTCAAATGGCTCTGAGCACTATGGGACTTAACTACTGTGGTCATCAGTCCCCTAGAACTTAGAACTTCTTAAACCTAACTAACCTAAGGACATCACACACATCCATGCCCGAGGCAGGGTTCGAACCTGCGACCGTAGCGGTCGCGCGGTTCCAGACTGTAGCGCCTAGAACCGCTCGGCCACTCCGGCCGGCTCACAATTTAAAAATTCGAGCTTAAAAACCCCACTCTTCCATTACTGACCTTACATGTGAAGACCAAAGGAGACCATACTTTGTTATTGTTGTCCCACATTCGTTAGTATCAGATTCCATTATGAATCTTTGCCATTGCTACATCTTTTAATTATCTTGAGAGTTACATATAATTAATATGATATGGAAAGAACGCTTGAAATCATTAGGACAGACTATTCCAAGATAGATTTGAAAGAAAGCATCGATGTCTCTAAAGCGTATGGAATAGCATCCTGATCATTTAAAAAAAAAATGCGTGGGAAAGGAAGTAGTGGAGGAAATAACTCAAATAAAAGCAGTACGCAATTTTATGGTACTGTAAAAGCGTTCTTCAGTGAGTATTTAAATACACTCCTGGAAATGGAAAAAAGAACACATTGACACCGGTGTGTCAGACCCACCATACTTGCTCCGGACACTGCGAGAGGGCTGTACAAGCAATGATCACACGCACGGCACAGCGGACACACCAGGAACCGCGGTGTTGGCCGTCGAATGGCGCTAGCTGCGCAGCATTTGTGCACCGCCGCCGTCAGTGTCAGCCAGTTTGCCGTGGCATACGGAGCTCCATCGCAGTCTTTAACACTGGTAGCATGCCGCGACAGCGTGGACGTGAACCGTATGTGCAGTTGACGGACTTTGAGCGAGGGCGTATAGTGGGCATGCGGGAGGCCGGGTGGACGTACCGCCGAATTGCTCAACACGTGGGGCGTGAGGTCTCCACAGTACATCGATGTTGTCGCCAGTGGTCGGCGGAAGGTGCGCGTGCCCGTCGACCTGGGACCGGACCGCAGCGACGCACGGATGCACGCCAAGACCGTAGGATCCTACGCAGTGCCGTAGGGGACCGCACCGCCACTTCCCAGCAAATTAGGGACACTGTTGCTCCTGGGGTATCGGCGAGGACCATTCGCAACCGTCTCCATGAAGCTGGGCTACGGTCCCGCACACCGTTAGGCCGTCTTCCGCTCACGCCCCAACATCGTGCAGCCCGCCTCCAGTGGTGTCGCGACAGGCGTGAATGGAGGGACGAATGGAGACGTGTCGTCTTCAGCGATGAGAGTCGCTTCTGCCTTGGTGCCAATGATGGTCGTATGCGTGTTTGGCGCCGTGCAGGTGAGCGCCACAATCAGGACTGCATACGACCGAGGCACACAGGGCCAACACCCGGCATCATGGTGTGGGGAGCGATCTCCTACACTGGCCGTACACCACTGGTGATCGTCGAGGGGACACTGAATAGTGCACGGTACATGCAAACCGTCATCGAACCCATCGTTCTACCATTCCTAGACCGGCAAGGGAACTTGCTGTTCCAACAGGACAATGCACGTCCGCATGTATCCCGTGCCACCCAACGTGCTCTAGAAGGTGTAAGTCAACTACCCTGGCCAGCAAGATCTCCGGATCTGTCCCCCATTGAGCATGTTTGGGATTGGATGAAGCGTCGTCTCACGCGGTCTGCACGTCCAGCACGAACGCTGGTCCAACTGAGGCGCCAGGTGGAAATGGCATGGCAAGCCGTTCCACAGGACTACATCCAGCATCTCTACGATCGTCTCCATGGGAGAATAGCAGCCTGCATTGCTGCGAAAGGTGGATATACACTGTACTAGTGCCGACATTGTGCATGCTCTGTTGCCTGTGTCTATGTGCCTGTGGTTCTGTCAGTGTGATCATGTGATGTATCTGACCCCAGGAATGTGTCAATAAAGTTTCCCCTTCCTGGGACAATGAATTCACGGTTTTCTTATTTCAATTTCCAGGAGTGTATGTTTTGATTCGCCGACACAGAATAGATACAAAACTGAGTAATCTGTAAAAAAGATGATGTGTAATATCGTTTGTCTACTTCGTTAGGAGAACAATGCAGAACACTTCTTCTCCGGACTGAAAGTATATGGTTGCAGTGTACGCTGATCGGATGTAAAGGTCTGTAATTTTGCATTAATGTGAATGTGTGTGTTAAACGAGTTGTTTAAGAGGTGTGTAAGGAAAGTAATAATGCGAACAACACTGCGAGCGATCTGGCAACGCTGTGTCGTTCTGCTTGTGTAGACCGGCGTGTTCATCCCCTCCCAGATGCTCAGTTGGAGTTTCAGCTCTTCGCAGCCACCACGTGATTTTTGAGAGCACCGTCAGTGAACTTGTGTTTTTGTTGTACATTACGAAAATGAAAATGAAACTGCGGAATTCAGAGCAACGTTAAGCAATCAAGTGTTGTGTTAACCTTGAAGTATCTGCTTGTATGGCATTTGAAAAGATGAACAGTCCTATGGGGAACATTTTTTATCAAGACCACAAGATTTTCACTGGCACAACCATTTTTGGAAGGCCGTGAAACCGCTGAAGATGAACCTCTCTCAGGGACAAGTTCAACGACGAAAATGTCCAACGTGAGCGTGCGTGAACAATTTTTGTCCTCCAAGACAAATTGCCAACCAAGTGTTTTACAAAGATTTCTTTGAAACGCTCAGGAAAAGTGTGAATCGAGCGAGATCAGACACTGCAGAGAAGTGAATGCTCCATCATGATAACGCATCGTATATAAAGGCCGCTTTTATCATGGAATTTTTGATCTAAAAAGGCATTCCTGTTGTTCCACAGCGCCCCTAATCACCTAATCATTCGATAAGAGTCCTTGTGACTTTTTCTTTTCCCTGATTTGAAAAAATGCCTTAAAAGGACGTCACTTTGGAGCTCTGGAGAACATTCAAAAAAATGTGACCGACATTTTAAAGGCGCTAGTAGCTGAAGCCTTTCAGCGCTGCTACCAAGACTGGGAACAACGACTCCACTTATGTATAGCTGCCGAAGGGAATTGCTTTGATGGGGACGATGTCCTTGTTTGAAAAAAAAAAAAATCTTCGATAGATAAAAAGATCAGTTTCATTACTGTTTTCACACACTTCGTAGGTAGCACTGGAGGAACTGTTTCATGTCAAATAAATAATCACTGCAGAAATTCAGAAATAATTACGGCCAATATTAACAGCCTCCTCGTTGTCGTAGTTGGAAGCTCAACAATACGTCGCCATCACGCGCTCAGTTCAAACTTTCTTAGTTGTGACGCAGAACCTCCGTACCCTGAGTTAGAGAGACAGTAATGCCGAATTGAACAATAATTTCGTAGAACAGTAACCGGTCTTACACTTCCAAATACGTATACCGGCGAACAGCATTGGCCAATACTCGTGATTGCAAAAGTGTAGGAGAAGGCTGAATTAAACTCGGCGTCAAGAAAAAAATGCAATAATAGTCAAACCTCGTTCAAAACAAATATTCAAAAGGAAAAATAATTTATATTTTTTCCTCTAACACTTGCGCTGAAAGTAAAGAAAAAAAAACAAAAAAGAGAAAGCCGCATCATGCTAACGTAGCGAGAAGGATACAAAAAACTGCCGTGTATCTGTCGTAACGACAACGAAAATAAGGACAGAAAGATCATGGTGCTTTCGACTTCCTTTAGACAGGTTTCCCTTACACCATACGTTAACTTGACAGTGAATGGGTTGTAGTGGTAAGAAAACTCTCCCGTCATATACCGTATACCGTGTCTAGAAAAAAAACATGAATTTTGAGGAGGGTGTGTTTCAGTTTTCGCAGTCTCTAGAGGAGACTCGCTTCAATTTCGAGGCAAAATCTATGCATCCACTTCCATGAAAAAGAAAACCACTTTTAATCTGTTTTAAGATTTAGACTGCGTCACGGGGAAAATCCTGTTCGCAGACGGATTACGCGAACTCGATAGAAGTGAAAGTAATTTTGTTGAGTAACGCATTAACGCTTCAAAAGATTCGAGGGTTAAATTTCAATTGCAAAGTGGGCCAAAAATAGAGAGAGTAATCCTGTAGTCGAAAAAATACGAAATAACAGCATAAAGGATGAAGGTACAGAGGCAGAAGCGCATCGTTTGGACGCAGGGGAGAGTGCTCTGAATTCTGCTTCCACGCCAGCTGAATATCAAGTCGAAAGCAGAGGCGGTCAGAACAAATAGTGACACGGTGCTCTATTGACTCCTGCTCTACAAGCTTCCGTTGTATTTATCGACGCCGCCGCGCAATGATGTACATTGCTTCGGTCCCGCAAGAGATGCGCCGGCAGTAGTTGTTAAAAGAAAAAAATAGAAACAAACGTAGGTTAGGGTTTATGGGAAGGGATGCGGAAAGAAATAAGCCGTGTGCTTTTCAAAGGGAACGCCTCGGAATTCACCTTAAGCGATATATGGAAACCACGGAAAACATCTGCATGGCTGGACAAGTATTTGAATGGCTATAACTTTCATCAAGAGTAGAAGAGCATCCACGAAGTGCTCGGCCTAGAATGGGTACAATACAGGGATGTAGTCTTCTGCCCACGTGTTCACTGTATACATACTCGTCGAATAAGCGATGACGGAAATAAAGATTCAGGATGAAAAGAAATCGATGGTAAGATTTACTGCTGACATTGCTATTCTCGGTGAATGTGAAGAGAAATTACAGGATGTGTTAAATGGAACGAACCGTCTAATGACTAGAGAATTTAGATTCAGAATAAATCGAAGAAAGACGAAAGTAATGAGAAGCAGCACAAATGAGAAGAGCGAGACACTTAGCATCAAAATTTGTGCTCACAAAACAGACGATGTGAAGGAATTTTGTTACCTAGTCGGCAAACCCATGATACAAGGAGCAAAGACGACATGAAAACCGGACTAACACTGGGAAAAAGGGGAATTATCGGCCAAAAGGAATCGACTAGTAGCAAACATCGACCTTAATTAGAGAAAAAAAGTTTTTGGTATGTACGTTCGGAGAACAGCATTGTATGGTAGTGAAACATGGACTGTCGGAAAACCGTAAAATAAGAAAATGGACGCGTTTGAAATGTGATGCTGTAGAATTATATTAAAAATTAGGTGAACTGGTAAGGAATGATGAGATTCTCTGTCGAATCGGCGATGAATTTAACATATGTAAAACTTCGACAAGAAGCTGGTAGGACGTTGTTGTGAATGCAGGTACAAAATGCTACTATTAGTTCAGTCCGAACACCCACGGTAGCACAGAATTTGTCTGACAAGGAGCCCCTTTAGTGCGAGGTTGCAGGTTCAGTCTTTAGTGAGGCTCATTTGAAAGCGTTGCCTTAACAGTTAGGAACGGAAAATTATCAGTTGCTACTGATTCACCATGTGAATCAGGGGTGTGACAGACAATGTACATTTTGTCAAGTGTAATACATACATCCCATAAAAATTTCATCTCCGCACCTCCCAGACACTCATTTTCTACTTTCAAGAAATGTTCAAAACGAAACATTAACTTGCAGCATCAATACTGAATGAAAAATGGCGCGCCACAGTGATCACAAAGATTCGCACCATAAAGATCGAAGGAGAACTCTTTGAGAGTTACGAAACATGAAGGACGTTCAGTTAAGTATCAGCTCTTAAAGAATGCATATAGAACCACGTTGGTGTAAAGGGGTGGTGAGAACTGATGGGATGTGACGAGATAAATCCGAGCTTATAGTGAAACTGGTTGTCCTTTAAGGCGTAGCTGCTGATAGTGCACTAATGTTTTAGAGGCATAAAAAAAGGAAAACAACCAGAGATGGAATTTGTCGAGTGCTTTCAGGTTGTATGAACTGCAGTGTGATACACTTTTTAGGAGGGATACTTTGCTGTAAAGGAGTATGATTTTTATACGCAAACCAGGAATCAAGCAAAATGAAGTTGGGCATGATAAAAGAATGGGTGAAGGCAGAATACCGAGACCGGCTCATGAAATGACAGTACGAAGCAAAAGACGTAGAGGAAGACCGGAAACAAATAGGTCGGTGGAGTCAAATATGTAAAGAGGAGAAGTTAGGGACAGGACGGAAGCGGAAACTTGGTTGGCGGTCATGAAGAGATGGAGAGACTTATGTTGAAAAGAGACCGAGACATGGGCTGGAAGCTGTAGAAGATATTGACTTACCACTATACTTACACTGAGGTGACAATAGTCACGAGATAGCGATGTGCATATATACAGATGGCTGTAGTATCACGTACAAGTTATAAAATGGCAGAGCATTGGCGCAGCTGTCATTTTTAATCAGGTGATTCGTGTGTAAAGATTTCCGACGTGATTAAGGCTACATGATTGGGATTAAGAGACTCTGAACGGGGAACGATAGCTGGAACTAGGTGCATGGGCCATTCTGCTTCGGAAACCGTTAGGAGATTCGATATTTCGAGATCCACAGTGTCAAGCGTGTGCCGAGAATACCAAATTTCAGGCATTACCTCTCACCACGCAGTGGCCGACGGCCTTCTATTAACAACCACCTACATAGGGAGAAATAATCATCACGATAAAGTAAGATAAATCAGGAGTCGCACAGAAAAATTTAAATGCTCGTTTTTCCCGGGCGCTGTTCGGGAGTGGAACGGTAGAATCAGCTTGAAGGTGGTTCATTGAACCCTCTGCCAGGCACTTTATTGTGAACAGCAGAGTAATCACGTAGATGTAGACCGAGAGCAGCGGGGTTTGCGTAGACTTGTCAGTGCTAACACATAGCCAATATCGCGTTAAATAACCACATAAATCAATGTTTGACGTACGACGAACGTCTCCGTTAGGTAGTGCGGAGAGATTTGGCGTTAGTGGGCTTTGGCAGCAGACGACCGACGCGAGTGTCTTTGCTATCAGCACGACATCGCCTGCAGCGTCTGTCCTGGGCTCGTGACCACATCTGCTGGACCCTAGAAGACTGGAAAATCGTGGCCTGGTCACATGAGTCCGACTTCGGTTGATAAGAGCTGATGGTGGGTTCGAGTGTGGCGGAGACCCCACGAAGCCATGGACCCAGGTATTTAACAAGGCACTGTGCAAGCTGGTGGTGGCTCTGTAATGGGTTGGGCTGTGCTCACATGGTATGGACTGGGGGGTATTCTGCTCCAACTGAACCGATCATTGACAGGTTCAAATGGCTCTGAGCACTATGGGACAAACTTCTGAGGTCATCAGTCCCATACAACTTAGAACTACCTAAACCTAACTAACCTAAGGACATCACGCACATTGAAACGTCCCCCTTGAAAATTTATAAATGACTGTGCTTAAACTGACACACAATATTTTTAGTGCAACGCAATCTGACTTTCAAAAATCCCTACAAAAGAATGGCCCTGACTAACAATAACCTATACCTTTCATGAATGACTTACCTCACAAAAATCTTCGTTACTCAAACTACTGCAATACAGCATGCGCCAATACTGCCAACTGAATAAAAGATTCTAACTACTGATAGGCATAGTTAGCAAATGAAAGATTTTGATTAATAACAAACAATGTATTTATCTTAATAGTGTTCAAAAGTCATAATTATATATATCAGTTCATGATATCCAGTATTACAAATTTACTCTTTCTGCGCACACACGTCCAGATCGTCCGCTCTTAAAATTCTGCCATCTCTCTCCCCACATCCACTACTGCTGGCGGCTCACCTCCAACTGCGCAACGCTACGCGCTGTTAACAGCCAACTGCCCAACACTACAATAGCAAATTCCAACAATGCAAACCAGCCACAGGCTGCACACAGCAGTTAGTGATTTCCATATATAGCGCTACATGGCGTTACCAACATAAAAACCTAAACAGCCTACTTAACAACATCCATGGCCGAGGCAGGATTCGAACCTGCGACCGTAGCGGTCGCGCGGTTCCAGACTGTAGCGCCTAGAACCGCTTGGCCACCCCGGCCGGCGATCATTGACAGGAAATGGTTGTGTTCAACTACTTGGAGACCATTTGCAGCAATTCATGCACTTCATGTGCCAAACAACGATACAATTTTTATGGGTGTCACTGGGTCACTGTTGTTTGCGATTGTTTTGTAGAACATTCTGGGCAGTTTGAGCGATTGACTAGCCATCGAGTTCGCCCGACATGATTCCCATCGAACATTCATGGAACAGAATGGAGACGTCAGTTCGTGCACAATATCCTGCATCGGCAACAGTTTCACAGTTATGGACGAGTAAAAAGGTAGCCCGGCTCATTTCTGCAGGGGACTTGCAACGACTTGTTTAGACAATGCCATGTCGAGTTGTTTTACAACGCCGGGTGAAAGGAGGTCCGATACGATGCTAGGAGGTTCTGCATGACTTTCGTCACCTCAGTGTATACTGAATGTCTGTGGTTCGGCCCAGTACAGGCCGCCCCGATCGCCAGTGTGAACAAGGCAACACAGAGCAGTGGGTCTGGCTGCCCCTCGTGGCAGACGTGAGGTGGGGGGAGCCACGGGGGGTCGGAGCAGCGAGAGACACGTCGCCTGCAGATGAATGGCAGCAGCAGCAGCGGGAGAATGGAGGGGAGATACTCAGCCGGCCAGACTCCCACGCCTGGCAGCGGCCCAACACGTGCACCTGGCGGCCTGCTCTGCAGTCTGCACTCCACAGCTGAGGCACTCCATATCGTTATCGCCCCTGCTGTCTGTCTGACGGCTGACGGCTGCCGCCCCGCAAATCGTCTGCGTGCACCGGCTAATGCCTCTGTAGGAAGACTTCCCTGTAGACCTCCAACAAAGTTTCCGCCTCCATCCTCTCCCTAACTTCTCCTCTCCTCTTTACATATTTCACTCCAGCGACCTATTTGTTTCCGGTCTTCCTCTACGTCTCTTGCTTCGTACTGTCATTTATGAGCCCGCCTCGGTATTCTGCCTTCACCCATTCTTTTATCATGCCCCACTTTATTTTGCTTCATTCCTGGTCTGTGTATAAAAATCATACTCCTTTACAGCAAAGTATCCCTCCTAAAAGGTGTGTCACATTGCACTTCATACAACCTGAAAGCACTGGACAAATTCGATCTCTGGTTGTTGTTTTTTTTTTCTTTACTGTAGAACATATTATCGCACTATCAGCAGCTACGCCTTGAAGGATAGCCAGTTTCACTAGAAGCTCCACGACCCACTCTTTGGCATTCGGATTTATCTCGTCAGATTCCATCAGTTCTCATCACCCCTTTACACCAACATGCTTATATATGCATTCTTTAAGAGTTTATACTCAGCTGAACGTCCTTCACGTTTTGTAACTCCCAAAGAGTTCGCCTTCGATCTTGATGGTGCAAATTTTTCTGACCAGGGTGGCTTGCCATTTTTCATTCGGTGATGATGGTGCAAGTTAATAGTTTGTTGTGAACATTTCTTGAAAGTGGACAATGTACATTTTGTTAAGTGTAATACATACATCCCATAGAAATTTGATCTCTGCACATCCCATGTAGGGAATCTGTTTCCATAAGCTCCAGTCGTACTATTCTCAGCTTTCCCTCTTCGTATACGAAATCCGGAAATCAGTAAACAACGGAGTTCACATGGATGCTATATTTCTTGACTTCCATAAAACCAGCTCTAAAATCCATCATCCAGTTGTAACACCATAGCTCTAATGCTGTAATGATTTATTTTGCTTTTTGTTCATTTTATGTTTCATCATTGAGCTTCTGTAAATGTGTTTGATTGAATCGATAACATGAAATTGTATACTCCTTTCTTTGTACAAGCTTTGAGTCATGTTTTGGTTCAATGCAAAGTAGTGTATCTGTCTATTAAATGCTTTGTCCCATTTGGAGGGAACAAAACTTGCTGTATATGATTGTAATTTTGTGTGATTAATTTTTTGTAGAGATGTCAATATGTGTAAATGTTTTGTTTTATTTAATGTATTTGTTTGCTGTTATGTAAATTGCTGACCTTCACTTAGGGCTCTTAGTTATTCTGTATGTAAAAGTTGTAGTGGTTCCCCTCGGGAACGGAACAGCGCAACGCGCGCAAAATGTGGTTGGCCTAGGTGGAAAAGGTGGAACTGGTAGTCAGTCGGGGACGAGCAGTCAGTCAGAGATGAGCTAAGAGTCCGTGCACTGCCGTGTAAAAGTTGCATAGTGCTGGTTTCGAGAGAGGCTTTCCTGTTATTTTCCAATGCCTCGGATGGATGGATAAATCGCTGGGCTATTCTGGAATTTGTATCTATCATCGCCACCAAGAAATGACAGAGACCAGCAATTCTTCTGCAATTCCATCTACCAACATGCTGTGGCCACCACATTGCGCAATCATTGCAACATATCACTATAACAATGTACAGTGAAGGATCAGCTTAAAGGATGTGTTATTGTGCTGAAATATAAGGTAATTTATATCTGAATTTATGTACCTACCTTGTCTTTTCTCCTCATCATAACACCTCTCAGGGTCCTCTCCGTTTGAACTAAAGTGATTACCGAGTGTCCTTATTGAAAGTACGTTAAAATGCAGTTTGCTAATTAATGCCTATTGGACAGAGTAAAGTTAAAGTTAATGTGGCAAGAGAGTGAGTTAAAGTTAATGATGCTTGCCGAAATAATTTTCCTAGTTAAACTGATTATTAATGTGTTGTTGCCAAATTCAAACTAAAATTTCTCAAGACTGAGGCTTATAACGTTTTGCTTAGTAAATGATCACATTACTACCTGTTGTTAATCGTAGAAAGTGAGTCAGTATCTTACATAAATATTAATTTTATGTCTCATGGTAGCAAAAGTGGCAAATTGCATAGTAGGAAATTATATACTCATGATTACTAAATGTTTGTCTCTCTTGTGTGCATATTAACAGTATAAAGACCCCTCAGTTTGTGGAAGCCCTGAAAGTGATAGTGTTTTTCTGTACGTGTTATAACTGTGAAAACAGTTTTTTTTGTGCTGCTCCAGTTGTTAGCTTCAATCTTAAAACATGTGTATCAGAGTTCATTGCACTCGCGTGTGGCCAAGTCTAGGTTGTGTTTGTCCGTTATAGTTACTTATACCTACTTTCTTAAACGAGAATGTTAATCATTCTCTTGCCTAGTTAGGCTGGCGGCCGTTTTCTTTATCCGTTGAACAGTGCAGATAGGCAAAATTTTGTTTGGTACTGTTCAAATATTTACGTAATTCTAACTTTCATTTCCGGTAAGCCATTTCCGTTAGGTACAACACGGTCAACTTAACAAAAATCCTCCCAGAGGGTAACACTGCTCTGTTGCTTTATACCATAATTGCTATAACAAAATAGTTTTATTTCAAAACCTGTTTCCAGCTTTAAGGTTATGGTACAATAGTAGCAGACGGGTAGTGTTATACGTGGCTTTTCCGTGACAGGACTATTTTGTTCTGTTGGGGACATACTACATAATAAACCAAACTTGGTACTTCATAGTATAAGCTACGTAAATACGCTGTTGTAGTGTTATACAGTGATACGGAGAGAAATTCAAAGTGTGGCAACGTGTACACATGATGAGCCAAAATTGGCGAAGTTTTACACAAGTTAGAAACTTAGTGAGATGGTTTTAACGGTTTCCACAACAAACTCTGACTCTAAACCTGAAAGAAGGTCCAGAGACATTCTGCTTATATGTTAAGTACACTCGTGTCCAAAATTAAAGCAACAAAGTGCTATTTCCCCGTCCTGTGTCTAACTCACGATATAATCATACAAACTATTAACAGACGTCGTTACGATCGTTTTCTGCACGGAAGATGATAAAAAATGTTCAAATGTGTGTGAAATCTTATGGGACTTAACTGCTAAGGTCATCAGTCCCTAAGCTTACATGCTACTTAACCTAAATTATCCTAAGGACAAACACACACCCATGCCCGAGGGAGGACTCGAACCTCCGCCGGGACCAGCCGCACAGTCCATGACTGCAGCGCCTAAGACCGCTCGGCTAATCCTGCGCGGGGTGCAGCTTCTACCATTACGATCTGTAGTGCTTTCAGTTACCGCTGAGGCTTTGGAAATCTGAGCGAAGTGGCGCGCTTCCTGGCGCGCGAGACTTCACTGACTCGGAATATGACAATTCAATCAACGGACAACCGCGACAGCAATAACGTAAAGGTACGTATCAAGCGGGGTAGTGTTGCAGCGTAGTCTCACATCCGTAATCGCGATTTGCACAGTCACAGACGGTGCAGTATAGCACAGAGAAGACGCCTAAAGGCAGTCTGCTGTGGAGAGTCATGGAAAGAATGGAAACAAGAGAGGTGCAAACTGATGTGGCTCGATGGCGTAATGTGAATCGTTGTGTTGCTTCTCGGATGAAGCGACAGTTTACAGAGACCGAAACTGTATCCCGGAGATCAGTAAAGGACTGACCACATGTGACATCAGAAAGAGTGGACGGTTATTTGCCTGTAAGAGCGCGACAGTATCGCCTTAGTACTGTGCTGCAACTGGCAGCTGCCCTCGCAGCATCCCCTGGACGTTCTGTATCGAGGCAAACGGTGTTCAGAAGGCTTCAGCAGAGAGGCCTTTATTGTTGGAGACCTGCTGTGTGTTTACCTCTGGCGTGTCTTCACAGAAGGGAACGTCTAGAGCGGATCCGTCACAAAGCCACCTGGACGGTCGAACAGTGTTCTTTTCACAGATGAGTCCGGATTTTCTCTGGAGAGTGATTCTCGACGAATTCGCATATGAAGGGCGCATGGAACACAATTTCGGGACCCAAACATTGTGGAAAGAGACCGATATCAAGGAGGATCCCTAGTGGTGTAGGCAGGGATTATGTGACCACTCTAACACCTCTCTGTGGTGTCACCGTCGGACACCACACTTGCTAGTTGGTAGCCTTTAAATCGGCCGCGGTCCGTTAGTATACGTCGGACCCGCGTGTCGCCACAGTCAGTGATTGCAGACCGAGCGCCGCCACACGGCAGGTCTAGAGAGACGTCCTAGCACTCGCCCCAGTTGTACAGCAGACTTTGCCACAGATGGATCAATGACACATACGCTCTCATTTGCCGAGACGATAGTTAGCATAGCCTTCAGCTACGTCATTTGCTACGACGTAGCAAAGCGCCATTACCAGTTTATATTGAGATTGTAATTCATGTATCAAGAGCGATGTTCTCCAATTATGGATTAAAGTTAAGTATTCCAGAAGCTATGTACTATTTTTGGCTACTATAACTTCTTTAACTGTTCCAGACCTCACGCCAGTCTGCGTGAGCTTAAACGCGTGCATTTCGGCCTGCTCTAGCAACACGGTGTTGGCTCTTCTGCCAACACATCACTCTTCATGAAATAGTACAACTGAATTAGCAAGAGTTAATTGCTGTCATGTACCGTGAGGAGACCTTGGGATGTCATGCGCGATAGTTGCGAGGTGCTGTGGACCCAGACTTCGTATTGATGGTCGGCAATGTTCTACGTCATAGAGCATGGATACGTTTTTTTTTTTTTTTTTTTTTTTTTGGAAACGGAAGATATTGCACGCACGCATGGCGTGGCCTGATCGCTCATCCGATTTGATTCCCGTAGCGCATGTCTGGAGGGCACTAGGGAGATGCGTTGCATCACGTCAGCATCCACCAACCACTCTCCAAGACTTGTGAGCAGTTTTACATGAAGAATGACGTCATTCACAGTGTGTCCCGTCGTTGTCAGGCCTGTATTGGTGACGGAGATGATCAACCTCATACGAGAAATCTGCTAAGTTGCAAAAAAACGAAAAACACTTGTCTACCGTTACACATGTTGCAGTTAATTACGTTCTGTATTCTTTACACTGTTCCTACTTTACCATCACCTGTTTATAATTTTTTCGGGGCAAAAGAAACGCAAACTTGCAAGATTTCCGTTTGTTGCTTTAATTTTGGACACCAGTGTATTTACATGATATAGATATGGGGAAAGAAAGGGAAGGTTCAAATGGCTCTGAGCACTATGGTCATCAGTCCCCTAGAACTCAGAACTACTTAAACCTAACTAACCTAAGGACATCACGCAACACTCAGCCATCACGAGGCAGAGAAAATCCCTGACCCCGCCGGGAATCGAACCCGGGAACCCGGGCATGGGAAGCGAGAACGCTACCGCACGACCACGAGATGCGGGCGAAAGGGAAGGGATGTGTGAGAATTCGTGACTTCCAGCAGCACAGGGCATTGTGGTAATGCAATGACGAAAGTTTAAAATTTGTGTCGGACCAGGACGCAACCCGGATTTACCGCACTCGTGAGGGGTTGCCTTAACCGACTCAAATTTCCAGCTCATCGCACACTGCACTGCAGCGTCCCTTGTCCGTTACTTCCTACTCACAGATTATTGTTTTCTGTAGGAGTTAGGACGATATTAGCGCGTCCGCACTGAGGCAAACGTCGACTCATTGCGATGTATACGAATGGTGCCTGTTCTGTCGGACATGTCCAACAGAACAGAGACCACTCAAATATATTAAAGCACACTAGTGGCCAAATACACTCAAAATCTTCACAGAGCGATAGCGATGGTAATTTTAGCGATGACAGCTCCAGTAAAGCGGACTTACTAAACATAATTTTCTGAAACTCTTTCGCCAAATGAAACAAACTAAATATTCCAGAATTTGAATTAAGAACTGCGAACAAGACTAACTTAAAAGAAGGTATCTTCGGTGTAGCGAAGCAGCTTATATAACTTAACAAAAAAACAGCAAATCCTCCGGTCCTAATTTTATACCAATTAGGTTCTCTTCGGAGTATGCTGACACAGTAACTCCGTACTTAGCAATCATATCCACCCGTAAAGACCAGAAATTTTCACAGGCCACGCTAGTACTCCAGAAAGGAAATAGGAGTGACCCACCAAATCAGTGATCCATATAAGTGACATCGATTTGCAGTACAATTTGAACATATGCTGTGTTCGAACATTATGAATTACCTCGAAGAAAACGATCTACTGACACACAACCAGCACGGATTCAAACAATTTCGTTGTTTTGCAATACAAGTAACTCTTTATTCTCACGAAATAATGAGTGCTATGGTCTGGGGTCTCAAATTGGTTCCGTATTACTCGATATCCAGAAGGCTTCCGGTACCGTCCCTCACAGTGGCTTCTAATCAAATGGCGTTCTTATCACGTATCGTACCAGCTATGCCACTGGATTCGTGATTTTCTGTCAAAGGTCACTGTACGTAATAATCAACGGTAAATAAACGAGCATATCCTGTGTTCCCAAGAATGTGTTATAGGCGCTCTGCAGTTGCTAATCTATAAAAGCGATTAAGGAGACAATCTGAGCTGCCTTGTTAGAGTGTTTGCAAATGATGCTATCATTTACTGTCCAGTAAAGGCATCACATGACTTTACGAGTGACTGAGACGAGCTGTGTGTACAGTGCGAAAAGCGAAAACTGACTCTAAATAATGAAATATATCAAATCATCCACTTCACTTCTAAAAGGAATGCGCTAAATTTCGCTTACACGATAAATCATACAGATCTATAGCCTACCAGTTCAGTTAAATACCCCGGGATGATAGTTACGAACAACTTAAGCTGGAATGATTACAAAGATAATTTTATCTGAAAGGCGAATCAAAGACTGCGATTTGTTTGCAGAACACTTACAAGATGCAATAGATTTACTGATGAGACTGGCTACACTACATTTTGGAGTAGTGCTGCGCAGCATGGGATCCTTACCAGATAGGACAGATGGAGCGTATCGGAAAAGTTCGAAGAAGCGCAGCTCGTTTTGTATTATCGCGAAATAGGACAGAGTTTCTCTGATATGATACAAGAGTGGAGGTGGGAATCATTAAAACAAATCCATTTTTTGTTGAGGAGGAAACTTCAATCTCCAATTTTCTCTCCCGAATCCGAAAATATTTTGTTGGTGCACTCCTACGTAGAGAGAAATGATCATCATATAAAAATGAGAGCAATCAGAACTCACACGGAAAGATAGAAGTGTTCGTGTGAAAGGGGTTCGATGAGCCCTCTGCGAGTCACCATTGGTCAAATGTTCAAATGTGTGTGAAATCTTATGGGACTTAACTGCTAAGGTCATCAGTCCCTAAGCTTACACACTACTTAACCTAAATTATCCTAAGAACAAACACACACACCCATGCCCGAGGGAGGACTCGAACCTCCGCCGCACACTCCATGACTGCAGCGCCTGAGACCGCTCGGCTAATCCCGCACGGCGAGTCACTATTCTGAACTGCAGAATAGTCATGTAGATGGAGAGTTTGACTTCAGTCCGCTATGAAACTGAATAGCTACTGGAAGCGTTGCGGTCACGTGACAAGGTAACGAGTTGTGCAAGCGGAAGAGAGACGCATGGGTAAACATAAAACTGACGCGGTTCGCAGATGGGGAAGTCCAGTCTCATCAGCGACTTCAGCAAATGGCAGATTGCTGTTGTCTGGCGCCTGGGAATGATCATCACGGAAACGACGAAGGGGGTCGGCTGTTGAACTGGTACTGTCTTGAGGGTCTATGGAAAGTGGCTCAAGGACTGAGAGACTGAGTAGGCGGCGAGGTGCTGGACGTCCCCGCCTCATCACAGAACATGGTGGTCCGAAGCTTGACCACTCTGTGAAGCAAGGTAGGCAGCGATCTGTGGCAGATCTGAAGAGAGAATATAATACTGGTGTGGGATACAAGTGTTTGGGAGCACACCGTTCAGTGCACATTGTTGAACGTGGGGCTCCGCAGCAGACGAGCTATACATGTTACCAAACAGGCCTGCGGAAATCAGTTACGACTGCAGTGGGCACCTCATCGAGATTAGACCGTGAATCGATGGAAACATGCGTCCTGGTCGGATGAATCACGTTCTTTGTTACACCAGGTCGACGGTCGAGTCTGCAAACGCAGCCACCCTGGTGAATGGCTGCTAGAAACGGTTTGCTATAGGGGGACATTCGTCCTGTCTTCCATGGGACCTCTGACAGTAATCTAAGGCATTATGATAGCAGTGGACTGCCTCAATAGTATTAGGGCCCACCCGCATCCTTTCATGCTTCATGTCTTTCCTGACGACGGTGGCATCTTCCGGCAGGAGGACTGTGTGTCAAATGGCCAGAATCGTGGTACAGTGGTTTGAGGGACACGACAGTGAACTCATCTTTAATGTCTTGGCCAGCAAATTCGCATGACCTACACCTGATGGAATACATCCCCAACGACATCCGGCGACAGTCCCTCGCCCTCAACCAACGGTCCCTAATTTACTTGGTTGCGGGACCTGGACGTAGACTCTGGTCCCAGTGTCAGTGGCGTTGAGAAACAGCTGAACTCGTTAAAACTTAAAGTCCCAGGTCCCGAAGGCATGCCCGTCAGATTCTACACCCAATCTGCGTCTGAGTTATCCCCCTTTTTTGACTAAAATCTATCTTAGATAGATCGAACAAAAAATCGTGCCCAACAGCTGAAAGAACCATAGATCATGCCTGTCTACAACGAGGGTAGCAGAAGTGGCCCACGGAGCTACTATCCAGTGTCTTTGACTCCCATTTGTTGTAGAATCTTAGAAAATATTACGAGCTCAGACAAATGAGATCTCTCGAACAGCCATGTCAACCAGAATGGATTGCGAAAACATTAGTCATGTGAAACTCAGCTCGCCGTTTTCTGACGTGACATCCTGAAAGAAATAGATCAAGGCGTCAAGTACGTGCAGTATTTCTCGGTTCCAAAAAAACGTATGACTCAGTAAGACATCTACGCTTATTACCAAAAGTACGATGTTATGAGATATTACGCGAAATTTGTGAATGGATGGATAATTTCTTGGTACTGAGGGAACAGCGTTTTGTCTTGGATGGAATCATCGACAGATGAAGAAGCAACTTCAGGTGTTGGGTACCTTACTGTTCATGTTATACATTAATGACTTCGCGGATAACATTAGTAGTAACCTCAGACTTTTCGTAGATGACGCAGTTATTTGCAATAAGTACAATCTGAACGAATCTGCACGAATACTCAGACGCTGATAAGATTTCAAAGTGCCACAAACATTAGAAACCTCCTTTAAATGTTCAGAAATGTAAAACAGTCCATTTTACAAAACGATAGAACACCTTGAAACCTATGACTTCACTACAAAGAGCCACAGAAGGAATCAGTCGGTTAACTCATACAAATACTTGGGTGCAATGCTTCATAAGGGCATGAAATGAAACCATCACATAGCCTCAGTCATGGATAAAGCAGGTAGCAAGGTTCGGTTTACTGGTAGAGTATTAGGGCAACACAATCAGGCCACAAACGAGATTCTTACAAATCACTCACGCAGCCCATCCTAGAATATTGCTCAAGTGTGTGGGATCCGTAGCAAATACGGCTAATAAGGGATACTGAACGTATACAGGGAAGGACAGGACGATTTGCCACAAGGTTTGTTTGAACCGCGAAGACTCTTTGACGGTAGACGGAAGCTATCCCGAGAGAGCCTACAAACGAAGTTTCAAGGACCGGAATTAAATGACGATTCAAGGAATTTACTACTATATTACAACCCCCTACGTATCTCTCACATAGGAATCGTGAGGACAAGATTAGATTAATTACTGCACGCACAGAGATATTCAAGCTGTCATTCTTCGTGCGCACCATACGTGAATGGAACTGGAAAAAGCCCAAATAGCTCTTACAATGGCATGAACCTCCGCCATGCACTTCATAGTGGTTTGCAGAGTATAGATGTAGATATACCTCCAGAAACCTACGAAAGACTTGTCGAACCCATGGCACGCGGAATAGTTGTAATGGTTTCTAACAGTGCACCATCACGGTCTTAAACAGGTGCTCATAATGTTCTGGCTAAACAGTGTGTTAATGACCTGACGGATCACTTCCGTATTCCCGTGAAATTCTTCACAGACAGCTCCTGTAGTGTACAGGGAAGTAACATCACTACCAACTGGCTTCGAAGCGCACAAAGTCTTGCAAATGATCAGTGTTGACTGCAAGGACTGGCAGGGTGGCACTCAATGTGTATAAATGTTGTGTAAGGTACTAAATAGACGAAAGGATGCGATTTCGTTTGACTGCGCGGTCGGCGATTAGTCAGCCACAACCTTCTAGTGTCTTTTGAGTTCCTACGCAGAGTTTAGAGGCCAGATTCAGATTTAACGGAAGAATCCTGGGAAAATGCAATTCACGTACAAAAGACGTCCCTTACAAAGCCGTTGACGACCAATTCGGTAATAATACTTGTCTACTAAGTTGTGTTAACGGAAGTGATACGAAAGATTCGGAGGGGGTGCTGCACTGTCCGTTACGGGTTTGATATTCGGTGTCGGATTGTCAGAAAATTCTCAATGAACTGCACTTGGAGACGTTACACAAAAGGTGGTGTGTGCAGTGGATACCCTGAACACAAAATTCCGAGAGTTTATAAATGGCTCAAGACACATACTGTTTTCTCCAACATACGCCGTCCGTCCAAAAAGTTCCGATGCTGGTTTTATTCCCGGTGAATAAGCGACGTCACCGCATTGACTACTGTGGCGGCTTGTAACAATAACCGTCAACAATAGATGTACATTGGAGCAGTCAGTTACGAGCAGGCATTGATAAGTAGTGGACATGCGACCTTTGTGTGTCAACTTTTTTTTTTCTTCCTTGTTACAAACGGAAATGGAGGAACATTTCTCAATCCAAAGTGTGGGCAAAGATTGTTTCGCACACTTAGACTCACGAATAAAAATAACGACGCATGAACTTGATTGATATGCAAGACATGTACAATTCTTATCTGGAAAGAATCGTCAAGCGTGATGATACTTTCTGTTATCAATACGAACCTACCACAAAACGATAAAGTGCAGCCAGCCGGAGTGGCCGAGCGGTTCTAGGCTCTACAGTCTGGAACCGCGTGACCGTTACGGTCGCAGGTTCGAATCCTGCCTCGAGCATGGATGTGTGTGATGTACTTGGGTTAGTTAGGTTTAAGTAGTTCTAAGTTCTAGGGGACTGATGACCTTAGAAGTTAAGTCCCATAGTTCTCTGAGCCATTTGAACAATTTTTGATAAAGTGCAGAATCGGTCTTTGATGTTTCGCCTAGGCCATAGAATGTGCGATGTGATGCACGAGTTGAACAATATCCCAAAGAAGGACTTTTCGGACAATTTCACGTGGTTCTGTTCGAGTTCTGTAAGTTGTACTCAAGTGGGGGGGGGGGGGGATGTGGGCAGGAGGTGGGAATGTATACAACACATGAAGCTTTTAACTTTTTCTATTTTTTATAAATAAGTCTGGAAACTTTTTGGACGAAAGGGGTACTTCTCACATAACGGCCACGACGTTACAATTAAGTTCGGTCTCATACGAGAGGGTATCCACAGATCATCTTGTCGCGTACCATCTCCGAGTGGAACGGGAAGGAGGAGAATCGTTCTGGTACACCGAGAACCTTCAGCTCAGTGTAAGTGCAGATGGCAGATGAAGAAACGGGCAGGGAACACTATCATCATGCGAAAAAAGAATTCCGTTTCTATCTGTTGTCCAAAAATTTCCAAACTTGTTGGTACCGGACGTGAAAAAATTACGAATGACACCAACGATTTTATGCTGCGTGTTTTTCTATTAATAATGATGAAATTTATGTGAGATATTAATTCGAAACGGATACAAATAACCATCGTTGGTGTCGTTTATATCTGTGGACTAGTTGGATGCGAAAGAAGATGTAACTTCATTCTCTACAAAGTGGAGTTTCAGAACGTCATCTTCCCTGTTCCGAACTGTTGCAGAAATGCACACTATTTGTCGTATAATATGAGGCGTAACTATAAGGATACATTTCATTAAGAATTATTTTGGGTTAATGAGACATGGTATTTGAACTTTCTTAGGTTATACTCATTCTTTTGCAATGTCTTCCATAAGTGAATGGTTTTCCTTAGATTTCTTCCTGGCAATATTATCAGTTGTTTCTGGAACCATGTATGGACAAATGACGAACAGCTAACGTAAGCCTATGCATGAGTGCTTATTATATGCCTTGCCATTGGACTTTCTCGCTCACATACATTTTCCATTTTTTTTAAATTTCCTGTTTTCCTCCATATCCACATCTTTATTAGCTCCATTCCCATTTCTCAAGAGTCCACGATTGACAATTGTAGCATATAACAATCCAAATGAATGTCTTGATAATTTTCCTTTTTTCTGTGCATATAGATTACTTTTGTTTCTAAAGATGTTTGTTTGTCGTGATTGTTTTTTGTTATTCTTTATGCTCGACCAGTCAGTCAGTGTTTCACCTAAAGCTTGTCTTATTCATAAAATGACAAAAATATTCTTATTACAGATTTGAGTTACGGTCTCTCAAATGGAATTTCTACGGTCACTGGACAATGAAACATCTGACTTCGAAATTGCCGGCCGGTGTGGCCAAGCGGTTAAAGGCGCTACAGTCTGGAACCGTGTGGCCGCTACGGTCGCAGGTTCGAATCCTGCCTCGGGCATGGATGTGTGTGATGTCCTTAGGTTAGTTAGGTTTAAGTAGTTCTAAGTTCTAGGGGACTGATGACCTCAGAAGTTAAGTCCCATAGTGCTCAGAGCCATTTGAACCATTTGAACTTCGAAATTTAAAAGCTATTGGTTGCTGGCATGAAAGGACACACATGATACGAGACCACTAATAAAATGATAGTCAACAGCCATTATGCTTCATCAAGTATCTTCGTGCTGATTGCTGCGAAATATTACTACACAAATTGTTTATGACAGAAGCAATTAGGTTCGGTATACTGTCATTTTAAGTAAAACGCAGACCCTTTTGGTGACTTACTTTATCAACTAAATTATTGTGCAGGGTCTAGTGTACTAAGACGTTGCTTCAAAACTCTAACAGAGAGAACAGAATAATGATAATAATAATAATGAAGTTTCTGCCTTCGTTTTACAAATAAAAATTATATGAGATACTATCTCTTACGCCTGTCACGTGTACATAAATTAATTCTTTGCCGCTACTCGGCACATTTATTCCATACAGATTTTTTTTTTCCTTTAAAGAAATCTATTACACACCCAAATAACAGAATTTCTTCACCTGTTTTTAGGAGAAAAAACGGCCTGTCTGTGGAAAAAAGTGATTGACGTGTATTATACATTGCCTTTTATGTCTCCCAGACACAGTCACCGATCCTGTATAGAAGGAATAAAATGCAGTGCACAAAAAGTTTCTGGTCTGGATTAACAGAAAATGGGGAAAGCTAAGGCGGTGATTTTAATGAGTCCGGTGTTCTACATAGTCTTTCTCCGCTTGAGTTCAACGCATAGAACATCCATGCAACCACGCGAAACCGCCAGAGTTCTTATACTCGCGCATCACATAGACCTGAATAACGGTTACAAAGACCTGACCCTCCATGTGAATTTCTGAATTTGGTATTTAGTGGTAGGTCCGTTCTGATAATGGTAACTCTCTTCGCGTATGAAGACTTTTCCATAAAAAGTAATGTACCCATCTCGCATTTCAATCAAGTCGCAGCAGGCGTTCACCGTCGTAGTTTTTGTTCGAGAGTCTAAGTGTGCTGGACAACAGACTTCCCTCTTCTTCAAAATATTGTGGAGAATATTTTAAACAAGTGATTTAGAGATGTTTCTCCACAGCAATTTGTGACAACAACACTGATACACACTGTTGTTGTTTTCCGGAACCGTGCGACTGCTACGGTCGCAGGTTCGAATCCTGCCTCGGGCATGGATGTGTGTGATGTCCTTAGGTTAGTTAGGTTGAAGTAGTTCTAAGTTCTAGGGGACTGATAACCACAGCAGTTGAGTCCCATAGTGCTCAGAGCCATTTGAACCACACTGTTGTTTATATTTGGTAGTTGAAGTTGCCGCCATAGTCAGTGCGCTGCCGTCGCTTATACGCCAGGAATAAAACTAATCTCTGAAATTTATGGACGGACCGTGTATGTCCTTCACACGTTTCAGCTAATCGTTCCCTATTCTGAAGTTAGTTGTCCAATATCTGATTAGTGTTTCTGATTTTTTTGTTTTAATTGTATTTAACATTTCGTTCTCGATAGCCAACCATGAGCAAAGAGAAAATGGTTTAAATGGCTCCGAGCACTATGGGACTTAACTTCCGAGGTCAACAGTCGCCTAGAACTTAGAACTACTTAAACCGAACTAACGTAAGGACATCACACACATCCACGCCCCAGGCAGGATTCGAACCTGCGACCGTAGCGGTCGCGCGGTTCCATACTGTAGCGCCTAGAACCGCTCGGCCACTCCGGCCGGCATGAGCAAAAAAGTACTGCGTGTATTGAAACTAAACGTGCAATATGGAATATTTCATCTACTAGAAGCTGCACATGAATTGAGCGCATTTAGCCATGAAGCTTTTATGAAGATAACTTTAGGGGGAATACGGAAAGAAAAACTGACAAGGGACCTCGGCTGAAATTCATTGATCAGCTGATCAGAAAGCAACAGTTCTAGGGAGCTGATATGACTAGCTGAGGACGCTATACCAGAGAGTGACTACAGTAAGCCACCTGGTGGTCGATCAGAAAAGCGTGAAAAGAAACAGCTGAAACTTCCTGGCAGATTAAATTTGTGTGCCGGACCGATACACAAACTCGGGTCCTTTGCCTTTCGCAGCAAGTGCTCTACCATCTGAGCTACCCAAGCACGACTCACGCCCCGTCCTCATAGCTTTACTTCTGCTAGTACCTCGTCTCCTACTTTCCAAACTTTACAGAAGCTCTCCTGCGAACCATGCGGAACTAGCACTCCTGAAAGAAAGGATATTGTGGAGACATGGCTTAGCCACAGCCTGGGGGATGTTTCCAGAATGAGACTTCCACTCTGCAGCAGAGTGTGCGCTGATATGAATCGTGCTTGGGTAGCTCAGATGGTAGAGGACTTGCCCGCGAAAGGCAAAGTTCCCGAGTTCGAGTATCGGTCCGGCACAATGTTTTAACTTGCCAGGAAGTTTCATATCAGCGCACACTCCGCTGCAGAGTGAAAATCTCATTCTGAAAGAAACAGCTATCAGTGACGCACGTAGGTATACTGTCACACACGTCCGGGGAAAAACTGAGGTCACGTGGACTTAATAACTTCTGGCGATGGAGGAACGCAGCTCGCCTACGCTGCGTTATTTGGCTGGGGTCCCGCATGCGTCTGGCGACTTACGCAACGTTTCCAACATCAGAGGCCACCTTCACACGCACAGGATGTCCCCTGGCGTGGTGTGGCTGACGCACGAGACTGTGGAAACTAGCGTGTCCATTTTGATATTTCCAGCAGAGTACTAAATCCGAAAAGCCAGATTGGAACCTCGGCGCCTGCGATGGGCCAACAGGGCCGCGAGCAACCACGCCGAAGGTATTCCGAGCGAACACCTGTACAGTCATCGGCGTCAGTAACCTCGGCTACCCTACAGTGGTATCACGACAGCCTCGATTTGCACGTAGTCGCTCCTCTTTCGAGTGGAAGAGATACAGTAGTGTCCATAGTGTCCAAGACTTGAGTAAATTCAAGGAAAGGAGAACATGAGAAGAGAAAGACACTCTGTAAATTGCTATTAATATTTTTTCCCCACAAATCTGAACTGTGTTGTCAATACAGAATGAGAGAATTGACAGCTTCGAAAGAGCACGCAAATCGAAGGCAATGGAAAGCATTTAATTAGTTGCGAGAGTGGACGTATATCTGGCTACAAATACTAGAATGCCCGTTTGCACATGAATTAAAATATTTAGCATGCGCTCGTTTACATCATGTAGTGCGGAATGTCCTCATGTTGACTGTTTGCAGAATTACTCGATTATTGGCCTTTAAATCACTAATTAAAATAACACAATTTCAAAAGATTTTATTTCGTAAACACTAACAACATACTGTCAACACAAGGCAACATAATTAATAAAACACCAATACCTAGTAACTAAGATAAATTATCCGGTAGCAGGTGATAGCTGATACACGTCTGGTGCCATTTCTGTGCGAAGTTCTTCTGTTGAAAGATAGCTGTTTTTACGTGATCAGTTACGAAGTAAGGGCATATTATTTATCACTGTTTGCTGCTGAAGACCAGATTCGAATGAAGGTAACAACAGTACAATTTCGTATGTAACTCCCCGCGGAATGGTAGGTACCTCGATCTGGAATCACTCTTTATAATACTTTTAATTGAACTGGATTTTGAAGGATACAATATGGGCGACGTTTAAAAATAAAATGCCGCTACTTGTCCTCTGAAATAAAGACCTGTAAAAATAATTTTCTGCTTCATGTCTTCACTTGGATTTTGTGCGTAAAGATGGCTTCTAATTTTAACATCTTCCTTAATAACTCAATGTGGCTTTATGAATTAATTTATTACTCGCATTCGATTGCCAGTACCGAGGTAGTTTCACACCATGCGTTGTGTGCACTCCAAAGGCCACTCTGATACCTGATGTGATCATGATGGTGCAACATGACCAACGCGGATCACCACACATCAGGTGTGAAACGTCAGTGAAAGGAAGCAGACCCCTGTAAATTAGCCTACTATGTCACTATGCTCTTTGTTTTCCTAGCTTCGCTTTAATGTTAGTGTTATTTAGTGCGTACACAGAACTGAATAGAGGACATGTATATTAAACTCATTCACAGATATTCACACGTGTATATGTATTTAGTGTGTCTGCTGCAAAACAGATCAGATATTTACGAGCGAACTTGAGGGAAATATGTTGAGTACGAACTAAATGTAGCTGATACGAGGGCGGTTCAGAAAGTAACCTCCGATTGGTCACAGTGCGGGTTGTGGGGGGAGTAGCGACGCCATCTGTGCGTTCACGCACTCAACAGGTCAGTCGGCATCTAGCTGTGGTCGAGTGAACGTCGTACCTGCGCTAGTTTAGTTTTTGTGGCAGTTTGAAATGTGTGCTGCAATAGAAAACCCCGCCAAATGTGAAGTGCGTGCTGTCATAAGGTTTTTTTACAGCCAAAGGATATTCTGCAGCAGCTATTCATCGTGAGCTTTGTGCCGTGTACGGACCAAGAGTTATGAGTGAAGGAGTTGTCTGTGAATGGGTATGTTTATTTAAAAGTGGACGAGAAAACGTTCATGATGAAGAGAGGAGTGGTAGACCATCATTGGTGACTGACGAACTCGTTCAGACAGTTGATGCAAAAGTTCGTGAAAATCGACGTTTCTCAATGTCGGAGTTGTCTACTGGTTTTCCACAGATTTCTAAGACTCTCTTGTACGAGATAGTGACAGCAAGATGCGGTCACAGGCTGGCTCCAGGCACAAGCGGGTGATTTTTATGCAGAAGGAATTTCAAAGCTTGTGAAGAGATACGATAAGTGCCTCAATCGCTATGGAGACTATGTAGAAAAATAGTGCAAAGATGTAGTTGTAAGATGTATATATTAAAATATTTTTATTTAACTTGGTGTATTTTTTAAATCAACCGGAGGTTACTTTCTGAACGGCCCTCGTACATAGGTTATGTGCTAGTGAATTTTCGTTCTGCTTGGGATAATTTTAACATGAGTTAAAAAAAGGTGTGTGTGTGTGTGTATGTGTGTGTGTGTGTGTGTGTGTGTGTGTGTGTGTGTGTGTGTGTGTGTGTGTGTCTGTGTGTGTGGTAATCCAGGACAATTCGAGCGGAGTAATTACGTAAACGCTATCAGATAAAAGGAGTCACCAAGACTACGTGACACCATGAGCGCCAACATTCCAAAATTTCTGTGGGTGCATATCGATTGCGAAACGAGTTATGTGAATTCAGGGCGGCCTCGATACTTTTTAATGATCAATTTTTATTTGTTTGTTACTAATTTACTACAGGAACTGACAGAAGGCAAATTCTCGCGATCCTTATTTGTTCACTGACCGTGGTTGTCACTATGTTCAGAGTTAGTAGTACTTCCCAGGACAAACCTACGGCGAATTCACCCACAGCGACTACCAAACGTACTGTTCGAATTAGAAAGTGCATTAAAGAAATAATACTCAATATTACTTTTAAGCTTTCCACACGCGTTTTCTTATAGTGCCACGTTGGAAAACTTTTGCTGGTGGAAGAGCTTTCGATCCACGTATCCGGTCAATAGACCTTCTCCTTTGTACTATTACCACGATAACATCTCTTTTGTCTGTAAAGTTATTGTGTCTTCCAAGCTATTTTGTCTCTCAGAACAAGCAAAACGATAACAATCCAGATTATCGTTCACAAAAACAACTTCGCTGAAATCGTAAACCACACAGCCCTTATCTGATTGAAACGAAAGAAGAAAACAATCTACTACAGTACTGAGGTAATAGGTCACAATCCGCTTCCTTGTGTTTCGGTCTATGCTTTGTTATTGCTCAATGTCAACATTACTCGTTTTAAAACAAATGTTGATGAATGGAGTGGGCGTATTGTTGTGTATCATTTGAAGAAAATGTCAAAGCAGGCCGAATACACTTCCACTGTTATTGTGGGCGCTGCGTATCACTTGGCCAAAGACAGGCAAGGAAGGGAGGGGTTGCTGCATGGTTGCCTTTTGAGACGAACTATCAGTCTACGTTTTAGAGGTTTGAAATTTTAACTTCAATCTCAAAGTTTTAACTGCTTATTTTTTTTTTTTTGATAATGTTAAGCGAGGAATGTTTATTTCATTTTGCTTTTATCAAGGTAAACACCTTGTGGGTGCGCCGCACTCACACAATTATTTATGTGGGCGTTCGAGCCCCGGAGCACCCACGTAGTCTGCGCTCCTGCCTGAAACCGTATAACTGTATTGCATTAACTTCATCCAAATTAATTAGAAAACCTAAAAAGCTGTCCTGTGAACGTCTATATTGAGCAGGGAAATAGCCAGTACTACAATACGTGCAATCATAATGCGTCGTATGCAGTTCCAACATTCCGGGCTAACAGACTAAAAATTAAGTATAAATCGAAAATTCAATTTTAAAAGAATAAATGTCCAAAATCCTTTTAAAATGCCCTGTAAATTTACGTACCAAAACTGATTAAATAAAATTGCGAACGTCACATGATGCAGATACAAATGTAACATTGCACTTAAGTATAGGACTGTCTGCATAATAAATGAGATCTAAATTGAACTTTACCTACACTAAACCCGATAATTTTGACATGCAAAATTTAAAAGTGAATGATCTTATTGTTTCCTGATTGTAATATAAAAGAGTCCCTAACTAATTTCCATGGCTTGCCTGTGGTAACGGAAACACACTACTGCTCGAAAGTGGTGAACATTAAAAATATAGTGCAGCAGCAAACCAGCTAAAGGAAACAAAAGCCTTGCACACTACACTGCCAGGAAGTGCAGCTGTACTAAGCACATTACGCTTTGGCTTTAGCCACTGTGTTCCGCAAAGTGCAATGGGGCGACACCCTGCTAGAAAACCAGATTTTCGTGAGGAGAAGGTGTAAGATATTGCATTTGCTGAATGACTGAGGACTGATACCCATTTAAACTTTTATCGAAATTCTGTTTCCTCAGTATTTGCTATCATCTTTACAAAATCACTATTTTTACAAAAAAAATGTGACTGTGCCATTCAATGAGTTAACAGAGTCGTAAAGGATTGGAAAATCTATAACTTCTGAGTAAAATTCATGTAAATAGAAAATTTTACTTGCTCTCGTCTCCACAGTCAAGCTAATCGACCAGAACCAATAAAGAAAAATTCCACTTAAAACTTCCCCTTTCCAAACACCACATAAATCACGCGCAAGTAAGAAGTACAGAAACAACACTACATGAATATCTTCACACTTCTCAAATCAGTCTTTACCATATCATATTTCTGAATTCGTTCTTTATATATTTATCTCTGCGGTCCGGAAGCTATTTCAAGACTGCTCAGTAGCGTCGAAGTCTGATACACACAGTCACGACACACTCTGGTGCAAAAGTTGTTACCGTTTGACAGCTGGAGCGATACTAGAGCTCCAAGAGGTGAGAAAGCAGGCATTCACATGCGTCGTAAGGATGATTTTTTAAAATTATTTTCTACTTAATTAATGAAACGGTTATTATTGCGTTCCATACGTTAGTAAGATATCAACAGACATTATGTATCATTAAATACATCTAAAAATAGCCGAACCACACTGTTTCAGTGACATAAGCTACAACTTATTCGTGAAGAAATGCTTTCGAAAATTTGTATTTGCGTTTTACTCCGCCGAAATCAAGAGAATGTAAACATATATTTTATGCATGAGAAGCATATTATTTGTATTATTAGTGTAGGCACTTTCCATGACACTTTAAAAAAAATTATGGATTCTAATGATTCGCCCTTTCTTATACTTCACTGGTCTTTCTAAAACAAATATTTTTGTAAATTTGTTTCTGCTTCAAAAGCGAATGTGTTCAAGTTGGTTGTCGTTCGTAGCTCAGATTTTCAAAATTGCGATGTTGAATTGATTTCTTCTGTTATATAAAACATTGTCGGTTTTCTTGCAGCATCAATTCGGGGATAAAATCACAAGCTTTCGACGATAGCCTCCATCGTCATCGTCACGAGCAACTGACTGTCTTCACTGCTGCTGTGGTAGCCTTATACAGCCCGTGGACGGCTTGTGATTGGTCGGCGATTACGTACACGCTGCAAGGAATGTCTCTCCTGCTTCTCTGCATCCAGCACCCGTTTCCATGCACCGCTTAGATAGTATCCCCAAACACGGTTAAAGCTCTTCTCGCTCATTCTTATTTCAACAGCCTCCTTAATAACACGATCCCAGTATATGGAGGCATGGGACAAAAATTTTTGTTTCATCGAACAGTATTTTATGTTTGTCCGTGAAATTGTGCACCGCAATTGCCGAATTCTCCAGGTCTCTGTTTTTAATATGCCGTTGGTATTCTGCACAGTGGCTGGAAACGATACGAATGGTCTAACTTAAATACAAAACTGCTTCCACACTCACAAGGGATATTATAAATTCCCGGGCCCCTGAGGCCAAGACTGTCCTTAACAGGGCGCATCATTTCCTTAATTTTCTTAGGAGGACGAAAAATCTGTCTTATATCCCGTCGACCCAGAACTCTTCGTATTTTGCTGGATGCAGCGCCACAAAAACGAAGAACCGCAATCGGTGTTTCATCCTGTGATTGTGCAGCATTTTCACGTTTCATTTTCTTGGAGAACGCTGCCTTTATATCGCTTGCACCATAGCCATTCTTTCGGAACACACACTTCAGATGGTTCATGACTGATTTCAAGTGGTTCTCGTCAGAAACAGTTTTTGCTCTATGCCACCGTGTTCAAAACGGCTCTCTTCTGAACAGGAAGATGGAAACTCTGCGCATTAATGTATAAATCGGAATGCGCCGGCTTAGGGTACACAGAGTGGCCAAGGCGCCCGTCCGCCTGTCGTACTAAAACGTCTAAGAATGGCAACCTTCCTTCTCCATCTCGACAGTGAACCGGATGTTCGGATGTATGCTGTTCGTGTCTTCCATGAATTGTTCGCGAGATTCTGCGCCGTGTGGCCAGACCATAAATGTATCGTCAACATAACGATAAAATAAGGATGGATGGAGGGGAGCCGAATCTGACACACGTTCCTCAACATTCTCCATAAAAAAGTTAGCCAATGATGGAGACAACGGAGAGCCCATCGCCATACCGTCCGTCATTTCATAAAATTTATTACAAAGATAGGTGGTCGCCATCACAAACCAGAACCACTTTATAGTTTCAGGAGGAAAAAGATCCGCCTGAATTTTCAAAGTGTCCTCCACAGGAACTTTTGCGAACAGCGCTACCACACCCAGACTGACTCAAGTGTCATTTGGACCAATTCTAATCGGTTTGATTTTCTCAATGAACATCTGAGAGTTTTTGATGTGATGTTCACACTGGCCGACTATAGGAGTAATCAACTTTGTTGCGTATTTGGCCAGCTTGAAGGTAGGAGAACCAATTGCACTGGCAATAGCTCTCAAGGGAACATTATCCTTGTGGATCTTCGGTAGTCCGTACAACCTGAGAGGTCTAGGCGCTCTAACTCTGAGATTTTTCGTAATATCATCTTCAGTAGCTCCATGGTTTTTTCTGCTGCACGTCAAATTTGGGTACCGTTTAAGACTTTTGTAGGTTTTGTCCTCCAACAGTGATGTCATTTTGATGTGATATTCGGTAGTATAGAACGACTGTGGCATTTCCTTTGTCAGCTGGTAATACGACAAGATCTTTATCTCTCCGAAGTCAACGAAACCCCTCCCTCTTCTCTATACTGAATTAGATCGCTGAGACTTAGCTGAGGCCTAAAAGCTACTGGTAATAAATCTCACTTCGTCGGCGACGTTCTGTGCAAGATGCCGCACCGCCTGTTGTACTCCACTGATAAAATCCACCATGGGTATAGTACGTGGAGTAGGAGCCAAATTCAAACCTTTATTAAGGGCCGAGATGGCTCCTTTGACCAGGTTCTTGTCCGACAGATTGACGACAGTGTGTGCTATTCCATACGATGACTCCGATCTTTGCATAGCTGCAAGACGCTTCTTGCAGGGTTTAAGATCCCACGGAAGCGGTGGCGCCACTACCGCAGACACTGACGCCGTCTGCGACAGCAATACGTAATCACCGACCAATCACAAGCCGACCAATCAGAAGCCGTCCATGGGCTGTGTAGGGCCACCACAGCAACAGTGAAGACATCCTCTCCTGCCGTATTCACCGCCACCTTAACCAGCACCACCTCCTTCCCCTTACCCAGTGTGGCTTCCGGCCTTCCCTCTCAGCCGTCGACCAACTCCTTAACCTTACCAATCTTCTTTCCCTCCAACTTAACTCCAGTCGCTCCGCTATCTTTGTTTCCCTTGACCTCCAGAACGCCTACAACCATGTCTGGCTTCCTGAGCTCTTCTTAAAATTTCACACCTATGCTCTCCCCATCAATTTCGTCCATCTCGGTGCTTCCTTCCTCTCCTGTCGTCCCTCCTATGTCACTATCCACAATTCCAATTCCCATACCTTCTATCCCTCCGCCGGCGTGCTTCAAGGCTCCATCCTTTCCCCTCTCCTCTATCTCCTGTACACTGCTGATATGCCCAAACCTCCCCCGACTGTTCGTCTCCTCCAATTTGCTGATGACACCGCATTCCTAGCCTTTTATCCTCCCTCTCAATGGTCTCAACGTACTCTCCAAACCAACCTTGATCAGTTCACCACTTGGTGCAACCAGTGGTTCCTTCATATCAACCACTCCAAGACCCAGGCGATCATCATAGGCCGCACACCCATTCCTTCCATCTCCATGATTTCTACCTAACCATTTATGGCCGTCTTTTCCACCTCACTCCTACCCTCAAATTCCTTGGCTTCACCCTCGACTGCCAATGACAGCATCCTACCATCATCCTTCACATCTTCAAATCCTTGATCCACCCCATACTTTGTTATGACAGCTTTGCTTTGATTTCCGCCCCTCCCAGGTTCTACAATGCCCTCCAAATCCTTGAGCGCCATGCACTCTGCCTCACCTTCCATATCCACCTTCTGTCCCCCAAGCACATCCTCTACGACCTCATCCCCTTCCCCCACCTTCACCTTTTCCTTGAACACATCTGCACCCTGTATATTGCCCACTTACTTGATCCGCCCCACGCCCTGGTGTCACCCTTCCTCTCCACCCCCAGCCCATTGCTGCGCCTTTACTGTTGTGTCCTGCCCTCTCTCCACCTCCACAGTTCCACCTCCTTTCCCAATGCAATTTCCAGCACCTACCCCTCCCAGATGATGAACTTTGCTATCACATCTTCCCCTCCTACCAACTCTAACCTTACCTTCCTCTTGCCTCCTCCTCAGGGCTCCCTCTCCTCCCTTCTCCACAGGGGCTTTCCCCCTGCCACACCCCCTCCCTCTCCCGTACTCCCCTTCAGTGTCTCTGCTCTCCCTCCTGCCTTGTGTTCCCTCTTCTCCTCCTGCCCTGCCCATCTTTTGCCCCTTGATGCACCTCCTGCCCCCCTTTTCTCCTCTTCCTCTCGCCACCCCCCCCCCTCACTGTGCCTTCCTCCCCTCTTTTTCCTTCCTCTCTGGCCTCCAGTCCCTCTGCAGGTCCATACCAGAGTTTTTTTTTTTTTATTTTTCATGAGTGCTCTATCGTTTCCAACAGTTTTTCAACTGTCGTGTTCTGTGTGACTTATCCTGTGGCCGACTTTTAACTTGTGTTTGCCTCCAGTGCTTTTTTAAGTGCAGTTTGATTTGCCAGCTGTGTTCTTTTACCTTTATGTCGACTTTTTAACTGTCCCCAGTGCATGTCCCCATCTTAGTTTATATTTTAGCTCTCAGCATCTCCATTTACTGTGTTTTTATATCCCTCTTTTTATCCCCCTTTTTATGTAATCGCTCCTCTGTATTTGTGTAAAGCCAATTGGCTAAAGAATGGTGGGCTGTGCCACTGCCAGCCCTCCCCTGTCGATATGGGGCAGGGAATGAAATTACAATAAAGAAAAAAGAAAGCAGTGAAGACAGACAGACAGACAGTGAAGAGTCAGTTGCTCCTGACGATGACGATGGAGGCTATCGTGAAAGCTTGAGATTTTATCCCGAATTGACGTGGCAAGAAAACCGAGAATGTTTTACATATTAGTGCCGTCGCAAAAGACTTCGTTTTCTGGTTTCTTCTGTGTTAGGAAAGAGTTTTATTGATTTTGATAGTTTATCATCAAGTCTGTGTCGTTTTGTCGCAAGCTGCAGGTGGTGTGGCTTATTTGGTACGTTAAATAATGTAGGTATTACATCCCATGTAGGTTTTCTACGTGCCACATTCACTGACTTGGCTCAAAGTGTAACGAATAAAACTCCGCTTTGTTGGGTGGATATGCTGCGTATTTCTACAGAACGCCATATCTTCTGGAGTTAACTTGCGCTTTCTTGTTATTAAACGAAAACGACATTATTAAGTAAATATCTGTGTATTACAAGAGAAACGTAAATAAACTGCCCTGTAATGTACCGTTCCATACCTCCCAGGGTGCTTAGGAAACTAAACGAAGACAAATGTGGTGTCATTGTTTAGTTACTGTCGATTTTTATTGCTCTACATACACTCCTTGTTGTAAAAACTATGTGGCAAATCAATATAAACGTTAGTATTCGCACTCATCCTCAATCGTATTCAGAATTGTCGCTTGCTGGCCGTTTGGGGTGCTGCTAACGCCGTCGGTCACAAAAACGAGACGCAGGGTCGCAACTGTGATGTTAGACTCTAGTAGCGTAGCCAACAGCCAACTCACTCACTAGCTTCCCATAGATGGCTTAAAAAAATGGTTCAAATGGCTCTGAGCACTATGGGACTCAACTGCTGTGGTCATAAGTCCCCTAGAACTTAGAACTACATAAACCTAACTAACCTAAGGACATCACACACATCCATGCCCGAGGCAGGATTCGAACCTGCGACCGTAGCGGTCGTGTGGTTCCAGACTGTAGCGCCTTTAACCGCTCGGCCACTCCGGCCGGCTAGATTGCTTAGATCACGCTGATTGTACTCTGGGGCGTAACTAGTCGGGTATCGAAAATTGTTGTTAAGTTAGTTTAAGTTCAAATAGTTCAAATGGCTTTGAGCACTATGGGACTCAACATCTGAGGTCATCAGTCCCCTAGAACTTAGAACTACTTAAACCTAACAAACCTAAGGACATCACACACATCCATGCCCGAGGCAGGATTCGAACCTGCGACCATAGCGGTCGTTCGGTTCCAGACTGAAGCGCCTAGAACCGCTCGGTCACACTGGCCGGCTAGTTTAAGTAGTGTGTAAGTGTAGGGTCCGATGCCCTCAGCAATTTGGTCTCTTAAGAATTCACACACATTTGAACATTTGAAAATTGTTGTTTGGACGCTACAGTCTGGAACCGCGCGACCGCTACGGTCGCAGCTTCGACTCCTGCCTCGGGCATGGATGTGTGTGTTGTCCTTAGGTTAGTTAGGTTTAAATAGTTCTAAGTTCTAGGGGACTTACGACCTCAGCAGTTGAGTCCCATAGTGCTCAGAGCCATTTTTTTTTTTTTTGTTGTTTGGAAAATGTCCAGTGTACAGATATAAAGTGCGCCCCATCAAATGAGAATATAAAGCTCACATCGCTTTCAAGGAAAACAAAAAAATAAGCTATAAACGTTACATAGTTTAATTAAAGCTCCCACAGAAACATTTAAACGTTCTTCCCGCGCTCCATACATGACTGGAAGGGAAAAAGCTCTAATAACTGGTACTGTGTGGCATACGCTCTTCCATGCAATTCGCTGTTGTTTGGAGAGTATAGATGCAGGCGTAGACATAGATAGTCAGCTATTGACTTTGACCGTACTGTCAGTCTATTGTCTATAAACTCAGAAAATAAAATGAACTATATTACACACTTTTGTAGTGGTTACAGCTTAGTCTCTTGCTGACGTCCATTGCACAGCGATAAAAATGCCTTCTGGGTCGTGGTTTTCTGGTTGTGATGTTGAGACACGTAATGCTCGCCAGACACGGAGCGTAGTCCCTGAACTGTAATGTATTGGCAGTGCCGGCCGGAGTGGCTGAGTGGTTCTAAGTGCTTCAGTCTGGAACCGCGCGACCGCTACGGTCGCAGGTTCGAATCCTGCCTGGGGCATGGATGTGTGTGATGTCCTTAGGTTAGTTAGGTTTAAGTAGTTCTAAGCTCTAGGGGACTGATGCAACTGGTAAGCTGTCTGATCTTGTGCAAGCGCTCGACGCTATGAGCTTTTCGACTCCATCGAGGATTTCTTGGTAGGCAGGATGTGGCGTGTTTTGTTGGATGCAGGGTCTTCGACAGATATCAGACTAATTTCCGGCGTCAGCCAGGGAAATGCGTCGGAATACTTGTTGTTCCTGCTGTACGTTAATGACCTGTGGACATCATTAGTACTGTCACATTCTTCACACTTGATGCGGTTGCCTGTATTAAAGTACCGTCTGAAAAAGATAATCTCACATTCGCTCACATATTTATAAAATTTCAAACTGGTGCAAGGTTTGGCAACTATTGTTATGTTTCTAGTTTATTTTTGGTATTCAAGGAAAGTGATGTCAGCATTATGTTTTCATTTGATGTGTCATAATTCACATATGTACACCGGACATTTTGCAAACAATCTTCGATAGCCGACATGTTACGCCACAGAGGTTCTGAGTACAAGCAGTGTGATCTTTGATTGTCACTAGTATTGTCGCTGCAGTAAGCATTCTAAGAGAAACCGGTGAGGAAGTCGGGTGATGGCTGCGCTACTGACAGGTCTTGAAATAACTAGCGGAGCACACAGAGAGAGAGAGAGAGAGAGAGAGAGAGAGAGAGAGAGAGAGAGAGAGAGAGAGATACAGAGAAGGATGGATTCTGAAGTATATTTTGGTAAAGAGTGATTTCTGAAGTGACGATGTCCAGGTACAGTTGTTGCTGCATTGACCACTTGCGTGTAAATATGATGTGTGTGAAGGCTTCAGTGCAACTTCTCATTATTGGTTTGGCATAGTTGGTTTCACTGCTCAGACGAGAGTTAAGTAAAGTTTTCTGTTCACGTGGTTGCACTCAGAGGTTATAGATTTTTACCACTTCTTTACCATTTTCAGTAATTAATTACCTGGTAGAGTAAATTTTGTTAAGAAGGAAAATTTTTGTAAAGATGGTTGTGATTGGATGACAAAAAGTTTTAGTTTTTAGAATACCGTATTTTAAAGGACAAATGTCATTCAGTAAGTTGAAGTTCCACCTCCGTCGCCTCACGAAAGAATGTCATTTTTTCTGATTGTGTGTGTAGCCTCACCTCACGGAGTGCAACACAGCTGCTGGAAAGGTGAAGCATGATCTACGTAGCATTGCTGCACGTCCTTGCATTGCGCCCCTCAGTACCTTTCTTTCGTGTTTAGCCTCTTTGCTGCTGCGACTTCGACCACTACTAAGTTTCAGTTGTGACAGGGAAGCCACAGGGCAAGTTGTACTACAGTCAGAACATAATGGGATCATTTAGAGTAGGTGTTGCTTTTCAAAATTCATTATCGGGTCTGTTTAACCCAAATTCAGTTAAGATTTAATTTCTTATGCTGACAGAACTATTTTCGCAGTGCAGTGTTTCATTTCCGTGTCTACACTCCTGGAAATGGAAAAAAAGAACACATTGACACCGGTGTGTCAGACCCATCATACTTGCTCCGGACACTGCGAGAGGGCTGTACAAGCAATGATCACACGCACGGCACAGCGGACACACCAGGAACCGCGGTGTTGGCCGTCGAATGGCGCTAGCTGCGCAGCATTTGTGCACCGCCGCCGTCAGTGTCTGCCAGTTTGCCGTGGCATACGGAGCTCCATCGCAGTCTTTAACACTGGTAGCATGCCGCGACAGCGTGGACGTGAACCGTATGTGCAGTTGACGGACTTTGAGCGAGGGCGTATAGTGGGCATGCGGGAGGCCGGGTGGACGTACCGCCGAATTGCTCAACACGTGGGGCGTGAGGTCTCCACAGTACATCGATGTTGTCGCCAGTGGTCGGCGGAAGGTGCACGTGCCCGTCGATCTGGGACCGGACCGCAGCGACGCACGGATGCACGCCAAGACCGTAGGATCCTACGCAGTGCCGTAGGGGACCGCACCGCCACTTCCCAGCAAATTAGGGACACTGTTGCTCCTGGGGTATCGGCGAGGACCATTCGCAACCGTCTCCATGAAGCTGGGCTACGGTCCCGCACACCGTTAGGCCGTCTTCCGCTCACGCCCCAACATCGTGCAGCCCGCCTCCAGTGGTGTCGCGACAGGCGTGAATGGAGGGACGAATGGAGACGTGTCGTCTTCAGCGATGAGAGTAGCTTCTGCCTTGGTGCCAATGATGGTCGTATGCGTGTTTGGCGCCGTGCAGGTGAGCGCCACAATCAGGACTGCATACGACCGAGGCACACAGGGCCAACACCCGGCATCATGGTGTGGGGAGCGATCTACTACACTGGCCGTACACCACTGGTGCTCGTCGAGGAGACACTGAATAGTGCACGGTACATCCAAACCGTCATCGAACCCATCGTTCTATCATTCCTAGACCGGCAAGGGAACTTGCTGTTCCAACAGGACAATGCACGTCCGCATGTATCCCGTGCCACCCAACGTGCTCTAGAAGGTGTAAGTCAACTACCCTGGCCAGCAAGATCTCCGGATCTGTCCCCCATTGAGCATGTTTGGGACTGGATGAAGCGTCGTCTCACGCGGTCTGCACGTCCAGCACGAACGCTGGTCCAACTGAGGCGCCAGGTGGAAATGGCATGGCAAGCCGTTCCACAGGACTACATCCAGCATCTCTACGATCGTCTCCATGGGAGAATAGCAGCCTGCATTGCTGCGAAAGGTGGATATACACTGTACTAGTGCCGACATTGTGCATGCTCTGTTGCCTGTGTCTATGTGCCTGTGGTTCTGTCAGTGTGATCATGTGATGTATCTGACCCCAGGAATGTGTCAATAAAGTTTCCCCTTCCTGGGACAATGAATTCACGGTGTTCTTATTTCAATTTCCAGGAGTGTATTTTTGAGTGTTTGGAATTTTGTTCAGTCGGATTGTGTACGTAAATTTACAGGGCATTTTATAGCAATATTTGGATGATTTATTGTCTTAAAATTGATTAGTAATCTTATGGAGCATTTTTTCCTGTTCGTTTTGTTTGTTGGAATTGCAGGTCACTTACTATGACCGTCATACATTGTAACACTGCATTACACAACACGAAATCCACTGGACAGCGTATTTAGTTTTCATGTTTGCCTTTTTCAATTAATTTGTCGTAATTTATTAAAGTACTGCTACACAGGTTCAGATAGTTTGGTGAACTCATCTTTATCAGATTGTTCAGGTGTTCAAGACAGGCACATGAAGTATATGGTAGGAAGCCAGTCCACGTTTAGTTCACAACAAATAAACATTTAATAAATGAATTCCTAAGGGACCAAACTGCTGAGGTTATCGGTCCCTAGACTTACACACTACTTAAACTAACATATGCTAAGAACACACACACACACACACACACACACACACACACACACACACACACACACACACACATGAGGGAGAACGTGAACCTCCGGCGGGAGGGGCAGCACAATCCGTGACATGGCACTTCTAACCGCGCTGCCACTCAGCGCTGGCAAACATTTTTACTAGGAAGAGTTACACTGTTCAGTAGTGTAAAACTGTCCACTTGACACAAAACAAAGACGCAATACCTTTGGATTACAGCCAAAGTGTGCAACAGCTCTTTAGCTTCTTGTGCATTCTGGTCTCGGGAAGAAGTCTGGCAACAGAATCTTATTCTAAGGACGAGTGAGATTGACTCCACGTGCGCAGCAGACAGCAATAAGAAATCGTATTTACATTACTGCTTATTATTAAACAGTTCACAGACCAGAGACAGCTCTCACATCTGGTTACAAGCTGTGCAAACGAGCATTATGTAAACGAAACATGTTTTGGCCATTCCAAATTAATGGCTGAATGCGAATTTCAGAATATCAGCTACAGTGTGAATAGATGTATCAATTCATCTGTGCCATATTAAAATTTGTGCGGGCCCGCGACTCGAACCCGAATTTCCAGCGTATCGCGAGCGCTCACCTCAACCATTTTTTAAACTTTTTTTATTGATCAGATTTTGCTCGTTCTCGTTCGTTGCATTTGTATGGGGTGGACGTCACATGACATCCCTTCAAGATCATTATTGATCCGTTTGCTCAGCGTTTTTGTAACAGAGGACAGCTAACCCTCTGACCGAACACGCTGAGCGAACGTCCTGGCAACCACTTCGGCTATCCGAGCACCTTCCCAGCCGGATGTAGACCTCTGTATGTGACAGTCCACTTCTTTATATCGTAGTCGTATGTACGTCTCCTCTTAAGCTCGCAACATTGCTTGAGTCCTACTCAGGGGGAATGACATTTGTGGTATCCCACAGAGATCGCGTTGCCACACCAAAGTTGGCAACGCGAATCGATACCACAGAAATTAGCGAGGACTCGCTGCAATCCGCAACGACGTAGGTAAGGTACTTCTGAACACCACACCTTTCATCTCAGCATAGCAGCGCCCTCTCACTGAGGTCAACCTGAAGGAGTCGGCATCATAGTGTAAGACCAACGTGATAGTTGAAGTTTCTGATGAACTTTTTCATTTACATGTGGAACACTGTACCGTAAGAGAGCAGTTTGTTAGTTAGTGCATCAAGTGATGCTTTGCTAGTCCGTGGCAGTTGTAAATTATCCAGTACTCTTGTGGCCAAGTCCGCAGCTCGTGGTCTCGTGGTCGCGTTCTCGCTTCCCGAGCACGAGGTCCCGGGTTCGATTCCCCGCGGGGTCAGGGATGTTCACCTGCCTCGAGATGACTGGGTGTTTGTGTTGTCCTCATCATTTCATCATGATTCATGAAAGTGGCAGACTGGAGTGAGCAAAGGTTGGGAATTTGTACGGCCGCTGATAACCGCGCAGTTAAGCACCCCACAAACTGTTGTGGCAAAGGAGTTTGTCAATGTTAAGTAAATCCTCCATTCATTTACGTAATAAAGTGAACTAATACTTTGCGTGTTCTAGTATGATGAGCCTTCTCCCGGAGAAATCAAAGAACCCACAGTTTTGGCCGGTCGATAGTAGTTTTGCCTTGTCACAACAACACTACCACAATGAATCAAAACCATTTTTATCGTCGAATGCCCTGTCTCGTCTTACGATCGTCAAATCGGATGTAAGCGTTACAAGTCCTTAAGGAGAATACGACAGAAAAATGGTCTCCATTCCCTGTGGTAGTGTCATTCTCTCTGAGCGGGAATGAAGAAATGTTGCGAGGTGAAAAAGATACGTACATAAAATTACAATGTAAGGGAATGGACAGTGACATATGGAGGTCTGGATCGGGCCTGGGAGCGTGCGCGGAGAGCCGAAACGACTAAGGCGAGCGTTCGCGATAAGGCGGAAATCCGGGATCAAGTCCCGGCCTAGCAAAAATTTTCATATTTCACAACTGATTAATTTATCTACACCCATTGCAGTTGACGTTATGAAATTCTCATTATTCAGCGAATAATTTGGAATAATTATTCATGCAGCTGCTGACTGCCAAATCATATGAGACTATATGGCAATGCAGCCTTTCTCGGTGAATTTCGATGATGAAGTCTTCTCGGGTCATTAGCAGAGCCAAGACATCGTTCTGCTGCAACGTTTCGACAAGTTCCCTACTCCTCACCTTGCGTGGGAACAGGAAGGCAGGCATACTCACCGTCAAGATTCCGATCCAGCACATCTCACGACCACAAGGGAAGATCGCCGAATTGTGCACCAAACACACTGTAACTCCTTCACATCTACGCCTACGACCGGCAACAAGTGACGGACACCACAGCATTCTGCGTCATCCTACAGCATTAATCAGAGAATGGAAGGAGCCGGACAAGAGAAATAGCGCACCACACAGAGGCAGTCGTTAAAATCTTAATATTAGGCTGCGTTTGGAGCGTTGCCGTGAACAGGAAGCATGGACTACCGATGAAAGGCGTCGCATTGTATTCAGCGATGAATCGCGGTTCTACTCTACCCTGGTTGACCATCGTCGGCAAGTATGGCGAGGACCTGGACGTAGATCCCATTCTTCCAATGTTTTGGTGAGGTACAGCGATGTTATTCTTCGCGTCATGCTGTGGGAAGCCATCGAGTATGAGTTCAGTTCACGGCTATGGGAAATCTCTCGGCACAACGGCACGTCACGAACATTCTGTGTCCACATGTGCTACCTCTCATTCGACGGTACCGTAGTGCCATTTTTCAACAGAACAATGCTCGTTCAAGCATGACATGTGTCTTCAAGATCTTGAGCTACCCCTGTGGCAGTAAGATTCCATATCTGTCCCCGATAGATATGCACTGAAGAGCCAAAGAAACTGGTACACCTGCCAAATATAGTGTAGGGTTCCCGCGAACACACAGAAGAGTCGCAACGCGACTAACGCCTGAAGTAGTGCTGCAAGGAATTTACCCAAGGCTGTCCCATAAATTCGTAAAAATACTAGAGGGTGGAGATCTGCCGGCCGGAGTGGCCGAGTGGTTCTAGGCGCTATAATCTGGAACCGCGCAACCGCTACGGTCGCAGGTTCGAATCCTGCCTCGGGCATGAATGTGTGATGTCCTTAGGTTAGTTAGGTTTAAGAAGTTCTAAGTTCTAGGGGACTGATGACCTCAGAAGTTAAGTCCCATAGTGCTCAGAGCCATTTTTTGGGTGGAGATCTCTTCTGAACAGCACGTTGCAAGGCATCCCAGACATGCTCACTAATGTTCATGTGTGAGGAGTTTGTTGGCCAGCGGAAGTGTTTAAAGCCAGAAGTGTGTTCCTGGAATCACTCTGCAACAATTCTGGACGTGTGAGATGTCGCATTGTCCTGCTGGAATTGCCCAAGTCAGTCGGAATGCACAATGGGCATGAATGGATGCAGGTGATCCACAGGATGCTTACGTACGTCTCACCTGTCACAGTCGTATCTAGATGTATCAGGGGTCCCATATCACTCCAACTGCACATGTCCCACACCATTACAAGCATCCACCAGCGTGAACAGTCCCCTGCTGACATGCAGGGTCCATGGATTCAAGAGGTTGTCTCCATAACCGTACATGTCCATCCGCTCAATGTCATCTGAAACGAGACTCGTCCGATCAGGCAACATGTTTCCAGTCATCAACAGTCCAATGTCGCTATTGACGGGCCCAGGCGAGGCGTAAAGCTTTGTGTCGTGCACTCATCAAGCGTACACGAGTGGGCCTTCAGCTCCGAAAGCCTATATCGGTGATGTTTCGTTGAATGGTTCGCACGCTGACACTTGTTGACGGCCCAGCACATATCTGCAGCAATTTGTGGAGGGTTTCACTTCTGTCACGCTGAACGATTCTCTTCAGTCGTCGTTAATCCCTTTCTTGCAAGATCCTTTTCCGGTTGCAGCGACGTCGGAGATCCCTTGTTTCACCGGATTCCTGATATTCACGGCACACTCGTGAAATGGTCGTATGGGAAAATCCCCACTCCATCGCTACCTCGGAGATGCTGTGTTCCACCGTTCATGCGTCGATGTTCAGACTCACTTATATCTTGATAACCTGCCACTGTGGCAGCAGTAACCGATCAAACAACTGCGCCAGACACTTGTTGTCTTATATAGGAGTTGCCGACCGCAGCGCCGTATTCTGCCTATTTACAATATATCTCTATTTGAATACACATGCCTGTATCAGTTTCTTTGCCGCTTCAGTGTGTAAAATTAACAACTTTCGCTGTTACCGCTTCTCTTCTGACAACAGAATACTCCATGCCTCCTTTTAAATTGGTAGGTCCGCTTCTCGTGACGCCTAGCGGCCAGTTTCGCGTTACATAGATGCGCCCTCATACTTTTGATAACATTGTGTAAATTGGGAATAAGATTTCATTTAATATACGTGGGGCGTCTTACCGTTCGCTACATGATGGTAGATAAAAAGCGAGCAAGACTTGGGTTCTGTGCCGGTGACTCACGATATATCTACATACTGAGCTACCAGGATCTTTTTCTGGCTGCATCGATATTAGAGATTTGATGTTTTACCGGATTCCTGATATTCGCGGTACACTGGTGAAATGGTCGTACGGGAAAATTTCTACATCATCGCTACCTCGGAGATGCTATGTCTCATCGCTTGTGCGCCGACTAACACGACGTTCAAACTCGCTTAATCCTGATAACCTGCCATTGCAGCAGCAGTAACCGATCTAACAACAGCGCCAGACACTTCTTGTCTTATATGGGCGTTGCCGACCGCTTCGCCGTATTCTGCCTGTTTACGTATCTCTGTGTTTGAATAATTATGCCTATACCAGTTTCTTAGGCCCTTCAACGTAGCAGCAGACCACTTTATACAACCACCCATTTTTAAAACACTAAGAATGCCATCTCAGGTTTTCTGAAATCACTTTAATGGTTCAATAGCGAAAACTTTATGTTCGACCCAGATTCTCCTAGTTCGGAATAAAAGCTTGAGAAGACACGATACGTAAAATCAGTGGCGACTCTCGGTTGGGTGTACGCACGCGTCGTAACCAGAAATAATATCTGTCGTAAAGCAAACTGTCGGAAGATACTAGTAGCTGCATCGGAGGGGATGTTTTACTCAGCCCCAGAGCGAGCTCTGATGTGAATCACAATGGAGGAATATCTCAGACACCAGTTTTAATCTCTCTGGATGTTACACAAGAGCGCACATTCCGCTGCAGATTGGAACGCTCATGCTGACAACAATCTGTCCCTAAGCCTGTCTTCAGGGAACAATCATCCCTCAGGATACGCACGAGAGTATTTTTAAGTTCGGAAAGGTGTGACGTACTATCGGAATGTAGGATACGAGGTCGGGTCGCAAGTGCTGTTTGGATAGCTCAACTTGTATGATTACTACCCCCAAAAATTTGGTTTACTGATGTCTGATACACAACTTCTTAGAAAGATAGAACCACAGTACAGGTACGCGGAAGACCGCAAGATTTTCGTAGATTTCTGATATTCAATCTGTTCTTGAAATTACTTAATTCCTCTCCAGGTTATTCATGTCTTTTATGTACCAAATCTTGCTTAGCAGTAAACGATCGTACTTTTTCTACAATGACGATTCACTCTGTGTGATGTACACGGGTGATAGCTACCCTGCCTAGGTTCTGATAATCTGCCAAATATTTCAGATCATCATAAACAGTAGAGCGTCTGTCACACTTCCCTGGAAGATCTCGAAACTACTACAGTGTATGTTGGTGTGTCTCTGTTCGTGTTAACGTGTTGTTTTTGTACAGCAGAAAATCCGCAATTCATTACTGGACCACTTTTTTGGTTTTGCGAGGGAAGTCTATTTCATGAGCATCAAAAATGTTCAAATGTGTGTGAAATCTTATGGTACTTAACTGCTAAGGTCATCAGTCCCTAAGCTTACACACAACTTAACCTAAATTATCCTAACGACAAACACACACACACCCATGCCCGAGGGAGGACTCGAACCTCCGCCGGGACCAGCCGCGCAGTCCGGGACTGCAGCGCCTTAGACCGCTAGGCTAATCCCGCACGGCTTATGGGCATCTATATGATACTAGATTAAATGACTTTGAAAATTTAAGAAATATAAAATTCATCTTATGGGCACTGACTTCTTTTATCAAAATTTATTGTAGAACCTATGATTGATCCGAAAGCTTACTACTATAAACGAAACCGAACGCTTAGTGTCACTGCTCTGTAATTTCAAGTAGAGGTGCATAATAAATCCCTGGAAAATTCAATATATTGAAGAATGTACGTTCAAGTAGTAGACATATGGCTACCGTGGGGGAACACATACCGAAGCAGTCATATCTACACTACAGACCATTTAAATTTTTGTACCACGAAGATGACGTGCTACAGACGCTAAATTTAACCGACAGGAAGAAGATACTGTGATATGCAAATGATTAGCTTTTCAGAGCACTCACACAAGGTTGGCGCCGGTGGCGACACCTACAACGTACTGACATGAGGAAAGTTTCCAACCGATTTCTCATACACAAACAGCAGTTGACCGGCGTTGCCTGGTGAAACGTTGTTGTGATACCTCGTGTAAGGAAGAGAAATGCGTACCATCACGTTTCCGACTTTGATAAAAGTCGGATTTTAGCCTATCGCGCTACAGTCTGGAACCGCGCGACCGCTACGGTCGCAGGTTCGAATCCTGCCTCGGGCATGGATGTGTGTGATGTCCTTAGGTTAGTTAGGTTTAAGTAGTTCTAAGTTCTAGGGGACTTATGACCTCAGCAGTTGAGTCCCATAGTGCTCAGAGCCATTTGAACCATGTTTTAGCCTATCGCGATTGCGGTTTATCGTATCGCGACATTGCTGCTCGCGTTGGTCGAGATCCAATGATTGTTAGCAGAATATGGAATCGGTGGGTTCAGGAGGGTAATACGGAACGCCGTGCTGGATCCCAACGGCCTCGTATCAGTAGCAGTCGAGATGACAGGCATCTTATCCACATGGCTGTAACGGATCGTGCAGCCACATCTCAATCCCTGAGTCAACAGATGGGGACGTTTGCAAGACAGCAACCAGCTGCACGAACAGTTCGACGACGTTTGCAGCAGCATGGACTATCAGCTCGGAGACCGTGGCTGCGGTTACCCTTGACGCTGCATCACAGACAGGAGCGCCTGCGATGGTGTACTCAACGACGAACCTGGGTGCACGAATGGCAAAGCGTCATTTTTTCGGATGAATCCAGTTTCTGTTTACAGCATCATGATGGTCGCATCCGTGTTTGGCGACATCGCAGTGAACGCACATTGGAAGCGTGTGTTCGTCATCGTCATACTGGCGTATCGTCCGGCGTGATGGTATGGGGTGCCACTGGTTACACGTCTCGGTCGCCTCTTGTTCGCATTGACGGCACTTTGAGCAGTGGATGTTACATTTCAGATGTGTTACGACCCGTGGCTCTACCCTTCATTCGATCCCTGCGAAACCCTACATTTCAGCAGGATAATGCACGACCGCACGTTGCAGGTCCTGTACGGGCATTTCTGGATACAGAAAATGTTCGACTGCTGCCCTGGCCAGCACATTCTCCAGATCTCTCACCAACTGAAAACGTCTGGTCAATGGTGGCCGAGAACTGGCTCGTCACAATGCGCCAGTCACTACTCTAGACGAACTGTGGTATCGTGTTGAAGCTGCATGGGCAGCTGTACCTATACACGCCATCGAAGCTCTGTTTGACTGAAGGCCCAGGCGCATCAAAGCCTTTATTAGGGCCAAAGGTGGTTGTTCTGGGTACTGATTTCTCAGGATCTATGCATCCAAATTGCGTGAAAATGTAATTACATGTCAGTTCTAGTATAATATATTTGTCCAATGAATACCCGTTTATTATCTGCATTTCTTCTAGGTGTAGCAATTTTAATGGCCAGTAGTGTAGTTACTTGTGGGAGGTGAGCGAGGGTTGTTCGATTTACGTACGCCTGTAGGTGCTGCTCGTACTGTCTCATAGTTAGATGTGACGTATGCTATGCTTGCCACCTCGTTTCCGCGCTGTGTGTTAGACAGTGTTTGCAGAACGCCACGAGACGGTTTTAAGCCGGGCACGTGAGAAACCGGGGCAGCAGCGGTGCCAAGTGAGAACTGACGCGCCTGGTTTTTGTGCTGGCTGGCTCCTTCCTACAAAAACAATGGGCCAGAGTCTTCCTAGCAGTACACAACAGCAAGATGGTAACCAGTATTTTCCTAATGTCGCACGTTATCCAAACCACACTGTGGTATATTATGAAGCCATGATGTTTTGGATAATGTTGTAGAATATCATTGCGCTACCTGGAGCTAAGGAGAAGTCCACTAATTCGGTACAAATTTGCGAGTTGCCGGGGCTAGCAGTGTATTTAACACTAAATTCTTCTAGAATCTTCATATGTAAATGATGCTCTAACCCCCCCCCCCCCCCCTATTCTAACTCCGACTTTTGCTGTTGCACATGGATTAAGAAGAAACGCGAACTGACTGTAATCGATCCTGCAAGTGGAGTAGAAAAGAGTTTGACACCTGCAATAATTTAATTTGATAGAAATTAATCAAATAAAGGAAAGTTTCGTTAACGTAGTGAGAAATGAAAGGGTTGCTCTACCGATTAACGGAATGAAAGTTCTGTCCAAAATAACAATTTGATTTATTATGACTATACTCAAAATCATAAACAAAACACATGAAACATATACAATACATCAAATTGGATACTCAAATAAACGCCGTGAAGGTGAATTTGTCCATAAACTAGATTGTGACATTTATGACGAAGTGGTATGTGGAGGCAATTCCTTGCAACTCAAATCTTAAGAGAAACACCCAGCCAACCCAACACTAATTGCTGCTACAATAGTGAGAACTCAGACAATGAACATCCAAGACAGAACCACGTAAGAAAAAACCGGAACAGGCGCGCTCTGCTGAGCTCTGATTATCACAGAGTAAATTCCCTAATCTGCCGATGCTGCGGACATACATTACCAAGCTGTCTTCTTAACTGCAAGGACACGATCTGGCGTACCGGAAGCAATGGCTGGTTGCTTCGACATCCCGTCGTGGTGATGATAATGTCGCGAGTATAGCCCGAAACAAATTATCCTAGTCTGGTTGTTCCAGACTAAAGACTTCCTATCAATACAAATGCGCCTCTGAGGGAGACGAAGAAGGCGCGCCACACAATCACTGACGGTACAGTGATTGATTTTAACAAGCGAAGTGACACAGTAATTCCGATACAGTCAACTTTAGCCAAAACTGCTCAAGACAGACAACATAGGCCGCTTGTACGCAAAACGCTCAATTGCCAACTGTACTCGGAAAGTTACGTTGAAGTCGAAAGTTCAGCAACTTCGTCAAACAGTTACAACTAAATAAAAGTATATTAGACAGCCAACGGAAGGCAGGCTGTCCAGAGCAGTGAGAGCTCTGTCTTGTAACCTACTCCGACCGAAAGGCGAGAGCCGACTCTCTCAAGAACACCCGTACAAACCGAACGCAGAACATTCCCGCTCCCACGACAGTGGCCATGGTTAAACGTTCCAATCAGCAACTCGAAAACCGGCGGAAAATTCCACTCAATTGCCGAAGCACTACCATTCCACCAATGGAGATTCTTGACGCCAATTTCTGCGCCGATTTTGCTACGTCACGGAGCTATGCCCTGAGCAAGCCAATCATAGTTACGATTTTGCAGAAAACGCGGGAATTTGCCCGCCAAGACTGCCTGGGAACACAAGTCATTCCCACGCCTCGCTGGTAGCCCGCCAGAAACGGTTTTCACTAAGTTTCTGCGAAGTAACGGAATCTCTAGCCCAGCCGCCCCTTCCGGCCCATCTGGGCGTGTCGCCCCCGCTCTTATGGCAATGTCGGCGTCTGGAAAGCATCCACTCGACTCCCTCACACCCTCTCACTCTTTGAAACTCAGGAGAACTCGCCTGTCACCGGACCATCCGGGTGACGAGAGATGCTGCGTGATAAGTCTGCGTGTGAAGGAATAACAACTTTTCACCGCATGCAAGTAGAGAGGAAAATCGAATTACTCAGAGTAAGATAGAAATATGAGGGGGGGGGGGGGGCTCGGTACCGACAACCCCGTATTGTTTTCCGATGCTGTGCTGCCAGAGGAATACCAGGAGAATATGCTGCCTCCATTTCATTATACGCGATATACACTTCTGCATACATATCAGGATTTATACTGGAAGTGTCCCTCATAACTGTGATACACACAACACCATGGGTGGTAGTACCAATAACCGCTCAACTTCCGTGCTTTTTAACACTACAGCAAAATGAGGTTATAGAGACCTTCTGAAATTAAATTTATTTTCCAAAGCATGGTCAAACTCTGTAGAGATGTAGGCGGAGAAGGTGTTAATTACAGACGACTTTAAATAGCCAGGATAAAATGTGTGTATTGGTTAACGTCGTCCCATACAAAAGATAGTTACTCAGCGTATTTTTCATGCCTTAAACATGTTTCATCGCAACTGCGTCGTCATTGTTTTATTTACTGAAGTGAAATTAAGGGCCGGCCGGTGTGGCCGAGCGGTTCTAGGCGCTTTAGTCTGTAACCGCGCGTCCGTTATGGTCGCAGGTTCGACTCCTGCCTCGAGCATGGATGTGTGTGCTGTCCTTAGCTTAGTTCGGTTTAGGTAGTTCTAAGTTCTAGGGGACTGATGACCTCAGATGTTAAGTCGTCCGCAGCTCGTTGTCGTGCGGTAGCGTTCTCGCTTCCCGCGCCCGGGTTCCCGGGTTCGATTCCAGGCGGGGTCAGGGATTTTCTCTGCCTCGTGATGACTGGATGTTGTGTGATGTCCGTAGGTTAGTTAGGTTTAAGTAGTTCTAAGTTCTAGGGGACTGATGACCATAGATGTTAAGTCCCATAGTGCTCAGAGCCATTTTAGCTATTTTGAAATTAAGTTCCAGTAATCTTTGTAATACTGAAACAGACATGTTTTGTGAGTAATAATACTAGTAATACTGCCACTTGTTGCAGTGACCGCATCCAGTCCACCACACGACATAAGGTGCCTTTCAGAGTATAGGTGTAAGTGTAGACTCTAGATATATGGAAAACAGAATTTCTAGGTTAACTTTCTAGTATTTTGAACTTTTTAGGCCTTCATCGGCACATTAAATATTTATGTCAGGTTTTGTAACCATTAATAATACAGGATGGCCTTAACAAAATCTTCTGTCGTTTTCGACATTTCGTGACCAACTCACTGCAGAGGTACTTCTGCGCTGACGAAATCGTGACCATTTCCAGTTTCTCTCACAAAAAAGTGTTCCCCTGTTCGTTAACTGGGCTTAATACTTCTTGCCAGAGTTAACTTATATACATTTTTCTCGGATCTGTTATAGTTTTCCGTTATTTTACATATTATCCACACACTTCTGAAAATATGTAGATACTGAACACAACGGAAACGAAATGTCACGAATGCAGTTATTTGCTTCTGTTAGCAGACTCTCGTCAACTTAAAATACGTCCTTTGCTTACGGTAAACGTTCTCAAAGTTGTCTGGTTCCCCATCATTAAATACTGTGTTTACGCATGACAAAAGTTGCAGTTTATTGTTAAAGTATCAGTGTCCAAGATTACTTTCAATTTGTATGTTAGCTAAGATTATGTTTATTCCGTAAATACTTGAAGCTTTCAAAGGCTCTTTTACTTCATATTTTAGCGTCTGAGACGTTCTTGGTGTTTGTTAGAATGGCCGAAGGCCGGTTCGAATACTGGAGAAATACCTGAGAATGAATAAAATGTCCTCGGGTTTCCAACCGCGTCAATTGCTTAAAGCTACACAAGCTTTCGGCCAAGCACTCCTTGGCCACTGTCAAGTGGTATGACTGCCAGTGAGCTGTTGGTGCACCCTTATATACGCTAGTTGCCGGCTGTGACGTCACTGGTGCCCGTGACATTGCCATATATGGGCATGTTTTGAGTCGGCGTTCGATGTGCCCTCTTCAACCGAGAGATCGCTGGATCTCACGCAGCGCTGAGCTGCAAGCCACCGTCTCTATTCAGGGTGTTGGCCGTAATTTTTATTTCAATAGCTTCCTTTATTAAACTGTCTCAGAAGCCGTTAGTGCGAGTCACGACAGAGGTATCGCCAAATTTTATGTGATGACCGTTTTCTAACGCATGCTCAGCTAACGCAGATTTCTCTGGATAGCGTAGGCGATAATACCTCTCATGTTCTTTCCTGCGTTGTTCCACAGTGCGCACTGTTAAAGACGCAGAAGGTCGCAAAACACCTGGAGTCTAGGAAATACCTTGTGAGTGTGGTCAGAAGTACATCGGACGAACAGTGCGCACTGTGGAACAACGCAGGAAAGAACATGAGAGGTTTATCGCCTACGCTATCCAGAGAAATTTGCGTTAGCTGAGAATGCGTTAGTAAACGGTCATCACATAAAATCTGATGATACCTCTTTCGTGGCTCGCACTAACGGCTTCTGAGACAGTTTAATAAAGGAAGCTATTGAAAAAAAATTATCGCAAACACCCTGAATACAAACGGTGGCTTGCAACTCAGCGCTGCGTGGGATCCTGCGATCGCTCGGTTGAAGAGGGCACATCGAACACAGACTCAAAACATGCCCATATATGGCAATGTCACGGGCACCAGTGACGTCACAGTCGGCAGCTAGCGCGTATATAAGGGCGCACCAACAGCCCACTGGCAGTCATACCACTTGACAATGGCCAAGGAGTGCTTGGCCGAAAGCTCGTGTAGCTTTAAGCAATTGACGCGGTTGGAAACCCGAGAACATTTTATTCAATGTTATCGCCGCGAGACTCTGCGTTCATACAATACGCGACAATATTCTTGAAAAACAAATTAGAGAATACAGTTAGTTGATAATTTGTATAAATTTTGTCGCAAGGACGTGGAACTAGTCAGCGTCCACGTCACGACAAAACTATTTATTTTTGGGTATAACAACACGCCAATCATTTAAATATTGCTCAAATTGTTTTCAACAGAAGCAGAAACGATTTACCGTACGAGATCGCACTTTATCAAAGGACTGCACCATTTTTTCGCTACTCTTGCGACATGTACAGCACTATGACGCGGGCATTTCGCGTGTAATCTGACTACAGTCTCGGACGCGTAAATAAACGAAAAATTAATCACGTAATTATATTTTTTCTAGGTAATGATTAAAACCACTCTTATTTTTAGTGCGCGCTTTTCTGCAATCACTACTTTCCTTTTAAATGATGTGTTCTAAAGCTACATCTACGTTCACATTCATGCTCTTCAATTCATATACAGCTGCTTGGTAGAGGGTTCACAGAACCACAGACCGTTTCTCTACGCTTCCACGCTCAAATAGTACGTGGGAATAATGAACACCTAAGTATTTTAAGTATTTCCGTGCGAGCTCTGATTTATTTTATCACGATGGTCATTTTCCCTTACTTGGATGGAAGTCAACAAAGTATTCCCGCATTCGGTGGGGAAAGATGGTGACTGAAATTTTGTGAAAGGATCTCGCCGCAACGAAAACCGCCTTTGCTTTAACAATGGCCACACCAACTCACGCATCACATCCGCGACCCTCTCCACTATCTTCTTCGAACTTTTCGATGCCCTCTGCCAAACCTTTTTGGTAAGGATCTTATGCCGCAGAGCAATACTCTGGCAGAGAACGGACAAGCGTAGCGTGGGCAGACTTTTCAGTAGATTCGCCTTATGTTGTAAGAGTTCTGAAAATAAAATTCAGTCTTTGGTTCGCGTTCCCCACAGTGTTTTCTACCCAATGGTTCCAATTTGATCCCTCGGTATTTAGTTGAATCGACAATCTTTAAATTTGTATTATTTATCGTGCCACTGAAATTTAAGGGATTCTTTTTAGTACTTCAGAAAACTATGTTCTAAGTCCTTAATGGGTGGACAAATACTAAATTTACTAAAACTTTTATTTTAAAAACTGCAGTAAAGCGTATGTAAAGTTGCTGAACTTACCCGTTTCAGAAACACAGTAACATCTTCGTGGCATCTCAAATTTTCAAGTATTCACCCAATAGTCTGGAATATTCTACTCCAGTTAGCAATTCCCGTTCATGTATTGCTTTAACTGTTGGCATTATTCTTCTCGTTGAACAGGCCTGAATTTCGAGTGTTTTCCCTAAAATAAGAGGGAGGCTATTTGCAGATAATGGATTTTAATTCTTTGAGAAACGTTATTAATTTTTTCTGTGACTGGATTAATTATAACATATTCGGCATCTACAGAATATACGGAAACAGCGTTGTGTATGTTAATGGGAAAGTTATTTACTTATGTGAGGAATACGCACACGTCCACGACTGTGTTCCGTTGCACTCCACTCGTTATTTCTCTCATGTCAGTGAATTGTTTGAATTATTTAGCACACATTTTTGGGTTTTTTGTTTTTGTTAATTATGATTTAAATCAGTTGTTTGTAACAGATATAGCTCCAGAAGAGGTAATACTTTTTGAAACAGTGTCACGACGAATGTTTTGAACAATAGCTGCACTACAAGAACTGTTACAGAACAGCAGATACAATAGACAACCAACCACTGAAGGTGCTGAAGTCCGCATGAAGCAACTAGCATGGTCTGTTACTTTAAAAGATTGGTTTTACTGATGTGACAAGCCCTTGATTAAGGTTCAAATGGCTCTGAGCACTATAGGACTCAACTTAGAACTACTTAAACCTAACTAACCTAAGGACATCACACACATCCATGCCCGAGGCAGGATTCGAACCTGCGACCGTAGCAGTCGCCCGGTTCCGGACTGCGCGCCTAGAACCGCGAGACCACCGCGGCCGGCCCCTTGTTAAGGGGCCTTAATTTTAATATATGGACATACAGAGATCTGCCGATATATGTCATATGGAGACAGCTTTGCTGACTGCTTTCTAATGCGAAGTTTGTCCTTTTGAGGAAGACGGGTTTAAATCTGTCGAAACCATGGTGAAGATTATGTGAAAACCCCAATTATTGCAACTGGTTGGCTGTCTATTATACCTAGCGTCATGATCTCAGAACCGGTTTAAAGCCCAAGCGACAAAAGCTACCGCTTCGGGCGCCCGACGCGCCATGGCTGTAAAATTCCTCTGCGGAACGTATCACAATTATACTCTGCTCATCATAACAATAACCCTGATGTAAACAAACACGAACGCTATGACTGATCTGAAGCCGTAGCACATATACATTGTGTTGTTACACTCTTGGAAATAGCCCTACTTATGTGTTAGATAGCTTATTACTTAGCTGCATTAAATGAAACTTCAAGATATTATAATGTATTGACAGCTATCAATGCTATCCTTAATCATGCTTGAACTACGTAGTTTTTATTTAAAAAATCGTGTACAGTCACAATCTTTGTATTATTGTGCTCCGATAGTCGCGCTGATAGTACGCGGTATGAAAATGGCTGAGACTGCTTTCTGCTCCGTAGTGAAACACGCGTTTGGAACATAGTTAAAAAGTGCCCAGAAAAAGGTTTTTCTGAATGTTTTCATCAATTTAAAGAAAAAATCGGCTTTGAAGTTTCTGGAGGGACTTTATTTAACAGAGTTGAGATACAAAAGCACACTGGATATATAGTGGAATTAGTTGTTGTTGTTGTTGTTGTTGTTGGGTTGTTGTTGCTATCGTCTTCAGTCCTGAGACTGGTTTGATGCAGCTCTCCATACTACTCTTTCCTGTGCAAGTTCTTATCTCCCAGTACCTACTGCAGCCTACATCCTTCTGAATCTGCCTAGTGTATTCATCTCTTGGTCTCCCTCTACGATTTTTACCCTCCACCCTGCCCTCCAGTACTAAATTGGTGATCCCTTGATGCCTCAAAACATGTCCTACCAACCGATCCCTTCTTCTAGTCAAGTTGTGCCACAAACTTCTCTTCTCCCCAATCCTATTCAATACCTCCTCATTAGTTACATGATCTACCCACCTTAACTTCAGCATTCTTCTGTAGCACCACATTTCGAAAGCTTCTATTCTCTTCTTGTCCAAACTGGTTATCGTCCATGTTTCACTTCCATACATGGCTACACTCCATACAAATACTTTCAGAAACGACTTCCTGACACTTAAATCTATACTCGATGTTAACAAATTTCTCTTGTTCAGAAACGCTTTCCTTGCCATTGCCAGTCTACATTTTATATCCTCTACTTCGACCATCATCAGTTATTTTACTCCCCAAATAGCAAAACTCCTTTACTACTTTAAGTGTCTCATTTCCTAATCTAATTCCCTCAGCATCACCTGACTTAATTCGACCACATTCCATTATCTTCGTTTTCCTATTGTTGATTTCATCTTACAACCTCCTTTTAAGACACTGTCCATTCCGTTCAATTGCTCTTCCAAGTCTTTTGCTGTCTCTGACAGAATTACAATGTCATCGGCGAACCTCAAAGTTTTTATTTCTTCTCCTTGGATTTTAATACCTACTCCGAACTTTTCTTTTGTTTCCTTTACTGCTTGCTCAATATACAGAAGGGAGAGGCCACAACCCTGTCTCACTCCCTTCCCAACCACTGCTTCCCTTTCATGTCCCTCGACTCTTATAACTGCCATCTGCTTTCTGTACAAATTGTAAATAGCCTTTCGCTCCGTGTATTGGAATTGGTAGCGTAGTCTATTCATAACCTGATGCAGTTCATGGATCGCTCGATTAAGTCTCAAGTTGGTAATTTTTTTTCTTACCATTTGTAATACCTACATCTCGTAATTGTAAAATTCATAATCATTTTTATGAATAATGCACGTCTTCTTGTTTCTAATTACATATTGCAAGTGAAACTCCTATTTTCATTTCAAATTTAAATTCTTAATTATCGATATTTTTATGACAGATTGTTATCAAAGATTGCTTAAATTAAGAAAACATAAAAATTTCATTTCTAAGACAAAAATTAAAAACCAAATACTCTTTTATTTGGACTATATCCATTGTTTTACATCAGAGATGCCTCACACGAACCAGAATGGAAAGTATCATAGAAACACGAAAAACAATCTATTTCACGGCAACGAGCACACGATACAAATGCTGCATTTCTTACATTTGCCACTGTATCATTACTATGTCAACCTAACAGAACTGATCTTGAGCCAAGTTAAGGGATTTGTCACGAGTAATAACAAGACTGTTAAGCTGCCAGACGTACTGGAACTAACGCACGCAGCTTCTTCACATGTCACTGCCGAACGACGGCTGGATGTAGAACGGTACGTCATCAAAGACGAGCGGAAAATGCGGCGTCTGGGTAGCTTCGTGGATTCTGTTGTTGATCGACTCGTTGTCAACAGTTCCAGAAGTGAAATATATTTCTCGGATTCGGACAAGGAAGGATCCGAGAGAGTACCAGGTGACTGACTGTAATTAATACCGTCAGTGGCTTCAGCATTCATCAATACGGTGAAATGCCTGCAATATGCTTTTTGCATCATAATACCTTCCTCAGGAAAATTACCCTGTGTTTAAGTTAGGAATTTTCATCAGTCTTGTTTGCAATTAGAATACCATGTCAGGTGAGAACGACTGCACTTTATGCCTTCCGTCTGGTCACCTAAGAATCCCGCGGTAGTGCTGGAGTTTCTCCGAATATTATTTCATTCTCTTTAAAAATAAAATGACATTCGAAGCTATATTGTTTCTTTGCTCGTCTCTTTTTACCTCTGAACTGCAACTGCTCACACCACTGAAGGTTTCTTGGACAGTTGGCTGGCCTGTGCTGTCCGAGATTAATGCGCCGCTAAATCTGTTGTCTAGCGTTATCGCTCAGGTCTATGCGCGTGTAACACAGCATACAACGAATCCTTACGATCGTACTTGACTGTACTGGAGACTGTTTGGCTTCTGCTCCACGTGAAACGAAATGCAAGGAGATTCAAGCAAACGCGGAAGAATACTTGGTGTAATGTTTACATCAAGTTTATTCTTACGATGATCAGAGTATAGTAGCGGGCACTTGGGGCGTGAAGCTGAGAGTGCAGGATTTGTGTTCACTGTGTACCCCAAATAGCAGTGAAAATTGACTTTTAGATGTCGGGTGACACACAGGGGGAGGGGGCAAATTATGAGTCGCTTGTGTGGAAAAATATTCTCTACAGAATCAAATGTGTTGGACAGATTACAAAAAAAAATACTATCTGGTGATTTTTGGCATACAAAGATGTCCCTTGGTAGCACTCCATATGCTCCCAATTTAGTGAATTACTCACTAGATTAGTCATCATCACTAATAACAGACTCATCCTACGCATACTTTAGTGACTTAAGTGTAATGTGTCTACAACCGGAAGCGTGACCAGTACGGCAGCGAGACAATGCAGCGCCGCTGCTGAGTCCGTAGAGCTGGTTTGAATATGCATGAGGCGACGGTTAACAAACCCAGCACTGCCATGTCAGCTGATAGGGACTGATGACATTTTGTACGACCCATTAGGCGAACGCAGCAAAATTCCAGTGACGAGCTATTACAGTCAGGCTGAATGGGTTCTGATTACAACGTGGCTGTTGAAAATACAGGCGGTTCCTTCCTGAAAGTTAAAACAGTAATCAGCCTCTATTAACTACTCTGTTCCACATACATCGACTGCAGTGAATTGTAGTATTGAGACATATGTTAGACACTAACCAAATGTGTTTTCGACGGTGCTAGAGAAAACTATAATTTTTAGTTTTAATTTCTGTGCAACATACAGCGTGAAAATTACATAAACCGACACGCCCTGGGAGGTTGGCTCTGAGCACTATGGGACTCAACTGCTGAGGTCATTAGTCCCCTAGAACTTAGAACTAGTTAAACCTAACTAACCTAAGGACATCACAAACATCCATGCCCGAGGCAGGATTCGAACCTGCGACCGTAGGGGTCTTGCGGTTCCAGACTGCAGCGCCTTTAACCGCACGGCCACTTCGGCCGGCCCCTGGGAGGTTGCACAGGACACCGAAACAAATATTTTTCTCTAATGTCATATTTTCCTGTGAGTGTTTCTTATACCGGTAGAGGGAGTTTTCTCTGGTTGACAATTAGTTAACCTAACAAACTCCTGGAGATTTCACGAGAAAATGAAAACACTTTTTCTAGTGTGTTTTCTTGTGAGGACAAAAAATAAGACAAACAAGTTTTAAATATCTATTACCAAGAGACAACAACATTACTACAACGCAACTACTTCAGTGGCAGCAGAAGCTCAAAAATGCCTCCACTGACTTATAAACAGAGGCTTCAGCTGTGGGTCATGTGCTATCTAACACAGTCCAACATTGCAGGAGTTCAAATGGCTCTGAGCACTATGCGACTTAACTGCTGAGGTCATCAGTCGCCTAGAACTTAGAACTAATTAAACCTAACTAACCTAAGGACATCACACACATCCATGCCCGAGCCAGGATTCGAACCTGGGACCGTAGCCACTGGTTGATGTTTTTACTTTAAAAAATTAATTGATAATAAATTACATTTTGTGAAAAGAAGAGATTTCTGTCAATATGGAGAAAGACGCGTGGAAAAGACTAATGAAATGTTTTGTATGCAGTGTGCTCCTGTATGGTGCTGGAACTTGGACCGTGTACAAGACACATAAAGCAAGGCTGTAGGTTTTTGAGATATGGACGTGGCGGGGGATGGAAACAATAAGTTGGCTGGATGGAGTAGATAATGAGAAGGTACCTAGACGAATGGGAGCGCAAAAACAATTAATGAATGTAATAAAACGAAGGAAGAGAAGCTGGACTGGACATGTATTAAGAAAGAAGGAAGGGCTTACAGGAACAGTCTTAGAGGGGTACTTGGAAAGGAGGAAGAGATTTCAGATTCTGGATGATGTGAAGGACGACAGCACATACACCAACATTAAGAAGGAAGCAATGTATAGTACGGAATGAAGAAACAATATAGGATAATATAGCAGAAAACTGACGCTGCAGATCTATGAACGAGAGGGTATTCGGCGAACAGACTGGCCTGTCCGTTCCACAGAGTGAAAGAACATGAATCACGTGTGGAAAGTCGCACAGGTCACACCAATATTCAAGGGTGGTAGAAGGAATAATCCACTAAGTTACAGATCCATTTCATTAACGTTGATATACAGCATGATTTTGGAACATACATTGCGTTCGAACATTATGAATTATCCGAAAGGGAAACAGTTTATGGACAGATACTCAACATGGATTTAGGAAACATCGTTCCTGTGAAACACAGCTAGCTCTTCACTCACACGAAGTGTTGAGTGCCATCGACAAGGGATTACAAATTGATTGTGTATTTCTAGATTTCCAGAAGGCTTTTGACACTATACCACACAAGCTGCTTGTAGTGAAATTGCGTACTTATGGAATATCGTCTCAGTTATGCGACTGGATTTCGTGATTTCCTGTCAGAAGGACCGAAGTTCGTTGTAATTGACGGAAAGTCATCTAGTAAAACAGAAGTGATTTCTGGCGTTCCACAAGGTAGCGTTATAGGCCCTTTGCTATTCCTTATCTATATAAACGATGTAGGAGACAATCTGAGCAGCCGTCTCAGGTTGCTTGCAGATGATGTTGTCGTTTATAGTCTAGTAAACTCATCAGAAGATCAAAATAAATAGCAAAACGTTTTAGAGAAGATATGTGAGTGGTGCGAAAATTAGCAATAATGAAAAGCGTGAGGTCTGTTAAATTTCGGTTACATGTTAAATCAATCGAATCTAAAGGCCGCAAGTTCAACTAATCACCTAGGAATGACAATTACGAACAATTTAAATTGGAAAGGACATAGAAAATGTTGTGGGGAAAGCAAACCAAAAACTGTGTTTTATTGGCAGAAGACTTAGAAAATGTAGCAGATCTACTAAAGAGAATGCCTATACTACCCTTGGCCGTCTTCTTTTGGAGTACTGCTGCGCGGTCTGGGATCCTTACCAGATAGGATTAACAGAGTTCATCGAGTAAGTTAAAAGACCACGTTTTGTAATATCGCGAAATAGGGTAGAGTGTGTCAATGACATAATACAGGATTTCAGATGGACACCAGTAAAACAAAGACGTCTTTCATTGCGGCGGAAGCTTCTCACGAAATTTCCATCACCAAATTTCTCCTCCGAATGCGAAAATATTTTGTTGAAGGCGATCTACATAGGGAGAAACGATCATCATATTAAAATAAAGGAAATCAGAGCTCGCACGCAAAGATACAGACGTTCGTTTTTTTTCCGCACGCTGTGCGAGGTTGGAATAATAGAGAATTATTGTGAAGGTGGTTCGGTGAAGCCTCTTCCAGCCACTAACGTGTGATCTGAGAGTAATCATGTAGAAGTAGATGGGATGCGTTGGAGAAACGTATTTCACCGTGTCCACAAGCGTAGATGTAGATGGGATGCGTTGGAGAAACGTATTTCACCGTGTCCACAAGCGTCAATGACCATCCAGAAGTTGTCAACCATGGAGGTGGAGCAATGGAACTCCCTATCAACCTCGTGGTGACAGCGCGCTATATTAGTAAGCATGTCCCGTCTTTTACAATGTCCAGGGGACCATCATGAATTGCGATGACTTCAGTGTAATTATTGCCTTTTAATGAGAGCGTCATTTTTGTTCGTCTTATTGGACATTTCTTTCAGTTACCTTCTGCACATAATGTAGCAATTCTTTCTATACAGGGTGGTCCATCTGAAGTTTCGGATGAGATTATCTCGAAAACTATACATCAGGTAAAAATAGTGGGTAAGACAAGTTCGTAAGCTCAAAGGGGGACATCAAATGATACTACATGTGACCTCCAGCCCCCACCCCCTTGGGTGGGTAGGGGGACAACTTTTAAATCTTAAGTGGAAACACCCATTTTTTATTGCAGATTCGGATTCTCCATAAGAAAGTAATCAAGTTCTGTCTGAAACATTTTTAAAACATTGACAGATTGCGCTGAAATCGAAAAAAACGTAAAATTGGGGAAGAACTGATTTACTTAGAATTATCCGAGAAGGACGCATCAAATTGACAGAAAATGTGCACCATTTCTTTCATTACACCAAATTAAGCTTTTTTTTACAAAATGTATCCTACCAGCCATAGTTTTTGATGGAGGGGGGCGGAATGGTATTAAAATCTCGTTAGGGAAATCTTCACAATTGCATTACTCATCCGACTGTGGCGCTACCATGACCAAACTGCGATCTACAGCTCGCAATTCTATCAGACGTCACTTCACTTTCAGATTGTGAACTGTAAACATCAACTGACGAAAGTATATTATTCTTTAGCGAAACATGGCTCACTATCCTCCTAGAGAGATTGTTAATATGATGTTAATTTGAGGTGAATGCCATAACAATTACGCTGCAGCTGCGCAATTGTATGCGGATCGTTTGCCAAACAGACGACATCCAAGCGAAAACATTATTCGAAATTGCACTCAACGAGCTCGAAATGGGTACACGTACCGTCCACCTTGTCGTCGCAAATACAATGAAAATGATGCTCGTACCCTTACCGTTCTCGCCTGTGTTCAACTGGATCCTGAAATGAGTAGCCATTCGATTCAGAGACAGACTGGAATACCGAAATGAACTGTTTTGAGGATTTTGAAGGCACATAAACATCATGCGTATCATATCACACTGACGCTGGCATTAATGCCGAAAGATATGCAAATACGCATGCATTTCTGCCAATGGGTCTTGGAAATAAGAGGTGACAATGATTCTTTTAGAATTAAATCGTCGTAATTGTCATTATTGGTCCCCCATCTATCCACACCGGCATAGACCCATTAACAATCAACACAAATGGTCGTTAATGGTCTGGTGTGGAATTTTAAACTAGGACCGTATTTCTTTGGCCGTAATGTTACTGGAGAATCTTATTTACAACTTCTCCATGATGATTTGTTGGAGCTAATGGAAGATGTTGATTTAGAAACTAGGCAACAACAGGACGGAGCAGCTCCCCATTATGCTAAAAATGTGCGGAAAGTTTTAAATTTACGGTGGCCTGGTCGTTGGATAGGACGCGGCGGACCAATTCAGTGGCCTCCACGTTCACCAGACCTAACATCTCCTGATTTTATTCTTGTGGGGTTATTTAAAAAATATTGTTTATGAAAGACAGCCCACAACTCCAAACGATATGGAGCAACGCATTCGAAGAGAGTGTGCTGCCGTACAACGGCTATGCTGCTTAAAACTGTGGACAACTTTCGCAGACGATTGACTTTATAATTTTGAACAATTTCCTCGTGGCAATTTTCATTAATTAAGCACCCCAAATTGTGAGAGGCAAGGGGACTCTCACTAATGAACCACCCCATGGGAACATCATTCTACTACGGCCATGTCGTTGTTCCTGGGTAACGCCAAAAGTAGGACACAGTACATTTTGTACAAAAATAGCTTAATTTGGCGTAATGAAGGAATTGTTGCACATTTTCTACCGATCTGATGCGTCTTTCTCGGATAATTCTAAGTAAATCAGAATTCTTCCCCAATTTTACGTTTTTCTCGATTTCAGCGCCATCTGTCAATGGTTTAAAAAATGTTTCAGACAAAACGATTACTTTTTTATGGAGAATCCGAATGTGCAATAAAAATAGGGATTTCCATTTAAATTTTAAAAGTTGCCCATCACCCCACCCGAGGGGGCGGGGTCTGGAGGTCACGTGTACTATCATTTAATGTCCCCCCTTTGAGCTTACGAACTTGTCTTACCCACTATTTTTACCCGATGTATAGTTTTCGAGATGATCACATCCGGAACTTCAGATTAATTACCCTGTATATCGTCCATCGAGCAGTGATACGTCTTGCGAAAGTTACCCTCGTCCTTTAGTTTTGTACACCGGTAAAGTTCTGGGCTTACACGAAAGTAGAGGCCGGCCGGATTGGCCGTGCGGTTCTAGGCGCTACAGTCTGGAGGCGAGCGACCGCTACGGTCGCAGGTTCGAATCCTGCCTCGGGCATGGATGTGTGTGATGTCCTTAGGTTAGTTAGGTTTAATTAGTTCTAAGCTCTAGGCGACTGATGACCTCAGAAGTCGCATAGTGCTCAGAGCCATTTGAACCATTTTGAACGAAAGTAGAGTTGTGAGACAATAACTGTACAGACTTCATTATAGTGATGGACGAGATGGCCGGTGAGTTCGTAATAAATTGAGTGCCTGACTGCAAGTCTTGATTAAATTGAGACCTCCATCCCGGTTTGTTAGCTTTTCCAGCATCTTTATTTCGTTGGAATCCTTAATTACGATGTTCCACAAGGTTAGCGCTCGCAACACGATACCGGTCTCGTCGTATTTCCTGCCGTGATTATGTTCGAAGCAGTGCTTGGCGGCGGCACTTTCGGTTGGTTGTTTTAGTCGGAAAACGGCGCGATAACGTGCATTTCGCTGAATATCAGTACGGGCTGCGGAAAATTAATGGGCATCGAACGGCATAGTCGAGCTCGGCTAGAAACACCGCTGCTGCACCAGCAATAGTCCACATTCTTATTGGAATCCCGGCAGCGAGTGCACAAACAACAAAGTTCGCACAGCACCTAAAGAAGACGAAATGGTCGGGCTTCAAAATATCGTGCCTATGAATGGAATCTATAACTCTCTATACATCTGGTAGTAGACTATTAACCAATCACGCCGAGAGAGAGCAAATCTGCAGCTTTTATCCACATCTACATCTGCCACTGCTTCTATACGGGCAATCCACCTTACTGTGTGTGGCGGAGAGCACCTCTGGTTCCATTGCAATTTCTCCCCTTCCATGATGCCTGCGAAGAACGACTGTCGGATTCGCTTTGTTTGTGGACATTTCACGAGACAGGTGCGGCAGGATTCTAATCCCTCATGTGGAACCAATTTACGCACGAAGACAATTAATTCCAATTTTGGCCACCATTTTTAAATCTCTCGCTGTGAATGCAAGAAAGACGTATAGAAATGTTTCCATATGTAATGGATTGGGAACAGGACGTGGCCAAGAAAGTGACAAAGGCACATTTTTTATTTTATTAATAACCAACACTTACACAATTTGTTCAGGAGAAGTCGACGAGATGCTGTACAGCGCCAGCTTGGCACCTGGTGGCTAAAATTGGTACTAATTTTTCCCCAGCATAAACCATACCGCATTAACGCATTATCGTATCTAGAAACTTTCGTTGCTATAAGGTACCTACAGCACACATTGATCCTCCATGAGCAGCTGCACTTTAATTATAACCACCCGGTATATTGCTGGAGTCGTCTTTGAATGCACGCTCTAGGAATTTCAGCAGCTTAACCTTCTCAGTGGTGCACACCGCCCCTACTTCTACATCTGCGTCTTCATTTGCGTCTACATCTGCCTCTACTTCTACGTGAATACTCTGCAAATCACATTTAATTGCCTGGAAGAGGGTTCATCGAACTGCCTTCACAATAATTCTCTATTATTCCCATCTCTTACAGCGCGTGGAGGAAATGAACACTTGTGTCTTTCTGTGCGAGCTCGGATTTCCCTTATTTTAGTATTATGATAGTTACTCCTTATGCATCTCGGCATCGGCAAAACATTTAAGCAATTCGGAGGAGAAAATTGGTGACTGAAATTTCCTGAGAAGATTGCGTCGCAGCGAGAAACGCCTTTGTATTAATGATGTCCACCGCAAATCCTGTATAATTTCAGTGACACTCTCTTAGCTATTTCGCGAAAATACAACATGTACTGCCCTTCTTTAAACTTTCTCGATGTTCTCCGTCAACGCTATCTGGTACGGATCCCACACCGCGCAGCAGTTTTCGAAAAGAGGACGGACAAGAGTAGTGTAAGGCAGTATCTTTAGTAGATCTGTTACATTTTCTGAATGTCCAGCCAATAATAAGCAGTCTTTGGGTAGCCTTTCTCATGACATTTTCTGTGTGTTCCTTCCAATTTAAGTTTGTCGTAATTGGAACTCCTAGGTGTCTAGTTGATTTTTCGATCTTTAGATTCGACTGATTTAATCTTTAGATTCGACTGATTTATCGTGTAACGGAACTTTAACGGATTCCGTTTAGCACTCATGTAAGTCACCTTACACTTTTCATTATTGAAGGTCAATTGCCTATTTTTGCACCATACAGATATCTTTTCTAAATCGTTTTGCAATTTGTTTTGATCTTCGATAAACGACAGCGTCATCTGCAAACAATCTAGGACTGCTCCTCAGATTGGGTCCTCAATACGTATAAAAGGAACAGCAAATGGCCTGTAACACTACCTTGGGCAATGCTAGAAATCACTTCTGTTTTACTCGATGACTTTCCGTCAGTTACTACGAACTGTGACCTCTCTGACGGGAAATCACGAATCCAGTAACATAACTGAGTGATATTCCAAAAGCACGCAATTTCACTACAAGCCGCTTGTGTGGTACAGTGTCAGAAGCTTACTGGAAATCTAGAAATACGGTATCAATTGGAAATCCCTTGTCAGTAGCACTCAACACTTCATGTGAGTAAAGAGCTAGTTGTGTTTCACAAGAACTGTTTTCTATATCCTTGTTGACTGTGTCAATAGACCATTCAAATGTTCAAATGCGTGCCAATTCCTAAGGGACCAAACTGCTGAGGTCATTGGTCCCTAGACTTACACACTGCTTAAACTAACTTATGCTAAGAACAACACACACACCCATGCCCAAGGGAGGAATAGAACCTCCGGCGGGAGGGGCCGCGCAATCCGAGGCATGGCGTCTCAAACCAAGCGGCCACTCCCCACGGCTATAGATTATTCTCTTCCAGATAATTCATAATCTTCGAACAAAATGTGTGCTGCAAAGTCCTGGTGCACATCGACGTTAATGTTATGGGCCTGTACTTTAGTGGATTACTCCTACTACCTTTCTTGAATATTGGCGTCACCTGTGCAACTTTCCAGTCTTTGGGAACGGATCTTCCGTCGAGCGAACAGTTTTATATGAACGTTAAGTACGGAGCTAATGCATCAACGTACTCTTAAAATAACGTAACTGCTACACAGTTTGGACTGGAAGGCCTGCTTTTATTAGGTGATTTAAGTTGCTTCACTACTCCGAGGATACGTACTTCTATGTTACTCATGTTGGCAGCTGTTCTTGATTCGAGTTCTGGAATATGTACTTCGTCTTCTTTGGCGAAGGAATTTCGGAAGGCAGTGTTTAGTAACTCTGCTATGGCAGCACTGTCGTCTATGGTATTTCCATTGATATCGCGCAGGGAAGGCAGCGAGTGTGACTTGTCGCTAGCATACTTCACGTACTACCATTATCTCTTTGGATATTCTGCCAGGTTTCGAGATGAAGTTTCGTTGTGCTATTGTAAGCATCTCGCATTCAAGTCCGCGCTAAATTTCAAATTTATGTAGAAGGTCGCCAATGTCTGAGATTTTGCGTCCGTTTAAATTTGGCATGCTTTTTTCGTTATTTCTGCAGTAGTGTTCTGGCCCGATGTACTGTACTGTCACTTGAGTTTGTCGAGCATCTCTGTAACGGTCTCACCAACTGCGGAACCGAACCGTAGTGAATGTCTTCGCTCGTTTATGTGAAGTGTGTTACATTTATTTATGGTCAGGATACACTGCCAATCCCTGCACCAATCATTCCTCGTTTGCACGAGCTTCTGCATTACGCTAGTCTTCTTACGTTGCAAGCTTTCTGTAGACAAAAGTAACATCTCCAAAAACCGTTATAGACATTCCGACCTCGTCCATCAGGTCATTTATACAGGGCTATTACAAATGATTGAAGCGATTTCATAAATTCACTGTAGCTCCATTCATTGACATATGGTCACGACACACTACAGATACGTAGAAAAACTCATAAAGTTTTGTTCGGCTGAAGCCGCACATCAGGTTTCTACCGCCAGACCGCTCGAGAGCGCAGTGAGACAAAATGGCGACAGGAGCCGAGAAATCGTATGTTGTGCTTGAAATGCACTCACATCAGTCAGTCATAACAGTGCAACGACACTTCAGGACGAAGTTCAACAAAGATCCACCAACTGCTAACTCCATTCGGCGATGGTATGCGCAGTTTAAAGCTTCTGGATGCCCCTGTAAGGGGAAATCAACGGATCGGCCTGCAGTGAGTGAAGAAACGGTTGAACGCGTGCGGGCAAGTTTCACGCGTAGCCGCGGAAGTCGACGAATAAAGCAAGCAGGGAGCTAAACGTACCACAGCCGACGGTTTGGAAAATCTTACGGAAAAGGCTAAAGCTGAAGCTTTTCTTAAACAGGAGATTGGAAAACCAATGGCACGGTCGTGGTGGAGATCATGATCAACAATTCATGTCATGGCCTCCACGCTCTCCCGACTTAAGCCCATGTGATTTCTTTCTGTGGGGTTATGTGAAAGATTCAGTGTTTAAACCTCCTCTACCAAGAAACGTGCCAGAACTGCGAGCTCGCATCAACGGTGCTTTCGAACTCATTGATGGGGACATGCTGCGCCGAGTGTGGGAGGAACTTGATCATCGGCTTGATGTCTGCCGAATCACTAAAGGGGCACATATCGAACATTTGTGAATGCCTAAAAAAACTTTTTGAGTTTTTGTATGTGTGTGCAAAGCATTGTGAAAATATCTCAAATAATAAATTTATTGTAGAGCTGTGAAATCGCTTCAATCATTTGTAATAACCCTGTACATATCGAAAATAGTAACAGTCCTGTAACACTCTCCTGGGGTACTCCATAAATAATTAGTACATCTGTCGATTGAGTCGTATTCCTTAGAAGGTTCCGAGTTCAGTCGGAGATCTCATCGGGTACCAGGTAAGCTCGTATTTTTTTTCACTGAAGTGCAGTATGGAACTGTGTGGTACGCCTTCCGGAAGTCAAGAAACACGGTACCAACCTGAGCGCCTTTGTCTACGGTGTTCATTACAGACGAAGACAGCGAGCTGCGTTTCGCAAGATCTCTGATACGGAACCAGTGTCGGTTGTGCAGTCCGTTTTTTTTAATTATTTCTTTCTTAGGAAACATAATAATGTGTGAGCATAGGTGATTTCCCATAATACTACAACAGAATGACGTCAGCGACATATAACACACTATGCGATAAAAAGTATCCGGTCATCTGGCCGGAAATGACTTAAGTTCGTGGTGCCCTCCATCGGTAATGTCGATTCAGTATGGTGCTGGCCCAGCCTTAGCCTTGATGACTGCTCAAACTCTTCAGGCATACGTTCAATCAGGTGCTGGAAGGTTTCTTGGGGAATGGCAGCCCATTCTTCACCGAGTGCTGCACTGGAGAGAGGTATTGATGTCGGTCGGTGAGGCCTTGGACGAAGTCGGCGTTCCGAAACAGCCCAGTGATGTGCTATAGGATTCAGCTCAGGACTCTGTGTAGGACAGACCATTACAGGGATGTTATTGTTGTGTAACCACTCCGCCGCAGGCCGTGCATTGTGAACAGGTGCTCGATCGTGCTGAAAGATGCAATCGCCATCCCCGAATTGCTCTTCAACAGTGGGAAGCACGTAGGTGCCTGTACTATGATAGTGCCACGCAAAACAACAAGTGGTGCAAGCCCTCTCCATGAAAGACACGACCACACCATAACACCACCGCCTCCTGATTTTACTGTTGGCACTACACACGCTGGCAGATGACGTTCACCGGGCATTCGCCATACCCACACCCTGCCATCGGGTCGTCATATTGTGTACCGTGATTCGTCACTCCACACAACGTTCTTCCACTGTTCAATCGTCCAGTGTTTACGCTCCTTACACCAAGCGAGGCATCGTTTGGCATTTACCGGCGTGATGCGTGGCTTATGAGCAGCCGCTCGACCATGAAATCCAAGTTCTCTAACCTCCCGCATCTCTGTCACAGTACTTGCAGTGGATCCTGATGCAGTTTGGAATTCCTGTGTGATGGTCTGGGTAGATGTCTGCCTATTACATACTACGACCTTCTTCAACTGTCGGCTGTCTCTGTTAGTTAACAGACGAGGTCGGCCTGTAGGCTTTTGTGCTGTACGTGTTCGTTCACGTTTCCACTTCACTATGACATCGGAAACAGTGGACCTAGGGATGTTTAGGAGTGTGGAAATCTCACTTACAGATGTATGACACAAGTGACACCCAATGACCTGAGCACTTTCGAAGGCAGTGAGTTCCGCGGAGCGCCCCATTCTGCTCTCTCACGATGTCTAATGAGTACTGAGGTCGTTGATATGGAGTACCTGGCAGTAGGTGGAGGTACAATCCACCTAATACGAAAAACGTATGTTTTTGGGGGAGTCCGATACTTTTGAACACGTAGTGTAGTTAGATGTGATGAAAAAGGTGCATGGACCCATGATGTAACTGGACAGTCATAATGTATTGTCACGTCCAGGGGTTGGACAAAAATACGTAAACACCGCGAGGAAGGCGTGCTTAAACATACACGCAGATACTGGCCAATCCTGCAGGCTACCCTGTTGTATTTGACATCGAACGCACATGTGCAATTTCCTGAATAAGTTGTAAGTATCGGTCATGCTCACAAATGTACTCTGTATAGCTGTAAAACCATTATGCAGGAGCTAAGTCAATTCGAACGTGGGTGAATTCTAGGTACTAGTGTTTTATGTCCTTCCGTAATCAAGGGATTCTAAGTATTTGGTGTTTCTAAGGCACCGTATCAAAGGTTTGTACCGCATTCAGTGAAACGGGAAAAACATGATCCGCTAAGACACAACGCGGCTGAAAGAATGTTTTGAGTGACAGTGACGGACGGTTATTGAACAAGACTGTGACGAAGAATAAGAAATCTCCTAATGTCACTGCAGAACTGCGTGTAGCACTCGCTAATCTTGTCAGCACCAAAGTAACTCTAACGCAGGTCCACAAGCAGGGAATTTCAGGGCGAGATGGAATTCCAAAACCACTAATAAGTGATACAGATTCGCCTAAGAGGAAAATGTCGTGCCGAAGGCATAAAACGTAGACTATGTAGCAATGGAAGAATACAGTTTGGCCGGTTGAGTCTTATTTCACACTGATGATGAAGTGTTCTCGGGTTATCACCTGAGTCGAGGCGTCGTTCTCCGGCAACGTTTCGACAAGTTTCCTACTTGTCAGCTTCAGGCGAAGAGTCGGGTCCATGTCCAGTTCTTATCTTTACAGGCGCTGGACCGCTGGCTGCTCTGCATCGTCTACAAAGGCTGAGCCAATAGCGCGCTTACGGAAAATGTGTCGTGGACTATGGTGGCAACATCTCGTGGCCTGTTGGAAGCTCCTGGCGTCGCGTCCTGGTGCTGCCTGTCTATTCCAACCGCTGCCTTCACCACTTCCACATCAGAGCTCTCTTGATGTATTGTTGCTAGCGCCATATGCGCTGCGGAACTCTCAGTTGGGAACGGCTATCTCGGTTGACAAGATCATCATCGACCCGTATCTAGACTGCCTCTTTGACGATCGAGTCCCAGAAGCACTTCATCCGGCACAATACCTCTGTCTGTCAAAATCAGACACATGAGCTTTGTTCACGCTGTGCTCAGCCACTGCAGATTTGTCAGTTTCGCCGAGACGAACGTTTCACACATGCTCTGAGCAACGTTTTGCGTCTGGCAGATATCCTGCTTACCAAATCTACAACTGATGCTGTAGACTCCTCGTGTTCCTAGTCCTCGTTTGTGTTTCACTGAGCCACGCACTTTGTTGATTTTAGTCGATGAGCGGGAAATGGTTTTAATGTTGTTCTCCAATATCCTGGCAATCGTGGCAGTGGATGGCCCAGCGCACGGAACGAACACTAGACGATATGTGTATTCTTCTTGATCGTCGTCTTTTTTATGCTTTTATTTTTCTTGTTGAGACGTTTCTCCAGAAAGACGCCTTGACTCCGCTAATAACCCGAGAAGACTTCATCATCGAATTTCGCCTTGAAAATCTGCAGTCCCTTATTTCACACTGTTTCCAGCTTCCGATCGATATGACGTCCGAAGAGCGAAACATGGCCGGAGTTCAGTGATGATTTGGGCAGCCACATCGCGGTACTCCTAGGCCCCTCGGCTAGTGTTCAAGATCGCATTTCTGGCAAGGATTATGTGATCATTCCAGGTCCATACTATGGTATAATCTTTGTTTCCCAGTAGCGACACTGTGTCACAAGACGACAGGACGATCGTCTACACAGCTCACATTGTGCAGGACTGATTTTATGGGCATGAGGATGAACTGTCACATCCCCCTTGATCACCAGGTACCAAATCTCAGTATTATTGCATTTTTGTGGTCTAATGTGGAGAGAAGGGTACATGATCTCTTTCCACAAAATGGTTCAAATGGCTCTGAGCACTATGGGACTCAACTGCTGTGGTCATAAGTCCCCTAGAACTTAGAACTACTTAAACCTAACTAACCTAAGGACATCACACACATCCATGCCCGAGGCAGGATTCGAACCTGCGACCGTAGCGGTCGTGCGGTTCCAGACTACAGCGCCTTTAACCGCTCGGCCACTCCGGCCGGCTCTCTTTCCACATCCATGGTCGTTATCTGGACTAACCGTCGGATGGAGAAGTTAAGCTCCGCGGCCCGCTTGGTGCTTTTCGGCAGGAGTAAGCAATGTTCTGACACCAGGTTTCGCCCTCGCGTCATCTCGCCACCTCTCTCTCGCCATCTCTCTCTCGCCGTCCCTCAGGTGAACACGACAATACAGGACACACAAAACATTGTATTCATCTACACATAACAGATACACTTACTCACACAACTTTCATGTTCCCAGAAGGAAAGATACCTGCAGGGGCTGGACGTGTACTTCGGGGTCTCGCAGCCATTGATACCATACGACGCTGTTTTCTTTTTTTAACTGAACTAGCCACTATTGTGCACGAAAACTGGTGTAAAATTCCATTGAAAGCTATACAGGACCTGTATTGTCCATTCCGAGATTAGTGGAAGCTGTTCTGAATGCGAGCGTGTTTCCTCCAATGTATCAGGCACGGTAATGTGTTGCGTTCGTGGTAGTTCGATATTTTTGTCCTCACCCTGTGGGAAATGTTACGTCTACGTTGATTTTAGCGAGCTCGAATCACAACAGGACCACAGACTGCGTGACAGCGAGGGAATTCGGAGAGAGAGAGAGACGAAGCAGAGCGAGTGGCGGGCCTTGTAGGAGCTCGCTTCGTATTCAGCGCACCCACGCGGACTGGCCTTGCCGGCGACACCTGCTGTGTCGCGCTGCCAGTGTCCGACCGTAGGTGGAAGTCCGCAGGCCAACACACACACACACACACACACACACACACACACACACACACACACACACACACACACACACACTTACCGCTGGGGACAGCTCGGCCCGGAACAAGAATAACCAATGCCATTCGGGTCGGGTCTCCTGACGTTGTTCCCTTGCTATTTCACAGACTCCAGTTCCGATTTCGGTGTTGTCATTTTTTATTGTGTTGTAACTTGTGTGTTACGGCAGTATGCCGTTTCAAGGCAATGGCGCATTAAGATTTATCACAAATGTCACTCTTGTACGGTTTGTTACAATTAAATATCAGTTAAGGCGACATTGCAGGGATGGCGGTTATCGCTGAAACAACCGGTTGTCGGTTCCAGAATGAGATTTTCACTCTGCAGCGGAGTGTGCGCTGATATGAAACTTCCTGGCAGATTAAAACTGTGTGCCCGACCGAGACTCGAACTCGGGACCTTTGCCTTTCGCGGGCAAGTGCTCTACCATCTGAGCTACGGAAGCACGACCCACGCCCGGTACTCACAGCTTTACTTCTGCCAGTATCTCGTCTACTACCTTCCAAACTTTACAGGTAGGAGACGAGATACTGGCAGAAGTAAAGCTGTGAGTACCGAGCGTGGGTCGTGCTTCGGTAGCACAGATGGGCGCAGTCTGCCTTCGGCAGTGACACAGTGCGGACCGTGTTCCCAGCCGGCCGCGCTGTGGTGCGCGCGCCTGTTTGTTTACGCCGGAGCAGCTTCGCGTGTGCGGTGTTGTGAGTCTAGAACGAGATGGCACACTCGTACAGAAAAACGACTTTGAAGTTCAGTTTTGCGAACGACTATACACGACCAAAGGCACACGAGATTGAACGTTTCTTCAGAGAAGAGGTAAAAATCGATCCACAGGAAATCGTGGGAATCAATTTATCGCTCGTTTCAAGCGTCATGTCAAGCTTGTTGACGAGGCTGCTTGCGACAGACTTCTACAACGATCACCGAACGGGTATCGTTTCTGTCATGCCGACGGGAATGGTGGTGCGGTTACAGTCGATCACGCGGGAATGGGGATCCGCACTATACGAGTCTTCGAACTTCCGTTTGAGGACCCGTCTGAACTTGTTACCGACGCCTTTCGACCGTACGGTACAGTTATATCCCATGTGGCCGAAAAATGGACGAGTTTTACCACGTATCCCGTTTTAAATGGGGTGAGACAAATACGGATAGAACTGCGAAAGCACGTCCCCTCTTATTTGTACATAGGAGGTTGTCGAGCGATTGTAATCTATGATGGGCAACCTCGCACTTGCTCGGGGTGCGGGAAAGAAGGTCACGTCCGCTCGGAATGCCTCCAGCGACGTTTAGTGCAAACTCCACGGGATGACGTTCAGGCGCCACAACAGACGACTGTCTTACCGTTGACCTTTGTGGAAGCCCTGAGAGGCGACGTGAGGGAGATTTCCGATGGGCACCAGCAGCTGCCCCCTATAGAGAACATGGACACCAACGGACTGGAACTCCGACCATCGGTTCCACCACAACAGACACAGGACACCACACAAGAGACGCAGCTGACGGCCGCTCCAGGCTCATCCGTGGTGGCTGCCAGTGCTTCCACAGAGAGCGTGATAGGCCAGGCCCAAGACGGAGGATACGCAACCCAGACAGCCGATGCGGAAACAAGGCAACGGAAACAGCGTTCGCCGAAGAGAAGAAAGAAGCGTCGACTGACTTCTGCTGACGATAGCCATAGTCCCGAGGGGACAGTGGACGACAACGACAGTATCGACCTGAGACCAGTGGATTCAACAGATACCGAGATGACGATGCAGGAACTACACAGCGATGATAACTTGAACTCTCCTTCTGGTGACCGGAAGACGGAAGTGGAGATGACAACTGTCCAAAATCAGAGCGATGACAACGTTACCTCCCATCCTTCGACCTGTTCTGGAAATATGCTGGGGGACTGGGCGCAAGAAATGGACCAACAGGAACAGGATGAAAATACGAACGCGACGATTGAGGACAGTCATGGCCAAAGGCCGGGAGGGGTCGGGAAATGTTGACCAACTTAGTGTGTTGAGGAGCGCCGGGGGTGCTGATGGCCGCTTAATGACACCGTCCTACAACTGATGAACACAAGCTAGGCGTACCGCATTGCCACGATAAACATTAATGGCATACGGACACCGCTTAAAATTCAAATGCTGAAAGATATGTTACGCGCTGCGGACGTGGACATTGTACTCCTACAAGAAGTGCGTTTCACATCGCCGCCAGAGTTCTACGGTTACGAGGCACATTATTCAGTGCACGATGAAAGTGGATGCGGTGTGGCGATTCTCACCAAGGAAGGAATAGGAGTGGAGGACGTCAGGTCTCTCCCTTCGGCACGCGGCATAGCGATCACTGTCGACGGCGTTCGTTTCATCAATTTATACGCACCATCTGGCTCCACAAAACGAAGAGAAAAGGCGACTTTTTACACCGAAGAGATAGCACCGTTGTTCGCTGGGCGCTTTGATAACTATATAGTGGGCGGCGACTTTAATTGTGTCGTCGACAAAAAGGACCAAGTACCTCATTATGTGCCATGCATGGAACTGCGTGCGTTGATTACCGAAATGGCGCTTCTGGATACCTGGGAACTGCAGTTGGTGACAGACCGGGTTATACGTCTGTCACGGGACACTCGGCGAGTAGACTTGATAGGGTGTATGTGACACGAGCACTACGGACGGCGATACTGGATGCCGAAATCTGGCCAGCGGCTTTTACGGATCATATGGCGTACGTTTGTACGATTTCACTAACGCGTCAGAAGATATGGCGGAGTAAAGGTCACTGGAAAATGAATTGTGCACTTCTACGTGACACTGAATGTCACCGGTCGATAGAGGCGGCCTGGGAGACCTGCATTCGCCGACAACGAGCCTACACCTCGGTTCTCCAGTGGTGGATTAAATGCGCAAAACCAACGTTACGGAGAACGTTGATACGATACGGGCAGGACAAATCGCAGTGGAACCGCACGACGGCTGATTTTTATTTTACAGCCCTGAGGGAGCTGATGACCCAACAACCATCGCCGGAAAGGCACACGGCCATGCGCAGGATAAAAGCCAAGTTATTACAGCTGACGAGACTAAGAATGGAAGGTATAATGGTCCGGGCGAGATTGGCGGACACAGTTGCTGCCGAAACCCCCTCCATGCACCACGTGGTACGTGAACGCCAACGACGACGCAGGACATTTATCAGGGAACTCATCTCTGAAACTGGCCAGCAAGTTGTGCACCAGCGTCATATTGCGCATATGTTTACCGACTATTTCCGCCAGCTATATGGACCTGTACATGTGAACCACGAGACACTACATGATGTCATCTCGGAAATGCCAGATAGAGGACCACCACTGGATGCAGAGACTTTCATCACAGCGATAACAGAGGACGAGCTGACAGACGCAATTGCCAGGGGGGCACCGAACAAGTCCCCAGGACAGGACGGCTTCCCAATTGAATTTTACCGCGCCTTTGCATACCTCATGGGACGGACCTGGATTCAGATGTACAACGAACTCCTGTTACAGCAGACTGAGATACCTGTCGAATTCACGGAGGGTATCATCATCCCAATACCCAAACCACGCGGTGGCAGAAATCCAGGAGATTATAGACCACTCACTCTCTTGAACTGCGACTATAAGATTTTCGCGCGCATCCTTGGGGCTCGCCTGCGGTCTACACTTTCTGATAGACTTCTCAGAGATCAAACTTGCCTCGGCGGCAAGAGTAACGTACATACGGCGCTCGGTGACTACCGAGATATCATCGCATTAGCAGCGGCATGCCGAGTGCGTGGGGCACTCGTCGCTATTGACTTCGATCATGCGTTCGACAGAGTGGATCATACCTTTTTGCATGCGGTGATGGGCAGATTGGGAATCCCGCAGGCCTTCATCCTAGTGATCATGCGACTGTTACACGGCGTACGATCAAAGGTCTCGGTGAATGGGCGGGGCACTGACTACATTGTTATTTCAAGGTCAGTTCGTCAAGGTTGCCCCCTTTCGATATTTTTGTATGCGATGGCATTGGAACCCTGTCTATATGGTCTCCGAAGACGGTTGGAGGGAGTGCCGTTGCCACAACTGACCTTTCATTGCCGCGCTTATGCTGACGATGTGATGCTGGTGGCACGGTCAGGCGAAGAAGTACGTACGGCGTTGGCATGGATACAGCGATATGGGATGGCGGCAGGAAGCGTGCTTAATCTACAAAAATCACGCTGCATGAACGTCGGTCGAGGATTACAACCGGGGGAGGAAGGCCCGCTCATCTTAGTTCCGACCATCAAATGCCTAGGTATTACGTTCCACACGGATGTGCAGCGGACAGCAGCGGATAACTACCGACGCATATTGAAGCTGATGCGGACAATGGTGCTGTTACAGAAATTAAGAGCGTTGGATATGATTCAGAGGGTGACCTATGTTAACGTATACCTAGCACCGAGACTCACTCACGTAGGGCATGTCCTGCCTTTAACGCGCACAATGGCATCACGGATACAAGCAACTTTCGGAACCTACGTGAGTGTGGGACACCTGTTTAAGATCCGATACACAACGCTTACGCTACCACCTGGAGAGGGTGGCCTTGGTCTAGTGAACGTGTATGAAAAGGCACGGGCGTTATTCGTAAGTACGATTTTCCGACAGTGGCGCGGTCACTTTCGCAATATCTCGGGTGCGTTGGCCGAAGTACTAGCGCCCACTTCAATGCTGCCCCCAGTCAATGTGGGCCATATTTCACCGAAGCTGTCACATTTCAGTCTTTTTTTTTGGAGCTTAGCTATGTCAGAGATTCCTTCCCAACAACACGACTACCGACGACGCGAGACGTATACCAACTCTTACTGCGCCGGTGCCCCAGGAATACCCTGGAAAAGAAGTACCCAGACAAGAACTGGCGACAGATATGGCGCGTTATACGGAACGTTTACCTCCCAACGTCGGTCCGCTCAACATGGTATGTGGTGATAAATAGGAAGTACGCAACGAATCAACGGCGGCACGCGATTCATTTGGCAGACACTCCACTATGTTTAGGCTGCGCAACAGTGGACACTGATGAACATCGTTTAGTATGTAGTGGGACGGCTCCAGTGTGGCACTTGGCACAACAGATATTGGCGTTCCTGTTACGCTCCGCCCCTCACACAATTTCATCAGACACACTTTTTTTCCCCCAAGAATCTTATTTCCCGGTCCAAAAAACCACTGCGGTGACATGGGTGCGGGGAATGGTGGTGGGCTACGTATATAACGAATCGGAAAAGGACAAAATTGATTTTTGGCATTTTCTCCTGGATGGACACACGAAGCTGCAACAGCATACGAAATATAGGAAAGACTTCGCTAATTACTTGCGACTTACATTTACCGACCCGCCGGCCAGATGGGGTGTGACGGGTGAGAGATGAGATAGACGAAGAAGCCGAGATAGACATCGATCACACTTAGGGACCCTTAGTTAACTTCGAGAAGACGACCCAGTCTTACATCAACGTCTGGAGAACGAGTCGATAGATGGCTCTCTTGCTTTATCGAACGTCGGGTCGTGAGCAGATGTCGCCCCCGACACGAATTTCATTTCATTGCTACAGGAGCATGTTTCTTTTGTATTTGTACCATCCGCAATGTCTTCATGTCTTTCATTTGGACATTTTCAGTTTTATTCATTTCGTTGATTAATTAATTTTCTCATTAGCCACTATTTGTCAACATAGGGACTTTGTAGACACTACTTATGCGATAGTAAAAAAAAAAAAAAAATGGTAGAGCACTTGCCCGCGAAAGGCAAAGGTCCCGAGTTCGAGTCTCGGTCGGGCACACAGTTTTAATCTGCCAGGAAGTTTCGGTTGTCGGTTAATCGTTTTTTTTTTCAAAGCCAGTTTACCCACAAAAAATCTGAAATAAATGCTTTTCGTTTTTTTATTACTGTTATTCCCTGTAATAAAGGTAAAAATGGAACAAGGATTCAAAAATTATGATTCCTTCAGTTTCAAGACACATAGAATTAAAATGTTAAATTAAATATACAAATAAAAGAAATCTTAGTCCACAGACATTTCGCTATTTTTCTCGAAAACTGATACGTGCTAATTATACAACAAATCACCAATATTCTCGTACTGATTCAAATTTTTCGAAATTCTTCTCAAAAATCGTGTCGTCGTAATCGGGGCTGACACCTCTATTCGGGACATTACGATTAGTCAGTGCTGAAGGGTGAAAACTGAGATTGAAGAACTGTTTTTCTTGTTGATTTATCCATTTTCAAGGGCTACGAGCCGATAAAGGCATGATGTGTACTCACAGGTAGCAGATCAGCTGTTTTCTACTTCTGATGTAAAGTACGAATGAACTGTTAAGTTATACGATTTCTCCATATTATGTCTCAAGTTTGGCTGCGCCTCCTCTCGTTTTTAATTTGTTAAAGCGTATGGTGCGCCGGCCGCGGTGGTCTCGCGGTTCTAGGCGCGCAGTCCGGAACCGTGCGACTGCTGCGGTCGCAGGTTCGAATCCTGCCTCGGGCATGGATGTGTGTGATGTCCTTAGGTTAGTTAGGTTTAAGTAGTTCGAAGTTCTAGGGGACTGATGACCACAGCAGTTGAGTCCCATAGTGCTCAGAGCCATTTGAACCCAAGCGTATGGTGCATTGTACTTCGTTGACAGCACTTCTAAAATACTTTCAGAGTAGGGATGTTGGCTTTCTGTAATGCAACCGACATCCGACGACAAAACAGAGGAACTACAACTTTTATAGACCAGATGGGGGCAAGTCTTAGCATCTAATAGGCCATGTGACATGTTAACAGGTACAGTTTTGTCGCAGCAGTGCTGTACCATTTCTTATGCCACTTGTTTGTTTCTCCTTTCTGTCGGCATTGTTATCAAGACAGCAATGTTCGCTTTTCCCATTTTCTATAATATCGCAAGATTAGAAAGCAATGCACATTTTACAAACAAATATTACTAGTTCTTTCGAAAAAGGTTTATTTAATAACGGAAAATTTTAGCATTGCCGCTATGCCTCATTGATATTTCGTTTTTTTTACCCTGCTATTAGGAAACAAAAAAACACCTGTTATAACCGAGACCAAAGACATACCAAGACATAGCGATTGTTCAGGAATAAAATGCCGTTATCGATTTTACCTGGTCGGGTTTTCCCATTCCTACAACAGCAGCGATAAAAAGTCTTTTGGAGATCGAAAGGTAAATAATACTAAGGCCAAACTTATACAGTATGTGAAATACGTAGTCTTGTGGTTATGGTGTAGGAGGAAGCAGTTTCGCATCCTGCTAGATTCATTTTTTCTTTTTTCCATTTTCGCATTTGTAACAGATTGAGCTTAAATTGCTGGAGTAAAAGAATTAGCACACATATTTCTCGCGTTGTTTGTCAGATATACTTCACTGCTTATTCCGGTTGGTTGGTTGTTTGGGGAAGGACACCAGACAGCGTGGTCATCGGTCTCATCGGATTAGGGAAGGAAGTCGGCCGTGCCCTTTCAGAGGAACCATCCCGGCATTTGCCTGGAATGATTTAGGGAAATCACGGAAAACCTAAATCAGGATGGCCGGACGCGGGATTGAACCGTCGTCCTCCCGAATGCGAGTCCAGTGTCTAACCACTGCGCCACCTCGCTCGGTACTGCTTATTCCGACTATGTCCCGATTTCCGACTGTGTTGCTTGTAACAAATATTTAGCTGCGATCGAAGCATTAACAACACTTGCGTAATTTCAGGGATCAAGACGAATACTGCAAAAAAATGGTTCAAATGGCTCTGAGCACTATGGGACTCAACTGCTGAGGTCATTAGTCCCCTAGAACTTAGAACTAGTTAAACCTAACTAACCTAAGGACATCACAAACATCCATGCCCGAGGCAGGATTCGAACCTGCGACCGTAGCGGTCTTGCGGTTCCAGACTGCAACGCCTTTAACCGCACGGCCACTTCGGCCGGCACGAATATTGCACCACACAATGAGTGCTAATGAACTTACTGCAAAATAGAGAATGGACATTTATGTTATGAGAATGAGATTTTCACTCTGCAGCGGAGTGTGCGCTGATATGAAACTTCCTGGCAGATTAAAACTGTGTGCCCGACCGAGACTCGAACTCGGGACCTTTGCCTTTCGCGGGCAAGTGCTCTAACCAACTGAGCTACCGAAGCACGACTCACGCCCGGTACTCACAGCTTTACTTCTGCCAGTACCTCGTCTCCTACCTTCCAAACTTTACAGAAGCTCTCCCGCGAAACTTGCAGAGCTAGCACTCCGGAAAGAAAGGATATTGCGGAGACACTTCTGTAAAGTTTGGAAGGTAGGGGACGAGGTGCTGGCAGAAGTAAAGCTGTGAGTACCGGGCGTGAGTCGTGCTTCGGTAGCTCAGTTGGTAGAGCACTTGCCCGCGAAAGGCAAAGGTCCCGAGTTCGAGTCTCGGTCGGGCACACAGTTTTAATCTGCCAGGAAGTTTCATTTATGTTGTGGTTTACGACTGTGACTTTTACCATAATTTCTATATTTCACCTTTAAAGACGAAATAAAAACTCAATTGTAGCAAGCAGCACTATTCGGCAAGACAACTATACAATATTCTTACTGCAATAAATTACAAAGAAGTTTTCGGTGAATTTTTAAAGTACGTGAATATTCCAGAAAAAGGAACCAGCAACAAGAGCATTCACGCAATGAAAATGTGGGCCCTATGTTACTTCCCTCCACTTTTTCATCAAAGTAACTGCTGTAACGAGATGACAAAATACCTATTCCATGAATCATTTGCTGATAAATTGATAGGAAAATACTGGTGACGTATAATGCGTACAAGAACCAAGAGAGAATAAGAGTGGAAGACCAAGAATGAAGTGCTCGGATTAAAGAGGGTGTAAGACAAGGTCGTAATCTTTCGCCCCTACTATTGAATCTGTACTCTAAGAAGCACTGACGGAAAGAAACTAAAGATTCAAGAGTGGGATCAAAATGCAAAGTGAAGGATATCAATGATAAGATCCGGTGATGGCACTGCTACACTCGGTGAAAGTGAGTAATAATTACAGGATCCGTTGAATGAAATGAACAGTCTCATGAGTACAGAATATGTATTGAGAGTAAATCGAAGAAAGGCGGAAGCAAGGAGAAGTAGTAGAAATAAGAATATCTTGAAACTTAACGTCCAAAATGGTGATCACGATGTAAATGAAGTTAAGGAATTCTGCCACTTGGGCAGCAAAATAATCCAAGACAGCCGGAGCAATGGGCACATAAAAAACAGACTAGCGTTTGCAAAGGCGGCGTTCCTGGCCAAGAGAAGTCTAAAAGTCTCAGACGTGTGTCTTTACTTGAGGAAAAAATTTCTGAGGATATCCAACTGGAGCATAGCATCATCGGCGAGGCAGGGAATGTATGCAAAGCACTGATGATAGGAAATCTTAAGAAATCAGGGAGTGAATTCCCTGACACTAGAGGGAGATGTAGAGGGTGAAACTTGCAGTGGAAGACCAGGGAATGGAATACACCCAGCAAATAATTGAGGACGTAGGTCGCAAGTGCTGCTCTGAAATGAAAAGGCCAGAACAGGAGAGAAATTCGTGGCGGGCCGCATCAAACGAGTCGGAACTGACGACTCAAGAAAACTGTATCTGTAACGCTAGACGGGCTACTTGAACTACCGACCATCCGGAACGGAGTACAGTATATAGCGCCGCCAGGCACTTGCTGGCAATGCAAAACTCCTGTAAATAAAAAAATGTCACAGTTCACTAGCTCAGATTTATGTCGTGTGGGTCACGATCTAACGTTCCGTACTTTTCCCCTCTACAGTATCAGTAATCTCGTCATTTTGCACCTTTTACAGTCTATTGTATGCATCTAGGTGGGAAAAAAGAAATCCACAGTTAAAACAAATACTCCGCTGTATTATTTTCATGACTGCCATCCAGAACTGCTCCCAGCGGAATGTGTCTTGTCCGCCACAAATCAGAATTGTTTGCACTAAAGTCACAGTCGACGAAGTAGATCTCATCACACTATAAGGTATCCTTAAATGCTAAATTTAGCTTCTCTTAATGAAATACAATCATTCTACTCACGAGGAAGTGAAGAGACTTAACACGGAACAGAGGGGTGGAGTAGGAGAAATGCTGTCAACCATTTTTCCGATTGAGGAGTAAGAAGAAGACAAAGTGATAACATAATTGTTTTTACACAGTAAAGACAACTATAAAGAGAGAGCGCAGTGGGAGGGATGGAACAACGGTAGATACCAGGTATACAAGTACAAGGGTAATACTGCCACTTGAGTAAATGGTCGTTACATTTTGACATGAGAGAATAGACATACCAATAACGTTTCTGTCGCTATTGCTCACGATAGCAGTAGTAGTGCGATCTGATGTCTACTGCCGTCTTTGTCACTGGAACCGTGCTCTAGCCATTTCTCTGCGAAGCGTGACAACTTTTCACTTAGGTCCCTTCTATAGGATCTGACATTCCTATTTTTTAAATTAAATCGTCTCTGAAGGTACAGTATTTGCCCTCTAGACCATCTCACAAAAAAATGGCTCTGAGCACTATGGGACTCAACTGCTGTGGTCATCATTCCCCTAGAACTTAGAACTACTTAAACCTAACTAACCTAAGGACATCACACACATCCATGCCCGAGGCAGGATTCGAACCTGCGACCGTAGCAGTCGCACGGTTCCGGACTGCGCGCCTAGAACCGCGAGACCACCGCGGCCGGCAGACCATCTCACAGTTTAGGTCCTTATCAACTAGTTTTCAACTATTTTGTCGACAGAAGCAGAAGACGTGACGTTTCAAACCCTGAAGAAACCCCTAGCCGCAGTGTGACCACGAACAATTATTTACAGAGTTCGAAGTGTTACAGTCTCGATCGACAAGGAATAGAATACTTCTCTAAGTGACTAAGTGTTGGATACCGAATGCACAGGAGAATACACGGCATTTCAACGTTGACTTGCATCATTCTTATATAACACAGAATACTGCCACTTTGCCGTCATAGATTTACTCACCTGTAGAGATCAATTGCCGCTTACATATCATTTATTTCAGACTACCGCTGCACTTTTTCACAATGATAATCGGTTTAGTTCGATTACAAAACAGCTGTGGATCTATAGAAATAGCCGGCCGCTGGTGGCCGAGCGGTTCTGGCGCTACAGTCTGGAACCGCGCGACCCCTACGGTCGCAGGTTCGAATCCTGCCTCGGGCATGGATGTGTGTGTTGTCCTTAGGTTAGTTAGGTTTAAGTAGTTCTAAGTTCTAGGGGACTTATGACCACAGCAGTTGAGTCCCATAGTGCTCAGAGCCATTTGAACCATTTCTATAGAAATAAATACCAGACGTGCACACGTAGCTATGCATAACCAACCTAAGCAGACCTGTGAAAAATGTTTACCAGGACCGATCGAGCGAAACCGGCTATCTTAGTGAGTAAACTGCAATAAAAGACATTTCAGTGAGCCACTTGTCACGACTTTCTCGACTTGACAGTGTGTTGAGCATCTACAATCTGCTTTTACTGTCTTTGGCCCCAGTCTATCGCAAAAGTGTAGTTTGGACACAGTGTTCTCCCTTCACACTTTTACATTAATTTGGTGTCGCATCATCTGAAAACGACTGACCGGTAAAATATTTCTTCTTCTGGTTTCTTCACTAACATCAACTTCACCCCCATGCAATGTAAGCTATCGAGTTTCAGCACAGCGTAAACTGTCATTACACCTTGTAATTACCCAGTACTGTTCAACTGTACACAATACATACACACTATTGATCGCAAACATTCAGCACTGTAAATTAATTGTTACTGTTATCGAAGCTAACGTTGCGTATATAACTATTATCAGCAACAATTCCACTGAAATGAAGCTTGTCATCACGGGAATAGCGGGCAGTAACTGTTTATGAAAGTACGGTGGAAACTGACCGAGCTCTTTTAATGAGACGCTCTGTGGTGTTTCTGTTCGGAACAGATAATTCGATAGAAATCTAATTACACTGACCGAAATTGACTGTTTTGCATCGCTACCAACTTTAGCTATCACACAGCACTGTTTAATCCCTCCAACGTACACATAAACGAGGTGATTTCGAACTGAATTCCGCACAGCATTTGCAGCTATCTGCAACTCAGCGCCTCGCTTCTGTTTTCTCAGATGTAGACGCACTACTCACCATGACGTCTACTAGCTGTGGTTCACAGCTATCAGCAAGCACTAAATATTACTCGACATCATTTGATGTGTTTAGATTGTGCAACCCCCATCAGCCCCCTCATCAAGGATGTTCTTAAAGAGCGCTGAAGACAACGCACACATCAGCAAATTATGAGACAAACGTTGCTTTCGAGAAACGAAAATTGATAACACCGATACTGGATGGTTACGACAGTGGAAACGAAATTAGCGTGTGTGCACACATTCCCGTATAACGTAACATGTGGAATAGGAAAACGTGGTTTTGTCAAAAAGCTTAATATAGTGAGGAAAATCCAAGATTAGTCGCTGAGAAGACAGGAAAATAACTGCTGCTGTCCACATGACAACGGAGCATGAAATTTGGGTTAGCTCATGACCATTCGTGTCCAAATGTGTTCCACCCTGCACGGAATTTAACGACAGTGCGGTCTAAATGTCACTTTTGTCTACAACATCAAGACGACAGCTATACATATGGACACACATGACATACAGAAAAGCAATTCTACACCTATATCTACATACAGTATATTTCGCATATTGTGCGAACGAAAGATGACTATATACACTACCCGGAAAAAGTGAAATTTACAAAGACCTTGGCAGTATGGACCCACTTATCAGTATGACGTTGCACCCCTCTCTGACATATATACACGCACTGATGCGGTTGGAAGGATTACCATACAGCCTCTGTATCCTCTCTCCAGGGAAACTGGTGAGCAACTGTTTTAACTGGTCCTCGAGATCCAGGATACTGCCACTGTGACCGAGTTCACATCCGGGCTGGTCTCGCAGACGTTCTGTCGGGGACTGGTCTGAGCATCTTGCTGGCCGCGGGAGTAGCTCAACATCACACACGCAGTACATTGTTCTGCTGAAAATGGCACCAAGACAATGTAGGATGAGAGACGAAGATGAGGACGCAAGATGTGCGTGACGCACCGTTGAGCTGCCTGAGCGACCTGAGCCACGAACGGCCGATCCCTGAAGTCACTCCCAAAGGCTCCCCAGACCTTGACGGGAGGAGTCGCAACACAGCCTCTCCAAAACACTGGACGAATGCGATCTCTTCCCAGGTAGCCGTTATACTCGCTGACTATGATCAACCGGAGTTGTGTAGATCACTATTCATCGCTGAACATATGACGCCATTCACCTACATCTACATCAATATTCCGCAAACCACATCTCGGTGTGTGGCGGAGGGTACTTCTGGTACCACTACCTGAACGCCCCTTCCCTGTTCCATCCGCGAATGGCGTGTTGGAAGACTGGTTGTCGGTAAGCCTCTGTATCGGGAGTCCATGCGTTATAGGCTATGGCGCCCTCCAAACGCGACCTTTTGTGTTGTGGTAACGGCAATCTAGGCCTGGGACGGCAGTTTCCTAGTCTGGCTGCTACTATTCTCCGACCAGTAGTGCGGGATGAAGCGGTACGTTGCAGGGAATCGATTACTTGCTCAAGGATGCCAGATCCAAATGTGAAGGGGTTACAGCGTGCTCGGGTGCACAATACCGCGAGCCTTCCTTGTTGCGATCACACGTGTTCGACCAGAGCTTTGCAGACGTTTCGATGCAGTCCAACATCGAGCCACTGTCACATCCAAATGCCCCACACATCTGGATATTGCGCGATGTGACCTGCCGGCCAATGAAGACCCACAATGAGGGCGCTTTCAAACTTGGACGCATGCTGATAACACAGTCTCACAGGAGTACCCAGTAGCCCCGTGTTCACCACAGTGATCACTCAACATCTAATGCAGTTAATGCCCGTTGTATATCCTACCAAGCCTCCTGACAACACTAAACACGAAAAACACTAATGAACGTTGATAGTCATTCCGTCTGTCACAAAGAATTGTGACTCTAATCAATTACAGTTCGTGGCCGTTGTGAACGTGTTCGAAGTTACATTGACACCCACCTGTGCCTCCTAGGACTTCACTTTTTTCTCAGGCAGTGTGTGTCCCTTGGTACGCGCCCCACTGTGTCCTACCACGTTTTCATGATTTCTACGTCAGATATTCAGTAGATGGAAGCAGAACTGCTGCTCCGGCTTCATCGAATTCCATTTCTCTAAAACTCCCCAATACAGTTTCATGGAACACAAACTGTCACATTTTCGTGTACAGCCTGCCTACTATTCCAGCGCCCTGTCTGTGATACAGTCAATGAGCCTGCCGCAGTGGTAACACCGGTTCCCGTCAGATCACCGAAGTTAAGCGCTGTCGGGCTTGGCTAACACTTGCACGAGTGACCGTCCGGGTCTGCCGGGCACTGTTGGCAAGCGGGATGTACTCAGCCATTGTGAGGCGAACTGAGGATCTAGATGACTGAGAAGTAGCGGCTGCAGGTCACAAAAACTGACAACGGGCGGGAGAACGGTGTGCTGACCACACATGCCCCTCCATATCCACATCCACTGACGGCTGTTGGTGAGGATGACATGATGGTCGGTAGGTACCATTAGGCATTCAAAGCCGTTTCGGACGGAGTTTCTGTTTCTGATACAGATTTCTGTTGCCGCGTCTGCTTGCTGAGGATTCCTTATGGTGGAGTATTAGCATCCAGTTAGTGGCATGTGCATTCAGTTTGGCTGACAGCAGCACAGCAGTTTCTTAGATAGTTGCCAACAAATCTGAGTCTTACATTCGCTTTCTTTACTACTGAATTTTAGTTTTTATTGTATTTTTATTGCTTCTTACAAGGACTGTACTCTGGAGAACGAACGCCTGAAACAGAAAAAATATTAAAATACGGAAATTTAAGTTTTGCAGTCATCAACGTCATTTTTGTGTAAAAATACGTAATTTTTTTTAAGGCTAACGAACCTAAAGACTGCAAAAATATAAGCGGCTGAAGAATCAGTGGTGTGTGACACACAATTACGATAAGTAGATCCAAAGAGTGTCATTATCTTGCAGAATAATACACAAGTATATACACTACTGGCCATTAAAATTGCTACACCAAGAAGAAATGCAGATGATAAACGGGTATTCATCGGACAAATATATTATACTAGAACTGACATGTGATTACATTTTCACGCAAATAGGGTGCATAGACCCTGAGAAATCAGTACCCAGAACAACCACCTCTGGCCGTAATAACAACCTTGATAGGCCTGGGCATTGAGTCAAACAGAGCTTGGATGGCGTGTACAGGTACAGCTGCCCATGCAGCTTCAACACGATACTATAGTTCATCAAGAATAACGACTGGCGTATTGTGACGAGCCAGTTGCTCGGCCACCATTGACCAGACGTTTTCAGTTGGTGAGAGATCTGGAGAATGTGCTGGCCAGGGCAACAGTCGAACATTTTCTGTATCCAGAAACGCCCGTACAGGACCTGCGACATGCGGTCGTGCATTATCCTGCTGAAATGTAGGGTTTCGAAGGGACCGAATGAAGGGTAGAGCCATGGGTCGTAACACATCTGAAATGTAACGTCCATTGTTCAAAGTGCCGTCAATGTGAACAAGAGGTGACCGAGACGTGTAACCAATGGCACCCCACACCATCACGCCGGGTGATACGCCAGTATAGCGATGACGAATACACGCTTCCAATGAGCGTTCTCCGCGATGTCGCCAAACACGGATGCGACCACCATGATGCTGTAAACAGAACCTGGATTCATCCGAAAAAATGACGTTTTGCCATTCTTGCACCCAGGCTCGTCGTTGAGTACACAATCGCAGGCGCTCCTGTCTGTGATGCAGCGTCAAGGGTAACCGAAGCCATGGTCTCCGACGGAATAGTCCATGCCGCTGCAAACGTCGTCGAACTGTTCGTGCAGATGGTTGTCGTCTTGCAAACGTCCCCATATGTTGACTCAGGGATCGAGAGTTGGCTGAACGAACAATTACAGCCATGCGGATAAGATGCCTGTCATCTCGACTGCTAGTGATACGAGGCCGTTGGGATGCAGCGCGGCGTTCCGTATTACCCTCCTGAGCCCATCGATTCCAAATTCTGCTAACAGTCATTGGATCTCGACCAAGTCGAGCAGCAATGTCGCGATACGATAAATGGCAATCGCGATAGGCTACAATCCGACCTTTATCAAAGTCCTAAACGTGATGGCACGCATTTCACCTCCTCACACGAGGCATCAGAACAACGTTTCACCAGGCAACGCCTGTCAACTGCTGCTTGTGTATTAGAAATCGGTTGGAAACTTTCCTCATGTCAGCACGTTGTAGGTGTCGCCACCGGCGCCAACCATGTGTGAATGCTCTGAAAGGCTAATCATTTGCATATCACAGCATCTTCTTCCTGTCAGTTAAATTTCGCGTCTGTAGCACGTCATCTTCATGGTGTAGCAGTTTTAATGGCCAGTAGTGTATTTAGTTAAAAAGATGTAACGTGACTGATAGAGATCACTTCACGGTTCTGTATCAGGTCAGTTAGAACTATTTCTATGACCACCTACTTAAAAGCGAGTGAGTCCACTTCTGAAACGCAATTCAGTAATGGCTCTGCGTGCCAGGGATTATCAAGTACTTGATAGGTTTCCAGAAGTTTGTGGCACCAGTTGCCTACGCACAGATCACACACTTCCCATAATTTACGGTCGGTTGGTCTGTGGACGTAGATCTAGCGCCCGATAGCGTCCTAGTTCGGTTTCATCGGATTCAGATAAGCTGAATTTCATGGCCAAGACATCAGCGTGAGCTCATTATCACGCTCCTCATACAATTGCAACACGATTCTGGCCTTGTGCTACCGACAATTACCTGAGGGAAGGTGCCTTCGCTGTTGGGATTACAGGTGGTCCCTAGTAGTGTACAGTTGTCACGGTGCCATCGATTGCTACTGCGGGTCCCATGGAAGAAGCCCTGTCCAATGTCCCCCATAACACTGCTCTCGCCGGCGTGCGCTCATGGCGAGCTGTATGTTCCGAGCAGCCGTTCACCTAGATGACGGCGTACCTGGACACGACCATGGACCTGGTTTGACAATATACGGAATTCGTCCGACCAGGCAACACGATTCCATTGATTCGCGGTCCAATCTCGAGGTCCGCGTGCTCACTGTAATCATAATTGACGATGTTGTTCGGCCAACTTGGGAATACGTAGGGGTCCTCTACCTGCGGACCACCACGTCCAACGCTGTGCTCTGAACGGTGAGCTCCAAAATACCTGTGCCTGCCCCAGCACTGTGCTCTGTAACCAGATCTGCCACAGACCGCAACCTATCCTGCTTTAGAGAGCGGTGAGGTCTCGACGTGCAACTTCTTGTCGCATAATCGTGTTTTCAGCATTCTTTAACCACTTTCCATCGATCCTTAGGACATTAGCATGCGAACAAGTGTCGCCGTTACCGATATGCTCGCTCGCAGGCACCGGGCCACAACAACCTGGCTTTCGTCAAAGCCACTTAAGTCAGCGGATTTCTCCATTTGCGCCACTTATCCTCCCTAGAATGACCCCCATTCGTCTCTGCTCCATTCATTAACTTCCCTTACCCCGTCACGTGCCCTCAGCGCCACTAGGCAGAGTATACAACCTCGCGATGGGCAGTGGTAGTAATGTTTTGGCTCATCACTATAAAAGGGGCAGAACCATGTTAACGGTCGAGTTGCAACAGAAGAGATTTGCTCAAGTCTTCGATGGCAATCTGGAACGTTCCCAGGGCCTGCTCGCCAAGTTCTGAAGTAGCTGGGCATTAATCCCTTCCCTACATACGGTCGCAGGGGTTCCTAGTTCCCAAATACACACTAACATTCTGCGTGGTGTCTGTCTGTTCTATATCGTGTCTCCCTACCACTTTCGCACAACGACGCTCTGGGCGTGTTTTTTAGGGAATTGACTAGTTTGAACCTGGGACCTGTTGCTGGTAAGGAGACGCCAGACCACGCATGACATGTAGAGTTCAGAAGAGTTCAGTGAGACTAGCGATGATATAACCAAATACTTAATGATTTCAGCGTCAGCTCCACTGCACTCCCTGTAAAAGAATCTTAATACTAACTAAATTTAGTGGAAGGGGTTCAAGGCTTTCCTATTTTTAGTTAGCTGGTAAAATAACGTCGGAAGAGCAGTTATGTTTACCATTGGAAATTTTATTCTACTCACAAAACATTGTTTATAAATTGCACTATTGATAGAAGGAAATGTTTTAATACAGGATTGTAAAAACCAACTGCGTTCAACAAAAATGTGAACGAATATTCCCTGAATGGGTTTTCAAAGTTCTACAATGGAACGAAGGATGACCTATGCCATATCACATCTATAATCTAGGTTTTAATTAAGTTTCGCAAAAGAGAAAACCATCAAAATGGTCTACAGTGACCCTCAATTATCTTTAATTACTTATTTAACTTGTCGTAAATTACAGTGGCTGATGTGGCTTCTCAATGATTATATCACAGAAAAATCATCGCGTTTCAGATTTTAACTTACGTAGCAAATGCGAATACCATGAGCTTTAATTGACGATCGACACTACTATTACGTAAAACGGGGGTGTAACAGATGAGACTTCTGCAGTTCTGAGTGAAGCTCTATGCGCTGTTATGCAGCATCGCGTTCTTTCATTACCTTGTCGGTGTTCGTCAGGGGGCGGCGAGCAGCACAGCTCCGCTCACCTCGCCGTCTCGGAAGCAACTCTCTCCTAACTTCTCCTTACTACAATTTAACGAAGTTGGTTTAAAAAAACTATCTGGCTGTGTTTTCATCTGACCAATCAGGGGCTCAATGTTAACCTTAAGCTCCGCCTACAAAAATTCTGTCTATCCAATGAGAAACGTTATACTTTTCGTGGTGGGGCAATGTTTTTAAAGTTTGCAACGTAACAGAGACGCGAAAAAGTCTCACGCTAAAACTTGCAGCTGGTGTGGTCCTTTTAGTGTTATCGTAAGATCTATACTGTTCTTCTGGAGGGCTCTAGCTTTTAACATGGGCTGGGGGGGGGGGGTTCCTAGCGGTTAGCAGGCGACGTGGGTGTCCATCCCTTATCGTAGGGCCTTCCAGCTTAACACGGTTCTGCTCTCGGCTTCTGTTCTCGTTTCTCCCCTCGGAACTGCGTCTGTCTCACGGTGGGAAGGTATGACATGCATTTAGGCATTCTTGTGTTAGTCTGTGGTATTCCATTTGCTCACTCGTTACTCTTATTACTTTGGTTAATTTAATGTCACTATTTATTCGGAGCTATGTGACATACTACTGGATTTGCTTGTCATGTCAGGGTTTTCATGGAAGGTGTTGGATTTGCCCGACACCTTACAACACTACTGACCATTAAAATTGCTACACCATGAAGATGACGTGCTACAGAAGCGAAATTTAACCGACAGGAAGAAGATGCTGTGATATGCAAATGATTAGCTTTTCAGAGCATTTACACAAGGTTGGCGCCATTGGCGACACCTACAACCTGCTGACATGAGGAAAGTTGCCAACCGATTTCTCATACACAAAAAGGCAGTTGCTGGGCGTTGCCTGGTGAAATGTTGTTATGATGGCTCGTCTAAGGAGGAGAAATGCGGACCATCATGTTTACGACTTTGATAGAGGTCGGATTGCAGCCTATCGCGATTGCGGTTTATCGTATCTCGATATTGCTGCTCCCGTTGGTCGAGATCCAATGACTGTTAGCAGAATATGGTATCGGTAGGCTCAGGAGGCTAATACGGAACGCCGTGCTGGATCCCAACGGCCTCGTATCACTAGCAGTTGAGATGACAGGCATGGTTGTAAGGGATCGTGCAGCCACGTCTCGATCCCTGAGTCAACTGATGGGGACGTTTGCAAGACAACAACCATCTGCCCGAACAGTTCGACGACGTTTGCAGCAGCATGGACTATCAGCTCGGAGACCACGGCTGTGGTTACCCTTGACGCTGCATCACAGACAGGAGCGCCTGCGATGGTGTACTCACCGACCAACCTGGGTGCACGAATGGCAAAACGTCATTTTTCGGATGAAACCAGGTTCTGTTTACAGCATCATGATGGTCGCATCCGTGTTTGGCGACATCGCGGTGAACGCACATTGGAAGCGTGTATTCGTCATCGCCATACTGGCATATCACTCGGCGTGATGGTATGGGGTGCCATTGGTTACACGTCTAGGTAACCTCTTGTTCGCATTGACGGCACTTTGAACAGTGGACGTTACATTTCAGATGTGTTACGACCCGTGCCTCTACCCTTCATTCGGTCCCTGCGAAACCCTACATTTCAGCAGGATAATGCACGACCACATGTTGCAGGTCCTGTACGGGTGTTTCTGGATACAGAAAGTGTTCGATTGCTGCCCTGGCCAGCACATTCTCCAGATCTCTCACCAACTGAAAACGTCTGGTCAATGGTGTCCGTGCAACTGGCTCGTCACAATACGCCAGTCACTACTCTTGATGAACTGTTGTAACGTTGTAGCTTTATTTTGCTATGTTAGCGTTACTGCTTGCCAATAAAAACGGGTTAAACGCTGTGAGTTGTCTGGGGAAGTTAACCTTGCATTATTGAAGAACTGTTTCTCCAGGTATCTAGTCTAGGTTTACTAAATTCCCAAACAGACTAACATTAATTATAATCTTTTAATAGACATACAACAACCGGTAATATATATATATATATATATATATAAGAGAATTTAAATAAAAAGAAAGGAATCAGTTTATATTTGGAAATTTATTTTTAAGATTGATCATTGAAATTTCAGCATATTACACATGATTCCTAACTAAACTGGTGCCTTATTTAGGATTGTGAAAATTTGAGATTTCAATCTTACGGAACACATCAAATATGGAGCCAAGATTGGGAGACTGCATACAACACTGCATTCATAAAACAACACACAAAGAACGTTGAAACGCATGCAAGAGAAAGTTAACCACTACCAACAGATTCAAATTTTCACCCAAAGAAATTACGTTCGTAGCACAATCCTCTCCGTCATGTAATTACCACACACTGGTATACTAAATTCATACTAACTCTCTGTGAAATCTTCCCAAAAAGAATAGCTGAGGGCTACTTTGATGATTACGCCACATGCTTCACGTGGTCAACTTGGTTTACACAAAGCGTATAACTCCACAATAATTTTGATGATTAAAATAAATTAGATCGAAAAGAAATTTCCAAAAGAAAAACCTCGAACTGGTTATTGACGTCTTACTGTTAACCTGACGGGTCAAACAGTTATATGAGCACGTGGTACTGGTCTCGCAAAGTACACCCCACGTGGGTTGAACATAAAGAAAAGTTGCTATACTGAAAATATTGTCAAGACGAGACGTTATAATCACACAAGCATTCGCATTTAAGATTGATCTTAGTTAGAGTTACTTATCAACACGTGGTTCCACTTTACTCACAAAGTAGTGACAAAGCAACTACCGGAAAATAATCTGAACTTCACACGAGAATTATACTGCGCTGCAATTTAAGATAACCTTAGATATTTTAGAGCTAAACCTGAAATAAAGGTGATTAAATTTTCAGATAGGCTGAACTTAAGAAATCCATTGTCCTACGGACTTAGCAGACACGCGCTTAGCCGGAGATCTTACCACTTCAGACGCTCGCCACGGACCAACTGACCTGCGCTACTCCCGAGCGTGCTTCCTGAGGGTGGCTCACAAATACAAAACGGAAGTGGCCAGAGGGGCAGCTTCCTATACCAACATGACAACGGACGGACAGGACCATACTAAGGATAGAAACCTCTTTGCTTTTAGAAAGCGTAGCTACCTGTTCCGACGTTGGTCCTACTGTTCTCTAGCAGACAGCCTTGTCTGCTACCCTCAAGCATGCAACTAGAAATACGTTTGCTCATTCATCCTCTCACACAGAAGGGAAGGGGGATGACAGTATCTTATCATATACAGTATATAAAAGAAAGCGGATGTAGGTTCCGTATGAGACTGTGTGACATGAATTACATATAAACTGTGTTTTAAAGTGTAGTAGTGTGACAGATCGTTCTTGTTTATGTGTAAAAGTAACACGTTCCACTACTCAGTCTCCTCCCAGATAGTCAGAAACGCCACAGTAAATTTAGAAGAGGAATTTATGCCGTAAATGACAACAGATTTAAGAAATTAAACATGAAAGGAATCCAACAGAGACCTTTCACTGTGGTTGTAGGCGTATGCCAAACAACAGACAATGCCTCTCACAGATGTTGTCCAGGCGATACTGAGGCCAAAAGCCGACACGCTCGTGTGTGTTTGTCACCAACATAGCAGCTGACAACACAGACTTGTAGCGTCCAGTGTGTCGTCGGTGCGCGTGCTGTGGCTCCCGTCCGGGTCCAGTGGACTCTGAGCTGAGGACAAGGAACTTTGAAGTCGTATCATTCGCTTCCCGGCTGTCGTCCCGTGCTGACTCTCCAGTGTCGCTTTTGCTCGTGGCGTGAGGCGTTAATTTCACATTTAAGAGCCCGCACTCTGAGCAGCTCAAATTTAACTGGAGCTTTGTGCGTCTTGGCCTCGGAGGTAATTGGGTTATTTCTCGTGTTAAATTGTGCTAATGAGAACCTCTGATTTTATTCTACTTTCAGTCTTCCTGACAGTCACAGTCAAAGTCCTACATAATTAGCCTGAGGTTTCCCATGTTTTCCGCGTTTTTGTTTTCCAAGAGTAACTTGGCAATAACAGCTCCTGTTTCTTTTTTTTTAATTTTAAAAAAAGGTTTGATAATTGTGAAGTCGACTTTCATTTGTGAACTCTATTTCCTACAACTTCTCGCATGATCATCCAACTCTTATTTAACAAATGTAATCAGGAATATACTATGGTGTTGTTTCAATGTAATGGTGTTACTACCGTGTGCAGTGGCCAAATTGTGAGTGGAATATTGCGTACTAAGCTGTTGGAGAGGGCAGCGCTTGCATCTGTTTATTTCACAGTTCAAACCAGCTACTTCTGCAGATTACTTTCAAAGCAACATAAGTTGACACGCGATATACGTACAGTCACAATTCTCAAAAAAGAAGTTCGTGTGTTAACGTAAGTTCTTCCCTTATGCGTTATGAAAGTCCAAATATAGATTTAGAGAGATATGACAAAAACACAAAAGAATGGAACAGTACGACGTAGAAGACAAAAAATTTTAATTACCATCTTGAAAAATAAAGTCAATTAATCTACGGTTTCTTTACAAATGCATGTCTACAGTCCAAGTAAAAGTTGAAGTACAACGCACTGCACAGCATCGTAACTAGAGGGAGAAGACGAAATGACGAAGTCCACTGATGAAGTGCAGTCTCGTGCGGTAATTTCTGCATGTGAACGGGAGTGACGTTGCAGTTGTCTGTCCTGGGCTGGTGCCATCCATCATATGACACAGTGGTAAGGGTTGCGCAGACGCTTCCATAGTGGTCAGACAAGTCCAACTGACGAAGAACAAAGTGATTGATGGTCTCTCTCTCTGTGAAGTATCGGGTTGTGACACGATAGGGAAGTGAAGGATTTGATTGTGGGAGGGGTTGGGTTGTGTGAGGGAGGAGGCGAGACAGCGAGGTCATCGGTCTCATCGGATTAGGGAAGGAATTTAGGGAAATCATGGAAAACCTAAATCAGGATGGCTGGACGCGGGACTGAACCGTCGTCCTCCCGAATGCGGGTCCAGAGTGCTAACCACTGCGCCACCTCGCTCGGTTTTGTTTATGGGAGAACGGGTTATTACAGTCGTGGCGATAGCGAAGAATGTGAAAAATCAGCTGTGGATCTCGCACAACGTTCTTTCAACATGACGAAGATGTGTGTCCTCTGAGCCTTTCGCGGCGACGTGGCTGAATAATATCTTTTAGGTTTTCAGGCCATGTCACTTCGAATGAAACACTCGAGCTTACGAAGGCTATCTCCCGCCATCGTCGTGAGCAGTAAAAACCACTGCCTGCCGGAGCTGGCACGGTTTTCTGCTTGTATCCCTTTGAGGCACAATGGCTTCGTTTGAGTCCACCTAGCCTTTTAGTTTTTCCTCAGCCGAGTGACGCAGTGGCTTCAACTGAACCCACCTGCTCTCAACCCTACATAGTGCTGCCATCTGCGAGAATTTTTGTAAATAGGACCAAGGTCTATTCCGTTGAAAATGTTGTAGGTATAATGTGTAGTATGTTAATATATGAAACAAAATATGCAGTTAGCACAGTATGTGCGATAATATACAGTAGTGTCTTTATATGGGGCCACTGTGCTTGACCATGTGTGTCGAAACCTAACCTATAATTTGTTCTCCCCGTTGTCCCATGCAACATTTGCCCCACAAACTTTTCAGCTCCTAACATACTTTCGGAGTTATTCTAGGTGGCAATAGTTAGTGACCCAACCTGCATATAAACGATTTGGGAGACGATCTGAGCAGCAGTGTTAGGTTGTTTGCAGTTTATTATGTCATTTATCGCCCAGTAAAATCATCAGAAGATGAGAACAAATTGCCGGCCGTAGTAGCCGAGCGGTTCTAGGCGCTACAGTCTGGAACCGCGCGACCGCTACGGTCACAGTTTCGAACCCTGCCTCGGGCATGGATTTGTGTGATGTCCTTAGGTTAGTTAGGTTTAAGTAGTTCTAAGTTCTAGGGGACTGATGACCTCAGATCTTAAGTCCCATAGTGCTCAGAGCCATTTTTGAAAAGAAATTGCAACACGATTTAGAAAAATTATCTATATGGTGCGAAAATTGGCAATTGAAGCTAAATAATTAAAAGTGTGATGTCATGCACATGAGTGCTAAAAGTAATCCGTTAAACTTGGGTTACACCATAAATCAATCAAATCTGATGGCCGTAAATTCAACTAAATACCTTGGAGTTATAGTTAGAACAACTTGAATTGGAAGGAACACAGAATATTGTGGGGAAGGGAAACCAAAGACTACGTTTTATTGGTAGGACACTTAGAAAATGTAACACCTAGTTAAGAGGCTGCGTGCACTACGCTTGTCTGTCATCTTTTGGAGTACTGCTGCGCGGTCTGGAATCCTTACCAGATAGAAGTAACGGAGTACATTGAGAAAGTTCAAAGAAGAGCAGCACGTTTTGTATTATCGATAAATAAGGGAGGGAGTGTCACTGACATAGACAGGATTTGGGGTGGACGTCATGAAAACAAAGGCGTTTCTCGTTAGAGCGGGATCTTCTCACGAAATCTAAACAACAACTTTCTCTTCCGAATGCAAAAATATTTTGTTGATGCCGACTTACATACGGAGAAACGATCATCGTCATATTAAGGGAAATCAGAGCTCCTGCAGAAAGATACAAGTGTTCGTTTTTCCTGCGTGCTGTTCGAGATTTAAATAATAGAGAATTATTCTGAAGATGGTTCGATGAGCCCTCTGCAAGGCACTTAATTTTGATTTGCAGAGTATGTAAGTAGATGTAGATGTAGAAATGATGTCAGAAATAGATGTCAATTGTTCAGAAATCGAAAATTAAGTGACGTCGCTAAATAGAAGGAAGGCCGCTGAACCTAACGATTAGTAGTTGGATTCCGCACCAAATTTAGGAAAGACCTGGCCCTTTATCTAGCAGCTGTTCCGCGTACATTGATCCCTGGAACAACGCCGAGTTCTCTGTGAGTGGGAAAAGGCACAGCTTGACCGGGTTAATGGGAAGGCCAGATGAGGAGAGCTACAGCCCTTCGCAACTGATGCCAATATGTTGTACAATTATGGGCGATGTTTTGCGATAGCGTATTAAAACTAATCGGAAGATCAGACTTCAACTACGTTGACCAAACACAAAGTTGGAGCGCCGGTTCGTGAAACTCAACTCGCTCTGTTTGTGCTCCATTGCAGAAGGCCGTTCACAATGAACATTTTACATTTTTGCACCATCACGTGGTAAGCGAAAAAAAAAAAAAGAAACAGGGCTTAAGGAATATCTGGTATGTGACTGGAGTTAGCCCCTCTGTGAACTATGATATATCGTGCGTCCCTAGAGAAAAGAAATAAAGAAAGTTGTTATAGAATCTTAAATCATATTCTAAATTCTAACGTAATGACCTCCTCCAAGACATCCAACATAAATTTCGAAAATACAGATGTTGTGAAACCCAACTTGGACTTTTCTCACATAGCATTCTGAAAGCAATGAATCAAGGGATTCAAGTAGGTACAGTACTTCTTCATTTCAGAAGAGTATTTGACTCTGTACACCCCCCCCCCCCTCCATGAACCATGGACCTTGCCGTTGGTGGGGAGGCTTGCGTGCCTCAGCGATACAGATGGCCGTACCGTAGGTGCAACCACAACGGAGTGGTATCTGTTCAGAGGCCAGACAAACATGTGATTCCTGAAGAGGGGCAGCAGCCTTTTCAGTAGTTGCAGGGGCAACAGTCTGGATGATTGACTGATCTGGCCTTGTAACATTAACCAAAACGGCCTTGCTGTGCTGGTACTGCGAACGGCTGAAAGCAAGGGGAAACTACAGCCGTAATTTTTCCCGAGGGCATGCATCTTTACTGTATGATTAAATGATGATGGCGTCCTCTTGGGTAAAATATTCCGGAGGTAAAATAGTCCCCCATTCGGATCTCCGGGCGGAGACTACTCAAGGGGACGTCATTATCAGGAGAAAGAAAACTGGCGTTCTACGGATCGGAGCGTGGAATGTCAGATCCCTTAATCGGGCAGGTAGGTTAGAAAATTTAAAAAGGGAAATGGATAGGTTAAAGTTAGATATAGTGGGGATTAGTGAAGTTCGGTGGCAGGAGGAACAAGACTTTTGGTCAGGTGATTACAGGGTTATAAATACAAAATCAAATAGGGGTAATGCAGGAGTAGGTTTAATAATGAATAAAAAAAATAGGAGTGCGGGTTACCTACTGCAAACAGCATAGTGAACGCATTATTGTGGCCAAGATAGATACGAAGCCCACACCTACTACTGTAGTACAAGTTTATATGCCAACTAGCTCTGCAGATGATGAAGAAATTGATGAAATGTATGACGAGATAAAAGAAATTATTCAGGTAGTGAATGGAGACGAAAATTTAATAGTCATGGGTGACTGGAATTCGTCAGTAGGAAAAGGGAGAGAACGAAACATAGTAGGTGAATATGGATTGGGGGGAAGAAATGAAAGAGGAAGCCGCCTTGTAGAATTTTGCACAGAGCATAACTTAATCATCGCTAACACTTGCTTCAAGAATCATAAAAGAAGGTTGTTTACCTGGAAGAATCCTGGAGATACTAAAAGGTATCAGATAGATTATATAATGGTAAGACAGAGATTTAGGAACCAGGTTTTAAATTGTAGGACATTTCCAGGGGCAGATGTGGATTCTGACCACAATCTATGAACTGCAGGTTGAAACTGAAGAAACTACAAAAGGGTGGGAATTTAGGGAGATGGGACCTGGATAAACTGAAAGAACCAGAGGTTGTAGAGAGTTTCAGGGAGAGCATAAGGGAACAATTGACAGGAATGGGGGGAAAGAAATACAGTAGAAGAAGAATGGGTAGCTCTGAGGGATGAAGTAGTGAAGGCAGCAGAGGATCAAGTAGGTAAAAAGACGAGGGCTAATAGAAATCCTTGGGTAACAGAAGAAATATTGAATTTAATTGATGAAAGGAGAAAATATAAAAATGCAGTAAATGAAGCAGGCAAAAAGGAATACTAACGTCTCAAAAATGAGATCGATAGGAAGTGCAAAATGGCTAAGCAGGGATGGCTATAGGACAAATGTAAGGATGTAGAGGCTTGTCTCACTAGGGGTAAGATAGATACTGCCTACAGGAAAATTGAAGAGACCTTTGGAGAGAAGAGAACCACTTGTATGAATATCAAGAGCTCAGATGGCAACCCAGTTCTAAGCAAAGAAGGGAAGGCAGAAAGGTGGAAGGAGTATATAGAGGGTTTATACAAGGGCGATGTACTTGAGGACAATATTATGGAAATGGAAGAGGATGTAGATGAAGATGAAATGGGAGATAATATACTGCGTGAAGAGTTTGACAGAGCACTGAAAGACCTCAGTCGAAACAAGGCCCTGGGAGTAGACAACATTCCATTAGAACTACTGATGGCCTTGGGAGAGCCAGTCACGACAAAACTCTACCATCTGGTGAGCAAGATGTATGAGACAGGCGAAATACCTTCAGACTTCAAGAAGAATATAATAATTCCAATCCCAAAGAAAGCAGGTGTTGACAGATGTGTAAATTACCGAACTATCAGTTTAATAAGTCACAGCTGCAAAATACTAACGCGAATTCTTTACAGACGAATGGAAAACTGGTAGAAGCGGACCTCGGGGAAGATCAGTTTGGTTTCCGTAGAAATACTGGAACACGTGAGGCAATACTGACCTTACGACTTACCTTAGAAGAAACATTAATAAAAGGCAAACCTACGTTTCTAGCATTTGTAGACTTAGAGAAAGCTTTTGACAACGTTAACTGGAATACTCTCTTTCAAATTCTGAAGGTGGCAGGGGTAAAATAGAGGGAGCCAGAGGCTATTTACAATTTGTACAGAAACCAGATAGTTATAAGAGTCGAGGGGCATGAAAGGGAAGCAGTTGTTGGGAAAGGAGTGAGACAGGGTTGTAGCCTCTCCCCGATGTTATTCAATCTGTATATTGAGCAAGCAGTAAAGGAAACAAAAGAAAAATTCGGAGTAGGTATTAAAATTCATGGAGAAGAAGTAAAAACTTTGAGGTTCGCCGATGACATTGTAATTCTGTCAGAGACAGCAAAGGACTTGGAAGAGCAGTTGAACGGAATGGACAGTGTCTTGAAAGGAGGATATAAGATGAACATCAACAAAAGCAAAACGAGGATAATGGAATGTAGTCAAATTAAGTCGGGTGATGCTGAGGGGATTAGATTAGGAAATGAGACACTTAAAGTAGTAAAGGAGTTTTGCTATTTAGGGAGTAAAATAACTGATGATGGTCGAAGTAGAGGATATAAAATGTAGACTGGCAATGGCAAGGAAAGCGTTTCTGAACAAGAGAAATTTGTTAACATCGAGTATAGATTTAAGTGTCAGGAAGTCGTTTCTGAAAGTATTTGTATGGAGTGTAGCCATGTATGGAAGTGAAACATGGACGATAACCAGTTTGGACAAGAAGAGAATAGAAGCTTTCGAAATGTGGTGCTACAGAAGAATGCTGAAGTTAAGGTGGGTAGATCATGTAACTAATGAGGAGGTATTGAATAGGATTGGGGAGAAGAGAAGTTTGTGGCACAACTTGACTAGAAGAAGGGATCGGTTGGTAGGACATGTTTTGAGGCATCAAGGGATCACAAATTTAGCATTGGAGGGCAGCGTGGAGGGTAAAAATCGTAGAGGGAGACCAAGAGATCAATACACTAAGCAGATTCAGAAGGATGTAGGCTGCAGGAGGTACTGGGAGATGAAGAAGCTTGCACACGATAGAGTAGCATGGAGAGCTGCATCAAACCAGTCTCAGGATTGAAGACCACAACAACAGCACTTCTACGCTTATTATCGAAAGTACGATCGTACGGGGCTTCAGGCGATATTTGGGGCTGGACTGAGGATTTATTGGCAGAGAGAATGCAGCGCGTCGTCTTGAATGAAGAGTGGTGGACAGATGTGCAAAAAAAAAAAAAAAATGAAATGAAATGATCGTATGGCATTGTTGGCCGGTAGGCCCCATTCGGGGGAGTTCGGCCGCCGTAGCTCAAGTACTTTTCAGGTGACGCCACATCGGCGACTTGCGAGTCAGTAATGATGGACACCCAACACCCAAATTTTCACTCAGACCTTGGTAAGATGTTAATATGTTACAAAGTTTGGCAGCTTGCTGTAAATGTTCGGAAGTGTAAAACTGTGCACTTCAGAAAATAAGAAACTTAGTATTTTTCAGTAACTAGTCACAAATGGAATCGATCAGCTCTTACAAATACCTGGGTGTAACACTTTTTAGGGACATGAAGTGGAGTGATGACATAGGCTAAGTCTTGGCTAAAGGAGGTAGCAGACGTTTGTTTATTGGTAGAATAATGGGGAAGTGCAATCAGTCTGCATAGAAGATAGCCTACAAATCACTTGTGGGATCAAAAAAAAAAAAATTAATGTGTGAATTCCTAAGGGCCCAAACTGTTTAGTTCATGGGTCCCTAGACTTACACACTACTTAAACTAACCTGTGCTAAGAACAAAACACACACACTCATGCCCGAGGGAGGACTCGAACCTCCGCTGGGAGGGACCGCGTAGTCCGTGACATGACGCATCAAACCACGCGGCCACTCCGTGCGGCAGGCCGCTACTAAGTAGGACCAACAGAGGATATTGAACATATACAGAGAAGGGCAAAACCAATGGTCATAGGTTTATTTGACCCGTGCGAGAGTCACACAGATGTTTGAAGAACTGAATTAATGACTCTTGAAGATAGAGGGAAGCTATCCCGAGAAAGTCTACTAACTAAGTTTCAAGAACAAGCTTTCAATGATGACTGACTAGATTAAATACAGCATGCAAAGAGGAATTCAATCAATCATTCTCCCCGCGCTCCTTAGGAGAATGGAACGGGAAAAAGCTGTAACAACTGATACAGTCGGACGTACCAACTGCCACGCATTTCTCAGCGGTCCTGAGAGTACAGATGTAGATGCAGAGTGAAGTTTCTTATCGAACAGAATTCGGCACTTCGTTCTAGACGTTATGACACCACCAGAACTCTCGCCTAACGGTAGCCTGATACGAGCTTTACTATAAAATACATAGAGTGAGATCACGAAAGTCATGGGATGGGGATATGCAGATAGACGGATGGCGGTAGTATCGTTTACGCTAGGTATAAACGGGCAGTGCATTAGCGGAGCTATCATTTGAACTCATTTAATTCATGTGAAAAGGTTGCCGAAGCTATTATCGTCAAAATGAACGAGGAATGGTAGTTGGAGCTAGAAGCATGGGATTTCCCATTTCGGAAATCTTAAGGGAATTCAATTTTCCGAGATAGACACTGTCAAGAGTGTGCCGAGAATACCAAATTTTAGTTACTACCTCTCACCACGGAGAACGCAGTGGCCAAGGACAAGCAACACTGCGTGAAACAACAGCAGAAATCAATATATCTATTAGGACAGTGCACTGAAATTTGGCGTTAATGAGCTATGGAGTAGATGACCGACACTAATGCCTTTGCTAACAGCACGACATCGTCGGCAGCGCCTCTTGACATATTGATTGGACCCTAGAAGACTTGAAAACCGTGGTCTGTTCAGATTAGTCCCGATTTCATTTGGTAAGAGCTGATGATAGGATTCGAGTGTGACACAGACCCCAGGAAGCCACTGACCAAAATTGTCAACAAGGCACTGCTCCGGCAGGTGGTCGCTCCATAATGGTGTGGGCTGTCTTTATATGGAATTATGTGGTCCAACTGAACCGATCATTGGTTGTAAGTGGTCATGTTTGGCTTCTTGGACACCATTTGCAGCCGTTCATGGACGTTATGCCCCCAAACAATGATGGAATTTTTATGGATGACAATGCACCATGTTACTGGACCACAATTGTTCGCTATTGGTTTGAAGAACATTCTTGACAGTTCGAGCGAATGATTTGTCCTCCGAAATGGCCCAGCTGAGTCTAATCGAAGATTTATGGGGCAAATCAAGAGGTCAGTTCATGCATAAAATCCTGCACCGGCAACACTTTCACAGCTATGGATGGCTATAGCGGCAGCATGACTCAGCATTTCCGCAGGGGACTTCCAACGACTTGTCGAGTCCGTGCTGCGTCGAGTTTCTGCACGACGCCAGCCAAAAGGAGGTTCGAGAGAATTCCGCTAACAGCTGGTAAAATTGTTGTTTATTAAAATGCCAGCGGTTTCGCGGTCTAAAGCCGCATGATCAGGAGCAGCCTACATCGTAAAAAGAGAAGTACAGTGTCACCACATTCAAATGGTTCAAATGGCTCTGAGCACTATGGGACTTAACATCTGACGTCATCAGTCCCCTAGAACTTAGAACTACTTAAACCTAACTAACCTAGAGACATCACACACATCCATGCCCGAGGCAGGATTCGAACCTGCGACCGTAGCGATCGCGCGGTTCCAGACTGAAGCGCCTAGAACCGCTTAGCCACAGCGGCAGACATCAAGGTGAACAGTGACGTCATATACTCATCACTAGGAGTGCTGGGTCGATAGCTTTACAGGCGAGAGTAATACATAATTTCATTACGTATTAATACCTGATCGTTTAAACACTCCATTTGGGCCCTTACCAGCGTGTAAGTCTGCAGTTTTTGTACGAATCTCAATTGTACCAGGCGCTACGACACGAGTGTAATGCACATTCATTCGTATGTTCTATCAGTATACGTGTTACGGCTTTACTCGCGCTGAGAGGTAGCTGTTCGTCTTGTATAATACAGAAGCGGCTAACGGGTCGACCACGTAAACGCAACACGCAATACTGAATTTATTAAAGAGGCCCAAAATCAAAGGCATGGAAGATGAGGTAACGTCCGTGTTCCAGAAACGCTGGCTTAAAGGATACACTTTGTTGCCCAGTTCTCTGTCAGTAGGAGATGGAACAAAGATTAAAGGCTAGAGAGCAACTTTAGGAAGAGGAAAGTGGCGGAGGTAGCTCTCCGACATTGCTGCAGGCGGTCGTCGTGCGTGGATGTGTGCTTTGGTTACGAATTCCAATCAGTTACTATCGACACGAGAAGTCTTGACCTATTTTTGTGATTATTACTCCAGATGATTTAGGTATATTCAAGTAAGAAGTGTAGCAAAAGAACGTCCGAGAATACGCGACATTTCCACTCTGCGCTATACCTACAACGAATCTTTCAGACGGCTCATTCAAGTCCGCATAGAATATCATTTCACTTTCCCGATCCACAGACAGAAGCGTCATTATAAACGCGACAAATCACCTGTAGTCAAGGAAACGGATCAGCATTTGTTGTAACTTCAGGACGCGGATGTTCGGGAGAAGTGAATTCCAGATAAGAATAATTGTGTATGGAGTACAGCAAGAGGTCGAAAAAGGAAGACCTTTCTCACTGAAAATTAAGTTAAGCAAAAATAAATTTCGCATCTGAAAAATGACTACCACATTTTTATTTTGAAAATTATTTGCGTATCATTTTTTATATGTTTTTACTTTTTGTTTTTATAACTTTGACGTGGAAATTTGCTCCTGTGAAACCATGGACTATTTTACTTTAGTTCTGTGCATAGTAGTGGAACATATTCACGGCACCTCGCGTGGAATTTGTAAATAATGTTACAAATAAGGTACATACCTCTGTGGACACGAGGATACATGCTTCCCGCATAAATAACTGCATGTTTTAAATATGATACTGTCCACTCAGAAATTCATATAGCAGCAGCTGTCAAACAGAAACTATTTCCGTTTATTTTTAAGACTTCTGTTATCTACCAGCATCATTAATTCACAAAGGAGGTGGTCAAATATTTTTACGATTCATATTTTGCTCTTTCCTTCACATTCTGATCAAAACAGATAGTGTAGTTAAACTCTTACTAACAAAATCATTTCTATCATTTTTCTCTTGTGAGGTACTCATTTGAAAGTAAAGTTACTAGCCAGTAACGTATGAGGTGAAATGATGTTACTACCAACACAGGAAATATTATTGTAGAAGGATGAGTTTCGGAATATTTGACCCTCATTGCGACAAAGTCCGTGAAGTGTTGAGTGTGCGAACCGCGGTCCTTCAAGAGCTCGAAGTTTGTAAGTTATCATCAAATACATTTGTTGTTCTCACCACGTCCAAAGTGAGAAGTTAAATAAATCAGCTACTTTTACATTAGAGCTGTGAAGCATGTCAGTTTTTGGAACTACTGTTTGGGGTTGCATAAGCGTGCCTTGATAATGACCCTCTGCACCAGTACAGTTAACGAACATTGTGTTTTTGTTTCAGTAAGTGAAATTCAGTTTTTTGTTTGAATTACTATTAACTACTTTAACTATCACGGCACACTTCAGCAGCTCCCAGCCATATACATTCCTAACGTTAGTTGCATTGGTAAGGGTGCTTGTCTCATTGGATAAATGCGCTCTAAGACAAAAAAAGAATGACACACCACGAAGGAATTACCCGAATGGGACGGAAATCAGCAAATGTAATGTACATGTACAGGCAAAGAAATAATTAAAATTTCAGAAAAATTGGTTTAGTTATTCAAGAGAAAGATACACAAACTGAGCAAGTCAATAACGTGTTGGTCCACGTCTGGCTCTTATGCAAGCAGTTATTCGGCTTTGTATTGATTGATAGAGTTGTCGAATGGCCTCCTGAGGGTTATCGTGGCAAATTCTGTCCAACTGTTGTGTTGGACCATAAAAATCTCGAGCTGCTTGGAGGGCCCTGCCCAAATGTTCCAAACCTTATCAATTGGGAGAGATCCGCCGACCTTGCTGGCCAAGGGAGGATTCTTCAAGCACGAAGACAACCAATAGGAACTCCCGATGTGTGCGGGTGGGAATTACCTTGCTAAAATGTAAGCTCAGGATTGCTTGCCAAGATGGGCAACAAAATGGCGCATAGAATATCGTCGTCATGTCGCTGTGCTTTAAGGAACACAATTGACAACCAAAGCGGTCCTGCTCTAAAAAGCAATGGCACAGCAGATAATCACTCCTGGTTGTCGGGTTGTACGTATGGCGAGTGACAATCAGGTTGGTGTCTCACCGCCGTCCAGGGTCTTGAGACTCGTCTGCGGCCTGGAATCTCATTGAGTGGAGTAGAATTGTCTTCGGTGATGAGTTCCGGTAACCAGCGAAGGCGTGTCTGTTGAGGCCCTGGACAGCGGTTGGATATCAGCGTGACTGTAGTCCGCCGTAAGGCCCGAGATTCAGGACTGATGATCTGGGGTACATTTCATTTCATAACAGGGCTTATTTCTATGTCACGCATGGCGGTTCGTCGACGATATTCGACGACGCGTTTTGTTGCCCTCCATGCCAAGGCATCCTGGGCTTACATTTCAGTGAGATAATGTCCGTCTGCACACACCGAGAGATCCTATTGCTTGTCTTCGTGCTCGCCAAACCCTACTTTGGCCAACAAGGTCGCCGGATCTCTGGTCAATTGAGAATGTTTTGAGCTTTATGGACAGGACCCTCCAAACGTCTCTGGATTCTGGGGTGGCATATATATTATCAGAGATCAGACCATGGTAGAAAAAAACAAATTCCAAATCTTACATTTTTGAAGGACTTAATTTTTTAGTAAATGTCTTAATAGATTTTTTGTGCATTAGATACAATGTATTGAATCTCTATCGGTGTTGCCATTCTGCTGTATGGTTTTGTGCTTCCTAAAGTCAAACAGTGTATAAAATTCATGCTGTGTCTGAACAGTTGAGCTGCATGCATATTCCACAAAATTAAGACTTCACTTTGTCTACCAAACTGTCCCTCTAATTACATCCAGTTTAGTCCTAAGCACATTTCTGCTACTTCTCGATATTTTTCTCTCTTTTTGTTGGCTGCTAATCCATATTGCGTACTCAATAAACTATTCCTTCCATTCAACAGGTCTACGTCATCTACTTTGGCATTTATATTCGACAAGATAGTTTATGGTATGTGGCAGAGTGTGATATAACCACCTCACCCCCCTGTTTTTCATTTAAAAGTGGACCAAGGGAAGACTGCTTTGATAAACATCGATCTGACCTTTGATTTCCTTGATTTTCTCGTCACGGTCATTTCACGAGATAGATGTGAGAAGAGGAATAAAGTGACCAACAGAGATCACAAATGAAGCACGTACGAGAATTCTGTTGAGGGTTGCATACTTTACAAATATAGGCGCCACATTTAAGTCAGGACTCTCCTGGCTTCCTTCCTCCCCACCGTAGCTCTGTGAATATGGTGAGTCTGAATACGCTGGCACTGCAATCGCTACTTTTTCTCTCCTACTGAACCTTGGTGGTGTGCAAGGCAGGTTGTGACCTAGTAGGGAAGTTGAGGGCACGATGCTGTAGTAACTTAGCACTGACAAGGCGAACTGACCGATTGTTGGAGTCAGTTGGCCTCTAACAAAGCTCTGTTTTGCGAGGCTGTGAAGGGTGGAATAGAAAAATTGAATGGTGCAGTGTGTACGATTGCAGATGTGCTCAATTACAGAAAGAGTGATGTCTGGAAAAAATTCGACGATGCAGACTACGCTTTAGACAAAAAAACGTACTAAGTTCGCTCAAAAGAAACAATATGGTTGTATTGTTGTTTATTCCACCTTGACCGTGATAAAACATATGCCCTTCGTCAAAGACAGGGTACAGAGCACTGTCACTGTTATGCCCCTACGACCAAAATGTGAATATTTGTGTGTTCTCTCGGTCATGGCATCGATCGGCCTTGGCACAGTGGTAACATCAGTTCCTGTCAGATCACCGAAGTTAAGGGCTGTCGAGCTTGGCTAGCATTTTGATGGGTCACCATCCAGGTCTGCCGAGTGCCGTCGGTGAATGGGGTGCACTCAGCCCTTGTGAGGCCAGTTGAGGAGCTACTTGACTGAGCAGCAGCATCTCCAGTCACGGAAACTGTCAACAGCCTGGAGAGCGGTGTGCTGATCTCATGTCCCCCCATATCCGCACTGGTGCCACCCAAGGTCTGAGGATGATATGACGGCTGGTCGGAACCATTGGGCCTTCAAGTTCTCCTCGAATAGTATTTAATTGGTCATGGCAGCTTGTGTTTATGGGCTAATAGTAAGTTATGTAGCTTATTATTAATTTGTATAACTGTTTTGAAGGAGATTTTATATTTATATTAGTAATTAACACCATTTACAGAACACATTTCATGCTTCTGTCGTGTTTTCTTATACACAGACCGGGTTATGTTTCGAGAGAGAGAGAGAGAGAGAGAGAGGGAGAGAGAGAGATAAAATTTACGTGCACACAAGTAATACATACACACATAAACACTATAAATATACAATCAAAACCATATAATTTTAATTAATATTGTGTTGATACTGGTTGCTGATGAGGAGGAAAGTTAGTTATTAGTATTTTATTAATGATCTCATTCATAAGCGGCCATATCACAGCCATCACAGTTGCTCAAGAAAGTTATAATTATGCTTTACTTGTTTAATCAGAAACGGACGATGACTCTCCTTGTCCGCAGTCTCGATGATTCGAAGCGATCTGCAATCATGTGTAAATAAAATGTCTTGGTTTTCTTGCGTTGCGTAGTCAGTCGGGAAACCTCAGATCAAGCGGAAAGTTTGCTCTGATAGAGTTTAATTATCCGATGAAATAATGGAGCCGGCCGGTGTGGCCGAGCGGTTCTAGGCGCTACAGTCTGGGACCGCGCGACCACTACGGTCGCAGGTTCGAATCCTGCCTCGGGCATGGATGTGTGTGATGTCCTTAGTTTAGTTAGGTTTAAGTAGTTCTAAGTTCAAGGGGACTGATGACCTTAGAAGTTAAGTCCCATAGTGCTCAGAGCCATTTGAATCATTTGAAATAATGGAGCTCTTGGATCTAGTAATTGCAGGTTCGTTTCCAATTCATCGGAAGTTCCCTTCTGATTACCAACGAAACGACACCTCCGTGCAAATTTCCCATTAAAGAATACATATATAATGAAATTCCTTACACTCCTTTGATGTAAATGCTCAGTATATATTTTCTTCAGTACCATACAATATATTTTCAATCTCTTTCTTCTAGTAATCTCGATAGCAAAATTACAATTATTCAATGCGGCTATTCTGCACGGAGAAGATCCTTGAAGTCCCCTCACACATCAGAGAGAATATTACAAAGAGTAATTATGCGCTCATGGAATAGTAATAGTACTGTACTACTTTGCGCATCGACTCTGCGAGTATATAGATGGTCAAGTAGGAAACGTAATTCACTCATAGAATTGTGCAGGGATAATTAGTAGAATATAAAGAGATATTACAACCAGATAGTGGATCGAAGGGCGAAGAGGGTGGTTCAAATGGCTCTAAGCACTATGGGACTTAACATCTGAGGTCATCAGTCCCCTGTAACTTAGAACTACTTAAACCTAACTGACCTAAGACATCACACACATCCATGCCCAAGGCAGGATTCGAACCCGCGATCGTAGCAGTCGCGCCGGACGGCCAACAGTTAAACAACCAGCGGCGGGGATTCGCCAGGAGAGTTCGGATATGACGTCACTGCATCCGCTGACGAGTTTAAAGAGGGTTCACGGAGCTCACTTCTGATCTCTAGTGGCCTAATTTTCTTGGAAAGTACGCTCTCGGAATATCAACAGCAAACCTCTTGAGTATAGAGAACGCCCCTCTTAACCAATGGATTTTCTTGAGCATCGCATTAACGCTCTAGTGCTTCCTAGACAATCCCGGGATGAAACGTGCCGTTCTTCGTTGGATCCCCTCTATCATTTCTATTAAGCCAACCTGATAAAGTTCCCAGATTAATGAGCAATATTCAAGTTCGGTTTCAAGTATTTTGTCAACCACATTTATCATGGACTAATTACATTTCTTTAAGATTCCTGCAATGAAAATCTAGTTGACATTTGCTTTTCCTAAGATTTGTTGCATGTGGTCGTTCAACATTAGGCTGCCCTGGACGGCCATTACTGGGTTGATTGATTTGGGGGAGGGGACCAAACAGTCATGTCAACGATCCCTTCGGATTAAGGAAGGAAGTCTGCCTTGCCCTATAAAGGAACCATCCCTGCATTTTCCTGAAGCTATTTAGGGAAATGACTGAGAACTTATTTCAGGACGGCTGGACGCAGGTTTGCTAACCACTGCGTCACTTCATTTAGTCATTATTGGGTATTTTACGGATGTTACTGAGTGCAGTAATTTTTCATCAGCAGCACAATCTAAGAGTTTATGTGCAATTTGTTATATTTGTTTACATTAAGGGTCAATTACCAGACCAAACACAAATCATCGGTTCTCTGACAGTCTTCCTGCATTTCGCTACTGCTCTCTACCGTTGCTGCAGTCTTACAAACAACAGCGTCGCCTCCCGAACAGCCTTATGGAGTTTCCACGTCATCCACTACATCATCGGTCGACAAACCGCGGTTCGCGAGCCACATGCGGCTCTTTGGTCCCTTAATACTGGCTCTGCAACAAAATGAAGTGCGGGGGCGCATGTACAGTCTGATTAAAACGCCTGCGTCCATGCCCGAAAGACTGCTATTGTAGTCAATGTCAGCACCCCACGCGCTTGGGAATTTCACCTGCCTCTGTCTGAAACGATTTGCTTTCCCTCCAACGTTCACCCACCAGCGGCAATTTCCCCTTCATTCGCAGCTGTTCTTCACATTTAAGGGCCACGAAGCTTCAGTCGACCTGTATGCTCGGAGGAGGCGCTTCGGATTCGAGTACGAGTTGGGCGAGCCAGTCGCAAGTTGTTAGTGCTACTCGGAGCATGCAGTTCCCTACTTTTTTCCAACCAGCTGAAAATGCTACAGGTATTTTTGTCATCAGATTGTAATTATTTTGTGTTGACAACTATTATTATGAAATGAAACATTTTAAGTGCCCTGTTAGACATGGCTACTAAGCAAAAGAAGAAAAACAGAAGACGGAAACCACGAATTTAAAGTTGTATGAACCGAGACATTCGCTATTATTCGAAACTTGAATGTCCTCCCGACCCGTCTTATTTATCGGCAAAAATTGGCTCATAACAAAAAATCAAATTTGGAGTGTCACTTTGCAATCAAATACATGGAATTTAATGCTATATGTACTGTCTGTAATACAAGGGAAAAAGCAGGAAAGGAACTACAGAAGAATCAAATCAAGTTCTGTATTTAACTGCTTGATACAATCTTCCAAGAATGTCAATAACTCAAGTTTTGAAGTTAGTGGAGAGACTACGAAGAGTGGAAAACAATATACAGACGTAGAATACATGAAAGTTGTTTTACTAATGCATCTGAAGAGCTATTTCAGGAAATTTAAAAACCAAGCAGATATTCTACAAAAAAAAAGTTCCATGGTTCTCATTGTCTGATAAAGCGGTGAACGATAGAACGGACAAGATGTCTTCGAGTGTAACCAAAGAGCAAGTTGAAGATTTTAAATTCGTTTGAGCTTCATCAATAGGAGCTGACGAATTTTGTGACAAATTATACAGTGCAAGTTTCACTTTTTGGACGATTTCATATGCAGGTGTTAAAGGAGAAAGGGATAGTCACTCAAAGGTCAAACATTTGGAGAGGAAATAGGAAATACTGAAACTCAGTGCATTGAAAATCATCATAATCCACTGTATGATATTGCCTCACTGTCAGTTTTAACAGACAGGAAGAAAAGTATGATTGGCGTAAGATATGGGTTTCTTACAATTTTGAAAGAAAAAATTAATCGTGAGATACTGACTATAACGACATTCATCAAGAAGCGTTTCTTAGATATATTTCCAGAAGAAATTTGCAAAGTTATAGAAATTTGGATTAAGATTACCAACTCCACTATAGACAAAGCTCGTAATCATCGACAATTTTTAAAAAACAGTTGTAATGTCGAATGAGACGCAGGTGTTCTGCTACATAACAGGGTATGTTGGTTATGAGTAAGAAACGTTTTGAAACTTTTCGCTTTCTCATCAAAAGAAATTAAAGCATTTCTCTTTGAAAAGTATCTTCAATATCCAGATCTAAGGAACGATCAGTGAATGAAAAAATTTTATTTCAAGTTAGACTTTACATTTTACCTCTATCATCTTAATCGTAAGCTACAGGAGCAAGAAAACTTTTTTTTTTGAAAACGAATTCACTCTTTCTGCTAAAGTTTTTGAATGAAGAACAATGATCCACTTTCCAAGCTTGTCGAAACATCGCCATGAACGTAATTTCGATATTGACGTTTTATATTTCGAAACAACACTTCCGAATGTAAGTGAAGCTTTTCTCAACAGGTTTCAGAAATTCAGAAACAGGAAAGTAAGGTAAGCCTTTTAAAAAAACTGCACTTGATGGATTTAAAAAACAAACAATAGTGGAGCTCGAAATAGAAATATTCGAGAAAAATAAATGTGAACTTCGTTCACAGCTCGAGTGATTGGCTTTGAAACACTTTGAGAAGGAAAATATGTTGATGTTCATCACCTGAAATAGTGAAACTTCCTGGCAGATTAAAACTGTGTGACCGACCGAGACGAACTCGGGACCTTTGCCTTTCGCGGGCAAGTGCTCTACCATCAGAGCTACCGAAGCACGACTCACGCCCGGTCCTCACAGCTTTACTTCTGCCAGTATCTCGTCTCCTACCTTCCAAACTTTACAGACGCTCTCCTGCGAACCTTGCAGAACTAGTACTACTGAAAGAAAGGATACTGCGGAGACATAGCTTAGTCACAGCCTGGGGGATGTTTCCAGAATGAGATTTTCACTCTGCACTCCGCTGCAGTATGTTTAGTCAGTATGTACTGTACTTCCTCGATTCACCGCCAGTTGGCCCAATTGAAGGAAGGTAATGTTGACTTCTGCGTTTGTGTTGACATGCGACTCATTGCTCTACAGTACTAGCATCAAGCACATCAGTACGTAGCATCAACAGGTTAGTGTTCATCACGAACGTGGTTTTGCAGTCAGTGCAATGTTTACAAATGCGGAGTTGGCAGATGCCCATTTGATGTATGGATTAGCACGGGGCAATAGCCGTGGCGCGGTACGTTTGTATCGAGACAAATTTCCAGAACGAAGGTGTCCCGGCAGGAAGACGTTCGAAGCAATTGATCGGCGTCTTAGGGAGCACGGAACATTCCAGCCTATGACTCGCGACTGGGGAAGACCTAGAACGACGAGGACACCTTTAATGGACAAGGCAATTCTTCGTGCAGTTGATGATAACCCTAATGTCAGCGTCAGAGAAGTTGCTGCTGTACAAGGTAACGTTGACCACGTCACTGTATGGAGAGTGCTACAGGAGAACCAGTTGTTTCCGTACCATGTACAGCTTGTGCAGGCACTATCAGCAGCTGATTGGCCTACACGGGTATACTTCTGCGAATGGTTCATCCAACAATGTGTCAATCCTCATTTCAGTGCAAATGTTCTCTTTACGGATGAGGCTTCATACCAACGTGATCAAATTGTAAATTTTCACAATCAACATGTGTGGGCTGACGAGAATCCGCACGCAATTGTGCAATCACGTCATCAATACAGATTTCCTGTGAACGTTTGGGCAGGCATTGTTGGTGATGTCTTGATTGGGCCCCATGTTCTTCCACCTACGCTCAATGGAGCACGTTATCATGATTTCATACGGGTTACTCTACCTGTGCTGCTGGAACATGTGCCTTTACAAGTACGACACAACATGTGGTTTATGCACGATGGAGCTCCTGCACATTTCAGTCGAAGTGTTCGTACGCTTCTCAACAACAGATTCGGTGACCGATGGATTGGTAGAGGCGGACCAATTCCATGGCCTCCACGCTCTCCTGACCTCAACCCTCTTGAGTTTCATTTGAGGGCATTTGAAAGCTCTTGTCTACGCAACCCCGGTACCAAATGTAGAGACTCTTCGTGCTCGTATTGTGGACGGCTGTGATACAATACGCCATTCTCCAGGGCTGCATCAGCGCATCAGGGATTCCATGCGACGGAGGGTGGATGCATGTATCCCCGCCAACGGAGGATATTTTGAACATTTCCTGTAACAAAGTGTTTGAAGTCACGCTGGTACGTTCTGTTGCTGTGTGTTTCCATTCCATGATTAATGTGATTTGAAGAGAAGTAATAAAATGAGCTCTAACATGGGAAGTAAGCGTTTCCGGACACATGTCCACATAACATATTTTCTTTCTTTGTGTGTGAGGAATGTTTCCTGAAAGTTTGGCCGTACCTTTTTGTAACACCCTGTATAGTTTCAGTTAGAAAAACTGGCTCTTAAGAGAAATTTCAACCTTTTTACTGTTTAGATTTCTCTCTTTTGACTGACAAGTTTCCGACTACTGCACTAGATCATTTATATATGTGTATGTATTGCAGACAGTAGCGTGCGTGCAACACACTGTTGGCGGGCTCCCCAAACGTTCGTGTCGCGTTCTGTCTGCCAGTACCTCTCGTCGCTGTACTACTGACCAAGCGCCAGAACCCGAAACAGCCTGATGCCTCTATAGCTGCTGTAGCAGCTCCGTTACAACGTCTCAGCCAGGAGCACAACTGGTGAAGATGTTAAACTGTGTGAAATTGCACGTTAGTCGTCTAAACGCCACAGCTGGAAGTGTTGGGCTAAACGCCAGCTCTACGAGTTGGTAAACACGCTCTGGAGTGGTGCGACGAACACAAAGGACAAGCAGTGAGGTGAGCAGTTGGGCCTACTCCGGACTGAAGATGTGACCAGCACTCTGAATCCAGGTGAGTGGTGGGCCAAGCCAAAACAAGGTAATCAGCAGGAGTAGCGTTCAATCTGCCGCCGACGATAAGGTTTTCAACGACTGTAGGCTGAATTTTTAAGAAATATTTGGCAAGACGGGCGTTTCCTTTTGGACTACCAAATTTCTGGATAATATGATGCTGAAGACAACGCCAGGCTGTATAATGTAGTGTTGTTGTAAATCAGACCACTCTGTAACCTTCAAACCTTAATAATCTCCTGAACGTCTCAGTTGTTACGGGTATATTTCACAGGTCGAGATTCTAAAACAGGGAAGATTTATCACTGCAGTCGAAATCTGGGCGACAGGAATAAAATCATCGAAGAATGCAGATAAATGCCATTTGGTCTCATTCGGATCAGCAGAAACACAGAATTAGATGCTCTACTTTTTGTGAAATATTATGGGACTTAACTGCTAAGGTCATCAGTCCCTAATCTTACACAATACTTAACGTAAATTATCGTAAGGACAAACACACATACCCATGCCCGAGGGAGGACTCTACCCTCCGCCGGGATCAGCGGCACAGTCCATGGCAGTAGCACCTCAGACCGCTCGGCTAATCCCGCGCGGCTGTACACAATTCACAGGTAACATCCGACAAATACACTGTGGGCACCAGTAATAATAAAAGAATAATAAAAAAGAACACCTACACCCTTCTGCGGAAAATACCCAGTACAATGCGAGATCTGTTTGAAAAATGAAGTTCAAGAAATAGTCAACATATTCACACATTTGAGCTATAAAGTACCTTTTCTGAAAGAAATAGACAGTTGGAAAAGCCTGAAGTATATATAAAGGATTGAGTCATAAATAATGTAATTAAACTGCCACTAGTCAAGAAGCACGGCAGAATACACCTTTGTAAGTACTTAGATAGACCTGTGCTGCACTGGACAATAAAGACAAAATATGCAAAATACTAACAGCCTGTGAAAAGAGATTTTTGAGATGAACAGCAGGTTACATAGAATAGGATACAAAAGGAATGAAGACGTGTTGAAGGAATTTAAAAACGAACCAATCACATATTATATTCAGAACTGGAAGAAACATTTAAGTCTGTGTCTATATACATACTCCGACACAGTACGGTACGTGGTGGCGAATACTCTGTACCACTACTAGTCATTTCCTTTCGTGTTGCCCTCACAAATAGAGCGAGGGAAAAAGAACTGGTTGTAAGCCCTAATTTGTTTCATCTTCCTGGTCCTTATGCTATATATGTACTTTGGCAGCAGTAGAATTTTTCTGCATTCAGCTCCAAATGCCAGGTCTCTAAATTTTTCCAGTAGTGTTCCTCGAAAAGAACGTCGTCTTCCCTCCAGGAATTCCCATATGCGTTCCCGAAGCATCTCCGTAAAAAAAGACGGAACTTTGTGGTAAGGTCTTATAGGACCAAACTGATGAGGTCATCGGTCCCTAAGCTTACACACTACTTGATCTAACACCACACACACACACACACACACACACACACACACACACACACACACACACACACACACGCACGCCTGAGGGAGAACTTGAACCTCCGACGGTGTCTGCATAATACTTTCGTAATGTTCAAACCTACCGGTAACAAATCTAGCAGTCAGCCTCTGAGTTGCTTCGATATCTTCCTTTAATCCAACATCGTGGTGAGGGCAAAAACTTGAGCAGTACTCAAGGACAGGTCGTAGTAGTGTTCTAAATGCGGTCTCCTTTACATATGAACCACACTCTCCTGAAGTTCTCCCGATAAATCGAAGTCGATTCACATTCGCTACTACAGTTCTTACAAGCTCTTTCCATTTTATATCGCTCTGTAACGTTATGCTGGGTATTTAATCGACCTGACGGTGTCAAGCAGAACGCTATTAATGCTGTATTCGAATTACGGGTTTGATTTTCCTTCTCATCTGCATTAACTTACATATTTCTACATTTAGAGTTAACTGCCAATCATCACAGCGACTAAAAATGTTCTGTAAGTCGTATCATCCTACAATCACTCACCAACATCAACTCTTCCCGTACACCACCGCATCATCAGCAAACAACCACAGATCGCTGCTGACCCTTTTTTTTTTTTTTTTACTGCAGCGAGTACACAAGAAGATTCGTCACGGTTATCATCATTGGCCATTTGACATGAACTGCTGGATAAATGCCTCCGACAGAGGTTTCCATGCATTACAGACTTCAAGTGTAGGTACCTATTTTGCTGTTGCACGTTTCCTAATATCATTCAGATAGACGTCTCGCCTTTTCTTATGTCTTAAAATGCAGCCAACAGCTTTCTCGGTCCATCTGCCACCTGTGTACTTGGCTACATATCCTATACATTGCAGTCTTTTCCTCCATTCGCTCCCTTGATCCACTAGTTTGTCTTCATGTATTTCCTAGTCTTTCAAGATGTATCTCTCCATTGCTAGCTGAACAATACTGAAGTCGTTTAACTGCTTTCGTATTAAAACTATGTCTCGCCACCATAAACCAGAACTGCTAATACACACATAAAGAACTTTCGAAAGAATAAGATGAGGCTCATTTATGGAAGAAGCTGGATTTTCAGAGGCTGGATGTCAAATACGTACATAACTACTATTATACACAGTCTTCCCACACACATGATAAACTTTCTGTTCATATTCGATACAGGTCATGTTAATGTCTGTGTTTACAGATGTGAGCTGATGGACTAATTTATATGTCGCACCTGTGCGGTATTTTGTATAGAGATGATCTGTACATTGTTTGATAACGACTATACAGTCAAAATTGACCAATAACAAATCACATGGAAACTGTGCAGCCCGCAATGGACAATTTTATCTTTTTTCTTTTTGAAAAATATATCAAGGCTGTGAAGCCGTGTGCAAACAAGATCAGTAAGGAGAGTGTCTGAATACATCGATCTCGGGGCTAGTTACGTACAGTACAGATCCTGATGTTAGTGGTTAACTTATATTAGTTATTTCCCCTGCTGTGAGTCACGTCAATATAGTTTCCGTTCGTACTAATCGCTGTGGAACTGTTTTTCTGAAGACCGAGTCTTGCGTCCTGCAGATAGAGTTATGTCATCAGGGGAACCGTATTCCGCGATGTTTATTGTCATTCCATTACACTCGTAGTCTGAAACTGCCTTTTACCAAAAATAAGCTCAGAGCGAAGCGGAAACGATTTGTAGCATTAAAATCCCACTGTAGCTGGCTGTCCTATAAAAAAATAATACGCACGCTTTCAAACGCGTCTGTTTCATATTTGTCGGTGTCTGACTAACTTGCAAACAATTTGGATCTGGGACTCACTCGGTCATAAAAATCAAACAAAACAAACACAGTGAATAGACAGAAGGAAATTAAAAAACAGGATAAAAATACTACAGCGAGAAATAATTTTGAAGCATTTACCGACCATTTTGCTTCATTTACAAACTGAACTTGAAGACACTTTTGTCTGTTGGAACAGCTACGCATTGGACCTTGATTATTGCTATTTTTGTTGCTTGAGTGTGCTAAGAAGACTGTTCTAAAGAATTCGCCTTGAAGTGCTGTTGTGAAATCTTTTGCAGTACAGATATTTTGCTTGTAGTAAAAAGTTGCACGATAGCGTAAATCATGGATCAATTTAACAGGTTCAAATGGCTCTGAGCACTATGAGACCTAACTTCTGAGGTCATCAGTGCCCTAGAAGGTAGAACTACTTAAACATAACGAACATGAGGACATCACACACATCCATGCCCGAGGCAGGATTCGAACCTGCGCCCGTAGCGGTCGCGCGGTTCCAGACTGAAGCGCCTAGAAGCACTCGGCCACACCGGCAGGCTCAATTTAACTGTGGGAAAGTTCTGTTCATACTGTTTGATACGTGTGTGTGTTCCTCTTACAGTTTTCAGTTGTTATCACCAAAGGAAAATTAACCATTGTTGCAGAAGTTTTGTAAGAAGTTTGGTCTTTAAGTTTGGAGTGAAGGATTGGAGAGATGAATGGAAACATGGCCGAACCTCTCCCGAGTGTGAACCACGAGAAGGACCATCTAGATACGCAACCACAGAGGAAACCATCGAGACAAACAGCAATTATCTTATACACGGTGCAGTCACATTAATGCGATCACCGCCTGTGTTCGATGTCAGCGTGCAGTAACCACTCCCAGACGACACGTGGCAGCAGCGGCAGTGTAGGGTATATAAAGCGTGTCGGGGGTAAGCACGAAACAGTACAGCCATTCTAACGCGGAAACTGAGCAATTTGTCTGTCGTCCAAAACGGCAAGATCATTGGTTTTCGGGACAAGGGTGGAAGAATTTCTGACACGGCTACGTTTGTAAACTGATGGCGTGCCACCGTGGTTAGAGCATACTGTGCGTGGCAATAAGGCGCTGTCGAAAACCGGCGCCTAAGCTCCTGTTGTGGACCTCGGGCCACAGATGACAGGGGTGAACGAAGGCTGCGAAGATGTGTAAGGGTGAATAGACGTGCAACTGTTGAGCAGCTGACAGCCCAGGGGCTACCACGAGTGTCTCCTCAACGACCTTTGCTGCATGAAGGTCTCCGCAGCAGGAGCCTGGGCTGTGCACCCATGCTGACTGCTGTTCATTGGTGACGAAGGCTGGAATTTGCACGCCAATACCACAACTGGTGGCCCGCGGAATGGCGACATATGGCCTTTTCAGATGAATCACGTTTTATGCGCCATTGGACAGATTGTCGTGATGTGTACGGCCCTGTAACTATCGTCGGAAGGATCCAGGTCGGAGGAGGGCCCTTATGGTCTGAGGAATGTTTTCGTGGCATTCCCTGGGTGATGTAGTCATCCTGGAAGGTGCAATAGATCAACAAAAGTATTCATCTATCCTTGGGGACCATGTACGCCCCTACTTGCAGCTTGTTTTTTTCTTCGCATGACGACATCTACTAGCAGGACAATGTAACTTGTCATACAGCTTGCAGTGTACGTGCGTGAGAGTTGACCGTACTAGCCAGCCACCAAACTCCCCCGACTTAAGAATCGAGAATCTGGGACTACCTCCATCGGGCCATGGATCGTCCTAGCACAGTTGCCTACGGCATTGGAAGCGGCACGGCTCCACATCCCAGTACCTTCTAGAACATCACTGACACACTTGCTCTACGCCCACGCTGCAAAAGGTGGTTATTCAGGTTCTTGACAGGAATTCGCCTTAATGTGACTGGATCCTGCAGATGTAAAGTTGAGGCTATAATCATACCAAAACGAAGGGTTCAATACATTTTATTGTCTCCAGCCAAGAACAATAACCTTTACGCAAATTGTGTCAAATGTAATGGATATTAATCAACATTTCTAGTAGTATTTAGATTTTTCATAATTCAGTTTTCTTAGCACACTAAATTTTTTTGGCGCAGAAATTTATCTTCTCGACCTAGGAGAGAGCAATGAGTGTAACTATTGTAATCTATACATACTGTAGTGACTGTATGTCGACTTCTACACACAGTAATCGCTGTAAATTCATCCTCTAGTTAAGATGTATGCCAGCCGTTAAGTCGTCGTCCTGTTCGATATGTGTACGACTCTGATTTTCGCAGGAGGATGCTTTGAACGGGAACGTTATGGCAGGCATGCCTTCAGCAGGCTCCAGACACTATAGAAGAAAATCCTGGTGGTCGGTTGACTTGCTACGGAGCGGAGTTTTCAGTCCCTACTGAGGAGACGGCCAGCACAAAGTAGTCTCTTCTCTCCAAGATACAGCAGTTCTTGTCTTCTCAAACGCCGGACCACGGTGCCGTATTTTCATCGAGTAAGTACATCGTAGGAGTATTCCTTTTAGTATAGCCATTGTAGCTGAGTTTCACGATATATTAACTGAATGTCGCTCTGTCTGAGACCATCTTCTGACCAACAAGGTTGCAGACCACGCAGAGGTAGGTAACAGTCCCTGCGGCGCCTTGTTGTACACAACCACTGCTTGCAGGGAGCAGCGTCCGGACGCTTCATCGGACAGCAGGCTGTCGCCCGTACACCAGCTGATCACTGACGGTTTTGGCTTTCTCCCCTCTTATGTCGACCTCTCTCTCTCTCTCTCTCTCTCTCTCTCTCTCTCTCTCTCTCTCTGGATCCGTAGAAATGTGGAATTATTTACGTTCATTGTCCAAGTCTTTTTCTCCGACCACAAGTGGCAGACAAATCTTGAGCTTCAATATCACCATTTGTATGCGAGAAAAATCTTTGTTTTTAATATCAGATTGCTAGAACCTTAGCCTACATTTCAGTACTACAGAACGAGGCTGTACAAAAAAAAAAAAAAAATCCCGATAAGTGCGTACAAACTCAATTATATATGTACGTAGGTAGTTTACCCATCCCGGGAATCCGGAATTTCCGTCATTTTTGACTGTTAGACTATTGATATCGATCCTAGAAACATATTAAATTAATTGACAAAAATGGCCATAACATTTGATTGCACCGACACAGAAGCTTAAATTGTTTGCATTGCCAAGGGACCATAGACCTTAGTATCATAAATGTCCACCCTTTTCTGAGGGAAAAAAGGTCTTAACAGACGGACACAAAGGCATTAGGTTAACAAATGACCAAACAATTTTTTTCGTGTGGTAACAATTTTCGGATTGTTGTTTCCCTTACTTTTACTATAAAAACGTTGCTTATTGTCGAATTTCAGAGTTCCAGATCAACAGGAAGTACCCTATAGGTTTTGATGAGAGACTTTCCGAGTATCAAATTATACGATGTAAATGGCGGTATCTTTTGATTGCATTGATGTACAGGCTTAAATTTTTAACACCTCTAACGGATCATAAACCTTAGTATGTGACATAACTTTCAACTTGATGCGTCTGTCTGCATCTGAGAAGCAAGGTTTCTAAAAGTCTGACAGAGACAGACGGCAAAGCGATCCTACAAGGGTTCCGTTTTTAGCGACTGAGGTGCGGAACAGTAAATAGAACATACTGATCAGCTGCAATAACCAATCTTCCTATTTGTTTTCACTTCTTATAGTTCCGTATAGCTTCCTCGGATATAGTGAGATGGCAAACAAGTCCATAAAACACCCTTGCCTGTTAGTAGAACACGATGTGTGTTACGTTACCGATTAGGTCAGGAATTAATTGGCGAGTGAAAATTGGAAACGTTTTGAGTGCCATTTTTTTATTACAAAATGTGTTTTCCGTGCTGTTGTGTTCTCGGTGTTCTGTTTCATGTTTCTAGACTTGATGCAAGTGAGAGACGGCGGATAAAGTCCTTCAGAGATGCGTCAGCACACGGCTCATACGCGTAGTCTTTGCGCCAACATTTTTCCACCTGCAATTCCAAAATTTAAAATATGTCAGAACTGGTTTTTGTTCACTAGAATGCTACTGATTAAAAACATTTCTGTACTTGTATAATCACAAATAAAACATAGTGCGTCAGCATTACTGGCACTTGGAACAAAAACATCCATCCTGCTTTTTGTCGAAAATTGATATTTTTGAGACCGTTCTTGTCTACGAAGTACATCTTGATTCTTGCAAATAAAACAGCAACCAGACACTGTTACCAATCCTAGTTATTTACACGAATAGTGCCGTCACAGGTTTCGAACCGACAGTTTTATCTTCAGACTGTTGTTCACATTTATATTATCATCGCTGTTTACGTTAGTTGTAGGATAAAAGTAGTCAGCAACTAAAGTAAACAGCAACAAACAATATAAACGTGAGGAGCCGACTGAAGATGAACCTGTCAGTTAGAAACCGGTGACGGAGAAATTTGTGTAACTAAATAGCGTTGTTGGTAGTGGTTGGTCTTCTTCTTTGGGAGAATGGATTTGTAAAATCTCTCTCATTAACAGCTTTGACCAGTCCGTTTCCTGGAGTGGAATTTAGAACATTCTTAAAAAATATTGCTTTCCTATTTTTTTTTTTTTTGCATGATACGGAGAGCAGCATAACTGTGGGATATCGGAATAACTTTTCAATTGTTTGGATACAAATCAGTTTTGTAGAAAGACACACACTTTTTTTTTCATTGTCCTGTCAAATGCCAGATTTGGCACTTAGAACGTTTCCCATTTGTCTCTGCCGCTTAGCTTAACTAGACACCACCTGACGCGAACACAGAGGTAACAGGAAGAAAGCAATCCGCTCTACGACTGCCCCTATGTACGAGAACGGGCTATCGCTGGACTGTAAAGCTGTAGGCTGCAGATAAAGTTCTATTCCCTTATAGCTCTAGCGGCTACTTTTATCGCAAAGTATGAACTCCTCGACTCCGTTATGAGTGGCGGTAAAGGCGTGCCATTACCCACAGCCACCGGCGACAAGCAAACTGCAGAAGAACATTACGACCAGCCGCGCAGCGGTGGTGCACTAGTACGACCACGGCCAACGAATGTCGTGGTAGCAGCTGCTGCGACCTAGGCTGGGCTGCGGCTCTCCGGCACGGCTCGCAGTCGTTTGCTCGCAGATCGGTCGCGAGATTGAGGTTACGGAAACAGACACGGCTGTGTGGCTCTGGAAGTATGATGCGAAACGAAAGAAACTGGCCATGTGCAAGGAGGACTCGCGCTCTGACTATTCCGCACAAACTTAATTATCTGTACCGGCGTCGGCCTCGGCGTGATAAACTTCACGCGTGCCGTGTGTGCGGGTGGCGTGCGGGATAAATTTCGGCCTTCTCGGATTTGCTAGGTCCTTCTCGGAAGAAACCAGTTTTCTTTCTTTCTTTCTTTGGGCCTTGTCTCACGTCACTCGGGGTCGGCCTTGTTGGTACGGATTTGGCAGTGTTAGTTTCAGAGGGTGGCCGGATGCCCTTCCTGCCACCACCCCGAACCCCCCCCCCCCCACCAGGACATAAGGAGTGTACCCCAGCTGTTTGCGTCTGGTGTAAACCATGAAATTGTGCGAACGTCTGTGAGTTGTGGAACTGAGGCGGAACATGGGGACCAGCCCTGTATTCACGTAGCGGGATGTGGAAAACAGCCAAAAAACAACATCCATGCTGGCCGGAATACCGGCCCTCTTCGTTAATCCACCGGACGGATTCGATTCTCGGAAGTACCCAATATAGTACAACATTTCATCTAGTACTGCAGTGTGACATTTTCTGGTCGGTACAACTCTCTTCAGTATGGCAGAATTGTGGTGTCAGCGTTGTTTACCCTTTTGTATTTGTTTGAGGTATGAAGGACGCTTACATGTCACGTGGCTGTTTGCACAAAAAGGTGCAGTCTAGCGATCTATCGTCTGAAGCCTTTAAAATGAATGGGAATGACAGAAGAGAGGGATGAGAATTTTCAATACATTTTATGCAGTTACTTACGTGACAGGCATTGATAGTCTGTTATGAAACAATATTACTATATCGTGATGAAGGAATTTAAAGATTGAGTGGACAGTGTAAAAGAATAAGATTACAACGCTCGACACACGGGATTCATTGTTCTGTCCATCAAGAAGCACGTTGTGCTAAGTTTACTGCCACACAACACGTGAAGAAACTAGTGGTACGAATAGTAACATTTTTTGAAGTCGCACGCTTTATTCCAGTGTCAGTTGCAATAGTATTCGATGAAACTGAACAAAGAGTGTGGAGACTTTATATATTAATGCAACATACGTTGTTTTAGTCAAGCGACATGCCTCCAACGATTTTTTTGATTTAGAGCCCTCTGTCGATGAAATTATGAAGGAAAAAAGGAGTGAAGGAACGAAAATTATGGCATCTTGAATGCGTTGCAGACGTCACATTTTAAGCAGACTCCACTGCACACTGCCCATAATAAGATACTGCAATGTGCGAAACAACTTCTGATTTCATGGGGTGTATTGAAAAAGAAAATCGCGTCATAGAAGGAACGGATTCTAAAAAGCTCAGTCCAGTTCCCTAAGCTCACGGGCGTTAAAGAGAACGCGAGGACTGACGAATTCATTGTGACCTTAAAACAATTACAAGGACACTTTCCTAAACGTTTCGAGGACACTTCCAATCTTACTTCTGTTTTCGAGACCGTTAGCCCATCCAGTTGAAAGCGCTCCTGTGCGTGTGCATGCGCAGATCTACATATTATCGTGCAATGTAATTCACGACTTAATGACAAATCCTTTCACGTTAAAACTGTCCATGACGTCCACATTGCTTTCCTCAGGTGGAGTCTACACAATTCCATAATGCTACAATATCGCTATCGATGTATTTGTGTACGACACCTTTTCTTGATTATGATCTAAGTAAGTCAAGATTACGTGGCAACTTGAGAGCGAAAATCTCTTAAATTATCTGCGCCTGTCCACATGCCTACATTTTGTACCACATAAAAATTATTTTATATCTTCAGTGTGCCAAAAATAATTAAAAATATTGAAAATGTCTTGTCATCTATGTTACAGAGAAATGCGTAATACAAAACCAAGTCGTACGGAGTGAGTTTGCAATGCCATTTGGATGTGGCGCATTCGCAGTTTTCCCCTCTCCCGCCTCCTCACGCACAGACAGCGTGGCGTGGCTGTGTGATCAAATGTGCAGGGAAGCCGAGCGATAAAATGGTTCAATGGCTATGAGCACTATGCGACTTAACTTCTGAGGTCATCAGTCGCCTATAACTTAGAACTACTTAAACCTAATTAACCTAAGGACATCAAACATCCATGCCCGAGGCAGGATTCGAACCTGCGACCGTAGCGGTCGCTCGGCTCCAGACTGTAGCGTCTAGAATCGCACGGCCACTCCGGCCGGCTGCAGAGCGATAAGGCGCTCGTTCCAGCGCAAGGTTGGTGAGCCAACTTTTTGGCCACCCCTGATCTCTACAGACATTTCACCCATTTCGGGAATCGAGAAACTCTACGATTTTTGCCTGTCATCGACATTGATAGTGGCAAGATATCGATCCCGATTTTCGAGATTGTTTTGATTTAGAGTCTGAAGTCAAATAACAAATGACTAAAGCAATATTTTTCCTATGATATAATTACATATTAAAACTTTTCTTTTTTACTTGTACTGTGAAACCTTAGTTCTTTCAAATTTTATGATTCTAGGTCAACGGGAAGTAGCCTGCAGATTTTGATGAGTGACTTTACGAGGATCGAAATATGCCACATAAATGACCGTATCTTCTGATTGCATCGATTTAGAAGCTCAAATTTATCACACAGCCACTGTAATTTCTGCGGGTTAGCCACACAGGTTAGAAATGATTTTAAGCTGCCCTCAATTTGGAGTCTGTTTTGTAGTCTTTGCAATGGTCTCGTCAGTCTTAATTACTGTCTTCTTTCTCATTTTTCCCATCGACATATAAAATTAATCAGTCAAACTGCTGGGCGTGGAACTCTGCTTCTTGTGGAAGATTCTTTACTAATGTTTACATTATTACAAGAAGTTTATCCAAATGTTTATTACTCTTTCTGTTCTATCGTTCAGAGCCTTTCTTACTGCCATAGCGGCTTCCACTGAAGTTCCACATGCCTATTGCAAAAGGCTCGTTCTCGTGCCACTGATGCAAAAAATAGTCATACAAGTCCTAAACTTTTTGGTTTTCATGCGTGCACTTTCAGGGGTGGATGTGCTGGAGCTGGAGCTTACGTCGCACCGTATTGCTTCGTTTTCCTTACAGGGAGGAACACGGCCGCAACACTGAACTTGTTTCCACGAACATTGGATAAATCAATAATTGCAATACATAATGTCTGTTTCAGGATAAAAGCTTCTAGTTGATTGGACAATAGCAACTTCGAAGTCCATCGCGAGAGACGCACTGTGTACCATCCACGAACGTTGCTTTCAGTACGTTTAAAAAGACATTCACATATTTCTCGTCTTTTGTCCATTAACAAACTTTAAACAGAAATAGCGTTGGTTTCCTCCCACGAACTAGGAACATTAGCTTTAAGCAGCGTTTCTCAACCTTTCAGTACTTGCGAACCAATTTTCAATCTTATTTTTCATCGCCATCCAGTCCTCATATGAAAAGACATACACTGAGGCAACAAAAGTTATGGGATACTTCTGGTATCGTGTCTGACCATATTTTTCCCGGCGTAGTACAGCAACTCGACGTGGCATGGACTCAACAAGGCGTTCACAAAGTGCCCTGCAGAAACATTGAACCATGATTCCTCTATAGCCGTTCATAATTGCAAAAGTGTTTGTGCTCGAACTGACCTATCGATCATGTCCCACATATACTCGATGGGATTCCTGTCGGGCCATCTGGGTAGCCAGATTATTTGATCGAATTGTCCACAATGTTCTTCAAACCAATGGCGAACAATTGTGAACCTGGTGACAGGGCGCATTGTCATACATAAAAGTTCCATCGTGGTTTGGGAACACCAAGTCCACGAATGGTTGCAAGTAGCCAAATATAACCATTTTCAGTTAATGACCGGTTCAGTTGGATCAGCGGATGCACTCTATTCCATGTACACACAGCCCACACCATCGTGCACAGTGCCTTGCTCACAGCTCGGGCCCACGGCTTCATGGGGTCTGCACCATACTTGAACCCTACCATCAGTTCTTCCAAAGTGAAATCGGGACTCATCTGAACACGCCACGGCTTCCCAGTCATCTAGGGTCCTCGGGGTCAGGGATTTTCTCTGCCTCGTGATGACTGGGTGTTGTGTGCTGTCCTTAGGTTAGTTAGGTTTAAGGAGTTCTACGTTCTGGGCGACTGATGACCATAGATGTTAAGTCCCATAGTGCTCAGAGCCATTTGAACCAAGCCATCTAGGGTCCAAGCTGTATGGTCACGAGCCCATGAGAGGCGCTGAAGGCGATGTCATGCAAAGGCAGTAGCGTCTGTCACCTGCTGCCATGGACCCTTAACGTCTAATTTTGCCGCACTGCCCGAACGAATACGTTCGTCGAACGCCATACATTGCGTACTGCTGTTCCTTCAGTGATGCTTGTCTGTAAGCACTGACAACTCTAGACATACACTGCCGCTTTCGGTCGGTAAATTATGATTGTCGGCCACTAGGTCGTCTTTCGTGAGTGGTAACACTAGAAATTTGGTGTTCTCAGCATATCCTTGAGACTGGGGATCTCTGAATATTGAATTCCCTAACGATTTCCTAAATGGAAAGTCCCATGCATTTAGCTCCAACTACTATTCCGCTTTCAGAGCCTGTTAATTTGCGTCGTGCGGCCGTGATCAACTCAGAAACGTTTTCAGGTGACTCACCTGAGCGAATATGACAGCTCCATCAACGCATTACCCTTGTAGACCTTGTGTACGCCATACTATCGCCTTCTGTAAAAGAGCATTGCGCTATCTCATAATTTTGTCATCTCAGTGTATATAATGCATTTTGAGTATTTTGACGCTAAAGCTACAAACCTTAAAAATTACCAAGACTGACTAAATTTATTGCTACTGCGCAATAGCGGTCTGCTACGTTGACAAAACCAGAATCTACTGACCATCTATAGCTTCCGTCTTGCAGGAAGTACGCGAAACGTTGACGCATTACGTAATTCGACAAATTTTTCTCTGTAACTCTGATCCAAGGGAGTCATTAATAAATACTGAAGTTATTTTCAATGTAGTACTGAAACATTAATTATTAATTGCATTGTGCAGAACCGGTAAAGTCTTAGTGCGCTGTGTCGGGGTAAATGTGAATTTAAATATTTTATTATATCACAATATATTTTGTTTTGCTTTCCTTTCAGTGAATTAATCAATTTTAAATTCATATTTTGTTTTGCTTTCCTTTCAGTGAATTAATCATTTTTAAATTCATATTTTTTTTCTTTTCAATGTGATCACGCCCCTCATTTAGCCTAATCACTCCACTCCCCCCTAGATGGAAGGGGGACCGACAGGTTGAGAATCGCTTGCGTGAAGTGTAGAGTACTGTCCAAACTGGTTACTTGAAGTTACCTTTGCCAGTAACACGTCGCAGGCAGCGGCGGACGGGCCGGTGTATCGTACTCGTACTTCTGGAACAGCCTGTTCCGAAGTCCGCTACCTGAAATTTCACCGGATGAGCACAAATGTCCTCACATTCCATCTGCACTCAGATGACACTCCACACATCTACCGTAAACACCCGCTGGTCAGGGTGGCCGAGCGGTTCTAGGTGCTTCAGTCCGGAACCGCGCGACTGCTACGGTCGCAGGTTCGAATCCTGCCTCAGGCATGGATGTGTGTGATGTCCTTAGGTTAGTTAGGTTTAACTAGTTCTAAGTTCTAGGGGACTGATGACCTTAGAAGTTAAGTCTCATAGTGCTCAGAGCCATTTGAACCATTTTGAACCGAAACACCCCGCTGTCCCTCCACGGACGTTGACTCCATCCGCAGTGATCGCTGACAACTGGCTGGACACATACGAAATAGCCTTCCCTGATAGACTCCAAACACAAACTGACATTTTACTACCGACTGGGATAGATCTGAGTAGGCGCCGGAACTTGCCGAACACGGAGATGTACCCAGCGGTGGAATCTACTTTTTAAGACAGTTTATGTGGTAAAATAAGTTAAGGTCCTAGGTATCACACCCAGCGAGCATTCACCCTGATGGGCCCTCATTTGTGACTAATCGACGAGAAAAAGAAATAGGTATTTCACATGATGCTCTATAGCTTTAAAAAAGGAGCGTTATACATATTGGTTGTGCAGCGTAATGGTTAAGGTGAATTCCTCACATGTAAAAGGACGCGGGTTCGAACGTTTCAGTTACACAGATTTTTTTTCTTTTTAATTTTAAATGACTTTGATCGTTATTTTATTCAATTAATAGGTTTAAATAAAGTTATTTTTGTTTCTATTTTTTGTCACATCATTTTAAAAAACCATATTAACTTTTTGGACTTCTCTCATTTTCCCTTATATCATTCTGTTTCCACTTTGAATCTTTGTACATTTGAATTTAATTATTTTTATGTACCTGTCAAAATATTTATTATTTGAAAATGCTGATCTACCGGTTAGAAAACAAAAGACGAAATAATCTATTTGTATTGATAGTCTAATGATGTCAAAGTATTTTTCGTTACAAGGTGTACACTTTTTGGATGGTAATCTTCATACAGGCATTTAATAGAAATTCTTATCGCATTATGCACAAAATAACACAGATGAAGGTTTAAACGGAAGAATTGTGGGGGCGGGGGGGGGGGGGGGGCGGCGGAGGCAAACTGCTTGGTCATCGGTCCCTTGTTCCTATAAAACACGTCCACGAGGGAAGGAATAAGACGCAAGAAGTACAGAAGCGCAACAAATACTACAATGGACAAAATAGGACAAGAAAACAACAGAAACAAGTAGAAAGGATTGATACAAGAGAGCAGATGGCCGTGGCTGGCTGATCACGAGGAGACAAGCCGGCCACTCTCCAACACATTGAAACCTCCAGCCTAAAAGCACTAGGGTAGAGTGTAGGGGTTCTATTTTGGGGTAGAGGCCTATATTAAACATGAATAAAATATTGTTAATGTGACAGTGACGGCTAACTACCAATGATTACTGAATCAAAAGTGATATTGTAAATAACTTGTATTTATTGTAAATTATCTCACGATAGAAATTAGATCATATTGAACAAATCATGAATGAAAACAAATTAAACAAATTGTTCACTGTTGTTAGATATACTACACTGGTAAGATTGGCTCTCAGCTCTTAATGATAATTTGATGCGAATTTAGATTTAATTATGCCCCTGGACTAGCAAATGGTAAATGCGATCTGACTGCGTTCCTTTAATCTCTTTTGTGTCTGAAATAATACGCACTTCGGACACCACCACCAAGAAACAAACCAAACAACATGCAAAAAGACAAATAACCAATAAGGAATCGTAAGCAAAACTGCACGGATGCTCAGTGGATGGCAAGAACACGATCAAACAACTATTTCTGAACTTTACTGCCGCTGCTGCAAGTTTTGCAATACCGTCTACCAGCGTGCTGGCTCCGTCGATACTGCTGGGGCGACGACTGCAGCTGCGAAATCGCTGAATTAGGATAAGTCTCTCAAATATCTTGAGCAGAATAAACTACTCAGAAACTACTAATACCACAAGCGCTATATTTCCTCTAAATGGTATACAACGCTTTCAAGACTGGCTCAACAACCTTTAAGTTGCAGCCCAGTGTGTCTTATACTAACGTGCAATACCAGTATGATAACTCTGTGCACTGGTTGACTACGTTCAATGGTGACTGCCAGCCTATAAGGCGGAATCAACTACAATTATACTAGTAGTCAATGCAATGCCTATCGTGGACGCTGATGTCTTACTGCAGCTGCAGACTCTAGATCACACAGCACAGTATTCAGAATCTAAGTCCGTATCTCAGAGCTACCGAACTTTGCGACTGTCCGCTTTCACGGCACAAGACGCTCTCCAACCTGTCGCTCTCTGCACGATGCTCTTGCGCCAATCTTGCCGCCAAACTCTAATCAGTCAATCCCGACGCTGCAAAGGCCTCCCACATCTCCCTCGCGGAGTGATACAATTTCTCCACCTATCCAAAAATTTCTCTGTTCAAACAGCGGGCGTTGACCCTCAGCGTTTCCCGCACTTTCTTATGAACTGCCCAACCAGAGCTCAGCCCATTTGCCGCTAAAACAGCGCGCGACCGGGCGGCGCCAGCGCGTACGTTGGACGCTCTCTGTCTGCTCGACATTTCCCCTCTCTCTCTCTCTCACCTGGCACCCGGCGGCGTTCCTTTTGATGCTTGCAGGTCAGTGGCCGCCTCCCCTGGGACACCCGGCCCCTGCACAATGCTCTTCCGGCGCTGACCGGCCTTCGCCTCCCCGCCTCCACTGGCAAATCCACTTTGCTTACACCTACAGCATGCAACTAAATATTATCATTACCAAAGCCCGTATTATTTCAGGCATGTGTCTAATCATCACGTATCTCTCTCTCTAATCCACCTAATAAGACTAATTAACCATTATATGGGTTTAATTACTCCAAATATGCAGAATAATCTGCGAAATGAATATCACAAATGAAAGCCACCCTTAAGAGAATACAGACTGACGTAGGACATGTGCTGAAACTTAGATGGAATAATAAAACCCCTCTTACGCATCAAACATGAAACTAAATCAGCCAATGAAGCGTTGTCAGCTAAACCTAAGGGTAACGAGTCAGGTAACTGAAAGTGCCGTCGCGGGGCAGCAGAACGGGACAGTGCAACTGAATGTGGGCCACTGTCGACTGTCCACCGCACCGACACTGGGGTGGGTCTTCACGGCGCAGGAGGTAGCCGTGTGTCACCCAAGTGTGGCCAATGTGGAGCTGGCAGAGGACCACAGAGCCCTGCGAGAGGCCCGCTTGCAGTTTATGGTGCGCACCGAAATTAGGCCATTCGGTAACCCAAGTCCGGAAAACGATGCGGCGTAGTACCGCGTACTGGTCAGTTTCAGAGATGCCCATCTCCAGAAGAGGTTTCCGAGTAGCCTGTTTGGCCAGCCTGTCACCAACTTCATTGCCTTGGATTCCGACGTGTCCCAAGTTCCAGACAATCACCACTGAACGACCGGACAGTTTCAGGGTATGGATAGAGTACTGGATGATCGTTACGAAAGAATGGCGAGGGCAGTTGCTTATAAGCTGCTCAAGGGGCCACTACAGACAAGGAAGGGCTCCTCGGAGTATGAACAAATATGCTGAAGAGCACGAGCACCAACTCTTCAGTGAAAGGCAAGGAGCGCAGTTCAGTATGTCATGTGTGAGCATACGCAAAACCAACGTGACCATCAGCTATCGAGCCGTCGGTGTAAACTACTTCAAAGCCCCGGGACGCGTCAAGAATCGACAGGAAGTGACAGCGGAGAGCCTCAGGAGGAAATGAGTCCTTAGGGCCACGCGAAAGCCAGACGACGCTGCGGCGTAGGTATACACCATGGATTGTATGAGAATGGACCTGGATTAGAGGTGGTAGACGGAAGCACTCCAGTTCAGACAGAAGGGATTGGACGCGAATCACGATCGTAATTCCTGACCCGGGCCGCCGATGCGTGAGATGAACCACCGTGGTTGGGAAGAGTAGACGGTAATCTGGATACTCAGGAAAGCTACGGATGTGTGCGACATAACTGGCGAGCAGTTGTCAGTGCCTGATCTGCAATGGAGGGACCCCAGCCTCCATCAGTAGGCCGATCACCGGACTCGTCCTAAAAGATTCGGTCACCAGTCAAAACCCACAGTGGTGCACTGGGTTTAGTAACAGCAACGCTGAGGGCGCCGTCGAGCCATTAACGAGACTCCCACAGTCAAGGCGGGATTATACAAGGGCTTTGTAGAGCCGCAGCAGTGTTGAGTGATGTGCATCCCAGTTGGCAGCGGAGGGCATTGAGGTGCTGCCAGCACTTCCGGCTAAGGTGACAAAGATGAAGAAGCCAAGTCAATGGGGCATCAAAAATCAATCCTAAAAATCGATGTATCTCCACTACAGTCAGTAGATTGTCATCAAGGTAAAGTTCTGGTCCCAGATGAACGGTATGACACCGACAGAATTGCACGACACACGACTTCACGGATGAAAACTGGAAGCCGGGGGCTAGAGCCCACGACTGCACCTTTTGGATGTCTCTCTGTAGCCGCCGCACAGCGACACGAGTACTGGAGGAGCAGTAGGAAATGGAAAGTCTTCTGCATACAGAGAAGGTGCGATGGATGGTCCCACTGCTGCTACTACACCGTCGATGGCCACTAAAAATTGAGACACAATACTGAGCCCTGTGGGACCCCATTGTCCTGGATATGTGCGAACTACGGGTCGCACCAACTTGGGCAATGAAAGCACGGTGCGACAGGAAGTTTTAGATAAAAATCCGGAGCATGCCCCGGAGAATCCCTCATATAAAGTGGCAAGGCTATGATGTCGGCAGGTCGTGTCGTAAGCTTTTCTTGAATCAAAAAAGACGGCAATCAGGTGTTGGCGTCTGGAGAGGGCTGTTCTGATGGTAGACTCGAGGGACACTAGGTCATCAGCCCTGGCATGGAGCCAGTAGGCCCTGTGACTCCAGGAGCCAACACAACCGCCGACTCACCATACGTTCTAGCAGCTTACAAGGAAAAGAACGTTGGTGGGCCGATAGCTATCCACATCGAGCGAGTTTTTACTAGGTTTGAGCACTGGAAGGATTGTGCTCTCCCACCATGCCGACGGGAATACGCCTTCACTCCAGATGCGGTTGAAGATGAGGATATGTCGCTGGTAGTCCGACAAGAAATGTTTAATCGATCTGGCCCAGCAGCTGTGTCGGAGCAATGTGCAAGGATGCTGAGGAGTAAATGTAGCGTTATATGGTTCACTGTGGCGTACAGTGAACGAGAGGAGTTTCCCTTCTGTAAGCCGACTGAGGGTACGAAAGGCAGGGGGGGGGGGGAGAGGGGGGGGAAGTGGGGGAGGTTAATTCTCGAACGCAAAGGCCCAAACATAGTGCTCAGCAAAGTGCTAGGAAATTGCGTTTGCGTCGGTAGGTAACACTCCACTGATATAAATGGAAGATGAATTATATGTAAAACTAAATTCAAGCAAAATGAGCAACAGAAATAATGAATGCAGTAAGGGTAGGAAGAAAAATGAGAGCACACAGAAAGTTAATACAATGATAAAAATAAAGAAATACATTTAAACCAACAAACTGAATAAAAATAATGATCAAAGTCATTTTGACAAATACTGAAAAACAAAAAATTTTAACGTACCTGCTGAGATTCGAACTTTTTGCAAGAAGACTGTCCGTTAACCGTTACACAACGCAACCACCTGTAAAACATTCCTTTCTTAAAGCTGAGGAGCGTCATGCTAAATACCGAAATCTTTCTTCGTCGATAACTCGCAAACTAGGCCTTACCAGGATGAATGGCTGTAGGGTGTGATACCCACGACCTAAAGCTGTGGTGCACATGTCCACTGCAGTGGACAGCCGTTAATGGTGGCTTCTTTCGCCTTGTCAAACAGCGCTGAAGCTGCAAATGTACGCAGTCCCCCCCCCCCCCCCCCCCCCCCACCGCCAGCGGACACTCCCTACGGTTGCTTTGCTCTACGTGCATTTGCATCCTCAGGACTAGTTGAAAACGCCAAAGAACGACCATTAACAGCTGTCCACTGCATTGGACATGTACACCACAGTGTTCAAATGGCTCTGAGCACTATGGGACTAAACACCTGAGGTCATCAGTCCCCTAGAACTTAGAACTACTTAAACCTAACTAACCTAAGGACATCACACACATCCATGGTCAAGGCAGGATTCGAACCTAAGACCGTAGCGGTCGCGCGGCTCCAGACTGAAGCGCCTAGAACTGGTCGGCCACACCGGCCGGCACCACAGTGTTAACCTAGATCGCCGTATAGATGGTTTTAAAAAAATCTACCCCGAACGCTGTGAATCTTTCTGTGGACGTTTCCTTGTCGAACTATTTACCGTCCGAATTCCTTGGACAGAAGGAGCGCCGCGCTGTCTGTGGCGCCTTAGAACGGTTCACTCAGCTCACCCCTGTCGGAGGTTCGAGTCCTCCCTCGGGCATTGGTGTGTGTCTTGTCCATAGAATAAGTTAGTTTAAACTAGATTAGATAGTGTGTAAGCCTAGGCGCCGATGACCTCAGCAGTTTGGTCCCATAGGAACTTGCCACAAATTTTCAATTTTACAGAAGGAGCCAGTTTTTGATCTGCACTCATATCAGGTTGTAAATAAACGAACTGTGTCGTCACGCTTTCGGAACAGCAGAGCAGCTTCGACGAACAAGACAGAACACCACCATCGCTGTAGGCAGGTAGCAGCTGGTCTGCGCGCGAACTGACCTGGTTGCCGAAGACGCCGATGGAGACGGCGGTGGAGACCTCGTCGGGGCCGAACCAGACGGCGCCGATGCGCGCGGGCAGGCTGAGGATGAAGATCTGCGAGCCGCCGACGATGCTCTGGCCGGCAAAGCCCACCCAGAAGAGGTGGCGGCCCACCGAGAACACCTTCACCCAGGCGCCCAGCGCCGTGCCCAAGATGCCCGCCAGCAGGCACACGCGCAGGCCCTGCGGAACACAACGCGTGCTGAACACACCTCGCAAGTGTCTGTCTGTCTGTCTGTCTGTCTGTCTGTCTACTACCTGTGCCAATGTCGTGCAGGCCTGCTGCACGAGAATAACGTCAATTCTGACGGGACATCTGCAAATTAAACACTGCCGGATGGTATCGTAACTACACTACTGGCCATTAAAATTGCTACACAACGAAAATGACGTGCTACAGACGCGAAATTTAACCAACAGGAAGAAGATACTGTGATATGCAAATGATTTGCTTTTCAGAGCATTCACACAAGGTTGGCACCGGTGGCGACACCTACAACGTGCTGACATGAGGGAAATTTCCAACCGTTATCTCATACACAAACAGCAGTTGACCGGCGTTGCCTGGTGAAACGTTGTTGTGATGCATCCTGTAAGGAGGAGAAATGCGTATCATCACGTTTCCGACTTTGATAAAGGTCGGATTGTTGCCTATCGCGATTGCGGTTTATCGTATCGCGACATTGCTGCTCGCGATGGTCGAGATCCAGTGACTGTTAGCAGAACATGGAATCGGTGGGTTTAGGAGGGTAATACGGAACGCCGTGCTGGATCCCAACGGCCTCGTATCGCTAGCAGTCGAGATGACAGGCATCTTATCCGCATGGCTGTAATTGATCGTGCAGCCAACTCTCGATCCCTGAGTCAACAGATGGGGACGTTTGCAAGACAACAACCATCTGCACGAACAGTTCGACGACGTTTGCAGCAGCATGGAGTATCAGCTCGGAGACAATGGCTGTGGTTACCCTTGACGCTGCATCGCAGACAGGAGCGCCTGCGATGGTGTACTCCACGACGAACCAATGGCAAAACGTCATTTTTTTCTGATGAATCCAGGTTCTGTTTACAGCATCATGAACGTTGCATCCGTGTTTGGCGACATCACGGTGAACGCACATTGGAAGTGTGCATTAGTCATCGCCATACTGGCGTATCACCCGGCGTGATGCTATGGGGTGCCACTGGTTACACGTCTCTGTCACCTCTTGTCCGCATTGACGGCACTTTGAACAGTGGACGTTACATTTGAGATGTGTTACGACCCGTGGCTCTACCCTTCATTCGATCCCTGCGAAACCCTACATTTCAGCAGGATAATGCACGACCGCATGTTGCATGTCCTGTACGGGCCTTTCTGGATACAGAAAATGTTCGACTGCTGCCCTGGCCAGCACATTCTCCAGATCTTTCACCAATTGAAAACGTCTGGTCAATGGTGGCCAAGCAACTGGCTCGCCACAATACGCCAGTAACTTGTCTCGATGAACTGTGGTATCGTGTTGAAGCTCCATGGGCAGCTGTACCCATACACGCCACCCAAGTCTTATCAAGGCCGTTATTACGGCCAGAGGTGGTTGGTCTGGGTACAGATTTCTCAGGATCTATGCACCCAAATTGCGTGAAAATGTAATCACATGTCAGTTCTAGTATATATTTGTCCAATGAATACCCGTTTATCATCTGCATTTCTTCTTGGTGTAGCAATATTAATGGCCGGTAGTGTATAATAGGAGGCGCGGAACATGTTGCCTGTAGAATTAAAAACCAATCAAAGTTGTAAATTTTTACTTTTTGTTCATTCGATGACTGGTTTTGACCCGAGCAACTGGCTCGTCACAATACGGCAGTCACTACTCTTGATGAACTGTGGTATCGTGTTGAAGTTGCATGGGCAGCTGTACCTGTACACGCCATCCAAGCTCTGTTTGACTCAATGCCCAGGCGTACCACGGCCGTTATTACGGCCAGAGTTGGTTGTTCTGGGTACTGATTTCTCAGGATCTGTGCACCCAAATTGCGTGAAAATGTAATCACATGTCAGTTCTAGTATAATATATTTGTCGAATGAATACCCGTTTATCATCTGCATTTCTTCTTCGTGTAGCAATTTTAATGGCCAGTAGTGTATATAACAGCATGAACTAACACCGAAAAATCTCACATGTATGCTAACATTATCACACATTACTGACGCTTAAAAAACCGAAACGACGTAGATGGTACTGAGATAAGTAATTTAATATAGGACACATGGGGCCGCAAATGTCGGGAAAAGTCCCAAACCTCGATGAACAATGTAGAACATGTGACGTCATCACATCCGTAACTCGCCCCAAGTATAGGGGTTGTCTTTATACGAATGCATGCTGTCTGTTGTTTCGGAGAACAAGATGCATTCATACAACTGATACGTCTAGCTGGGCAATGTATCCACAGTCTTCAGTGCGGATGCACAGATACGTCCGACATTGTGTGCCAATCTCTGAGTAGCGAACTTTGAGGAAATGGACAGAGACTGCGGAGAAGTGGCGATCGATGGGAATGTAGATCGGCCTTAACTGAGTCGAGAGAGTCCGCGCCGTGTCCCGGACGGCGCAGTGGTTAACGCCTCTGATTAGTAAGCCGGAGATCCCGGGTTCGAATCCCGGCCCGGTACACCCTGTCACTCGTCGCCGCTGATTCGGTGCAATGTCCCGATGCAGCTGACAGAAGTGATCCCCTCCCTTTCATTTCTTTTCTCGCCCTCTCCACCTTCGCTTTACATATAAGGAGCTTGCCCGCCCTACCCTCGCACCCAAATACACACATCGCCCCTATACAGGGTGAAAAGTATTTAAACCGACAAACACTGGGAGGTTGTAGCGGACATCAAAACAAATATTTTTCCTTATGTCATTTTTTTCTATGAGGAGTATTTAAACCGGTAGAGGAAGATTTCTCTGGCGGCAAATTAATTAAACCAACAAACACTTTTCCCTTTTTTATGACCAAGAGACAACACATTAACACAACACAATTTCAATTACAGTAGATTTTCAAAAATGCCTCCATTGACACGTAAACAAAGGTTACACGGTCGGATCATGTTCTGTCTGACACGGGCAAAAACCCCAGGAGTATCCTGAATTGTTCCTGCTGCTGCTACTATCCGGGCAACTAGATCCTCTTCTGATACAACGGGAGTTGCGTAAACAAGGTTGCATCTCTCCTCACACAAAAAAGTCCAGAGGGGATATATCTGGGGATCGAGCAGGCCATGGTACAGGACCACCTCTGCCAATCCACCTTTCTGGGAACCGTCGGTCCAGGAATCGACGCACACGACGACTGAAATGTGCCGGCGCCCGTCATGTTGGAACCACATGTGTTGTCTTGCAGGGAGCGGGACGTCTTCCAGCAATTCTGGCAATGCTCTGGCGAGAAAATTGTAATAGTGCCTGCCATTTAACGGCCTAGGTAGCAGATACGGCCCAATTAAACAGTCCCCAACAACACCGACCCACACATTAACGAAGAACCGCACTTGATGAGCGCTAGTAACTGTGGCATGTGGGTTATCCTTACTCCAAACATGTTGAAGACTACATCACGCCCGAACGTTGATTCATCGGTAAACAACGCAGAAGATGGAAATGTAGGATGCATTTCACACTGTTCCAGGTACCAATGTGAAAACTGTGCTCTGGGTGGATAATCAACTGATTCCAGGTTGTGGACACGCTGTAAGTGAAATGAACGTAACAACTGCTCTCTAAGGACTGTTCTTACATTCGTCTGATTCGTCCCCATGTTACTTGCAATTGCACGAGTGCTGATTGAAGGATCCCGCTCCACATGCTGCAAGACAGCTTCCTCAAATTGCAGCGTTCTTAAAGTGCGACGGCGTCCCTGTCCAGGTAATATGCTAAATGACCCGGTCTCACGCAGACGGTGGTACACAGCAGCAAAGGTCGTATGATGCGGGATACGGCGATTAGGATATTGTTGTTGATAAACCCGCTGTGCAGCTCGGCCGTTGTGGTGCGCTACGTAGTACGCACCAACCGTATCAGTATACTCACTCCAGGCGTATCGCTCGACTAGTAAACAGAGACAATGCACTGCTACACTGACAGACAGCAGTTGCCTATAGTTGAAGAGCGTAATACGCCCTCTAATAACTAAAGATCGTAATACGGCCTCCACTGGTTTAAATAATCCTCATAGGAAAAAATGACATTAGGGGAAAATATTGGTTTTGATGTCCCCTACAACCTCCCAGAGTTTGTAGGTTTAAATACTTTTCACCCTGTAGGTTACTATGTTTTCCTTCTTCCACTTTGCGATGTCATACGCCAGTGCTTGCAGCAGTGGCAGTACAAGACTACGATGATTCCGTTTACATTTAATGAGCCTGCAGACACGCATCTCTTAGGGTTCACCTAATTCCAATGCGCTTCCAGCAATACGTATTTACACACAGATTTTCCCACAGCGTGTTTTACCTTCTTACGTATCGTCTGCCACTGTGGCTAGTCGAATGCGTGAAACAGGGATCCTGCGCACAAGTAATCACTGAAGGCAAAAAACGTATTGAGTGATGGTAACACAGTGATCAGGTACGCTGTGTTCTGAAATCATGGTTAATTGTCAGACAAGGTCCAACGTATGAAATTATTTCTACTTTGTTGCTAATTGTCTTATGGGTTCTTACGTTACACTTGAAAACAATATTCTATAAATACGTACAGTATCTTAAAATCATGTTTTTGCTTCGGGCATTGAAACAAACTCACTGCAATTTTTCCACTCATACTGTAATTTATTCAAGATGTTCCCGTCACATGAGGACGTTTATCATTAATCGCACCTTCCCAGGGTCTCTTACGTGCCGGTAATGCTGGACCCCTCCCGCGTGTAAGAGACCAAACAGCGGAAGCTGCTCTGGCGCGAGTGCAGTAGGACCCTGTAATGAGTACACCACAGGTTGCCGAACAGTTGGGTGTTTCGCAGTGAACAGTATAGCATGTGTAGAACGGAGAACGCACGAGAGGGTGCCGCAAGGCTGAAGTGCGCAAGTTGTACGTAAGCGATTATGTACCTCTGGTACTGAATTTCGTTGGTTGGTTGGTTGATTGATTTTGGCGGAAGGGACTAAACAGCTAGGTCATCGGTCCCATCGAATTTGGAATGGATGGGGAAGTAAGTCGGCCGTGCTCTTTCAGAGGACCATCCTGGCATTTCCTGAAGCGATTTACGGAAATCACGGAAAACCTAAATCGGAACTGCCGGACACGAGTTTGAGCCGTCGACCTCCTGAATGCGAGTGCAGTGTGCTAACCACTGCGTCACCTCGCTCGATATTGGATTTTGTGAATGGTTTCGTGCGCGACAGCAACAGCACCTTAAGTTTATTTTCGTGGTTATTCTCACTGACGAAGTGACGTTCGAAGAAGAAGGAATCTTCGACGCCAAAAGTAACGTTTACTGACTCGATGCTAATTCAAATCAAATGCACGAGCATGGCCGTCTAGACATATCTTAGGTTATTGAATGCGCAGGAATTTTAGGCAATCAAATAATGGGACTGTACATTTTACCTGATGATCTAAATGGCCATAATCAGTCTTTTTGAGTGGGCGGGGGTTGCCAGAGCTACTTGAAGATTTCTGCAGGAAATAAGAGCAAACATGTAGCTTCAGCAGGATGGATCTCCGCCATAGCGTGCCATCGCAACAAGATATTACTTAAATCAGGTGTATCGAGATAGGTGCATTGGTCGACGCGGACTAATTCGTTAGCCAGAAACATTGCCAGATTTAAACCCACTACCTTGTTTTCTTTTTTTTGGGGGGGGGGGGAGGGGGGGAGGGGGGCGTATGAAGGAGCTAGTTTGCAGGGCTCCAGTACAGTCCCATATGAGCCTCATCGCCCGTTTAGTTGTTACCGTTGCGGTGATCCAAACTACGGAGGGTCCCTTCGAGCTCGTGCATGAAGGGATGGTTCAAATGGCTCTGAGCACTATGGGACTTAACGTCTGAGGTCGTCAGTCCCCTATAACTTAGAACTACTTAAACCTAACTAACCTAAGGAAACCACACACATCCATGCCCGAGGCAAGATTCGAACCTGCGACCGTAGCGGTCGCGCGGTTCCAGAGTGAAGCGCCTAGAACCGCTCGACCACACCGGCCGGCCGTGAAGGGATAACAACATATTTCTATATTGGCATTTGAGCAAACGGTGCAAATTACTAACACTCTTTGTAAATGTGATCTATTATTGACGTAGAAATTAGTATTATCCTCTTAGTTGTAACGAAGCAACGTCTTTCTTATTTTCTGTTTCTTTCTTTTTGTCCGAACTTTTCTTGTTCGTAAATTTTATTTTGTAAAGATAAGGTATCCCAGAGTAAGAACAGTCTTGGCTGCGAAATTATTTAATATCAATGACTCGTTTCACCCTTTTGGGACATCATCAGTGTGTGTAAAAAGTAGCGGGATATATAACCCATCCGTCACGAGGCCATATAAAATGGAAAACAGACGCAACAGTAATTGTATATGTTATCCATCCGTCATAGAAACACAAACTGCAAGATGGATCGTTTTTGCACTGCAGTGGAGGAGTCACCTGATGTCCTTAAAGTCCACATTGTATTTTAATAGTTTCTATGATGATGGATTGCATGCCCAGTTACTGTGGAGTCCATTTTCCATTTTATATCTGATGATGTCTCACATGGATGAAACGCGTCATTGATATTAAGTAATTTCGCTGTCAGGATTGTTTTCATTCTAGAATAATTCGAAACTCGTTGCTGTAGCATCGTGCCACAGTGGAATGGAATAATTTTTAAAGAAAACGTAGGTCATTTACTGATAACGACTGAGGTCGGAAGCTCATTCTCATTTACTTGTGGCACAATACGGTAGGTTTTTGTTGTACTGTACTACACTTTGCAATAAACCAGGGGAGGCGGTGAGACCGGTAAATAAAATGATGTATTTTACTTCAATGTAAAGACAATTGTCTAACGCAATGGAAAAAAAAGCACTGCTTGCTAGACGCAAGAGTCGAACCGCGAGCCCCAGGCGCTAAAGCCGCGCTCGTAGGCCAAGACCCACACCGACGTCAATACTTGGGTTGGGATAATCAGGTGCAACGGCTCGATAGTCTCTACCGCTGCATGTGGAGCGAGGTACGTTATCTGGTGATGTCACATATTACACATTTGTCTCTCATTTCCCGACATCTGCTGCCCGATGTGTCTTACATTAAATTAATTATCTCAGTTTCATATATGTCGCTTCGGGGGTTAATAAGGTTGGTTGATTGATTGATTTGAGGAGAGGGGGGCGGAAGGGACCAAACAGCGAGGTCATGGGTCCTCGGATTAGGAATGTTGGGGAATGAAGTTGGCCGTGCTCTTTCACAAGGATCTATCCAGACATTTGCCTAGAGCGATTTAGGGAAATCACGGAAAACCTAAATCAGGAGGGCCTGACGCTGGTTTGAACCATCGTCCTCCCGAACGCGAGTCCAGTGTGGTAACCACTGCGCCACCTCGTTCGGTAAATTAATAAGAATCATCCTGTATGTAAGGTATGCCCAACTGAAAAGAAGACCTTCGCTGTAATGGCGTCGTATGCGATCCCACGAATATGTCTGCCGAGAGATGGTATGGTGGTACATTCCAGTTGCACAAGCAGCTTTAAAGGTTTCGTGGCAACTTCCTCATTTATGAAGAGTTGTTCTCACATTCCTAGCATGGTGGATTCCTCCCGATCAGCGCAAAAAGCAGTCTTCCAATTTCTTTGCGCCCAAGCATCTTACAGAGAAGTCTGCGAGAACGGGTGTTTGACTGACCCATCATTGCTCAAATTGTAGAATTTGATGAAACGTGGTGTCACCACATGGACTCTACCTTGCCGGCCGTTGTGGCCGAGCGGTTCTAGGCGCTTCAGTCTGGAACCGCGCCACCGCTACGGTCGCACGTTCGAATCCTCCCTCGTGGATGGATGTGTGTGATGTCCTTACGTTAGTTAGGTTTATGTAGTTCTAAGTTCTAGGGGACTGATGACCGCAGATGTTAAGTCCCATAGTGCTCAGAGCCATTTTTGACTCGACCTCCAAACGGATGAGCGTGAAGTGTCATCATGATTCCCCTTCTCCAAAAAAGGCCTACTCGGCCCCAGAGTCCGAAAGGCGACCCTCGGTTTCTTTTTCCACGAAGAGTGACATCTCCCCTTAGATTGGTTTCCAGTGGGTGCAACCGTTAACGCTAATCAATAATGCGACACATTGCCAAGGTTCAAACAGGACATCAAGAACAAGTGCAGAGGCAAACTCTCGAATGGGATAGTGCTTCCTCTGGACGATGCTAGCCCACATGGGTCCAAGACAACCCTGGAACTGCTTCAAAAATCTCGATGCCAGGTCCTAGAACATCCTCCTCACAGCCACGTGACTTTCATACCTTCGGCCCGTAAAACAATCTCTGAAATGTCAGAGGTTGTCTTGTGACAAGGAAGTGTAGGCGAACATGGAAAACTGGAACCGTCTTCAACCTAAGCGTTTCTCCACTGAAACGATGTATTTACCTCCTACGAACAAGGATCGGAGTATCATTGTCAATGGCACTTATGTATAGTTGTACTGTCCCACATTACAATATTTTTATTAAAATTTCTGTACATGTAACTGTAGTCTCTTTTTCATTTGGGCATACCTTCTACATATGAACAAAACTCAAACAAGATTAATGGAATATAGTCAAACTATAACAGGCGATTAAATGCCACTTTTAAGTGCTTCTTGTTATAATATTGTGTAAGTGCAGCGACATGAGCGAACGTGTTACTGTCATGTTAAATGATATAAAATGGCTTGAAAATTGTATTATTCTTTCAGTGTCTATTGTAACAGTTTAAGACATGATGTTATGCACAAGAGTCACATGAAAAGAGTAATATTAAATTTCTGTTTCACTACGTCTACTACTTATCTTTCATTTTATGTAATATCGAAGTTTCATAAAATTGATCGTCCACGTGCGAAAAGCATGGATGTTGCCACAGGATACATAAACATGGAGTGTTCTGCTAAAATCGTAGCTTGTGCTTTCACTGGAACCATGCAGTGAGGAAGTTAATGAGATACTCAATGAAGCTCTTCGACGTATCACGTTACATATCCCTTACTATCCAAATGTTCGTATATGTACAGAAGGTAAACATTCTACGTTGAGCTAGCTGTTCTAGCTTGTCTAGTAAAATTTCGGGGGAACTGCCGGATTTCTGTAACATGCTACTTTAATTTTATGCCTTCGTAATAGTCCACCTCTTTTAGCTGAAACATTTACAATTTTGAAGGCCTCAACCTCTTCCTTGGTCGTCATTTGTACGTCTTTAGAGCACTCTGAAGTTTATGATACGGATGCCCGTTTTTCAGGAACACACTTTGCAGATGCCCCAGTTCCGTTTTCAGGCTATCAGCATCTGAGATCGAATCGGCACGGTGGGTCAAGCTCTTTAAAACGCCTATCGTTTGTGCAGGATAGCGGCAACTAGCAGATTGTAAATAAAAGTCAGTGTGAATGGTCTTTCGAAACACTGGATGCCCCATTGTGTCATCGCTCTTACGTCGCACCAACATGTCTAAAAACGGCAAGCAACCGTCTTGCTCCGCCTCCATAGTAAATTATAATTTTTCATGTATGGAGCTCAGATGCTGACGAAATTCTGAAATTGTCCACACTATGAGGCCAAATTATAAAAGTGTCTTCAGCTACCGCCAAAAAAACTGTTGGTTTCATAATAGCTGAGTCCACTGCTCGCTCTTCAAATTCTTCCATGAGAAGGCTGGCCACTAGGGGAGACAAAGGACTCCCATGGCGACACAGTCAGCAGATAGTTCAAAAAATCCGTTGTTGAATAAAAAGTACGTGGGGGAAAGAGTATGCTTAAACAGCCCAGTAATGTCAGCCTCAAACCTCTTGCAATGAGATAAAATGAGTCCACAAAAGGCACATTGTAAAAAGCAAAACGACGTCAAAACTGACCAAAAAATCGCTGCTCTTGAGTTTGAGTGACTGGAGTCTGCTGACAAAGTCACTCGAATTTCTTGTATAATGTGGCCACTTGCCTAAAATAGGTGCTCGTAGTAAAGACGCCAAGTATTTGGCGAAATCATAGGGCGGCTACTCCAATATTGCTCACTATAGGACGTAGAGGCACACCTTTATGGATCTTGGACAGTCCATACAACCTACGTGGAACTGAACTATTCGGTCTCAGTCGCTTAATGGAGTCCTTTGCAAGAAAACTTTAGACAAAAGTTCTACTGTTTTTCGCATCACACGATTAGTAGGATCCTTATCGATATTGTGATTCGTGTTTCACACAACAAAGGTTTGATCTTTATTAATATAGTCCTCCTGTGGCATGAGGACTGTAGCATTACCCTATCTGAATTGAGTACTACCGCATCCACGGCTATTCATTAGTTATGTTGCTCTTCGATGGTGCGGCTCTCGTCAGCACACGGTAAGATTTCCGACCAATTATTTCTGCTGCCTCTGTTGTAAGACGTCGCACAACATCTTCGATGGAACTGTCAAAATCCACTAGTGAGCGATGTAGAAGCAAAATTAAGACCACTTGGCAATACGTACACAGTCACGTCACCTGTAGATTTCCGCGTCATGTTGATAACGGATCATCGAGTAGGAACTTCTTGTAGTACTCTTGTCTTTCTAGTGTTGTCAAAGTTTACATAATTTCTTAAGGGCAGAAACCTTATATTAGCAGATAAATGCTACTTATCTTGCTGTGGCTGTCCTGTGGTCTAGGGTGTTGGCTCCTGTTTATGCTTTCCAATTAATAGGTCCAAGGTTTACAGTTAAAGTCGATGAAATATTGCTGCTTTCTGACATCATCAACATTTATTCACACATACTTGACACTTTCTGCAACACCACTTGTTAAGTAAATGCATTGTGCAACATTTCAACACAAAGATCTTGATACTTATATTGATAAATCTCGGAAACAACAAACTATTACGGCGCTTTTGCCTCCAAAATTTCTGTAGGTACATAGCGTCCAGATAATTCTAGAACAGAATGTAGTACAAATGAATGTTATTATGACTGTCTTAAATAAAGTATATTTGAAAAGTAATTTCACATTATGTTTCCTGGAAATAATTATTTTATATAAAGATTTATGCGCCTAATAATAATGAAGGTAGCAAACTTTGACAATATGCAAACTATCAACTTCCTGTCTTTGAATAATTGTCGATTGAACTATCGATAGTAAACGTCAGAAAAGTTACAAATTAAAAGAATTTTGTTTACATGAAAACTAAAGCATAATAATATTAGTTTCACTGTAAAGTGGATTTTGACTCATTTAAATCAACAATTGTGATGAACAATTTTCATGGTTCAAGATCGATGTAGTTAAATGGATCGATATGAAGAATAAAATATTATCAGAAAAACGTTTTTGTGGCCAAATGTATGCAAAATTATCTTTAAATATCATATTTTCTTTCACTGATGCCGTGCGTGTAATGTGCACACTAACGCCTTGCGGACATGTTTACACGATCTTCTTCGCTTATGAAATTTGTTGTCAACAATTCATCTGAGCTAAAAAGTAACAGAGAAATTCACTAGTACATCACTAGTAGAAAAAATGATTTGCAATACCCTGTAATGAATCTGGTTCTGTACAGAAAGGCGAGAAATATGCACCTATAAGACCATTTGACGGTCTACCCATCGAAATAAAATGTCTAGTAGACATGCGTGCCGAATAAGTGTATTATGGACGGAAAAGACCCACTCTGTTTTGGTTACAAAATTTGGAAATTGCCGAGGAAGCAGACACTGTAGCACCGACGGCTGAAAAGAATTCTCAAATGACGACAGTCAAACGTTAGTAGAAATTCGTGCATCTGTAAAAAGAATGATGCGCGAAACATAACGACTGCCACCTTAGGAAAAGATCTTGCCGAGAACCGGAGAAAATTCTGGTCCTACATAAAATCACTAAGCGGTTCCATGGCTTCTATCCAGTCACTCGTTGACCAGTCTGGTGTGGCTATAAAAGAGAGCAGGAGGAAAGCCGAAGTTTTAAACCTCACTTTTAAGAAATCATTCACGCAGGAGGATCGGACAAACCTACAGTCGTTTGACATTATACAGACTCCGGTGTGGAGGATATAGCAATACGCATCGCCAGTGTAGAGAAGCAACTGAAAGGGTTGAATACAAATAAATCGTCAGGTGTGGACGAAATGTCATTTTAGTTTTACAAAGGGCACTCTATGGCATTGGCTCCTTACTTAACTTGCACTTAACGGGAATCCCTTGCCAGCACAAAGTCCCAAGCGAATGGAAAATAAAGCGCAGGTAACTCCTGTACGTAAGAAGTCTAAAAGAACGGATCCGCAGAATTACAGACCAATATCCTTAACATCAGTTCGCTGCAAAATCGTTGAACATATTCTCAGTTAGAATACAAGAAGTTTTCTTGAGAGCGAGAAGCTTATGTCCAAGAATCAGCACGGTTTTAGAAACTCAGGTTGCCCTTTTCTCACATGATATACTACGAACTACGGACGAAGAGCAACAGGCAGATTCCGTGGTGCTGGATTTCCTTAAAGCTTTTAACACGGTGTCCCACTGCACACTTTTAATGAAGGTACGAGCATACTGAATAGGTTCCTAAATATGCGAGTGGCTGGAAGACTTCTTAAGTAGTAGAAACTAGTAGGTAATTTCCAAGAATGATTGCCTATCGAAGTCGCTGCGTCCGAACGATGCATATCGAACGTGTGATCGTAAATCGAGCATGTGACTCCGGTGGCGGGCGTTGTGATCAGTTATTTGTGATCGCCATTTTTATCCGTTTTCCTCGTTCTTTTAGTTGCTCTAAATTACATACCTCCGCGAATTCTTGGTGAGTTGCTAGGGAAACCCAGACGATTTATGTCGTTAGTGAGTGGGATGTCTAGCGTTCTCGACGTTTCTTCGGCGGATTGTCTCACATGGAAGAATCTAATTCCTTGTTTATCCAGCGTATAAAATTGTTCGGCTTTTCGTCGCAAATATGGAGTACTACCGGACGAGGAAAGAAGGGACTGTGTAGACCGTGGTGGTGCGAAGTGTGTAAAACTTCGTAAGAGCAGTTTCTATGCTGAAATACCGTTACACTTTCATTGCGAACAGTGCGGAAAACGAACGAATATCAGGAAGAATACATGGTTCGACTCTCCCAAATTATCCATCCAGACCACCGTAATGGACTTTCACATGGCGACAACACCGACGACGAGTAAGGTAAGTCGTATCCTTTGTAATTGCAAGTATTTTTTTAACGCTCTTCTTTTGTTTTTAATGTAGTGACCAACGTAAACATACTCATAACGCCCGCCACCAGAGTCACATTATCGATTTACGACCGCAAGTTCGATGTGAATCATTTGGACCCCGCGACTTCGATAGGCAATCATTCTCGGAAATTACCAACTAGTACGTTATCCTCGACGGCAAGTGTTCAGCAGAGGCAAGGGTATTATCAGAATTGCCCCATGGATGTTCGTAGAACTGCTCTTATTCTGTATGTACATAAATAAGCTGAGGGACAAGGTGTGCAGTAATTTACGGATGTTTGCTAATGATGCAGTGGCGGACCGGAAGGTGGTTTTCATTGTAGGAGGATACAAGATGACTTAGACAAAGTTTCTAGTAGATGCGATGATTTGCAGCTTACTCTAAATGTAGACAAATGTAAATTTACGCAGACAAATTTAAGTTTATGCAGACGGGTAGGAGAAGCAAATCCGTAATGTTCGAATGTACCGTTATTACAGTACTGATCGACACTGTCGCGTCGCTAAAATATCTAGACGTGCGTTTCAAAGCGATATACAATGGAACCAGCACCCAACACTGGGTGTAGCCGCACCAGGTCGGATTAAAGGAAGACATCGAAGCAAACCAGATACATGCTGCTAGATTTGTTATCTGTAGGTCAAAAAAATTGTTCAAATGGCTCTGAGCACTATGGGACTTCACATCTGTGGTCATCAGTCCCCTAGAACTTAGAACTACTTAAACGTAACTAACCTAAGGACAACACACACATCCATGCCCGAGGCAGGATTCGAACTTGCGATCGTAGCGGTCTCGCGGTTCCAGACTGTAGCACCTAGAACCTAAGGCTACCCCGGCCTGCCTTATAGGTTCAGTCAGCAAGCGAGTATTACGGAGATGCTTCGCGAGCTCAAGTGGAAATCGCAGTAGGGAAGAAGACGTTCTTTTCGCGAAACTCTGTTGAGAAAATTTAGATAACCGGCATTCGAAGGTGACGGCAGAACGATTCCAATGCCGCCTACATACATTTCGCCTAATGATCACGAAGATAAGATACGAGAAATAAGATGGTTCAAATGGCTCTGAGCACTATGGGACTCAACTGCTGAGGTCATTAGTCCCCTAGAACTTAGAACTACTTAAACGTAACTAACCTAAGGACATCACAAACATCCATGCCCGAGGCAGGATTCGAACCTGCGACCGTAGCGGTCTTGCGGTTCCAGACTGCAGCGCCTTTAACCGCACGGCCACTTCGGCCGGCGAGAAATAAGAGCTGGTACGGAGGCATATAGACGGCTGTCTTTCTCCATATAATTTATAGTATTCCGATTTTCCTGTAATTACAAGATTTGTAAAATTTACTCTTCTGAAACAGGAAGTGCCTCTGATAGACCCTGATAAACAGTCTGTATGACTGGAGTTATATTCGTGGTAAGTTGATTTGGAAACCAGCGTGGAATTTTATCCGTATTGAACAAACGTACACGCTGTGAGAATTCATGTTTGATAATGGGCTAGCCGGCCGCCGTGACCGAGCGGTTCTAGGCGCTTCAGTCCGGAACCGTGCTGCTGCTACGGTTCGAATCCTGCCTCGGGCATGGATGTGTGTGATGTCCTTAGGTTAGTTAGGTTTACGTAGTTCTAAGTCTAGGGGACTAATGACCTCAGATGTTAAGTCCCATAGTGCTCAGGGTCATTTTTCATAATGGGCTACCGGCTGTTCTGCCGACTTCTTGTTTCCATAAAATTGAGAAGTGCATAAAATGGGAACAACAACCGGGAAAAAACACACGGAAGCGCACAGTTAATTGCGCCGGGAAGCATTGAGAGATCAGAATGTGTGTCATACGTCAAGCTGCAGTCGATTTCACACACGTGTTTTGGTTGGTACGCATTGGTGGAACGCTGATGTTTGTAGATGGCTTACCTTCTGCCTGCGATCGGTGCCCTATGTTCTTGCTACTTTTCACGGTTTTCTGTGCTGTCTGGGAATTGATACGTTCATGTTACGCACCAGTCGCCCCGTCTGAAACTGTCGCCGAGCAACGGCGTGGTCGACTGCAGAGACCCCCGTATTGTTGACAGCTGCGTCAAGTCGCGATATCCAATAAGGGGATCGACCACACGCCAATCGGATTTTTGTAATTTTCCAAGTTTATAGTCCATGAAGTCTTTGCCAAAGTAGTTCAATATAACGCTACAAAATTCTCGAGAAAATCGACTTCTAAGTTTTCCAGCCACGTTTAGTACACTAATATAAGGAGCAGTATAGCTCTGTGGTATGGAGCCCGCTCGCTGTTTGAGGGGCCTGAAAATTCTCTTCTCTCTCTGTTTCGGTAAGTGTTCGTCTCGCTGACATTTCTCATAGAAAACTGTGCTTCATTTTACTATTAAATTAGATCTTGTTAAATATTATTTTACCTATTGTTATGCAACCAACTTTGCATATTGGTTGACTGCCTTATCATTTTCATGATTTAATTTGCTCCAGTTTTGTGTGTCCTGCCCTTCCTTATATTAGAATTATAGTTATTGACTGTACTGCTAATTTTTAATAATTTATTGTACCCTGCAATGCAAACCGCTCCACTTGCTTGAACTGTTTGTTTTAAAATTGTGTACGTATTAACTGTCTTCTTTCTGTCTGTTCCACGAACAGTTGTGGATCCAATCTTCATAAGTTATGTATGTGTAAACTACGAATCATCTAATCTCCTACCACAAACTCTCATTATTGTAAATACTTACTTTTTTCATCTTTACTGTGATGATTATAATTTTCTTTTTTATGGATGTCTAGTGGTATAATAACGTACTTGTTGATGATGTTCGTAGCGAAACAAGCACTTAAACACTGAGCTGTTCATTTACGTCTCGACGACTTACAAAGAGACTCAACTGAATCTGAAATAGACTTTTAGACAGTCTGGAACCGCGCTACCGCTACAGTCGCAGGTTCGAATCCTGCCTCGGGCATGGATGTGTGTGATGTCCTTAGGTTAGTTAGGTTTAAGTAGTTCTAAGTTCTAGGGGACTGATGACCTCAGCAGTTAAGTCCCATAGTGCTCAGAGCCATTTGAACCATTTTTTAGACTTTTAGAAAACAGCAACCAGAAGATGGTTAAATGGCTCTGAGCTCTATGGGACTTAACTGCTGAGGCCATCAGCCCCCTAGAACTTGGAACTACTTAAACCTAACCAACCTAAGGACAACACACACATCCATGCCCGAGGCAGGATTCGAACTTGCGACCGTAGCGGTCGCGCGGTTCCAGACTGAAGCGCCTAGAACCGCTCGGCCACAACGGCCGGCCAACCAACCAGAAGACAATCAAAACTGATTCTTATCATAAAAATAAAAAGAACACACACAAAAAATGCGAAAGAAAGTTTTCAACAAAAAATGGTAACTAAATATATTGAAAATTATTCTCCTTGCTTTTTGTTACGTTTAATTAACAAATAAATTTTATATTGTTACATAAAAAAAGATGCTCTTTACTCCCTCCATTTTTTTCCTTTCTACGTATTTCCCTGCATCCGTCAGCCCTCTTTTCGTGCTACCGCGTTGACGTGCCAACGATACTTCCATAAGCAATTTAAGTTACTATAATAAACAAAAGATACAATATTAGTTCTTGGAAAAACCGATTTCAGTTTGAATTAATTTTTTAAACAAAAGTGGATTTTCTATGAGCATTTCTGTGAAGCGTAGGATACATAAAGCACACGAGACTAGCAATCACTAGGTCGAGTCTAATTTCGATCATAATTTTGTCTTTTTCCGTTCAGTTCGAATACCTACGTCATTCAAATACAAAATTCATCAGATTTATGTCAATTAATATATTCTATTGACTTTTTAAGGAAAGTACTCGTAGTTTTATTTTTAATTATATACTGTACACAAAATCCAATTTTCATTGCAAATAAAAATTCGTAATTGTTGATCTTTTATAAAAGACTGATAATCAAGACTACAATTTTTAAAAAATTGAAATTTAATTTAGTTAAAAATTACAAATTAGATCTATTTCTATCTTTTTGAATTTTACGCTTCAGGTAAATGCTCATGCAACATGCAAGTTTGCTTAAGAAATTTTTTCAGACGGGTTTCCAACCCAGGCCCCCCAGGCGACATGTAAGCACTCTACAACATAGCCACACTGCTTGCTGAAGGAAAACCACCTTCGTTCAACATATTAAAAATTGTGGGAATATTTCTGACTTGATTTTCTCAAGTTTCTTAAGAATTGCATGTAACTGCTTTACGAGAGGTATTTTGAGTTTTGAACCCGATGAACTTAAATAAAAAATATCAGGTTGCCTTGTGGTTTTTTGGAAGAGGATGTGCGGAAAATAATCAACACACAATTATGGAGATTATCTAACGGTAACAGCTGGGGCATAAACAGTCCTGGACGATCTAGGCAATACCCCCTAGGATAAGATGCCTCTGAAATTAAAAAAAAAAAAAAAAAAAAAAGAGAAAAAATTAAGAGGGGAAGGAAAAGTATATCTATTAGTCTAATTGATCGGCCAAGAGAAGTCTTTCGTTGTGTTAAAATAATGAAAGATTGCCATTTAAACCATTCTGATATAAAGATATGATAATTATAATTTACCTCTTTTACTGAGGTCAAAGATCAGCATTAGAGTAAGAAACTTCAGTCAGTTGAATATATAAAAGGAAAGGGAGATTTATTGACGTTATTAAGGCTCCGAAGAACGTAATTCCTACGAGTAAGGAATGTGACGAACAAACTGTAGCGTGATGGGATATCAGGGTATTAAGGCCCCATCGACGAGGTCATTATAGACGGAGCTTAAACTCGGGTAGGTGAAGGATAGGTGCTGAGGAAGTCTGTCGTATTCTTTTCGAAGGAACCATCCCGGCATTTGCCTCAAGCGATTTGGCGTAAACCACGCAAAAACTACGTCGGACAGAAATAGCTGTTATCAAAGTAGCATCCTCTCGACGAATGTTTCTATGTCTGTGAAATGTGGGCCACTGAATGTAAATTGTCTAACAATCGAATAACAGCAGCCGCGAAGCTCTTCGAGAAGCGTTGTTAAGAGGGCGAGATGCAGACAGATCCCGTTAAGGGGGCCTGTAGAAATAACTTGTGCTTGGCAACACTTATTCGCAAGTAAGTATCTGGCTAAGGAATGATGTATCGTACAGACGTTTACGTTGGAATACTGCCTGTGACTAAGCTCTCAAAAATAAAGCACAAAAGCTTTTCCAATAACATTTCCTCAAAACATTTCTCCTCTGTTCCCACCACAGCTAGTGTTGATAAAGGCTTTATTTTAAAGACTTTATTTCCGTAACACGTGTTGTTAAGGGGTGGGTTACTTTAGGCCAACCCTAAAAAATTAAAAAAGCAAAAATTGTTAATTGTTGTTGACTTTTACTCAGCATACTATTAAAAAAATGTTTATTTGTAACTAAGGTACTGAACCCAAAACTATTTAACATGAGATTCACTGCGGAAATTGGCATTTAGCACTAAGACGTAAACTTTTGGTTTAGGTTCAAATAAAAAATTTAAAACATTTATGGAATCTGGTAGAAGAATTCATTAAAAAAATAAATATATTTTTCAAAGTTTTAAAAGATAAAGTAATTGAAAAGATTACATATCTTCTAAAGTTGGGCATAGGTACTCGCGGGCTGACGTACGAGGACTGCACCCTTGGCAGCAGCGTCAGAAGCCTCGTTTCCTGGCAGACCGACGTGACCAGCGACCCACAGAAACATGACACAGGGTCCACGAAGAGTGAGCAAGTGACAATTTTCCTGGACCCGCTGCACTAAAGGATGAGCAGTATACAGCGCACATAGACTTTGGAGGGCACTGAGTGAGTCTGAGTAGAGGCCAACAATTGAAAAGGCTGTGTCGCTAGATGTACTCTGTGGCCTGATACAAGGCGAGGAGCTCGGCTGTAAATACTGAGGAGTGTGCCGGAAGCTGATATCGAAAGACACGGGTGCCAATGACGAAATCACACCTGACCCCATGGTCAGTCCAAGAGCCATCAGTGTAGACAAAGGCACTATTGCGAAGTTCCATGTGAAGGTCTTTAAACTAAAGGGGATAGACCTAGGCTGGAGTAGTGTCCTTATGAAGCGAATAAAGGCCAAGGTTAACATAGGGTGCTTCACGAAGCCAAGATGGTGAAGGGTTGACACCCACTGGGAGTATTGCAGGTATTGTGAAGTTAAGCCGCCGTAGAAAGTGGCGAAAGTGGACTCCAGGAAGTAACAGAGCAGAGGGACGAGCCCCAAACTGACGATCAAAGGTATCATCAAAGAAGGAGGCATAGGAGGAGTGGCCATGCATGGCAGAAAAACGGCATGCATTCCTGCTGAGGAGAAACTCACGGCGGTAGGACAGTGGTAGTTCAGCAGCTTCAGCATACAGACAGTCAACCGGACTGGTGTAAAAGGCGCCTGTGGCCGAACGGATGCCACGATGGTGGGTAGTGTTGCGACGGCGTAAGAGGGATGTGCGTGCAGACGCATAAACAAAACACCCATAGTCGAGTTGCGAATGACCAAGGGACCGGTACAAAGAAAGGAGAGTGGTTCGATCGGCACTCCGGGAAGTACCTCTGAGGACATATGGGAGATCGAGGGACCACGTACAGTGGGCTGCCAGGTGCGAAACATGGAAAGACCAAGAGTGTTTCCTATCGATCATCAGCCCCAGAAATTTCGTGGTTTCAATGAACGGAAGGGCAACAGGCCCAAGATGTAGAGACAGTGGGAGAAACCACTTGCGCCGCCAGAAATTCATACATACGGTTTTGTCAGGGGAAAATCAAAAGCCATTGTCGGTGATCCAGGAGTAAAGACGATCAAGACAATGTTGAAGACACCGCTCAGCGAGATGAGACAGGTCCGTGGAGAACTGCAATAGATAGTAAAATCGTCAACAAAAAGAGAGCCAGAGATGCCCGGTGGGAGACAGACCATTATAGAGTTTGTAACGCCGGAAATGCATATCCTCCTATTTCCATCTATTGTACTGTAAGTTTTTTCCTTATTTTGTTACCTGAATATATGACATTTCTGTGCCTTTATATATTGTAATTGTTTTACTATTTGTATATATATATATATATATATATATATATATATATATATATATATATATATATATATATATATATATATATATGCATTTATGTCGATGTATAATTGGTTTGTTTCGTAAATATTATTTGTATTTTTACGCTGGGTCTTGCCTAGGGAAAACTGCTATCGAACGATTACATCGATAGGTCGTGTGAAGAATCAAAGTGTGTAGGATCTTTGGTAGTGTTAACTCTGCCGCGTGGAGCGCGGTCAGGGCAGTTAGAGTCTGGCGGGAGTTGCGAGTGGAGCAGGTGTGTGGTGTGACGCTCCCGCGAGTTGCCGCGCTTTCAGGGTTTAGCAGCATGTAATTGCGCTCGACTTGCGATGATAGTTTCTGACATGGTGTCGCGGACGGGAAGCCTTAGCTGGCGCACATCAAGAGCCCGTTTCGTCTGGTGACCGTGTTGAGAAGAAGGCGCGCCAACATCCAGCTTCTGCAACAGCGACGGCCGACAATGAGTGACTGTCGCCACCTCCTCGATCGACGGCTTCAAACCTTCAATCAACTAACAAGGAAGACCAAAAGCACGTAAAGTTTCAGAACTGTATGGCAGACCTCAGCTTTTCACATTGTTCCATTTGCCTCGCAAAATTACAGCAACTTAGCATGAACCTTTGTTGCTCATTGTCCCAATTGCATTACCAAGCAGGGTCCCTTCCTTTTCCGAAATGAAACCGAGTGTCGTTGAAATTCAGACGCCAGCATTAAAGTACTATCATTGCATTTCATTACTTTAGTTTCAAAGTGCAGTTAAAGCATAGCTGGCTACAATAGTTAGATTACACAAGCACAAATTAAGAGTGCGAGTTTTGTTAGCATATTTTAGCTTACCTGTGACTGCAGCTCAGCTTGGTACGTACTAAATTTTACTATTGTTAATTATTCAGAATCATTTAATTCAAGTTCAAAGTTAAATCTCTTGTTTCTAAATTGCGTAGAATCAAGTTGCTTTTGAAATGATTATTGAGGTAGTCCAAGACTAACCGTATTCTGCTGGATTTCGATGTGCTTCAGAAAGAAAGCTCACTATTAACTTCAGTCACTAAATTAACTTTCGATTTTCCGGTTTTATTAATTCTTTTGCTAAATTAAGTCAGAGTGTAGCGAAATTTATTACTTCTGACAAACTTTCAGTTTTCACACTACACGTGTCAACCTTCAGTTGCCACGCTTCTAGTGCTAATTATATGTGTAATAACCTTTCTTTTTCAGTTACTATAGTAATTGTCCTTAGGACTGGCGACCGTGATTTCCCCCAAATCTCAAATATCTAATTACCGCTAGTTAATTGTTGACGTAACGGCCGCACATTTACTTTCTTTATTAACTTTACCCCTTTTCAAAATTAATTTCCACCAGTTTCATTTGCATTTTTCCTTTCATTTAGATGTAACCCTTTCCTCCCTCTTTACCGACAGATTAACTTCGGTGACGATTGCTTTCACAAATTTCCCATTAGGTACACGCGGTTTCATTTTTCACTGTCATTAAGGTCGATAAGTGAGGGGGAGGTTACAAGTTCATGGCGATAGCAAATAGGACGACGCTCAGGACGGAACCCTGAGGCACACCGTTTTCCTGGGTAAAGGTGTCAGACAAGGCAGAACCCACATACACCTTGAAAACTCGGTAATTTACAAATGCCAGAAGGAAACAGGGCAGGCGCCCCTGGAAGCTCCAAGTGTAAAAAGTATTGAGGATACCAGTTCTCCAGAAGGTGTCGTAGGCCTTCTCCAAATCGAAATACATGGCCACAGTCTGGGATTTCCGCAGAAATCCCTTCATGACATGGGTGGACAAAGTAACGAGGTGGTCAACTGCAGAACGCCGCGCTCGAAATCCACGCTGTGCATTCCTCAGTAAACTGCGAGACTCGAGCCACCATACCTGCCAGGCATGAATCATACCTTCCATCACCTTGCAAATGCAGCTGGTAAGAGAGATGGGGTGGTAGTTAGAAGGAAGGTTTTTTTCCTTACTGGGTGTAGGTATAGGTATGACAGTGGCTTCACGCCAGCGCCCGGTAAATGTGCCCTCTGCCCAGATGCGGCTGTATATGTGAAACGCCCTGCTAAACCCGCAGGACAGGACAGCTAGTTGGAATTGTGAAAAGGGGTCAAAATGAGCGACTGTCAGTTACCCTAGAACACATATAACTTTATTTATTTGACCAAACATTACGGTACAGATTCTTGAACTTAGTTATCGGCTGAATACGCCACACTATCTTATGCCTCAAGGGCACAACCACTTTAATTTTAAAAAACCGGCTAAAAGCCATTAACTCAACATTCAGACACCAAAAAGAATGTTTAGAAGTCAGAAGTCCTCACGTTAAGTAATTTCTATAATTTGGCTGAAGGCCCAAAAATCTAACACTTGAAAAGCAACCACCTCAATTTAAAGACGGCTGAAGGCCGATGATTTAAGACTCAAGGTAAAATTAAATTAAAAACACAAGGCAGAAGGCCTTATCTTCGATTAGGCTGAAGGCCCCAAGCAGTCCGATGCTCGAAAGACAAAGATCCTTAATTTAAAAACGGCTGAAGGCGCCTTGACTTAAAACACCACTAAAAACAATTCAACTCTGATTCAAAACCATCGGTTATGAGCCATACAAATACACACAACAGAAAATAAGAAAAGGCAGTCCAGCTAAAGGCGCTCGGAAGTTTCGAGGGTCGGCCAGCACTTGAAATACAAACGTTTATTTAGGTGACACAGGCAGCGGGCCCAACCATTCTCGATCCGACGACAACCCAACAACAGACAGTCAACCGACCCACCGACAAGGTAACTCGCGCTCCACTCGACCAGCACGCAACTGGGGGTTCAATGCAAAACGTAAAAGGGCATGGACGCCCACAACCAAGCATACATTAAGCTGTCGAACTACACACTGTGCTGGACAGCGACAACATGGTGAGGAAAGGACACTGCCTAAATTTACGTCAACGGCCAGGGCAGGTAACCGGAACGTTAACGGCCACGACGCAGAACTTTCCGCTGGTGCACTTCAATTGCAAATAACCAAATACAGTTAGACTCCACCGGACGGTGGCTAAACCAACTCGAACACACACGTTGTTGCTCGCGGGAACGTCCAAACAGCCAACAACGAGAACCAAACGGCACAATGTGAACAGTCTTGACTTGCTGGTAAATTAAATTCAAACTCAATTTTCGTGTCCCGGGTCGGTGAGCCACGGACCACATAGCAATGGGAAAAGCCCCACACACTCCGAAACTGCGTACAGATCGCCACTGGGCCGGGCCAAACTACGCCCCTCGCAGATTTCCTCGCTGCTCCACGCCAACCGACAGACTCCTCGCACACAGCACAGCTGGAAACTATAAGCACCAGACCAAAGACAGTACAAGGTGCGAATATCGATACACACCGCTGCTGCCTCTCACGGAGAGAGCGAACAACAGCATAATCACAATAACCGCGGGAAACCAAACACAATAGGAACCAAGGTTTAAACCAACCCATAACATGAGCCCATAACATGAGCCCAACACGGCTCAACATGTTAAGCAGAAAGTGCTTGTCCGCAAGAGAAAGGTGCTGCAACATCTGAATGTGGACGGCGTCTGTCCCTGGCGCGGAGCATCAGGATAAACAGAGTATGATCTAGCTCCCTCATAGTAAAGGTGGCATTGTAGCACTCACGATTCGGAGAAGATAAAGGTATCGCCAGAGCCGCCTCCTCTCGTTTCCGATGGAGGAAAGCAGGGTGATAGTGGGAAGAGCTCAAAACTTCCGCAAAATGGTGGCACAAGGTGTTGGAGATAGCAATAGGGTCCATGATGATATCGTCAGCTACTGTCAGGCAGGAAATGAGGGAATGGATCTATGTCCCAGAGAGCCGTTGGAGGTTGGCCCACACGACAGAGGAAGGGGTAGAACTGTCAAAAGAACTAGTAAATGAAATCCAGCTAGCTCTTTGCCATCCCGAACGACGCGACGACACTTTGCACGGATCTGTTTACAATGAATTCAGTTTTCCACCGTAGGATGGCGGTTACAAACGACGAGAGCACGTCTCCGTGCGCGAACTGCGTCGCGGCATGCCTCAGCCCACCAAGGGACTCGGACATGACGTGGTAAAGAGGAAGTGCGGGGAATGGAATGTTCTGCAGAAGTAAGGATAACGTTTTTGAGATATCCTACTTGGTCACCACAACGGGGGAATTCTTTTTCTGCTAAGGTCGCCAGGGAGGAGTAAAGCTGCCAGTCAGTCTTAGGAAGCTGCCATTTGGGCATTCACGCAGATGGGGTAGGAGCCTGCGAACGGGTAAGCTGAAGGATGTCTGCCGTGGTGACATCGAATGACAGAGGAACATAAATGGTACACAGGGAAAAAGTCAGGTGGGGAAGGAGAACGTGAACTGCAACAGCTTGAAGATGGGTTGTCAGGGAGATGGGTTCACTATGAATGTCATCTGTATGAGCAGCGAGATGCCCCATGAGATGGAATGCCGACCTCAGCGGGAAGGTCAAAACGAAGCGGTAGTAAATGTGAAAGCTCAAAGCAGTCATGAGGGCGCAATTTCGTTTCCTGAAGGCAGAGTTCATGGGGACGCTGCGATGCTAAAAGCAGCCGTAAATCCTCTTCGTGGGACCGAAGGCCGCGAACATTCCATTGGAGGAGAGTCACCATGAGGAAGAGATTTAGGGACGTCACTACGGTAGCTGCGAAGTGACAGCCGGGAAAGAGTCGCTACTACAGGGCACAAAAGCAGGAGGATCCTGCTCCATGGTGTCCACAGAACCATCAGCTTGCTTTTGCGGTCGGTCTTTCGAGTCCAACGCTGAAAAACGGTTGTTGGTTCACACCAGCGACACAGAGGCCGGCCAGGCTATCACATGGCGACACCATCGAAGAGGATCTTGGAGTTGACGAAGGAGAAGACAATTTGCCTTTGGTGGACTTCTTCGAGCATTTCCGGTTAGAGGGAGACATAGGTGTTGTTTGGGTTGAAGGACAAAGGAACTCTTCACAGGAGTACTTCTATCCTTTCTGACCTACCAGTTGTGTAGCTGGTGGCTTCGCCCCTTGCGAGAGTTTGACGGCTTGCTGCACAGCTGGATGGGGGGATGGCGATGCTACCTTGACACTGGCCGATTTCACAATCTCAGATCTGAATTGGAGGTCGCATGTCTGCGTGGTAATGTCCTTCATGGAGCGAGGGGTAACAAGAACAGAACAATAGAAACCAGACGGGAGGATGGAGGGTTTGCGACTAGCCAGTAACTTGCGACCGACTGGGTAAGGCATTTTTTTTCTTTACCCAGATCTCTTGAACAGCCCACTTATCAAGATACATGTGACAATTCCGAGAGGAGGCGGTATGGCTACCATTTTAGTTCACACAGCAGGGAGGAGGAGGTGGACAATCGCCCTCGTGCGCATCCCTATCACAGGTGACACATTTGGCTGGGTGTCGACAAGACGCTCTATTGTGATTGAAACGATGACACTGGTAGCAGCGCATCAGGCTCGGAATGTACGGCCGCACTGTGATAAGTTCATAGCCTGCTTCGATCTTGGACGAAAGTGCCACTCTATGAAAGGTGAGAAAGGGCACTAAGGCATTAAGAAGAAATCAACCTTTTTCATTACATGATAGACGGCAATGAAACCCTGATCAGAGAGGTAAGATTGGATTTCGGCCTCAGACCGTCGAGCAGACTGGTGCAAATTACACCATGAGAAGAATTCAAAGTTCTGTGGGTCTCGACATGAATAGGGTAACTCTGGAGAAGTTAGGCAGCAAGCAATTGTTGTGCTTGAGAATCAGAAGTGGTTTCCAAAAGCAAAGTGCCATTCTGTAAACGAGAGCAGGATTTTACAGGGCCAGCAACTGCATCTACACCTTTCAGAATAATAAATGGATTTACTGACCATCTTCAGTATGCGATACCACGAGGAACCGTTGTGCAACAGGAAGGGTCTTTGAATCATAACCTCATTACGTTTACTTTTTGTATACGTTGAGTGGGAAGATGATTGACTCAGCGCGAGGAAATCCCCATGATTGCCATCGTCTCCGTGGCGCGCTCCTTCCAACTGGGGGCCCCCTTCCCAAGTGGGCGCACCCACCTCAGGTGATAGTTCACACCTCAGGTCACACCTCCCGAACATCTGATAAAGGGACCAATCACCAATTTGGGAAGATTACACCTCAGTCAATCACCCCTGCCTGGGCCTAGCCTGTAGCAGGGAGTACGTGCCAACCCTACCTGTTGACCTGGGGCCGGGAATTGTATGTTACCCAGTCACCTGTTACGCGTCAGACGCGTGGGGCAGCCTTCAGGAGTGCACAGGGAGGAAGAAGTGAAGTGGACGAGAGGAGAAGGGAAACAAAGAAAGGAAAAGAGAGCGAAAAACAAAGGTGAGACTGTTCTTACGTCAGCAACAGAATGCAGAACATTCCTAATAACACCGAAGTCATGTTCCCCAGTGGAGGGGAAAAAGAATAGCAAGAGGGTAGACATGCAGCACGGAAGGGGAAAAAACGCTGCAAAGGCTGGGGCCCCATGGTAGCCAAGCATGAACCTCCCAAAGAGTGGCGAGCCCCCTGGGTGTACAGGACCTGGGGTGGACGTCATTAAACAAAGGCCTTTCTCGTTGCGGTAGGGATCTTCTCACGAAATTTCGATCTCCAGCTTTCTCCTCCGAATGCTATAATATCTTGACGTCGACCTACATAGTGAGAAATGATCATCAAAATAAGGTAAATCAGAGCTCACACGGAAAGATGCATGTGTTCGTTTTCTTCTGCGCGCTGTTCGAGAGTGGAGTAACGTAATTACTTTGACGGTGGTTCGATGAACTCTCTGATAGGCATTTTAGTATGATTTGCAGAATAGCAACTTAGATGTTGACCTAGAGAATCCTTGAAAAACACAAAAGCAACTGAAAAGAAAAGTGGAAAGACTGGAGTGAAAATGTTTTGTCGGTCATAGTGCTAAATAAAGAAAAAAGCGCGAACTCTTCGGCACTCCAATACCCACCACACAGACCGGCGTGACAACAAGATTACAGGCAGCCGTCGGAACGGACCATCATTTACGCGGATACGTTAGAACAGTTCGGTTCCCTGACTGTCAAATATGCTTAGAGTTGTCATGTGAAGCCGTGACGGCGATGTTCGTGTCAGTTATGGTGGTACGTATCTAAGGACAACAAAACACCCACTCCCCGAAAGGACAAGATCTGCAACCTGGCCGGGAATCGAACTCTGGCTCATTCCGTTAGCAGTCTCCCGCGCTGACCCAACAGCTATCGAAGCAGGCGCTCTCTGAGGTTGGTTAAGCTTCAAACTGTTATCAGGGCGTTTACAGCTTCCGATGGTGTCTCTAGCATTAGGAAACTAAACGTTGGGTACAGAACAGGCTTTGGACGCTAGTGTAATGCCCGCAAAACAGAAATCACGGATGACGCAAATGACAGCCCTTTAAAGTCTGCATTGTGTGATCACTGAAGTAACACGAGAACTTAGATCACTACGCACCGAGTTTCAATTGCAATTTACGTTTCCAAACAAATACTCAAACATATCTTCTTCGCTGAAGTTATCTATTTGTTCTTGTTTCGTCTTGCGCTAAAGTACTGAGTATTTCTAATTTCTGCTACCAGATACTTAAAAAAGTGACTGTTAGCAGAAATTACAAATAAATGATTATCCCACACAGTCACGGTTCACAAACAAAGCCATTATGGCCGAGAATAATAAAGTATTGAGTATTATTTCACATTATTCGAGGCTGATTAATATTTATTTTAATCTCTTTTTATTTTGAACGTAAAAAGATTGTCTTAGTAGTGAGATACGGAGACTCAAAAAAACAGTTTGATTTTGCATTTAATTAAAATGACGCTGGGGCAGTGTGTCATATTTATTACGAGCAGGGACAAATACCCGTTTCACGTATTGATAGACAAGTGAAAACTTGTTAAGATTATATTTCGCTTCACAGTTATTGCTAATATTTGTTTTACGGGCATTAGGTCGCAGTCCATGAAGCAACTGAGTATGTGCTTTCTGAATCGTTAAAGCCCATGTTGATGTCTCCAGCAACTGAAGAAGGAACGTTAGGCAGATAATTACGCCTTGGAACACCGCCTAATGCCCTTAAAATAAATAGCAGCAACAAGCCAAATTCCGACGGCGGTAGCCTGCGTTTTATGAGGTTTTTTCTTTTTTAATTTACCTCGCTCATTTCACTTCAAGATTCAAATGGGAGGAGAGCTGCCGGGAGTGGTGTAATGTGAGGGGTTAGTGGGATGTGTGGGGTTGGGTTGGGTTGTGTGGGGAAAGAGACCAAACAACTAGGTCATCGGTCTCATTGAATTAGGGAAGGACGGGGAAGGAAATCGGCAGTGCCATTTCTATCGAACCACCCCGGCATGTGCGTGGAGCGATTTAGGGAAATCACGGAAAACGTAAATCAGGATGTCCGGACGCGGGATTGAACCGTCGTCCTCCCAAATGCGAGCCCAGTGTACTAACCACTGCGCCACCTCGCTCGGTAGTGGGATGTGTGGCTGGCTGTATCAGTCGTACATGGTGTGGGATAGGGGTAGACGCGCAAGACGGGGAGGGGGCCCTGGACGTTATGTACTTGCACCTGCGCCGCCATGAGTATTTACAGCCCTGCCGCTACTCCAGCACTTTGACGACATTCCCTAAGAAAGAAAGTCATGTCGATATTTTCGACACTCTATACAATGTGAAAGTCTGAATAGTTTGACTTATATGTCATTTGATCGCTGCAACATCTGAGCAGACTGGCAGCCTTCAAGCGCGCGGATAAACACACGAACCGTACCTGCGTCAGATGTTTGCTTACAGTTGGTACATTGTCGTGGACGATACTGGGACCTCATCCCCTCTTCTGACGGCAGGACAATGGTTTCTGGCGCTGTTTTCCTGTTACTGTCTCATCGAGGGCCATACAAGTTACAGTTATTCAAAAAAATATCCATCTAATACTTGAGTTTATGTCTAATGGGGAACAGATAGTGAAAAATTGTCAGAACGAAGTGCAGCAGAGATACGGAGTTTTTTATTAATCGGTGAAAACGAGAATACAATAAAGAAACTTAGGTTTCTATTTACGTAAACGTAGTTAAACATTCAAAAGTAAACATATGCTATTTATGATGCAAAATAAGTATTCTCTGCAATACTGAAAATGATATTCTGAATATGTAATTTTACGGTTAGTAGGCCCACACTTCCTCTAAATGATCTTTTCCATTCTCCTTAGCACGAGTTTCACCAGAGATTCTGTTGTTTGCACTGTCATTTTACATCACTCCTCTAGGAGAGAGTTCTTTAGGTCATTTCTATTCGACTTCCGGTGTTTCCTCTTATTTTTGTCGAGAACATTCCACAGATTCGGTATTGGATTAGTGTCTGGGATTTCAGTGGTGTCGGCATCCAGCGGGGAGTGTTATACAACAGCCACAGCCTTACATCTAGAGCTGCATGTTTTGGACAATTTTCTTATTTCAAAATATAATCCTCCAGAGAAACCCAAATTATTCACACGTCTAGATAGATGTGCTTTTAGGATGTTTATGTAAAACTCGTGACCCATAGTTTCATCAATAAAATACAAATCCCTTACAACATTTGTACTCGTGCAGTTCCAGTCAAGTACTGAACCTACTCCCCGTTTAACTGAGACTCTTATTTTTCTCTCTTGAACTTCACAGTTCTTTTTTATCCACACTATTACTCGCTCATTTGACTTAACCCTAGAACACTGAAGGAGAGAAAATGTTACATTGTTAGTGACAATCAAAATTTTACTACTCCATATTTTGTTCAATCTCCTCCCACGAACCATGGACCTTGCCGTTGGTGAGGAGGCTTGCGTGCCTCAGCGATACAGATAGCCGTACCGTAGGTGCAACCACAGCGGAGGGGTATCTGTTGAGAGACCAGACAAACGTGTGGTTCCTGAAGAGGGGCAGCAGCCTTTTCAGTAGTTGCAGGGGCAACAGTCTGGATGATTGACTGATCGGGCCTTGTAACATTAACCAAAACGGCCTTGCTGCGCTGGTACTGTGAACGGCTGACAGCAAGGGGAAACTACAGCCGTAATTTTTCCCGAGGGCATACAGCTTTACTGTACGATTAATTGATGATGGCGTCCTCTTGGGTAAAATATTCCGGAGGTAAAATAGTCCCCTATTCGGATCTCCGGGCGGGGACTACTCAGGAGGACGTCGTTATCAGGAAAAAGAAAGCTGGCGTTCTACGGATCGGAGCGTGGAATGTCAGATCCCTTAATCGGGCAGGTAGGTTAGAAAATTTAAAAATGGAAATGGATAGGTTACAGTTATATATAGTGGGAATTAGTGACGTTCGGTGGCAGGAGGAACAAGACATCTGGTCAGGAGAATACAGGGTTATAAATACAAAATCAAATAGGGCTAATGCAGCAATGGTTTAATATTGAATAAAAAATAAGAGTGCGGGTAAGCTACTACATACAGCATAGTAAATGCATTATTGTGGCCAAGATAGATACGAAGCCCACGCCTAGCACAGTAGTGCAAGTTTATATGCCAACTACCTCCGCAGATGAAGAGATTGATGAAATGTATGCCGAGATGAAAGAAATTATTCAGATAGTGAAGGGAGACCAAAATTTAGTAGTCACAGGGGACTGGAATTCGATAGTAGTAAAAGGAAGACAAGGAAAAGGAAGACAAGGAAAAGGAAGACAAGGAAAAGGAAGACAAGGAAAAGGAAGACAAGGAAAAGGAAGACAAGGAAAAGGAAGACAAGGAAAAGGAAGACAAGGAAAAGGAAGACAAGGAAAAGGAAGACAAGGAAAAGGAAGACAAGGAAAAGGAAGACAAGGAAAAGGAAGACAAGGAAAAGGAAGACAAGGAAAAGGAAGACAAGGAAAAGGAAGACAAGGAAAAGGAAGACAAGGAAAAGGAAGACAAGGAAAAGGAAGACAAGGAAAAGGAAGACAAGGAAAAGGAAGACAAGGAAAAGGAAGACAAGGAAAAGGAAGACAAGGAAAAGGAAGACAAGGAAAAGGAAGACAAGGAAAAGGAAGACAAGGAAAAGGAAGACAAGGAAAAGGAAGACAAGGAAAAGGAAGACAAGGAAAAGGAAGACAAGGAAAAGGAAGACAAGGAAAAGGAAGACAAGGAAAAGGAAGACAAGGAAAAGGAAGACAAGGAAAAGGAAGACAAGGAAAAGGAAGACAAGGAAAAGGAAGACAAGGAAAAGGAAGACAAGGAAAAGGAAGACAAGGAAAAGGAAGACAAGGAAAAGTAGTAAATGAATATCGGCTGGGGATAAGGAATGAAAGAGCATAACTTAATCGTAGCTAACACTTGGTTCAAGAATTATAAAAGTAGGCTGTATACGTAGAAGAGCCCCAGAGACACTAGACGGTTTCAGATAGATTATATAATGTAAGACAGAGATTTAGGGAACAGGTTTTAAATTGTAACACAATTCCGGTGTCAGATGTGGACCCTGACCACAATCTATTGGTTGTGAACTGTAGATTAAAATTTAAGAAACTCCAAGAAGGTGCGAATGTAAGGACATGGGAGCTGGATAAAACGAAAGAACCGGAGGTTTTAGTGTGTTTCAGAGAGAGTATTAGGGAACAGTTGACGAGAACGGGGGAAAGAAATACAGTAAAAGAAAAATGAGTAGGTTTGAGAGATGAGATAGTGAATGCAGCAGACGATCAAGTAGGTAGGAAGACGACGGCTAGCAGAAATCCTTGGGTAACAAGCGATATTGAATATAATTGACGAAAGGAGAAAATATAAAAATGCAGTAAATGAAGCAGGCAAAAAGGAATAAAAATGAGATTAACAGGAAGTGCAAAATGGCTAAGCAGGGATGGATAGAGGACAAATGTAAGGGTGTAGAGGCATGTATCACTAGGGGGTCAGAGGGTCAGATACATACTGGTTAAAGGAAAATTAAAGAGACCTTTGGATAAAAGAGAACCACTTGAATGAATATGAAGAGCTCAGATGGAAAACTAGTTCTAAACAAAGAAGGGAAGCCAGAAAGGAGGAAGGAGTATACAGAGGGTCTATACAAGGGCGATGTACTTGAGGACAATATTATGGAAATGGAAGAGGATGTAGATGAAGATGAAATGGGAGATAAGATACTGCGTGAAGAGTTTGACAGAGCACTGAAAGACCTGAGTCGAAACAAGGCCCCGGGAGTAGACAACATTCCATTAGAACTACTGATGGCCTTGGGAGAGCCAGTCATGACAAAACTCTACCATCTGGTGAGCAAGATGTGTGAGACAGGCGAAATACCCACAGACTTCAAGAAGAATATAATAATTCCAAACCCAAAGAAAGCAGATGTTGACAGATGTGAAAATTACCGAACTATCAGTTTAATAAGTCACAGCTGCAAAATACTAACGCGAATTCTTTACAGACGAATGGAAAAACTGGTAGAAGCGGATCTCGGGGAAGATCAGTTTGGATTCCGTAGAAATGTTGGAACACGTGAGGCAATACTAACCTTACGACTTATCTTAGAAGAAAGATTAAGAAAAGGCAAACGGACGTTTCTAGCATTTGTAGACTTAGAGAAAGCTTTTGACAATGTTGACTGGAATACTCTCTTTCAAATTCTGAAGGTGGCAGGGGTAAAATACAGGGAGCGAAAGGCTATTTACAATTTGTACAGAAACCAGATGGCAGTTATAAGAGTCGAGGGGCATGAAAGGGAAGCAGTTGTTGGGAAAGGAGTGAGACAGGATTGAAGTGCGGTGGCAGGTTATAAAATTGTCTTCTCTGTACTGGTATGTCTGCCTTTGGTTTCTGCGATATCTTCAAAAGATTTTGCTTTTCGAAACAACCTGAATCGGAATTCTCTTCCTTCTTTTGTAGTTTCGCGACGTTTTCCACCCATATTACTTAAATACCACTCATAGCCTTCGAAAACTGAGGAAACTATTCGCTAAAGTAGATTTCGCACAATTGCACAAGGAGAGGGAGAGGAGTGTGTGTCAGTGCGGAAGCGTTGCTGGGAGCTTGTTTACTAGACGAATACTTGTTTGACATAAGCTGGGGCATGATTTTAAATAACATGGATTAGTTCGCAAACTAACCAAAATAAGAACCCAAACAGCGTTTTATTTTTAAATGTATAAATTATTGTTCGTTTCTTAGTTATAGTTTTATGATTGTACTTGTTATATTCTATAGGTTATGGTCAGAAGAATGCTCTCATGGTAGTAGTCTTTCATTGCCACAGGAAAACGTATACGGTTACAGAAAAAAAGTCGATGTCATATTTCGGCACCTACATACGTTGAGAATTACTCGCTTACGTCATAAGATTCGCCACACCTCTTCTATAGAATATCGAAATCCGTTGTGGATCAATTTGAGGTGGTTGGACTTCATTGCCTCACGCTGTGTACTGCTGTTGGTCTCTTATCGCTATGGTAGCGTCCGATAAAAAACATAAAAAATAAAAAATGGGAAATTAAGACCCAGAAGATGACCATTCAACTTGTGGCTGTGCAGAAACGGATTAGTTGTTGAACATTGTTTTTCTCTGCTACAGCAACATTAAAAAGCTTTTATCTGATAGTGTAAACAGACATAGGTTGGATTTATCTGCGGAGGTAAACAGTGGTAGATGGGATTTATCTGGGACAGTAAACAGACGTAGATTGGATTAGGATTTTCACATTCGCAGCCACGTGTTTCATGCTGATTACACACCTTAGAAAGAGAGTACTAGCTGCCCGGTCTGGTTTGCACGGATAGCAGTAGTTATTCATGGTCGGATGACTCTTCTGGAATAGCGGTGATAACTTACGTACACATACCTTCCACGTAAATCAGTACGTGTATTAGAGAAAATTGTAACAAAATCCCTGCAGTAGTTACTCGTGTTACCCATGACATACGGACAGAAAAACGTGGCGGGAGACTAAAATTCACCACAGTTCAACCAGCATGCACGAAAAATTTGTAAATTACGTACGCAAATCTTCCTCTCCTGTTTATATTTTAGTGAAAAACCCAATTATAGTCCCTACTGTAGCTCCTGAGACCATCATTCACATACAGACAGAAAAAGATAGCGGGCGGCTTCATGTTTTTACAACATGTATTGATATCACATTAACTTTAGCATTGCGTTAATATTTATTCACTTGGAGCAAACAAAATCTCGGATTAACAGATCTGAAGTAGAATGACCACATAAAACAAACAGAAGGAAAAGAGATGCAAGAGAAATTCTTGGGAAGACTCTTAAAGAAATGTAACTCATCTACGAAATTAGTGGTATACACTAATTTCGTAGATGAGTTATATTTCTTTGTCCAAGTTGGATTAATAGAAGAGAGAGACAAGATCCAAAGAAGATGGACGCTTTTAGCCACGGGATCGTTCAGTCGGTGCGAGAGAGTTACAGAAATACTCAAGCTCCAGTGGCAGACGCTGTGACAGGGACGTTGAAATTCCGATGGAAATTTCGTTCCGGGAAAAGTCGAGAAAATTCGATAACATGGGGCTAACACAGGGGTTACCAGTCATTCTTCCCACGCGCCATTCATTCATGAACGAAGCAGGGAAGGGGGGATCAGTTAGCGGTGCCAGAAGCACCCGTCACCATAAACTGTCAGGTGGCTTGCGGAGTGCTGTACTGTGTGGTTATAACTGAACTTCCGATACTTGAACCAGTGCAGATGGAAAACTATTTGTGGTGTGGGTACCCGGGCGCTGCAGGATTAATGTTGTTGGTAGTGTTAGTGCCATGATCTTTCGTCAGATTTCAGTACTGGTAAGATCACGTAGTGTTGAAACGCAAGCACCTGTGTACATTACAATTGCAGACAATCAGCATGGTTCTGGACAAGGCGAACAGCGCTTTACTCGTAAAACTGTTTTTTTTTTCAAATTAACAGTAATAGTGCTGCTCCTCTTTGTAATGTTACATATCCCTTACTATCAAAATGTTCGTAGATATACAGAAAGTGAAAATCCTACTACTCCAACTATTCTAGTGTTGTCAACGTTTATACAATTTCGTAAGGGTAGAAGCATATAAGCAGATAAACGTTTCTTATCTTGCTATGGCTGTCTCGATGTATAGGGTGTCGCTTCCTATTTTTACTTTCCAATTATTATGTCCAAAGCTTTTTGTTTCAGTAAAAGTAGCTAGAATACTGCTGCTTTTTGATATCAAGATTTATTAATAACTATCTGACACATTCTGCAACACCACTTGTTAAGCAAATGCATTGTGCAACATTTCAATTTTACACAAGGAACTTGATAGTTAAGTTGACCAATATCAACAACAACAAACTATCATAGCGGGCTTGGCGTCTAAGATTTTTTTAGTATTACATTCATAACTTCCAGACACTTCTAGAACAAGATGTAGTTCAAGTTAATTTGATGACTATCTTAATTGAAATTACTTTTCAGGCACAATTTACAGAACGTCTTTTGGAAATAATTATTTATATCAGGGTTTGTGCTTCTAATATTTAATAATGAAGGTTGCAAATTTAGAGAGTATAAAAACTATCATCTTCCTGTCTTTGAATAGTAGTCAACTGAAATACTGACGGTAAAATTCGAAAAATGTAAAATAAAAACAATTTTTTACAAGGAAACTGAAGTATAATAATATTAGTTTCACTGTAAAGTGATTTTCGACTCATGTAAGCTAACGATTGTTATTACTAATTCTCATGGGTTGGGGTTAGGTTGTTTGGGGGAAGAGACCAAACTGCGAGGTCATCGGTCTCATCGGATTAGGGAAGGACGGGTAAGGAAGTCAGCCGTGCCCTTTCAAAGAAACCATCCCGGCATGTGCCTGAAACGATTGAGGGAAATCACGGAAACCCTAAATCGGGATGGCCGGACGCGGGTTTGAACCGTCGTCCTCCCGAATGCGAGTCCAGTGTGCTAACCACTGCGCCACCTCGCTCGGTAAATTCTCATGTTCTTAAGATCGATGTTCCTAAATGGATCGATATGAAAAGTAAAATTATATTCTCAGAAAATAGTTTTTTGGTGATCATATATACGCAAAATTATTTTTAAGTGTGGAATATATAATTTGAAAATTAACTGAAGTCAGGCCGAAATTTATAGGGAATCGAAAATTTGTAAGGAGTCAAGATTTATTACATCTCCCCGAGTGTTGCCGCATTAAAGGAATGCGGGGACGTCCTTTTTTTCATACCGGGAATGAAGAATATGATTTCAAGTTAGAATTAACTTCCTATTTGTCAACTGCTCCAGGGAGAAACCGGCGTCCTATAGCGCCACAAATTGTTGAAAAATGTGCGATCTTCAAGTAGTGCACGACCTGTGTCACGACAACGGAATATTCCATGGTCCACCCTTCGAAAAGTGCTACGAACAGTTGTGGTATATCAAGCGCGGTTGCTAATTGTCGTTGATGCAGATGGTCGTCACATTGAGCAACGTTTGTAACATGGAACGTAAGCAAGGTACGCAACTGACCAATGTTACCCTCTGATGCTGAAAGTAAAATGTCTTTCTTTCAATGGTTTATTCGTTGCATCTCTTCCACATAGCCTTACCAATGTTTCCACAATGTTTCATTGCCCTACTGTCACTCGTTTTTCTTGGGGGCCCCGTCAGGTAGCCATAGTTTCATTATAACTACCTTGTTTGTACAAGTAGAGGAGACGTTAAATGTCATTTCTCCTGTGAAAGAAAAGTAAGTTCTGCGATGACAACTCCACGCGGTCGATCAGCTTTGAAGGTAACAAGACGAGTGTTGCAACAGTGAGAAGATAGACTGGCCATTGGCGCGCACGCGCAGAGCAGTGCAGCAGATTTTGCTGGAAGAAGCCAGGCGGCTACACGTGGCTTTGTCTGGGTGGTCCGGGGCTGCTCAAGCTTTGCTGTACCGCAGAAAGCGCCTTTGTGTAGCAGGTAGTCGGAAACCGTGGAGCCACAGGACCTAAGATGTGTATCGCAGCCGGAGCTGCGCTCGTGTGACACTCTGAGCAAGGGGACGCATCGACAGGGCACTCGATATCCCAGAGAGTATTCCACTGAATTAGCCTGTGGATTCCATGTTCACAGACTTTCACAAAAGGTTTCGATTCACCACAGCACCGTTAGCTACTAACAAAATAAATTTGTAAATAATACGGAAAAAAATTTTTTATGTGGGATCGAGAATGTGTAGATCGGTAGAAGTCTGACAGCCATCCACGGGGAACGAAGTAACTTCGGGCTTACTTCGTCATGGGATACGTGATTCAGGCTTTGCTCCTAATGTCTACTGTTATTATTTATTATTATTATTATTATTATTATTATTATTTCTTTTCTCAGACGTTATGTCTGGTTAAAAATGGAAAGTGACGCGACGCGGACCTCGATCAAGCTTGACTTCCTTTTAACTGTACGGTATATATTACATTGCATTTAGGAACTTTCGGGTAATTTAACATGTATCAATAATTACAGATTTCTGTAGTTGTATATATACGTTTGGATGTAGCTGTATTGCGTTGATGTACTGGTGGATATTGTGTGGTATGACTCCTGTATTTGATAGTATAATTGGTATAACGTCAACTTTATCCAGATGCCACATGTCCTTGACTTCCTCAGCCAGTTGGATGTATTTTTCAATTTTTTTCTCCTGTTTTCTTCTGTATATTTGTTGTATTGGTTATGGATATTTCGATTAGTTGTGTTAATTTCTTTTTATTGGTGAGTATGATGCCAGGTTTGTTATGTGGTGTTTTTTTATCTGTTATAATGGTTCTGTTCCCGTATAATTTGTATTCCTCATTCTCCAGTACATTTTGTGGGGCATGACTTTATGTGGGAACATGATGTTTTATTAGTTTATGTTGTATGGCAAGTTGTTGATGTATTATTTTTGCTACATTGTCATGTCTTCTAGGGTATTCTGTATCTGCTAGTGTTGTACATCAGCTTGTTATGTGATCTATTGTTTCTATTTGTTGTTTGCAAAGTCTGCATTTATATGTTGTGGTATTGGGATCTTTAATAATATGCTTGCTGTAATATCTGGTGTTTATTGTTTGATCCTGTATTGCAATCATGAATCCTTCCGTCTCACTGTATATATCGCCTTTTCTTAGCCATGTGTTGGATGCGTCTTGATCAATGTGTGGCTGCGTTAGATGATGCGGGTGCTTGCCATGTAGTGTTTTCTTTTTCCAATTTACTTTCTTCGTATCTGTTGATGTTATGTGATCTAAAGGGTTGTAGAAGTGGTTATGAAATTGCAGTGGTGTAGCCGATGTATTTATATGAGTGATTGCTTTATGTATTTTGCTAGTTTCTGCTCGTTCTAGAAAGAATTTTCTTAAATTGTCTACCTGTCCATAATGTAGGTTTTTTATGTCGATAAATCCCCTTCCTCCTTCCTTTCTGCTTAATGTGAATCTTTCTATTGCTGAATGTATGTGATGTATTCTATATTTGTGGCATTGTGATCGTGTAAGTGTATTGAGTGCTTCTAGGTCTGTGTTACTCCATTTCACTACTCCAAATGAGTAGGTCAATATTGGTATAGCATAGGTATTTATACTCGTAGCTTTTGTCTTGTTTCTTGCTGTCAATTCTGTTTTCAGTATTTTTGTTAGTCTTTGTCTATATTTTTCTTTTAGTTCTTCTTTAATATTTGTATTATCTATTCCTATTTTTTGTCTGTATCCTAGATATTTATAGGCATCTGTTTTTTCCATCGCTTCTATGCAGTCACTGTGGTTATCCAATATGTAATCTTCTTGTTTAGTGTGTTTTCCCTTGACTATGCTATTTTTCTTACATTTGTCTGTTCCAAAAGCCATATTTATATCATTGCTGAATACTTCTGTTATCTTTAGTAATTGGTTGAGTTGTTGATTTGTTGCTGCGAGTAGTTTTAGATCATCCATGTATAGCAAATGTGTGATTTTGTGTGGGTATGTTCCAGTGATATTGTATCCATAATTTGTATTATTTAGCATGTTGGATAGTGGGTTCAGAGCAAGGCAGAACCAGAAAGGACTTAATGAGTCTCCTTGGTATATTCCACGCTTAATCTGTATTGGCTGTGATGTGATATTATTTGAATTTGTTTGGATATTAAGTGTGGTTTTCCAATTTTTCATTACTATGTTTAGGAACTGTATCAATTTAGGATCTACTTTGTATATTTCCAATATTTGTAGTAACCATGAGTGGGGTACACTATCAAAAGCTTTTTGGTAATCAATGTATGCGTAGTGTAGCGACCTTTGTTTAGTTTTAGCTTGATATGTCACCTCTGTATCTATTATCAGTTGCTCTTCACATCCTCGTGCTCCTTTGCAGCAGCCTTTTTGTGCTTCATTTATAATTTTGTTCTGTGTTGAATGTGTCAATTTCTGTGTAATGACTGAAGTTAATATTTTGTAAATTGTTGGTAGGCATGTTACTGGGCGATATTTAGCTGGGTTTGCTGTGTCTGCTTGATCTTTATGTTTCAGATAAGTTATTCCATGTGTAAGTGTATCAGGGAATGTGTATGGGTCTGCAATGTAACTGTTAAATAATTTAGTTAGATGTGAATGTGTTGAGGTGAACTTCTTTAGCCAGAAATTTGCTATTTTATCTTTTCCAGGGGCTTTCCAATTGTGAGTAGAATTAATTGCTTGGGTGACTTCATGTTGCAAAATTATCACTTCAGGCATTTGTGGTATCATCTTGTATGTGTCTGTTTCTGCTTGTATCCACCGTGCATGCCTGTTATGTTGTACCGGGTTTGACCATATGTTGCTCCAGAAGTGTTCCATGTCTGTTATGTTTGGTGGATTGTCTATTTTAATGTGTGTGTTATCTGTTGTCTGGTAAAATTTCTTTTGGTTTGTGTTGAATGTTTGGTTTTGTTTCCTTCTATTTTCACTTTTTTTTGTATCTTCTAAGTCGTTTGGCCAATCCTTGTAATTTCTGTTCCTTTTCATCTAATTGCTCTATCGCTTCTTGTTGTGATATTTTACCTAACCTTTTTCGTTTTTTTTCTGACATTTCATTTCTTATAAATTGTGTTAGCTGTCCTATGTCTTTTCTCAGTTTTTCTATTCTGATCTGTAGCCTGTGTTGCCATGCTGGTTTTGTGGGTTTCTTCTGTGTGTTGGTTGGTTCTGATCTCTGCCTAGTGTGTATATTTAGTGTAGTGAGTGCTCCTATATAAACCAGTAGTTTTAACTCTTCCATAGTTGTGTTTTCTTTTATTCTGTTGTGTATGATTGTGTTGATAGTTTTTATTGTTGTTTCGACTTGTGGGTTATTTGGCGGTCTTTGCAAGAATGGTCTAATGTCTGTATTTGTGTCTTTGTATTCTATATATGTCAGGTGAAATTTTTCTTCTATATCTAACATGTGTGTCACTTCGTGTTCTATTTGTGCTTGTTCTGGTGGCTGTCTTAAGATTTCGTTTTCCTCTGATTGTTTAATTGGTGCGTGTTGTTCTTTGTTTGTTTGCTCTGGGATGTTTGAGTCCATTACTGTATTTTCTTCTTCTTCTTCTTCTGATTGCACATTATTTTGTTCCAGTATTTGTTGTACTTGTTGTTTGATGTTTTCTAATTCTGACTGGGGTATCCTGTTATTTTTGATTATTACACGGATCTGATCAGCTAGTCGTTGTTCTGTTAAAAATTTTAATTCTGGGTATCTGGTAATAAATGTTGTGTATACTTGTGATCTGTATCCAGTTGTGTTGGTTCCTAGGTTTGTTGCTTGGTAATAACAGAACATGAGGTGTCGATTAACTTCATCTGACCATCTCATCCTTTGTCTTTGTTTTCCTTCTAGGGTGGTTGCAGGAAGCATATCCTGCAAAACACCTCTATTTGGATTTAAATCATTTTCCAGTTGGCTAGCAGTGTCGTTACCATTGTGGGCGGGCATAGGGTTCAAGCGTCGTCCCCGACCATGACGGCGCTTGTCCGAGGCTTCTTTAGTTCTGTCCTGAACCAAGTAATGGTTCAAAAAATGGCTCTGAACACTATGGGACTAAACATCTATGGTCATCAGTCCCCTAGAACTTAGAACTACTTAAACCTAACTAACCTAAGGACAGCACACAACACCCAGCCATCACGAGGCAGAGAAAATCCCTGACCCCGCCGGGAATCGAACCCGGGAACCCGGGCGTGGGAAGCGAGAACGCTACCGCACGACCACGAGATGCGGGCCTGAACCAAGTAATCACAGTAAAAGGGGGGTTAGCCCTATTAGTGGTTTGTTCTTTTCGTCGCCTTTTACGACTGGCAGAACATACCGGAGGCCTATTCTTTTATTATTATTATAGCCATCGAGCACGTAAATGCTGAAATACTTGCCTTATCACACTCGGTACAGATTATATGTTTTGAAATGTAAGCAGTTCCAGTTTCTTGCAAAAGCCTTATTACTCTTCGATTCAGTGCATCATTAACTTCATCCGAGTATCACTAGTTAGACTGACTACGAATGCCATCAGCACGCATTCACACAAAGATTGTTTATTGGCTACAGCGATTCCGACACTTTATTCATTCTCAGCAGCCCATAATGTTTCTTAGCGTATGGCTGCGTCACAATACGGTGGAAATGAACATCTCTGCAGGACTAGATATTCTAATTTTGTACATCATTTCAAGCTGTTGGGTAGAAGTGACTATATGACTGCATCCTGCTTCACATTTTCACCTTTTGAACTCGGTCTCGTAATTATAACCCATTGACTCAGAACGTAGAAGACGATCATGACTACTTTTTAACGCAACTCAGTCTGTTATTTGGTAAGTTCAGTAAGTTACGAATTTCTGCCGTAATTAATTCCACGGATTTTGTGGTAAGTCCTGTAGAATGTTTCCTTAACATTGGGAAGTCAAATGAAGCCGTTTAACATGTTATCGTATCTTGCATACTGTTAAATGTCAGTCATACGCTATGGGATCCGTTCGAAAAGCTCCACAACATCCGTAATTTCGTGCCAATGGTGCGTTGGGGCGAAGTGCGGTTGGCATTCCTGTCTTTAATGTGTAACAAACGGAAGTTTCATCGTGTATGTACATTAGTTATTGTTCAGTGATGTATTGATAAGAACGTTGTGTCACACAGTCCGTAAATTTCAAGATGGCAGAGTTAGAGGAGCAACGAGTCTGTATTAAATTTTACGTGACACTTAAGAAAATCTTTTCAGAGTCCCACCAAATGATCAGGAGGCCTACGGTGGTGAGTGCTTAAGCCATACTCCGTGTTACGAACTGTTCATACGTTTTACAAATGGCAGGACAGAAATTAAAGATGACCCTAGTTCAGGACACCCTTCGACATCTACCGGCAACGCTCGTGTGAGGAACGTCAGTGAAATTGTGCGTGCCAATCGAAGACAGACTGCCCGAGAGACTGCAGAAGAATGTAACATTTCAGTTGGACCCCACCACGAAATTCTGACACAGCATCTTGGAATGCATCGTGTTGCCACCAAGTTCGACGCACGGCTCATTAGTCGGGGATCAGAAAGACCGCCGCCTCGCAATCTCTGAGCAGCTTTCGGATCGCGCAAATGAGAACGAGATGTTGAAGAAAATCATAACAGGTGATGACACGTGTGTCTACGGTTGTGATATTGGGAACAAGTTCAATCTTCGTAATGGGTCGGGAAAGGTTCTCCAAGACTAAAAAAGCTCGTCAGGTCATTTCAAATGTCAAAGCCAATCTGATAGCTTTCATTGACTTTGAAGGATTAGTTCATCATCAATTCTTGCCACAGGGACGAACTGTTAGTCGATGGTACTATCGGGACGTGTTGCGACGCCTGTGAGAAAATGCGAGGCGGCCTGAAACGTGGTGAGACAATTCATGGCTCTTGCATCACGATAACGCACCCGCGCATTTGTCTCTGTTGGCGCGTGACTCCTGCAGAAAAAACTGAAACTCTGTGCTGCCCCATCCACCGTACTGCACAGACCTGGCTCCTGCGGACTTTCTTATTTCCAAAGCTGGAAACCCCGTTGAACGGACAAGATTTGCAGCGATAGACGAGGTACAAGAATCGCGATCCTGCAAGAGGCGTACCAAGACTGCTTCCGGAAGTGAAAACGTCGTTGGCAGCTGTGTACTGATTGTGGGGGAGAGTATTTCGAAGGACAGAATGCACAGTAAGCGAAAGGTACGCGTAGAAAATTTTTATAGCCAGAGTTCCGGAAGAACAAAAAAAAATTGTTCAACTGGCTCTGAGCACTATGGGACTTAACTTCTGAGGTCATCAGTCCCCTAGAACTTAGAACTACTTAGATCTAACATCCATGCCCGAGGCAGGATTCGAACCTGCGACCGTAGCGGTCGCGCGGTTCCAGACTGTAGCGCCTAGAACCGCTAGGTCACTCCGGCCGGCTCGGAAGAACAGATCTCGTACATGATCAAAGTATCGGGACACATTCTAGTGGACATTTCAAAGGCGCGTGTCCAGTATTTGCCTTATGACGGCCTTAAATTTGTTTGGGGCTCTTTCAGTGCCAATGTCTGTCATGGAACGGCAGTCCATTTTCCCCTCATGTGCCGAAACCAAAGAAGGTTTTGATGCTGGACGCTGAGTTCTGGAGCGACGTCGGCGTCCTACCTCACCCCAGAGGTGTTCCATGGTGCAGTGGAGATCAGGTCGCCACCCCAGGGCAGCTCAATGTATTTCAGGAATGCTGTTGCCCACAAACAATGTGTTGCTTATGAGGAGCTGACTGACCACTGTAACCCATTTTCTTAAGCTCCCTGCGCCCAGTCACTGTGCTAGCTGCACTGCTGGAGCACTTTGGAACCTCGTGAGTGCTTCCTTCCGTTGACTTCATGCAGTGCTCTACAAGCGACCTTCGCAGTGCTCGACGGTCCCTGTCTCCCAGTTCGTAAGGTCTGTCAGGTCTCGGTTAAGCAGTTTTCGGCGCTCCCTGTTTCCACTTCACAATTACACCACCAAAGGTCGACTTGCACAGATTTAGGAGAGTCGACATGTCCCCTAATGGATTCGTTACTCAAGGGACATCCAATAATTCCTCCACGTCGGAAGTCGCTGAGCTCTCGTGGGCGACTCATTCTGTTAGTACTGCTTCTCTGCTGATAACCCTAAATGTGGCAAGAAATAGCTGTTAGAAATTACCGGATACTGGTGTGTAGCAGTTATTGTAATAACCTCTCATCTGTTACTGGGAGTTATTTTGATAACTGTCAGTACTGAGTGGCGCCATCTGTTTACCGACGTGAGTACTACGCTTTCGCGTCATCTGAGATCTGACCACGGATAACTGAAGAGAGCAGAGGGACGGACCATCTTTAAGATGTTCTATAAAACTGAACTCCACCCGGACAGGCCATGAAGGCCCAATTGTACCGACCGGCTGCCGTTATCATCCTCAGCCGACAGGCGTCACCGGATGCGGATATGAAGGGGGAAGTTGTCAGCACACCGCTCTCCCGGCCGTATGTCAGTTAAAGAGGCCGGAGCCGCTACTTCTCAGCCAAGTAGCTCCTCAGTTTGCCTCACAAGAGCTGAGTACACCCCGCTTGCCAACAGCGCTCGGCAGACGGGATGGTCACCCATCCAAGTGCTAGCCCAGAACGACAGCGCTTAACTTCGGTGATCTGACGGGAACCTATGTTACCGCTACGGCAAGGCCGTTGGCAAGGTGTTCTGTAGTTTATGGAAATAAATCTCAGACCACGGACGCCATATGTTTATCGTAGTGTGTGTCTCAGTTTCGGGCTATCTTACTACATAGAGCGCCCATAAGGAATTCCTGCCACTATGGAAATAACCGTCAACAGATGAGTATACGTCATTTTTCTGTGGCAGTTATAGCTGTTAGGCTGCGTGCCATCAATGTCAGTATATGATTAGATCTCCAATTGTTTTTCTGTGGCAGTTACTTTGGCTCGCAGTTCCTTTCCTCTGTGATTTAAGGGCTACCACTACAGGTAACCTCTGAGTCAATTGTAAGTAGGCTGTTTAGGTTTTTTTATTGGTAACGCCACCTCAGTATGAAAAACACCGGCTGTGCCGTGTGCAGTCTGTGGCTGCTTTTCATTGTTGTAATACTCAACCATTGTAGTGTTAGGCAGCTGGCTGTGAACAGCGTGTAACGTTGCGCAGTTGGAGGTGAGCCGCCAGCAGTGGTGGATGTGGGGAGAGAGATGGCGGAGTTTTGTAATTTGTCATGATATCAAGGTAAAATACATTGTTTGTTCTCTATTAATATCTTTCATTTGCTAACTATCCCTATCAGTAGTTAGTGCCTTCCATAGTTTGAATCTTTTATTTAGCTGGCAGTAGTGGCGCTCGCTGTATTGCAGTAGCTTGAGAGCGAAGATTTTTGTGAGGTAAGTGATTTGTGAGACGTATAGTTTAATGTTAGTCAGGGCCATTCTCTTGTAAAGATTATTGAAAGTCAGATTGCGTTGCGCTAACAAAATATTGTGTGTTGAAAGTCAGATCGCGTTGCGCTAAAAAATATTGTGCGTCAGTTTAAGCACAGTCATGTAAAATTATTCTAAGGGGAAGTTTCACAATAACTGGGTCCGGACTCCACCAAGTCGTATTTCCAAAGACGACAGATGCTGGCGTGGAACAAGTATTTTCGTAGTTCTGCGAAATTACCGCCAGACGTCAGGGGTTTCCACAGAGTTAATTTCAAATTAACTTCCCGATGAGGTAGAGACCTGAAACTTTCTACATATCTCGGGAACGTAGGGCAACGCAGTCCGTCGTAACTTCCTTTCTTGTGTTGCGTGCGGTGGAGGGTACTTTGTTTTTCTTTCTGATGTTTGGTAGAAATCGATTATAAACTGACTTCCGAATGATCAAGAGACTTGAAACTTTCATCATAGCTCAGAAAAGGACGACAGTTCAATATGAGCTTGCTTTCTTGTGTGGTGTGTAGTTGCGGGTAGTTTGTGGACCACTGCTATTCCCCCCATTTTCAGCTCCATACACGAATACTGGCGGCAAGAACGATTGCTGGCAAACGTCCATGTGACGTGGAATTTCTAATTTACTTCACGGTCTTTTCGTGATACGTGTGTAGTAGGAAGCAATATATTAGTTAACTCAGAGGAACAGAAACTGAAGCAAACCTGAAATTTGCCAAATGTCCCTGTCACAGTCTTATCAAAATGTTTGAAATCTATTGAATTTCACACACACAAGACTAAAAATCAGGAATTTTTTTAACTAAAAACTTTTTAATGTAACCCATTTTTAAAACGCACTGCAAAATATAAAATAAATTCTCTAGACGCTAAAGATTCCTAACTCCATACTGATAGTCCTGGAAACATGCGCTTGTGAATTTTTAATAGCTACGACAGGACTTTTAAAATTTCAAACGAAAGACCTGAGGCGTATGCAATATAATATACGTCCAAAGTTTTTTGTTTTAGTTTTACAAGTACTGTCAGCGTTAATAAAAAGAACAAGGACAAATTTTCAGGACTGTATGTATGGGGTTAGGAATTTACATGAAGCTAGAACAAATTGTTTCACACTTTTTAGGCCGGCCGCAGTGGCCGAGCGGTTCTAGGCGCTACAGTCTGGAACCGCGCGACCGCTACGGTCGCAGGTTTGAATCCTACCTCGGGCATGGATGTGTGTGATTTCCTTAGGTTGGTTAGGTTTAAGTAGTTCTAAGGTCTAGGGGACTGATGACTCAGATGTTAAGTCCCGTAGTGCTCAGAGCCATTTTATACCTTTTAGAAAGTTTTAAAACGATGTTATACACAATATTAAAGTAAGATTTACGCGACACACTCAAGGCTTGGAGAAATGTAATTAGTCAATCTCACACTAAAGAACTGCTGGAGACCACGTCGGTATCTGAGGAAACTTTGCAGATATCGAGCAGTTTTTTCAAATCTCACATAAAACTTTGTTACCTTTCTCTCAGTCCTCTCATATGGAATATTTTGTACTACAGTAAACGAATGTATCACGTCACGCTTACTTTTATTCTGAATTTCATGGCCCTACACTTGTTGCACTAAGTGAAAAGAACCAGAAATCAAACTTCGAATTTTGACTACAATATACGGCTTACACATTAGTGGATCTTGCGAAAGCACATTTAACTGTTAATAGTGCTGTGGCCAAATGTCGTCTAGTTTCTGTAACAGCTGCGAGAATTATATTTAACAGCGACCCATAATCAAGGTACACATTAAAAACTTTCTGAAGCTAGGATCGCGTAAATATTTCTTTATTTGCAAACAACCGTTTCCGACAGACTTTCCTGTAATTTCAGATCTTCGAAAATTTAGATTATAAAATGTGTTCATTTTGAGTTGGACCTCATGGCAAGTCGTCTTTTAGACAATAGTTGTTGACCGGTTGTTTCCAAATAAAGACATATTTATGCGATCTTGGCTTTAACAAGTAAAACAGATCGCTCCTAATTTTTCAGCATGAGAAAATTCAGTGAATATACATGTAACATGAAACGCCGATAATCCTTCAAACATCAAATGAAATGTAATGGGTAATTGATTAGCTATTCACCCGACGTTCCTGCCAGTTCTCTATACCCGCAGTTTTAATTACGCTGATAGACTGATGGATCCTACCTAGTTAGTTATTGAGCTATACCCTCGTGCTGCAATTCGGCAGCAAAAGTAAGTGAAAGTTATAAATAACTGTTAAAAGTAACTAGTATAAAAAATAAACGTAACCCTAATAACACATACTCCGAAACAACAGCTTGGTCCACAGCTAGACAACACCACTGTCGCTAACAGATGACCATATCCTTGGTATGAGGTACAGGAGTCTAAGCATTTCTGGACGCTGTTCCTCTTCATCCCGACTGGATGATTCATGACGTCCTTTCGTAACAGAAAGTCAACACCATTTACAAACATTCACCATGTTGGAGTAGCTTGAGTCGGCAACTTCTGTTAATCAGTGGAACGAAAAACCACTCCAAGCTGCAAATTTTTACTTTTTATTCATTCGATGACTAGTTTCGGCCCGAGACCCACTTTCAAACCATTATAACAAAGTCGAAAATGGCATTTCGGAATATGTAAAAAATGTGCAATGAACCTTTTCGGAAATGCCATTTTAGACTTTTTTATGATGATTTGAAAATGGGTCTCGGGTCAAAACCAGTCATCGAATGAACAAAAAGTAAAAATTTACAACTTTGATTGGTGTTTTATTCTACAGGCAACATGTTCCGCGCCTCCTGTTATACACTACCGGCCATTAATATTGCTACACCAAGAAGAAATGCAGATGATAAACGGGTATTCATTGGACAAATATATACTAGAACTGACATGTGATTACATTTTCACGCAATTTGGGTGCATAGATCCTGAGAAATCTGTACCCAGACCAACCACCTCTGGCCGTAATAACGGCCTTGATACGACTTGGGTGGCGTGTATGGGTACAGCTGCCCATGGAGCTTCAACACGATACCACAGTTCATCGAGACAAGTTACTGGCGTATTGTGGCGAGCCAGTTGCTTGGCCACCATTGACCAGACGTTTTCAATTGGTGAAAGATCTGGAGAATGTGCTGGCCAGGGCAGCAGTCGAACATTTTCTGTATCCAGAAAGGCCCGTACAGGACATGCAACATGCGGTCGTGCATTATCCTGCTGAAATGTAGGGTTTCGCAGGGATCGAATGAAGGGTAGAGCCACGGGTCGTAACACATCTGAAATGTAACGTCGACTGTTCAAAGTGCCGTCAATGCGAACAAGAGGTGACCGAGACGTCTAACCAGTGGCACCCCATATCATCACGTCGGGTGATACGCCAGTATGGCGATGACTAACACATGCTTCCAATGCCGGCCGGAGTGGCCGAGCGGTTAAAGGCGCTACAGTCTGGAACCGCACGACCGCTACGGTCGCAGGTTCGAATCCTGCCTCGGGCATGGATGTGTGTGATGTCCTTAGGTTAGTTAGGTTTAAGTAGTTCTAAGTTCTAGGGGACTTATGACCACAGCAGTTGAGTCCCATAGTGCTCAGAGCCATTTGAACCATGCTTCCAATGTGCGTTCACCGCGATGTCGCCAAACACGGATGCGACCATCATGTTGCTGTAAACACAACCTGGATTCATCCAAAAAAATGACGTTTTGCCATTCGTGCACCCAGATTCGTCGTTGAGTACACCATCGCAGGCGTTCCTGTCTGTGATGCAGCGTTAAGGGTAACCGCAGCCATGGTTTCCGAGCTGATCCATGCTGCTGCAAACGTCGTCGATCTGTTCGTGCAGATGGTTGTCTTGCAAACTTCCTCATCTGTTGACTCAGGAATCGATACGTGGCTGCACGATCCGTTACAGCCATGCGGATAAGATGCCTGTCATCTCGACTGCTAGTGATACGAGGCCGTTAGGATCCAGCACGGCGTTCCGTATTAGCCTCTTGAACCCACCGATTCCATATTCTGCTAACAGTCATTGGATCTCGGTCAACGCGAGCAGAAAAATCGCGATACGATAAACCGCAATCGCGGTAGGCTACAATCCAACCTCCATCAAAGTCGGAAACGTGATGGTACGCATTTCTCCTCCTTACACGAGGCATCACAACAACGTTTCACCAGGCAACGCCGGTCAACTGCTGTTTGTGTATGAGAAATCGGTTGGAAACTTTCCTCATGTCAGTACGTTGTAGGTGTCGCCATCGGCGCCAACCTTGTGTGAATGCTCTGAAAAGGTAATCATTTGCATATCAGAGCATCTTCTTCTTGTCGGTTTAATTTCGCGTCTGTAACGCATCATCTTCGTGGTGTTGCAATTTTAATGGCCAGGATTGTACTTGCGGTGCTACCTCTCGTGAGATGTGTGCTCAATCCCTCATTACGTGGGAGATAAAAACTCGAACGAAATGCTGTCACTTTGTAATGAACCACCGTAGAACTCGGGTCCCTTATACCAGAATGTTCAGAAAAATTTCACTGAACGACCCCCGAAGTTCAGTCAGTGGAGCTCTGCAGCAGACTCGAGGGTCGGTGGCTGGTTTGGAGGGAGAGCACGCCCCCCCTCTGTCCGCCGCTCCTGAAGCCTGACCGATCGCGCCCACATTCCTGGGCCGTGAGGCGGCTATCTGCGACGTCAGCCGCTTCCGCATCCGCTGATACGGCGCTGCCGAGGCTGCGACCGGCGAACTCAGTTGGAAGAGCCGTCTTATCCCGAGGGCGCTCAGCATAGCTTACAAGTGGAGCATCTGACATGCGAGACACCGGTTTTGGTCAAGTTTTGCAGGGCGTTCTGTACCGAAAATAAAGAGACACGTGTTTCAGCATTTTGCTACACACTTCCTAACTTTGAAAATAATTATCAAAGGTGATGAAGAAAAATCGTATTTTCAGTGTTACACTCCAAAAGATCGCCTAAAAACAAACATTTTTAATTAATATAATTTGGTGATTATAAAGAATCCGCCTCGATTGCAAATTGAAACCGGATGTTTATCTAGGTTTCGTCGCGAATAGCCACGCCTTCTTCGGAACACACTAAAACTACAAACTGCCTAAAGAGGCATGGTCCAACATTAATACAGAACGCCCAAAAGATCAAAAGACTCGCATAAAATGTAAAATAAACGGTACGTGTGTACCATGTCGATAGCTGTACTTAGCTCAAACGTCAGAAGCGTATTTCCCCACCCCAGTCATCGTTCGGTGGGCCGTGGGCTCTCAGGGAAACTCGAGGTAAACTCTAAGTAAACTCTAAGTAAACTCGAGGCGGATTCTTTATAACCATTAAATTATTCACGATTGCTGACGCGCTGCAATCTTAACAGTTCTCAATATAATATGGGGTCCAACGTTGATAACATTCGAGTTATTAACGTTTTTATGATTTCCTGGTGTAGTTTGGCTACCCTCATTCTGCGTGTCTAGCAGAGCGAAGTCACCAGTCGGACGGTCGAAGCATGAGACTACCAAACTGCTGCTTTGTGCTCGATTCTTAGTCATGGCTTTCTTTCGATATTTTTTTCGGCGTATCTGATAGTATACTGACAATGGAATACATTTCATTTCTTTACTTGATGTAAAATATCGGGAGGTGAGATTAATAATCGAAAAAATATAAATAATGTCCTGACAGTTTTTTTCATCGTGATACAGTAACGCGCTAGATGGTATTTTCGGCTTGCACCGTGAAAGGGATGCCACCGGAATGCACGCCTCTTTGTCGGTCGTGTGACGTTTACTTTTTCTGACAGGTAAAGGATTTCATTGCGCGACTTCAAAATCTTGCTACATTACAGTGGAGTGTAGAATTAAGAGATAGAGGGATATCGTTAAGATTCATGCGTTACTCTATAACCAGTTGTCCACAGCTGTCCACAGCTGCTTTTCTACACTTTGTTTGTATCACAAGTGATATTTGTTAGATCTGTTTTTAGCAAAGTGAATCACAAATGTTTTCTACGAATAATGTCCCGGAAAACAAGTGTCAATGCGGCGAAATTTCGTTCGTGTGCTGTGGACGGTGTGAGAACTAGTTTACGTTTGACATGCTTCTGCGATAAGTTTGACAGCGCTGATTGCAAAAACCCTAGCGAATGGACGATCAGTTAGGATTACGCAGTAATATACTATGTGTATTTTTGTACTACGTATCACGATGAAAAATAACTATGAACACATTATGAAACACAGGGTAGCCCAGTTACACGTTTCAGAGTAATTATTTCCGGAACAAAAACAGATATCGAAAAACGACTTTCACTGGAATGAATGTAAGACAGGAGCTAATGAAAATAAACACTATCAGACAATCTAAAACGTAATCAAATATTTGTTTCAATACAAATATTTTTCTTGTGCAATCAAAAACACGAAAAATCACAAAACTAATGGCGCAGGTTACATCGCAATACGCTAGTTACATTCAGAGAAATAGCAAAGCGGAGTTGACGCTTAAAATAAACGAAACTTGCCGCTGTTGCACATTTCGAGATGCAAGCGTGAATACCACGTTGCTCATAACAGCAATGCGACTGACGTACGTAATCTTAATTGTTTCGGGAGCCGAAAGTAGTAATAGGGCTTTCTGCCACAAACCCTGGTACTTGGTTATCACGCTTGCAACTCGGGACGTGCAACAGCAGCGCGTTTCGTTCATTTCAAGCGTCAGTTTCGGTTTGCAATTTCTCCGGAGGTAATTTTCGTACTGCGATGCAACCAACGCAGTTCTTTGTGATTTTTCTTGTTACTGATTGCATAAGAAATAATACGGGGTATCTATTTAAAAAAAAGCGTAACTTGTTGAAACTTTTATTTGCTTACGTTTTAGAATGTTTCATAGTATTTACTTTTATGAGCTCCTGCCTTACTCTCATACCTGTGAAAGTCTTTTTCCAGTATCTGTTGTTTGGCCAGAGATATTTCCGCTGAATTGTTTAAGTGGGCCACTTCTCGATATTTTAGTTCAGAAAAAGGGAAGGAAACTTGTTTCGATTATCAGAATATTATCAGATGCACCGAAAAAAAACCTAACGAAAAAAATGCCACGAACAAGAATCTAACACGGACCAGCGGTCTGGTGGATTGATTCCCTGACTGCACGACCACTGGCCTCACTCTTTTGGACACACTGAATGACTCACACCCAAGGTACAGCGTACGTAAAAAACACAAAAACTGTAACAACTCTAACGTTATCAAGTTTCGAATCCATCTTATATTAACAAAAAATGTTCGTTTTTAGACGATCTCTCGATGTAAAGTATTGAAAACACGATTTTCCATCATCAAATTTGACCTTTTTCTTTTTTTTCCAAAACTAGGAGTGTCTAGCAAAAAGACGAAATACGTCTCTCTCTATTTTCTGTATATAAAGTCCTTGCAAAATTTGATCAAAATCGGTGATCCGTATGTCAGAACCTCCCCTTGTTCGACCGTCATGTAGTTTGTCAAAGTTGTACATAAGTTCGAAATTTAGCGCGGACTTCAGTGCAAGATGCTTTCACTTGTTTCCACAACGAAACTCTGTCTCGATCTCTGGCAGAAAACCGAAAGAAATTTTGGTCGTATGCAAATTACACCAGCAACAAGACGGAGGAGCAATACCTTCGCTGTGCAATAGCTGTGGTAATGTTGCTTATGAGAGTGCCACTAAAAGGGAGTTACTAAACACGGTTTTCCGAAGTTCCTTCACCAAAGAAAAAGAAAATATCACAGAATTTGTATCCAGAAGAGCTGCAATAATGAGTAGCTTAGAAGTAGATGCCCCATGTGTAGGGAAGCTACTTAAGTCCTATGAAGGCAAGTGTTCCGGTATAGATTGTACAGGGTGGTGGTAATTAAACTTCAGCTGCCCGAGAGGGCCGCCATGAAAACCGAGGGATCAAAGGACGATGAACCTTTGTGGAAATATTTGTACGGACACGCGGAAGAGAAATAACGACTAAACCACTGAAATAAATACAATTTGATTTCCATGCGATAGAGTAACATTTGTTAATTGCGTACCATATACGTCCCAGGCTACAAACGTTAATCAGTGTGACGACCACGTGCATACAATACATCCTGAAACCGTAGAGAGTGCTCTACTGCTGGCCGAAACATCTCAAGTGGCATGTTTACTACCTCCTCCGCTAGGCTCATCTTCATCCTCCAACGTTGTTAGTGTCCTGTTGATAAAATCTGTCCTTCAGATAACTCCACAGCCAGAAATAACTTGCTTCAAACCTGGTGATCTAGATGGCCACGCTAATGGTTCGGTTTTCTCCAAAAGCGTTACGAAATAACGAAGTGATGTCTCGAGATGAAACTCCATTGTGCATCAAAACACGTGAGTCAAAAGCACCTCTCTTCCTTAGAGCAGGGCTCACACGTTGGACAAGCAGTTCGCAGTGACGTATGGCCCTCACGGTGCATGTCCTTGGTCCTGGGGCTTACGAGTTCCTCCTACGTCGCCGTACCAGCAAGGGCCATTACGGCAACTCATGACACCAAAACTACTAACAAGGCAAATCCTGCAGCACTCAGTCTGAACATAATGCCTATGAAGTTGCGTCCCCACAGACACTCATGCTCAATTAAGGATGATTGCATAATGTGGTGCCACACAACGTGGCACTACACGAAACTGGGCTAATAGCATAGGCACATAGGGAACACACACGACACAGATCTGTAAGTCCACGGTATTTGCGATAAGTTGATAAAACCGTCCCGAAACACATGTGCTACAAAACGCCACTGTTTCCTGCGCATGTACCCCGACATCAATATGGGATATGATCACCATGTACACGTACACAGGCCGCACAACGGGTTGGCATACTCTGGATCAGGTGGCCGAGCAGCTGCTGGGGTATAGTCTCCTATTCTTGCACAAGTGCCTGTCGGAGCTCCTGAAGTGTCGTAGGGGTTTGGAGACGTGCATTGATACGTCGACCGAGAGCATTCCAGACGTGCTCGATGGGGTTTAGGTCTGGAGAACAGGCAGGCTACTCTATTCGCCTGATATCTTCTGTTTCAAGATACTCCTCCACGACGGCAGCTCCGTGGGGACGTGCGTTATCATCCAACAGGAGGAAGGTGGGACCCCGGTGCACCCCTGAAAAGGCGTCCATACTGGTGCAAAATGATGTCCGATACACCTGACCTGTTACAGTTCCTCTGTCAAATACATACAGTGGTGTACGTACAACAATCATAATCCCACCCCACACCATAAAACTACGACCTCCATTCAGGTCGCTTTCAAGGACATTAAGGGGTTGGTATCTGGTTCCTGGTTCACGACAGATGAAAAACCGACGAGAATAACTGTTCAGACTATACCTGGACTCGTCCGTGAACATAGACTGGGACCTCTGTTCCAATGACAATGTACTGTGTTCTTGACACCAGGCTTTACGGGATCTCATGTGACCAGCGGTCAGTGGAATGCACCTTGCAGGTCTCTGGGCGAATAAACCATGTCTGTTCAGTCGTCTGTAGACTGTGTGTCTGGAGGCAACTGTTCCAGTGGCTGCGGTAAGGTCCCAAGCAAGGCTACCTGCAGTACTCCGTGGCCATCTGCGGGCACTGATGGCGAGATATCGGTCTTTTTGTGGTGTTGTACACTGTGGACGTCCTGTACTGTAACGGTTGGACAAGTTTCCTTTCTGCTGGAATCGTTCCCATAATCTTGAGATCACACTTTGTGACACACGGAGGGCCCGTGCTACGACCTGCTGTGTGAGACCAGCCTCCAGTCGCCCTAGTATTCTACCCCTCATAACGTCATTAATATGTGTTCTTTGAGCCATTTTCAACACACAGTCATTATCAGCACGTCTGAAAACGTCTGCACACTTACTCGCTGCACCGTACTCTGACATGCACCAACACACATCTCTGCGTAGGTGGACTGCTGCCAGCGCCACCGTGCGACGACCGCAGGTCAAATGCACCACATGGTCAGACCTCCGAGGTGATTTAAACCCGCAAACCGCCCACCAGAGCATTGTTTCACCATGTATCAACATTATCCTTAATTTATGAGCAAGAGTGTAGTTTTCCTTCTGCACTGCGCCAAGTAGCGAAAGTTCAATTGTAACGGCCGTGTGAATCAATTAAGTTTCTTTCAGAGTATGCTGATACACAGCAATGTGCAGCAAACTGCAATTTTCCTGATTCTTTTTCCTCTAAACGAGACCATGTTTACAAAAGGGGGTGTGTTGGACAGTAGGAATAGCTACTTACACGATCACAACCCAGACGCACTGGTATGTCGCTCCTATCAATATGCGTTCGCTCTGCATTTGCCGGATGGTGTTTCAGCAATCATGTTATTCGAACTCACGTACTTCCCGATGAACTGAAAGAGGTCTTATACAAAACGCTCCTCCAACATGTACTCACACCCTTCCTAGAATAATAAGCGTCACTGAGAATTCAAATAGCTTATGTTGCTCCAGCATGACGGAGCATCAGCTCACTTTGCACTCGATGTTAGGGGCCGCTTTGACGCATGGTTTTGAGAACAATGGATTGGTCTGGATTACTGTGTGTTCTATGTTTTGTTGATAGCATACGACAGGCTTTTCGCTATTGTGTACGAATCTTCAATGCAACAGAAGTAATTCAAGTAACAAACCAAATAAATGTAATTTGGTGAGTGCTCTGTAACGATCCACCGGTAACAAGATTCTTTAGTATCAAAGTACTCAGAAAACCTCCGAAATTTTGTCGATGGACATCGAATTCACCCTGCAGATTGTGGGGAAAGTAAGTTCATAAAATTATTCCTTCACTGTCAGAGTTCTAGTGATCGAGGCTCGATAACATCGTCATCCTCATGGACCGAGAGAGTGCTCTTGAAAATTTATAGCTTTAGAAATGGGAGAGCCGACACAAATGTATCCAGTAACTGTGTATTGAGAGCGAATCCAGCATTTCAGCTTGGGAATTGGTAGGACGCGTGCCGCATGTTAGCATTTCTGAATACTAACCTTACTACACCGAAGACAAAAACGCCTGACAATTTTCTCTCTTTTACACAACATTCCTTAACGGATCTTGGTCTCCTCAACTACCAGCCTTCACGATGTCTGTTCTCGTGTTTCCCTCATTCATCCACGGATATCCATTTTGGTAAGATCAGAAAAGAGACCATCCACGCATATCGCACGTCTTCGGCTTTGCTTCTGGTGGAATGCGGCCTTCGTTATTCTCATAGTCATCCCCTCATCCTTAATGCCCCCCACATTTCCTAACGAGCGTGTTCTCTCATATCTGATAAATCTCTCCTCATTGCCAAGTCATACACGGGAAAAACATAGTGAAATACTGAGATATATTAGCCTACGTAAGTTAGCCTTGCCTGTGCTGCCACGCCGTACTTTTGCTGTCACTTTTCGTTCTCCACTCTAAGAAACAGAGCGGTCTGTTTTAGATCCGGTCCATTATAGCGTTGAGGCTCTTTTCAGCCAGTTGCTGGTAAGGAGGCAGAGAGAGTTCCCAATCGGCAGTAAATGGGAGGCGTTTATCAGATTCGCCATGTAACTGACAACCAAGAAAAACCTCCCAAAACAATGATCGGAACCGGGAGATTGCAGCTATTTTAGTTAATTTGTGGGACAATGCTATCTACAGCCTCCGAAAGAAATTAGAAATACGCGTACTATTAGCCGTTATGCCTAATTCATTCCTTCTGTAATTGTTTCCAAAGCGAGAAAACCTACTTTTCACTTTACAAGAACCGTATTCGAAGTGTACAATTTATTTTGGTACACGTTCCAGCTCTAATGGCGTGTTTAACAGCAATATTAAGTCACCGTTGCAAAATACGAACACTTTATCTATAAAAGAAAAGACCCACTGGTACAGATTTATCTGAGTGAACATAAGTAGGGGTTTAGGAGAACTGAATGTCACGCGAGGCAATAATAACCGTATGGGTTGGAAAAAAAGTAGAAGACAAATTTATTTGTATAGCAAAAAAAAAAGGTTCAAATGGCTCTGAGCACTATGGGACTCAACTGCTGTGGTCATAAGTCCCCTAGAACTTAGAACTACTTAAACCTAACTAACCTAAGGACATCACACACATCCATGCCCGAGGCAGGATTCGAACCTGCGACCGTAGCGGTCGCACGGTTCCGGACTGCGCGCCTAGAACCGCGAGACCACCGCGGCCGGCATTTGTATAGCATCCCTAGATGTAGATAAAGCTTTGGATAATGCTGAATGGGATACGCCCTTTGAAGTTCTGAAGGTATTAAGAATAAAACGATGGGAGTGACAAGTTATCTACAACTTGTACGGAAAACAGACTGCTGTTTTAAAAGTAGGAAGGATGTGGAAGGGATGTTGTAATTGAGGAGTGAGATGGCGCCGTAGCCTGTACATTGATCAAGCAGTAAACGAAAACGACCAAAAGTCTGGAAACGAAACTGAAGCACATGAAGAAGAAACAAAAACTTTAACGTTTGCCAAAGACGTATAATTCTCGCAGAATCATAAAAGGATTTGGAAGTTCAGTGAAACGGAATGGATTGTATCTTCAAAAGAGGCTATAAAATGTATAGCAATCGAAATAAAACGAGAGTAACGGAATGATGTCGTATTAAACCATGTGATATTGAGGGAACTAGATTAGGTATTCACGAGGGCTGTTGATAAAATGACGATATTATTCAAAACGTTTCGATATACGTAAGAAATTCTCTGTCCCCCGATATATCGATTCGAAATGGCAATATCGAGTGCCGATATTTTTATTTTATATAATATACTATATTTTTTCGCAATTTTCGGAAAATATATGAAATCATTGTTGGTGAAATTCTAGAACAACACGCTTTTACTTCCACTGTGTGAATGCAGCTTACTACATTTTGAACTCCCACTACGTACAAACTTTCTCTGTGACTGTGCGAAGTAAGTATAGGTGGCACTAAGAAGACATCCGAGCACTGGAGGAGGAGTGGGGGAGGGGAGGGGGCAGTGGAATAACATGATTCCAGATATGGAGAAATAGCCAACCAGTCGCGTTAAAAAAAACACATTTTTTAACGCAGCTAGTGTGCTATTTCTTCACATCAGCATTCTTCAAAAACAGTTGCTGAAAAAGGATGACCCTAATCTCAATGGCGAGATTGGTGCTTGCGGTAGGTGGAGACGTGTGAGGGGAAATGCTGACGTTATCGGCGCTCTGGGCTACCAACAGAAACTGCAACGTTTAGCTTCACCACGCAATTTTGACACTACAGCTGTTAGGTCGATGGCGTTTGCAGAAATGAAGAAACAGAGAAGTTCGCATCAAGTCGTCAGACAAATCCGATACGTGACGAAACCGAACGACGGACCCATGGGACACCTTTTATTGTGCCACTAAGATTCAGTTACCATTGATAGCAAAGTGGTTATCGCCAAGCGTGAACGCGCATCATTTTCCTTTCAATTCTTGCTGTAAGGGGGGTAAGCAGGCAGCTAGCTCGCTGATGTACAGTATATCTAATAATAAATCTATACTTAAGTATACAGATCTAAAACCTGCAGAATATTTACAATGATGCTGTTGTCGTCTTCAGTCCAGAGACTGGTTTGATGCAGCTCTCCATGCTGCTCTATCCTGTGCAAACTTCGTCATCTTCCAGTACCTACCGCAACCTGCATCCTTCTGAATCTGCTTAGTGTATTCAAATGGTTCAAATGGCCCTGAGCACTATGGGACTTAACTTCTAAGGTCATCAGCCCCTAGAACTCAGAACTACTTAAACCTCACTAACCTAAGGACATCACACACATCCATGCCCGAGGCAGGATTCGAACCCGCGACCGTAGCGGTCGCGCAGTTCCAGACTGTAGCACCTTTAACCGCTTGGTCACCCCAGCCGGCCGCTTAGTCTATTCATCTCTTGGTCTCCCTCTACGATTTTTACCCTTCCCGCTTCCCTCCAATACTAAATTGGTGATCCCCCTGATGCCTCAGAATGTTCCCTATCAACCGAACCGTCCTTCTAGACAAGTTTTGCCACAAATTCCTCTTCTTCCCAATTCTATTCAGCACCTCCTTATTAGTTACGTGATCTACCCACCTAATCATCAGCATTCTGTAGCAATACATTTCGAAAGCTTCTGTTGTCCTCTTGTCCAAACTATTTATCGTCCACGTTTCACTTCCGTACATGGCTCCACTCCATACAAATACTTTCAGAAGAGACTTTCTGACACTTAAATCTATACTCGATGTTAACAAATTTCTCTTCTTCAGAAAAGATTTCCTTGCCATTGCCAGTCTACATTTTATATCCTCTCTACTTCGACCATCATCAGTTATTGTACTCCCTAAATAGCAAAAGTCCTTTACTACTTTAAGTGTCTCATTTCCTAATCTAATTCTCTCAGCATCACCTGATTTAATTCGACTACATTCCATTATTCTCGTTTTGCTTTTGTTGATGTTCATGTTGTATCATCCTTTCAAGGCACTATCCATTCCTTTCAGTTGCTCTTCCAGGTCCTTTGCTGTCTCTGACAGAATTACAATGTCATCGGCGAACTTCAAAGTTTTAATTTCTACTCCATGGATTTTAATTCTTACTCCGAATTTTTCTTTTGTTTCCTTTACTGCTTGTTCAATATACAGAGTGAATAACATCGGGGATAGGCCACAACCCTGTCTCACTCCCTTCCCAACCACTGCTTCCCTTTCATGCCCCTCGAATTCTTATGCCATCTGATTTCTGTACAAATTGCAGATGGTCTTTCGCTCCCTGTATTTTACCCCTACCACATTCAGAATTTGAAAGAGAGTATTCCAATCAACATTTTCAAAAGCTTTCTCTAAGTCTACAAATGCTAGAAACGTAGGTTTGCTTTTTCTCAATCTTCTAAGATAAGTCGTAGGGACAGTATTGCCTCACATGTTCCAACATTTCTACGGAATGCAAACTGATCCTCCCCGAGGCCGGCTTCTACCAGTTTTTCCATTCGTCTGTAAAGAATTCACGTTAGTATTTTGCAGCCGTGGCTTATTAAACTGATAGGTCGATAAGTTTCACATCAGTCAACCCCTGCTTACTTTGGGATTGGAATTATTATATTCTTCTTGAAGTCTGAGGGTATTTCGCTTGTCTCATACATCTTGCTCACCAGACTGTAGAGTTTTGTCAGGGCTGGCTCTCGGAAGGCCATCAGTAGTTCTAATGGAATGTTGTCTACTCCCGAGGCCTTGATTCGACTTTGATCTTTCAGTGCTCTGTCAAACTCTTCACGCAGTATCATTTCTCCCATTTCATCTTCATCTACATTCTCTTGCATTTCCATAATATTGTCCTCAAGAACATCGCCCTTGTGTAGACCCTCTACATACTCCTTCCACCTTTCTGCTTTCCCTTCTTTGCTTTCAACTGGGTTTCCAAGTGAACTCTTGATATTCATGCAAGTGGTTCTCTTTTCGCCGAAGGTCTCTCTAACTTTCCTGTAGGCAGTATCTATCTTACCGCTAGTGATGTACGCCTCTACATCCTTACATTTGTCCTCTAGCCATCCCTGTTAGCCATTTTCCACTTCCTGTCGATCTCTTATTTACATTATGCAGCCGATATTTTCGTAGGTCAGCACGTCGATTTTTTGTCGATAATGGCTACTTTTTCCGATGTGTCGAGCGCCGAGTATAATCTTAAACATCGATATATCAGACACCCGATATTTTTAAAAGTATCAACAGTCCTAGTATTGACCCATTAAATGCACTAGATGAGGGGGAGGAGATTAGTGTTTAACGTCCCGTCGACAACGAGGTCATTAGAGACTGAGCTCGGGTTAGGGAAGGACGGGGAAGGAAATCGGCCGTGCCCTTTCAAAGGAACCATCCCGGCATTTGCCTGAAAGGATTTAGGGAAATCACGGAAAACCTAAATCAGGATGGCCGGAGACGGGATTGAATCGTCGTCCTCCCGAATGAGAGTCCAGTGTGCTAACCACTGCGCCACCTCGCTCGGTGCACTAGATGACTTGTTATTTCGAAAGCAAAATCACTTAAAATGACAGCAGTAAAGAGGGTATTAAATACCGACTGGAGCCACCCCCAAAAGCGTTTCTGGAAGAGAGAAAACAGTTAACATTGAACACAAATCTAAGTTCATTTTCTCTGGGTGGGTACCACAGCCTCGATAAATTTGATGAAAGAAATTATTCTATCGGGCTGTATTTTAAAATACTTTACTTCGCACTGATGGTTTCGGGCGTGGCCCACTGTCACGTGCTTCTGTAGCAACAGGTCGGATATGAAGTCATCACCTCGTAAAAGTATTGCACGCCATGCCCATTTGTACGTAGCACGGTCGTCAACGTTCATAATCTTGTAATGAGTAGCTACAGATCAAACGTACACACACTGGTTCATGGAACTGATATGTGTAAGACAGTTCGTATGCGATCTACAAGTTTTGAAGTAACCTGCGTCTCCACCAAAAAACCCTCACGTTGTATGCACAATGAAGTCCAAATCCGAAAGCAACGTCGTCAACAAAGTACTCATAGAACACTTGGCAGTGAAAGCACATTTATTACAAACACCAACGTACAGCTAGGACAGACGGATACTTCAAAATACATAAACATGGTAAATATAAGAAATTTCGAAAAACTTCCACAAAAGAAAAATCCTAAATAAACTAAATAACAAATGATTGGCAATGGACTGGTTTGAATTGAGGAACGGCAGCAAGCACTGTTAACCGAAACGTTACTGCACGCAGCACAGCTCGAGGAACTGCTTCCTCTCCTGAAGGAACAGCGATCCGCCGTTTCACAAGTTTTCACTGGAACTGACTACAGCAACCTAGATATAGATCTTGTCAGTGGTCCTGTGCATGGCAGCACTGGAGGATAGTCTCATTCTGGTCGTATTGTCACATCCTCTTCACTGTGACGAGCAGCGAAGGTAGCCTCTCATATCGAACCAATGCGATCGTTGAGTGCATCTTCAGTTTGCTTGAACGAGAAGCCCCCATCATCGATTGGCACTGTAGTTGGGCTTCATACAGAGGACATGGACAATGTCTCTACGATTTTGTTTTCTTGATGAAGTGTCAATTCTCGACTGCATATGTGACATTTGACAAGTGATGAAGGGTATGACATGGTCCAAACTAGAGACCTACTAACATTTCCGATAGTCCCATTTTCCGCACACGCATAAAAATCCATACAAAGTCTCACTGGCTGGTTCTTGACGTTATAACACTCTTGGTCTTTTTCCTGGGCATCTAGGGTCCATACGCCAGCCAGTTGTCTTGCTTCTTCGGCCGTTTTATGGGATTCCTCATAAAATCATTCTATTATCCAATTGAGACAGCAACAATCTGTTCATTGTCGTCTTGTCCTCACAACCGAAAACCGGAAACAGTGGTGTGACGCCTGTAGTGTCTTGCTTCGTTGTGTTGTACATGAATGTCATGAAAGGCAGTATTCTATCCCAATCTCTCTGCTCGAGATCAGTGCTCATCGAGAGCGCATCTGTGAACTTCTGACTAAAGTGATCTGTGAGGTCATTCATCTGTGGATGGTAGGCAGTTGTCAACTTGTATATAATGTTAAAATGTAAAATCACCTGTGATACTAGTCTCGACTTTCATATGATCAGCGATCATCATTTAGGGTGCTCTGTGCTTCGAAATAATGTCTTCTACAAGGTTCCTGTGCAGATTTGGTGTAACAGGTGAGGAATTCAGTTGAGTCTTACCTATCGATTCCCATCTGCTGACTCTGGAAACCTCCCCAAGAGGTCGATATCAATTTGGTGGAATGATACAGCTGTTGGTGGAATTGCTACCAGATACCCGGAGGTAATTGTGGCATGTGCTTCCATAACTAGCATTCTTTACAGTGGCTCACATACTGTCTAATACATCAGTAAGGACCTGCCCAGTGATACCTGCATCTCATTCTGTCTATAGTTTTCATGAATGCTAAATGGCCAGATTCTGCGCGTCATGAGAAAGCTTCAGGATGACTGGCCATAGATGAGCTGAGACGTCATCAGATCATAAAAAATGGTTCAAATGGCTCTGAGCACTATGGGACTCAACTGCTGAGGTCATTAGTCCCCTAGAACTTAGAACTAGTTAAACCTAACTAACCTAAGGACATCACAAACATCCATGCCCGAGGCAGGATTCGAACCTGCGACCGTAGTGGTCTTGCCGTTCCAGACTGCAGCGGCTTTAACCGCACGGCCACTTCGGCCGGCTCATCAGATCATAGTTCCCTTTATACAAGGTTCCACTTATTAATTGAAATTTTCCTCATTCTTCAAGGCTTCTTTCTATAGCTGGATCCTCTCTCTGTTACGCAGCAAAGGCATTCAAAGCAATGATGCCAGAGTTTTCGTCCAAGCTGCTGTGTTCTGCCAAAGGATTTCTTGAAATATAGTTGGCGTCTGTGTTTGCCTCCGTTCCTGTGACCTCATACACGTGAGGTCTTAGTGCCTTCAGTGCCAGTCGATCCAAAGGATCTTTCAGGCTAGTCAGCCACCATACAGTATGGTGGTGCATCACGATAATGATTAGGCCTCTTGGACTTTGAGAATATTCTGGCAACAAAAGCCATCACCTTTTCAGCACCGTCCTAAATGAGTACCAGAACTGCACCTACCCCTTAACCACTATCATAGGTGTTGTGTTCAGCTTTCTTATCACACATTGCTGGGACTGGAGACGTTGTTAGCACCTCCTAAAGGACAAGGAAAGATATTTCTTGCACCATGGTCCAGCAAAACTTGGCATCTCCTTGTAGTATTTCGTACAAGGGGCATGCCTTAGCAAAAAAGCTCTTTATGAACCGCTGGTAATATGAGCACATTACAAGAAAATAAATCACGTCATAAATGTGCTGAGGAGTCATAAATATCTGGCTGTTCCTATTTTCTCTAGATCGGGACAGACTAACGCCATTTACAAGGGGCTCTAAGATTTTTATTTCTTCAGTGGCGAAGAGGCACTTTTTCAAATTCAGATAGGGCCCTGCAGTCTGAACACACTTCAAGCAGTCTTAAAAAAATCATCCGGATAGCAAAGACATGTTGACCATTTAAGATATCCAATCAGTTCTTCTGTCATATTTGACGGTGGCTAACGTGTCACACTGTCTAAACGGCATAGCTTTGAACTCAGAGGCCATCGAGAGATATGAAGGCAACCTTGTGAACATCAGTCTGTCTGCATGTCCATATTTTCAGAAGCTGCAATAGGTCGCGAAATGAACAGTGACCGGAATATAGAATAAATTTCCTTTACTTGACGTCTATAGTTACAAATTCTTTTGTTGTCATCACCCTTACAGTAGACCAAAAAAAAAAAAAAAAAAAACGTGTAACAAACAGATGGCGCACACGCACAATACAACCAGTGAAGAAAGAACGAAAACCATTCCTATGGATAATTTGATGTTAGATGTGGCTTTCCGGCTAACACCACCCTAAAACTGTGAATAAAACAAACTGAAAAGGACGCATGACAAATTTGATGGCTCTGGAGTATATACGACTGATTGCAATAACTGTAACAAATATTATATCCTTCAAACGGGCCGCTTTTTTTAACATAAGTTTTAAGAAACATTCACAGCCCCGGCACAAAACGGCTGTGTGACAGCATTTATCTGAAACTTGTCATTCTATAGCGAACATTGAGAATAGTATGCATAGTCCCCACAGGGCGGAAAAGGGCCATGCTCTTAATTTAAACAAGACCCAATGAAAATTCTTAATTGCCAGAGCGATTGCAGACCCAATGCCTACATTGCTTTGTTTGATAATGTTATAGCTTAATCACTGAACGCCTCTGTTTTGTGTGTCTTGCTAGCAGGTTCACCTAGTATGGTGCCTTACACATTTACTTCGTTTTTTTTTACGATGTGCGCATAATTCTAGTGTTTTGTTGTTCCTTCTCTGTTTATATGATATATTTCATTAACTCGATAACTTTGCTCATGCGCAGGCACGGTGTTTTATCAATCTTTTCTTAGAACGGCGTGCCGCAGGGTACGGGGTGCCCTCTGGTGGTCACGTCCCTCTGACCACTTCACGCCCATGCGGCGTTCTGGCGTTAGCGCTAACAGCGGGCGCTGATTATGTGCGGCAGTCAGTTTTCATTCATTGCGCTTCTTTAGCTACTATTTTTGTAATTTTTATATTGTTCTGCGCACTCGGAAAGCTGTTTATTATTTATGTCACTATCTATAATATCGCCACTTGAGCGTATGTCAGTTGCTGTCCCTTAACTTTTTCCTTTTTAGCAATCTAACTTTTGTCGTGTTTTCTCTCGTTGCTTTTTATTATTAGAATGCCTCCTACACCTTGTAAGTCCATAACAGACTGTACTGATTGTATCTCCCGTTATTTTACATCGTACACTTAACCATTGAAGATTATGTGTACGCCTACAGCAGCGACATCTGGCGAACTTGCAACACAAACATTTTGTGGCTGCTGTACAGCAGTTTGTTTTGAACGGTAGTGCTGCTGACAAGATGATTCTTATATATATGCTATTATTTATAGATATTTTACGATGCTGGCACTGGTTTTGTGTTTAGCATTTGACGATGCCACTATGGCTCCAGTGTATTAGGACTCGTTTTTATAATACAGGTATGCCTCTTCATATTTAAAGCGTACAAATACAAATGTCCGTAATATTTTTCATTATGATCTATTTTATTGTTTTAAGCTGTAGAGCACCTGCTGGTGTATTTGTGTTTTGCCCACATTTTGCTCCAGACCTGAAGATGATCATTATAGACCGAAACCGGTACTCTGATGACAAAAAAAAATTTTGGCCATAGACGAAGTAAAGGAAATTTAATCACTTCCATAGCTGAGAAATACTTTTCTCTTTTCAAGCAGCCTGGGGTGTCATTAGTTCATGGTAATTAGTACTCTTTTTTCGTGATATCTTTTAGCCATAGAGAAACGGTATTTCCATCCTACATCAACACAAGCACTACAAGAAAAGAAAGGATTCTCTGAAGGGTCATTAATGTCTCTTGCATCATCATCTCCATTTCCTCCCAATTATTTGTCATTTAGCAGGCAACACCAGTATGAGCACAGACTAATTGGTGGATTATACTCAGTGTTGATATGGTGTTTCACCATTGACCACTTCATCCATTTCTTCTACACTCCAGATTTGAAAGCATCGGAAAATGGATACAGAACGCCTGTCATTTGGATACGTTCCTCCTATGTCAGGCGAGATCCGACTGGCCTATTTATAGTGTCTTCGTTCCCTGCATTGGCTGTAGTGGTAGCGAAGTACAGTATCTCTCCAGTGGCACTAAGATGTCCTTCCTTGACTGGTTCGGCTTCCCTGAGCACATATCCCTAGGATTGACTTGTGCCTGCCCATGACAGTGATCCAAAGCTCTTCTTGATCACCTACAACACTTCTCATCTTCGCTATCATGAGGATCTCTTTTGTGAGCCTGAGTTGCTGTTTACAATCGACTGAATCTTCATAGTTATCTGAACATCTAGACTGATGTCTGTAACTCATCTCATTGAATATGGCGGGATAACAACGCCTACAATGGCAAACAACCGCCCAGAGAAATCTTCGTTAAGTGTGCTTGTTGGAATAGCTTCGTCAATTCGGAGTTCGGATCTTCCACAGTCTGTAACTGCTTGTGATGCCTGGAAGAGATCTCATCCAACAGTAACTGTGTGACTACATTCTGTTAAAACGTCAAAGGACTGTATCGTACCATTGATAATTATTCTTGCAATATATGTTCCTGTCAACTGGATGTATTTCCTGTTTGCGACTGTCAGCACAATTGCTTTGGTATAGCAGAACGTGGTCGTCTTTAGCTAACGATGATTAGTATTCGGCATTAGAGAAAAGAAGCCCTCAAGCTAACTAGCGCAGTGACAAGCTGGCGGTCTATGATGACGTCAGTGAGATTTCCTAACATCCTGTTGAGTGCCGTCCATAGACAATTTTATTTGTGCGGTGTCTCACCTCCACAGACGGTCTCCTCAGTTGTTTCTGAAGCCGGTGGCAAGGTAAGCAGCAGGTACCTCTGTACAGCGATGGGGGAAGGTTTCGGCGTATTGGCGAGTTATCTCGTCCAGGACCCGGCAATGGGCTCCATCCCCGGCTGGACTATAATGGTCTGCAGTTCACTGGCTTGAGTAGAACTGTTGTGATAGTTTATGCTTGATGTCACGGTAGCCATTAGGAACTTGTCTTCTTTCTCTGCAGTATGTGCATTTTTTCAGGGTGTCACTGTTGAGACATGTTGGCATGTTGTCTTGTGTCCTCCAGGCACGTTATGGTTCTGGAGGAATTGGTTGCACTTGCCTTTGTGAAGTGCTGGATTGTTCAAAAAATGGCTCTGAGCACTATGGGACTCAACTGCTGTGGTCATAAGTCCCCTAGAACTTAGAACTACTTAAACCTAACTAACCTAAGGACAGCACACAACACCCAGCCATCACGAGGCAGAGAAAATCCCTGACCCCGCCGGGAATCGAACCCGGGAACCCGGGCGTGGGTGCTGGATTGTCATTTGATGGCTTCAGCACAAGTCCGTTCTGGGCGATTTCATTCTTCCTGGTGCATTCCATTGGTGGGGAGATTTTTGCTAACGTCTGATACATCTCTTCTTCAACATTCTCTATTCCATGCACCTCTTGGTGTGCGAATTCAACATTCATGGCTGCTATCTCTTGCTTAGCCTGTCCAACACTTTTGGCAGTCACTAAATGCTGTACCTGTTGCCATATTACCTGGTGTATGAGAGAGAAGACGACGTGGTCTTCCACAACTGCCATAGTGATTGCATTTGGGAGCTGGTCATCCGTTTTTTAGTCCGACTCCTTTCCGTCGCATTTCCTTGACGCGCTGACACCACTTGATGAATTACTCTGTTGTTGTGACATCCTCTTCCAAAAGAGCTTGGTATATGTCTTTTGTAACACCTTTAATCAAGTGTGAGATTTCTTTGGCTTCTGTCATATTCGGAATCACACTATGACATGGCGCCAAAACATTCCGTGCGAAAGTGTGTTCTTCAATTGCTCTTCCGCTAAGTGGACCGGCTGCTGATTGGCCCCAAACGTTTTCTTCAGTTCGATGTAGTATTTGTCCCAGCTACCGAACTTCTCTTCTTTACTGTCGAATCACCGCTGGGCTGTATCGTGCAAGAAAATACATTTGCCAAACACGTCATGCCATCCCTCCTCCTGTAACTGGCGACCCAGTCGATTCGTTGCAGCCATTTCATTGTTTCCTGACCATCGTCTCCAGAAAATATCGATGGATGCCTAACGTGCAACTGACTTGCTGCTTCGAAATTCACTGGTCTACTGAACACACGGATATTGGGGATGACGGGCTGCTGGTATTCAAGTTTCTGTCCCTGTAGACAATTACTCATTTTGACTAATTGGAGCCACGTGATGTAGACGCTGTGAAGTATCTGGCAATTACATCTAACAGTTTCCACATTCAAGTCCAAATCAGGAAGCCGAGCCGTCGACGGAGCACAACGCTTGGCTCTGAAAGCACGTTTTTAACCAACACCAGCGAACAACCAGAACACATCTGAACTTCTGGACAGAGTGCTACTATTTACACAGACATCGAATGTTCCAGAATACACAAACATAATAAACATAAGAAATGTCGAGAACCTTTCACAAAAGATAAATACTAAATAATTATTGATTGCTGCTGCCGGGTTTGAACGGTCTACCCACAGTTCCCCAGCCTGCGGAGCTAAACGCTTCGCCACAAACTTTCAGCACAGGTCGCGGCAATATTTTCGTATGAATTACTGTAGAGAATGAAGTCAAGTCTTAGGCCACTTACTTCTCAATATCTGGCATCACAGAACTGTGGTATCATTCCTACAGGTCCTAACATCCCGCCACTCCAACGATGTGAGGACAGACCTAGAGAGTGGAGCCGATGTTTATACGAGGGTTGTTTTTTAAGTAAGGGCCGTTTTTATTTTAGAAAAAAGATACAAATACTTTTGTAAAAAAACTTTTATTTTCTGATTCTACACCCTTTTACCTATTTTTCTACATAGTTGCCTTGTTTATTTAAGCACTTGTCATACCGTAAAACTAAGTTTTTAATTCGCTCTTCAAAGAATTCGGCCCCCTGCTCCGACAGCCAAGAGTTCACAGCCGCTTTCACTTCATCGTCATCATTGTAGCGCTGCCTGCCAAGATGGTGTTTCGGCGGGGTCAGGGATTTTCTCTGCCTCGTGATGGCTGGGTGTTGTGTGATGTCCTTAGGTTAGTTAGGTTTAAGTAGTTCTAAGTTCTAGGGGACTGATGACCATAGCTGTTAAGTCCCATAGTGCTCAGAGCCATTTGAACCATTTGAACCAAGATGGTGTTTCAGGTACCGGAAAAGGTGAAAATCGCTAGGAGCAAGGTCGGGGCTGTATAGTGCATGGTCCAAAACTTCCCAGCCAAAAGAATCAATCAAATCCCGAGTCTTTTGAGAGGTGTGAGGCCTAGCGTTATCGTGCAGGAGCAGAACTCCTTTTGTCAGCATGCCCATGCCGCGCCTTTTGTTTTGAATTGCTCTGCGGAGCTTCTTTAGAGTTGTACAGTAGGCATCTGAGTTGATTGTCGTTCCTCGAGGCATTAAGTCCACTAGCAAAACACCGCGCCGGTCCCAGAACACAGTTGCCACAATCTTGCACTTTCACAGCGTCTGTTTGGCTTTGACCTTGACGGGTGAGGTTGTGTGTCGCCATTCCATCGATTGTCACTTGCTTTCGGGAGTGATATGGCATACCCATGTTTCATCTACAGTGACAATTTGACTCAACATGTCATCCCCTTCTTCCTCGTAACGAATCAAAAAGTCCAATGAAGTGGCAAATCTCTTCCCTTTGTGGTCCTCTGTGAGGAGTCTGGGTACCCACCGAGAACACAGTTTCTTAAAGTTTAGGTTTTCAGACAATTTTGTACAAAACCGATCTTGAAACTTGTGCAAATTCCGAAGAAAGAGTGGAAATTGTGAATCTTCTGTCCTCACGAATCTTTGTTTCGACTGCAGCCACCAAATCATCAGTGATCACAGACGGCCGGCCTGAGCGTTCTACGTCATGGACGTTTTGACGGCCATTTTTAAACTCTCTAACCCATTGACGCACTTTACCTTCACTCATTGCATTCAAGCCATAAACTTCTGTTAACTGACGATGAATCTCTGCAGCTGATAGGCTTCTCGCGGTCAAAAAACGTATCACTGACCGTATCTCACACGCGGCGGGCGATTCAATAATCGTAAACATTATAAAGTAGCACAGCGATACGTACACGTCAGCTACAGAGCTGCAACTTGCATCAGTGTGAACGGGAAGGATGCCGGCAAGTGGCGCGGTGGCTTGTTGCGGCGTCCGCGCGAACTACGGGACAATACGCGCGAACGGCCCATACTTAAAAAACAACCCCCGTATTTTCGTGGCACGTAGTTCTGGTTTCGGCTTCTGCTGCTTCAGGGTAGCGACAAACAGGATACATGGGATGGCCGGTGGCCCTCTATAGGAAGTGAATACCGGGCCCCATCGGGTGACTCAGTAGTTCGTATTTCGCCACTGACGCATCGGCACTCTGACATAACTGTTATCTCTCTTTTTCGACGTTCACTTTGAGTTGAGGGGCTGAGAGTACCACTGATATCGGCGCATACGGAAGTAAACTGAGTAAATGACTGCCAATGCCTGTTTACAAATTATGTATTTTGAAGATTTTATGGTACTGCACATATGACATACAGGATACAATAGATGTTCATTACAAAAGCAAGGATGTGTGTGTAATTAAGGCGAAGTTATTATGCTGAAGCGCCAGTGAAACTGGTAAACGCATGCGTATTCAAATACAAAAAAAAAAAAAAAAAAATGGCTCTGAGCACCATGGGACTCAACTGCTGAGGTCATTAGTCCCCTAGAACTTAGAACTAGTTAAACCTAACTAACCTAAGGACATCACAAACATCCATGCGCTAGGCAGGATTCGAACCTGCGACCGTAGCGTTCTTGCGGTTCCAGACTGCAGCGCCTTTAACCGCACGGCCACTTCGGCCGGCTATTCAAATACAGAAATATGTAGACAGGCAGAATACGACACTGCGGTCGGCAGCGCCTATATAAGACAACAAGTGTGTGGCGCAGTTGTTAGATCGGTTACTGCTACTACAATGGCAGGTTATCAACATTGAAGTGAGTTTGAAGGTGGCATTATACTCGGCGCACAAGCGGCGGGACACATCATCTCCGAGGTGGTGATGAAATGGAGATTTTCCCGTACGACAATTTCACGAGTGTACTGTAAATATCGTGTGTCCGGTAAAATGTCAAATCTCCGACATCGCTGCGTCCGGGAAAAGATCCTGCAAGAACGGTACCAACGGCGACTGAAGAGAATCGTTCAACGTGACAGAAGACCAACCCTTCCGCTATCTGCTGCAGATTTCAATGCTGGGCCATCAACAAATGTCAGCGTGCGAACCATTCAACGAAACTTCATCGATATGGGCTTTCGGAGTCCCATTTATGTACCCTTGAGGGCTGCACGACACAATGCTTTACGAGGCGTAAAGCCTGGTGGTGGTGGTTAGTGTTTAACGTCCCGTCGACAACGAGGTCATTAGAGACGGAGCGCAAGCTCGGGTTAGGGAAGGATTGGGAAGGAAATCGGCCGTGCCCTTTCAAAGGAACCATCCCGGCATTTACCTGAAACGATTTAGGGAAATCACGGAAAACCTAAATCAGGATGGCCGGAGACTGGATTGAGCCGTCGTCCTCCCGAATGCGGTAAAGCCTGGGCCCGTCATCAACGGCATTGGACTGTTGATGACTGGAATCGTGTTGCCTGGTCGGACGAGTCTCGTTTCAACTTGTATCGAGCGGATGAACGTGTATGGAGACAGCCCCATGAATCCATTGACCATGCAGGGGACTGCTAAAGCTGCTGGAGGCTCTGTAACGGTGTGGGGGCGTGTGCAGTTGGAGTCATATGGGACCCCTGATACGTCTAGGTACGACTGTGACAGATGACACGTACGGAAGCATCCTGTCTGATCACCAGCATCCATTCACGTTCATTCTGCATTCTGACGGACTTAGGCAAATCCAGCAGGACAATGCGACATCCCACACATCCAGATATGCTACACAGCGGCTACAGGAACACTCTTCTAAGTTTAAACACTTCCACTGGCCACCAAACACTCCAGATACGAATATTATTGAGCACGTCTGGGATGCCTTACAACGTGCTGTTCAGAAGAGATCTCCACCTTCTCGTACCCTTGCGGATTTGTGGACAGCCGTGCAGCATTCATGGAGTCAATTCCCTTCCGCACTACTCGAGACATTAGTCGAGTCCATGCCACGTCGTGTTCCGGCACTTCTGCGTGTTCGCGGGGGCCCTACGCGATACTAGGCAGATACACCAGTTTCAATGTATGACAAGGTGAAAAACAATAAGGGAATAGCAAATAAAACTAAAATACCCAAACGAAAATATACTGATGTGGTTCCAACACAAGGGAGATATTATTCATAGTCACATCGTATAATCCACTCAGTCAGAGCCGACAGAATCTCAATCACATCCTTCTTGGACAACATTAGTGATGCTGTACCACTACACGGTGCATTTTTCCATCTTTCTCGTCCTCTTGTTTGATCACTTCCCCTTGTTTGGCCATTCCTTCCTCTTACATCTGTGGAAACTGCCGTCAGGGAATGAGATATATTTGCTATAGAATTCATGATAAAGTAAAGGGATCTAGTTCATTATCTCCTGAACATTTTTCCGTTTCTCAAATTTTATTTCAAACTCATCTTGACGCAAAGACTGCATTTCCACTACGGAAAACATTTTGCTGATCTGTTTCACTGCTTCCGTCCTATCTTGGGGAACAAGTACATGTTTGGAGTATCTCTTTCCTTTTCAGAAATATCAAAATCTTTATCAGGTTCCAAATACGTATTACCAGATGAAATGACCTTATAGGCTATTGTGTCTAAACTCTGTTTTTGCCTCTAGGTGTACAAGCGGTTTTTCAAAATACGAACTCTTTAAACATGCATTAAATATTAATATAATCGCTCTTAAAAGCGTAGAAATTAGGCTAATGTTGTACTTTATAAAAATACCTGAACCTTCATGAGAGATAGCAACAATTCTCCTCCTGTCTGCAGTTTCACTTGCACTAGTTGTACTCTAAATACAGTCCAGCCTTCGACTTAGGCCTCCGGCGTAGTGCCACACACTGTGCTAATAATTGAGCCGTGCTGCTGGTCGCGTTGGTGCCGTTTGTAGGTTTCCGCCCTCTGTTGGAGGCCACACAGTATCATTTAGTTGGCATGGTTGCGGTTGTTTGTCTTCTTCTCGTGTTGACTGGCGCCACTCGGTTTCGCACGCATTGCCTGTCCGCTAGTGGCAGCAGCAGCGGGTATCGATATGTAGTAACTGTTGCCCTATCTTTGGGCAACGTTGTCGTTTTTCCGGGTCGTGTGAGTGGGCCAGTTCGGTTGGGGACTCAGGAGGAGCCAGGTCCGCGCAGTGCCACAACACGCCGGGACCGCTGGCAGCACGCATGGACCGCCGGATAGAAGAATTGTGGTCATTAGGGCGCACGACCTCGTCGTAAACCGGATCCAGCAAGCTTTAAAGTGAGTGCATTTCAATCAAAGTAGAAAAACCCCCACCATTGTGGTATCTCGCGATTCTCAAGTGACTTGGGTTCGTGTTGCTGCTCGTAGTGTCGCCGAGGCAAAGAGCAGCTAGTTAACTGCTTGGGGAATGCGGATCTGATTAGCTTTCCTCGACTTCTTATTGCTATTTACTGCGTGAACTTATTACAATTTAATCAAAATATCCACGGGTGTACTGCCGGTCTACAGTGTCCAACGGGCACAATATTTCGGCGATCATACATGTCGCCATCATCAGGTGAACTGACGGACTGAGCTCCTGTGAACGTGCCGGCACGGAGATCCGTACACTATGGCTGCTCAGGTGGAACTGGGTTCGGTCGCGGCGGCGGCGGATTTAAATACCCTCCGCCCGCGGCGCGCTCACTCCGCCGTCCGCGCCCCGCGCCACGGTCGCGCGGTGGAACAGATTGCGACGGCGTCTGAGATGACGTCGGTGTGATGGCTCCGTCCGCCGTGGTCGTCACAACTATACATTTGCTCGATTTACTCTTGATTAACCCAATCGCTGGTTCCCAAGCCTTGCTAAGATTATAGCCACAGTCACGATTTATGAGCTCAGTCCGTCAGTTCACCTGATGATGGCGACATGTATGATCGCCGAAATATTGTGCCCGTTGGACACTGTAGACCGGCAGTACACCCGTGGATATTTTGATTATCAAATACGCCGGGAGAAACTCAAGAATCACATTATTACAGTTTGTTAAGTTCAACCAGCGGTAATTTTTCTTACCTGTGGCCACTAACGCCCCAGTTACCTGCCCTGAAGGTTAGTGTTTGAAACGGCAGTGTACGTTTCCTCGCCTTGCCGCTGCTGTCCGGTAAGGCGTGTAGCTTTGACAGCTTTCTTGATTGTAGGCCGGTGTTCTATTCTGGCGGTTCCAGGCGGTTCCAGGCGCTCTGAACACAGTATTCTGGGGACGTAGTGCAGACCGCCGCTTCCGGCTTGGGCGCATTGTTCCATCGTTGCATTTGGTTTATCGGACGTCAGGTAGCTTCAGCAAGATTATCATTAGTCATTCGTTAGACTGCCACTAGTCTGAGTTATCATCTTGTGAATTGAATGCAACTCTTGGCTGCCCGTCTCATCGCTCGCGAAAGTGTTTGTTGCCAGACCTTCTCAGAAGTCGATTCCTGAAGCACCGTCAGTGGCCCCTTGGTTCTTCTAAGACATGTGGTGTTAAATGAGGTCTGATGGCCAGTAGTTCAGTGTCACGTTCCTTCAGCCCACGACTTCTGCGGGTATAATCTGCCTCAATACCCTTTAAGGAACTTATTAACTAGTTCTTGGGTTTTGTTTCTGTATTATTACAATACCTTGTAATGCCTACATTAAAGGTTATATATGTCTAGTTAATAGTTCTGGTCACCTTCTGGAATAAATCCAGCAGTGTAGTGTTCAGTGGACGTAAAGGATTGTGTTACAAAGTTTACCATCATCTTATTTCACCCGTTTGGTGATCAGTTGCTTGTTTTTCAATTGACCTTTGTTATTGTATTTGCTGTTTGACAGCAGGCTACTAAATTTTTTATATTATTGCCGTTCCTGGCGTGTAAGGCCTTCAGCCGTGATTGTGGTCATTTGCCTTCAAATTCTAATTTGGTAAATGTATTTACGCAGTATGTCTTTAAAACCTTATTTACTGCCATGCCTGGCGTCTGATGCCTTCTGCTGTGTTTGTGGCAACTTGCCTTTAATATTTCAGTACCTGTTGCGGCGAGTTTTAAACAATTCTTAATTTACTGCCATTCCCGGCGTGTAAGGCCTTCCGCCCAGACCAAGGTGGCTTGCTTTTAAAACATTATCTGCTATATCTGTATTTAATGGCGATTTGCTAAATTGTAACTCACTGAAATATTATTATTTACACAGTAGTTTATTCCTTCATTAATAACGTGTCGTATTTTTATTTATTTTTGAGTCTAGAACTACTGGTTTAAAATAAATTGTGTAACTGTAAAAGGCAACCAATTGTACCTGTTTACGGCCGCGTCCACAATCGTAACCGAATCCTGCCTTCCCTTGACTATCAGGTTTCAATTATCTTTCACTCTGAAGTGAGACATACTTCACCTTTCCAAATGTGCGTTTACAGGGTGTTACAAAAAGGTACGGCCAAACTTTCAGGAAACACTCCTCACACACAAATAAAGAAAAGATGTTATGTGGACATGTGTCCGGAAACGCTTAATTTCCATGTTAGAGCTCATTTTAGTTTCGTCAGTATGTACTGTACTTCCTCGGTTCACTGGCAGTTGGCTCAATTGAAGGAAGGTAATGTTGACTTCGGTGCTTGTGTTGACATGCGACTCATTGCTCTACAGTACTAGCATCAAGCACGTCAGTACGAAGCATCAACAGGTTAGTGTTCATCACGAACTTGGTGTGCAGTCAGTGCAATGTTTACAAAGGCGGAGTTGGCAGATGCCCATTTATGGATTAGCACGGGGCAATAGCCGTGGCGCGGTACGTTTGTATCGAGACAGATTTCCAGAACGAAGGTTTCCCGACAGGAATACGTTAGAAAGCAATTGATCGGCGTCTTAGGGAGCACGGAACATTCCAGCCTATGACTCGCGACTGGGGAAGACCTAGGACGACGAGGACACCTGCAATGGACGAGGCAATTCTTCGTGCAGTTGACGATAACCCTAATGTCAGCGTCAGAGAAGTTGCTGCTGTACAGGGTAACGTTGACCACGCCGCTGTATGGAGAGTACTACGGGAGAACCAGTTGTTTCCGTACAATGTACAGCGTGTGCAGGCACTATCAGCAGCTGATTGGCCTCCACGGGTATACTTCTGCGAATGGTTCATCCGACAATGTGTCAATCCTCATTTCAGTTCAAATGTTCTCTTTACGGATGAGGCTTCATTCCAACGTGATCAAATTGTAAATTTTCACAATCAACATGTGTGGGATGACAAGAATCCGCACGCAATTGTGCAATCACGTCATGCAATCACGTCATCAACACAGATTTTCTGTGAACTTTTGGGCAGCATTTTTGGTGATCTCTTGATTAGGCCCCATGTTCTTCCACCTACGCTCAATGGAGCACGTTATCATGATTTCATACGGGATACTCTACCTGTGCTGCTAGAACATGTGCCTTTACAAGTACGACACAACATGTCGTTCATGCACGATGGAGCTCCTGCACATTCCAGTCGAAGTGTTCGTACGCTTCTCAACAACAGATTCGGTGACCTATGGATTGGTAGAGGCGGACCAATTCCATGGCCTCCACGCTCTGCTGACCTCAACCCTCTTGACTTTCATTTATTGGGGCATTTGAAAGCTCTTGTCTACGCAACCCCGGTACCAAATGTAGAGACTCTTCGCGCTCGTATTGTGGACGGCTGTGATACAATACGTCATTCTCCAGGGCTGCATCAGCGCATCATGGATTCCATGCGACGGAGGGTGGATGCATGTCTCCTCGCTAACGGAGGACATTTTGAACATTTCCTGTAACAAAGTGTTTGAAGTCACGCTGGTACGTTCTGTTGCTGTGTGTTTCCATTCCATGATTAATGTGATTTGAAGAGAAGTAATAAAATGAGCTCTAACCATGGAAAGTAGGCGTTTCCGGACACGTGTCGACGTAACATATTTTCTTTCTTTGTGTGTGAGGAATGTTTCCTGAAAGTTTGGCCGTACTTTTTTGTAACACCCTGTATATCAGCTTTTTGTGAAACGGCACTTGTATCGCTTTTTCTCTCAGCTCCTCAACTGTAACTCTGATTGTATGTGTTGGATTGAAAATCTGATTGTAAGAGTTGCTGTCTACAAAGATTTTGGCTTTGTTCATCGAACGTGATTTGATGCGACGTTACTTGCAGTCATACCGTTGTATTCGCTCCGCACTGTGTTTTCGGCCTTCAGCGTATCGCCACACGCACTTGGTTTCTGCGCACTGCGTGGTTCGAGGCAGTGACCTGCCTAGCTTGTGTCAGGCCTCGACATGAGACCGATAACCTTTAACCGGTATTAGCTGTAGTGCTTTGCACGATACTTTGCGCTGTGCTATACCGTATATGGCGCAAGTACTGTTTCTACGAATGTCAATAGAAAACGACTACATAGCATCGAGTGCCCCTCGCGTCAACAGGGTTGTTACTGAAGAGCTGATCAAAGTACTTTTTGCAGGCTCCTGTGTTTCACGTTACGTTCTGTTGAAAAACATAACGTTTTCTACAAACAAACAAGCGCCAATGAGCACTAATAAAAAAATTTTAACAGAATCTAAGAGAAATTTCTTTAAACCTAATCATGAGGACGGCAGATAGGAAAGAAAAGATGTTCCAATGTTTTGATAAGCGATTTGTTTCAAAGTAAAAAATAAAACACATTTGAAAAACATTTGGCGCCCCTCTGCGCCATGCTCTGAATTATGTGCAGCAACTGAGATGCTCAAACGTCAGTAACATAAGGAGAGGACCAACTGAAATATTTTTTTATTTTTTTAATTTTCTAGTTTGATCACAAAGCATGAAATATCTTTAAATATCGATCGGTATTCTATTATTATTAAGAGTATACAGATCAAGAGGAAGCAGAAAAGTTTCAATTTATGCTGGGATTCAGTTTGACATATCGTTTGCACACGTAGCAGCAGCTGTGCGTGAAACATGCAATCACACACCATCTTAATCAATTTGCTTTACCATTTGTCCATATTCCGCTGCTCGTTTGGCTATTAAAATTCGGGTGATGCGGGAGCACTTTCTTTGCACGATATATCTGGCCACTTCTTTAAGAGAGAGAGGGAGAGAGAGAGAGAGAGAGAGAGAGAGAGAGAGAGAGAGGGACGTGAAGTGAAGAAAGAGGTGGGGGGTGGGGTGGGGCGGAAGCGGGGAGAAGGGGTACGGGACGACGAAAGATACTTCACAGCCACATTTCTCACCGACGAAACTCTTCTTTTTCTTGTTTCAGGAGGACTATCACATTTTCCAATCTGCAGTTTTGTCTCCGTGTGGCTATAGTGTAATACAGTCACGCAATACAGACACAAACCTTTCAGATCATTTCTCAGGTCTTACAAACACGATTTACGAATGCTGTCTTCAAGTGGATATGGTATGTAGTGAATGAACGTGGCGCCCACCATTCATTAATCTTATTCAAGAGAAGAACTACGTTCAGGATATTGCATAAGAATAATGCGTATCTTCTCATGTGATGCTGGTACCTACTCCATTACCTCTAGATACTTAGTGTAGCTGTGTTTTGCCGCGATACGAAGAGCGCTGGTGACGATTTCTTCGAAACAAACATCATTAGACGTCTGGAGATCGTCGTCAAACCTGCAGTGCTCGAATGAGTACGCTAAAAATCGTTTTTCCAGCTGTAAGTTGTCTGGACCGCTGTCGCAGAGGCTACTGGAACTGCCTTCTCATTTTGTATATGTTGAAGCGAAACTTTTTATTTTAATGTATTTTTAGCGTGAATGCACAGAAATAGTTCCATTTCCCTGTTTGGCTTCACTGGTGTGCAAAGCTTAAGGACGAAAGTCACTTCCACATGATGTGGAACTGCGATGTAAGATAGCTCGATGAAACTTTGACAATACATAGAATTGCTACAGTGTAATACAGAAGGTAAATGAAAGATATACGCAGTGAGACGAACAGAAATAACACTTTTATTCAAAGACAATAATTACGCTTAGGACACCGCGGTTGATGATGGATTCCTAGATAATTACAAAAGTCGGGATATGGTTCTGAATATTCATTTATTTATACATATATTTATTTACTTATTTCTCCTGATCTGGTTAGGATGATCAGGACCCCATTTACATCTGATCAAGGTTTCACGCAAACCGTATCTTTTCTACGTCATAGTTACCTAAGAAATAACGATTTTAATATGAAAATAGTATTAAAATGATTTGAATGTCTGAAGTTATTATTATTATTATTATTATTATTATTATTATTATTATTATTATTATTATTATTATTATTATTATTATTATTATTAATATAAACCCCGTGGAGGCCCGGGAAAAGAATAGGCCTCCGGTATGTTCTGCCAGTCGTAAAAGGCGACGAAAAGAACAAACCACTAATAGGGCTAACCCCCCTTTTAGTGTGATTACTTGGTTCAGGACAGAACTAAAGAAGCCTCGGACAAGCGCCGTCTTGGTCGGGGACGACGCTTGAACCCTATGCCCGCCCACAATGGTAACGACACTGCTAGCCAACTGGAAAATGATTTAAATCCAAATAGAAGTGTTTTGCAGGATATTCTTCCTGCAACCACCCTAGAAGGAAAACAAAGACAGAGGATGAGATGGTCAGATGAAGTTAATCGACACCTCATGTTCTGTTATTACCAAGCAACAAACTTAGGAACCAACACAACTGGGTACAGATCACAAGTATACACAATATTTATTACCAGATACCCAGAATTAAAATTTTTAACAGAACAACGACTAGCTGATCAGATCCGTGTAATAATCAAAAATAACAGGATACTCCAGTCAGAATTAGAAAACATCAAACAACAAGTGCAACAAATACTGGAACAAAATAATGTGCAATCAGAAGAAGAAGAAGAAGAAAATACAGTAATGGACTCAAACATCCCAGAGCAAACAAACGAAGACCAACATGCATCAATTAAACAATCAGAGGAAAACGAAATCTTAAGACAGCCACCAGAACAAGCACAAATAGAACACGAAGTGACACACATGTTAGATATAGAAGAAAAATTTCAGCTGACATATATAGAATACAAAGACACAAATACAGACATTAGACCATTCTTGCAAAGACCGCCAAATAACCCACAAGTCGAAACAACAATAAAAACTATCAACACAATCATACACAACAAAAAAAATGAAAACACAACTATGGAAGATTTACAACTACTGGTTTATATAGGAGCACTCACTACACTAAATATACACACTAGGCAGAGATCAGAACCAACCAACACACAGAAGAAACCCACAAAACCAGCATGGCAACACAGGCTACAGATTAGAATAGAAAAACTGAGAAAAGACATCGGACAGCTAACACAATTTATAAGAAATGAAATGTCAGAAAAAAAAACGAAAAAGGTTAGGTAAAATCTCACAACAAGAAGCGACAGAGCAATTAGACGAAAAGAAGCAGAAATTACAAGCATTAGCCAAACGACTCAGAAGATACAAAAAAAGTGAAAATAGAAGGAAACAAAACCAAACATTCAACACAAACCAAAAGAAATTTTACCAGACAACAGATAACACACACATTAAAATAGACAATCCACCAAACATAACAGACATGGAACACTTCTGGAGCAACATATGGTCAAACCCGGTACAACATAACAGGCATGCACGGTGGATACAAGCAGAAACAGACACATACAAGATGATACCACAAATGCCTGAAGTGATAATTTTGCAACATGAAGTCACCCAAGCAATTAATTCTACTCACAATTGGAAAGCCCCTGGAAAAGATAAAATAGCAAATTTCTGGCTGAAGAAATTCACCTCAACACATTCACATCTAACTAAATTATTTAACAGTTACATTGCAGACCCATACACATTCCCTGATACACTTACACAAGGAATAACTTATCTGAAACCTAAAGATCAAGCAGACACAGCAAACCAGCTAAATATCGCCCAGTAACATGCCTACCAACAATATACAAAATATTAACTTCAGTCATTACACAGAAATTAATGACACATACGACACAGAACAAAATTATAAATGAAGAACAAAAAGGCTGCTGCAAAGGAGCATGAGGATGTGAAGAGCAACTGATAATAGATGCAGAGGTGACATATCAAGCTAAAACTAAACAAAGGTCGCTACACTACGCATACATTGATTACCAAAAAGCTTTTGATAGTGTACCCCACTCATGGTTACTACAAATATTGGAAATATACGAAGTAGATCCTAAATTGATACAGTTCCTAAACATAGTACTGAAAAATTGGAAAACCACACTTAATATCCAAACAAATTCAAATAATATCACATCACAGCCAATACAGATTAAGCGTGGAATATACCAAGGAGACTCATTAAGTCCTTTCTGGTTCTGCCTTGCTCTGAACCCACTATCCAACATGCTAAATAATACAAATTATGGATACAATATCACTGGAACATACCCACACAAAATCACACATTTGCTATACATGGATGATCTAAAACTACTCGCAGCAACCAATCAACAACTCAACCAATTATTAAAGATAACAGAAGTATTAAGCAATGATATAAGCATGGCTTTTGGAACAGACAAATGTAAGAAAAATAGCATAGTCCAGGGAAAACACAATAAACAAGAAGATTACATATTGGATAACCACAGCGACTGCATAGAAGCGATGGAAAAAACAGATGCCTATAAATATCTAGGATACAGACAAAAAATAGGAATAGATAATACAAATATTAAAGAAGAACTAAAAGAAAAATATAGACAAAGACTAACAAAAATACTGAAAACAGAATTGACAGCAAGAAACAAGACAAAAGCTATAAATACTTATGATATACCAATATTGACCTACTCATTTGGAGTAGTGAAATGGAGTAACACAGACCTAGAAGCACTCACAATACACTTACACGATCACAATGCCACAAATATAGAATACATCACATACATTCAGCAACTGAAAGATTCACATTAAGCAGAAAGGAAGGAGGAAGGGGATTTATCGACATAAAAAACCTACATTATGGACAGGTAGACAATTTAAGAAAATTCTTTATAGAACGAGCAGAAACTAGCAAAATACGCAAGGCAATCACTCATATAAATACATCGGCTACACCACTGCAATTTCATAACCACTTCATCAACGCTTTAGATCACATAACATCAACAGATACGAAGAAAGTAAATTGGAAAAAGAAAACACTACATGGCAAGCACCCGTATCATCTAACACAGCCACACATCGATCAAGACGCATCCAACACATGGCTAAGAAAAGGCAATATATACAGTGAGACGGAAGGATTCACGATTGCAATACAGGATCAAACAATAAACACCAGATATTACAGCAAGCATATTATTAAAGATCCCAATACCACAACAGATAAATGCAGACTTTGCAAACAACAAATAGAAACAGTAGATCACATCACAAGTGGATGTACAATACTAGCAAATACAGAATACCCCAGAAGACATGACAATGTCGCAAAAATAATACATCAACAGCTTGCCTTACAACATAAACTTATAAAACAACATGTTCCCACATACAAGTATGCCCCACAAAATGTACTGGAGAATGATGAATACAAATTATACTGGAACAGAACCATTATAACAGGTAAAACAACACCACATAAACCTGACATCATACTCACCAATAAAAAGAAGAAATTAACACAACTAATCGAAATATCCATACCCAATACAACAAATATACAAAAGAAAACAGGAGAAAAAATTGAAAAATACATCCAACTGGCTGAGGAAGTCAAGGACATGTGGCATCAGGATAAAGTTGACATTATACCAATTATACTATCAACTACAGGAGTCATACCACACAATATCCACCAGTACATCAATGCAATACAGCTACATCCAAACTTATATATACAACTACAGAAATCTGTAATTATTGACACTTGTTCAATTACCCGAAAGTTCCTAAATGCAATGTAACATATACCGTACAGTTAAAAGGAAGTCACGCTTGATCAAGGTCCGCGTCACCTTCCATTTTTAACCAGACATAACGTCTGAGACAAGAAAGAAATAATAATAATAATAACTGTGATAACAAAAATTATAGTGGCAGATATAAAAACAATTATATGACGAGTTGAGAAAAGGAAATTTAATGGGACTGCATCAGCTAAGTACATTAGGAAATGAGAAGATCTGGTTGGAAAGAAGGATGTACAAAGGCAACGAGTGCGTACAGGGACAGCAGTAACCCTTATTGTTTGTTGCCTTAGTAGATATGTCGTTAAGTTCTGAAGCTTATCATGTTATTCACTTCTCTAATATAATTCGGCAGGTTATTCCAGAGTCGGGTTCCTGCAACGGTTTAGGACTTTGAGAAAATGGCTGAACGATGGAGTGGGAAAGCAAGTATTTTGCTCTGATGGGAACAGATAGTGCTGCCACGTTGTTCAGATAAAGGCTTTGATGTCGAGGAGAGATACACGTAGACAATTATTGAACTATATGAATGAAATCGTAAATTAGTTACAAAGTACAACGTGCGCACACTTTATGCAACATGTAATCGCCACTACAGACATTCGGATTTAGGTTATGACATGTTCGATATGCCTGCTATCATTGGCGATGGTGTGGCGCAGACGAATAGCGAAATTCTGTATGACACGCTGTAGTGTCGGGACATCCACGCTATGACCTCCTGAATGGATGTTTTCAAATTGTCTTTAATATAGCCTCACAAATAGGAGTCGCATGTTTTCAGATCCGGGGAATACGGCGGCCAGTTGAGGTCCATGCCAGTGGCCTGTGAGTAACCCAGAGCCAGAATGCGGTCCCCAGAATGCTCCTCCAGAACATCAAACACTCTCCTGCTTCCTTGGGATCGATCTCCGTCTTGCATGAACCACATCATGTCAAAATCAGGGTCACTGTGACTAATAGGGATGAAATCATCTTCCAAAACCTTCACGTACCGTTCGGCAGTCACCGTGCCGTCAAGGAATGTCACACTGGTTATTCTGTGAATGAACACTGCACAGCACACAGTCACCCGTTGAGGCTGACGAGAGTTGTCGATCGCAAAATGTGGAGTCTTAGTCTTCCAAATGCGCCAATGTTGCTCTACTTTGACATTTTCAAGTGAAAATGGCTGGCAACAACAAGGTGCGTGCGCATGCGCATACTAATTGCCAACATGCCCCGCGTCCTACCGTGCAGTTTGAACGTCCCAACGCAAACCGTTGACAAGTTATGGCGATTTTATTTCATGTAGTTCAGTAATTGTCACCCTGCATGAGGGACAGTGCTCATTGATGAGGCATTAGAGAAGAGAAACAGTATGCAAAAGCCTGCGCTAGTCTGAACGCAACCAGGACATCTCTGCAGATGATGGTGAAATATGATCAAAGAAGTCTAACATAATAGAGCGTGTGATCACCACGGACAGTAATACATGCTCTGCAACGTGTTGTCGTGCTGACTGCGAAGTTGGTAAGGAGCTCTGGTGGCAGGGTGTTCCACTCAACCACCAGCATGGTTGAAAACTAGTGGATGGTCATTGGTGTAAGGAACTATAGCAGTCTCTATAGCTACGTAGAACTTTCCCGTCGCATTAACTGACAATATGCTTGTCGTGCCTGCATCCGTATCGTACAAATACTTTCTCACAGTGTTTCGGTTGTCGGTCTTGCGGTTTCGTCGATCTTCGGTAACATCACAGAGGCAGTCTACAATCGCAATGATGCCGCGTGTCAGCGCAGCAGCATTACCAGCGACGCCGATCCGGTCGAGGCTCGGGCCACGCCTCCAGGGAGTTCCGACGCGTCACCGCCGCGTATCAGTTGTGAAATACGGCCGCAGGGGATACGCGCGGCATTTCCGTTTGAAGTTCACATCTAGTCTACTTCTGTTTGCAGTGGACACGGCCGTCGCGTCACCGCTCTGCCGAGCTTGTACGAGTCTTGTGTGTAGCTGAAACTTCTATCCTCATCCGTCGTCTCGGAGCTTCTGCAGCGTCTGGTGAAGTCCCCTTGCTGCCGCGGCCAGACTCTACAAACTATTAAGCCGTCGACACACGGCCCGTGCATTCGAATGTAAAGCGTGGCGACTTTCTGCCGGCATAGCGTCGAAAAATCACGTTGAGAACTCTTTCTGAACGCGTAGAGCAATATTTAGCGACTCAGATATTCTGAACGTGCGTTTGAACGTAGACCAATGAGATGGAGGAATGCAACCTACATCACACGACGCTCTCTTCAGTACAGATTACGGAGACGCCATAATGGCATTCATTGGAGACCCGTAAATCTACAGGATGTTACACAACTCATGTTACACACTTCTAAAGGTTGTAGAGCACACTTAGCATATAAAGTTTTACGTTGCAACCCATCTTCAGCTTTTGTATTCCTGTGTTCCTCATTTGCGTGTAATATTACGGTATACTGGTAATTTTTACTTTGTGGACCGTTTGAGTACAACTGAAGGAAACAATTTTCGTGCCATACGCGTTTATTCTCTGCAAGGCATCTTCAGTGGCCTGGGATATGTACATTCTTTTAGTGTTCAGTTTACATTTTGGTCAATGTACCTACAAGTTATAAACATTTCTGGTGGTTGGTTTTTGCTATTATGTAGTAATATTTTGAACTATACTTACATGTTGCGTGGGCTATTTTCTCCACATTCCGCTCCTGTTCCATTTTCGGTGTCGTTCCTCTTCTTGTAAATGCCACTGGCGGTTTTTTTTCCACATGTCGCTGCACTAGGTACTGAATACTTGTTTTGATGCAATGTTTTGGTTTGTGTTGCCCACTGTCAGAAGTTATTGCCAGAAGTATCTGTGATCAGTTTGTGTATGCATTTTTTGTGTGGTTTGGTGAGATTGTTTTGTCGGCCGTGCGCACGTGTGCGCAGGTGTGTAGAGGTGTGTAGGTGTAGAGGTGTGTAGGTGTGCGCAGGTGCGTGTGTAGAGATGTGCGCGTGTGTGTAGAGAGAGGTGCGCGTAGAGAGGTGTGTGTGTGTGTGTGTGTGTGTGGTGTTCTTAGCGTAAGTTAGTTTATTTAAGTAGTATGTAAGTCTACGGACCGACGACCTAAGCAGTTTGGTCCCTTAGGAATTTACACACATTTGAACCTTTTTTTTAACACATCTCTATTGAACAAGTGCTTATAGCTGTAAAGGCATATATTTTAGTGCCCATATCTATTGAACATTTGTTCGTGTTTCGGTCCATATTACCACCTCTGAAATTTGCCTACCCTACAATCTTAGCAACAACGTACGGTTCATGTATTCCATTGTCAGAAGTGTCAGAACCTTCGACTCGTTCGTTTCCGCTACTGCGCCCTCACCACAAATTAATAAATTTATCCTTCTCTATCATCCCTGAAAGTCGAAAGACTTGCACCAGGCGAACGGTCTACCCGACGGGAGGCCCTCGTCACACGACATTTATCCCTGAAAGTTTGTAACATCATCGCGGAATCACCCTGTATAAACATGCGCTGGTGCCTATAACTTGGGTGCTTTGTAGAGTCGTTGAATGTCGTCCCGGACAGGTGTTCCTATGTAAAACTTTACGTGCTAAGTCTCCTCTACAACCTCTAGAAGTGTGTAACAAGAGCCGGCCGCGGTGGCCGTTCGGTTCTAGGCGCTTCAGTCCGGAACCGCGTGACTGCTACGGTCGCAGGTTCGAATCCTGCCTCGGGCATGGATGTGTGTGATGCCCTTAGGTTAGTTAGGTTTAAGTAGTTCTAAGTTCTAGGGGACTGATGACCTAAGATGTTAAGTCCCATAGTGCTCAGAGCCGTTTGAACCATTTTGTGTAACAAGAATTGTTAAACACCCTGTACATGTCTTTCGTAAGCACCATGAAGTTTAAGATCCCTCGAAAACCCATCGTTAACAGCACGATTTTTTGTACTAAAATGACCAGAAACGTCATACTCGTGTTTAAAGAATTATTGTAACTTGTTTATTATGAAAGTAAGCCAGTTCGAGGCAACGATACACTGGGGATCCATCAAAAACGTATTGTTCTTGGTATAGTTTGTTGTAATTAAATGTCAGTTAATAACATATCTACAATTAAAACTTTCAGGAGATAAGATGCAAAGTGTAACTCACCCATGGCCTGTCTAGTATAACGAGTAGGGACGCAGAATTGTTAGTTATAATAAAAAATGTGTTACTGGTTCACGTCCTATTAGATCCCTTTTTTTACTATTCTTCACGTCTTACAATAGGTTCTAATACTTTCCTGTGAGTTTAATACATGTATATTCTACAATATTCGATGTTATGTAAATGTAACTGCGATCTTTCTGCGGAGTGAGTTTGTTCGATTGGCTTTATCTACGAGACAGCTTTCACTACTTCCAGCAATATATTTTGCAGTTTCTTGTTTCAAGTTCTGTGTTTCATAAGTTTTCTGCTAATGAATAGCACCAGCTATCAAGTAAGAATGACCTTACGGTTTTACTAGAAAGTGAGAATGATCAAATAAATATATCTTATGTGGAGAACTGTTGTTAATTTAGGACACAAAGGAATTGAAGATCTTAGCTGCGAGAGGGCAATGATTGAAATCAATGGGGAAAGACGAAAATTTGTACCGGACTGGGATTCGAACCCGGGTCTGCTGCTTACTAGGCAGATGCTGCGGCCGCTATTTTTAATTTCATTTTGTTCGTTATTGTTCGTTGCCTTTATTCGGGGTGGGCGCACCATGACACCCACACATGGTTCATCGTTGATCCATTTACTCAGTTGTTTTTTCATTACAGAAGGGCAGCTAACCCTCTGACTGAACACGCTGATCTACTGCGCTGGCACTACTGAGCCATTCAGGCAGATTGGTCTTTGCAACTGCACAGGCTACCCTAGCACGCCTCTCGCCAGACCTAAAATCTCTACTTATCCACACACTACTGATGTGGTGCCCCCTGCCCATTATCCGCATTACTTGAGGCATTTCGCCGATTCCCGTAAGAGTTCGAGCCTGGTGTGCAAGTGCACAGAAGAGATCATTCGCCTTCTAGTCTTAGTTAAGAATATGTCCGAAAGAAGAGACACCACTTGTACGTATATAGTAAATTTGTAATGGAACTTTTCTAAGCTGATCTCCTTATTGATACTTTGGTTCTTTCGATTGCCTGGTTTATTGATTGGTTGATTTGGGGGCGGGGACCAAACAGCGAGGTCACTAGTCTGATCGAATTAGGGAAGGATCGAGAAGGAAGTCGGCCGTGCCCTTTGAAAAGAACCGTTCTGGCATTTGCTTGACCAGATCTAGGTAAATCAAGGAAAACCTAAATCTGGATGGCCGGACGCGGGTCTGAACTGTCGTCCTCCCGAATCCGTGTCCTCTGTGCTAACCACTGCCCACCTGGCTCGCTGGTACTTTCGTTTCTGCCTTATAACATGTTCATAGACGTTGAAGTTTTTGTTTGCGTACGCCACAGACGGAGCAACACAACTAGGAAGGAATGGTCCGTTCTGAAAGAGCTAACGCTGGAATTGTACTTTCGTCCATTTGGTAAACTCTGCGATATGTGAACCACATACAGCTCACAATTGCCACTGAAGCGCCCTGCAACCACGTATGCCACATTGAGGCACACGTACCATGTTCACAAGTCGCATCCTTTCTGAACTTTCTGCAGCATTTGAACTCGGCATGTTCAACGTTGACGTTCGAAAGCATTAGCGCCTTGCAGTCAGGGAGACGAATCATGCAGTGTATTGCTCTGTGGACTCACTCGAAAACTTTTGTTGACAGACCTGGACAATTTCTGTGTCCTGCTATACATTTGACATCAAGCTGAAGGACGGTCGCCAGCCTCACTTAGACCCGCGAGTCAGGGTTTAAAGAGTCCGTTTATCTATACCACTGTTCCGTGCTCTGGAGTCCTCTGACTTCCTTCAAAACCTCTCAAGCCCAACCACTGCATTGGACAACAAACACTGCAGTCAATTTCTGCACCGTCACCAACCAGTTTCGCCCTCTCTTCTGTAAAGAACACAAGATAACAGCCTACATCAATGGTCATCAAACTGCAGTCCATAGGCTATAGGCTTCCAGAATCAAATATTTGTGATTGAGTGTCATATTTCATGGTGTATTTAAATGTAAGTACAGTTACTGTTGGTAATCAGTTAATCATCTGCTCTCGCGTACCACCACTTTGCCAGGCAATTACTGTGCCACAGCTTACTGTCACTGAGGGTTGCAGCAATCAAACAGAACAGTGGACACGAAGTGATCCTAATGGTGCTGACTTTCAACAAGCAGTATTTCGGGTCTGGCTACCGACTTATCACGCTCTTGCAACAGCTTGTGTACTGGAACCTCCTAACTCACTAGTTCATGTAGGTTACCAACTGAGCCGTGGCTGACTCGTGTTATGCTTTGCATTATACCTTGAGGCGTAGCGCCTTCGCATCGCTCCTGTCACTTGTTAGGACAATGTCGTTATAGGCATGAGTCATCGACAGCCGTCACCAGCTGACATGGACCTGAGTTACAGAGCTGCACGTAGTTGTACTAGTAGGCGACAGAGGTCAGCAGTTGACGGACAGTGCTAGCAGTCTTAGTCAAAACAATGTTGTAAAGTTATGTTTGATTAATATTTAAGGTATTTGCATAATTGTTTTATATGTGTGGTAATTAGCAGTGTGAGTGTTGTATGAGTGAAGAAGAACAGAAGTAAATGAAAATTGTTTTCTTTATTCACCAAGTACCAGTTAAACTATACAGGGGATTTACTATAATTAAATGTGCAGTCAGTTTATGGTGCTAATAAATCGTGAGTAGAACACAAATTAATCGGTAATTTCAGAAGGAGTAATTTTATATTTGATACTTTTCTAAATTTATTTGTTTAGCAATTGCCATAGAAAGAAATGGTTTATTATGATTTGGTCATTGAAGTAAAGCGCGGGTTAGCGGGATAATACTGCAACCTGATTTGCTGTTTGTGATATTAGCCAATCAGAAAAATGCAGGCTCGCGCCAATCTATGCTGGGAACAAAGCCTTTGGTGTGATCTAAGTAAGTCAGGGCTGAGGGTTCGAACTAGTAACAGCTCATTGAAAGCAGCTCCGACGAAAATACTGTAAAATCGCGGAAAAATGCTAATTACGAGTTCGCGAAGTAGTACAAGGTCTATTCAAGTGAACGGTATAGTGGAATTTCGGACGGAATATCGAAATTATTGCTTTTGACTGTTAGTTAAAACCGCGTGGCGTGTTGTGCGATCTAAGACTGGAACAGGTATTACGTGTAGAGCAGAGTGCACAACATTTGAGCGAGCATTTTCATAACTAAACGATCCGGTGAACTTTGTTAACTTCGGTAACGGGTGTAAATACCATAAACTGGCTACGTGTGTGATTGTGGATTGCGTGTGAACTTTGCATTGTGTTTCACTTAGTACGGTCTTGGCAGTATTAACTGTGATCTTTATCGTAAAAATACACCAGAAAATTTACATTGCCAAGTTAAAAGTTTTATTTCAACAACTGGCCACATCCCGTTTACCGGATAATTCTATATATGTTGCGACCTGCAGTAGAGAGTAGTGGTCTAGTATATTCTACTACAGCTTTTAGCTAGACAAATGAACATTGCTGGACACTGGCAGGGCGGTACAAAAGAAACGTGCCGCACCGCAACCTTGGTTGCTATTCTGTGTTTAGTCTCCCGCGGTTATCGCGATTATGCTGTTATCTCTCTCTCCGCGAGTGGCAGCAGCAGTGTGTATCGATATTCGCACCCTTGCACTACCGAGCGAGGTGGCGCAGTGGTTAGACACTGGACTCGCATTCGGGAGGACGACGGTTCAATCCCGCGTCCGGCCATCCTGATTTAGGTTTTCCGTGATTTCCCTAAATCGCTCCAGGCAAATGCCGGGATGGTTCCTTTCAAAGGGCACGGCCGACTTCCTTCCCCATCCTTCCCTAATCCGATGAGACCGATGACCTCGCTGTCTGGTCTCCTTCCCCAAACCAACCAACCAACCAACCCTTGCACTATCTTTGGCCTCGCGCTTATAGTTTCCGGCTGTGCCGTGTGCGGGCAGTTGGTCGGTTGACATGGGGCAGCGAGGAAGTCCCCGGGGCGCGTGTCTGGCCGGGGGCCGCTGGCGGCGTCCACGCACGGTCGGAGTGTGTGGTGCTGTTCCCATTGCTACGAGGTCCGTGGCTCACCGATCCCGGACACGAAAGTTGAGTCTTTACTTAATCTACCAGCCAGCCCCAACTGTTCACAATGTGTCGTTTGAATTTCGTTGTGGGCTGTTGGAACATTCCCGCGAGCAACAACGTGGGTTTTCAACTTGCCGAAATTCTAGCCTGTGGAGTTTTACTTGATTATTTTTTAATTGAAGTGCAGCAGCGAAATCTTCTGCCTTGTGGCCGTTAGCGTTCCGGTGACCTGCACTGAGAGTTGAAGTAAAATCAGGCTTTGTATTTTCCTCTTCGTGTTGTGGCTGTCCAGCACGGCGTGTAGTTTGCCAGCTGAATGTGTAATTCGTTGTGGGCGCAGATACCTTCTGCGTTGTTCCATTGAACTCCCTGTTGTGTGCTGGTCGGGTGGAGCGGAAGTTATCCTGGAGCTTGGTCCGTTGACTGTCGGTTGGGTTGCCGTCGGATTGAGAATTCTGGGACCAACTGCCTGTTAGTGTTTGAATTCCAGAGTGACCCTTGGAAACTTCTGAGCGCCGTTTGATGTGCTGCCTTTCCTCATTTGTCCTTGTTGTTGGTTTGTGTATGGCTTCTAGACGATTTTAAATTAGTTTGGGCCTTCAGCCTAATTTAGAGAAATGTTTTAAGATGAGGCCTTCTGCCTTTTAAAATTCAAATTCTTTTTTTGAGTCTGAAGTGATTGGCCTTCAGCCGGTTTCAATTTAAAATTGTTTTGCCCTTGAGGCGTGAGATTCAACGGCGCATTTAGCCGGGAATGAAGTTCTAAAATTAACGTTTGGCTTGCTCTGTTTTTAATTTTTTCTTTATTCTTGTAATGTTTGTCAAATGAATAAAGTAGTATGTTCGAGCGCAACTGACAGCCACCCATTTTTGCCCCTTTCCGCAAATTAAACTATCTGTCCTGTCCTGCGAGTATAGCAGGGGATCTCACCAACTAATGAGATCGGTACATATGCGGCCCGATGTGCCGTCCCACAATGTCAGTATTGGCTCCTGAGTATAAAAGTTTAGCGACAACTGGTCTAAACACAAAGAGGGTAAGGACATACACAAGAACTCCACACTTGGAGTAAAACCCAATTTAGTCTTCTCGCAGTAACCCTCGCGAAGTCCGCTTCGTGCGGTACACTACGCCTCCATCAATCCAGTTGCTCCTCAAGCTGTTAGGCGACCTCTTACTTAACAGTCGGTGTACGCTCGGAGACACCAACACCCTCCTCCAAAACCAGCAAAAGATTAAGACGTTCCTAATGCGCACGAAGGGGATCACACTTACGAACACATCTGATCTTCCAACATCTGGAGTATAGCCTTACTGGACCCTGGCTTCCGAAATACGCCTCCAAACCACGTCTGCCCCAGAGCTCTCAACTCGCCTCCTGCACCATACTGCTGCCACCCACAGAGTCCAAGCTCCACGACATTATTTTCGGATGCTGACATTTCGGACAATCGGCCTCTAGAGCAGAATGTAGTCACTGCGATTGGCCATTTACAGACAACGCACAGGGCACATATGTAAAGCGCTCCTGCTTGCAGACACTTTGAGAAGTTTGTTTCACAAAGGGTGCTAGGAAGCGCCAGCCACTCTGTGGGAAACACAATCGCCACTTAAGACCACCCAACCGCACCAGCCCAGCACCCATTAGCCGGATTAGCGGAAACCCAGCCCGTTACCTTCAGTCTGGAAAATAGCCGCAGTCTCGCAGCCAACGGCAAAACCGGCACTGTCGCTCGAAATAGCGGGCAGCACTGGCAGACGGTGGTGTTGCGGCCCGTATGTGACCCATTACGTACTGGCAAGTAAACATAGCCAATGGGCAAACTTCGATTTTTATTGCCTTTGTGTATGTTATAGTGCAGAGCAAAATAAGAGGCACATGTTCAACAAGAATTTAAAACACATCGTTCCTGTGAAACTCTTTACTCACACACATCCATGCCCGAGGCAGGATTCGAACCTGCGACCGTAGCAGTCACTCGGTTCCAGACTGTAGCGCCTAGAACCGCACGGCCACTCCGGCCGGCGACAAAAAGTGACTGAGAACGACAGAAGTGATTTTTGGCGTTCCCCAACGTAGTGTTGTAGGTCCATAAGATTTAGGAGACAATCTGATAGTCGTCTTAGGTTGTTGTAGATGATGCTGTGGTTTATCGTCTACAAAATCATTAGAAGATCGAAAGAAATTGCAAGCCCATTTGGATAAGATATCTGTTGTTGTGGTGGTGGTCTTCAGTCCTGAGACTGGTTTGATGCAGCTCTCCATGTTACTCTATCCTGTGCAAGCTGCTTCGTCTCCCAGTAGCTACTTCAACCTACATCCTTCTGAATCTGCTTAGTGTATTCATCTCTTGGTCGCCCTCTACGATTTTTAGCCTCCACGCTGCCCTCCAATACTAAATTGGTGATCCCTTGTTGCCTCAGAACATCCAACGAAATGGTGCCCAAATAGACAACTAACCCTATACAATGAAAAGTGCGAGGTCATCAACATGAGTACTAAAATGAATCCGTGAAACTTTGGTTACACGATAAATCAGTCAAATTTAAAGGCTGTAAATTCAACTAAATACCTAGCAATTACACTTCTGTACGACTTGAATTGGAAAGAACAAGTAAAAAATGTAGTGGGGAAAGCGAATCAAAGATAGCGTTTTATTGGGAGAACACTTAGAAAATGTAACAGATCTGCTAAAGAGACAGCCTACACTACCCTTGTCCGTCCACTTTTGTAGTTCTGCGCGGTGTGGGATCCTTACCAGATAGGATCAACAGTTCAAAGGAGGACAGCACGTTTTGTATTATCGAGAAACAGCGGGGAGTGTCACAGACAAGAAAGCGGATTTGGGGTGGAAATAATTAAAACAAAGGCGTTTCTCGTTGTGGCGGGACCTTCTCACGAAATTTCGATCACCAGCTTTTTCCTCCAAATGCGAAAATATTTTGTTGGCATCGACCTACATAGAGAGGAACGATCATCATAATAATATAAATGAAATCAGAGCTTGCACTGAAAAATATAGGTGTCGTATCACACGGCTCTGTCTTCGGGTCCGTCTTTGTCTACTTGGCACACAAGAGTCATATGTGTACAATTAGTTCCACACGTGTTACCTTCAGTCACAGCAATGGAGAGCTGTAAAAGATGGAAGTCTGTCCAGTACTAAATGCACTGTGTACATTAATTCAATTGGCTGCTCTCTCTGTCCACTTGCGTATACTAAAGAACAGAACAGAACTTTCAACCATCCTGAGGCGAGGACGCTGATGGCAAAATTTAGCTATCAGTATTCTCATCTCAAGGTAACGCCAGGTATTTTCGCTGCTAACATCTAAATTCTAAGAGAGGCGAATTCAACGGTTTTTCACTCCTCAAATACCGAGCGAAGTGGCGTAGTGGTTAGCACACTGCTCTCGCATTCTAGCGGGCGACTGTTCAAACCCGCGTCCGGCTATCCTGTTTTATGTTTTTCCGTCATTTTCCTAAATCGTTAAGGCAAATGCCCGCATGGTTACTTCGAAAGGCACGGCCGCTTTCGTTCTCCACCCTTCCCTAATCCGAGATTGTGTTCCATATATATTTTGATCTCGTTGTCCACAGGATATTAAACACTAATCTCCCTTCTTCTCACTCCTCAAATTTCGATTCATAAACTTCCAGAATAATTACAATATTTGTAAATTAGCATTTATCTGTTGTAAGTTTGAAAACAAGCACTGTCTTATGTGGATGTTAGCAATTCCATACCTACAAACAGAAATACTTCACGTCATATAAGAACGATTACAATGTTACACAGTCGCAATACGAGTAAAAAAGGGGCACAGAGAAAGGGCAGCTTTGATTCTCTCTATGTCGTTGACGTGTGTGAAGTGCTAGTTAGTTGCAAAAAATAAATGTTTTTCATAAACCAATTTAATCTGTATATGCTACTGCTTTACAGATAATGGAGAAGGAACACGAAGACAACAGTTTAGTTGTACACATAGACGTAACCCAACAGACAGAGTCTAGCAAGAACAACACTTACTCAGTGAATGTTCTAAAAAACTGTAACTGGAAGAGAACTGAAGTATGATGGACTTTTTTTTCCAAGCTTGGATCACTCGCGTAGTAGAAACCACAGTGGTAATCAAAAACGTTTTATCTGCAACATTAAGCTACACCTTCCAACTACTTCTCTACACAGTTGCCGTGGTACCAACTTTCCTGTACCCTCGTAACAGAAGGCAGTTGCCTGTGACTTTCGCGAATTCCTTTCGCTGGTCCGTAGCTCGTTGCCTGTGCCAAAACGCTGTCCTCGTGACCAGCCGTTTATGGGAATGAAGATCTGAAAATCGGACGGAACAAAGTCCAGGTTGTATGTTGGGTGCTCAGTCACTTCACATCGAAAACCTTAGAGGAGCATCTCAGTTGCACCTGCAGCACAAGGCCGAGAATTGTCAGGGAGGAGGAAACGCGTGACAGCTTTATTATGTGGGCTGCATGAAATCAGGCGAAACCCACCAGCAGGACTTTAAACTTGGCGAGAGGCACTATTTTGCAGGCTTTTCCGTGCTCACAGTGGGCTTAGAAAGTGTGGCATGACACGATAGACAAGTGTCTAGAGACTCAGTGCAACACATCTGTGCAAAGCTTCACCAGATTTTCACTGTAGTTTTAATTTCGCGACTGTACTACCCAGAGGGTAACGAGCAAGCTTAGAACAAGCAGAGTGAATGAAACAGTTACTTCAAGTGTGTGTGGAGTAAGTCTCCCCAATGTTGTTCACATTTCATGTACTAACAGCTTCCACCACTACCACGTGTCACTTCACCAGCTGATTAGCCAATGGCATTGCAGAAGATCCCGAATGAGATTTTCACTCTGCAGCGGAGTGTGCGCTGATATGAAACTTCCTGGCAGATTAAAACTGTGTGCCCAACCGAGACTCGAACTCAGGACCTTTGCCTTTTGCGGGCAAGTGCTCTACCATCTGAGCTACCGAAGCACGACTCACGCCCGGTACCCACAGCTTCACTTCTGCCACTCGGTTGGGCACAATAGGATCTTTCTTCAAAGAGCTGTCGTTATCGATGAAGTTATCTTTAAAATTATGGAAAGCTGCATGTAAAAAATATTCACTATTGGATCGGTGAGAATGCGCAGTGGTTGAGGCAAGTTGGTATCAGCGCTAGTAGGGTGTGAACGATTGATGTAGCATCTGTGGAGATTGCGTGATTGGTCTTTTATCATTGAAGAAATCTTAATGGGTAAAAGATACAATTTTGTACCGAGTGCTACCGGCTATTCTAGAGAAAATAACGATTGAAATACGTAAATTTACGTGGCACTGCGTCGCGGACGCTCGGTTTACTACTACTCGCTAGGAAAGCCCTCACCCAGGTCTTTTCTAGTAGCTGTATGCAACTTTATCAGCTGTTGGTCTTCACGTTCGCACTATTTCACGTCGCTGGACTTCTTTCTCTAGTGTAAACTCAAAGATGAAGTATATGTACAATTTTCTACGACCCGAGATGATTTAAAACATAGCATTGTCGCAGCATATGCATTGATAGGAAAGTCTCTTGAATCTGTCCGCAAGTCCTAGAACCTGCGGTTGCGAACTGTTACTGCAGTAGGCACTGGCCATTTCAGACACTTGATAACATAAATAGAATTTTAAGGAAGACTTTTTGACCACAGTCTTTTGTAATTTCATTTTGAAGTTGCTGATGTAATTTTTCAATGTGTGTGTGTATCTGGTCATTAAACTTATGACGCGAAGCTTGTTTTAACAGTGTTTGTACCGGGTGGTTATAAATAAACTTTTCCTGTTTGACACGTTGTAACACAGAAACTAACTACCGTACGAGCACCAAACTTCGTATCAATGTCCAGAAATTGGGGTGCATGATTTTCCAGGCGTCATAGTGCTACCGTCCAGTTCCAACTATGGTCACTAAGTGCCGTGATCAGTCATCGTGATTCACAGTCTCACACACCTGATCAGTCGCAGTGCACTTTACGTGTCAACATGAGCTAGAACGAAAAGAACACGGCATTATTGGTGGAGTTCTATTATCAACGCCCTTAGAGGATCTCACCGGCTGCGTGGATTACAGAATGATCCACTTTCTCTACCTGCTGTGCGGATCATTCTGAAGTAGTCCGAATCAAGTGGAGAACTGGGTGTCGTTCCGGGAAGAGGCCGACGACAGGTTGCACCACAGGTGGTTCATGAAATCGCTGTTGCTGTGGCAGACAACGCTGCACGCAGTTCCCGAACGTCAAGCAGTGCGCGTGCTGAGTCACGACAGTTGAACATCCCGTGGCTGACTGTACGGAAAGTGCTTCGATCCATTCACAAATTGTATCCGTTCAAGATTCATATCGTAGAGCAGCTTACACCACAGGACGCACAATGGCGTGTTGACTTCGCTCTCCACTTTCTCGCAAGGGTTAAACCGTCCTATGGACAGACGAAGCTCACTTTCCTCTGACAGGTGAGATGAACACACAGAATTGCAGAGCGTGGGGGTCTTCACCTCCAGTCAATGTGAATGGAGTTCCTTTGTGTGACGAACGTGTCACCGCATGGTGTGGCTTCACGGTTACGTTCATCTTTGGCCCATTATTTTTTGAACAGATTGGCGCTCAAGGACCCAAGACGTACAGCGTGACAGCCAGAGTTACTGTGGTAAGCTTCGCCAGCATATCATACCCGCCCTATAGAGGAGAGACGCATTGAACGCAACAGTTTTCATTCAAAATGCGGCCCTACCACACATCGCTCATGAAGTTCACCTGCTTCTCCGAAATACATTTGGAAACGATCGAATTATCAGCCGATCGTTTCCAAATGCTTGGCCAGCACGATCACCTAAACTCACTCCCTGTGATTTCTGGTTGTGAGGCTACCTGAAGGACAGGGTTTACAGGGGAACATTCACATATGTACTGATCTGAAGCGCAGCATATCAAGAGACGTAACCAGCGTACCTACGGACATGCTTCGTTCTGCAGTGCAGAATGCAATCCTGTGCTTTCAGACTCCTCTGGACACTGATGGGGGCCATATTGACCCCCTTTAGTAGCAGTCTGTAATGATATAATTTACCGTAGTAGCACATTAAAAGCGTTTCAACTGAACTGATTCTGCATTTTTTTCCCTCCATGTCCTTGAGATTAACGCTACCCAATTTGGTCGCGTACGGTAATTGGCTTCCGTATTATAACGTATTAAATAGGGAAAGTTTAATTATAAGCACCCGGTACATTAGTCCCCAGTTTTAGAAATCCATTCAGTTTGGACGTGCGGCACCTGTCTTTCAAAGCTCTGGCAGAAACAAGAACTGAAGCATTGTTACCATAGTGACCTGCTGAATCATCCCTATATGACATATTCTTTGCCTTGCAGACGGTGTGTCAATCCAACACACGCAGCCAAGTGTGATTAGTATCAGTTTAAATCAAAGTTTTCTCCAGACATTTTTCTGAAATACGAGTATGAGATGTATGTAATGTCGAAGCGACATGGATACTCCAGCAGTCCGTAAGTATTATAACACTTAACTATTCATGTCGCTTACCAACTTCCAAAGGTTACAGTTGGATCTATTTAGTCATCACATTACTTGTTTTTTATTTAAACTGTGATCTCCAACATTGAGCTTTGAAACATATAATCGAATGTAAATCACCTGAAGATGGGCACAAGCCCGCAACCGGACATGCATGAAATAAAATCTTCTTCAGTTGTCACTGGTAGTGGTTACTGTTCTACACTCTACGGAAGAACAGTGATGAGTTCAGCTGCATCCATTATAGACAAAATTCAATATGTAACTGTTGTTCCGCTGTAAAAAGCAAAGTTCATACCGATATATCTGTAACTAAGGTAACTATGAAATGAGAGTGTACGCCTTTTTAACGAGGACTATTTCATAATTCATGTGGGTGAAAACGGAAGTACGGCATGTTAAACAGTTCGTGAAGTATCTGAGACCAACAAAAGCTCAAAGTTGGTGGAATTTCAAACAGAATTCTGAAAAGTTGCTTTAACTTGTTAAGTACTGTCCTTCGTGATATATGTAATGCATCATTGGGACAGGGAATTTTTGGACAGATTAAAATATGCAGTTGTTAAACCATTTCACGACAAACGTGACATCCTTCTCTAGACTATTCGAATAACTAGTGTACTCAAGAGTTGTCTCAAGCTGAAGTAGAAACAATTTACTTAGCATACTACAGTTTGGATTCCAGAGGAGTAGCTCGACTGAGAATGCTATTTATAGATTCTTCACTAAATATTACAAGCCTCAATTAATAAAATGTCGCCAGTTGGTATTTTTTGTGATTGTTCCAAGGCGCTGATTCTGCAGATCCTTTTACACTCTTAAAAAAACTAATGGTTTTATAGAATTGATGGCTTTACACACAGCTGGTTTGAATCTTACTTAAATAGTAAGGAGGAAGTTGTGCTGGATAATTCAGACACTGCAGGAGGGGTAGAAAATTTTAGTGATCGCGGACAAATCACAAAGGGAGTCCGACGGGGCTCAATTTGTGGTCCATTCTTATTCCTTATATATGCAAATGATCTTCCACTTGAGAGTAAGCAATCAGAAATGGCACTTTTTGGAGATAATACTTGTATTATAATAAGTCCCACTAAGGAAAAACCGAAAGAAGAAGTGTAAATTTTTTTTGAAGAATTATTAAGTTGTTCCCAGAAAACGGACTGTCCCTAAATTTTGGCAAACATGCTAGATTCAGTTCTGTACAACAAATAATTTCACTAAAAATTAATGTAGCCCATGAACAGGAGTCAGTAAGGAAGGTAGAAAGCTTCAAATTTTTGGGTGAATATATTGATGAAAAGTTGAAATTGAAGAAGCACATTACTAAGCTTCTCAAACAATTAAGGTCGGTTACTTTTGCTTTTTGTACAATTACTAGTCTTAGAAATAAACGAATCAACCTCCTGAGATATTTTACGTATTTCCGCTCAATAACGTTATTGAATAATTTTCTGGGGTAGCTCGCCATTTAGAAAGCACGTATTGATTGCGCAAACTTGAGAAGTGAGAATAATACACGGTGTTCATCCGCTCTCGTCATGTTTGTACCTCTTCAATTGCATCTTCACAGTACACATATGATTCGCTAGTGAAATTCGTCGTAATTAATTCATCACGATTTGGTGCTAGTAGTGATACCCACACTTACAGCACTAGGGAAGAAAAATGACATTTATTACCCGTTATTAAAGCTATCAGCGGCTCAAAAGAGGCTTCAACATGCAGCAAGAACAATTTTTGACCTTATATGCAATAACACAAAATCTCTGATAGGTAGCAAAGAAAGTTTTAAATCTAAGCTTAAAATCGCTTCTCCTCGACAATTCCTTCTATGGACGAATTCCCATTTAAAAACTGGTACTCTGAAAAAAAGCCGCCTTATTTTTAGGGGTAGTTGCATGATCAGGACTAAAAAATACTGTAGTGTGCTGATTAATGTTAATGCTAATCATTCAGCTAACTATGGAACATGTAATTAAGCAACAGCTTAAATGGATCACCCTGTTTTTCCTGTTTTATTTTCTGAGAGAGGCAGCTAAGACTGGCGAATCAGTATGTCCAAAACCAGTAAATGTATCTGGATGTCGTTTTCGGTATATTATAGCAAATTTTATGAGGTACACAAGCAATTTTATCATTTACAGCTGCCGAATTATGACATCAGTTTTTTAAGGAACTCTTATTTTCTGTGGCATTTCCAAGAGCCATCGAAAAAAATGGGGTAAACAGAAAGAACGATGCGAACAGAAACGAAACTTCTAAAAAAGATCTGTGCTATCGTGTCGGTAGACAAATGGGAATATCATGCTAAGATTAGTTTATTTAGGTTGGTAATGAACCAATCTCTCAGTTAAATTAGGAATTTCAAGGTTGGCGAAGCCGTCAGATGACTTTTGTGCACTCCGTGACAGACCTTCGAACATTATTTGTAAGTATCAATTTAAATGGTGTTGTTTAAGTACATAGTAAGTAAATATGCAGTGCCGTTTCATCAACCAACAGTTTAGGATTGTGTTTGCGGATTTTGTGTGGTGAGAAGAAACAATTTTCAGTGTTTCTTGGGAAGAGCACCAGTAGTTTGACGGAAAAGAAGAACCATCCGCCACTGTTCTCAACTTATATTATGCTGTGATTAAAGACTGTGCAAAAGGTAAGCAGTCATTTAGATTGTATGCATGTAAAATTTGTTATTTGGAAGGTAAAGGTTACGTTGCGCTTTTTTTTTTTTAAATATGTAGGACTGTCTATATTCCGGCAAGGTTGTAAATGAAGGTGTGCCTATTTTTGGGTTTCCACGTAGTCTGAGTATTTTTGGGTTCGTTACCACACATGCTTTTTTTCGTTTTCTGTTATAGGTGTAATGCACTGCTTTATAATTGTGGCAAGTACAGACAGTCCTACATATCTCATTAGTAAAATACTGGATAGAATCCTTCAGAAATATAACAAAATACTGGATACAATCCTTAAGAAATATAACAAAATTTATACTGTAAAAATCAAAATGAGGAGTCATTTTTTAGTCAAGGACCTATTAGTTAGTTCTGATGAGATGACTTGTCGATTCAAAGACGTCCTTTTTAAGCGTGATGTCAGAGAGTTGATGTATTATTAAACTTATCAAGTTCATCAATTTAATGTTACAATAAAGTAATTACAGATATAACGATTTTTATTTGGAAAAGAGAATAAGTGGCCACAGTTATTGCAATATTTTTATGAAGAATTTTAGTTTCCGTATTCAATAAAACTTTTTTGAAGCAGGTGAAAATTGTTTCTTCATTCTCCTAACCCAAAACAAACTTTGACATGTCCCTATTTCACCCCGAGTACCAATAATAGATAATACGAGTAACATTGTTGTTTCTGTTCACGCTTCACTGTGGAATGAATGGAAACACCACGTAATTATTTTAATTTTTTTTAATGTTATGAAAACATGAGCTAGGTACCAGGTTTAACTGCAAGCTTAAAATTAGGCACAACATCTAAAATTTCATGTAATTTTGTTTTTCGTATTTCTCTTTAAAAGTATCAATTTTTACTTTTAAATGTGAAACCGTTTGTATTCACCCCATTTTACGCCAGCTGGCCTGCACGCTAGCGTGACATCTAAAACATACGTAATATGGGCACCAGAGAATGAAACACACAATATTAATATTTATTAAAAGAATTTACACAGAATGAAATACTCAGCTTTGAGTGTTGGAGAATGCACAAGAGTGTAGTTGATATCCTATACGCTAAACTAACCTAACGGAGAGGAACAGAACTACCTGATGTATAGAACTGCAGCCTTGATTGCCGTATCTAACAGTCCAGACGTCTGTCATTGATCTGAAAGTCGCTTACACACAGTAAGCTCTGCATTTACTATCCGACGAACACGCGTTTATACAGGTTGGCTATAATGGCGACAACTGATCTACGTTGGCTGATGGAAGTAGACTGTAATTACCAGCCACTGGAACTGCGACAGGAACTGGCCACGTGTGTGTGTTTTTCTTTCTTTATTGGATTTAGATTCCCCCCAGAGGGGAGGCGGGCTGGCAGCAGCACAATACGCCGCTGTAACCCCACAGGAAAGTTAAAAAACATTATCAGGAGACATGAAAAACAAACAAAAGCAAGCGATAAACCCAGTGTGTGTAGTGCGTCTGCATTTATACGGGAGGGGTGGAATAATCTTGCGATCTCGTTTGTAGACGCCCTCTGTGGCGAGTGAGATCATTGTAGGCCCACAGAGTTGGCTATTGCAAGGTCTCGTGGTATAAGGGTAAATTGGTTCCAGTTTACGAGCGCCATCTGGGTGGCGACAGAGCGGAACTGGGTGACGCTGGGCTTGAAGACCGCCTGCTCGGTGCACCCTCTGGTGCGGTCACTGTGTACCGGTGTGGCTGCGAACACTGCAGGTGGTTTACAGAGTGTAGATTAGCGGTTGTCAAACACTTTTGATCGAGAACCAATATTAACACTGTGGGTCCCATTTTGGGCTGCATATGTGTCGATCTTATTATTAATTGGTAGCCTACACTAATTAACATGTGAGCCTCCAATATTCGAGCTATGCTGAGGGCGCAGTAACTTTGCTATTGGCGACTAAGTGTTGATCGTTAATAGTCGCCACCACTCGGAACACTTCTTGTTGACTGAGGAGGAGGAGGAGGAGGAGGAGGAGGAGATGAGTGTTTAACGTCCCGTCGACAACGAGGTCATTAGAGATTAGGGAAGGATGGGGAAGGAAATCGGCCGTGCCCTTTCAAAGGAACCATCCCAGCATTTGCTTGAAACGATTGAGGGAAATCATGTAAAACCTAAATCAGGATGGCCGGAGACGGGTTTGCACCGTCATCCTCCCGAATGCGAGTCCAGTGTGCTAACCACTGCGCCACATCGCTATGTGTCCTTGTTGACTGGAATTTGCGGTAAGTTCCTATGGGACCAAACAGCTGAGGTCGTCTGTCCCTAGGCTTACACACTACTTAATCTAACAAACTATCTTACGCTAAATACAACACACACACACACCCATGCCCGAGCGAGAACTCGAATCTCCGACGGGGGGGGGGGGGGGGGGGGCGCGAACCGTGGCAAGGCGCCTAAGACCGCGCGGCTATCCCGCGCATCACTGTAATCAGTTTCAGATTCTACGTCTACGTCTACGTGGATACCCTAAACATCACACTGAAGTACCTAGCAGAGGGCTCATCGAATAACCTTCACAATAATTTTCTTTTATTTAACTTTCGGCAGAACACTTAGAAGCTGCGACAGACCCACTACAAAGACAGCCTACATTACTTTCCCGTCCTCTGCTGGAGTATTGCTGCGCGGTGTAGGGTCTTTATCACGTAGGATTGACGGAGGACATCGAAAAAGTGCAAAGTAGGGTGGGCTCGTTTCGTTGTATCGCGCAATAGGGGTGAGGGTGTCACTGATATGATACGCGAATTGGGGTGGCAGACACTGAAACAAATGCGGTTTTCTTTGCGGCGAGATCTATTTACGAAATTTCGATCACAATCTTTCTCTTCTGAATGCGAAAATATTTTGTTGACACCCACCTACTTAGGGAGAAATGATAATCATAATAAAATAAGAGAAATCAGAGCTCGAACGGAAAGATTTAGGTGTTCCTTTTTCCCATGCGCCATTCGAGAGTGGAATGGTAGAGAAGTGGTATAAAAATGGTTCGATGAACCCTCTGCCAGCCACTTAAGTGTGAATTGCAGAGTAACCATGTAGATGTATTTCACGATTGTGTGTTTTGTCTTCCCTTCTACCTAAGCTCTTAGGTCGAAGCTTTTAGTGTATTAGAGAACGACTGGGGCTTATCAAGTTACAATTTTCGTGATCCGTCTCTTAGCAGCCGTTCAGATTTGATATTTTTTCTTAATGGTTTGCTTTGACTCGCTTACTCCGTCATACTGTTCAGAGGTGTCGTGAGTGTTCATGTAAAAGAGTGCAATGGAGCATATGTGGCCTTATTTTGTATTTCAGGCCGTTCTTATTTTGAATGCTCTAGCCCCATACGTCTCTTACAGTCAACGTACGGATGCCGTTGACCTCGGTGTTGAGAGCCCTCACGATGCAACAGCAGCAACAGAATGGTGCGCGGCAAAAAATAAACACCTGTATCTTTCCGTGCGAGCTCTGTTTTCCTTTATTGTACTACAGTGATAGTTTCTTCCTGTGTTCGCCGTCAACAAAATATTTCCGCATTTGGCGAAAAAAGTTCGTGACTGAAATTTCGTGAGAAAATCCCGCTGCAACGTGAAACACCTTTGTTTTAATGACTTACACCGAAGTTCTGTATTATGTCCGTGACGCGCTCTCCCGTTTCTCAATAGTACAAAACGTGCTGTCCTCCTCTGAACTTTCTCGATGTCCCCTGTTAATTCTATCTGGTAAGGATCCCACACAGCGCAGCAGCACCATCGAAGAGGACGAACAAGCGTAGTCCTGGAAATCTCTTTAGTAGATCTGATGCATCTTCTTAGTGTCCTGCCAATAACACGGAGTCTTTGGTTCGCCTTCCCAACAACATTTTCTGTGTAATCTTTGCAATTCAAGTTGTTGGTAATTGTAATTCGTAGGTCTTCAGATTTGACTGATTTACCGTGTAACCGAAGTTTAACGTATTTCTTTTAGCACTGATGTGGATGAACTCTCACTTTTCACTACTTAGGTTCCACTTTCAATTTTCGCACCATACAGACTTTTTACTTTTTTTACCTTCTGACGACTTGATTAGGAACAGCACAGGGCCTATAACACTAACCTGGGGAACACCAGAAATCACTGTTTTACTTAATGACTTTTGGATTGCTGCGAACTTCAGCGATATAACTGTTGTGACACTATAGTTTCCTGGTAAAGAGTTGTTGGTTTTACCATGTGTGCAGAAGACTTTGATTAATAATAGTATTTATACTTGTATTTAACTTCGCTATTGAGTTTGAGGCACCACAACAAAAGTTTGTTAAATTATTTGAGTACCAGTTTTTTCCTACTCAATGCATTGTATTACAACAGCGTTAATTTACTGTTCCCTGTTGCAGATATGTGGGGTGCGTCTGTAAGACCTTCGGTACACACACCATCAGATTATTTGACTTGTCGCTCTAACGAAGTAGGCGACTGTCAGCAATATGTCACGTGGTCTTATAGTGGCGTGTTTATCTTCTGCCGTTAGGTCAGACGATAGAAATGCCACTTGCACGCTTAGAGTAGCAGATTGACGGTGACCAACTTTAAGCAGAACTGGATTAATTTTCACACACATTTATTAAAATAATAAAAATCATAGACATTACGTAACTTGATTCTGGATGCTGTTTACAATTGACAATCTAAAGTTCCTTTGGTCATGGTACGTTAATCTTATTCTCACATATCTCTGATACTTGACAAAGTGTCTATACATTTCTCTTCATGGCTATGTACAGGAATATGATAATCTTATTAGGCGCAGACTGAAACTTGACTATAGACTGGCACAGACAAATGCAGACTGGCACAGACTAATTCAGACTAATGCCGACTGGTGCAGACTGACTAATCGGAGGTATGTACACTCTTTATAATACCTCGAGCGTTCAGGTATCACTGCGCGAGTGTGATCCGCGAGGAGAAAGGTTCTACGTTAGCAGCAATCTCAATGGCTGCGTTATGTATTAATACGCCGATCGGCGGAAGCAGAATTTGGTCCGTCTTTATGGCAGCGCCATCTCGTAGTGCGCCTGCGCTGTTGTGCTTAGCGGGGCGCGCTCTACTGGGAAAGTTGTGTACGCGCTGACTACACGGAACTATGTACACAACAAGATAAGTACCACATTTGAAGACGACAGTCTGTGTAATGTGTATCTATGAATCCTTGTTGCTTGTGTTAAAATTTGTACCATAGCAGCTGACTGATGTGATGCACACTCGCCCGTGAGTTGTCAGTACTGGAAGGCAAACAAAACATTCGCCCTCTCACATGCTGTAACCACACAACGGTCATGCTACTGAACCCTCTGCCCCATTGTGGCGAACTTCACTCGGCTCACGGGCGATTTGATGGTTGGTTTATTTGGGGGAGGGGACCAAACAGCGAGGTCATCAGCTCCATCGGATTAGTGAAGGAAGTCTACCGTGCCCTTTCAAAGGAACCATCCCGGCATTTCCTTGAAGCGATTCAGGGAAATCACGGAAAACCTAAATCAAGATAACCGGATGCGCCAATTTGAGTAACGTCGATTACAATTAACCACATCTTAAAATATTATCGCAGCTGCAAGTATTTTTGTTTCTTACTGAGAGTGAGATCTACACTCTTAAGAAGCTCTTAACGTTAGTTGACGTTTTTACACTCGGCTGTTAGTACTGGAACACGTGAGGCAATACTGGCCTTACGACTTATCTTAGAAGAAAGATTAAGGAAAGGCAAACCTACGTTTCTAGCATTTGTAGACTTAGAGAAAGCTTTTGACAATGTTGACTGGAATACTCTCTTTCAAATTCTGAAGGTGGCAGTGGTAAAATACAGGGAGCGAAAGGCTATTTACAATTTGTACAGACACCAGATGGCAGTTATAAGAGTCGAGGGGCATGAAAGGGAAGCAGTGGTTGGGAAAGGAGTGAGACAGGGTTGTAGCCCCTCCCCGATGTTATTCAATCTGTATATTGAACAAGCAGTGAAGGAAACAAAAGAAAAATTCGGAGTAGGTATTAAAATCCATGGAGAAGAAATAAAAACTTTGAGGTTCGCCGATGACATTGTAATTCTGTCAGAGACAGCAAAGGACTTGGAAGAGCAGTTGAACGGAATGGATGGTGTCTTGAAGGGAGGGTATAAGATGAACATCAACAAAAGCAAAACAAGGATAATGGAATGTAGTCGAAGTAAGTCGGGTGATGTTGAGGGTATTAGATTAGGAAATGAGACACTTAAAGTAGTAAAGGAGTTTTGCTATTTGGGGAGCAAAATAACCGATGATTGTCGAAGTAGAGAGGATATAAAATGTAGACTGGCAATGGCAAGGAAAGCGTTTCTGAAGAAGAGAAATTTGTTAACATCGAGTATAGATTTAAGTGTCAGGAAGTCTTTTCTGAAAGTATTTGTATGGAGTGTAGCCATGTATGGAAGTGAAACATGGACGATAAATAGTTTGGACAAGAAGAGAATAGAAGCTTTCGAAATGTAGTGCTACAGAAGAATGCTGAAGATTAGATGGGTTCACATAACTAATGAGGAGGTACTGAATAGGATTGGGGAGAAGAGGAGTTTGTGACACAACTTGACCAGAAGAAGGGATCGGTTCGTAGGACATGTTCTGAGGCATCAAGGGATCACCAATTTAGTATTGGAGGGCAGCGTGGAGGGTAAAAATCGTAGGGGGAGACCAAGAGATGCATACACTAAGCAGATTCAGAAGGATGTAGGTTGCAGTAGGTACTGGGAGATGAAGAAGCTTGCACAGGATAGAGTAGCATGGAGAGCTGCATCAAACCAGTCTCAGGACTGAAGATCACAACAACAACAATGTTAGTTGCTAGAAGCATATTATACATAATAAATGCAAAAGTGTGTGTCCTTCATGCTGAAACGGCTGCACGGACTTGGATGAAATTTGGATTGGAGATAGCTTATGCGTTAATTCATGGTATAAGCTATTTTATTTATACCTACCTATGAAAGGTGGGGATGTGAAAAGGATGTGTAGCCACGACGAGACAATACCAATTCTGTATTCATCCAGTTTCTCTTAGAATTAAAGCATTTCGTGAGTTGCAACGAACTTTACGCGTAACTTCGAGCCTTTACGAAACTTTCTTGGTAACAATCCCACAAAATGTTGAAAATAGGAAAGTTTATCGCTTGCTACACATTTTCCTCTTTATGCAGTAAAACTGTCGCATAAAGTATGACGTTTCAATTTATTACTTCTTTACTAGTAACTTCATTCTTAACACATTTTTTGGAGAATATTCATATATAACACAGAACGACCAGAAAAAATATATTATTGTACGACACACAGTTCAGGAGGTACGGGTTGTGTATGTCTTTGTACACAACGGTAAGGGGATGTGGGCCACGGAGTGGTACAGTAACTGTCGTCGTCGGGAAGTTTTACAATAGCAGAAACTATTAGTAAGTTAACACATTAAAAAGAATATTTACTTAATTTGTGTTTCTCCGAGTGTGTGAAGACTCATTAGAAATACTGCAGCAAGAATTAGGGTTCAGCTCATACAATAGCGACTAGGATGAGGCTCGCTGTACCAAGAAAGAGCTGTGGTGTCAGAGAGGAGGCTCAAACCGTGGCTGGGCTCAGTGGCCTCCACTGCCGGTCGCGGTGGTTCAAATGGCTCTGAGCACTATGGGACACAACTGCTGAGGTCATTAGTCCCCTAGAACTTAGAACTAGTTAAACCTAACTAACCTAAGGACATCACAAACATCCATGCCCGAGGCAGGATTCGAACCTGCGACCGTAGCGGTCTTGCGGTTCCAGACTGCAGCGCCTTTAACCGCACGGCCACTTCGGCCGGCTGTTGCGGTGGCCGAGCGGTTCTAGGCGCTGCAGTCCGGAACCGCGCGACTGCTACGGTCGCAGGATCGAATCCTGCCTGGAGCATTGTTGTGTGTGATGTCCTTAGGTTAGTTAGGTTTAAGTAGTTCTAGGTTCTCGGGGAGTGATGACCTCAGATGTTAAGTCCCATAGTGCTCAGAGCCATTTGAACCATTTCAGTGGCCTCCACCGGCCGTCCTACATCGCGGCGGCAGTTGGGGCTCGCAGTCCATAGCTGCTGCAGGTGTGGCTCAGCGGGCGCGCACCGTTGGATCCAGCAGATCCCGTTGCTGTTTGCGTCTAAGTGACGCCAGTGGGATGGTATGGACGTCATAAACGTCAAGCTGCATGAAAACGGAACTGCATGGCGGAATTCGGTAAAAATGTAAGTGAAGTATACGTACAAATAAGTGCGAAACATATTACATACATATGAAATATACACTATGTGATCGAAAGTATCCCGACACCTAGCAGAAAATAACTTACATGTTCGTGACGCCCTCCATCGGTAATGCTGGAATTCAATATGCTGTTGGCCCACCCTTAGCCTTGATGACAGCTTCCACTCTCGGAGGCATACGTTCAATCAGGTGCTGCAAGGTTTCTTGGGGAACGGCAGCCCATTCCTCACGGAGTGCTGCACTGAGGAGAGGTATTGATGTCGGCCGGTGAGGCCTGGCACGAAATCGGCTTTCCAAAATATCCCAAAGTGTTCTATAGGGTTCAGGTCACGATTCTGTGCAGGCCAATCCATTAAAGGGATGTTATTGTCGTGTAACCACTCCGCCACAGGCAGTGCATTATGAACAGGTGCTCGATCGTGGTTCAAATGGCTCTGAGCACTATGCGACTTAACTTCTGAGGTCATCAGTCCCCTAGAAATTAGAACTAATTAAACCTAACTAACCTAAGGACATCACACACATCCATGCCCGAGGCACGATTCGAACCTGCGACCATAGCGGTCGCTCGGCTCCAGACTGTAGCGCCTAGAAACGCACGGCCACTCCGGCCGGCGCTCGATCGTGTTCAAAGATGCAATCGCCATCCCCGAATTGCTCTTGAACAGTAGGGAGCAAGAAGGTGCATGAAACATCACTGTAGGCCTGTTCTCTGATAGTGCCACGCAAAACAAAAAGGGGTGCAAGCCCCTTCCACGAAAAACACGACCACACCGTAACACCCCGCCTCCGAATTTTACTGTTGGCACTACAGACGCTGGCAGATGACGTTCACCGAACATTCGCCATACCCACAACCTGCCATCGGATCGCTACATTGTGTGCCGTGATTCGTCACTCCACACAACGTTTTTCCGTTTTTCCACTGTTCAATCGTCCAATGTTTACGCTCCTTACACCAAGCGAGGCGTAGTTTGGCATTTACGGGCGTGATGTGTGGCTTATGAGCAGCAGCTCGACCATGAAATCCTTGTTTTCGTACCTCCCGCCTGTCATAGTACTTGCAGTGGATCCTGGTGCAGTTTGGAATTCCTGTGTGATGGTCTGGATCGATGTATGCCTACTACACATTACGACCCACTTCAACTGTCGGCGGTCTCTCTTAGTCAACAGGCAAGGTCGGCCTGTACGATTTTGTGCTGTACGTGTCCCTTCACGTTTGACTTCACTAACAGTGGACCTAGGGATATTTAGGAGAGTGGACACCTCGCGTACTGACGTATGACACAAATGACAGCCAATCACCTGACCACGTTCGAAGTCCGTGAGTTCCGCGGAGAGCCCCATTCTAATCACTCACGGTACCTAGTGACTACTGAGGTGCCAGCCCCTGTGCCCAAGCGCTTCTAGGCCCTTCAGTCCGCAACCGCGTTGCTGCTACGGCCGTAGGTTCTAGTCCTGCCTCGGGCATGGATGTGTGTGATGGCCTTAGGTTTAATTAGTCCTAAGTCTACGGGACTGGTGACCTCAGATGTTAAGTCCCATAGTGCTTAGGTCGCTGATATGGGGTACCTAGCAGTAGGTGGCAGCACAATGCACCTAATATGAAAAACGTACGTTTTTGCGGGTGTCTGGATACTTTTGGTCACCGTGTATATGACATTAGTATGCGATCGAAACTGCAGGTAAAAAAACTCATTCAAAACAACTGGAATCGTATCAGCCAAATCTGGTACTCGTTAATTACGATCTGGAAAGTAATATTGGAGTGTAAGAATCACCAGCTTCCTATTACGATGGAGGTGATGACTTGTAAAGAGAAGAGATCAAGGAGATGGACAGCGAAAGAAAAGAGGAAAAGATATACAGAGAAAGGGAAGAGTAATAGATGGACAGAGAAAGAAAAGAAAAGAAGATGGGCAGAGAAAGAGAAGAAAAGAAGATGGGCAGAGAAAGAAAAAAGGAGGAGATGGACAGAGTGAGGGGAGATGAGGGTATAGACAGACAGGAAGGTGGGGGGAGGAGGAGTAAGAGAAGGTTAAGGACAGAGTGGGTGTGGAGAAGGTGGACTAATAAAAGATTGGAATAAATACATACTCTCCCGTTTTTTTAACAGGTAACTGTTAAACGCGGGTATGACCGCGTGGCTGAGGCAATTACAAAATTTTATTTATTTATTTATTGTTCCGTGGGACCAAATTAAGGAGAAGTCTCCATGGCCATGGAACGAGTCAATACATGAAATTATAACACGATATTAGAAACAGATAAAATGAAATACAAGAAACATATTCAGGCGACAATTCGTAAGTTTAAATAAAGAAAATCAACAATGTAACACTGGAATTTGCTTAATTTTTTAGCTCTTCCAGGAGCTCCTCGACAGAATAGAAGGAGTGAGCCATGAGGAAACTCTTCAGTATGGACTTAAAAGAGTTTGGACTACTGCTAAGATTTTTGAGTTCTTGTGGTAGCTTATTGAAAATGGATGCAGCAGAATACTCCACTATTTTCTGCACAAGAGTCAGGGAAGTGCATTCCACATGCAGATTGGATTTCTGCCTAGTTTAACTGAGTGGAAGCTGCTAACTCTTGGGAATAGGCTAATACTGCTAACAACAAACGATATTAAAGAAAATATATACTGTGAGGGCAATGTCAGAATTCCCAGACTATTGAATAGGGGTCGACAAGAGGTTCTCTAACTTACACCACATATAGCTCGAACAGCCCGTTTTTGAGCCAAAAATACCCTTTTTGAATCAGAAGAATTACCCCAAAAAATAATACCATACGACATCAGCGTATGAAAATATGCGAAGTAGACTACTTTTCGTGTTGAAGTGTTACTTGTTTCAGATACTGTCCTAATGGTAAATAAAGCGGCATTTAGTTTCTGAACAAGATCCTGAACATGGGCTTTCCACAACAGCTTACTATCTATCCGTACGCCTAGGAACTTTAACTGTTCCGTCTAGCTTATAACATGCCCATTCTGTCTGATTAAAATATCAGTTCTTGTTGAATTGTGAGTTAGAAACTGTAAAAACTGAGTCTTACTGTGATTTAGCATCAAATTATTTTCCACAAGCCACGAACTTATTACATGAACTACATTATTTGATACTGTTTCAATATTACACACAAGATCCTTCACTACCAAGCTGGTGTTATCAGCAAACAGAAATATTTTTGAATCACCTGTAATACTAGAAGGCATATCATTTATATAAATAAGAAACAGCAGTGGCCCCAGCACCGACCCTTGGGGAACGCCCCACTTAACAGTGCCCCATTGGGACTGAACATCACTACCACTCTCAATATTGCGGAGAATTACCTTCTGCTTTCTGTTCTTAAAGTAAGAGGCGAACCAATTGTAAGCTACTCCCCTTACTCCATAATGGTCCAACTTCTGCAGTAATATTTTGTGGTCAATACAGTCAAAAGCCTTCGTTAAATCAAAGAAAACACCTAGCGTTCGCAACCTTTTATTTAATCCGTCCAAAACCTCACAGAGAAAAGAGAATATAGCGTTTTCAGTTGTTAAACCATTTCTAAAACCAAACTGAACATTTGACAGCAAATTATGTGAATGTATATACAAGGTTACTGGAGCATTTAAAACCTTCTCGATAACTTTAGCAAACACCGATGGCACAGAAATAGGTCTATAATTGTCAACATTATCCCTGTCTCCCTTTTTATAAAGTGGCTTCACTACCGCGTACTTTAATCGGTCAGGAAACCGACCACTCCTAAAGGGAAAGTTACAGATATGGCTAAGTTCTGGGCTAACATACATAAATCAATACTTCAGTATTCTGCTAGATACCCCGTCATATCTATGAGAGTTCTTGGTCTTTAGTGATTTAATTATTAACTCAATCTCCCTCTTATCAGTATCATGGAGGAGCATTTCAGGTAACAGTCTCGGAACACTTTTTTCTAAGAGCGCTATATGATTCCCTGTTGGGACTAGGTTTCTATTTAGTTCACCTGCTATATTCAGAAAGTGATTATTAAATACTGTACATACATGCGACTTATCAGTAACACGGACATTCCCACTACGCACTGATTCTATATCCTCGACCTGTCTCTGCAGACCAGCCACTTCCTTTACGACTGACCATATGGTTTTAATTTTATCCTGAGACAGCTATTCTATCTGCATGCTACATACTTTTTGCCTTCCTAATAACATTTTTAAGCACCTTACAATACTGTTTGTAATGAGCTGCTGCATTTAGATTTTGACTGTTTCTAACGTTTTGATATAATTGCCACTTTGCTGTACAAGATATTCTTATCCCTCTAGTCAGCCACCCAGGCTGCCTGTTTGTGCTAGTACCCTGTTTTGAACGTTCTAACGGAAACCAACTTTCAAAGAGCACGAGAAAAGTCTTGAGAAAAGCATTATATTTATCGTCTACTGTATCAGCGCTATAAACATCTTGCCACTCTTGTTCCTTTATAAGGTTTACAAAGGTCTCTACAGCAACTGGATCAGCTTTCCTAAACAGCTGATGACCATGTTTAACACGTGTTGCAGCACAAAAATCTTTTAGAGTTAAATTTGTGCATCATGATCTGAAAGGCCATTCACCTTTTTGCTAACAGAATGCCCTTCTAGTAATGAGGAATGAACAAAAATGTTGTCTATGGTTGTTCTACTGTTCCCTTGCACTCTCGTTGGAAAGAATACGGTTTTCATAAGATTATATGAATTAAGGAGGTCTACCAGCATCCTCTTCCTTGCACAATCACTTATACAATTAATATTGAAGTCACCACATATAACTAACTTTTTGTATTTCCTATAAAGTGAACCAAGAACCTCCTCTAGCTTTAGCAAAAATGTTGTGAAATCGGAGTCTGGGGATCTATAAATAACAACAGTTAGAAGTTTAGCTCCGTTAAATTTAACCACAACTGCACAACATTCAAACACCTTTTCAGTGCAGTACTTTGAAACATCAATTTACTCAAATGGGATGCCGTTTTTCACATACATGGCTACTCCCCCACACCGCAAAGAGCTACTCGAAAAGCTGCCAGCCAACCTGTATCCTGGTAAAGGAAGCCTCTGAATTATCTCCTTATTTAAGAAGTGTTCAGATATACCAATAATTTCAGAGTCAACATCTATAAGCAGTTCACTAACTTTATCTCTAATACCTTGTATATTTTGATGAAATATACTAATTCCCTCATTACTCGGATACCTAAGCTTTGTCAGAAGTGGTTCCTTTGTTAGAGAGGCTTCCCTTAAGCAGCAATACCTATCAGCTGACTTCAATCTAAAGAAAGTGCAGCTCTAACACCCACTACTGCAGGAATTTTCCCACGAGTGATCCCACCAACCCCACGGCCGAGAACCTCTGGTCACAGAAATACTTTATTCGGGCGGCATGCGTCCTGCGGGCCCTAGTTCGGCGACGACTGGTATTGATGTAGACGAAAATATTTTATTTAAACGTAGTTTCTGTCAGTTTTATAGCCGGCCGGAGTGGCCGTGCGGTTCTGGGCGCTACAGTCTGGAGCCGAGAGACCGCTACGGTCGCAGGTTCGAATCCTGCCCCGGGCATGGATGTGTGTGATGTCCTTAGGTTAGTTAGGTTTAATTAGTTGGTCGCACCTTTTATGCTTTTACTGTGTGTGTTTAATGTTCCCCTGACTGAATCCGTCCACTTTTAGCAGACCCTCTTTCTCCCGTAACCCACTTTGGAATCGCGGGACTGATGACCTCTCTGTTCCGTCCCATACTCTCTCAATCAATCAATATATCTATTTGATGGTAGAAGACTGTCGCTGTGCACAGACAAATATCAGCTGTTTGGAGCGCAGCATGCGTTTACGTGTCGCGCGTTAACACCTAGGCCCAAAGACCTGCTCCAGCAGGGGGGAGTGTTTGGGCTGGCGTTTGGCTGCGGGCCTCGGCGGAGCGCGTGAATTGCGGCGGCCTTGGGTCGGCTCCTCTCGCTGCTAGCCTGCCGTGTTCCCTGGCTTCGCGCTCATACAGAATTCAGCTCGCGTGCGGCGACCACTCGACCGTCTCTGTGGTGTCAGCTCGGCGGAGCGTCTCACGTATTCCTGTACGTTCCGTCGGTCGGCAGGAGACTAGTTTCTTAATTAAAGCAACACATAACAATCTTCAGCAAATAGGAACTGTATTAAACGTTGTTCATAATCAGTGAATGAGACCATATTTCTCGACAGTAAGTCTCAAAAAATAGTAGAACGCGGCACGGCTTAACCATAAGCTATTAGGTACGTAGTGGTGCTCAAAACTTCTAATGTAAACAGATATAAAACTGAAAAATGGCTCTGAGCACTATGCTCTGATTGTTAAACGGCGATCTTGTCGAACAAGTTTACCGATTTTTTCAATGTTTGCATCAGTTTTTGCTGACAATGGTCTGCCAGTGCGAGTGTCATCACTGGTGTCTTCGCGGTCATCTTTAAATCGTTTAAACCACTCAAACACTTGTGTTCGCGATAAACAATCATCGCCGTACACTTGTTGTAACATTACAAACGTTTCACTTGCAGATTTTCCTAGTTTGAAACAAAATTTGATGTTAACACGCTGTTCTTTCTGTACACTCAACATTTTCCGACGCACAGACAAAACGTCAGCTACTTGAAACAGACGCCACGGGCAGACTGAGTGCAGGAGGCAGATGAAACTCGACCAGTAGGCGGAGCCAGAGTCACGTGACAGGCCACGCGACTTTCAGCCTTATTGCATTCGTTTTATTGTTTCACCAGTACTAGTCCGGTTTTTTTCTAGCCACACCTCGTATGTATGACCAGTAGATGTTGGGTTGTTAGAATATTAAACCTTCTGCAGAATATTTATAGTAAAAGGTTTTATTGCTATTATTGTCCAACGTCAGGCAATTTACAGGCTTCCATTCCTCATCGGTAAAAACGGAAGCCTTACACGATCATTTTGTTACCTGTGTGTTACGATACCTTTTCCTCAGCAATACGAAGAGATATTAAGTTGAAACGTACGTCAGATACTCAGGTCTACGATTCCTCTGGGATGTTAAATGCTTAAATTCCTTAATCGATACAATCGCACCGGCAAGAACAGTGACAAGTCAAACAATGAAATACTTGAGAAAACTCGACTTAAACAATTAATTCTATAAAACTTATATTGAAATAATATAAGCTTATTTTTAAATTTCAATTAAGTATTCTTGACAGTAAATTCCATTATATTTTTCGTGCATTTGGGCACTTCAGACATTTTTCAGTGACAAATACTAAAAATGCCGTTTTTCGACTTTGTCACATTAAATGAAACATCAAGTTTACTGATACCAGTCACTGTTTATTTATCTCCATGATGCGTTTCAAAGGTTTAAACCTCCATCATCAGGTGGATTTACATTTGTTATTATTGTGTGTGTGTGTGTGTGTGTGTGTGTGTGTGTGTGTGTGTGTGTGTGTGTGTGTTTTACGATGTTTTGGAGGAACTTGAGGCACTGTCTCCAATGGTCACATGGTCGTTTCACTATCGTAACACATCACATGTATACTAATTCGTAAACAAATATGGCGTCCTTGCCGGTGTGCAATATGTCACATGTTTTGATATTTGCAAACTCCCTGATCAATACATATAACCGTATATACGAGCCGAGCTGTCCTCGCACTTGTCCGGTTATTTTTTTTTCTATTGATTATTACTCTTCTTCAGCATTAATAATAATTGAACAAACAATCATTGTTATGCTCACCTTCGCAGAAAGTCTACATTTGCATTTTGATGAAGAATAAGGAAATACCGTACCAAAGGGACTGACTCTAAACGCTGCATATGTTAACATATATTCTTTCAAGCAAATGTATAGCTTTTGGCAAATAAAACTTCTTGTGAATCTGTTTCACACAACTGTTTTATTACATGGTACTGTTTCCTCAACGCCATGTAGTTCGGAGATTCTTTAAACTTCAAAATCATTTGTACCCAAATGCAGAATTATACAGATAAAAGACCTTGATGGGTGTAGAAGAGAGACTTTTCGTATTTTAATATGGCTTTCTTTAAGTTTTAACGATGCGACCTTGGACGACGACTTCCGTCGTGAGTGGCATTCTGAAACACTCAATGGTGCATACGGACCGCAACTCGTGCTCACGCCGCCTGCAGAACGTGCAGCGCCGCCACGGCTAGGCTGTTCCTGTGACACAAGGCAGCTAGTGGCCAGAAGACCCGGGCCCCTGCCGTTTGCTTGCCCGCACACTGTAGCGCATGCGCCCCCCTGCTTCTCTGCTCAGCATAGCCTAGCCTACCCCCACCACCTCGCCATCCCACCGGTGGTTATCGCGTGGCTGAGTGCGGTGGTCCGGACTGCATATAACCTCACGCGTGGATCCCTCCTCAGCTGATGAGCTGCGCTGGAAGTGCTTTCCTAGTCGCACGCCGTTGTGGCGTATTCGAGAATTCGGCGTTAGGAAGTGTCAGGCCATTTTCTTAGGTACATCGTTACGAAAAAAATAAACTGACTTCCTCAAAATTTTATTCTTGCCTGTCAATCAGCAGCTGTGAAGCACGTTTTGAGAATAGAAATAGTCAGTCGTCAGCTGCACAAATGAGATACAGTCTCCATATTCGCATTTTTTACGTTACTTTTTCAGTGCTTGAGAGTATTATGCAAAAAATTTGAACGAAGGCCTTTTGTCAAGAGTTTGCTTGACGATTGCTTTGCAATGTAAGCTTAAGTGTATGATGATCTGAGGATGGCAAATTAATTTGCCGAAACTACTCAAGAAGTTAATTTTTAACTAAAAAATTTGCAGCTGACGACTGATTATTTCTATTTCTATAACTGTCTTCTTTGTTTATAAAATAATTTTTTCTGCTGCCTGTCACGATTTTCTTTGTGTCATACAGAGTGTCCCAGGTGAAGAGGTCAATACTCAGACCTATAATATTATCAGTCATTCGAAGTAAAAACTTGTAGCGAACATGGGCTCTGAAATGTATACTTCAGAGCTGTAATCAGTTCCTCCTCTTCGATAACGTGAAACAAATGTCTTCTACTGCATACTCTTTGCTTTACACAGTTTGAGAAGTGGTGGAATGGTTTAACCCAAGAAAAAATGTCAAGGAAACACGGGTTGTTACGTACATACCTTAAGAACTATCAGTACTTGTTGATCTTCGCCACTGTGAAACTTCTTTTCAACAAGTGCTCGTAGTTCTTGAGATATGCGTTTTAGAACCTAAATTATCTAGACTTTTTTGCTTTGAATGATCGTTCCTGTCTTACCCATCAATACTGACCATTCCTTCTGGGACACCCTATATTTTGCACGACATATTTCAGTAAACTAGTCCCATTTTCAAGTGCGTCTATCGTTTATTATACCATTTATTTTGATATGTGAAATGATATCTTGTAAAAACATGCGCAGTTTAATAGGGATAGCGCTAGAGGTGGTCGAGAGAGTATATACACCATGTGACCAAAAGTATCCGGACACCCCCAGAAACATGAGTTTTTCGTATTAAGCGCATTGTGCTGCCACCTATTGCCAGGCACTCCACATCAGCGACGTCAGTAGTCATTAGACATCGTAAGAGAGCAGAACGGGGCGCACCGCGGAACTCACGGACTTCGAACATGGTCAGGTGATTGTGTGTCTCTTGTGTCATACGTCTGTACGCGAGATTTCCACACTCCTAAACATCCCTAGGTCCACTGTTTCCGATGTGATAGTAAAGTGGAAACGTGAAGAGACACATACAGCACAAAAGCGTACGGGCCGACCTCGTCTGTTGACTGACAGAGACCGCCAACAGTTGAAGAGGGTCGCAACGTGTAATAGGCAGACATCACACAGGAATCCCAAACTGCATCAGGATCCACTGCAAGTACTACGACAGTTAGGCGGGAGGTGAGAAAACTTGGATTTCATGATCGAGCGGCTGCTCATAGGCCTCAGATCACGCCAGTAAATGCCAAACGACGCCTCATTTGGTTTAAGGAGAGTAAACATTGGACGACTGAACAGTGGAAAAACTGTATGTGGAGTCACGAATCACAGTACACAATATGGCGATCCGATGGCAGGGTGTGGGTATGGCGAATGTTCGGTGAACGTCATCTGCCAGCGTCTGTAGTGCCAACAGCAAAATTCGGAGGCGGTGGTGTCGTGTTTTTCGTGGAGGGGGCTGGCACCCCTTTTTGTTTTGCGTGGCACTATCACAGCACACGCCTACATTGATGTTTTAAGCACCTTCTTACTTCACACTGTTGAAGAGCAATTCGGGGATGGCGATTGTATCTTTCAACACGATCGAGCACCTTTTCATAATGCACTGTCTGTGGCGGAGTGGTTACAAGACAATAACATCCCTGTAATGGACTGGCCTACACAGAGTCCTGACCTGCATTCTATAGAACACCTTTGGGACATTTTGGAACGCCGATTTCGTACCAGGCCCCTCCGACCGACTTCGATACCTCTCCTCAGTGCAGTACACCGTGGAGACTGGGCTGCCATTCCCGAAGAAACCTTCCAGAACCTGATTGAATGTATGCCTGCGATTGTGGAAGCTGTCATCAAGGTTAAGGGTGGGCCAACACCATACTGAATTCCAGCATTACCGATGGAGGGCGCCACGAACTTTTAAGTCATTTTTGGGCAGGTGACTGAAAAATGACTCTGAGCACTATGGGACTTAACAGCTGAGGTCATCAGTCCCCTAGAACTTAGAACTACTTAAACCTAACTAACCTAAGCACATCACACTCATCCATGCCCGAGGCAGCATTCGAACCTGCGACCGTAGCGGTCACGCGGTTCCAGACTGATGCGCCTAGAACCGCTCGGCCACACCGGCCGGCTTTTGGGCAGGTGTCCGGATACTTTTGGTCACATAGTGTATACTAGTCTTTCGTACGGAGGATATTTAGCTTAATAAAGTGCTTATATATTCACTGATTCACATTACAGTGTTTAGTTTTACATTCTCACATTTTTTGTGACGTGAATGCATCTCCAGTTGTTTCAACAGATCCATGTTATGACCTCTATTTAGTCGTTGGAGCACTGACTCTTTGCCCTACTTTCTCCCAATGGGTGTCCTGTATTCTTCATGTATGTAGCTACTGCTGCTGTTGTAAACCTCTCCAAGATTCACAATACCTCTCTCTCAGCCCCACTGGAGATAGAAGAGCATGTCGGAGGCGCTCTCGCGCTTGCTAAAAGAACTCGCGACACACACAACGCGCTCTTCTGACGTGGATCTTCTCTACTTGTTCTACTGATCTTACCTAGTAAATAGTTCCGTAATGACGAGCAATACTCAAGAAATTGTCCAACGAAACGTATCGGTTTCGTGGGTGAATTACACTTTCTCATGATTTTTCCAGTGCATATACAGGGGGATTACTTGATGATGTTACTAACTCTCTTATGGGTGAGAGGGGGGAGAGAGAGGGGGGAGAGAGAGGGGGGAGAGAGAGGGGGGAGAGAGAGGGGGGAGAGAGAGGGGGGAGAGAGAGGGGGGAGAGAGAGGGGGGAGAGAGAGGGGGGAGAGAGAGGGGGGAGAGAGAGGGGGGAGAGAGGGGGGGAGAGAGAGGGGGGAGAGAGAGGGGGGAGAGAGGGGGGAGAGAGAGGGGGGAGAGAGAGGGGGGAGAGAGAGGGGGGAGAGAGAGGGGGGAGAGAGAGGGGGGAGAGAGGGGGAGTTCTTATGAAACACAGCTATTTCTTTGTTCTCGTGAAGTAATGAATGCTAGCGACAGGGGATGTAAAATTGATTCCATACTTTTAGATATCCAGAAGGCTTTTGACACTGTTCCTAACAAGCGACTTCTAATTAAATTGCGTACCTGCGGAGTATCGTCTCGTGCGACAGGATTCCTGGCTTCCAGTCAGAAAGGTCACATTTCGCAGTAATTGACGGAAACTCATTGAGTAGAACAGAAGTAGTATCTGATGTTCCTCAATGAAGTGTTATAGATCCCCTGCTGTTGCTAATCTACATAAACCTTTTAGGAGACAATCTGATCAGCGTTCTTACACAGTTTGAAGATGAAATGTGGAAGTCATCCACATGAGTATTACAAGCAAATAAGAGAAATCTGAATGCTGTGAATTCAAATAAATACTTAGAGATTACAGTTACAAATAACATAAATTGGAATGATCGCGTAGACAATGTTGTGGGGAAAGTGAACCAAAGACTGCGATTTATTGACAGAACTATGGTCTACTGAAGAGACTGCCTGCACTACACTTGTCCGTCCTCTTCTGCAATATCGCTGCCCGTATGGGATACGCATCAAGAAATCGAAAAACTCAAAAAGAAAGGCAGCTCGTTTTGTACTGTCTCGAAGTAAGGTAGGGAGTGCCACGGATATGATGCGAGAATTAAGGAGGCAATCATTAAAACACAAACGGTTTTCGTTTCTGCAGGATCTTCTCATGGAATCTCGATCAATAACTCTCCCATCCGAATGCGATAATATTTTGTTTGGGTCCACCAACATACGAAGAAATAATCGTCATAATAAAATAAGAGAAATCAGAGCTCGCACGGAAAGATTTAAGTGTTCGTTTCCCATTAGTTCTATTCGAGAGTGGAACGGTATAACGGCTTGAAGATGGTTCTATTAACCTTCTGCCAGCCACTTCATTCTGACTTGCAGAGTAAACCTGTAGATATAGACAGGCATGACTAAAGAACGATGTGCTGGAAGATTATGCTGATATTGTGGACAGCTCAGGCACTGATGAGCAGCATCTTGTGTGGAAGAAATAAGTTACTGTTGTTGGACTCTAAAGAGCATCGTCATTAAACAGGTATATTAGTTTCTGATGTGGGTACGCGAATGGCCATCAAATATGCGACACTGCGAATGACGCAAAATATGATTTTATGGATTGTGCGTATAGTCCTGTCAATGAGCGCACTGTAGAGTGCGTGAAATATGCGAGAATTTTTGACTTCAGGACTTTGTTAGGAATAGTTGGGAGGTATGTGAGCTAAGGGCGAAAGGGGTGCATAGATCCCATTATTTGGTTTCTTGCTTTTATCTCTCTCAAACCGTACACTGTATAAAAGAAATGTTCCAAATACAAATTAAAGCTAATTAAAATTTCCTGTAAAATTGTTCCAATAAATATTTGTCTGATTCCCAAACGTTTTCGAGATATAAGTTATTGAAAATCGATGATTTTCCATAACATCAATTTTACCTCACTCTTTTTGTTACAGATCTGCTTCTGGTGCCGTCCACGATCGATTTTGAGGAAAATCGGCCGAGACGTGGTTGTGGATCATTTTATTTCCTTCACTTTTATATAAGCTGTTACTTTATCTTCAACGAATCAAAAATTATACACTTTCTAAGAAGTACACTCAGCTTTGATATTCCTCTAAAAGTGAGGATGTTGAGAAGCTGTAACACTGGAAATAAAGTAATTGCAAATGAAACATGACGCTTTTGTATAATTATAGCTTTTATAATATTATTACAAATCATACAATGAAAATATTTACGTTGACTGATAACTAAAAATGAAAAATTTGCATTCAAGGCAACATCCCGGTTTTTTTCTCAGACGGAAGGATCGGGGCTCATTCATCTTCGTGTGTAGTGGAGACGTCACCCAACGAGATTGGTTGTGTATCTATGTCACCTTCTTCCTAAAGTAATATTTTGACTCCTTTGTTGCAACTGTCCTTGCATTTCGGGCATGTGACAGTAGTTTAACGATAATTTTCTGTAACCACATCTGCCACTGCCACATTCTTTCGTGCATCGACGAAAAATCGTCAAGATTTCGTCAGGAGAAGCACCCAACTCAGAGTTGGTCATTGCTCCGCCCTCCCCCAACCCGAATTCGGCACCCTGCCATTATGTCGCCCCCTCATCACATTTGTTCTTGGTGGTAAGTTTGGAATGCATGCCGGTTCACAGTGAGTGAGTGAGTGAGTGAGTGAGTGAGAGAGAGAGAGAGAGAGAGAGAGAGAGAGAGAGATATCAGGCATCAAGTTTCCAGCTGCTTTGATAAATTATTTATGGCGAAAGTCGTTGAGTAATTTCTTGTAGCTATAGAGCCATGCCAAGACAGTGTACTCATGATCCCAGCTGTCTCATTGGAGTCAGGGTAGAAGAAACACTGACAAATACCTCAGCTGCACTTTTTACGATTTTGGACTTCGGGCATTTTCCTTCTGTTTCAACTTCTGCTGCAGCTGTTGTGAGGAATATACACTCGTCTTCACCTTTCCTCTCCCAGATTTTACCAGCAGAATGTCACGATCAGTTAGGATTTTGGCTACCAAGAGAACAGCCTACTCTACGTCCTCTGAAATAACAGCACCCGAGGGGTTTTTTGCGATTTGTTGATGGCTGTCTTCACAATTCAACATCAGCATCACCTGAACCTTTGAGTGTATTTATCCCATTTCTCTGCAGCTGCATCATCAGAATGTTTATCAGCTGACTCTTATTATGGAAGTGGGAAAGGAAATACTCTTTTTTTTACTTCCACTTTCCAAACTGACGCTGATATCCACACACCTCCTGAGTCGATATCATCCACTCTGTTCAGCTCTTCTCTTTGGTGTGTCAGGGTAACCATCGAAAACCACTGTACAACCTCTCCAACGATAATGGGTCTTCATAATCTAACATAACCATCATGAGTAGTTGATACAGTTGTCTCTTTTTTACTAAACAACTTTGTAGGCTAGGATCCATCCGTAAACAACAAATTTGAATGTAATTAAATCAATGTCCTCATCAATTTTCTTAAATAGTGTGTATAGTGGTGACTTTCTGCACCTCCCCATACCACTTACGTTGAAGAATGCCCTGGGATAGGGAGCCAATTTATATTGCATATAATTATTCAAATCCTCGTCTGATTTCTTTGTAATGGAGATTCGCTGAAAAATCAGAAATGTATTCACGATAATTTTTTCACTGTCAATCTTGATTATCAAATTCCTTGAGGGAAGTGTGCGATCTTTCAGTGACAGTCTGATATCCGTGAGCGGCAAGTTTTCCTTTTTTGACACTGTTCATTTGTAAATTGTAACTGCATCATGACGTAAAACTGCATCACCTCCCGTGACTCTAGCCGCTATTGAAATGATTTTCTTGGTCCTCAGGAAAGAGGGCTGTTATCAAACTATTGTGTAAGATTGTCACTTGTGTCTCGATACTGGCAAGCTTCGCCGAAACCTTTGTGTTACTTGCATGATTAAAACTTAACACCTCAATATTCTGCGGGTCAAGTTGCAGTCATCCCAATTACCCCGGTACTGAGAGCACTATCTGTCATACCCCTAACATGGGTCATGCCACCTTGGCTTGAGAATGGCCGCATCGAGGTCGTCTTTGTCAAGTCTGACGACATGCTGGACCAAAACAGGCCATTCCTTCTCATAGTGAAGTAGCCTTTGTTCACGAACTCCTCGAACTCTTCTTGTGTCAGCGAAGTAGAGAGCTAGTCCTGTTCTCCATGCTATAGATGATCAGGCTGTTCGGGAACTGCAGCGATGGAAAGACAATGAGTGATACAACCCGTTTTTGCAAGCCAGTGGTCATCCCCCTTGGTATTACTTAAAATCCATCATGAGGTTTACGACTGTGTGCTGATTTAAAAGCCACAGTAAACCCACAAACTGTTGTGGATTCATTTCCTCCCCCATGATGAAAGACATTAGTGAACTGCTTAGGACAGGGCAGATTCTTTTCGAAGATTCATTTACGTGTGGTAAATTTACAGTTGTCGCTGGACGAGCAGTCCAAGCAATATTTTGTGATCAATAGTCCTACTCACCTCGGACTGTTGCGGCTTAAAGATTACCAATCTAAAGTGATTTAGCTTCAGCTAGTTTTCAACGTTTCATAGAACAATTAGTCAAAATCCCTTCATGTTCAAACTGTCTGGATGATATAGTTGTCATGGGTCGTATGCCTGCTGAACATTAGGCGGATTTCGTGTTTTCATCTAAAATGCTCGTCGAGGCTGGCTTAAAGTGTAACAAGAAAAAGTGCTCCTTCTACGAGTAACTTGAATGTTTAGGACGTTTCACAATTGCTCAGGGTATTCACTCTGCTCATCTGTACTTGTCTGTGATTAAAGATGTGCCAGCGCCCTGTAACACAAGTAGTTGCACGCTGTCATGGGGAAATTAACATAGCTATCACGTTAAGTGTGCTTGCAGGCTTTCCCGTGTATGCCAATGATAAAATTTTCTCGAGTGATCAGCCAAGTGGTCGCGTCGTCTTGTCGCAAAGTTTCAATGGGTTTCGTAGCCGTCATCTTCAGGTGAAGTCAGACTTCGGCTGAAGATGTTGAGTACGAAACTCATTGAAACGTTGCGACAAGACAACTCCATCACTCGGCTGATCACCCGAGAAGATTTTATCATTGTAATACGCCGACAAAGCCTGGACTCGCGTACATGACTAACTGTACTTCTTAGCTCTCAGCATTCACTGTCTCAGCCTGCTGCAGCAATTGATGGTACGCCATACCGATGAGGACGTGCGTTATCACTCACCTCACAATCGTTGTCTTTGAATCGCAGAAACCAATATGTGCAAGTTAGTCCCAGAGAGCATGTCCTCCATAAAATTCCACTATCGAACGATGACTTTCCACATCAGATTTCATGAGATGAATTCAGAAGACTAATACTTCCTGCGAATGGTGATCTGTATGTACACAGACCAACATGTTCAAGGCGCTAAATGGATATGTTTTTTCCGCTACAATCTAAAGTCACGCAAGGATATGGAAGTCTAATGTTTATACTGTTCAGTACTTCTCGTGTCGCAGTCCACTATGCCGCACTAGTACAACTCTCTTTGTGGACAGCGAGAAATAATTCAAGCTCCCAATATAGTGACCGGCTTCAGAACTGATATTGTTCTTGTGTATATTTAACAATGCTTGCAGAGCGCTTCTCAGATTCCGGCCTCAGCTTGTCATATTTGCTCATTAAACGCTTCCCAAGCGCACTGTAAATTTCAAGAGTGTTAGTGTTTAACTTCCCGTTGACGATGAGAACATCTGAGACTCATTCGCAACTCTGACTAGAGAAGGCTGAGGAAGAATCAGCCAATTCGAAAGAGTGATATTGTCAATTACCTTAAGCAGTTACGGAATGCACAGAAAACCTAATTCTTTATCATGTTACACATTTTGGTTAGAGAACACCATAGCTGTTTTCGTAAATTACACTGTAGGAAATACTGCAACCAACCACAAGTTTTTTTTTAAATGATTTTATTGTACCGTTACTAGTTTCGGGACTGAGCACATCGCCCGTCGGTAGAATTGACTTCTGCGCAAGTTTTACATGCGTGTGATAAAATATAACAAAGTTTCTGTGATTACATAGTTTTGCACTTACGTATTTTCTATACATTGTACTTACTTCCTGAGAAGCTCTCCTTACATCTAGTAAGGTAGATGTTTGGTTTTCTTTTACGATCCATGCTGATCAAAGAAGTGAACTAAGTACAAGACGGAAACACAGAGATAGGGGATATTACGTTTTGCCCAAAAAAAATATTGCAGATGAATTTGTTAGAGGAATTAGAAACGTACAGCCACATTTTCAGTATAGCTGACTGTATCCTAAATGATCAACTATAATTAAAAAACCAGATGTACCTCAAAAACTTAATACAACTCCTGTATCTTGAAGTGATAGATTTAATTGACAGAGAAAAAAAATCTTCATTGGCCGTTACCAGCATCTTTCAAACATAAATATTTAAACGTACAACCGTATAAAACTATCGGTACTGCGAAGTACTACCTTTGCATTAACCCCAGAAGTCTGCCTATCTGTACACACATCACGTTGTTTGGCACATCAAATCAGCAGTCGATGTAAACAAATGTATGCGTATTTAGTTCAATTTTATAATAAGCGTGGATCGTAAAACCGTATCTTTTAATATATAAAGGAAGACTTTCAGGAAGTAAGTACAACGCATAGAGCATATATAAGAGTAAATCTAGGTAATCATAAAAACTTCGATATGTTTTAAGACGGAAATGTAAAACCGTTTGCAAATCATGCAGTCACAAAACTATGTTGCATTTTAGGACACAAATGTAAAACTTGCAAGGAGGTCCTGACACCGGACTCAGGCCTGATATTAGTAACGGTACAATAAAATCATTTCAAAAAACTTGTGGATGGTTGCTGCATTTCCTACAGTGTAATAAACCTAATTCAGGATGGCTGAAAGGGGAAATGAAGCCCACTACTTCCGACAGTGTGTCTAATTTTATATCTGAGGACAGCCACGACAGAAGTAATAGTCTTCCAGAGAGCTGATGTTTCTGGTGAGCATGGAAACGTTTAGCGTGAGCTGGCGTTCGAAGCACGTAAGGCGTGCAGATCAGGGTACAACGTTCCATCGACAACAAAGTGGACGGACCGAAGCACTAAAAATCCCAGATCACCAAGCGTTTATCACATGAGAATGGAGTAGTGGAATTGAGACTTCACTCTAAGAGCTGTTCCGGAAACAGACTGCGAGGATTGCAGCACGGTGGTATCGCCACTGTATTTCTAAGATGAAGGCGCTGTTACGGAAGGAGTTCTGCAGCACAGTGCAAAGTAGCTGAAAGGATGGAAGATTGGGGCTTAGCGTTTTGTCAACGGCTAGATAATTAGTTACGGAGCACGAGTTCGGACCGGGGAAGAAAAGGACATATGAAAATTGCATCTACGTCCACATGGATACTCAGCAAATCACTTAAGTGATTCACAGAGGGTTCATAGAATCACCTTCACAATATTTCCATATTAATCCAATCTCGAACAAACTAAACCTATATCTTTCCGGGGGAGCTTTGATTTCCCTTATTTTATTATGATGATCGTTTCTTCCTAAGTACGTCGACGTCAACAAAATACTTTCGCATTCGGAGGAGAAAGTTGGTGAGAAGATTCCGCAGCAACGAGAAAGGCCTTTCTTTTAACAGTGTCCATCCCAAATCCTGTATCATGACCGTGACACACTCCCCCGTATTTCGTGATAATACAAAACGTAGTGCCCTTCTTTGTACTTTCTCGATGTACTCCATTGACCGTATCTGGTCAGGACCCCACAGCGCGCAACAGTACTCCAAAAGAGGAGGAACAAGTGTAGTGTAGGCAATCTCTCTTAGTAGGTCTATTGCATCTTCTAAGCGTTCTTTCAATAAAACTCAGTCTTTGGTTCACCTTCCTCTCAACATTTTCTGTGTGTTCCTTCCAGTGTAAGTTGTTCGTAACTGTAATTCGTAGTTATTTAGTTGAAGGTATGGCCTTTAGAGTGGATTCCCTTATCGTGAATCCGAAGTTTAACTTTTAGAACTCCTATGGATAATCTCACACTTTTCGTTATTTAGGGTTAATTGCCAATTTTCGTATCATACAAATATCTTTTCTAAATCATTTTGCAATTTGTTTTGATCTTCTGATGAGTTTACTAGATTATAAACGAGAGCATCATTTGCAAACAACCTATGACAGCTGCTGAGGTTGTCTCCTAAATCATTTATATAGATAAGGAATAGCAGAGGGACTGTAACACTACCATGGGGAACTCCAGAAATCACTTCTGTTTTACTCGATGACTTCCCGTCGATTACTAGGAACTGTGACCTCTGACAGGAAATCATGAATCAAGTCACATAACTTAGACGATGTTCCATAACTACGCAATTTCACTACAAGCCATTTGTGAGGTACAGTGTCAAAAGCACTCGAAGTCTAGAAATAGGGAATCAATTTGAAATCCCTTGTCGACACCACTCAACACTTTGTGTGTTCAAAGAGCTAGTTGCGTTTCATAAGAGTAGAGGAATGATAGGGGTACTGGTGCAGAGTGCATTGCTGCCAGATGTATCCAAAATGGTGGCGATGATGTCATCCAAGATGCTAGCCTGTAGACTTGGCAACAGCGCATGACGTCATCCAAGATGGCGGCCATGGCGTCAGCAGATGTCGTGAGTACCATTACCCAAGATGGCGGCTTCTACATCTACATCCATACTCCACAAGCCACCTGACGGTGTGTGGAGGAGGGTGCCCTGAGTACCTCTATCGGTTCTCCCTTCTATTCCAGTCTCGTATTGTTCGTGGAAAGAAGGATTGTCTGTATGCTTCTGTGTGGGCTCTAATCTCTCTGATTTTATCCTCATGGTCTCTTCACGAGATATACGTAGGAGGGAGCAATATACTGCTTGACTCTTCAGTGAAGGTATGTTCTCGAAACTTTAACAAAAGCCCGCACCTAGCTACTGAGCATCTCTCCTGCAGAGTCTTCCACTGGAGTTTATCTATCATCTCCGTAACGCTTTCGCGATTACTAAATGATCCTGTAACGAAGCGCGCTGCTCTCCGTTGGATCTTCTCTATCTCTTCTATCAACCCTATCTGGTACGGATCCCACACTGCTGAGCAGTATTCAAGCAGTGGGCGAACGAGTGTACTGTAACCTACTTCCTTTGTTTTCGGATTGCATTTCCTTAGGATTCTTCCAATGAATCTTAGTCTGGCATCTGCTTTACCGACGATCAAATTTATATGATCATTCCATTTTAAATCACTCCTAATGCGTACTCCCAGATAATTTATGGAATTAACTGCTCCCAGTTGCTGACCTGCTATATTGTAGCTGAATGATAAGGGATCTATCTTTCTATGTATTCGCAGCACATTACACTTGTCTACATTGAGATTCAATTGCCATTCCCTGCACCATGCGTCAATTCGCTGCAGATCCTCCTGCATTTCAGTACAATTTTCCATTGTTACAACCTCTCGATACACCACAGCATCATCTGCAAAAAGCCTCAGTGAACTTCCGATGTCATCCACAAGGTCATTTATGTATATTGTGAACAGCAACGGTCCCATGACACTCCCCTGTGGCACACCTGAAATCACTCTTACTTCGGAAGACTTCTCTCCGTTGAGAATGACATGCTGTGTTCTGTTATCTAGGAACTCCTCAATCCAATCACACAATTGGTCTGATAGTCCATATGCTCTTACTTTGTTGATTAAACGACTGTGGGGAACTGTATCGAACGCCTTGCGGAAGTCAAGAAACACAGCATCTACCTGTGAACCCGTGTCAATGGCCCTCTGAGTCACGTGGACGAATAGCGCGAGCTGGGTTTCACACGACCGTCTTTTTCGAAACCCATGCTGATTCCTACAGAGTAGATTTCTAGTCTCCAGAAAAGTCATTATACTCCAACATAATACGTGTTCCAAAATTCTACAACTGATCGACGTTAGGGATATAGGTCTATAGTTCTGCACATCTGTTCGACGTCCCTTCTTGAAAACGGGGATGACCTCCGCCCTTTTCCAATCCTTTGGAACGCTACGCTCTTCTAGAGACCTACGGTACACCGCTGCAAGAAGGGGGGCAAGTTCCTTCGCGTACTCTGTGTAAAATAGAACTGGTATCCCATCAGGTCCAGCGGCCTTCCCTCTTTTGAGCGATTTTAATTGTTTCTCTATCCCTCTGTCGTCTATTTCGATATCTACCATTTTGTCATGTGTGCGACTATCTAGAGAAGGAACTACAGCGCAGTCTTCCTTTGTGAAACAGCTTTGGAAAAAGACATTTAGTATTTCGGCCTTTAGTCTGTCATCCTCTGTTTCAGTACCATTTTCGTCACAGAGTGTCTGAACATTTTGTTTTGATCCACCTACCGCTTTGACGTAAGACCAGAATTCCTTAGGATTTTCTGCCAAGTCAGTACATAGAACTTTACTTTCGAATTCATTGAACGCCTCTCGCATAGCCCTCCTCACTCTACATTTCGCTTCGCGTAATTTTTGTTGACTGCAAGGCTTTCGTTATGTTTGTGTTTGCTGTGAAGTTCCCTTTGCTTCCGCAGCAGTTTTCTAACTCGGTTGTTGTACCACGGTGGCTCTTTTCCGTCTCTTACGATCTTGCTTGGCACATACTCATCTAACGCATATTGTACGATGGTTTTGAACTTTGTCCACTGATCCTCAACACTATCTGTACTTGAAACAAAACTTTTGTGTTGAGCCGTCAGGTACTCTGTAGTCTGCTTTTTGTCACTTTTGCTAAACAGAAAAATCTTCCTACCTTTTTTAATATTTCTATTTACGGCTGAAATCATCGATGCCGTAACCGCTTTATGATCGCTGATTCCCTGTTCTGTGTTAACTGTTTCAAATAGCTCGGGTCTGTTTGTCACCAGAAGGTCTAATATGTTATCGCCACGAGTCGGTTCTCTGTTTAACTGCTCAAGGTAGTTTTCAGATAAAGCACTTAAACAAATTTCACTGGATTCTTTGTCCCTGCCACCCGTTATGAACGTTTGAGTCTCCCAGTCTATATCCGGCAAATTAAAATCTCCACCCAGAACTATAACATGGTGGGGAAATCTACTCGAAATATTTTCCTAATTATCCTTCAGGTGCTCAGCCACAACAGCTGCTGAGCCAGGGGGCCTATAGAGACATCCAATTACCATCTCTGAGCCTGCTTTAACCGTGACCTTCACCCAAATCATTTCACATTTCGGATCTCCGTGAATTTCCTTCGATACTATTGCACTTCTTATCGCTATAAACACGCCTCCCCCTTCACTGTCCAGCCTGTCTCTGCAGTATACATTCCAATCTGAGTTTAGGATTTCATTACTGTTTACGTCTGGTTTCAGCCAGAAAGTGCCATGCCCCCCCGGCAGTAAGTTTGAATTTAGGGGGAAATTGAACTGTGTGCTTCTACAGGTCACCTGGCAGTCCCTCGACCCCCCCCCCCTTCCGATTTTTTTGCATAATGGCGCATTATCATCTTGGAAAATTGGTGATAAAAATCTGAATTTTGGAGGGAATTTTGCTCTAAGCGGTTACTCCTGCAGCTGAGGAGAGCTAGTATGGTGTTACTCCCACTAGCGACTGCTCATAATGTCATTCAGTTCGAATATAATTTGGTTAAACCTGGTTAAATTTCTTGAAATTTCTTTAAATTTATTATCTACCTACAGCAGTAGTGGCTTAGTGTGGTGTTACCACCACAAGGGGCTGAGGTATCAGTGCTTGTCGAGTTGTTGGTGTGGAAGGAGCATGTGTTCACTTAGCAAGATGTTGGTGCCAGACGGGGGGAGTTTCAATAGCAGTATTATATGCACTCATTCCGCAGAGGATGCATCAACATCTCACTGCATGAAGAATGGAAGTGAGCATTAATGCTTGAATGTATGAAGAGGAAGAATACTATCCTGCAAATAAATGCTTTGCATCGAGATGCATTAAAGACGCATTACACAATGAATAGAAACATCTGTCTCTGCTGGAACTGTCTGTCATTTCTAAACCCTACGTATAAGCTCCCACGCCACAAGAGAGACTGCCTCCAATCCAGCAGACCAAAGAACTGAGCTAGTTTGCGAGTTCACTGCTAGAGGGCGCCACGATAGGACATGTGATCGTGCAGTTCAGCCAATAGGAGCACTGCCACTGGAGGGTGGCGCCGCCACCCCTCCCATGACATAATCCAAAGGTCTGGATGGTAAAAAATGGTGGGAGAAGGACTCAGCCTGTTCTGGGCTGCTGGAGACAGGAAGGAGTGTACTTTATTTATTTTTGAAACACTTTATTTAGGACGGATTTCACGTAGTTTATTTATTATGCTGATACAAAACACTCACCTGACATGCTTAAGGTCACAGTAAATAGTCTGCAGATCTGCAAACTACTTCAGAGACGCAAACAACTCGTGAATACCGAAATAATGCAGTACACAAAAAATGGTTCAAATGGCTCTGAGCACTATGGGACTTAACTTCTGAGGTCATCAGTCGCCTAGAACTTAGAACTAATTAAACCTAACTAACCTAAGGACATCACACACATCCACGCCCGAGGCAGGATTCGAACATGCGACCGTAGCGGTCACGCGGTTCTAGACTGTAACGCCTAGAACCGCTCGGCCACTCAGTAAGATACAATGCGTACTCTGTCCTAATATGAAAAATCATTATGCTTTGTCACCTTGAAAAAATAATTGATATTTTGTTATTTAATTATTGGTCTTACATAAGTTGCTGTTCTTTTAGTGCATCTTACTTAAAACAGCATTTTGTAATGGAAATGTATCTTTCACTTAGTAATAACGACAATGATCTGCAGAATTGTGGGAGGTTATTGCTCCTGCATAATTCTCGCACCATCGCGAAGATAAACGATAGAGGAATTAGTGTCAGGGGTGTTGAGGAACAGCTAAAACCATTAAAATTTGACAAAGCTTCAGCACCCTATGCAATATGCATTAAATTCTTTACCGGTCTTCCGTCTGAGTTAGCCCTACTTGTAACCATAATCTGTCATAGATCACTCGAACAAAAACGGTGCCCAGTGGTTGGAAGAATGGACAAGTTACAGCCATACAGAAGAATCGTATGAGAAGTGAACCATAAAACTAACGTCCACTATCCTTGAGATCAATTTGTTGTTGAATTTTAGAACTTATTCTGATCTCAAATGTAATGTTATAGCTCATCCGTTCCAAGCAGCATGGATTCCGAAAACATCGACCACGTGAAACCCATCTCGCAGTTTTTTCACCTGACTTCCTGAACGCTATGGGTCAAGGCATTCAGGCAGAAACAGTATTTCTCCGTATTTGAAATTTCTGTTATTTTAAGCAGTGCTGCTTTTATGTCAGCACTGACTACTCCACGCAAACGCCGCTTCTATCAGTTGTAAGGCGAAGGCCGTCAGCTACTGCGTTGTCCGTGGTGAGAGGTAATTTATTGCTAACATCTTCTCACTATAAGCTGTACAAATGGAATAGTTATTTACCTATCTTTCTCATCTACTTTGACAGGAAGTTAGTAGTTGCATACATGTTGCGGCGGCGCGGTTCTTTCCGTCCCTTTAGACAGATCTGCACCTACCTGTGAACATTGTCTCAGCATATCATCAGTAGGGAAGCCGAGCGAAACCTACTGTACTTCAACGTGAATCAGGTTGCAATTAAAGTCACTAAATCTACGTTTCGGGAGAAAGCTTTCACACGAAATGAAAGGTTGTTAATTTTGCCCTTAATTAATATATTCTGAAAATTAGGTGAACAAGTATCACTGCCAAGCCCGTGCTAGTCTTAACACAGTCACAATCCCTGTCACCCACGATAGCAAATTTATGGTGTTGCATTTCCCGAAAACACAATAGTTTCAAAAATACGTATTGTTTTTGATTGATAATGCTCGCCAATTATTAAGTCTGTCGGTACCAAATGCAGTCACGGTTTTTAGCCACCGACCTGCTCAATACGCCACGCGGAATGTATGTCTTTTCTCGTCACAAAATTCACTTAAAAACACCGAAATTTCTACACACCCATCGGAATAATTACGCCGTCACTTTATCGTTTCCATCTCGGAACTACTACTACACACGTCCGAACTGTTTCATGGCTAGGCTCCCACTCTACTCTAGAATACTCTAAGTCTTCTCTACCAGCAGAGAAAGGCGGGCGAAGAATATTGCTTTACCGTTGGTCGGTTTACTCAAGAGCCAATAGCAAAACAACATTGTCCCGCGTCAGTCCGCGCTTTTCATCAATAACCAATCGCAAAATACTAAACCTAAAGACTGCACTTTTTACCGACGTAATTATCTAATATGCTGAAGTTTTGTTTATGCATAAACTCATTTACTATTGTTATTTATACCTGAGCCGGCCGAAGTGGCCGTGCGGTTAAAGGCGCTGCAGTCTGGAACCGCAAGACCGCTGCGGTCGCAGGTTCGAATCCTGCCTCGGGCATGGATGTTTGTGATGTCCTTAGGTTAGTTAGGTTTAACTAGTTCTAAGTTCTAGGGGACTAATAACCTCAGCAGTTGAGTCCCATAGTGCTCAGAGCCAATTTATACCTGAATTAACTTTCCCTTTACCATAAACTTACTTTACAAATCTATTCTACAAAAATCCCCTTTGTCCATATCCATACTTCTTAGAAATGTTTTCACACTAAATCCCACTACATAACTCGTTAAACAATTATCTTCATAGTAACCTTAAACCACACTCACGCATCATTCATACTGCTAAAGCACATTTATAACATATTACCTACACAAAAAGACATAATAACGCTTTATGAAAATACTAGAACAGTTTATGAAAAACATTCTATTACTTTAGTGCACTCTAGTGGGCACAATCGAAACTAAATCAGTCCCCTACCCAATATTGTACTCTATCGGCTGATACATAAACTACGTGCGCGTCCAGTCTCGCGTCACCATCTGTCACTATCCAGCTCTGAAACACATCTCCCACTTAACCGCCTCCAAGGCAGGATCGGTATACGGCGCTACGCCTCAATGTTTACAATGAACAACGGCATCGACATTTAGAATTACTGGTGTTTGCAACTAGCACGGTTTTTAGGTAAATTAACAACACTTATGGATCGAAATTTGCCAGAAGAAGGTAACAGTGAAGTTAACTTTGCTAAGCCTTCAAGAGTTTTGATACTGTACACATCCCATATAAACGATCATGTTCACAAAGAAAAGTAATTCGGTGCTAAGAAAAACTCAACAGCTGGGTGGAATCCACCTGGTTTTTTTACAGGTGCCTTAACCACTGCGCTGCCTACATCGCTGCGACGTGGCAAGTATTCCTACCACATGTTAGCGTTGTGAGCGATAGCACTATTGCTATGTCGCGTGAGAACGTAGAAGATTCATTCCTTGTGTACACCTCGTGAGCTGACCGCATAAATACCCGACGTCCTCGACTAGGTAGTGTTTCTACACACGCTGCGGAACACTTCGCACTTTCCCGAAGGTTCTCCACTAGCTGCCGCACCGCACCAGTACTCTAACCCACCTTTGCTTCGCTATCAACACTTTTCCAACTGAGCAATGCGAAAGCGCATCGCTAGTTACCACAAAGGTTCAGTGCGCCAGTCCCGGTTTTAATACCAGCGGATTAACTGACGCGTCCAAACGCTCGTAAGCAGATGACATCACGATAGCTTTACTTCAGAACCGGTCAGACACCTTTGGATTACAGTGATTAGCGGAACAGAAGCGAACGTTTTCCGCCTACCGTGAGTTCCTGAACCGTCCGCTACGAGTGACCTTGATTTTTCTCGTAATTATCTTGCGATGTGCCTCGCAAGCTCCACATGACATCAGTCTCACGGCGATGCTGCAAAAAACGAACGCGACGTTTCGCTGAACACAGGCAGGTGCCAGCAGTCATGTGGAATGGTCAGTGCGGGACTTCACACAGTTCCCCGCCACTACCGAGGTCGCCGACGAGCAGATACTGATTTATTGAGGTGGCGCGGCCAAAGTCAGCAGGCCCCGAATCAAGCGGTTTCCTGCTGGCCCTAGAGGTTCACTGACCACGAGCTTGGATTTCTGTCCGCCAATCTGATCTCGACAGAAGGTTTTGACCCAGATTTCCAGTAGATAACCCCGGTCGAGTTGAGATTAACGCTTTCACAAGCTTTTCTAGCAATACTAAGCACGTAATTAGTAACCTGTTTTACTATTACGGGACAAGTTTTTGCGTTCGCGTACTGTACAGGAAGCTAAAGACTGCCTGCAACTTGCGCAGAAACTAGACTGCAGTATTAAGAGCAGAAGAGCACCAAAGAATGGCACTAATTTGCGAATGAAATGAGACAGGCTTGTAGTCTATCCGCCATAATTACTCATAGTGTACACAGAGAAAACATTGGAAGCAATTTAAAAAAATTGCATAAGGAAATAAAGTTCAAGGAGAAGAAATAAAAAGTCCGTGGTTTGACACTGTAAAAGATCTGGAAGGTCACTTGAACGGAATCGATACTGTCTTCAAAAGAGGTTACGTGAACATCAACAAAAGTAAATCAAGGTAGTGTAGTGCAGTCAAAGTAATTCAGGCGACAATCAGGGAGTTAGGTTAGGAAATGAAACGCTGCAAGTAGGAGATGATTTTGCTATTAGTACGAGGGTTAGCTGCTGACGACAACGACAGAAGATGTTGAAATCCAGAATATACAACCCAATCTGAAGCGGCAAGAAAACCCATAATGTCAGCGCAAAAAACTACGGTCTCCCATTATTTTCCTCTGTAAGGAGGACGTTGAACGCAACTTACGTCTTCTAAAAGAAGCTGCTCGCAAACCAGTCATACCTGTGGAGCAATTTGGTACTCCTGCGACGCTGTAGAGGTCGGCGTGGTGTCCAAGTTTTCTGTCATTAGTTAGTTAGTTAGTTAGTTAGTTAGTTAGATGTTCGATAGATCATTTGCACAATTTTTTTATTGAAATGTGAAAGAACTCTGTTTACGGCATACATATACGTGATTAATTTTAACACTTATGGGTAATTTCTTTTCAGCCCTACCCATACAGCTACACTTAAAAATTTAAGAAATATCTTTTTCTTCTTCTCCTATAGACTACCAGTCTCAAAATAAAAATTCGTACACGGAATAAAGTGAACTGTCCAGCTGCCCAGAAGTAATAATTTTAGGTCAGATTCAAACCTTGCTCTGCCACATGTCAGACATTTTATGTTATCGTGCAAATGGTCAGAAATGTTTGTTGGTGCACAATGAAATATTTTCTGAACCTCTGACAGCTTTAACAATGGGTATTGTATTGTTGAAGGTATGGACATTCACTATTCTTCCCAGACTGCTATGAATTATTTATAACGAATTTTACAATTTGGGGATAAATGTCTATAGTGAATATGCAGTTAAAATACCTAACCCTTCAAGGGGTATCTTCAAGATGATTACGAGTGAACGCCACGTACCACACATATTATTCTTACTGCTCGCTTTTGTGCAATACATACTTTCTAAGTGATGAGTTACTGCAGCAAATTATTCCATAAGATATGACTCAGTGGAAAGCCGCAAAATATGTGAGAAAACTGATTCGTGTGTTTGCAAAACATTATTTACGGTCTGCTAGATTAAACATTGTTTCGCGGAAAACTAGTCTAGCAACTGATAAAGGAAGACTACGAGAGATTACATTATGTTGGATGTATTTTTAGTTCCAATAGATCCATAGTGAGTAGATCCACCAAGGTGTAGATCATGCCAGAAAAACTTACTGGATTTTAATGCCGGCAATCGATATACTTATCATCGCTTTCTATTTACAACCCTCTCAGAAATGGCTCTGAGCACTATGGGACTTCACATCTCAGGTCATAAGTCCCCTAGAACTTAGAACTACTTAAACATAACTAACCTAAGGACATTACACACATCCATGCCTGAGGCAGGATTCGAGCCAGCGACCGTAGCGGACGAGCGGTTCCAGACTGAAGCGCCTAGAACCGCTCGGCCACACGGGCTGGCACAACCCTCTCAGGTTTCGAGTGGTAATGGGTTGATATAAGCACGGTAGCCCACCAAGGAGCTAATCTCAGAAAACTACGGCAAAACAAATAAATCTGAGCGCCATGCTGAGTGTTGCCTAGCGAATCAGCATGCAGGGTCGTCAGCTTATCAAACAAAAATCTTGACTAAGGGCCCATCCTAGCCCTGACCAGAGGTCCCAAAAGCGCCCCGCGCACTACCCCTTGTGGATATCATCAGTGGAGTGGAACAGGCCGTACGGAATATCTCTTAGGGCATTGCCAATGACGTGAGACTAGCTACAAGTCACATATCAACTACTGCCAAGCCTCCAAAGTATAATATTGGTAGAGCAGAGAGTGAAAGACAGCGTGTTCTGTGGAGAAGCGAATATCTAACAGTGCTAGCCGCTGAGAGGGGAAGTGCCACGCTCACCCTTAATTCAACAATACAACGTGTACTTACTTTTGGAAGATAATACCTACAAAGCCTTCTCACCTGATCCTATGTCACCTCTAAATAAAAGCCGGCGAAGCTACTGAAGAATTCTGGCACTCCATTGAATGAGATAAAGAATCTGCGGGAGCGAATTCCTACTAGCTACCCCCAATGAAGACGTCCGTTTACGATTTGTCATTAATCGTATCCAACCTGCTGGCTAGCTAACTATATAACCAACTTACTGCCACCAATTGTTGGTTACTGCAAACATCATATCAAAGCATACGGATTCTCATTGATATAATTCAATAAATCAGAACTACTGCATAGGAATTATGGTCAATGTGGATCTGATTTCCTTATTCACGGAAGTCCCTGATTAGGATACATATTAGTCGATCACTTTCTTCCCAAGATTATCGGACTGTTTCACCTTACTTTGTAACCACCAGCTTTTTGTGTAGTGGTACATTTTATGATACAACTGACGAAATAGCCATGGGTTGTCACTTGCCTCCGACAGTGACTGATTTCTTTATGGAGCATTTTAAAGAACACGCTTCACCTTCCCTTCGTCCGTTTTGCTACTTTCATTATGTTCTGGTACATTTATGATCTGGCCACATGGATTCGACGTTTCATCTGTTAATTTATCATGTGAACTTGTGCACAATAATATCAAGTCCAACGCTGAGATGGAGATTTTTTTCCACCAGCAGTGCAGAGTAGTTTCAGTTTCAGTTTTTCCATTTTGTCTCAGGTTTCTGGGGGGGGATTATCCTGTCCTGGTTTCTGGGACGGAAGAGGATCATACTTTCCTACAAACCGAAGCCTGTGGCTTTTACAGCCACTGGTTGGTGGTAGACTGCTGGTCTATTTCATCCTTGGCATTTTTCTCTCCCTCTGGATAAGTGAACTTGTCCGTGAGCGAGGTGGATGGTGATCTGGGCGGTTTATGCTTGTAGGGTGTAGTTCGCAAGGTCTGCTCTCACGTATCGATCTTCGCACGCCACCCAAGTAGGATCATCAGTACAGTCAGAGGACTTTAGTCCAACCCTCGGGCACCCAATGCGCCTCGTAGGTGGAGCACAACAGAATCTTACATCACACCTATAAACCATCACCTTAACTTTTTCAGGTAAAACATTTCCATCCAAAGTTAGAAATAAAGCGCCAGTATCGACCTTATTGTCCCTGGATGCCCTCCTACTGCAAAGAACAAAATATACTCGAGCCCGCTCTATGTTAGCGCACGGTTCTCCGTCTGTGGTAGCGTTAGGTCCCAATGCAAGACGAGATCTTTAATCCTGTTGAGCTTTCCATGAGGAGGGATGGTAACTGTCACATCCCCAAGCTTGTCACAGGCTTGAAGTGCTTTAAGTTGGTTAGCATCCGATTTTTTTTTTCTTTGTGAACAGAGATCCTCTTCTCATTTCTTCTACTTCGCCAACTTCTGGAAAGTTATCCTCAACATTTTCAACCAGAAATTGTGGCTTCGTTGTTGCAGAAGATTCTCCACTGGTTCTGGAACGCAACAAGAAGTGGACGAACTGTCTACCTTCATTTCTTCTTGCAATCTCATCCCATGGTATGGCGAAATGGCAATGAGATCATGTGTCTCTCCTGTTTTATCTTGTTACCTACAATTCGGCAATAATTCAGTCAAATATTAAATCTGAATACATACGCAATCTCCAAAAAAAAAGTTAGGCGCATATAATGACAACAATAATTTCAATATCTTTAAAACAACAGAATTAATCATTTATAGTGACTAAATAGTTTCACAATGGACCACTGAATCAAAAACTTCTAAACGCTTCATGTGATTTCAACAAGTGATATCCCTGATGGTAGCATGATAACTACAATCCCCAAAAGCCAATCATCTGTATATTTTATAAATTGACTTATGATGTCTTTTATAACTTTTCTATTATACAAGCGTTACGAGAAACAACATATTCTCCACAGTTACACAGCAAATCAGTACAGTATGAATACCTCATATTTTGTCATATTTGTGTATTTGTTTAATGAATGTTTTGGCAGTAACTTTATTCAAATGTTTTGGCAGTAACTTTATTCAAAAGTTAATTGCAAGTGCTATTTACAAATTGCTGTAATTTAAAAATGGTCGATCGCATATGTCAGAAAACACCACAATTGAAAAGGGAACCAGAAGACTCTTCTGTCAAGAGGGCATAAATAATGTTTTAAACAAAATTTAACGACAATTTGTCGTCCTTTAACGTGAATGCACTTGCACAAGAATACTGGCTTATTTATTTGTAAAGTGAAACCGAATATTTATAAAATTTCTGTACTTAAATATTATTTTAATACATTAGTTTGGTCTGGGAAGTGGTCATTCTGAGTCAAATTATGTTCTGCAGAGCTTGATAACGATGTATTTTTGGTGGGGGGGCAGCTTTCAACCAATGGAAAAGCAGACAGCAACCGAACACTGCTTGATCAAGTGTAGACTGGGACTTTTAGAATGGGGAGCTAAAGGGAATCATTCTGAACACCTTTACGTTTATGCTGGAAGAAGACGGACCTGCCTGTGGTGGTATGTGTTCTTTGAAAGAGTGGATGACTGATGCTGGGCTGTTAATGTCTGTGACCATACTTTTAACTTCTGAAGGGCTTTTGTACTTGGAGAGGTCCAAATATGCCCCAGTGCAGGACTAGTTTTTTCTGCTTGTATTACAGAACTGAGGAAAGGCAGAGTATGAGTTAATATTCTTTGTATCATGTGTGAGCTTGTGAATCATCATGCTCTACTCTGAACTGTTTCGAGCTGATGAGTATTTCGTGTATTATGATTATGAAATGGACTTAGTTTTCGTATATCTTTAAGGAGTATTTACTTTGGGGATTTTGCTACCATTCTCATAACGCTCTCTATGTTACCTTACTGCATTTGATAAGGGTATTTTCTATTTATATTTTAACTGAATATCGTAGGAGCGCTTCCTGTTTGAGATATCCTTTCTTGAATAAACATTATTCAACATAATTCTCCGTTTTCTACATCAACTACAAACGGTAGAATGGAACCCTTGTTATTAAATTATTCTTCAAACATTCATTTTATGTATTCCTATATATTTTATTAATCTGTAATTCTAGCCAATGCATATACCATTTGACTGCAGAGTCACAGTTACAGATTATTATATGCAGCGAGTTAGTTGCAGGGCATGAAAGCAGACCTGTGTGCCTCGACCTTGTGACTACAAGGAGCTAAGTCTTTTAAACAGAGCTGTGCATAGCCCGTATACCAAAAGTACGAGTGACGACAGGTAAACAGACAACGGGTTTGCTCGTGTGGCATGCTGTATAGAAAAACAACTACACTAGCAGTAATCTTTAGGTACCGTCAGATAGCCAAAACGTGTATCTCTTCACTATTCGATCAATAGCGAATACAAATCTCTAACTCTAATTGTAATTTGTGAAAATCCAGTAAACAACAACAGCTAATACCAAGCAAAAGAGGCTCATCAGAAGCCATTTTAGTCAGTTTGCGGAAGGTTGTGAAAGGTGCAAGATCTGTGTCCACCAAAAGGGGGAAATGTACCGCAAACGCTTCAGCGTAAGTTAATAAGTCGGAGAATGAATTGTTTTTGATCTAAATTTCGTGTCCGAGAGTTTATCCATTGACTGTTTTTAATTACTTAACTGGTAGGAGAATGGGGGGGGGGGGGGGGGAGTAAAGTGGCCATCCTAACGGAAATTGAATTTTCACCAAGCGGTGGTTATCAATAGAAGCTTAACGCCTACACTTTTTGAATATACATATTACAAGATATCACACCAAATATTTGAAAGTGAAAACGAAAACAGTATATTGGAGCTGTATGACTTTTTCTGAAAGCTTTCGAAGTGGCCACTTTTCCCTAACTAGGCTGTTAATGTTGTCAGTTCCATCTAAATAGGATCCCATGTTTGTTGGTCTAACTTTCGGCCATAATCTTTATACATCGACGCACACTGGCCAGATCGTTTTCAATCGGATTTTTGTATTACGCTACATTTAATAGAACGGAGAGAGATTAAAATAACCTGAATTAATTCAGGAGACAGAACGACAGGCGATAGCTTTTTGTTTAAAATGAGTTCGAAGTAAGTGCGACATGAAATATTATGCATATTATATGGAAGTAACTGGCGCTTACCAGGGTAAACAAGTTGGCAACTTTTCCCTATCGGACACCATGCCGGCATTAATGGATCACAGATGAAACTATCAAACGCAAACAAACCACAAGGAACTACATTTGTAGTCCAAAAGACTTTATTGAAACACTGATATTTTTAAAAAGTATTACTGAAATATAATCGAGGCAACAAGACTTTTATAAGACTTGTATTACACTTGTATTAGACTATTGAAAATCAGAAAAGTTTTTACTAAAATGTAACGGAATAACTTCCTTGGTAAAACTCACTGACAGCAGTAACGATGCATATTAGAACTAGTTTGACCACTTTTCGGTAGGCACCACCATTGCTGAGGGCAAAAAATATCCTATGGCCACTATTACCGTCCTGGCCACTTTACTCCACATTTCTCTAATTAATTTCTTGAACTGTGTTCATCTTCAGTAATGCCTTCTGCTGGGACAGTAGAAGCGAAAATATGAACAATGTTGTTTTCAAAAGTTACTTGCTGTGCACATCGTTTTCCTATTTGTACGACTGTGATTTCAAGGACATTTATTTGAGAACTTTATTCGGTACCTTTATTAACAATTTATTTGCCACATCTTAATATTTGTGATTATTTACGACTGTGTTAGATCAGTGCAGGACATCAACTGAGTGTAGTAAGTGGCTAACTGCTTATCTGTGAGTATATAATAGAAGAGACTATCTGGCCATAAATAGTACTTCAGTCAACATCCAAGGCCTGTTAAAGTATGTGTACTACAAACCCTGTGTGGACCATATTATTAATAGTAGTAGATTGTCCACAACACCAGCATCTCAACCAGATTTGATGGGGGCGCAGCTGCCGATGACATGTGTACAGGTAAATACCAATATATCAAAAAACTGTTACTACAGCAGAACTAACTATAGGAATCATCCTAATTTAATGAAAATCAAATAAGGTTCACACGTGTTGTTCCTGATATACACTTAAGTGTTTTCGTCACTTGACTGTGCTCTATATTTACAGGAAATTAAAAAAGTTGTAGGTTATAAATTCTAAGGGTCTTCTGCTCTACACAATTTACAGGAAACGTCTTTTCCTTGCTTTTTGACGATCAAATTCATCAATAAGATCCCCAAAATTCAATTTTGAAACAACGTCATGTTCCACTGACAGCATGGGAAGAGGAGACATGCTTTCTTGCGAGATGTTGATTCTGAAACAAGTCTTGGTAAGCTTCAAACGTGAAAAGCTGTTTTCAGCGCAGGCGACAGAAATTGGCACGATTAATAAAATTCTGCAGGCAATATAAATGTTGGGAAATGGTTTTCCAAAGTCATTCCGGTACACTGCAATATTAACATAGGGGTTATCACGTGCTCGAGCACGATTTCTATGAACACTTTAATTTCTGTCAAAACGGCTAATGCAACATTCTCTTTCGAATATTCATCATTTATGTTTCCACTTAGCACTTTCTCATCGTTTTTTACATAGCATTTCCAATTTTTCGTCCAGTATGTGTTTTAAACTTCGTGGAGAAAAGAAAAAGCTGAATGTTTTGGAATACTAAACCAGTTGGCGAAATCTTTCAAACTTTTTGACACCGTGTCAACGACAGGGCAGAAAAGATCGATTTTGTGTATCTCCTCTGCAGGTTGAGCTCTGCAAACCATGTCGTCACCTTCATGATCAAATACGTTCGCCTTCATGCCAATTCTATTTTCTCCAAATTTTGGTTCACTCTGTAAACTTCCAGCTACCTCTTTCCTTTCGCTGTCATCTGCACAGTAACGAAACCTCCTTCACGTAACTTTTCAGTAAACTTCACTATACTTTCGACGGATTTAGTTGCTACTTTCACTTCCATGTTTCCTACTTGAAGTGGATTACTTGCGGCGTTAATGGCAAAGAGAAGGTCATACCATATGACAATGCCTGCAATAAACTTGAAGCTTTCTAATTCGTTCACATTCAGCAAGTGTGCTTCGCTTTTTGTTTTCGATTCAACACCGCTATTGCTCACCCAAAAAAGGACGCCTGTGACTTATCTTGTCTGGTACCTTATATCCTTCTCACTCTCCACCCTACTTACTCATCGAGTAGCTGAAAGCTTCTTCATTGTCAAAGTTTGTAACCTTGATCAAAAAGGAGAGGACGTACATAAAGATGAAATGGGAAATATGATACTGCGTGAAAAGTTTGACAGAGCACTGAAAGATTCAAGGCAAAAAAAGGCCCCAGGAGTACACAACATTGCAATAGAACTACTGATAGCCTTGGGAGAGCAAGCCACGACAAAACTTTACCATCTGGTGAGCAAGATGTGTGAGACAGGAATATCCTTAGATTTCAAGAAGAATATGATAATTACAATCCCAAAGAAAGCAGTTGTCGACAGGTGTGAAAATTACAGAACTATCAGGATAATAAGTCATGGCTGCAAGATACTAACACGAATTCTTTACAGACGAATGGACAAAGTGGTAGAAGCCGACCTCGGGGAAGATCAGTTTGATGTTAGAACACGTGAGGCAATACTGACCCTACGACTTATCTTAGAAAATAGATTAAGGAAAGGCAAACCTACGTTTCTAGCATTTGTAGACTCAGATAAAGCGTTTGACAATGTTGATTGGACTACTCTCTTTCAAATATGAAGATGGCAGGGGTCAAATACAAGGAGCGAAAGGCTATTTACAATTTGTACGGAAACCAGATGCCAGTTACAAAAGTCACGGGGCACAAAAGATGAGCAGTGGTTAGGAATGGAGTGAACCAGGGTTGTAGCCTAATCGCCGATGTTATTCGATCTGTATATTGAGAAGGCAGGAAAGGAAACAAAAGAAAAATTTGGAGTAGGAACTGAACTACACGGGGAAAAATAAAACTTTGACGTTTGCCGAAGACATTATAATTCTGTCAGAGATCGCAAAGGACCTGGAAGAGCTGTTGAACGAAATGGACATAGGAAGATATAAGATGAACGCCAACAAAAGCAAATCGAGGATAATCTAATGTAGTCGAATTAAATGAGATGATGCTGAGGGAATTAGATTAGGACATGAGGCAAAGTAACAGACGACTTACTATTTGATGAGCAAAATAACTGATGATGGTCGAAGTAGAGAGGATATGAAAAGTAAAATGGCAATGGCAAGGAAGGCATTTCTGAAGAAGTCACCTCTCACTGTCATTGTCTCCCTCTTGCTCTCTCTCATTGCAACTGGGTAATTCCTTCCTTCCTACTACCACTGCTGTCTCGTCTCACTGTCCTGTCTATTCCTCGTTGCCACTGACTTATACTCTGTCTCTCACTATCATTGGCTCTCACGCACCTCCACTTTCTCTTTATTCCTGCACTGTGTTTTTCAGTGTTGTCCTACTATTGTCAACTATGTTCCACTGCTACTGCGCCCTCTCTCTCACACTGCCATTGTCTCCTTCGCTCTTTCTATAACGCAACCACTGTCTACTATTTTCCAGTATTTGTTACTTTTTCGCCTCTTTGCCACGGCCACTGTCTTCTTCCACCTCAGCACATGAAAGTGCGAGTATGTTCGCATGCCAAAGTTTGTGAGGTAACGCGCGGATTGTGACGCCCTGAAAGTATTCTAAATCCGGATTTGGTGAGGCCGCACGGACTCTCGGCCAGCCGGGGCCCGGCATCAAACACGTGGGGCCGAACGTTAGCCGGACGAGAGGGGTAGCCCCAGCGCATGGTCCAGCCGCGTGGCTGGGAATTCCACTGTGACGATGAAGGAGACACGCTGGGAGTGCCAGAGATGTCGGACTTGGTGAAACCTTAATGGTAGACATTTCACAGATCGTATAGAAATTAATAAGCGCCAGATGAATCATGATACCTCAAAAAGAAACATGTACATTACCATTATTTGCTCGACAAATGGTGTAATCAGATTTTCAATATATTTATTAGTTTAAAGTTTAGTATCTGACGCTAAATTATACAAGTAGCACCCAGCAACGAGTTTCCAAAATCTAAACGGTTCACCCGATTTCGTCGATGTACATGTCTTTAAAAAGCTATTAGAGTAAACCTAAATTGGTATGAATTACAGGCATGTAACTTAAATAGTACACGAGGTCAAAGTGGCCGATTACTGTCTATCGCGTCAGGCCATAAGTACTCCACAGTTACACGAAAAAACGGTAGCAGCATGCTTGTAAATATATTTATTCGTCCATGTCGTTGTTTATGTCCTATATATACTATTCATGAAGAAATTGGTTAAATATTTACTGTGTGTTAGAAAGCACAGAGACATTAGGCTCCTGGCCTACCTTTTGCTTCTTTTCTGTTAATACATGTTCATTTAATTGTTTATGTATTTAACAATGTGTGTTAGAGCGTGTTTATGCTCCAGCCGTAGGAATATTTATTTAATTTCAAGTTTTTAAATGTAAATCCAGTATTTCGAATATGTTTCATTATGTTTGTGAGTGTGCGTTGGCTTGAAGACAGGGCGGGAGCGCTCTAGCCAATCACAGCGATCGTTGCAAAAAGGACACGTGGAGAGACTGTATGGAAGTGGGGAGGAGCATAGTTTCCGGAGAGGACACGAGGCCGTTCAGGGAGTACGGCACAGGACACGAGAAGTGCTGGACGCGACGACGCGACTACGCGGAGTCGGCGGAAGGACTTTGAGACTGGAGTGGTTTGCGCGTGGTCGCGAGAGATAGAAATACTTCCGAGTGCCGACTTGTGAGATTTCCGTGGTTTCTACAGTGAAGACGTAGTACGCGTTTGGAAGTTAATATCTCGTGATTATATTGTTGTTCGTAACTAATTACGTTAAGTAGGAATCTATTGCTTCCCTGTTATTCAACTTATATTTTATTTAATTGCTGGACCATCGACACCAATAAGTGTTTTGGAGAAATATACCACATTCTCAAAAGTACTTCTACTATCGTACTTATCATTCAAAGTCGTTAAGAGAGTACCTGCAGATTTTATTTAACTGCAATCTTTCATTTATAAATTTCTACGTTTCATTCGCAATTGCCGAGTTATAGGAACCTTTGACAATTCGATCTGTGTGTATATTAATATTGTATACTGTAGACTCAGCAGTATTTGGCTTGTAATGCGGAAACTAGGTATCCCAGCCTCTAGATAACGAAACCAGCCAAAACTTTTAATACTTCAACTCTGAGTCGGAGGGTGCGTAGTTGAGGTCCACCACAATCATTTCATTCATATTATTTGGAATGTCCGCAAGCTTTTGGTAAAATTTTTACAGGTCCTAAGGAAGGTAGAATGGGGCTGGTGGTACCCCACTTCTGAGTCGCTCTTTTAAATAAAGAGGAACATATTCGCATTTTTTGTGCTCTGATAGGAGCATTGTTCCGCTGGTTCCCTACTTTTCCCAGCTGCAGCAGACCATGTAACAATCATGAAAAGAATGTATTCCTCAGTAAAATTTAGATAGTTTACTTATGTAAAATTGAAATAACACAAAGCTAATTTTACACCTCAGAATGACTCTTACGTGTTACAAAAAATTTTGTATGTGCTTCAGTACTACAACATAGCGTTCTCAAATGATAACTGAGAAACCTTACGGCATATTTCTCCACGCTACGTCACTTAGTAAACTACGTTTTCGCCTCGCACCGTATTTTACGTATAAGTAGGGTAACTTGAGCCTCTGTACCTCGGAAACGGATAACGATATGAAATAAATTGACAAGGTTGTTCGACATCGGGATCTTAGGAACACATGTACTCGCCACTGGATTCTGGTCCGCTACTGACGGCGAAAATATAGTAAAGAAATAGCCTTTTGTGGGGTTTTCCGAGGAACCGTCCATAAACTAAAGGTGCCTCCACAAGTTCCATCAAGCCCACCCTAGACTATCTCAAATGCAAAAAGAACCGACCGATTTGCTTCATTTGCCTGAGGAGGAGGAGGAGGAGGAGGAGGAGGAGGAGGTCAGTGTTTAAAGTCCCGTCGATAACGAGGTCATTAGAGACTCAGCATGAGCTCTGATCAGGGAAGGATGTGGAACGAAATCGGCCGTTACCTTTTTCGAAGGAACCATCCCGGCATTTGCCTGAAGCTATTTAGGGGAATCGCGGAAAACCTAAGTCAGGATGGCCGGACTGGTTTGAACCGTCGTCCTCCCGAATGCGAGTTAAGTGTGTACTTGCCCTAGGCGGCCGAACTTCCCCGAATGAGGGACTCCCGGCCCACAGTGCTGTACGCTCATTTCCATTTTTACCACTGCGCCACCTCGCTCGGTCCTAAGCATGAGAACTATGCAATATTCATACTTTGATGATGTACCATAGGATGGTGACACTAAGACGAGCCCTCTGTTGGGTATAAAAATGATCCCTAGCCCATGGGCTTCCAAAACACTGACCCTATATTTTTGTCACTAACGGAACCCGCGGTATGGGCACGGAGAAGAACCGTTTTTGTACATAGCGTTTTGGAACAAATTAGGTACTCATGCTGTCGTATGCATACCGATAAGATGAACTTTCATGTCCTTCCGCATTTCTGAAGTGTTGATTAGCGAGCGATATATGATCAGAATCTCGTTCAGTGCTTACGGCTTGACTGGGACCGTGCACGAGGTCACTGCCACTGCGATAAACACTTGTGTGTTTCGAGCGAGGGGGTACGGGTGTTCCTCCTGAAGGTCGGCACGAAGGAAGATTCGACACACATACGATTTATCTCTTGCTTTGCCAGCGTTAGTGCATATTTTATTCGCAACTGCAAACTGTATTTGTGCGGTTGTCGCGAATATGTGGGCAAGTCTGACATATCAGAGGAGAGCAGATGGATGTTACTGTACTGCTTTTTGTTAATTGTTACACCTATGACCAACTGATTTACACTTAACTGCTATTGCTATTTTACCCATAGAACGTGGGAAAGTGAAGTACCTTGATTGTTTGTTCTCATCGTATGGAAACAGCACTTTTCTGGACTTAACAAACTAGAAGCCCTCGAAGTGTGTTACACGAAACGAGCGAGGTGACGCTGTTGTAAGTCCGTGGACACTCATTAAGTAGGACTGGCTTTAAAATCTCCTTACAACCAACCAGATTAGGTGTTCCGTGCTCTCCATAAATCGCTTAAGCCAAATGCACGGCTGGTTCCGAAGAACAGGATAGGCGAGTTTTGTTCATGCTGTCGTAGCAAGTGCTTTGACTCTAATGACCTCCTCGTCGACGGGACTTTAAACCCTAGTTTTACTTCCTTCGTGTTATATCAACATAGAAATGCCCTGTATACTCATATTATTCAGACATTTCGTAAAAATCGTAGCAACTATGCCTGCCACCTGCCCTAGGACCGGGCAGCGGGAACGGATGATAAGATTAGATTAGGGCGCAGATGCTTTCAGAAACAGATCGGATGAGTCGAGTAAACACGCGGATGACAGTCCCTCTGCGGCCCCACAGATAAAAGTCGCAAGTTGTTAGGTATGGCGAACGCAGCAGCCGCTGTCTTTTGCTGACAGTCCTTTCTTCTGCGAATCTTCCTCAAATTCGTGAGACTGAATCGCGTGAAGTGTGACAGGTCGCCCCGATCCTATTAAAAGACAGCATACGTACTTTCATTGTGGGGTCAACAGAGCGTAAAATTCCTCAAAGATTCCTATACACATGGCGATGTTTATTGTTGTTTCAAAAAATATGGGACCCACAATCGCACTTGCTGATACGATACACCTTAATCCGACTTTTTCCACCGTGAATAGATTCGTCATTAATCGTGCAGAGACTGTTTGTTGACCACTGTCTGATGTTCTGCGAGTTCACGTGTCCTGTGAGATGCTGCACTGAAGAAATACAGCAGTGGATCGAACATTCCACTCTTAACTGTTTGACGCAGCCAGGTACAGCAATTCGCACGTTTTGCTTTCTTCAGGTCTTTGACATGACATTTTGTAGGGCTTCATCCCTGTAAGCTGTAGAACAGGTTTGCAAGACTTATACGAAACATTGGCTTGTTGCGACAATTTACTTTTCAGCTTCTTTGGACTATGGATCATCCGTGCTCGAATATTCGCGATCACACCACGTGTACCAACGGACGGGGCTTTGTTACCAAATCCTGCATACTGCTCTTTGCCGGTATGGAAACGCCAGGGAATTTATTTGCAAAACTGTCGCCACGTTTCCTTAAATGAACCTGTAGACACGTACGCCTCCACTATTGCGATTCTTCATTGAAGAGGATACATTTCGCTGAGATATTTGCTTCTGACGTCTTCACCAAGTCGCAACATCTTTCGTACTAACGATACGAAACGTAGTCGCAAGAGCTTCAAAACAGTGGACGACAACTGGCGGGCGACAACGACCAGTGTCGTTCCCGGATCGGTTTTTCGTGAGCCACTCTGTAGAACAAGTGGCAGAATTACTTCGTTGTAAAAAGACGATTTGTGAAATGGTAGACGGAGCACTGCGCCATAAGAGAGCACGGAGTTCCCCCGACACAGTTGCGAAGGGGGCAGTGCGCAGTGGGGCGAAGAAAGAGCCAGTTGGAACTGCTTACTGCTTCTTTCATACCGAAAGGAATGGCATTATGCGGATACAAGTCCATAACAATTCCATCACGGCCGTGGTATGACTTAGGCACTTATCATATGAAGTACTACGTCACAATGTCCCCCCACTGCGCTTCAAGCGTGGATGGCATAGCAGCGTAACAGCAATGGTCTGAATCACCCATGTACGAGCGCAGCGCCGAAGACACTTAACTACATCATCGGCCGTCCTCTGCCATAACAACTCGTTTGCCACAGGTTCTGGTGAAGTATAGGCAGCAATTAGTCACTAATGTAAAGACGTCATTAGCAACTAATCACTTTCAACGTTTTAGCTCCGAGCACAGGACGATATAATTTTGTTGTGAGGAAGCCAAACCAATAAGTGCGTTTTATTGGCAGGACACTTAGAAGATGCAACAGATCTGCTAAAGAGACTGCCCTCACTACTCTTGCCCGTCTTCCGCTAGGGTATTGCTGTGCAGTGTGGGATCCTTATCACGTAGGACTGACGGAGCACATCGAAAAAGTTCAAAGAAGGGCAGCTCGTTTTCAGTTATTGTGTAATAGTGGAGAAAGTGTCACGGATACCATACGCCAGTTGTTATTGCAGTCATTGAAACAAAGGTGTTTCAGGCAGCGGCAAGATCTTTTCACGGAATTTCAATGTCCGACGTTCTCCTCTGAATACGAAAATATTTTATTGACACCCACCAACATAGGGAGCCGGCCGGGGTGGACGAGCGGTTCTAGGCGCTACAGTCTGGAACTGCGCGACCGCTACGGTCGCACGTTCGAATCCTGCCTCTGGCATGGAGGTATGTGATGTCCTTAGGTTAGTTAGGTTTAAGTAGTTCTAAGTTCTAGGGGAGTGATGACCTTAGATGTTAAGTCCCATTGTGCTCAGAGCCATTTGAATCTACATAGGGAGAAATGATGATTTTCATAAAATAAGATAAATCAGATCTCGCACGGAAAGACTGAAGTATTCGTTTTCCCCGAGCGCGGTTCGAGAGTGGAACGGCAGAAAAATAGAGTGAAAGTGATTCGATGAACACACTGCCATGCGCTTAAGTGTGAATTGCATAGTATCACGTGGACGTATATTTGCTTTTTTTACACCAACATCTACATCAATACTCCGCAAGCCACCCGACGGTGTGTAGCGGAGGATAGTTCTGGTATCACTATCCGATTCCCCCTTCGATTCGCAAGTGGCATGTGGTGACAAGGATTGCTGGTGAACCTCTGTATTATCTCCAATACCTCGAATTGTCTCGTGGTCGTCGTCGTCGTCGTCGTCGTCGTCGTCATTGTCATTTCGCGACACATCTGGGAGGAAGTAATACCTTCCGGAAAGAACGATCTCTGCATTTCAAAAGGAAACCAATACGTGATGCGTGACGCCTCCCTTGAAGCGCAGAGTTTCTTGAGCATCTCTGTACCGCTCTCTCGCCGACTAAACGACCCTGTGACGAAACGAACTGCTCTTCGTTGGATCTTCCCTCCTAATGGTTCTACTTCGTAAGCGTCCCAGAGTAACAAGCAATACTCAAGACTCGGTCGCACACATCTTTTGTAACTTCCTTCGTGGATGAGTTACACTTCCTTAAGATTCTTCCTCTAGCATCTGCTTTTCCCATTATTTCTTTCATGTAGTCATTTCATTTACGTCTACATCATACTACACAATCCACCTAATGGTGTGTGGCAGAGGGTAGTTCTCTACCACTAACTGAGCCCTCCAACCCTGTTCCACCTGCGAATAGCGCTTGGGACGAATAATTGTTACGGTTGCTCCAGATGGTTACTCCTACATGTTTTACAGTAGATATTGTTTGCAGCAGCTTTTTGTACCCCCTCGATTTAAGATTCTATATGATATGCTTTGTTAAAAAGGAAGGAAGAGTAGACTTCAATAAGCGAGGTTATGAGGGACCCAGCACAGGAGCTGATTATAAAAGGATGGGGAAGGAAATGGGTCGCGCCTTCGTCGGGGGAACCATCCCGGAATTTGCCTCCAGCGATCTTGCTGGCGTCCTCCCACATGCGAGTGTTCAGTGCGTTAACCGATGCGTCGCCTCGTTTGGTCACATGTTCTTTTCATGTGTGCTTGCGCGGGTGTGTGTGTGTGTGTGTGTGTGTGTGTGTGTGTGTGTGTGAGAGAGAGAGAGAGAGAGAGAGAGAGAGAGAGAGAGAGAGAGAGAGAGAGAGAGAGAGAGGGGGGGGGGAGGGATGTAGAGCTTACGTACAACTGGAAGTGCTGCTCACACGTCAGAAGACGACGTATCACACCCTTCCCTCGTTACAATTCTCATTTCTGGGGAGATGTATGCGGCATGATTTCCACTAGAGCAGTATCTTGAAAACTTCTATGATTTTCAAGCCAACCAGCTGGTTGTTGACAGATCATGTTTTGAGTTGACACTAAGAATTATCAAGTGTTAAGAATACATAAAGGCAAGTTCCGGTGTTACTGTTTGTTCTATAATGTTCAAAGTCTGATCCACTGGAACAAAACTTGAAGTACCACAAAAAATTATCCTCCATAGAAATTGATGAGCTAATGTTACTTCTTAGAACGACTCTTAAATACAATTATTTTTCGTTCAATAAAAAATTATATTCACAGCCATGTGGCCTAGCTAGGGCGAGTCCACTTGCATGTATCATGTCTGAAATTTTTATAAATTCTCTGGAATTTGTTTTTTTCCTAAATTACCCGGAATTAGTGAACAACATCATCGTTTATACGAGAAACGGGGATGACCTTCTTCTACTGGTTAATAATTCTCCAGAAGGAATAAAGCAAATTTTCGCAACGTTTAACAGTCTACACGAAAAAATAAAATTCACAAAAGAGTTGGAATCAGCTGATAGATCACTAAATTATCTTGATTTAACGCTGACTATTAAAGATGCTAAAATAGAGTTCAACATATTCCGGAAGGCAACTTATTCAGACATCATCATCCCGGCCGATTCAACCCACCCCCTAGCGCATAAAATGTCGTTTTTCTATTCTAGTGTCCATCGGACGATTTCTATTCCGTTGTCAGATGTCAACCTCGAAAAAGAATTACAAATTCTCGAGAGTATTGCACAGAATAATGGCTATGATCCAATGATAGTGAGGCAGTTATATCACAAGAAAACGCGAAAAAGGACAACTTTAGTAAACACAAATACTCAAACCCAAGATCAGACCAAGAAATGGTTGTCGGTTCCTTATATAGGTAATGTCTCCTACAAGATAGGGCGCCTGTTGAAAAATTCGGGTTTTAAAATTTCCTTCTCGACGAGTAATAGTTTAAAGCAAAATTTGGTTCATTCCCTTGAGAAAGACTGTGATAAATCAGCGAAATCAGGCGTATATAAGATTGTGTGTGATGATTACCCATATTATTACATAGGCCGAACAGCCAGAGCTATAGCAGTAAGGTTTAAAGAATATCTTCCAATAAAGGGCGTAGGAACACGGGGGTCAGCCTTTGCGGAACATCTGGTGCAAATGGCTCATACACCTAAACCTTTACGTGACATAGAGCTACTACATCATGAAGTTAAGGGATATAGACTCGACACGCTTGAGGAACTACAAATTTATACACACCTAATTACAGATAGAGGCAATCTACTGAACGATCAATTGTATCTAAAAAAAAAAATAGGGCACACTTCGAAGGCTTCCAGCCTGTATTAGGTTTACAATAATTCATAACGCATGTGACCACTACAGTTTCTGTAATTATAGAACCTTTCCTGCAGATGTTCATACGAGATTTGTTGATCAGTTTATAAGGCTCTGTAGTAGAATGTAAAACGTAGTCATGCTGGATACTTTAATTAACTTACAATAGTAAAGTATAAAATTAATTCATAGCAAAAATGTTATCTGATGCGTGCGTAATAAAGAGTTTGATTCCATACGTCTCGCGCATGCGCGCCGCCCTCTGTGAGGCAGACCGCGAAGCCCTCGCGGTCCGCAGTCTCTAGTCACACGACGAGGCCCATACAACGGGCTTAAAGGGAATCTGCTACAGCGTGTTTAATAGAAGTGACAAAACCTTATGGTTATGCATCAAGTTTTATAAAGTTGACTTAGGACATGGCTTGTTTTAGGCAAACATTTAAATAATATTTTCTGTAAGTAGTACATGTTGCATCCTGTAGGATGACCATATCTAATATAATTTACTAGCGCATTATAATATTAACTTGTTGCAGGTTCTGAAGAAGACATTATTACTAACGTTGAAACCTAGGTAAACGATAAAGTTAACCTGCAACTGTAGGCTGTATATTCTTATAGAAATTTATTTAATCAGTTTCATACACTTTTAAGTATTTTTTGTGTGCTGTGCAAAATTCATCGCAGAATCTCTTACTTATGATGAAAAGTGTACCTATAGCAACAAATGCAGCCAATAGTAAGTGAAAAAATGATGAAATTTCACACATAAAAAATTTTGTTATGTTTTGAAACTTACGCTGCTAAGAGTGTGAATCCTGAATCCTTCCTGGCCATGCTGACAACGTTTTATGAACGTATTTGTAAATGTATAGACAGTGGAAATTAAAGTGTCCTGTGGTGCTTCTCCTGCTCCAAGTCAGCTCGTTTGACCTCCTACTCCCCTTAAGTGATGTAGAGGAAATCCAGATCTGAGTGGCCGGACGTCGATCTGATTCTTGCTCTAGCAGCTGCAAGATAAGTGTTATAACCTATATGCCGCTTGCCTCTGTCCTGCAATTACACTCATTGCCAACTAGCCATCTGATTGGCGATACACTGTTTGATGTGAAATCCACTCCGTCAGGTAGCTGGCGACATCAATATCATGTCAATGTCACTAGGATGGTGCGCTGAAAAGTAATGCCTACGAGCTTTTCATGAGAAAACTCCTAAAGCTTTTTAAATAAAGAGAAGCTTATTAACGCACTACAGTAGATACATAAGGAGAGCTCTCGCTCAAAGTGTGTCATCGATGACGTCATCAATGAGTCGTAGAATTTTTCCACCCCTCTCCCCTCCCCCATGTAACAAAGGCTAATTTGCTTGTGTATAAAATGGTGGGAAATCCTAATTTTGGCAGGAAATTAAAAAGTGTTCGGAAATTCAAAAAATACCCCAATTTATGTAGTGTGTTCTCGCACTCCTGTGGAAGCAGGGTTGTTGTCCTAAGTAAAAATTGATCGGAAATCAAAGGTGGAACATTATCATGCTGGCTGACCTGGAATACTGGCGCAGTTCTACGGCGTCAGAATCCGAGACCTTGGATACTGGCGCAGACTTAGTATGACATCAGAATCGAAGATGGCTGACCTGGAAGATAGCGATCGAACGTGACGACCAGGGCATACGAGTGCAGCCTTATGACGTCAGAAACCGAGATGTGGGATACTGGCGCAGCTGTACCATGACGCCAGAATCCGAGATGCTAGGACAAAGGGAAGTAACTTGTCTCTAGAGACCTGTAGGGCTATTTACAACAGTCAGGTCACTGTGCATTTCCATTCAATGTTAAAGAGCTCCCCTTCGTTAAACAGTTGTTTATGTTTGGTCAGGATGTAATGTCATACAGAATCGTAAGGTAAAGTGTAAACTGTGTAGGACGAACAATTGTGCCTTTATTTAACACCACATTTGGAGGATTAGGCATTTCTGGCACACAATGCGTCATTGATGACACACTTTGCGCCAGACCTGTCCTTACATTTATACTTTTTACGTCTTTATTCTTAATGTCTACACATTCTGCCGCTAGAAGGCTCCGAACTGTAGCTCGTAATGAAGCTATGTCAGTGCCTGAGGAACAGCTCTCTGTAACAGAGTTTCGAAGGCGAAGAATTCGTCCACACATGGAGCACTCACTCCTTCAACAGGACAATGACAGACAGACACGAGCGCTACGACATTCGAAACAAACCGTCACCTTGGGTTTCGCTGTCACTGATCCTCTTCCATTCAGTCCCGACTTGGCCCCATCCGAGTTTCATCCGTTTCCAAAACTTAAACAGCATCTTCGAGGGCGTCACTTTGATAGTGATGTAGCTATGCAAGCAAGGGCGAGGTTTTGGCTCCGTCAACATATTCAAAAGTTCTGTAGGGATGATGTCAACTAACTGGTTTCTCGCTGCGAGAAACTACTTTGTTTCCAGGGTGACTATCTTGACAAATGAATGTCTAGACGTGAAGAATAAAGATGTAGAATGTTAATAACGTTCTATTTAAAAAGCTTTAAGGTTTTTGACATAAAAAATTCTGAGGCACGGCTTTCCAGCGCTCCCTCGTACAATGTTCCATGTTGGTCGCTCTTATTTACATATACCTAAAAGCAGCGAAATTGACAAGCAATACGAAGCAGGGTGCAAGCCACTCAACATTTATTTACCAGTTTAGGCATTAACAACATAGAAAATATTAGTGTCTACATGTTTAGAGACTGCTATTGCTTCGTACCTGTAAATTCAATTAATTTATAGCCGCTCCAGTTGCTAACATGATTTTTACGGAAGTCCATGGCCAGTTTCCTCCATCACGTCCAGGTCATTTTCAAATGGATTTGAAGCCGTCATTCTCAATGCATGATGTAATGGATATCCAGGCTGGTTATAATTGGACTTTCGCTAGCTTAGAGGGCCCCTAAGAAAAACGAGTGATCGTAGGACCTAGAAACATTTGTGAGGGCTTGTGGAGGAGAGGTAACGAAAGGAATATTCTAATTTCCACGTGAGAGTAACATTTGTTAGTTGTGCACCATTTTTACGACCAGGCTACAAACGGTGTTCAATGTGACGACCGTCTGCATCCACGATGGCGTGGAACCGCACCAGAGATGCCCTTTCACAACTGTTCGCAGTACTTTCCGAACGGTGGACGGTGCAATGTTCAGCTTTCGTGACGCGGCTCGTAGTCTGCTTGAAGACCGCACATCGCGTCCACCATCCACCATCCTCAGCCATGGCAACGGTAACTTTGTAACGTATATGCAACTGATATGTAACGTAGCTACGACCAATTCGGCAGCTTAGCTACGACAAATATACCTATGTTAGTCTGTGAAACTGGACTCTATAAGCAACCCTAACTATCCGTAAACGAAATCTAACCTGCATAATACTGTGTGCCTGTTGTATCAGTGTCAGTTTCACTATCGTTTAAGTTCAATAGATCGTTACTTTAAACACTTAAAACTAACATTTGGATAAGCTATCTGACTGCGCATTTGAACAAAAATTTGTAAGTGATACAGAATCTGACTCGTGCAACAAAATTTACTCGACTAGAGAACATGACATGTTGTGGTGTCTCAGTGTCTCTGTTTTGGCCCTAAGTTTTGCACTCACCTCTTTAGATGACTGCCTTTTTCCATGTGGTTTACAGCAATTCGCAGCAGCATGCAGCAGCAGCAGCAGCACATAAAGCTTATTGTTACTAAGAATGAATTTAATAAAAAGGAGTTTGCTTGGGTCAAGTTAACTACTAATTAAGACTACTTAAAACTTCAGAATCATCATGAACAAGTATTAATAATGACAGCGCCAGATTAACAAATTATTACAATGTCACAGTTACATTAATATTTAGTAACCACAGCATATTATTTAGATGTGGAGAATAATTATTATTTCAAGAATAGGGAGGCTTCTTTAACTCACAAGGAAAACATGGGATTATTGCAAACTAACAATCATGAGCCTAACCCTGCAATTGCTTTTGCGCTATGCTGGCGAATTATATCTTGAATTCCATCTTCAAACGTAGTTAAGTCATCTAAATCCCTCCTGGCTATATAAATTAAACCACGCCTTGAGTGTGGTAAGATCTGCCACCGCCGACGTGAGGGAAGCGTGACAGGTCTTGTGTCTCCGAGCTCTCGACCGACACTACTACTTCCATTCTCGCAGGCGGACCTCGTCTCACAACTCCCTTGTTTCGCCCTGAGATTGTCACTATCGATATCTGAGTGCTTACACAATGCAAAGAATAGCGTTAAGTTTATTGTTTTCAATGTGATGGAGAGTTTTGACACACTCCCTACAACTTCTTCAACAATACGAGGCGCAATTGGCCTTTCGGCCCTTACTAGAAGCAATTTCGGAGGCGCCAGTTAATTCTAACTTCCAAATCACGTTCTTCAACCCCAGTTCAGAAAGAGGGCCTTTCCGTATTCCTTTAATGCGTCGATACTGCGAGCTAACATCTCAAAGATGTTCGGGCTCACATGCAGTTACTCTTCGTCGAAATGTCTTGGCTCAAACTTGTCTAGGGGCTGAACCGCATTACACGCCCTAAATTAGACACCTGTGACCCTTTGGTTAAATTGTCTGGTTGATTTCAAGTTTGTGAAATACACAGCTAATATAACATATAATAACCGTAATAATAATATCGGTAACTAATTAACGACCCATAAATGATGTGGGCTTCACAGTTGCGATTTTATTAGAACAATGTTTATTCAGAAAGAAAACTAATAGCGACAGTGGTCGTATTTAGAATTACTATTACAATCGACCGCATATCCATTTGACACAGTTCGATCATTCATAATCTCATCGAGAAACACAATACTCCGTCTCGATATTTACACTAGAAGTTCATTCCAGGCGCGTGGCTGCTCACAGCTCAGAGACTAAGTCCCGCGACACCGCACATCGCGAAATTTTCTAAATCGTTTCACTTCCTAGCTTCCTATAGGCCGATTGTCCGCTTTCGCGTCTCAATCCGAACTGTACCCTTTGGTGTCTCCATCCGAACTTTCCTCTTTGGTGTCTCGACCAGAACTCTCCTCTGCCCGTTTCCGACCGCGTTTTCCGCGCGCCGCACATCGTCGCTCAACTGACTAGTGCAGTTCCCTTTCCTGAAGCCATCTATCTGACTGGCTACAGCTTATTCTACATTGCTCTACGTTTTAACATCTTTAAATAATCAAAGCTTGACCACTTTCACGTTCTGCATAAAGTAACAACAATATCCATTACATAATAAACTAGGAAAGGAGTTTTTGAGTCTGATCATCGCCTTCTCCAAATCGAAGCAAAATTTATACCCAACAGACAAATTAAGAGACACAACAGACCTTTCAGGAAAGATCCAGGGTACCTGTAACTAAACATGAAAGAAATAATAGAGGAAATTACGAAAATCAACAGCTACAACTGGACAGAACTGTCGGAAAAAAATGAGAGAACTGATAAAACTGGGGCAACCACCGAGAAAAAGGAAACGTCGATTGTGGAACATGACATGCGACAGAGCCATAGAAGACAGATTACAAGCCTGGAAATAATTTAACAGCCACAGAACACAAGAAAAATGGGAAGAATTCAACAGGGTACAAAAAAACACTTCAAAAATAATCCGCATAGAAAAAAGAGGTTTCGAGAACAGCAGGCTGAAGGAGACAGAAGAGGACTTCACCAGAAACAACAACACGAAATTTTTACAGAATATTCCGAGAAAATATGACGGATATCAACCTCCAAGCTTATGCTTCGAGAGACAAGATGGAACACTGGAGACAAATCCTAAGAAAAACTGAAATATTAGCTCGATATTTTGACACATTACCCAACTGCCATGAACCAAAAGAGATTACAGTTTACAAACCCAGAACCTAACCAGGACTCCGAACACCCAACACACGAAGAAATAGTGAAAATAATAAAATCATTGAAAAATAACAGAGCACCAGGAGAAGATGGACTGTTTGTAGAAATATGGAAATTAGACAATGAAAACATTGCACCTAAAATACAGAAAATAATCAAAAACACCAGGGAAACAGGAAAGGTGCCAGAAGAATCTATGTCATCCCTAATACATCCCCCCTCCACAAGAAAGGAGACAAAACAGATGGAATTTCGTTACTGCCTGTGACATACAAAATTCTATCCATAGCTCTGTTAAATCACCTAGAACCTCAGCTAGATCCACATATCTAAGAGTACCAAGCAAGGTTCAGGAAGGGAAGATCGTGAGGTGAGGTTAACAGATCTGGTGCCTGAGAACAATATTAACAACGAGAAAGTCCAGAAACGCCACACTAACATTTGTTGATTTCAAGAAGGCCTACGATTCCGTAGACAGAGAAACACTTTTCAGTACACTGGAAGTAATGAAAGTAGACAAGACCAGGAAACATTAAAAAATACAAAATACAAAGTGAAGTTCATAGGAGAGATCTCGGAACCGTTGAAATCAAGACAGGAGTGAGACAGTGAGATGACCTGTCACCCATTTTATTTAACGCAGTTTTAGAGAAAATAATCAGGACATGGGACAAAGGAGTGAATGGGGTAAAGGTGGGGAGAGACAAATAGACCATTAACAAGCTTCAGGTGATCAGACAGGATGCTTACGTACACGTCACCTGTCAGTTGTATCTAGACGCATCAGGGGTCTCATATCACTAACTGCACACGCCCCTCGCCATTACAGAGCCTCCGCCAGCTTGAACAGTCCCCTGCTAACACGCAGCGTCTATGGATTCATCGGGTTATCTCCATACCCGTACACATTCAACCGCTCGATACAATTTGTAACGAGACTCGTCCTACTAAGCAAGGTGTTTCCAGTCATCAGTAGTCGAATGACTGTGTTGACGGTCCCTGGCTTTGTGTGGTGCAGTCAACAAGGGTACACGAATGGGCCTTCGGTTCCAAAAACCCATGTTGATCACGTTACGCTGAATAGTTTGCACACTGACACTCGTTGATAGCCCAGCACTGAAATTTGCGCAAGATGTTGCACTTCTGTCACTTTGAACGATTCTCTTCAGTTGTCGTTGGACCAGTTCTTGAAGGATCTTTTTCCCCACAGCAGTGATGTCTGAGATTTGATGTTTTACCAGATTCCTGATATTCACGGTTGTTGTTGTTGTTGTTGTTGTTGTTATTGTTGTGGTCTTCAGTCCTGAGACTGGTTTGATGCAGCACTCCATGCTACTCTATCCTGTGCAAGCTTTTTCATCTCCCAGTACCTACTGCAACCTACATCCTTCTGAATCTGCTTAGTGTATTCATCTCTTGGTCTCCCTCTACGATTTTTACCCTCCACGCTGCCCTCCAATACTAAATTGGTGATCCCTTGATGCCTCAGAACATGTCCTACCAACCGATCCCTTCTTCTGGTCAAGTTGTGCCACAAACTTCTCTTCTCCTCAATCCTATTCAATACTTCCTCATTAGTTATGTGATCTACCCATCTAATCTTCAGCATTCTTCTGTAGCACCACATTTCGAAAGCTTCTATTCTCTTCTTGTGCAAACTATTTATCGTCCATGTTTCACTTCCATACATGGCTACACTCCATACAAACACTTTCAGAAATGACTTCCTGACACTTAAATCTATACTCGATGTTAACAAATTTCTCTTCTTCAGAAACGCTTTCCTTGCCATTGCCAGTCTACATTTTATATCCTCTCTACTTCGACCATCATCATCATCAGTTATTGTGCTCCCCAAATAGCAAAACTCCTTTACTACTTTAAGTGTCTCATTTCCTAATCTAATTCCCTCAGCATCACCCGATTTAATTTGACTACATTCCATTATCCTTGTTTTGCTTTTGATGATGTTCATCTTACATCCTCCTTTCAAGACACTGTCCATTCCTTTCAACTGCTCTTCCAAGTCCTTTGCTGTCTCCGACAGAATTACAATGTCATCGGCGAACCTCAAAGTTTTTATTTCTTCTCCATGAATTTTAATACCTACTCCGAATTTTTCTTTTGTTTCCTTTACTGCTTGCTCAATATACAGATTGAACAACATCGGGGAGAGGCTACAACCCTGTCTTACTCCCTTCCCAACCACTGCTTCCCTTTCATGTCCCTCGACTCTTATAATTGCCATCTGGTTTCTGTACAAATTGTAAATAGCCTTTCGCTCCCTGTATTTTACCCCTGCCACCTTTAGAATTTGAAAGAGAGTATTCCAGTCAACATTGTCAAAAGCTTTCTCTAAGTCTACAAATGCTAGAAACGTAGGTTTGCCTTTCCTTAATCTTTATTCTAAGATAAGTCGTAAGGTCAGTATTGCCTCACGTGTTCCAGTGTTTCTACGGAATCCAAACTGATCTTCCCCGAGGTTGGCTTCTTCTAGTTTTTCCATTCGTCTATAAAGAATTCGTGTTAGTATTTTGCAGCTGTGACTTATTACACTGATAGTTCGGTAATTTTCACATCTGTCAACACCTGCTTTCTTTGGGATTGGAATTATTATATTCTTCTTGAAGTCTGAGGGTATTTCGCCGGTATTTCACGGTACACTCGTGAAATGCTCGTACGGGAAAATTCCCACTTCATCGGTGCCTCGGAGATGTTGTGTCCCATCGCTCGTACGCCGACTGTAATTCTGCGTTCACACTCACTCGCATCTTGATAACCCCCTATTGTAGCAGCAGTAACCGATCTAACTGCGCCAGGCACGTGTTATCATATAAGCGTTGCCGACCGCAGCGCCGTATTCTGCCGGTTTACATACCTCTCCATCTCAATACGCATGCCTATACCGGTTTCTTTGGAGGTTCAGTGTAAGTACAAAAGAATAAGAGTCTCTCTACAGTACATTTTTCATTTTTGACCGGAATAATGCAACTACGTCCTTGGGTTTTTTAAGGCTCAGAATGTTTCAGAGTGCGATCCAGACTGACTTTAAAATTTTTCGAATGGTTCATATTTACCAATATGTGACGTTAAGTTTGTGACATGTCCGATTCTTCATAGACGAGATGCACACACACCTGGGTTTTTAGCTTGGTTTGGACGAAGTTGATTTTCAGAGCAATAGACACTCAACTCTCTCAATGAATCTGTCAGGTGAGTTTCAACATCAAAACATTCCCTTTGACTAACTAATAAAAGACCATTGACAGGAAGGAAACTAAATTTGTTCGCCGGAAGTGTTTGCTCATTGGTACAAATGCTTAATAACTGTGGCGAAAGAACACTTACTTGTGGTAAGCCATTTCTTTGATCTCTACATCGACTGTGACAAAGTTCAAATAGTATCTCCTCTTTTGGAGTAAACATTGAAAAAGTTTGAAAAAACCATCTTTTGTTATCCCACAGTTCATTTGTGACAGTGCACGGCGATTTACAATGTCGTAAGCAGCCGTCAGATCGATAAAAGCTACCCCTGTAATTTTCCGCGTTTCAAAGCCATGGTCAATATGTAAGAGGTCCGAGCAGATGTAATTTCGATGTATTGCTCATGCGCTGCCTGCGATATGCAAGGTCTCTGACCAGAGAGCAGTGTTGACTGCAGTAGGAACTGTGTAGCTGTAGCAGTAAGTTGTTGCTAGTCGGGAGTCTGCTCTGGTCTGGTCTGGTGTATCGTGTTGGCTGGCCCGGTAGCGATGCCGGAGCCTGATTATTATTGTATAGGGTAAAAAGCAGCCTCGCGCATATGTATTAATGTTATCTCAACTCGCATGTAAATGTTTTAAAACTCTCGTAATAATAATCTTCCTCATAAAAAGTAACTTTTAACAACCATTCATTTCAATTTAAAGAATTTACTAATTTCTCCCATCCATGATCATCCCAATTATTGCAATAGAAAAATCAGTTGCTTCCTTTCATAAATGACAGATAGGTCGGCCAGCATTGCACAGAGCTGTGCCGGAAAAAATTATTGTAAGATCAGATATATCCGGCGACTTATTGGGGTAAGAATTTTTCCTTTTTTTATTCAGAATGATCTTTCAGGGCCATGACGCAGCACTGCTGTCGTCAAAAATTTACCAGGTTAAATTCACAGTGAATTATTGAAAAGTCATAAGTGTGCGACAAATTAATTGAGAGGTTAGTTACATTGTTTTATTACCAGGTTATTGAATTTATTTTTTTATTGGGACGTTACACTGAATGTGAACGACATAATTATAATTTTTGCTGTTGAGAGGTTTAGGAATTTTTCTGTTTTGAGGTTACACTAAATTAGAATCATATTCATATTATTTATTTTATTTTTTGTGGGGAGGTTACACTTGGCGACAATCGGCCAGGATCGTATTTCTTCGTGAATCTCTCAGTAGTAGTCATATCTGCTCTTATTTACTTAAATGTAGTTTGCATCTGGCGCAACGCATTTACTAATTTGTCACTCTTTCTTTCACAGATCATCGGCAATTCATTGCTCTTTGTTGTAATTGTTTGTTCCATTTTTTTGCTTCGTCTTTGTTTCATTTTTGTGCTTAATTTTGATTTGTAAAAAATGCCGCGAAAAACTGTTAACAGTACATCGCGATGTGCAATGAGTAAAATAGCCGACTCGAATAATTTGACCGATAATATTTGCGACAGTCAGTGTAATAGTGATAATCCTCTATTTACAGACAATCAGTGCGTACCGACCACTAGTAATGATTTTAATTCTAATGATGAGCAAACAAATTCAATTGTGTCCTCTGTTAATTTAACGGCAATTGATGACGCGGCACGTTCCATTACAATGAACGCTGCCCAGTTTGACACACCCGGTTTGCAAAATTTACGTAACGAACAGATAAATGTTTCTAACGAAAATGAACAGTGTAGTCAGAATACGACAGATTTATTTGATTCCGGTGTAGTGACCAACAGTGCACGTCCGATTGGCAAACCTTTTCAAGAATCACAGAATAACCAAATGGTTACACAAAACGTGACACATGCAGATACACCATCACACAGTACAGAGAATAGAGCCGCTAATTTTGGCTGGGATCAAGTTATGGCATTATTACTACAAACCAATGAAAAACTAGACAATGAGCACAAACAACTTAATGAAAATCTCAAGCAGCTTAATGAAAATTACGACAACCATTTCAAACAACTCAATGAAAAATATGACAGGTTGATCAAACAATTTAATGAAAGTTTCAAACAGACGAATAGAAGACACGACAATCTTAACGAACAGAACAAACAACTTAGTGAACAGATTACAGCCGTTACCGTGCAACGTCATGGTACTAAAGAACAATTACGTGAGGAAATTAAGGCTTGTGCTAGTAACAGTAGTGAAGAAATTAGATCTGTTGCACAAGAATTAAGTAATACACATGCAGCCACAACAGAATCACTTAGAAATGAAATTAGCGCAGTCACTGAACAATGTTCTGAAAAAGCAACACAGTTACGCGACGAGTTTAAATTAATGTCAGCAGAACTTCCACGCACTCTGGATGTGAAAGTCGATAAGAAATTTGAACAACAGATCAGCCAAATAGACGAACGTTTTAAAGTGACAGAAATGAAAAATGTTTCAGCCTCTAACACGGCACAGCATACGCCACTCTCCGAACATTTCCCACACTCAGACAGCCAGTGTAATTTAGGTAATTTACAGAGTACGTGAGTTAGATTCCGAACAGACAGACAGATTCTCATACAATCCTGAACCTGTTCAGATATTCAGAGACGATAATTTTGATTACAAACAGTTACTATCCGTGAGAAAATTAAAGGTATTTAATAATGAGAGAACACAGATTCACGCTTTGGACTGGATACAACAATTTTCTTTCTCATTTCCACCAGCTTGGCCTGTAATGCAGAAACTAGAATTGGACCGGATACAACAATTTGTTTTTGAATTTTCACCGGCATTGCATGTAACGCAGAAACTAAAATTTATTTGCAGCACGTAATAGACCTCAGGGGATTCATTACACTTCGATGAATATGTGCCGTAGCGTGCACAGGGCCCCGAGCCGTAGTAGTGCTATTTCATCTTTAGTTTTCTGCACTGCTGCCTTCTCTTCTACTATCCTTTATATCTACCAAAACAGCTCTTCAACTATCGATCTATCTAGAATTAGGAATGAATAATGAAAACCTGATATGACAAGTTTTACCGAAAGTGACAGTTTTTATTAGACACTCCCGAAATGGCAAGAACTGCCAGCATAATTTTAATAACAAACAAAATTTTAATCATCAGTATGTACAAAATTTTCAGCAGTCGCAAACACATTTTGGCATCAATACAGGTTTTTCTCCGCAACAGCATCAAAACCAGCCGGTTAACATACCTAACCAACAATGTAATGTGCAAGGTCAACCAAGCTTTAATGTTTCGCCGCCTACACGTATAGCGTCGGCTCCGCCAAATAGTAACGCACAGCAACAAGGAAATCAGTACGTACAGAAAACACACCATTTTAACTCGTATCGCGATGCACCGTATAGAAATGACTATCATGACAGACGTAAAAGTAATGAGCACAATTTTCAGCGTACGTTTAATAACAGTCGGTCTTACCAGCAGCAAAATCATCCGCAACGACAGATTATCATGAATGAACCAGACAGTTGGTATCATCCCGAACCTAATGCGTCAGGACGAAATAACAGAACAGTAAAAATAGTCGAAATGCCACAGCATCCTCCCACAAATAATAGCACGTCAGAAAGAATTTGACTAGATACAGTACAGGTTGCATCTTCCAGCAACGCAAGCAATACTTTTGACACACAGAATCTTGTTCACGAAAATGTTATTACTTTTGACGACATCAGAGACACTCTTTTGCAAGAAAAACCAGTTATTCAAAAAACAATTTCACACCCTGTCATTGAAGTAAAGATTGGATCCTGCAAATTTTCAGCAGTAATCGATTCTGGATCACCTATGTCAGTTATAAATGAGGAAACTTTCAACGAATGTAACAAAAAGAATACCTATCCTACGTTACCATTAGGCAAAACTAAAGTAAAAGGAGCAGTATCTGGCAAAGGAGTAGATGTAAAATTACAGACACACTTATTTTGTATTGCAGGTCATACGTTTCACTCAAATTTTTGGATTGTTCCCTTATTGACAACAGACGTTATTTTAGGTACGAATTTTCTGGTACAACACGACGCAATTATTGACTTTCAAAATTCGTATTTAATGTTAAAGGATGAAAATGTACAACTGGCATTAGAATTTCAGCACTCTTTATCTGCAGAAGAACAAACAATCGGACAGAGGTCATTTCTGCATCACGTAACATAGACTGTCATTCCACATTGTTCACAGATACGTACGTACACAACTATAATACTCCAGACGAAGCCGACTATGACGTTATACAGATGATTTCTGATAAAGTTAAAGAGAGCAATGCAAATACGGACGACGAACGTACTCAGCTACGCAAAATTCTTTTACAGCAAGCTCCAGTTTTTGACAACGTCCCTGGTACTATGTCCGGATTTATGTATGAATTTCAAGTTAAACAGCACGAAACGTTTAAAGCCAAACATTATCCCATTCCTTATATTCACAGAGAACAAGTTAAGAAAGAATTGCAAGCTATGCTTGACCAAGGTATTATTGAACCGGCACTTAGTCCATATTGTTAAGAAAAAGGATGGTTCACTTCGCCTCGTACTTGTTTCGCGCCACATCAATGACATTATTATTAATGAAACAGATCGCCCACAGACACTAGAAGAACTACTACAGAAATTTCATGGTACTGCTATTTATTCCACGTTAGATTTGAAATCGGGATTTTGGCAAATTCAGCTCCATCCGAACTGCAGAAAGTACACAGCTTTTCTCTGTTTTGATGACTTATCAATTTTGTAAATTACCGTTCGGTTTTACTATTTCTTCAGCAGCATTTATTCGCGGTTTGAATACTATACTTCCGAAAGAATTAAGACAGAATCACAACGTATGTAGACGACATTCTTATTGCAGAAGCTAACTGGTCTGAACACAATTTGGTTCTTGAACAACTGTTACAAACCTTTCGTGCACAAGGACTCACAGTTAATCTTAGCAAAAGTACTTCGGCAAAACTTCTATAAAATTTCTTGGACATGTAATTTCAGCGGAAGGCATTGCGCCTGACACAGAAATTACGTGACATTACTGTTCCTACGACGAAGAAACAATTACGCAGCTTTCTGGGATTAATTAACTTTTTCCGTAAATTTATTCATTACTCTGCTTTAGATACCCCTCGATTGTGCCAGTTGACGGGTAAAAACACTATTTGATCCTAGGATAGCCAAGCACATTCTGAATTTGTCAATCTGAAACAAGCTTTGTTGAATGCACCACTTTATCACATCCAGATCTTACTAGAAATTTTTCCATTGCCACCGATAGTTCTAACACCGCTTTAGGCGTACACATTTTTCAGGAAATTGAAGATGATTCTACAGCAATTAAAAACATCGCCTTTGCGAGTCACATTCTGTCACCTGCTGAACGCAGTTATTCTGTCACAGAACTTGAAACATTATCTGTTGTATGGGCATTTATGAGATTTAGGTATTTTCTTTATGGAAGACACACTACCGTTTACACAGATCATAGAGCTATACAGTTTTTACTTTCCGCAAAATTTACACACGACAGGTTAAGCAGATGGAAACTTTATTTACAGGAATTTTATTTTACAATTGTTCACATTCCCGGTACACAAAATGTTGTAGCAGACGCACTATCCCGTTCTCTCAGCAACAATCAGCAAGACATCGCAACCAACTTCTGCCAAGCAAATTTTAGTGTCATGTATATTCAACAAAAGCAGAGCAAATACAACGCGTGGAAAGAAATTAAACGCCTTTGGCAAGACAAGAATAATGTTACCCTTAGAAACCATTATACTGTACGCAATAACATTCTGTTTCGCCGCTCTCACCCTGACAACAACAATTGGTTATTATGTATTCCTGACGAGCTTGTTAACAAATTAATTTGGTATACTCATTTAAGTTACGCACATTACGGAGCCAGAAAATGTTTTCTTATACTGAGACAGAACTGTTATTTTGCCAACATGGAGAAACGTATTCGACGAGTTTTAGCGTCATGTAAAATCTGCCAGAAAGCTAAATCAGACACGACTTCACATATTCCTCCGTTACATCCCATTGTACCTTTAAATTGAGACACATGGCCGCTGTAGACATTTTTGGTCCGATTCCCAGATCTAATAGAGGTTTTTGCTACATCTTTGTTGCTGTTGAACTCACTTCAAAATTTGTTACCTTCACTCCGTTACGCAAAGCTACTGCTAAATCTGTTTCGAAAGCATTTGTAAAACATTTTCTATTTCATGTAGGGCATGTATTGAAAGTAATTTCCGACAATGGACCATAGTTTCGATCTGCTAAATAGACACGTATGTTACGAGCAAGAAACATTTCTCCGATTTATATATCCAGTTACCACGCTTCTTCGAACCCTTGTGAACGTCTAATGAAAGAAATTGGTGAACTATGTAGAATATACTGCCATAAAAAAATATATTGATTGGGATACACATATACTGTCATTCCAGGATGTAATTAACTCAATACCAAATGAATCTACTATGCTATCTCCGACTGTTATATTGAAAAATGTTGAACCACCTAACAAAATTAAAGAATTAGTATCCTTTCCTATCTCTCGTCGACTACGACACCATGAAATAATTGACATTGCGCTGAACAACATCAAACGTGCAGCAGAGCGCCGGAGAAGACAGCAAAAACAGGTTTGTACACGCCGTGACTTTCACATCGGACAGAAGATATTAGTACGCACACATTATTTATGCAACAGAGGAAAGAGTAGATGCAGTAAATTTGAGCTTTTATACGCAGGTCCGTATCGAATTCGCAGCATTCCTCACCCCAATGTAGTACACGTCGAAACTTTGAGAACCAGAAAAAGTAAAGGCAATCACCATGTCTCCAATACTAAACCCTTTATTGAATGAACATACTTTACGATTTATCACACTATAATGCCATTTCCTGATTTTTATATGACTACTTACTGATGATTATCATATTTTTTCTTGGCAAGTGCCCGGCAAGGTAAGGTTAGCAGGTCGCTTTTCTTGTTACACATCAGACTGTGCACATTTTTCCAGATAAAGTTACATATTTTATGACCAATTATGCAATTCTATCTATGTGACTACTTACTGATGATTATCGTATTTTTTCTTGGCAAGTGCCCGGCAAGGTAAGGTTAGCAGGTCGCTTTTCTTGTCGTTATATATCAGACCGGGCACATTTTCCATTTTCGTGTATGTATGATTGTTTTCCTGTTTTGTTTGTATTCACTACGAAGTCTTTAAGATATAACAAACACCAGTTGACTTTAACATGTTTCCTTATGATATCTCAATATCTTGACTATTCTACACTTTTGGCTACTGCATTATGAGACTGTGTGTACATTTTTACACCTGAACACTATGTTTTTGACATAATACATTTTCTGTCATGCTATGCTGTATGCTTAATTATATCACTAGAAACCAGTTTTTATTTAATGGGTATATGATTTAAATGCAAGATATTAATCCTTATTCATCATTTTCAGAAAGCAATAACGTGTAAAAGAAATAAATTAAACAAACCACAGTGGATTACTATGAAATGGGAATTTGACCTTCGGAATGAACGAAAGAAAATGGAATACCTTGTGATGAAGAGTAAATGGATCAGAATTAACAAGCATTAACAAGAATATACAATACACATCGTACGATAGCAGTCTTAACTAATTTTTTCTTTCAGAATACGAGGCGATTGATGTATTGCTCATGCGCTGCCTGCGATATGCAAGGTCTCTGACCAGAGAGCAGTGTTGACTGCAGTAGGAACTGTGTAGCTGTAGCAGTAAGTTGTTGCTAGTCGGGAGTTTGCTCTGGTCTGGTCTGGTCTGGTGTATCGTGTAGGCTGGCCCGGTCGCGGTCAGCGATGCCGGAGCCTGATTATTATTGTATATTGTATAAAGTAAAAAGCAGCGTCGCGCTCATGTATTAATGTTATCTCAACTCGCATGTAAATGTTTTAAAACTCTCGTAATAATAATCTTCCTCATAAAAAGTAACTTTTAACAACCATTCATTTCAATTTAAAGAATTTACTAATTTCTCCCATCCATGATCATCCCGATTATTGCAATAGAAAAATCAGTTGCTTCCTTTCATAAATGACAGATAGGTCGGCCAGCATTGCACAGAGCTGTGCCGGAAAAAATTATTGTAAGATCAGATATATCCGGCGACTTATTGAGGTAAGAATTTTTCCTTTTTTTATTCAGAATGATCTTTCAGGGCCATGACGCAGCACTGCTGTCGTCAAAAATTTACCAGGTTAAATTCACAGTGAATTATTGAAAAGTCATAAGTGAGCGACAATTTAATTGAGAGGTTAGTTACATTGTTTTATTACCAGGTTATTGAATTTATTTTTTTATTGGGACGTTACACTGAATGTGAACGACATAATTATAATTGTTACTGTTGAGAGGTTTAGGAATTTCTGTTTTGAGGTTACACTAAATTAGAATCATATTCATATTATTTATTTTATTTTTTGTGGGGAGGTTACAAATAAATTGGGTGAGATTAAGGAACTGAGACGTACAGCGCTTTTCTGGCCTGAAACCTGCTTGTTCTTGCGTTAGCACTGGCTTTACAAATGTCCTGTGACTTCTAGAAAAGATACGGTGGTACATGCTAGTCTGCACTCTTTCATTTGCATCTGCATGGCTACTCTCTAAATCACACTGAAGCGGCTGACAAAGGGTTCATCGAACCACTTTCGCCGGCCGAAGTGGCCGTGCGGTTAAAGGCGCTGCAGTCTGGAACCGCAAGACCGCTACGGTCGCAGGTTCGAATCCTGCCTCGGGCATGGATGTTTGTGATGTCCTTAGGTTAGTTAGGTTTAACTAGTTCTAAGTTCTAGGGGACTAATGACCTCAGCAGTTGAGTCCCATAGTGCTCAGAGCCATTTTTGAACCACTTTCACAGCAATTCTCTGTTACTCCACTCTGGAACAGAGAGCTGGAAAAAGAATACCTATACCTTCCGTGCGAGCTCTAATTTCCTGTTTTGTTATGATAGTTTCTCTACACGAAGGTCGGCGGCAACAAAATATATTCGCATTCGGAGCAGAGCACTGGTGATTGAAATTTCGTGAGAAGATTCCGCTGCAACGAAAAACATCTTCATTTTAATGATTTCCAACCCAAATCCTGTATCATGTCCATGACATTCTTTACCATATTTCTCTTTAATACAAAACGTGCTCCCCTTCTTTCAACTTTGAGATACTCGGTTAATCCTATCTGATAAGGATCCCATACCGCGCAGCAGTACTCCAGAAGAGGACGGACAAGCGTAGCGTAGGCAGTCTTTTTAGTAGATCTGTTGCCTCTTCTAAGTGTTCTGCCAATAGAACGCAATCTTTGGTTTGCCTTCCCCACAACATTTTGTGTGCGTTCTTTCCAAGTTAAGTTGTTCGTAACTGTTATTCCTAGGCATTTAGTAGATTTACCGTGTAACCGAAGTTTAACGGATTCCTTTTAGCACTCATATAATGACCTCACACTCTTCATTATTTAGGGTCAATTGCCGATTTTCGCACCATACATATATCTTACCCAAATCGTTTTGCAATTGTTTTTGATCTTCTGATTACTTTAATAGACGATAATAAACGATCGCATCATCTGCGAACAGCCAACGACGTCTGCTGACATTGTCTCCTAAATCGTTTATAAAGATAAGGAACAGCAGAGGACTTGTTACACTACCTTGGGGAACGCCAAAAATCACTTCTGTTTTACTTGATGGCTTTCCGCCAGTTACTACTGTCACCTTTGACAGGAAATCACGAATCCAAAAGTAAAACTGAGACGACATTCCATAAGCACGCAACTTTATCATATGCCGCTTGTGAGATAGGCTGTCAAAAGCCTTCTGTATATCTAGAAATGAGGAATCAATTTGAAATCCCTTGTCGATAGCACTCAACACCGGTGTCAGTATAGCTTGAGAAGAATAATATTTTCTAAATCCATGTTGACTGTGTGTCAACAGGTCGTTGTCTTCGAGGTAATTGATAATGATCGCACACAATATATGATCCAAAACTCTGCTGCATATCGGGTCAGCCATTTAATGGATTACTCCTACAGCCTTTCTCGAATGTGTGGGACCTGTGCAACTTTCCAGTCTTTGGGTACGGACCTTTTGACGAGCGAGCGGTTGTATATGATTAAGTATTGAGCTATTGAATCAGCTTACACTGAAAGGAACATAACCGATATGCAGTTTGGACTGGAAGGCTCGTTTTTATTAAGTAATTTAAGTTACTCCTCCAAGGATGTCTACTTCTAAGTCATTCTTATTGGCAGTTCTTGATTCCAACTCTGGAATATTTACTTCGTCTTGTTTGCTGAACGAATTACGGGAGGCTGTGTTTAGCAACTCTGCTGTAGCAGCATTGTCGTAGATAGCATTTCCATTGCTATCGAGCAGGGAAGGCATTGATTCTGTCTTGTCGCTAGCGTACAGTACATACGACTAGAATCTTGTAAAATGAAGTTTACGCTGAGGCGCTTTAACAACCATCTCCAAATAAACCCCTAAAAACACCAACGCCTCACAAAACGAAAAGATAGTAATAAAGAAAACTGGCTAAGAGCGAATAGGACTCGCACTCAGAGTTCCGTACAAACTTAATTGTATGTATAACTTAATTATGTATATAATTAAGTTAGTATGGAAGTGACTTGTTTGGACGCAGCAATGTTTCCAATTGTGCTTTTCACGGATGATTAACGCTATGTAATTACTAATGGCAAAAAGATAAGTGTGTAACATAATCACAAGTTAACAATTTTCGGACTGTTTCCTTTACTTTTACTATGAAACCTTGCTTCTTGCCGAATTTCATGAATCTTGGTCACGGGAATTAAGCTATAGGTTTTAATGAACAAGTCTGGGTGTCAAAACGCGAGACATGATCGGCCGTATCTTTTGATTGTATCAGCTTAGATGTTTTACACACCGAGGGACTGTAGACCTTAGTACGTGACGTACATTTGAACTTGATACGCCTACCTTTTCCTAAGAAAAAGGTGTCTTAAAAGACTGACGGACACGCCGACGGTCAACAAATGACTAAAACATTATTTTCGTGTGTGTAATTACAAACTAACATTTCTCTGAGTTTTTCCTTTACGTGTACTGTGAATCCTTGCTTCTTGGCAGAATTTATTGTTCTAGGTCACTGGAAGTACGCTATAGGTTTTGATGAGTGAGTTTGCTAGTACCAAAATGTGTGAAATAAATGGCCGTATCTTTTGATTTCAGTGGCTTATAACCTATAATTTTGTACACCAGTAAGGGACCGTAGACCTAGTGACACAAATTTCAACTTGATCCATCTACTAGTTCCAGAGAGAAAGGTTTCCTAACAGTCGATCCAACAGAGAGACAAACACACAGACGGACGGACAACAAAGTTACCTTGTAAGGTTTCTGTTTTTACCGATTGAGATACTGAACTCTAGAAATAAAAGAAAGAACGAGTAAAAATCGAAAGTAGTAAAAGAATAGTACATGAAGCAATAACTAATTCGTCGTTTTATGACGATTCACATTCTTCGTTAAGCAGTTGGTAATTAACCAACCGCGCTTCATAGCGGTGGTCACTACCGCACGCACTCATCTCGGAAGTCGCCAGTTCGAGTCCCGACAAATGTTGCGACCTTCAGTCCAAATATGAAGCGGTCCACGCTAGTCTAGCCTGTGCAGCTCCCTCCAACCTTGCATAATTATTGCAGTCTACAGCGAATGGACAAAATATGGACACTGAAGTACAGTACCTCTTGCTGGAAGGTGGCACCACCGCGTGCGTGTAAATACAGCGACGCGGCTGCAGTGCGCAGCTAATGTGCCAGGTCTTGGAGGTTATCTTTCAGTTTATCATACGCTTTGTACTGCGACCGTCAACCCAAGTGATCGGTGAAATGTGTGGTCTCTTAAAATTGCAAATAGGGCAAGTTGTTGGTGCGCGGTTATCGGTGCATTTGTGACGAAAACATTTGGATTGTTTATCGTTTCACGAGCAACATTATCCACGGTAATGACAGCATACAAAAACATGGTAATTCATCAACGATGACGGTTAGTGGGCGAAAGGTGAAGTTAACTGACAGAGACAGACGACCAGAAAAAATTTCCGCGGCAAAAGTGACTCCGGAACTCTACACTCACGTGAATAATGCTCTATCGAGAAAAACAGTAGGGCGGACGCTTCACCGACAAGCTTTAAAGAAGGATTGTGGACAGACAAGATAGAATTTCCGCGGCAGAAGTGACTACAGAAATGTACATTTACTTGAGCAATACTGTGTCGAGAAAAACGGCGGCAGCTTCACAAGGCCAACATCCATGGGAGGGCTGCAGTTGCGCAGTACTCGATAACGGAAGCCAATGCAAAGCTGCCGAAGGCATGGTGCTACGATCATAAAATCTGAAGACTTGATGACAAAGAATGTGATAGGGTCCGATGAATCATCGTTTACTTTATTTCCTACAAACGGCCTGGTTTATGTATGGAGAACCCCAAATGAAGCCTACGATCAGCCTTTCCTACTTCCTGCGGTCGATCATGAGGGAGGTTCCGTTATGATTTTGGTGGGTATATTGTGGTATTCAGCTGGTCCTTTCGTTGTCCTCTCTAGCCGGGTTACTGTGAATGAATATCTCGACATCCTTGAAAATTAGGTGCGTCTATTTTGCTGCCATATTCCGAGATGAGAAAGGGTCCATACACACAGGCAAAAAAGTTCAGGCGTAGTTTGTGGAGCATCAGAATATTCTCATATATATATATGAGAGAGAGAAGAGAGAAGCAGATTTCCAGCTCCAACGTCTTTGAAGCAGTTCTAGCAGTTCTCAAAGCGAGTGGTGGCCCATCTCCTTAGCAATAAATTAAAAGTTGTGTGGTTGTCAGGTGTTCAAATTATTTTGTCCACCCCATGTATACGATTACTGTATTCAATCGTCGTCCTCCAATTTTTATCAAAACACTTCCTTCCATTACCAAATTTATGGTGGCTCGATGCCTCATGATGTGTCCCACTAAGAGAGCTATTCGAGAACCGCTGTCCGAACGTCGTCATTGTTAGGCAATCTCTGCTCCCCCCCCCCCCCATTCACCACCCTCCCTTCCCAGATATTCTTCCGGGTTGCCGTTGCCGAAAAGATAGAAATCGTATGGTGCAAGAACTGGACTTTATGGTGGATACTTCCAAACTTCCCATAGAAAACGCTGAAGCAAAGCTTGCGCTGTGGGCGCCTTGTCGGGTGTTGCATTGTCGTGCGAAGAACAATGTCTTTGCTTAATTTTCAACGCCCCTTGCTCTGAATAGAGTTTTTGTAGCTGAGTCACTGTCGCACTGTACTTACTTGCATTAATGGTTGGGCCATCTGCTGTAAACTGTGTGCGCACAGTTCCTTCACAGTTGACGAAAATGATGATCACTACCTCAATTGCTGATGGCGCCACTTCGCAAAGGCGAGGTGGTGTATCTCCATTCCACATACGCTGTCTTTGCAGCTGTGAAACAGTGGATTCGTGTCTCATCGCTCGTTTGATGCTGCTTAGGAAATCATTGCCTTCCACGGAGTAAAACTCTACGAAATTCAGAGACGCCGTAAACCTTGCGCCTTCGCGTGAGACAGTGATCGCGGAACCTAGAGTGAGCGCAGTTCAATATACTGCAGACGATCCAGGACGATGGAACGAGCACTGCATGTTGTGATACGCATCTACTGGACAATGACTGCGATAATCACCCTGCGATTGCTGCGAATCAGTTCCTCGGTTGCCCGGATATTCTCTTTTGTCGATGGCCTTCATCATTTCCGATCAGCATCATTCTGTCTGAGCGGGCTTCGTAAAATTGTTGGCACCATTTCACTACAGCTGGACGCGTCATTGCATTTGGTCCACGGGCCGCCCGAATTTCACAATGAATCTGTGTGCGATTCAGAAGTTTTTCCACAAGAATCGTACTGTCCCGTGTACTTAAACCTAAGAATTTTTCCAGTTCCCGAGCTATTTTACTCTCACACTGTCAGGCAACTATTATTCGTACCGCAGCAGAACAGTCTGACAATGAGCATCTTCTTTCACGAACTCAGTCTGACAATGGGACCCTTGTTGTACAATGGTCTTAGAGAGAAACGACATATGTAACTTACTTTCTCAAGTTTCTTGATGTCATTTAATTGCATTGATGTTTCCATACCCATCGACAACGTATACACGTTATGGTAGCGCGTGTAGCATGCTTCTGAAGAAATCGGAAGACATACAGGTGTGCTTGCACAACTTCGTGATTCTTCGAGATGGTAGATTGGGATGTGTAAAGACGATTGGAAAGCACTCCGAGAGCTTCCAGTAGTGCTGAAAGACTATCATAAGACAGAATGGCCCAGACCTCAACAAGTAAACTTACAGTATGAAAAATTAGTCACCCCGGTGCGCACGCGCAGATAAGTCGTTAGACCTTTACAGATGGGGCAACGATCGAGTCACGTGCTCATCAGTGCCAGCACTGCCTCTACGAGAGCATAAGGCGTTAGCGATCTGTGAGATATTTTTGTTTCAAGCCGACATTGTAGGCAGACGTGGGAAAATTTAAGGACGTGGCAGAGTCGTCAAATGTGTGAAGTTTCTGGTTTTCTTGGTGTTCTGTGGAGAACTGTTCCAACGTGTCTACAATCAGTGGCGTAACACACGTAGCCACTAAACATGTCACAATTGTGGCCTAAGCCTAACAAAGATGCTGACTGTGACGGACCGGTGAGGCGTTTCACGTCTTGTGACTCAAAATCGCTTCCAAACCCGACAGGAATTGATGCAGGCAGTGAATGGAGGTCCATCCCCAACAGTCAGCGAAAAATTATTGCGAAGAGAACTGCATGCAATGAATATTTGAAGTCTGTCATCTCGCAAGTGCCCTTTGCTCATACAGACACACAAAGCTACGCTTCATTCGGCTAGAAATAATCGAACGTGGACAGTAGTTGACTGGCAGAACGTAATGTGGTCTGACGAATCACGTCGTCGCCTGTCTTCACAAATGACGCATGCCAGCTAGTGCACCGAAGGCCAAATCAGGCATTTCATCCTGAATGTGTGCGGCGTCAGGCTCGAGCCGGAGATGGATCTGTGACGTTTTAGGAGTCTCTCTCTTATCGTGAATTGGGTCCGCTCACGGAGGTGGCCACTAACATGAACCAGCATGCTTATTTAAACATTCTGAACGATCGGGTGTTGCCTTTCAGTCAACATCTGCATGATGAGTATGCTATTGGTATCCCTACTTTTCAAGACAACAGCAGAGCTCATAGGGCTGGAAGAATATGTGACTAGTTTTGTGAACTCTCCCCCAGCCTATAACATCTCGACTGGCCTGCAGAATCATATTATTTAAACCCCACGGAAAGTTAGAACAGTGGGTAAAACGCCGACATCAGCATTCCCGCAATCTGGTGGAACTGCAAGATCAGATCCTCTGCGTGCGACCGTACCTGTACAACTTTGTGGGTTAACTTCCTAACCAAATCCAGGTAGTTATTAAGTCGAGGGCCGGAACTATACGGTAGCAAAATGTATTCGTAATGATTGCTCTAGAGGTGAGTAACTTTTTGTCTGGTGAGCGTATGTCTCTCTGCACACATTTTTGTTGTACATTTTTCCGACTTCGACCAGTACTACCTGTCATTTGTAAAAGTATAGGACTTTTAAAAAAAGAAAAGAAAGACTCCCAGTATATGTAGATGTAACGACAGATGGCCAATCTGCAGAAGCTGCGTGGCCCCCGTAGGACTTGAGTCAGCTGCTGGCATTGTCAACTAAGTTACTTTTTTTTACTCGCAGCTATCCGTTGATAAAAGGTTCAGAGTTCAACAAGCCATCGACAGCAGTTGACATTGGGGAAGGGAACCGGCCGCGGTTAGTCTGGCGTACCCAGAGGAACCACGGAAATTCTAAATCAGCACACCACGACTGAGGTTTGGATTCCTTCCTTACGAATTCTAAGTCCAGTGAGATTTGCCACTGCGCCATCCTGCTTAGTATTAGCAGTCGATGTGTTACCATTTCTATTTAATTCAGTGTTGTTCTTATTCTTGTTGTGGTGTTCCAAGCTAGTCTATTCTGTACGCGGCTCTTCATCGCTGTTCACTGCTGACAAGCCTTCGTCTCCCTCTACAGTTTTTAGACACCCCGTACTTTCTTCCATTACCAAACTGGCGACTCTTGATGGCTTAAAATCCTTTCTTTCATTCAATGTGTGCCAGGATTTTTTTTTTCCAGTTAGTCTCAGTACTGCTTCATTAGTTATTCGGCCAACCCACCTAATGTTCAGCATTCTTCTGTAGCATCACATATCAAAAGCTTCTATTCTCTGTCTGAAATCCTTATTGTCTACGTTTTACTTCCGTAAAAGGTTAGCCAAGTACCTTCAGAAAAGACAACCTAATACTTTAATTTATATTACATGTTTTAAAAAATTAACTTTTTTAGAAACATGGTATAGCCAGTCTGCACATTACATCTTATCTACTTCGGCCATTGTCAGCTATTTTTCTACCCAAACAGCAGAACTCCGTCGTTATCTTTCACTCATTTCGTGAAACGCCACGAGAAATGAAGCTTGAATATAAATGCAGGTGGTAGCCAATACTGCAAGGTGTGCCACGAATAGCACCTGTGCAATGTCCTCGATACGTTGCAAGTATCAGCCGAAGTGATAGCAGTGTTATGTGTAGCTGCGAGCGCGTTATGTCTGAAGTAAGTGAACTCCTATGTGGGCAGATTGTTGGTGATCGTATGGTGGGGTCTTTCGTAGTTGAGGTAGCCGAAGTTATAAGGTAACACTTTTTCACGCATGTATTTTCATGTGAGTTTCGTTCACAAGCAGTGTGTTTTTTGTAACCTCAAGACATGCAAATAATTTCTCGCAGAACCCAAATGGAATACAATTTAAGTAAAATCTTTTCAATTAAGTAGGTAAAGACGAACTAGTAGTTAAAATGCCTTTTATTTCGGTATTCACGCCGCAAACGATGAAGAGGGAGGGGGGGGGGGGGGGGGGGGAGACAGAACTATATTCTTTGTTAAAGCGATGTATTAACTGAGTATTCTCAAGAATGTTCTTGCTTCTTGAATGGAGAAAGGAAGTGTTCTATCCTTCTGGAGTAATAATTAAAATTATCTGTGAGATTATGGACACCGAAAAGGAAGTTTTGTTGTGAGATTTTAAGAAGGAAACTGAGCACCGAAAAACTTTCGAGACAATGCAAATAACGAATTTATGCTGATTAATTGAAATGTTAAAATGTATTGTAAGTAAATATTTCTTTCCTTTCTTTAATGAGATTGCTGACTGTCTTTCCTTGCAAAAATTGAATGGAAAGCTTTTAGTTTTTAACAGTCAGTACAAGAGAGATTTGTCGATGACTTATCTTAAGCTGTTGTGAATCAGACACAAGAGCCGGTTACATCTTTATTTTCAGACAGAAGCGCGGTACGACATCTGTTCACAGAGTAGGTAAAACTAAAAACTCATTGCACGAGAGTAATTCACATTGTACATGTTTGCGTTCTATTTACCCTGTACGATTACGAGTACAACAGCGAGAGGGTGTTCTAGCTGGATAATTTTGATTAGACATACCCGCGATAACGCGGGAACTGCAACATATTTTCAAAGAATCGGGGTATGTATTCTTATCTGCTGTCTATGGCTTGCAGCCTATCACACAACAAAGCCACCCTGCAGCTATGAAAACGAAACACCACCTCTCCCGTGAAATCCACGTCTTAACTTTCTCTTATATTACGTTACAACAGCAAACCACCTTCATTTACTTTGGATACAGGTTTTTTATCCGTATGCTTAAGACCTAATTCAAGTACACAGTACTTAAAACACATCGTTCGCCTCACGGACGTAGTCCAATGCATGTTGTCATTTTGTGCACTAGTATTTTTGGCTACCGTTAAGACAAAATGAATTTTGTCCTTTCAAATCTGTAAAAATAACTGGGCAGTTTCCAATCTGGTAATAAAAAGAGAATCTACTATTTTACTATCCATACTGTCGTAAGTGCCCTGTTTGCCGCTGAATGTGATACCTATAGCTGACAAAGATATTTTGAATGCGTTTGTACGGAGGACTGAAGAAGGACTCAAATAACGTCGTCGTTGATGGAAAAGGAACGGGACTGCCTGGTGGAGATTAACTAATAAACGTTTTCCAGAGAGAGGCTAGAATAAGCAGCTACGGCCAATGATAAAGTGTTCGTAGAAAAATAATATTCTTTTTGCATATGGATGTACTGACCGTAGTCAGAGCGTTGTTGTGAAGAGTAAACTTTATTGGTACATTTGTTGGCCTCCGCTAGTCACTGTCGTAGTTTTCAAGTTCAGATACATTAACTTTTTTTCTAACTTTGAGACTGAAAATATCATCGTAAGCTATGTATTTTCAAATAGTATGCCCGTGATACTATGGTTCTGGTAGAACTGGAAATATTGATTTTATTTAATAATGCTATTTTCTGTATCTGTGTGTGATTTTTCAATTTCAACAAAATGGTCAGTGGCGATGATAGAGATTTTTTAATCGTTTGCTAGCAAAATATAAAAAGTTATTAGATAAAGTAAAAAGATATTTGACAAAACACGAAGAGTAGAAAGGAATATTGGTGGATAACTTAAAAAGAGAACCAGCTATAGAATTGTAGAAATATAAAGAAGAGTTTAAGATAGCTGTGCAACATTTTATGAGACAAATGGGTAAAATCAATAATCAAGTAGCGCATTTGAATGAGGCGGTATCGCGACGAATCGTGAAAGAAGAGGAGACAAAAGGAAAGACTTAAAAATTGCGACACTGGACTAGGGAATTTGAGACAAAGTGTCCAAGGAGGGTTATAATTGTTAGAGAACTAACTGAATAATGAGTTTTCAGAGTTGCAGAAACTGCTCAGTAAAGAAGTTGAGAGACTGATTTATCTATGGATAGTGTGAGTGTGACAAATGTGGAAGTTCGTGGGCAGAGTGGAAAAAGGAAGAAAGCTCAGGGTAGTGGTGAGACACCCATTCCTTTAAGATGTTGGGGAAGATGATAACCTGTTACAAGAGACGATTAGACAAGTAGGGAACCATCTCCATGTTTTCGCGGCGCAATAACTGCTTCATCATCTTTCGGCTGTGCAGTTACATACATTTAACTTCTAATATTTCGGCTGCATATATTTCAGCCATCTTCGGAGTGAGCCGAAACACTGACGCTTCATCACTCGCTCCGTCCTTTTTAAACTAGCGGACCGTGCCGCTGCGCATGCCACCATTGATGGAGAAGGCGCCAGAGGCGTTGGTCGCCAGCAAAGCCGTACATTGTGCATTAAATATATCTGTGGCTGCGCAGTCAGTCCACGCTGGGATGTCTATGTATCACTCTGAGCTGCACTGTCGCGACGTATTTGTAAGTTTATTACAGAAAGCGCCGGTTTCCGTGTCTTATGAAAGCTGAACTCGCTATCTCTATTAATTAAATCCATCGCCAAACGTATTTCAGTTTCCTCTTTCACCACCGAGTCCCAGAAAGATGATGTAGACGTAGATGTACCTGCTACGTTCCGATGCATGAAAGGTATTATTCACATGTCATATAGTAAACTCCAGCCTCCTGGAGCATCAAACCATCTTTAACGGAACCCAAGAGGGCTGCTGTCTTCTCTGGGGGCGAAAGATCGCTTTTACTTTGTGCTTGCTGAGGATCCGTCCTGTTTCTGACGACAGGCTTCCCACATATGGCGAGAAAGCCACTGAAATCTCTGTCTTCTACATAACTTATGTCCACCTTTGGTTTCATTCGTATCACCTTACATATCTGCACTGGGAATTACTCGTTAGCTTCAAAAACTCTAATTGTAGGAGCTCATCATGCAGATAGGTGTCAGCAGCAGTGATGGGTGCTCAATGAACCAAATGTCTGAGAACACAAACTGGTAGCAGGTACTTGCACGTAAATATAAGACTGTATGCGTCAGTTTCCGATAAACTGTACGCCACAAGGTGGCATCTTTGTGCCGAACTAAAAGGTCTTAAAACGGAAGGCATCCCTTCTTTTCAGTTTCCACCGTAAACGGGATTTGTGCATGGATCTAACTCAAAAGATTTAAAAATTCATTTAATTTATCTTCCACACGGGGGTACACAACAAACGTATCGTCAATATACCTCCAAAATACAGTGGGTTTTAAGACAGCAGATTTCAAAATCTCTTCCTCGAAATCCTTCGTAAATAAATTGTCAATCAGAGGTGACAGGGGATAACCACGGTGACAGCGTCAGTGTGTTTAAAAAAATTCGTTGTTAAATAAGAAGCATGTAGAGGTCATTGCATGTTTGAAAAAAGCTGAAATATCTTTATGAAAACTGTACCAGTAAGTAATAAGAATTATGAAAGTCGAACGTTTGTGAATAAAATCACGACACTGAAGCTGGCTAACAGATCAGAACTGTTCAGTTTCAGCGATTTTAGCTTGTCAATGAAGTCCGCGCAGTGGCGCTTGTGATTAGCACATTTTCACGCAAGAGGCGTTAGTGTTTCGCACAGCCAGTTTGGAGAGCCAATGTTACTCACTGTTAGGTCATAGGAACATCTTTCTTATGGATTTCTGGAAGTCCACGAATCGTCGGGGTAACCGCACCACTTAGTTTCGATCTTCGCACAACTTCTGGCGGAAAGGGGGAGACGTTCAGAAGAGAAGCAGACTTCCTCTTTGGTTAGGGGGGCCTTTAATGAAAGCATTTTATGGGCACTTATTTGGGCTACAGAAGAAAGATACGTTTTGTGATAGTGCATTACAGTGGGGGCTGTTGAATATACACAGATATGAGTATTACGAGAGATTTCAAACAGAGTAAGTCAACATTTTGGTCGGAGGGTGGACAGAAGAGACTAAGGTTGCAGTTACTGCGGCAAGGCATATACAGAAAGACGTGGAGGGCTACAGGAATTTCATGGAATAGCGTCTCTATCGATCAAAACATTAAAATGAAGGTATTTTGGAGCGCTTGTCAGTAGGTTATCCAGAGTCGCTAGAGAAAAACTGATAGCAAGAACTTGGGACAGCGCCCAGAAACTGTTACAACTTCTTGATGAACTTTAAATTTGTCAATAAACAGTTATAATAATGAGAGAGATTAATACTGTGCCGGACCTGAACTCGAACCTGGGAGCTTTGCCTTTCACGGGGAAGTCCTTTATCGCCTCAGCTGTCCAAATACGACCCACGACTCGCTCTCACAGTTTCACATTCGCCAGTACATCTCCTACCTTCCAAACTTCATGGAAGCCCTCCTGCATGCCTTGAAGGACTGGCACTCTTAGAAGATAGGATACTGCGGAGACACGGTTTACCGCAGCCTGGGGGGGATTGTTTTTAGATGAGGTTCGAGTTTCGGTTCAGCACACAGTTTTAATCTTCCAGGAACCTTTAAAATATGCTGCAGTTCTCTGTAATCAGAGTCCGTGTCTGAGCCACAACCTTTGCGCAGAATAGAACAGCAACCAGTGACTGCCACTCCACTTTTCACAATGATTTCGTAGTCCACGGCCCGTATGCAGATTTAAACATATAGCCGCTTGTCAGTGTATTAAATTCACCGCAACTGCCGTGTAGTTGTTTATCGTGAACTTAAAATCGTACGGTATGGCAGTCCGAAATTCGTCTCTTCTCTTTCGTTTGAAGTTAGATGTGCACTAGTAAGCCATCAGCCAACAATATATCTTGCAGTACGAGGAAGATAATTTCATCTTTCCCGAGTAAGAAGGAAAGCGATAGAATTCTTTTGAGTGGAAGGCTACTATCTCACAACTAGAGATGCTGTAGCTGCCGATCAGAAGCAGATAAACTCGTGCTTGAGTTATCGTTATATTTACACTGCCTGACGATTCAACGTAGCCTCAGAAACGTGACGGTAACAAAAAGCAGTATGACTAAGAGGTGACAAGATTTTTTTAAAAAAACTTTCCACCTAATGCTACGCATACGAAATTGCTATGTTTAATTAACAAGCACTTCTAACTCTACGTAGTTTAAATTCTGCTTAGCGATCGCTGTAGTGGACTGTAATAATCTTAATGAAGAAGACATATCAAACGGTAATTTATAAATATCAAAATGCGGAAGAAGCTTCAACAGCGATGTATTAACTCTGAAACACTGCAGGGAGAAGAATGTTAGATTGCTAACAAACAATCGTAAAGTTCACTACTCCACATTTTATTCAAATGTAAGTATAATTTATAGGCTATGCATTATTAATTACAATTATTTGACCACCAGTGGTATGCTACATACCAAATTAAGTACGTAATGTCCTGTTTTTTTATCTTGCTGCAATCGTAAATTTTATGTTTAGTAATTACTGTTAGAGAAAAACAAGGGAAACATTCAACATATAAGAATATCGCGTCAAATAATTTACAAACGAATAACAGTACCTAATTTAATCGCATTACAACACATTTCCTTGAATACTATCCAGAAATATTTCTGAAATTGAAGTATTCATAAACACAGTTTTCAGCAGTTCCTTACCGAGTATACAACGGTTTTAGATCGAGCACTTTACCACTTTTCAGGCCATGTTATCAATAGGCAATCCCTAAAATGGAAACAACAGTTCCATATTACTTAATCTTTGTGCCTGGAACTGGCATCTTAATTGAATCTGTGGGACTCGACCTTTTGTAGGTTCCACGCAATTTTCTACAAGTACTAGCTTGCGCGTTCCGTGACATGAAGCAGCGTCGCAAGGAACCACCTGTTTGAGCGGTCGCCACATGATTCGTATGGAATGTGTGAATGAATTTATTTCACATTTCCTTTCTCGACTTTATTGAAAGTAGCTAACAGAAAACAGTACTCGATACACCTATTCCTCCCGTATTAATTGAAGTGAAGAAAGGGGAAGGGAGCTGTTTCTGTTTCGCTGTTTACAGCTAACAGACGGAGTCACTGTTCGATATGGGTTGCTTCAACATGCGAGGCAGTCAGACTAGATCGACAAAAACACTTTGCTATTCGTTCAACAGGAAACACCGATCATTTATATTTATTAAATTAGGGTCTCGTACTTTTGTTTGAGAGAGATATCATAAGAATAAAATTGAATATTATTGGAGAGAGTTGCAGAATGATCAGACTCAGATACAATCTCGAATTCCGGTGAAATAATTCCAGATTTTTATACTTTGGGACAAAAAAAAAAAAGGAACCGACTATAGTTTTATGCAGGCAAAAACAAATACATGGACAAAAACTAATGCGATACAATAAAACACACGTTACACTGCATTTAACTTTGAAATTGACGGCTGCCCAACAAGTGACAACACTGGGGAAATGCATCAAGGAAACCTTATGGTTGATAACCAAAACAACATTCACCATATGCTACGTTTTCGACAAAGTATATCGTACTGAAGCAACATTCTGCGAACGACGTTTTTAAGGAGATAGGATGAGCCAATTGTTTTGTAGGGTATCTAGTAGGGTTTGCAAATGGACTTACTGTTTTCTCGAGGATCCACGAGGCGGGGAAGATGAGCGGTATGTAGAGCACCTCGTACAGCATCGCGGTCCAGTTGACAGCGTTGCTGTCGACGCGGTAGTACTCGGTGACGATGTTGGTGATGACGGAGTACTGGATCCACTGGATGGAGCTGGACAGCGAGCAGAGCACGAAGATGGCCAGCATGAGCCAGCGGCGCGCGTACAGCCGGCAGGCGGGCGGCGCCGCCGCCCCCGCGTCGGGCACCGCCGGCGTAGCTGCGGGCGCCTCCATCGCCGGCAGCCGACTAACGCGCCAGCCCGATGCCGACGCCACAGAGCTCGAAACGACCGCCTCGCGCGTGCGCAGTCGCCTGTTTACGTAGCGCGCGCTCCTCTGCGCACCTCTCCCACGCTGTTGCTCCGCGTCTACGGGAACTGGTCCCCTCGCGTTATCAGCCTCAACACATTTGCCACAGTTATTCTCGCTCGATTACTGCTTCGTCAGTGCGGTGGGAAGGTTCGTTCGTCCCACTCAACGCGCATCAGTAAAGATCGATCCGCGGTGAACGCTACCTCAAAGTATTCTTCTCACATGTTGTTGTTGTTTTCCGTCCGGACACTGGTTTGCTGCAGCTCGCCACTTTAGTTTATCTATCCTGTAAATGGTTCTTCATCTCTTTATAAATACTGATACATTGTATTGTGTTGTATTGTATGGAACTGGGGACCTAGAGACGACGAGAGGCTTCGTCCCCGCCGTAGTCCGCAGTGGTACACAATCCCACAACAGGCCACAGCAGTCCACTCATCCCACTGCCGTCCCACACCGAACCCAGTGTTTTAATATTGATACTTACACACATTTGAAACTGTGAACTGCAGTTAAGCTTTGATCTTCCTCCTTGAGACGCCCGCTAAACCCGCTGGGCAGAACAGGTGATTAGGATTGTGGAAAGGGCCAAATAAGGTATCGGTCAGTTTCACTTCAAAATTGTAATTTATTGTCATTCAGTAACACCTTTAAACCAAAACGGCACATAACCGAACCTTTACAACTACGAGGCTGAAGGCCTCCAAACAAGAAATAAAAAGCAACAAGATAAATTTCAAGTGACTGAAGACATGCAGTAAAAATTGCAAATAAAAGGCGGAAAGCCTCAAGGCAAAAGTGGATAGAACAAACATATACAAGGTGCAATACAAACGGCTGTAGGCCACAATTAAATTTCAAAACTTTAAAATATATTACATAATATTTTAAGGCAGAAGGCCGCAATGTTTTCGCTTATGGGGAAATTTTGAGAATAAGGCTTTAAGCGGCTGAAGGCCCACAGTTGATTTTGCAAAAATTCAAAAATACTTCAACCTTTAAGTTTTGATTGGGCCAAAGCACACTAGTTAAAAAACCAACACAACGACAATAACTAAATTTAAGAATAAGGTTTTAAGTGGCTGAAGGCCTACAATTGATTTACATACATAGATTTACATAAAACACAATAAAAAAATTTTCTTGTAAAGCATTGGCTGTAATAGATTACCAACAGACCATTAAACACTCATGAAAAGGGCAGTATAGACAATGGCACTCAGACGCCTCCAGGAGGGGGGGGGGGGGTGGTTGGGGGGGGGGGGGCTGCCCTCGAAACATTAACGTTCACTTAGGTGAGACAGGTGGTGGGCCCAACTACACTTGATCCGTCGGTAACCCAACCAAGAGACAGTCAAGGACCAATCGACCAAATGACTTGCTAGCCACCAATCGGTACATAAAAACTTAAAGACCAAACTGTTATGGCCGTGATTATCCATAATGAAATATGTATTAAGATGTCAAAACTACACACCACGTTGGGCAGCGACAACAGGTGAGGAAGGACGCTGCCTGAAATTATGTTAGTGGCCAGGCCAGGTAACCAGAACACTAACGGCCAAAACGCGGAAAATTTTGCTGGTACACTTGAATTTGAACTTAGGTAATATAGTAACTTCAGCAAAAAAGGAACACTGCCTGACTTTACGTCCGTGGCCAGGGCAGGTAACCAGAACACTAACGGCCACAAGGCACAAAATTCCTCTGGTGCACTTGAATTGTAGTGAACCAATATAGTTAATTCCACCGCATGGTGGCTCGATTTCATCACTACAAACACTCAGTGTTGCTCACAGGAGAAGCTCCCCAACAGCGAACCACCGAAACGAACGAAACAACATGAACGGACGTGGCTTGGTTACTTAACACACCACCTAACATCGACGCCCTGGGTCGGTGAGCCACGAAGCCCGTAGCAATCTGACAGCGCCACACACGCTCCGACTCTGCGCAGGGACCGCCAGCGGCCCCAGCCGACTGCACCGCACGGAGATATCATCCCTGCTCCGACCCAACCGACCGGCTGCCGTCAGAAAGCCGACATCATCTAAAATAGGCGTTAGTGGAAATAACGCCAACTACACACACAATCTGACAAACACTTCCACAAAGAGCTGAACGATACCCAATAGTAGCTAAGCACGCACTAAGACAAATCGGGAGTCGATGCACACACACACACAGCCGACTCATGAACGATCGGAGAGTCAAAACGCGTCGTCCGGTAGGACGACCGTCCGACGATCCACCAAGACCGTTGCCCAGCTCAAATGATGCGTGGTGTCAATGGTCAGGCGAGCCATGTCGACGCAGACCTCACTGCTGCTCCAACCCGACTGCACTAGCGCCGCATTGCAACTCCCTGACTGGCAGGTCCGGACTGCGCTCCAGACGCGTTCCGACCGACTGGCAGCCCGAACTCGCGACCCGAACTGGCTTAAGACCGACAACGACCGGAAAGTAACAGCAGTCGAGCAAAGATACTACGAGAGGGGATATACTGATACGCGCTGCTAGCGCCGCTCACGATCAGGCAAAGCAGCAACTCAGTGACACCAGTAATTTAACGTAGCGAGGTGGCAGTACGTTAAAAACAGGGTGTAAAATTCATGATGGCGGGAACATGAGCCATGCACGGCTCACTCCTCTACAGTTTTTACCATCCCAGCCTTCCATTTCTGAACCGACAATTGCTTGATGCCTCAGGGTGTGCCCTATCTACCAATCACTTCTTTTAACCAAGCAAACTTCCACATGTCGTCAACCATGTGTCTATCACCTGTACTCGTACATCCTTTATTCCCGTACGAAGAGGACATCTTACTTGAAAGTCTCTTACCTGGTATCCGTGGATATATACGACATTGCAGTGCCTGTGTCGTTTCAAATTACGATGCACTGTTCCTTGGGACGTAGGGAAGTTTGGGTCTGGCCGTGAGTCCTGTTCGATTAGCCTAATGGTAAGGCGGCCGCTCGCGATAAACGGGAAATCCTGGCTCAATCACGTGTCGCGCATGCTTGTCCGAAGGAACATTGCTTCGTAATTCGGAATATCACAGGCACTCCAATTTCGTATTATCTTCTTAAGTAATTTTTGAGAAAAATTCCTGTAGAATAAACCAGCGGTCCAGCTTAAATACTTTAAAATGGATTGAAAACGGTCTTGACCGCAATAAAATATTTATTTGTTATGGTAATCGGTTTCGTTCAGAATGTGACCATCTTCAGAACAATTATCACACGATGGTAGACGATGGGTGTCAACGGAGGTGTTGTCGCTCAATGAACGCCAACTGCTCAAGCAATTTTATTGAGATCAAGACTGCTTTCCATCCATTTGAAAATATTCACTTCTTGTCTGAATTAGTTATCGTCCACGATTCACTTGTACTATACTCCTCACAAATACCTTCAGAAAAGATTTCTTAACACTTTATACACTACTGGCCATTAAAATTGCTACACCAAGAAGAAATGCAGATAATAAACGGGTATTCATTGAACAAATGTATTATACTAGAACTGACATGTGATTATATTTTCACGCGATTTGGGTGCATAGATCCTTAGAAATCAGTATCCAGAACAACCACCTCTGGCCGTAATAACGGCCTTGATACGCCTGGGCATTGAGTCAAACAGAACTTGGATGGCGTGTACAGGTACAGCTGCCCATGCAGCTACAACACGATACCACAGTTCATCAAGAGTAGTGACTGGCGTCTTGTGACGAGCCAGTTGCGCGGCCACCATTGACCAGACGTTTTCAGTTGGTGAGAGATCTGGAGAATGTGCTGGCCAGGGCAACAGTCGAACATTTTCTGTATCCAGTTAGGCCCGTACAGGACATGCAACATGCGGTCGTGCATTATCCTGCTGAAATGTAGGGTTTCGCAGGGATCAAATGAAGGGTCGTAATACATCTGAAATGTAACGTCCACTGTTCAAAGTGCCGTCAGTGCGAACAAAAGGTGACCGAGACGTGTAACCAATGGCACCCCATATCATCGCGCCGGGTAATACGCCAGTATGGCGATGACGAATACACGCTTCCAATGTGCGTTCACCGCGATATCGCCAAACACAGATGCGACCATCATGATGCTGTAAACAGAACCTGGATTCATCCGAAAAAATGACGTTTTGCCATTCGTGCACCCAGGTTCGTCGTTGAGTACACCATCGCAGACACTCCTGTCTGTGATGCACTGTCAAGTGTAACCGCAGCCATAGTCTCCGAGCTGAAAAATCCATGCTGCTGCAAACGCCGTCGAACTGTTCATGCAGTTGGTTGTTGTTTTGCAAACGTCCCCACCTGTTGACTCAGGGATCGAGACGTGGCTGCACGATCCGTTACAGCCATGCGGATAAGATGCCTGTCATCTCGACTGCTAGTGATACGACGGCGTTGCGATCCAGCACGGCGTTCCGTATTACCCTCCTGAACCCACCGATTCCATATTCTGCTAACAGTCATTGGATCTTGACCAACGCGAGCAGCAATGTCGCGATACGATAAACCGCAATCGCGATAGGCTACAATCCGACCTTTATCAAAGTCGGAAACGTGATGGTACGCATTTCTCCTCCTTACACGACGCATCACAACAACGTTTCACCATGCAACGCCGATCAACTGCTGTTTGTGTATGAGAAATCGGTTGGAAACTTTCCTCATGTCATCACGTTGTAGGTGTCGCCACCGGCGCCAACCGGCGCCAACCTTGTGTGAATGCTCTGAAAAGCTAATCATTTGCATATCACAGCATCTTCTTCCTGTCGGTTAAATTTCGCGTCTGTAGCACGTCATCTTCGTGATGTAGCAGTTTTAATGACCAGTAGTGTATTAAATGATAACTGCCTCCTTCTCAGAAATGCTTTCCCAGCCATTGTTAGTCTGTGATTTATGTCGTTTCTATTTCGGCTGTCATCTTTTACCTTACTGCCGAAATAGCAAGACACATCTACTACTTCTAGAGTCTCATTTTCTACGCTTATTCCTTCAGTATGTATATCGACATCACTCTATTAGCCTTGTTCTAGTTTGTTTGTTTCATCTTATAACCCCTTCTCAACGTACTTTGTATTCCGTTCAACCACTAATCCAAGTCCTTTGCTGTCTCTGGCAGAATTACCGTACATCCACATCTGTATACACTCTCTGCCAGCCACCGTAAGTTACGTGGCGGAGGGTACCCTGTACCACTACTGGTAATTTCCTTTTCTGTATATACGCCTCCTTGCGAGCCCCAATCTCTCTAATCAAATTGTCATCGTCCTTACACGAAATGTATGTCGGCGTCATTAGAATCGTTCTGCAGTCAACTCAAATGCCAGTTCTCTAAATTCTCTGAATACTGCTCGTCGAAAAGAACGTCGGCTTTCCTCCAGGGATTTCCATTTGAGGCTCTGAAGCATCTCCGTAACACTTGTGTGTTGATCGAACCTACCGGTAACAAATCTAGCAGGCCGCCTTTTTAATTTCTTCGATGTTTTCCTTTAATCTGATCTGATGGGGATCACAGCCATTACAGCTGCACCCAAGATTGGGTTGCACTTGGCTTCCAGCCTATATGCGGTCTCTTGTACAGTTGAAAAACACTTTTCTAAAACTCTTCCATGAAGCTCAAGTCGACTAACCGCCTTCCCCAATACTATCTTTCACTCTACTAAAGCCGTATTTGGACATTACGAGTTTGTTTTTCCTTCTCATCTGCGTAACTTACATTCCCCTACATTTGGAGCTAGCTGCCATTAACCACACCAACCATGAATTTTATCTGCTTTATCCTCCTACAGTCATTCAACAAGTACATCTTCCCGTACAGAACACCAGATTGTACTCCGTCAGATCGTTTATGCAGACAGAGAAAAACAGCGGCTCTATCACACTTGCCTGAGCATTCCTGATGATACCCTTGTCTCTGGTGACCACTGGTGGTCGAGGACAACATACTGGGTTCTGTTACTTAAGAACTCTTCTAGTCACTCACATACCTGGGAACCTCCTGCGTATGTTTGTACCTCCGTTAACAGTCGAATATTTGCCATCGTGTCAAATGCTTCACGCAAATCTGGCTCTGGCTCTGAGCACTATGGGACTTAACATCTATGGTCATCAGTCCCCTAGAACTTAGAACTACTTAAACCTAACTAACCTAAGGACATCACACAACACCCAGTCATCACTAGGCAGAGAAAATCCCTGACCCCGCCGGGAATCGAACCCGGGAACCCGGGCGCGGGAAGCGAACAAATCTCCTAGTTCGCAGGATAAAAGGGCAAGCTGAGTTTTGTACGAGAGACGTTTTCTAAAACGTCGCTGATATGTGGACAGAAGCTTTTCCGTCTCCAGGATTTTTTTTTATATCTGGGAAAACATTCAAGTATTCTGCAAGAAACTGTCGTTAAGCACAGTGGTCTGAAATTTTGCTGATGCACTGTTTTACTTCTCTTATACATAGGAGTCACCTGGTTTTTTTTTTTTTTTTGTAACTGTTGCACGATAGATTCGCAACAAATGCAAGCTAATTAAGGGGCCAGTGCTGCTGAGTAATCTTTGGAAAACCGAATTGCCATTCCATCAGGACCTGGCGATTTCTTTGCTTTCAACTATTTCAGTTGTTTCTCTACACCAGCGATGCTTGTTACTATGTCCTTCACAGTAATAACTTTTGAACTGAGAGTGCAACAGCCTTTGCTTCCTCAGCTTTTCTAGAATTTCTTTGTTAAGCCACAATGAGTCTTTTTCCGTCCTTAATCCACTTATTCGGTACATACTTCTTCAAACCTTGCCAACATTTCCTTTACGTCCATCGTACTGGAACTAAATGGTGTCAGTTCATTGTCTAAGTAGGATTCTAACAGCTATCTATCTGCTCTGACTAGTGCAGATTCTCTCTCAGTCTTCTTGATTGATTTATTAACTTTATTAACTAAAGTCGCTATAATGACGTCATGGTCACTAATCCCTGTATCTATACTGACACCGTCGGTTAGGTCGGGCCTGTTTGTAGGTACGAGATCCTAAATATTTCCATTGTTTGTGGGCTGTCGAACTGTCTTCTCAAGATAGCTTTCGGAAAACGTATTCAAAAGAACTTCGCAAGACTGTCTGCCTGTACCCCCTGCAATGAATCAGTAGACGTCTATACTCCCGTATTCGGTAGGTTAAAGTCGTCTCCAACCAATAATGGATGACCTGGGTATTTCTGCACTACTTACCATAGACTTTCTGTCAATGACTATAAACCTTCACAACGGACTTGGGTGACCGATAAAAACATCTGACAGTTAATTTGATTTCACCTAGACCTGTTATACTCTACCAGATAACTTCACTGTCAGATTCACATTCGGCCTCAGCAGAGAAAATATTTTTGTCAAATGCAATTAATCACAGCCGCTCCTATGTCGTATCATCTGTCTTTACGATGTACGATCCATGAATCTCTAAATATCTTGGAGCTTTCTACTGTTGGTTTCAACCAGCTCTCGGCCTCGAGAATAATTTGAGCGCGAGAAGCTTCCTGGTGGGCACTAAATTCGGGAACTTTGCATCATAGGCCGCGCGGTTCTGGCGCTGCAGTCTGGAACCGCGAGACCGCTACGGTCGCAGGTTCGAATCCTGCCTCGGGCATGGATGTGTGTGATGTCCTTAGGTTAGTTAGGTTTAACTAGTTCTAAGTTCTAGGGGACTAATGACCTCAGCAGTTGAGTCCCATAGTGCTCAGAGCCATTTGAACTTTGCATCATAGGCAAAACTCAAAGTTTTAATTTCTTCGCCCCGAACTTTGATTTCTATTCCCAATTTTTCTTTTATTTCCTTTACTGTTTACTCAATGTACAGCTGGACAAAACTTCGGGAACGGCTAAAACACTGTCTCACTCACTTCTCTACCTCTGATTCTCTTTCATGTCATTCGACTTTTACAATTGCGGTATGGTTTCTGTAAAAGTTGTAAATAGCCTTTCGCTCCTTGTATTTTATCCTTGCTACCTTCAGAATTTTAAAGAACTATATTCCAGTTCATATTGTCAAAAGCTTTCTCTAAATCTACAGTTTACAAAACGTAAGTTTGTCTTTCTTTACCCTAACTTTTAAATACGTCGTAGGGTCAGTATGCGTCTCACATAACATCACGAAAACAATTGAAACTTCTTTATTTAAATCAGTGTGTCAGTACTTAAATTGCAGAATGACTGAGAAGATGAAATTTCTATGTTATTTGATTCTGAAACAGCTGAGTAAAACTGAACGTACTGAGCCTACTTTCTCTTTACTTTTTCTGATCATGTCTACACTGAGCCATAATATTCTGGCGCAACGCTATCTGACTGCCCAAAAAATTGCAACCTGACTTCAAATAATTAATTCAAAATAATGGCCCTGAATAAGAAGCAATCTTGACAATAATCTATACATTTCATTAAGCACTTACCTCACAAAAATCTTCATTACACGAACTGCTGCAATACTGTGAGCGTCAATACTGCCAGCTAAATAAAAGATTCTAACTACTAAAACCACTAACTACTAACAGGCATGTGGTTAATAAAGGAAAAATTTTGTTGCAAACCATATAATGTATTTTTTACCTTAATAAGGTAACATCCAGTTCAAACACGAATATAAATCATCATTGACATCCAGTACAAAGATATATAATCATGAATAATTTTCCATCTCCAAGTCGGATACTTCCAGTTCATTAGCCTTCGCTAATAATTTCAGACCTCTACCCTCAATCAATGCTAACTTCTCACATTTAACATCCATCACTGCTGGCGACTAACCTCCACTGCTCAACAGTACTGGCGATTAACTTCCAACGAGTCCAACCAGCCACAGAGTCTCTTACAAAGAAAGCGCAGTCAGAGATCCAATGCAAACCGCTACACAGCGCTGCCAACACAGAAGCAGCCCACTTACCTTCCAAAAAAATTTGTCTTGGTGCCACAGCAGTGTTTACAGACAAAATTATGATTGAATCTTAGATCAGTTCGCATAGAACCTTAGTCCATATCCAAAATGTTTTGTGTACGTATAACAGTACCTGTTGGGATGAAAGTTCTATTTGCGTCATCCTATCTGCCACCGAACTCAGCTACAGAAGTGATAACTTCAGAGAAAATCTCCGTTTTCTAGTTCGCATGTTCCCGAGTAATTATGTAATATCTGGAGGAAATTTTGAAGCCGGCCTTTGGTGGCCGAGCGGTTCTAGACGCTTCAGTCTGGAACCGCGCGACCGCTTCGGTCGCAGGTTCGAATCCTGCCTCGGGCATGGATGTGTGTGATGTCCTTAGGTTAGTTAGGTTTCAGTAGTTCTAAGTTCTAGGGGACTGATGACATCAGATGTCAAGTCCCATAGTGCTCAAAGCCATTTGAACCATTTTTTGAAATTTTTAAAGTTACAACTTCATAAATGGCGGACGAGAGAAATCCTCTGAGAAACAGTAATAAAATGTGTCCCTGGAAATGACCTATAACAAACGGTGTGCCTCTCGATCCACAATAAAAAGACAGTGGACCTGTTCCATGAAATTTCGGGAGAACTGCTAGATGTTAGTCCTCCAAAATTTCACTGAACAATCCATGCGACGGGATAATTTTAAATACCACACTTATTGGCAACAGATAGATCTGATCTCTTAAAGGCTATTTGTACAGATACTGGGATCAATATCACTATGTATTTGTAGAAACAATCGGCACCAAGGTACAAAGGACTACAAAAGAAGACATAAAATGCTGGAAGGAGCAGCAAACTGTAGTTAGAACCTGTCTCCGTCAGAGAATACTTAGGGAAATTCTAATTCATGTTCAAACAAGTTGTCGGCCAAGCTCTAGGGTAATATATACCCAGCAGATTAGATCTCAATCTTAGATTAAAGGCAATATCAACAAGTATCTTAAAAAACAGTGCCTTCTACATCTACATCTACATCTACATTCATACTCCGCAAGCCACCCAACGGTGTGTGGCGGAGGGAACCTTACGTGCCACTGTCATTACCTCCCTTTCCTGTTCCAGTCGCGTATGGTTCGCGGGAAGAACGACTGTCTGAAAGCCTCCGTGCGCGCTCTAATCTCTCTAATTTTACATTCGTGATCTCCTCGGGAGGTATAAGTAGGGGGAAGCAATATACTCGATACCTCATCCAGAAACGCACCCTCTCGAAACCTGGCGAGCAAGCTACACCGCGATGCAGAGCGCCTCTCTTGCAGAGTCTGCCACTTGAGTTTATTAAACATCTCCGTAACGCTATCACGGTTACCAAATAACCCTGTGACGAAACGCGCCGCTCTTCTTTGGATCTTCTCTATCTCCTCCGTCAACCCGATCTGGTACGGATCCCACACTGATGAGCAATACTCAAGTATAGGTCGAACGAGTGTTTTGTAAGCCACCTCCTTTGTTGCTGGACTACATTTTCTAAGCACTCTCCCAATGAATCTCAACCTGGTACCGCCTTACCAACAATTAATTTTATATGATCATTCCACTTCAAATCGTTCCGCACGCATACTCCCAGATATTTTACAGAAGTAACTGCTACCAGTGTTTGTTCCGCTATCATATAATCATACAATAAAGGATCCTTCTTTCTATGTATTCGCAATACATTACATTTGTCTATGTTAAGGGACAGTTGCCACTCCCTGCACCAAGTGCCTATCCGCTGCAGATCTTCCTGCATTTCGCTACAATTTTCTAATGCTGCAACTTCTCTGTATACTACAGCATCATCCGCGAAAAGCCGCATGGAACTTCCGACACTATCTACTAGGTCATTTATATAAATTGTGAAAAGCAACGGTCCCATAACACACCCCTGTGGCACGCCAGAGGTTACCTTAACGTCTGTAGACGTCTCTCCATTGATAACAACATGCTGTGTTCTGTTTGCTAAAAACTCTTCAATCCAGCCACACAGCTGGTCTGATATTCCGTAGGCTCTTACTTTGTTTATCAGGCGACAGTGCGGAACTGTATCGAACGCCTTCCGGAAGTCAAGAAAAATAGCATCTACCTGGGAGCCTGTATCTAATATTTTCTGGGTCTCATGAACAAATAACGCGAGTTGGGTCTCACACGATCGCTGTGTTCCGGAATCCATGTTGATTCCTACATAGTAGATTCTGGGTTTCCAAAAACGACATGATACTCGAGCAAAAAACATGTTCTAAAATTCTACAACAGATCGACGTCAGAGATATAGGTCTACAGTTTTGCACATCTGCTCGACGACCCTTCTTGAAGACTGGGACTACCTGTGCTCTTTTCCAATCATTTGGAACCCTCCGTTCCTCTAGAGACTTGCGGTACACGGCTGTTGGAAGGGGGGCAAGTACTTTCACGTACTCTGTGTAGAATCGAATTGGTATCCCGTCAGGTCCAGTGGACTTTCCTCTGTTGAGTGATTCCAGTTGCTTTTCTATTCCTTGGACACTTATTTCGATGTCAGCCATTTTTTCGTTTGTGCGAGGATTTAGAGAAGGAACTGCAGTGCGGTCTTCCTCTGTGAAACAGCTTTGGAAAAAGGTGTTTAGTATTTCAGTTTTACGCGTGTCATCCTCTGTTTCAATGCCATCATCATCCCGGAGTGTCTGGATATGCTGTTTCGAGCCACTTACTGATTTAACGTAAGACCAGAACTTCTTAGGATTTTCTGTCAAGTCTGTACATAGAATTTTACTTTCGACTTCACTGAACGCTTCTCGCATAGCCCTCCTTACGCTAACTTTGACATCGCTTAGTTTCTGTTTGTCTGAGAGGTTTTGGCTGCGTTTAAACTTGGAGTGAAGCTCTCTTTGCTTTCGCAGTAGTTTCCTAACTTTGTTGTTGTACCACGGTGGGTTTTTCCCGTCCCTCACAGTTTTACTCGGCACGTACCTGTCTAAAACGCATTTTACGATTGCCTTGAACTTTTTCCATAAATACTCAACATTGTCAGTGTCGGAACAGAAATTTTCGTTTTGATCTGTTAGGTAGTCTGAAATCTGCCTTCTATTACTCTTGCTAAACAGATAAACCTTCCTCCCTTTTTTTATATTCCTATTAACTTCCATATTCAGGGATGCTACAACGGCCCTATGATCACTGATTCCCTGTTCTGCACTTACAGAGTCGAAAAGTTCGGGTCTGTTTGTTATCAGTAGGTCCAAGATGTTATCTCCACGAGTCGGTTCTCTGTTTAATTGCTCGAGGTAATTTTCGGATAGTGCACTCAGTATAATGTCACTCGATGCTCTGTCCCTACCACCCGTCCTAAACATCTGAGTGTCCCAGTCTATATCTGGTAAATAGAAATCTCCACCTAAGACTATAACATGCTGAGGAAATTTATGTGAAATGTATTCCAAATTTTCTCTCAGTTGTTCTGCCACCAACGCTGCTGAGTCGGGAGGTCGGTAAAAGGAGCCAATTATTAACCCAGCTCGGATGTTGAGTGTAACCTCCACCCATAATAATTCACAGGAACTATCCACTTCTACTTCACTACAGGATAAACTACTACTAACAGCGACGAACTCCCCACCACCGGTTGCATGCAATCTATCCTTCCTAAACACCGTCTGTGCCTTTGTAAAAATTTCGGCAGAATTTATGTTTGGCTTCAGCCAGCTTTCTGTTCCTATAACGATTTCAGCTTCGGTGCTTTCTATCAGCGCTTGAAGTTCCGGTACTTTACCAACGCAGCTTCGACAGTTTACAATTACAATACCGATTGCTGCTTGGTCCCCGCATGTCCTGACTTTGCTCCGCACCCTTTGAGGCTGTTGCCCTTTCTGTACTTGCCCGAGGCCATCTAACCTAAAAAACCGCCCAGTCCACGCCACACAACCCCTGCTACCCGTGTAGCCGCTTGCTGCGTGTAGTGGACTCCTGACCTATCCAGCGGAACCCGTAACCCCACCACCCTATGGCGCAAGTCGAGGAATCTGCAGCCCACATGGTCGCAGAACCGTCTCAGCCTCTGATTCAGACCCTCCACTCGGCTCTGTACCAAAGGTCCGCAGTCAGTCCTGTCGACGATGCTGCAGATGGTGAGCTCTGCTTTCATCCCGCTAGCGAGACTGGCAGTCTTCACGAAATCAGATAGCCGCCGGAAGCCAGAGAGGATTTCCTCCGATCCATAGCGACACACATCATTGGTGCCGACATGAGCGACCACCTGCAGATGGGCGCACCCTGTACCCTTCATGGCATCCGGAAGGACCCTTTCCACATCTGGAATGACTCGCCCCGGTATGCACACGGAGTGCACATTGGTTTTCTTCCCCTCTCTTGCTGCCATTTCCCTAAGGGGCCCCATTGCGCGCCTGACGTTGGAGCTCCCAACCATCAGTAAGCCCACCCTCTGCGACCGCCCGGATCTTGCAGACTGAGGGGCAACCTCTGGAACAGGACAAGCAGCCATGTCAGGCCGAAGATCAGTATCAGCCTGAGACAGAACCTGAAACCGGTTCGTCAGACAAACTGGAGAGGCCTTCCGTTCAGCCCTCCGGAATGTCTTTCGCCCCCTGCCTGAGACGACCTCCCACTCTACCACAGGTGAGGGATCAGCCTCAATGCGGGCAGTATCCCGGGCAACCACAGTCTTAGTCCGATCGGGGGATGCGTGGGACGAGCTGGCCGTCCCCGACAAACCCCCATCCGGACCCCCACAGTGATGCCCATTGGCAACAGCCTCAAGCTGTGTGACCGAAGCCAACACTGCCTGAAGCTGGGAGCGAAGGGATGCCAACTCAGCCTGCATCCGAACACAGCAGTTGCAGTCCCTATCCATGCTAAAAACTGTTTTGCAAAGAACGTCTGAACTAATCTACAGAGAGCGCAAACAAATCGACAAAATTTAAACGGTTATTAAAATACAAGATTGCCTAGTAAATGCAGTAATGCTGCTACTTGCGCACTGCTGACACACTGCTCGGCGGCGGAAGGAGACTACGCGATTTTACACTATTCAGGTACTAAAACGCGATGCTACAACTCTCAAATACTATAATACGCCCGAAATTTATGTATGAAACAATGCAAGTACCAAAAACACTCAAAGAAATTAAGAATTAAACTATGTAACAAATGAGTGAGCTAGGAGTATACGACTTGCTGCTGCAGCTGCTTATCCAACGGCGGCAGGGAGCACACTGCCTTCTGCGCAAGATATACAAAACAACGCATGAACTTACGGAAATTCAGGTGTTAACTGAAATGCGAAAAATGCTCCATAATCTGAGACTTGCTGGGCAAGCTTGCATCCGACAATCACACTTCAGTGACGCAAATGTCCTTAACAGCAAAGCGTGGTGCCGAAGCCGTAAAACCAGCACTCTGGAGCAATGGAAGAGACTCATTTGGTCGGATGAGTCTTGTTTCACACTGTTTCCAACTTCTGGCCAAGTTTACGTCTGGTGTACGCCGTCCCAAGGCTACGACACTGACTGCTTCCTGTTGCCAAGAGTAAAACGTGGCGGAGTTTCGGCGATATTTTGGGCAGGCATATCGCGGTATTCCATGGGCCCCTTGGTTACTCTGCAAGCTACTATTACTGTCGAGGATTATGTGTCCGTCTTGGCTCATCAGGTCCATCCCGTGCTTCACTATTTCTTCCCCAATGGGGTTGCTGTGTTCCAAGACGACAGATCCTCCGTTCACACAGGAGTTCGTCCAAGAGTGGTTTTCAGAGCACCAGGATGAATTGTCGCATCTTCCCTGGCAACCACAGTCACCAGGTCTCAATATTATTGATCCTTCATGGTCGACTGCAGAGAGAAGGGTACGTGATACTATCCATCTCCATCATTGTTACAAGAATTTTCCACTACGTGGCAGGAAGAATGGTATAACATTTCTTTGAAAATCATAGAGGATAACGTGTTGTGTTTTTGGTGTTCGCATAGTGTTGTCCATCCACTAGTAGAACAGTACATGTTGGGACAGAAACTTGTGATGTATTTTATCCTACACATCTTATCACAACGTTTACCTGTGCACCAGTTGTTAGTTGCCATCTCATAGGGTATACTGTAGGCAGCTTTCCAGTCTAGCCAGTTCGCTCACTAGCTACTTCATCACCGAGCACATGTCGAGTCAAGGCGCCGGTATCACGGAAACAAGAGGCATCTGGCGTTCAAAGTTTCAACAGGTGCATTTCAGTTAAGACTGCACTGCCATAATTTTCGATGAGAGCACAGCCAGGCTTCTCCATTGCTGCCCCCTTGGGCAAGTGCTCCTCTCGGCGTACCTCAACATGCTCATAGGCAGGAGCAGATACTGTACGCAACCCCACAAGGTGGCTATTGTATCGTCCTGCGCATGCGCGAGCTCCTTGGCCATCCCGGCCCGCATGCACTCGAATGCGGAGTGACCACGTATGCCGTGGTCAACTGCAAGAGTGCACACGCATCAACTCTTTTCCTCACCCTGTCTAATTAAAACTCTCTTTCTTATTATTGTTTTGTGATGTTTTGAATCGTGATGAAAGTCTTTGTGTGTTGAATGCAGCTTGCCGCTAACTTGGTGTAGTGTTTGTCTGTACAGAAGTGTAACTGTCGTCTTTATCGCTCCTTCACGCTCATACCTGAATCAGTACAGTAAAGTCAGGGCTTCGTATCTTATGATTGGCTGATCCGTAAAAGGACAGACAAACAATTATACTACTGGAGGATTCTAAGTAATTTCTAGAATTACATTCACTCTCTCTCTCTCTCTTTCTCTATAATTTATCTGTGTACAATAAAGATATATATATTACTTGAGATCAGCCTCGTCGAATCTCTGGTAGAGCCCCTCGTCTTAATATTCAGCGGCAGTTTTGCTAGAAAAGATCTTTACATTTGTTATTATTATTAAGCGCTGCATTCAGTTGGGAAAATCGATCGTTTGAACAATTCGTTCAGTTTACGACAGATCTAATATTTCAGATGTGGACGAAGCCTTTTTGGACGATTTGTAAAACTCATAGATTGCAGGTTCTCTTCGTCACAGCTGAAACTTCCCAATTAATTACAGGCCCAGACAATCATCAATGATTCATACAGAGAACTCATTCTTCATTCACTCTGTAATAAAATGTTCACAAACCTGATTTCAGATGAACGGTTTATATTAAATCCTTTGTTGTACAGATTCCGTTTTCGGGTATTTTAAATCTCAAGAGATTTATTTTCACAGGTTTATTATTTCTTTATGTCTCCCACTAGCGGCACAAATTTCCCTTGTTCGCTTTAATGCGAAGAAGAGTACCCAAAAACTTCTTTAACAATCCGATTTTGGAAAAAGATCCGTTCTCTCTCTCTCTCTATCCCAACTATAATAACCATGGAGCATACATATCTCTACCTCTGTTGTTCCAGAGAATAAACGTACTAGAAAACTACCTTGGCGTCGACGAGCTGTCGGCGCATATCTTACTAGAAAATCTGATCAGATACTTTTTAAACGTAAATAAATATGGATGATTTGATTAATCATTATTAATTAGTGCGTGGTAGAGGGTAATTTTCCGTGGGGATATTACAATGCCCCTCGCAGCGAGCGAAGTTTGTGAGCTCAATTTTGATTCACCGAACACACTTCGCGAGCTATCTATTAATGTGGATAACCCGGAAGTGATGATTGTCAGTCCTCCGACTGAAAAAGAATATTATGTTTGAGACAGACGAAGAAAAGAAATGTGGAAAACAGAAGAAATGAAGAGACAGGTATCGCGGCTGTATTGCTTTTACGTGCATCTCGGTGTTATGTTTGCTGTGCACAACCAAGGAAGATGATCTTTCATAGACTGTTGTCAGGGTCTACCCATTCGGGAACTTTCTTAAGCAGGGAAACCTTGGAAAACCTCTTAAGCTTAGACCCCCAGCCTACGATACATAGGAGATAGGAAAGCCTATAGAAGAACAAAATTAATTTTGACATTTGTCTTTAAAGAAAAGATAGGGATCAATTTGTCTCACAATTTGGAAAAAGGTAGTTTGTGCCTCTAGCAAAAAACTTTTTACAATAAATAACGTGAATTTGCGTTTTACAATCTTGCTCCTAGTACAATATCTTGCGGTGCTAAACTCCCCCGGGTCTTGCATGTCCCCGACGTCCACATTTGTAGTCGGTCTTCTACGCGGCCCCCTTTGTAGTCGATCTTCTACGCGGCCCACAATGGGAAGAGTAGAAGGAACCGGGATACTCGAATTGGCATGCAACATTCATTCCCAAAAGAATTAGCAGTGAACAAAAAGGAAACTCTTCCTGTAAGAGAACTGATTAGGTTGCACCGTCCAAGATTCTCCTTTTTGAAAGCAAAATCCTTATGGCTTCATGGATCCCTTTTGTTACGACGTACTTCAATGAATTTAACTCTTAATTAATGATGTTGCCAAAAGCATCATACGATTTACTTTCGTTTGAATACTCCTTTTGACTTTGCCTCCCCACTGGTACTTATAAGTCCAAACGCTTTAACAGATTTTCTATGACTGATTTGTCCTTCGTAATTTAAAGGATTCATGTAACTTACTATAGATTTTGGATTCAAATCATCGAATAATGGAAAGTGTAGTTCATTTTATACCAGACATCATCCATATTCCCTTAATAAGTCATATAATTTAGCTATCCTCAAAACTTTTTATTCTAAACACATATATTTCTTCGGTTTAGTGCTGAATTGTAAAATTTATTAGCATTGAGGAATGCGGATTCGCTTCTTTCATTTTCTCTCTGATTCATACTGCGTTCATCCATGCGCATCTATGGAACTGGATTTTTCAAACAGAATTCCCAAACGAACACAAACCATTTAACAACTATTAATTCTATAAATATTAATAATTTTAAACACTCTTAACTCCTAATTGTGACACTCATTCCTTTTAAAGTTCAACCTGAATGAGTTTATTCTCGCGCTTGGTGCGAGTCTCTTATAAAGCATATCTGTGTCGTCTCTATCGATTATAATTCTCGCGCCGACGTCAACTGTTTTGCACGGGAAATTGTCTTTGCGGCGTTAACTGTCACTCACGATTCACTACCACAACACATCCCTTCACACGTTTATACATCTAAGCGTTCACATGAGATTATATCTGAATATTCACTTTGACCCTTTTTTTGATTATTCAGCGTCCTTTGCGGGAAACATTTCATTCTTCTCGCAGGTCAGTCAGATACTTTATACATCTTGATCACATTAGCAAAGCTAAAGTTCTATGTTCACCCAAACCACAGGTGAAGCCTATCTCCATTATCCTTTTTACAACACTCAATAGTAATAATTAGTCACTATTTCTATATTCTATGTCATTGATTAACTATTTCATTTTAAATGTTTTTAACACTACACACACACAGTTTATGGTTATATTTTTTTTTTTTTACGAGCGTTCATCTCTGTCACTCGGAACACCATTCCTCCCTATCTTCTAATCTTCATTATATCTTTTTCAGTCATTATGAGGAAATAACCCTTTTATTTTGTTCGATCCCGTGTATGCTTTTGGCACGACCAACAATAGTGAGCAGTAGGGGCTTCAACATGCGATCTATTTCTTTTTGAACTTGAGCCTTTAACCTCCAGGGAACAGGATAGAAAGTTCGACAATATGTTTCGTGCAGCTTAACGTAGAGATGGCATATGTATCCTTTAACCACTCCTGGCCTTTCATCAAACACGTTTTCATACACTAATAATAATTCTTTGAGCTGCTTCTTCTGATCTTCAGTGATGCAGTTGGATTCATTTAACTTCTCATACACTAATTGACCGAAATCTCCTTTGGCTTGGAACTCATTATTTACGTGCCGTTTAGAATTCTGTGCAGTCCTGATTACTTGCACACTGATCCCACTATTATATTTTCTGGTAAGGCCTTCCTTTTTCAACAAGTCCAACTCAATTTCTTGTTTATTTATATTTAACCAAATTTTTCCTGTTTTAAAATCTATTCTGCATCCGTATTGACGTAGGCTGTCGACTCCGATAATGCAGTCTACCACCAAATTTTTCACAACAAGGAATGTGCTTAATATTGCTACATTTCCTACTTCTACACTAAGTAGTGACTGCACTTTTACATTCGCCGATCGAGCCCCAACGGCGCCTATTATTTTGCAATTTTGAACTGGAAAAATTGGTACTCTCCTTATATTTCTGATCTTGTTGAATAGAGCCTCTGAAATAACATTTGTGGTTGCAGCTGTGTCTAAAACCGCCACTATAGGTACAGTCTCCAAAATCACTTGCACTTCGGCTACTGCCACCTGTTCCTTATCCTCATCTTGGGGTTCTAAGTCTTCGGTCAATTCATCTGCCAGTAATCTTCCATCATTATACGTCAGCATGGGTACACATATCCTGTTGCCCCTCAACCTATTGTTGACCGCTCCTCCGGGGCACGAGTGGGTCCTTACAAGTTTGTTGGATTTTGATTCGCCTGGTGGTTGACATCGTCCGTTACTTCGGTAATTACCGGTTGATTCGTAGATGTCCGTCCCCACTGATGTTGATTGTTTGAGTTTATTCCCCCCGGTTGATTCCACTTTCTATTACCGTTATTGTTCCAAGCTTGCGGTCTAAAATTCCTTTCGTTTCCCCATACGGGATTGTATCTTTTCCCATTCCTGTTATTCCTTGGATAGCCCCTCGCAAGACTATTACCGGTATTATTGTTGAGATTTTGATGAGTTTCTCCATTATTTATCGATCTCTGTGCGTTCCCTTGCTTACCATTAGCCGGAGGTTCTATCTCCCTATATTGGAATCTGCTATTACGTGCTTTCTGGCTGTTCTCTTCTATAATGTCTATATGATCTAACGTCGTGAGGAACGACTCCAGGTCTTTATCGTTGCCGTAAATTAATTGATTCCGGATGCTAGTTGGTAATCTTGCCTTAAGTATGTTTATTATGTCTGGCAAAGGCATAGGTCTGTCCCAATATCTTGTTTTATTTATATATTTTTCAAAATATTTCCTAAGGCTTCCCTTCGAAAAAGAGAAAGGCTCGGGGTAGAGCACCTCCTGCCTTAGGCGTTCCTGTACTCCTTCTGACCAGAATTTCGCTAAAAACGCTTTTTCAAAATCTTCATACGTCGAGCAAACAGAAGTCATGTCCGAGGCCCAGATCGCCCCCGAACCTTGTATATACCCAGTAACGAAACTGATCTTCTGCCACTCCGACCAATTTCTGGGTAGCACTCCTCTAAAACTTCGAATAAAAACAATCGGATGGACCCCCCTTTTGTCAGTGTTAAAAATCTGAAATTGCCGATGCTTTATCATTTTTTCTTCGGCATGACAAAGGCTTTCGTAATCTCCATCCGCTAGGACATCACGCGAACAACTAGCTCGTGGCAATTTGATATTCGAGTTACTTACACATGTCGGTATTGTGTGCGAATGTGCAGTAACTGGGTCTATAGTCGCTGACAACTTCTGCTGTCGACCTGTATTCATTTGTTCTGAGCCTTGTTGTGAAACGCGTATCGATTCTTCGATCGTTTGTTTCCAATGCTCGAGATCATCACCTAACTGCTGTCGCACTTCCTCAAGTCCTTTCGCAAACAAATTCTCTTCGTGTTTGGCGCGTAGACTCTGGAATGCTGCTTTAGCATTTTGCTCAACGTTTTCACACATTAGCCTTTTGTTTTCTAATGTGATTTCGGATAATTTACCCGTTAATACATTAATCTGGTGGTCAATAACGTCTTGACGTTCTGTCAGATGTTCCACACTTTCCTTTAGGTTCGTCTGCGTACGTGCCAATTCAGGGAGTTGCGCAATTGCACATGACATGGCATCTTGCTTTTGTACTAACTGCGGAACCATTTCCACCTGTTCGCGTACTGTATCTATCTTAATAGCCACGTACTCCTTCATTTCTACACGTACACGTTGAGTAGATTCCTCACATTGAGCTTTAACCAATTCTATTTGTGCAGTTAATTTTCGTTCCGTCTCTTCGGCCTGATCTTTTAGTTCCTTTGTCTTTTCCTCTATCCGCTGCTCTAATTCGGAAAAACTGGCCTGTAAGTGCTGCTTAATCTCAGCTTTCAAATTTTCCTGCCCTTCAGTGACTGAAGCTAATTTTGTATTCAAATGGTTTTGCCCTTCAGTAACTGAGGCTAACTTCGCATTAATGTCGGTTTGCAAATTTTCCTGCCCTTCAGTAACTGAGGCTAATTTTGTATTCAATTGGTTTTGCCCTTCAGTAACTGAGGCTAACTTCGCATTAATGTCGGTTTGCAAATTTTCCTGCCCTTCAGTAACTGAGGCTAATTTCGCGTTAATATCGGTTTTCATATTATTCATACTCTCGGTTATCATTTGCATCTGTCTCATTATAATTACTAATGGATCTAATCCATGTTGCATCCCTGCTGTTACATCTCCAGCCGTGTCTACCGGACGTTCTATTGCGCTATCTGTAGCGATCGGTTCTACAACACTTCTTTCTACCTCATTATCGTCGGTGCTCACAGCTGAAGGCTGTTGCGTGTTGCTCTGCTCTGCTTGACTCATCTTAAACATTGCCCTAGTTAAAACCATATAAATGTTCTACAGTCAAGATTTATATATATCTCCCTCCACACAATAACAGTTTCATATATTACTTATATATTTAAATGCAACTAGGGCAGGTCAAACTACGTCTGGTATGAACACAATTAGTCAAGGTCAAGCTACGTCTGGTATGAACACAATTAGTCAATGTTCAAATCTACGTCTACTTCCAGCATACAAGCAAGCTTTAGTAAAAAAATTAAATGCAACTAGGGCAGGTCAAACTACGTCTGGTATGAACACAATTAGTCAAGGTCAAGCTACGTCTGGTATGAACACAATTAGTCAATGTTCAAATCTACGTCTACTTCCAGCATACAAGCAAGCTTTAGTAAAAAAATTATAGATCTGGCCTTACTTTTCTGCGCCCTGCATGCTGTTTATTCGTAGACCCCACTAATTCAGCTGCGAGTATTTCTTCTCTTTTTTCCAAGTTAGGTTGTCTCGTCGTCGTTCACATGAAACAAAGAACAAAATTATTTTAACAACGTCCAAAAACGTGTCCTGTCACGGATTGGCCATTCTAATTAAAACTCTCTTTCTTATTATTGTTTTGTGATGTTTTGAATCGTGATGAAAGTCTTTGTGTGTTGAATGCAGCTTGCCGCTAACTTGGTGTAGTGTTTGTCTGTACAGAAGTGTAACTGTCGTCTTTATCGCTCCTTCACGCTCATACCTGAATCAGTACAGTAAAGTCAGGGCTTCGTATCTTATGATTGGCTGATCCGTAAAAGGACAGACAAACAATTATACTACTGGAGGATTCTAAGTAATTTCTAGAATTACATTCACTCTCTCTCTCTCTCTTTCTCTATAATTTATCTGTGTACAATAAAGATATATATATTACTTGAGATCAGCCTCGTCGAATCTCTGGTAGAGCCCCTCGTCTTAATATTCAGCGGCAGTTTTGCTAGAAAAGATCTTTACATTTGTTATTATTATTAAGCGCTGCATTCAGTTGGGAAAATCGATCGTTTGAACAATTCGTTCAGTTTACGACAGATCTAATATTTCAGATGTGGACGAAGCCTTTTTGGACGATTTGTAAAACTCATAGATTGCAGGTTCTCTTCGTCACAGCTGAAACTTCCCAATTAATTACAGGCCCAGACAATCATCAATGATTCATACAGAGAACTCATTCTTCATTCACTCTGTAATAAAATGTTCACAAACCTGATTTCAGATGAACGGTTTATATTAAATCCTTTGTTGTACAGATTCCGTTTTCGGGTATTTTAAATCTCAAGAGATTTATTTTCACAGGTTTATTATTTCTTTATGTCTCCCACTAGCGGCACAAATTTCCCTTGTTCGCTTTAATGCGAAGAAGAGTACCCAAAAACTTCTTTAACAATCCGATTTTGGAAAAAGATCCGTTCTCTCTCTCTCTCTATCCCAACTATAATAACCATGGAGCATACATATCTCTACCTCTGTTGTTCCAGAGAATAAACGTACTAGAAAACTACCTTGGCGTCGACGAACTGTCGGCGCATATCTTACTAGAAAATCTGATCAGATACTTTTTAAACGTAAATAAATATGGATGATTTGATTAATCATTATTAATTAGTGCGTGGTAGAGGGTAATTTTCCGTGGGGATATTACACCTGTCCACCTGTGCCCTTGGGCGCCATGCTGGCCCCGTGTGGGCACTCGAGTGAAACAGCCTGTCTTGCAGCGTAAGTGGTAAGTGGATCAAGGTTACCTGATATCACAGCCCGCCTTTTTTTGGGGGGAGGGGGGGAGGGGGGGAGGGGGGCTGTAGAACTATCCTCTCCTCCCAGTGACCTAAGGTTAACTCCGATGCTGCATAGCTACATCAGTAAATGCATTAACTACAGACATACTCGCAAAAGTGTGGGACGAGCTTGAATATATTTGTATGTTTGGAAAAATTCGTGACACAGTGTCTTCTTGTAATACTTAGTGATTAAGATAGGTTTCGGTCTGTTACATTCTCCAGTCCCTGACGGACGTCATCCCTGCGCACATCAGATTACCACCAGCGGCCTACCTCGCAGGCGCGGCCACTTATCGAGGCAGGGATCCACTGCCTCCTCCAGAGGGCTCTCCAGACAGGCTCTCCTTCTAATATACTAATCAAATGGGAGATGATATCATCTCGCCTCGTGAGCCAATTAGCGAGCAGCGGTAGCCAGTGACACAGAGCGGGTGTGCCCTTCCACGTGATATTATAACCGGCCTCGCTGGGCCTACGGGGCAGTATTCAGTGGGCCTGCAGCCGGAGTTACACCGAGCGTCACTGCCGAGGTTCTTCCGGACGTCTGCTCGAAAGTTTGCGTGGTAGCTATGGACTCGCTCGGAGTTTTTCCGCCTGTCATTGATGTACTTAGATGCTAGAAGGGACATGTTCGAAGTTCGTTCACTATTTTCTTACAAGATTTGATGCTCAAATATATGGTTCTTACACTTGGACTCTTTGTTATGTCGTTTTTCCTGAGACCATACTGGCGCAGTCAAATTGAGGTGATGTGTTACTGGTCAGATAGCCACGCCACAACACAGTCACTGACCATCTTCACGGTAAGAAAAATAACAATCACAACATCAGAAGTCAAACATATCTTCACACACGAAAAATAAATTGAACATAGTCAAAATATGTAAAGCAATGATCATACACTGACGAGCCAGAATATTACGACCACCTGCTTAATCGCATGTTTGCCTGTCTCTGGAACGAAATAAATCACTCATTCTGCGGGACGTATGTGACTTTAGCTGTCTGTGCACAAGTCATGTAATTCGCGTAAATAACAGGCCGCTGATTTGCGTACGCGGTGATGACCCCCGATAGCGACCCAGATGGGTTCCATAGGATTTACATCAGGCGAATTTGGTCGCCCAGACATCAATGCCACTCAGACCCAGGAGCACGGTTCTGGCTCCGAGACACGTACAATTATAATTCTGGCAGATCACATCGCCGTCGGGGAAGGATGCAGGTGGTTCGCAGCTGTCAGCATGTCTTCGATTACTACCACAGATCCTATGCAAGCGCAGGAGAATGTCTCCCGTAGCATTATACTGATCCCGCGACCCTGCGTCCGTGGCGCGCTGCACTTTTCGAGCCACCGTATACCTCGATGACGGCGTTTGTGAAAACGACCATCCACCTAGTGTACCAAAAATGTGATTCGCCCGAAGAGCCGACACGTTTCCACTGATCGACGGTCGAATCCCCAACGTCCCCGTGCTCACTGCAATCGCAAATGTCGATGTCGTTGGATCAACATGTGGACACGCAGGAGCTCCATGTTCAACAATGTACGATGAAAGGTGTGCTCTGAAACTCTTGTGCGTGCACCAGCATTGTGCTCTTCCCCGCAGAGAAGCCACACATCACCATCTATCCTACTTTACAGAGCAGACAAGTCTCTGAACACGTTCTGTGAAGAGTAGAGTCGTGGACGTCCAATCATTCAGCGTCTATCGGTAGTTTCACTGTCCCCTTTGTCGAAGTAGCTTATCTTAATGGATTTCCCCATTTGCAGCACACGTCTTCGCTAGGGTGATCACCCGTCCGCGTCTGCTCCGCTTTTACACTTTTGTTACGGCGTCACGTGCTCACAACGCCACCAGCGGTATCCAACGTTGCGGAGGGCAGTGGTCACAGTGTTTTGGCTCATCATTGTAAGTGCCCAGTACTAAAGCAAAGTGGCTCTATCTAAGGCAAGTGATACCGTGGTAAGACCGAAATCGGTCGTAATAAATGAATGTGGCAAGAAAACATTATGTGTACTGCATTTTTCAAGTACATGTATTTTGTTAACTGTCGCCTGTAAAATAAAAAAATAAAAAATAAAAAAAAACTGTCTCTGCACAAGATAAAATTTTAAAATTTGACAAGAGGTTCGGTCTTCATTCATGAGGAAGATATAGTTTTGTTAGTCTTGTGAAATAGTATGAGTCTGTTCAAACGCCTTGCACTAACATAAACTTTCAAGTTTTATTTCAGTGATGATTTGCAAACAGCGGTAACTAAAAAATAAAATTGCTTTTAATAGATTCAACTATTGTCACTTAAGTTAGTTATTCGGCACATATACTGTCTTCTTATTTATCGGTATACATGTTAGATGTTTTATTTATTGGTATACATTTTACATGGTCCATCGATGTCTACTTCTTTACTTTCAAAAATCGCTGTGTATCAGATATATCATAAGCAGATGCTGTTAATGATAAACTACTCTACTTTCATCTCAAAGCAAAAAGTCTTTTCTTTCACGCCAGTATGGCCAGAAAAAGGCTAGGTGACATGGAAACAAATCTGAATGCAGATAAGAGATTTACAGTCAGAAATGCCAAAGAATGCCCTAGAAGGGGAAACACTAAGGTCTCTGCTAGATCATAATTTATGTACGCGCTTAATCGTCCACTAAATACGGAATTTGAGTACTAGTACTGACGCACGAAAGCGGCGTCTAAATAGAATAACCGACTGCAGTTCTTATAATGTCTACATAGAAGGACTAGTCGCTCGCTAACATTGGAATGATTGAGACTCTTGGAAATTTACTACATCCAAACGTGCCTCATATTCGTCAACAGATTACGAAAATAAATCAAAGACAAAAGAATAAAATTAAAATTTAAACCTATTCTGTAGCAGCGGCATATAGTATTATTTCATCAAACCTAATTGGGAGAGCAATGGCACAGTCGGCGACGGGCCGAAATGAGTCAACACAGATGATGACACGGACATACCACGCACTTCACGAACCTTGTGGAAGAGTATACCCGCCAGTGATATGATATGCTTTATTACACGATCTAGCCTTAGGCCATTTCCAAGTGTTACAAATGTCAAAAATCGTCTGACTTAAGTGGAAGACAAGTCATCGTTAATTTTTTCGTTTTTTGTTATGTGGGTGGGAGGAAGGGATGTCGGACTGGCAGCGGTAAAATCAACCCACTCTTCAGCCGGTAGACATCATTCACTAAATTAAATGCTAACCACAAAACAAGACACATATTTACCATAAATTCAATATGTAAAAAAAAAAAAGATGATGTAGAGTGGAGAAACAGTGATACAGTGATACAGTGATAAAAATGTGGACGCACAGCACAGTTACGAACTCCTGAAAAACGCTGGAATTACACTAAACACTTGAAAAACACTGAACACGACAGCAGAGGCAAGGATAATTAAAAGTAGTGGACTTTCGCTGAAACTGGAAAAGGACCTACTCTGGGATGGTTGACTGTTAATGAAAACGAAGATCGATATTTGGAGGATAGGAGAGTGGTGGTGACGAGGATTAAGGACTGGTAAGAGGTAGTGAAGACAGGGGCGACTGTGGAGGACAGGGAGAGAGGGGTAGCTGGTATTGGAATCTGTAAATCTGAAAGGAAAAGTTGATGCGGAGCGACAGAGAAGTGGAAAAAGAGGTGTGGTTTGGGTGGAGGACGAGGAGGGAGTCATCGGGGGGGTGAGGGCGCGGGGGTGGGGCGGGGACAGGTTGGTTGATTCGGAGGAAGCGACCAAACAGCGTGGTCATCGGTCCCACCGGATTAAGGAACAATGGGGAAGGAAGTCGGCCGTATCCTTTCAAAAGAACCATCCCGGCATTTGTCTGAAGCGATTTAGGGAAATTACGGAAATCCTTAATCAGGATGGCCGGACGCGGGATTGAACCGTCGTCCTCCCGAATGCGAGTTCAGTGTGCTAACCACTGCGCCACCTCGCTCGGTGACGGAGGCGGGGGAGGGGGGGCGGAGGGGGATAGGATGGTGTGGACTCAGAATTAGTGGGATAGGTGTATTTTGGGGCGTACTTCGTGGTCCGGAGGAGGGAGATGGTTGAAATTTCTTTGGAGAGGACGTGGACGGTGTGCAGGTAGAGGGTTGGTAGCATGTGTAGGTAGATGCGACACCACACTAGGACTGGAAAGGAGAGGAGACACAATAACATTGCTGGAGTGGAGTTTGCAGATGGTGCAGGTTATTCGGAGATGTTCAGTGTGGGTGAGGAGAGGTGGGAATTTGATGAGATCGTAAAGGATCCTTGTAGGGGAAGGTAAGCGGATGCGGGAAGCGATGCAGAAATCATGGCGTCCGAGTGTCTGGAGGGGGGTGTAGAACTTAGGTGGGGTGCAATCGTTAAAATATGTATCTTCGCCTATACAAACCTGATGTTTCGTAAGTAAAAGTGAGAACATTTTTGTGACATGTTAATTGGCTGGCGACCTGTATGACTTATTAACAGGATAAGGCTGAGAAATAAAAAGGATGACCAAATCACAGCTTTTGAGAACATTTTTGTGACATGTTAATTGGCTGGCGACCTGTATGACTTATTAACAGGATAAGGCTGAGAAATAAAAAGGATGACCAAATCACAGCTTTATCCTGTCAATAAGTCAGGCAAGTCGCCAGCCAATTAACATGTCACAAAAATGTTCTCGCTTTAGCTTATGAAACATCATGTTTGTACAATCGAAGACAAACATGCTTTAACGATGACTTGTGTTATACACAAGTCAGGTGACTTACGGCATTTGTAATATTTGAAGATGGTCTCAGGCTGAAATCTGGATCGTATAATAAAGCATGTCATACAGTCAAACGGCGGTAATAAGTTGCCGTAAGTTTTATATGACTGTGGCTCTACATGGAGGAAAAATCATTTTCTGGAAGGAATACAATCACTTGGCGTAACTGCTGAAATAAAATGCCTAGATTCGAAGTGTGTGACTTCCAGGCAGATACTGATCCTTCGCCATCTTTGGGGGATTGGAACGCGTTTGTGCTGCTAGGATCTGAAACCTAGTTCCCACAAAACGCAAGTACATCGCTTCTCGCCTCGATGCAGCAGTACGCGCGATGACTAGCAGATAAGCGTATCTTCCATTGTATCAGGAAAGCATTAGCAGTTCTGGTGCAACTACTAGGCGGGATGGGGATTGATAATTCATGGAAGATACTCCACTCCCACCCCCGACGTACACACAAAACTGACCACCACCGCTATCATACAAGAGGGTGCAGCGACACTGCAAACAATTGCTGTTAAAAAACAATGTATGATGCAACGAACATAGTACGAGAAAATACCAATGCCTTAGTGCCTAATACCGAGGCGTAGAACAAAACAAACTTCTCAGTGTGCTTAAATACCGGCTTAATGGGGGGGGGGGGGGGGGGCGCTACCCAGGAACTGCCTTGCTGATGCCTAGGGCAACGACTGAACAAACAGCCTCCACCATGCCCTAATAAAACAGCCAACTAGTGATACTGGTTTCTGTTCCTCCTATTCTGAAAACGTCTTTCTGACCATACAATTCTACCAAGTACACTCCTGGAAATTGAAATAAGAACACCGTGAATTCATTGTCCCAGGAAGGGGAAACTTTATTGACACATTCCTGGGGTCAGATACATCACATGATCACACTGACAGAACCACAGGCACATAGACACAGGCAACAGAGCATGCACAATGTCGGCACTAGTACAGTGTATATCCACCTTTCGCAGCAATGCAGGCTGCTATTCTCCCATGGAGACGATCGTAGAGATGCTGGATGTAGTCCTGTGGAACGGCTTGCCATGCCATTTCCACCTGGCGCCTCAGTTGGACCAGCGTTCGTGCCGGACGTGCAGACCGCGTGAGACGACGCTTCATCCAGTCCCAAACATGCTCAATGGGGGACAGATCCTGAGATCTTGCTGGCCAGGGTAGTTGACTTACACCTTCTAGAGCACGTTGGGTGGCACGGGATACATGCGGACGTGCATTGTCCTGTTGGAACAGCAAGTTCCCTTGCCGGTCTAGGAATGGTAGAACGATGGGTTCGATGACGGTTTGGATGTACCGTGCACTATTCAGTGTCCCCTCGACGATCACCAGTGGTGTACGGCCAGTGTAGGAGATCGCTCCCCACACCATGATGCCGGGTGTTGGCCCTGTGTGCCTCGGTCGTATGCAGTCCTGATTGTGGCGCTCACCTGCACGGCGCCAAACACGCATACGACCATCATTGGCACCAAGGCAGAAGCGACTCTCATCGCTGAAGACGACACGTCTCCATTCGTCCCTCCATTCACGCCTGTCGCGACACCACTGGAGGCGGGCTGCACGATGTTGGGGCGTGAGCGGAAGACGGCCTAACGGTGTGCGGGACCGTAGCCCAGCTTCATGGAGACGGTTGCGAATGGTCCTCGTCGATACCCCAGGAGCAACAGTATCCCTAATTTGCTGGGAAGTGGCGGTGCGGTCCCCTACGGCACTGCGTAGGATCCTACGGTCTTGGCGTGCATCCGTGCGTCGCTGCGGTCCGGTCCCAGGTCGACGGGCACGTGCACCTTCCGCCGACCACTGGCGACAACATCGATGTACTGTGGAGACCTCACGCCGCACGTGTTGAGCAATTCGGCGGTACGTCCACCCGGCCTCCCGCATGCCCACTATACGCCCTCGCTCAAAGTCCGTCAACTGCACATACGGTTCACGTCCACGCTGTCGCGGCATGCTACCAGTGTTAAAGACTGCGATGGAGCTCCGTATGCCACGGCAAACTGGCTGACACTGACGGCGGCGGTGCACAAATGCTGCGCAGCTAGCGCCATTCGACGGCCAACACCGCGGTTCCTGCTGTGTCCGCTGTGCCGTGCGTGTGATCATTGCTTGTACAGCCCTCTCGCAGTGTCCGGAGCAAGTATGGTGGGTCTGACACACCGGTGTCAATGTGTTCTTTTTTCCATTTCCAGGAGTGTATTTCTCCACTTCCGACGTCGAATGAACAGAAAACTCTCGCTCATTCATCATCCCTAACTGAGGATGAGGTAACGAGGCGAATTGTTTACCCTAGTATCAAATCTCAACATTTGGAGCTCATTATTGCCTCACGTGATTGCTACCCCTGTCCTGCATTATGTTTAGATTCACTCTACTACCTTGTTATAATGTAACCGAAAACATATCACATATTATTACATCTATCTGATCAGCCCTGGTCTGCAATTCATCCCTCCCATCATTATTTATGCCCTTCTTACTTAATACCTTCCAATTACTCAACTGGTTCATGTAATGGGTCACCCTTACCTGCAACCTTCTTAACTGTGCTCATAAAAGTATGTCACCTTCAAAAAACGTGACAACTAATTCAACTTCAGTCAGACCTGACTGTATGGTAGCGAGGTCTTTAATCGCGTCCTGCATTAGCCACAGTGGACCCTCCCGTCATCTGGTGAAGCTGTTGAGTTGACGCGGACAAAGCACCTGCAGAGATTTGCCTGTGAATGGAGGCTTCATACGCCAACTCGTCCTTATTCAGCCGACAGGTGTCTGGGACTTCCCTAGCTACAATTCCAGAAACACTACAACAAAAGACTGCAAGGACACACAAAAAGATATCAGAATCTTCATACTACCACTATCACCATGGCATATCAACTCACAACCACGCACTGCTACCAGTTGTGGCACAGGAGAACAGTGGGAGTAGACGCTTACCCAGTTGGTAGTCAGTTTTATTAAACAATGTGAGTCGTTAAATAATTCAGAGTGAATCAGCGAGAAAACACAAACCGAGAACTAACGCTTAGTTTATCAAATGATGTCGATGCCTAGCATAATAAAATAATATTCTACAAAGCTGTTGTCCTATGGAAATAATCAATTTTAGAAAAGTGGTACAGACACAAATGCGAAATCAGAAAGCCTTAATCTAATATACAACATCAAAATCAATATTTCGCCCTTCTGAGATGAAGACCTTACAATAAAGGAGACACTAATTATCACATAAAATAACAATGCACGTATCAACAGGCAAAGACAAGGACACACATAGCTCTTTTCGAGAACCTAGTCTTAATATGCACCCAGTCAAGACTGATAACCTTAAGCAAATCCCATACAAACCACACAAAGAAACCCAGTCTGCAGTAATACGTAAAAGGATGTACTTCATACAGCAAGGACGCAAAGAAAAACAACATCGATAACAGCCTAACTTAACCCAAAAAAAATCAATGAGATAAAGCGCTATTCTAGAAGTTCCAGCGCTATTCTATAAATTCCAGGCCAAACAGTGGTCATACCACGTTTCACCAACGAATAATTTTGGTTATTTTATTATGCTAGTGGAGGCTCAATGGCTTATACGGCTAGCTCTACAAGCCGCCATCCACTTGTCGTAATGGCAATCACACTTAGCTAGCAATTTCTCACTCCCAGCTGCGCCATGTCCCCTCTACGTATATGGCAAACACTCCTTGCTGTGCCAAGTGGAACAATGCCTCGTGTTGGCAGAAATCCTCACCCAGCATCGATCATCAATCAGCCCAAATGCCTTGCTGCTCTGCCACATGTCCAGCCCCATTTCACGGTGGCCTCTCTCCAGCTCCAACGTGCTGGCTGTTTCCACTTTTGCTGGCCGATTCCGAGTCCCTCTGCTTCACTGACACCTTCGCTGATACCTATTCCCCTTGGCGATAACGGCCGCCCGTCCTGCGTCTGTATGAAACCAACTGATACTTACACTTCTGGGCTGTCCACGCCGATACCCAAACAACCCCAGACGTTGCCCCACGCATGGCCCCAGCGACACACCGCAGTCTTGTCAGCCGCTACACACAGTGGCCCAACGCTGGTCGAAGGTGAAGCTGCATTTCCAGTTTCGTGTATGAGTCTGAGGTTCGTGCCGACGGCACACCACTTCTCACCTCCCCAAGGTGATGCAGTCGACGACTATCAGATACGCTCGCCTTCTGGCGCGTCAGGAAACATGAGCAGTGCCTTTGCAACTGCTTGGGGAAGACGGAAATTCGAGCGGGCCATGGAAATGCTAATTCACATCACACCGTGACCACTGAAGTCGTAAACTGACGATGTCGATGGGTCAACATGTGGGGTATAATGAATTCTACTCTGTTTTTGTAAATGATGAAAGTCTGTGAATGCAGCTTGCCGCTAACTTGGTGTAATGTTTTGTCTGTACAGAGGTGTATCTGTCGCCTTTATTACTCCTTCACTCTGACACATAAATCGGTACAATAAAGTCAGGGCTTCGTGGTTTATATGTAGGCTGATCCGTGAAAAGACAGACAAACAATTATGCTAATGGAGGATTCAGAGAAATTTTCTAGAATTTCATTCGCTCTCTCTCTCTGTCCTTTATCTGTGTACAGTTTAAATATATTATTTACGTGAAATCAGCCTAGTAGAATCTCTGGTGGAGCCCTTCGCCTTAATATTCAGCGGCTGGCTTGCTGGAAAAGATCTTTACATTTGTTATTATTATTAAGCGCTGCATTCAGTTGGGAAAATCGATCGTTTGAACAATTCGTTCAGTTTACGACAGATCTGCAATTTCAGATGTGGACGAAGCCTTTTTGGTCGATTTATAAAAACTAAGAGATTGCAGGCTCTCTTCGTCACAGCTGAAACTTCCCAATTAATTACAGGGCCCAGACAATCATCAACGATTCAGACAGAGAACTCATTCGTCATTCACTCTAGAATAAAATGGTCACAAACCTTATTTCTGAGGAAAATTGTATATTGAATCCATTTCCGTACATGTTCCGTTTTCTGTGTACTAGAAAAATACCTTGGCGTCGACGGGCTGTCGGCGCATATATTACTAAAAAATCTGATCAGATACTTTTTCAAAAGTAAATAATTGTCCAGCGAGCGAAGTTTGTGAGCTCAATTTTGATTCACCGAACACACTTCGCGAGCTATCTATTAGCGTGGATAACCCGGAAGTGATGATTGTCAGTCCTCCGACTGAAAAAGAATATTATGTTTGAGACAGACGAAGAAAAGAAATGTTGAAGACAGAAGAAATGAAGAGACAGGTACCGCGGCTGTATTGCTTTTACGTGCATCTAGGTGTTATGTTTGCTGTGCACAACCAAGGAAGATGATCTTTCATGAACTGTTGTCAGGGTCTACCCATTCGGGAACTTTCTTAAGCAGGGAAACCTTGGAAAACCTCTTAAGCCTAGACCCCCAGCCTACGGTACATAGAAGATAGGAAAGCCTATAGAAGAACAAAAATAATTTTGAAATTGATAAAAAAAAAAAAAAAAAACGTTTTACAATCTTGTTCCTAATACAATATCTTGCGGCGCTAAACTCCCCCGGGTCTTGCATGTCCCCGACGTCCACATTTGTAGTCGGTCTTCTACGCGGCCCCCTTTGTAGTTGATCTTCTACGCGGCCCACAATGGGAAGAGTAGAAAGAACAGGGATACTCGAATTTACATGCAACATTCATTCCAAAAGAATTAGCAATGACCAAGAGGGAAACTCTTCCTGTAAGAGAACTGGTTAGGTTGCACCGTCCAAGATTCTCCTTTTTGAAAGCAAAATCCTTATGGCTTCATGGATCCTTTTTGTTACGACGTACTTCAAGGAATTCAACCATTAACTAATGATGTTGCCAAAAGCATCATCCGATTTATTCTCGTTTGAATACTCCTTTTGACTTTGCCTCCCCACTTGTGCTTATAAGTCCAAAAGTTCTAACACATTTTCTATCACTGATTTGTTCTTCGTAATTTAAAGGATTCATGTAACTTACTATAGATTTTGGATTCAAATCATCGAATAATGGAAAGTGTAGTTCATTTGATACAAAGACATAATTCCTATTCCCTTGATAAGTCAAATAATTTAGCTATACTCAAAACTTTTTATTCTAAATACATATATTTCTTCGCTTGAGTGCTGAAATGTAAAAGTTATTACCATTGAGGAATGCGGATTCACTTCTTTCATTTACTCTCTGATTCATACGGCGTTCATCCATGCTCATATATGGAAATGGATTTTCCAAACAAAATTCCCAAACGAACACAAACCATTAAATTACTACTGAATCTATGAATATTACTTTCTTTAATCATTCATTAATAAATTAAAAACTCTTAACTTCTAATTATAACACCTATTCTTTTTAAAGTTCAACATGAATCAGTTTACCCTCGCGTTTGGTGCGAGTCTCTTACAAAGCATATCTGTGTCGTCTTTATCGATTTTAACTCTCGCGCCGACGTCAACTGTTTTGCGCGGGAAATTATCTTTGCGGCGTTAACCGTCACTCACGATTCACTACCACAACACATTCCTTCACACGTTTACACATGTAAGCGTTCACATGAGATTATATATGAATATTCACTCGGAACTTCTTTTGATTATTTAGCGTCATTTGCGGGAAACATTTCATTCTTCTTGAAGGTCAGTTAGATCCTTTATCATTCTTGATGACATTAGCAATGCTAAAGTCCTATGTTCACCCAAACCACAGGTGAAGCCTATCTCCACTATCTTCTTTACAACACTCGATAATAACTTAGTCACTATTTCTATACTCTATGTCACTGATTAACTATTTCAATTTAAAGGTTTCTATCACTACACACACAGTTTATTGTTATTTTTTTTTACGAGCGTTCATTTCTGTCACTCGGAACACCATTCCTCACTATCTTCTAATCTTCATTATATTTTTTTTCTAAGTCGTTATGAGAAAATAACCCTTTTATTTTGTTCGATTCCGAGTATGCTATTGGCACGACCAACAATGGGGAGCAGTATGGGCTTGTGGAGGGTTCGATCAAACCCCATTTCAACATGCGATCTATTTATTTTTGAACTTGAGCCTTTAACCTCCAGGGAACAGGATAGAAAGTTCTACAATACGTTTCGTGCGGCTTAACGTAGAGATGGCATATGTATCCCTTAATAACTCCTGGCCTTTGATCAAACACGTTTTCATACGCTAATAATAATTCTTTGAGCTGCTTCTTCTGATTTTCAATAATGCAGTCAGATTCATTTAACTTCTCATACACTAATTGACCGAAATCTCCTTTAACTTGGACCTCATTATTTACGTGCGGTTTAGAATTTTGTGCAGTCCTGATTACTTGCACACTGATCCCACTATTATATTTTCTGGTAAGGCTTTCCTTTTTCAACAAGTCCAACTCAATTTCTTGTTTATTTACATTTAACCAAATTTTTCCTGTTTTAAAATCTATTCTGCATCCGTATTGACGTAGGCTGTCGACTCCGATAATGCAGTCTACCACCAAATTTTTCACAACAAGGAATGTGCGTAATATTGCTACATTTCCGACTTCTACACTAAGTAGTGACTGCACTTTTACATTGGCCGATCTAGCCCCAACGGCGCCTATTATTCTACAATTTTGAACTGGAAAAATTGGTACTCGTCTTATATTTCTGATCTTGTTGAATAGAGCCTCCGAAATAACATTTGTGGTTGCAGCTGTGTCTAAAACCGCCACTGTAGGTACAGTCTCCAAAATGACTTGCACTTCGGCTACTGCCACCTGTTCCTTATCCTCATCTTGGGGTTCTAAGTCCTCGGTCAATTCATCTCCCAGTAATCGTCCATCATTATACGTTATCATGGGTACACATATCCTGTTGCCCCTCAACCAATTGTTGACCGCTCCTCCGGGGCACGAGTGGGTCCTTACAAGTTTGTTGGATTTTGATTCGCCTGGTGGTTGACATCGTCCGTCACTTCGGTAATTACCGGTTGATTCGTAGATGTCCGTCCCCACTGATGTTGGTTATTTGAGTTTATTCCTCCCGGTTGATTCCACTTTCTATTACTGTTATTGTTCCAGGCTTGCGGTCTGAAATTCCTTTCGTTCCCCCATACGGGATTGTATCTTTTCCCATTCCTGTTGTTCCTTGGATAGCCCCTCGCAAGACTATTGCCGGTATTATTATTGAGATTTTGAGGGGTTTCTCCACTGTTTATCGATCTCTGTGCGTTCCCTTGCCTATCATTTGGCGGAGGTTCTATCTCCCTATATTGGAATCTGTTGTTACGGGATTTCTGGTTGTTCTCTTCGATAATGTCTATATGATCTAACGTCGTGAGGAACGACTCCAAGTCTTTATCGTTACCGTAAATTAATTGATTCCGGATGCTGGTTGGCAGTCTTGCCTTAAGTATGTTTATTATGTCTGGCAAGGGCATAGGTCTGTCCCAATATCTAGTTTTATTTATATATTTCTCAAAATACTTCCTAAGGCTTCCTTTTGAAAAAGAGAAAGGCTCTGGATAGAGCACCTCCTTCCTTAGGCGTTCCTGTACCCCTTCTGACCAGAACTTTGCTAAAAACGCTTTCTCAAAATCTTCATATGTCGAGCAAACAGAAGTCATGTCCGAGGCCCAGATCGCCCCCGAACCTTGTATATACCCAGTAACGAAACTGATCTTCTGCCACTCCGACCAATTTCTGGGTAGCACTCCTCTAAAACTTCGGATAAAAACAATCGGATGGACCCCCCTTTTGTTAGTGTTAAAAATCTGGAATTGCCGATGCTTTATCATTTTTTCTTCGGCATGGCAAAGGCTTTCGTAATCTCCGTCAGATAAAACTTCACGCGAACATCTAGCTCGTGGCAATTTAATATTTGAGTTACTTACACAAGTCGGTATTGTGTTCGAATGTGCACTAACTGGCTCTATAGTCGCTGCTAACTTCTGCTGCTGGCCTGTATTCATTTGTTCTGAGCCTTGTTGTGAAACGCGTATCGACTCTGCTATCGTTTGTTTCCAATGCTCGAGATCAGCACCTAACTGCTGTCGCACTTCCTCAAGTCCTTTCGCAAACAAATTCTCTTCCTGTTTGCCACATAGACTCTGGAATGCTGCTTTAACATTTTGCTCAACGTTTTCACACATTAGCCTATTGTTTTCTAATGTGATTTCGGATAATTTACCCGTTAATACATTAATTTGGTGGTCTATAACGTCTTGACGTTCTGTCAGATGTTCCACACTTTCCTTTAGGTTCGTCTGCGTACGTGCCAATTCAGGAAGTTGCCCAATTGCACATGACATGGCATCTTGCTTTTGTACTAATTGCGGAACCATTTCCACCTGTTCGCGTACGGTATCTATCTTAATAGCCACATACTCCTTCATTTCTACACGTACGCGGTGAGTAGATTCCTCACATTGAGCTTTAACCAATTCTATTTGTGCAGTTAATTTTCGTTCCGTCTCTTCGGCCTGATCTTTAAGTTCCTTTGTCTTTGCCTCTATCCGCTGCTCTAATTCGAAAAAACTGTCGTGTAACTGCTGCTTAATCTCAGCTTTCAGATTTTCCTGCCCTTCCGTAACTGAGGCTAACTTCGTATTCAAATCATTTTGCCCCTCAGTAACTGAGGCTAACTTCGCATTCAAATCATTTTGCCCTTCATTAACTGAGGCGAACTTCGCGTTAATGTCGGTTTTCAAATTTTCCTGCCCCTCAGTAACTGAGGCTAACTTCGCATTAATGTCAATTTTCAGATTTTCTTGCCCTTCAGTAACTGAGGCTAGTTTCGCGTTAATGTCGATTTTCATATTATTCATGCTCTCGGTTATCATCTTCATCTGTCTCATGATAATTACTAATGGATCTAATCCATGTTGCATACTTGCTGTTACATCTCCAGCCGTGTCTACCGGGCGTTCTATTGCGCTATCTGTAGCGATCGGTTCTACAACACTTCTTACTACATCATTATTATCAGTGCTCACAGCTGAAGGCTGTTGCGTGTTGCTCTGCTCTGCTTGACTCATCTTAAACATTGCCCTAGTTAAAACCATATAAATGTTCTATCGTCAATATGTATATATCTCCCTTCACACAAGAATACTTCTGTGGCTACTTTCTTATAGTACTTATACAGGTAAATGCAACTAGGGCAGGTCAATCAACTACATCTGGCATGAACACAATTAGTAAATGTTCAAATCTACGTCTACTTCCTCAATACTAGCAAGCTTTAGTAAAAAGTTATAGATCTGGCCTTCTTTCTGCGCCCAGCGTGCTGTTTATATGTATAGATCCACTTAATTTGACTTTCTTATGGTACTTATACTTTTGACTTTCTTATAGTCCTTATACTATAGTAGTTATACAGGTAAATGCAACTAGGGCAGGTCAATCAACTACATATGGCATGAACACAATTAGTAAATGTTCAAATCTAGATCTGGCCTTCTTTCTGCGCCCAGCGTGCTGTTTATATGTATAGATCCACTTAATTTGACTGCGAGTATTTCTTCTCTTTTCCAAGTCAAGTTGTTTCGTCGTAGTTCACATGAAACAGAGAACAAAATTATTTTAACAACGTCCAAAAACGTGTCCTGTCACGGATTGGCCATTATAATGAATTCTACTCTGTTTTTGTAAATGATGAAAGTCTGTGAATGCAGCTTGCCGCTAACTTGGTGTAATGTTTTGTCTGTACAGAGGTGTATCTGTCGCCTTTATTACTCCTTCACTCTGACACATAAATCGGTACAATAAAGTCAGGGCTTCGTGGTTTATATGTAGGCTGATCCGTGAAAAGACAGACAAACAATTATGCTAATGGAGGATTCAGAGAAATTTTCTAGAATTTCATTCGCTCTCTCTCTCTGTCCTTTATCTGTGTACAGTTTAAATATATTATTTACGTGAAATCAGCCTAGTAGAATCTCTGGTGGAGCCCTTCGCCTTAATATTCAGCGGCTGGCTTGCTGGAAAAGATCTTTACATTTGTTATTATTATTAAGCGCTGCATTCAGTTGGGAAAATCGATCGTTTGAACAATTCGTTCAGTTTACGACAGATCTGCAATTTCAGATGTGGACGAAGCCTTTTTGGTCGATTTATAAAAACTAAGAGATTGCAGGCTCTCTTCGTCACAGCTGAAACTTCCCAATTAATTACAGGGCCCAGACAATCATCAACGATTCAGACAGAGAACTCATTCGTCATTCACTCTAGAATAAAATGGTCACAAACCTTATTTCTGAGGAAAATTGTATATTGAATCCATTTCCGTACATGTTCCGTTTTCTGTGGATTTCAAGTCTCGTGAATTTGCTTTTACAGGTTTCTTTCTCTTCACCTATCACGCTAGCGGCACAAAAGTTCCTAGCTCGCTTTAGCGCGAAGAAGAGTAAAAATGTCCCTTTAGCAATCCGACAATCTTCCAACCGATACTTCCGAAGCTGTCACCCTTCTCCCTCTATAATAACCATGGAGCATACATTTCTGTACCTCTGTTATTCCAAAGAATAAACGTACTAGAAAAATACCTTGGCGTCGACGAGCTGTCGGCGCATATATTACTAAAAAATCTTATCAGATACTTTTTCAAAAGTAAATAATTGTGGATGATTTGATTAACCCTTATTAATTATTGCGTGGTGGAGGGTAATTTTCCGTGGGGAGATTACAGGGGGTCGTCCCCAAGTTCAACACTGAGCCCTGAACTGTGTGCTCTGAAACACTTTTACCTGTACCATCGTTGTATTCTGTCGTCAAATCTGCCACTCATCGCCACCTATCCTGTTTTACGGAGTGGCCAAGCCTCCGACTCTGCGTTCTGCGGTGAGGTGTGGACCTTGCCGCGCACTCGAGGTTTCGCTGTCCTTCATCCCCATTTCCGTAGATGTTCACGACAGTGGCACACGGACAGCAGACTAGTTTCGCCGTTCCCAAGATGCTTGTTCCCGGATGCTGGGCCTTTTCAACCCACTCTTTGTCAAAGTCGGTTATGTCAGATGATTACCTCGTTCGCTGCCGTATCGTCGCTAGAACGATTTTCCATTCGTGTTCCGCTTATACACATGCTTCATCGTTTCATGTGCTCACGCTGCCCCCAGACGCATTCAGTTGCGTGGTTAACAGTGGTCATAATATTTCGGCTCGTCAGTGTATAGAAGAGCAGTTAAGACAGCCCCATCAACCAACTTCTGAAGGTGCATTTAGTCAGTTTGCCATAAGCAACACACACAATACATTCGTCACTCGAGTTAGTAAACCTAATGCATTCTTATCTCCTGTAAATGTAAATGCAGAAGTACAAACATCAAACATCAACGCACACTCCGCTGCAGAATGAAAATTTCATTCTTTCACAATTTTTTGTGGATGATTCCAAGGCCCAGCAAACGGCATGGGGTTTCTCGCAAAACACCAGAATGGGAAAGATGCTTAACAAATTAAAAAGAAAAACGCAAGACTCTACAGAAAAGCATAATTAGGGCAAAGATAAATACAATCTAGGCCGGCCGGAGTGGCCGAGCGGTTCTAGGTGCTACAGTCTGGAACCGCGCGGCCGCAGCGGTCGCAGGTTCGAATCCTGCCTCGGGCATGGATGTGTGCGTTGTCCTTAGGTTAGTTAGGTTTAAGTAGTTCTAAGTTAGGTTTAAGTAGTTCTAAGTTCTAGGGTACTGATGACCTCAGAAGGTAAGTCCCATAGTGCTCAGAGCCATTTGAACCAATACAATCTACAGGAAAATTCGCTCTTTAGCAAAATTAAAGAGACCTCTCAAGAAGACAGAAGCAACTGTGTAAATATCAAGAGCTCAGATAGAAAGCCAGTACTGAGCAAACAAGGTGAAGTTGAAAGGTAGAAGGAATCTGTAGAAGGGGTGTACAAGGGAAACGAACTTCACGACAGGTGCTCAAAGGTGTGACTGTTACCGCACTATCACATTAATAAGTCATGTCTACAAAATATTGACACGAATTATTTACAGAAGAGTTGAAAAACCCATACAATCCAACCTTGGGGGTGAACAGTTTGGGTTCCACAGAAATGTAGGCACGCACGGAGCCATACTAATACTACGAATTATCTTAAAAGATAGGTTAAAGAAACAAAAACCTGCGTTTATAACATTTGCATAGTTAGAGCTCTCTACAACTCTTATAGAAACCATACTGCAGTTATAAGAGTCAAAGGACATGAAAGAGAAGCAGTGGGTGAGACAAGACTATAGCCTTTCCCCTAACTTATTTTCTTTTCTTGTGGAAGCAGTAAAAGAAATCAAGAGGTAATCTGAAGGGGAAATTAAAATTCAGAGAAAAAAAATCAAGGAATAATTTGGAGAAGGAATTAAAGCTCAGGGAAAAATAAGCAAAAACTTTGAGATTTGCTGACAACATTCTAATCCTGACAGAAACAGTAAAGGACCTGGAAGAACAGTCGAATAGAATGACTAGTGTAACTCTTCAGGCTTTCCCGGCGATCTAATGACATCTTGGGTTGTCGGGTGTTCTGCCGGATATCAGCGTCGTACTTGCACGATATTTCGGTCACGTAGCTCGTAACCTTCATCAGGTGCGACCTCAGACTGCTCCTCCAGTGGACCTGGTCCAGTATTAATGCCTGTGGCCTTCCCCCTCCACCAACGGCTGCAGGCGCTTCATCTGTGGTCCGCACCCATTCCCTGCGACCTGCTGGAGCGTTGCTGCTCCGTTTTCCGTCCGCCGCGGTTCTAGGTGTTCCCTCTGCGGTCCGCGCCTACCAGACCCGCTCCTGGGGGTTTCATCTACGGTCTGGGGTACCAAGCGTTCCCCCTGCGGTCCGCGCCCGCTCACCACGACCTGTTGCACTGCACTGCACTGTAAGTCTCTGGTTTCATCTACCAGGAGGGGGACAGGCTAAGCAGCGAAGCTGCTATTCCTGTGTGGACCTCAAGAACGATTGGGTGGCCTCTCGGTTAGGATTGGCCTATGTGAGCGGCCGCGCAGGGGCGGACGCTGCGTCAAAAGCGTCATAGGACCTGCGGAGTAAACTACTCCCGCAGCAGATCAGGCCAACGCGTGGTCGGCCTGCGGTGGACTTGGTGTCCCAGTCCGCGTATAAGACGACTGCCAGAGTGTTCTGCAGAAGCATAGAACACCCCGGCGGACTGCCTGATGCGATCCCGCAGTAACGGGACGCCAGCTTCCTCATGAAGCAGCCGCGTGGAGTAACGAGGCGGCTTGTGGAGTGCGAGTCGCAGTGCCCGATTCTGGACACGCTGGAGCATCGCAACGTGCGACGGTGCGGCATTGCCCCACACGACGGCGGCGTACTCGAGTACCGGCCGGACGAGGGCCAAGTACAAGGTCAGGCCGTGCCGAGGGGGGAGGGTGGATGTGGGGTTCAGCAGCGGGTAGAGCGCCCGGAGACGCCCAATCGCCCGCCCCCTGATGTCACGGATGTGCGGCAGCCAGGTGAGATGCCTGTCCAGCGTCACACCGAGGTATTGGCCGGCTGGTGACCACGGGATGGGGCCTCCCGAGATCGAGACAGGCCGCAGCGCAGGAGGCAGCCGTCTCCGAGTGAAGACGACCGCCTGGCTCTTGGCGGGGTTAAATTTGAGGCGCCACTTGGTGGACCACGCCCCCAGGACGTCGCACGCTAGTTGCAGCCGGCGGCACATCGCGACCACGTTCAGGCTGCGGGTGAACAACGCAGTGTCGTCGGCATAAAGAGCCAACTCCACGCGCGCCACCCGCGGTGCGTCAGCGGTGTACAAGGTGTACAGCAGGGGGCCAAGAACCGAACCCTGCGGTACACCCGCACGAATCGGCCGGTCGGTGGAGGTGCCGCCGGCGGCCCGGACGTGGAAGGTGCGGCCCGCGAGGTAGGACCGCAGCAGAAGGGCGTGGGACGTCGGGACCCCATATACAAGGAGCTTGTACACGAGGCCCTCGTGCCACACGCAGTCGAACGCTTTGGAGACGTCTAGGAGTACCGTCACAAGGTACTCCCGCGACTCCAGCGCCCGCATCGCCTGTTCCACCAGGCGTAAGAGCTGGTGCGTGGTCGAGTATCCCCGCCGGAATCCGAATTGCTCCGTTGGAAGGAGCCCTTCGGCAGTGACGTGGCGCCACAGCCGCTCCACGTACAGTCTCTCAAAGATCTTGGAGAGAGACGGGAGCAGGCTGATCGGCCGGTAGTGCTCCACCCGACGCGGATCCTTGCCGGCCTTGGGGATAGCCACCACTTCCGCGCGTTTCCACGCGGAAGGGAAGATCCTGGAGCGGAGAATGCAGTTGAATGTGTCTGCCAGTGGTTGATAGAGTGCCGGCGGCAATAACCGCAGGAGGCGGTTCGTGACACCATCGGAGCCACCCGCCTTCTTAGGGTTGAGGCGGCGGAGCTGGAGTCCAACCTCATCGGCTCACCACGACCTGTTGGAGCGTTGCCACACCGTTTATTGTCCGCTGCGACTCTGGATGTTCCTTCTGCGCTCCGCGCCCACCAGTCCCACTTCTGGGTGTTCCATCTTCGGTCACGGTTAATAAGATCGTCAGCAATTTTAATTTCTATTGATTCTCTTATAACACTGTCCCAAAATCTGGGTCTTTGTGCTAGAATCTTGGTATCCTCATACTTCATGGCATGATCTAGTTCTAGACAATGTTCAGCAATGGCTGACTTAGTCACCTGTCTTAATCTAGTGTGCCTCTGATGTTCTTTGCACCTGATCTCCACAGTTCTTGTCGTCTGGCCTATGTAGGACATGCCACATTGACAAGGTATATTGTAAATTCCTGGTTTTCGTAACCCCAAGTCGTCTTTGACACTCCCCTAGAAGACTAGTGCTCTCTTGAAGGAAACAGGGATGCCCGATAAGATCATGAGACAACTACAGGAAAAAGTGCCAGTGCCACCAAGACTGTATGGTCTGCCTAAAATACACAAGGAGGGCGTGCCCCTAAGTGCAATTGTCAGCAATATTGGGGCACCTACGTACACAACAGCCAAGTACTTGAAATGTCTCCTGTCTCCATATGTGGGCAAATGTATTCACCACATCCGCAACTCAGAAGATTTCCTGCAACGCCTCAAGCAACTGCACATCACAGATTCGGACATCATGGTTAGTTTTGATGTGGTATCGCTGTTCAACAGGGTCCCACTGAAGGACTCACTAGAACTGATTGCAGAGAAATTTGACGGTGCACTGATGGACCTGTTCAGTCATACACTGACATCCACGTATTTCCTGTACAGAAACCAATATTATGAGCAAACTGAAGGTGTAGCTATAGGCAGTCCACTGTCCCCTGTGGTTGCCAACATGTTTAGGGGGAGTCTTGAGGAGAGGGCATTGGAGACAGCCACATTTAAACCCACATGCTTCTTTAGGTATGTGGATGACACCTTAGTGATCTGGCCACATGGGATGGACAGGCTCAATGAGTTTCTTGAACATCTTAACTCATGCCACCCTAATATCAAGTTCACCATGGAACTGGAGAAGAATGGCCAGCTGCCATTTCTGGATGTACTAGTCCAGAGGAAGGCAGATGGATCAGTTGGCCACAGTGTGTACCGAAAACCAACACAAACTGATTTATATCTGCAGGCCAGCAGCTGTCACCACCCTGCACAGAAGAATGGGGTTCTGAAGACTTTGGTCCACAGAGCACGTGCCCTGTCAGACCAAGAGAATATACCTATAGAGATAGAACGTCTCAAAACAGTTTTCTCCAAGAATGGATACACGGGCAGACAAATTGAGAGGGCACTCCAACCAGCCACTATACCACAGGTTCCTGAAAAAGACCAAGATGAAGGAAAGAAGGTGGTATATCTGCCTTATGCTGGCTCTATTTCTGAAAGAATCAGTAGGATCCTCCGTAAACATAATATCAAGTGTGTTTCCTGTCCTTCCAACAAGATCGGGGGACTAAAAAAATGGCTCTGAGCACTATGGGACTCAACTGCTGTGGTCATAAGTCCCCTAGAACTTAGAACTACTTAAACCTAACTAACCTAAGGACAGCACACAACACCCAGCCATCACGAGGCAGAGAAAATCCCTGACCCCGCCGGGAATCGAACCCGGGAACCCGGGCGTGGGAAGCGAGAACGCTACCGCACGACCACGAGATGCGGGCATCGGGGGACTGCTGGGGAGTGTCAAAGACGACCTGGGGTTACGAAAACCAGGGATTTACAATATACCTTGTCAATGTGGCATGTCCTACATTGGCCAGACGACAAGAACTGTGGAGATCAGGTGCAAATAACATCAGAGGCACACTAGATTAAGACAGGTGACTAAGTCAGCCATTGCTGAACACTGTCCAGAACTATATCATGCCATGAAGTATGAGGATACCAAGATTCTAGCACGAACACCCAGATTTTGGGACAGTGTTATAAGAGAATCGATAGAAATTAAAATGGCTGACGATCTTATGAACCGTGACACAGGGTACCAGCTAAGCAGAGCCTGGGATCCGGCTCTGGAATTGTTAAAGGAGCAACGGGGCCAGCTGCAACACTACACAAACAGAAGAACCAGAGACATGGAGATGGAAAACGAGCCCCTGACGGACTGCCAGGCGCACCAGACCGAAGATGGATCACCCAGAAGTGGGACTGGTGGGCGCGTACGCAGAGGGAACATCCAGAGCCGCAGCGGACGAAAAACGGAGCGGCAACGCTCCATCAGGTCGTGGTGAGCGGGCGCGGACCGCAGGGGGAACGCTTGGTACCCCAGACCGTAGATGAAACCCCCAGGAGCACGCACTCGAGTGAGCTATGCAGTGCAAGCAGGACCGCGCTACTCAAGCGAAGGGTGTGGCGGATCGCCGCCAGGCGGGACGTGCTCGGGCGACCGAGTCCGCTCCGTCTGCGGCCCCATCGGCCCCCCACGTGCGACGACGCAGAAACCGACAATGGACCACGAGACGGCATATTCTAGGGAAACAGGCCCGCTTACAGCGGCGAAATTGTACGTCATCCTGCACCGAATGTCACGGGATACTGATTACCGGGAACGAGCAGCCGACGAGCGAGCTCTCCACTTGTTCCACCAGTACCTCAAGTCACTCGGTTGCGTGGTCAATGAAGAGGAACGAGTACCGTCGGGAGCGCTGACAGGCGTGTTGAATACAGACGACACTGTCCTGCCAGCGGCGGCCCCGATGAGTGTTGCGCCACCAGTCCCAGTTACAGAAGAAACTGGTGCACTGCTGGCTGCCACTCCGGTCTCTTCCAGTGAAGAGGCCACAGATATACCGGAAACTGTACCGCCAGGCGTGACGAGAGAAGACGGCACCGTCCTGCCACGTGATGACACTATCATAGAGGCCAACCTTGGCGACCTGCTCGAGGCGGAAGCCACGGCAACACCGCAGCCCTCCAGGAAGAGGCCGGCAGCAATAGAGGAGGACGACTCCTCCACATTCTCTCAGTCTGTTTGCAGGAGAAGCCAAAAGCAGAATATGGCAGACGACCCTGCCCCCACTGAGGCAGACCAGACACCAGACGATGGGTTCACCGTCCCAAAGCGGCGACACACTGCTCGGGCCAAACGGCTCCAGACAGTGCAGCCGCTCCCGACGACGAACTCATTCATCGACGTCGACGAGCCAGAGGCCATGGAGGCCACTGAGCCACCCAAGAGGCGGGCACCCACCCCACCACCGATAACTGTCTCATGGACGGACACTTACAAGTCCTTACTTGATAAATATGAGACAGTTGCGTCCGCTGCCAAGGTCAAATGTGTCGGGCGAGACGTATACCGGGTTTCGACCGCCACCATGGATGACTACCGAGCAGCCATGAAGATCATTGAGGCCGACAAGCTACACTGCTTTACGCATAATGCAGAGCCCGTGAAGCAGCTGAAGGTGGTCTTCCGCCGCCTCCCGCTGAAAATGGAGCCCTCGCACCTCAAAGAAGAACTGGCGGGGCTGGGCTACATGACCAGCTCCGTGACCATCATGAAATCGCCCAGGACGAGGCGAGACATGCCTATTTTCCTAGTTGTCCTCCCAGACAACTTCGAAAACCGAAAAATCTTCCAGCTGCAGATGGTGACCCGGATTGGGGTGGAAGTGGAGCCGCTCAAGGCCAAGGGGAGGCGTGCCCAGTGCTTCTCCTGCCAGGGCCTTGACCACGTGGCTCGCTACTGCTCCATGCCGGCCCGCTGTGTCAAGTGCGCCGACTCCCACCAGAGTCGGGACTGCACGAAGAAGAGAGAGTAGGCGCCAAAGTGCTGCAACTGTAGCGAGCCACATGTGGCGAGCTACAGAGGCTGCGCTGCATTCCGACGCCGCCCACGGCAGAACGGACGATCAGCACCTGCCAGGAAGGTGCAACCTGGCACCAGCTACGCCTCCGCCACCAAGGGGGAGTCCGCTGACGTCACTACGCAACGACAAGTGGCTTCCTGCCACTTCCGCAACGGGACTCGAACGCGACCGCACCATCCACCGCGCCTGGCTCGTCAGCCCCACAGGCTGACTCCCAGGCCGACCACCACAAGGACGGACGACGCACTGCCCGTCCACTGAACACTCCCGCGCCGCAGGCTGCTGGGCGCGCGGTCCAGCGAACGGACGCGACGGCGACGCCGCGCCCGGCCGCCCCCGCGCCCGCCGCTGCGGCTGCACCCGCACCATCAACAGGACCAGGAGCCGCAGACCGGGGAGCCCTTCTGGGCTCTCTCTCTGCCCTGCTCCAACAACTGCCCGTGCTAGTCACGGCAGTCACGGAGGCCCTCCAGGCTGCTACCGTCACCATGAAGCCGCACCATGGATAATCCACTCATCCATGGACTGACCGTTTGCGGCTTCAACGCAAACAGCATGTTCCCCCAACAAGGTGAGTTTCGCCAGTTCATGCAGGACGAGGCCATTGACCTCTGCCTGGTCGGCGAAACTCACCTTAAACCTGGGGTCCACGTGCGTGTAGCAAACTATGTTTGCTACCGCAATGACAGGCCAACAGCCGGCGGTGGCACCGCCATCTATGTACGTGCATCACTCAGGCACCACCAGGTGCAACTTCCGGACCTGGCAACCCTGGAAGCCACTGGGGTGACGGTCACCACGACAGCCGGGCAGATCACGTTCGTGGCAGTATACAGGCCACCGCGCGGTCACCTCCAGGAGGCGGACGTCGACGCGCTGCTGGCAGTTGGGGGGAGGGTGTTCATTGCGGGTGACTTCAATGCGAAGCACCCGGAATGGAACTCCCGCCTCACGAATGTCAGTGGCCGCCGACTTTCCCGCGCTGCCGCGAGGAACGGCGCCCTGATCCTGGGCCCACAGGAGCCCACAATCTACCCAGCCAGGGGACGGCCGGACGTGCTCGATGTCGCAGTCATAAAAGGCATCGGGCACCACACGACCGCCTCCACACGGTGTGCACTGTCGTCAGACCACCTGCCGGTGGTCTTCGACATAGATGTCGCCAGAGCCACGCTGCCACCACGCCGACAGACTTACTGGCGCATGGACTGTGAGCGCTTCCAGGAGATAGTCCTGGAATCGATCGCGGACACACCCGATCCAGACGCAGTGGGCGCGGACGCCGCTCTGCGTGTCCTCTCCCGCCAGCTATTGCACGCAGCCGACGCAGCCACCCCCCCCCCCCTCCCCCAGCCACAGGGGCCCAGGGACTTCTCCCGCAACCTACCGCCTCCGATACGGGAAGCAATCAGGGAGAAGAACAGGCTGTTCCGGGAGTGGCAGCTCACCCGCCAACTCGCGACGAAGCGACGCCTCAACCGCATGCGGCGAGACATCAAAGCAGCGGCTGAGGTGCACAGGAACTGCGTGTGGTCGGCCTTCGTCGCCTGCCTCAACCCAGAGGACGGCAGCATCTGGCGCACGGTGAAGTCGTTCCTGCGCCGACGACAGCGCATACCACCAATACTGGTTGGGCAAGACGTCGTCTGCAGCCCAGACGGCAAAGCAGGTGTCCTGGCGGACCAATTCCAATCGTCATTTACCCCGGTGGACGACAATCTGGATGAAGACCACATCCAGCGGGTAGCCGAGTAACTCCCAGTGTTCCTGGAGGCAAGGGACGACGGGGACGACATCGAAGCCATCTCCGAGGCGGAGGTGGCCGCACAGCTGAAGGCGCTCAATACTAGGAAGGTCGGAGGCGCTGATGGGGTCACAAACCACCTGCTGAGGAACCTTCCAGCAGGGGCCCATCCGCTGCTGGCGGGTATCTTCAACCAGGTCCTTCGCTCGGGTGTCTACCCCTCTGAGTGGAAACATGCAGAGGTGGTGGCCATCCCCAAAGCGGACAAGGACCCGCGTGACGCTGCCAATTACAGACCCATCAGTCTGCTACCGGCCCTCTCCAAAGTGTTCGAGCGCCTCTAAGCCAGGCGCCTGCTTCGCCACGTGACAGCAGAAGGAGTGATACCGGATGAGCAGTTCGGCTTCCGGAGGGGTCACTCAACGGTCCATCAGCTGATGCGGCTGGTGGAAGAGGCCATGCGCGCCCTGGAGACGCGGGAATACCTTGGGGCTGTGTTACTCGACGTCTCTAGGGCATTCGACTCCGTGTGGCACGACGGCCTCGTGTACAACCTTTTTGTGCACGGGGTCCCGACGTCGCACGGGGTCCTACTCCGGTCGTATCAGGCCGACAGGACTTTCCACGTCCGCCTGGACGAGGGGACGTCCACGCACCGACCCATCCGTGCTGGAGTGCCGCAGGGGTCCGTTCTCGGCCCCCTGCTCTACTCCTTATTCACGGCCGACGCTCCGCGCGTGGCGCCGGTGAAGTTGGCACTCTACACCGACGACACGGCTCTATTCGTGCGGAGTATGAAGGCAGTCGAGATGCGCCGCCTGCTCCAGCGTGGATGTGAGGCCCTTGGTGCGTGGTCGACAAAGTGGCGCCTGAAACAGAATGCGGCGAAGAGCCAGGCAGTGGCGTTCACACGAAGACCACTGTCACCAGATCTTCCGCCAGTCACTGTCATAGGAAGCCCCGTCCCGTGGAGCAGGACTGGTCGCTACCTGGGAGTCATTCTCGATCAGAAGCTAACGTGGAAAGCCCACATCGAGGGCGTCAGGGGCAGAGCAATAGGGCGCCTACGCGTTCTGTACCCTCTGCTCAACCCGTCGTCTGCCTTGCCTCCCCACCACGGCACCACGCTGTACCTGGCGCTGGTTCGTCCAGTGCTGGAGTATGCGGCCGTGGTGTGGGGTAACGCAGCCGACACACACATCAACAAGCTACAGAGGGTGCAGAACAGGGCGCTCAAGCTCGCTCTGCGCCTACCGAGGCTCTATTCGACCGCTCGGCTACACCGCCAAACCGGCATCCCCTTCCTCCGCGACCGATTTTAACAATCGGCGCGGGTCTTTTATGAGCGGACTGTACAGTCCGACAATAGGCTCATTAGGGACTCGGGCCGTCCTATTCACCACAGGCCAACCACGCGTTGGCCTGACCTGTTACGAGACTAATATCTCGTGGCAGAGAGAGGACAACTCCACCCCAGAAAACACCTCAGGCCAATTCGCACCGTGAGGAAGCCACTCCACAGATACAGGATTATGCAGGAACAGCAGTATATGCTTAGCCTGCTCCCAACACGGGTCAGGGCAGACCCGTATGGACAAGTGACAGTGACAGTGACCCCCCCAGCCAGCGCAATGCGGTCGATGTTTGTCATTCGACCACAAAATGCACGGCTGCGTGGTCAAGCCCAAATGCCCACAGTGCAGCGGCGAACACCCGCTCTCAAGGTGTAACGCGCCTCCTCACAACACAAAATGCGCGAACTGCGGAGAGAGCCACTCGGCACTATCACTGAAATGCCAGAGCCGACCGAAAGAAGCAGTCAACACCTATGCACAAGCCGTCATAAAAACGATTGACGAACCTGCCCCACGCCCCCAAACAACAGCAGAACTGAAAGAAGAGGCGGTCATGAAGGAAGACTTCATTCGCACACTTACTACCGTCCTGCTCAACGTCTTCCAAGACAGGAAGCACGAAATTAAGACTGTCCTGCGCCAAACCATCAGACAACTCCTAAACAAAGATCTGGAAGTGACACAAAGCAACAACCGGGTCCACGTCACAATTACAGACACGACGTAAACAATTCCCCCCCCCCCCCCCCCTACAACGACAGAAGCACGATGGCGGGACTGACAGAGAATGACAGCGCAAACATCATGTTTGTGAATGTCCAAGGTCTGCGAAATAGAAAACACGCACTTATGCACAGCATGCATCAACACAAGATACACATCCTTGGCGTGGCCGAAACATGGCTACGCCCACAACAATACTGCAAACTAAGCAGATACACCTGCCATTCCAAAAACAGACCCGACGGCAGGGGGGGGGGGGGGATAGCTATATACACAGATAGCAACATCCCAGTTAAAGAGATGCCCCTCCCGCAACAATTACAGGATACGGAAGCTGTCGTGGTGCAAATCAGGACACAACAAAGATGCAAGCTGACTGTCGCATGTTTGTACAACCCACCCAGACACCCCATCCCACAAGACTTCTTGCAGTACTTGACGACGACCTACAACAAATTCATCCTGCTGACCGACCTGAACGCACGCCACACACAATTAGGCTGCACAGCAACGAACGACAATGGACGAGCACTCTTTGACATACTAACAACCGACCCGATATCCAGACTTGCACTCGACCAACCAACATTCATCGGACACCACGGCTCCTCCACCCCAGACCATATCCTCCATAGCCCGATCCTAACCAATAACCTATCCAACCCCTTCATAGGTGACCCCATAACCAGCGACCATCTCTCCATCATATTCGCCACAACCGCTATAAACCCACCACCGCCTCACCCCACACAACGCAACATCCGCCTTTACGCAAAAGCCGACTGGAGGAAATTCAGAACCATCATACAAGACGAACTAGCACTGCCAACTACCCTGACAGACAACGCCGACCTGGAACACCTAAACGAACGACTAGAAACCACCTTCACAACAGCAATAGACGAGGCAATCCCACAAAAGACAATAGAGAACTGGAGGCCCACCATTCCGGCGGAGGCGCTAGCGATCGTAAGGCGGAAAAGGCAACTACAGCGCGAAATTAGACGTACAAATAACCCAGACTTAAGACGACAGTGGAACCGACTAAACGCACAAGCGAAACGCATAATCTCCCAGCACAAACAAAAAGAGCGGGACGACACCTACCGCCAACTCAACTACAAAGAAGGCAGAAAATTTTGGAACAAATTCAAGACTCTGACTGGACAAAAGAAACCCCCAACCAGACACTAATAGTAGACAACGAACCAATCACAGACGCTAAAACACAAGCAGACACATTCCAGAACGCCCTCCGAATCATCCACTCCTTCCCAACAGACGCCAAGTTCGACAACGACTTCTACCAACACGTAGAGAACCAACTCCCTGACCTACTAACAAGTCCAACAGCAGAAACAGAAGACACCGCCGAACTGACCAAACCTATAACAGACGCTGAAATCACCAACGCAATACGGACCGGACGAAACTCAGCCCCAGGACAAAACAACATCAAACGTATCCACCTGCAGAACGCCCCCCTCCCTGCCTTAATCCCAATCCTCTCACTGATGTTCAACTACTGCCTAACGACAGAAACAATCCCGACTGCGTGGAAGACAAGTAAGACCATAATGATCCCCAAACCCGACAAACCACGAACGGACCCCCTCTCCTACCGACCTATCTCACTACTGGACGTTATAGGAAAAACTTATGAGCGTATACTGACCGACAGACTGCGAAAATATGTGGACAACAAACAACTACTCCCCCTACTCCAAGCCGGCTTCCGCACCAACCACTCCACCACAGACCCACTTCTGAAATTGACATGTGACATCACCCAGGGCTTCAACAGATCGCACTGTACGCTAGCCATATTCCTCGACATCGAGCGCGCCTTCGACCGTCTATGGCACAATGGGCTCCTGTTCAAACTGCTCAAACTCGGCATCCCACCGAAACTCGTACGCCTAATAAAAACTCAAATCACAGGACGACACAGCAGAGTACATGTGCAAGAAGCCACCTCTGAACCATTCACCCCAGAGGCAGGAATCCCGCAAGGTGCAATATCATCCCCACTACGGTACTCGCTATACACACACGACATACCGACCCCAACAGACCAACACGAAAAAATCGCCCTATATGCAGATGACACTGCATATTGGTGCACAGGACTCAGAACAGACGTAATACAAAGAAAAGCAGCAAAATACCTGACCAAACTAGAGACATGGATGACTAAATGGAGAACCCGACCCAGCCCGGCTAAAACACAACTAGTCCTATTCCAACACCGCAACCTGACGAAAAAACGACAGCAAAAACAAGAAGACATAACACTCCGACTATGGAACGAACCCCTACAACTGACTGACAAGGCGAGATACCTCGGTGTCTACCTAGACAAACACCTCAACTACCAAGCCCACCTGCAATACCTGCTCAACAAAACGAGGAAACGACAGCAATTAATCCGACAAGTACAAGGACGACTGTATGGCTGCTCCACCAGGACAGCCATACACACATACAAGACATACATACGACCAATATACGAATACGCCGCTGCACCACTAGGCGGAATACCAAAGACAGTAGCAAACAGACTGTACTCGACAGAACGCCGACTACTACGCAGCATAGCAAAACTGCCATGCCGCACCCCTAGCGACGAAGTATACGAGGCGACAGAAATAACCCCTCTGCAAACAAGACTGACAAAACTCAGAGCAAGATACGGCTCACACATCCTACACAAACGACCCGACATGGAAGACATTCTGACGACCAAGCCACGCACAGCAAGACGCCCAAAAAAGAAATACATTTACCCGGCGCGTACAGTAGCACAGAATACAACAACTGAGTTCCCCGACTTAGCACCCACAATGACACAACTGACAGGAGGCGAAACCACCCCACCCCACCTAGACAAAAGACAATAGCTCAGCACAAATGGCCTAGTGCACCACGATAGCCCCTCCCACTCAACTCACAACACACCCCATAGAACAAAACACAATAACATTAAGGAAATCATAGACAAGATAAGAACTATTGTTAACAAAAAAAACCAGATCCAAGTACCACCAAAGGGGAAGGAGAATATGTAAAACTAGAATAAGGCAAAAAACATTGTAGCAACCAGCTCCAAGTACTACAAAATAGGAAAGGAGAACCTGTAAACATTAGTATTAAGATTAGTCTAAGCTAGAATATATCATCCAAAACAACATACCCCATCACATTGAAGTATTACAGAGGAAAAAAAAAAAGTGTGAGCGCTGTTAAAAAAAATCCCCCATTAAAATAATGTGTCACTTCCAGTTATAAACTAATTTCGATTAAGTAAACAACTAGTTTTATTAAGTTAGTTATATTGTTAAACATGTTCAGTTAATACGTAACAAAGTCAATCAATATTCTATCACATTATATACACCAAAAAAAACGTAAAATCAAAGATACCCAACATAAGATAATAGCATGTAATCAGATATATAAGAAAAATGGAAATAAATAAAATAAAAATGTACCCTATGGCTGATAAAGGGCAAACAGACAAGCCCTAAAACAGCCCGCCTTCTCCCCTTAGGAGAAGGAATGAAAAGTGCTAAAAAAAAAAAAAACACTCGAGGAGCAGTCTCAGGTCGCACCTGATGAAGGTTACGAGCTACGTGACCGAAATATCGTGCAAGTACGACGCTGATATCCGGCAGAACACCCGACAACCCAAGATGTCAGAATGACTAGTGTCTTGAAAAGAGGGTACAAGATGAACGTCAATAAAAGGGTAATGGAATGCAACCAGTTAAATCAGGTAATGCTGAGGTAATTAAATTAGGATACGAAACACTAGAAGTAGTAGAATTTTCTTATTTTAGCGGCAATATAACTGCTGATAGCTGAAATAGAGAGGATATAAAATGCAGACTGGCAACAGTACGAAAAGAATTTCTGAAAAAGAGGATTTTTTTGTATCTAAAATAAATTTAGAAGTTACCAGTCTTTTCTGAAAGTATTTATCTGGAGTATGACTTCTGTGGAAGTGAAACAGTCGACAGTAAATAATTCAAACAAGAATAGAGTCAAACCTCTTGAAATATGGTGCTACAGAAGAAAGCCTAAGTGTAAAAGGATAGATCACATAACCAATAAGAAGGTACTGAATCGGACTGGGGAAAAGAGAATTTGTGGCGCATTGATTTGATTTGGTTCGATTAGCGCAGAGGGACAAAAACAAGAGTGAAATTACAATGAAATCCAAACAATTAGCTGCTTACAGGCGTTGATAAATGTCAACGGGGACAGTTGAATATGTGTGCGCCGACCGGGATCTCCTGCTTACATGGCAGGCACTATATCCAACTGACCCATCGAGGACACAGTGGATAGTGTGACTGCAGGGACTTGTCTCTAGCACGTTCCCCGCGAGACCCACATTTCCAAATTACTGTCCACAGACTATATTTGTAGTGCCCCTGCCCAGTCGAGGCAGTCAATCTACCGATTCCCGTAAGAAATGGTTCAAATGGCTCTGAGCACTATGGGACTTAACTTCTGAGGTCACCAGTCCCTTAGAACTTAGAACTACTTAAACCTAACTAACATAAGGACATCACACACATCCATGCCCGAGGCAGGATTCGAACCTGCCACCGTAGCAGTTGCGCGGTTCCAGACTATAGCGCCTAGAACTGCTCGGCCACCGCTACCGGCGATTCCCGTAAGAGTTTGAGCAATGTGAGTGCATCCTCACTGATGAAGATTATTGACCGGTAAGCCTTATCTATGTGAAGATGTCAGCTGTTCTCTAGGACATGTCCGAAATAACAGATAGCATCTTTACATAACAAGAGTGGTCTTAGGCCACTGTTGCCCGCACCGAAACTGAGTTTATTGTGCCGTTTCGTTCCCTGTGGTTCTAGTCAAACCAATCGGTGCCCTTAAGAGTAGTAGGAGACTCTTTACTGGATGTTTATTATACACGATTTCTTCAGGACTTAATGCCCCGACTATTGTGCGTCTTTTGATATCCAATGCTTCGCATTTTACGATTAGGTATGGTGTGGTTTCATACTCCTCGCCACGTACACTTAGGGGCTTCTTCTGCTTCTACATTTATCATTTGTAGATGTTTCTTGAAGTTCCCATGGCCAGTCGTAAGTCTTACCGTGAGTTTAATCTCTCTCCTCTCCAAGTCCAGGACCACAGAACTTCTCATGAAACATGGCTTGGGCATCATTAGCTTGCCACTATTTTGTTTTTGGGTCAAAGTCCAATATTCTACGTGCTGCCTCCTGACCCAGCTACACAGTTTTGGTTTTACCATCGCCTTTTTTGATGGTTACAACAGGTTCTGGTTCAATAAATGGATCACCTATCCTGGCCAACATATCAGGTTGTTCATTGGCACTAACTCCTGAGTGACCCACAGAATGATTACGCTGTTGCTTTCACCTAGCCTCACAAGGGCTTCATGGCATTCTACAACAATCTTTGATCTCGTTACAGGGGCTGATAGAGATTTCCGGAAGGCACTATCGCGCAAGTGTAGAGAACAAATATTTGAGGCTGACTTCAGAACGATTCTACTGCCACCAACGTACATTTCGCGTAAGGACCATGAAGATAAGATGTGAGAAATTTCGTATGGAGGCTTTTAGACGGTCGTTTTTCCTTCGCTCTATTTACGAGTGGAACAGAAGAGGAAATGATTGGTAGTGGTACAAGATACCCTCCGCCATGCATCGTACGTTGGTTTGGGAAGAGTATATGTAGATGCGGATGTAAACTTCCATAGGAAATGGGGGGAAATGAGTCCTGAGGAGCACACACGCTCTCCTTGTACACCCATTATCCTCCTTCCTTAGAGTATACCGTGGCACCCAAGACATTAGGCGCCGACGGCAGCCCGCACAACTTCAAAGTCGTTTGGGTTGCCGCGAGCTACGCCCCAAAGAAACAGACCCCGCAGGGACTCTGAACGTCGGAACACCGCGACCGGACCAGCAGGTGGCGACAACGGCGTTCCAGCCAGGCCACCAGGCGACGTGCAAGTGGACGGCAGAGGGGTCATGTGCAGAAAACAGGTCCGCATGTGTTATTCCCCTAAGCAGCTATTTAGGCTGGCGCACGAGGTCAGCAGAGCAGCTCTGTCGGAAATTCCTGGCAGCAGTCTTCCTAGATATACCAAGAGCGTTCGACTCAGTGTGGCACGACGGCCTCATGTATAAATTGTGTCACAAGCAAAATTACTGAAATCAGAACTGAATGGACGCATCTTCCACGTGCGAATACAGAATGGAGAATTGTCGCAATGCTGCATCTTAACTGGAGTCCCACAAGGGAGTGTACTTGGCCCTATCTTGTATACTCTCTACACTAGCAAGCTCCCCACAGCACCAAACATTCACACTGCACTCTATGCAGACGATACGGCTCTGCACACCAGGAGTAGAAGTGCAAGATACGTCCAACACAGACTGCAGAGAGCCACCAACAACATCTGCAACCGGGCAACGAAGTGACGCCTGGCTCTCAATGAAGCCAAGGCTCAAATCATTACATTCTGAAGGAGGAGGTTCCCCGAGCACCTTCCATGCATATAAGTTCGTGCCACCCTACTGCCCTAGCGACAAATTGCACTCTACCTAGAGATAACGCTAGATCGATACTTCACCCAAAACACGTCGGTAACATCCACAAGAAGGTCATGGGCAGACAGTAGAAACTCTAAATACTCCTCAGTCCCAGCTTCGTACTCCCATAAGAGTAAGGAATCACATTTTACCTCACACTGGTGTAGCCTGTCCTTGAATGCGCTACAGAGACAAGAAAACATAGAACAGCTACAACAAGTCCAGAACCGCGCTGAAGTGGTACCCTCTACCAGCTCCATGAGCTGACAGACATCACAAACCTTCTACAAGAAGATCCAAGGAGCAGCCATCCCACTCAAAGCCGACCTTGACAACCGTCAGCGTAGCATACGGTGGCCAGACTTTCTGAGAAGCTCAGAACACGGTGCAGACAACACCCACCTCTCCCAAGAATACCAACTATTCCAAGTCCACACCCTGAAAGCAAATACTCAGTTGCCTCATAAGTTAGTTCGTTTTTCGTTACAGTGCAGTCACGAAGAGCGATTGTAAACACGTCTCCCCGCAGCATTGCTGCGACACAATGGTTGCTGCCCGTCTACTTACACACTTCACACAAAAAGCTGTGCACAGTATGGCTAAATAAGGCGAGTCGGTTCTGTAAACGAATTATTTATTTCATGCGGTATGAACCATTGTTGTCGACAATATATTGTCATTTCTCTGGAAGCTTATAAACCCCATCCTTCCAAAATGTGGGCGTTTTCAGGTTGATGAACTCGTGAAGGTTCAGTCTGCAGTCCTCCAAGAACGCGAGGCGTTTGCATTCGGGAAGTTCTGCAGGGAACGGGATGAAAATCGGAAGGGACAGTGTGTGGTGAATACGGTGGTTGGGGTAACACATGCCACTCAAAAGAATGCTGCTTTTGACAGGTCACCAAAGAGGTATGTGGTCTAGCGTTGTCATGGTGAAAGACGACATGGTACCCCAAATTCGGTCGTTTCTCATCAATGGCTGCCTTGAGCGATACAACTGCGATTAGTATGTCTCCAAAGTGATAGTCTCGTTAGGAAGACGTTCGTAAGACAGGACGCATTTGCAATCCCACCAGACGCATAGCAGAAACTTTCTCGGATGCAGCCCTGGCTTAGGAAGCGATAGTGGTGGTTGCCCTGCCTTGCGCCACAATTCGTTTCATTTCTCAACTCCAGTTACCAGCAGTTCCAGAAAAGGAGCTTTCGGTTGTGTCACAATAAGGAGTCACAGATAGACACGCACCGAATCGAATTCGCTTCACTCAGTTCGTGAGGAACTCATTCGTCGAGAATATTTTCTTCAAGTTCCTGGCTACAGTAGCAAGAGCGACACCGAGCTCCAATGCCAACACCCGCGTTGTTATTCATTGGTTATTGACGATCATCTCGTTAAACCGTTCCACGCCCGTAACCATTGGCCCTCGAGATCGAGGTTTGTCTGTTAGGGAGAAATTCCCAGCTCGAAATCGACTGAACCACTTTTGACATGCTCGAGCCGTTACTGCATCGCCCCCGTATATACCACAAATCTTCTGCCAGCATTGTGAGGTGGTTTTCCCCTTGCGATAGTAAAACGGCATAAGATGTCGGAAATGTTCCTTCTTGCTTTTCACAGCTTGTAAACACACGTTCACGCCGTTCAATCCAACGCCAGGCACGAACACACACTGAAACATTCAATGGCTCGCCACGTTATCGACTTCTACATCGTAGTGGCGGTCAGGCTGTAAGGTGGCTATAATTTCGCACCTTACAAGCACTCATCTACATACTTTGCCATGATTTACAACCGGAATTAGGTATCATTTGATAGGTTGTACATCGTATATATGAATATTTAAAGAAGACTTACATTGTCATGTACACCTTGTAAGTAGTTGTTAACGCTTATTGCATGAAAGGTGATGGAGTGTCTTTATTATCAACACGGCGTAATGAAAGATTGCCTATACTAGTAGAGGTTGGAACGCCGGTGGAAATGAAACAGCAGGCGTAACTAAAGCCCTGGGTGGAAAAGCCCGCACAGGTGTGTTGGTCCTGCTTAACACAGGAAGTAGCCAATACGGACGGTCGGGGCACCTGAGCGCTGAAGCACAATACAGCGGTGTCCGGCAGGTTTAGTAGAAGGGCCGGAAGGATAACCGGATAATACTTCGAAACCTCTGAGAATCTTGGACACAGCATAGAGGAACGAGGAAGCGTTACTTCAGAAATCACGCAGGCTGGGTAATTTCCGAGGATTTTTACTCTGAGAAGCGTACCATTGTATGTATTCCTAATTAATGAGTATAGGTATTTCCTTGTAAACTTTCAACGCTGGACGACAAACGACTAATTTATGGTTGGTCGGGTTCAGAAGAATCCGTAGAGAGGGAGAATATTCCGTGTTGCGAACTTACACGATTCTGGACTTCGTTGGGAGTCGTCGTTGAGTATGCAGCGTTCAGTGATTGAGAGCACTTATTCTGCCTATACTCACGTTGAGATGTTGTCTGAATTCCGTTGTGGCTGGGAGTTCGCGTTTCTTGTATGTGGAACACAGAGAGGAAAAGACAGTATTAGATTATACTTGTCAGAGGATCGTCTTGTGCCGTCCTAGTGTTTGAATGAGTTTTTTAATTATTAGGCCTATAAAGCTAAACAGCCGTGATCACGTAAATTTTATGTCCACTGAGGTTGCACACCACTATAGATCGTCTTTGAAAGTAGTGTCTTCTAGTGTTTGGTACGTAGATGATGTCAGTCGTCTCGCGTTATTTATATTAGACTGCGTGGCCATAAAAAGGGGCAGATTTGGGCAATTGATCAATCATATTAGTTAGAAAATCCATTTGTATCTCTTTATGTCCATTGGACATTGATATATAAACATATGTAATACATAAAGCTATTTTACTCCACAGTGAATGTATAAGCGGAAACAGCATTTATCATTTGGTAGTTACTAGTTCCCTTAATCATTCATTTATTTTATCTTGTAATTTATATGTTAAAGTGCAAGAAGGAGGAGATAATCTCCATTAAGAGATCCTAAGATCTGCTTCAGGGGGTAGTCAGACAGGGCCAAATCTTCATTTTCGCGTTCCGTATTTTCTGTTGCGCACATTCATTTTACACCCGCCTGGAGTAGATCTTGGATATGGCTTACCCTGCCAGGATCCAGTTTTCTGATAGTAGTCATAAAGTGGTTTGAAACCTCAGAAATTTTCAAAAAATTTTTTTCCCATTTATAATGTTTAGGTGTTATTGATAGTGATTTTGCTCGCGTGTGTAGTTTGCAGTGGTAAAGTCTCGCGATAACATTAAAAATAATATTTGTATATTTTATTGTATTTCTTTTTAGATGAGTTGCGCTTCAGCCCGCTGGCTCCAATGTATTTTATATTTATGTTATGTCATTTGTCATTGTATTTTGTTTGTATTGTAACAACACTGCTCGTTCACGAGGTTGCCATTAGTTTAGCTTGTTTGTTGTAGATATTTTATGTTACATGCCCGTTACATAATAAATGTGAGTAGTGTAAATTGTGTGTACTTTTAAGAGAGGACTGTTATCAGGGATCACTCCATGATAACTAGGGCGAAAGAGCGCTTAGTAACACAAAAGATCACTAGTTGTAACAATATAGAAATGGCTGATACACGGGGTAGTCAAGAAGCCTATGGGATGAGAAAGAGTTTTAGTTTTGTTAGCAGCACAAGGCACGAGTGAGGGAAATACCGATCCAAGGGAACTTTTAGAGTATGATGTACACAGTCAAGCCCGTGGTGGTCAATCTGAAGATGAGGAACAGAGACACACTGAGGCAATCGTAAAGATACGGGACTATAATGTAGGGAGTCCAAGTGACCGCAGAACAACTAAGAATCGTGGTAGATCGCCGTCAGTGACATCGCCACTAGGCAACATATCAGGGGCGCGCGGTGATGACTTTTTTGAATACCAAGAAATAGAAAGGGAAAATGGAAGAAGATTAACTCAGAGTAGAAAAGAAAAAGTCACAATAGGAGAGAAGATTTAGATAACACAGGTGTGCTGGACATCCTTGTATACCTAAAAGCAACTGGAAGTGAAATGGGAAATGAGATTCGATAGGTCAGCTCTGAATTGGGAAGTGAAATAGGAAGTAAAATTCAAAAGGTCAACTCTGAATTGGCAAGCCAAATAGAAAAGGGGACTGATGAAGTACGCTCTGAAATGGGAAGTAAAATTCAAAACATTAGTGCTGAAATGGAAATTAAAATTCAAAACGTTAGTGTCGAGCTTCAGTAGATAAAACATAAAACGAGGAAAGTGAAAAATGAGGTAGTGACGCTGCGAACAAAACTAGAATGAGAGACTGCGGAAGTCAGAAGAACCGCGAACGAGGCGCGATTACTAGCGAGGGTCGCAACATTAGAGAAGACAGAAAATACGACAAAGATAGGTAGAGGTGCATTAACGAAGTTGAAGAGGTGCTTGAAACAAGTAGAAACAACGCAGCTGCAAAAGAGAGAACTGCGCCAAATAAGGAGCTCTCACAATTTAAACAAAACACAGGAAGCGAAATTAAACAATTATCTCAGGAATTCAGGTCGCAAAAATCGTATCTCAGAAAAGAAATAGTAGGCAATTTGGAAATAACAGAAACCGAAAGAGCCAGTTCAAACTCAGCGCGATCATGTCCAAGCCCAGACGATACTAGAATGTGCTCGAATGTAAGAGTTGCTTGCTTGACCGCAGCTCGTGGTCGTGCGGTAGCGTTCTCGCTTCCCGCGCCCGGGTTCCCGGGTTCGATTCCCGGCGGGGTCAGGGATTTTCTCTGCCTCGTGATGACTGGGTGTTGTGTGATGTCCTTAGGTTAGTTAGGTTTAAGTAGTTCTAAGTTCTAGGGGACTGATGACCATAGCTGTTAAGTCCCATAGTGCTCAGAGCCATTTGAACCATTTTTAAAAGTTGCTTGTCAACTCCAGCAACGTAATATCGCTAGAGATATGGCCCCCGCATCTACACAGGGCACAACTGGGTCGCAAATTGCGAATACGGAGAACAGCAATGAGATATTTCGTATGCATAATTGTTACCCGATAATGCGCACCATGGGACATTTTTCCAGTGATGAAAACGCGATAGGGAGCAGAAGAGAGGACGCCCAAGGTAACGGTAGACAGGAAACGTTAGCGGCAAGTGAGAATGTGGAAGGCCGAGCGGGAAGAAATTCTAATGAAATTTTCAATTTTAAGCATTTTATCTCTGTACGAAAATTCCAGCATTACAAAGACGAGGGTAATATTTTACACTCAAAAACTTTTATTGGACAATTTGTTTTATCGTTACCTCCCGACTAGCCTCTGATGTATGCTCACATGTCGAGGGAACATGGGTCGAATGCATGCGGAACATTGCAAAAACGTGCACGTCATACGAAGATTTCGTGACGCATTTTTAAACAAATATTGGCCCAACGGGACACAGGACAGGATCAAGCAGGAAATAATGATGAGCAAAGACTTGGAGAGTTCAGGGTTCCGTCGTCCGGTGAAGTATTTCGAAAACTTGACCAAGAAAAATCAGTATTTGGACGACCCATGAACACCGGCTGAGATTATAAGATTGTGTTACATGAAGTTACCAATTTCCTACGAGCAAACGCTCGTCGGCCGATGTGGAAGTGATGTAGAAGGATTCAAGGGTATCCTAAGAGAGTTGGAGTTCGTCTTCAACGAGCAGCAGACGCGAGAAAAACGTAAGCAGAAAGACGTGCAAAGTGAAAGAAGGGAGAACAACGGAGGGAATAATAGAGACCATAATTGGCCAAACAGTGTAAATCGGCCGCCTCACCTTATCATGGACCATAAATATCGTAGTGCGAACAATGTACAGTGGAAGAACTATGGCAGAGTATATAGGCAACAGAATGAACGCAGATGGGAGCCACAAAATAATGGCGCATCATGGAGCGACAATGGAGAAACTCGTCAACTGTCTGACCAAGGATGGGGTGGAATGAATAACAACATGAATCGGGAACAATCGATTGAAATTAGACCTCCTAACCCTGGAAGAGTACGCCAAAATGATATAGAAAGTGAGCAATGGCTAGGATAGACGACGGGCACTAATGAAAATGCGCACGTAAACCGTCTCGGTAGTAATAACGTAAATATTATAGAATATGAGGACAAGAGAGAGATATTACTTGAAGAAAAGAAAGCGTTCCCCAAACAGAAAATTGACCCGGTTTTAAAAGTACAAATTGGAGATATTATGGGTACTACTGTAACAGATAGTGTAAGCGAACTCTCAGTTATTTCAGATAGGCTGTTCGCTAAATGCAAGGATTCAGTTAATCCTCCGATGCTCACAGTACAAAAAACAAAGGTACAAGGTGCGTTAATTGAAAAGGATATGGAAATATGGCAACACACAAGTCTAGATTTTGAATGCCAAGGACACCATATGACTGCAAAACTGTTTAAAATGGTTCTAATGGCTATGATCATTGTGGGACTTAACATCTGAGGTCATCAGTCCCCTATAACTTAGAACTACTTAAACATAACTAACCTAAGGACATCACACACATCCAAGCCCGAGGCAGGATTCGAACCTGCGCCCGTAGCGGTCGCGGGGTTCCAGATTGAAGCGCCTAGAACCTCTAGGCCACACCGGCCGGCGCAAATTTGTTCATAATACCGAAACTAACATCTGATATAATAATCGGTGTAGATTTTCTTTCAGCGCAGAAAGCTACCATTGATCTAGGTAGAGGGAAGTTAACGTTAGGGAGAGGGAATACCAAAAAAATCAGATTTCATGAGAAGGCAATAAAAGCTCAAATTCCGGCGAGCTGTTTAAAGCTACAATTCACGGAACAACATACAGTTCAGGGGGTAGAGCGTAAAAAAATAATGAGAATAGAGCAGAGTTCAAGTCAGAACGTAAGCAGATTAATGAAATTAACGGTAAGATTGATTCGAAACTCGATAATCTGGAAAACATATATAATATGGACAGGAAAGGGTTGGAGATTGCACTCAAAAATAATGCAGAGATCTTCTTACCTAAAGCCGGATGCATTAAGGGGTATCAACATAAATCTGAAGCAAAGAAACATAGATCATTTCGGCTACCTCCTTATGCAATTCCATGGTCATACCGGGAAAGAGTCCTCGGTGAACTACGAAGAATGGTAGGACGAAGGCGTAATTTAGGCCGCGAGATCTGAGTATAATAGTCCACTACCCATAGTAGACAAAAAGGACGGTGGAATTCGACCGATATTAGACTCACACCAAATAAATACGATTAGTATGCCAGAGACTGATCGCCCTGAAAGGCTTGAGGAGCTCCTTCGAAGAGTTCGCGGAGTTTCGGTGTTTTCCTCACTTGATTTGCGATAGAGCTCGATCCTGACTGCCGAACATACACGGCCTTTATTGCCTTCGGAAGGTGTTTTTAATTCAAAAGGCTCCCTTTTGGATTGAATATACCTTCGGCTGCATTTATCAGGGGTTTCTGCAAAATGTTGACTGAGGAATTGAAAGAGAAGATCACGTGTTATGTAGACGATATATTGTTGTTGTTGTGGTCTTCAGTCATGAGACTGGTTTGATGCAGCTCTCCATGCTACTCTATCCTGTGCAAGCTTCTTCATCTCCCAGTACCTACTGCAACCTACATCCTTCTCAATCTGCTTAATGTATTCATCTCTTGGTCTCCCACTACGATTTTCCCCTCCACACTGCCATCCAATACTAAATCGGTGATCCCTTGATGCCTCAGAACATGTCCTACCTACCGATCCCATCTTCTAGTCAAGTTGTGCCACAAACTCCTCTTCTCCCCAATCCTATTCAATACCTCCTCATTAGTTATGTGATTTACCCATCTAATCTTCAGCATTCTCCTGTAACACCACATTTCGAAAGCTTCTATTCTCTTCTTGTCCAAACGATTTATCGTCCATGTTTCACTTCCATACATGGCTACACTTTCAGAAACGACTTCCTGACAATTACATCTATACTCGATGTTAACAAATTTCTCTTCTTCAGAAACGCTTTCCTTGCCGTTGCCAGTCTACATTTTATATCCTCTCTACTTCGACCATCATCAGTTATTTTGCTCCCCAAATAGCAAAACTCCTTTACTAGTTTAAGTGTCTCATTTCCTAATCCAATTCTCTCGGCATCACCCGACTTAATTCGACTACATTCCATTATCCTCGTTTTGCTTTTGTTGATGTTCATCTTATACCCTCCTTTCAAGACACTGTCCATTCCGTACAACTGCTCTTCCAAGTCCTTTGCTGTCTCTGACAGGATTACAATGTCATCGGCGAACCTCAAAGTTTTTATTTCTTCTCCATGGATTTTAATGCCTACTCCGAACTTTTCTTTTGTTCCCTTTACTGCTTGCTCAACATACAGATTGAATAGCATCGGGGGGAGGCTACAACCCTGTCTCACTCCCTTCCCAACCACTGCTTCCCTTTCATGTCCCTCGACTCTTATAACTTGCATCTGGTTTCTGTACAAATTGTAAATAGCCTTTCGCTCCCAGTATTTTACCCCTGCCACCTTCAGAATTTGAAAGAGAGTATTCCAGTCAACATTGTCAAAAGCTTTCTCTAAGTCTACAAATGCTAGAAACGTAGGTTTGCCTTTCCTTAATCTTTCTTCTAAGATAAGTCGTAGGGTCAGTATTGCCTCACGTGTTCCAACACTTCTACGGAATCCAAACTGATCTTCCCCGAGGTCGGCTTCAACCAGTTTTTCCATTCGTCTGTAAAGAACTCGCGTTAGTATTTTCTCCAAAGGTCTCTTTAGTTTTCCTATAGGCAGTAACTACCTTACTCTTAGTGAGATAAGCCTCTATATCCTTACATTTGTCCTCTAGCCATCCCTGCTTAGCCACTTTGCACTTCCTGTCGATCTCATTTTTGAGACGTTTGTATTCCTTTTTGCCTGCTTCATTTACTGCATTTTTATATTTTCTCCTTTCATCAATTAAATTCAATATTTCTTCTGTTACCCAAGGATTTCTACTAGCCCTCGCCTTTTTACCTACTTGATCCTCTGCTGCCTTCACTACTTCATCCCTCAAAGCTACCCATTCTTCTTCTACTGTATTTCTTTCCCTCATTCCTCTCAATTGTTCCCTTATGCTCTCCCTGAAACTCTGTACAACCTCTGGTTTAGTCAGTTTATCCAGGTCCCATCTCCTTAAATTCCCACGATATATTGAGAGCAGAAAATACTTGGGAGAGACATAACAAACCCTTAGAGGAAGTGTTAAGTAGTTTGAAAAAGTTTGGGGTGACTGCAAATATTGATAAGTCTTGTTTTTGGAGCAGTAGAGTTAGCTTTCAGGGACACGTGATAACAAAAGGGATTAGTCCCGACCCAGAGAGGATGGCAGCAATTGCAAAGTTTGCCACTGCTACAACCAGAAAACTACTGAGAGGGTTTCTAGGGATAATAAATTTTTATAAAAAGTTTATCTATGTGGAAACATTAGCTAGTCCCTGACTCTGCCAACTGACGGGAAAAGGAACACTCTGGGTGTGGGATGAGCGTGCAGACCGAGAATTCAATAATTTGACGGCGGCACTCGTCAGTTTTCCTATTTTATCACATCCTGACTTATCACAGGGTTTTTGTATGACCACTGACAGCGCGAAGACCGGTTTAGGAGTTATGTTGTTTCAGGAGTGTGAACAAGACAGAAAATTAGCACACAGGACAATCGCCTTTGGTTCCAGGGTACTATCCAGAAGTAAAAGGAATTACTCTGTTACCGAACTTGAAGCCCTTGAAATAGTATGGTGATTTAAAAAGTTTATTTACTGTCTGTTCGGTAGAAAAACAAAATTATGTAGGGCCCTAGAATTTCTCCTAACCGCAAAACTTCCACATGGAAGACTAGCGAGATGGGTAGCTGTGCTTGAGGAATAACAGTTTTTAACGATCTATGTAACTGGTCCGACAAACGTCATTGCTGACGCCCAGTCCCGCTCATCTAATAGTATAACAGAAGAGACGGCTGAAGCATTAGATCAAGAGCACTTTTCGTTGTTCTACATCAAAGGGGTTGTATTTGAAAACTTCGTCACTGTAACGATGCGCAATTTCCAGAATGAGCAGGACAAGGACTCAGATTTAGTCAAAATAAGGGAAAAATAGAAGGATCGGAAGCAGGCCTGCATAAGACAGCACTACCTCTTGAGAAAAGGGATTCTGTTTTATAGGGCAAACGTTAATGATTCGTTGTGGATGGCGTGCATATCAAATGAATTAATAAATAAGCTTGCATGGTATACACACCTAAGTTACGCACATTTCGGTCCCCGAAAATGTTTTATGAAAATGAGGAGTGTCTGCTATTTTCAAAAACATGGAGAAATGTATAATAAAAGTACTGGCCATCTGTAAAAACTGCCAAAAGGCGAAATCCACAATTTTAGGGACCCAGGCTCCTTTATAATAAATTATTCCTGAGAAACTAAGGCATATGGCAGCGACGGATTTAATGGGACCATTATCGAACACACCTAGGGGCCATCAATATATACTGGTAGTATTGGAGCTGACATCCAAATCTGTGGTGTTGACACCACTAAAAAGGGCAACTGATAACTGATGCAACTGTAAGTAGAGCCTTGTGCAGGGACTTCATAAATCAAGTGGGAACTGTAGATTGTATTATCTCAGATAATGGACCTTAATATAAATCTGAGGTATAGAAAAGAACACTATGAAGGTATAAAGTAAAGCCCCTATTTATTATTAGATTTCATCTGAGTTCGAACCCCGCGGAGAGAACGCTGAAAGATTGGGTAATTTATGCAGACTATTCTGTGGAAAGAATCATGCTAGCCGGGATGTATTTCTTAAAGATTTTTCAGGATGTGATAAACGAGCTCTCCCACTGTACTAGACTAATAGGGACTCTCCAGATAAAATTCGAGGAGTGATCGATTTTCCACAAAGGACGCGCCGACAACATAAAGTCATAGTGGAGGAGCCTCTGTGCAATATTGGGGTCGCTGGAGAGAAGCGCAAGGTGCGTGCGGACAAAAGGCGCATGGAAGTGAATTTGTAGTTGGACAAAAGGTCTTAGTTAAGTCTTATAGGTTGTCCAATAAACAAATGAAGCTATGTCAAAAGTTCTTCAAGAGATAAGAAGACTAGCACACGCAAATGCGGTTCAAATTGAGTCTGTGACATCAGGAAAATCTTTGGGTCTCCATCATGTGAGCCACCTCAAGCCCTTTATAGAATAAGTATTAAGAATTAAAGTGAGCTTTTATATTTTATATGATTAGCAATTAAGTTAAGTTATTGCACTGAAGGGACATGTACATTTATCAATATTTTCTGTGCTGTTATCATGTTAAAAGAGGTACTACAGTGCATAAAAGGGCAGGATGTCGAGAGTGAAAAATTAGTGTATGTTTTTTTGTGTAGGCTAAAACTATGTACACAGAAGGCTGAGCATGAAATTTAAATAGTATTTGGAGTTTAAGATGTGCTATCTGTCCATGAAGGAATAAAGTAAAAATGAGAAACGTATGGAACTGCAAAAAAAGGAATAAAACAGATGTTGTAAAGATGTGTGAACAGGTAAGTTTGTTATCCAACTGATGTGGAACGTATTAGCAAAGAATGTCAGAATTTTGAAAAGATTTTAGAGCTACTTTATGAAATCACCGCTTATTTTCCATGTTTAGCAATGGGATCACAAATGAGTGATTTGCTAGTAATGCTTTGCAGTAACAGACAGCTGTGTCGTCCAAGTGATTTGTCTCCATTCAGAGAAACAAGAGTTCACTAGGTGACCTGTTCCACGTGGCTACGCGGGCGCGCGCCGTTATTTGTATACGGAAGTGTTGTATTTATGTCTGTTCAGAAAGACGGAAAAATTATGTACACGGTGGCCAGTTCTGCAGAACACCGTATGAGCGCACCGAAATATTGTTTGAGTGTTATAGCGACATGAAATGGAAGTAATAAGGGGACACTGACACATAAAAATTAATAAAGGAAAGTAAGAAATGCTATACGTTCAAAGCATGTGACATCATTGGTAATACATAAGGGCAGGTGGTCGTGTTGATAAGCAGTGATTTTATAAGAGGCACTAAAATCTATATATTTGCAGGTACCACTAGTAAAATAAAATGTAAGCCTGCCCGGTTAGCCATGCGATCTAACGTACGGCTTTCCGGATTAGGAAGGAGCGCCTGGTCCCCGGCACGAATCCGCCCGGTGGACTTGTGTCGAGGTCCGGTGAGCCAACCAATCTGTGGATGGATTTTAGGCGGTTTTCCATCTGCCTCAGCGAATGCGGGCTGGTTACCCTTATTCCGCCCCAGCGTGTCAACGATTGGTGTGCAAACATGTTCTCCACGTACGCATACACCACCACGCAAATGTATGGGTTACACTCGTCTTGTGTGAGACGTTCCCAGAGGGGTCCACTGGGGGCTGAACCGCACAATAACATTGAAAGAGTGGTTCGGTGTGAGGTGGCAGAGGGGTGAAGTGGACTGCAGTAGCCGTCGTGGGGTTGTGGACCACTGCGGCTGCGGCGGGGATAGAGCTTCTCCATTGTTTCTAGGCCCCCGGTTAACATACCATACAAAATGAAATGTAACTTTATTAACATAAAAGGAAGAGTTAATGACAGATAAAGGTAATAGTAGCAGCTCTGGAAAAAGGACAGCGATAGAGAAGGTATTACTGAATAAAAACATGAATGATGGTAGGTGACAGTGTGATTAAGGAAGCTATCAGTAATTTTGTACTAAACTTACTATGTAGTTTATGATTATCCACAGGAAGCAAGCTGAAGCATGAAATGAAGAAGAGGCCCACCTAATCATTCATTTCTGTGTGTTTGTGCAGACGTGCACTCTCTTGTTCACAGATATTAATGACAACATCCATGATGAAACAACGTGCCATGAGATCTGACGATCTTGTGATACCAAACGACAGTGTAGTACTTTGAATAGGGTTGTAGCTAGACTAGTATAAACATCCTACTGGCCAATAGTTTAACAAGTAGTATATGCAAATATGAACATTGGGATCTGGTGATGATCATAATTCTACTGTTATGTGTATTTTTTTAGTAGCTATACAGGTGTCGACAGTTATTTAATAATTAAATTATATAGGTTGAGGAATATGTTCTTTTATAATTAACATTAATTTTGTTCATGAAATTTTGATCAGAATAATAATAATAAATAAGTCAGCGTCTTGGCTGATTGTACAGCTAGAACAATAATAAATGTAAAGATAAATGACTTCACTGGTGAGCACATCTAAAAAAAAAATCATAACAGAAACATGTCAATGATTTTGTGTTATGTATTTTATAGTATTTGTGTAGACCGGAGCCCGCATCTCGTGGTCGTGCGGTAGCGTTCTCGCTTCCCACGCCCGGGTTCCCGGGTTCGATTCCCGGCGGGGTCAGGGATTTTCTCTGCCTCGTGATGGCTGGGTGTTGTGTGCTGTCCTTAGGTTAGTTAGGTTTAAGTAGTTCTAAGTTCTAGGGGACTTATGACCACAGCAGTTGAGTCCCATAGTGCTCAGAGCCATTTGAACCATTTTTTTGTAGACCGGACACTAATTGTATTGAAAAAAAAAATTCTGCGAGACACACTGGAAGCAACACCGTGACGTGCGGATGGAATGGGAAGCTAAAGGCACAGCTGCAGAGAAAAAGGGACGCCCTCTGTAAGCCAAAATGCGGCTATCTGATGACCTCGGGCGGCAAGCGACGACTGAGTAGGTAGTGCGGTAGTCCGCGGCAGTCCTGATGGGTTGGGTCAAGATTGGTGTTTAAACGGCCACTAATGACTTGTCTCCACTGTTGTACTACACGTTGGGGACGAGATAAGCAAATTGCACACATGATCCAGTCAGTTAATCCTACAGTGCAACTGCTAATCGCTGTACGGTACGGTGAACTCTATTTGCTTTTCCTACTGATGTTCTCTGCCAGACAGAGACTGATAAACATCATAATCTGTAGCAGTCAGTCACCTGGCGCTGACTTCTGAGGAATCTAAGGCACACACAACGACCCAAGCTCCATATATAATGTCACCAAAGAGATAACCTACCTGTCCACAATTACCGATATCCTTACCAAAAATACAATATTTATATCAAATGTAAGAATCGACATAAAGAACACAAACATAGTAAAAAGAAGAAACATGAAGAACTGAAGACTAGATACTGATCCTGAAGAATTTTAGGTGACCTATAAAGATCCTACCTGACTGTACCTCTCTCATACTGTGTGCAAATTCGACTAAAACTTGACTGTTTCAAAACATACACCCACTTACCTTGCTGTATATTCTGAGGATCCGTCCACATCATCAACTCTGTGAGAGACTTGTAACCTGATAGGATCAACAATGGGCTGAGGGTCCAAAGACTGACTTGCAAAGTCACCATGACCGATCTCAAACAAGTTGTTGAAAAAATCATCACTTCCTAAATTTCACAAAAACTGTAGCTTCCATCACAGTACACAAATGAAGATGAAACTGTGTTGTGAAATCCGCATCAGTGCATGACTCTTGATAAAAACGGTGTATAATTTGATGAATACTGAACAGTTACACCCACAAACTAACAGCTTCCGATATGTAACTCTTCAGGCTTTCCCGGCGATTAATGACATCTTGGGTTGTCGGGTGCTCTGCCGGATATCAGCGTCGTACTTGCACGATATTTCGGTCACGTAGCTCGTAACCTTCATCAGGTGCGACCTGAGACTGCTCCTCGAGTGGACCTGGTGCAGTACTTATGCCTATGGCCTTCCCCCTCCACCAACGGCTGCAGGCGCTTCCTCTGTGGTCCGCGCCCATTCCCTCTGACCTGCTGGAGCGTTTCTGCTCCGTTTTCCGTCCGCTGCGGTTCTAGGTGTTCCCTCTGCGGTCCGCATCCACCAAACCCGCTCCTGGGGGTTTCATCTACGGTCTCGGGTACCAAGCGTTCCCCCTGCGGTCCGCGCCCGCTCACCACGACCTGTTGGAGCGTTGCCGCTCCAGGCAGTAATATTCACCAAAAGAGTGCTGCCACCTGACTTAGAGCCGGTGACGATCACGGGAGGCCCCATCCCGTGGTGTAAAACGGCCAAATATCTCGGGGTAACCCTAGACCAGCGGTTAACATGGCGTCCCCACATACAGGAGGTAAAGGGTAGAGCTGCAGGGCGTCTTCGTGTCCTGTACCCCCTACTCAACCCGACTTCGACGCTTCCCCCTCGCCACGGCATCACCCTATACCTGGTACTGGTTCGCCCGGTGCTGGAGTATGCTGCCGTGGTGTGGGGAAATGCGGCCGAAACCCACATTGTTGAACTCCAGAGGGTGCAGAACCGAGCACTTCGGCTCGCCCTCCGTCTACCCTGGCGATATCCGACTGCCCAGCTACACCAGCAAACTGGTATACCTCTGCTGAGAGATCGCTTCCGACAAACAGCGAGACAGTTTTATGTAGAGGCCAACAGGTCTCAAAATAGGCTAATCCAGGCACTTGGCCACCAAACACACCACAGGCCGACCACACGTTGGCCCGACCTGTTACGAGTATAAAAACTCGCAACAGCCAATGGATGCTACGCATCCGATAGGCCAGCCCGAAATAAGCCAGTTCCCTCCCGTACCATGTAAGTAAATATTAGCAGGAATAGCACCCGATGCTCACCCTGCCCCTTCACGAGCAAGGATTGCTCGCAAGTAAAGTGCGTGCGTGCGTGCCGCTCCGTTTATCGTCTGCTGCGGCTCTGGATGTTCCCTCTGCGGTCCGTGCCCACCAGTCCCACTTCTGGGTGTTCCATCTTCGGTCTGGTGCGTCTGGCAGTCCGTCCGGGGCTCGTTTTCCATCTCCATGTCTCTGGTTCTTCTGTTTGTGTAGTGTTGCAGCTGGCCCCATTGCTCCTTTAACAATTCCAGAGCCGGATCCCAGGCTCTGCTTAGCTGGTACCCTGTGTCACGGTTCATAAGATCGTCAGCCATTTTAATTTCTATCGATTCTCTTATAACACTGTCCCAAAATCTGGGTGTTCGTGCTAGAATCTTGGTATCCTCATACTTCATGGCATGATATAGTTCTGGACAGTTGACTTAGTCACCTGTCTTAATCTAGTGTGCCTCTGATGTTATTTGCACCTGATCTCCACAGTTCTTGTCGTCTGGCCAATGTAGGACATGCCACATTGACAAGGTATATTGTAAATCCCTGGTTTTCGTAACCCCAGGTCGTCTTTGACACTCCCCAGCAGGCCCCAGATCTTGTTGGATGGACAGAAAACACACTTGATATTGTGTTTACGGAGGATCCTACTGATTCTGGCAGAAATAGAGCCAGCATAGGGCAGATATGCCACCTTCTTTGCTTCATCTTGGTCTTCTTCAGGAACCTGTGGTATAGTGGCTGGTTGGAGTGCCCTCTCAATTTGTCTGTCCGTGTATCCATTCTTGGAGAAAACTGTTTTGAGACGTTCTATCTCTATAGGTAGATTCTCTTGGTCTGACAGGGCACGTGCTCTGTGGACCAAAGTCTTCAGAACCCCATTCTTCTGTGCAGGGTGGTGACAGCTGCTGGCCTGCAGATATAAATCAGTGTGTGTTGGTTTTCGGTACACACTGTGGCCAATTGATCCATCTGCTTTCCTCTGGACTAGTACATCCAGAAATGGCAGCTGGCCATTCTTCTCCAGTTCCATGGTGAACTTGATATTAGGGTGGCATGAGTTAAGATGTTCAAGAAACTCATTGAGCCTGTCCATCCCATGTGGCCAGATCACGAAGGTGTCATCCACATACCTAAAGAATCATGTGGGTTTAAATGTGGCTGTCTCCAATGCCCTCTCCTCAAAACTCTCCATAAACATGTTGGCAACCACAGGGGACAGTGGGCTACCCATAGCTACACCTTCAGTTTGCTCGTAATATTGGTTTCTGTACAGGAAATACGTGAATGTCAGTGTATGACTGAACAGGTCCAACAGAGCACCGTCAAATTTCTCTGCAATCAGTTCTAGTGAGTCCTTCAGTGGGACCCTGGTGAACAGCGATACCACAGCAAAACTAACCATGATGTCCGAATCTGTGATGTGCAGTTGCTTGAGGCGTTGTAGGAAATTTTCCTGAGTTGCGGATGTGGTGAATACATTTCCCCACATATGGAGACAGGAGACCTTTCAAGTACTTGGCTGTTGTGTACGTAGGTGCCCCAATATTACTGACAATTGCACGTAGGGGCACGCCCTCCTTGTGTATTTTAGGCAGACCATACAGTCTAGGTGGCGCTGGCGCTTTTTCCCGTAGTTGTATGATGATCTTATCGGGCATCCCTGTTTCCTTCAAGAGAGCACTAGTCTTCTTGGCCACCTTGTCCGTGGGGTCACACTCCAGAATTCTGTATGCAGGGTCCTGCAGAAGTTGGCGTACTTTCTCATCATAATCCACCCGCTGCAAGATGACAGTGGAGTTCCCTTTGTCTGCTGGCAGTACCACAATGCTGTTGTCTTCCTGGAGTTTCTTGAGTGCAAGCCTCTCCTCGGTTGTGATGTTCGATTTCGGCGGCCTGGCCTTGGTGAGGGCCCTGCAGGTCTCTCGGCGGACTTCCTCTGCCACATTAGGTGGAAGTGTGGCTGCAACATGCTCTACTGCACTGACGAAACCTGAAATGGGTACATTCCTAGCGGTCGTAGCAAAGTTGAGACCCTTGCTGAGTACCTTTAAGGTTGTATCATCAAACTGTGTGCCACTCAGATTCGTCACAGTGCATGTCTCTTCCATCTGCTGTGCTTTCTTACTCATGCGGTCAAACTTTGCAGATTGGCAAGATGAGGCATTCCTTCTAGCACACTCAGCTAAAGACCAGGAGGCACGGACTACCCAATCCCAATCTACTCTTGTTAAGGAGGCTGCCATGTACAGATGAATGTGTAACAGCTCCCTGGCCACAACATCTAACCTGTAGCGCATATCTCGAATCCTCTCTCTCACCAGTGCCATGCTTAAAATGGCTGACGATCTTATGAACCATGACACAGGGTACCAGCTAAGCAGAGCCTGGGATCCGGCTCTGGAATTGTTAAAGGAGCAACGGGGCCAGCTGCAACACTACACAAACAGAAGAACCAGAGACATGGAGAAGGAAAACGAGCCCCGGACGGACTGACAGGCGCACCAGACCGAAAATGGAACACCCAGAAGTGGGACTGGAGGGCGCGGACCGCAGAGGGAACATCCAGAGCCGCAGCGAACGATAAACGGAGCGGCAACGCTCCAACAGGTCGTGGTGAGCGGGCGCGGACCGCAGGGGGAACGCTTGGTACCCCAGACCGTAGATGAAACCCCCAGGAGCGGGTCTGGTGGGTGCGGACCGCAGAGGGAACACCTAAACCCCAGCGGACGGAAAACGGAGGAGCAACGCTCCAGCAGGTCGCAGGGAATGGGCGCGGACCACAGAGGAAGCGCCTGCAGCCGTTGATGGAGGGGGAAAGCCATAGGCATAAATACTGCACCAGGACGAGATCTTCAGACCGCGCCAAAGCAGCCGCGCAGGCCAGCCAGCGGTGAAGGAAAACCTCACGGCGTCGAGATCATCGCCTGCAGAGTCACGGCTCCGAGATCATCGCCTGCAGAGTCTCACCACCAGCATTCCGGTGCTGGGAAAGAACACAAGCGGAAGTATTGTCCTGACAGTGTCGCCCACGGCACTGCTCAAAAGAGCAAAATTTGTCGTCAACTACCGTAACTGGTAGTCAGCAAAGTGTCGTGCCTTACACACCTAGTGTCGTACGACAGATCATATCTGTCCCCCCCCCCCCATTAAATAGGGACTTATCCGTGCCAGGGCCCGCGGCAACGCCCGGATACCCGCGCACGTGTATATAGGGCTGTGGGAACGCGGATACCTTCAGGCGAAGTGGAAGCCAATACGGCGGAAGCAAGCAAGGTGCCAACCAAGCGCGAAAACAGCACTCCTTTGTACGACCACACTACTGACAAAACAACTATGGACAACCGGAAGAACCATGGCCAATCCCCCCTCCCACCAGCACCGCCCCTTGACAACGGCGACTCACCAGAATCGCCTGACGGAAGCTACAGACCACACTCCCCTTCCAGTACGACCTCGTCGGGTCGAAGCAGCCCCAACAATTACTCTGAACCCCTCAGCAACTTCCAGGTCACCACGTATGTCATTACGCGGCTTCCGGCGGAATGCACGCAACCAGATCTAGCTTCCCTCTTTCGCAGGTTTCTCAGGCAGGAGATCAAAGACAATATTAAACAGCTTACCGTAACCAGGGACCATAGAACCAAGGGCAACAAGGCCTTCCTAGACATCAAAATGAAAAATATAGAGACCGAAATAAGCAGAAAGATACGCGAGTCAGGCTACCCAGAGGCAGAAGTGCGACCACAAAAACCCCGCGACAGAAGGGGCACAGTAAAACGCAAACCAAAACCATCCCTAAGTGTCGTCCTCAAAAAAATCCCGGTAAACAGCAAGGATGACTCAGTCATCCAACAACTCCGCGATCAGGGCCTGAAAGTAAAGACTGCGTGGAGAATCACCTCAAAGGCAAATAACGCCCCAACTGAAAAATACAGGGTCATCACGCACGACCCGCAAACAGTGGACAAAATGCTGGCGGAAGGCGCGGTGATAGATTACAAAAGGAGAGCCGCAGAACCCCCACACGACCCCCCTCCACAACCGGCACAGTGCGGGAAGTGCCTCACATTCAGCCACACAACAGCCAAATGCACTGAACAAGTAAAATGCGCGCGATGTGCAGGCGCCCACAGCCTCTCCCAGTGCAAACAAATGGAGAGGCAACAGTGCTCCAACTGCGGCGGAGAACACTCGGCACTGTCCTACAAGTGCCCCCAGCGCCCAAAAAAGGCCTCCAGCAGTGAAACCACGGCCCCCATCAAAACTATTGATGGCCCAGCGCCCCTCCCAGCAGAAGAAATTTTTCCAGAAGAGGTAGTACTGAAGGACGACCTCATCAGACTCCTCACAACGGTCTTGCTGGATTTATTTCAAGACCGCCGTGAAGAAGTTAAAAGATCCATAGACAGAGCCTCCAAGCAAATCCTCCAGAAGGGCATGTTCGCCACACAAGCAAGAAACTCACTCCACATAACAATAACAGACCGCTGGGACCCAGAACTGCAAACACAGTGGCACCCACAACACGACCACACACCACGACCCCACTCACCCTCCCCCACCCCACCGCAAGACCCACGACACCACAACCAGCGCGAAACACAAACACACACAAGGAAGTAGGAAAGTACACCGCACCCACCCGCCCATCTTACCCCCCTCCCTTAACATGGACGAAGCCAGTGAAGTAAATCACCTGAACCTCCTTTTCGCAAACACGAAAGGAATGAAATCCAAACGCCCCATACTAATGCACATGCTCCACCAAGAAAACATACACGTCGCTGCTTTCGCCGAAACATGGCTCAAAGACGGGACCAAATGCGATGTCCCAAAATATAATACATTCAGGAAAGACAGGCAGGACGGCAGAGGAGGGGTGGCTATCTACGTCAGCAACACCATTGCGGCGAAAGAGGTCACCCTCCCTGCTGCTTTTGACAACACGGAAGCCATCGCGGTTGAGATAAAAGACAACAACAGGCGAACACTCAAAATAGCGTGCATGTATAACCCCCCAGGGACTGCGCTACAGGTCCAGTTCATCCAGTACTTTACTTCACTTCCTCGATCTATCTTAGTAGGAGACTTTAATGCCATACACCACAGACTTGGCGACAGAGTAGACAATGGAAACGGACGCAGACTATTTGACCTCCTGACCACAGACCCGACCCTTCGACTTCCACTAAATGAACCTACTTTCATAGGACACCAAGGTATCTCAGCCCCAGACCACATCCTACACAGCCCCGACTTACACAACTCACTCCACCTACCCCGAATCGGAGACTCCATTACCAGCGACCACCTACCCATCCTCTTTTCCACATCCGCCAACCTCCCCCCTCCACCCCATCCCCACAGAAGAACAATAAGCCAGTACAATAGAGCAGACTGGGAAAAATACCAGGACATTATCAACCGTGAGCTATCCATTCCCATAACAATCACTGACGAAGACGACTTAATCTGGTCACCAACAAACTTGAAACGGCTATCACCAAAGCGGTCCAGGAAGCAATCCCCACCAAAGTAGTAGAAAACTGGAAACCCACCATCCCAGAAGCAGCACTACAACTAATACGACAGAAAAAACGACTACAGAGACAGATGAGACGAGACGACAATCCAGACCTAAAAAGACAATGGAACAGAATAAACGCCAGAATTAAAAGACTAATATCTCAACACAGACAGCGACAATGGGACGACACATGCAGCAAACTGGACTACAGGAGTGGGGGCAAGTTCTGGAAGAGTTTCAAAACACTCACAGGGCAACGCCAGACACACGCCAACACCCTGACAGTAAACAATGAACCTTCAACAGACCCCCTCGAGCAAGCAACAGCCTTTAAGCAAACACTACAAGACGTATACTCATTCCCGAACGACAACAGATTTGATGACATATTCAGACGACATGTAGACATACAACTAGGAACCCTGATAAACGCCCCAACAACGGAAACCGAAGAACAGCAGGCCCTCACCAAAGACATCACAGACATAGAAATAGAAAACGCAATCTTCTCAGGACGCAACTCCGCCCCCGGACAGAATGAAATTAGACGTATTCACCTACAAAAAGCCCCTCTCCAAGTCATAATTCCCATTCTATCCCTTATCTTTAATTACTGCCTACACAATGAGACAATACCAACAAACTGGAAGACAAGCAAGACTATCATGATACCTAAACCTGACAAACCTAGGACAGACCCAAAATCATACAGACCGATATCCCTACTGGACGTGATAGGGAAAACATACGAACGAATAATAACGGACCGCATAAGGACTTATGTCGAGACGAAAAACCTACTCCCCCTCACACAAGCAGGATTCAGACACATCCACTCGACCAATGACCCCCTCCTTAAACTGACAGACAGCATCACCAAAGGGTTCAACCAGGGACACTGCACACTCGCAGTGTTCCTGGACATAGAACGAGCCTTCGACAGACTATGGCACCAGGGCCTGCTGTTCAAACTAATCAGCATCGGCATCCCAACCAAAGTAGTCAGGATTATCCAATCCTATATCACCAACCGGACCTGCAGGGTTCACGTCGCAAATCAGGTATCAGAAGCCTTTACCCCACAAGCTGGCGTCCCCCAAGGTGGCATCTTGTCCCCACTACTGTACACACTTTACACTGCTGACATACCTACCGTAACGACTCCCCACGAAGAAATAGGACTATATGCAGACGACACGGCTTACTGGTGTACGGAACTACGCACAACAACACTGCAACGAAAAACGACCACATACCTCCACCGCCTAGAAACCTGGATGGCAAAATGGAGGATACGACCTTACCCAACCAAGACACAGACAGTCCTCTTCAGACACAGACACTTAACAAAAAAGAAACAACAGAACGAACATGACATCCGACTAACCCTCTGGAACAGCCCCCTACAACTAAACGACACAGCTAGATACCTCGGAGTATACCTAGACAAACATCTCAACTGGAAAACCCACCTGACGTACCTCCTTAACAAAACCCGACTCAGACAAAACCTAATACGACAAGTGCAAGGACGCTTCCATGGCTGCAACACTCAAACGGCACTACATACCTACAAAACCTTCATTCGTCCAGTTCTAGAGTATGCGGCAGCCCCCCTGGGAGGCATACATGCACCGATTGCAAAAAGACTGTACAGCACAGAACGCAGACTAATACGAAGTATCGCAAGGCTGCCGTATCTGACACCAAGCAATGAAGTATATGAGACAGCCAGAATGGAACCACTGCAAACCAGATTAGCCAAAATGAGAGCCAGATACGGAAATCATATCCTAAACAAAAGACCGGACATGGAGGACCTAATCACAGTCAACCACAGAACAAAAAGGAAACCCAAATACAAATACACAACACCCACCCACACAATCGCCCACAACACAGCTAAGATGTACCCCGATCTCGCCCCAATCCTAGTACCACTAACAGCAAACACCACCATCCCCCCACACCTAGACGAAAGGATTCAAGCATAAAACACAAACACCACCAAACACACACGAACAGGGCCCACAAAGAACCACCAAAATACACCTAACCCAACTCCCTCTACTCCCCCTCCCTCGCTCTGTACACTAAATAAGAAATACAAAACAAATGCATATGTATAGTGGAATAAGCAGTTGCCCATATTATAAGATATCTGTAATTATAAACTATTAACGACTACGAATAAATGAATTGTAAAATAAACTGATGAAAAACGAAACTGTAATGTAATATTAACCAAATTGTTAAAATACCACTGAAATTGCTAAAATATTATTGTAGTTGTCCAAATCTCATTGTATTCGTTAAAATATCACTAAAACTGCTAAAATATCATTGAAATTGTTAAAATCCCACAGTAAATGTTAAAATATCTTAATATCATTGTAATTGTTAAAGACCAAAAGGAAACTTGCACTATGTAGCAAGACAAATGTAAAAATTGTTTAAAAATAAAATGTACAAACCCATGGCTGAAAAGGGCAAATAGCAAGCCCTAAAACAGCCCGCTCTGCCCCCTCTGGGCAGAGAATGAAAAGTGCAAAAAAAAAAAAAAAAAAAAAAAACAGCTTGAGGAGCAGTCTCAGGTCGCACCTGATGAAGGTTACGAGCTACGTGACCGAAATATCGTGCAAGTACGACGCTGACATCCGGCAGAACACCCGACAACCCAAGATGTCAGCTTCCGATATATTTATCATTTTGTAAACATCTTGTACTTATTTTTCAGGGTAGCCTTAAATAAATATTTATGTATATATTCATGTAAAATTATTGTTTGTCATTCTCTTTGATAATTATGCTATGTGCTTCACTGTTTTTAAATATTTGTGTATTTATTTATGTAAAATTATTCTTTGTGATTTCGTTTGATAATGATGCTATGGGCTTTAACGTTTTAATGTATTACATTTTTATACACTGTGAACAAGAACATTAGTTAAAATTCGTGGTTGATACAAACTCTTGTTACAAATATTAGTTGTTGCAGTAAATGTAAAAACAGTTTCTCAAAGAACTCTTCAGAACGCAAGATTTTTGAAATGTTTAAAGAGTATACACATTATGGGAACACTACACTTGGACGATCAGTTTGTGAAACGATATTTTTTTTTTTAATGCTAGACAAGAGTATAAATATGAACAAGTAAAAATATGCAGGATACTTCACAGAATTTTATATAATTGTATAATGACCAATAGATAACCTCTAGAATAAATGATGTAACTGCTTGTTTTGCATATTAATGGCTAAATGACCGAGCGAGATGGCGTAGTGGTTAGCACACTGGAATCGCATTCGGAAGGACGACGGTTCAATCCCGCGTCTTGCCATTCTGATTTAGGTTTTCTGTAATTTCCTTAAATCGCTTCACGCAAATTCCGGGATAGTTCCTTTGAAAGGGCACGGCTGACTTCATTCCCCATCCGTCCCTAAACCGATGAGACCGATGACCTTGCAGTTTGGTCTCTTTCCCCCAAACAAACCAATCCAACCCAAGCCAATGACTAAACGAAGCACATATAATTTATTGGACGACCACTTTGAAAAGATTAGGCTACTTTAATATGTCTTGCCTCAACCTATCTCTTAGGGATGGGTGAATGACAGAGAGCATGAGCCTAAAGAAAGATGGGAACTGCTATTTTAGAAAGAGCATAAAGGTTTGTAATGATAGTTAAATTGATTTGGTAACATGGGTTATTTTGTGTATTATTGTATATTCAAATCGTCATGTCTCGAAAAATTGTGCCAAACATAAGGAGCAGACAGATTACATAATAAACATGTAGTAAATAAATTTATGGTAGTAGGCCCATGAATGAATGCCGAATGACTGTAGAAGAAAATGTTGTTGTGGTCTTCAGTCCTGAGAATGGTTTGATGCAGCTCTCCATGCTACTCTATCCTGTGCAAGCTTCTTCATCTCCCAGTACCTACTGCAACCTACATCCTTCTGAATCTGCTTAGTGTATTCATCTCTTGGTCTCCCTCTACGATTTTTACCCTCCACGCTGCCCTCCAATGTTAAATTTGTGATCCCTTGATGCCTCAAAACATGTCCTACCAACCGATCCCTTCTTCTAGTCAAGTTGTGCCACAAACTTCTCTTCTCCCCAATCCTATTCAATACCTCCTCATTAGTTACGTGATCTGTCCACCTTATCTTCAGCATTCTTCTGTAGCACCACATTTCGAAAGCTTCTATTCTCTTCTTGTCCATACTAGTTATCGTCCATGTTTCACTTCCATACATGGCTACACTCCATACAAATACTTTCAGAAAAGACTTCCTGACACTTAAATCTAACTCGATGTTAACAAATTTCTCTTCTTCAGAAACGATTTCCTTGCCATTGCCAGTCTACATTTTATATCCTCTCTACTTCGACCATCATCAGTTATTTTACTCCCTAAATAGCAAAACTCCTTTACTACTTTAAGTGTCTCATTTCCTAATCTAATTCCCTCAGCATCACCCGATTTAATTTGACTACATTCCATTATCCTCGTTTTGCTTTTGTTGATGTTCATCTCATATCCTCCTTTCAAGACACTGTCCATTCCGTTCAACTGCTCTTCCAAGTCCTTTGCTGTCTCTGACAGAATTTTAATACCTACTCCGAATTTTTCTTTTGTGTCCTTTACTGCTTGCTCAATATACAGATTGAATAACATAGGGGAGAGGCTACAACCCTGTCTCACTCCTTTCCCAACCACTGCTTCCCTTTCATGCCCCTCGACTCTTATAACTGCCATCTGGTTTCTGTACAAATTGTAAATAGCCTTTCGCTCCCTGTATTTTACCCCTGCCACCTTTAGAATGTGAAAGAGAGTATTCCAGTCAACATTGTCAAAAGCTTTCTCTAAGTCTACAAATGCTAGAAACGTAGGTTTGCCTTTTCTTAATCTATCTTCTAAGATAAGTCGTAAGGTTAGTATTGCCTCACGTGTTCCAACATTTCTACGGAATCCAAACTGATCTTCCCCGAGGTCCGCTTCTATCAGTTTTTCCATTCGTCTGTAAAGAATTCGCGTTAGTATTTTGCAGCTGTGACTTATTAAACTGATAGTTCGGTAATTTTCACATCTGTCAACACCTGCTTTCTTTGGGATTGGAATTATTATATTCTTCTTGAAGTCTGAGGGTATTTCACCTGTCTCATACATCTTGCTCACCAGATGGTAGAGTTTTGTCAGGACTGGCTCTCCCAAGGACGTCAGTAGTTCTAATGGAATGTTGTCTACTCCCGGGGCCTTGTTTCGGCTCAAGTCTTTCAGTGCTCTGTCAAACTCTTCACGCAGTATCGTATCTCCCATTTCATCTTCATCTACATCCTCTTCCATTTCCATAACATTGTCCTCAAGTACATCGCCCTTGTATAAACCCTCTATATACTCCTTCCACCTTTCTGCCTTCCCTTCTTTGCTTAGAACTGGGTTGCCATCTGAGCTCTTGATATTCATACAAGTGGTTCTCTTCTCTCCAAAGGTCTCTTTAATTTTCTTGTAGGCAGTGTCTATCTTACCCCTAGTGAGACAAGCCTCTACATCCTTACATTTGTCCTCTAGCCATCCCTGCTTAGCCATTTTGCACTTCCTGTCGATCTCATTTTTGAGACGTTTGTATTCCTTTTTGCCTGCTTCATTTACTGCATTTTTATATTTTCTCCTTTCATCAATTAAATTCAATATTTCTTCTGTTACCCAAGGATTTCTATTAGCCCTCGTCTTTTTACCTACTTGATCCTCTGCTGCTTTCACTACTTCATCCCTCAGAGCTACCCATTCTTCTTCTACTGTATTTCTTTCCCCCATTCCTGTCAATTGTTCCCTTATGCTCTCCCTGAAACTCTCTACAACCTCTGGTTCTTTCAGTTTATCCAGGTCCCATCTCCTTAAATTCCCACCTTTTTGCAGTTTCTTCAGTTTCAATCTGCAGTTCATAACCAAGAGATTGTGGTCAGAATCCATATCTGCCCCTGGAAATGTCTTACAATTTAAAACCTGGTTCCTAAATCTCTGTCTTACCATTATATAATCTATCTGATACCTTTTAGTATCTCCAGGATTCTTCCAGGTATACAGCCTTCTTTTATGATTCTTGAACCAAGTGTTAGCTATGATTAAGTTATGCTCTGTGCAAAATTCTATAAGGCGGCTTCCTCTTTCATTTCTTCCCCCCAATCCATATTCACCTACTATGTTTCCTTCTCTCCCTTTTCCTACTGACGAATTCCAGTCACCCATGACTATTAAATTTTCGTCTCCCTTCACTACCTGAATAATTTCTTTTATCTTGTCATACATTTCATCAATTTCTTCATCATCTGCAGAGCTAGTTGGCATATAAACTTGTACTACTGTAGTAGGTATGGGCTTTGTGTCTATCTTGGCCACAATAATGCGTTCACTATGCTGTTTGTAGTAGCTAACCCGCACTCCTATTTTTTTATTCATTATTAAACCTACTCCTGCATTACCTCTATTTGATTTTGTATTTATAACCCTGTAATCACCTGACCAAAAGTCTTGTTCCTCCTGCCACCGAACTTCACTAATTCCCACTATATCTAACTTTAACCTATCCATTTCCCTTTTTAAATTTTCTAACCTACCTGCCCGATTAAGGGATCTGACATTCCACGCTCCGATCCGTAGAACGCCAGTTTTCTTTCTTCTGATAACGACGTCCTCTTGAGTAGTCCCCGCCCGGAGATCCGAATGGGGGACTATTTTACCTCCGGAATATTTTACCCAAGAGGACGCCATCATCATTTAATCATACAGTAAAGCTCAATGTCCTCGGGAAAAATTACGGCTGTAGTTTCCCCTTGCTTTCAACCGTTCGCAGTACCAGCACAGCAAGGCCGTTTTGGTGAATGTTACAAGGCCAGATCAGTCAATCATCCAGACTGTTGCCCCTGCAACTACTGAAAAGGCTGCTGCCCCTCTTCAGGAACCACATGTTTGTCTGGCCTCTCAACAGATACCCCTCCGTTGTGGTTGCACCTACGGTACGGCCATCTGTATCGCTGAGGCACGCAAGCCTCCCCACCAACGGCAAGGTCCATGGTTCATGGGGGGTAGAAGAAAATATCATGATTCAATTGTTTCTCTGCCCTCATATTCTTAGTAGTTCGCTTGTACAGAGAACTGATGGCTACATTATTTTATTCTGGTTGAGATAATACTATAAGGATTACCTCATCCTAGTACAAAATAGTTCATCATGTGAAGGTATTGTAAGGTGGCTATAATTTCGCAACTTACAAGCACTCATCTACATACTTGGCCGTGATTTACAACTGGAATCAGGTATCATTTGATAAGTTGCACATCATATATATGAATTTTTAAAGAAGACTGACATAATCACGTACACCTTGTAAATAGTTGTTGACGCTTATTGCATGAAAGGAGACGGAGTGTCTTTATTATCAAAAAGGCGTAATGAATGATTACCTATGGAACGCCAGTGGAAATGAAACGGCAGGCGTAACTCAAGCCCTGGGTGGAAAATTTCGCACAGGTGTGTTGGTCCTGCTTAACACAGGAAGTAGCCAAGACGGACGGTCAGGGCACCTGAGCGGTGAAGCACAATACAGCGGTGTCCAGCAGGTTTTTAGCGGGTCCGGAAGGATAACCGGATAATATTTCGAAAACTCTGAGAATCTTGGACGCACAGAGAGGAACGAGGAAGCGTTACCTTGGAAATCACGCAGGCTGCGTTATTTCTGAGGATTTCTACTCTGAGAAGCGTACCATTGTATGTATTCCTAATTGATGAGGATAGGTATTTCCTCGCAAACTATCCACGCTGGACGACAAAAGACTGAAATACGGTTGGTCAACGTTCGGAAGAATCTGTAGAGGGGGAGAATATTCCGTGGTTTCGAGAAGATGATTCGCCTTCTGCAGTTACGAGGGAGGGGAGCCGAGCTTTGCTGGGAAGCCAGCTGTGGAGAGAAAGAGGTCTTCCGTTTTGAGCGCCCGTGTTTGACAGTCGTACAGTATCAGCTTTCGTTGGTACAGACGGACTTGCTGTCTTTGCTCTCTAGAGATTTTATAGTTAGAACAGTTAGGCACTGTACTGTTGCGAACTTATACGATTGTGGACTTTGCCTCTGGGTACGGAGCCTTCATTGAATACCCAGCGTTCAGTGATTGAGAGCACTTCTTCTGTCTATACTCATGTAGAGACGTTATCTTAATTCCATCCTTGTGCCTGGGAGTTGGTGAGGACATACGGTGATATTGCTAATTGCTTCGGCTTATTAGGCCTATAAAGCTAAACAGCTGTTGTGATCACGTAAATTTTATGTCCACTGAGGTTGCACACCACTATAGATCGTCTTTGAAAGTAGTGTCTTCTGATGTTTGGTACGTAGATGATAGTCGTCTCGCGTTACTTATATTAGACTGCGTGGCCATAAAAAGGCGCAGATTTGGGCAATTGATCAATCATATTAGTTAAAAAATCCATTTGTATCTCTTTATGTCCATTGGATATTGATATATATAAACATTTGTAATATATAAAGCGGTCTTAATACACAATAAATGTTTAAGCAGAAACAGCATTTATCATTTGTAGTTACTAGTTCCCTTAATTATTCATTTATGTTGATGTTGTAATTTATATGTTTAAGAGCAAGAAGGAGGAGATAATATCACCATTGAGAGATCCTAAGATCTGCCTCAGGGGGTAGTCAGACAGGACCAAATCTTCGTTTTCGCGTTCAGTATTTTCTGTTGCGCACATTCATTTTACACCCGCCTGGAGTAGTATCTTGGAGGGCAACTGTGTTACCCTGGAGAGCACGGAGGGAGGGGGGGGGGGGGGTCGCTAAAAATGGAACGCGATAGCAAAACGAACGAACTAATGAGACAACTCAATAGTTTTTATACATCCTGCTGCAAATATTCCTTACTCCAGAAGTCCACTACCCAAATGATGATTGAATGTCTGTGTGAAAAAAATCCACTGAAAAAGCACAGAATAAATAAAAATCATGCAACAAAATAAAAGAAGTCAACGAAAAAGTGAATGTTTATGGATATTCATGTACTTTTCCAAAGCATGTCTTCAGGAGTAACTTCACATTTGACCTGCAACCACCGACGAAGAAAGAAGAAAATATCCTCAAGAAGAAAGGTGGCTGCCTAGTAGTGCAGTTCCATCGCAGCGAGCAACCGACCAGAAGATGTCTCCTGCGCCTAGCTCTGGACTCCACCACGATACCACCTCCTCCACCTCGAGTCTGATTGGTGACGTGCTACCTGGGATTTGGTATAATTTCTACTCTTTGTTTTCTTCACAGACATGATAGTGCCAAGACATTACTTTGTGTGTATACCCTTGCTGAACTTACAAATTTTCCTAAACTGTTTAACTGTAGTTGCACCTCCTGTGAAGTACTACCGTACGATTTTTCGAAAGTATTTTGTTTCCGCGACTTACAGTAGAGCGCGAACTTTGTTTTCAAACACAAAAACTTAAGAAATTGCTTGCTGCCGAACTTAACTGTATACATATTTCAATATCTGGCTAACTTTTAAAGTGTGTTGTGATTAATTCCATGTGTTGAGCAACTTAATTATTTGTTTCGGGAGTCATGAACTTTCTTTGTCATTGAAGAACTACAGTTGTTTGTTCGTTTGTGGAATAATTTTGTTTAATTTCAGACTTCAAGGAATTTTACGTCCATAATATATTGAGGATTTTGTTAACGTTGTGTTAGAGAAATGAAATTGTGTTACTATGACCACCTGCATCTTTAATGAATATCGTTGGTGTTCTAATGATGGTTTCATGAATTCTAGAGCAGGTAACTGTACCTTCCACTTCCTCCCAGAATACCTTCCAGGATGATGGCTTCGCTTGCTTGATCGCTAGGTTCAGCTTTGCCCACTGGTCTTTCTTTCTTGCAAGATTGAACAGTCGCCGTATCTTTGCAGTTCCAGACTGTTGTTCCAACAAGGTACATTTCTGCTTGTACATTTATTGATGTCTGTTCAGTTTCCTAAGTATGAGTTCGTAATGGCAGATGTTACTGTGTCTCCCATTTCCTCAAAACTACTGAGCTCCTAATCAAAGTTCTGACTTCACATAAGCGTGAATTTGGATCTACCTTACACGAGTCTCAGTCTGTTTTTCTGGATTCCTATGAGCCCTGGTCTGTTTAACACCAACTTCTACCTCAAACTTAATTTAGATATGGTTACATAAAGATGTCATCGACGCCAAGTGTCACTGTTTGACGTAACTATTCCTTACAGTGGACCCAAAATTAGATCAATTGCTTCTTCCCCTCTGCTCCTGAAGATAGATTCGCTATTCCTATTTAATATTCCGAAATTATCCTCTAGTAGATTCAAATGGCTCAAATGGCTCTGAGCGCTATGGGATTTAACATCTAGGTCATCAGTCCCCTAGATCTTAGAACTACTTAAATCTAACTAACCTAAGGACATCACACACATCCATGCCCGAGGCAGGATTCGAACCTGCGACCGTAGCAGTCACGCGGTACCGGACTGAAGTGCCTAGAACCACTCGGCCACCGCGGCCGGCCTCTAGTAGATATTCGAGTAAGTGCTCATCTCTACTGTTGTTGTCACTGCTTCCTGCCCCAGGTTGCGGACACGGGCATGACAAACAACCAAGTTATTCATTCTGCTGTAAGCAGCTCTCTATCAGTCACCTCATTTCCTATGAACGAGGAATACCGTCCTCTCAAGGAAGTTAAACAGAGGTCAATACAACTTCACTCGTCCTTCTTTATTCACGTTATTCATTTACCGTATGGCATTATACAAGGGCGATGTACTTGAGGACAGTATTATGGAAATGGAAGAGGATGTAGATGAAGATGAAATGGGAGATAAGATACTGCGTGAAGAGTTTGACAGAGCACTGAAAGACCTGAGTCGAAACAAGGCCCCGGGAGTAGACAACATTCCATTAGAACTACTGATGGCCTTGGGAGAGCCAGTCATGACAAAACTCTACCATCTGGTGAGCAAGATGTATGAGACAGGCGAAATACCCACAGACTTCAAGAAGAATATAATAATTCCAATACCAAAGAAAGCAGGTGTTGACAGATGTGAAAATTACCGAACTATCAGTTTAATAAGTCACAGCTGCAAAATACTAACGCGAATTCTTTACAGACGAATGGAAAAACTGGTAGAAGCGGACCTCGGGGAAGATCAGTTTGGATTCCGTAGAAATGTTGGAACACGTGAGACAATACTAACCTTACGACTTATCTTAGAAGAAAGATTAAGGAAAGGCAAACCTACGTTTCTAGCATTTGTAGACTTAGAGAAAGCTTTTGACAACGTTAACTGGAATACTCTCTTTCAAATTCTGAAGGTGGCAGGGGTAAAATACGGGGAGCGAAAGGCTATTTACAATTTGTACAGAAACCAGATGGCAGTTATAAGAGTCGAGGGGCATGAAAGGGAAGCAGTGGTTGGGAAGGGAGTGAGACAGGGTTGTAGCCTCTCCCCGATGTTATTCACTCTGTATATTGAGCAAGCAGTAAAGGAAACAAAAGAAAAATTCGGAGTATGTATTAAAATTCATGGAGAAGAAGTAAAAACTTTGAGGTTCGCCGATGACATTGTAATTCTGTCAGAGACAGCAAAGGACTTGGAAGAGCAGTTGAACGGAATGGACAGTGTCTTGAAAGGAGGATATAAGATGAACGTCAACAAAAACAAAACGAGGATAATGGAAGGTAGTCAAATTAAATCGGGTGATGCTGAGGGGATTAGATTAGGAAATGAGACACTTAAAGTAGTAAAGGAGTTTTGCTATTTAGGGAGCAAAATAACTGATGATGGTCGAAGTAGAGAGGATATAAAATGTAGACTGGCAATGGCAAGGAAATCGTTTCTGAAGAAGAGAAATTTGTTAACATCGAGTATAGATTTAAGTGTCAGGAAGTCGTTTCTGAAAGTATTTGTATGGAGTGTAGCCATGTATGGAAGTGAAACATGGACGATAACCAGTTTGGACAAGAAGAGAATAGAAGCTTTCGAAATGTGGTGCTACAGAAGAATGCTGAAGATAAGGTGGGTAGATCACGTAACTAATGAGGAGGTATTGAATAGGATTGGGGAGAAGAGAAGTTTGTGGCTCAACTTGACTATAAGAAGGGATCGGTTGGTAGGACATGTTTTGAGGCATCAAGGGATCACAAATTTAGCATTGGAGGGCAGCGTGGAGGGTAAAAATCGTAGAGGGAGACCAAGAGATGAATACACTAAGCAGATTCAGAAGGATGTAGGTTGCAGTAGGTACTGGGAGATGAAGAAGCTTGCACAGGATAGAGTAGCACGGAGAGCTGCATCAAACCAGTCTCAGGACTGAAGACCACAACAACAACAACAACAACATGGCATTAAGAGACAAATAACAATGCAGTTACTTAAAACTGAAATAATTATAAACAAACATGTAACATAGTTATATAAGATATTGCTTGTGTAGTTGCCATCAGGAAATCTTCAGCTTTCTCTTCATAAACTGTCTGAGGGCATTCTTCTATGATGTGTTTCATGGTTTGGATTTCACCACATTCGCTGAAGGACGTCGATTTCTTGCCCCATTTCTGCAGGAAATAAGCACATCTACCAAGCTGGTTCCGTATTTTGTTCAGAGTTTCACGCGGCGACTCAAAACCCGGAGGCTTTTGGGTAATACATGGAATTTAGTTACTCTGCTTTGTGGTCCATTTTCAAGCTTTATTCAAGCTGAATGTTTCCTCTGTGGCTGCAATTACCGTTTTGATCGGGTCTTTCTACACTATGTTGTGGGGCGGGGGTGGAAAATTTTTATTACATTGTATTGTTGCCCTTCTCAACACAATCTCTCTAACTACAATGTTGGCAACCAGAAAGTGATTAACAAAAACATGATGCCTACAATTAAAGTTCACTGTGCCCACTTTGATGGAGAAATAAAGTTATTGATCATTGAAGTTCATTACTCTGAGGATTTAGGATGATGTCTGGGATTCATAGAAAATGCATTTTACTATAACAATTTTCACTATATCCTGAAAACGACAAAGCGTAAAATTTCAAATAAATGTTTAACCAATGCTACTATCAGCTGTTGTACTATCAGAGCTGTTCAGAGTCTATTGCACGGATCCTATTTTCCCTAGATAACGAAACTGTTCAATAATCGTTATCGATGTAAACGTTCAAAGTGAATGCTCGCCAAAATTTGATGTTTATACTCATCAAACGCAATGCTAGTAATGATAGAAGGTCTGTCCTGTGGCGACACGTGAAAATACGACATACGCAAACTGAGAATAAATCACTGAAGTTGTTCCACAATTAACACTTCACCACACTGCGAACTCATTGTTAAGTGCATACCGAGTTATGTAATACGGCATCCAAGGCTGTTCCTTGCAACTGCACAAACGCGATGCGGCTTCCGACACGGAGTGCGCGCTGATACAGATCTAGAAGAGAACTGGGGCCTGACTCTAGCTCGCAGCGCTCTTATTTATATAGCCGTGGTGCAGACAGCCGAAGGCGCAGCCGACAACATTTGCCTTACTGACTAGCTGCTGGGCTAGCAAAACACCACTTCAATTTACTAAATAATTAATTGCTTCATTCGATGAAGGCCAATGAAGCTCTCAGTTTAATTTTGCTATCAGCACACAGGTAAGTATCCATAATAAAATCCTGATGTGGCTAGATGAAATACTTTTGGCGAGAGAATTATTTTCGTTGCACTGCACGCAATATATGAGCTCTGAACTTGCCCTTTGGAGAGACGCTACAGCTATAGTTTTATAGCTACCTTTTGGAAACTTCTCACATCTTTGTTATTATAGCATACCTCCATTCTACCTAAATTTAAACATCATAGCTTTGTCTAATCACTTACTTAATCTATCTTCCTTCTTTGCTCTTAGGACACAAAAACGTCATGAATTTCAACCAAAATATTACTTTGTGAGCTCCAGCATGTTTCCATTAAATGACAATAAAGAAGTAATCCGAATATAAATTTTGAAGTTTCTAGCTCCTTCCTGTTGCGCCGATGATTTTTATGTAAAATGTCCAAATTTCGAAAACTGTTAAAGTTACTAAACTGAAACTTAACACATTACCATTTTAGCATCGTTCCTGACATGCTATTAACTTTTCAGATTATTTACTTTACTTTTAAGGTATTGCGCAACTTTTGTGACATCATAGTCAGTTACAGCGGACTAGGCTGGCACACAATGGAAAGCATATGAATTCTATATGGCGTGAGTAGCCTGCTTCCCTACAATGTGATCAAAAGATCCAAACATCCCCAAAAACATACATTTTTGATATTAGGTGCATTGTGCTGCCACCTGCTGCCAAGAACTCCTTATCAGCGACCTCAGTAGTCATTACACATCGTGAGAGAGCAGAATAGGGCGCTCCGCGAAACTCACGGCATTCGAACGTGGTCAGGTGATTGGGTGTCACTTGTGTCATACGTCTGTACGCGAGATTTCAACACCCCTAAACATCCCTAGGTCCACTGTTTCCGATGTGATAGTGAAGTGGAAACGTGAAGGGACACGTACAGCACAAAAGTGTACAGGCCAAACGCGTCTGTTGACTGACACAGACCGCCGACAGTTGAAGAGGATCGTAATGTGTAATAGGCAGACATCTATCCAGACCATCACACAGGAATTCCATACTGCATCAGGATCTACTACAAGTACTATGGCACTTAGGTGGGAGATGAGAAAAGTTGGATTTTATGGTCGAGCAGCTGCTCATAAGCCACACATCACGCCGGTAAAAGCCAAACGACTCTTCACTTGGTGTAAGGAGTGTAAACATTGGACGACTGAACAGTGCAAAAACGTTGTGTGAAGTGACGAATCACAGTATACAATGGGGCGATCCGACGGCAGGGTGCGGGCATGGCGAATGCCTGGTAATCAATTGCCAATGCGTGTAGTGCCAACAGTAAAATCCGGAGGCGACGGTGTTATGGTGTGGTCGTTTTTTTAATTTTAATGGTGGGGACTTGCTCCCCTTGTTGTTTTGTGTGGCACTATCACATCGCAGCCCTACATTGATGTTTTAAGCACCTTCTTGCTTCCCACTGGTGAAGAGCAATTCGGCGATGGCGATTGCTGCTTTCAACACGATCGAGTACGTGTTCATAATGCACGGCCTGTGGCGGAGTGGTTGCACGACAGTAACATCCCTTAATGGACTGACCTGCACCGAGCCCTGACTTGAATTCTACAGATCACCTTTGTGATGTTTTGGAGCGCCGACTTCGTGCCAGGTCTCATCGACCGACATCGATACCTCACCTCAGTGCAGCACTCCGGAAGAATGGGCTGCCATTCCCCAAGAAAGCTTCCAGCACGTGATTGCTTGCGAGAGCGGAAGCTGTCATCAAGGTTAAGGGTGGGCCAACACATTGAATTCCAGCGTTACCGATGGAGAGCGCCACGAACTTGTAAGTCATTTTCAGCCAAGTGTCCGGATACGTTTGATCACATTGTGTATATCAAAGGTGATATGGGTGGCGTATTCAGTGTCCTCGTGTACTGGTAGGTTATAGTTGCTCGAGATCTTCTTGAACTTTCTCATGAGTGTAGTTATACGACGCAAATTTGGCGGTGGTGTGTGGCTCACCACCGGGAGCCACTCAGTAAGAGTACATTTGATGACTCCTACGATCATTCTCATAGTGTTATTGAACTGAGCTTCAGTTTTATGACTGTTAAGCCACACGGGCGTACAATTTCCAGCAGTTGAGAAGTTAAGGCTCAGAGAAGATGAGCGTAGGACAGAAGCTGATGCTCCCCATGTTCTTCCACAGAGTTTTTGTATAATATTGTTCCTCGATTTTAATTTCTCTGCTAGTTGTGTTATATGCTCTTTAAATGTGAAGTTCTATCGAGTGTCACACCCAGATATTTTGGTGTTTTGTGAGTAAACCATGTGTTCTCAAACTATATTCTAAGCTCCCTTTTGGCAAATTTGTTCTTCAGATGAAATCATGTAACTTCTGTTTTGCTGGCGTTTGGTTGGAGGCGCCATTTTCAGAAGTCCTTTCCAACTTCTCTATGTCAAGTGTAAGGACCTCCTCTGATTCTTCAAATAAGCTAGGTCTGGTTACAACCACCCGGTCATCAGTGTAGCCATGTCTGAGATATATAGACTGAAAAGGAGTGGTGTAAATACCGATCCTTGTTACAGGCCGTTCTTGAGTTTTCATGGTGACCTCGCGTTGGATCTCTTGATAATACGGAATGTTCTGTTATTCAGCATGACATTTAGCAAACAAGCTGTTGGTTTGCATTGGATCACACAAAGTAATTTATAGCTCATGCCTTCTCGTAGGCGGCTGATAAATCAATGAGCTTTCTTTGCAATCCCGCTACAGTACAAGGTGTAAGCGAGAGAACTGGTCAGCACACCTTCGTTTTAGTCTGGAACCTGCCTGTTCGATTAGTATTACAGCAAATATTTTGTGATAAATTCTATTATAGAGGAGCTTTTCAAGTAACTTTTATGTTACTGATAATAAGGAAACAGGCCTGTAGCTTTCAGATAAGTTTGCTGCTTTCCCTGGTTTTAGGATGGCTGTTATGTTTGTTCGTTTGAACTCTCTGGGTAGTATACCACTTTGGATGATGTCGGTGAAGAACCTGGCCAGGCGGGGATTTGTGTGTTTTCCAAAGTTTATTAGGAACACGGGGTTGATGTCGTCCTTACTCGCGTTGTTTCCTTCTGATAGTCACTAACTCCTTGGAGCAGAAGTCCGCCACCTGTCTTCCGAGAAGACAACTCAGGGCGGCAATTGCCCGTTTACTGTGTTGCAGGTTTATCTTCAACGCCGGCCGCTGTGACCGAGCGGTTCTAGGCGCTTCAGTCCAGAACCGCGCTGCTGCTACGGTCGCAGGTTCCAATCCTGCCTTGGGCATGGATGTGTGTGATGTCCCTAGGTTAGTTACGTTTAAGTAGTTCTACGTCTAGGGGACTGACGACAGATGTTAAGTCCCATAGTGCTCAGAGCCATTTGAACCATTTATCTGCAACACTTGCAGCTCCATCTTGCTGCCATTGTCGCTACTGATCTCTGATTATCCTGCCGACAACCTGCGAGACCCTAAGTACAATTTCATGTGCTGTTCCCGCACTGCCGTCAGGGATTTTTCACTGACTTCCACAATAAGAGATTGCCCGTCAAATACGGCCTTTGAGTTGATTGCCTTCCAGTGCTCTGTCACGACCTTTTGGTTCTACACCCGTTCTTTCCCGAACAGAGTATTAAGAGGAAGATCCTTAAGAAGTTTTGATACCCAAATTGATATCTTTCCGGTCTTGTAGAAATCAGCTGTTTCCGTGACCAGTAATTTCTCCTCCTCCCACGGAGATATCTTGAGCACCATCTCCTTAAGCCAATACTCTGTTCCAGTCCCTCACAGACAAAGATATGAGCACATCTGTCCAGATAGACATTCCTGAACTTGATGTCCGGATTTGCGCCTTCCCTAGTATTCTCAAAGAGAACAGTCTGAACAAGCTCCACCTGTTGTGAGGCTACGCTGATCAGTGGATATCCCTGTTGGATAACTGCCATCCTAAAAACCGAGACTGCAGTACTATAGGTCTGTTTTCCCATTTCTTTCCTCAGCTTTTTCTTGCTCCGTTTATCCTGATACTCTTCTCTTGTTCTGTTAGTCCCTGTAGTAACGTGTGTAGGCGGCCTCCCAGAATTGCGACGAGGTAAGGTGTGTTTGATGTACGGCTGAATGCTAGTGGCCCAGGGCTCAGAGCGGGACGCCGTGGCCGCTCCAGGGAGCCAGGTGCGTCAGCAAAGCACCAGATATGGCTTAACCCCAGTGCGGGGAATTTTGTCAGTGGACAATCGCATAGAATGACAGACAGCGCATCAAGAAATGGCAGAGTGTCAGATACTCTTAAAGATGACTGACTTACCGATCTCTAAACTTCGGCAATAAATCACTGTTACATGTTTACGCAAAGTTGAATCAGATAAATGAGATACATCGAGTAACACAATACTGTTTCAATATCTTTAAAACTACGGAAGTTAATACGGTATTTCACAGTGAATAAACATATGCGCAAGAAACTTCTGAATTGACATCTTTTAATAGCTTCGGCGATTTCAGAAAACAGTATCTCAGATGACAGCATTGCACTGTAGTTATCATCTCTGAAAGATACATATCTGTATGTATTTTATTTATTGCTTTATGGCATCTTTTACATCTATTTGATTATGCAAATGCTTGTCAGAACATCATATTCTCCAAATTTCCACAGCTCATGAATACAGCATGTATACCTCACATATTGTCATTCTTGTTTAGTTACTTCATCTACATCATACTCCGCAAGCCACCTAATTGAGTGAGACGGAGGGTATTTTCGGTACCATTATCTGATCCCTCCAACCCTGTTCCACTCGTGAATAGTACGTGGGAAGAATGATTGTCGGTAAGCCTCTGTATTGGCTCTAATGTCTCGAATTTTCTCCTCGTGGTCAATACGCGACATGTATGTGGGAGGGAAGTAATATGTTGTCCGACTCCTCCTGAAAAGTGCTATCCCGAAATATCAATAGTAGATCTCTCCGTGATGCACAACGCCTCTCTTGTAATGTCTGTCAGTGGAGTTTGTTTAACACCTCAATAACGCTCTCTCGCAAGTTAAATGACCCTGTGACGAAACGCGCCACTCTTCGTTGGATCTTCTCTATCTCTATCAGTCGTACCTGATAGTGGTCCCAGATAGCTGAACAATACTCAAGAATTGGGCAAACGAGCGCCTTATAAGCCACTTCTTTCGTGGATTATTTACATTTCCTTAAGATTCTTCCGATGTATCTGAGTCTGGTGTCTGCTTTTCCCAATATCTATGGTCATTCCACTTAAGGTCGCTCTGGAGAGTTACGCCTAGGTATTTTATGGTAGACGCTGTCTCCAGCTGTTTGTCATCAATAGTGTAGCTGTACAGCAAGGATTTCTTTTCCTATGTATTTGCAATACGTTACATTTATTTACGTTCAGGGTCGACTGCCAGAGTCTGCACCATTCATCAATTCTCTGTAGATCGTTCTGCCAATTCTTACTATATTCTGGCGTTACTACTTTGATATAGACAACTGCATCATCTGCGAATAGCCTTAAAGAGCATCCGACGCTTTCTACAAGCTCATTTACATATATTGTAAACACCAGCGGTCCTATCACACTTCCCTGTGGTACTCCGGATATTACCTTCACATCTGTCGATTTAGTTCCGCTAAGAGCGACGTGTTGATCTGCTCCGATACTCCGTAAGCTCGTATTTTTTTAATTAAACGGCAATGTGGGACGGTCTAAAATGCCTTACTTAAATCAGGGAACACGGCATCAACCTGAGCGCCGTTGTCCACTGCACTGTGGATCTCATGGAGGAACAGAGCGAGCTGAGTTTCGCAGGATCTCTGTTTGCGGAATCCATGTTCATTTTTATAGAGGACATGTTCATTTTCCAAAAACGTCATAATTCTTGAGCATAAAACATGTTCCATAATTCTACAAAGGTCTATAATCGTGTGGATCTGTCTTACGGCCTTTCTTAAAAACGGGAATGGCTTGCGTTTTTTTCCAGTCGTTAGGTACCTTTCGAAGCGATCTACGATAAATTACTGCTAAAAGGGGAGCAAGTTCTTTCACATAATCTTTATAGAATCCTATAGGTATCTCATCTGGTCCTGAAGTCTTTACACTACTAAGCGATTATAGCTGCTTTTCAATTCTGCGATCGGTTATCTCAATATCTGCCATTTCGATGTTCGTACGACTATTGAAAGGAGGGACAGTGTTGCGGTCTTCCACTGTGAAACAACTTCTTAAGGAACAACTTAACGAAAAGTGTACTAGTTTGCCAGTAACTTTATGTAAATATTGACTGTAAGTGCTATTAAAAAACTGTGCTAAATTAAAAGTGGTCAATCGCGTCAGTTAGTGGATATCATAATTCAAAAAAGAACCAAAAGACACTTCTGCCAAGAAGGCGTAAATAATTATTTGAATAATATTTAACGACAATTCGTTGTTATTTATCATGAGTGCACTTGAGCAAGAATACTGGCTTATTTATTTATGGACAAACCTTTGTTTGTAATTATTGTACATGGTCTGAGTGTGACGGAGCGTTTATGACATTTATTTTATTTAAATATTATTGTAATATATCAGTTTTGTTCAGGAAAGTTGTCAAGGTGAGTAAAATCATATCTGTAGCACATAAGAACTACCAGTTTTTGGTGGGGATGGCCTTCAGCCAATGGAAAAGAAGATAGTAACAAAACACTACAGGAGTCAAGTGGAGACAGGGGCTTTTCGAGCGAACAGTACAAGGGAGTGATTGTGGACACGTTTTACGTGAGTTCTTTAAGGAGGCAGACCTGCCTGTAGTAACGAGCAGTATTTGACTGTGGTCATGTCAGATTCTGTACAGTGAACGGCTGCTACTATACTTTAGCTTCTAAAGAGACTTTATATTTTGAGAGGCCTAAAAGAACTCCAGCGTAAGACTCTAACTTTTTCCGGTTGTATTTCGTAACTGAGCATAGGCAGAGTATTCTTTGTATCAGGTGCGTTAATTTGTGAATTATCATGTTGAACTCTGAACTGTTTTGAGCTGCTGAATATTTCCCATATTGCGATCATAAAATTGACTTACCTTTCGCATATCCTTGACGAGTATTTAGTTTGGGGATTTTGCTGCTTTTAAATAAAGGTTATAAAACTTCACCCCGACTTCTCACTTACTTTGATGCCACGGATACATTGTAAACGTTGCCCTGCAGACCTGCTACCATGACAGCTCGGATGACCTGTTGTGTCCCTACCGTCTCGGCGGTGTGCAGTGCTGTTCAACGACTGGGCATCAAGTTCATGAATGTCTATCTCGACACAGGTGCTATTATCTTTGTCTGTGAGGGACTGGGAACAGTGTATTGGCTTAAGGAGATAGTGCCGAAGATATCTCCGTGGGAGGAGGCGAAACTACTGGTCACGGCAACGGCTGATTTCTTCAAGACCGGAAAGATACCAATGTGGGTATCAAAACCTCTTAAGGGTACTTCTCTTGATGCCCTGAAACTTTGTATCATCATCACGGAATCGACCTTTCCCGAACAGAGTTTCGCTATTGTGTGTACCAACCTAAGAAAAATATATCTAGGAAAAGTGGGCTCTAAAGGCATACCTTAAGAACTATGAGCACTTGCTCAATAGAGGAGATGTGTTTCACAGTAGTGAACACTCTCTGTTCATCTCCCCTACTCCTCTCTCCGTAAATTTCCTCCACCTCTCTCTCTGACCATATCTTTCTCCATCCTCCACTTGAACATATACTGCTACCCCCTATCTATCCATCTCTGGCTCCCCTTTTTCCTTTCCCATCGGCCCACCACTTCTCTCCACAGTCTACCTTCCTCATAATTCTCCTACACCTCCCCCCCCTCCCTCCCTCCCTCTCTCTCTCTCTCTCTCTCTCTCTCTTTCTATTTCCTCCTTCTCTGCACTCTGTCCATCCTCTCCTCTATCTATCTCAATATGTCCCCAGTGACACTCACCGCCATGTGTAGCTCCTGCAATAGAGTTCAATAAAGCAGGCCAATAATACGCTCACAGGATGCCTGTCATGCAGGGCAGGCTACATATTAGGCACTTGTAAAACATTTATTTGCCCCCGATGTACAGGCCACCATGCAAAGCAGGTCGATAAAGCAGGCCTATACCACCCCAACACAATATGCCTGCCATGCAGGGCAGCCTACATATAAAACCTGGAAATCATTTCTTGCCCCTGACATGTAGGCTGCCCTGCAAAATAGGTTGATTTGGTAGCCCAGTACTGTTTTTACACAACATACCTGTCGTGCGAGGCAGTCTATAAACCATGAGCTGGGGAAAAATACGTTTTTGGTCATACCTCCACCCCTATTCGAACTAGGAGCTTATAACATCACAGTGCTATTATTCATGAAGCCTGCCGTTTCTGTGCGATTTTGGAATCGATCCAGGGGTTTAGTAGGAGATCACAGGTATACACATATACACTCTGCTTTATACATATGATAGATATATACTGCGTTGCAAGTGGCTGTAAAATTTTTCCTGCCACCACCATCTTAAACTTTTATTAGTTGAAAAATATTTCCTGCCAGAACCACTTGCATTTTTTTTTTATTTACCACCATCGCTATCTTACAATTTTTCCCAACATTCAGTGTCTTTCATATTTAAATTTCCCACTGTATGCTGGTAATTTCGACAGCAGCCATTACATTCCAGATGTGTTAAAGCCCCCAGCTGTACCCTATCTTTGAAGTCTCTACAACGTTATCTTTCAACAAGACAACACAAAGCCTGCATGTTGCCTATACTGTCCAGATCTGTTTTGATACAAAGGGTGTTCGACCCTTGCCCTCTCCAAATCTCTCATTCACCAAAAACGTGGGTATGGGTTCCCAGGAGACTGGCAGGCCACAACTCATAGTCACTGTGATTGATGAACTCTGGCAAAGAAGCAGCATCGCGGTAGCGTTCTCGCTTCCCACGCCCGGGTTCCCGGGTTCGATTCCCGGCGGGGTCAGGGATTTTCTCTGCCTCGTGATGGCTGGGTGTTGTGTGCTGTCCTTAGGTTAGTTAGGTTTAAGTAGTTCTAAGTTCTAGGGGACTGATGACCACAGCAGTTGAGTCCCATAGTGCTCAGAGCCATTTGAACCATTTTGAAAGAAGCAGCATCGAATGACATATCCACGTTTCTCATCCAAGATCAGTTCGTCTCGATGCCCATCCAAACTAAAGGCACTATTCCCTGACAGATGTATACATTCAATAAAATAAAATATGTGTATTTGTTGCCCTCCTTGGCGATGCATTTTGAATGGCCAGAAGTATAGCATTGGATAGGGAGCTGTCTCTGACATGTAATGTAACACTTCATTGGCTTGGCACCTTGTGTTATATCAATGGACAACGTCCACAGCTTTAGGTGTTATCACTGGCAAAGTAAATGTATATCACCATATCTTTGTTAATGTTAACATTTTATTTTGAAGATTTTCAACCTCCAGATTACACGACAGAAGGTATGTTGTTTTTAAATCCAGTACCCGTGGTCTAGGGGTAGCGTCTTTGATTTATAATCAAAACGTCTTCAGTCCCGGGTTCGATCCCCGCCACTGCCAAAATTTTGATAAATAATCAGCATTGGCGGCCGAAGACTTCCGGCATAAGAAGTCAGCCTCATTCTGCCAACGGCCTTGTCAAAGAGAGCGGAGGAGCGGATAGAGGTTCAGGGCACTCTCTTGTCCTGGGGGTAGTAAATTGCCCCTAAAGGCGGAAGAATCAGCAATGATCAACGACATGAGGATGCAGAAGGCAATGGAAACCACTGCATTAAAGACACGTAAAGTGTATCCACAGGACATGTCGCCTGTAATTGAAGAAGTATCATGATGATCTCTCCATTGGCAAAAGATTCCGGAATAGTCCCCCATTCGGATCTCTGGGAGGGGACTGCCAAGGGGGAGGTTACCATGAGAAAAAGATTGAATAACCAACGAAAGGATAACGTTCTACGAGTCGGGGCGTGGGATGTCAGAAGCTTGAACGTGGTAGGGAAACTAGAAAATTTGAAAAGGGAAATGCAAAGGCTCAATCTAGATATAGTAGGGGTCAGTGAAGTGAAGTGGAAGGAAGACAAGGATTTCTGGTCAGATGAGTATCGGGTAATATCAACAGCAGCAGAAAATGGTATAACAGGTGTAGGATTCGTTATGAATAGGAAGGTAGGGCAGAGGGTGTGTTACTGTGAACAGTTCAGTGACCGGGTTGTTCTAATCAGAATCGACAGCAGACCAACACCGACAACGATAGTTCAGGTATACATGCCGACGTCGCAAGCTGAAGATGAACAGATAGAGAAAGTGTATGAGGATATTCAAAGGGTAATGCAGTATGTAAAGGGGGACGAAAATCTAATAGTCATGGGCGACTGGAATGCAGTTGTAGGGGAAGGAGTAGAAGAGAAGGTTACAGGAGAATATGGGCTTGGGACAAGGAATGAAAGAGGAGGAAGACTAATTGAGTTCTGTAACAAGTTTCAGCTAGCAATAGTGAATACCCTGTTCGAGAATCACAAGAGGAGGAGGTATACTTGGAAAAGGCCGGGAGATACGGGAAGATTTCAATTAGATTACATCATGGTCAGACAGAGATTCCGAAATCAGATACTGGATTGTAAGGCGTACCCAGGAGCAGATATAGACTCAGATCACAATATAGTAGTGATGAAGAGTAGGCTGAAGTTCAAGACATTAGTCAGGAAGAATCAATACGCAAAGAAGTGGGATACGGAAGTACTAAGGAATGACGAGATACTTTTGAAGTTCTCTAACGCTATAGATTCAGCAATAAGGAATAGCGCAGTAGGCAGTACAGTTGAAGAGGAATGGACATCTCTAAAAAGGGCCATCACAGAAGTTGGGAAGGAAAACATAGGTACAAAGAAGGTAGCTGCGAAGAAACCATGGGTAACAGAAGAAATACTTCAGTTGATTGATGAAAGGAGGAAGTACAAACATGTTCCGGGAAAATCAGGAATACAGAAGTACAAGTCGCTGAGGAATGAAATAAATAGGAAGTGCAGGGAAGCTAAGACGAAATGGCTGCAGGAAAAATGTGAAGACATCGAAAAAGATATGATTGTCGGAAGGACAGACTCAGCATACAGGAAAGTCAAAACAACCTTTGGTGACATTAAAAGCAACGGTGGTAACATTAACAGTGCAACGGGAATTCCACTGTTAAATGCAGAGGAGAGAGCAGATAGGTGGAAAGAATACATTGAAAGCCTCTATGAGGGTGAAGATTTGTCTGATGTGATAGAAGAAGAAACAGGAGTCGATTTAGAAGAGATAGGGGATCCAGTATTAGAATTGGAATTTAAAAGAGTTTTGGAGGACTTACCGTCAAATAAGGCAGAAGGGATAGATAACATTCCATCAGAATTTCTAAAATCATTGGGGGAAGTGGCAACAAAACGACTATTCACGTTGGTGTGTAGAATATATGAGTCTGGCGACATACCATCTGACTTTCGGAAAAGCATCATCCAAACAATTCCGAAGACGGCAAGAGCTGACAAGTGCGAGAATTATCGCACAATCAGCTTAACAGCTCATGCATTGAAGCTGCTTACAAGAATAATGTGCAGAAGAATGGAAAAGAAAATTGGGAATGCGCTAGGTGACGATCAGTTTGGCTTTAGGAAAAGTAAAGGGACGAGAGAGGCAATTCTGACGTTACGGCTAATAATGGAAGCAAGGTTAAAGAAAAATCAAGACACTTTCGTAGGATTTGTCGACCAGGAAAAAGCGTTCGACAATATAAAATGGTGCAAGCTGTTCGAGATTCTGAAAAAAGTAGGGGTAATCTATAGGGAGAGACGGGTCATATACAATATGTACAACAACCAAGAGGGAATAATAAGAGTGGACGATCAAGAACGAAGTGCTCGTATTAAGAAGGGCGTAAGGCAAGGCTGTAGCCTTTCGCCCCTATTGTTCAATCTGCACATCGAGGAAGCAATGATGGAAATAAAAGAAAGGTTCAGGAGTGGAATTAAAATACAAGGTGAAAGGATATCAATGATACGATTCGCTGGTGACATTGCTATCCTGAGTGAAAGTGAAGAAGAATTAAATGATCTGTTGAACGGAATGAACAGTCTAATGAGTACACAGTATGGTTTGAGAGTAAATCGGAGAAATACGAAGGTAATGAGAAGTAGTCGAAATGAGAACAGCGAGAAACTTAACATCAGGATTGATGTTCACGAAGTCAATGAAGTTAAGGAATTCTGCTACCTAGGCAGTAAAATAACCAATGACGGACGGAGCAAGGAGGACATCAAAAGCAGACTCGCTATGGCAAAAAAGGCATTTCTGGCCAAGAGAAGTCTACTAATATCAAATACCGGTCTTAAATTGAGGAAGAAATTTCTGAGGATGTACGTCTGGAGTACAGCATTGTATGGTAGTGAAACATGGACTGTGGGAAAACCGGAACAGAAGAGAATCGAAGAATTTGAGATGTGGTGCTATAGACGAATGTTGAAAATTAGGTGGACTGATAAGGTAGGGAATGAGGAGGTTCTACGCAGAATCGGAGAGGAAAGGAATATGTGGAAAACACTGATAAGGAGAAGGGACAGGATGATAGGACATCTGCTGACATGAGGGAATGACTTCCATGGTACTAGAGGGAGCTGTAGAGGGCAAAAACTGTAGAGGAAGACAGAGATTGGAATACGTCAAGCAAATAATTGAGGACGTAGGTTGCAAGTGCTACTCTGAGATGAAGAGGTTAGCACAGGAAAGGAATTCGTGGCGGGCCTCATCAAACCAGTCAGTAGACCGATGACCAAAAAAAAAAAATCTTTCCACATAATGTTATTGTTGTTGAAGTCTTCAGTACAAAGACTGGTTTGACGCAGCTCTCCAGGCTACCCTGCCATGAGCAAGCCATTTTGCCTCCCAATAACGAGTGCAGCCTAGTTATATTTGGACATGCTTACTATATTCATCCTTAGGTCTCCCACTACAATTTTTACCCCAAGACTTCTCTCCGTTACCAAAATGACGATTCCTTTATGCCTCAGAATGTGTACTCTCAACTGATCCCTTCTTTTAGTCAAGTTGTACCACAAATTCGTTTCTGGGGGACACCACCCTGTCAAAATACTGACTCTGAGGGCGAAGAGACTTTTGTGTTCACATCAAGCTGAGAGCTTTATCAGCTGTAACTCTGCTGTTGGCAGGGTCTCCCATGCCAGATAGTCCTAGTGGTTGAACCAGATGAAGAGTGTCCAAAACCGCCCCATCTTCTCCATATCCACACCAATAGCCCTTACCCCATTCCACTGACACCCAACTCAAGATGTGGTGTTATCCATGCTGAGGGGCGCATGGCATATGGGAAGATTTGTCACTAATGGAGCCTCAGGGTACAAGGCGACCTCTCTCAGTAATTAGCCTTGCACTGCTTGGGGTTCTGTGGTGTTGATGAAATAAACTCCCAATTCTCATGAGACAAAAATGGGGAATACAGAACAAAACAAAACCTGAGGGACTTGATGAGATCTCAAGCACCTAAGCTTCAGGTTGGAACAGATGGCAGCTGTTTCAACAAATGGATTGGGCGATCGTCCAGTACAAGAAGTGGAAACTGTTGTTGAAAGGTCGGACCAGATCAATGACAAATGCTTGTCTGGGGTTTAGTGGACGAAACATCTTTAAAAAAAGGCAAATGACGGATTCCTTAACATAAATGGAGGGAACTAAAACGTATTGAACCTAGGACCTCCAAAAATAAGACTGAAGGGGGTTGTCAGCCACCTTTTACTTCTAAGACAGTGCGATAGTACCTAATGGTTAATGCTGCTGAGTTTCTCTTCCTAACAGCATACCATAGAGCAAACCAGTTGCGCCTTTACCAGTGCTTACTCGTGCGTTAGATGCTTTGGCTACGCACAACTCTGTGTTTAAAAATAATAGCCCGTTGTATTCAGACGTTCTAGCTGAGCACGTCTGCTTTCGTGGCCCACCGCTAATTCACTGCAAATAATAACCCGTAGCTGTGATACTGCAGTCAAATAGTCTATGAATTGGCTACGATTGCGAGTTAATAAAATACACATATATACAAAATAAAAGTCAAATGAATCATTCAATAATAACGATTCTTTTTTGACGTCTGTAAGTGATGTATATGGCTGAGAATTAAGTTGCATAATGTTTATTCAAGAAAGGACATCTCAAATAAACAAGTAGTGGTCTTACGATATTCATTTAAAATAGAAAGAAAATATCCTTATCAAATGCAGTAAAGTTACGTTGAGGCCATCGTGAGAATGGTAGCAAAATCCTCAAACTAAATACTCATCAAGGGTCCATTTCATGATCACAATATACGAAATATTCACTGGCTCAAAATAATCCAGAATTCAACATGATGATTCACAAATTAACACATGCAATACAAAGAATAGTATCTCATACTTTGTCTGTCCTCAGTTCCGAAATGCAAGGAGGAAAACTTAGTGTCCTACTCTCGAGTACTTTCAGGCCTCTCAAAATATGAAGTCCCTTAAGAAGTTAAAGTATGATAGCAGCCGTTCACTACCCAGAATTAAACATGTCTATGACCGAATACCACTTGTAGCTACAGGCAGGTCTGCCTCCTTTCAGAACTCACGTATAAGTGCCCAGAATCGCTCCCTTGAGCTCTTCACTCAAAAAGTCTCAGTCCCCACTTCCATAGCATTCTGCTACTGCCTGCTTCTCCACTGGAAGAAGACCATCCCCCCCCCAAAAATAGATAGTTCTCATGTGCTATAAACATCACCTGCCTTATCTTAACCACTTATTTGAAAACAGGTACACAAGTACTCGAAATTACGCCCTCCTGCTGAAATGCATGCCGTGCAACAATGCTGGAGTGGTGTCACACTCTTTCAAACACTCCTGGCAAAATCGAAATTTCATTGGTGGATGCCATAATGCGCGCTATCACCTCTTCATCAGTCTCACTGGGTGTTTCATAGACAACAGATTCCAAGTGGCCCAGAAGAAAAAATTAATGAGCATCAAGTCAGGGACACGTGCAGGCCACGTCACTGGCCCACTGCACCCTGTCCAGTTCCCACCAAAGGTTTCATACAAGTGCATTCGCACTGCATATGAGAAGTTTACCATCGTTGTTGGCACTACATACACTGTCGTACATTGAGTGGGACGTGTTCCAACAATTCTGACAAACGTTTCTCGTAAAAATATTAAGTATCTGCTTGCGTTCAGCCGCTGGGGGAATAAGTATGGACGTATCAGATTATCGCCTACCAATCTGGCGCAGATGTTGACAGTGAAGCGATCTTGGTGACCACGAACAAAGGCCGTGTGAGGATTTTCCCGTGCCCACATGTCTTGATTATGGCTGTTGAAGATACTCTCTCGTGTAAAGGATGCCTCATCCATAGAAAGTACACGATTAGGAAAGTCCGATAGAATGGTACACTTTCGCAAAAACCACCGGAAGGCTTGAATTCGACATGGAAAATCGTCTGAGTAAAGGGCTTGAGCCTTCCGAAGGCGGTATGGCTGCGAATCATCTTCATGCCACACAAGCCAAATTATGAAACGGTTTACACCCATTTCCCATGCAACACGCCGACAACTTGTTGAGGGTGAGTTTTTCAACAGTGCTAACACCTCCTCTTCAAGCCCTGGATACACACGTGCGTTGACGAAAGCATCCACCAGGCATTCGCACTTGTAAGACAAAATGAATACACCGGGTTTCGAAGCAGGCCTTAAATGCACTTGTACCATTACGAGAACGTGCCAGTGGAAAATGTGCCTCAAGAGTGAACCTGTCTCTCGTGGATGACCGTAAATGTGAGTGGATCTGGCACTCGACGTTTTGTAAACCGCCGAACGTACAAACGTTGGGCAGTGTGAGCATTTTCATCCTCCTCCCCATAAGCACGCACAGTGCATGTCTGCTCTTTCCTCCCAAGAGCAGCGTTCCGTTTCCTGTCTGCTCCACAGTGGCCGAAGAATCCGAGACAGAGGCCAATAGGCAGTTTTTCAAACACAAGAACGTCCATGTTTGATGACAAAGTGATCCAGGGCAAACCAGACTCCGCTGTGTGTACAGGTGCTGCACTCTATGCATCGCCTATCAAACACACATTTTCACAGCCAAAAGCAACACGTTCACAAACTAGTCAGAGGCGGAAAAGTTGTCCCGCCTGGAATATCCGCAACTATATCGACTTCAGTGTTTACAAATAAAGGTCAACATGACGTCATTTTTTACCTATATGTCAAAAATGTGATGTTATACAATATTTATGGAATAGCGCTGCCGATTTTTGTGATCCATAAGTTCACACCCACTATGCATTTCGATTCAGGCAAGGAGCAATGTTGTCTTAACAATGGAGCTCTGGGAAGAGTGGCTAGCTGATAACTCCATCCACCAGCACCAGGTCCTGAAGTGAGGTGACTGCAGAAATCAGTGTGAGGTTAGAAGAACTAAAAGTTGCAATTTCTTATCTGGTGCTACAGAACACATACAGGTGGTTATGACCAATTATACATGCGGTACATACTGATATAAAAGTTATCTGGGTATGCGCCACTCCATTCTGTAAAAAAGTATTACAGATGAAACTAATGTTTCGACAACAGTTAAGTGCCTTCTTGTGTCTGCTGGTGTATTTTTGCTGCCCATACTCACTTGTATTTTGTCAGGATTGCTCACTGAGAATGACATTATGTCATAATTTCAAAAAAAGGTTGATGTCATTGGTCTCTTGAGGCGGTAAGATTGGTAACTGTGTTGTAATAGATTTCTGTGGTGGAAGGCGTGTGGGTCTACTGTTGTCTGTTGGTTCTTGGAGTGTGACATGATTGCCAATTATTGGCGAATGAGATGTCGGCTACTGTTTTCCTCCTGCGGGACACAGGCCCCATGGCGGCAGCTATTCGCTGATATCGCTTGCTCTGATGGAAAGCCTGAGTCCATCCTCACTATTTATGCTATTTTGGTATTTTAATATTTCAGTGATTTCTGTGAGCTTGAGTTTCACCATACCCAGCTGCTTGGCAAGTATGCAGGTTAAATTTATTTCGTTAAATTTATTTCCTTGCCACAGTCTTCCTGTATTCAGCCACTGCAGATTTGTTGAGCTGCCCAAGATGAGTGCATTGTTTATGCTTACATATGCGTGTACAAGGTGCTAGTTATTCAACTACATGAAATATAATCGTCATAACTTGTGAATGGTTTGCGTTAGGACGTTCAAACTGCATGGTTGGCCGCAGGGCATGATGGGAATTGTATGGTTTGGTTTAGCGACGAATCCCACTTTTATTTGAATAGGTTCTTCAATAACCAAAATTGGTGCATTTGGGGCACTGGGAAACCGCATTTCGCGATCGAGAAGTCTCTTCACTCTCGGTGGGTGACTGTGTGTTGTGCAATGTCCAGTCACAGAATAATCGATGCGATATTCCTTGATGGCATGGTGATTACCAAACGGTTTGTGAAGGTTCTGGAAGATGATTTCATCCCGATTATCCAAAGTGGCTCTCATTTTGACAAATGTGTTCATGCAAAACGGAGCTCGACTCCATCGAAGCAGGAGGGTGTTTGATGTCCTGGGCTTTGGGGACTGCATTCTGACTCTGGGGTTCCCAGAGGCCACTGACATGGGCCTTGATTGGCCGCCATATTCTCCGGATCTGAACACATGCGACCCCTTTTTGCGGGGCTATATTAAAGACACGTTGTACAGCAATATCCCCAAAACCACTGCTGAGCTGAAAACAGTTATCCAGGAGGTCATCGACAGCATCGATGTTCCGACCCTTCAGCGGGTCATGCAGAATTTCGCTATTCGTCTGCGCATCATCGCCAATGATGGCACGCACATCGACTATGTCATAACCTAAATACGATTATCTGTAGTGACGTTTACATGTTGAATAGATTGTGTGCACACCGTATTTTGTAGCTAATTTATGTTTTTTTCATATAGTTCAATAATTGTCACCCTGTAGATACTTGTCTGCTGGTCCCAGCAATGTATACTTCTCCACACTATCCACATTCTACACTACTCCAGCGAGTGTAGCATCTACATTGTCCTTGGTATAGCCTAGCACATCCTCGATCTTGCAGTTGACACGGGCTGGACATCAACCCAGCAAAGGCGTTTACCAATTTGGTCAGCGACATTATTCATGTAGGATAAGTGCGCTACTGGCTGCAATTTGTCATTTTCCTGCCTATCTTGCTTTCTTTTGTTCATTGTCATAGCTGTGTGAATCGAGTTATGCTTATACCACTGGCCAAGAACTTTTTTCACAACATTTTGAGCTCATGTGTTATGTTGTGAGCATCACATAGGCACTGAGTGCAGATAGCCAGAGAACAGATGATTGAGTTCTTCTGCACTGGGTGGCAGTTGGATTGGGTGTGCCCATACATGTAGGCTTCTCCGTAGACACGACGAGGGCCCATGTACGGAGGTGTCAGTGCCAGTTTCATTCCATCTGTGCACAGCATAACATTTGTTCACGACTGTAGCTCTCGGTGCAAAAAGGAGCGTCTGGAGTTCCACGCCTCAGTGCCTGATGAGGCTGGATCTGATTCATCTGTACCTTCTGGTGAGAAATGAAATCTGCTCGATTAGTCTCATCCATCTGTATTGCAGATCAATAACCTCGCCAGAGAATTTCTGCCCTTCGCCATAAATGAGCTAGGCCGACGGAGAGGCCAGGTCGGATGTATAAGTTCTTGCCAAACCGAGCAAGACCAGTGGTAAAGCCGTTGTCCAATATGAATCGTGACACTATCATGCCATTATTTATTGGGTGATAACATCTAGTACCTCCCCCTGTTGCCATTAGCAGCCAGTGTTGAATGCCATCATTGGTGCTTTTTGACCTCGCACTCAAGGCATTCCCTGTGACTCTATATATGTCTGCAAAGTCTGTGCCGCACTGCGTAAACTGAACATCATGTAAAGACTCTGGAAGAGGCTAAATGGTGTAGCTATAGCCGTATTCACTACGTCCTAATCAGCCACAGGAATTTGTGTGTAGGTGTTGGCATGGTCTAGCACGCTAAATGTAGTTGTGCAACATAGTCTCGCAAGAGGGGTACAGAATAACGACCTGGTATCGTTCTAGCGTTAATGGCGCAGTAATCTTTGGATGAGCGCCACGCGCCACACTTTTTGGAGCTCAGGTTTAGAGGCGACAACCATAGGATACTAGAAGGGCGCATTAAGCCTTTCTTCAGCACAGTATTGAATTATGCCTTGGCAATAGCAGAACGGTCAGGGGCAAGGCGTCTTGGCCTACATGACATTGGTGGGCCCACAATAGTCTTAATATAGCGCACACTGCTGTGATGTATCTGCTGCAATTTGCATGAAAATGCTGTGAGACTATGTGGCCATCTGGGTCCACTTTTAATAATTTTATTTATGTCTTGAGCACACTTTTAGTTTTAATGGACCTTATGCGTTTCGACTTTTCGTCAATTCCAATGTTTTTTATGACTGACATAGGACTGTCTATGGAAATGACAGAAAGTAGCAACGCATAAGGTTGATGAAAAATGAGAATCGGAAATCTAATAGTCATGGGGGATTGGAATGTGATTATAAGGAAAGGAAAAGAAGAGAGGGTTACCGGAGAAAATTGGCTCCATAGTAGGCTAACTGAGTCTTGCAATAAATTACAGCTAGTAATAGTGAATACTCCATTCAAGAATCACAAGAGAAGAAAATGTATTTGGAAAAGGCTGTGAAATTCTGGAAGATTCCAGGTAGAATACATCATGGTCAGGTTGACATTCCTAAATCTGATACTGGATTGTAAGGTGTCCCCAAGAGCAGATATAGGCTCAGATCAAAATTTAGTAACAAAGAAGAGTAGGCTGAAGTTTAAGACACTAGTTAAGAAGAATCAGTCTGTGAAGAGTGGGATATGGGAGTACTAAGGAATGCAGATAATCGCTTGAAGTTCTCTGAGGTTATAGATACTGCAACACCGAGTGGCTCAGTAGGCAATTCAGCTGAAGAGGAATTGACTTCTCTAAAAAGGACAATTATAGAAGTTGGAAAGAGAAACATAGTTACAATGAAGATAACTGTGAAGAAACCAGAGGTAACAGAATAAGTACTTCAGTTGACCAATGAAAGAAGTAAGAAAAAATGTTCAGGAAAATTCATGAATACAGCGATACAAGTCACTTAGGAAAGAAAAATATAGAAATCGCACGAAAGCTAAGGTGAAAAGGCTGCATGAAAAATGTGAAGAAACGGAAAAAGAAATGATTGTCAGAAGGACTGATTCAGTATACAGAAAAGTCACAACTGCCTTCAGTGAAATCAAAAGCAAGGCCAGTAACATTAAGAGTGTAATGGTAATTCCACTGTTAAATGCAGAGGAGAGAGGGATTGGTGGAAAGAATACATTCAAAGCCTCCATGACAGGAATGACCTGTCTGATGATGTGATGGAAGATGAAACTGGAGTCAACAGGGAAGAAATAGACAGTCCAGTATTAAAATCAGAATTTAAAAGAGCTTTAGACGACTTGAGATGAAATAAGGCAGAATGGATAGATAATATTACACCGGAATATCTGAAATCATTGGGGGAAATGAAAACAAAAGACTGTTCACACTGGTGAGTAGAATATGTGAGACTGGCGATATACAGGGTGGCGCAGATGGATCGGGTGGTTTTGAAGTGGACTTTACGTCTGGAGGGGGGGAGCCAGGTGTTCGGCGACTTCGTCCTGTGGTGGGGGGGGGGGGGACGGGAAGTTTCAGTTGCAGGCTGGCAGTCAGTCGCGATGGCTACGTGGTCCGTTGAGCATCGTGTTTTCGCAGTGGAAGAGTTCATACGCAATAACGAGTCAATTGTTGCTGTGACGCGTGCCTTTCGCCGGCGTTTCAACATCCCACCTCGCGGTAGTGTTCCTAAGCGAGATACGATATTGAGTTGGGTGCATAATTTCCGCACTACTGGTTCATGTGCTCCAAAATGGACGCCTAGACCGCCAACAATAACAACGCCTGAGAACGTGGAGCGTGTGAGACGCGATGTCACTGCGAGCCCACGTCGATCAACGAGACGTCATGCTCAAGCTCTTGGAATGTCACGTCGGAGCCTTCAAAGGATTCTTAACGAAGAACTGAAATTCCACCCCTATAAAATCCTGTTGGTACAGAAGATTCTCCCAACAGACCATCTTCAAAGGCTTCAGTTTAGCCAACAGATGTTGGAGTTATTGGAAGATGTAAACCTGATTATCATGATGTCTGACGAGGCTCACTTTCACATTAACGGATACGTAAACAAGCAAAATTGCCGTTACTAGGCCGACACTAACCCAAGAGATCTACACCAACGGCCTCTCCATAGTGACAAAGTGACGGTTTGGTGTGGGGTTTCTAAGGTAGGGATAATTGGTCCTTACTTTTTTGAAAATGAAAGGGAGCAGGCGGTTACTGTTAATTCGCAGCGTTATGTGAACATGATTGAAGATTTTCTTCTCCCACAACTTGAAGAGAACAATTACGACATGGGCAATATGTGGTTCCAACAAGACGGGGCAACTGCACATACCGTTAGGATATCAATGCAAGCTGTACGCGCTCTGTTCCCTGGCCGTTTGATTTCCCGTAATGGAGATGTCCATTGGCCCCCTCGCTCGCCGGACCTCACGGTATGTGACTTTTTCTTATGGGGCTATTTAAAAGCAAGGGTCTACATGAACAAACCCCGGACCATTCAGGAGTTGAAGGCAGCAATTCACACCGAAATCACATCAATTCCTGGTGATGTGCTTGAGCGGGCAATGCGGAACGTTAAGGACCGACTCCAAGAATGCGTCGCTCGAGAAGGAGGGCATTTGATGGATGTAATTTTTAAAAACTAACATTACTATTTTTTTGTTAATAAACTTCCATTGTAACTACACGTTTTGCACTTTATTTCAATCCAATACCTTTACAATTGACAGTTTGACAAGTATTTTAAAACCACCCAATCCATCTGCGCCACCCTGTACCATCAGACTTTTCGAAAAAATGTCATCTACACAATTCCGAAGATAGCAACAGCCTATAAATGCGAAAATTATCGCACAACCAGTGTTCGACATTGTCAAATAGTGCAAGATATTCGAAATTGTTAGAAAAATAAAGGTAAGCTACAGAGAAAGACAGGTAATATACACAATATATATTAGAACCAAGAGCGAACAATAATACTGGAAGACCAATAACGAAGAGCTCAGATTGTAAAGGGTATAAGAACAGATATATAAGCCAATAGAAAGGATTTTCGTGATAAAGTTCGTGTGATAAACTGTTGAGAAGGAATCAACAGTAAAAGTATCATCCAGACATTTCAAACATCGACATTTATTTTCTTCCCCAAAATAAGCCTTTATACTTACAAACACATCAAATTAAATTTATGAACTAATACAAAAACCTGTTTACCTTACATATTGTGTATCCTTTTTCCTAAATACCAAATAACTATATTTTCTGCTTCAAGATACCTGACCTTTTTTCTATTAAAATTATTTAATGAAAATTAATTTATCAATTAATGTTATTATTTGTACATAGTGTAGGCCTTGGTGTTTAAGCTCTAAATAAAGTTTTACTTCCCGATATGGAACATTTGCACTGTGCCATGGAAACAAAATAATAACGGCTAAGACAATGCAAACGCTCAAAATCCACTAATATAAGATGAGAAGCGAAAATAAGTTAACTTCTGATGGTAGTCGGCGACGATACCATTCCCGCCACCAACGTCAAAACTTTCTTCTCGAGAAACCTTGACATACCATTCTGTTCCCTCTTGTTCTATTCCACTGAGGGCCTATGTGGTTGCTGCCACTTGAAATCAGTTGTGGAATGTTCTCACATCCCGTTCCAGCAAGAGAGAAACGACGTTAATATTTCAATAAATTAAACACTGAGCTCTCTCTACAGCACTCGCGCATATCAGCCCTCGTATCGACGAGAAACATTAGACGGAACAAATACGTGAATTACACATGTTTAAAGAGTCAGATTTGCGATGTTTTACGTTCCACTTGTTCTGTGCCAACAGGTTTGAGTTATTTTTGTTCAGATTTACAAATCCAACTCTCGGATTTGTGCACGCTTAAAAGCTGTGCAAATTTACCATCCTCACACTGCAATTTGTTTGCTCTCATGAGACATATCAAGATAAATTGTAGTATGTGGATCAGCTTTTTTGTTGAGAAAACTTAGTAGTGTGTTCTGAATCTAATTTAAGGGAGCTGCATATGTCAAGTATCGTTTGTCAGATCTTCAGAGGGTACAGAAATGAATTACTCCAGACACATACTCCATGGAGGAGTCTCTAGCGCCAGTAAAATGACTGGCTGCGCTGACGTCTCGGACAGGAAACAGGCATCACGTCACTAGCTGCTGTACATGTGTGGCTGTAACGACAGGTGAACAACTGACGTGGACCTTTATGTTCGAGTTGAATATTGTTGTATATTTATAGATATAAAATGCATGCACTTCTGCTCATTTTGGTCCCTCAGTTATGCATATGCACTAAAAAAAATAGTGAGTATACTAAAATAGCTGTTGTTGTTGTCTTCAGTCCTGAGACTGGTTTGATGCAGCTCTCCATGTTACCCTATCCTGTGCAAGCTTCTTCATCTACCAGTACTTACTGCAACCTACATCCTTCTGAATCTGCTTAGTGTATTCATCTCTTGGTCTCCCTGTACGATTTTTACCCTCCACGCTGCCCTCCAATGCTAAATTTGTGATACCTTGATGCCTCAGAACATGTCTTACCAAGCAGTCCCTTCTTCTTGTAAAGTTGTGCCACAAACTCCTCTTCTCCCCAATTCTATTCAATACTTCCTCATTAGTTATGTGATCTACCCATCTAATCTTCAGCATTCTTCTGTAGCACCACATTTCGAAAGTTTCTACTCTCTTCTTGTCTAAACTATTTATCGTCCATGTTTCACTTCCATACATGGCTACACTCCATATAAATATGGATGTTAACAAATTTCTCTTCTTCAGAAACGATTTCCTTGCCATTGCCAGTCTACATTTTATATCCTCTCTACTTCGACCATCATCAGTTATTTTGCTCCCCAAATAGCAAAACTCCTTTACTACTTTAAATGTCTCATTTCCAAATCTAATCCCCTCAACATCACAAAACTTAATTCGACTACATTCCATTATCCTCGTTTTGCTTTTGTTGATGTTCATCTTATATCCTCCTTTCGAGACACTGTCCATTCCGTTCAACTGCTCTTACAAGTCATTTGCTGTCTCTGACAGAATTACAATGTCATCGGCGAACCTCAACGTTTTAATTTCTTCTTCATGGACTTTAATACTTACTCCGAATTTTTCTTTTGTTTCCTTTACTGCTTGCTAAATATACAGATTGAATAACATCGGGGAGAGGCTACAACCCTGTCTCACTCCCTTCCCAACCGCTGCTTCCCTTTCATGCCCCTCGACTCTTATAACTGCCATCTGGTTTCTGTACAAATTGTAAATAGCCTTTCGCTCCCTGTATTTTACCCCTGCCACCTTTAGAATTTGAAAGAGAGTATTCCAGTCAACATTGTCAAAAGCTTTCTCTAAGTCTACAAATGCTAGAAATGTAGGCTTAAAATAGCTGACTGCTATTAAAAGGGAAAATACGTTGCTACTTACAGTTTAGTTGTACTTAAGAAGTTTCATCTGACAAAAACCATGTGACTGCAATTTTTGGAACATGTCTGTGACCCCTTTGTAAGTGTCAACTCTAGATTACACAATAGTCAATACATCTATAGAGATCCCAGATAGCACAGTAAGCCGGTTTCAAACTTGTTTGCGGATATAAAGTTCAAGCATATAAGCTTGATCAAAGCTGGAATATTCAGGCCTGTTAGTTGGATTCAAGCTTGAGACAAACATCAAAGTTGGCAGAGTTCAAGCTATATTTCAAGCTTGACTTATCAAGTTTGGCTCCAGCTGTATCTACACACGTGGAATACAGCCTGGTATTTACAGCCTGTTTTAAGCTACATAATTATTAATCTGAATTTATTGAACCTAATAAATTAAATAAATATCACAATGGAAATGGTGTGAAAAAAATTATCAAGACATGTATGTTTAATTTTTTTTATTTTCAAAGTGTTTAAAATTGTTTTATTTTAAAATTTAATTATTCTGAAGCCCCTCCGGCACCAGCACACAGACTAGAGCAGGATCAAATATCGCTGACTTCTGCCGGTATAATGATCCTGTAACAGGTAAAAGAAAATGTTAGCCATACCTAAACATAAAAAAATGTAAACAGTTGAAACTGATCAACCTAAATATAATTTATGCCCCAGATTAGCAAAATAACTTCAAACTCACTGATGTAGTAAGAATCATTAACTAGTATAAATGTCACTGAGTAAGCAGCTGCTTCTGGTGACTTCATTCCAAAGAGTTTTTAAAGTAATTTGAAATAACTTTTTGTTTGAAATTTTTAAAGTAAAGATGACATTTGCATAATTTTGCGATGACTTCGTGAAGAAGTCACACATCACTATTTCTAACAGTTTCAGGGCCATTTAATCTGAATTATAAAGAAACAATTACTTGAAATCATATACACCTCATACTGTAAGCTTGTAAGGAAACTACCGTTTAGAAAAACGTAGACGTTTTATTCTATCCACAATTATTTTTTGGCGAGTAAAACTGAATCAAAATGAAATAAAAGATGAAATCGAAATGAATTTAAGAAATTACCAGTTCAGTGGAACTGAAATGTAAAAGAACAAAAAATGTTCTCCTTGTCATGTTTTAATATTGCCTTTTATTAGATTTCAGCCACATTACAAATAACAATAATAGTAAGACGTACCAGTAGGCCTTGCAGTATTATTTCACCTAGGGAACAACAAAATTAAGAGCAATTGAAGACCAGTCAAAGCTACGCAAATAAAAAATACTGACACCTATGTAGTGACTGGTTCTTGATGCACTTTTTCCCGTTCATCATGTCATTACTATTTGTATTTGCAAAGAAACTTTTCACACTTCACGATTATTCATTCATGGTGTGACACACGCGAGTATTTACAAGTAAACAAATCTAATAGGGTGATATATATAAAAAGGCGAGACTTTAAAAAGGTAAAATAACATTAAGTTTTAATTTATTGGTGCCACATACTAGAGAGGTAGTTTAAAATGACCTCTTTTTGCTGAACAACTTGTAATATGTTTTCTTAGCTGGTAATCCATTTCACTTTCTTTACGTTACGTAATAATATTTAACATTTGTAATATTAACGTACCACTAGAGAAAAATGCACCAGCGTACCTGTAATACACTATATATCTTCTTCAGACACGGTGTAGCAGTAAGGCAGGGGACGCCACACACTTTCCGAACTATTTTCCAGTATAAAACAAACTTCACAACAGTCAACAATCATTAACGCACGTCACAAAAATAAAATGGCCGTACGTAAACCTAGCAGAGTCAGTGCAAGGCTTATAAACGCTTGTGGCGCTTCCCGTGGACGTCTATGGAAGCTATGCTGCGCGCGCATCTGCTGTACAGCCTTCAAGGGAAATTACAGTTTATTTCAAGCTTGGGAAAATTATTTTAATTCAAGCTAAATTTTTACAGTTTGATGTAAACTGTGTAACAGGTTGATTTTTCAATCTTGAATTTTCAACTGAACCTAAACTCAATATCCACCTAGAAATAAGCTGTGTAACAGGTTGATTTTTCAATCTTGAATTTTCAACTGAACCTAAACTCAATATCCACCTTGAAATAAGCTTGAGTGCTAGCTGGGATGTCTATGCCCATAAATTACTTTAACGTTGTATAACTGTCTAAACCAAATAAACAACGTTCATATTTCATAATCAGTTCTCTGTTATATTTGGTGTGTGTCACGAAATTCATTTTTCTATGCATCTGTATCATTGTTGAAGATGGTTCATTGACATCATCAGCCGAGCGAAGTTAAAATTATTAAGATTTATTCAGTCTAGAAGCGAAATCTAGATAACTACCATATGTAAGGTCACTTGATGTCAATTTCCGGTCCGAAACATCAGTGCAGCCACGCGTTTTATTGGCGCAAGACACTCTCTAGTCCATGCGGCCATGATTACCATTTTATCTCCATGATGATTACACTCCATGAGTAGGAGATCATATCTTTGACAAAGAATTATCGTTGGCCATAGAGTCTGTATACAATGTAGTACAGCTGCGATCCGCGCTAAGGTTATGTGTCGGGGTGTGTTTGTGATGTTGTTGAGTAGTGTTAGCTGTTTGGGTTTATATAGTTTTCTGCGCCATGTCCACCAGAACTGGAGCAGAAACTGTTGACCCCATAAAAGAAGAACGTGCGGGGAAAGTGAGGGAAGTTGGGTCACAGGCAATTTGGAGTCTGTCGTCTTGTAAACCAGGTATAGATTATGTTCAGTTTAAAACGCATACAACAATGATTTTTTGTCATATAGTTTTTGCTCCATTTGTGTTTCGTTGCTCTAGTTACGCGGACAAATGCCATTGTCATTTTGTTCTACTTTAGTTCAGTAATATATCACTGTCGAAGAGAAGTTTCGGCAGTTTGCGTGTTGACCCTTAATTGTCTGCCAGTAAATAAGACTTCCGTAATAATCTATATATATATATATATATATATATATATATATATATATATATATTTTTCTTTTCCTCCCAACATTCAAGGTTTCGGTGTCGACCAGCTTCGTGATGACTGCATGGACACTTACTGGCAGTCTGATGGACAGTTACCACATCTTGTGAACATACAGTTTCGTCGCAAAACAACTGTGCGTGATATCTGCATATTTACGGATTACAAACTTGATGAGAGCTACACTCCAAGCAGGTAATTTGAGATAAAGTAAATGGTAAGAGTTGCGTAGTACCGCAAAGCGCCCACAGCCCCCCGTAATACACTTTTAGCATTTTTATTTTTCATCGTTTGTGTAAGATATATGTGCATAATATGCACCACAATACTGCGTATTTACTTTTAAAGTTGTTTATAACTAAAAAGTATGGTGAGTATGGAGCGAAAATAAACCATAGGTTACAATTCGTATCAGTATGTTACAACTGTTACTGCATTTTCACATTGAATGAGTAAACTTGGGGAGGGGAGAGCCACGCTGCAGACCAATCTTTGTAATGAAAGCGTGTGTTAAGAAAGGTACAGAAGGTTATTTTCAGTGAAACTATTGCGTGTGAGTAGCTGATTGTCTCAGTTCAACAACTGAAGATACCTGTTAACAGAATTAAAGTGATAGTTGCAAACAAGTTTTTGTGTATGCAGTATGTAGTATCATTAGGTTTTGATAATTAGCCCCATCTGGAATCTTGGTTGTGGTGACAGAAATGTTATATAACCCTAGGTGTAATTTCGGTTGTACGATGGATATTTGGTCTAGAGTCTAGTTGTGAACTCTCCTTGAAATCTTGGTTGTGGTGACCAGTTGATCAGTAATGTAGCCCAGAATCTAAGATAGGTTGAAAGGTGATTATTTTGTAATGAATTGATGGAGCTGTCAGGATCATGTGTGAAATGTTGTAATTGATCTGTAAGTTAGCCAGAATGCATACATTCGCACCATATTCAATGCCCTCTTAGCTATAAAAACAAACTGAGAGATGAGTTCAGAAAACCTGTATTAGATATTGGTTAGCAGAGTATTTTTGTGCATGTAATATACCTACCTACCTGTATATGTATATAAACAATGAATAATGGGAAGATCCTTCACTATCTAATTTTAACACCTTGGGTTTGATTTGGTGAAGTCTACACACGTTGGCTAAATAAAGATTGTGGTAAAAGGCTGATCCTGTAAAATTGGTTAGTGGTGTATGTTCCCTCCGTATGTACTGAACTCTTTTTTTTTTTTTTTTTTTTTTTTTTTTTTTTTTTTTTTTTTTTTTTTTTTTTAAAACAGCAAAGTAATATCAGGATATATCCATATTAACTATATAAATTCCATCCTCATATCTAAGCATTTCACTATTAAAGCTAGAAATAGAGGAAGGTTGTGTACTAGAGGAGGAAGGTGATCCTAGTATCTTTAGTAGACTCCAGTGTTGTATAGTGGGGGTTTCACTTTTGCACAGATGTGATTGAAATAGCTAGTTTACGGAAATGTCTCATTGAGACATGGAGTCAATAATATAGGCCCTACTCCTGATCTTTGTTTCTACCCATATTACATTGCGGCAGGCTTCTAGATACGTAGTTACGATTTTAATGTTGGGGCACAGATTGACAATTTTGGGGTGAGTAGGTCTATTTAGACAAGCATGCAGGTTGATCTTGGAAACTTCGTAATGTTTTTAAGATTAGCTAGGTTAGTTTCACTATTGGATCATTCCATACAAAGTGGCCTAATTTCGAATAAATTTCCTGCATGACCATCTAGATATCTTCAACAGCTACCATAGCAGAATACTGTCAAGTGATCTTTCACAGAACCCAAAGAAATTCGGGTCATATGTAAAGGCTGTTAGTGACACTAAAGTGGTGTCCAGTTCCTGGCAAATGAGACAGGAACTGAAATTGAGGGTAGCAAAGCAAAAGCTGAAATGAAATGTTCCTTTACAAAGGACAACCTAGGAGAATTTCCCCAATTTAAGTCTTGTACCACTGACAAGATGAATGAAATAAGTATTAGTGTCAGTGGTGTTGAAGCAGCTGAAATCGTTAAAATTGAACAAAGCTCAAGGCTCTGATGGAATCCCTGTCAGATTCTATACTGAATTTGTGGCTGATTTAGTCCCTCTTGTATCTTCCCAGTTCTTTGAAAAGGGCACAGGTCACAGCAGTCTACCAGAAGTGTAGTAGAAGTTGCTGTGTCGTCTGAACAAGACACAGCCAGGACAAAAACACTACAGGTGCAAATATGAGTTGGTGCCAGTGCCATAGAGATTCACTACCTGGGTGTGTTTCGCCAGTGCCACAGGCACACTGAGGATGAATATATCGACTTTGCCTCGGCCAGTTGCGGGCCAAGTACAAACCGCCATTGACTGAACAACAGACAGAAGGGCAGCTCTCGTGCACTAGGCTATAGATCGTCGTCCAGGGATCACATAGACAGGGAACATTGTTTAATGAACTCTTACAAGTTAACAGACAGTTATGTTGTAAATTGTATTGGTTATGTAATGTGGAGTGTACCAACAATTATTTAGGCCTACACTTATCCAATGAGGACCTTTTCTGTGCTATATTACAAGCAGTGTTGCAGACTTCACAGTTCAACTAGTCACAAAAGTAAGTAAACCTCTTAACTCATTTGTGTGACTTTATTATTGGTTTGTTGAAGTGTTGTAGAACCTTTGTTCTCTTGTCATGTTACCTGACCCTGGGGCATAGCTGTGTAATAGTGGCAGACAGAAATTGTCTTAGCAGTGTACTGCACCAGAAGCCATTTCACAAACTCTGCCCACTGTAACACTGGCAACTCAACCTCCACAGCAGTAGCAAAGAGGCCTTTACAATACTGGTGACGAGGGTTTACAAAAGAAGTGATACACAAAACTACCGTCCAATATCCTTGGCATTGATTTGTTGTAGAATCTTGGAACATATTCTGAGCTCAAATATAATGAGATATCTTGAACAGAATGATCTTCTCAATGCCAACCAACATGGATTTTGAAAATATAGATCACATGAAACCCAATTCTCACTCTTCTTGTATGACATTGAGCTTTGGATTAAAGGCAGCCAGGCAGATGCAGTATTTCTTGATTTCCAAAAAGTATGTGACTGACTACTGCACCTATCTTTCTTCTCAAAAGTACGATCATATGGGGTATCAAGTGAAATTTGTGACTGGGCTGAGAACTTGGTAGTGAGGACACAGCACGTTATCTTAAATGGACAGTCATCATTAGATGTAGAATTAACTTCAGGTGTGCCTCAGGAAACTGTTTTTGGACCCTAGCTATTGATATTGAATATTAATGACCCTGCAGGCAATATATATTAATGATCCTGCAGACAATATTAATAGTAAAATCAGGATTTTTGCAGATCTTGATAAGATTTGAATGTGGTGCAGAAATTGACAGCTTGCTCTCAATGTTCAGAAATGTAAAATTGTGCACTTCACACAACAACAAAAATGTAGTATCCTTTGACTGTGAGGTCAATTGGTCACTGTTGGAATTGACCAACTCGTACAAATACCTGGGTGTAACGCTTTGTAGAGATATGAAATGGAATGATCATATAGGAAAATTCAGGATGGATAACGATGTTATGAAAAGGAAAGTTGCTACGCAGCATATAGTGGAGGTGCAGAGTCGCAGATAGGCACAACAAAAAGACCGTCACAAATAAATAAAGCTCATATACACACACACACACAGACAGACAGAGAGAGAGAGAGAGAGAGAGAGAGAGAGAGAGAGTTTAGTACTGTCTGTGGAAGATAGTATTGGAAGTCTTGATGACTGAGAAATGTTCGTGAGTTAGAAAAACTGCAGAGAAGTAGTCTCTTTTTAGACATCTCTACAGCATTCAGCTCTACAAAAATTTTTTCATAAAAAATGAAATGGAATAAAGAATCCAGTAAAAAACTAATACTTTTTGTGGCTCTAATAATTTTAAACGGTCATGGGTAAAAAGTAATTTTTGGGGGTCTGTCTTATCAAAATTTCTTCCCAAACAATCCCATCAGTGACATCTGGCCAGCTGTACAGATTTCCTCATGACTTTCTACAGCAAATTAGTGAAACCTATAAAAAATTGAATTGCTTGAAGCAAACATAAGCTCAGGGCTCTAGGAGAGACCTCTTCTGGCTTTGGCCTCTGACTCTTAAATAAATGTATCATCAGGTGTAGGATCCTGTGTAAAGAAACCCTCATCAGATAGGGGAATTTCTGGTAACCACCCACGCCTGCTGTTGCACAGCTATCAGGTGTGGCCCCTGTGGTAATGGGGATACTAGTTTCCTCATTTTAAAAGAAAGCAAGAGTGCTTATGCCACCATGGACCATAAAAACACATTTATACAATTCATCAGTACCTAATGTCCCACATAAACAACAAACTGCACTAACATGAAGTACATTGTACCTTGAACCAGAATTAATCTAGCATTTCAATAGCATTACACAATAGACATACTAATAAATATAGCATGATTCTATTCCAAAGTATGTAAGGAAGACTGCTATGAACGTCACGAAAACTTAACACAATGTGACGATGATGTAAAAGCTGAAGGCTATTTAGATGATGTGCTTCAGCTGTTATGCAGTAGTTTCACTACCATGATCCTCACTGCCTTGATAATGAAATGTAAAGTGTGAAATTTATACCCAATTTTATTCTAGACTAAAATGTCATGATGAGTTGTGACAGGACACCTCTTTCTTGAATTTTTTAAAGTTATTTGGACTTTGTCTCACTTCCTAGTCACAAAGCCTTTTGATACTGCATTCCCTAGAGATCACTAAATTATTGTAAATATGATAAAAGATGTTAGATGTGAGTACCATCGGAATATGGGCCCCATTTTCAATGCACCTCCACCTCTTCATTTTTTAGGGTCATTTATGCTCACATCTCAAGACCAAATCTAGTTTTTATGTGATGTAGAACATGGTCTTTTTAATTAAAATGGTTGAAGAGAGTTCACACAAAGTTCTTTTGTGTAAAAGTGGACTGAAAATAGACATTTTTGGAAAAAACTTTGTTCCCCAGTATGTATACTGTTGGAAAGCAGTAGGAGGATGAAATTTTATGTTCTAAGGCCTTGTATTGGTAAGTTATGACATGCAGTTTCAGGTGTATTCCATATTTACTTCTGTACCTACAAAAAGTTAAACTTCACATTTTTTCAAACATCTTTTTTCAACCAACTTCAGGAAATTTTTTATTATTACTTTTCTTAAGTTGAGTGCAAGAAGTTCCAGAGGATTGCTTAGTTTTGTTTCTGTTAAGAGAATACAGGGTGTGATTCAAAAGTTTCAAGACTTAACTCAGAACTAGAAATTTATTGGACATTTAAGCACAGCAGACTAAAATTCTTGAAAATATGATCCTTCGCCATCAACACAGCGCTGCCAGCACATCTTCCACTGCTCATAGCACTTCTGGAAGGCCTCGGGCGTCATGCTGTCAAGGGCTCTCGTCGAAGCCTGCTGGGTGGCATTGATGGAGTCGAATCGCTTCCCTTTTAGGACTGTCTTGAGTCTGGGGAAGAGGAAAGTCACTTGGAGCCAATTCAGGGCTGTAGGGTGGCTGCGGCAGTGTTGTCATGTTGAACTTGACCAAAACTTTGGAGACGGCTTGCAACATGAGAGCGAGCGCATTATCGTGGTGGAGAATCCAATCGCACTTGATCGCTGGGCGGACGCGGTGAACTCGATCCCTCAAGCGGCAGAGCACTCCAGCGTAAGAGTCACCTGTGACAATCTGTCCAGAAGCATCAAACTCCTTGTGAATCACTCCTTTACCATAAAAAATATCAGATTGCACTTCACACACGACTTGCTCATGCAAGCTTTCTTGTGCTTCAGCAAGGAAGCAGTGTGCCATTCTGAGCCTTGACGCTTCGACTCAGGATTGTACTTGTAGACCCAGGTCTCATCACCAGTAACCACTTTCTCCAGAAGGTTCGGATCAACATTCAACCATTGGAGCATTTCCTGGCAAACATTCATGCGCCGTTCTTTCTGATCCACCGACAAAACCTTTGGCACCAGTTTGGCACACACTTTTCGCATCATCAAATTCTCCATCACAACCCTCCACACTGTATTCTGACTGAGTCCCAGTTCATCAGCAGTTAATCTAGTTCTAAGACAACGGTCATTGTTTAAAAGTTCCCGCACACTCTCCACCTTTTGATCTGTTTGTCTTGATGATGGCCTCCCAGAGCGGTCGTCATCTTCAACATTCCTGCAGCCATCTTTGAAATGTTTGTGCCACATGAAAAACATTGCATAGGACATGACTTCTTCCTTAAAGGCCTCTTGAATAAAAACGAGAGTCTCTGTGGTTGTTTTGTTCACACGTAAAAATTAATAGCATAATGCTGCTCCATTTTTGCCTCTCCCACTTTTTGACTGAGGTCAATGACATGCACTCATGCTACAAGCGATGAACACGATCCAGGGTTGTGGAAGCAACTGCCGTAGCATCAGTTCATTCCCTGAGACCCCCCACTACTTCCCCCATCTGGCGCAACTGGTCCCCTACTCAGAAATGAATCTGTCTTGAAACTTCTGAATCACACCTTTTATTTCCAGTGATATTATGTGCGAAAGTTGAGAAAACTCGTGGGTGCACTGTTGATAGCTGCCCTATGAGGTCAAACAAATGACTATTACTCTGGAAGTATTGATTTAGTGATCGTGAAACTTTTGTCACAACAAAAACAATTTTTTGACAAACTTATTTAATTGTATAGATAAAAAATCTATTCATCTTGGTGACCACTAGACCACTTGGTATGGAATGACGCTATTTCGAATGGTCTAAGAGATACAACTGTATCCTGGTATATGAAAATTGTTGTAGATTAGTAAATTATAAAAGTATGCTAAACCAGTGTGCTTCCCCGTTGGGAATAGTGTGCATACAAGTATGGCATGAAACCTGAAAATAACTTTATATTACCGGTATGTTAAATTATCCAAAATATTAATTAGTGGCTTAGTTAAATATTGAAGGGTTTCATCTGGTTCAAAAAAATACAGTAACAAACGTGCATTGTCAAAGTTCAGAATATAAGAAGCATATAGGCAGAACCTGTCATGGGAGATGTAACTTTTACAAACTTTAGTGTTAGTTTCCTCAGAAGTTTTGTACAAAATAAAATGTTATTGTTAATGTGGCATGCTAGTCTTTATAATAGTGCCATTTTATATTCATAGGCTTGTTAGCTCACAATGTTTTCCCATGTGTATTGCAGCAAAATTTTCAGATAGGCACAACTTTTAATTAATACAGTTTCTGGTAAAAGTAATTGTTGTTGTGGTCTTCAATCCTGAGACTGGTTTGATGCAGCTCTCCATGCTACTCTATCCTGTGCAAGCTTCTTCATCTCCCAGTACCTACTGCAACCTACATCCTTCTGAATCTGCTTAGTGTATTCATCTCTTGGTCTCCCTCTACGATTTTTACCCTCCACGCTGCCCTCCAATGCTAAATTTGTGATCCCTTGATGCCTCAAAGCATGTCCTACCAACCGATCCCTTCTTCTAGTCAAGTTGTGCCACAAACTTCTCTTCTCCCCAATCCTATTCAATACCTCCTCATTAGTTACGTGATCTACCCACCTTATCTTCAGCATTCTTCTGTAGCACCACATTTCGAAAGCTACTATTCTCTTCTTGTCCAAACTGGTTATCGTCCATGTTTCACTTCCATACATGGCTACACTCCATACAAATACTTTCAGAAACGACTTCCTGACACTTAAATCTATACTCGATGTTAACAAATTTCTCTTCTTCAGAAACGATTTCCTTGCCATTGCCAGTCTACATTTTATGTCCTCTCTGCTTCGACCATCATCAGTTATTTTACTCCCTAAATAGCAAAACTCCTTTACTACTTTAAGTGTCTCATTTCCTAATCTAATCCCCTCAGCATCACCCGATTTAATTTGACTACATTCCATTATCCTCGTTTTGCTTTTGTTGATGTTCATCTTATATCCTGCTTTCAAGACACTGTCCATTCCGTTCAACTGCTCTTCCAAGTCCTTTGCTGTCTCCGACAGAATTACAATGTCATCGGCGAACCTCAAAGTTTTTATTTCTTTTCCATGAATTTTAATACCTAATCCGAATTTTTCTTTTGTTTCCTTTACTGCTTGCTCAATATACAGATTGAATAACATCGGGGAGAGGCTACAACCCTGTCTCACTCCTTTCCCAACCACTGCTTCCCTTTCATGCCCCTCAACTCTTATAACTGCCATCTGGTTTCTGTACAAATTGTAAATAGCCTTTCACTCCCTGTATTTTACCCCTGCCACCTTCAGAATTTGAAAGAGAGTATTCCAGTTAACATTGTCAAAAGCTTTCTCTAAGTCTACAAATGCTAGAAACGTAGGTTTGCCTTTTCTCAATCTTTCTTCTAAGATATGTCGTAAGGTTAGTATTGCCTCACGTGTTCCAACATTTCTATGGAATCCAAACTGATCTTCCCGGAGGTCGAATTCTACCAGTTTTTCCATTCGTCTGTAAAGAATTCGCGTTAGTATTTTGCAGCTGTAACTTATTAAACTGATAGTTCGGTAATTTTCACATCTGTCAACACCTGCTTTCTTTGGGATTGGAATTATTATATTCTTCTTGAAGTCTGAGGGTATTTCGCCTGTCTCGTACATCTTGCTCACCAGATGGTAGAGTTTTGTCAGGACTGGCTCTCCCAAGGCCATCAGTAGTTCTAATGGAATGTTGTCTACTCCCGGGGCCTTGTTTCGACTCAGGTCTTTCAGTGCTCTGTCAAACTCTTCACGCAGTATCTTATCTCCCATTTCATCTTCATCTACATCCTCTTCCATTTCCATAATATTGTCCTCAAGTACATCGCCCTTGTATAAACCCTCTATATACTCCTTCCACCTTTCTGCCTTCCCTTCTTTGCTTAGAACTGGGTTGCCATCTGAGCTCTTGATATTCATACAACTGGTTCTCTTCTCTCCAAAGGTCTCTTTAATTTTCCTGTAGGCAGTATCTATCTTACCCCTAGTGAGACAGGACTCTACATCCTTACATTTGTCCTCTAGCCACCCCTGCTTAGCCATTTTACACTTCCTGTCGATCTCATTTTTGAGACGTTTGTATTCCTTTTTGCCTGCTTCATTTACTGCATTTTTATATTTTCTCCTTTCATCAATTAAATTCAATATTTCTTCTGTTACCCAAGGATTTCTATTAGCCCTCGTCTTTTTACCTACTTGATCCTCTGCTGCCTTCACTACTTCATCCCTCAGAGCTACCCATTCTTCTTCTACTGTATTTCTTTCCCCCATTCCTGTCAATTGTTCCCTTATGCTCTCCCTGAAACACTCTACAACCTCTGGTTCTTTCAGTTTATCCAGGTCCCATCTCCTTAAATTCCCACCTTTTTGCAGTTTCTTCAGTTTCAATCTGCAGTTCATAACCAATAGATTGTGGTCAGAATCCACATCTGCCCCTGGAAATGTCTTACAATTTAAAACCTGGTTCCTAAATCTCTGTCTTACCATTATATAATCTATCTGATACCTTTTAGTATCTCCAGGATTCTTCCAGGTATACAGCCTTCTTTTATGATTCTTGAACCAAGTGTTAGCTATGATTAAGTTATGCTCTGTGCAAAATTCTACAAGGCGGCTTCCTCTTTCATTTCTTCCCCCCAATCCATATTCACCTACTATGTTTCCTTCTCTCCCTTTTCCTACTGACGAATTCCAGTCACCCATGACTATTAAATTTTCGCCTCCCTTCACTACCTGAATAATTTCTTTTATCTCGTCATACGTTTCATAACTTTCATCATCATCTGCAGAGCTAGTTGGCATATAAACTTGTACTACTGTAGTAGGCATGGGATTTGTGTTTATCTTGGCCACAATAATGCGTTCACTATGCTGTTTGTAGTAGCTAACCCGCACTCCTATTTTTTTATTCATTATTAAACCTACTCCTGCATTACCCCTATTTGATTTTGTATTTATAACCCTGTAATCACCTGACCAAAAGTCTTGTTCGTCCTGCCACCGAACTTCACTAATTCCCACTATATCTAACTTTAACCTATCCATTTCCCTTTTTAAATTTTCTAACCTACCTGCCCGATTAAGTGATCTGACATTCCACGCTCCGATCCGTAGAACGCCAGTTTTCTTTCTCCTGATAACGACGTCCTCTTGAGTAGTCCCCCCCCCCCCCCCCCCCGGAGATCCGAATGGGGGACTATTTTACCTCCGGAATATTTTACCCAAGAGGACGCCATCATCATTTAATCATACAGTAAAGCTGCATGTCCTCGGGAAAATTTACGGCTGTAGTTTCCCCTTGCTTTCAGCCGTTCGCAGTACCAGCACAGCAAGGCCGTTTTGGTTAATGTTACAAGGCCAGATCAGTCAATCATCCAGACTGTTGCCCCTGCAACTACTGAAAAGGCTGCTGCCCCTCTTCAGGAACCACATGTTTGTCTGGCCTCTCAACAGATACCCCTCCGTTGTGGTTGCACCTATGGTACGGCCATCTGTATCGCTGAGGCACGCAAGCCTCCCCACCAACGGCAATGTCCATGGTTCATGGGGGGGGGGGGGTGTAAAAGTAATTACGTAATTGTAATCAGCATGTTCAGTATACACAACTGGATAATAAATTTAAATGGAGCTTTACCTAAGCAATACTTAAAAATATTTATGTACATAATTACATATTTCCTGTGCATATGTATCAAAAGTAGGTTTATAGTTATGTGTTCCATACATCATTTGAACAATTGTTTTATCGAAGTGTGAAAAGTCTGTTTACAAGATATGTACACATAAGTATTAAGATTAATTAATACACTCTTTTTTTTAATTTGTCGTTAGCAAGTTACCAACTTAAGTCTGTGGTCAACATGTCACCCATGGCAGCATGCTGGGAGCTACTGTCGAGCTTTATTGTCGTATCCATAACAAATAAAAACACAACACACACAATTAAATCTAATCCTCGACCAGAAACAGCACTCCACACTAATAATCCCAAACCTGAAAATGAATCTGTTGCCTATAACTGCCAAATTAAACAGCACTGAAGGCAAGTGCATCCCTAACAGCACTCGCATACAGTTTGGAAACATAAACATCCCACACTTGAGTACCATCATGTACTCAAGCACCTTCTGCAAAAAAACGGTCCATTTCAAATACACTGTACCACCATGGTGCAGTTTGACCACAGCTGAAATTTTTGAAATGCCGCTGCAGCTTTTGCATACCTTCCACTTTAGAGGTCCCTACTCATGAAGTAGTGAAATTTGGGAGCCAGAATTTTGTAAAACTTTCTTTGTTTAACAAACACGTACACCAGATTTGGCTAAAATCTGAATTGTTAGTGGGCTACCCAAGACCACTTAATATGGAATCACCCTGTAACCCCCATTTCCCCTCCCTCAGGGAGCTCACATCGCCTTTGTGAGTACGTGCTTGATGAAAACAGGGCCCCAGCCCTTGCACATTTGTGTGCTGCAAGTCTATCCTTCTACAATTCATTTTCCCCCTCTGCCTTTCCATTGAATGGTCTTCTTGGTGTTGACTATATTTGGTTTAAGATTTTGGGGACTAGTTTAGTTTATTTTAGGGAATAGAGGGCTTTGTTTTTCCCAGGGAGGTCAACCAGCAGTGGTTGCGAACATGCACGGTGACCCAGGCTGTTTCTTAGGCTGAGGGTTGGCTAGTGCCACCATACATCTTCTATTATAAAGTTTGGGTATACTTCAGATAACATAATTAGTGATGAAACATTATGTATTTGCAGAGAATGGGGGCCTTGGCTTCACCGTCTGGACTGCAAGGAAGATATATGCCTCTTTAAAAAAAAAGATATGAATAGCTGTTGAGGAAAAACAGTCATCAGTGGGAAAGTTTTGGGGCACCTACTGCCCTCAGTGTTGTATGGCTTGCTCAGACACATGTGGCTGTCCCTGAGTTGACATTTGTTTCCCTAGTGACTCAAGGGACTACTATGCAAATGAAGTATATCAAACGTTCTTCTACTGGAGGCTCCAACAGTATCTCCTGAAGGAAACGACAGTTAAAATGTGGAGAGCATACCACCACCACAACCACATTTCCTTCCCTGGCTATGCTGTGGGAAGAATACAGGGCTAGAGGCAAGGGAAAAATACAGTACTTACTTTGCTCTATGACTACGCAGATCACTTTTGGCACCTTGAGGACATGTTTGGGAAGTAGCAGCAATTTCAGAAATGAAAAGTGGTTAATTTCTGATTACAACAGCACTCTGTGCTGTCACAAGCACTGCTTGCCTTTGACAAGCTGGGTGACATTCTGGTAATGATTACCACCATACCAGTCTTAGTTAGTACAAGGTATCTTCTTCCACCGTGACCTTTACAGACAGATGAGTTACCTGCCAGTTTGGAATAGTGAGGTGTGCATTATGTCTGGCATGTAGAGCAGGTACCAAAGGACAGTAGGCTTGATACTGGGGCCTTCATCTTGGCCCCTGAAGGCAACCTGATGCCAGAGAAAGACAAGGTGATGGTATATCGATGCACTGTGAAAGCGTATATTCCCATTCCCATGTGGTGCTACAAATGTGAGATTCAGGTGCATGTCTTTGTGCAGTAACATGAACCCCATCTGTAGAGATTGAGGACATCAGTTGCACACAAGTGCTGCTTGTTCCTCAGTGCCCTAGCCCTTTGCTCTCCAGGGCTAGACCTCATCCACAACCAAATGCTCATCCACCTATCGGTGGATTGCCAATATCATGTCATTGCCATTTCAACTGTATCTGGAGTGAGGGTGAGTACCCATCTTAATGGTGAGAAAGGATAGTCATTCTGGTACTGAAACTGGGTAAACACCCCCTTGATATAGAGCTATCGGCCAGTTAGTTTTACTAATATTCTCTGCAAGTCACACGAATGTATGGTGAGCAGGTGGCTGTGTTGGTACCTTGAGTCTCGCGGTCTTTTGGCTTTGTCCCAGGGTAGCTTTTGCCAAGGCTGTTCTGTAGGTTAGAATATAGTCTGCCATATGATCCGCTTTTGCCCCCCTACACGAGTTGGGTTTCTGGGGCCCACTACAGATTTTTTTTCTGGGACTTCTTGTCACACGATACATTCTTGGTTCAAGTTGGCACTTCCTGCAGTACCATCCATATGCAAGAGAATAGCATCCCACAGGGCTCTGTATTGTGTGTGGGGACCTGCTGTGTTACTGCTCATGTTGACTGTTTCTGTATTTACTATTGCTCCTCCACTGTGGCTGTTGCTGAACACTGACTACAGGGTGCCATATGGAAGGTGCTGTCCTGGACTCTCACCTGTGGCTTCTGGTTTTCGGCTGCCTAGCCGTACGTTACACACTTCTGTCACAACCACACTGTTAATCCACCACCAAAACTCTACCATGCCAACAAATTGCTCAATGTGGTGTAGTCTCATTGCTTTTTGTGGCTGTTCTGTGATTCATGGTTCAAAAGGCTCCCCCGTATTTGCCAACTTAATTGAATGTGAATGTGCTAGTCACAACTTCATACTCTTTGCTACCTCAAGTAACACCAGTTGGGGTGCAGACCACTGTACAGTTGTGCAACTTAGCAAAGCTCTGATCCTGTCCCACCTTGATTACAGGAGTCTGGTATGCGTCTGAGCATCGCCTTCAGCATTGTGTATGGTGGAGCTGATACACAATCATGAGATCCGACTTGACAGGTGCCTTTCAGACCAGCCCTGTGAACAGCCTACTTGCAGAGGCAGGGGTCCCTTCTTTACAAATCAACCACCAACAACTGCTGCTCAACTATGTGACACACATTCACTGCTCCCTGAAGCATCCGAAGTAGTATGTCTTTTATCCTGGTAGGGAGATCCACCTCCCACAAGAGGCCCAGGAATGAATTCAGTCACAGTTTGCATACAGCATCTACTCCGAACTCCAGTTTCTCTCTGTCATCTCTTGTCAGAGAGCAATAACATATGTTACTGTGATGTGTAACCCATCCTTAAAAACCAAAAGTCTCTTGTCCCCATGGTGTTTTACTATCTGTTCCTGTTTGTCCTAGGTGTATTTCCAGTTTCAAAAATTGTATACACTAACTGCTCTACTGTCGATGGGTGAACCTAACCTGTTTTGCCTACACCCATGCAAGGTGCAGTGAAAAACACTCCTTGCCAAGTGGATGCAGTGTATTTACTGCAGAATTGGGGGCCATCACTGGAGCCCTCAGTCCATTCATAATTGACATCACTCCCTGAGTAGTCTGCAGGTTAATGACCAGAACTGCCCTAGACACCCATTGGTCTTGACTGTCTAGAACCTCTTCCTGAGCTCAGTCAAGCTGGATGGTTGGTTTGCTTTGTCTGAATCCCAGGTCATGTTGGGATCCCAGGGAAGGAACATGCTGACCTGTTGGCCAAGTTGGTCACCGGGATGGTGACTTTGGAGATGGAAGTACTGGAACTGAACCTTCGGTTGGCTCTAAGATGTTGTTGGATGCTTGGAACATGGATTGGTGCACTCTGGCTTTTACAAATAAACTGCAAGCAGTGGAGCAAACCACAGCTGCAGGGTAGTCTTCCCTTAACGTTTGTGGCAGGGAATCTGTTTCCCATCTTTGCATTGGCATTTGTCTTACTCATGGCCATGTCTTTAAACATGAGGGTGCACCCCACTATCAGTGCGGTGCTTGTCTGCTGGTGGTCCACATTCTCATGAACTGCCATAATTTGGTCACCTTGCAGCAAAACCATAAACTTGACATACTGCCTCTGGTGCTAGCAGACGGCACCATAGTGTCTGATCTTGTTCTGCATTTTATTTGGGAAACCCAAGGGCCCATTGCAGCCTGGCTCCTGCCCTTCGCACCTTTTTGAGTGTTCTTACCCTTTTATATCAGATGTCTTTTTACTGTCCCATAATGATTCTCTTTCATGAGATTATGAACTTGTTGGTATTGCTAGTTTTCTGTGGTGATGGAAGATGAGAAAACACTGGCTGGATGCAGAGGGTGTCTCTCCCAAGCATACAGTGTTCCAGGGCTTTTGGGACAGAACAACTCGCCCACCTTCACCCTCTTACCCCTCTCGTATTTCTACTTGCTTCTCTCTCTTTGTTTTATTGATCTTTGGTTGCAATCAGATTTCACAGGTTTTGCCTTATCTTATTCTTCCTCTCTAAAGACTCTAGCCAGCTCAGTGCATATAAGATGGAGGGACTGATGACCTCATACTTCTGTTCTTTTAACCCTGTCAGTCCAATCCATGGAATCGTCCTATTAATATTGGTTTGTTGGGTTTTGTAAGGCATTAATAACATAAACAAATTGACTTATTCCAAGAGTACAAGTATATAGAATGAGTCAAAAGCTATTTTTATGTTCTTTCCATCTAAAAATAAAAAAAAAAACTGTGTTGAATAGAGAAGTGGTTAAAGTTTAATACCACTTCAATATGTGAGTGGGTATACAAAAAACAGTAGAGTGGTGACTGTTAGAAACTGATCATTTTTAAATGGTATTTAGATTTTGGGATATTCATACAAAAATCTAATTTTTGAAAGGATAATTCTGTAAGTCATTAATACATCGTACTTGCAATTTACTAATTGTGAGAGGTTAAATTCTTTTTATCTTGAAATGTGTTAGGAGAAAACATCACTCAGTTGAAATTAGATGTGCTGTGATAGATAGAAGTTTTGAATGTTGGTGTGCTACCACTTGGTGTTTCTCTTTTAACATCCATTAGTTTCTTATTCTTCAATTTTCCCAGCACAATGGATATTAGATTATTCTGGCATGCTGCCAGTTTTACAATGGATGTTGCTGGTGCTTGTCAAAAGTTGGCGTGGTGGAGCATACACATAGGCTTTTGTTGCAAGGCTAAACTCTTTTAGAGTTCAGCAACCCTTCTTGAATATTGCTCCATCTGAAGTGCACTTGTGCATCCCAAATGACACTGCACACCCTCTGTTGATTTTGTAGACCTGCTGGGTTAAAATTTAGTTACCAAAATAATAAAATTGTTACACATCATTAAGCATAAAATCTTCCCTTCCGGAAGACGTTAAAGAATGTTGTGGGTCCCAAACCTTGTCCACTTGGAAGTCACCATCACATACAATTCTATCAAATTTATTTTGACAAATTCCTTAAAAAATTAATCCCAGGAAGATCACATTGTGACCAGTATTTTTTTGGCAGAATAATCCACAGCACATTCTTTGGTGATACAATAATCAGCTATGATTGACTTACTGGTCTTCAAAATGAGTGTGGCTATCATGTTCCACACTTCTTTCATGAAGTATATGCGGAGTATGGCCAGTATGGGCTTTGCCACATTATTATGGTACTCTATAGTCTCCAGCCCTCAGCAAACTCAGAACTGATCCAAGAACAACATAGGTTTTTGTAGTGGCTGTGAGATAACTTTAACATAATGATTCTTTAAGAGCTGCAATTTAGATGAAGTGACACCACAGATGGGAGGTGTTCAGTTATCATCCAACTGAAATTGTGAAACAATATGCAATATTCAGGGGTTTCTATTTCTCTTCCCAGTAAATTAAACTCTCATGGAAATGAGTTGGTCAGTTCTAAATGCAACTCAAGTCTCCATCTTGAGATGGGGTTTTTGTGTGTTAGTTTGATAGAATTAACACTTTATCAATGGTATTTGTTGCAGAACATTACCAGTGTATTAAAAATGGTAAACTATATGGCAATGAAGTAAATAGCTCAGTTAAACTGTGTATGATAATGAAAGCATGGATAGTACATACACAACACATGAGCTTAGTATGTTGCTTGTTGTGAACTTTTACTCCCCCTCCCCCCCCCCCTTTTCCCTCCTGCATAATACAATTCTTTTTTACTGAAAGTAGTTATTCTTCTTGAAACTGCAGAAAGGTGATTAGAGATAGGTGTGTGAAGGCTGAAATTAGAAATAGATTAAAGTGAAAATACTATTGTGTGTGAAGCTGCAAAATTGAATAGGTCTACATCTCAAATAGTGATACTTAATCAGTGTTATAACAACAAATATCAGAGTTCGTTATTTTATGTCTTGCATCTGTTGCTAAGTTTTTTACTTAACAGAGAGCAGAACCATCATTTACTACTTGAAAGTGTAAGTGTTCACTTTTTTATTTCAGGATTTCAATACGAGCTGGAACCAACTTCAATGATCTCCAAGAAGTGGAAGTAGTTGACCTGAATGAGCCTACTGGGTGGGTTCTGATTCCAATCAAAGACATAAATGACGAACCTATACGGACTTTTATGATACAGATAGCAGTGATTAGCAATCACCAGAATGGACGGGACACTCATATGCGTCAGATAAAAATACACTCTCCTGTAGAATGTAGGGGGACTGGTGTTGAGCTGTGTGGCAATTTTACGACTGTAGCTTTTCAACAATATAGCTGTATAAGATAAATATTTAAATTTTGACACTCGGTATGTGCTGAGAAGTAAGGTGATGCTCTTCTGTTTGTGAGAATCTGTAATTAAACTTGACATTGTAGCAGTGCTATCTGTAAAATATTGTAATGACAAAATGGACTGTCGATACTCAGGTTTCATCATGAATTTTAAGGATGTAGACCTGCTATTGAATATGATTTTGTGTGTGTGTGTGTGTGTGTGTGTGTGTGTGTGTGTGTGTGTGTGTGTGTACACAATTGAAGGATCCTAATGATGCACAAATATCTAATATTCTGAAACCTTAGAAATATGTTGTGACACATACCATACCGTAAGTATATTGGCTTTTGTGTAACATTAAAAATGTTATCAGCTGTATACTTTCCCCAAGAATACATCAGATATGGAAACATTTAAGAGATATTTTCGGTTTCTTTCCTTTTGTAAATAAAAACCGTGTACATGGAAGGGAATCTGTTAAGAGTTTATCATCCCTGAAGTTCATGAACATGTAAACTAAAAGTAGTATGTGAAATGAATTAAATCCACTGAAATGGACTAGTGAACTGATCCCTGTGAGCAGAATGTGAGTGTCTCCTGGGGTGGCACAAATTTCAAATTTTTACCACACATTCATAAAAATTTGCAAACTTATGATTGCTTTTTATTTATTTTTTTAACTAATTCTTTACTTCTGGGAGCTACAATCAGAAACGTAATTTTTGGAAGGTCAATTGCTGAAAGTCTTCAGTTCTTTGGAAATATGTTAGAAAATACTGCATTCATTTAATAGTGGCTCAGTGCACACCTACATCTTGTTTCTGTATGGGAAAGTGTGACAATTAGACTTAGCTTGCTATAAATGGTGATGTATCAACTTTTGATTGTAACCTGCTATTACAGGTACTTTAAATATTAGCATTGTATAAAGTCACAAATATTTATTATACACACCCATTTAGCTGTACCTGCAATCTACCTAGGCTGCTTCTTACTTGAGGCAGCAGACATCAGTATGTGGCAAGATTGAACTGCAGGTATAGTTACAGTTGTCCTATGTGAGCAATATTCACAGAAATACCTGTCTATTACATACAGAAAACATTCTAATGTGAATTTGTTTTGAATCTTGTCACTGTAGTGCTTGTGAAAGGCATTTGCAAGAAAATATTCATCTAGTGTGGTGGTGTTCAGTATGCAATACGTCTGAGAATTTTGCCGAGATGTTAATATTGGAAGTATTTGGAGCAGCTCAAAAGGTAAGTATTTTTTCTTATTTTAACAATGAAAAGTCCAGGTTGGAATATCAACAGTGTTATGAAAAGGATAGGTTGCTACTTGCAGTAATGACACACTGAGTAGCAATGAAAAGATGGTTTGTTACACACTGAGCATTTGCATTTGCAAGAAAATATTCATCTAGTGTGGTGGTGTTCAGTATGCAATACGTCTGAGAATTTTGCCGAGATGTTAATATTGGAAGCATTTGGAGCAGCTCAAAAGGTAAGTATTTTTTCTTATTTTAACAATGAAAAGTCCAGGTTGGAATATCAACAGTGTTATGAAAAGGATAGGTTGCTACTTGCAGTAATGACACACTGAGTAGCAATGAAAAGATGGTTTGTTACACACTGAGCTTTTGGCCACAGCCTTCTTCAGAATGAATTTGCATGCACACACATTCACACAAGCAAGAATTGTCACAGTGAACATAAGTGCTTTCTCTAGCCGCCCTGGGTCACAATACAGGCTTCTGGTTGGCTGTGGTTATGCAAAGAATGAGACGTGAAATACTGCAGATCCATGAATAAAAGCCATGTCCATCACATTGCAAACAGAAATCAGCCAGAAACAAAAATACCATAGTCCGTTCTCACAGTGCAGGTTGTCAAGAAGTGGGCAGCTGATACACGTGATGTTGGTATGAAGAGTGAATATGACAAGTATGTTGTCATGATGTGGACAGCCTATATGTCTCAGGTCCACTGTGGTATGCTTGCGGCTTGTTGTGCATTTGTGGCACCGCCAGTTGTGGGAGTGAATAAATTGTGACACCCTCAGATTCCTGGATCATTCCATATTGACTCACCTACGCCTCCCTGCTCGACCATCACAGATTTCGACAAAATTTTAGGTGAACATTCGCACACGTCCCCCGATGGACACTGATAAAGATAACATTTGTTGAAACAATACTGGCTGACATATAGTCACTTTTTTGATTCCATGAGTGACTGCTCATAACGAGCATGAATTTCTGGCAACTTTGAGCTGTCATATCTTGAGCAATAATTTGTTGAAAAAAATGTGATTTGGCTATATTGTTAAACTGTAAGCGTTCTCTTATGAATAAGAAACAATTCTAAAAGCCATATTCAGCCACAAAATTGTAGATAAAATCGCCCAAGAAAACTGGCACCCAAAATCTTTCAAAGTTTGACTTCATATATCACATTGGCTAAAGGTGTGACAAATGTGAAACTTAGCTTGTAGCAACCCTAACAACACAAGGTTCTCAAATATAAAGTTTCATTTATGTACCACTCACCAGTATTGAGTAAATTGAGTGCAGAGTTGAACATTATGTAAAGGGTTAAAAATCCACTATTTTTGATCTGATTTGGCAAAAACTACACTCCTGGAAATTGAAATAAGAACACCGTGAATTCATTGTCCCAGGAAGGGGAAACTTTATTGACACATTCCTGGGGTCAGATACATCACATGATCACACTGACAGAACCACAGGCACATACACAGGCAACAGAGCATGCACAATGTCGGCACTAGTACAGTGTATATCCACCTTTCGCAGCAATGCAGGCTGCTATTCTCCCTTGGAGACGATCGTAGAGATGCTGGATGTAGTCCTGTGGAACGGCTTGCCATGCCATTTCCACCTGGCGCCTCAGTTGGACCAGCGTTCGTGCTGGACGTGCAGACCGCGTGAGACGACGCTTCATCCAGTCCCAAACATGCTCAATGGGGGACAGATCCGGAGATCTTGCTGGCCAGGGTAGTTGACTTACACCTTCTAGAGCACGTTGGGCGGCACAGGATACATGCGGACGTGCATTGTCCTGTTGGAACAGCAAGTTCCCTTGCCGGTCTAGGAATGGTAGAACGATGGGTTCGATGACGGTTTGGATGTACCGTGCACTATTCAGTGTCCCCTCGACGATCACCAGTGGTGTACGGCCAGTGTAAGAGATCGCTCCCCACACCATGATGCCGGGTGTTGGCCCTGTGTGCCTCGGTCGTATGCAGTCCTGATTGTGGCGCTCACCTGCACGGCGCCAAACACGCATACGACCATCATTGGCACCAAGGCAGAAGCGACTCTCATCGCTGAAGACGACACGTCTCCATTCGTCCCTCCATTCACGCCTGTCGCGACACCACTGGAGGCGGGCTGCACGATGTTGGGGCGTGAGCGGAAGACGGCCTAACGGTGTGCGGGACCGTAGCCCAGCTTCATGGAGACGGTTGCGAATGGTCGTCGCCGATACCCCAGGAGCAACAGTGTCCCTAATTTGCTGGGAAGTGGCGGTGCGGTCCCCTACGGCACTGCGTAGGATCCTACGGTCTTGGCGTGCATCCGTGCGTCGCTGCGGTCCGGTCCCAGGTCGACGGGCACGTGCACCTTCCGCCGACCACTGGCGACAACATCGATGTACTGTGGAGACCTCACGCCCCACGTGTTGAGCAATTCGGCGGTACGTCCACCCGGCCTCCCGCATGCCCACTATACGCCCTCGCTCAAAGTCCGTCAACTGCACATACGGTTCACGTCCACGCTGTCGCGGCATGCTACCAGTGTTAAAGACTGCGATGGAGCTCCGTATGCCACGGCAAACTGGCTGACGCTGACGGCGGCGGTGCACAAATGCTGCGCAGCTAGCGCCATTCGACGGCCAACACCGCGGTTCCTGGTGTGTCCGCTGTGCCGTGCGTGTGATCATTGCTTGTACAGCCCTCTCGCAGTGTCCGGAGCAAGTATGGTGGGTCTGGCACACCGGTGTCAATGTGTTCTTTTTTCCATTTCCAGGAGTGTATTTTTAAAAAATCTATAACTCTCAAAACTGGGCTCATTAGAAAGAAGTATTTGATTATCTAATGTGGGCTAACACTACTAGATAATTTGAATTAGTTGTGTGTGAAAATCTTGGCATAAAAAAAATGTAAACTTTGGACTCTCTCTATTTTTTAGAGTAAACACTTGCTGAACATGAAAGGAGTAAAACTAGAAAGAAAAAGGTGCTGAAAATAAAGTTTTAACTTTGGTTTCTCATATCTCATTTATCAAAGGTATGATAAACATAAAACTTTTTACGCAACAGCTTAGTAACAAAGTTTTCCAATATAAAATATCATGCACATACTACTTTCTAAATTTCTACAAAATCAGTTCAAACTTGATTTTCATAGAAATAACAAAAATAGATCACCTTAAATTTGCTTTTAGGAAATCTATAATTTCCTATAATTGCTTTCAAGCTAATCACAGTTGGAAAGAGCATATTACCAAACATTCAGAAAACCACATTTGTTTGTCCATGGACAAATTTGAGGGAGTGCACCATGCCACCAGGCTACGTTGCAGCAACCTGTTGTTCATGTTTCATTGAATGTGGTTTTTATTTTTAAATTGGAAAATATCTCAATGTGTTGTGTTGGTCCATGGTGGCTGTGAACACCATGAATGAGGAACGCCCCACCATAGGTGGGGGGGGGGGGGGGGGGGGCCTTGCCACTCTTCGGCGGGTTTGTGCTTGGCTACCACCGGGCCCCATCTTTTGCAGCATCATTCCCCTTCCATGCTGCATGTCTATGCTGCTGCTATTCCTTTCCTCCTCTCTTGGGAACATGTCAGAAATGTTCCAGAAATGTGTGCTGCATATTCAGTAGCCGATATCAGAACAGTCTCTCCACTTTTTCTTTGTTCCTTTTTTCTTTCTTCATTCCCCTTCTCCTATCCTTCCTCTGCTTCGACATGTCAGGTTCCTGTTTTTCTTTTCCTTCCTGTGTGTTCCTGAAGGCCAGCCCACACATCTGACTTTAGAACACGTAATTCCCAGCCCCGGGTTGACAGGTAGGGTTCGCACATATCTCCTGGTACAGGCCAAACCCAGGGAGGGGTGATTGCCTGAGCCCTTCCCAGATTGCCGATTGGTTCCTCTGTCAGGTGTTCAGTTGGTGTGACCTGAGGTGTGAACAATCACTTACGATGGATGCGCACTTTCTGAGGGTGTCCCTAGTTGGAAGGAGCGCACCATCGGAGATGCTGGCAGTCACGGGAGATTTTCTCAAAATGAGCCAATTGTGATCTACCCAGTCAGTGTCTATCAAATGTAAACAGAATGAGGCTAATGATTCAAAGACCCTCCCAGCTGCACCATGGTTCCTCATTGTTTCACGTACTGGAGATGGTCACTCCTTTGCTATGGTAAATCAGTTAATTGTCCAGAAAGTTATTGATGCAATTACTGGACCTGTTAAATCCTGCTCAATCCTGCTCTCGTTTACAAAATGATACTTTCCCTTGGAGACTACTTGTGAATCTCAAGCACAACCACTGTTTGCAGCTTTGACTATCCACAGCTGTCCTGTTCATGTTGAGGCCCATTGAACGCTGAATTCTTCCTGTGGTGTTATTTACTCTAGTCTGCTCGATGGTCTGACCGACATGGAATACCAAATGTACCTCTCTGATCAGGGTGTCATTGGAGTCCATCCTGTGAAAGGAGATGCATCCTTAGTGCTCACATGCACTCTTTTTCTCACTTTTGGCAGAGTGGCACTTCCATCAAAAATCAAATCAGGTTATGAAGTTACCACAGTCTGACCGTACATTTCGAACCCGATGTGCTGCTACCAGTGTCATCATTACAACCACACTTGAATGTCCTGTTGACACCCCGCCAAATGTGTAACTTGTGGTACAGATGCTGACGAGGGAGAATGCCCACCTGCCTGCATCTCGTGGTCGTGCGGTAGCGTTCTCGCTTCCCATGCCCGGGTTCGATTCCCGGCGGGGTCAGGGATTTTCTCTGCCTCGTGATGGCTGGGTGTTGTGTGATGTCCTTAGGTTAGTTAGGTTTAAGTAGTTCTAAGTTCTAGGGGACTGATGACCATTGCTGTTAAGTCCCATAGTGCTCAGAGCCATTTGAATGCCCACCTCCTTCTCCCTGCTGTATCAACTGCAATGGCAACAATGCCAGCTCTCCTAAGAGTGTCCCATGTATTTTGATGAGTGGGCCATTCAGGAGATCCAGGTGAAGGAAAAACTACCTTACCCGGTTGCTCACAAGTTGTTGGCTAGTCGGAAACCCTGCATTTTGGCATCTGGCACTTACAGTACTTTTCTCGCTACATCTCTCTCCCTGAAGGACATGGCCGTGCAACCTCAGAGTCAGCATTGCGGTTGTGAAATCACCCAGTGTCATGATAGCATCCATGTCTCCTCCTCCAACTGTGCAACAAGCCACCAAACTTGCACCTCATGGGGCAAACTCACCTGCTCCACAACCAGTGGGCCAGGGGGGACAGCTGGAAAGGCTCCAAGAAGTCAAACAAAGGCAAACAAACTTCTCCTTCACTGACTCAGAGATCGTCTTTGACGGTGTCATCACATGATACCTTTGCCCGGCCAACCTCATGTCGTCGGTGCACACCACAGTGTTTTTTTGCCCTGGACTCCGCCGATCGACAGAGGGACATTGACGACGCCTCTGTAGATCTCATGAAGCAGAATCCTCCAGCCTCTGCACCCTGTAGGAGTGAGTCTTCAAAGGCTGGCTCTCGGCAGCCGCAGAGGTGAGACCCCTTCATTTTTTTCCCTGCTCCCTTTCCTTGTTAGAACTTTCCTCCACTGGAACATACGTAGCCTTCAGTCCAACAAAGAGGACTTAGGGCTGTTCTTGGAATTGCAGTGTCCATTTGTTCTCTGCCTCCAGGAAATGAAACTGTGTCCTCGCAACCTCTATAAGCTCTTGTATTTCTTCCCAGTCTGTTTTTACCTTCCTCTCGAGAACAGCATCCCATCTCATGAGGGAAACAGACTGCACATCTGGGATGACGTTCATAGTCAACCCATCTCCCTGACTACACGCCTTCAAGCTGTTGCAGTCTGCATTTTCCTTCCTCACTTGACCTTTTCTCTTTGTACTGTTTACATCCCCGTCATTCGATGTCACCAGGGCAGACTTCCTCCAGCTTACTGGGCAACTCCATTTCCCCTTTCTGCTGCTCGGTGTTTTTAATGTGCACCAACCCCTTTTGGGCTCACCCAGAACCTGTCAGTGAGGTGACCTCTCCTGGTGACCTACAACAAGCAACATTTCCCCAACTGCGATGACCAGATAGAATATCTTACAAACATTATCCTTACTGCCACAAAATGTTCCATTCATTGCACTTCCGCTGTGTCCTGGTCCTTCGGTGGACTGAGGTGTGCTGCGACGCAATTTGTGCACGGAGATGTGGTCTTCACATTTTTAACAGTCATCCTGTGATGGCCAACTGCATTTGTAACAAACAGTTGCATGCATAATGTCATCATGTTCTTCAGGATAGCAGAAAAGCTAGCTGGATTTCCTTTACTAGTTCTTTTAACAGTTACACACCGTCTTCAGTCACATGGACCAACCTCTGATGGTTGTCTGGGATCAGGATATATTCCCCAATTTCCAGCCTGACAGTGGCAGATGATGTCATTGTAGAAACTGCTATCTCCTACTCCCTGGACGGCTATTTTGCAGAGATTTTGAGCTCCACCCACTATCGCCCTGCCTTCCTCCATTGGAAATGAGTGGAGGAGACTTGTGTGATACCCTTCTCTTCCCAGAATCAAGAGTGTTACAATGCCACCTTTATTATGAGGGAGCTTGAGGATGCTCTCATTGCTTTCCGATCCCCCATTCCAGGGCTGGATGATGTTGCAGAATCTTTCTCTTTCAGGCAAGCACTTTCTCCTTCATACATACAGTCACATCTGTGCAGAGGGCATGTTTCCCAGAAGCTGGCGTGAAGCCACTGCCATGCCCATACCTACGCCCGGTAAGGTCAAACGCCGTCCTTCTAGCTATTGCCCCATTTCTCGCACCAGCTGTGTTTGCAAGGTGATGGAACGTATGGTTCTTTCCCAGCTGATTTGGTGGCTCGAGTCTTGCCATTTACTAACCGCTGCACAGTGTGGATTTACTGCGTGCCAGCCTGTGGTTGACCATCTCATCACTTTGTCAACCCATGTCATGAATGGTTTCCTGCGTAAATAAGACTGTGGCTGTGTTTTTAGATTTGGAAAAAGTGTAAGACACCTGCTGGAGGACTAGTAACCTCCATATTTTCTATGCATTTGGCTTCCATGGGAGAATGCCCCATTTCCTTTAGAAATTCTTAAGACTGAGCTTTCAAGCTATGTGTGGGTTCTGCCTTTTGGACACCTCTATCTAGGAAAACAGCATGCTCATGTTTCCGGCCTGAGTGTCATCCACTTTGCTATCACCAATAACCCTATTATGGCCTGTCTCCTGCCGGGCGTCTCAAGCTCCCTCTTCATTAACAATTTTGGAATCTGTTGCAGTTCTCCACCAACTTGTCTCCTTGAGCGGTATCTTCAGTGATGTCTCGATAATATTTACTCGTGGAGCATCGACAGTGGCTTTCACTTTTCCACTGACAAAACTGTTTGTGGGAATTTCAGGTGGCTCAATTGGTTTTTCCTACTGTCTGTACATCTTGTGCCGTTTTTTCTTCCATTCGTTGACACTACAAAATTCCTAGGGCTCATGCTTGATAGGAAACCCTTCCTAGCCATTTCTGAACGCGGTCCCTCGATGTCCAGCGTGTCCTCAAAGGTATTTCCTGGGGAGGGATCAGACTGTCCTCATCCATTTGTACCAGTCCCTTGTCCATTCAAAACTAGACTGTGGGTGTTTCGTTTATGCATCTGCTTGTCCATCCCTCTTACACTGTCTCAATACTGTTCGCCATCATGGTATCCGTTTGGCCATTGGTGCCTTTTACGCTAGCTCGGTTGAGTCGGTATGCAGAAACTGCCAAACTACCGCTGTCATACCACTTTGACTTTCTCCTCAACAGGTAGGCATGTCATTTGTCTACCATACCTGGCCACCCATCCAATGCTACCTCCTCCAATGACTCCTTTCATCGCTAGTATGGGATGCATCCCTCTTCTGTTACCTCCTGGAGTTCGTTTTTGGCTCTTGCTCCAGCAGCTTAACTTTACACTACCTGCCATTTTCCTGATGGTTGTGAGCCCTTCTCCACTTTGGCTTCATGTGTTGGCCTATGTTCACCTTGGCCTTGATTCACTTCATAAAGAGACTACTCCAGTCACCCCTGTGGGCCCGGGGGTTAGAATAGGTCCGAGGTATTCTTGCCTGTCGTAAGAGGCAACCAAAAGGAATCTCACACGTTTCAGCCCTTATGTGTTGGTCCTCTGTAGGGTTTGACCATTTTTCAAAATTTTCCCGAAGAGCGAGCAAATTGGGGAAGGGTGCCTTACATGGTGCATCGTGTCCATCACGCACTGAGACCTATCACATCCTTGGTCGATGTGGATCTGCACTTCTGCTCATACTCCTACTGTTGGGTGAGGTTACCCTCCTGGGTGCATATTTTTCCATCAACTGTGCAGTATAGTTTTCTACACTGACGATGATAATGGACGTGCTTGCTTGGTTGCACGTGATATCCAGCACGGAAGCCAGTCTGTTGTGGTGGGTTTGCCATTTACCCTATTGGTTGTAGCCCCCTGACCACACAGGGATCGCTCAGCTGATGCCTGCACCGTTAACTCTCCATGTATGCTGAGGAGTTGATGCCCATCACCCTGTGGCATCAGGCCTTTGCTGTGGCTGGGTGGCACCCGTGGGAAGGGCCCCTGCTCTGAGTGGATGGCATCAGGGCAGATGACACACGATAAAGCATAGTACATCATCTCTTGCTGGTGGTCAAACACCAGCAGTCCCTAAGCGTTCATGGGCTCAATTTGATGCACAGAAGTACGACACCAAATTGTTCCCCTCCCTGGCCACACCATGGGAGGAACATCAGGCTAAGGATGGCAGTGGCTCTTATTCATCCCCGTACCCTGTATGTTCGAGAGCTGATGGAGAATCTTTCATGACGATGAAGCCTCAGTTTTTTGTTGAATATTTAGAGAACAAGTTTGAGGAGGTGGAGGGCTTGTCCAAAATGAGATCTGAGTCAGTCTCGATTAAAACAGCATCCTCTGCCCAGTCAAGGGCGTTACACACATTGTGACAAGCTGTGGGATGTTTCTGTTACCATCACGCCCCATAAGAGCTTAAATATGGTTCAGGGTATCATATTTCACAGGTACCTTCTTTTGCAGTCTGACAATGAGATGCGCGCCAGTGTAGAGTGGCGAGGTGTGCATTTCGTTTGGTGTGTCCACCGGGGTCTGAGGGATAATCAGGTTGCCACCAGTGCCTTCATGGTCTACCGCTGTGATGTAAAGCCCTATATCCCTCCCCAAATGTGGTGCTGTTAAGTGCTGGAAGTTTGGCCATATGTCTCCCCGCTGTACTTCCAGCATCACATGTCAAGATTGTGGATGCCCATCACATCCCAATACTCCATGTGCCCCGCCTCCCATCTGTGTCAACTGCGGAGAGCACCATTTGCCTTGCTCGCCTGACTGCAGGATTCTCCAGAAAGAAAGGAAAATTGTGGAGTACAAGAACCTGGACAGACTGACCTTCACTGAGGCTAAGAGGAAATTTGAACACCTACATCCTGTATGTATGACATCGTCTTATGCCACCATTAAAATAGTTCTAACCCCATCAACTCCGCCAACACCAGTCACCTCTCAGAGCCAGAAGACTACACCTGCCCCCTTGATGGTGGGAGGCACTTCCCTCCCTGTTGCTCCTGCATCACCCAGGAGTAATACAGCCCCCCTTCCCCCCCCCCCCCCCACAACCATCAGGGGTATCTGTTCCCACTTCTGTGCCAGAGAAGCGCAAGTCTTCATCGCCTCCTCTCACTAGGAAGCATCCCTTGGGTCACTCCCTTCCCAGGTTTCTGAAAGTGGAAAGATCACTCCCGCCATTGGCTGAAGAGGCCAAAAGCAGCTGGTTATAGGGCTTAATGCTCATCCTCAGTCCCGGAAACGGAACAAGTGAAGACCTCCCAGCCAGTGAAACCCAAGGAGCAGCGAGATAAATCCAGAAAGAAGACCCCCAAGACCAAGGGAATTGCTGGGGCACCCACACCACTGCTGCCTACGAGCTCTGCATCTGAGGATAGGTGAAGATTCTGGGATCTGCTGAAGACCTAGAGCTTGCCAGACCCTCAGACACAATGGATATAGCCTCTTCAGGAAATAAGTTGGCGGCAGCACTTGACCCTGAAGCTACCTCATAGTGTTTCATGCCTTCCCAGTCGCATGATCACGTCATCCTCCAGTGGAATTGTGACTGATTTTTCCACCACCTGATTGAGCTAAGGCAACTGTTAAACTGTACACTCTTTCTGCTTTGCCTTCCAGGAAACCTGGTTCCCAGCAATGCAGACCCCTGCCCTTCACAGCTACAGGAGATATTACAAGAACCGTAGCGAATATAATAGTGTCAGGTGGAGTTTGCACCTATGTCCTGAACTCGGAATGCAGTGAACCTGTGCCATTTCAAACTCCTCTTGAAGCTGTGGCTGACAGGATATGGATGACGCTGGAAATAAACTGACTGCAACGTATATCTCCCTCCAGATGGTGCGGTACCCATGAACATATTGGCTGCACTGATTGATCAACTCCCTAAACCTTTCCTACTTTTGGGAGATTTGAACACCCATAACCCCTTGGGGGGTAGCACCGTGCTTACTGGCCATGGCAGAGATGTCGAAAATTTACTGTTCCAGCTTGACCTCTGCCTCGTAAATACTGGGGTCGCCACACATTTCATTGTGGTTCATGGTAGTTACTCAGCCATTGATTTATCAATTTGCAGCCCAGGACTACTCCCATCTATCCACTGGAGAGCACATGACGACATGTGTAGTAGTGACCACTTCCCCATCTTCCTGTCACTCCCCCAGCGCCTTGCCCACAGACGCCTACCCAGATGGGCTTTAAACAAGGCAGACTGGGTAGCCTTCACCTCTGCTGTCACAGTTCAATCTCCCCCATGTTGTGCCATTGATGATGTGATTGAGCAGGTTACAACAACAGTAATTTCTGTGGCGGAAAATGTGATCCCTTGTTCTCTAGGGTGTCCCCGGTGAAAGACAGTCCCTTGGTGGTTACCAGAAGTCGCTGTGGTAATTAAAGGCATCGGTGAACTCTGCAGCAACATAAGCGACACCTTTCCCCAGAGCACTTAATAACCTTTAAGCAGCTCTGTGCCTGCATTCACCTGCTTATAAAACGACAGAAACAGGGGTGTTGGGAGAGGTATGTGTCAGCCTTTTAAACCAACCAACCACTCCAGACTCGCTCTATCACCACAAGTTTCATGACCTTCGCAGGGAACTTCACCATAGTACATTAGTGTACACTGATGGCTCTTGGACTGACTGGTATCGGTTGTGCTTCATAATTGGCATTGATGTTTTTCTCTATTGGCTTCCAGAACAGTGCTCAGTATTTACAGCAGAGCTCTTGGCCCTGTATCAGGCCACGCAGTACACCCAACAACACAGGCTTTTCAATTGCGTCACCTGCTCCAACTCTCTGTGCCCCTTCAGGGCCTGTGTGTGCTGTACAGTCGGGCCCTTAGTGCAGTGGGTCCAGGAAAGCTGTCACTTGCTCACTCTTGATGAAGCCACTGTGACATTTATGTGGGTTCCTAGTCACACCGGTCTGATGGGAAATGAGACTGCTGACACTGCTGCCAAGGCTGCAGTCCTTATACTGTGGCCCACTAGTTCTCCCACTTCCTCCGATCAACTGTGTGTTGCCAACTGTCAGCAGGTGGTGTCACTTAGGCATCACCACTGGTCCTTCCTTCATGGAAGCAAGCTCCGGGGAATTAAGCCTCTTCCTTCGGCTTGGATGACCACCTCTTGGCCCTTTCACCATGGGGAGATCATTTTAGGTAGGTTGCGTATTGGGCACTTTCTGTTTAGCTGTCAACCTCTGACAGTTCGCCATTTCCTGACAGAATGCCTTAAAAAAAATTTACATTCTCATTTATGTTTGTCGTCTGACTTACTGGCCGTTTTAGCAAACGATGCGCGGGCTGTTGACTGCGTTTTATGTTTTATCTGTTATAGCGATATGGCGAAGAACATTGAATCTTTAGTTCATAACGTCTGTTTCTCTATGGCGTGTTTTATGGCCCGTTTTCCAAATCCCTGTTTTTAACTGTCTTTCCTCTTGTCAGTTGGGCTTAACAAGTTTCTGTTCTGACATAGCTGCGTGTGGCCATAGTTGTTTTTGTGCCGTAAAACAAAACAAACCACGCCATAGGGGTCATGCGTAATAGCTGTGCAGTATCGGCCATGGGTTGGTTTCTTCATTGAGGTCTCCAAGCCTGCAATTTGATTTCTTAATTTAAGTTAAAAACCCTGTGGTGGTACCTGCCTGCTTACTAAGCCATTTACTAAATACCTTATCTCTGATTATCCAATCTGTATGAATATCGCACATAGGTGGCTAGCCAAAAGTATCAATTTTGATTTTAAACTTTTTAATATTGCAATTTACATTTTTTGAAATTTCTGAGCCACTTTCTAATTTTCATCTTCTGGAAATTGATACTGTCAGCCAGATGAAAATATTCAAATAACAGAAAATGTGGAAATGGGAGTTGTTCTGATACTCAACAAGCATCCTGTCTCTAGAAACAGTAAAACAAATTGGTCAGGTGTTGAGATTCATCCTATTGTTCCATTGCTATGTCAGTGATGTTGTAGTGTTGGTAAGTTTAAAATCAAAACTACCACCACAAGGCTGCAGAACCTAAATGAAGAAACTAAATTACAGGCTTGGGAATTGGGATGAAGATATCAGGTTTAACCCCATGGAAATGGGGTGTCAGTTCCTGTTCTTGAATTGGTAGTGACAATGTCACCGCTGATCAGTGCAGTATAGTGAAATATTACTTGTCAGTCTAAAAATAAAACATATGTAACAAAACATAAACAACAGGTTGCTGAAACACAGCCTGTTGCTGTATTATGTTCCCTCAAATTTATTTTCATGTATTGTTAGAAGACACACGAAAATTGTACAAGATTTTCTGAATGCTTGAAAACATGCTGTTTCTAACTGTGCTTAGTCTGAAATCACTTATGGAAAACAGAGTTTCTAAAAACAAACTAAATATTACCTGTTCTTTGTAATATTTACAAAACTAAAGTTTGAACTGATTTTGTATAAATATGGAAAGCATTAGATGAATGATAGTTTATATTGGAAAACTTTGTTACTAAGTTGCTGTCCAAAGTTTCATCTTCACCCAGTCTTCAGTCAATGAGATACAAGAAGCTAAACTTACATCTTTATTCACTGCGGGGCTCGATCCAGCGATTATGGGGCTTGAACACTAGCCACTCGGCTACCGACACTTCATGGTAAAAACGGCCACGCACAGGTATATATTTGACGATATTTGATTACCCAAATTATCTTGAGATTTCCTCAGTAACGCTTCAGAAGTACACACTACTGCTTACACTTTTTGTTGTCCTAATGGAGTACTAAGAGTGTACGAAGTTTACCGGAATTCTCCGTTCCAAACATCATGGCCTCCCCTTGTAAGTGGTTTCAAATGAGATTGGTTTTGAGGTTTTAATATGAAACAGTATTTGTAACAGAAGTATTGAATATACATTATTTTCACCTTGCTACAAAAATCTTCAATCTTTTCGATGAATTTGCTGATTATTGAAAAACAGTACATGAATGAAGTTTTGTAGTCCACATCCTACCTGTGAGCTATCGCATATTAAGTTTCATGTTCAGCATACATTTACTCTTTGAGATATAAGAATCCGAAGTTAACATTTTTTGTGCTGCAATTTTCATGTCCAACTTTGATTCAAATTATCTGGTATTTGTTATGCTGGATAATTAGTTTCTTAGGCAGTTAAAACCATTGCCATTCTAATGAGATCAGTTTGGAGAGTTTTATTGAAGTTTTTTTTTTTTTTTTTTTTTTTTTTTTTTTTTTTTTTTTTTTTTTTTTTTTTGCAAAGTCGGGTCAGAAATAGTGCTTTTTTGACCTTTACAAAATCTTCAACTTTGCATTTAATTTACTCAGTATTGGAATGTGGTATATAAATGAACCTTTATGTTTGAGAACCTTGTGTTAGGTTCCAGAATGAGATTCTCACTCTGCAGTGGAGTGTGCGCTGATATGAAACTTCCTGGCAGATTAAAACTATGCCGGACTGAGACTCGAACTTGGGACCTTTGCCTTTCATGGGGGCAAGTGCTCTACCAACTGAGCTACCCAAGCACGACTCATAACCCATCCTCACAGCTTCAACTCTGCCAGTACCTTGTCTCCTACCTCCCAAACTTCACAGGTTCACAGAAGAGCTTCTGTGAAGTTTAGAAGGTAGGAGACGAGGTACTGGCAGAGTTGAAGCTGTGAGGATGGGTTATGAGTCGTGCTTGGGTAGCTCAGTTGGTAGAGCACTTGCCCCCATGAAAGGCAAAGGTCCCAAGTTCGAGTCTTGCGTTAGGTTACTAAATGCCAATTTTGACATTCGTAGAAGTGTAGCCCCTGTAGCTTTGAAATTTTAGGGTGATTTTGTCTAAAATTTTCTGTCTTAATGTGGCTTGTAAAGTTATTCATTTTCAGTCTTAAGAGACCACTTACAGTTGTACAAGAATTCCAAATTTTATCTATTCCAACAAAATTCTGCCCGAGATACAAGAGCCAAAAGTTGCCAGAAATCTACACTCGCTTTGGATGAAGTTGCGCATGGAGTCAAACAATTTACTATATCTTGTCCAGTATTGCTTTGACAAACATTAAATTTCACGAGTGTTCATCATGGATATGTGCAAATAATCACACACAATTTCATTAAAATCTTTTATGCTTGTGCGGGAAAATGTTCCAAAATTAGGCAATTTGACACGGAATGATGCTCTTGCTACAGCACCTACACATTCAGAAGTTCTGGTGTGGAGAGTAATAAGTTGACACACAGATATGATTACAATTTGTATCTGAAGTTAATTTTATTATCCATTAAATTTTTATATCTCTGGGTGGACCAGGGCCAGCCAAAGTGTACTGAACTGCACACGTGCACAATGTGTAGGCCAAGGCTCGGAGTGTCTTAGCCTTGCTTGGTCCTTTGTGGAAGTACTCAGTACAATGTGACATTTCATGTGGTAGAGAAATGCAGCCCTGTTTCTTCTGGCATTGCTGCTTTATTTTTCGAAGTCCATCGCCGCTTATACCTCACTTTTCATTGTGGTTAATAGGAAATTTAAAATAACAGTTGTTGTTGCAACGGCCCATACACTCAAAAAGAGGCAGTCTAGTGACATATTGTCACATCCATTTAAATATAAGTGGAAGTTACAGTACTTTCTTGAAAGAAAGGATGAAAATTCTCAAGTGTCTGTTATGCAGTCGCATAACTGCCAGATAAAGCAAATGTTAGAATGGCATTGCACTACAATGTACAAAAATTCAACCCCCCCCCCCCCCTCAATGCGGCTCACAACTCTTTTGTGAGTATGTGCTTGGCTATCACAGGGCTCCAGGCTTTGCAGCATTACTTCCTTTCTGTGCTGCAAGCTTGTAGTTGCACTATCCCTTTCCCCTTCTGCCCCTCCATTGGATGGTTTTCTTGGTGCCGACTCTGCTTGGATCTGGTTTATGATTGGATCTCAAGATTTCATTTCCAGTTTATTCTACATCTTTTCATGAAATAAACTCGTGGTCCCCATTGTTGGGTTTGACATGCCACCAATTTTCAAAATTCTCCAGAAATACGAATTGTGCAGGGAACGTCACCCAATGCAGTTTTTGCCCCACCTTTGACCTTTCCATTTTTGCACCCTTCCCTTTAATAAGGTAATATAACCAAAATCCAGCACAGGGACCATCTCTTGAGGTGGGGATCAAGTACCTGCTACCTGCAAGGTGGTAGCCCCGTGACCATGCTGGGATTCCACTGTTGGCACTGTTGGTGTGTGAGCTGGAAGCTTCACATGTATGCTAAGGAGTATGTGCCTGTTGTGACTTGGGCACGGGTACTCAGTCAGCTGAGTAGATGTTGCTGAGGCTATGTGGTACCCATGGGGAGATCCCCCGTTTGGAGTGGGTGGCACCATGACGCATGAGCTGCAAATGAAGTGGATAAAGTTATCTCCTGCAGGTGACTCTCACTCCCAATAATAGCCTAAATTTGGTTCAGACCATCATTTTCCACACAGAACTGCTCTAACAATCTGATGAGCTACACACTAACTTGAAGTGGCAGGGTATATGCTTTGTCCATCATGTACATAGGGGGCCAAAGAACAATAGGGCCACTACCAATGCCTTCATCTTGGACTTTGAGGACAATTAATTCCCTGAAAAGGTAAAGGTGGTGGAACACTGATGTGATGTGAAACTGCATGTTCACCCCCGTGTGGTGTTCCATGTGTCTGAAGCTGAGGCACATGTCTGTGTGTTGCAAGGGTAGCCCCATCTGTAGAGATTGTGCACAACTGCTACATGTGAAGGCTCCTTGTGCCCTTTCCCATCTTTGTCAACTGTAGAAAACACCCTGCTCACGAGATTGCACTGTGTTCCTGAGAGAGGAGACCACACTGTAAATTGACAACATTATTCTCCGGTGGAATTGTACAGGTTTTTTCCACCACTTGGCTGAGCTACATCGTCTTTTAATCTTTTTCCCTGCCTTCTGCCTTGCCCTTCAGGAGACCTGGTTTCCAGCAACACAGTTCCCTGGCCCCCTTGGATACTGGGAATACTATAAGAATCATGCTACCTATGATGGGATATCAGGTGGTGTTTGCACATATGTTCTAGACACAATATATAGTGAACTTGTGCCTCTTAATACTCCTTCAGAAGGTGTGGCTGTTCAGGTGAAGTGTGTCAAAACATATTGTTTGTATTGGTTTCTCAGCTCTACCCCCCACCCCCCATCTTTCCAGATCATGGATGAGTTCAATGTCCATCATAACTCTCTGTGTGGTATAACCCTCATCACTGGCCATGATAAAGACCTCAAAAATTTACTGGCTCAATGTGACCTTTGCCTTTTGAATACTGGTACCACCACACACTTGAGTGTGGCACACACAACTTACTTGGCCATTGATTATTCCATTTGCTGCTCTTGTCTTCTCCTATCCATCTGCCCATCCATCCGTCCAACCGCCCACTTGAGGGTCCACAACAGCCTGTGTGTTTTTGACCACTTCCCGATCTTCCTGTCCCTCCCTCAGCGTCACTCCTTTGGGTCCACAATGACCTGTGTGCTAGTGAATCACTTCAAAATCTTCCTGCCCTCCCTCAGCATCACTCCCTGGGCACCTGCCCACATGGCCTCCCAACAGTGCTGACTGGAGTGCTTTCGCCTCTGCTGTTGATCTTGGTTCCCCGCCGCATGGAGATATCAGTTGGGCAGTCTGGAATACAATTATTTCCATTCTTTCAGCAGCTGATTTAGTGATGTCCTGTTCGTTGGACCTGTTCCAACAGAAGACAGTACCTGGCTGGTCTTCAGAAATCAGAGGCCATCAGAGATTGTAGGCAGGCTCTCAAAGACCATAGTGGCACCCATCGTTGGAGCACTTCATTGCCTTTATGTGGTTCTGTGCCCATATTCACCATCCAATAGAAAGACCGAAGCAAGAATGCTGGAAATGGTACACTTCAACCATCAGACTGTGTACTTCTCCTTCACAGGTTTGGGCTAAGATCAGACGTCTCTACAGATACAAGATACCTGCAAGTGTACCTGGTATTAGCTTGAATGGCGCTGTCTCCACTGACCCAGACGCTGTCCCCAAACATTTTGCCCTGCACTGTGCTCAAGCCCCAGCATCTGAGAATTATCAACCTCTCTTTCGTGTTTGAAAACAGGAGGTGGAATGGAAGCAATTATTTACTACACACCACCTGGAGACATATAATACTCCATTCAGTGAGTGGGAATTCGTCAGTGTCCCAGACCATTGCACTGATACAGCCCCAGTGCCGGACTATATCCACTACCAAATGATCAAGCACCTACCAGTAGACTGTCAGCGTCACATCCTTGCCATCTTTAACTGCATCTGGAGGGAGGCTGAGTTCCCATAGCATGGCGAGAAAGCATCATTGTTCCAGTACTGAAACCAGGTAAGCACCCTTTAGAGGTGAACAATTATCACCCAATAAGTCTCGTTAATGATTTCTGTAAGTAGCTTGAACACATGGTGAGCTGGCAGCTGTGTTGGCTCTTCGAGTCTCGGAGTCTTCTGGCTCCATCCCAGGGTGGTTTATGTCAAGGCCATTCTACTACTAATAATCTAGTTCACCTGTAGTGTGTTACCCAAATAACCTTTGCACAACGTAAACACCTTATAGCCATGTTCTTTGACCTGCAAATGGCTTACGACACCACATGGTAACACCACATCCTTGCTACCTTACCTGAGTGGAGTCTCGATGGCCCATTTCAGATTTTCATATGGAACTGCCTGTCACACCGTGTGTTCCAGTGTTCCAGGTTCAAGTTACTGCTTCCCACAGAACCCCCCCCCTCCCCCCCCCCCCCCCCCCTGTGGTCTAGCAGCAGCTGTGGGGATCCTCAGTATCACTCTCCTTGTATGCTGATGAATTTCACCTCTACTATTGCTCCTCCAGTGTGGGCATCGCTGAATGTCAAGTGCAAGGCACCATATGAAAGGTGCAGGCATGGTCCCTTTCTCAGACGCCAAAATTTGCATCGTGCACTTCTGTTGACATAGTACCATTCACCCACAACTAGAACTTGACATCAACAAGCAACTGCTCAGTGTGGTGGAGACCTATCGCTTCTCAAGACCACTATTAGATTCTCAATTGACGTGGACCAATCTTCACCAGCTTCAGCAAAATTTCTGGCTGCACCTTAATACACTTCGCTGCCTGAATAATGCCAGCTGAGGTGCAGATAGCACTACGCCTTTACAATGACCTGATTGTAGGAGTCTGGCACATGGTTCGACATTACTCTCAGCATTGCACATACTGGATCTGATACACCACTACTGCCTTCAACTTGCGACATGAGGTTATCAAACTAGCCATGTGAACAGCTTACATGTGGAGGCTGGTGTCCTTCCATTGTGAATCAGGTGCCAACAACAGCTTTTCAGGTGTGCTACTCATGTTCACATCTCCCTTAAGCATCCAAACTACCTTCTCCTCTTTCCAAACACAGTACTCCAGCTCCTGTAATGATGGCCAAGATCAGGGATTATGATTGAAATCCACATCTGGTCTATCCTCTCTGAACTTCTGTTGTTTCCTCTTCCACCTCTCCTCAAGATGTATTCCCGTACAACTCCATGGTGCATTCTGTGGCCACAGCCTTGTCTTGACCTATCACAAGGTCCGAAAGACTTGGTTCATCCCAAAGCCCTCCACCACTAATTTTTTGCCATCCTTGGTGAATCCCAGGGATCAAAAGTAGCCTACACTGATGGTTCCATGGTTGCTGGTCATGTAAGCTTTGCTTATACTCACAGGGGACATAGAACTGTGCTCCTTGCCGGAGGGCTGAAGTGTTTTCACTGCCGAGTTGCTAGCTATCTCTCGTGCTATTGAGCATATTCCTTCCTGCATTGGTGGCTCCTTTCTCGATTCCAGTGACTCCTTGAGCAGCTTGCAAGCTCTCGGCCAGTGTACGCTCACCATCCCTTGGTCATTGCTATCCAGGATTCCCTGTGTACCCTATAACAGTGTGGATGCTCGGTGACCATTGTCTCTGGGGTCCAGGCCATGACAGGATTCCCGAGAATGAACTCGCTGATAGCCTGGTCAAACTGGCTACCTGTAAGCTGACTCTTGAGATTGGTATTCCGGAAACAAACCTGATCGTAGTTGTAGGTGCTTGGAATATGGAATGGTTCACTCTAACTTCACCATACTAACTACGGGCATTAAAGGAGACTGGGAATCTATGGAAGTCCTCCGTGCAGGCCTCTTGCAAGGAGTCTACCATCCTTTGCTGGCTCCGCATCAGCCATATTTGGCCGACTCTAGTTCATCTCCATAGTGAGGACCCACACCACTGTTGTTGTGGTTCCCGTTTGGCATTGCTCCTCATCGTGCTGGGCTGTCCCAACCCGCCTGCCCTGCAGCGGACTCTTTAATTTCCTTGACTCGCTGCCCCTGGTGTTAGGAGATGATGGCTCTGCAGCTGATTGAGTTTTATGTTTCATTCATGAAACGGGTTATACAGTCCCTTTACGAGAGCTGCACTTAATCTTATCAGCCCATTGAGGTTTTGACAGAACACTCTGTTGCCTCCTCTGCCCAGACGGGGCTTGGTGGTCCACCCCTGTCCTCACTCTACCTGCTATTTTAGTCTTCTTCCCTCCCTCCCCTTCTCGCATAGTTTGTTGGACTTCGTCATTTTTTGTCTCTGTGCTTCTCTTGTCGTGTCTGTGTTGCTAGTCTTTCCAAGCCAGTCTCTGAGTGGAGTGTCTCTGGTAAATGGCAAGGCCTGGGGGATGTATGTCCTCATTGCACTCTGTTTTCAGGCTTCCGGGTGCTCGCTGTGTGGAGCACTTTGCCTGCCTTTCTTCCTCTGACTCCCTTTCTTCTTCTTGTCCCTTGGCTCAGCTTTGCTGACCTTTGGTAGACCTCAGGGTTTTCTTCCCCTGGGTTTTACACAGTATGCTCTCTCTATCTACAGTCATATAGACCTCTCTGTTCGAGGAAAAAGGAACTGATGACCTAGTAGTTTGGTCCCATCAATCATACAACTAGCAAACCAACCAAAGAATTCAAAGATTAAATTGGTAATGAAAGAGAAAACTAGTTGACAGATCTAAAAAGGTGCAGTGCAGAACAGCAAGCCTTTCTCAGTGTGATCATTATGTTCGTGTTTTTTGCCCATTTGCTTGTAGAAATCCTATGTGTTTTACTGTCTTTACTTTCTATATTTTTAACCGGCATAAAACTACAAAATAAAGCTGAAAATTGCCAGATCTAATAAGCCTTTCAACAATGACGAGTTCATTAAAGAGTGAATTGTTGGGGGCAATGAAATTCATGAGACCATTGGAGGTGCAGAAGGTTTCCAAAATTAGTCTTTTGCAACAAACAATAACTTATCTTACAGCTGTCGAAGCAGCAGGTGTCTATAGGCATTTAATTGACAAGCCCAGCAAGTTCATTGCATTCTTGATTGCTTTGGATTTGTCAATCAACATTTCAGACATGGTACAACTTGTGATTTACATTCTTGGAGTTGACAGCAATTTGCATGTGACAAAACTGTTACATCTGGTGCCAATGAAAGACACAACTACAGGGATTGATAGTTGAACAGTCAATTGAAGCCATTGGCCGGAATGAGAACGTGTTGATCTCAGTTACTACCGGCAAAGGAGTGCTAGTTATGTGTAGGCACAAATAGGGCTCATAGCATTGTTGTGCAAATAGCTACAATGATCAACCAATGATCTGCACAGAATTCATTGTTTCACATGTCAAGAAGCACTTTGTGCTAAATTTTCAGGGAAGGAGCACATCATGAAACTGATGGTCCGAATAGTAAATTATCTAGTCCCATAGATTATTACATCATCAGTTTAAATAGTTTTTGATGGAACTGTAGGAACAGTATGTACATGCAAATTTCTACTGTGATGTACATTTTTTATGTCAAGGGCATAGCTGGAATGATTTTTTATGTCAAGGGCATGCATGGAATGATTTTTCGAGTCAAGTCCTGCTGCTCTTCAATTTATGAAGGAAATGAAAAGCAGAAACCAATGTTAGAAGTTATGAAATGGATTGCAGACATCACATTTTTCGTTGACATGACTGCACACTCAATAAGATGGAGCAAGGTGAGAAGCAATCAATGTGATTTAATAGGAAAGGTGGATGCATTTAAAATGAAAATCACATTGTGGAAGAGACAAGTTGTGAAAAAGTAAATCACCTATTTCTCTTAAGTTTTCCAATGTTCAAGAAAATGTGAATTTTTGGACAGTTCATAATAAACACAGGAACAGTTTTCAAATCATTTTCAGGACTGTGCCAACCTCACACATCTGTTTTTGAGGCTTTTTGAATCCATTTGCCATAACAGTTGATAGTGCCCGCCTGTTAATTTGCAGATTGAGCTGATGGATCTACAGTGTAATTCCTGATTAAAAGATAAATTCTTTTATATTAAAACTGTCCAAGAGTTCTAAGATGGTTTTCCTTTGGAAGAGTTTCTACATCTCCATGATAAGGCTACAGAAGTGATATCCATGTTTGCATCAACGTGTGTGAGTGGAGGATTTTTTCGATAATGAAACTAAGTTAGTCATGATTATATGGCAGCTTGAGTGACAATCTGATAAATTTGTCTGCACCTGCCAGTGTGCTGACAGTTTCTACCAGATATAAATTTTGTTGTGTATTCAGCAAACCAACAGTAATTAAATAATGAAGAAAAATTTTTTGTGGTATATTTTGGTGAGAATTTTGCCATGCCACTGTCTCTAGAGAAGTACTCGGTAATAACTTCTCCCCCTTCACATATAGCTGTGATAATTTATTCCATCCCTAACGGCATTCTATAGAGATTGCTTTTGTGTCTTTTTCCCTATCAAAACTGAAATGTTAGAACTTGACAGTCGCTAACAGTGTAATACCTCCCTTCATGAGACACAGCTTAAGTTCTTCAAATTTCCTAATATGGCAAACTATGAAACAGCCACATGCAAGCCAGTCTGTTCTGTGTGTGACTGTTCTGCCATGTGAGTGACGTGTGAGGTAATGGGCGAATTGTGGCGCCCTGAAAATATTCTAAGTTCGGAATTGGCATGGCTGCTCGGCAAACCAAGGCCGGGCAGCAACCACGTGGTGCCGAATATTTACTGAGCAAGAGGGGTAGCCCCAGCACGTGGTCCAGCCAACGCGTGGCTTGGAATTCCGTGGTGACACTGTATCAATGAAGGAGACATGCGAGAAGTGCCAAAGATGGTGGACTTTGTGAAACCTTAATGGCAGACATTTCACAGCTCATGTTGTTGTTGTTGTGGTGGTGATGGTGGTGGTGGTGGTAGTGGTGGTGGTGGTGGTGGTGGTCTTCAGTCCTGAGACTGGTTTGATGCAGCTCTCCATGCTACTCTATCCTGTGCAAGCTTCTTCATCTCCCAGTACTTACTGCACCCTACATCCTTCTGAATCTGCTTAGTGTATTCATCTCTTGGTCTCCCTCTGTGATTTTTATCCTCCACACTGCCCTCCAATGCTAAATTTGTGATCCCTTGATGCCTCTGAACATGTCCTACCAACCGGTACCTTCTTCTAGTCAAGTTGTGCCACAAACTCCTCTTCTCCCAATTCTATTCAATACCTCCTCATTAGTTACGTGATCTACCCAGCTAATCTTCAGTCTTCTTCTGTAGCACCACATTTGGAAAGCTTCTATTCTCTTCTTGTCCAAACTATTTATCATCCATGTTTCACTTCGAAACATGGCTACACTCCATACAAATACTTTCAGAAACGACTTCCTAACACTTAAATCTATACCCGATGTTAACAAATTTCTCTTCTTGAGAAACGCTTTCCTTGCCATTGCCAGTCTACATTTTATATCCTCTCTACTTCGACCATCATCAGTTATTTTACTCCCCAAATAACAAAACTCCTTTACTACTTTAAGTGCCTCATTTCCTAATCTAATTCCCTCAGCATCGCCCAACTTAATTCGACTACATTCCATTATCCTCGTTTTGCTTTTGTTGATGTTCATCTTATATCCTCCTTTCAAGACACTGTCCATTCCGTTCAACTGCTCTTCCAAGTCCTTTGCTGTCTCCGACTGAATTACAATGTCATCGGCGAACCTCAAAGTTTTTATTTCTTCTCCATGGATTTTAATACCTACTCCGAATTTTTCTTTTGCTTCCTTTACTGCTTGCTCAGTATACAGATTGAATAACATCGAGGATAGGCTACAACCCTGTCTCACTCCCTTCTCAACCGCTGCTTCCCTTTCATGCCCCTCAACTCAGAACTGCCATCTGGTTTCTCTACAAATTGTAAATAGCCTTTCACTCCCTGTATTTTACCCCTGCCACCTTTAGAATTTGAAAGAGAGTATCCCGGTCAACATTGTCAAAGGCTTTCTCTAAGACTACAAATGCTAGAAACGTAGGTTTGCCTTTCCTTAATCCATTTTCTAAGATAAGTCGTAGGGTCAGTATTGCCTCACATGTTCCAACATTTCTACGGAATCCAAACTGATCTTCCCCGAGGTCGGCTTCTACCAGTATTTTCATTTGTCTGTAAAGAATTCGCGTTAGTATTTGGCAGCTGTGACTTATTAAACTGACAGTTTGGTAATTTTCACATCTGTCAACACCTGCTTTCTTTGGGATTGGATTTATTATATTCTTCTTGAAGTCTGAGGGTATTTCGCCTGTCTCATACATCTTGCTCACCAGATGGTAGAGTTTTGTCAGGACTGGCTCTCCCAAGGCTGTCAGTCGTTCCAATGGAATGTTGTCTACTCTCGGTACCTTGTTTCGACTCAGGTCTTTCAGTGCTCTGTCATACTCTTCACGCAGTATCGTATCTCCCATTTCATCTTCATCCTCTTCCATTTCCATAATATTGTCCTTTAGTACATCGCCCTTGTATAGACCCTCTATATACTTCTTCCACCTTTCTGCTTTCACTTCTTTGCTTAGAACTGGGTTTCCATCTGAGCTCTTGATATTCATGCAAGTGGTTCTCTTTTTCTCTAAAGGTCTGTTTAATTTTCTTGTAGGCAGTATCTGTCTTACCCCTAGTGAGATAAACCTCTACATCCTTACATTTGTCCTCTAGCCATCCCTGCTTAGCCATTTTGCACTTCCTGTCGATCTCATTTTTGAGTTGTTTGTATTACTTTTTGCCTGCTTCATTTACTGCGTTTTTTATATTTTCTCCTTTCATCAATTAAATTCAATATTTCTTCTGTTACCCAAGGATTTCTACTAGCCTTCGTCTTTTTGCCTACTTGATCCTCTGCTGCCTTCACTACTTCATCCCTCAGAGCTAGCCATTCTTCTTCTACTGTATTTCGCTTCCCCATTCCTGTCAATTGTTCCCTTATACTCTCCCTGAAACTCAGTACAACCTCTGTTTTAGTCAGTTTATCCAGGTCCTATCTCCTTAAATTCCCACCTTTTTGCAGCTGCTTCAGTTTTAATCTATAGTTCATAACCAATAGATTGTGGTCAGAGTCCACATCTGCACCTGGAAATGTCTTTCAGTTTAAAACCTGGTTCCTAAAACTCTGTCTTACCATTATATAATCTATCTGATACCTTCTAGTATCTCCAGGATTCTTCCATGTATACAGCCTTCTTTTATGATTCTTGAACCAAGTGTTAGCTATGATTAATTTATGCTCTGTGCAAAATTCTACCAGACGGCTTCCTCTTTTATTTATTACCCTCAATTTATATTCACCTACTATGTTTCCTTCTCTCCCTTTTCCTACTCTAGCGTTCCAGTCACCCATGACTATTAAATTTTCGTCTTCCTTCACTACCTGAATAATTTCTTTTATCTCATCACACATTTCATCAAATTTCTTCATCATCTGCAGAGCTAGTTGGCATATAAACTTGTACTACTGTAGTAGGCATGGGCATCGTGTCTATCTTAGCCACATTAATGCGTTCACTATGCTGTTTGTAGTAGCTTACCCGCACTCCTTTTGTTTTATTCATTATTAATCCTACTCCTGCATTACCCCTATTTGATTTTGTATTTATAACGCTGCATTCACCTGACCAAAAGTCTTGTTCCTCCTGCCACCAAACTTCACTAATTCCCACTATATACTTCCTATGATTTCTTATACAATTATTGTTTTGGTGATGATTATTTGGATTCCCATTTTGATAACTACCACCCAGTTTGCTCTGAGATTTGAACTTCAAAGCCCTCTCTAATTTTTCTACAAAGTCTAGAAATTCATCCACAGAATCACATAGACTATGGACAAGATCCCACTGCAAATTTTTGGGTAATTGCCTTTTTAACATGGTGATTTCCGTTGATTCAAAAAACACTTTTCAAACACTTCATACAATTCACACGAACTACATTTAACATTTGCCCAAGACTGTGGGTCTCCCTCCAAATGCCGTTTTATGTATTTTATTTTCACTTCGTCCGACATGCCATGAACAGAAGCATCCCTACATGCAGCCAAGAAATTTACTGGGTGATATCTTCCGTCATATGTGTAACATTTTACAGATCTGGTACTTGCCCAAGGGATATTTATAACCGCCATGTCTTGTTGGGAGGCTAATTAATTTAAATCACTTTTTATCTGTTGCAATTGTTTTTTAAATTCATTTTCACTAGTGATACTGGAATCGATATTTAATTTTGTCCACTTCTTTCTCCCCATCACCTACACGAATGGAAATGTCACTAATTGCTAAAGTTATTTCACTTTTATGAGCATCTTGCACTTTTATACAATCGCTTACCTTGCCCCTGATTTCCGTCTGTTTCTTATCCATTTTTTCCCCAAGATCTTTTTCCACTGATTCGATTTTAGATTTTACTATTACAACTTTGTAATTTTCCCCATATCCACTCAGACACATTTTAATTTATCATCAATTGCTTTTTCAAGGTTACCCATGATTATTTCAACTTTGTCTTTCACAGCAGAACCTATTTCAGTTTGCATTGTACCCATATCAGTCCGAATTGCTGATTGTTGAAGAAAAATGCAGCTTGGAGGTGGACCAAGGTGTGGCGGCAGCACCGTCCAACGCACGAAGGGCTGAACTATGGCACTGCCGACACAAGTAGGGGCAGCTGTACCGTTACGCAGAATTTCGGCAACAGTGCGTCGCACACCGGACCGCACGGGAACAAAGCAGGCGGCCAGTGCGAGCTAGTCGACGCGACGCGACACACGTCTCCCCAGTTCTTCCACCGCGAACCACGCGCGTCGAGTCAACGTGACTCCACCGTAAATGCGTACGCGCGGTCGTAAACGCAGTCGCCGTGAAATTGTCTTTCACTTCTTCGCGGACGTTAAGGCGCCCCCGGTCATGCCAAGAGCAGAACATTCTGTGACGCGGCCTTTTGCCTCGCTTGGTCCACGCGGTCGCGCCACGGCTCGTCACTGGAGTGTACACCCTCCGGGATCGGTGACCGAGCCGTGCCACCAGTGCAACGCGCCTGTATAGACGGACATTAGCGAAGTATATTATTTGTCATTTATTGTAACGGTAGGAAAAATAAATGTGTCCTGTCCAGAAACCGCTTTAGTCGTTTATTGCTACAAAGTGTCTTCCTTGAGCATAGTGCGTGGGCGCGGCGATAAAGCCAGTTCACTGCACATGAGTGACTGTAAGCAGAGATACAACACGTTCCCGCATCACTGGTGACCCCGACGTGATCTGAGGCTAAAATAAAACACGTGGTGACGAATGTTTGTCGGTACGAGAGACGTGGAACCGTGAGTTGGCTTGCGCGTATACACCTGCGCCGAACAGTGCTCCATAGTAAAAATTTTTTTAACTAACTTTTTTTTGTATTGTTTTTGTGTGCGTATGTTTTGATTGCAGACTGCTTAGTGTTTTTTTTTTGTGTGTTTCCCTTGTCGTGTTATTTTCACTGTGTACTTTCCTCTTGTACGAGGATTCGACTCTGAACTAAGATGGCGACACTAGAGGAGTTGCAAAAGACCGTCGAAGAACTGCTCGCACGCAACACGAGGCTAGAGAGTGAGCTACAGGCATGGACTACACGTGCGGACGCCGCGCAGCCACAGACAGCTCAGGACAATGTTGGCGCGCAAATCCCCGCCACACCGACGCCTCCTACGACCGCTGGAACGCCGACAAGCGCTGGATGGGCATTGATCAGGCTGCCTCCCTTTTGGCCGCGTGACCCTGTAATGTGGTTTAGCCAGGTTGAGGCGGTATTTATGAGCAACCACGTGACCTGGCGAAATTTGGGCACATAGTGAGCCAGCTGGACCAGAACTATGTGGCCGAAGTGCGGGATATAATCACCGCCCTGCCGACGCAGTCAAGCTACAAACGGCTCAAGGAAGAGCTGATCCGGCGGATTTCGTCGTCAGAGGAACAGCGAGTGCACCAACTGCTGCGGCAAGAGGAATGCGGCGATCGGAGGCCCTCGCAGTTACTGCGCCACTTGCGGAGCCTCGCACAGTCCGATATGGTGCCACATTCGCTGTTACGCACTATCTGGGTGCGCAGCCTCCCAGCTCAGGTGCAGGCAGTGATAGCCGCACAGACGGAGATGCAGCTGGACGCCGTCGCTAACTTGGCCGACAGGGTGCACGACCCGCTGACAACGGCGCCTAGCACCGCGGCTGCGGCAGCTTACGACTCCGTCCTCCCACCTCCGTGGCAGCAAGCGCCTCCCGCACCCGCATTGGATGCCGACCTGCACCAGCTTGTGCAACACTTGACCACACAGGTGGCAGCTCTCTCGATCCAAGTCGACCGGTTGGCGCGCTCGCAGCAAGAGGGCAGCACGCACCGCAGCGGCAGCAGACCGGGCGACAGGCGGCGCGGCTCGCGCAGCTGGCAATGCAGCAACAGCCGCTCCAACGGTACCCCGCAGACGTCACAGCACGCACAAAGCGGCTACTGCTGGTACCACGCCTGCTTCGACAACGAAGCAACCAGGTGCCGCGCTCCTTGCTCGCACCCAAACGCCAGCTGCGACCGGACCTAGGCACACCCGGCTGCAATATGATATCGAAGCGTCTGTTTGTTGCGGAACGGGGGGCAGGCGTGAGGTACCTCGTCGACACGGGTTCGGACCTCTCGATATTCCCCCGTTCTATGTTACGAGACCGCAGGCGGGCCGAGGCACCCTGCATTACAGCGGCGAACAACTCCGCTATTAAAACTTACGCCACACACAGCTGCAATATAGATCTAGGCCTACGGCGCACGTTCTCGTGCACTTTTACCGTGGCCGACGTCAATTATGCCGATCCTGGGCGCAGACTTTCTCGGCCACTACGGGCTGCTAGCCGACATCGCAAACGGCCAGCTCATCGACGCCACAACGAATTTAAAGATAGCGGGACAGCGCCGGCAGGCTGCATACTAAACCCGTGAAGTGCCCCAGACCGTACGCTGACATTCTTGAGCAATTCCCCGACCTCACCCGCCCAGCCGGTGCACCGAGAGACATCAAACATTCGACGGTGCACCACATAATAACCACACCTGGACCCCCCACATCGTGTCGCCCACGTCGACTTGCGCCAGACAGACTCGCAGCAGCAAAGGCAGAGTTCGAGGCCATGCTGCGGCAAGGCATCGTGCGACCATCGAGCAGCCCATGGTCATTGGCGTTGCATTTAGTGCCCAAAAAAGACAATTCGTGGCGCCCATGTAGGGACTATCGCGCCCTTAATTCGCGAATGGTGCCGGACCGATACCCAGTCCCACACCTTCAAGACTTCAGCTATGCCTTGGCGGGCTGGGCAGTGTTCAGCAAGATTGACTGCGCAAAGGCGTACACCCAAATTCCGGTGGCGCCCAAAGACATCGAAAAAACAGCCATCGTAATGCCCTTTGGGCTTTTCGAAAGCCTGTTTATGACTTTCGGTCTTCGGAATGCTGCCCAGACTTGGCAGCGGTTCCTGGACGGCGTCTTGTGAGACTTGCCATTTTGCTTCGCGTACCTCGACGACATCCTGGTGTATTCCAAATCACCCGATCTCCACCGCCGCCACTTAACGACCGTCTTTCAGTGCCTGAGTGAAGCCGACATTGTTATTAACCCCGCTAAATACGAGTTCGGTGTGACGAAAATCGAGTTCCTCGGCCATTTAATTACGACCACCGGATTGACACCGCTACCGGAGAAAGTGAAGGCAATACTGAACATGCCGCGTCTGCAGACGCACAAAGAATTACGACGTTACCTCGGCATGTTGATCTTTTATCGTCGACACCTGCCCAACGCCCCAGCCGTACAAGAGCCGCTTACTAAGGCGTTACAAGGTCCTACCTCAAAAGGAAAGACCCTCGTGAATTGGACAGATGCAATGGAGCAGAGCTTCACGGACTCAAAAAGGAATCTCGTGGAAGCGACTCTGCTCGCGTTCCCGGTACATGACGTGGGCTTAGCTGTAGTCGTGGACGCCAGCCAGGCCACCATCGGCGCGGCGTTACAACAGCGCGTCGGCAGGAGTTGGCAGCCTCTCGGTTTTTTCTCTAAAAAGCTTTCCGATTCGCAACGTGCTTGGAGCGCTTATGACCGAGAGTTGCTTGCGGTGTACGCGGCAGTGAAATACTTCCCACCGTCCATAGAAGCCCGACAGTTCATCATTTTCACCGATCACAAACCCCTTACACACGCGTTCGAGAACAACCACACTAAGTGTTCACCGCGCCAACTCCAGCAGTTAGAGTACGTGTCACAATTCACGACTGACATTTGACACATTTTGGGGATAGACAATATCGTCGCCGCTTGTTTGTCCCGAGCGTGTGCCGTTATTTCACCCCCTGTGAACTTTGACGACGTGGTCCAAGTACAGGAGAGTGACGAAGAACTGCACCGCTTCCGTCACGACACTTCCAGCGGCCTGCAACTGGAGCTGGTGCCTGTCCCCGGCTCCGCACGGAAGATTTGTGTGACACCTCAACCGGCACACACTGACCGTTCCTCCCGGAGAAATTCCGGCGCAGTGCCTTCGACCGTGTCCACGGACTGTCACAACCCGGCACCAACACCACTGCGACGCTCGTGGCTGCGCGTTTCATCTGGCCCGGGTTTCATTAGGACTGTCGCGAATTGGCGCGCACTTGCACCGCATGTCAGCGCGCCATAGTCAGGAGGCACACCTACGCACCCGTGGGCACCTTCCCGGATGCGACACACCGATTTGCGCACGTTCACGTGGACCTCGTCGGCCCGCTTCCTCTCACAAGGCAAGCGGTACCTCCTAACTATGGTGGACCGCTTCACTCGCTGGCCGGAAGCAACGCCCGTCGCGGACGTCACAGCCGAGACCGTCGCCACCACATTCGTCGACACCTGGGTGGCACGCTTCGGATGTCCCAGTCACATGACAACTGATCGCTGTAGAGACCCGACCTCCAGCTGCAAGTGCCTTCGGCCGGTAACTCCAGTCGAGCCCCGGACACCGTCTCCTGCATTCGTCACAGCTCCTGGACCCGCGTTCACGTCGTTTGCCTCCGCCGCGTTGGGTGTTGAGGCTGGATCGGCACCCGCGCCAGCTTACCGCATTCGCTTCTCCGTCGAGCTCCGGACATCCCGCTCCACACCGCCCGGCTTGTCCGTAGTAGCTCCCTGACCCACGTTTGAGTTCCGACGGCAACGCACTCGCGCAAACGCCTTTGAGACGTCACCACCAATGACCTGCAACGCGCGCCTTCACACGCATCACTACGGACAGTCGCAGCCCGTGCATGCTGCCACTGTCGCTAGCCGCCAGCGCGAGGACACGCCCACCGCACGCTCGCCGGTCCAGCGCGCTGACGTCACGGGCCGCCGCCCTTCTGACGCCGATCGACCCCCACCAAAGCTGCCGGACTGCCATCACACAGCGCGCGAACTTTAAACACACGCGCGCCACCAAACGATCGCTGCGTTTTCACAGCTACGGAGCTCCGCTCTCCAAGGGGGGATCTGTGTGGCGGCAGCACCGTCCAACGCATGAAGGGCTGAACTACGGCACTGCCGACACAAGTAGGGGCAGCTGTACCGTTACGTAGAATTTCGGCAATGGTGCTTCGCACACCGGACCGCACGGGAACAAAGCAGGCGGCCAGTGCGAGATAGTCGACGCGACGCGACACACGTCTCCTCAGTTCTTCCACCGCGGACCACAGGCATCGAGTCAACGTGACTCCACCGTAAATGCGTACGCGCGGTCATAAACGCAGTTGCCGTTAAATTATCTTTCGCTTCTTCGCGGACGTTAAGGCGCCTCCGGTCGCGCCAAGAGCAGAACGTTCTGTGACGCGGCCTTTTGCCTCGCTTGGTCCACGTGGTCGCGCCACAGCTCGTCACTGGAGTGTACACCCTCCGGGATCGGTGACCGAGCCGTGCCACCAGTGCAACGCGCCTGTATAGACGGACATTATTGTAGTATATTATTTGTCATTTATTGTAACGGTAGGAAAAATAAATGTGTCCTGTCCAGAAACTGCTTTTCGTTTATTGCTACAAAGCCTCTCCCTTGAGCATAGTGCGTGGGTGCGGCGATAATGTCGGTTCACTGCACATGAGTGACTGTAAGCGGAGATACAACACGTTCCCGCTTCAAAGGGATGTGAAATGGAACTCCAGGGATTAAAAGATAAATTATGCAATACTAAGATGTTGTACTACCCAGATATGGATCTCCCTTTCTGTTTATCGTCGGACAGTTCGGACTATGGAACAGGTTGTGAGCTATTTCAGGAAAAGTTAGTGATGGAAAAATTGAACTCCTTAGAGTGGCATTCTCCAGCAGCATGCTAAATAAGCACGAATGGGGATACAGCATATCGGAGAAGGAGATGCTCATGATCGTGCATGGATTTAAGAAATTCCGCATGTGTTTAGTGGGCAGAAGAGTGATAGTGTTGTCGGACCACAAGGCGCTGAGTAATCTGCGGGATACTAACGACCACTTAATGCATTGGGCAATGTTCATGCAGCAATTCGAATACAAAATCTGCTACATCAAGGGTACAGAAAATTGTGTTGCTGATTCTCTGTCCAGATTACCAGTGGGGACGGAAGACAATGGAAAGGACGAGCCAAACAAATTTAAGCTACTGTATATAAAGGGGGTAGCGGGGGAGAAAGAAATTCGTGTGGTGTGCAAAGATATGCGGTGAGCACAAAACAATGATCCTGAGCTGAAATACATTAAGATGAATTTCGACAGCAAGGGATACAAGAAAGTACCAAAATATTTTAAGATACACAAGGAAGTGTTATTCCAGTGTAAAGATGAAAAGACAGTCAAATGGAGACTGTGCTTCCCAATAGGTATGTGGAGCAGTTAACAGACTATATCCATTTAAGTTACGGACATTACGGGGCCGAAAAGTGCACCGAAATTATCGCCGATGTAAATAATCTGGCCAGACGGGTCCCCACGCAGCTGGCAATGTGCGACCTTTGCCAACAGGTTAAATACTGCAGGACTGCGCAATGGAGGGAAATGCAAAGCATTATACCTACTAAAGTGGGTGAGTTACTGGCTGTGGGCAATTTTCACCCACTACCCACAGGACGCAGCGGCATGAAGTAAATCTTTGTTGTGGTGGATGTATTCTCTAATTTCATTAAACTGTATTCGATATGGAAAGCAAATACTAAAACCCTTTTGTCTGAAAACGGATCACAGTTTACTTCAAATGATTGGAATATGTTCATGAACGACCAGTGTGTGCAACATATCCGTCTACCACCCAGCAAGCAACCTGTGTGAACGGTATATGCTGGAAGTAGGACGCTTATGTAGGATCAATCATCATTCCAAGTGGGTGGAGTATGTGAGCGTGTTTGAGGACGTACTCAACAGCGTAAAAAGTAAGGCTATGGGGTACTCACCTTTGGAAGTCATGACCGGGGTGAAACCGAAGTTCATACTCACAGAAACAGTAGAATTCCTGCCAGGAAAAGCTGAATCGGCTGCTGAAAGAGAGCAGGCAGTAACGGCCCGCATGAAAAAGTTAGCTGCTGAAAGGAAAGATGACACAATGGGCAATACAACCGATGAAGTACAAAGTGGGGGACAAAGTGCTTGTACGCACCAAACAGCGTTCTAGCAAAGTAGACGGGGAGATTAAGAAATCATTCGAGTTATACTATGGACCATTTGTTGTGGCAGAGTGCCCTCACCCAAATGCATACTGTTTAGAATACCCTGTCTCAGGAAAACCTTTGGGTCTAAGAAACGTGACGGAGTTGAGGCTGTATATAGAGAAAGGGTAGAAATGAAAAGCTGTTCTACTTTGTAATTAGTGGTAGTAATTTTGGAGGAATAAATTTATATTCTTATTTGGGGATTCATTAGTAATTTGGTAGTTTATTGTGGCTCTGTGCGCGTGCAAAAGAGGAAGTTTAGGCACTGAGGGTGCGTGGAGGTCAGTGATTTCATGGATTTAAGTATAATATGTGTTGATTTATGCTTTATATAAGAGTGTGGGAAAGAATTTAGTGTTTAATTTGCAGGGTATTAAAATTGTGTGTACACGCAATATTTGGTGCATGGAGGTAGGAAGGATTTATTAAAGTCAATCAAATAGAACTTGTGGGAATTTGAGCGTACTGTGATTCAGTCATTTGCCTTGTGACTTTGTTCCTAAAGTATCATTTTCCGATGGAGTGAATCTTTAGCAAGGATCCTGGTTGGGTTTGGGAAATGGTTTGTTGTCGGGTTTCTACTTTTGGTTTTCATTGTAGACTGATTTGTCACGATAAACGGTGGAACTTAGAATTCTGAGGCAGACACGATTTCTGCGATGCACTTGGTCAAAAGACTGATGTGAGTTGATGAGTACTTTGTGCGAAAATCCATGTAAGTATGTGAAGTGTGACAGAAAAAATTAGAGCAAGAAGGCGTCTTAGCGCTCAGTGAGTGGCACAAGAAGTGCTTACAAAATCGCACATAAGTGAAAGTGCATTTAAAAATTTTATTTCTTGTCCAAAAAACTGTTTATGCATAACTGAAATTCAGGCATTTAATTAATATACTGTTTCATTCATAATTAGTGTTAGTTTAAGTTTATTTCGAAATTCATGCTTGTTTATGCATAACTGAAGTGCGGGCATTTAATGAATATGCCGTTTCATTGTTAAAAATTTGGGGAATGCCAGAAATCACCTCTGTTTTTCTCGATGACTTTCCATCAATTACAACGAACTGAGACCTCTCTGACAGGAAATCACAAATCCAGTCACATAATTAAGACGATATTTCATAAGCACACAATTTCACTGCGAGCCACTTGTGTGGTACAGTGTCAAAAGCCTTCCGGTAATCCAGAAATACAGAATCGATCTGAAATCCCTTGTCAATCGCACTCAACACTTCATGTTAATAAAGAGCTAGTTGTGTTTCACAGGAACGATGTTTTCTAAACCCATGTTGACTGAGTCTCAATAGACCGTTTATTTACTTCGTCGTCTTTTGTGAAGGCATTTCGGAAGGGCGTGTTTAGTAACTCTGCTTTGGCAGCACTGTCTTCGATAGTATCTCCATTGCTATCACGCAGACAAGGCGTTGATTCATTTTTGCTACTAACATACTTCACATACGACCAGAATCTCATTGGATTTTCTGCCGGGTTTCGAGACAAAGTTTCGTTGTGGAAACTGTTATAAGCATGTCGCATTGAAGTCCGCGCTAAATTTTGAGCTTCTGTACAGTCTTGGGGATTTTGTGTCTGTTTAAATTTGGCATGTTTGTTTCGTTGTTTCTGCAACAGTGTTCTAACCCGTTTTGTGTACCAAGGAGGATCAGCTCCATCGTTTGTTAATTTATTTGGTATAAATCTCTCAATTGCTGCCAATACTATTTCTTTGAATTTATCTGGTATACACTTAAATTATTAATTTGGAATGGGTGGAGATTGTCTCTCAGGAAGGTGTCAAGTGAATTTTTATCTTCTTTTATGACTAGGTATATTTTTCGCTTATTTTTCGAGGATTTGGGTATTACAGTATTCAGTCTCACTACGACAACCCTGTGTTCACTAATCCCTGAATCAGTTTTGATGCGCATTATTAACTCAGGATTATTTGTTGCTAAGAGGTCAAGTGTGTTTTCACAACCATTTACTATTCGTGTGGGCTAATGAACTAACTGCTCGAAATAATTTTCAGAGACTGCGTTTAGCACAATTTCGGAAGATATTTTATGCATACCTCCAGAATTAAATGTGTATTTTCGCCAACATATCGAAGGTAAATTAAAGTTACCACCAACTGGTATTGTATAAGTCGGGTACGTATTTGAACTGAAACTCAAGTTTTATTTGAACCTTTCAGCAACTGTATCATCTGAATTGGGAGGTCGGTAAAAGAATCCAATTATTATTTTATTCCAGTTACCAACAATGACCTCTGCCCATACTAACTTACAGGAAGTATCCACTTCAATTTTGAGACAAGTTAAACTACTTCTGACAGCACAAAGACGCCACCGCCAACCGTGATTAGCCTATCCTTACGGAACACCGTTAGGATCTTCGAAAACGTTTCAGCTGAGCTTATATCCGGCTTTAGCCAGCTTTCAGTGCCTATAACGATTTGAGCATCAGTGCTTTCTATTAGCACTTGGAGCTCTGTTACTTTCCCAACACAGCTTCGACAATTTACAACGGTTATACCAATGTATCTACGTTCTTCCTGTGTTCAGCCTGCACCCTTTGTGACTGAAGCCCTTCTTGTGTTTTCCCGAGACCCTCTAACCTAAAATACCGCCCAGTCCACGCCACACAGCCCCTGCTACCCGTGTAGCTGCCTCCTGCACTTAGTGGACACCTAACCTATTCAGCGGAACCCGAAACCCAACCACCCTTTGGCACAAGTTGAGAAATCTGCAGCCTACATGGTCGCAGAACAGTCCAAGCCTCTGATTCAGACCCTCCACTCGCCTCTGTACCAGAGGTCCACAATCGGTCCTGTCGACTATGCTGCAAATGTCAGTTCTGCTTTCATCTTGCAAGCAAGACTAGCAGCCTTTACCACTTCTGTTAACCGCTCGAAACCAGAGAGAATCTATTCTGATCCAAAGTAAGACACATCACTGGACCAATGTGGGCAACCACCTACAGTTGGCTGCACCCTGTGATCTTCATGGCATCCAGGAGGACCCTTTCCACATCTGGAATGACTCCACCCAATATGCACACGGAGTGCACACTGGTTTTCACACCCTTCTTGTCAGTCAAGTCCCTAAGGGGCCCCACAACGCGCCTAACATTGGAGCTTCCAACTACCAATAATCCAACCCTCTGTGATTGCCCGTATCTTGCAGGAAGAGTAGTTTCCTTTGAAACAGGACAGGCGACAGTATCTGACTCAGCGACAGTGTCAGCCACAGACAGCACCTGGAACTTGTTTGTCAGGCAAACCGGGGAGGCCTTATGTGTGGCCGTCTGGGAAGTCTTTCGCCACCTGCTTGGCCCTGGGGCGACCTCCCACTCGACCACAGGTGAGGGGTCAGCCTTAGTGTGAGCTGTAACTGGGCTGGCCACCAGTGAGGACCAATCGGAGGACTCTGACTTGCTAGACGTCCGTTGGATCCCCACGGCTGGCCCACAACAGTGGTGCCCATCCACTGCAGCTTCAAGCTGTGTAACTGAAGACATTACAGCCTGAAGCTGAGAGCGAAGTGTCACCAACTCTGCTCACATCCACTCGCAACAATCGCAGTTCCTGTCCATAATAAGACCGTGGGAAACTAAACTATGCAGATAAGTGGAATATCGGCATGTGCTGCGCAACTCTACTGTAGACCCTGACGAAAATGCATGAACTGTGTCTTGTAATACCCAGATATTCAAAAACCTAACTACCAAAGCACTCAGGTGAAACTAAATAATTTGCCCCTGATTAGGAACTTGTAATATGTCACAAAATTGGTTTACTTTGCGATGCAAAGGAAACGCAAGAACTGTGGATATTAGATATTAAATTTACACACAGAAACTCAAAAAACTAAACTATTAAACCACACAGATGATATAATGAAATTCGCTCCTGGTTAGGAACTTGTAAATGTCACAAAAGCAGTTACTTCCCTGTTGGTGCGTCTGTCTTGGTCTCCTAGTACATCTTGCTGATATCTTGCACATTGCCCAGCCCTCTTCCCATGGAGTGGGGGCATTGTCGCTATCCCGCATTGATGCAATGCTAATGTATGAGTAAAAAATTAAATATTAATTTCAACAGTAGTATCTTTCTGCCCCCCCTCCTCCCCCATGAACCTTGGCTTGCATGCCTCAGTGATACAGATGGCCGTACCGTAGGTGTAATCACAATGGAGGGGTATCTGTTGAGAAGCCAGACAAACGTATGCTTACTGAAGAGGGGCAGCAGCCTTTTCAGTAGTCTGGATGATGGACTGATCTGGCCTTGTAACACTAACCAAAACGGCCTTGCTGTGCTGGTACTGGGAATGGCTGAAAGCAAGGGGAAACTACAGCCATAAATTTTCCCGAGGGCATGCAGCTTTACTGTATCGTTAAATGATGATGGTGACCTCTCGGGTAAAATATTCCGGAGGTAAAATGGTCCCTCATTTGGACCTCCGGGCGGGGAGTACTCAAGAGGACGTCGTTATCAGGAGAAAGAAAACTGGCGTTCTACGGATTGGAGCGTGGAATGTCAGATCCCTTAATCGGGCAGGTAGGTTAGAAAATTTAAAAAGGGAAATGGATAGGTTAAAGTTAGATATAGTGGGAATTAATGACGTTTGGTGGCAGGAGGAACAAGACCTTTGGTCAAGTGAGTACAACATTATAAATACAAAATCAAATAGGGGTAATGCAGGAGTAGGATTACTAATGAATAAAAAAATAGGAGTGCAGGTAAGCTACTACAAACAGCGTAGTGAACATATTATTGTGGCCAAGATAGACACGAAGCCCATGCCTACTACAGTAGTACAAGTTTATATGCCAACTAGCTCTGCAGATGATGAAGAAATTGATGAAATGTATGATGAGATAAAAGAAATTATTCAGGTAGTGAAGGGAGACGAAAAGTTAATAGTCATGGGTGACTGGAATTCGAGAGTGGGAAAAGGGATAGAAGGAAACATAGTAGGTGAATATGGACTGGGGGTAAGAATTGAAAGAGGAAGCTGTCTGGTAGAATTTTGCACAGAGCATAACTTAATCATAGCTAACACTTGGTTCAAGAATCATAAAAGAAGGTTGTATACATGGAAGAATCCTGGAGATACTAGAAGGTATCAGAAAGATTATATAATGGTAAGACAGAGATTTAGGAACCAGGTTTTAAATTGTAAGACATTTCCAGGCGCAGATGTGGACTCTGACCACAATCTATTGGTTATGAACTATAGATTAAAACTGAAGCAACTGCAAAAAGGTGGGAATTTAAGGAGATGGGAACTGGATAAACTGACTAAACCAGAGGTTTTTCAGAATTTCAGGGAGAGCATAAGTGAACAATTGACAAGAATGGGGGAAAAATACAGTAGAAGAAGAATGGGTAGCTCTGAGGGATGAAGTAGTGAAGGCAGCAGAGGATCAAGTAGGTAAAAAGACGGGGGCTAGTAGAAATCCTTGGGTAACAGAAGAAATATTAAATTTAATTGATGAAAGGAGAAAATATAAAAATGCAGTAAATGAAGCAGGCAAAAAGTAATATAAACGTCTCAAAAATGAGATCGGCAGGAATTGCAAAATGGCTAAACAGGGGTGGCTAGAGGACAAATGTAAGGATGTAGAGTCCTGTCTCACTAGGGGTAAGATAGATACTGCCTACAGGGAAATTAAAGAGACCTTTGGAGAAAAGAGAACCACTTTTATGAATATCAAGAGCTCAGATGGAAACCCAGTTCTAAGCAAAGAAGGAAAAGCAGAAAGGTGTAAGGAGTATATAGAGAGTCTATACAGGGGCGATGTACTTGAGGACAATATTATGGAAATGGAAGAGGATGTATATGAAGATGGAATGGGAGATACTATACTGCGTGAAGAGTTTGACAGAGCACTGAAAGACCTGAGTGGCCTTGGGAGAGCCAGTCCTGATAAAACTCTACCGTCAGGTGAGCAAGATGTATGAGACAGACGAAATACCCTCAGACTTCAAGAAGAATATAATAATTCCAATCCCAAAGAAAGCAGGTGTTGACAGATGTGAAAATTACTGAACTATCAGTTTAATAAGTCGCAGCTGCAAAATACTAACACGAATTCTTTACAGACGAATGGAAAAACTGGTGGAAGCCGACCTCGGGGAAGATCAGTTTGGATTCCGTAGAAATATTGGAACACGTGAGGCAATACTGACCTTATGACTCATCTTAGAAGAAAGATTAAGGAAAGACAAACCTACGTTTCTAGAATTTGTAGACTTAGAGAAAGCTTTTGACAACGTTGACTGGAATACTCTCTTTCAAATTCTGAAGGTGGCAGCAGTAAAATACAGGGAGCGAAAGGCTATCTACAATTTGTACAGAAACCAGATGGCAGTTATGAGTCGAAGGGCATGAAAGGGAAGCAGTGGTTGGGAAGGGAGTGAGACAGGGTTGTAGCCTCTCCCCGATGTTATTCAATCTGTATATTGAGCAAGCAGTAAGGGAAACAAAAGAAAAATTCGGAGTAGGTATTAAAATCCAGGGAGAAGAAATAAAAACTTTGAGGTTTGCCGATGATATTGTAATTCTGTCAGAGACAGCAAAGGACCTGGGGAAGCAGTTGACAGTGTCTTGAAAGCAGGATTTAAGATGAACATCAACAAAAGCAAATCGACGATAATCGAATGTAGTCGAATTAGGTTGGGTGATGCTGAGGGAATTAGATTAGGAAATGAGACACTTGAAGTAGTAAAGGAGTTTTGCTATTTGGAGAGCAAAATAACTGATGATGGTCGAAGTAGAGAGGATATAAAATGTAGACTATCAATGGCAAGGAAAGCGTTTCTAAAGAAGAGAAATTTTTTTTAACATCGGGTATAGATTTAAGTGTCAGGAAGTCTTTTCTGAAAGTATTTGTATGGAGTGTAGCCATGTATGGAAGTGAAACATGGACGATAAATAGTTTGGACAAGAAGAGAATAGAAGCTTTCCAAATGAGGTGCTACAGAAGAAGACTGAAGATTAGCTGTGTAGATCGCGTAACTAATGAGGATGTATTGAATAGAATTGGGGAGAAGAGGAGTTTGTGGCACAACTTGACAAGAAGAAGGGACCGGTTGGTAGGACATGTTCCGAGGCATCAAGGGATCACAAATTTAGCATTGGAGGGCAGTGTGGAGGGTAAAAATCGAAGAGGGAGACCAAGAGATGAATACACTAAGCAGATTCAGAAGGATGTAGGTTGCAGTAGGTACTGGGAGATGAAGAAGCTTGCACAGGATAGAGCAGCATGGAGAGCTGCATCAAACCAGTCTCGGGACTGAAGACCACAACAACGACAACATCTTTCTGGGCCTCCACCAGCCTACTACCCTGCCTCAGCCTCCGGTGTCTGCCATCCTGAATCCTGGTCACCCTTCCGCCCACATAAGCAACTAGCACAAACCTGCTACTTCACTGCTGAGAGTTAGACCAGCAGTGAGGGTCACATGACTATCTGGCAGCATTTCTACACCTCCTAAACTGCTGCAAAGTGACCAGCGTAACTTATTAAACTGATGGTCTTGTAACAATCAAAACTTTGAGCACCTGAGATACAGAAATAGACCTAGGTGCTTCAGTCCAGAATTGCGCTGCTGCAACGGTTGCCGATTCAAATCCTGCCTAGGGCACGGATGTATGTGATGTCCTTAGGTTAGTTAGGTTTAAGTAGTTCTAAGTCTAGTGGACTGATGACCTCAGATGTTAAGTCCCATAGTGCTTAGAGCCATTTGAACAGAAATAGATGGCTGCAATTACATATAGGTAACTAGTGCGAGATAGCTATGTCACTGAAACAAAGATCCCCAGAAGGGTATGATTTGACTGCATCAGTGGGGAGTGGTTCATGCACCTTGCAGTGGTTGTGCCTGATTTATTTTCTACGTTTGGTGTCCTCGGTGTCGACGTACAGCGTTGCTACATGGGCTGAAAAATGGGTTGTGGATTTAAGAATAATAATAATAATAATAGCAGCTTTATTCAACATCAAATGGTACACTGCACATGTACAAAGAAACAGACTGGCCTGTAGTTTTCTATTTAGTTGTTGTCACCTTTCTTAAAAGTGGGTGTTACCGGTGCTATTTTTAGCCTGTCTGGTGCCTGATTCTATTATATTGTTGTGACTGCTACAGACAGAGATACAGAGACATTTTGGCTACAGGCTTTTAAAACATTACTATTTAGGCCATCATGCCCAGCTGAATTAGAGGGTTTTAGAGAGCTAATGATTCCCATTATTTCTGCACAGTTTGTGGGGGCTAGATATATACTATGGTCACATGTATTACCTTTAAAACTGTAGTGCATGTTTTTATGTTTGTCATTTATAGCTTCCCCTGTGGAAGAAAAATACTCATTAAAAATATTTACAATTTCCAGTTGGTCTTTTATGAGTAAATAGTGGTAAATAGTAAAGTCCATACAGGATTTGTCATTGCAGGTTCTAAAACTGTTTATGACTGCCCAGATGCCAGCATTTACGTTGTGTGAGTTTTGAAGCTTATTTGCAACATAGTTGCTCCTGGTCTGTGTGAGTAAGTCCTTATTGTGTGCTTGATATGTTCTGAAGGCTTCCTTTAGCTCAGGAATCTCTCTGTTGTTCAGCATTGCACTGTGGAGTAGTTTTAATTTTTCCATAGCTTCAGTGACATTACTATTTACCCATATATTTTTGTTTATATTTTTTGTTTGTTTCATTTTTGTGATTACAACTGGGCATGTGGTATCAAAGCAGTAATAGAGAAGTCAGCAGCAAAGCTATCATATGAAAAGCTATTATTTTCAAACCGTTTTATATGTGCTAGCATGCAGTTTAGTCTATTTATGTTGTCATTATAGATTATTCTTTTAGTTACAAACTGTTGCTTTGTGGTGACAGTGGGGGCCTCATGGGGCTCCAATTTAAGCTGTACTGCATGGTGATCTGAGATGGCTTGCTTTAAAACAGATGCACTGTGGGATAGGTGGGTCATGCCGCAAAGAAAATCCTCACAGCACAAAAAAGGGCAATAAGAATCATTTGTGGTGTACCCCCACGAACCTCATGTCGAAATCTGTTTAAACGACTTGAAATACTGACAGCAACATCTCAGTACATATATTCACTGATGTGCTTCATAATAAATAACCCCACTCTGTATGAAACGAATTGCCTACATCATGAACATAACACCAGAAGAAAAGAGGATTTCCACTGTGAGTTAAAGAGCTTGACACTTATTCAGAAAGGGGTAAAGTACGCTGGAACGAAAATTTTCAATTCCCTACCCAACAGCATCAAAAGTATAAGGAGTAGTACATCAGTATTTAAACGTAGCTTGAAAAATTATTTACTTGAGACCTCACTTTATTCACTAGAGGAATTCTTTCAGAGAAATAAGTAAAACCCAGATTGGAAAGATGTTTTTAAATTTTTTGACACTGTTTACTGTTAAACTAATGTAATAATGCCCTAATGTAAAAATTCCTGTTTTTCTCATTTCCATTTTTGGGTCACTTTTAAACCCAAAGTGGGAAGTTTTGATTACTGTTCAAGGTTAAAATAGATGCAATAATGCCCTAAATATGAAACTGCTATCTTCACATTTATGTTGACTAGTTTTAAGCTAATAGGTATGACTTTTGTGCACTGTTATTAATACTATAACAATGTCTTTATTCTATGTATTTTATTATGTACATTGACACGTTCCACATCTGAGTGACTTGCTCACATGTACAGATCTATGGAACAAGTATATAAATAAATAAATAAATAAAATGGCTGTTATTATGTTGTCAAGATATGTTTTACTGTTGCCAATTTCTCTAGTGGGTTCCCGAATGAGTGGGGTCAGGTTAAATTCATCACACAGGCGATGTAACTTTTTGGTGCTGACATCATTTGTTAATAAATCTATATTTATGTCCCCTATAACTATAATATTTACACGAACATTTGGCCCAGAAAATGTTGTCTCTACATACACTCCTGGAAATTGAAATAAGAACACCGTGAATTCATTGTCCCAGGAAGGGGAAACTTCATTGACACATTCCTGGGGTCAGATACATCACATGATCACACTGACAGAACCACGGGCACATAGACACAGGCAACAGAGCATGCACAATGTCGGCACTAGTACAGTGTATATCCACCTTTCGCAGCAATGCAGGCTGCTATTCTCCCATGGAGACGATCGTAGAGATGCTGGATGTAGTCCTGTGGAATGGACCTGGCGCCTCAGTTGGACCAGCGTTCGTGCTGGACGTGCAGACCGCGTGAGATGACGCTTCATCCAGTCCCAAACATGCTCAATGGGGGACAGGGGACAGATCCGGAGATCTTGCTGGCTAGGGTAGTTGACTTACACCTTCTAGAGCACGTTGGGTGGCACGGGATACATGCGGACGTGCATTGTCCTGTTGGAACAGCAAGTTCCCTTGCCGGTCTAGGAATGGTAGAACCATGGGTTCGATGACGGTTTGGATGTACCGTGCACTATTCAGTGTCCCCTCGACGATCACCAGTGGTGTACGGCCAATGTAGGAGATCGCTCCCCACACCATGATGCCGGGTGTTGGCCCTGTGTGCCTCGGTCGTATGCAGTCCTGATTGTGGCGCTCACCTGCACGGCGCCAAACACGCATACGACCATCATTGGCACCAAGGCAAAAGTGACTCTCATCGCTGAAGACGACACGTCTCCATTCGTCCCTCCATTCACGCCTGTCGCGACACCACTGGAGGCGGGCTGCACGATGTTGGGGCGTGAGCGGAAGACGGCCTAACGGTGTGCGGGACCGTAGCCCAGCTTCATGGAGACGGTTGCGAATGGTCCTCGCCGATACCCCAGGAGCAACAGTGTCCCTAATTTGCTGGGAAGTGGCGGTGCGGTCCCCTACGGCACTGCGTAGGATCCTACGGTCTTGGCGTGCATCCGTGCGTCGCTGCGGTCCGGTCCCAGGTCGACGGGCACGTGCACCTTCCGCCGACCACTGGCGACAACATCGATGTACTGTGGAGACCTCACACCCCACGTGTTGAGCAATTTGGCGGTACGTCCACCCGGCCTCCCGCATGCCCACTATACGCCCTCGCTCAAAGTCCGTCAACTGCACATACGGTTCACGTCCACGCTGTCGCGGCATGCTACCAGTGTTAAAGACTGCGATGGAGCTCCGTATGCCACGGCAAACTGGCTGACACTGACTGCGGCGGTGCACAAATGCTGCGCAGCTAGCGCCATTCGACGGCCAACACCGCGATTCCTGGAGTGTCCGCTGTGCCGTGCGTGTGATCATTGCTTGTACAGCCCTCTCGCAGTGTCCGGAGCAAGTATGGTGGGTCTGACACACCGGTGTCAATGTGTTCTTTTTTCCATTTCCAGGAGTGTATATACAAGCAAGTCAGAAAGATTTACAAAAAAGGTATCTGTATTTGCTGCAGGTGGCCCGTAAACACCGATAACTGTTACGTTATCTCTACCCCATTTTAGTTTTATTGCAGCAAATTCTGAGACTCTTCCAAGCAGAAAGCACTCACATCAATAACATTAAAATTACTTTCATTTGCAGTGAAAATTGCTACACCTCCCCCAGTATTGTCTTTTCTACTGAAGGCCATGCAGAACTTCATACACAGTGGTTGACTAATGCTAATCAGAGCTTCATTGTACCAATGTTCAGTTACAACTAATATATCGGGTTTGTCAATCCATGAAATTACATATAGATTATTATGCTTATTTCTAAGACTACCAAGATTCTGGTGTATGAATTTAAGGCTGAGTTTTACCTGCTGGACCTTAGAGGATAATTTTGGACTAGTAATGATTTCGACACTGACTACTGTAAATAATGTAGCAGACAGGTGTACAGTTGCATTTCTCAATACTTTAATTTCACTGTTCACAACCCCCTAATAATACACAGTTATATCGCCAGTGCACTATTGTTTAACTTTCGATAAGCCTCATTAACAGTTTGCAGTCAGACCTGCACATACTGCTACAATAGTTTAGTATTAAACATTTACAAGCAGTAAAAACCTAACCACAAAGTTCACAGTTCTTGAAGAACAGAAAGGTACATATGGAGCAGACACTGTCACTGTTTTAACACACGGTCTAATTGTGTAACACTTATTACACTGTTAAGTTGATGCATTGTTGTCGTTCTAACCAACACAGGTTCCTCATCTGAAACTTGGCCATGGACTGACTGTTTCGTAACCAAAAATGGGGCCCTTATATATCATCACAATAATAGGTGCTGAAACTACACATTGTTCAAAGTTTAATTTATAGAAATTACAACTAAAACTTAACTCATTAAATTAACTCAATACCTTGAAAAATTCATTTGTTCCCTTTAACAGTTTCTTCTACTACAAGGTTTAGGCCGAATTATTTGTTTAAATCATGAAATTAACATATATCATTACGCAAACAATACTTTTGACGAAACTGTTAATTAGTTTGGAATTAATTAAGAGCCACCTTTGCTGACATGTTTTCGAATAGAGCCAAATAAATACTTTAAGAATACTATGAGTTCATCCTCCAAATGTTTATAATTAGTACAGAGTTTATATTTGTTTATAAGTCAACAAAAGAATTTAAGTTACAAAACAATTACTGATTTCACCCTATAACAAAAGATACTTACAAGTAATCGTCAAAAAAATTAGAAAATCAATTTCATACTTAAAACTAAGCACAAAATTAGATCTTGTGATATATTCCTTAAAACTGAGTGCCAGCCAGCATTTCTGTTTTATGAAAATACATATTACATTCATGTATGTTAATGGTAATTAGTTAAGAAGAAAATGATTTTTGAGGAGGCAGATGGCAAAACAAGAGGGGAAGTAAAAATATCCCAGCTTGCTTCATCACAACCTGTCTAGTCCAGAACCATCTGATCATGTTACCAAAGCAAAAGGTGATGTATATACAGAAGCAGAATAAGTCACACTGTACAGAAAGCAGTACAAGTCAGAATGACAAATCTGATGCAACAGATCAGTGGTCATCAAACTTTTTTGATCAAGAGCCATTGTGGGGTGGAACCTAAAGCTGCATATATATTGCTCTTATTATTGAATGGTAAATTACATAAATGAGTATGTTATGTCTTCCAAATAAACTAGCTATATTAAATGCGCAATCAGTTGGCCGCCAGCCCCAAATTTATATTGTTAAAAGACAGCACCATTCAGAGGAATTCTATCGACTGGTGTCTGTTCCAGACATTGACAGCAACCCTACTGTTGTGACACTAAGTACCTTACCTGACAATGTGCTGCTGTGTTGTCGGTGTGAGTGAGTGAGCGACTAATAACAGTAATATGCACTATATTTAAATAGATTATAGAATAGGAGGCATGATCACAAATATTTACTAAATGTTTTGAATGCCTTTTTTTAAAATTTTTTGGCTATTCATTGCTTTGTATTACAACCACCTTAATTTAGTTTCATACACCTTGCTCGTCTTCATAGTACGCATACCATAGGACCTGATCAGTAAGATTCACACAAGTCTATAAGTTGCCAGTATTGGAATACAAACAATAAAACATTCCCTGTCTTGTGTCCTCTAACCCCACATAGGCTATGCTATGTACCGTCCCTCTTGAGGTAAATGGCTAGCTGGCTTATGGCCAGATTCACCATCAGTTATAATTAAGCACATCTTAAAACATTACTGTGAGTGTAAGTATTTTTGTTCGTTACTTAGCAGGAAAGCTGTTAGTTGCTAGATGCATATATTATTATAAAGTATGGCCAAGATAAGTGGACCACATGTATACTCTTTTCAGGCCAGATCTAGCCCACAGGCCTCAGTTTAATGACCACTGTAGTTATCTTCAATATTGTAAAACAAGAAATGAGAGATCAGATGTATTCACAGCTTGGTCTTCAGTTGCATAAGGCTTCATTCTCAAATATAATTGCAGTGACTCCACAACAAGTGGCATGAAGGCTCAGACCAAATTGTCACCACAAGATTCCGTTTCTAGATGGCAAACAAATTTATGATGTTGCTGTTTTCAGTGTGGCTTCAACTGAAATCATATCACTTATCATTTGTATCACAGTGTAGCTTCAATAATATGCCTAGAAAACACTAATGTTGAGTATAATAATCAATCATGCAGTAAAATCACAGAGAGATATCATATCCATTGACAAACACTAAGATTCCTTCTTTATCCCATACATGATTTTGAGCTGCCACACTTCACAGAAAAGCAGAACCACACTCATTAATTATGTCATTAAGAACATGATAATACAAGCAGTTGACTTTCATGGACTTTAGTGTCCTTATAAAGGGAGCTTAGGTCACACAAAAATCATTATGCTGTAATCTTCAGAATGATCTGCTGAGAGTTTGATTTTCACTCTTTTAAGAGCCCTAGTTGCCTCTTCATGCTGTCATTACCAGGATCTGAATATTTTGCTATTAGTAACTACAGGTTCTCTTTAATTGTTGACCCATAATTTTCTGGTGTTAATGAATGAACTATGATGCTGGAATGCTACATTTGGCCTTGTGTTATCAGTTAGAGTATACTTGCCTTCATGCTGTGTAATTTATGTAAGTAAAATAGTACATGTGTCCTCACACAGAAGGTTGGGTTCAATGCCACAATGCTTTATTCGACATGGCCATACTGGAAGTGGTATGGTCTTGCCTTCCTCTGACCTCTTGAGCTGATTTACCCAGCAAATTATAGTTGGAACTGCAGTTTAACAACCACAGTGTGACTTGGCATTCTTCACACTCACAAACATTGCCAGCAGTGAAAGAAGTATCTAATTTTTCATCATGCAAGACAGAAAATCATTATACATGTCTCTGTTTTGAGTTAGTCTTTGAAAGATGAGTAGATATGACTAAGATTAGTAGCAGTTTTTGGATCACAATGAAGGGGCTGATTGGTTATTGTGAATATATCAAAGCTAAATTCCATAATATTAAGTGACTTCATATGGCTGCAGTGAATGCACCAGTGATGGAGTGGCAGGATGGTCTCACATTGTGTTGATACTGTTTTTTGGCAATGGGTCTGTGTTGAACCCTGGTCTAACCTCAGGTGGTCATCTGACGTTGGATTACCAGGGCACCCACAGGGGGGAAGGAAGGGGTTGTCTGCGGTAAGCATTTCCTGCGTCAGGTGGGCTGTGTGCCTCCTCTTACTGCAATGGAATTTCAGCGGCGGAACAGATCAAATATACACTCAGTGTGCCAGGTGGAAGAGGCCATTCTGGAATCCTTTGAGGGAACAGGTTACAATCAGCCGCTGATTGAACCTACTAATCAGTCTCTCATGGGTCAATCTGGTGTTGAAACTAAAGACAGCAAACAGAAAGCTGTAATATTAAATTCTGCAGTTAATAATGTATTCACTAATGAGAGTACTCCCATAATGTCTAAATACCACACACACTCAAAAGTGACAGATATTCATATAAGCACGTATAACAGTTAAATTTTACTCACAGCAGCAGCAGCGTAGTGTGCAGATGTTGGCTGTGACTGCTGAATGCTGAGAATTACTTGACATTCATATTAATACATACATTCTGTTATGAAATGTTCGCTTTATGAGGATAATTAATTTACTGGGCCGACGAGAGTACATACAAGAACCTGTCAACTCTAGAGCAGGAACTGCGTTAATTATTTACTTTATGGTCAGTTGTTGGCAACATCCCCACAATACGCCGCCACTGCCGTAAGTTATGTGTAGATGTTATCTTTTCTTTTTTGCAGGTTTCCTATTTAAAACTAGTAATTTTTAAGATTATGTAACTCAGTCGGTAAAAATTGAACCATCTAAGTGAATTCCGATATGGATGGGCTAGAATACACAATACGTGACCGGTATATAAAGTATTAATAATTTTATTGACCCAACAATACACAGAACATCCAGATATGAACAAGGCACAGTCTTCACTAAACAGAGTGAGCCCACACAGTCAATCTCGCTGGTTAGCGATGTTGCTGTTCCCAGGTGGGGGAGAGACTCTGATGATGAGTCGTTGTCTTTGCGCAGGTGTGCCAGACCAAATGTGCCATGGCTGGGGTAGGAACCAGGTGTGGCTGGACTGTTTCTCGTAGGTGTGATTCTCTTCTGATCAACTGCGTCATGGCTGGGGTAGGCACCAAACACAGCTCAACTATTTCTCATAGGTATGAGTCCCATCTTGGAGGTTAAATGTCTCATTTACTGCAGTGGTATAACCATCACATATTGGAACTAAGTTTACTAAAGCTGTGTCATGGTTCTCTAGGAGATGTAATCGCTGCAGTACATCATTATTGTTACTGATGTTTACATCCGTGTGTCAGTAGTTGTTTAGTTTAGTAGGTGGATGTCCTGAATTGCATCTGTGATTCGGTGCAGATGGTACATCATTGGCGGAGTGTGCACAGCTGTCTGCCCTTCCTTGTGGAGAGGCCAAAGTGCAGGTGGAACCAACATAGACTTGTACATATGTGCAGAGAATCAGTGTCCCCTGCACAACAGGTTGCTGCTGAGAAGTGGCAACCTCCTGATCAGCGACAATCGAGCTGATTTATGCCATGCCGTCTCGGTGTCACCGGGTGGGGACATGATGTCACAGACAACTGCCAAGGCAGAGAGGGAGTACCGGCTTCTTCGTCACCTGTTGGGTAAAATTGTGATACCACGGTCAGTTGGGATGGCATCGAAGCGAAGGTGTCATGGGTGGTGATGGTCGGCTGAAATTGTGCGAGTTTAAGCTTCGACTGCATGAAATAGTAGGGTGATTTGCTCTTCAGCAGGCTGAGAAAGATTATCGTGGAGAAAACCGATTAAACAAGCGTGGCACGGTTGTGGCACAGGCGTCGTTTTGTGTGTGCTGCCCAACTAGTTGGGTAGTGTGGGACTCTCTAGCAATGCACTAACATTCCGTATCTGGATATTTGTCCCACAGAAAATGCTGGTGTGTCGCTGCAGAGCATTGAACATGTTGAGTAGGTAATTCCATTTCCAGGTGGGCCATTTCCTCGGAACTAATTTAGGGTGAAACACATAAGTTGCATTGCATTGTCGGTCTTTGGCGATGATCAAATACATGTTGTAGGCGTACACAACACCTATACAGAGTAGTAATGATTTTATTGACACAAGGTTATACAGAACACATGGACATGACTGCACGCACCAAACAGTCTGAGAGGGTCCACACAGTCGCTGTTGCTGATCAGTGATGTTGCTGTTTCCACAGGTCCTTTGCCGAGAGCGTCTCGCGCCAGTAAAATGCTTTGCTGTGTTGACATTTCAGATAGAAAACCTCCATTATGTGATTTGCTGCCTGTACACACCTGGCAGCAACGACAGATGAACAGATGATTTGGAACAGCTGCTTGAGTGGAATATGGTTGCATATTAGCAGCTGTAAATTTTTTCAGTTATCCATATGCACTAAGCGAATTAGCGATTATATGAAAATGACAGATTGCTGTTAAAGGGAAAAATATGGAGCTAATTACAGTTCAGTTGTGCTTATGAACCTTTGCCTGGCAGAAAAAGATCATGTGATTGCTATTTTTGTCACCCATGTGTGACCCTGTTGTAGAAGTAGTCTCAAGATACTGGTCGTAATGCATGTGGTCAAGTTAATTATAATTGTGCATTAAATACTGAGAACTGTCTTACAATACTGAAGCTCTTCTCGGAAAATTAATACAACAAGACCATACTATATGCTACTGGAGGGTGGCAAATGTGATATTTTTAATGGTGAAGCTTGTTTTCAGGTAATGTTAGAATGAGAAACGTGTTGATGAGAAAATTTTTTTAGGCTTTTTGGGCTGTTACAGATTTTGTTATGACGTACAGGATGGCTATAATTAACCGTTCACTACCTAAGGCAGTGTAGATGAACTGTTTACCATATGGGTACCCAATTTTGTGGGAATCGTGTTCAGACTGTGCGCTGTTCGATTTCATTGTTAGTAGCGTGTTAGTGTCGTGACCTACCGTTAGTCTGCGGTCACGGTGGCCCTGATATCGGTGGATTCCGCCGACGACCGACACCGTCCGACTACGGCCGATCTTTTCGAATCAGTACGTCACTACGGGCGCAGTAACAATGTAGCCGATCTCATCGCCGAGCGTACATATTTCGGATGACAATCGGTGAAATTCGAATCAGTTTTTTTTTTTTTTCGGTCATAATTGCCAACACGACACGAAGCATGGACTGTGAGAAACTGATAAGTTAAGGCAAAGGCATGGTCTGGGACATCCTGAGAATGAAAAATATGATTAGGGTATAGTTTGGAATCTATGGACTGAAACCGCAGGTTTATTGGAAACCACAAGTAGGCAAAATCTTCATCAGAAATTTCAGGTGTGGATTATAAACTCGAAAAATAATTTGTTCAAGTGACAAAGATGGCGTATTTGATGATTAAAGTTGCTTTAGTGGATCTTTTAGAGTGATGGTAGGTGGGCATTAGCTGTCTACAGATTATTGTTTCTACTTACTGGCATTTTTATGCCAGTAGGCTGGTTATTCTGTTCCATGAAGCGGTTTGTAAATGTGGTGTACACCTGTGTTTCCTCTTTACAGATGCTAAGGGTATCTTACTCCAGACTACGTCTTTCACACACATGCTGAATGACAGTCATTGAAGATTAAATGATGTATGTCTCCACAACTTCAAATAAATTCAGCAAAGCAGATTTCGAGTGCTTGCCCAGGCTTTTGATTTGAGCTCTATTAACAAATCAGATACTCACATTAAAGATGCAATTCTGGCTCAAGTAAAACTATAAGTGACACTTCAATGTTGGACATCTGGTGAGTACATCTTTACGATGGTTAGGCCTATATCGTGTTCTGAAAAGTAGTTTCAAAGTTTTGTGTGCTATGTTAGATACTACTTATGATGCCCTAAATACTAATTTAGAAGCTAATATTTTTACAAGTGCACATCAAATACTACGAAAGTTTTAATTTACTTTATATGGAATTTTGGAGTTATGCTTCGTGCAAGTACCCTAAAAAGAATGTGGTGCTGTTGATTTACTTTATTAAAAGCTACAATGAATGTGAAATAATACCTCCACCAAAAATCTTATTACGTTCTTTCTCAGATCCTATGGGCATGTGTCCAAAGAGCAGCGAAGTTTCCAGTTCTAGATTCTGAATATCTGAATATATCTACTGTCAGCACTGCGTTAATATTCAATTTTTTAGAACAATGTGAGCTGTTGTGAAACCACAAATCGACTTTTCATTAATTAAACAGACACATCAAAAATAGTTTTGCACCATCCCATTTCCCAGAACTCCTGAAGATAGACGTTGACTGTGGCCATTGTATCACATAAACAGTCCCTTTGACTGTTCAGATATGTCACTAAACCCGCCCAAAGATGTGAAGAACCATGCGCGAACAGCGCCTATTAGACGGAGGGGGTCCGACAACCGATCAGTTCCAGTCATTGCACGAGGAAGGAAGGAGATACACGGCTCGTGTGGTCTGTAGTTCAACCATGCTTAGACGGACAATATCACGGTTCGATCGCGTCCGCATTGTTGCTTTGTGCCAGGAAGGGCTCTCAACAAGGGAAGTGTCCATGTGTCTCGGAGTGAACCAAAACAATGTTGTTCGGACATGGAGGAGATACAGAGAGACAGGAATGTCGATGACATACCTCGCTAACGGCCGCCCAAAGGCTACTATTGCAGTGGACGACCGCTAACTACGGTTTATAGCTCGGAGGAACCCTGACAGCAACGCCACCATGTTGAACAATGTTTTTCGTGCAGCCACAGGACGTCGTGTTATGACTCAAACTGTGCGCAATAGGCGGCATGATTTGCAACTTCACTCCCGACATCCATGGCAAGGTCCATCTTTGGAACCACAACACCATGCAGAGCGGTGCAGATGGGCTCAACAACATGCCAAATGGACTGCTCAAGATTGGCATCACGTTCGCTTCACCGATGAGTGCCACATATGCCTTCAACCAGACAGTCGTCAGATACGTGTTTGGAGGCAATGCGGTCAAGCTGAACGCCTTAAACACACTGCCCAGCGATTGCAGCAAGGTGGAGGTTCCCTGTTGTTTTGGGGTGGCATTATGTAAGGCCGACGTACACCGCTGGTGGTCATGGAAGGCGCCATAACAGCTGTACGATACGTGAATGCCATCCTCTAATCGATAGTGCAACCATATCGGCAGCATATTGGCGAGGAATTCGTCTTCACGGACGACAATTCGCGCTACCATTGTGCACATCTTGTGAATGACTTCCTTCAGGATAACGACATTGCTCGACTAGAGTGGCCAGCATGTTCTCCAGACATGAACCCTATAAAACATGTCTGGGATAGTTTGAAAAGGGCTGTTTATGGGTGACGTGACCCACCAGACCACTCTGAGGCATCTACGCCGAATCGCAATTGAGAAGTGGGACAATCTGGACCAACAGTGCCTTGAACTTGTGGTTAGTATGCCACGACGAATACAGGCATGCATCAATGCAAGAGGACGTGCTACTGGGTATTAGAGGTATTGGTGTGTACGGCAGTCTAGACCACCTCTTCTGAAGGGTTCGCTGTATGGTGGTACAACATGCAATGTGTGGTTTTAATGAGCAATAAAAAGGGCGAAAATGATGTTTATGTTGATCTCTATTCCAATTTTCTGTACAGTTTCTGGAACTCTCCAAACCGAGGTGATGCAAAACTTTTGTTGATTTGTGGAATACTTATTTACCCACATACAAATTGTATCCATTCATCATATAATAGAAACATCCGCTTTCACCACGTAAATTAACCATTATTTGCTCATTTAGTCATTGGCGAAACCTTTACACACCATAGTCGTCTCTGTGGCATAATAAACCACACTCTGAACAACGTGTCTTGGAGAGTTCCTTAGTGCAGTGTATCATTCAGATTACATGTTTTCGTAATACACAGATATTTCGTAAAACTTTTTGGCAATTTTAGTAACAAAGGCAGAGTGTTCATACTTGAAACGTTCTTTTGGAGACAGATACAGCTAGTTCAGCATCATCTTATAGCAGACGTCACATTGCAGCACTCGTCTCCAGGCCTCGTGATATCCATACCAGCCGTGGAAACTAAAACCTAAACTACTTCTTACACAGCACAGACTAGCTTCTAACCCAACCTGCTCCACCCCGCCAAAAACTGACGACTGAGATCGGATGCACCATGACCAAGCTGTCGTTCAATGTTATCGGGTGACCTCTGGTGATGGCATCTGACGACTGTTGCCTGTGCCACTGTGAACACAGTTTTAGGTGCCGGTACTTGTACAGCGACATAGGGTTGCAACACAAGCATCATTATGCATTTCAGCTGTAGACAGTCAACATGGGTCTGGACTATCGGAGCAGTGCTTTACTCGTAAAGCTGTTTTATCAAAACAACAGTAGTGATGCTGCTACTATTCGCGAATATCGACACATTAAAGGAATACCCGGAGGTCCTCTTTCTGCAAAGGGGTTGAAGAACATGGTTCGGAAGTTCGAATTAAGTGGCGCTTTGAGAATTGCTCCTGGGAAAAGCCGACGGCAAATTGCGCCACAAATTGTCGAAGAAACTATAGCTGGAGTCAACAAACGATGGCGGTCGAGTTTAGGTTTGTTCTGCACACATACGTCACGCATTCTCCGACAGCCAATGAGCGTTCAGCATGTTCTGAGCGCTCTGCTGTGAATGCTGTAGCTAGTGCGAGCATTAAACGTGATCGTAGAGAGCTTTTCAGTGAATCTCGATTCCATTTGTTGCGAGTTGTCATCGCTGATTGTGGTGGTAAGTGATAAATTATGAATAAGCAAGAGAGAGAGACATAGTTTGCAGGATATATGCTTTCTTCAAGCGGAAAGCACGCGCGTGCACACACCGCAACTGTCGCTTCGAAACGTCAACAATGCAATCCGCTGCCATGCCTCGACAAGCGCAAACTGCTATCGTTTGTGGATCGGACTATAGCATAGCCTTGGTTGAGAATGACTGATTGATTGGTTTATTGATCTATTTTCATCTACAGATGCACAATGCGCAAGAGATATTTGGATTTTTATGTCAATGTTAACAATTTTACATATCATAAACTGGGGTGAATAGGGACAGAATTTCAGCTTTTTAAATAATAAATCCAGAAATACAATCTGAATATGAGTTTTTAATAATTAAAGTGGAAGATGGTATAGTCATTCAACCTTGAAACTAGGTATATTTGGTATTGCTTAATATAATTTGTAGTAATTAGCAATTATAAAGTGTCCCTATTTACCACTTGGTAGGGGTCAATAGGGACAGTGATAAATATAACTCATAGAACCCTATTCCAACAGGGGTCAAAAGGGACACAAGAATGGATTTTAAAAATACAAATTAACCTTTAATACTTTAGAATATTAAAACATTATTTAAACATATGTCTGCCTCGTCTTATTAACGGTTCTTTCATGACTTGGATCACTTGAATAGAATCAAATTCAGATACATCTTCTACAACTGGGAAAACATAAACACTATTGTCTTTGGAGTTTTGTCTCAAAAATGATACCACATACCGGATGATCAAAAAGTCAGTATAAATTTGAAAACTGAATAAATCACGGAATAATGTAGATAGAGAGGTACAAATTGACACACATGCTTGGAATGACATGGGGTTTTATTAGAACCAAAAAAATACAAAAGTTCAAAAAATGTCCGACATATCGCGCTTCATCTGACCAGAATAGCAATAATTAGCATAACAAAGTAAGACAAAGCAAATATGATGTTCTTTTCCAGGAAATGCTCAATATGTCCATCATTATTCTTCAACAATAGCTGTAGTCGAGGAATAATGTTGTGAACAGCACTGTAAAGCTTGTCCGGAGTTATGATGAGGCATTGGCGTCGGATGTTGTCTTTCAGCATCCCTAGAGATGTCGGTCGATCCGATACACTTGCGACTTTAGGTAACCCCAAAGGCAATAATCGCACGGACTGAGGTCTGGGGACCTGGGAGGCCAAGCATGACGAAAGTGGCGGCTGAGCACACGATCATCACCAAACGACGAGCGCAAGAGATCTTTCACGCGTCTAGCAATATGGGGTGGAGTGCCATCCTGCATAAACATTGTACGTTCCAGCAGGTGTTTATCAGCCAAGCTGGGGATGTTGCGATTCTGTAACATATCGGTGTACCTCTCACCCGTCACGGTAGCAGTTACAAAACCAGAATCACGCATTTCCTCGAAGAAAAAAGGCCCGATAACGGTAGATGTGGTAAATCCAACCCATACCGTGACTTTCTCGTCGTGCAATGGAGTTTCCACGGTAGTTCTGGGATTTACGGTAGCCCGAATTCTGCAGTTGTGGGCGTTGACAGACACTCGGAGCGTGAAATGAGCTTCGTCGGTCCACAACACGTTACTCAACCAATCGTCATCTTCCGCCATCTTTTGAAACGCCCACACAGCAAATGCCCTCCGCTTCACTAAATCGGCAGGTAACAGTTCATGATGCCGATGGATTTTGTACGGATAGCATCAGATGGTACATCTCAGTGCCAACCAAATAGTAGTGTATGAAATGCCGGTGCGACGTGCGACTTCACGAGCGCTGACTTCCCCGTGCATAGACGAACCCGCTACAGTCTCCATTTCTTCCTGAACTGTCTCAGCAGCATTACACCTTGTGCTCGGTTGGCCACTACGGGGTCTATCGTCTAAACAACCCGTGGCTTCCAACTTCGAAATCATTCTGGCCACAACTGCACTTGTCAGCAGGCCTTTACCCATTCGAATCCCCTTCCTATGGCGATAGGATCGTAACGCTAAACTAGCACATTCCACATTCTGATAATACAGCTTCACTAAAAGCGCCTTTTCAGATAACATCAACAGGCTGCGACTGCTAGAGCATCTGATTCTCTCTCTCATTATAGCTCCTTTTATACACGATTGTCATGTGCAGTCACTGCCGTTTTGCTGTCCAACGCCATCTGTCGGACATTATGTGAACTTTTTTTGTTGTTGTCATAAAACCCCATGTCATTCCAAGCATGTGTGTCAATTTTTATCACTCTATCTACATTACTCCATGGTTTATTAAGTTTTTAAATTTATACTGACTTTTTGATCACCCTGTATGTTTTTCTTTCAAGCGCAGCTTCGGTAATTATACCAATAAAATATTTTGGAGCCAGCTTTACCCTCTCAAATTTCACTTTCACCCAATCCCCAACGTGTAACACCCTATCAGTAGACAGTTCTTCTGGTTTCTGAGTAGGTGTGGAGTCTTCTCGCTCTTCGTAACTGTGATCACTGTTGTCACCATCACTGTCTTCTTCTGATTCATTCACTGAATTCGACAAGTCATATGCATGAACACTCCTGCCAGGTGGTACATTCAGTTTCCTTCTTCTGCCTGGTTTTGGCAAATTATCATCAGGCCACCTTTGACGCTTTAAGAATTCAACCTGTCTGTCATTAACAGTGCCAGTGCTGCCTTCTCCACCTTCTTCAGAAGGCAACATTCCAAGAACTTGGTCTTGATTGAAAGGATAAATACCAGTCTTCTTGAAACCTGAACAAATGTTTCTTTCTATGGTTGGTGATAACATGTCAAGGGTTTCTTTCAAAAGTCGAGGAAAGTACTTATCAATTCCTAAACACTTGTTGTTAGTTCTACTTTTCCAGTTCTCCAGAACATTTCGCAAAGCCTGTTTCAATGGCCTAAACATTGCGACATCTAGAGGTTGTGTAAGATGAGTTGAATTTGGTGGTAAGAAAACACACTCAGTGTCATGTTCTCGCACAAATCAATGACAGCTGGATCAGATGAGAGCTCAAGTTGTCACCAATAATGACTTTTCTTCCCTCAAAACAACGAAAATAAGCTATCACTATACACTGAAACCAATCTAAGAAACAGCTGCCGTCCACCCAGCTTGATTTACTTCTGTTAAACCTTGCCCCAGCAGGACCACCTTCACTCCACAGATCGTATAGGTGTTTAGCTTTACATATCACGTAAAGTGGCAATAGTGTGCCATCGCCTGTAGCAGCAAACATCACGCTTACATTGGATTTTGTTTGATTCATAACCCTGTCAGGATATTTGCAGCCTCTTTTGTACAGAAGTTTTTTCCTTCCAGGGTCACCCACCAGATTTGTCTCATCCTAATTTACTATTTGCTCTGGGGGAACACCATAAGAGTTATTTTCAACTCTTCAAAATAACGAACAGTAACCTGTGAGGTAACTTAACCCTGCTTTGGGATATATTTTGACATATTCGTGGAGAATAACTTTGTGTCTCTCGATGAAAGATTGTGTTCAATCTGGACCTGGAAGATTGTTTTTAAATTGCTTTATTATTATTTCTTCTCTGTCCAAATAGTACTTCACAAAACATCGTACGTCAAACATGTTTAGTGGATATCCCTATCTTCCACAAGTAACAACACTTTCCACAATCTTCACTTCAGTTGGCACACCAAGAGCTGTTTGTCCTCCCTTCTTATTTCTGTTTTCAATTTCCTGCTTAGACATTTTGCTGTACCTTTGCAATGCAAATTTCGCAATTTTAAAATTTTCTGAAGATTTCGGAGTGACATTCCTTTTCTAATGGCTTCTATAGCTTTCCAGGTCCTCTTGTGTAACATGTTTGTAGCGATGACTCTAGGATCACGCTGATATTTCCTAACCATGTTGTGCCTATTCACCCCTGAAAGTTAAAAAAAGTTACAGCATAAGAGAAAATATATTACAGTTTCTACAAAAACATGATTGTATCATAAATCTCTGAGCATGTCTCTTGTGTATAGCGATAATATTTACCTGGAAACTTTTGAAAAGATTCTTCAAAAGTATGTAGCGCGTACAGCTGAAGTTTTACCGCCAAAACAAAAACAACACAAGCAGATGACAAGTTTGAGCAAGGCTGCCAACTTCTGATATAAGTCAAAGATGATAGTAACCAAGTATTTCAGAGAAACAAACTTATAAGGTGTGAGACCTGAGTTTCTCCTGGCGTATACAACTTTCAAATAACTTCCGGGAATTCAGCCAGGTAACACTTTCAGCGACCGCCGATATTTCGGCGGGAGAACACCCCGCCATTTTCAAGGCAAACTGCAACGGACAGGCGGCGTGCATGCAAATTTAATACCTCGGTTCTGCGACAGAAGCAGGAAAGATAACACACACACTGAACACTAGTGCTACCAAAGATGACCAAAGTCAGAGCTATCGATAGTGAGACTATGAATTCACAGGTGAGGCAGCATTGACTCTGTTCCTCTGTTTTTTGACAAGGGAGAGAGCCGGATTCCAAACAGAGTTTAAACAGAAACCTCCATCCCTGTTAACGAGGTTGCTCGCTAGTTTAATCTCAACTGCCTCCTTAATGACACTGTCCCAATAGCTGGATGTGCATGCCAATATCTCGGTGTTATTATATAACATGGGGTGACCAGTATCCAAGCAATGTTCGGCAATAGCAGATCTATTTGGCTGCTGTAATCATGTGTGCCGTTTATGCTCAGTACATCTGTCCTCCACGGTCCTGATAGTTTGACCAATATATGCCATACCGCAGCTACAGGGAATACGATACACACCTGCCTTACGCAATCCAAGATCATCCTTAACGGAACTCAAAAGTGCTCTAATTTTAGATGGAGGTCGGAAAACACATTTCACATCGTATTTCCGTAAAATACGACCGATCTTATTGGACGTGTTTCCTACGTAAGGCAAAAAGGCAGTAGACTTAGGTGTTGACTCAGAATTATCATCAATCACCCGATGTACAGTTGGTCGATAGCGCAACGCACGTTCAATCTGTCTATCACTATAACCATTTTGACGGAATGTAACTTCAAGATGGGACAGCTCAGCTGGCAAAGTCTCAGCGTCAGAAACGACATGTGCCCTGTGTACCAAGGTACGAAGTACCCCTTCACGCTGAGCCGAATGGTGACAACTATTAGCTTGTAAGTACAAATCGGTGTGAGTACGTTTCCTGTAGACTGCATGTCCCAATGATGATGGATCATTGGGACATGCAGTCTACAGGAAACGTACTCACACCGATTTGTACTTACAAGCTAATAGTTGTCACCATTCGGCTCAGCGTGAAGGGGTACTTCGTACCTTGGTACACAGGGCACATGTCGTTTCTGACGCTGAGACTTTGCCAGCTGAGCTGTCCCATCTTGAAGTTACATTCCGTCAAAATGGTTATAGTGATAGACAGATTGAACGTGCGTTGCGCTATCGACCAACTGTACATCGGGTGATTGATGATAATTCTGAGTCAACACCTAAGTCTACTGCCTTTTTGCCTTACGTAGGAAACACGTCCAATAAGATCGGTCGTATTTTACGGAAATACGATGTGAAATGTGTTTTCCGACCTCCATCTAAAATTAGAGCACTTTTGAGTTCCGTTAAGGATGATCTTGGATTGCGTAAGGCAGGTGTGTATCGTATTCCCTGTAGCTGCGGTATGGCATATATTGGTCAAACTATCAGGACCGTGGAGGACAGATGTACTGAGCATAAACGGCACACACGATTACAGCAGCCAAATAGATCTGCTATTGCCGAACATTGCTTGGATACTGGTCACCCCATGTTATATAATAACACCGAGATATTGGCATGCACATCCAGCTATTGGGACAGTGTCATTAAGGAGGCAGTTGAGATTAAACTAGCGAGCAACCTCGTTAACAGGGATGGAGGTTTCTGTTTAAACTCTGTTTGGAATCCGGCTCTCTCCCTTGTCAAAAAACAGAGGAACAGAGTCAATGCTGCCTCACCTGTGAATTCATAGTCTCACTATCGATAGCTCTGACTTTGGTCATCTTTGGTGGCACTAGTGTTCAGTGTGTGTGTTATCTTTCCTGCTTCTGTCGCAGAACCGAGGTATTAAATTTGCATGCACGCCGCCTGTCCGTTGCAGTTTGCCTTGAAAATGGCGGGGTGTTCTCCTGCCGAAATATCGGCGGTCGCTGAAAGTGTTACCTGGCTGAATTCCCGGAAGTTATTTGAAACTTATAAGGTGTTTCGGACATCAGATCTCACTACAGACAAATGATTTTTCGTTGCTTTAGTAACACATAAAACCTTTTCCCTACTCACACCTGAGTCCCTATACACACCAGTTTACGGTATAATATACCTTTGTACATAGTAACACACATTAGTATATCAATTAATGATGAATACTTAAAAAATGTTGTTACGCTATATACAGAGAGATGCGGGACGCAATGTGCGATCTTCAAGCAATGCACGAGCTGTGTCACGGCAGCTGAACATTCCATGGTCCACCGTTCGAAAAGTGCTGCAAACCATTGTAAAATGTTATCTCTAATGCGATTCCATGTTGTCACAGATGCAGCTGGTCGTCACAATGAGCGACGTTTGTAACCTGGAATGTAACATGGTATGCAACTAACAAATGTTATTCTCTCATGTAGAAACTAAAATGCGTTTCTTTCCATGGTTTATTCGTTAAGTCTCTTCAGCGTGTCCTTACAAATGGTTCTAAAAAGTTTATTGTGCTACAGTCACTCGTTTTCATTAATTGTCACCACAATATAGATCTCAAAAGAAGGTGGTGTCTTCCAGATTCGTTATTCATGGAGGGTCCCACGTAAACTGAGAAACTAAATGCAGAATGAACTCATGAAAATGGTTGAAATCGTAGTAATGAAGCCTGCAGAATAAACGAGACCTGCAGTTTCAACTATGATAGTCGTACACAAGAACGGGAATCAGCGTTTGCTTGGATCTATGTGGAATTAATAAAAACATTATTCGACGTTACTACACTCCTATAATGAAGATGCTGAAAGAAATTCGTGCAGTGGCAAGGGGAGCAAAATTAATCACACTTTTAGAATGCACACAAGGATTTTGCAAATCAGAGTGTCAGAGAAAACTTCTAAATATTTAAAGTTTTACACACTGTGGAGAAGATTTAGTTGCACAAGATTACCATATGGATTAGCCTCAGCCCCAGATATTTTTCAACACATCATATCTTAAGTCCTAAATGGAACCAAGAATGTAGAAACTTTTATTGATTATACTTTGATTTATGCAAAAACAATAAAAAAAACTTAGTGAAGCAAGTTACACAGAGACGGAAAATGTGGGTAGTACACTGAATAAAGACAAAAGCGAGTTTGGTGTGTAGGAAACAAAATTTGTAGGACACATTTTAATAGAGAATGGACACATCCTGATCTTGGTAAAGTAAGTGCCATTAATGAACTTCAAACTTCGCAAAACAAAAAGCAAGCCCAACGTGTGTTGAAGATGGTGAATTACTGTAAGCTACTAATTGTGCCTGAGTGATAGGTTACTTTACATTCGGTGGGGTTAGGGAGACGTTGTGACCTCTTCTCCTGACAGTGGGACATTGCTTCATGGCGCTGTTATCTTCTTATAAATTGATTAGATTGCACACACGTCATGCCACAGACGTCTTCTTCGAAGGCTGTTTCCAATGCAACGGAAAAAAGGGTATGATCTATTCAAGAAAAACAAAGTCTGTGAGACAAATTGGCAGCTACGAAAGTTAAAAATTCCATGCATCTGTCGCTAATTTCGCTATATTATGCACTAAAAAGTAGCGGAAACTGTGTCTTGGTACATTTACGTATTCAGGATATGTTGTGGGTAGCACTGCTTGAACATCACACATTCTGACGAGCATTGTCTTAGCTGCCTCCCTCCCCAATACCACTTGTTTAACATATTTTTCACTTATATATTCGAATTATGTCTCCCGAAACTTTTTCTCTACCTTTCTCCCAGCTAGCACTCAAGCTTATTTCAAGGTGGATATTGAGTTTAGGTTCAGTTGAAAATTCAAGATTGAAAAATCAACCTGTTACACAGCTTGTTTCAAGGTGGGTATTGAGTTTAGGTTCAGTTGAAAATTCAAGATTGAAAAATCAACCTGTTACACAGTTTACATCAAGCTGTAAAAATGTAGCTTGAATTAAAATAATTTTCCCAAGCTTGAAATAAACTGTAATTTCCCTGGAAGGCTGTACAGCAGATGCGCGCGCAGCATAGCTTCCATAGACGTCCACAGGAAGCGCCACAAGCGTTTATAAGCCGTGACGTAAAGGTGTTGTGTGTGACGTCATGACGGCGCGGAGTTTGGTTTGAGTGTGGCTGTCTCCAGTTCTGTTTTATCTTATTTTATTTACTTTTCTGAGCCTTGCTATGTTTACGGCCATTTTACCTTTGTGACGCGCGTTAATGGTTGTGGTTTGTTGACAAGTTTGTTTTATAATAGAAAACAGTTCGGTACGTTAATGTTACAAATGTTAAATATTACGTAACGTAAAGTTACGTTTACGGCCATTTTACCTTTGTGACGCGCGTTAATGGTTGTGGTTTGTTGACACGTTTGTGTTATACTAGAAAACAGTTCGGTGCGTTAATGTTACAAATGTTAAATATTACGTAACGTAAAGGAATACCATATTCTTTTACGTAGAAAAATTGAGCCTGGATAAAAGTGAAATGGATTACCAGCTAAGAACACATATTACAAGTTGTTGAGCAAAAAGAGGTCATTTTAAACTAACTCTCTAATACGTGGCACAAATAAATTAAAACTTCTTCATAATTTTTTCACACCATTTCCATTCCGATATTTATTTAATTAATTAGGTTCAATAAATTCAGATTAATATTTATATAGCTTAAAACAAGCTGTAAATACCAGGCTGTATTCCACGTGTGTAGATACAGCTGGAGCCAAGCTTGATAAGTCAAGCTTGAAATATAGCTTGAACTCTGCCAACTTTGATGTTTGTTTCAAGCTTGAACCCAGCTAACAGGCCTGAATATTCCAGCTTTGATCAAGCTTATATACTTGAACTTTACAGCTGGAAACAAGTTTGAAACCGGCTTACTGTGCTATCTGGGGCTGTTACATCCTATGAACGAAGATAGCAACACATGGGTCTCCCCAGTTTACTGGGACAATCACATAAATACCAATTGTTCAGGAAAGCATAAGTAATTGGTCCGAAAGATGAGTATGTTACTTGAACATTAGTGCTGATCAAAAGCAGCGCAGGCAAACCAATGGGCTACCATAACCTGCATGTTTATCAGGAGGACAAAAGTTTTTACTGTGTGAGATTGAAGACGGCTAGTCAGTGTGTTGATACGTCTTTTTGCGGGTGACCTTTGTTGGAGTACCTCCAGCAGACTTATGGCAGGTCATACTCGGCCAGCTATAATTGAATTTTGGCCTCCTGGTAGCACTGTGAGCGTGTAGTGCTGTGAGGAGAGTGTTTAAGAGGAAGAGAGACGAATGAGGGGTCACTGTAGCGACAATGTGGGCTACATGTTGACCAGTGATAACGCCAGTCATCCAGGCGAATGACTGCTTGAAACAGTTATTGAGCTTCCTTGGGATCTGCGGTAGTAATCGAAGCCACCGTGACGTCTATGAACTACGATAACATTATTGCAGTCCATCTGCACCTCTGTATGCCTGATGCCTCTCCAATGGTGGTGGTATCTTGCAGCAGGATTACTGTCCGTGTCTCATGGCCAGAATCGTACTACAATGCTTTGAGGAGCGTGTCACTGAAATTTCGTTGATGTCGTGGTCTCCAAATTCGTGTGATTTGAGACTGATCGAACACATCTGGGATGATATCGAGCGCAGGCTCCACTTTCATAAGCCACCGGTCTGTAATTTAGGGGAACTGCATGAACTGTGTGTAAAACATCTGGCGTCATCTTGTCGAATCCATGCCACACAGAATCATAGCTGTAGTGATAGCTTTTCAAAGGTGCAGCAACACGCTATTAAGCAGGTGGTTGTAGTGTTTTGGGCTCATCAGTGTATTTTTGCTGCCCGCATCTCGTGGTCGTGCGGTAGCGTTCTCGCTTCCCACGCCCGGGTTCCCGGGTTCGATTCCCGGCGGGGTCAGGGATTTTCTCTGCCTCGTGATGGCTGGGTGTTGTGTGCTGTCCTTAGGTTAGTTAGGTTTAAGTAGTTCTAAGTTCTAGGGGACTTATGACCACAGCAGTTGAGTCCCATAGTGCTCAGAGCCATTTGAACCATTTTTTTTTGTATTTTTGCTCTCAGCCAGGTTTCCACGTGCAATTACAGGATGAATTGAAATTGACAGAGGAAACTGACACAGACCAAAGAATACGTTAATAGACAACAACATTCCAGCAAACCTGGGTCTCCAAATGAGCATTTACTAGCCACTTCTGAATTCGGTGCGATGTACTGTTTTACACTGTCCAGTCACATTAATGTAATCACCTATCAAAAGCCTGAAGCAGACCGCTGCAAGACCTGCAGGAAGAGAGTTAGTGAGGATCTGGAAGGTACAGAAAGGGATGTGGAGCCATGCCAATTCCAGTAGTGTCCATCGGTTTAGGATCCATTGCACATACAGCCCAATCGAGATGGTCCCGTAGATCTACATCTGCATCCATCCTCCGCAAGCCACCTGACGGTGTGTGGCGGAGGGTACCCTGAGTACCTCTATCGGTTCTCCCTTCTATTCCAGTCTCGTATTGTTCGTGGAAAGGAGGATTGTCGGTATGCCTCTGGGTGGGCTCTAATCTTTCTGATTTTATCCTCACCGTCTCTTCGCGAGATATACGTAGGAGGGAGCAATATACTGCTTGACTCTTCGGTGAAGGTATGTTCTCGAAACTTTAACAAAAGCCCGTACCGAGCTACTGAGCGTCTCTCCTGCAGAGTCTTCCACTGGAGTTTATCTATGATCTCCGTAACGCTTTCGCGATTACTAAATGATCCTGTAACGAAGCGCGCTGCTCTCCGTTGGATCTTCTCTATCTCTACTGTCAAACCTATCTGGTACGGATCCCACACTGCTGAGCAGTATTCAAGCAGTGGGCGAACAAGCGTTCTGTAACCTACTTACTTTGTTTTCGGATTGCATTTCCTTAGGATTCTTCCAATGAATCTCAGTCTGACATCTGCTTTACCGACGATCAACTTTATATGATCATTCCATTTTAAATCACTCCTAATGCGTACTCCGAGATAATTTATGGAATTAATTGCTTCCAGTTGCTGACCTGCTATATTGTAGCTAAATGGTAAGAGATCTATCTTCCTATGTATTCGCAGCACATTACACTTGTCTACATTGAGATTCAATTGCCATTCCCTGCACCATGCGTCAATTCGCTGCAGATCCTCCTGCACTTCAGTACAATTTTCCATTGTTACAACCTCTCGATATACCACAGCATCATCCGCAAAAAGCCTCAGTGAACATCCACAAGGTCATTTATGTATATTGTGAATAGCAACGGTCCTACGACACTCCTGAAATCACTATTACTTCGGAAGACTTCTCTCCATTAAGAATGACATGCTGCGTTCTGTTATCTAGGAACTCTTCAATCCAATCACATAATTGGTCTGATAGTCCATATGCTCTTACTTTGTTCATTAAACGACCGTGGGGAACTGTATCGAACGCCTTCCGGAAGTCAAGAAACACGGCATCTACCTGTGAACCCGTGTCTATGGCCCTCTGAGTCTCGTGGACGAATAGCACGAGCTGGGTTTCACACGACCGTCTTTTTCGAAACCCATGCTGATTCCTACAGAGTAGATTTCTAGTCTCCAGAAAAGTCATTATACTCGAACATAATACGTGTTCCAAAATTCTACAACTGATCGACGTTAGAGATATAGGTCTATAGTTCTGCACATCTGTTCGACGTCCCTTCTTGAAAATGGGGATGACCTGTGCCCTTTTCCAATCCTTTGGAACGCTACGCTCTTCTAGAAACCAGATTCTCGACTGGGTTTAAATGTGGGGAGCTTGGGGGCCAGGAGAGTATGGTAAACACATGCTGGTGCTCATTGAACCACACACGTTCACTGTGAGCTGTGTGACTCATTGCATTGTCTTGCTAGTAGTTCTATCGTGCTGAGGAAGCATTGCATGTAGGGGAGCATATTGTCCACAAGGATAAATGCATACTTGTGTTGACCCATTGTGCCTTCCAGGATGACGAGACTATCCAGGGAATACCGCGAAAACATTCCATGGACAGCTGTGCTCTCTCCTTCATCTTGGACCCTTCGACGATTGTTGCAGAGTGTCGGCCATCTGTCCGATGGAGCATAAAGCGTGATTCGCCTGAAAAGTCTGTAAGTCGGCGCTCAGTGGTCACCCAGTTGTGGCACTGGTGTGGAAATTCCGATGAACAGCAATCAGCATGGGTGTCTGAACTGGGCGCCTGCTGCAGAGGTCCATACACAGCATCATTCGTTGAAGAGTCATTGAGGAGACATTTCTGGTAGCCCCCTGGTTCATCTGGGCGTTCAGTTGCTCAACAGTTGCACATCTGTTCGCCCATACACATCTCTGCAGCTGTCGCTCACCCCTGTCATCTGTGGACTGTGGTGCGCTGCAGTTCCCTCAGCGCTGGTTTTGGATAGTGGTATTTTGCCATGCATGGTATACTTTAACCGCGGCAGCATGCAAATAGTTTATAAACTTAGCTGTTTCGGAAATGCTTCCACCCTTGGCCCGGAAGGTGTTGATCATGCCCTTCTGGACGTCACATAAATCACTGTTTCCACATTACGACAATGCTTGCGCTGTTATCCCCATCCCCTCTGAAATGCCCTGTTTTTTAAAGGCCTCATCGCTACTGCTGGGGACGCCGAGTTGCCACTGTTGTAAGGGCAGGCCGAGTTCGTGAGTTGTGAAACGGCTTCTGGTGCAGTACACCGCTAAGACAACTTCTCCCTGTCAGTACTACACAGCTCTGCCCCATGGTCAAGTAAGGGGGACAGGAGAACGAAGGTTCTACAAGACTCCACCAATTACGAGGGCAGTTCAATAAGTAACGCAACACATTTTTTTTCTGAAACAGGGGTTGTTTTATTCATCATTGAAATACACCAGGTTATTCCCCAATCTTTTAGCTACACAACACTATTTTTCAACGTAATCTCCATTAAATGCTACGGCCTTACGCCACCTTGAAATGAGGGCCTGTATGCCTGCACGGTACCATTCCACTGGTCGATGTCGGAGCCAACGTCGTACTGCATCAATAACTTCTTCATCATCCGAGTAGTGCGTCCCACGGATTGCGTCCTTCATTGGGCCAAACATATGGAAATCCGGCGGTGCGAGATCGGGGCTGTAGGGTGCATGAGGAAGAACAGTCCACTGAAGTTCTGTGAGCTCCTCTCGGGTGCGAAGACTTGTGTGAGGTCTTGCGTTGTCATGAAGAAGGAGAAGTTCGTTCTGATTTTTGTGCCTACGAACACGCTGAAGTCATTTCTTCAATTTATGAAGAGTAGCACAATACACTTCAGAGTTGATCGTTTGACCATGGGGAAGGACATCGAACAGAATAACCCCTTCAGCGTCCCAGAAGACTGTAACCATGACTTTACCGGCTGAGGGTATGGCTTTAAACTTTTTCTTGGTAGGGGAGTGGGTGTGGCGCCACTCCATTGATTGCCGTTTTATTTCAGGTCCGAAGTGATGAACCCATGTTTCATCGCCTGTAACAATCTTTGACAAGAAATTGTCACCCTCAGCCACATGACTAGCAAGCAATTCCGCACAGATGGTTCTCCTTTGCTCTTTATGGTGTTCGGTTAGACAACGAGGGACCCAGCGGGAACAAAACTTTGAATATCCCAACTGGTGAACAATTGTGACAGCACTACCAACAGAGATGTCAAGTTGAGCACTGAGTTGTTTGATGGTGATCCGTCGATCATCTCGAACGAGTGTGTTCGCACGCTCCGCCATTGCAGGAGTCACAGCTGTGCACGGCCGGCCCGCACGCGGGAGATCAGACCTTGCGGCGATGATGACACACGCTTTGCCCAACGACTCACTGTGCTTTTGTCCACTGCCAGATCACCGTAGACATTCTGCAAGCGCCTATGAATATCTGAGATGCCCTGGTTTTCCGCCAAAAGAAACTCGATCACTGCCCGTTGTTTGCAACGCACATCCGTTACAGACGCCATTTTAACAGCTCCGTATAGCGCAGCCACCTGTCGGAAGTCAATGAAACTATACGAGACGAAGCGGGAATGTTTGAAAATATTCCACAAGAAATTTCCGGTTTTTTCAACCAAAATTGGCCGAGAAAAAAATGTATTGCATTACTTATTGAACTGCCCTCGTGGTAACAAAGTCACACAAATTATTTAAAAAGGTTTACTTACCTTGATGACTTGTTGAATAAAGAAGTCTGTAACACCGCATGTAATATAACACAAAAAAGGCCCTCAGTGGCAAAGTGAAAATAATCGAAGGTAAACTTCTCAGTACATAGCAAATACAATTTATAACAACTCTCAGTTCATTTCTAAGAGTTCACTAAACGACGTTCCCGCGAGTGGTGCCGTCACAGCATGTCTTCAAGATGGCTACTACACTTGACGTTCGTCAGAAGCAACGTGCTGTCATAGAATTCTTGTGCTGTGAAAACGAGACAGTGGTAAACATCCACAAGAGGTTGAAAAATGTATATGGAGACGCTGCTGTCGACCGCAGTACAGTTAGTCGGTGGGCAAGCAGGTTACGTGATGAAAGCGGGCACGGCAATATTGAGGATTGTCCTCGCAGCGGCAGGCCTCGTACTGCACACACTCCAGACAATGTGCAGAGAGTTAACGAATTGGTGACTGCTGACAGACGCATCACAGTGAACGAATTGTCACGCTACGTTGGGATAGGGGAAGGAAGTGTTTGCAGAATACTGAAAGTGTTGGCATTAAAAAAGGTTTGTGCCAGGTGGGTTCCCAGGATGTTGACAGTGGCTCACAAAGAAACTAGAAAAACGGTATACAGCGAACTTTTGGAACAGTACGAGAATGGTGAAGATGAATTTCTTGAAATAACTGTGACAGGTGATGAAACAATTCTCCATCATTTTTCACCAGAGACGAAGAAGCAATCAGAGGGGTGGCATCATGCAAATTCACCCAAGAAAAAAAATTCAAAACCACACCTTCTGCTGGAAAAGTTATGGCTATGGTGTTCTTCGATTCCGAAGGACTCTTGCTTGTGGACATCACGCCAAGTGGAACCACTATAAATTCTGATGCATATGTGACGACACTGAAGAAACTTCAAGCTCGACTGAGTCGTGTTCGACCACATCGGCAAAAGCAGGATGTTTTGCTGTAGCACGACAATGCACGGCCGCATGTCAGTCAAAAAACCATGGAAGCGATCACAAAACTCGGATGGACAACACTGAAACACCCCCCTTACAGTTCTGACATGGCTCCATGTGACTATCATCTCGTTGGGAAACTAAAAGACTCTCTTCGTGGAACAAGGTTTGAAGATGATGACTCCCTTGTGCACACTGCCAAACAGTGACTCCAACAGGTTGGTCCAGAATTTTACCGTGCCGGTATACAGGCGCTGGTTCCAAGATGGCGTAAGGCAGTTGAGAGGGATGGAAATTATGTGGCGAAATGAAAAAATTGTTCCTAAAGGATGTATCTATACACTGTAAAACTTTCAAAGATGTAGAATAAAGGAGGGATTAAAAAAAAAGTGTGCATTTCTTTTGGAGTGACCCTCGTAGGTTAGATCAACATGCAAGTATTACTGAGATGTTTCGTGAAATTAAGTGGGAATCCCTGGACTGAAGACGACGTTCTTTTCTCAAAAGGCTTCTGAGAAAACTTAGAGAGTCGGCATTTGAAGTCGACTGTAGAACGATTCTACTGCTGCCAACGTACATTTCGCGTAAGGAGCACTAAGATAAGATTAAATAAATTCAGGCCCTTATGGTGGCATGCAGATGTTCATTTCTCCTGCGCTCTATTTGCGAGTGGATCAGGAAAAGTGGCTTGTGCAGTGTGTATGTGCATGTAGTAAATGCAGTGTGGAACACCGTTAGATTTTAGTGTTGATCTACGACGACATCTGAAGCGTCATTATAATCCACGGTAGACGGGTCCAGTAGGGACTACGGCTTGGCTTCGGAGATCGCACGACGTCTTTCTGGGGTGGTTTCAAAATGAATTGGACAGCACTTCCGTTGATACGGTTGGAGAACTGCAGCAGTGGATTCGTATTCAAATACGGGGACGATTCGGGGAACACGTCCTTTAGCAGGCACGACTACACAATAAATTATAACGTGCTCAAGTAGTGTAGATTTGTTGTTGAGATGGGCCATGGGTGAAATTTGAGCCCAATTAGATGAGAACTTGATGCGAAAGTCTGCACTTCAAATAGATTTCTACTAACTAGGACAATATTTTATAATGAAGTTATTAGTGGCTCACAACTGCACATTAGCCATTATATCGCAAACAGCTAGCTTGCACACCCATATTTACTGAGAAGTTGGTCAGTTCTGCTGTTGAATGCGATACAAGCAATAAAGTAACGTCACTGGAGCGGCGTTACCAAAGTTCCCTGTACTTCGAGTGGCATCGCTCGAGCAACCCGAGTTTCTACCACGCCTCTAGAGTAAAAGTAGATTTTACTTTTACAGGCTGCAAGCCTTCTTCAAGAGCTAATTAGCACAGAATCAATGCCGTATTTCGAGACACTACCAATCTGTTTGTTTTCCTCTGGTGCAACAAAAAATACGTGTAGAAGAATCTGTAGAGAATAGAACGAGACTCAGCTACGAATAATATCATTTTTAAAGTTATACATAGACATTATAACACTTTAATTCATTAAGATATATACCCAGACGATAGCAAATAGTGAATTACCGTGATGTACAATGAGGTGACAATAGTCATGGGGTTACCTCCTTATATCGTCTCGGACCTCCTTTTGCCCGGCGTAGTGCAGCAACGTGACGTGGCACGGACTCAGCAAGTTGTTGGAAGTCCCCTGCAGAAATACTGAGCCATGCTGCCTCTAAAGCCGACCATAATTGCGAAAGTGTTACTAGAGCAGGATTTTGTGCACGAACTGACCTCTCGACTAAGTCCCACAACTGTTCGTTGGGATTGATGTCGGGCGATCTGGGTGGCCAAATCATTCGCTTGAGTTATCGAGAATGTTCTTCAAACCAATCACAAACAATTTTGGCCCGGTAACATCGTGCATTGTCAACCATAAAAATTCTGTCGTTGTTCGGGAACATGGAGTTAGTGAATGGCCGCAAATAGTCTCCAAGTAGCCGAACATAACCATGTCCAGTCAATGATCGGTTGAGCTGGACTAGAAGAGCCAGTACAGTCCATGTAAACACAACTCCCACCATTATAGGGCCACCATCATCTTGGACAGTTCCTTGTTGACAACTTGGCTCCATGGCTTTGTGGGCTCTGCGCCACAGCTCTTACCAGCTGAAATCGGGACGCATCGGACCAGGCCACGGTTTTCTAAACGTCTCTGATCCGACCGATGTGGTCATGAACGCAGGAGAGATGTTACAGGCGATATCGTGCTGTTAGCAAAGGCACTTGCATCGGTAGTCTGCTGCCATAGCCCATTAACGTCAAATGTTGCCGCACTCTCCTAACGGAAGCGTTTGTCGTACATCCTACATTGATTACGGTAATTGTTTTACGCAGTGTTTCGTGTCTGTTAGCATTGATAAATCTATGGAAACGCTGCTGCTCTCGGTCGTTAAGTGAAGGACGTCAGCCGCTGCATCGTCCGTGCTGAGAGGTAATGTCTGAATTTCGGTATTCAAATGGTTCAAATGGCTCTGAGCACTATGGGACTTAACATCTATGGTCATCAGTCCCCTAGAACTTAGAACTACTTAAACCTAACTAACCTAAGGACATCACACAACACCCAGTCGTCACGAGGCAGAGAAAATCCCTGACCCCGCCGGGAATCGAACCCGGGATCCCGGGCGTGGGAAGCGAGAACGCTACCGCACGACCACGAGCTGCGGACAATGATTTTGGAATATTGAATTCCCTGACGATTCCCGGAATGGAGTGTTCCATACATCTAGCTCAACTACCATTCCGCGTTCAAACGCTCTTAATTCCCGTCGTGCGGTAATGATCACGTCGGAAACCGTTTGGCATGAATCACCTTAGTGACAACTCTGCAAATGCGGCACCCTTTTACACCTTGAGTATACGATACTAGCGCGACATGTATACTTGCATATCGCTATCACATGGCTTTTGTCACCTCAGTGCATACACTGATGAGCCAAACCATGATGGTCGTCTGCTTAATGGCGATTTGGTCCACCTTTGGAATGAAATACAGCAGAGATTCTGCGTTGCGTCGATTCGACAAATCCTTGGTATGTTTCCAGAGGTGTGGGACACCATATGTGTCCATGCAGGTCTCGCAGTTCCCGTAAATCGCAGATTGGTGATTTGTGGGCCTGGAGCTTGCGCCACCTCTACCTCTGGTTTCAAAACTCTTCAGCCACTTTCTACAGGTAGCAAAGTAGCACGTGACGTGATGTGTCACATCAGGTCCAGATGAAATTAATTTTGTGGGAAACATAAATGTGCGTTCACTGCCATACTTTTAAATCACTGTAGCGTGATTCCGACCTTTTGACATGGGCAGTTATTCTGCTGGAAGATGCCGTCACAGTTGATCTGTAATATTGTCCACGTAGTCCACAGCTTTCGAGATACTTTTGGTTATCCCCAGGGGTCCGATGGAAACCCAGGTGAATGTCCTCCATAGCATAATACTGCCCCCATCGGCGTGTGTCTGTGACGTGTTGCATATTTTGACTGGCTGTTCGCCAGCAGCGTAAATGGGCATGACTGTCAACTTGGTGTAACAAGAGATGTGATTCATCCATTACGTGATATGTCTCCATTGATCCAAGATCCATTCTCCGTGATCACATGCCCATTGCACTCATAAATGATGATGCCGTTGGGCCAATATGGCAACATGTACGAGTCATCTGCTGTGGAGCTGAATGGTGTGCTTGCAAACACTTTTGCCGGCACCAGCTTTGTACTCTGTCGTCAGATATGTTACAGATCGCGGTAATTTCCAAAAATGATTGCCTATCGAAGTCGCTGGGTCCAAACGATACATATCGAACGTGCGGTCGTAAATCGATCATGCGACTCAGCGGGCGTTATAAGTATGTTTACGTTAGTCACTACAGCAAGGAGGCGACTTACCTTACTCGTCGTCGGTGTTGTCGTCATGTGAAAGTCCATTACGGTCGTCTGGATCGATGATTTGGAAGAGTCGAACCACGTATTCTTAATGATACTCGTTCGTTTTCCGCACTGTCCGCAATGAAATTGTAACGGTATTTCAGCATAGAATCTGTTGTTACGAAGTTTTACACACTTCGCAATACCACAGATTACAGTCTACACAGTCCTTTTTTTCCTCGTCCGGTAGTACTCCATATTTGCGACAAAAAGTCGAGAACATTTTCTGCGCTGGATAAACATGGAATTAGATTCTTCCATGTGAGAAAATTCGCTGAAGAAACGTCAACACCAGACATCCCACTCACTAACGACATAAATCGTCTGGGTTCCCCTAGAAACGCACAAATAATTCGCGGAGGTATGTGATTTAGAGCAAGTAAGGGTACAACCGAAAACAGATAAAAATGATCATCACAAATAATTGATCACAACGCCCGCCACCGGGGTAGCATGATCGATTTCCTATCGCACGATCGATATGTATCGTTTGGACTCAGCGACTTCGATAGGCAATCATTCTTGGAAATTACCCAGATCACCGCCTATTCTGCTTTACAGAGTGGGTAAGCCTCTGATTTCTCGATGTTCTGGTATGAAGCGCGGACGTCCAGTACCTTGTCGCCTACTTCTGGTTTCAAAACTCTTCAGCCACTTTCTACAGGTATTACAGTAGCACATGAGAAGCTATGCCATTTCTGAGATGTTCGTTCCCAGGAGCCAGGCCGAAACAATCTGCCCTATGTCGAAGTCACTTTTGTCAGTGCATTTACTCATTTGTGCCCCGTGTAGTCGCAAGAGTGATTCCCCATTCGTCTCTGCTCTGCCTGTATACTTTGCTTACCGCGTCACACGTCCGAAAAGCTACTATGCGGCGTTCAGTGTAGTGGTGAGCAGTGCTCAGAATGGTTTGGTTCATCAGTATGTACATGGCATCCCAGGTGGAATGGCCAGTATTCAGCGGTGTGACAGAAACGATAAATCGGAGCTAAAATGTGTAGTAAACATGGGCTCCAAAACGCAGGCCTTATGAGCTAAGAGCACTCCTCCATCTTCCATACCGCAAACACATCTCTTCAACAATTGCTCATAGCTCTTAAGGCATGCACTTTAGAGCGCATGTTTAACAGGCTTTTTCCTTCGAATGATCGTTCCTTTTCTATCTCTGAATATTGACCACTCATTCTGGGACATTCTGCATATATAAATTTCTGTGTACATCGAAAAGTTTTTTTACTTCATTCACAATACGTTTCGACGCTTAACCCACCATTTTCAGGTAAAAGGCATCTTTTACACGGGTGGTTTTAGTGGCAAGCATTGGCAGTCTCTTGAAGAATGTGCATAAGATGGCCAAGAGCTTAGGTTGTATCTTGCAAGTGCAAGACGAACAGTATGTGATTTATGTTCTAGAGTAGAAAACCTCATAGCTTCTCACTGCAGCCCAATCACATAGTGTTGTCATTTCATTTGGCCCATCAAATGATGATGGACAACAGCATCATCAACCACATGACAGTGCTGCCAAAGCTATATGATAAATCGTTTATGTACTGGATGTAAAAAAAGGTACATAAACATTCCTCACACATATAGGAATATATGTGTTATATGGTCATGGATCTGGAAACGTTTTATTTGCATGTTGGAGTCCACTTTCTACTTGTCTTCATAATCACATGAATCATGGGACATACACATAAACAGAACATTACGGTCTACAAAACATTACATGAAACGTTTCCTTCGATGCAATGTTCAAAATACCCTCTCACCTATGCTTGGTTACAACGTACAGTGAGTTGCAACTCTTAGATTCACCGCCAGTAATCGTCATTTCAGCTGAAGGTATGTTGACATATGACTCACTTCATTGCACTAGTAGCATCAAGCACGTAGTATCAACTGTTTAGTGTTCATTGCGGGCTGTGTTTCCAGTATTGTGCAGTGGAAGTGTAGTCAGACGCTGAGTTGGCATTTTCGGTACAGATTAGCAGATAGTAAGGACCGTGACGTTCAACACTGGAATCGGGAGATATTTCCAGAACGAAAGTGGCCGACAGGAGGACGTTTCAAGTAACTGATCGTCGTGTAATGGAACATGGGACGTAGCTGCAGGAGGAACTTCTTCGTTGAGTTGAAGACAACACTACTGTCAGCCTAAGACAATTAGCTGTAACTAGTAATGTTGACGACATGTCTGTCTCGAGGCTGCTATATGAGAACCTGCTGTATCCACATCACATACAGTGTGTATAGACACCGTAAGCAGTTGATTTTCCTGCAAGCGTACGCTTCTGTGAGTGGTTCCTTCAAGAACGTGTCATCCCTCATTTCAGTGCAAATGTGCTATTCACAGATGAGGGTTAGTTTCAAAGTAAATGGTTAATGTGTTGAACAGTTGTAGGAACTGAACTCTAACATGGAAATAAAGCGTTTCTGGACCCACGTCCATATAAGATTTTTTTTCCTCTACGTGTGGTCAATGCTTCCTGAAAGTTTTGGTATGCCTTTTTGTTACACACGGTATATTTAGAAAATTAGGAGTACTATTGCGCTTCCTTGAGGCTAGCCCAACATTCGCTTCATTTCGGTTCCACATGCACTTTCCGGTGTATCATATTGAATTCTACCAAGCAAAAGTTTATTGAACCAATTACATATATATGGAGACATTTCTTATGATGATATTTATTCATTAGTCGACAGTGTGGCACAGTATAGTTAGTAGTGGTACTAGCTTTTCTCGAGTTTTGAAATCTGGGGAGAGGCGGTGTATCTGTTCAGCTACACCTACTATTTGTATGGCATCGTCCATGAATAAAGAAAACTGCATCAGCGCTGAGTCTTTGGGAAACGCTTTTATCCTCCAGGAACGTCATAATGTTCAAACTCAGAATAGGCTGCCAGGGCCCTATGAAACATGAACGATAGCGACGTTGGTTTGCAATTCTGTGCGCCTGGCCATTTTCCCTTTCCGTAAAGAGGAGTGACCTGCGGTCCTTCCCAGCCATATGATACTGTTTGTTGGGCATGAGATTCTCGACTGATATGAGCTGGGAAAGTGGTTATTTCCCTATCTGGTGCAATTTAAAACGTAAGCGAAATTCGGCCAGGACCCGGCACCTCCATCTACATCTGGATCTATCGACACTCCCCAGTCCACCTTAGTCCACCTTACGGAGCGTGGTGGATGGTACCCAGTACCACTACTAGTCACATCCTTTCCTGTACCACTCGCAAACAGAACTAGGGAAAAACGACTGTCTGCATGTCTCCATATGAGCCCTAATTTCTCCTATCTTATCTTCATGATCCTTATGTGCATTGTATGTTGGAGGCAACAGAATGTTCTGCAGTCAGCTTCAAATGCTAGTTCTCTAAATTCTCCCAACAGTGTTCCTAGAAAAAAACGCCGCCTTCCTTCCACAGATTCCCATTTGAGTTGCTGAACCATCTCCGTAACACTTATGTGCTGTTCAGACCTACCAGTAACAAATCTAACAGCCCACCTTTGAATTGCTTTGATGTCTGCCTTTAATCCGACATGGTACAGATCCCACTCGAGCAGTACTCAAGAATAGGTCCCATTAGTTCCGCTATTTGTGGTCTCCTTTACAGATGAGTCACACTTTCCGAGAATCCTCCCAATAAACCAAAATTCGTCCTTCGCCTTTCCTACCAGAATCTTCAAATGTTCGTTCCATTTCATATCGCTTTGCAACTCTACGCCCAGATATTTAAACGACTTCACTGTGTCACGCAGGACACTATTAATGGTGTGTGCGAACATTATGGGTTTGTTTACCCTACTCATCCCCATTAACTTATATTTTTCTACATTTAGAACAGGCTGCCACTCTTCACACCACCAGAAATTTTGTCTAAGTCATCCTCCTACAGTCACTCAACATGACACCTTCGACAACATACAGCAAAGCATCATCAACAAATAACCGCTGTCAACCCCGTCTGCCAAATAATTATGTATATTGAGAATAATAACGGTCCTATCACACTTCCCTTGGACACTCCTGACAACTCGTTTGCTCTTTTTTTTTTCGGATACCTGGAGTATTTTCCACACGGTTACGCACAACGAAATGCCTCTTCCAGTTGCAGTGTGCTCATCCTTTGAGAGTCTCTAAGATGACTAAGAGTGGCTTTAAATGTTCTTCTGTCAGGGCACCTACGTTGAGAATATCTATCCTGATAGATATAGAAATGTTGAACCACGTGGTCATCACCACACTCAAATCCATCCATTGAATGCACCAAGTTTGTGACGAATACCAGGACATGGTTCTACAGCCACATCCAGATAAATACTCTGCAAGCAACTGTACAGTGCACAGCAGAGGGTACATCGTACCAGAATTATCATGTTTGTTTCCTAGTCCATCGTGTATTGAGCGAGGGGAAAATAGACTGGGCATAAAATTATTTACTACTTTATCTTCACAGGCGCATCATGTCTCACTTAATGATTTTACAATAGAAACTGAAAAATGGTTGAAAGAAAAGGTTTTCTACAATATTTTAGAATTTCAAAACTGTTCTAAGGATGATGTGAAATACTAAATTTTTTGTAACTGTAAATTATTTTGTATGTACTTTAGTACATCAATAGTTTATTTCATACTTCTGTATATTATTTTCTATGTGCTTTAAAATTAAGAAATTGCTCTCTTATGTATATTTTGTGTACCTTGTATTATTGTTAGTATGTGTAATGTAACAATGTCAACAAAATGTATTTGTACAATTTATGTAAACCCCATATGACAACTTCGATTGCATAAAAATGCTCAAAGATAGATAAAAAACATATATTCATGTCTGTCTTCGCGCCCTAACCTCTTCTAACATTTTCTCGCAATCCCTACGCGACATACTCATACACAATGTCGACAGTGTAATGGTCACACTGTTATCTTAGAATATAGGTTGCCAAAATTTGTACAACAGGGTGCAGTGGCACCACCGTTTAAGATAGGAAAAGGTAAGCTTCGATGAAATATTTCTGAGCGTACAAGTTACAGCCAGACGTGGGCCTGTTGACAGTAAGTTATGCTACCAGTGGTTGCGAAGTAGAATGGAGGCCACAGGGCCGTAGACCCGCTGCGGTTTGCATGGCGCAAGTTATAGGCAGAATGGGCCCACTGGCCTAACCCAGGTGTTATGAGTACATGACTCGGAGCAGCACATTAGCAAAACAGAGGCGCAAAGCCGCGTATAAATAGGCGCCGGTTCTCTAACAAGGCATTCAATTGTGACGGCTCTCCTGGACGGCACGGCGTGTCACACTACCAGCTACACGCAGCAGCAGATAGGGCGCCAGCATTCCAGTCCACGGCAGGTCGCTGGTTCGATCCTCTGAGGCCAATGCTGCCTCTGCAGCCAGCCAGCCACTGGCGGATCATGCCACAGCTCGCTACTGCGGGTGGTCTTGTTGACTCCCAACACACGCTGAGGGCATCCCAAGGCGAGGGTCGCAGATTCGGATGCCGGATCGTGGGCACTCGTTGTCGCCGCGTTCTTAGCCACGCCAGTGAGGAAGCGTGCCATGGGTCGTCTTGCAGCTCCCAGTGGGTGGCGCTAAGGCGGCAGGGACAGAGGCCGCTGAGGTGACTACTGGCGCATCCTGACACCATCACAACTCCGCGGCCGTACGAGGCTGACACATTGCAGGGCATTGCATGGGTCACTGAGGCAGCCATTCCACGCCAAGCCACTTCACAGACAGTGAAGTGGTGTCCTCAGCATTGCAGGACCCAGTGACACAGACCGAGAGGACTGTAGCTGGAAATAATAAATCACTTGGGGTTTTAATAATGTGCATCCTGACAGTTTCCATCCTCATCCAACATCCCTCTACACTTGGTGTCAGAATAGCTGGCGTTGTCTGTACAGTATAGTGTTTGAGCCCACCCCCTTCATTACAGTCACAAAATGTGCTGAGTGTTGACCAATTTTTCTTTTTGAGTGTTGGAACTTTTTTTTTTCTTTGTGTTTTGAGTGTAGCTCCTGGCAGGCCATTTTAGATGTTTTGCGTAGGCATATTATATATATATATATACATACATATATATATATATATATATATATATATATATATATATATATATATATGTGTGTGTGTGTGTGTGTGTGTCATAATAAGTGTTAGTGTGTTTGGGGCAGTAAGATATTATTTTTCGGGGCATTTGATTACTTTTTAATTAGTGTATGATAATACTGAGTATGATGATACAGAGCTATAAAAGTCAGGTTATTCTTGCATGTAAATGTTCTGTTTCAGGACTAACTGGGAACGAAAGCAACACAGTGGCAGGGTCAGGGATGCGAGGTGTGTCGAAACCAGAAGCAGTACGGATTTTGTTGGGAAAGGTAGCACAATCGACAGTGGGCAATTCGCAGTTGAGAAGTGAATTAACATCTTCAAGTGAGCGGGAAACCGCATCTGATGAGTCGTTTTTGCCTAGGGTGCCGCAGCAGGAGATTGATCCAGCCACCGCGAGTTTGATTATTCTGTTTTCTGGCAAGGCATCTGAGGATGTACATTCGTTTGTGGAGGACTTGGAAACTTCAGCTGTGATGAATGATTAGTCTGATGAACAGTTGTTACATGTAGCCAAGATTAGATTAATGGGTGAAGTGAATGCATATGTAAGGTGTTCTCATGCCTTAAGGAAGGCAGGACAGTTTAAGCAGTTGAAGGAGGGGCTTTTACATAGGTACAAGATACTGAATAGCGCTTGGTACTTTAGGGAGAGGTTGAGTACAATGACAAAGAGACAGGGGGAGAGAGTAGAGAAATTTGCAGACAGAATAAGAGAAATTAACATATTCTATGAACTGTGGATCTGTAGATGTCTTCAATTTTTAATTTAGTCTCTTTAGAGTTCCACAAGAAGTTTTGATGCCAAATGTGATCCAAGAACTTGGCTTTCTATTGTGATGTGATGTGATTCTTGACAGCTTGTTTGAAAAGCACATTTCAAAATATTCCATGAAAACTGAAGAAAAAGTGTTATATGCATCATTCGTATTTGTTAGGGACAGCACTTCTGCCCAGGACTCACTAGTTAGGATATTTGCAAATTCTACACAGTTTTCAGTAGACAATTTTCTTCTATACATGAAGTACACTTTTTTGTCTTGCAGTGGCATTGAAGGAATTTTGAGGACAAGAGCATTATGGTCTGATAATCTCAAATCAGTATTTATTACTTCTAGTTCTGTGGACTGTACATTTGAAAATATACTATCTGTAAGACTGTTTGTATTATATGTTATTTTTGTGGGTTCGTGTACGTGTGGAAACAGATTGAAACTACATAATAGATTTAGGAATTAATTTTTTAGCCTACTTTCATTCATAAGATTTATGTTGAAATCCCCACAGGCGACTATAGTGGCTCTTTCAGTAAAAATAATGTTAAGCAGTGTTTCTAATTTATTAATGAATATGTCTGTGTCCCCAGTAGGTGGTTTGTATATTGCTATTACTATGACTTTGCAAGGTGTCGGGGCTACCAGTGAATTTAACACTAAATTCTTCGAGAATCTTCATTTATAAATGATACTCTAAGCCCCCGCTATTCTAACTCCGACTTTTGCTGTTGCACATGGATTAAAAAGAAACACGAACTGACTGTAATCGACCCTGCAAGTGGAGTAGAAAAGAGTTTGGCACCTGCAATAATTTAATTTGATAGACATTAATTAAATAAAGGAAAGTTTCAGTAACGTAGTGAGAAATGAAAGGGTTGCTCTACCGATTAACAGAATGAAAGTTCTGTCCAAAATAATAATTTGATTTATTATGACTAAACTCAAAATCATAAACAAAACACATGAAACATTTACAATACATCAAAATGGATCAAATTGGATACTCAAATAAATACTGTGAAGGTGAAGTTGTCCATAAACTAGATTGTAACATTTATGACGAAGTGGTATGTGGAGCCAATCCCTTGCAACTCAAATCTTAAGAGAAAACACACAACCAACCCAACATTAATTGTTGCTACAGTAGTGAGAACTCAGACAATGAACACCCAAGACAGAACAAAGTTAGAAAAAGACGAACAGGCGCACTCTGCCGAGCTCTGATTATCACAGTACAAATTCCCTAATCTGCTGGTGCTTCGGACATACATTACCAAGCTGTCTTCTTAACTGCAAGGACACGATCTGGCGTGGTGATGATAATGTTGCGAGTATAGCCCGAAACAAATTGTCCTGGTCTGGTTGTTCTAGAAGACTTCCTATCAATACAAATGCGCCTCTGAGGGAGACAAAGAAGGCTCGCCACACAATCAGTGACGGTACAGTGATTGATTTTAACAAGCGAAGTCACACAGTACCTCCGATACAGTCAACTTTAGCCAAAACTGCTCAGGACAGACAACATAGGTCGCTTGTACGCAGAACGCTCAGTTGCCAACTGTACTCGGAATGTTACGTTGAAGTCGAAACTTCAGCAACTTAGTTAAACAGTTACAATCAACTAAAAGTATATTAGACAGCCAACGGAAGGCAGGCTGTCCAGAGCAGCGAGAGCTCAGTCTTGTAACCTACTCCGACCGAAAGGCGAGAGCCGACCCTTCTAGAGCACCCGTACAGGCCGAACACAGAACATTCCCGCCCCCACGACAGTGGCCGTGGTTAAACGTTCCAATCAGCAACTCGAAAACCGGCGGAAAATTCCACTCTATTGCCGGAGCACTACCATTCCACCAATGGAGATTCTTGGCGCCAATTTCTGCGCTCATTTTGCTACGTCACGGAGCTATGCCCTGAGCAAGCCAATCACAGTTACTATTTTGCAGAAAGTAGGGGAATTTTCCCGCCACAACTGCCTGGGTATACAAGTCATTCCCACGCCTCGCTGGTAGCCCGCCAGAAAGTGTTTTCGCTAAGTTTCTGTGAAGTAACGGAACCTCTAGCCCAGCCGCTACTTCAGCCCCTGCGGGCGTGTCTTTTGACAATGTCGGCGTCTGGAAAGCATTCATTCGACTCCCTCACACCCGTCAGCTTAACCCTTTCAAGATCAGCAGAGCCCGCCTGTCACCGGACCACCCGGGTGACGAGAGACGCTGCGTGAGAAGTCCGCTTGTGAAGGAACAGCGACTTTTCACCGCATGCAATTAGAGAGGAAAATCGTAAGATAGAAATATGAGAGGGGGCTCATGCCACCTCTCAACTTTTCCCTGTAATTCATACAACTGTATAGCTGCTGCTTCAAAATGATTTTCCACACTCAATAATTCAGCTTCACATCTTCTTTTGTACCTGATACTTGATTTAGTAAAGATACATACACCTCCACTTTTGACATGTTTTCTACAATACTGACTTGCTAACTTATATGGATGAATATTAATGACACTTAGTTCAAAGGTTCTGCACCAATGTTCCATGATGCACATGCAGTCAGTGTTTGCACCATTCATTACTGCCTCAAGTTCTAGTGATTTATTCCTGAGGCACTGAATATTTAGACTTAAAACCTGCAGGTGACTAGGGTGAGAACTGGTTACAGTTTTATTTACGTTTTGTGCTGTCATATTCGCTCCCGTGTCCTGGTGAGATACCAAAAATCATTGAGAAGGACAGGTTTCCTGCACCTCTCGGGAGGTACCTGTACATTCGACTGTGGTGTGTTTGTTGCTGCAATTTATGCTGCTGCAAAATTACTTAATAGTGCCATTTCAATTGTTGTTGAAGATGGTGATGCTGTATCTGACACTTCAAATGTTGGTTCTGCCACTGCTGCTGTGTTGCCTTGTGAACTTGGAGTCTTCTCGTTTTTCTTCTTTTCGTCTAAAATAATATTTGGACGATGAGGAACTGTAGTTCTGTTGTCGTTGAAATCGCTGTCCACTGTTCTTTCTGTTAACACTTCGTCTTTTTTTACATGCATTGCTGGTGCTAATTGTGGTTCTAATGCTTTTACCTTTTTTCTTTGAAGTGTTTTCATTATGGAGTCAGGCGATGGCGATACAACTATCATTTTGGTTTTAAATTTATTTTGGTTGTTTTTGATTGCCTTGGTTATCAGGTTTGCCAGACATTCTTTCCCCAAGCCTTTCAGGCGAAGTCCACGTTGTGTGTGGAATCTAAGTCCAATATTGCTTACATCAACACATTTCACGTTTTAAAAATGTATCCAGATTTTTGTAAACTTAGTGTTGGCATTTTTTATTTCCGTATTAACCCATGACCATCTTACAAGATCATAGCGATGCGGAATATTGACCATTTCTACGTTTGTGTGAGTGAGGTTTCTCAGACACTGTTTAAGATCGCGCATTGCACTCGCTGTTTCATTTTTGTAGACGTCGTTTGCACCTCCCAGAAGTACAACAAAGTCTTTATCGTGCACATTTTTAACCTCAGCGGATGCAGTCATTTTTTTAATTTCGCCAAGTGGAGCTCCCGGTTTTACTATACAAATACACACGAATATGTTTTAGTTGTTTCTTCTAGCATACTCGCAAGTCCACGACCATGGCTGTCTGAAAGCACAGTTTGCTGTTATTCGAGTTCACAAAGTGGGAATCGTTTTGTATTGTTTTACTAAACACTTCGGCACTATTTTTGGTCGGCACATTTACATTGACCTCATTCATGCTTGTTTGCGTCAATAAATTTTCTTCTCCTGCCTTATTCACAATGCCTTTTTGCATTTCCCATCGTTCATGCGAACTGTATGTTGCATTTTCCCTATCGGTTATTGAAAGTACTTGAAATGTGTTCTCGTGCACAAAGCAACTTTCACAGGTAGTCCGATTTTGCACTTTGGTCTTGCTGTTTATTGCACTTCACATTTGACCACTTTTCCGTAGCGGACGAACTATCTCGCGCAAGTTTTAGCGTGTTCAGCTCACTATTTTCTTGTTGTATCTTCGAAATATCCGTTTTCAAACTACCGATTATGTACTGCAAGCTCGTTATGCGTTCATTCAGTTTCGTAATTTCGTCCTTACAATTTTCACACGATTTCTTTTTTACGGCAAAATTTACGTTTTTCTGGAAGGGCACTTGTTTAACTTCTACTGTAGCCGCCATCTTGAAACATTCCCCTATCTCTGAGTTACCGGTACTTCGATGTCTATCACACGTCTGCTTGATATGGACTGCACTTGATAAGGACTGCAAGCAGTGGAACAATGCTCTATATTCGATCGCATTATGATGTAGCGTGCAATTTCCTTTACAGATGCAGAGGTGCTCATGAAGTCTGTAGTGATCATATAAACAACTGGTGCTCGTTCTAAGTACTAGTAGGTTCTCAGGAAAGGTAGTGAATCGCATGCCAAAACAATGATGATACTGCGTGTCAACTTTACCTTCAGTACACTCTGGCAATGAACCTAACGGTTACAACATAACTAGACGCAACCGAGAGGACATTTTCAATATTTAAATGCTAGAAGGAGATACGTGTTTCATTTTGAAGAATAGAAATTATTTATGTCCTATTGTGCTTCCAATCACCTGTGTGTAGGGTGTGGTCCCCGCCCCTCTTCCCCCCCCCACCCCCCCCCCACCCCCCCCGCCTTCTACTTGTGACCTATTTCGAGGCTCCCTATCTCTCGCTGTGCAGATACGAAGATAAAATATCTGAAGATGAAGCCTTACAGCTACGAAATCGATCCCAACTAGACAAAAGAAACAATAAAACAGCATATTGGAGACAAAATAAGAGAATTAATAGTTTTTATTCTCCGTGATCAAATATTTAGTAGCCGACATCCACAATTCTTCTAGCATTAAGGAAGAATCAAGGGCTGTCAGGAAAAATTCTTAGTAATATGCTGTTTTCACTCACAACATTTTATTGTGCTGTTTAATTAGAAAGGGTTTCAGATCTAGGACTCCATCTGCGAGGACTACATTAGCGCTCTTATGGGGTTACATGTTTATCAGTTTATCACCTAGCAGTAAAGGAACGACTTATTTGTTAATGTTGCTTGAAAAACACTCAAACAAGATTAACGAAATTACTATGGTATCATTAATCGTTACTTTCATTTGGCCACGAAATGTTCATTTCTGCTTCGGTGAAAAGCCACCGCATTTGCGCCTGCACTTTAAGCGATGTGACAGACCTATAGCGGTACCATACCATTCAAATGACACGATTTAATTTGAGACTCTGCGGTTATTAAAGGAATCAGTGTCTTACAGCCTAAAAGGGCAAAATAAAATATCGTGACTGAAGGCAGCCTATTAGTAACAAAAACGTTACTAACCTGTAGTAGTATGCTCTTTTCCCGTCTATTTCTCAGCGGTAATGTACAGTGGACAATCGTAGAAAATTAGTTCTAACACGAAAAAAAAAGAGTTTCTCTTTTACAAACATGTTTTCTATAAAAAAAAAAAGTGCTTGGTTAGCTCAGATGGTAGAGCACTTGCCCGCGAAGCGCGAAGGTCCCGAGTTCGACTCTCAGTCCGGCACACAGTTTTAATCTGCCAGTCAGTTTCACATTAGCGTACGCTCCGCTGCAGAGTGAAACTCTCATTCTGGAAACATTTTTCTATAAATGAAATAACTTTCTGTAGGTAAATAACAAAACTCTTATAGTCGCGTATATGAACAGTGATCCAATACTGTCAAATGTTTTTTAGTCCAGTCTTTGATCACAATATGAATTCTTTTGACGATGACCGGTTTCAGTCAGTAATGACCATCCTCAGATCTACAATATAAAAATATATACACCTGCATGTCACATAGATCTAAAATAAGGTGTAGAATAGGCCACCTTATTTTAGATCTATGTGACGATGCTGTGCTGAGTATATTTACGTGTTTTGTCGATGCCATTACGGCCTTATCACTTTGGGACATGGTGTAGAAACGGTACGTTTTACCGTATTTTATCTATACATTTCCCTGATTGTATGATAATATATTGTTATACGTAATGCTGTATTGTTTTGACAGCCACACTGTTCAGTAGATGAATATATTTTTATATTGTAGATCTGAGGATGGTCATTACTGACTGAAACCGGTCCTCGTCAGAAGAATTAATACTGTGATCAAAAACTGGACTAAAAAACATTTGACAGTATTGGATTACTGTTAATATACGCGACTATGTCGCAAATGGTGAAATCTTATTATTCTTGTCATTTGTTAATACCACCGCAAAGTGTGCTGCTGTGTCAAGGGAATACAAAGAGACCACCCCCACACAGTATCCCTGCCACTGTGGAGCGTGAGATTGCGTGCCTTGCCTGTTTGGCGTGGGTCCCTTTATGCCTGTTGCACCTGTGGCGGTCATCTGCTGCTGTAGTCGACCGTGGTCGATCACCTCCTCTTCTTCTGGCAGCAGCGTCTGTCGTCTGGAACGCTCCCCGTGCACGTGAAACAATGCTGTGAGCAACGCCAAACTCCAGGGCTACACTCCTCACACTTCACCCTTCTGCCATCTTCCCAATGGTTCTTCCCAGTGTTAAATCGTCCAAATGTTGTCCCAGAGCTACGTTGTAAAGAAGAACACCACCACTGTGGACCGCAACAGCTCGCTGATTGCTACGAGCTCTCTTTCTCCGTTTCTTCAACTGCATCCATTGGCGGTGCCAGCCCCATTTGGCGCCATAGTCAGGCTGAGTTCACGCCATGTGACGTACAGCTTTCTGTACACGACTGGGAGACCTCTGGCAACACACTCCTGCACCTTCATTCATTTCCACCCTGTAGTTACAGTTTTGCACACCAGCGTAATAAGAAACTGGTACAGACATGTGTATTCTAATACAGAGATATGTAAACAGGCAGAATACGGCACTGTGGTCGGCAACGCCTATATAAGACAACAAGTGTCTGACGCAGTTTTTAGATCGGTTAATGCTGCTACAGTGGCAGATTATCAAGATTTAAGTGAGTAAGAACGAGGTGTTATAGTCGGCGCACGAGCGATGGGATACAGCACCTCCGAGGTTGTGATGAAGTGGGAATTTTCCTGTACGACCATTTCACGAGTGTACCGTGAATATCAGGCTCAAAATGGTTCAAATGGCTCTGAGCACTATGGGACTTAACAGCTGAGGTCATCAGTCCCCTAGAACTGAGAACTACTTAAACCTAACTAACCTAAGGACATCACACACATCCGTGCCCGAGGCAGGATTCGAACCTGTGTGAATATCAGGAAGCCGGTAAAACATCAAAGCTCCAACATCGCTGCGACTGGAACCAGATCCTGCAAGAATGGGACCAACGACAACTGAAGAGACTCGATAAACGTGACAGAAGTGCAACTCTTCCGGAAAGTGCAGCAGATTTCAATACTGGGCCATCAACAAGTGTCAGCGTAGTAGTAGTAGTAGTAGTTTATTCATCCGTAGATCTCGTTTTACAAGGATATAGGACATGTCAAAGTATTTAAAAGTTTAGACCAATTTAAAATAAGCTAATTCGTATACACGTATAGTTACAGACTTCTAGTTAGAGACAATCATTACATTTACTGCTGGTATACAATACTTTTTTTTACAAATAACTTATTAAATAATATAATGTCACACTATTCACTCATATCTCACTATCAGTCACTGTACACACTATACACACATCGTTTCATAACACTTCACTCACTAAACACACACACACAAACACACACACACAGTAATTTTCTGTCTTCTGCATTACCTTTCTTAAGCAAAGGTACAACTCTTGCCCGTTTTAACTGCTCTGAAAATGTCCCTGATGTGAAGGATTCATTTATTACATTTGTTAAGGGGCCATGTATAATCCCTATTTCTCTGCCTCGTGATGACTGAGTGTTGTGTGATGTCCTTAGGTTAGTTAGGTTTAAGTAGTTCTAAGTTCTAGGGGACTGATGACCATAGATGTTAAGTCCCATAGTGCTCAGAGCCATTTGAACCATTTTTATAATTCCTATGTATTGTTTCAGTGCACTCATTGGTACTTCATCTAAGCCTACTGACTTTTTATTTTTTAGTTTTTGAACAGTTTTATTGAGTTCATTCTCTGTGGTTGGAAGTAACATCATTGTATTTAGTGCAACATTATTTACAAGTGTTATATTTCTTTTGGAGAATTTTTGCTGTAACTTCTCTGCAATACTTGAAAAATGTTCGTTACATAGTTTGCTAAGTGTTGTGGATCATTTATTACCTTATCCCCCTCTCTTAGCAGTATGTTATTCTGAATTTGTTTGCCTCTCCCCATTTCCTTTTTCATAACATCCCAGACTGCTTTGCTTTTATTCTCTGCATTATATATTATTTTGTCATTAAATGACTTTTTTGCAGCAATCTGCACCTTCCTATAGATAATTTTGTATCTATGATAGAAATTTAAGAATTGTGGATCATTGCGAATCTTTTCCATGGAACTGAGGTGTTTAAGTGTTTGGGACAACTTCTTAATACATTCTGTTATCCATCTCTTTTTGTGAGATGTTGTTACAGACCTTCATACTTTTGGAAATGTCTTTACAAAGTTAAATTTGAACAGTGTGGAGGTTTTAGAGAATTTCATATTCACTTTGGTTTCCTTATACACTTCATCCCAGCTTTGTTTTTCTAGTTCTTTTGAAAAATCTTTTATTTTGATTTCTTATAGATGTCGTTTTTAGGCTTGTAGTTTAGGGAACGATTAGATGCCTGATTTTACTGTTGTTATTTGACAGAGATGGTCTGATAGTCCGAGATCTTTTACAGCTACATCACATTTTTGCCTGTCCATGTTTGTGGCCACATGATCAGTTACTGATGCAGTCATTGTAATAATCCTTGTTGCGCTATTGACCAATACGGATATGCCAAAACTTTGAATGATGTTTATGAAGGTGCTACTGGATTCATTTATGATATTAGTGTTGATGTTAATGTCCCCACACAGAATTATGTTGACCTTTGTACTTGTGACTTTATCTAGAACATCTGTTAACTTATTTAAAAAAGTGTCCACACTACCACTAGGAGATCTATACACACACAAAATTATTAATTTCTTGCTGATATCAAGCCCTGTTAATTCAATAGCTGATATTTCAAAGTGTATGTCTTCACTTGCTGTACTGAGGTCGTGTCTGGATTTGAACTGTGTCCCTTTCCTGATATAAATACATGATCCTCCACAGTTCTGCAGTAAGAGTTTGCTCTTTTGTACAGTGTGTGAAACATTCAACGAAACATCATTGCTATGGGCTTTCGGAACTGAAGGGCCACTCGTGTACCCTTTGTGACTGCACGACACAAAGCTTTACGTCTCGCCTCGCTCCGCCAACACCAACATTGGACTGTTGATGAATGGAAACATGTTGCCTGGTCGAACGAGTCTCGTTTGAAATTGCATCGAGCGGAAGGACGTGTACGGATATGGAGACAGCCTCATGAATACATGGATCCTGCACGTGAGCAGGGGATTATTCAAGCTGGTCGAGGCTCTGTAATGGTGTGGGGCGTGTGAAGGTGGAGTGACTGGGGCCCCTGATACGTCTAGATACGACTCTGACTGGTGACATGTATGTAGGCATCTTGTCTGATCACCTGCATCCGTTCATGTCCATTGTGCATTCTGATGGACTTGGGCAATTCCAGCAGGACAAAGCGACACCCCACACGTCCAGAATTGCTACAGAGTGGCTCCAGGAACACTCTTCTGAGTTTAAACACTTCCGCTGGCCACCCAACTCCCCAGACATGACAGTTATTGAGCATATCTGGGATGCCTTGCAACGTGTTGTTCAGAAGAGATCTCCAGCCCCCTGTACTCTTACCAATTTATGGACAGCCCTGCAGGATTCATGGTATCAGTTCCTTCCAGCACTACTTCAGACATTAGTCGAGTCCGTGCCACGTCGTGTTGCAGCACTTCTGCGTGCTCGCGGGGAGTGACTTACACGGTATTAGGCAGGTATACCAGTTTCTTCGGCTCTTCAGTATAATACCTGAAAACTCAAACAGAATACTTGTTGTAAAACAATACATTGAAAATAATCTTAAGCGATTATTAAATAATTAATATTAAGGTATTTAAGTCACTCATTTGTATCAATTTTGTTTTGGCGCCAACATTGCCAGTCGCACGTCTGTAAAGTACAAGCTCTTACAGACAGTTCCAAGATGGAGTGCTTTGTAAAAAAAACTTGTATAGGCTCATGGAGAGATTAAAGTAAAAATTATTTGAACTGAAAATATGAAATTGCTCAAATGCAAGATGTTGTAATGAATTTTATGTAATCTATGGACGGCAAAGTAGAAAATGTAATTAATAGGACTTCCATTTTCAATACTATAACGAGAATTCGATTCCTTGAATTTTGCAAGTTCCTTCAATGTTCCTGGGACCTCGAAGAAAATATTACAACAAAATCAGACAAAACTTGAATGATTAAATATTATTTGTATGCTTTAATTTTTAAAATAATTATTCTTGTAAGAAATATTTGCCAGTTAATTTTAGAAGATAGTAGCTAGTCATTTTTATTTCTGAGGCGGAAATATTGCTGTCCTTTCTTACACGGTACAGGAATATTAAATCGCTATCTTTTGCTTTTTTCTACTCGTCATTGGAAAACGCAGGACAGTGAAACATCGAGCGGATCATATTAGTCTCATGCAAAATGAAGACGGGACTGTTCTCGTGCCAAACACGAGTGTTGTGTAATGAATTTTTTCGTCCGTTTGGAAGACAAAGAGAAGACGCTACGCTGCGCAGTATGCATTAAATCTTAAAAATTCCCCAGGTTCTTACCGAAAGCCACTCGCGTGACACACATCCTTGAAATATTAATATGCGTGCGAGTTCACCACATGAAGATCGTCATTCAACGTCTTTGAGTTCCTTAATCGGTTGTTTTACGCTGGCGAATAACTTCAGGTAAGAAATATGATGAAACACACTACTTTTCCCTATTCGAGTTTTTGGGAACAATGTTTTCGGCTGTATTCGTAGACAGTGTAATTCTTACCGACAATATTTATATATGATTCAGGCTTGGTGTGACACTTGCAAAATCCCTTTCGTATTTGCAACTCTACGGATAGCGCTCTGAACATCCTGTCTGTGACGTCAGATTACGTGCCGCAGGATATGTAGTGTTTACCCAAGACAATTTTACAATCCTTGTGAGAGAACTTCTCACCCCAAAGCACTCAAACGTATTCCATATATCAGAAAATCTTTCGTTTTGAGTTGTTAATGAAATAACATTTCACAAAGTTTTCAAGTCATAAAACGACAACAGATGTTCAAAATGTCTACCGATTGTATTCATGCAAGCATGCTGTATTTGAATCACGGATTGCACACTTCTTAAATCATTCTCAGATGGTTTCAAAAGGTTTCGCAGTCCTCCATGACACTGTGTCGGAGGCTCTAAATTCGAAGTCTCTGCTGCATAAACCATTTGGTACCACAGTTAACAGTTCAAAGGAACAAGGTGATCTAGGCGCTCAGTCCGGAACCGCGCGACTGCTACGGTCGCAGGTTCCTGCCTCGGGCATGGATGTGTGTGATGTCCTTAGGTTAGTTAGGTTTAAGTAGTTCTAAGTTCTAGGGGACTAATGACCTCAGATATTAAGTCCCATAGTGCTCAGAGCCATTTGAACCATTTTTTTGAACAAGGTGAGAGGAATTTGCTGGTCATGGAACTGGCCCCTTCCTACGCGCCCACACATCTACATACCCATCTATCATGACCGAAATAGTGCACCTCGAACAGTGTAGCTGAAATGTGTTGTATCTCCATGATTTATGGACCCACTCCCTCTTACTTGCGGGACGCACCCTGTAGTAGGTCTGGAAGAGTGTGCTGAATGAAGTCCTTATGGACAGTGCCTTTATGATCTGCCAGGAGAAAATGTGGACCTACCTTGCATTCACCTACAATACCATTGGTCTTAAACTGTCGCTGGTGTCTAAACTGAATTTTATCATCAGTATTTTAATCAACGCATAAATATTGTATGAGAAGCTGCCAGAGGACATTCTTAAGGTGCATTACAATTTCTATCTCGAAAAATACACTCTAAGACAAAGAAAAGGACACCCAATGAAGGAATTCGGAGATGGCACGAACACATTCAGACAAACAAATGACTACAAATTCAAATAAATTGGATGATTTATTCAAGAGAAACAACTTCACTAACTGTAAACGTCAATAATGCGTTGGTCCACCTATGACCCTTATGCAAGCAATTAGTCGGCTTGACACTGATTGAAAGAGTTGTATGTCCTCCTGAGAGATACAGTGTCAAATTCCGTCCAATTGGTGCGTTATATCGTCAAAATCCCGAGATGGTTGGAGGGACCTGCCATAATGCTCCAAACGTGCTCAATTGTAGAGAGATTCGGTGGCCTTCCTGTGCAAGCTAGGGTTTGGCAAATACGAAGACAATCAGTTCGAGCGAGGTGGCGCAGTGGTTAGCACACTGGACTCGCATTCGGGAGGACGACGGTTTAATCCCGCGTCCGGCCACTCTGATTTAGGTTTACCGTGATTTCCCTAAATCGCTTCAGGTAAATTCTGCGATGGTTCCTTTGAAAGGGCACGGCCGACTTTATTCCCCATCATTCCATAATCCAATGAGATCGATGACCTCACTGTTTGGTCTCTTCCACCAAATCAACCCAATCAAGCCAATCAGTAGAAACTCTCGACGTATGGGGGCGGGCATTATCTTGCTAAAATGTAAGACGAGGATGGCTTGCCATGTAGGGAAACGTAACGGAACATAGAATGTCGTCAAATTGCCGTTGTTATCTAAGGTTGCCGTGCACGACAACCAAAGGTGTTCTGCAGTAAAATGAAATGACATTCCATACCATCATTGCTGTCTGTGAGGCCGTATGGCGGGCGTCAGTCACGTTGGTACCCCACCGTTGTCTTCGGCGTCTCCAGATACGGCTTCGGCCTATACTCTCATTGACTGGAGTAGAATTGTCTTGAATGATGAGTGCCGCTTCGAATTGAGCCCCAATGCCCAGGGAAAACGTATCTGGAGCATTATGTGCCGATATCTCCAAACATCTCGGGATTGTGACGGTCTAACACGACAGCTGGACATAATTTGGTACGATGTCCCTCGGGAGTACATCCAAAAACTATATCAGTCGATGCCAAGCCGAATAACTGCTTGCCAAAGGGCCATAGGTGGACCAATGTATTATTGACTACCTCATTTTGTGAAGCCCTTTCTCTCGAATAAGACATCCAATATATCTGAAATTGTTATCATTTGTTTGTTTGTGAATGTACATCAAATCTACCGATTTCCACCCCGTTCGGATAATTCCTTCGTGGTGCGTCATTTTTTATTTTTTTTTTTTATATAATAGCCAACAGAAAGACGCCTATGACAAACTCTATTTTTTGCGACTGTGTCATTACAAACTTAATAAAAAATAGCGAACTTTCATTTATAAATGAACTGTTCCGAGTATTTACCCTGCCGGCCATTAAAACTGAAATGTCAGGAAGATTACCAAATAACAAAATATTACTTATTTGATATATAGAATATAGTAGGAAGAATACATGATTAGATTTGTAGGTGAGCCCGGGATATATAGGAAGCAAACTTTAGTTGACAGTACTGCCGCCCTTGATAAAAACAATGGTTCTAACATGGCCAAGCGTTGAGTCGAACTGAGCTTGCCACAGGTCCTCTATTCTCATGCTGCTCTAAACAGTCATAGTCATCAGTTTTAGTGGCTGACAAGTGCTGCCAGTCTCACCAACGCATGTGTGTTCAGCGGGTGAGATATCTGTAGAACATTCTGGTCTGGGCAATAGGGGGACGTCCTCTACGTTGAGGTAGGTCAAGAGAGCGTGGGCCACATGCGGTCTTGTGTTATATTATTGAAACATAACATCACAGAGACCTCGAAGCTAGGACACAGTTGCTGACCTTAACACATCATAAATGTGACGACTGCTGTTCGTAACAGGTTATGTGAACCATAGGTGATAGTCTTGTGTGGCCAGTGGGACCCATACCATCGCCCTATGTACTGGTTCCATGTGACGGTGGCGAAAGCAGTCTGACACATTCATTCTTCTTGCAGCCTTTACACACAGATGTAGCCATAATGACGCTTTCGCAGGACAGAGACTTGCCAGGATAGATAACTTGGTGCCAAACCTACGTCCAGTGTGATCGTTGGTCACATCATTCTGAGCGTGCTTCTCAATGGTGCTGTGACAATGGGAAGCTGCAAGAATGGTCGCCTGCTGTCTGTCTCTGGTGCACCAGACTGTCCTTTTAGATATTTGCCTTGCTGTATACAAGCCCAATTCCGGAATTTGGTCACATCATTCTGAGCGTGCTTCTCAGTGCTGCTGTGACAGTGGGAAGCTGCAAGACTGGTTGCCTGCTGACTGTCTCTGGTGCTCCAGACATGGTCACATTGTCCTTTTAGATACTTGCCTTGCTGTATACAAGTCCAATTCCTGAGTTTGGTCACATCATTCTGAGCGTGCTTCTCAGTGCTGCTGTGACAATGGGGAGCTGCAAGAATGGTCGCATTCTGACTGCCTCTGGTGCTCCAGACATGGTCACACTGTCCTTTCAGATACTTGCCTTGCTGTATACAAGCCCAATTCTTGAATTTTGTCACAGCATTCTGAGCGTGCTTCTCAATGGTGCTGTGACAATGGGAAGCTGCAAGAATGGTCGCCTGCTGTCTGTCTCTGGTGCACCAGACTGTCCTTTTAGATATTTGCCTTGCTGTATACAAGCCCAATTCCGGAATTTGGTCACATCATTCTGAGCGTGCTTCTCAGTGCTGCTGTGACAGTGGGAAGCTGCAAGACTGGTTGCCTGCTGACTGTCTCTGGTGCTCCAGACATGGTCACATTGTCCTTTTAGTTACTTGCCTTGCTGTATACAAGTCCAATTCCTGAGTTTGGTCACATCATTCTGAGCGTGCTTCTCAGTGCTGCTGTGACAATGGGGAGCTGCAAGAATGGTCGCATTCTGACTGCCTCTGGTGCTCCAGACATGGTCACACTGTCCTTTCAGATACTTGCCTTGCTGTATACAAGCCCAATTCTTGAATTTTGTCACATCATTCTGAGCGTGCTTCTCAGTGCGGCTGTGACAATGAGAAGCTGCAAGAATGGTCGCCTGCTGACTGTCTCTGGTGCTCCAGACATGGTCACACTGTCCTTTTAGATACTTGCCTTGCTGTATACAAGCCCAATTCCGGAATTTGGTCCAGCATTCTGAGCGTGCTTCTCAGTGCTGCTGTGACAATGGGAAGCTGCAAGAATGGTTGCGTGCTGACTGTCTCTGGTGCTCCAGACATGGTCACACTGTTCTTTTAGATACTTGCCTTGCTGTATACAAGTACAATTCCTGAATCGGCGTAAAAGAGGATGTACAGAAATATGGAAACAGCGAAAAAGACAACACATTGTCATGCCCAGCACTGTGTACGAAAACTGACTATTCAAAAGACATACCAGTCATCTCTGAATGGATAAATACGGGCCCTGTATGATTTTCAAGTGAATATTATATCATTCTTGCTGCAAAATAGCGGAAATTTCTGGTGACGATGACGGAGGTAGACAGCGATCACGCACCCTTTTCTCCTAAGTAGACCACAAATGCTCACCAATATTGAGAGCTGGTGACTGTGGTGGGCAGGAAAAATGCGACAATTCATCCTTGTGCTCACAAGATCAGTCCTGGACAAGGTGAACTGTGTGAATATGGGGCCGGTCGTCTTGGAACATAGCATCATTACTGGGGAACAAACTTTGTTCCATGGGATGGACCTGGTCAGCTAAAATAGTCACATGTAACGCCATTCTGCAGAGCAAGCATGGGCCTTTGACATACCATGATATGGCTGCCCAAGTCATCATTGGACCTTCGCCATGTTTCACTCTTGGGAAACAGAAGTTGGAAACATTGTGAAACAAGACTCATCTGACCAAATGGTTTCCTTCCATTGCCCCATAGCCCAGGTTTTATGGCTTCAGCACAACTTTTTCCTGTTATGGAAATTTGCATCACTGGTGAGAGGCTATGGGATACCAGTTCGCCCTGCAATTCCCAGTTTATGGAGCTCCCTTCATATTGTTCTGGTGCTGGCAGGGTTCACAAGTGCAATATTCAGCTCAGCAGTGACTTTTTCAGCTGTCGTCCACTTATTTTTCGCCACAATATCCTTCAATGACTGTCTGTCACTATCACTTTACACATTGTAACTTAACGGACGACGTTTTTCTGCTTTCCCTGTGAGCAGTATAAATCTCCTTTACAGTGCCTCGAAGCACCAGATACTTCGGCTTCTTTGGTTACAGAAGCACCCACATATACACGTCCGCAACTGGTAGTAAGGGGGGGGGGGGGGGGGGGCACTTCCCCCTCCTGGAATATGGGTACAGATTTTTCATTCATTATAGATTTCTCTCGAATTTCTAGCAGCTATTGTCTGTGTCTCCACTCAACTGCAGATTTGACACTGACGACCGAGACGAAAAATACTGCAGATTCAGTGGTCACTATACAACATGGATTTTTTTTAGTTGTCACAATGCAGTAACAATCTTAGCGTAAACGGACGTTAAGTTTTGTGAGCAAATGAAGTGTTATAGAGACCGCCAAAATTGCATAAGCCTTCTTAAAAGTTTTCTCTAATTCGAGTGGTGTTAACGTGGCACTTTTTTTGACATCCAGCAGTATTTTCTCTTTCATTTATTCCCCCCTCTCCCCTGCTATTTTAGATTTTTAATTTGCAATTCCAGCCTAACATTATTAGGATATGAACAAATAATATTTGTGAATATTTTCTAGCTGTATTTCATTACTCTCCGGATGTTCTGGATTTAATAATATGAGGGTGTAATTTCAGATCGTTGAATCAAAAAGTGTCATCCACATTCATATCAATAATGTGAAAAGGTGTGCAATTGAAATGTGTTTATCGTTTAGGTACCAAGGTAATCTATCTTAAAAGTGCTAAGTAGGTTATCTTCAGATACAATAAGTTTTGTGGACTTCTTGTCACTTTTAGTTCTTGGGGGTACGACTCGTTTGCAAACTCTCTGAGACGGTTATATCGGACTGGCAAGTTTTGAATCTTGTCCCCTCTTGGAAAAATTTATGTGGACACCCACAGTTGAGCATACATGCTCTGAGCTTGAAGAAAGAGAGTATCTTACAAGTCTCTCGCTTGCTTGTGTATAGTTCGTCGCATACCAATACCATCAGCAATGCCAACTCGCAACAAATGGGATTAAAATTCACTAAATAACTCGCTACGATCACGTTTAATGCTCGCATTGACTACGACGTTCACACCACAATCCGCAGAATGCTCACTGGCTGTCGCAGAAAGCGTGGCGTAGGTGTGCAGGACAAGACTAAACTCGATCGCCACTGTTCACGAAATATAAATGGGTCAGCCTCAAGTGCTGGCGGACGAGAACGTCGTGGTTATTAGCTGCAAGGGAGGTGGCATGAAGGATGGATGCATACCATCAACTTTCGTCTGCATGATCATGTGTTACAAATAGAGTTTTAAGGACTGATCCTCCAGCACTGAACCACCACTCGAGATGGTGGAATGGCATCAGCGATGCCTTATAACTGTTTGCAATTAATGAACACTGTGATCAGATTTTATAAGGCCCAAAGAGTCTCAGGTTGCATTATGGCTCAAATGGCTCTGAGCACTACGGGACATAACATCTGAGGTCATTAGTCCCCTAGAACTTAGAACTACTTAAACCTCACTAACCTAAGGACATCATACACATCCATGCCCGAGGCAGGATTCGAACCTGCGACCATAGCAGTCGCGCTATTCCAGACTTAAGCGACTAGAACCACTCGGCCACACCAACCGGCTGTTGCATTATGACAGACTCGCATATTATCCGCTTCTCGTTTGCACATTGCAAATTATTTTCTTCATTATTGGGCAGTGAATACTTCAGCTCTCCAAAAATTACAGCATGGTGATGTGTATGCAGCAGGTTGCTTGTATGTTCAAATGATACTCCTGATCTGATACTGTACGTGGAATTCTGGCACTACGACAGTGCCGGTCAGAAAAAGAAAGAAAATATCACACTTCAGTCTGATGCACGGGTACGACAGTTGAAAACGGCAGAAAAAAATGAGTCCCACATAGCTGTCAGTAACTTGATGAGGAGACCATCAGACAGGACGTGTAGTCAGTGATGGTGACGATAGACACAACCACTTACGAGGACGAGATTTATGTTGTGACCCAATGTGAAGTGGATAACGCACATTATCTAATCCCACATTGGAAGCATGCGTGTGTAATCACCTGTGTGCGTCGGTAGGTGTGGCGAGGATTGACTTTTAGCAGCTAGATGGCGGCGCGGACTGACGGTCAACCATTGATCAGTGGTGCTGAGTTCTCGGAGGTGTCAGCAAACGAAGTTCTCTGCTCAGAAGAACTGTTAGTTTGGATCTGCTGTTGGGCATCAACTCACGGGTTTTTTTATGACGTGGTGGACGTAAGAGGATACTTGACTGCAGCGAGACTGGATTGGAGTGTTAGCAGCTCTTGCAGGAAACCAGAATCGGCATTTGAAACCTGAAATCATTAAAGTGTAGATTTTAATTTCCATTATTACTGGTTGACACGGAAAGAAGTAAAACACAAAATTACAGCTACCATATACTTGACTGAAAGTTGAGTTGACTGATTTCACATTAAACTTAGGGCAAGGTAAGGCTAAGGATTTCCTAGTGGAGGGTTGCACTGGTAATTAGAAGGAACTGTTTTTGAAAAGGGCGAAAATAGGTAACTTCTCATCCTAACAATAGCTTCCCAGTCAATCTACATATTGCGCTCTACGAGACATTGCTGAATCGCACTATTCCAGAAGCAGGAATTCACAAGGCAAGTGTAAGTTAGAATGCATAGACTAGCTGCCTGCGGGTGAATCTGGCATGGGAGGATAGCAGTGCAGCGAAAGTTCCGCACTGCAAATGGGAAACAGCGGCGGATGCAGATGGCGACACAAGCGTACAAAATGAGAAGTGTGCCAGAGTATTCTGTCCCAATGGAAGTTGGTGTTGAAAACGCAGAAGTCTTTAACAACAAAGTGACAACAGTTGACATAATATTACATAATACAACGCTGAGAGTGGGATAGTTCCCGACGTTACAAGGATAGATTTCTGCTCCAAGGGTCATCTTACTTTCGTCTGAAACAGCTACTTATCTGGGCACCGTGGAGGTGGTACAAATTTCTTGAGGTATTCAATAGTTTCCCTATGCAATCATTTTGTGGAGGATATACATGAGTGGCAATGTGCAGACCACAGCAGAGTGTTATCTCAAGCTTAATGAGAGCTTGGGCACAAAGTAATGGTACGAATTGCATACCAAAAAGGCGCAGATGGTGACAGTTCACTGCTAACGACAGAACTTGAAGGTACGGCCAAACTTTCAGGAAACATTCCTAACACACACAAAGAAAGAAAATATGTTATGTGGACATGTGTCCGGAAACGCTTACTTTCCATGTCAGAGCTCATTTTATTACTTCTCTTAAAATCACATTAATCATGGAATGGAAACGCACAGCAACAGAACGTACCAGCGTGACTTCAAACACTTTGTTACAGGAAATGTTCAAAATGTCCTCCGTTAGCGAGGATACATGCATCCACCCTCCGTCGCATGGAATCCCTGATGCGCTGATGCAGCCCTGGAGAATGGCGTATTGTATCACAGCCGTCCACAATACGAGCACGAAGAGTCTCTACATTTGGTACTGACGAAACTAAAACTAAAATGAGCTGTAACATGGAAATTAAGCGTTTCCGGACATATGTCCACACAACATCTTTTCTTTATTTGTGTGTGAGGAACGTTTCCTGAAAGTTTGTCCGTACCTTTTTGTAACACCCTATATATATATATATATATATATATATATATATATATATATATATATATATATATATATATAGAGAGAGAGAGAGAGAGAGAGAGAGAGAGAGAGAGAGAGAGAGAGTTGCACATTTGGGGGAGAGAGCTTAGTCAAAACTACTCACCTTCACCAAATAAAATATAGCATGTGTAGCTCAGCAGGAGAGTAAGAATTAAAAAATAACAGACAAAACAAAACCAGGTAATATCCAACGGCAGTCTCCCGTCGATCTTAATTCAAGACGCAGATTGGCAGAAAAGACAACTGTGGAAGTGCCCCCTTGGTAGTGGAAGATACTGGGCCACCCAAAGTACATCAGAGCCAGTCTCTTTCTGTTGTGGGTGTGATACAACCTCCCTAACTGCACGTTTGTCATACAGGTAACACCAAAGGCCAGCAGATTCTGACAATCACATTTCCTAGTGTGCGTACCCTATGTTACATGAGCTAACCAATGTAGTATAACTCAAAAGGAACGATGGAGGGGAATTCCTCCATTATATTCTTGCAATATGTAGGCAACATGGGCGTGTAAACATGGTGGTGCATAGGCAGTATCAGATTAAGAGTGTTCGATGTTTATCACATGCAGTCCAAATGACTCTGCAGATTCCTCCAGGTTATGTAAATAGCCTTTCGTTTGACAGGTGCCAAACGAGAGTGTATGTAGCGTACGCAGCAGAGTAGTGTGAGGCAGTTCCCTGAACTGGCCGAGCACTGTAGTAAGCCATGTGCGAGTTGCATGGAAAAAGCAGGCACCATAGATGGCAGGAATCGGCAAAGTTAAGTGGAACTGGCAGCACACGGGCATGGAGATAGAATAGTCATCCATAACATGGAAATACTTAAGGGGACACGCCCCTGAGTGGGCTGCATTTTTAGCATTATCTTCACCCCCATAGTGCAACTGATCTACACTACATGATCAAAGGTATCCGGACACCCTCAAAAACATACGTTTTTCATATTAGGTGCACTCCATATCAGCGACCTCAGTAGTCATTAGACATCGTGAGAGAGCAGAATGGGGCGCTCCACGGAACTCACGGACTTCGAACGTGTTCAGGTGATTGGGTGTCACTTGTGTCATACGACTGTACGCGAGATTTCCACACTCCTCAACATCCCTAGGTCCACTTTTTCCGATGTGATAGTGAAGTGGAATCATGAAGGGACACATACAGCACAAGATCGTAAAGGCCGACGTTGTCTGTTCACTGACAGAGACCTCCGACAGTTGAAGAGGGTCGTAATGTCTAATAGGCAGACATCTATCCAGACCATCGCCCAGGAATTCCAAACTGAATCAGGATCCACTGTACTATGACAGTCAGGCGGGAGGTGATAAAACTTGGATTTCATGGCCGAGCAAATGTTCTTAAGCCATACATCACGCTGGTAAATGCCAAACGAGGCCTCGCTTGGTGTAAGGGAGGTAAACATTGGGCATTGAACAGTAGGAAAACGTTGCGTGGAGTGACGAATCACGGTACACAATGTGGCGATCCGATGGCATGGTGTGGGTATGACGAATGCTTGTTGAACGTCATCGGCCAGCGTGTGTAGTGCCAACAGTAAAATTCGGAGGCGGTGGTGTTATGGTGTGGTCGTGTTTTTTTATGGATGGGGCTTGCACCCCATGTTGTTTTGTGTGGCACTATCACAGCAAAGGCCTACATTGATGTTTTAAGTACCTTCTTGCTTTCCACCGTGGAAGAGCAGTTCGGGGATGGCAACTGCATCTCCCAACACGATCGAGCACCTGTACGGCCTGTGGCGGAGTGGTTACACAACAATAACATCCCTGTAATGGACTGGCCTGCATAGAGTCCTGTCCCAAATCCTACAGAACACCTTTGGGATGTTTTCGAGCACCGACTTCGTACCAGGCCTCACCGTCCAACATCGATACCTCTCTTCAGTGCAGAACTCCGTGAAGAATGGGCTGCCATTCACCAAGAAACCTTCCAGCATCTGATTGAACGTATGCCTGCGTGAGTGGAAGCTGTCTTCAAGGCTAAGGATGGTCCAACACCATATTGAATTCCAGCATTGCCGATGGAGGGCGCCACGAACTTGAAAGTTATTTTCAGCCACGTCTTCAAAATGTTCAAATGTGTGTGAAATCTTATGGGACTTAACTGCTAAGATCATCAGTCCCTAAGCTTACACACTACATAACCTAAAGTATCCTAAGGACAAACACACACACCCATGCCCGAGGGAAGACTTGAACCTCCACCGGGACCAGCAGCACAATCCATGATTGCAGCGCCCCAGACCGCTCGGCTAATCCCGCGCGGCTTTTCAGCCAGGAGTCCGTTTACTTTTGATCACATAGTGTATAAATGAGAGATAACTCAAAACTCTTACACACAGAGTCAGGGTCATTAGTCAAAGTGAATGGCGTGTGACGAGGGCCTCCCGTCGGGTAGACCGCTCGCCTGGTGCAAGTCTTTCGAGTTGACGCCACTTCGGCGACTTGCGCGTCGATGGGAATGAAATGATGATGATAAGGAGAACACAACACCCAGTCCCTGAACGGAGAAAATCTCCGACCCAGCCGGGAATCGAACCCGGGCACTTAGGATTGACAGTCTGTCGCGCTGACCACGCAGCTACCGGGGGCGGACATTAGTCAAAGTATTTCCCACAAAATCTTTGAGATATTTATTACATTTTGGTACTGCCGACAATATTTATAATAGTATAAAAAATGGAACATTATTTCACTGTGGTACCATTTACTTTGGAACAACTGACTGCACGGCTTGGAAAAAGAGTCAGAGTACAGACAATATTCACATAAGTGTTTTATGCCTTCAATTTCCTTTCCTGATGCTGATCTGTGAAAAAGACAAGTAATTTATTGTACCACAACAAAAATATTTAAAAATGTAGCTCAAGTATCACCGACATTATCTTCACGTTAAAAAGTTTTCAGGAAACAGTAGGCAAGGGAGGTAGAGGAGGTCATTCTAAGTATCTGTACCAATTTTTGTGAGTTTAACTTCAGTCATTTAGGAGAAAAGTGTACCTGACTGATGAAAATTCAAGTTTTCGGTAAATGGCAAAAGAAGATTTACAGATTTATTAACTGATCACTATGCTCGTTTAGAAAATTCCAGCTACATACACCAGTTGCCCTTCTGTTTCCTTATCCTCCATAATCTTTCTCTTCATTCTTTCCTTTATCCTTGACTCCTTGGTAAGAGCTTCTGCAGCTGCCTCTGCTTCGGTTACCCGCCGCTATCAATAGCAGTTTGACCTGAAGCCATATTCCTTATCGTCTGGATGTTCAAATTCTTCATAACATTGATCCTTGACATTGCGCCATCACTGAATGTTATTATTGCGTCTATTACACCAATCTTCAGCACTGTCAGTCCAACAAATGCAATTTTGGGTATTCTCTCCCATATGCAGCTGTTGAACCTTTCATTTGCATTCTGAGAGACATTTCCTTAGTAGATTTTTATTTGCCAGATCCCTATACACAGGGTGTCACATTTATCTTGACCACCCTAAATAACTGTTTGTCCAGATGTAAATTACAAAATGTTTCAAGCAAATGTTCTTTAGTCGTCAAGGAGACATCACTCATGCTGATTGCCTTCGTTGTACCTTTGTTTTTTTACAAAGATATGAACAGCGGTATGACTTTTTTAAATGGTACCCTGTATTTTTTAGTCGGTAATTCATTTCCTCTCCTAAAGACCTATTCAAAAATGTATCACAGTGTACCATTCACTGAAACACAACGTTATTAATTACATAACACAACACAGACGTTGACGCTCCCAGTGCTTAGTGCAGGTACCCGGGGTAATGGAACACATCCACGTGCTGACGTTGACAGAGGACAAATGTAAACATAAGTAGAATGCACACCCGTCATTCCGTCAACCATCGTCAGTTGAAGGTTTGTGTGAGTAGAATGTACACCAACAAAGAGAAGGTAGAAATGCTACTCATTTTTAGGGAATATAAGTTAGCAGTACAGTAACTGCAATACTGTTTCCTTATGTACAGGTAATTTTAGTACAGTAGTTTAGTCCTTTCAAATACTGTTGTGTGTAGAGTACGCAAACAATAAAGGCTGTCCTTCCTGCAAAGTGCATCGACAAAGGTTTCTTTTATTGTTGTTGTGTTGTTGTTGTTGAAGTTAGGCGAAATGCTATGCAGGCAGCGGAACTGTACAGAGAGCCATATCCTGACAAGAACCCACCTCCCCGACGGATGTTTCCTCGTCTTCTTGCGAGGCTTTAGGAAACGGGAAGTTTCAACCTACGACAACGCAATCGTCGTAGCACTCGCACGGACAAAGCTGCCGAAGTTACTGTTCTCGCTTCCATTGCTACGAATCCACATGTGAGCACACGACAGCTTGAACACGAGATTGGCACTCCGAAAACCAGTGTACATCGTATTCTTACACGTCACCGGTATCATCCTTACCATGTACACTTACATCAAGAATCGCATGGGAATGGTTTCCAGAATCGTGTACAGTTCTGTCAGTGGGCACAGCAGCAAATCCTCGCCAACCCGATCTTCTTCTCCAATGTTATATTTACCGATGAGTGTTCCTTCTCAAACAAAGGACAGATAAATACAAGGAACAAGCATTATTGGTCTAGCGACAACCCACGATGGCTTCGACAGGTGGAACATCAGCGTCAATGGAGAGTTAACGTCTGATGTGGGATGCTTGGTACTATAATTATTGTGCCTTATTTCATCAATTGTAGTCTAAACGGCACAGCGTATGACAACTTCCTCAGACAAATTCTTCCTCCTCTCCTGGATGAAGTGCCACTAAGAAACAGACTGCTTAAGTGGTATCAATACGATGGATGTCCAGCATATAATGCCTTGTGTGCACGTCTTGTTCTGAACTGAAGGTATCCATCCAGATGGATTGGTCGAGGAGGAACAGTTACTTGGCCTACTAGGTCTCCCGATTTCAATCCTCTGGATTTTCTTCTTTGAGGATGCATTAAGGAAGTTGTCTATCGCGACATTCCAGCATCTCCAGAGGACATGCAGGAACGATCGAGCTTGCCTGTAATTTTCTTCAGCAGGCAACACAACACTGGAAGCAGTAAATAATTCTTTCATTCAACAAGTGCGCGGGTGTATCGGTCTCCAGGGTCACCACTTTGAGCACCTATAAAGTTAAGTTAATGGTACAGGAGAGTCAAAGTCAATTTTGTGTTATGTTTTTACTTGGTTTTTAATTTTTTTATGACAACTCCAGCAAGTGGGCGAGTTTGTGATCCTGGACTCAATGTCAATGTTATGTTATGTAATTAATAACTTTGTGTTTCAGTGAATGGTGCACTGTGATATATTTTTGAATAGGTCTTTAGGAGAGGAAATGAATTACCGAATAAAAAATGCAGGGTGCCATTTAAAAATGTCATACTGTTGTTCATATCTTTGCAAAAAAAAACAAAGCTACAACGAAGGCTATCATGCTGATTGATGTCCCCCTGACGACTAAAGGACATTTGCTTCAAACATTTTGTAATTTGCATCTGGACAAACAGTTATTTAGGGTAGTCAAGATAAATGGGACACCCTGTATAGGCCTAAATGCGTCCATTACAGCAAGCGATAAGGAATGCTTGTGTGTATATTGTATGCCTGTAGCATTGCTCAACCTGTACTTGCACCACGGATCTTCCCCTTTTGGACACAAACCATCTGTGGGGTTTCATATGTTGACACTCTGTGAAACCATGTTGCCCAAACAGCTCATCTCATGTTCTCCAAATCTCGTACATTTTTCGTTATTGCTAGTCCATAATAATGAGTCAAAGAATCAATCCCACTTTTTGTAAGACGACCTGGAACACCTGTATGTTTTCTGTCTAACAGTTTTTTTCCACTGAAGTCTTTACATAATTTTCTCTGACGAGCTCCCATTCTTTTTTGGACATGCCCAATCCATTCAAGCTTTTCTATCAGTGTGTCCCAATATGGTCTGTCATTAACAACAGTACCCCGCCCTTTACACTCTCCATCCCCAAGGTAGCATACATACCTCACACCACGACTGACCATTGATCTAAATATGTTTAGAACTCCTTTCATTTCCATGTTTGCCCTTGGGCCATAAAAAGTTCTTTTCACAAACGCGGGTGCCATTAAATTTACTTGAACAACATAGGCAGTGCTTTGTTAGGCATTCATAATCTAGTATGTTACCAGTTACAATAAATGTGGCAGTTACAACCCCTTTCAGAGACATTCCTGTACTTTGGTTCTGGTAGTCAGTGTCTTCTAGAATACACCTGTGTTAACGATCCGTAACTAACAATGGAAAAAACGGAAAAACAAAATAACGCATCACGTATTCTGATGCACTTCAAACTGACAGATAGGTGTGGCCCCAGTGCAACATTACGTTCAACCTCTCTTCTGCGAAGATCCATCAAATGCTGCTACAATGTCTGTATTCTCAGACAAGGCTATTGCTTCTTCTGTTTCTCTTTTCATTGAATGTTCACTTACACCACATAAAGCATTATGTATTAATTTATTGTACCTGTCAAACCTCAGTGGAGGAGGAGTCAAATCCATCACTGCACAAAAAGTCTGGGCAGCTCTCCTTCCCCTTCCAATACATGGCATTGCATAAGAAAGCTGAATATTTACACTGTAATGTCGACTATCAGTTACTGCCAATGTCATAGTATCACTGTGCATCTTACATGAGTTACAGACAATCACAAACCGACTTGAATGGCCCTTCCTTGCTGAAATGTCCTCAGAACGTCAATACTATCTTCACAATTGCAGTACTTACATTTCACAGCACTCTTCAAATGTCTTCACAGGGTATTTAGGTTCACAATAACAATTCCGTCGTTATTGATGCTCACAATACTACTAGGCTTGTTCTTATTACATTCAGAAAGCGAAAGTTTACGCCTAGAAGCACTGCCTGTAGACATAGTTTCCTCAGGCGACTTTTGAAGCAACTGATGTGTACTGTTCAGTTGTGTTTGGAAATGGTTGCCGTGAAACTTTCGTTTGGGGCTAAATTTCTTTACTCTCGGCATTTGTAGCGCAGGAAACACACATAAACACACAATACCTACAAAACCATACATGTATGAAATTCCGAAAGCATATATTCTCAGATTTTTGTTTAAATTCGAACCATAGCCTTCTAGACACGCCTGTACTTTGGTTCTGGTAGTCAGTGCCTTCTAGAATACACTTGTGTTAACGATCCATTACTAACAATGGAAAAAACGGAAAAACAAAATAACGCATCACGTATTCTGATGCACTTCAAACTGACAGATAGGTGTGGCCCCAGTGCAACATTACGTTCAACCTTAATTTTAGAATGAACAGAAAATGATAATGCCCATTAACTATCCTTTTTGGAGTCTGCATGAAATGCTCTTTTCTATAGACAAAGATTTTTTTTTTCAAATTTTTGATAATTTTCACGAGCATGTCCGTTTAAACTGTTCAGAAGAAGACAGTTAACAGAGTAATATACCATTATCACTAGAAGCTAAGGTTTATATAATATGTGCAAAGTATTAACATTGTAAATAACAAGCATGTAACATCTAATAATCATGCAGTTAGCTAGGCTATCACCAATACATCACTTATGCGTTGGTGGAAGTCCATGTAGGGGCTCCTTTTGTCACTGCTCACTAGCCGACTGACGTTAGCATATCTTTATAAGAAATCAAAGAGTAATAATAGTCATATTTTGGGCGTCCTCGTACTTAATCACAGACATTATCCTCTGTTTTCAGCAGACTTGTCAGAAAGAACAGATACCACACATATAAATACATGTGCCTTGATGGCAAATAATGATACCTTCTGTTTTTGTTAGTCCTCTAGCAGGAATCAGGTGACACTGCAAACAATGAAGATATTGGATGGGGGATTCCACGTATGTAGTGTGTAGTATATGAGAATTTGGGTCAGATGGGAAGCATGCTCAGATTGTTAAGGCCACAAATCGTGGTAAGTGGGGAATCTGGTTTCAAGTCACAGACCAGCACAAATTTTCACTTGTTACCGTTACATTTATTTCAGTCCCCAACTGCAGCTGAGATCAGAATATCTGTTTCATCATATATATATGGCTGAAGTATCATTAATGGAGTCTGTACTTCCAAACATGTCTGAAAGAACAGACACCACACATATAAATATATACACCTTAACACAAAGTAGTGATACCTTCAGTGTGGATAGTGGACATCATGTGAGGCTGAAAACAATGAGGATAATGGACAGGTGACACTGTACTCTCTTTATTCTTATTTGGACACTCCTTTTAATCCAGAGGTGAACTGCTTTAAGAATTTGCAAAGGTGAGGTGTACACCTGCCTTGGGATGGTGTAGCTACGCCAGCTGGACTAGGAACTGAGCCATTGGGTCAGATAGGAAGTGTGCTCAGATAGCCAAAGTGGTCAAGGTCACCACCCACAATAAGCGGGAAATTCAGGCTCGGGTCCTGGTCCAGCACAAATTTTCACTTGTCACCACTTGATTTATTTCAGTGCCAGATTGCAGCTGATATCAGAATTATTCTTTCATCATGTATACATGGTTGCAGGCTCATGAGTGTAGTCTGTTCTTTTGGACACTACACGTATAAATATAAACCATCTTAGCTATCAGTTGGTCTACTTCTTCCTGGTAAAGTATAACCTAATCCATAATGAAGGCGGGAGCAGCTCTGGTAGCAGGCAGCGGGGCCAATACTACTAGATCAAATGAAAAAGCTGGCAGCCAGAAATATGGTGGAGTTAGAACAGTTGTCAGTTATTGGCGTGCTTGGGGTGGCCTTTCCTTTCAACATATGCAGGGAAACTAAAGAAGATATCAAGACATTTCTGTGAAACCTTCAGGACATAAGTCACCACAGAATAAAAAAAGGAGAATAAGTGGCTTATATGAAGTTGTCCTACCAAGATTGAACAAATACAAAAGTCTTTCGGACAGAGCATAGTAATTTTTCATGTCATGGCTACATAGCAGTGCTAAGTGATGGGGCTGCCAGGCAGTGGTGCACCCTCACATGCAGTTTGGTTGCTGACAGCTCATTCCATGGCTCAGTGCCTAGTCCAGCTGGCATAGGTAAACCATCCCAAGGTAGATGTACATCTCACCTTTGTAAGTTCTAAAAGTAGTTCACCTCTGGATAAAAAGGAGTGTCCAAATAAGAGTAATGAGAGTGCAGTGTTGTCTATCTTATGGATATTTCTTTGTATATTGCACATAAGAGTGGTCCAACCTAAATAAAGTTATCAAATGAGCACTGAGTCAGTATTAACTGCACATTGCATAGAATGTTAAAGTTCATATTCAGTGTGCTAGCTGCTAAAAATTCTAACCGGTACACACAGTCTACCTGTTGGCATAAGGATTGATGCAGCAGAACCATGGATGGGAAAATTAACGTTTAATGGTGCAGTTATATCTAATGCAGTTGCACCAGGATCTAGATTTTATATCTGGATGTATACTCTCATTTAGCAGGTTATGACTAAGGTGAATTTGACAGTTCAGACCGGAACAATGCTCTATAGCCGATATATTAGGAGCTAGATAAACTCGCAACTTAAGTTTCCAGTTATGGACGAAGGAAGAAAATAGTGACAGTGATTGGTTGAGCTTGCTGCTGAACTGAATCGTGGATATTGCAGTGTGAGAGAGTCTGGCTAACGCAGGAAATTGTGGTGGACTGACAATCAATAGAATGCCACTAAGTAGAGAAACCATGAAAGCATATGAAACATACTGAGATCTTGTGGATGTGTTTTTCACATCTATCTTGTAATTAAGATGTACAGTTCTTCACACGATATTTTCTTTGTATAGGTATGAAGGTATAAGTATTGTCTTGTAAAACACACTGTGGAACAAAAGAGGCACTGCTCAGGTATCAGATGACTATATTAATAACATTTTGAGAAAAGACAATATAAAGAAGGCATTCATATCATAACATGCAGAGAACAAAATTCTTGGAATAACTCTCCTGGAAAACATATGAAACCGTACTAGCCAAAAGAGCCAAAAAACACTGTAGAAATTCTAGTCATACAGTTTACTTTCCAGTGCTGTTTGATGGTGGCACCATTAAAATGTTTGGGACTAAAGACCAGCAAGCTGAAACTGTCCAGAGGTGCACATAACTGTGCATAGATTAAGTAATTGTAATGGTAAGGCCAAATGGGTAAGGTGCTTTCAGTGGCATAAAGTGTATCATTCCCATTAACAGAAGAGTAGTAACAGAGACAGCTTTGATCATGACCATAGGCCCAGATATGGCCTGCACCAATTTGTCAAATGTCACAACTATTTGGCATGCGCACCAGATCTGTAATTATATGTGCAATGAATGAAGTGTTATTAGAAGAGGACAAGGTCATGTCGGCATTCTTTATGCACTCAGAGGTCACTTCCACAGTGGTCCTAATGCTACTAGGTGAAAACATGCTGATAGCTTCAATCACAACTGTAGTGCTAAATACTGTTTGCATGTACAGGGTGTTTCAAAAATGACCGGTATATTTGAACCGGCAATAAAAACTAAACGAGCAGCGATAGAAATACACCGTTTGTTGCAATATGCTTGGGACAACAGTACATTTTCAGGCAGACAAACTTTCGAAATTACAGTAGTTACAATTTTCAACAACAGATGGCGCTGCAAGTGATGTGAAAGATATAGAAGACAACGCAGTCTGTGGGTGCGCCATTCTGTACGTCGTCTTTCTGCTGTAAGCGTGTGCTGTTCACAACGTGCAAGTGTGCTGTAAACAACATGGTTTATTCCTTAGAACAGAGGATTTTTCTGGTGTTGGAATTCCACCGCCTAGAACACAGTGTTGTTGCAACAAGACGAAGTTTTCAACGAAGGTTTAATGTAACCAAAGGACCGAAAAGCGATACAATAAAGGATCTGTTTGAAAAATTTCAACGGACTGGGAACGTGACAGATGAACGTGCTGGAAAGGTAGGGCGACCGCGTACGGCAACCACAGAGGGCAACGCGCAGCTAGTGCAGCAGGTGATCCAACAGCGGCCTCGGGTTTCCGTTCGCCGTGTTGCAGCTGCGGTCCAAATGACGCCAACATCCACGTATCGTCTCATGCGCCAGAGTTTACACCTCTATCCATACAAAATTCAAACGCGGCAACCCCTCAGCACCGCTACCATTGCTGCACGAGAGACATTCGCTAACGATATAGTGCACAGGATTGATGACGGCGATATGCATGTGGGCAGCATCTGGTTTACTGACGAAGCTTATTTTTACCTGGACGGCTTCGTCAATAAACAGAACTGGCGCATATGGGGAACCGAAAAGCCCCATGTTGCAGTCCCATCGTCCCTGCATCCTCAAAAAGTACTGGTCTGGGCCGCCATTTCTTCCAAAGGAATCATTGGCCCATTTTTCAGATCCGAAACGATTACTGCATCACGCTATCTGGACATTCTTCGTGAATTTGTGGCGGTACAAACTGCCTTAGACGACACTGCGAACACCTCATGGTTTATGCAAGATGGTGCCCGGCCACATCGCACGGCCGACGTCTTTAATTTCCTGAATGAATATTTCGATGATCGTGTGATTGCTTTGGGCTATCCGAAACATACAGGAGGCGGCGTGGATTGGCCTCCCTATTCGCCAGACATGAACCCCTATGACTTCTTTCTGTGGGGACACTTGAAAGACCAGGTGTACCGCCAGAATCCAGAAACAATTGAACAGCTGAAGCAGTACATCTCATCTGCATGTGAAGCCATTCCGCCAGACACGTTGTCAAAGGTTTCGGGTAATTTCATTCAGAGACTACGCCATATTATTCCTACGCATGGTGGATATGTGGAAAATATCGTACTATAGAGTTTCCCAGACCGCAGCGCCATCTGTTGTTGAAAATTGTAACTACTGTAATTTCGAAAGTTTGTCTGCCTGAAAATGTACTGTTGTCCCAAGCATATTGCAACAAACGGTGTATTTCTATCGCTGCTCGTTTAGTTTTTATTGCTGTTTCAAATATACCGGTCATTTTTGAAACACACTGTATGTGGGTAAAACTGTGTTAATAGAGATGTCTGTGTATCGTTCTAGGACTTACAGGCAACGTGAAGATGTCTGGCAGGAGACACAGCAGGCAGGCTCACTCTATTGAAGGTAGTAACCTGGCAGAAGGGGGTGATAAGACACCAAAATACTTGGCCTGGGCTAGGATTCCAACACACTTGCATGGCAGAGAGAAAGGTTAGACCCATTGTGGGCCCAGGTACAGCTACCTCTTTTTCTCACCCCCACAAACATGGGTGCTACACATGTTTGCTAACTCCTATAGGAGAGTGGGGCTTGGAATGCATCTGGATTGGTTGTATCAGTGGCTCTCTTAAAACTGGCTACAGTTAACGTCACAGAAATAGCTCACTTCACTGTAGCACAATCAAGATTAGAGCCATGACTTCAAAATGTCAGCAAAGGACAGTAGTCATTCCAGGAGATCTGGTTTTCTCATCCACATGTCTCACGAAACATATATTGACATAAGCAATATACTCTTGGTTACAAAAGATTGGATAGGTTAAATAAAAGGCTAAGAAACATACCTGATATTTAAAAACCATAGGTTACTTAGGTGTAATATCAAGATCTGTAGCAGGTAGCAAACAGTGTTCATTTATTTATATAGTACCAGTGTAATGTACAGTGGGCCACATGTCAGCTCAAGCCCCAAGTAAAAAGTTATCTGGTTCTGACGTTTGCCTGCTTTATTTTCTCATTGATTGTCCTCGGTGTCGACGTACTGCGTTACTATACTGACTGAAAAATGGGGAGGGGGGGGGGGGGAGATCAACACTGACGGCTTTAAATGATGAAGCCGACAGGTGCACATTTGCGTTTCACAATTCTTTACTTTCACTGTCCACAACCCACCCAATAATACACAGTTATATGGCCATTGCAGTATTGTTTAACTTTCGATAAGCCTCAATAATTGTTTGCAGGCATACGAGGTGTGGCTAGAAAAAAACCGGACTAGTACTGGTGAAACAATAAAACGAATGCAATAAGGCTGAAAGTCGCGTGGCCTGTCACGTGACTCTCGCTCCGCCTACTGCTCGAGTTTCATCTGCCTCCTGCACTCAGTCTGCCCGTGGCGTCTGTTTTAAGTAGTTGACGTTTTGTCTGTGCGTCGGAAAATGTTGAGTGTACAGAAAGAACAGCGTGTTAACATCAAATTTTGTTTCAAACTAGGAAAATCTGCAAGTGAAACGTTTGTAATGTTACAACAAGTGAACGGCGATGATTGTTTATCGCGAACACAAGTGTTTGAGTGGTTTAAACGATTTAAAGATGCCCGCGAAGACACCAGTGATGACACTCGCACTGGCAGACCATTGTCAGCAAAAACTGATGCAGACATTGAAAAAATCGGTAAACTTGTTCGACACTTTCCTTGTCAACTCCTGTTAACTCAGACACTGCTCTGATTGTTAAACGGCGATCTTGTCGAACAAGTTTACCGATTTTTTCAATGTTTGCATCAGTTTTTGCTGACAATGGTCTGCCAGTGCGAGTGTCATCACTGGTGTCTTCGCGGCCATCTTTAAATCGTTTAAACCACTCAAACACTTGTGTCCGCGATAAACAATCATCGCCGTACACTTGTTGTAACATTACAAACGTTTCACTTGCAGATTTTCCTAGTTTGAAACAAAATTTGATGTTAACACGCTGTTCTTTCTGCACACTCAACATTTCCCGATGCACAGACAAAACGTCAACTGCTTAAAACAGACGCCACGGGCAGACTGAGTGCAGGAGGCAGATGAAACTCGAGCAGTAGGCGGAGCGAGAGTCACGTGACAGGCCACGCGACTTTCAGCCTTATTGCATTCGTTTTATTGTTTCACCAGTACTTGTCCGGTTTTTTTCTAGCCACACCTCGTACATCAGCATACTGCTACAATAGTCCCCATTACACATCTATGATCAGTAAAAACATTATCACACAGTTCACAGTTCTTATAGAATAATACAGTGTGTATTAAACAGACACTGTCATTGTTTTAACACATGGCCTATTCACTATTAAGTCGATGCATTGTTGTCGATCTAACCAATACGGGTTCCTCGTCTGAAACGCGGATGCAGTCTGATTGTATCGAGACCAAAAATGGGGCCTTTATATATCATCAGAATAATAGGTATTGAAACTATACATTGTTTTATGTTTAATTTACAGAAATTACAATCAAAACGTCACTCATTAAATTAACTGAATACATCGAAAAATTGGTTCTTTTTAACAGTTTCTTCTACCAAGAGCGTTAAGCTGAATTATTTGTTCAAATTATGAAATTAACGGATACAGTTACTCAAACAATGCTTTTGACAAAACTGATAATTTCTTTGGAATCAATTAAGGGCTGGTTTTGCTAATATGTTTTCGAATAGAGCTAAATAAATACTTAAAGAATGCTATTGTTTTGTCTTCCCAATGTTTATAATTAGTTCAGAATTTATAGTTGTTTATAAGTCAACAATAGAATTTTAAGTTACTAAAAAATTACTTATTTCACCCTATAACAAAAGATATTAACTAGGAATAGTCGAAATAAATTAGAAAATCAATTACATACATAAAACTAAGCACAAAATTAGATCTGGTGTTATATTCTCTAATACCGAGGACCAGTCTTTCTCTTTTATGGAAATGCATCTTATACTCACGTATGTTAATAGTAATTAGTCAGATATGGAAAATTGAATTTTAAGGAGGCAGATGGTAAAACAAGAGGGGAAGTAAAAATATCCCAGCTTGCTTCATCACATGGTGACAACTCCAAAGGAAAAAGGGCAAAATGTTTAAGCACTTTTTTTAATTTGTTTGTCTTAATCAAATGCAATAACGAGTGATCAAAGTGTATACATCACAACAACACTTAATGACACGTTAGGTGCATGTTCTAAACCCAGACTAGTCACTGCATAATGCCCTTCAGAGTGGCTGACAGTTCTATCCATGATTAACCAGTGTAGTGGAGAGGGTGTCATCAACATGGTTGATAACACTTTGTTCATCTTGTGCAACAAACTTATGAATGTAGCTGCACAGGTATTCTGTATGATTTACATTGCAACTTCCAGACTTAAAGTCGCCAGGTTGTTAATCTCGGGGAAGATGGCAGAGTTCAATAGGAAAATTAGGGAATTTATTATCAATTTTCTTTTCTTTTGTTTTTCACTCCCTATTGTGAGCTAGTGATAGCAGGCTGCTTTGCAACTGACTCTGGTATTGCTGGGCTGATCTCAGTCCTCTCAGGCTTACACATTGTTCTAGTATAACGCGAGGACCAAGGACTGTCAGTACTATGAATGACAGGTATAGTCTGTAATATTAACAAGGTAGTAAAAGACAAATTGCTACTTGCCGTAAAGAAGGTATGTCAAGTTACAAAAAAAAAATGGCTCTGATCACTATAGGACTCAACATCTGTGGTCATAAGTCCCATAGAACTTAGAACTACTTAAACCTAACTAACCTAAGGACATCACACACATCCATGCCCGAGACAGGATTCGAACCTGCGACCGTAGCGGTCGCGCGGTTCCTGACTGAGCGTCTAGAACCGCTAGACCACCGCGGCCGGCTCAAGTTGCAGACAGGCACAATTTAAAGACATTCACATATAGCTTTTGGCCACAGCCTTCGTCAGTAAAAGACACACACACACACAAGCAAGCATACCCCACGCACACATGACTGCAAACTTCAGCATCTCAGGCTGGAATGGCGGTCGTGTGTGTGAGGGATGTGCTTGCGTGTGTGTGTGTGTCTTTTAGTGACGAAGGCTTTGGCCGAAAGGTTTATGTGAGTGTTTTTTAATTGTGCCTGTCTGCTACTTGACCTGTCTTCTATACGGTAAGCAGATAATGTGTCTTTTCCCACATTGTTGATATTCCTACCTGGAGTTTCCATTGTTTGACGTGTAGTCTATAAGACATGCAACAGAGGTTGGAATGACGTACATGGAAGACGTCAGTTACTAACCATGTGGCCTGCTTCACTACAGACCACATGGCAGTGGAGTGTCTGGTGGGGTGGCTCCACCTAAACAGCGATGGCATTACTGATGGTGGTGTGTGATGCACTGCAACACATGATCTCATGTGTGAAACAGATCCTGTTGCTCAAGAAAATTATAGCTAACACTAATGGAATTCAACAGAAAAGAATAAGATCGTCAGGGTCTGTACTGCACACTCAGCCTGTTAACAGTGGGCTGTACAAAACTTCACATGGAGTGAAAAGGGCAAAGGCTGGTTTGGTTTCAGTGTCAAGTTGGCATAAGGCCAGCGACAGTATGCTCACAAAATAATAATTTCCAGCCACATACAATTCCAATACTACTTCATAATGCTACTTCACAGCAGACTTCTCACCTTTCAGAAATTTACACAAAGAAATGCATTTGAGATGCGCATGAGGGGGGGGGGGGGGACTCTGGGCAACATAAAAGTTAAAGGGTGAAGCCTTCATTCGAGTAAGTACCGATACACCCAAACATTAGTTAATATAAACACACTAACAATAACAGTGATCGTCTTTCCATGCAGTATTACCAGAAGGAAGAGGCAGATGTATTAGTTAGTGTAGGAGTTAGCGAATTATTACATCATGAGGGCCACATATTTAACTTTGAGTCTCAGTGGGTGCTGGATAACACGTTTTCAGAAACACTAAAATAATACATATCACGAAGCTCATTGTTGTTTAGAGCACAAGGCTGTCAGCAGAGTCCTCAGTCACGCTGTGTTATTCTTTACCATACTTAGTGACATATGGAAAATTTGCCTTTGTAAACAAAACTTTCTCGAACTGTAGCTCCAACCTAGTCTCTGGCTAAAGTGTAATATCTCGTAAATGTTCATTACTCAGATTACTTCGGGGGGAAAGGAATCATGTTAATGATGTAACATTTATATCGACTGTTGTCTGAGAAGAATTCACAAATAAAGGCAGCACAGTATAATTGGCACATATTCAACCCCACAAATGGTAGTAACTAGCCATACTAATGGCCTACAGGTTGATGCATGAAGACACGCTTGGTGAGGTGCTATCAATTCCAGTAGAAGACTGGGAATACTTATGATCTTTTCATAAAACTGACTGTCACCGTTGTTACAATATAATATTTCACATTAGGGAGGACATTTCAAAACCGCAGACAGTTCATGGTAAAGGTATAATCTTTACTTTTACTTCCTCTAAATATACAAATACAACAACTGATCGAAGTTTTAGAAAGCATTTTTTCACTGGAAAGTGAACAGTGATCGGTGTGAATATTTTAAAAATTTTAGTAAAACAGTCTTGAACACTGCAGATGTTTATTTTGGTTGGAAACTGGCTTTGGTCTATAACTCAGACCATCTTCGGACCACAGGCACCATGATGGTGGCAACTTGAGCAGTTAACGTCCGCGCTCTTATGATCTTGCTCTATCTACCACCAACAATTTCCATCATGGGTCCTGCAAACTGAAGATGGTCTCAGTTACAGACCAAATCTGGATGGCAACCAAAATAAACATATGTTGTGATCAAGACTGTTTTACTAACATTTTTAGTCCAAAAAACATTGCATAAAACCTGCAACCGAAATTACACATAATCTTGAGGTGTCCATATCCCACACGTAAGTGGCACAGTGCAGCACAACATAGCAATGTAAGACATTTGACGACATCACATTGATCCATCCCTGAAAAAGAAAAGCAAGCGGCTGGTCCAGGCAGCTGAGAAGCATATCAGCAAGTACCGATAGTGGGAGTATGGAGACCCATAAACATAATAAACATAACACAACATCATCCACTGCAACTGATCAAGGGGTTTGTGAGATCGTATTCCCTAAGTGAAGACCTCCGCTGAAACAACACCAAGGGAGGGATGACATGTGATATGAAAGATCACAACAAAAAAATATAAAAGTAACGAGCTAGGAATATTCAGTGAGCGCCATCTACATCTTGCTAGCTAACATCCCAAAGATGATCGAGTTCACATGCGGTTCCTCTTCCTCGAAATATCTTGGCTCAAACTTGTCTAGGGGTTGAACTACACGTGTAGCATTACACGCCCTAAATTAGACACTTGTGATGCTTTGGTTAAATTGTCTGGCTGATGGCAAGTTTACGAAACACAAAGTTAATATTACGTATAGCAACAGTAATAAGAATATCGGTAACTAAATCAATGACCCATAAATGATGTAGGCCACACAGTTGCGATTTGGTTAGAGTAATGTTTATTCAGAAAGGAAACTAATAGCGAATGTGGTCGTATTTAGAGTTACTGTTACAGTCGAGCGCACATCCATTTGACACAGTTCGATCATATACAATCTTATCGCTAAACACAAGTCCAATACTCCGCCTCCTTAGCTACACGAAAAGTTAAGAGTTCACAACAGGCGCGCGGCTGCTCACCGCTCAGAGACTAGGTCCCACGATACCACACAACGCGAAATTTTCTAAGTCGTTTCACTTACTAGTTACCTAAAGACCGACCGTCCGCTTTCGTGTCTCCTCCAGCACTCCCTCGGCCCGTCCCCAGCCGCGTTTCCCGCGCGCCGAATATCCTCGCTCAATTGACTAGGTCAGTTCCCTTTCCTGAAGCTGTCCATCTTATTGACTACAACTTATTCTACATTGTTTTACATTTTAACATATTTAAATAATCAAAGCTTGACCACTTTCAAGTTCTAAATAAAGAAACAAGGATATCCATTACATAATAAACATTAAATTCTTCTACATAAAACCAATACAATTTCCTTCTTAACTTTGAATGTCACGGCCAGTAGCCTTGCACCAATGTGCTTTCTGATAAATAAATAAAGAACAAAATTAACTATTATGCACTAAACTTTACAACAAATATTCTATTACCTAATGATTCAATAAGGTGTCATGCTGTCACCGTTCAATGTTTTTTGTGTGGAGGAAATGATGATCTGATGCTTAACTGAAAATACTGATAGTTTAAATTTAGTATATGTTTTAAACAAATGAAGGAACAATGATGTTATTTACAACATTGTCATTTTGATGATGCGCTTCTATATGAAATGTCGATCGTTACGATCGACCAAAGCGTTCAGATTTTAGCATTCAGGTCTTTGTTAAAAAACTTGTTAATTTCACGTTAACAGTAAATCCTTAACTATTATAGATATGATCAAAATTCAAGTTTTATTAGGATCACCATGAAAATTTATGAATGATGGTAGATTAAAATAACTGTCGCTTAATTCCCTGCGCTACTACAGAATCAAATAGTTTTCATAAATATTTCCCTTTATGGGCGATCTTAGATCCGCCATATTTAACACTGCTACCCCTCCTTGGCCACAAAAGCCTTCTACTGGGTTTCCCTAGGATGTAGGTTCTCGTCTGTCTCACTGGCACACTACAGTGCTTAGGTCTCAATAGACAATAGACGTCTGTGAGTTACCCCATCTCGTACTGAATCTGCGCCCATTGTGGCATCCGGTACTTTACGACGGGATTCATTTCACAATTCCTGAAGAGTGACTCTTTCTGCCATATACTTAAATGAGAGCGAAATATTTGTTAACTCAAAATCTCTCCAGTTGAGAATTCCTAGAGAATAATGGCTCTGAACATAGACTGCTGCTAACTGTGTGATCACAGTGCATAAGGATGCTCTGAATGTAGACGATATCTTGGTCATTACAGGGGTGCTGATCTTTTCCCCTTCAGCACTGCTTTACCAATGTGCACTTTGTCTCTTGGTGGCTCTACTATGCCAGCACGCAGGGTTAGCACTGTGTTCCCCTGATAAGCTCTTCAACTGTCAAAAAGAACTACCATGGAGTGGTCATGTGGTTGTATCTCCGATTTGACAGCAGATGTTAAAATCATAATTTGATAAGAATTTTCAGAAAGAGGAATAAATTTCTTTGTCTTTCCAGTCTTCAATATTATGTTTCGAATCAGTACCCAGTCATTCTGTTGATAAAGAGGATAATACTGTTCTTTTATTTACTCCCTGTACATACTTGGTTCTGAGTTTAGTATTACACTGAATCGCCAAACAACTGGTATAGGCATGCATATTCAAACACAGAGATATGTAAAAAGGCAGAATACGGCAACACCCATATAAGACAACAATTGTCTGGTGTAGTTGTTACATTGGTTACTGCTGCTAGAATGGCAAGTTATTAAGATTTAAATTAGTTTGAACATGGTGTTATAGTCGGTGATGGGAGACAGAATCTCTGAGGTAGCGATGAAATGGGGATTTTCCCGTACGACCATTTCAGGAATATACCATGAATATCAGGAATCTGGTAAAACATCAAATCTCTGACATTGCTGCGGCCGGAAATAGATCCTGCAAGAATGGTACCAACGACAACCGAAAGGAGCATTCAATGTGATAAAAGTGCAACCCTTCCGCAAATTGCTACAGATTTCAAAGCTAGACCATCAATAAGTGTCAGCATGCAAACCATTCAACGAAGCACCATCAATATAGGCTTTCAGAGCTGAATGCCCTGCCCAGTCATGTATCCTTGACGACTGCACAACACAAAGCTTTACGCCTCGTCTGGGGCCGTCAACACCAACATTGGGCTGTTGATGTCTGGAAACATGTTGTCTGGTCAGACAGGTCTCGTTTCAGATTTTATCGAGCAGATGGACATGTATGGGTATGGAGACAACCTCATGGATCAGTGGACCCTGCATGTCAGCAGGGGACTGTTCAGCTGGTGGAGGCTCATAATGCTGTGGGGCATGTGCAGTTGGCGTGATATGGGACCCCTGATATGTCTAGATATGACTCTGACAGGTGACACATACATAAGCATCCTGTCTGATCATCTGCATCCATTCATGTCCTTTTTGCATTTCGACAGACTTGGGCAATTCCAGCAGGACAATGCGACACTTCACAAGTCCAGAATTTCTGTAGAGTGGCTCCAGGAACACTCTTCTAAGTTCAAACACTTCAGCTGGCCACCAAAGTCCCCAGACATGAACAATATTGAGCATATCTGAGATGCCTTGCAACGTGCTGTTCAGAAAAGATCTCCATCCTTTCGTACTCTTACATATTTAATGGCAGCTCTGCAAGATTCATGGTATCAGTACCCTCCAGCACTATTTCAGGCGTTAGTCGAGTCCATGCCATGTCGTGTTGCGGCGCTCCTGTATGCTCGTGTGACCCTACATGATATTGGGCAGGTGTACTAGTTTCTTTAGCCATTCAGCGTATTTCACTGAACTCATTTCCACATCAATTTGGCTCCATGTGCCAAGTTTCTTACATACTTGGAATCTACAGTTGGATGCAGCTTGTCTGCCTCAAAATGTAATCTCATAGGACAACCATAGATCAACTCATAGTGGATGTGCCCAGTTGCCTCATGAATTCTGCTACTGCAAGCAGATTGGGCATATAGAATATACTGGTCCCAATCAGAAAGTGATTTATTCACATAATACAATAACTTACAAATGATAATTTGATGGCCTATTCAAATAGCCATTCTGCTCTGGGTGGAAGGGCATAGCCCTCCACTTTTTGATTCTGAGTAGTCTACGCACTTGTACAAATAATGAAGACATAAGATTTGCTCCCTGATCCGTTAATATTACATCAGGACTGTCAGAAGATAGTATTATGTGGTTGACAAATGCCTTTACTGCAGTTTCTGCCATGAAATCAGCAAGTGCTACTAATCAATAACTGACAAGATATATTCGTTTTCCTGTTGTGTCTGGGGGAATGGTCCTGTTATGTCTGTAGCCACAATCCCAAAAGGTCTAGAGCCTTCAGATGTGATTTTCAACAGAATTCATGGACGTATCTGTTGTGTCTGCTGTGTGCTTGACAAGCACATGCATATATATTTATTGATGTCACAGAGCCAATCGGGCCACCAACAGTGAAGAGCAGCATGGGCATGTGTGGCATGTTTGCCACTGTAACAAGCTTGAACGCTATCATGACACTAGGAGATGATACGAGTCTGCAGCAACTCCTGTGTTAGTAACCCATCTCCAAGTTGAGTCTGGCTGTTTAAGACACTGTCTTCAGGCACAAAATCAGGCTGTGTGGTATATTGTTTGTAATCTGTATTTTTCCTGTGAGTGTCTTTTAATGCTGCTATAAGTACTTCATCTGCTTGTATCACTTGGGCCTTCTACTTAGGTCATCTGCATTTTGATGTGGTTTACCAGGTTATGGCGCACTTCACAGTCATACTGAGCTAATTTTGAAGCCCAACATGTCAGGTGGCTACTGGGGTCTTTTGTATTAAAAAGCCATAAGAGGGCAATGTGATTAGTTACCGTGTTAGTTTTCCTGTTGTGTAAGTAACATTTAAAATATTTAACACCAAACATCAAAGTGAGCAACTCTTTTTCTGTGGTGCTGTAGTTAACTTCAGCCTTATTGAGCTGGCGAGAAGCATAAGCAATAGGCTTTTCCTTGTCAGTGTACTCTTGACTCAGAATACAGCCTATGAGAAATCAGAGGCATTGCATGATAGTATAAATGGATTTTCAAGGTCAGAGTACCTGAGCAAAGGTGAACTTGTTAGTATCTTGCCTCATTGCAGTTTCACACTCAGTGGACTCTTCATAAGTTGCTCCTCATCACAGGTTTAGTCACAGTCGCATTGTCTTTTAGAAATTCAAGGCAGTCATTAGTCAGCCCCAGAAAACTCTGTAATTATTTTACATTTGTAGAGGCAGGAAAGTTGTTTACAGATTCCGTCAGCCACAGAACTGCCTTTACTCCAGCAAAACTAATAATGTATCCCAAATGCTGAAATTGAGACTCTACAAAGGAGCATTTTTTCAACTTCAAAATTAAGAGAGCGTTCTGCAACACTGCTAATACATTTATCAGACGCTCAGCATGCTCTTTCATAGTTTGAGAGAACACTATGATGTGATCTCAGTATACTGAACAGGTGATGAATTTCAGGCATCATAATAACAAATCAGCAAATCTCTGGATTAAGGCAGATGCATATCTGAGCCAAAAATGCATACTTAAGATCTCATATAAATCTGAGGTTGTAACAAAATCTGTCTCTGGCCAGTCCTGTGAGGCTATTGTAGTTTGGTGGTAGCCTGATAGTATATAAAGAGTAATGAAAAACTCCCAATTCTCCAAGTTGTTCAGTGTTTCACCAATTTGTGGCAAGGGGAAAGTATCAGCTGTAATAACCTTGCTTACTGCCTTCATGCCTATACGTAGGAGATAGGACTCCTCACCATTGATTGATATTTTATTTATACTAGCAAATGACTGAATTATTTCTGCATCAAGCTGTTGCTGGATTGTCTCTTTCATAACAGACTATAATTGATATGGAATTTGGTATCGTTTCTGCACTAGAGTCTGTTGTTTCCAGTAGATATTTCACTGTAAATGAGATCAGTGGAGGGGAAGTACTGCATTTCCTCAAACAACCATGAATGTACCATCAAAACTAGATACAACGGATTCCCCTCAGAGTCAGTAACATGTGACAGCTTACTTTGCAACTACCATTTGTGGGCTGGCATGACTCTGTGCGTTTCTTGGATGGGTAATGGCTTCTGTTGGCATTTTCTCGTAATTTTCCTTTCAGCACAGAGTTCTTCAGCCTCACGTATTTTCTGTATACTGGCCAGTATAGTTTCTGACGATATTACTACGTCTCACACATCAAAATTATCTACACTCAGTGAGATACACACTTTCATCCCTCCAGTTTCAGCTGTGCACAAACTTCTTGTTATATGCTCCTGGATTCTATGGAGAATATCATTTTAGATGAACAGGTCTTGGATTTGACGGTCAGCCAGAGAAACTTTCCATTACGAGCAATGATTGTTACAGGAGCATTGGTTTTCAATGCCATAGTACGCAGTTTATTCGGAACTCGAGAAATAGGCTTTTTTACCATGCATGGTGCAGCTGCCATTAAAACAATTATGTGCTTCACCGAATCCAACAGAATGCATCCTATAGTCAATTTCACGCTGGTAGTAGCCTCCATTTCAAACACATAAAAGTTTCCATTAAGGCTGCTGGTAAAATATCGACATATCTACATGCTTTCAAAAAATATCAGTATATATTGGGGATATTTCCCAAAATATATCGATATCAATATGGTAATATCGAGCGCCGATATTTTTATTTTGTGTTATATTTTTTCACAATTTCCTGTAAATATTTGAATTGTTATTTTGAAATTGCAGTACAGCATAATTTTACTTTCAATGTGCGAAGAAGTCTCACTGCTTTTAGAGCTTCCATCACATTTGATCTTTCTCTTTGACTGTGTTTTGTTTTCAAAGAATATTCTTAAGAATTTATTTTATTTCCTAGCGATTCATCAAGAACATTAACACATTTAATCACACGATGTAAGCATGAAAGTAGTTGTCAGGGAGTGACTGATGAAATCATAACCAAATTCCTTTTAACAAATGGGAATTTGATTCACTTTAATAGTTCCTAAAGAATTTTTTCAAAGAAACAGATTTAAAATTATAATCAGAAAGCACCCTCTAATAAAGTTACAGTTTATTCAGAGGCAGAAAGAAACAAGTTTTGACTGTGTGAGCTTTCGGGCAGAGGACCTTTTGACATGGCCGTAATTACGACCACTCACAACAGCCTCAGAAGGACTACACTGGTGCAAATCTGCAACACACCAGATAACTTTGAACTAAGAGTTTCAACAATTTATACAAGCACACAAACTATGCACCCCCCGTAGGAGGGATGAAAATGGTACAAAACACTAACAATTAAAATATTAACTTATCCACGGAAGGTGCAACTTTTAACTTCTAAGAAAAGTCTTATGGTGAAAGGGTAGCAACTTTATATACTGAAATGATCATTTAAATAAAAGCCCATGAAATGCAATCTTATATAAAATTCTACAAGGTTGGCCAAACAATAGTTAAGATGCTCTACAGTTCACAAATACCGCCTCTCAAGATCATAGGCAATAATATAAAAGTTTCCAAAGATCAAAACATGTTTCAGGTATTAGGCCATTACACTCCAACCAATAAATTCGTTAACACACCAAATCCGACAAACATGACAGAGGCAGCTACTAACATATGGAAGATTGATAGGGAAATTACCAAACAACCCAAACCGCAGATTGCTCTAACCCGCCCCTACTCCACAAGGGAAAAACAGACCACCCAATTTATAAACAACCACCTTCCCGCGGGTGGACAAACGGAGAAGAATGGTGGGACGACCCCAAAGCAAAATGGCTGGTGACCTCACCAAGAAAACAAGTAGAATTTAACAAGAGTAAATCAAACAAGATATCACCAATCACTTAACTTCTAGTAAACTACGATTTCTCGAGAAGACCTGGTGCAGCACCCCCAAATCGCTTTCCCAAACCGTCCGCTGCCAGCCGCTTCAACGGACGCAGGAAGTCGCGCCGATCTCCCGTCTCGCGGCATCGAAGCTCGCACCGGCCAGACTGATGTGGTGGGTTGCCTCTGTTGCTCTCAAGTCGACCTCGAAGTCACTACCCCTTGTTATACGCCACGGCCCACTGGACTCACATGGCGACCTCACATACGCCGACCATCAAGACAGACAAGTCATCTTGTGTCTCAGTGCGTGACTGACCAACCGATCGATCCAACCGCTAATGACCATTGCCTGAGCAAACTCGAGCAGGCTGGCGGCCTAACGCGCAGACTCAGATGCAGGAACTAAACCCCGACTAGGCGACCACTCGCTGAGTTCTCTTACTGGCGGAGTGGAAAGACTCTCATTTTGTCTGCTTTAAAGGTTGATCCGAACGACAGACATACTAACACTCTGAACGACAGACAAGACACTAACTGCCTAACAAATACGGACGAGATACAGACTAGCAAGCTGGGGACGACAGACTGACCCAGACTTACTGACGGGCGAGCTCATAGCGCCTCTTAAATTCACGTGAACAGGCAACCTTTCCCCTTTCCCACCAGAGGGAGTCACCAAATCTGCGATTGCCACAGTGGCGCCACCGCGAGAAATGGAGGGCGACTGCTTCACAATAAGCGCTGCGGCGCTCTCTTCGAAACAGCAATTTTTACCACGGCCCAAAGTGTAGATGGCACAAAGGACGAAGTCCAATTGGAAAGGGGGATGGTGGCGTGAATGGAATAACAAGATCTCCAATGTGAAGAAATACCACATCAGTTGCGTTAAAAAAACAATTTTTAATGGAACTAGTGTGCTATTCCTTCACATCGGCATGCTTCAGAAATAGTTACTGGAAATGATAAACAAGAATATAAATGACAACAAGATTGGTTTTTGCGGTGGACAGAGACATGTGAGAAGGAATGCTGATGAAGCTGGCGCTCGGCGCTTCCAATAGAAACGGCAATGTTTAGCTTCACCGTGCAATTTTGACATTACCCTGCTAGTTCGCTGTCACTGGCAGAAATGAAAAAAACAGGCAAGTCGACAAGAAGTGTTCCACACAAATCCAATATCTGACGAAACCGATCGTTGGAACTACTTACCTGGAGTGACCAGTGTCATCAAAGCGTTTATCGCCAAGTGCGAACGTGCATCGTTTTCCTTTCAGTTCTTGTTCTAAGGGGTGGGGGCATTGTCAGATTGCTAGCCTGTTGATGTACAGAATATATAACAATAAATTAGTACTTAAATATACAGCTCTAAAGCCGGCAGTGGATTTACAATGTGCAGCCGACATTTTATAGGTCGATATTTCTTCTGTCGGTATATCGATATATTGATACTCTTTTTCGATATGTTGAGAGCCAACAGTAATATTTTTTTGAATATGTATACAATGGATTCTCGATATTTTTAAAACTATCAACAGTCCTAGTTGCCACTGATCGTTAATTTAGTGAACATGCACCTGCAGACTTTATCACTTCAGTGCTCAAACTACTAATACGAAAGTGATTCGGTTTTAGTGGCTATCTGTCGCCAGGGGAGAAAGAGATAGTTCTTATTTGGTCAGCAAATTGTTTAAAATTTCTCCCCGTCTTTGTCTTGGGGTGGACTATTTGTCACTGTAGTGACTAAGATCCCACTTATCAGAATACTTCTCTGCTAAGCCTTTTGTCAGAATTTCAAACTTACCTGCGTTCTATAATGTGTCAACTGACTCCGCAGCGATGCATGCGTCTCCTGTCAACTTTACTCTTGCCATATTCAATAGAAAACAGTACCGCCATGAAAAAATATGACCCACGACATTTTGTTGTAGATTTTTCTGAGAATGAAGGAATAAAATTAGTTGCTGGAAATCTGTTTGCAACGATAGATTGTGGAACAGCCATGCTAGTTTCCAACCCTCTAGTTCCACTAGGAGGAACCTGAATATTAAGGTCTGGCCCTGATGTAGTTGCTTGTCTTCGCATGCCACTGTTCTGGTCTTACAGCTCTATGGCTTTGGCCATAAGTTCCTGTATTTGTTGCTGCATTGATACAACAAGGACTTCTCCATCACTCTCAGCAACATTGTCCTTCTTAGAACTTGCCTTTTGAGCCATCACTGCCGCGCGGGATTAGCTGAGCGGTCTAGGACGCTGCAGTCATGGACTGTGCTGCTGGTCCCGGCGGAGGTTTCGAATCCTCCCTCGGGCATGGGTGTGTGTGTTTGTCATTAGAATAATTTATGTTAAGTAGTGTGTAAGCTTAGGGACTGATGACCTTAGCAGTTAAGCCCCATAAGATTTCACACTGTAGCAAAAAGGAGTCCTAGCATGCAACAGTTAAACAACAGTAGACCAAAGCAAAACGGGAGGCAGATCGTGCAGGAAAAAATGCCCTACTATCTCTGGCTGCTGCAGAAGCAAGCACATTCTCCAGCAGATCGGCGACAGGATGCGAAAGCAGTGGCTACCGTCAGTCACGTGTATAGTGTTGTGTGGAGATGGTGGCGGCAGTGATGCATCACTATGGCGTGGATCCCATGACCCTTGGTCAGGTGGCAGTGTGATGATAGTGATGATGAGGTGGCGTCGACACCTAAACCTGGCCAGCAGCAGCCATGGCTAGCAGGAAGGAAGTGCAGGCCAGAAAATACCTTCTCACAGTGGGCACGTGTGTGTGTGTGAGTGTGTGTGTGTGTGTGCGTGCGTGCGTGTTTGTGTGTATGTGTATGTGTGTGTGTGTGTGTGTGTGTGTGTGTGTGTGTGTGTGTGTGTGTGTGTGTGTGCTAAGTGTGCAATGGTGGTGGAATGCAGCTGGTTATTTCGAGCCAGGTGCGGTCACAGGCTGTGCCTAAAGTTGTGGCATGTGTCTGACCATGCCAACAAGGAATAGTAGCGACAACTAGCCATAAAGAAACAACTGTTTATGCACTGAAGGATGGGACTTAGCCCACTGATGTGACACCAGACTGTGCAGGACAGACGAGTGGGCACCTGGAATATCCAAGATCTTCGAAATACTAGTTGTTTAGTTCTGGGCGCCTGGAACAGCTGGGTTCTTTGACATAATAGTTAGAAAAATTAAGAAAAATCCCAAAGGGTTTTATTCACGGTAAAGGATTACAAATTAGACACCTTAGAAAATTGCCACTATGGCCAAAGCGCAGATAAAACCATGGAATTGAAGGTGAGCACCATGTTAGCAGATCGGAGGCCAGCAATCTCGAGAGAGTAAAGCGTCGTCATCTCACCCATTTCTGTTGGTGTCCATTGCACTACATAATCCTTCCTTTCACCCTTATTGCAGTCCACCCAAGGTGTCACTCCTCAGCAATCCTGTCTATATGCAGAACAACGGGCCGGCAGCACATACTGATGCTACAGATGGACTGTGAAGAGTCTTCACATCATTTCCACTTGGAGCAAAGGAATGAAAGCATTCAATAAAAAGAATTGAAATTGTCTGTCCCTACCCCTCCAAGCAGGTGGCTCCCGTACAGGGTTTATGCTGTAGCATGAAAAAGATTGTAATTTAGTATTTCTAAACTTGTTGGTTAAATATTTCCGTGGAACAGCGTGATTGGCCTGTGTTTTCTGGGTATGGCCACTTCACTCGCTTGGCTGTGCTGGTTGTTGATGTGTAATGAACATATGAGCGTCCTCACACAGCATGCTTCTGCTGACACATGAGTTTGTTTGTATGCCCAAGCCTATGAGGATGTAAATCAGGATTGCTTTAAATAAACGCTGTAATGGTTGTGAACATGAATTACCTTTGAGATTGGACGTGGTGAGTTGATGATGGTCAAGAATGTCTGTAAGGTGACAAAGACGCCATAGTCAGCACCTCACTGAGTTTGAACGAGGTCATGTAATAGGGCGACATGAAACTGGATGTTCCTTCCACTGTACTGCAGAAAGACTTGTCAGGAATGTATCCACTGTACATGTTTCTGGCAGCGGTGACCACGTGAATTTGTGGTGCTAGAAAACTGAGCTCTAAATGGCCATACGGTACTACAAAGAGGGAAGACCATGGTTTTTGGGGTATGCCTCTGGTACATCACATTGCATCTGCAGCAGCAAATTGAGCAGCAGTTGGCATCACAGTGACACAACGAGGTGTTACGAATTGGTTACTTCAAGGGTGTCTCCAAGATAATGCCCTGTAGCACACATTCCACTTCTCCCAAACCATCGGCATTTGCAACTGCACTGATGTTGAGTGAGAGCTCATTAGAGGGCAGGATGAAGGGCTTTGTGTTTTCTGATGAAAGTTGGTTCAGTCTGAGTGCCAGTGATGGCTGTGTTGAGGCCCTGTCTGTGTGCTAGACACAATGGACCTATACCTGGAATTACGGTCTGGGGTGTAATTTCATACGACAGCAGGAGCACTCTTCTGGTTATTCCACACACGCTAACTGCATGTTTGTACAACAATTTGGTGGTTCGACCTGTTGTACTGCGATTCATGAACAGGATTACATGTGGTGTTTCCCAGCTGGATAACACTCGCCCATATATCGCGTTGAAACCCAACATGCTCTACATACTGTCGACATGTTGCCATGGCCTGCTTGATCACCAGATGTGTCTCCAATCACGCACCTGTTGGACATCACCAGATAACATCCACATTTAGCTTTAGCTGTCCCTGTATTGACCAACCAAGTGCAACAGATATGGAGCTCCGTCCTACAAACTACCATTTATTACCTGTACATAACAATACATGCTGGCAGTCAAGGATGTATCCAGGATTTTGTCAAAGGGTGAGTCCGATTTGTTAAAGAGGTCCTTAAAAAGGCTCATGTTTTTATTTATTCTGAAAACAATTTTTTTTAAAATTTTATATATCTAATTTGCTTTTGGGAGTCCTTCATAAAAATAGTACTTGGTCTATAAAATTAAACATGGTGCCTTGTATGAACCCCACTTGACCCATGGATTCCCACGTGAACATTCCACAGACCATACTGAATCTGCTGCCAGTTTGTCTCTGTCTTGCAGTATAGGTATCACAGAGCTGTTTCCCTGGAAGAGAACGGATTTTCGTCTCATCAGCATGATGAAGCGAGACCACGCAAAGCTCTGCAAACGCAGTCCTTGGTTTGCGTTCCCCACAACATTTTCTGTGTGTTCTTTCCACTTTAAGTTCTTTGGAATTGTAATTCCTAGGATTTAGTTGAATTTACAGCCTTTAGATTTGACTTATTTATCGTCTAACTGAAGTTTAACGAATTCCTTTTAGCACTCATGTGGATGACTCCACACTTTTCACTATTTTGGGTCAATTTTCAATTTTCACACAATACAGATATCTTTTGTATATCGTTTTGGAACTTGTGTTGATCTTCTAATGACTTTACTAGACGATAAACGACAGCATTTTTTGAACAGACCTCGTATTCCTGAAATATCATTAAACTGCATTAATTTGTTTATGGTGTTGTGATATTTTTGCCATCAGTGTAGTTGTTCCAGGCCTCAACTTGTCGATTGTATCTCAGAAAGGATGGTGGTGTCGTCTTAACTTGTAGTAGCGTTTGGTCTTTGCCCTAGCTTCCTTCATGTCTGGCCAAGCACATCACCATCATCTCCTAGCCATCTAGCCATCAGTTGTTGTAATAATTGGAGAATGGGTTGCATGATATCGAGTTAGTTAGGCAATGTCTGAAAAACACACTCAGAGCACTTTACAAAATTCAGACAAATCTTCCTGAAAAGAAACGGATTGGTAGTCCTAGCATCTAGCATGCACAGAATAACTGGAAGACACACAGTGTCGCCACAAAAATAAATGAAATAAGATATGTGCTCGAAAGAGAAAATTGAAAAGAAAAATACGTGCTTAATATGTTAATGCTGTTTCCAGTACTGCTTATTTTTGCTCGCCGCCCTTGAGGATGAGAATAATTTCTGGGTCTGCACAGTCTTGTTGGGAACTGGCAAAAATATCATCAATGTTGACTTAGTCTCGACAGCAGTGCTGGGTTCTGATCAAAACTTTTAGCAGTTAATAAGCTGTTTGGTCGTCGCCAATGTTGGAATATTGGTCTTAAACCGTTTACCTTGTCGCCAGTGTTGATAACTGGTGAAAAACTGTTCTCATCAAATTTCAGTTTTCCCCATCGCCAGTGCTGATAACTGGCGATAAATTATGAACAATTTTTACTTATCCTTGTCGCCAGTGTTGGGATGCTGTAACTGAATGTTACTATCAGTTCAGCCCAAACATCCATGCTAGCAGAAAAGATATTTCCTACAATGGTTCTAAGTAAGGTGGCAGTATGCACGCTAGTAAAATCTACTTGGTTGACAGGGCGCTACTAGCAGAAAGTTGTGGCAACACTACAAGAAATTAGCAATAATATTCACTAATAGTTATGATACAAAATTGTACATAACTTTGGTAACATTTTGATGCGTGGTACTTAATATCCTACACCTAATACAATGAAATCTAATTAGCTCTGTTGTCTTTTGGCAATCTGCGGTATTGTAACTATAATTGAAAGCAATTATTCAGACACTCCTGACTGACTATATCTAGTGTCCATAAATAGCAACAGCTGAGTCAGAACTGTTGTCTTCTGGAAAGAACTCAGGAACTATAATCCTTAGTGTAACTGCAGGAAATGGTGGTACTGTAGGGATGGCTGAATTTCAGAAACTCTGAGTGTCAGTGGGTCACCGTTTTTTGTTGGCACTGGTAGAACAATCTCCAATTGTGTCCGTACTAGGCGGAAGCAAAATAGTCCACTGTTGACAACTCTCTCTCTCTGGTGGCTGACAACACCATTGGTGAAGGAATAACAGGAGCAGAGTGTAGTCCTGACGAGTGAGTGCTGTCTGGAAGCATCTGCTCAGAACTGAGAAGGCATCAGGCGACTGGTTGTGCATGCATGGTTACAGGCTCTCGTGGTATTGCAGAGTACCTCTTGCCATGTACACAGCATTAATGACCCATCCTCACAACTTTATTTCTGCCAGTACCTCATCTCCTACCTTCCAAACTTCACAGAAGTGGTGCTGGGGATTTTCTTCACAGTTACCTCCTTGTATTAATATTTGTCTTCCCACTTCTGTGATTTCTCATTTTGGGTATATCCACTCCTCTTCAACAGCACTACCTGTATGATACTCATCATCTCAGTATCTACAGTCTTTGATATCTTCAAATGCATATCATCATTCCTCACTACTTCAGTGCCTCACTTCTTCCACATTGATTCTTCCACATGAATCACATACGGACCACTCTGATCTTTATCATCATCATTACATTGTCATCTGAGTCTTTAATTATCTGAGCGTGGGTACGCCTTCCAAGCTAATATGTGGCTGTGAAATCTCTGTCTGATCATGATGTAATCCAGCTCGGATCGTTATGTGTCTAGCGGCCTTGTCCAAGTATACCTTCCTCTCTTGTGATTTTTGGAGTATTTATTTCAGAACTCAGTTAATCCTTCTCCTCTCTCATTCCTACAATCAAGCTCAAATTCTCCTAATGCTCTCTTTTATTCTTTGCCTACTGTCATGTTCCAATCCTCCATTATTATTAGATAATTATCTTCCTTTATATACCAAGTTACCTGTGTTTGTCATTACATACTTTCTCTGTCTCTACATTTTCTTCTTTTAATATTCGCAGTTATATCTGAACTATTATTGTCATCATTGGTCTGCTGCTGGTTCTGATGAAATCTACCTTATCCCTTATTCCTAATCTGTTCACAGCAACTCAGTCTTTGCCCTACCTTTCTACTCATAACGAATCCTACTCCAGTTAAAGTATTTTCTGCCGTTGCTGATATTACCCCGTACTCATTTGAGCAGCAATCCTTATCTTCTTAGCATTTCACTTCCTTTCTGTCAATGGAGAGATCGTTATGAATAATTTTTCTATTACAGGCGATAGGTCTTGTAGATAATCATCATGTGTAGTGAGTGCAGTCGTTTCTATTGCCTTCTGCGTCCTCATGCCGTAGATCATTGCTGATTCTTCCGCCTTTTAGGAGCAGTTTCCCAACCAAAGGGTAATAAACCACTTCCCTTCCGTTTGACAAAGCCATTGGCAGAATGGAGTGATTCTCTGAATCAGAAGTTGTTGGCTGCCATTGCTGATAATTTTTATTCAGAATTTAAATAGTGGCTGGGATCGAACCCACGGACTCAGTGTCTTTCAATCACTGTCTACATCACTACCACTAGAGCATGGGTCTTCTCTAAGTGTACACATGCTGTAATTGTTAGTTTATCTTTCTTCAGCCCATCTTGCAAGATGAGTCGAAAATTCCGTATAGCTTCAAGTGCTCCTACATTTCTTTGAGCCCGAACTGATCTTACTCCAGGTTGGCTTCTATCAGTTTTTTCATTCTTCTGTGAATAATTTGTATTGGCGTTTGCAACCACGAGTTACTATATTGATAGTTTGATTCAGGGTAACATTCACAGCTGTCGGCAGCCACTTTATTTGGTACTGCGATTATTACATTCTTCTCGATGTCTGGGAATATTTCACCTGTCTCATTTACCCTGCATACTTGATGGAACAGCTTCATTGCAGCTCGTTTGCCCAAGCATGATATAACACCATGAAATCGGCCAGTAATTTGTGACAACCCCATATTTCTCCCCAGTTGCGGCAGTGGCAGCCATGTTACGGCGGGTGTACAATGCACTGCGTAATGTGGATGAACCATCACGTTATATGGAGTTCAACATCCTGATGGTGCGGTTCATGGGCGTGCTGGTGAACCGTGGCATGCCTGGAGCGCTGTTGACATGGTTGCTACTCGCGCTGCTTCTCAGCCAGGGGCTGGCCGGTGTGCTCGACCTGTACGAAAACCACAGTGACATCGCTGACATCACTGCTAACCTGCCTGTCACCACCATTGTCTTCAGCTCTGCCTATCGCCTCTTCTTCTTCACCCTACACCGTGATCGCTACCAGGCCATCGTAGACACCGTTGGGGAGCGGTTTGTCGCCTCTTCCAGCAGCATCAACATGGCTCCCTGGCTACGACGCTCCAGGTTGGTGTGCCCAACGTCTGCTCATTGACTGTTTAATGTTTTGTTTCAGTTACAGGTTTGTAGAGAATGTATGTAGAACTGGATGACACTGTCATAATTAGAATACCTATAGGAATTTTAGCCAACATTTCAAGCAGCCATCGCTAGTCAGCACAGCAGTCGCCAAAAATTTCGAGACGGCGGTGGCAGGAAATTCAAAAATTCAAGATGGCGCTGGCAGTAAATTCGAAAATGCAAGATGGCAGTGGTGGAAATACAAAAGCTGCAAGACAGCCCAGTAGCTGAATTGTGCTAGTGCGAAATAAAAAATATCCAATATGGAAAAAGTAGCCCACTTGTGCTAGCAACCATTACGGATCCATGATCAAAAGAATCCAGATAGTCTGAATTTTGTGTCATGTTGAAAAGTATCTGAATAAAAAAAATATGTAAAGGGTGTATTAAAGGATTTCCACATGTTTAGCATTTATCAGAAATACATCAGCATCGTCTGGATTTCGTAAAATGTCACCATGTTCGAAAGTATCTGAACAACCTTGGGAAAGATGTTTCAATGTGTCTGAACAGTCTGAACTGTGTAAACTGGTGTAATGTTCAAATGTATCCAAACCACAGGAAATATTGATCAAACACACACACAGACACACACACACACACCCACACAATTGGTATGTCAATTGTCACAATGTTAATTCCACATCTAAAATGACTGTCATAATACATAAAGAGTATAACTCACAGTATTTCCACCTTTAATATGTGTGTCAATAAAAGCCGCCAACACACATAATGTTTATACCAAGCGTCATGAGATTATTACCAAATCTCAGCTGACCCCTAAAACATAACTCTGGACTCCTAAATTATGTGCCACAATGTCATTTTCACATCTGAATGGTCTGTAACATTTGTCAAAATACGTAAAGGGATTGGCATTCGAACTTAGGCCCATATGAGGCTATATTACTGGTAATACAAAGACAGAAATTTTATCATCTAACATTTTTAGATACTTTTCAGTAATGTTTTATCTTACTAAGCACTGTTTTAGGGAAAAAGATGGTAATGCATGATGTTCTACACTACAGAAATGTAATCGATGTTATTGAATGCCTAATACAGCTTTTTTATTAGTCTAAGTCTCAGGCCTACTTGAAGTTACACTGAAGCGCCAAAGAAACTGATACAGGCAGGCACATTCAAATACAGAGATATGTAAACAGGCAGAATTTGGCACTGCAGTCGGCACCGCCTATATGAGACAACAAGTGTCTGGCGCAGTAGTTAGATCGGCTACTGCTGCTACAATTGGACGCTATCAAGATTTAAGTGAGGTTGAACGTGGTGTTATACTCGGTGTATGAGCGATGGCACACAGCATCCCCAAGGGAGTGACTAAATGGGGATTTTCCCACATGACCATTCCACCAGTATACCGTGAATATTAGGAATCCGGTAAAACATTAAATCACTGACATCGCTGCAGCTGGAGAAAGATCCTGCAAGAATGGGACCAACGACGATTGAAGAGAATTGTTCAGTGTGACAGAAATTAAATCCTTCCGCAAATTGCTGCAGATTTCAATGCTGGGCCATCAATGAATGTCAGCGTGTGAACAATTCAACTAAACGTCATCAATATGGTCCTTCAGAACCGAAGACCCCCTCATGTATCCTTGATAACTGCATGACACAAAGCTTTACGTCTCACTTGGGCCCGTCAATACCGACATTGGACTGTTGTTGACTGGAAACGTGTTATCTGGTCATAAGATTCTTGTTTTAAATTGTATTGAGCGGACATATAGGGGTATGGAGACAACCTCATGAATCCGTGGACCCTGCATGTCAGCAGGAGACTGTTCAAACTGCTGGAGGTTCTGTAATGGTGTGGGGTGTGTGCAGTTGGAATGATATGGGACCCCTAAAACGTCTAGATACGACTCTTACAGGTGACACGTATGTAAGCGTCCTGTCTGATCACCTGTATCCATTCATATTCACTACTGGCCATTGAAATCGCTACACCAAGAAGAAATGCAGATGATAAACGGGTATTCAATGGACAAATATATTATACTAGAACTGACATTTGATTACATTTTCACGCAATTTGGGTGCATAGATCCTGAGAAATCAATACCCAGAACAACCACCTCTGGTCGTAATAACGGCCTTGATACGCCTGGGCATTGAGTCAAACAGAGCTTGGATGGCGTGTACAGGTACAGCTGTCCATGCAGCATCAACACGATACCGCAGTTCATTAAGAGTAGTGACTGGCATATTGTGATGAGCCAGTTGCTCGGCCACCATTGACCAGACTTTTCAATTGGTGAGAGATCTGGAGAATATGCTGTCCAGGGCAGCAGTCGAACATTTTCTGTATCCAGAAAGGCCCATACAGGACCTGCGACATGCGGTCATGCATTACACTGCTGAAATGTAGGGTTTCGCAGGGATTGATGAAGGGTAGAGCCATGGGTCGTAACACATCTGAAATGTAACGTCCACTGTTCAAGGTGCCATCAATGCGAACAAGAGGTGGCAGAGACGTGTAACCAATGGCACCCCATACCATCACGCCGGGTGATACACCAGTATGGCGATGACGAATACACGCTTCCAATGTGCGTTCACCACGATGTCGCCAAACACGGATACGACCATTATGATGCTGTAAACAGAACCTGGATTCATCCGAAAAAATGACGTTTTTCCATTCGTGCACCCAGGTTCGTCGTTGAGTACACCATCGCAGGCGCTCCTGTCTACGATGCAGCGTCAAGGGTAACCCCAGCCATGGTCTCCAAGCTGATAGTCAATACTGCTGCAAACGACGTCGAACTGTTCGTGCAGATGGTTGTTGTCTTGCAAACGTCCCCATCTGTTGACTCAGGGATCGAGAGTTGACTGCACGATCCATTATAGCCATGCGGATAATATGCCTGTTATCTCGACTGCTAGTGATACGAGGCCGTTGGGATCCAGCACGGCGTTCCGTATAACCCTCCTGAACCCACCGATTCCATATTCTGCTAACAGTCATTGGATTTCGACCAACGCGAGCAGCAATGTCGCGATACGATAAACCGCAATCGCGATAGGCTACAAATTCCGACCTTTATCAAAGTCGGAAACGTAATGGTACACATTTCTCCTTCTTACACGAGGCATCACAACAACGTTTCACCAGGCAAAGCCGGTCAACTGCTGTTTGTGTATGAGAAATCGCTTGGAAACGTTCATCATGTCAGGACGTTTTAGGTCTCGCCACCGGCGCCAACCTTGTGTGAATGCTCTGAAAAGCTAATCATTTGCATATCACAGCATCTTCTTCCTGTCGGTTAAATTTCGCGTCTGTAGCACGTCATCTTCGTGGTGTAGCAATAATAATGGCCAGTAGTATACATTGTGCATTCCGACGGACTTGAGCAATTCCAGCAGGATTATGCGATATCCCACACGTCCAGAATTGTTACAAAGTGGCTCCAGGAGCACTCTTCTGAGTTTAAACACTTCCGCTGGCCACCAAACTCCCCATACATGAACATTATTGAGCAGAACTGAAGAAGAATCAACGACTCGATGAAATGCCATCACAGAAGCTCACAGCAGAAGAAACTGCTTGACTGGCAAGGAAAGCGTTGCCTATAATATTCCGCGTTGCAAGGGGTGTGATTATGGCTGATCTGTTGGAGTGGGGATACACAGTAAATTGTGTCCAACACACCAGAATCCTCAAACAGGTTGAAGCATTCCTTCAGTGAGTTAGACCAACAAAAGCTGTAGTGGATGTTCTTCTTTTGCATTATAGTGCAAGACTACACACCAGACATCACACCACGGAACAGTTAGTGAAAATTGGATGGAAATTCTTGTCTGACCTGGTACCATCAGAGTTCCAGCTTTTCAGGCAGCTAAAAGAAGCTCGTCACTTGGAAGATGAGGAGGTCGTGAAAATATCTATGCACCAGTGGCATCAAAAGCAGGTGGCTGTATTTGTGAAAATGGATAGAGATTATACTGAAAAGTCATAAATTTATCTTCCGTGTTGTAGTTTTCAACCTATGTAGCTGTGTTTTAAATTTTTGGTCAATTAGAAAGGGAGGCATTACTTTTTAGCTGACCCTTGTATTTTGAACTATGGTGCCAAGGCTATCTAAACAATTTACCTGGGTCTAAAACGTATATCAAAAAATACATCAGCAGCAAACACGCACACACACACACACACACACACACACATGTTTTTTTCAAATGCCTCATTGCTATTACCATGTCTTCTATAATGCCTAAAACATGCCTGTGGACTCTCAAATTAAATGCCACAACGCCATTTCCCCATCTAAATTGTCAGTAATGTTTATCAAAATACACTCCTGGAAATGGAAAAAAGAACACATTGACACCGGTGTGTCAGACCCACCATACTTGCTCCGGACACTGCGAGAGGGCTGTACAAGCAATGATCACACGCACGGCACAGCGGACACACCAGGAACCGCGGTGTTGGCCGTCGAATGGCGCTAGCTGCGCAGCATTTGTGCACCGCCGCCGTCAGTGTCAGCCAGTTTGCCGTGGCATACGGAGCTCCATCGCAGTCTTTAACACTGGTAGCATGCCGCGACAGCGTGGACGTGAACCGTATGTGCAGCTGACGGACTTTGAGCGAGGGCATATAGTGGGCATGCGGGAGGCCGGGTGGACGTACCGCCGAATTGCTCAACACGTGGGGCGTGAGGTCTCCACAGTACATCGATGTTGTCGCCAGTGGTCGGCGGAAGGTGCACGTGCCCGTCGACCTGGGACCGGACCGCAGCGACGCACGGATACACGCCAAGACCGTAGGATCCTACGCAGTGCCGTAGGGGACCGCACCGCCACTTCCCAGCAAATTAGGGACACTGTTGCTCCTGGGGTATCGGCGAGGACCATTCGCAACCGTCTCCATGAAGCTGGGCTACGGTCCCGCACACCGTTAGGCCGTCTTCCGCTCACGCCCCAACATCGTGCAGCCCGCCTCCAGTGGTGTCGCGACAGGCGTGAATGGAGGGACGAATGGAGACGTGTCGTCTTCAGCGATGAGAGTCGCTTCTGCCTTGGTGCCAATGATGGTCGTATGCGTGTTTGGCGCCGTGCAGGTGAGCGCCACAATCAGGACTGCATACGACCGAGGCACACAGGGCCAACACCCGGCATCATGGTGTGGGGAGCGATCTCCTACACTGGCCGTACACCACTGGTGATCGTCGAGGGGACACTGAATAGTGCACGGTACATCCAAACCGTCATCGAACCCATCGTTCTACCATTCCTAGACCGGCAACGGAACTTGCTGTTCCAACAGGACAACGCACGTCCGCATGTATCCCGTGCCACCCAACGTGCTCTAGAAGGTGTAAGTCAACTACCCTGGCCAGCAAGATCTCCGGATCTGTCCCCCATTGAGCATGTTTGGGACTGGATGAAGCGTCGTCTCACGCGGTCTGCACGTCCAGCACGAACGCTGGTCCAACTGAGGCGCCAGGTGGAAATGGCATAGCAAGCCGTTCCACAGGACTACATCCAGCATCTATACGATCGTCTCCATGGGAGAATAGCAGCCTGCATTGCTGCGAAAGGTGGATATACACTGTACTAGTGCCGACATTGTGCATGCTCTGTTGCCTGTGTCTATGTGCCTGTGGTTCTGTCAGTGTGATCATGTGATGTATCTGACCCCAGGAATGTGTCAATAAAGTTTCCCCTTCCTGGGACAATGAATTCACGGTGTTCTTATTTCAATTTCCAGGAGTGTATGTAAAAATAGTGGTATTTTTATCTCAAGCCTACTTGAGGCTATGTTACTGGTGGTACAAAGATCAAACTGTCATAATATGATACAGATTTTTTCAGGTATTCTTCACTTCTCCAAGCACTAACTCTGGGAGCAGAAGGGGGGAGGGGAAGAAGTTAATGCATTACGCTTTACAGAAGAAAAATCTGCTCAATGATATGGACTGGCTAATGTAGCTTTCATATTCCTTTTTATTTTGGACTTACCTGTGCTAGCATACTTCTCTGCTGACAGATTTTCAAAAACCTTAGCAAAACTAACCATGCATATTTTTAATATGTAAGTCCAACTTCATGATGTGGCAAATGTGAAACGTAAACACAAGACAACATGGTCAAAGGCTATGATGGACAAGGTGCCATACAGAAAGGAAAGTTCTATATTTATAAAATGTGATCTTTTCACCAAATTATATATCAAATACATATGGATTTCAAGAACAAAATATACATAGGTTACTTATCATAATATGCCAATATAATTACAGACATCTGATTACACATGAAAATTTTATCTTTGCACTAAAATAAAATTGTCTATATTATTTATTGAAATACATAAATATTTGAAATACATAACACTTGTGGAATAGTTGTCATAACTTAATTGTCCTAACAGATTTTTAAAAATCTATATATGACTTGCATATTGGCACTATTGATGTAATTTACAGGTTAAGCAACACTTCCAAATGCACTGAGTTTTATTTTCATACAACAAGCCTATTGTAAGGAAATCAAAAATGCCCTATGTTATATATTATGGTACATACATATTTATTCTATAACATTACATAACACTCATGGCGCTATCGCTGATCTAACTTACATCTTGAAATGCACTTGCCAGTGTTGATAGTTTGATTATTGTATACCATTTTAAATAAAGAAAAGAGCTGCATTTATAATTTATCAAAACTCAAATGGCACCACTCACCTAACTTAGGGGCTAAAGTACATATGATTAAGACTGACTTATGCTGTCACACAGAGGAAACTACTAGACATTTCGATGAACTAACACGTTGAGCAGTAGTAATTCATATTCATGTAGGTAAGAAACAAACTTTCAATTAATTTTCAAAGACAGCTAAACATTATAGCGACTCCATTTCAGAGTATTAACTTTAAGCTGCAGTAATACAGCTGTCCAGTAGAAAATTTTTGTCACCTTCTGGTGATAATAGTAATTTTTTCTATCGCAAAGTGGAGATTGCATGAAACTTTGCCCAAAACATGAACATATTACTGCAAAATTGTATTAAATCGCCTCATACAATGTCAGCTGCAAGATCATGAATAGTATTCTGAATTGGATGTAAGTATCATACATAACTGTAGCAAACTGCTCTATATGGCATGATATTAGAGCCAAATTGTAACAAATCACTCATTGTTACAACAAAATTGTAACAAACTGCTGTACAAATCGATTTGTTACAGCAAAATAGTAACAAATTGGTACTTCTACAAAACTTTAGTCATATTCTGCTGATAATTCTAACTTACATTATTCCACAATGGAAACTACAATGCCAAGCAGGCAAGGCAGTGATAGCTGACACAAACAAATAGCCATCCAGAGTTTAAATAGTAGACTGACACCACAAGTTGACAGTGTACATAACTCGACAGTGGTAGCCACCTACTGAATCTTAAAACTATGTTGTAACACTAGAAACTAACAGTGTATGTTCCAAAACTTTCCAGTGGCTGTCAGCTAATGGATCTCTGATAGTATTCTAACACCAGAAGCTGATAGTTTAGGTACCACAACTTGGCAGTGGGTGTCAGCTATTTGATCTTAAAACTGTGTTGTAACACCATCCTATCATTATATGTGCCATAGCGTATCTATGGGTGTCACCTACTGAAGTACAAATGGAATTTTCAGATAATCACCATGTTTCAACAAAGTTGTAAGAAGTCACCCATGTTACAGAAAAATTGTAACATACTGTCACATGCATAATGTATTTGCCATCTTTTGCTAATAATTCGAACTTATGCTATCACAGTGGAGATTACATGACACTCTATCCCATACATCATCTTTTTACAGTAAAATGGTAACAAATCTTCCCTTGCATCACCATGTTATCGCAAAAATTGTAACACATTAACACATACATTGCTATGGTACAGTAAATTACCAGTAAATATACCATATTGTAGCAAAATTGTCACACATTGCCCCATTTATCAACATGTTACAACAGATCTCCAACAGAGTCCCCAGTACACCACAAGTGGTTGTCAGCTGCTGGGTCTCAGATAGTATTCTAACAGAAGAAGCTGACAGGCTGCATGTGCCATAACCTGACAGTGGGTGTCATCTGTTGGATCCCAAATAATAGCCCAAGCATTAAGGAATACCTAACAAATCGTTCTATATACCATCATTGCTACACAAAACTTCAACAAATTAGTTACATACATCACCGTTGTTGCACATAATTGTAACAACTTACCCCACACTTTGCTACACAAGCAGTTTGAGACTTGTTGTAACAAGTTATGTCTACCTGTAACAGGCATATGCAGTTAGTGAGCAAACTGAGACATGTCCATACCAGAAAATCAAGACCTTTTACATAAGAAGCAAAACAATTAGGTCCATGGCATCATGTTACAAGCTGTGTCACCTTTATTATGTCATCTTTATGACATCACATGTGCACTGTCCTTTTCTCCATCACATGATAATCAGCACATTATTTTACCAGTCATTAAAATAATTAACCAATCAGATTGTAGCTGCCATTTTGTATTGCAATGTTGCGTGGTCATGGTCAGTGACCTGCACATGATGTCACTACTACGTCACAGCAAATGGGGTGTGACAAGTGACCACACCTGTGATATCATCAATTTGACAAACTATTTTACTTGTTGTAACATGTCTTGACTTACTGGTGTCGGCAAGTCTATAGTGGCTGACTAATCACTTTTGCTTGTGGGAATAAGTTGCAACTGGCCAGAGCAAGTCTCTTTTTTCTTAGGTGGAAATGCATGGATCAGCTGTACAATTTTGCTGTAACATTTCGATGCAAGGGGAAATTTTTGTCAAAATTTTGCCATAACAGGGGTAATTAATTCACAAATTAGCTGTACCATAGCAATGTATGTGGTACTTCATTACAATTTTTGCTGTAAATGGTGATGAGTGGTGCAATTCGTTTCATTTTCAGTAACTTGACGGTTTAAGGTACCATTTGATACAAATCTGGCATAACATGACAATGTATGGGACGATTTGTTACACTTTTGCTATGAGGAGAAAAATATGTTACAGTATTTCTGTAGAATAACACCGCATTGGGTAAATTTTTGCAATTTTCCTACAACAACACAATTTTTCTGTAAAATACCAGTATATGATGCAGATTGTTACAATTTTGGTGCAACAAGGAAAACTTGCTATAATTTTATGTATCAGTAGTAATGTATGGGGGAGTAAATTACTTAATTTTGCTGTAACATGGCAATGTATATGGTAGTTCCTTAAAATTTTGCAGTAATATTTAAATGTATGAGGCATTATGTTACAAGTTTGCTGTAACATGAAGATATAAGGGGCAATTGTGTATAATATTTCTGGAAAACAATGATTATAGTAGTTATTGTTACAATTTTTGTTAAATGCTGATGTGCAGGCGAAGTGTCATGTAGTATCCACTGTGCATCAGCATTTTAGCATTATCAGAAGATGTCAAACATTTGGAACAGAGGGCAATTTGTTACAATTTTGGTACTATATAGTGATGCATGGAAAATTCTGTTACAATTTTTTGGTAACATAACACGATTTGTTACAATTTTGCTGTAACATGGTGATGTAGTGAGTCATTTGTTGCAAATTTGTTTGATGCTCATATGTAACCAAGATTACCATTTGCAATCCCGTAGTTCACACTAATAATCAAGTTATCACACGCACACCCATCTGCTTCTGGTGTTATAGTACAATTTTAATATCCAGTAGCTGTAACCCATTGTCAAGTTATGGCATATAAACTGTCAGCTTATTGTGTCAGAATGCTAAGTCAGTTCTGAATGGCTCTTTTTTGTGTCAACTCTTACTCCTTGGTCTGTTTAGCATTGTTCTTTCTACTGTATGTTAGCATGACTACCATTGTCAGTGAAATACGACAAACATTTTGAACATGGGAAAATTTGTTACACTTTTTCTGTATCATAGCCATATGCGCAGCATTTTGTTACAATGTCGCTGTAACATGCTGAACCACCTCAAAGATGTTTAAAGAGGGGACAGTTAATATTTCTGGTCTTTAAATAATTGTCGACATGATGCTCTCGGCTGTGCAGAGCACATGTTGCGAATGAGTCTCCCTGCACTAGCTGCTTGCAACATTGAAATTTTTAATTTTATTTGAAATATTTATTGTATTAGATCTAAGGCAGTGTTCATTTAAACAAATAGTTTGTATGTTTTTTCATTCTGAGAGAAGAATTTCTAACCCATCAAGTTTGTAGCTTAGGCTGCTGGAAGTTTTATAATTTAAGCCATTTATATTTCAGTGAACCAAATAGATATAGAAGGGGTCAGTGAAGTGAAGTGGAAGGAAGAAATGGATTTCTGGTCAGATGAGTATCGGGTAATATCAACAGCAGCAGAAAATGGTATAACAGGTGTAGGATTCGTTATGAATAGGACGGTAGGGCTGAGGGTGTGTTACTGTGAACAGTTCAGTGACCGGTTTGTTCTAATCAGAATCGACAGCAGATCAACACCGACAACGATAGTTCAGGTATACATGCCGACGTCGCAAGCTGAAGATGAACAGATAGAGAAAGTGTATGAGGATATTGAAAGGGTAATGCAGTATGTAAAGGAGGACGAAAATCTAATAGTCATGGGCGACTGGAATGCAGTTGTAGGGGAAGGAGTAGAAGAAAAGGTACAGGAGAGTATGGCCTTGGGACAAGGAATGAAAGAGGAGAAAGACTAATTGAGTTCTGTAATAAGTTTCAGCTAGTAATAGCGAATACCATGTTCGAGAATCACAAGAGGAGGAGGTATACTTGGAAAAGGCCAGGAGATATGGGAAGATTTCAATTAAATTACATCATGGTCGGACAGAGATTCCGAAATCAGATACTGGATTGTAAGGCGTACCCAGGAGCAGATATAGACTCAGATCACAATATAGTAGTGATGAAGAGTAGGCTGAAGTTCAAGACATTAGTCAGGAAGAATCAATACGCAAAGAAGTGGGATACGGAAGTACTAAGGAATGACGAGATACGTTTGAAGTTCTCTAACGCTATAGATACAGCAGTAAGGAATAGCGAAGTAGGCAGTACAGTTGAAGAGGAATGGACATCTCTAAAAAGGGCCATCACAGAAGTTGGGAAGGAAAACATAGGTACAAAGAAGGTAGCTGCGAAGAAACCATGGGTAACAGAAGAAATACTTCAGTTGATTGATGAAAGGAGGAAGCACAAACATGTTCCGGGAAAATCAGGAATACAGAAATACAAGTCGCTGAGGAATGAAATAAACAGTAAGTGCAGGGAAGCTAAGACGAAATGGCTGCAGGAAAAATGTGAAGACATCGAAAAAGATATGATTGTCGGAAGGACAGACTCAGCATACAGGAAAGTCAAAACAACCTTTGGTGACATTCAAAGCAACGGTGGTAACATTAAGCGTGCAACGGGAATTCCACTGTTAAATGCAGAGGAGACAGCAGATAGGTGGAAAGAATACATTGAAAGCCTCTATGAGGGTGAAGATTTGTCTGATGTGATAGAAGAAGAAACAGGAGTCGATTTAGAAGAGATAGGGGATCCAGTATTAGAATCGGAATTTAAAACAGCTTTGGAGGACTTACGGTCAAATAAGGCAGAAGGGATAGATAACATTCCATCAGAATTTCTAAAATCATTGGGGGAAGTGGCAACAAAACGACTATTCACGTTGGTGTGTAGAATATATGAGTCTGGCGACATACCATCTGACTTTTGGAAAAGCATCATCCACACAATTCCGAAGACGGCAAGAGGTGACAAGTGCGAGAATTATCGCACAATCAGCTTAACAGCTCATGCATCGAAGCTGCTTACAAGAATAATATACAGAAGATTGGAAAAGAAAATTGGGAATGCGCTAGGTGACGATCAGTTTGGCTTTACGAAAAGTAAAGGGACGAGAGAGGCCTGACGTTACGGCTAATAATGGAAGCAAGACTAATGAAAAATCAGGACACTTTCATAGGATTTGTCGACTTGGAAAAAGCGTTCGACAATATAAAATGGTACCAGCTGTTCAGGATTCTGAAAAAAGTAGAGGTAAGCTATATGGAGAGACGGGTCATACACAATATGTACAACAATCAAGAGGGAATAATAAGAGATGACGATCAAGAACGAATTGCTCGTATTAAGAAGGGTGTAAGACAAGGCTGTAGCCTTTCGCCCCTACTCTTCAATCTGTACATCGAGGAAGCAATGATGGAAATAAAAGAAAGGTTCAGGAGTGGAATTAAAATACAAGGTGAAAGGATATCAATGATACGATTCGCTGATGACATTGCTATCCTGAGTGAAAGTGAAGAAGAATTAAATGATCTGCTGAACGGAATGAACAGTCTAATGAGTACACAGTATGGTTTGAGAATAAATCGGAGAAAGACGAAGGTAATGAGAAGTAGTAGAAATGAGAACAGCGAGAAACTTAACATCAGGATTGATGGTCACGAAGTCAATGAAGTTAAGGAATTCTGCTACCTAGGCAGTAAAATAACCAATGACGGACGGAGCAAGAAGGACATCAAAAGCAGACTCGCTATGGCAAAAAAGGCATTTCTGGCCAAGAGAATTCTACTAATATCAAATACCGGCCTTAATTTGAGGAAGAAATTTCTGAGGATGTACGTCTGGAGTACTGCATTGTATGGTAGTGAAACATGGACTGTGGGAAAACCGGAACAGAAGAGAATCGAAGCCTTTGAGATGTGGTGCTATAGACGAATGTTGAAAATTAGGTGGACTGATAAGGTAAGGAATGAGGAGGTTCTATGCAGAATCGGAGAGGAAAGGAATATGTGGAAAACACTGATAAGGAGAAGGAACTGGATGATAGGACATCTGATAAGACATGAGGTAATGACTTCCATGGTACAAGAGAGAGCTGTAGAGGGCAAAAACTGTAGAGGAAGACAGAGATTGAAATACGTTAAGCAAATAATTGAGGACGTAGGTTGCAAGTGCTACTCTGAGATGAAGAGGTTAGCACAGGAAAGGAATTCGTGGCGGGCTGCATCAAACCAGTCAGTAGACTGATGACAAAAAAAAGAAGAACCAAATAAGAATTTTCGCTTGTTTTAATAGTATTAAGCATACATTTTCATAGTCACTCTTTAGCAGTTTTCTATTCAGCTAAAAGGCTTTTTTTTACATACCACCCAGTAAATATTAGTTTCCCTTAGTTCTAATGATTTTACAAATATCCATAAAAATTTTGCTGAAGGTCATCGATCCTAGTATATTTAGATATATACAGTCCATCCTTGGCTAGACCTTCCTTGATCAATAACTTATTTGAGTCTAAAGCACCTAGTCTGTCACAACACTCATTAATTCGGCAATTCATTTGATCAATATAACTGTCACTCACCGACCTCACGTTTACGATTCCGCTGATCACTATCCTGGAAGCAGGGTAAATTTTTCTGGCTGATCAGATTATATTTTTTGATTCTTTGATAATTTCCTCTTCGCTGTATCCTTGGAGGGAATTAGTTCCAACATGGATGAAAATGGCATTGTAATTTTTGTTCGCTTATTTTTCGATGTTCTCTCTTGAATTTGTACTATTTTATAAAATAGTTACTGAGCTGATGGGACCTAATTCCTGCGTCGTCTTCAACTTCACATGTTGGCACTATGACATTTTTCAACATGGAATCGCCAGTTATGAGAAATTCATTTTCAGCTATACTTTTAATATTATGACATCTTTTGATCTCGAAGTTTTCACTCGTCCATTTATATATAGTATTTATGCCTACTGAGTCTGCATTTTGTTTTGATTCACGTGATGTGCAGAGAGCTCGTATTTGTACCTGTCCGCAAATGCCGTAGTTCCTTGTTTGCATCAATCATTTTTTGGTACTTGTTTGAGTCGCAGTTTTATTCATGAATAAGATCCACATATTCATTTCTAGTCGTCAGTGCCTCTGATTGTAGTTTCATTGCTTCACAGGACGCCTCATTACCGTTTTTTGAAACACAGTTTGTATCACTCCGCAGCCAGAGATTTTCATCATCTCTGGCGATGTAGTCCCTGCAGTCACAGTCTTTTTGGCGCATAAGTTCCCTGTTTTTGAGTTGTAATGCTAACAAGTCGTCCTTGACTGATTCAATTTCTTTCTGCAGCATCTGAATAACAGTCAGTTCACTTTGGAGATCAACCTTTTCTTCGCATAAACAGATACATAAACAATTTTGGCAGCGCCATAAGTAATCATCATTTATGAATTTTAGGTTCCTTCTTGCACACTTTTCATGTAGCCAGAAGCGACAATTTACACACAGAATTCCTTTTTAAACACGGTTTTTACATTCCTTGCACATTGCACTGCTAAACACTTGCTTTTTTAAGAGAGCTGCAATATTATACTGACCTGTCGGCGCAATCTTTTTATAGACACCATACAAAGTCATTTTTTATAATTTTGCCATAACATATAGATGTATGGGGTGAGGAAACATGTAGTATAAACGATGCAATACCAGTCGATAGATATTGGATATTCTGTCCTACTTTGTCACAAAAATGCCTAAAATCGCAAAAATAAGCACAAATTTAATGAAAAAGATCTACAATTAATCAAAAAGCATAAAAAACACTATCTTATCAAGAAGTTAAATATTGCAATAAAACAAAATAACAAAGGAGTGCATGAAGGAAAATAGTAGTTTTTCGTCATTTTTGACTATTTCCACTGCTTTTAACATTTGTTTCACCACATTTTAGAGCATTTTTCTATCATTTTCGAACCTTCACATAATTTATTACATCTTTTTAATATGTGTCAATAAACATCAAAGAATTTCAGGAAAGGTCATAAAATTCGAAGAATAAAATCTTGAAATTTTGGATTGGACAATGAAAAAACTCAGTAAACCAGTTTTATTTAAATATTTTTAGCACTTAAAAATATAGGAAAACATTGGAAAAAAAGATCATTGCCCTGAAACATTTAACCTAAAAACTCGAGATCTAAGATTAATATTCGCATGTTCAAAATAATAAAAATCACAATCACTAATTAACTTATAATATCCATTTGGCAAAAAATTTTAAGCTCTATTATTGAGCACCATACACTTATACCAAATACTCACTTACAGCTCAGTATTTTTTTAATCAATTTAGAATTGCTGGCATTGTAGAGCTTCTTCAGTAGATCTTCTATTTATATAGAAAAATGACAGAAAATAATTCTTGTAAATGAGTGTCAAATATTAATACACAAAAAAAATTTATTTTATTTCATTTAGCAACAGGTTATTTACTTGAGGAATATTGTAAATATTACTAGCTGGATAATCACTACTATCAAATTTATCTTTGATATCATCATAAAACTCTTCAAATTTTTACTATACCTAAGACTATATGTAAGCTGAATATTATCCCCATTTTTCAGTTTATTACTTTATAATGGAAATCATGAAAAAATTATTTGGATAAATCAAAAATACTCACGAAAATATAGGTTAATTGTTGAACATAGTTTTAGTCTTATTCATGTGAATAGCAGCATGGTTTTCATTAAATATTGTTCTTCCTTTGAAATTTGATTATCCTATAAGTTTTTCACAATTTTTGGATTAGAATCTAATTATATATCCACTCTGTTTCTTACAGTTTCCATTGTTTTTCCAAATACTGACTTATTCATCAATTTGTAGAGATCATTTGAAAATCATTTTTGCTTTAGTCTTCATTTCTGTATTCAAATCTACACTCCTGGAAATTGAAATAAGAACACCGTGAATTCATTGTCCCAGGAAGGGGAAACTTTATTGACACATTCCTGGGGTCAGATACATCACATGATCACACTGACAGAACCACAGGCACATAGAGACAGGCAACAGACCATGCACAATGTCGGCACTAGTACAGTGTATATCCACAGCAAGTTCCCTTGCCGGTCTAGGAATGGTAGAACGATGGGTTCGATGACGGTTTGGATGTACCGTGCACTATTCAGTGTCCCCTCGACGATCACCAGTGGTGTACGGCCAGTGTAGGAGATCGCTCCCCACACCATGATGCCGGGTGTTGGCCCTGTGTGCCTCGGTCGTATGCAGTCCTGATTGTGGCGCTCACCTGCACGGCGCCAAACACGCATACGACCATCATTGGCACCAAGGCAGAAGCGACTCTCATCGCTGAAGACGACACATCTCCATTCGTCCCTCCATTCACGCCTGTCGCGACACCACTGGAGGCGGGCTGCACGATGTTGGGCGTGAGCGGAAGACGGCCTAACGGTGTGCGGGACCGTAGCCCAGCTTCATGGAGACGGTTGCGAATGGTCCTCGCCGATACCCCAGGAGCAACAGTGTCCCTAATTTGCTGGGAAGTGGCGGTGCGGTCCCCTACGGCACTGCGTAGGATCCTACGGTCTTGGCGTGCATCCGTGCGTCGCTGCGGTCCGGTCCCAGGTCGACGGGCACGTGCACCTTCCGCCGACCACTGGCGACAACATCGATGTACTGTGGAGACCTCACGCCCCACGTGTTGAGCAATTCGGCGGTACGTCCACCCGGCCTCCCGCATGCCCACTATACGCCCTCGCTCAAAGTCCGTCAACTGCACATACGGTTCACGTCCACGCTGTCGCGGCATGCTACCAGTGTTAAAGACTGCGATGGAGCTCCGTATGCCACGGCAAACTGGCTGACACTGACGGCGGCGGTGCACAAATGCTGCGCAGCTAGCGCCATTCGACGGCCAACACCGCGGTTCCTGGTGTGTCCGCTGTGCCGTGCGTGTGATCATTGCTTGTACAGCCCTCTCGCAGTGTCCGGAGCAAGTATGGTGGGTCTGACACACCGGTGTCAATGTGTTCTTTTTTCCATTTCCAGGATTGTATGTATTTTTTCAACTGATCAGATTGGTTAAATTTTAAAACTTTGTGTATTTTTGTTATCATCATTCCTACAGATAAAAATTGTTTAATATTTCTGTAATGAACTACATAACTTTTTCTCATTTAACGTTATGAATAACTTGCTTTCTTTAGTCCACGACACATTTATATTTTTTCAAGTAAGAGGTAAATCGTTATGCAAATCATGTGGTTCTCTAAGATTTTCTTGATATGATTCAAATATGTATCCAATTTTAGCAATATCTGATATTTCATTTATTTTTGTTAAAACAAATAAATTTGGATTATCTCATTCAAATAATATAAATGGTAAATTTTGGTTTGAAGCATATCCGTAGACTATTTGCTCCAGATATTTGATATCTTAGCTTCATCAGACTTTTTCACTAATTCATTAATTGATTTTACTTACCTTTTACAACATTCTGGTGTTCCTCCTCTCATTCTTTTTCTAATCACAAAAATCGTATCATACTCATGTAATAATTCTAGTGGTTATCCAGTCATTTTTAGCATTGCATCCCAAGATAAACCAGGTGCTGTAAAATACCAGGACAAATCTAAATCTGTCTAAATGTTCTATATACATTTTTCTAAAATTTTCAAACCTTTCAGCCAACAACAAAACTTCAGACCTAAGACGTAAATAATGATATACTTCAAGGTTTTTTTTACATGAAATTTTTATTTACTGTTATAATTTTCATCACTTATACAACCTTAGTTCAATTTATTATAGAATTCTTTTTTTGGTATAAGTTAATTTCTGCCAGTTATCCCCATAACCATAAGGATAAACACCTTTTAAAATAACTTCTGGAAAAAAATTTTAATAGTTGTCATTTGATTCTTTCTTAAATTTGATAGAAGTTTGTCAGGAGATGAAGCCATGAATTTAACTGTGCCAACATATCACATTTTTCAATATTCTGTTTTTTTTACCAAAATGAGGGCATATGTCTTCTTTATTTGGTATTAAATCTATTTCTTTTTCATCATAATCAATTTCTTTTGCATACAACTTGAGTCATATCATAATAAATTATGTAAATAAATTGCTACAAAACTTGGATGATTTAGTTGAAATTACAATTACATGCCTAATGGATTTATACATTTTCCGATTAGATGATCATGATGATTAACATTTTGATTATTTTTTTAATCACGGCATCTACATGCAGAACATATTTTAAATTTTTTGTCTTTATTATTCTTCATGTGTCAGTAGTTTCATTTCATTTCTTCAATTTCAGAACAAATTCCTCCAATTTCTTCACCTTCTTTTTTAAACATCTGACAAAATTTTATGACTGTTTGGTCCTCTATATGCGACAGGGTCTTAATAATGACCAGCATTTGTAATGTAGTAACAAAAACTACTTTGATATTTCATAGTATAAGATTCGTTATTTAATTTTCATTCAATTAGAATTATCTGTTCGTTCCTAAGTTATCTACACTTTAATATTTTCATGTATAAACCATTATAAATATTATCCTCTGTTAATAGTGAATATTTTTGAATTAGTTTAAATATTTTTATCATTTCAGGTTCTGATTGACGATTTAACAATATAAAAGAAAAATTTTTTAAATCTGCAAAAAATAACAACAGACCCATTTTGTGTGTGACAAAAATTTATAAAACTTACTTATCTGTCTCTCTTTGGTTATTGTACATTCAATGGTTTGTTGACTAAACAGTGTGATTTTCCTTTTGTTTGTTTATTTTTTGTACTACTACTACATGCTTGTATTATGTGCGTATGTGTGTATGTTGTTGTGGTTGACATAGGATATAATTTTATAGCAAGAACATAACACTTAAAGAAACAGTGAGTTTCTTCTTTTAATATCTAAAAAGATAATGTAGCAACAAAAAATTCATGGAATAGAAACATGAAGGAAAGAAACTCGTAGGAGCAAAGAAATTCTCGCAATACAAAACCAAGCACCACTGTAGGAGAGGACAGGAAACACACAGTTCTGGTTTATTTACTTTTACACATTTCCCTGAATCAAACTGTGGTGCACAGAACAACTTTTAAATTAAAAATAAGAGGTCATAACATATTAGTTATGAAGTCCTAGCTTGGTACACATTTCTTTAAATTTGTTTCATTTAAAGACTTTGTAAACATCTCATCAAGATGATTTTCAGAACGAAAATATTCCACATCGATATCCCCATTTTCATAGTGTTCCTGCACAAAATAGTGTTGTACTTAAATGTTCTTGGAGCATTTGTGGAAGTATGGATTTTTCAGTAATTTAAAAGCACTCGCATTGTCAATGAACAATACAGGCATGTTTCTTTTTCCACTGATCTCCAACAGAAGTCTGTTAAGCCTTACTAATTCCTTGGCTCCCTCACTTACAGCAATGAACTCCACTTCAGTGGTGGATAGCACAACTGATTTCTGCAATTGACATGTCAACAATTCAACTCTATTGCCAATGACTGAAACAAAACCACTTGTTGATCGTCTTGTTTTCGTGTTGCCAGCAAAGTAAGCATCAGTGTAGGTACAACGTTTACTGCCATATGAAGTACAGAAGAGACCTAAATCTGAAATACCATGAGGATATCTGAAAATGCGTTTTACAGCGTTCTAATCAGAAGAAGTGAGTTTAGCCATAGATGGAGCAACTTTTCAAACAGCATGGGTGAGAGTTGGACGAATGCATTAATGATTGCACAGCTGAACTACAAGGAATGTTGCTGTCAAGAGTACTGCTATATTCACTGTCAAATTATTCATTATCACAGAGAGTTTTCATGGTTTCGAATCAAATGTATTTAAAAAATGTAGAATCTTCTCCATGCATACTTGCTGTGAAATAAGCAAGATAGAGGTTTGTTGGTCGGCTTGCATACCTAAAAATGAATCTGAAGATCCCACTGTTATTTTGAATACTGATTTTAACGCATCTAAAAATGAAATCACTGTGCTTTGAGTTGTTCCGGCGATAAGTCCATCATCGAGATAAATGCAACGATCTGCTGTAGTGCTAATAAAGCCTTTAAAGTTTTAAATTTTCTTCTGCTGCAATCGGCATTACAACACAAATGTCATAATTAGCAACTGGACAAAAAGTTTTATCATAATGAAGTCTGGCACGTTGAAACATACACATCCACTTGAGCACAGTATCCATCAATCGATTAATCGGGCCGGGTCTATTTTTAATACAAAATACCCATCGATAATCGATAGCATGTTTTCCTTTAGGCAGCTCTACCAAGTCCCAGGCATAATTTCTTCTTTCATTGCAGTAAACGATTTGTTGAAATTACTACCTTCAATAGCTTCCATCTTCCATTAGGCTTCATTGAAATATGTTGGTGCAAGCTCTTCATGGACTGCTTTTGTCAGGCAAACTAAGGCGTTTGCTTCTTGAGCCTGGTGTGGCTGGTATCCTAATTCGTAGTCACTAAATTTCTCTGGTGGGTGTAATTCACGAACTAGATGTCAATATGTTAACCCATTCATTTGGTCACTAGTCTCAATCTGAGCAACAGTCAATTCACTTTTCTCTCCCGTTTCCTGACATATGGAATTAAATTACAACTCAATCGAATTTCCAGTTGTGAATAGCTTTCCTGGTTGAAAATCAACATTGTATGAATTCATCAAACAATGTTTTGATGGAACGCACACTTTGTAACTATCTATGTCATTCATGTAGCCAGTGAAATGGCCAGATATAGTTTTGTCATCGAATTTAGAACGAAATTTCTTTGACCAGTGAACGTAGCATTTTGATCCAAAAATGTGTAGATAGCTAAAACTGTTAAACAATTTGCCAGCCCGCAATTCGAAAGATATGTTACCTTCAACACTTGACTTCCCAGTACAATCGAGTAGAAAAACGCTGTGTCACAAGCATTAGCTCAAAACGAAACGATAACACTGAATGAGCTAATTCAACTATATGTAAATTTGCTTGTTGAGCACCACCGTTTTGCTCAGGAGTGTCTGGACACATCAGACGAAACTCAGTACCATGGTCTCATAGCACTGCAGCTACTACGTTGTAATTAAAGTGTCCTCCACCATCAGACTGAAATATTTTTACCTTACAACCAACAGAATCACACTCCTTCAAAAATGTTTTCGAATTATCAACCACTTTAGACTTATTTCACGTGAAATACTGTATATCCGAACGAAAAGGGAATAATGATCTTTGAAGATCACACATTTACGAAAACCATTTATAGAGTCAATAGACATTGGTTCACTAACGTCTGCTTCAATCAACTCACCGACAGTTTGCGAACCATCTCTGCGATGGCTAAATAGTACGTGATGGGATTTCCCAAGAACACATCTCTCACAAAACAATGTGGTATCAGGGCATTTAACTGATATACCGAAACGAGGGATTACATCTCATACGTGATGTTTATATTGATGATTGAGTCTGTCATGCAAACATTGTAACTGTTCTGAAGTTGCAAAGTTATTCATTACTTATGAATCCGGAGTACAGACTCGCATGTTCAGAAAGCATACTGAAACAACTAGTCTTCCTGTTGTGACTATTACACTCTGTCGCCAAATGATAACACTTTTGCTGTCACAAGTCACATTACATCCATGTTATGCAGCCAGACATTTTCAAGCATAAGATGTGTCTACCTTTTATTTATGAATCTTTCAATATGAATACTGCCAGTCCCACATAGTATGTAGCCAGTCCCAGATGGAAAATAACTTATTTTCCAACTGTCTGTACACACTATGGAATCAGAAACTTTTCTAACGTAGCAAAATGCCATTTACTTGTTGAATTATGATGCTTTGTGGCAGAGTCTCAAATCCAAGAATCTGCACTATCGAAATTAACATGAAACAACAAGCTAGTAGCTAGAAATGGAACGTATCTATTAATTCCTAATTGCAAACCACTAATTCTATTTAATGTCCAGCCAGATTCACAGGTTCAAAATGCAGACATTCTTGATATAATTTCTCTTTTCCCTTTTTTAATCAAATCTCTTTAATCCATAATTACATAATATTGTCCCTGAAAGTTAAAGTTTATAATTCTTTGCTCTGTTTGCATTCTTTACTCGCAATATAAGATTCAGTTAAATTTCAATCAGTGACAAATTTTTTGATAATTTTTCAGTTTTCATAATTTTTGGCATTCATCATTCAACAAAAATAAGCTTATTATTTTCGGAATCTATAATTTGTAATCCGTTTTCAAACACTCTATTAAATAGATAACCTTTGATTATTTTTTTAGCTTTTTGTTTCCCTAGTACATTAGAAGTAAAAGAAATGTTTTTTCGGTGGTTTAGTTTCGTTGTTTTGAAAAATTTAATCTTCGTTTTCAGTTTTAGAATAAGGTGATTCTTTCCTAATGTTTGTCTTAATATTATGATATTTCATTATAAAGGCAATTAAATCATCTTATCTCAGTTTACAATATCCGCTTATATTATTTTATTTACAGTAATCAGAAGTAGAATGATCGTGAACTGAGTCCACTTTGTAATTCTTTATGAGAAAAAAGTTTTATTAGGACAAAAAATAACATTAATTGGGGTTTAACATCAAAATTATTATTTTTTATATATTGTGGAATACATTTCTTACATTTAGTCTTAAGTTTGAAAAGAATTTTTCTTCTTCAGAAAGAGATATAAAACAAAATAAATAACATACATATTGTTTCTTGTATAGAAGAAGGAAAATTTTTAGATATTTTTAAATTTAGTAATCAAATATATTATAATATTAATCTAGGGTCATAGTTTAAAGATATTTGGGTTCGTTTATATGAAGATAAACTGTAATGGTAACTAATGATATTTTGATTTATTCATTATGATTAGGAAATTATATAGACCCTACACATGTAGCACCAGAGAGAAGTAATAAAATCAAGTCAGATTTGATGAAATGCTTAAATAATTGTAGTCTAGATTATACAGAAATAAAATGCAATAATCCTTTTACTTTAGAATATGATTATATTCTAAACACTTCGTTCTAATAATTTGGTTCAGATGAAATGGATGTTATTAAGTTTTAGAAACCCAGAGAAACTTGTATGAGTCTAAGATCTAAAATTGCTAATGAAATCTGAGATTATTGTCTTACTGTTGAGGAAATTCTCTTTGATTGCCTTAAATATACAAAAGATTTAAAAGACGCTAAAATACATAATTAACAAATAATTTCCAATAAATAAACTATCTCTACATAAAGAAAGAACAAATTAAGTATTAAGTATTAAGTATTAATAAACAACAAAAAAGAAACTAACCCAAGAAATAAAATTAAAAGAAGCTTATCACATTTATTGAAACAGACTTCAAAATAAAATTTAGTTAAAAACGTAAAGTTACTTCAGGTCAACTCGATTTATAGCACAAAATTTCTAATTTTTTCTATACATCCTTGGATACATGGTCTTGCAGTTATTCATAAGCTTGATTTTTACAAGATGGATTTCTATGAAAAAAATCTAGATCTTGAATTTCTAGACAATTAATACATTTTTTCTGAGATGTTATCCTCCTCAGATTGTTATTGTACTTCAAGTTTAATCAATAATGATATTTCAGAATGTTCTTCAGTTGGATTTTGCTTCACATGTTCTTTGTAATAATATTTCTTCATAATAATATTTTCCATGTACACACAGAATTTGTATAGCATTACACAATTTTTATGATATTCATTTAAACATTGTATATAAATTGTCCTATAACCATCATTTCTGTATTTCTGAGAAGTAAAATTACAGTTAATTTCTCCATTTCGCAAGTTTTAAACTTTTCGGATTTGATGCAGTCTGTAGATTTCTCCAGCGCTTATATAATCCTTTCCATGTTTTTAGGCAAAATATTCAATAGGAAAAAATACAGTTTATGAAGTAGTAAAAATTTTTTAGCTTAGCAAGCGGTCTCCAATTCGCTGTGAATGACTGCTAATCTGTCGATTAAATCTCTGACATCATTTATTTAAGTATATTCAACTTGTTTTTATGTATATTTCTTTATTAATCCTTCGAGAATCTTCTAGTAAATAAAGAATCTGCTGCTAATTTTGAAAAATGAATTTCAACAATTTCTTTTGCACATAATTGTGTTTAGTTCCTCAACTTTATTGTATTTTATTTGGATTATTTTCAGAATGTAATGCTCCTGCATCATATAATATATTAGCATAACTGGATAAATTGATATAACTGTATTTTGAATTTATATCACGTATATTGATATGTTATTATTAAATGATTCATTAATCTATTTCTTTCTACTAGTAAATTGAAAATATATTTAAACACGCCATCAGGTTGTAATCTAAAAACATTCTCTTCCCTGGTGTTAATATATTTCGCCTTTCTGCCACTTATTTTCATTTTTTTAGCATCTAATGTTTTTAATTTTTCTCTTCATCTTACTTCTTCAATCCATCTTGTATTTTTATTCAAACATTTAATACAGAATAAAAATAAAATAATTTAACATTTTACATGATTGTTTAACATTTATGTTTATAGTGTTTAACAGGTATAGAATTTATGTATATTACATTTAACATATTTCCCATTTATGTTTATTATTCTATTAATAAATTGAAATTCTATATCTGTACATTCCTTCATTAAGTTGCCTAATCATGTCCATTATAAAAAAGCCGAAGTTATCCCCATTCCAACATTTACCACACATTTATTAAAAAACCTTCAAATTTTAAGTACCTATCAATAATCTCATGATAAATATGATCTAAGGTTGCATCACATTGTCTAAAAACATTTAAACATGTGTGTTAACTCAGGCTAACTCCTTAGGTATTTTTCAATATGTCTGACATATTTAAAAACTATCTATTCCTTTATATCTTACGATAGTGAAGTATTCTCTAATTATGTCCTGATTTTCAAAAATTAAATCATCAAATACATCAACTGGATTATTTTCACATTCATCTAATGCTATAGCGTGATCGTTACATTCAATAAAAGTAGTAGTATTATTTTTGTATTCCACTTTTTAACAGACTTTTAATAAATTCTTGATTTTGGTTGATCTAATATTTTAATATACATATAAATCATTGATTTTATTCTTGTTTTACCACCCTAGTGCTAAAATTTAATTATTGGAGGTTAGTGTTGTTTCTTCGCATCTGCTTGATCTTACTATTGAACATCGAATATAATTTGATAGTAGCTTAATATGTTTCTTATTTGATTGCTTCTTTGGAATTCATATTTTAACAATATATTTTCATATAATTAGTAAAATTTTAGTTAGTATTAAAGAGTCACTTATTTCAATTGACTGGTAAGTCACCTATTTTTAAAAAAGGATTAACTATAGATATAAGCGATAGTTACAAAACTACGCACTAGTTGGTTTTTATACAACATTTTTAACTCCAAATATTATATCAAAAAACAATAACTGTATTGTGATGGAGAAACAAAGGGAGTTTCAATTTATCAGTACAGTTTAAAAAGGTTAGAAAAATTCATTCACACAAGAAACCTCATATAATCATTAAACCAGGTGAAAAGTTATATTTAGTTATTATGGAGTGAGATGGTAAATTACATATGGATATAAAAGATACTATAGGAAGTGTGTTAGAATTTAATACTCAAAATAGTTCTATTAATGATGAAATGTTTGCTAACAATATTACTAAAATTATTTCATTCGAGTTAATTAATATTAATTTAGTTATCGAATGTCTGTAAAGATGATGACTACTTTCATAGAGAGACAAATATTATTGCTTTATTTTATCCTAAGGTAGAAATTGGCACCACAGTAATGTATGAACCAAATTATACATCATTTAGTTCAGTTCATGATTAAATTTTGGATTTAAAAACAAATATTACTGATGAAAATGTTAATTTGGTTAACTACAATAGTGGTACTGTAACAGTTGTTTAACAAATGCAATATGTTAATAAAATTTTATTCTTAATAAATGAGCTACCACTTTTAGTCGTTCTCTGATAATGAGAAAGTTAAAAATAATCTAAATATCCCTAAAAACATGTTTACATTAGCTTAAATATTGGCGATGGCTGGCTACATCCAAATTGTGCTCAGTTATTCATGAAGTTTAGAATTATTAAGGGGATGCAACAGACTATGCAACATATGATGGAAAACTTAATAAAAAAATATTTGATAACATTGGGGCAAAGCTATTTGATTTTGTAACCATAAAGAAAGGAAAAATTTTTATCTAGAGTAGAACATCAATTTACTTCTTCATCATTTTTATTAAATTTAACTACATCTCATACTGATAAAATTTGTATGAAACGACATATACTTATCAGTGAAAAAAAAATTGAAATATTAAAATCATGTACTATATCCACTTGAAATGTTTGCCAAGATTTTTAAAGACCTTAAAGAAGTTATGTCGAAAGGTGGTATACTTTTAATTTTTACTTGGAAATCAAGTCGAAATGATTCTATTTTTAGATGGGCCTATTATAATGATCATGGAGTCGAAATAAAAGATACGTTGCTGAAAGAAAGTAAAATTGCAGTTGAGAATATGGAAGTTCGAATTTCAGTTTTTAAATATGAGTCTAAATATGCACTTGTAGTAGAAGAAGAAAGAATTGAAAACCATAAAATAACAATATCATTCTTTGAATAACTAACTACAAAATTAGCTGAACTGAGTGACAGACAAAATTTTGAGCTAGATACCACAAATTACTTCCATACAGTACAATCTGATATGAGTTACTTTATTTTGTTGTGTTTCAAACTAATTAACAAAGTAATCACATGGTTGATTCTTCATATAAGATCATGCTGAACTACATAAATTACGCTGTCTGGACAGCACCTGAAGAAGACTAAGAATCACACAGTGGAAATATCGTGCGAATAACTGGCAGAAACATGATTAAGCAACATACATTATTTATATACGAAAAATGGAAGAAATGAAATATTTCTGTAAGAAATTAGGAAATCGAAGCCACCTAATAATTTCGAAAAATTATGGAAAACGTTTATTTTTCTTTGTTCCCGCCTTTATCACTTTATTTTTTTATAGAACATGACTTTATGTTCAAATCATGTTTTTTCATGTTTTCTGATGAATTTTAGACCTTTTACGTGAAATTTATGTTTATTTTTCTGATTTTGAGGCAAAGTGGGGCAGAAGCCCCAATGTATACCTGTTAAAACAGCAACAATTAGTGTTATCAGCAGAACATTTTATAGTGAAAGATAAAGCAACTAGCATCAGGCACTATAATGTTTGGCTGGTTTTGAAATGTTGTTGAAATTAGGTAGTTAAGAACCTGTCAACCCTTATTTCTTACCTTTATGAATATGTATTACTGCTGTTTAAATATGTTATTTTATCCAAGGTTCATGCAGTTTACATTGTGTGACAGCTTAAGTCATGCCTCTCCAAGTGTACTTTAAACTGTAGGTTAGATCAATAGTGCCATTTGTGTTTTGATAAATAAAAAGAAATCTTTTCTTTCTTTAAAAGTATTCTCGCTAGTAAGTGTCATGATTGATTTGCGACGTTATAGGACAAATTCTTACATATTTTACTAAATGCAAATTTTGGTTTCTGTAAGGTGTGACATGAAAAAAGTAAGCTCACTGAGAAGTGCTGCTTAACCTATAAATTGTGACACTAGTGTCAATATGTATGCCATACATGTGTTTCTCAAAATCTTGCAGAATAGTTAAGTTGTAACACTAGTACCACATATGTTTTGTACTTGAAATCTTTATTTATTTTGATGAATAATATAGATATTTTCGACAAATGTCAAATTGTTCATGACCAGAGATCCATCATTATACTTGCATATTAGTTTCAGTGAGCTGCAAGTATTTCATACTTCTTCTTCTTTTCCTGCATCTTCATTTTCTTATTTTTCCTTTCTTCTTAGCCTAAACCATGCTTCCTTCAGTACTATCAGTTTGCCCTGAGGTTGTCACTCACCCTTTTCTTTGGACAGCTAATATTTCTTTTACCAGGTAGTGATTTATTTCGTATGATTTTCATAATATTCGATTTATCAAATCTGTCTATGTATTCATGTTTTCTCTCATATACTCACTCATTAATTGAGTCCACTTTACGTCATTTTCTAATTATTTCATTTCTCTCTCTATCTTTCAGTGTCTTCCCTGTAACCCTTCTCAGAATTTCATTTCAGTAGTTTCCAAAAGCCTTTTTGTTTTTTATGTTTGTGGTCTTGTCTCAGTAGTGTATGTTATAATTGGTCTCACTATTGCTTGTTGTATTGTTCCCTCTGCATCTTTTCCTATATGCTTGTTTTTCCAAATAGTATGATTTAAACACACTGCCACTATGTTTGCTTTTGCTACTTGTTCTCTAACTTACTTTTTGGAATTTCTATTGCTGGACAGTTTAATACCAAGATATTTTAAATGTCATTACCAGCTGAATAACTTTTCCATCCACTTACAGCATGCATCTAATTGGTTCCACAGATATGGTCATACATTTGGTTCTTCGAGTGGATATGACTATATTTAGAATTTTAGCTGCCACATTAATTATTTGTAAACGTTTCTGCAGGTTATCTTCACTGTCTACCAGTAGAATTGTATTGTCAGCAGAACAAATTATTTTTATTTCTTTGTCCCCTATTCTATGACAACTACCTAGTAGTACCTTCTTCGTCACCTTGTCCATGATTATATTAAAAATCGGCAGACTCAAAGAGTCGTCTTGTCTTATACCATTAATAACTGGTCTGCTGCTGGTTAACTTGGAACCAATTTTCACCTGGATGTAGCTTTTTTGTCATGACTTGATTTTATTTATTTATTTCTTGTTACAGCAATCCATGTTGTGACAATATCACAGAACATGGAACATGTCAGAAAGCTATGGTAGCACATAAAAATAAAAGAAAATGATTTCATATTACAGGAACTTAGGTTCTACTGCAAAAAATCAATTTTGAGAGATAAATAAATATTACAAAATAGTGTTACAGAAAATAAATAGTGCAAAATAAGTTTTTACAATATAGAATAGTCCATATTATGAATGGAGATTTGGGCATATATTTGCAGTTAACAATACGAGAAACGCTAAACACTGTGGTTCAGGAACCCCTCCATCGTATAAAATGATCCTTGTAATAGGAACTGTATCAAAGTTTTTTTTTTTAAACAAGAGCTCATCTTCTACCAAACTCTTTAATTCTTGAAGGGATGGTGTTAAAAATTTTACAGCCAATGGACTCCTTTCTGTAACGTACTTAAATTTGCTAGTTCATATTGGATATCATGCTTTCTTCTCAAATCATGACTAAGATACTCACTATCCAGTTTAAAAATGGATTTTAATTTCCTTATTAAGCACATCAAAGAGAATGTACATTGTGCAGAGGAGATAAGGATTCCTAGTTTCTTAAAAAGATTCCTGCATTTGACTCTATGATGGACTCCACACATGATCATTATGGCTCTTTTTTGTGCACACTTTTTTAACCAGTGACTGATGACCCCAAAATATAATTCCATATGCCAAAATAGCATGAAAATAACCATAATAGGCTGCCTTCGTGGTTTCCATACTTCTAAGAGAAGAAACAATGTGTAATGCATAAGTTTCTGAACTCAATCTTTTGCGTAGATCCAGGATGTGGTTTGACCAGTTCAGTTTGCTGTCAATATGCAAGCCTAGGTATTTCTTCATCTTTGAATGTCGTATGGAACTAAATGTAGTTTGTTTAAGTGTAATTTAAAGAAGGGCCATTAATGTCAAACCAGTTCACTGTTTCACATAAACCTTATTTGCTGTTTCCTCAAGTTTATCTACTGAATTATCAATAAGTAGTGTAGTGGCATCAGCAAAATGGTGAATCTACAATATTCTGTACAGGGAGGTAGGTCATTTATATAGATAATAAAAACTATGGGGCCCCGAACTGAGCCCTGGGACACTCCACATATGATGCTACCCTATTTTGATAATAGTGGGACTCCATTTTGACTATCCATCACAACTTCCTGTTTACTGTTTGACAGGTACAAGTCAAGCCATTTCTCTGATGAACCACTTATACTGAGATGTGCAGCTTTTTGTAAAATAATCTGGTGATCGACACAGTCAAACGCTTTTGTTAGGTCACAAAAAATCCAAACCGCCTTCATTTTTTGTTGATAGATTCCAAGACTTTGCCAGCAAATGCGAATATTGCATTTCTATTGACAATCCTTTCTGAAATCCAAACTGACTTTCGCTGAGGATATTTTGATCTGTGAGATGCTTAACTATCCTGGCATACATTAGTTTCTATAAAACCTTTGAAAAACTTGTCAGTAATGATACTGGCCTATAGTTAGCAGCATACATCTTATCTCCATTCTTATACAGTGGTTTTACTACTGCATACTTAAGCTTCTCAGGAACTATTCCTTGCTTAAGTGATGCATCAGAAATTTGGCAAAGGGTTTTACTTACATGGCTGCAGCAGTATTTTAATAATTCGTAAGAAATATTGTCAATTCGAGTAGAGTTTTTACTTCTCAGGGATTTAATAACTCTTTCAATTTCTTGAACAGTGACTGTTGTTACCTTCATGTGTTGTACTGAGCTAATTACAGTGGCTTTCAAAAGATTGATGGATTGGTTCATGGAGCTTTGTAAGCCTATTTTTCTGTTATTGTTAAAAAATGTTTATTTAATGTGTCTGCAATTATTTTTTGATTGCTAACAAGACGATCCTCAATTTTTATTTGGATATTTTCCCTACAAACTGTATTTTTCCTTGTTTCCTTCTTTACAAAATTCCAAGTAGTTTTTACTTTATTGCTCTGCCTTCAAGCACACGTTCTTTGCTGCTTGTTTGGTCTTATTCAGAACTTTATTGTAGAGTTTATAGTGCACACTCCTATTGGGATAATTTGATCTCTTGGCTGTTGTATATAGTTCTCTTCTTGTATTACAAGAAATTTTGATGCCTTTAGTAGTTGAAGGCTTGTTTCCAGATTTTAACAGGTTTTTTCTCATGGACTTTTTTGGAAAGGTTTCTTCAAAATGACTTGTAACTTCAATGATAAAAATATTAAATTTTGAGTTAACACCAATTGTAGCATACATAAGAGACCAGTCCACTACCTGTAATTGCTGATTAAAGCTTTCAATGGTATGTTCGTTTATAATCCTAAACGTTTTTCCAAATGAAATTTTCTTTCCTTTGTACACTAATTTGGTTAGGAGTGAGGAATTGCCCTAATGATCAGAGAGGCCATTTATAATATTTTTCACAGTTCAGTTATTGTAAATATTCTTATCCACAAATACATTATCTATTAAAGTGTTAGAACCAGCTGTTACTCTACTTGGTGTGTCCACCACTGGTACTAAGTTGTAACAGTATATCAGGTGTTCAGAGCCTGTTTTGTTTCTATTTTCTGTTAAAAAGTCCACATTTAAGTCACCCATAACAATGGTTGCTTTAGTTTTCCTACATAGATGGTACAGAAGTGATTCTATTTTTCTCAGAAATACATTCAGATTTCCAGCAGGTATCCTGTAAATAGCCAGCACAATAACTGTTCCACTATCTGTTGTTAACTTGATGCCACAAACTTTAAAATGCTTTTCATCACAGTATTTGCTCAAATCTAGATATTTGTTCACTAGATTTTTTTCTTTTTTTTCTACAAATATTACAACTCCACGTTTTCTCATAATATATCTATAGTGAAGTGCAGCTTAACTTAAGTTCTCAATCTGTAGCATGTGGATTCAACTCATAACATGATGTTCTGTGAAACATACTATACCAGCCTCACTTTCACAGTCGTCTTTTAAATTTACTAGCAACTGGTCTATTTTGATCTTGAGACTACATATATTTTGGTGGAATAATGACAATTTTTTATTTTTGCTCACCCCTGCATTTGCAGGATGTTTGCTAGGGGTGGCTTTTTTCCAGTACACTAGTTGATAGTATTGCTTGAGGTGTGGAAGACATATTGAACACACGAGAGAGAAGTTTCATGCATCCTGTTCTCTCATGTTACTCGCCATAAAAAACGCTGCATTTGCTTTCTACTGTGTGTAGAACGGGCAACAGTTTCTGCTGCATGTGTTGATGTTTCAGCTGTTAGTCCTGCCACTGATGATTTTGCTGCTTTTGATGATGCTGCTTCTTCTGCAGCTGAGACTGGTCCCATACCGGTATATGAAATTTTGCTGTTCGCTCTCACTCTGTTTGCAATGATTTCATTTATCACTTTACACACAAATTTTTTTCCTTCGTAATGTAGATGCATTCCATGTTTGATATGCTGCCATCTGCCCATTTTCCATATTTCAAGGATGCTACATTTTCAGACAAAGAACACATTTGTTTTATTTTAATGTTAGTTTTTTGAATTTCTTTGTTAATACAATAGTGATACTTTGACCAAATTTGTGTGGTAAAGGTGCAACTATTGTATTTCGTTGTCTATTGCGCTCCAGGAGCTTTTTTAGTTCCATTAGGCTGTTATTTGCTTCGTTTTTTTGCAATATTATTTGCACCCGCTATACACAAGATATAGTCATTTTTTCCTGACATTTTATCTGTAAGTTGACACCAATAATGTTTCTCGTTGTTGCTCCCGGCTTTACAATACTTGTTGCGTTGCATTTTTTGTTTTCTTTGAAAAGTCTCGTCGTGTTTTTGCCATGACTGTCCATTAAAAGTAATACTCTACTTTCTTGTTTGCACTGTTATACATGTTCGTTGATATTGTCTTTCTCATTCGTCCCATTGCTACATGCAAAAGATAATATGCTCAATTTCTCACAGTCACTGCTTGCCTTAATGCTGAATTTTCACCATTCTGTTGATAAGGTTTTTTCAAAAGTCCATGTTCCCTTACCGATGTTAGGCCTAAATCTGCCTCTTCACTCATGGAAAAAACATGAAAGTTGTTTTTAATCGACAACTGTCTGATGTTATCACTCCCTGGCGATGTTTTCGTATTTACATCTCAGTTTTTATATGGTATTTTCGTTCACTTGTTAGAGTTTTTTGTGGAAGAGAAATGGACTTTTGCTTGACTAATGGCTCACTTATTTATTTTCGAACTTTTAACATCTCACTACTCAATACACTGAAAATTTGCTGGAGGCTAGAAATACGCTCATTTAGCTTCATAATTTCGTCCCTACAATTTACACACACGGACATTATTTTCGTTTTTCGCAAGAGCACTGCTCACTCGTACACACAAGGTGTCCGCCATCTTGTTACTTCTGGAACTGCACTGTTTGTACTTTGTGGTGTAAAGCCTAGTTTGCACGACTCATTAGTTGCAGCCGTTGCAGGCAACTGCGCTACCGGCCACTGCGCATTCACGCCGCGTATTTGCGCAACTCGGTGAAAGCAAACATGTTCCGCGTGTTCCAACTGTGGCAACACTAGTTGCATGAGTTTTGAGATTACAAGTGTTCGTAGAATGTAGACAAACTGAAATATGAAGTGGGGGAACGGAGAATAATGTTCGCTTTTTGATATCTATGCTTTGCATAGGTGTTGGTGGGATTTGAAGCAGATTACAAAGGTCCCGAGTTTGGGTATCAGTCCAGCACACAGTTTTAATCTGGCAAGAAGTTTCATATCAGTGCACACTCTGCTGCAGAGTGGAAATCTCATTCTGGAAACATCCCCCAGGCTGTGGCTAAGCCATGTCTCTGCCATATCCTTTCTGCCAAGAGTGCCAGTTCTGATAGGTTCGCAGAAGATCTGTGAAGTTTAGAAGGTAGGAGATGAGGTATTGACAGAATTGAAGCTGTGAGGATGGGTCATTCATTGTGCTTGGGTAGCTCAATTGGTAGAGCACTTCGACACTTAAGGCAAAGGTCCCAAGTTCGAGCCCAAAGCTGACTTTTTAAGATATTGAAATATGGTGCACTGGTGATGGTGTTTCTCCTGGTGTGGAGTGTTCAAAGACAACCCCTCATTTGCCTCAAAAGTGAGTCAGTAAACTGTCACCACATGGAGTGGCCGTGCAGTTAGAGGCACCAGGTCACGGACTGTGCAGACCCTCCCACTGAAGGTTTGAGTCCTCCCTCGTGTATGGGTGTGTGTTGTTTGTAGTATAAGTTAGTTTACGTAGTGTGTAAATCTAGAGACCGATGGCATCAGCAGTTTGGTCCCTTTGGAATTCACACACATTTGAACAATTTTTCATTTCAGTAAACTGTCCCTGCAGATGATTGCATCTTGAACTTCTTGTGTTTCGGCAATGAGGAATGGTGTCATTCCTAGCTTGCTCTCTTTTTTTTTGGGGGGGGGGGGGGGGTTATGGTAGTGTACCCAGGTTTTGTCTGTAGTAACAACTCTCACAAATCAGCCATCACCTTCTGCTTCAAAGCACCACAAAAGTTCTTCACAAATATCAATGAATTGCTCTTCCATTTCTGGAATCAGCTGTTGTGACACGCATCCTGCAGACACTTCATGAAACTTAACCACATCATGAATGTTCTGACGTGCTGAGCCATCACTGATGTTCATACAATTTCTGCAGTGATAGACGCATATCACCATACTGAACCTTCATTCACCAAAGGAATTCAGTAGGTTTCTAGCTTCACTTCTCAGAGAATCTATGACAGAATGCTGTTCTTCCTTAGTGTAATTCGCAAGAGGGCAGCCATTTTGAACTGGTATTGTGGCCACATTTCATTTCTCCGTAGCATGCTGCCGTGTGCAAGCCATTCCTTACATCACTGGTAACAGTACTGGCAACTTACAAACAACAGTGTGAAATATCAGTTATTAATTACAGTATTAAGGTTTTCATTTGACTCCCATTCATATTTTAAAGTTATTGGGCGATTAGGATTTTTGACAAAAAAAGAAAAGAAAAACAGTTCATGTCCCATTATACTGCTTCAGTGTATCTCAAGTAACAGTTTCGTTCCAAGAATGGTATAAAATACTGTTCAAACCATTCAAGATTTGTGTATATTGACCCCACGAGACTTTAACCAGTTTTTGTTACCAAAACCTCTACAATTCCTGAGTCACAGTGGATATATCTGGTGATAAATATGACACACTTTTACACTCAAGAGAACTATTTTATCATAGCAATCAACATGGTACAACATACATAAAATAATTAACGCAGTCTGGAAAACAACAGTATTTGTTATCTCTGTCTCCAAAGACGGCAAACAGTTTGATTGCGCAGGAATATTTCCCACTATTGACACTTTTTATATCAATCATTAAACAATTATTGTGGTGATCGCTAGGTAGAACACTTCCCCATCCCCTCCAGCGTGGAGCACTATTGAAAAGAAAGAGTGGTTTCATAAAAGTAGTTGTTGCAGGTTAAACACACCATTGAAAAAGAAATATGATGAAAAACACTAGATATGAAAATGCAGAAGTACAAAACAGTAACTAGAAGGAAATGTAATAAAAATTAGATCCAGATTAGAAACAGGTGTCCTCATAGCATCTAGTCCATTGTTACAAACAAGATAATTTGTGGAATCATTCATGCTTTTGGTGGCAACACTGTGACAATAATAAATACAAGCAAAGAAATTTGCTTTTGTATGTCATAAATGAAAGCAAACTTGATAGAACACAGTAACACATAATACACAACACAGGGTGTATCAAAAAGAATCATCCAATTAGGCATGTCTATATTTCTGAAACTAATTTTTGATGAATATGAAACTCTAAAAGGTTTTGTTCATACCTTTTCATAGGTTTTCAATTGCCCCCCTTGAGATGCATAGCATAAGTCGATACGATAGTCAAAATGTTCCCACACTGCATCAAGCATGTCGTGAGTTAACAGCTTCCACAACTGCTGTTATGTGATGTTTCAGTTCATTCATTGTTGTTGATAATGGATGCACATAAACAGGGTCTTTTATAAACCCCCACAAGAAATAATCACATACAGTCAGGTAGGCCAGTAATGCAAGCCTGAATGATTTGGTCCAGCACAACTGATCCATCGTTCAGTAATTGTTTGAGATAAAAAAATCCCACACTTCCAGATGCCAGTGTCACAGTCGCCCCATCCTGTCAGTAAATGAAGTTGTTCCAATCAGTCTCCAACTATGGGAAAAGAAAGTTCTCAAGCATTTCGAGATATATGCTTCCTGTAACAGTGTTCTTGGCAAAGAAAAATGGACCATACAACTTTTCTGATGGAACTGCACAAAACACATTAAATTTTGGAGAGTCCCTCTCATGTTGTACAACTTCATGTCATTATCCCATACCCCATATTATCGCATTATGATGGTTCACCTTTCAATTTAAATGGAATGTTGCATCATCACTAAACACTAAGCTCTGGAAGAAAACTGTCATCCTCCATCTTACCAGAATATTTCCCCACATTGTTGTTTGTCACCTTCACGAAGACCTTGCAGTCGCTGAATTTTGTATGGTTTCATGTATAAATGTTGATGCAACACATGTCAGAGGGACATTGGGGGCATGTTGAGCTGTCAAGCTGCATTGCAAATGGATTTCTGTGGACTCCTTGTGAAACTATAGCGGATCCGTTGAGCATCTGTGTCAGAAACTCGGGGATGGCCCAGCGATTTGCCTTTACACAAATAACCTGTTTCTCAGAATTGTTAATACTATCGTCTAATATTCTGTCCTGTAGGACAGACACCTAGTACAAAAGTCATTCTGAACAGTTATTACTGACTCACACTGTACAACACGTAGAACACAAAATGCTTTCTATTGTCCTGACACCATTTTTACTAGAACTGAAGTGGGCACACACTGCTGCTAGCTAATAGGAACTATGTAAAAATCGAGAGTTTGCTCTTCTCAATGGTGCACTGTTCATGGACATATCTCAAATAACAAAACAGTCACGATTTTTTATAGATTGGGTGATTCTTTTTGATGTATTTTGAGTACAAATTTATGCAGTCATATAATTAGGAAAGCAATATATGAAGTTCATGTGAGAACAGTGAGTCCAATTTGTAAGACATGGATATTACAAATTCTTAACAATTATAGAGGTTATATATGAACACAACAGAAGGAATGACCAAGGTAAGTCATTACCTACTCAATGATGTAGTCAGTGAAGTGTGTCAGTAATCAGTGATAGCGGTCAAAAAGGGACTGTGTTACCAATGGCATTGTCAGTGTATTGCCTGGGTTTCAGTGGTAGACTGTTGTACAACAGTCTGAGGTGCCTTCTGTATTTCTTCATGAGTTGCCTTGTCACTGCCTCAAGTCCATTCTGGCTTTAATCTTGTTCAGAAACTGTGGACATGCAACCATTTAGGCCGATGCCCAAGGTACTGTGACTTCTGTTTAAAACTTTATGAGGACCTCAATAGGAGGGCTGTAGTGATGGATGCACTGAGTCATACCTTAACATGACATACTTCCAGCTTTTGAGATCTTGGTGTATGAATGCCAATTGCAAACCATGTGAGTGAAGAGGAGAAGGTATACAAATGTGGACTATATGTTTTTTAACCTTGCCTACAGTTTTGGCAATGCCAGCATTTCATGTACATCTGTAGCCTCCATGAATTCCACAGGTAAAATCATGATTTCTGCCAATGTTGCTTGAAGATCCTCTTTGAATGTGGAACATACCCCCGGCAATATCCACCAAAGGGCCTCTTGCCATTCTCCTCCATGGCACATTAGTGCTCCTTTAAAAGTGAGGTGCCAGCTTCTCTGCCAACCCTTTCCTCTGAGGATGGTAGGCAGTGGTGCAAATTCATTTGAACCCACACATTTTGTAATTGTTGGCAAACAGTGCAGATTCAAATTGTCTGCCCTGTTGTTTTGCATACAGGGAAGCCAAAACAAGATATTCACAACTCTGAGAAGGCTTTCACCATTGATTCTGCTTAATATCTGTCAGTGGTGTTGCCTACACCCATTGTAACACCCTGTCAATCACCTAAGAATGTTCCAGAAACCACCGGACGCTGGTAATTATCCCACAAGGTTGCAGCCTCCCAGCCGGGATATCAAATTTGGCCAATGGTGGGCTCATGTACCACCTCAAATTACTTCTCTATCTATGTATGCTTGAGACAACCATCAGCAATCATTCTTCATACAAGGCCATACAAAACTTTCAGTCACTAACTGAACTGACAGACATATACCAGGGTGTGCCAGGCTGTGCAAACATTTGAATATAGTCATTCTCCAAGGCTTGGGAGTAAATGGCCATATGTGGCCTGTGACGTGTCGCATCACAATTTACAATGCAAAGTAAGTACTTGGAAACATTCAAATTTAAGACTCATTGTATCATCTATTAACAATTGTCATAGTGTGTCATAACTGTACTGAGCTTCTGTGATTTGGGCCACGTCAGTGGGGTTTGACAGCAGATTAATCCTTGACAGAAAGTCTGCAACTAAATTGTCAGTCCCCTTGATATATTTCACTGCTGTGGTCTTCAGTCCTGAGACTGGTTTGATGCAGCTCTCCATGTTACTCTATCCTGTGCAAGCTTCTTCATCTCCCAGTACCTACTGCAACCTACATCCTTCTGAATCTGCTTAGTGTATTCATCTCTTGCTCTCCCTCTACGATTTTTACCCTCCACGCTGCCCTCCAATGTTAAATTTGTGATCCCTTGATGCCTCAAAACATGTCCTACCAACCGATCCCTTCTTCTAGTCAAGTTGTGCCACAAACTTCTCTTCTCCCCAATCCTATTCAATACCTCACCATTAGTTACGTGATCTACCCACCTTATCTTCAGCATTCTTCTGTAGCACCACATTTCGAAAGCTTCTATTCTCTTCTTGTCCATACTAGTTATCGTCCATGTTTCACTTCCATACATGGCTACACTCCATACAAATACTTTCAGAAACGATTTCTTGACACTTAAATCTATACTCGATGTTAACAAATTTCTCTTCTTCAGAAACGATTTCCTTGCCATTGCCAGTATACATTTTATATACTCTATACTTCGACCATCATCAGTTATTTTACTCCCTAAATAGCAAAACTCCTTTACTACTTTAAGTGTCTCATTTCCTAATCTAATTCCCTCAGCATCACCCGATTTAATTTGACTACATTCCATTATCCTCGTTTTGCTTTTGTTGATGTTCATCTTATATCCTCCTTTCAAGACACTGTCCATTCCGTTCAACTGCTCTTCCAAGTCCTTTGCTGTCTCTGACAGAATTACAATGTCATCGGCGAACCTCAAAGTTTTTACTTCTTCTCCATGAATTTTAATACCTACTCCGAATTTTTCTTTTGTTGATTGAATAACATCGGGGAGAGGCTACAACCCTGTCTCACTCCTTTCCCAACCACTGCTTCCCTTTCATGCCCCTCGACTCTTATAACTGCCATCTGGTTTCTGTACAAATTGGAAATAGCCTTTCGTTCCCTGTATTTTACACCTGCCACCTTTAGAATGTGAAAGAGAGTATTCCAGTTAACATTGTCAAAAGCTTTCTCTAAGTCTACAAATGCTAGAAACGTAGGTTTGCCTTTCCTTAATCTTTCTTCTAAGATAAGTCGTAAGGTTAGTATTGCCTCATGTGTTCCAACATTTCTATGGAATCCAAACTGATCTTCCCCGAGGTCCACTTCTACCAGTTTTTCCATTCTTCTGTAAAGAATTCGCGTTAGTATTTTGCAGCTGTGACTTATTAAACTGATAGTTCGGTAATTTTCACATCTGTCAACACCAGCTTTCTTTGGGATTGGAATTATTATATTCTTCTTGAAGTCTGAGGGTATTTCACCTGTCTCATACATCTTGCTCACCAGATGGTAGAGTTTTGTCAGGACTGGCTCTCCCAAGGCCGTCAGTAGTTCTAATGGAATGTTGTCTACTCCTGGGGCCTTGTTTCGACTCATGTCTTTCAGTGCTCTGTCAAACTCTTCACACAGTATCATATCTCCCATTTCATCTTCATCTACATCCTCTTCCATTTCCATAATATTGTCCTCAAGTACATCGCCCTTGTATAAACCCTCTATATACTCCTTCCACCTTTCTGCCTTCCCTTCTTTGCTTAGAACTGGGTTGCCATCTGAGCTCTTGATATTCATACAAGTGGTTCTCTTCTCTCCAAAGGTCTCTTTAATTTTCCTGTAGGCAGTATCTATCTTACCCCTAGTGAGATAAGTCTACATCCTTACATTTGTCCTCTAGCCATCCCTGCTTAGCCATTTTGCACTTCCTGTCGATCTCATTTTTGAGACGTTTGTATTCCTTTTTGCCTGCTTCATTTACTGCATTTTTATATTTTCTCCTTTCATCAATTAAATTCAATATTTCTTCTGTTACCCAAGGATTTCTATTAGCCCTTGTCTTTTTACCTACTTGATCGTCTGCTGCTTTCACTACTTCATCCCTCAGAGCTACCCATTCTTCTTCTACTGTATTTCTTTCCCCCATTCCTGTCAATTGTTCCCTTATGCTCTCCCTAAAACTCTCTACAACCTCTCGTTCTTTCAGTTTATCCAGGTCCCATCTCCTTAAATTCCCACCTTTTTGCAGTTTCTTCAGTTTCAATCTGCAGTTCATAACCAAGAGATTGTGGTCAGAATCCATATCTGCCCCTGGAAATGTCTTACAATTTAAAACCTGGTTCCTAAATCTCTGTCTTACCATTATATAATCTATCTGATACCTTTTAGTATCTCCAGGATTCTTCCAGGTATACAACCTTCTTTTATGATTCTTGAACCAAGTGTTAGCTATGATTAAGTTATGCTCTGTGCAAAATTCTACAAGGCGGCTTCCTCTTTCATTCCTTCCCCCCAATCCATATTCACCTACTATGTTTCCTTCTCTCCCTTTTCCTACTGACGAATTCCAGTCTCCCATGACTATTAAATTTTCGTCTCCCTTCACTACCTGAATAATTTCTTTTATCTCGTCATACATTTCATCAATTTCTTCATCATCTGCAGAGCTAGTTGGCATATAAACTTGTACTACTGTAGTAGGCATGGGCTTTGTGTCTATCTTGGCCACAATAATGCGTTCACTATGCTGTTTGTAGTAGCTAACCCGCACTCCTATTTTTTTATTCATTATTAAACCTACTCCTGCATTACCTCTATTTGATTTTGTATTTATAACCCTGTAATCACCTGACCAAAAGTCTTGTTCCTCCTGTCACCGAACTTCACTAATTCCCACTATATCTAACTTTAATCTATCCATTTCCCTTTTTAAATTTTCTAACCTACCTGCCCGATTAAGGGATCTGACATTCCACGCTCCGATCCGTAGAACGCCAGATTTCTTTCTCCTGATAACGACGTCCTCTTGAGTAGTCCCCTCCTGGAGATCCGAATGGGGGGACTATTTTACCTCTGGAATATTTTACCCAAGAGGATGCCATTATCATTTAATCATACAGTAAAGCTGCATGTCCTCGGGAAAAATTACAGCTGTAGTTTCCCCTTGCTTTCAGCCGTTCGCAGTACCAGCACAGCAAGGCCGTTTTGGTTAATGTTACAAGGCCAGATCAGTCAATCATCCAGACTGTTGCCCCTGCAACTACTGAAAAGGCTGCTGCCCCTCTTCAGGAATCACATGTTTGTCTGGCCTCTCAACAGATACCCCTCCGTTGTGGTTGCACCTACGGTATGGCCATCTGTATCGCTGAGGCACACAAGCCTCCCCACCAACGGCAAGGTCCATGGTTCATTTCACAGTCATTGAAAATTGGCCAGTAAATTCTAGATGTCTGAAATTGCAGGGAGGACAGACTCTGCTTGGAGTTTCTAGTTGTCTCTGCCAGTGGGTGATGATCCACAGAGATTGTGAATTCCCACCTCTCTATATCTGGTCTGAAGTACTGAACTGAATTATATTCAGCTAACACTCTCAGTCAAAGGCTGACCATTTTTGCTTTGAAGATGACAATTTGTTAGAAAAAATCTAAAGGTGTTATGTTGACCGTGTATGATCTAATGGAGAACTCCACCTACTGTCTTGTCACTTGCATCAACTGTGAGTGTCAATAGTGAACCTGTTACCAGTTGGCTAAGTGTAATGGCACTTTCAAGGCTGTGCTTCATGCCTGTAAATGCAAGTTGCATTTCCTTCATTCTTTTTAAAACTATCTTTCCTTCTGTATCCTTACCAGCCAGTTCATCTGTTAATGACACTTGTGTGTGTATGGCTAGGGATAAGTGTTTTCTATAAAAAATTGTTGTACCAAGGAAGCAACTTAATTCCTGGAAAGTCACTGGACATGGTATTTTATGGATAGTTTCTATCCTCTCTGTAGTTGGTCTGATTCACTCATTACTAACAGAGTGACCTAAAAATGTTAGCCGCTCCTTATATAAATTTATTTGCTAGAATGTCATGTGAGTCTAGTATACGAAAAATATTATTTAACAAACAAACAACTTTTTTTTTCCTCATGCTCTTCTGCCGATTTGGAGAAAACCAAAATGTCATTTAAATATTAGAATCAAGATGGGACTCAGAACATTGAATAAAAAAAAAAAAACTCTGCCATGTTTGGGCTGCATTTTTAAGTCTGTATGGCATTCAAACAAATCCACACAACCTGAAGGGTGTAATGATTGCTGTCTTATCTATGTTGGATGGGGATGTAGGAATCTGGCGGTATGCTTTTGTGCAATCTGTTACACTGAAAATTTTTGCACCTCTTAAGGCATGGGGAAAGTCAAGCAGATTTGGTATTTGGTACCACACAGGAATTGTGTGCTCTGTAATTCTCACCACAAAGCCTGAGTGACCAATAATTTTTTGGGACTAAGTGAATTGGGGAAGACCATGCACTGGAGGAAAGTCTAATAATTCCAAAATTTAACAGGTCTTCAACAATTGTCTTAAACTTTGGGGGCCCATTCACCATTAGAATGTGATGCCTCATGTTCTGTAAAACACTACTCGTGCCCCTGTTACTCTGTCCCAGGCTAGAATGCTCAGTGTGCACATCACTGACCTTTTGTTGTTGTTGTTATTGTTGTTATCAGTTGGTAGAAGTGACTCCTTGTGGTACCATCTCCAGAACCCACTGTCACAGCCACTGATGTGATAGAGATTGCTGTTGGCTCTGCTAAAATGTCTGCTGCTGTTGTGGAGTAGGCTGGGATTTGTGGCTAGGTGGTCTGATACCACTAGCAGAGGCTGTGACACTGCTAGACGGTGTGGAGTTTGCCCTCGCTGAGAAAACTTGTGATGTGTTTGTAGGAGTTGTGGGAACTGCTGCCTCTTGTGCTGATGCAGTTATGATTGACATTTCTGTTGCAACTGATGAGAATGTTTATGCTAGATGCCTTGCCCTCAGTCTTATGATTGTTGTGGGTAAGTTGCTGATGATTACCATGATCATCCTAATGTATGATGCATTTTGATGCAGATAAGGGCTTTTTCAAATCATGCAATTGTAATTCTTGTTCTAACGTGCAAGTCTGCAAGAATGCAATGACTGAAGTCCCATAATTGTGAGCTATTGTTCACACTATCACTTCCTATTTGGTGTGTGGAGTCCAGCAAACTTCCTGCTCTCTTGTTCTGACAGTGTATCAGTGGGTCCAGCATGTTCCAATGTATTCACTGTACTTTTTGTACCTGCATTGTTGATTTCCATGGTTTCAAAGTTTATGGACAGTTTATAGTGACTAAGGAAGTTTGAACCTATAACTGGAAGTACAATTTAGTGTCACAAAAATTCCACACAAAGCTGTGATGCAGTTGATTATTAAAAATTTGTAGCCAAAATGGTGCACTGTTGTGTTGTTAACAGCCCATAAAGATATCACCCCACGTTTAGCACCTTCACATGAATGTTCATAAGGGATGGTACTAACTGCTGAGCCTCCTTCAATAAGAAAGCATCTTTGTGATACTCAATCTGATACAAAAGTTCTCGGACCCTTAAGTGGCAAAACATCACACACGATTTTAGCATCATACCCTGTTAATTTGGAATCTTGTGCTGTCACCAGCGTGCCTACGTCGGTGGTTGCACCTGGTGTGAAAAACTGCAGAGCAGGTTGCACTTATGTGCAGATTTGCCAAATATTGCATGGTGCAACAGAAGCATGCTGAGTGATGTTCCTCTGTGTGTTGCTGAATGATAGACATGGTCCATGCAAACAACATCATGCTTTCCAGATCTAGCACTTGTGAAGTTTTGTCTGAATCCAATAGTGCTCATGTAGTCTGTGCCCAACAAGCAGTTCCAGCTCCACATATGATTGGAAGTGCTCAAGGAATGACCGGACTGCACCCATTCCATTGCAGAGCCCTTACTCCTTGCGCTGTACTGAAGTTACATATTGTAACACAACTAGCTTGGTTTTGCCTCTGCTGAAGCACAAAAATCCTGTCTGCTAAATCAAGTTTGCTGTTGATAGGATCCCCCTAAATGGTGACTAATACTGTATGCAAAGTCAATGGCAACTTCAGAAACCAGATCCTCCATAAAGCAGTGTCGGCCAAGATGTCACCACCACAGATGGCCAAAGGTGCCACCATAATTGTGATGGTTCTTATTGTCTAGTGTATCTTTGTAAAGTATCTGGTGCATTTGTAATTCTTGCAACTTTGATAACTGAGATAATAAGTACTTTTTTAACACGTCAAACCTGTTTATGATAGGGATGCTGTTACTATGTCGCTAACCATATTAGTGTGTTCTGCTAAAACATTTAAAACTTTCACAAACTAATGATTGTTTTCAGTGATACTTTTTGGTGCCATGGCAATTTTCTTGCAAGCAGGACCATGTGTGCATGACTACAGGTGCCACCCAGGGACTATCACTGGCTTCTATGGTGTCTTCTACCAGCTGTCAGTCTATGAACTCTTCCACAACTGGTTGCAAATGCTTTGTTGTATGATGTGACTTACTATAAAATGAAGCATTATTTCCTGTTAGTGTGCAATGTTGGGTAACAGGAATTGCAGGTAATGGACCTTGTGCAGGAAACAAATCTTTAAAGTGTAACAGTAATGCTTCCATAGCTTGCCAGTCACTGCCCTGCAGTGACCCACTTTGTCACGCAATGCAGACTAACTGATGGTATGCTTGTGGCTGTGGTCAGTACATGACCTATCTATATCCTCTTGCCTTTATGCATGGCAACTCATGCCCAGAAAGACTGCTAAATGTGCACCTGGCAGGTGTTAAAGATGACTCACAAAAGTTATTACTATTAAATGCAGACAGGTCAGAAGGTGCATACAGCTATACAAGTATTACCCTCAAATTAAAATGACCACCCCTATGATCCACTATGGCCAATGAATCACACAATGAAAATGGCCAGGTAAACAAAATACTTCTCAATCACTGCCCTACATCGTGTGAAGCATTGAGTGCAAGATAAGTGAAACTGCTGTGGTGATGATGGTGATATCAGAAATTGGCACCATTGATAGTGGCATCAGGATCACTTCTGACCACCAGTTAAGTTGTTATTGCTCAGGTCAGGATATTTAGTGGGCATGGAGGCTGAGCCGGTGAGTGCCTCACCTGACAGGCTGAAGGCAGCAGTTTGCAGACACTTGGTACAGCTCTTCACCAGGGAGAGGCTCAGACTTGTCTGCGTCTTCTTTCAGTCATGGAGATGACCAGACAGCAGTGGCAGCTTGCATTCCCACTGAACATGGCTGCCTGTGGTCTTGGAGGAGAAGTATTCACTCAGACAGTAGGTAACACATCACCATTCACCAATCAGGTTATCCTGTAAATGGGCAAACAATCATTCCTTTTGAATCAGAGATGCAAAGGAGATGACCACACACTGAGTCTTCTGAAACAGGATATTTAAACTGGACATAGCTCATTGCAGCTAGCAATGCAGTCATTTGCCCTCATTACCTGGAGGCTTCAGTGGACTTGTCCCCATTGTGGTGTCTCAGTTATTGTTAGTCCTGTTGCCTTTGTACTTTGCATCAGTGCTAGGACACCATCAACTGGCTGAGCTTGGAAGGAGTGGACATTACATGTTACAACTCCATATTGCAGGTCTCAAAGAATGATGCATTGGATACCGTCATACTGCGCAGTTTGTGCCTTGTGATTATGGTTCAGCTCAATGTGAAAATCTGTTACAAGTGACATTCTGCCATCTGCAAAATTGGCACTCTTTGCATGCCCCAGATACTGACTCTGGCACGAGTCAATTTGGTTCTGTGCCATCTGTGCCATGTCATAATTTTAAAGATCTATATACTTACACAGAAATTGGATCTACTGTGCAACATTATGGTTAATGTAAGGGGTGTAATATTATTTTCAAATCAGTGTTAGTGTGTGATGGAAAGAAATTAGTTGTTTTGAATCAAACATCTCAGAGTAAAACTTCTCATGGCTGAGGTTCACCGTCATGTAGAATTTTTTACAGGTCATCACAATCACCTTTGATCATAGGAATTATTTTTTTCACAACTGCAATTTCGGCCTTTGAGCCATTTTCAAGTGGTAGCACAAAGGCTAAAGGAATACAAAATGAAGCACAGAGTGTACCCATATATACAGAAATACACAAACATGTTATGTCAAATGTTACCAATATTAACATCATTCATGCAAATCACAGGAAATTTTTACGGTAGAAGTACAGTAACATCACATGAATGTGTTATGTTACCGATGTCAACATTTCATGTAATTTACATCATTTCACAATGTACAAAGCTTTGTACTTGTGTGATGTTACTGTATTTCTACAGTGCAAAGACCTGATTTTGACAATGACATGTTTACATGTCAAAGGATTTTAAACCCTGACTTTGACTGAAGCAAAATGTAAGTCACATGTTATTTTCAACATTTTTTAATGTACTACTGTCCACACAACATGTTTTTGTAGCTCTATGTATACAAGTACACTCTGTACACACTTTTAGATTTTGCAATAACATGTGAAAATGGCCCAAAAGACCGAAATTGCAATTGTGAAATAAATGATTCTTACAGGCAATGGCGAACATGACGTCCTTTAAAAAACATTCAGTGTAAGTTAATAAGTAATTATTTGAGGTGTAACTACCACTAATTAAACTATGATCCAAAAGAGGTAATTTTTTTTAGAATTAAAAGTCCATGAACCATGGACCTTGCCGTTGGTGGGGAGGCTTGCGTGCCTCAACGATACAGATAGCCATACCGTAGATGCAACCACAACGGAGGGGTATCTGTTGAGAGGCCAGACAAACATGTGGTTCCTGAAGAGGGGCAGCAGCCTTTTCAGTAGTTGCAGGGGTAACAGTCTGGATGATTGACTAATCTGGCCTTGTAACACAAACCAACTGGTACTGCGAACAGCTGAAAGCAAGGGGAAACTACAGCCGTAATTTTTCCCGAGAGCATGCAGCTTTACTGTATGATTAAATGATGATGGCGTCCTCTTGGGTAAAATATTCCGGAAGTAAAATAGTCCCCCATTCGGATCTCCGGGCGGGGACTACTCAAGAGGACATCGTTATCAGGAGAAAGAATACTGGCGTTCTACAGATCGGAGCGTGGAATGTCAGATCCCTTAATCGGGCAGATAGGTTAGAAAATTTAAAACGGGAAATGGATAGGTTAAAGTTAGATATAGTGGGAATTAGTGAAGTTCGATGGCGGGAGGAAGAAGACTTTTGGTTAGGTGTATACAGGGTTATAAATACAAAATCAAATAGGGGTAATGCAGGAGTAGGTTTAACAATGAATAAAAATTAGGAGTATTGTTAAGCTACTACAAACATCATAGTGAACGCATTATTGTGGCCAAGATAGACACGAAGCCCACGTCTACTACGGTAGTACAAGTTTATATGCCAACTAGCTCTGCAGACGATGAAATGTATGAGGAGATAAAAGAAATTATTCAGGTAGTGGAGGGAGACGAAAATTTAATAGTCATGGGTGACTGGAATTCAAGAGTAGGAAAAGGGAGAGAACGAAACATAGTAGGTGAATATGGATTAGGGCCAAGAAATGAAAGAGGAAGCCGCCTGGTAGAATTTTGCGCAGAGCATAACTTAATCATAGCTAACACTTGGTTCAAGAATCATGAAAGAAGGTTGTATACATGGAAGAACCCTGGAGATACTAGAAGGTATCAGATAGATTATATAATGGTAAGACAGAGATTTAGGAACCAGGTTTTAAATTGTAAGACATTTCCAGGGGCAGATATGGATTCTGACCACAATCTCTTGGTTATGAACTGCAGATTGAAACTGAAGAAACTGCAAAAAGGTGGGAATTTAAGGAGATGGGACCTGGATAAACTGAAAGAACGAGAGGTTGTAGAGAGTTTCAGGGAGAGCATAAGGGGACAATTGACAGGAATGGGGAAAGAAATACAGTAGAAGAAGAATGGGTATCTTTGAGGGATGAAATAGTGAAGGCAACAGAGGATCAAATAGGTAAAAAGACGATGGCTAGTAGAAACCCTTGGGTAACAGAAGAAATATTGAATTTAATTGATGAAAGGAGAAAATATAAAAATGCAGTAAATGAAGCAGGCAAAAAGGAATACAAACGTCTCAAAAATGAGATCGACAGGAAGTGTGTGGTGGAGGGTACCCTGAGTACCTCTATCGGTTCTCCCTTCTCTTCCAGTCTCATATTGTTCGTGGAAAGAAGGATTGTCGGTATGCATCTGTGTGGGATCTAATCTCTCTAATTTTATCCTCATGGTCTCTTCACGAGATATACGTAGGAGGGAGCAATATACTGCTTGACTCTTCAGTGAAGGCATGTTCTCGAAACTTTAACAAAAGCCCGTACCGAGCTACTGAGCGTCTCTCCTGCAGAGTCTTCCACTGGAGTTTATCTATGATCTCCGTAACGCTTTCGCGATTACCAAATGATCCTGTAACGAAGCGCGCTGCTCTCCGTTGGATCTTCTCTATCTCTTCTATCAACCCTATCTGGTATGGATCCCACACTGCTGAGTAGTATTCAAGCAGTGGGCGAACAAGCGTACTGTAACCTACTTCCTTTGTTTTCGGATTGCACTTCCTTAGGATTCTTCCAATGAATCTCAGTCTGGCATCTGCTTTACCAACGATCAACATTATATGATCATTCCATTTTAAATCACTCCTAATGCGTACTCCCAGATAATTTATGGAATTAACTGCTTCCAGTTGCTGACCTGCTATTTTGTAGCTAAATGATAAGGGATCTATCTTTCTATGTATTCACAGCACATTACATTTGTCTACATTGAGATTCAATTGCCATTCCCTGCACCATGTGTCAATTCGCTGCAGATCCTCCTGCATTTCAGTACAATTTTCTATTGTTACAACCTCTTGATAGACCACAGCATCATCTGCAAAAAGCCTCAGTGAATTTCCGATGTCATCCACCAAGATAGACACTGCCTACAGGAAAATTAAAGAGACCTTTGGAGGAAGTAGAACCACTTGCATGAATATCAAGAGCTTTGATGGAAACCCAGTTCTAAGCAAAGAAGGGAAAGCAGAAAGGTGGAAGGAGTATATAGAGGGTCTATACAAGGGTGATGTACTTGAGGACAATATTATGAAAATGGAAGAGGATGTAGATGAAGATGAAATGGGAGATATGATACTGCGTGAAGAGTTTGACAGAGCATTGAAAGACCTGAGTCGAAACAAGGCCCCCGGAGTAGACAACATTACATTAGAACTACTGACAGCCTTGGGAGAGCCAGTCCTGACAAAACTCTACCATCTGGTGAGCAAGATGTATGAGACAGGCTAAATACCCTCAGACTTCAAGAAGAATATAATAATTCCAATCCCAAAGAAAGCAGGTGTTGACAGATGTGAAAATTACCAAACTATCAGTTTAATAAGTCACAGCTGCAAAATACTAACGCGAATTCTTTACAGGCGAATGGAAAAACTGATAGAAGCCGACCTCAGAGAAGATCAGTTTGGATTCCGTAGAAATGTTGGAACACGTGAGGCAATACTGACCCTACAACTTATCTTAGAAGAAAGATTAAGGAAAGGCAAACCTACGTTTCTAGCATTTGTAGACTTAGAGAAAGCTTTTGACAATATTGACTGGAATACTCTCTTTCAAATTCTGAAGGAGGCAGGGGTAAAATACAGGGAGCGAGAGGCTATTTACAATTTGTACAGAAAGCAGATGGCAGTTATAAGGGCCAAGGGGTATGAAAGGGAAGCAGTGGTTGGGAAGGGAGTGAGACAGGATTGTAGCCTCTCCCCGATGTTATTCAATCTGTATATTGAGCAAGCAATAAAGGAAACAAAACAAAAATTCGGAGTAGGTATTAAAATCCATGGAGAAGAAATAAAAACTTTGAGGTTCGCCAATGACATTGTAATTCTGTCAGAGGCAGCAAAGGACTTGGAAGAGCAGCTGAATGGAATGGACAGTGTCTTGAAAGGAGGGTATAAGATGAACATCAACAAAAGCAAAACAAGGATAATGGAATGTAGTCGAATTAAGTCGGGTGATGCTGAGGAAATTAGATTAGGAAATCAGACACTTAAAGTAGTATAGGAGTTTTGCTATTTGGGGAGCAAAATAACTGATGATGGTCGAAGTAGAGAGGATATAAAATGCAGACTGGCAATGGAAAGGAAAGCGTTTCTGAAGAAGAAAAATTTCTTAAAATCGAGTATAGATTTAAATGTCAGGAAGTCGTTTCTGAAAGTATTTGTGTGGACTGTAGCCATGTATGGAAGCGAAACGTGGTCAATAAATAGTTTAGACAAGAAGAGAATAGAAGCTTTCGAAATGTGGTGCTACAGAAGAATGCTGAAGATTAGATGGGTAGATCATGTAACTAATGAGGAGGTATTGAATAGAATTGGAGAGAAGAGGAGCTTGACTACAAGAAGGGATTGGTTGGTAGGACATGTTCTGAGACATCGAGGGATCACCAATTTAGTATTGGTGGGCAACGTGGAGGGTGAAAATCGTAGAGGGACACCAAGAGATGAATACACTAAGCAAATTCAGAAGGATGTAAGTTGCAGTAGGTACTGGGAGATGAAGAAGCTTGCACAGGATAGAGTAGCTTGGAGAGCTGCATCAAACCAGTCTCAGGACTGAAGACAACATCAACAACAACAAAAGTAATTATGGCTTGTTCTTCTGGTACACAATTGCATTCTGCTTGTGGTTTAGAACTGATAAATCTAATTAGTATAAATAAGCTTCTTAAGCTGGATGACATAATAAATTTATCCACATAGAAAAAGCTTCTCATAGTGCCCTCAAGGTAAGTGTAAAACTATTTACCATTGTGAGGCTACTAAAAGTATTACAACATAATCTAGTTTGAAGATTTTTTGCAGAAGATAAATTTCATTCAAACAACATTGTTGAGGATTCCCAAACATATTAACAGAAATTGTAAACATATTCTTCAATTTTTTTCTTGTATACCCACTTTAATAAATGGAAGAACTTTATACGAGTCTTTTGTGTTTCTTCTAACAATTTTAGTAAAGTCTAACATAAGTATTCATTAGATATGCTTTTGCTCTATAGATATAAGTACCTCCACAATAGCTGGTCACTGTGGCCAAGCGGTTCTAGGTGATTCAGTCTGGAACCACACGACCACTACGGTCGCAGGTTTGAATCCTGCCTTGGGCATGGATGTGTGTGATGTCCTTACGTTAGTTAGGTTTAAGTAGTTCTAAGTTCAAGGGGAAAGATGACCTCCGATGTTAAGTCCCATAGTGCTGAGAGCCATTTGAACCATTTTAAACTCCACAATAGTGATTAATATATTTATTAGAAGTCAAAAATACTAATAATATATTTCCACAAGATTGCCTCCATAGCCAAATGATTAGCAGTCAGCCACTCAGAACATGCCTAAGGACTAATCCATGAGTGGCATTTAGTTACTTTGCTTGTGTTTTCACAAAATACACTATTTTTTTACTCTTTCCTTTTTTACCAGCACAATTTTTGAAATTATTGTTGAAAATAATGATGATTATCAGCTTTGTTTACACCTCTTATACAGTTATCATTTTTTGGAAGTGTTTTAAATTTAAGTAATTTTTGATTTGCCTATAGTTTCTTTTACTTCTATTATCAAATATTTAAGCATTCACATCTTTGTCTTTCTTAAGCAACATTTTTAATGAAGACATTTTTTTACTTATGAGCAATGTGTACATTATTAAATTTTGTTTTAGCCATTAGGACATATAGAAACAGATGATCATGAATGTAAAGAATTCTTTGTAAATATAATTATATAGTTAATGGAGATAAAACTTACATATTTACAGAATAAAATACTGATATTTTCTGTGTAAAGTACTCTAAAATCCTAATACACACAGTCTTTACAACACACATGGTGCTTCTTGTTCATCGTATCACAGTGTTAATAAAAGTAATTATCTAAACTCTTATCAGTGTATATTTTTACACATTTTCTTCTGCATATAGTTAACATTTATTTATTATAGATATATCAATATAGCTACCGCTCCTTTCTCTTGGATTTCACATGTTTTTGAACTTCCCACTGTTCCTTCTACCAAAAACAATAAATTTTGGTTACTGGTCCCAATGGGAAGTGTGCAGATAGTGTATTAATACAAAACTGCTTAGCTAATGTTGCAGACAAAAATAATTTTGTTAGCTGTAAAATTTCCTGTCATTATGAAAATAAATTGCAGTAAAATACCAATAGTTTGTAGCAAATGATACGTTTTGCCATATTATCATTAATGTTGCATCATCTAAATTTATACTCATAGAACCTGAGTTATTAAGAAAAAATTAAAATAAAATTAGAATTCAAACTGTCTAACCATAATTAGTTTTATACCTAAAATTTTATTTTTGCTGTCTAGTGTGTTAAAATTTTTAGGAATTTTTTATGTATGTAAATCACAATACAGAATGTTAAAGCACACCTTGGTTTAGAGAAATGTTTTATTTTTTCTTAAAAGTATTGTTTTTGTTGATTTCTACAGCTTTCCACATTTGCAGACTGAATAACGAAATACAAATACAAATATAAACTGAAGTGGCATCATTAGGGCCTGTCATTCAAAGTTTATTATTACTCTCAACCAGTGCTATAATGCGACCAAAAACAGCTCAGAATTCATCACCACAAATTCTCCACATGGCTCTACATGCATGACAAACCACAATTCACCAAAAACATAAATATAAGTGACACAGCCTTGTATATTTCCATGTTCTAGAGGCAATTACAGTTTGGACAGGAAAAAATTTTTCTTCCCTTGCAGAACACTATTTTATTGTTAAATCAAATTGATAATGTACCATAAACTATAATTTTTGCTGCCAGTAATAACAAATTAATACTTTTTTCTAAGATCTTTCCCCGGAAACCGTAAATCACAGTTGACACTGCTGAGCCCTGAACCTGCATTCACTCACATAGTTTTGTATCATTTCTCTGTGGCTATTACTTAGCACTAAAATATTGTTGATCTTCTTAAAAGTTTCCTTCCTGTTGTTTGCGTATATTTATGCTTTGTATTGTCAAACTATCTGTGACCTCATTGGGACCTGTCTATCCTTTGTTATGAGTCTACAAAATAATTAAGCTACTGGAGATGCAGTATGCATCTGCTGCTAGAGATGCAGTGTCTCTTGGTTTTGGTAATTTGGAAGATTTGAGTGCACTCCAGTGGTCTGATATTGACATAATATTACATTGGAAAACTGCAGCTCACATCTGTTCTGATTCTGCTGTGCAACTTCCAAATCATATTGAAAGTCCTAGTTTTATAACTGTATAGCAATAGCTGAAATTGTTGCATTGTTAAGAACAATTTGTCATTTTGTGAGCATATGTTATGTGAAAATCACAACATAAATGTAAACATCACTCATGGATTTGGCCTTAGGCCTGTTCCAACTAGCTAGTTGCTTCCTGTGCACAGTAATCTATGAAACAAATCATGAAGATGCCCGTGCTTCTTTTATTCTATGAGCTCTTCATTTGACCTCACGGGGCTGAGGGGACCTCATTCTAGACCTACCTGCCGCAGGAAAATCTGTCGGAGGTACTGGGAATTGAAAATGAGGCCTTCTTCACAAAGGCAGTGATGTTAACCATTCAGCTATGAAAGAGGTCTTCATGAAAAACACATTGATAATCAATTTACACAGATTTTGAACCGAAATCTGTGTGAATATCATGAAAATCATGTTGATAATGCAGGTTTCTGTTTCAAATTGACACACACTGTTAATGAAACACACCGCTCTCATTATTATAGCAGTGTGTAGCTATTATTAATAACTTTTTTATGCCAATGATTTATAATAAATTTTTACTTTACAGAATAATTTCCATACTATACTTCACATATGGTTCGTTTGTGGCTTCAACTTGGCAGCTGCACCCATTGATTTCAGCACAACTGACATCAGCTGAAATGAGAAAGGAAAGTAATGGAACTTTTGAAGGCTTACCTAGAGAGCTGTGGGAGTTTCCTTTCAGAGCACAATACCCATTTGATGCAAGGCAGCCATATGTGTACACTGTTGTTTTTCTATTACAAGGAGCTTGTATATTTGTTTCTGGATGCATGATAGTTGTACTAGATATGATGTTTATTACACTAACATTACTCATATGTGGACAACTTGAAATACTCAAAGATAAACTTCGAAATATGAGAAGCATAGCAACTGGCCAAAGGCAAAATGAAGATATTGGTTTAGTGGGAAAAGCTCTGGAAAAACAAGCACTGGAGAGACGTAAAATGATCCTGAACTCGAGTACTGACATAACTAAACAGGATGAAAATTTTAATGAAGATCTTGTAACTAAAAAGATAAATCTATTACTTGGTGAATGTGTAGAGCACCACAATATGCTACTGTCGTAAGTACATGAAAATTATATATAATATCTTTATTTGTTAGGGATATTTAATATTACTTTTATGATGATCTGCACATTTTCATATCACAATTACATTACACTTTATGGTACATGAACTGTATTCCACAAATCCTACTGAAGTGAGTCTCTTGGAACTGCAAAAGTCTGAAATATGAACATTTTATTTAAGCTCTATGCTTTGACTTAAAGTGTGAAATATTACATTATAAAAATGATAATATGATATGTAAAGAAATACATTGTAAAGCAAGTTAATACATTCCATGGTAGCCTCAGGTATACAGGGTGTCCTCGGAAGAATGGTCAGTATTCAGGGATAAGAGAGGAATGGTCATTTGAAGTAAAACTTCATACAGACAGATACCATATTCCATATAGTTTCTGAGATAGATCACATTTAAAGTACATTGTTATTTATTTTCTGTATTATTCAATATTTTGCCAGACTTACACATGCAACCACAGATAGTAAGCATTGCAACATGTGTTTTACAAAGTATCAATTGAAAAATGAACATTTTTAACACATTCATCTCTAAGCATTATTGTACGTATCACACTGCAGCTGTTGCATGGTTCACAATAAATGTTTGAATAACCCACTGTCAACTTCAGTGTGTCTGTGGACTCTTGGGAGAACATGTTGTGTTGCTTGTCTGAGTGCCTCTCCATGTTCCCTAATGAGGGCAGCAGCATCCATGATTTGACCAAGTATTTCATGTTGCATATTCATCTTTATTTGCACAACTCAGAATTCATCCAACCTCATGAACAAAAATCTAACAGCATAAGATCTGGCAATTCTGATAGCCAGTTAGTTGTACCACTACGACTGATCCAGCAATTGGGGTCAGTGAAGTCCCTCACACATCTCGTAAAATGACAAGGAGCTTCATCATGCTGGAAGTACATTGCGGTCTGTGTGGCCAAAGGCACAAACATTCTCAAGATGTTCAACAAATGAATTTTCCAAAAAATGGAAGTAATTCTATCCTGTCATTCGCTCTTCTAAAATGACTGGACATGTCGACATATTACCAATCATGCCCTGCAAAACATTGATTGAAAAACTAACTTTGAAATTGATTTCCACTGTAGCATGTGAATGTTCCTGTGACCACTGATGATTACTATGGGTATCGCTGATTCCATTCCGTGTAAATGTGACTTCATCAGTGAGAAATATTAATGTAAGCAAGTGACAATTGTCATTTAACCAACAACAAAATTCAAGCCAAGTGGCATTGTTGCCTGTGTGAAGATTGTGGACACACTGTATGTGAAATGAGTACAGGTTTTTCTCATGTAATGTTCACCATACATGTTTTCATGGGACACTAATATATGCAGAAAGTCACCATGTGGTGGTAGTAGAACTATGGTGCGTCATTTGTTGTTCATCCACAGGTCGTTGAAGTATACATTCAGAAGGAAAATGGGTTCTTGGAAGAATACCTGTTTCATGATATGTACTAAAAACTCTGTTAAAAACTCTACAATCAAGAATACGATGTGTCAGAAAGCCCTGACAGTATTCGTCGATAGCAGCAGGAGCACTATCACTGCAGAAGCTGTAAATGTACACCATATCTGCTTATTCTTAATTAGTATAGATATGTGGTATTTTAGCCAGCATATGTACAAACCTAGTTGATCGATTCTTCTCTCTGACACATTCTCAATCCCTCGCACTACTTCACTCACAACCACTGTGAGCAACTCCATGTTCAATAGGCTAGTTTAATGACAGAAAGACATCCCAAGAAATGAGACTGAAAGCAATGAAGTAGGTTGGGCTAGAATAATATATTAGAGATGTTGTGTTGGTAACATACAGAGGATAGACAAAATAATGTGAACACCTCTACTTACTTGGGAACAGTTTATTAATAAGGGGTTGGACTTCCATTTGCCCATAATAGATCTATGATTCTTCTTAGAATGCTGACATATAATGATTATACAGTCTCCAGTGGAATGTTATGCCGCTGTTTGATCAAAACCTCTTCTAACTCCTGTAGTGAGGAGGGAAGCAGAAATCTGCTCCGGACTCTGTGCTCCAATACTGCCCACAAGGTTTCAATAATGTTCAAGTTGGGGGACTGAGCTAGGCAGGGAACGTGCTGCAGTTCAGTTGCATGCTCCTTATACCATGATTGTACTGTCCTGGCTGTGTGAATGAGTTTATTGTTGTCCTGAAATACGGCATCATTGTTGGTGAAAAACATTTGAATCATGGGATGCACCTGATCATCTAAAATGTCTTTAACATGTACTTTGAGAGTAATGATCAGATGAGCAGAATACCATGATATGGCTGCCCACACCATCACACTTCCACCTCCATACTTAACTGTTGGAATCAAGCCATCAGGATTGTAGGTTTCTTTTGGCATTCTCCAGAGGTAAACCCAACCTGATGTTGGAAATAACGAAAACATCAACTCATCGGACTGTTTCCACTGATCAGATGTCCACCATTTAAGCTCCTGACACCATGTTTTATGCTTATTTGCATTGGTTGTCATCACTAATGGTTTCAATAAAGCAGCTCATCCATGAATATTCAATTTATGAAATTCTCGGCAGACAGTGTTGATAGATATGTGGTCTTGAAGATGGCTATTGAGCTCTGCAGTCACTTTAGCTGCTGTAGTTTTGTGTTGTTTTGACACAATTCATGTTAGCATATGATGATCTCTGATACTAAAATGTAGACTTTCACGGCCGGAAATATCATGTCCATTATAATTATCCAGGCTGTTATGCCGTGGTCGGTTGGTGAATTCTGTGTCGATTCCCAACGTTTCGTCTCCGACTGCAGGAGACATCTTCAAGGGGGTCCGTAGCTCGATGGAAGGTCCAACACACTCACTGGCTTGCTACTGACTGCTGCTAAATTCCGTGTCCACGCGCTCCCATGCCGCGGTGTGACGTCACGTGTTTTGAAAACGTCAGTGCAATTGGCCGCTGTCCGTCGCTGTCGATCGCCGTTGCCATCACCCAGTAGTGGGTGGGTGGTACACATCTTCTTTAGCACCGGCATCCATATACCATTTAATTTCACGCCCTCCTCCTTTCGGTTGAAATTATTTGGGTGTTTAGCAATTTCGATTGCCTCCCTGTAGAGCCTTTCGTAATATCCGCTTGTGGCCGCTAGTACTTGCGTCTCCTCGAACCGAATATTGTGGTTCCCTGGCTGGAAAGCATGCTCCACAACAGCTGATCGTTCTGTTTCTCCTCTTCTACAATTTCCCTTGTGCTCTTCCAAACGTTTAGAAACAGTTCTTTTAGTGGTACCCACATAAATATTACCACAGCTGCATGGGATCCTATACACTCCAGCTTTTTCCAATGGTTTGCGAGCGTCCTTGGCAGGCTTAAGGTATTCCTGTATCTTCCTGGTGGGCTTGTAAATTATGGTAATATTCCGCTTCGTCAAGATCCTCCCTATTCTTTCTGTTACATTTTTAACAAACGGCAGGAAAACCTTAGATTTTGCAGTAGCCTGTACGTCAGTATGATTTCTGCGTGGCTGCCTCAACGCACGTTTTATTTCGGCGGATGAATATCCGTTCTTCATTAGTGCATTGTGGAGATGTTCCATCTCAGCGTCGAGCAACTCAGGTTCACAAATATTTCTAGCTCTGTCCGCTAACGTCTTGATAACACCCCGCTTCTGTTGTGGGTGGTGGTGCGAATCCCGGTGCAAATAACATTCCGTGTGCATGGGTTTTCAGTATACTGAGTGGTCCAAACTACCATTTTCGTTTCTAAACACAAGCACATCGAGGAAATGTAATTTGCCGTCTACCTCCTCCTCCATTGTAAACTGAATTCTCGTGTTTATGCTGTTCAGATGTTCATGGAACCGGCTTAGTTCCTCCCTACCATGTCTCCACAGCACAAATGTGTCATCCACGTATCGGAACCATACATTTGGTTTTTTGCTGGCAGTACCTAAGGCCTGTTCTTCGAATTTCTCCATAAAGAAGTTTGCAATTACGGGACTTAGGGGGCTTCCCATAGCCACGCCATCCGTTTGCTCATAAAACTGTTCATTCCACTTGAAATATGTGGTTGTCAAACAACACTTAAACAGTTCTGAAATGTCGGCAGGAAAAATTTGATCCAGCTGTTCCAATACATCATTAAGTGGAACCATGGTAAACAGCGATACCACATCAAAGCTGACCAATATACTCCAGCTGGACCTCTATGCCATTCAATCTGCTGATGAAATGTGTCGAATTCTTTATATAAGAGTCCGAACGGCCCACATGTGGTTTTAACAGCGTAGTCAAAAACTTGGCTAACGAGTAGGTGGGCGAACCAATGGCACTTAGTATCGGTCTTAACGGCACATTTTCTTTATGAATTTTGGGCAATCCATAAAGCCTCGGTGGTAGCGCAACCGAATTGCAGAGACCTGTCTGTACACTCTCTTCAATGGAGGACTTTTTTATTAACCGCAACACAGTTCTGAGAACGTTGTTAGTGGGGTCCTTATTCAGCTTCCTATATGCTTGTGGATCCAGTAGATCAGATTCTTATATAAAGAATTCGACACATTTCATCAGCAGATTGAATGGCATAGTGGTCCAGCCGGAGGACATATTGGTCAGCTTCGATGTGGTATCGCTGTTTACCATGGTTCCACTTAATGATGTATTGGAACAGCTGGATCAAATTTTTCCTGCCGACATTTCAGAACTGTTTAAGTGTTGTTTGACGACCACATATTTCAAGTGGAATGAACAGTTTTATGAGCAAACGGATGGCGTGGCTATGGGAAGCCCCCTAAGTCCCGTAATTGCAAACTTCTTTATGGAGAAATTCGAAGAACAGGCCTTAGGTACTGCCAGCAAAAAACCAAATGTATGGTTCCAATACGTGGATGACACATTTGTGCTGTGGAGACATGGTAGGGAGGAACTAAGCCGGTTCCATGAACATCTGAACAGCATAAACACGAGAATTCAGTTTACAATGGAGGAGGAGGTAGACGGCAAATTACATTTCCTCGATGTGCTTGTTTTTAGAAATGAAAATGGTAGTTTGGACCACTCAGTATACCGCAAACCCACGCACATGGACCGTTATTTGCACCGAGATTCGAACCACCACCCACAACAGAAGCGAGGTGTTATCAAGACGTTAGCGGACAGAGCTAGAAATATTTGTGAACCTGAGTTGCTCGACGCTGAGATTGAACATCTCCACAATGCACTAATGAAGAACGGATATTCATCTGCCGAAATAAAACGTGCGTTGAGGCAGCCACGCAGAAATCATACTGACATACAGGCTACTGCAAAATCTAAGGTTTTCCTGCCGTTTGTTAAAAATGTAACAGAAAGAATAGGGAGGATCTTGACGAAGCGGAATATTACCGTAATTTACAAGCCCACCAGGAAGATACAGGAATACCTTAAGCCTGCCAAGGACGCTCGCAAACCATTGGAAAAAGCTGGAGGGTATAGGATCCCATGCAGCTGTGGTAATATTTATGTGGGTACCACTAAAAGAACTGTTTCTAAACGTTTGGAAGAGCACAAGGGAAATTGTAGAAGAGGAGAAACGGAACGATCAGTTGTTGTGGAGCATGATTTCCAGCCAGGGAACCACAATATTCGGTTCGAGGAGACGCAAGTACTAGCGGCCACAAGCGGATATTACGAAAGGCTCTACAGGGAGGCAATCGAAATCGCTAAACACACAAATAATTTCAACCGAAAGGAGGAGGGTGTGAAATTAAACAGTATATGGATGCCGGTGCTAAAGAAGATGTGTACCACCCTTCCACTACTGGGTGATGGCAACGGCGATCGACGGCGACGGACAGCGGCCAATTGCACTGACGTTTTCAAAACACGTGACGTCACACCGCGGTGTGGGAGCACGTGGACACGGAATTTAGCGGCAGTCTGTAGCAAGCCAGTGAGTGTGTTGGACCTTCTATCGAGCTACGGACCCCCTTGAAGATGTCTCCCGCAGTGGGATACGAAACATTGGGAATCGACACAGAATTCATCAACCGACCACGGCATAACAGCCCGGATAATTATAATGGACATGATGATCTCTGTCATTTAGTTATGGTTTGCACCCACTATTCATGACTGTTGAAACAGTTGCTGTTGAAACATTCAATAAATTGGCTGTTTTGGTTGTTACTGCTCCAGCTAATCGGGCCCACCACAATCTGCCCTTTTCGGAATTCTGTTAGGTCTTTCATTGCACGTAGACCTCAGCCTATGAATGCAAATACAAAGTGTGTACTGCTCATAAACAAGCTGCGCTGATGTGTAGTCTGTACTGAACACGCACAGTCCAGCATGACACATGCCTTACCTGCATTGTTGATCATCAGACACAACCATCCCATTGCTGCCACTGTCCACATTATTTTGCCTATCCTCTGTACATAAATGTTCACTACTAGCCCAAAAACAAATATACATTAAATGTGTTCTATCTCAGAAATCATTCAGAATAGGGTGTGTGTCCACATGAAGTTTTTTAGTTGAAATGAGTGTTCCTGTCATATCTCTGAATATTGACAATTCCTCCAGGGACACTCTAAATCCATGACAACTCTACAGTAGGCTCTTGAATGCTGTTATATGTAATTAGTCACCTGTCCAAAATGGTACCCACCCACACCCTGTAAACTGTATGTTATGAGGCAATCCATTTCTAACTTAGCTACTGCATAGAAATATGGAATTGTACTGCAGACATACACCTTAATACTGCTACAAAAAAGAGCTTCCCGTGAAGTTTTCTTACAACACCAATACTTCACCATCTGCTCTTTGTACCTCTATAAATTAATTACTTTTTCTGTCTCTCAGAAAACTGAAGAAACTAAATTTAGTGACATACATAATCACAACAGCAGATCTAAAGGTAACTATGTCAGACAAAGAACTAAATTAAAAATGACAGACTCATTCAATGATGGGCTGATATGGTATAATAAACTGCCAGAGTCTCTGAAAAGTAGTAATAAAATCAAATCAAAACTTTAAAAAAATCTTAATTGAAAGGTGTTTGTATTCACTCGAAGAATCTTGAATCGGCAAATATTAAGAGCTCACTGATTTATTGTAAAATAATATATATGCAACCTACATGTATGATGATTCAAGTGTTTTTATAAATCAACAAGACAGTTTTTATAAAATATAGAATTTATAGTGTGTGATAAACTAAGGATTTCTGTTGTGCTAATAAGTTAAAGATTGTAATGTATTTTAACAATCATTATGGATTGTGAAACTTCAAGGGACACGAAAAATGTGTGCCAGACCAGGACTCAACCCTGAGACCTTTGCTTTTCACAGGCATGTGTGCTGCTGACTGAGCTAACCAAGCATGGCTCATGACCAGACCTCACAGCTTCATTTTCTCCAGTACCTCATCTCCTACCTTTCAAACTTCACATAAGTTCTCCTACACAACTTGCTAGACTAGCACTCCTGGAAGAAAGGATAGTGTGGAAACTTGGCTTAGCCACAGGCTGGGAGATGTTTTCCAGAAAGAATATTCACTCTGGAGATGTGTGCTGATCTGAAACTTTCTGTCAGATTAAAACTGTGTGCCACACCAGGAATCAAACGTGGGACCTCAGTTCAGTCGGAAGAGCACTTGCCTGTGAAAGGCAAAGGTTCCATGTTTGAGTCCTGGTCTAGCACCCAGTTTTAATCTACCATGAAGTTTCATATCTGCACACAATCTGCTGCAGAGTGAAAATTCATTCTGGAGATTACTGGCTTTGTTGAATTACTACCTCCAATACTAAGACCTAAATGTATTGGACATCCACAAAAGCCGCCATATTGATTACTTCACATAAAAAATTGAGTAAATGAATAAATAAGTAAACCATGTCATTTACAGAACAGTATGACAATCCTGGTGAACATGTTAATGTATATATGTAACAAAATTCTGAAGGTCAAAAAAACTGTGGATCTGAAGGAACACTCATTTAGCTTATTTTGTCAAAATGTAATAAGAGTAAATTTCTAATACCAATATTGAAAAATGAAAGAGCAAGTAGATTATCAATAGATGTTTTATGTTTATCAGAAGATCACTTGGAAATCTCTGAAATTATAAATTTACTGTATAATATCAGATTATCGTAGGCCCTGTAAAGAAATTGAGAAGTGGCCATGTATTCAAAAACTGGTATCAAGTCTCAAGCTCTGTAGGTTAGTGGATATTGTGCCAAACACCTGTTGAATGCTGTACAATAGCATTTGGTCCGAGAACACACTATCTGATAGTAGTGACACATTTAAAGGGCAGCTGACTGAAAATGTGTTTTAAGTTTCACATAGCTGTTATAGAACACAAAGAAGATTATTCAGCATTAACTAGAGACTCATTTCTCTGCAGGTTGTACTATTGATTGTCTGCTTGACAGTGCTGACTAAATATACAAGGTGCAACTTAATGGCATTTTAAGATTTTGGGAGGTTGTAGAGGATGAAACTTTGAACATTCTAATATAAAAAAATATGTAGCTGGAAATGTGAAATAAAGTTTTTGTAGAACTATGGACTTCCTATGCTTTTGATTGGCTAAATGAAACAACAGAATACTATAGTTTATTGATATTAGAGTACAATTAAATACTATAAACCAAATCTGTGGCTACACTACTGTGGAGTAAATATTCAATATGATGGCAATCAACCTCATCAGATAATATTAGAAGATATAATGTAATAAAAAGAGTTTGTGAAAGGAAGATGTTGAAAAAGAAAAATTCTAGGTACACTAAAACACTGTCCATTGTGTAAGATAATGTAATTAAGCTGTTAGACATGTACAATAATACCAGGTCTGAAAATGCAAAATCCTGGTATGTAAGATGGAGAAACAACTATAAAAACAGTTATTGAAGCAAAAAAGTCACACAATGTGCAGTGCATTGAGAGTTCTTACAAAAAATGCAGAGCTGCTTGGAATCTCATAAACAATGTTGCCAAAGAATCACTTAATGTCAAAATCATTATCTCTCCATAAAAGTAATGATTGCTTTATTAAGACTGTGGAGGAAGTAAGTCATTACATCAGTAAACCTGATACCTGTCTATCAGAGATCTTAGGAAAAAATTATCATGGAGCACCCTACAACTGTATTCTCGATTTCTCTGAGACTACGCCTAGTTTTGTATTAAAAATAGTAAGGAACTTCAAGTCAGCAGATAGCGTTGAAATTTATGACATGTCTTGCAACTTTCTGAAGAAAATCATTTACTCTATTGTTTATCCATTGGTGCAATGTATAAATAAATGTGTATCACAGAGGTATTTTGTAGAAGAGCTGAAATGATCTAGGACGACATAGTCAACCGTGGAAGTTTCAGATCAATATCAATAGCTCCAGTCCTAGCCAAAAGAGTAGAATACATCATTTATCATCAACTGTCTGCCCATTTTGAAAAACTTGGAATATTTAATGTAGCACAGTATGAATTTAGAAAACAACTATCAACAGCTGATACAATAGACACTGTAATTAAATGTATGGCAAAGCAGATTGCACTGCAAATACTTAATAGGCTCCAAGTACTGCTCCTTGCAGCTGCCCCAAAATTTAGGAAGATTATCCATTTCCTCTGGCCCAAACAAAGTAGCCTTTAAGTTACAGTGACATTCCCACCAGGATCCCATGTCTGTCATACACCAAAAATAGCCAACAGTTCTCTCACTCTCCCCACTGTGTTGACACTGCAGGCCATAGTCCAGTTGTCATGCTGCTTGGGTGACAAACCATCTGCTACCCGCTGAAGTTGATGCCACCACTTCTGATACCAACTATAGCCAACATGCCAGAAGGCAGGCAGCACAGGGCTGAGGTGGGTTAGCACACCGGTGAAGGTCCAGAGAGACTCAGATGTCAAAATTAACACTTTATTTTACTTGTACATTTGTGCTACATTTTTGTGGTGTAACAACCATGCCCTCACCCCAATGGAATGACTGGCAAAATGACAAGCAGTGTCCAGCTAACTGACTGCAACAAGTATGCTAGTTTTGCTGATGGTGGGATCAACCCCAATGTGTGAGTCAAGCCACAAACATCTTTTGTCAGCAGCACATGAAGATTGGGCAGGAGTCCAAATTGCTGGTGAAGTGAGCCTGGGAAGGTCTGCTGCACTGTGGGACTAAGTCCAGAGGAGAGACTTAGTGCAGGAAGCTGATAATGCTGGGCTGCAAATGAAACTGCTACAACAGTGATAGCTATTTATGCAAGATGGCAGTGTGCCAGTTATGCCAGTGTGCAGCTTCTAGTCATGTTCTCAGCAACGCCACTAGAACTACACTCCTGGAAATGGAAAAAAGAACACATTGACACCGGTGTGTCAGACCCACCATACTTGCTCCGGACACTGCGAGAGGGCTGTACAAGCAATGATCACACGCACGGCACAGCGGACACACCAGGAACCGCGGTGTTGGCCGTCGAATGGCGCTAGCTGCGCAGCATTTGTGCACCGCCGCCGTCAGTGTCAGTCAGTTTGCCGTGGCATACGGAGCTCCATCGCAGTCTTTAACACTGGTAGCATGCCGCGACAGCGTGGACGTGAACCGTATGTGCAGTTGACGGACTTTGAGCGAGGGCGTATAGTGGGCATGCGGGAGGCCGGGTGGACGTACCGCCGAATTGCTCAACACGTGGGGCGTGAGGTCTCCACAGTACATCGATGTTGTCGCCAGGGGTCGGCGGATGCTGCACGTGCCCGTCAACCTGGGACCGGACCGCAGCGACGCACGGATGCACGCCAAGACCGTAGGATCCTACGCAGTGCCGTAGGGGACCGCACCGCCACTTCCCAGCAAATTAGGGACACTGTTGCTCCTGGGGTATCGGCGAGGACCATTCGCAACCGTCTCCATGAAGCTGGGCTACGGTCCCGCACACCGTTAGGCCGTCTTCCGCTCACGCCCCAACATCGTGCAGCCCGCCTCCAGTGGTGTCGCGACAGGCGTGAATGGAGGGACGAATGGAGACGTGTCGTCTTCAGCGATGGGAGTCGCTTCTGCCTTGGTGCCAATGATGGTCGTATGCGTGTTTGGCGCCGTGCAGGTGAGCGCCACAATCAGGACTGCATATGACCGAGGCACACAGGGCCAACACCCGGCATCATGGTGTGGGGAGCGATCTCCTACACTGGCCGTACACCACTGGTGATCGTCGAGGGGACACTGAATAGTGCACGGTACATCCAAACCGTCATCGAACCCATCGTTCTACCATTCCTAGACCGCCAAGGGAACTTGCTGTTCCAACAGGACAATGCACGTCCGCATGTATCCCGTGCCACCCAACGTGCTCTAGAAGGTGTAAGTCAACTACCCTGGCCAGCAAGATCTCCGGATCTGTCCCCCATTGAGCATGTTTGGGACTGGATGAAGCGTCGTCTCACGCGGTCTGCACGTCCAGCACGAACGCTGGTCCAACTGAGGCGCCAGGTGGAAATGGCATGGCAAGCCGTTCCACAGGACTACATCCAGCATCTCTACGATCGTCTCCATGGGAGAATAGCAGCCTGCATTGCTGCGAAAGGTGGATATACACTGTACTAGTGCCGACATTGTGCATGCTCTGTTGCCTGTGTCTATGTGTCTGTGGTTCTGTCAGTGTGATCATGTGATGTATCTGACCCCAGGAATGTGTCAATAAAGTTTCCCCTTCCTGGGACAATGAATTCACGGCGTTCTTATTTCAATTTCCAGGAGTGTAGTTGGAGAAGAAATCGCCTTTCCTGTATGGCAAGAACTGTGCATTACTGCAGCAGTGGCAGATTTCAGTGAGTGAGCCTGGCCTGTCTCACAATACCTCAACAGCTCTGTCTCTATAACCAATATTACAACACTGCTAGTTCTCCCAAGGATCTCAAGCATTCAGAGGGAATGTCACCATCTCAAGGAGCCTTGTTTCCACTTAGGTCTTTTTGTGCTCTGTCAAATTCTTCTCACAGCATTGTACCTCCCATCTGATCTTCACCTACTTCTGCTTTTGTTTCTATACCCTTATGATTAATTTTATTGCAAAACTAGGAAAAATATTACTTGGCACATGATTGAATGAAAATTGTTCCACCACTTCGAACAAATATGAAAGGAGGATGAATTATTTGTAATATACTGTTTGTGAATAGTAAGAATTTAGTACCTTTCATTACTTAACTTATTGTCATAATTTCTTGAAGTTCGGTGTCTTTGTTCACTCATCTTGTAGACGTTTGTTCCTCTTATACAGACTCTCCATATATTCCTTCCACCTTTCAGCCCTCCATTCCTTGCCTAGTACTGATCTGCCATCTGATCTCCTGATATTCTTCTGTTTCTTTCAAAGGTCTATTCAATTTTCCTATGGCCAGCATCTATCTTTCTCCTAGTTATGCATGCATCTACAGCCTTGACATTGTCATCTAGCCATTCCTGGTTAGCCATTTTGCACTTTTAAGTTAATGGTAATGTGACAGTTATGTGGTCATCCGTCCACATGACATACTGTAAGATGGCACCAGATGTACACTTTGTTGATTATTTTTCATCGGATATAATTTTTAATAAAGAAGAAAACTGTCCATCATGTGGAAAAGTTGATGTTTATGATCATAGAAAGTGCACCACCACCAGTTTTTCTGAACTACACAAATGGGAGTTATCCTTGCAACATATCATTAACTTCCAAAATCCTTTTCTCCTAAATCTCCATTAACCCACAGTCCACACACCCTCCACCCAACAGTTTCCCCTTCCTTTGCCCTGTTAGCCCTCCCAGTCAATGCCTCTTTCTTCTTGTGCCACATGCTACCAGCTTCAGTGGCTGTGCATGCCTAGCCAATGCACTTTCAAACCTTCCTGCTCACCTGATCATTAATTTCATTGCAAAATGGGAAAAATCTTACTTTCCATCTGTTTGCATGAAAATTTTTCTGCCACTTTGAATGAATATGAAAGGAGGATGAACTATTTGTCAAATATTGTTTGTGAATAACAATAATTTAGTAATTTTCATTACCTAACTTATTGTTCTAATTTCTTAAAGTCCGGTGTCTCTGTTGGCTCATCTTGTGCAATGATTTTTGCCTGCAGGAGTGTATTCAGATTTTGATGTAAATATAGAATGAGAAATGACAGTTGCAGCCGACATAAAACGTTTGATTCCTGTGCCCCTCCACACTGTGTGCAGTGATGCCACTGGCGGAGGACACTGTGGCAGTTGGTCAGGCCTTAGTGGACCATCTAAGGCCAGGATGCAGAACGTTACCTTTGTCTTTACTGTTAAGAAAAGTATAACATCATACAATTTTCAATCTTTTTGAAACATTTAGGAAACAGTCAAAATTTTTAACATTCTACTTCAAAGACAGCTTCTGATATCTTTCTTCAGTTTTAATTACATGTCCCTTTCTTTTTGTGTAAGTTATTTTTAAATAGTCACCTGTTTCAATATTGTGGCAATATAAAATGGTAGTCAGTAACATCACAACTTTACAAACACTTAATTACAAATACTTTCCGCAGCTAACTCTTCTACTATTTTCATTATCTCTGTTATCCTAAGATACATTTTATCACAAAAATAATTAGATGTCGTCAGCATACTTTCTCTTAGCAATCATATTCACAGCAAACCACAGTACCCACACAATGAATTTTCAACATATTTTCTGATACAAACACAAACACACCATAATCCAGAATATATTTCCCTAACCTTGACTATCTTCATCTTCTACATCATCAACAACAAAATCATCAACTGTCTCATTATTATAATCTGATCATCAGAAGCATCATCATTATCATATTACTTTTTCTTACCCATCAACATTTCCTCAACACCCCATGGAGACCATATACTTCAGCACCATGTCATCACACATAGTTCTCAAACCAACAGCTAGCTTCCTGTTGTAAAAATACGAAAAATATACTAAGTGATCAAAAATATCCAGACACCCCCAAAAACATACGATGTTCATATTAGGTGTGCTGCCACCTACTGCCAAGTACTCAATATCAGCAACCTCATTAGTCATTAGACATCATGAGAGAACAGAATGAGGTGCTCCGTGGAACTCACGGACTTCGGACGTGATCAGGTGATTGGGTGTCACTTGTGTCATATGTCTGTATGCAAGATTTCCACATTCCTAAAGATCCCTAGGTCCACTGTTTCCGATGTGACACTTATATGGAAATGTGAAGGGACACATACAGCACAAAAGCATACAGGCTGAACTTGTCTGTTGACTGACAGAGACCACTGACAGTTGAAGAGGGTCGTAATGTGTAATAGGCAGACAACTATCCAGACCATCACACAAGAATTGCAAACTGCAACAGGATCCACTGCAAGTACTATGACAGTTAGGCGGGAGGTGAGAAAAATTTGAATTCATGGTCGAGCGGCTGCTCATAAGCCACACATCACACTGATAAATATCAAATGATGCCTCCCTTGGTGTCAGGAGCATAAACATTTGACAGCTGAACAGTGGAAAAACATTGTATGGAGAGACGAGTCACAGTACACAATGTGGCAATCCGATGGCAGGGTGTGGGTATGGCGAACGCCTGGTGAACATCATCTGCCATCATGTGTAGCGCCAACAGTAAATTTGGAGGTGGTGGTGTTATGTTGTGGTCATGTTTTTCATGGAGGGAGCTTGCACCCCTTGTTGTTTTGCATGGCACTATCACAGCACAGGCCTACATTGATGTTTTAAGCACCTTCTTGCTTCCCACTGTTGAAGAGCAATTTAGGGTTGGCGATTCCACCTTTCAACACGATTGAACACCTGTTCATAATGCACAGCCTGTGGCGGAGTGGTTACATGACAATAACATCCCTGTAATGGTCGGGCTTGCACAGAGTCCTGACCCAAATCCTATGGAACACCTCTGGGGTGTTTTGGAACGCCGACTTCGTGCCAGGCGTCACCGACCGAAATTGATACCTCTCCTCAGTGCAGCACTCCATGAAGAATGGGCTGCCATTCGCTAAGAAACCCTAGAGCAACTGATTGAACGTATGCCTGTGAGAGTGGAAGCTATCATCAAGGCTAACAGTGGGCCAACACCATATCGAATTCCAGCATTATCAATGGAGGGGGCCATGAACTTGTAAGTCATTTTCAGCCAGGTGTCCTGATACTTTTGATCGCATAGTGTAGCTTACTTTTGTGAATAACACCCATTACTTAATGTAGCTGGGATAATATTTAAAAGTACATTGAATGTTTCTGCAATATTGTAAATATGGACAACCATAAGCTGTAGAATGGAATGGCGACAATGAAAATTTCTGCTGGGCTGGGATTCAAACCCAGATTTCCCACTTTTTGTAAGTGGTCGGCTTATCATTTGGCTATTCATGCATGACTCACAGCCAGATCCAAACTTCCATATCTCATCAACTACGTGTCTACAACCTGTACTCATACATCCATTATGCATGTCCAAATGTACATTGCATTGTAATTCAGAATGACGTAGGCACTATAATATTGTACCATATTTAAAAGTTGTTAAAATACATGACATGTCATCTTAAAAGTTTTTGTTCACAATAAGATTTTCAAAAACATTTCAGTTCTTCCATAATAATTCAAAAGCTGAATCTTAATCTGCAGTGTGACAATGCTGACTACCAAGTCTGACTTGTCTTTCAGTAAATATTACCCAACAGACACAAATTCTCACAAATACACCACAATGATTCCCCAGATACTTCCAAAACATATACATATATTTATATTAAACCAGATGGCATAAAAGCTTGAAGTGCTTCTCATGCCATTACTTTTTCCAAAATTATTTTCAAGTCAGATACAGTGTGGTGCAAAGTTTATTGCAGACAGCAAAATACTTCCCAAATATGCCAAAATTTGATTAAAATAGCATAACAGTTTCCCATAAAGAGTCAGTATTCTATCAGGTTCTCTAAGTTCAGATACTACAGAAACATGTTGCATCAAAAAATCTCATATTATGCAAAACATTTTTTCATAGTTATAGAAATGTGCAAATTTCTATTTTCAAAACAACATAGCAATCTCCAAAAATGGACAGCAGATCACATAAATAAATTTCTTCTTAATTGGTAAGGACAAAATATAAAGCATAGGCATTGTCATTCCAATTACAAAAAATGGCTTTCCTTAGAATCAGTCAAATAGATGTGTTCAAAATTTCTCATCACTCAACCATAAACACAAATATATTTTTCTATCACGGAAGCATTAAGCACTAGATATAACAAAAGCAAAATCAGCTGGAAATATTGAACACAAAATAGTAAAAGGCATCAGGTATCCAACACAGTCATTTCAAAACTGTTCATTATCAAAATATGGAAAAATTCTTTACTATATAACACTTCCTGCCATTAATCATTCTACACATTCCCTAGCACCACTCATTTTACAACACAATCAAAGACATAAACAAAAATACATAAAGGCAAAAGCTTCAATTTATCACTGTACACTGCCAATCCTTGCATTATATTAAATGTTCAGTTTGCAACATTCACACATTCACAAAGTGTAGCCTAACAGGACAAAAAATGTTCATTACCAAAACATGAAGATAATCATTTTCATACCTTGGAAGAGGAGCCTTTTTTTAAAAGTCACTGTAGTTTCTCAGACATACCATTTTATCTGGAGGGTTTTTAAACCTTTAAATTACTGTATCCTATGGTACCTGTTCTATTTTAATGTCAAGCTTAAACATAATTCTATCATCACATTTTCAACAACCATGTATAATGTTACATGCTACATTCACTTTTTCTTTTAAGCCTACAGAAGAGCCCAATAAGTGAACTATTTTACCACACAAAAAAAAAAAAACATAATTTTGCTTTGAAAGAGTGCAGATATTCTCTTCTTCAATGTAACTAAAAGATACGCATCCTGAAATTTTTCATCCGAAGCAGCTATTTTACATAAATCAACAAACTTTATTATCATGTGACAGTTTCTTTTGATTGATTGTTTTTGAACTGCTGACAAAAATTATTTTGGTACTTCTCCCACACTCAATCTGCAAATGATTGTTAAATTTGAATAACTTTTCCCACACAGAATCACTTCTGTAGGATTCTGATGTTAAACAACTTGTGTTACACACAGTGTTGAAAATTCTATCATTACAGATACCTCAAACATTTCCTGTTTATTTTCTTTGACTACTACAAAATTATTTTTCAAAACAAGAAAACAGTTACTTTCTTCATCAACATTTACCACTTCATTCAAAACGTTAACATTTTCCAAGGCAGGAAAATAATTTGTCTCTACAACAAGTTTATCTGTTGTATTTACAACAACCTCATACAAATTATCCACTTTACTATCATTAGAAATATCTACATTATTAAATGAATCATTTAAGTGTTCCTGTTTACTAGATATTATAGACACATCACAGTTTTCAACACTGACTACAGGCTTAGTTTCTACTACTGAACTATATTTTTGTTCAGTTAACTTTGTGTCTATATTTTTGTCTTTGTCTTCAACATTCTCAATGTGAACTTTTATTTCGTTAGTGTCTACTACTAATGTTTCTACTCAAAAAATTTCATTTTTGCCTCTTTCCTTTGTCAAAATCTTCCAGGTCTCATTTACTGACATTTCAAATATACTATCCACCAAAACAAAATTATTTTTCATAGCAATACCTTCTATTTCCTTCCCAAGATGTTGAATTACCTGTGACAATGATTGTTCAAGGTTAATCACTGACTGATTAACACTCATGATTGATTGACTGTCCCCTTTTGTGGAATTTTTCCTGATTTTATTTATTTATTTATTTAGTCCTTCTAATCCTACATGTATAGAATATATACAATGATATTGGACATGGTTAAGTCTTTACAAGATAAAATACAGTTTGTATTGTATGATCATTTAAATATGCCTTTAGTTCAGCCTTAAAACTACTGATTTTATTTAATGATTTAATATGGTTAGGCAGATTATTGTAAATTTTTATCCCAATATGTAGAGTGCCTTTTTGGCACAATGATGTTCTCACCTGTTTCATATGAAAATCAGATTTTTGTCTTGTATTGTATGCATGTATATCTTCAGTTTTCAATAAGATATCTGGGTGTCTGTCAATATATTGTTTTATGAAAACTGATGTTTCATAGATAAAAATGCAAGGAAGAGGAAGAACTGACACTTTTTTGAATATGGGTCTGCATGATTTCCTGAAAAATTTTATGTTTGTTGTTGCGTTGCCTCAGAAGATTATGCCATTTTTAATTACAGAATGCACATAGGAGCAGTATATATTTAACAGCTTGACTTTGGTGCAATAAGTTTTTAAGATCCTTATCAAGTAGTAGGTTTTTCTTAGTTTTCTTTGCAAATATTCAATCTGTACCTCCCATTTTGTGTTGTTCTGGAGCCAGAGCCCCATAAATTTTGTGCTGCCAACACTTTCAAGAACTCTGTTCCTTAGTTCTATTTGTACGTTTGTGTGGTGCCTTCCTTTTAGATTATAGAATTTAAGTGCTACTGTCTTTTCTTTGTTTATAATTAGGTTGTTATAGCTGAGCAACTGTTCTACACTGTTCATTGCTTGGATAGCAGAATCTTTTAGTTTTTCTTCTGTTTTCCCACTAATAAGGAAGCTTGTATCATCTGCAAATTGGAGGGTAGTTTGGTAATACTTGTTGGACATAAGATTATTGACATTGAGGAGAAACAGAATGGGTCCTAATACTGATTCTTGAGGGACACTGTATTTCACATTTTCACATCCTAAATAGTAGTAGCTGATTTTGTTATGGTCAGTATATTGCACTTCAACCACCTATTTGTGACCACATAGGTATGTCCTTACCCACTCATTGGATATACCTCTAATTCCTAATTGGTCAAGCTTCTGCAGTAGGGCATTATGCTCAATGACGTCGAAACCTTTGGATAAATCAAGACATATGCCCATCACAAACTCACTCACATCCAGTTTGGCATAGATTTCATTGAGAAATTCAAATATTGCACTCTCAGTTGAGTAGCCTTTCCTGAGGGAGAGAGAATTTTATGTTTATTTAGGAAATCAGACAATCTATTATAAAAAAAAAATTTCTAAAATTTTTGAAAATACGGGCAGTAGGGCTATTGGTCTATAATTTGAAACACCTTCTGGATTTCCTTTTTTGAGCAGTGGTTTCAGTTTTGATGTTTTTAAGCATGAAGAGAAGGTTCCTGGTGCCAGTGAGCTATTGCACAAGTGTGTCAAGGGTTCAGCTAAGGCAAGACAGCATTTTTTTAATAATCACATCTGGTATTCCATCAATTCCACATGAGTATCCTGTTTTCAAGGTTTTTATAACTGATGAAATTTCTTCAGTATTTGTGGGTGAAAGGAACAATGATGTAGGCACATTTCTCATGCTACTGGATGATGGAGGTGATATTTTGTTGTGTTCTTCCAGTCCATTCACCAACTGTTCACCTGTTCGCAAAATATTTCTTGAAGGTCTCTGCAATTTTTGTTGGTCAAGAAATCATTTGTCCTTCATAACATAAGTTTATATTTTTATATTGTTTGGTTTCTCTTGTTGTTTGATTTTTTTATTACTTCCCATATAGCTTTAGATTTGTTTTTTGAATTTTCAATGCATTTGTAATTTGCCATTGTTTTAGCTTTCCTTACTACATTTTTGAGGATCATCTTGTAATCCTTCAGGTACAAATTAAAATCATGAGGCATGGTCTGTGTCTTTGCTATGTTGTGTAATCTTCTCTTCTCTGCACAAGAGATTCCTGTTGTAATCCATTTGTTCTTCTTTGAATTTAAGTTGACATTTTAGTTTTTTAATGGAAATGCAGCTTCAAACTATGACATGAAGATTTCCATGAATTTTTCATACTTTTTGTTGGTATTTTCACAAGTATACACTTGATACCAGGTTTCTTCACTGTATAAAAATGTTTTTTTTTTTTTGTATTTTATTCAATTTTCTTGTTTCTTTTGCAAGTTCCTCTTTCTCATTTGTTTCGCTTGGGGTGTGTAAAGCAATAAACTGAAGCCAGTACAGTATTAACATTTCTGGCACAGAATTTGTCATTTACATTTGTGTTTATTAATATATGATCAATTTTTTAGCTTGTTGTTGGTGTAACTCTTGTAGGAGAACCTATGGTGGCTTTTATGTTATATGTTTCCATTAAGGCCATTAAGCTTTGCTGGTATTTTGAGATTTCTTGAAAAACAATATTAAAATCTCCACATATGATCACTATTTTGTTGAAGTTTTTATAGTATTTTAAGTTGCTTCTAGTCAATGATAGAATTCATTTAAGTTCCCATCTGGGCTCCTATATACACAGATGATTATTAATTTTAATGTAGAGAGCTCAACTACGAATACTTCAAAAACTTTCTCTTCAGCTAACAGTCCCATGGGTTTTAAGTTTTTTAACAAATATACATGACCCTCCATGAATGGATGTAATTCTAGAGGATGATGATGAAAGATTGAAGTCTTAAAGTTTTGCGACTGACATTGCGTCTTTAGGCAGCCAGTGTTCAGTTATATACATTACAGAGGCGTTTTTTAACTCATCAGTAAATAAAATTTCAAGTTCACTTAATTAGTTTAGCAAAGATTGGTCATTTTGATGAATCAGCAGTAAATTAAAAGATTTATTAGACTTTGGCATTTTGTTAGACTTTGGCATATTTAATTAATTTCTTACCTTTAACTTGTCAGTAAAAAATCATTCAGGTGTACTGGAAGTACTGCTTTTCTTTTCCCTACTACACTTATTCTTCTATTATCATCTGCTCCAGAATTTTCTTCTGTGTCTAGCTCCCCTGTTAGTTGTTCAGCTGCTCCAGTTGTTGATTTTGCTGCTGATGCAACTGTTGATGATTTTGCTGCTGGTGTTAGAGCTGGGTCTGCAATTGGTGAAGCTGTTACTGCACTCATTGTTGTTGCTGTGACTGAATATTGGAGGCACCTTGTTTCTTCTTTTGTTGTTGTTGATGTTGGTGAGTGAGGCCTTGGTGGCGTTGTTTCCTTCGAATATTGGACGGGGGGAGGGGGCAATCCAGGACGATTTGGCTTTTGAGTGTTGGATGCCACTTGTTGATAATTTCTTTAATTTTTCTGACAATCAGTTTTTCCCCCATGTTTTTAATGTGCAATCAATGTAATGTGTGGAATCTTTGCCCAATATTGTTAACATTTATGAGTTCTACATTTCTGAAATGTTTGCAAAGTAATGAAATTTGTTGGTTGGCACTGATTATTTTTTTATTTATGCATGACCAAAACGGTAAGCCATGCTGATGTGGGATGTTCAGCACTAAAACATTTGTGTGTGTCGAATCATAACTGCTCAGATAGCCTTAACAAAAAATTTTAAGTTTGTGGCTCTCAAATCTACTGGTCTTCTTGTTTAATTTTGTCACTGCAAAAATATTAAAAGGAAAAGTATTTGGAAACATTGCACTCATGTGTCCATATATGCTGTAATTGTTGATCAGGTCAATCCATTTATTACCGCTTCCATCAATACATTACACATTCTTCATTTGATGGCTCCATTTCCAGTTATTGGCATTGTTGTTACTTTCATTAATTACATTCCTGCAACATGTACATAATTTCAGTATATATTTCTATTTATTTATATTCCATCTGGTGCACCCATACTCAAACATCTCTCTTGTATATCATGATTAATTTTATTGCAAAACTGGGAAAAATGCTACTTTGCATCTACTTGCATGAAAATTGCTCTAACATTTAGAACAAATACAAGAGGAAGATGATTGGCAATGTGTCAATCCCCCCAATACTCCATTCAACAACTGCTAAAACATTGCATGAAAATTCTTGAACCTAAATGAAAATTTAGTGCACATATTGTGTCAAATAAAATAGTGGCTAGACACAGAAATAACAATGTCTATTCTAATACACTAAAATATAGAAATTACATGGTATTATCTTAATAGGTCATGCTACATATGAGTGCAAGCATATTATTTCATTATAAATCTATGAAATGGTGACAAACAGAAATTCTGCCTTGAGCAGGAGGCAAGCATAATAAGTAGTTATAAGCACTGTTGACCACTGAGTACACAATATTTTTAGGAACTTTCTTCTTTCTTAAGAGAGAGAATGAGGTCAAAAGTTAATGCAAGTTGCCTTCAGGTACTCATCAACAGAATAAAAACTGTTTCATTAGCAAATCATTAAGCTTTTTCATGAGGGCACTGCATTTATTTCTAATTGATAGAAGTTTGTTAAAAAATAGGCTGCTCATGTTTCTCACCCCATCCTAACTTCTGTTTCATCTTTGGCTCACCATATGAATGTTTTGTCCTGTGGTGACCCCAATAGAGTGAACTTGACAATCCTTACTCCCAAAAACTTCCTTCCTGTTACTCATTTAATTTCTTCGTCATTAGTTTCAAAGGGTTCCATGTAGTCAAGATGGTTTTGGGATGGGTAGAAGGGCATATAATATGTTTATTGCCCTTTTGGCACAGTACTTTCCTCAATATCATAATTTATGAGATTAAATTTAACCGGTATGGGCAGAAATAATACATTTTCGGGAAAATTAGTATATGCCTTTAGAGTTTTCTAGTTCACTCAACAATTACTGTTGCAACGGCGTTTATGGATCACATGAGATGGTTATGTTTACAGGTCAATAACACAACTGGTCCAGAGGTACCAGGTATCAACCCATGCTGAAATACCCATATTAGTAAATGGTGTAGCCTCCATGGGTGGCAATGCAGGCACTGACTCTGGCATCCAGTTGATCATACAGATGGCAAATACTGTTCTGGAATACATTATTCCAGCCTGCTCAACCTATCCACATAATTGTGTGAGAATTGTTGGTTGATGATGTGCATGAGTCACTTCTTGTCCCATCATATCCCATAGGTGCTTGATTGGAGAGAAGCCTTGGAGATTGTGATGGCCAGGGAAGCTGCTGCATGTCTTGCAGAAAACATTGATGTTTCATGGGCAGTGTGTGGATGAGCACGGTGCCACTGAAACAACACTTCACCTTTCTGTTACAAGAATGCCAAAAGAGTTGTAGTGGAAAGAAAAAGAGAAGAGAAGAAAAGAAAAGATTGAAAATGTGGGAAGAAATGGGGGTTTTAAAATCGTTAATGACCGTGAAAAAGGGAAAGACTGAAATGCAAATCGGACTTCGTATTACAGAAAAGTTATCGGACTTCGTGATTCGGAAAAGCTATTGTTGGGGTGGTCCTTGTGGCGTTTCTGAGCAAAGTCAAACCAATTTCCACTACAAAAATTATTTGAAAGGGAACAGAGAATAACAAAATGTGATTAACAGGGGGAAATGGCGTAGATAAGAGTTCATCCTTTACCATGTTAACAAGTCTTCTCGCGTGCAGCGTCCAGGTCTTGTTCTTCAAAAATCTCCTGCTTCATTTCTGCGTGAAAAGTCGTAGCTGCTCTGAAATCTTGCAATAAATTTCATTGTCCAGGAATTACTAATGTATACAAAAACCATCTTGATATTAAATTCAATGTATTTTATATTGCTGCTTCCATCCTCCGAATTTCATACAAACTTCCACAATACATCTGCACATCAATAAGTTTTTTTCATCTTCATCCGATCAAGACTCACTAATAAGTAAGTTAAGCTTCCGCTCTCAAGAGACGAGTGTAGCGCGGCGAAATTCAAAGTCCCGCTACAGAGTGCATGTAACAATATTTTGCACATACCAAGCACTGGTTAGTGTCCCCTTAAAAACACCAAAGGTGAACGAGAGCTTACTGCACCCCAACTTTTAAGGACTGGGGTGGGGCCAGTGTGTCTTGGATAAATGCTCTCTACAAGACAGCACTCACTAGTCTACGTCATATGCTCAAACAACCATCACTTGCATGCAGGCAGAATCTGCTTTCATCACCGAAGACCTCAATGTGCCATTCTTTATTCTAATTGATCCTCTGATGACACCAGTTGAGACAGGCGTGTTGTTGCTGTGGGATGAGTGGAAGATGGGTTGGAGGTGTGCGTGCTTGTAGTCCCACTGTTAATAACTGGTTCGCAACAGTTCGTGTTGACATGTCTCGTCTCACAAGCCCCCTTATCTGTGCTGTGATAGCTGTATGATCTGTCACTGCTGCTCTTACAATATGATGATCTTGATGGGTGTTGTATTGTGTGGATGTCCAGAACCTCATCCATGGATGTGAGAATGTTCACATGACCACTGACCACTGATAGTTAGTTACATGTTCCATTGGTCAGTCTCATGGTAACCCTTATGATGTAGAATGTGTCAAGTGCCTAAGAAATGCACAAATGAATGAAGATTTAAAAAAAAAAAAAAAAAAAAAAAAAAAAAAAAAAAAAAAAAGCTTAAAATTTTTTTACCTACTCCTGCCCTTAAATGGCACAAAATACATATATTATACTTATAGATTTATTTACTCCTATTCAAAAATTCATCTGTGGTATAGAAGGAGTTGTCAAGCAGATATGAGTTCAATTTGTGACGCAGCAAGTTGGGATAATTTTAATTCGCCTCTTGTTTTGCCAGCTGCCTTCTTAAATTTTTTTTTTCACTTTTAACTAATTACCATTAACATATGTGAATAGAATCTGCATATTCATATAAGAGAAAGGTTGGCCCTCTGTTTTAAATAATATAAAACCAGATCTGTGCTTAGTTTTGCGTAGCAAAGCCAGACCTTAATTAATTCCCAATCACTTTTCAGTTTTGTAAAAAGTGTTGTTTGCATTCTTATATTTCTTAATTTCATGATTTAAACAAATAATTTGGCCTAACTCTTGTAGTAGAAGAAACTGTTAAAATGACAGAATTTTTCAATGTATTCAGTTAATTTAACGAGTTTGGTTTTAATTGTAATTTCTGTAAATTTAAACAATATATAATTTTAGTACCTATTATTGTGATGATATATAAGGGCCCGATTTTTGGTCATGAGTCAGACAGTCCGACACTGAGTTTCAGACGAGGAACCTGTGTTGCTTAGAACGACTTAACAGTGAACTAAGTGTTAAACAATTAGGTCATGTATAAAAACAATGACAGTGTCTGCTCCATACATACCTCTTTATTCTTCAAGAACTGTCAATTATCTGGTTATGTTTTTATTGCTTGTAGATGTCCAACAGTAAAGTATTGTAGCAGTATGTGGAGGTTCACTTGCAAACTATTAATAAGGCTTATGGAAAGTTTAAACAATAGTGCACTGGCCATATAAATTTATATATGGGGGGTTGAGAAAAGTGAAAGTAAAAGACAGTGAAATGCAACTTTGCGCCTGTCGACTACATTATTTACAGTAGTCAGTCTCAAATTACAATCCCCTATTTCAGCCAGTACGTTGACACCGAGGACAACAAACGAAGAAATAAAAGCCGGTTTAACCGCTACATATGGTGCCCCGAGTGAGGAATATTGTACGTAGCCACAATAAAACAAGGACTCACGAACTTTGAAAAGTGAAATCAATAGCAGGGTACAGTGAAGGGATGCTACAGCCAATCAGCGCTGGGGTTTCATGGCCACAGTCTGACAGCAGCCAAGCAGTGAGCGGGTTCTGTGGAAGCCAGCACACGGGTGGACACAGCTGATCAAGATAAACGAGATGCTTTGCCGAGAGATCTACAACTTGCCGCAGCCATGCAGACAATGGACCAAGTTGACAACCACAACAGCAGCAGCAGCAGCAGCAGCAGAAGAAGAAGAAGAAGAAGAGTGAATGAGAACAAGGTAATTCATTGCAAAAGCTGTTTTGTATTGAGTGATATACAATGAGTGACTTTAACAAACAAGGCAGTGTGACTGAGAACAAAGTTGTAGAGGTTAAGTTGTTAGATGAACAGAAAGAATGGGACTGGTTCTGTAGCCGACTATAAATTAAAAATGAATGTAACTTTGAATGATGGCGATGAAAGACCTATTGTAAAGAGCGAAATGGACAAAAACAGTACTGAAGTGGTCGTTAAGGTTAAGGAGGAGGAATCTATTAGAAAAAGTCAGCAAGGGAAAAAGTTTATGACACACGGAGAAGTGTAAGTGGTGTTAGTGCAAATTATGAGTATGTTGAATAACATAGGTATCAAAGAAGACATGGAAAGTAACATGAATATGGTGGAAAAAGCCATGAATAGGGTGGAAAAGAAAGTAATACATAATACTAACGGGAAATTAACGTCGAGTAGTAAATGTGGAGAAGAGAGAGAGAAACTTTGTGATGACATTAGTAGCAAGGGGGAGGTTTCCTTGAAAGTTTGTGCTGAAAGTAAAGTTAAACTTGAGAACCAAATAGATCAGATTAAAAATGATTTTGAAATGGAGGTAGAAGCCAAGGAGTGCAGTAGTAGCAGAGAAAAAACTGGTAAAAGTAAATGAAAATATAGATTCAAAATTGACTGAAATAGAGAAAAAAGTGGAAGAGATACCAAATCTAGAGCATAGCATAAGTGAAAGTGTGTCTAATTCTGACTGTAAATGTTTTGATAATAGCAATGACGAATCCAGTAGTGATGAGAATGGGGTATTTGAATTTATAATTGATGATGAGGGTGTGGGTATTACGTGATGTAGACCCATAATAACACACTTTTAGAGTCAAAACGAACATTTATTTCAGCACTGAACAGAGCGTAAATAGAAGTGGATGTCGAACCTGGTGTGAGAGAACAAAGACAGAATGCAAAGTCAAAGAGAATAATCAAGGAAGTGTCACTTCATGTCAGAGTCGCCACAGACACCCCCCCCCCCCCCTCCTCTCCAGGCAGTGCGGAACATGGCTGTGTGAAGCTAGCACACATCCACAAAAAAATCTTCATGCCAGCATGGAGGGCGCAGGCGGCGTCCGGCATGCAAAGTGTGCAGCTCAGGCATGTCATCATCACGGTTTTGTACGGCAGACAGTTGCGGCATAATACACAGTGCGGGCCAGAGTACAGAGGTTGCAGAGTCACATGAAAAGAGTCATCCCGTAACATGACAAAATCACAAGAAGTCAGGTCCTTATGAACAAACATCTGTGGCATGGTGTTCGCGCGTGGTAGAGGCAGGTGAAGACGGTCCACGTGAGCATGCACTCTTTCAACGAGGGCCAGCAGGTCAGTAGCATCCATGGGAGAAGTATCCTCAACAAATTTAGCAGGCAGGATGAATGGTTCATCATACAGGACCTCTGCCAATGAAACATTGAGGTCCTCCATGTGCGCGAAGCAAAGAACCGTCATCCAAGAGCAGACGTTGTGTATCCATGTCTTTGGCCTGAAGCTGCACCAGTTCCTCTAAGTTCAATGGGGTGGAGATCATCGAAATGCGGGAGAGGTAGTCAGCAACTACGTATTCTGCACTGCGGATGTAACAAGTGTCAAAAGAATGTTGGCAAATAAAGTCCATGTGCCGGAAGCGGCACGGTGAGAGATCTTTCGCCGGGTTGCAGATCACATCAACAAGAGGTTTATGATCAGAATAGTTAGTGAAAATGCATCCCTCGACATCGAAATGTTTGACTGCATCGACTGCATCCTTCGACATCGAAATGTTTTGACTGCCTCATAAACCATGAGGCGCTCACAGTTGAAGGCCGATCATTTACACTGACTCCTCATAAGCTTTTTTGAGAAGAAATGCAACGGCTGTGTTGAGTCTGCAGTGTGCTGTTGGAGGACAGAACCTACTGCCAACTCGCTAGTGTTGTTAGTGATAGAAATCCATGCCTCAGGGTTGGAGTGCGGGAGACTGATAGCCTGCTTGATGGCTGGTTTCAAATTATTGAAAGCGTCCAGCATGTGCCTAGTCCAGTCCAGTTTACACTTTCCTGACATGACCAACTGACATGCCTACACTGTGAAGCCTTCTATGTGGGAATGACCAGCAACAAACTGTCCATTCGCATGAATGGACACAGGCAACCCTTCAATATATCCTCTCTTCCCGTTACCCACCAGGCCTCAACCTCCGCTAATTTCAAGTTGTCGCTGCTCATACCTCAACTGTCATTCAACATCATCTTTGCCTCTGTACTTCCGCCTTGATTGACATCTCTGCCCAAATTCTTTGCCTTTACATATGTCTGCTTGTGTCTGTATATGTGCGGATGGATATGTGTGTGTGCGCGAGTGTATACCTGTCCTTTTTTCCCCGCTCCCAGGATTGGAATGACTCCTTACCCTCTCCCTTAAAACCCACATCCTTTTGTCTGCTGGTAGTCCTCAGCTTGTACAGCAGATATAAGGCACATGCCAATTTGCCACATATCTTCCCTGTGTGGGCATCCCAGCTGAGCTTTTGATCTATATGAAATCCTAATAATTTTACTTTTTTGTTATCCTGACTGGGAGAATGCAAATTGAAGACTTCAGTTTTACTGTCATTCTTCTGCTGTACATTTGCCTCAAACAAAGTACTGCACCTCTCCATTGTCACTGCAATGCTGTGCTGCACATTTTTAAAATTGGTATCACATGTGATGAGTGTTGTGTCATCACCATATAGCACTGCATCACATGATACAACTACAGGTAAATCATTTATATAAATAATGAAAAGGAAAGGTCCAAGAACAGATCCTTGAGGTATGCCCTTTACAACTGGGAGACATACTGACATTTAATTTACCTTAACTAACTGTTTACTGTTGTCCAAGTATGACTGCATTAGGCATAGGGCATTATCTCTTTCTCCATAGTGGTAGCGTTTTTTTTTAGAGAATATTGTGTGAGACCATATCAAAAGCTTTCCTGAGGTCCAACAGTGTTGCACAGATAATATCTTTATTTTCGAAACAATTGTATATTTTTGCTACCATACTCTCCATTGCTTTGACTGTAGAAAGGCTGGATCTGAAACCATATTGTGAGGAGGTGAGTATATCATTATGTTCAAAATATTGACTTTGATATATGGGTTCCCTTTTTGTACCACACTTACCCACCATATCTTAGATACCATGAAAGAGGAAGTGGGATAGAATCATGGCTGGTAGTCCCAATTCATAATTAAGACAGTTGATTGATATTACGCCTTTTAAGGAATTTGACAATTACAAATGGTGGACGAGCCACTAGATAAAGCTTTAAAACCGAGCGAGGTGGCGCAGTGGTTAGCACACTGGACTCGCATTCAGGAGGACGACAGTTCAATCCCGTCTCCAGCCATCCTGATTTAGGTTTTCCGTGATTTCCCTAAATCATTTCAGGGATGGTTCCTTTGAAAGGGCACAGCCGATTTCCTTCCCCATCCTTCCCTAACCCAAGCTTGCGCTCCGTCTCTAATGACCTCATTGTCAATGGGACGTTAACAACACTAACCTAACCTAAAGCTTTAAAAAAACAGTTAGAAAACCAACATACTCAGTACTCCAATAAACAGTCCCTTAAGGGAAAGTTATACAAAACTTAATGTGCCAGGCATTTATAGAAACCTTAAGTATAGCAATTATCAATTACTTCACACAGCCACTTCATCAAACTCCTTAATACCAGTTATTACATTAAGATGGCCACATTTAAAACATTCTTCACTAAAATACCCTTATAATTTACTATTTCAATTCGTTAAAGAAGCACTTGTTAAGAGGTCAATTACAAACTTAATGTTGTCAGGCACTAATACCCCTTGCTTTATTTTCCCTTGTTAAGAAAACAGTATTACCAACAAACTTCAGAAATTTAAACTCTCATATACAATTTCCCTCAAAATACATATAATGAAAACAATTACTAATAAAGGGTGATATAATTACACTTCAACATTAGTGCCCAGCTAAGATCCAATTACATAATATGATAGAACTACATAAAAAACTACAGCAGAAACACTGATCTTTAAAAGTGAATGTTCACATGCTCAGACGTGTTAATAAAGACCACTAGAAAGAGCTGTGCAAGGAACTCAGCAGATGCTATGCAATTTAAAGTTTAGCCAGTTGCCAGATGCTAATGTTTAAGGAAAGAGGTTCATATAAGAACAGGTTACATACAATATATGAGGTGTGTTTTTTAAGTAAGTACCGTTTTGAAATTAAAAAAAGACGTGCTAAGATATCGCAATAATTTTATTTTTACATGAAAGCCTGTACCTTAATTTACTTTTCTACATAATTTCCGTCAATATTAAGGCACTTGTCATAACGTTATACCAGTTTTTTAATACCCTCCTCATAGAAGTCTGACACCTGACTTGTATCACCACTGTTCTGACTTCGTCATGAAGACGCTGACCGTTTCTTCAAGTGCAGGAACAGATGGTAGTCACTCGGCACAAGATCAGGGCTGTACAGAGGACAATCTACAGTTTCCCATTGAAAAGACATGATGATATCTTTGGTCTGATTCGCCACATGCGGACGGGCACTGTCTTGCAGCATAATGATGCCCTTGCTCAACTTGCTATGTCTTTTGTTCTGAATTGAATGGCACAGATTGTGCAATGTCTCACAGTAAGCTGCTGCATTGATTGTCTCATTATGAGGCAGAAATTCCACAAGCAATACTCCTTTTCTGTCCAAAAAAACTGTGCACATGAGTTTCTGGGCAGAAATTGTTTGCTTAAACTTCACTTTTCTGAGTGAATCTCAATGCCACCATTCCATTGACTGTTGCTTTGATTCTGGTGTGGTGTAGGCCACCCATGTTTCATCTTGAAGAAACACCTGGGCGGTCAGCATCTTCAAGATGATGACGATGTCAAAACAGTGGTGATGCAGTGGTTAACAAGTCAGGCGGCAGACTTCTATGAGGAGGGTATTCAAAAACTGGTACAATGTTATGACAAGTGCCTCAATATTGACGGATATTATGTAGAAAAGTAGATTAAGGTACAGTCTTTCATGTAAAAATAACATTATTGAGATATCTTAGCACATCTTTTTTTTAATTTCAAAATGGTACTTACTTAAAAAACATGCCTCGTATATTTATCTATCTACCAGCTTAACCCACCTTGGTGGAAGGAAGATAAATACTAAACTTTGGAAGGCGGTATGTGAACAACTCCCAGTAGTGGCCAGGTTCTTAAACACTGCCAGGCCTAGACCTCAGATGACATTTCACTCCCCACCAAGGTGCTGGCACAATCAAAGGTTTTTGTGCAAATCACAAGGACATTCCAATAACTCTGAAACATAGAAACACTTGGCAGAACCTTTGACTCGATATATGGGTAAGCTTGTAAAGGAACACGTTACACTACTGACAAATTCGCAACTTTGACTTCAAGCATTTTACACATGTACAACTGTATTAATACAGTGCAGGCTTTGAAAACGCCAACAAAAAATCATTTGATTACAAGAAACACAGAGCACTAGTAAAACTTCTGAGAAAACTTCCAAATAACAGCCACCATTTAACTAGGCCAGCTGAACACTTCCACACCATCTTAAAGTTCAACTATGAAAGTCTCGCCATTATAATAAAATTTAAATGTCTCTGAATGCATTGGTCAACAAAACACAATTGCAATCACTCACTCATATCACGTACACAATATGAAGGAGAGGGTTCCACAGCTTCACCGCTTCACATCAAATTTTGTTCCCAGTGAAGTCACAGAACTTGTATCTCCAAGCTGCCCCTGTCGCCAAAACGCCCAACCACCCTCACACCACAACAGATAATGGTCATCAAGCTCATTTGGTAGCCATTTACACTCGTCTCCCAGTGAAAGTCACAAGATCTCGGGGGTTACCTGTCGAAGGCTTACAACAAAACCGCTTCGCCTGCCAACCCGGAAGAAAAGACATGCAAAAAGCAAAGATAGCTTAGCTTGACCACAAACGATCTCAACGATACATGAACAAAATATCAGTGGCATGCAGTATTCTATTATTTTTGATATTACTGGTATAAGTGATATTAGTCAATAGTTATCTGGTGATGCTATATCTCCTTTCTTATGTACTGGTCTAACTACAGATATTTTTAAACATTCTGGATAATTACCTCTATTTAAAATTTTGTTGATTATTTTAGTCAGTGGCACTACAATTTGATTCCTGATATATTTAATAACATAATTTGAGAGACTATAGTAATCCTCTGCTCTAGAATTACTGAGCTTAGCTATTGATTCATTGACCATCTTCTCAGTTACACAAGTCCAGTGAAAGTTGTCTGTCTGTTTACTGTTCCAGCCTTACTCACATTCTCCATTATGCAGCGATTGAGGACTGACAAAAAGCACATTTAGAATATCAGGTGGAATTGGCGTCTGGTATACTTTATCATCACAGCTTCTTTCTGTTTTAATAATTTCCCATGACGCAGCTTTGCATTTATTTGCTGAGCTCAGTATATATGTATCATTTGCTTTGTACTTAGAAGCCTTGATTTCAAACCTGTAAATATTTTTAACTTTCATGTACATTTCCTTGTCAGCACTATTGTGCTTGGACCTATCATGACAGAGTAGCATTATGATTCTTATTCTACTTAGATGGGGGATGTACCAGCCTTTTAGATTTTGTCGTTTGGTGTAAAGATTTTGCTTTGATATTTTCTTGCATCTAGGACAACATGCTTCAAAATTTTCAGTTAACAGTTCTAGAAATTTGTTGGTAGATTCATTTGTACCAGCAATGGTTAATATTTTATCTCATTTTATTACATTCAATTTACTTATCAACTTGTTTAGCTTTGATATGATAGTTGGTCTACAGTCTGTGGGAGTTTCAGATGCTTTACTCTTAAGAGTTCGTCTGAGCCATGGTCCCTCATGATCTGAAATGCCTAGCTTGATTATGTTGAATTCTGTTTTGTTTAGACGAAAATTACAAATTATGTTCTCTAGACACGCTTCCAGTCTTGCGGGTTTGTCATTTATGCAACTGAAGTTAAGGGATCTTAATGTATTTAGCAAGTGATCAACCTTTCTATTCTTAAATCTAATGTCTATATTGATATCACCAAATATTAGTATTCTGTAATTTCTGTATTTGAGTAGCAATCAGTATATGGAGATAACTATCTATCTGTGTAATGGTACAGCATTTTCTAACATTAAGGAATTACAACTTTAAACATAGTTGCCTGGAGTAATGTGTGGAAAGAATAGGCAAGGTTTGCATGTATATCGTCCTTCAGACTAGAATATCAAGCAAATTGATGTAATACAGTGAAATAACAGTTTTTCTAAGTGATAATTTTGTCTGATCAGTAATGAGAGTCAAGTTTGCCTTAGCATAAGGATCTGTTACTGTGGAGTGTTTTTCAGTACAATCAATTTTGTATTAGATAAGCAGAGCAGGTGATTATTAATTATATAATGAAGCAATACAGAAATAATAAAATAATGAATAATGTTAGGGTATTAATGGTTAGGAAGCCTGTCTCTGCAGTAGGGATAATTTTTGAGAAAGCACTCCACAAGTTAACTAAGTAAGAAATGTAAGATAAATAATGGTGCTGACAGACAAGATAACTGTATACAAAAAAAATGTGGTGTAACTGTACATCTACACTCCTGGAAATTGAAATAAGAACACCGTGAATTCATTGTCCCAGGAAGGGGAAACTTTATTGACACATTCCTGGGGTCAGATACATCACATGATCACACTGACAGAACCACAGGCACATAGACACAGGCAACAGAGCATGCACAATGTCGGCACTAGTACAGTGTATATCCACCTTTCGCAGCAATGCAGGCTGCTATTCTCCCATGGAGACGATCGTAGAGATGCTGGATGTGGTCCTGTGGAACGGCTTGTCATGCCATTTCCACCTGGCGCCTCAGTTGGACCAGCGTTCGTGCTGGACGTGCAGACCGCGTGAAACGACGCTTCATCCAGTCCCAAACATGCTCAATGGGGGACAGATCCGGAGATCTTGCTGGCCAGGGTAGTTGACTTACACCTTCTAGAGCACGTTGGGTGGCACGGGATACATGCGGACGTGCATTGTCCTGTTGGAACAGCAAGTTCCCTTGCCGGTCTAGGAATGGTAGAACGATGGGTTCGATGATGGTTTGGATGTACCGTGCACTATTCAGTGTCCCCTCGACGATCACCAGTGGTGTACGGCCAGTGTAGGAGATCGCTCCCCACACCATGATGCCAGGTGTTGGCCCTGTGTGCCTCGGTCGTATGCAGTCCTGATTGTGGCGCTCACCTGCACGGCGCCAAACACGCATACGACCATCATTGGCACCAAGGCAGAAGCGACTCTCATCGCTGAAGACGACACGTCTCCATTCGTCCCTCCATTCACGCCTGTCGCGACACCACTGGAGGCGGGCTGCACGATGTTGGGGCGTGAGCGGAAGACGGCCTAACGGTGTGCGGGACCGTAGCCCAGCTTCATGGAGACGGTTGTGAATGGTCCTCGCCGATACCCCAGGAGCAACAGTGTCCCTAATTTGCTGGGAAGTGGCGGTGCGGTCCCCTACGGCACTGCGTAGGATCCTACGGTCTTGGCGTGCATCCGTGCGTCGCTGCGGTCCGGTCCCAGGTCGACGGGCACGTGCACCATCCGCCGACCACTGGCGACAACATCGATGTACTGTGGAGACCTCACGCCCCACGTGTTGAGCAATTCGGCAGTACGTCCACCCGGCCTCCCGCATGCCCACTATACGCCCTCGCTCAAAGTCCGTCAACTGCACATACGGTTCACGTCCACGCTGTCGCGGCAAGCTACCAGTGTTAAAGACTGCGACGGAGCTCCGTATGCCACGGCAAACTGGCTGACACTGACGGCGGCGGTGCACAAATGCTGCGCAGCTAGCGCCATTCGACGGCCAACACCGCGGTTCCTGGTGTGTCCGCTGCGCCGTGCGTGTGATCATTGCTTGTACAGCCCTCTCGCAGTGTCCGGAGCAAGTATGGTGGGTCTGACACACCGGTGTCAATGTGTTCTTTTTTCCATTTCCAGGAGTGTACATCTACAGATATACTCCGGCAATCCACCATACGGTGCGTGGTGGAGGGTACCTCGTACCACAACTAGCATCTTCTCTCCCTGTTCCCCTCCCAAACAGAACGAGGGAAAAATGACTGCCTATATGCCTCTGTACGAGCCCTAATCTCTCTTATTTTATCTTTGTGGTCTTTCTGCGAAATGTACGTTGGCGGCAGTAAAATTGTACTGCAGTCAGCCTCAAATGCTGGTTCTCTAAATTTCCTCAGTAGTGATTCACGAAAAGAATGCCTCCTTTCCTCTAGAGACTCCCACCCGAGTTCCTGAAGCATTTCCGTAATACTCGCATGATGTTCAAACCTACCAGTAACAAATCTAGCAGCTCCCCTCTGAATTGCTTCTATGTCATCCCTCAATCTGACCTGATAGGGATCCCAAACACTCGAGCAGTACTCAAGAATAGGTTGCACCAGCGTTCTATAAGCGGTCTCCTTTACAGATGAACCACATCTTCCCAAAATTCTACCAATGAACCGAAGACAACCATCCACCTTCCTCACAACTGCCATTACATGCTTGTCCCACTTCATATCGCTCTGCAGTGTTGCGCCCAAATATTTAATCGATGTGACTGTGTCAAGCGCTACACTACTAATGGAGTATTCAAACATTACAGGATTCTTTTTCCTATTCATCTGCATTAATTTACATTTATCTACATTTAGAGTTAGCTGGCATTCTTTACACCAATCACAAATCCTGTCCAAGTCATCTTGTATCCTCCTACAGTCACTCAACGATGACACCTTCCCGTACACCACAGCATCATCAGCAAACAGCCACACATTGCTATCCACCCTATCCAAAAGATCATTTATGTAGATAGAAAACAACAGTGGACCTACCACACTTCCCTGGGGCACTCCAGATGATACCCTCACCTCCGATGAACACTCACCATTGAGGACAACGTACTGGGTTCTATTACTTAAGAAGTCTTCGAGCCACTCACATACTTGGGAACTAATCCAGTATGCTCGTACCTTAGTTAGGAGTATGCAGTGGGGCACTGAGTCAAACACTTTCCAGAAGTCAAGGAATATGGCATCAGTCTGATACCCTTCATCCATGGTTCGCAAGATATCATGTGAAAAAAGGGCGAGTTGCGTTTTGCAGGAGCGATGGTTTCTAAAGCTGTGCTGATGCATGGACAGCAACTTCTCTGTCTCAAAGAAATTCATTATATTCGAACTGAGAATATGTTCGAGAATCCTGCAACAAACTAGATGTTAACGATATTGGTCTGTAATTTTGAGGATCCGTCCTTCTACCCTTCTTATATACAGGCGTCACCTGCACTTTTTTCCAGTCGCTCGGGACTTTACATTGGGCAAGAGATTCATGATAAATGCAAGCTAAGTAAGGAGCCAATGCAGTAAAGTACTCTCTGTAAAACCAAATTGGAATCCCATCAGGACCTGTCGATTTATTTATTTTCAACCCATTCAGCTGCTTCACAACCCCAGGGATGTCTATCACTATGTCGTCCATATGGGAATCTGTACGAGACTCAAACGGCGGTATGTTTGTACAATCCTCCTGCGTGAAAGATTTCTCAAATGCTAAATTTAAAATTTCAACTTTCATTTTGCTGTCTTCCATTGCCAGGCCAGACTGATCAGTGAGTGACTGGATGGAAGCCTTCGACCCACTTACTGATTTTACGTAAGACCAGAATTTCTTTGGGTTTTCAGCAAGATCTTTTGCTAAGGTATGATGGTGGTAGTGGTTGAATGCTTCACGCATCACTCTTTTTACAGTAGCACGAATCTCTACTAAATTTTGCCTGTCCTCTTTCTCCTGATCTTTCTTGTACTGCGAATGCAACTGCCTTTGCTTCCTGAGCATTCTCCGAATTGTGCTGTTAAACCACGGTGGGTGTTTTCCGTCCGTAACCCACTTTTTCAGCACATAGTTGTCCAATGTGTGATTTACAATGTGTTTAAAATTTGCCCATAATTCTTCCATGTCCATCGTACCGGAAGTAAATGAAGTCGATTCATTTACTATGTGGGATGCTAACAACTGCTTATCTGCTCTTTCTAGTAAGAATACTCACCTAGCCTTCTTGACCAAATTTTTAACTTTCATAACCATAGTCGTAATGACAACATCATGATCATTAATCCCTGTCTCAACACTGACACCGTCGATGAGGTCTGGTCTGTTCCTGGCTATCAGATCTAAAATATTTCCATTACGCATTGGCTGTTGATTTAGCTGCTCAAGACAGTTTTTGGATAATGTGTTCAAAAGTAATTCACACGACGGCTTGTCTGTACCACCTGTAATGAATCCATAGACATCCCAATCTATACTAGGTAGGTTGAAGTCGCCTCCGACTAATATAGCATGATCTGGGTACTTCTACGCTACAGAAGGTAGACTCCCTTTGAATGATTCTAGAACTGTCACAGTGGAACCTGTTGGCTGGTAATAACACCCCACAATTAACTTTATTTCCCCTAGCCCTGTTAAACGTGTCCAGATAACTTCACAATCACACTGTACTTCGACCTCAGTAGGCACAATATTTTTGTCAACTGCAATGAAGACACCACCTCCTATGGTGTCTAATCTGTCTTTCCGATACACATTCCAACCCTCACTAAATATTTCAGAACTTCCTATCTCATGGTTCGGCCAGGTCTCAGTCCCGAGAATATTTTGCGCACCACACGCTTCCTGGAGGGCAGTAAATTCAGGAACTTTATTCCAAACTCTCTGAAAATTTACTGCTAATATCTTGATAGCTAAAGTCCCTTTACACTGAGCGTGTCCTGATTTCCCTGCCTGCATGTCGACTGGTGAGTGTTCATCAGGACACCTCGCACTACTGCCTAGCCTAAAAAACCCCCATGTGCACGCCACAAGTACTCTGCTACCCGAGTAGCCGCTTCCTTTGTGTAGTGCACCCCTGACCTATCTAGGGGCATCCTACAATTCCCCACCCAATAGCACAAGTCTAGAAATCTGCAGCCAAGACCGTCACAGAGTCGACGAAGCCTCTGGTTGAGACCCTCCACTCGGCTCCAAACCAAAGGACCCCGATCCACTCTGGGAACGATGCTGCAAATAGAGAGCTCTGCTTGCACCCCGCGTGCGAGGCCAGCAGTCTTTGCCAAATCCGCCAGCTACCTGTACAAACTGAGGATCACCGCAGAACCCAAGCGACAGGCATCATTGGTGCCGACGTGAGCAACTACTTGCAGACGACTGCACCCCGTATGCTCAATAGCCACAGGCAAGGCTACCTCCACATCTTGGATGAGGCCCCCCGGCAGACAAACCGAGTACATGTTGGATTTCTTTCCAGCCCTGTACGCTATTTCCCTAAGGGGCTGCATCACCCGCCTAACGTTGGAGCTCCCAATAACCAGCAAGCCTTTGCCCCCCGTGTGCCTGCTCGGGCCCTGCTGAAGGAGCGGCCACCTGCCCACTGACAGGATGCAGGGGCGAGGCCAGCTGGGCAGCTTCCACATTGGCCCTCCACCTCGAGCGATGTGAACACATTGCAGTCCACCACTCACCATGAGGTGAGGGCGGCCCCAACACGCAGGGTACACTAGAAGGTGCCTCGGCGGCTGAGTCAGCGGACGCAGCAAGTGACACCTGGGGTGTCTCAAGCGATGCGCCAGACCCTGCGTCATCGCTGCACCTCAAGGCCAACAGCACGCTCAGCTGCTCGCGAACCGCAGCCAGTTCCTCCTGCGCCTGCACACACCCTTAACCATCCTACTGCTAATATCTAATGACTCCGTGAATTTATACTCTACGGGTATCAATAAGCAATATTACTCCTCTCAATTATGAGAATATGCAAGGATTTTATGTAATTAAATATGCAAGTGCACAAACACTCGGAAAGAAATTAAGAATCAAACTACAAAACAAATATGAAAGCTAAGTATGCGACTCGCTACTGCACTGCTGCTGCACTGATACTTCACCAGTGGCTGCTCAAGGCTCATCTATCAGATGATGATCTAATTTTGAACTAGGCAACCTTGCATACTGTGTATATTATGCAGTTCATGACACTAAAGCTGGGAATGAGAGTTTAACAGAAACAGCAATATTTTAGTGAGGTACAAGTAATATACCTATACATTATCTCAAAACTTCTTTTTGTACTCTGGTAATACTGAAAAGTAATTTTGCTGGCTAACTGATAACTGTGGTGCTAGAGTGACGTGAATATTCTGACAGGTCATCTGTTTGGTAACATTTTGTGATTTAGTGAGTATTTAATTTTCTGATTGAATAAGAGTAGTAATCAGTGTGGAGAAATAGGGCAATGATTTGGTACAGCTTCCATCACAGTAATTTTGATTTGAATATTAATTAATTTATGTGATGGTGATTCTATTCTTTTTTTCATAAAGAATGATTAGTAAATCTATACTATGGCTCATCTTGAGTTTCTGCTATTTTACGAATGGAAAAGAAACACAAATCTTTCAAGTTTAACCAGTTTCAGACAATTATGCCCTATAGTACTGTTTTGTAGTGTAATGTGCCCTTGATTTTAAATTTTTACTAGTCCACACCTTTCATACTATATTCAGTTTTAGTGCTAATTATTGTAATGTTATGATAACTATGTAATGAGTCTATTTATTATGTAATGACTATCATTTGCCATTAGTGAAACATTTTTATTAGACTTAAGTTAGAAGTAAAAAGTAAGTGTACTAAAGTAGGATATTTTGTCTGATTTTTTCATGTACTGTGGTGGAGAAGAAGCACCTCCAAGGCAACTGATCGCAGTGCATTTCCTAACGGCCACTTGGACCTGTTGAAGGCGTGGACAGCTTGGTGACAAAGTGTGTTAAAGATCATTAAAAGAGTGAATTTGCAACCCGTGAGGATTTATTATCTGAAGCAAGACAGGACTTGTATCAAATGATATGTATCTTTAAATGTAATCTTCGTTTACCCAAAATGGACATCACCTTTGATGAAGATGCATAATTTTTGTTAAAAGTACAACTTCTAGATATTTTGTGATATTGTAAAACAAGACACTGTGTGTAATTATTTTCTATGGGAATTTTCGCATGGCCAGTTCATATAAGTTAGATTTTGAAAAACATATGTACTGTAGTTTTTGATAAGATTTCCTTTTGTGGTGTCGATAGATCACATCGACTATGTAAAGCATGATCTTTGAACTCTAACTGCTCTGACAAGCCACCATGTTAATGTACCAGTCAGTCTTTGTACCTTGTACAGTGTACACGTGTATCTTTGTTTGTGCTGAAATACATGTATGTATAGACATTTATGGACACAGTTTGTTGCGTAAACAGTTATCCATATTCCCATTTCCCATGTTGGTGACCCCAACATTTCTACGTCTTCCACGGCTTCCGTGCCGGCCGTGTGGAATCAACAGGTTTTACGATCGATGCCATGGCTGCCTCACCCAATGTTTTATACAAGGATTTGGAGGCTCAGCTACTACTACCAGGCCACTCCAATCCCCTGTCAATGGTTGTTTTGCCACTAATGGACAGTGATTCATGGTCTCTAATGACGTTAACCTCAAACTTTGCAGCTCTACAACAGCCGAGTGTTATGCCATTACCTCAAACAATGGACTCAGGTTTCGTGTTGCCGGACTGTGCACACCCGCCGGACTCTGCACGCCAACATGTGAAAGGTGAAGTGGACGATTTCCAGAATCGTGTAACAATCAATTGCTCGTGTAGTGTTCAAGGGGACCCAAATTCGCACACGTGCTTAGATTCTCTACACGCCGCAATGTCGGTTACAGTAGTGCCATGTGCAACACCGCCATTTGTGCAAAACGCACACATGGTCAACTGCTATCAAGCTATGCCATTTTCACCATCCTCACAATTTAATAACAGACATTTTTATACATCAGGTTCGCCGAGCTCAACCACCAGATGTGTTGCCCAATTTCTCAACCATATGGGTTCGAGCACACCCGACAGCACTTCGCCATCCAGGAATGTTGTACCACGACAATGTGACCACCAGCAGGTTTCACCAGTGATTTATGATCCTACCACACGGGGTGCATTTTCAATGTGCACAGAAAACTCTCGCTGTTGTCACACCAAGTGCCAAACCACCCCCCACTCACAGTGGGCCCCAACCGACCATACAGCCACTCACTCCTTCTGCAGTACCGTCTGCACACACTGCGCCCACCGAGCTGGCCTTCCGCATAATTTCCAAGGTGGACAATTTAAGTACTGTGCCTTTAACCTCCAGTCCAGTTTATGGGCCTACCTCCACTCATCTGTTCGTTCCCACAGTACTGACCCTGCCTGCTGCATCGTGCTTCCGTGACTCGTCAGGGACATTGCAACTGGCCATTGTTCAGGACGTGTTTGCTAGTAACACGCCCACGCCAGTAGTGCTGGATTACAGGACAGCCTATCCTACCATGTGACAGCAGGCCTTCCAAGATATGCCGAAGCCACCCCCCCCCCCCTCCCCCCTGACTGTCTGCTGAAGCTACCTCCTTTACATGAGGACAACCCTGTTTCATGGTTTGCACTTGTGGAACACCTTTTCAAGTTACATTAGGTGACTGACGACAACTCTAAATTTCTATGTCTCGTCATGCACCTCCATGACCACTCAGATTTAATTTGTGACCTCCCCCTTTCGCGACTGCCACCACTGCCGCCAAAATATGAGTTCGCCAAGAAGACAATATTGGACCAACTCACCACAGGAATTTATAATCTAGGTCCTGTACAAGGAACACTTGGGGGACCGCACTCCGTCACAACTCTGGCACCACCTTCGGCTACTTGTGAGTGAACACACGATGCCGGGCGTTACCATGTGGGCAGTATGGTTAGCCAAGTTACCTACCAACCTGCAGATACACCTGCTACTGCACTCCTTCGAGTCTATCTGCTATCGCCTTCGCATTGCAGATCAGCTGTATGCACTACTGGGACAAAAACACTCAGCACACCTCTCACCGCTGGTTGGCACCACGCTGCCTGTTTACCAGCTGTCTGCAGGCAGAGGCAGGGCTCGTTCTGCCTCCATGCCATCTACACCACCGGGTAGTACTCGTTCGCTCTCTCCTCTTTCCGAGCACTCAAGAATCGAACATGCACCACATGTCCCAGTTTACATTCTGGAACAGATCAACGAGGACAAACCTCCTCCACTGTCACAATCACCACCACCACCACATCCGGCTCATCCGTACTGTTGGTACCACAAAATTTATGGGGATGAGGCCAAGAAGTGCAGATTACCTTGCCAGCACCCAAACGCTGACCGCAGGATCTAAAAGACGCCAAGTCCAGTAGGGAACTTCACAGGCCTCCTCAAACATTGCACTCTGTCCACTCGTCCTCTCAGACGAGCAGTTCTTTATACGTGACCGACATTTCGTCGCAGCTTGTATTCATAGTTGACACAGGCATTGACGTGTCCATCATACCTACATCGTTAGCTCCTACCGTTTTTTCACTGACAAAGTCGCTCCTAACTGTCAATGCATCAACATTACAAACTGTTGGCTCTGCTAAAGTTATGGTGCGTCTATCTCCTTCTCTACATTTCCCGTGAACTTTTTACATCGCCGATGTTGATGAACCAATTCTCGGTATGGATTTCTTGTCCCACTACAAACTCTCCCTGAACATAGTCCAAGGTTCAGTGCTACACCACCCTTCTGACACTCAGATACCATGCTCAGGCACTTATGCTCGTCATTCCGTTTCCGTCGCAACATGTGATAAAGTTTGTGAGTGCTCCACCCTTGCGGACAAAATTGTGACCTGCGTCACTAATCTACTGTCAGAGTATGATGTAGCAGCGCAACTCCATTGGCAAAACGAAGAGTTGAAACAAAACATTGCTCACACTTTCGACGAGCTCACCACAGCTCGTACCTCGCTGCTGCAACTGCAATCCACAGTTCCTTCACCTGATTGACCTTCATCGGCAGACACCAGCACGGACACTCATCATGTTAGTTCAAAAACATTCATTGTGTGTGTCGATTCGCATTCAGTGATCTTTGTATCCTCCATGTGTCCACTACGTGCAATGCCATGTGTTTCAAACAGTGCATCTAAGGACAGTCACGCATGCGATCTGAATACACACACCGCTCAGGCAGCCGCCCCACGTGTTGGTAAACATTCCCCCTCTTTCGTGTGCCAACCACGTGATTCGGTGGCCATCGTTGTTCCCCACGCGACACCAAAGCCTCTCTTGCCAGTGCCAGTTACTCAAGGCAAAGCTAACACGTAATAGACATGTGACTTTTGTGCTGCCTTTTCCCACTTGAGCTAATGGCTATGCCTCATCGCGCCCCACTTGCCCCAAGACTTCACGTCAGGATGTTACTCAGCCTTGTTTGCAGTTCTCAGTCTCTTGCGTCACTGACAGAATGACAAAAATGGTTCAAATGGCTCTGAGCACTATGGGACTTAATGTCTGAGGTCATCAGTCCCCAAGTCAACTACTTAAACCTAACTAACCCAAGGACATCACACACATCCATGCACAAGGCAGGATTCGAACCTGTGGCCATAGCAGCAGCGTGGTTCCGGACTGAAGCACCTAGAACCACTCAGCCACCGTGGCTGGCGAAGGAACAGCACACAAGATAATTAGCACTGCTGGCCCTCCTATTAGGCACAAGGTTAGATGCCTCAACCCCATTATGTTGTGTGCAGCCCGGCAGCAAATTAATGAACTTCTACAGCCGTTGGACAGCAATTGGTCTTCACCGATTCACCTCGTCACCAGACACGACGGTTCTTTTTGAATGTCTGACACTTAAATGCTTGTACTGACATGGACAATTACCCAGTGCCAAACATAAACGATTTCACCCATATGTTATCAGGGTGCCACAATCTTCAGGGTGATTGACTGTAAATGTGCCTATCACCAGATTCCCATTGTGTGGGAAGACATTCCAAAGACTGCTATCATCTCGCCGTTCAGGTTTGTTCCAATACAACTTCATGCCTTCAGCTTAAAGAATGCAGCAGAAACATGGCAACGTTTCATTGACTCAATCTTACGACAGTTCGAGTTCTGCTTTGCATACCTGGATGACATCCTCATTTTCAGCAAGGACCATGAAGATCATTTATCCCAGGCCATCCAGACCTTGAACTCCAACAGTGTCAAGGTCAACAAAGATAAATTCCAATTGCGCCAGTCTTCTGTGACATTTTTGGGTTACACCGTCTCCACAGACGGAATACAGCCTCCCAGATCCCGCGTGCAGGCTATCACGTCATTGCCACCCCCAGCTACATACAAAGAACTCTGACGTTTCTTGGGTACTATAAATTACTACCACCGACATCTATCCTCCACGACTGTGCAGGCCCCGCTGGCAGACTTGCTGTCCAGCAAACAGACTTCGGGCCTTAAGCTAGTCCATTGGACTGAACCTATGCTAGAGGCCTTCAGGGCTCTACAGACAGCTTAGCTCACGCCGTCATACTCGCCCACCCCAATCCATCTGCTGAGTTGTTCATCACTATGGATGCCAGTGACATTGCGGTCAGGGCAATATTCTGCTTTTGATAGAGAACTTCTGGTGGTCTATAAGCCATCAATCACTTTCGCCCTGACATCGACGGCCATTCTTTCTTCACCCTTACTGACCACAAAGCACTGGCGAACGCATTCTGCAACCCTCCCAAGGACCCACCCCCTCAGTGTTTCTGCCACTTCAATCTGGTCTCTCAATTTACTACAGACGTACGCTACATCAAAGGCACAGAAAACATCCCCGCTGATTTCAAAAAATGGCTCTGAGCACTATGGGACTTAACATCCGAGGTCCTCAGTCCCCTAGAACTTAGAACTACCTAACTAACCTAAGGATATCTAACACATCCATGCCCCAGGCAGGATTCGAACCTGCAACCGTAGTGGTCGTGCGGTTCCAGACTCAAGCACCTAGAACCGCTCCGCCACACTGGCCGGCACAACTGTTTTCTTTTCATGGATCAATACTGTCTCACACATCATCGATTTATCTGACCTTGCTGCTCTCCAGCCCTCTGACAAGGAATCTCAAGCTCTCCTCATGGATCCTCAGACATCGCTTGTGTTTACCGAAGCCAAGTTCCCTGGCGTTTTGGACAAAATGTGGTGCGAATCTTCTACCAGCACTCTGCAGCTGTTTCTCCCTCCCATGTTGTGCCGTCAAGCCTTTGACACCTTGCATAACCTCGCCCACCCTGGCGTCTGTGCCACCACATGCCTCATCACTGAATGTTTTGTTTGGAAAAATGTTAAACAGAACTGTCAAAGCTGGGCACGCAGCTGCATTTCCTGCCAACGCAACAAAATCAGATGCCATACCTCTCGCGCCCCTTGGCAAGTTTGACATTCCGCAAGGACATTTTCGTCATGTACATATCAACATTATTGGCCGTCTGCCAGCATCAGAGGGCCACAGATATATCCTCTCCACAATCAACCGCATGTCTCGTTGGGTGGAAGATGTTCCTTTGCCCAACATCACAGCAGAAACCGTGGCCAAGGGATTTGTCTCATCATGGTCACTAGGTTTGGTTGCCCGTCCACCATCACCACCGACCAGGGTCGACAGTTCGAGTCTGCACTTTTCACGATTCTATGTAACCTTTGCAGTATCAAAAAAATTCATACAACAGCCTACTACCCACAATGCAATGGTTTAGTGGAATGATGGCACCGCACCCTTAAAACAGCACTTGGGTGCCATGACTGCCTCTGGTCACAGGTGCTTCCTTGGGTGTTACTCGGTCTCCATTCGACGTTAAAGGGAACCATCTCCGAATTCTTTTTTGGTGAGAACCCAGTTCTACCTGGGGAATATATCCTGCCTTAAGCACCCGAGGATTTCCCCACTTCCCCAGACTTTATTAGTAGAATGCACGCCCATGTTAGACATGCACGACTACACCCGCCTGTCGGTCATTCCCCGCCAGACACTTAAGTGCCAACCGCACTCAACACATGCTCCCACTTTATGCTCAGGGGTGATTCCGTTAGACAACCCCAGCAACCCCCATACCTTGGCCCCTTTGAAGTACTCCAGAGGGGCAAGACGACGTTCGACATTAGGTTAAAGATCGCCCTCAGATCGATCGCTACACAGGCTCAAGCCTGCTTTCATGGACTCCGATGCCCCTCTGCCATCCCAGTCAGACCATCCGGACGAATTTTCCTTTGCTGAGCCCAATAATGAGTTAGCTCATCCCATGGTAGGGTCTTCTCCTTCTGATGATTCTTCTCCGCAGTTCGCAGGTTTCCCAATCATGTCGTCATCAACCCCATGCACAGGTTTTGATGACGTTTCACCTACTGGAGAGACTTGCTCCCCAACTTTCAACTTGCACTGCAATGTACCACCTAACCGTGTTGATGATGTGTCGATTGTCGCTTTTGACAACCGTGTGTTTGTGCTCCTTACAGATACTGCAGACTCGACACTCAATGAGGAACTAGATGTCAAGATAGTGCATACCCTGTCCCTCTCCCAAGAGTGCAATCCATCAAGAGTTCATGCGTTCATCTCCTCAAATGGCTCAATCTGCATTAGGGGCAGGCATTCCGTACCCCTCCCCACACCTCTACTCCCAGGCCGGCCGATGCATCGTCCACCCCTTCTGGGTGTCTGATTATGTTGTGGACCTACAGCCCATCACCATGTCTTCGTACGCTGCCCTCACTGAGATGGAGCTTCCAGTTGTGTGCCTGCCGCATCGCACTACTCACTCAAACGCCGACGCCCACACGACCACCCCCCAGGCCTCACAGGCCATACAGCAGGGGGAGGGGGCTTGTGTCGTCAATAGGTCACATTGACCACATAAAGGATGATCTTTGAACTCTAACTGCTCTGACGAGCCACCATGTTAATGTATCATTCAGCCTTTGTACCTTGTACAGTATACACATATATCTTTCTTTGTGCTGAAATACATGTATGTATAGACATTTATGGGAACAGTTTGTTGCATATACTGTTATCTGTATTCCCATTTCCCATATTATGTAATATTTTTGTGTGTGTACATTGTTAAATCCAATTTCTGGCGTCAATTGTGGTCATTGAATCGTCCAGTTAGCTATTGGCAATATCTATCTCTTCAATCCAATGAGAGGGTGATGTGACGAAGCAAGCTGGGATAATTGTAATTCTCCTCTTGTTTTACCAGCTGCTTCCTTAAAACATGAATAGAATCTGCATTTTCATATAAGAGAAAGGTGGGCCCTCAGTTTTAAATAATATAAAACCAGATCTAATTTTATGCTTAGTTTTAGATATGTAAGTGATATTCTAATTTATTTTGACTATTACTAGCTAGTATCTTTTGTAATAGGGTGAAATCAGTAAGTGTTTTGTAACTTAAATTCTGTTGTTGACTTATGAACAAATATTAATTCTGTACTAATTATAAACATTTGGAAGACGAAATAATAGTAATCTTAAAGTATCTATTTAGCTCTATTTGAAAACATGTTAGCAAAGCAAGACCTTAATTAATTCCCAAGTACTTTTCAGTTTTGTAAAAAGTATTGTTTGCATACTTATATTTCTTAATTTCATGATTTAAACAAATAATTTGGCCTAACTCTTGTAGTAGAAGAAACTGTTAAAATGACAGAATTTTTTGATGTATTCAGTTAATTTAACGAGTTAAGTTTTTATTGTAATTTCTGTAAATTTAACTTTAAACACTGTATAGTTTCAGTACCTATTATTGTGATGATATACAAGGGCCCAATTTTTGGTCAGGAGTCAGACAGTCCACCACTGAGTTTCAGACGAGAAACCTGTGTTGCTTAGAAAGATAACAATGATTGACGTAACAGTGAACTAAGTGATAAACAGTTAGGCTGTGTGTAAAAAGAGTGACAGTGTCTGCTCCATACATACCTGTTTATTCTTTAAAAACTGTGAATTATGTGGTTATGTTTTTATTGCTCGTAAATGTCCAACAGTAAACTATTGTAGCAGTATGTGGAGGTTCGCCTGCAAACTATTAACTAGGCTTATGGAAAGTTTAAACAATAGTGCACTGGCCATATAAATTTGTATATGGGAGGGGTTGAGAAAAGTGAAAGTAAAAGACAGTGAAATGCAACTGTGCACCTGTCAACTACATTATTTACAGCAGTCAGTTTCTAAATTACAACCCCCTATTTCAGCCAGTACGTCTACACCGATGACAATAAATGAAGAAATAAAAGCAGGTGGAACTGCTACAAATTTAACTGTTACTGCTGTCTGTCAGACATTTTATTTCATCTGGTAATTTATCGAAAAGTTTTATAGCAGCATATTTGACGCCTTTCTGTGCCAAAGATGGGTCAAGTAGAGGATAGTGTAAGTCTTTCTTTCTTGTGGTATTACAATTGTGAATGTCACCATTTCAGATAAGAAGGGAGGCTGTTCGCATATATCAAGAACAGGAGAGGACACGTGATCTAACCCTGTCTCAGTGGAACAGCTTTTTTAAAATCCAGACTGTGATTTACTAAGTATCAAACTCCTGCTGAGATGGCTAACCATTCTTCAGTACATTACTTTCTCGACAATTTTTGAAAATGCTGTGATCAAGGATACTGGCTGGTAATTATTTACACCTGTGGTGTCCCCTTTTTTGTAGAGAAGCTTGACAGTGGCATATTTTAAGCTGTCTGGGAAAATACCTTGAGCTACGGTTGCTTTACTGATGTGGCTCAGAATATTAGCTATAACTGCTCCACATTGTTTTAATATCTAGAGATGTCATCTACTCCAACAGAACATTTAGTTTTCAGAGATTTGATGATATTCCTTATTTTACAAGAGGTTGTTAGATAAAAATTAATCTGACTAGGGTTTCTCAAAACTGACTCTTCCATATACTGCATGGCTTTTTCTTTTGAACTATTCTCACAAATTTTTTCACTTACACTTAATAAATGGTTGTTAAATCCATTAGCTACTTGTGTACTCTTGGTTAAGATGGTCTCATTCCTGTTAATAGTAATACTATCTACCGCAGTGGTTACTTTTCTTGTCTGTCTTCTAACAACATTCGATACTGATTTGATTTTATTGCCGGAGTTGTTAATTTCATCTCTAATATGCATATTTTTTGATTCTCTGACAATTTTTCTCAGTATGTTACAATATTTTTTATACTGTAAAATTACTTCTGAGTCTTTACTAATTCTTGCTACCTCATAACAATTTTCTTTTCCTTTCTGAAGACACTTTAATACCTGTAGTGGCGCAAGGTTTCCTTGAAAACTGTTTAGTGTTACAATTAGTAATTTTTTGGGGGTAACAGTGTTCAAAAAGGGATATAAATTTCTCAAGAAATATATTGCATTTATCATTGTCATTTGGCTCTTTATATACATCTCCCCAATTAACATTTCTTAAACTTTCTCTGAAGTACTCTACAGATACTCAGTTGACCAGCCTTACACTTTTACTTAATGGTTTCTGACCTGTACACCCTGCTAAGCTCTGCATGTTAATCAGTTGCATGCATCATGGTCTGATAATCCATTTATCACAGGGGAAGCATGTGTTAATTTTACATCCTCTTGCTTCACAAATACATTATCTACTAGAGTGCTACTGTCTTGAGCTATACACATAGGGAAATTAGTCACTGACTGTAAGTTATATATCGTTGATAACGCTTCTGTTTCATGTTTCCTATCAGAACTGCTTAGAAAGTTTATATTTAAATCACCACAGAATAATAACTACTTCTTTTTGTCTGACAGACAGCATAAGAGGGAGTCAAACTTTTTTACGAATAGCTCCCAATCTCCTAATGGCAGCCTGTACACTGTGGCTAATATCAACACTACATTATCTAGCTGTAGTTCGTATGCACAAACTTCAAAGTGCTGATCGACACAAAATTTGGTTACTTCTACTGTTTGTATTGTATTGTATTTTTATTGATCCAGGCAATCATAGTATTGTACAGCTGTACATATGATATTGGATAGGTCAAGAGAGCTATTTACAGTAATTTTTACAAATTGATGTTTACATTATTTTGTAGCAAGGAAATTATCTATCTTAAACAAAACAGTTAATACAAATCATAGAAATGTAAGGTTGTACATACGATATTGGATAGGTCAAGGGAACATATTTGCAGGTAATATTTAATAAATTGATTTTACATTATTTTGCAATGAGGAAGTTAGCTATCTTTAACAAAACAGTAAATGCAAATGTTGTATGGTAAAATACAAACAGCCAATACAAATGTAATAGTAAAGTAGTCCAGTGTATTTCATAGACATGCACAGTATATAATTTTCAGACCTAATTGAACATTTATCATATTTTTTACATTTTTAACCCCTTTCAAAAAAATGATCAACTGCATAAAAGCAATGGTCCAAGAGATATTTTTTTAACTTATGTGTGAAGGCTCTTGGGTTCTTTGTTGCTTTGATTTCATTGGGTAAATTATTATACATTTGTATCCCAACATTTAAAACACTTTTTTGGTAGCAGGTAGTTCTGGACTGAATCATATGTAGGTCAGATTGCTGCCTTGTTGCATAGTTATGAATATCTCCATTGAATTTTAGTGTGCAGTCATTGTTTAACAGGTATGACTTGACAAATGAGATGATATTATAAATGTAAGCAGAGGGCAGTGTCATATTGCCATTTGTTTTGAAATGTTGTCTGCATGATTCGTTATGTCTTAGATTACATATTATGTGTATTGCCATTTTTTGCATTTTGAAAATATATCTACCTCCAGGTGAGTTCCCCTAAAATATGATTCCATACTGTAATGTAGAATGGAAGTAAGCATAATATACATGTATGAGAGCAGATTTTGTGACTGAGTTTTTGAGTATCCTTAAAATGTAACACACAGTTGAGATCTTTTTTGAGATATAATTTGAGTGTGTCTCCCACTTAAGATTTTCTGCAAGCCATATGCCAAGAAACTTGACAGAGTCCACACACATAAGCTCTTGGTTATTTAGAATCACATCAAGCATGTCTTGTTTTTGGGATGAGAGTCTGAAGTTGATGTACGTTGTTTTCTGTATGTTTATAATCAGTTTGTTCTCATTGAATCATTTGCTGAGTGACGACATAAGCGGTTTAATTTTTTGGTTGTGGTCCTCTGTATCAGTACCCATTATTAGAATACTTGTGTCATCAGCAAATAGTGTGGTATGTCCTGTAGCAAGCTTTGTGCTTATATCATCAATGTATAGCAGAAACAGTATGGGTCCCAGGATTGAGCCTTGTGGCACACCATATCTAATAGGCATTGTGTCAGAGGAGTGGACAGTAGATTGATGGGTGGTTGTATTCTTTTTTTCAAAATTAATTTTAACTTTTTGAAATCTGTTTGACAGGTAAGATTCTAACCATTTGTTTGCAATTCCTCTTATACCTTTATTTGCTAACTTCTTAAGGAGTATGGTATGTTCAATTACATCAAACGCTTTGGATAAATCTAAAAAGATACCAGTAGTGATTTCCTTATTATCCAGTGCTTTTAAGGTTTCGTTGAGATACTCATAAATAGCTGTGGTAGTTGTCTTTTGCTTTCTAAAACCATGCTGGTGTTTTGGCAATAAGGATAGTTTATTAATAAAGTCTTCCAATCTGGTGTAAAATAATTTTTCAAATATTTTTGAGAATGAGCTGAGTTGTGCTATGAGCCGGTAATTGGCTACATAATTTTTAGAGCCCTTTTTGTGAAGTGGGGTAATTTTAGAAGTCTTTTAGTAGGCCAGGGAAAACTCCATTTGTAAAGGATGCATTTATTATGTGGGTTAGGGGTTCTACAATGGATTCTCCACATTTCTTTACAATTGAATCAGGAATATTGTCACTACCACTGGAGTACTTATTCTTTAGTCCTTTTATAGCTGTAAGTACATCAGTATTGGAGACTTTGTGAAGAAACATTGATGCCTGTACCGGTACAGTTTCTATTAGTGTTTGGTGTTGAGTATTTGGTCTGTGGCAGTTGTTCTTTATCGGGTTTTCTGCTATTTTGCTAAAATAGTCATTAAAACCATTTACTATTTTTTGGGGATCTGATGTGACTTCATCATTTAGGTTTAGTTTTAATGTTTTGTTTATAACATGCTGCTTACTGTTTGTTTCATTTTTTACAACTGTCCACAAGACTTTAATTTTATTGTTAGATTCCTTTATAAATTTATCGTTGTATAATTTTTTTGCTTGTTGGATAACTTTCCTGTAGATTGCAAAATAGGTCTTACAATATGACCTAAACTGATCATCGACGTCATGGTGTTTCATGTGATTTTTTAAGTCACGCTTTTTTTGGCTGGAAATCCTTATCCCTTTTGTTACCCATGAGTTTGTGTGTTTGTTTCCGATTTTCCTGGATTTCAGTGGAAATGCAGTGTTGAAGTGATGGAGAAATGTTTGATGGAAGGAATTAAATATGTAGTTTACATCATTTTCTTTATAGACCTCTGCCCAGTTTTCAACCCGTAACAGATAGTTAAAAAGCCTTATATTATCATCATTAAATTGCCTTTGCATTTTAGTTATTGTGGGATATTGTCCTATGTAATTTAAATTCGCTGTTAGTATTTGGGCTTCATGGTCAATGTAACCTGTGCTGATGACTTCGATTGAGTGGTGTTTATGAAAATCTGATCTAGAGCTGTTTTTGAATTTTTTGTGATCCTGGTTGGTGTGTTTACAGTTGGGGATAGGTTGAATGAATTTGTAATATTCAACAATTCATCTTTGTTTTTTCCAGGTGTGAGGAAGTCAATATTAAAGTCTCCACTTATTAATAGATTTTTGTTTAGTGAGTGAATTTTTGTGAGTAGTGCTTCGAGGGAGCGTTTGAAGGTTTGGATGTTCCCATCAGGGGCTCTCTATACATTCAGTATCAATAGGTTATAGTCTGTTAAGATAATTAAGGAGAATTCAAAGTCTGTTTCTATTTGCATATTATTGTACTTTGTGAGGCTTTTGTATCTTAAATATTTTTTGACATAGATTGCTGTACCACCTCCCTTGCTTTTGTTCCGACAAGAATAACCAGCTAGAGTAAATTCGCCAAGTGGGGTTTTTTTAATTTTGTCTTCTGTTAGCCAGTGTTCAGTAATACAGAGAACATCTAAGTGTGGCTTTGTTTTTAGGAAGAGATCTATTTCTAGTAACTTATTAAACATTGACTGCACATTATGGTGTAATATTTTAAAGGATAATAGTGACTGTTTTCCAATGGAATGATTTTTGACACCACTCACTGGGTTTTCTTGTAGTTTTGGTTCATGAAAATTTTGCTCTGCACCTGTTTTCCTTTGGTTTGCTGCTAGCAGGGAGCTACTGGTGCTCTTGCCCATAAAAAATCCTGGCTGTGGGCTGGAGGTCTGCGTTTTCGTGTTGAAGATCTTGTCACAGTTTCCAGTGGTACTGATTTGGAGTGTGGTTGCACATTTTTTGCTGTTTCCACTTGGATGTCGTGGGCTGACTGATTTGTGGCACTTGACGAGGTATTTGCATAGGATGTTGTTGGTGACTTAGTACTGACTGTGGATACCTTCTTCTTTTCTAAAACTGTTTCTAGTGTTTTCCTTGATGACCCTGACTGCATATTCACTTTTGTTGTTGTTACTGATGGCTCTTCAGCTCCTGGTGTTGCTGTTGGTTCAGCTGCAGTATTGCTCATTCTTCTGAGATTGTCCACCAAATTAGCTTCATTGGACCACGAATATGTTTGATGTCCTGGTGTAACACGTTTTATGGCACTTCTTGTTACCAGTGGACTTTTGATGGCATTCAGCAGATTAACACACAGTTTCTTTTTCCCATTTTTTTGTAAGTGAAGCCAATGCTTGGTGAAGTCTTTCTGTTGGAGGAAGCTATTTACATCTAAAGCTCTGATGTGTTCACTGTAAGATGCCTTCTGCATCAAGTAACTGTTCATTTGGTAGATTTTGCAGTTTTCATTTGGCATGTCATATCTATACGGTATTGTGCATAGAATTAGTTGTGTGCGCCTAGTTTTTGGCGATCGTTTCATCTAGTGATGTCATAAAACCACGTTTTGATCCATTAGTATTGTTTGCAACAGCTAAGACGACAACATAATCATTTTGTCCTGGACTAGATGTTTTATTTTGTATATTGCATGTTGTTTCTTTGAATACAGCATTTGGCTTTATCAAAGATGTAAATTTATAGCTGGTTGTTGAAATTTCATTCAGTACTTCTGCACAGTTCCTACCGTGACTATCTGAAAGTAACAGTACCTGTTTTGTACTTATACACTTGTTTTGTGTAAATGGCAACTCCTCCTTTATCCATGCTAGATCTGCAAGTGTAAGATGCTAAATTATGCCCATTTATACTGATGCTTTCCATCCCCACAGTTACATGGTGTTCAGACAGACAAAGTATATCGCTATCATTATTATTTTTGAGATTATTAAAGAGATCTTAAGATACTAAGTGTTCCCTCATTGTATCTGTATGAAATAATTCTTTTCACAAGTAATAACCCTAAACTCTTTTTGTCAAATAATTTCCAGCATAGTCACGAAACTAGAAACAAAGAAAGCTTCATGCTGCCTACACACAGGCTTAATCTTTTTGCACAGACTCCACAGTATATGGGAATGAAAGTATACAATAAACTGAAAGACACAAATTTTAGAAAGGTCCAAACTGAGGCAATAAAAAGAGAATTGTATAGCACCCTGGTGCAGAAATGTTATTACTCTGTTGATGAATTTTTTTAATGATCTGACCATCTGAGTGGGATAAAAACAATAATAATAAATAATATTAAGATTTTTTTGTGATTATATAAAAAATATTGTATTCCATGTATAATTTATCATAATTATAAGCTGACAAGTACATAAAATCAATTATTTAGGTTGTACGTTATGAGACAATAAAATTCTGATTATGATCATCTAAACACACAAACAGCTCATCTACTTTATTTTTTATTCCCCTGATACTTTGAAGTACTAAATTGATACTACCCTTAGCTTTATCCCTATTTACTGTACATGAAGTTTCTTTTATTCTATTTTTTCTTGATTACTGTGTCTGGACTTTGGTTTTAACCTAAAAAAACCTGTCTGCATGGTCCCATTAACCACAAGGACCAGGCATTATTGTGCATCTGACGCAGCATGTACTTGTGTGTGGCAACTCTCCAAAAGGACCATCCTGCCACTTGGAAGGCCACAATTTGACCTCTTTCAAACTCCCTCAGTTGGCTGTAGGAAGCATAAGTGCATCTCCACAGCATGGTTGCCTGCTTGCTTCACACGTATGCAACACACTGAGCCTTCTGGTTATGAGCATTCCCTATTAGAAGGTAGACAGATGGTGTTATGATAGTTATGCCACTATGCTGTCTGTTGGCAGACAATGTTGAAACCATTATCAGTAAATCTACTATTCCCCAGGTGGCATATGCTGCCATCAGATCAAAACTGACATAGTCTTTCCAGGTGTACTACTTTTTTCCAGCAGTGTATTAAACATTATGGTAATAGCTTATTGTTAATATATTGTACAGAATAACATACTATGAATTGCTTCTGTTTTATTAATGTATATCTTGACTCATTCCACATCCAAAAAAGCTTCTCTTTCATGATGCAATCATAAGAAAATGTTAAATGACAAGTTTCTTCACCCCCTTGGATACAGTAATTTCCACAATGTGTGTGTACAAAGTTCTTCAATAAAATGCTCTTGTTTTTACTGAAAATGAGAAAATGAAATGAGAGAATGTTCACAATGAGATGTATACTACTATTTAACTTCACAATGGTAAATTATTTGAGTAAGACAAACTTTTAAAACTCTGGCAGCTTTAGGTTCTTTCATCTGTATAAAATTTAAAAAGAACAGGCAGATAAAAATATCTCAAATTTTCTTTCAGCAGTGGCAGATATTCAGATGATGTTCAGGAAAAACGTTTTCCCTACCCCCATGAGATTACTTCTCTATCACAAATTCCACAGATTCTCTTTGGTCTAGTACAATGTTTCTGCACCATCAATCAAGCGAAATGGTATGGTGTGATTTATACTGCTGGCAAGTTGTTTCTACTCTCTACTACATCAAAATGTAGCCAAAACAGACCAACTCTCTGAAAGAGTTTAAGAATTATCAACCGTATCTCTCTATGAATTTGGACAGGAGACAGGTGAATTTCATAAAGTGTTTAGTTCTGGGTAGTTTCCTGGCTCTATGTATGTGACTAACACTGCATATTTTATTTCATTCTGCAACATAATTCCATCTAAATCCATTCCATCTAAATACATTTCCTGCTGTCTAAAGGACAATGTTCACCTGTTTTGAGTACAAACTCAATCCAGTTGTGCAATATTTCGCTTTCTTCCCTTTGTGTGTTCTTTGGAGTACACCACATGAATACAAACACTGTCTATATGCTTCAGCCCCTAATGCTTTCACTTCACTAATAAAGTTCACATATCAAAATTGTTTTTAAGAATGAAAACACATATCACATTTGAGCAAATAGCCAATAAATTTGTCGCAGCACAGCTTTCTGCATGTGTATTACTAATATATGTAACCTAGTGTAGTATTGGATCTGATTTGTGCTACACACACACACACACACACACACACACACACACACACACACACACACACACAAAATAATAAAATAAAAAAACAATGAGTGCCGTTACATGCGTGGCTATTTAGCCAAATATGATATGAAGCTTGAGGCTTGTGATATGTCCCCGAAAATGACTGATGGTGAGAATTAGCTAAGATTACTGCCTGAGTGGACCATGTTTTTGGTCCTAAAACAGTTCCTACTGTTCTTTGACAGCAAATAGAAAGAGTTGCAGGAAGTGAAAGAAGTAAGTTGCCCATCTTTCTGGAATTGCACATATGGTTTTTGTGCTTTGTCCTGAGTATCTCTCAAACAAGAAGTGACACAGTGAAATAATGACTGCCAAATATTTCATAATATATCTACAGTCACTTTGTTACCTGCTAGCATTTAATAACAATGATATAGTTGATGTGACATAAAATCATTGAGTTATTTAGTTCATAGGGAGTTTTCAAGGTGTTAAGCAGTTGTCCATGTCAGATGACTGACCAGTGCATGTTTGATAATACTGTATTTGTCCACAGTGGGTGGGGAGTCTACGATGGCCTTTATTACTGTGACCATTTGTCCACTGAAGGCAGAAACCACATAGTTTTACCTGATCTCGTCCAATGGGTCTGGACTCATTGGTTCTCCAATTGTGTGAACCACACTTATAGATTCTTCTGTCAGATTAGCAGTGACTTTGTAGCCACTGGATTAATTATGGCATTTGTTGCTGGGTCAGAAGAGCTTCCTAATTTTGGAGTATGTGGGTAGTGAGTGGCAAGGATGGATTTTATATGGCACAGTTACTACAAGTAGGTGTACACAATGTATATATTGTGAAAACTTATGTATCTCACATCATATTATTACCAGTACATGTTCCAGAGTCATCAAAATGAAACAGATTACAACAATCCATTGCTAATATATTTCATAATTTCAATCTGAACATAGCTAAAGAACTTTCAACCCTTCTTATAAAATGGAGACATTAATTGTTATAGATCACAGAAATAACCTTAGGCTGAAATAATGAGTGAAGATACCAGTGTTAATATTAATCATCATGTCACTACAAACTAGTCATAACACTTTCCAAGCATAATTTGTGCTGTGCACAGTATCATTGACTTTGGGTCCTCAAATAGTATGCTTATGTCATAAATGAAGATTGCCATTTTTAAACAGTCCTTTACAAGCATTAGAAGGTCATTTGTTTTGTTTTGGAACAGGAGAGGATCTATTTCTAAACATTTAAACATTCCATCCATTATGTTCTCCATTATGCACAATGTGCAGCTGAACATAACATGCTTGATTTCAATGGCTGCTCCACTATCCAAGCCATTTGGATCCTCCGCTCCACCACCAGAATTTGTGAACTGCACAGCTGACAGTTATCCTTACAACACATTCTCCACTCCCAAAATTATCCTAGTCTCGATCTTTGGTAAAATATTGACCCCACACCCTCCAGCCAACAGTTTCTACCCCCTCTGACCTATCACTTTCTCAGTATTCCTGCCTCCCACACTTTTTGTGTGCTGCCCTCTGCCTACACACTCACCCACCTCTCTCCACTCCCACCCCCCCCCCCCTCCCTGCCACCACCTTTCTCCACTCTCCCCACCTCCCTGCCACATAGACTCCCATGGACTGCTATCCCTTCTCTTTCCCCGCCCCCTCCACATTGCTGTTTCCATCCCACGTGACAGTTGCATTTTCATCTGAGCTGCCAGATACGGCAGTCATGTGTGCATGAGGTGTGCTCGCTTGTGTGAATGAAAGTGCGTGTGCGTGTGTTTCTCTTTCTTTGTCTGATGAGGGATGTGGCTGAAAGCTAACATGTGTCTTTTAATTGTGCCTATCTGCAACTTAATGTGTCATCTTTATGGTAAGTAGCAATCTATCTTATCCTTACATAGTTAATATTGGAACAAAAATAATTTTTGTATGATGTTCTGTAAAAAAAAAATCCTCAATGAGCTGTATAAATGAACCAATGTAAATGTATGGAGAGCTGTGGGGCATTAAGTCATTCTAAAACATAACTATTTATCTGTCCAGGTTCAATTTTGTATATGACAAACATATATTTGCTATTGCAGGATGATTTCTGAAATTGAATTTATGCACTGGTCTGCATTCATGATCAATTTCTGTGTCTTACTCATCATATTCAGCTTTGCTGCATTTGAAGTAACATCTGTAAGTACGAAGATAAAAATGTGATATAAATTCACTATAAGAAATGAGCACTATTTTAACTAGCTTCTAGCTACACTAATCCTCAAGGTCTACTGTCCTTCTGCCCATCCCCCCCCCCCCTATCCCCTACCCCCTCCCCCCTCCCCACCCCACCCAGCCTCATATTGTACCTCCATCAGATTATTTCTGCCATCTATAAAACTTTTATTTAATTTTAATTTTCACCTGTGTTACTTACATATTTTCTGTTGCTCTTAAGCAGAACACAGAGCTTTGACGAAGCTCCATCAACACACTCAACTCTGCAAACGGTTTCCTCTCTTTGTTCACTTGTTCTTCCAGTGTCCTCGTCCATGATGTCCTTGGTCTTCCACATTTCCTTTTACACTGTGTGTTCCAGCATAGAGCTCATCTCTGGATATCACATTTGACCAAAATATTTTAAGAAATTACCAAAGACATATATTGAGGAAGACTTGCACACTCTTGGTGATTGTAGAGATAACCTTCCAAGGTTCATGTCCATATAGCAGCACTGCTTTTCATTTTTGTTCTAAACATTCATAGTTTATTTGCTATGGAAATCTCTTTGTCCTCCATAATGGATGCCCCATTGACTTTTTGAATTCTTGCTCTGACACTAGCAGCTGCTCCTCTGCCTTCAGTAACAATAGTCCCAAGGTATGTGAACATGTTTACCTCATTGTTCACTCTCAGCTTTCTCATATCTCTTGTACTGATTTTCATTATCTTCATCTTGGTGGCATTCACTTTTGGCCCAACAACATTGACTTCATGTTCAAGGTCCTGCAGCTTTGCTTCCATGTCAACATGGTGCTGCAGGAGAAGACAGATGTCATTGGCAAAATTCAGCTCTTGCATTCACTCAGTTAGTCCGCATTGTATTCCCCACTTCTTCTTCTCCTTCTCCACCACTTTCCTCATCATTTCATCAAGGACCATTAAAAAAACAGTTAGAGAAAAGCATAGAAAGGGAATTGTAGGAAATGGCATCCTCTCCCCACCTATGATGTCTCAGTTGAGAGCAAGTGCCAAGGTTCATTGGTGGCAGCCCAACATGGCAGTCAGTTGCCGTAGGCTAATAACCTGCTTAAAATCAATATATTAAAGAAACTAAGAGAAGTAGCCATTTTCACCTGAAATTTTCTAAAGTTGTTGACTTTCTTTTCTGTAGGTTCTTATCCATTATTAATCACTTCTTTCCATTTTTTGTCACCACCAACAGCTACCTCATCTCTGCTCCAACGTTCAGTCTGTGAAACCTTTCTCTTTAAATTTTTCACAGTCATCTATGCCAGTCCTAATTTCTCAAGCTGTCGAATGTTCTATGTTGCCAGTATTTCATACATGATTTCCATTTTGTCTTACCCGACTTGTCTCCATTAACTTGGATACCTGGGCAGTTCTCCTGCACAATACTTACTACTAGTGTCCTCTGTAACCTTTTCTGGAAATGGAAAAAAGAACACATTGACACCGGTGTGTCAGACCCACCATACTTGCTCCGGACACTACGAGAGGGCTGTACAAGCAATGATCACACGCACGGCACAGCGGACACACCAGGAACCGCGGTGTTGGCCGTTGAATGGCGCTAGCTGCGCAGCATTTGTGCACCGCCGCCGTCAGTGTCAGTCAGTTTGCCGTGGCATACGGAGCTCCATCGCAGTCTTTAACACTGGTAGCATGCCGCAACAGCGTGGACGTGAACCGTATGTGCAGTTGACGGACTTTGAGCGAGGGCGTATAGTGGGCATGCGGGAGGCCGGGTGGACGTACCGCAGAATTGCTCACCACGTGGGGCGTGAGGTCTCCACAGTACATCGATGTTGTCGCCAGTGGTCGGCGGAAGGTGCACGTGCCCGTCGACCTGGGACCGGACCGCAGCGACGCACGGATGCACGCCAAGACCGTAGGATCCTACGCAGTGCCGTAGGGGACCGCACCGCCACTTCCCAGCAAATTAGGGACACTGTTGCTCCTGGGGTATCGGCGAGGACCATTCGCAACCGTCTCCATGAAGCTGGGCTACGGTCCCGCACACCGTTAGGCCGTCTTCCGCTCACGCCCCAACATCGTGCAGCCCGCCTCCAGTGGTGTCGCGACAGGCGTGAATGGAGGGACGAATGGAGACGTGTCGTCTTCAGCGATGAGAGTCGCTTCTGCCTTGGTGCCAATGATGGTCATATGCGTGTTTGGCGCCGTGCAGGTGAGTGCCACAATCAGGACTGCATACGACTGAGGCCACACAGGGCCAACACCCGGCATCATGGTGTGGGGAGCGATCTCCTACACTGGCCGTACACCACTGGTGATCGTCGAGGGGACACTGAATAGTGCACGGTACATCCAAACCGTCATCGAACCCATCGTTCTACCATTCCTAGACCGGCAAGGGAACTTGCTGTTCCAACAGGACAATGCACGTCCGCATGTATCCCGTGCCACCCAACGTGCTCTAGAAGGTGTAAGTCAACTACCCTGGCCAGCAAGATCTCCGGATCTGTCCCCCATTGAGCATGTTTGGGACTGGATGAAGCGTCGTCTCACGCGGTCTGCACGTCCAGCACGAACGCTGGTCCAACTGAGGCGCCAGGTGGAAATGGCATGGCAAGCCGTTCCACAGGACTACATCCAGCATCTCTACGATCGTCTCCATGGGAGAATAGCAGCCTGCATTGCTGCGAAAGGTGGATATACTCTGTACTAGTGCCGACATTCTGCATGCTCTGTTGCCTGTGTCTATGTGCCTGTGGTTCTGTCAGTGTGATCATGTGATGTATCTGACCCCAGGAATGTGTCAATAAAGTTTCCCCTTCCTGGGACAATGAATTCACGGTGTTCTTATTTCAATTTCCAGGAGTATATATATATATATATATATATATATAAAAAACAAAGATGATGTGACTTACCAAATGAAAGTCCTGGCAGGTCGACAGACACACAAACAAACACAAACATACACACAAAATTCAAGCTTTCGCAACAAACTGTTGCCTCATCAGGAAAGAGGGAAGGAGAGGGAAAGACGAAAGGATGTGGGTTTTAAGGGAGAGGGTAAGGAGTCATTCCAATCCCGGGAGCGGAAAGACTTACCTTAGGGGGAAAAAAGGACGGGTATACACTCGCACACACACACACACATATCCATCCACACATATACAGACACAAGCAGACATATTTAAATATGGTTACTTGCTGCCACTCATACCTCACCTGTCATTCAACATCATCTTTGCCTCTTCACTTCTGCCTCGACTGACATCTCTGCCCAAACTCTTTGTCTTTAAATATGTCTGCTTGTGAGATGTCTGCTTGTGTCTGTGTGTGTGTGTGTGTGTGTGTGTGTGTGTGTGTGTGTGTGTGTGTGCGCGCGCGCGAGTGTATACCCGTCCTTTTTTCCCCCTAAGGTAAGTCTTTCCGCTCCCGGGATTGGAATGACTCCTTACCCTCTCCCCTAAAACCCACATCCTTTCGTCTTTCCCTCTCCTTGCCTCTTTCCTGATGAGGCAACAGTTTGTTGCCAAAGCTTGAATTTTGTGTGTATGTTTGTGTTTGTTTGTGTGTCTGTCGACCTGCCAGCACTTTCATTTGGTAAGTCACATCATATATATATATATATATATATATATATATATATATATATATATATATATATATATTTTTTTTTTTTTTTTTATGAAAGGAACAGCCAATCCTGAGGAAAAGCATTTCTCTCATCTTATTTGTGTGTGTGTTTACTCGCATCAAGTAATTAACAGTTTTTTATCTGCTTACATTTCATTGTTAAATTATTAAGATTTTTGAACATTCCTAACACCATTATCCTATGAACTTTGTTTCTAATACCGTAACACATGTTGTGACACTTTCTGCATAGTGATAAAATACATGGTCAAATTTGGCTCACTTTTTGCCTGAGGAGACAATCACACACCACCATGATACATGTCTGAAATTCTGTCAGCATTGTTCACGTGCTACCTGAAATGTTGTTATTATAGAGCTGTAGAGTTTTATCTGAAATAGTGATTGTCCATACACGTTACTTTAAACCAATGTTCATTAGCTTGAAATGCTAGTGCAGATTACTATTTACATTTACTCTTCACATTGTGAGTGAGCAGCTGCAACAATAAATCCTGCAAGAGTGTGATAAACAAGAGAGTTATAGCCTAAATCAATGCACTGTAACTTAAAATTAGAAATGAAATGGATGTGCAGAAACTACTCAATATCTGGCCTATCTCGTACTGAACAAGAGGCAAATTATGGTGAATGAACACAAATTTCTTTGCACTAACAGGTAATAAGTGATTTTGCTTGTCTTTGTAAATTAAGCCAGCTTCAGAGAAAAGTTTGTCACTATATACACTGCTGCAGGGTACTGAAAGATTAATTCTGGCAAACTTTTTCAAGTTCAAGTACTGTGTCACATTGTCTGACAAACAGATACTGCAGTTGATTTGAACAGTCCTCGTATAACGGTCAATTTTGCTTGCAGTCATGTTTTTTCCCTGACCATCACGCTGTCTATTATTAATTTCAGTTGCCACCTCATTAATGCGATTCCAAAATTTGTCATCTGATGCTGATATCTTGCACCAACTGATGCTCTGGTAAATTTAGCTCCTTTTGAATCACCAAGAGGTTTTCTTGAGTTAAGCTCAAATGATTATAGTACATCATGGACACAGCCAAGTAGAAATATCTCTAGTCAGCCGTGATCACCAGACAACTATTGGTCATTCCTGCTTCTTCAGGCTGGACGTTCAATGGCTCCGTTACAATCCTCTCAATCAAATGGATGGAATATTTAGCAGAATCATACTTAGCCACTCAAACACCTTTCACCGTGTTTGTGCCACTGGCATGAATGAGTCAATGTATTTTGCTTTCGTCAATATATAAATGATCTGCAAGAGTATTAAGCTAACGTGCTACGATTCTTCTGCTGTCAGAACACATAAAATGCTTCAGAAAACAACCAGTGAATTGTAACACTCAGGAGCCTGACATTTTTATGCAAATAACTCCATATACCAGAAGTTACAGAGGCCATGAGAGCACCTAAAATACTTGTTTTGATTTTTTCATAAATTCTGTTGCATACGTCAGGAACAATTTTTTTAAGACTGTATGAACAGCTTGGTATTTTATAGCACAGTAAAACTTGTTATAGGAGTATTGTAATGCAAGTCCTTTCTATGACTAATAATGACTCATTGTCTAGAGAACAATTTTTGCCATTAAAAAAGACAATTTTTTTTTTGATTTTGGATGATTTACAGCCCTAAACAGTTTACTTTCAAAAGATTCTGCCTAGTCAGTTGGTTTTCTGTCAGATGAACTTGTACCAGGGATGCCTAAAAGATGGTCCATTCAGGGAAGTGACTGTATTTCTATTAACTGCTTGGAATTTATCTGGTCTTTTGCTACAACGATTCAAAACAAAAGAATGAAAGACAAGCTAATGGTGATGTACAAACTCACTACAACAAACAGAAAACAAGTGTCTTAAACTAGACTCCCCATGTAAAACGGATCTCCCAGTCTCTTGGCTCTCCATTCTCCTCAGCTTTAATGGGAATGAGTTTGAATTGTAGTTCAGGCTTGCACTCTTTAGCAGAGTGCCTAAGTTGCTCATTGCACTTCTTACTTACCAGTTTGGCATTACATATTTTGACAATGGAACAAGTTTTTACATTTGGATTTAAAGTTAATATTGAGTTAACAAAATGGAGGCAACAGTTCCATAAACTTGAGCCCCTCTGGTTGCTTAATCTGGACCCCTGACTATGCACATTGCCTTTCTTGATGTCCTCTGCTTGTCTTATCTACAAGGAAACCAAATGAATCCAAACTTGCTGTCATTTTTGCTTACAGCTCAGTCTATGCAATTCTTCTGTTTCATAATTTGATGCACTGTTTCTCCAGAATTTATATATGGCAATGCAGCTTCTGTTTTGACTTGCTAATTGTCCAGTCAGACACAGCTCTTTATGTTTAACAAAATGTACATTTTTATCTCAATTAAGTAATAAGTACCAATTCTTTGTACTAGGTATACACTTAATTCAGACTGAACTGGATATTGCTACAATTTTGTTTGGTAGCACTAATTCACAACTATCGGGGTCATACTGAAGAAGTATGAGATTAATTAATACAATCAGAACTTGCAAAAATTCATAAACAAATTAATACTAGTGGCTGTTATCTTGACTTCCATACCTAGCCAGAAAGTTTTATCCTATATTTTAGGTTCTTAGACAAAAGTAGTTATAGTTTGACTACACTACCATATACTCTATGAATCACTGTGTGTGTGTGTGTGTGTGTGTGTGTGGTGTGGGTGTGGGTGTGTGTGTGTGTGTGTGTGTGTGTGTGTGTGTGTGTGTGTGTGTGTGTGTGTGTGTGATGTTCTTTATATCTTGTTTCATTTAAAATATTCAATATCTCTACTGTGACAGAATAAATTACTGAGTTGGACATAGTGTGATCAGTTTTATAACCACACTCTTTTTTTAAAAAAATAAGTTACTTACGTTCATGCAATAATTTCTTCTCAAGTCCTCAAGTCATAAAACTCCACAATGCTAATTAACTGGAGAATATTAGTAACATTTACATTTGTTGATGTTAGAATGCATTGCTGTACTTATTCTGCATGATGTTTCAGAATGTACATATTTTTTAAACTATTAGCTCATCATTATCATGGAAAAGTTACACTTTGTTTATGGAAAACAGTTATCAATTAAGTACTGATAATAGCGCATATTTTAGATTTCAAGGCTTTGTAACATGCATAATATTTCAGGGGACTTCAACTTCTCCAGCAAAAGTGGTGAATCTTGCAGAATATCTACTGGTTTCTATACTGCAGATGTTTCTGCTGTGTGACTGTGGAGATAAATTAGTTGATCAGGTAAATAGTGACCTATCTTTGTAACAATTGCTAATTTTGCATAGTCATTGTCAGACTGAAAATGATTTCTTGGTACTCAACACATACCTGATTTATGACAAATATATGAAACATCAAGTACCAACTGTTCTCTATGATGAATACACACTGCCAAAAACATCACATCACAGTGAATCTCATATTTGTGTTGAGATTTCCGAGATAAGATCAACAGTAGAACAAAAGAATTTGAGACTTCAGCTGCACCAAGTGAATGTTACTGACAAGGCATTTTATAATATAACAATGTGTTTTTCAGATGAATAGCAACAGCCAGAATCATAAGAATTAACTGGTGCCTTGTCATATAATTTGTAAGTAACAAGCTCGTCAGGAAAAAAGCATAATGGCAATTGACAAACTGCCTGTTGGCTTCTGTCTCGGGTTCTTCAGCCGACGTTCATCTAATGATTTTATTGATGTTTCGGCAGCACGAGTGGCTGGCATTGTCAAAGCTTCACCCTCCATTGCCGGTGGTGAACTGGAGCCAAGCTCGCGGCCGTAGACTATATGTATCTGGCGTGCCAACGTCTGACGGCTTCTACGCGCTCATTTCCATTGGGGTTCTCCTCTTGCTACCTGTGACGGTCGTTCATTGCAGTACGGGAAGCCAGGATCCATTTACCTTAAGGCTTTCCTCTTTCTTGTTGAAGCTGTTCACATGTTTTTGTACTTCTACAGCTTCTCTGAAAAAGCACGTGTGATAGTGCTTCTCTACATTCAGAACTTCCGCGTCGGTGAATTTTATTATGTGGTTGGTCTCACTCTGTGCATGCTCTGCCACGGCTGATTTCTCCACTTACCCCAACCTGCAATGTCGCTTATGTTCTTTGATCCTGGTGTTGAAGGATTGTCCAGTCATTCCGACATAAACTTTTCCCCATGTGCATGGTATCAGTATATTCCCAACATTGTAAGTGGGACCATCTTTTTCTTTGCCTCTAAGACACTCTTTGATCTTCCTTGTCAGTTTGAAAATTGTCTTTACACCATGTTTGCACAATATACGGCCGATTCTGTCCATCCCCCTGGGATTGTATGGCAGAAAGGCCATACCCGACATTTCTTTTTATGATCCTTTACTTTGCCGAGTGTTTGGCTCTGTTACACTTCTAATGTAATTTGTGGAGTACCCATTGCTCCTCATAACACTTTCCATTTCATGTCTGAGGTGCTGCGGCTCACATATTTGTCCTGCTTGCGTTACAAGTGCATTAATCATGCCTCTTTTCTGGCTCGGGTGGTGGTTTGATAATTTGTGCAGGTATCGGTCCGTGTGTGTCAGTTTTCGATACACGCCGTGTCCCAGGTTTTTGCCACCCCTTGTGACTTGCACATCTAGAAATGGCAGTTTTTTGTCCTTTTCTACTTCCATGGTAAATTTTACGTTGGTATGGAGGCTGTTCAAGTGTCTTAGGAAGTCACCGAGCTGTTCTTCACCATGGTTCCACACAATGAAAGTATCATTGACATATCTGTACCACACCTTGACCAACAACGGAAGAAGAAAACGTAATTCATGTTCTCTCTCACCTTTCTGTCATAGTGCTGAGATGAAGGTGCTACACCGAAGTTCTTGAAATGTAGTGCCTATTTACCACCGCCCAAGCACATCGTATCTATGACAGAATGGAATGAGCTTTTCTTCGTGAGCAAATTCATACAACACGGAGAGACTTGGCAAGAACAGATCAGGAACTTCTGGACATTTTCTATCAACTAAGTAGCAGAATGCATCAAGACGACTGGGACAGGATCGACAGCATCACTCACAGGAGCATGCAGAACATACTTGAGCGCTGCACCGAGCAACAGAAGTAAAAGTTTGAAAGATGCCGGAAGCAGGCCAACAAGGCGATTCCTGACATGTCACACACAGTGGTCAACCTCACTGAATGACAACTGACCGAAGAGGAAGTGCCTGTTCTTCAAAAAGGAGCCACTTTTCACACTAATGAGAAAGTGAACGGGCATAACTGTCAGATCTGGTGTGCAAAGCATCCACACGAATGCACTGAATTTGAGCATGATTCCCCAAAGGTAGATGTTTTTTGTACCAAAAAGAAGGCAGTGGTGGCCTACTTCTTCATGGAACAATTCGAAGCACAGACACTGGACTTCGTGACTTACAAACCTAAGGTGTGGTGCAGATATGTCGATGATACTTTTGTCGTGTGGAGCCATGATGAAGAACAGCTCGGTGACTTCCTAAGACACCTGAACAGCCTCTATGCCAACGTAAAATTTACCATGGAAATAGAAAAGGACAAAAAACTGCCATTTCTAGATGTGCTGGTCACAAGGGATAGCGAAAACCCAGGACACAGCACGTATTGAAAACCAACACACATGGACCAATACCTGCACAAACTATCAAACCACCACCCGAGCCAGAAAAGAGGTATGATTAATATGCTTGTAACATGAGCAGGACGAATATGTGAGCCGCAGCACCTCAGACACGAAATGCAACAACTGGAAAGTATTCTGAGGAGCAATGGGTACTCCACAAATTATATTACAAGTGTAACAGAGCCAAACACTCGGCAAAGTAAGGAATCATAAAAAGAAATGTCGAGTACAGCCTTTCTGCCATACATTCCCAGAGTGACAACCATAATGGGCCATATATTGTGAAAACATGGCGTAAAGACAATTTTCAAACTGACAAGGAAGATCAAAGAGTGTCTTAGATTGGCAAAGGAGAAAAGGGACCCACTTGCAATGTGAGGGTTATATCGTATATCATGCACATGTGGAAAAGTTTATGTCGGAATGACTGGACGATCAATCAACACCAGGATTAAAGAACATAAGCGACATTGCAGGTTGGGGCAAGTGGAGAAATTGGCCATGGCAGAGCACACACTGAGTGAGACCAATCACATAATAAAATTCGCTGACACGAAAGTTCTGGTTGTAGAGAAGCACTATCACATGAGCTTGTTCAGAGAAGCTGTGGAAATACAAACACATGCGAACAGCTTCAACAAGAAAGAGGAAAGCCTTAAGGTAAACAGGTCTTGGCTTCCCATACTGCAGCGAATGACTGTCACAGGTAGCAGGAGGAGAACCACACTGGAAATGACCGTGGAGAAGCCTTCAGACGTTGGCTCCAGTTCACCATCGGCAATGGAGGGCGAAGCTTTGACAATGCCAGCCCCTCGTGCTGGCAAAACATCAGTAAAAATCATTAGATGAACATCGGCCGAAGAACCCGAGACAGAAGCCAATAGGCAGTTTGTCAACAAGTGACCACGAAAGCCTTAACAATTTTGTATAATGGCAATTGTTAGTGACCTCTGACTAAGATCATTTTATGCGCATATCGACCGCATAATGCCTCAAACAAAAAGTATCTGAGACATTAACAAATTTTACTCTTTGTGTGACACATGAGGAGCTTTGCTATGGCACTTGCCCATGAAGGCATTTTCCACAATTATTTACTGTGCTCTCACTGCATGGGAACAACAGACAAAACTTCACCTAGTCAAATGGTGACGGTAGCTCCCTATACTGCCAGGTCTACTGTTCACTCTGTTGAATTGTAGCCACTCATCAAATAAAAAAGTGCATAATCCAGCATGTTCCAAATACAGGATGAAGAAACTGATGTTCTGTCCCTGTCCTTCTCTCGAAAATGCTGAGAACATATTTTGCCACATATGGATGGCTTGTAATATTTCCTTCTTGCAGCATTCAACTAGAGTGCTGTTCGAGTGGTACTGACAGAAATTCTAAATTCAAATTACAGACATAAAGCCACTACAGTAAAGTTATGTCCCTTTCTCCCTTGCAGTGCAAGGATGAAAATGGGTGGAGCCCCATCCTGCTGAAAGATGAACGGAGAGTCCAATTGCATTTGAGGCATAAGCCATTACTGCAATATGTCCAAGTAGGAATATCCAGTGACAGTGCTCTTGGCAAAGAAGAATGGCCTGTAAAGTTTTCGATGTGACAAGGCACAAAAAACATTTACCTTTGGGGAATCATGTTCAAATTCAGTGCATTCGTGTGGATGCTTTGTACCCCAGATCTGACAGTTATGCCCGTTCACTTTCTCATTAATGTGAAAAGTGGCTTGATCACTAAAAATTAAGAGATCAAAAATGCCATCCCCATCCTCATTCAATTGTTGCAGCTGTGAACAAAACTCAAAATGCTTGTCTTTGTTGTCATCACTGAGCTTCTGCACTAGCTCCAATTTGAATGATTTCTTTGGACTCCTTATGAATGTCTCTCTTATGTGCTCCACATTCACTTCACTCACACTGGGATGTCCACTTCTCTTTGCCGGGCACAAGCAACTCATCGTAAAGAATTTATTGTGGCAGTGATAAACAGCCTTCCTTGTTGGTGGCTTCTTACCATACTTGGTTCTAAACAGCTGTAGCACACTTGTTTTTGTCGAACTCCAACACACAGAAAGCGCACTCGCCATGATGGCAACTAGCGCTGACTATCGGCACATTACCAAACTACGCTGTGGCAGTATACATGAAAAAACTTTCTGGGTTTCTCTTCAAAATGACATATGTATCATATCTATACAATGTTTGGGTCTTGTGCAATAAATAATTGAAAATGTTTCCGGACTTTATGTACAGCCTGTATATTCCCAAAGGTATCATGAAATATGTTAAATTTTAAATTAGCATCAGGTTCCCTCACAACTCATCCCAGTCTAACTGCTGCAAGCTTTCCCTAAAATTTTCAGTTGTTAAATCATTAATTGAATGCACTATTTCAGATGACTGTTTTGCATTACTGTATGGAGCTTTATCATATACTGTAACTAGCTGTGCATCATAATCTGACAGACCATTCTTCACACGAAAAGTTTTTATTTGATTAAATTTATTTTGGTGAGTAAAAACATTATCTATTACTGTGGTGCTTTCCTGTACCCTCCCAAGTAGAAAAATCAATAACTGACGTTAAATTGAAAGAACCAAGTAATACTACAAGGACAAGCCTTCTATCTGACTCTTTCAGAAAATCTACACTGAAATTCCCACAAATAATAATCCAAGTTTTTCAAAAGTAGGTGAAAATTTCCCAATGGGGACCTATACACAGATAAAATTATAAAAGTATCATTATTTAGTTTAAGCTCACAAGCACTTGCTTCTATATGTTGGTCTACACAAAATTCTTTAGTTTCCAAATTTTTCACACTATGACAGATTTTAACATTTATGTATATTATCTTGACTACAAACCCGCTATTGGTTCTTAAAGAAATGTCAATCACAATACTATTTTTTTTATTCATAGTATTTCAGCTACATCATCACTAAAATGTATTGAAAACCTTTAGTGATGTGTTACAAGTTTTTCTTGATTAAGGACTGATCTGATGCTGAAACTTCCTGGCAGATTAAAACTGTGTGTCCATACTTGGGACCGTTGCCTTTCATGGGCATGTGCTCTACCAACTGAGTTACCCAAGCATAACTCATGACTCGTCCTCATTGCTTTACTTCTGTCAGTATCTTGTCCCCTACCTTCCAAAAATAACAGAACCTCTCCTGTGAAACTTGCACAACTAGTACTCCCAGAAGAAAGGATATTGGGAAGATATGGTTTAACCACAGCCTGAGGGTTGTTTCCTGAATTAAATATTCACTCTGTGTGGAGTGGCAGATTAAAACTGTGTACTGGACCAAGACTAGAATTCAGGACCTTTGACAAGGTACTGGTGGAAGTAAAGCACATGCCTGTAAAAGGCAAAGTTCCCTAGTTCTATCCTTGGTCTGGCACACAGTTTTAATTTGCCAGGAAGTTCCATATCAGCACACGCTCCACTGACCTAATGCTTTTTACAAATGACTGTTACTCAGACAGCAAAATACTCACTTTTACACTTCATGTTATTGCAATGTTAATAAGGGCCTCTCTGTTCCTACTTTTAGTGAGAAAGTCAATGTTAACCTCCACAGATTCTCAAATCAGTTTTATCATGGTAAAATCCCCTACTGTTGTAAAAAATATTTATTTTGGAAAGCACAACCCATTTCAGGACTTGTGTCCCATCTTCAAGTGCTTCTGAAAAACTATAAATCAATAATAGTACTTATCCACATTGCTGATGTAAGAAAAGCTAAAGAGAACCAACAGAAATTCTTAGGAAAAAAACCTGTACATAAATTAAAATGTGAGTCCATAAATGATGCATAACTGAGATTAAAACATGTTAAACTATGTTAAAATAGTGCACCCCTGGTACATGGCATGAAACAGAATATCCTCTGCCAGAAAGCCTCTCACAGAGGAGAACCTACATAAAAGGACAAAGGTCCCCAAATTAAAAAAGAGAAACCACCATTAAATGGAATCAAATCTAAAGTATTAACAGCCCAACATCCAAAATCCTCATTACAAAACTTGTAGTGCTCGGGGCTTAAGGGCGAACCACACCTGGAGCTGTATGAAGGTTGATAGGTGGTCTTTCAAAAAGTGAAACTTAAAAAAAGGGGGTGTTATATAGACTGTGCACCTGCAGGCATGTACGAAAACACAATGTAACCCTCTGAGTAAAGTTTGTAACTCAGCAATGCTCCATATGCACCAATCTGACCTGTACCATGCACAACTCAAAGCTTAAATGCCAGTGGGAGTGGCCATGTACCCATAATGTGAGTGAGTGGACTGCTCATGCCATCAGATGGTCAGAATTTTAATTAATGTGACCACCATCAACAAGTTAAGAAACCACAAACTAACATCTGCTGCTGTGAAAGTAGCTTCTCTCATGTGCCAGTGAAGCACTAATTACAGAATACCTCATTTGCACATGAATTCATTGCAAACTAACCAGCAGGATCAAACCAAACTAAAGTGACTTAATTCCTGTAATGTCACTCAAGAATTCAAAGCATGCTTAGAGAGCATAGTCCCACACTGTTACTGATTTGTACCTCTAAACGCTATGGAACAATCAGTGCAAATAAAAAGAAATCTATAAAATATTTAGTCCACCAGCAATTATATGAGAAGCAGCTATGCTAGAGTTATATTGATCACTTTAAGAATAGCCATTACAATAAAAAGCAAAATGAAAGATTTTTAAGGAACATTGGTCACAGTTGCACTGACAACATCAATAAAATTTAAAACTGAACCAAAATAATAATAATCACTAATAACAATCAAAGCAATGAAAAACATAGTAACCCTCAATAAGGGTGCCCATAAACATGCTGTAATCCAAAGGCTCAAAACCAATGCAACTGACTGAACATCTAGCATGCAGAACCAAGAGCATAGTGCAGTGTGAAGGCCAGGTCAGAGTTGGTCAATGTCGGCATAAGAACTGATGGGTCTGGACTATCACTGCCGGCAAGTAAACACCTGCATTAGCAGTTATGCTCATCTATGTTCCAAGCACTTCATTAGCAATAGCTTGCCACACTAATCTGCAGCAAGACCCACACCAGCTCATCTGTGTCCACCTCAATGTCAGCTTGCAGGGATACTGAATCCCTTCCCTCTAAAAAGCCCATATAGAGCCAAACATTGCCATGTTCCTGCCACAACCTCTGCTGCAAAACTGTAGAGGAAGGGAGATTCCATGCCAACAGGTCTATCAATGGAGTAGGCAACACCAACGCAGCAGACTCTACTGGAATGGTGAAAAATTGCAGAGGTAGGCATAATGGCTGGTTTACCAGCATCAGTGGGGATGAGGATACATACTAGAGTGAGCAGAGAAAGGAAGGCACTGACTTCAAGTCCATATGCTCCACATCAGGAGTCAGGGGAGTGATCGTCATCGCACCCTATTCCATGGGTTGAATGTAGGACAGAAGAGGCATTGTGGGTGGTTGTGGGTGCGCACGTGGTGTTGTGGGTCCAAAGATCACAGACATAACTGATTCAAATGATGGGTCAGATGCTCCTGACTGACAAAATCCACCATAAACAAATGCTGATTTTTGTGGCCCACCACTACACACAGCATCCAATTCCACTGCTGTGATGGTCCATGGTATGCAACTCACATGAAGAAAATGTATTAGGGGCTGTCATCACACAAAGCCAGATCCGCATGGTTACTTGTGTCAGAGAGGTACCTTAATTACATTTGAATCAGGATTCAGACACTCTCTTATAAAAGGAGTTAAATTAACAGAAGAGTCCCACTAAATGCTCAAGAATTCACAGGAAAGAGCCTATATCATCAGCATATTAGATGATTGAGTAATAAGGCAAAGAGCTTCTTATCTGTTTTTGAAAATTTAGAGAGCTCTGAAAAGATAGACATCCTACACCTAAATGAGTACCACATAACCAGACAGTATAGCATCTTACTCATGTATAACTAATATGGGAAGGAGAGGAGTTGTTACATATATTAAGGCAGAACACAAGTTCAAGAATGTTGAGACGAGCAGATTTAGTACTGAACAGCACATAGATGTGTATGCTTGTGAATTAATACTGCAAAAATGGGTAAACAGGTCCCCACTGGGAAATTTTGTAGTCTTTATGAGGGATGTGGATTTGTAGCGACATCGTACGTCTGCCGAAACAGATGTCAGTTAATCAGCTGATTGGCCGGTGCATGTCAACAGAGTTGGCGCACTGACTGCCAGGAGCACTATGATATGCTTTCTCTTTGCCGCAGTGTGCGCTCCATGAACTTAATAATTTGCTTTGACTTTTAGGCTCCATGAATTTAATAATGTGCTTTGATGTTTTAATATTCTTGTTACTGTTACTGTTTCCTCAATTAGTTACCAAAAAATTGGTAATATTTGTGGCACTGGAAATGTTTTGTAATGTTTTTCCTGCTGTTATGTGAGCATCTTCTTGTCCAAATAAAGTGTTGGACAAAATTATACGTCATGCGTATCTTATTCTCACTGCAAACAAGAATATGATAGCGAGATCGCAAGTACAACACTCTCAGCTTGTGACAGTGGTGATCATAACATGATCGCAGCTAGAGAGAGAATAAACCAGCAGCACAAATGGCTAGCAGTGAACATCAAGAATTGGAAACTGCTGCGGGGATTGACCTGCCAACCATATCAAGACTGGCCATGCGGCTACTGCTGTTTTGGCCCCACAACCCAGCGTTATGGTTTGCACAGGTAAAAGCAAGTTTCCTCTGGGCCGGAGTGACCACTGACTCCACTAAGTTTGCACTGGTTGGCAATCAGCTGGACTTCTGCTACGCAGCTGAGTTTCAAGATATTATAACTTCACCTCCAAATATGGAAGCATATGCGAAGTTAAAGACTGAATTAATTTGAAGAATGTCTGCTTTGCAGGAAGAATGAGTGCGGCAGGTTGTCACACAAGAGGATGTCAATGACACGAAACCATCACAATACCTTTATCATTTAAGAAGCAAGGTTGACACGCGCATGGTGCCCAATACATTACTATGCACGTTGTGGAGCAGCGATCTGCCGGCACAGGAGAAGGCCATTATAGCATCACAAATGGATATGTCACTAGATGCCACTGCGGACATGGTGGATTGAATTCAAGACACCATCATACCAACCTCCTGCCCTGAAATTATGACAGCATGTAATAGCACCTCGGTGGTAATGCGGGCGGATTACAACAGTCTTGTGAGCAAGATCGATGTGCTGAGTAAGCAGATGGGTGAAATACTCTCCGCCAGGTACACTAGAGGATGATTCTGCAGAAGATCTACAAGTCGTTCCTCAGCGAACTTCGCTGTGGCCGAAGATTCAACCTGAGCAGACGTGTTGGTACCACAGGAAATTCAGAGAGCAGGCGCACAAGTGTACTTTGCCGTGTACCTTTCTCAGTTGTAAGCGACAGGCAGAAGTAACTGCTCCAGACTGTCGGTCGTCATCCTTGTGTCTCTTTATCACAGATCACAAGACAGGGCGCAAGTTTTTGGTGGATATGGGTTCTGACTTAAGTATTTTGCCATGGACCCAGTTACACAAGTATTGGCCACACACCTCGTTTTGCCTTTCTGCGGATAATAATTAAACCATTGCGACGTATGGAATGCAGCACATCATGTTGGACCTGGGATTACATCATGCCTTGAAGTGGAATTTCACTGTGGCAGACATAACCGAGCCTATAATCACAGCAGATTTCTTACCACATTATCGACTGCTGCCAGACGTTGCCAACACCCGCCTAAAAGACAACGTCATGGGACTATCTGCTGATGGATTCCGATGTATCTTGGCAGTACACAATGCCAAACTGATCCAGTTGAAGAGCGATGAGTATACCATAGTTTTAGAGTTGTTCCCATCTATCACAAGGCCTCCTGGGGCCCACAAAAGGTATGTCACAACACTGTACATTATATCAATACTACCGCAGGCCCTCCGATTTCGTGTAGACCCAGGCGTCTTCCTCCTGATCGATACACTGTGGCCAAGGAGGAATTTAATATAATGTTGAAGGAAGGCCTCATTTGCCCATCTAGTGGGCCTTGATCGTCACCCCTCCATTTAGAAAAGAACGGTGTATGGCATCCTTGTGGTGATTACCGAGCCTTGAATGCTAGGACAATACCGGTTCGGTACCCTGTTGGTGTCTTGAAAGATTATAATTATGCATTAAATGAAAAAAAGATGTTTAGCGTATTAGATTGCACAAAGGCTTATACACAGATTCCTGTTGCCAAAAGAGACATTCCGAAAATGGCCATTATAAGGCCATTTGGTCTGTTCAAAAGCCTGTTTATGACATTCGGATTGAGAAATGCTGGGAAAGATTTATAGATTCCATTTTGCAAGGCTTTCAGTGTTGTTTTGCATATCTTGATGATACACTCATCTTTTCAGCAACCCAAGAAGGACACAAACAGTACCTGCTTGGGGTATTTAAATGCCTTGATGAATACAGAGTAGTGTTGAACAACTCAAAGTGTGTTTTTGGTCAAACAGAGGTTACCTTTTTAGGCCATCGGATTTCTTCAAGGGGATCACTGCCATTACCAGAAAAAGTAGAGGCTATATTGAATATTCCATAGCCAGAAACTACTAAAGAACTGTGACGATTCTTGGGAGTCCTTAATTTCCACCAACATCACCTACGTCATGCGGCAGAACTTCAAGAGGCTCTTACCACAGCTTTAGCGGGTCCCAAGGTTAAACACCAAATGCCAGTATTGTGGACAGTCGATGAAAACTGCGTTCAAAGTGGCCACGAAAAGTATAGCAGATGCAGCCCTTATTGCACATCCGGCTTTGGGAGCACCTCTCTTGCTGGTAGTAGATGCTAACCAGATGGCAGTCGGCGCTGCCTTGCAACAGTATGTACATGGAACCTGACAGCCTCTCGCATTCTTTTCACAACAGTTATCTCCTGCGCAGCAACAATGGAGCACATACGACTGCGAATTGTTGGTGGTTTATGAGTCCATTAAATATTTCTGTACACAATTGGAAGCTAGAGTTTTTGTCCTTTTTACAGACCATAAACCCCTCACCTATGCCTTTTGGCAAAATAAGGACAAATGTTCATCGAGACAATATAATCAACTGGAGTTCATCGCACAATTCAGTACTGATGTATGGTATATATCGGGAATTGACACTGTCATTGCCAACTGTCTATCCTGGGCGAGCAGTATCATGAAGACTGTGGATTTCGCACAGCTAGCCGAAGCATAGGAGTCTGACCTGTAACTTCGAGATTGTTTACAAGATGCCACGTCTGGCCTTCAACTTCAGCCAGTCGACATTCCAGCTACAAACAGAAAGCTATATTGTGTTGTTTCAACGGGGAAAACTTGTCTGTTCGTTCCTATGGTGCTATGCAAGCAGGCCTTCGAAAGTCTACATAATGTGTGTCTCCCCAGTGTAAAGATAACAATTAGACTAATAGCTAGCCGTTTTTTGTGACCTGGAATATAAAAAGACTGTCACATATGGGCTCATGGATGCGTACAGTGCATCACAGCAAGATTTCTCGTCATGTCTCTGCGCCAGTGGGCAATTTCCAGACACAACAGCACGGTTTGCTCGTATTCATATTGATGTTGTAAGTCTGCTGCCCCCTTCAGAAGGGCAACATTATCTACTGACAATAACAGACTGATTCACGTGCTGGCCAGAAGCCATTCCGGTAGATAACATTTCTACCAAGATGCTAGCCACTGCATTTGTGCCACACTGGATAGCCCAGTTTGGTTGTCCACTTCTTATAACCACAGACAGAGTGCAGCAGTTTGAATCTGACCTATTTGCCCAACTAAGTAAATTTTGTGGCACATTGCATCACACAACAACAAGTTACCATCCTGCTAGTAACAGCATATTGAATGCTGGCACTGATCGCTTAAAGCGGCCTTAATGTGCCATGAATCACAATGGACCTCTGCCTCACCACTGGCTTTGCTTGGCCTACATAACATGTATAAACCAGATCTAGAAGCCTCACGGGCACAACTGGTATATGGAGAAGTCCTACGGCTTCCCGGAGAGTTTGTGGACCCACATGCAAGTTCTCTGGACGATGTTAGTGCACCTGTATTTGTCACCCACCTCAGAGACAGGCTGATGCAGATCTGACCGCAACAAGCATGATGCCATGGTACATTGCAAACATTCATACCCCAAGAGTTACGATCCTGTAGACATGTAATTTTGCGAGTAGAGGGTGTCAAACCACCACTCACACCGCCATATACTGGTCCGCATCGTATTGTCATTAAGGGTGACAAAACATTTGATATCATCATCAATGGACAAGATGAATACTGTTTCCATTGTTAGAGTGAAACCCTACTAGACTCTTCACATTCACATCTGCAACACAATCAGGTGAAACCTCCACCTGCCAACTGGCAACCTCCACCAGCACCATCACAAGCTCTACTTGAACGGCAAACGCGTTCCAAATGATGGGTACATTTCCCGGAACACTTCAGGGACGTCACTTCTGGCATCATCCAAGGATGGTGCTCTACTTTCCTGAAGGGGGCTGGTGTAGTAACATTGGGTGTCCGCTGAAAGAGATGTCAGTTAATCAGTTGCTCGTCAGCGCATGTCAACAGGGTTCGCACACTGACTGCCAGGAGCGCTGTGAGATGCTTTCTCCTTGCCTCAGCGTGCGCTCCCTAGAACTTAATTTGCTTTGACTTTTAGGCTCCATGAATTTAATAATTTGATTTGACTTTTTAGTATTCTTGTTACTGTTACTGTTTCCTCACTTAGTTACCAAAAAACTCATAATATTCGTGCCACTGGAAATGTTTCATAATGTTTTTCCTGCTGTTATGTGAACTAAAAAAAAAAATAACTTCTTGAATAAATAAAGTGTTGGACAGAATTATATGTCATGCGTATCTTATTCTCGTTGTGAACAAGAACACGATAGCAAGATTGCAAGTACAACAGTCCCAGCTTGTGACAGATTTCTTACTACATTGTCATACAAAAGCAAACAGCTATAATCTTTGGTGAATCCAATGTAGGTTTTCTGCAGGAAGCTTATAGAAAAAAGATCTGGAAACCTCATCTGGACCCTACAATTTCAAGATAAAGAGAGTACGACCCTAACTGATAATGTTTTCTTCGATGAAACTGAGAGCATGAAAATAACTGCGTAGCACACTGGACTCGCATTTGGGAGGACGACTGTTCAAACACCCATACGACCATCCTGATTTAGGTTTTCCGTGATTTCCCTAAATCACTCCAGGCAAATGCTGGGATGGTTCCTTTGAAAGGGCACAGACAACTTCCTTCCCCATCCTTCCCTAATCCGATGAGACCAATGACGTCGCTGTTTGGTCTCTTCCCCCAAACAATTCAATCCAAAATAACTGCATACCCAGAAACATATGCTCTCTATGATCATGATGCATAGTTAGCTAGGATAAATAAGACAGTGTCTTGCAGTACTAATACTCCTCACTGGAAATTAAAATAATTAGCAACTCCAGAACAAATGTTTTTAAGAACTGTGAAAAGGAGGTGGCTTGGGCTGAAATTTATAATGAACAAATACTGAAATAAAATTTAATCTGTTCCATGATAAATTTGTATCATTATTTGAAAATAACTTTCTACATAAGCTAATAAGAAATGACATTAAACAGCCATGTAAAAAATCACGGATTACTAGGAGGATTAAAGTATCTTCTGAAAGGAAAAGGGAAATGTATCTGTTGGCAAGAACAAGTATAGATATTGCAGTAGTTGCATATTACAGAAACTACGCAGAATTGCAGTGATAAGTTATTAAAAAAATTAAGTAACTTGCATGGTATGACAACGGTCTTAAGGCTATGTGGAATATAGCGAAACAAGAGAACAAACAACCAGACAAAGAACAGGATAACATTACTACTGAATTAAATGGAAGTGCTTTAAATGATGAGTCACAAGCAGCAAATTTATTTAATAATCACTCCATAAATATAGCAGAAAATATAGGGACAAACAGTTCAAGAGAAAAATCACAGCAGTTTGTTGAAAAAGCAACTCTCATCAAATTCAGTCATATAAATGTGAGGACCTCCTCATATGGATCAACTGGAATGAAAAGTACATCTAACCTATCACCAAATTAAGAAAATTAAATATTCACTCAAAAATAAAAGCTCATCTGGATTTGATAGTGTTTCCAACAGAACACTAAAGATTTGCTCTCAAATAATATGTAATGCATCACCAATTCAAGGTATTTTCCAGAGAGATTGGAATGTGCCATCATTAAACCCCTCTATAAGAAAGTTGATAAGAGAGATGTCAATAACTTCTGATCTGTTTCACTACTGACAGAATTTTCCAAAATCTTTGAGAAATTAAATATTCAGTATATTGGATTTACAAATTAAGTTGTGATTTGAATGTATATTCACTTGTTCCTCAACATCATGATCTACCATGCAAATCATCAGTGGAACATTTAACTAACTAACTAACCCAAGTTGCAACAAATCAACTTATAATGTGGCTTGGGCTGTTGCAAAGGTTTTGCTGGATTGCACCTATTAACTGCTGTCAACCAGTATGTAGGCTAGTTGGAAAACTAGACAGTGCATCATGATGAGGGATGTCTACACATGTAATTTCATGTCATGGCTGGTAGTGATCAAGGGAACTCTGATGTATGACAGTACATCACAGATATCCAGCATTCTCATGCATTACCTCTCTTCCGATAGTATTGTGGTGTCTTTTTCAACAGGACAATGCTAGTCCACAAATGGCATGTATCTCTATGAAATGTCTGCATGGCACTGAAGTACTCTTATGGCTGGCAAGATCCCAGATCTGTCCCTGACAGAACATGTGGGAGTCCAGCTCGGACATCAACTCTGTTTCAGTGCCATTATCAAAGATATTGAGGACCACTTCCAACTGTTATGGGCCATCTTGCCTCAGGAGAGGATACAAAGACTTTATCACACCCTGTCAGCCAAATCATTGAATGCATCCAGGCCAGAGATGGTGCATCATCATATTATTAAGTAGGCTCAGACAGCTAAGTTCTTATGAATTGATTTTGTAATCAATGAAATAACATCACACGCACTCTAAATGCAGTAAGTTTCATTTCCTTTCCTCCTCCTTTCCCATGGGGTGCTTCAGTTTTTTGTAAGGCAGTATAATTTTGATCCTAAAGGTCTGGGACATACAGTATATTTTAAGCTGTTTTTTATGAGATAAATTTATTGATTTTTACCTGTATATCTTCTTCAACGCATACCGATTTCTAGTACATCCTTCAAACACCAAACCCATTACCTCATTCCTCATAAATGTAATTAATTTTATCCTAACCCCAAACTACTACTCCTCTGAAGGGAAGGTATACAAACAAATCTGCGGCACTGCCAAGGGAACCCATTACACCCACCTATACCAATTTGCTTATGGGACATCTAACAGAGACCTTCCTAGCTCCCAAAATGCCAAACACCTAGGCTGGTTCAGGTGCATTGTATATATTTTCATGATATGGACTCATGGCCAAGACAACCTATCTTCATTCCTTCACAACCTCAGCACCTTCTCTCCCATCTGTTTCACCTGGTCCTCCTCAACCCAATATGCCACCCACCTCGACATTGACCTCCTCCTCTCTGATGGTTCTATCAACACCTCTGTCCACATTAAACCCACTAACCACCAACAGTACCTGCATTTTGACAGTTGTCATCTTTATCAAACCAAAAATCTGTCCCATACACCCTGACCACCCGGGAACAGCATATTTGCAGTGATAAGAACTCCTTTGCCCAGTATGCTGAGGGTCTCACCAAGGCCTCCACAGACGGGCACAATCCCCCAGACCTAATCCACAAACAGATCTCCTCTGCTATTTCCCCCTCACACCCCAAATCCTCCCACCCCCCTCAAGAACCAGCCACAAACGAGTGTCCTCTTTGCTACCCAATACCCTGGACTGTAACAACTGAACCACATCCCTTTGCCTAGACTTTGGTCACCTATCATGGCCTGAAATGTGGGACATACTTCCTGAGATAATTCCCACTCCTAAAGTGGTGTTCCATGCCCACCCAACCTCCATAATATACCAGTCCATCCCTGTGCCATACCAATAACAAACCCTTGCCACAAGGATCATATCCCTGAGGAAGACCCACATGCAAGACCTGCCCGATCCATCTGCCCAGTACCTGCTGATCCAGTCCTGTTACAGGTTTATCTGACCACATCAGGAGCCAGACCACTCGTGAAAGCAGCCTTGTCATATACCAGCTCTGCTGCAATCATTGGTATGACCACCAACTAACTGTTCACCAGGATGAACAGTCACCACCAATCTGTGGCCAAGAGCAAAGTAGACCACCCTATGATTCAATATGCAGCCAAACCACTTGATTTCAATGGCTGCTTCATTACCCAAGGTATCTGATCCTCCCCTCCACCATCAGCTTTTCTGAACTGCACAGATCAGAGTTATCCAAATTCCACGTTCTCTGCTCCCATAACTATCCCACCCTCAATCTACAGTAACATGTCGTCTCACACCCTCCACTCAACAGTTACCACCCTCTCTGTCCAGTCACACATGGCAGTTGCATTCTGGTCCAAGTTGTTGGATTGGTAGGGACTGATGACCATAGCAGTTAAGCCCCATAAGATTTCACACACATTTGAACATTTTTGTTGGATTGGCGGTCCAAGTGTGCACGAGATGTGCTTGCTCATGTCAGCTTGCTTGTGTGAATGAATGGTGTGTGTGTTTCTCTTTTTCTGACAAAGGCTGTGGCCAAAAGATTTGTGTAAGTGTCTTTTAATTGTGCCTGTCAGCACCTTAACATATCACCTTTATAGTAACTATCTATCTTTTCTTACATTTTAGAAATGGAAATTATTTTATCCGTTATACAGTTATTACTGTTATAAAAGTCAGTTTTAGCCAATCTTCTGTTCTTTCCAGGAACTCAGTGTGTCTCAGGCTGCATATGAATCAGAATGGTATCACTGTTCAGAAAGTGTGAAACGCACTTTACAGATCATTGTGCTTCGAGCCAGGCAGCCTGAGCAGATCACGGTTGGAAAAATAGCTGGACTTAACCTTGACACTTTTAGTGATGTAAGTAAAGTGATTCATGTTACAATACACAGTAAATAATCCTGTTTCAGCTGACTAGGTCACATGTACACCTAAGACGCAGTATAGTGAGGGAGATATATCTGACAACACTGGCCTTTTTCCTGCAGCTTCACCCGCATATGCGTTTGACACTTATATTGGACACATTTCCCTCCCTCCCCTCTGTCGACCTCTTCCTCCGTCTCTGTCCCTGTCTGTCTACCTCAGCCTCCCACCTCCACCTGCTATTTCCTCCTCACCACTTTCTCTGTCTCTTCATATCCTTCTCCCCCTCTCTTTGTCCATTTCTTCCACCTCCTCTCTCTGACCATATCTCCTCCCCCACCCTCCAGCTGACTATATCCTTCTCCCCCCCCCCCCCCTCTGTTTCCATCTCTGCCTCCCACTCTTCCTTCTTCACCTGCCCATTACCCTCTACACCTTCCAACTGTCTCATGCTTCCCCCTCCTTCCCTTTCTCTGCCCATTGCCTCTTCCCCCTTGATCTGCCCATCCTCTCCTCTATCCATCTGAACCTGTCCTCAGCCATGCTCATCAGAACCTGCAGATCCTCAAATACAGTTCAGGAAAGCAGGCCAATACCATTCCCAAAACACGTCTGTCATGTAGCGCAGGGCTGCACATCAGGGGCTTGAAAATCATTTACTTGCCTCTGATGTTCAGGGTGTCATGGAAAGGAGGTCAATAAAGCAGGCCGATACTACTACAACACAACATGCCTACCATGCAGGACACCCTATATGCCAGGGGCTGGAGAAAAAACAATTTTGCCTGTACCTCCACCCTATTGGAGCTAGTAGGTTATAAACCTCACAGTCTTAATACTCGTGAGGTATGCTGCTTCTGTGTCAAATTTGGTTGAAATTGATCCAGGCAATTTGGGAGGATATTCTAGACAGACAGACAGACAGACAGGCAGGCAGGCGCGCACACACACACACACACACACACACACACACACACACACACACACACACACAGAGAGAGAGAGAGAGAGAGAGAGAGAGAGAGAGAGAGAGAGAGAGAGTAAAACCCCCTTTTTACACTTTTCAATGGACTGACCCAAAAAGTGTAAAATGCAGGAAAGTGTAAAATACAGTAAAGCTTAGGAAACACAACAAGTGAAAATGAATAAATTACTCTCACAATCAATTTCTCTCCTGTTGTTCAAAATATGAAAGTAAAACAATTTAAATTTTGCCCGTTTAAGAAAATCTGAAATAATCAATTGTTTTGTTGCTTTCTAATTGCAGTTAGCTCTACCTGTCTCTCCACAGTCTACAAAGCAGCAAACACATCACCACCACCTTATACACTACCAACAAACTGCCTCAAAATGTTAGTAGCTTCCACAGCTTCTCTACTGCTTGGCACAACTGGTTCTTGGTTTTCATCTTCATCAGCCTCTTCACCAGTCACCTTCCTCTACCCTTCTTCAAAGGTTTGGTGATGATGCTATCTACTGCTGGCACCACTTAAGTGTCGACTCTGACAGGCTCTTGAAATGTAGACAATATGCCTATTACTGAAAAATCTGTAGGCTCCGACAAATCTTCTTCCAGTGGTTCATTTTGTTTTTTGTGTGTGTGAACTTAAATCCTGCTTTCACAAAATGGTCAGAAACAGTAAAAAGAGTCACAGCCATCCATGTTTTGGCTACATAATGCATAGCATCCAAAAGTGATATGGTCATAGATTTTGGGACATCTTGCATAAATACAGCCTCGTGGGAAGCATTTTTCTGTAATTCCAATTAAATGAATGAATGATTCCCAGATCTAATGGCTGAAGCTCAAACACACAATTAGGAAGCAGGAACACTAGCTTAATATTTATGAGCTGCAGACTGTCAAGAGTGTGCTGCACTGTCAAGTAGTAGCATTATTTTCCTATTTTTTGCCCCCATTGTAGCATCGAGTGCATGCCTGGTGGACATGAAGATGAAACTAGTCATCCATGCACTGCTGTTGGAATCATAATTAGTAGACAGAGTTCTCAAATTTTTAAACACTTTGGCTTTTTAAATTTACCAGTTATCAAAGGAGGCAATTTTTCAGACCTATCAGTGATGACCATAAGTAAAGTAGTTATTCTCTGGTTTCTCAGTTTCCCACCATCCCATTTCTCACCTTTAAAACATAAGGTCTTATTTGGTAATAAGTTATAAAAAAGAACAGTTTTGTTGACATTACAAATATTTTTTGAATCAATATCTTTAAGGATATTTGCAGTTCTTTTTTCCATTGTTTCACAGTTCTGCTTTCTACACTTACAATTTCATTGTGCAGTTGGTTGTAAACAATGTTATGAGAAGCTTTACATTATCGATCCAATCATTCAGTGCAGTGTAGTTGGTGATACCCACTTTTGCAGCAAACTGAAGCACCTTTTCTCTCAGTATGTTGCCATCAAGTAGAAGCTCCGACACTCTTGTGCTAGCAAACCACTCTGCAATGAGTTTATCCAAACCATCACATGCTGATGGCTGAATGTATTTTCACATTTTGCCATGGAATCAGATGGTTTCACATTGGTTTGATGGTGGGCTGATTTCTACAATTGTGTTCAAGGTGAAAGCAGAATGTCCTAGGTCTTTTGCTAACTGAACTTGTGATCTGACACATGAATCTCCACATTGATTGATTGATTGATTGATTTTTATTGCCCAACAACAAAACATTTACAGGGATGTAAAGCTTGTATAAGCAACGTCAATAAATGTACAAACAACAATGACAATAAATACACAAATAATTCATATATGTTAGAAATTTTGCTCACAGAAATCTTCCATTGTACAAAAACAATTTTGAATTAATAAAGTTCTTACAAATATCTTAAATTTTTTCAGCTCCAGACTCTTAACTGACTCTGGTAGTTTATTAAATAGCTTTACAGATGTGTGTTTGAAGCTGTTTAGAGTTTTGGTATATGAGCAGTAGTCTTTTCTTACATCATTACAGTGTCATGTGTTATAACTATGTACATCAGAGTTCCGATCAAAACTAAACAAGTTCTTTTTAATGTACAAGAGACATTGAAATATGTATATACATGGCAAGGTCATAATACTAAGTTTAATAAATAATTCTCTACAGTGAGTTCTAGGTGGTACTTTACACATCAGTCTGACAGCTTTTTTCTGGGCTGTAAATAAGCATTTTGAGTAGCAATTATTTCCCCACAAGATTGTCCCATACGTCAAATGAGAGTGAATATAACTATAATAGACAGAAAGCAAAATTTTCTCGTCTACTGTTGCTTGTAATTTTCTGAGCATAAATATTCCTTTAGAAATTTTTGGTGTTAAGTAATCCACATGTGCCTGCCAGCCTGAATTATTTTGCAAAACAATGCCAAGAAACTTTACAGAAATTGTCTCTAAGGTGATTCTATTGTTATAAGAAATGTTTAATTCCTGTGTTTTATTTATGTTCATAGACAGGCTATTGGCATTGCACCAGTCAGAAAGTATATTGTAGAATCATAAGTTTTTCTTCGAGAGAACTACATTTCCTGTCTTTTCTGATCATTTCACTTGTAGGCACTGATTCAAGTTAGTACAGAATGTGACTTTTACACTAGTGCTTGTTTGTTTATTATTACCAGTATGGTACTATTTTTTCAGGATCTTTGTTAGCATTACGGTTCATTTGTTCTGTTTTCAGTCATGGCAACTTAAAAGATCTTATGGTAATGAATCTAGCAGGGACCTTCATTCTCCTCACTGTGTTGTGTTACAACACATTTAATTTCACAGTCATTTAAACAGATAAACATCACTTTTGAAGATGGCCACCTCTATAACAGGCTCTCACAAACTGTTGTTACTTTCACGTGAAATACGCTAAGCCATACACGCACACGCACAGTCTTACCTTGGTAAGATGTCAGATATAAACATTCCTTCTCAAGATGCTCTGTAACATGACAACTATTTCCACTCTCTTTCCCACTCATGACATTCCTGAACCAAGTGACCTCCTTGTCAGCAACAAGCTGTGGATTTCATGGCTATTGTTCTTTGTTTATGAAGACTGCCAACATTAGTGTTTTAACCAATATTGTGTTAAAAGTTTTATTTACTGTAATTTTGTAATGATTATCAATAATATGTCTCATATTAGAACATGAATATCATTTTAATGTGGTTTCCTGAAAGACTTTTGCTTCCATGTTTTATTTACACTATTAGACACGATCAGAACAAAGAAAGAAACTTGTGTTTGCGTGTGTTAGCACTCAGCCACTGCCTTTGTGATAAAATACGGAAGCAAAAGTCTTTTATGAAACAACATTATAAAGATTTTCTTGTTCTAAGTGAGGCTCATATTGATAATTATTATAAAATTACAGCAAATAAAATTCGCTACACAGTATTGATTAAAATGCTTAAGATGGCAGTCTTTGTTAACAAAGAACAATAGTCATGAAATCTACAGCTTGTTGCTGGCATGGAGGTCACTCAGTTCAGGGACATCCAGGATGAGAAGGAAGATGGAAATTGTAGTCATGTTATGGTGCATCTTGAGGGGGAATGTTTACGTCTGATATGGTCATACCAACCTAAGGCCGTGTGCCTAGTATGGAGTAACGTATTCCATGTGGAAGTAACAATGATTTGTAAAAGCCCATCATAGAGATGGCACTCTTCAAAAGCAATGTTTATTTGTATAAAAAACTTTGAAATTAAATTGAAGCTCTAGTAATACAAACCAATGAGCAGAAGGAAGGTTGCTACTTGAGTCACTATCGTCAGATTGTAATTATCATTAAGGCAGTGACTCAGCATACTTTCCCACTCTTCCAAACACTGCAAGCCTATAACACAGACAGCTGTGACCCAACATGCCAACAATGGAAATCTTGCTTACCATGTTAATGCTACATTTGGTGATCAATAACTCTGCATAAAGTCTGTGTTTTCTGCTTTGTTCTAAAGCTGACATTGAGCAGGAACACAACGTACTTTTTGTAGAAATCTGTATGAAAATCAGTGTTAAAGATTGTGATAATATCAAAGAAAAATTAAAACATGGGAAATGTTGTGACATGGAATCCTTTATGACAGGAAAGCACTGTACAGGAGAATGGGACTTCTGTTGGAACCAACAGAAATTAATGTAAGAAATGTAAAAAATGTAAAATGCAGGAACATAAAAAACGAGGTTTTCCTGTACATAACAGATATATCTATGGATGATTCTGCCTCATTATCATACACAGCAACATTTATTTTCAAATAACAATCATTCAACATTTAATAGTTAACTGGTATTGCAAATTTGCTTTAAAGAGGCATGTTGAGCTTATAGGTAGTTACTGTCAGCACATATAGAATTGGAAACTACTAAATTGTTGTTTATGTTGACTTCAGTCTACAGACTGGTTTGCCGAAGCTCTCCACGCTATTTTATCCTGTGCAAATTTCTTCATAGCTATTGAAACCTTCATCCACTTGTACTAGCTTACTATCATCAAGCATTGGGCTCCTACAACTTTTGCTCTCCACACTTTCCTCCATTATCAAGTTTGATGTCTCAGTAAGAGCCTTAGCAACTAATCCCTTCTTGATGTCAGGTTATGTGATAAATTTCTTTTTTATCCAGTTTAAGCAAGTATCTCCTCATTAGCCATCTGGTCTATCCATCTGATACTCAGCTTCTATTTGTAGTGCTACACACAAAATTCGCACACTCAGACTTCGCAGCACAACTCCTCACAGGCCAATGATAAAAAAATGTCCCTCACAAAATTTCGGCCGGCAAGAACATGCGACAGTAAAAGGACGTCAAAGAGTGGCAATCTGGCAACACTGTGACCACATGTAGGCTAACTATCTTTGTTGGCATATAAGAGTTGTGTAGTACAGTTGGTGCAGTGGACAAAGTTGTTTTGTGTTAGCATGCAGGAGATCGAGGGCGCAATCCTGCATTGGGACGCACTTCTTCTTCTTCTTTTTTTTTTTCCTTCCATTCTGACATTTCCTGCTGTTATATACACCGTTTTGTAGGTCACATGTATCCTAAATTTACGACATTTTATACCGCTGAACATAACAAATATGTGGTTAGACAAATATGAAACAGACAATTGAAACAAATAACCTGTCAGAATAACTACAAAATCAATACCAGTTTTGAGATGTTAAAGATGATAACACAATACAGTAACACAACATCTACTTGTCATTTATATTACATGTAATATGAGCGCTAAGATGTCGTACATTAGCAACCAGTGACAATAATAACGTCCATATTAAGGACCGCATGACCTTCACAACAGAATACGTTGTCCTCAGAACAACAGATGCTAAAAGCAACCTCCCTCCACGTCCAAACATTGCGCAACTTGCCGGATCATACAGCTCTGGTCCCTTTGCGCCAAAGGTGCATCCACAGTAACAAGACCAGCATGAACACACCGTAACAATTCTTCCACATTTGTAGGTAGAGTAGAGTACAAGTGCTTGTTCACGTATGCCCACAGGAAGAAACCCAGGGGATTTAGGTCACATGAACGTGGTGGTCATACAACTGGACCTCCAAGTCTGAGCCATTTCCCTGGAAATGTTCTGTCCAAATACTGTCACACATTAATACCAGAGTGTGGAGGTGCACCATCATGTTGGAACCATATCCTCTGCTGAACATGCAGTGTAACATCTTCCAGTGCATCAGACAGATAGTTTGAGACTAATGCATGATACCTTCACGCAGTCAACCAATCAGGCAACATGTAGGGGCCCAAACACCTATCACCCAATATTCCGGTCCAGATGTTGATAGCAAATCGAACTTGATATCCGTGGTTGCAGGTGACATGCAGGTTAACTTCACATCAATGGTGGGCATTGTGCATATTGAAGACACCATCACGGGTGAATGCTGCTCCATCCGACCATATTACAGTGTTCACGAAGTCATCGTTGGCTTCCTGTTGTTGTTGGAACCATTCACAGAATTGCATCCGCTGATGGCGATATGCAGGAGGCAGGTGTTGCAGGAAAGAATAATAATAGGGGCGCAGCCCATGCTCATGCAGTCCGTTAACGACCGTGCATTGCGAGACACACAGCTGTCTTGCTATGCTACGTGTACTTCGCTGAGGTTCTTGATGTATGACCTCCAGAATAGCTTCCTCAGTAGCTGGCATATGGCAAGTCCATGGATGACCTCTGTCGTGATGGTGGAAGGAGAGAACCCAACACCTGAAGGTACAGCTCCAGGCGACGAAACACATTTTTATCTGGATGGCATTGACGAGAATATCTAGCAGTATATTCACGAGTGGCAACACCAGCCCGGTTATCAGATGCACCAAGGACCAGAAGCATATCAACATATTCCTCGTTTGTGTATGCCATACGTCTGCCACACTGGTTTAGAGGTTTACAATGAGAAAATTCGATGTGTGTACACACATACGTTGCACTCTATCATGGGCGCGTTACTTTGCTCGCAACTAGTCCCTGTCTGGTGGACAGCGCATATAGTATAAACACGCCATCAGTCCTGTGCATTGTTCCATGTAACGGTATTACCCCTCTGACAGAAATTGGTCTGTATGATTCATCCTGACACCGCTAATTGTTAAATGTTCAGTTTCGAATTACACTGTTTCCATAATGATAACAGATGCGATGTTTCCACAATCCCATCGATAGAATAATAATAATAATAATAATAATAATAATAATAATAATAATAATAATAATAATAATAATCCGGTATGTTCTGCCAGTCGTAAAAGGCGACGAAAAGAACAAACCACTAATAGGGCTAACCCCCCTTTTAGTGCGATTAGTTGGTTCAGGACAGAACTAAAGAAGCCTCGGACAAACGCCGTCATGGTCGGGGACGACGCTTGAACCCTATGCCTGCCCACAATGGTAACGACACTGCTAGCCAACTGGAAAATGATTTAAATCCAAATAGAGGTGTTTTGCAGGATATGCTTCCTGCAACCACCCTAGAAGGAAAACAAAGACAGAGGATGAGATGGTCAGATGAAGTTAATCGACACCTCATGTTCTGTTATTACCAAGCAACAAACCTAGGAACCAACACAACTGGATACAGATCACAAGTATACACAACATTTATTACCAGATACCCAGAATTAAAATTTTTAACAGAACAACGACTAGCTGATCAGATCCGTGTAATAATCAAAAATAACAGGATACCCCAGTCAGAATTAGAAAACATCAAACAACAAGTACAACAAATACTGGAACAAAATAGTGTACAATCAGAAGAAGGAAAAAATACAGTAATGGACTCAAATATCCCAGAGCAAACAAACAAAGAACAACACGCATCAATTAAACAATCAGAGGAAAACGAAATCTTAAGACAGCCACCAGAACAAGCACAAATAGAACACGAAGTGACACACATGTTAGATATAGAAGAAAAATTTCAGCCGACATATATAGAATACAAAGACACAAATACAGACATTAGACCATTCTTGCATAGACCGCCAAATAACCCACAAGTCGAAACAACAATAAAAACTATCAACACAATCATACACAACAAAATAAATGAAAACACAACTATGGAAGAGTTACAACTACTGGTTTATATAGGAGCACTCACTACACTAAATATACACACTAGGCAGAGATCAGAACCAACCAACACACAGAAGAAACCCACAAAACCAGCATGGCAACACAGGCTACAGATCAGAATAGAAAAACTGAGAAAAGACATCGGACAGCTAACACCATTTATAAGAAATGAAATGTCAGAAAAAAAAAAAAAAAACGAAAAAGGTTAGGTAAAATCTCACAACAAGAAGCGATAGAGCAATTAGATGAAAAGAAGCAGAAATTACAAGCATTGGCCAAACGACTTAGAAGATACAAAAAAAGTGAAAATAGAAGGAAACAAAACCAAATATTCAACACAAACCAAAAGAAATTTTATCAGACAATAGATAACACACACATTAAAATAGACAATCCACCAAACATAACAGACATGGAACACTTCTGGAGCAACATATGGTCAAACGTGGTACAACATAACAGGCATGCACGGTGGATACAAGCAGAAACAGACACATACAAGATGATACCACAAATGCCTGAAGTGATAATTTTGCAACATGAAGTCACCCGAGCAATTAATTCTACGCACAATTGCAAAGCTCCTGGAAAAGATAAAATAGCAAATTTCTGGCTAAAGAAGTTCACCTCAACACATTCACATCTAACTACATTATTTAACAGTTACATTGCAGACCCATACACATTCCCTGATACACTTACTCATGGAATAACTTATCTGAAACCTAAAGATCAAGCAGACACAGCAAACCCAGCAAAATATCGCCCCATAACATGCCTACTAACAATATACAAAATATTAACTTCAGTCATTACACAGAAATTAATGACACATACAACACAGAACAAAATTATAAATGAAGAACAAAAAGGCTGCTGCAAAGGAGCACGAGGATGTAAAGAGCAACTGGGACATATACAAAGTAGATCATAAATTAATACAGTTCCTAAACATAGTAATGAAAAATTGGAAAACCACACTTAATATCCAAACAAATTCAGATAATATCACATCACAGCCAATACAGATTAAGCGTGGAATATACCAAGGAGACTCATTAAGTCCTTTCTGGTTCTGCCTTGCTCTGAACCCACTATCCAACATGCTAAATAATACAAATTATGGATATAATATTACTGGAAGATACCAACACAAAATCACACATTTGCTATACATGGATGATCTAAAACTACTGGCAGCAACAAATCAACAACTCAACCAATTACTAAAGATAACAGAAGTATTCAGCAATGATATAAATATGGCTTTTGGAACAGACAAATGTAAGAAAAATAGCATAGTCAAGGGAAAACACACTAAACAAGAAGATTACATATTGGATAACCACAGCAACTGCATAGAAGTGATGGAAAAAACAGATGCCTATAAATATCAAGGATACAGAAAAAAATAGGAATAGATACTACAAATATTAAAGAAGAACTAAAAGAAAAATATAGACAAAAACTAACAAAAATACTGAAAACAGAATATCACAATGCCACAAATATAGAATACATCACATACATTCAGCAACAGAAAGATTCGCATTAAGCAGAAAGGAAGGAGGAAGGGGATTTAACGACATAAAAAACCTACATTATGGACAGGTAGACAATTTAAGAAAATTCTTTATAGAACGAGCAGAAACTAGCAAAATACACAAAGCAATCACTCATATAAATACATCGGCTACACCGTTGCAATTTCATAACCACTTCTACAACCCCTTAGATCACATAACATCAACAGATACGAAGAAAGTAAATTGGAAAAAGAAAACACTACATGGCAAGCACCCGTATCATCTAACACAGCCACACATCGATCAAGACGCATCCAACACATGGCTAAGAAAAGGCAATATATACAGTGAACGGAAGGATTCATGATTGCAATACAGGATCAAACAATAAACACCAGATGTTACAGCAAGCATATTATTAAAGATCCCAATACCACAAAAGATAAATGCAGACTTTGCAAACAACAAATAGAAACAGTAGATCACATCACAAGCGGATGTACAATACTAGCAAATACAGAATACACCAGAAGACATGACAATGTAGCAAAAATAATACATCAACAACTTACCATACAACATAAACTAATAAAACAACACGTTCCCACATACAAGTATGCACCACAAAATGTACTGGGAGAATGATGAATACAAATTATACTGGAACAGAACCATTATAACAGATAAAACAACACCACATAACAAACCTGACATCATACTCACCAATAAAAAGAAGAAATTAACACAACTAATTGAAATACCCATACCCAATACAACAAAGATACAGAAGAAAACAGGAGAAAAAATTGAAAAATACATCCAACTGGCTGAGGAAGTCAAGGACATGTGGCATCAGGATAAAGTTGACATTATACCAATTGTACTATCAACTACAGGAGTCATACTACGCAATATCTACCAGTACATCAACGCAATACAGCTACATCCAAACGTATACATACAACTACAGAAATCTGTAATTATTAATACATGTTCAATTACCCGAAAGTTCCTAAATGCAATGTAACATATACCGTACAGTTAAAAGGAAGTCATGCTTGATCAAGGTCAGCGTCACTTTCCATTTTTAACCAGACATAACATCTGAGAAAGGAAATATAATAATAATAATAATAATAATAATAATAATAATAATAATAATAATAATATGTTCTGCCAGTCGTAAAAGGCGACGAAAAGAACAAACCACTAATAGGGCTAACCCCCCTTTTAGTGTGATTAGTTGGTTCAGGACAGAACTAAAGAAGCCTCGGACAAGCGCCGTCATGGTCGGGGACGACGCTTGAACCCTATGCCCGCCCACAATGGTAACGACACTGCTAGCCAACTGGAAAATGATTTAAATCCAAATAGAGGTGTTTTGCAGGATATGCTTCCTGCAACCACCCTAGAAGGAAAACAAAGACAGAGGATGAGATGGTCAGATGAAGTTAATCGACACCTCATGTTCTGTTATTACCAAGCAACAAACCTAGGAACCAACACAACTGGATACAGATCACAAGTATACACAACATTTATTACCAGATACCCAGAATTAAAATTTTTAACAGAACAACGACTAGCTGATCAGATCCGTGTAATAATCAAAAATAACAGGATACCCCAGTCAGAATTAGAAAACATCAAACAACAAGTACAACAAATACTGGAACAAAATAATGTGCAATCAGAAGAAGAAGAAAATACAGTAATGGACTCAAACATCCCAGAGCAAACAAACAAAGAACAACACGCACCAATTAAACAATCAGAGGAAAACGAAATCTTAAGACAGCCGCCAGAACAAGCACAAATAGAACACGAAGTGACACAGATGCTAGATATAGAAGAAAAATTTCAGCTAACATATATAGAATACAAAGACACAAATACAGACATTAGACCATTCTTGCATAGACCACCAAATAACCCACAAGTCGAAACAACAATAAAAACTATCAACACAATCATACACAACAAAATAAATGAAAACACAACTATGGAAGAGTTACAACTACTGGTTTATATAGGAGCACTCACTACACTAAATATACACACTAGGCAGAGATCAGAACCAACCAACACACAGAAGAAACCCACAAAACCAGCATGGCAACACAGGCTACAGCTACAGATCAGAATAGAAAAACTGAGAAAAGACATCGGACAGCTAACACAATTTATAAGAAATGAAATCTCGGAAAAAAAACGAAAAAGGTTAGGTAAAATCTCACAACAAGAAGCGACAGAGCAATTAGACGAAAAGAAGCAGAAATTACAAGCATTAGCCAAACGACTCAGAAGATACAAAAAAAGTTAAAATAGAAGGAAACAAAACCAAACATTCAACACAAACCAAAAGAAATTTTACCAGACAATAGATAACACACACATTAAAATAAACAATCCACCAAACATAATAGACATGGAACACTTCTGGAGCAACATATGGTCAAACCCGGTACAACATAACAGGCATGCACGGTGGATACAAGCAGAAACAGACACATACAAGATGATACCACAAATGCCTGAAGTGATAATTTTGCAACATGAAGTCACCCAAGCAATTAATTCTACTCACAATTGGAAAGCCCCTGGAAATGATAAAATAGCAAATTTCTGGTTAAAGAAGTTCACCTCAACACATTCACATCTAACTAAATTATTTAACAGTTACATTGCAGACCCATACACATTCCCTGATACACTTACACATGGAATAACTTATCTGAAACCTAAAGATCAAGCAGACACAGCGAACCCAGCTAAGTATCGCCCCATAACATGCCTACCAACAATATACAAAATATTAACTTCAATCATTAAACAGAAATTAATTACACATACAACACAGAACAAAATTATAAATGAAGAGCAGAAAGGCTGTTGCAAAGGAGCACGAGGATGTAAAGAGCAACTGATAATAGATGCAGAGGTGACATATCAAGCTAAAACTAAACAAAGGTCGCTACACTACGCATACATTGATTACCAAAAAGCTTTTGATAGTGTACCCCACTCATGGTTACTACAAATATTGGAAATATACAAAATAGATCCTAAATTGATACAGTTCCTAAACATAGTAATGAAAAATTGGAAAACCACACTTAATATCCAAACAAATTCAAATAATATCACATCACAGCCAATACAGATTAAGCGTGGAATATACCAAGGAGACTCATTAAGTCCTTTCTGGTTCTGCCTTGCTCTGAACCCACTATCCAACATGCTAAATAATACAAATTATGGATACAATATTACTGGAACATACCCACACAAAATCACACATTTGCTATACATGGATGATCTAAAACTACTGGCAGCAACAAATCAACAACTCAACCAATTACTAAAGATAACAGAAGTATTCAGCAATGATATAAGTATGGCTTTGGAACAGACAAATGTAAGAAAAATAGCATAGTCAAGGGAAAACACACTAAACAAGAAGATTACATATTGGATAACCACAGCGACTGCATAGAAGCGATGGAAAAAACGGATGCCTATAAATATCTAGGATACAGACAAAAAATAGGAATAGATAATACAAATATTAAAGAAGAACTAAAAGAAAAATATAGACAAAGACTAACAAAAATACTGAAAACAGAATTGACAGCAAGAAACAAGACAAAAAGCTATAAATACTTATGCCATACCAATATTGACCTACTCATTTGGAGTAGTGAAATGGAGTAACACAGACCTAGAAGCACTCAATACACTTACACGATCACAATGCCACAAATATAGAATACATCACATACATTCAGTAACAGAAAGATTCACATTAAGCAGAAAGGAAGGAGGAAGGGGATTTATCGATATAAAAAACCTACATTATGGACAGGTAGACAATTTAAGAAAATTCTTTATAGAACGAGCAGAAACTAGCAAAATACACAAAGCAATCACTCATATAAATACATCGGCTACACCACTACAATTTCATAACCACCTCTACAACCCTTTAGACCACATAACATCAACAGATACGAAGAAAGTAAATTGGAAAAAGAAAACACTTCATGGCAAGCACCCGTATCATCTAACACAGCCACACATCGATCAAGACGCATCCAACACATGGCTAAGAAAAGGCAATATATACAGTGAGACAGAAGGATTCATGATTGCAATACAGGATCAAACAATAAACACCAGGTATTACAGCAAGCATATTATTAAAGATCCCAATACCACAACAGATAAATGCAGACTTTGTAAACAACAAATAGAAACAGTAGATCACATCACAAGCGGATGTACAATACTAGCAAATACAGAATACCCCAGAAGACATGACAATGTCGCAAAAATAATACATCAACAGCTTGCCTTACAACATAAACTTTTAAAACAACAAGTTCCTACATACAAGTATGCACCACAAAATGTACTGGAGAATGATGAATACAAATTATACTGGAACAGAACCATTATAACAGATAAAACAACGCCACATAACAAACCTGACATCATACTCACCAATAAAAAGAAGAAATTAACACAACTAATCGAAATATCCATACCCAATACAACAAATATACAAAAGAAAACAGGAGAAAAAATTGAAAAATACATCCAACTGGCTGAGGAAGTCAAAGACATGTGGCATCAGGATAAAGTTGATATCATACCAATTATACTATCAACTACAGGAGTCATACCACACAATATCCACCAGTACATCAATGCAATACAGCTACATCCAAACATATATATACAACTACAGATATCCGTAATTATTGATACATGTTCAATTACCCGAAAGTTCCTAAATGCAATATAACACATACCGTACAGTTAATAGGAAGTGACGCTTGATCAAGGTCCGCGTCACTTTCCATTCTCAACCAGACTTAACGTCTGAGAAAGTAAAGAAATAATAATAATAATAATAATAATAATAATAATAATAATAATAATATAATAATAATAATAATAATAATGCATTGAGAAATGTACTAAACAGCATGCGGTTACCAGACTGAATGTTGAAAGGCATAATTAGTGGGACCATGGTGATAACACAGACAAATAGTAACCAAGTTTGGACATTATTCGTGAAGCACGTTGCTAGTCCTACTGGTAACATAAGGCCCTAACGAAATGTAATGTACCTGAACGAGGCAAGAATAATAGTTGGTAAAAATCTATGGGACCGCTGGAGGAGGGTACAAAGAAAACAGGTTTCACATCTAGTAGATGAAGTGAAGTGGCAAGAGCTTCTTTCAAAGCTGACCAGTCTTCCATTTCTACAATTGTAGTGCGTAAGTACAAATGTTTTCTAGAGGACCCGCACCAATCGCTGTTGACGATTAAGATGCCAGATACCATACCACCTGGACTACATTTAGCAAATAAAAAACACATGCCTTGACCCAGGATCGAACCAGCGACATCCTGCATGCTAACCAAAAACTCTATAAACTGCACCAACTGCAGTGCACAACTAGAACGTGCTGTCAGAGGTAGTTACCATACATGTGGTTGCAGTGTTGCCAGATTGCCACTCTTTAATCTCCTTTTACTGCCGGATGTACTCGGCAGATGAAATTTTAAGACACACATTTTTTTATCGCTGGCATGTGAGGAGTCACGCTGCGAAGCCCGAGTGTGCGAATTTTGCTTCACCCTGTATATTACGTATCATTTACTTTCCAGTTCCTTGTAAGGTCCCACTCAAGGCACACACTTTCAGAAAAAACTTAACACTTAAATTTATATAAGATATTAAAATAGTTCTCTTTATCAAAAAAAAAAAAAAAATATTAAAATAAAAAATATTAAAATAAAAACATTTGAAATAAATAAAGTTAATTTTCTGTTGACAACTGAGCTCTTAAATGTGACCACACTTCTGGCTATTTGTTGTTAGCTAGGTTGGTTGCACCCATCACTGTCAGTTCAAACTTGTGTACAAGCTGTAAGTGCACAATACGCGGTTAGCTTGGTGATAGACAAGCTACTACAAATCACTGTAACTGAGACGAATTTTTTATTGTTTATGGCACACAGTTTTATGTATGGAAACATGATCACAAAATGATACATATTTCTGGTGCTCAAAATGAACCTAAACTCTCATTTCTTGCCACTATTATTAAAGTTTAAGACCAACTGTATTTTAAAGAAGTGAATAGATTAACTTGAGAAATACTGACAGTATTAAAAAATCCATCAAATATTTCCATCCTGGACTTAATAGTAATAAATTTACAGGTGCTGAATGCACACACATGTAAAACTCTTTTGCAAATTTATAGTTATGGCTGAATTGCTGCACAAATGGACACACGTCCTGCCCAATTTGTGGTTCCAAATTGTAGGTCCTACTTTAGCCTCTGTGCAGCCATATACATCAATGAACTAGACTTTTATAGTGATGGCCTGTTAGGCTCAAAGAATACACCAGTAAAGTTTTGCGAATTCTTTATGCAAAATATGTAAAGATTCAAACTTACAAGCAGATTAAAATCAGCTGTTTCAAAAAATCATACAAACAGCCCACTCACAAATAACAAACACTAGTCTCTATGATTGCATCCTCCTTTAAATAATTAACAGTGCATAAAAATAAGGGTTTACCCATTTTAAATGTGCCTCCTAAGATTAATTGCGTGTTCCTAAATTGCTCTAAATTCAAGCACAAATATAATGAAATATTTCTTAAAAGTATTACAGACAGGATGGGGTCACTATGAAAACATAAATAAGGAGAAAGGTATGAGGTAAAAACCAGTTATTGAAGAATTCTTTTCAGTTTATGAGATAACATTTAAACAAATCTCCCTCTCATTAACTTCTAGCCTGTGCAACTGGCTAAGGGCAATGGAGCTCTTACTTTCAATAACTCAATGTTCGATGCAGCTCTCATGGCGAACTTCTCCTCACACCAGTCAACATCAATTACAGCCCTTAGGCTTACAGTTTACTCCAAACTGTAATAGGAAGACCATATCTTCAAGTAACCAAAGTTTATTAACCAAAATTTGGTGTCAGCCAATGTTTCCTCAATGTGATCACCTATGTAACTAAAGTCTCATTGATTGTTTTTCAGTATGAACTTTTTACATGGGCTATGTATATCCCTATAATATCCATAGGTTGAAGCCTTCTGGTCATCATTCCACAATGGTCCCAATCCAGGCAGCTGTGAGATGTATTCACTTCTCTGCTACTGCAACCCTGGTCAAATGCCATTGCTTCTACAATGCTCAGGGATCTCTCAAACATCACCTAAACAAATTAAAAGCAGTTGCTATTCTAATATAAACTCACCTTACGGTTAATTAATAACTCTGAATGCAACCGCCTCTTGCCATACTCAATTATTTGAGTACATTACTCTGTCACCAGTGAGGTGGCATATATAGCATAATTTATATGTGAGAATATTATGAAAAGGATAGATTGCTACTCACTATTTAGTGGAGATGTTGAGTCACAGTTGTTTTGTTGTGCCCATCACGACTCTACATCTCTGCCATATGGTGAGTAGCAATCTATCCTTTCATAATATTGTCGTTAATCCATCATCAATTTTCCATAATTTATATGTGCAAATTTGAACCTTCACATTGTATAGTTGAGGTATTGAGTTGTCAGTAGACACATAAACGAGGTGGAGGCTGCTGCTTAGCTTTGGTATGGATCCTTGTATTGAGTTACCGTAATACAAATCTACATCTGCATGGATACACTGAAAATCACACTTAAGTGACTGTCAGAGGGTTCATCAATCATCATCAATCATTTCCACAAAAATCCTCTAGTATTTCAATCTTGAACACAGAGCAGAAAAAATGAACACCTACATCTTTCCGTGAGAGCTCTGAGTTTCATCATTTTATTATGATGATTGTTTCCCCCTATGTAGGTTGGCGCCAATAAAATATTTTTACATTTGGAGGAGAAAGTTGGTGACTGAAATTTTATGAGAGGATTCTGCTGCAACAAATTAAGTCCATCCCAAATCCTGTATAAAGTCAGTGACAGTCTCTCCCCTACTTCTCAATAATACAAAATGTGCTGCTCTTCTTTGAACTTTCTCGATGTACGCCATTAATCATATCTGGTAAGGCTCCCACACCATGCAGCAGCATTCCAAAAGAGGACAGAAAAGTGTACTGTAGGCAGTCTCTCTAGTAGATCTGTTCCACCTTCTAAGTCTTCTGCCAATAAAACACAGTCTTTGGTTCGCCTTCCCGACAACATTTTCTGTGTGTTCTTTCCAGTTTAAGTTGTTCATAATTTCAATTACTAGGTATTTAGTTCACTTTCCAGCCTTTAGATTCAGCTGATTTATCATATAACCTAAGTTTAAGAGATTCCTCTTAGCACTCATGCGGATGACCTCACACTTTTCATTATGTGTCAATTGCCATTTTTTGCACCATACAGCTAACTTTTCTAAATTATTTTGCAATTTGTTTTGATCTTTTGATGACTTTACTAGATGATAAACAACAGCATCATCTGCAGACAGTCTAAGACAGTTGCTCAGATTCTCTCCTAAATCATTTATATAGATAAGGAACCACAGAGGGCCTATAACACTACATTGGGGAACATCAGAAATCACTTTTGTTTTACTTGATGACTTTTGATCAGTTACTATGAAATGTGACCTTTCTGACAGGAAATCACAAATCCAGTCACACAATTGAGATGATATTCCATAAGCATGCAATCTGACTACAAGCCGCCTCTGGAATTCTAAAAGTAAAGAATCAGTGTGAAATCCCTTGTTAATAGCACTCAAAACTCCATTTGAGTAAAGAGCTAGTTGTCTTTCACAAGAACAATCAGTGCTGGCTGTGTGTCAACAGACCATTTTCTTCAAGAAAATTCATAATGTTTGAACACAATATATGTTCCAAAATCCCGCTGCATATGGAGATTAATGATATGCGCCTGTAATTTAACGTATTACTCCTACTGTCTTTCTTGAATATCGGTGTGACATGTGCAACTTTTCAGTCTTTCATATGGATATTTCATTGAGTAAGCAGTTGTATATGATTGTTAAGTAGGGAGCTATTACATCAGTGTACTCTGAAAGGAACCTAATTGGCATACAGTATGGACTGGAAGGTAATGGTGTGGAGGAGCAGGAACTGAATGGTCATGCTCTACGTCTCTCATTACTACTTTAAAGATTGGAACCTTAAAACTTTTAGAAGGCAACAGTTGTGTCAAAACTTCCTGTTACTCTGTGCCATTTTTTTCTAATGACAAATAATTTATATACACATCAGCTTTTCTCCCCATTTACTTAGCACTCTGGCTGCTTTTGTAATCTCAAACAATTACACAAGAACTCCCACCCCAACATAATACAAAGAGCTCCTATTACAACCTTATATTCCCCTGGCAAAGTTTTTTTTTCCCCAGCTTTATCCAGGGTTTTGGAAAAAAAGTGAGAAAAAAAGAAAACTCCTTCAGTTCAGGAAAAATGTAAATCCCTCAAGGTAGTGGGAAACACAATGTTAATGACTTGCCCCTGAATCATGCAACACTATTATTATGGCACTCATTCAACAGCCAAATATTCTCACTTATAAGGTAACATCTTAATAGTATGTATACACACAGTCAAAAAACAGAAAGTTCAGAGTAGAATGATAACAATATTTTGAAAATGACAGATTGCTGCTCACTATATAGGGATGTTGAGTTGCAGAGAGGTGCAGCAAGAAGGCTGCTATATATTTAAGGTTTGGCCAAATGGTCGTCTTCTGAAATGTAGAATACACACATTCACACAAGCACAACTCACACACACTTGACCACTGTCTCCACCTGCTGTGGCCAAACTGTGGACTTCATCTTTGCCTGACAGGAGCAGCAATCCGGCACAAGTAGTGGAGGTAAGTAGGAGGCATGGAGTGGGGATGGGAAGGAATGCAGGGTAGGCGTGGGAGAAGGTATGTGATTCTTTGACAGGGTTTCGGCTACCTCTCATCATGCCTTGAAATGAGGAATATCCAACTCGCCTACTCACTATCCTTCCCAACTCTCCCACAGTGGTATTCCACAGCTCAACGAACCTATGCAACATCCTTGTCCACTCCTACTCCACCCCAGCTCTTAAGACCTTGTCTCATGGCTCATATCCCTGCAATAGACCTAGATGCAATCCCTATCCCATACATCCTCCCACCATCACCTACTTCAGTCTGGTCATAGTCGTCTTCTATCCCATGAAAGGCACATCTATCTCTGAAAGCAGCGAGTTGATCTGCAAACTAAACTGCAACCACTGTGCTGCTTCCTATGTGGGTATGACAACTAACAAGCTTTCCACATGAATGTCCACTAAAAACTATGGCAAAGAAACAACTGGTCCACGTAGCTGCCAACCAAGCAGCCCAACACAATGTGCTTTACTTCAGTGACAGCTTCACAGACTGCACCATCTCAATCCTTGTAAACAACACCAGCTTTCCTGTACTGCACAGGTGGGAACTCTCTCTGCAGTATGTCCTACATTTACGTAACCCCCTGCCCTCAACCTTCAATACTCCCTGTCTTCCTCCAACCTATCTCCTTCCCCCTGCTCAAACTCCAATACTACGCAGCATTCTATTTCTCCAACACAGCCACTAGTCTTTTTCCACTTCTCTCCTTTTCTGCTCCTCCCCCTTCCTGCCCCCCCTCCCCCTTCTGCCAAAACCTCCTGACTGCACCTAGCAGTACTACCCTTTCCCTACCACATCTCTGCATGCTCCCACACCTTCCCCCACCCCTACCTTGTTATCCCTCCCATCCTTATGCTTCCTCCTTATCCCCCATCACCCACAGCAGATAGTAGTAGGTGTAGTTATAGTCTGCAGTATGGCCACAGTGTCTGGAGACAGTGGTCATTTGTGTGTTAGTTGTGATTTTGTGAATGTGTGTGTTTTCTATTTCAGAAGGAGACTTTTTGGCCAAGAGCTTAAATGTGCGGCAGTCTTCTTTTTGTGCCTGTCTGTGACTCAGTGTCTCCCCTATAGGGCCAAGGGATCAACATAATACCTTAAAGTCCGGATGCCTTCATCAGAAAATAGTGGCTACATTTTTCTACATTCAGAGCAAGCTGACATTCATCACACAAACTAGAAATTTTGTCCAAATCATCTTTTATTGCTCTACACCCACTCAGTGATGATACCTTCCCACACAACACAGCAAAATCAGCAAATAGCCACAGACTGCTGCTCACCCTGTGTGTCAGGTCATTTATGAAAGTTGCCTGTAAAGTACGGTCTCCAATGAGCTCCCGTCAAGATGGAGCAAGCTAGCTTAAATTTGACAACAGCATCGTGTTCCTTGCTTTCCAAACCACTATTCTTGCAGTCCTCATCTCTCTGCGACACTCATTCTTGGTGTAGCAGCTGTTAACGATGGAAGGGAAAATCGATGCTCCCACCAAGTGTGAATTGCATTCTGTGATTCGATTTCTGTGGTGGAATTGATCAAGCACTATTGAAGTCTATTGCCAGTTGACCAATGTGTATGGAGAAAAGTGTATGGATGCAAACAATGTACGTAAGTGGTGTAAGGAGTTTGCAGGCAGCCATACAAATATGCATGATGAGGCCGGCCACAGGTGTCCATTAATTTCGGATGAGACAGTGATGAAAGTCAAAGAAGTTTTGCTTGTTGATTGGCATGTGACGGTACATGAGAGATTTCCGAACTGATGGGAGACATATCTAACATTACAGTGGCCAAGATTTTGATGGACATTTTGAATTATCGCAAGGTGTGTGCCAAGTGGGTCCCGTGGATGTTCAGTGATGAACACAAAAAAAGAAGCGCATTGAAAGTGCCCACAAGTTTCTGTACTGTTACTGGGAACAGGGTGAGGAATTTATGGATTCAACTGTACCCGGGAACAAGACTTGGGTCCACTACTTCATGCCAGAGACTAAGGAACAATAAAACAAATGGCAGCATTTTAGTTCTCCAAATGTCAAGAAGTTCTAGCAAATGCTGTCAGTGGGGAAGGTGATGGCATCAGTATTCTGGGATAGGAAAGGTGTTCTGCTGGTCAACTAACTGGAAAGAGGTACAACAGTTAATGTGACAAGGTACTGCGAGACACTAACAAACCTACACTGGGCTATACAGAACAAAATTGGCTGACAAAGTTTGTTTGCTCCATGGCAATACCTGCACTTACTCTGCCAGAAAGACAACAGATCTCATCACCAAATTTGGGTGGGAAATCATTGACAATCCTCCATACAGCCCTGATTTGGCTCCCAGTGACTACTATTTCTACCCCAACTTGAAACAACACTGGGGGAAGCGGGGGAGGGGGGGGGGATGAAATTCTCAAGTGATGAAGAGCTGAAGACAGCTGTCCATTTCTTCCTACACAAGTCAGCAGGAGAGTGGTACAATTCGGGTATGAAAAAGCTTCCAAAGTGTCTCCAAAAATGCATCAATCATGACAGGGACTACACTGAAAAATAGCTACACGTCAAAGCATTCCGAATCTGTAATTGGTTTTGCAATAAAAAGATGTTTACTGTGTGAAAAAGCATTAGAGATCTTAATTTATGGGCAACCCTCGTACATATAGAGAGAATAAGAGTGGTGCTATCACATTTCTCTGGGACACCCCTGATGATACTCTTACCTCTCATCAACTCTTGCCATTGACGACGATATACTGGGCTCTATTACTTAAGAAGTTTTTGAGCCACTCGCATATCCGGCAAGCTATTTTGTATGCATGTCAAAAGCTTTTTGGAAATCTAGGAATATGAAATCTGCCTGTTGCCCTCCATCCATGATTCACTGTATATCATTGTGAGGAAAGGGCAAGCTGAGTTTCACATACGTGATAGTTCTTTAATCTTTGTTGATTTATGAACAGAAGCTCTTTCATCTCAAGAAAATCTGTTATATTCTGACTGAGAATGTGTTCAAGAATTCTGCAGCAAACTGATGTTAAGGGCATTGGTTTGTAATTCTGTGGGTCCTTTCTTTTATCATCCTTCTTATATACTGGAGCCAAGTACACTTTTTCCCATCACTTGGGACTCTGCACTGGATAAGAGATTTGTGATAAATGTAAGCTAAATAAGGGACCAGTGTCATAGAGTGCTTTCTGTAAAACTGAATTGGGTTTCCATGTGAACCTGGCGACTTCTTTGTTTTCAGCTCTTTCAATCACTTTTCTATGCTAGGGGTGCCTATAACTGTGTGTTCCATACATGAGTCTACACGACTGTCAAATGATGATGTGTTTTGTTTGTTTGACCCTCCTGTGTGAGTATGTTCTAAAATGCAAAATTAAATCTCTGGGTTTCCTTTTGCTGTCATATGCTGCCACATCAGACTGGTCAGCATATGATTGGATGGAAGTCTTTTACGTAAGACCAGAACTTTCACAGGTTCTCAGGTAAGATCATTGGCTGAGGTACGATGGTGGTAGTTGTCGTAATCTTTGTGCTTTAAAATTTTTACAGATGAACAAATTTCTACTAACTATTGCCTGCTATCATTTGCGAGTTCTTTTTTTAACTGAGTGTGCAACAATCTCTGCTTCCCCAGCAGTTTCAAAATTTCGGTATTAAACTATGGTGGGACTTTACCAGCCTTAAGCCACGTAGCTATACATACTTTACCAAATAGTCCTCTGTGTCCATCATAAGAGAACTACATGCTGTACATTCATTTTCTAAGTGGGATTCTAACTACTCCTTATCTGCTCTTTCTAGCAAAAATACTCTCCTAGCCTTCTTGATGGATTTCTAAATGTAAGTGATCATTGTCACTATGCTGACATCAAGATCACTAATCTGTGTCTCTATGATGATACAAGACATGATCATTCCTATTTGAAGCTATAAAGTCTAAAATATTTCCATTGCATGTGGGCTGATGAACTAGTTGTTCAAGACATTTTTAGAAAATGTGTACACAATTGCTTCACAAGACTGCATGTCTGTACCACCAGCAATGACTCCATAGTTGCCCCAATCTATACTCAGTAGCATAAATTCACCTGTAACTAATATTGCACAATATGGGTATTTCTGCAATACTAAGCTTAGATTTTCTTTGGATGATCTAAAAGTATCATGGCGATATCGGGCAACCATTAAAAACATCTCCCAATTAACTTTAGTGCACCTAGACCTGTAACAGGCATTCAGATAATTTCACAGTCAGCCTCAGTTTCAGCCTCAATAGACACAATATTTTTGTCAACTTCAGTGAACACTATCCATCCTATGGCACCTAATCTCTCTTTTCTAGGTAATTTCCATGCCTTGATAAATATTTCAAAGCTTTCTAATTTGGATTTCAGATATGTCTCAGTTCCTGAGAATAATTTCTGTATGACAACTTCCCTGGACAGCAGCAATTCAAGAACTTTGTTATGAGTTGACATCTGGTCCTAGCACAACTCACTGCATTGGAGGAGTGAGCCCAGCATTGCTCTGCACCTGTGCACATCTTTCTTTGTCCTTTTTTTGCTGCATTAGTTTCCTTAGATACAATCCTTTATGACCTATCATTGCTACATTCCTAACTGTTTTTTCATTGCAAAATTCACTTTTAATGTTAATAAACTCACTTATATGTGCAATTTTTTTTATCAAAATTTCAATGTTTGGGCTATTACCACTGCATAATGAGGTGTACAATCTGTCTTTTTGTTCTTTATTCTGATTTTGTCACATCATAAAATGTATTGCATATTTTCTTCTTTTTACACATTTTGTTTCAGAGACAATCATGAATCTTTTGTCTCCTTCTTCTTCTTCATGTTGTTCTTGTTTTACTTTTTTTTTTCATCACCCTGCATTCTCTCTGTCTATGTTCTCATTGCAGCATTTTGCTCCACTTATTAACATTAGCTTTATTTCAGTCGGTTTTTCCGCTGACCAATATTCTTCCAGATATGCGACCTCAAAATCTGTGTAACTTTGTAATGTCATTCCTACACACATACGCCAGCTGACTGCACCTCTTGTTAGTTCCTTGATTCACAACTGATCTTTTCCATCCAACCAGTTGGCCAGCTTCACTTGAAGTTTACCAAAAATTGCAAAAGAATAGAGCAAGTCTTTCAGAGAAGGTTTGTTGATTCACCTTAACTGAGACTGACACCTTCCAAGTATGGTTCTACTATGTACACTAGATGTCTTTGCCTGTAATTCCTTTTTAATCCATCCTTGTATGGCTCCTTTAATCTTGTTGCTGTTTGTGGTTATTTCATTCCTCACATTTTCCAATTGTTTCCAAAGCCCATCACATTTCTTGTGTGTTTTAGCTTCTGCCTTCTCAATTTTGGTTACATTACTATGCACTTATTGTGTATCATGTTCTAATTTTGAGTATTCTTTCTTCGATAAATTTCTACTTACTCAGATTTCTCTCCCACAGCTGTGACTGTTTGATTAGATTTTGTAGTCCTTCTTCCAATTCAGATATTCTCCCCTGAATGCTTGTTCCTAATTCCTCACATTTGGCTGTACTTTCTTCTGGCTTACAAAGTATTGACTCAAGAATTTCTTTAAGTTGTTAATTCTTCTTTAGCTGTTGTGTCCCCCATTCTTTCTTCTATTTTATACAGTGTGCCTCTCATTATTCTTTCTCTTGCATTATTAAAGTCAATTGTATGTGCCAATTTGATTTTGTAGCTCCAATTCAGCACTAGACTTTCCTTCCATTGTTGAACTTTTGTGACCATGTACAAGGTATACTAGTGCAGGGTGTATACGTGGACAAGGAAAAAAACTTCCCAGTTAAAAAATACACTTTTTCCATGTTAAGTGACATTACACTCTTATGCGGCACTGTAAAACTCATCAATCCTTTGAATGTTTATGGATTTATATACCGGATTAGAATTTCCCGGCACTTTAGAAAACGAAACTCAGGAGGAAAAACACGTTTTGAAAGACCTTCGATGTGCAGCAACATGTACGCTGCATATTTCTGCATTACGAAGGTATGAATTCGAATTCTACCAAACACTGCATGTCACTTTCCGAAGCATTGAAATGTGAAGCGTTTTTGTAAGCCAGTCATACAGGCGTCTAAAGCTAGCGAAATGAGGGATGCTCAACTACCGGACCTACCGATAGATGGCTCTAGCGCGTGCCGGCCAAAGATCATATCATTGTTTGTCCGCCATATCTGAATTTGGCGAAAAACGAAGTGTCAAAACACGGATGAAAATATTTTTCGTTCTGCGCCCTGATAAGTCTTTTATATTGGATGTTCTAGATATCTACACATCAACATAATGAAGTGTATCTAATCTAGTGAGAAAAAACAGTGACAGTTCTGCTATGAAATTCGAGTGTGTTTTGGAAGTTTGACAAGCTGACCTATAAATTGTTTACTATTAATTTTATGAGTGCTTTACTTATTTGCCCGTTTTAAAATACTATTTAAGATTCAATGGAGCTCAGCAAATTACCTTGGTTGCCAAAGCTTTTAACTACAGGTATAATTCGGAAAATCAAGTGTGGAAAACAGTGAAGACGTGTCTTGAAAAAAAGTTGACATCGTTTGCTTAGGCTTATCTTTACTGACAACAGAAATTACAACTGAATTATTAAAGTATTACTTAGTTATAAACGGAAAAACTGTTATTTTTCTTTATCTGAAGTGATGCATTACCGATCTGCATATATGCTGACACTGTAATTGCAACATTCACTTACGAATTTGGCTCTCTCTTTGATCAGAAATTGAAATGCCATGATTTTATTAACGCCTGTATATGATACGGTGTATTTTAACTGAGTGATAAGGTAGAAGCACCAGTTTTTGACAGTGCTTCAGTCTTTGATACGAGACAAGAAATACATTTAAATGAGACAAACACAAAGGCCAACGTTAAGGCTCCTCTTAAATGCATAACTTGTATCATTTGGAAGTTAAATGTGGTAATAATATTATATTGGACTGATCCATGATGATGTAGGAAGTGAAGGAACTTGTTGAAAATAACATTGATCACAGCTGTTAATTTTAAGGTTGGGGTGTCTTAAAACTGTAATTTTCCAGTCTGACACCCAAATAATGACTGGTACCATGGTTTTATTTTAAAATTGAATTCAAAACATGTCAGTGAGCAAAATTAATTGCACTATGAATTACAACCATGGAATTTTATTTGTGTGAATCTTGGCTCCAGTCTTTGACATGGTGTCAATCACTGGAATGACTGGTTGTCATGATATGGCCCAAGCAAAAAACAAACCTGAAAGCGAAAGCTGTAGAAGCTGGCCACACAGGCACCCCAATGGCTGCTACAATCTGTGTTAGACAAGAGTGACATTATATTGCAAATTTAGTGTAAAAAGTTCCATATTGTCTGAATTTGTCCTATACTGACAGGACATTCTAGTCCAGTCGATTTTCTTATCTGCAAAAGTACACTAGCCAATACCAGTGGTACAAAGGTAGTGCCAAATTACAAACTATCCAGTAACAACAGAAGTATTGCTGGACAATGTACAGTAAATAATATGTAATAACCTGAGGCATTCAGAATTGGTTTGAAAAAACAGAACAGCATTTGGAAAGAGAGTAACATTTTAAAAATAACAAATGACACAAGTAGAGTTTTCAGTTCTTATGAAAGCTCGCTTACTTTTTCTTTTTTTTCTTCTTCCTCTCACTTCTCCATTCTTAAGGGAAAAATGTGATAAAATAAAAGTGCAAGAAAGTTGTGTACAACGTTGGAAATGATGAAAAAGAAAATCTCACTATGCTTTTAACAGCATATGCTACTGTAAAGCTTGCTCCCCCTAAGAACATGACTTTCTCCCATCTCTCTCTCTCCCTCCTCCATGTGAAGAGTATTCCTGTAATAATAGCTAATAGCATACCAAGAACATGAGGGTGTCACAGTGGGGATTTGTTTTCTGGTACAGACGTCTGATACAACTATTCCACAGCAAAACTTACTTTCAACAGGTGTGGTAGCAGTGCATTCCCATAGGATAACAGAATATTATGTCCTCCAGGAATCACATTGGGTACACCACTTACAGCATAAACTGTACAGCAACTACAATGTTTTGTGAGCAAGTAATGCCAGTCAGTATCTTTAATTTTAACATAAGTCTTGACTCCCATAATTACCTGCTTATACATGTGCTTGTACTACAGGTTATTGGTAAAGCAAATACTTATTGAATAGGTCTTCACACTTTTAATACTTAGCAGAAATTCTGAAAAAAGTAAATTCTTTTATTACTGTATCACCTCTATGGTGAATTAAGAGGTACTGACTGGTTTCGCTGAACATTTAATAGAAGCCTTCTTTTTACCTGCTATTGATAAAGAGCCATTCCAAATTCGGTACATTACAATCTCTCGCATTTTTCATGAGGTTTGTTATTCTGTACACTAATATTTCTTGTTCTAAATGGTAAATAATGCATTCAGACATTGTCGGTATTAAAGGTAATTCATGAAATAAATTATATTTAAACCAGAAAATTAAAGGTTCCACATGACACATGAAAAGTACGTTGTTACACACATGTATGTACAGATTCCAAAATGTCTGTGAATTTGAGTTACAAACTTTTTTAAATAGAAATATGAAGATCACAATACTTTGGGTCTGCAATAACTCAAATGAAAAATACTTTAGTTCCCTATGGGAAGCTTTGTTCTTTACGTGACTCATGCAACTGCTTTCACTCTTAATGGAAAACTAAATGGTTTATGTTAAAGTTAACTTGCAAAAAGTGTAACCATTGTTACATAATTTCTGTGAAGTAAGATTCCTTAATGTTAATTCCTTCCTTTGTCATTGTAACTTGATAATTTCAGTTCCATATGGGACATATGACCTAAAAAAAATGAAATGCTTTTATTACTATGACCAAACAAAATCTTTTTAACATGTAGTACACAGTTCAAATTAGCAAAAAGTGTAACTGTATAATTAAGGTAAATGTTGACGAAAATTAGGAATGTAGCACGAATACTGAAATTTCCTAATCCGCAACTTGTGGTCGTGTGGTAGCGTTCTTGCTTCCCGCACCCGGGTTCGGTTCCCAGCGAGGTCAGGGATTTTCTCTGCCTCGTGATGACTGGGTGGTGTGTGATGTCCTTAGGTTAGTTAGGCTTAAGTAGTTGTAAGTTCTAGGGGACTAATGACCATAGATGTTAAGTCCCATAATGCTCAGAGCCATTTGAACCATTTTTTGAAATTTCCTAGATTTCCAAGTGTAACTGTAATCACTGTATTCAGTACTTTGTAGTGCTAGAAAGATAATTCTATATGATTATTTGCATTCTCTTCCCCTCCCCCCTCCCTCAACACAGGAAAATATAATAGAAAGACCTGCTAGCAAAATTAAGAAAATTAGGTTTTGCCTGAATCAGGCCCCCTTATTCTAGAATGGTTCTAAAGTAATAAGAATGCTTACGATCAATTGGAACATTGTGTTCATTCTAAAAAGTATTAAAACAAGAATTGAGAGAGTAACAATTTTATTGCTCTTATGTTGCAGAGTATCCACAAACATTACTGTTTGAAACATAGGGTCACTGCATACTCCATTAGATCACACCCATTCTGTGATTAAACTGTTTTCTTAAAGTGAAAAATTCCAGTTAACATAGTTATTGAGGGAAATATTTTCTGACACTGAAAGCTATCTGTCAAATAAGTCTCAGAACTTTTTTTCATAAATTTCACACAAATCACCTGTTTTTAATGCAAGTGCTTATTTTGTAACACCTAACATCTTAAAATAAGCTTATATAATAAATAATTATAATTTTGTTACAATATCTACACAGGATGTAAAGAGTTAATTTTACTTCAATGTGATTCATCGTTTGAAGTTCATCATTATACAACAACAAATCTATGGAGAAAATAGTTTTAAAAAATCTGTCAAAATGTCACACCCATCTGCATGAAATGTCCCAATACATAATCTTTTCCAATTTGAGCACTATACATGGTTAAACAATATGAGTTTATTTAACTTCTGCCTTATACTTGATTTGTTGTTTAAAATTTTCTCAGCGGGCTTTTTTTTCCATATGTTTTTAAACATGTGCAGGAGTACAGGGATGCAATCTTACAAACAAGTTGAGTCTGATGTAAATCCTCAATCCCAATTTCATAATGGTAATCATGACCAAGAGCAGGAGCAGGAAATGGGTAATCTACAAATTTAATTTTAACACAATGCAAAATCTTGGCCTGTATATATTTCTGTCGCATATCCCCAGCAATCACAAAGATCTGAAACAGTTTCTGAGTATTCTACAACAGAGTACACGCAGTCACTTGTTTTAAACAGTTTTCCCCAGTTAACAAAATTTACAAATGCATTTTTATTGGCCATATTGGGAAAAGCATAGAGATAAATACATTCTAATGCAGATTTAACATTTTTTGAATGGAGCAGCAATGGAACACCAATGATTTTTAAGCTTTTGATATAATTTTCAGTGTCTGAAAATACCAAGCCAATAAGATTTGTTGTCAAGTCTCAGGGGGCTCTTATACCCTTTACCTAATGGATTTCTGGAGTTCAGAATATCAAAAATCCTATCAATATAATACAAAAATTCTACTGTTGCTTCACTTCCTTTAAAATTCGGATCACCAACCCTCCTCAAAAACTCTATACTATCTGCCACGCTAGAACTCAAAAAAGTCTGTGCAGCTAATGAAACATTCATTTTTCTATTTACACTACTTATATGTTGTCCTGATAGTTTGTTGGCAAATGTCATACCTTCTTCTTGTTGTACCTTGTTCAGTTGCTCAATGAAATGCCGTCTAATAATGCCAGTTGGAGACTCAATAGCAGATACTTCTGCTAGAGCATTTCTGGCAAACTTAATCATATGACATGTCCAAGATACACTAAACATTGTATTTTTCCACAGGATGAGGAAAGTAGCTTTTAAAATCACCCTTGGAAAAATTTAAAGTACAGTCAAGTGAACGTAAAGTGCTTATATTTACCTTACAGCCATTACATGTAACACAACAAACCCTAATGCCAGAACTATGCAGCCTCTCTAAAGCAGATTTTATCACTGTGGCCTGATTATTTGCCTGTACACCGTTGATAAATAAATATGCAATCAGGCATTTAAATTTGCCTTTAATAGAGACAAGCGTGAAAACCAGAACCTCAGATGGCTCTATTACTTCTTTTACTGAGCCACTTCCCCACCAAAGTCTAAAAAACCTGTGTACTGCTTAGTTCCTTGGTCCCAAACTACTTGCTTCCTAATTGCCATACTGTCTACAATTAGACATGAATCGCTGAACTGGTCCCTTACAATGTACTTGAAAACATCTTTTAAGAAGCCAGGTTCACAGTCTACACTTGCCACCCATTTTGAAATCAATGATGTACGGGGCAGAGGCATTAATTTTTTCAGGTATTCATATGCTGCTGGTGAATAAAAGTACACAGTCATCGTAAACATTTTCACATTTGTTGTGTATCTATTACCCTTTGATGAGACAGAGTTGTTCACTAAATTGCACACTAATTCCACTTGTGTTCCTTTCTGATGATTGAGGAAGTTATGTAACTTCTCAGGAAGATGCCCCTTCTCCTTCAATGAACTTATGATGTCATCCACGGAAAACACTTTCTTCTTCGAAGTTTTTCACGGACACACTTCAGTTTACGTTTTATTTTGTGCACAATGTCTGAGGAAAAAAAAAATGCAAGTTTCGGCGCCTTGTCTTCCATTTATACTTTCGACTGTATACCACAATCAATTACTGAAGAACCAACTGCACTCTAAATAAGGAAATAATTTCGTTATATACGATTGAAATAACTCAAGGCTTGATGAAAAAATATTATAAGAAAACGTTGGGGGTGTGAAAACATCCTTATGCTAACGTTTTCGACACAATTCGCAGCTTCAGCATTGGATAAGTGGGACATGCTTTCCAGGGAAGAATTCTTCTCATTGACAACATTCTCCACGCAATCAGTAGCGTCTGCAATGGGCAAATCGAGCACGGATTCCATGACAGAACGCTAAAAACAAAAATATGGACCTGTATTACAACAGTGCTTAGACCTATGTAGCGTACGAAATAAATTCACAAAAGTAAAAAGCGCACACACAGCAAGGAAAGTAATTTGCTACCTCAAATGTAGAATCATTGTTGTCACTCAAAATCCTAACAACATGTCGTCGTGGCTGTTTATTTGGTGCATCAAATGTGTCTGAAACTGATGGCACTGCTTGGGGTTTGAAACGTTTCTTCCACGTTCCAGGGCTCACTACGTAATCATCTCGTCGGAAACGGTTTCCGCAAAAAGAACTGCAAGACGTAGGATTAAAATCTTTCCGCTTCACGGAAGTAATCCACGTCTTTAGTAGCTCTGGGTGCTTTAGAGGAAACCTGTTCAAAAACATCGAATTAGCAAACGCACTGAGGTCTGTATTTTTATCGTATTATATCGGTAGTCGTATTACCTGTGAAATGGTAAGTCACTCTCCTTACTCCATCGCTTCGTACTACTGAAAGCGGAACAAGAAATCACCTTTTCGATAATCCGTAATTCCTTGTACACCGTACAGACCGAGAGAAACTTCTTGCCAAATTCGAATATGGCGGGCAATACAGACGACAGTAATCAGCTGGTAGAGCCATCTATCGGTAGGTCCGGTAGTTGAGCATCCCTCATTTCGCTAGCTTTAGACGCCTGTGCCAGTCATAGCTCATGTCACGTGATCTCGCCAGCTGATGACAGCACAGGACACGTGATGTAGTCAGCCAATAGCAAGATCACTGTTACGTAGCGCGCTTGTTACACTTCAAGATACATAACACAAATGTGCCAGTAAAATTTTTAATAACGACGTAAATGTCTGATCTTCTGGACTCAAAATTCTTCTAAATGGTCGTCCTCAAAGAGTTGATTTTTAAATGAGAATCAAACGCTTTGTGATTTAAGAAATTCATCATACATTCTCGCACATACATCATCTTACGTAAAAGGAAATCTGCTTTCAATGTAACGCTTTTCAAACCACCATTCACAATTTCCCGCGACCTGTTAGAAATACGTTCGTTTCAGCAGTTGCAAGAGAGCGCCAGACAACAAGCGTCACCGTGCTTGGGCAGCTATGACGACGCAGGAAGCCCATATGTTCGTACGAATTTCGTTGGAATTTCGTGAACCATACTAAAACGCATAATTCGGCTTAAAATGCACATTCGTATGTAAATTTTCTTGGAGTACCAGTACTGTATTACATCAGGTTTGGTCCTTTATTATGGCATATTGCCATACGTGCACTTGAAATGCAGCGAACAGTTGAAACTAGCCAATAGTGTGAAATTAAACACTTCATTTCAATTAAATTGACTGCCTCAACAGAAAAGATTAATAAAAGCCAAATCTCTTTAGCAAACCGGCAAAAATAACTTCCTTGTTCTGTAAGGTGATTAATGTTTGACTGTCAGAAAGGTGGAAATAAAATCTAAAACTAATAACATATTTTAGCCTTCCGTAATTACGCGAACGTATTTTAATTCATTTTATAGCCACAAAAATCCGTTTTGTTATCATTTAACGTGATAGCAATAAACAAAGAGGAAACAACAAAAATCACTAAACGTAAAAACACGTCACGTGGAGACGACCCACCTCCCCCACCACATCTGAGACTGCTCCGTGCATCAGCCCCAGATTTACTAATTTTCGAACTGCGGCAATATTAAGTAGTGGCACCCAGCCACACTTCTGTAACCAGAAGCGGGAGAAGGTACTACTCATACGCGACTTAACTGCGCATGCGCAAGAGCCCTCCCGCGACTGTTCAAACGAATCTAATTTAAAAAGTTGTCACGCCACGCTCATCCGAGGCAATTTGTTGTTACAAAGCATTGCATGGTATTCCTAAAGCCTTTGACACACTTTGCTGTTTGCAGACGCTTGTATGAGCACTGTTTTGTTGTATACGGCGTATTTCCTTTGCCACTTCAGTTTTATTTTCATTTCTTTTTTTTCCTCTCGTTCATGTTTTGTTGCTGCAGTATTATTCTGCAGTAGCGAGATACAGTAATATCCTTTGTTAGCGTATTGGTTCTTACCAGTCAAAATCACAAGAATTTAATTGAAAACTAAAACAATGAAAAATTCCCGGAATTCTAAACAATTCCTGGGTTTTTCCCGGTTTTTTCCCGGATGAAAAAATTCCCGTGTTTTTCCCGGATCTCCCGGTTCGTATACGCCCTGTAGTGTATGTAAGATTCTCCTCCACTCTGGTGTCACTACCATTCAAAAAAACCCTGAATCTTTAGCTTAATTCCCTTATACTATTTTGTTATTATATTGCTTCTTATTTATTCCATGAAACATTTCTCATGTTTCAGTCAAGATGATAATTTGGAACAAAAGTTTTAACAATCATCACTCAACTTGAAGAAAGAAGTAAGATGCAGTTACAACACATTTAGGTCTAAATCTTCATACACTATTAACACCCATAACTACAAATGTTATCTATCAAAATTCTACTGCAACTATGCTAGGCAAAACTATGGTATTGCTACTAGTGACACTTTTTGTTGTCTGAAACTACTGTGGCCAAACAGCATACTGTGCTCTGCATTGCTGAAAACTGCTCCATGATGTTCTTGCAATGGCCGCAATGGTTCTGAATGTAAATTTATTCCTTTTCTCATTTCACAGTTTGTTAAACACTTCAGTCCAATGCCGTTGTTCACTATGCTAATTCTTGCTTGTCATTCAACAATGTTTACTGTATGATCTATTGTTGGCTCCTCTGATGGAATGTAATGATAGTCTCTTGACAACCAGTTTTAATTTTAATACTACAATTTCAGGTTGTTTTTCCCTGCATTCTTCTTCATCAGAGGCAAACTCATTACTACTTTAATAATCAGAATAATAAGATTTTTAGAACAAAACAGTTATATCAAAACTTATTATTTCAGCAAAACAGTTTTTTTTTATTACAAATGATTAATAGCAACATTACCTCCACTTTGGCAGCTGTCACGCGTTCCATGTCAAATGGGCTCTTCCTCATAGCCTCACAATCTGTGGATGTTGCATCTGCAGTGGAAAGCAGGAGTCATCAAAATATACCGAAAAGCTTATCAGAGCCTTTATTGGTAGACAATGTTTTATCCAGTTCATCCATAAAAAGATCTCACATGCCATATCCTCCTCTTGACACCAGTAAACCTGTTAACCAGCCACCGACCAGCACTCTTCTATCACCCAGTATCTCCCTGGTCTTGAAAATATCACACACGTTCTTCACCAGGACTTCAAATACCTCATGTCGTGCCCTGAGATAAGGGATATTCTACCCAAAATCCTACCCGCTTCACCCAAAGTAGTGTTTCATCCAGCACCTGACCCACAGAATATCCTTGCCCATGCCTATTGCAATCCTGGACACAGTGGATTATTCCCTTGTGGTCAACCCAGGCACAAAACCTGTCTCAAATACCCACCCATCACCACTGACACAGTCCAGTTACAGGCATTTCCTATCCAGTAAAATGCAGGCCATGTGTGAAAGCAGCCATGTTATATATCATCTATGCTGCAATTGCTGTATAGCATTCTGTGTGGGCATGAAAAGTAAGCCATTTGGATACTATCCTCCAGCACTAGTTTCTATGAATTATGCATGTCAGAATTCTCTCTCTCCAGCATATCCTGCATTCTATGTGCCTTACTCTGTCCCGCTATATCCCGCTAACCCCTCCCCACCTCCACCTACCTTGACAACTGCTCTCAGTAATCAGCAGTGTGTACTTGGATGTCTGTGTGTGAGGATGTGTGTAATGTTTGGTAGAAAAAGAGCAAGTGTTCTAAAGCTAGTGTGAATACTATTTTTTGTTACATGTTTCTACACATCAAACAACAGATCGCTAAAGGTGAGAGGTTGTCTTTCCCTTATTTTATGTATTATTCCATCGAGGGATTTGCATTATTGTTATCCATTACCAATTCACACTCTATTCTTTAACATGTCATACTTTCTTCTTTCAGTGCCTGCCTTCAAAATGCACACCAGTCATTCTTAGGTTGCACAATTTGAATACCCTATTATAATGGCCCAACCATGCTAATAAGTGCTCTACTACTACTCCCTGCTCTCATGGTAATTGCCCCTTTCTGATTATTTAATTCCAGTGTTGTTTTTAACATATTCTCTACTACCAACTCGTTGGCTTAGAAAGGGTGTTTATTTAAAATTGCATAGTACGATCCCAAGTGTTTTTTTACTGTGTCATGTGTCAATTTGCCATCAAACATTTCTATTTACAAGTGAGGCTACTATTGCCTGCTTCTTTAAGACGTTATGTGGCCTTCCTTCTAATGTACACATAGCTCTCTATATGCTGCCTACCATCTTATTTTCCTTATGACAGACTGTAGCTTTTCAACCTCTTATTTTCAACCCTTTATTCAGTCACTCTTCTTGTCTTCAAACCATCCCACCATGAATTTTACCTCTGCCAATTCTGGAAGCTCTCTTTAGCCCTAGCAAAACTCTAACCACACATCCTCTATCTGAAATAAAAGCCTGGCACATGGCGTCCCATCTCATGGGACTGCCATTGAAATTGGCATGTTGGGTTGCCACCCATCCTACTGCAAAAACCTTAAACTTTTCCATTCCCACCTGTGACCACAACTTCCTAGATGCTACCACTGAAACAGAAACTCATGCCCTTCAACAACTGGAACAGCATTCCTAGCACCATCTGAGGAATATGTTCCAGTCACTCATGTCTTCTGTCCGCGTAGGATTACCTACAGCCAAGAAGAGTTTACCACCTGGATATGACCCCCCATTCGACTATCATAGCTCCCAAACAATGCCTTGCTGACTTACTCCACCTTCGACATCCCAAAACAAAACTTCCTCCACCTTCACAAAACACACTATTACTCTTGAACACTCATCTTGTATGGTTGTTATCAACCTTCCTGCCAAAACTCTGACCCCTGTAAAGTCCCAGTGCCTTCTAAAGATCTCAACTTTAATCCAAAATCTAAATTTAACTATTCTGGATTTGTAATGGTCATTATTTTCTTTCTCCAGTAGAAACATTTTTCACCACAGCCCCCCCCCCCCCCCCCCCACTGACAATAGTTAACCAAAACCCTGCTTAGAACATTGTTTACAATAGTTCAAACATCATTCCAACAATGATCCTCATCCTCCCCTTCCACACTACCCTCTGGTTGGTAATCTTTCAGAAATTCCTCACCTCTAACCTGACCTTACTCTTATTTCCTAAATCCTCTGCTGTTAGTTCAGTAACACTCCTAAGGAATACACACCTATGTCTAACCTGAAAACCAATCGAGGCCTTACCATCCTTTACACAGACAATGGCCCTACCACAGCGATTATGTATCATTGTCACTATGTGGATAAGGTTCTTCTTCAACCATCTTAAACCTGTGCATACAAACCTTCAACCATGTTCCCATTCCACAAGTCCAAGATGACCTCCAGCAGATCCTCAAGGCCCTAGGTCCAACCCATGACCAGGCACCTGAATCCATCTCCCTCCTCAAGCAAGGAACCCCCTGCACACCTAACTTTTACCTGCTCCCAAACTCCACAAGCTCAACCCCACATATCTCCCCACTGGCTGTCCCATTTTGACTGGATACAATACTCTCACAGAACAAACCTCTGCCTTTGGTGACCAACACCTCAAAACTATAGCCCATAACCTCATATTCTACATTCAAGACACTGCTCACTTCCTTCACCATTCTACGGTTCATGTCCTGTTACCACCAGTCTCCTTACTGGTCATTGTGGATGTGACATCCTTGTACACCAATATCCTCCATGCCCAGGACTTTGTGGCCATGGAATGCTACCTTTCCCAACATCCTCCTGATTTTAAAACCCACTACCTCTTCTCTGCAGTCTCCCTCTTCCTCTGTTCTACTTCTTCCTCCCAATCAACTCCTCTATGCCACTCGTGCAGCACACCTCCCTGCACTGCCTGCACCAGAATGAGCCCACAGGTACCGCATACCTGTTCTGTGCGCCTACTACCACTCTCTCCCAGCCATCATTCATTCCATCCTCTAACCCTCCCTCCTGCTTCCCACCACTTTCCTCCTCTCAACCGCCACACCTCATCATCCCAGTAGAGCTGCACATCTGGGGAGTTTGGTGGCCAGCGGAAGTGTTTGAACTCAGAAGAGTGTTCCTGGAGCCACTCTGTAGCAATTCTGGATGTACGGGGTGTTGCACTGTCCTGCTGGATTTGCTCAAGTCCATGGGAAAGCACAATGGATATGAAAGGATGCAGGTGATCAGATAGGATGCTTACATACGTGTCACCTGTAAGAGGTTCCATATCACTTCAGCTGCACACATCTCTTAACATTATAGAGCCTCCACCATGTTGAACAGTCCCCTGCTGACACATAGGGTCCATGGATTCATGAGGTTGTCTCCATACCTGTACATGTTCATTTTCTACATACAATTTGAAATGAGACTCATCCGAAGAGGCAACATGTTTCCAGTCAACAACAGTCCAATTTCGGTGTCAGTGCACTCAGGTGAGGCATAAAGCTTTGCGTTGTGCAGTCATCAAGGGTACATAAGTGGCCTTCCGCTCCAAAAAGTCCATATCGATGATGTTTTGTTGGATGGTTCACACGCTGACACTTGATGATCGCCCAGCATTGAAATCTGCAGCAATTTGCAGAATTGTTGCACTTCTGTCATTTTGAACGATACTCTTCAGTCATCGTTGGTCCCATTCTTGCAGGATCTTTTTCTGGCCACAGTGATGTCAGATATTTGATGTTTTATCGAGTTCCTAATATTCATGGTACACTCGTGAAATGGTTGCATGGGAAAATCCCAACTTCATCACTACCTCAGAGATGATGTGTCCCATCACCTGGGTGCCGACTATAACATCACATTCAAACTCACTCAAATCTTGATAACCTGATATTGTAGCAGCAGTAACTGATCTAACAACTGCACCAGACACTTGTTGTCTTATATAGGAACTGCCAATGGCAACACCATATTCTGCTTGTTTACATAACTCTGTATTAGAATATGCAAGCCTATACCTTGGCATTTCAGTGTATATGAGGAAAGTACTAGGCAGCTGTATCTTGAGAATGTCTTTATTGTCTGACAGGACTAGTTTTCGCAGCACATTACTGCCATCCTCAGGCCCCACTGCAGCCAAAAGAGTATTAGAACTTCTTTGTGCATCTGTTGTGGAGTCCTTGTCATTAGTACACATGGGCTAGCTTTCCTCACAGTCTCCTGAGGAAAGCTAGCCCAAGTGTGCTAGTGACAAGAACTCCACAATAAATGTGCAAAGGAATTCTAATACTCTTTCGGCAGTGTCGGAGTGTGAGAATGGTGGTAATATGCTAACGAAACTAGTTGTGTGAGACAATAAAAAACATTCTCAAGATACAGCTGTGGTGGTACTTTTCCTCAAATAGTTTCAGTCTTGTTCATGTGCCTACCGACAACTCGATTTTGTTTAATAAAATCATATAGCTCATAAGATTCTCGCCTTGTAGTTCTGTTCTGTTTTGATGGTTGCACCAGACAAACAATTTTAATTTAGTTAATATATTCCAGGTTGGAAAGAAACCTTGTCATCATGCTAGAGGTTGGATACCAACCACAATCAGAAATGATTTTTACTGATAGCGATGAATGTTTTAAGATGAATATGCTGATTTATTAACATGTGGCATTCAATAAGACCCACTTCTACATTCTATCATTTGATAATATACATTTTCATATTCATTATATGATCTCTCGGACACACATCTAATGCCAAAGTGAGATCACCAGCCACTACTGTAATTTAAACAAACCCCTCACACGTGCTACTGCACTGCATATTATTATTATGACAACATATAACATACCTTACAAACTCTTCTGACTTTCAAAAAATATTCTAAACTAATCCAGGCTTTTTGCTGAAGCTACTAACATTTGGGCATCTGGATCACTGGTTTTGAACAGCATCTATCTATACTACTATACATGTCACTGAGCTATTATTTCAAGATGTTAGCTAACATTTTTTGGAACTTAGAACTGAATAACACAAGTGATTCCTCTTTTGCAGATGCTGAGCCGATCTTTTTCATACTTCACAGTTCTAAGACAAATACGAGATGGATAATGAAAGGTATTTAATTCCAATTGAACTGTAGTATTTTTCATAAAGAGTAAATGAAATACTGAGAGTGATAAAAATGATAGTTGGTATTGACCATATAGCGGAGATGCTGTGTCGTAGATAGGCAAAACAAAAAGACTGTTGGAAAGTTAGCTTTAGGCCAACAAGGCCTTTGTTGAACACACACACACACACACACACACACACACACACACAAAATCTCTGGCTGCTGAAGCCAGACTGCTAGCACCAGCACATGATGGGCAAGGCAACCGGGTGTTGAGGGTAAGGAGGGGCACGAAGGGAGAGGAATAGCAGGGTAGGGGTGGGGGACGGTATAGTGCTGCTCATTACATTCCATCCTTTGTTTGAGGTTAGTAAAATAATAAATAGTGGCTCCTATGCCAGTAACATATTGTGACAATGCACAGGCAGGCATTCTACATTTATACTCCGCAAGCCACCCAACAGTGTATGGCGGAGGAGTACCATTGTTATACACATATCATAAATGTCTCCCAATGGCAGTTAAAACGGAAAGAGTAAGAAGTAGAACATACCTAAGCTGAAAATTAATCACATATATACAGAAAAAGTGATGACAAATGTGAACTATCACATGTGACAAACTCAGCAAGAAGTTCAAAATGTAAAAATATTTAATCATGATCTACAATTTAAAAAATGAACATGTGTAGAGAAGAGAAAATAGTCAGAAAGAAAAGCATATTGAATTTCCTGGAAATTGAGCAAAAGGGTGAGGGGTGCATAAAAAAAGAATAAAATTTGTAATTCTTTTCCTAGTATAGTATAGTAGCCAGAGAGGAGCACTGCTAGACTGGAACCATTTGTAGGTGAGTGTGTGCCCACAGTTCATACAACACAATGTGACATGTAATCAAAGAGCAAACATTGTTGCTGGCAGAACGAAGAAAGCAGATCATAAATATACAGCAGTAAATGACATTCACACAGATACCAGACCTGGAAACACTTATAGCCAGAGTCCACTTGGCTGTTGGAACACTACAAATACCCAGAACCAGATGCAGCATTTATTGCAGCATTCTATCACAAACATCTGTTTCAAGAGCTGTGTAAAGTGCCGATGTGCATCTTTACTGATAAGTAGCTGAAACTACCAGCAAACACACATGACTTGCTGAAGGTGTCATGTGGCCTTATAACGGGAAACAAGAGCTCACACGTATAGGCACTAATTTGTAGGGTAGAAAGCACAACAGAAGTTATAGAGAAGCACCCAGTTGAGAGTAATTATCTACGAGAGGAAATCATGAGAACTGGAAATGAGCTAACTCAACATAACGACAAGCTCCAAGCTAATGATGTCCAACTACTCAGAGCAATCAACAAACTCAACATTGTGCTCAAAAGCACACCTGCTTCTTAATGGTTTGAGCCTGACAATTTCCTGACAGGACTGAAATGGGCTCATGAGTAGTTTGTGCACAAAATAACTCGAGCTGTATCTGCACAAATTGTATGATACAATGGTAGTGAGGGCTACTTCATTGCAGATGGCCACGTGTGTTGAAGGGGGGTGCAATTGAATAGCTGACTCCATGCACAAATGCGAATCTCGCCTAACTTGTAAGCTACAGCACCTGAGTCTGCAAATGTTTGTGTTAACATGTTACATCAATACAATCAGTAATTCAACAAATATAGGTGTCCATAGTCAATAGTTTCTCTCTAGAGTACCAAATTGAAATAGTTGTAATCACAACACATCAACAAAAGCACAAGAAGTCCAACCAGACACTGCCAAAAGACAGTCTCACAAAACAAAAAAATGTAGTGGAACACACTTTGCTTACTGTGAACTGTTTGTGTAAAAATGAGAATTGTGTGTCACATCAATATTGTGTATCAGTCCCTGACAAGCTGATTGTCAGTATTACATAAATATAACTTTTTTTCCCTTCTTCCACATCATTCATGAAGTAGTGAACCTTTGGGAAATACTTGTACTTGTGCTTTCCCTCTCCTTCATTCTCTTTATTGTGTGACTGGAATAACTAGCAGTTCCAGCCACCCTCTCAAGCACAGCTTTTGAATGAGGTTTTTGCTCTCTTGCTTGCCCCTTCTGAAATAAATATAATGGCACTGTACATAATCACTTGAGTCTGATGATAAACAACATGACATCCATATTACTGGGAGTTGGAACCACTCTCCTGCAGACATCATATAACAATATGTTCAAAATGACCTCTCACTACCAACATCACTGACTGGAATTGTTTCTATTACGGGCTTCTGATTACCAACATACCTTAGTGACTGCATGTCATTGCTGCCAACTTGCACATATGTAAATAGAGAGTTGCCAACTTCGATACATCATCCAAAAACTTCACACTGTAAACATTATAAAATTCTGATGTTTGGCAGATTGATTAGAGTGAGTACGTCACCATTTCTACATTTTACAATTCTGTTGTGTGGCAGTTGGCAGTGCAGAAAAGCCTGAATTTTGCTGATTCACAAGGACTCGGCCTCATTCTTTCTATAAAAGTAATAATAATTGTTGGAGCAGGAGGGTTGATTCTGAGCAAGCACGAAGGAATTATCTTCCCTCCCTGCTACATTTCATTACTTAAAACCACATCCATGTATTTTTAGTAACACTAGAAAAATTGCTGATCTGAAGCCATGCTATCGAACTGGCACCAATGTTAAGTTAAACCTGTATTTCTTCCCATCAAAAATGTGTAATATTACATAAATCTGATACATATTTGTTCATCCACACTCTCAGCTCTGGATGATCAACTTTTTCAAGTGGAATAGCAGCCTCAATGAAAGTTGGAGTTGATAAAATGAATTCTTCTTTATCAGTTATCACTCGTTTTGTCATTGCTCTGACATCTGTGGTATTAACTTGGCTTTTGACACTTGTCATCATCAGCACATTCTTCTTGCTATACTTATGAGAAAAACTGTCATTAGTATGTTTTAGGCACGTGTCCTTTTTCCGCCACTCAATTTGCATGTTGCTGTATTTACACGTAAATATCTATCTTTCTAGTTTTGTCAAACTTATCCTTCCGATAAAAATTATTTTTTCAAGATTATTACCGTATTAATAAACTCCAGCATGCAGACAAATCGCAAAATATGAGACCGAATGCACCGGCGATCAGCAACAATTTCCAACACTCAATACACGGCCATGTCAAGTAATGCGCTGGGACACTGCTAAATGTCTTGGGCAGGAATTGTAGTTAGCAGTACTCGATATGATACAAAATATCAATATATATCAAAGGGATGTAGAACTGATTGTCACGACTATTCAAAATCCATTGCTGTAGCTCAAACTGAATTTCCACCATTAACTTCACATGATGTGATTCCACACAATTTCATTAATTATTTCACTATTTTGCTTAAAGCTTGAGCAAAATTTGTAAAATTTCAGAAAATTTTTGCAATTTCACACTTTGCCAAAACTGGTGACTCTACATATTACACGCCATTGATATTACTCAGCTGACTTTCCCACTTCGCTGACATGAGTTGCAACCCTCTGCTGTTAGAGAGCTTCGAACTGTTATCATGCATCATGGCAGTGTGTAACTTAAGTATGCTGGTATGCGAAGAAGCAGCGCACTGTAATCAAGTTTCTACCGTAGAAAATGCCTCCGATTGATACCCATAGAAGAATGAAAGCTATACATGGTGATGATTATATCGACATCAATAATGTGTGACATTGGGTTATTCGTGCTTGCAATGAAGGAAACCGTGGTGCTAACCTAAGTGTGTGTGACAGAGCTCAGAGTGGACAACAGCGTAAGGCAACAGACGAGACATCAGAATTGAGTTGATGAACACATCAGAAAAAAATCATCGGATAACACAGACACGGCTTTCATGTAAGTGTTGCTTATCACAAGACTGTGTACAGGCTACACCTGCGGCAGAGAAAACTTTGTGCACAGTGGGTGCCTCAAACGTTCACTCGTGACATGAAACAGAGGAGACTCGACATCTGTCAATAATTTCGTGTGTGTTTTTGAGTGTGATGGATTCCTTAACAAGACACCAAAAAGATCAAGGTGATGCCATCAGCAGGCAAAGTCGTGCCAATAGAGTTCTGGGATGTTCAAAGCATGTTGCACTTGGAATTCATGCCTAAAGGCAACACCATTAACACTGCAAAGATACATCAAGACCTTCAGAAAAATGAAAGCACGGATTTGAAGGGTTTAGCCATGCATGGTGAGCACTTTATCCATCAATGCCAGACCACACAAGTGTGCTGCGACATCTGCAACTACCTGACACCTGGGGTTCACTGTCATCGATCACCCTCCTTACCGTACCAACTTGACCCCATCCAATTTTCACCTGTTTCCAAAACTTAAAGAACACCTTTTAGGACTTCCCTTTAATAGTGATGAAGCATTGCAATCAGATATGACATGGCTCCATCCCCAAAGGCCAAAGGTGGCATCAATAAACTGGTCTCTCACTGAGAGAAACATATTTGTTACCAGGGGGATTATTTTCATAAAAAAATAAGTAGACACAAAGAGTAAAATGTAAAATGTTAATAAAGTTTGTTTTATTTAGAGAAATTTAAGAATTTACACACACAAAATTTAGAGGCATTACTTTTCAACACGCTCTCACACATTACATCAGCCATGTTCCAGGGGCCCACAGAGAGGGTCATGGGGCATGTGGCATGAAGTAAAACGTGTACGTTTTATCAAGTACAACACAATGACAGGGTTTTACACAGACAAGGAAAAAAAATCCTGGATTTTTTCCATATTTCCCGGTTAAAAATACACTTTCTCCTGGGTGAAAACACACTTTTTCTGTGTCAAGTGACAGTATATTTTCTCTAACAAAGAGATAGAGGGGCTGGCCAGTACTTACCTCAGCTCAGTACAGCCGATAGATACACAAAAAACAGAACAAAAAATTTACGTTCGTAGCTTTCGGAACAAATGTTCCTTCATCAGGGAGGAGAGAGGGGAAAGAAAGGGAAGAAGGGAAAGTAGATTCAGTTACTCACAACCCAGGTTATGAAGCAACAGGGAAAGGAAAACAGGGAGGGCAGCAAGGATGGAGGCATGGTTGTCTGAAAGCTAGGAACGTAAATTTTTGGTTCTGTTTTTTGTGTATCTATCGGCTGTACTGAGCTGAGGTAAGTACTGGCCAGCCCCTCTATCTCTTTTGTTAGTATTTGTTTCACATCTTTATATGAGATTTTCCATTAATCATTTAGTATATTTTCTCTCGCAATTGCAAAACTTATCAATCCTTTGAATGGTTATGGTTTTATACATGGGCTTAGAATTTCCCGGCACTTTAGAAAACGAAACTCAGGGGAAAAAAGGACATGTTCTGGAAATATCTTTGATGTGCAGCAACGTGTATGCTGCGTATTTTTGTATTAGAAAAGTATACATTGGAATTCCACCAAACACCACATGTTACTTTCCGAATCATTGAAATCAAGATTGCGATGCGCTTTTGTAGGCCAGTCATAGGCCATGTCACGTGATGTCACTGCCGATGACAGCGGATATTCAGAGCATAGGACACGTGATGTAGTCAGCCAACAGCAACATTAATGTTACGTAGAACGAACACACAATCACAGAAAGTTAATAGTTTAAATTAATATACGTAGTGTTGCTACAAGAAAGGCAAAGCTTTCACATATAATATTGGTCTCTAAGGTTAATAAGCTGCAAGAGAAGCTAAGCTTTCACATATAATGTTGATCTTTTTTGCACATGTTACACTTTAAGATACATCCCTTCCAGGAAATTCTCACTTCCAGCCTTGCCTCTCAATCTTTCTTGAAAAACCTTAATCCTACTCCCAACATCACCACAGCTGAAGCCCAGGCTATCCGTGATTTGAAGGCTGACCGATCCATCATCATTCTTCCGGCTGACAAGGGTTCCATGACTGTGATACTTGATCGTCGGGAGTATGTGGCTGAGGGACTGTGTCAGCTTTCAGACAACACTACATACAAAGTTTGTCAAGGTAATCCCATTCCTGATGTCCAGGCAGAGCTTCAAGGAATCCTCAGAACCTTAGGCCCCCTACAAAACCTTTCACCTGACTCCATCAACCTCCTGACCCCACCGACACCCCGCACCCCTACCTTCTACCTACTTCCTAAAATCCACAAATCCAAACATCCCGGCCGCCTCATTGTAGCTAGTTACCAAGCCCCCACAAAACGTATCTCTGCCTATGTTGATCAACACCTTCAACCCATTACATGCAGTCTCCCATCCTTCATCAAAGACACCAACCACTTTCTCGAATGCCTGGAATCCTTACCCAATCTGTTACCCCCGGAAACCATCCTTGTAACCATTGATGCCACTGCCTTATACACAAATATCTCGCATGTCCAGGGCATCGCTGCAATGGAGCACTTCCTTTCACGCTGATCACCTGATCACCCATGCCACTTTCCCCGACGTTGACCTCCATCTGTCCAATGGCCAGCTTCACACATCCGTCCACATCAAACCCACTAACAAGCAACAGTACCTCCATTATGATAGCTGCCACCCATCCCATATCAAACGGTCCCTTCCCTACAGCTTAGGCCTTCGTGGCAAACGAATCTGCTCCAGTCCGGAATCCCTGAACCATTACACCAATAACTTGAAAACAGCTTTCACATCCCGCAACTACCTTCCCGACCTGGTACAGAAGCAAATAGCTGGAGCCACTTCCTCATCCCTTCAAACCAAGAACCTCCCACTGAAGAACCCCAAAAGTGCCCCACTTGTGACAGGATACTTTCCGGGACTGGATCAGACTCTGAATGTGGCTCTCCAGCAGGGATACGACTTCCTCAAATCCTGCCCTCAAATGAGATCCATCCTTCATGAAATCCTCCCCACTCCACCAAGAGTGTCTTTCCGCCATCCACCTAACCTTCGTAACCTCTTGGTTCATCCCCATGAAATCCCCAAACCACCTTCCCTACCCTCTGGCTACTACCCTTGTAACCATCCCGGTGTAAGACCTGTCCCATGCACCCTCCCACCACCACCTACTCCAGTCCTGTAACCCGGAAGGTGTACATGATCAAAGGCAGAGCCACGTGTGAAAGCACCCACGTGATTTACCAACTGACATGCCTACACTGTGAAGACTTCTATGTGGGAATGACCAGCAACAAACTGTCCATTCGCATGAACGGACACAGGCAGACAGTGTTTGTTGGTAATGAGGATCACCCTGTGGCTAAACATGCCTTAGTGCACGGCCAGCACATCTTGGCACAGTGTTACACCGTCCGGGTTATCTGGATACTTCCCACTGACACCAACCTATCAGAACTCCGGAGATGGGAACTTGCCCTTCAATATATTCTCTCTTCCTGCTACCCACCAGGCCTCAACCTTCGCTAATTTCAAGTTGCCGCTGCTCGTACCTCACCTGTCATTCAACAACATCTTTGCCTCTGTACTTCCGCCTCGACTGACATCTCTGCCCAACCTCTTTGCATTTACATATGTCTGCCTGTGTCTGTATATGTGCGGATGGATGTGTGTGTGCGCGCGCGCGCATGCACGTACACACGCACGCTCGTGTGTGTGTGTGTGTGTGTGTGTGTGTGTGTGTGTGTGTGTGTGTGTGTGTGTGCGAGCGCGCGCACACGCGCACACGCGCACGCGCACACACACACACGAGTGTATACCTGTCCTTCTCCCCCCCCCTCCCCCTAAGGTAAGTCTTTCTACTCCCAGAATTGGAATGACTCCTTATCCTCTACCTTAAAACCCACATCCTTTCATCTTTCCCTCTCCTTCCCTCTTTTCTGATGAAGCAACCTTGGGTTGCGATAGCTTGAAATTTGTGTGTGTGTGTTGTGTGTTTTTTATTGTCTCTATCAACATACCAATGCTTTCTCGTTTGGTAAGTTACAGCATCTTTGTTTTTATATATTTTTTCCTATGTGGAATGTTTCCCTAACCATACTCCTTGGGGTATGAAATAATAGTATGCAACTTATCCATTATTACAACTGTAAGTTCCATTTTCTGATAAACTATTTACCATACTCTTGTTTGTTCAGTCAATCATAATGATTGAAAATAGCCTTCTTGTTCCTTCATAACACTTGTACAGCAATTTTTCATACTGAATTCTTGTGCATGTTGAAAATATCATTTTGTTGTGCTTAATTAGTATTTTCTCTCTTGTTGCTCAAAACTCTCTCTCCGCTCTGACTAAAAAAAGTGAAGCAGCCAAAAACATGTTCAGACCTGAATGTAACTTTGTACGCAAACCACCAGCAGGTAAGTAAGCGTTTAGAGTTGCTATTCTCTGTGAAAGAGTGCATTAGTATTGTTCATCTTCAGTACTGTTATCAGGACTGATAGGGTACATACAGGGTGCAAACCGCTTTAGATGCTGACTGATTACTATGAAGCCCATGGCAATGATGCATACTCCTGTGAGCCAGCAATATCGGTGCCTGACAAGAGTTTGGACGGTACAACATTGTGGGTCCCCATTTGGCTAGCTGGTCAAACTATGCAATATCCAGATTTGAGGGGCATTCAGAAGTGACAGTGGTGAAATGTTAGGAAGTGAAGGCAGGCATTCTCATCATGATTCTGGTCAATGACATCTGATCACAAGGGAGGATTGCCGTATGGTGCACCAAGCACATCATAACACCCTCACATCTGCCTCTGTAATAAGGGAACACATAATGAACCCCCTGCACATTCTGCACCATCCTGTACCATTTGTCAGAGACTACCAGCAGGCAGACGAGGGAATTACCATCCCATGCATAGGCTGTCTTTAGCAAAACAAGAACTATGCTCTGCTGATAAATGGTGTCGCACTGCGTTCCGGAATGAATCCCAGTCCTGCAAAATCCTGAATAAGCATTGTCGGCGAGTACTGTGGCAACCCGTTGACAGGTACCTTTCTTCAACTACTCTGGAGACACACAGCAGTGTTATTTCTGGCAGCCTTATGTGGGGAGCCATTGGTATGACTTCCTGTCACAGCTGGTAGTGAATGAGGGAAATCAGAAGGCAAATTGGTACGTCCTATGTGTTTCCTTCCATGTGACAATATTGTGGTGCCATTTTTCAGCAGGACAACACTTGTTCACACACAGCATGTGTCTCTATGAACTGTCTGCGTGATGTTGAGGTATTTCTGTAGCCAGTATGGTCCCCAAATCTGTCCCTGATAGAATATGAGAGAGACCAGCTTGGACGTCAACTCTATCCCAGTAGCAGCATCCAGGTTATCAAAAACCAGTTATAACAGTTGTGGGGCAGCTTGTCTCAGGAGAGGATTCAATAGCTCTATGACATACTTCACAACCAAAAGAAAGCAGGAAGATTAGAGATGAAGCACAAGCTCTGAGGATGGGGAAGAAAATAGGTTGTGCCACTTTTCAAAGGTACTTTACCAACATACACCTTGAGAATTTTGGGGAAATCCTGGAAAACATAAATCTGAATGGCCAGACAGGTTATGAACTGTCATCATCCCAAATCTGAATCCATTGTCTGGCAGTGTAATAGCACTTTTTAACAACACAAATTCTTTCAGTTGGCATTGTTTAAGTATTAACTTTGTTTTAAATTACTACACTTTAACTTTTTTATCTTCACATATCAGCAACGATTCACAAGATGTTCATGCTAATCCAAGGAAATGTTGTGTGCTAGATACATTAAAACAGAGAAAGAAAATATCAAAAATAGCCAATTTAATGAATTAAAAGAAAAATAATTTATTTACAGTTACCATACATAAATTAACACTCAAGCATTATTTTCCAAGATCTGAAGCTTCCACTGAGAACCTGTCATTGTAGGAGGATATCTGACATGGGGTTCTGGAACAAATGAAACAATTATACAGAACTGTTTATAACCTATGGGTACAGTGACAAAAATGTAAATTAAATAGCAAACATATGAACATATTCCAGGCCACTGATGATGCCTTGCAGAAAATAAAGGCGAAACGCATATGGCAGTAAAATTGTGTTTTATTCAGTTGCTGTCAGATGGTCCATAAGTAAAAATTATCAATATACCGTAATAATGATACATCTTTAAAAGCAGTTCCATCTTTGTCCTGATCAACACACTGTTCATTTCTTTTTATGGACGGACCAAGATCACAAAAAATTTGTAAAATCTTGTCAAGCAACTTAATATAGTGAAGCAATACAGGTATTTCAGTAAAATCAGTGAAATAGTTATTTTTTCCTTAATACAGTTTATCACCATGTGTGTGTCATTATTCTAATCAATGCAGATCTTGGCATCTAAGTGCCACAAACTCGAGCAGTGAAGAATAAATGCATGAAAAATACCAATAGCACAATTGCTTACTGATTAGAATAACGAAAAACACAATGTTGATGATCACCAACCCAAGTTGAAACAGTTTACATGCACGTAGGAAATAGTGATTTGTGCTGTATTCTAATAAAACACACTAACAAAAGTAACTTTTTAATGCAAGATACAGAATGGAGGGACACACGCAAACGCGCGCGCCATGGGAAGGGCGAGGGCAGATATCCTGTGTTGCATTTATCGGTTCCCAAAAGGTGGAGAAGAAAATGAAAGGAAATTGTATAATAAAGAACATTACATACAGCAGTGCATTTTCATCCATTCAGAATTCAAATTGTCCAACAATTAATGTCAACTGATTTAGCAAAAATGAGAATACTTTGCACAAATTAGAAATGAGTATCACACAACTACAACTTCTTTCAAACACAATAACATCATAATTATGAAGTCCGTAGCCAACTAAATGGTTATATCATAAAAAAAAATTTAGATACTGGGCAGAAGAAAACCTGTGGTTACTGAACACCAGTTACCTTTGCAAAGCAAGAAGGTTAAAAGTAAGACTTGGACATTGTTCGTTTTGCATTTTAGGACCAACAGAATTTTTTGAATGTGGAAACAGGCATGCTATTATGGTGAAATATGAGCATTATATGAAAATGCTCAATGACTATCTTCCTCAGAATTGTGCTGTCAAAGATACCAGCATTGCAAAGTTCAATGAGATGGTGTGACATCTGATGTGGCACAAATCACCAAAAACAGTATGAGATATGTTCCCATGAGCTGTCACATCAATAAATGATGGCAACAGTCGACCTTCTGGCACACTAAATTCATCCACAAGCCACAACTTTTTAAGCAAATATTTTTGAGGCACAAGATCTACGATTTAAAGAGTTAAGGATCCATGAGGACAAGCATTTCCCAGATTATGAGAAAGACAGACACTCTTGAACAACATGCAGAATGATGTTTGAGAAGAATGAGGTTCAGCACATTAATCTGTTCAAAATGTAACCAACATTTATTTACAGACTCCACAAATTTGAATGTGTTCTTTAGTCAATTGAAACCACATTGCTACTACCAAGCATTTAAATCATCAAGTCTGAATCCACAGTAATACTAATGGACATTCATAAAAATACAACACTGACTCCCAGCTTTTGTAACAATATGTTACTTCCTCAGGGAGGAAAGAGGATTTGGCTGGTGGAGGTTCATCAGGGGTCAGGTCATTTCAAACCCACACCACGAGTAATGTGAATTGTGTATGGTGAATCAATCCGGACTTTAATATTTTATAACAAATCATGTAGCACAGTGCTTATGATAATTTTTGAATACTGTATATTTTACTAAAAATGAAACAGTTTCTTCTTTTTTCCCTGTAATGTGACAAAAATACGAAAAGTCTACTGGATGATGAAAGTAAACATTTTCCTTGCACCAGGCACACCTAGTAAAAGAACAATTAATGCATTGAGGCTCTTCACAGTTTTGTTTATACAGACCTGGCATGGAGTAATAAATGGTGGCTGTTATTCTGCATATTGTGTATGGTAGAGTTCATACTTGATCAAATTCATAAAATGTGATGCAAACAAAAAAACACAAGTTTAACAACACTGTTTTGCTGATAAACCTGAAGTGAGAAGGAGCTTTCAGAAATTGTGTTATGCGACTATTTCCTGAAATTATCGAGAGGCTGAATCACAATGTTAATCCTCATTATATTAATAATCTTTTCGTTGTCGACCTAAAGACAAAGGTGTTGCTATGCCTAGGTCAAAGAGTCCAACAAAATCAATGAATCATTTTCTCTAAATGTTAAGAGGATGTTTCGGATATAACAATGAAAACTATTCTCTCCCATTTTTACAGATTTTGCTAGGTAGATTACAAGATTTTTGCAAGTAAACAGTGCTTTTTTAAATTTTTGGTCCTAAGTTGCCTTGGAATTAGTAATATTCTGATACTTATCACTGGCATTGTTGTGTATGAAAGTGTGATGGTATTTTGACTGCACAAATGACTCTTTTCACTCAAAATGATAAAGTACAGTTTGAACACACAAAACCTGACTGATTGGCATTATAGACAGCACTTTAGGGGATAACAAGAAGCTTTGTTTTCACATGCGCTGCGAATTTCTCTTCAGTATTACCTATGAACGACATATCCTCTGAAAGTTTACTTGAAGGAAACTTTGTAATTTTGAGACTTCCTTTTCCTTCCCCCGAATCTGTTTAACCAGGTCGAAGAAGCCTAGAAATCACTAATGTTCATCTCACTTGCAATTCAGAATGCCCGGTCTTGTGGATTTTCCTCAGTAATGGTGCACTGACTCTCACGAGCAGTTCTAATTTTTTTTAACAGTTTATCTCCAATACTTTTGAGAGTTTTCTTTTCTTGCACACTGCTTACGTTCAATTGTTTTTGGGCTTGCATGGTGCTCTGTTTTTGCTCTGGACTTTAATTAGCACAACGAATCTCATTCGAACCACAATTCATGGAACTGTCCAAGTTATTTCCTGTTTCTCCTCACGTTTCCACAATTTCTAATGAAATGTCAATATCATCTGAATGACTGTCAGACATTAACTAACAACTAACTCATATGCAGGTCTTCAGAAGTAGGTGATTTTGACTGCATAGCACATTCTTCATATTTCATCTTTGCAAGATTGAAAATATTAATTTGATTCCACATTACTGTGAAACTCTGGAACCTGCAGAAAGACAGATACTATTAGCAACTGCTGCTAATTCTTATGCAAATTCGAATGAATAATAACTACAGACAACTGTGACAGAGAAACTATTAATGATAACTGAAATTCGCTTTACAAACTATAATTGCATTGTCTCATCTTATCTGTTTACTGACATGCTGCCAACCAATGATGTGTGTCTGCCATGCTGCGCATATGCTGTCTGCCATGCTGCACATATGTTGTCTGCTACAGCTCTGGCAGAGGTATTCTCCAGCTGCCTGGAAGTTATGAATTTGGCAATTTTCAACATTTTTTTGCAGTGTGTCTTTCAGATAAAATTTTGACATTGTGCTTCTTTCAGTGTAGTCTTCTTGTATAAAAAATTTCAGGGCAGGTTTCAACATGTCAGACTGGACTATCTGTTTGTAAGTAAACTGTAGTAGAACACCATGGCTGCCCCATATTGAATAATTACACTTTCACTGTTTACGTTATTCACATTCCATAAAATTACTAATCTTGTCTTCATGCCAGTACAACTTCAAATCGATTAAACAGAATGTCTTATATATAAAATACAGAATTCAGTGTAATGAGTGACAAGAGAATCACTGTCGGAGGACCAAGTACAGAGACAAACATAGCCAATAAGGAATGTCCAATAAATACCAACGTAAAAACAGGATAATATTTAGAAAGGGACAGACTGGCAGGCAAGTACTTACCTTCATAAGGTGAAATTCCTGTACTGCTGATAGAGAAGTATAAAGTACAACAAACTATTCTAGCTTTCAGATCTTTTAGTTCCTTCCTCAGGCAGGAAAGAACAATACTTTTTGGGAGGTTAGAAAAGAGTGACAGTTAACTCAAACTCCAGGATGAGAGAGATCCACCTATTGTGAAGGCAAGGGGTGCCATCTATTCAGATTTCCCTTGTCCTCAAAACAGGCGGGTATCTCTCATCCTGAGGTTTATGTGAACTGCCCCTCCTTGCTAACCTTCCCCAAGCTATCCCTCTTTCTTTCCCAAGAGCAGAACAATAGTTCTGAAAGCTAGGACAATTTTTGTACTTTGTGTGTATGTATTGGTAGTACTGTAATTTTGTCTCCTCAGTACTCGTATCCATTCCATACCCTTCCTTTCTCAAGCGATTTTTCCTTTTGATAAGATTAAATACTTGCAGTCATTGCAAGCAGTTCAGCAGTTTTTCAATTAAGTTATCCTGGACCTCATGCTTGAAGTATCATTCAAGATATAGTTGCTGACATTGCCCATTATGAGCATGTGGAAAACAGTGGAATATTTAGCAATTAATGAGGTGCTCGTTCGTCTAAGAGTCACATAATAGAGACTTTTGAGTAATGCTACAAGTGATGACAATCAAGTACCAAGGTGTAGTCTAAATTTTGATAGTGTATCCACAGTTACAGATTTACAGGTCTCTTTACAAGACCTCAGTGGAGAAAATATCAGCACCATCACTACCAGCCCACAAGGCCATCAGATGGTTGCTCGAGATTTCCTCTTTGGACAACTGTGTCACTACTAAGCTATGTGTTAATTAGTTTCACTTATTCTTGTGTATACATCAAAGTGTTTGTTCATCATTTTATGCTATACTATCTATGAAGGAATTTGTTTTGTCATAAGCTATTTTGCATCAATGGAAATGTTTTGTGATGATGCAAGAGAACTTGTACATTCCTTCATAATTATAATGCAACAATCGAACTCATTCACTTATTTGTTGAAGACCAGGATAATATCGTATTGTTCTCCAATAACAAAGATCACTATAGGTAAATGTTATGTTGTAAATAGTCCACAAGCACCAAATAAGGTACGAACAATGGAAAGTCCAGTGTCGAATAATAACAATATTATGAAAAGGAAAGGCTGAATTGTAGACAGGCGCAACAAGAATACTGCTATATATTTAAGGTTTTGGTGATATGGCATTCTTCAAAACCAAAATGGTGTTCTTCAAAAATAGCACAAACCAGAGACAAGGACTGATTTCTTCCTTCTTTTGTGTGTGTGTGTGTGTGTGTGTGTGTGTGTGTGTGTGTGTGTGTGTGTGTGTGTTTGTGTCTGTTTTATGCACTTGACATCACACCTATCTCTCTTAACCGATGAAATACAATGAACAAATTTGTATCAGAAACTTCCAGTGCACAGACCTGTATTCAGGGCTGGTTTAAAGCATACCATATTTACTCAAATCTAAGCCGCACTTTTTTTTCTGGTTTTTGTAATCCAAAAAACCGCCTGCGGCTTAGAATCGAGTGCAAAGCAAGCGGAAGTTCTGAAAAATGTTGGAAGGTGCCGCCACAACTAACTTCTGCCATCGAATATATGTAGCGCTACACAGGTTCAAATGGCTCTGAGCACTATGGTACTCAGCATCTTAGGTCATAAGTCCCCTAGAACTTAGAACTACTTAAACCTAACTAACCTAAGGACATCACACACACACCCATGCCCGAGGCAGGATTCGAACCTGCGACCGTAGTAGTCCCACGGTTCCGGACTGCAGCGCCAGAACCGCACGGCCACCGCGGCCGGCGCGCTACACAGGCATGCTTTGTAGGCACGACGAGCTTTTTTTCTCCGCCCCGAGTTTCGAACATACATTATCCAACAAAGTAAATACAAATTCTGTATTGTTCATCTTCGAATGTAGCAGAATTTCAATGTACTACGAAAATCCGACTGGCAAGACTGTTTGGGATGTTTGTCCATATGGCCAACTCTACGTTCTGAATTTTTCCTACCTGTGAGAAGAGATGGTTGCTAATAGGAACCTGATGAAATGTGAATCACATGTAGTATTCTCTTCACCATAAGAATAATACGAATGTAAACATTTTGCCATGCATTCTTTCGTGTTTGCTGCTATCTCATTTAAATCCTGTCTGCCTAATAAACTACGAAACTAGAGTGAGACAACAGCAAACGCGGAAGAATATACGTATCGTGTCATGTTTATATTCGTATTATTCTTATGCCTAATAGTGATACAGTCAGGAATGAAGCAAGGCAACTGAATAGATTTTAAAATCTAAGATGACTCTAATTTCTGTGCAGAATTTGATGTACTAAAGAAGCAGCCGCAAAGATTTTCAAACGGAGAAAAATTTTCGCCCCAAAAGCAAGCCATGCCGCGAGCGGCGACAGGCCGTAAACACGCACTATCGGAATGCGACAAACAATGCATGACACAGTACAGTAATGCATTTTCAGCTTGGAGTGATGTAAACATATATAACAAAGAAAATGGCACTGATCAGATCAAAGGAAAATAAGCAATTGATTCAAACCAGACGAAGCACGTGAAAAAGGAAGGGTACTCATATAAATACGGACGGAGCGCCTGACGCATAGCAATGGCTACCTGGTAAAGCTTAACTGCTAAGCTTACGACTCGAACCAAACTACTGTAGCGGTATCATCATTCATTCGACCTAAATTGTGTCTCATATTACAATGGACCAACTTTGTTTCGATTTTTTTCAGGTGCGGCTTAGATTCGAGTGCGGCTTAGATTCGAGTAAATACGTTATGTCACAAAAGTGGACCTTCGGTGCACCCAGCTGAAACGAGTGCCAGAGGCTCCCAAGTATAAAATTTATGGACATGATTTATCACGACTAGTAGCTATTTAAACTGTGCCAGAGTTCTGTGATGTTAAACATACATAACAAAAGAAGATTTTGCTATAGGATACGGTACTGTCTGGCAGTTCTCATTTATTCTGATGATGATGATTTTCTGTGGTTCAATGGCCAGGTCTTTCAAATGGACACCACTTATGTGTCTGTATTATTGTGTCTCTAATCGACCCTAGTTATATAACCAGGGCAAGGGCACCTACAACTTAACATGGAAACTGAACCACGTGCCATTCCTGGCGACTCTCCCACATCACTGAGATGTGAAGAATAGATTAAAGACAGACTGAAAATTCCCGTGATCCTGCGCCTCTCAGTTTCCATGCACGTGCTTTATAGCTAGACCACGAGGTCAAACATTCATTCTTATAAATGCTTCCCTTTTGGCAAAGCTCATTAAGATGCAAACCAATAGTGTGTATACGTGGACAAGGAAAAAATTTCCCGCTTAACTATACACTTTCTCCCGGGTGAAAATACACTTTTTCCATGTTAAGAGCCAGTATATTTTTCCTCACAACTGTAAAACTTCTCAATCCTTTGAATTGCTATGGTTTTATACACCTGTGCAGAATTTTGCGGCACTTTAGGAAACGAAATTCAGGGGAAAAAAAAAAACATGTTTCGGAAAGATGTCTGCTGTGCAGCAACATGTACACTGAATATTCCCATGTTACGAAAGTATAAATCCTAAATTTCAGCAAAGAACGTAGGTTACTTTCTGATGCATTGAAATCGAGATTGTGGTGCACTTTAAGTAAGCCTGTCATAGCTCATGTCACGTGATCTCGCCAGCCGATGACAGTGAACATTCAGAGTGTAGGACACATGATGTAGTCAGCCGATAGTGACATCACTTTTAAGTAGCGTGAAACACAAATAGGAAAAGTTAATGGTTTAAATTACTATACAAAGTGTTGCTACAAGACAAGAAAGCTTTCACATATAATATTCGTCTCTAAGGTTAATAAGCAGCAAGAGAAGTTAAGCCTGTCTACATAATGTTGAACTTTGTGTATGTTACAAGTGTGCCAGTAAAATTTTTAACAATGACATAAACGTCCGATTTTCTGGGCTCAAAATTATTCTAAATGGTCATCCTCAAAGAGGTGATTTTTACGAGACTATGACTTAAGAAATTCATCGTACATTCTCGCCCAGAGTTCATCTTGCGTAAAAGGGAATTTACTTTGAAAGTAACGCTTTTCAAACAATCATTTGCAATATTTTCCCGCGACCTGTCAGAAATAGGTTCGTGTCAGCAGTAGCCAGAGAGCCACAGATAACAGGTGTCACTGCACTGGCGCAGCTATGATGATGCAGGAAGCGTGTATGTTCGCACGAGTAAAACATTAAAAGATCTTACATTATGTCATAAAAGAAACAAAACATTAGAGGATACTCCAAGAGCATCAGAATTTCGTAAACCATACTAAAATGCGTAATTCGGCTTAAGGTACACATTTGTATGTCCAGATTCAGGTGTAAATTTTTTTGGAGTACCAATACTGTACTATCTCAGGTTTGCTTCTTTATTACGACATAATGCTAAGTGTGCTAGAAGATGAAAACGTGCACTTGAAATGCAGCAAACAGTTAAAACTAGCCAATAGTGTGGAATTAAACACTTCATTTCAAATAAATTGACTGCTTCAGCGGGAAAGATTACTAAAAGCCAAATTTCTCTAGCCAACTGACAAAAATAATTTCATTGTTCTGCAAGACAATTAATGCTTGACTATCAGAAGGAGGGAAATAAAATAAAATCTAAAACTAATAACATATTTTAGCCTTCCATAATTATGTGATAGCTCCCGGCCACAGAAATCCGTTTTGTTTTCATCTGATGTCAGAGCAATAGATGAAGAGGACACAGCAAAATCACTAAACATAAACACGGGTCATGTGGAGACTACCCGCCTCCACACTACAACTCAGACTGCTCTATGCATCAGCCCCGGATCTACGATATTTCCGAACCGGGGCAATACTAAATTTTCAAAAATATATTCATTTTCTAGCACACATTTTTCTGAAGAGTCTTATACATACACATATGTGTTCGAGGAAATGTAAGACTTGTTATTTGGTTGTAATTGTGCCTAAGTGCAGTGCCACGCATCTTCACACAGCATTCTTCTATCGCACGTCACTGTTTTTCACTCTGTGGAATTCAAATGTGGAATATTTTGTAATGGGTGCCATCAAAATATATTCAGGACAGTGGAAATTAAAATGTCCTGCGGTGCCTCTCCTGTTCCACGTTGGCCGGTTTGACATCAAGAAAGAAAGAAAGAAAGAAAGAACCCTCACAATTAATACTAGATGGGATTATTTATAACCGGGAGAACAAAAACTCTTCAGAAAATTTGCACTCTTTATTGCCTATTAGATAAACTTACTGTTTTGTGTCACATAAAATTAAATATAGGACATAAGACCAGTAGAGACAAGAGACAAGCAAGACAGTACACATTTCTTCAATCCTTAAGTCACAGCATTTTTTTCTCTTCAATCTTGCTACAGCTTTGCAAGGCATGCTTCCCTTCTGGGAATGAATCTAATACCTCATCAAAGTTCGTCATACATTTTGCTACATCAAAAAACGAAATGTCATTGTCTAATACTGTAAAAGCTGTTAACACAAAATAGTAACCACAACTGGTGTGGTTTCCCGATCTGATTACGTGTATTTTCTCACTGTCTGCTAGATAAAACGAAATAGGCCTGCCTAATATTGCAGCAATTCTAACACATGCCAAATAAACAAGACTGTTTTGGCACAAATGGTCATTTTTACAACACGACAGAATATAATTCACAAAATACCGATATCAAATGCCTATTAGGCCAACTACAAGCAAAAAGTTTTATGTTGGGGAATAGTTTCACATTTCCTTCATATGCTCCAGCTTCTGAAGCATGAGACTGAAAAGCAGTAGTAGTACAAAATTTTTATATAACTTGGGAATCGTCATATTCTGCCACATTTTGCGTGATGTCCCAATTTCTCCTCCTTCCTCGTTCTAACAAACAACCTTCTCATCAATAATTCTGTAACTATTCCTGCCAGTGTCAAAACTTATTATCTGGTTTATTCACTAACCCTGTCCCAATCACCGGTTTAGTTAGCCCACATTTATTCTACCGTTACACGTTATTAAATGTTCGTACAAAGCGTTTTCTGCACTGGTCCCAGAATAAAACTTTAGCAGCTGTTAGCCGGGGACTGTACAACTGACCCTTACTAGTGTAGCGGACTGGCCAAAACTTTCCAATCAAACTTTCATTTTCTTGGATACTCTGAGAAGATAACATGTGATCTTTCTTACCTGTTATTCGTGTTAGTTGTTTATTTCCACTCTGGTAGTCTGAATCTATGGATTTTGCTAGTAATCATAACAATGCTGATCATTTGCAAACCCAGTCAACCACATAAACAGCAATTGGCATTCACCCGTTCAGCTTTATTCCATTCAGTTGGTATAGCCCCATCCCCTTTAGTCTGCAAGAAAGTTGACTTTCATATGCAACAGGGATTCCCCTGGCAGAGACATCACATACACTATGCAAGCATTCAAAGATCAACTTATGACTCATTCAGAAATCAACTTAGAATTTGTTCAAAAACCAACATACGCATTCCAACATCATATGAATAATCGATAGACCAACATGCACTGGATGACAGGCGCTTTTTGAAACAAGGTCTTTTTCCTCAAGAATAATGAATTTGCCCATCCCCTCCAAAGAAATTGCCACCCAAGGCAGACATCCGGTTTGCCCCCCAACCCCTATATCCACATGCGTGAATCTGGCAGCTTAGGCATGTCAGAAAAATTCTTCCGGGTAACATCTGGCTGCATGCTGCTATTGTTTATACAGCTAACTGCCACACTTCTGTAGCCAGAAATGGGAGAAGGTACTACTCATACGCGACAACTGTGCATGCGCATGAGCTCGCTCGCAAATACTCAAACGAATTAAATGTAAGCAGTTGTGATGTCACGCTAATTTCAAGCAATTTGTTGTTATGAAGCATTGTATAGTCTGAAACTTCCTGGCAGATTAAAACTGTGTGCTGGACCAAGACTCAAACCTGGGACCTTTGCTTTCACGGGCAAGTGCTCTATCATCTGAGCTACCCAAGCACCACTCACAACCCATCCTCAGAGCTTTAATTCCACCAGTACCTCATCTCCTACCTTCCAAACTTCACAGAAGCTCTCCTGCAAACCTTGCAGGAGTGCTAGTTCTGCAAGGTTTGTAGGAGAGCTTCTGTGAAGTTTGGAAGGTAGGAGATGATAGAGCACTTGCCCCTGAAAGGCAAAGGTCCCGAGTTTGGGTCTCGGTCTGGCACACAGTTTTAATCGACCAGGAAGTTTCATAACAGCACAGAATCCGTGGTCCTTACCAGTCAAAGTTACAAAAATTTAACTGAAAACTAAAACAATGAAAAAATCCCAGAATTCTAAAAATTCCAAGGTTTTTCCAGGTTTTCCACCGGATGAAAAAATTCCCAGGTTTTCCTGTATCTCCCAGCTGTACCGGGTCATAAACACCATGCAATATTACAGCATAGCTGAATGATGATATGCATGGCTCTTCATGTGTACTGGGCTACACACACAATGTACAATCGGCAAATTTCAGACACAGGTTTTGAAAAATAGACTAGTAAAGTCTTGACGACTGACCAGGTGATCGGGATCGAAACAGTTTCAGGAAATCCACTGTAGATGAACATTAAAATAGAAACATTATGTAAGAATTTCCCAATTGTTTCAAAAACTGGAAAACACGTTTTAGAAGGCTACACTGCACAAGAAATATCACAATTTTTGCTGTGGAAATGGCAAATTTCACCTCTGGAAAGCCAAATAATTACAATTTTGTAGAATTACATCCTCTACATCTTAGAAAAGGAAGGAAGATTATGATTTAACATCCCAATGACAACAAGGTCACTCTAGACAGAGTAAAAGCTAGGATTGGCAAAGGAAGCTGGCTGTTTCCATATCAAAGAAACCATTCAATCATTTGCATTAAACGATTTAGGATACTTTGTAAAACATAAATCTGGATGATGGATGGGAAATTGAATCCTGGTTCTCCTGAATGAGAGTCCAATAACTTAAGCACTACACCTCTTTGACTAGCGCATTTTAGAAATGAAATGTTCCTCCATATTACCTAGCAAATGAAGGTTTGTTCCAGAAGAAACACCTGCACTGAATGACTCGATGATGCTATTCGTTGTTGCATCTGGTCCAAAGCTCTGAAAAGAAAGAAATGGCCAGTTAAGCAATATTTACAACAAAGAAAGAGAATCTTAATGATATTTGTATAATTAGATTCCAAGATTATGAGATAAAATTGCTCTCAGTACTTATCTTCAAGAGATGAAAGTCTTAGTGCTACCAATACATACACATAAAAGTAGGTGAAACTATCCTGGCTTTTGGAACTATTAGTTTCTCCCTCAGGGAAGAAATATTGACAAGTAAGAATGTTAACAAGGATGAGCAGTCACTCAGGATCCAGGTTGAGTGTGACCCAGATGTTGTGAGGGTAATATAGCTGTGCACGTGTAGGCACATTCATGTGCCAATGGACAACTAAATGCCTCAGTTATGGATAACACCCAATTATTTGCTCAAAATAATATAATATAATATGTTCTACATATCATGCAGGTATGCTTATGTAACACACAGCTCCATCAAGAATACATCGCAGTGCTTACCAACATTCAGAAAGTTATCACGCGTCTAATTAATGAGCATAAATGGACAGGAATGTATCCACTCTATTACAGTGCAAAGATGAACAAAATTGGAGTATGGCTGTTTTTTTTCATATATTTTTACATAGAAATTATCATACAATTTACAGCATCCTAAATAACAGATTATCATTTTTGTTTTGTACTTATGTTCTTCTACAGACAAAAATTCTGCAGTGTGTAGCTGCAACTGGAAAAGTCCTAATTTGTTTCTGTGCATGTGTGGATGAATCCCTATCCCTATAAGCACAGTAGTTATCCTAGAAGTTTTCACAATAACTGTCCTCCAATACTATCAAGACATAACACAGTGGAAGAAAGAATAGTGACAAATAGTTTTGCAGTGCAATATCTCTTGAGGGATACTGGCTTTAAGAAAATATTTTGGAGTCCAGAGGAGACTCTGCACATCAACTCTACTATGATTAGAAGGTTTGTAGAGTAATTTGCACATCAAGTACACTCACAAAAATTGATCTCCTCCATTACTCTCTCTCTCTCTCTCTCTCTCTCTCTCTCTCTCTCTCTCTCTCACACACACACACACACACACACACACAAAATTTGGTGGAGGAAGTGTAATATGTTTACATACCACCAGATGGGGGATTTGTCAGGCTAGTGTATGTTCGTAATGGCCACTATCTAGCAATACCACATTAAAAGTGAAGAAAGACTGTTTTTTGTAGCTATGATGCTCACAGACAGAAGAGCAGCACAGAGGAAAGAAAAACTCTAAAAAATTGAAGTAAGAAGCATTTTCCTTGGGCATGAATTGATATTATTATATAAATGTTTAAAACAAAAAAATAGTTGGCGTTTAAACACTGTTGATGCCCAAGTCATCAGAGCACATGGAGCTCCTGCCAAAAGCGTGTCCAGTGTCTTGACCTGCACATCTACTTGCTCAACCACAAAACTGAGACTGAGTGGCTGTAGGTTATTCTGAACTAGAACAGTCTCTAAAAATTACTTCTGTTACTGTTTATTAATGGCACCCACATTATGAAGCAAACAATGTATTTCAGGAGATAATGTCCCCTTCCTCAGGCAAACTTTATACACAGACAAAAAATCATGGGTGACCACATTCTCTTTTGCTTACTCATACAGCCATTATCAAGTTGTAGAGAGGGACTGGTTCAATACACAGCAAGAGTGTTTGTAATGTGGCATCATGATGGGGGTACACAATCCATTCTGTCTCATTCACTGATTACTGAATAACAGCTTTCATCAGCTAATATTAGCTCAATTTACTAAAGTTTAAAGAAAGCGATGTCATAGATATCTGCATGTAATTAATTTCTGGAGGTAGTATGCGGAGCTAATTATAGTTCACAGGAGAGGCAGGCATGACAGCATTGGAAGCCAACATGGCTGACTTTCAGTGTAAGTTTGCCGGAATGGGATATGTGGCTCTCAAGAAGCTTTTAAACACAGTGGCATAGGGATAAGGCCACCAGTTCCTACAGTTAAGATGTAGAATACCTGCAAAGACACCCCTGTCCTGCAAGGATGTGAACCATTCATTTTTCTGGGCATGGGGGAATACATAAACTAGTATGAAGCTTTTTTAGACCTCATAAGTGCTCTTTCTTGAGTTGGAGAGCCAGATCTGAGACAACATGTAGGAATTAAGTTTATATTACAAATAAAAAAGGACTTGTGAAACAACAGTAAATACTCTGTTGAGGACAGGATTGACAGACAGAAGGGAGCAGATATTTTGGAGGGGGACACATGTTTAACAACTAGCTTTCAGAATTTTCAATGAATCCAATCATCAGAAAAAACAGATGTAGAAATTGATAAAAGGGAGCTCTGATTACTATTTTGCCCCTTCATATGTGTAGTACAAAGTAACTTTTCTTCCAGCACCTGTTCCCCATTGTTTAACGGTCAAGTTATACATTAACAGGCATTATTAGAAAACATTGTACCCTGTTTCTGAAAGTAAACTAACAACAAATTATGACCATTTCCAATTCCTCACATGGATAATTATAGGTATGTGTACATGAAGAAACTGTAAGCCACTATAGCAAACTCAACATGCACTCTTTTTCTATTTAAGTGCTACTTTGAATTCTTGGAACATCAATGTGCAGTCATGTTTTTACTTGGTTGAGTTATTATTATTTCCAACACACAAAAGAACTCTGAAATTGAGGTAAACAGTGCAAAACCCACAAAAAAATGCTTAGTGTAGCAAGAAACAGTACAAACACCACAAGGATGAACTCCACAGCTTCTTCTGTGTTCCCACTGTTCGGTAGAGTTAGTGTCATCCGTGCATTCTACGTTTAATATTGTTGGTTGTGATGGACAATGAGATTGCGATGGACAACCAGGTTGTGGAGGGCTACCCTTGGAAGAAACCTTGAGCTCCGCCTAGTGAATCGGAACACTTTTTAAGATAAATCAGAATGAAGGGCAATAGGACACATTCCTTAAGACAAAATGAAGACAGACTGTCCACTTTTGAAAAAGTGTGTCATAATAAAATGCAATTTATGTCTGATAACTTCCATTCTTTGGGAAATTACAATCTGCATATTTCATACATATCTAAACTTTTGGAAAAAACTTTTTATTGTATCAGCTACGAGAGTACTGATGCATTTCATACAGCATTCTATAACATTCACAGTATCACGGAAAAATACATTTGTCTGTACTAAATAAGATACACGATACAGGGACAGTCAAAACAGATTTCAGAGGGAACATTATGTGTGCAACAGCAAATTTAAAAGACTAAATCATTTTATGAAATGAGAATATGTCAATATTTTATGGTGACTCTCTGTTTTACAGATTTCCATTTACAAAGTTCTTACTGAGCAACAGGCAGAACTCACCCTGACAGGTTGCAATAGCAGATCAGCCGACCAGATTTCGTCTGTGCTACGCTGCATTTCACTCAGCACTGAATCAAGCAAATGTTGCAAAGCAGCAGCATCAGCATCTCTGCCAAATCTTAGAAGCATTTTGCACAACATTCCAACCTCATCTGCACAAAAAAAAAGGAATGTGCATTACTACAACCATACTTTGAATTTCTTTATTGAGATAGTGTAGAACAAGAACAAATGCAATCTCTGCACAGATACAACTGGAAATTAACAAAAAATAAAGTTTTCAACTTGTGTTTCTTGTCATACAGAGAAAAAAGTCTTCTTGTATCACAAGTGTTTATATAAGAATGATGGTTGATATGAATCTCAGATTTCATATCAAATCAAATACCATAATTTCACATAATTTGTAAACATTATGAATTTGAATCTTTTTGTCTCTTTCCACATGATGGCAATATCTACTGTTACATTTTTTCCTCATTCCAATCTGCAGTGTTTAATATATACACACAAATTTACAGTTTCAATTTACACAAACAATCAAAGATATAATGCTTCAATAAATATCAATAAAATTACATCTTTGCAACTGCATTATAAGAATTCTTTTGTGGTTGTCATTTCCTTATTTTATAAGAGTAACGACAGAACAGAAACGTGAAAATTAGCACATTGTTAAACTGTGTTTATAATAACAAACATTCCACTTTAATTCTCAGTCCATATAATGACAATACTTCTCTGAAAGTTTCCTGTATTAGAAGATGGAATAGTTTCATAAAAATTACTATCACATGCATAAAAAATATTAGCATGTAATGAGGTTTTGCTGACACTGGTGTGTTGATATGAGTAGATGGGAGGAAGGAGGGGGGGGGGGGGGGAGTGAAAATCTACCTTCCACTCACAAGTTTTCTGATCATTTCTGTGATGCTTTCATGCTGCTTAAACAAATCTGCACAATACTTCTTTGAATCTCCTTAATCTGTTCCACTAATCCAACTTCTTGTAGGTTTCCAAACAGTTAACAATACTCAAAAATTTGGCAGACAAGTGAACTCTTACACGGACAATGAATGTTTCCCCTCAGACAGAATCTACTTTCCCCTTTGCTAAATTTATGCAGTCATTCCAACCTAAATTGCTCCCAGTATGTACATCTATATACTTCACAGTTTTATTCAGGAGATTTTCTCTAGGTGAACACTATTACTACTGTTTGCTTCATCAGAATGTTTATTATCAGTCAGGATCACAATATGCGCTTTTTGTTTCAGTTTATTTAACAAACCATCTTGCACTATGCCTGTAGTAGGTCTTTTCAACAAGCATACTGTCTGACAGCACCCAACACAATATGCTTATTGAATGGAAACAAAAATCGGTAATTGCCAACAAAATTGTATCGTGATCCTGACGGTCAACACACATTCTGTTGAACATTTGACAATTACAAAGCAGTGTTACCAACGGCGATTAAAGCAACAAATTTTGGACATCAGCCATTAATGTGATGCTGAATTAAACAAAAATGTCAACAAAACTACTGTTGGACACTTCATTAGAAAATTAGTTAACAGCACACTTGATTCTGGTCTCTCTCTCTCTCTCTCTCTCTCTCTCTCCATCCATCTATAAAGGCCCTCCCACCTTAAGCAAGCCAATGGAAGATAAGTACTTATCTTAAGAGAGTTTTTGACAGCTATGCAAATTGAGTATTTGAGCTACTGTTTCCAACAGCAGAGAAATATTTTTAAATTCACAGTTGATATTTTTATTACTATTTGGTTTACATACAAAAATATGTTGATGCACTTCTTAATTACAGGGCTTGCTGATAAAATTTCTCACAAATTTTACTTGGTGCAACTTTTCATCTACTACAGTAAATTGCAGTGTCAGTAACAAGCTGTCCATTAACACATAAACAGGTGACACAGTGTTTATCTCTTTCTTCAAAGTTCACACTTTGATTACCTTCAAACAACTGCCTCAACAGTGACGCATCTGTTTGGTTATGACCTTCGGCTCATACAACTAACACAGCTGATGATGAATTTGGACTGGCAACTTTATCACAGGCCAAACTTTGCCTTGCAGTTGGGGAGAAAAAATAAGAGAAGTCATTTTTAGCCATGCTGCAGTGCTTCTGACAACCATCAGCACTTGTCTGGAAGTCCTGTGATTGTTAGGTCATAGCTTGGTCATGCATGCACTACAGTTCTGACTAAATATGTTTAACTGAAAAAAAAAGGTGGGAGGAGGCTGCAGGTAGGGATGTAGAGGAGAAAACTTAATTTCTGGGTGACTTTCATAGGTTTTACAAATCATGCAGAATCCTATTTTTACTACACTGAAATATGGAGCAAACTTATTAATCATGTGATGAGTGGAATAAAGTTGAGTGTATGTGATTACATGCAACATGAAGTGAAGCTGACAGTTATAATTTTGTTATTTACAAATTAAATCAAGCATCTGTTTCAACAATTATGTGGCCTGTTGTATTAGTCTTAAGCAGTTAACACTACAATTCATATAATATCTTTTAAATTCTTGATAGTAATGTGATGATATTTGTTTCAACAATTGGCTAGTTGAAATAGTAACAAAATAAGTTTGAATCATAGTATTTTCAGTTATTTCTTTGCATACAACTCATGAGCACCAGAATTTGGTTTTCTTTAATGAAGCCCTTCTACAGGAATAGAATCTGAGAAATGTGTGTTAAATGTGCTTTTTTTTATTTTGTTACAAGAAATTATATTTGATTTTATCCATCACATCCAGCTTTAAGACATAAAAAGCATTTATGTTTTATGGCGTTTACTAAATCCAACACAGATACAGCAGCAATATCAAGATATGAAGCAAAGTATATCAGAAAACTGTTAAGTACTGAGAAAACTGTTGTACTGAATGAAATAACATGTAATCTGTGTTAGAGAATAAGGTACTGATCTTATTTGCTTGAATACCACAGAGATGTTCATTTCTGACACCTGAAAAAATTGACTTCTATCTAGCAGCCAACAAGTTCAGCATATTCCTTATGACAGCACCACTGAGTGCAACAGAAAAAGAACAGAGAAATGTGGTTGTTAACAATACAACCACATCCTTTACCAATGTCTGTGACACAGGGAAATAGAAATTATCCTGTGTTGTTCTAATTTTCAGCATATATTCTACCCATAAATTAAGATTTTACAACTAACATCTACAAGCTTGTATACCATGTTCTGTTACTGAAATTATGCTTCCACCATCCTGCCTGTTGATGCTTTAATCATACCAGCTCTAATGCTACAATACTCTGTACAAAAAAAATTTATAGTCATATCAAGAAAAGAACAAATAAAATGCACCTTCATTTTCAAATGCATATGACACTCCTTCTCTGAATTGGTTGACTTATGTTTTTCCTTCAGATGCTCCCCCAATCCATCCACCCATCACTTCCTATTCCAGTCCTGCCACATGTTTATCCAACCCAATGGGGTCCAGCCACCTGTGAATGCAGCCATGTCACTTAAAAGCTCTTCTGCAATCATTGCACAGCTTTTTATATTGGTATGACTACCAACCTGCTGCCCACCAGGATGATCCACCGCCAAACTGAGGCCAAGAGCAAGGTACACCACCCTGTGGCACAACACGCAGCTGAACATGACACACTTGATTTCAATGGCTGCTTCACTACCCGAACCATCTGGACCCTTCCCTCCTCCACCAGCTTTTCTGAAATGCACAGATGGGAGTTATCCTTACAACACATTCTCTGATCCTGTAATTATCCTGGCCCCCATTCTCATCTCCCTTCCTGTTTATTTGCAGCCCTCTGTCAACCCATCCGCCCGTCTTTCCCCACTCCTCTCCTTTTTTGTTACTTTTTTCCCCCACCTCCCTGGTTCACAACTGCCTGACATTTCACCTGTTGGGGTCTAGTCCCTGCACACTCCACCAGACAGTGTTAGTCTCTCTCCCCACCCATACACTACAGTCCCCCTCCCCATCTGAAGTTTCAGTTTTCTTGCACAAACAGCTAATTTGCTTTAATGGGGATGTGTTGTTCAATATACAGTTATTAGTTTCATGATTTGGTAATTTACTCATTTCTAAGTCAAGAACATAAAGTAGATAAAAGGCTCAGGAATCCACTATTATTCATTCCAAAGATGCAAGTAATGTAACTAGTAGTGCAAGAACTTTCTTTTGCTACTATTTCATCTTTGAGAAATGCTGGCCATTATGTTCTGGTAGACTTCAAGTGGTATTTGTTTCCACTCTTCCATAAGCACATTTTCTTTCTGAGGCGTGGTGAATAATGCCACCAGGTTCTTGGATACATTACAAATATACAGGGTGTCCCACTCGAAAGACGCCCCAGAAACATGTGTAGTAATTCTGCTGAAATTGCAATGTGTAATTTGTGATGTTTGACATGGCAACACTGCACTGTGCATCATGATTTGATGTAACAGTGTGTTTTCATGCATTACTGTGGCTCAAGCTCAGTGTTCAGTGTTGAGTGTACCATCTAAATGCTGCATACAAAAGTTAGTGAACAAGATGGAGAGCAATGGAACGGTGTTGTATCTTCATGAGAAGATGACATGACTGACGTGAAATGATTGTTGGCCTCTCCCACAAAGTCTGTTTGAACGTTTATCTCAGGAATGTGGAATGTCACGAGACATGTCACAGAGCTGTGAAGAAAGCAGCATATATCCCTAAAGGTTTACAGTTGTTCAGGAACTGAATATCAATGACAAAGACAAACACATTACATTCTGCCATTCGTTTCAGCAATTTATCGCTCAGAAGTCAGGAATATTGCAATACAATAGTTCAGTGATGAGGCATGGTTTCACCTCTCTGACTATGTAAACTCTCAGATGCATGTTTGTGGTGTAATGAAAATACACATACACAGGTCGAGCAACTCCTGCATTCACAAAACATTGGCATGTTCTGAGCAATATCATTGTGTCGCAACATCAGATCAATTTTTTTCGAGGCTACTGTTACAAGTGCAGTTTACATCAAGATGTTTCTCGAGTTTGTGAACCAGTTGGACAATTAGAAAGCAAATTTTTGTTTGTGGAGCCTCTTTCAAGAGGAACTCCCTGTATTATTGATGCTAATTTATCTCTAGTTTTTTATTTGATTCAAGTCAGCACATTGAACACCCAAGTCCGGCAGACCATTTGATTTTCTTCATAGTATTGTGCAGCTGAGCTTGTTTTATGGACAGAAGCACTGACAAGCTGGTGCAGAAAAGATATGATTCCAAGCTATTCCTACAGAGTGGTGTGCATCCAACTGCCTGCAACCTGCATAAGCCTGCGATCATTTTCCCGTCAAACAGGACGAAGATCAAACCTTAACACACAACCTCAGAAAACTAAATCATTTCACTGTTGCTGGGACCCACATGGATAAATTTGTATGCATATGCCAGGTTTACACATTCACAACCGAGCCATCACATAATGTACTGTGTCTCATCAGACAGTAAATCTCCTTCCACCTTCAAAGACCATTAATGATACCGTTGGTACCATTCTAAGCAGTGCCCAAAAATTTGTTTTTTAATCAATGACTTAAGAGTAGGAGCACATTTCAATGGATTATTATGTCACTGACCTCCGTACTTCAACTGCAAAGGTAACAAGCACATCACACATTGATTCACACACACAATGTTTTAGAGTTTTACAGTAGCTGTTAGTTAATTTCATAGGCTTACTAGAATGATGAAGGATGTAATAATTTCCAAATATTTCCACTTCACTATAATGTTTACTATTGTAGTTCCAAGACAGCACTTTGTGGGAAGAATCAGACAACATATTACTTCCTCTCATGTACATCTCACGAAACGACCACAACAAGAAAATTCAAAAAATTTGGGCTAATATCGACAATCCTCCTACCCATGCATCATTCATAAGAAAACAGGAAATGGGGGTACCAATTAATGGTATCAGAAGTACTCTCTGCCAGTAACCATTAGGGGGGCTTGTGGAGTGTGAAACCATTAGGGGGGCTTGTGGACTGTGGTGTATATGTAGATGAAAGCAAACTTGGATGAGAAGGTCAAATATTGTGACTTAAGGATACAGGGTACTTTTCAGGCTCAATATTGTGTAAAAAATCAACACCTATTTCTTTTAGGCAATGTTTACAATGTATATGTTTTACAGATTTTTGTATATATCAGGTAATGCAGCACACTTTCTAAACAAATTAGAAGTATTTTGAATATTTTTGAACCCACTTAGGGTTATCAAGAAAAATTACACAGAAATTTAAGCAATTTTTTTTTTCAAAATGCTTCCTCAAATTGAAGTACCATTTAATCCAATGTTATACATTTGAAGGAGACCAAATTTTTCCCAGATATGCATGACATGATGGCTGTGGTACTTGACCTATTTAATTCCACCTATTATGTATATTAGAAGGATTTAAAAAACCACTTCTTACATTTTAATTTTTATAATTTTTTAAATAAAAATGTCATTTTTTTTCTATAATTTGGTTGTTTCTGCAATAAAGCTTAGGTCTACTACATAAGTATGGACTATTGCATGTTACAGAAAAAAATGGAGCAACACTTTATAAACTTTAGGAAATATTTGTACCTGAATTCTGAAAAATACAACTTCCAGGAAATTGCAAATGAAGATATGGGTCCAATTAAACTGTGTCTCAGATCATTCCAGAAGCATAGTCTTCATCCTGCAGCATTTCTTCATCTTCAAGCATTCCTTTTAGCACTTCTAGCTTCTTTGGTAACTTGAAGAACGAATCTTTCAGCTTCATGCACCTGTTGTCTGTCACATGCAATTGATCTTCCATATCAGAGCCACATTTTATGCCTAGATCTCATGACTTCCAACCTTCCTATCACTCCATCATTGAAACATATCATTGCATCTAGTACACCAACTTTTAATGGATTCAGTCGTACAAAAACATTCTTGGGTAATCTTTCCCATACGCAATGGTTAAAACTTTCATTTGTATTCTGAGTGCCCCCACGAAGACATTTACTAAGCAAAACATGGTCACTCAGGTCTCTAAAAATTGGTTTTATTTCATTCATAACAGGCAAACTGCTTTTTGGTAATCACACCAATCTGCTCCTTTAGGGTTAAGTCCATGAACAGGGTGGTCATCTATGGACAACTTATGAAAGTAGGTGGCCCATACAGCTTTTCTCATTGCTGTTAAGTAGGTGGCCCATACAGCTTTTCTCATTGCTGTAACATCATTCAGTGGTGCAGTTTCTCTAGTGGCCAGTGCATAATAACTCTGAAGAATGTCTATTTCAGTTTCTGTCAATCTGCCTTGGCCAGACAGAGACTTTCCATCAGATAGCAACTTTCCTTTCATTTCATTTCTTTTCATAGCTTCCTCAATCTAGCACCCTCCTCTTTTGCACATGTCCACAACACTCCAGTTTTGCTACCAAGGTATCACCATAAACATTGAACTCATTAATTTTATTGAAATCTTTAAGAGTCCCCATCACCTAGGTACTTCGTATATCTAACGTTATGAACAGGCAAACACCGATGTTCAGTATGTGTTACCATGGCAGGTGTGGCAGTACTTAGATAAGCACTCAACATCAACAACTTTTCCATTCTCCAGAGAAGTAGTACTTACAACACCAATCAAGGAACGATGTCCTCAACATTGCCATGTCCCATCAAGTGCAACAGCAACGTCCCTGGTTCCACTAATATTTTGAGTTTCTTCTGCTGTACATTTCATAGATGCTTTAGATACAACCGACAAGGCATCTAAAATTATTTTTATGTACTTGCTGAACCTACTGAGAGGAGGAGGAGGAAGGTCCATCAAACCACAAAACATTTGAGCAGCCTTTTTTCCCTTTCCTATTGCACGCATTGCATACACTAACTTCAAATTCATATGTTATGAATTATGCACAATGTTCGAAGTCATTTTCAAGGTAGATTTATTGCAGGATCTATGCACAACTACTAAAATCTTCCTGCTACTTTGTTGTTCAGTTATTTCCAGACAGCCTAAACCAGGCTGTTCCAACAGAGCTCCAGGGAGCCGGAGTGCTCACTGCCGCAGCTCGGAGCCCGCGTGGAGGGGGAAAGCAAACTCACTGCCCCCTGGCCGCATGCAGCCGCAACTGACGCAGTAATCAGTGTTCAACGACAGCTATGACTAGGGGCGGGAGCCCTGTACCTCTATTGGAGGATACCTTTCTATTCATTGAGAGTGATGGTCTTCCGCAGTGTCTTGTATGTCATAAAGTATTTAATTCTGTGAAGAGGTACAATATACAACGACATTATACACGTCTTCATGCAGCGCACTACGATCAGGTAGAAGGCGTTGCACGCAGAGAACTGGTAACCAGGCTTAAGAACAACATACCAGGAGATGTAACTTTAAAAATGGTTTCATAATATGGAGGGTATCAAAACATGCAACAAAGTTCGTGTTCTGTAATGTGTTTATAATTTTCAGGTGAATGAGAGGGAAGAAAACACTACTGAATGTGCAATTCGAGCAAGCTACAGGGTCGCTAACATCATTGCGACGAGTGGCAAGCCGTTTTCAGTGGGACCACTCGTAAAATAGTGCATTGTAGCAGTTTCAGAATGTTTGTTTCCGAGGGAGGTGCAGGCAATTGAAGGGGTTTGCCTGTCGAAGCAAACAATGTCTCGTCGAATCCTGGACACGGCAGCGGTTTTAGAGACGCAGGTCAGGAAAGACGGCGGAGAGGTTTGTTGCATTTTTGGTAGCGCTTGACGAAAGCACCGACATATCGGACTGTGCTCAGCTTACAGTCTGTGCATGGCGTCGACATGGAGCTGCAAGTAACTGAAGAACTCTTGGATGTCGTACCACTCGATTACAGTGCAACAGGACGTGACATTTTTGAAGCCGTTTGTGAATCAGTGGACAATATGAATTTGCCGCGGGATAAGCTCCATTCTGTAGCGACAGATGGTGCACCACAAATGATCGGGCGTCACCAAGGTTTTGCTTCATGTTTGAAAAATAAAATCAGGGACGAAGCGTTCATGGAAAAGTTACGTTTATTTGAGAGGCAGATGAGTAATGGACATTTAACGTTCTTCAATCGCCTTGCTTCTTTAAAACTACCTGAAGGTACTACTTTCAGCGATTACCAAGCAAAGTTAAAGCAGCTCATCACGTCGTTTGAAGCACGATTCCGAGACCTCACTAGTTTGGAAGTGGAACTTAAGGTGTTCAGCTCTCCTTTTTCAGTTTCCCCCGATGACTTGTCATCGTCACTTCAATTGGAGATTATTGATTTCCAAAATTCAACTTCGTTGAAAGAGAGGTACTACAACACGTTGCATTTGTCACGATGGTATCGTTCATTACAGCAAAAAACATTTCCGAAGCTTCACAACAATGCCGCTCAGATCATGTGCATGTTTGCATCTACGTATTGTTGTGAGTAGCTTTTCTCAGCAATGAAAAGGATAAAAAGTAAGGAACGATTGTTTCTTCAGGATGCAACAATGAAGGCCTTCCTCCGCATTAATGCTGCGAACACTTTGACGCCCGATATTTCCGATCTTGTAATGAAAAGAAAACGTCAAGCTACAGAGGCCCAATAAATTCAGTATGCAATTTCTTGTAAAACAGTTGTTTCTTTTTTATTTCCTGAACATCGTATTTCCTGGTGTAGCATGTCACCACGTCCTAGCAGCATCGAGGATGAGGTTGTCGATCTTGTAAGAGGCAGCTTGCACATCAAAACGCTCGCATTGCCGCCTGCCTCAGCCAGCCGTGCCACGTGTCGGCCCACTTGAATGGTCACAGCGAGCGACACGGCTCCCTGGAGCAGGGAGTGCTCCGCGGCTCACAACGGAGCCGACGAGCTGGAAAAGCCTGGCCTAAACCATCACATTGTTTACATTTCGCCTTTACCTTTATCAAAGAAGATAAGATGCCCACATCAACAACAACAAATCCACTACAAACAGCGTCATTGTTAACACAAAAATTTGAATCACCACGAGGCGTGCCATGTGGGAGTATCTTCCCTGAAGAACTGATACACAGGTTACTTTTAACAGTGTGGCTGGCTTTGTTTGTGAACTGGTTACCACAGAATTTCCTTTTATTGGATTTCTTGATGTGTGACATAGTTTGTTTTTATTGTACACTAAAGGATATGTACTTCCACAAATATATGTAGCACTTGGGCAACAAACGTTCAGTAACACGTGAAGAAACTGCTTCAGCGAAACAAAAGTAAATACTAGCAAAGATAATCATTTACAGACACTAGAAACCTGCATTGTTACCAACATATACAATATATCATACATATAATCGCTGGAAACAGAAAGTTCACAGTCCTTTTCCAAATAATACTGGTTTCCGTAACAGAAATACAGGGGGCATGGTGGCATACATGACAATAACTTTAAAATTTGGTATATACACTCCTGGAAATTGAAATAAGAACACCGTGAATTCATTGTCCCAGGAAGGGGAAAATTTATTGACACATTCCTGGGGTCAGATACATCACATGATCACACTGACAGAACCACAGGCACATAGACACAGGCAACAGAGCATGCACAATGTCGGCACTAGTACAGTGTATATCCACCTTTCGCAGCAATACAGGCTGCTATTCTCCCATGGAGACGATCGTAGAGATGCTGGATGTAGTCCTGTGGAACGGCTTGCCATGCCATTTCCACCTGGCGCCTCAGTTGGACCAGCGTTCGTGCTGGACGTGCAGACCGCGTGAGACGACGCTTCATCCAGTCCCAAACATGCTCAATGGGGGACAGATCCGGAGATCTTGCTGGCCAGGGTAGTTGACTTACACCTTCTAGAGCATGTTGGGTGGCACGGGATACATGCGGACGTGCATTGTCCTGTTGGAACAGCAAGTTCCCTTGCCAGTCTAGGAATGGTAGAACGATGAGTTCGATGACGGTTTGGATGTACCGTGCACTATTCAGTGTCCCCCTCGACGATCACCAGTGGTGTACGGCCAGTGTAGGAGATCGCTCCCCACACCATGATGCCGGGTGTTGGCCCTGTGTGCCTCGGTCGTATGCAGTCCTGATTGTGGCGCTCACCTGCACGGCGCCAAACACGCATACGACCATCATTGGCACCAAGGCAGAAGCGACTCTCATCGCTGAAGACGACACGTCTCCATTCGTCCCTCCATTCACGCCTGTCGCGACACCACTGGAGGCGGGCTGCACGATGTTGGGGCGTGAGCGGAAGACGGCCTAACGGTGTGCGGGACCGTAGCCCAGATTCATGGAGACGGTTGCGAATGGTCCTCGCCGATACCCCAGGAGCAACAGTGTCCCTAATTTGCTGAGAAGTGGCGGTGCGGTCCCCTACGGCACTGCGTAGGATCCTACGGTCTTGGCGTGCATCAGTGCGTCGCTGCGGTCCGGTCCCAGGTCGACGGGCACATGCACCTTCCGCCGACCACTGGCGACAACATCGATGTACTGTGGAGACCTCACGCCCCATGTGTTGAGCAATTCGGCGGTACGTCCACCCGGCCTCCCGCATGCCCACTATACGCCCTCGCTCAAAGTCCGTCAACTGCACATACGGTTCACGTCCACGCTGTCGCGGCATGCTACCAGTGTTAAAGACTGCGATGGAGCTCCGTATGCCACGGCAAACTGGCTGACACTGACGGTGGCGGTGCACAAATGCTGCGCAGCTAGCGCCATTCGACGGCCAACACCGCGGTTCCTGGTGTGTCCGCTGTGCCGTGCGTGTGATCATTGCTTGTACAGCCCTCTCGCAGTGTCCGGAGCAAGTATGGTGGGTCTGACACACCGGTGTCAATGTGTTCTTTTTTCCATTTCCAGGAGTGTATATAGGTCATTTTTCATTTGAAACCCTATAATGTATATATCAACGTAGTCAGAAAAGACTATAGAATTTAATAAAGTCATAAATTTTTTATTTATTTTTCCACCATTTATAATTACCCTGTATCCCTAAGAACATGGAGTCAGACATTTCAGATCTTCTCTTTATAGAGTGGGACGTGGTTAAAGAGATGTACGATTGCGTTTACATTACGATAGGAGCTTGGAAGAAGCCATACTGTATTACATTCTTTGCAACTGATTATTATATTTTGTATTTTTTATACTATAAATTACATTTTATTAATTTATACTGTTTCAAAGCACCATTATATATAGGATCTATTGAAAACAAGGCTTTTTTGGAATGGCCTGGTACAATTAAATAGTGAGAAACATTTTGGTGGCTAAAGGCTTTTTGTATTTGGTGCTTTTAGTAATACAACTTGCATGCTATGAAGTTATGCCATTCCAAGGTACCATTACACTGGAAATTTATAAAAATGTGTCATTCTTGGTTTGATATCTTATAATTAAAAGTCAGTTAATGACAAAATTGTGTGTGCAGACTAGAGGACACGGTAAGATCAACGATATATACTAAAGTAATGTCTGTTAACTGTAACACAATGGATAGAGGTGCAGACTGAGGTGAGAAAGATTACAGGTTCACATACTGCTTTCTCGGTAAATCTTTTTAGCCACCTTTATGTTTTCAATAAGGTTCTGGAATGTTCTTATCAATTTAATGGAAGTAACATTGGATTTTCTTTATACATACAGTAGGAAATTTTGCACATTTTGTCAAGTCTCTTGTATTTCACATGTTAAAAAAAATCTGCTTCTAAATAGAAGCGGCCATCTAATAAGAACGCCCTTCAGGTTTTACTGAAAGGTGAAACTGATGAAATAATTTTTAACTCATATGTACAGTAACAGTATTTTAAATTTTTACTGCATTATTTGTAATGGAAGTTTTAAAAGTTGATGTCACTGATGCCTGGACACTGAACTTTTATTTTTGCATTATATATGGTTCATTGATGCTGTATACCACTGACAGAACAACACTGACAGAATATGGACAAGGGAACTAATGTACATTTTAATAGCAGATTTACATGCATCTTCTTCCATAAACAAACTGTGTGATGTGATTACCTCAGCTCAGTACAGCCGATAGATACACAAAAAACAGAACCAAAAATTTACGTTCCTAGCTTTCGGAACAAATGTTTCTTCATCACGGAGGAGAGAGGAGAAAGAAAGGGAAGAAGGGAAAGTAGATTCAGTTACTCACAACCCAGGTTATGAAGCAACAGGGAAAGGAAAACAGGGAGGGTAGCAAGGATGGAGGCATGGTTGTCAGAGGGAAGCCAAAGATATTCTACTGTAAGTACTGTGCCAGCTTCAAACCAAAGAGGGTGCATACAGAAGTAAAGAGGTATATAGTAAAAAGATAAACACAACTATGTAGGATGAAAAGATGCGTGAATGGCTAAAGAGGAAAGGGAAAGAGGAGAAGACTGAAGAGTAAATGGGAGTGAGGTGGTTTAACGCAGGTTCAGTCCAGGGGGATGGCGGGATGAAAGGATGTGTTGGACTGCAAGTTCCCATCTCCGCAGTTCAGAGGGACTGGTGTTGGGGGGGAGAAGCCAGATGGCACATACAGTGTAGCAGGTTCCTAGGTCCCTAGAATTATGCTGGAGGGCATGCTCCGCTACTGGGTATTGGACATCTCCTAGGCTGACAGTTCATCTGTGTCCGTTCATGCGCTCAGCCAGTTTAGTTGTTGTCATACCGATGTAAAAGGCTGTGCAGTGCAGGCATGTCAGTTGATAAATGACATGTGTAGTTTCACACGTGGCTCTGCCTTGAATTGTGTATGTTTTACAAGTAGCGGGGCTGGAGTAGGTGGTTGTGGGGGGATGCATGGGGCAGGTTTTGCAGCGGGGTCGGTTAGAGGGGTAGGAACCGCTGGGTAGAGAAGGTAGTCTGGGAATATTGTAGGGTTTAACAAGGATGTTACGGAGGTTAGGGGGGGCGACGAAAGGCAACTCTGGGTGGTGTGGAGAGAATTTTGTCAAGGGATGATCTCATTTCAGGGGTTGACTTGAGAAAGTCATATCCCTGGCGGAGTAATTTGTTGATGTTTTCGAGGCCAGGATAATATTGGGTGACAAGGGGGATGCTTCTGTGTGGTCTGGGGATAGGAACATTGTTGTTGGACGGGGAGGAATGTATTGCTCGGGAGATCTGTTTGTGGACAAGGTCTGCAGGATAGTTGCGGGAGAGGAAAGCACTGGTTAGGTTATTGGTGTAATTGTTGAGGGATTCGTCACTGGAGCAGATACGTTTGTCACGAATACCTAGGCTGTAGGGAAGGGAGCGTTTGATGTGGAATGGATGGCAGCTATCAATATGAAGGTACTGTTGTTTGTTTGTGGGTTTGATATGGACAGAGGTGTGGATGTGAGCTTCAACAAGATGAAGGTCAACATCCAGGAAGGTGGCTTGGGTTTTGGAGAAGGACCAGGTGAAATTCAGATTCAAAAAGGAGTTGAGGTTATGGAGGAAATTAAGGAGTGTTTCTTCACCATGAGTCCAGACCACAAAGATGTCATCTATAAACCTATACCAGGCCAGGGGAAGCAGCTGTTGGGTCTTCAGGAAAGCCTCCTCCATGCGGCCCATGAAGAGGTTGGCATAGGACGGAGCCATCCTGGTTCCCATGGCCGTTCCCCTGATTTGTTTGTAGGTCTGGCCTTCAAAAGTGAAGTAATTATGGGTGAGGATGAAGTTGGTAAGTGTGATAAGGAACGAGGTTATTGGAAGATCTTCGGGTGGGCATTGCGAGAGGTAGTGCTCAAGGGCAGAGAGACCATGGGTATGTGGGATGTTTGTGTAAAGGGATGTAGCATCTATGGTGACAAGAAAGGTTTCAGGTGGGAGAGGAGTGGGAATGGATTTGAGGCGTTCTAGGAAGTGGTTTGTGTCTTTGATGTAGGATGGGAGTCTGCGAGTGATAGGTTGGAGGTGTTGGTCTACCAGAGCTGAGATACATTCTGTTGGGGCTTTGAAGCCTGCCACAATGGGACGGCCAGGATGGTTCTCTTTGTGGATTTTGGGTAATAGGTAGAAGGTAGGGGTATGTGGCTCAGGTGGAGTGAGTAAGTCTATGGAAGCCGTTGTGAGGCCTTGTGAGGGACCTTAGATTACGTTCTGTTGGGGCTTTGAAGCCTGCCACAATGGGACGACCAGGATGGTTCTCTTTGTGGATTTTGGGTAATAGGTAGAAGGTAACATCCTTGTTAAACCCTACAATATTCCCAGACTACCTTCTCTACCCAGCGGTTCCTACCCCTCTAACCGACCCCGCTGCAAAACCTGCCCCATGCATCCCCCCACAACCACCTACTCCAGCCCCGCTACTTGTAAAATATACACAATTCAAGGCAGGGCCACGTGTGAAACTACACATCTCATTTATCAACTGACATACCTGCACTGCACAGCCTTTTACACTGATATGACAACAACTAAACTGGCTGAGCGCATGAACGGACACAGACGAACTGTCCGCCTAGGAGATGTCCAATACCCAGTAGCGGAGCATGCCCTCCAGCATAATTCTAGGGACCTAGGAACCTGCTACACTGTATGTGCCATCTGGCTTCTCCCCCCCCCCCCCCCCCCCAACACCAGTCCCTCTGAACTGCGGAGATGGGAACTTGCACTCCAACACATCCTTTCATTCCGCCATCCCCCTGGACTGAACCTGCGTTAAACAACCTCACTCCCATTTACTCTTCAGTCTTCTCCTCTTTCCCTTTCCTCTTTAGCCATTCACGCATCTTTTCATCCTACATAGTTGTGTTTATCTTTATACTATATACCTCTTTACTTCTGTATGCATCCTCTTTGGTTTGAAGCTGGCACAGTACTTACAGTAGAATATCTTTGGCTTCCCTCTGACAACCATGCCTCCATCCTTGCTACCCTCCCTGTTTTCCTTTCCCTGTTGCTTCATAGCCTGGGTTGTGAGTAACTGAATCTACTTTCCCTTCTTCCCTTTCTTTCCCCTCTCTCCTCCCTGATGAAGAAACATTTGTTCCGAAAGCTAGGAACGTAAATTTTTGGTTCTGTTTTTTGTGTATCTATCGGCTGTACTGAGCTGAGGTAAGTACTGGCCAGCCCCTCTATCTCTTTGTTAGTATTTGTGTGATGTGATTGACAGATATAACCGACACCTGCCATTGGAGAGTGCTGCAGATGCAAATTACAATGAGTAGCAAATTTCATGCCATTTACTAGATTGTTTATGAGCTTGACAACCATGATAGAAACTAAATTTGATGTGCTTCACAATGGGAAACACATTCCATGCCAGGAAAACTGTACTGTCAAATCTCAGGTGGAATACTTGAAATTATGAGCATGTATAATATGGCTACATTTAAATTCACTCGGTTCTCTGTGCTGTCTCATTCTGAAAGACAAACATTTACAATGCTGTTGCACTGCTCTTGCACCTACACATTTTTGGATATGTAACATGTTGCCTCACAGAGACTTTTGACCACACAGTGTTGAGCCAACAGAACACATAAACAGATAATTTTTCATTTTAATACAATATTGATGTTGTTACACTAAAGCGTGCCATTACATCGAATAACATCAAAGAGCAAATGCATTGTGACGTAGTTGGTAGATGGACTTAACTTCTTAAACACATTCTTACAAATGAACCCAAATGAAGCAAACTCAATGACTGTTACTTTTCTTTATGGAATGAACAATTTTACTTGATGAATAAATTTCCTGTAAACATTATGTTCCAGAACACCAGCAAAAGAAATATGTTGATCTGCCAATTTCTGTGTTTGCAAAGTAGGCATGGAATCTTACTGCAAAACTACCCATACACTTGTGGATGTTCAACACTATTTTCCTCAGATTCAGTGTTATACTCCTCAAAAAAAAAAAACAGAATATATCTTTTTGTACATTAATTGTTATTGGTAAATTAGACATTTATTCACTTACCATTGGGATAATAATAGTCACACTAATATATGATCAGCCATTGGGATAATAATAGTCACACTAATATATGATCAGAAACAAATACTGTGATTTTCTACTCTCAAGAGTAGAAAGCAGGGAATGCTGATTCTTTCCAAATTTCAATACAAGTTTATTTGTAAGGAATGGTGTAGTAACTTCAAAACAAGAATCATTTTTTCTATCAAAAATCCATTATCACATATCTCCTAATAATCACACTGTTGATAGTTAAGTATATTCTTATTGTGGAGTTTTCAAATATTCTATAAAGTAACAGAAGTACTGGAACCAGGTAATAATTTTCAAAATATCTGTGGTGTTACCGCTACTAAAGAGACATTTAACACTGACATATTTCAAAATATACCACCGTGAAATTATATTGGGTTACTGAGGTGATGCTTGCAGTCAACAACAACAACAACAAACACTTTACTCAATATTTCATTGTCATTATTAGCTACCAAACATTAACTTTCAATTTTAAGGGGATGGGCTCTTTCAATATCTGGAACCAGAAGCAGGAGAAAGATCCACACAACTACATTTTACAGAGTGGTTCTTACAGAAGAGTTTCATTTCTGCTTACTATTAAAAAATATGTTCCATTTGTGCACTGCCAGCTGTAAACTCTAACCCTTCATAATAGAGTAAAACAGGTTTTATTATAGTACTGAACAGCACTTTAAACTAAAATACAATTACCACTACCCTCATAGTAGTCATATGTCAATAACAGTGCCTAGCAAATGCTATTATAGTACCCTCTGCCATGCACTTTGGAGTGCTTTTCAGAGCATGGGTGTAGAGGCAGAAATTCCTTTTTCCAATTACAAGTACCATATCTTACCAATGCATCAACTGGTTTGGTATAGTAATATAAGAGTAAAACTCTGCGGCAGCACAGGACAAAAAAAAAGTTGTAAAGATATATAGAAAAAGTACTCATACTTACCCTTTAAATTAAGACAAATTGTGATCTGCTGATGCAAGGCCTGAACAAGTGCTAGATCTTCATGCTTGCTGCCTTCTTTTAAACTGAGTAATTTCCGTTCTTGTTTGCGGCGATTCTTACTCGATCGGCTACTACGCCTGCAAATAAAATATGTTTTCCAATAATAATTTCAGTACATTAATAATTTAGAAAAGTATTATCCATACTGATTTTTAGCACCCTACTAGAAGTGAACATGTGTGCAAACAAAATTTGTTATATGCTGCACAATTTGGATTCAAGCAGAGAGTATCAAAAGAAAATGAATTTGTTCTTTTGTGTGTGAGGCACTTACAGGGTTAAATTGTAAGTGGAAGACCACAGGTATCTTCTTTAATTTAACAAAATAATTTTACTGGGTGTGACTTACACATATGAGGAAGCATTATATAATTAAGGAAAAAGTTTCCCAAAAGTTCATTTCACATCTACCAAAAAGAAAGCATAGATTTGTCTTTCTGCCAGGGGTGGGGGTGCAGAAGTGGCCACAGCGTTCTGTTCTAGGTACATTAGTTCTCTTACCATATATCAAAGATCTGCCTCTAAACACAGCACACAATTTAAAAAAAGTTATTTTTGAAAAATGGCAAAAGTTTCATTGTGGAAGATATGGTCTGTAATGTAAGTGATTTAGCAAAAAGAGTAGTGTGTTAAATTAGCTTGTGGCTTAAAGAAAGCCTAGTGGGAAAAAAATTGTGAGAGAATAAAAAACTTTTCATAAGAAAATTTATGAACTTGTGCAGGAACAGAATGCTGGTATCTTCATTACAAGAAGAGATCCACCACCACAGAAATGAAACATGAAAGCCTAGTTCCTTGGCCACCTTCCTATCCTCTTCATTACAAGAAGAGATCCACCATCACGAGAACGAAACATGAAAGCATATTTACTTGGCTATCTTTCTATCCTCTACTGTGTCTTTTTTGGCATTACTGTATGTATCCATATTCTTAGTTCAGAAAAGGGTAGTCCAAATGATTTGTTGTATCCTTCACAAGTTTCATGCAGCCTGCTGTCTGAGTGTCCCAAAATTCTAACCATGCCATCCTTATACATATAATGTCACATTGGATTTGTGAATTAAAAGTTTGGACTCATCTAACGAAATTACTGCATTCAGTCTGTACTTTAAAAAAAAGGGGAAATCCAAGTTGTAATATCAACAATATTACAAAATAAGCTGGCTGGAGTGGCCAGAGACAGCGGTCATGTGTCTATAAGCTGTGCTTGTTGCATGAAAGTGTCTGCCTGCGTGTTTCCTTGCTAATGAAGGCTTTGGCCAAAAGCTCAATGTGTAACAGTCTTTTCACTGTGCCTATCTGCAACTGAATGTGTCATCTTTACAAAAAAATAATTTACTCAACCATTGTACAGACAGTTGTGCACAGTTCTTCAGATTCCATTTTCACGTTTCCAGCAGAACTGAAAATTTGAAGTGGCAAACCTCATATTTTCAAATATAAATGGAAAAGTCCCTTTGTGGCACTTCTATTAGTCTGTACTGAAGTTCTACATAGCAGTTTAGAGTAGTTCAATGTGAAGACTGGCTGCCTCCTTGGTCTAGTGGTTTGTATTGCCAGCTACTAACACAGAGATCCCAGGTCTGGTTCCTGGTGACCTCAGATTTTTCTTTAGTGGGATGGTACGAAAAGGGGTCCACCACAGCCTTGTGAGACCAAATTAGGAGCCACTTTAATAAATACTCAGAAAAATTGACATGTAAGCTGCAGAAGTGGTGCGAGATGGAAAGGCTTGCAACACGCCAATAACCACACGAGATTTATTTATTTGTATATGCCATCATTTTTTCTTGTTTTCTTTTGCTGTCTGTCAGTGAATTATGTAGTGACCTTGGCTAACATGGTCTCACAGAATCCGAGAAGAAATAAAATTACGAATATAAATTTGGCATCTGGTTGCAGTAATTTCAAGAAACCTTTACAACTTAGGTCCTTCTATAACTGGCTGTGTGAACTGCTCCTCAGGTCAGAGTGACCACATCCAACAGGATCTATCTTCAGGATATTAAACTCTCTCTACTTTTCTTATAAATCTGTCCTCCTGCTTCCCTTCTTTCCCTATCCACAGAAGAACAAAATTCATATGAGAGTTTTGAGATTTCTCACCTTTATAATGGTTACTTACATATACCACCCCAGTTAAGAAAACTACTTTGTCTCCCATCAAAAATTGATACTTACTATCATTGAAACACCTTGTAATAGGTCACAGATGTATTGGCAGTGTGTGCTTTTGCATTGTATGCCATGAAATAATGATAGGTCTTTTAAATATTAGTTGTTAGCTCTCTGAAAACATGATTTAAGTATAATGTTTACAATCTATCAGAATTTACATCAATTATTCTGCGAGTTCCTGATAAACACAGGCATGAATCTTCAGAAAATGGGACCATTTCAGGATTAGAGTGTTCATCGTGTAAAAATTTAGCAGCCAGTTGTAGTACTAACATCAAGAAACTGTATCTGAACTGGTCAGTCAACGCCCTACCATTACTTTGTAAGCTTCTAGTTTCAGTTTGTGTGACATTCTCTGAGAAGGTGGTACCGACACACACATCAGAAGTGCTAAATGGAACAACTGTTTTCTTATACTTCTTTTTATGGCCACTCCTAACTTGTCTCTTTCATTCTCAGTTAAAACAGATACAGCTCCTTCCTTACTGTTCCGGCAACATAAGAGTCATCATCAACCACATTTTCTCTGTGTTTTGGAAGATATTTTGCAATTTCTTACAATAATGTGTAGCTGGAGTCATCCAAACCAAATAATGCTCATCATGTGTCTTCATGTGACACCCAGTGCTGGTTTGTTTCCCCCTTACATACAAAATGATTTTAAAAGTGGAATTTTACACGCCCATTCAATAGAGCAGTCCCAAATTAGTCTAGTTACGATTCATTTCATTGATATGTATTAACAGGAATATTAAAACATGATGAATAACCTGTATTTCAGCAGTGACTCGCATGCCGCACTGACTGCTACTGCCATACAGCAGTGATGCTCAGTCGCTACTAGAGTACTGGTTATTCATCGTGTTTTAATGTTCTGGCTAATATATATTGATAAAACAGACATCAAACTAGACTAGTTTGGGACCACTTTATCAACTGGGCAGATAAAATTCCTCTTTTTGTCAGTTTGGTTTCCAGAAAGGTTTTTCAACGGAAAATGCTATATGTACTTTTACTAATGAAATATTAAATGCTCTGAATAACCGGAAGTCACCTGTTGGGATTTTTTGTGATCTCTCAAAGGCTTTTGATTGTATAAATCATGGAATACTTCTAGATAAACTCAAGTACTGTGGTATGAATGGGACCGCACCCAAATGGTTTAAATCATACCTAACTGGAAGAGTGCAGAAAGTTGAAATAAGCAGTTCACATAATATGCAAAAAACTGGTGATTTCTCAAACTGGGGAACAGTCAAGAATGGGGTGCCACAAGGTATATTATTGACTTGCCATTCTATATTCACGAAGATGCAAAGCTGGTACTTTTTGCCGATGATACACGTATAGCTGTCACACCCAACAGACAAGAATTAACTGGTGAAATTGTAAATGATGTTTTTCAGAAAATCATTAAATGGTTCTCTGCAAATGGGCTCTCATTAAACTTTGACAAAACACAGTACATACAGTTCCACACAGTAAATGGAATGACACCATTAATAAATATAGACTTCAACCAGAAATCGGTAGCTAAGGTAGAATATTCAAAATTTCTAGGTGTATGCATTGATGAGGGGTTGAACTGGAAAAAACACACTGAAGATCTGCTGAAACGTTTGAGTTCACCTACCTATGATATTGCAAATTTTGGTGATATACATCTCATTAAATTAGCTTACCACGGCTATTTTCATTCTCTGCTTTTGTATGGCATCATAATCTGGGGTAACTCATCACTGAGTAAAAGAGTGTTCATTGCACAAAAGCGTGTAATCAGAATAATTGCTGGAGCTCATCCAAGATCATCCTGCAGGCACTTATTTAAAGAGCTAGAGATCTTCATTGTAGCCTCACAATATATATATGTATATATTCACTTATAAAATTTGTTATTAACAATCCGAACGAATTCAAAAGTAATAACAGTGTATATGGCTACAACACTAGGAGAAAGGATGATCTTCACTACTCAAGGTTAAATCTAACTTTGGCACAGAAGGGGGTAAATTATGCTGCCACAAAAGTCTTTGGTCACTTACCTAATAGCATCAAAAGTCTGACAGATAGCCATATAGCATATAAAAGGAAATTAAAAGAATTTCTGAATGGCAACTCCTTCTACTCATTAGATGAAGTTTTGGATATAGTAAGTTATTAACCTGACATGTTCCACATCATTACGAAGTATCATATTCATGATCAATGGAACAAGTACTAATCTAATCTAATTTCATCTTTAAATATCATGTCGTTTGTAATGGGAAACAAACCAAAGCTTTGTGTCACATGGAAGATGGGATGAGCAGTATTTATTTGGGTTGGCTCCAACTGTTGTTGTTGTTGTGGTCTTCAGTCCTGAGACTGGTTTGATGCAGCTCTCCATGCTGCTCTATCCTGTGCAAGCTTCTTCATCTCCCAGTACCTACTGCAGCCTACATCCTTCTGAATCTGCTTAGTGTATTCACCTCTTGGTCTCCCTCTATGATTTTTACCCTCCACGCTGCCCTCCAATACTAAATTGATGATCCCTTGATGCCTCAGAACATGTCCTACCAACCGATCCCTTTCTTCTGGTCAAGCTGTGCCACAAACTTCTCTTCTCCCCAATCCTATTCAATACTTCCTCATTAGTTATGTGATCTACCCATAATCTTCAGCATTTTTCTGTAGCACCACATTTCGAAAGCTTCTATTCTCTTCTTGTCCAAACTATTTATCGTCCATGTTTCACTTCCATACATGACTACACTACATACAAATACTTTCAGAAATGACTTCCTGACACTTAAATCTATACTCGATGTTAACAAATTTCTCTTCTTCAGAAACGCTTTCCTTGCCATTGCCAGTCTACATTTTATATCCTCTCTACTTCGACCATCATCAGTTATTTTGCTCCCCAAATAGCAAAACTCCTTTACTACTTTAAGTGTCTCATTTCCTAATCTAATTCCCTCAGCATCACCCGACTTAATTCGACTACATTCCACTATCCTCGTTTTGCTTTTGTTGATGTTCATCTTATATCCTCCTTTCAAGACGCTATCCATCCCATTCAACTGCTCTTCCAAGTCCTTTGCTGTCTCTGACTATTCCAACTACACAAAGCAAAAACAAAATTGCAAATATCTGCCAAAACACAGGATAAAACATCCCTGATGACTCTTCGGCAAGATTCTTTTGCAAAGAAATGATAGTACACAAAGGCGCACACACTTCTGTTACATGATAAAGTGTCTTAACTCTTGTAGCAATCAAGATATTGTAGCAATTATGATTTTTGAAACAGAAAGGTACACCTTTTCCTTTTAAAAGCATCCGAAAGCACTTATAAAGATAAGCACTGTGATATAATGCTTGTTAATTTTGAGGTTGAAGCTCTTCACAACAGAATCCAGGAGATATTCTAAAATTGAAATGCAAGTAAAAAAAAAAAAAAAAAAAAGCTATTGTGCTGTAAACACACACGTGCCATGCTACATCACTAGATCAAAGCTTCTGACTTTTCACTAGTTCAGAACTAGCAGGAACTGTGTTGTCTATTGGCAGGTCATCTTTGTGTGTGTGTGTGTGTGTGTGTGTGTGTGTGTGTGTGTGGTCACACCAGGAAGGAATTATCCGAATTGGATGGAAATCGGTAGATGTGATGTACATGTACAGACAAACAACTGATCACAATTTCAGAAAACCTGCACGATTTATTCAAAACAAAGAGCTTCACAAATTTAGCAAGTCAGAAATGCATTGTTCCATCTCTGACCATTATGCAAGCAGTTATTCGGCTTGTTATTGATTGATCGAGTCATTGGGTGTCCTCCTGAGGGATATCATGCCAAATTCTGTCCAAATGGAGTGTTAAATCATCAAAATACCAAAGTGGTTGGAGGGCACTGCCCATAATGCTCAAAATGTTTTCAGTTGGGGAGAGATCCAGCAACCTTGCAGCTAAAGTGGAGTTTGGCAAGTACGAAGCGAAGCAGTAGAGACTTTTGCCATGTACGGGCAGGCATTATCTGAAATGAAAAGAAATAGCATCCGAGACCATCACCCCTGACTGTCGCTGTATGGTTGACAACAGGTTGGTACCCCACCACTGTCTGGGGCATCTCCAGAGACATCTTCAGCCTGGAATCTCATTGACTGGAGTAAAACTGTCTTCAGTGATGAGCCCCACTTTGAACTGAGGAGTGATAGCCTGGAGTGCCCCTTATTTTCATAGCAGAATCCCTTCGGTTACCATTAATGGCACCCTTACAGTACAGCAGTATGTCGATGATATCCTATGCTCCGTTTTGTTGTCCTTCATGGCAAGCCATCCTGGGCTTACATTTCAGCAACATAATGCCCGCCGCACATGGTGAGAATCTCTACTGCATGTCTTTGTGCTTGCCAAACCCTACCTCATCAAGGTTGCTAGATTTCTCCTCAACTTGTTATGTTTGGAGCATTATGGGCAGGACCTTCCAACCCGCTCAGTGGCACGATATCACTCAGGAGGACATCCAACAGCTCTGTGAACCAATTCCAAGCTGAATGACTGCTTGCGTAAGGACCAGAGGTTGACCCACGCACTGCTGACTTGCTCAATTTCTGAAGCTGTTTGTCTTAAATAGATCATCCAATTTTTTTCTGAAATTGTAATCATTTGTTTGTCTATAGATGTATACAACATCTACTGATTTCCATACCATACAAATAATTCTTTTGTGGTATGTTGTGTCTTTTGTCTTGAGACCAACCAACCAACCAACCAACCAACCAACAAACCCACCCACCCACCCACCCACCTACCAGCCAGACACACACACACACACACACACACACACACACACACACACACACACACTTTCAGAGGTGATGGTATGGACCAAACCAAGAAAGAAACTGTGGTACACATGGACTCTAAAGTGAATACCTTAAGAGCCATGAGAACTTGTTCCATCTTCAAGACTGTGACACACATCTCTTGTACTGAATGAGAGCTCATAGATCTTAAGGTATTCACTTTAGAGCCCATATTTACTGGATTTTTTCCTTGTTTGGTCCATGCTAGCACCTCTCAACATTCAAACCAAAGAGGACAGTTTCTTTTAGATGCAAAGCCATTCTGTGTTCTTCATCTCGACTATTCAACAGTGAAATAAGGAAGACAACTTATTTCAACAACCAAGCAACTGCTGGAACTTTAGCTTGGTCAGTGCAGTATGTATTTGCCACAGGCAGTGTCAATTATGTTTATCTCCTAGATTTATTCCAGGTGGTACCACTCATGATCAGTGTAGACAGATTTTAAATGTACCTTCAATGATCGATATAGAGGTGTACATTTTTCTCTCATGACACCTTCAACCTGGTGCACACCATCTATACCTCCAGCCGCATAATGGTAGTCTGGAACCGCTCTGTCACTGCCACTTAACTGGTAGAGGAGAAAAACATTGCAGTCCATAAACAGAGTTACCCCAATCAGCCTGCAAACACTGGACATTACAGGTTGTTAATGGTGATTTCAAACCAGGGTAACTCTCAGAAATCTCTGCAGAAACCTCTTTCTCTGTTCAAATCAGTCCACCGAGACTTTCCTGACTCAATACATGATGTTTAATGCAAGGGCAAGGACCATATAAAGATGGAGACTTGTCGCCAGAAGCAGCACTGATGGAACTGTCCAAGGAAATTATATATTCAAGTGGTATTGCAGAACTTCTACCAGTTAACATTGCTTCAAAAAGTCTCTGGTAAGTTTCTTGAGCCTCTTTATTGAAGAGAAGCCATCTGCTATCACAACTGAGTGATCTACAATCAAGGACTTTCAAAACACTTCACATCTATGAAGTTCACTCGTTGTATGTCTTGGGGAGCTGACATAAGTGTGTACCTGCTCCAATTTTATAAAACCTTCATATGATTATGGCTGGATAATGGGTACAAGGTGTTTGGATCATAAGTGCTATCCTGGTCCAAAGTTAGCTTAATTCCATCCTGCAGCCTTCTGATGGTCACATGCAACTCATACGTTGCTCTTATAGGGTTGAAAGAGGAAGAGAAAACCCTGCAAGACTGTTCACAAACAGCAAGGCCTCAACTAGCCTTTTACCCATGCTAATGGGTTACATCAGCTGTCCACAAACAGCAAAATCATCTTAAATATGCATAAGGTAAGACCATGTTGAGCTTCTTTAAGACAAAATTTCAGTCCGTACATAGGAGGTAAGGAACATATAGATATGGAAAACCTCAGATTAGACATGGATGGTTCACAGATCCAGAATGCTTCTATGCTTCTACTGTTATGCCACCTTCTGCTGCTACATTACAAGATGAGTGGTATTCCACATTAAATACTTAAGTGTTCCATTTTATAACATCATATGCCAGCACCACGATTGTGAACCAATAAACATAGACATGTTTAAGGAGGCAGAAAATGTTTGCTGTTTTGTGAAAGGTTCTGATTGTGTCTTTAAGATCTAATAACACAATTAATTAACAGTCTCCTCAGGACACTAAAGCAGTCGGGACAGATTCAAAATATGAAAATCCTCATCCGCTTCAGTTCACTGAGTATTCTGCAAGTGAACCACTGTATTTATGTATACTTGGAAGGAGAGAGAGCTTACAGCGATCACATAAACATCACATATGTGATCGCTGTAAGCTTGTTAACACCAGTGGTTACCAATTTAAATTATATGTTACAGCACTGAAGATGGTCACTAAGTGACCGAAAATCGATTTTGCGGTAATAAAACAAAAACATACGACCAATGCTGTCTCTCCTTCCAAGTATACCTATTACCTGGTCGTGGTGCACAGGACACTCCATGGAGTCGCCAATCAATAACCACTGTATTTAGCTGGCCGAGTCACCAATCCAGCCTATCCAACACACACCTACGCTTACTACATCCAAGGTAGGAGACAAGTTTCTGTTTGGCACAGGGTATGTGGTTGAGGAAATTGAAGGGAATGAACTGCCAGATGTAGCAGTCAAAGAGGTCTCAAGAATACTCATTGCAGTACAATGTAAAGTTCCTGTACATGCAGCAACATCCCTGTTGTGGCATTTATTTAACCCTCGAGCGGGCACGCCATTTTTCATAACACGAGGGGGCGCACGGTGCACTTTGTACACATGTGTAGAATAGCTTCATTTATATTGCCAAGATGATTCATGTATGATCAAAATCACAGTTTAATCTTAGTTAATTTAAACGACAATAAAATAAACTTACATAATATGAGCTAAAATAAACTTACATAATATGAACTACACCACTGTTTTATTAAACAATAATGAAATAAATTTTCAGTACAACACCCTATTGCCAAGGACAGGTGTTACAGAGACAGAAAAGACCCACTCGAAGCATTAAGCAGTGCTGTTGCATCAGATCTCGGTCAGCTGCTTATTCGATCACTAATTATCTCGTAGACAACTACATCAAGGTGGGATTACGTTGCTAGTTCGTAACTGGGGTCATACATTCTTTTTATTTTATTTTTTTTTTTTATTATTTTTTTTTTTTATTTTTTTTTGGCACGGATCGGGGGGGGGGGGGTTCGCTTTGTATTTTACATTACTGCTGCTCACTTGTGACAACACAAATTATCATTGTGTTACCAGAAGCAATAATGAAGGAATGGTTATGGGTCTGCAGTTGTGAAACAAAAATGGAACTGTGCAAAATCATTTTAGTTTTTGTTGGCGCACTTTATACACAGACGCGCCCACTCGAGGGTTAAGGGAGGAAAAATGAGTAGAAATTAAGAACAATCAGTTGCCATCGATGGTGTGTGTGTGTGTGTGTGTGTGGGGGGGGGGGGCATGCATGCATGCTCATGCACACCATATAGGTGGTCATACACCACCTACTGCACGAGTGCACCATGTTTTAGAGGACTCTGCATCACATTAAAGTCATTGAATACACCTTGTCAAATTTTGTTTAGCTACCATGCTTTTATCCAAAGTCTTGGGGAAGTACATATAGCTAAATAATTCAGCAGGGTTTAACATTTAACAGTTCCCATCTGGGAGCTCATTATAACATTTGTATCATATTTCTGTGAACTTTTTTAAGCATTTTTGTTGTATTATCACTTATCTTTATTACTCTCAATTTTTTATATGATTGTATCAGTTTCTATACATTTTGTTAGTGTTTACTCACTAACTACCATGCTGGTCAGCACCTAAACAACAACAACAACCATCTCAGAGATGAGAAAATAACACAAGCTCAAACACACAGCTGCAAGCCAGTTAAATCACTTCAATGCTTTGTTTCACGCAGAAGTTACATTTTAGATGATGATGTTACATTACAAAGTTACATGTTAGATATAACCAAGGATAGTAGCTTACGTGGAAGCCTTAGAGTCTGTCCTAGATGTTCTCAGAGTCGAAGCTGCTATGCTACTGGTGTCAGAGAACAGTTCATTTTCAGGATGTACATTGATTTCTTCATCAGCATCTATATTCAGTAACAAAAATAAAATAAAATAATCTTTACTCATCTGAAGAGTCATGTAGTACCATATGAAACATATCAAAAAGTTTAAGCACAGCTAGTCAATATAAATGAGTTCAGATTCAATTTTATTTTATTTTATTCCTATGAATGAAGGCAGACTTCCTGTTCGCACAACTACTCAAGCAGAAGGCAACAGAAGCTTAATTGGACACAGAACTTTGCATTTCAATGGACAACCAACTATAAAAGCGAAACAGCAAAAACAACAGCACAACTTCACTGTGTCAACTTGTGGCACAGCCTCAGTGGAAAATGCCACAGAATACATGATGAGGTATTTGAAGATCTGCAAAGAGAAATAATGTTTTTCTATCAACTAAATGACTTATTTATTTGACTGAATTAGCATAATTTAGAATGACTGACTTAAGACTTGTGTGCATCTCTGTAAACAAGGAACATTACCTTGAGAGAACAAACTAAATGCAGTCTGACAAAACATTTTCAACACTACTGCTGTTGGAGTGATTACATTTGTCCTCTTAAATGTTTTGAACACAAATAAATTAATTTTTGGATATAATATCACCAGGTTAATCAGCGTCAGAATAACCTACTAACTGTATTTTGCTCCCACTGTTATTGTACTCTATACCACAACCTTTTGTTTTGTTCAAATTACCAGAAAATTCTATTTACCACTCATCAATATACTTTATCATGATGAAAGCACACTCAGTGCCTACTCTGTGTGGAGAATAGCAATCTACCCTTTTCATAATGTTGTTGTAATACTTCTCATGCAGCATCTGACGCAGAGCGGGCGGCTGGGAAAGGCGTCTGTATCCCACGTTAGGGGCGGCTTCCAGAACTGTGAAAGGCAACAGAATACCACCACATCTTCCCTGCATAATGCAGTTTCCATTTTATGCACAAAAATGGTTTCCTCTAATTTTAAATCAGTATCCGGAGAAAGGAATTGGTCAACACTTTGAGGACTGAGTGCGAGTGTGGACGCTCAACCGGCTGGTACTGAGCGATTTCACAGTTTTTCTGAATTTTCTACAGCAGATTCTATACCACAGAAAATAGATTGCTCTTTTGCATTTAAAAACTATGTCCATTCCCTTCAGAGTACTGCAAAGAAATAAACATGTACCTTAGTGAGAAGGATTTTATATTAATTTGCGAGTATGCGGTTTTCACAGTGAAAAAAAATTTTTTTTTACGTTTTAGGACCTTTTTTTTACGTTTTAGGACCTTTTTTTTTACGTTTTAGGACCTCTATGGGACATAGTATTGAAGTAGTTAGTTTTAAATGAATAACTGTTGAAATATGAACTTTTATTTTATTAATAATCACACAATTACATTGGCTTTTGTATGAAATATTTCAAAACATTTTGGAAAACAAAGCCCTACGTCACAGGTTTCACAATAATATCGCGTGTCTTTCCTTGAAACTTTACCATATCTGGCCTTGCTTGTTTCTGCGCATACATTGCACCTTCTCTGAGGCCACTTAGACAATTTTGTGGGTGGAATTAATTTTGGAAAATGTCTTCCGCTTAGTCTGTTGATGGGTGAACTATTCTGAGAAGTGCATGAGTCTAAGAGGCCACCTTTGTGAACCAAGTTCTCTGCTAACTCTGTAATGTATTCAACCAGACGTTTGCTTGTATTTCACGACGTTTTGTACAAAATGTATGAATTTATAGTCATGAGCATGAAAATGTGAAAGAAAACTTTTTTCCACCACTTTATTTGTTTTCGTTCAAAAGGATAGTACGCCATTAGCTGGTCGCTATGATCCACACCAGCTTTGTTACTATTGTAGTCCAAAACACAGTCTGGCTTCATTTTTTCCACCATTCCAAACTTAGTTTTTACACTGACATTTGTTGCCGTCATTTTATGCTTTGTTGTCAAAAGAAAAACTGCTTTAGTTCTTTTCCCCCACAAATAATCAAGTAAATCAGGGCTGGTGTAAAATCGGTCCATGTATAATGTGTGACCTTTACTACGAAACGAATGACACAATCTGTCTACAATGTGTAAAATGCTGTTATCGGCATTAGACCGTTTCCCAGAATAAATTTCACAGTTCAGGACGTACCCACTTTCACTTTCACATTCACATAGCATAAAAAATTTTACGCCATATTTATTAGGCTTATTTTTCATATACACTCTAAAACTCAGTCTACCACGAAAAGGACAAATTCCTTCATCTATAGTAATATTTTCGCCTGGCTTGTAAGCCTTTCCACTTTGGGTCACTCATCTGTCGAATATAGGTCTTACCTTATGAATAGGATCGTGACCTACCTGGTTTTTAGGAATATATGTTGCGTTATCTACGAGATGTAATATTCGTAGAATTGACAAAAATCTATCTCTTGGCAGACACTTTGCCGCAAATGAGGACTGCAACACGGGATTTGTTGACCAGTAGTCAGACAGTTTTGGTTTCTTGACTAGGCACAGATGCAAAATAATACCAAAAACTTTATACAGTTCACTGAGTTTCCTGTTGTCCACTTACGCCACACTGACTGAGGCTTCAGTTTTCCTGTAGCACTTAGTGTCTCTATTGTCATTCTAGCGTAGCGGTTTGTCTCTCGTTTGATCAGTCTCAACAGTTCTTCATCGGAAAAGTACGTGAAAAAATCAAACAATGAAGAATGTTGGTCAATCCCATCTTGAATTCCACAGAATTCAGAAAGAAACACAGGAAGCTGGGGAGTGATTGCATCATCATCTGTCTGCTGGCCAGAAGAATATGGCAAATTGCAAAGACCAGTTGTGTTTGTTGTGACAACGATGTCAACAGCATCATCTTCAGGTCTGCCTGACAGTTCACTGTCCGAGGGATCGTTTTCATCTATAAGAAAATTCGTAAAAATTATCTTTTTTCTGACCAGGAATCAAACCACAGAATTACGGAAAACTCAGACAAAAAATAGCTTACCATCACTAATGTCAAAATCTGCAATTTCTTCATCTAATTCTGAACCACTATTGTTCAATAAAAACTCTATTTCTTCATCTCTCAAGGCCATGACAAAAATAAAGCGCAAAGCTATCAGCCGACAACAATCTAATTCTAAAGTTTCGAGCTGCCGCGCGCCTGTTGTAAGTCGAGCGTGAGCGCAGCAAAGCAAATGATTCAAAATATACTCCTGTACCACCTCCAACAGTGACATATGCTGCCATCTATAATTTTTTCTTGGTACTAGGATAACCAGAGAGTACTTTTAAACCCACAGAATATGAAAGTCATGCGCTGGGAGTCGTTAACATCGCTGATAATTGGCCGACGTAGGAGCTACGTCGATCATCTTTTTGGGGTACTGTCGGACCGACGTAGGAGCTACGTCGCTCGTCTCGAAAGTGTTAAATGTGTGGAATATGTGGACTATGCAAATGACTGGTTACTGGTGTAAGGCTGAAAGGAGCACAAAAAGATTTACTGATTGTCCAGGTGTATAAGCCAACTTCAGAACATGATGACCAAACTGTAGAGGAAACATACAATGTAATAGAAAGAATAATGGACAAAAATAAAAAATGCTGCAAAATAGTAAAGGGAGACTGGAACAGCATTGTGGGAAAAGGGAATGAATGAAACATAGTAGGCAGTCACAGTCTTGGAAAGAGAAATAATAGAGGTGAATGGCTAATTGACTTCTGCAGGGAAAGGCAGCTGATAGTGACAAACACATGGTTCTAGAACTACAGTAGGGGGATCTACACTTGGAAATCACCAGGGGATAAATACAGAAACCAAATAGATTTTATACTGGTAGAAGAAAGATACAGGAATGGAATCAAGAAGGTGCTCACATTACCAGGTGCAGATATTAATAGCAACCACAACTTACAGATACAAAAATAAGAATGAAAAAACTGAAGAAGGTGACCACGGTGAAGAAGTGGGATCTAGAGAAGATAAGATCCAACAAAGAAGAAATTACAGAAATGCTGCCAAGTGAGTTTCTAAACACATTACGAGACAGAGAACCACCTGATAATGTCAATGAGTACTGTATGCTGAAGGAAGGAATCATTAAAGCAGGACAGCAAAATATAGGATGTGAAAAAAAAAAAAAAAAAAAAAAAAAACATGGGTCACACAAGAAATGATTTCCAAGATGGAGGAGAGAAGAAAATTTATATATAAAAAAAAAAACAAGAACACTGAAGGTGTAAGAAAGATGTACTGAGGGTTAAATAATGAACTGCAAAGAGAAACAGAGCAGGCTAGGAAAAGTGACTAAAAGAGGAATGTGATGCAATTGAAGAACGGGACAGGAAGGGAAGATATGACTTACGATACAACAGAGTAAAGACTATCACATGGGATCAAAACAGAGCACGAAGTGCTGCTATGGAAATTTTGAGTAAAGACGAAGAGGTAGTGTACAAAGATCATGACGATGTCCTCCAGAGATGGGAAGAATATCTAAAAGAGCTATATGACACAGATCCCAAACCAGAAACTCTGAAACTTGAATCACTCAACAGTGTAAGTGATGATGATGAAGGACCAACCATCATAATGGAAGAAGTAAAGTCTGCCATAGCTGCAATGAAAATTGGCAAAGCGGTAGGTACAGATATGATACCAGGAGAAATATTAAAATGCTTGAAGTAAGATGGAATAAGAGAGAGATTGAGGTTATGTAATAAAATATATGACAGTGGTGAATGGCCTGAGGACTTTCTGATGACAGTAATGATTCCATTACTGAAAATAAAACAAGGAACCAAGAAATGCAGTGAGCACAGGACAATATGGCCAAAGTGATGTTAAGAATAATTAATAAGAGGCTTGAAAAAGTAATGGAGGAGAATCCTGGCGGGGAGCAGTTTGGCTTTAGATGGAATATGGGCATCAGAGATCCAATAGGGCTCCTATGAATCTTGGGAGAAAGGTTTATTGAAAAAGGAAGAGATCTATATATGTGCTTCATCGATCTAGAATAGGCATTTGACAATGTGGTTCGGGTCAAGCTGGCGACTATAATGAGGAAAAAGAGAGTGGACTGGAAAACCAGAAGACTTGTAAATTCATTATATCTTAATCAAACAGCTTCAGTTAAAGTGAGAGGAGAAAGTACAAACTGGATCGGACTACAAAAAGGAGTAAGACAAGGATTATGTCTATCACCTACCCTTTTCAACCTCTACTTGGAAAATATGATTGACCAATGCTCATTAGATGACAAAGGAGTAGAAATTGGAGGAAGAAGAGTAGGGTGTTTGAGGTTTGCTGATGACATGGTCCTTCTAGCCACAGGGGAAAAAGAATTACTGGATTTAGTGGACACCACTGAAGCTAACGGAAAAAATTATAGAACAAAAATTAACACAAAGAAAACAAAAGTATTGGCAGTAGGAGGCAATAAATAAATAAAATTATGCTGAACGAAGAAATATTAGAACAGGTGCAAAATTTTAAGTATCTTGGAAGCAGGATAGACACCGACTGGCAGTGCACCACAGAAATTAAAACAAGGATAGCAATGGCAGAAGAGGCATTTTATAAGAACAGGAGAATTTTCTGCAGAGGTCTGGACAGAGAACCCAGGAAGAGACTAAAAAAATGTCTTGTATGGAGTGTTCTTCTCTATAGCGCTGAAACATGGACTTAGAGGAAGAAAGAGAAAGGCTAGAGGCTTTTGAGATGGGGACATGGCAGAGGATGGAAAGAATAAACTGGATGGACAGAGTAAAAAATGAAGAGGTACTGAGAAGAGTGGGAGAGAAAATACAGTTACTAGATGCAACAAAAAGAAGAAAAAGAAATTGGATTGGGCATATATTAAGAAAGAATGACGGACTGATAAAAACAGTTTTAGAAGGATACGTAGAAGGGAAAAGGAAGTGAGGAAGGAAGAGATTTCAGATACTGGATGACATGATGGATGGTACAACATACAGTAGCCTTAAGAACGAAGCAATGGATTGCAGAAAATGGAGAGGCAGAGGACCTGCTAATATAGCAAAAAACTGATGATGATGAACACGAGAAGATTCTTCTAGTGACATAACTTTATGAGTAATTTTCCTCAAGTTTGATGCAATAAGGCTATCATCTACAAGTACCAATAATGTAACAATTTCATCAGTGATTGTCCTGCAGAATAAACACTGATCAGTGTCATTTGCTTTAAAACTAAACTGCAGAAGAAAATCCAGAAACTTGTTCCAGTATTGGAGAGCCTGCTTGAGCCTGTACTGTGACTTCTCAAGCTTGCAGACTACAGGATTCTTTGTGTCAATCGCCAGCCCCTTGGGTGTTTCTACATACATTTTTTCTTCAAGGTTGCAGTGTATAAACGTAGGGTGAATGTTGAACTTTGTCAACTCTACATCTTCGTATATGACAGCAGCTACAAAAACTCGAAAAGACTCATAGAATATGACTGGTGAGAAGATCTTATTGTAGTTGATGCTCTACTCTTATTTGAAGCCTCTTGCACAAAGCAGAGCTTTGAACTTAGTGATCTTGCTGTCCAAGTCATAAAAGATCTTTAAGACCCACTTTGAGTCAGTAACTTACTGGCTGCCGGTTCTATCATTTTTTCCGAGTTTTGTTGTCTTTCTGAGCTTCCAATTCCTCTGCAACTGTCTTTCTTGTATGTTTCAAGTTGGGATAGAAAACTTGTTCCTTGATCTATTTGGAGCAAAATATTGGATGAAATCAGGTGCGTACTTGCTCGCTTACAAATGTCAGAGCAATCTTAAACATGCCTATAAGTTATAGGCATGTTGATTGGACTTGACTATATCTCTCTTCTGTTACCTGTTTTACTACTCTTGCATCATTCTGTAGAGGTTCTCTCTCTTTCTGAACTTTTAATGGCCTGTCATAGATTTCCTTGCTATGATTCACAAATTCAGGTTCTTCAGCATCCTTAATCTTCAGATATATGTTATCAAATTCTTGTGCTGTTGAAGCTGTGCAACTACAGACTTCATTGAATGTGGCAAATCAGGATACAAAAATGTTCTGATTTGTGGGGACAAAAAGTCGATAACTGGTTCATGCTCCTTGGTACCCAAAAAACATATTTTTTTGAGTATTGGCATTGAGCTTGCTTCCAAATTGTTTTGGCACTTGATAAAAAGCATCAGACCCAAAGGTGCGATAAAAAGCATCAGATCCAAAGATTCAAAGATTTGCTACACAGGAACTCATATGGAGTTCGCTTGAAATTGCATTTCGTTGACATTCTATTCAGTATGTAGACAACAGTATTAACTGTTTCTGCCCATAAAACTTTGAGAGAGTCTTGGCTTTCAACACCATGAACATGCTTTCAACAATATTGTTCAACTGTCCCAATATTGGCCATTTTGCTCTGGTATGAATGGAGTCGACATTTCCTGCCGGATTCCAAAGCTTCAGAGAAGCTGTTTCATGTCACAACTGATATGCTGGTATCACTGTCACATGCAAAGTTTTGTTTCTTTGTTGAAACTTTTCAACATGAGAGCACTGAATTTATCAAATAATTCAACAGTATCAGATTTGTGTAAAAGAAGAAGAAGAGGAAGAAGAAGAGTCCAGTACCTGGCTGTATCATCTTTAAATGTGACAGAAAACTTTGAACCACTGATTGATTTCAACTAACATCACGCCAGAGATATCTGAATGCATAAATTTACCTGAGTTGAGGTGTAACATACCACTTCAGCAAATGATGTGTTGCATAATGGTTCCATTACCGACAAATGACGATTGACAAACATACCGTTAAATTTTATTAGCAGATTCAGTGAGTTTGGATACATATATTTTGAGGTAAATTTGTATTCTTTGTGCACATTACTGAGTGCAATGGACACAGCATTTCTGCAAAAAGGGGTGGCACTGGCAGTTCAGTCGTGTTTTGTGGCACCTGCTGGTTTGACAATTATTCCACGCAGCTGTGCCCTTGCCTTGAAGATATACTGCACTTCATGGAACAGCACACACCATGACAATGCACATCATCATGAAAGAGAGAAGATAGTCAATCAGCTCTGAAGTCTGATGGTGTGTTGACTCTGAACTGTCTACTAATTTTTAATTCTTGATATAATTGACAAATCAAAATGGCACAGTTGTTATATGGGATGTTCTGGGATTGTATGAGTTAGAAGAACATATCTTCAAAGAGTGACTTCTGTTATTTGGTAGCTTATGGGAAATATTAAGTTGGTGCACATGTTTGTAGCATTTTTGTTTTGCACATTGGTATTCCAGTTGTTATGGGTTTACTGACTGTCAGTTTTTATTTGGAGTTCATTGTTGCTATTTGTGATTACATATTTTCATTTGTGAATAATTAGTGGAACTATGGATGCAACAGAACGGAGTGCCACGAGGAGAAATCGGAACATTTCTAACATATTCTTCTGTTTGAGTTCGACAGAGAGGTGACAGCAGTGGAGGACAGCCAGAAACATTTACACTATGGATGGAGATAATGGCATTGGACAAAGGACACCAAGAAAATGTTTTGTTTTTTTTTTTTTTTTCATTTTAAGGATGATCATTTTGACATTAGTGACTCTCCATATTCAAGAAGACCTTTGGGTTTAATAGAGATCGTTTCACCACATTAATCCATAATTATCCATGCCAGTGTACTCAAGAACTGGTAAATGTGATGAACTGTGATCAATCCACCATCATGCAATATTTGCACACAATGGGGAAGGTTTTTTTAAAAAAAAAAAAATCGGGTGAAAGAGTACCGCATGCTCTAAACCAAAATCACAAAAATCAAAAAATCAACAGGCGGTCATATGTGCATCTCTCCTTGCTCATCATCAACTGGCTCGTGAACAACACAAACCATTCCTATTCTGTATCATTACTGATAATGAGAAATGGTGTCTTTATGCCAACATAAGGTAAAGAAAGGAATGGTTGAGCCTAAGCAAAGCAGCAAATCCTCACACAAATGGCTTGTGCATCAACGGAAGGTAATGTTATGCACCTGATGGAACAGTGATGATGTGGTGTACTACAAATTGGTTCCCTAAAGTGTAACTATCACTGCTGACATTTTTTGTCAACAACTGAGATGTCTAGCACATGCAATCCAAGAACGACGACCAGGAAGACAATCTGAAGTAATGCCCACCCGCATTCTGCTAGACTGACAAAAACCACTATACAGGAGTTGGGTTAGGAAGTCATTCCACATACACCTTATTCATCTTTTCCGCTCTATCAAACAACCTTCAAGGAATTTCCCTTCTGGATGAAAATGTGCTCCGAACACATCTCAAAAATTTCTTTGCCTCAAAACCACATGATTTCTACAGTTACAGGACCGAGAAGTTGCCCGAGTATTGGCCAACTTTGTAAATAGTGAAGGAGAATATATATTGATCAGCCAGAACCTGATGACCACTGACCCACTATCGATCTAAACTCATCCAGGTGATAGCAGTGTCATCTGGCAAGGAACGACTGTCAGTCAGACGCACATAATGTGCATCTAGTATCAGTGAGCATGCTGTCTGTGTGTAGAATGGGGAAGCCGCATTATCTATGTGAGTCTGACCGAAGCCAGTTTGTAATGGCCCAGAGCTCGGCACCAGCGTTTCAGTGACTTCTCAGGTTCCAGGAGTGCTGTGGTGAGTGTCTTCAACAAGTGGCGAAAGCAAGGCGAAACCATGTCCAGACATTGTGGAATTGGGCAGCACCCCTCCTTTTTTTTTTTTTTTTTTTTTTTGTTATGGTTTTAGGGCACAAAACTGCTACAGTCATAAGCGCCCATTCTGTGGCTTAGTGAAAGCTAAAAAACCAATTTTCAAATGAGCAACAATGGGAGCGAAACCCAAGAAGGAGAGAAACTAAAAATGGAAGGAAATCTTAGAAAAGTGCTATTGAAGGTGGGTTGTTTTCCCTGAAAATGAGCTTCAAATGACCGATGTCATCTCCCTGACACTGATAAACTCAAGGATGCAATCAGATGAGCACGTGTCATCTGCTAAAAAGGAAGATATATCAGGCGACAGCTGTAAACAGGCACATAGCAGATTAAAATAAGGGCACTGAAGTAAAGGGTGTCTCATCGTCCACGGGTGAGAGCAGTGGGGACAAAGCGGGAGAGGATCACCACTTAAAAGGTGTCTATGGCTAAAATGACAGTGCCCTATCCAGAGTCTAGTTAAAATTACTTCCTCCTGATGACGAGGCTGAGAGGAACAGGTCCTAGCATAGGGAAGAGATTTTATGTCCCGTAATTTATTATCTGGAAGTGCAGACCAATATGTGTGCCATAGAAGAGCAACACGATGACATAAAACGTTTTGTAGATCGGCAAAGGGAACCATGCGAACAGCGGGCCGAGGGAGAGAGAGTGCAGCCTTTGCAGCTGTATTGGCTGCTTCATTTCTGCGGACACCAACATGGCCTGGGAGCCAGAGGAATGCCACAGAGATGCCTCCCAAGTGGAGCATGTGGAGGCAGTCCTGAATCTGGTGAACCAGAGGATGGATAGGATAATAAGCTTGGAGGCTGAGGACGAGAGCTGAGCGAATCTGGGCATATAATATACCGCATCCGTTTATGGCAACGGGTGTATTGGACAGCCTGGAGAACACCGTAAAGTTCCGCAGTAAAAACTGAACACTGGTCAGCAAGCTGAAATCCGATAGGGGTGTCGCCAACAATATAGGCACATTGCCAACACCAAATGTGGTCTTTGAGCCATCAGTGTAAATAAATGTAGCATCCTCCATTTGTGCACACAGAACTGCAAATTCCCGATGATAAACTATAGGGGAGGTACTATCCTAGGGAAGCTGGCAAAGGTCACAGAGAAGGAAGGTCCAGGGACGAAGCCAAGGTGGTGCCGTACCCCCATTTGTCAAGAAAGTTTTTGGAAACTGGAAGGAAAGGGAATGTAGCAGTTGACAGAAACGGACTCCTGGTGGTAGTAGAGAGGAAGGGCAGCCTGCATACCCTAAATCCAAGGAGGTGTCGAAAAAAAGGGCATCGGTTGGGTGAGCAAGCACGGAAGACAGATGACTACCATAACAACTCGAGCTCCAGACACTAAATGCAATCCACAGTGGTGGACAGAGTCCAGACGCCAAAGAGTAGATGGCCATGCAGAGGAGTAAACTATGCTTCCACAGTCCAATTTCGAGTGCACTAAGGCGCGATATAGGCGGAGGAGGACCACTCGGTCCGCTCCCCAGGAGGTACCACTCAGAACACGGAGGGTGTTGACGAATCGCAGACAACGAGCCAAAAGATATAAAATGTGGGAAGACCAGCACAGTTTCCTGTCAAATGTTAAGCCCCAAGAATTTGGCGATGTCCGCAAACGGAAGGTCGAAAGGGTCTAGATGTAGGGAAGATGGATAAAACTCTGTACGATGCCAAAAATTTACACAGATAGTCTTACTGGGAGAAAATCGGAAGCCGGTTTCGATGCTCCATATGTGGAGGCGATTGAGACATCCTTGAAGATGTCATTCAAGAAGGCTGGTCCCTTAAGAGCTGTAGTAGATTGTAAAATTGTCAACAAAGAGGGAGCCCAAGACATCAGGAAGGAAATAGTCCATAATCAGATTTATGACAATGGCAAACAGTACAACACTTAGCACGGAGACCTGGAGCACCCCATTGTCTTGGGAGAAGGTACAGGAGAGAATAGTATTCACCCGCACCTTAAATGTGTGCTCTGTCATAAATTCACAATACAGCCAAATGTGTTACATGTGGCAGAGATGCCCATGAGGGTGATTGTCCACCTCCATCCTCTTGTTGCATCAACTGTATGGGCGACCATGATGCTTCTTCTAGAGTCGACCTCTAAAGTCCCAAGAGAACAGTGTGCAGAGGATTCCTGTCCTCCAACAGGAATCATATGCCCTCTCCAGATAAAAAAATATAGCTACAGTTTGGAGTTTCCTGAGAAAATTGTTCATGATGTAAGTGGAGAAAGCAAAAGATGATCAACAATGGAATGATGCTTTCGGAAACCGCAGTGGGCATGTGTTAAAAGGTTTCGGGACTCCAGCCACCAGCCTAAGCGGCAATTTACCACCTGCTCCAAAACCTTACATACACTACCATACACTATTTGTGAGAGAGATGGGGCAATAGCTAGAGGGGAGATGTTTGCCCTTTCCAAGTTTTAGAACAGGAATAATGATAGCTTCCCGCCATCTTCTGGGAAAGGTAATGTTGGTCCAAATTCGATTAGATAGGCGAAGGAGGTAACGCAGACTATAGTATGATAAATGCAGCAACATTTGGACATGGATGCCATCCGATCCTGGGTGGAAGAGTGAGGCGAAGAGAGTGCGTGCTGGAGTTCTCACATAGAAAAAACAGTATCATAGTATTCACGATTTTGAGAGGAGAAAGCAAGAGATAGCACTTCTGCTGCTCGTTTCTTTGGGAGAAAGGCTGGTGGTTAATTGGAAGAGCTCGAAATCTCAGCAAAATGTTGACCCAATGAGTTAGAAATTGCGACTGGGTCCACTAAGGTATCTTGCATGGCAGTTAGCCCAGAGATTGGGGAGAAACTAAGACACATCAGATAACTGTCTAATTTCACTCCAAACTACAGAGGAGGGAGTGAAGGTGTTAAAGGAGCCAGTACGAAAGTCCCAGCTTGTCTTCTTGCTATCACAGATGATGCAACAGCACCACGCATGTAACTGCTTACAGTGGATAATGCGAAGAGCACGTCTCCACTCGCATATTGCATTATGGCAGGCCTCGTTCCACCAAGGAACCAGGGGGATGCTGAGGCAAAGGGGAGGTACGAGGGTATTGAACATTCCATAAGAATAACTTCTGTAACATGACCGATCTGATCGTCGATGCTAGGAAATGGACGGTCATCAAATGTTGCTAGAGATGAGAAAAGTGTCCAATCAGCTTGGGAAAACTTCCAGCGTCTTGGGCGCACAGATAGCATTTGTGGCTGTAATCGAAGGAAACATGGAAAATGGTCACTCGAGTGTGGATTAGCAAGAGCAAACCATTCAAAGCGCCGAGCTAGCTGAACAGTACCAACCGAAAGGTCCAAATGAGAGAAGGTTGATGGAGACAGACAAAAATGTAGGTTCCCCAGTGTCAAGGCAAATAAGGTCGACTTGGTGGAAGAAGTCACTCAATAGGGAGCCTCTCGGACAAGGACACAGAGACCCGCAAAGCAGGTGGTGAGCACTGAAGTCCCCAACCAGCAAACACGGGGAGGGGGAGGGGGGACGAGCTGACCAAGGACATGAAGGAGATCAGCTCTTGCCATTGGTGTGGACAATGGAATGTATATGGTACAAAGAGAGAAGGTGTAACCACAAAGGGAAAGATGTGCAGTGACAGCTTGGAAGGAACTGTTTAAGGGGATTGGGTGATAATGGATAGTATCATGGGGAAGAATCATAAGTCCCCCGTGTGCCGGAGTACCATCAACAGGTGGGAAATCAAACCGGACTGATTGGAAATGAGGGAAAACAAAGTGATCGTGGGGACGTAGCTTTGTTTCCTGAGGACAAAAGATGACCGGGGAGTAGGATCGTAAAATGATTGAGAAACCATCCCAATTGGAGCGAAGCCTGCAGATATTCCAATGGATAATTGACATAGGGTGAACAGAAAAAGGAAAAATCTCACCATGGTTGCCGTCAACTCAACGACCGCTGCGAACTGGCGGCCAACGGCATGGAAAGGCAGTCAGCCCAAGGTAGAAGATCCTGATCCATAGGTTGTTCAAAGGCAGCTCCTGCCGCCAGTGATCGGCTGGTTGACTGGCCGCCAGCAGTGTGTCTCGGCGACACGGATGACGGCTGAGGGCGGCTACCACTGGGTGGCGCTGTAGAAGAGACACGCCGTGGCAGAGAAGCAGAGGAACTGTTTCTTTTGAGCCTTCTTGGAAGCAGGACATTGAGAAGAGGGAGGAGTCAATGGCTGTGAGGCCAGGGTATGTAAAAAAAATCTTCACAAGTAGACTCTTCTTTGGAAGTCCGGGCGACCGATTTTGGGGCCCATGATTTAGCGGGAGCCAATGAAGGTTCAGCCTTAGAGTGATCAGGTGATAGTGGGGAGGTTGAACAAGTGATCTTTGGACTGCCCATCTGATGACTGTGACACTAAAGGTGAGATCACAAGTCTGCGTGGCTACCTCCTTAGTAGGTCAAGGAGAGGCGAGGACAGTGCTGGGAGCACAGTGGGCTTTCTACTGGCGAAGAACTTCCGAGCAGCAAAGGTAGACACCTTTTCCTTCACTTTGATTTCCTGAATAATTTGTTCATCTTTCAAGATAGGGCAATCTCTAGAAGAAGCATCATGGTCGCCCATACAGTTGATGCAACAAGAGGATGGAGGTGGACAATCACCCTCATGGGCATCTCTGCCACATGTAACACATTTGGCTGTATTGGAACACGACTGGCTGGTACAATTAAACCACTGACACTGATAGCAACGGGCAGGGTTGGGGAAGTAAGTACGAACTGAAATGATCTCATATCCCACTTTAATGTTGGATGGAAGTTGAACTCTGTCAAACATCAAGAAGAGAGTACAGGTCGATACCAATTCTTTTTCAACCCTTTTCACAATGCGATGTACGGCCATTACGCCCTGATCAGACAGGTAATTTTGAATGTCCTAATTGGATAATCTGTTAAGTGATCTTGTATAAACCACCCCGCGCAATGAGTTTAAAGTATGGTGCGCTTCCACCCGGACAGGGAAGGTGTGCAGCATTGTAGTTCAAAACAATGTTTGTGCCTGAAGGGCATTGTCTGTTTCTAACAACAAGGTGCCATTTCGTAACCAGGGACAAGACTTGGCAGGGCCTGCGGCTGCCTCGACACCTTTCTTAATAATGAAAGGGCTGACTGTGGAGAAGTCTTAACCTTCGTCAGACCGAGAAACAACTAGGAACTTTGGCACTGATAGAAGAATTGTCCATGGCTGAATTGTCCATAGCTTTCTCTTGGGGGCAGAAGTTGTTGAAGTAGAGGAAACCATTGCGAAAGTATCCCCATGATTACTGGCATCTCCGATGGCATGCTCCTTCCTAGCAGGGGGCCCTCTCTGAGGGCACTCCCGCCTTAGGTGATTGTGGGGGTACATATGTGTCCTACTTGTCTACCCTGGGTGGGGAATGACTCGTTATCCCGTCACTAGCTACACATGGAAACCCATAGGTCGGCCTTCAGACATGCAAAGGCAGGAAAGAAAGAGAAAGGGAGGAACAAAGAAAAGGAAAGAAGAGAAGAGGTCTCAAACACCGCAGCGGAGAAGAAGGTTAAGCGAAGAATCAAGGAAAAAAACAATGTGAGGACAGAGACTTTCCAGTATAGAGAGAAAGAAGAGAAACCACATCTCACAGTCATACGGTTCCATCTCTGAACATAGGCACTAAACATACTCTCAAAGAGAGGGAGAAAAGGAAGGGAAGGGGCAGGGAGGTGAGGTAGGACGGAGGACAGGGAGGGATATGGGAAGGGAAGGTATGCAGCCTGGAAAGGAAAGAGAGCTGCACTAGCTCAAGGTCCCGTGCTTGCCACGCACGTATCCACAAGAGTTGTGGACCCCCTCTGGGCAGCACCTCTCATTACAGATGTAGGACGTCATAGGATGGGCGGACTGGTAATACACGATTGGTGGTGAACTGTGGCGTAACTAACATCAGACATTAATGACGGGCAGATTAAAAGGCTAAGGAGTATCATACACTGTCTGCAGACCACGTACACCAATTCCTGACGATCATGTTTTCCTCTGTCAGTGGCATTTTTCAACAAGATAATGCACCATGTCACAAGGCCACGAGTGTGGTGGAGGGGTTCAAGCAATGTAACAGCGAGTTCCAATCGATGTGCTGGCCCTCCAACTCACCAGATCTGGACCTGAGCGAACACCTCTGGGATGTGATTGAACGTGGCATCTCCCCCTCCCCACAAGATATGGGAATTAGGTGACTTGTATATGCAGATGTGGTGCCAAATCCCTCCAGCGACCTACCAAGGCCTCACTGCTTAAACACCACGACACATTGCTACTGTTATCCTTGTCAAAGGTGGACGTATTAGCTATTAGGTCAGTGGTAACACCACAGTTACCACAACCATCGAACTTAGACAAAAGTCCGTCACAGCTAACTCGTACACAAGCTTGAATTTCAAAACTTCTACACAGTCAAGCACATCTGGGGACACACTGACATGGAACTGGCTCTTAACACTTGCTGCAGTGGCAGTTAATTAGTGTGATATTATGGAAAACTGTGTATTCATCAGAGGAATGAAAGATTATTGGCAAAATTAAAGACTCTTATCAACATACAGTTTGTTTTGAACACTACAATGTCCTCCTAAGGTTGATCCAATTTGAAATGACACCACCTTTCACCTTTCACCTTTCACACCTTAAATCAGTAAACTGACTGGGCGACAGTTATTTCAGTATGAAGTTATTGGTTTTGGCCGTCACTAGCCACCTTCAGATATGCAAGACAAATAAGTTGAAAAGTTAAAAGATAAGTTATGCAGATTATGTCAAAATTAAAATATAGTAAAATAAAATGATATTGTACCTTAAAACAGATGCCATCGTTCATTCCAACGGCACTGTCGATGAATAGAAATGAGGAGGGTCTTGTATATAAAAGCTAATCCCTTGATGTTCTAATAACTAACTATTCATATGCAAACAAGGGAAAGTCCAGATCTGAATATCAATAATATTATGGAAAGGATAGATTGCTACTCACCTTAAAGATGATATGTTGAGTTGCAGACAGGCATTACATAGAGACGGTTGCATATTTGAGCTTCCTGCCAAAGCACTCTTCAGAACCGAAAACACGCACACACATTCACCTCACGCCCACATGACACCTACATCTCCAGCCGTTCTGGCCAAAAAGCTGGCTGCAGATAGGCATGATGTGTGTGTGTGAGTTGTGCTTTCTTGTCTTGGTGTGTGTGTGTGTGTGTGTGTGTGTGTGTGTGTGTGTGTGTGTGTGTGTGTGTGTGTGTGTTTTCTTTCTGAAGAAGGCTTTGGCAGGAAGCTAACATGTGTAACAGTCTTTTCGTCATGCCTGTCTACAACTAGAAGTGTCATCTTTATGGTGAGGAACTATTCATATGTTACTGACATGTTTCAACAAAATTTTAAAGAACATATGTTAAGTTGCTCTCTAGGGGATACTGCCTTAACAAAGCACTCTTGTGCATAGGTGATGAGGTTGGGGGCTATGTCAGTGACAGCGTAGCTACTGGTAGGGTCAACCTTACTAAACAGGTACTGGCTGAGTAGCCAAGTATGTACTGCAATGACCTGTTGCTCCCTGTCGTTTTCTCATCCACAAGAGCTGATGGGTGAACTAAATAAATCAGAGTCTCCTGTTATTCTTAGTTCTTCCTTTCCCATCTTTTTCTCGGCTGAGGTATAGTAACGCTGTCCAAAGAATCCCTGGTATCCCATGCCAAAAACTGTCTCACGCAAAAATAAATTGTTATGAATTTCTCATTTATGCCTCAGAATGAGGTAAGAAATGATACTCTATGATGACAAGGCAAATGATAAATGGACTTACAAAACAACACATAGAATGCAAGGAATCTGTGGAAACCTGGGCATATGCAAAGGGTAAAAGCCCAATTAGAGGAGTACAATGTAAAAACTGCTGCAATAAAAAAAATAATAATAATAATAAAAATAAAAATTAAACAAGATTTCCTGGAGAACACACAATACCCCCAGACAATACACTCCGTTTAACTGTGGTGTACAAACTGGAAAGCATGAAATGGGAACAGCATTACCAATTTCAAAGTAGTTAGTTGTAACAGTGATCAAGTTCGAGACAGTTAATGAAAGAATTTACTACTTATGAGTGAAAAGTCAATGGTTTAATGTCTCTACTGTCAATGTTCATGCAACTGCAAATGACAAAGAGGACACTGTAAAAAGACAGTTTTTATGATCTCTTAGAGAATGTTTATCACAGACTACTGCAACATGAAATCAAATTGTACTGGAAGACTTTAACGTCTAGGTAGGAAAAGTGAACATCTGCAACCAACAATAGACAGTGAAAGCCTCCATGAGAAAACCAATGAAAACTTACTCAGAATGATCTAATTTGCTGAATCAGAAAGCACGAATGTTAAAAGAATAACCTTCCCACAGAAAGATATACAACTAAAGACAGATACTTGGAAGATGGAAGGACAGCTAACCAAATTCATTGCATATTAATCACAAAAGGCACAAAAGTGCAATCAGTGATATCTGTACATACAGGGAAACGGACACAGGCTCTGACCACAACCTGATGGTTGTATTTACGAAAGTCCAGTTGAAAACAAATCACAGAAAACACCGAGGACACACAGTGCAGTCTGAAGTTCAAGCACTGAGGGACAATCCTGAAACTTGTCAGTATCATACGGAAGTGGGCAACTGATTTTCAATGCTTGACAAAACAACAGAGGAAGCGAAAAAGTGAAACTAAAGAGATAAATGGTCTCAGGATGGACTTCAAGAAAGGAATTCAAATGTCAGCCAAAAAACACATAATAAATGTAGAATAAAAGAAGAAGAAATGATTCAACAATACATGCAAACTTGCAGTAGACACTAGCCTGACAGCCAGGAATGCATGGTTACAGGACAGGAAAAAATAAGAATTAGAACAGGGCTATGGAGAGATAAGGAAGGATACAAGCAAGACTCTAGGATCAGAAAAAAACACTTCAACTGAAGCACACCATAGGGAGTATTGAGAATGACCAGAAAGAAAACAGCAGCAGCTGAGTATACGGCACTGTGAATAACATCAAGAAGGGATATCAACTGTGAACTACAGCCCTTTACAATAACAACAGTTGCTGGATCGGTGGATCAGATGATATATTGTAAGCTCGGAAAGATTATTTTGATGACTTATTGAACTGCCCTGACCCTAAAAATAAACCAAAAAAAACATTCCCTCCTACAACTGAAAGTCTCGTAAATGGCCCAATATATGAACACACACAACAAACAATTTGAAAAAAAAAAAAAAAAAAAAAAAAAAATGAAAAACCACGAAGCAGTTGGAAGTGATGGAATACTGGTGGAACTACAAAAAAATGATGGTCATAAACAGTGTGAGTAACTGTTTCATCTTATCGTTAAAATTTGGCGAGATGAAAACATACCACATAAATGGAAGGAATCAATCATCGTTCCTATAAATAACAAAGGGATAAATGAAACTGTACAAATTACAGAAGCATTTCCAGAATTTCCCAACTAGTAACACTATACAAAGTACTACCACACATAATATCGCAAAGACTCACCCTCTATACTGAAAATGTAACAGGAAACTATAGGAAAGGATTTTGGAACACCAAATCTACAATGGACAGCATATTTTGGATCAACATCATCAATGCAAAATTATGGAAATACAAAGAGAACATACATTAGCTGTTCACTTACTTTCAGAAGGTCTACAATTCAGTGCACAGAGAAATGAGATGGGAAATCATGGAATTATATGGAATCTCTATGAAACTCAAAAGTGGATTGAAGCAAGTTCATATATTATTCCCACTTATCTCCAACCATGTGATGGAAAAAGCAGTAAGAAAAACGCAAGGAAAAATCAGAGAACCAGCCAAGTATACTGCCCTTTGCAGATGCCAGTTTTAACAGGAAATGACAGTGGCAAAATTGAAACACTGTTAAAAAAAACTAAATGAATCATTTAAATAATGCAAATTGTACCAGTTACTTATTTTTTGCTGCTAAGCACAACACGTTTCAAGAATTTATTCTCATTTTCATGCATTTATGCATTTGTCAACAAATGCATTTGAAAATGAGAATAGATTCTCGAAACACATTGTGCTAAGCAGCAAAAAATAAGTAACTGGTGCAGTTTTCATTATTTAAATCATGAGTGACACAGTTGCAGGCTTTCCCAAAAATCTAATACGATGAACAAAATTAAACTAAATGTAACAGACTCAAAAATGGACTTAAAAAGTAATGAAGGAAAGACTGACTACATGAACATATAAAGGAAAAACATGACTATAGAGCACTCTCAGCTTCCATTACCTTGGTTTAAACATATATGATTGCAATTGCAGACAAGTCAAATATGAAATTACAGAACCCAAACAAAGTTTACTTCTTCCTTAAACATTTCTATTCTATAAACTCCTTACCAAGAAAAACAAGCTTAAACTCTATGACATAATATTCAGATCAGTACTGCAGTACGGAGTGGGTACACTGAGCATAACCATAAGAGAAGAGCACCAACTTTCAGTCTTGAAAAATAAATGCACAGAAAATTCTTGGGACAACATTTGACCAAGCTATGCAAAGATAGGTTCACAGAGTCAATGAAGGACTAATCAAGCTAGTGATCAATCCTCAGAAGTGATCATCATCAAACTGAAACATTTGCAATAGGCAAACCATGTTGTCAGAATGGTCCATCAGATGCATGAGAGAAAGATGGAAGGCTAAAGACCCACTGGGTGACCAAAATGTAGATGCCAAGATGAAGTGACCTCATACTGCAGAGTGATGGGTATCACTGAACTGAAGGAAGCTACACAAGACCGGAAGAACTGCAAGTAGACAATGATAATAAGGTAGGATTGCAACATCCCAAAGAAGCCATCAGACTGAGTGAGTAAATGAGATGAGTATCCATACGTAAGAACTTTATTCAGTAAAATGTATAAAACTGCACTATAAAATCTGCAATTAGAGTATTTTATGACACAGTTGTGATGCATCTACAACAAGCAGATACATTACATAAAATGATATGGCAGTATGCTAATAAGTTAGAACAAATAAATTTCAAATTGAAAAAAATTTACACTTCTTTAGTGTAATTGCATAGCTTCACTTTTAACTTTTTAAACTTATTTGACTTGTAGATCTGTACATGGTTGGTGACATGCACAACCAGTAATTTAGTATTTAAATTGTTGCGACTGTACTGGGAAATAAATTATTTTCAAAACAAGCCATCATTGGCCTCTCCATTACAACATAAATGTTGTTCTTACCAAGATAGGACATTTCTCTGACTGGATATTCAGCAGTGACAAACAGATAAGGATGATGGGAAATAGCCATTTGTGTTATGATTAGCTTACTCTAAGCTCAATTTTCTGTGGACATTTAATGATGCCATATGGTCCCTAATGAAATATTTTCATTTAAATTTATCATCCACATGGTCCCCATTTCTCAGCATTTCTTTTGATACTGTAAACTGTGGTTGATTATACTTCAAAAAAATGAAAAATGGTGATTATTTGACATTTTTCTAAACAAAAACAATTTTTGCATTGTAGTTCTCACACCTGTAAGCCAAGAATGCATGCATGGCCTCTACAGACATAACTGTTCCATTTATGTCTGTAGCAGGCATGACAGCTGATTTTAAGTGATCAAAGTGAGCTTTTTGAGGTTACCACTACTGTGGCTCTTTTGGTAAAAGGCCACATGTAGCGATTGTGAGATGTGACAATGTGTGGCTAAACCTCTCTGGTTACAAAAATCAGATAAGGCATTGCTCATTTTGGGTGCACAGCATAACAATTGTGGTTATCATTCAGAGTTGTTAAGATAAAAGTGTCATAATATGTATTCAGCAGCAAGCACAAATAAAGTACAATATTAGCACAAGGTGTTATTAGAATCTCTTGGCACGATTTCACTATTCTGATTTCATAACTGTCATCTACAAAGGCATTAATAAATCAACATTGCATCTTAGTCTGTTGTACTTTTGAACTTCACCCACAAGTAAATTAACATTATTAATTAGTCAACAAGTCATTGATAAATAGGTGGTGTCGATATCAATTGAGACAAAGTTGAAGGCAGGGTCTCACAATTGGTGATGCGTGTGTTGGACTACGATTTAATAGCAATCTTAGGACATGACCGATGCAACACTAATACATCAAATGGTGTGCCCACAGCATTCCAGTACAGTGGCACTTTGTTTTGTTAAAAACAGCATTGGAAAGAAGTGATAATTTGTGACCTATAACTGGGAGTAGGTATGCCTTTTAGAAGTGACTGGCCATATGCTACAATTGACAATGAATGTTAAGAGCGACGATACTGGTGGTCGTGGGAATGTAATACATGGAACAATCCAAGTCAAAATGTTAATTCTAAAAACGAATGGGGAAATTTGTTACGTAACAAGAACTTGAAAAGTGAAAATAACGAACCTGGGGAACTGGTAGCCAGATCAACTATGGATATTACACAAACAGTTAACCACGGACCAGTAACGGAGAGACTAAATCAGTTGTTTGCATACATTACGAAAATGCATAATGTTCTCAGGTGGCAAAATGATGATCTTAAACAGCAAACTGCCAATTTTAGTGACCGGGTGGAGGATCAAGTCAAAATAAACGTGCACAAACTTCAAGAAGCATTAAAAAAGCTGTGAAAGGAATTCATCAATTTGTTCAAAGCACAGTGACTTATGCAACAAAGTTAGGGATGAATACTCAAAAGGCAACCCACTTTATATGAACATTTGCTAGAAGAAAAAAAATCAATAACTGACACAAAGAAAAATGTAGTGTTATGCTGAATGCAGTGTCAAGCATGATTATAGATACCAGCATTGGTACATGCAAATTTCACAAATTCCAACAGAGTCAAGATTACGTCCCATTGCTTCCATATGCCAGTTTAAACATGCTTTTCAACACTGCATTCTGCGAAACATAAAAATAGATGTTTATGTGAATAATCTGAAAGACAGTGGGCATACATGGTGGTTGTGAGTCACTGATAGTTGCAATAGTTTCAGTCAATTTCAGATGGTTTTCCGGAATAAATTTTGGTCTCTCAAACAACAATGGGCAATCAAGCCAAAATTACTGACACTGTCACTGTATGGCTAGCTAGAGTGATGGTACCATTTGTGTGTTTTTAGAGAAGTGTTGAGATCATAACATACATCTAGAGGAGCCTGTTAACAAGACATAACTTAAAGAGATACGCTGCACATCCGTGAGAAATTAGTTCTAACAAGATACATAAATCTGATGTGAGAAACCGAGGCTATGACACATCCTGGAATGAGTACTGTAGTGAATGGTATTTCGGAGCATGAAATCAGTGGACTCACTGTAAAGGATCACAGACATGATGACTGGAGGTGAACATATGATAACAGTAGGGATATCATGAATTTCAACAAACAACGAGCAACAGAGTTACGATGGATTGCCACAACAGGAAAGAAATGATAACACTGTTCCTCACCGGGATTCACAGGAAAACTGCGTCTAGTTCCAGACACAACTCACTCAGACTGAATGTATGGACAAGAGGTCACCTATTACACTATGAACTATACAAGTAGACAATGGATGCAACGTTAAGGAAGACTTATTAAGGGAATAAAACTTTTAAAGTCTTTAAAGATCCAACATTACTACAATCTTACCTAATTTGAAATCTTTCTTTGACATCTTGAATGTTTCATTTAGGGCTCTGTTTGGAATTTCTTCCCTTGGATTTTACATACACATGAGGAACCTAGGCTTAAAAATTTAAGAGATCCGAGGATTTTGGGTTACCATTGCTGTGTCTCTTTCATTAGACAAACAAATATAGCATGCAACAATTTGTTGCTAAGCCCTTTCTGGTTACCACAATCACATATAATGATGATCGTTTTGGATCCACAGCATCACAACTGTAATGTGTTCTTCCACGTGTGTAAACAATGTTGAACATTAGTGTGTATGTTGGAAATGTCATCCCAGAACAAATCATTTCAAAATGCAACGTGTTAGAAGCTCGTGGCATGATTTCATTATTCTTATTTCATAACTGTTGGCAGTAATTAAATGTTATTATTTAGTCACAAAGTCATCGTTAGAAAGGACAGGTATTGTTATCATGTAAATGAGATGAAGGAGGTGGGGGTCTCTCAGCTTGCACTTTTTAATATTTTTACAAGTGCTTATGTTTAACATTAATTCTGGGTTTTTGTCTTTCCCATGTTTTTATTTTTGATCATGAGTCATTGAAGTCAAATCTGGATAACTGCAGTACATCTACCACATACACTCAAGACATTTGTGAATAAAAGTTGTAACAGGACACACTCCTCTAGCAGTACTTTTCCACAACAGTAGTTGTCGATACCAATATTATTTTTCAAATTCTGGACAGGTCAACATTATCTCAGTTGCTTTTCTGAAAACAGTTATATAATTTTATACATAATATGTTATATTTAAGCTATACTACTTTATATAATATTTTAGTTTCGATGTTATAATCGATAAGTACTAGTTCTGAATGTACAGTCAATTTTTTTTCTTTTTTTTTTTAACATTTGGAATTACAAATTATTTGCACACTTAAAATTTCTATTATTAATTACACAATCATGAACTGTTTACTCTGTTTATTTCTGTATCCATTTATGAAATAATAATAAAAATTAATAATGTAATGAAAACTGGCAGGAATTCATTCGTTAAGAAAAATTATAAACCCTTTGGAATATTGTTATTTCCGCAGAGTGTGGGAGTCGTAAGCTTGCCTCTGATGCAATCGGATGTATTTTTGTATAATAGATGCAAACAACGTGATTTTGGCATTGTTAATGTGAAAAATCTAGATACTGTATGATGTACTAATTTTTGAGAAAATCAGTGGAAAATATATTTGCATAAAAATTCTGCAACAACAATCTTCTTATTTATTTAGTTCAAACCAACTGTGAGGACCTGATGTTAGATTTTCAGCTTCAAGAATCAGACCCCTAAGACAAGAACAACTGGAGTCATCTCAACATGACAAGCTAAGTAAACTTGAAAGTTTCTCTTCTTTCGTTTCGCCCTCTTTGGGTACGCTGGATTAACCATTTCTTTGCGCGTTGTTTTTTTCTTGGGGCCCAGTATTTCTTCGTTCTTTATGATCTTTTTTTCCTCTCTTCTTCCGAGATGCACGGTTTGGACTTTTGTGTAGATTTGTCTTGGAACCTTATGTTTGCATCTTTAGTAATTAATTTAGCTGTTCGATCAATAAGTGAATTTTCTGAAATCTTTAATTCTACTAGGTCTTTCTCAGTTTCTTTAAACCAGTTGGGTTTCATTTTGCGGTTACGGAAAATGTCAAAGATTTGTTTAGTTAATATGTTGGAATTCATTCTGAGAAGATGACCATAAAAATTTATCCTCCTTTTTCGCATAGTATCTGAAAGTTTTTCAATTTTCTTGTAGAGTGTTTCATTTTTGATGTATATAATCTTATTGTCTTGAAATTTAGCTCCTATGATTTTTCTTAAAATTTTTCTGTCCTTTAGCTCAAGTTCCTCCATTTGGCCTTTGAAATTCACGTTTAGTGTTTCTGCTGCATACAGTGCTTCTGGCTTAATCACTGTCTTGTAATGTGTAATTTTGGGCCCCCATGTAAAGGATTTTTTGTTGTGTGTATTTTTTGTTAGTTGGAAGGCCAATTCAAGATTATTTTTTCTGGATTCCATTGCTTTCATAGACTTTGCTTATTAATTACTTGGACTGGGCATTGTTTACCGTGGAAAATACATGGAAAAAGGAAGGAAGGTGGAGATTACAAAGTACACTATGAAAAGACCATGTGCACCAGTTTGACAAAGGCAAATTTCACTTATTTACAAAATAACAAAAAAGAACTGACAGGTATAAAGAAAGAGTGCTCTAATGGACATCGTAGTAGTAGGTCTGCATATTGGGAGTCAAACAAATGAAATTTAGTTCCGACATAAACTGTTCTTACCACCAAAGTTTTCCTTCAGTTTAATTTTTTCTTCTCTAACAGCTGCTAATCGAGCTTTGTATGTGGTGAAACTTTTACTTGCATTATTTAGTTGATGAACAATATGATCCTTATACTCCAGAATTCCTGGTTTTACATGTGTTTCTGAAAAATCAGCAGGTCAAGTTGTTAGCCACAAAGTAGAAAACATAGACGAGACAAGAATAATATTTCAAATGTCTGTCTGTAACTGCAAGATAATAACAGATGCTGTACATGTAAAGATCAATAGTTTAATTTCACGTCTTCACTATACCATATAAGCATGGAAAAAGTGACAGAGAGATTTAAAAAGTAATGCCATGAAACACAGATTCAAAATATGTTACCATTATCTTGCTATCATGTGACAACCAAAAAGAGATAAAACATAAAAACCATGTGAGACAATGTGAGCTAAAATGATTCTTTTCCTTCCACTTTTCCTCTTTTGTACCATAACACAAAATGCTCCGATCATCACTGCAGTATAGTAGGACATTTAGGAGCTTAAAATCACACAATTCCATAATCCAGGTTTGTTCACACTATTTGTCTTTGTTTCACATATAGTAAGACTTCATAAGGAAAAGAGAATCAAAGTTAAACATTTTACTGATCTCTGTATGTTACGCTTTCTACTCAAAAGTTCCTTCATTATTTGAAACTTAAGGTTTTATATACATTTCCACAAAAAATTTTCTGAGTCATAGACCACATAATGATGAAAAATGTGCCCTAATGGACACTTGTAATAGTGACCAAAACAATGGTACATTTTAGAATGTGACACAGTATACAACCCAGAAGAATTTTATAGAAACTGATTCCCACAGCAAAACTATATGAGCATTTGATTAAAATTATTTACGACAGTCATTGTCTACTGACCACAACAGTGAAATAAAGGGACATCATTATCTAGTGACACAAATAAAACTAAATTACCTGAGAGGTATCATCTTCTGACATTATCATCACCTCTCTTCTTTTCAAACACTTATCTTGCATCAGTTTCACAAAACCAGGTGAAGCGAAAAGATGCTGGATCACACTACCTTTTAGTTTTGGTTTTATATTTCAACTGTTTACATGACAAGTGGATCTTGCTAACCACTACACAAAATGAGTGTAGGACTCGACATGTAAGAACTGTTTCCATATATTTACTGTATGTACATCAGCATCTAAAATCCAGTACATAATGTTTTCCATTTTTCCAAGTATAGTGAGAACATAAAAATACAACTGCTGGGAAAGAGAGACAGAGCAACAGACAAATTTATGTAAATCGGCATCCTTAGAGACAGAACATGAATGATTAAATTTTTTCAGCACTGAAAGTGTCAATTGGAAGAATTATGATTTAAAGCACACAAAAGGCCAAAGGAACATTTTCTCTTTTTCTGTAATTAATAAGAAATAGGAAGCTTGCTGCACTGTAATGCTCATGACGCTCTCACCACCAATCGGTCATGCAAAGCTACTGGCAAAAAGAATGTCATCAACAAGTTATGCTCTTAGGATTCTATCATGCCATACAATAATTTCATGTCATTTCATTTCATCAGTCAGTAACAGCAAATATCTTATGGTGACATCCTCATTTTAAACAAAATAACTTTCCTCGAGACAGAAAAACCTCTGTCTACAAATCAACACTATTTCAGAAAACATCACTCATGCAAAACTCAATTTACTCTTTGCTCACATTATATCCTGGAAACTATGGATGAAGGACAGCAGGCAGATTCCATATTCCTAGATTTCAGAAAAGTGTTTGACATGGTGCCCCACTGCAGACGTAATGAAGGTATGAACCTACGTGATGGGTTCCCAGATATGTGAGTGGAACGAAGGCTTCATAAGTAACAGAACCCAGTACACTGCCCTAGACAGCATGTGTTCCTCAGAGACAAAGGTATTGTCAGGAGTGCCCCGGGGAAGTACAATAGAACCACTGTTATTATCTATATATACAAATGGTCTGACGGACAGAGTGAGCTGCGATCTGCGGCTGTTTGCTGATGGTGATGTGGTGCACAGGGAGGTGCCATTGTTAAGCGACTAGGAGGATATAAGATGATTTGGACCAAATTGCTAGTTGGTATGATGTACGGCAGGTAGCTCTAAATGTAGAAAAACATAAGTGAATTCAGATGAGTACAAAAACCAATCCCATAATGTTTGATTATAGATTCAGTAGTGTGCTGCTTGGCACAGTCACATCAATTAATATCTACACACAACATTGCAAAGTGATACAGAATGGGATGAGCATTTACAGAGTGTAGTAGGGACGGTGAATGGTTGACTTCAATTTATTGAGAGAACTTTACGAAAGTGTCTTTAAAGGAGACCATATACAGGACCCCAGTGTGACCCATTCTTGACTACTGCTCGAGTATTTGGAATGCCCACCAGGTCGGATTAAAGGAAGACATTGAAGCAATTCAGAGGCAGGCTGCTAGATTTTTTACCAGTAGGTTTGGTCAACATGCAAGTATTACAGGATGCTTTGGGAATCAAAATGGGAAGGCGATGTTCTTTTCATGGAATACTAGTGAGAAAATTTAGAGAACTGGCATTTCAAGCTGACTGCAGAATGATCGCCAAAGTACATATTGCGTTCGTACCACGAAGACAAAATAAGTGAAATAAGGGTACATGTGGTGGCATACAGACAGTTGTTTTTCCCTCACTCTATTTGCGAGTGGAACAGGAAACGAAACAACTAGTAGTGGTACAATGGACCCTCCGCCACACACCATATGGTGGCTCGTAGTGTATGTACATAGATACCGGTGTACAGCTACACACCAATTCTTAGATAGAGGTTTCTTTGCTGGGAATTCATGGTACGAAACATGGACAGAATTCTCAAACTACAGAAAAGAGAAGTCACAATAACTAGAAGTCAGGCTCATTACCAAGAACTATGTAAAACATTGTATTCTTACTGCACCAAGCAGCTCTACAAATCTGTTGTGCACTTCAGCGAAAACATTACTATTTATTTCAGTAATAGTTGTATACATTATCATGGAACAACAGCCAGTTTACATTTACCAAGGAAAAACAAACAAATCTTTGAAACATCATTTCCTATCAGGGAATAAAACTGTAAAACTGTATAAAGAATTGCCCAAGGAGGTGAAAAAGATTACTAAAGTACATCTATTTAAAAAGGCAATTGAAACATACTTCATATGAAATGCAGACTACACAATTAATGATTGCTCAGAAAACTCATAGTGGGGATTAATAACGAAAGGTATAGCTACAACACACTATAACTTTACAATACATTATCAAAATGTAACACTTTTACAAGAAAAATCACGTTCCAAGTTTTGTGGTGCATGATGCTAATGTATTGGATTCTCCCGAACTCAACATCTTCCTCATCATGAAAGGATTCTCATTCAGTTTTACAGATGGGCTGATGGAAGGACATGGAGACGTGAGTGGGGCATAGTAGTAGGTGTATGGGGCTGGAGGCAGAAAGGATACTGAAGGTAATGCAAGGGGCACAGCAGTATGTTCGTGGTCTCGGAGTCCTTTGTGGGTGTCTCTAATGTGTGCAGTGATAGTACAGAGAGATGTGACAAAATAGTGCAAAACTATTTTCATGTTGTCAGTTATCTTGTGTTAACGGCATATAATCAAAATAATATTGCACAATAGAGAATAACAAAATGAGGTAGTGCTGTTGTTAAGACACTTGACCTGATATTCATGAGACTGGGGTTTGCCTTGTCCAGCCATGCTGATTTAGGGTTTCCGTGATTTTTCGCAAATCCAGGATGCTTCCTTCAGCTAGGCCATGCTCAACCACCTGCCCTATCCATGCAAAAACATTCTCACGTGAATGTAAATCTGAGCTATTTATTTTCATTGTATTATGACGACAAATCCTATATCACTCTGAGATCATCCCTGCATCACAACTTGCACACATATTGCCGCTGTCGTATCACACTTTTCAGTTTCCAACGGGCTACAGTCCATGCATGTGTATGAATATGTACAGCTATTTTCAAACACCCTGTCTGCTGTTCAATGGACTCTATGAAGAGAGTTGCAATCTATCCTGATTAATATTGTTATTCCATTGTCGATTTTTCCATTTTTTCTTAACTAAACGGGTATATGTTTTTAAAATTATTGTTTACTGTCTTACAAATTATAGGATGTGCTAGACAGTAAAATCTCCAAAAACTTTGTGCTTCAAACAAGAAAGTCTTGATTGTCATCTTGTAATCAATGTCTGATGTAGATTCACTCATGACATGCAATTTCAGAGATCTCGCATCCTCACAGTTCAAAGGCTCACTTATAGAGGCCTCCTGGGTTGGGCTACCTGGCACGCTTTGGTGAGCCACCAAAGAAACAGAATTATTTAAGCAATCACAAATGAGTGTTCGGCCTACCTGTAACCTGTATTACTGTTGTCCAGTCAATGTGCTAAGTGCAACGCAAGACCTGTACTTCATTGTATCATGTGTGTCACTATATAAAGTGCAATGTTCTATAAATCATGTTTGTTCTTGCTACAGCAAACTTGATAAGTGAGGGTTACATTTTCTCCACATATTAGCGTCAGTGCTAGGTCACCCGATAAACATCTTGATGGAATAAACACTTCAACGTATCACTGCCGAGCAGTGAGCTTTCGTGGAACAACAGCAGGCTCTCACCACCGCTCTCAACCAAGTTACATCTGCATGTTCACAGCAGGTTGCTCTCCCATCACTGCAACTGTCGCCCTTTCCAGCACATGATGAATCGGCTGAATATTGGGACTCCTATGAGACATGATTACACCAACATTTCCAGGTATTTCATGTGAACCATGCAAACCTGTGCAGGGCTAGCTTTCTTTCTTTTCCTGGCTTTTACTGCACATTTATCAGTTGTTGTGCTAACTTGCACCTTAGTAGGAACCAGCCAGCTTATCATTTGATGGAATGTGCAAGCTTCTCTGAACCTATTACTGGGGTAGAAGACATTTCACTGCAACACATGTAGAATTTTACCACTGCCAGGGAAGGCCAAACCAATCTTACAAAGCCTGGGCTGCAGAATCACACAATTGTTATTCGTCTGGCCCTGGATAGGAAAGTCTGCAAAAAAGCACTTCAACATGAGAATGTGATTTTAACGAAAGTGCTCAATGTGGCACAGTCCTTTGAAGCGTCACGGGTCACAGGCGAACAGACTGCTCCGTGGGGGGAGGGATCTGAAGTTGCTCAGTCAATATCTGTTAGGCACACTGTAAGCATTCAGGGTGATAGGGGAAGCAGTTGCAGCAGTATGACCTTTGACTCACCATCACATAGGGCAGCATTGGTTACGGACACAGCTGCAACAGGCCACATTACAACAGCGGCCATGTGCCCCCCCCCCCCCTTTCATCTTGCCCATACTGCTTCGGCAAACACGAGCATGCTACATGTCCTAAATGTTGAACTATTTGCAACATCCGCTGAAAGAGAGCCCACACTGCATTAATGTGTAACTCTTCTTCAAAATTGGTGAACACTGTAGTAACGATGGATGTAAGCTGCATCTGTACAATTACTATCTACTACTACTACTACTACATGATCAGGCCCAATGGACCGCACGCATCTACAAGTTACCTCCTCCACTGTTTTCTGCCCACTGCTGCTATCCGCCATTCGTTCACATCTGTTGACACTTGGTTTAAATTTTCATGGAGTCCATCACTCCAACACTTCTTGGGTCTCCCTGGTGGTCTCTTTCCTATAGGTGTGAAACCCAGGAGCTTCCGAGGCCATCTGTGATCCTCCATCCAGGCCACATGGCCGGCCCATTGCATTCGTTTGGCTTTGCAGTTCCTGCTATGTTGGGCTGCTGGTATAGTTCCTCAAGCTCTTGGTTGTATCTGATCCTCCATTCCCCTGTATCTGCATCCAGAACCGGACTGAATATCTTCCGAAGCACTTTTCTCTCAAAGACAAGGAGCTTATGGAAGTCCTGTTTCCGGATACTCCATGTCTCAATAAAAATGCAAGTGGATGTAGGAGCTGCAGTGACTTTAGTAAATGCACATAACATACATGAACTTGGGCTTCCCTCCCCTCACAAGGGTTTCACGGAAGTTGGTTAGCTACAATAAACACGGAAGTTGGTTAGCTACAATACACAGCAGATTCCGATCCTTGGTCAGTTCTCTGCCCCTGTCTGTTACAAATATGTTGTTCGCCATCTCACTTTCCTTGTTGTAGATTATTCTCATGCTGCAGACCTGTTCAAGTTAGATGTGATTAATACTTTTAGTTTCTCCATTGCCGGTGAAGTTGGAGTCCCTCTGCTCTCAGTTTTAGCCTCTCTTTTTCTCTGGACACAGTTGTGCTACTAGTTTTCTGGTCCACATTACCATGAGAAGATCCACCCGTGCTAGGTTTCTTCCCCCCTTCTTTTTTCTCCTCCAGGTGTGAGAGGTGCCTGTCACATTGCACGACTCTGTCAAGGCTGCACTAGACCATCTGACATCACTCTATGTCATTCAGCCTGCATCTTCCAGTGAATGGACTACACCACTGGTCATCATTAAGAAGGCAATGGTAAGCTTTGCCTCTGCGGTGACTTCAGTGTCACAATTAATGCAGAGTCCATGATAGATTAGGGTGTATACGCGGACAAGGAAAAATAATTTCCAGATTTCCTAGTTAAAAATTCACTTTCTCCCGGGTGAAAACGCACTTTTTCCGTATTAAGTGACAGTATATTTTCCCATGGAACGGTAAAACTTATCAATCCTTTGAATGGTTATGGCTTTATATATGGGCGTAGCATTTCCCGGCACTTAGGAAACGAAACTCAGGGAAAAAACCACGTTTTGGAAAGATCACTTATATGCAGCAACATGTATGCAGCATATTTTCGTATTACGAAAGTATAAATTCAAATTCCACCAAACACTGCATGCTACTTTCCGAAGCATTGTAAGCGAGACTGTGATGGGCTTTTGTAAGCCAGTCATAGCTCATCTCATGTGATCTCGCCAGCCAATGACAGAGGATATTCAAAGCATAGGACATGTGATGTAATCAGCCAACAGCAACATCACTGTTAAGTAGCGCGAGTACACAAACAGGAAAAGTTAATGGTTTAAATTAATATACAAAGTGCAGCTACAAGAAAAGCAAAGCTTTCACATACAATGCTGGTCTATAAGGTTAATAAGCTGCAAGAGAAGCTAAACTTTCACATATAATGTTGATCTTCTTTGCGTGTGTTACATTTTAACATGTAGCACACAAATGTGCCAGGAACAGTTTAAATAACAACATAAATGTCTGAATTTCTAGGCTGAAAATTCTTCGAAATGGCTCATCATCAAAGAGTTGATTTTTAAATGAGAGTCAAACGCTCTATGATTTAAGAAATTCATCGTACATTCTCGCACACAGTTCAACTTCTGTAAAAGGAAATTTACTTTGAAAGTAACACTTGTCAAACCACCATTCGCAATATTTTCCCACGACCTGTTTGAAATAGGTTCATTTCAGCAGTTGCCAGAGAGCGTCAGATAACAGGCATCACCACGCTTGCGCAGCTGCGATGACATAGGACGCCCATATGTTCGTACATGGAAAACATTAAAAGATCTTACACTATGTCATAAAACACATCAGAGCATACTCAAAAACCATCAGAATTTGGTGAACCATACTTAAATGTGCACATTGAAAATGCATACTTAAAGTGCACGTTCGTACTTCCAGATTCCCAATGAAGAAGGCCTCAACCTAATATTAAGCTTTTCAGTGTGGTTTTCGGGATGTACATTTTCTTGGAGTACCAGTACTATATTATCTCACAGTTGGTTCTTTATTATGGCATAATGCCATACGTGCTAGAAGATGAAAACGTGCACCTAAAATGCAGCAAACAACTGAAACAAGCCGCTAATATGGAATTAAATACTTCATTTCAGATACATTGACTGCCTCAGTGGAAACGATTCATAAAAGCCAAAATTCTTTAGCAAATCAACAAAAATAACTTATTTGTTCGGCAAGGCAATTAATACTGGACTGTCAGAAAGGTGGAAATAAAATAAAATCTGATACTAATAACATATTTTAGCCTTCCGTAATTATGTGAATATGTTTTAATTCACTTGATAGCTCCCAGCCACAGAAATCCGTTTTGTTTTCATTTGAAATGAGAGCAGTAAATGAAGAAGAAACAGCAAAATCACTAAACGTAAACACAGGTCACATGGAGACTAACCCACCTCCCCACTACAACTCAGACTGCTCTGTGTATCAGCCCCAGATCTACGATATTTCTGAAGCGCGGCAATACTAGATAGTGACACGTCCCCAACCCCTCCCTCGAGCATTTGAGATAGGACGTCAAAAATTTCCAAAAAACCAAATTTTCAAAAATATGTTAATTTTGCAGGGCACATCTTTCTGAAGAGACTGAAACATAAAACATATCTGTTTGAGGAAATGTAAGACATGTTATTTGGTCTTAAGTGTGCCAAAGTGCTGTGCCATGCCTCTTCACACAGCATTCTTCTATCGCACGTCACTGCATTTTGCTCTGTGGAATTGAAACGTGTATATTTTGTAACGGATGCAATCAGGCTATATTCTGGACAGCGGAAATTAAAATGTCCTGTGGTGCTTCTCCTACTACCAGTTGGCCAGTTTGACATCCTGCCCTCTTAAAAATACTCGCATTTAATACTGGATGGGGTTATTTGTAACCGGGTGAACAAGAACTCTTCAGAAAATTTGAACTCTTTATTGCCTGTTAGCTACTAACTTGCTGTTTTGTGTGACATAAAATGTGTAATGCTTCCCCTTAGTGTTAGTGGATTTCGTGACTGTGTGTTTTCGCAGTAGCCCCGAGACGATTTTATCGCTGACAACAGACACTGCAATTACAATGAAATTTATATCTCTGTAATTGGATTATCTATGTAATTTAATTGGACAAGGACCCAACTTTTTTGTTCTCTCTCTTCCTTTTCAGCCATTGTCTGGTACAGTCATAAAAAATATTGCTTGGTCTATGTTATGTAGAGATTTTGTTATTTGTGCTCATTTTTCATAATAATAACTATTTAATTTCATTGTGTTTGTTATTACGACTAATCATACCTGTTCTCCACAGCTTTTTTTCATGAATTTGACAATAAAATGTGGCTTACTTTGTGTGGGGATGTCCGTTACTGAATGATCGCTTATTAACGGCACCAATAAGTGTAATACGTTTGGTCTGCTTTCAGAATAGAACCTTCATCTAAAATTTCACCTCTCACAAAACGATGTCCGATAACTTTTAAGCGTAAATCACGTCCCAAAATTATACTTGCCAACAGACAATCCCAGGAGAGGTGCCTAGCTGAAAAATATGGTGGTAATATCTGGCAAACTGCATTCAAATTTCAATATTTAAAAATATTTTTACATAATTTTTCAAGTACATAATTTTCTTGCTTTAATTTGACACTCATTTAGCAAAAGGTAATTTTAATTTGGTCCAGACTTACATTTTAGTTCAAACATTTTAAAAGCCAGAATAATATAAAATTAAATACTAATTTCAAAACCCAATAATACTAAATAATAATAAAAAGCCACCACTAAACACCACTGCCTCCGTTGCTGGGTCCTGCAAGGCCGTTGTCTCCGACGGCCCAGCTGACTCCTCCCACACCGACTGCTGACTTCAACAAGGACATTGCTATGGAGACACCGTCTCCGGTCCTGCCCTATGGCCTCTTACAAGAGGGGGGATGGTGCACCCACCCGCCCCTCTCGTCATTTCCGCCACTGCTTGCCAGTGACTGTCTACCTCATGGTGAGCAGCCACCATCACCGAGCGATGAAATGGATGTCAGGGCCATCACTGGCGTTTTCCATGACTCATAATCATGGTGCCTTCTGGGACCAGTTTCTTTTCTTTCTCTCCCCCCCCCCCCCCCCCCCACATTACCAGTGTTTTTCTTCCCTACCACACATTTTTTCTGTACCCCGCATTTTTTTCTGTACTACACTTTTTTCTGTGCCTACTGATTTTGTGTATGTGGTTCTTCCATCTCGTAGAAGTGTGGAGAGACGTACCTTCACTCAAAATGCATGTGATTTCAGAGATCGTGCATCCACACTGTTTGCAGGCCCACTTATAGAGGCCACACTGAGCTTCCCCTTGGCATGCTCTGGTGAACCACCAAAGAAACAGTATTATTTCAGTGATCGCAAATGAGTGCTCAGCCTATTCTGTAAACTGTATTACTGTTGTCCAACCAACATCTTCAGTGCTACGTACAACCTGTACTTTACTGTATCTTACGTGTTGCTCTATGAAGTACTGTTTCATGTTTATTCTTGCTATATTTCATTGAATCAAATAATCAGTTACCACAGTGCTGCATTTAGATGAAGTGTGAAGTCAACAAACCTTGTCACAGCTTCCTGAAATTTTTGAATTTTCATACACGGCAAATAAGCAACTGTCATCAATTCATCTGTAATTCTGCAAAGATCATATGCACATCTTTTCCACTCAGTCTAAACATAAGTCATCAATAATAGTTCTAATTACTTTATCAATGCAAACAGCAAATGAAGACGTCAAACAGAATCATCCAACAACACAACAAGAAACTAAATATTAATGAAGCAGTCTTATATTAACATAGCACTTGAAAGAACAAATAAAATGATGCCTTCAGGTGTTTACCTGATTGTGAGCTATTTTTTTTCTCCTTTTTCTCAACTAGTTGTGCAACATATTGTTAGAAAAAATTATCATCATTACCATTTTTTTCCAACTGAACGTATTAGAGACAGGAAAAACTTTAGAAGCCTTTGTACTTGTCTCCATCACTTTGGGACTAATACATGAACAAAGACCACCACCACAATAACATACCTTGCTACTCCAAAATATGGATCAAACACATTTGTACTATTTTTCGAACACAATTGTTACCTTGAAACCACAGTCAGTGTTCTCTGATTTTTCTATCACAGTTTTGTAAGTACCATATTGCAAAACAATTAACACTGACTTACCTAACAACATGATGCACCATTGGTGGAGACAGCATTAAAGAGCAGTAATGTATTACTAATTACAAAATAAGAGAAAATCTTTCTTTGGGAGTTCTCTCACCGAAGGCCTACTGTTGGTTATAAATATTAATTTCATTAGAGTCTTGTAATTGATTGCACTCATCTTCAATGTTGTCAAAAAAAAAAAAAAAAAAAAAATCAATGAATGTTCTTTAGCTCATGCTGGATTATAGTTCACTAAGTGCAATAAATTACTTACTTGATCTACCTTTTCTTGTTAGTCTACCTAAATTTGGTTGGAATTCCAAAATTAATGGCTACATTACTATAATAATAATGAATTATACATTACAATTCCATATAATGCATTACTATTACTCAGAATGAGTTGAAATATAGCTATGTCGAAAGGAATTCTATTTAGTACAAAGAAATAACTATAACCAAATTTTTGGATCTTCCTGTGTGTGTGTGTGTGTGTGTGTGTGTGTGTGTGTGTGTGTGTGTGTGTGTGTGTATGTACCTCTCTGTGAAACTATAATCCCTTCCAGAATGAAATTTTCACTCTGCAGTGGAGTGTGCGCTGATATGAAACTTCCTGGCAGATTAAAACTGTGTGCTGGACCGAGACTCGAACTCGGGACCTTTGCCTTTCGCGGGCAAGTGCACTACCGACTGAGGTACCCAAGCAGGACTCACGCCCCATCCTCACAGCTTTAATTCCACCAGTACCACGTCTCCTACCTTCCAGACTTCACAGAAGCTCTCCTGCGAACTTGCCCGCGAAAGGCAAAGGTCCCGAGTTCGAGTCTCGGTCCAGCACACAGTTTTAATCTGCCAGGAAGTTTCATATCAGCGCACACTCCGCTGTACAGTGAAAATTTCATTCTAGAAACATCCCCCAGGCTGTGGCTAAGCCATGTCTCCGCAATATCCTTTCTTCCAGGAGTGCTAGTTCTGCAAGGTTCACAGGAGAGCTTCTGTGAAGTTTGGAAGGTAGGAGACGAGGTACTGGCAGAATTAAAGCTGTGAGGACGGGGCGTGAGTCATGCTTGGGTAGCTCAGTTGGTAGAGCACTTGCCTGCGAAAGGCAAAGGTCCCGAGTTTGAGTCTCGGTCCGGCACACAGTTTTAATCTGCCAGGAAGTTTTATAATCCCTTCCTTTCCCGCCTTTTATTGTTCACATACACAGCTCAACTTCTCAATATTTAAAATGATAAATTGCCAGCTATTTCAGTAACAACATTCAGCTCTATCATCAGCAACTAAGCTAGTTTTATTTGTGTTATTAAATCCACTATCACTGAGCATCACTTAATATACATACAAATTACAAATACAAACACTAAATTGTTGAACACCACGCGGTAAACAATACTGTGAACATCAAATCCAACCTATTAATGTCTAATGAGTAAGATATAAAACATGACCACAGAAGATTCATAAATATTCATGACCCATACCTAATAGGTCGGGCCTTTTGCTCTGGTACGATATCCGTACAGCCTCACACCAACAGTGACCTTGTGTCAGAACAGCAACAGTTTCCTCAGCATCATTCAAGAAATCTTTTAGAACACAGGCAGCATCGTTGTAACGCCGATTTGATACCAAATCTGCAACCATGTTTCGCCAAAAATCTGCTTCCTGGCTCTCACTACACAAGAAAAGGAAAACTGATAAATAACAGAAACTGCACATAGAGCAAGAAACATAAATAAATAAGTTAATAGTGAGCTTCTGGGTATTTTGACGAGTTGTTGTTTCCATTTTATGTACAATATTTCTATGACCGACCCAGCCATATTTCTTCATATGCTCGCAGTTAGCTATTATGTGTACTCCTCACTGGACTCCAACCAAACTGTGAACTATTGCTGGTCTCATACAATTACCTATAGCCACTATGGCCTTTGGAGCTCTTTTGTTTTTCAGAGCTTGCACTGATAGTCCATGAAATTTCTGGGACAGCATAATTAAGGACTATATCAAAATAAAGAGATCAGAAAACCAAATAGCAAGGAACAGCCATTTCAATTTAAACAGTACTTGGCACCCAGAACTTAAAATCTTGCCATCCATCACATGCACCAGAGTTGTAAAACGCAAAGAATTTGCATTTCACCGAATATCAGTGGAAACTCTGAAAAACAAAAGAGTATAAAAAGTGTAGTGGACAATGGGAATGAAACTTGGCAGTAAATAGCGGTGTGAGAGCAACAATATTTCACAATCTGGTTGGAGTCCAGACAGCAAGTACACATAACAGCAAAATTCACAGCAGCTGAAGAAGATGGCAGGGTTGCCCATTGAAATAATGTGCACAAAGTGGAAACAACAACTCGACATAACATCTGGGAGCACACTAATACACAATCATGCTGAGAGAACCTGTGAGATCAGAATCTCAATAAGGGTCACCAGGCTCATCTTGATCTGCAAGACAAGTTTAAGATGATCACTACTCCACCACCGATAGTAGAAGCCCTGTAGTAATCAAATCACTCACAAAAGATTCCAAGTCCCTAACACTGGACTCTGTGCATACATTGTTAATAGTCAATGCACCATCTCAAACTGGTTCCTTGCTACTTCCATGAAAATCCATTAACAGAAAACCGGATAACAGTTCACAGACACACAAACAAGTGAGCCACCAAAATGAGCAGCTGCCAAGTTTCCACGGAGACAAATACAATTTATCTAGTTTAACTATGCCTCACTAACTTAGTAATACATGAGAGTACGAGAGTACACTTTGAGGAAAATGCATCACTGGTCTTGGAGAAAAGTAAAAATGAATCAGGAAGCTGGCTGACTAAACGAGCTTTACCAAAACTTATTGTGACCATAAATTACATTTAACAAGGAAGAAACAACACTGTTTTCTCATCTGTAATTCTAGTCAAACAGTGTCCTGGTAGCTGTTCAATTTCATGGAGTGGGAATACTCAGTAGTGGATTTGTTTACAAAAGTAGATTTACAATTCAAGTTAGGTCAAGGTGGTAACATGGTCTAGCTCAGTATGTGATTTCAGTAGATTTCACTAGAGAATACAATTATGTTCAGGTTACATTTAAGCATAGTGTTGGGAACTTAATGGTAGTTAGTGTATCATTATAAGTATTATATCTCATAATAAATTTAGGCACAGAAAAAGATGGAATTGCAGTCAACAGTAACTGCAAATTGTCACTAACCAACTGACACTCATCCAAGAGTGGTGCCATGTTTAGTGCGAATGGATACAGTTTGTTAGCTGAGGGAACTATTCTGGTAGCAAGAAGGTTCAGAATTTAGATTTTTATGGAGGGATAGTATCATAATGGTAGTGGATAGGTTGAGACTATTCTGGCTCAGTTACTTCATAATTCAGTACAGAGAAAAACCATGGAAATAGACAAAGTGGTATTTCAGATCACTGAACTGTAGGAAGCACTGCACAGCATTATTTTCAATTTAAAGAAAACTGGTTTGAGATTCCACACCTGCATGTAACAAGGTATTCCAGCATACAGAGTTTAGCTGCAAGCCAATGTCTGAAGTGGCTTAAGTGTTTTATTTTTGATTGAATGAAAAGAGATGGTGGCACTCAGTTTTTTCATTTTTCTTCTAGACATGAAAGGCCAAGTTAATAGTTTATATGGGGAAAAAATACTGTGGAACTCAAGTAAAGTAAGTGTACAAAAAAGGGCTGTAATAACTGTTGGAGTGTTAGTTTAAAAAAAATCATGTGTCAGTGAACTTATTTTTGTAGATTATCTCTTAGAAAAGATATGACTGAATGGAGGTGAAGATGAGATGAAACATATAGGAAAACACAAACATCCAGCCCCTGAGCAAAGAAAATCTCCAACCTAGCTGGGAATCGAACCTGGGACCCCATGATCTAGAAGCAGCAGTGTTAACCTCACGACCATGGGCTACATTCTTACCACTCAGAAACTCTCATAAAAGAAAACTATTATTTCTCATAAAAGTTTTTAACCAGTGACATTTACTTATATAAAAGAGTCAACAGTTAATTCTAAATGTATCGTTAAAAGTTTGGATACTGACAAAGTAAGTAATTTGCTGAAAACATTATATTGCAGTCAGATCAGTAATTTTTCTGAAACATAATCAATATAATGCTGCTAAGCTACTATGAGCAGCATAGTGAACACATTATCATAAAGACAAAGCTCACACCCATCGCAGTAGTACATGTTTATATTCAACTAGCTCCACAGATGAAGAGACTGAAAAATGTACGATGAGGTAAAACAAATTATCCAGGTAGTTAAAGGAGGCAAAAATTTAATAGTGTTGGAGAACTGGAATTTAATGGTAGGAAAAGGAAGAGAAGGAAAAGAAGTAAGTAGGTGAACATGAACTGTGGAAAGGGATGAAAGGGGAAGAATTTTGCACAGAGCACAATTTAATCATCACTAACACATGGCTTAAGAATCATGAAAGAAGGTCATATACCTGGAGGGGGCCTGGCGACACCGGAAGGTTTCAGACTGATTATATAATGGTAAGACACAGATTTTGGAACCAGATTTTAAACTGTAAGTCATTCCCAGGGGCAGACATGGACTCTGACCATAATTTACTGGTTATGAACCGCAGATCAAAACTGAAAAAAATTGGAAAAAGGTAGGAAACTAAGGAGGTGGGACCTGGATAAACTGAAAGAACCAGAGGTTGCTGAGAATTTCAGAGAGAGCATTAGGGAGCAACTGACAAGAACAGCGGAAAGGAATACAGTATGAGAAAAATGGATAGCTTTCAGAGATGAAAAAATGAAGGCAGCAGAGGATCAAATAGATAAAAAGATGAAGCCTAGTAGAAATCCTTGGGTAACTCAAGAGATATTGAATTTAATTGAGGAAAGGAGAAAATATAAAAATGCACTACACGAAGAACTCAAAATGCAATACAAATGTCTAGAAAATGAGATTGACAGGAAGTGCAAAACCACTAAGCAGGAATGGCTAGAGGACAAATGTAAGAATTTAGAAGTGTATATCACTAGGGGAAAGATAGATACAGCTTACAGGAAAATTAAAGAGGCCTTTGAGGAAAAGACCCCCTCGGGAGACACTGCTTTAATGAAACACTATCCGTGTGGGCGACGGGGTTTGTGTGATCCAATGAAGTGGAGGGCTACACTGTCAGTAGTCTAACTACTGGCAGGGTCTCCCAAGCCGGACAGGTCTCAAAAGAGGATTATAGCGTCCCCAGTGAAATAATAAGAAAAGACTTGAAAAATCAGTATTTATAAATAGGAGACATTTAAAAATTGAATAATATACATTTTTTCACGTATCCGTATTATAATAATTTCTCTGTGTAAGTTTCGAGGGCAAAGAAATATAACAAAATCATCTAAAGAGACGACAAGATACGCTCTTTTGTTAATTTTTTAGTCGTCTTCACTTCTTCTCTTGTCTTGGTTGCGTGTAGATGGACATCTTGCGAGTGCTGGCAAATGTAAGCATATTTGTACTAATTTAGCAGATAATATATTGATTTAATATCATTGTTCACTTTTAATTTGTAAGAGGTGATCCCGATTTCATGTCCGCCTTCCTTTGAATTAACCTGCATTCGAGTAATTTACAGTTCAACAATCGCAGCGGCCGATGCAGCCAATGACGCCATTACCTGGCGATATTAACTTATAAAATTTAGCGGATGCGAAAAACTCGCCCACTATTAACATAATATAAATTTTTCTCCACAGCCATCTGACGCTGCAGAAAATACGTAGCTTTAAGATTCTTATTTTCAGTACAACAGCCGAGAGCCAAAGCCAGGACTCCGACTACAATGCAATGGTTAACGGAGGTAAGAAGAAATACTCTCGCGCATGTGTGGGCCGCAATTGTAATTAATAACTAAAGATTTATACCTTTAAAGTGAACTGACTAGCCGAGGAAATTAATATGAAAAGTTTGTAAGTTTTAATATGAAAGTTTGTTCAACTTATATGTTCATGCTTTAAGATTCAGTGCGTCTTAATGTTCATTAACGTAAAAAAAAAATTTAAAAAAATTATACTGAAGATTAAATTGTTAAGAAAGGAGAACTTAACAAAAGCATTTAATTGTAAATCAAAATTGAATGAAATACCATTTTGATTAAGGCCCACCACGTAAGTCAGCAACAATCAACATAATAATAATAATAATAATAATAATAATAATAATATATTGAATTAAGACGGCAGCGAGAGGATCCAGACGATGTGTGTCTCACAATGTCATGTCATGTCATGTCCTGTCCTGTCCTGTCCTGTCCCATCTCATCCCATCCTCTCCCTTTCCTTTTCCTCTCTGTGATTGTGTGGCAGCAGGCACAGTCCCCTAATGTGGACAGTGGAAGACCCTCAGAAACCAGGACAATAGTGATGCACATAGACCTTAATGCAAAGAGATGGATAGCATTCTGTAGTCATGGTGAAGACTAGCTATCTAAGTGGCAAGGCCCTGAAATAAAACCTTGGCAGGTGTCCAGGCCATGAGCTGGCAGCCCCACTAGGATACTTTGAGGCTGTGGGCCGATAACCTGCACCACAAAAAAACACACAACACAGAAACTAAAAGGAGAAACAGCCAGATGGATCTTAAGGATATGACCTTTGGACTCAAAAGGAAAATCCGTATTGGTTTTGGAATGTAAGGACATTGAAAGAGGCAGGAAGGCTAAGACAGGTTGAAAAAGAGATGGAGAACTACTGACTAGATATATTGGGACTAAGCGAAATAAAATAAGGTGGCCAGAATCTGGGGAATTCCAAACACAAAACGGTGGAGTGCTGCTGTATGTGGGTCAGACAGGTGAGGGCACGATGCATAGGAATGATGTAGGGCTCTTACTATCTAAAAGCAGCAAGAAGAGCCTACTGGAGTGGAAACCAGTCTCAGAACGAATAATAACTGCACGCTTTAAAACAAATATGTGATATATCACTGTAATTCAATGCTATGCACCTACTGAAATAGCTAAAGGAGAATTAAAACATGCATTTTATACGGAGTTTAACGGACTCCTTAGACAAGCAAATTCTTGGGACACAAAAATTTTAATGGGTGACTTGAAAGCAAAAGTTGGTTCAGAAAATAAAGGACTTGAACATGTGGGTGAGCATGGCATGGGGATCAGAAATGTAAATGGTGAACTGTTGATAGATATGTGCGCTGAACATGACCTAGTCACTGGAGGTACATTGTTTCCACATTGTAACTGCCATAAGGTAACGTGGGTTTCTCCAGACCACATTACTGAAAATCAAATAGACCACATAGTCATAAGCCACAAGTTTCGACACTCTGTTGGATATCAGAAACAGAAGAGGATCAGACGTCGGAAGTGACCACCATCTTGTTTTGGCAGAATTCAGACTGAAGATAATGGCAAATAGAATGAAGCTCAATCACAGGACAGCTACAGAGATGGGAGGAGCACTTCAAGGAATTGTTAAATTGTGAAGACAACCAAGAGGAACAGGTAAGAGATGTTCCAGAAGAAGTCAAAGAAAATCAAGATATAATAAATCTGCAGTGCCCCAAAATGGACGAAATTAGGATTGCTTTGAAATCCCTAAAGAATGCAAAAGCTCCATGTCTAGACAACATAGCACTGGAGCTCTTAAAAGCAGATACTGAAAGTACTGTTAAAATGCTCCATGCTGAAGCATATTTGGTTTGAAGAGAAATCTCCAATGGAGTGGAAAAATGATTTGGTGGTAAAGCTCCCAAAAAAGGGAAATTTGTCAGACAGTAACAAGTGGTGTGGTAATACATTGTTGTCAGTGCCCAGTACGGTCCTCACCAGAATTATTTGAAAATTGACTGCGAAAAGAACAGGCCGGTTTTAGGGCACAATGCAGTTGTGTTGATCTTATTAACACTCTTAGGATCATTTTAGAGCAAAGCTAAGAATTCCAAGCAACCATATACCTGGCATTCATTATTTTCAAAAGGCCTTCGATTCCGTGAAACAAAGTGCTCTGGCAGGTGTTGTGGAAGTACGGTATATCACAGAAGATCTTAAACATCATAAAAGATCTATATGATGGCTACAAATGTTGCGTACTCCACAAGGGAAATATGACAGAGCCCATAAAAGTAACAACTGGAGTCCAACAGTGTTGCATTTTTTCACCAACACTTTTTCTACATGTTCTCGACTCAGTTATGAGAAGAGTCACAGCAGGTGGGAGAACCATGAATGTCTGCACGATTTGGATTTTGCAGACATTGTCATTTTATTAGCTCAAAGGCTGACTGATATGCAAGCTAAATTAAACTTGCTGAAAGAAGAAGCAGAGACTGCTGGCCTCAAGATAAATATAGGCAAAAAAAGGAAATGAGAGTAAATTCAGGGAACATGTAGGTGCCATTGTTAATAAGGGAGCAGCGGGTGGAGACTGTCAACTCATTCCTGTATCTGGGTAGTATAGTGACAGAAGATGGTGGAGCTGGAGATGACGTGAAAAACCACATTAAAAAGGCAAATGCTCCCTTCATACAATTGGAAAAATAGAAGTATCAAGCAAGTACAAAATAAAAATCCGTATTTTTAATACAAATGTGAAGGCTGTCCTGTAGGCCAGTGAAAGCTGGAAAATGGATAAAAAGATAACATCCCAGTTACAAAGCTTCATAAATAGATGTCTCCAACGCATCATGAATATCCGAAGGCAAAAAAAAAAAAAAAAAAAAAAAAAAAAAAAAAAAAAGAAAAAAAAAAGAAAAAAAAAATGTAATGAGGAGCTCTGGCGAATAACAAACCAGATATCTATAGAAGACCAGATATGAGAGAGAAAGTGGGGTGGTTGGGGCAGACATTGAGAAAACCAGATAGAACGATCAAGAAAAAAGCATTGGAATGGAATCCCCAGGGAACAAGGAAGAGAGGAAGACCTAGGAGCACATGGAAGAGGGCAGTGGAAGGGGAATCAAAAAGAGATGGCAAGACCTGGGCAGAATTGAGGCAAATGGCCAAAGACAGAGACAAATGGTGAGTTCTCTCAAGTAAGTTGGGGAAAATAGAACTACCTGTATGAATATCAAGAGCTCAAATGGAAAACCAGTTCAAAGCAAAGAAGGGAAAGCTGAACGGTGGAAGGAGTACATAGAGGGTTTGTTCATTGGTTGATTCAGAGGAAGGGACCAAACAGCAAGGTCATCAGTCCCATCGGATTTGGGAAGGATGGGGAAGGAAGTCGGCCATGCCCTTTCAAAGGAACCATTCCGGCATTTACTTGAAGTAATTTCGGGAAATCATGGAAAACCTTAATCAGGATGGCTGGACACAGGTTTGAAAAGTCATCCTCCCGAATGCGAGTCCAGTGGGATAACCACTGCGCCACCTCACTCGGTCACATACAGAGTCCATACAAGGGTAGTATTATAGAAATGGAAGAGAACATAGGTGAAGATGAGATGGAAGATATGATACTGCGAGAAGAATCTGAAAGAGCACTGAAAGAAATAAGTCAAAACAAGGACCGAGGAGTAGACAACATCCCATTAGAACTACTGATTGCCTTGGGAGAGCCAGACATGACAAAACTCTTCCATATCATGTGCAAGATGTATGAACAGGTGATAAATCCAGATTTCAAAAAGAATATAATAATTCCAACTCCAAACAAAGCAGGTGCTGACACTTGTGATTATTAACAAACTATCAGTTTAATAACTCATGGCTGCAAAATACTAACATTAATTCTTTACAAATGAATGAAAGAAACTGGTAGAAGCCAACATCGCGGAAAATCAGTTTGGATTCCGGAGAAATGGAGGAATACGCGAGGCGATACTGACCCTGTGACTTAGCTTACAAGATAAGTTAAAGAAAGGCAAACCTATGTTTATAGCATTTCTAGACTTAGAGAAAGCTTTTGAAAATGTTGCCTGGAATACTCTCCTTCAAATTCTAAAGGCAGCACGGGTAAAATACATGGAATGAAAGACTATTTACAACATGTACAGAAACCAGATGGCAGTTACAATGCCAAGGGGAATGAAAGGGAAGCAACGGTTGAGAAGGGATTTGAGATTTGCCGATGACATTTTAATTCTGTCGGAGACAGCAAAGGACTTGAAAGAGTATTTGAACAGAGTCGACAGTGTCTTGAAAGGAGTGTAAAAGATGAACATCAACAAAAGCAAAACAAGGATAACAAAAATTTAGTCGTGTTTAAAACAGGTGACACTGAGCAGATTAGATTAGGAAACAAGATGCTTAAAGCAGTAGATGAGTATTGCTTTTTGGGCAGCAAAATAACTGATGATGGTCGAAGTAGAGAGGACATAAAATGTAGACTGACAATGGCAAAAAAAGTGTTTCGGAAGAAGAGAAATTTGTTAAGAATGAGTATAGATTTAAGTGTCAGGAAGTCTTTTTCCGATAGCATTTGTATAGAGTGTAGCCACGTATGGAAGTGAAACATGGACCATAAACAGTGTAGACATAGAGAATAGAAGCTTTTGAAATGTGGCACTATGGAAGAATGCTGAAGACTAGATGGGTAGATCAAGTCACTACTGAGAAAGTACTGAATAGAGTTGGGGAGCAAGGAATTTCTGCCACAACCTGACTAGATGAATGGATAAGTTGGTAGGACATATTCTGAGACATCGAGGGGTCACAAAGAGATGAATATAGCAAGCAGATTCAGAAGGATGTAGGTTGCAGTAGTTATTGGGAGATAAAGAGACTTGCATGCAAATCAGTCTTCGAACTGAAGACCACAATAACATTCAGTATCAAAAATAATAACCAATCTGCCTGATGCAAAATGGGATACATAATTAAGAGTTAGAGCTGATATCACTGGTTTAGTAAAGTATTTATTGAGACTGACAAATGAAACCAGTATTTAAAAATTTAAAGCATGCTACAATGTAAATATCAACAATAATGCAAACTGAAGATGTAATCTTGCAAACTATAGTATAGATGGTATAAAAAAGAAATATATTCTATTTTTATTTAGGAAGAAGCTGTCATTTACCTCACTCCAATCATCTGTGGTAGAGCATAGGATTACATATAAACTGTTTACCTTCATTTCTAAAGCAGGGTTAATAGGAACTTAAGTTCTTATTTCACAACTGACAAAGAAAAATTGCTTTGGGCCAGTTATATATTTTATGGCCACAGCTAATTGGTATATTTCATTAATGTAAAAATAAAAAGTAACTTTAGCACATAATAGTGAAATCTGCACAACCTTCCATTTACTTTTTGCAGGAATATATGTCAGCTTAGATATTTAATTTATGTGAACATTCTGTCAGTAGAAATGTTATTAAGTAGTGACAGGGCATGCCGAAAGAATGACGTACAGACTCTGAGCACACAATTCAGCTTTCACCGTGGAACTACTTGACCACTTACTCAGGTTTTTTTAGGAAAAAGCAATCCATCGTCCCCCTACTGCAGGAACGAGGAAGCCCCCTAAGCAATAAGACCTTAACCATCTTTCGGAAAATCAGACAGGCACTGATTCCTGCCTCACTGACACTCACATCAAATTCTATCTAGGTCTACTGCAGGGATATCAGCCATGACGCAGGGAAGAGGAGGAGTACGGATGACAAGGATATTGCTTAAGTTATGGGGGGGGGGGGGGGGGGGGAATACCACTGTGGTATGGGTGGGAACAATAGTGGGTACGATATTGCTCAGTTCAAGGCATGACAAGGAGTAGTCGAAACTGTGACAGAGAATGTGATTCAGTTGCTCCAGTCCTGGGTGGTACTGAGTCATGAGGGGAATGCTCCTTTGTGGCCAGACAGTTTATATGTGGGAGGTGGTAGGTGACTGGAGAAACAATGCTTGGGAGATCTGTTTATGTACAAGGTTGGATGGGGTGGGTTATTCCAGTCTGTGAAGGTTTCTGTAAGACCCTTGGTATTACATTTGGAGTGGGACAGACCACCACAGCAGATGCAATCACCACATGTGGCTAGGCTTTATGGAAGGGACTTCTTGATACGGAATGGGTGGCTGCTGTCTAAGCACAGGTATTACTGATGATTGGTACATTTTATATGGGCACAGATACTGATGCAAACATCCTTTAGATCAGGCTCATCCAAGAATTGTGCCTGGTGGACGTGGCCGTGCTCCGAAGGTGCAAGGCAGTGTAGTTCAGGGCCCTGTGCGTGACCGTGTGTCACTAGTGTCGGCATAGGAGCGAGAGAGATAGCTGTGGAGCGAGTGAGACTGCACAGCACTGCTCTGCACTGGACTGTCCCATGGTCAGATCCAACGCAAACAAAAGATCAGAGGAAGCATAGCTCTGTAAAAGTGATCGATAATCAGTAAAACAAGCAAACCATTTACTGTTTAGGTAACAATGTTCGTGTGGCAGAATTACTATGCAAATCTTTGAAAAAGAACATCCAAAACAAAAATCGAACAACAACTTAGTACTTTTCTGACCCACAGGTTGATTCTATTTGTATGGCATGTGCACACTCGCCATATGTACAGTAGACGTCTTCTGAAAGACGTATCAATTTCTTAAATGAACTAGTGTCATAAATATTCTATTTTTGAAATAGATGTAGAGTCTCATTCTTACTATTAGTAGTTACAAGTAAATATTTTTTGTTGTACTTTGTGCTACAGATTTTTGTACCCCTTTTCAGAGTTTAGACATCAGATCCTTAATTTGCTGTTTTGTACATAATAATTTTAATTGACCAAGTTTGAAAACTTATTATAAAAATAAAATTACAGTTATCAAGACCTTTAATACTTACAGTCAACACTGTTAAACAAGACAATTAACATTTTACATGTTTTTCTTTTTCGAGGAAATGATTTTGTCTAAGTTTGGTACAATATTCCCTAAGACTGCTAACCTCAAAGAATTAGGCAAATTTTTATCATTAAGTAGTGAACGGTTCTTTGTTTTAGCAAGCTTTAAGAGAGAGGAAAAGCGCTCACAAATATACACGGAACCAAACATAGAGAGATTTGGCCGCATGCTTGCGCAAAAGAGGATACTTCTATCATGGAAAACAGCTGTAAAATCATCCAAAGTTTTACACATGACAAAGCGGTCCTTCAGGCAGATATTGCAGACATTCTCTGCCCCAAAGGGACAACGGACAAAAAGGTCAGATGAAGCTCACTTATCTCCAAAAATCTGTTTTCAAACTCTTCTTGTAATTCACAAATGACCTGAACATAATCTGAAAAATCCACATCTTCTTTAATGCTGTCTAATGCAGGGAAGTGTCCACAATTCTCCTTGTGGAACTGTTTTTCCCAAAAAATACATTTTTTAATTGTTGAATCATCTGCACTAAATCAACAGAGTGATTTTCGCCTAGGAGTGAAATGTTCAAAGTATTTAAATGACCAGTTAGGTCACTCAAAAAAGCCAAATTCGCCACCCACTTAGGATCAACATCTGTGTCCATAACATTTTTTATGTTGCTCTTCCCACAAAGGCCTCCCGGTTTATCAGAGAATGCAGTGTCACAAATAAGCAGCAGCTGACTTCAGCCATTTTTGACCTGACATAACCCAGAAATCCAGTGCATATACCTCATAGCGCAGGGTCTCAATCCATTGTTACACTGGTCAGGCGTTTCCATTTTAAACCCATTGACTCAAACACATTTTCCACAGCAAGAAAAATACCCAAACCCTTGGTTGTGTCTTTTAATGGTATAAGGTCGAGAAATTCTTCGGTCACACGCAGATTATCATAGACATCCCGAATGAATATGACGAGCTGAGATATGTGCGCAACATCCGTGGACTCGTCAAGAGCAATAGAAAATGAAACAAAGTTTGCCGCTCTCTCCATTAATTGCTGCTCTACATCTGAGACCACATCTTCAACTCGGCGAGCAACAGTTCGAGGAGAAAGAGCTATTTTATCAAATTTTTCCGTGAGGTCTGCTGGACAAATACAAGCTGCCGAGTCAACCAGGCAATCCTTGATGAGATTCCTAGCTGCAAACAGTTTCCCTGCTTTCGGAATTCTCAGCGAGCATTTGTAGTTGCTTCATCCATTGAAACCCAAATAAAAAACTAAAAAAAAAAGACTGGAGTTGGGTGTGTTTTCCCCTAGTTCCTCTGAAAAGCAGTCATAGATGCTAGCAACGACAGCGAATGTGGTCACAAAATAAATTTTTATCTACCTGAATATTTGCATTTTAATTAATTGAAAACATAGATAAAACTACAATATATATGTTTTCCCATCCATAAAAACACAAATACACAAAAACAAACATGACTATTAACGACACTTTGCTGTCCGAGAGTGCATTTGTGAAGGCTTTTCAGAAAGTGGCAAAAGTAATGCACCTGAAACTTTTTCTTATGTCTGTGTGACACGATTTAATGCAATCCAAATATAAAAATTAACCAAAAAGAAATGTTTCTTGTAGTTGAAAATCTGATATTTGACAACTGGCACATTGCTAAGTGACGTATCAGATTATAAAATATACTTTGATTTATCATCTTTATACATAATAGTCATATGATAGGAAACACTTACTTCACTGTAATGCTGCTTGAAATTCTCTTTCAGTTTTTCAAGCTTTGACTGACTTCTCTCTTGCGACATTATTTTCGAACTGATCTTTGTGACAGGTATTAAAGTCCCGTTCAATCGAGTACTTTTTTTTTAAATACATGAGGTTCTGATGACATAGTAAACATTTGGCATGATTTCCGACAGCAGTACAAAATAAATTAATTTCCCCACTTGAGTTTAAATAGCGCAGATGCGCCGCTCCTCCTCTTTTTTTGCCTGCTGCTGTTGACAATTAAATAGCGCAGATGCGCCGCTCCTCCTCTTTTTTTGCCTGCTGCTGTTGACGATCCATCTTGATCCACTGTAGCTTTATATCTGTTGAATAAAGGCTTTGTGTCGTATCAGTGCTTTTGACCACTACTGGAGCGGCGGTCGGTCTTCCATACAAAGCGCACAAACAGCGGCACTGTGAGGCGGACCGCACAGTCAGCTAAGCGACACGACTCAGCCACTGCAACAACATACGAATTCGCCCAGGGTGCTGGCCTCAGGTGATCGCGGGCACTAGTGCCCCAGGGCCACAGTCTGGACGAGCTTGCTTTATATGAAGGTCAATATTTAGGAGGGTGGCTTGTTGTTGTTGTTGTTGTTGTTGTTGTTGTTGTCATGTTTCTTTTTTAAGAGTGCAAAAATAACTGATTTCATAAGCACCCATGTCATAACCTTAGCACACCAATAAGTAAAAGAAGTTAAAAGCGAATATACGTTAAGCCCAATCGACAGCAGGTAAGAGAGCTAAAAACGCGACTCCCTCTTGGAAAGAGATCCACAAAAAACACTGCAGTGACAGAGGAGGCACCTAACCAAAGATTAAATGTCCTTCACCAAACATATTGCTGAGACAGATAAAAGTAAAACACGGTTGACAGTCCACGGACCGTGTGCTAAAATGTCTGATAACTCAGATGGAAAAACATACACAAAACTAAGCAGTTAAAAAAATGGCACTGTGCCAGGACACTACAAACCATAAAAGATTGGTGACAATGAGCACAAAGTTGTGGAGGGGCACCACTTAACAAATGGCGTTGGCTAAAAAGACAGCACCCAAAGCACAACCTAGCTATAACAATCTTGCGATGAGAGGGCCGAGAGGAGGTTGGCCAAGCCATTGGGAGAGGTTCAATTCCCCAGTGCTTGTTCCAGTGAAGAGACAACCAGTGGTGATGCCAAAGTGACACCATCTGCTGACAGACGGGAATACAGAGATCATCTGAGGGAATGGAAGAGGTAGCAGCCCGACATAGGAGGACTGCAGCCTTGGTGTCAGCCTCAGCAGCCTCACTTACCATCAGACTGACGTAACCGGGAACCCACGTAAACATCACAGTAGCTCCATCAAGAGTGAGCAAGTGAAAGCATTCCTGGACCCGTTGCACTAAGCGATGGACAGTGTACACCACTCAGAGGTTCTGAAGGGCACACAGAACTGGAGCACATGACACAAGTAAAAAGCCTGTGTTGCCAGATGTACTGTGAGGCCTGATAGAAGGTGCACCGCTCTGCTGTAAATACTGAGCAGTGTTCTGGAAGCCGATACCAAAAATGTTCATTGTCAATGGTGAAGGTACACCAGACAATACAGTCGATCTTAGAGCCATAAATGTACACGAAGATGCTATTGTTAAGATACATGCACAGGCTGAGAAATTTACAGCGATAGATCGAATCCAGAGTAGTGTCCTTGGGAACCAAATGAAATCTGAGATGAACATGGGCTGTTGTATGTAGTCATGTCAGTGTAAGGTACACACCCATCAGGAACATGGTAGGCAGTGGGAAGTTAAGCTGCCAGAGCAGTAGCTGAAAGCGAACTCTGGGAGATAACAGAGAAGGAGGCCACACCCCATACTGATGATCAAGGGAGTCATCGAAAAAGAGGGCGTAGGATGGATGGCACACACACAAGACAAACGGCACTCGTATCCACTGAGGAAGACATCACGCCGGTATGACTGTGGCAGTTTGGCAGCTTCTGCATAGAGACTCCCAATCGGACTTATGTATAAGGTGCCAATGGCCAAATATGTTCCACGATGGTGGATTATGTTAAAACACTGTAAGAGGTGAGCAGAAGAATAAATGGAACATCCATAGTCTAGTTTCAATATTATGAGAAGGAAAGTTGCTACTCACCATATAGTGGAAACGCTGAGTCACAGATATGCAAAATAAAAAGATTTTCACACTTAACGTTTTTGGCCAATGGCCTTTGTCAACAACAGACACACATACGCACAAGTGTGCGCGCACACACACACACACACACACACACACACACACACACGCAACACACACACACACACACACACACACACACACACACACACACACACACACACACACACACACACGACTGTAGTCTTAGGCTACTGAAACCGTCTAGTTTCAAACAGACAAGGGATCCAATTGGAAGGAGACACAGCCTTGGTCATATTTTTTTGTTTTATTATCCGCAAAATCTATTTTCGGTCACTTAGTGACCATCCTCAGTGCTAGAAGTTAAAAATTTCACATAACGATCAGAGAGTATAAAACAGAAAATCACAACTACACCTGCATATGAACATAACAGTTGGTAGGAACATACCTGTAATATACAATTAAAATTGGTAGGCACTGGTATCAACAAGCTTAGAGCAATCACATAAACTGAGGCCGCTGTTTACATGCACCTGTTCAGCAGACCTCGGTGTGACAGGGCTTGGAACGCCCTCTATGTTACATGTGTCACAGTGAAGGCTTAATATTACTGGTTTTGCGAGATATTAACACAAAATAACTCTTGTGTATTAGTGAATCATGAAGTAATTCAAATTTAAAATGTACATAAAACACATAGCAGACAAAGGGGGAAAGGAAACATCTAAAATACATTGGTGTAATGTTAAAAAAAAAAAATACCATACATAAAACAGATTGATAATAAGTTCTCAGAGTGCAGGACAGGTTAAAAGAGAAAAAGACAATGAAAAAGAATAATATATGAATAACATGAAATGAGGCATAACACAGGTTTTTAAAAAACATAATACCCACCATCTGGCGTGGGAAGTTAGAAGTACAACGTTCATGATTTACGTTAAATGTTACGTTAAGACTCCTTAGTCTTAACGTAACATTTAACGTAAATCATGAACGTTGTACTTCTAACTTCCCATGCCAGATGGAGTCTTGCGGCCAGGTAAGACACGTGGGAGTATTAAGAATGTTTCCTATCAAGTGTGAGCTCCACAAATTTTGTAGTTTCAGTGAACAGAAGAGCACCAGGCCCAAGATGTAAAGACGGTGGACCAAACCCTTTGCACCATCAGAAATTCACACAAATGGTTTTGTTAGTGAGAAAATACATTGCTGAAGAAGCTGCTAAACGAGACAAATCCATGGAAAATTACAACAGATCGGAAAGTCATCCATACAGGCGGTGGCAGAAGTGCCTGATGGGAGACAGTCCATAATGTGGTTAATGGCTATAGCAAAGGATGATGCTCAGGACAGAGCACTGAGGCACCATGTTCTCCTGGATAAAGATGTCCGACAAGGCCGAACCCACATGTAATTTGAAAACTTGATCTTTTAAAAATTCCGGAAGGAAATTGGGCAGGCAGCCTTGGAAGCCCCACGTGAATAGAGTACAGAGGATGTCAGACCTCCAACAGGTGTCATAGGCTTTCTACAAACAAAAGCATGGCCCCAGTCTGCTGTTTCCACAGACAACTGTTCACAACATGGGTAGACAATGTGATGAGATGGTCAACTGCAGAACAGCATGCACGAAATACACATTGTGCAGTGGTTAGTAGATTGCAAGACTCGAGCAACTATACCAGCTGGCCATGAATCATACGTTCCATCACCTTGCAAACATAGCTGGCGAGATAAATGCGACAGTAGAAGAAGGAAAGCAATTGTCCTTACAGGGCTTAGGTATGGGTACGATAGCAGCTTCTGGGAAAAGTGTCGTCTGTCCAAATGTGATTTTAAGTACAAAGGAGAAAGTGCTTGCCTGCAGGAGAAAGGTGCTGCAACATCTAAATGTGAACATCATCTGGCCCTGTGACAGAAGACCGGGATGAGGTGAAAGCATGATCAAGCTCCCTCCTAGTAAAGGAGGCATTGTGACATTCACAATTCCAAGAAGAGAAGGATATCACCCGGGCCTCCACCACTCATTTAAATAGTAACCCAAGGAGTTGGGAGATAGCAACAGGATCCACAATGACATCTGCTACGCTTTGATTGGAAATCAGGGAATGAACCTTGGTCCCAGAGAGTCAACAGAGGTTGCCCCCACATGACAAAAGAGGGTCTGAAACTGTTCAAAGAACTAGTGAAGGAAATCCGGCTAGCATTTTTGCTGTCCTGAAGAACACAATGACACTGCACATGCAACCGTTTTTAACGAATACAGTTCACCATTACAGATGATGGTTAACAACCAGGAGGGCACGTCTCAGCACGGGAATCATGGCGCAGCATGCCTCAGTCCTACAGGGGACTGGGACGTGGCGCAGTAAAGAAGTGCAAGGTACGGAACATTCAGTTGCAGTAATGATAGCATTCGTAAGGTACTCTACATGGTCATCACAACTGGAGAAAGGTCATTCATCGAAGGTTGCCAGGGAGGAGTAAAGCCTCCAGTCAGCCTTAGAAAGCTGCTAAATGGGTTTACATGCAGGTGGGGTAGAAGTCAGCAAATGGATAGCACATGGGAAATGGTGGCTTGAGTACATGCCACAGAAAATGGAGCACTTGAGATGACTGGAAAACTGGACAGAGCAGAACGAAAGGTCCATATATGAACAGGTGTGCACGAGGTCTGTTCAGAACATGGGTGCTCCACTTTTAAGACAAAGACAGTTGAGTTGATTGAGGTCAACCAAGAGGGAACCTTTCGGACAGGTTTCTCAAGGAGCACCAAAGGGAATGGTGGGAGTTAAAATCACTGAGCAACAAAAAGGGGTGATGGAGCTGACTAGTAAGCTGGAGTAAGTCTTACCTGGTGACAGTGAATGACGAAGGGATGTAGACATTACGAAGAGAAAAGATCAAACAACAAAGGAAAATGCGGACTGCGACAGCTTACAGCTGGGTGCTCAATGACATGGTTTGGCTACGGACATCATCCCCAATGAGCAGCATTACTCTCCCATGAGATGAAATGCCACCCTTGGGGCAAAAGTCGAAGCAAACTGGAAGGAAATGCAAGAGGTCAAAGCGGTCACAAGGATGCAATTTTGTTTCTTGGAAGCAGCAAACAACCAGATGCTGGGATTCCAAGAGCAGTCCTAATTCCCCCTGGTTGGATCTAATGCCACAAACATTCCACTGGAGAAGAGTCATAACTGAGAATGGGGAGGAAGGCACAAATGAAAGGCAGATGCTAAGTGCCTGCCTTTGAAGATTCACTGTTACAGGGCACAGAGGCTGGAGGATCCTGTTCCGTGGAACCTATGGAGGCTTCAGCACTCTCCCTGGGCCAGCCTGGAGACTCCAGGCCAGAAAAATAGAAAGCAGTGCGCACCAACGAAATGGAGGTCAGTTGGGTAAGGATATCATGTGGCAACACCATTGAAGGGGATCTCCGAATAGTGGAAGGAGAAGACTGGTTGCCTTTGTTCAATTTCTTACAGCCTTTATGGTCGGCACACAAAGTCTCAGATGTTTGTTGGCTGGAGGGATGTTAAAAGTCTTTGCGGGAATGTTGCTTTTGTCCTGTCTGGCCTGCCAGTTGTTTAGCAGGTGATTTTGGCGCCAAGGGTGAAGATCTGGTGGCTTATTGCACAGTTGTAGGAGATGGAGACAGGGATGCTACTGTGATAATGGGTGATTTCACAACTGCACTACTGAAATGGAGGTCACAACTCTATGCGATCACACCCTGTATAGCATAGCAAGAACAAAACTACAAGTGCCAGATGGTAAAATACAGGGCTTTCAACTAGCCAACAACTTTTGAGAGACAGGGTAGGGTACTTTTTCCTTTACCCAGTAAGGCTCATTCACCATAAGGCTCATTCACCGAGATAAACTAGCCACTCACGCGATGATCAGGCATGGTCGCCACTGGAATTGATATAGCAGTAAGAAGGAGGTGGGCAATTGCCCTCATGAGCATCTCTACCAGAAGTAACACATTTGGCCAGGTTTTGACAGGACATGCAAGTGTGGTTATAACATCGACACTGGTAGCAATGCAACAGGTCTAGAATGTACAGTCTGATTGTGATGATTTCATAGTCAGCCTTAATTTTCAATGGAAACACTCCAGAATGAAATTTTCACTCTGCAGTGGAGTGTGCACTGATATGAAACTTCCTGGCAACTCTATGTCAACTGTGTGCCGGACCGAGACTCTAACTCAGGACCTTTGCCTTTCACGGGCAAGTGCTCTACCAACTGAGGTACCCAAGCACAGCTCATGCCCTGTCCTCACAGTCTTACTTCCACCAGTACCTCATCCCCTACCTTCCAAACTTCACAGAAGCTCTTCTGGTTCTCAGTTTATTTATCAATTTTCATTTTTTATTTGTAGTTTGTTGTTGCTATTTGAGTTTACATATTGTCATTTGGAGACGGTGAGTGGAGCTGTGGATGTTAGAAAATGGAGTGCCAAGTAGAGAAATTGGAACATTTCCGACATATTCTTCTGTTCCAAGTTCAGTTGAGGGCTGGAAGTAGCAGAGGCAGCCGAAACATGTGTGTCGTGTATGGGGATAATGCCAATAGATGGAACACAGCAAGCAAATGGTTTTCTCTCTTTGAGGAAGGTTGTCTTGACATTAATTACTCTCCACATTCAGAAAGACCTTTGGGGTTTGATGAAGATCATTTCAATGCTTTAATTTACAATGATCCATGTCAGTGTACTTGAGAACTGGCAAATGTGATGAACTGTGACCATTCCACCGTCGTGTGACATTTTCATGCAATGGGGAAGGTTCAAAAATCACATTTATAGGTACTGCATGCTATAAGCCAAAATCACAAAAATCAGTGAATGGGCATATGTGCACCTCTGCTTGCTCATTAACAACATTGACCATTCCTACCCTATATCCACGTCAGTGTACTCGAGAACTGGCAAATGTGATGAACGGTGACCATTCCACCGTCGTGTGACATTTGCATGCAATGGGGAAGGTTCAAAAATCACATTTATAGGTACTGCATGCTATGAGCCAAAACCACAAAAATCAGTGAATGGGCATATGTGCACCTCTGCTTGCTCATTAACAACAATGACCATTCCTACCCATATCATTGCTGGTGATGAGAAATTGTATCTTTATGCAACCATAAGGAAAAGAAAGGAATGCCTGATCCCAAGCTAAGTAGCAACTCCCTGTACAAAGACCTGCATGCATCCACAAAAGATAATGTTAAGCATCTGGTGGAACACTGATGGTGTAGTGCACTACGAATTGCTTTCCCAAAGTTTAGGCATCACTGCTGACATTTATTGTCAACAACTGAGACATCTTGCAGGTGTAATTCAAGAACAATGACAGGAAGAGTGCATGAAGTGATGCTAATCCGTGACAATGCCCGCCTGCATTCTGCAAGACTGACAAAAAACACTATACAATCAAACAATGGAAAATTCAGGATGAATGTAACAATATTATGAAAAGGAAAGTTGCCACTCACCATATAGCGGAGATGCTAAGTCACACCATATAGCGGAGATGCTAAGTCACAGATAGGCACAACAAAAAGACTGTCACAAATAAAGCTTTTGGCCCATAAGGCCTTTGTCAAAAATAGACACACACACAACACACACCCACGCACGCAAACCCAACTCTAACATACATGACTGCAGTCTCAGGAGGGGGGGGGGGGGGGTAAGGAGGAGGCTGGGGTGGGAAGGGGGAGGGATAGTAAGGTAGGGGCAGTGGACAGTGCAGTGCTGTTGGGAAGCACGCAAGGATGAGGTGGAGAAAGGGTACAGCAGCTATGTGCAGTTGGGAAGATAGACAGTGGGCAGGGCAGGGGTGGAGAGGTGGGGAGATTGGATGGGGGGGGGGGGGGGGGGGTAGCGGAAAAGGAGAGAAGTAAAAAGACTGTGTGCAATGGCGGAATGAGGGCTGTGTAGTGCTGGAATAGGAACAGGGAGGCTGGATGGGTGAGGACAACAACTAACACTAACAGGAGTTGGGCTGGAAAGTCATTCTCCACCCATCTTAGTCACCTGATCTTGCACCCTCAGATTTTCACTTTTTCCATTCTCTATCAAACAAACTTCAACAAATTTCCTTTCCGATGAAAATGCGGTCCAAATATGGCCCGGCAAGTTCTTCACCTCTAAACCACATGTTCTACAGTCGCGAAATCAAAAAGTTGCTCCAACAATTGCAGACTATTGTAAATAGTGAAGGAGAAAATATTATTGATGACTAAAGTCTCTGTTATGTGTATCTGTTGTGTTTATTGATCTTATGGAAGAACGCTACGAACTTATGCACCAACGCAATAGTTTCGCAGTTATAGAGGTCACCCTGCTTTACTACTCAACCAATGGAAAATTCTCTCATGTACTGTCCTGCGTTAACAGAAGCTATCAAGGTGCCGCAGATGTTGAATAATATATTTCTGTACCTTGTTTCCACATTGTCTTCAGTCAGTGCCCTTGCAATCACAGGGTAGCTGGCAGAATCAAAAGCAGTTTCAAAAATCTAGAAAAGCTATGCACAATGGCATTTCATATTCACTGGCTTGACTAATTACTTCACACAGGATTGTCAATTGTGATATAGCCACTGCAGCATCCAGCTTGTTCTCTGAGATGCGCATTTTCCACAACAGTTTTGATGTGATTTGTCAACATTTTTGTGAAAATTTTGTACATAACAGTGAGTAAATCAGCGGGACAGTATTTCTTCAAATCATGAATACTTCCTTTTTTATGCAGCAGTATTATGTTTGCTTTTTTGCAGTTGGCAGGGATGGTGTCACCTTTCTGAGTACAAACAGTAAAGATTTTAGCCAAATGTTTTTCTGTTTCTTCACAGTAAGCTTAAGTATTTCAATCAAACAGATCTTAATACTTCCTGCTTTTCCATCCTGTATTTCAGCTGCAGCTTTTCTTATTTCTTTTGTGAGGATTTCTGGAATATCATCATTTTCATTTACGTAAGGTGTTAACAGTGGTTCACTAGTTTTTTCACACAGTTTGTTGTAGAAATTTCTCATAGCTATAGAATTTTCTTCTTTACCTGACACATGCCCTTCATAACTGTTAATTGCTATTATTTCTTTTTTTACCTTTTGTTCAACTTTCTTGTAACTCCTTTTATTCCCTAGAGCTAATTTTATAGCATTTTCATTGTATGTTTAACACCTGTTTTTAATTTCTTTCTTATAAACTTACATTGATCTCAGTATTCTATCCTGTCTACAGTTGCTTTAATTTTCATCTCTCGTCTTTTTAACTTACGGGTTACAAATATGAATGGTCTTTGTACATTGTTCAAGAACAGTTAGGACAGCAGTTTGAGTTCCTTCACAGCAATTACCATATAGCCAGTGAAGGAATCTGCCACAGCCTTTCAAGAAGCTACGGTCTAACAACATAAACAGGTAACAGACAAAGCAGTCTTATACACACAATGGCCAATGAAGTAAAACACTACAATTTAGTGCCCTAATACAGCATGTGGTTCCAAATTATTGCTGTAAAAATTACAGAAACTCTAACTGCATGAAAAATATGTGAACACTATGAAGAGTGAAAAAGGGAAAAAGAATTAGACAAAGAGTGGAGTGGTAACAAGAAACACTGAATGAAAATAGTAGAGAAGAATAATCAAGTTTACGCAAAGAAATAACTATTTGACAAAAGGAAGGGCATATCTTAATAAACACACTGAAATGCAAATATTTAAAAAAGTGTCTCTCATAAAATGCAATTAACAGTCACACTATAAATATCGACAAATAATATTTTTAAGATTACAAGATGGAAGAGCAATGGACAAAAACATTAATGGATGGTGACTGAATACGAAGGATGAATGGCAATTTAGTAGTGGCTGGCAATACAAGTGTCAGTGCTCAACAACTGTACAATATTTCCAAGTTACAGCGTGTAAGCTAACCAACCTACGATGACTGCAGCTCCTAGTAGTGGCGAAATCTTGATTTCTCTCTTTCTGATACTAGCGGCTCTAGTAACATGATTGTTAAATGACTGACAAAATTACTGAGATAAACTTGAAACATTTTCATATCTATTATTCTCGAAAGACATTATGGCAATTGGCTTTTTCCATAGAATTTGTACACAGTTTGTGCAAAACAAGCTAGCAATTACACTTAACAAATTTAAAAAATGTCAACATATTTACAAGTCAATTTCAATACTGAGCTTAGCACTCCTGCGTCTGCACATATTAAAAATCCATAAATCATCATTTAAAAGATGACTGTTAATTAGTAATTGTTAATGGTGTCATAAAAGTTTTACAAAAACATTTGACACAGAGATGTTGATAACCTGATTACCGAACACAGACTTTTTTACAGACTGAACGATTTCTAACAACACAGAGATGTTCACACGTTGATTACTGGGTGCTGATTGAAGCTTTGTCCTCTCCTTGTACTTATAGATGAGTGTGTAGTAATTGTTGAATTTGGCTATTACATTTTAATTTATAGTGGGAAAAAGGTAAAAATAGTGGCTATGGAATCATTGTGACACAAGTAGTGATCTGGTTTACCCATATGTTAGATATCCCTGTGGGGATTCCCAGTTCTGACCACATTTGACTAGTTTATGTAATTTTCTATGTAAAATAATTACCAAACTGGCATGTTTCTCTGGAACAAATGCGCATTTTTGTGATCAGCAAGATTAGGGCTACAAAAGTTGGTAACTGAATCTTGGAAATAAGCACTAGTTAAAAATTGAACCTTCAGATGATGAAAATTCTAATTACATATGATTTTTGAAATAGGTAGTTCTTGGAAAAGAGGAGCTGAAGGACTTTCAGACAATGTGTGTTATTACTGAGTTACCTATTAGCTCACGTCAAATTCAATTTCCACATGGGTTCTCCAATTCTTAAATCTTGAATATTTACTCATGAAAATAGTTTCCATGTGAGAATATAAGACTGTCATCAGCAAATAATAAAGTACATACTGAGTGATAAAACATGTGGATTTCAACTCAAATAAAAAAGTAATTACTTTCGGTAATTATCACGTAAGTATTATTCAGAAAATAATGTAAAATGAAAAAAGCAAATTATATTATTATTGCAAACGGAAAAAGAACATGAGGAGTGTTCCAATTTGCTCTCTGTTACATGCGGCACAGCACAGTCTTTGTTCAGGTGCTGTGTCATGCACAGCTGAGCTAAGCAAGATGTACTTGCATCAAAACAATTATTAAATTTTTAAGGAAAAGTTGAGTGTAGAGTGAGAACTGGGATGATTTTTAGTAGAATTTTTTGAGAACGTGTTGGTAACAACTATTGTGAATTGGTATTATCATTAATTTTATTGCATGATAGTATTAACCAGAAAAATGGAAACAATCTTAAAAGCTATTTGTGATTTGCACAGTGAGATAGGACGAGGTATGCTGACATAAAACTTAAGATGTTACGTTTGAAAAAGTTCTTGCTGCAGCAACCAGTGAATTAAATGTCAAATTAAACACAATTAATACACTGCTGACAAAAAAGTGAAGCACAAAGGAGGGTAGGACAAACTGTAATGAAACTTCAGGTGTTGAGACGATATTGATGTTATTTCACTGATTACAAAAAGGAGTCAAATTTACAAATGACTTGGCAGTATCTGTCCACTTATCTGTCATCATCATCATTTAACCGTTCCAGTTTCCCAGGGACTGGTACCGAGCCTCTTCCACTTCATCCTGTCCAAATACGTCTGTTCACAAAGATCATCATCCACCGTCCGTCCTCTGGTCACTAGATCACCCTTAATCAAGTCCAGCCATCGGCTTCGAGGCCTTCCTTGAGGTCTTTTCCCATCTACCTGTCTTTCCAAATTATTTTGGCTGTTCTAGTTGGCTCCATTCTCGTCACTTGCCCGTACCATCAAAGTCTAGATGTGCCAATTTGTGTGGAGTTGCTGGTCTCCCATCGGGCGCCTCCCCAAGAGACAGATAGGGGAAATAAAATACCTGGGGTGGACCAAAACCAGCAGCTGCTGCCTTGTAGTATGAATTTGGCTTATCAAAGGCTGAGGGAGTTAACTAAAAGAAAATCCGCAGTTACGTTAGGCCTAGCAAGCCAGTAAAAGAGCTTATTTGTACATAAGAGCCTCGGAACGCGATCAACTCAATTAAGATACCAGCATGAGCAGACTCATGTCAGGGATGATGGTTTACGGCCTGATGAAAGACAGGGTCTTGCAAAAATGCAAAAATCCCAGAAAAGACTTACACGGATTGGGACCATCAACTTACTCAGCCTCACAGGAAAATATGAAGAACTAGTGGACCTTCTGGAAAATAGAAAATTGATGATACTGGGGATGAGTGAAACAAAATGGAAAGGGAAGGGCATGAAGAAATTAAGGAAACAGTACACACTGTTTTGTTATGGAAATAACAAAGAGATGAAGAATGGTGTCAGTTTCATCATGAATAAAGATCTAGAAGGAATCACTGACATTCAGTACATTAGTGAGAGAATAATAAAGATGACTCTACATTTAGGCAGAGAAAAACTAACTTTAGTATAGATGTATGCACCTCAAACTGGATGTTGTCAAGAGGATAAGAACCAGATTCTTGAAGATTTAGAAAAAGTCATTAGTAAATAGAGAGTGATCATTATAGAAGACCTAAATGCACAGATAGGGACAAACAGAATAGGATATGAGAATTTAATGGGACCCCATAGATATGGTAGAAGAAATATAGAAGGTGAGCATCTCCTTGACTTCTGTACGAGGAATGGGTTGGTGGTGAAAAACAGATGTTTTGAGAAGAGACAGAGCCATAAGATAACACAATACAGTTGGGATGGATTACAAAAGACTGTAATCGATTATGTCATCACAGATGAGGAGAGGAGTAGAATGGTAAGGTGTCAGAGTAATCCCTAGCGAGAGCCTTGACAGTGATCACCATCTATTAGTAGCAGACCTGAGAAACTTCAATGTGCTGAAAATACAGAACAAGAAAATGCCAAAAATCAAAGTATGGGAACTCCAGAAAACAGAGAAGAGAGCTAAATATCAAAACCAGATAAAATCCCCGTTATCAAGAGATGAAAGGAAAAATGGAGAGGCAGAATGGACCAGACTAAGGTACACATTGGTAAAGAAAGCCACCGCAGTTTGTGGAAAGACAAGTATGATGGCAAGAGAGAAGGAAACACCTTGGTGGAACGAAAGTAAGAGAGCAGTAATCAAGGAAATAAATCTCTTCAGGAAAGAGAGGGATCGGGAGAAAAATAAACCGGAACTTATTGGAGACGAGGCAGAAGAAAAGACCAGGGCATAGAAGATATTCACACAGAAATTGGAGGAGGACAGTAGAGGCAATAAGAAACTGTTGTATCGGGTTATCAGAGGTAAAAGGAAACCAATGAATACCATAAAAGCACTAGAAGATGAAAATGGAAATCTGGTTAGGATGGAAAGTGACATGAGAGAAGTCCTGAAAAACCATTCTGACCACCTATTAAATAGATCAGTCGAAGAACCATATACAGAACTGGAAATCCACACTTACAACAAGGAAACTCCCATCACCAGGACAGACACAGAGGCAGCCTTAAAATCTATGCCTAAAGGAAAATCTTCAGGTGCAAATGAAGTGACCACAGACATGATGAAGGCAGCAGGTATCTAAGGCATACAATGTCTGAACCGAGTACTCAATGCCACATGGGCTGATAACAAAATACCTGCGGATTGGAGCAGGGGTGTAATAATTCCCCTGTTTAAGAAAGGTAGCAGGTGGAAACCCACCAACTATAGAGGAATAACCCTGTTGTTTCATGGGCTGAAAATACTTGAGAATATCATAGAAAAGAGACTGGGAACTATCATAGAACCACAGCTGGAAGAGGAACAATATGGCTTAAGAAGTAACAGATCAACAACAGATCTAATTTTTAGCACCCACATGTTGAAGACAGTTGGGAGAAAGGCAAGAACCTGGTCATTGTATTCCTGGGTACAGAAAAAGCCTATGACAGTGTTATAAGAGATAAGATTGGGGAATACCTGAGGAAAGAGAATGTGCCTGAAGGACTAATAAGAAAAATTCAGATGTTGTACAAAGACTGTACTACCTGTGTACAAATTGGGGAAGGATGATCATCATGATTCGAGACCAAGAGTGGAGTTCAGCAAGGAAGTGCACTGTCCCCATCATTATTCACCATTGTTATGGATACTATAATGCAGAATGTCATGGAGAAGTCAGGTGAACTGAATGTGTTTGCCTTTGCTGATGACTTCATGATATGGGGTGAAACTGAATAAGAAGTACAGATCAGACTCGATGAATGGAAATCTCACTTCCAGAAATATAACCTCAACATCAGCAAGACCAAGACAGTGGTGATGGCAGTCAACAGAGATGGACAACCAGCAAGTGTAAAACTAAGAGACCACCAACTAGAGTGTGTGGTCAGTTCTCCTTCCCTCAGAAGTGCAATCTCCAGTGATAAGTTGTCAGAAATGAAATCACCAACACAGTGCTAAAAAGATCTGAATTCTACCAACAAGTAAGATCACTTTTATGGGATGACTATTCCAAAACCGACAAACTGACTAAGTTTAATAGCTATTTAATACCAATATTGACCACTTATCTGTATGATATTTAATCCCCTCTGGAATGAATTCATGCACAAATTTGGTTGGAAAATGTGCCATAAAGCCATTGTGTCCTCTCCTGAAGCAAAGTTGTTCAGAACTGTTTTAAATGTTCTTCAATAGCGTGAATACTGACAATGAGGTGAAGTTGACATCTGAGCTGGTCCCATATGATGTATAGTGGACAGATATAGGGGTCTTTTTGGCCACAGGACTGCCTCAACATTATGCAGACAGTTCAGAGTGACGCATCTTGTGTGGATGAGCATTATGGCATCACAAAGCTGTCAAATGAGAACGCAGAATGTCTGTGACACCCGATTGTGCTTTCAAAGTTCTCTCAATCACACCAGCCGTGATGAAGTCATACTGAAAGCCTCCCTACGCTATGTGGCCAGGAGTAATACCCCTCTGACCGCAGTCATTTAGGGTCCTGCATAACAGCAATTACAGCAATTCATTAATGAACACAATGCAACACCTTTCATCAGCAGTTCATGCTTCTCAGTCATGGCATCATTAAATTAATATCCACTATTGTATCAGCAGAGTAATGTACAGGATGATTATAATTAAAGTTAAACTTTCACAATGTTGTAGAGATAACATCACTGCTCAGAATGATGCCTAATTGCAATGGAATATTATCAGAGAAAGGGGAAAACATATGCCAGAAGAAAAATAGTGTGAAAATTGATCAATAGTTGGCGCTGTATGTGTCAAAATATGTGAATGAAAACACCTGTCATGCACATCAGCCATTGAAGTTGGTATAAACACACCGAGTACACAGCGTTTCCTTCTTTCACATCTGCAATGTTCGTCATGACTGTCTCAATGCAGAATCGCACTCTGCTTGTAAAGCTATATTACAAGAATGATGACTGTGCACATGTTGCTCTGCAGAATGTCTAGTGCATGGAGAATTGCCCTAAAATTGGACATACCCATAAGCACAGTGTGTAAAATCCTACGAAACATCCTTCTTTGCTATCCATTCAAAATTACCCATGTGCATGAGTTGCTTCCTGTTGACCTGTTAGCAAGAGAGACCTTTGCTTTAGAATTTCTTGCTCGTGTGGAAGTGGACAATGATTGGCCGTGGAAGACAGATGAAGCCCACTTCCATCTGACAGTATATGTCAATACACAGAATTGACGAATTTGGGCAACGGAAAATCCATACGCAAATCAACCAGTATCACTTCATCCTGGAAAGGTCACTCTGTGGTGCAGGTTTACAGCATCATTTATCATAGGGCCATATTTTTTCGAAGAGACAGGTGCTTCCGGTCCTGTTACCTGTACCATCACTGGTAAGCATTACGAAGTGTCTTTTGCGCAACCATGTCATTCCACCTCTCCAACAGCATGGATGTGTGGATGGTATCATCTTTATGCAAGATGGCACACCTCTGCATATTGCAAATCCAACTAAGCGCCATTTCGGAAATGCTAGAATTATCAGTCACCATTTCCCTACAGCCTGGTCACCCTGATCACCTGACCTTAATCTGTGTGACTTCTGGCTGTGGGGCTATCTGAAAGATGTGTTCAGTGTTCTGACTGCAAAATTAGCTGCATTGAAGGCATGCAATGTGCAACACATTCTGAATGTGAGCCCGGAAACACTTAAATCAGTTGTGGAACATTCTGTTTCTCGATTTCAACTTGTTGCAGAAAACAGTGGACAGCATACTGAACATGTTTTGCGCCAGTCACACAGAAATTAATAATCAGATTTGATTTTGATTGATGCTTTTTATGTGGTTTTTGGTCTCAGGACAGTTAAAAACCGATGTAAGTGATTCTTTTTATGCAGTCTTTAGCCTGAGGACAATTAAAAATTGATTTTTCCCATCCAATGTGATATGACCTTGCCGTGGTGGATGGGCTTACATAATTAACAGTATCACACCTGTACACCCATGCACACTGAGTAGTACAGTTTGTTTAACGTCAAATGTTCAACTTAGGCATTGTTGTATGATTCATTTGTCATTTGTAGTCGATCACTATTAAATTCTGATGCTTACAGTGCCTTCTATTGCTACATTTTGTAACTATTTCTTTTTCTAGTGCCACATGTTTTCCCACTTCTCTGATAATATTCCGTTGCAATTTGACATCATTCTGACCAGTGGTGTTATTTCTACAGTGGTCTGAATGTTTTTACAAAGGATAGCACAAGTATTGTGTGGATTTGCAATTTTATTTACATATGGAGAGTCACATTGAATGAGGAATGACGCATCTTCAAGATGGCATAGAGATCGCAGAACTTTGCGGGATAAAGTGTTTCCATAGACAAGAATACAGAAGTTCCTAGCACTGCAGCCCTACTTTTAAAAGGGTCAAGTCCTCAGAGACCATATAATTTTGACAACAGTTGTGATATTGATTCAGACAAATGAAACGTTAATGAAATGTCATTCATTCTTTGTGAAAGTTTTGAACGGGATGTATTCACAGAACAATACTGAGAAAATTTAGATAAATAGCATCTGAATTTGACTGCAAAATGAGTTTCTGCCACCAACATACTTTTTGCCTCAGGATAACGAAGAAGATATGAGAAATTCAGGCTTGTTCAGAAGCATACAGTCAGTCATTTCTCACTCACCCTATTTCTAAGTAGGTCAGGAACGGAAATGACTAACAGTGGTAAAGGTACTCTCTGAAATGCCCTACATAATGGCTTGCGGAGTATATATATAGATGTATGTTTGACGGAAGTTTGATGTTATCCAGTTACTCATGTAAACATTTATGGGTAATGTGCAGGTTACAATTACGAGTGCTCTTCGTATATTACTTAACAACAGTTAAGGCATTAGTAATGAGTTCCTTTCCAGTAATACCCATGCAGCCAGTGCAACAGTCTGACACAGCATTTCAAGAAGCCGTGGTCTAACAAAATAAAAGGAGAACAGATGAACCAGTCTTATACAGCATAATGTCCAAACAAGTAAAACACTAACCTCTTTGTTAATACAATGGTCACCGTGTTGTGTTTTAACTGTCTAATACACATTATTTTCTGCAAAATTATTTAAGTAACACTCCCATACTTTTAAACATTGTGGTATCTGCAATGCAGTTCTGGTATAAATGCAGCATCTTTGCAATATGCATTTGAATTTTCAATGTGACACGAAAAACTTTGGTATCCTCCTGAGATTAGGGACTGAACTCTCCAAATGCATTTTGAAGCAGTAAAAGAAAATCCATGGACTAGGGTTTATCATTCAACTGAGAAAGAGGTCAGTACACAGGCCACAATTTCATATTATATAAGGGTGGGGAAGAAGGAAAATCTATATCTGAGTATTTCAACCCTGCTCCTCCTACACGTACGTCCAGTGGCTCAAGTACCTCATTCGGCTGATCACATAACACTGTTATTGTACTTTTAGACAAGAATCACTAGTATGGTTAATTATCACACCTGTAATTCAGCTGGGACAGCACAATGGAAGCCTCCTGCCAATCCAGAGACCTTTGGTAAGCATCCAGTGCCTTTTCCATTTTCTTGCTACGTTCATACATTATTCCTGCGTCATGAAATTTATGCTCTGCTATGAGATAGTCAGCATAGGCCTCAGCTACTTTGCAGTAAAGATCATTAGACTTATTAAAAAGCTGTAGGGCCTGTGAATAGAAAAGAAATGCTATAACACACAAACTTTGCATAGAATACAATATCAAGAATAAGAACAAAGGAATAATGCCAATGGAGGCTATTCTTGGAAAACTTGGGTAAGAAGAAGAAGAAAAAAACCTTTTGGAAAAATGATAGGAAAATGCCCTTGCAATTTATTAGGAGTAGTTGATATCACAATGTAATGCTCAGAAACTCAATTAACTTCATAATATACTGCAAGTATTCTGCCATTCTGAACATCGTTTCAACTAGGAATCAGTTGCTTTTAAAGCTCACGATTCTCCACAGTGTATATAAAGGTGATGGCAATTCACAAATCATACATTTGTGCAGTTTGGAAATTACATTGTTACTATTATAAATTTCGTGGGATTGTTTGCAGTTATGGCTTGTGCAAAATTTTACCAGTATACTATGAAGCCTTTTGACTTACAGGAGTAGTAATCAAAACTAAATTAAATACATCAATTTTATATGTATAAATTGGACTGTTTAAAAATATTTAAATTTTACAATACCAAGAAAAATAATCAAGTTCTGAAAATACAAGTAATTGGCTGGATAAAAAAATCTACTCACCAAGCAGCAGCAGCAGCAGGAGAACACACATATAAACAGGGATTACAGTTACAGTTTGAAAGATTTTGGAGCCTCTGGCTCCTTCTGGCAGAAGCGTTGAAGGGGAAGAAAGAGGGGTCAAGGAAAATGATAGGTGTGGTTTAGGAAAAGGGGCAGAGTGGGAAATGTTGCTCAGACCCCAGATCAAGAGAGATTTACTGGACAGGATGAAAACGAAAGATTGATTCTTGGGAACGGCAAATGACGAGATTTGACAACCTGAGAGATTAAAGACTGTGGATGATAGGGCAATACAAAAAACAGAGATTACTACCAAAACATTGTCAACCAGTTGCCAAGAGCAAAAGGCTACGTCCATTTTATGTGATACAGGTGGGAGGGTGAGAAAAATAGATGGGTCAGAAAATGGAAGACGCAGAAAACTAAAAGGGGATGGACAAATGAATAGTTACTGTGAAGAAATACTGAGATTGTAGAAATTAACATAAATTAAGGACAGGTAGAAGGCAAGAACAAAGGACATGTTGTAGTGCCTGTTTGGACTTGTGGATTTCTTAGGTACTGGTGTCCGAGAGAAGAATCCAGATGGCACGTGTGGTAAAACAGGCACTGAGGTCACAACTGTCATGTTTTAGAGCATGCTCTGCAACAGATCTTGTGTGTTGCCAGTTAACCCTCTGCCTATCCCATTACATGCTAACTGATAACTTAGCGGTAGTCATGCCGATGTAAAATTCTGAGCAGTGTTCACATAACAGGTGGTATATGATGTTTTGTTTCACAGATGGCTCTCCCATTGATAGTATATGTTTTGCCATTTATAGGGCTCGTGTATGGGATGTTAGGAGCGTGCGTATGACAAGGCAAGTGTTATAGCGGGAATGGTCACAGGGTAGGAGACAGAACAGAGAGATGGGTGCAGGAGGAGCATAGGGTCTGACAAGGATATTGCATAGATTGAGAGGGCGACAAAAAGCTATTCTAGGTGTGGTGGCCAAAATCGTAGGTAGAATGGACTTCATCTCTGGGCATAATTTTAGGAAGTCATAGCCTGGTCGAAATAGCTGATTAACACATCCAAGACCAGGATAATACTGATTGACAAGTTGTGTACTCCAAAGTTGTTTTTTGGATGGATCAGCAAAATGAGGATTGGATATGATGGCCCAGGAAAACTGCTTTTAGAACTATGCTGGTGGAATAATTATGTCCAGTGGATGCCGAAGTGAGAAAGGTGGTGTATTGCTGTGAAGAGTCTGCATCTGAACAAATATGTTTGCCTTGAATGCTGAGTCTGTAGGGGAGGGTACATTTGACATTGAAAGGATCACAACTGTCAAAATGTAAGTATTGTTGTATGTTAGTGGGTTTAATTTGAACAGAAGTGTGCAGCTGACCTTCAGTGAGGATGAGATCAACATCAAGCAAAGTGGCATGGGATTCAGAATAGATTCATGTGAAATGTAATTGGGAGAATGTATTTAGAGATTCCAGGAATTTTAACAGATCAGGCTGATCATGAATCTATATGGCAAAGATGTCATCAATGTACCTTAAACAAACCAGGGGCCGAAGTCTCATGGATCTGAGGAAAGCGGAGGTCACTTGGAGGAGGCATTCCTGGGATCCGTAAGCCTTCGGCCCCTGGTGGAGATACATTGACAATATCTTTTCCATATGGACTCATGATCAGGCTGACCTGATAAAATTCTTAGAATCTCTAAATACATTTTCCCAATTAAATTTCACATAGTGCTGTTCCAAATCCCATGCCACTTTGCTTGATGTCGATCTCATCTCACCGAAGGTCAGTCACATGCTTCTGTTCACATTAAACCTACTAACAAATAACACTATTTTCATTTTTTACAGTTACCATCCTTTCCACGTCGAAACGTTCCTTCCCATACAACCTCGGCATTTGGGGCAGACTTATTTGTTCAGACGCAGACTCTTTACAGCAATACAACACCTTTCTCAACTCAGCACTCACAGGACATAATTATCCTAACTACCAGCCTAGTTCGAAAGAAGATTTCCCAGGTCATCACAGCGAATCCTGGTACTGCTGATCCATCCAAAAAAAACAACTTTGGAGTACACTACTTGTCAATCAGTATTATTCTGGTCTTGAATGTATTTCATCAGCTACTTCGACAAGGCTATGACTTTCTAAAATCATGCCCTGAAATGAGGTCCATTCTGCCCACAATTTTGCCCACCACACCTAGAATAGCTTTTTGTCATCCTCTCAAAGCTACGCAATATTCTTGTCAGACCCTATGTTCCTTCTGCACCCATATCTCTACTCTATGTCTCCTACCCTGCGACCAGCCGTGCTGTACGACTTACCTTACAATATGAACCCTCCTACCACCATCTATACCTGCCCTGTAAATAGCAAAACATATACTATCATAGGGAAATCCACCTGTGAAACAAAACATCATATTAATATAATAGAGGGAAACATTCCACGTAGGAAAAATATATCTAAAAACAAAGATGATGTGACTTACCGAACGAAAGCGCTGGCAGGTCGACAGACACACAAACAAACACAAACACAAAATTCAAGCTTTCGCAACAAACTGTTGCCTCATCAGGAAAGAGGGAAGGAGAGGGAAAGACGAAAGGATGTGGGTTTTAGGGGAGAGGGTAAGGAGTCATTCCAATCCCGGGAGCGGAAAGACTTACCTTAGGGGGAAAAAAGGACGGGTATACACTCGCACACACACACACATCCATCCACACATATACAGACACAAACAGACATCTCACAAGCAGACATATTTAAAGACAAAGAGTTTGGGCAGAGATGTCAGTCGAGGCAGAAGTGAAGAGGCAAAGATGATGTTGAATGACAGGTGAGGTATGAGTGGCGGCAACTTGAAATTAGCGGAGATTGAGGCCTGGTGGGTAACGGGAAGAGAGGATATATTGAAGAGCAAGTTCCCATCTCCGGAGTTCGGATAGGTTGGTGTTGGTGGGAAGTATCCAGATAACCCGGACGGTGTAACACTGTGCCAAGATGTGCTGGCTGTGCACCAAGGCATGTTACCAACAAACATTGTCTGCCTGTGTCCATTCATGCGAATGGACAGTTTGTTGCTGGTCATTCCCACATAGAATGTATCACAGTGTAGGCAGGTCAGTTGGTAAAACACGTGGGTGCTTTCACATGTGGCTCTGCCTTTGATCGTGTACACCTTCCGGGTTACAGGACTGGAGTAGGTGGTGGTGGGAGGGTGCATGGGACAGGTTTTACACCGGGGGCGGTTACAAGGATAGGAGCCAGAGGGTAGGGAAGGTGGTTTGGGGATTTCATAGGGATGAACTAACAGGTTACGAAGGTTAGGTGGATGGCGGAAAGACACTCTTGGTGGAGTGGGGAGGATTTCATGAAGGATGGATCTCATTTCAGGGCAGGATTTGAGGAAGTCGTATCCCTGCTGGAGAGCCACATTCAGAGTCTGGTCCAGTCCCGGAAAGTATCCTGTCACAAGTGGGGCACTTTTGTGGTTCTTCTGTGGGGGATTCTGGGTTCGAGGGGATGAGGAGGTGGCTCTGGTTATTTGCTTCTGTACCAGGTCGGGAGGGTAGTTGCGAGATGCGAAAGCTGTTGTCAGGTTGTGGGTGTAATGGTTCAGGGATTCCGGACTGGAGCAGATTCGTTTGCCACGAAGACCTAGGCTGTAGGGAAGGGACCGTTTGATGTGGAATGGGTGGCAGCTGTCATAATGGAGGTACTGTTGCTTGTTGGTGGGTTTGATGCGGACGGACGTGTGAAGCTGGCCATTGGACAGGTGGAGGTCAACGTCAAGGAAAGTGGCATGGGATTTGGAGTAGGACCAGGTGAATCTGATGGAACCAAAGGAGGCCGTAACTACCCTCCCGACCTGGTACAGAAGCAAATAACCAGAGCCACCTCCTCATCCCCTCGAACTCAGAATCCCCCACAGAAGAACCACAAAAGTGCCCCACTTGTGACAGGATACTTTCCGGGACTGGACCAGACTCTGAATGTGGCTCTCCAGCAGGAATACGACTTCCTCAAATCCTGCCCTGAAATGAGATCCATCCTTCATGAAATCCTCCCCACTCCACCAAGAGTGTCTTTCCGCCATCCACCTAACCTTCGTAACCTGTTAGTTCATCCCTATGAAATCCCCAAACCACCTTCCCTACCCTCTGGCTCCTATCCTTGTAACCGCCCCCGGTGTAAAACCTGTCCCATGCATCCTCCCACCACCACCTACTCCAGTCCTGTAACCCGGAAGGTGTACACGATCAAAGGCAGAGCCACATGTGAAAGCACCCACGTGTTTTACCAACTGACCTGCCTACACTATGATGCATTCTATGTGGGAATGACCAGCAACAAACTGTCCATTCGCATGAATGGACACAGGCAGACAGTGTTTGTTGGTAATGAGGATCACCCTGTGGCTAAACATGCCTTGGTGCACAGCCAGCACATCTTGGCACAGTGTTACACCGTCCGGGTTATCTGGATACTTCCGACCAACACCAACCTATCCGAACTCCGGAGATGGGAACTTGCTCTTCAATATATCCTCTCTTCCCGTTACCCACCAGGCCTCAATCTCCGCTAATTTCAAGTTGCCGCCACTCATACCTCACCTGTCATTCAACATCATCTTTGCCTCTTCACTTCTGCCTCGACTGACATCTCTGCCCAAACTCTTTGTCTTTAAATATGTCTGCTTGCGTCTGTATATGTGTGGATGGATATGTGTGTGTGTGTGCGCGAGTGTATACTCGTCCTTTTTTCCCCCTAAGTTAAGTCTTTCCGCTCCCGGGATTGGAATGACTCCTTACCCTCTCCCCTAAAACCCACATCCTTTCGTCTTTCCCTCTCCTTCCCTCTTTCCTGATGAGGCAACAGTTTGTTGCGAAAGCTTGAATTTTGTGTGTGTGTGTTTGTGTGTCTATCGACCTGCCAGCGCTTTCGTTCGGTAAGTCACATCATCTTTGTTTTTAGATATATAAAACATCATATTACATTGTCATGACTACTACTAAGTTATCAGTTAGGATGAATGGGCATAGGTAGAGGTTTATACAGGCAACACACAAAATCCTGTTGCAGAACATGCCCTAAAACAAGACAATCGTGACCTCGGTGCATTTCACCGCACCTGCCACCTGGAATCTTCTCCCAGATACCAGTTTCTAAGAACTCCGTAGTTAGGAACAGGAAATACAACATGTCCCTGGTTCTCGCCCTTAATTTACTTTAATTTCTTCAATCTCAGTATTTCTTCACAGTAACTATTCATTTCTCCACTCCCTTTTAGTTTTTTTACATCTTTCATTTTCTGATCCATCTATTTTTCACCCCCTCCCATCCCTATCACATACAATGGACTTAGCTATTTGCTGTTAGTAACTGGTGTATGATGTTTTGGCAGCAATCACTGTCTTTTGTATTACCCCATCTTCCACAGTCTTCAAGCCCTCAGTTTGTGAAATCTCATCCTTTGCTATCCCCAAGAATCAATCTTTCATTCTCATCCTATCCGGTAAATCTCTCTCGATCTAGGGTCCTGGACAACATTTCCGAACTCTTCCCATTTTCCTAAATCACACCAGTCATTTTCCTTGACCCCCTCTTCCTTCCCCTTCAACCCTTCTGCCAGAAGAAGAAGCCACTGGCCCCAAAAGCTTGCAAAATGTTTGAATCAAACCAGAGCCGATGAACTGCCAGTCAGTGTGCCTAACTATTCGGTCATGGCACTATTATATCAACTGAGCCTAAAAAATTCCTCACACTGTATGCTTGCACAATAAATTTCACACTCTTTCAAGGAAAAATACTGAGCTGGTGCTATAAGCAACACAGAACTTAGAGCCAGAAGGGATGACAACACATCAGAGCATGCACAGTTGAAAACAGAGAAATATTTCTCTTCTCTGAGTTGATCATAGTGTTGTTGACCATCATTTCGGCACTCAATACTGGTTTCTAGTTATTGCAGAGAGAGCGTAACAAAATGTGTTTTCATCTGTTTTGTTAGCATACTAGCATACATTTGAAGAGAAGTGGTGTAATTTTATTGTGATTTATGGCTCACATTTGAACAGAAATGTCAGAATTTTAGTTGAACTTCTGGCTTGCATTAAAAGAGAAATGGCATAATTTTAGTGCAATATTTACAGTGTGCTGTAGCACATGATAACTGGCTGTCTCTGGCTGTTTGAAACATTTCCATTTCTTACCTTCCCTTTCACCCAAGATTCAGTGAGTCACCCAAGATTCACTGAGAACTAAAAATTCCAAAATAGTAGTTGTCGTGCATTGAGCTACAGAACTGCCTACTGTTTTGGTCTTAATTGAAAAACACTGGAAGTATCTTAAGTAATTGCTCATTTTATGTACTTTATTCACTCAAAATACACATTTTGATGATCCAAGATATTACTTCCTAACAATGCCATGAAATACACACATTATAGCAGAAGCTCGCCAGCCATTTTCTTTGTAACAGCACAATGCTCATGTCACATTATTCATACATGCCACATAACATTACACTATTCACTGCATATGACATAGTGTGTACTCAGCCAAGAACACTGCTAGATTACTGTGTCGGGTCTCGACTCCCACTGTTTCCAATGGCACCCCTGACAGCAATTAAAAAGTTCATGTTTTCATTTATACTATTAAGAAAATTAAAATTAAGAAAACCTCCCTTAAATACAAGGTATGGGAAATCTAAAACCGTAATTATGCTCGGGAAACTTTGGGCTACAACATTATTGAAACAAATTTTAGAAACACGGCATGGTATGAGAACAACTAACGTCCCAATACCTGATCTTATTTAAATACTAACTTTCGAGAATAATTCTGGGAGAAACTAAATAAACTCTCAGCATCAGCAAAAATCTGGCTACTAATCTGGTTAGCTAGTTGTTTCTGAAGATTAAATTCTGACTTCAAGATTCCTGCACAGAGATGAACTCGTGTAATCTTTAAATTGTGACACCTCTGGAACTAATTAATTTTACACTAAAGCAATTGCATTGTGATGTTTAGGATTAAAAACTTTGTGAGTGTGTAATAATAATCTAAAATACTTCAAGAAATGAAAATGCTGAAAAATATCTGCACATATTGTACAATCACAAGTTTGTAGTTATGAAAAATAAAACGATTGAGGGGTGTTCATAACATGTTCAATTGTTTGAAATATGGTATATTGGTTGTTTTTCTCACACTAAGAACACCCTGGTGTGCTTTGCCATGATATTAGTTACATACACTGTAGTTATGAAAGTATTTACAGTCACAGCATTTGCAAAAATAAGGGAAGATCATGTGAAATTTAACTGCACCGTCAAACATTCTAAATGAGACATAAATCTATTTTCATGCAGTGGCATCTAAATAAAAGGAGAAAAAAACAAGCATTATGAACACTGTGTGCAGGTCAAAAATAAAAAACGAATGTCATAAAAGGGCTCTGTGAGTACATCAGTCAAATATATCAAATGAGAATTTCTGCTTACCTCAGAATACATTTTGTGTGTCTTTATTAGTTCTAAGCACTCATCAAAATGCTCTGGACATTTTGAAATATGAGATAGTGCTGATTTGTACCGTTTTAAATATTTGTCAATGGTATACTTTTGGTAATTCGGTTCCAATCTGTAAAAAAAAGTATAACCTTTCAGCATGGCATAAAATGGCAATAACATAGAACTCAATATAGTATATTGTCATGCCATACCTGCGTAACTCATTCAGGAATGGGAGGTATTCCTTAGGGTCTTTTGTTGACTTTGATGCAACTAATGTCACTAGGTCAAAGTCGTAAAGACCAAGTGCAATGTTGTACATCTCATTTACATCGACCATATAAAACAAATATTTAAGAGCTTCATCAACAGATATGTGCTTAGAAGCCTTAGCGTCTTTCAGTGCACACGCCAGATCATCTTTAGTGTTTTTACGCACATAACTTGTCAGGACAGGGAAAAGATAAAGTGAAGCATCATCACGCTTCTGGATAGCCTCACGTATCTTGTTACAAACCAGATTAACCTTGAGAGGAAGAAAAAAGAGAGACCATTGTGAGGCATTAACAAGAATAAATTCATTTCTCATTACCTTGCATAAAGGCATGAACACACAAATGAAAGCTATTCATCTTAAGCAGTGAGTTATACACTATCGCTGTCATCACATTGTATCTGTGGAAATTAATACAGCCAACTCACACAATACTCTTGTCTACTTATATTCTCAATTAATGTACACATAATTTAAGTCAGATGCCCATACTAGTAGAATTGAGACACTGCCATCTTAATGCAACAGGCAAACTAAGGAACGGACGGTGTGCAGCAAACAGAGGCTCTGAAGGGCACTGAGAATCTGAGCAGATGACCAAATTGAAAAGCCAGACTGATACAGGACAAAGATTTCTGCTGTAAATACTGAGCGGCATTCCGGAAGCCAATGACGAAAAACGTACATGTCGGTGACGAAGGCACACCTGACACCATGGTCAGTCCAAGAGCCATCAGTGTACACAACAGCACTACTGTGAAGTTCTTTGGGAAGGCCGATAAACTTACGAAGATAGGGCGAGGCTGGAGTAGGTCCTTAGGAAGCGAATGAAGGCCATGGTGAACATGCACCACCGCACAAAGCCAAGGTGGTGAAGGGTTCATATCCATCAGGAAAGTGGCAGGCAATGTGAAGTTAAGCTGCCAGAGCAAGAGGCAAAACCAAAATCCAGGAGGTAACAGAGAAGAAGGACGCGTTCTAAACTGGAGATCAAAGGAGTCATCAAAGGAGGAGGCACAGGATGGGTGGGTGGGCATGGCAGACAAACAGCATGCATATCTGCCGGAGGAGAAAATCTTGGCAGTATGATAGTGGTAGTTCAGCAGCTTCTGCATACAGACTCTCAACCGGGCTAGTGTAAAAGGTGCCAGCAGCCAAACAGATGTCATGATGGTGGGTAGTATTGAGACAGCATAAGAGGAATGGACATGCAGATGCATAAACAAAACACACAGTCTAGTGAGACCAGTACAAATGGAGGAGGGTGGTCCGATCTGCTCCCCACATGTAGAGAGTATGGAGGATACCATTTCTCCAACACGTGTCATAGGCTTTGTCCAAATCAAAAACATGCTCACAGTTTTATGTTTCCACAGAAAACTGTTAATGAAATGGTTGACAAAGGGATGAGATGGTCAACTGCAGAACAGCAGGCAGGAAATCCACATAGTGCAGCTGAGGATACGTAGGACATCGGGGGACCGCGTACAGCGGACGGCCAGGTAAGACACATGGAGGACCAACAAACTTTCCTATCAAGCATGAACTCCAGGAATTTCGTAGTTTCAACAAACGGGAGAGCAACAGGCCCAAGATGTAAAGAGAGTGGAAGAAACCAACTGCACCAGAAATTCATACAAAGAGTTTTGTCAGTGGAAAAGCAAAAGCCACTGCTGATGCTCCATGAGTAAAGATGGTCGAGACAATGCTGAAGATGCCACTCAAGAAGACAAGTCCATGGAGACCTGCAATAGATGACAAAATCATCAACAAAAAGGGAGTTGGAGATGCCCAGCGGGAGACAGGCCAAAATAGGGTTCATGGCAATAGCAAAGAGGACAACACTCAGGGTGGAATCCTGAGGCACATCATTTTCCTAGACAAAGGTGTCCAACAAGCCAGAACCCACATGTGTCTTGAAAACACTGTCTTTTAAAGATTCCTGGAGGAAATGGGACATGAGGCCACAAAAGTCCCACACACAGAGTATGGAGAATACCAGTCCTCCAGCAAGTTTTGTAGGCTTTCTCTAAATAAAAAAAATCATTCATTACGTGGGTCAACAAAGTGATGAGATGGTCAACTGCACAACAGCGTGCACAAAATCAACATTGAGCAGTGCTTAGTAGACTGCAAAATTTGAGCTACCATATTAGCCGGCCATGCATTCCATCCCCTTGCAAACACAGAGAAATGGGGCAAGTAACTAGAAGGAAGGTGTTTGTCCTTACCAGGCTTAGGTGTGAGTATAAATGTGGCTTCATGCCAGCATCTGGGGAATACGCGCTCTGCCCAGATGCGATTATGCGTATGAAGGAGAAACTGCTTGCCCCCAAGAGAAAGGTCCTGCAACATTTGAAAATGAACACTATCTGGCCCTGGGGCAGAGGATTGGGATGAAATAAGAGCATGGTCAAGTTCCCTCATAGTAAAGGAGGCATTGTAGCACTCATGATTCTGAGAAGAGAAGGGCGATAGTGGATTAAGCTCAAAATCTCTGCAAAATAGTGACCCAAGGTGTTGGAGACAGCAATAGGGTCCATTATGACATCATATGCTATGGTCAGGCTGGAAATTGGGGGATGGACCTTGGTCCCAGAGAGCCAGCGGAGACTGGCTCACACAACAGAAGAGGGAGTGCAACTGTTACAGAACTAGTAAACGAAATCCCGCTAGCTTTTTTGCTATTCCAAAGAACACAGTAACACTGTGCGTGCAAATGTTGATAATGAATGCCATTTTAGGATGATTGTTAAAAACGTGGAGAGCAGATCTCCGCATGTGAATTGCCTTGCAGCATGCCTCAGTCCACCAAGGGACTGGAACATGGCATGGTGAACAAAGTGTGAGGAATGAAACGTTCTGTAGCATTAAGGATAAAGTTTGTAAGATATTCTACCTGGCCGTCGGCACTGTGTGTGTGTGTATGGAATCTGAAAACAAAGTGGGTGCTCCTGTGTTAAAGCAGATGAGGTTAAGTTCACTGAGAAGGTCAGCCAAGAGGGCACCTCCCTGAGAGGTTGTGGGAGAGGCCATAGGGGATGGTGCACATTGAAGTCATCAAACAGCAGAAAGGGGTGAGGGAGTTTCCCAATAAGATGAGGAAGTCTGACCAGGTGACACCAAATGACAGAGGGTGTGACGAAGCAAGCTGGGATAATTTTTATTTCCCTCTTGTTTTTCCATCTGCCTCCTTAAATTAGTCTTGTTACTTTTAACTATTTACCATTAGCACACATGAATAGAATCTGCATTTTCATTGGCCCTTAGTTTTAAGGAATATACACCAGACATAATTTTGTGTTTAGTTTTAGGTATGTAATTGATTTTCTACTTTATTTTGACTATTCCAAGTTAGTATCTTTTGTTATAGGGCAAAATCAGTGATTGTTTCATAACATAAATTCTATTGTTGACATATAAACAAGTATAAATTCTGTAATAATCATAAACATTTGGAAGACTAAGTACTAGTAATCAAAGTATCTATTTAGCTGTATTCAAAAACATGTTAGCAAAACCAGCCCTTCATTAATTCCAAAGTAATCAACAATTTTGTGAAAAGTATTGTTTGCAATAACTATATTTGTTAATTTCATGGTTTAAACAAATAATGTGGCAGCTTTACTGTATGATTAAATGATGATGGCGTCCTCTTGGGTAAAATATTCCGGAGGTAAAATAGTCCCCCATTCGGATCTCCGGGCGGGGACTACTCAAGAGGACGTCGTTATCAGGAGAAAGAAAACTGGCATTCTACGGATCGGAGCATGGAATGTCAGATCCCTTAATCGGGCAGGTAGGTTAGAAAATTTAAAAAGGGAAATGGATAGGTTAAAGTTAGATATAGTGGGAATTAGTGAAGTTCGGTGGCGGGAGGAACAAGACTTTTGGTCAGGTGATTACAGGGTTATAAATACAAAATCAAATAGGGGTAATGCAGGAGTAGGTTTAATAATGAATAAAAAAATAGGAGTGCGGGTTAGCTACTACAAACAGCATAGTGAACGCATTATTGTGGCCAAGATAGACACAAAGCCCATGCCTACTACAGTAGTACAAGTTTATATGCCAACTAGCTCTGCAGATGATGAAGAAATTGATGAAATGTATGACGAGATAAAAGAAATTATTCAGGTAGTAAAGGGAGACGAAAATTTAATAGTCATGGGAGACTGGAATTCGTCAGTAGGAAAAGGGAGAGAAGGAAACATAGTAGGTGAATATGGATTGGGGGGAAGAAATGAAAGAGGAAGCCGCCTTGTAGAATTTTGCACAGAGCATAACTTAATCATAGCTAACACTTGGTTCAAGAATCATAAAAGAAGGTTGTATACCTGGAAGAATCTTGGAGATACTAATAGGTATCAGATACATTATATAATGGTAAGACAGAGATTTAGGAACCAGGTTTTAAATTGTAAGACATTTCCAGGGGCAGATGTGGATTCTGACCACAATCTATTGGTTATGAACTGCAGATTGAAACTGAAGAAACTGCAAAAAGGTGGGAATTTAAGGAGATGGGACCTGGATAAACTGAAAGAACCAGAGGTTGTAGAGAGTTTCAGGGAGAGCATAAGGGAACAATTGACAGGAATGGGGGAAAGAAATACAGTAGAAGAAGAATGGGTAGCTCTGAGGGATGAAGTAGTGAAGGCAGCAGAGGATCAAGTAGGTAAAAAGACGAGGGCTAATAGAAATCCTTGGGTAACAGAAGAAATATTGAATTTAATTGATGAAAGGAGAAAATATAAAAATGCAGTAAATGAAGCAGGCAAAAGGGAATACAAACGTCTCAAAAATGAGATCGACAGAAAGTGCAAAATGGCTAAGCAGGGATGGCTAGAGGACAAATGTAAGGATGTAGAGGCTTGTCTCACTGGGGGTCAGTCAGATACTGCCTACAGGAAAATTAAAGAGACCTTTGGAGAGAAGAGAACCACTTGTATGAATATCAAGAGCTCAGATGGCAACCCAGTTCTAAGCAAAGAAGGGAAGGCAGAAAGGTGGAAGGGTTTATACAAGGGCGATGTACTTGAGGACAGTATTATGGAAATGGAAGAGGATGTAGATGAAGATGAAATGGGAGATAAGATACTGCGTGAAGAGTTCGACAGAGCACTGAAAGACCTGAGTCGAAACAAGGCCCCGGGAGTAGACAACATTCCATTAGAACTACTGATGGCCTTGGGAGAGCCAGTCATGACAAAACTCTACCATCTGGTGAGCAAGATGTATGAGACAGGCAAAATACCCACAGACTTCAAGAAGAATATAATAATTCCAATACCAAAGAAAGCAGGTGTTGACAGATGTGAAAATTACCGAACTATCAGTTTAATAAGTCACAGCTGCAAAATACTAACGCGAATTCTTTACATACGAGTGGAAAAACTGGTAGAAGCTGACCTCGGGGAAGATCAGTTTGGATTCCGTAGAAATGATGGAACACGTTAGGCAATACTAACCTTACGACTTATCTTAGAAGAAAGATTAAGAAAAGGCAAACCTACGTTTCTAGAATTTGTAGACTTAGAGAAAGCTTTTGACAACGTTAACTGGAATACTCTCTTTCAAATTCTGAAGGTGGCAGGGGTAAAATACAGGGAGCGAAAGGCTATTTACAATTTGTACAGAAACCAGATGGCAGTTATAAGAGTCGAGGGGCATGAAAGGGAAGCAGTGGTTGGGAAAGGAGTGAGACAGGGTTGTAGCCTCTCCCCGATGTTATTCAATCTGTATATTGAGCAAGCAGTAAAGGAAACAAAAGAAAAATTCGGAGTAGGTATTAAAATTCATGGAGAAGAAGTAAAAACTTTGAGGTTCGCCGATGACATTGTAATTTTGTCAGAGACAGCAAAGGACTTGGAAGAGCAGTTGAACGGAATGGACAGTGTCTTGAAAGGAGGATATAAGATGAACATCAACAAAAGCAAAACGAGTATAATGGAATGTTGTCAAATTAAATCGGGTGATGCTGAGGGGATTAGATTAGGAAATGAGACACTTAAAGTAGTAAAGGAGTTTTGCTATTTAGGGAGTAAAATAACTGATGATGGTCGAAGTAGAGAGGATATAAAATGTAGACTGGCAATGGCAAGGAAATCGTTTCTGAAGAAGAGAAATTTGTTAACATCGAGTATAGATTTAAGTGTCAGGAAGTCGTTTCTGAAAGTATTTGTATGGAGTGTAGCCATGTATGGAAGTGAAACATGGACGATAACCAGTTTGGACAAGAAGAGAATAGAAGCTTTCGAAATGTGGTGCTACAGAAGAATGCTGAAGATAAGGTGGGTAGATCACGTAACTAATGAGGAGGTATTGAATAGGATTGGGGAGAAGAGAAGTTTGTGGCACAACTTGACTAGAAGAAGGGATCGGTTGGTAGGACATGTTTTGAGGCATCAAGGGATCACAAATTTAGCATTGGAGGGCAGCGTGGAGGGTAAAAATCGTAGAGGGAGACCAAGAGATCAATACACTAAGCAGATTCAGAAGGATGTAGGTTGCAGTAGGTACTGGGAGATGAAGAAGCTTGCACAGGATAGAGTAGCATGGAGAGCTGCATCAAACCAGTCTCAGGACTGAAGACCACAACAACAACGTGGCATAACCCTCGTCATAGAAGAAACTGCTAAAAAGAACCATGTATCCAGTTAATTTAATGAGTTAAGTTTTAATTGTATCAAAGTGTAGTTTCAGTACTGATTATTATAATGATATATAATGGCCCGATTTTTTGTCACGAGACAGTCAGTCCATGGTGGAGTTTCAGACAAGTAACCTGTGCTGGTTAGAACAACAATAATGCTTCAAAATAACTGTGGAACAAGTGTTAAACAATTAGGCCGTATGCAAAAACAGTGACACTGTCTGCTTCAGATATACCTGATTATTCTTCAAGAACTCTGAACTTTGTGGTTAGGTTTTACTGCTTGTAGATATTCAACCGTAAACTATTATAGCAGTATGTGGAGTTTCACCTACTAACTATTAATGAGGCTTATCAAAGCTTACATAATAGTGCACTGACCATATAACTGTGTAATATTGTGGGTTGTGCAAAGTGAAATTAGAGTAATGTAAAATGTAACTGTGCATCTGCGGCTACATCATTCAAAGTAGTCAGTGTCGAAATCCACAAACCCCATTTTTCAGTCAGTGTAACAATGCAGTACGTCAACACCAAGGACATCAAACGAAATAATTTCCTCAACATGTTATAGTCTTAGGTGGAGATTTCAGTTTACCAGATGACTGGGACACACAGATGTTTAGGACGGGTGGTAGGGACAGAGCATCAAATGACATTATACTGAGTGCACTATCCAAAAATTACCTCGAGCAAGAGCAATTAAACAGAGAACCGACTCGTTGGAGATAACATCTTGGACCTACTAATAACAAACAGACCCAAACCTTTTTACTCTGTAAGCACAGAACAGGGTATCAGTGATCATAAGGCCGTTGCAGCATCCCTGAATATGGAAGTAAATAGGATTATAAAAAAAAGGGAGGAAGGTTTATCTGTTTAGCAAGAGTAATGGGAGGCAGATTTCAGACTACCTAACAGATCAAAATGAAAATTTCTGTTCCGACACTGACAATGTTTAGTGTTTATGGAAAAAGTTCAAGGCAATTGTGAAATGCATTTTAGACAGGTATGTGCTGAGTAAAACTGTGAGGGACGGGAAAAACCCACCATGGTTCAACAACAAAATTAGGAAACTACTGTGAAAGCAAAGAGAGCTTCACCGCAAGTTTAAACGCAGCCAAAACCTCTCAGACAAACAGAAGCTAAATGATGTCCAAGTTAGCGTAAGGAGGGCTAGCGTTCAGTGAATTCGAAAGTAAAATTCTATGTACCATCTTGACAGAAAATCCTAGGAAGTTCTGGTCTTACGTTAAATCAGTAAGTGGATCGAAACAGCATATCCAGACACTCTGGGATGATGATGGAATTGAAACAGAGGATGACACGCGTAAATCTGAAATACTGAACACCTTTTTCCAAAGCTGTTTCACAGAGGAAGACCGCACTGCAGTTCCTCCTCTAAGTCATCGCACGGACGAAAAAATGGCTGACATCGAAATAAGTGTCCAAGGAATAGAAAAGCAACTGAAATCACTCAACAGAGGAAAGTCCACTAGACATGACAGGATACCAAATAAACTCTACACAGAGTACGCGAAAAAACTTGCCCCTCTTCTAACAGCTGTGTACCGCAAGTCTCTAGAGGAACGGAAGGTTCCAAATGACTGGTAAAGAGCACAGGTAGTCCCAGTCCTCAAGAAGGGTCGTCGAGCAGATGCGCAAAACTATAGGCCTATATCTCTGACATCGATCTGTTGTAGAATTTTAGAACATGTTTTTTGCTCGCATATCATGTCATTTCTGGAAACCCAGAATCTACTCTGTAGGAATAAACATGGATTCCGGAAACAGGCAATCGTGTGACACCCAACTCGCTTTATTTGTTCACGAGACCCAGAAAATATTAGATACAGGCTCCCAGGAAGAAGCCATTTTCCTTGACTTCTAGAAGGCGTTCGATACAGTTCCACACTGTCGCCTGATAAAGTAAGAGCTTACGGAATATCAGACCAGCTGTGTGGCTGGATGGAAGAGTTTTTAGCAAACAGAACACAGCATGTTGTTCTCAATGGAGAGACATCTACAGACGTTAAAGTAACCTCTGGCGTGCCACAGGGGAGTGTTATGGGACCATTGCTTTTCACAATATATATAAATGACCTAGTAGATAGTGTCGGAAGTTCCATGCAGCTTTTCGCGGATGATGCTGTAGTATACAGAGAAGTTGCAGCATTAGAAAATTGCAGCGAAATGCAGGAAGATCTGCAGCGGATAGGCACTTGGTGCAGGGAGTGACAACTGACCCTTAACATAGACAAATGTAATGTATTGTGAATACATAGAAAGAAGGATCCATTATTGTATGATTATATGATAGTGGAACAAACACTGGTAGCAGTTACTTCTGTAAAATATCTGGGAGTATGCGTACGGAACAATTTGAAGTGGAATGATGATATAAAATTAATTGTTGGTAAGGCGGGTGCCAGGTTGAGATTCACTGGGAGAGTCCTTAGAAAATGTAGTCCATCAACAAAGGAGGTGGCTTACAAAACACTCGTTCGAACTATACTTGAGTATTGCTCATCAGTGTGGGATCCGTACCAGGTCGGGTTGACAGAGGAGGTAGAGAAGATCCAAAGAAGAGCGGAGCTTTTCATCACAGGGTTATTTGGTAAGCTTGATAGCGTTACGGAGATGTTTAGCAAACTCAAGTGGCAGACTCTGCAAGAGAGGCACTCTGCATCGCAGTGTAGCTTGCTGTCCAGGTTTCGAGAGGGTGCGTTTCTGGTTGAGGTATAGAATATATTGCTTCCTCCTACTTATACCTCCCGAAGAGCTCACGAATGTAAAAGTAGAGAGATTTGAGTGCGCACAGAGGCTTTCCGGCAGTCATTCTTCCCGCGAACCATACGCGACTGAAACAGGAAATGGAGATAATGACAGTAGCATGTAAAGTTCCCTCCGCCACACACCGTTGGGGGGCTTGCAGAGTACAAATGCAGATGTAGATCTAGAATAATTAAAACCCAGTGGGACTGCTACAAGGGATGTAAACGGTACAAAGGTAGTCAGGGAGATAGCTTGACTATGAACGTCATCCTGGAAGAGCAGCATGACTCCCCCATGAGATGGAATGCAGTCCTTGGGGAAGGGGGGGGGGGGATCAAAGCGGACTCCAAAGACATGCAAGAGCTCAAAGCAGTCATGAGGACGCAATTTCGTTTCTGGGCTGGAGCACACTGCTCCATAAGATCTACAGAGGCATCAGCAGTCTCCCTCTGTCAGTCTGTGGAGTCCAGGGCAGAAAAATAGTTGGCGGTGCACACCGGCGACACAGAGGTCGACCGGGTGCGGATATCATGTGGCGACACCATCAAAGAGGATCTCCCAGTTGGCAAAGGAAAAGACTGTCTGCTCTTGTTTGATTTCTTGAACCCTTTCTGGTTGGCATAGGAAGACTCGGATGTTTGTTGGCGGCAGGGATATAAGGAGTCTTCGGAAGAATATTTCTTCTGTCCTTTCTGGTCTGCCAGTTGTGTAGCAGGTGACTCCACCGCTTGAGGCGAAAATTTGGTGGCTTGTGCACAGCTGGAGGGATGCTACTGTGACACTGGGTGATTTCACAACCACAGTGCTGAATTTGAGGCCATATGTCTGCATGGCCATGTTGTTCGTGGAGTGAGATGTAGCAAGAACAGTACTGTAAGAGAAAAATGGTAGAACACAGGGTTTCTGACTAGCCAACAGCTTGAGAGGGGCCGAGTAAGGCACTTTTTCCTTCAACCGGGATGGCCCACAAATCAAGATACACAGGACAATCTTGGGAGGAGGCTACATGGTCGCCATTGCAATTGATACAATAGGGAGAAGGAGGAAGACACTCATCCTCATGAGCATCCCTACCACAGGTTACACATCTGGCCAAGTGTCACCAGGAGATTAGTGTGTGGCTGTAACAATGAAACTGGTAGCAGACCATCGGGTTCAGAATGTACGGCCGAACTGAGATAACTTTGCAGTCTGCTTTGATCTTTGATAGAAGCATCACTCTATCAAATGTGAGGAAAAGAGTGTGTGTGGGCACTAACGATGCATCCATCTTTTTCATCACTCTATGGACTGCAATGACACCCTGAGCAGAGAGGTATGTCTGGATTTCTGCCTCTGTCAGACCATCTAGCAGCCTAATGTAGATAACACCACAGGAATAGGTCAGCATTTGATGGGCCTCAACATAAACAGGATAGCCATGGAAGAGCAAAGGTGCAAGCAGTTGTGCTTGAGAATCAGAAGAAGTCTCCAAAAGCAAAGTGACAGTGCACAAACGAGAGCAGGATTTCACAGGGCCAGCAATTGCATCAACATCTTTCTGAATAATAAACAGATTTACCATAGCAAAGGACTCACCATATTCAGTATGTGAAACCACAAGGAACCGTGGTGCAGCTGGGAGGATCTCTGAAGCATGAGCTTCATTCCATTTACATTTAGTAGACATTGACTCTGAAGATGATGATTGGCTCATTGCAAGAAAATCCCCCATGACTGCCAGCGTCTCGGCTTGCAGGGACGCTCCTTCCAACTGCCCCCCCCCCCCTCTCAGAGGGAGATGAAACCGCCTTAAGTGATTATTCACACCTCCCGAACACCTGACAGAGGGACCAATTTGCAATTTGAGAAACTAGCAGCTCAGGAAATCATCACTCCCTGGGCCTGGCCTGTACCAGGGGTATGTGCAAACCCTACCTGTCAACCCGGGGCTGGGAATTATGCATTATCCAATCACCTGTTACACTCTCAGACATGTGGTCCAGCCTTCAGGAGCACACAGGGAGGAAGGAAAAGAAAGAGGAACCTAAAATGCCAAAGCAGAGTAAGGACAGGAGAGGGGGAATGATGAAAGGAAAAAGGAATGAAAAACAGTGGAGGGACTGTTCTGATGTCAGCTACTGAAAATGCAGAACACATTCCCAAAAACATCCCAGACATGGACCCCACAGGAGGAGAAAAAGAACAGCAAGACGATAGACATGCAGCACAGAAGAGAAAAGATGCTGCAAAGGCTGGGGGCCTGTGGTAGCATAGCATGAATCCACCAAAGAGCGGTAAGCCCCCTGGAGTGGAAATAGAGATGATGAGGAAATTGCCCCCAGCAAATGAAACCCATCATATCAGACCCCATATTTAAAGTGGATTCACTAACACGGTTAATGCAAGGTGTCAAACTGCTAATTTGTGCTGGTAGTGATACCTTGGGGAATAAACTTCACTAACAAGAATCTTTGCCTGTACCAGAATCCTGTAGACACTATCCTCCATGCAACAAAGTGTTGCTCCAGAGTAATTCTTCATGAAGATGATTAGTGCCCCCATATCCCTTCACTAGTTACTACATAACTCAGGAAGTCATCACTACTCTATGTCAGAAAGGCCACCACATCAAATCAGCATTTCAGTTTGTGTTCTCTTCATTAATGCCCATCACTGAACGTAAATATTTCTTCACTTCAGTATGATAGCCATGATTTTATAAAACGAAACACTAGTATTTCCATTATAACACACTTGTTCTATCTAATCACTAAATCAAGTATTTCTACTAGCTGAGTTGTTTTTAATAGTTGTCTGCTCCATTCTTCATCAGGAATGCGCACACTCACCCTACAAACCACTGATACATTTATTATTCTTTCTCCATAGACCTCAGTCTGGCTCTTCAAGTTATCCCCTGCACATTAAAAAAAATGACTCCAGACCAAATCGCACAATAGTCATTTTGATTCCAGTTACGTTTATAATGTCCATCATCACTTCTACACAGTTGACAGCCAAATGTAAGTGGTATGATTCCCTATAAAAACAACAATTGCTGTTGGCTACCTACATTGAATTATAGCAGCTCTCAGTGTTGTCAAGATTCACCTATGGAATACACTTCCTGGAAAATCTGTCACTACTGCTATTACAGCTGGTAAGAAATTATCTTGTTAATAGGTCACCTACTGACCCTAATGCTACAACATACTGGCCAAGATGCTGATTACTCAGTCAAATACATTGAACAGATAATAAAAAGTTGTTATATTTCTTAACTCCCTTAAAGGTCACTGCATTTATCTATGTTGAATAACACACCATAAAGCACTATGATTACTCACTGGTGGCAAACTACACTTTCTGAAAACATTCCACTTTCTTCTGTGATCGTTTGAATTTACACAGGTGGGATGGTTCAATTAACAAGTTTTACATGAGGCAAAATGTGTGATTGTATTTCAACTACACAACTGTTATAACCTTTAAGCACTAATAAATTGTGTGGATATACAAACGTAGAAACAATAGCGAGCTACATGATACCAACTCCGTATCTGTCACTCAACCGCCGTGCTGCGACATGCGGCCGGCGCCGTTCATAGCTATGTGGCGCTCCCGCGCTCAGCCGAGCTGCGGAGCGCCTCTATCGCCGTGTTCGCGTACTGACGTAGCGGCACTTTTAAATCTCGTGGCACTGTCACAACACTTTTCCCCCCTTGAAAAAAAAAAAAAACACTCACTTCCTTGGAGACACGGACAGTGCGGAGACATCCGTGGCCTCTCGGGAGGCCCCGAGAAGATCCCGTGGAGAAACACGAGAGTATGGCCGAAAATGTCCAGGACGGAGGCTTGTGCGTGGAACGTGCCTCCTGGACGAGATGATGGGTGAAAACTCCGGAGCAGCATCCATAGGTGTCATGGACCTGGGGGTGTGCTCTAGCGAGATGGGTCCCGGAGAAGGCAGCGTCGCGACTGGGGCCGGTTCCGGCGTACTCGGAAGCGGTAGCGACGTCGGCTGCAGCAACACGCACGGAAGATCGGCAGCAGCGACAGGACTGGCTTCTCGGGCAGGTGGAGGCGAAAGAAGGGGCGGTGGCACCGGCGTGGCCACCACTCGTGGGCGCATCTGGTCGTAATGGCGAACAACCATGCCGTCGTCCGTACGTATTTCACAAAGCCGGCGGCCGCGAAGAGCCTGGACCACCCCTGGAATCCATTTAGGGCAAGATCCATACCCTCGTGCCCACACGTCGGCGCCCACCGAGTATTTTCCCACACTAGGGGACACAGTACAAGGCCTGACAGGGTGAAGCAGGTGCAGTAGAGTGCGCGGTTGGCGGCCATGCAAGAGTTCAGCAGGGCTGCGATTACCCAGAGGCATGAAGCGATAAGAACTCAAATTGCAACAGAGCGTCATCTGTGGAAAAATCACTAAGGAATTTTTTCATCTGGCTTTTGAAAGTGCGGACAAGGCGCTCGACCCCCCATTCGACTGCGGATGGAAGGGTGGTGCTGTAACATGATGAATCCCTTGTCCAGTACAAAAATCACGGAAGGCCTGCGAAGAGAACTGAGGGCCATTGTCCGTGACAATCGTGGATGGAAGACCTTCTAGCGCAAAGATTTTGGACAAAGCCAGCGTTGTTGCCGCAGTGGTGGGAGACGGACATCGAACAACAAACAGAAACTTCGAGAAGGCGTCAATCAACAGTAGCCAATAAGTGCCGAGGAAGGGGCCGGCAAAGTCAGCATGCACCCGTTCCCATGACTGCACTGGATCAGGCCACGGAGAGGGCATTGTACGGGGTGTAGCCAGTTGTTGAGCACACTGACCACACGCAGCGACCATGTGGGCGATGTCCGAATCAATACCGGGCCAATAAACGTGCCTGCGGGCCAGGGACTTAAGTCAGAGAAATCCCCCAATGGCCTTCATGCAATAGTTTGAGAACATCTTTACGAAGAGAGGCTGGCACCACGACCCGTGGAGATGCGCCATCCGTGACCAGAAGAACAACACCCTCACGAACAGACAGACAAAGGCGCAAGGCATGGTAGTTGCGAAGGGGATCCGAGGCCCGGCCCTTGGTCCTCTCCGGCCAACCCCGTTGAACAAAACCGATCACCTGACGCAGGACCGGGTCCCGCGCAGTAGCCGACGCGACCTGCGAACCTGTAAGTGGAAAACCCTTAACCGCATGACGTTCTTCCTCATCAATGTGGAAACAGAGTAGTTCATCTCGATCGAAAACCGGGTCGGGGCCAATCGGCAAACGCGACAATGCGTCAGCGTTGGTGTGCTGGGCTATGGGGTGATAGTGAATCTCATAGTGAAAACGAGACAAGTATAAGGCCCAACGTTGCAGGTGGTGAGCTGCCTTATCCGGAAGCGACGCTGAGGGGCTGAACAGAGAGACCAGCGGCTTGTGGTCGGTGATGAGGTGAAACTTAGAACCACACAAAAAAACGCTGAGCTTTTTTAGAGCATAAATGATAGTGAGCGCCTCCTTTTCGATTTGAGAGTAACGCCGTTGGGCGTCGTTGAGGGTCTTGGAAGCATAGGCGATAAGTCGTTCTGACCCATCCTCATACCGATGGGCGAGAACAGCCCCTAGGCCATACTGTGACGCGACAGTCACCAGAACCAAGTGCTGACCCGGACAGAATGTGGCAAGACAAGGCGCCGACTGCAAATGCGCCTTCAGGTGGACAAAAGCCTGCTCACACTCGTCGGACCAACAGAAAGGAACGTTTTTGCATAACAGCTGATGCAGAGGATGAGCCACCGCCGCCGCAGATGGAATGAATTTGTGATAATAAGCAATCTTGCCTAGAAACGCCTGAAGTTCTTTGACCGTAGACGGCCGGGGTAGAGCGGTAAAGGCAGCAATGTGCTGACGTAGAGGACGTATACCCTCACGGGACAAGTGGAAACCAAGATACACAATGGAGGGTTGGAAGAACTGTGACTTGTACAGATTGATCTTCAACCCAGCCGAATGCAGAACCCGAAACAGTGAACGCAAATTGCGAAGGAGCTCCTCAGTGGAGGCCCCCGTGACAACAATGTCATCCAGGTAGTTGATGCAGCCGGAACAGAAGCCGTGAGCTGTTCCAAAAACCGCTGAAAAATGGCCGGCGCGCTAGCGACGCCAAATGGTAACCACTGGTACTGATATAACCCACAAGGAGTGTTGATGACGAGAAATTCCTTGGAAGACGCATCCAACGGCAACTGATGGTACGCCTCCGATAAGTCAAGTTTGGAAAAGAACTGGCCCCCAGCGAACTTGGTAAATGACTCCTCAGGACGGGGAAGAGGATAAGTGTCAATGAGGCTCTGAGCGTTGACAGTGGCTTTAAAATCACCTCACAATCGCAGACTCCCGTTTGGTTTAGAAACCACCACGATTGGCGATGCCCATTCACTGGAGGTAACAGGAAGAAGAATCCCTGAAGCTGTTAACCTGTCTATCTCAGCCTTGACAGGCGCACACAACACCATTGGAATAGGGCGTGCCCGGAAAAGCTTAGGGCGAGCTGTAGGTTTAAGAGTAATGTGGGCTTCAAAATCCTTGGCACGACCCAGACCAGCAGAGAACACGGACGAGAATTCAGAACACAATCCATCCAGCTGTTGATACGGAATATCCTCAGATATGAGGTGCACATCATCAGTGGAGAACCCGAACAACTGGAAAGCATCATAACCGAACAGGTTTTCAGTGCCCACATGATCCACCACATAAAACGTGAGGGGCCTAACAACAGACTTGTAGGCAGTGGAAGCATCAAACTGGCTAACGATAGGAATTGTCTGCTTATTACAAGTTCACAGATTTCGCGCAACTGGAGACAAGAGAGGGGAGCCCAACTCCAAATACGTGCGAGAATTAATGAGAGTTACTGCAGAGCCAGTGTCCACTTGCATGCGAATGTCTTTATCCAGAACACGAACAGTAACAAACAACTTATTTGTTTGAGAAAGCACACAGTTAACATCCATGTCCGATGCCTCGTCCTCGTCGACAGGAACTTTAGGGGACTGACACACAGAAGCAATGTGGCCTTTTTTCTTACATGAATTACACGTGGCCCAAAGTTTTGGACACGCGGCCCTGTCATGCTGTACAAAACAACGGGGACAAGAAGGAAGTGCGGAATGAACCTGCTTCTGTGGTTGCTGTTTTCGCTGTGAGTGTGGCGGCCCAACGCGACATTGTTGACACGAGTGAACCACCGCCACATCGTCGTTCCCCTGCGAAACAGGCAAATTGTCCGTGTCAAAAGTGGTCTGTACAGCACCTACATCACACCATGCGTCTATTTGCGCACCAGCAGCGTGAGACACTTTAAAAGATTGAGCGATGCTTAGAACTTCCGACAACGACGGGTTTGGCAGTTTTAAGGCACGTTGCCGAACTTCTTTATCAGGAGCAAGCCGTAGAATAGCGTCCCTAACCATTGAATCAGCATAAGACTCATGATGAGTGTCCGTGACAAACTGAAATTTCCTACTCAGACCGTGTAGTTCTGCCGCCCAAGCCCGGTAAGATTGATGGGGCTGCTTACAACACCGGTAGAACGCCACGCGGGCGGCAACGACATGGGTGTTTTTTTGGTAATAGTTAGACAATAAGTCACACATTTCTTGGAAGGACAGAGAGGCAGGTTCCCGCAGAGGGGCTAACTGAGATAGCAGCTGATAGATCCGTGGGGAAATCCAAGATAGAAATAACGACTTACACATAGGAGCGTCGACAACGCCGAAAGCCAAGAAGTGTTGCCGCAAACGCTTCTCATAATCCTCCCACTCTTCAGCGGCCTCGTCGTAAGGAGGGAACAGAGGCGGAGAAGAGGAAGACAGACGATGAGTAAGCGACGTCGACGACGCCTGAATAGCAGCTGTCAGCTGTGTTTGTTGTTCAATGAGCGCTTGCAGAAGCTGTTCCATATCTGCCCCGACACGAACACACAAGTCCACAACACAGGAAAAAAATTATCCGACCTTGTCGCCAAAAAGTGTTATAACCTTTAAGCACTAATAAATTGTGTGGATATACAAACGTAGAAACAATAGCGAGTTACATGCTACCAACTCCGTATCTGTCACTCAACTGCCGTGCCGTGACATGCGGCCGGCGCCGTTCATAGCTAGGTGGCGCTCCCGCGCTCAGCCGAGCTGCGGAGCGTCTCTATCGCCGTGTTCGCGTACTGACGTAGCGGCACTTTTAAATCTCGTGGCACTGTCACAACAACAATAATGTAAAAAAGTAGAGGAATGCTGATGACTAAGAGCAATAACACAGCGAGCATGAACAGCTATGACTACATTAAGAATAAAATATGGCTGGTAGTTTGTTTATTGCTGTTGTCCGAAGTTCTGCAGTAGAAGTTACATAACCTGATGAAATCAATGAATGAATGAATGAATGAAAAATGAATAAATAACATTGAAACTGATGTACATCTTTACATTTCCCGGAAAATTGACTGAATAATATTTTGGATATAAAGCCACAGAAACTCCAGTCTCTCCACTATTTTGTCTTATATCACAGTTGAATGCAATCCATGTGAATTCAAAAATTAGTAGTTACATTTGTTAATGTCTCACATGCATTTTCAAATGTGGGTTGACATTTATTTTCCTCTTGGCTGATGCCAGAACAAGAAAATACGCATGCAAACTTACAATTAGTTTCAATGAAACTAACCTTATCATCAAACACCTTTCTTGTGCTTCCTCCACTATACGAAGCTGCATACATTGTTTGCACTACATCCTCACTGGACAATTCAGAGAGGAATAATGATAACCATGAGGGATTGTGCAAATGATCCACAAAATTGTCAATGTTGGATAAAAATCTCTCTGGATCATGGTCAAACAAAAGATTCAGATTTATTCGCTGCTTACGAAACAGTTCAAATGCAGAACTGTAGTTAGCAGCATTCAAGTACCGAGCTGCAACATCTAACACTAATGTTCGTGGTGTAACTGTCTCCAAATTTCCACGTGGCATCTGCAGAACAACACGAGTATCAACAGCCACCACAATTCGTGAACCTCTTTCCACACGTCTGCCACCCTTTTCATGCTGAGCACGCAATAAACAGTCAAAATTTTCCAGCTTAACGCAACACAGTGTATGTTGTGATGTAACCATTAGAAGAAATTTTGGTAACACAAACACAGATGTGATACCACTAGAGACAAGTGCTGGATCACGATCTGCTGAAAAAGAAAAGTTCCATTTAAAATGTAAATAAATTTAAACTTTTACAAGCTGATACATAATTTACAACTGCACTCTTGAATATATCAGGAATAAAGGGACTCTTTTCTCCATAAATTGAAGATCCTATTAGTCCAATAAATACATATCCTCATCATGAGATTATGAAATTTATCCATTTTTATCCTCCCCTTTTTGTCAGTTGCAGCAACCTAAAAAATCTTCTGGTATGTACTTCAGACAGGATTTGGGATTCTCTCTCTATGAATTCTATGAGAGAAGTCAGAAAATATCAGCAGTACAGAAAATGTTTATTGTTTACGTGGCAAAGTTTAGTATATGTTGAAAAATTTAACTGTCACTGGAGTAGTCGTAAGGTGATACACGCAGATGATCTCCAAAACAGCAAAAGAAAGAATTATGCACATAAATCACTACACTCCTTTAAGTCACACTAAAGTTAGCTAAATCCAATTGTTTTTGTCACAAAGTACACCAAAAGAGAGCTCTACTGAGGCTGCAAATAACCTGTCTTCTAGAGCTCTACTGAGAAAGGAACAAAGTGATAGGAAGAATTAGCACAGAGATACTTTGGTAAGGAAGAAGAGAGCAAAATACTGAGTACAGGAGAAGCTAAACAATGAACATCAAAACAAAATCTTAAAATTGTCAAGATGTTAACACTTAGTCTGTGAGACATGGCAGTCACACTGTCCTTCGTATGTTGCTACTAATAATACGCTTAAATATTATGTTAGTGCAGTGTCCCTCCCCCCTCATGAGAAAAGTATGCTCTTCACAAACTAAACTCGTATTCAGTCCCACCACCAAGGAAGAAATATCAGTTCAGTTCCTATATGAAGAATCAGAGAACATGTAATGCATACTGATTAGTAGCAAGTCCACCCAGAACTGTATGTGATGAAATTTCAAAACTATTTCACCATTCACCACCCTTCTTTTTGTAACTCAAAATATAAAATGAGTCTGAGTTCTGACAGCTTCCAGTAGTGCTGTCCTTCAATTCAAAACGTTTTTCCCTTGTGTTACCAGGCAACACCCAAACCTACTAAAAATGTGAAAATAGAAGGTATCTGCATGCAGCCAAACATTATTCGAATGACGGCAAAATAACCTGAATCAATCTTACCCAAACCACATTTTTTCAGTTAGCACACTGTAGGTAGCAAACACCTATCATAAAATGATAGCATTCATATATTTGGTGATTAATAAAACACAGTTTCACAATAACTTTGAGTTTTATTTTGGAATAAATTGTGCTTTCTTCCTCCATCACTCTCACTTCCATAAAACTAAAATGAGTTACCACCCCCCTCCTCCTTCACCATCACCACTACACCCTCCCTCTAGCTCATAACCTGGGTACACAGCTGTCTAACATAACACACAGATCTTAACAATGTATGTGAATCACTCACCTTCGCTAGTCACATACAAATTACCACGGTTCGCGAGTCCCAGAGCGCATTCCGTGTCACCAACAGTGCACGTCAGCATCACAATGCAGGGCTCTGGCATTGCTCTCCCAAACTGTTCCGTTCTATTCTCAGATGGTAGATATTTTAACATTTTCCCATCAGACAGTTGAATTAATGCAGCTGAACTTGTACATAATTTATTAAGGGATACAATACTTCCAGGTATATTCAATGTTTTCCTGCAACATTCAGAAGACACATCCAAACTTGGACAAAATTTCTATGGGTCTTTTGACATGAAAATAGATTATAAAGAATGGAATCTACCCCAGTTACACAAATTATGAAGTTATGTACCTCTTACGACACAGTTTATAATACCTCGTTAAATGAAAAGAGGACTACATCACTGTTATCCCTCAGATAGACAAAGAACTAGAAATTTATAGTAAGTGGAGGATCAAGAAACCAATAATTTACATTAGTGTTATACCCTACTCTCCATTTCGGTCCAAAAATATTGTCTTAAAACAAAGAATGTGGTAACAGTAATCAAATACACACTGGTTTCAAGATATTAGGGAAAAAGTGCAAAAAGGAGATAATTTGGGAAAACTTGATGTAATGAACAAAAAACTTATTAACAGTTGCTTGCTGCTGCAATATTGTGACATTCTTGCAATCACTCTATGAGGCTGGACTTATACTTAATGTTTAATCAGTTTAAAATGTGAGCTCTATCTAAAGTTACTGCATCCACAATACATATAAAGAAGTAATGGTAACAACTCACTGAATAATAAAACATTTTGAGTTGTCAGAAGGCTCACAAACAAGACCGAAAACTTTGGTAGCTTTCAGACAAATCCTTGTGTGAAGAAAGAAGGGAGATTAGTGTTTAATGTCCAATCATCAACAATGTCATTTTAGATGGAGCACAAGCTTGGATTAAGAATATGGGCATTTGCCTCAAGTGATTTGGGGAAAATTATGGAAAACTCAAATCCAGACGGCCAAAAGGGGATTTGAACCATTGTCCTCCTGAATACGAGTCCATTGTGCTAACCACTGTTCCCCTCACTTGGCCCTTTTTTGAACTAGGGTACACGTACAAATAGTGAATTTTTTTTCCCCCAATAAGTAACCCTGTCATCATCCTGAAGGTTCACTTAAAACATTGCAATGGTTTACGAATTATGATCTTATATGGGGTGGTATGCCCTTGCCTTCCTCTGCTCTTTGAACTGACTTACCTAGCATGTTATGAGACCTACAGTTTAACGTGGATTCTTAACAATGGAGCAAATTTGCATTTCTCACATTAACAAATCACCGCCAGAGATGAAAGAAGCAGTAAGTGGCAGAAAAATATTTTTGTACTAACTGGGTTCAAACATGATACCAGTGAATCTGTAGTCTGGCACTGACTCGCTGAATTTGTTCCTTTCCATACGTTTTTAAACAGCAATTAATAAATATGGTAATAGTCAAAATTCAATAGGGGAGCGGGAGAACCCAAAAACAAAAATACAGAAACCCGTGCAATCCAGTCTGCACGTCATATGTATATGGCAGACAGCTGTATAAAAGGGTAGTTTATGTTGTAAGAGTGAAAGACAACAGATGTCATAGCCAACCTACTCCAATTCTATCCAGTTATCATTTACCAGCGATACTAGGATGGACAGCCATTACTAGATTAGAAGCAGACCACAAGCATAATGTGCTTAAATGTGCACGATTCTGTTGTTCTCAGAATCTGGCAACAAGATGACATTGTAGATTTGGTATTTAGAATGTTCTGTTTAGGATGTTCAACAGATATGACAAGTTGCAACAATCAATATTCAGAAGAACAGAACCACAACCGAATTCCAGCTACAGTCTGGTCCAGTCAATCTGCGGCATTACCTAACATTTACTGGTGAGTAGCGAGTCTCCCAAACAGCATCCCATACAAACAAGCCTGTTTACCTGTGTTTACTCATGCTTTAGGTACCTGGGCAATACACGGTTCTGTTTAAAAAGAATAGCTCAATGAAGTCATAGGGTCAAGCCACGCACATTTGCTTTCATGTCCTGCTGTTAATTTGCTGTAATTAATAACCTGTAGCTGTGATCCCGCAGTCAAATACTCTATGCACTGACTAGAACTGCATGTTAATAGGCCCTGTCACAAGATAACGTATGGCAGCAGCTGTTCACTACCCAGAATCAATCACCAACACAGTCGAATACCACTCGTTACCACAGGCACGTCTGCTTCCTTCCTGAACTCATGTAAAAGTGTCCAGAATCTCTCCCTTGAGCTCTTCACTCAGAAAGTACTAGTCTTCACTTGGCTCTCACAATGTTCCACTACTGTCTGCTTTTCCGCTGCCTGAAGGCCGTCCCCACCAAAAATACATTGTTCTTACATTCTAAAAACATGATTTGCATCAACATGATGATTTTCCTATCTTAAACTAATATATTACAATAATATTTAAATAAAAAAAATGTTATAAATACGAGTTGTGTTCAGAAAGTAAGATGACATATTTTTATGAAAAAACATTTATTTATTCATCAATATTCATGTTGGCCCCTTCAAAGTAATTCCCCTCAGGTACAATCCACTTGTGCCAATGCTTCTTCCAATCCTCGAAGCATTTCTCATAAGCACTTTTTAGTACAGCCTTGAGCACTTCCAGCGATGCAGTTTTCATTTCCTCAAATCTTCGTCCTTTCATGGGGCTCTTCAGTTTTGGGAACAGGAAAATAGTCACAGGGGGCCAAATCCAGTGAATATGGTGGATGAGGCATGATTGTCGTGTTGTTTTTGGCCAAAAAATCTCTCACACGCAACAATGACTGAGCAGGTGCATTGTCGTGATGCAAAAGCCATGAATTGTTTTTCCATAATTTCGGACATTTTTTGTGTATTGCTTCTCACAAATGGCAATAATATCAAGGTAATAATCCTTATTGACTGTACAACCTCGAGGTAAGAATTCATGATGCACTATGCCACAGTTGTTCTTGTGGTCTTCAGTCCTGAGACTGGTTTGATGCAGCTCTCCATGCTACTCTATCCTGTGCAAGCTGCTTCATCTCCCAGTACCTACTGCAGCCTACATCATTCTGAATCTGCTTAATGTATTCATCTCTTGGTCTCCCTCTACGATTTTTACCCTCCACACTGCCCTCCAATACTAAACTGGTGATCCCTTAATGCCTCAGAAAATGTCCTAACAACCAATCCCTTCTTCTTGTCAAGTTGTGCCACAAACTCCTCTTCTCACCAATTCTATTCAATACCTCCTCATTAGTTATGTGATCTACCCATCTAATCTTCTGCATTCTTCTGTAGCACCACATTTCGAAAGCTTCTATTCTCTTCTTGTCTAAACTATTTATCGTCCATGTTTCACTTCCAAACATGGCTACACTCCATACAAATACTTTCAGAAACGACTTTCTGACGCTTAAATCAATACTCGATATTAACAAATTTCTCTTCTTCAGAAACGCTTTCCTTGCCATTGCCAGTCTACATTTTACATCCTCTCTACTTCGACCATCATCAGTTATTTTTCTCCCCAAATAGCAAAACTCCTTTACTACTTGTAAGTGTCGCATTTCCTAATCTAATTCCCTCAGCATCACCCGACTTAATTTGACAACATTCCATTATCCTCGTTTTGCTTTTGTTGATGTTCAACTTATATCCTCCTTTCAAGACACTGTCCATTCCATTCAACTGCTCTTCCAAATCCTTTGCTGTCTCTGACAGTATTACAATGTCATCAGCGAACCTCAAAGTTTTTATTTCTTCTCCATGGATTTTAATACCTACTCCGAACTTTTAGAAGAATAGAAGAAAATAGTGAGCAAAACTTTGACATTTCATCGAACTTGGCGAGCTTTTCTCGGTCTAGGCTCTCCAGAATGCTTCCATTGGGATGGTTGGGCTTTGGTGTCGACATCATAACCATACACCCATGTTTTCTCACCAGTTATGACCCTTTTGAGCAAATCAGGATCATCACTGACGTCATTCAAGAGCTCCTGAGTGATGCTCATGTGACGGTTCTTAAGATCAAAATTGAAAAGTTTAGGAGCAAACTTCCCTGACACATGTCTCATGTTCAAACCATCTTAAAAAAATGCATGACAAGAGCTGACCGTTATGCCAACATCCTCAACAACTTCTCTTACAGTAATTTGATGATTTTCCAAAACAATTTTCTTCGCAGCTTCGATGTTATCAGCTGTAGTTGAGCTGGAGTGTCCAGAGCAAGGTTCGTCAGGGACACCTTCTTGGCCATCTAGGAAGAGCTTGTACCACTTGTAAACATTTTTTTGTACTAGAGCAGACTCAATTATTTTTTTCAGGAGACTGAAACTTGCCATTGATGAGTATTTTGGTGCATGATTATTGCACAAAAACAATGAAAAATGCAGGGTGGGGAAGGAGGATTTCCACCACATAGCTTTTACCACACACACAGCACAGGTGTATACGCATCAATATTAATGATGCAGTTTAACACTGTATCAAAAACAAAGATTGTACATGTAAAATTATTTCAAGAAAAAATTCTCACCTGGTTACAATACTTCCATCAGCCAACAAACTGATATTGATGAGCACTGACGTACGTCCCACAGAGACAGTACTTAAAAGAACTTCATCGGTAAGCCAAAGCCAATGATGCATATTCAGACAGTGTTTTATGCCTGGATTTTCACATTCCCATAACAACTGCCCCATACTGATGAGTACATGTTCATTTTTAACTTCTTCTCTCCCGAATATAGCTAGGTCACCATTACACATTATCACACAAAGCTTGTGTAATGTGCTTGAAGAAAATATTACAGTGCTAATAGCAGCTGGCAATGTGAGTGTTTCTCCACACATTGGAGGAGGTATCACTGAATTCCGAAATGATGTTAACAACAATTTTTCTGTAAAAAGAAGATATACTTACAGCTTTTTAGTACAACCACAATCAAACAACAGTGGCAAATGCAAGTATTTGGTAGTTACCTCCATCAATAACAGCAACATCTGCATCACTGCCATATATGGAACTATAATCTGCCCCCCAGGAAAAATCATACCGCATATATCTCGATCCCTGAAATACATGTAGACGTAAACTGATTTCGATATCCCACTGGACTTTCAAGTTTAGTTCATTGTCATCAAACAATAAGTTTTGTTTGAGATACCAATGATAATTGTTGCTTGTCCAGAGCTGCAGAAATGACTGACTGGAATTTTTTTTCTTACATAATACGGCCAGCACGTCTGAATCACAATTCCACGATAGCCAAGGTATATACACTTCCTGTGGGGCAAATGGCAACGAAAATTCACCATGTCGTAGACCATTTTTTTCGAAAAATATTACCTGATGTTTATTAGGTAGTGTTTGTGTGGATGCTATCAAATTCCCCGAAGGTCTCCATGCAAGACTCATTTCCAGACCAGGTACGTACTCACTTGTGTATTGCAAAACACCTTCACGGTTAAAAATTTTTATTCGGCGAAAGTTGTTACGGTGCAACAAGCTAACGCAATAAAGACTGCCATCGCCTCGCCAACTCACTCTGGGAAATCCATCATCACCTTCCGACGGAACAATAGGTTTCTCTTCTGCTCTAGCTGCTGCCTTCCCTTCTGAACCATGAAATTGTGTTTCTTTCTTCCCCCAGCCGACTGTTATGAACTGCTTTTCGCCGAAACTATCATCGTGAAAATCCACTTCATTAACAGGATCGAATGATCCAGTCATCGTAATAATGCTTTCTTTCCCGGTGACAAGAACTATCATTTCTTCGTCGGGACTCCACTGAACTGCAGATACCCCACTGTCGACACTTCCGACGCATTCCACTTCCTTGGAGTAACTTTCTACTGTTAATATGTCACCGCTGGTTAGCACCAAGCAAACTTCTTCGCTGACAGAATTTACGTTCATACCTATGATATCGTAACATGTTGTCAAATGACCGAGTTCTTCCAAACTGAGAAAACATTCTATCTCACCGCTCTTAGCAGACAATTTATACACTGTCTTTTCACTATATCCTAAGATGTCACCTGTAGCTACATCTACAGTAAACTGTGAAAACGTGTTACTTTCTGGAGTATTTAATGCAATATGACGGGAAACTGAAAGATTCCTCATTTTACGATAGTAAACTAACAGAACTCAATCACAACCATGCCACAATGTTGACAGACGGCCAGACGCTTTCAACTTTCAAAGATTACCAAGCAAAGAAAGTACACTCGACATTAAAAATTTAAGGAAAACATAGCGGAAAATCTTTGTAGGTTCGTTCAAGCACAGTCTAGTATATGTTAGACTGTGGTTCAAGCGCCTGCCAGAGAGCTAATTTCAAGCGCAAGAAACAAGCATAGAAATCCGTGCTTCGTGTTTGCTTTGCTTAAGCAGTTCTTGTCCCATTTCTGGCTGGATCAACAGCTGATATGCATAGCAGCAGCAACAGCTGTATACCACCTGGGGATCTTTTGGAGGATTGTGTACTGTAATGTTTGTCCAGTCGATAGCACCAGCTGCACCAGATATCCTGTTCCTCTGGAAATTGGTCACAATTCGTGCACTTTCCTCAGCAGACAGTCTCTTTATAACGTCGACTCCTAAACCACTAAAAAAGTAAAGGCCAATTAACACTGGCCATCACGTCCCGTCAAAACATTCCACAATATCGGTACATTTCAAATGGCGACATGCGAAAGCCCAATTCACTCTGGTCGTCACATCACGTCACGTCCTGCCCCGTCAAAACATTCTGAATTGCATTTATTGTTAACTAGCTCTCTGAATTATCTGTAAAAAAAAATACAATCATTAATGGGCAATATTTATGTAGTTTCACTAGCTAACCCCAGTACAAATAAGGAACTCGAACTATTGAAAGACAAATAAACATGTAAATGAAACGTATATATCTTGAAGGTTAAGTTATTGAGGAAGGCATGACGACTGCGCAAAAACTTGCACTGAATGTTATGGCAGTTCGTAACGGTGTTCCTTTTAGTAATTCTGGGTGCAGTTTGTCGTAATAAATGAAAAAAACTGATGATAAGATTTTCCAAAATATGAAATGCAGATTCCTCTTCCTCAAACTTCTTGTATAGCGTGTGAAATTCCCCTTCTCTGCCAAGTAATGAAATTTTTTCAGGTCCACGCATTTTCCTTGTGTTGTTTTGCACTTCTGTCTCCCTTCTCTAACACACAAGCTTCCCCTGAAAGCTGAAAACCACTTATGTCCAATAAATGTCATTTTCGTACAAATGTGGACTCCTGCATCCACGTATATAAGCTGCCGCACTTCGCGTGTAAAAAGACCTGAAAATCATATCGCGCAGACCGTAATTCCCGTGAAAAGAACAGCTGAGGACAGCAATGCAAGTTGAAATCACGTGACTTGAATTGTCTTGGAGTGCCGTGACATAAGGGACAGTGTGAATAAACCGTCACATCAAGGTGTATACTATATTCATACTGTCCTTCACGACACAGCGTGTCAAGTCAATTCAAGTCACGTGAACTCAACTTGCATTCCTGTTCTCAACTGTTCTTTTTCGGGAATTGCGATCTTCGCAAGATGATTTTCAACTGTTTTTACACGAGGAGCACATACACAGTGCAGTAGCTTATATCACTGGCTGCTGGAATCCACATTTGTACGAAAATGACATTCATTGGACTCAAATTGTATGCATCTTGCAGGGATAGCTTGAATATTAGAGAAGGAAGATAGAAATCTAAAACACACAGAGAAAGTGCATGGTGGGTCCGAAAAATGTCATTGCGTGGTACAGAAAGGAAATTTCACACATCATACAAGGAGCTTGAGGAAGAATAATGTGACTGTATATTTTGGAAAGTGGAAACATAAAGTAACACAGTTAAGAGCTGCCATCACATTCCATGGAAATAAGGTTTAGTTAACTTTAGTTACTAGTCCACTGCAATTTTTGTGAATTAGTCATATCTCCCTCAATACCTTTCCCTTCAAAATATATAGGTTTTCCTTAGATGTTATATTCGACTTTTAGTAGTTCAAATGCCTTATTTGTACTGGGGTTAGCTAGTGAAACCACATATACATTGACCACTGATGCATGCAATAGTGTTACACAATTTATAGAGCTACTTAACAACAAATATGCGTGCCACAAGTATGTATTTAAACAAACAACTTGCAGCATCTAAAGGTTTCGGTGCATTTCCTTATGTAGCACTAAAAATGCCTGACATACAAATAAATGCCACCTGCCAATTGGTTGGTTGGTTGATCTGAGAGAGGGGACCAAACAGCATGGTCATTGGTCCCATAGGATTAGGGAAGGATGGGGAAGAAAATTGGTCATGTCCTTTCAAAGGAACCATCGCGGCATTTACCTGAAGCGATTTAGGAAAATCACAGAAAACCTAAATAAGGATGGTCAGATGCAGGTTTGAACTGTCACCCTCCCGAATGTGAGTCCAGTCAGCTAATCACTGTGCTGCCTCGCTGGGTCCATCTGCTAATCAGTTTGATTCTACCAATGGTACTTTTTACTTCAAGCTGAAGCCACGTGGCAATACATTTCATTGTAAAATATTAAATGCTGTACTGATATTCATAAATACCCACTTTACAAATGTAGCAGAGGGCAAGTGATTTAGTATGCTCATGTACAATTTAGACTGTTGTGTCAATGCTTCAATTAATCTGTTGTCATTTTTTATAAATTTTAACAAAAGAAATAATGGAATGAAACAGATTATAGCAAATAATTAACAACAGACGACTGATATCAACCCTTAAAACTACAACGAAATGAAATATGGAGATCTGCCCATGGCAGTGTATCGGGAGGAAATGAGCTCGTTGGTACATGGTCAGCAATGGACGGATGACGTCAGCAAGAAAACATTCCTCCAGAGAAGCCTTGATCTTGTTGTAATGTTCCCTATTTCCCCCAGCCTGACTTTTTCACTTTACTCCTCTGGTATGTGATGCCGCACATTAAAATGCCCCATAAATTCAGTGTTGCTATACTGTAGCTCTATGTTCTCGAAATAATTTTTTTTTTCTTTTGGTACGATGAAACATTTCCAGCATGTCAGCACTCAGCAGAAATTCCAATTCCGATTAGTTGGACATCTGTAATAAATGGCTGTCATAAATTTCAAGTTTCAACTATTTGCAATTCTTTTGCACTATGCAAGTAAAGATGATTATAGGAACATGTAAAATGTTTATCTTACAGTTAACAAATGTGAAATAATCGAACATGGGAACTGCAACAGCTTCCAAAAGATTGAAGAACCCTCTACAAACGGAACATGAGTCACTTGATGTTTACCCCCAGCAAACCACACCCTGCCTCAGACAGCTCTGTGATTGTGCGAGTGTGGCAGCTTGGAAGCATATAAAATAAATAAAAATAAAATTTTGGAATAAAATATTAATGATTAATTATTCTGTATGTATGATGATTGGTTGTAATTGGTATTTGCTTATCTGGAACGTGGACGTTTAATTATTCGGTATCAGACGCTTGACAATGGCTATTTGGAAAAGGCAATGTAACTCGTAGTTGACCGTGAAATAAAACTGAAATAATCGGACTTCGTAATTAAATCGTTTCCAAAGACTGCTGCGGTAGGTACGGACTCATGATCTAATCTCAATATTACAATGATTTGCCAGCCATGCCAATACGTCGTACAGAGGTGATTGTCTACTAAACATAAAAAAGTTACACAGTTAGTTAAATCAGATATATTCAATGAAATAGCCTACAGTTCATAATCCTACTTACTTTTATAAATATAAATTCATTACAGAATCGAGTGCCTAGTGTGGTTGCAACGCGCAGTATTCTTCTATAACATGAAAATATGGCGGTGTGCCAGACAATAAAATAAAATACGTGCTTCTCGCACCACTTCTACCTGAGCTCTCTCTTCTCTTAATCAAACATAAGAGTAACGTAATTATTCTTTTGTCTTTATCAGCGACACAGCGCTGCAGTTGTGTGCCATAGGCTTTATTTATTAGTCACTGATTATTTATTTAATTAATATTTCGCGTTTCCGCGGAAACTCACGCTCGGCATGCAAATGTGCCTTTATAAGCACCAGAAAAAAAAGCGCATCCTCTCACTGTTTACACAGCAAATAGCCATACTGCATGTAGCTAGAAGCAGGAAAAGGCGCTAGTAATAAGCGATTTCAGCTCTGTGTGTGCACATGAGCCCAATGGCAGCTGCTTGTAAGAACCATGAGTGAGATGAAGTGAGGAGACATCAGGGAACATCTTGTGTCAGTAAAACGTCTGGTTGCGCCCACATTTCGAACTGGAAATTGACATCACATGACCATTCCCATCTGACTTTAGAGGACACCTGGTTGCGTGTGTTCTACCATTCTGAAATTAGTCGATAACATGTTATGCTTGCTTAGGCTCATATCGCTGTCTTACTCTCATTTCACTTGCTTTCTTTGTCTTTTTCTGTGATTTATATTTGCTGTTGGAATTTACTTACCTATTTCTTACATAGTTTATGCTGTTAAAGAGGTGAATACAGTAAGCAGATGCAAAGGAATGCTGCTTTCAGAGATTATTTGAAGATAAAGGGTAGTGTGGAGAGCTACTTCAAACCAATCTTTGGACTGAAGATAACAACAGCAACTACTATGACTACTACTACTACTACTACTACTACTACTATACTGATACGGTGATGATTGCCACGGTTTAAATAGTCTGCTACTTATTGCCCATTATGTTAGTTTTAAAAAACGAATATTCCATAATGTAAATACACAGTAAAAGTAAAATAACTAAACTCTTAAGCAGGGGCTTATGGTAGATTCTAGATTTACATTCTTTATGATTCTAATGGTCTATTTCGTATGCCAAAAACTCACTTAGCAGTTGTCAAATTACCCCAGAATATGATTCTATATTTAAGATGGGCATAATAGATACTCTTAATAGTTTTTCACATGACATCCATATTAAAAATAACATTGAGGCTGATACATTTACAGTTTAGATCACATATTTGGTGGCGGAGGTTAACAAGTACACTCGGTCAGATGGTTGCTCTTACATTTAACTCTCAAGTTGATTTGGTAAGCATGCTCTCACTAGGTATATAGCAAGATGTTCAAAGTGGTCTCATTTTTCACAAATTAGAAACCTTTCCTTCTTTCGATTAGTCTCTGTGGAAGCTATACTGTACACTTACAGTAGTCCTGTGACAAAAAACCAACCAGAGCTATCAAAGAACTATTTAATATTGCACATGAGTGACTCATACAGGCTATCCTTCTCATAAACTGTATTAACATTTTTCCGTAAAAATGTGCCTTATTGCCAGTCATTGTGGCCGTGCAGTTCTAGGCACTTCAGTCCATTAGGTTTAAGTAGTTCTAAGTTCTAGGGTACTGATGAGCTCAGATGTTGAGTCCCATAGTGCTCAGAGCCATTTGTGCCTTATTACAAAAGTAAACAAAAGTCTTGTGTCTTTATCACAAAGATGTGATGTACACAGACATGTCTCTACCTATGGTACTAATCTAGATTGAGCTTTTAGACTGTTATATCTTAATAGTTTTATCTTTGCTGGGGGTGTAGATGTCAATGAACCACCATTACAAGTTATAGAGATGCCTAGAAAAATACGAGACTCTGGTGTCCTACACCAAGCATTGTCACAGACGTATTTATGTAATTTCAAGGGTCATTACTTGGTTTAGAAAAAATATTATACAACATTAAAGTAATTAATGTCAACAGAGTAATAATTATATTTAAAATATGTATAAATGTATTTAAAGTAATCCCTCATGTTCTAGTAGCATACATATGGTCTTGTTTTATTAACTGTGCTGGAAAAACATCAATACCATAACACATTTCTAATTAACTTGACCACATATATTGCAATAAATATTGACTACTGTTTAAACTAATTTCTGCTTCTGCAATGAGGTTACCGATGTGTTAAAAAATAGCAAACAGGTGCTTTCTTTCTGTCAGATGAAAGTTCTTAAGCAGAAAATGAAATGTGATTGGCATCATATTTTCCCTTTAATAACGATCAGTCAACTTAGTATACTCACTAATATGTTTAGTGTTTACAGATAACTGAGGGGTCATAATGAGGAAAAGTACACGAATTTTATAGCTTCAAATGCACAGTTATATTCTACCCAAGCATAGAGCTGAGTGACGTAGTTGCAGCAAGGCATGTACAGCAGCTAGTCAATATTCTAGTTTCTGCTCCAAAAAATTAATGCTGCCAGGCATTTTATTGCTGTGGGACTCTCCAGAGGGACCATAGCGGAGAAATTTCTACACTGCTGGAGGCGCCAAGAAGGATATAATTTATTTATTTAATCAGCCTCTAGCAACTAATGGCCATTTAGCCAGATAAAAGTTAAATAAGAGATATTTTGTACCAATCATAAACTGATGACATAACAATGACACAAGTATAACAGCATTAATGTTTAATATTGTTGTAGTGGCCCATATATAAATAAAGATATGTATACACATTCATATATTACACAACACTACAAGATATCAGATAAAATGAAACAATAGGATCACTAGAAATAGAACTGTTCCGAGCCTAAACTGAAATAACTAATTGTATAAGTTTTTAGGTAAATTCAGAATTATTCATAGAAAGTAGAATCGTAGCACTTGTAGGAAACTCTAATTTCAGAGGACGTAATTCAGACAAAGAAGATTGGCTACGACTGCCTCTCCCATTTTGCAAATGCAATGAAGATGTGACTGATAGCACCTTCTGTAGTGTTCAGCGTTGCTAACTTGGCGGATTTCCTATAACAAATTACAGAATTTAAAGTTGCACAATTGTTAAAATTTAGCTTTCTCAATTGACAGATTTTTTGACAGATATTATTAAAAATTTACTTTCTTTGACGAATTTTGTTGATTTAGTTTAATTTTGATAAGAGTATTATATACTATCCGGAAAAAACTGTTACAAATCTTCATACACCTGTAAGGCAGTAGCATGGTATATTAACGAATTGTTTCACTAAAAAGTTTCAATCAGTGTGTTGCGAAAATAGGCTCTATTTCTAATTTGCTGTTTCAAATTAAATATATATATGATACAAGAGGCACTTAACTGAAATTAACACCTTTGGTTTCATTCCTGTTGAGCACTGTAGACAGTTATCTTTTATGTAGAGCTAATAGTAACAAACTCAGCAAAGCAAACATAATATGTTGGCATATGGCTTTAATATCTTTTGTATGCCTAGATACAGAATATGTCTCTAGTAGCAGCAGCAGCACAATAACAAAGGTCTACATTGGCTTATGAGTTCTGGATAGTGAGTGCAGTGCATTAGTGTATGTTCCAGGACTGTAGTGCATTATTGTGTGTTTGTTAACCATTAACTGTTTATAATGGGAGGGAACCTCCATGGTATATATTCACTATAAGGAAAAGTATAAAGAACCAGAGATTACTGCATAATATGTGTAAGACAAAGTGTAGGGCTATAGATAGACAGATGATGAATGGAACACATTTTTCTGCCAAGAGAGCAATGACTGATGCCTTCAATGACTAACACAGCAGAATATTGTCAAGTGATCTGTCTAAGAACCCAAAGAAATTCTGATCATATATAAAGACTGTTATTGGCAACAAAGTCAGTGTCCAGTCCCTAGCAAATGAGACAGGACCTGAAACTGAGTGTAGCAAATCAAAAGCTGAAATGCTTAACCCAATTTACAAACATTCCTTTACAAAGAAAAATCCAGGAGAATAGCCCGAAATTAATTATCATACCACCAAAAAGATGACTGAAACATGTATTAGTGTCAGTGGTGTTGAGAAACAGCTGAAATATTAAAATTTAACAAAGCTCCAAGGCTCAATGGAACCCCATCAATTCTATTCTGAATTTTCAGCTGACTTAGCCCATCTTCTAGATATAATCTGTCGTAGATCTCTCCAACAAAAACTGTGCCCAGTTCTTGGAAAAGGTATGGGTCACACCTGTCTACAAGAACAGTAGCAGAAGTGATCCACAAAACTACTGTCCACTATCCTTGACATTGATTTGCTGTAGAATCTCAGAATATGTTCTGAGCTTAATCATAATGAGGTATCTTCAACAGAATAATATGCCAACCGGTGTGGATTTCGGAAACAATGATAATGTGAAACCCAACTCACACTTCTCTCACATCACATACTGAAAGCTTTGGATCAAGGGAACCTGGTAAATGCAGTTTTTCTTGATTTCTGGAAAGCATTTGACTAGTATTGCAATTACGCTTATTGTCAAAAGTACGATCATATGGGGTATCAAGTGAAATTTGAGGACTCTTTGATAGGAAGAACGCACCATGTTGTCTTGGATGGAGTGTCATCATCAGATGTAGAAGTAAGTTTGGGTATGACTCAAGGGAAGAGTATTAGGATCCTTCCTTGATCATGTTGTATATTAATGACCTCACAGACAATATTAATAGTAAAATCATCCTTTTTGAAAGTCGTGCAGTTATCTGAAAGAAGCTGCTCAGTATTCTGTCAGATCTCGATAAGATTTCATAGTGGTGCGAAAGCTGGCAATGTGCTTTAAATATTCAGGAATGTAAAGCTGTGTGCTTCACTAAACGAAAAAAAACATAGTATTCTATGGCTATAATATCAATGAATCACTGCTGGAATGGGCCAACTCATACAAATACCTGGGTGTAACACTTTGTAGGGATATGAAATGGAATCATTATATAGTCTCAGTCATTGGTAAAGCAGGTGGGTGTAAACTTCGGTTTACTGGTAGTATACTGGGGAAATACACCCAGTCTACAAAGGAATTTGTTCACAAATCACTCATTCGACCAGTTCTAGAATGTTGCTCAAGTGCGGGGACCCATGCCAAATAGATCTAACAGGGAATATCAGACGTATGCAGGGAAGGGCAGTATCAATGGTCACAGGTTTGTTTAGGCCAGGAGAGCATGTCAAAGTGATACTGAATAAACTGTACTGGAAGACTCTTGAAGATATATGTAAACTATAGTAATAATGTCTATTACCAAAAGAAATATACTACAACCCCCTACATAACGCTCACATAGGGATCTTGAAGATAAGATTAGAATAATTACTGCAAGCACAAAGGCATTCAAACAATTATTATTCCCACACTCCATGCGTCAATGGAATGGAAGAAACCCTAATAACTGGTACATTGGGACTCACCTGCTGCCACGCATCTCACGGTGGTTTGCAGAGTATAGATGTAGGTGTAGAATTACAGTCTATTGTTTTTTAGTTAATTTTTGTTTTGTTTTAATGACTGATGGAACATGTAAGGAAAGAGTATTACATGGTATGTATAACATTTTTAAAAGTGTGGTTAAATGATAAACTATTAAAGGACTGACTGTTAGAGGTGCCTTGGGGAACATAAAAGTGCATGGCGCGAATATTGCCAATGCATCCTGAATTTGCGCCTGTCAGATTTACTTCTTCACGCAAAAAGTATGTTCTATTTGTAAGCAGCGTCTTCATGAGGGTCAAAATTGTCATTTCAGTTCATTAAAAATACATATGTATGTGGAGCTGCTTAAACTGCTGTTAAATTGTTTGTAGTCAATCACTATGCAGTTAGATCCATTGAACGTCTTTCAGATCTAACCAAGAAACTTTTCCCGAGTGCTGACCATTCATCTCTTTTACTGTTACACCAGACAAAGTGCAATGCTTCGATTTCGAATTCCTCTACTAACACTTTAAAGCAGAACTACAAAATGCCACTGGTAATGGGCGTTTAGTCTTCTTCCAGATGAATCTACAGACATTTCTGTCACCAAATTTTTGGCTGTATGCACTGTATATTTTTCAAAACAGCAAAGTTGAGATATTTACACTTTGTTGGAAATTGTTGAACTAGAGCAAGGGTAAGCTGATTGCATTGTTACTACAGTAAACTCATTACTTTCAGACTATGATTTAGACATTAAGCAAACGAGACGAATTGTTAATGATAATGGCTCAGTAATGGCGGGCATTAACGATACTGTTTACCAGGAACTGAAACGTGAGCCGCTAATCTAGTATTGTTCCCAAGTTCGACAATTCTTTCACTTAGCTGTGTTCTCTGCTGCCAAAACGTTGATAAGGAATCTTAAGTTTTTAATTTGTGAAATTATGCTTGGTGTTCTAAATCTTCGTCTCGTCAATTCCGGTAAAGGGATTTGCTTAAAGCAAGAAATGATACACCCGAGGCTCTTAAAACTGTACTCCAATGAGACACAAGGTGGCTGACGATCAGGGTTGCTGTTAATCGCATTTTAAGTCAGTAATTTGAGCTACAGACACATTTCGAAATATCCTGACTTCAGACTGTTACTCAGCCGAACTTTTACGCAGAGTGTCCCACCTAAACTTTTCACCGCCAGTGTCCCTGGAACCGCAATAGATATTGACGAATGTCTTTCACGGGTATGAATGTACGGCAAGGGCTCACGAAAGCAAATACTACGAGACGTTCTAAACAGTGTACAAACATTGGTTTCAGCACAAAATTATGTTTTTTTTTAAATGGACGCCCTATATTACTCCATATGCAATCAATAGCATGAGAAATTAAAACAATAATGTCGTTACTTGCATCGCAATACGTCTGTTATATCCCGAGAAACTGGAACGCGAAGTTGAAGCGTGGAATCAACGAAATGCGCTGCTATTGCAATTTCCGCGATGCAAAAGAGACCCGCATGTTGCTCGTAAATACGATGTGATTGACGTACACCTTCTTACTTTCACTGTTATAACGCACTTTATGCGTAGGATACTGTTTACCAATGAGGTCACATTTAAAAACCATGGGAACGTCATCTTACACAATATGTAATACTGGCCGCCAGAAAACCCACTCTGGATTCGCCAGGTTGAATATCAGTGTCAGTGGAGTGTCACTGTATAGTATGGTAGCGTATGACACCACATCATTGTCCTTTATTTCATTGATGGCACTCTTAATGGGTGACAATACGAAAGGTTCCTGAGATGTATCTTACCTGGATTGGTGGAAGACCTACCCCTTGATTTGAGTCAAATAATGTGTTATCAACATGACAGATGCCTTGTGCATAATGCCACGGTGTCCTGTCAGGCGCTAAACTAACAGTTCCCAGGTTGGTGGATTGGATGGGGGAGTCCCATTCAGGGATTTCCAGCATGGTAGCCGAACCTCACACCCATGGCCTTTTTCTCTGGGGACATGACAAAGATGTGGTGTACTAGCAGGTCTCAACAACAGTTGTAACATTCCTTATGCCAATATACTATTTTGTAACATCCCCTCTGCAGAATAACGAACCCGAACTTATAACCCCTTGGACTGTCTGGTACAGTAAGTGGTAGATTTACAGGAGTGTGTGGCAGTTCCTCTTTGTGACTTACCTGCGCGCTGGCAGTGTAGTCAGCCTCCACACTTTCTCGACCTGTAATCTTACCTACCCTGACCTACAGTTCAGCTGCTCATACTACAGGAAAACTTAAACATAATGCTTCTTTAATAGTTAGTGCTTTATATGTGCTCTGATCATTATTCCTCATATTTGCTCTCTACTTTCAATTCATCTCACATTCTTTCATCCTAAAAACTAAACCTTTTCTTTAACTTTAAATACCCCTTTACCACACGTAAGTTCTGTTGCTTTGCATTTCCCCAACTACTTCTCTCCCTCGGACTCTTGTGCTCTCTCCTTAACACTCCTGTGAAGAATCTTTGGTAGACAAATGGTTAGTAGAAGAGGCTGAAGCACAGAAACGAAGAATTGCTTTAGACTGCTGAGGTGCGCACAGTCCCAAGCTGTGAAGTTTTCCCAAGAGTAAGAGACTCCCTACATTTAATTATCACTCTCTCGTCTCCTGTATCTCTTCAATTCTATTACATTCTTTAGTCCAAAAACTCGTTTTGAACCAGGATAGACGAGTCGATAGGCATTAATATGTGGTGAACTCTCCACCAAAAATGGGCCCATGATACACTAGCAGAAATTTCTTTATCTCTTGGGACAGCTTTTTCGATCGCTCTTTGGTCTTGACCAAATCCCCTGGTTTAAACACCTTTGCCTGAGCCCTTGCATCATGTCTTTTCTTTCTTTCAGCTGCCCATCGACGCATTCTTTCCCTGGCCAACTTTTCTATTTCATCCTTAGCTACAACTTTGCTCACCGGAAAAATTACTTCACACCCAATAACTTTCGTTGGTTTGTGTCCAAACATTAATTCAAATGGCGCAAAACCAGTTGCTTCATGCCATACATTATTGATTATCTCTTCAAAATTTACAATAAAGTTTTCCCAAGTTGTGTTTCGCCTGTGACAATAAGTTCTACATAACCGGTTCAACTTCTTCATGAACTGCTCACTGGGGTTCCCCTGAGGGAAATATGTCGAAATTCTGACATGTCTCAGTCCATGTCGCTACAACATTTCCATAAACTTGTGGACAGTAAACTGAGGACCATTGTCTGACAGTGAAGCAGCTGACTTGCCATCTGCACAGAAATATATTTCTCCAGCTTTTCAGTCAATATCTTGGCATTCGCCCTCCTAATTGGTTGACTCTACGTGTTCTGTAAACACATCTAACACTACAAAAATATAGGTACAACCACCCCTGGATACTGGGAGAGGTCTAAAGAAGTCTACTGCAATCAGGGACCGATGGTCTTTGTAGTCTGGTCCCTTCAGCCCCCACAAACCAACGAACCATCCACTGCAATTAATTCTCGAGGTCCTTCTACTTGCTCATTCTGTCACAAACCTTGAATGGGAACCGTAACTGTTCTCGCCTTTTGACATTGATCACAAGGTTCGACTCGTCTCTGCATCCTTCGCCACATGTTTTCAAATATTACCTCTTCTTGTAATTTTGTAATGCATTTTCGTGCCACATAATGTACATAACTTTCGTGTACTAGGTCTATTAATTCAGCTATATTGCTGCGGAAAACAGAGTTTCCACTCGTCCTGCTTCTCTCTCCTTCTCCTAAACAACACCCCTTGATGAATCTTATAATATATTTTCACTTTGCGATGCTTCTTTGATCCTAATATTTGCTTAACATATCTTAAATATTCGTCCCGATTCTGCTGTCTTCTTATATCCCTACACAATCGCCTAACATTACCGAACAATCAGTTTAATAAGTCACAGCTGCAAAATCTTCTTCTTCTTCTTCTTCAGTAGCTCTACAGCCCTTGGTGAGCATTGGCTTCTTCAACAATCTTCCTCCACACTTCTCGGTTATTTGCTGCTCTTTTCCACACCCGGACTCCCATATTGCTGATATCCATTATTACCTCATCGATCCATCTACTTCTAGGTCTCCCTTTTCGCCTAACTGAATGGATCATACCTTTCATCATTTTCTTTGGAATTCTATCATCTGCCATTCTCTCCAAGTGTCCTAGCCATCGTATTCGCTGTGATTTCACAAATTTTACTATGTCCGTGCCTTGTATTAACACCTGTAATTCGGCATTGTAGCGTATTCTCCAGCTTTCTTCCTCCCTTATTGGCCCATAGATTTTGCGCAGTATTTTCCGCTCAATGCTTCTTAGAGCATTTTTATCGTGTTCTGTCAACGTCCATACCTCTGAGCCGTATGTGATAACTGGACGGACTAGGGAATTATATATTAGCAGTTTAGTTTTTCTTGTAACAAGGCTAATTTTGAAAAGCTGCATATTTGCAAAGTAAGCTCTGTTTCCTGCTTGTATTCTTTCCCTTATAGACTTTCCAATACTGTTAAAATTTTTTATTAGGGCTCCCAAGTAGTTAAAAGAGGACACTCCATTGAAGCATTTCCCATTGATGTTTAGGTTTTTAGGGGTTCTTCTGGCCTCAGATTGTGACATTACCATATATTTTGTTTTGTTTTCATTTACTATGAGGCCAATTTTTAAGGCTTCTGTTTCCACTGCCCGGTATGTTTCTAGGAGTGTATTGGTATTTCTTCCTACTATAGCAATGTCATCAGCGTATGCACATATCTGGCCAGTTTTCATAAATATCGTGCCTCTTTTGTTGATTTTATTTACTGCATTATGCAGGGCTATGTTGAATAGGACAGTGGAGAGACTGTCCCCTTGCTTCACACCTTTATTAAAGTCAAAGCTTCCACTTGTTCTGCTAAGGACCTTTACTTTTTCTCTTGTCTCTGTCATTGTCATTCTGATTAGTCTTATTAATTTAGCACATATACCAACTTCTTTCAGTACTCTGTATAGTTCTTACCGATGTATGCTGTCAAAGGCTTGTTTGAAATCGATGAATAAGAAATGCAGATCTATATCATATTCATAGAACTTTTCCATCATTTGCCTTATCACAAATATTTGATCAGTTGTTCCTCTGCCTGGTCGAAAGCCACACTGATATTCCCCTAGTATGCCTTCTGCACACTTCCGTATCCTTTCGTTTAATATACTTGTGAAGATCTTATAAGCTGTACTTAGGAGTGTTACACTTCTATAGTTTTCACATGCTGTTCTGTCCCCTTTCTTATAAATGGGGACTATTATTCCAATTTTCCAATTATCTGGCATAGTTTCTGTTTCCCATATATCTGATATTAATGTGTGCAGTTCCTTTATTACAGCCCCACCACCAGATTTTATTAATTCAGCAATTATGCTGTCTACCCCAGGGACTCGATTGTTTTTTGACTTGTGCACAGCCTGTGAGACCTCTTGTAGTGTTGGCTTTCTTGCCTCATTGGTTTGATTGTCTACTTCCAGCTCCACTCTTTCCTCCTGTGCAGCTGTCTCTTCATGTTCTAGGCTGGTGCCTAGCGTATCTTTGAAATACTCTGCCGATCTTCCCACTATCTGTTCTTCCTCCCTTATCATTTTCCCATCTTTACTGGAACAGGCCATTGTTTTTGGTTGGAATCTATTCTTCATTTTGCCTATGGCATGATAGACCTTTCTTATTTCATTCTGTTCCTTTAGTTCTTCTAGTTCTTGAAATTTCTCCTTATTCCACTCTCTTTTCTTTCTCTTGCACAGTCTATTAGCTCTTCTCCTTAATTCTCTATATTGTTCCACATTATTTCTGGTTTCTCTCTGTAGCACTTTTGTTCTTGCCCTGTTCTTTTCCTCTATTGCTGACCTGCAATCTACATCAAACCACTCCTGGGTTCTTCTGTTCCTTCTTATGCCTATTATTTCCTCTGCAGCATCCTTAATGGCTTTTTCAAACCTGTTCCACCTGTCATCTTGTCCTACTGTGGTCTCTTCATTGCTCAACTTTCTGCTTAGTGTTACTTGGTATTTATTTTACTTCGTCAGGGATGTTCAGTTTGTCTGTATTCCATTTCATCATTTTTCCTATTCTGTTGCCGTTTGTTAGTGACAGTTTCTCTCTCAAGACTGATTTTATCAAAAAGTGGTCTGAATCACAGTTTGGTCCTCTGCAGCTCCGTACATCTGTAACTGACGTGGAGTGGCGTGCAATCACTAAAATATGGTCAATCTGATTGACTACTCCAGTGGCTGCAGACTTCCAAGTACCCAGATGGATCCTTTTATGTGAAAAGCAGGTACTTTTAATAATCATATTATTCCATGCTGCGAATTGGCATAGTAAGTCTCCATCCTCATTGTTTTCTTCATGTAGTGAATATTTTCCAGAAACTCCATATGGATGTTCATTCCTCCCTATTTTTGCATTAAAATTTCCTAAACACCACCCCTTGTGAATCTTATAATATATTTTCACTTTGCGATGTTTCTTTGATCCTAATATTTGCTTAACATATCTTAAATATTCGTCCCGATTCTGCTGTCTTCTTATATCCTTACATAATCGCCTAACATTACCGAACAATCAGTTCTTAGACCAACTCTAGAAGTATGTCAAAAAGTAAATAAATCATTCCACTCAAGTGCAGTACATAATTAAAAGCCACTGCAAGACGAGTTCTTCTTCTTAAGTCTTATGAGGTGGATTGTTGCCCCAGTTGCAGGGGGGATTTGCTAACGGTAGACATTAGAAAATACAATCCCCTAATATTTGTCTTGGTCATGAAGTAGAGGTTTAACTGGTAGATATGATAAGACAAAATACAATTAACACAGTAGGGTGCAAAAATTTCTGTTTTGCTTAGTAGTGGAGATCCAGTGCTAGTGCCAAGAGAGAGATAGTGAAGGGAGACGAAAATTTAATAGTCATGGGTGACTGAAATTCGAGAGTAGGTAAATGGAGAGAAGGAAACATAGTAGGTGAATATGGATTGGGGGTAAGAAATGAAAGAGGAAGCCGCCTGGGAGAATTTTGCACAGAGCATAACTTAATCATAGTTAACACTTTGTTCAAGGTTCATAAAGAAGGTTGTATACATGGAAGAATCCTGGAGACACTAGAAGGTATCAGATAGATTATATAATGGTAAGACAGAGGTTCAGGAGTCGGGTTTTAAATTGTAAGACATTTCCAGGGGCAGATGTGGACTCTGACCACAATCTATTGCTTATGAACTGTAGATTAAAACTGAATAAACTGCAAAACGTGGGAATTTAAGGAGATGGGACATGGATAAACTGAAAGAACCAGAGGTTGTAGAGAGTTTCAGGGAGAGCATAAGGGAACAATTGACAGGAATGGGGGAAAGAAAAACAGTAGAAGAAGAACGGGTAGCTCTGAGGGATGAAGTCGTGGAGGCAGCAGACAATCAAATAGGTAAAAAGACGAGGGCTAGTAGAAATCCTTGGGTAACAGAAGAAATATTGAATTTAATTGATGAAAGGAGAAAATATAAAAATGCAGTAAATGAATCAGGCGAAAAGGAATACAAACGTCTCAAAAATGAGATCGATAGGAAGTGCAAAATGGCTAAGTAGGGATGGCTAGAGGACAAATGTAAGGATGTAGAGGTTTATCTCACTAGGGGTAACATGGATACTGCCTACAGGAAAATTAAAGAGACCTTTGGAGAAACGAGAACCACTTGTATGAATATCAGGAGCTCAGATGGAAACCCAGTTCTAAGCAACGAAGGGAAAGCAGAATGGTGGAAGGAGTATGTAAAGGGTCTATACAAGGGCGATATACTTGAGGACAATATTATGGAAATAGAAGAGGATATAGATGAAGATGAAATGGGAGATACGGTACTGCGTGAAGAGTGTGACAGAGCACTGAAAGTCCTGAATCGAAACAAGGCCCTGGAAGTAGACAACATTCCATTGGAACTACTGATGACCTTGGGAGAGCCAGTCCAGACAAAACTCTACCATCTGGTGAGCAAGATGTATGAGACAGGCGAAATACCCTCAGACTTCAAGAAGAATATAATAATTCCAATCCCAAAGAAAGCAGGTGTTGACAGATGTGAAAATTACCGAACTATCAGTTTAATAAGTCACAGCTGCAAAATACTAACGCGAATTCTTTACAGACGAATGGAAAAACTGATAGACGCCGACCTCGGGGAAGATCAGTTTGGATTCCGTAGAAATATTGGAACACGTGAGGTGATACTGACCTTACGACTTATCTTAGAAAATAGATTAAGGAAAGGCAAACCTACGTTTCTAGCATTTGTAGACTTAGAGAAAGCTTTTGAGAATGTTGACTGGAATACTCTCTTTAAAATTCTGAAGGTGGCAGGGGTAAAATATAGGGAGCGAAAGGCTATTTACAATTTGTACAGAAACCAGATGGAAGTTATAAGAGTCGAGGGGCGTGAAAGAGAAGCAGTGGTTGGGTAGGGAGTGAGACAGGGTTGTAGCCTCTCTCCAATGTTATTCAATCTGTATATTGAGCAAGCAGTAAATGAAACAAAAGAAAAATTCGGAGTAGGAATTAAAATTCATGGAGAAGAAATAAAAACTTTGAGGTTCGCCAATGACATTGTAATTCTGTCAGAGACAGAAAAGGACTTGGAAGAGCAGTTGAACGGAATGGACAGTATCTTGAAAGGAGGATATAAGATGAACATCAAAAAAAGCAAAACGATGATAACGGAATGCATTCGAATTAAGTCGGGTGATGCTTAGGGAATTAGATTAGGAAATGAGACGCTTAAAGTAGTAAAGGAGTTTTGCTATTTGGGGAGCAAAATAACTGATGATGGTTGAAGTAGAAAGGATATAAAATGTAGACTGGCAATGGCAAGGAAAGCGTTTCTGAAGAAGAGAAATTTGTTAACATCGAGTACAGATTTAAGTGTCAGGAAGTCGTTTCTGAAAGTATTTGTATGGAGTGTAGCAATGTATGGAAGTGAAACGTGGAGGATAAATAGATTGGACAAGAAGAGAAAAGAAGCTTTCGAAATGTGATGCTACAGGAGAATGCTGAAGATTATATGGGTAGATCACATAACTAATGAGGAGATATTGAATAGAATTGGAGAGAAGAGAAATTTGTGGCAGAACTTGACTAGAAGAAGGGATCGGTTGGTAGGGCATATTCTGAGGCATCAAGGGATCACCAATTTAGTATTGGAGAAGAGTGCGGAGGGTACAAATCGTAGAGGGAGACCAAGAGATAAATACACTAAGCAGATTCAGAAGGATGTAGGTTGCAGTAAGTACTGGGAGATGAAAAAGCTTGCTCAGGATAGAGTAGCATGGAGAGCTGCATCAAACCAGTCTCTGGACTGAAGACCACAATAGCAACAACAACAACTACTACTGCTATTTAGTCATCTTTTACGTTCGTCTCACACTTTACTGGCCACTCTTGTGGCTTTTCTTTCACAAGCTTCGTACTACTCCATGATGCATCACTATTACTCGTTTCCTGGTCAATGTACCAGACAAGGCAAGGAAAGCGTTTCTGAAGAAGAGAAATTTGTTAACATCGAGTATAGATTTGAGTGTCAGGAAGTCGTTTCTGAATGTATTTGTATGGAGTGTAGCTATATATAGAAGTGAAATATGGACGATAAATAGTTTAGACAAGAAGAGAATAGAAGCTTTCGAAATGTGGTGCTACAGAAGAATGCTGAAGCATAGATGGGTAGATCACATAACTAATGAGGAGGTATTGAATAGAATTGGGGAGAATAGGAGTTTGTGGCACAACGTGACAAAAAGAAGGGCCGGTTGGTAGAACATTTTCTGAGGCATCAAGGGATCACAAGTTTAACATTGGAGGGCAGCGTGGAGGGTAAAAATCGTAGAGGGAGACCAAGAGATGAATACACTAAGCAGATTGAGAATGACGTAGGTTGCAGTAAGTACTGGGAGATGAAGAAGCTTGCACAGGATAGAGTAGCATGGAGAGCTGCATCAAACCATTCTTAGGAGTGAAGCCCACAACAACAACAATTCACATATGCAGTCCTGGAAAACATTCAGATTTACATAGTCTTTACTTTTCGTACTTGTTGCGATTACCTAAGTATTTACATTTTAAAATATATTGACATACCATCTTTGCGTATTTGTTAATCCGCATGTATACATTTTCATATTGCATTTACATGGTTTTATGTAAATATTATACAATAATTTACATGAACGCTGTACAGAAATTATTCGTACATGACAGTTACAATATATCTCGTGTGACTTTATGTCATATAACATCTTTCAGTTTTTACATTATCAGTTTTATCGCATTTTGTTCTCTTGCATTATCCTTTCGAGCGTTCATTTGTGAGCAATCTGAATTCGTAGTCTCATCTTACTTGCACAGTTCGTTTTTTCAATCTCATTTTCTAGTATTGACAAAATACTTGCGTACAATATCATCACATGATGTGCTAAGTTTTGTATTCACACACCACACCTGATGTGACTACCCGTTGTTACAGTCACGAAGGTTGGAAAGCTCATGATATAAAATGGCGATAAGCCTACATAAGTACACTCAGCTTTGACAAGTTCAATAGGCTGTGTCTACTGGTCTACAGGATATGGTATGAGGAGGAAGAAGCATTCACTTTTGCTCTACTAGTGCAATCCTTAGTTCTTCACACAAAAACTACTGTGTGCATCATTTCATGACTATCTACTCGTGTTAATCCGTCTACTTCGTGTTTACTATCTACTGATACATTCTGACAGTACAGTACTGTGTTACACAAGTGCTGTCATCTACTGTAAACAGCATACTTCAGTGTCGATGACTTGCTTTTGCTACATGATATCACTCTTGTGTACTCTGTTGTTAATGAATCTGTCTCTACAAGAATTGTGACAATGAATAAGTGTAAAATAACGTCGAGACAATTTGTGTTTGGGCGCAAATTTACTGTAATAACTCTTCCCTGGCTCTCTTCTCAGTCACGTGGACTCATAATGCATTGTCTGACCCCTTTGAATTTGGTAGCACAAGATCTAAGTTCAACCTTTTTACACACTTGGCATACTGTAGCTTTTTTGTAGTGCATTGACACCATCACTCACACACATATTTTTATACATATTTATTTTCGGTGTGGCCCTTACGCTTTGGTACCAGGCACCTAATTATTGTATCCCCTATTTTAACCAGGACATGATTCTGCATGATTTGCTGGAAGAACACTTAAATATTAACTTAAAACTAAGTGTGTAGTTGCCACTGCTACTAATGCATCACACTTCCAATATTCATATTTTCAACTTCTATCAGTACACAGTTAATTCTTTATTTTTTTTATGGGTTGTAAGAGCGCAATATTCGTAGTGTTGTTGTCGTTTTGACTTACATTCTTGCACTTGGAAAGAAAAGTGTTGTCATAGGTGGAACACAATCCTATCTCTCATAGTATATCGCAGATTTAATTTATATTCCTTCATTCTTCACGTAGAGATCCCCCTTTGTGTAGAGCATATAAATAGCCACTTTTATAAATGTAAATAACTTGTACATAGTATTACAGAGTGTAAATAGTTTTCTGTAGATGGGCTGTCCTGTGAGCATGTATGGAGATTGTCAGCCTTAAAGGTAACTACTGTGCATGTGCAGTTCTGTCCCCACTCCACAAGCCAAACGCCAGATAAAGCAAACTAAAACACACTGCTGACATTCGAGTACAATTTTTCTACCCTACCATACAGTTTGTAAACACACAGGGAATTGAGCAACACAGGAAGAGGAAATAGCCCATGAGATCATGCACACCAAGGTAAGTGAGTCAGTGTGTCTTGCAGAAGAGGAAAAGGAAGAACTGCAGGAGATTTTAATGCGTTTTGATCACGTGTTTGACTGACACTCTGACATAATCAGAGAACACAAATACGAAATGCAAGTGTACCCACTCGAAACCTTCTGCTTTTCTTCTTACCCTATTTCATGTACCAAGAAGGAGGCTGTAAGGATAGAGATCAATAGAATGCTAAACTGAGTAATAATGCAACCATCCTTATCTCCTCACTGAAGTCTCATTTTGTTCATTAGCAAATCAGTCAGTAGTGTCTGCCTTGTGCTAAGTACCTCACCATAATAGATCTCTGAACCTCATACTGGTAAATTTCACTACATGAAGGTAGCCATAAGTACACTGCTTTTGCATGTGGGGGCAGAAGCTATGAGTTCTGTGTTTTCCCTTTTCGTTCAAGTGTCAGTGGAGGCATATTTATTTTTGCCTTAGATCGAGCCTTAGGATCTGAATTGTTAAGTAAGGTCACTGTGTACGTTGATGATTTACTGACTGCTAGGCATACATGGTCAAAACACTTTAGTCTCTTGCTTCAAGTCTTGTATCGGTTTTAAGAATACGGAGTCACAGCCAATTTAAAGAAGTCACATCTCAGTAAGGAAAGGGTTATATTCATCGGATACATAATATCGCCTAATAATATCGCCTAAAGACATACTACTGTCTGATAGCAGTTATCACACACTGCCCTGTACCTCAAAATAAAGACACAGTTGAAGGTATATCTACAATTAGTATCTTTCTTCAGAAAATTAGTACCACAGCACCTTTTAAATATTGATGCTCCATTGAATCTTCTGTGAAAGAACCACCCTTGGTTATGGACCAAGAAATGCCAAACTTATTTTGAATTCTAACATCTTACATCATCCTAACATGATCCAGGATTTGTGTCTGTGTACAAACACATCCGTGCAAGCACTGGGGACTTCTTTATTCCAAATCACTGGCACAAATATTACCACCACGGTAATTAGTTCTGCTAGTACCAGCCTTTTTGAAGCTGAACAAGCATATTTCGAACCAAATTGGAAGCTCTCGCAGTAATATGGGTGCTCAAAAAATTCGAATACTACCTGTGGGGAAAACATACCAAGGTGTATTGCAATCATCATCTTTGTCCTTCCTTCACACTTGTAAGCTCTTACATAGGAGGATTGCTAAATTGTGTTCGTACTTACAGGAATTTGACTTCGAAATTGTATACAGGGTGTTCCATTGATAGTGACCAGGCCAAATATCTCACGAAATAAGTATCAAACGAAAAAACTACAAAAAACGAAACTCGTCTACCTTGAAGGCGGAGAGCAGATGGCGCTATGGTTGGCCCAGTAGATGGCGCTGCCATATATCAAACTGATATAAACTGCATTTGTTTAAATAGGAACCCCCATTTTTATTACATATTCGTGTAGTTGTTGTTGTGGTCTTCAGTCCTGAGACTGGTTTGATGCAGCTCTCCATGCTACTCTATCCTGTGCAATCTTCTTCATCTCCCAGTACCTACTGCAGCCTACATCCTTCTGAATCTGCTTAGTGTATTCATCTCTTGGTCTCCCTCTACGATTTTTACCCTCCACAGTGCCCTCCAATGCTAAATTTGTGATCCCTTGATGCCTCAAAACATGTCCTACCAACCGAACCCTTCTTCTAGTCAAGTTGTGCCACAAACTTCTCTTCTCCCCAATCCTATTCAATACCTCCTCATTAGTTACGTGATCTACCCACCTTATCTTCAGCATTCTTCTGTAGCACCACATTTCGAAAGCTTCTGTTCTCTTCTTGTCCAAACTAGTTATCGTCCATGTTTCACTTCCATACATGGCTTCACTCCATACAAATACTTTCAGAAACGACTTCCTGACACTTAAATCAATACCCCATGTTAACAAATTTCTCTTCTTCAGAAACGATTTCCTTGCCATTGCCAGTCTACATTTTATATCCTCTCTACTTCGACCATCTTCAGTTATTTTACTCCCTAAATAGCAAAACTCCTTTACTACTTTAAGTGTCTCATTTCCTAATCTAATTCCCTCAGCATCACCCGATTTAATTTGACTACATTCCATTATCCTCGTTTTGCTTTTGTTGATGTTCATCTTATATCCTCCTTTCCAGACACTGTCCATTCCGTTCAACTGCTCTTCCAAGTCCTTTGCTGTCTCTGACAGAATTACAATGTCATCGGCAAACCTCAAAGTTTTTACTTCTTCTCCATGAATTTTAATACCTACTCCGAATTTTTGTTTTGTTTCCTTTACTGCTTGCTCAATATACAGATTGAATAACATCGGGAAGAGGCTACAACACTGTCTCACGCCTTTCCCAACCACTGCTTCCCTTTCATGCCCCTCGACTCTTATAACTGCCATCTGGTTTCTGTACAAATTGTAAATAGCCTTTCGCTCCCTGTATTTTACCCCTGCCACCTTCAGAATTTGAAAGAGAGTATTCCAGTTAACATTGTCAAAAGCTTTCTCTAAGTCTACAAATGCTAGAAACGTAGGTTTGCCTTTTCTTAATCTTTCTTCTAAGATAAGTCGTAAGGTTAGTATTGCCTCACGTGTTCCAACATTTCTACGGAATCCAAACTGATCTTCCCCGAGGTCCGCTTCTACTAGTTTTTCCATTCTTCTGTAAAGAATTCGCGTTAGTATTTTGTAGCTGTGACTTATTAAACTGATAGTTCGGTAATTTTCACATCTGTCAACACCTGCTTTCTTTGGGATTCGAATTATTATATTCTTCTTGAAGTCTGAGTGTATTTCGCCTGTCTCATACATCTTGCTCACCAGATGGTAGAGTTTTGTCATGACTGGCTCTCCCAGGGCCATCAGTAGTTCTAATGGAATGTTGTCTACTCCCGGGCCTTGTTTCGACTCAGGTCTTTCAGTGCTCTGTCAAACTCTTCACGAAGTATCTTATCTCCCATTTCGTCTTCGTCTACATCCTCTTCCATTTCCATAATATTGTCCACGAGTACATCGCCCTTGTATAAACCTTCTATATACTCCTTCCACCTTTCTGCCTTCCTTTCTTTGCTTAGAACTGGGTTGCCATCTGAGCTCTTGATATTCATACAAGTGGTTCTCTTCTCTCCAAATGTCTCTTTAATTTTCCTGTAGGCAGTATCTATCTTACCCCTACTGAGACAAGCCTCTATATCCTTACATTTGTCCTCTAGCCATCCCTGCTTAGCCATTTTGCACTTCCTGTCGATCTCATTTTTGAGACGTTTGTATTCCTTTTTGCCTGCTTCATTCACTGCATTTTTATATTTTCTCCTTTCATCAATTAAATTCAATATTTCTTCTGTTACCCAAGGATTTCTATTAGCCCTCGCCTTTTTACCTACTTGATCATCTGCTGCCTTCACTACTTCATCCCTCAGAGCTACCCATTCTTCTTCTACTGTATTTCTTTCCCCCATTCCTGTCAATTGTTCCCTTATGCTCTCCCTGAAACTCTCTACAACCTCTGGTTCTTTCAGTTTATCCAGGTCCCATCTCCTTAAATTCCCACCTTTTTGCAGTTTCTTCAGTTTCAATCTGCAGTTCATAACCAATAGATTGTGGTCAGAATCCACATCTGCCCCTGGAAATGTCTTACAATTTAAAACCTGGTTCCTAAATCTCTGTCTTACCATTATATAATCTATCTGATACCTTTTAGTATGTCCAGGATTCTTCCAGGTATACAACCTTCTTTTATGATTCTTGAACCAAGTGTTAGCTATGATTAAGTTATGCTCTGTGCAAAATTCTACAAGGCGGCTTCCTCTTCCAATTCTTCCCCCCAATCCATATTCACCTACTATGTTTCCTTCTCTCCCTTTTCCTACTGACGAATTGCAGTCACCCATGACTATTAAACTTTCGTCTCCCTTCACTACCTGAATAATTTCTTTTATCTCGTCATACATTTCTTCAATTTCTTCATCATCTGCAGAGCTAGTTGGCATATAAACTTGTACTACTGTAGTAGGCATGGGCTTTGTGTCTATCTTGGCCACAATAATGCGTTCACTATGCTGCTTGCAGTAGCTAACCCGTACTCCTATTTTTTTATTCATTATGAAACCTACTCCTGCATTACCCCTATTTGATTTTGTATTTATAACCCTGTATTCACCTGACCAAAAGTCTTGTTCCTCCTGCCACCGAACTTCACTAATTCCCACTATATCTAACTTTAACCTATCCATTTCCCTTTTTAAATTTTCTAACCTACCTGCCCGATTAAGGGATCTGACATTCCACGCTCCGATCCGTAGAATGCCAGTTTTCTTTCTCCTGATAATGACGTCCTCTTGAGTAGTCCCCGCCCGGAGATCCGAATGGGGGACTATTTTAACTCCGGAATATTTTACCCAAGAGGACACCATTATCATTTAATCACACAGTAAAGCTGCATGCCCTCGGGAAAAATTACAGCTGTAGTTTCCTCTTGCTTTCAGCCGTTCGCAGTACCAGCACAGCAAGGCCGTTTTGGTTAATGTTACAAGGCCAGATCAGTCAATCATCCAGACTGTTGCCCCTGCAACTACTGAAAAGGCTGCTGCCCCTCTTCAGGAACCACATGTTTGTCTGGCCTGTCAACAGATACCCCTCCGTTGTGGTTGCACCTATGGTACGGCCATCTGTATCGCTGAGGCACGCAAGCCTCCCCACCGACGACAAGGTCCATGGTTCATGGGGGGATTCGTGTAGTACGTAAATAAATATGAACGTTTCAGTTGGACCACTTTTTTCGCTATGTGATAAATGGCGCTGTAATAGTCACAAACGTATAAGTACGTGGTATCACGTAGCATTCCGCCATTGCGGACGGTATTTGCTTCGTGATGTTAAAATTGACCGTTTACCAATTGCGGAAAAGGTCGATATCGTGTTGATGTTTGGCTATTGTGATCAAAATGCCCAACGGGCGTGTGCTGTGTATGCTGCTCGGTATCCTGGACGATATCATCCAAGTGTCCGGACCGTTTGCCGGATAGTTACGTTATTTGAGGAAACAGGAAGTGTTCAGCCACATGTGAAACGTCAACCATGACCTGCAGAAATGATGATGCCCAAGTAGGTGTTTTAGCTGCTGTCGCGGCTAATCCGCATATCAGTAGCGGACAAACTACGCGAAAATCGGGAGTCTCAAAAACGTCGGTGTTGAGAATGCTACATCAACATCGATTGCACCCGTACCATATTTCTATGCACCAGGAATTGCATGGCGACGAATTTGAACGTCGTGTACAGTTCTGCCACTGGGCACAAGGGAAATTACGGGCCGATGACCGATTTTTGACGAAGCGACATTCACCAACAGCAGTAATGTAATTCGGAATAATATGAACTATTGGGTAACGGAAAATCCACTATGGATGCGACCTTGGCGGGTTAATGTATGGTGCGGCATTATGGGAGGAAGGATAATTGGCCCCCATTTTATCGATGGCAATCTAAATGGTGCAATGTATGCTGATTTCCTACGTAATGTTCTACTGATGTTTCCCAAGATGTTTCACTGCATAACAGAATGGCGATGTACTTACAACATGATGGATGTCCGGCACATAGCTCGTGTGCGGTTGATGCGATACTGAATAGCATATTTCATGACAGGTGGCTTGGTCGTCGAAGCACCATACCATGGCCCGCACATTCACCGGATATGACGTCCCCAGATTTCTTTCTGTGGGGAAAGTTGAAGGATATTTGCTATCGTGATCCACTGACAGTGCCTGACAACATGCGTCAGCACATTGTCAATGCATGTGCGAACATTACGGAAGGCGAACTACTTGCTGTTGAGAGGAATGTCATTACATGTATTGCCAAATGCATTGAGGTTGACGGACATAATTTTGAGCATTTATTGCATTAATGTGGTATTCTCAGAAATACATTCACAAAGGTACATGTATCACATTGGAACAACCGAAATAAAATGTTCAAAATTACCTACGTTCTGTATTTTAATTTAAGAAACCTACCTGTTACCAACTGTTCGTCTAAAATTTTGAGCCATATGTTTCTGACTATTACAGCGCCATCTATCACAAAGCGGAAAAAATGGTCCAACTAAAACATTCCTATTTCTTTACGTACTACGCGAATATGTGATAAAAAATTGGGTTCCTATTTAAAAAAAGAAGTTGATGTCCGTTTGACCTATGGCAGCGCCATCTACTGGGCCAACCATAGCGCCATCTGGCTCCCCCCTTCAAGCTAGACAAGTCTCGTTCTTTGTAGTTTTTTCGTTTAACTCTTATTTCGCGAGATATTTGGCCCAGTCACAATCAATGGACCACCCTGAATATCTAAGGTAATCAAAACGTAATTGCTGATACCTTATGGAGGCTTCCACAAGGTCTAGACGAGTTCTTCGAATTCGTGGAGAACAATTCAGAAATCATGATTCTGTTGATTAAAGACAAAACACAACAACCATACTACGCTAGAATGTGTAAAATCATGGAGCAACTACAGCAGGAGGATCCCAGATGGCAAAAGATAAGGCTAAAATTGCTGCACAATAATAACGACAGGTTGAAAAATTTTCTATGATTTATCAAGGTGTTTCATTGGCACCACCCAAAGCAGAGCCAGTGGTGTGTTTGTTTACCATAGGATCACTTTTACGACTTTATATTATGCACTTACAATGTTTGGGGACACTATGGCATCTCCAAATGCCATAGTAAGATAAACACTTATTGTTACTATCCAAATTTAAGAAGAAAAATTCTGCAGGTAGTACGAAAATGTGTTGTGCTTCAGAAAGCTAAGGAGACAAATAAGTCAAAACTAATTGAAATACACCCAATATTGCATAAAAGACCCTTGGAGATAATTTCCTTTGACATGGCTGGACTGTATCCACAAGGGAAAGGAGATGTGTGAAATGTTGTTGCGCTATACAACATTTTCTCCAAGTATGTCAAATTGTATGCTGTGGATTACAACAGATTACACAGGCCAACGATGTTTTTTTAGGATGGGAAATCCAAATATGATACTTAAAAAACTGTATAACCCACCATTTCTTCACATTTTACAGTTAAATTTATTAAATAAAGCGATTTTAAAGAATTTAACAGCTTTTACATAGTTAAAATAACTTAAAAAGGAGATGTAACTAATGTAGATGACGGTAGCACTGCTGAAAAACATTTGCTGGCAAAAAAGGTCGATTCCATTTTTGTGTTAGCAGATGGAGTTTGATTTACTATCAACCTTACCTTACTTTCCCGTTTCCTGTACATGTGCTCAGTACAATGTGGTTGTAAAAACTCTACTGACAGTTTTTGTTATATTTGTGGTGAATTTGTGATTACAAAACACCAAACAAACATTACAGACTTTGTGTAAAAGGTTTATAGTCATACTTTGATCTAAATTTGGTGATCAAGATAAATCTTGGGTGCCGCATAAGGTATCTGAGAAAATGGTTCCAAAAGGAGAAAAAACCTTTAGATTTTCTGTTCCTATGATATGGAGGGAGTCAAGAAATCATTCTGATGATTGCTACTTTTGCAGTGTTGATATTACTGGTCATAATTCGAAAAACAACAAGGTAATACGCTACAATAACCTTCCATCTGCCATCTGACCAGCAGGGCATGGTGTAGATGATTTAAATTCTATTCCAACACAAGTATTTTCTGATGTTCAACATGATTTAGATGAACCAGATGATGATGAATTCCATTGTAAAACAGAAAGTCTAGAGCCCAAATTGTTTTCTCAGACCGAGCTTAACGATTTGGTTAAGGATCTGGTCTTAACGAAAAAAAGCTGAATTGCTTGGCTCTACATTAAAAGAAAAGAACTTATTGGCAGTTGGAACGAGCATATACATGTATAGAAAGAGAGAGCTTCAATTTTCCATTTTTTTCAACAAGAAGGTGATTTAGTGTACTGCTCAGACATTCCCAGACTGATGAATGAGTTTGGTATTGAATACAAAAAGGAAGACTGGAGGCTGTTTATTCATTCATCGAAAACTAGTTTAAAGGCTGTTATATTACACAATGGTAACATGTATACTACATCTGTACCTGTTGGATATTCTGTACATATAAAATAAAGCTATGAAAACCTAGAAATAGTGCTAAATAAAATAGGTTATTCTGCTCATTGTTGGATGATATATGGCGAACTAAAAGTATCATGTATGCTCCTTGGTCAGCAAGGTGGCTTTATCAAATTTCCAAGTTTTTTGTGTGAATAATGGGACTGTAGGGTTAGGGATCAACACTGGTGCAGAGAAAACTGGCCTGTTAGGGAGTCTTTAAAACCAGGTGAGAAGAACATTCTATGCAGAAACCTTGTAGGTGCAAAACACATACTCCTACCACATCTACATATAAAGTTAGTCCTAATCAAACAGTTTGTAAAAGCTTTGCCTAAAGATGAACCATGTTTTAAGTATCTCTGCCTAAAGTTTCAACACCTTTCAGAAGCTAAACTAAAATAAGGGGCCATTGTCGGACCTGACGTTAGAAAATTGATGTTTGATGTTAACTTTGAATCCACAATGACCTTAAATTAGAAAGAAGCATGGTTATCATTCAAGCAAGTCGTTACAAAGTTCTTAGGACATGAAAAAGACCCAGAATATGTTTCTATTATAGCTACAATGCTAAAGAAGTTTAAAACTTTAGGATGTTTAATGAGCCTGAAACTTCACTTTTTGAACAGTCACCTTCATTACTTCCCAGACAATTGGGGAGATGTTAGTGAGGAGTAAGGAGTGCGTTTTCACCAGGACATTAAAGTGATGAAAAAACGCTACCAAGGCCGCTGGAACACCAACATGATGGGGAACTACTGTTGGTCACTTCACCAAGAAGTTCATTAAGCGACTTATCATAGAAAAAGCTACACAAGAAGCTTCAAAGGGAAAAGACAAAGAAAATACAAACCAATTCCAGCTGACAAGTGAAACCTCTGTTAATACATATCATTGTTTTAATTAGCTTACTGTAAATACAAACCATGCTTATGTTGTAACATAGTTTTTCATTAATTTCCCCATTTATGGCATAGCATAGGATTTTTATACTATATAATAAAAAGGATATTGTTCGAAAACTATGGGTGATACAAAAAAACTAAGGCTAGATTTGGATTAAGCTCATAAAAATCTATAAAGATCAGCTATCGAAGTAAAAAAGGTTTTAAAAAATATTTCGTTGGCATATGCCAGTGGCGGGCAGGAATCCTGCACATGTGCAGTGCACGTGCACGCGTGCGGTTAACAGGTGTTCCGCGTGCACACAGGGGCAAGCTGGCCACCCACTTATCTCCCATCCCCACCATACCTTCTGTCCGCTCCTTCCTCTGTAATGCGTTTTGTTTCCTAGCTTGCTTTATTGAGTGAATCAATAAGGTTAGTAGGAGTGCTTGAAAGAAATCATGGTTTGAAAGAGTACCTATTACCTATGATACGTTTTATTTATCACAGGTGGAGTTTACAATACGTTTAATATCTGGAACAAAATTTCTACATACAAACACAAACAGTTACGTAAATTTTCATCACTGATGTTTGCTCTTAACCGAGACTTATTAATTCAGCAAATGGTTTTCCAGCTCTCGCTATATTAAGCGCAGTCTTACAACTTGCACATACCGCTGGGCTATTATTGTTGCCGTCATGAAAACTTGAAAACAGTGCTCCATAAAATGTTAGATCAGTTAGATGAGAGACATGACGAGAGAAAGTCGCAGATCTCTCGTGACAACAGCAACTACGACAAATTAAAATGGCTCTGAGCACTATGGGACTTAACATCTGTGGTCATCAGTCCCCTAGAACTTAGAACTACTTAAACCTAACTAACCTAAAGACATCACACACATCCATGCCCGAGGCAGGATTCGAACCTGCGACCATAGCGGTCGCGCGGTTCCAGACTGTAGTGCCTAGAACCGCTCGGCCACTCCGGCCGGCCAACTACGATAGATTCATCTGGTATCGTCAGATCGGTCTTCTGAAGCTCAGTCAATTCCCCATCCGCTCAGAATCCGACAATAAATTGTACTCGTCCTTGTGAAATTTATTATAATGACCTTCAATACTAAACTTCCGTTGACCAGCGAGAATACTGCCACATATTAAACATCTCGAATTTTCACGTTTTTGCACAAAGAAAAAATGATTCTCCCAGTACTTTTTAAAAGATAGCAAATCTCCACTTCTCAGTTTCTTGAAGTACAACGTTCACTACATAGTGCTCGCTTCGCATCAACGTCCGCAGCTTAGCCTGGCACTACACTGCCGCAACCTGCCGGCTGTCGCCACAGCCCCGGTCGACGCCTGCACGCGAGTAGCACACGTGCAGCGCTGTGCGCTCATGAGCCGCGTGCAACGTTTGCCCGCCCCTGGCATATGCTATATACCCAGGACAGGCAGGCCGGAAATATTGTTGGCAGACAACCCATCATACTTTACAGGCAACCGTTGGAAAGAGTTCATGAACACTCACGACAATAAAAATATACTTGTACCCAGGTTTCACCTAGAAGCAAGACCCATAATGATCATATTTAAGGAATTTATCCGGCCTTACGCCTCCACAAACGCACAAGGCGGATCTAATACCTTACAATATTCCAGAAAGTTATCAATAATCCCCTGCATAGCGCAAACTGGCTTTACACATACGGAGTTGCTGTTAGACATAAGAGAAGTAGACATTTGGGAAAAACCTCTACACAAGATCCATAAGAAAGAAATATTACATGGAAGCATTGGTATGTGTCCTCGTTTTTGTAATTGGTCAAATAGATCCTGTGAAACTATATTCGTGATAGATCCAGTGCCCAGTACTATGGGTACCCTAAAATCAAGTATTTGTGCACTGATAGCTGCTTGTACTGTGTCTTCATTTTCATCCACACAGTCGGTAATATCCTCCTGACACAGATCGTATTTGATATCACCACAGTTGTATCTAAGAAAACAGCTTTTAACTAGTTCCATGCCCCCACCCTTATTACTGGTATCGAATGGGGGCCTATCGAGACGGTTCCAGTTTTCCAAATTACCCTGGACACTGACCAACTCGTTAGGGTAACCTCAACTATGTGTACATCATGCGTCTGCTCTCGCCAGTTAATATCTTGCTCAGCTCTCGATTCGAAATTTCGTTGTCCTTGGGCGCTGTTTGAAGCGTAATTTTGAATATACTAGTTACAACCAGGCGAATTATTTTGTCGCCCGGTTGCGTTCTGTGCTTTGCGCTTGCAAGTAGCCGTTCGGGTCACTGCACCGGTCGGCGGCGCTTGTGCGCTTGCTGACTGTAACCTCTCTGGCCATTAAATCCTGTCCGATTGAAATTCTGTCCTTGGTAAATTTTATATCCTCGCTTGAATTTTTACCCCTTTCAGTTATCAGTTTGGCTATACTATTGGGGTTGTTGCGAGGTGGATATGGCTGCCAACAGTGTTGGTTATTGTTGTTATTCCCGCCATGTTGTGCGTTAGTTCGCGTGGCGTCTACTTGCACTGTCACTTTGTGATTGCACAGGTCTCTCTTCGTAAATAAGATCAATGAAATCGAAAACTGAGAGGAGCTTCCCTATATCGTGTTCAGGAGTAGTGACTAGTTTCTCACATATGTTAGGCCTTAGTTGGCTTTTCAAGATTTTTAAGACATCTACATCTGATATCGCGTTTGTCCAGTAACAGGTTTTGTTTAGATACTTCTCGAAGTATCTTCTGAGCCCCCGCGTTTACAGCTCAATGGCGCCAGGTTAAACACTGCGCGCCTCAGCGTTTCTTGTGCTGCGATGGACCAGAACTTGTCTAGGAATGCCCTTTCAAAGTGTTTGTGGGTGTGACATTTTTCCTCCATGTCAGTGGCCCACAACAAGAGTTCACCCTGTGTATGACCTAACACAAAGCATATCCTTTGCGTTTATGTCCAATTTCTTGGGAAAACGTTCTGGAATTTACTTATAAACACGACTGGGTTTGTTTTTCTTGCCTTCGGAAGAAAAAATCGGGAACTGCCTGTGTCGTAATAAGCCTCAACCCGCGAACAAAGCAGAGAGGCATGTACCACTGTGTGTTGCTGGTGTGGCATTGTTTTGATGTATATCTCTGCGTGACAGGGACAGAAGTCGGCAGCGCCTGCTGCATGTTATAGTTGCCATCTATTTCATGTGACAAGTTTGGATTCAAGTGCGGAAAGATGTTCGGATTATTTATTTATCTTGCAAAAGTACAGAAATATAAAAAATATATGTAAGTGTTGACATAATTTTACACAAAAGAAGACAAAAAATTGGACACTTGAAGTGCATTTGGTGTAGCTCTCATGAGGTCTTGCATGGTGCAGGTGGTTGGTGATGAGGAACATTGAAGGAAATGGCTGTTAGTCTGCTCAACGCCACACTGGCAAAGAACTGAGTCCACAGAGCAACCCGAGGTCCGCAGATTGGTCTTCCATTTCGTTGTGTTTGATAGTAATCTATTGAGAGACCTCCATATTGACCACTTCTCCGAATGTGCAGGGGGCCTTTGGAGCCATCCATTCTACCAAATACCGACATTTCTCCCGCAATCGCGAGATCCTTGCCACATGTGGATTCTTGATTAGAGCCTCAGTAGTAGTCAAAAAGCTCTTTCTTGATTTCAGCCAAGGATGTGCGGGCTGACGACAACATAGCGGATGGGCTTCCTTCGTTATGGCCTTACTTTCCTCATATCTCGCAGCTACCTCACGTCTGATTTCAGGAGGAGCTATGCCAGCGAGGCAGTGGAATTTATCCACAGGAATAAGTCTTAAGCAACCTGTGATAATGCGACAAGACTCATTTAGAGCCACATCTACGTTCCTGGCATGACTGTACTTGTACCATACCGAACATGCATATTCAACAGTGGAATAACATAGTGCATGGATTAGCACCCCATGATGCACCTGTCAATTTTCGCACTATGTTATTCCTGGCTGCCACTTTCTGTTTGGTGTTTAGGCAATGCTTTTTATATGTTAGCGCGCGATCCAGAGTTACTCCAAGATATTTGGGAGTAGGATTATATTAGAGTACGATGCCTCCCCAGAATATATTTAAGGATCTATTTGCCTGTTTATTCTTCAGGTGGAAAGCGCAGGTCTGTGTCTTGGCAGGATTAGGTTTCAAATAATTCCCATGATAGTAAACAGTGAATTCTTCAAAAGATTTTGATAGTGTATCTTCTACAGTCTCAAAACAGTGAGCCTGAGTAGTATACCGCAGTCATCACCATAAATAAAGCTTAGAGTTCCTTCAGGGATAGGTTGATCGTGGGTATAAATGTTGAATAATAGCGGCTCAAGCACACTGCCTTGTGGTAGCCCATTTTTCTGAGTTCTCCATCTACTTTTCTTACCCTGAAATTCCACAAAGAGTCTGTGGTTCTGGAGAAGGTTTCTAATACTGCACATGAGTGTGAAGTCTTTAGTTATATCATAAACTTTATTCAGAAGGAGCCGACAGTTGAACGTATCGTAGGCCGAGATTATCTATCCTGACTGTTGAGACCTGATAGCTTGCAGTTGAATATTCCCTTTCCTTTTCAATGTTACTAACAATGTTAGTCCGCGATTTTTTCTCTACTGCTTTCGACCTCTGATCTGTTTTAGCTCTGAGTTCTGCCATTTGTTCCTTCATTTCTTCCTCGATCACATCTTGTGTTCCTGAACTACCTTCTGGGCCAAGGTACTGCATTAGTCCAGGATACCAGCCTCTGATCTGTCCTTTATTTCCTTAATGTCTTTATCTATCCTTTCTTGTTTATATCCCACGAAATGAGTATTTAGACTTATGCTACTTACTTTAGTTGCCATGACAGGTCTTGCACCAGTTCAAGTGGACCTTTGTACGCTGTTTGCAACCCATCAATGGTACCTACAAGTGTATTTATATTCTTGCACAATTTGTGATTGCTCCTGCTGCATTTTTGTCCGAGCCTCAGATACTTCCTTCGCTTTTTCTGTGAACTCTTCTTGTGTTTTGCCTACTTATGACACTTTCTGGCTTAAGTTATTTTTATTTTATGACAGATCTCTGAGCAAATGTGTTTTTAGATCTTTCCCCATACTTACAAGGTCACCCGATAATTCATTTGAAAGAACCACATGCAAATCTCTGGCCAAGTGATGTAATTGTTTTGAAAGCATTAAGAGTTTGCTTTTTTCAAGTAATTCCTTTTGTGTATCTGTCTGTTGTTTTGTAAAACCATTAAATTTTTCATCGATGCTTTGCTTAAGTGTTTCATTTTGCTCATTGAGTTTACTAAATTTTTCGTTTTGTTGTTTTGAATAATCTCTGAAGCTTTGTTTAAATAACTGTTGTAACATTTGCACCGTGATTCAGTTTCTGGTGAGCGCAATGCACCCTGTCCAATCACGTTTTCATTACGTGTAAGTCTGGCAAGCAAAGAATGATTTAATAAGTCAGTGTGCTGCTGCTCATTGTATTTTCACCAGGGGAAAGAATACTCCCTGGAGGGAATTGTGATCCTGTCTCATCTACCTCCATTACTGTATCATTTTTAATGATAATGTTACTGTCATCTGTGTCCATGTTAATTAAAAATGTAATTTGTAGTCGTCACTGTGATCGACATTTTCAGTTTCGATTTCATTTGTTGAAACGGTCATTTTGGTGGGATCTTGTTCTTGGCTATCAGGCAATTGACTAGCAACAATGTGCCTGTTGTGTGTACTCATTTTTAGATACTTTTACAAAACGACAATATAAATGAACACTTTTGAAAATCAAAACTGTTCGGTTTGTAATAGTGAGGATACCACTATGAAAGCTATTCAGTGCTGTCTTGCTAACATGTATCAAAATACATTGTCGACGTAACTCAATTGCATGCTCACAATTCTCTCCCTAAAATTATTTTTTGTCCAAATGTCTACGTATTTTACGAGAATGATTCAATTTGGGAATTGGATTAGGGAAGGTGCTACGATCACTATTGGCAGAGACATTACTAAGCATGGTCATGCATGCAAACGATCGTGAATTTTCGTATCTTTTCATTGGCTTTCTCGCCCCTTTTCGAATCAATTCTCCAACTGATTATTGAACCATGATTTTATTTTCAAAGAATATTCTTAAGAATTTATTTTATTTACTAGCAATTCATCGAGAACATTAACACATTTAATCACAATATGTAAGTGTGGAAGTAGTTGTCAGGGAGTAAGTGATGAAATCATAATCAAATTGCTTTTAACAAATGGGAATTTTATTCACTTTAGTAGTAACTGAAAGCCTTTTTTTTAAAAAAAAAAAGAAACATTTAAAATTATAATCAGAAAGAACTCTCTAAATATCAAGTTACAATTTATTCAGAGGCAGAAAGAAACAAATTTTTTACTGTATGAGCTTTCGGGCTGAGAACCTTGCCACTCCCTCCTGACACGACTGTAGTTATGACCGCTCACAACAACCTCTGAAAGACTACACTGGTGCAAATCTGCAACACACCAGATTACTTTAAACTAAAAGTTTGAACTACTCACACAAGCACACAAACTATGCACCCCGTAGGAGGGATGGAAATGGTACAAACACTAAAACTAAAATATTAACCTTGCCACCGAAGGTGCAACTTGATTTTAACTTCTAAGAAAAGTCTTACGGTGAAAGGGTGGCAACTTTATATACTAAAATGATCATTTAAATAAAACCCCACGAAATGCAATCTTATATAAAATTCTACAGGGTTGGCCAAGCAAGCTAAGGTGCTCTACAGTACACAGATACCACCTCTCAAGTCATAGGCAAGGTCGGAACATATTTCAGGTATTAGGCCGTTACCCTCCAAGCAATAAATTCGTTAACACATCAAATACGACAAACATGACAGAGGCAGCTCCAAATGACAGACAGACACTAACTGCCTAACAAATGCGGACGAGAGACAGACGAGCAAACTGGGGACGAGAGACTGACCAACAAAACAAGTAGAATTCAACGAGAGTAAATCACACAACATATCAACAGTCACTTAACTTCTAATAAACTGTCCGCAGCTCGTGGTCGTGCGGTAGCGTTCTCGCTCCCCACACCCGGGTTCCCGGGTTCGATTCCCGACGGTGTCGGATTTTCTCTGCCTCGTGATGACTGGGTGTTGTGTGATGTCCTTAGGTTAGTTAGGTTTAAGTAGTTCTAAGTTCTAGGGGACTGATGACCATAGATGTTAAGTCCCATAGTGCTCAGAGCCATTTATAATAAACTGGGATTTCTCGAGAGGACCTGGCACAGCACCCCCAAATCGCTCTCACGAACCGTCCGCTGCCAGCCGCTTCAACGGGCACAGGAATGCGCGCCGATCTCCCGTCTTTCCTGGTCCGCACCAACCGACCGACTGCCCGCTGCTCCGTCTGCGACAGCTGCTCTGTCGCGACTGCACTGCTGGTGCGTCTCCCACTCACTTCCAGACACACGACGGCGGAAATACTGGATCGGAACCAACCATGCAGAGGAAACACGCCGACTGGCAAAACGTCATCCCTGCACAAGGAAAGGACCGAGCCAAGCTACACAAGATGGTAACTGAAGGGGCCCAGAAGCGCTCGGAGAACCAGTTACACCACGGCGTCGCAGCTCGTACCAGCCAGACTGATGTCGTGGGTTGACTCATGTTGTTCTCTTGTCGATCGCGAAGCCACTACTAGTCGCTTTACGGCGCGCCCACTGGACTCACGTGGCGACCTCACATGCGCCGACACTCAAGACGGACAAGTCATCTTGAGTCTTAGTGCGCGACCAACCAACCGATCGATCCAGCCGCCAATGACCATTGCCTGAGCAAACTGGAGCAGACTGGCGGCCTAACGCGCAGACTCAGATGCAGGAACTAAACCCTGACTGGGCGACCACTCGCTGAGTTCTCTTACTGGCAGAGTGGAAAGACTCTCATTTTGCCGGCTTTAAAGGTTGATCCGAATGAAAGACATACTAGCACTCCGGACGACAGACAGACACAAAGTGCCTCACAAATGCGGACGAGAGACAGACCCAGACTGACCGCAGACTGACTCCAGACTGCCTGCGACTGACCAACTGGCGAGCTCATAGCGTCCCTTAAATGCACATGAACAGGCAACCTTTCCCTTTTCCCACCAGAGGGAGACACCAAAGCTGCGATTGCCAGAGCGGCGCCACTGCCAGAAACGGCGGGCGAATGCTTCACACTATGCGCTGCGGTGCGCTCTTCAAAACAGCAATTTTTACCACGGCTCAATTATGATTAATTGTTTGCACATTGTGTGACTTCCTCCCTCGTTTTGATAACATAGTATCCCATTCATGAAAAAGGGAAAGACAATAATTAGTCTAATAGAACATTTATAAAATTATATAATTATTTTAAATTATTGCAAATGAGCTAACTCTCTCCCGGTGGCGACGTCCTTCTGTAGGTTGCCACATATATTGATTGTGAGAGAGAGATATGTATGCAATAATTATAGGTAAACAGCATGAAAGATTGTCTACCCAGCAACATGCAGCCATAGATGCGTTATAAAACATTAGACAGATGTTAATCTCATAGTTTTGGTTAGTGGCTTGGTAATTTACCTTTTCTCCCCAACGATGCACAACAATGCCACCCTGGTTCCGGCGGCTATTCTCTCGTCGTAATTAACTTTGTCACCGAATGTGTCCACTTAAAAATTCAAGTTCCCATCGCATGGGGAGAAGGAAACTAGGAGTAACTCGGTAGAAGAATGAAAACCTGTGACTTATGAATATTAGAAGTTTTAATTACCAAACTACTGAGACTCAAGTACATGCTTCTCTCTCACACCAACTCAGAAGACAGACAGACACCGAAATCGGTCAAAAAAGACAAATGAGATACATAAAATAATTGCTATTTTTGTTCTTCAATTTTCTGTCAGTGTAGATATAACAATACATCCTTAAAGGGTACAGTACTGCCTAACATAGAAAAGATGTACAACAACATACTTTGTTGTTCTTATCAGAACAGCGTTTTTTGTTGAATAACACTTTTTATTTAATACACCGAAGCTGGATACAAATGTAGGAAAGAAGAGCAATTTGTGTGTTTAATAATTCACATGTGCACTTCCTTAAAATAGATCCCTGAATCCAGTTTGGTAATGTTTGTGAATTGAATGAATGGCTGTTCGTCTGCTGACCACAGATAGTGAAGATAGATTCTATAATCATCTTTGAGACGGTTCTCTGGTCACTTTTGGCTGAACCAAAGAGAGGAAGTATACCAGAGCACGAGAGGGCCTGGAATATGGCTGACCAATACGGTTGCAAGGTCCTCTCCCACTTCTGCTGAAGTGCGGGATGACCGGATGGACAGCCATGTTCCAACACTCTGTCGCTGGTTCATGAGGTGTGAAGATGTGTTCTATGTGTTCTCCAGAAAAACAAATTTAAATGAAAATGGTATGCATGTGGAATATTTAAGAGTAGATGAACTAATAATTTCTCTTTTCAGAAACTTGTATTGGGAGGCTCATGTAAATTGTTCGGAAAAAGATAGGCAGGTAAAAATTCATGGGGAACATAGGATTCTTCAGAAGTGACAAAGAAACCACGTGTTGTAATTATAAGACGAAATACTAGCATGTAGTAGTATTAAGATGAAATACTTGTGAGTGTAAATCTAAGTTGAAAATAATTAAGATTTCCGTGTGCAGAACATGAATTAGAGACAAGCACTTTCATGTGGTGAGTACAGTGTGAGCCTTAACCTGGCTATGAGACAATAAAAAGAATTAGAAGTAACTGACCTAGCATTCAGTTGAGGATCCGTGTGTGACATAAATCAGATACCAAAACTTCCATTGTGAGATACATTCGTGTGGCGCCAGCTTGATATCCAGATACTCTGAGAGTGAATTAAAGTGAGCCAGCCATCTACTCGGCAACTCCATGTGGGCTGCATTGCACAGGGAGATATGCATAAATCCTCCAGAGTTTGTGGTAGGAAAATTATTACTTCGGTCAGTGACGTGCGAATCTGGGATGACTGTTGTTTGATGTGGGAAAACAGAACGAGTAGAAAACCAAACTTTTCTTGAGATGTGTTTTATACTGACAGTGTGATTTATTATGTGTATTTGATCTGTGTGATCTGCATGAGACAGTAGCGAATTTAGTGGGCCAGGCATGATTTTTCCTAATACAGCACGAAAGTGAGTAAATTCGTTATGTTGCTAATGAATGGGATTACGAGAGTGTGGGAGAGGAAGAAGTAGCGAAAGATTCCTTACCAAACCAGAAAGTGCACTGTAGCAATAGACAGAAACATTACAAGACCATAGAATTTTAAAAATGCTTGTGTTATGTAAGGTCCATTGCGTGGAGAATCCCTTGTTTAACTGTAAGTGTAATGCAAGACATTTGGCAACATTAGCTTAAAAGAATTTATTGTAATAAAAGAGGAGATATATGAAACAAATAGTGGTCTTGATTGAGTTGTGAGTAGCCATTTTGTTGAGGTATTTTACCATAACCTCCATTTTCTTGCTGGTATGTCCAAGCTTTGGATTAAAAAAAAATATATACCACAGGAAGGAAATGTGGCCTTGCAGGATGGAGTGACTCCATCAGAAATGTGCACTAGCTATTAGTCAGGTGCGTTATCCATTCCGTTGCATTAAGAAGCAAGGACGAGAATAAATTATAGCTTTACTGATAGGCACTAGGGCTTATATTTCAATCATAGTTGCAATGTGTATGATTATCATGAAAATATTTCTAATGTGGGAATAATAATTGCACTCGCTTGGCAAGCCACTCATATAGCAGGCCTCACTACTAGATGCCACAGAATGGGGTAGAAACCTCCCAGTCCCTACGATGTCTTTGCGTACTTAGACAGTGTATTTATTTATATGGTTCAAATGGTTCCAATGGCTCTGAGCACTATGGGACTCAACACCGGAGGTCATCAGTCCCCTTAGAACTTAGAACTACTTAAACCTAACTAGCCTAAGGACATCACACACATCCATGCCCGAGGCAGGATTCGACCCTGCGACCGTAGCGGACGCGCAGTTCCGGACTGAAGCGCCTAGAACCGCTCTGTCACAACGTATTTATTTATATGCGTAGGCCATTTAACAGACCCAGTCAAATACGGCGCCTGGAAAACAGCTGCTCGAAATCATGATTTAATCAGCACATTCGATATTCCTCTTCAATTAGATAAAGTGTAAACAGCTTCAGTCTAATATTTCTCCTTATCCTTTTCTGTACAAAAAACTTTCCTTCGCTCATATCAGCTGAAAGTATTTAAAAACAAGACGAACTTTGAGATCCCAAGCACGTTTCAAAACCGGCTGTGTTTACATGGGAACGAAAATCAGTTGCAGAATTGGAAAAACGGCAACACAAAGCGAATTTCCAGAATCGACTTTGAATTGTTTACATGCCCACCCAGAAGCGATAGCGAGGAATCGGTTTACGAAATCCAGTTTTGGGAGCCCAATTTAAACGGGATGAGTGAGATTTAAGCCACAGTTCACAAACTCAATGAATATGACACAACAGCTTGTGGCTTTTTGTGGTATAACCGCGTGCTATCGTTCATACAGGACGCCACCAATTCTGTGTAATTGTACAGCTTATAACATGATGTTAAATGCAATCATATGGGCGGTTATCGATGTTACAGTACAGGTTATGACATTAGAGTTGTGACAAGAGTTAAATACGAGGAAGAAGAAACCCTAATGTTGGACCCAGGACGAGATTTCGTGCAGGAATACATCAGGTGCCACAAACACATTCATAAAATAAATAACACACTAAGAGAAAAATGCTGTTTGCTGTGGCAAAGTAACAAACAGTTGGCATGTAAATATCATCTGCAGATACGCCACACTTCCAAGATTTCCGAATCCTATTGCATTGGTTGATGTAGGCATTTCGAATAACTGATTTTCAGTTTAACAGCTGTCGCATCACACTCAGCGCTATTTCTCGCAAATAATCCACAACTTATAAAGCGCTAAGTCTCACAAATCACAAAGTTTATAAGACTCACTATTTTGGTTACACATTAAATTTATTTATTTATGTATCCAAAAGATTTTCAAGTCTTTGGAATAGGCCAATATCATTGTTTTGCAAATATTGTGCACACACACACATACACACACACACTCACACACACACGCACACACACTGCTACAGAAAATTAAACATAGGTTGTTGTTCTTGTAGTTACAGAAGCAGTGAAAGTTTACTGGCCATCTGCTGTTTTGACGTTTTTCAGTAATAAAATGAAAAGACACTGAAATGAAATGGAGTACAGCAGCAATTGATGGCATTAGCAACATGGTACCAAAAGCGTGTTCCCAACAAATAAGTAGGATTCTCAGTCACCTATGTAGTAGCTCACTGAAACAGGGAATTTTTCCAGATAAACTGAAATACACTACTGTTAAACCACTGCATAAAAATGGGATAGGTTTGGTGGCAAAAGTTACTGCCCAATCTCACTTCTGACAGCTTTATCCAAAATTCTTGAAAAAGCATTGCATTCAAGAGTAACATCACATATTTGCAAAATCAAGTACTAACAAAATGTCAATTCAGTCGTCAGAAAGGCTTTTCAACAGAAAATGCTATATATGCTTTCACCGATCAAATATTAAATGCATTGAATAACTGAACGTCACCTATTGGGATACTTTATCATCTCTCAAAGGCTTTCATTGTGTGAAATATGAAATTCTTCTAGATAATCTTACATATTGTGTTAGTAGTGGAACAGTGCACAAATCGTTTAACTCATATTTAACTGGAAGTCTGGAGAAGGTTGAAACTAACAGTACAGATAGTCTGCAAAAATCAGCAGACTCCTCTAACTGGGGAGGTATCAAGAATTGTGTTTCACAGGGTTCAGTCTTCAGTTCCTAATTGTTCTTAATACATACACACCTGGAAATTGAAATAAGAACACCGTGAATTCATTGTCCCAGGAAGGGGAAACTTTATTGACACATTCCTGGGGTCAGATACATCACATGATCACACTGACAGAACCACAGGCACATAGACACAGGCAACAGAGCATGCACAATGTCGGCACTAGTACAGTGTATATCCACCTTTCGCAGCAATGCAGGCTGCTATTCTCCCATGGAGACGATCGTAGAGATGCTGGATGTAGTCCTGTGGAACGGCTTGCCATGCCATTTCCACCTGGCGCCTCAGTTGGACCAGCGTTCGTGCTGGACGTGAAGACCACATGAGACGACGCTTCACCCAGTCCCAAACATGCTCAATGGGGGACAGATCCGGAGAGCTTGCTGGCCAGGGTAATTGACTTACACCTTCTAGAGCACGTTGGGTGGCACGGGATACATGCGGACGTGCATTGTCCTGTTGGAACAGCAAGTTCCCTTGCCGGTCTAGGAATGGTAGAACGATGGGTTCGATGACGGTTTGGATGTACCGTGCACTATTCAGTGTCCCCTCGACGATCACCAGTGGTGTACGGCCAGTGTAGGAGATCGCTCCCCACACCATGATGCCGGGTGTTGGCCCTGTGTGCCTCAGTCGTATGCAGTCCTGATTGTGGCGCTCACCTGCACGGCGCCAAACATGCATACGACCATCATTGGCACCAAGGCAGAAGCGACTCTCATCGCTGAAGACGACACGTCTCCATTCGTCCCTCCATTCACGCCTGTCGCGACACCACTGGAGGCGGGCTGCACGATGTTGGGGCGTGAGCAGAAGACGGCCTAACGGTGTGCGGGACTGTAGCCCAGCTTCATGGAGACGGTTGCGAATGGTCCTCGCCGATACCCCAGGAGCAACAGTGTCCCTAGTTTGCTGGGAAGTGGCGGTGCGGTCCCCTACGGCACTGCGTAGGATCCTACGGTCTTGGCGTGCATCCGTGCGTCGCTGCGGTCCGGTCCCAGGTCGACGGGCACGTGCACCTTCCGCCGACCACTGGCGACAACATCGATGTACTGTGGAAACCTCACGCCCCACGTGTTGAGCAATCCGGCGGTACGTCCACCCGGCCTCCCGCATGCCCACTATACGCCCTCGCTCAAAGTCCGTCAACTGCACATACGGTTCACCTCCACGCTGTCGCGGCATGCTACCAGTGTTAAAGACTGCGATGGAGCTCCGTATGCCACGGCAAACTGGCTGACACTGACGGCGGCGGTGCACAAATGCTGCGCAGCTAGCGTCATTCGACGGCCAACACCGCGGTTCCTGGTGTGTCCGCTGTGCCGTGCGTGTGATCATTGCTTGTACAGCCCTCTCGCAGTGTCCGGAGCAAGTATGGTGGGTCTGACAAACCGGTGTGAATGTGTTCTTTTTTCCATTTCCGGGAGTGTATTAATGACCTGCCACTCTATATTCATGAAGATGCAAAGCTAGGTTTTTTGCTGATGATACAAGTGTAGTAATCACACCCACCAAACAAGAATCAGCTGAAGAAATTGTAAATAATGTCTTTCAGAAAATTATTGAGTAGTTCTCTACAAATAGACTCTCACTAATTTTTGAGAAAACACAGTTTATACTATTCTCTACAGTAAATGGCATAACACCATTGATAAATATAAATTATCAACAGAAGTCTCTTGCTATGACAGAATATTTGAAATATCTAGGTGTGTGCATTGATTAGAAAGTGAATTGTAAGAAACGCATCAATGATCTGCTGAAATGGTTAGGTTCAGCTACTTATGGTATTAGGGTTATTGCAAATTTTGCTGACACACTTATAAGTAAATTAGCCTGCTATACCTATTTTCATTCACTGCTTTCATATGGAATCATATTTTAGGACAATTCGTCATTAAGAGTGGAAGTATTCATTGCACAAAAGCGTTAAATAGCTGGAGCCCATCCAAGATCACATTACAGACACTTATTTAAGGAACTCAGGGTATTCACAGTACCTTCGCAATACATATATTCACTTATGAAATTTGTTATTAATAACCCATCCCAATTCAGACATTACAGCGAAGTGCATAGCTACAACACTAGAAGAAAGGATGATCTTAATTATTCTGGATTAAGTCTCACTTTGGCAGAGAAAGGGGTGAATTATGCTGCCACAAAAATCTTTGGTCATTTGCCAAACAACATTTAAAGTCTGACAGATAGCCAACCAACATTTATTCAACAAATTAAAACAATTTGCGAATGACAACACCTTCTACTGAATAGATGAATTTTTACATATGAAGTAGTAACTGTAAAAAAAATTAATTAATTATTTTGGCTAAAGAAAACTTGCATTTGATGTGACACATTCCACATCATTACGAAATGTTGTATTCATGATCTATGGAACAAGTATATATATATATATATATATATATATATATATATATATATATATATATATATGTATGTGTGTGTGTGTGTGTGTGTGTGTGTGTGTGTATGTATGTATGTAAACAATTACTCGAATATAACAGCCACTGAGTGCTTGTGTCACGAAATACAGCCACCAGGGAACAGTGGTGGAATGAAAGTGAGGACACAAAGTAAAACCAAATGGAACTTTTTGTGACACGACAAAAGCTGCTCCATTGAAAACTATGCCTTACACATGCACTTGCACTGTGGCGACACATCTGTTGCATGTGTGAAACCCTTCCATGTTCATAATTATTTAGCCACACAAAAATGCATGTAACTTTGATAAAATTTTATCATGTTATCACAACACACAGGTGTTTTGTTTATTTCGAGTCATGAACGCCAATTGACACTGGCTGCCACAGCATCATCACGTCATGGCAACATCATGTCTAAGTGTATTCACATTGGTACTTAACATTAGCCTCAAAGAGATTTCTAACCATCATGAATTAGAAACTGTTAAAATGTTATGTCTTCTTATTGACAGTAAATTGATCTGGGAACCATACATTAAAAATATATTTGCTAGACTTTCAAGAGTTATTTATTTAATAAGAAATTTAAAAAGATGTATTCCAAATAACTATATAAGATCAGCAATTCTGCTTTATTGCAAACTATCATATCATACAGAATTTTACTGTGGGTAGTAGCTGTTATGTGGGACTGATGACATCAGCAGTTTGGTCCCTTAGAAATTCACACACACACACACACACACACACACACACACAAATCAGCTGTAAAGTAAATGACATTTTACTCTTGCAAAATAAATTAATTAGAATAATAACTATTTCTGATAAAACAGAACATTGTAAACCTTTGTTCATTAAACTGGAATGTCTAACAGTAGAAATATTATTCATCTATAATGTTTTATTGTATGTCAGAAACAATGTTTCCAATTTTGTATTGAGAATTTATGTACGTACTAGTAACCAGAGACCAGATTATATGCATTTGGATGTTGCATATACATTTGCATATTTGGCTCCTTTTCACCGGTTATTGCATATTTAACTTACAACTAGTGATGAAGCATATTTACGCTCTATGTTCACAATATTTTAAAAATTTAGACAGGCGGTCTCTAGCTCAATCTAGTTTTGATGTATCATAGATTGACTGTGATCTAGAACTGCGTGCAATCGCTAACGGAGAGACCACTGCCAAGTGAAATCATTACAGAAGAGGAACAGGAACAGGCAGAGTGAGTCAATGCTCATGCCCCGTGCCCCCAGTTAATCCCCTTCGCTGTCATACTGTGTGCATTGGCAACAATGATATTAAACTAGCAAGCTTTCGGTCGCACATCCATTGTTTCAGTTTAGCTTTCTACTAACTTGTACACAGTTGAATGTGTTTTCAACGAGTAGTGAGTAACGTTTTGTGCGCCACGCCCCCGAAAAAGGGAACCTTATTGTCATTTTGTGGATAGCTGACCAACATGGAACATTTACATATGACAGAACTGTTTTATATTGTGGAGTTTCCGAGAAAAAAGTTTCGTGCAAAAAAGGTTTCAAATAGACCAGTAAGTCAAGATAAGTCTTCATATAGCAGGAATGCAGATGAAAGGACCACGACATCAACTTCCGACGACTCAAGCAGTAGCAGAGATTTGTCCAAAAGTAACTTAACATGGATCTATGTAAAGGATTCATTGCCAGCAGGATTCCTCTTCACAGACTTACACACCCTACCCTCAAAGGCTCCCTGCGCAAATATTACTTAAATCAAAATACGCGAGATGAATGAACATTGCGTAAAAATTACATACCAACTATTTACATAGATGTTCTGGAAGAAACACGCAATGAACTCAAGGAGAGCATTATCTGCATTTCAGCTGACGAAACCATAGACACTTGTGGACATTGCTTTGCACTTTTAATCGTTGGTGCTTTAAAAGAAGAGCCTTCTTTTTTCTATTTAGCAGCCTGCAAAGAACTTGAAAAAGTAAATCATTCTGCAATCACAGATTTGTGAAAGAGGGTTTTAGAAAAATAGTTCCAGAACCTCTGTACATGAAAGGGTGTTTGTGTTTATTTCAGATGCTGTTCCCTGAATGATCAAAGCAGAAAAAGTCGTCCGAGCATTTTATCCCAATTTGACTAATGTGACGAGCTTTGCTCATGGAGTACATCACCTTTCTGATGAAGTAAGTTCCACGTTTGTGAATGTAAATAAACTGACTTCATCCACAAAGAAAGTGTTTCTAAAGGCTCCAAATGTGCTTGTACCTCTTCAACCAGTGGTAACTCGTTGGGGTACATGAGCCGAAGATGTGTTGTCTTACAATCAACATTTCGAGCCCATTAGAGGAGTAGCAAACGACTTTGATACTGCAGAGGTTTCGGCAGTTTGCCAGTGCAAGGAAGCTTTTAATGATTACGGAATTTAAAAAGACACTGCTGTGATTAGCACTCATTTTTCGCATATATCTGCAAGTATTAAAAAGCTTTGTCATCTATTCACTTAATCAATAAAGTTATTCTAGTGAACTCCCCGTCGCCAAAAGCATTCCCAAGAAAACTTAAGGAAAAGTTTGAAAACATTTTAAACGATAACCCAGGCTTTGAACACTTGTGCCAAATTGATAATTTTATTAATGGGATGGGTGAACTTTAACCAGAAACAATAATTGTCAACATAGGACCCAAATTCAAATACTGCCTAGTTACCTCAGTTGATGTAGAACGGTCCTCTTCTGCTTATAAAAATATTTTGGGTGACTGAAGACACAATCTTATTACCGAAAATATGAAATAGTATTTGTTCGTTTATGTTTGCCCACATCAGAAAAATGTAAAATAAATGGTAAATGATGCTTTCGTCCAGTAGTATTAGTTAAAAGTTAATGATGTTCAAAAAAATTCATGATTGTATATTGTTTTTAAATAAAATACTACTGAGTTGCTGAGTGTGCTCCTCTCCATGCGATATATCGCGAATTTGTTCCTGTATGTGTCAACTGTTTCGCCGGAACTCACTCGCATTGCATCCACTTGTTACCGACAACAGTAGCAAAAAAGGAACAATCCTTGAAACACAGTATGCATCCCCATTTTGTAAATTTATAGAAAATAATCCCAGAAAGGCCTCGTTCTTAATCTCTGCCAGAAAGTACTCAGAAAACGATAAAAGCATAATCATCTTGTGGTGAAGTTCTTCTTGTTATGTCCGTGCATGCTACGAAAATGAGATGGGAAATTCCGCCTTGTGCAAGACACCTTTTTTCTGTTTTGTTTCACCCATACATCTTTCAGCACTTTTGTGCTATCTTCAGTGGGTTTAATATTTAGTTTTAACTGTAAAATTGATGTTACATATTAACATTTGTGTTGTTTATAACATTATGTCTAAGTTAAATTTACAGCTTAATTGGCGTAAAGTGGATGATGCATTAGCTAACATACCTTACCTGATGCTACTGTCCACTTATTTTGGCAGCTATTCTGCTACACAATATACAACTTGTCATCTGCAAACAGCAAAACGTAATTGAGTTTTCTATTTGTTATGCATTTACTAACGGAAATGAATCTGTATCAAGTTTTAGTGTGTAACTTGCACTTTTGAAATTATGGTGCGTTCTCCTATGTTGTTGTCTTACTTCGTGACCTATGGTCGCTTGGCAATACACTTTTTCGTTTTCTCAAAACATAGGCAGAGTTTTCGCTGCCATTACGTGTTGTTGTGGCTGTGTGGTACAAATTTGTTTCGTGGCGTGTTTGGCTGGGTGAGGCACACAAGTTTGAATTGTATTTGGCATTAGTGGTGTATGGTTATGTGGCTGTTCATGTGTGTCTTGAGGACTGGGACAGGGAGAGAGAGAGAGAGAGGGTGGGGGGAGGGACTGAAGGAGAAAGATTTTTTTTTCCATGAGTAGTTTTGGAGTGGGTGTTATTTATATAGTACTTCTATTGTGAAGAAGAGGGTACTGTTGCACTGTGATGTGTATTCATTGAGTACTGCTACTAGTTTTTAGGATGTGTACGTCAGTTTCAATGTTGTTGGGTGTTGATTGTGTGCTATCGGGTGGTATGCAAATGTATATGTTGGCCAAACATGTACGAATTTCAGAACCAGGTATACAGAACACCTCAGAGCACTGAAAAGCAATAGCTCACACTCAACATTTGCAGATTATCTGATAGAACACAAACACCACCCAACGATCATTGAAACTGACTTACACATCCTAAAAACTAGTAGCAGCTTACGAGGGGAGTTTGAAAAGTCTGTGCAAAGTCCGAGAGATGGCACCAACGGCGCATATCGAGGTTATGTTTAGTTAGTAGCATCTTTGGAAAAAACGCACACCAAGTTTCAGCCATATTATTCTATTTCCTTGTGTTTGGCATTCGTGTGAATCAAGGAAGTCGAGTGATTGTCAAAAAATGGAGGAAGCAGAATTTCGCGTGGTGATTAAACCTTACTTTATGAAAGAGAAAACGCCTCAGGAGATTAAAGAAAAGCTTGATAAACATTACGGTGACTCTGCACCTTCGATTTGAAAAGTTAATAAGTGGTTTCAAAATTTTCAGTGTGGCCATATGGGCACAAGTGATCCTGAACGTTCTGGACGCCCTTTGGAGGTTATGACTCCAGAAATCATTGATAAAATCCGTGATATGGTGATGGATGGCAGAAGTGTTAAGGTGTGTGAAATTGCTAGTGCTGTAGGCATGGAATGAACGGGTACATAATCTTTTGCATAAAAATTTGGATATGTGAAAGCTATCCACAAGATGGGTTCCGCGATTGCTCACGCTTGACCAAATACGGAATTGTGTGAAGTTTTGCAAGGATGGTTTGCAGCTGCTCAGGAAGAATCCTCAGGACTTTAAGTGTCACTTTGTCACTGTGGATGAAACATGGATTCAATTTTTCCTCTTTCTTGGCATACAATGTATGAAATAATACCAAATCCTCATAAAATTAAAATGTTAACTTCTGGGTGCCCAAAGAATCAGAATCTCCTGCAGGATCAAAGAATGATGTGTCTCCTGAGACCAAACAACAATCTAAAGAATGGGTCACCAAGGGAGAATCTGCAACAAAAAAGGCGAAGACGAGACTTTCGGCTGGAAAAGTTATGGCAACTGTCTTTTGGGATTCGCAAGGGATAATCCTCATGGACTATCTGTAAAAGGGAAAAACTATTACAGGTGCCAATTATTAATCGTTATTGGACCGTTTGAAAACAGAGCTGCAAGAAAAACGTCGGCGATTTTACCGCAAAAACTCCTTTTCCATCACGACACCCCTCAGCAGTTGTGATCGCAAAAATAATGGAAATAAAATTCCAACTCGTTTCACATCCCCACTGTTCTCCAGATTTGGCTCCTTTGGACTACTCTTTGTTCCCCAATTTGAAGAAATGGCTGGTAGGACAAAGATTTCATTCAAACAAGGAGGTGATTGCAGCAACTAATAGCTATTTTGCAGACTTGGACAATTCCTATTATTCGGAGGTGATCAACAAATTAGAACGTGTTGGACGAAGTGTATAAGTCTAAAAGTAGACTATGTCAAAAAATAAAGAAGATTTACCCCAAACACGTAAGTAGTTTTTCTTTTAACACAGACTTTTCAAACGCCCCTCATATACCAAAAATTCACTATAGAGAAAACTATCACATCCAAAGATCAATAGCCCAAGGAAAGAAAATAATCAATGAATACACATCACTGTGCAACAAAACCCTCTTCACCACAATAGAAGAACTATACTAATCACACCTATAACAAAACTCTTCATGGGGAAAAAAGTCTTTCTTCCCTCCCTCCCCCCTCTCTCCCCCTCCCCCCCTCCCTCCCTCCCTCTCTCTCTCTCTTTCTCTCTCTCTCTCTCTCTGCCCCAGTCCTCAACACACACATGCACACCCACTCAAACCATACACAACTGGCGCCAAATACAATTCAAAATCTAGCACCTCACCCAGTCAAACACGCCACGAAACAAGTTAATACCAAACAGCCACAACAACACGTAATGGCAGCGAAAACTCTGCCTATATTTTGAGAAACAGAAAAAGTGCAGTGCCAAGCGACCATAGGTCACGAAGTAAGCCTATTTACTTCGCCAACAACACAGGAGAACGCATCACTATATCAAAACTGTATGTTACACACAAAATAAACGTGCTACAGACACATTTCCGATCGTAAATGCATAAGAAACAGAAAAATAAATTGTGTTTTGCTGTTTGCAGATGACAAGTTGTATATTGTGTAGCAGAATAGCTACCAAAATAAATGGACAGTAGGACCTGGTAAGGTATGTAACAACAATTTTACAGTTAAAAATAAAAATTAAACCCACTGAAGATAGCACAAAAGTATGGGTGAAACGAAACAGAAAAAAGGTGGCTTGCATAAGGCCGAATTTCCTATCCCTTTTCGTAGCAAGCACGGACATAACAAGAACTGCACCACAAGATGATTATTACTACGCCAAACCAGGTATTTCCTTCGCATCTCTTCAGCAAATACCAGAACACAACCATCAGACTTCATAAAACCGTACTCAACATAAAACTCAACAAACTATGTTTGACTTAAAAAATTGTACCTAACTATGTAGCCATAACTGTAAACAACATGTCACCAACAGCACAGCAGACAAAACATAAGGCGTAAATCATGCAGATAAAGCAGGAAATCCGGCCTTTGTATTCCAAAAAACAGACTCTGAATGTTCAACTATACAAATTGCATACAGAACTAGCAAATCACATATCCTATCCATCATTTTTGATGAATTAATGTACAGGGTTAGAACATACACAGGTACCATAATAGGCAGAAAACAGACAATCCAACAAAAGAAACTCACCAAAATGATAAACCTCACAAACACCTACCAATCCAACCAGCAATACAACAAGCACACCTATCACAAAACAGTGATTAATCTAACAGACATAAAATTATCTGAACAAGAAAGCAGCGTACTTGAAGAACACCTACCATTCCCACCACCAATACAACAAACAGACATAAAATTTTCTGAACAAGAAAGCAACCTACTTGAAGAGGGTACCAAACATAAGATAAACACAATGCTGTCACACAGGACAGTAGAAAATATAACAGAAAGTGAAAACATCATAAAGCATCAAGAAAAACTAAACACACCCGAATTCAATGCAAATCTAACAAGAGAAGTAGTTGCTGAGGAAATAAGAAACATAATCAAAGAGAACAAATCCACCATAAAAGAAAACACTAGAACAGCTGAAGAAAAAACCTACAGAAAGCTACAGAACAAATTAACATAAGAAAATGCCATCATCACAAAATCCAACAAGGGTAATTCAATAGTAGTCATAAACAAACAAGAATACATTCACAAAACATTAGAATTCATCCAAAGCAACAACATCACAGAATTAAGAAGTGACCCAACAAACTGATACCAAAGTAAGTTACAGGAAACCCTGAAAAACATAGAAACAATTTTCACAGAAACATACATTAAAAGAATGACACAGAAAAATCACAAGGCCCCCACCCTAAAATTATTGCCTAAAGTTCACAAACCCAGAATACCTATACATCCATTGATAAACTTCACCAGCATACCACTTGGCCAAACACACACACACTCTGGTACAGACAATATACAAATACACTGAAAACAGAAGTCTAAAGAACTCAAGTGACTTAATAGAAAAAATAAGAAGTAAAAACATACCAAACACAGCAACTTTAATTCCATTTGACATAATTTCCATGTACACACACATCCCAACAGTGAAACCATCAACATCATAGAAAGAAACCTCCAACTACAAGGGAACACACCCACAACAAACATACAAGAAATATCAGCCATGTTCAGGTTCATCACAGAGCAAAACTACTTCACATTCAACAAGATTTTACTCTCAACAAGATGGGCTACCCATGAGATCCCCAATCAGTGGCCTCCTGGCTGATATTTTCCTCAATTAGAGAGAAAAACAAATATTTGACAAAATAGAGATATCAAAACAGTGCAAAATAATACATTGCTACAGATATGTAGATGACATAATTTGCTTAATAGATGAACCACAGCCTCACATAAAAGAGCTTCATGACAACATAAACTCCATCCACCCACAAACACAATTCACCATTGAAAAACAAATGATGAAAAACTTAATTTCTTAGATCTCACCATACATAAAAGAAACAACAAACATGAATTCACAATCTGCGGAAAACCCACAATCACCAGCACCATTATTAATAACCAATCCGATCACCCCATAACTCACAAGGAAGCCAGCTTCAGATAATTACTTCACAGACTGAACAAAATACCCATGAACAAACATGATTACACACAAGAACTGAACGTAATAAAACAAATTGCACAGGAGAATGGATATGATGCAAAGAGAGTAGACAAAATAAACCACAAAATACAAATACAAACAACACATAACCACAAAACACCCACACAAACAAACATAAGACAACACACAACAAATCAGCAGACAGTAAGCAATAAATGGCACATAATGACTTACAACAACAGAGTCACACACAGGGTGGGTAATATACTTAAGAAACAATCACTCAATATCGCATGCAGAACCAACAACACAATATATAGCAGACTTGGAAAAAATATCACTAACACTGACAAATACAGCTAGTCCGGTATATACCAACTTACTTGCAACTACTGTCAACCTGTATATGTGGGCCAAACATGTAGGATTTTCAGAACCAGGTTTACAGAACACCTCAGAGCACTAAAAAGCAATAGCTCTCACTCAACATTTGCAGACCACCTGATTTCACACAATCACCACCCAACAAACATTGATACTGACTTAAACATCCCAAAAACTAGTAACAGCTTATGCCAAAAATTAACTGTAGAAGAAAATTATCACATCCAAAAATCAATAGCCCAAGGAAAGAAAATAATCAATGAATACACATCACTGTGTACAAAACCATCTTCGCCACAATAGAAGTACTATGCAAATAACACCCACTCCAAAACTACTCATGGGAAAAAAATCTTTCTCCCTCAGTCCCTCCCCCCACCCTCTCTCTCTCTCCCTGCCCCAGTCCTCAACACACACATGGACACCCAAAAAACCAAACACCACTGGTGCCAAATACAATTCAAACTCGCGCGCCTCACCCAGCCAAACACGCCACGAAACAAGTTAATACCACACAGCCACAACAACACGTAATGGCAGCGAAAACTCTGCCTATGTTTTGAGAAATCGAAGAAGTGTAATGCCAAGCGACCATAGGTCACGAAGTAAGCCTATTTACTTCGCCAACAACATAGGAGAACGCACCACAATTTCAAAAGTGTAAGTTACACAAAAAAACCGTGACACAGACTCATTTCCGTTAGTAAATGCATAAGAAACAGAAAAATAAATTACCTTTTGCTGTTTGCAGATGACAAGTTGTATATTGTGTAGCAGAATAGCTACCAAAATAAACTGACAATAGCATCATGTAAGGTATCTTAACTAATGCATACATCCACTTTTGGCCAAATAAGCTATAAATGGAACTTAGACATAATGTTATAAACAACACAAATGTTAATATGTAACAACAATTTTACAGTTAAAAGTAAAAATTAAACCCTCTGAAGATAGCACAAAAGTGCTGAAAGATGTACGGGTGAAACAAAACAGAGAAAAGGTGTCTTATGTAAGGTGGTATTTCCCATCCCAATGATATCAGCGTTCTAAATGTGCCGATTTTTCGCATGGCCAGCGCTCTTCCTCATAACTGATACACACAGGTTCGACTCTGATCTATAGTGCATGCACTAGCTACCGTGTTTTTTTATTATTTCATCTTGCATATTTCGACACTTTTGATTTTTAAACGTTTTTCATGCATATTTGCATCCATATTTTAAGGTTTTTATGATGCATATAACCCGGACTCTAGGTATAACACTACAAACAGAACATGTTTAGACACGCCATATCACATATTGTGTAAATTACATAACTGCTACCTAGTCCTTGGACTAATGATGTTTAAGGAGGATGTAATGGATTTTGGTCAAAAAATCGATTTTTCAAAAATATTATTTTCATGATCTGTACAATTTAATCTATGTTGTGTGTGAATTTTATCGTGATAGCAGCTTTAGAAATGCCTTCAAATTAACTGGTGGCCACTCCCACCTTTTCCGACATTTGGGAAACTGCTTGCTGCAGTGGAATTTTTGTCAGTATGAAGGCTATTTTCTTTTGATATCTTTGGCTGACATCTATATCTCTGACTGACATCTATAGCTTTGCCTGAAAACTTTCTTCCATGTTGTTTATTTACGTTTTGACAATACTAAATTTTTTTTATAACACATATTAGTAGGTGGAAGGTTGAACTCGCAAACCTTTACGTGGAAGTAAAGATTTATGCATAATGGGTGGTGGCAAAACTGTGTTTAGGAAATGGAGGTTTCATGGAAATCGGTTTACCAACAAAAAAGAAGAAGCAGCTCGAAATGAAGAATAATATATGCTCTCAGCTTCATCTTCGAAACTTGGGACAGGAAGATTGTACAGGTGCGAGGATGATGTTGATATGGATTCCACTGGATTCAGTCTTATAGATTTAGAGCTTCTCTGCAGGCTATAAGGTATGTTCATGTGTTAGCTAAACTGATACTGGCATCTACTAAAGCAATTTTGGCTTAGCTTATGCTCTGTGATACCTTGGACAGGGCAGGGACGGAGGTAATTTATTGTGTGGTTTTCTGAACATGCTTTCATCTTGTGCAAGATTTGAAAAAATAAATAAAGAAATGGCTGATGCTGTATGCGATACTGCCGAATTTTCTATGAAGAAAGCAGAGGAGGAATTGATAGAAATAAACCAAAAAGAAATAGATCCTGGGGTAGATATTCATGACAGTGAATCCTCTACAAATGTTACTGACCTGTGTGTGTCTGTAGATGGGACCTGGATGGAAAGGGGTCACAGATGTATGCTTGGAGTTGCATCTGTTATTCGTATTCTCTCAGATAACGTTTTAGATGTAGAGATTATGTCTAAATACTGCCACCAGTGTGCAACAAGGAAAATGTTCAACAATGAATACAGTGAAAAACTGTGGCAAGAAAAGCATGCAGTAGAATGCCAAAAAGTTACAGGGGCCCAAATGGGGGCATGGAGGCTGCTGCAGTTGTGAGGATGTTCTCCAGGTCTGAGGACCAGTATTTTGTTAGATATTCTAAATACCTTGGTGATGGGGACTTCTCTTCGTTCTGAGCTGCAACAGATAAAAATCCGTAAAATAAAACAATACGAAAGTTGGAGTGTGTTGGCCACATCCAAAACATGCTTGGTGGTAGTCTTCGTCGCCTGCTGAAAGAGAAGAAAGGTGAAGTACTTGAGGATGGAAAACCACTAGGAGGAAAAGGCAGGCTTACTCTGAAAGAAACTGATTCTATTCAGTTATTTTATAAGAGAGCTATCAGGAAAAACACATATAATTTAGTGCCAATGAGGTGTGCTGTGTGGGCAATTATTCTTCCACAAACTATCCACCAACCAAACACCAACGCACAATCTGTGTCCGAAATACGATTGGTAGAAATGATACATATTCACATAAACATTCATTACAAAAACCTGTTATGAATGCAATTAAGCCCACATTCAGGTTTCTTGCAAACCCTGATTTATTGAGGAAGTGTGTTCTTGGAAAGCCATAAAACGCAAATCAAAGCCTCAATAATTTAATTTGGATTAGATGCTCAAAAAGGACATTCTGTGGACATGAAATGCTCAAAATAGGTGTCTATGATGCAGTTTTATGTTACAATAACGGAAATAATGGCAGAATGGAAGTGCCAAAGAGAGTTTGTATAGATACTGGTGTGTTTACAACAAAAGTATTTTACACCATCGACAAGAGCAGGGTCAAGAAAGCTAACAGATCAGTGTCTTACTTGCAAATATCGGACAGGCAGATTCGAAGAGGAGAGAATACAGACCTGGAGGATGAGGAGTAACAGTATGGAGGATTTTAAACTGTAGATGATATTATTACACGTAGAAGTAGGAAAAGAAAATCTCTGAACCCCATTTTATCTGTTTTACATTTTTTACAATATTAGAAGCCTTCCTCAAAAAGTATATGCACTAATGCTATGAAATTTTCAGGAACTGTTCACAATGTGTTGCTGTCTCCCTGGAACTAAAAAATACAAGATCCTGCAATTACATTCTTATTTTTAGATGATTGTATGTGGAAAAAGTTAATTTTGGATGTGCAAGATTAAAAACTCTTTTAATGATATAATTTGCACCATAAATTAATAACTGTAGTTCAGTGATCTTGTAGGCTTCTCAGGACACTACAATAAACTTTTCAGATTGATTGCATGATTATAATTTGATTTATGGCTTTTTATAAAAAAAAGACAATAAAAAATTAAAAATTAAAAGTTCTTGCAAATTATTAATCCTGCATAATTTATTTCTTTTCTTCGTTAAAACACAGCTTTTTTGCTTTACACATTCAAAATTTTAGATTTTTACATTAATAAATATGGCTGTAATGATTTTTAAATAAATATTTACATTTCCCGTTACATCCCCCGTTAATAGGCTTAGAGTAGATTTTAAGGAACTGCCTGTAAATATTTTTAAAGCTAAATGGTATAAGCTACTAGTAAACCACCCTTTTTACACAGTTGACAAATTTTTTTTAAGGTCAAAATACTTTTAAGGATGAGCCAAACAGTAGGGGATTTTATTTTATTACATTAGCTTTCAAAAGGTAACTTTATTTTTCTTGTTACAGCCAAGCCTCGGCCGGCAGAGTCAGCTGCCTGTAATTTTTGTCATCCCACAGTCACCACAGTCAGGCAACAGGAAGTCAGCACCAAGGAAGGCTACCTCGCTCCCGTGCCTCCCTTGTGTGCTGACGAGGTAATGCCACCCCAGGCGTCGCTGACCGAGCCATGCTCTGGAAAGTTCCATTGCTGCCCTCACAGGTTTCTCAGTCGTGACCAATCAGGGCGGAGGGAGCTACATGGCTGTGCTCGAAGTACTCGACCACCGCCACCGGGCCCTCGCTCTTGGACGTGCACCCTGTAGCAACGAACATCTTCCGCATCTCTTGGTGCTGTGGCACCGTGGACTTAGTTTTTGCAGCTTGAACTTACCCGATTGGCAGACACCAACTTTCGTTAGCTTCGTGAACTATGTTTCGCCAAACTCTACAGTCTGGCTCGCCCTCGCCTCCCTAGGCCTGGCTATGTGACCCCTTTTTAACATGCTTTCGTCAATAAATGGCCTTTGTCTAAATATTATCCTAATGACTTAATTACGCCCACCGCATTCCCATCTGTCCATCCTGTACAACTGGTATCAGGAGTGGGGATCCGTACCTGTAGCGACTTTGTCGCTATTTCCAATACTCCCGGCGAAACGCCGAGTATTTCGCTCATACAATGTGCCAATCGGCCGCCACGTTTGCTCCGCATGGGTGATGACAGCCAGTAGAAACGTACAGGGCGCACACTGTAGTGACGCAGCCGACAGAGTCTGCTGGAACGAGTGAGGTAAGCCAGCCGGCCACGCGGGCCGGGCGCCGTCACGCCAGCCGCCGCCGAGGGGCTTGATCTGCATACTGGTCGATGCAGCGTCGCCTGCCGCCATGGCATCAGCCGCAGCCCGTGGGTCCAGCAGCCGCCAGCCCATACCGATGACCGCCTCCGGCACATCGCCCACTGCCGCCGCCCCCCACGCCGTCGCCGCCACCAATGCATCGTGCCGACTCGACTACTATGTAAGTCGCAGTGTTGCTTCGAATAGTAATGTCATGAATCGTCAGCTGCTGGATTAGGAAACAATTATTTTTTTTGGTCACTAGCGACCCTTAAATTTGTAAACATACCAAAAGGGAAACCTCAAGGGAGAGACCCTACTGAAGAGGCAGCTATCTCGCAAGACACGCTCGAAGCCATAAATGCACAAATGCACCAAATGTCCGCACAAAATCAAGAATTACTTGAGCAAAACCGCGTCTTGAAACAGACGCTGGAAGCCAGTGTGCAACCTTCAGTACCTGTGGCTAGTTCCACGCCTGTAACCAATGAGCCATCAGTGACACCTAATACTAATTCTGCCACTAATGCGACTGCCACAGTCTCAGCTAACAAGGCAACTATAAGTAATTTTCCTGCAGCTGATTTCATTCCCACCTTTTCCGGGAAGTCCCAAGAAAATGAGGCTATGTTCCTACAGAATATTCGCGATGTGGGTCGCACTTGTGCCTGGCTGGATGATGTACTGGTCAATGTAGCCAGATTAAAGTTGACAGGGGAAGCCTGAATGTTTATAGAAACAATGGACGAACTGTGTGATACACGTGACTTTGAAGTTTTGACTCACAGACTAATTTCGCATTATACCGATACCAAAGATACTATAGAGATCAATTACCAACCCTTAGGCAGAAACCAAATGAAGATTTTGATGCCTTTGCAGATCACATACGAGCCGGATCTTGTTGTACCTACAAGCTAGGCGAAAATGCCAGTGAAAATAGAATTTTGCGCTAGGAAGCAGAAGCTCGTGCAATTGATATGTTTGTTGGAGGAGGAGGAGGAGGAGGAGGAGAAGTTAAAGCAACCTCCCCCACCTCACTGTTTGAAGCTGTTCATTTGTCAATAGTGCGCGAAGATGTATTGCGCTTCTGCGCTGCTGCACCACGACCGCTGGACCCAGTACTGGTTCCAACAAGGGAAGTATTTTTTCAGCATTGTGAGAGACCCAACCACACGGTAATGCACTGTTGCGCACTTTTCTGCACCATCTGTCAGACCGTAGGTCATCCTAATAACGTTTGTCCAGCTAGGTCCCAACTTTCTAATCAGATGCGCGGCCACCGCCGCAACGAGGGGACGAAAGAGGGAAACGCATGGGGGGCAGGCTCCGCCACCCACCCGCGCCCCCGACAAAAATAATACGCCCAGTGAGGACCAGAAAATGTCAAGAGGTGGAACGTATTAGTTTAAATGGCTTACTCGGGAACAAAGTAGTTAGAATTTTGGTTGATACTGGTGCACAGATTAGTGTATTATTTGTAGATAAAAAAGATCGAAGGGTGTTACAGCCACCCCGATTCCATATCAGTGGCCTTGGAAAGGAAGTAATTGTCCCTACGGATTCGTGTGTAGTGAATCTGCAAATAGACGAAGGTAAATACATTCAAGAGATGGAAGTAGTAAAGTTAAGGAAAAGTGATTTTGACATCATATTAGGGAATGACTTCTTGCACCGCTATCAGGGGATAGTGAATTATCGAACAAGTACTGTGCAGTTTGGCGAAGCAATTCATCTTTTCGGTAGTGCACCATCCCACCAGCCACGAGGAAGCTGTGAAAGGCGCCGTTCACAGTCTCCCATAAAACCGGGGACGTGGGCGATAAAAATCACTAACCCTGTAACGATAAGAAGCGGAAGCGGAAAGATTCTTTGGATAGATGTCAAAAATCGTACGCAGCCGAAGACAGACATTCTGGTGGATCCGCTCACCCAGAATGATGTATTAGATCGTCAATCAGTACATATAAAGAGAAGTATTTGTCGACCAGAAAGAAAACAGAAATGTTTTGCCATACCAATGAGTATAGATAATTTTGGTGTGTAACATGTTGTGGACAGGAAATTTTGCGCTATGTCGTCGTTAAGGAGTCAATTGTCAGAGAAATTAAGTCATTTAAACGTTGAGGAGAAGATGATATTGCAGCCAGTGTTAGACGAATTTTCTTGGTTGTTTGAAGAGAGGCAATTCTTATCGGCCACGGATTTGGTTCAGCACGAAATTCCGACCGGTGAAACACGGCCGTTTGCACAAAAACCATATCGTATACCGTATCATTTGCAATCTGTAGTCGAAGATACTATTCAGCAGCAATTAGCTGCAGGAATCATTCAGCCCTCCTCAAGTTCGTGGGCATCCCCCATGGTCGTCGTACCAAAAAAGTCCGTAAATGGAGAGAAAGACTGTCGCCTATGTGTCAACATATAGGCAGTTAACCGAGTAACGACACCAGACACGTATTCGTTACGCACATTGACGAGACATTAGGCCACCTGGGCAACTGCAAGTATTTCACCACCCTTGACGTACGCTCCGGATATCATCATATCCCAGTTGCACCCCAGGACCGCCATTACTGCTTTTGTCGTACCTGCAGGATTATATGAATTTGTACTTAGTTTTTCTAAAACTATCAAAGAACATGCAGAAAGGCTGAGGGATGTTTTTGAAAGGTTAAAAGGAGTGTGAAACTGGAAAAGTGTGCATTTGCTCAAATGCAGCAACAATAGTTGGGGCATGTAATAAGTAAATAAGGTGTCAAACCGGATCCCCATTTGACCACAGCAGTAAAGGAATTTCCAACACCAACAAATATCAAAGACTTACAGTCATTTCTAGGCCTTGCAAATTATTACAGACGTTTTGTGAACAATTATGCCCTTGACTAAATTATTGAAAAAAGGGGCTAGTTTTATCTGGCCCAAGGAATGTGATGAAGCAGTGCAACAAAACCAACATGTTTTAACTAGAGCCCCTGTACTAGCATACCCAGATTTTGAAAAGCCATTCATTCTGGTCGTTAGACGCCTCCTATTATACTGTAGGGGCCATCCTGTCAGAAGAAATGGATGGAGAAGAACGACAAATTGGTTATGCGTCTCGACAGCTTAACAACGCAGAATCGAATTACAGTACCACTGAAAAGCAGCTTTCAGCGCTCATGTTTGGTGTAACCTATTTCCGATGTTATTTGTATGGGAGAAAATTTACTGTCATCACTGATCATGCCGCGTTCCAGTGAATGCTAAGCTTAAAAGACCCTAGCAGCAGGTTAACTCGTTGGGCTTTAAAACTGAGCGAATTTGAGTATGAGGTAAAACACAAACCGGGCAAGTTGCATCAAAACGCCGACGCATTAAGTCGGAAAGTCAGAGTGATTGTAACTAATGTTGTTTCTATTGAAGAATTGAGGGAAGCACAGCAAAGAGATATTGAATGTCAGAAATATGAGGCTTTGCCTGAATTTTCTGTTGAAGATGGAATTTTATATCGAAAGGCCCCCTTGGGTAAACAAGTGGTAATTCCGAAAGAACTATGTCCCAAAATAATAGCACAATGTCACAATAGGCTGCAAGCATGTCATAAACGGTTTTTGTGCCACCAATTGCCAAATAGCCACCCATTACTTCTGGGAAGGCAGACGGCGAGACGTGCAAAGGTATATACAAAATTGTTTGCCTTGTGTTAAGAGGTCATTGCCACCTCGGACGAAAGTGCCCTTACTGCAAGTACCAGAAGCCATTTGTCCTTGGGCTTTAGTAGCCGCAGATATCGTTGGTCCTTTCCCTCTGAGTCTACAAAATAACAGATATATATTGTCCATCATAGATAATTTTTCCAGGTTCATACTTTCTTACTATGTTAATAAAAATCACACTGACTGGGACAGGTATGTCCAATATGTCACATCAGCATATAATAGCTGTGCCCGTGAAGCTACAGGATATGCCCCTTATGAAGCAGTATATGGCCACCCTGTGAATTCGCCTTTTGAGATTGTCAAACTGCCCCCTGGAATTAAATCGAAAGACGTGAAAGGTTTGACCCGACGTCTAAAAGCCATTTGGAAAAAGGTGAGAGGGAATAACGCAAAACCCACTGCTCATCAGTTAAAGAGGGATAACCTGGAAGCAAAAATGCCCGCGTACAAAGTATTTGGAGACCTTGTTATGTTGAGCAATCCAGCAGTAAAAAAGGGAAGAACCAAGATGTTTACACCTACTTATGAAGGACCATACCGTATCATCTGGCTTACTTCGCCGGTAAATGCAGAAATTCAGTTAGCAGAACGCACAGTGATCTTTCATTTCGAAGGGTTAAAGTTGTACTAAGGTCCCGAGCCATCCCCGCCCAATGGCGAAACGGCCTATTACGCAAGTAGTTCCACCCAAGAAATCAAGAAAGAAGGTAATAAAACCGCCTAGACCGCAACGTAGATATGCTGTAAGGTCAAAGCACCCCTATGATTTATGTTTCAGGAGTTAGATCTGAGATGACATGTAAGCAGTTGGAAAAGTCCTGTGTGCAGCAAGAGAATTAATTGACAGAAAACACCGCCGTTACTATATATTCATTTAAGTTGTGCATGTTAGTTATAAACAGACATAAGAACTGGCAACCATTGGTAATAGAATTTAGGATGTCACATGTTAATGGAAGTGATTGAAGTTCTTGTACTCGTTTTGTCTTGTGACAATTAACGTCTCCAGTAATGTTGTCGTAGCAGTCGGGAACTGAAAACACAAATACTTACTGGTAACGGAATTAAGGGGAAAATTGTCCTTGCCATTAGAACATGGTGAGCTAAGGATCAGTTAATCTTGTATACGTCAAAGGGATTCACACTTCATCCGTTGATTTAGTGAATATTGAACGGACACAGCTGTTAAAGCTTTACCATAAAAACATGATAGTAACACGCCTTCATAACTGCCAGTAGATCAGTGACAACATGCTGCCATCTACCTGCTGTTTGAAATACACCCTATTACATGTATGTTTTGCTAAATGTTCACACACCAATAATAGCAAGAATATATATGTCCAAGTTAAACAACAAATATGTTACTTTAAAGGTAAAGAGAGTCTTCCTTAAGTGCTATTTTATTGGTTTCTGAAGAAGAGAAATTTGTTAACATCGAGTATAGATTTAAGTGATCAGGAAGTCATTTCTGAAAGTATTTGTATGGAGTGTAGCCATGTATGGAAGTGAAACATGGACGGTAAATAGTTTGGACAAGAAGAGAATAGAAGCTTTCGAAATGTGGTGCCACAGAAGAATGCTGAAGATTAGATGGGTAGATCACATAACTAATGAGGAAGTATTGAATAGGATTGGGGAGAAGAGAAGTTTGTGGCACAACTTGACCAGAAGAAGGGATCGGTTGGTAGGACATGTTCTGAGGCATCAAGGGATCACCAATTTAGTATTGGAGGGCAGCGTGGAGGGTAAAAATCGTAGAGGGAGACCAAGAGATGAATACACTAAGCAGATTCAGAAGGATGTAGGTACTGGGAGATGAAGCAGCTTGCACAGGATAGAGTAGCATGGAGAGCTGCATCAAATCAGTCTCAGGACTGAAGACTACAACAACAACAATGCGATGTTGAAGAGACAACAAGGTAAGTTTTTATGATACCTCGCATTTCTGTATATTAAATGCTAAGGAGGAAGTCGCTCGGTTAACGCCCGCCATTGCAGTTTGTTTACATACAACAAGCCCTGCTCCTCGCGCCCCCCCCCCCCCCTACTCGTCGCTTTCCCAGTGGCCATTGCAGTTCCCCTTTTCCCCTTTCCCCCTGGCCGCCACCTCGCCGTTGGCGCGGGCAGCATCAGCATCAGCACCTTTCCCCTCGCCCCTCCTCAGCACCTCCTCAGCCACGTACCTCGGTCACGCAGAAGCAAGCTCCTAGCTGCGCTTCTGCCCCTGCGATCTTACGTTGTAGCGTAACCAGTAAATCCAAGAAGATAGTTAAGAAAAGAAAACCACGAGCCTACTATTGCTTTACAGATTTTGCTAGTTTTACCCAATAATGGAAATCTATTTGCGACGTTTATTTGAATTTTCAGTAAAGAATAAAACCTAGAGTGAAAAGAAATTTTTTGCTTATAAACACTGTCTATAACGCCAAAAAGGTAGGAGACGTGGAAGTCTCAGACCGGTCTCCAGCTGTGTTGTATTACCACTCTCGCGGTTAATAAACAGGTCTATACTGCGTCAAGGAAGCCAGCCCTTGCCGTGATATTTATACTGTAAGTGGCCGCTATGTGGGAAACATGTCAGCCAAAGGATCGAATTTGAAATGTCAAAGCGCAATACAGTAAAGTCAAGTAACGACGTAGTCAATGTTAGTTCCAAATAACAACCCTAACATTAGTGTCCAGTTCAGAAGTTATTAGCCACTAGTTGTGAGTAAGTGATCTCTAAAAGAGCCAAGTCGACTTCACAATTCATACAGAGGTATAAAAATTCATAAATTACGTACATTTTAGAAAAACAGAGTATCTAAGGGATTAAACGAGTCATGATAATTTTGCGAATTTTAACGATTGAGTTATCTGAGTTAGTTGAAAACATCCTCCATGAATAACTGTTGTGAGCAACATAAGCTAACTCTGGAAGGAAATTTTGTGACTGTCCCGAGGAACTAAACTCCACCCGTAGCAAGAAGACTAACCCGCCCACATACAAAGGCCTATTCAGTTCTACGCCACCCTTGCCACCCCCCGCTTGGACCAGGCCTGGCCATCTGCGTTGTCTCCAGCTGCAGGCGCAAAGAAACGACAGCTGCACCCTCCGCATTCCTGAAGTGTGGGACTGCATCACTTAGTGCAGTATACGATGATAGGAAAAGCAGGAAGTAACTGGAGTATCTACACTAAATAATGGATCATTTTTACTTTAATTAACACTACTACTATTGAAATTAAGGTTTAATCTGTCGCGACAGCAAGACTGGGAATGCTTTATGTACATATTAATCAAGAGTTGTAAAGAAGGGAGAAAAAAAAGTTCTATGACCTGTAAAAGAGCTACTTGAGAAGCCATCTACGCCTCTATTTAAGATATTAAGTACATGGCACATTGGTAGTCGCCATAAGTGCCATAAAACAATAACTGAACCCGCCTTTTGTAACGCTTAGTTCCGCCGACAGCCTAGTGCAGTAGCACTCACACACGCGGGTGCGGATGTCAGCGTTGCTGCCGAGCCAGTTGGACCAGTTGCAACCATAGTGTCAGCGACTTACTGCTCCAAGCAGCGCTGGATCTCAACACAGAATTCTTAACCATTATATAACGAACCCTTTGAATAACTTTACGCACATTTTCAATACTAAGGAATTTACTTTCCTTCTATATACTTTACACATGACAATTGGACTCTAATTTTATTAAAAACAAAAGCGCCGAAAGGTAAGTCATATCGACGTCTTCGAGACACAACTAGCTACGTCGAGCCACGAATAATGATTATATGGAAGCAGGTAGGTGAGAGAATTAACAAAAGGAACAACAACCACACCATGGAACAATTGATTGGGAGACTGATAAACACCAATATTCGCAATTAGGAAACAAGGAGTACAAATCAACACAGGGAATATCACACAAAACGTTTAATAATTATTGGTCCGTTAACTGAAGGAGACATAATACTACTTTAAATTAAATCTCGCTAAAGAGAGTATTAACGAAACACTCCATTCTGCCACAGCATTACTCATAACGTTGACGTAACTCGACAACAGCTTTCCTGTAGGTAGACATACCAAAGCCATGTCAATCTGTATGGAGATATAAACAAGAGCATAAGGGAGTGACAGAGAATACTTGCACTTATTTTGCTACGAAATGTAACTGGAGAATAAGGGAGTTTTGTGTAAGGAAAATAATATTTTGTACCTTTGTTTCTATTGCGGTTTTGCCACCACTTGTGTCACTATGATGGGTTGCCAATTACTTATGTCGATGTATTATTTTTACTACTGTTCATTTTGTCCATGTTTTATTTATGTTATTATCAGTTTATTGGAGAGACTTGCTAGAGTTTTCTGGCACCAGTAATTTGGTGTTTGTATCAATCTAGTGTTTCCATGTGTCACTGTGTTACTAGAATGATGAGGATAATTATTTTTGTGGGATTTCAGGTATGCTACAATAAGTTCCCGAGTATTGCCAATTTTTAACTGTTCAGTAATAATGATGTCTTAGGTAAGAAATTATTTTGGAAGGGTAATTTAAGATGTAATCATGTTTTATTTCATTTGTATTTGAATGTTTATCTGGAGAGACATACCATGTGCCTACCCCGTAATAGGTAACGTAAACAGAGTGAATCACGCCCACACGACGAGCAAGCTTTGGCAATATACCTAGTCTGTTGGATGAACAGGAGAACCATTCCCACAAGGGCACGTACCTTACATGACGCGGCTGACACCTGCACAAACCCTTAGCTGTCTGTGTCGTTCCTTGACTTTTCAGTTTCGTGGCATAGTCCACCCTAACCACTTCCATCTTTCAGCTATCAACAGTACTCATTAGTTCAGGTGAACTACCACAGTTGGACTTAATTTTGATGTCGAAGAGGAGTTCACGAGAACAGTGTTTTGTGCTTTCTGACGACAGCTTATCAGGCACCATCAGACATGAACCGTGTCTAGCCCGCAGCTAAACCGCCAGTACACGGAAATCTCCGTTCAAAACTTGAGCCTTCTTTGACACTGTTTTTCTATTGTATTTTCCGAAGGAATACCGACTATTGAAGTAGAATTACTTAACTGGGCTCTGAGCACTATGGGACTCAACTGCTGAGGTCATTAGTCCCCTAGAACTTAGAACTAGTTAAACCTAACTAACCTAAGGACATCACACACATCCATGCCCGAGGCAGGATTCGAACCTGCGACCGTAGCGGTCCCGCGGTTCCAGAAATTACTTAACTGTATGACGTGTTTCAGGACACTGCGATATACCCAAGGATAGAGGACGATGTTGAGTTTTAGGAAGAAGTACGTAGCAGCTATCTTGGAGTCGCAGCATTGTCGTATAAACAGTTAAGTAGGCGATTCCGTCGTATCAACGATGCGCTGTATACTCTACCCTCATAAAGGAGAAATCCTTCAGAAATTACGGTCAATGTAATTGCTGCTAACTCAATTCCCTACTCTTTCTGTGTCCACTGTGGAAATCTCTAAATTCTCGTCGAGTAGTGTTTTCCTCCTCTAGTTATCAACAGCGTTGACTTTTCCCAGGGTCACGTACTGTGCGCGATGCGGTTAGCGCCCACAGAGCGCCCAGCTGATCGATTTATTCTTTCAATTTTCGGTTTCGTAAATCGATCGCCTACGTATCCCTTTTGTCTATGCGTCAGTGGCTCTTGTCTCCCAATACGACTACTATAGTCTAGCAGTTTTCATCCTGCACCCAGCCTACTCTCAAGCTATTTTGTCATTGAATTCAGAGGCTCAATCAGTGTCATGCCCCTAGGCTATCCACCTATTCTTGGGCCCTTGTCTTTCATCTCATAATATTTTTTCAATGCTGATATGAAGCTCCTGTGTTATTTGCATCTTAAATTCTACATCCATTACTTTGTCTTGCAGAATGCTAATTGTTTACCCTTCATTGATCAGTTAATAGGGAGTGTTGGGGTTAATTTTCGGGGACTGGGAGATGAAGCTGTGGCAAGTCCGTTCTGTAGGGAATGCCAAACACACTTCTTCCTCCGGCGCCACAGTGAAGTACTGGAACAGTAGGGGATCTTGGGGTGGGGGTAGGGGGGGGGGGAGGTTCCTGTCTTTGGGGTCTGTCATCTTTTCTTCTTCGATTCCAACACTCCAAATCTTCTATTTCATTTCTTACTTCTCATCAGAGTACCAAGCTATCCGTCCCTCTGTCCACATGCATATGTCTCTATTGTTGAGACCCTTCTCAATTACTGAGTCGGCACTTGTCGTTGTTGACTAAAGCCTATCATATAGGAGGATCTGAGTAACAAGCTAGCTCTTCTACACTTTTGAAGATATTGCATTTATTTGAATATGTTTCATTTATAACAATTAACTACATAATTCTTTATTCAGTATGAACAATTCGTTCATACGAGTATTAATATTAGCGTCAATTACGTTGTATCTGTCACTTACGAACCAATTTACTATTGCATAATGTAATTTGAAACAGAACCCACTGTAACAATGCATCTAGCGTTATGTCACGCGTAATCCCACCTCTGACGTGCGCTGCTCTGACGTAGCGCCATAATTATTGTTTTCTTGGTCATTGTCGAATAAACCATATCGATTACGCCCATCTATTCTTCGTTATTCTGAGAGGTGGCATTAGCCCCCTCTCATATTTCTATCTTACGATTCTCCTCTCTAATTGCATGCGGTGGAAAGTTGCTATTCCTTCACACGCGGACTTCCCACGCAGCGTCTCTCGTCACCCGGGTGGTCCGGTGACAGGCGGGCTCTGTTGAACTGGAGAGGGTTAAGCCGACGGGTGCGAGGAAGTCGAATGAATGCTTTGCAGACGCCGACATTGTCAAAAGACACGCCCGGAGGGGTTTGAAGTAGCGGCTGGGCTAGAGGTTCCGTTACTTCGCAGAATCTTAGCGAAAACACTTTCTGGCGGGCTACCAGCGAGGCGTGGGAACGACTTGTGTACCCAGGCAGTTGTGGCGGGAAAATTCCCGCGCTTTCTGCAAAATAGTAACTGTGATTGGCTTGCTCAGGGCATAGCTCCGTGACGTAGCAAGATCAGCACAGAAATTGGCGCCAAGAATCTCCATTGGTGGAATGGTAGTGCTCCGGCAATGGAGTGGAATTTTCCGCCGGTTTTCGAGTTGCTGATTGGAACGTTTAACCACGGCCACTGTCGTGGGGGCGGGAATGTTGTGTGTTCGGCCTGTACGGGTGTTCTAGGTAGTCGGCTCTCGCCTTTCGGTCGAGGACGTCGAAGCAACCAGCCATCGCCGCCGCCGATACGCCAGATCGTGTTCTGGCAGTCAAGAAGACAGTTTGGTAATGTATGTCCGCAGCACCGGCAGATAGGGATTTTCCTAGTCAATCAGAGCTCAGCAGAGCGCGCCTGTTCGCCTTTTTCTAACTTTGTTCTGTCTTGAGTAGCAGCAATTACTGTTGGGTTAGCTGTGTGTCTCTCTTGAGATTTGAGTGGCAAGGAATTGGCTCCACATACCACTTCGTCTTAAACCTCACGATCTAGTTTAGGGACAACTTCACCTTTACAGTGTTTGTATGAGTCTCCAATTTGAGCCAATTTGATGTATTATAAATATTTCATGTGTTTCTTTTATTATTTTGTGTTTAGTCTTAATAAATCATATTGTTATTTTGGACAGAACTTTCATTCTGTTAATCGGTAGAGCAACCCATCATTTCTCACTATGTTAATGAAACCTTCGTTTATTTAACTTATTTATCAAATTAAATTATTGCAGGTGCCAAACTCTCTTCTACTCCACTGGCAGGGTTGATAAGAGTCAGTTCGCGTGTTTTTTTTTTTTATCCTTGTGCAACAGCAAAAGTCGGAGTTAGAATAGGGGGGGCTTAGAGCATCATTTACATATGTAGATGCTAGAAGAATTTAGTGTTAAATACACTGCTAGCCCCGGCACCTCGCAATTCAATAATGCTATACCCTTTTTTTATAACATTCGTATTCATCGTTGCTCATTCTGAATCCAACAAATCTCTACTCCAATCCGGAAGTTTTTGTGCAGCATTGTGTTGTGCTCCTTGCACAACGCATGTGTGCACTGCGTGCGCTCTGCATTTGACGGTCGGCATCGCTTCTTAGCTGCCGCACTGGCCTTGGAAATTATCTGACGTAGCGCCTTGCACTCAGCTGTTGCACTCCCACCCGCCTCATTAATGCTACCACAACGTTACCCACAAGCCTTATCTTGTTACAACCGTTCTTATTGTGATATTATTACGCCACTAATAACCTTTCATGCCACTATGGCTTACTCACTTAATACTCGCGCTCATCTACCTACGTTTTTTATACCTGGAAGCTCATTCATGATTCCCTTGTCAACTGATTCGCCTGCTTGATCTAAGATATCAAATGATCACCTCTTAATGTCAATTGACGACTTTCTAAAACATGAGCGAGGACAAATTTCTTGTGATCGCCTGTTAGCACACTTAAATGAAAGGCAACCGGCCGTTGAACTACATACCACCGTTATACCCAGCGCCACGGTAACCCCAATCACTGCTACTAGAAGCAAGAACCTATCAGGCATGTGCCCTCCCTTAGTTTTAAGAGAGGAACTGTGATATCAACTGAAGTGGAAAAACTAGTGTAGCGTAGTGAAGTGCTCCCCTAGTGTTAATTCAGTTTTTAAATGTGTTTGAAACGTGTAAACCTCCCCTCATACCCCACTGCGCTGAGTTCCAGTGAACGGGCATGGCCACAGCCATGCCTCCTTCTCGCCTGCAGCTTGCACGCTGCCCGCTGAGGACAACACACCACACAGCCTCGTGCCACTCGCCCTACGTCTCACTCCTGTGGTGATGTGAATATGTTAATTTTATTTTTAAAAAAGAGAACATTTGGCATGTATGCCACATTCAAACCACGCTCGTGCCCTCAATTAATTTTGTTCTGATGTTTTGCAATTAATGTGATTTTATTCTGATGTTATGTAATATTTATGTCTTGCTTTTGTATACACACACTTCTGTTGACATGTGTAAGCCCTTTTGTGACCTCTAGGAGGTCTTTACAGTCTCTACACCCTCCAATCGGTTAAGGCCCCTGCCGTCTTCTGTGGGAGCCCTGATATCCAAGTAATGTTTACGTTGTTTTGCAACCTAAAATGATCTACATCTAAATAACTCACTTTTTAAGCGAATTCACTTACGTTCTCCTCTCCCACGGAAGGGGGAAGAGTGTAAAGATGTGCCAGACAGTAGGGGATTTTACTTTATTAAATTAGCTTTCAAAAAGTAACTTTATTTTTCTTGTTACGGACAAGCCTCGGCAGCGTCGGCTGCCTGTAATTTTTCTCGTCCCACGGTCTGGCAACAGGAAGTCAGGACCAAGCCCCCTTGTCTGCTGACGAGGTAACGCCTGACCAAGCCATGTTCTGGAAAGTTCCATTGGTGCCCCCGCGGGATTCTCGGCCCTGACCAATCAGGGCGGAGGAAGCTGCATGATCGTGCTGGAAGTAGTCGGCCGCCGCCACCAGGCCCTCGCTCTTGGACGTGCACCCTGTAGTAGTGAACACATTTTCCGCTTCTCCTGAAGCTGTGGCGCCGTGAACTTAATTTTTGCAGCCGGCATGCTGCTCGAACTTACCCGATTGGCAGAAACCAACTTTTGTTAGCTTCGTGAACTCTACACCCTGGCTCACTCTCGCCTCCCTAGGCCTGGCTATGTGACCTCTTTTTAACATGCTTTCGCCAATAAGTGGCCTTTGTCTAAATATTATCCTGATGACTTAATTACGCCCACCACATTCCCATCCATCCATGCTTTACATACTGCTTTCTAAGATTTAGTTTCTAGTTTTACTTATTTCATGTAAACTAAATCACATTGATACAGTAGCTAATGAAGGAATATATGCTTTTTACTTTGTCTATTGCTGTAAGAGCTAATTGAGAACAATATTTTGTTATTATTATTTATTATTACAGTCCATCACGTTACAGCACATCAAGACAATTCAAATCATATGATCTCAACTAGTATAGCTGTTCTCAACTGTCATTTCATGGGATTTGCGATCTTTGCAAGATGTTTTTCAACTGTTTTTACACTTGAAGTGCAAATACGTAACACATTATCTTAGCCGGCCGCGGTGGTCTCGCGGTTCTAGGCGCGCAGTCCGGAACCGTGGGACTGCTACGATCGCAGGTTCGAATCCTGCCTCGGGCATGGATGTGTGTGATGTCCTTAGGTTAGTTAGGTTTAAGTAGTTCTAAGTTCTAGGGGACTGATAACCACAGCAGTTGAGTCCCATAGTGCTCCGAGCCATTTGAACCATTTGAAAATTATCTTATATACGTGAATGCTGTTGTCCACATTTATATAAAAACAACATTTATTGGACTCTTTAGAAAGAGATGGGACCCCTCCACGCCCGCACCAACGTGGTGACCAAACCAAAAGTTCTACTGTCACCTCCGTAAACATGTTAGTTATCTACACTCCTGGAAATGGAAAAAAGAACACATTGACACCGGTGTGTCAGACCCACCATACTTGCTCCGGACACTGCGAGAGGGCTGTACAAGCAATGATCACACGCACGGCACAGCGGACACACCAGGAACCGCGGTGTTGGCCGTCGAATGGCGCTAGCTGCGCAGCATTTGTGCACCGCCGCCGTCAGTGTCAGCCAGTTTGCCGTGGCATACGGAGCTCCATCGCAGTCTTTAACACTGGTAGCATGCCGCGACAGCGTGGACGTGAACCGTATGTGCAGTTGACGGACTTTGAGCGAGGGCGTATAGTGGGCATGCGGGAGGCCGGGTGGACGTACCGCCGAATTGCTCAACACGTGGGGCGTGAGGTCTCCACAGTACATCGATGTTGTCGCCAGTGGTCGGCGGAAGGTGCACGTGCCCGTCGACCTGGGACCGGACCGCAGCGACGCACGGATGCACGCCAAGACCATAGGATCCTACGCAGTGCCGTAGGGGACCGCACCACCACTTCCCAGCAAATTAGGGACACTGTTGCTCCTGGGGTATCGGCGAGGACCATTCGCAACCGTCTCCATGAAGCTGGGCTACGGTCCCGCACACCGTTAGGCCGTCTTCCGCTCACGCCCCAACATCGTGCAGCCCGCCTCCAGTGGTGTCGCGACAGGCGTGAATGGAGGGACGAATGGAGACGTGTCGTCGTCAGCGATGAGAGTCGCTTCTGCCTTGGTGCCAATGATGGTCGTATGCGTGTTTGGCGCCGTGCAGGTGAGCGCCACAATCAGGACTGCATACGACCGAGGCACACAGGGCCAACACCCGGCATCATGGTGTGGGGAGCGATCTCCTACACTGGCCGTACACCACTGGTGATCGTCGAGGGGACACTGAATAGTGCACGGTACATCCAAACCGTCATCGAACCCATCGTTCTACCATTCCTAGACCGGCAAGGGAACTTGCTGTTCCAACAGGACAATGCACGTCCGCATGTATCCCGTGCCACCCAACGTGCTCTAGAAGGTGTAAGTCAACTACCCTGGCCAGCAAGATCTCCGGATCTGTCCCCCATTGAGCATGTTTGGGACTGGATGAAGCGTCGTCTCACGCGGTCTGCACGTCCAGCACGAACGCTGGTCCAACTGAGGCGCCAGGTGGAAATGGCATGGCAAGCCGTTCCACAGGACTACATCCAGCATCTCTACGATCGTCTCCATGGGAGAATAGCAGCCTGCATTGCTGCGAAAGGTGGATATACACTGTACTAGTGCCGACATTGTGCATGCTCTGTTGCCTGTGTCTATGTGCCTGTGGTTCTGTCAGTGTGATCATGTGATGTATCTGACCCCAGGAATGTGTCAATAAAGTTTCCCCTTCCTGGGACAATGAATTCAAGGTGTTCTTATTTCAATTTCCAGGAGTGTAGTAAGTGGATCACAGGATGCTGGGCTGTGATGTTGTCCGTGCGTCTGGGTAAGGCTACGCATTAACACGGTCCATCAGGTGATAGATAGTGGACGAAATGCGAGTGAGGGTAGCGATTTGAAGAGCATAGGGAAAAATGTGCCATGGCTTGTGCCGTGGGAAAAAACCTCTGCGACAGTGGGATGGGTAGTAAGAGCAGTAGTGGCTTACTAGCTGCGATAGCACATGCAAGGTTGGATTTGTTAGTATAGGTATCATGCATCATTACCGTGACAAGCGATGGCGATGTGTCCCAGTTGCTGCAGCTGCTACATTCCTGGAACAATCAAGATCGTTATACAGTAGTGGGAGATCGGCCATAGATCATCTCACTGTGTGGAGGATGTGTAGAGCTTGTTTGCATGCAGTGTACGGTACGGCTTCCCTGTGTGGTGCCAGTTATTCGGAAGTGTATTCCAGCTGGATATCCAGTAAATGCGTCTGATTAACAGGGGCTTGCCTGTGCCGTTATGTTTGCGTATGCTTGGCCATAGATGTTATGTCCTTGCAAGTATGTCTTTTGGTCTTTTATGTTTCCATCTATGGTTGTGGTCGTAGCTCCCCAGATTCGGAATAAACGGGTTCTGCGAATGTCTGGAGTTTCTGTATAGTCTTGTGGTGAGTTTGTGGATTACCTCCGTGAGAGTCTCAAGTCGGTATTCCCGGTGAGGGTCTGCGATGCGTGTGTATCGTGGAGCATTGCTTATGATTTTGAGTACTTTGTTTTGTATGAGCTGCAGACGGCGCAGGCGTGTAGGCGCAGCGTATCCCCAGACGGGAGCTGCGTACGTCATCAGAGGTCGGATAAGTGCCATGTACATGGACCTCGACACCCTTCTGTTCAGTGTGCTACGCCTGTTGAGCATAGGATAGAGCTGTTTGAGCCTCGCGCTAGCTCGGTTGGTCATGTGTTGTATGTGGTCCCCCCAGAGTAATTTCCGGTCCCGCCAGACACCGAGGTATTTGACTTTCTCGCGGAAATGTATTGGACGTGCATGTAGAGTTATTGGTCTGCAGTAGCGGTGTTTGCGCAGTTGCTTTGGTCTTTTAGTGAACAGAACGGCTTCGCACTTCTCGACGTTTACTCTAACACGCCATTTCTCCAACCAAGGCTCGGCCACTCTGAGTGCAGTCTGTAGGCGTGACGTAATGTTTGATGGTTTCCAATCTTGCGCAAGGATGGCTGTGTCATCCGCGTAGATTGCCATCATTGTGTTGTGTGTGGTTGGGAGATCGTTTATGTAGAGGTTAAACAGTAGGGGCCCTAGGATGCTTCCCTGGGGTACTCCCGCGTGTCCGTGTCATGTTGATTGTTTTCCCTGCACGTCAGTGTTGAAACTCCTGTCTGTGAGGTATGAGTATATTAGACGCAGCAGCCCGTCGGGGAATCCCACGTCGCTCAGTTTGCGGATGAGGCCGTTGTGCCATAGACGGTCGAAAGCCTTTTCGATGTCCAGGTACACTGCCCCTGTAGCTTTGTTTATGTTGAAGCCATGTGTTATATGTTCAACGACCCGTAGGAGTTGTTGTGTTGTGGAGTGATGATTCCTGAAGCCGAATTGCTCCGGTCTCAGGATGTCATTTGTTATGCAGTGCCTAGTGATGCGTTTGAGAATCACCTTCTCAACAACCTTACTGAGCGAGCTCAGAAGGCTGATGGGTCGGTAATTTTGTGGGAGGCTGTGGTCTTTCCCCGGCTTCCTGAACATCAGGACCTTGGCCGTCTTCCAAAAGGCGGGGAAGTGTTGGTGTTTTAGTATGGCATTCGTTATGTGTGTTAGGTACTCAGTTGCTTTATCCGTGAACTCCTGGAGGACACGGTTTTGAATGCCATCATGACCATGGGCTTTCCTAGCAGCGGAATGCATTATAGCCCAGGAGACTTCGGCTGTGCTAGCATGTCGAATGTCGTCGCGCGATGGTTGGGCTAGAATGCGTGTAACCTCTTGGTCAGTAGTAAGTGTGAACGCTGGATCTGATGGTTCCAGGTTCGGTGTGAATGACGCTGCGAGTGTTCGGGCCATTATTTCTGCTTTCTCTTCCGCTGAATATGCAGGTCCGTCAGGCCCTTGAAGCGTTGGGGTGTATATTTTCTCCCTGGTGAAGTGTCAGGCTAGTTGCCACATGCCAGGTCGTGTGGTGTCCAGCTCTTCGAGTTTTTGGTTCCACTGTTGTGTTCTGTGTGTTTGTATTTTATCGTGTATGATGACTCAAACGGTGTGCAGCTTACAGGGATAGCTTGTATATTGGAGAAGCAAGACAAAATTGCAGAACAACGCAAAAACGAATGTGGATCCGAAAAATTTCATTATATGATAGGAATTTCGCACATTATACAGGGTGTTACAAAAATGTGCGGCCAAATTTTCAGGAAACATTCCTCACACACAAAGAAAGAAAATATGTTACGTCGACACGTGTCCGGAAACGCCTACTTTCCATGTTAGAGCTCATTTTATTACTTCTCTTCAAATCACATTAATCATGGAATGGAAACACACAGCTACAGAACGTACCAGCGTGACTTCAAACACTTTGTTACAGGAAATGTTCAAAATGTCCTCCGTTAGCGAGGATACATCCATCCACCCTCCGTCGCATGGAATCCCTGATGCGCTAATGCAGCCCTGGAGAATGGCTTATTGTATCACAGCCGTCCACAATACGAGCACGAAGAGTCTCTAAATTTGGTACCGTGGTTGCGTAGACAAGAGCTTTCAAATGCCCCCATAAATGAAAGTCAAGAGGGTTGAGGTCAGGAGAGCGTGGAGGCCATGGAATTGGTCCGTCTCTACCAAACCATCGGTCACCGAATCTGTTGTTGAGAAGCGTACGAACACTTCGACTGAAATGTGCAGGAGTTCCATCGCGCATGAACCACATGTTGCGTCATACTTGTAAAAGCACATGTTCTAGCAGCACAGGTAGAGTATCACGTATGAAATCATGATAACGTGCTCCATTGAGCGTAGGTAGACGAAACTAAAATGAGCTCTAACATGGAAATTAAGCGTTTCCGGACACATGTCCACATAACATCTTTTCTTTATTTGTGTGTGAGGAATGTTTCCTGAAAGTTTGGCCGTACCTTTTTGTAACACCCTGTATAAGGAGCTCAAGGTGCAGGAATTTGCATTTTTAAGTATTTTAGAATGTCGAAACACCAGTGTTTTTCATTTGTGCCATCAAATAGCACCCAGAATTACGAAAAAGGAACACAATGTTAAAAAGTATCGTCACATCCCACGAAAAATTATTCCTTTGAGGTTATGTTTAGTTGCCAGTCTAGAGAAATTTTGTATGCAATACTCATATCTCCTTCTGTATCTTTCCTTTCAAGATTTCGGGCGTTATTTATATCTCGTATTTGGCTTTTAATTGTTCAAGTGTATTATTTGTATTGGTGTTAGCTAGTGAATGCACACAAATATTGGCCACTGATGCTTGCAAAATTGTTTCACACAAAGTCCAGAGAGCTACTTAACAATAAATACATCTGCCACAGACATGCATTTGAACAAACAACTCTAACACATAACTTGGTGTATAATTTACAAAAAAAGTATTTTGCCAGTATTGCAGCGTCTGAAAGTTTCATTTGCTTACAAAACTTTACAAACGGCTGACAACATACAAATGAGGTCCACTTACTACTCAATCTGAGAAACCAAACAATTTATAAGAAATATAATAATAATGAACAACAAAGACATAGAATAACAACTGAGATCAACTACGAAAATCACGACAAAATGCATTAGGGAGATGTATGTATAGCTGCATATTAGGAGGAAATGAGATTGAGGATCATGTGCAGTGTCACCATTGCATAAAATTTAAAATCGCTGGGTGGTGTTAAAAATTCCACTAGATACCAAAAATAGTGTTCACAAAAAATCTGTTATCTATACCTAAACTTTTTTGAGGGCAAAGATAATGTCAAGGGCGGTAAATTATATGTATTTTCAGCTTTTAGTTACTACCTGATAATTTTGTACTACAAGATATTTTTGATGATGCTATTTTGCTTTTATTCTTGGAATATTTTCCAATGTTGATATGAAAGACTAAAAATCATATTCATTTATTGATATATGGTACTGAAGTGAGTTATTATTTTCAACAACAAAACTAATTCTAACATGTTCAAGTTACAGAAATCTGAAAAAAATTAAATTTGTGAATGATGCCCTTAAATGTTCCACTCAACTGAAGCTCCAAATTACTCATGTCACAGGCTTTCGATCTGAAAAGACAAAAGAAAAAGTACACTTCTTGCTTCTAAAATTTTCTATGTACATAAGATTATTAATAAAATAAAATATATATAACATGCCAGTTTTAATGTGTTATGTTGAAAGCCCGGGTAATGCAGTCATAACTCCAACTGTACAGGGTGATTCAAAAAGAATACCACAACTTTAAAAATGTGTATTTAATGAAAGAAACATAATATAACCTTCTGTTATACATCATTACAAAGAGTATTTAAAAAGTTTTTTTTCACTCAAAAACAAGTTCAGAAATGTTCAATATGGCCCCCTCCAGACACTCGAGCAATATCAACCCGATACTCCAACTCGTTCCACACTCTCTGTAGCATATCAGGCGTAACAGTTTGGATAGCTGCTGTTATTTCTCGTTTCAAATCATCAATGGTGGCTGGGAGAGGTGGCCGAAACACCATATCCTTAACATACCCCCATAAGAAAAAATCGCAGGGGGTAAGATCAGGGCTTCTTGGAGGCCAGTGATGAAGTGCTCTGTCACGGGCTGCCTGGCGGCCGATCCATCGCCTCGGGTAGTTGTCGTTCAGGTAGTTACGGACAGATAAGTGCCAATGTGGTGGCGCTCCATCCTGCTGAAATATGAATTGTTGTGCTTCTTGTTCGAGCTGAGGGAACAGCCAATTCTCTAACATCTCCAGATACTGTAGTCCAGTTACAGTAGCACCTTCGAAGAAAAAGGGACCAAAAACTTTATTGGCTGAAATGGCACAGAAAACGTTCACCTTAGGCGAGTCACGTTCATACTGAGTTGTTTCCCGCGGATTCTCAGTGCCCCATATACAGACATTGTGACGGTTGACTTTCCCGTTAGTGTGGAAAGTTGCGACGGTTGACTTTCCCGTTAGTGTGGAAAGTTGCTTCATCACTAAACACAATCTTTGAAACGAAAGATTCATCTGTTTCCATTTGAGCAAGGATAAAATCACAGAAATCGATTCTTTTAATCTTATCAGCTGCAGACAGTGCTTGAACCAATTTCAGACGATAAGGTTTCATAACTAACCTTTTTCGTAGGACTCTCCATACAGTTGATTGTGGAATTTGCAGTTCTCTGCTAGATTTCTGTTGAGCGGTCGCCATCTTAGCATCAACTGACTCTGACGCCTAGTCAACAGCGCCTCAAGCGAACAAATGTACAACTAAATGAAACTTTATAGCTTCCTTAATTCGCCGACAGATAGTGCTTAGCTCTGCCTTTTGTCATTGCAGAGTTTTAAATTCCTAAAGTTGTGGTATTCTTTTTGAATCACCCTGTATTATCAGACCAACCCTGAAATCGCGAAAAAATCGGAGTTCCATATGAAAAGTTCAATGCCATCCAAAAAATATTTGTAGCATCTAACTTTTTGCGATTTCATGGCTGGTCCCATGGAAAGAGTTGTTCACAGTGATGAGCACACTGATTGGACCTAGGATGTAACATGTCATGGTGTGTATATTAAGGTACACTTTCACAAAAGAAAATATAGTTATTAACTCAACACTTTTACCTAAATTTCAAAATCAGGTAAGAAGTCCCCAGGATCATCAACTGCATTAAATGAAGGAGTTGAAGCCTCTCCAGTTTCTGTTGCTCTTCATTTACTGACCTGGTTAATAACACCTTCTGGGAGGTTATAAGTCGAGCAACTCATGTCTTTAATCTTGACTTGGTTTCTGATGAAAAGAAGAAAATTTGCCATGTGCTCAGAGTGACTGTTCCAAAGTTCCATAGTGCTCATGGAGCTAAACATCTTTCCTGCTTTGCCGTTAGAGTGTTGTAAGAATAGAACAGCAACAGTGAGATCACTCAAATCCTGGAAAGTGTTTGATCCCGTCACATTTTTATTTTCAGCTGCTTTGGACCAAAAGTTAATAGTTTGGCACTGTAGCAAGATTTTGTCAATTTGTTTGTCTTTCTCACTCAAGAGAGTCATTTTTTTCCTAAAGCTTTGTAACTGGCTGGCAGACGTTTATGGTTTTCTTCTCCTACCTTCACTTTAAAATCAATACACCTTTTTTTATTTCTGCAAAAATTACATTATGACTTACCAGAAGTTTCTCTACATGTGACTCAAAAAGGTATCCGAGGCAGGCACAGGATAGAGATCTAAGTAGTCTGTCGGTTGCTGCTGCCATCAACAACAGAATTCTTCGGCAGACTGAACCAGTGAGCTCAATACTATTGAACATAGCAAAGTCATCAAAGACCTTAACCGTTTTACAGGGTTTGATTTTTAACTGTCAAAGATTTTCATTGTCTGTTGTACGTCACCAAGGATAGTTTCCAAAAAATACACATATAGTCGCTTTCGTTCATCTGTGTATATATTATAAAGCAGCTGCGCTGTGTGACATCAATCCTTAGCAGTCACAAAATGCAATTTTAATTCATCCCTCTGCAATATTTTTTTTATATAGCCGGTTCGATAGATAGCAATCAGGTGTCACATGTCTTCAGTATTTTTAACGGCGCATCATCGTGGTTAATTGGCTCAAAAATATATCTCATGAGTGCGTTACTACACGGGTTTGGCTGAAGTTGGTGAGTGTCGGGTTGTAGACACTGGCAGTGCAGGCTGGAGGCCACCAGGTGGCAGTGGTGTAGCAATGGCAGACTGGCCATGGAAGGCATGGCTGTGGCTGTGTGATGGATGTGTGATGGATGTTCCATTCACCACCGCAGCCAGCAATGGCACTCGAGGCATGCACTGCCTGTATCGAATAGTAATGAATGCGTGGTCAGCAAAATGGAGGGGTAACTCCAGAGGGTCGATGACATATGAAAGCAATTGCATTTGTAGCTCATAAGGCAGCTGACAAGTGAAAGGGCGCAGAGAGTGATGTCAGGTATAACTTCACTGTTGATTTGGGAGTGAAGCTGTCACCAGAGCTATGAGGTTGTCCACTTGCCTAATAGTTCGTCATGAAGAATGTGGTATATGGCCTGCATGGGAGGATGGAGAGGTACTTGATGAGGCAGTTTTTAGCCTGTGTATATTTTCAGTCCTTTGGTGGTGAAAATAGGAGAACACAGATGAGGTCGATTGGTCATGCAGATGCCTGATTAAGCAAATGAAACTTGTGCTATCGTTTGAGATACCCTGAAGATTGAAGATATTGTCCACTAGGGCAAACCATGTCTTAGGATTGTCTTTTTGCAGGACTGGCAGTTTGGGAAACCCCACAGGGGTAGTATTACGAGTGGGTGAGGGAACAGCCGACATGCACTGAGGCAGGGGTGCCATACTGGCCTGTGGTGCGAAGTTGTGATTGAGCGTTATCGGACCAGAGACTGAAGCAGCAGAAGTCTGTGCTGGCTTGTAGTCGAATGCACGTTGAAGTCTGCTAATTTCCAGAATGGGCATGGTTGTATCAGATGCGCCAGAGACAGGAGCATCAGAGGGAGGTGCAGCAGGAGCACGTGTGGGCAGAGCAGGGGGTGGCATAATTCATACAACTGGCCAAACGCATGATCATCAGTGGAGACTCAAGCAGGTATGGACGAGGCAGCAGCGCCATAGCCGGAAGCAGCAAGCAAGATTAATGCAGGTGCAAACAAGGAAGTGATGTCGTGATCCACAGCAGAAGGAGTGGGCACATCCGCGGCAGGTGGGAAGAATGTTGCAGCACCAGGGGCTGGTGCATTTGAAGTAGCAGCAACAGACTATGGCCGCTGTAGGTTGTTGCGACAGCAGAGAGTGCAAAAGGTGCTAGAACAAGTTTCCAGCGTAGCAGAGGAGCTCATCACAGCAGGGGGGGGGGGGGGGGGGGCAGGCATCGTCAATGTGAATTGTGAGAACACTGCAGGATGAGCAGCCGAATGTAATGAGGCAGCATGATGCATGCAGACTCAGTAAATGGGCCGTGTAGCTCGTACCTTGTCCTTGCAGTGGCGATGTGGTGTGGAATGGCGTGGCAACATCCTTTGCAGGGACAAGGTCGATAAATAGGCTGCTTGGCACAGCATGGTCAACATGCAGGGAAACAGGTGAAGTCGGCCATATTGTGCTTGGTGATGCTGGCTTGGTGGTGTCAAAAACCTGTGAAACGAAGTCATATTTCCGCCTTAGCTGTGAGTGATGAGGTAGGTATTATAGCAGATTCACAGTCAAACTTCACTGTAGGTACTGAGCAGATCGAATGCGAAGGAATAATATGGTCCATGATTGTGGTGAACAATGGGAACCAAAGTACACAAAATAAAGATGATAAACACTCACAGTTACTAATGGTTCTCAGAGTCACCACTATGGTTATTGGTGCAGTTAAGGTAATGTGCATCAGTAATAACACACGTTTCAATGAAAAACACTAAATAACTAGGAACAATATAGCAGAAAACGTCAGTGTTACAGGATGTCAGAAAGCCAGCATTAGAATTCTCCAAAGAAAGTCGTTCACACATAAAATAAACTTTTCACTTATTGATAGTAGCCACAAGTGCCTTTTAAACTTAAGCAATTCACGTTACAATACATTCCTCATCTAAGAGCATTTTCGATTATGGGATTACACATCTATTACTGTGAACTGCATATGTTATATTGCTCTGAGATTTTATTATTATGTGTTGAAATTAATAGGAAACGGGATATAGCTTTAAATGCATTTTCAAATTAGTGCCAACATTGATATTCGAAAGCAGCCACAAGCTGTTTTTGGTTTAACTGATGCCATTCATCTGTCGCTGAAGTCCAGCCACTTGGAGCACTAGCATCATGCAACCGTCAAAAGGTTATATTATTTTGCCCTGTAGGATTTTGTCATTGTTTGACAGAATATTCCTGGGACTGGGGATTCCCATTTTATTCGATGTTGAAGTTACCAGTACCAGAAGTTGAAAATCGGATAACTGCGTGAATGTAATAATCGTACTTTATTTATGTTTGGTTAGTCACACATTATTAATTTCTAAACTAAGGAACTTTGTGTCTATTTGATCCCCTAAAAAGTCGCTAGACGTCGCTAAATTATTTTCCCGATAAAAAACCAGAATTTTGTCCACTAAAAGTTCATAAAATACACTGGTGACGTGATCAAAAACAAATAATGACGTCAGAGCTTTTGTGGATGCCGCCATTTGAAAACTGTTGCAGCACGTTTTGATGGAACATGTGAGTTAACGAGCATTTTGCTCTCATTCAAGTAAATGACGGAAAGAGACAGCCTTCCAGGAATTGTAAAACGAAACCTGCCATCCAGGACCGTGTGCCACAAAGAGCGTAGATTCGCCACGAGATTGGGAAATTCACGGGCGTCTATGGTGCTGAATGAGGCCAGACTCATCAGGCCTAAGTGCTGTAGTGTGCGAGTGAGACAGACGAGAACCTACGTCCTAGGGAAACCCCGAAGGGCTGTTTGTCCCCAGGGAGGCATAGCAGTGTTAAATATGGTGGACCTAACATCGGCCATAAAGGGAAACATTTATGAAAACTACTAAATTCTGTAGTAATTCAGGGAATAAAGCTACAGTAATTTTAATCTACCATCATTCTTACATTTTCATGGAGATCCTAATAAACCTTGAATATTGATCATATCTATAATAGTTTATAATCTACTGTTAAAGTGAAACTAACAAGTTTTGCAACAAAGACCTGAATGCTCAAATCTGAATGCTTTGGTCGATCTTAACGACCGACATTTCATATAAAAGCGCATCATTAAAATGACAAATGTTGTAAATATCAATTCTGTAACTTTATTTGTTTAAAAGATATAGTAAATTTAAACTATCAGTATTCTCAGTTAAGCATCAGATCATCATTTCCTCCACACAAAACACAGCATGACACCTTATTGAATCATTAGGTAATAGAATATTTGTTGTAAAGTTTAGTGCATAATAATTACTTTTGTTCTTTATCAGGAAGCACATTGTTGCAAGGCTACTTGCTGTAACATTCAAAGTTAAAAAGGAAATTGTACTGGTTTTATGTAAAAGAATTTAACGTTTATTACGTAATGGATATTATTTTTACTTAATTTAGAACGTGAAAGAGGTCAAGTTTTGATTATTTAAGTATGTAAAATAATGTAGAATAAGCTGTAGCCAATCAGATGGACAGCTTCAGAGAAAGGAAGTGCACTGGTCAGTTGAGTGAGGATATTCGGCACGCGGGAGCTGGGCAGAGGGACAGCGCTGGTGGAGATGCGAAAGTGGACAGTCGGTCTTTAGGAAGCTAGGAAGTGAAACGACTTAAAACATTTCGCGTGTGTGGTATCGCAGGACTTAGTCTCTGAGCAGTAAGCAGCTGCGCGCTTGGTGTGAACTCTAACTTTTTGTGTAGATAACGAGATGAAGTACTGGACCTGTATTTCGCAATGAGATTGTGAGTGATCGAACTTAGTCAAATGGATACGCACTCAAGTGTAACAGTAACTCTAAATAAGACCACTTTCGCTATTAGTTTGCTTTCTGAATAAACGTTATATTAACCAAGTCGCAACTGTGTGGTCTACATCATTTACAGGTCGTTAATTTAGCTCACGATATTATTATATGTTATATTAACTTTGTTTCCACAACGAAACTTTGTCTCGAAACCTGGCAGAAAATTCAAAGAGATTCTGGTCGTATGTGAAGTATGTTAGCGGCAAGAAACAATCAATGCCTTCTCTGCGCGATAGCAATGGAGATACTACCGAAGACAGTGCTGCCAAAGCAGAGTTACTAAATGTAGTGGACTGTTAAGGCAGCCAGTCCACAGTGAAGTAGCCGAAAGGGCACGCGTCAACTCACGCCGTCTGGCGTTAAGTCTGGAACAGGATTCGTAATGAATGTGATAAAGTAAAGAACGTAGCTACTAGAACACTTAACTTTTATATTGTCCTTTGGTATACAGCATTCTGGATGATACAAGTGAGACTCTATCTTGAGGCACATGCAATGGGACAAATGGCGCCTTGCTAGGTCGTAGCCATTAACTTAGCTGAAGGCTATTCTAACGGTCTCTCGGCAAATGAGAGAAAGGCTTCGTCAGTGTAGTCGCTAGCAATGTCGTCCGTACAACTGGGGCGAGTGCTAGTACGTCTCTCGAGACCTGCCTTGTGGTGGCGCTCGGTCTGCGATCCTGACAGTGGCGACACGCGGGTCCGACATGTACTAATGGACCGCGGCCGATTTAAGCTACCACCTAGCAAGTGTGGTGTCTGGCGGTGACACCACACTAAACACATCCTTCCGAAATGCCTTCACAAAAGAAGACGAAGTAAATATCCCAGAATTCGAATCAATAACAGCTGCCAACATTAGTAACGTAGAAGTAAATATCCTCAGAGTAGTGAAGCAAATTAAATCACTAAATAAAAGCAAGTCTTCTGGTCCAGACTGGATACCAATTAGGTTCCTTTTGAAGCATGCTGATGCATTAGCTCCATACTTACAATCATTTGCAGCCGTTCACTCGACGAAAGATCTGTACCCAAAGACTGGAAAATTGCACAGGTCACACCAATATTCAAGAAAGGTAGTAGGAGTAATCCACTAAATTACAGGCCCCTATCGTTAACGTCGATATGCAGCAGGATTTTGGAACATATATTGCGTTCGAACATTATGAATTACCTCAAAGAAAACGGTCTATTGACGCACAGTCAACATGGGCTTAGAAAACATCGTTCCTGTGAAACACAACTAGCTCTTTATTCAAATGAAGTGTTGAGTGCTATTGACAAGAGATTTCAGATCGATTCCGTATTTCTAGATTTCCGGAAGGCTTTTGACACAGTACCACACAAGCGGCTCCGAGTGATATTGCATGCTTATGGAATATCGTCTCAGTTATGCGACTGCATTTGTGATTTCCTGTCAGAGAGGTCACAGTTCTTATTAACTGACGGAAAGACATTGAGTAAAACAGAAGTGATTTCTGGCATTCCCCAAGGTAGTGTTATAGGCCCTTTGCTGTTCCTTATCTATATAAACGATTTGGGAGACAATCTGAGCAGCTGTCTTTGGTTGTTTGGAGATGAAGCTGTCGTTTATCGACTAATAACGTCATCAGATGATCAAAACAAACTGCACAACGATTTAGAAAAGATATCTGAATGGTGCGAAAAGTGGTAGTTGACCCTAAATAACGAAAAGTGTGTGGTCATCCACATGAGTGCTAAAAGGAATCCGTTAAACTTCGGCTACATGATAAATCAGTCTAATCTAAAAGCCATAAATTCAACTAAATATCTTGGTATTACAATTACGAACAACTTAAACTGGAAGGAACACACAGAAAATGTTGTAGGAAAGGCTAACCAAAGACTGCGTTTTATTGGCAGGACAGAAAAACTTGAGACTTTACTAAACTTCTTTCTTAGTCCTCAGTGGAAGAAATATAGTATCGTGATTGGTGGTGACATCAATGCCGCATTTGATGTAAACAAAGATGTGCACACTGTAAATGAATTTAAAAACCTGTTACGACAATTCAACTTCATTTTTACGAACTGCAAACCCACAAGACAGTCCGCTTGTCTCGACAACATACTTACAAATGTCAATAGAGAGTTACTGTCTTCAGATGTAGCCGTCTTCGATTTCTCGGACCATGACTCAGTTTGGGTAAAAATAGGTACAGATAGGCCTAACATGGAGTATAAGGAGTTTAAAGAGCCTAAAGTAGTCATCACAAGACCAATAACGCAAGAAAAGTTGTCTAATTTTATGGTCTCACTCAGTAATTATGACTGGTCACATCTGTTTAACAATAATGCTCAGGACTCTGCCAATACATTGTTTGATAGATTTTTTCATTATTTCTTAAATATATTCGAGACTAACTGCCCTCAATACAAATGTAAAGTTAACCCTAAAGGTAACAGTAATAGACATAGGGATAAGAGTCCATGGTATACCGCTCAACTAGCCAATATGAAAAGAAGGTTGTTGTTGTATAGAGATTCTTACAGACTTAAGAAAACTGATATGGCTAAACAAAGGTACTCAAGAGCACAAAAAGAATATAAGTATGCTTTAAATGAGGCCAAAAAACAACATAACCTAGTCAGCATTGAGTCATCAAAAAATAAATGCAGAAAAGCATGGACTATAATAAATTCAGTGGCCAAAAGCAAGCAGAAAGTTGAGGTAGTAATTTCAGCAGACGAATTTAATAACTACTGTATAAAATCTGTTAACCAAATTAGGGAAAGCATTGTGAGGCCACAAGAGACTGTTGTTGATCTCATTAAATACCATAATGTAGACTACACCCTGAACGATAAATTCCTTTTAACAGAGGTCAAACCAGATGTTGTTTTAACTCTTGTAAATAACTTTAGACCCTCTGATAGTGAAGATATATATGGTATTTCTTGTAATATGTTAAAAAAGATAATTGGCTACATAGTATATCCTCTTACTAAATGTATAAATAGATGTCTAATTGAAGGAGTATTCCCAGAAGTATTAAAATTATCCAGGGTAGTGCCCATTTACAAGAAAGGAGACAAAAATTGCCCATCTAGCTATCGCCCAATATCCCTGACACCTATTTTATCTAAAGTTTTGGAATCCATCATCTACTCCCAGTTGTGTGATTATCTGACATGTAATAACATTATTACTCCGGTACAATTTGGCTTTAGGAAGGGCAAATCCACAGTCCATGCCATTGACTCCCTGATTAAAAAAGTGCTTAATGCTTATGAAAGAAAAAATTTTGCTCAGGCTACATTTTGTGATCTGAGCAAAGCCTTCGATTCTGTGGAGCATATTTCACTCCTCAACAAACTAGTTTATTACGGAATCACAAACAGTGAAGTCGACAACATTTTTGAATCTTTCCTCAGCAACCGTAGACAAATTGTTTGTATTGGTAAACAGAGATCACAGCTAGCTGAAGTTAAGTGCGGTGTGCCACAAGGCTCAGTATTAGGACCTCTGCTATTTATCCTAATGACAAATGATCTACCATCCTACATAAATACTCACTCCATTCTCTATGCAGATGATACCACTTTTTTCAATATCAGCTCAGACATTGATATGCTCCAAACTGTGGCAAATGACACAATATCACAGGCATCAGTCTGGTTCCGAGCTAATGGGTTCCTGCTTAATGAAAGTAAAACTCAAAAGATTGTATTTAGTTTGAGAGATCCGCCAGCAGAAGACTTCAAGAATAGTGTTAAGTTCTTAGGTATTGTTATAGATACTAAACTGACTTGGGAGCCACATATTAAATACATTAGTGCAAGGCTGTCTAGAGTGGTGTATTTGTTAAAGAATTTAATAAACCACGTACCTGCGGCCTATGTAAGATCAGCCTACTTTGCATTTTTTCAAAGTATTATATCTTATGGGCTTTTAATATGGGGCAATAGCTCACACCTTCAGGACATTCTGGTACTTCAGAAGAAAGTAATTCGAATTATCACAAACAGTGATAAACTGGCCCATTGCAAACCACTGTTTATCAACTTAAAAATATTAACTGTGATAAACATGTATATTTACACTGCCCTACTGCATATAAAGAGCAACTTATCAGAATACCAGCGTAGAAGAGATGTACACTTTCATGGAACCAGGAATAGTAGCAATCTTGACATACCTTACTACAGATTATCCAAGTCATTGAACAGCTACGAAGTGGTGGGTATGAAGATGTTTAATAATTTGCCACTAGAATGGGTAGAAGCTCCATTTGATGTATTTAAACACAAATTGTTCAGTTGGTTAGCTGCAAACCCATACTACTCACTTCAGGAATTTTACGACTGTAAAATATCATAGTGGTACCGATTTGGAGAGTGTAGCATAATTTCTTTAACTGAATCAGTTATGATGCAATGTTTTCATATTATTTCATTTTAAATATTGTATTTTATGTAAAACTTATGTCACATATTGATCTTTAACCCATGTATATATGCTGTATAACTTGTATATGTGTAACTTGACTTTGTCAATTGCTGTAATAGCTAAACGACAATAAAATTTCATTCATTCATTCATTCATTCATACACTTAGAAAATGTGACAGACCTACTAAGGAGACTGCCTACACTACGCTTGTCCGTCCCCTTTTAGAATACTGCTGCACGGCGTGGGATCCTTACCAGATGTGATTGATGGAGTACAACGAAAAAATTCAAAAAAGGGCAGCAAGTTTTGTATTATCGCGAACTATGGGAGAAAGTGTCACAGAAATGATACAGGATTTGGGCTGGACATAATTAAAAGAAAGGAGTTTATCGTTGCGATGGAATCTTCTCACGAAATTCCAATCACCAACTTTCTCCTCCGAATGCGAAAATATTTTGGTGACACCGACGTACATAAGCAGGAACGATCAACACGATAAAATAAGGGAAATCAGAGCGTGTATGGAAAGATATACGAGGGCCGTTCAGAAGTAACCTCCGGTTGATTTAAAAAAATACACCAAGTTAAATAAAAATATTTTAATATATACATCTTACAACTACATCTTTGCACTATTTTTCTACATAGTCTCCATAGCGATTGAGGCACTTATCGTATCTCTTCACAAGCTTTGAAATTCCTTCTGCATAAAAATCACCCGCTTGTGCCTGGAGCCAGCCTGTGACCGCATCTTTGAGCTCTTCGTCGTCATCAAACCGCTGTGACCCGAGCCATTTCTTCAAATGCATGAAGAGGTGATAATCACTTGGCGCCAGGTCTGGGCTGTAACGTGGATGGTTGATAACGTCCCACTTGAAGGACTCAAGAAGGGCCGTTGTTCTGCGAGCAGAGTGAGGACGGGCGTTATCGTGCAAAAAAACGTTATCCCACGCAGGAATGCAGTTGATCATCGATGGTCAAGGGGAGAGAGGTGGACAGAGGGTGGAGAGGAATGTAGATTGAAAGGATGTCGTTACCTGAAACAGAAGCTAATGGAGAGTCGCTGTCAGCATCGTCAGGGCCATCGAACGTGGCGATAGGGGTGACATCGAAGTGCAGTGATGTGCTCTGTGGTGGGGTTGAAGGAATGTTGAAGATGAAGATGGTGCCATTGCACATAGATAGCTCATCGATGTTATGACCTCAGACTTTGCATGGAATACTGCCTTGCGTAAAGGAATCGAGTCACATGCAGAGGAAGAGACACTGCACTCATGGAAAGAAGGATCCCTAGAGAAATCACTTGGAATAGAAATGGTAACCTTGTCCTGGGCATGGACAACTGTAGAATCAGAACTGTCATCCATACTTTGCGGTGGGGGAGGGGGAGGGGAGGGATCAGCTAAACTCCAGGCCGGTTTGAGACAGACACTAATTGCTTCTTCCCATTAAATAGAATGTCGAAGGTGTTCTGTTCACTGCTGAACACTGTGCGGGCGAGAGTAGGGAGGCTGGAGTGCGGCTCTGACTGAGCCATCATGTAGCATAATGTAGTTACAATAAGCGAGGTCTTCATGCAGGAATAAGCGAGGAAAGGTGTGAGTCCTTGGAGGGGAGGTTATGTATTTTAGAAATGCATTCAGGCTCTCGTTTAACCAGTTCTGGAAATTCATCTGTGGTTAGAATGGGCACTGGTTCGACAAACTGAGTGGGTAGGACATGGGCTTCGCCATATAAGGTCTCTGCTAATCAGGCCTGGAGGTTATCTTTATACGCTGTGCACACTCTGAGTGGGACCATGGGAGTGCAGAGGACCAAGAACCACTGTGATACGTAAGTGCCACCTTCAGTGCACGATGCCACCTCTCCACTAAGCCGTTATTCTGGCATAATATGTTGTCATATGGAATTCCTACATCCCACAGAGCTCGCACAGGCGGGAGAACAATGTTGACTCAAATTGGTGGTCCTGATCCATGGTAGTAGAGGAAGGACAACTAAATCGAGCAATCCAGGGATTGAAGAAGACAAGAGCTACAGTTTCAGCCGTGATATTAGCAACTGGGATGGCTTCAACACATTCTATCGTATGATCAATAATAGACAGGATGTAATGGAAGCTGTTTGACTGGGATAGAGGAACGATGATGTCGATATGGATGTGTTGTAATCTGTCCTTCGGTATGCTAAATGTTCTGAGGTATGGCTGGGCATGTCTACTGGGTGGAGTGTACTCGTGGAAGTGTCACAGGAGATAGGCATTGTGTAGCCCAGGAGGAGGCATTGCTCAAGTGTTAGAGTGCAGTCTGAATCTTGAGGCGTTTGCGACAACTCCTGGTCATTTGCTTGTAGGTTGGCAAGCTCACCCACATTGACGGGAGAGGTTATAGAGTTCATGTAGGAGAGATAGTCTGTGATGACATTACCTGCATCCCGAATATACTAAACACTGGTGGAGTATTGACAGATGAGGTCTATGTGGCATAGGCATTGTGCACATACATCCATGCTTGGATTTTGAATAGCATCTGCTAGAGGACTGAAATCTGTGTAGATGGTGGACTTGCGACCCTCGATGTTATCACAAAAGTATCACACCACTTAGTAGACTGCCAGCGTTTCACACACAAACGTAGACCATTTGTGCTGAGAGGCTGTCAGTTTATGGAAAAAAAATTCAAAGGCTCTGTTTATCACCCAAGTGTTGCTGTAACACTTCACCTATTGATGAACCATCTGCATTGCTCGTAATGGAAATACACGCATCTGAGATAGTATGGGGCAGAGTGACAGCACGGGAATGAGCTGACTTCAGTGCATCTCTTCCACCCAGGGAACCTTTCAGGCGCCAGAAGTGATTTTGCCTTTAAGGGCATCAGTGAGGCAGGCCTGAAGGGATGCAGCATGAGGATAATTCTGGGAAACTGGTGCAACTTACAATAGTCAATGGGAAGAGCAAGGTGTTTAATGAAATCAACTCAGAAGGAGGTAAAACGGATTCCGTCCGCCAAAACTGCATGGCTGAGGAAGATGACATCTCCTCTGCACAGTTAAGATTTCTCGTGGTTTATCTCGACACCGTTCTTATGTAGAAAATGAGCAAGATTTAATTCATGCTCAGCCTCAGATGAGGAGAGAATGAGTATGTCATCTACGTAGGCATATGCATATGGCATGTTAAAAAGCAAGGAGTCAACAAAACATTGTCAGGTCAGGGCAGCGTTTTTTAGGCCATACGGCATACAACAGTATTCAGCGAGGCCAAACGGTACAATCGCGGCGGTGTTTGTATTGTCCACTGGAGCCATCGGTATACCAGTAAATTGTCGAAATACTTGAAATAAAAGTTCCCAAATTTACTGCCGTTCAGGAAAATTCTCGCACTCGAGTTATTCTAGGGACCCGACGTGGAAAGCTCTTGAGATATTTAGCAAGTCGTGGAATGTATATCGGAACGACATGTCAGAGGCCATAGGAGGGAGAGTGTCATTGCAGTTGACAAAAATATTCTCTCTATAGAGGACAAAGTTGAGTGTGATAGTGAAATCATCTTGTCGCGTATATCAAGTATAGGTGCATCCAAGTTAATTGTTGGATGTTTTTACCAGCCAGCCAGCTGTGACTGTTCGAGAGCCATTGAAAGAGAGTCTATGGTTAGTAGCGTGTAAATAACCAGATCATGCAATACTGGTTGGAGGCGACTTTAATGTGCCGAGTTTCGACTGGGTTGTCTATATACTCATTGCAGTAGGTACAGACAGACAGTCATGCGAAATACTTTGGAACACGTTTTCTGAAAATTGTCTTGAACAGCTAGTTCGGCAGCCCACATGCACTGGAAATATCTTAGACCTTGTAGCTACAAACAGGCTGGACCTTATCGACAGTGTCAGAATAGAAACGAAGAATAGCGACCATGATGTCATTTTAGCAACTATGATTATGAAAGTTAATGAATCAGTAAAGAAGGCTAAGAGACTGTTTCTGCTAGACAGGGCAGTCACTAATATCTCACATAGACAGTGAATTGGCATCGCTTAGTTCCAGTAAGGTGGATCTAGAGGAATTATGGGCAAAGTTTAAGTAAACTGTAAATCGTGGTCTGGAGCGTCATGTGACTAGTAAGTGGATAAAGGATGGAAAAGACCCACCATGGTTTAATAAAAAAATTCGGCGAATGCTGAGGAAGCAGAGGCTGTTGCACTCTCGTTTCAAAAGGGAATGCATAAATGAAAGAAGGTTTGTAGAGATTTTTGCGTTCTGTGAAAAGATCTATGCACGAAGCATGCTACTACCACTGTCACATCTTAGCAAAAGATCTGGCAGTGAAACCGAGAAAATTCTGGTCATATGTAAAATCGCTAAGCATGTCTAAGGTTTCCATTCAATCCCTTGCTGACCAGTCTGGTGTGGCAGCTGAAGATAGCAAAAAGAAAGCAAAGCTTTAAATTTCATGTTCATGAAATTGTTCACACTAGAATCATACAGACATACAGTAGTTTGGCCATCGGACAGACTCTCGTATGGACGACATAGCAGTAAGTAATCTGGCGTAGAAAAACAACTCGAAGATTTGGATGTAAATAAATCACCAGGTCGAGATGGAATCCCAGTTCGATTTTACAAACAGTACTCTATGGTATTGGTCCCTTACCTAGCTTTCATTTATTGTGAATCTCTCGTCCAGCGCAAAGCCCCAAGTGGCTGGGAAAAAGCGCAGGTGACTCCAGTATATAAGAAAGATAAAAGAACGGACCTGCAAAACACAGGCCAATATCCCTAACTTCTATTTGCTGCAGAATCCTTGAACATATTCTCAGTTCGAATATAATAAACCTTCTTGAGACTGAGAAGCTTATGTGCACGAATCAGCGTGGTTTGAGAAAACATTGCTCATGTGATACTCAGCTTGCCCTTTTCTGAGAACTATGGATGAAGGGCAACAGGTAGATTCAATATTTCTAGATTTTCGGAGAGCATTTGACATGGTCTCCCAATGCAGGCTGTTAAACGAACGTACGAGCACATGGAATAAGTTCACAGATATGTGAGTGGCTCAAAGACTTCTTAAATGATAGAACTTAGTATGTTGTCTTCGACAGTGAGTGTTCATCAAAGACAAGGGTATCGTCAGGAGTGCCACAGGGAAGTGTGATAGGACCGCTGTTGTTCTCTATGTGCATAAATGATTTGGCTGACAGGGGAGCAGCAATCTACAGTTGTTTGCTGATGATACTGTGGTGTATGCTAAGGTGCTGAAGTTGAATGACAGTAGGAAGATACAAGGCAACTTAGACAAAATTGTCAGTTTATGTGATGAATGACAGCTAGCCCTAAATGTGGAATAATGTAAGTTAATGCGGATGAGTAAGAAGGTCATGCCTGTAATTTTCGGATACAGTATTACTAGTGTCCTGCTTGACACTATCGAGTCGTTTAAATATCTGGGTATAACGTTTCAAAGCGATATGAGGTAGAATGAGCATGTGGTAGGGAAGGCGAATGGTTGACTTCGGTTTATTGGGAGAATTTAAGGAAAGAGTGGTTTACCTGCAAAGGAAACCACATATAAGACCCTGGCGTGATCTATTCTTGAGTTCTGCTCAAGTGTTTGGGATCCGTACCAAGTCGGATTGAAGGAAGACATTGAAGCAATTCAGAGGCTGGCTGCTATGTTTGTTACCAGTAGGTTCAATCAGCACATGTTACGGAGATATTTCAGGAACTCCAATGGGAATCTGTGAAGGGAAGGCGATGTTCTTTTCGAGAAACACTATTGAGAAAATTTAGAGAAGCGGCGTTTGAAGCTGACTGCCAAACTATTCTACTGCTGCCAACATTCATTGCTCATAAGGACCATGAAGATAGAGAAATTAGGGCTCTAGTTGTGAGTGGAACAGGAAAGATAATGACAGGTTGTGGTACAGGGTACCCTCTGACACGCACCGTATGGTGGCTTGCAGAGTATCTGTGTATATGTATACCTGGACCAGTGAAACATGTCACTTGACAGTTTGCGTGTAGTTGGCTATAATGCGATTGCGAGGTTGCAATAGCTGCCACAGCACATGCCCCCAGCTTTGAAGTACGTTTTGTAAATGTAAGCTACAATCAACGTTTATATGTAAGTACAACAAAGTACGTTTTTCTAACAATGGAGAGAATGACGGAGGCAAATCATTTGATAGTATATGAAACTGTGAAATAGAAACACCTGAAGTTAATGACAATATCTATGAAAAGCCATTGCAAATTGTTACCATAATAGCTGCACATAAAACGTCGTATAAGAATGTAAACCTAAGCATACCAAAGAACATGCTATCCACACTCGTAGAAAGAAATAAAGCAAAACGTGCATAATCTACTCGCTTGCAGAGAGAAAGAATTAATTCTATATACATTTACGTTCACCAATTTACAATTTCAGAGACGCAATTCCATCAAGTTCTCCATCACTATCATCGGAATCGGTGCCAAAACCGTTGTCTTCATCGTCATCATCAAGAGAAATGGCACTCCACGATACATGGATTGTAGCCGGTGAACGACATCGTTTTGGTGACATTGTTTCATAAACAAAAACTGTAGTCGAGGTGGTAACACAACACAAAAGCAGGCAGTCACACACTAGCATACAATGTTTAATCGGAAACTGGCAACATGGGAGTGTGGACCACAGTCTAAAAATGTTAGACTGTGGTGTGGACGCAGGAACCAGCTTCTGTTGCGGAGCTGTTATTGTGTTATTGGTTCATAAGATGCAGTGCCTCGCATTCCTCACTTGTTTGTCAGTTATACTGCCAACTCTACAGGGCCTGGGGAGTGTCCGTGAAGTAACATGTATCAGAGGCCTGGGGATAGATGCAGATGATGATAGGATTTGCATCAATCCAAAACACTAAATACCTGCACGCCAATAAGCAGCTGTGCGAAGTCTTGTACGTGTGGAATCGGTTAGCTGTCCATAATGGTGCGAGCGTTTAAGAGCCCTATAATCGCCATGGAGCCTGGCCAAACCGGCTTTCTTTTGCATGAGTTGTATCGGAGAAAACCAGTTTGGCTGATCAGTGAACAATGTTTGAACTAAGGAGCTAATTGATTTCACCTGGCAGAGTTTTTTTTGATGAGCCGATGGGCTTTGAATGAACGGGAGGTCCCTCAGTGGTATTGATTTAATGATAAGTACTGTTGTAATGCTTGATAGGTGAGAGTCATCTGACACCGCGAGGGGAACTTTATGGTTGACTTGTGCAGAGGGAAAGCACTGTAAGTTGGTAGCAGAAGGTGTAGCGTTACTGAAATGAGTAGTTAAAGCAGCTGGTACTGGCGCATTGGAGTCATGACATCGTTGTGTAGATGACAAGTGTTGCAGTAGCCAGTTGCCTGTATTAATTCCTCAGATGCCATGCCAGTCCATTGCCGGAGGATGTTGTGCTTGTGGAGAGTGTCGGTTGCAGCGCACTCGGCGGTAAAGTGAGCATGCAGTGTCATAAGGCGAACCGTTAAAGATGAGCACTAGACCAGAGAGTGCGTGAGTGAATCCTTGACAGAGGGAAGGCCGGAGGAAGTGCCAAACAAGCCCGTAAATAAAGTTCCTGAAGCAAGATGCAGCAAGACAGCTTCGCAAATATTCGGGGAAAAGCTGAAATGTTGTAAAATTCCATGTCTAGGACAGGTCTTCAATGTCTGGAACTTTGGAAGTCCACTTAAAAATGAGTCCTGGAGCAAATTGTACTGAAAGTTCAGCGGCACCGTGGCCGTTAATAATAGAATTATTCGTGCACATAATGTTAATTTAGTAGGCGTCATTTTTGCCAGAGCTAGTGCAGGAGTTATCACACTGGTCTCAATACATGTGTTGATCAAAAAATTTTAGCCAGTGAACTGTCCAGTATGTAGAGGCAGCTGCCAGTGGTTATTGTGACAGACGCCAGTTCTGTTGCATCTGTAGGCATCGAGGGGAAGTCATTCGGCCCAGCACACCTAAACTGGACTGCACATCGATTTTGGGTTTGCACAAGTTGGACAGTAATTACATGCAGCATCACTGAATATGGAGTGAAACCGGCACAGTGGGTACTCCGAGTGTGGAATGTTGGTCACTGCACATGTACCGTCCATTGGTAGAGTGGGGGAACAGGGTGGCTAAGCACTCTGCCAGATGGTAGTTTGGCAGCTCTTGAAGAGAGTGCAGACAGGCATGCTGGTTCCTGCTAGGTGGCTGCGTGTTACATGAGGGCTGCGGACACACTCTTCCAGCAGGGGAGGGGTGGGGGGATTGGCAGGAGTGGAGACGTTTGCCTCTTGTTTCTTGATGTCATTGACAGTATGGACCAGCTGACGGTGTCTAAGTAAGGTGTAAGCTTGGTAGCTTGGTTGGCTAGGTGCAATCTGGAATCTAGAGGCTGTGACGTGTGATAGCAGATGAAGCTGCAATTCAGACGGAAGTTTAATGAGCCAGATGGTCCATACTGCCAGATCCAGCAAAAGGGCTGCATCAACAAGGGCAAAGTTGCCACCACAGCTTTGAAGAAGTCCGATCATCCAGAGACTCTTCGTGTACAATTTGATGAAGCACTTCCGATGGGGCATGGGAAAGGCGCTCGATAATTTTCTTTGTGACATAGTATTTATGTTGAGAGGGGGAAACAGCAAAAAGTCTCGCGGTCATGGAGGTGCATGATTAGGTACATAATGCAAAAATCTTTGTCAATTGTACCATAGAACTTGAATAAATTCTCGACAACAGCAAACCAAGTACGTGGGTTATCTGTTGAGAGTGGAGGCAACTTCAGCAATTCTCCCCTGAGCAAATGGTGTGAGCAAGCAGGATGACATGGGAGGTAGTTGGGCTGGTGCTGCGAGGCGAAATCTCGTTGACTGCAGGCATGACATGGGATGGCATTGCCTGGTGTCTCAGTTTGGTGGTAACAACATGCCAGCCATGAAACAGGCACGGAACCAGAGCAGTCAACTGGCGCGCTTGAGGCGATCGGTATCATCAAGTGCAAGTGGGATAAAAGCAGAGAGCGCCAAATGCATTACGTGGTGCGATGCCCGAGGCTCCAGTGCTTTAGGGGTGGTGTACAGAAACGTTGTCACCAGGTGTTGCATGCACAGCCATGGTAATGGAAGGCATGTGCAGAGTATAGGTTGCTCTGAGCACAGTATGTGATGCAGAACAGTTTGTGGGATCTGGGCCGCAATAGTCTGTTCTGGGGAGAAACACACGCTGGAGCCCACTGTGTGGTAAGGTGAGGTCCAAAACACACACAAGGCAGAGGCTGAGGCATCAGAGCATGTACACATGAATCCAGTCCAGGATGAGATGTGAAATGTGAGACGTCAAAACCGTGTTGTTATGGAGTAATTGTCGGGTAGGCCATGTGGATATGGCGAAAAGATGGGCGCAAGCATGTTCCAATTTAACTACTGTTTGTTGCACTGGGTTCTCACAATCTCAATGCCGGCCATGAAACAGGCACGGAACAAGAGCAGTCAACTGGTGTGATTGAGGTGATCGGTATCATCAAGTGCAAGTGGGATATAAGCAGAGAGCGCCAAATGCATTGCGTGGTGCGATGCCCGAGGCTCCAGTGCTGTAAGGGTGGTGTACAGAAACGTTATCACCAGGTGTTGCATGCACAGCCATGGTAATGGAAGCACTTGGAAGTGTGTTGGTAGTGGCAGAAGGTCCATTATGCGTAGTAAACAACAGTATGGATCAAAAAATTTTCGCAGACACAAAATGACTGTTGAACACAGTCCAGGGTCACCAATGTGGATATTACATATGGTAGTGATGTTGACTACACTAGTAATAGTCAACCACATAATGATTTGAGTAGATTTATTCAACACGAGAATGCAATACAACACAAAACTTTACCAAGTAAGGTGCAAAACGTAAGAGAAGAGAGACAAGTCAAAGAAGTCAGCTTAGAGGAGAATACAAAACCTGTGATTATGCTTTGCCGTGGCCAACACTCACCACAAATGGTTTGCGGCATGGCAACAGATATTATTTCTTTTGCTGGGTAAGTTCATGAAGAATTTATATTCAACTATCTAGGGCGCAGTATATCAATGTTTCTTTCACACACTTGCTGATATGAACACCTTTAATTAATTTCAGCTCCAGATACAACACAGAACTCGAGGACATGTAGGTAACAAAGAGAATGATAACAAGAAACAAAGAGAGACGGCAACAGTACATCAGGCAGAGATCGCCCATGACTATAAAAGTTTATGATCAACCTTTGGTTATATATTTTAGGTATACTATGTAATACAACTGTATAAACACTATTAAATATACTGAACTTTCTTTTATTTATTATATACTTTCCTCAGAGCATTCATCACGAAACAGTGTCCTGAAGTACTCAGCCTTAGACATTGATATCACATTCTGTTCTATGTTCATAACTTGCTTCAAACAACTTCTACCACAGTAGCCAACACCCCCTCTCCCATTTTTGGGAGAGCTGTAGATTGTCTAACAATCAAAGTAGGAACAGAATGGAAATTACAAGTTTCAAGAAATCTTATTAAAACAAGGAAGTCCAGTACCTCTGGATACTGATTTCTATTTGAATGAGTTTGAATAATTGTGAGGTAGTCTTTTATTTGAAGCCCACTATTGTTGGCCTTGTCTGACGTGGGAACAGTACCCAAAATACTATCACAAAAGGCTGGCTTTAAGTGATCAACTCAGACCACAACTAATTTATCATTTCTGTCGACCATAAAATACTGATGGATGAGAGGAGGTTTGACAATATCATCACATAACCAAATTTGGTGGCATCCTTTCAAGTCCTTATATACGACAACAGGTTTGGTCCTGTTTCTAATAGGGATTCTGGGAACCTGACTTTGCATAACCTTTTGTAGCCACTTTAAAAAACCAACAAATTCCCCAGATTGCAAGGAAAGAAGTTTAGATGGTGAAAAAAATCAACAGTTGATTCATCATAAACCAGCTGTGCAGGGCAACATTGCATGTGGTCCTTAATACTAGTATGCAATCCCAATAAAACTAAAGGAAATGCCAAAATCCAAGATTATGGATGGGATGCCAATGCTGTCTTTAAGGTCTGGTGCATACGCTCTACTATCCCACTACTGGAAGAATGGTAGATCATATGCTTGCAACCACAAATGTGTAACAGTTCAGCGAATAACTGGCATTTAAATTGGCATCCCCTACTGACATAATAAAGTGTGGGATACAAAAACGTGCAAACCATGAACAAACCAAAATGTGACCAATAGATATTACAGAAATAGAAATATCCTGAACAGGTACAGCCTCTGGCTGGTGAGTAAATTGGTCAATCATTGTGAGCCAAATCAGTATCCATCATAATGGGGGGGGGGGGGGGGGGGGGGAGCAACAATGTCGAAGGGGTGGGAAAATCAGCAATAGGAACATCCATATGTCTACTAATTTTGCATGTCTGGCATTTGATGCATTCTTTCACCCAACTGCACCAACATTTCCATATCCCAGGCCAGACAACTTTGTAATTTAACCCACAGTTGCTCTAACCACTGGGTGAACCAAAAAGTGCAATGAATTAAAAATAATTCACTGGGACTTTTCAAGAACAAATGGATGTATTTTTCATACAGAAGAATGACACCATCCAGAGGTAGGCATTTCAAATATAAGCCCATAGATTCTAGATGCAGCTGATATTGGAGGAGTATGTCTGTGTCCTAATCTGCAGCCACTTTGACCCAGCCAATGACAGTAATCACTGCACAGCTGCAAGACAAACAATGTGCCATCACATTGTCCTGTTCAAAAATTTGTTGAACTTCTGTAGAAGACAGCTATGAAATTGGCCTGGTGAACTTTTCATAGAGAATTTAGCTCTGTGACATTTTTGAAAATGAAGTCAATGGTCTGAGGTCAGTATATATGGTAAAAGACTGACCTTCAAGACAAGAATGGAAATATTTTATAGCAATAAAAATGCTAGCAGCTCCCTATTAAAATCACTCCAAGACTGTTGCTGTTTTGACAAATTTTTAGAAAGAAAGCCAGAGTTTACCATGCTTGAGAAGTATGTTGTTGCAGTATAGCATCCACAGCAACTTGACTAGCATTAACCAAAAGAACTATAGACCGTGCACAATGAGATGAGCCAGCGAAGAACCTTGAGCAAGTTCTGATTTCCAGACTCCAAAAGCTTTAATGGCCCTATTATTCCAAGAAATTTGTCTGTTGCCATAAGTGTTCATTCCTTCTGAGAGGCTATTAAGCAGCTCTTGCACTTCATCCAGCATGGGAAAGTGTTTGCAAAAATAATGTAACATACCTAAGAAAGAGCAGACAATAAGAGATTTTTGGATGGAGAAGCAATCTCATGGGCCAATCAGAATGTTAATTGTATCATGACATATGATGAATTTGAAAGAAAGTTCTTAAATAAGTTTTGGTCAGAATCTGAGCAAGCTAGCACTAAAATAGAGTTTCTGAATGGTCGAACTAATACAAATAAATGCCTTAAAAAGGAGATTACCGAAAATAGATCAGTTCTTGAGGTATGTAGATAAGTTGGATAGAGCCTCTGAGAGAAATGGGAGGTTAGGTAATGGCAGATTGGGCGATCAGCCATCTGGAGGGTGGAATCAGAGCAGGAATCAAGGTAGGAGTGACAATGAAAATCAGAATAATAATAATTGTTCCAATAGAAGTGATAACAGATGGATCAAGATGAGTCAATTTAAACTGACGGATGCCTCACTGGGAGCCTGTCAGTTTGGGGCGAGAAATAAGTACTGAGATCAGGGTGAACACCACTGGCCTAGAGACATCAAAAATAATTACAGAAGACAGTGTAATAGAAGATAATGAAGTGGAAATGACAGAACTAATGTAAGAAGAGCACATCAGATTAGTGAATTACAGTTTGACAGTAAATTCTGGAAAAGTATGAATGAAAGTGTGGAAGATAGAAGTATTAGCATCTGTAAGAATGTTGAAGAAGTTCCATTAGAGGAGGAAACTATTTAAAGTCTATATAATCAGTGTGGCGAAGAAGTTGGTGAAGAAAATGTTGGTTCTGGTGGTAATCTTGATGAGTTTGGGTTAAGTAAATTAATAGAGGAAGAATCTATCACTGTTAAGCACTTTAATGATACTTGTACTTGTCAACAATTCTGATGATCATTGTAAGGATGTTGTAGAAGTGGCTAGCATTGGAGATGATATCATGTGTGACGATGTTGATAGTGATTATAATAGAGGGAAACATTCCACGTAGGAAATATATATCCAAAAACAAAGATGATGTGACTTACCAAATGGAAGTGCTGGCAGGTCGACAGACACACAAACAAACACAAACATACACACAAAATTCAAGCTTTCGCAACAAACTGTTGCCTCATCACGAAAGAGGGAAGGAGAGGGAAAGACAAAAGGATGTGGGTTTTAAGGGAGAGGGTAAGGAGTCATTCCAATCCCGGGAGTGGAAAGACTTACCTTAGGAGGAAAAAAGGACAGGTATACACTCGCACACACACACATATGCAGACCCAAGCAGACATATTTAAAGACAAAGAGTTTGGACAGAGATGTCAGTCGAGGCGGAAGTGCAGAGGCAAAGATGTTGTTGTATGACAGGTATGAGTGGCGGCAACTTGAAATTAGCGGAGATTGAGGCCTGGTGGGTAACGGGAAGAGAGGATATATTGAAGAGCAAGTTCCCATCTCCAGAGTTCGGATAGGTTGGTGTTGGTGGGAAGTATCAAGATAACCCGGACGGTGTAACACTGTGCCAAGATGTGCTGGCCGTGCACCAAGGCATGTTTAGCCACAGGGTGATCCTCATTACCAACAAACACTGTCTGCCTGTGTCCATTCATGCGAATGGACAGTTTGTTGCTGATCATTCCCACATAGAATGCATCACAGTGTAGGCAGGTCAGTTGGTAAATCACATGGGTGCTTTCACACGTGGCTCTGCCTTTGATCGTGTACACCTTCCGGGTTACAGGACTGGAGTAGGTAGTGGTGGGAGGGTGCATGGGACAGGTTTTACACCGGGGGCGGTTACAAGGATAGGAGCCAGAGGGTAGGGAAGGTGGTTTGGGGATTTCATAGGGATGAACTAACAGGTTACGAAGGTTAGGTGGATGGCGGAAAGACACTCTTGGTGGAGTGGGGAGGATTTCATGAAGGATGGATCTCATTTCAGGGCAGGATTTGAGGAAGTCGTATTCCTGCTGGAGAGCCACATTCAGAGTCTGGTCCAGTCCCGGAAAGTATCCTGTCACAAGTGGGGCACTTTTGTGGTTCTTCTGTGGGCGGTTCTGGGTTTGAGGGGATGAGGAAGTGGCTCTGGTTATTTGCTTCTGTACCAGGTCGGGAGGGTAGTTACGGGATGCGAAAGCTGTTGTCAGGTTGTTGGTGTAATGGTTCAGGGATTCCGGGCTGGAGCAGATTCGTTTGCCACGAAGACCTAGGCTGTAGGGAAGGGACCGTTTGATGTGGAATGGGCGGCAGCTGTCATAACGCAGGTACTGTTGCTTGTTGGTGGGTTTGATGTGGACGGACGTGTGAAGCTGGCCATTGGACAGATGGAGGTCAACGTCAAGGAAAGTGGTGTACTTTCCTTGACGTTGACCTGCATCTGTCCAATGGCCAGCTTCACACGTCCGTCCACATCAAACCCACCAACAAGCAACAGTACCTGCGTTATGACAGCTGCCGCCCATTCCACATCAAACGGTCCCTTCCCTACAGCCTAGGTCTTCGTGGCAAACGAATCTGCTCCAGCCCGGAATCCCTGAACCATTACACCAACAACCTGACAACAGCTTTCGCATCCCGTAACTACCCTCCCGACCTGGAACAGAAGCAAATAACCAGAGCCACTTCCTCATCCCCTCAAACCCAGAACCGCCCACAGAAGAACCACAAAAGTGCCCCACTTGTGACAGGATACTTTCCGGGACTGGACCAGACTCTGAATGTGGCTCTCCAGCAGGAATACGACTTCCTCAAATCCTGCCCTGAAATGAGATCCATCCTTCATGAAATCCTCCCCACTCCACCAAGAGTGTCTTTCCGCCATCCACCTAACCTTCGTAACCTGTTAGTTCATCCCTATGAAATCCCCAAACCACCTTCCCTACCCTCTGGCTCCTATCCTTGTAACCGCCCCCGATGTAAAACCTGTCCCATGCACCCTCCCACCACCACCTACTCCAGTCCTGTAACCCGGAAGGTGTACACGATCAAAGGCAGAGCCACGTGTGAAAGCACCCATGTGATTTACCAACTGACCTGCCTACACTGTGATGCATTCTATGTGGGAATGACCAGCAACAAACTGTCCATTCGCATGAATGGACACAGGCAGACAGTGTTTGTTGGTAATGAGGATCACCCTGTGGCTAAACATGCCTTGGTGCACGGCCAGCACATCTTGGCACAGTGTTACACCGTCCGGGTTATCTGGATACTTCCCACCAACACCAACCTATCCGAACTCCGGAGATGGGAACTTGCTCTTCAATATATCCTCTCTTCCCGTTACGCACCAGGCCTCAATCTCCGCTAATTTCAAGTTGCCGCCACTCATACCTGTCATACAACAACATCTTTGCCTCTGCACTTCCGCCTCGACTGACATCTCTGTCCAAACTCTTTGTCTTTAAATATGTCTGCTTGGGTCTGTATATGTGTGTGTGTGCGAGTGTATACCTGTCCTTTTTTCCCTCTAAGGTAAGTCTTTCCGCTCCCGGGATTGGAATGACTCCTTACCCTCTCCCTTAAAACCCACATCCTTTCATTTTTCCCTCTCCTTCCCTATTTCCTGATGAGGCAACAGTTTGTTGCGAAAGCTTGAATTTTGTGTGTATGTTTGTGTTTGTTTGTGTGTCTGTCGACCTGCCAGCACTTTCATTTGGTAAGTCACATCATCTTTGTTTTTGGATGTGGATAGTGAATGTGACAGTAGTAATGATGAATGGGAGGAAGAATTAGACGGCATGGTGTATATGAAGGTTAAAGAAGATTTAATTAATGGCAAAGAAGATGATGTCAAAAGTATTTGTAAAGAATATGAGATCCAGAATGTACCAATGGAAACTGGGAAGGTATCATCAGATAAGGAACACGTGGACAGACATTATGATTTAGATGTGATGCCAGAAACTTTATGGGATACTTACAAGGGTCATAGTGACAGCAACAGAGTGAAAATGGATCAAGATTATTTGTGAAGAATTGCTTTCCAACTGGGAAGGTAGAACCAATCAGCAAGATTACAATGAGATTGGTTGCAGGAAAAGTAGACCATGTGTAAAAGGGGGACATGACATCAAGCAATCATCTGATGTAACTCTTAAGTAAAATTCAGACAAGTAAGAGAAATTGTGCAGGCAAGAATGGTGTAAATGAAAAAATTGACATTAATGAAGAAGACAATGAAGAAGAATGCAGTGAAGACAAGTATGCTGAATTGGTGGCCACCAAACTGAAAGAAGCTGGAAATCTACATGAAGAACAGACAGATCAATTAGGTAGTTTGTTGTGGGAATACAAAGATGTGTTTAGTGAGAAACCTGAAAAAGTGAAAAACTATGAATTTAGGCTTAATCTGAAACCTCATGAACCATCTTTTATCAAACCATATGGAGCAAGTGTCAAACACCAGGAAAAATTAAGATGATGTAAAAGCCCTCAGTAGGACACATCTTTGTGTCAAGTGCGGGGTGAGCACTAGGTCTCTGAGCTATGTAGCATTCTATTTTTCTTCTTTTCATTTTCGGATGCTACTTCTTATACTCATCTATAAACCTGCAATGAAGTTATCCAACACTGAAAATAGTATCCATTCTCTGTAGTATAAGTTTTCTGTATGTAATATGACTATTGAGTGATGTTATTTGAGGAATAATTTGAAAATGTAACTGTGTACTAAATTTGACTTTCCTACAATAGTGATTGACCAATTATTGTAGTTATACCCTGTAGAGCATGTATTTGATTTCTAGGTGCTTCTTTGAGAATTACTGGCATGGTCATGATTTTATGAATTTGCTAATGGGCAATGATAATGATATACATGTGTTACTAAATGGACAAGTTGCACTGTGACAAAAGACATTTTGTTAACAGTTTGCTATTATAACATGGTGTGATGAGCAGTCTGTGAGTTTGTTTGATATAATAAAGAGTTAAATGAGATCTGGGGGTCAGATTTACTGTATAATGGAATATACTGAAATATTAATCAAAAAGAAAGGATACATATATAATTCAATTTTGGTTCATTGACTTTAATCTGTATATAGCTAAATCTTTCCAGTTTAGAGATGCTTAATTTTGTGTGATTTTGTTTGTAAATTTGCTAATAATATAGGGTAATATGTGAATGCTTTTGATATATTCATACCTGATTTGACCTTAATTGTAACCTACACAAGTACCTTGAGTAATGAGTTCATCCCTGTTCATATCTAGAGAACTGTATCCAAGGTCCTTACCTGACCTGGAAGTCAAAATTAAAAAACTGTGAAACTAATAGTGGACTGTGCTATTGCAGCCTAGAGACTGCCAGAAAAAGAGGGGTTGCAGACACAAGATGGACAGCACAAAATGACTGATGATTGTGAGCTGCCAATTTCTTAAGATGTGCAATGTGAACCAGAGACTGGATTGACAGCTAAGAAAAGAAAACTTTTTTGATTTTGATTGGGTATATGTAGTTAGCAGCCATTCATACAAGTAATACTTGTAAGAGTGGCTGGGGGGGGGGGGGGGGGAGAGGGGTGTATAACAGTACAGCTTCCCCCCAGAACTCATATGAAATGTCCGATACCACCTTTTTTTATATGCATCTGGATAGTTATCGGACAATTCAGTGCTTCCTAAGGCCTTGTATGTGTGTCTTTATATGTATCGTTCTATCCTATTTGATAAAAAACTTGATATTAATTGCAAAGGCATGTGGAATGTTCTAGAAGGACGTGCGTTGTCGTCATTATCGGTGAATTGTTGTCATTGATAAAATTATGTACATGTACTAAATTAAGTAACTAATCAAGAAATTGAAGTAATAAGTCCTTAGCAATAAATAACTGCAGAGATGTGAGCATGAAAAATCAATGCTTCTAATTAACAAAATAGTAATCTAAAAATCCAATAACAGAAGACCTCACTATCTTGAGAAACAGCTTAAAAGTTATTACCAAGCGATGTATTTTCAATTGTTATTTATTTTTATGTCTTCCTCTGTAATTAATATTCTTTGTAATTACGTTTATAATTAACGCTCCAATTGTTTACATCTCACAGTTTTCCAATTTTCAGAATTTGAGGCCTTATTTGTGCAGTTTATGTATATAATCGGATAAAGCACGAGCTCTGTACTACCATTGTCTGTTAGTAACCAAATCCAAACTGTAATTAATTATGTAACTAAAATAATACAAGAGACATTATTGTAATTAAAGTTCAGACTGATTTTCTTATGTAAAACTGAAGATATTACTATAAAAGATTGTCATTCAATATTGTATTTTATACCTTATTCGGCTGTAACATCAGTTTCTTTACGTTTTGTAAATTTTAATTGTAACATCAAAAAATCACTAAAATACACTCCTGGAAATGGAAAAAAGAACACATTGACACCGGTGTGTCAGACCCACCATACTTGCTCCGGACACTGCGAGAGGGCTGTACAAGCAATGATCACACGCACGGCACAGCGGACACACCAGGAACCGCGGTGTTGGCCGTCGAATGGCGCTAGCTGCGCAGCATTTGTGCACCGCCGCCGTCAGTGTCAGCCAGTTTGCCGTGGCATACAGAGCTCCATCGCAGTCTTTAACACTGGTAGCATGCTGCGACAGTGTGGACGTGAACCGTATGTGCAGTTGACGGACATTGAGCGAGGGCGTATAGTGGGCATGCGGGAGGCCGGGTGGACGTACCGCCGAATTGCTCAACACGTGGGGCGTGAGGTCTCCACAGTACATCGATGTTGTCGCCAGTGGTCGGCGGAAGGTGCACGTGCCCGTCGACCTGGGACCGGACCGCAGCGACGCACGGATGCACGCCAAGACCGTAGGATCCTACGCAGTGCCGTAGGGGACCGCACCGCCACTTCCCAGCAAATTAGGGACACTGTTGCTCCTGGGGTATCGGCGAGGACCATTCGCAACCGTCTCCATGAAGCTGGGCTACGGTCCCGCACACCGTTAGGCCGTCTTCCGCTCACGCCCCAACATCGTGCAGCCCGCCTCCAGTGGTGTCGCGACAGGCGTGAATGGAGGGACGAATGGAGATGTGTCGTCTTCAGCGATGAGAGTCGCTTCTGCCTTGGTGCCAATGATGGTCGTATGCATGTTTGGCGCCGTGCAGGTGAGCGCCACAATCAGGACTGCATACGACCGAGGCACACAGGGCCAACACCCGGCATCATGGTGTGGGGAGCGATCTCCTACACTGGCCGTACACCACTGGTGATCGTCGAGGGGACACTGAATAGTGCACGGTACATCCAAACCATCATCGAACCCATCGTTCTACCATTTCTAGACCGGCAAGGGAACTTGCTGTTCCAACAGGACAATGCACATCCGCATGTATCCCGTGCCACCCAACGTGCTCTAGAAGGTGTAAGTCAACTACCCTGGCCAGCAAGATCTCCGGATCTGTCCCCCATTGAGCATGTTTGGGACTGGATGAAGCGTCGTCTCACGCGGTCTGCACGTCCAGCACGAACGCTGGTCCAACTGAGGCGCCAGGTGGAAATGGCATGGCAAGCCGTTCCACAGGACTACATCCAGCATCTCTACGATCGTCTCCATGGGAGAATAGCAGCCTGCATTGCTGCGAAAGGTGGATATACACTGTACTAGTGCCGACATTGTGCATGCTCTGTTGCCTGTGTCTATGTGCCTGTGGTTCTGTCAGTGTGATCATGTGATGTATCTGACCCCAGGAATGTGTCAATAAAGTTTCCCCTTCCTGGGACAATGAATTCACGGTGTTCTTATTTCAATTTCCAGGAGTGAAATACAAGAGACATTATTGTAATTAAAGTTCAGACTGATTTTCTTATGTAAAACTGAAGATATTACTATAAAAGATTGTCATTCAATATTGTATTTTATACCTTATTTGGCTGTAACATCAGTTTCTTTACGTCTTGTAAATTTTAATAGTAACATCAAAAAAGCACTCCATCTTCAGGCCACGAGTGGCCTACCGCGACCATCCGACCGCCGTGTCATCCTCAGTGGAGGATGCGGATAGGAGGGGCGTGGGGTCAGCACACCGCTCTCCGGGTCGTTATGATGGTATTCTTGACCAAAGCCGCTGCTATTCGGTCGAGCAGCTCCTCAATTGGCATCATGAGGCTGAGTGCACCCCGAAAAATGGCAACAGCGCATGACGGTCTGGATGGTCGCCCATCCAAGTGCCGACCACGTCCGACAGTGCTTAACTTCATGATCTCCCGGGAACCGGTGTATCCACTGCGGCAAGGCCGTTGCCAATAGTAACATAAAAATTGTACAAAATTAATAATGCTTTATTTTGGAAGTTATTGTTAAAATTCTGTATAAAGTGATGCTGCGACAGGTCAGTTTTGAAGTTACTTTTGGAAGTCAAAGAGATCAGTGAAGTCTGTCCATGTTTTGTTTACATGACGAGTGTGCAGTTCGGATGTCAATTAATGTGAATAAATTTTGTGAAGCATGGAAATTTCGCATTCATTCATCAATGTACCAGGCAGAAGAAACCTAAGTTAAGTAACATTCAACATAAACCGTTGCATGTTGAGATTCTATGTCGCTGTGTATTATTTGGTCATTCCTTGTCTACTCCATGGAGGAAACTATTCACACATTTAATTTTTGTTTGGTCAAGAAAAAGGGCTTTATGACTCATACAATAAAGAAATTTACACCCTCAGCAGAATCTGTGAACTTTGCAGATTAGGTGGACGGTTCTAAGTTAATTGCTTCATGCTTAGTTTTCCATGGAACCATTTCTTCTTCCTCAACTATACTATTGTCTCTTAGCTTCATTCATCTTTTATTATCCTATCTTAGATTAAATTTAAGAGAAATCTTGAATTACACCTTTCCTAGAGTTTTTAGGCTTCTATATCACAGTTGGAAACTACAAAAACATTTAAAAAATAAAAAAGTACCAATCCTTTTAAAATAAAAAATATATAATTATCTGTTTTTGGAGAAGATAGCAGAAAGACCTGAATCTTTACTGTGGTGTAAAGGTTAGAATGAAACGATCAAGAAAATGACTACAATAAACATGACACGGTTTTATAAACTTTGGTTGTAATATTTTTAAAGAACCTTTGTATATTTGTACACTGAAGTTCTTTGTTACTTATTCTTTCCTCTCACATAAACAATGATTGATTGTCACATGTTTTTTTACAGGAGTGGGGGTTAAGTAAAGTAAGATGTAAAGTAGGTGCAATAAGTGCAGAGGTACTTACCAAATACGTAAGTTTAACAGTGATGGGCTACTGTGACTTCCAGACTGATGATTCAAAGAGTAATTACTCTTGATGACTGATGTGCAGTTACCCAATCTTTAGTGGCTACTCATAGGAGTGTAGCTAGGATCAATTTTCAGGGCCTGTATGGGTGAAGCCAGGACAAGTCCATTATGTAAGCCATACTGAACATGCTTTGTCCTCCAGCGTTTTGGTGAAAAACCCACCAGGAAGGAACTCTAAGGTGGGGAGTGGTACAGGAATCTATCTTTCGGGTCCCATCATCTTTATTTCTTCAGTCCTAATACTATCACACTTTTATTTCCTTTATTTCTCCTCCAGCTGTTTTCCCTCTTTTCATATTCATACATTTCTGTCAGTGAAATCCTTGTTTCATCCACACCACATACTAGTATTCAAATCTGTTTTCAAAAGTAGGGCTGAGAGATACAAGATAACTTGCATAAGATGTTTTGACAAAGACAAGAAAATTTTTCATAATATCATTACATACATACATCAGAAATGTCGATTGAAAGAGGAGTAACAAGGGTGAGAACAGTAAGTAGCCCTTAACTACGAGGTGACATTGCTAACATCTAAGCAAAATCAAAAACACCACCGAACATAAACACCAAGGCTATGGTAGATGGCATTAATGTTACCTCTGATACAGCAATAACTTGTTTTAACAAATGAGAAAAGAAACTATCCTAAAAAGCTCACATCACCTAAGAATACAGTGTGCTAGTGTATAAAAGATTAAGTTAGACGTAAGAAAAATGTGATAATTAGTAATATGTCGCATATTTTAATATATAGTGAAACAAAATTAAAGAGCAATAAAGTAAAGGTTTTGAACATGTTAACTGATAAAAAAGGAGTAATTATAAATTAAGAGTTAATACAGAAATGTTCTTAATGGGATTTACGACTCTAGGTTTTAATATTTTTGGCTAGTATTTGTCCATATATTTGAATGGAAAAGTAACAATTTGAAGGAAAGTTCTGCATTTATCAGTACTTCTCCATTTTTTTCTAAAGTAAGCAGAATGTGGCTATGTAAATAATAATGAACGGGAAAAATATGAGTGTCATTTCAAATGTTCTGCACACTGTAAGATAGATGTGAAGAAAATAATTTATTATATAGAATACCTACACATGCCTTCAATATAATCTCCATTTATGCTTATGACAGCTTGCCAACATTTTTTGTAACTTCTGTATTCCAGACAGAGACCTTCATTACCTCGGGTCACCTCATTGGAAGCTTTATGGCACTGTTTTCCATGAGGTCGTTCCTCCAATTTGGAAAACAAATTGAGTCTGGTGGGCTCATATCAGGACTGTATGATGGGCATGGAAGTTTTTCCCATCCATATTTGTCAAGTGTTTATCTCACTGGTGGGGCAATATGCCTTGTTGTGTAAAATTAGCACACGAGCTGCAAACATGTCAGGCAATCAAAACTGCATATGTTGGTTATTTCCATTCACTTATGACATATGGCACCATATTCAACCACAAGCAAATAAAGTCTTTGTTGCACAGAAGAGAGTTATCAGGATTACGAGTAGAGTGCATCCTAGATCTTCTTGCAGAAATTTATTCAAACAGCTGGGGATCCTCACCACGCCTTGTCAATACATCTTGTCACTAATGTGCTTTGTGAACAAAAATTATGCGATTTACAAAATGAATAGTGCGTACCATGATCACAATACAAGAAGAAAACATGATCTTCACAATGATTTAAAAAATCTCAGCATGGTCCAGAAAGGAGTTCATTATTCAAGTATAAAGGTGTTCAATAAACTTCCTGTCCGTATCAAATCAGTCATTGGGGATCTTACTAAATTCAAAACAGACCTAAAACTTTATCTTTTGGGTAATTCTTTCTATTCTTTACAGGAATTATTTAATAATGTTTAATACTTCTTGAATTTGTGTTTAATTTCATGCATTTCTTATAGAACTGATTATGTAGATTAGCATATCACTTGTTGGCAGAATATTTGTTAGATGAATTACTTTAAATTTGTTTATGTAATCATCTATGCCATTACTGCACTCTTATTTATGCAATCATCTATGTCATTACTGTACTACTATCTGTGTTGTTATCTGAATTTTTGTGTGTAATTATTTGACATGTGGATGTCCTTTTTCATGGATCTGCTTATATATGTTAAATTGGCTGCCTCATGATCGTCTAAATGTGGCTATTACTGTAATAACCTGACACGTTCTACATCCTAGTGATACATTCGCATCAAGGATCCACGGAACTCGAAAATAAATAAATAAATAGGCCTCTAGGGCAAATTTTCAGACACAAAATATTTTGCAGAAACAGCTTGTAGTTTGTGCCTGTTACAGATGTCCCCTAGGCACTCTATTTGTAACTATGACTCCACTCATGTCCGTTTCACCTTTGATGGTTGGCAGCAGAACTTTTTTTTGGGTGTGAAGAGTCAGAACTTCAATTCTGGCTGAAAATCTTGTACCCAGGTTTCATCAAGTGCAAAAATCCATTTCAGAAACTATTCTCCTTATGTTCAATAACAGTGAAGCAACTCATCTCTGATTCTTTTGAAATCTGTTTTCTGCTCTCCACTCATATCATCATCATCATCATCATCTTCTTCTTCTTCTTCTTCTTCTTCTTCTTCTTCTTCTCTCCTCTGTCTTTTCTTTCCGTTTTTTCATTATTCTCTGTAAAAATGTCATTAACGATAACCTGAGAGATGTAGTCTGCTGCAATTGATGGGCCTTTTGCTTCTTGGGTTTTTCTCAGCGCTTATCTGCCCTTCACAGAAATGAGCAGACCACCTGATACTGCACTATGATCCACTACACTATTCCCACACATCTCTCTCAAAGCATTGTAAATTTCAGGTGGGTTCTTTCCACATAGGGATCTGATTTTGATGTAGAAATGCTAATCACTATGTGTAATCCGTCCTAACTTACTTTCAGCTTCCATTTTAAAGCTGAATTACATATGACACTGCCACGCAAACCAGCACACATACAACTACCATGCCTAAAGTCTCGCTCACAACTGACATGAATTTCAACGTGATCACACTGCTGTAATGGTCATGCATGCACAGTGTGCTGACTTTTGAAATGATGCTCATAGTTTAATCTGGTAGAAAGGGACAGGCTCATAAGGAATAGCCATTAAACATAGCTACACGGCAAAGAATGCTCTGTAATGTGTAAGTCAAAAGAGTGTGTATAGACGATGGTATACAGGAAAGCATAGAAAGCAAATGAAGAAGACCGGAAAGTGGTGTTTTATTTAGGTAGGTGAAGCCAATAGATTATGGAGGAACTTGGCCACAAAATGTTATAGAAGTATGGGGAATTAAGCTGTGCATACAATTTCAAAATATTAAGATGGGGTGGATCTAATTTTATTTAGGTTTTGGGGAGTAAAGGTTAGCTGGGTCTGTAGGTAGAGATGGTCTGATCTGTGGTCAGTTGAATCCATAGAAGGAATGGTCTGTAGCATGTAATGTATATATTGGAGAGAAACGATAGATGAACCTGTGGAAAGAGATGGTCTAATCGGTGAGTTCTTAGAAGGAGTGACTTGTACATTTTTCTTTATGTAGAGGAGTAAGGAGAGGGACATTTACATTGCAGGGATAATGATTTATGTGCACAATATATGTCTGAAGGACAAGTTGTTAAGCACAGTTCTCACAAAAGTAGGTAACTGTAATGTGACTTTAGTCACCCGCGTGAAGTATTGTCCCATAACAGTGAGAAGCAAATAAACTTACCTGGCCAAAGATGGATATTTTTGAATCTTCAGCGTACATACTGGCTTATCATAAATCTGAAATTTAAGATCACAGAAAGCAGTATATAATAAAATGTCAGCATATAAGTCCCTATGGTAAGCAAAAACTTGCTCCTTTTACTATGTAAATATACACTCCTGGAAATTGAAATAAGAACACCGTGAATTCATTGTCCCAGGAAGGGGAAACTTTATTGACACATTCCTGGGGTCAGATACATCACATGATCACACCGACAGAACCACAGGCACATAGACACAGGCAACAGAGCATGCACAATGTCGGCACTAGTACAGTGTATATCCACCTTTCGCAGCAATGCAGGCTGCTATTCTCCCATGGAGACGATCGTAGAGATGCTGGATGTAGTCCTGTGGAACGGCTTGCCATGCCATTTCCACCTGGCGCCTCAGTTGGACCAGCGTTCGTGCTGGACGTGCAGACCGCGTGAGACGACGCTTCATCCAGTCCCAAACATGCTCAATGGGGGACAGATCCGGAGATCTTGCTGGCCAGGGTAGTTGACTTACACCTTCTAGAGCATGTTGGGTGGCACGGGATACATGCGGACGTGCATTGTCCTGTTGGAACAGCAAGTTCCCTTGCCGGTCTAGGAATGGTAGAACGATGGGTTCGATGACGGTTTGGATGTACCGTGCACTATTCAGTGTCCCCTCGACGATCACCAGTGGTGTACGGCCAGTGTAGGAGATCACTCCCCACACCATGATGCCGGGTGTTGGCCCTGTGTGCCTCGGTCGTATGCAGTCCTGATTGTGGCGCTCACCTGCACGGCGCCAAACATGCATACGACCATCATTGGCACCAAGGCAGAAGCGACTCTCATCGCTGAAGACGACACGTCTCCATTCGTCCCTCCATTCACGCCTGTCGCGACACCACTGGAGGCGAGCTGCACGATGTTGGGGCGTGAGCGGAAGACGGCCTAACGGTGTGCGGGACCGTAGCCCAGCTTCATGGAGACGGTTGCGAATGGTCCTCGCCGATACCCCAGGAGCAACAGTGTCCCTAATTTGCTGGGAAGTGGCGGTGCGGTCCCCTACGGCACTGCGTAGGATCCTACGGTCTTGGCGTGCATCCGTGCGTCGCTGCGGTCCGGTCCCAGGTCGACGGGCACGTGCACCTTCCGCCGACCACTGGCGACAACATCGATGTACTGTGGAGACCTCACGCCCCACGTGTTGAGCAATTCGGCGGTACGTCCACCCGGCCTCCCGCATGCCCACTATACGCCCTCGCTCAAAGTCCGTCAACTGCACATACGGTTCATGTCCACGCTGTCGCGGCATGCTACCAGTGTTAAAGACTGCGATGGAGCTCCGTATGCCACGGCAAACTGGCTGACACTGACGGCGGCGGTGCACAAATGCTGCGCAGCTAGCGCCATTCGACGGCCAACACCGCGGTTCCTGGTGTGTCCACTGTGCTGTGCATGTGATCATTGCTTGTACAGCCCTCTCGCAGTGTCCGGAGCAAGTATGGTGGGTCTGACACACCGGTGTCAATGTGTTCTTTTTTTCATTTCCAGGAGTGTATTTACGAACCTAGTGATGTTATATATAATGGTTTAAAGCCAGTCTAAAGCTGATTACCTTTGAGCAAAATAAATGAAATCATGGAGTAGCCCCAGGCAATACGGCAAATAGCTTCCATGCATTGTTTTTACACATCAAACAAACACCAGAATAAATAAATACCCAGTAGCAAGTTGAACTAAGTATATTAATAAGGAATGAAAATAGTAAAAGGATGTAATAGCTTTTTTTTTCAAGTGACATGAATAGTAAACACCTATCCAAAAATGGAAAATCAAATTATTGACTTACCTTTAATAGACCAAGCAATTATTAAATGGGAAAGGACTGACTGAAGATGCATGATCATTTATGTTCTGTTTAATAGAGAAACTGAATTTAGTCTCATGAGACAATAATTTTAGTGATATTAATGATTTATTAAAAGTACAATGTTATGATAAAGCTATACTTAATTAATGAAAGCTTTCATCTAAGTGGGCAAATCTGGCACGTAACATGATATTCTTCAGAATAATGTGTCACACTATTATCCTGTTATGTCAGTGAAAGATGCTTGTGAAATTTGAAAACATATGTTATTAGACAGAGAAATGCAACTGTGTGCACTTTGTGTGCAGAGATGATGAAATAAGTGTGGACACAGGACATCAGCGAACCACAATGGTGATTGAGCATCTCTACCTACTATGAAGGGATTGCTCATGCTTTGGTGTCACAGTCTGGTGATGTTTTGAATGGCAGAGAGAAAGGGTACTGTCTATGTCAACACCCAAGAAAAACAATTGAAATGTTATAAACCTGACATGTAACTTAATTTGATGTTCTCTTTGAGTTAAGGTCATATGATTCACTCCACTTATGTTGTGGTAGTTAATGTGAGCTTTGTTCACCCAAATGTGTAATTGCTTTATTTGAGCAACAAACTATAGAAGAGTTCTTCAAAAGACAGTTACATCATTTCTTAGTGAGTTGACACAGTTGTGAGTTTCTTACAGCTCTCAACCCTCTGCAGATGGCAGCTTCAAGAAAATACAATAGGGCAACCATAGATTAAAGTAATGTAAAAGTTGAGCACAAGAAGTCTCTGGATGACAGATCATCCTGAAGTAAAATTCAAGTACAACCCACCATCAGAAACGTTTTTTAAATTTCGCTTCACAAGTCAAATTAAGGATATACCAATATTGCAAATATTTGACTTCTCCTGAAAGAATGAAAGCAATTAATAGTAGGCTGTAGCTATTAATGCAGCACATTTAAATTACATTGTTTACAGTAACTTTTTGTTTTGATTTTCTTTAGAGGCAGAAGAATGCAGTAAGTATTAGGGATCTATCTACTACCAGTGGAACTCATTGTGAAGTGTCTTCCCCATATTCTTCTGCTGCTGACAGCCCATCATAGTGTTCAACTGAGACTGAGACATCTCACTATTCACAATCTAAAACAGTATGCCATCGATGGATAACTTTTCAATTCTGCAGCTAGAAATCACTGGTTTTGAGGCAAAGAACTTGTTGTGCCATGTTTGGAGTGTATTTTCATTTGGAAAGGATGTTAAATAGAGAGCAGGAAAGGTGAAGATCTGTGGGTGCAAGATCAGGCAGTTAAGGTGAATGCAGAATGACTTCCCAACCTAACTCCTAAAAAGTGTTTTTTGTCAGCCTAGCAAAATGTGGGTGGGCATTATCATGGAGTAGCATCACTTCACACTGTCTTCCTGGATGAACAATGGAAAACCCAGAATGGAATGTAACAATATTATGATAAGGGTAGTTGCTACTCATCATACAATAGAGATTCTGAGTCACATATAGGCAAAACAAAAAGACTGTAACATAATGAGCTTTCGGCAAACAAAGCCTTCATTGGAGATAGAGCATACACACACACTCTCTCATACAAACACAACTCACTCTCACATGACCACAGTTTCTGACTGCTGAGGCCACACTGCATACAGCAGTGCGTGATGGGAGACAGAACCAGGTGGTGGGGGTAAGGAGGAGGCTGGGGCGGGAAGGGAGAGGGATAGCAGGGTACGGGTGGAGGACGTTAAAGTGCTGCTTGAAGGTTGAGGCCAGGAGGGTTACAAGAACATAGGATATATTGCTGGGAGAATTTCCACCTGCGCAATTTTGAAAAGCTGGTGTTGGTGGGAAGGCTCCAGATTGCACAAGTTGTGAATCAGTTACTGAAATCAAGAACGATGTGTTGGGCAGTGTGCTCAGCAATGGGGTGGTCCAGCTGTTTCTTGGCCACAGTTTGTCGGTAGCCATTCATGCCGACAGGGAGCTTGTTGGTTGACTTGCCCACATAGAATGCTCCTCCTCAAAGATGGTTACATCAGTACCTCGGTTCATATCAAACCTGCCAACCACCAGCAATACCTCCACTTTGACAGCTGACACCCATTCCATAACAAGAAGTACCTTCTATACAGCCTAGCAACCCATGGCCGTCACATCTGTAGTGATTGCGTGGTCCTTCTCAAAATACACTGAGGGTCTCAGTGAGTTCTTCACAGACTGTAATTACTTCTCAGCCTTGTACAAAAACAGATCTCTCATGCATTATCTCTCCAGTCACCCACCACCTGCCAAAGTGTCACTGTCTGAGCACAGAGGAGCATTCCCCTTGTGACTTAGTACCACCCTGGACCAGAGCAACTGAATCACATTCTCTGCCACAGTTCTGACTACCTCTCGTCATGCCCTGAAATGAGAAATGTCATACTCACTATCCTTATCACCCCTCCTATAGTGGTATTCCACCACCCACTGAACCTACAAAATGCCCTCACCCATCCTTACACAACTCCTGCTCCCAACACCTTGCCTCATGGCTCAGATCCCTGTAATAGACCTAGATGCGAGACCTGTCCCATACATCATTCTATCACCACCCACTTCAGTCTGGTCACGAGCATCACCTATCTCATCAAAGGCAAGGCTAGGTGAAATGAGTTATGCGTCCTACAAGCTAAGCTGCAACTTCTGTGCTGCATTCTACATGGGCATGACAACCAACAAGCTCTTTGTCCGCATAAATGGCCAGCGACAAACAATGGCCAAGAAACAGCTGGACCACCCCATAGCTGAAGTAGCTGAAGACACTGCCCTACACAACATTCCCTCCCTTCAATGACTGCTTCACAACCTGTGATCCTTCCCACCAACACCAGCTTTTCTGTATTGCACAGGTGGGAACTCTCCCTGCATATATCCTACGTTCCTGTAACCCTCCTGGCCTCAATCTTTGTTAGTCTTTGTCCTTACCCTCTAGCCCCTTCCTTGTTCCCATTCCAGCACTACACAGTCTTCTATTAGACCTTTTTACCTCTCTCCTTCTCTGCTAATCCTCCCCCGCCCTCTATCTAACCTCCCAACTGCACCTAACTGCCCTAACCTCTCTCCATCTCATCCCTGTATGCACCCATAAGCAGCATTTAACCTGTTAACCTGTCCCCCACCTCTACCTTGTTATGCATCCCCTTTACCACCCCAGCCTCCTCCTTACCCGCACCATCTGGATGCATTTCCCATCATGCGCTGCTGGTTGCGACTTTTTGTTGTGCCTATCTGCGACTCAATGTCTCTGCTATATGGTGAGCAGTAACTATCCTTTTCATAATATTGTCTTATTGGTTGTTGTTTTTGGATTGCGTCTGCAACATGTCTCAGTTGTTGACAATATATGTGAGCAGTGATGGTTACATATCAGGGAAGCAATTTGTAGTACATCACCAGGGTAGCTACTCAAATTTGGAAATACATTCCCTCAGAGTTCCAGGTGTGAGAAGGAAGATGGCATCAAGAAGCTTCTGATAAATTAATGGAAATTAATGGAGAGTGAAGGAGGGGGAGGGACAGTATGCCACAATAATGACATTTCTTTCCTTTCAACTGAGCTATATAGTTGCCATGAGCAGTAGTTCAACTGCAGTTTTTAAACATCAATAATTTATGTGGAATAATATTCATGTAATTAACACAGTTTGAAATGTTAAGTATGTTAACATTTGTGATACACAAAACTCAATAAAATTCAGTTTCAATGCTAGGTGAAAAATGCAGAATTCCCTGAGACTCTTTGAAATTGCTGAAATTTCCTGAGATTTCCATGGTTTTTCCAGGTAAAATGTAATTTCCTGAGAATTCTAGGTTTTCCAGGTTCTCCAGAAGACTTGCCACCCTAATGACACTGTCACTGTTCCACCAGATGCATAACATTGTCTTCTATGGATGCACACAGATCTTTGTACAGGGAGTTGCTTTCTTTTCCTTATGTTAGCATAATGACACCATTTCTCATCACCAGTAACAATACAGGAAAGGAATGGTTGGTGCTATTCATGAGCTAAACTGATGATGACCAAGCAGAGATGCACATATGGCCACCTGCTGATTTTCCTGATTTTGGCTTAGAGCATCCAATACCTATACAACCAATTTTCAAACCTTCCCTATTGCATCCAAATACCACATGATGCTCAAATGATCACAGTTCATCACATTTGTCAGACCTCAAGTACACTGATGTGGATTATTGTGGATTAATGCATTTAAATGAGCTTCATCAAATCCAGAATTTCTTCCTGAATGTGGAGACACACTAATGTCAAAACACTCCCCCCTTAAAATGAGAAAACCATTTTCTTGCCATGCTCTGTCCTTATCCCCCTACTCAGTGTAAATGTCTCTGGCTGCCTCTATTGAACTCAAACAGAAGAACATATCAGAAATTTTCCTATTTCTCCCCTTGGCGTTCCATTTCCTAGCGTCCACAGCTCTACTATCTATCTCCAAATGACAATATGAAAAATCAAACAGCAACACTGAACTGTAAGTAAATAATGACCATTGATAAATAATCCTGTAACATGAGGAATACTAACATGCAAAACAAAAACGCTACAAACTTATGCCCCAACCTAATAGTTACAGAGTGGACCACCCGTTTCTACTTTTGTAGTTATGGCATGAACATAAACATTAATTTCCACAACCTCTATTTGGCTTTCACATTACTTAGCATTGCAAACTCTTAGTCTACCTTCCATCCTAACCTAGAACCTGGGCGATATGACATGTAAGTCTTTCAGCACAACCAAGATTTCAGGGGGGCCCAATAGCACACTGCTTCCCACTTGTTTAATAATATTTAATCCTGGATTTTCCAGTGTTTGTGTATTTCATTTTGCTGCATACAGTACATCTGCCATGCCAGTTTTAAATGTACATTGATATGGTTTCTCTTAAAAAGCTGCTCGTTTTTCATATACTGTGGCACTTGTGACATCATTTCCTTGTCTTCTCTCTCCTTATTCACTTGTATTTGGAATTTCTTAAAGAATTTTGTAAAGTGCTCTTGCTTTTGTTTTTAGCTCCTCAGAGTAACTGAAATTGCCTCCAGCATCAGTTGTATTTCTTCTTACAGAATAAACGTAAAGCACAAACAATTTCAAATTGTCGAAACAAATAGGTACACTACATTCTTTGGTGGTTTTTTTTTTCAGTTTAACATACAAGTGAGAAAATGTAATAATTTGTGCATTTGTTAAGCCTAATGGACAATAATAGTGTAATTGGAATTTTGCCTTAAATGTAGTTCAGAGAGTTGACAGTGCAGCTTATAGTATAGTAGCAACCCAATCCCAAAACCATTCCAACAGCAAACCTGACATCGGTACCCACCTTGGACAGTTCTGACCACAATCCAAACTTGATCCACTACCACTACCGCAAAATCATCCCTTACAAGCATTCCAAGAATTTCTCACATTCAGCATGGCTTCACAACACTTCCTCAGCTCCCTGCTGCCGTTGTATAAGCAGCAGCCAGCAGCAAGTCATACTTTGAGCTCACTTATTTGTTTCATATTTTAATTCTTAATTTCTTTGCATGTTTTTGGGTACTTGCATAGTTTAATTCACAAGTTCCAGGTGTATTATAGTATTCGAGAGTTGTGGTATTGCGTTTTAGTACTGTATAGTGTAAATTCGCTTAGTCATCAGTCATTTGTTTGTTTTGAACGGCTTGTGAGGTAAAAGAGAGGAAAAAAAATTGTTAGGGATGGATAGGGACTGCGCCTGTTGTATACAGATTCAGGGGCAATTGGCCACCATCCGTAAACAGCTGGAAGCTGTGTTGGCCGTGGTCAACAGGCTCCAGGCTGTTGCCCTGGGCTGCGGTGACATTGGGACACCCAAGGCGAGCGCTTTGGCGCCTCTGGAACCTGTAACATCGCCTGGGATCTCTGATGCCACTGCGCTCCCAGGTTCGGATGTCCCTGCTGGTCAGCACTTGCTTGACAGTGATTGATTGATGAACCGTGGCGGGGTCACGAATCCCTGGGCGTGGAAGGCAAAAGTTGGTGCTGGCCGCAAGGCTGTACCCTTACACCTCCATAACAGGTTTGAGGTGCTGCCCACTGCTGAAAGTACTTCTGAGCCAGCAAGGATGACTTCGCCTGTTGTGGCAGTGGCCGGTCTTCCTGAGAGGTCCAGACAAGTGCACAGGGTGGAATTACTTGTCATTGGGAGCTCTAACGTTAGGCAGGTGATGGAGCCCCTTAAGGATATGGCAGCTAAGGATGGGAAGAAAGCCAGTATGCACTCCGTGTGCATACCGGGGGGAGTCATCCAAGATGTGAGAAGGGTTTTACCAGATGCCATGAAGGGTACAGGGTGCAGCCAACTGTAGGAAATGGCTCATGTCAGCACTAATGATGCGTGTCGCTATGGACTGGAAGAGATTCTCTCTGCTTTCCAGTGGCTATCTGAGTTGGTGAAGACTGCCGGTCTTGCTAGCAAGATGAAGGCAGAGCTCACCATTTGCAGCATTGTCAACAGGACCGATTGTGGATCTTTGGTACTGAGCTGAGTGGAGGGTCTGAATCAGAGGCTCATACAGTTCTGCGGCCATGTAGGCTGCAGATTCCTTGACTTGCACCATAGGGTGGTGGGGTTTCAGGTTCTGCTAAATAGGTCAGGTGTCCACTACACGCAAGAGGTGGCTACACAGGTAGCAGGGGCTGTGTGGCATGGACTGGGCGGTTTTTTAGGTTAGACACTATTGGGAAAGATCAAAAAGGGCTCCAGTCTCAAAGGGTACAGGGCAATGAAACGAGAAGAATCGACCAAGCAACAGTCGGTATTGTAGTTGTAAATTGCTGTAGCTGTGTTGGAAAAGTACCACAGCTTCAAGCGTTGATAGAAAGCACTAAAGCTGAAATTGCTATAGGAACAGAAAGCTGGCTAAAGCTGGAGATAAATTCTACCGAAATTTTTACAGAGGCACAAACAGTGTTCAGAAAGAGTAGAATAAATAAAGTAGGTGGTGGTGTGTTTGTGTCTGTTGGTAGTAGTTTATCTTGTAGTGAAGTTGAAATAGATAGTTCCTGCAAACTACTATGGGTAGACGTTATACTCAACAGCCATACCAAAATAATAATTGGCTCCTTCTACTGACCCCCGACTCAGATGATATAATAGCTGAATGCTTCCAAGAAAACTTGAATCTCATTACAAATAAATACCCCACTCATACAGTTATAATTGGTGGAGACTTTAATCTACCCTCAATTTTTTGGTGAAAATACATGTTCAGAGCCAGTGGAAGACAGAAAACATCTTACGAAATTGTACTAAATGCTTTCTCTGAGAATTAATTTGAACAATTAGTTCATGAGCCCAAATGAATTGATAATGGTTGCGAAAACACACTTGACCTCTTAGCCAGAAATAACCCTGATCTAATAGAGAGCGTCATGGCGGATACAGGTATTAGTGAACACAAGGTCATTGTAGCAAGGCTCAAAACCATCTCAACCAAAACCACTAAAAATAAACTCAAAATATATCTATTTAAAACAGCAGATAAAAATTTGCTTGATGCCTTCCTAAGAGAGAGCCTCCATTCCTTCCAAGCTAATCATGTAAGTGTAGACCAGATATGGCTCAATGCAGTATTGGCAGCAATAGATAGATTCATACGGCATAAGTTAATAAGAGATGGGACTGATCCACCATAGTACACAAAACACGTCAGAACACTGATGTAGAAGCAACGAAAAAAGCATGCCAAATTCAGAAGGACATAAAATCCCCAAGACTGGCTAAGTTTCATGGAAGTTTGAAATTTAGTGCTGATATCACTGCAAGATACTTTTAATAGTTTCCACAATGACATATTGTCTCAAAATAAGGTAGAAAACCCAAAGAGATTCTGGTCATATGTAAAGTACACCAGTGGCAAAAAAACAGTCAATACTGTCACTAAGCGATAGCAATGGAAATGTTACTGATGATGGTGCCACTAAAGCGGAGTTACTAAATACAGTGTTCCATAATTCCTTCACGAAAGGAGACGAAGTAAATATTCCAGAATTCGAAACCAGAACAGCTGTTAGCATGAGTGACATAAAAATAGATATCTTAGGTGTTGTGAAACAACTCAAATCACTTAAGAAAAGCAAGTATTCCAGTTGAGATGGTATACCAATCAGGTTCCTTTCAGAGTATGCAGATGAATAGCACCTTTCTTAGCAATCATATACAACCGCTCACTTGACGAAAGGTCTGTTCCTAAAGACTGGAAAGTAACACAGGTCACATCAATATTCAAGAAATAGGAGTAAACCACTGAATCACAGGCCCATATCACTGAGCTCGATTTGCAGTAGGATTTTGGAGTGTGATGGTTATCGACTGCAAGAGTCGACCGCCTCATCTTTGAGAATGAACTTCTTTGAAAACTGTTGATCTCAGTGTGTTCCAAACTCTGTATTCGAGTGGATGTGTTTGTACCGACATGATCAAAATAAAGTTAATTCATTATAAACGAGTGAATACTTAATGTTGGGTTTGATATTACCGTACGTAACATCACGACCCCCACACTGGTGACCCCGACACTCATGAACGCCACTTACGACACCAGAAATGTGTACTGGAACATCGCCATGGACAAACAATGAAGCAACCCTTTGTTGGATTTCTACGTCCATCGACTTCGCATCTCACCGCATCTGGATGCAGTGCACAGGAAGTGTAATTAGTGTGTAAATTCCCGACTCTTGTGTGAATCGTGATTTTTGGTAACTTTTGTCACCTTCTCACTCATTGACAATGCGACCGAGGCGCACACATCGTCCGTCGAAACCCGCTCAACCCGTTGGTAATTTCACTTCCGGACAGTGTAGTGCTCCTTGACTGATTACTTTGGACAATTTTGACTTGCTTTTGTGTAATGAATTAACTTTGTGCAGTGCTTCGACATCGGACAGTCATGCCAAACAATGGACTGCAACAAACGGGGACTATGTCGCAAATCCCAGTTCGCACGAACTCCGAACTACGGCTAAATTACATGTCTGGTCGAATTCACAAACACCCGTCATGGCTACCGCGTCTTCCATGCCACGTGCAAATTCGTTCGACCCGGTTTCCGCACAGCCCATCTTCCAGAGTTTGAATGTTCGCGCTAACTTTTCCGCCGCAGCACCCGAGCCGCACCGACTCTGCTCGACTGCTACTGACAGTGATGTCACGACCGCCGCCTGCTGGATCACTGACCTCAACCCAGTCAAAACAAACAGCTGCGCAACATACAATCCCGCCACGGCTACCGCACCCGCATCTTGTCAACAACTCGCCGACACTACACATGCTTACCGCCCGGCCGTTCACTACTCGATCGCGCCCACAACTTGTTCACCCACCCCAGAAGACGACTTCAGCTGTATCAATGCTTCATACAGCAGTGAACGTGTTCTCACTCTGCTGCCGCCAAGTACTGAGTTTCACATTCGCGATCGCACACACAATCTCTCCTACTTGACCTGTTACGCCAATACTGTGCCGCTGACCTTGTCTTGTACGCCAGGTTACCCTTTGATAGAGACAGATTCTGATATCGACCCCATCTTACTCAGTGATACACAGCAGACTGCTTCATGACGTACATTTTCGCCTGAACAACTGCAACAGCTACGTGAGCAAATTGCGACATACAACTTGTTGGTACACGATCAGTTACACATGCTGCAGCCAACACCGACTGAGCATGAAATGCAACGAGATGCTCCTGTCATTGTTCCGCCCCCAACTGCTGACGATCCTCCGTGGTTACTACCAGCTACAACTAATACCCTGACGATCATGCTACATGGATCTATGTCCCAGATGTCACAACTGTCATCATCACTCTGCCTCAAGTGGAAATTCTACATTACTGATGTGATACAAGCAACTTATTTACGCCGCTGCCACCTTTCCTTGGTAGTTCCAGACACTTCGTTTCTGTACCACAGCATAAGCAGCTGCATTCCAGTGCCGCTTGCTTTGCTGCCCTCTTCACTACATCCATAATGTACAACCAACACATCTGCCGTTTCTGCTTCAACGAGTGAGCATCTTTCCGCTCCAACACACAACCATGCAGCAGTTTCACGCGAGCAGCCTGCAACCTTACGACTCGACCGCAGCGCCGGCAGCGACAGCACACATGCAGCTCCAGTTCCATCGAACTGTGTCACTTCCCTGCCATGGACCAGTAGTTCATCCGCCGATTCGACTTCTTCACGTTCACATTACGTCTCATCGCCTTCCTGCTCTGACCATGGTTTCGCCGACCACATCCACCTTCCACCACCTCTCGCTGTCGCCATACTTCATGCACAGGGCTCACAGCCACGCCCCCCAACCTTTGCTCACGGCTGTTTCACACATAAAAACACCGACACTGTCAACTCCACTTGGAACATCCTGCCATCTACCGCTGTAACACTCTCACCGTCCATGGACTCTGAGGTGACGATTCCGTCTACACCGAAGTCATCCGCCACCAAGGTCAGTCATGTGCAGCTTGCTGTTTTCTCCCCTGCTGCGACATCAAGCACCTCTATAACTCTGTCATTACCGCGAGTGTTGCTCATCCGGCATCTCTTACGCAACCTGTTAAGCTACTGCATGCTTGCTCCTTTATGTCATACGGCCAATAACAAAATGTTACCGGACACGTTGCACTTACCGTAGCGCTCACCGGCAAATACTTTGGCAATACATCGCATCGCATCTTCGACACACTCCGCACCTCTGATTGGATCAAAACACTGCTGCGCCACACGGCCTTGGCACAACGATGTTCTCCCCACCAGCACGCCTCTGCCTTCTGCTTCCACCGTGCCATCAGCAGCATGGCATGGTCAACCTGTGGACGCCTTCCGCGCCTCCTTCCCTCCACTGGTCACACCTACCAAGAAATCAAGAAACGGTTCGATCGCGCCCCGCACTAGTGCCTGCCACAACACAATTGGTCACACGCACCTCCGCCATCAGCCGGCCGGGTGCACACACGCCTCTCCTCGTCCTTACCGTGCTCCGCACTACCGGCGGGGGCTCTGTGGCAGTTATCGACTGCAAGAGTTGACTGCCTCATCTTTAAGAATGAACTACTTTGAAAATTGTTGATCTCAGTGTATTCCGAACTCTGTATTCGAGCGGATGTGTTTGTACCGACATGATCAAAATAAAGTTAATTCATTATAAATGAGTGAATACTTAATGTTGGGTTCGATATTACCGTACGTAACATCACGACCCCCACAGGAGCATATACTGTACTCGAACATTATGAATCACCTAGAAGAAAATGACTTATTGAGACATAACCAACACAGATTCAGAAAATATTGTTCTTGTGCAACACAGCTAGCTCTTTATTCCCATGAAGTAATGAGTGCTGTTGACAAGGGATCTCAGTTTGATTCCATATTCCTAGATTTCCAGAAGGCTTTTGATACTGTTCCTCACAAGCATCAAATTGATGATATGAATATATTAGAGGGAAACATTCCACATGGGAAAAATATATCTGAAAACAAAGATGATGTAACTTACCAAATGAAAGTGTTGGTATGTTGATGGACACACAAACAAACACAAACCCACACACAAAATTCGAGCTTTCGCAACCCACAGTTGCTTCATCAGGAAAGAGGGAAGGAGAGGGAAAGACGAAAGGATGTGGGTTTTAAGGGAGACGGTAAGGAGTCATTCCAATCCTGGGAGTGGGAAGACTTACCTTAGGGGGAAAAAAGGACGGGTATACACTCGCACACACACATATCCATCCGCACATATACAGACACAAGCAGACATTTGTCACAAATGTCTGCTTGTGTCTGTATATGTGCAGATGGATATGTGTGTGTGTGTGTGTGTGTGTGTGTGTGCGCGTGTGTGTGCGAGTGTATACCTGTCCTTTTTTCCCCCTAAGGTAAGTCTTTCCGCTCCCAGGATTGGAATGACTCCTTACACTCTCCCTTAAAACCCAGATCCTCTCGTCTTTCCCTCTCCTTCCCTCTTTCCTGATGAAGCAACTGTGGGTTGCGAAAGCTCGAATTTTGTGTGTGGGTTTGTGTTTGTTTGTGTGTGTATCAACATACCAGTGCTGTCGTTTGGTAAGTTACATCATCTTTGTTTTAGATATATTAATCAAATTGTGTGCATATGGAGTATCGTCTCAGTTGTGTGACTGGATTCGTGATTTCCTCTCAGAGAGGTCACAGTTCGTAGGGGTAGATGGTAAATCATCGAGTAGAACAGAAGTGATATCTGGCGTACCACAAGGTAATGTCACAGGCCCTCTGCTGTTCCTGATTTACGTAAATGATCTAGGTGATAATCTGAGCCGCCCCCTTAGATTGTTTGCAGATGACGCTGTAATTTACCGTCTAGTAAAATCATCATATGATCAGTTCCTATTACAAAATGATGTAGAGAGAATTTCTGTATCATGCGAAAAGTGGAAATTAGCACTAAACAAAGAAAAGTGCAAGGTCATCCACATGGGTACTAAAAGAAATCCGATAAATTTTGGGTATATGATAAATTGCACAAATCTAAGGGCTGTCAATTCGACTAAATACCTAGGAACTACAATTACGAGCAACTTAAATTGGAAAGACCACATTGATAATATTGTGGGGAAGGCAAAACAAAGACTGTGCTTTGTTGGCAGAACACTTAGAAGATGCGACAAACCCACTAAAGAGACAGCCTACATTACGCTTGTCCATCTTCTGCTGGAATACTGCTGTGCAGTATGGGATCCATACCAGGTAGGATTGACTGAGGACATCAAAAAAGTGCAAAGAAGGTGAGCTCGTTTCGTGTTGTCGCACAATAGGGGTGAGTGTGCCACTGATATGATACGCGAGTTTGGTTGGCAGTCACTGAAACAAAGGCGGTTTTCTTTGCGGCGAGATCTACTTACGAAATTTCAATCACCAACCTTGTCTTCCGAATGCGAAAATATTTTGTTGACACCCACGTACGTAGGGAGAAATGATAATCATAATAAAAAAGAGAAATCAGTGCTTGAATGTAAAGATTTGGGTGCTCCTTTTTCCCACATGCCATTCGAGAGTGGAATGGTAGAGAAGTAATATGAAAATGGTTTGTTGAACCCTCTGCCAGGTACTTAGTGTGAATTGCAGAGTAACCATGTAGATGTAGATGTACAACATGACCATAAACTACCTCTACAGAACTTCAGGCTCTTTGTTACCTAGAAGCTGATGACTCCATCATTATCCTCCCAGTGGACAATGGATGTACCAATGTGGTACTTGACTGATGGGAGTGTGTAAGTGAATTTCTACACCAGCTGTCTGACACCTCTACAAAGAAGCATCTGCCATCAAGATCCCCTCTCTGTGATTCAAACAGACCTGTAATCCCTGCTTACAACCTCAGGCCTCTTGCAAGGACTAACATCTCAATCCATAGAACTTCTTACCCTACCCAGACCACACATCCCTATCTTTTACCTTATTCCTAAGATCCACAAACTCAGTCACCCTCGCTGTCCCACAGTTGCTGGCTTCAAAGTACCTACCGAACATATACCTGCCTTAGTTGATTAACATCTGCAACCCTATAGTACAAAGACTTCCCTCCTCTATTAAAGATGCCCATCGTTTCCCAGATTGTCTGAAATCCGTACCTGTCCCACTCCCACCACACACACCTTATTTGTCACCATTAATGCCACCTCTATTTATACCATCCTCCCATGTACATGGTCTTTCTGCTGCTGAACATTTCCTCAGTCAGTGCTCACCAGATTCCAAATCTATGACATCCTTCCTACTCACCTTACTCAACTTTATACTTACCAACTACTACTTGGCCTTTGAGGGGCAGGCATACACACAGATCAGGGGTACGACTATGGGAACCAGGATGGTTCCTTCCAGTGACAAGCTTTTCATGGGTCACTTGGAGGGGGCTTTCCTGGGATCCATAAGCCTTCAACCCCTGGTTCAGTTTAGATACATTGATGACATCTTTACTATATGAGCTCATCATGATGCTGAGATGTTAAAATTACTGGAATCTCCTAGTACATTCTCCTACTTAAATTTCACATGGTCCTACTCCAAATACCATGCCACTTTCCTCACTGTTGATCTCATACTCACTGAAGGTCAGCCATAAACTTCTGTTCACATTAAACCAACTAACAAACAACAGTACTTACATTTCGACAGTTGCCGTCCTTCCCATGTCAAACATTCCCTCCCGTACAGCCTTGACATGCAAGGCAAACTTATTTATTCAGATGCAGACTCTTTACAGCAATACACCACCATTCTGACCTCAACCTATGCTGGGCATAATTACCCCACCAGCCTAGTTCGAAAGCATATTTCCTGGGTCATCACATCCAATCCTGGTAAAGGTGATCACTCTAAAAAAGAACTTTTGGAGTACACCACTTGCCACTCAGTATTATCCTGGTCTTGAGTGTATTAATCAGCTACTTCAATAAGACTATGACTTCCTAAAATCATGTCGTGAATTGAGATCCATTCTACCTGAGATTTTGCCCACCAAACCTATGATATCTTTTCGTCATCCCCCCCCTCCAGTCTACGCAATATCCTTGTCAGACTCTATGCTCCTTCTGCACCCATCTCTCTACCCTATGGCTCCTACTCCTGTGACCACCCCCACTGTAAGACTTTCCCTATGCACCCTCCTATCACCACCTCTACCAGCCCTGAAACTGGCAAAACATACACTACCAAAGGAAGAGGCCACCTGTGAAGCAACATGTCATATACCAGCTGCTATGTAAACACTGTTCGGCTTTTAACATTGGCATGACTACCCCCAAGTTATCAGTTAGGATGAATGGGCACAGGCAGCAGGTGTATACTGCCAAGACACAATATCCTGTTGCAGAGCATGCTCTACAACTTGACAGTTGTGACCTTGGTGCCTGTTTCCCCACATGTACCATCTGGATTCTTCCCCCAGACACCAGTTTCTCAGAACTCCCTAGGTGGGAACTAGTGCTACAACACCTGGCCTCAATTTACATTAATTTCTTTGGTCTGAGCATTTCTTCACAGTAACTAGTCCTTTTTCACTCGCTTTTAGTTTTCTACAGCTTTCATTTTCTGACCTGTCTATTTTTTGCCATCCCCCTCTCACATCTATCACTTGCAATGCACTAAACTTTTCACTTTTAGTAACTCATTCACAATGTTTTACCAGTAACCTCTGTCTTGCATATTACCCTACCTTCCACCTTAAAGCTCACAGGTTTTCAAATCTCGTCTAGTGCAGTTCCCAACAATCAGTCTTCCCTTTTCATAATGTCTGGTAAGTCTCCCGTGACCGTGGGTTCTGGGCAGCTTTGTCAAACTCTTTTCCTAAACCTCACCAGCCCATTTCCTTCACCTCTCCTCCTTCCTCTTCAACCCTTCTGCAAGAACAAGGAGCCACTGGCTCCGAAATCTTGCAAACTGTAACACCTTTTGTATGTACATTCTCCTGCTGCTGCTTGGTGAGTAGACTTTTTAGCTATCAAATTACTTATATTGTCAAAAATTCATTATTTTCATTAATATATTATTCAATATTGCTCGTATGACACAGGGTTTGTATGTGTTTTCTTTGAATATAACAGGTGTAAATTTTGAATATTAAGTTGTGGTAGATATAATAGATTGCTATCACGAATGCTATAATGTGATTTGCAGCCTCTCAGTGACAGTATATGCTGATGCACTTTACATGTGATTTCTCCTTAAGTTTGTTTATGTTGGTCTTATGTCTTTCTGTGGTCATGTGCTTTCCCTTTAGTAGCCAAATAATGAAACAATTCTGAAGTCCTGCAGCACAATAATATTTTGTCTCATTACCACTGGAGGGAAATGAAAAACTTTGTGGTGGTGAGTAAATAACAGTGTTCAGGTGAAGTCTCACCGAAAGGCAGAATCACTGTGTTGGTGATAGGTACACAAACAAAGTTACAGAGCTTCGCTAGCCTTCAGAATGCACTTCCTTTTTCAAGCTTGTAGGAAAAACATGCACACAAACACACACGCTCATTCACATGCACTCATCTGTCTTCCAACATTGTGTTCAGTCGACTGCCAGTTCTTTCCTGCCCCCTGGTGAAGGTACTGAGATGAGGTGGGGGTGTAGATTGGGTTGGGGTGAGGAATGGAGAGCAGTGGGAGGCACAGAGAGTGGTGTGGAAGATATCCTCAGTGAGTGTTTCCTGTGAAAAATAGTGCAAACATTTTGTATTTAAAATCTTCACCAAGGAAAAGGGCAACTAGTAAATCTTGTTGCTGTATAAACCACCCAGACAACTTTAGTTATGTGTCTGGGAAGTTCACTCCAAAAGCCCAAATAAAACCAATCACTGATTTGGTTAAGAAGGCATATAAATTGCATTTTGATTGTCCTGTTGGTGATCAAGATAAAAATTTTGCACCTCATATTGCCTGCATAACCTGTTGAAAGGAAAACGCCAAGCCATGCCATTCATTGTTCCGATGGTGTGGTGTGAGCCTAATGACCATTATTCAGACTGTTACTTCTGTCCTACAAATATTTTGGGACTTTCAACCAAAACTAGACATAAAATAAAGTAGCCAAATGTATCTTCGGTGCATTTGCCTGTGCCCCATGATGAGGGCTTGCCTGTTCCTGTCTGTAACTTGAAAGCCGCAGAACCACACACCAAGTCAAGTGAATCAGAAAGTGTTGAACATATAGAAGAGTACTTATCTCAATATCATGACACTTTGCCTCAGCTTTTTAATCAAAAGGAATTGAATGATTTGGTTTGCGATCTAAAACTTTCAAAACAGCAAGCTGAACTCTTGGGGTCAAGACTGCAACAATGGAACCTTCTAGCTCCAGGGACAAAAATTTCCTGTTTCAGATCAAGAGTGCTTCCTTTGGTCAATATTTCCATATGCAGAATTCAATGTGTGTATGTAGAGATGTCAATGGTCTGATGATGCAGCTACATGTACAACGTAATCCACAGGAGTGGCAACTATTTATTGACTCCAGTAAAACTAGCTTGAAAGCAGTACTAATACACAATGGCAATGCATTTCCATTGGTACCATTGGCTTACGCTGTATACATGAAAGAAATTTATGAAACCATGGGTTTACTGCTAGAGGCAATCAAATATAAGGATCATGAATGGCAGCTTTGTTGTGATTTAAAAGTTGTTGCACTCCTTACAGGTTTACAGGCTGGATTCATGAAATACTGCTGCTTTTTGTGCCTTTGGGACAGCTGTTACACCAAGAACCACTATACAGTCAAGGAATGGCCTATAAGGATGTCATACGTTCCTGGAAACGTAAATGTGAACAATACCCCATTGGTTGAGCTCAATAAAATCATGTCACCTCCCCTTCATATCAAGTTGGACCTCACCAAGAACTTTGTAAAAGCTCTGGATAAGGAAGATGGGGCCTTCAATCACTTAAAAGAAAAGTTTCCCAAATTAAGTGAGGCAAAGCTGAAAGATGGTATATTTGTTGGACCACAAATAAGAAAATTGCTGAAAGATCCAACCTTTTATACCAAACTCACAGATATCCAATTAGCTGCTTCTTTTAAAGCAATTGTGAAGGGCTTTTTGGGTAACAGAAAAGACAAAAACTATGTTACCATTGTGAATGATCTGTTGGACAGCTATAAGAACATGGAGTGTAGAATGTCGCTTAAAATTCGCTTTTTACATTCTCACCTTGATTTCTTCCCAGAAAATTTGGGAGCCGTAAGTGATGAGCATGGTGAACACTTTCACCAAGACATTCTTGCCATGGAAAACTGTTAACAAGGCCATTGGAACCCTTCAATTTTGGGTGACTACTGCTGGAGTCTTGTTAGGGAGTGTGATGAAACGGCAAACAAAAGAAGAGCTCTGTTATCACATTTTTCAAAAACCAAAGATGATTAAAGGTGAAAATATCTTCTGAACTAATTTGGACCTTTTATTGGCATCATGCCCATGTATACATACAAAATAGTATTGATTTCGAATGTTCTGAATGAGTATTTTTGTTTGACTTAAGTGTGTCAATTTTCACTATTACTATTTTTTATTCTGCTGTGTATCTGGGAAATGTGACATAATAGAGAAAAACTGATTTTACAAATGTATTCGGCACGCCAAAATTAGTTAAATCCACCAATTTACAAACCAGACGCAGACACAAAGTTTAAATTTGTTAACTAGTTTAGTCAAAGCCCTGATGAAGAACAAAGTTCAGGCGTTCCAGTCTGGGATGGTATTGGGTGACAAGGAGAGCACTTCTTTGTGGTTGGTTCTTGGGATGGATGTGAGGATCAGATGCGTGTGAGAATATGCCACAGGAGATCTGTTTACGAATTGGGTCTGTAGGGTATTGCCTGTTTGCTAAGGCCTTTGTGGGGCCTTCAGCATACTGAGTGAGGGAGTTCTCATCACTGCAGAAGCATCTACCATTGGTGGACATTCTGTATGTGAGGGAGATTTTGGTGTGGAAGCGGTATCAGCTGTCAAAGTGCAGGTACTGTATGTGGTTTGTGGGTTTGATGTGGAATGAGGTGTGGATGGAGCCATCTGAGAGGAGGAGATCGACATCTAGGAAGGTGGCACGATAGACGGAGAAAGACTAAGTAAAGTGGATGGGAGAGGAGGTGTTGAGGTTGTGGAGGAATGAGGATAAAGTGTCCTGGCCTTGGATACAGATTATAAAGATGTCATCAATAAACCTGAACCAGATCAGGGGTTTGGAATTTTGGGAAGCTAGGAATGTTTCCTCTGGGTGGCCCATGAAGAGGTTGGCACAGGAGGGTGCCATGCAGGTGTTGATGGCTGTGCCACAAATCTGTTTGTATACCTGCCCTTCAAAAGTGAAATATGGGTTAGGATGTAGTCGGTTAGGTGTACGAGGAATGAGGTGGTGGGTTTAGGTTCTGCAGGGCATTGGGAGAGATAGTGTTCAATCGCGGCAAGGCCAAGGGAGTGAGGGATGTTGGTGTATAGGGAGGTTGCATCAACAGTGATGAGTATGGACAAGGAGATAAGGATGTGGGGATAGTGGAGAGCTGGTGCAAGATGTGGTTGGTATCTTTAATGTGGAAGGTTATGGTTTGGACAATTGGTTGGAAGTGTTGATCTTCAAAGGCAAAAATTCTTTGAGTGGGGGCACTGTAACCAGCCACAATAGGGTTCCCAGGATTGTTAGGTTTGTGGATTTTGGGGAGCATGTAGAAGGTGGGTGTGTGGGCTGCTGTTGGGATGACTAGGAAGAAGGATTCAGGGGAGAGGTTCTGGGAAGAGCCTAAGGATTTCAGCAGAGACGGGAACATTATGTTGGACTTCTGGGATGGGGTCACTTTGGCAGAGCTTGCAGATGGAGGTGTCGGACAGCTGGTGGAGGCCCTTTCTCAGATAGTCACTCCATTTCATCGCCACAGTGGTGGAATCTTTGTCTGCGAGGAGGATGATCTGGTCAGGATCTGATTCTGGTTGTGTAGGGCAGTCCTTTATTCTGTCAAAAGGTTGTTGTTCTTAGGGAGGGACCTGGGGAAGGGTGGTGAGGCCAGGTTGGAAGTTAGGAATTCCTGGAAGGTGACCACGAGCCTGTTAGGTGGGAGTGTGGAATGGTCACGGCCAGATGGTGGCATGAATTGGGACAGGCAGGATTCGATATTGGGACTGGATTGGTTTTGGTTGAAGGGGTTGGTGACAAAGAAGTGTTTCCACAGTAGGGTGCAGGCTAAACCTGGGAGCAGGGTTGAATGTGAGGCCCTTGGATAGGACTGAAACTTCTGTGGAGCTGAGGATGTTGGTGGAGAGGTTAATAACCGTGTTCTGGGATTGTTTCAACTTTGTATTTCATGGAGTGTTGGTAGTTTTGGAGGATACAGCAGGTGGAAAAGGCCAGCTAAGCCAGGTCTCCTCCTCTACCCATTGAGTCACCTCCCTAGATATTGATCTCTTCCTCCCAGATTACTCCATCCACGCCCCAGTCTCCATCAAACCCACAAATTACATACAGTACCTGCACTTTGACAGTTGTCACCTCTTCCACACCAAAAAATCCCTCCCATAAAGCATTGTCACTCATCATAGACACATTTTCAGCGATGAGAACTCCCTCACCCAGTACGCTGAAGGCTTCACAAAGGCCTTCACAGACACACAATACCCTCCAAAAGTAATTCACAAACAGATCTCACATGCCATATGCCATATCCTCACACACAACTGATCCTCACTCTCATCCCAAGAACCAACCACAAAGCCACACCCCCTTGTCACCCAGTACCACCCTAGACTGAAAGGACTGAACCATGTCCTTCGACAGGGCTTTGATTATCTATCATCATTCCCTGAAATGAGGGACATACTACCAAGGTACTTCAAACCTCTCCCAAAGTGGTGTTCCACCACCCAAGTAACCTCCACAACATCCCAATCCATACCTATGCCATCCCACCCTCCTCTCCTCTCACATGGATCATACCCCTGTGGAAGACCCAGATGCAAGATCTGTTCAGTCTACCCACCCAGCACCACCTACTCACAGGCTTATCATACCCCTTCAAAGGCAAGGCCACTTGTGAAAGCAGTCATGTTATGTACCAGCTGTGCTCCAATGATCCAGTGGCACAACATGCAGTAGAGCACAACATGCAAAATTTCAATGACTGCTTCACAATCCATGCCATCTGGATCCTCCCCACAACCACTAGCTCTTCTGAGCTGCACAGACGGGAGCTATCCTTACAGCACATCATTCACTCCCGTAACATTCCTGGCCTAAACCTAAGGTAACTCGCTGTGCCCCCCCCCCCCCCCCCCCAATAGTGTGTGTGTGTGTGTGTGTGTGTGTGTGTGTGTGTGTGTGTGTGTGTGTGTGTGTGTGTGTGCACCATCCCCTGCTCCACATGACTATGAAATTGCACGACCAGGAGTCCACCACCTGCCCCCTATACCTACACCCCTAACTAGCCTCCCCACTCTCCCATGAGCCACTTCCCCTTACCCCCTCCCTGCCTCCCACCACTCTCCTTCACTAACCCCACCCTGCTTCACACCCCTTCTTCACCCAAGACCCAAGCTAGAAAAAGGAAGTGTATTCCAAAAGCTAGCCAAACTCTGTACCTTTTGTTTGTGTACCTATCAGTGACGCAGCACTTCTGCCTTTCAGTGATAGTCTCCTTTATTCCTAAGTAACTCATATAATTCCCAACAAGAACTTTCGTGATACCCCCCTCCCCATCGGTAATGCTGGAATTCAATATGGTGTTGGCCCACCCTTAGCCTTGATGACAGCTTCCACTCCCACAGGCATACCTTCAGTCAGGTGCTTGAAGGTTTCTTGGGGAATGGCAGTCCATTCTTCACGGAGTGCTGCACTGAGGAGAGGTATCGATGTCGGTCGGTGAGGTCTGGGATGAAGTTGGCGTTCCAAAACATCATAGAGGAGTTCTATAGGATTCAGGTCAGGACTCTGTGCAGCCCAGTCCATTACAGGTGTGTTATTCTCATATAAGAACTCTGCCACAGGCTGTGTGTTATGGACATGTGCTCAATTGTGTTGAAAGTTGCAATCACCATCCCTGAATTGCTCTTCAACAGTGGGAAGCATGAAGGTGCTTAAAACATCAATGTAGGCCTGTGCTGTGATAGTGCCAAGCAAAACAAGGGTTGCAAGCTCCCTGCATGAAAAACACAACCACACCATAACACCACCACCTCCGAATTTTACTGTTGGCACTACACACAGGGGCAGATGACATTCACCGGGCATTCTCCATACCCACACCCTGCCATTGGATCGCCACATAGTGTACCATGATCCGTCACTCCACACAATCTTTCCCACTGTCCAATGATCCAATGTTTTTGCTCCTTACACCAAGCAGTGAGGCGTCGTTTGGCATTTACCAGCATGATGTGTGGCTTTTGAACAGCTGCTTGTCAATGAAATCCATTTTTTCTCATCTCCCGCCTAACTGTCATAGTACCTGGAGTGGATCATGATGTAGTCTGGAATTCCTGTGTGATGGTCTGGATAGATGTCTGCCTATTACACATTACGACCCTCTTCAACCATCAGTGGTCTCTGTCAGTCCCTTCATGTTTCTATCTCACTATCACATCAGAAACACTGGACCTATGGATGTTTTGAAGTGTGAAAATGTTGTGTACAGACGTAAGACACCCAATCAACTGACCACGTTCGAGGTCCGTGAGTTCCGTGTAGCACCCTTTTCTGCTCTCTCACAATGTCTCATGACTACTTAGGTCACTGATACGGAGTACCTGGCAGTACGTGGCAGCACAATTCACCGAATATGAAACACGTATGTTTTTGGAGGTGTCCGGATACTTTTGAGCACATAATGTATTTTGCAAATATTCATCAGGAAACCATTTGATAGAATTCCTTCATTAATCTATTCCTTTCTATAAATGGCGTATTCTGAAAACATCTCTATTCCAATCACTCACAGTCATCACCTGTAACGTGACTCATGGCCTGTAATCTTTTAGAAGAATCAACAATATCCCCCAAACCATTATTTTCCTCATACTTGTATTTGGCACAGGACTGGAATATTCATCTTCATTCTTTGACATTTCTGATACCTTCATTTCACTTAAGGAATAAATTTATGCACTGTCTCGGTAACAGTAACACAGGAGTGTTTCTGCTCAACGCACCAAGAAAAATTCCTTTTACAGCCTACTTTGGGTGCAATGAAATGAAATGAATTGATCGTATGGCATTGTTGGCTGGGTAATGAAGAAAATAGGCTGCAGTTAAAAAGACAAAATAATTTAGTGTGAAAACCAAGCTGGAAACTGTGTGCTATTAATTAAATTTTTATTAAAATATATGTAAAACTCCTGTTTAAGAAGCATGTACATGTTACAGATGTTACACTATCATTACTAAAAAAGAATGTGTTACATACTTGTTGAAACGAAACATCCATTTAACACGGTCCATGCTACTGAGACCATTCCTTTACTCACACTGTTGCTTTTGCCCTAACTAATATAGGAGGTATTAGTTTAAATACTCATTAACGCCATCAGAACTGCCTACTGGTGGTATTTATTGAATCGCAAACTGCTGGAACATGCTTTTGAACATTAATTTCTAGTGGTTTTCATTATTAGCCTCTCACTGAAGGACACTTCTTGCAGTTCTGTTTCTTCAACATTTCAAGAATCTTTCACACTGTTGATATCCAGAAGTGGTCATACCATGCATTGCTTAATTTTTCATTGTTGCACTCACATTTATGTGCTCATAAAGAAAATGCAGGTAGATTTTTTTGATAATGTGAACATTAAATATGTAATGTGAACATTAAAGATGTTGTGCATATGATTTGAAAGTTAAAAATGTTACAAGTAAGAATAAGTACTAGTAAGCAAACTGTTGTGACAGTGCCATGAGATTTAAAAGTGCCGCTATGTCAGTAAGCGAACACGGCGATAGAGGCGCTCCGCAGCTCGGCCGAGCGCGGGAGCGCCACCTGGCTATGAACGGCGCCGGCCGCATGTCACGGCACGGAGTCGTATGACAGATACGGAGTTAATAGCATGTACCCTGCTATTGTTTCTACTTTTGTATATCCACGCAAATTATTAGTGATTAAAGGTTATAACAGTTTTTGGCGATGAGGATGGGATACTTTTTTTCCTGCATTGTGGAATTGTGTGTTCGTGTCGGGGCAGACATGGAACAGCTTATGCAAGCGCTCATTGAACAACAAACACAGCTGACGGCTGCTATTCAGGCACAACAAACACAGCTGACGGCTGCTATTCAGGCGTTGTCGACGTCGCTTACTCATCGTCTGTCTTCCTCTTCTCTGCCTCCGTTCCCTCCTTACGACGAGGCCGCTGAAGACTGGGAGGATTATGAGAAGCATTTGCGGCAACACTTCTTGGCTTTCGGCGTTGTCGACGCTCCTATGTGTAAGTCGTTATTTCTATCTTGGATTTCCCCAAGGATCTATCAGCTGCTATCTCAGTTAGCCCCTCTGTGGGAACCTGCCTCTCTGTCCTTCCAAGAAATGTGTGAATTATTGTCTAACTATTACCGTAAAAACACCCACGTCGTTGCCGCCCGCATGGCGTTCTACCGGTGTCGTAAACAGCCCCATCAATCTTACCGGGCTTGGGCGGCGGAACTACACGGTCTGAGTATGAAATGTCAGTTTGTCACAGACACTCATCATGAGTCTTATGCTGATTCAATGGTTAGGGATATGCTATTCTACAGCTTGCTCCTGATAAAGAAGTTCGGCAACGTGCCTTACAACTGCCAAATCCGTCGTTGTCAGAAGTTCTCAGCATCGCTCAATCTTTTGAAGTGTCTCACGCTGCTGGTGCGCAAATAGACGCGTGGTGTGATGTAGGCGCTGTACAGACAACTTTCGACACGGACAATTTGCCTGTTTCACAGGGGAACGACGATGTGGCGGCGGTTCACTCACGTCAACAACATCGCGTTGGGCAGCCACGCTCGCAGCGAAAACAGCAACCACAAAAGCAGGTTTGTTCCGCACTTCCTTCTTGTCCACGTTGTTTCGTACAGCATGACAGGGCCGCGTGTCCAAAACATTGTGCCACGTGTAATTCATGTAGGAAAAAAGGCCACATTGCTTCTGTGTGTCAGTCCCCTAAAGTTCCTCTCGACGAGGACGAGGCATCCGACATGGATGTTAACTGTGTGCTTTCTCAAACAAATAAGTTGTTTGTTACTGTTCGTGTTCTGGATAAAGACATTCGCATGCAAGTGGACACTGGCTCTGCGGTAACTCTCATTAATTCTCGCACGTATTTGGAGTTTGGCTCCCCTCCCTTGTCTCCAGTTACGCGAAATCTGAGAACTTATAATAAGCAGAAAATTCCTATCGTTGGCCAGTTTGATGCTTCCACTGCCTACAAGTCTGTTGTTTGGCCCCTCACGTTTTATGTGGTGGATCATGCTGACACTGAAAACCTGTTCGGTTATGATGCTTTCCAGTTGTTCGGGTTCTCCATTGATGATGATGTGCACCTCATATCTGAGGATATTCCGTATCAACAGCTGGATGGATTGTGTTCTGAATTCTCGTCCGTGTTCTCTGCTGGTCTGGGTCGTGCCAAGGAATATGAAGCCCACATTACTCTTAAACCTACAGCTCGCCCTAAGCTTTTCCGGGCACGCCCTATTCCAATGGTGTTGTGTGCGCCTGTCAAGGCTGAGATAGACAGGTTAACAGCTTCAGGGATTCTTCTTCCTGTTACCTCCAGCGAATGGGCATCGCCAATCGTGGTGGTTTCTAAACCAAACGGGAGTCTGCGATTGTGTGGTGATTTTAAAGCCACTGTCAACGCTCAGAGCCTCATTGACACTTATCCTCTTCCCCGTCCTGAGGAGTTATTTACCAAGCTCGCTGGGGGCCAGTTCTTTTCCAAACCTGACTTATCGGAGGCGTACCATCAGTTGCCGTTGGATGCTTCTTCCAAGGAATTTCTCGTCATCAACACTCCTTGTGGGTTGTATCAGTACCAGCGGTTACCATTTGGCGTCACTAGCGCGCCGGCCATTTTTCAGCGGTTTTTGGAACAGCTCACGGCTTCCGTTCCCAGCTGCATCAACTACCTGGATGACATTGTTGTCATGGGGGCCTCCACTGAGGAGCACCTTCGCAATTTGCGTTCACTGTTTCGGGTTCTGCATTCAGCTGGGTCGAAGTGCAATCTGGACAAGTCACAGTTCTTCCAACCCTCCATTGTGTATCTTGGTTTCCACTTGTCCCGTGAGGGTATACGTCCTCTCCGGTAGCACGTTGCGGCCATTACCGCTCTACCCCGGCCGTCTACGGTCAAAGAACTTCAGGCGTTTCTAGGCAACGTTGCTTATTATCACAAATTCATTCCACCCGCGGCGGCGGTGGCTCATCCTCTGCATCAGATGTTACGCAAAAACGTTCCTTTCTGTTGGTCCGACGAGTGTGAGTAGGCTTTTGTCTGCCTGAAGGCTCATTTGCAGTCGGTGCCTTGTCTTGCCACATTCCGTCCGGGTCAGCACTTGGTTCTGGCGACTGACACGTCACAGTATGGCCTAGGGGCTGTTCTCGCCCATCGGTATGAGGATGGGTCGGAACGACCCATCGCCTACGCTTCCAAGACCCTCAATGATGCCCAACGGCGTTACTCTCAAATCGAAAAGGAGGCGCTCGCTATCATTTATGCTCTAAAAAAGTTCAGCGTTTTTTTGTATGGTTCTAAGTTTCACCTCATCACCGACCACAAGCCGCTGGTCTCTCTGTTCAGCCCCTCGGCGTCGCTTCCAGATAAGGCAGCTCACCGCCTGCAACGTTGGGCCTTATACTTGTCTCGTTTTCACTATGAGATTCACTATCACCCCACAGCCCAGCACGCCAACGCTGACGCGTTTTCGCGTTTGCCGATGGGCCCCGACCCGGTTTTCGATCGAGATGAACTACTCTGTTTCCACATTGATGAGGAAGAACATCGTGCGGTCGAGGGTTTTCCACTTACAGGTTCGCAGGTCGCGTCGGCTACTGCGCGGGACCCGGTCCTGCGTCAGGTGATCGGTTTTGTTCAACGGGGTTGGCCGGAGAGGACCAAGGGCCGGGCATCGGATCCCCTTCACGACTACCATGCCTTGCGCCTTCGTCTGTCTGTTCGTGAGGGTGTTGTTCTTCTGGCCACGGATGGCGCATCTCCACGGGTCGTGGTGCCAGCCTCTCTTCGCAAAGTTGTTCTCAAACTATTGCATGAAGGCCATTGGGGAATTTCTCGGACTAAGTCCCTGGCCCGCAGGCACGTTTATTGGCCCGGTATTGATTCGGACATCGCCCACATGGTCGCTGCGTGTGGTCAGTGTGCTCAACAACTGGCTGCACCTCGTACTATGCCCTCTCCGTGGCCTGATCCGGCGCAGCCGTGGGAACGGGTGCACGCTGACTTTGCCGGCCCCTTCCTCGGCACTTATTGGCTACTGTTGATTGACGCCTTCTCGAAGTTTCCGTTTGTTGTTTGATGTCCGTCGCCCACCACTGCGGCGACGACGCTGGCTTTGTCCAAAATCTTTGCGCTAGAAGGTCTTCCATCCACGATTGTCACGGACAATGGCCCTCAGTTCTCTTCGCAGGCCTTCCGTGATTTTTGTACTGGACAAGGGATTCATCATGTTACAGCACTGCCCTTCCATCCGCAATCGAATGGGGAGGTCGAGCACCTTGTCCGCACTTTCAAAAGCCAAATGAAAAAATTCCTTAGTGATTTTTCCACAGATGACGCTCTGTTGCAATTTCTGAGTTCTTATCACTTCACGCCTCTGGGTGATCGCAGCCCTGCTGAACTCTTGCATGGCCGCCAACCGCGCACTCTACTGCACCTGCTTCACCCTGTCAGGCCTTGTACTATGTCCCCTAGTGCGGGAAAATACTCGGTGGGCACCGACGTGTGGGCGCGAGGGTATGGCTCTCGCCCTAAATGGATTCCAGGGGTGGTCCAGGCTCTTCGCGGCCGCCGGCTTTGTGAAATACGTACGGACGGCGGCATGGTTGTTCGCCATTACGACCAGATGCGCCCACGAGTGGTGGCCACGCCGGTGCCACCGCCCCTTCTTTCGTCTCCACCAGCCCGAGAAGCCAGTCCTGTCGCTGCTGCTGATCTTCCGGGTGTGTTGCTGCAGCCGACGTCGCTACCGCTTCCGAGTATGCCGGAACCGGCCCCAGTCGTGACGCCGCCTTCTCCGGGACCCATCTCGCTGGAGCACACCCCCTTGGTCCACGACACCTATGGATGCTGCTCCAGAGTTTTCACCCATCATCTCGTCCGGGAGGCACGTTCCACGCGCAAGCTTCCGTCCTGGACATTTTCGACCATACTCTCGTGTTTCTCCGCGGGATCTTCTCGGGGCCTCCCAAGAGGCCATGGATGTCTCCGCACTGTCCGTGTCTCCAAGGAAGTGAGTGTTTTTTTTTTTCAAGGGGAGAAAAGTGTTGTGACAGTGCCACGAGATTTAAAAGTGCCGCTACGTCAGTACGCGAACAAGGCGATAGAGGCGCTCCGCAGCTCGGCCGAGCGCGGGAGCGCCACCTGGCTATGAACGGCGCCGGCCGCATGTCACGGCACGGAGTCGTATGACAGATACGGAGTTAATAGCATGTATCCCGCTATTGTTTCTACTTTTGTATATCCACGCAAATTATTAGTGATTAAAGGTTATAACACAAACCATTTCTGTTTTTGAAGTTTTAACTTCATCTGCTATCAACACAAATACAGTAAAAGTGGATTTAAATGGATTGTGAAAGCATCCTTTCCACATTACATGTTTCTCTTCTTGGTTACTTGATATGTATAAACAAAAAGAATATTATATCAATGAAAGTAATCAATTTTTGAAAATATTCGTAATTGGATAGATTAAAAAATCTACTAATGAAGCTGCAATAGGAGAACACGCATATAAAAATATATTAAGAGTTTGCAAGCTTTTGGAGACAGTGGTCCTTTGTCTGGCACAAGGGTTGAAGGGGAAGGAAGAGGGGTGCCGGAAAAGGACTGATGAGGTTCAGGGAAAGGGAGGAGGTTTAGGGAAAGGAGACTTACCAGATGGGGTGAGAAGCTTGTTGCAGCTCAGAAAAAATAAAGTAACTTTCATAAGGGCATTTTTGTCATATTACTACAGCAAATATTTACTACTTAAAACAACTGTCACAGGACAGAAATTATGAACAAAAAGCAATCATAAGCAATCTCCATGTAAACAACTGTGTGATAATGTTTTGAGGCATCTAACACAGCTGTGCCAGCTGTGAAACAAAGTACAGCATAAATCTGTAGTGTCATTCCCCTTTATTTTTACCTCCATGGGAGACAAATTGAAGAAACTGTAGCAAAACTTCACTATACACTGAGAACAATTAATACTAGTACCAGTAACTAATAATAATGCAATTTTCTTGTATATTATTATTGTTTGTGTGTGGACCCTGTTTCGTTACATGGCACTTTTAGATTCATTTTGCTGATATTCCATGTGCCTCTCATTCTCTCCCTGTAGGTTGTATTTCTTTCTTCAGTCCAGTTCTTCTTCTTCTTCTTCTTCTGCTCCTCCTCCTCCTCCTCCCCCCTTTCTCTCTCTCTCTCTCTCTCTCTCTCTCTCTCTCTCTCTCTCTCTCTCTCTCTCTCTCTTCGGAATGTAATGTAATGCATTGCATCACATCAAAACATTTCATAGTGGATTTCAACAATGGCATTCACACATACTTCTGGCATCTGAATGATTCACAACACAAATTCCGAAGAGAAGAAAATATGACTGGCTGAAAACTTCCTAAGCACTCAAGGATTCTGGTGGGGATGTGAGAAAGATGACAAATTTATGGGTATTTTGTTACCAATAAATAATTAGCATATAAAAACAGTAGTCATGAAGATTATTCAGTAAGTTCTTTTATTATGCACACACTTATTTGTAACAAATAAATAAATTAAATAAATACAAAGAATATCTAACAAAACTCTCTATAAAATCAAACAATGGAAACTCTAGGTAGGAGTATCAACAATGTAAGAAAAGACAGTTTGATGCTTACCGTGAAGCAGACACATCAAGTTGCGCAGACAGGCACATTTAAAAAGACACCTACATAAAGCCTCTGGCCACAGCCTTCATCAGTAAAAGATACACACACACCATTCACACACATATGACCGGCGACTCCAGCATCTTAGGCCATCTATAACTTGGGCTGCAAGTAGCAATCTGGAGTTGGCAGGGAAGGGGTATTGGAAGGGGAATGAAGAGTAGTGTAAACTTGGGGAGAGAGACGAATGCTCTGGTGGAGTGAGTGTGCAGGGACTAGACTGACAACAGGCACAGCATCAGGAGGTTGTGGGTCAGGGAGGTGGCGAAAGAGGAGCAAAAAAGGAGGGGAGTGGGGAAAGATAGGTGGATGCATTGGCAAAAGGCTGCAAATAAACAGGGTGGGAGATGAGAAAGTGGAGGAGATAACAGGACAGAAGGGATGAAAACTGCTGGGTGGAGTGTGTGAGGGTAGAACATTAACACAGGTTGTGGCTAGGATAATTACGGGAGTGCAAATGTGATGTAAGGATAACTCCCATCTGTGCAGTTCAGAAAAGCTGGTGGAGGAGGGAAGGGTCCAGATGGCTCAGTTAGTGAAGCAGCCATCCATTGAAATCAAGTGTGTAATGTTCAGCTGCATGTTGTGCCACAGGGTGGTCTACTTTGCTCTTGGCCACAGTTTGGCTGTGGCTGTTCATCCTAGCGTACAGCTGGTTGGTACTCATACCAATGTAAGAAGCTGTGCAGTGATTGCTGCAGAGCTGGTAAATGGCATGGCTTCCTTCACATGCCTGCCTCTGATGGGCTAGGATAAACCTGCAACAGGACTGGAATAGGAAGTGCTGGGCAGGTGGATTGGACAGGTTTTGCTTCCACAGGGATATGATCCTTGTGGCAAGGGGTTGGGGTTGGGAGTGGCATAGGGATGGGTTGGGTTGTTTGGGGGAAGAGACCAAATTGCGAGGTCATCGGTCTCATCGGATTAGGGAAGGATGGGGAAGGAAATCAGCCGGGTCCTTTCAAAGGAACCATCCCGGCATTTGCCTGGAGCGATTGAGGGAAATCACAGAAAACCTAAATCAGGACAGCCGGACGCGGGATTGAACTGTCGTCCTCCCGAAAGCGAGTCCAGTGGGCATAGGGATGGACTGGGATGTTGTGGAGGTTGCGTGGGGGACGGAACACCACTTTAGGAGGGGTGGGAAGTATCGTGGGTAGGATATCCTTCATTTCAGGGCAAGATGATAGGTAATCAAAGCTCTGGTGAAGGATGTGGTTCCATTGATCCAGTCCGGGGTGGTACTGGGCGATGAAGGGATACTCCTTTGTGGCTGGTTCTTGAGGGTGGTGGAAGGATTGGAGGGTGTGAGGGGAAATGGCAAAGGAGGTATTTTTGTGGACTAGATCTGAGGGATAGTGCCTGTCTGCGAAGGCCTTGTTGAGACCTACAGCATACTGAGTAAGGTAGTTTTGTCACTGCAGATATGCCATCCCTGGGTGGCCAGACTGTATGGGAGTAATTTTTTGATGTGGAATGGATGACAGCCATCAAAATGCAGGTACTATTGGTGGCTTGGGTTTACTGTGGACAGAGATGTGGATGAAGCCATCAGAGAGGAGGAAGTCAGCATCTAGGAAGGTGGTATACTGGGTTGTGGAGGACCACATCAAGCAGATGGGAGAGATGGTGTTGAAGTGAAGAAACGAAGATAGGGTGTCTTGGCCGTGAGTCCAGATCATGAAAATACATCATGAAAATACCATCAATGAACCTGAACCAGACTAGGGGCTTGGTGTTTTGGGAGACTAGGAAGGTCTCCTCTAGATGGCCCTTAAAAACATTGAAATAGGAGTGTGAACATGACTGTGCCACGGATTTGCTTATATAGCTCCCCTTCAAATGACAATTATTTGTGGGTTAGGATAAAGTTAGTAAGGTGTATGAGGAATGAGGCAGTGGGTTTGGAGTCTGAGGGATGCTGGGAAACATAGTTTTCAATAGCAGTAAGACCATGAGCATGAGGGATGTTGGTGCTTAGGGAGGTGGAATCAACAGTGACAAGAAGGGATCTAGGAGGTAAAGGGGTGGGAGATGGTGAGAGACAGTGTAGAGACAGTGAAGGAAGTGGTTGGTGTCTTTGACATGGTAGGCTAGATTACAGGCAATTTATGGGAGGTGTTGGTCAATGACAGCTGAAATTCTCTCAGTGGGGGCACTATAACCAGCTACAATGGGGCATCCAGGATTGTTGGGTTTGTGGATGTTGGGGAGCATGTAGGTGGGTGTGTGGGGTTTCATAGGGGTGAAGAGGAAAATGGATTTAGAGGAGATGTTCTGGAAAGGGCCTAAGGAATCACTCTCTGTCAAACCAGTGATTCATCTTCTGTCTCCTGCTTCAGTTACTTGCACACGAATTGATGTCACCAGTACACGCCACACCCCAAAAACAAAACAAATTCAGGGGTTATCATGGCAGCAGCTGGTGGAATAGCCTCTGGGGAGGCTGCAGTGACACTCAGCACTGTAGGTTGTTGCAGGTTGGTAGAAAATTGATTTGGACAGTGCTGTTGAGGATCCTCCTCATAGAGGTAGACAGGCTGTGGTTGCTTTAAGGAGACTGTTTCTTTCCTGCTGTTCTGGTTAATCTTGGAAGTGTTCGTCTCTTTCGAAAGCATGCTGTAGGACCAGTATATAGTGGGTGTAACTGAGGGCACATGGTGTCATCTCTGAGCCAGGAATGTGATGCTCTAAGCAGATCTTTATAGGTGAAAATCTTTTTCTCTCCATGTCTGACAGTTGGGCCTGATTGCAAACATCTTACCTTGGAGCTGACCTGTTTTACAAACTCTGCCACTGTTTCTGGATGGACAGCTGAAGCAATGCTTGTACAATGAGTTCTACTGGCATGCAATACTGCTCACCATAAACCAGTTGGGCAGGCGAATACTGAAGATCCTCATTTACTAATGTTCACAGACCTAACAATACCAGTGACAAGGCATCCATCCATGTTAATGAGTAATGTATCAGTGCCACCATTAGTGTGCAATGCAGCCTCTCTACATTACATTACTAGCAAGATGGTAGCTCGTGGTGTGCAGGTGGTTGCAGATGCATAGCTGAAGGAGCTCACTACACAGCTGCAGCTCAAACTGGCATCTGTGTTTGGTCATAATTATTTGAGGAATGCCAAACCTCAAACACCATGTAAGAAACGGCACCTTTGTGACTGCCTCTGTGGAGATGTCTAGTATGAAAGTAGCTTTGGGCCATCTTGTAAAATGATCCACTACAGTAATCAGGTCGTGATGACCAACAGAATAAGATAACAGCCCTAGTATGTCCATACATACGAGGTTAATCCCAAAAGTAAGGTCTCCTATATTTTTATAAGTACATAGACCTGTTCACTTCTACAATGGTTTACATCAGTTTACAGCTTGAACATTTAGCTATTTTTCAACATAATCACCATTTCTGTCGATGCATTTTTGTAGATGCTGTGGCAGTTTTTGTATGTCCATGTCATACCAGCTCGCCGCCATGCTGTTCAGAAGTTATGAACCTCTTCTTTCACCTCGTTGTCAGAGCTGAATCGCTTCCCGGGCAAATGTTCTTTTAACCTAGGGAACAGGTGATAGTCACTGAGCGCCAAGTCAGGGCTATAGGGTGGGTGGGTGATTATGTTCCACTGAAACTGTTGCAGGAGAGCAACAGTTTGTCGAGCGATGTGTGGGTGACTGTTGTCATGGGGAATGTGTATGCCCTTGCTCAACATTCCTCTTCTCCAGTTCTGTATTGGCCGTTTGAGTTTTTTCAGAGTCTCACAGTACCTGTTGGCGTTAACTGTGGTCCCAGTGGGCGTAAAGTTGACGAACAATGCCCCTATCTGATCCCAAAAAATGGTTGTCATGACTTTACCGGCAGACTGTGTTTGTTTGAATTTATGCGGCTTTGGAGAAGAAGAATGCCACCACTGGCGTGATTGTTGCTTGGTCTCAGGTGTAAAGTGGTATGCCCAGGTTTCTTCACCTGTGACAATTGAGTCCAGAAAGTTGTCCTGTTCAGCTGCAAGGCAGTGAAGAAATGCGCAGGAAGCATCAGCTCATTACTGCATGTGGTCCTCAGTCAGCATGCATGGCACCCACCTTGCGCACACCTTCTGGTAGTTCAATGTTTCCATTAAAGTTTTGTGAGCAGTGCTTCGGGAAAGCTCAGAAACCAACATGCAGAGATCATCCGGGGTGATCCGTCAATCTTCACCCATTCTTTGCTCAACCTTCAACACTGTCTCCTCAGAAACCGACTGTCCCCCACTTCTTTGTTCATCGTGAATTTCGGTCCAACCAGCTGCAAACTCTCAACACCACTTACAAACATTTTTGACATCCATGCACAACTCACCATACACTTCTGTCAAATGGCGATGGATTTCAATCGGTGTAGTGCCCCAAAAATCGAATAACTGTGTGCAATTTGCACTTGGTGGTAACATCCAATGGGAGCTCCATTCTCAACGGCTGCCAAGCCAAGACTGAGTGCCTCAGTGCAGCGTGCACATGTTTACACACAGTGCCTGAAGCACTCTTCATAACAGTGTGACCAACTGCCACGCAAACAGGGTTCTTTACTTATAAAGAAACAGGAGAACTTTGTTTTGGGATTACCCTCGTATGTGTGAAAAACCTGATTTTTGCATTGGAAAGTGTTCAACTGGTATGAAGGCATGTCAGCTGACTTTGCTGTGCTGGCAACTGAGGCAGGAGCGCACCCAAGCTTGGTAACCATCTGGATCCTTGACCACACCACCTTGCTTGCTGTTACCCAGATGCCTGGATGAGCCAGATTATGCAGTGCTCAGAAAACTATGTGCTGAAATTCTGTGGGAATGTACAGATATTGTTTGTCCTGGGATGTGTCACACCAGATACCCATGGCACAATATCGGACAGAGAAACATTGCAGCTGCAGGAATGTGAGTTCACTTTGAAGCAAATCATGCAGCACTGTGTCCCCTTGTTGCTTGGCTGCTGTCTCAGCCCAAAGCACCACCTGTAGGCTAGCGCAGCTTGGAGACAGATGGTCTGTGACAATGTTGTTTCTACCTGAAATGTGACACACATCGTTGTTTATTGAGCTATAGATTCCGCTTGTCAACACTGCTGCAGTGAGCTATGATCCATTGCGCATTGGAAGAAACAAAATGTTTAATGTCCACAAAGGTCACCAACAACTCACCATCAATAGCACTCAATTTCTTCTGCTGCAACATAAGGTTCTTTGCTGACTGAATTTTGGCTCGTGTCCATCATAACAGCCAATGGGGCAGATGATCCAGCCGTGCCACTTGTGCCGAACATTGCTTGTCTTTATGAAATGCCACTTCTCTTTCTGGGGTCCAAGGAAAATGCTCCTTGTCTGTAGGTGAAAATATGAGCTTATCATCCATGTAACCGAATAGCAATGGCAACCCATGCAACACTTCCTGCAAAAAAAACACCTGAGCACGAGAGATCATGCAGTTACAGTCAATCATGTCAGGCACAGAGTAACAATCAGGAATTGTGTGGGCATTGAATGTCCCATAATCCCTGGATAATCACCAGGATCTGTCTTTTTTGTCCACCACATGTAGTAGGGACGTCCAGAAACTACCTGATCTAGTCACAATATCTGATTTCAACAGCTCCTTGAACCCAATTTGCAGTACCATGTACTTGTATGGCAGAAACCTCCTTAGATGATCTGCAACAGCTTGGACAGGTGGATATGGTGCACTTACCGTTGGTGGCGACTGGATGTGTGAGTGCTGGAAATTCTTGCTGAAAAGATTGTCACCATTTACTGTAGGCTAGGAAACATTCAAATCCACAGACACCAAAATGTGACACTCCCAAGAGGTTTCCACACTATTGTATGGGCACAACTGACTCATCATTTACCAGCACAGGTGACAAGGTTGACAGATTGGCACTGCAGTTCACTGTTTTTAAATGATGGTCCACTAAAGCTAGAGACACATGAAAATGAGACAAAAAAATTTGTACTGACAAGGGGAGGCCACCAATTGTGAAATTCAGATTCGATTCATACTGCGCATAATAAAAGCTCATGGCCAGAGGTGTAATGTGGCAAAGCACCAAGATGCACTTCTCAGCCGTTGTTGAGAAAATAGAGAGTTAAAAGAAACCGTTGTGGTGAAATACTCTCTACGATTAATAATTTTCCACAACGTCGTGGCGAAGTGGTAAGTGCTACGGTTTGTAATCCGAAGGTCGCCGGATCGAGTCTCGCGCCATGCAACTTTGTTTTTTTAGTATTTGTTTTTTGTAATTTTTATATATATATATATATATATATATATATATATATATATATATATATATATATATATATATATATATATAACAGAGGGAAACATTCCACGTGGAAAAATATATCTAAAAAGAAAGATGATGAGACTTACCAAACAAAAGCACTGGCAGGTCGATAGACACACAAACAAACACAAATATACACACAAAATTCAAGCTTTCGCAACAAACTGTTGCCTCATCAGGAAAGAGGGGAAGGAGAGGGAAAGACGAAAGGATGTGGGTTTTAAGGGAGAGGATAAGGAGTCATTCCAATCCCGGGAGCGGAAAGACTTACCTTAGGGGGAAAAAAGGACAGGTATACACTCGTACACACACACATATCCATCCGCATATACACAGACTGTGTATATGCGGATGGATATGTGTGTGTGTGCGAGTGTATACCCGTCCTTTTTTCCCCCTAAGGTAAGTCTTTCCGCTCCCGGATTGGAATGACTCCTTACCCTCTCCCTTAAAAGCCACTTCCTTTCATCTTTCCCTCTCCTTCCCTCTTTCCTGACGAAGCAACCGTTTGTTGCAAAAGCTAGAATTTTGTGTGTATGTTTGTGTTTGTTTGTGTGTCTATCGACCTGCCAGCGCTTTTGTTTGGTAAGTCTCATCACTTTCTTTCTTTATATATATATATATATATATATATATATATATATATATATATATATATATATATATATATATGAGATTGAATATAATAGAGGGAAACATTCCACGTGGTAAAAATGTATCTAAAAACACAGATGATGTGATTTACCAAATGAAAGTGCTGGCAGGTCAATAGACACACAAACAAACACAAACATACACGTTTGTGTTTGTTTGTGTGTCTATCAACCTGCCAGCACTTTCGTTCGGTAAGTCACATCATCTGTGTATATATAAAAACAAAGATGATGTGACTTACCAATTGAAAGTGCTGGCAGGTCGACAGACACACAAACAAACACAAACATACACACAAAATTCAAGCTTTCACAACAAACTGTTGCCTCATCAGGAAAGAGGGAAGGAGAGGGAAAGACGAAAGGATGTGGGTTTTAAGGGAGAGGGTAAGGAGTGATTCCAATCCCGGGAGCGGAAAGACTTACCTTAGGGGGAAAAAAGGACAGGTATACACTCGCACTCACACACATATCCATCCACACATATACAGACACAATCAGACATATTTAAAGACAAAGAGTTTGGGCAGAGATGTCAGTCGAGGAGGAAGTGCAGAGGCAAAGATGTTGTTGAATGACGGGTGAGGTATGAGAGACGGCAACTTGAAATTAGCGGAGATTGAGGCCTGGTGGGTAACGGGAAGAGAGGATATATTGAAGAGCAAGTTCCCATCTCCGGAGTTCGGATAGGTTGGTGTTAGTGGGAAGTATCCAGATAACCCGGACGGTGTAACACTGTCCAAAGATGTGCTGGCCGTGAACCAAGGCATGTTTAGCCACAGGGTGATCCTCATTACCAACAAACACTGTCTGCCTGTGTCCATTCATGCGAATGGACAGTTTGTTGCTGGTCATTCCCACATAGAATGCGTCACAGTGTAGGCAGGTCAGTTGGTAAATCACGTGGGTGCTTTCACACGTGGCTCTGCCTTTGATTGTGTACACCTTCTGGGTTACTGGACTGGAATAGGTGGTGGTGGGAGGGTGCATGGGACAGGTTTTACACCGGGGGCGGTTACAAGGGTAGGAGCCAGAGGGTAGGGAAGGTGGGTTGGGGATTTCATAGGGATGAACTAAGAGGTTACGAAGGTTAGGTGGACGGCGGAAAGACACTCTTGGTGGAGTGGGGAGGATTTCATGAAGGATGGATCTCATTTCAGGGCAGGATTTGAGGAAGTTGTATCCCTGCTGGAGAGCCACATTCAGAGTCTGATCCAGTCCCGGAAAGTATCCTGTCACAAGTGGGGCACTTTTGTGGTTCTTCTGTGGGAGGTTCTGGGTTTGAGGGGATGAGGAAGTGGCTCTGGTTATTTGCTTCTGTATCAGGTCGGGAGGGTAGTTGCGGGATGCGAAAGCTGTTGTCAGGTTGTTGGTGTAATGGTTCAGGGATTCCGGACTGGAGCAGATTCGTTTGCCACGAAGACCTAGGCTGTAGGGAAGGGACCGTTTGATGTGGAATGGGTGGCAGCTGTCGTAATGGAGGTACTGTTGCTTGTTGGTGGGTTTGATGTGGACGGACGTGTGAAGCTGGCCATTGGACAGGTGGAGGTCAACATCAAGGAAAGTGGCATGGGATTTGGAGTAGGACCAGGTGAATCTGATGGAAGCAAAGGAGTTGAGGTTGGAGAGGAAATTCTGGAGTTCTTCTTCACTGTGAGTCCAGATCTTGAAGATGTCATCAATAAATCTGTACCAAACTTTGGGTTGGCAGGCCTGGGTAACCAAGAAGGCTTCCTCTAAGCGACCCAGGAGGTTGGTGTACAAAGGATCTATCCTGGTACCCATGGCTGTTCCCTTTAATTGTTGGTATGTCTGGTCTTCAAAAGTGAAGAAGTTGTGGGTCAGGATGAAGCTGGCTAAGGTAATGAGGAAAGAGGAAGTGCTCCATCGCAGCGAGGCCCTGGCATAACCCCCAAAGGCCTCACACTTAAAGTTCCCATCTCCGGCTGCAACCCTTCTTTCCATCAGTCCCTATACCAGTTCCAAACTGAACAATCCATTGCCCTCACCCACCTAATCCTTCACCTACACATCAACTCAGCCAATGAACACACCCGTCAACTCCTATCCTTAATAAAAGTCCTCAATCTTTTCTCTCCCACATCCACACCGGCTATTCAGAGCATCCTCCTACAGGCCAACCACAAATTAGAACAGCATGCCACACTTCACCTCAAAAAACTATCCAATCTCCTGGTTTCCCACCTCCGGAAAGGCAACTCACTCACCCTTCACAACCTTTCCAGCAAACCTCAACCACCTCTCACTGCACACAAACCCAGTCTCTCCCATCAACTCAATCTCCCACTTCCAGATCCACTCTCTCCAAAACCTCAAAATTCCAATCAACGCAATCTGGAACCACAACACCCTAATTCAGTAGTTAACCTTTCCTCCAAACCTCTCTCCCAATCCGAAACCTCTGTCCTATCCAAAGGCCTCACCTTCAGCCCCACTCCCAGATTCAACCAAACAGCCCTCGTCAAAGATTTATTGTCCTACACTCGTACTCTCTGCTGGAAGTATCACTTTGCCACGAAGAAAAATGATCCTAATCCTACTCCTAATGATCCAACTCCCCACGACACTATCCAAATTGAACCCTGCCTGGAACAGTTCCATCCTCCGTCACAGCGGGACCCACCTCCTCTTCCTCAAAATCACCCTCTCCAAACCTTCCAGGAATTTCTGACTTCCAGCCTTGCCTCTCAATCCTTCTTAAAAAACCTTAATCCTACTCCCAACATCACCACTGCTGAAGCCCAAGCTATCCGTGATCTGAAGGCTGACCGATCCATCGTCATTCTTCCGGCGGACAAGGGTTCCACGACCGTGGTACTTGATCATCGGAAGTATGTGGCTGAGGGACTGTGTCAGCTTTCAGACAACACCACATACAAAGTTTACCAAGGTAATTCCATTCCTGATGTCCAGGCGGAGCTTCAAGGAATCCTCAGAACCTTAGGCCCCCTACAAAACCTTTCACCTGAATTCATCAACCTCCTGACCCCACCGACACCCCGCACCCCTACCTTCTACCTTCTTCCTAAAATTCACAAACCCAATCATCCTGGCCGCCCCATTGTAGCTGGTTACCAAGCCCCCACAGAGCGTATCTCTGCCTACGTAGATCAACACCTTCAACCCATTACATGCAGTCTCCCATCCTTCATCAAAGACACCAACCACTTTCTCGAACGCCTGGAATCCTTACCCAATCCGTTACCCCCGGAAACCATCCTTGTAACCATTGATAACACTTCCTTATACACAAATATCCCGCACGTCCAGGGCATCGCTGCGATGGAGCACTTCCTTTCACGCCGATCACCTGCCACCCTACCTGAAACCTCTTTCCTCATTACCTTAGCCAGCTTCATCCTGACCCACAACTTCTTCACTTTTGAAGACCAGACATACCAACAATTAAAGGGAACAGCCATGGGTACCAGGATGGCCCCTTCGTACGCCAACCTATTCATGGGTCGCTTAGAGGAAGCCTTCTTGGTTACCCAGGCCTGCCAACCCAAAGTTTGGTACAGATTTATTGATGACATCTTCATGATCTGGACTCACAGTGAAGAAGAACTCCAGAATTTCCTCTCCAACCTCAACTCCTTTGGTTCCATCAGATTCACCTGGTCCTACTCCAAATCCCATGCCACTTTCCTTGATGTTGACCTCCACCTGTCCAATGGCCAGCTTCACACGTCCGTCCACATAAAACCCACCAACAAGCAACAGTACCTCCATTACGACAGCTGCCACCCATTCCACATCAAACGGTCCCTTCCCTACAGCCTAGGTCTTCATGACAAACGAATCTGCTCCAGTCCGGAATCCCTGACCCATTACACCAACAACCTGACAACAGCTTTCGCATCCCGCAACTACCCTCCCGACCTGGTACAGAAGCAAATAACCAGAGCCACTTCCTCATCCCCTCAAACCCAGAACCTCCCACAGAAGAACCACAAAAGTGCCCCACTTGTGACAGGATACTTTCCGGGACTGGATCAGACTCTGAATGTGGCTCTCCAGCAGGGATACAACTTCCTCAAATCCTGCCTTGAAATGAGATCCATCCTTCATGAAATCCTCCCCACTCCACCAAGAGTGTCTTTCCGCCATCCACCTAACCTTCGTAACCTCTTAGTTCATCCCTATGAAATCCCCAAACCACCTTCCCTACCCTCTGGCTCCTACCCTTGTAACCGCCCCCGGTGTAAAACTGTCCCATGCACCCTCCCACCACCACCTATTCCAGTCCAGTAACCCGGAAGGTGTACACAATCAAAGGCAGAGCCACGTGTGAAAGCACCCACGTGATTTACCAACTGACCTGCCTACACTGTGACACATTCTATGTGGGAATGACCAGCAACAAACTGTCCATTCGCATGAATGGACACAGGCAGACAGTGTTTGTTGGTAATGAGGATCACCCTGTGGCTAAACATGCCTTGGTTCACGGCCAGCACATCTTTGGACAGTGTTACACCGTCCGGGTTATCTGGATACTTCCCACTAACACCAACCTATCCGAACTCCGGAGATGGGAACTTGCTCTTCAATATATCCTCTCTTCCCGTTACCCACCAGGCCTCAATCTCCGCTAATTTCAAGTTGCCGTCTCTCATACCTCACCTGTCATTCAACAACATCTTTGCCTCTGCACTTCCTCCTCGATTGACATCTCTGCCCAAACTCTTTGTCTTTAAATATGTCTGATTGTGTCTGTATATGTGTGGATGGATATGTGTGTGTGTGCGAGTGTATACCTGTCCTTTTTGCCCCCTAAGGTAAGTCTTTCCGCTCCCGGGATTGGAATCACTCCTTACCCTCTCCCTTAAAACCCACATCCTTTCGTCTTTCCCTCTCCTTCCCTCTTTCCTGATGAGGCAACAGTTTGTTGTGAAAGCTTGAATTTTGTGTGTATGTTTGTGTTTGTTTGTGTGTCTGTTGACCTGCCAGCACTTTCAATTGGTAAGTCACATCATCTTTGTTTTTAGATATATTTTTCCCACGTGGAATGTTTCCCTCTATTATATATATATATATATATATATATATATATATATATATATATATATATATATATATATATATTTTTTTTTTTTTGAAATACAAAAAACAAATACAAAAAAAAGTTGCATAGCACGAGATTCGATCCGGCGACCTTCGGATTACAAACCCGAGCGCTTACTGCTGTGCCACGACGCTGTGGAAAACTATTAATCATAGAGAGTATTTCACCGCAACCGTTTCTTTTAACTCTCGATTTTCTCGACAATGGCTGAGAAGTGCATCTTGGTACTTTGCCACATTATACCTCTGGCCATGAGCTTTTATTATGTGCAGTATGAATCGAATCTGAATTTCACAATTGGCGGCCTCCTCTTGTGAGTATAGGTTCGACTGAGTATAGGGTCGGTGACACTGTTGATAATAGAAATGTCCAAGTAGGCTAATATTGAAGACCCACATCACAGTAACATCAAATTGCTGATGCTTCTCCTGTTCGTGACCTGTCTCCACATTTGCCTTCGCTGCAAACTCTGCAGGTCAGTGACAGTCAAACTACCAGTGTTTCATGTGTCTGAGCTCTGCTTTCCAGTGCTGTTCCATGTGAGACCCCCTCCCCCTAGTTGTAGATGCTATTACTAACAGCACCTGCAATGGGCAAGTACTACTGAGTGTCCCCTTGCCCAGTACAAGGCTTGCCACCTCAATGCCATCAAACTCCTCCATGCTAAAACTGCCATCCAGGACCTCTTAACACTCCAGAATTGTGTGCCCTTTGGACAGTAATTGGTCTTCTCCTATACACTTTGTCCTTAAGAAAGAAGGTTCTTTCTGCTAGTGCGGGGACTATCGCATACTCAACACTCAGACAATCCTTGACAATTGTTCAGTTCTGCACATCCAGGATTTAGTGCAACAATTGCACTGTGCACAGATTTTCAGCATTATTGACTGTCACAAGGCTTATCACCAAATCCAAATGCACTGTGACAACATACTTAAAACAGTCATTACCATACCATTTGGCTTACTTGAATATTGCTACATGCACATACAGTCAGAAAAGCTGCACAGATGTGGCAGTGTTTTAATCACTATTTTGTTCACATTCCCCTTTTTGCTATGCATAACTTGAGGATATTATCATCTACTTCTCTTCTGCTGAAGAGCAAGAGCTCCATTTATCTGAAGTTCTCAAAGCACTCATCAACAATGGTATCAAGATAAACCATGACACATCTCACTTACTTGCGACATCATTTGCCATTTTCCCAGACATTTCTTGAGCTCTATCATTTCCTTGGGATGATTCACATCTTCTGGTGTCATATTCCTCATGGTGCAACCCTGCAAGTGCCTTTGACAGATGACTTGGCAGGCAAAAACACTCCCGGCACTCACAAAGTGGTATTCGCTGACCAATGTTGTCAGGCTTGCAAACCCCCTCACTGATGCATGCATTTCTATCACTACTGATGTGAACAAGTCTTGCAACAGTGTCATCCTACATCAGCACATGGGCAACTTGATGCAGCCCCTTCATTTCCTCTCCAAGAAACTCTCTTCCTCAAAATGTAAGTGGTCCATCTTTGATTAGGAACTGTTTGCAATACATGAGGTGGTCCATCACTTCCGTGAGGACATAGAAGGCCAGTCTGTAACTATGTACACAGATCACAATCCACTCGTGGATGCCATCCATAATCCTGCTACTGACTTGCTGCCACAGCACGTCCATCACATGGACTTCATTTGCCACCACTGCTGTCTTCAGAGAAGCCAATAACATCGTCACCAATTACATGTTACTTGTACACACCATCTACACCATCTCTTCACTCTTGGACTTGGATGAACTGACACGCATGCAACAAGGTGAACTGAATACCTGCCATTTACAATAAGATGATTATAACACACTGACTATTGAGTCATGCCACCTCTCTGTTTATTCAGTGAGGAGGAGATTAGAGTTAACATCCCGTCAACAATGAGGTCATTAGAGACAGAGCACTAGTTCAAATTGGGGAAGAAAATCAGCCATACCCTTTCAGAGGAACCATCCTGGCATTTGCCTGAAGAGATTTACGGAAATCATGGAAAACCTAAATAAGGATGGCCGTACATGGGTTTGAACCGTCATCCTCTCAAATGTGAGTCCAGTGTGCTAACCACTGCACCACTTGCTTGGTCTGGTTATTCATGTCCTGTGCAATGTGACACCTCCATAGGTACTCTCCATCGCCTTGCCCTGGCCTCACTCCACCATAAAATCTTCTCAGTGATTCACTTCCTCATTCAGCAGGCATTAAGGCCACTACTCGACTTGTCACCAAAAACTTCATTTACATGGCAGTTAAGTATGATTGTCGCATATGAACACATTTATGCTTATGATGTCAATGTAATGAAGTTGGACACTATGCCCAACCTCCACGGAGTCAATTCGACATTCCCAAAGGATGGTTTTGACATGTTCATCTTGACCTTGTCAGTCCTCTTTCCTCCTCAGACAGTTTCAAATACATACGGTGCTTCTCCCAGAAATTACCACTGATACTGTCACTCATGCATTTGTTGTCTCTTGGACTGATCACTTCAGTTGACCCTCTTCTATCACTATCGATCAGGGGTGACAGTTCGAATCTGTCCTTTTCAGCAGACTGTGCAACTTGTGCAGTGCTTACCAACTGCAAAGTAATGGGATGATTGAACGCTGGCACTGTACCCTTAAAGCAGCCCTAATGTGTCACTCCACTTCCTGCTTCACCTGCATTCTGCTCAGAACTCACACAGCATTCTAAGATGAACTGCAAGCTTCACTGGCTGACACACTATGTGGTGGAGCCATGGTCTTGCCTGCTGAATCCATTGACGATTTCGAGCCTCACCCCCCCCCCCCCCTCCTTCCAAGCTCTCAGCTTTGGTCAATCATGTCCATTCTCACATAACTCATATCAACATTCAGCCTCCATGTGCTCACCTACTGCCCCACATGCCTTTAGTCATAAGAACTTAGAGCACTGTGACTATGTAATGCTCTGCAATGACACTGTGCCGCCCTCTCTCCAACAGCCTCATTCTGACCACCACAAAGTGCTCCATCACTCCACACACACCTTTGATATCCTCTTATGTGGTAAGCCACAAACTGTCTCCATAAACAGACTCAAGTCAGCTTGGACACTTGATGATGATCTCTCTCTCGTGGATAGCTTGGCGTCTCCTCACCCAACTAACAAGTTTTCTCTCCCCCCCATGGAACCTTTGCTGTCCATTGTTGATGCGTGTGAGCCATGTGCTTCATGTGTTCCAATAGCTCAAGGTACCATGTGTGACATCCCTTCCTCTGACTGTGTGACATCCCTCCCTCTGACACTTCCTCCAATGGTGCTCACCTCAGGATTTCCACGTCTCTCTTTTCCTCCTGTATGGCATTTTTTAACATTGATGCCTCCGATTGATGTTCCGATAGCTCAAGGTACCATGTGTGACATCCCTTCCTCTGACTGTGTGACATCCCTCCCTCTGACACTTCCTCCAATGGTGCTCATCTCAAGCTTTCCACATCTCTCTTTTCTTCCTGTATGGCATTTTTTAACATTGATGCCTCCTCTTTCCTGTTTGAGGATCTCCCCTTACAACTAAGCGATGGCAATCTCTTCATGCTCCCTGCGCCCTGCCCCACACACACCTGTCGACTCTACGCACCATGTCATGGTCCTGTGCAGCTTCACCTTTCCTCCTAATGTGGAAGAAGACGGCATCACTGCCTTGATCAACAACTCCAGCTCCATCCGTGTGCCCCTGTCATGTGCGATACTGCCATGACACAGACCAGTTGATCGCTATCTCTCGTGCCTGCTGGCCACTCTGCCATTTTCACTGATATGAAGATTAAATTGGGGCAATTCTTCTGGGTTTTCCTTTGTACAGAAGCATTTGAAAATGGAGTTAAGCATTTCAGCTTTTGCTTTGCTATCCTCAATTTCAGTTCCTGTCTCATTTGCTAGGCACTGAAAACTAACTTTGGTGCCACTAACAGCCTCTACGTATGACCAGATTTTCTTTTGGTTGTACGAGGTGTGTTTTTTAAGTAAGGTCCATCTGAGCATAAGTACACAAGCAAAGGTTCTTTCAAACAAGTAAATTTATTTTCAGAAAGTACATACTTCACTCTATTTTTCGAAAAATGGTTCAAATGGCTCTGGGCACTATGGGACTTAACATCTGAGGTCATCAGTCCCCTAGAACTTAGAGGAGCTAATTAAACCTAACTAACCTAAGGACGTCACACACTTCCATGCCCAAGGCAGGATTCGAACCTGCGACCGTAGCGGTCGCACTGTTCTGGACTGAAGCGCCCAGAACCGCTTGACCACAATGGCCGGCCTATTTTTCAACATAGTTGCCAAGTTTGTTCAAACACATATCATACCTCCCAACCAATTTTAAAATACCCTCTTCATAAAAATTTGCCACCTGCTCCGATAACCAAGAGTTCACTTCTGTTTTCATGTCATCGTCATCATTGTAATTGCTGCCACTGAGGTGCTGTTTGAGGTGGAGGAACAGATGGTAATTGCTCAGCGCAAGATCAGGACTATAGGTTGGGTGGTCTAAAACTTCCCAGCCAAAATAAATCGTGGGTCTGACCTGCAGTGTGAGGTCTCGCATTGTCATGGAGAAGGACAATTCCCTTTGTCAGCATGCTGCATCTTTTGTTTTGAATCACTCTGCGTAGCTTTCTCAGGGTTTGCCAGTATGCTTCTGCATTGATAGTGGTTCCTCGTTGCATGAAATCAACCAACGAAACACCATGCCTATCCCAAAACACTGACGCCAAGATTTTGTGCTGGGACAGAGTCTGTTTGGCCTTCACCTTAACAGGTGACTGTGTGTGTCTCCATTTCATGCTCTTACGTGTCGATTGTGAAGTTGAGTGGAAAGGACATATTATGCAAGGCATAATAAACGTAAGTATTCACTTACTAGACCAAACCAATTGGCAAATTTGCGTACTATGCACGAGGCACTTTCCATTGCTGTCTAAACTGTCGATTCCTCGCAACTCACCGACCTGAATTACACAAAGTGTTCCGCAGCTAAATAACTGCACTAACGCACTTCTGAAACAGTGCGTCTCACATATCCACTACAAAGTCTGACTTTATTCCCCGTGTCGGCGATGGTGTTTGAAGACTATGGTCCTTTCCTACGTAAATGCAGTCAGCGTTATGGAAGATAAGAGTTACATTACACATTACTTCTCGTTGCCGCTGCCATCATCTTTCCATATAGTCTGTACTCTTTAACCCAAAACACACTGTTTTAATAACTTTCGTACCTAATCCTTATTGTCAACACTGCTTCCTCAAAACGGCTACCTTACTTTAAGTTAATACAGCAAACTAGTTCTCCATCCAGCCGTGCCACCAGTTCTACAAAGAAAGTTTTATTTTTTGTTATTTCATAATTTTCACATTTGTTTGTAAGTACCCATTTCTTCTTTTTTTTTTTTTGCGAAACTAAAGCCATGTAACATCTGACAGTGCGAATAAGTTTTAACTCATCACTGTAATGTATTTTATTGTGACTATAGTATTGTAATATTTATTTTTCGTATATATAATTTGTCGTAAATATATGGGTTGACATGGGGAGAAATGAACAACAAGTAATTGTAGAAGGAGGCAGGCACTATATGTAAGGGGGGGGGGGGGGGAGTAAGAGAGAAGCAGCAATGAGAGTACGATTCAACTCTTAAATAATCTATTGAAACAACACAAGTGCAGCGAATTGAAAAACGAAACAGTCGTTAGAAAATGAGGCAAATAAAGCCTCTCCAGGGCAGAATACTAACGGATGAATGAGTGGATGTTGAGACAAAGATGAACACCTACACATGGAGTACAGCAGCAACCTAAGATAAAGGGTGATATATTGTTTGTAAATATTCGGTAAGCTGGCTACTGAAATTATAGAAGACAACTTTCTTGCATGTTTCATCTCCAGTTATGATATGACTCAAGAAGCTGTCACCTTCTTCGTGATAATGAGTCAAGAACTTCATCACACACTCAAATCTTTGGCTTTTGTGGTCCTCTGTTAGGAGTTTTGGGACCCAACAGGAGCACAGTTTCCTAAACTTTAGGTGTTCAGAAACAATGTTGTAAAGCACTGATCTCGACATGACAGGAAATTCGTTTGAGAGACCTGTTATTGTGAAGTGCCAGTTCTCATGAAACCTCGCTTCAGCTGAAGCCACTAAATCGTCTGTAATCAAAGAAGAGCGGCCAGAGAGGTCCTTACCATGGACGTTGTCACAGCCATCTTTGAATTCTCATACCCACTTATGCACTTTGCTTTCACTCATAACATATCACCATGCACTTCGCAAATCTGTCAATGAATTTCTGCAGCAGACAAAAACTGCATCACTGAGCGAAACTCATACGCGGCGGGCAATTTGAGAATCTTAAACATTTTGAAAGCACAGAACAGAACCATACAGGTTAGCTACAGAGCTGAAACTGAGCACAGTTGTTCCTGAGGCATGCCGGTACATGATGTGTGCGCTCGTTGAGGTAGGAACATGAACTACTAATGTCTACAACAAAATGGACCTTACTTAAAAAACACGCCTCATATGAGAGATCACTTGGCAGTATTCTGCTACAGAAGTCATTGAAGGCATCATGTATTGCTCTCTTGGCAACCAAATGAATTTCATTTAGCATCTCGCATTGTAATAAGAACTACTGTGATGGACTGCTTGATTATCTTTGATTCAGTCTGGTTTCAACTGCCACTATATGTGTTGAATTGTGCTAACTACAGTAAAAGTGCTTTCTCTGTATGTTCCTTTTGAGTTGGTGATCTCCTTTCTTCATCAATTTCCCATGAGAATAGGAATTGCAACAACTGCATAGAAGTTAATTAGGTGGGCATTATTCCTGGAAAAATTTCAGATATACATACAACACATAAAGGGTCACTTAATACTTACTGGATACCCTTTACAGATTACCCCCAGGTGTGAGTATGATGAGTAGAACAGAGGGCCCAGGAGTTCTCTCAGCTATTAACTTCACATTATAATAACAATGAAGTTGTTTTAGCAGGGGAAAATAAAAGGAGGATTGAGGTCTGATGAATACTTCTACAACAAAGTGATAGCATGGGAACAAATGAAGTTACCAGTAAAAGAAACGTTGTTGGACAGTGAATAAAGATTAATTGTTTTGGAGAATAAATAAAACCGTAAACATTGGAAATTATGTGTTCCTTGATCGACAATTGAAGATTTAGTTTCTGCATAAAGATTATGGACACTTTGGTACATGTAAGTGCATTAAACACGCTGATTACATTCTATTACTGTAAAAGTAAGGAAGTAAAAGGTATTTTAAGAACTTGCACATTATATCCAAGACTGAAGGATGACAATAGTCAGATAATTCATAAATTATATCCTGTAATACCAAAGGTACTCCATGATCTAATTGCTGCAGATTTATAGGGGCATTTACCTTGTGGTATTGCCCACACATTTTTGTATAAGCAGAATGCTGGTCCAAGTGTGTGAAATTGTATCCCATGAAAGTCGCGTATTGAACCAAGGTAGTTAACTGTCTATGAAAGTACACTGTAGATGTGGGGAAACCTAATTGTTTGCTCACAGATAATGGAACACAATTTACTTGTAAAAGCTTTAGAGAATTTCAAACATGAGTAGCTATCAAGCACATTGCTATTTCGAAATACTATCCACAGTCAAATCCCACTGGGTGTATAATGAAAGAAATTTACCAATTATGTTGAACAAATTGCTCTGCCAAACATACTATCTTGGCATAAGGGATCCTAGAGTTCCCTATTATTCTAAATGAGCCATTGCATTTATCAACAGGATATTCAGCAGTAGAGGTGATGAAAAAGAAATTCATTGCAGAACCCTTATTGAAATTGTTCACTTGGTATATGGGAGACAAATCAGATAAGGATGACATACACAACTCTGTGGAACAACAATTAAGAAGGGAATTAAAGAGCAGAATGGGGGAACATAACACATATGGAGTTTGCTGGTCTCCCATCGAGTGCCTCCCCAGGTGGCGGATAGGGGAATGCTCACCAGATATGGCGGGTACTGGGCACATAAAATACCTGGGGTGGACCAAAACTAGCAATTGCTGCCTTGTAGTATGATTTTGGCTTATCAAAGGCTAAAGGAAGAAAACCTTGAGTAAAAATTACCTGGTCCTCCGAGTTGGGGGTTGTGCAGTGGGCCAGCTCCTCACTCCCATAAAAACATAAAAATGCTAAAAAACCTAATAATATGCCTCGGAAAAATTGGAACTTCGGATGACGAACTGGCGATGAGAAACGGGAAACTATGTTTGGATGCTGGATTGTGCAATGTATTTCCACTAAAATAAATTTACTACCTGCAGAACTTGACATGTTCAACATGAATGTTGTTGCACTCTCTGAAACAAAGAAGAAGGGACAAGGAGAAGAAGAACTGGATAATTATGTACATATCTGGAGTGGGGTATCAAAAGCAGAAAGAGCCAAAGCAGGAGTCTCCATTATGATAAAGAAATCATGGAAAAAAAGAATCACAAATTGGACATTCATCAATCAACATATTATAACTGTTGAAATGACATTATTTGCAAGGATCTGAGGATGAATCTAAACGTTACACATACATGTATATTAAAAATTATTTACCAAGGAAAGTCACAAAACAGCAGTATGTTTGAGAAGTTATTTCACTGAGGGAACCAGTTTCAGCTACTCATTAATGCCATCTGTTGTCAAGTGTTTGAAGTAAACACTCCAAAAATGAACTCAAAGAATCCAGATATTGATGGCTCCAGTTATGCAAGTATAGATATAAATATCTGGTTGTCTATATATGGAGTGCATCGGGGCCTGAAGATGGCATTAATGAGATGCTGAAACTGGTTGTCTAAATAAAATAACTTTTCAACACGTATGGTTGTTTGGCGATTTTCCCAGGTAAATATTTGACCAGCTGCTGTCTCATATCCTCAATGGATAGACACAGATTGCAAATTATGGTTTGAGAATTGTTGTACAGCCTACAATGAACCCTGAAAGAGGAAATTCCTTAATGTGTCTTTCTTATCTAGGTGTCATTATGCACTATACATTTAAATTCTAAAGAAAGGGCAATACAAATCTTGCAGAAACTGAAATGCCTCCCTCGCAAAGCATAATGAAGTTTGTGTGTTCAAAGTGGATGTAGTCTGACCAGTTCAGTTTGCTATCAGTACATACTAGTAGATGTTTTTGTAGTGCCCCTTCTTCTCCTGTTGCCTGCTGATCATTCAGTTTTATTACTCTTCTACACTTTTACCATTTATCCGAAACTGAAAAAAACTGGTTTTACTGAGGTTGACAGAAAGTCTGTTTTACTGAGTACAGTGACATCAACAGAAAATATGGTACCTTTACAATAGTCTGTACAAAGAGGTAGGTAATTTAGGAATTTTATTGATTCTATTATATATTTTTTTGTGATAATTTCAAGAAACTAACTCATGCATTTATGTTAAAGAGCAGTTAGTGTGAGCTCGTCCATTATATTTTGAGACATTTAAAGACAAAATTTTCACTTTAATTTCTTCAATGAATACATCATGTATTAGAATACTGCTGCTGTTAATAGGTATGCTTTGTTAATAGGTATTCTTAGCGATCAACATAGTATTCACTAATTCTAATGGAGTATGGAACATCAGATATGCTCGTATCATTTGGTATATAACGATTACGAAGGCTGTCGATGACTAGATCTCTGCTGTAATGTCTCCATCTTCTATTTTCAACAAAGCTGTGAAAAACCTGCTGTGTGGATGGCAATCGCCGGTCCACGAAACGTTTTATACGTACCCACAAATTTGCTTTGTTATTCTGCATAATCCAATATCTGGGGCAAAGAAGACACTCAACAGGTGTTAAAGCAATAATCCTACGATCTGTCAGATTTTCACCTGAAACAATTTTCAGTACAAAATGTTTTGTTCGTTGCAAAAATTTAAAAAGAGAACACAACAGATTACAGAAAAGATTACTAGATACTGTCAATATGAAATTTAACATCTTCACAGACATATTTCGGCAGCACTTCAAATCTTTTTTTCTCCCCCAGTAAACAAATGGAAGCAAAATTAAATGGAAGTAGGGATGAGAGATGGACAACATTCAGGATCCTGAATCAGGAAGTGAAAGCTACACTTAATCTAGACAGACTGGAATCAAGAGTTGAAAATCTATTAGCACCAGTATTCTAATGTTTTTAAGTCTGTGATAAAAAGGAAAACAAATGGACTATGTACAAAAAATAAAGAATGCAATAAAAAGAATCTAGAGCATTAATAAACAAAAAACAGTGAGATCTGCAATTTATTTGCATCAAACAAAGATTAACATAATGCAGTTTCAGATGATTAATAATGGCCTGGTGGTGTGATAGACAGAAATTAATTGTCATGTGTTAAGCAATACAGCTGATGAAAACTTCCTGGAGAATAAGCTGAATAATAAGCTAAAATGGATTCAACATGTAGTAAAAGTATCAAGAATTTCAGTTAACATCTTTTGTAGCTGAAAACATCTTTCATCATGCTGACTTGTAGACTACTACGTTGTTTTCCACAATTTCTATCATTGATATCTCGTGGAACCATCTTCTGAGGCAATGTAACTAAGTACAGTGAATAACTCAATGTCTTGCAGAAGCTCCTTTTAAGATTCTGGAACTGTTACACTCGGGTGTCTATTCATTTACTCCTTAATATGGCATTAACTAAGCGAAACACTTTTTTAGCCTCATTTCACAAATATTATTATTATTGTTGGACCTAGGTTTTAGGTTATAAGCTCATTTTCTAGTATATAGCTGATTAATATGATAAAGGGAAGTCCTTGGCGGAATATAAATAATGGAAGGAGTAAAAGTAACAAACCACCCTGTCTGATGCCTGTTTGAGGCCAAACTTGCAACAATTTGATTTCATGAACTGTTAAAGATACTGAAACAAGGTTTTCAACATATCAGAATACACAGAAAGGTGAATAATTATGTTGCATGTGTAATGCACTTTACACTTGTATCAACTAAGATACTGAAACACTTATGTGGAGTGATAGCCTTTTTACTGCATCCAGAAGCTCCTGAAAAGACAAGTGCAGCCATATAAAGCTTTTTGATGTTGGCAATGTAACTTTTTGCAAAAAATATCTGAGAAATAACTCAAAAATAAAAGTTGGGGCAGCTGGAATCAGCTAATTCAGTCAAGCATCATGCAGTGAGGCTCTCGTGCCTCGTTCCACTATCTTATCAAGCATTTGGCTGTTTACTTTCTTCCACATAAGCTGCTCACTTAAATATGAGTATGTACGCATATTTAATTGTTTTACTAAGTCTTCACTGATATGCTAGAAGTTAGTATAAAGTTCCAGTTACGACAACCATAGCTGACCACTATATCTTTGTCATGTAAAGTAGGGCCAAGAGAAATTATATTTAATTAGTAGTTTAAGCCAGTAAGTTGCTTACTAAAGGACCTCATGCAGATACCAGTTATTTTCCTGTAGGACCTTCTGACTGATGTCTTTCAGGCAAATTCAGCTACAGTATATTTAGAGGGCCTGATGATGAGGAAGTGTATCACTGAAACTGGTTGCCAATAAATTGATAATGAAGTTACAGCCAATGGCAGTGCTGAAAATTGTAATACACGAGTCAGTGCTCACGATCACACCGTTAACACCATTCAAACTGTTCCTTCAACAAATCTTCGGAGTACTGGCAAATCTACATCTCATGTTTTGACTTGCATTGTTGTGCAAATAACATTTCCAGTGAGCAGCAACGTGATTTACAATTGTCTTCTAGTAGCTGTTTATACAAAGCGCTGTGGGAATTCCAACCACTCTCAGACCATAGAGATTTGTCTTTCAATGACTTCTGAGCTCTCTATCCGTTTACTATGGTCATATGATGCACCCTGTTGCAACTAAGCTCCAGTTTAATCAGTGTCATAAACAGAAAAGTCAGTTGAATGCAGCTTAGGTATCCAACTTGTAGGATCTTGCATGCAAGTGCAATTTCACATGTCAGAAGTGTAAAGTTTCATATTCAGAATCTTTGATTCAAGATGTGATTGTGTGCCTTGTGCTGGCAGGGAGATTGCAGCTAAAACTTTGGCCACCGTGCCACCAATACTGATGCGAAATGGTTTGAGCCTCACCTAATTAACAGGAAACAAAGGGTGTTGCGAAATACCTGCAGGGTAAGCAATCAGTCTTCATCTGGCTGGGAATTAATTACATATGTTGTTCCTTGAGGTTCCATTTGGGTCTGCTGCTTTTCCTTGTGTACATTAATGACCTCTTGTCCATTAACTGCCAGATGCTAAGTTTGTTTTATATGAAGATGATACAAACATTACAATAAATGGCAAGTCAAGTACAGATTTAGAAATGCCTGCCAATCAAATTTTCACTGACATTAATAAATGGTTTAAAGCTAATTCACTGTCATTAAACTTTGAAAAGACCCACTACATAAAGCACTCTGTCTTCAGGCCACGAGTGGCCTACTGGGACCATCCGACTGCCGTGTCATCCTCAGTGGAGGATGTGGATAGGAGGGGCGTGGGGTCAGCACACTGCTCTCCCGGTCGTTATGATGGTATTCTTGACCGAAGCCGCTACTATTCAGTCGAGTAGCTCCTCAATTGGCACCACGAGGCTGGATGGTCACCCATCCAAGTGACGACCACACCCGACAGCACTTAACTTCGGTGACCTCACGGGAACCGGTGTAACCACTGCGGCAAGGCCATTGCAATTCAGAATCAGTAAGAGATTTCCTTCTGGCATATATGTAACATATGAAGACATGCAGATTGAAGAGGTTGACAATGTTAAATTTCTGGGATTACAGCTGACAATAAATTCAATTGGGAAGGGCATACCACATAATTGCTGAAGCGCCTAAACAAATCTGTATTTGCTGTGAGAATGATGTCAGATGTAGGAGATATAAATATAAAAAAATGCCTCTGCCTACTTTCATTCTATTAAGTCATATGGAATCATATTCTGTGGTAACTCATCAAACTGAGCAAAAGTTTTTTTGCATGCCAAAGTGTGTAGTAAGTCTAATTTGAGATGAAAATTCAAGAACATCATGTGGAAACCTGTTCAAGGAACTTTCGATATTCTAACAACTGCTTCTCAGTATATTTATTTCTGAATGAAATTTGTTGCAAGTAATATTTCCAACCAATATCTCAATACATAGCATCAATAATGGGAATAAGAACAATCTACACAAAGATCTAAAATCTTTTGCCTTGGTCCCAAAAGGGACCCATTATTAAGGAATGTACATTTTCAATAAACTGCCAACAACCGTTAAAAATTTGTTTCAGACAAAGCACAGTTACACAGAGCTTGAAAGACTTTTTGATAGGCAAATCCTTCTACTCTGTAGATGAATATCTTAACAGGGACTGTTAGACCAGCTTAAGCAAAAATGTCAGTTATACTTCAGTTGTGAAAGCAACTGTCAAGATTAGGTAGTTTGTGTATGATATATTTATTAAAAGTGCATAACTATGTTTCATTCTGACAGTGTATCAATTCTGTAAATACAAGCAGTTCCAGTTTACTATAACATATTGACACATTTTGACAATCTCCTGACAAATGATCAGGATAGAGAGTATTATATTTAAATGTTTTACGTTTTTTATGTTATACTGTCTGACTTGTTCCATACCCACGGGAATTATCTCATTTTTGGGTCTATGGAACAAGAACTGAACCTAATCTCTAATCTACTCTAATCCAAGTCTGATCTCCTAGTCTTGATGGGATGCTTAAAATTACTAAATATTTCAGGATTTCTTTGGCAGCTCAGCATGCTTCTATGAATGACATTCAGTTTTTCCAAGTTGTTGGTTGCTTTCTCAAACAATGGTCAACTGATGATTCCAACTCATCACTCTTTAATTCTGCCTCTACGACTCATCATAGTATACAGGTGTCCACATCACTGGCATCTCAGTATCAGATGACCTTTTATTTGATGTTAGTTGGGTACACCCTCTCTCCTTGGTGCTGTGACATACAACATGCATGTCAATGAAACTTCAGTCCTGTCCTGACTATGATAGCAGATATAACAGAAACTGATGTCTGCACTGTGTAGCAGACAGCTGTGTATATGGCAAGTGCAGTCATCTGGTCTTTGAGTGGCTCACCGATCACATGATCAGCTGCAGTACGAAGACAATACTGTGGTCCACATAGTAATGGCTGTGGGGAATGTGGGTTCAAAGCTCCCTTTAGACTTGACACTACTTGATCCGTCCACGGACGCCAGTGCTGCTGAGTCTTTTATCAACAAGGACACATATCATCAGCTCAGTTAGCCTCTGCACAGCAAGCCCAGTGACAGGTCCTATTGTACTGCTGCAAGACCATTCTTCTACCCGGAGAACTGTCACTGCGGCTAAGTAAAAAAACATTGAACATGTACTAACCTAAGTGATGCACTCCCCAACTGCTACTAACATTTTTGGCTTAGACTCTTTTAACAGTTTTGGGTTCACAGAGGACCAAGTTAATTTAGCATCAACCACAGCTCCCTTTCCTGATCTTTATGCCCTGCACACATCCTATAAGGAGATTTTCGAACCAACACTCAGTTGTATACAGAGCTTTCAACTAAGTCTTGCGAACCTTGTACACTTCCATTTGCAGATGGTGAGGCTGTTCAGAACAGCTTCAGAACCAAGGCAATGCCAATGGTGATCATTAAAAAACCAAACAGGTTTTTGCACATCTGTGGTGATTTTAAGTCCACAATAAATTCCGAATTTAATGTTGATTTTTATCTTCTGCCTCACCCAGAAGAGTTGTTGACTAAACTAGCCAGTAGCTACTATTATTTGAGGACAGATTTAAAGGATGCATGTCTTCAAGTGCTGCTTGGTGATGCATCACATCAGTTGCTAGTTTTAAATATGCTGTTTGGATTATACCTGTACAGTTGCTTACCATTGTGGATTGCAAGTGTATCTGTCATTTTCCAAAAGCATTTGTAATTGTTGATTCAAGGTATTCCACATCGTTTTGATTATTTGGATGATATTTTTGTGACAGGGTTGAATCCCTGTTTAAACAGCCCCAGCAAAATGGTTGATTTTTCAGTTAGAAAGGCAAAGTCTCTTGTCTCCAGTGTTATGATGGCCTCAAGGCTGCTCCATTTCTTATGCCATGTATACCAGACCTGCCATTGACACTAATGATGGACGCACCCCAGTATGGCACATTGGAGATTTTGTCACACAAGTTACCCAGATTTATGAAGTCAAGAATTTTCATATATATCTGCATGGCAGCAAGTTTCATCTGTCGACTGAATCTTGACTTACATGTCTGGGCATCAGTCTAAGCTTCCAGATAAGATGGGCAGCATCTGCAGTGCTGGACATTCTTTTTAAGCAGACAACATTAGAAAATCTGTTTTTATCCCACTGCCCAATACCTCAATACAGACACCCTGTATCACCTCCCTCTTGACTGCAACATGGGATTTAGTTGCTCAGAAACTGTTTGTTTTGCATTGGATCAACAGCTGCAGACTACATTGGACAAATTGTCACTGATGGCACGTGAGGTTGCCTTGGCATCATCCCATGTCCCAATCTTGCACAAGATTTGTCACCAGTACAGAAGCAGTGGCTGGAACATGTTTCCCACCAGGCCACTTTGGTTTCAAGCAATTATTTTGCACTGTGCTACTTGCTCAATGCCACAAAGTGCATCTTAGCTTTGGCCACATTATACTGGGGGCTGTTGGACATATGAGTAATTCTGCTCTCAACTTCTTCATGCATCACACTGGAGAATGAAGGCCTTGGCCAGGCATCAGTGCCAATGTTGAATGTGTGAACCACTCCTACTCCATGAATCAAATGTCCCTAGCTAAACACTTTTCACCATGGTCCCACTCTGGTCATCCTTGGGAGTGCATCCACATCAATTTTACACAGTTGTTTCAGGAAGCTAAATGATTTCTAGTGGAGAATGACCTCTCCAACTTTCTGTTCATGGTGCACTCACCACTCTCCACCACACCTACAACCATTTGTGTCCTTGAGAGGATGTTTGTCACTTAGTGGCATCTAGTAACCTGGTGTCACGTAAGAGTCCCCAATTTACATCAATTAAGTTTCAAGCCCTTCTTCACCACAATGGTATCAACACCTGACCAATGCTCCCTTTCAACCCACCTTGAGTCTGGAGTCTGAACGAAAGGTCCACATTTATAAAACTCAAACAGGGAAGGCCTTGCTATCATCATCAACCGAGAATGCCTTGCACAGCTTCCTCACAGTGTACAGGTCCACCCACATCAACGATGTCAGTTTAGCCAAAATTCTGCACATGCACAGGCATCACGTGCAACATGCCCATCCTGCATGCAAGCCCAAAAACACATGGGGCACCTGTGTCTGGGCGCACGAGGCTAGTGTCCATGGTAGGCTGAAGGGGTCATCATATGCAACAGGCACTGTCAGATATTTGACATTGCAGCTGGGAACGTTTACCTGACCTGCCATAACAACCCGGTCCCTTTGTGATCATAGTCGCAATCAGTGTCCCTGACTCCGACCCATGGACAGGACAGAAGGGTTACCACCAGCTGGGTCTCTTGCCCTCTTTCCATATACCTCCTGCAGTGGGTATGGGCCTCTGCTCCTGTATTCCTACTTGTCCACAGATGGGTGATAGATCACAGTTTAAGAATCTATGGAAATGGGACCGCTCCCTCTGTCCCAACTGTCTGTCATCCCAATGGCACTGGAGCAGTCTCTCTTTGTGGGCATGCTGCCACACCTGCATGTTTCATCCGGGCCTCAAACCTAGTCTGGCAAGATCCATTGGGAGAGATCCTCCAACCTCCCACCCCTGGCAGCACTAACATTACCTGCATCATTTTCAGCCCTAAGTGCCAATTTTTGGGGGTGAAAGAGTTAATACCCCCACCAGTGGACACAATTGATGGCTGATCAGGAGCATTGCTGTTAGCTATGGTTAGATGCCACCACCAGGTCTCATGGGTGAGGCTAATAGCAGCATGGCACTAGGCGAATGGGTAAGGCTCAGTCTTCTTTGGTACACTCCATGAGCTCAGTTAAATCTCATCTACCAGCTCTTCAGATATTGACCTCACTTTGGACATTGCCTTTGTGGCTTATGTTCTTGGTGTTTATACAGTGATCCACTCATGAAAACCTTGGCTTTCTTCACAGATTACAAATGAACACTTTAAATTGGTAGGACCGGCCATTAAAGAAAAATACCATGTACTGGTGACAGCTAGGATTCCATTGCAGCTGCTCATTCAGTCCAGACTAATTAAGTGGTGTATACCTTTGAAACACTGCAGCAGTTTCTCAGGCTGATCCTAGTCTGGCAGAATCATTTTATTTTATTGCTTGTGTATTGATGACAAGTTGTGTGCCACTACCTTTTTATGACATTCTGTTAAATGGATTACAGTACCCACCACATGATCTCTCAATTGTGTCTTTTTTTAGAATTCTTTGAATTTCTGCTTCTGCTGCTGCTCTCTTCACCAACGGTATTTGATGTGGCTCTGTGCAAAATAATGCACATTCTGTAACTTGGAATTTCCATGCACATCCATGCATTTTTCATATTTCCTTGTAAAATACAGGTCAATTTCTTTTCAAATCTTGCATCAATTTGCAATGTTGCACCTCAGACAATTCAGCAAGCTTTCCCATCTTCTGGTCAACTAGATCAAGTATATTAACTTCTCTAGTGGCATCAAGCTCGTCATGATTATCTTCTTTCCTTCCCATATTATCTATGACACTTATCTCTCTCATTTCATCCACTGATTTCAACTCTCTACATGCAGAAATCTCTTCATCTTTTTCTACAGTTCCATTATTCTTTGCCATCCTTGATAAGCAGCTTTCCTTTACTATAATCCAGTGAAGCAAGCAAACTCCAAGCACAAAACTGACACACAACACTTGGACAGTTAATATGTTCTTCTCAGATTCCCTCTATCCCTCTAAAATCTCATTAAAGCTTGCCCCTTTATCAGTTTACTCTCATTCTCTACAGCACTAACAATGTGGACTTCGGTTGGAATGCCTTCAATATTTTTTAACTGATCACATAATACAGCTGAGACCACACTGTCCTCACTGCCTTTGTCTCTCAAAATATCTAACTATATTCTATATATCTCAGTCTCTAAAATAGGTACTGATGCTTCAGCATGTATGATTTTGTTTTCATGCAATAGATCTTGCCTTATGTCCCTGTGATCTTTAAATTTCTTGATTAATATCGGTAATGACCTGCTTCCAGTGTTCATACCCAATTGCGTCACATTAGAAACTTCCTTCAGTTGTCCAATTCTTGTTGTAGAGGCATGTGTTCTCCATTTGTAGTGACTAGTTTGGTGACTTTCTCATACAACTCATAAATTCATGGCAATCATTTCGCAAGTACTGTTCTTGTGCAGGTTGATCTCCTGAATACCTTGCTTCTTCAACTTTTCTGTGACTATCACAAACACTGCATGTCAGGGAGTCATCAAAATTTTGCCACATATACTCCCCTTGATAATCAACATTATTTTGTACCTCATGGTTACAGAAATCACCTAGGTCTCCTTTTCTCGAATCAAAGCTGCACTCTCCATTCTGTCTTCTGCCCTCTTCCTTTCTCCAGCTTTCCTCTTCCACCATCAGTTCTATCTTGTCCAGCATTAAATATAATTCCTCCACATTTTGGTCTGGCAGCAGTGAAATTTTTCCATGCACTGCCAATGACAAGCTTTGAATCAAAATCTCCATCAGTCTTTCCTCACTAATTGGATCATCCATATACGCTTTCTTGTCCCAATTTTTTCTATACAATTTATCATTATTACATATTGATGTGAGTAAATGGCAAAAGTCAAGAGTGAAAATTTCACTGAACGTTATTTATTTTGTAATCAATACTACTTCAGGAACTTATCTTCCAATTGTTCACAGATATTGTTTTTTGTGATCACGCTGCTGCCACAGGCATGCATTTCTCATTGCAAAAAGCCAACCAAAAAACTTATTGTCTCTTGTTCATCCCAATTTACCAGATACAAGTCTCTAAACTGTTTTATAAAAGGCAACTGTAACGACTGAAATTTATGCACACTTATATAATTATCACTCACAGTACTGGTGGTGGTAACAATAACATCTTTCCGTTTAGCTTCAAACCTTGGCACAGTGTCTCTTTTCCCTTCCAAATTCGGCAGTTACACTCTGTTCAGACTCTACACTCCAATGATAGTGTTAATTAATGATTCTTTGTTTACTTAGCAGACACTTTGTTTCTGTGATTTCACTGTCTTGTTTCTTAATCTGCATGGATAAATTTGTCATTTTTTATTTGCACCAGATTTTGTGTTCCACAGATTCCTCTTTTAATGCTTGAACATCATTCTCAATATTTATTTATTGTTACATTCTCTCTAAATTCTCTGTTACTACTCTTAAGAACTTTCATAGGTGAAATCCTGACATTTTTTCACTTTTTGGAATTACATCACTTCGTTCACAAAGACTTTGGATCAAATTTGTGACAGCAGTATTCAAATTTCAGGTTGGAACTGTGGTAACTGTTTTTAGTAATCTGCAAATTTGCTTATATCATTGTTATCCATTGTCAGTTAAGAATGACTCATGGGTGTCAAGGTTTGCACTGCTTTGTGGTCACTTATTACACTGTCATTTCCTATTCCTGAGGCACTTCCCCATTCAGAACTTATTAAAATGTTTTCTGTTACATGTTTTTGTTGACTTTGCCTTGCCATTACACTGTTTGTCTCCATTATTAACAGGAATATTTTTAATTGCAAAAATGACTGTCCTCATCACTTTTCTTAGTTCATCTCTAATTAACGTCATCCTACTTTTTACTTTAGATGCAGCTATTCAAATGCTGACACACAACCATTCATAGCAAGGTGCCAGGGCCCAGGGACATATCGCCACACTGCAACAGCTCCCTTATCTTTCCAAATATATTGATCCCATTTAAAGGGTACCACAGCATGATGACTTGTATTACCCATCATTTGAATTTTAAGGACTCATCAATTGATCTACAAGAGAAACGCTATGATACAATTAGACTTTTTATTTTTATTAACACTTTTTGTCCCACAGTTCCCTTATGTGGCACTAAATAACTGCTTAAGAGCAAAATAAATTTTGAATATATAGGAGTACACTACAGAGAGTGACTCTAACATTGAAGCAAGAGAGTACCAGATCAGGACAACAGTTGCAAAAGTTCACATATGAGAAAGTAAATAAGTGACCAGTCACTGCAACTCAGTCCTGAGGAAACAGTCAATGTATTAGGTTATTGTGAAAATTGTCAACTTAAACGTGATTTGTTAAAAGTGGTAAATTAACAAGAAAGAATAACACTCATTAACGAAGATGCACTTAACAGTTCAGTATCTCAGAAATGAATTGGACTTACTGCAAATAATTGTAGAGGAACACTCACCACCTATGTTAGTAATGACTAAATAGGGCCTAAAATCTAGTGAAATAATGTATTATATATTAGAAAATGCCATAAAGATGGTGGTGCGAAATTTATATTATTAAATATACAGCAGTTAAAAAAAATTTTTTTTTTCTTCAACACCACACCAAAGAGGGATGACAGTTGTTGTCCTTCACAGTAATGATCTTTTGTTAGCTAAGCATAAAATAATAAGGGTATATTGCCCACCAAATGATGTAATGTGCCTTATGGATAGACTTAAAAGTGTAATTGGTCAGACTTTTCCTAATGGCCTTGCTACATTTGGTGACTGTAACACATATGCAAATTTAAATAGTATAGTAAGCTTGAAGGTTACTGATGTTTTAAGCTCATGTAATGTTTTAAATTTCAAGATACTACAGTAATGTATTCATGTCCACTAGAATAGATTATGCTAAAATTGACAGAAATGTTATATAGGTAAGGTAAACTGCAGTAGCTTAAATTTTCATTATTCTGATCACTTTTGTCAGGTGATATGAGTACACAAATTAAGCTTTGTCTAAAATAGTAAAAGTTGTTCTGCAGTAACAAACTATGAATAGATCAAATATTCATGGTTTTAAACACAAACTTGCACAGAAGTGGGATTCTGTGCACCAACTCTGTTGATACATTGTGACTAGTTGCCCTGTCAGATGAATCCAGAAGGTAATTAAAGAATGCCAAAATGGATGTAATCCTAGACTGAAACTCCCAACTAGTCTGATTAGGCTCAGGCAAAGTATACATCACCTAAACATGTTTTATAAATCAACTAATCTGCAGGTATTTAAGGAAGAATACAACCACACAAAGAAAACTTTCAAAACTTAAATTGCTTCTCTCCTCCCACCTGTAGCCTGCTACCGCTTTCCTTCCCCACTCCACTTCAGACTGCTGCTTTCATTCAGTGCAACAGTTGCATTCTACACAAAGACAGTAGTCATGTGGGCATCAGGTAAGCTTCCTTGTGTGAATATATATGTGTCTTTTCCTTTGTGAAGAGGGCTTTGGCCAAAAAAACCAATGTGTAATGAGTCAAGTGTGTTTTTTTGTTGTTCCTGCCTACAGACTCAACATGTCATCTTTACAGTGGACAGCAATCTAATGTTTTCATAATGTTGTTGATATTCTGTACTTGACTTTGCAATGTTTGTTTTTATTACAAATTATTTCATGTGCACAGCTACTTTTATACCTCTGTGAAGTTCAATAAGTACTGTTACCGTAATTAATGGTTTAATTACTTCTCTTCAGGATATATTTACAGAGGAAGAGATGTGCTGTGTGTCACTTCACTTGATTAAACTGTGAAACTGGAACTGGCCATCAACTATGTAATTCATTTCTTGTTCTGTTGATCTCATTTGGCACTACCAGTTATAGCACCAGTTCCCAGAATACCATTTCAGGACAGTACAATACAAGGCACTTCAGGTTTTAACAAAACTGAGTGCAACATCTAACAACAGGTAAGGGGACCATCTCAGAACCCAAAAAAATTAACACAAAAACAGTCAGCTTAGGACATGATGGTAACATTTTCAAAAATCCAAATCCTATATGTAACATTTTAAAAACTGTCACTACTTCTATTTACCAACCAATACATACTATAGATGCACAGGTCAAGGCCCCATATCACCATATTCATTGTACAACATATGAAACTGTGGAGGTTATTGAGCAGGAAGAATGCAAGGTAATACACATGATAAAGAAAGAATTTTCATCTGATGGGATAGCATATCCAATGCAATTACTAAGGTGTAGCTAAAGGGAATCTCTAAACCGCTTACCTACCTGATTAACGGCAGCATTAGAGAAAATATGTATCAAACTATTCTAAAAAACAGTGTTGTGAAATTAGTGTGTAAAAATGGAAGCAGGAAGATATCTCCACTTCAGCTTAACCCTTTCCGCTTCAATGTCGAGTGCCATTCGCTCCGATGTTTTCCGCTACGATGTCGAACCTCATTCGACATGACTTTTCGAAGCTCTCAGATATATTTTGAGTCTACTAGGCATTACTGCTGCAGTGTGCTGCCATCTAGGAGAACTAGTGTTAACTCGGTGTTGAACAGTCAAAGATTGTAATTATTATGTTCAAGTCCACGCACTCGAAATGGCTAGTTCTTCACATACAGTCCTTTCTGAGGAAGAGATTTTAGATCTTTTAGAGCAATTTCTAAGTGAAAACAAGAGTGAAAATGATTTTGATTATGATAGTGATTCATTTCAAAACAATTCTAGTGACAATGACAAAGAAAACAGTGACAATGTGCATGTTTCTAGTGATGCAGCAGAGGATTCATGGCGAATGTGGAGCGACACTGACACTGACTTCACAGATCTTCCATTTGATGAATCAAAGTGTGGTTTTATAAGAGAAAGTAGTTCTGTTCCATCATCGCCCATCGGATTCTTTCAATTAATTTTTACAGATAACCTATTTCAACAAATAGCAGATGAAACGAATAGGTATGCTACATCAAAAATACGTAAAGTGACACCACTTCCACAACATTCTGCATGGTGGAACTGGAGAAATGTTACCATGGAAGAAATGAAACACTTCCATGGTGTGCTACTGAATATGGCATTACAGAAGTGGAAGAACTTGCAGGACTTTTTTTCAAGAGAATGGTTACAATCACCCAACTTCTTTCCAGACTGTTTTAGTCGCCGACGATTTATGCAAATTTTCTGGGCACTTCATGTTTCTAATCTGACGAGTGCTGCACATGTCAACAGTCAGGTTCAGTCACATCTGAATAAAGTGACAAATGTACTGAATTACTTGTCTGGCACGTTTCTCGAAATTTATCGACCATATCAGTATTTAGCTGCTGATGAATCTACAGTATCGTTCAAGGGTCATGTATTATTAAAAATGTACAATCCTCAAAAACCAACAAAATGGGGACTCAGAGTTTATGTAATTTCAGATTCATCAAATGGTTACATTTGCAGTTTGATACCCTATTTTGGTGCTGTAACAACTGAGTCATTGATTTGTCCACGCTTGAATTTTTCTGAGAGAATAGTTCTTCAGCTGCTAGCTAATATCAGAAATGCTACAGGGCAATCAGGGTATCGTTTGTACACTGACCGTTTTTATACAAGTGTTGCATTAGCTGATGAGCTGTTGAAACAGAACATGCATCTCACAGGAACGATTCAGGCCAATCGCAAAAACCTTCCAGCTGCAATCAAGAAAGGAGCTCTGTGTCTAAGGAAGCATGAAATAAAATGCCTCCGCAACAACAAAATGATGGTTCTGGCATGGCAAGATAAACGAACAGTTCTCATGCTTTCTACAAAAGCCAATAACTCAGTGTCACTTATAGAAAGGAGAAGCAGAAAGGAAAGGGAAGAAATAAAGAAACCAAATGTCATTATTGATTATACTTCAAAGATGGGTGGAGTTGATCAATCTGACCATTTTATTTCCAGTTACAGTTTTCTAATGAAAAGTCTCAAGTGGTGGCGAAAACTATACTTCTGGCTGTTGGAGGTAGGACTTGTAAACAGCTATTTACTATACAAGAACCACTGTGAGAAAAACAAGTTGACAATACCGTCTCACAAAGCATTCCGTAAAAGTGTTATAAGAGGATTAGTTGCCGAAGAAGGAACTCAAGGACAGAAATGAGGACGTCATTCAACTTCTGATGATGAGGAACGCTTGAATGGGAAGTTGCACATTATCAACAAGCTTCCTGGGAACAAGCATAAGGATTGTGCAGTGTGTTCAGACAGAAAAAAGAAATGTGGCAGGCATGAAATTGTGTATTACTAGGAAACACGCGCACGAAACCCAGCTCTCCACCCTGAAGAGTGTTTCAAAAATACCACACAATGGAAAGTTTTGTACTGTTAAAGCTTACGTAAATATATGAAGGAAAGCACATGTTTTGTTTTAATGTATACCCCAATTGTTGGCCAATGGCCACATTGTTTCCACAAAGAGATCCGCGCAAATCTCTGCGGTGCACTGCCGCCCAGGCGGCGGCAATTTAAATAAGAGCGCGCGGAGCTGCCCTGTTTCTGCCTTACGGAGTGCAAAGGGTTAATGCCTTTTTCACAAAATATACACTGTTTATAAATTCTCAGTACAGCTTTAGAAAAGCACTATCACAGCAATTTCACAGAGCATGTAGACAGCACAAATATCTTCAGAATGGCAGAAGCTTTCGACACAGCAAATCATAGCTTACTTCTCAGAAAACTGACATCACACTGAATTTGCACAATTACTAACCTGATTGCTGACTGTTGTTCCTCAATAGCTCCTTAACTCTGTAGTCTCATGCTGAAAACTGTCTGTATTTGTAACCAAACTGAGCAATAACAGCTGCTTTAAGGTTCACTTATTTGCACATTTACTCTGATTAAATCCCATTTGAATGATGACCAGCTTTTAACATTTCCTCATGTAACTAGCATTTTACTGGTAAGAAATTTGTTAACTCCAATCTGATCAGTCTGTGGCAACTCCTTCCATGGCCTCCACCTGTAGCAACAGATGACGGCCCCCCACCACCCTCACTGCCTACTTCCTCCGGAGGAAGAACTTAGATGCCCATGTTATCCAGATGTCACACATGCTGAACCATTGCTTGAGCAGTCTCTTGTTCTACTCTGATGAGGCAACACCTCCCGACCGTGTTCTCGGGAGCTCGCCCACACAACGCCACGTGGCTTGTTAGTCATCTGCAGCACTTTGCCAGGGTATGTGTGAACAGCCAAATTCTTACCCCACGTTCAGTGTCAGTCATCTGTCATGGTTCACTAAACAAGAGAAGTGCTACCACATTTCTCCGCACTGCCTTCCCCAGCTGCGCACCCTTGAACTGCTTCCATTGACTCTGGGTTTACAAAGCCTGATACCGGATGCCTGTTTCATCCTCCCAGTAACAGCACCTGCAATACTGCATGCAGTGTGATACAAATAGTGATGTGAAGTGCAGTGCAGTGTGCACCAGGAGTACCAGGTGGGCTATTACCATCCCATCCCTGGCTGTTTCGGCATCCCTTTGCCTCGAAGCATGCCACTGAAGTGGGTTATTTCATCTTGCCAAATGACACCAAACAATGGCTGTAAGCATTTCATGGCCTCCCCTGTCCAGAGAGTCCGCCCTGAATGATGTCCCTCCTTCATTAAGAAGTAGTAACTCATTAAATCTTACTGTGGTTATTAGCTTTTAGGAATATTATATCAGAAAAAGCTCACACAGCTCTTCCAACACACACTGTTATTTATTGTTATCTTCCTTAATTAGCTCACCACTTAGGTATGTATGCCCGTTAGGGGTATGGAAAGGAACCTAGATTGTTCCTTCATGGTGACGACTTCCAAACCAACACACTCAGTCTCATTACCGAAACACACTAGTCTTCCTTTATCATTATTCCAATTAGCCCACCCCATGTGTTACAAAATCAGTTCCCATTCGACTGATGAGACACAACCTGCCCACACCTACACCTGTCCCTTGCCTTCTCCACCCCTCCTGCACCCCTCCACTCATGCCATCCCTCCACACACACCATCACTCCTCTCCCACACCCCTTCACGCATGACCCCCTTTTGCACACACTGCCACTCCCTTTCCGCACCCCTCCCCATGCCTCTCTGTGTGTGTCATCATCCCGCATGCACCACCATGCCCCTCTGCACCTCAACAGCAGCTGACAGCCATATGCCAAAACAAGCCTCAGTTTTATTGTGTAATGTACTGAACACTACTTCGTGCAATAACACATGGTGAAGATTGTATTGCTTGGTCAACATTGTGTGTGTCCTGCCTACCTTCTTCTGTGCAATATTGCTTGCCAGCACCACCCCACATATCGTGACAAACTGCTCACACTGTTAAGTCACAATGTTGGTACCACACATTCCCACCCCTACGGTGGTCACACCTGGCGGGCTCTCAAGCCAGAAGCCCTCATTACCCCTCCCACCCCAGCACTTACAAGCACTTCGAAGGTGTGAGAACTCCAGAAGGAACTGTCAGCACTACAGAACTGCTTGTCACAGCTGACCAACAGGGTAGCGCACCCAGCACAAGTCGACTCTGCAGACCCTCCTCCCAATTGTGCATGCTCACTTGCCCCCCTTCAACCCACAAGACCCACCTTTGTGGTTTGCTTCCACTGAGGCAGTTTTTGCAGGTTGCTCTATCACAAGCAATGCAACATAATTCGGTACGATTGTCAGCCATGTTGATCCGACCACCTCTGCCGAAGTCCAGGATGTTATTTCAGACCCATCCCTCTCCGGCAGCTACACTAAATTAAAAGAATGCATCATATCTGGCTCCACACTCTTGGAGCTGCAACTGGCAAGTAATTTGTTATTATCTAAGCAGTATGATGACATATGCCCCTTGCTGTTGCTAGATCACATCCAAGCACAATATAACGATATTGGCTGATATACTTTTCAAAACTCTGATCTCCTCCACCACCACGGCTGCAGCACAAAATGCCAGTTACCACCGAGGGCTCTGGCCGACTATTCATCCACCTCTCCGCAAGCCACCACACGCATGATGTTACTCACACGACCGGCAGCTAATGACCCTCCACCCAGCATGCGGGGCCCCAACCTCTACCAGATTCTCCCACTTACCAACAGCATCACCTGCCAACACCTCACGCACCTGCCACTAGGTGTTGATTGCCCCACCCAAGCAATGCCGGCCATGTGAAAACAACATGGTGTCATTATGGCAACTATGATTACAAAAGTTAATAAATCAGTTAAGAAGGCTAGGAGAGTGTTTCTGTTAGATAGAGCATATAAGCAGTTATTAACATTTCACTTAGACAGTGAATTAGCATCATTTAGTTCCAGTAAGATGGATGTAGAGAAATTATGGGCAAAGTTTAAGCAGATTGTAAATCATAGTCTGGAGAGTTATATGCCAAGTAAGTGGCTAAAGGATGGGAAAGATCCACCATGGTTTAATAATGAAATCTGGCAGGTGCGGAGGAAGTAGATACTGTTGCACTCTCAGTTCAAAAGGGAATGCATAAATGACAACAAGAGATGGTTAGTAGAGATTCTGCGCAAAAAACATATTACTACCACTGTCACACCTTAGAAAAAGATCTAGCCCTGTGTAAAATCACTAAGCAGGTCTAAGGCTTCCATTCAGTCCCTTGTTGACCAGTCTGGTGTGGCAGTTGAAGATGAAGTTTTAAATTTCACATTCAAGAAATCGTTCACACCGTGGAATCATACAAAGATACCATGATTTGACCATCACACAGACTCCCATATGGATGACACAGTAAAAAGCATACTGGGCACAGAGAAACAACTGAAAGATTTAAAAGCAAATAAATTTCACAAAGCAGTAAATTTTACAAAGAGTACTCTATAGTATTGGCCCCTTACCTAGCTGCCGGCCGGTGTGGCCGTGCGGTTCTAGGCGCTTCAGTTTGGAACTGCGTGACCGCTACGGTCGCAGGTTCAAATCCTGTCTCGGGCATGGCTGTGTGTGATGTTCTTAGGTTAGTTAGGTTTCAGTAGTTCTAAGTTCTAGGGGACTGATGACCTCAGATGTTGAGTCCCATAGTACTCTGAGCCATTTGAACCAACCCTTACCTAGCTTGCCCAGCACAAAGTCCCAAGTGACTGGAAAAAAGCACAGGTGGCTCCTGTATATAAGAAAGGTAAAAGAATGGACCCATAAAACTACAGACCAATATCCCTAACTTTTGTTTGCTGCATAATCCTTTAATATAGTCTCAGTTCAAACATAATAAATTTTCTTGAGACTGAGAAGCTTATGTCCATGAATCAGTATCGTTTTAGAAAGCATCACTCATGTGAAACCCTGCTTGCCCTTTTATCACATGATATACTATGATCTGTGGATGAAGGACAACAAGCAGACTCCCTATTTCTATCTTTCTGTAAAGCATTGGTCATGGTGCTCCATTGCAAGCTGTTAATAAAGGAATGGGCATATGGAACACGTTCACAGATATGTGAGTGGCTCGAGAAGACTTCTTGAATAATAGAACACAGTATGTTATCCTCCATGGTGAGTGTTCATCAGAGACAAAGGTATTTGTCAGGAGTGACCCAGGGAAGTGTGCTTCTATATACATAAATGATTTGGCTGACAGGGTGGGTATCAATTTGCGGGTGTTTGCCAATGATGCTATGATGTACAGTAAAGTGTCGAAGTTGAGTGACTGTAGGAAGATACAAGAGAGCTCAAGACAAAATTTCCAGTTGGTGTGATTAATGGCAGCTTGCCCCAAATGTGTAAAAATGTATGTTACTGCAGATGAGTAAGAAGATCAAACCTGCAATGTTCAGATACAACATTACTAGTGTCCTGCTTGACACAGTCAAGTAATTTAAATACCTGGGCATAGCGCTGAAAAGGGATATGAGGTGGAATGAGCATGTGAGAACTGTAGTAGGGAAAGTGAATGGTCAACTTCAGTTCATTGGGAGGATTTTAGAAAAGAGTGGTTCACCTGTAAAGGAGACAACATATAGGACACTGGTACTACCTATTCTTGAGTACTGGTCGAATGTTTGGGATACATACCAGGTCAGATTGAAGGAAGACATTGAAGCAGTTCAGAGGCGATAGGATCGAACAACAAAAAAGTGTTAACGGAAATGATTCGGGGACTCAAATGGGAATCCCTGGAGGGAAGGTGACATTCTTTTTGAGAAAAACTACTGAGAAAATTTAGAAAACCTGCATTTAAGCTGACTGCCGAACGATTGTACTGTTGCCAACATACATTGTGCATGAGGACCACAAAGATAATATATGATAAATTAGGACACATACAGAGACATACAGACAGTTGTTTTCCCTTGCCCTCTTTGAGAGTGGAACAGGGAAGGAAATGACAAGTAGTCATACAGGATACTCTCCGCCATGCACCGTTCGGTAGCTTGTGGATCATCTATGTAGAGGCAGTTGTAGATGTGGAACTACCCCCACCAGCATGGTTCTAACCATCCTCCTGATACCCAAAACCACTATGAAGCAGGCACAGCTTGATGGTAGCACCAAATGTTTGGCAAAAATGTGACCAATTGCAGACCTCCATTGCTCCTGGTCCCAAAACCCGGCATCCACCAGCTGTAGGCACGACCAATCGTTGTACCATTTCGTAGTATGTATTCATACGGTACTTGAATTATGCTAGTCCTCCTGTCCACTACCTCATTGACACTGGCTCTGACTTACTCATATACTCACACCAACTGCTGCTAAATCCCAGCCCCCCTCTCCCTCCCTCACCACCACCACCAACAACTCAGCCATACTTATTTCTGGGGTGTATACCTGTTCGCTCAATCTAGGCTTCCAGCGTGAACTTCCATGGACCTTCATGGTTGTGGACATTACCAACCCACCTGTGGATGCGGACTTCCTCACTATTACAGCCTGCAGGCCTATATAATGAAGCAGGATTCAGTTGAAGACATCTCTGTCCACTGCACCTCCCACCCTGCCACGTGTTTTGCCATGAAACAGCTGGCAGTTTCAGGCCCATATGCTCAGCTTCTTGCAGAATTCCCACTCCTCATCCAGCCACCCAGCATCCCCTGGAATATTCAGCATGACACTATTCATTACATCGCCACTACACCTGCCCCCCCCCCCCCCCCCCAGCCCAGTTTTCTACTATCTCTGTCCCCTCCTCCCTCAAAAGTGCAAAATCACACAAAAAGAGTTTGAAGAGCTGTTCGCTGCCAGCATACTTTGTCCTTTCAAAATTCCCTGGGCTTCAGCTCTTCACTCACCTCTGAGAAGGATGGTTCCTGATGCCCTTGTGGCAAATACCACAAAGTCAATGCCCACACCATCACTGACCACCATCCTAACCCACTCTTCTCACCTACAGTGATGTCATATCAGGAGCTACTATCTTCAGTAAGACAGATTGAACTAAAGACTACACACATATCCCAGTCGCCAAAGAGGACATTGCTCAAACAGCCATAATCGGTGATTTTTGGACAACATCCTCCAGGGTGGACCAGGATGTTTTGCCTACCTATATGATACACTCATCTACTCCAGGGACCCTACCACACACCACCAGCACCCACATGAAAATTTTTCCCACCTACAGAATGCTGGAGTGATCCCCAACATGGAAAACTGCTTTTTTGGGGCAAGCAAGGTTGAATTCCTCAGAAACCTAGTCTCTGCTGCTGGCTCCCGCCCCTCCAAGAGACAGTAGAGGCAGTATTGGATTTTCCACGCCCTATCACTGTCAAAGGCCTCCAGCATTTTATCGGCAGGGTCAACTTTTTCCATCGCCATCTTAAGGATGCCACTGCCACTCAAGAGCCCATTACTACAGCTCTCTGTGGTGATAAAACAAAGACAAAAAGCTGGTCCTTGGACACAGGCCATAATCGAGAGCTTTGAAAAAACAAAACAGGACCTTGACAACGTGGCCATTTTGGCCCACCCTAACCCTAGTGTCCCCACACAATAGCGGTGGTCGTGAGTGAGATGGTTATCAGGGCCATACTGCAACAATTGGTCAACAATGTCTGGCAACTGCTTGTCTTCTTTTCATCCAAGCTCTCTGATGCACAACACCGCTGGAGCATGGTATCACCGTAAGCTGCTCACAGTCCACAAAGTCATCCACTTTTTCCTATTTTCATTTGAGGGACACTTCTTTATGATCTTCACAGACCACCACCCCCTCGCCTCTGGTTTTTGCAGGAAAGACATAGGTCAGATCTCATTTCAACAGTTTAGGCTACAGGAGTATATCACACAATTCATTACTGATGTACAGTGTGTTGCTGGCATCGATAACATTGTGGAAGATTTTCTTATCCCCTCCTGTGTCATCACCCAAACCTTTGACTACAATGCCCTGGCAGGTGCTCAAGAGGAGGACCTGGACTTAGCCCACATGCTTCAGAATGTGGACTCTGGCCTCAACCTCAGCTACGATCCATCCAATATGAGTGCAGCACTGGGCCCAGTACTATATTCCATGCCATTGCGCCAAGGTCGAACGGCACGTTCACTCCCCTGCAGATGCCTTTCCCTCCCCCCACCTACCCGCACAACACCGGTTCATGCACACGTTCACCTCAACATTATTGTTGGCCTACTACCCTCCTCAAATAGATATCAATATCTGCTGACAATTACTGACATTTACTAGCTGGTCAGAGGCCACACCTTACCTCTGAAATTTCCGCTGAAACTGTGGCTGCAGCCTTTGTTCAGACCTGAGTGTCCAGCTCTGGATGCCCACGTGACATCACTACAGATCCCAGGTTCCAGTTCACTTCAGCCCTCTTCTGATCACAGACAGCCACCTAGGGCTCCAATTTCCACAATACCACCAGCTACAACCCTGCACCTAATGGCACGGTGGAGCAGTTCCACTGCACTCTTAAAGCCGCCTTCACATGTTATTCTTCCGAATGGTCTGCTGCCCTATCCCTGGTACTTCTAGGCCTGCAGATCACTCACAAAACTGACATGGGAACTTCTACCACTGATTTGGTATGTGGACAGCCACTCGTCATTCCTTGTTATTTTTTGGAAGTGATCCCGCCCCTCCTGACAGTACCATCCCAGGTTTTGTGCACCAGTTCCAGAGCTTCATGGCTCAGCTGCAACCAACACCTCCGCAACATCATGGTGAGCACTGTACCTTCATCCACCGTGACCTCAAAGCATGCACATGTCATGCTTCCGGTGGATGCATACCAGCCACCACTCTGCCCTCAGTATTCAGGCCCACACTTGGTGTTAGGCTCAAGCCAGCCTACAGCTTAGAGCCCCTCCAGCCTATGAGCACAGCACCATCAAGGTGGAGGCAAGCCTATAGCCATTCCCAGTCACAGCACCATCAACACTGTGCCTGATACAGTGCAGGCCAACAATTTCTCATATACTGTTCCCAACATGCCACCAGCAGATGCCGTGTCTGACACACCATCAGCCGACACCGCCTATGGTCCACTGCCAACCGACTAGTTGACTGACAAACCCCCACTGCCTGAGACCCTGATGTCACCACCACACTACTGTGCACATCAGGATGGCAGCTGGTGGGCATCTGAGGTGTTTTTACTAGATGTAAAATGATAAATGCCAGGATTCGTGGAAAAGATGGGCTTTATTCCCAAGAACTGGGATACAACATTCATAAAAACTGGCTACAGCCGTGGAGTGAACCACACATGGTACAGAAAGAGCATTTCGCCCTTAATAGGAAGGAGTGGCTGACATGTCAGAGGGTAAGGAAGCCGGCAGGAAAGGGAGCGACATGCTGTTGCGGCCACTACCTCACCAACCCTCTCACATACCTCATGCGATGGCACCTGGTCCTCCCATTGGCAGGTTTGAGGTAGAAAGTTGGCATCTCTCAGTCTGCAATACTGTGGTGACGTCCTTAGCGTAATCACATGGGAGCCAGCCACAAGTGCTGCAAAGTAGTTTACGTAACAGCTCACATCACTGCCTGAGGCTAAGTTAATATGATGGAAGTACAATATAATAATAATTTTACCATTTTTACCTGTTACCATGTACACTACCTTTTTCACAGCCTCCAGCCAATGCAGACAGCACCTCGACCCCATCGGTGGTCGCCTCTCCCAACAAGATGTCAGCACCACTATACTAGCACCTGCACCACTGTAGCAGTGACACTATTTCACATGCTCCCAGCCCACACACAGGATTTGCCCATGCTCCTCCTCTCACCAGAAATCGCAGCAGGAGCATGAGCACAGCAGTGACAACCTGTGCCTGACTCCCAGCAAGCATAAACTGTCAGCCTCAAACACTCCTCTGGACAGCTGGTACATCTGTTTTCCTCTCAAAAGGGGGAAACTGCGGATGACTGGATGACTCCTTCCATTGCCTCCCACCTGCAGTAGCAGAGGACGGGCTACACAGACTGGAAACCAACCCCCCCCCCCCCCCCCCACACACACACACACACACAACACTCTCACTGGCCACTTCCGCCAGAGGGAGAGTTTAGACGGCCATGCTTTCCACATGTCATGCATGCCGAACTGTCGCTTGAGCAGTCTCTTGTTTTGTTCTGATGAAGCAACACCAACTGGCCATGCTGTTGACAACTCACCCATGCAATGCCACATGGCTTACATCATTGTCTGCCGCATTTTGCCAGGGTATGTATGAAGAGCAGAACTGTTGTCCACATTCAGTGTCAGTGTTGTGTCGCGGTTCATTTAACAAGAGGAGTGCTACCACATTTTTCTAAGCCGCTATCCCGAGCTGCATTCCCTCAAGGTGCTTCCATTGACTATGGGTGTACGAAGCCCAATGCTGGAGGCCTGGTTTGTCCTCCTGGTACCAGCACCCAGAATATTGTGTGAAGTGTGGTGTAAATAGTGAAGTGCAAAGCGCACCAAGAGTACCAGTTGGGTTTATTACCATTCCATCTGTGGCTGTTTTGGCACTCCTTTGCTGCTAAGCATGCCACTGTAGTGGGTTTTTCTGGCCTGATGGTCCAGAGACTCCACACATAGCGAGGGCCCTCCTCGATTAAGAGGCAACAACTCATTAAATCTTGCTGTAGTTGTTGGCTTTTAGCAATAATATTTCAGAACTAGCTCATCGCTTAGGTATGTAAGCCCCTTGAAGAATAGAAGGGAACCTAAATCATTCCTTCAAGTCCACTCTCCTACAAGACGATAATACTACCAATCACATTACTGATCCTATATATGGATATCATAAAGTGGCAGAATAATTCATCGGTATTCTTTTAACCAGTTCATTGTTAAATGTCTTTCTTCACCATACTTCCACACAGCACTTACTGACTGTCCAACTGAGTTCACACACAAAATTATATACCTATAGTCACTCACAGGTGTTTGTGAGCTACTGGCTACACAAATGAAGATTTTCTCAAAAGGAGTTCATAAGAAAGACACAACACAGTGGAATATCGTTACACACAGATTTCTGCATATTCATTACTAATAACAGACTTTTAAGTTGAGTAATATGGAGATGTTGCTCAAAAGAAGTCTACCCACGGAACTTCGACATTTAAGTGTTAATCAGCTGGTAGCTAGCTAGGCGTGGTCCCTTTACACGCAGATGTTATAGGGATTGTTTCCAAGCATGGACTGAGGATACCTTGTCTGGAGGGAGTATATAAAGATGGAGATATGGATATTTTGTGAACTAATGATTATACACTCCTGGAAATTGAAATAAGAACACCGTGAATTCATTGTCCCAGGAAGGGGAAACTTTATTGACAGATTCCTGGGGTCCGATACATCACATGATCACAGGCACATAGACACAGGCAACAGAGCATGCACAATGTCGGCACTAGTACAGTGTATATCCACCTTTCGCAGCAATGCTGGCTGCTATTCTCCCATGGAGACGATCGTAGAGATGCTGGATGTAGTCCTGTGGAACGGCTTGCCATGCCATTTCCACCTGGCGCCTCAGTTGGACCAGCGTTCGTGCTGGACGTGCAGACCGCGTGAGACGACGCTTCATCCAGTCCCAAACATGCTCAATGGGGGACAGATCCGGAGATCTTGCTGGCCAGGGTAGTTGACTTACACCTTCTAGAGCACGTTGGGTGGTACAGGATACATGCGGACGTGCATTGTCCTGTTGGAACAGCAAGTTCCCTTGCCGGTCTAGGAATGGTAGAACGATGGGTTCGATGACGGTTTGGATGTACCGTGCACTATTCAGTGTCCCCTCGACGATCACCAGTGGTGTACGGCCAGTGTAGGAGATCGCTCCCCACACCATGATGCCGGGTGTTGGCCCTGTGTGCCTCGGTCGTATGCAGTCCTGATTGTGGTGCTCACCTGCACGGCGCCAAACACGCATACGACCATAATTGGCACCAAGGCAGAAGTGACTCTCATCGCTGAAGACGACACGTCTCCATTCGTCCCTCCATTCACGCCTGTCGCGACACCACTGGAGGCGGGCTGCACGATGTTGGGGCGTGAGCGGAAGACGGCCTAACGGTGTGCGGGACCGTAGCCCAGCTTCATGGAGACGGTTGCGAATGGTCCTCGCCGATACCCCAGGAGCAACAGTGTCCCTAATTTGCTGGGAAGTGGCGGTGCGGTCCCCTACGGCACTGCGTAGGATCCTACGGTCTTGGCGTGCATCCGTGCGTAGCTGCGGTCCGGTCCCAGGTCGACGGGCACGTGCACCTTCCGCCGACCACTGGCGACAACATCGATGTACTGTGGAGACCTCACGCCCCACGTGTTGAGCAATTCGGCGGTACGTCCACCCGGCCTCCCGCATGCCCACTATACGCCCTCGCTCAAAGTCCGTCAACTGCACATACGGTTCACGTCCACGCTGTCGCGGCATGCTACCAGTGTTAAAGACTGCAATGGAGCTCCGTATGCCACGGCAAACTGGCTGACACTAACGGCGGCGGTGCACAAATGCTGCGCAGCTAGCGCCATTCGACGGCCAACACCGCGGTTCCTGGTGTGTCCGCTGTGCCGTGCGTGTGATCATTGCTTGTACAGCCCTCTCGCAGTGTCCGGAGCAAGTATGGTGGGTCTGACACACCGGTGTCAATGTGTTCTTTTTTCCATTTCCAGGAGTGTATTTTAGTTTATAATAATGTAACGGACAGATTTAGCAGTAGTGTCAAGCTATTTAGCCCCACAATAATCATCTTTAACTGTATGTTAGATGATTAAAAAAGTATCTACACCCATCAAGATACTCCGCAAGCCACTGTATGATGTGTGGCAGAGGGTACCCTGTACCACTACCAGTCATTTCCTTTCCTGTTCCACTCGCAAGTAGAGCAAGGGGAAAACGACTGTCTATATGCCTCTGTATGAGCTCTAATTTCTTGAATCTCATCTTCATGGTCTAAATGCGCAATGTATGTTGGCAGCAGTAGAATCATTTGGCAGTCAGCTTCAAATGGTGGTTCTCTAAGTTTCCTCAATAGTGTTTCTCAAGAGGAATGTCACCTTCCCTCCTGGGATTCTCATTTGAGTTCCGAAGGCCTCACCATTACACTTACGTGTTGTACGAACCTACCGGTAACAAATCTAACAGCCTGTCACTGAATTGCTTCAATGTCTCCTTCATTCCAACCTGGCATGGACCCCAAGCACTCGAGCAGCACTCATGAATAGGTTGCACCATAGTCCTATATACGATCTCCTTCACAGGTGAACCACTCTTTCTAAAAATTCTCCCAATAAACCAAAGTCAACTGATCACTTTCCCTACTACAGTTTTCACATACTCATTCCATTTCATATGCTTTGCAATGTTACGCCCAGATATTTAAACTACTTGACTGTCATGGAGGACACTAGTAATACTGTATCCAAACGTTACAGGTATGTTCTTCCTAATCAGCAGCATTAACTTACATTTTTCCATGGTTAGAGCTAGCTGCAATTCATCACAACAACTAGAAATTTTGTCTAAGTTGTCTTCTATTTTCCTACAGTCATTCAACTTTGACACCTTACTGTACACTACAGCATCATCAACAAACAACCACAGATTGCTGCCCTCCCTATCTGCCAAATCATTAATGTATGTAGAGAACAATAGATGTTCTATCACACTTCCCTGGGGCACTCCTGATGATACCCTTGTCTCTGATGAATACTTACCATTGAAGGCAACATACTAGGTTCTATTACTTAAGAAGTTTTGAGCTGCTCATGTATCTATGAACTTATTTCATATGTTTGTACCTCCATTAACAGCCTGCAGTGGGGCACCATGACCAATGCTTTCCATAAATGTAGAAATATTGAATATGTCTGTTGCCCTTCATCCATAGTTCTCAATATACCATATGAGAAAAGGGCAATTTGAGTTTCGCATGAGTGATGCTTCCTAAAACCATGCTGATTTATGGACATAAGCTTCTCAGTCTCAAGAAAGATTAATATATTCGAACTGAGAATATGTTCACAATGATTCTACATCAAACCAGAGTTAGGAATATTGCTCTGTACTGTTGTGTGTCCATTCTCTTACCCTTCTTATATACAGGAGCCACCTGTGCTTTTTTCCAGTCATTTGAGACTTCGTGCTGTGCAAGAGATCATGAATAACGCAGGCTAGATAAAGGACCAACGCCGTATAGTACTCTTTGTAAAACCAAACTGGGATTCCATCCAGACCTGGTGATTTATTTGCTTGCAAATCTTTCAGCTGTTTCTCTATGGCAGGAATACTTATTACTATGTCGTCCATACAGGCTTTCAAATCTTTTCAGTTGTTTCTCTATGCCTGGAATATTTATTACTGTGTCATCCATACAGAAGTCTGTATGATGGTCAGACTGACTTCCTTTTGCTATGCTCAACTGTCACACCAGACTGGTCAACAAGGAACTGAATGGAAGCCTTAGAACTGCTTAGTGATTTTACAGAGGACCACAATTTTCTTGGTTCTCGGCCAGGTCTTTTGCTAAAGTGTGACAGTGTATAACACTAGCCTGCCATATGTATCTCTCTCCTAACAACCTAACCTGCTATTCTTGACCTGTGAAAAGCCACATATAATGCTAACTTGCTGTGGAACAAGCTAATGTTACCCTCTGTGAGGATTTTAAATTTTGACTGCGCGTGTGTCTAATGGATAAAAGTATCGGACTATAATTTTGAATATGGTGAACTTAACAGAAAACTAAACAGACTTTAACCTTGGGAGTTAATGAAAGTGTTGTTGTTGTTGTTGTTGTTGTGGTCTTCAATCCTGAGACTGGTTTGATGCAGCTCTCCATGCTACTCTATCCTGTGCAAGCTTCTTCATCTCCCAGTACCTACTGCAACCTACATCGTTCTGAATCTGCTTGGTGTATTCATCTCTTGGTCTCCCTCTACGATTTTTACTCTCCACGCTGCCCTCCAATACTAAATTGGTGATCCCTTGATGCCTCAGAACATGTCCTACCAACCGATCCCTTCTTCTAGTCAAGTTGTGCCACAAAATTCTCTTCTCCCCAATCCTATTCAACACCTCCTCATTAGTTATGTGATCTACCCATCTAATCTTCAGCATTCTTCTGTAGCACCACATTTTGAAAGCTTCTATTCTCTTCTTGTCTAAACTATTTATCGTCCATGTTTCACTTCCATACATGGCTACACTCCATACAAATACTTTCAGGAACGACTTCCTGACACTTAAATCTATACTCAATGTTAACAAATTTCTCTTATTCAGAAACACTTTCCTTCCCATTGCCAGTCTACATTTTATATCCTCTCTACTTCGACCATCATCAGTTATTTTGCTCCCCAAATAGCAGAACTCCTAATCTAATTCCCTCAGCACCACCCAACTTAATTCGACTACATTCCATTATCCTCGTTTTTCTTTTGTTGATGTTCATCTTATACCCTCCTTTCAAGACACTATCCATTCCATTCAACTGCTCTTTCAAGTCCTTTGCTGTCTCTGACAGAATTACAATGTCATCGGCAAACTTCTAAGTTTTTATTTCTTCTCCATGGATTTTAATACCTACTCCGAATTTTTCGTTTGTTTCCTTCACTGCTTGCTCAATATACAGATAGAATAACATCAGGAAGAGGTTACAACCCTGTCTCACTCCCTTCCCAACCACTGCTTCCCTTTCATGCCCCTCAACTCTTATAACTGCCATTTGGTTTCTATACAAATTGTAAATAGCCTTTTGTTCCCTGTATTTTACCCCTGTCACCTTCAGAATTTGAAATAGTGTATTCCAGTCAACGTTGTCAAAAGCTTTCTCTAAGTCTACAAATGCTAGAAACCTAGGTTTGCCTTTCCTTAATCTAGCTTCTAAGATAAGTCGCAGGGTCAGTATTGCCTCACGTGTTCCAATATTTCTACGGAATCCAAACTGATCTTCCCCTATGTCGGCTTCTACTAGTTTTTCCATTCGTCTGTAAAGAATTTGCATTAGTATTTTGCAGACGTGACTTATTGAACTGATGGTTCCGTAATTTTCACAACTGTCAACACCTGCTTTCTTTGGGATTGGAATTATTATATTCTTCTTGAAGTCTGAGGGTATTTAGCCTGTCTCATACATCTTGCTCACCAGATGGAAGAGTTTTGTCAGGACTGGCTCTCCCAAGGCCGTCAGTAGTTCTAATGGAATGTTGTCTACTCCCGGGGCCTTGTTTCGACTCAGGTCTTTCAGTGCTCTGTCAAACTCTTCATGCAGTATCGTATCTCCCATTTCATCTTCATCTACATCCTCCTCCATTTCCATAATATTGTCCTCAAGTACATCGCCCTTGTATAGACCCTCTATATACTCCTTCCACCTTTCTGCTTTCCCTTCTTTGCTTAGAACTGGGTTTCCATCTGAGCTCTTAATATTCATACAAGTGGTTCTCTTTTCTCCAAAGGTCTCTTTTATTTTCCTGTAGGTAGTATCTATCTTACCCCTAGTGAGATAAGCCTCTACATCCTTACATTTATCCTCTAGCCATCCCTGCTTAGCCATTTTGCACCTCCTGTTGATCTCATTTTTGAGACGTTTGTATTCCTTTTTGCCTGCGTCATTTACTGCCTTTTTATATTTTCTCCTTTCATCAATTAAATTCAATATTTCTTCTGTTACCCAAGGATTTCTACTAGCCCTAGTCTTTTTACCTACTTGGTCCTCTGTTGCCTTCACTACTTCATCCCTCAAAGCTACCCATTCTTCTTCTACTGTATTTCTTTCCCCCATTCCTGCCATTTGTTCCCTTATGCTCTCCCTGAAACTCTGTACAACCTCTGGTTTAGTCAGTTTATCCAGGTCCCATCTCCTTAAATTCCCACCTTTTTGCAGTTTCTTCAGTTTTAATCTACAGTTCATAACCAATAGATTGTGGTCAGAGTCCACATCTGCCCCTGGAAATGTCTTACAATTTAAAACCTGGTTCCTAAATCTCTGTCTTACCATTATATAATCTATCTGAAATCTGTCAGTATCTCCAGGCTTCTTCCATGTATACAACCTTCTTTCATGATTTTTGAACCAAGTGTTAGCTATGATTAAGTTGTGCTCTGTGCAAAATTCTACCAGGCGGCTTCCTCTTTCATTTCTTAGCCCCAATCCATATTCACCTACTGCATTTCCTTCTCTCCCTTTTCCTACTACCGAATTCCAGTCACCCATGACTATTAAATTTTCGTCTCCCTTCACTATCTGAATAATTTCTTTTATTTCGTCATACATTTCTTCAATTTCTTCGTCATCTGCAGAGCTAGTTGGCATATAAACTTGTACTACTGTAGTAGGTGTGGGCTTCGTGTCTATCTTGGCCACAATAATGCATTCACTATGCTGTTTGTAGTAGCTTACCCGCATTCCTATTTTTTTATTCATTATTAAACCAACTCCTGCATTACCCTTATTTGACTTTGTATTTATAACCCTGTATTCGCCTGACCAAAAGTCTTCTTCCTCCTGCCACTGAACTTCACAAATTCCCACTATATCTAATTTTAACCTATCCATTTCCCTTTTTAAATTTTCTAACCTACTTGCCCGATTAAGGGATCTGACATTCCACGCTCCGATCCGTAGAATGCCAGTTTTCTTTGTCCTGATAACAATGTTCTCCTGAGTAGTCCCCGCCCGGGGATCCGAATGGGGGACTATTTTACCTCCGGAATATTTTACCCAAGAGGACGCCATCTTCATTAACCATACAGTAAAGCTGCATGCCCTCGGGAAAAATTACGGCTGTAGTTTCCCCTTGCTTTCAACCGTTCGCAGGACCAGCACAGCGAGGCTGTTTTGGTTAGTGTTACAAGGCCAGATAAGTCAATCATCCAGACTGTTGCCCCTGCAACTACTGAAAAGGCTGCTGCCCCTCTTCAGGAACCACACGTTTGTCTGCCCTCTCAACAGATACCCCTCCGTCGTGGTTGCAGCTACGGTACGGCTATCTGTATCGCTGAGGCACACAAGCCTCCCCACCAATGGCAAGGTAAGGTCCGTGGTTCATGGGGGGGAAAGTGATAAAATTCATATTTGAATGAAAAAAATGAATGGTTGTCAGCCCAATAGGGCCCATTAATTTGGAAAGATATGTTTATGAAAATTGGATAATGGTTACTAAAGTTACTTTCATTAATATTTCCCTTTGAATAGTGCACAGGATACAAACTGACATAGGGTACTCTGAGCTATGTGTAGTGGCAGTTATCAATAACGAACACTCCAGTAATTATGGAAAGCAAATTTGCACTAAACTCATACTAATAACAGCTACATTCAAGACATTTACTTAAACCAATACTGAAATGTTAGTGCATGAAGCGCTGAACTAAATTTGGACATGGGGGACTTCTATCTTAACTGACATGTAAAATGACAAATAAAGATAGTTAATATCATTATTACAGCAGTAATAGTTCAATTATCTTTCTAATATGTGAAGAATATGATGGAGACCCATAAACTAGTATAATGTCACTAGTCAGGCTCTATGATTATTTCAGTAGAAAAGACTAATCAAGCAAAGCTACTCCTTAATGTCACTTGGAATAGCTTATATTCTACTTTGCAAGGCAAAATATTCAACACTGAGCTCAATTAACTTTTTTTAAAAAAGGAATCATTCATGATAGGAATCAAGACACCACTAATTTTAAAACAAGCTTAACTTATTTGTCTCCTTTTTACCACCTGTGAAGCAGGCATTTTAGACAATAATATTTACACAATCTGGCACTATATTCTTGCAAAATTATACTTTGCAATAAACTGAGAGTACTTTAGCAAAATCCTATCTGACTTCACTTTTGTGATCTTAGCTTTAAATTTTGCTACTCCTTTCACATTTGACAAACAAAAAGAAACCACTCTGAAAACACTTGAAAGCAAGAATAGTTCATTTAAAACGGGATACTTGGTTTTAGAAACACTTAGGAGGGGACCCTGCATAGGTTCGTGATCGGGATAGAAGATATCGTTCTGAACACAGATTTATAGTATTTGGATTATTATTAAAATCACTCACACAAATTAACTGGTCCATGCCTATATACATATCTGGATGTATGAAGTTAGTGAAGCGGTGGTGAAGTTTTGGCAGCAAGCGACATGGCGGCTAGCTGTATTCATGGCTCTTGATGTTCGAATGCGCTATCTCTTCTTGGCATTCGATTTTCAACATATTAGAGCCATTCCTTTTTGCTGAGAATACCAAACAATAGCCAGACCCACATCCGAGGCAAAATGCCTTGCAAAGCAGCTTCCAATTGCCTCTCTTGGCACCATAGAAGTGTGCCGTGCTACGGCTGGCCACTTACTGCATACTGTTCACACCAAGGAGCCGCCTAGTTTGACCACCAAAACCACCTTTCACATCACACCATGCAACTTCCGTTGCAGAGGGACTTCATTACAGCTTTAACATTTTACAATACAATTGCCCTAAACATGAACTAGCTTCCAATTAACATTGTCTTTCTTATAAACATACACATATTATAAAATTCATTATTTTAACAAATCATTTTTCTTTTTTCATATATACATTAAAAAACTCTAAATTTCCTGTCACAAATCAGTAACTTTAAACAACAAAGAATACACACTCCATAACTGGCAGATACACAGTTACATAATATAAAGCTACTTCTAATCAATATAAGTGTTAGAAGTGGTAGCTGTATGCTTCGCGCATAGATCTTTTCACAGATGCACAAATCTCTACTAACCTTCGCTTGTCGTCAATTGTGCAATCTCTTTTGAACAGGGAGTGAACAGCCTATGCTTCCTCAGCATGTTCTGAGTTTCATTATTAAACCATGGTGGATCTTTTCCACCCTTTATTCACTTACAAGGCATGTAACTCTCCAGACCATGATTTGCAATCTGCTTAAACTTTGCCCATTATTCCTCTATGGCCATATTACTGAAACTAAGTGACGTCAGTTCACTGTCTAAGTGAAATTCTAACAACTGCTTATCTGCTCCATCTTGCAGAAACACTCTTGCAGCCTTCTTGATTGATTTATGAACTTCCGTAACCTACAATGACATAATGATCACTACTTCCTGTTTCTATACTGACACTGTCGATAAGGTCCGGCCTATTTGTAGCCACAAGATCCATGATATTTCCATCATGTGTGGGCCGCTGAGCTAGCAGTTCAACACTCTTTGCAGAAAACGTGTTCAAAAGTATTTTGCATGACTGTGTGTCTGCACCACGCACAAACCCCTAGACATCCCAATCTATACGCAGTAAGTTCCAGTTGCCTCAAACTAGTATTGCATGATCTGGCTATTTACATGTTACTGACTGTAGACTTTTTGAATGCCTCTAGAACTGTCACAGCAGAATCGTGTGGCCAGTAAAAACACCCAACCATTAACTTGGTTTTTGACCTACACCTGTTATATGCGACCAGATAACTTCACTGTCACACTCAACTTTGTCTTTAATCGAGACCCCCCCCCCTTTTTTTTTTTCTATGAACACTCCCCCTCCTATGGCCTAATCTGTCTTTCCAACATATGTTCCATGACTCACAAAATGATGATGATGATCATGATCATCATCATCATTCACCCCCTTTATGGTCGGAGGAAGGCAATGGCAAACCACCCACACTAGCACCTTGCCTAGTATGGCGGTGCGGGTCCACTATGCTCTGTTATGGAGTATGGGACTTCATCATCATCATCAACTTACTAAATACCTCAGAGCTTTACACCTTGGGTCTTGGCCAGCACTCAGTCCCAAAAATAATTTGAGTGCGAGAACTTTCCTGGACTACGATAAATTAAGCAACTTTATTATGAATGCTTAGTTTACTGACAAAATTTTGACAGAGTGCCTTTATTCTAGAATGAGATTTTCACTCTGCAGCGGAGTGTGCGCTGATATGAAACTTCCTGGCAGATTAAAACTGTGTGCCCGGCCGAGACTCGAACTCGGGACCTTTGCCTTTCGCGGGCAAGTGCTCTACCAACTGAGCTACCGAAGCACGACTCACGCCCAGTACTCACAGCTTTATTTCTGCCAGTACCTCGTCTCCTACCTTCCAAACTTTACAGAAGCTCTCCTGCGAACCTTGCAGAACTAGCACTCCTGAAAGAAAGGATATTGCGGAGACATAGCTTAGCCACAGCCTGGGGGATGTTTCCAGAATGAGATTTTCACTCTGCAGTGGAGTGTGCGCTGATATGAAACTTCCTGGCAGATTAAAACTGTGTGCCCGACCGAGACTCGAACTCGGGACCTTTGTCTTTCGCGGGCAAGTGCTCTACCAACTGAGCTAACGAAGCACGACTCACGCCCGGTACTCACAACTTTACTTCTGCCAGTACCTCGTCTCCTACCTTCCAAACTTTACAGAAGCTCTCCTGCGAACTTTGCAGAACTAGCACTCCTGAAAGAAAGGATATTGCGGAGAGCACTTGCCCGCGAAAGGCAAAGGTCCCGAGTTCGAGTCTCGGTCGGCCACACAGTTTTAATCTGCCAGGAAGTTGCCTTTATTCTAAATGCCATCTGACTTCCCTTGCTGGGTATCAACTGGCAAGTGTTCATCAGAGCACCTCAAACTACCACCTAGCCTGAAAAACCCTCTTGTGCACCCCACAAGCACTCTGCTACCTGAGTGGCTGCTTTCTTTGTGTAGTGCACCCTCATCTATCAAGGGGAGTTCTAAAATCCCCAAACATAACGCAGGTCTAGAAATCTGCTGTCAAGACTGTCACAGAGTCAATGAAGCCTTTGGATGAGACCCTCCATTCAGCTCTAAACCAAGGGACTCCAATCAGCTCTGGGAACAACGCAGCAAATTGCCAGCTCTGCTTGCACCACACACGCAAGGACAGCAGCTTTCAAGCTTTTAAGGGAGAGGGTAAGGAGTCATTCCAGTCCCGGGAGCACTCCCGAGACTGGAATGACTCCTTACCCTCTCCCTTAAAACCCACATCCTTTCGTCTTTCCCTCTCCTTCCCTCTTTCCTGATGAAGCAACCGTTGGTTGCGAAAGCTTGAATTTTGTGTGTATGTTTGTGTGTCTATCAACATGCCAGCACTTTCGTTTGGTAAGTTACATCATCTTTGTTTTTAGATATATTTTTCCCACATGGAATGTTTCCCTCTATTATATCCATATCATTAATTTGAACCCAACAATTACGTTTGTTGTTGTCACTGTTGCATTTCGAAATCTTTTCTGTCATCTTACTTTCTCTTTCTGTTTTGCAAGTTGTTTCACTTTGTATTCACCTTCTCCTTTTTACTCCTTACCCTCTCCCTTAAAACCCACATCCTTTCGTCTTTCCCTCTCCTTCCCTCTTTCCTGATGAAGCAACCGTTGGTTGCGAAAGCTTGAATTTTGTGTGTATGTTTGTGTGTCTATCAACATGCCAGCACTTTCATTTGGTAAGTTACAACATCTTTGTTTTTAGATATATTTTTCCCACGTGCAATGTTTCCCTCTATTATATTCACATCATTAATTTGAACCCAACAATTACGTTTGTTATTGTCACTGTTGCAATTCCAAATCTTTTCTGTCATCTCAGTTTCTCTTCCAGTTTTTGCAAGTAGTTTCACTTTGTATTCACCTTCTCCTTTTTACTCCTTACCCTCTCCCTTAAAACCTACATCCTTTCGTCTTTCCCTCTCCTTCCCTCTTTCCTGATGAAACAACTGTTGGTTGCGAAAGCTTGAATTTTGTGTGTATGTTTGTGTTTGTTTGTGTGTCCATCAACATGCCTGCGCTTTCGTTTGGTAAGTTACATCATCTTTGTCTTTAGATACATTTTTCCCACGTGGAATGTTTCCCTCTATTATATTCATATCATTAATTTGAACCCAACAATTACGTTTGTTATTGTCACTGTTGCATTTTGAAATCTTTTCTGTCATCTTACTTTCTCTTTCTGTTTTTGCAAGTAGTTTCACTTTGTATTCACCTTCTCCTTTTTACTCCTTACCCTCTCCCTTAAAACCCACATCCTTGCGTCCCTCCCTCTCCTTCCCTCTTTCCTGATGAAGCAATCGTTGGTTGCGAAAGCTTGAATTTTGTGTGTATGTTTGTGTTTGTTTGTGTGTCTATCAACATGCCAGCGCTTTCGTTTGGTAAGTTACATCATCTTTGTTTTTAGATATATTTTTGCCATGTGGAATGTTTCCTGCTATTATATTCATAACTTACAAAAATATGAGATTAAAAGTCTTAAACAGAAAAACAAACATGAAATTTAATAAACCCTAGTATGAGGAAATCACAGAAAATGATAAACACCTAACGTGCTTCACTGTAGATGTATATCAGCTGAGAGCTGGAGCCCGACTGACTGGCTTACTAAATGAACACTGCATACCTATGTGAATTACTAAGTTTTATGTAAAATCCTTTGGTTCGCATTTCATTAATTTATGCAGTTTCTAAATTAGTTGCTTATTTAGATAGCCAAAAGCACTATCCAATACACAAAAATTAGGATAACAAAAGTGAAAGTGAGATCTGTGAAATGAAGAAACTAAAAGTTCAAATAATGGAAGTATTTTTGGATGTGTCCAAACTGTAATTACAAATACTTTCTAAGTTAATCAGTTTTCAGAGAAAGTAAAAGGTTATGCACAAAGCTAAATAAGAACTTTATAATGAGCTAGATATTTTTGTGAATAGAAAGTTATTATGTCATGCTAATTTTATGATCACATGGAATGGAAACAATTTCAACTATCACTGTATCTTAAAAGAAACATTTTATGGAAAAGTAAGACAAGAAAAAAATAGTGTGGTAGCAAGTAGAGTAATTCCATCTTGCTGTGTTTCACACTGTGCACCCATTCATGCATCTTCTAGCGATACACATAATGAATCATGAGCAATGCTAACTGACCTACAAATCAGGTGATAAAATTTAAACTTTCAATTCACTGGTGAAACAGTAATACAAGGTGTGCAGAGGGACTCAATCCTTGGTCCCTTTCTCTCCCTTATATAAGGAGCAGTCAGATGAAAACAAAACACATGGAAAAATGGAAGTAAACTGTTTAAATCTTTCATAAGAAATTGCCATATCTGTTGACACATTTATCCTGCTGAGAGACCAAGATGGTCAGTGCCTTCTTGAAAACATGTTTGCTGCTTGCACCTCTTCATCTGAAGCAAATAAACGGCCACAAATGTTTTTCTTCAGGGTTCCAAAAATAAGGAAAATGGATGGGGTGAGATTAGCACTTAATGGAGCAATACGTGTACAGCACAGTCAAAACAACTTTGACAAGATTTGGGTGTGCCCACATTTTGAGAATGCTGCAGAAAATTTGCTGGAAAGCCCTTACACATCCTCCATACAGTCCTGATCTCACCACGTGAGATTTCCACATTCTTGGAGCCCTGAAGAAAAACATTCATGGTTGCTGATTTGCTTCATACGAAAAGGTGCACACCTGTGTACAATCGCAGCTCCATAGACAACCACAAACATTTTTCCTTGAAGGTACTGACTGTCTTGTCACACAGTGGATTAATGTATCAAAGAATATAGTGATTACTTTTGAAATAGTAAACAGTTTACTTGGTTTTTCCATCTGTCTTATTTTCATTTGACTGTTTCTTGTGTTATTGCATTAACAACACTGCACAGCACATTAACTTCTTTATTATAAGCTATACAGATGTCATCTCTATCTTGTTCTACACTGTAACTGGAAAGATAAAAAAATCTACTCACCAAGTGGTGGCAGGAGGACCAGTTTATAAAGCTATTTTATTTGCAATCTTTTGGAGCCAGTGGCTTCTTCTTCTGGCAGAAGGGTTGAAGGGGAAGGAAGAGGGAAGAGATCCATTCTGTCCACCACACCTAGAATAGTTTTTTGTTGCCCTCCCAAATGCCGCAATATCCTTGTAGAGACCAATGCTCCTTCTGCACCTATCTCCCTACCCTATGGCCCCTACCCATGTGTGTCTGCAGCGGGTGGCTACCGTTGCTCTCTCTGGATCATGGGGTCCTGGGTTCGATTCCTGGCTGGGTTGGGGATTTTCTCCACTGAGGAACTTGGTGTTTGTGTTATCCACATCATTTCATCATCATTCGTGAAAGTGGCAAGACTGGACTGTGTAAAGATTGGGAATTCGTACGGGTGCAGATAAGCACATAGTTGAGTGCCCCACAAATCAAATATCATCATCATCCTACTCATGTGACTGTCCCCACTGTAATATTTGCCCTATGCATTCTCCTACAACCACCTATATCAGCCCTGTAACTGGCGAAACATACAATGTCAAAGGGCAAGCCACCTGTGAAACAACACAACAAGTTATCAATCAGGATGAATGGGCATAAGCAGAGGGTGTACACTGACAACAAACAATATCCTGTAACAGAGCAATCTCTACAACACGACAGTCATGACCTCAGTGCCTGTTTCACCACAAGTGCCACCTGGATTATTCCCCCAGACACTGGTTTCTCAGAACACTGGAGGTGGGAACTAGCACTACAACATGTCCTTGGTTGTTGCCACCCACCTGGCCTTAATTTACGTCAGTGTCTTTGGTCTCCACATTTCTGCACAGTAACTGTTCCTTTCTTCACTCCCTTTTAGTTTTCTATGGCCTTCATTTCCTGGCCTGTCTATTTTTCCCTGCCCCCCCCCCCCCCTCCATCTCTACCGCACACTTTGATTTCCACTCTTATTGTCTTGTGCATAATGTTTTGATAGTAATCTCTGCCTTGCATATTACACTATCTCCCGATTTTAAACTCTCAGGTTTTCAAATCTCGTCCGGTGCAGTCCCCAACAATCAGTCTTTCCTTCTCATCCCATGCAGTAAGTCTCCCCTGAGTCAGGATTCTGGGCAACTTTTCCAAACTCTCCCCATTTCCTAAACCTCATCAGTCTTTTTCCATCACCAATCTTCCTTTTCCTTCAACCCTTCTGCCAGAATGAGTCATTGGCTCCAAAAACTAGCAAATTTAAATACCTTCAAATGTTTGTTCCCCAGCTCAGACTTTTTTATCCAACCAATTACATTATATTTTCAAAAACTGACAATCTTATTTTGTGTTAGAGAACATGAGGAACTATAATATTTTCTTACTATTGGGGTAACAGAATTAACAAAATACTTGAATACTTAGGAATGTCAATCTATCTCAATTATTGACATTTAAAACAGGCAGTTCTCATCCCACCAATGCAGGAAATGTATGTAACATCTTGGCAATAATAACTAACAGCTGTACTCGTAAATTTCTGGGTCTGTACATTGACGGTAAATTGAGTTCATGGTTCAGAGTAGTTTCAGGGGTAAAACAAGGCTGCAACCTGTCTCCACTGTTGTTCATATTATTTATGGATCATATGTTGAAAACAATAGACTGGCTGGGTGAGATTAAGATATGTGAACACAAAATAAGCAGTCTTGCATATGCGGATGACTTAGTTGTGATGGCAGATTCGATTGAAAGTTTGCAAAGTAATATTTCAGAGCTAGATCAGAAATGTAAGGACTATGGTATGAAGATTAGCATCTCCAAAACGAAAGTAATGTCAGTGGGAAAGAGATATAAACGGATTGAGTGCCAAATAGGAGGAACAAAGTTAGAACAGGTGGACGGTTTCAAGTACTTAGGATGCATATTCTCACAGGATGGCAACATAGTGAAAGAACGGGAAGCGAGGTGTAGCAAAGCTAATGCAGTGAGTGCTCAGCTACGATCTACTCTCTTCTGCAAGAAGGAAGTCAGTACCAAGACTAAGTTATCTGTGCACCGTTCAATCTTTTGACCAACTTTGTTGTATGGGAGCGAAAGCTGGGTGGATTCAGGTTACCTTATCAACAAGGTTGAGGTTACGGATATGAAAGTAGCTAGGATGATTGCAGGTACTAGTAGATGGGAACAATGGCAGGAGGGTGTCAACAATGACGAAATCAAAGAAAAACTGGGAATTAACTCTACAGATGTAGCAGTCAGGGCGAACAGGCTTAGATGGTGGGGTCACATTACACGCATGGGAGAAGCGAGGTTACCCAAGAGACTCATGCGTTCAGCAGTAGAGGGTAGGAGGAATCGGGGCAGACCAAGGAGAAGGTACCTAGATTCAGTTAAGAATGATTTTGAAGCAATAGGTTTATCATCAGAAGAGGCACCAATGTTAGCACTGAATAGGGGATCATGGAGGAATTTTATAAGGGGGCTATGCTCCAGACTGAATGCTGAAAGGCATAATCAGTCTTAAATGATGATGATGATGATGATGTACATTGATGAAAATTTGCAATGGACAAACCACATTGATTTCATTTGAAGAATAGTCAGTAGTGGCTTGTACCTCCTTCATCAACTCACATAAATAGTTGCTGGCAAAACATAAACAATAGTATCCTGCGAAATGATTTACCAATTTATTAACTATAGGATGGAATTACGATTCTCTGCAGCTGATGTCTAATTAAAAAGAATATTACTGCTAAATAAATAAACAACAAAACTTATACATGGGATAGGCCATAGAGTACAATGTGTTGAAGTGTTTGGGTAGCACAAATACTTAGTGCTGACCTGTTAGAACATGAATATATATGTTCACTTGCAACCATCTCTTGCTTTGTTGACAGCATCTGTGCTTCACAATCAGTCAGTTATGTACATAAGAAACACAGAGTCTGATGCACCCCACAGTAGGCAATCCATCGTTTCCATTAATGAACACCGAATAACATATGAACTGATAAACAAAGAATTTAAAAGTAACACAATTATTTATTTGTGTCACAGAAATGCTGCAAATAAGCATAGTGCATCAACACGACGAAGCAAAACCCAGAGAATGAAGTCAAAGATCTCCCATACAATTATCAAATTTGTTGAGTTCACCGTTGATAGTCACCACACATATCATAATTAGCAGTGATTTTCATTTTTTAAATGAACCTTTAACTCTTAAGAGATGAGTTTGTATTAAATGTAATGGAAATTTTTAAAGAATATACATTGAACAGACCAAAAGATGTGTTTTTCTATAGTTACATATTTACATACAACATACCACAAGTTCACAAAATTTTGACCTTTTGTAAAGTCCAGCATACCTGACAGGTAAGAATTATTTCTGCCTGATTATGACAGCAAGTGAATGAAAAAAATCATTTTACTTTCTATTTTCATTTATTCCAACTGATTGAGGTTTTTGATCTGATTTGAGTACAAAGGACAGGAATAGCATTACCTTTACTCCTTCCCATAACTTGTATTGCATCCAGAATTTCCAATTAGCATAAAAATAAAAATTCAACATACTTACCAAGACCAAAAGTAGCAAGCTCACTAAGAACACATATTTGCATAAAGTGTGTTTGTCCAATTTCGCCAGGTTTAATTCCTGTCCCGAATGTCTGTAATCTACACCTATGATGACCTTTCTTTGTTTCTTTTACAATTATATTTAAATGTTGAATTATCTGGCACAATCCTTTTAATACGAAGAACACATAATTGGTTCGTGCTCCACAGGCTGTAGAATTTGAAAAGATATGAATTACAAACACAGTGATGCATGATTGACTTCAAAATAGAACTTCTTATTGCCTAAGATTGAAGGCCATATATTATTTACAGTAGTTTGATGGTTAACACATTATTACCTAATATTGTTTCATTTGGCTCATATGTTTTAATTCTTGAAAGCATACAGCACTCGTGAAGAGCAACTGAACTCCATTCATCAAAATATGGAAATCTTGCCATAGCATATTTGCACATATCCCAGTCTGGCTTTATTGTTTCCTCTATCACCTTATCAAAATCTTTTTTCTCAATATGAAGCAGTTCGCATGTTGCTATTAATCCAAGTTGTTGAGGATTAGTAATACTACTAACTTGGTTTCTAAATACAGTAAGAAGTTTAACTAAAGTAAGTTAGTCCAAAAATCAATAAAAGTAACTTATAATAATTACAGCAGTGATGATTGACAAGTCTTTTTAACATATGCTGTAGCATCTCTCTGACAACTGCCAAGGTAAATAAGAAATCCAAGTCGATATAAAATAAATTTTAACAGGACAAAATAGTGTATACTAATAATATATAGTGTGTACTAATAATATACACTCAGAAACGTGGATAACATATCAGTATATTCATTAAACTACTGACATATAGAAAGCTGCTAATATGTGAGAAATCCAAGCAACAGAAACATTTTGAAATATAAAGCAGTTTTCTTTTTAATCCTCTTCCTGTTTACATTTATATATGTTTTTTAGAATTAAACTGTCCAGTGGTACTACAATTATGAAGAATAAAACATTTTTATATGATGTAGTGGTTGGCCAGTGTTGGGAGGCAAGCTTGCATGACCAGCCATGTTGTGGCCAGTCCCAAAGGAAGGCACGGCTGGGCCATTTCTCTGCGACCAATGGAGTTCAAGTGCACATATTTTGTACTTTCCAAGTCACCACCATACATTGTGTGAAACATGGTACCTTGTGTGGCAGAATACTACTACCCCCTCCTCTCTCCCACTCCAAAACCACGTTTTCATTTGGGAGTGATATCTGGGAAGAAATATTGCTAGTAAAACGGCTACCAGTCAGCAGGTGATGGGTGAAGTGATCACTGTAGCAAATATCTACTAATACCAGTATTGCTGGCCTCTGTTTTGATCACAATCGAGGTAGATTCTCCCTGCACATCAGTTAGGGGCCTGAAGAAGGTGTAGTAAAACACTGAAACTAGTTGCCAAATAAAATGAGGTTGAAAATTGATGGCTGAAAGGTATTTGACATCCTCCAAGTATAATAAGGTTGAGGAACCTATGAGCTTTGCTATGTTGTCAAAATAAGTAGTGGCAGATGATCATTTCTGCACCAATGTAGTGAAGGAACACTGTTGCTTGAACGTAAATAGAAGTTAAGCTGATGTGCAGCAAACAAATGGAGAAGCTCTCAAATCCAATTGACGGACAGGTTAGAATAGGTATCTGTCAATGTCAGTACGATATCCCTGTGAATCTAAGTATAAGTGTAACTGCAATTGAAAGAATTAATTTTAGCTGAAGGTAGACAGAGAAAGATTAGCTTGATGAATTTAATGAGATCCCTGTACAAAGTAAAATAAGCCACCCAATTATAAAGAGCCAAATATTTCAGGCAGAATAGTACACTGTCTTCTTGATAGTGGCAGTGAAGCAAGTGCATTGATCCAAGCATTCAGATTATACTCCTAACAGCAATAAGTTGGCTGTAGTGTGAGTAACTGGTCTATGAATAATAGTTGCTGATAGAAAAATATCTAGACTGGTAAAGCAAGAAGCTTTGATACCAATGGTATACAAGACGCAATTATAGATCATTCTTGTTTGAGTGTCAAACAATGGAAAATCCAGGATGGAACGTAACAATTTTGTGAAAAGGAAAGTTGCCACTCACCATATAGCGGAGATGCTGGGTTGCCAATAGGCACAGCTAAAACACTGTCACAAATAATAGCTTTTGGCCAGCAAGGTCTTCATCAGAATTAGACAGCAAACACAAACATACATACTCACACAAATGCAATTCACACATACACGACTGCAGTCTCAGGCAACTGAGGCCACACTGCCAGTGTGACTGCAGTCTCAGGCAACTGAGGCCACACTGCCAGTGTGACTGCAGTCTCAGGCAACCGAGGCCACACTGCGAGTGTGGCCTCAGTTGTCTGAGACTGTGGTCATGCGTATGAGTTGCGATTGGCATGAGTATGTATGCTTGTGTTTGCCATCTAATTCTGATGAAGACCTTGCTGGCCGAAAGCTATTATTTATGACAGTCTTTTTGTTGTGCCTATCTGCAACTCAGCATCTTGTTTAAGTGTGTTAGGTTTAAATCTGGATAAGTTAATTGGCACTGATTTTGTGTCAAAGCACCAAAAAAAGATCAACTTTGATCAGCACCAAGTAATGTGAATGCTGTTAAATTCTGCTGTAATTACTGTGCCTTTAATTGGAAAGCATGTTGTTAATAATAATGAAACATGAGAGATACCCATAAGCAGTACTTGTGGGTCCATTATGGTCAGAGGAAGGCAATGACAAACCACCTCGCTAGGACCTTGCCTAGTACAGCGGTGCGGGTATCCCCTACACTCTGTCATGGAGTATGGGACTTTATCATTATCGGGAGAAGATACTGAATTAACTAGAAATATGAAGGTTGCTGATGAGGAAGAGAAATATATCCTGGAGGAACTAGAGGCTAAAATACAGTCAACTGAACAGAATTCCAGTGAACAAAGGGCAGAACTGAGAAAAGTAATAACTCGTCATCACAGTGAATTTTCAAATAGGCCAGGCATGGAAAAAGTTGTGACTGTCATTTAAATGTAAAGCCTGAGCAATATTTTTTCCAAAAAATGCTACACGATATTTGTTAATCGGTAGGAAGCCATCAAGAAAGAAATTCAATGTACATTGGATTGGAAGGTAATTGAACAAGCAATTAGAGAATTTAATAATCCTGTGGTGGTAGTAGCTAAATATGACAGATGCATCAGATTAGTGTTGGATGCATGCTGGTTAAATGAAATTGTAATGGTGGAGAGAGACTTCACCCAAAAATATGGACAAGTTAGTACAAAATTTCTGAGGGGCTAAATACTTCAATGGATATAATGTGTGGCCACTGGAAAATAAAAGAATCTTATGGCATTGATGGCCGAGAGGCCCCATCTGGGGGAGTTCTGCCACTGGGTGCAAGTCTTATTTCGGTTGACCCCACATTGGGTGACTTGCACGTCAGCGATGATGAAATGATGGTGAGGACAGCACAATACCCAGTACATGAGCGGAGAAAACCTCCAGTCTGGCTGGGAATCAAACCCAGGCCCCCTGCATGGTGGGCAAACATATTGCCACTCAGCTAAACAGGTGGACTGAGGACATTGGAATTTGTGTTTGACAAAAGAATCTTGTAAATAGATGGATGGCCTTTTTATATGAGAGTGTTTGCAACTAGTACAGAGTAGTCCCTTTTGGATCAAATATTTCTGTGTGTGCTACTGTAAAAGTGATGGCTTACATAATGGGGAAAACTGTTAGAGTAGGTGACAGTTCATGTAGACGATATTCTGTTGGCAAGTTCATCATGCGGGGAACATATTAGGCTACTAGACAGGGTGCTAGAAGCAATAAAAGGAGAAGGCATGAAGTTAAAGTGAGAAAAAACCAAATGCATTAAAAACAACTTAAATTTCTTGGGCCATAAAATTAGCAGGAACGTTACATTACCTTATCCTTCCAAGCTGTTATTTTTTGAGAGCTTTAAGGTGTCAAAGAATAAAAGGAAACTCATATCCATGTTTGGATTATTTGGGTTCTACTGACATTTTGTGGGAGACCAGTCATTTAATGCACCTTGCATACACCAGTTATCGGTAATGGATACCCCTTGGGTTTGGACAAAAGAGTGCCTGTCTGCTTTTGAAAAACTGTTTGGTATATAGTCTGCTACTGCATCCTCCAGTGTTTGGAAGGCCCTTTTGTATGTCAGTTGATGCATCTGGGTAGGGAATTGCAGTAGAGGTGCTTCAGCTGGAAACAGAAGGCGATAAAGATATACCTGAAACAATCACCTCTACAAGTCATTCATTGCAACATGCAGAGCATAATTATGGAACCTCTGATCAGAGGCTATCATGTTTTGTATGCAGAAGTTTGAACATTACTTATTAGGCCACAAAATTATAATATGTAGGGTGCACACAGCTTTTACATTTCTTTAAAACTTGCAAGTTGAGACATGCATGAATAATACGACAGGCCATGTACCTTCTTCAGCAGTTTGTCCTTGAAATTAAACATATACATTGAAATGACAATCTGATAGCAAATGGGCTATTGAGAACCACTGAGCTGTACAAATGAATCAGAAATTCTCCTGACAGAGAACAATGAGGTACATGTATTTACTATGAATGAAGTCAAGGAGGAAAGTACCTTAAAGAAAGTCTGTATGAACTTAAGGAGAGAGCAAAAAGATGATGATCAGTTGAAATTACTAAAAAGTCTTTTAGGCCACCCTAATTCTTCAAAAGTAGTGCAGTACTACTGTCTGCATAATGGAATTTTGTTCCGAAGAAGAAAACTAGATTCAGCAAAATGGTAGTTGTTTTCCACCCCAATATGTGGACTGGTAGATTATCTGCATTTATGACATGGAAATTATGGAAATAAGAAATGCATCTCCAAACAGAGAGAAAAAGTGATTTTCAAGAATATGTATCATAGAGCAGCAGAGAGACTGATATCCTATGTTGTATGTCTTAAGGTGCTTGCAATAAACAGCATAGTGCTGGAGGAAATGTACATTGCAGAGCCGAGTGAGACAACAGATCTGTTTTGTCCCCTGTCCATATCTACAGGAATATGTACTTATGATTTTATGTTGGTTAATGGTTTCAGAAAACAGATCAAAGATTATCCAGTAAAGGGAGCTAATGTCAAAACTCAGATAGACAAGATGCGAAAGGACTATTTTGTAAAAACTGGCAAGCTTAAGAGACCCTTATTGGATAATGGTGAAAAATTTGTATCGTATAAATTTAAAATGTGTTTAGAGAATGCAGGAATTTGACTTAAAAGAATTGTGGCATATTTCCCATGAGGAAATATTAGTGAGGGGATTGTGAGTGAGTTGAATTGATTATGTCAAATCTACTGTGCAAGAAAGCATATGACATGGACTGATCATACCAGAAACTTTGAAGAAACCATCATCAACCTGAAACATTGATGCAACAGGTTTTACTCATTGTGAACTGATGTTTAATCATGACCTTCATAACATCGTTCTGAATGTGGTTGATTTTCCCTTTCTGTCTAGGATCTCACTAGATGGACAGAAAGTACATTTAAGAGCTAACATACATACAAGAGCACTGGGCAGAAAAGGGTATCATGACGCAAAAGTGAACAGGTGACCTAGCGTTAGTTCAGGATAAAAGAAAAATCAAAGAAAATTTCAGCAGAAACACAGAAATTTATGTATATGTACCAAGCAGCATTTAGAATAATAGGTAATCCACAAAAAAAATGCTTACAGACTTGAATACCCAGAGATTAACAAGAAGTTGGGACTCTGAAGCATTGTGGATTGGAAGAAATTTATGGATAACAGTAATTAAGAGTCGGTAGGGAAAATGCCACTCTTTGACAGATACACAGTTTGGCATACTGTGCACTCCCAGCTGAGTGAATGTTGTTTCCACTTTCAGATTTCATTCCTCCTTCATCTGTTTCCTATCAACAGAGTAGAGTCTGTGGGGAATCTGCCACTCTTTGGTGGATACATGATATGGCGTGCTGACTAGTCCCAGGTAAATGAACCTATTTTGACTTTCAGATCTCATTCCTTCTTCTTTTCTATCCACAGCTAATAAGAATTATATGTCTTCATGTGTATATATAAGCTAGTACTGTGTAAGGACTTGGTAGCGTAAGAATTATTTACCAATTTTGATGTACCTGATTTGTGAAATAGCAACCACAAGAGGAGACTTTGTATCAGTGGATTTAAAATTTTCATTGAAATCATGTAACTTCTAGACAACAGTAGAAAAGATAATAGTAAACATGGGTCATCAAATCTTAAATTTGGATTAGTAGGAAAATATATAAATACTTTCCATAAAAAAATTTGTAAAAGCTGAAGTTTCCTGAAATCTCTGGAAATGAAGTCTGTAAAAAATTGTATTTTTAAGTTGGTAATTAATTTGTCTGTAATTAAGAGTGGTAAGATTACACCACATAGAGGAATGCAAAAGCGATTTGTCATTAAATGAAGGAGGGTGGGAAGTGGGTGATGCACATGCCAGAAATATGTGTAATGAGGTTAGTAGTCTGATGAAAAAAGAATGGAGGAAGAAGGAACAATTATATGGAGTAATTGGAAATAAAAAGGACATTATTTAAGGAGGTGTATGTTTATTTTTCTCAAGTCTCAAGAAAGACTTTTAAGAACACTTATACTACTTGTGAGGCAACAGGTAATGTAAGATGTAGAAACTGACAAACATAGACAGTAATACAGGCACCTAAAATGGTTTCAGAAATGCAGATTTTTGAGAATGCATGTATAATAATAACAGGTTTTGACAGAGGTAACAACAATGCAAGATAGCTGCTGACAAGAAAATGAATTTTGTAGTAAACTAATCTGTAGTATAATTGAGCCATACAAAGATGAAAACCCACAGTGGTCTCTCAACCTTATGAGACAGGGGAACAACTAGTGTAACAATTATAATGCAAACTAGCCAATATGTGACAGAGAAAAACTCCGATAAGGACATATTAAAATATAAGCACAACTTTTTACAGAGAGTGTAGTTTGTGACTCAGGACCTGTACCAAAATAAGAATTAAGATGATAAGAAATAGCATTGTACATTTTGTGAAATGATGTACTGCCAGTAGAAATACTGAAAAAAAAGAGAGATTTTAATAGTGAAACAGAAACATTCTTTATTTTAACATCTGTTGTAATGATGTGAATAAGAAAAGAGAGAAAGTAGGTTTTTAAATTGTTTGTCCTCCTTTAGTATGGTATGGTGTTATCTGCTTGCCATGGACATGTGGGCATTGTGTATCTGTAGTAGCCTGCGAGCTGTGTTTAGAAAAGTGGCAAGGGCACCGGCCAAAGTGGCTCTTCCCCTTTTCCTCGTAATATATTGGAACTGTAAAAGGACATGCACCGAAGTGACTTCCCCCATCTACTCCAAGTGAGCAATGAATGAATGGTCATTAGCATGCTCTCCAAATTCATTATGTTCTGCAAATAAATGAGTGAGTAGCAAAATTTGTAAGTGTGAAGTCTTTTCAAGATTATTGACTGAAATACACCAAATAAAAACAGGCATTACAAATAAAAAGCCGTTCCACTGAATATAAACATATGATTAAATTGAAATCAAATTATTCTGTGATATGAAATAATTTTTTTGCATATTTATCTATACAAATGTCGTGGCAAACGAATCTGCTCCAGTCCAGAATCCCTGAACCATTACACCAACAACCTGAAAACAGCTTTCGCATCCCGCAACTACCATCCCGACCTGGTACAGAAGCAAATAACCAGAGCCACTTCCTCATCTCCTCAAACCCAGAATCTCCCACAGAAGAACCCCAAAAGTGCCCCACTTGTGACAGGATACTTTCCGGGACTGGATCAGACTCTGAATGTGGCTCTCCAGCAGGGATACGACTTCCTCAAATCCTGCCCTGAAATGAGATCCATCCTTCATGAAATCCTCCCCACTCCACCAAGAGTGTCTTTCCGCCATCCACCTAACCTTCATAACCTCTTAGTTCATCCCTATGAAATCCCCAAACCACCTTCCCTACCCTCTGGCTCCTACCCTTGTAACTGCCCCCGGTGTAAAACCTGTCCCATGCACCCTCCCACCACCACCTACTCCAGTCCTGTAACTCGGAAGGTGTACACGATCAAAGGCAGAGCCACATGTGAAAGCACCCACGTGATTTACCAACTGACCTGCCTACACTGTGAAGCTTTCTATGTGGGAATGACCAGCAACAAACTGTCCATTCGCATGAATGGACACAGGCAGACTGTGTTTGTTGGTAATGAGGATCACCCTGTGGCTAAACATGCCTTGGTGCACGGCCAGCACATCTTGGCACAGTGTTACACCGTCCGGGTTATCTGGATACTTCCCACTAACACCAACCTGTCAGAACTCCGGAGATGGGAACTTGCCCTTCAGTATATCCTCTCTTCTCGTTATCCGCCAGGCCTCAATCTCTGCTAATTTCAATTTGCCGCCGCTCATACCTCACCTGTCTTTCAACAACATCTTTGCCTCTGTACTTCCGCCTCAACTGACAGCTCTGCCCAAACTCTTTGCCTTTACAAATGTCTGCTTGTGTCTGTGTATGTGCGGATGGATATGTGTGCGTGTGCGAGTGTATACCTGTCCTTTTTTCCCCCTAAGGTAAGTCTTTCCACTCCCGGGATTGGAATGACTCCTTACCCTCTCCCTCAAAACCCACATCCTTTCGTCTTTCCCTCTCCTTCCCTCTTTCCTGATGAGGCAACAGTTTGTTGAGAAAGCTTGAATTTTGTGTGTATTTTTGTGTTTGTTTGTGTGTCTATCGACCTGCCAGCACTTTCGTTCAGTAAGTCACATCATCTGTGTTTTTACAAATGTATTAATATGTTGATTCGTGTTTCTTGTGTGTGTAAGTGTTCTTTATGTCTACTGTGGTAAGTAAGAGAAGTGCTAATAAAAGGAATTTAAAAAATCTACACGCACATAAAGGAATAAATCTTTCCATCTCATCCCATCCGGTAAGTCTCCCCTGACCTGCAATTCTGGGTGGCTTTTCTGAAATCTACCCCTTTTCCTAGATTTTTCCGGTCCTTTCTCTTCACCCCTCTTCCTTCCCCTTCAACCCTTTTGCTGAAAGAAGAAACCACTGGCTCTGAAAGCTTACGCAATTACAACCTTCTTTTATGTGTATTTTCTGCCGCTACTTGGTGAGTAGATTTTTTGTCTACCTGATTACATTACATAGTCAAAAACTGATTATATTCATTATTATAATAATAGGTATTTCCTAGAAGTATGTGCAATTATACTTCACTTGTATACATTATTTAATTTTATGTTAAAGTTTTTATCATGCAATGAAATATAAGGTGATGTGGGAAGCCAGCAGTACGGCTACATATCAATAATGATGAGTGAATGATATCAGTAACTCCCGAGCAATCAGCCAAGGCCAAGCTGACTGTGCTTAAGTGTGTGCATGAGCATTCGGACAAAGCATTGTGCAACAATCTAAAATAAAATCAAAAATTTATGTAATGTCACAGTACTTTGCCAGATGATGTAAAACCATACCAGTGTTATGTACTTTGAGTTTCAATGAGATCCGCGGATTAATTTCTACAAAATTCAACTTTTTATGAAATTTCAAAAGCATGAAACATTAAAGATAGAAAGTTGGAATTTTTGTTGTAGGTTCCATTTTATGTAAGAAACATATGGTAGGGTTTTTTATGAAGTTACCTCTTTTACTTTTCAAGTTATTAAATAAAAACTGGTTTTTGTACTAAAATTTTTAATATCATGATAAATTAAGTAGCCTTTAGAGTAAGTTACAATGACAAAATTACAGCAATTTTGTTCATTAGACATAGTGATGGACCTGTACCAAAATGCAGAGTACAGTACTGCTCATAGAAAACTTGGGAAAATTGTCAGTCTTCAACTATTTTTTTGCAAAATTTGTAGACATGTATTTTCATGGTTTGATAATTTACTGGAAATCCAGAGTTTTAGTTACAATGTTTTTGTTCTGTGTGCCACCTGTAGTGTTGTGCAGAAAACAATATGGCAAGTGGAATATAGCAAGTGGCCTCCCTTGTTCATAACTTTTAAGGCAAGCAATTAACTATACTTAACTAGCAGATGAAGTGATAATCAGAAATACTCAGAACTTCAAGCAGAGGTCATCTCTGAACTGTATCAAGTGCTGATTATGATAAGAAAATTTTAATGAATTTCAAATATATTTTTGTGTGTGTAAACTTTTCGTGATTACATTGATCTGTTGGAATGGTAAACTTTCATTTAATGAGAAAACTTTAATGAATCTCAAAAATATTTCTGTGCATGTGCACTTTTCTTGAATACACTGATTTGTTAAAAAAGGAAACTTTCATTTATTGCTGTAGTTCCCAACTCCATTTCATCATAAACTGAGAATTAGAATATTTTATTCAGTTTGATAAGCTAGACTGTGGACTGGAGGTTTTGGGGAGCAGATTCCTCGATTACTTTCTGGCTGTTTACACAAATAACTTTTAGGCTCTTGTAAACGACAGCAGTATTTAATGAGTGCACCAATACATACTAAATGCACCAAAAACAAACTTGATGCAAGTGACATAACTTTGAACCCACTGCTACACACCATTTTTAGGGAACCTAAATTATTATGCCATTTTCCTTTGTCATGCTACAATGATTACTCACCTTCTGAATCAAATATGGAGAAAGGCATTCTGTTTAAATGGACACTGGCTTTCAAAAGGGCATATGTAAAATTAAAGCAGCAGCTAAACTTGAAACTCTGCTTAACATACTAAATACCACAGGTCATAGATATTGGTGGCCAACACTTCCCAAGATGGAGTAGGCATCAATACATTGCATTACAATGAAATCTTGATGACACTGTGCAACAACAGAATGCGCTTACAAGTTCTTGACGATGGTGCACATGTGTGCACGCACACAGCCATATTACACAAAAAGTGCATGTTGTAGCAGCTAGATTGAATTTCCTCTGGCATAGGAAAACAGAAATGCAATACTTTGTAGAAGACTGGGTGGCATAGAACTTGGCTGTACATGTACTTTCTAGTATGCATGTGACAAATACTATGCTGAAACCCATGGAATGTTTAGCATTAAACCAAGATGCTCATTCACAGACATTAAGTAAGTCAGTTCCCTCCCCGGTAAAATTGCTCTGATTTGCCAAAGTCTTTGAGATTTCACAAGCAGCACAGGAAAGTTTTCCCAACAGAATGTGAAATTTCTGCACTTTTCAATACATCTTCCAGAATTCAAACCGCTGTTCATCAGGCCACTCACTAGAACAGCAAGACACAATGGTGTTTGCTTCAACAAGCATGTTTCAAAACAGCATGTTCACAGCTATTGCCATTTGCAAAATTGTCCTAAGTGTTTTGTGAAGCATCCACATCTAGAATGCTTGCATTACAAAGCTTGAATCTGCTACAACTTCTTCAAGGCAACACACAAATTGAAGCTACAATCAGCCTCACAGCATCACTGCCCAGGCCCAACATACAAATAGTATCAAACTGCTTAGCCACAGCAATGCCTCCTTTCCAAACAAATTAATACTTTCAGTTCCTATTCAAGAAATGCCAATTATTTTTGTTTATGATATCAGCACATCAGTTTTCCTTTTACAGCAATCCAAATACTTGAGCATCAGTACACCAAAATTAAAACCCATACAGTGATAAGCTTCCATGTGGCAATCATTAAGTTCTGCCCATTTCACAATTAACTATATTTGAGACATAAGCATGTGGTGGCAGATCATACAGTTAACATTTTCGGCACCTCGGCTCATACTGTCTTCAGATTTTCCGTTCAAGAATCTGTTCTTGCCATCCAGTATCCTATCCTTGGACTCAAATAGGCACACTTTTTACAATGTTTCACTTTCTCCATGAATCAGACTTGGGAACTATAACAGATTTTGACTATCATATTAAGCTTAAAGGTTTTGCAGTCCAGTTGCAATCAATACTATTGTCCCTTCATGCTGATGTCAACAAAGAACTACAGTGGTTGGACAAATCAATGGAAAAACTGCAAGAAATGCATGATTGAATATAAATGCAGATGCTAGTCAAGCCTGTGGGTTGCACTGTTGTGTCTGACCCCAAATGGCACCTGTGGAATGTCCTCAATATGTTGCAAATGTTCAGAAAGGGCTAGGTAGTTGCGAATACAATATGTCACAGCTGAGTGAATTCAGACATGAGCAAACTGTTGGTGCTCATATGGTGGTTGCTTACATAAACCAAGGCAGCTGAGTGTTTGGTGTTACAAGAGGCGCCATACTGAAGTTTTAAGATTTATGTCACATACAGGAAAGAGGAAAAACATCGTCCACTAAGTTACAGTGCAGACAAAGGTCTGTGGTGAGTGACAGTGAAGACTGCATCAAAGAGGAAAAGGACGACAGCTGCAAAAGTCACTGTAGAACTGACTGTCACACTCACTAACCCTGTCAGCACCAAACCAACATGAAGGGAGCTGCAGAAGCAAGGAACTGAATGATGAGCTAGAATTCCAGAGCATTTCATCAGCAACGTCATGTCAAAGAAACAAAACTTGGACTATGGGAGAATGTCATTTGGTCAGCTGAGTCTTGTTTCACGCTGTTTACAACTTCAGCCTGAATTTACATTCAAAGAGTGAAACATGACGGCAGTTCAATGATGATGTCATGGAATTTCCGAGGCTCTATGGTTACTCTGCACAGTCACTACCGAGGATTGTGTGACCATTCTGGATGATCAGGTCCACCCCACAGTACAATGTTTTTTCATCACTGGTGTCGCTGTATTCCAAGAAGAAAGGGCCCCTGCTCACACAGCACACATCATCCAGGACTAGTTTTGTGAGCCTAAGGATGAATAGTCACATATCCATTGGCTGTCACATTTACCAGCCCTCAATATTATTGAGCCTTCAGCCTTCATATCTATTTTGGAGAGAAGTGTGTGTGATCACTATTCACCTCCATCATCATTACCTGATCTGCCTCTATCTTGCAGGAAGAATGGTACAAGATTCCCATTAAAACCACAACGCAAGACCTGTATTTATCCATTCTGAGCTGACTGGAAGCTGTTTTGAATGCCAGCAATTTTCCTTCATCGTACTGGCATGATAATATAGTGTGTTTGCGGTGTTTCCATGTTCTTGCCCACCCCCTGTAGACTGGGTAGAGCACAAAAATGTTTTGATACCAACACTCAACTGCCAATGGAGAATACCACTGGTGAATGGTTGCAAACCAGAACGAATGTTGAGTCTTTGTGGCAATTTTAAAGTAACAGTGAATGCACAAAAGCTGACCATTCATGGACAACAGTAATCCTCCAATTTTCTAAAGATATCTAGAACAACTTATAATGGGTATTCCACAGTTTATAAATAATCTATATGATATTATTGTCACAGGTGAAACACATGCTACATATCTGCATAATCTGCATGTCTGATACATTGCCATAGCATGGCCTTAAATGAGACAATTCCAAATATTCTTTTTTTTCACCTACTGCCACATATAAAGAAGTCCCAAAACATTCTCAAGAATATGTTGAAGGAAGTGGGAAACTGCCTGCAATCATTAACCTTAGAGATCTGAAAGTATTCCTAGACAGAGGGAAATTGCCTGCTACCATTAACCTTAGAGACTGTTCCTACACAAAATCAATTGTTAGACTGCATCCAAAATGTCTCCGCCTTTTGGCCCTCATATACTGGACATGCAAAAAAATTAAGTAATAACAGGCATGTCAACAAGTGTTTCAGTGATTCAGAAGCAAACTAAAGTCAGCAAGCTGGCTAGCAATGTATCAACCAAGTCTGCCCCTGGTTCTAGCAACTGACACCGAAGCACATGAAATTGGTAGTCTTTAACACATAAATTTCTCTGTGGTTCTAAGATTCCTTTGGCCATTCCAGTCTCAAATTGAAGAGGGCCATCATTTTTGATATAATGAAATTTAATTTTTTAAATAAAGAAACAAATTACATATAATTACTGGCCACGAAACCTTATTCTCCATTCTTTGACTACAACACACATTGTCCAATCATACTACTCACTTGCTCAAGCACTGGGCTTAATACTTGTCAAATATTCTATATTCCATTTATTAATGGCCTTTGAAATAATATTCAAATGCAAATGCATTATTTATGTTGCATATGTGACCTGGTAATTCAACAGCCGAGAAGCTGTTTGCTTTCAGACAGAACACCATCAAACCATCTGGAAGAATTTCCCATCACATTTTGGAACGTAGAAACAGCTACGATGAAACATCCTAACCTTGGTATAGCAATACGTTACATGCAACAAGAGTGGTCAACAGTACTATCAACAGCAGAAAATCCCTGACTTCAGTAATATTTTGCAAAGCAATATTTATAGCAATCTTTTGAAGAAATGCTTCTATTAGTATTTTAAAATGAAGTATGCAGGATTATTACACTATCTCTGTTGCAACAACAAACCTTGAACTTATTTCACCCGTCACACTGTGGAATTACAAGGATGATAAATCTTTGCTCAAAGTATGTTTCTTGGCCAAAAATGGGTGAAGACATTACACACGTTGTGAAAAATTATATAATGCATCAACCAGCACCTTCTCAAACACTTTGCCTCATGGCTAGAGCCAATACAGCCATGGGAACATCTCTTGCAATCACTCATTTCCCACATGTGGTCAAGCTACAGCTTACTGCCATGGTGGCCACCAGTATGCTTTATTGCAGATCTTCTCCACTGAAGCATGGCACCCACACTTGTAACTAACAGTTGTCCACAGTTCAAGGCAGCCACAGTCACTCACTTCTGTACTTGCAACAGCATCCAACATGAAAATGTGCTCCAAATTTCAGCCTGCATACAGTTGCTTTGTAAGGAAATTTGAGCATAGTTCTAAAATTCAAACTCTTACATAATTAAATGTGAACAGTTTCAAAACAGTTTTTAAAGGCATTTCAAGCATGTCTGGATGAGCTGCTTCACACCAATCATCATCAGATTATCCTCAATTTGCTGCCAGTGTAATATGAGGATAACACCACAGTATTCCACATTGGAATTCCAGTGTGGGTAAGTTCATTTTGGGCCACACAAGGATGGATTCAGGGATCCACTGTGGCTTGTTACAGCTGTTAGTTGGATGTGGTTGTGACATATTAGGGCCAGCTGTGAAAACACTAAAATCAACTGCATTTGCGGCCTTCAGCCCATTTCAAGGATCACTATGGCTGCAATCACCTCCAAGCTCTCAGTTCAACAGACTTATGCTGGCTCTGACACTGAGACTAATGCTGCCATCAGCAGCTACTTCCAGCATCCTACACTGTGGCTATGGCACTGAACATCACATACCATACATCCTCCTTGCATTGACCAAGGCATTCAGCTCTTTCATCAGTTCGAGGGGTAAGGTATTCAGTAGTCCAACTGAATGTTGATTTGAAAATCATCAATTTGCGTAATTGCTACAATGTCCAGTGGAGACTTTGTGAGCTGAATGCCTGGGTCAATAAAAGGCTGGCCGCAGCCTGCTGTAACCTACATCAGTGTATGCCTTTGCCTGCACCATACAGTGGTCTCTGTGGATCCTATAAGACAAGCTGTGTGTTTTCTTGAGCTGTGTTAGTTTTGCTGTTCAGACTTTGCTTGTACCTGTTACAGCTGGGCTCTTCCTATAGTAGACCAGTGAAATACTTTTCAACGAGAACTTTAATTTTTCTTAGTTTTGTTTCTGTAGACAAACTGTAGGGAAAGCCATACAAGTTTTCACAAATGAGGCCTTCATCAAGCTATATAAGCAAAATTATTTTGTTATTATTCCTTGTTTCTGATTAAGCCTTTTATAGTGTGAACTATTGAATTCTAATTGAAAGATTAAAATGCTGTGGCATTATTTACATCTGTCTTGCATGTGCAGTCTCAAAGCTTCAAAACAGAAAGCAGAGAGCCATACTGACAAGCCACATCACAGGATTTACGGTTTACCTCTAACCTACATAAATAAATTTTGAAAGATTTTCTAAGGACTTTTCAAAAATGGTAATGTGCAATGATAACAAAATCATGTTAATCAAAGGTTCAAACTTAATCACACAAAACACAGTTGGAGTGATGACCACTAAGACAATCAGTTTACATTCTAATCACATATGGACCCATGTTATCAAATTTCAAATGAATAACATTGTCTGTTCAATACAAAAACAGTCTTTATGGCCATGCACTAAATCAAATACTTTAGTTATAATTCTTTGGTGCCCAGCTGCATAGCAAACTACAACAGTGTTAACAGATAACCAAATTACTCAGTAAATTTCATTCGGGATTTTTTTCTCTCTCAAAAGTTTGTCATATTGTGTTGACATACAGACAAGGGTATATATCTTATTTTGAACTACAGTCACTTCCTGCTGCCTTGCAGAATTGTCTTCTTAGATATTGTTTCATAAGTCAATAAAATATTTAACTGGCAAATAAGAGCAAAACCAATATTGAGTCATCTCAACAGACACCTTGAAAGATCTCAGAATTCTAGACTCCAATCTTACTCATATTCACATTGAGGGAGAAGTTCGGGTTGATTACACCAAACAACACCCATTTAGCAGTAGTTCATTTATTCACCTAAACACATGCAAGGCTCACAAAGAACTGAACATGGGGGACCAGCCCAAAGACAATGCTCAGAGTCCAAAGACGATGCTCAGAGTCCAAAGACGAACGCATATCGATGCTGGTGTCGATCTCATCGGCGACACATAGCGACCCCCCCCCCCCCATCACCCTGCAGTACGGAGTACTCTTGAGTGGCCGGGGGGGGGGGGGGGGGGTAAGGCGTCGGCAGAGGGAGCCGGACCACGGTCGGCTCGACAACATCGTTGGGGAGCTATGTGGGTAGATATCATGAAGGAAGGTTTGGACACTGAACCTGGAAGTCGTTGAAGCGCGCCGGGCGTCGTACTGGGCGTGCTGGTTGTGCAGCGACAGGTAGGCCGGCGGTTTGTGGGTGGAACGGAGCGACGACGACGATGTCTCCGGTGGGTGTGGTGACCACACAAAGCATGTCCAGGTCGATGTCAGGCGGGAGGGAAACACATTTCACCAGGTGGCAGGGAATGGTGGAGTTGGTGTCATGAGCACTGGATGAAGAGAAACACACGATGAACGGTATATAATTGCACAATATTATTGAGATGTCGTGCATTACGTCCGGGGGGACAGGCACAAACACCTCGAGTGAGGGCACGTTCAAGATGGGGAGGTGTGAGAAACCTCGACAGGGCGAGGCAGGCGACAGTGGAGAGGTCGAAGGGACCGGTGAAGGGCCCAGCAGGGAGGAGAGCATATGGTCACTCGACGGAGTGCGTGAGACCGGAGTAGAGGGTGCGGTCAGAGGAGAGCTCAATGATTGGAATTGGACAGAGTGTGTGAGACTGGTGTAGAGGGCGAGGTCAGAGGAGAGCTTGACAATTGGAGCTGGAAGTCACTCAATCGAGTGTGTAAGTCCGACGTGGAGGGAGTGGTCGGAGCGTCGTGAGCCACGACAGTGAGTGGCATGGTCATGGCCTGAAGGGCGGTAGAGGAAGGCTCAACATGAGCAGGATTAAGTCTGTTGAGAGAGACTGTAACAGCTGAATCTTTCATCCGGATGTCATACGTGTTGGGTGAGCGCCGGAGAACTCAGTACAGGCCGGTATATGGAGGTTGGAGGGGAGCACAGACAGTGTCATCTCGGAGCATGACGTACTCGCAATTGTTCAGAGATTAGGCGGGAATGGCTGGTGGGTGGAGGGATATGGAGGTTGATGAAGTGGCGTCTGATGCGGTCAATGAAGGAAGGTAGTCAGAATGAGGGAGAGAAGCAGAAGGGCTCACAAGTTCACCACGGAGAACAATGTTCTGCCTGTATATGAACTCGGCTATTGTGCCTTTGAGGTCTTCCTTATGGATCGTACGAATGCCAAGTAGCACAAGGGGAAGGGCCTCCGTCCATAGAGAGTTGTGGCATCGAAGAGCCGGCTTGAGAGTGCGGTGCCAGCGCTCGACTAGCCCGTTACTTTGCAGATGATATGCTGTGGTAGGGATGTGCCGGATGCTCCAAATGTTACAAATCCCGTTGAACAGGGCCAACTCAAATTGTCTGCCCTGGTCAGTCATGATGATAGCTGGACATCCGAAATGCGATACCCATGACTCAACGAAAGCTTGAGCAAAAGTTTCTGCTGTAATATTGGGGAAGGGGACAGTCTCGACCCAGCGAGTTGTTCGGAGGATAGACAAGAGAACATAACGAAAGCCATTAGAGGGGGAGAGAGGGCTGACAATGTCAATATGGATATGCTGGAAATGCCCAGGAGTGATCGAAAAGGAGCCGAGTGGGGATGAAGTGTGCTTGTGTACATTGCAGCGTTGGCACGCGATGCAGGATCGTGCCCATTGCTGGCAGTCCTTGTTGACATTTCTCCACATAAAGCACTCCGTTATGAGGCAGGCGGATGCACGAACACCGAGATGGGCTAAATTATGCAATGCGTTGAAGACAGCTCGATGGAGCATGGTTGGGATGAGGGGGCGTAACGTGCCCGTACTGTCGTCACACCAGATCTCACCAGAAATGCCAGGGAAGGTACTGCGGACGAAGTGTAGTGAAGGAGTAGAGTCTGAAATCAGGTTTTGTGATTCCTCATCGGCGGGTTGGAGGTTAGGCAGTTCACAGAGGTCTAACAGCGAATGGATGGCGTCGACTCGTGAAAGGAAATCAGCAACTATACTTTCAGCACCCTTTATGTGTCTGACATCGGTGGTGAACTGAGATATGAAGTCCATGTATCTGAAGCGGCGAGGAGGCAGGTCAGCTGGCAGGTTTGTAATGGCTGCAGCCAGGGGTTTGTGGTCTGTTAAAACATAGAAAGGGCGTCCCTCAATTACAGTCTTAAAATGCTTAATCGCTTCGTAGACCGCGAGTACCTTCCTGTCAAATGTGGAATATTTCCGTTGTGCATTGGTGAGCTTGCATGAGAAGAACTGCAGAGGCGAAGTTTGGCCATCGATTGTCTGACTAAGGACAGCGCTGATGGCAGTATCGCTCATGTCTGTGGTGATGAAAAGCTGTGAATTGGGATGAGGATGCGTGATGGTGCAGGCCTCGGCAAGAAGATTTTTGAGGGCACTGAAAGAGTCAATCATAGCAGGGGTCCATGGAACGGGCCGAGATCCAGAAGTGTTGGTGCCTGCCAAGGCGTCTGTCAGTGGAGCCTGAATCTCCGCAGCCCGAGGTAGATGTCGGCGAGAATAATTAACTGTCCCCAGAAAGCGTTGAATGACAAAGGTCTGTGTAGGTTTAGTATTGTTTGTATTTTCTCAGGGGGCAATGAAATGCCGTCAGCAGAGATCCGAAAACCAAGAAAAGTGACAGCGGGTTGATGTAGCTGCAATTTGTCCTGGTTGGTCTCGATGCCTGCTGCCGCGAGAGTGTTCGTAACAGTTTGCACATGTCGAATGTCCTCGACAGAGGAGATGAACACAAGAATGTCATCAAGATATGCAAAGCAGAAATTTAGGTCAAATAGTACTTCGTGGATAAGCGTTGTCAGGTCTGGATTGTGTTTTTCAGACAGAAGGGCATGAATCGAAACTGAAATAACCCGATCATGGTGGTGATTGCTGTCTTCTCAATGTTTTCAGGTGCCATTGATTTACGTTATTTGTCTCTGATCTACTTGAGAAATATTGGGTAGAGGATTGCAAAACAGCTGTTTACCTAAAGAACTACTTTTCTCACAGAGTATTTAATGGCTCAACAGGAGTTATAAAATAGTGAAGTTGCTTCTTTGAACCATTTAAAAGTGTTTGGTTGTACAGATTGTACAGACCTTACCCTTATTACCAGATCAAAATAGAACAAAATGGGATTCCAAGGCTAGGAAACATTTATCACAGGTTAAGATGAGATCACTAAAAGTTACAGACTAACTGATCCACAGAATTCCAAGAAAATTGTGAAAGGCAGGCGTGTTGTTTCACTGGAGAATGAGTGCAGGATTGACAGTAGCAGTACATTAGCCACAAGTGAAGATTACAGTATGTTCTGGCCAATGGAACACCTTGCTGAACAGGACAAGGAAGAGGAAGTAGTGGAAAAGAGTAGAGCAGGGAGTGACCATGCAGACATCGATAAAGACTCAGACTACATCCCAAATTCTGATAGACCCTGATGCTCCGTAAGATGAAGAGGCAGTCAGGTCACCCAGTGTACCCAAACTCAAGGTGTAGCCAGATTATATCACCCATCTGGTAAATGATTCTTCCACTTTGGGAGGAGACCCCATGAACCTGGAGGATGCCATGTTGAAAAGTGACAGGGATGAATGGATAAAGGTCATGAAAGAGGAAACAAAATATTTCCAGAACAATGGCGTTTTAGAACTTGTGGACTGACCAAGAGTAAAAGTATTTTAGGTAATGAGTGGGTATAAAGGTTCAAACAGAATGTAGATGGTACAGCACTCTATTGTGCTAGACTTGTTGCTATGGAAGTCATTCAAAAGTTTGGCACATATTAAGATGAAATATTTTCACCACTTATGAGATATATTACTCTTAGAGTTCACATTAATTTATCTGTAAATCTTGATTTTGATATTAAAACTGCTTTTCTATATTTGGACTTGTAGAAAACCATTGTCATAAAGCAGCCAGATGGTTATGTATCAAAACATACTGAAGGTAAAGTCTACAAACTATCCTAGGCCATTTAGAGTTTAAAACAATCATCTAGACATGGGACTGAAAAAGCAAAAGTGTACTTTTAGACTTAGATTATGCTGTAAATACTGATGAAGATTGTGTGTTCTTTAAAAAAATCAGGTAAAAATAATGCAATTGTTGCTTTGTATATAGATGATTTTTGTGTCTTTTGTCATAACAGAGGTTATCTGAGCATTCTGAAATTAAAGAATCAGGAGAAGCAAAGTTCTGTCTAGGCATGTGTATACCCAGAAATTGGGGGGAAGGTAATTAAAGGCTTGACCAGAAGGGTTATATTGTAGATTTTCTGAAACACTTTATTATGTTTGACTGTACTCTGGTAAACACCAATGAAGACTGGATTAAAGCTTTGGCATGTGCAAAATGATAAAGTTTAAGTGCCACATCACTAACTTGTGGTATTTTTGCTGCATATCAATACTAATACAAGATCTGGCATATCTCAAGAAGCTAGTATTCAAAAAAATATAATTGTATGTTTACTAGTATGCACTAGAAGGCAGCAAAAAGAGTCCTTCATTACCTCAAGGTTACTATGAACCATGGAATTCTGTCTAACAAAGGGGATTTTAAATATCTGCATGTAACTGGTTTTGGTGACTCAAATTTTGTAGATGATTTAGCTTCTAGGTTGTCACACTATGGGAGTGCTTTTCTGTTGTGAAAAAATATATTTTCCTGGAAGAACAGGAAACTGAACAAAGCTGCCACCTCAACTACTGAAGCTGAATGCACAATCCATCCCAAAGGAAAGGTGACTGTTGTGAAATAAAATAACAGACATTGTTTATTTTTAGTTTCAATTCAACATAGGCTCCTCCTGAATCAATGCAGAACAGAATCATTGGAAAAACTGTTTGAAACAACCCTGAATTTTCCACAGTTTGAAACAATTCTAATATTCAGTCCTTGAAATAGCCTGTGGTACCTTGGTTGTAGCCTTCTGGATATCTGAAATTGGGTCCAAACTCTGTCCTTACATTGCCATTTTCAGTTTAGGACCTGAAGAAGCATGGAGACAAATCAGGTTAATAAAGGGGGCTTTCAAACACCACAGTACATTTTTAAGCCAAGAAATCATGTAATCATGTACAATCTTGCTTTTATGTGCCAGTGCACTGCTGTGCAACAAACACGATGTTTCTTGACTTCAGTATTCTACATCTACATCTACACACATACTCCACAAGCCTCCATACAGTATGTGGCGAAGAGTACCTTGTACAACTTCCTTTCCTGTTCCACTTGCAAATAAAGCAAAGGAAAAACGACTATCTATATGCCTCCATATGAGCCCCAATTTTTGTTACTTATTTTTGTGGCCCTTAATATGAAATGTACACTGGCGGCAGTAGAATCATTCTGCAGTCTGCTTCAGATGCCAGTTCTCTGAATTTTCTCAATAGCATCTCTCAAAAAGATCATCACCTTCCATCCTGAAGCATTTCTGTAACACTAGCATGTTGTTCAAACACCGCAGTAAAAAATCTTGCAGGCTGCCTCTGAACTGCTTTGATGCCTTCCTTTACTTCAATCTGGTGTGGATCCAAAACACCAGAGCAGTGCTCAAGAATGGGTTGTACTAGTGTCCTATATGTGGTATTCTTTACAGATGAATCACACTTTCCTAAAACCGTTCCACTAACAAAAAGTTGACCATTCACCTTCAGGCCATACCCAAATATTCCTCAGCAATAAGCAATTGAAAACGCCTGAGTAGTAGCCAGCATTCACTATTTGACATTCTGGAGGGAATTCTTTAGGGATAATTCCCTTTGAATCACAGAAAAGTGAGCAGTGGCCTGACACAGCTTTTTGCATATCAACTTTTTTTGGTCATAGAGATTCTGGACCTCCCAATTCCACTTTTAGGAGTTCCAGTTAGATCCTCAATTAACCTGGTAGATGCACAACAATCATTTCAAAGAAAAATTTTCTTAGACTCAAATTTTTGATGATGCTCCTGAACATGGGTTATCTTCAATGCTGTCTCTGCCATCACAAAGCTGTGCATGCACTTAAAATGTTTTACGATTTATTTCTTCACTATCAAAACAGATTTTATCATTTCAAACGTTCTGTGACATTTTTCCCCTATTTAAACCAAAACTTAATGTTTGCACATTGCTACTCTCACCAGTTTGTAATGCCAGCACTGTTAAATTTAAAATGCAAGGTAGTCAACATATACACTATTTAATTCATGCATTCATTCACAGATGGCACTAGCAGTAGTTGTTATTCTTGTGGTCTTCAATCCAAAGACTGGTTTGGTGTAGCTCTCCATGCTCTTTATCTCTCAATAACTACTGCAACCTACATCCTTCTCAATCTGCTTATGTACTCATCTCTTGGCCTTCCTCTATGATTTTTACCCCTCATGCTTCCCTCCAGAACTAAATTTGTGATCCATTGATGCCTCAAAATGTCCTATCAACTGTCCCTTTCTCTACTCAGGTTGTATCACAAAGTTTTCTTCTCCCCAATTCTATTCAGTACCTTCTCATTAGTTATGTGATCTATCCATCTAATCTTGAGCATTCTTCTGTAGCACCACATTTCAAAAGCTTCTATTCTCTTCTTGTCTAAACTGTTTATTGTCCATGTCTCACTCCCATACATGGCTACACTACATACAAATACTTTCAGAAAGAACTTCCTGACATTTAAATGTATACTCAATTATAACAAATTTCTCTTCTTCAGGAACACTTTCCTTGCCATAGCCAGTCTACATTTTATATCCTCTCTACTTCGGCCATCATCAGCTGTTTTGCTTCCAAAATAGCAAAACTCATCTACAACTTTAATTGTCTCATTTCCTAATCTAATTCCCTGAGCATCACCTGACATACGACATAACTGATATAACTAGTAGTTACAAGAATATAAACTCAGTCACCTTTCCCGTGGGGCTTGAAATTCTTCAACCAAAGATGCAGTATATTTGAGATGGCTGATAGGAGAATTGTTAAATAGTAAGTATCAAAATCATGTAATCGTTTTTCAAGATAATCCGATGGTTATCTACCTTTACCATCATACGCACCAGCACATCCTAACATCTAATCAAACAGCCATCAAAATTTCCCCAAAGATATGAACTATGCTGTCTGTAAATGAAAACTCTGAGAGTTATGGACAGCAAATGAACAGTCACAAATAAGGATGCTAACATTTTAACACTTTTAGCATTTAACAGTGTCTATGCCATAACACATCACTACGGTCAGTGGGCTAACGGGGGATGTTACTTGTTGATAGGCAGGAGTCTGATTCAATTGCTTATGTGTGTCACTGTTAATCTGAAAATGATTTTCATTGTTACCAAATAATAAAAATATTATATGTACTTTCAGTAAGAGTTCCAATGTTATTGAGGACAACCCTGTAAAATATTCTGATGTCTGCTCCATGCAGTATTTTTATCGCACTATTTTTGCAGAATAAATACTTATTATCATACTACAAGAAAAGAACAGACAATGAAATTACATAAAATAAATATGTACCTTTAAGGACATGTCAGAACAATGATGGAATTTCCAAATGCAAAGAATACCAAACTGAGTGTTTGATCAGTGTATTAATACACCATTTCATTTTTGGCTATTGTTGATATAAACACAGGAAATTTCTTAGGTTTAATTCAATGAGTGACAATCAATGTCTACTTCTGATAGCAGTTTTGTTGCTAACAATTGACCAAAGAGTTTAGAAAAAAAGTTTATTATTACGTTTACATCTAATTTGCTAAAAGAAATTATGCGGCACCCTTCTGCCCTTGTTGACGAATTTATTCTTGGAAGGAAGTTAAAGATGAAAATCAGCAACTTTAGTTGTTCTCAATCAATACTATCTCTTACATTAAAAACTCCACTAATAATCATTGTGTAGGTAAGTATACATAATCCTATTATTTCTCTCTGATGGTTTGATTAAATAAAAATTAAACTCTTATAGGTCACTTCTACATAGTTTGGACTAATAAAAATGAAACTCTTATAGGTCACTTCTACATAGTTGGGACTGTTATTTCCTGTTCTACATCCAAACTCTGCAAACCAAAGTACATGGTAGAAAGTAGTTTCCAGTGTAGCTGATATTAGTGCTTCTTTCCTTTTCATTCATATATGGAGTATGGGAAGAATGACCGCTAAAGTTCTCCTCTGAGCAGTTTATTTAGTCTAATCTTATGTTTGCATCTTCCTGCTTTTAAAATATATGCATGGGGGGGGACATTGTTCTTTAATGACAAAAATCAGTTTGAAATAAATTGAAACATACACAATGGAAACACATAAACATTGTACCTGTTTTAAAATTAAAATGAGATTACATTATGATTCTGCATAAATTTTTAAGTAATGATCTTAGTACTTGGTCATTCTCATAAATTCTCTTAATTCTGAGATTGCTGTAATCTGTCTGTGTACTCAATGACAAGCCTTGTACATAAATTTTAAATACATCGAGAGTAAATAAAATGTTGTTGATTAACATTGCTTGAGTAGATTATTTCTGACAAACATGAGTAGTTAATACTGTGTACAGACTCTACTTATAATAACTGCTTCTATCTGCTAGTGTATTCCTCGAGTTCTCCACATTGTTGAAAATTATCGTGCTGTATTAAACATTATGCATGTGTGAAGTAGTGAAATAACTAGAGAACTAACTGGAGAAATGCTTATACCATGGTGGATTACTGAAAATGTCAGGTCCACATATGTTAATAATTTTTTTGAATGTTTAACTACTGAACAAGAAATTTCAATAGTAAAGATGTATTGCTAATAAAGCTGAAATTAAAGACAAATCAATTTGTTGAAAATTCATCAATCTTGCTAATATATTTTTTTTTCTAAAAAAGCTTGTAGGACTATTATTTGCTTCAATAATTTATTGCAGTTGGCAAAGGAAAATCATACAAACTGCTGTGTATCACAACACCTGAAAAGTAACAAATCTACAAATCAATGAATAAATGATGATTTTTTTTCTTCAGGCAGATACCATAAAAATTTTGCTCAAACTTTTGCTGAACATTTATTAAAAGAACACTACACAGAAAATACTTTTGGAAAAGTGTACATTTTCAGACCTTCCGTTGGGCTGTCTGTAGACATCTCCAGGCAGTACCTGAATAAATGTTTGATCAATACTTCCCTGATCCATGTTAAGACCTCATTAACTAATATCACACTTGCATTCAGGGAGGATACAAAGCTCAGAGTTAATATGAATGAGAATCCTGAGTGTGCACTGCATTAAGATACAAGAGAGGTTAACAGCAAAGATACCAACATGGTAAATGGTTAAAAAATAAATTCAAGGGACTTCTGATTTGTTTAGATGAACTACAGCCATCAAATCATATTTATGTGATTTTTGTTTCTGAATATCACCTGACCACTGAAACAGGAATGCTGATTATGGATGGGTATAGTTTTACCATGAAGTTACTGCAAGGTAGGTATGGAGAAAAAGAGTTGATATTTACATTAAGGAGGAATACAAATATGAAAATATTGACATCCTTAGTTTCTATAGTGATAAGCATTTTTCTACAGATGCAGAAATTCATGGAAAGTTAACATTAATTGTCACAATATGCATAGTTCCAGCTACTATATCTAATTTAATTTTTTAGAGTATATTTATCCTACAGCATCCTTGCCATTTTATATGATTGAATTCTTATCATAAATTTGCTGTAGGAATTACAGAAACTAGCAGCACTGCTACTGCTAACATTTCTATAGACACATCTAGACTGTAAAGTGACATTGTAAATTGTACAGTTGACACTCTGTCACTGTTGAATCATGAAACTCAACTTGTGTTGAAACCTCTGACTGTTGCAGACAATCTTGCTACACATTGTATTGAGCATCGGGTCATTGTTGCCTAATCTGTCAACTTGATTTGATTTGATTTATTTATTCATCCATGGATCATCTTTTAATGATATAGGATTTATCATCATAATATAGTGAAAATAAACAGCTTACAACATACATGCATACAGAATATATAAGTATGTTTTTATGGGGATAGGACAGGTAGTTAACTGTGCCTTGATGAAGGAAACATCCCAGCATTTCACTAATATGATGTAGGAAAACATAAACCAGAATGGCTAGATAGAGCATACTTTATCCTCTTAAATATGAAGTCAGTGTCCTGAAAACTGCACTGCATGCTCCTGTTGGTCCCTACAATACAAACACTGCAAACTATACAAACACTGCAAAGCTTAAGAAGACCCACAGGTGACTCCTGGATCATAAACATGCTGTTATGCAACATTGCACCCCCCCCCCCTTGCCACTGAAAAACTGAGTCAGCATTCCCCCATAATGAATAGGCTATCTATGATGAGTCATAGGTACCAGACCAGTAGCAAATGTTTTTAATAACTGTTCCTTAAATATACTAGAATGCATACAAACAAACAGTTCAAGAGAAAAATCACAGCACCAAGTTGCAAAAACAACTCTCATCATTATGAAATTAAGAGAATTATACACTCAAAAATCAGAGCTCATCTTGTTTTTAAGTTATTTCCAGTAGAATGCTAAAGATTTGTTCCTATATAATAAACTCAGTATCATCAGAAACATGTAATGCATCATTAATTTAAGGCATTTTTCCACACAGACTGAAATATGGCACTGTTAAGCCCCTCTTTAAGTAGGTGATAAGAGAGAAGTCACTAACTACCAACCCGTTTCACTACTGACATCATTTTCCAAAATATCTGAGAAGATGCTGTACTCCAGAATAGTCTATCACCTAAGCAACAAAAAGATCCTCAGCATATCACAGTTTGACTTTCAGAAGGGTTGCTCCACTGAGGCTGCCATGTATATGTTCACTTACCAAAATTTAACAAGCATTAAATAATAAAATAGTGATAAATGGTATTTTCTGCAACCTATGTAAGGTAGCTGACTGAGTGAATCACAGTATTCTTCCAGATTGAAGTTACATGGGGCTGATGAAATAGCCAACCAATGGATAAAGTCATATCTAACCAAAAGAATGCAGAAAGTTGTAGTTAATAATTCAAACAATATAGGTAGGGCACATAATTTTGGCCGGGAAGAAATCATGTATTGTTCCCCATATATGTAAACAATCTTCTGTCTAATATACAACAAGCAGAGTTAGTTCTTTTTGCAAATGACACTAGTATTTGTGATGAAGCAAGCAAGAATATGTTTACTTCCCCTCGTTTTGCCATCTGCCTCCTTAAATTCATTTTTTCACTTTTAACTAATTACCATTAACATACGTGAATATAATCTGTATTTTCATAAAAGAGAAAGGTTGGCCCTCAGTTTTAAAGAATATAACATCAGATCTTATTTTGTGCTTAGTTTCATATATGTAATTGCTTTTTTAATTTATTTTGACAATTCTTTGTTAGTATCTTTCATTATAGGGCAAAATCAGTAATTGTTTTGTAACTTGAATTCTATTGTTGACATATAAATAAATATAAATTCTGTAATAATTATTAATGTTTGGAAGACGAAACGCTAGTAATCTGAAAGTATTTATTTGGCCTTTTTTAAAAAACATTTTAGCAAAGCCAGCTCTTAATTAATTCCAAAGTAATTAAGTTTTGTCAAAAGTTAAATTCATGATTTAAACAAATAATTCGTCTTAACCCTTGTAGTAGAAGAAACTGATAAAAAGAACCAATTTTTCGATGTATTCAGTTAATTTAATTAGTTAAGTTTTAATTGTAAATTCTGTAAATTTAACTTCGAACAATGTGTAGTTTCAGTGCCTATTATTGTGGGGATATATAAGGGCCAGATTTTTGGTCACAAGTCAGTCAGTCCACAGCTGAGTTTCAGACGAGGAACCTGTGTCGGTTAGAATGACAACAATGTATCAACTTAACAGTGAAGTAAGTGTTACACCAATAGGTCATGTGTTAAAGCAATAACAGTGTCTGTTCCATACATACCTTTCTATTCTTCAAGAACTGTGAACTTTGTGGTTAAGTTTTTACTGCTCATAGTTGCTCAATAGTAAACTATTGTAGCAGTATGTGGATGTTCGCCTGCTAACTATTAATGAGGCTTATGGAAAGTTAAACGATAGTGCACTGGCCATATAGCTGTGTATTATTGGGGGGTTGTGTAAAGTGGAAGTAAAAGACTGTGAAATGCAACTGTGCATCTGCCAGCTACAGTCATTTACAGTAGACAGTACTGCACATCCACCCCCCTTTTTTTTTTCCAGCCAGTATGTCGACACCGACGACAACAAACGAAGAAATAAAGTAGGCAAAACCACTACATATGGTGCCCCAACACAAGGAATATTGAACATAACCATAATAAAGAAGGGCTCATGAATTCTGAGCAACGCATTCGACAGCAGTTTACAGTGCAGTGGTACAACAGCCAATCAATGCATGGGTTTCATGGCCATAGTATGACAGCAGCCAATCAGCAACCGGGTTCTATGGAAGCAGCCATTGAGTACAGGAGCAGTCAATCAGCAAACAAGTGAACACAGCTGACCGGATATAAACAAGGCACATCACTGATAGAATTACATCTTGGGACTTCAGCTGCTGACTCACTGCTGGTCACATAGCTGCTGCTCACTGCTGCTCTCAATCGCTGCCCCAACATGCCCGGATGCCCAAAGGGAAAACGAGGAGGACAAGTTGCCGTGATCGTCAGCCTCCTGGGCCAAGCGCTGGGGCTGGATAGCAAGCAGAAAAGGAAGAAGCCTGTACAGTACATCCACTATCAGAAGCTGGGGCACTTCGCCACGGACTGCACTGGTGTACTTGCACGTTTAAAGTGTGCAAAGCTGCACCTCACACACGAGTGGATGAAGCCTAGGGCCACCTCCACACTACATGTTCCAACTGCGGTGGTGCACATGCTGCCAACTATCTTGGCTGCAGTTATCTCAAGAGCCGTGACTGCGGGAAGGGGCAGCACACATGTCGACAGCGAATCACTGTGCAAGGGGAGGCGAAAATGGACCGAGATGTGGTAAACGCCCTCCCGTGCATCACACCATCGGCACTTCTGCTGGTGTTAGCGTGAGTGGAGGTCCATGTTGCCAATGTCCAGTAAACACTTAACACCGATATACTTTGTACACTTGCTGTTAATACAGGGTTGAATGGCATTTCACAGGCATTTTTTTAATCTATCCAGAACATAGAAGGTATAGTAGTGATGCATGTTTCTGGAATAAAAATTGTTCGTGCTACTGGTAAGCTATTAAAGAGTGTGAAACAAGAGATACTATTAACTGTAGAATTGGCAGGACAGCTGTTGGAGCGCAATTTGTTGATGATTCAAAATATCACCATTGGTGTAATATTTGGGTCTAATGTCTTGTGCAAATAGCAAGTAGGGGATTCAACATTCTGTGTTGCGTTCATTATGTGGCGATAATGCTTACCCCAGCTGTCTGTCTCATTTTTCATGTTTCCTGAGGCAGTCAAACTCTTCTCCTATCCTATCTGTAGCTCATAAGTAAATCAGAACCATTCTATCTTCTACTTTCATGTAATCTTGAGCAGTAGGATTCTTTAGTATAGAAATATTATAGAAAAAGTTTTTCCCAGTGTTATCTATGTATATATTATGTTGTGTTAGTGATAAGTAATGCAATCACAAGAGGATAGAAGAAAGTAAATTGGTATCATGATTAAAGAATTTCTGTCAAACAAAGAGGTAAGGTAAACAGAACATAAAAGGTGTCAGCATATGTGAAGGATAATTTACATCTGAAGTAATGAGCTCATTGGTGCAGCAGCAGATGCAATATGCAGTAAAAACCATCTTGAATACTGGGATATTAATATTAATTGTGGAATAATAGAAGTGTTTGTGTTCTGTACAATCAGTATATGTAGATAACTATCTACCCATAGAAGTGTGCCATGGTACAGCCTTTTCTAACATTAAGGAATCACAGCTTTAAACATAGTTGCCTGGAGTAATGTATGTGGAAAGAATAAGCAAGGTTTGTATGTATATCACCCTGCAGGTTAGAATCTTAAGCAATGTGATGGAATACAGTGAAATAATAGTTTTTCTAAGTGATAATTTTGTCTGATCGGTAATAAGAGTTAGTTAGTCTTAGCATAAGGCTCTGTTACTGTGGAGTGTTTTTTTGTAGAGTCAATTTTACATTAGATAAGCAGAGCAGGTGTTTATTTATTATATAATGAAGCAATAAGGAAACAATAAACTAATGAATAATGTTAGGGATCCTATCTCTGCAGTAGGGATATATTTTGAGAATGCACTCCACTAGTTAATGAGGTATGAAATGTAACTGTAATAATGGTGCTGACAGACATGATTGAGAATTGAAAAAAAATAACTGTACACAAACAAATGTGGTATAATTATATTGATGATCTAATTGTAAACTAGGCAACATTGGGTACTGTTTATATTGTGCAATTCATAACACTGCAGGTGAAATGAGAGATTAACAGAAAGAGCAATATTTACAAGTCATATAATGCTGCATCATTGGATCTATAGGTTATCTGAAAGCATCTATTTGTATTCTGAGGAATTATGAACTTAAGGTGGTAATACTGGAACGAAGAACACTAATTTTGCTTATTAACTATGATGTGAATATTCTGACAGGTCAACTATTTGGTAGCATTTTGCGAGGACGTATTTTCTGTTTGAATGAGAGCAGGCTCAGAGTTGAGTAAAGAAGTAGGGCTATGATTTGGTACAACTTCCATCTCCTTAATTTTGATTTGAGTAATAATTCATAATGTAATGGTTAGTAAACCTATGCTACTGCATAACTTGAGTTTTTCCTATTTTGCAAGTGGAAAAGAAACCCAAATCTTTCAAGTTTAGCCAGTTTGAGACAGAGTTATGACTCAGAGTAATGTACTGTAGTGTAATGTGTACTTGATTAAAAATTTTTCTAGTCCACACCTTTTGTACTATGGTCAAATTTAGTGCTAATTATTGTAATGTTATGAGAACTCTGTATTTATTTGTGCTGTAATGGCTATCATTTGCCATTAGCGTTAACTTTTTTTTTCTTAGACTTAAGTTAGAAGTAAAAGTAAGTGTACTAAAGTAGGGTATTTAGTCTCATTTTTTCATGTACTGTGGCGGAGGAGAACCACCTCCAAGGGAACTGATCACAGTGCATTTCCTTGCTTACTACCACTTGGACCTGTTGAAGGCATGGACAGCTTTGTGAGAAAGTGTGTTAAAGACCATTAAAAGTGTGAAAGTGCTTGTAAAAAATACTAAAATTGAGCAAGTGAAATTTTCTGTCTATTGCAACCCATGAGGATTTATTATTTGAAACAAGACAGGACTTGTATAAAATGTATCTTTAAATGTAATCTTCATTTACCCAAAAAGGTCATCATTTATGATGAAGATGCATAAATTTCTGTTAAAAGTATAACTTGTGGATATTCTGTGGAAATATATAATACACTGTATGTAAATATGTTGTATGGGGATTTTCATATGGCCAGTTCATATAAGTATGAATTTGAAAATTATATGTACTGTAGTTTTGATAAGATTTCTTATGTAATATTTTTTTGTGTACATTCTTAACCCACTGTCTGGGGTCACTTGTGGTCACTGAAATGCTCAGTTACCTATCTGCAATATCTATCTGGTCAATCCAATGAGGGGGTGATGTGACGAAGCAAGCAGGGATATGTTTACTTCCCCTTGTTTTGACATCTGCCTCCTTAAATACATTTTTTCACTTTTAACTAATTACTATTAACATACATGCATATAATCTGTATTTTCATAAAAGAGAAAGGTTGGCCCTCAGTTTTAAAGAATATAAGACCAGATCTAATTTTGTGCTTAGTTTTATGTATGTAATTGATTTTATAATTTATTTTGACTATTCCTAGTTAGTATCTTTTGTTATAGAGTGAAATCAGTAATTGTTTAATAACTTAAATTCTATTGTTGACATATAAATAAATATAAATTCTGTAATAATTATTAACGTTTGGAAGATGAAATTCTAATAATCTTAAAGTAATTATTTGGCTCTATTTGAAAAAAAGTTAGCAAAGCCCTTAATCAATTCCAAAGTAATTAACAGTTTTATCAAAAGTATTGTTTGTGTAACTATATTTGATTTGATTTGATTTCTTTATTAATCCATGAAAAAATATACATTGTATGGATTTTGTCATTGAATAATAGACAATTTAACAGTTTAAATTTGTTTCTTACACAATAATTGACAGTGAAATTTTCTTATAAACTAATTTCATTTTTCGGTCTTATATAATTATTATTTCTCCATATAGTTTAACACAGAACTTTCAGATTTTAAGTAACCTTTTTTAATTCAAGTACTCCATAACTGTATAGTAACTTTTATTTTGTAAATTTTTTTTAGTTTTTCTTTGAAGGCGGAGACTGTCTTTATGTCTTTTATGTTTTGTGGTAATTTATTATATAATTTTATGGCATTGTACAGTAGATTCTATTGCGTTTCAACTTTATTTTTTCTATCCATATGCAGATTATTGCAGTTCCTAGTTTCGTAACCATGTACAGAACCAATGTTAACATAGTGTCCAATATTTTTTTTAATGTACATAACATTCTGAAAAATATATTCAAATGGGACAGTTAAGATTTCCAGCATTTTAAAAAGTTCAATGCAGTGAGCCATGACACCACTCTTGGTCATTATATGTACTGCTCTTTTCTGCAATTTGAATGTAGCTTCAATATTTTTCCTGTTCACTCCCCAGAATATTATCCCATAACTAATAACAGAATGGAGATATGCAAAGTATACTGATCTAATACATGAAATATCGCATGCTGAAGTAAGAACTCTGAGCATGCCTTAGAGATTCTGTTATGAAGTACTTTTACATGGTCTTCCCACTTCAGCTGACTATCCACTTGCATGTCAAGAAAATTTGTGCTTTCCACCCATTGTATGGTTTCATTACATAACTTCAGGTTATTATAATATGGTTTTTTGTTTCTGGAAAAGTTCATAGCACTTGTTGTCTTAATATTAATAGTGACTTTGTTGTTAGCTGCCCACTCATATACACTTTTTAGTGTTTCTTCTGCTTTTTCTCTTAGATCTACATGTGATGTGTCATTGATTAGCACATTAGAGTCATCTGCAAACATATTGTATGCCCATACATTATACTTTGTGGGAAATCATTAATATAAATTAGAAATAGTGCTGGACCTAAGGTGACAAAAGTAGAAGTCATAGGTTATGACCTAGCAGTATGGCAAGGATTACAGGACGCCGACAACGATTGTAAATTGTACCGGACATAGTCACAATTTAATATATACAACAATCTTTTGTGCAGGGAAACAAAGTTAGGGCCAAGGGTAGTAGTGCCAGTGAAACTGAGGGACAAGGTTTTGAAGGAAGCACATGATCACATGTTATCCGGTCATACAGGATGTAGAGCGACGAATAGGAGAGTGGTGGAAAGGTATTGGTGGAGAGGTAGGAAAGGCAATGTGGATCAGTATGTCAAGAATTGTATACCATGTGCGCAGAGAGCAGATTTGAGTCGGAAACAGAGACAGCTACAACAATTACCAGAAGCAACATGTCCATTCTCTTTGCTAGGGACTGATGTCTTAGGACCTTTAAGACAAACTCTGTTGGGGAACAGATTCGTTCTGACAATAATAGATAATTTTTCGAGGTATGTGGAGATTGTGGCTACGCCAAATCAACAAGCGGCAATGGTCATGCAAGCATTAGTAAACAACTGGATTTTGAAGTTTGGTGTACCAGAGACAATAATTACTGACCAAGGGACCAACTTTATGTCGGATTTAATAAAGGAACTGTGTAAATTGCTGAACGTAAAGAAGTTGAGGACGAGCACGTTGCATCCACAGGCCAACGGAAGGGCAGAATGGGTACACAGAACAATTGGGAAGATGCTGAGTTTTCATGTGGATCCTCATCACCATCAGTGCAACGAGTATTTGAAGCATATTGTATGCGGATACAATGCCAAAGTCCATACAAATACCGGTTTGTCTCCATATGAGGTAGTGTACAGGTGAAAAATGCTATCGCTGTTTGATTTAGTGAAGCTACAGAAAGGAAGGACTGGTGAATCTGTACGTCAATTTGCGAGAACAATTCGGGATGTTAGGAAACAAGTACAAAAGGTGAATACAAAGGCTTTGGAAAGGCAGGAAGATGCAGTAAAGTGGAAAGGAAGTTTACCGCAGTATACGGTGGGGCAATGGGTAATGCTGTCCACCCCCTACATGCGAAAAGGGAAAACGAAGAAGTTCCTCACGAGATATCAAGGGCCATACCAAGTTGCTGAAACCACATCCCCCGTTAATGTTAAGCTTCAGCTGCCAACTAGAACAAAGATAGTACACATTGGGTGGTTACAGCCATTTCAGGGTAGCCCGGATGTGATTCCAGGCATGTCACAGGAAGGAAAGTGGAGGTAAGAGAGAGTGAAGAGAGGTGCTAAGCACAGAAAAAACCAGGAAAATAGAGTACAGCATGAAGTACCGTATGCTTTGCGATCTAGAAAATAGTAGAGTATTTGTAGTCCTTTTTGTTTTTTTGTTATGTATCATTGGGTTTGCATATATTAATTAGGCATTGTATTTTATCTGTGTTTTTGAGTATTGTGAGCCTGCTAGGGGCAGGAGTCTTTTGAAGAAGGAGGAATGGTGATGATGATCCCTGTCCTCAGGTCACTGAAAAGGGAAGTGTAGCATCTGCCGTATGTGTAGTGTTGTTGGAGGAGAAATCAAACGCAGTTCTGGAGCAATAAATGTGTAGGAGTAAATTTTGAGGCAAAGCCGTAATAAATATGTGTTGAATGATGTCAGAGTAATACAATTTCCTGTTTAGATTTTTCGTTATCTACAGTGCTGGGTCAAGAAAGTCATGTTTATTGCACCAGTTCATATAATGTAAATTTAAGGATGAAAGTGGTCACACAATCGGTGTGGGGTTTGGATCAAAAATAGTGAATGTTGGAGGAAAATCTGTGAAGCTACAAATATGGGACACGTGCACGGTGCAGTTATTTTTAGCCAAGGGAAAAGGAAGACTGTCCAAGGGACATTGTGGAGCCAAAATTGAGCTTGCAATGGGTCGGGATGCATCGGATCTTCTCCACCTACGAGAATTTGATAGTAGTAGCAAGTTGATTTGAGCAGGGAAGCGAAACATATAGAGCTCGAGGGGAGTGGAATTTTAATTAGTGGAACTAAGTGTAACATAATAGGACCAACCTTCCACCTGTCAGCATCAATTTCAAGAGTCACGCAATTAAATGTTACGCAGCCACAGCTGTACTGACCAGAAGCCACTTTAGGGTTTTTGCCAAGGCAGAATCTGACCTTATTAAATCAAACTCTGCAGCCACGTCTGGTGAGATCCATAAACCAGTTCATTTTAGAGCAAGAGGGGTGCATATCAGCCAAACAGCTTGTGCAACACGTCCCTCAGTATAGGGAAAGGTAACGGCAAAGAACGATCATTTTGAGCACCTCTGTGCCAAGTGTCATCGCAGCCTTAACTTTGTTATGTGTTGTTTTCTTTCTGATCAGGTGGAGAGCTAATTCCACGATAGAACCAAGGGTAGTCCAAGACCCAGTGGATTGGATATCGAGGGCGTGAGACAAGTAGGTAAGGGGTTGATTGAGCAGTGGTCGTCCAGTAAGGAATTTTTACGTTCTGTTTCATGTCATGGTTTTAAGAGGGCACTAGACCACATTTAAGTTTTCTAGTAGTACGGAAATATGCCACAGGTGCCGACCCAAACAAGTTAAGAGCTAGTTAAGGGTCGACCCAGGGACTGGGTCTTTCCAAAGAGGGGGATAATGTAGCAGCACTGCTGTTTAGGATAGGGAAAGTTAGTTTTGTGTGATATTCTGAGCACAAGTTGCAGCCAGGTGCGGGCCGGATTGCAGTGGGCTATGCATACCAGCAGTTACGAAGGCAAATAGAGGCCACAGGTGTGAAGTACTGCCGGAGAGGGCACACACAGCAGTTTTCATGGCAAAAGACACAGGCAGAAGGGGGCCACTGGCCAACCTAAGTGTTATGCATACGTGACGCAATTTGGTACGCTTGACAAAACAGAGGCGCACAGCCGAGTATATATAGGAGCCATTTTCTAATGAGATTCATTCAAGTGTAGCAGCTCTCCTGGACGGCAGCACGTGTCACACCACCGGGCTACACACAGCAATAGACGGGGCGCCAGCATTCCAGTCCATGGTGGGTCATCGGCTCAACCCTCTGAGGCCAAAGTGGGGTCTGCAGCCAGCCAGCGGCAGGCCACTCTTCGGCTCGCTACCGCAGGCAGTTGTCTCGGCTCCCGACACACGCTGGAAATTTACCGAGGCAAAGCAGCTGAGTCGGCTGCTGGCACAGCCACCCTGACATCATGGAACTCAAAATGTTGTGCTAGTTATAAGTAATTGAATCATAAGAGGATGGAAGGCAAAGAGGTAAGGTAAACAGAAAATGAAAGGTGTCAGCATATGTGGAGGATAATTAACATCTGAAGTAATCAGCTCATGGGTGTAGCAGCAATGGCAATATGCAGTATGAACCATCTTGAATATGAGAACATAATATTAACTGTGGTATAATAGAAGTGTTTGTGTTGTGTGGAATCAGTATATGGAGATATCTATCTGCGTATTGGCACAGCCTTTTCTAACATTAAGGAATTCCAACATTAGACATAGTTGCCTGGAGTAATATGCGGAAAGAATAAGCAAGAGTTGTATGTATCTCACTCTTCAGGCTAGAATGTCAAGCAAATAATAGTTTTCTAAATGATAATTTTGTCTGATCGGTAATGAGTGTTAAGTTTGCCTTAGCATAAAGCTCTGTTACTATGGTGTGTTTTTCAGTAGAGTCAATGTTGCAAGGGATAAACAAGCAGGTGTTTATTTATTAGATAATGAAAAAAATAATGAAATAATAAAAAAATTAATAATGTTAGAGTCTTAATGGTTAGGGAGCCTGTCTCTGCGGTAGGGATATTTTTTGAGAATGCACTCCACTAGCTAACAAGGTAAAAAATGTAAGTAAAATAATGAAGCTGACAGACAAGATTGAGGAATGAAAAAGATAACTGCATACCAAGGAATGTGGTGTAGCTGTATTGATGATCTAATTTTGAACTAGGCAACATTGGGTACTGTGTATATTGTGTAATTCATGACACTGCAGCTGGGAATGAGAGTTTAACAGAAAGAGCAAAATTTTAGTGAGGTACAAGTCATATAATGCTGCATCATTGGATCTATATGTTATCTGAAAACTTCTATTTGTTTTCTGAGGAATTATGAGCTTAAAGTGGTAATACTGGGATGTATTGCTGATTAACTGATTCTGACAAGTCAACTATTTTGTAACATTTTGTGATTTTGTAAGGATTTAATTTTCTGTTTGAATGAGAGCAGTGCTCAGAGTTGAGTAGAGAAGTGGGGCAATGATTTGGTACAACTTCCATCCCCGTAATTTTGATTTGAATAGTAATTTAGTATGTGGTGGTGAGGCCCGCCCGGTTGGCCGTGCGGTCTAACGCATGGCTTTCTGGGGGGAAGGAGCACCTGGTCCCCGGCATGAATCCACCTGGCGGATTTGTGTTGAGGTCCGGTGAACCGGCCAGTCTGTGGATGGTTTTTAGGCAGTTTTCCATCTGCCTCGGCAAATGCGGGATGGTTCCCCTTATTTCGCCTCAGTTACACTATGTTGGCGATTGCTGCGCAAACAAGTTCTCCACGTACACGTACACCACCATCACTCTACCATGCAAACATAGGGGTTACACTCGTCTGGTGCGAGACGTTCCCTTGGGGGGTCCACCGTGGGCCGAACCGCACAGTAACCCTGAGTTCAGTGTGGGGTGGCGGAGGGGTGAAGTGGACTGCGGTAGTTGTCGTGGGGTTGTAGACCACTGCGGCTGTGGCAGGGACGGAGCCTCTCCGTCGTTTCTAGGTCCCTGGTTATTATACAGTACATGCAATACAATACAATGTGGTGGTGACTATTTTTTTCATAACGCAATGTTTAGTAAATCTATGCTGCTGCACATCTTGAGTTTTGGCTACTTTGCATATGGAAGAGAGACCCAAATCTTTCAATTTTTACAAGTTTCAGAGAGTTATGACTTGCAGTAATGTTTTGTAGTGTAATGTGTACTTAATTTTAAAATTTTTTCTAGTCACCACCTTTCGTACTATAGTCAGTTTTAGTGCTAATTATTCTAATGTTATGAGAACTTTTTAATGTATCCATTTATGAAGTAATGACTATCATTTTTAGTGTGAAACATTTTTCTAATACTTAAATTAGAAGTAAAAGTAAGTGCACTAAAGTAGCGTATTTTATCTTACTTTTTCATGTACTGTGTTGGACGAGAACCACCACCAAGGGAACTGATAGCAGTGAATTTCCTTACTAACTGCCACTTGGACCTGTTGAAGGCATGGACGCCTTGGTGAGAGAATGTGTAAGAGTTCATTAAAAGTGTGAAAGTGCTTGTGAAAAATTCTAAACATTGAGGAAGTGAAATTTTCTATCTAAAAAGTGAACAGCAATGCGCAGTGTAATTAACTTTTTTGCTACTCATGGGGATTAATTTTTTGTTAAGCAAGATAGAACTTGTATAAAGTGATGTGTATTTTAAAATGTAATCTTTGTTTACCCAAAAAGGACATCACTTATGATGAAGCTGCCTAATTGTAGATATTTTGTGCAAATGTACAATATGTACTGTATGTACTGTATGTAAATATGTTGTATGGCAATTTTCATGTGGCCAGTTCACATAAGTATGAATTTGAAAAATATATGTACTGTAGTTTTGATAAGATTTCGTATGTAATATCTTTCTGTGTGTAGGTTTTTAACCCACTGCCTGGGGTCACTTGTGGTCATTGAATTGCCTGTTAGCTATTTGCAATATCTATCTAGTCTATCCAATGAAGGGGTGATGTGACAAAGCAATCCGGGATATTTTTACTTCCCCTCTTGTTTTGCTACCTGCCTCCTTAAATTCGTTTTTTACACTTTTAACCAATTACCATTAGCATACGTGAATATAATCTGCATTTTCATAAAAGAGAAAGGTTGGCCCTCAGTTTCGAAGAATATAACACCAGATCTAATTTTGTGCTTAGTGTTATGTATGTAATTGATTTTATAATTCATTTTGACTATTCCTAGTTAGTATCTTTTGTTACAGAGTGAAATCAGTAATTTTTCAGAACTTAAGTTCTATTGTTGACGTATAAACAAATATAAATTCTGTACTAATTATAAACATTTGGGGGAACAACTAATAGTAATCTTTAAGTATTTATTTCGAAACCATGTTAGCAAAGCCAGCCCTTAATTAATTCGAAAGTAATTAACAGTTTTGTCAAAAGTATTGTTTGTGTATCTATATAGGTTAATTCCATGATTTAAACAAATAATTCGTCTTAACCCTTGTAGTAGAAGAAACTGTTAAAAAGAACCAGTTTTTCAATGACCCAGTTAATTTAATGAGTTAAATTTTAATTGTAATTTCTGTAAATTTAACTTTGAACAATGTGTAGTCAATGTGTAGTCTCAGTACCTATTATTGTGAGGATATATAAGGGCCTGAGTTTTGGTCATGAGTTAGTCAGTCCACAGCCGAGTTTCAGACAAGGAACCTGTGTTGGTTAGAACGATAACAATGCATCCATGAAATAAGTGTAACACAATTAGGCTGTGTGTTAAAACAATGACAGTGTCTGCTCCTTACATACCTTTCTATTCTTCAAGGACTGTGAACTTTGTGGTTAGGTTTTTACTGCTCGTAGATATTAAATAGTAAACTATTGTATCAGTATGTGGAGATTTGCCTGCAAACTATTAATGAGGCTTATGGAATGTTAAAACAAAAGTGCACTGGCACTGTTTGTTATTGGGGGGTTGTGAACAGTGAAAGTAAACAACTGTGAAATGCAGCTATGCGCCTATCAGCTACATTATTTACAGTAGTCAGTGTTGTACTTCCACAGCCCATTTTTCAGACAATATCACAACACAGTACGTCAACACTGGTGACAACAAACAAATAAAAGAAGGCAACCGTCACTAATATAACGCTCAAAACAATTAAGGAATCATTTGAGATATTATACACATCATATGGTAATGTATTTTACTGATATATCAGTTATAATTGTAATTTGTGTGTGATACAGTACAATATTTTGCTGTCATAGATCTTTACTTGAGGTTTATATGGCATTTATGTAGAGGGAGGCCCCATGGGGCTACCATAACAGCAAAACAGTCATTCTCGTTGCCCTCTAATATGGTGTGTGATCACCTCGGACAGCCAGTACGGACGCACATCTGCGTGGAATGGACAGTGTGATATTATCAATCACCTCTTGAGAGATATTTGGCCATTCTTCCATGAGTGCAATATCCAGCTCTGCAACCACTGTGGGAGGTGCTGGTCTGTCTGCAATGCATCTGCCAAGTGCATCCCGGACATGCTCAATAGGGTTTAACAAGCTGGCCACTCCATCCATTCAATTTCCTCAGCTTCAAGCACATTGTCCACCACTGCAGATCTGTGGGGATGACTGTTATCGTCCACCAGAAGGAACCCATCTCCCATGGCACCAGCGTAAGGCACAACAAAAAGTCAATGGATCCCATCACTATACCTCTGAACAGTCAAAGCACCATTCTGAACGGCGTAGAGGTCCATATGTGCACCAATACTGACTCCTGCCCACACCATTCATCACCATCATGATATGGTGATGTTTCCTGCACATAAGTAGGACTGTTCTGAGTTCCATGTTCTCTCCAGATGAGGGAACAACAATTGTCTGGCTGAACACAAAATCTTGACTCAGCTGTGAACAGCACCCAGCACCACTCATTACGACTCCAATCCTGATGTTTCTTCGCCCAGTTTCTGCAGGCTAAACAGCTAAACAGTGTTGTGAATTTAATGGGACCCCACCATAGGCCTCCGTGCATAGAGGTCACATTCCCAAAGGCAATTTCAGACTCTTTGTGTTGATATTGCATGTCCTGTTGCTGCCTGGAGGGTGTGTTGCAGCTGAGTTGCATTCGGCCTCCTGTCTTGACGGGGGCCTCCTGTCTCAACGGGCTGTTAACCAGAGATAATGGTCATCTCTTGCTGATGTTACCCATACAACCTTGGCCTTGCCCTCTTTTAATGGTTCCTGTTGTCTGAAATCGTGTCCAGGTCCTGGAAATTACACTTTGGGACACTCCAATAGCTGCAGGCACCGCCTTCTGTGTTTGTCCCGCTTCCAAGTGTCCTCTGGCTCTCCCAACTGTCCTCTGGCTCTCCATGCCATAGCTCTGGGTAAGATACGTTGTTGTTGCATTGTACTAAATGCTCACTACACTATCTGAACCCAAATGCTTGTGTAATTCATTTGGTAGAGTAAACACCAATCCCCTCTGCGGCAACTTTCCGTTATTAACACTTTCTCGGTGACTGTAATGTTGTTGTCTGCACCCCGTAGAACTGACAGAAAGATGACGAACCATTTTAGTTCATTCTGCTGATGACAATACATCACAGCCTAGATATCTCAATTGATGCCCTAATTGTTTTGACCAGTGTAGAATAAAAAAGCAAGAGGAATGCATCTCATTCTTTCATCAAAATATAAGAGGCCTCCTAAGCAAAACAGATCAACTTTTTATTAACATTAATCAAAAGGATTTATAAATAATGCTCAGATTTTGTGCTTAACTGAGCGCCATGTTACTGATAAATGCACCTTGCCATCTAAAAGTTATAGTTAAGTAACAAACTACTGTAGGGAAAGTAAAGACGAAGGTGGAGTACGATAGTGTAGCATACAAAGCTATAGATATTAAGAAATACTGTATGGAACAATAATTTGAGGCATGTGCAACTGAAACAATAACTAATTTCTAAATAATAACAGTGCTGGCTGCCTACTGTACCTTCATGTGACATAAAAACTTTTCTACATATATTGTAACTCCTGCTGTCAGGGTTACATGCAAATCCAAAGGATATTGTAGTTTTAGGCGATTTTAATATAAACTTTTTGACAGAAAATAAGAATGAAATTGACTTTGAGATTGTAATGATCTTATATAATCTGATATTGGTAATAACATTTTCAACAATAATTATATCCATGTCCCATACTATAATAGATAACATGTTTTTAGATGTAAGCAGACATCAGAATTATACTGTCAGGCAGGTTATAAGGGGTTTTTAAGATCATGATGGACAAATTCTCACTCTTTATAATGTTAATCTGTTTAACAAAAAATTTGCTCAATGGAAGTTCATACAAGTAATGAACAAAGATGGTCTTCAGTATGTAGCCTTGATAATATTGTTACTAAATTTAACTGTTTTATAAAGAATCCTGTGCTCTTTTTGAAGAAATATTTCCAAAGAAATGGATCAGAAACAGTGCTTCCAATTCTGTAAATAAGCCTTGGATTACAAAAGGCATAAAACAGTCACGTAAAACCAAAAGGGAAAGTTATGCTAGAACAATATTATCTAAAAATGTAGAAAAAAAGGGAACACTACAGATTATACTGTAAAACTTTAAAGAAACTAATATAGAAATCAAAAGCCCTTTATTATGAGAAGAAAATAGATAATTCTAATAATAAAATAAAAACAATTTGGAGCAGTGTAAAAAAAGAAACAGGAAGAGAAACGACAAGCAGAGAAGATGTAAATAAAATCAGATATGAAAGAACCCTAATAGATAACCCAAAAAGTGTGGCTGAGGATTTTAGTAAACACTTCCTATCAGTAACTCAACAAACTGGTTGCGAGCCCAAAGTTGATGACTCTGCAGGAGTTAATAATACTTCTAATAATTTACTGAAATATTCTTGCATGTGGATAATGGACATTCTCTGTCTTATTTTCAATGCTTCCCTTCAAAAAGGTGTTGTTCCCAGTAGGCTTAAGTATGTCATTGTGAAGCCCCTATACAAAAAGTGTGATAAAACTGAATTAACTAACTACTGACCTATCTCTCTGCTGACAGTTTCCTCTCAAATTCTAGAAAAACTAATACATGTAAGAATTACTGATCATCTCGTGAAAAATGGAGTTCTCAGCAAAAAGTCTATTTGGCTTTCAAAAGTGTCGTTCACCAGAAGATGCAATCTATGCACTTGCAAATGAAGTCCTAGAAACCCTTAATGAGAAAATGCTAGCAATTGGTGTCTTCTGTGATCTGTCTAAAGCGTTTGACTGTGATGATTACCAGATTCTCTTGCAAAAAGCAAAATTAGAAGAAATAAGTGGTGTTACAGGTAACTGGTTACAGTCATATCTCCAAGAAAGGAAACAAAAAGTTGTCTTGAATTGCTCAGGTAGAGTATGTGATGTTTCTACACATTCTCAATAGAGTTACATTAGTGTGGAGTGTCTCAGGACTCAATTCTTGGACCACTATTATGCTTAATTTTTATAAATGCTCTACCATCATGAACAAGCCTGCCATGTAAATTTACTTTATTTGCTGATGATACCACAATTTTTATGAGCAGTAGAACAGACAGTAATCTTGAGAGAACCATTATCACATACTCTCAGATGTGCTTAATTGGTTCAAGGTTAATCTTCTCCCAGCAAATTCCAGTAAGAGCAGTTTTATTAAGTTCTGTACAAAAACAGAAAAAGAGAGAGAATTAAGTCTGACATGTGGTAATCAGCCAATAGAAAGAATGGCAACATTTCTTGGAATGCACATTTTCAAGAAAAGGAACTGGTCTTCACGTATAAAATATCTCTGTAAGAAGCTTAGGTTGTCACTACATGTGTTGAAACTAAAACTGCAAAAGTGGCATACTATGGATATTTTCACTCACTCATTAGATATGGTTTTATTTTTTGGGGGAAAGTGTTCGTTGCTCAGATGCAAATTTTTAAGAGTTATATGTGGATTGCACCCAAGAGACTTATGTATAAACAGCTTTCAAAAACTTAAAATATACATAACTACATGCCAATATATTTGTTCTCTCATGTGTTTGGTCTGTAAAAATATAGAGATGTTTCAACCAAACAGTAATTATCATGAGTATAACACACAGAGGAAGAATGACATACACAGTGTGCATAGATGTGAGCTTGGTACGAAAGGGGGTCCACTACACTAGAACAAAACTTTTCAATGCTCTTACTCCTGAAATTAAGACAGAGACACATAACAAGAGAAAGTTTCTGAAAGCATTAAAATATTTCTGCTAAAAAAAGCTTTTGACAGTCTAGATGAATTTTTTAAATAAATAAATTGTTAGATTGTAATCTTATAAAATACAAGATGACATAATGTCACTAAGAATATAATTTAACTTGAGCTGTGTAACCGTTTGTGCTCTGTATCTGTTTTTCTGTAGTGCTTCAATGGTCCTAAGAAAATATGTATCTTCTTTTTTCTGTATTGCCACTTAAAGAAATTACTGTGTAAATTCTTATATAAATATGTACATGTCTGTATATGCTATAAGATTATATTATTGTATTTGTAAAAAACTAATTTGTTCCGCATCCTTGTGAACTCAACACGGTTGGACCTACGGTACATGAAATAAAATAAAATCAAATCAGTCAAATCAAATCAAACACATTTTTACAAGAAAGGAATTTTTCCTAGTGTGTAGGCTACCTTACATTAAATAAATGTAAATGAAAGTACATACTACTTTGCTCTAATGTTAAACTCAAGGCAGGTGCCAGAGAAGATCTTTCATCACAGTTCACAATTAAAGTAAGAACCAAGGAAGTTGAAGTGTGGCTATGTGATGACCACAAATGCCCACACACTAATATGTTTGATTGCATGGCCATCTTCCACATCAGCTGTTAACATTTGTTACTATAGGTTATCTGCCTTGAGCTCACTGCAGTATGATTAAAAAGAATTACACCTACCCCAGTTCGCTTTTATTTATAAAGCATCTTCCATGGTTATTGGTGTTTCTTTACATATTCTGCTCCTTCGCTCCTTGCTAGCAGCGGTTGGTGTCAAGTGCTACACTATTTACAATTCACTATCTTAAACTGTTTCTCATCTGGACTGCCACAGTGTTTATGCTGCTTTTGAGCAACGAAACAGAAGTTATGGTGATTTTAATTAAAGGGGCAAATCAGAACGCAGTTTGATACTGGGCATGACGCGAACTGCTGTGAATTGCGTGGTGTTCTGGCAGTGAACAGGACATATGGCCATCAGTGTTATTAGCTCTAATCTTATATATATGCTTTGTGTTTTGCTCAAACAGAGCCAAAGTATGTGCATCAGTTGTGATTTTAAAATTGTGAATTAAAGTTTGATTTGCACTGTGACGATGACAGAGGTTGCAAGAGGGCTCTGGTCAAGCATCAGTTGTGATTTTAAAATTGTGAATTAAAATTTAATTTGCACTGTGACGATGACAGGGGTTGCAAGAGGGCTCTGGTCACTTATTTAAGAGAGTAACACATTTTGCCTCACACAGGTTGATGGTAGGCAGAATTGATTGTCAAGCACTGTCAGTGCTAAGTGAATGAATGTGATAGCAGTCTGGATGTAGCCATCGGTCAGTGAGCATATTGTGGTTGGAATGATGGGGGGAAGTATCCCGTGATGTCATATCAGCTGAGAGTGGTCCTATCACTGCAGGTTGATCCTCAGTAATACATTGAGCCAAATTGTGACAAATAATGTTACTAATGAATGTTCAAAAAATTTATAGAGTGCTGAAAATCTGTGTTTCACATAAGTGCACTGGCCACACATTGGACTGCAATGGCAACTGCGTGTGCTAAGTATTGTTACAGCGTCTAATGACAGACCAAAGTATTGACCTGTGTTGGGATTAACCCTTATTAGAAGATGAAAGTAAATCACAATATACTGCTCAAACAGAGTAAAATATCTTAACACTGGTTATTGCAAAAAACCCTCAGCATTGTGTTTAATATGGTTGAGTAGCAACATTCTGATTAGAAATGTCTCACAAAATAGCTAAACCCAATATCACTAATCTGTTAGGTCATGGTCACATAAAAATTAGAACACAGGTTGCTGTTCAGTTATTAAAAATTCACAGAATTTAATTGGGAGAGTTTCATTTTGGCCACCTTGCCTAGGACCTGTTCTTTGGATCAAATAATAACGAATATTAGTATTGCCTGTGATCAAAATTCGACCAGTTGCATTTATAAAGTAAAGCTAGTCAAACTTTTCCATGTAATCAACTGGGATTTATTCATATGCAGGTTCTTAGTGTTACCTAAACATTATGCTCTAATTGCAAAGCAACAGTATGCATATTGTGAGATAGTAACTTCATTTCTAGGCTGTCTCACAGTGAATGCATTTGGTGTATTATTGAACAAATTAACATGCCACTCAGTATCTCCATAAGGAAAAAATAATACATGGAAATGTTCTAATGAATCTAATGATGAATCTATAACCAAGACGTTTTTGACCATACCAGAGTTTTTGAAAAAACACAAAGATAAAAAAAATCTACTCACCAGGCAGCAGCAGAACACACACATAAAAGATGGTTGTAATTGGCAAGCTTTCAGAGCCACCTGCTCCTTCTTCAGGCAGAAGGGTTGAAGGGGAAGGAAGAAAAATGACTGGAGATTTCTATGAAAAGGGGTAGATTTCGGGAAAGCCACACAGAACCACGGGTCAGGGGAGACTTACTGTATGGGATGAGAAGGAAAGACTGATTGTTGGGGACTGCATCGGACAGATTTAAAAACCTGAGAGCTTAAAGGTGGAAGACAGGATAATATGCAGACAGACATTACTGCTTAAACATCACGCATGAGTTGATAAGAGTGGAAAGCTAAGTGCATTGTATGTAATAGAGGTGGGAAAGACAATGAAAGATGTAGAAAACTAAATCGGAATGAAGCAAAGAGTAGTTACAGTGAAGAAATGCTGAGATGGGAGAAATTAACATAAATTAAGGACAGGTAGGTGGTGAAAACTAAGAACATACTATAGGGCTAGTTCCCACCTGCGGAGTTTTGAGGAACTGGTGTCTGGGGAAAAAATCCAGATGGCGCGTGTGGTGAAACAGGTGCCGAAGTCACGAATGTCATGTTGTAGAGCATGCTCTTCAACAGGATATTGCCAGTTGCTAGTATACACCCTCTACTTATGCCCATTCATCCATTGATAATTTGGTGGCAGTCCCGCCAATGTAGAAGGCCCAACAGTGTTTACATAATAGGTGGTATATGACATATCGTTATGCAGGTGACTTTCCCTTTGATAGTATACATTTTTCCAGTTACAGTGCTATTATAGGTAGCAGTAGGAGGGTGCATATGGCAAGTCTTGCAGCGGAGATGGTCGCAGGGATAGGAGCTGTAGGGTAGGGAGGTGGGTGCAGAAGGAGCGTAGTAGGGTCTGACAACAACATTTCAGAGATTGAGAAGGTGCCAGAAAGCCATTCTAGGTGTGGTGGGCTAAATTTCAGACAGAATGGATCTCATTTCAGGGCATGATTTTAGGAATTCACGGCCCTGTCAAAGTAGCTGATTAACATATTCTAGACCATGATAATACTGAGTCACCAGTGGTGTGTTCCAAAGCTGTTTTGTGGAGGGATCAGCAATACCAGGATTGGGTGTGATGGCCTGATAAATCGGCTTTTTAACTAGGCTGATGGGGTAATTACGTACAGTGAAGGCTGAGGTGAAAATTGTGGTGTATTTCTGTAAAATGTCTGCATCTGAATAAACATGTTTGCCATGGATGACAACGCTGTATGGGAGAGAACATTTGACATGGAAATGTCAAAATGTAAGTACTGTTGTTTATTGGTAGGTTTAACGTGGACGGAAGTGTGTAGCTGGTCTTCGGTGATGACGAAATCAACATCAAGGAAACTGGCATTGTTTTCGGAATAGGGCCATGTGAAATTTAATTGGGATACGGTGTCAGAGTTCTCAGGAATTTTAGCAGGTCAGCCTCACTATGAGTCCATATGGCAAAGATGTCATCAAAGTATCTAAACCAAATGAGGAGCTAAACACTTACAGATCCTAGGAAATCCCCCTCCAAGCAACCACCTTCAAGCTCTAAGGTTTTCAAATGTGTCCAATGCAGTCCCCAACAATCAGTCTTTCCCTCTCATCTCGTACAGTAAGTCTCCACTGACCATCGGTTCTGGGTGACTTTCCCGAAATCTACCCCTCTTCCTAGACAAATCCAGTTCTTTTTCTTTACCCTACTTACTTCCCCATCAACCCTTCTGCCTGAAGAAGGAGCCATTGGCTCTGAAAGCTTGCCAATTACAACTGTCTTTTATGTATGTGTTCTGCTGCCGCTTGGTGAGTAGATTTTTTATCTATGCAGTTAGATAATTTTGTCAATAATTGATTGCTTTTGTTGTTAAAGAAGGCAAAGTATTTCTTTCTAATGGTTGCTCATCGTCAATTATGGCAAAAATAGGGGCTGCATCAGTTTGAGCTGCATCATTGTAATGCCACAAGTCTAGATTTTTATTAACCGTGTAACGATACAAATTTCTCTATTTTCATTTTCAACTCTTGCACAGTAATCTTTCATCGCAGTGAAAGAATGCACAATATAATTACCGCATTCTAATTCAACAGCAATTTCATACTTTACATTATTATTATTATTGCATGACTGATCTGTTCGATCATTCAGTTTGTAGCAAACTGCAGCATCAATTTCATAAAAATATAATTCCACATAACACAGGGAACAACCACATGTAGAAGTGATTGGACCTAATCTATGATAGAAAAATGTCATATGTAATACAATCCACATAAAACTGGGTGTGAAATTTTGGCATCAAAACTGACCATAGTAAAGGCTGATTGTAGCTATAAATACTATTGAGATAATTCTTTGATTTCTCTTGAATTCTTGGATCATTTGAACCGCGACCTTTAAAAAGTGCATCAAAAAATAAATTTTGTGTTAACACTGGCAAGTTCTCTTTTCCCTTATGAATTCACAATGTGAATGCTGATCTTACATGTATGGTAAACTCTGATGCAAAATGTTTTGCATTACAAAATCTGCACTATAAATCCATCAAACCGCAATTGTAACTGTTAAAATTTGTAGAATTACCTTAAGTAGACATTTATATGTACCATTAAATACAACATTTTCAATATCATTTGCTCACAAAAATTTTGTCTGGCTAGCTTTATATCTTTCACTGTGACCCATCAGCATTCCCTTCTAGGCATAGCCTAAGACAAATTTAGTTTCTACATAATGAGGGAAGACAGAAGTTAGTGCTATTCAAAATGAGTAAATCAAAAATTATACACTTTGTTACTGCGATATTTTGATTTCCACAGCTGACAACATTATCAACCCAGCAGTTGCTGCATTGTAGCTATTTGGTATGTGTGTGTTACTGCAAATGAGCCATGTAAACATGGATGCCCCTGTAATGCGATTTCACGAAAAGTTGTTAATTTCGTGTGTCATTTCTACCAGAATTCGAAAGATAGTATCCCAGTCAACATTGTCAAAAGTTTTCTCTAAGTCTACAAATGCTAGAAACGTAGGTTTGTCTTTCCTTAATCTATCTTCTAAGATAAGTTGTAGGGTCAGTACTGCCTTGGGTGCTTTCCCTTAGGACTGGTTTTCCATCTGAGCTCTTGATTTTCATACAGGTGGTTCCTTTTTCTCCAAAGGTCTCTTTAATTTTCCTGTAAGCAATATCTATCTTACCTCTAGTGATACATGCCTCTAAATCCTTGCTTTTGTCCTCTAGCGATCCCCACTTAGCCATTTTGCACTTATAGTCGATATCATTTTTGGGATGTTTGTATTCCTTATCGGCTGCTTTAGTTACTGCATTTTTATATTTTCTCCTTTCATCAATTAAATTCAATATCCCTTGTGTTACTCAAGGATTTCTACTAGACCTCGTCTTTGTACCTACGTGATCCTCTGCTGCCTCCACTATTTCATCTCTCAAAAATGAATACAAATGTCTCAAAAATGAGATCGACAGGAAGTGCAAAATGGCTAAGCAGGGATGGCTAGAGGACAAGTGTACGGATGTAGAGGCTTATCTCACGAGGGGTAAGGTAGATATTGCCTAAAGGAAAATTAAAGAGACCTTTGGAGAAAAGAGAACCACTTGCATGAATATCAAGAGCTTTGATGGAAACCCAGTTCCAAGCAAAGAAGGGAAAGCAGAAAGGTGGAAGGAGTATATAGAGGGTCTATACTAGGGCAATGTTCTTGAGGACAATATTATGGAAATGGAAGAGGAGTTAGATGAAGATGAAATGGGAGATATGATACTGAGTGAAGAGTTTGACAAAGCACTGAAAGACCTAAGTCGAAACAAGGCCCCGGGTGTAGACAACAGTCCATTAGAACTACTGACAGCCTTGGGAGAGCCAGTCCTGACAAAACTCTACCACCTGGTGAGCAAGATGTATGAGACAGGCGAAATTCCCTCAGACTTCAACAAGAATATAATAATTCCAATCCACATGGAAAGCAGGTGTTGACAGATATGAAAATTACCGAACTATCAGTTTAATAAGTCACAGCTGCAAAATACTAATGCAAATTCTTTACAGATGAATGGAAAAACTGGTAGAAGCCGACCTCGGGGAAGATCAGTTCGGATTCCATAGAAATGTAGGAACATGTGAGGCAATACTGACCCTATGACTTATCTTAGAAGAAAGATTAAGGAAAGGCAAACCTACATTACTAGCATTTGTAGACTTAGAGAAAGCTTTTGACAGTGTTGACTGGAATACTCTTTTTCAAATTCTGAAGGTGGCAGGAGTAAAATACAGGGAGCGAAAGGCTATTTACAATTTGTACAGAAACCAGATGGCAATTATAAGAGTCGAGGGACATGAAAGGGAAGCGGTGGTTGGGAAGGGAGTGAGACAGGGTTGGAGCCTCTCCCCAATGCTATTCAATCTGTATATTGAGCAAGCAGTAAAGGAAACAAAAGAAAAGTTCGGAGTAGGTATTAAAATCCATGGAGAAAAAATAAAAACTTTTAGGTTCGCCGATGACATTGTAATTCTGTCAGAGACAGCAAAGGACTTGGAAGAGCAGTTGAACGCAATGGACAGTGTCTTGAAAGGAGGGTGTAAGATGAACATCAACAAAAGCAAAACGAGGATAATGGAATGTAGTCGAATTAAGTCGGGTGATGCTGAGGAAATTAGATTAGGAAATGAGACACTTAAAGTAGTAAAGGAGTTTTGCTATTTGGGGAGCAAAATAACTGATGATGGTCGAAGTAGAGAGAATATAAAATGTAGACTTGCAATGGCAAGGAAAGCATTTCTGAAGAAGAGAAATTTGTTAACATCGAGTATTGATTTAAGCATCAGGCAGTCATTTCTGAAAGTATCTGTATGGAGTGTAGCCATTTATGGAAATGAAACATGGACGATAACTAGTTTAGACAAGAAGAGAATAGAAGCTTTCGAAATGTGGTGCTAGAGAAGAATGCTGAGGATTAGATGGGTAGATCACGTAACTAATGAGGAGGTATTGAACAGAATTGGGGAGAAGAGGAGTTTGTGGCACAACTTGACTAGAAGAAGGGATCGGTTGGTAGGACATGTTCTGAGGCATCAAGGGATCACCAATTTAGTACTGGCGGGCATCGTGGAGGGTAAAAATCGTACAGGGAGACTAAGAGATGAATACACTAAGCAGATTCAGAAGGATGTAGGCTGCAGTAGGTACTGGGAGAGGAAGAAATTGCACAGGATAGAGTAGCATTGAGTGCTGCATCAAACCAGTCTCAGGACTGAAGACCACAACAACAACAACAACAACCTGCTCGATTAAGGGATCTGATATTCCAGGCTCTGATCTATAGAACACCAGTTTCTTTCTCTTGATAATGTGGTCCTCCTGAGTAGTCCCCACCCAGAGATCCAAATGGGGGACTATTTTACCTCTGGAATATTTTACCCAAGAGGACGCCATCATCATTTAACCATACAGTAAAGCTGCATGCCTTCGGGATGGCTGTAGTTTGCCCTTCCTTTCAGCCGTTCGCAGTACCAGCACAGCAAGGCCATTTTGGTTAATGTTGCAAAGTCAGATCAGTCAATTATCCAGACTGTTGCCCATGCAACTACTGAAAAGTCTGATGCCCCTCTTCAGGAACCACATGTTTGTCTGGCCTCTCAACAGATACCCGTCCATTGTGGTTGCACCTACAGTGCAGCTATCCATATCGCCGAGGTACACAAGCCTCCCCAAGGTCCATAAAGCATATATTTATTTTTACCACTCTTAATGGTTACTTACAAATACAATTTTTTTCTTTGTGCATATCTACGGCAAAGTGCCTGTCAAATTATATAGGTTTCATTGGTCTCCTTGTGTAATTAATGTTAAAAATTGGTACTTCAGTTTTTGTGCTGACATATTAATGTTATGATTAAGCTGTGATACAACGTAATTTTGAAAGTAAAAAATCGCAGGGTGGGACGAAAATTTGTGTTCTGCATCAAGTGCACAGACAACAATCTGGATTGCATGGAGGACTGTTTTTGTGTTACCTACTGTTACAGCAAGTGACAATATACCAAAGTATTGACCTGTGTAGAGATTAACTGTAATTAGAAGATGGAAGTTGTGTTTGCCACACATTGTGTCTAACTAGAATATATTGCTCAAATAGTGTTTTAATCTCAACACTAATTATTGCATACACCACTCACTGTTGTGTTCAAGACTGCTGAGCAGCAGCATTCTGATTTGAAATGACTCCAAAAACAGCTAAACCTGATTAGCGCTTATATATAAGGTCACAGTCACATAAAAATTAGAACTCAAGCAGCTATTCAGTTATTAATCATTGACAGAATTTAATCAGGAGTGTTTCACCTTGGCTACTGTGCCTAGGACTTGATCTTTGGGTCGAATAATAATGAATATTAAACTTGAGAGACTGTGATACAATATAATTTTGAAAGTCAAAAATCAAAGGAATGAACAATATCATTTGGACTGTACAATGCAGTAGTACTTGACATACTGTGAGTAAACTTGTTTTTACAATATCAAACAGTGGGAGCAAGTTCAATGAACAGTGCCTAAAAGTGTGAACATTAAAATCCACAAGAGAAACTGTGAAAGTCCAGTGCAAAAGAAAGACACATGTGGTCAACATGTTCAAATTTTCATCACGAACATATCAGGGAAGTGAACTTTGGTGATTTTAGGGCCAAAATTGTTTTTTGAACGGTTAAAATTGGTTGACTTTACGTGGAATCATGAACTGAAATGTATACTTTGGCTCCAACAATGGTGGCACAATTATTGAGTAACATCACACAGGTGTGTGGAGAAATCAAGTAAAAGAGTAGTGGGCAGCAAGGTGATTCCACAAGCCCCTACAGTAAAACATATAAGGAATTAGGGCAATGCAGAAGGACCACAATAGATCGTGACTGCAATGACATCAAGTGGCAAGCTGCAAACAACAGGGGCACTGAGCTCAACATCTAGTGGTGAAGCATCGAACTACATACAAGAATGCCACCTGGCCACAGACCAGTGAACTGCGAGCAATGTGCTGATCAATAGTCGCAGCATCGGATGGTGCACATAGCCCCACAGTGCAACTAGCTGCTGTGCGGACAGCAAATTGTAAGTACAGAGATGGATCCATTGCAAGATGGCCGTCAAGTGAGATCACAGGTATTTTCTTCGTCTGCTAAAAGAACTTATTTAAGAGGAAATTTAATTTGTTTTGTATACTTTCTGTAGCGTCCGTTCTTGTCACACAACTGAATATTAACATCCCAGCAGCGCTTGTTCTTGAAAAAGCTTGTTCTTTAGCTGAAGTCCCGATAATCACGAAATTTTGCGTGACATAAACACAAAAAATTCTGTTCAAGTTTTCTTGATAGTGCAAAATTCGTTTAAAAAAGACTGCTACTAGTTTCATCAGTGTCTATTGTCACAATTGAAGTGCAATTAAACGTTTCTAAATTGTATTTAACTAACACATTTCATATTGTATACTAGTTAGATAGACACGATTTAGGCCTAAACTTTCCAAGTTATAAACGTTCAAAAACCAGACCAAACACGCCTGATAATGTAAATTCTCTAAAAGCAAATTAATTTCAAATTCAGCCTTCTGTCATTGTATCTCTAAATCAGAAAAAAAGCAACCAAAACACATAAGACTTTTGTGTCGTTTTTTGTTTACACATAGCCAATCTCCCATCTATGACAAATTTAATACATTCTTTAAACTTAATTATTCTTTCAAAACTGACCATGAGTGAGAAATGTGGGAGCTGTTATAGGGTAGTGAGTAGAGGGATTTGTTGCCAATCTTGTAGGAAATATTTTCACTGGGAGGGGGGGGGGGGGGGGGGGGGGAGATGCAGTGGCGAGAATGTTGGGAGAACAAAAGAGGCTCTCTCCTGGAACTGCAGAGTGTGCAGTAGGAACATTTTGATTGGAGAACAGGAAAGGAAAATCTGTGCCCTTCAGGCACAGTTGGAGGAAGCAAGGAAGGAACTCATAAGGATCAAGGGAGATAGGAGGGAGGAGGGTGGTTGGGAACTGGCAGCTGGTAGGAGGATTGGAAGAAAGAGAATGATCTGACAATTTTATCATCAGCACCAAAAACAGGTATCTACCATTGCCAGAGTTAAGTGGAGAAGAGCCTCAGGTAGAATGAGGAGCAGGAAATATGCAGCACACTTCAACCGAGGGCAAGTAGCCTAGGAATGTACAAAGTGTTAGGAAGAAGAAAGTGCTGCTGTTAGGTAGTAGTCATGGGCAAGGTGTAGGCCCTCAGTTACAGGAAAGTTTAGGGGCAGCGTACCAGGTCACCAGTATCTTCAAGCCAAATGCACAGCTAAGTCATGCGATAGAGGACCTAGGGTCTTTATGTAAGGACTTTACAAAAGAGGACCGTGTAGTGATAGTGGGTGGGGTGGGAAATAGTTTGGACAGGAATGGGGCATATGACATAGGTGGTGACCTGGACAAGATAGCTTCCCTGACTCAAGACACAAACGTACACTTTGCTGAGCTGTTCTGGCATCATGATCGACCACACCTTGATGTAGCTGTGAGGCAAATCAATGTTTGGTTAGGGATGGCTCTGAGGACAGCCAACTTTGCTCATGTTTCTCTGATGCCCGTCAGGACTATCAACAGATGGGGTTTCACCAGGCATGGCCTACACCTAAACAGGACTGCGAAGGGAAGATTGGTACAGCTGATTAATGATTCATTCGGGCCACACATGGTCAAATACCTGTCGTCATAGGTAGGAAAGTAGGTCTTTTTAGGATAAATCCAGACAACAGGTTCTCCTGCCTAAAGCGTATCTCCAGCACTTTAAAAAAACCTGAAACAATCACTCACAAGACAGATTTTAACAAACAAAAACAAACCATTGGAAAGAGTGACATGGGGCATTTCACAGACTTAACAATCTTCCATCAAAACATGCAATCAATAAAAAATAAAATACAACTATTAGAAGTTGAGCTCCAATCTTTGAACTGTACAGTAGTTTGTATTACTGAGCACTGGTGTAGAGACACACAAATCCAACATTTAGTGTTATTGTATGAAAAGCCAAACTCTTACTGCAGAACTAATTCAAGGGGTGAGGGGGAGGGGGTGGGGGGGTGCGGGGGTGGGGGTTGATCATGCATTTATATCAGAAAAGGAACACAGTTCAAATCAAGACATAACCTTAGTACCGTAAGTGAAGAGAAACACTTTGAAATATCAGTTATTGAATTAACAGGGCTTGATATCACCAAGAAATTAATCATTTTGCGTGTGTATAGATCTCCCAGTGGACACCTTTTTCAATAAGTTAACAGAAGTTCTAGATAAAGCCTCAGGTACAAAGGTCAACATAATTCTGTGTGGGGACATTAACATCAACACTAACATCATAAATGATTCCAGCAGCACCTTCATAAACATCCTTCAAAGTTTTGGCACGTCTCTACTGGTTAATAGTGCAACAAGGGTTACCACAACGGCTTCATCAGTAGTTGACCATGTGGCCATAAATATGAACAGGGAAAAATGTGATGTAGCTGTAAAAGATCTTTGACTATCAGACCATCTCTGTCAAATAACAACAGTAAAGCCAGACATCAAATCATTCCTTAAACTACAAGCCTACAAACGACATCTATCAAAAATCAAAATAAAAGATTTTTCAAAAGAACTAGAAAGGATGAAGTGTAAAAGGAAACCAATGTGAATATGAAACTCTCTAAATTCTCCATGTTGTTTAAACTGAACTTTGAAAAGGCATTTCCAAAAGTATGCATGTCTGTATCAACATCTCACAAAAACAGATGGATAAGAGCAGGTATTAAGAAATCCACCCAAACACTTAAAACACCTCAGTTCCATGAAAAAGATTTGCAATGATCCACAATTCTTAAATTTCTATCACAGATACAGAAAAATGTATAGGAAGATGCTGACTGCTGCAAAAAAGTCATTTAATGACAAAATAATATATAATTCAGAGAATAAAAGTAAATCAGTCTGGGATGTTATAAAAAAGGAAATGGGCAGAGGCAAACAAACACAGAATAACATACTGCTAAGGGAGGGGGATACAGTAATAAATGATCCACAGCATTTAGCAAACTATGTAAATGAACATTTTTCAAGTATTGCAGAGAAGTTACAGCAAAAATTTCCCCAAACAAATACAGCACCTGTAAATAATGTTGCACTAAATACAATGATGTTACTTCCAACGACAGAGAGTGAAATCAGTAAAACAATTCAAAAACTAAAAAATAAAAAGTCAGTAGGCTTAGATGAAGTGCCAATGTGTGTATTAAAACAATGCATAGGGATTATACAAGGCCCCTTAACAAATATAATAAATGAATCCTTGACATCAGGAACATTTCCAGAGCAGTTAAAACAGGCAAGAGTTGTACCTTTGCTTAAGAAAGGTAATGCAGAAGACATAGAAAATTACCAGCCCATTTCCCTGCTGTCAGCATTCTCAAAAATAATAGAAGCAATTATGAAAGACAAATTAATGAAGTACTGGTACCTGAATAAATACAATCTTTTAAGGGAATCGCAGTTTGGTATCTGGAGTGGCAAAAATACGGAGTCAGCCATAGTGGAATTCACAAAAGTTGTACTTGATGCTCTTGATAAAGATGTGTGTGTCACAGGCATATTTTTGGATCTTTCTAAGGCGTTTGATACAGTCGACCACAAGATTCTATTAAATAAATTAGAAGCAATCGGAATAAGATGGGTAGCTAATGACTGGTTTCGATCATACCTAACAGATAGGGTACAAAGAGTAGAGATAACACATACTTCAAATACATCTAAACATTTAGTAAAAAACTTATCAGAACCAAAATACATTAATATAGGGGCTCTGCAAGGTAGCACATTAGGACCAATACTGTTCCCGATATACGTCAATGACTTTCCCAGTAGTGTTACTCATGGTGAAAAAATCCTCTTCGGTGATGACAGAAATATTATAGTCACTGAGAAAATAAGAGAACTCCTTGCCGAGAAAGCAAATGAAACTCTCAAGGAAGTTTATGATTGGTTAATAAGTAATAAAGTGACATTGAACATAAACAAAACTAATGCCATCAATTTCAGTTTGAAGAGGAAAAATGAAAATGTTAAATTAAATGTAGCTGGCACCTCTATAGACTGTGTAACAAATGCAAAATTTCTAGGAATGAATATTGATTCTCAGTTGAAGTGGTGTGGACACACAAAGGTACTTGCAAACAGAATGTCATGAGCATGTTATGCCCTTAGAATCCTATCATCAGGGTGTAACATGCAGTGTCTTTTAGCTACATATTATTCATATGTACACTCAATTCTTAGCTATGGCATTCTTTTTTGGGGAACAAATGCACAAAATATGAACACAATTTTCAAACTCCAGAAAAGAGCCATAAGAATAATAACTAAAAATACTAGTCAAGCTCATTGTAAAGATCTGTTCAGAACACTGGGGATCTTAACTGCTCCATGTGAATACATTTACCAGTCAGTTGTACCCATCAAAAATAACATTAGTAATTACTGCACAAACAGCACTGTCCATGACCATGCAACAAGAGATAGACTCAACTTACAATTACCAAGAAAAAATAAACATAAAACTCAAAACAGCATTTTCTACTAAGGAATAAAACTGTACAATAAATTACCAAAAGAGTTTAAAGAAATTGCAAAAATACACTTATTTAAAAAGGAAGCTAAAAAGTACCTGTTATGCAATACATTTTATACATTGAAGGATTACTTAGCTAAAACAGAGTAGGGGTTTGATAAAAAAAAGTTATACAAATAAATAATAATAATAATAATGATTATAAAATATCCAACATACCACATAACACCTTCACTTTATGTTTTTTTCCTACTTTTTTTTCTTTTCTAGAAATACTTACCCCCAAGCTATGCATAGCACAATAGTAACACCTCTACACTTCTTCCTCTTTCTGAGCTCAACGTCGCACTTATTATGGAGGGATGCTGACTCAGTTTTTCAGGATAGCAAATGGGAAGTTGCAGTACAGAAAATGGCCCAGAGATCACCAGTGTGTGTGTGTGTGTGTGTGTGTGTGTGTGTGTGTGTGTGTGTGTGTGTAGTGAGTGAACTGCTATGAAACAATGTGTGTATAGAGTGTGCAACGACTGATAGTGAGATATGAGTGAACACTGTGGCATTACATTATTTAATAAGTTATTTGTAAAAAAAGTATTGTATACCAGGAGTAAATCTAATGATTGTCTCTAACTATAGAACACTGTAAATATATGTGTGTATGAATTAGTGATATGAATATAACAGAGGGAAACATTCCACGTGGAAAAAATATATCTAAAAAGAAAGATGATGAGACTTACCAAACAAAAGCGCTGGCAGGTCAATAGACACACAAACAAACACAAATATACACACAAAATTCAAGCTTTCGCAACAAACTGTTGCCTCATCAGGAAAGAGGGAAGGAGAGGGAAAGACGAAAGGATGTGGGTTTTAAGGGAGAGGGTAAGGAGTCATTCCAATCCCGGGAGCGGAAAGACTTACCTTAGGGGGAAAAAAGGACAGGTATACACTCGCACACACACACATATCCATCCACACATACAGAATATATGTCTGCTTGTGTCTGTATGTGTGGATGGATATGTGTGTGTGTGCGAGTGTATACCTGTCCTTTTTTCCCCCTAAGGTAAGTCTTTCCGCTCCCGGGATTGGAATGACTCCTTACCCTCTCCCTTAAAACCCACATCCTTTCGTCTTTCCCTCTCCTTCCCTCTTTCCTGATGAGGCAACAGTTTGTTGCGAAAGCTTGAATTTTGTGTGTATATTTGTGTTTGTTTGTGTGTCTATCGACCTGCCAGCGCTTTTGTTTGGTAAGTCTCATCATCTTTCTTTTTAGATATGTGTATGAATTAGTTTATTTTAAATTGATATAAATTTGTAAATACTTTGACATGTCCTATACCCTTGTAAAAATAGATCTATGGATGAATAAAGCTACTACTACTACTACTACTACTACTATTACACCAGACACCAAACATCACAACTTGAGCTACAATCAAAGGATGAGTGAAGATGGCCTGCTGGCACAATAGCAAACTACATTACACTATCTTCAGAGCATATAAGTGACTTCAAATAATACAGTCAAACTTGCTCAAATTGGCGCATGTATAATTTGGAAATCTGCCCAAACCAAACAAGCATTTCAGTCCCATCACATTCAATGCACTTTTATATGCTGATTTGTTGTATAAAGCAGAACGTGCCTAATGCAGAAACGAAAAGCAAATGTTAGAACATATTTAATAATTCATTGTATTATGCGGAAAAGAGCCGATACAGTACTACTGTATAACAGTTCATTAGTTATTCATGATTCTACAAGAATGTTACTCTTAACATCTCTGTTAAGTGGTGCAAAACGACAGAAAGAGGTCCAGCATAGCGCGGCATTGCTGGTGTGGACCTAAAACTTGCTATGTGCAACAACGAGTAAGTTGTGCTCAGTGTCGGCACAGTACATCAAAGGAAATGGTTCATTCGTCAATGTTCTGTTTGTTGGCTTTCTCATTTTCCTCATTATTGATGCACACCGTCACACATAGGAATATTGTTGCACATCTACTAACTCTCAGCTGCAATGTGCACAATGAAAGAGGTGGGTATTGTTCTGTCAAACAGTGGTTTTACCAGGCAAGCTCATTATTTTCACCAGTGTCATCTGACTAGTATCACTTTAAAAGATACAGCAACATGATGTTGAACAAACAGTATGTGTCATTAACACTTAACAAGAAGATTAATGTAACTGAGGCAAGTGAGAAAGACAAACTCTCTATGTGCAAAATTATGTTGCATTTCAAATGTGGTAAAACACAAGTTTATGAGACTTTAAGAAACAAGAATAATATGTGGGATGAATGGATGACAGGGAACAGGCAGATGAAAAGAAAGGTGAAGAAGACCGGAAATTAAAAAACTATCGAAATAATGTGGGTATGGTTCATAAGTGCGCAGACAAAAAAATTACCTTTATCTGGACCCATTTTGCAGAGTGAGGCTCTGAAAGACGCTAAAGAGCTTGGAATTACAGAATGTTTAAGGCATTCACAGAATGGCTGGACAGTTTAAAAGCTAGGCACAACTTGTATGGAATGAAGTGTATGGGGAAGCTAAGGATGTGAAGGAAACTGTAGCAACAGAACGAAAGACAATACTGTCCAACTTAATTGTGAATTATGACCCGAAAGATGTGTTCAATGCTGATGAAACGGGACTGTTTTATTGCATGCTGCCTTCAAAATCACTAGCAATTCGAGGTGAAAACTGCACCAGCAGAAAAACGTCCAAGGAGAGGCTCACTGTACTGCTGTGTGGAAACATGTTAGGTGAAATGGAGGAGCCACTGATGACTCAAAAAGGTGGCAAAACTGCACTGTTTCAAAAACATAAGACATCAGTAAGCCTCCAATCACATGGCAAAGCAATTAAAAGGCGTGGATGGTGAGTGATCTTATGGAAGAATGGCTGGGCTCTTTCAACACCAAAATGAAAAAATGAAATCCCCAAGTTCTCCTTTTCCTAGACTATGCAACCTGCCAGCTGTAAGTAATTTTATCGAACATGAAATTGGCTTGGTTCCCTCAAGGTTCAACCAGCCTCACACAACCCATGGACCACAGGATTATTTACACATTCAAGTGTATTTATAGGCAATTACTGATGCACTCTCTTATTCTTAGTGCTGAAGAGGCCGAAAATGCATTTGCTCTTGCATGGTCAGTTTCTGTCCTGGGTGCAGTAAATTGGATTGGCTTGGCATTAAAGGAAATAAAACCTGAAACTGTCACCAAGTGCTTCAACAAAGTGAGGTTTCAGAGTCAAGAACAAGACGCTTCTGTGACCATGACCAATGAAGTTCAAGAAAATGCAGCAGCAATTGCTGAACTAATGAAAATGCAAAACATTTCATGTAGTGCAGATGATTACATTCGAAGTGTTGACTTTCTGTCAAATCACTCCACTTTCACTTCAGCAGCAAGCAGATTTAATAGAAATCCACAACATAGAGAATTCTCCCAACTTTTTGGAACTATTGTATGGTGCAAAAAAAATGCATAGAAAAGAAAAACAATTTTGAACAGGAAATTAAAACAAGTTTCCCTCCTTGGTATGTGGTGAAAAAAGTGAAATGTAAAGCAAATAAACATGGGAATAATATGTATGTACCTAACATACCAGTCAGATAAGAATTATAAGTCTGCAAATAAGAAGCCAAGGATGACATGGGTTAAAGGTCAGAAAGGAAAACTGGGACTTTGTTTATGAATATGATACAGATCAATCAACTGTTGAAACTCTATTAAATAATTTCCTTAACACATATACTGACTTATAGTACTCTTGTTCACCAATGAAAAGAATCAGTACTAAACCGAACAGAAAAAGCAAAAAGCTTAAATGGTACACTGATGACCTTGCTAGTATTTGGGAAAAGATGCTTTCACTGTACAAAACATATAGAAACAATGGCAAATGTGGCAGAGAACAAAATGATACTTATTATAAAAACTAACTGAAATATAAAAAGCAAAAACCTTAAACTTGCCAAACAAGCTGTCTATGAAAATTACATAGAAGGAGCCCCAAACAAATGCAAGGCTGCTTGGTATATTATTAAACAAGGAAATACCTCTACCCAAACTCAAGATGTTCTACTTGAGCCAGAAGAGCTCAATAAATATTTTACAATTACGGTAAATGAATTAAATAAAAAATTAAACAGTCAGACATACTAGCAATTGATATACTTACTGATCAGCTAAAGGGCATGAATTTCACTGGGACCGTGTCACACCCACAGATGTAATAAATATTGTTAGAAAATTTTCAAACTTGAAAAGCAAGGACTACTACTGGCTATCTAACAACACAATAAAAAGTACAATACACTTCATTTGCAATCCACTTGGTTTTATTATGAATAAATGCCTATGGAGTTTTCCCTGATCAGCTCAAAATTTCCAAAGTTATACCTATATACCAAAAGGGGGAAAAACACCTCCCTGAAAACTATAGACCAGTGTCTACTGCACCAATCTTTTCCAAAATATTTGAAGCAATTTTCCACAAACAGCTAAGCAACTATTTTGAAAAGTATGACCTTCTCTGTATTACACAGCACGTTTTTTGACAAGGGAAAAATACCACTTCTGCAGTCCTTGAATTAATTAATCAGACATTAACAGCATTTGAAAATAAACAAACAGTCTCACTTGAACTGTGTGATCTGGGCAAGGCATTTGATTGCATTCCCTTTGACATCCTACTAGCCAAACTATAGTATTATGGTATAAATAATACAGAGTTAAAAATAATCAACTCTTATCTACATAATAGGAGACAATTTGTGTCAATTCAAAACAGACACTGTTCTGTGAATAATGTCACATCTGGTGTACCTCAGGGCTCTGTGCTTGGTCCTTTCTTTTTCATTGTTGCAATTAATGATTTTCCATCTTATGTTGGGCCAGAGTCAGTTATCTGCTATGCGGATGATGCAACTTTAATCAGCACAGATCAAGATTTATCAAAGCTACACCAGAAATCACAGGACACTCTCACCTTAACACTAAACTGGCTCTTGGCTAACAAACTTCTGTGTAATCCAGAGAAAACTCAGAATCTGCAGTTGGGACTGACTGACAAGGTAGAACCAAAATCCATCAAACTGCTTGGGATACACATTGATTCCAAACTTAACTGGCAACCCTATATCAACCAGGTCAGCAAAAAGTTATCAAGGGTGTCCTCTCTCATCTGAAAACTCTCTGATCTAGTGAGAAACTTATATCTCAGAACAGCTTATGTAGGACTTTTTCAGTCTCATATATATTATGGGATGTTACTATGGGGCAACTCATGTCATGATAGTGGTGTACTACTGATGCATAAAATAGGTGCTAAGAATAATGTGCAAGGTTGGTCCAAGGGAACACTGCCATCCCTTATTCATAAAAATGGATATAATGACAGTGATAAATCTTTATATTTGTGCATCACTGATATATGCTAAAAAGAACAGAACAAAATTTAACAGCAGAGAGAACATACAAACAAAGAGAGTATTAACATTCCTAGGCATAGGCTGACAAAAGCAGGCAACTCTCACAAAGTGAACTGTTTGAAATTATTTAACAAATTACCACATACTGCACTCAATACACCTTTCAATAAATTTAAAAGTTTATTTATTTATTTATTTATCATCCGTATTATCACATTCATGATATTGGACTTGTCAAGGTACAGAACAGTATAAAATATTACATATTTACATCATGTACAAAATCTTATCATTGGTATCAAAACATCTTTGTAACAAAAGCATTATTCTGCTTAATTTGATTATAAAATTATATATGTACATACAGATAGAATAAAAGCTAGCGAAACCCCTTGGTTGATTTTACTAAAACTTTTAAATAGCAGTACTTTAGTTAACTAGGCATAGTAACATATGGCACAAAAGCTAGGTGCATAATTAGATACATACAGGGACAAAATAAGTTTCGTTTTATCTAGGAATGGTTGATAATTATGAATTTTTGTTTAGTGAGTTATGAAGCAGACCTACAGATTTGAGCAAAATTCCAGGTATTCATTAATGCTGTAAAAGCTGTTGTTTACTAGTAGATTTTTAGTTCTTTTATGAATGTATTAATGTTTGTTATTTTTTATGCTATCTAGCAATGCACTGCTCAGAATTTTTGGTTTGTAAACAGCACTGTCCTGATATATTGATTTTCTGTGCACACCCCTGTGATAGTCATCCCTGTTCCTTGTTTGATAATTGTGGATCTCACTATTCAAAGCTTAAACTTGATGGTTAAACTGCACAAATGGTAAATAGTCAATCCCTACTACAGTCTTACAGAATTCTTGGATACTTAGTAAAATAGAAATGGAGTTTTAAGTTTATGATTGCAATATGCAATAGTGTACAGTTGATTAATGTATCACAAATAATTTGTACTTGTAATGTAAATACTAACTAACATAGTAACTTCTTACATATCTTGACATCATCATTATAAAACCTATTTCACTGCATGTGGTCAATGGCAAATAAAGAATCCAAATCTACAAAATCTATAAAAATATCTTCAAAAATGTTGTCATACAAGCAAAAATAATGGCAAATGACACACAGATAAAAAAAATCCACCAATAAGATGAAAGCCACATGGAATATTGTAAGGAAGGAAACTGCAGGAGAACAGACAGATTTCCATAATATTAACTACCTAATGGAAAAGTCCACTGTGATAAGTGAACCTACAAAAATTGCAAATAAACTTAATTCCTACTTTACACTGATAGCTGAAGATCTTATAAATCAAAATTTACAGTGTACTCCAAGAAATCAACCAGATGTGCTACAAATAATAAATCTATTTTTCTATACTTGCTACAATAATCAAAGAACTGAAGCCCAAATTCTCTGCTGGTACTGACAATATCCCTGACTACATCTTGAAGAAATGTACTCCCCTCATAGCCATGCCATTTGTTGATATCTGTAGTTGTTTTCTATCAGAAGGGGTGTTCCCAGAACAATTGAAGAGAGCACAAGTAAAATGTCTGTACAAGAAAGGTACAATAATAGAAGTGTCAAACTAAAGGCCTATTTTGCTACTATCTGGTTTTTCCAAAATAATTGAAAAACTCTCTTATAAAAGAATAATCAATTTCATGGAAAGAAACATTTAGTTATCAAATATACAACACGGATTCCAAAAATCAAAATCTACTGACACTGCTATTTTTGTATTCCTAAATGAAGACTTATATCTAAAAACAAAGATGATGTGACTTACCAAACGAAAGTGCTGGCAGGTCGATAGACACACAAGCACATACACACAAAATTCAGGCTTTCGCAACAAACTGTTGCCTCATCAGGAAAGAGGGAAGGAGAGGGAAAGACGAAAGGATGTGTGTCTATCAACCTGCCAGCGCTTTCGTTTGGTAAGTCACATCATCTTTGTTTTTAGATATATTTTTCCCACATGGAATGTTTCCCTCTGTTATATTAAATGAAGACTTAAATACAATAGACAGCAAAGAGCATATCACAGCTATATTTCTACACCACTCTAAGCATTTGATGTCATCAATCACAACATCTTGCTTAAGAAACTTGAATCTGAAGGTTTTAGGGGTCCAGCCTATGAATGAAACAAATCATAACTCCAAAACAGAGAGCAAGTTGTTGAGCTTGCTATCCAAGAATGGAACAAGATGAACTCCTTCTGCTCAGAAAAGCAGAGCATTAAGTATGGTATACCACATGGTTCCATTCTAGGACCAATTCTGTTTCTACTCTTTGTAAATGACTTGGAACCGACCAGTCCACCCCATAATTACATAAGATTCACAGATGACACAAATATGATAACAGGAAGTACCAGAGAAGAATTACTGCATAAGTTTAAAAAGTGTACCACCCACATTACAGACTGGTTTTCTGGAAACAATTTAGTAATAAACACACAAAAAACAGTTACAATGTGCTTAAACACAGTGCAGAATAAATGCCCACTAACACGAGACATAGAGTTGTTTACCAGAACCCTTGGAAATGTAAGCTCTACAAAATTTCTTGGAATATGGATCCAAGAAGATCTAAAAAGGATCCAAAATGCACAATACATTACAAATAAACTGAATACAATTTGTTACACTATCAAAATTCTTTTTGGTAGCACAGTGAAAGAGACACTAAAAAATGTATACTTCGCCCAGCAGAATGTTTATTGCGATATGGCATAATCTTTTGGGGAAATGCATCTGCCAGCACAAGCTGTTTTAGTTGCCAAAAGAGAATTGTAAGAGCCATAGAAACTGCTGCCACAAGAAGCTCAAGCAAGCCCTTATTTAAGAAACTTCACATCCTACCACTAACATGTCTACATATCTTACAAGTAATAATATTTGTTAGGAAAATCTTAGAAAATAGCAACAGTCTTGTATTGACTGAGTATCCATCTGTATAACCAAAGGAGAAAGCAGGATATACATGTTCAATATACATACACAACACTAAAACAGAATAGACCACTGCAAACAGAAACAGACTATACAATAAGCTACCTAATAACATTAAAACAATAAAAGACACTTCAAAATTTAAAACTGCTGTCCACAAATATTTATTGCATAAGTGTTGTTACAGTATAGATGAATAAGTGTGTCACCTTTACTGTTTTACATTAGTAATAGATTTTTAAATATATGTTATACTTTTGAATTTCCATGTTATTTGCTTTTTTGTTTCTTTCCGTTAATAATGTTAAATTATTTAGAAATAGTGTGCAATTCTGAATTTTTCACAAAATATCCACCTATACACTTTTCTGTTTCTTGTCATTACACATGAATTATATGAACACTTGTATCATTATAAGATCACTGTCATAATCATTTTAACCATGAATCACCTCATCTCCATTTTTGACTTGTCCTGTATCATCATATGCTTCTCTGCACACAACGTATGATTCATAGGATAAATAAAATTACAGTAACAATTACAATTATAAATTAATTTAAAGTTTGAGTAAAAATTTAGAAATGCCGTGTTATTTATCAATTAGTGTAATAGTCCAGTGTTCTATTGTCCAATATACAGTAAATGAACATCTACTGTGTTGGAGTGAAGCACTTAAATACAGTATACGCATTGTTAAAAATTTTTAAAGTACTTTGGTGCATGATGCCTGACAAATTTGATGTAGCCAGTGAGTTTTGTGTAATCCGGAAACTTGTCCAATTTGGAAAATTATTTTAGTCCCAGGCAATTCTGTTTTGAGCAAGTTTTAAAGTATTTTGCATTATTTCAGATAACCATCAAACAGGAAAGAGAAAGTTGTAGTGGTTAGTCACAATGGAGTCCCATTATCTTTAGAATGGGGTACCATCAAATATGGAGTGCACCAAGGCTCAATTCTGCACCCCCTACTTTTTATTAGCTTTATAAATGATCTGCCTCTCTGTACGGAATATAGTAGACTCACCATTTTTGCTGATGACACTACACTACGCATTGATAATTCAGTACATAAACTTGAGGAAACAGCAAATAAGGTTTTAAGTGAAACAGTGAACTGGTTTAATATTAATGGCCTTTCTATAAATTACACTAAAACAAACTACATTCAGTTCCACACAACATTCAAAGATGAAGAAATAGTAGTAAAATTAGATGAGCAAGTGATAACCAGGCTGGATACCTCAAAATACCTACGCTTTCATACTAACAGCAAACTGAACTGGTCAAACCACATCCTGGAACTCTGCAAAAGATTGAGTTCAGCAACTTACACATTAGACATTGTTTCTTCTTATACACGTATGGAAACCACAAAGGCAGCCTATTATGGTTATTTTCGTGCCATTATGGCACATGGAATTATATTTTGGGGTAACCAGACACTGCCTAAAAAAGTACTGTGTGCACAAAAAAAAGCCATAAGGATCACGTGTGGAGTCCATCCTAGAGCCACGTGCAGATCTTTTTAAGAAACTTGGAATCCTTACATCCACTGTGCAATTATATTCTCTTTGATGTGCTTCATAACGAAAGAAAATTCCGGAGTCTATTTCACTGGCTGTAAGATTTTTAATGCCCTCCTTTCAAGAATTACGTGTTTGGAAGAAGATGAGCTCTTGTTTAAAAAAGACTTTAAGGCAGTTCCTCTTACAAGGATCGTTTTATACGATAGAAGAGTTCCTGAACTACATTGTTTAGCATTTCTTGTATTGTTAAATGCAAATATATGCCCAAATCTACAATTGTAATCCTGACTATTCTTTATTGTAAACACATTTTCCCTAAATCATTTCAGGCTAATGTCGGGCGGTTCCTTTGAAAGGGCACAGCCGACTTCCTTCCCCGTCCTTCCCTACTCTGATGAGACCGATGACCTCACTGTTTGGTCTCCTCCTCCACAAAAACCCAACCCAAACACATATTTTGCAATATTTTTTTCTGTAACACTTATTATTTTTAAATATTTATTTATCTCTCAAAACTGATTTTCTGTAGTAGAACCTAAGTTACTGTTTACTGTAATATGAAATAATTTTGTTTTGTTTTTATCTGCTACCAGAGACTTCTGACACGTTCCATATCCTGTGATATTGTCACAACATGGATCACCAGACCAAGAAATAAATAAATAAATAATAAATGTAAACAGCACTTGAGATTTTTTCGAAATTTTGCTCTGAAGTATGGTACGATTATGAGTGCACATTTAAACCCATAGGGCAATAGATAGCACCTGCAGTTCCAATGCACTATAACAATAACTATAAATACATGTTTATATATTTATTTACGGCGTGTAATTATTGCAATGCTTTATGCAGAATTGTGAATCTTGATGTTAGTGTTTGGTTTTGGTAGGCTTGTGTTTATTATTGTCTCACATTTAGGAAGACAAAGGTTCAGACCTGTGTCTGGTCATCCTGATTTATGTTTCCTGTGATTTCCCTAAATCACTTCAGGTAAATGATGGGATGGTTCCTTTGAAAGAATTCGGCCCATTTCCTTCCCCATCCTTCACTAATATGAGCTTGTACTCTGTCTCTAATGACCTTATTGTCGACGAGACGTCAAGCACTGATCTCCTCCCCTCCTCCTCTTTATTATTGTACTCAATGGTGATAGTTATTTTGTCATTTTGGGGAACTGAAGTGAAACCGTGAAAGCTTACTTAATTATTGGTTAATTAGGAAGAGATTGGGGCTACCAAAGATTCTTTAATAGTACTTCCCAGTGAAGAGTGTAATGGAAATCATCAACAGAGTTTGTTTGGTTACATATACAGGGTGCAGCGCTTAAATCCAGACAAATGAACCTTTTTTTAGAAGCAAATTTATTAAAACAAAATACTAATGAAAATGAAAATCGTTTTACATATAAGTAGTGATATCTTTCAAGAGTAACATTACTCGATGTAATCCCCTTCAGCTGCAATGACCGCATCCAATGTTGTCCTGAACCAATCGTACGCACTCTTTAAAACAATGCTGTCCACATTCGCGAATGCTGCTTCAATAGCAGTGGGTAGAGATGCGACATTAGGGTGCTTCATCTTACTGATAACTCTTTTGACTATAGGCTCAAAACATTGTAGTTGAGGAGATTCAAATCTGGGCTATTTGGGGGCCAGAACTCCTTTGACCAGAACATGTCAACATTATCCGAGAGCCAGTTTTGGACTAAACGGCTCGTATGAGGTCCTCCTCTGCCATCTGACACATTGTTCCCTTACTGACATTCATTACTGATCCCAATTTCCTCTGCGATTACCCAGCAATTACCCCAGATCCTTCTAAATCAATGCCTGAGCCTTTTTGATGACTTCTGCAGTTCTTGACACACATTTCCTCAAATGAGATTCCCTCACCAGGTTAGTGGAACCTTCCCCAGACTTCTCCAAAACATTATACTTGGCCACACTATCATAAGCAGTTGATCTCAGATACCCGAAAAATCTAACTATTTCAGTGGGCAAATGCCCAGCACGAAGACCTTTGATAATCCGGCTCTACGGTTGTACTCTGCACTTGTCCGTAACATCTCAGCCATTTTGAGGTTCTGACTGTTTACTAGTTGCCTATGGCTTTCAAGAATGCCACTCGCAACCTCTGGCAGAACTATGGTATGGTGGGAAATTCAAACTGCAATTTGATTTAAGTGTTGCATCCTGCAGTAGTACAAAATTTTTCATAGGAAACATGGCGCCTTAGAGCAAAGCAGTGTTACAAGTCTTGTGAAAAAAGCCAAGATTAGCGGCTCGTTGTGTAAGAAATGTTTAAAATGTGAGGTAAAAGGTATTCTTTGCTTGAAATGCAACTTTGGGTTGCACAAAAAGTGCGCAAAAATGTCGTTAAAATTCATCGATGACAATGTTCAATGGTCATGTCTGGATTGTTTGCAAGACGAAAATACCATCGCTAGCTTCGGACGTGCAAACAAAAGATTTCATCATCAAAGGATTGCAAAACAAAATTAACACTCTAAAATCAGAACTATTATTGCTCAAGAAAGAAAATACTGATGAATCGCAAAATATGCAGCTGTGTGAATCGTGAAAGTGGAAAACATAAACTCAAGACCACTTGTAGTGTAGGTCTATAAACAATACAAATCAGTCCAGTTCACAAAGAGATGAAGTACAAAATGCATCTATAGCGGCTTTAGAGCAAATCCAAAGTGAAAACAGAAATTTTGGCAAACTTAGTAACATTTAACAAGATTCCACAAATGGGTCTAAATAAGTTTGTAATGATGCAGGCCTGCGTTTAACAGCACAAAATCGGAAAATAAATACCAGTCGTGCAGTGTTTCTTACAAGAAAAAGAAAATTAAGCCTCAAAGTAAGGTTACTGTAAATGGGAAAGAAGAATTTCTATTCATAGGAGACTCTTACTTAAAAATATTGTTCTGCCGTCCGCCCCAGTAGCTGAGTGGTCAGCGTGTCGGATTGCCGACCTCTGGGCCCGGGTTCGATTCCCGGCTGGGTCGGAGATTTTCTCCGCTCAGGGACTGGGTGTTGTGTTGTGTTCATCATCATTTCATCTCCGTCCGGCGTGCAGGTCGCCCAATGTGGCGCCGACTGTAATAAGACCTGCGATATGGCGGCCGGACCTGCCCCGCGAGGGGCCTCCCGGCCAATGACGCCAAACGCTCATCATCATCATCATCATTGTTCTGCCAAATTCAAAAATTGACTTGCATCCAGGCATTAGGCTGGATCAACTAAACAACCATTTAAAACATTGCTACTAACCAAAATGGTGTCAAAGTGAAATCAAATTTCAAGGGCATATTCATGCATGTTGGGAAAAACTCTTTTCGACACAGCTGTGCGGCCGAAATTATTAGTGAATCTCGAAACTTGATTTGTACTGCTAAATCTTTGTATAGTAAATCAAGACTGGTAATAAGTGGTATTTTGCACAAGAGATCGGTGAGTGACTCTTACATAGACAAAATAAACAATGATATTAGCGACCAGTGTGATAAACTTGGTGTTGGTGTTGTTGTTGTTGTTGTCGTTGTTGTTGTTGTTGTCAGTCCTGAGACTGGTTTGATGCAGCTCTCCATGCTACTCTATCCTGTGCAAGCTTCTTCATCTCCCACTACTTACTGCAACCTACATCCTTCTGAATCTGCTTAGTATATTCATCTCTTGGTCTCCCTCTATGATTTTTACCCTCCATGCTGCTCTCCAATGCTAAATTTGTGTTCCCTTGATGCCTCAGAACATGTCCTACCAACCGGTCCCTTCTTCTTGTCAAGTTGTGCCACAAACTCCTCTTCTCCCCAATTCTATTCAATACCTCCTCATTAGTTATGTGATCTACCCACCATATCTTCAGCATTCTTCTGTAGCACCACATTTCAAAAGCTTCTATTCTCTTCTTGTCCAAACTATTTATTGTCCATGTTTCACTTCCATACATGGCTACACTCCATACAAATACTTTCAGAAACAACTTCCTGACACTTAAATCAATACTTGATGTTAACAAATTTCTCTTCTTCAGAAACGCTTTCCTTGCCATTGCCAGTCTACATTTTATATCCTCTCTACTTCAACCATCATCAGTTATTTTGCTCCCCAAATAGCAAAACTCCTTTACTACTTTTAGTGTCACATTTCCTAATCTAATTCCCTCAGCATAACCCGACTTAATTCATCTACATTCCATTATCCTCGTTTTGCTTTTGTTGATGTTCATCTTGGTGTGGTATTTATAAACCCAAACAAATTTATAAGTAACAAATGTCTCGTTGTAGATGGCGTACATCTAAATAGGCTTGGCTCAGTGACCCTGAGTATAATGTTTTTGGACTTTTGCAAAATCATCAATAATCAGGGAAACTGACAAAGTGTGGAAAGGATGTTAAAACAAAAGAATAAGCTGAAAATAAAAAAAAATATAGATATATTCCAACAAAAATTTACTTAAAAGCATTCAAAACAGCAATAAACATTTTCTAATGCATTGGAATATAAATGGTGTAGCCTCAGATTTTTGTAACCCAAGTTATTAAAAAATTGACGAACTTCTACTTTCAGAATGTTCAAATTTAAAAATTGTGTGTTTAAAGGAACATTGGCTGAGAAAAGGCAGTACAGGGACTCTAAACAAAATTGAACATTTTACAGTTGGCAGTAGTTTCTATAGAGGTAACAGATCTTGTGGAGCTGCTGCATGCTTCTAAATGAGAACTGAGTCCAGTTGTTTGAATGAGGAAGGAAATTTTGAAAGTTGTGCTGTGGAACTAATTGGTTTAAATACTATAATTGTATCTCTGTACAGATTTCCTGGAAGTGCTGTAACAAAATTCTTTTTATCCAAATTTCAATGTTTATTAGAAAGACTACAGAAAGACAGTAAGAAAAAATTGTAATTGCAGCGGACTTTAATATAAATGTATTAAATAATAACAATGACACTGTAAATTTTTTTGACTTAATTCAGAAATATGCTTTTAATTTAAGTTTCACTGAATATACTAGGAGAAATAGCCACTCTGAAACATGTATTGACAATATTCTGAGAAATTATCAGTTTGAGGATAGAAGCTAATTCTGTTTATATTTAGACATATCAGATCATTCAGCACTGCTCATAGAGTGTCCAAAACTATGGAAACCAGAATATGTGAAAACATGTTTTAAAAGGAACTTTAGCAAAGAGAATGTAAATATATATTGTAACGAAGTGAGAACTATAAACTGGCCTCTTGATAACAGTGTGTCAAGTGAAAAATATTTCAAAACATTCCTAAACCATTTCCTAGATGTTTTCAATTACACTTTTTCCCATCAAGCCAGATGACAGAGAATGGCTAATAAAATAAATTGGATTATACCAGGAATAAAAGTTTCTAGTGTCAGGAAAAGACAGCTTCACAATGAGTTAAAACATAAAAATGCTGACATTGTTGGGTGTGTAAAGAGGGAAATTACTGCCCTACTTCCCTGCTGCCAGTTTTTGCTAAGGTGATAGAAAGGATTGTCTCAAAACATCTTGAAGACTTTCTTATAGAAAACAATATTGTAGTTAAAAGTCAATTTGGATTTCAAAAGGGGAAAAATACAATAAATGCTATCAGGGAATCCACTGAAAAGATAAGCTCTGCTTTAGGCAAGGGTAAAACGGTCACAGGTATTTTTTGCGATTTGACCAAAACTTTTCATTTGGTCAATCACTTACTACTACACAAGCTGGAGAGGTATGGGATCGTGGACAGGGCATTGTAGTAGTTCAAATCTTATTTGTCAGAAAGAAGACAGTTATTCTAAATTTCATTGGAAAAAGAATCATTCTCAGACTGGAAAAAAATTTGTACAGGGGTCCCACAGGGGCCAATTTTAGGGCCTTATCTTTTTCTCCTGTACATAAATGATTTACCTTTAAACATTGATGTTCACTCCATTTTATTCACAGGTGACACCTCAGTTTTAATTGAAAATGACAATTTAGAACAAATTCATGATGTTGTTGTGGTCTTCAGTCCTGAGACTGGTTTGATGCAGCTCTCCATGCTACTCTATCCTGTGCAAGCTTCTTCATCTCCCAATACCCACTGCACCCTACATCCTTCTCTATCTGTTTAGTGTATTCATCTCTTGGTCTCCCTCTATGATTTTTACCCTCCACACTGCCCTCCAATACTAAATTGGTGATCCCTTGATGCCTCAGAACATGTCCTACCAACCAATCCCTTCTTCTAGTCAAGTTGTGCCACAACCTTCTCTTCTCCCCAATCCTATACAGTACCTCCTCATTAGTTATATGATCTACCCATCTTATCTTCATCATTCTTCTGTTCATGATACTGTGGAAAATATAATGGGAAACCTAGAATTATGGTTTCAGCAAAATGGATTAAAACTGAATGTCACAAAAACACAAATAGTGCAGTTAGTGCTAAAACATCATCAGCATTTCCCACAAAAATAGTGCATGGCGATCAGGAAATGACTGAAGCAAGTTATGTAAAATTTCTAGGTATAAATCTCAACAAAAATTTAAATTGGAAGACACATGTAGAGTTCTTAGCAAGCAAACTAAACAGCCTAGCTTATGCAATGAATGTCTTACCTGGCTCCACCCTTATGGACACCAGGAAGATAGGTCTAGCACAGCTACTTTCAGACTATAATTCGATACAGAATAATTTTCTGGGGAAACTCTGTAAACAGCTCAAGATTACTTACACTTCAAAAGAGAATGATAAGAAACATGTGTTTAGTCCAAAAAAGAACATCATGTCACCCATTATTTAAAAAATTAAAAATACTAACCATTCTTTCTCTGTACACCTACGAAATTTTTATTTTCATCTATAAAAATCAAAATTCACTTGACAATTTTCATTTCAACCACAATTACAGTACTTGTCACAGACACAGTTTCAAACTTCCCTCCCATAATTTAAAACTTTATGCTCAAACACCACTACTCAAAATTAGCTAAAGAAAATAAAGAATTCAGCAAATGCTTGCGAAAGTTGTCCCAAGAGAATAAAGAGAACATAGAGAAAATATATAAGAAAATAATGAATGCTGGGAGGAAGAAGGAAGGAACAAAGACCGCGAAGAAAGACATGTCAGACTGCATGAAAATTGAGGTAAACTTGGAGACAATATGTATGACATGAGGGTCAAGGTAACAGAAGAGCAGAGAACAATGTTATGAAGGAAATGCAGGATCTGGAACAAGATAAATTTTTGTCCACAGATACAGGTAAAGAGAAGCCAATTGAAGAAAATGAAGAAGAGATGGGCAGACCCCTGACAAAAATAAGACTTCAGTAAACTGAACTAGCTATGAATTTGAGGGATGAAACAGCAACACAGAGGACTATCTGCACTTTGAACATCTGTAGTTGAACTCTTCAAATATTGGAACCACAAAATGTAAGAATTATTTGCTTCCATGAGTAAGGAATTTCAATCACACTGACTGCTTCCTGCCAAATCACAAACTCAACATGTCACCATAGCTGAGCTGCATCCTGCCAAATCCCCACAACCAAGAAGAAAAAAGATACTCTTTAAAGCAAAGAGGTTTACATCATAGTCGAAAACATTAACAAAACTTGGTAGATTTTAATTGATAGATTTTTCATTTTACAGCTCATAATTTATTTTGACATATCAGATATAAATGGTTGTGTGTGAAATAACAATCTTCAGGAGGTATATGAATATTTTGATTTATAAAATGATATTACCACTTCCTAGCAGTATCGAAGTATACAGAATAGGTCTTATCTCTGATTACATCACAAATGGAATACACAGCATATCAGACAAAAATGTCAATGACAAATTTAAACTATTCCTGAATACTAAAGTATCCTGATTGAAGCTGTATTTAAAATGTGCCAACCTGAGTGCTGAGGCTAACAGTGACTCACTAATGGCATCAAAAAATTCTGTGAAACAAACTTTATACTCCACTCAGCAATTCTAATAAACCTCATGATCAATACAAAATACTCTAGCATCCTAAAGAATATGATTTAAAAAACCCTAGAGTATGTTTGTTAAATCTTAAATGGACAGTTCAAATAACAAAGTAAAGACAATTTGGAAGTTGATAAAAAAGAGGCAGAGGAACAGACAATATTGAAGTGTGTCATAATGGCACCATGGTAGATGAAGGTGAAATAATTGCCAACAACTACAACAACCATTTTTTGATAGTAGTCAATCAAATTGGTTCTAAAAAGGTCCATGGCTGAAGCCATGAACCTGATAAATAGATCAGTGCGGAACTAAATCAGCCAGACATATGTTACCTATATCACAACTGATGGGACTAAGAAGGTGAAAAGCCAAACAAAAAACAAAAATGCCATTGATGTGGACAATACATCAAAGTACTGAAGCACTGCTGTAAATTTATTCTTAAGGAACTCCATCACATATTCAGTAAGTCTCTAAGTCAAGATACTGTCCCTAACATACTCAAGTATGCAATTGTCAAACCACTATTCAAAAAGGGTGATAAAACAGACATTTCCAACTACCAATCAATTTGTGGCGTCGATGAGGTCGACACCACCATCAATCTGAGTATCGTCTTTGAACTAAGCTAAGATTATCTTTGTGCAGTTCCGCCATGTCAGTTCTTTGTAAGCCTTTGATGTGTTTAGGTGAATAAACAAACTACTGCAAAATGGGAGTGTTGTTTGGTGTAATCGACCCAAACTTCCTCCTCACTGGTGACCCCGAGTTGTAACATCTTCCGTTTTCGCCGTTTTACTGTGGCTGCGACCTCCGCATCAGTTATTTTCATGTGTATTACATCGACACGGCATTCGAACAATGACTTCGGCCCAATGCCTAATGCCAGATTTTGTGATCAACATGCATCATGTTGCGGGCGATGTACACCCGCCAGGACTGCAACACAATGCCTCTCACTCAACGATTATGCCAACTTCGCTGGACGTTTTCGAGCCTGCAAGGTTAGGAGTGTGTATGACTCCAGCTATCAAACGCCTTTCTTCCCACCACATGTGCCCTCCCTCATCGACTGTGCAGTTACCTCTTACGGATCTCCGTGCAGTGCGGGACCAATACCGATTTCTGCAAATGCTTCATTGGACAACGTACCACTGCCAGGACAACGATTTGCCACGCCGCAATCCGTGCAGTACCATGCGGATACCTGCCACGTGGCCGGAACTGCTTCGTTCACAGGTCAACCTACTCAGCATCCGACCACGCCCACGCCTGCCTTGGTTCAGCATCAGCACTTGCCTTCCTACTTCAATACCTCGGCCTGCAACAGGAACAACAACTTGTTATCTGTGCCGGACCTCCACCTCTGTCCCACTGCTATGCCTCAGTGTTTTGTGCCACGACATTCACCTTATCCGCACACCGTTTTGAGTGGAGTGACTATGAACAGTGAACTTTCACACATTCCGAACCACGTTCATCACCATTTCCCACACTGTGTTTCTGGACAGTCCGTACCCCCACAGCCTTGCTGCAACACAGGTGACCCCGGCTCTGATCATACGTTGAGCTATCCGCAGACTAACACGCGTTCTCAAACTTTGAACTTTTTCTCACCTGTCGCACACGCGCCGGCTCCAGTCGAGCTTCCACTACCGTTCTCGGCACATCTCGGGGCACCTAATCCACGTCAATCAGAACACACCCGCAACATGTTGAGCTTCTGCAACCGCAATCAACACATTATGGTGTCTCCCCCTCGTCGGCCTTCCGTGTCGCGACGGATCGCACTGAACCATAACGTGTCACCTTGATGCTGCCTCCCGAACAGCCGTCGTTGCCACATGCCCTGGAGGCACACTCTCCTGGAATACTACAGCAACAACAGCTCATTTCAGGCAGTGCCCCGACAACTGAATTCAACCTGTTCTTCCGAACATTCTACAACACTTACCGACACTGCCGCTATTTAATCCCGACAGAGCTACAACCTGGTTCAAAATTGCGGACGAAGTGTTCAACCATTACAAACTCGATGAGTCAACCAGGTTTCTGTGCCTCATCACCAATCTGCACGACCAGGAGGACTTGATGGCTGACCTGGTCAACGCCCCGGACTCATCTACCTGGTACACTCTAGCCAAAGGGACAGTTCTTCATCGGCTTGCACGCTCAACTGAGGCAGCAATATGGCAAGTGCTCCACGTCGAGCAACTAGGCAATGACAAACCTACCGAGATCTGGAGACAGCCAAGTGCCCTGGTCAGCGCAGATCTATTCTCTGACACAGCTCTCCTCGCCATCTGCTCAGATAAACTATCTCCTCACATCCGCTTTGCTCTGGCTCAAAGGCCTCCTGAACCTGTCGAGCAAAGAACGACGATGGCTGACAAGCTACACGATGCATCACTGCTCCACTTCGCCAGCCCCTGCCTACCTGACAAATCTCAGGATCAGGCTTATCGCCCTGCAGCTGGGGCTGTACTGTGCCGACCGTTCTGCTCGCTCCGGGAAGCAGTAAATAAGCAACTGGGACGTCACCGGCTCTTCCTGCAGTCACGCCCCCTCCTCAATCGAACCTGCTGTGGCCATCGAACGTCGGCCACTGCCACTGGAAACGAACTCTCTGCAGGAAATGCAACTGCACTACCTGTACTGTTACTTCCACACACGGTTTGGTGAGGCGACACAGAACTGCAGACCACCCTGCTACTTCCCAAATGCCAATCGCAGGTAGGTTCGGGTGCTGCCTCCTGAGCACAACATGACAGGCAAACCCCAGTGCTCCATTCTGTCCAGGAATGACCGGATAATTGCGGACGACTTGACAATTAAAGACATTTCGTCGGGATACCTTTTCCTAGTGGACACAGGTGCCAATGTTTCACTGCTGCCCATGTCCTTAGCGTCGTCGAACATCCGCCCTCATCATACTTCACTGCAAGCCGTGAATTCAACTAAACTACAATGCTCGTGTTCAACTTCACACATCGTCTCACTCTCCACAAACTGCAAACTCAAGTAGACTTTTTTAGTGTGCGAGCTTGAACACATCGCTCGCCTACACAATGAAAACTTCGAGCTCTCCCTCCGACTCCACAAAACACAGCTCCAGCTCTCCGATGCAGCAAAGTAATTACAGACACTACAGCAAGCACAAAGCAAGGTCAGTAAGTGCGCCGAATCTGCTTGCAATCCCAGCAATCAAGCCTCCATGTGTTTACCTCCCATTACCCCTCGCAACTGTGCTATCAAGACTGCCATAACATGTACCATAATAATAAAGATTTTACTGTCTTATAGGCCATTACAGCAACTGACAATGTCAAATGAAGATACAATTTATAATACAGTGTGATAAGGTATTGACTACTGAAATATTTTAGCTTATATTACAATAAATGTACAGTGGGTCATCTGTTGGATTGCTGCATTTTACAGTTGAAGAATTCATTGATATCATAGAATGGGTGGGCAATAAACCATTCATGCAGTCTTTCTTTGAATGTATGTTCAGGAAGATCCCGTATAGCACGTGGCAGCTTATTAAATAGTTTGTGCCCTGTGACTTTATAGCTACTTATTGATTTTGGTCATCTGTGGTAAGGCGTGTATATGTGTTTGATGCTTCTTGTGTTGTAACAACGTACATTTTCTCTATGTTTCACATCTTGTAGGTTCTTCTTCGTAAAGATTAAGATATTGTATATATAGAGGTTTATTACTGTCATAATTTTTTTGGTAAATATGGGTTTGCAGTGAGCCTTATGTGAAGAATTTGTAATTATCCTAATGGCTTTCTTCTGCAATAATAGGATGTTATGTATATGACTACAGTTACCCCACAAGATAATGCCATAGGATATTATACTTTGGAAAAATGCAAAATAAGATGATCTGATGTATGTTTCAGGTACACAATTTCTGAGTTGTCTTAATAAATAAATTACTCTAGATAGCTTACTAGATAGCTCCACAGGGCCACACCCTGCCTTGACACTTGGCCGGACACAAGTGCGCATGCGCGACAAGCGTCAAGTGTTTCCAAACTGGCGGCTCCTACCTCGCCCTCGCGGACAGCACCTCAAACTATGCAACTTCGGCTCCTGCGCGCCGCCGTGCGACCGCCACTGACAACACAAACAGTGCACTCGTGCCAAGCGTCTCACCCGCAACCGTGCTGCCACAGGCCGCACCCTCGGACAATGAACTCACTAACGGCTCCCGAGCTCTACCGAGCTCACCCGACCACGGTGCCACTGCTTCGGGCCTGTGGCCATTTTGTTGCGTTGACTCCTGGGACACTTCGCTGCCTCAGCTCCCGTCGGATCCGCAGAGTGGCTCCGAACACCACGACCACGCCTCGCCTGCCCCGCCCGCCACACATTGTAAACAAACCGCCTCCCCTGCCACCGTCAACATTTCCGTTGTCACCTACAGCACGGTTCACAAGCTTCGCCTGACGCCAGGTCCCCCGATCTCCAGTAAACCACGTCGACTTTGTCCCGAGCGCCTCTCCAACCTTAAAAAAGCAGATTTCTGAACTACTAAGATCTGGCGTCATTGAACCCTCTGCCAGTAGCTGGTCTATACCCATAGATATGACACCCAAGAGAGACGGGTCGTGGCACATGCGCGGAGACTACTGTCGACTAAACCCACGAACAATTATGGACACCTACCCCATACCCAACATTGCTGACTTTACCAGTTCCCTCGCAGGTGCGACCACGTTCTCTGTCATTGATTGCAAATGGGCCTACCACCAGATCCCCATGGCACCTGAAGACATTGAGAAGACAGCAATCACCACCTGATCGGGCTATTTCAGTTTCGATTCATGCCCTTCGGTCTGTAAAATGCAATCCAGACCTGGCAATGCTTCATCAACAAAGTGCTATTCGACCTAAAATTCTGCTTTGCATATCTTGATGACATTCCTATTTTCAGCTCCTCCATCGAGGACAACATTCGACATGTGCAAACTGTTATGAACACTCTCGCGGCAGCAGGCATCGAGACCAACCAGGACAAATCGCAGCTACATCAACCCGCTGTCACTTTTCTTGGTTTTCGGGTCTCTGCCAACGGCATTTCACCGCCCCCTGAGAAAGTACAAATTATACTAAACCTACCCGGACCTTCGTCATTCAAAGAGCTCCGGCACATTCTGTGGACGGTTAATTATTATCGCCGACATCTACCTCGGGCTGCGGAGATTCAGGCTCCACTGACAGACGCCTTGGCAGGCACCAACACTTCTGGATCTCAGCCTGTTCCATGGACCCCTGCTATGACTGACTCCTTCACTGCCCTCAAAAATCTTCTTGCCGAGGCCTGCACCATCGTGCATCCTCATCCCAATGCGCAGCTTTTCATCACCACAGACACAAGCGAAACTGCCATCGGCGCTGTCCTTAGCCAGACAATCAACTGCCAAATTTCGCCTCTGGAGTTGTTCTCACGCAAGCTCACCAATGCACAAGGAAATATTCCGCATTTGACAGGGAGTTGCTCGCAGTTTACGAAGCAAGACTGACATTGAAGGACACCCTTTCTATGTTTTAACGGACCACAAACCCCTGGCTGCGGGCATTACAAACCCGCCAGCTGACCCGCCTCCTCGCTGCTTCAGATACATGGACTTCATATCTCAGTTCACCACCAATGTCAGACACATAAAGGGTGCTGAAAATATAGTTGCTGATTTCCTTTCACAAGTCGACGCCATCCATTCGCTGTTAGACCTCTCTGAACTGGCTAACCTCCAACCTGCCTACGAGGAGACACAAAACCTGATTTCAGACTCTACCTCTTCACTACACTTTATCCGCATCACCTTCCCTGGCATTTCTGGTGAGATCTGGTGCGATGACAGTACGGGCACGTTATGCCCCCTGATGCCAACCCCGCTCCGTTGAACTGTCTTCAAAGCATTGCATAATTTAGCCCACCCCCGGCTCTTCGATGCCACGACTCTATATGGACAGAGGCCCTTCCCCTTGTGCTACTCAGCATTTGTGCAATCTATAGGGAAGACCTCAAAGGCACAATAGCTGAGTTCATATATGGTCAGAACATTGTGCTCCCTGGCGAACTTGTGAGCCCTTCTGCTTCTCTCCCTCAGTCTGACTTACCTTCCTTCGTGGACCGCGTCAGACACCACTTCATCAACCTCCACATCCCTCTGCCCACCAGCCATTCCCGCCCTGAGGTTCACATCCCGAAATCTCTTGAAAATTGCGAGTACATCATGCTCCGAGATGACACTGTCCATGCTCCCCACCTACCTCCACATACTGGCCTGTACCGAGTTCTCCGGCGCTCAGGCAACACCTATGACATCCAGATGAAAGATTCTGCTGTCACAGTCTCTCTCAACAGACTTAAGCCTGCTCATGTCGAGCCTTCTTCTACCCCCCCCCCTTCAGGCCACGACCATACCACTCACTGTCATGCCTCACGACGCTCCGACCACTCCCTCCACATCAGAATTACACACTCAATCGAGTGACTTCCAGCTCCAATCGTCGAGCTCTCCTCCGACCTCGCCCCCTACTCCGGTCTCATGCACTCCGTTGAGTGACCACATGCTTCCCACGTCAAGCTTACCTACAATCACGCCCTCGCCGCTGGGCCCTTTGCCGGTCCGTTCAACCTCCCCATCTTCGCCTGCCTCACCCTGTCGAGGTTTCTCACACCCCCCCATCTTGAACGTGCCCTTACTCGAGGTGTTTTTGCCTGTCCCTCCAGACACAATCCACGACATCTCAATAATACTTTGTGATGATACAGTGTTTGTCGTGTGTTTCCCTTCATCCAGTGCTCATGATACAACCTCTGCCATTCCCTGCCACCTGGTGAAATGTGTTCCCCTCTCGCCCGACGTCGACCTGGACATGCTTTGTGTGTTCGTCACACCCATCAGAGACATCGTCGTCGTCGCTCCGTTCTACCCGCAAACCGCCGGCCTACCTGTCGCCGCATGACCAGCATGCCCAGTACGATGCCCGGCTCATTTCAAAGACTTCCAGGTTCGGTGGGCGAACCTTTCTTCACGACATGTATCCACACAGCTCCCCAACGATGCTGCCGAGCTGATGGTGGTCCGGCTCCTGCGATGCTATAGTCACCGCCACCCCCCAGCCTCTCAAGAGTACTCTGTACTGCGGTGGAGGTGGGGGGGTGGGGGGGGGTGGGGGGTGGGGGGGGGGACTATGTGCTATGTGGCGCCGATGAGGTCGACACCAGCATCGATCTGAGTATCGTCTTTGAACTAAGCTAAGATTATCTTTGTGCAGTTCCGCCATGTCAGTTCTTTGTAAGCCTTTGATGTGTTTAGGTGAATAAACGAACTACTGCAAAATGGGAATGTTATTTGGTGTAACCAAACCGAACTTCCTCCTCAAATTCACTGCTAAGATGTCTTCCTAAAATCCTAGAGAAGCTTGTTCACAAGATGATTACCAATCATCTTAATAAACACGGTATTCTTGATAACAATCAGCCATCTTAATAAACACAGTATTCTTGATAACAATCAGCTGCGATTCCAAAGGGGTATTTCAACTGAACAGTTCTTTTTCTCACTAGCCAACCAACTTCTCAAATACATGAACAATAAAATGTCATCAGTTGGAATCTTTTGTGATTTGCCTAAGCATTTGAGAGTGTTCATAAAAAACTTCCACTTGGGAAGACTAAGTGCTATTCTTAAATGCTAACATAGGGATGTGCACTGAGTCTTATCTAGACAACAGAAAGCAGAACATAGTGTCGAACAATTCTGCAATGGCACTAGCCTGCTCTGTCTGTGGCACACAGAAATGTATATATCGCAGGCTCAACACTTAGTCCCTTACTGTTCTTGATCTTTATCAAACGACTTCCCGTGGTGTATGAGCCAAAAAGTACACTTCACTCTGTCTGCAGATGTGAGATCCATTATGACTGACAAAATAGCCAATTGGAATCTAGAGAACACTGCATCCACTGCATTCAAAGAAGCTCTAGATTCATTCACTTCAAATTGCCTGTCTCTCAGTGTTGACAAGCTCAGTTCATTCAGTTTCACACACCACACAAAAAACAAGATGATGTTGAAATAAAATATGGTGACAGAGATGTAGTGAGAATTGAGTCTTCCAAATTCCTGGGATTACATACTAATAACAACCTAATTCCGCTACTTTACACATCCGACCTAAATTTGGCAGCATTTGCCATTCGCTTGATTGCATCTCTTTGTGACTTGGAAACAATCAAAAGGTCCATAGCTTAGACATTTCCATTTATTTATGACATATGGGATCATATTCTTTGAAAGTCAGTCAACTGTAAATAAAATCTTTATTGGACAGAATAGGTTCATCAGAATTATGAGCAGAGTTCACCCCAGATGCCCTTGCGGACATTTATTCAAACAGTGGGAATCCTCACCATGCCATGCCCGAATATTTTGTCGGTTATGTACTTTGCCAATAATAATTGTACATTTTACAAAATAAACAGTGGCTGTCATGATCATGATACATGAACTAACATCATCATCACAAAGACAAAAAATATCTGAGCATGATACAGAAAGGAGTACATTATTAAAGCATGAAAGTATATAACAAACTTCCAAGTCACATCAAATCAGTCATTAGGGATTTGGAAAAATTCAAAAAACAGTCAAAATTTCATATTTGTGACAGCACTTCCTATTTTTACAGTAATTTTTTGGAAATGTGTAGTACTTTGTGAACTGTGTTTGATTTTAAGCATTGCTATGTGATATTAGTGTGTAGTACTAGTATATAACTTACTGAAAAGAGTGCTCTGTATGTGCACTAGCCATTTTCCAGCAGCTTTGCCCAAGCACATGTTTGAAACATTGTGACACGCATCTCCTCCTCCCTACATCTCTAGATTCATCTCTTCCTTCCTCAGCCTATGACCATCTCATCCATCCCCCATCTCTCTGTCCATATGCTTCTCCCAACTCTGCCCATCTCCTCCTGTCACCCTCTGTGTCTATCCCTCCTGCACTTTCACTCTGTCCATCTCCTCCTGTCCCTCTCTGTCTGTTCATCTCCTCTTCCCTCCCCTCTCTGAACATCTTCTCTTCCCCGATCCTCTCTGTCCACCTCCTCTTCCCTCCCTTCTCTGTCCATCTACTCCACCTGAACCATCCCTCATTATCCATCTCATCCTCCCCCTCTATTTGTCCACCACATCCTCACTCCTCCTCTCTCTCCATCTCCCTTGCACCCCAATCTCTCTGTTCATCACCTCTCCAACCCTCCTCTCCCTATCCATCTGTTTCTGCATCCTCTTGCAACTCATCTCTTCCTCCCCAATCTATCCATATTCCTCCTCCTCTCTCTGTCAATCCCCTGATGCAACCCTCTCTCTGTCCATTTTCTCCTGACCCCTCTACCCTCTCCATCCTGTCCTGACCCCCTATCTCTGTCCATTCCCTCCACCATCCATCTCATCCTCCCCTCAGCCATGACGATCTGCAGGTATAGCCACTGCACAACCTGCTGGTGAAGCAGAGCAATGCCACTCCCATGTCAGGGAGTATAAATCAATTTTCTGCCACTGACTAATATGCTGGCATGCAAAGCAGGTTGATAAAACAAGCCAAAACTACTTAAACACAACACACCTGGCATGGAAGGATATCATGGGCTGGAAAACCTTTCCTTGACTCTGAAGTATATGTTGCCCTAAAACGCAGGTCACTGATAGGCCCATTATATCCCCGCAAAACACGCCTATCATGTGGAGCAGCCTATATGGCAGGGGCTGAAATGTCTTACCTTGTCTCTGATGTGTAGTCTGCCTGTAAAGCAGGCCGATACTGTTCTATTGGGTGACTAAATCCACACCCACAATACTTCTTCTTCGAATGCATTACCTACAAACAAATTCAAGGTACAGCTATCGGCACCCACATGGTGCCATCCTATGCCAACCTATTCATGGGCCATTTGGAGGAATCCCTCCCAAGCACCCAGAATCCTAAACCCCTCACCTGGATCAGATTTACTGATGACATTTTTACGATCTGGGTAGAGTGTGAGGGCACCCTATCCACATTCCTCCAGAACCTCAACAGCTTCTCCCCCATTTGCATCACCTGGTCCAACTCAACCTAATAAGCCATCTTCCTAGATGTTGACCTTCACCTCAAAGATGGCTACATCAGTACCTCTGTCCAATCAAACCAACTAACCACCAGCAATGCCTCCACGTCGACAGCTGCCACCGTTCCATACCAAGAAGTCCCTTCCATACAGCCTAGCCACCTGTGGTCTTCGCATCTGAAGTGACAAGTGGTCCCTCTCGAAATATATCGAGGATTTCACTAAAGCCTTAACATACCATAATTATCCTCCAAACATGTACAAAAACAAATCTCTCATGCCGTATCTTTCCAGTCCCCCCCTTTCCAGCCACAGAGGAGCATTCCCCTCGTAACTCAGGACTGGAGTAACAATTACATTCTCTGCCAGGGTTTTGACTAACTCTCATCATGCCCTGAAATGAGAATGTCCTACCCACTATCCTTCCCACCCCACCCACGGTGGTATTCTGCCATCCACATACCTAAACAATACACTCGGCCATCCCTACACAAACACTGCTCCCAACCCCTTACCTCATGGCTCATACCCCTGTAATGGACCTAGATGGAAGACCTGTCCATACATCCTCTCACCACCACTTACTCCAGTGTGGTTACAAACATCAACTATCCCATCAAAGGAAGGGCTACCTGTGAAACCAGTCATGTGATCTACAAGCTAATCAGCAACCACTGTGCTGCATTCTATGTGGGCATGACGACCAACAAACTGACTGTCCACATGAATGGCCACCGACAAACTGTGGCCAAGAAACAAATGGACCACCCTGTTGCAAAGCATGCTGTCCAACACGCTATCCTTCATTTCAATGACTGCTTCACAGCCTGTATCATATGGATTCTTCCCACCAACACCAGCATTTCTGAACTGTGCAGATGGGAACTTTCCTTGCAATACATCCTATGTTCCTGCCTTCTGGCCTCAATCTTTGTTAGTCATTGTCCTCACCCATCCAGCCCCTTCCCTGTTCCCATTCCAGCATTACACAGCCCTCATTCCACCATCACACCTGGGCTTTTTACTTCTCTCCTTTCCTGCTAACCTCCCCCACCCACCACCTCCCCCTGCCTTCTGTCTAACCTCCAAATTGTACATGGCTGCGCTACCCTCTCTCCACCTCGTCCCTGTGTGCTCCCCAGCAGCACTTCACTGTCTTCCACCCCTACCCTATATCCTTCCCCCTCCCCACCCCAGCCTCCTCCTTACCCCACCCAGTTGCCACTCCCATCATACACTTGTGCTGCTGCTCACAATGTGCCTTCAGTTTCCAGAGACTGCAGTCGTGTGTGTGTGTGTGTGTGTGTGTGTGTGTGTAGTCTATTTTTGATGAAAGCCTTGCTGGCCGAAAACTTATATATGATAGCCTTTTTGTTGTGCCTATCTGTGACTCAGCATCTCCGCTATATGGTGAGTAGCAACTTTCCTTCCATAATATGGTTACATTCCATCCTGGATTTTCCATTGTTTGTCAACTGAGTAGGCTGTATTTATCTTGACAGATGAGAAAATAGATTCAATAAACCAGAAATTACTACCACTGGGAATATTTTGTGACTTGGTTAAAGCTTGGGTCTGCATGACTCATGATATTCTAATGCAAAATTTAGAATATTATGGAGGACTGCTACTCACCATATGGTGGAGATGTTGAGTCACAGGTAGGCAGAACAAAAAGAGTCAAGGAAGTTAAGTTTTCAGCTGGAAAGGCCTTCATCCGAATTAGACCACACGTACCCACACACGAACACGTGCCACCCCCCCCCCTCCCCCCCCCACCCTTCCCCCACATACACACACACAGATGACCACATGCTCTGTCTCGCAAGACCAGACTCACTTTTCCATCCTGGATTTTACGTTCTTCAATATTATGGAGTAACAAGACACAGCAGGCTCATATTTTTTATCTTATCTGAATGACAGAAACTAATCTGAGGTAGTTATATGTCCATCACTTAACAATAGGCACTCAGAATTTGAAGCATCATGAGCACATGCATTGTTTACCGTAATGTTCATTCTTAGACCCTCTGCTGTTTTATGATTCTTCCATTTGCTGTTTCAGAAGATGCAAATTTTGTCTTTTTTGCATGACACATGAGTACAGAAATAAAAAATAGTATCAGCCTCTTACTGAAAAGGTAGCTGATGAAATACACACACATGAAATAAAGTTCTACATCAGCTCGGTTCCAAGAATTCCGGAACCTGTACAGAAAATTGGAATAGAGATCAACATAAACATCATTTCTGCCCTTTTTATTGCTCATGAAAATCACACATTGCATGTTGTGCCATCATACAGTGAGACCTTCAGATGTCATGGTCCAGTTGCTGTTCATACCGGTACATCTAATACCCAGTAGCTGGTCCTCTTGCACTGATGCATACCTGTATTCGTCGTGGCATACTATCTTAAAGTTCATCAAGGCACTGTTGGTCCAGACTGTCCCACTCCTCAATGGCGATTCAGTGTAGATCCCTCAGAGTGTTTGGTAGGTCATGTCATTCATAAACAATCCTTTTCAATCTATCCCAGACATGTTTGATAGGGTTCATGTCTGGAGAACATGCTGGCCACTCTAGTTGAGCGATGTCGTTATCCTGAAGGAAGTCAATCACAAGATGTGCATGATGGGGCCGCAAATTGTTGTCCATGAAGATGAATGCCTCGCCAATATGCTGCCACTATGGTTGCACCATCGGTCAGAGGATGGCATTCACACATCGAACACCCACTACAGCACCTTCCATAACCAACCGTGGTGTACATTGGCCCCAGATAATGCCGCCCAAAAACATCAGGGAACTTCCACCTTGTTGCACTTGCTGGAGAGTATGTCTAAGGCATTCAGCCTGATCAGATGGCCTCCAAACACTTCTCCGATGACTGTCTGATTGAAGGAATATGCAACACTCATCAGTTAAGAGAATGTGATGCCAACCCTGAGCAGTCCATTCGGCATGTTGTTGGGCACATCTGTAACCGTGCTGCATGGTGTCATGGTTGCAAAGATGTACCTCGCCATGGAAGTCAGGAGTGAAGTTGCGCATCATTAGGCCAATTGTGCATGGTTTGAGTCGTAACACGGTGTCCTGTGGCTGCACGAAAAGCATTATTCAACATGGTGGCATTGCTGTCCGAGCTCCTCTGAGCCATAATCCATAGATAGCAGTCATCCACTGCAGTAATAGCCCTTGAGTTCCTGTCTCTCTGTATCTCCTCCATGTCTGAATAACATCGTTTTGGTTCACTCCGAGACGCCTGGACACTTCCCTTGTTGAGAGCCCTTCCTGGCACAAAGTAAAAATGCGGACACAATTGAACCATGATATTGACCATCTAGGCATGGTTGAACTACAGACAAAACAAGCCGTGTACCTCCTTCCTGGAGGAATGACTGGAGCTGATTGGCTGTCGCACACCCTCCATCTAATAGGTGCACTTCATGCATGGTTGTTTACATCTTTGGGTGGGTTTAGTGACATCTCTGAACAGTCAAACTGACTGTGTCTGTGATACAATATCCAAAGTGAACACAGGAGTTCAGAGAACCAGGATGACGCAAAACTTTTTTTTATGTGTGTAGCATTAATAAAGTGTCTTAGTTCACCCATGTTTGCAATACACATAATTACCGATACAGGCAATTTAAAACTAAGGAACTAGTTTCCTCTGCATATTTACACTTACTACTGAGTAATGGAATCATTTTGTGGGGGACTCACTGAAAACATAAGAAGTTTTTAAGAATTGTATCTGTTGTTAATTTTAGAGCATCCTGTAAAGACTTGTTCAAAAAACAAGGTGTTTTAACAACTAATTCACAACATACAAATGCATAATTATCTCTGTTATTACCAATATTACTCTTTTCTCAAAAAAAGAGTGAAAACCATGAACATAACATCAGGCTAAAATAATAACCTCTATAAAGACTCCAAAGGGTACAGAACTGGTACAGAATTGTTGTTGGTGTTGCATTCAACAACCAACCGGAGCACTTTAAATGTAAAGTAGATAACATGGTGGAGTTTAAGACTGAATTATAGAACTTTCTGCTGGGAAAAACCATCTGCTCCATTGAAGCGTGTTTTTATACTCTCAAATTGAATGTTTCTGGTTAGTTCATAATTAGAACCAGCAATCTAATATCATTTCACTGCGTTGCACTTAAATTACATGTACATCACTGACTTCTTTTCACAAGCCACAATCAACTCGCCATGGGATCCATGCAAAATGATTAATGCAATTTAAAAATATAAACAAATAAAAAATAATGAAATTTCAAAAACAAGGCAAGGACAATTTGCAGGATTACTAAGGTATGAAACAAATAAACTTAGTAAGGCAAATGATATTGAATTCTCAGATGACAAAGGCAGTGAGACAGAAGATATGAAATTTAAATCACTAGCTACTAAAATTTAATAAATTCATCATAACAGTAACTGAAAACACAGACACAAAAAATAGTCCATGAAAATGGACACTAGTAACTCTAAAATCCCTTGATCAAAATTATCTGAAATGAAATCTGTGCAGTCTTAAGCATCAACTGCACACTGACCAGCGCAGTGCCACAAAATGGCATCAAGAAGACGCTGACCCATATGCCAATGGAAAGAATGGGCAATACCACACCTCCAAGAAGACCGAGTTCAGCACCCCGTGTCAACATTAATTTAACTAGCAGCCCATCGGTGGTAGCCCCAGTTCAGTCGCAGCCCTCAAGAGCATCAGTACAGGCTAGTAGGAAGATGTTACTTAACTGTCAGTAGTAATAGATTATTTGAGTACTTGCAAGTAGGAGGCGCAGGCAGCCACTTCATGAAGAGAAGTTAGGTTATATTTATTTTTTTTAGAAGTAAAATGTTCATTTAATCTTCATATGATTTGTACAGATTATTTTGGATTCCTGCTACTGGCCATCACAACTTCTCTCCTTCCTTTTTTGCGACATTGCTGATTGCTACAGTAGCCCACACAACATACTCTATACTGAAAATCTCACATATAATCAATTTCTAGTTATTTCTGCTTAGTCTTATAGTACCCCTTCAAATTACTTAACGAAGTTTAAAATATTTCCTCTTGGGCACTCAATGCTATATTGTAGTTTACCAAATTTATCACTGTACAGCATACAAACAGATTTTCAGTTCTGACAGGGGTCTTCGGGCAGGGAGGTTACAAGGTGTAGTTAGTGATTATGGGCGGGACAAACACACAGTCTTAGTACGGACAAACAGAGTGGAGTGTTCAAAACAAAAAAAATGAGTACTGCTGCTCCAACAGAGAAACAAAGGCATTATTCATTAAGACAGCTGAAGATAAAGGACATAATCACTCCAAAGACTTATTGTCTTTCATAATTGATGAAAGAGGAAAACTAACAAAATGGACAGAGGACATCTGTCCACTCAAATATGGCAAAAGTGTTCTAGATTCTCTAGAAATAGCAAACAACTTTAACAAAATCATACAATGGATACTCCAGATAGATATATCAACAATATAGGAAAAAGACAGATTGCTACTTACTGTAAAGACGACACATTAAGTTGGAAACAGGAACAATTAAAAGACATTTACATAAAGCTTTCGGCCACAGCCCTCATCAGCACTGAGAAACACACCATTTATATACACAAGGAAGCACACCTCAAGCACCCATGACCGCCAACTCCAGCATCTCGGGCCAGAATGCCAGCTGACTGAATCATGCAATATCCAAATTTGTGGGCCATTCAGATATGGCAGTGGCCCATGCTGAACTATAAGGGAACATGAAGGCAGGCATAACCATCCTCAAGGTTACAGTTGACCACTTCTGACCACCGCAATGGAGGATCACTGTACTGTGTACTAAGCAATTTGTAAGTCCTTCACATCTGTGACTATCCATTCAAGACCCCTGTGTCATCCCACACTACTGATCAGAGGCTATCAGAAGCTGGAATAAGAATTACCATCCCGTGCATAGGCTGCCATTAATGTCACGAAACAAATGGGTACTTTTGTAGTGATGTCATGACCAGGAAACACAGACTGCTGATTAATGGTGTTGCAATGAATCATGGTTCTGTGCTACCTCGAATGACCATCATTGGTGAGTATGACTGTGTCCTGGGGACAGGTCTCATTTTTCTAATGTTTTGGAGAGGCTCATCAGTGTTACTGTCGGTGTCATGGTGTGGGGTGTCATCAGGCACAAGTTCAGACCACAGTTGGTAACTATTGAGGGAACTTTGGTGGTACAATGGCTTGTCATGGGTATCCTGTCCTCATGTGCTACCAATCATGTGACAGTATCATGGTGCCATTTTTCAACAAGACAGTGCTCATCCACACATGGCACAAGTTCTTTATAAATCTGACTCAAACCCTCTCAACACATGTAGCTTAATTTTGTTTCCTCCTACCTTTCAGAGTGCAGAAGCAATTTTTTTTTTTTTTTTTTTTTTTTTTTTTTTTTTTTTTTTTTTTTTTCAGTCAGTGTAGTTCCGCTGTTCCTAAACAAACATGTGCAGATTCATTGCTGGTTCGTGATTACCAAAATATGCAGCTCCTCTACCTTCACAGTGTTCCAAACTTTGTCACTGCCATGTATAATAGGAAAGACTCCAGCATAAATAATAGCATTAAATATTCAAACAGCAGCATATAGATAGTAAGTCAACTTCATCACACTGGATGGAATGATGATGGGTGCAAAGATGACAAACCCTACATATTACTTTGTGACTGAAACTTCTTGGCAGATTAAAATTGTTTGCCAGACCGAGACTCGAACTAGGGACCTTTGCCTCTCGCGGGCAAGTGCTCTACCAACTGAGCTACCCAAGCATGGCTCACGACCCGCCCTCACAGCTTCACTCCCGCCAGTACCTTGTCTTCTACCTTCCAAACTTCACAGAAGCTCTCCTGCAAAACTTGCACAACTAGCACTCCTGGAAGAAAGGATATTGCAGAGACATGGCTTTGCCACAGCCTGGGGGATGTTTCCAGAATGAGACTTTCACTCTGCAGTGGAGTGTGTGCTGATATGAAACTTCCTAGCAGATTAAAACTGTGTGCTGGACCAAGACTCAGTCCAGCACACAGTTTTAATCTGCCAGGAACTTTCATATCAGTGCACACTCCACTACAGAGTGAAAAATCTCATTCTGGATACTTTGTGACAGTTTCAGATTTGTGTAAATACACAAAGATTTCTACACACCATTTTGTTTGTACTATGTGTGGAAATTTGAAAGCGGCAATTGCACATCTCAGACAAGTGCCAGTATTGGCAGACTTACCGGTGTTTTGATGTATCACAATATTTTGACAGAGCTTTCAGCAACATGTATGACTTGTCCTGTTGTGACACTTTGACAACATGGTGTATATCTGCATACCTACATGGACTATTTCTTCAACTTCTTCCTCACAAACTGCTGTTGAGGCAGATGTCACGTCATGTGTAGTACAAAACTAAATGTACTATTTATTTACCAACACCTCAACTTTAGAGAATCATCTATTAATTTTGACAAACATTTCATTTTCTTCTCTCAGAGCTGAAATTTTTTCATTAAATTTCACTATAGTACTTACTTCCAACTTCTTGAGCACAAAACAGTGGCTAATTAATTTATTACAATAAACAGAAACTGTTCCAATACTGAACCATTTGCTGCTTATTAAGTAGTCTCTAAAAGAAGCCTTCAACAGGTAAAGAAAAGAGGTACAGAAGAAAATAATTTTGAGTACTCTTCAATAAATGCTCTAGTGCCATATTATCAGAGACACTTATTTGGGCACTAAATAATATGTGAACTTACTGTAAGTTGTTACAGTAGCCGTTCTAGGAATATCATGTATTAAAGAAATTTCTCCAAATACATCTCCTGGCTCCAAATCACCCGCTGGAATGATGACAGGTTCATTTGACACCGGGTCTATAGCTGATTGTGTTATACCAGCTTTACCCGACAATACAAAATAAATGCCCGTTGGAAGACCTTCCTGTTTGACAATAACTCTGCCTGGCCCATAGCAAAGGAGATAAGTAACTTCTGCTAGTTTCTTCTGCACATCCTGTCATCAAAAATGAAAAAGGTCACTACACATTCCAAACTTTAATAGAAGGAATGCCAGCAGAATGAAACATCCAATTAAAAATCTGAACTTGAAAAATTATAGAGACTCAAAAAGGTTTCACATCCATGAATGCACCATTCTACTGAAAACAAAAGTTAGCAACACAAATTGAAGTTGTGCATTTCCTCTGTGATGTGAGCATGAAAAACATTGTATCATCCAGGAAGAAATTTAATCTAAATAAGAGTTTACTTTATATCTAAAAACAAAGATGATGTGACTTACCAAACGAAAGCGCTGGCAGGTCGATAGACACACAAACAAACACAAACATACACACAAAATTCTAGCTTTCGCAACCAACGGTTGCTTCGTCAGGAAAGAGGGAAGGAGAGGGAAAGACGAAAGGATGTGGGTTTTAAGGGAGAGGGTAAGGAGTCATTCCAATCCCGGGAGCGGAAAGACTTACCTTAGGGGGAAAAAAGGACGGGTATACACTCGCGCACACTCACACATATCCATCCACACATATACAGACACAAGCAGACATATTCAAAGACCTACTTTGTGTTTCATGCACTGTTTTGTTTTATGAGAATGAAGTGTTAGGAGACTGTGACAGCTGAATGTTTGTGTCAGCATTTGTGTTATCAGAAGTACCTGCAAAAACTGACAATCAGAACAGGAGGGTAGCAGTAACACAAAAATTAACTACCAATATTACTATGTTTCATAAAGAAATAAGACTGTAGCTTTGTTTGTTTTTGGACTGGGAAAGAGAACTGTGTCTTTTTTGTTTCAATTATTGTTTTAGGGTACATGTGGAAGGCAATGAGAGAGTTACAACAGTCTGACATGCATGAACATTTTTAGATTCTACAATCTCACACATACATATGAACAGAGTAGCCTTAACTTTGTTAAAAAGTGGCAATTATTATTCCATGAGACTGAAAGTGAATTTTCATACAGAGCACCAAGATGTTGTACAATTTACAATATTATTTCAAATTGGAAGCTTGATAACTTACTAGCTCTTAATATGCTGTGACTACACAATTTGTAGGCATATAATGAATTGTTTCATTACAAAAATACAAGTCTGGAGTTAGTTTTATTTATTTGTTGCAGCATTCAGACCCATCAACTCACATACATTACACCACCCTAACCATTTACAGAATATGCAAAGAAACTCACTAGAAATAAATTGTGAGTCCTACAGTGTAGCCACAGGGTTGTGTGAGTCTAACAATGAATGTAATTGGTTATAATAGAGGGAAACATTCCACGTAGGAAAAATATATCTAAAAACAAAGATGATGTGACTTACCAAATGAAAGTGCTGGCAGGTCGACAGACACACATACAAACACAAACATACACACAAAATTCAAGCTTTCACAACAAACTGTTGCCTCATCAGGAAAGAGGGAAGGAGAGGGAAAGACGAAAGGATGTGGGTTTTAAGGGAGAGGGTAAGGAGTCTTTCCAATCCTGGGAGCGGAAAGACTTACCTTAGGGGGAAAAAAGGACGGGTATACACTTGCACACACACACATATCCATCAACACATATACAGACACAAGCAGACATGTCTGCTTGTGTCTGTATATGTGTGGATGGATATGTGTGTGTGTGTGTCTGCTTGTGTCTGTATATGTGTGGATGGATATGTGTGTGTGTGTGTGTGTGAGTGTATACCCATCCTTTTTTACCCCTAAGGTAAGTCTTTCCGCTCCCGGGATTGGAATGACTCCTTACCCTCTCCCTTAAAACCCACATCCTTTCGTCTTTCCCTCTCCTTCCCTCTTTCCTGATGAGGCAACAGTTTGTTGCGAAAGCTTGAATTTTGTGTGTATGTTTGCGTTTGTTTGTGTGTCTATCGACCTGCCAGCACTTTCATTTGGTAAGTCACATCATCTTTGTTTTTAGATATAATGAATGTAATTGGATAGATAAAAAATCTACTCACCAAGTGGCAGCAGGAGAACACACATATCAAAAAAGGTTTTACATATGCAAGCTTTTGGAGCCAGTGGCTCCTTCTACTGGCAGAAGGGTTGAAAGGAAAGGAAAAGGGGTGAAGGAAAAGGATTGGAAAGGTTAGGAAAAAGGGGTAGAGTTCGGAAAAGGCACCCAGAACCCCGGGTCAGGGGAGACTTACCGGATGGGATCAGAAGGTAAGTTCCCCTGACTTGGGGTTCAGGGTGGCTTTTTCAAACTCTACCCCTTTCCCCAAACCTCTCCAGTCCTTTACCTTCAATCCTCTTCCTTCCTGTTCAACCCTTCTGCCAGAAGAAGGAGCTGCTGGCTCCAGAAGCTTGTTTATGTAAAACATTTTTTTATATGTGTGTTCTCCTGCTGCCGCTTGGTGAGTAAATTCTTTATCTAACCAATTACATTCTACTGTCAAAACTTGATTATTTTCTTTGTTATAACAATTATGAATGATTGTCTATAACTAACTGTATCCTAACTGTAAGTTAATCACATTGCAATTTTGTGGGTACAATCTGCATTCCAAGCTACAAAAAAATTATGTCAGTGATACTGACTTCCACCCATATTGTAGAAACATACAGAAGAAACTCTACAGAAATGGAAGAAAAACTATAAAAATATGGGGATCCCAATAAGTGATATTCTGTGTACTCAGTAAAATATGAAGATGATAAACTGGTTTAGCTCTAGAGTATACGATGAGAAAACTGATGCAAGAATATAAAAAAGGGGGTCTAAACTTAAGTATTGGTAAAGCAAAATGTATATTAATTGATAAAATAAATAAAGATTTAGCACTGGAAGAAGGGATGAGAACAACATCAGTTAATGCAGGAAATAAAAACTTAACTATCGCCATTACAAATTATGAGAAATGAGACAAACAAATTATTTCAAGAATAAACTGGGGAAATACAAAAGAGTGAAGGTAACAGCTCACCATATAGTTGGTATGTTGAATAGTCCTAAGGCATATAAACAAGATCGCATTGTGCCAGAAATGCTGCTCGATTAGGGTGAGAGGGTGGGTTAGGTGAAGTGAGTAAGGAAGAGTAAGGAGGTGGTGGGAGGGGGACGGATAGGAAGAAGGGTGGCTGATGATGGTTGGGAGAGGTAGTAAGTTAATGAGATAGCTCATTCTGGTGCAGGCAGCTGTGTTTGGTGCACAATGGCTTATGCATTGGATAGGTGGGTGGGGGAAATGGAACAGAGGAAAAGGGAGATTGCAGAGAGTGAATGCAGAATGAGTGAAGCAGTGGTGACAGCGAGAGAGGTCAAGATAGGGGAGCAGGAGAGGAGCTAGCAGAGTTTGAGGCAGGAAGATTACCTCCAAAAGTTTTCCAATTTACTAATATCCTGCTCCCACATGTGTACCACTGTCCAACAATACCTAACCTGTTCCTACCAGCAATGAAACCTTCTGTCAGTCCCTCATAGCACCCAGACCAGCCTTGCTCACCTTCTCCATCAGACACATATCTCAAAAATCCCTCCCAAGATCCCACAAAAGTCATAAACCAAACAAACCCCAAACACTGTTACTTGACAGTCTATCAAGAAAGTCAACAGTACAGAAGCTTCAGTCATATCCAAAGGCCTTATCTTCAGCCCCACACCTGAATCCAATTACACTGGATTCATCAAAGACATACTCACCTTCACCCAATCCCTACAGTCGATACACTTTTTTTGCCAGGAAACCCTGGAATCAAAGCCAACTAAAATCCAACAATGAACTTTACATCTCAAGCCCATATCTCTGTCCAACCACGATGCTCCCCCACTACCACCTAAACACCCTTCTAACCACACCTGATTACCTTCTAGAAACTCCTTACCTCCAACTTGGCCTCGTTCTCCTTTCCTAGCTCCTTTCCCAATAACATTAATATATCCACAACGGAAAGAGCATACAACCACAACCACAACCTCACAATAGATCGTGACTTAATCATCCTCTCTACTGACAAAGGCTCTACTACCACCTTGACAAACCACAGTGAATATTTGACAGAAAGTACCAGCTGATAGTCTGAGTCTTCCATCTACATGTTACTTGGTAAGATGGTAGACAGGGTAAATATATTGGTGGTAAAAAAAGTTTGTATCAATTATAAGGATGAAACTCTGAAACTAACTGAATGTATATTCAGTCTGAATTTTATTATGAATGAACTATACAAGGATATAAATAAGTTTAAAGCAACAAAATGTGAGTCACAAAAAATTATGATCTCACAAACACTAGCAAGTCACTTTTAATAAGCTGTAATGGAAAATTCAAGTGAGAAAATATGAGAACTGTTAGGCCTACAATAGTTCCGAGTAAAGAAACTAACAAACAAGTTGTAATATACGATAAACTTCCAGAGCTGAATAATTTTGTGATGATTATGAACTAAATTATTCACAGATTGGTAAAAAACAAAAGTACAGTGCATTGGCAGTGAATAATGAGCAAGACAAAATTCCTATCATACGTGACAGTCAAGGAAGAAACTTTGGCAAATTACTGCCAGGACATGATGGGTAATCACTTCTCTGTGCAAGGCATTATAAAACCCACCGCATCCATCCACAATTATGTAGTGAATTGTGTTTTATTCATTTCATGACGTACATTTGCAATCCATTTGGTTTGTGTACAGGAGACATGTCAAAAATTTATAATACAGTTACAATGATTTTTACATTAACAAATAATAGCACTACAATAAATAATAACACTATAACGATATTTCTTGGAATATGTAACACATTGTATCCAGCTCAAATTTCCGGTCTGCCCTGCATGAATTCACCCACTGAGAAATAACACTTCAGTGTCAGTACCTCACATAGCTTTCTTTTAAGTGAGCCTAAATTCATCTGCATCAACTTGTTGCCTTTTAATATATTACAAATTTTCATTCCCATGTATTGAGGTCCTTTGGTATACAGTCTGGGGCAGTGGGTGGGGAGCATAACATTTTCATTGTTTCTGGTATCATGTGGATGGACAAAATGGTTTCCTTAAAATAATTCATGCGTGGTGTACAAAAATATAATGATCTCATATATGTATAAGGATGGCAGAGTTAATATTTTAAGTTTTCTGAATAATGGTTGACATCTTTGTGATCTGCAGTGCACATATTTAGAAAGATTTTTTTTCTGTATTTGTAGTATCTGCACTATGTTTGTCGAATTACCCCAAAAACAATACCATACATAACAATGGATTCAAAGTAGCTTGTACATGCTACTTTTCGTGTGTCCATGTCAGCTGTAGTTGATTATAAAACGTGAACAAATAAACTACAAACTAATCAGTGAACCATATACTTTTAATAGATATTGGTAGCTAAAACGACACTGAGAAGCCTTTGGAAGAATTTAAAATGAGCATGAAGTGTTCTCTGGGATGTACACTGAAAGTAACACACAAAATGTATGTAACAAATCATCTAATATCTCTTAGGCATGGTGCCCAAGAGCTAAATGGCAAAATCAGGTCTGTGAATCATTTTATGAGAGAAAAAAATCAGTACTTTTACAAAGGTGTGTAAGAAGAGACTATCTGTGAATCCTGGCATTGAACAATTTGAAAGAAATGAATAAACAATTATTGGTTTATATCTAAACAGTCCACGAAAGATTCACTTCTGGAATAAGTATGGCTCTTTATACATACAACAAAAATAAGAAAGGAAAGTACAGTGATAAAGCATACATGAACATGTGACAGTTCACCCGCTTTATTTCTTCGTTTGTTGTCCTCGGTGTCGACGTACTGCATTGCTATACTAGCTTAAAAATGGGGGGAGGGGGGGGGGGGAGTCAAACACAGACTACTTCATACGATGTAGCCAACAGGTGCACATCTGCGTTTCACAGTTGTTTACTTTCACCGTTCACAACCCTCCAATATACTCAGTTATATGGGCAGTGCACTATTGTTTAACTTTCGATAAGCCTCATTAATAGGTTGCAGGCGAATATCCACATACAGCTACAATAGTTTACTGTTGAACATCTACGAGCACTAAAAGCCTAATCGCATGGTTCACATTTCTTGAAGAATAAAAAGGTACATATGGAAACAGACTCTGTCATTGTTTTAACACACAGCCTAAATGGTTTCACTTATTTCACAGTTAAGTTGATGCATTGTTGTTGCTCTAACCAACACACGTTTCTTGTCTGAAACTCGGCCACGGACTGACTGTCATGAGACCAAAAATCTGGCCCTTATATATACTCACAATAATAGATACTGAAACTACTCAGGCCGGCCGTGGTGGCCAAGCGGTTAAAGGCGCTACAGTCTGGAACCGCGCGGCCGCTACGGTCACAGGTTCGAATCCTGCCTCGGGCATGGATGTGTGTGATGTCCTTAGGTTAGTTAGGTTTAATTAGTTCTAAGTTCTAGGCGACTCATGACTGCAGAAGTTAAGTCGCATAGTGCTCAGAGCCATTTGAACCATTTTGAAACTACTCATTGTTCAAAGTTAAATTTACAGAAATTACAATTAAAACTTCTCATTACATTAACTGAATACATTGAAAAATAGGTTCTTTTTAACAGTTTCTTCTACCACAAGGGTTAACATGAATTATTTGTTTAAATCATGAGATTAACATACATAGTTACACAAACAATACTGTTGACAAAACTGTTAATTACTTTAGAATTAATTAAGGGCTGGCTTTGCTAACACGTTTTCGAATAGAGCCAAATAAATCCTTTATGAATACTATTAGTTTTTCCTCCAAATATTTACAATTAGTACAGAATTTATATTTGTTTACAAGTCAACAATAGAGTTTAAGTTATGAAACAATTACTGATTTCACCTTATAACAAAGATCATCATCATCATCTTGGACAGTTTCCAGCCTCTGGCCAGGTCTGTATGGAACACAGGCCTCTACATCATCTTCTGACTTGCCACCATTCCTCCGTCTTCACCTTGGTCCAGTCTTCTCCTTTCTTCTGGACACAGTCCTCCACTCTTTTCAGCCATCTGTCTCTCAGTCTTCCTCTTGGTCTCTTTCCTTCCAGTTTCACCTCGTGTATCCTCCTGGGTATCCTCTTCTCCTCCATTCTCTTCACATGTCCATACCATCTTAGCCTTGATTTCTCTATCTCCTCCTCTAATGGTTCCACCTTCATTAACTCTCTGATTCTCTCATTTCTTAACCTGTCTATCTTTGTCACTCCAATATTGTTTCTCAAGAATTTCATCTCACTAGCTTGTACTTTGCTTTTCTCTCTTCCTTTCATAACCCAGGTTTCTAATGCATATCTCAGGATTAGGACATAATATGACTGGTATATAACCTTTTTACTGATTTGGGGTACATCCTTGCTCCATATCAGGCTTCTGACACACTTCCGAAATGCTTCTGCTTTTCTCCCCCGCTCGTTTATTTCCGTTTTACTGTATCAGGCTTCCTAGGTACTTGAAACTATCCACTCTCCTCAATCGTTCCCCACCAATTGTTATTCCCATTGTTCCCATCTCCTTCTTTCTTGCTGTGATAATTACCTCACTCTTACTTATACTAAATTTCATCCCATATTCCTGTACTGTTCATTCCCATACATCCAACTGCTCTTGTACTTCCTCCTTATTCCCCCAAATCATCAGATCATCTGCAAACACCACAGCTTTCATCTTCCTTTCACCAATTACTTGTGCTACTGTACTCATTATATCATCCATCACTACAATGAACAGTAAATATACTAACTAGTAATAGTCAAAATAAATTAGAAAATCAATCACATTCATAAAACTAAACATAAAATTAGATCTGCTGTTATAGTCTTTAAAACTGAGGGCCAATCTTTCTCTTTTATGGAAATGCAGATTATACTCGGGTATGTTAATGGTAATTAGTTGCAAGTGAAAAAATTATTTTTAAGGAGTCAGATGGCAAAACAAGAGGTGAAGTAAAAATAACCCCGCTTGCTTCATCACAAACTGACATGCAGGTAAAAAAGTATGTCCTGAAATGAAAAAACCAAACAAGGACAAACAGATAGTTATGTTGCAGGGAATGAGTAGAAACCAATTAAAATGAAGAAAAGGCAACACACTCAAATAGCAGATGGCACCCCCCCCCACCCCCCTCTCTCTCAGGTAACAGACACAGCAATTTATATTCTGAAGATATCGGCTCCTACACATTAATAAGCAATGGTTGAAGTACAAGTGACAGCAAGCTTTTGTGTGTGTGAGCGTGCATGTGCATGTGTGTGTGTGTGTGTGTGTGTGTGTGTGTGTGTGTGTGTGTGTACCTGAGTAGTATCACATCTCCACAGAGATTATTAGGAATCAGGAAGTACTTAGCCATAAGCAAGTACATATAAAATGATCATAACATGCTAAGCTTTAAAACAAATTCATTATTCAGTATAACAACAACAACACCACACACACACACACACACACACACACACACACAAATACACAAATTTTATAATGTGAAGTTATGAACATACACCTCAGGATAACGTTTGAAGCACTGAAGTCCACAAACAATGCTACTAAGGATTTCTCTTTCCTTCTCAGAGCGATATTCTGCTGGTTTCATAAATGATGCTTTGTCCTGAAACACAAATAATCACATCACTAATGAGCAGATTAAGCGTATTCTTTGAGAAACAAATTGAGATTAAGTTTACCTGCAGGGAAAGTGTGCCCTTTTTGCCCCTTTTCCGCTTCAGAGCCAATATTTTCTGTTGGTCAGTTTCATCTATTTCCTCTTCTTCAGTTTCAGTCAGCCAATAGAGGTTGGCAAACACTTTCCTCACAAGTGCACGGAATCGTAGCTTACCTTTTAGCTTTGGTTCACCTGTCACCTGAAACAGATGAACTTTATGAGAGATACCTCTCATTCTTATTGATTCTTTTAATTATTTGTTGAACAATATGCACAGTATGATGTTGGACATGTTAATATAAATATAACAAAGATTATGCCATGAGAACGAGCACAGTATGTATTAACTGGAAGATATGTTATGCGATGATAACATTACAGCATGATATATTTAATAAAATAGGAATATTTCAGTAGACAAATGTGATCACATATGCATTTAAATATAAAAGAAAATGTTAGTAGATAGTAAATTTAGGTAGACTTTTTTCATATGTGATATAAGGTATTCGCTTATACTATAGGACAATTAATATAACAGGTAGTCTTGAGAACTACTTTAAATAATTGTATATTCTTTATAGTTTGATACAGTGGAGTAGTTTATAACATAAAGTTTCCCTCTTCTTAGGAGGCCTGTTTGTTCCAGAGCCGTTTGTGTTGATGTCTGTATATTGTATGCAGATTAAAGGAGGATCAAAAAATATCCACCTAAAGAGATGCAGTACAGTAATAATTACATGTACAATCTAGACTTAAACTGAACTGCTTCCATAAACCGCAACAATATGCCAGGACTGAAGTAGAAGTGCAACAATGCAAAAGCACATCTTTAAATGGCAGTAATCGCACAGTCAACTAGTTGCAACATAATATAGCCCACAGGATATTTCATATCAAAGGCTATAAATATCTAAAAATGAATCACAACTGAGTCAGACATTTTTAGACGTCAGTAAGCATTACTATGCAATAACACTGTCAAGTTATGTAGCTTCATGATGCCAATTCCACAATCAAAGAATAAAGACAGAAAGGAAATTTAGAGACAACCATATTGTTAACAATGAGATCATGAGGGGTGAACTATTAGTAATTGTAGTAGTTGCCATAGCAGTAACAGTAATCTTTATTTGGACATAACAGCATTACAGTCTTCAGTATTGTCATTAAAGCTAAGTTTGCTGATAATATTATAATGCTTTCAAAGACAGTAAAGGACTTGGAAGATCAGATGAACATGGAACTGATAATGTCTTTCAAAGATAAACATCAACAGTGGTAATGGAATTTAGTCTGATTAAATCCAATCACACTGAGGGTATGGGACACTACAAGTAGTAGGCCAGTGTTTCCATCTTGGCAGCAAACAGTGATGGCAGAACTAAAGGGGATAGAAAATGTAGACTAGCAAATAGCAAGAAAATCTTTTCTGGAAAATAAAATAAGTGTTAGGAAGCCATTTGTGAAGTTATTTGTCTGGAGTTCGGCCTTGTATGAAACTGAAACATGAACAACAGTTCAGACAAAAAGGGAATAGAAGCTTTTGAAATGAAGTATCACAGAATATGGCTGGAGAGTAAATGAGGAGACTGAGTAACTAATTAAGAGGTCCTGAATCAAACTGACGAAAAACAAATTTACAAAACAACTTCAGTAAAAAGAGGGGTCAGTTGAAAGGAAACATGCTGAGTCATAATGGAATCATAAGTTTGGTAATGGAGGGAAGTGTGGGGGGTAAAAATAGTAGAGCATTGCTACAGTAAGCAGGTTCAAGTACATGCAGTGTGCTGTAGGTATGAAAAGATATAAATGAGATATACTAGCATGGAGAGCTGCATCAAACCAGTCTTTGGCCTGAAAAGCACATCAATGACATATATATCCTAATGGAAGATTTATGAGCACATCAATGACATATATATCCTAATGAAAGATTTATGTAGCATCACACAGGCACTTTCTTTGGTGACTCAGAGGTCCAGTGCAATGTATCACCAGGTACCCACAGTTGGGTCGAGTGTATCCCACACCAAAAGAAAAGAAGGGTTCATCAGAGATGCTTGTCTACATACTCATTTTGTAGATAAATGGTTGAGCGAGGCATAACCATGGAACTTGCTACCATCCTTGACGAATTTCCTCCATCTGCTACAGTTTTCAGAAAACTCCTCCCATTTGTCACAGTCAATATTAAATGCATTCCTATCACGCTCACAGCAAAGTGCAAAGCAGGTCTTCCAGGGGGTCTCTTGGCATGTGCTATCTCACTAACTAAACTGTGGTAGGGAAGACGGGAGTGGTCCATAAGATTAACTGTCCCACAGCAAGCAATGTACCTTGAGAGTGGCAGGGACACTTGGTAGATTTTCAGCATTCAGGACCATTTCATTTGTCACACAGACCCTCCACATTATGCCAAGAATGTTTCATAAGCACTGCAGATGAAATGTGCTGAGCTTATGTTCTTGTTTGGCATTTGATGTCCAGGTCTGAACACCATACAAGAGTGAGTGTTTGATAGACAATCATTTCTGCGGTCACCATAAAGCGTTTGTTGATCTCCATTCTACTGCAGAACTCCCCAAAACCATTCACCACTTTGCCAATTCTTGCATTAAATTCGTTGTGTAGAGAAAGATTTTCTGACATCAGCAAACTGATGTTACAGAATTTGTAGATTACATTCAACAAGGAGCCATCTAATCTTACGTCAGGCATATCTGTGTATCCTTTCACTATAATTAAAGTGTTTTTTACAATCACAGACATGGAGAAGAGCTTGCATGTAGCAGCAAACAGAATCATAAGACTTTGAAGGTCATCTTGAGTATGTATTATGATGCTGCATTGTCAGCAAATAAAGGTTACTTACAAATAAGTTCTCACAGTAATGCTGGTAGTGCTTGGATATGAGTAACAAGATTTTGTAAAGTTTCCTGTCAGGCCTGGTATGCAGATGGATGCAAAGTTATGTTTCACCAAAAGCAACTTTGAGAATTAACGAGAAGAATATGGCATACAAGGGATATAGGTTCTGCCTTTTTTTTCCAACACTGATTTTTCATGTTACCCAAACATGTTTCAGCATCGCTGTGCCATCATCAGTGGGTTTTGTTTATTGGACTACTATAAAAGTGAACATAATTTTAGGATGTAACAAGGTGGAACTTATATTCCATAATTTAACTCCAAACACAGAAGAAAGACAAGAGCTGTAAACCCAAAAGATGAATATCAAACAAGGTAGGGACCAGTACACAGCCTTGACAAACTCCTTTTTTTTTTTTTTGCAAGAAAATGACCTGCTGTGCTTCCTCCAAATATCACAGCACCCTTCATATCATCATGAAGAGCCCTGATCATCTTCAAAAGTTTTTGAGGGAACCTTATCTTCACTAATAAAGTATAGAGTCCATCCATGCTTAATGTGTCAAACACCTTATTTAGGTCAATTAAAGCAATCAACAATGGGGTCTTCTTCTCATGGCATTTTTCCTGAATTTGTCAGTGTGTGAAGATCATTTGGTAGTAGATCACTGAGCTCAAAACCCACGTCACAATATACATGCACGGCAAGCTTCTCCAGTCTACACAGCACCGCATGGGCAAACACTTTTCCAGTGGTACTAACAAGGAAACCTCCCCATCGCACCCCCCTCAGATTTAGTTATAAGTTGGCACAGTGGATAGGCCTTGAAAAACTGAACACGGATCAATCGAGAAAACAGGAAGAAGTTGTGTGGAATTATGAAAAAATAAGCAAAATATACAAACTGAGTAGTCCATGCGCAAGATAGGCAACATCAAGGAGAGTGTGAGCCCAGGAGCGCCGTGGTCCCGTGGTTAGCGTGAGCAGCTGCGGAATGAGAGGTCCTTGGTTCAAGTCTTCCCTAGAGTGAAAACTTTACTTTCTTTATTTTCGCATAGTTATGATCTGTCCATTCGTTCATTGACCTCTTTGTTCACTGTAATAAGTTTAGTGTCTGTGTTTTGCGACCGCACTGCAAAACTGTGCGATTAGTAGACGAAAGGACTTGCCTCTCCAATGGGAACCGAAAACATTTGATCGCAAGGTCATAGGTCAACTGATTCATCCACAGGAAAACACGTCTGATATATTCAATATGACACTGCTGATGGCATGTCCGTCACATGACAGGAATATGTTGTCGACCCACCTAACTTGTACACTTGGCGAATGGGTAAAAAGATTCTTCTACCTTGCCCGATTTAGGTTTTCTTGTGGATGTGATAATCACTCCGAAAAGAGTGATGAAAACATAAGAGTTTGTCACATCAACTGAAAATAAAAAATTAAACTTTTCACTTGAGGGAAGACTTGAACCAAGGACCTATCGTTCCGCAGCTGCTCACGCTAACCACGGGACCACAGGGCTCCTGCCCTGACACTATCCTCGATGTTGCCTATTTTGTGCATGGACTACTCAGTTTGTATATTTTGCTTATTTTTTTAAAATTCCACACAACTTCTTCCTGTTTTCTCGATTGATCTGTGTTCAGTTTTTCAAGGCCTATCCACTGTGCCAACTTATAACTAAATCTGAGGGGGGTGCGATGGGGAGGTTCCCTTGTAAGAACTGAAATTCTACAGTAGCAGTTGCAACCACCATGACTGCTTTTACCTTCGTATAGAGTGACAATGTTGGAAACACACATCTTCTGCAGTACAGTATCCTCAGGCCAACACTTCAAACAAAGGCAGTAGAGAACTGAGAGGAGTTTAATCAGTTTAATAAGTTGTCTGTGGATACTGTCTTTACCACGGTGTTTCCTGCATTTAAGCCACACTTCAGCTTTCTGAAGATCCTCCTCAGGCACAGCATCCAGCTCATGGCAAGTTGACAGCTGAGAAATTTTTCCATTTCTTTTGAGTTGGTGTTGACCGGATGAGTGTGTGTAGAGGTTGGAATAGTGTTCCACCCTTTGTTGCATTTACTGACTACAATCTGTGATGACTATAAAGGCAGTCACCCATAGTATTCCACATCCTCTGTCCCTTATAATGCATCAATCTTTGGAGGAAGGATGTTTTCCTGATAGACTGAAGTATGCTGAAATACGACCCATTTACAAAAAAGACAGACACGATGAAGTGAGTAATTACACAGGAAAACGAAAATTTTTTTAAAAAAAACTTTTTTACTTTGATAGCTGATTTTTATAGATTTTTATGAGCTCCAGCCAAATCTACCCTTAGTTTTTTGTATCACCCATAGTTTTTGAGCAATATGCTTTTTATTATATAGCATAAAAATCCTATCCTATACAGTAAATGGGGAAATTAATGAAACGCGTGGTTTGTATTTTTTTCTCTTTTTTCTTTGAAGCTTCTTGTGTAACTTTTTCTAAAATGAGTTGCTTGCTGAACTTCTCGGTGAAGTGACCAACCATAGTCCACCATCATGTTGGTGTTCCAGTGGCCTTGGTAGTGTTTTTCCATCACATTAATGTCCTGGTGAAAAAGGTCTCCTCACTGCTCACTAACATGTTCCATATTGTCCAGGAAGTAATCAAAGTGACTGTTCAAAAAGTGAACTTTCAGGCTCATTAAACATCCTAAAGTTTGAAACTTCTTAATATTGTAATAAACCCTACCAATTATCTTAGAAGATAGATTAACAAAAGGCAAACCCATGTTTCTAGCATTTGTAGACTTAGAGAAAGCTTTTGACAATGTTGACTGGAATACTCTCTTTCAAATTCTGAAGGTGGCAGGGGTAAAATACAGGGAACGAAAGGCTATTTACAATTTGTACAGAAACCAGATGGCAGTTATAAGAGTTGAGGGACATGAAAGGGAAGCAGTGGTTGGGAAGGGAGTGAGACAGGGTTGTAGCCTCTCCCCGATGTTATTCAATCTGTAAATTGAGCAAGCAGTGAAGGAAACAAAAGAAAAATTCGGTGTAGGTATTAAAATCCATGGAGAAGAAATAAAAACTTTGAGGTTCGCCGATGACATTGTAATTCTGTCAGAGACAGCAAAGTACTTGGAAGAGCAGTTGAACGAAATGGACAGTGTCTTGAAAGGAGGATCTAAGATGAACATCAACAAAAGCAAAACTAGGAAAATGGAATGTAGTCGAATTAAGTTGGGTGATGCTGAGGGAATTAGATTAGGAAATGAGACACTTAAAGTAGTAAAGGAGTTTTGCTATTTGGGGAGAAAAATAACTGATGATGGTCGAAGTAGAGAGGATATAAAATGTAGACTGGTAATGGCAAGGAAAGCGTTTCTGAAGAAGATAAATTTGTTAACATCAAGTATAGATTTAAGTGTCAGGAAGTCGTTTCTGGAAGTATTTGTATGGAGTGTAGCCATGTATGGAATGAAACATGGACGATAAATAGTTTAGACAAGAAGAGAATAGAAGCTTTTGAAATGTGGTGCTATAGAAGAATGCTGAAGATTAGATGGGTAGATCACATAACTAATGAGGAGGTATTGAATAGAATTAGAGAGAAGAGAAATTTGTGGCACAACTTGACTCGAAGAAAGGATCGGTTGGTAGGGAATATTCTGAGGCATCAAGGGACCACCAATTTAGTATTGGAGGGCAGCGTGGAGGGTAAAAATCATAGAGGAAGACCAAGAGATGAATACACTGAACAGATTCAGAAGGATGTAGGATGCAGTAGGTACTGGGAGATGAAGAAGCTTGCACAGGATAGAGTAGCATGGAGAGTTGCATCAAACCAGTCTCAGGACTGAAGACCACAACAACAACAACAACAACAACAACAATATTGTAGCTATAACAGAAACATATTCTGAGTCATTTTCATGTACTAAGAACTTTGTAATGACTTGCCTGAATGATACCCATGCTTCTTTCTCATTTAAGGTCATTGTGGTTTCAAAGTTAACATCAGACATCAATTTCCTAATGTCAGGTCCAAAGAAGACGCCTTCTTTTAGTTTAGCTACTGAAAGGTGTGGAAACTTTTGGCAGAGATACTTAAAACAAGGTCCATCTTTAGGCAAAGCCTTTACAAACTGTTTCATTAGGCCTAACTTTATAAGTGGAGGTGGTAGGAGTATGTGTTTTGGTTCTACAAGGTTTTTGCGTAGAATGTTTTTTCGCCAGGTTTTAAAGACCCAATTACACGCCAGTTCTTTCTGCACCAGTGTTGATCCCTAGCCCTACTGTCCCATTCACACAAGAAACATGGAAATTTGGCAAAGCCATCTTGCTGATCAAGGAGCATGCATGTTCTTTTTAGATCACCACACATCATCCAACCATGAGCAGAATAGCCCATTTTACTTAGCACTATTTCTAGGTTTTGATAGCTTTCCTTCAAATGTACAGAATATCCAACAGGTATAGATGCATACATGTTACCATCGTGTAATAAAGCAGTCTTTAAACTAGTTTTGGATGAATCAATAAACTACATTTGGTACAAAATCCCTGCATTGGGATTGGGTCCTTGAGAATATTGATGTGTTGAAACCCCTCCTTGTTTCTAAGTGTCAGGCAACTATAAACTAGAACTGAAACCACTGCAACACTACCCACAATGATCTAAACAAAGCAAAAGCAGTTGTTAAGTGCACAGTTTGCAACTGCATTGATACATATTGGGAGAAACTTTGCAGAAGTATGCAGGAGTATTTAGGTGTTGGAGACATTGGTGCAGTGTATTCGGGTATCAAAAGGGCTATTGGGCCCACTTCTAAGAAGACTGCCTCACGTAAGGAGATCGATGGTAGAATAGAATAGAAACTTTATTCGCACATAACATGTCATATACAATCAGCTGATTGGGACATAGGTGACTTGTCAGTTTAAAGCTACTTCTAATTGTAAGTATACAGAATAATTACAGGTAGTTTGTAATTTTAAGTACCACAAAATGATTTAAAATAATCATGTTGAAAATAAAGTAAAATTAGGAATAAACATTTACTTAAAGTACTTTTTTGCATGACAGAATAAAACATCAGGCACAGTTATTTGTGACAGTCAGTCATAAATTCTTCTACACTGTAATAATATTTACTTCCTAGGTATTTTTTAAAATGATGTCCAACTTCTTCTGGTTCATAATTTTTAAATTTTTCATAAACCTTATTTTACAGCCTCATACCCATATAGTAAGGTGTCTTCTGCAGCAGTTTTAGCCTACGAATTGGTAACTTATATTGATATTTGTTTCTTGTTTAATAATCATGCTTAAACAGGTTATCCTCAAAACGTTATGGGTTTTGTTTAGAAAACGTAATTGCCGCATAGCTATAGAGGCCAGGAACTGTCATAAGATCAAGGGCCTTGAACAGGGGTCTGCACGATTGTCTTTTTTCTGCATCTGCCATGGCTCTAAAGAGTTTTTCTGTAGCCTAAAGACTATCTGTAAGTTTGTTTTCTCAGATCCCCAAAAAATTATACCATATCTAATCACAGATACAAAATATGCATGATGTACAACTTTTATGACTGGTGTTTCTATTATACTGCTTATAACATTCATTGCAAATATTAGACTATTTAGATGGTGACACGTGTCATCTTCCCCCCATGAACCATGGACCTTGCCGTTGGTGGGGAGGCTTGCGAGCCTCAGCGATACAGATAGCCATACCGTAGGTGCAACCACAATGGAGGGGTATCTGTTGAAAGGCCAGACGAACGCATGGTTCCTGAAGAGGGGCAGCAGCCTTTTCAGTAGTTGCAGGGGCAACAATCTGGATGATTGACTGATCTGGACTTGTAACACTAACCAAAACGGCCTTGCTGTGCTGGTACTGCGAACGGTTGAAAGCAAGGGGAAACTACAGCCGTAATTTCTCCCGAGGGCATGCAGCTTTACTGTATGGTTAATGATGATGGCGTCCTCTTGGGTAAAATATTCCGGAGGTGAAATAGTCCCCCATTCGGATAACCGGGCGGGCACTACTCAAGAGGACGACGTTATCAGGAGAAAGAAAACTGGTGTTCTACGGATCGGAGCGTGGAATGTCAGATCCCTAAATCGGGCAGGTAGGTTAGAAAATTTAAAAAGGGAAATGGATAGGTTAAAGTTAGATATAGTGGGAATTAGTGAAGTTCGGTGGCAGGAGGAATAAGACTTTTGGTCAGGTGAATACAGGGTTATAAATACAAAGTCAAATAGGGGTAATGCAGGAGTAGGTTTAATAATGAATAAAAAAATAGGAATGCGGGTAAGCTACTACAAACAGCATAGTGAACGCATTATTGTGGCCAAGATAGACATGAAGCCCACATCTACTACAGTAGTACAAGTTTATATGCCAACTAGCTCTGCAGATGATGAAGAAATTGAAGAAATGTATGATGAAATAAAATAAATTATTCAGATAGAGAAGGAAGACGAAAATTTAATAGTCATGGGTGACTGGAATTCGGTAGTCGGAAAAGGGAGAGAAGGAAACGTAGTAGGTGAATATGGATTGGGGGTAAGAAATGAAAGAGGAAGCCATCTGGTAGAATTTTGTGCAGAGCATAACTTAATCATAGCTAACACTTGGTTCAAGAATCATGAAAGAAGGTTGTATACATGGAACAACCCTGGAGATACTATAAGGTTTCAGGTAGATTATATAATGGTAAGACAGAGATTTAGAAACTAGGTTTTAAATTGTAAGACATTTCCAGGGGCATATGTGGACTCTGACCACAATCTATTGGTTATGAACTGTAGATTAAAACTGAATAAACTGCAAAAAGGTGGGAATTTAAGGAGATGGGACCTGGATAAACTGACTAAACCAGAGGTTGTACAGAGTTTCAGGGAGAGCGTAAGGGAACAAATGGAAGGAATTGGGGAAAGAAATACAGTAGAAGAAGAATGGGTAGCTTTGAGGGATGAAGTCGTGGAGGCAGCAGACGATCAAATAGGTAAAAAGACGAGGGCTAGTAGAAATCCTTGGGTAACAGAAAAAATGTTGAATTTAATTGATAAAAGGAGAAAATATAAATATGCAGTAAATTAAGCAGGCAAAAAGGAATACAAACGTCTCAAAAATGAGATCGACAGGAAGTGCAAAATGGCTAAGCAGGGATGGCTGGAGGATAAATGTAAGGACATAGAGGCTTATCTCAATAAGGGTAAGATAGATACTGCCTACAGGAAAATTAAAGAGACATTTGGAGAAAAGAGAACCACTTGTATCAATATCAAGAGTTCGGCTGGAAACCCAATTCTAAGCAAAGAAGGGAAAGCAGAAAGGTGGATGGAGAATATAGAGAGTCTATACAAGGGCGATGTACTTGAGGACAATATTATGGAAATGGAAGAGGATGTAGATGAAAATGAAATGGGAGATATGATACTGCATGAAGAGTTTGACAGAGCACTGAAAGACCTGAGTTGAAACAAGGCCTTGGGAGTAGACAACATTCCATTAGAGCTACTGACGGCCTTGAGAGAGCCAGTCCTGACAAAACTCTACCATCTGGTGAGCAAGATTATGAGACAGGCGAAATACCCTCAGACTTCAAGAAGAATATAATAATCCCAATCCCAAAGAAAGCAGATTTTAACAGATGTGAAAATTACCGAACTATCAGTTTAATAAGTCACGGCTGCAAAATACTAACGCGAATTCTTTACAGACGAATGGAAAAACTAGTAGAAGCCGACCTTGGGGAAGATCAGTTTGGATTCCGTAGAAATATTGGAACACGTGAGGCAATACTGACCCTACAGTTTATCTTAGAAGCTAGATTAAGGAAAGGCAAACCTACGTTTCTAGTATTTGTAGACTTAGAGAAAGCTTTTGACAATGTTGACTGGAATACTCTCTTTCAAATTCTGAAGGTGGCAGGGGTAAAATACAGGGAACGAAAGGCTATTTACAATTTGTACAGAAACCAGATGGCAGTTATAAGAGTTGAGGGACATGAAAGGGAAGCAGTGGTTGGGAAGGGAGTGAGACAGGGTTGTAGCCTCTCCCCGATGTTATTCAATCTGTAAATTGAGCAAGCAGTGAAGGAAACAAAAGAAAAATTCGGTGTAGGTATTAAAATCCATGGAGAAGAAATAAAAACTTTGAGGTTCGCCGATGACATTGTAATTCTGTCAGAGACAGCAAAGTACTTGGAAGAGCAGTTGAACGAAATGGACAGTGTCTTGAAAGGAGGATCTAAGATGAACATCAACAAAAGCAAAACTAGGAAAATGGAATGTAGTCGAATTAAGTTGGGTGATGCTGAGGGAATTAGATTAGGAAATGAGACACTTAAAGTAGTAAAGGAGTTTTGCTATTTGGGGAGAAAAATAACTGATGATGGTCGAAGTAGAGAGGATATAAAATGTAGACTGGTAATGGCAAGGAAAGCGTTTCTGAAGAAGATAAATTTGTTAACATCAAGTATAGATTTAAGTGTCAGGAAGTCGTTTCTGGAAGTATTTGTATGGAGTGTAGCCATGTATGGAATGAAACATGGACGATAAATAGTTTAGACAAGAAGAGAATAGAAGCTTTTGAAATGTGGTGCTATAGAAGAATGCTGAAGATTAGATGGGTAGATCACATAACTAATGAGGAGGTATTGAATAGAATTAGAGAGAAGAGAAATTTGTGGCACAACTTGACTCGAAGAAAGGATCGGTTGGTAGGGAATATTCTGAGGCATCAAGGGACCACCAATTTAGTATTGGAGGGCAGCGTGGAGGGTAAAAATCATAGAGGAAGACCAAGAGATGAATACACTGAACAGATTCAGAAGGATGTAGGATGCAGTAGGTACTGGGAGATGAAGAAGCTTGCACAGGATAGAGTAGCATGGAGAGTTGCATCAAACCAGTCTCAGGACTGAAGACCACAACAACAACAACAACAACAACAACAATATTGTAGCTATAACAGAAACATATTCTGAGTCATTTTCATGTACTAAGAACTTTGTAATGACTTGCCTGAATGATACCCATGCTTCTTTCTCATTTAAGGTCATTGTGGTTTCAAAGTTAACATCAGACATCAATTTCCTAATGTCAGGTCCAAAGAAGACGCCTTCTTTTAGTTTAGCTACTGAAAGGTGTGGAAACTTTTGGCAGAGATACTTAAAACAAGGTCCATCTTTAGGCAAAGCCTTTACAAACTGTTTCATTAGGCCTAACTTTATAAGTGGAGGTGGTAGGAGTATGTGTTTTGGTTCTACAAGGTTTTTGCGTAGAATGTTTTTTCGCCAGGTTTTAAAGACCCAATTACACGCCAGTTCTTTCTGCACCAGTGTTGATCCCTAGCCCTACTGTCCCATTCACACAAGAAACATGGAAATTTGGCAAAGCCATCTTGCTGATCAAGGAGCATGCATGTTCTTTTTAGATCACCACACATCATCCAACCATGAGCAGAATAGCCCATTTTACTTAGCACTATTTCTAGGTTTTGATAGCTTTCCTTCAAATGTACAGAATATCCAACAGGTATAGATGCATACATGTTACCATCGTGTAATAAAGCAGTCTTTAAACTAGTTTTGGATGAATCAATAAACTACATTTGGTACAAAATCCCTGCATTGGGATTGGGTCCTTGAGAATATTGATGTGTTGAAACCCCTCCTTGTTTCTAAGTGTCAGGCAACTATAAACTAGAACTGAAACCACTGCAACACTACCCACAATGATCTAAACAAAGCAAAAGCAGTTGTTAAGTGCACAGTTTGCAACTGCATTGATACATATTGGGAGAAACTTTGCAGAAGTATGCAGGAGTATTTAGGTGTTGGAGACATTGGTGCAGTGTATTCGGGTATCAAAAGGGCTATTGGGCCCACTTCTAAGAAGACTGCCTCACGTAAGGAGATCGATGGTAGAATAGAATAGAAACTTTATTCGCACATAACATGTCATATACAATCAGCTGATTGGGACATAGGTGACTTGTCAGTTTAAAGCTACTTCTAATTGTAAGTATACAGAATAATTACAGGTAGTTTGTAATTTTAAGTACCACAAAATGATTTAAAATAATCATGTTGAAAATAAAGTAAAATTAGGAATAAACATTTACTTAAAGTACTTTTTTGCATGACAGAATAAAACATCAGGCACAGTTATTTGTGACAGTCAGTCATAAATTCTTCTACACTGTAATAATATTTACTTCCTAGGTATTTTTTAAAATGATGTCCAACTTCTTCTGGTTCATAATTTTTAAATTTTTCATAAACCTTATTTTACAGCCTCATACCCATATAGTAAGGTGTCTTCTGCAGCAGTTTTAGCCTACGAATTGGTAACTTATATTGATATTTGTTTCTTGTTTAATAATCATGCTTAAACAGGTTATCCTCAAAACGTTATGGGTTTTGTTTAGAAAACGTAATTGCCGCATAGCTATAGAGGCCAGGAACTGTCATAAGATCAAGGGCCTTGAACAGGGGTCTGCACGATTGTCTTTTTTCTGCATCTGCCATGGCTCTAAAGAGTTTTTCTGTAGCCTAAAGACTATCTGTAAGTTTGTTTTCTCAGATCCCCAAAAAATTATACCATATCTAATCACAGATACAAAATATGCATGATGTACAACTTTTATGACTGGTGTTTCTATTATACTGCTTATAACATTCATTGCAAATATTAGACTATTTAGATGGTGACACGTGTCATCTTCCCCCCATGAACCATGGACCTTGCCGTTGGTGGGGAGGCTTGCGAGCCTCAGCGATACAGATAGCCATACCGTAGGTGCAACCACAATGGAGGGGTATCTGTTGAAAGGCCAGACGAACGCATGGTTCCTGAAGAGGGGCAGCAGCCTTTTCAGTAGTTGCAGGGGCAACAATCTGGATGATTGACTGATCTGGACTTGTAACACTAACCAAAACGGCCTTGCTGTGCTGGTACTGCGAACGGTTGAAAGCAAGGGGAAACTACAGCCGTAATTTCTCCCGAGGGCATGCAGCTTTACTGTATGGTTAATGATGATGGCGTCCTCTTGGGTAAAATATTCCGGAGGTGAAATAGTCCCCCATTCGGATAACCGGGCGGGCACTACTCAAGAGGACGACGTTATCAGGAGAAAGAAAACTGGTGTTCTACGGATCGGAGCGTGGAATGTCAGATCCCTAAATCGGGCAGGTAGGTTAGAAAATTTAAAAAGGGAAATGGATAGGTTAAAGTTAGATATAGTGGGAATTAGTGAAGTTCGGTGGCAGGAGGAATAAGACTTTTGGTCAGGTGAATACAGGGTTATAAATACAAAGTCAAATAGGGGTAATGCAGGAGTAGGTTTAATAATGAATAAAAAAATAGGAATGCGGGTAAGCTACTACAAACAGCATAGTGAACGCATTATTGTGGCCAAGATAGACATGAAGCCCACATCTACTACAGTAGTACAAGTTTATATGCCAACTAGCTCTGCAGATGATGAAGAAATTGAAGAAATGTATGATGAAATAAAATAAATTATTCAGATAGAGAAGGAAGACGAAAATTTAATAGTCATGGGTGACTGGAATTCGGTAGTCGGAAAAGGGAGAGAAGGAAACGTAGTAGGTGAATATGGATTGGGGGTAAGAAATGAAAGAGGAAGCCATCTGGTAGAATTTTGTGCAGAGCATAACTTAATCATAGCTAACACTTGGTTCAAGAATCATGAAAGAAGGTTGTATACATGGAACAACCCTGGAGATACTATAAGGTTTCAGGTAGATTATATAATGGTAAGACAGAGATTTAGAAACTAGGTTTTAAATTGTAAGACATTTCCAGGGGCATATGTGGACTCTGACCACAATCTATTGGTTATGAACTGTAGATTAAAACTGAATAAACTGCAAAAAGGTGGGAATTTAAGGAGATGGGACCTGGATAAACTGACTAAACCAGAGGTTGTACAGAGTTTCAGGGAGAGCGTAAGGGAACAAATGGAAGGAATTGGGGAAAGAAATACAGTAGAAGAAGAATGGGTAGCTTTGAGGGATGAAGTCGTGGAGGCAGCAGACGATCAAATAGGTAAAAAGACGAGGGCTAGTAGAAATCCTTGGGTAACAGAAAAAATGTTGAATTTAATTGATAAAAGGAGAAAATATAAATATGCAGTAAATTAAGCAGGCAAAAAGGAATACAAACGTCTCAAAAATGAGATCGACAGGAAGTGCAAAATGGCTAAGCAGGGATGGCTGGAGGATAAATGTAAGGACATAGAGGCTTATCTCAATAAGGGTAAGATAGATACTGCCTACAGGAAAATTAAAGAGACATTTGGAGAAAAGAGAACCACTTGTATCAATATCAAGAGTTCGGCTGGAAACCCAATTCTAAGCAAAGAAGGGAAAGCAGAAAGGTGGATGGAGAATATAGAGAGTCTATACAAGGGCGATGTACTTGAGGACAATATTATGGAAATGGAAGAGGATGTAGATGAAAATGAAATGGGAGATATGATACTGCATGAAGAGTTTGACAGAGCACTGAAAGACCTGAGTTGAAACAAGGCCTTGGGAGTAGACAACATTCCATTAGAGCTACTGACGGCCTTGAGAGAGCCAGTCCTGACAAAACTCTACCATCTGGTGAGCAAGATTATGAGACAGGCGAAATACCCTCAGACTTCAAGAAGAATATAATAATCCCAATCCCAAAGAAAGCAGATTTTAACAGATGTGAAAATTACCGAACTATCAGTTTAATAAGTCACGGCTGCAAAATACTAACGCGAATTCTTTACAGACGAATGGAAAAACTAGTAGAAGCCGACCTTGGGGAAGATCAGTTTGGATTCCGTAGAAATATTGGAACACGTGAGGCAATACTGACCCTACAGTTTATCTTAGAAGCTAGATTAAGGAAAGGCAAACCTACGTTTCTAGTATTTGTAGACTTAGAGAAAGCTTTTGACAATGTTGACTGGAATACTCTCTTTCAAATTCTGAAGGTGGCAGGGGTAAAATACAGGGAGCGAAAGGCTATTTACAATTTGTATAGAAACCAAATGGCAGTTATAAGAGTTGAGGGGCATGAAAGGGAAGCAGTGGTTGGGAAGGGAGTGAGACAGGGTTGTAGCCTCTCCCCGATGTTATTCAATCTGTATATTGAGCAAGCATTAAAGGAAACAAAAGAAAAATTCGATGTAGGTATTAAAATCCATGGAGAAGAAATAAAAACTTTGAGGTTCGCCGATGACATTGTAATTCTGTCAGAGACAGCAAAGGACTTGGAAGAGCAGTTTAATGGAATGGATGTTGTCTTGAAGGGAGGATATAAGATGAACATCAACAAAAGCAAAACGAGGATAATGGATTGTAGTCGAATTAAGTCGGGTGATGTTGAAGGTATTAGATTAGGAAATGAGGCACTTAAAGTAGTAAAGGGGTTTTGCTATTTGGGGAGCAAAATAACTGATGATGGTTGAAGTAGAGAGGATATAAAATGTAGACTGGTAATGGCAAGGAAAGCGTTTCTGAAGAAGAGAAATTTGTTAACATCGAGTATTGATTTAAGTGTTAGGAAGTCGTTTCTGAAAGTATTTGTATGGAGTGTAGCCATGCATGGAAGTGAAACATGGACGATAAATAGTTTAGACAAGAAGAGAATAGAAGCTTTTGAAATGTGGTGCTACAGAAGAATGCTGAAGATTAGATGGGTAGATCACATAACTAATGAGGAGGTATTGAATAGAATTAGAGAGAAGAGAAATTTGTGGCACAACTTGACTCGAAGAAAGGATCGGTTGGTAGGGAATATTCTGAGGCATCAAGGGACCACCAATTTAGTATTGGAGGGCAGCGTGGAGGGTAAAAATCGTAGAGGGAGACCAAGAGATGAATACACCAAGCAGATTCAGAAGGATGTAGGTTGCAGTAGGTACTGGGAGATGAAGAAGCTTGCACAGGGTAGAGTAGCATGGGGAGCTGCTTCAAACCAGTCTCAGGACTGAAGACCACAACAACAACAACAACAACATGTCATCTATGTGGTCTGTCCATGATAAATTCTTGTTCAGCATTACACCTAGAATTGTGGCACTGTTTGTGGTGGCAGCTTGTTTTGTGGTAAAGCGAATAATTTGTGTCTTTTTTAGATTTAATTTCAGACCATTATTTCTCACCCAGTCCTTAATTTCAGCCAGAGACTGCTGAAGATGACTAATTAAATTTTCATTTTTCTTTTAACAGTCTATTGCTGTAGAGTCATCTGCATAAAGAATAGTGTCTGAATTTATGTTAGTCAGCAGGTCATTTATATAATACAAGAACAATATTTGTGCAAGGATAGATCCTTGTGGCACACTTTGTTCTGCCTTTCCCCAACTTGAGAAGACTCTCTTACCAGTTTTTTCTATTAATGTTCTTTGTTCCCTGTTTTATAGGTAAGATGATGTCCATCTCAGCGAATTTTCACTAAAACCACATGCTTGTAGCTTGCGAAGTAGTGGTTTGTGATCTACTGTGTCAAAGGCTTTACTTAGTTCATAAAAGATGCCTGATACATTCATATTTTTATGTAGACTACTACTAATTTTTGTAATAAGTTCATTAATGGTTTGCACAGTGCAGTAACCTCTTTGGAAACCACGCTGATTGTTCTGGATAATATTACGCAGATTATTGTAGTTAACTATCTGGTTGCATGCAGCTATTTCAAATATTTTGGAAAACATTGATAACAATGAGATCGCTCAATAACACAGGCCAACGATGGAAAAACTTTTTTGCCGAAAATACCTTATTCTTGTGTTTTTTTAGGTGGGCAACCCAAATATGATACTTAAAAAACTGTATCTCCCACCATTTCTTCACATTTTACAGTTAAATTTATTAAATTAAGCGATTTTTTAAAGAATTTAACTGTTTATATAGTTAAAATAATTTAGAAAGGAAATGTAATGAATGTAGATGATGTTGGTAGCACTGCTGAAAAACATTTGCTGCCAAAAAAAGGTCGATTCTGTTTTTGTGGCAATAGATGGTTTTTGTTTACCATCAACCCAACCTCACTTTCCCATTTCCTGTACGTGTGCTCATTACAATGTCTAATGGTGGTTGTTGTAAAAACTCTGCTGACAGTTTTTGTTATATTTGAGGTGAATTTGTGACTAAAAAACACCAAAGAAACATTACAGACTTTGTGAAAAAGATTTATCTATCATACTTTGGATCTAAATTTGGTGATGATGATAAATCTTGCGTGCCGCATAAGGTATGTTATGTGTGTGTTGAAGAGCTGAGAAAATGGTCCAAAAAGGAGAAAAAAGCCTTTAGATTTGCTGTTCCTATGATATGGAGGGAGCCAAGAAATCATTCCGATGATTGCTACTTTTGCAGTGTCGATATTACTGGTCATAATTCGAAAAACAAGAAGGTAATAAGGTACCCTAACCTTCTATCCGCCATCCAACCAGTAGGTAACGGTGTAGATTTGCTGGTTCCTGAACCATCAGATGATTTAAATTCTATTCCAACAGAAGTGTTGTCTGATGTACAATCTGATTTGCATGAACCAGATGATGATGAATCCCATTATAATACAGAAAGTCTAGAACCAAATTGTTTACTCAGACCGAGCATGAAATTTGGTTAGGGATCTGGGCTTAACGAAAGAAAAAGCTGAATTGCTTGGCTCTACATTAAAAGAAAAGAACTTATTGGCAGTTGGAACCAGCATATACACGTATAGAAAGAGAGAGCAGCAATTTTCCAAGGTTTTTCTACAACAAGGTGATTTAGTGTACTGCTCAGACATTCCTGGTCTGATGAATCAGTTTGGTATTGAATACAAAAAGGAAGACTGGAGGTTATGCCTAGTAGTGTATTAAAAACCATAAGGAACTTTAAGTTATCAGATAGTGCTGATATTTATGACATGACTTGCAATTTATGAAGAAAGTCATTCATACGACTGTTAATCCACTTCATAAACAAATGTTTATCAGAGGGATACTTTCTAGAGGAGCTGAAATTATCTAGAGTGGTTCCTGTGTATAAAAAGAGTGACAAAGACAACCCTGCAAGTTTCAGACCAATATTAATAGTTCCAGTCATAGCCAAAATAGTAGAATACATCATGTACCATCAGTTGTCTGCTCATATTGAAAAACTTGGAATATTTAATGTAGCACAATACGGATTTAGAAAAAAATCGTCAACAGTAGACGCAATAGACTCCAAAATTAAATATGTTCTTAAAGTGTTTGAGGAGAAAAGAGTTGCTCATGCCACTTTCTGTGACCTGAGGAAAGCATTTGACTGTGTAGGATATGATACACTACTACAGGAACTCCATTTTTATGGCATCAGGGATAACAGCCTAAAACTACTAAAATCATGTCTCCAAAACCGTATGCAAGTTGTGTATATTAGCACAGAAAAGTCTACTGAGAAACAAACTAAGGTGGAAGTTCCGCAGGGATCTGTGTTGGGACCATTTTTGTTTTTGGTAATAATCAATGGCCTACCCTCCTCTATAAGTTGCATAAAGTGCTTTTTGCAGATGAGACTATCATCCTAAACTACAACAACGATCTAAATATGTTAAAAGATTCTGCTGACAATACACTTGCCCAAGCATCATATTAGTTCAGGTCAAATGGGTTTGTCCTGAACGAGAACAAAACACAAAAAATGGTATTTAGCCTAGCCTAAAGGACAAAAGTCCTTTTAATGATCCCTGTTATATAAAGTTCTTGGGGGTATACTGAGATGACAAATTGTCCTGGAAGCAACAAATAAAATACATTAGTGTTACATTATCCAGAGTAATTTACTTACTAAGATGTTTTATGACATGTGTAACAGAAGAAATGCATATGTTAAGACACTTTATTTTGCACTTTTTCAAAGTACTATGTCTACTATGGACTTATTCCCTGGGGAAACTTAAGCCATGTTCAAAACATATTACTATTGCAGAGGAAAGTAATCAGACTCATTACATGTTCTCATCATAAAGCACATTGTAAGCCCTTGTTCTCTGAATGTAAAATAATGACCGTTATAAATCTGTATATATACCAAGTGTTAACCTATCACAACACTAGAAATAATAAATCCACATACATGTCATACCATAGATTATCAGAGTCAGTCAATAGCTATGAGCTAGTAGGCCAAAAACTATTTAATAAGCTTCCTCATATGGTACAAGACCTTCCAGGTTGTGAATTTAGGAAAACATTAAATAAATGGCTTCTTGACAACCCCATAAATTAAAAGAATTTTTTGACTGCAACATGGAATTGTAAGTTAACAACTGACATGGCCAAACATTTCTATTTGCTAATATAATGATTGTGATATATACATAAAAAATTGTCTATTGCTGTAAAGGCCTAATGGCAATACAATTATCTTATCTTCTTTCCTAACTCTATCACTGAATATTTATACTGTTGCAAGGCTCTTAATTTTGCAGACATTCATCTTGGTTTTGCTATGTGCCATAACAGAGTGAATATTTTTAAACACAAAGAACTTTTGTCACTACTAGTATTTGATCAGTGTCACAATCAGCACTATGGAATGAGCACTTGTGGAAAAAATGGTGAAGGGATTTTCCCTTAGTTAAGATAAGATCTAGTTGATAGCAATGTTTGGAGTGAAGGTGCATCATCTTGCCTTCAAAGTACATGTCAGCGATGCACAGTTGGTATTTGGCACAAAATTCATGTAGCTGTAAACCATTCTCACTCACAATGAAATTTTCACTCAGCAGTAGAGTGTGCACTGATACCTAATCTCCTACCTTCCAAACCTCACAGAAGCTGCTCTTGCAGCCCGCGAAAGTCAAAGGTCCCAAGTTTGAGTCTCGGTCCTGTACACAGTTTTAATCTGCCAGGAAGTTTCATTCTCATTCCTCTTGTCCACACCATGTATACTGTAAGTGCATTGGTGCATGAGAAAAAGCATGCTGCAGTTGAGTTTTGAATTTGAAAAGTTCATCCACACATGGAAAATCCTCTCCTTCAGCATTACAATGCCAGGCCACCAGAAGTGCTGCATCATATACAACATTCTGACACCTCAGGTTCACTGTCATCAATCATTCTCCATACAGTCCCGTCTTGGGCCGCAACTGATTTTCATCTGTTTCCAAACCTCAAAGAATATCTCCGAGGACTTGACCTCGATAGTGATGAAGTGGTGCAAGAAAAGGCGAGGTTGTGGCTCTGTCAACAAGTCAACCATTTGACAGTGACGGTATCGAGAAACTGCTCTACTTGGGAAGAATGTGTTCATCACCAGGGTGGCTACGTTGAGAAATAAATATGTAGATATGAACGATAAAGATGTAGAATGTTAGTAACGTCTGTTTTGTTTAAAAAGCAGTAGAAGTTTTCACATAAAAAATTCAAAGGCAGTACTTTTCAGTATACCCTCGTACTTACCACTACTAATATACTTGACTCTACATATACAAAAAATTGAGAAATATATAATGGGGTTCAGAAACATCGAAAGGGGTCTTTTTAACTTTCATTGTAACTCACCACATAGGGGAGGTGTTGAGTCGCAGATAACCACAATGAAAATGATTGGACAAAAAAATGAAGCATCACCAAGGAATTATCTGAATAGGACGGAAATCCCTAGATATGACATACATGTACAGACAAACAAATGAGTACAATTTCAGAAAAATTGGGTAATTTACTCATAAGAAAGAGCTTCACAAACTGAGCGAGTCAATGTGTTGGTCCACTTCTGGCCATTATGCAAGCAGTTATTTGGTTTGCCACTGATTGATAACAGTTTTGGATGTCCTTCTGAGGTATATATAGTGAAACCCATATTTTATGGTTTCATGCAGTCCTGACTTAAAAAACGCAAACTTGAGGAAAATGCTGAATCAACGAAAATATTAAAACCCCTCGAAATATGAGTAAAAACACATGTAATTGACAAATATGATTAAAAATCCCAATCCTCTGCAACAGTTTGTATAAAACCTGTCTAGGTGAAGGAAATTAAATGTACAATACAATGCTTATACAGTAATTGTGGTAATGAATTTCATCAGTTCTTAAAAACTCATAGACATGTAACAGCAAGTAAACACCCATCACAAGATTGAAATTGGTATCTGTATCAAGCTATTTTCTGACATGCTTTGATCATGAATTATACGTTCAAAACACTTGTTTTTGAAATATCATCCTTTGTGCTCAACCAAAAAAAAAAAAAAAAAAAAAAAAGCAAAAATTGATGAACATGTTACATTAAACCAAAAACACCACAACTGCAAAGTGCTTAAACAGTAAGCAAAAATGTGAATGTCTGCTTAATGACAAACTATGTCACCATTGCTGTTTAGTGCTTTTCTTACAGGCCACATTTCACATGCTCATAACCGTTAAAGTGTTATTTTAGATTTGATGAGAGAAACAGACACGTGAAAAAATGAGTTTACTTCACCAGCTGACATTACAACCTTATTAGAAGTTGGCTCAGTGAATTTCTGTACTCTGTGTAAAATGTAAGTTTGAAAGAAAGCTCAGGTGCTACAGTTTCGCTTCATTCCCTCAGTCACTCTTGCCAATCTTTATGATTTACAGTGTGTGGTGAGTATGGTGCAAAGTATATATGTATGTGAGTAGTGTATGTAGTTGTTGCAACTGTATCATATCAGATTTGAACACAAAAGGTTTTAAAATGTGCTATCGCAGAACCCTTGTTCTATTTCCATGTGACATCTCTGACATGGCACATCACCCACACAAAAAGTATATTTACAGTATTTCACAAAATGCTTTCACCCCTACCAGCCCTCCCGTCATTGAAGAGTCACTCCCCCTCTCCACACATCCCGTAAGTGAGCTCATTTTACATATATGTGATTATGGTGTGCTAGCTGTGCTGGCTATTGGGTGACTTAGCAAGTCGCCAACCAATAAGAGTTTACCAGCCCGAAATGGGCAATGTTTCCTTGATTACGACTGAGCATATTCTTCGAGACTCAATGTCTGAATTTAAAAGGTTGAAGAGTGATGTTGCTGCTGAATACAGTACATCAGAATTACATGCAAAAAGATGAGTCAGAGTTACATGTGGCACAAGAAAAGGTGGTGACTGGGCCCTTCTGTCACATATTGTCTTGGTCTGGAGAACTTTGCATCAACTGTCTTGTTTTTCCATTACTCCTGCAACCTAGCAGTGGTTGTATCATAAACAAATGGTGAAGCTATATGTTGCAAGTTTTGTTGGCAATGCCGATCATGAATTATGTCAGTCAGTGTTTCCTCTCTCATATCTTCTCCCTCCACAACAGTCTAAAATATTCCCTTAACTCAGCCACCACCCTTGGTGCAAACCATCTGTCTTTTGGGTCACTTATAACTTGTTCAGCCACATCAAATTTCAATAGGAAGAAAAGGGACAAACTCAAGAGAAACGTTGAGTAAGAACCAAGGTAAGGCACCTAGTAGGAACAAACGTAAAATTAGGGAATTTATAGCAATGATCTCATGGGTTTTTCACAGGGGCTACGAATACATGCTGTAGAATCACAAAAAATGTAAAATTAGAGAACATAACATTAAAGTTCCATAGTGTCAAATTCTGTCCAATTGGCATGTTAGATCATCACCATCCTGAGGTGGTTTGAGGACACTGCCCATAATGCTCCAAACTTTCTCTATTGGGGAGAAATGTGATGACCTTGCTGGCCAAGGTAGGATTTGGCAAGCACAAAGACAAGCAGTAGAAACTGTCATCATGGGCAGGTGGAGCTGTATCTTCCTGAAATGTAAGCCCAGAATAGCTTGCCATATAGGGCAACAAAACAGGACATAGAATATTGTTGACGTATCACTTTGCTATAAGGGTGTCTGGGATGATGACCAATGGCATATTGCAATGAAAAGAAATTGCAACCCAGACCATCACTCCTGGTTGGTGAGCCTATGGCAAACAACAGTCAGGTTGGCATCCTGCCAATGTCCAGGGTATCTCCAAACACGTCTTCGGCCTAGACTCTCATTGACTAGAGTAGTCATGGGTTAGTGACTGTTTAGGACGTCCAAAATATCAGGCCGGGTAAATATCTTCCAGTTGTTTTCAGTTGTGAACTTGTAGCAGACTCATTCAGTAACACGACACTCAGTAACACTACATAACTACTCAGTAACTGATGTTGGGATATTAACCATCGAGTGGACGCGCCTGTGAATAAAGAGCATCAACTGCAAATAACAATGTTGTTTACAGTTCCATTGTTGTTTTACAATAGCAAGCTCCTACCAATTCCTACATTATTGTTTCAGCTACCACAGTGAGAAGTTGTCATCGGTTGACATGGACTACAGTAATTTAAAATAAACAGCAAGTGTGTCATCTTAGTGTACAAAGCATGCTATGCACCCGGTCATGTAAGTGATTTTTCATTTACTTTTATTTTGTCTCTTTTTAATCGAATCAAAAGATAACATGTAACAAGAGGGTATATCACTGAGCAGGGCGAGATCAATCAAAGCTGACAGACAACGAGCTTGATTGATTACTCAACGAGGATACAGATTTTAACTCTGCACCACACAATGAAAATGATGATGACTCTGAAGAAGAAGAGGAATTTATCACACCAAGTGACAACGATTCAGATTCTGATCAAGTCCACAATTCAGATGACGAATGTGAAGAGCCACTCTCCACTGATGGTATTTTATTGGGAGGAACAAAACGTGTAAATGGAATAAAATATGCCCCAATGTGACTTCAAAAACAAAAAGAAACAATATTGTGAAAATATTCCCTAGGCCTACACATGTTGCCAAAGGGGTCACACGTGTAACAGAGGCTTTATGGGCAATACTTAGCTTGGAAATGATTGATGAAATTGTAAAATACATATAAGAAAGAATGTGTTCAATATTCCAGAGAAAGGGACACTAAGGAAACTTCAAGGTGTGAAATGATGGCATTGTTGGGATTGCTGTATCTCATCAGGACTAAGAATGCAAACCACACGAATGTCATTGAACTGTGGACCGCAGATGGTACTGGCATAGAGATTATGAGAGCTGTGATGAGCTACAGAAGATTTCTGTTCCTTTTACAATGTATCCATTTTGACAACAAGAGTTGTTGTTGTTGTTGTGGTCTTCAGTCCTGAGACTGGTTTGATGCAGCTCTCCGTGCTACTCTATCCTGCGCAAGCTTCTTCATCTCCCAGTACCTACTGCATCCTACATCCTTCTGAATCTGCTTGGTGTATTCACCTCTTGGTCTCCCTCTACGATTTTTACCCTCCACGCTGCCCTCCAATACTAAACTGGTGATCCCTTGATGCCTCAGAACATGTCCTACCAACCGATCCCTTCTTCTAGTCAAGTTGTGCCACAAACTTCTTTCCTCCCCAGTCCTATTCAACACCTCCTCATTAGTTATGTGATCTACCCATCTAATCTTCAGCATTCTTCTGTAGCACCACATTTCGAAAGCTTCTATTCTCTTCTTGTCTAAACTATTTATCATCCATGTTTCACTTCCATGCATGGCTACACTCCATACAAATACTTTCAGAAACGACTTCCTAACACATAAATCAGTACTCGATGTTAACAAATTTCTCTTCTTCAGAAACGCTTTCCTTGCCATTGTCAGTCTACATTTTATATCCTCTCTACTTCAACCATCCTCAGTTATTCTGCTCCCCAAATAGCAAAACTCCTTTACTACTTTAAGTGTCTCATTTCTTAATCTAATACCCTCAGCATAACCCGACTTAATTCGACTACATTCCATTATCCTCATTTTGCTTTTGTTGATGTTCATCTTATATCCTCCCTTCAAGACACTATCCATTCCGTTCAACTGCTCTTCCAAGTACTTTGCTGTCTCTGACAGAATTACAATGTCATCAGCGAACCTCAAAGTTTTTATTTCTTCTCCATGGATTTTAATACATACTCCAAATTTTTCTTTTCTTTCCTTCACTGCTTGCTCAATATACAGATTGAATAACATCGGGGAGAGGCTACAACCCTGTCTCACTCCCTTCCCAACCACTACTTCCCGTTCATGCCCCTCAACTCTTATAACTGCCATTTGGTTTCTATACAAATTGTAAATAGCCTTTCGCTCCCTGTATTTTACCCGTGCCACCTTCAGAATTTGAAAGAGAGTATTCCAGTCAACATTGTCAAAAGCTTTCTCTAAGTCTACAAATGCTAGAAATGTAGGTTTGCCTTTCCTTAATCTAGCTTCTAAGATAAGCCGTAGGGTCAGTATTGCCTCACGTGTTCCAATATTTCTACGGAATCCAAACTGATCTTCCCCAAGGTCGGCTTCTACTAGTTTTTCCATTCGTCTGTAAAGAATTTGCATTAGTATTTTGCAGCCGTAACTTATTAAACTGACAGTTCGGTAATTTTTGCATCTGTCAACACCTGCTTTCTTTGGGATTGGAATTATTATATTCTTCCTGACGTCTGAGGGTATCTCCCCTGTCTCATACATCTTGCTCACCAGGTGGTAGAGTTTTGTCAGGACTGGCTCTCTCAAGGCCGTCAGTAGTTCTAATGGAATGTTGTCTACTCCCAAGGCCTTGTTTCAACTCAGGTCTTTCAGTGCTCTGTCAAACTCTTCACGCAGTATCATATCTCCCATTTCATTTTCATCTACATCCTACTCCATTTCCATAATATTGTCCTCAAGTACATCGCCCTTGTATAGAACCTCTATATACTCCATCCACCTTTCTGCTTTCCCTTCTTTGCTTAGAACTGGGTTTCCAGCCGAACTCTTGATAATGATATAAGTGGTTCTCTTTCCGCCAAAGGTATCTTTAATTTTCCTGTAGGCAGTATCTATCTTACCCCTATTGAGATAAGCCTCTACGTCCTTACATTTATCCTCCAGCCATCCCTGCTTAGCCATTTTGCACTTCCTGTCGATCTCATTTTTGAGACGTTTGTATTCCTTTATGCCTGCTCCATTTACTGCATTTTTATATTTTCTCCTTTCATCAATTAAATTCAATATTTCTTCTGTTACCCAAGGATTTCTACTAGCCCTCGTCTTTTTACCTACTTGATCCTCTGCTGCCTTCACTACTTCATCCCTCAAAGCTACCCATTCTTCTTCTACTGTATTTCTTTCCCCCATTCCTGCCATTTGTTCCCTTATGCACTCCCTGAAACTCTGTACAACCTCTGGTTTAGTCAGTTTATCCAGGTCCCATCTCCTTAAATTCCCACCTTTTTGCAGTTTCTTCAGTTTTAATATACAGTTCATAACCAATAGATTGTGGTCAGAGTCCACATCTGCCCCTGGAAATGTCTTACAATTTAAAACCTGGTTCCTAAATCTCTGTCTTACCATTATATAATCTATCTGAAATCTGTCAGTATCTCCAGGCTTCTTCCATGTATACAACCTTCTTTTATGATTCTTGAACCAAGTGTTAGCTATGATTAAGTTGTGCTCTGTGCAAAATTCTACCAGGTAGTTTCCTCTTTCATTTCTTAGCCCCAATCCATATTCACCTACTATGTTTCCTTCTCACCCTTTTCATACTACCGAATTCCAGTCACCCATGACTATTAAATTTTCGTCTCCCTTCACTATCTTAATAATTTCTTTTATTTCATCATACATTTCTTCAATTTCTTCATCATCTGCAGAGCTAGTTGGCATATAAACTTTTACTATTGTAGTAGGCTTGGGCTTCCTGTCTATCTTGGCCACAATAATGCGTTCACTATGCTGTTTGTAGTAGCTTACCCGCATTCCTATTTTTTTATTCATTATTAAACCTACTCCTGCATTACCCCTATTTGACTTTGTATTTATAACCCGGTATTCGCCTGACCAAAAGTCTTGTTCCTCCTGCCACCGAACGTCACTAATTCCCACTATATCTAACTTTAACCTATCCATTTCCCTTTTTAAATTTTCTAACCTACCTGCCCGATTAAGGGATCTGACATTCCACGCTCCGATCCGTAGAACGCCAATTTTCTTTCTCCTGATAACGACGTCCTCTTGAGTAGTCCCCGCCCGGAGATCCGAATGGGGGACTATTTTACCTCTGGAATATTTTACCCAAGAGGACGCCATCATCATTAACCATACAGTGAAGCTGCATGCCCTCGGGAAAAATTACGGCTGTAGTTTTCCCTTGCTTTCAACCGTTCGCAGTACCAGCACAGCAAGGCCGTTTTGGTTAGTGTTACAAGTCCAGATCAGTCAATCATCCAGACTGTTGCCCCTGCAACTACTGAAAAGGCTGCTGCCCCTCTTCAGGAACCATGCGTTCGTCTGGCCTTTCAACAGATACCCCTCCGTTGTGGTTGCACCTACGGTACGGCTATCTGTATCACTGAGGCATGCAAGCCTCCTCACCAACGGCAAGGTCCATGGTTCATGGGGTGGGGGATGACAAGAGTACAAGGCAAGAAAGAAGAGTAACTGATAAACTTGCTGCAATAAGGCAAATTTTAGATGCCTTTGTGGAGAACTGCAAGCACACTTATAGTGTAGGGCAATTTGTGACAGTAAACAGAAAGTTGCAAGCTCTCCTGGGTCGCTGTTCTTTTGTTCAGTATATCCTGAACAAACCAGCAAAGTACGGGATAATGATTTTTGTAGTAATATTGAAGTATAATGTGGAAGACAACCTAAAGGACCCTAAGATGTTCCTAATTCTCCATGTGATATTGTAAGAAGGTTAGTTACTCACACTGAAGGCTCAGGAAGAAACATTACAGTGAATAATTGGTACACTATTATTCCTTAGCTAACTCCCTTTTCCAAAAGCGATTAACATGCATCAGAAGATTGAGAAAAAACAAACGCGAGATCCCACAATAATTTTTACCTGGAAAACGTAGGGCTATCCACTGCTCTTTATTCAGTTTTCAGAATGATATGACACTAGTTTCGTATGTGCCAAAACAAAACAAGGCAGTTACATTACTTTCAACTATGCACAATTTTGGGACCATTGATGAAGTTACAGGTAAACCAGAGAAAGTTTTGAATTACAATATAACAAAGGGAGGAGTTGCCACAGTCAATCAATTGGGAGGTGCATATTCTGTCACACGGGTGACAAGAAGATGGCCATTGGTTGTATTCTATGCTCTAAAGACATAGCAGAAATCAATGCTCAAATAATTTTCCATGCAAATGAGGCAAATCCAAAAAAGAAGAGAAGAATTTTCTTGAAAGATTTAGCACTGTACCTTATGAAGCCTCAACTAGTGGAAAAAGCTAATATTCCTTCACTTCCTGCCGACATTGCAACTGTCCTTATGAAATACAAAGATCAATGTGTTGAAAGAACTGAGGAGCGGAAGAGGTCAGTGTGTGACATGTGGATGAGCAAGAAACACATCTACTACCATAAGGTGTAACTCATGCCATAGCTTTGTTTGCAAAGGACATGTAAAAACAGTGTATACATGTGAGAAGTGTAGAGCATTTCCCGAAAGTGCACAAATCAATTAACTGTGTAGATGGAAGGAACTTTGTGATAACTGATACTTCTTCAATATATAAAGCCTTTGTCCTTTTATATTGCAATGAAAGTGTGTTTTTGTTCGGTATGTGCTTAAAAAAGTGTTGGAATAGATTGGTGTGTCAGCTGCAGCAACAGAATGATATGACAGTTTCTTATTTGTTTCATCAAATAGTAAATTAGCGATGTAATATAAGTTTCTTGTATTGTTGTTTAAATAAACTAATATAAAACTTTTATTTAGGTCATACATGTTTCCCTTGGTAGCATAATGACAGCTTTTGACTACATGTGTACAAAGTGCACTGTGTGCCCGCTCGTGTTACAAAAATCGGAGTGCCTGCTCGAGGGTTAAATACAGACTTGATGGACATTTTCTGTGTTTTAAAGACAATACACCAACTTAAAGGATTTTTTCAAATGAATCATGCACGAATCCTGAATAATTGACTGTTTAACTTTCTGTTACTGCCCATGGACTGGAGTTATTTGGCCTTTGCGTAGCAGATATTTAGTCTAATTTTCGTCAATGCTGCTCTTGTTGGTTAAATCAGTATCTACTGTTTCACAGTGAAGGAGGAGACAACCTGAAGGCTATCCAGCTAGGTGGACTGATTGTTTAAAGGATAATGAGAGAGCAACCCGCCCTGCCACAGTACCATATGGGACTAATAGGGGATATTGAAGGTATTCAGAGAAGGGTAGCATCAACGGTCATAGGTTTGTTTGACCTGTAATAGAGTGTCACAGAGATGCTGAAGAAACTGAACTGGCAGACCCTGAAGATAGACATACACTATCCCAAGAAAGCCTACTTACAAATTTTCAAGAACTGGCTTAAAATTATAACTTTAGGACTGCATTACAAACCTCTACCTATTGCTCACACAGTGATCATGAGGACAAGATTAGATTAATTACAACACTCACAGATGCTTTTAAACAATCATTTTCCCTGCCTCCCATAAGTGAATGGAACAGGGAGAAATCCTAATAACTGGTACAACGGGACTTACCCTATGCCATGCACTTCACAGCAGTTTGCAGTGTATGTACGTAGATGTAGATGTAGACATGCCTAGACCTAAATCAACAGTGCAGGTGGTAATACCATACAGCTTAATAGGTGTATCATTCACCACCTGGAGCTGTAGAAGAGATCCAGAAGCGTGAGACGAGGCAGTTGTTTTTGGGAGTGGGCTTCTTTCAGAGTACACGTCAGTGAGAAAGTACTGGTCTGTATTTCTTTCAACAACATGTAAACAGCCTCTTCAAGTTTTTCTAGTCCTTGTCACACCCATTCCATGGGACACTATAACAAATTAAATTTTGTCACGTAATTAAGTAGCATGGTGAGAAATATGTACATCCTTGGACATAGTGTTACAAATCAATGGAATAACTAGGGGTGTTCAATAAGTAATATAACACATTTTCTTCTTGGCAACTTTCCATTGAAAAACCACAGAGTTTGTTGTGAGACATCATGGAATATTCCCACTTTAGCTCATGTAGTTTCATGAAAGTTCCAATAGGTAATGGTGCTATATGTAGCCTTTAAAATAGCATCTGCAACAGAAGTGCATTCCAAGTATAGAGCTGTCATTGAGTTTCCTTTGTTGGAAAACCAGAGCATTGCAGATTTTCATTGGCACTTACAGAATGTCTGCAGAGACCTGGCAGTGAATAAAAGCATGGTGAGCCATTGGGCAAAGCATCTATTGTCGTCACAACAAGCTCACGCAAACCTGTCCAATCCCCTGTGTGCTGGCCAGCCACACACAGCAGTGACCCTTGCAATGTTGGAACATGCAGATACTCTCAACTGAGGTGATCAACAGATCACAATCTAACACTTCACTGCACAACTTGACATCCCTGTTGGTAGTGCTGACACACTCGTCCACCAGTTGGGGTACTAAAAGGTGTGCACCCACTAGGTTCCCCACTGCCTTGTTAGGTAATAAAGGACCAGCTGTGTGGAATTGCTTGCATGTTACAAGGCTGAACATGCCAATTTTTTGTTAACACTGCACAGGGAATGACACATGGGTTCATCGCTTAAAACAGAAACACAAAACGGTAATCCATGGAATCACACCAGCTCTCCTCCAACAAAAACTTTCAAATCTGCACCCTCAGCTGGTAAAGTCATGGCGATGGTCTCTGGGCCTCTGAAGGGGTTATTCTGTTTGAATGTTCTCCCTCACGGGGCAACGATCGATTCAGAAGTGTATTGTGCTACCCTAAGGAAATTGAAGAAACCACTTCAGCTTGTTTGTCATCCAAAAAATGCAAACAAACTTCTCCTTCTCCAAGAAAATGAAGGCCTCACACAAATTGCGCACCCGAGAGAAGCTCACAAAATTTCATTAGGCTGCTCTTCTTCATCCACCTCCACAGCCCATATCTCGCACCTTCCAACTTACATCTGTTTGATCCAAGGAAGAACAACCTCTGCAGGAAGCAGTACGTGGATGGTGGGGCAACAAGACATTGTCACCAACATCACCAAAAGAAGAGAGGTACCATGCTGGGATAAGAGCCTTCCCAGTAAGGTGGCATAAGTCAATCACATAGGATGAAGATTTATGTTGAAAAAAAGGATTTTGCAGCCAAAAGACTGGGTAATAATAGGATGTAATGGAATCCTGAATAAAACTTAACTGTTTTCCGAAAAAAAAAGTGTTGTATTACTTACTGAACACCCGTCGTATTACGTGACTCACAAATTCATTTTTGTGTGCACCACTCACCTGCTGTCACTGGTGGGCTAGCACCACAGCACAGGAAGCAACAGCCAGTGCTCACAGCATCACAGACTGTGCATAGCAATTAACAGTAGTTATGTCATTCGCACAACTCTTTGTGGCAGGAAACATTCTTCTCGACTGCACTTCCTGTGGAGACACTGAGCAATGCACACACAATGACGTGTCCACACGGGTTTTACTACTGACTATGAACTTAAGTTCACTCAGAAACACCATCAGATATTTAACGGCTTGCCGAGTGTTCAGTTTAGTTCAAGCAAGAGGACCACAAAGTGGCTGAAATGGATTTGAAACGCATAGCAGCACTGTGGCGCACTGGGATGTCTTTGGTGAGCTGGCAGTACACCAAGAAAAAGTACAGAGCAATTGCAAACAGTTCCTGAGGCCCACTGGGAACAAGAGGATGTGTGTACATGGAGACTTCTGTGATGGCATTAAATAAGTCATAATTCTTTTATCAGTTGGTAAAGAGGTGACACAGTACCAAACACATGGACTGACTGGACTAAGTCTTGCCTCTTGTTAAACTCAACTTGCTTGTGTCAATGTTATGAATTTGCCGATAAGCAGACATAGTGTGATTGTTGAGCTGTTATTATGAACACCATCCAATAAACAGTGCTACTGTGTGTAAACATTTGTAGAGTAGTTGGGGCAAGCACAGTGGGAGGGCTCTGTGCAAGACTATCTCAAATTTAAGATGAAATTAGCTACATCAGTAGTGTGATCTTTTATTACCAGACATTGTTAGGAACTGTTGTCCCACACAAGTGATCCAGATTATTATGTTGCTTTTAGTATCGGAGTTAGCTTAACCGCACTAGCTGTGGAATCACAACTTGGAAAATTTAAAACTGTGTATCAGTGTACCAGTGGTCACTTCCTACACAGTGCCTTCTTTTTTGTTTCTTTATTTAGCACAGAGTGTACATGCCCACACCTGTTTGATAACTGTAATCTGCTTATTGTTTTCTCTTCTTTCATTGATTAAAAATGTTATTTGTGATGCACATTCAGTAGTTGTGCATTGTGTATGTCCTGGGCCATTCCAAACCACTCATTCCCATGACACATTTAGACAGATCAGAGTAGTTCTTTGGGACAACAATACCATTCTCACACTGGTGACCCTATATGAATTCCAGAGACTGACTGCTAACATCACCTCTTCTCCACCTTGCTAGTCCCAACCCTCTCCACCATTCACACAGTGTAATTCTACGCTCCAGCTGGCCAGCACCCAGCAAGCATTCCATTGTGACCTAAACCAGAAATGATTCCACCTCCGCCAACCCCTTCCTTTGAGCTTGGCCCCAGCCAATGCCCAGGACCCCCCTCAACCCTCCTAAGATAACAGAACCAATGGCTGGCTTGCACTGCTCCTATGTCAGTAGTGCAGTATGCACAAAACGTCACTGCCTCGAAGCACCCTCTTCCCCCTTTCACCACCAGCCAGACTGTGCCACGGTCCATGTGCAACCATTCAACTCTCGCAACTCTGTCTGCAGTTTACTTCCATGGAAGCAATATTTGCAGGTACTTCGGTAGCTAGCAATGCCACACAGTTTGAGCCTTCGGTTGCTGTGGACTCGAGCAACATCATCACCATAATAAAATTTTCACTCTGCAGCAGAGTGTGTGCTGATATGGAACTTCCTGGTAGATTAAAATTGTGTGCCAGACCTAGACTCTAACTCGGGACCTTCGTCTTTGGCAGGCAAGTGCTCTACTGACTGAGCTACCCAAACACAACTCACAACCAGTCCTCACAGCTTTACTTCCACCAGTAACTTGACTCCTATTTTTCAAACTTCACAGAAGCTCTCCTGCGAAACTTGCAGAACTAGCACTCCTGAGAGAAAGGACATTGTAGAGCACTTGCCCATGACAGGCAAAGGTCCTGAGATCAAGTCTCAGTCTGGCACACAGTTTTAATCAGCTAGGAAATTTGATGTCATCACTGCTCTACCCAAGTTCTGCAAATTCAATGTGCTCAAAGATCAGATAGGACAGCTGGCCTCATCAAAATACAGCGCACGTGTGCTATTTTCATCAGAGGAATGTACCAATAAGCGACCATCACAGTGCTTCCAACACCTTCGAGCTCCGGCTGAACCCACAGTAATTATAATCTATTATTCACAAATTGGGTCGCATGTCTACCCGCCATAGTCCATATGGCACTGGCCGCACATGACTACATGAATATAAATTTGGCAGCCATCATTGCTGAAAGGGTGTTCGAGTCACTCAATACTCACACCATAGCCACAAAAACTCTCCTATACAAAGCCATCCCTCCTCACAACTGTGTCAGGTCCCCACCCTCCATGCCCCTCGATGGTCATCACGGACATGGTACAACTCATGAACTAAGTTAGGTCCCCATCCTCCATGCTCATCGATGGCCATCACAGGCATGACACAACTCGAACTGCATGATCATGGAAACAAGCAAACTTTACCATCATCCTGGTGCTCTTGCACCCACCCACCCCACACCTTTCTTAACAACGTCTAGTGACACCCATGACCAACACAGGCCTGTCTGATGTGAAACACTCACCCAGCCCACAATCACCAGCACGCCCACCCGCGCAGCCATTCATCCCCTTCCCCCCCCTCCCCCTCCCCCCTTACCAACAGGTAGTGACCGAAGAAAACTGGGCACAAACGGCTTATGATGGTACCTTGAGTGTTTCGGCAATGACACTGCCAACAGTTGGACACCTTGTGCATGGTGCCCGAACTCCGACGGCAGCTACCAGTAGGCATGCCCAATGGCTCTGCTGTCTCTCAGTGCCTGTATGTGCACTATTGTGGCAACTCTCCTCCTGCCCCCATCAGCTTACCTGCTTGACACTGGCTCCTATCTCACCGTATACCCTCTCTGGCTGCTATCTTCCTCTACCCCCCCCCCCCTCCTCACCACGGCAAATTTTTCCACCATACCACCTATCATTCCTACAACCGGTCTGTTGACCTCTGCAGAGGTTTCGCACTGGACTTTGCTATGGCCAATATTATGGACTCCATCTTTGGCACTGACTTCATCGCCCACTATGACCTCCTCCTCGACCAGCCAAACCACAGCATCATCAATGCTACTTTCCACTGCTTTGTTCCTTGTGTTTCCTGCACCCCCATTTTGCCATTAAACAGTCCTCCTATTCTAACCCCTTTGCCGACCTCCTTGCTGAATTTCCCCTCCTCACCTGCCCTTCTAGTGCCCCAGAGTTGCATGCCATAACATGCTGCACTACATTGCAAGTGTGGAAACCCCCACACGTTGTTTTTTGCGGACCCTGCCCTATCCCAATGATCAAGCGATGGTCCGCACAAGCCAAAAACGAGACAGCCATCACTGCCAAGGTGTTATGCCCCTCAAAGAACCCATCAGGCTCAATCTTGCACCTCGTTCCCAAAAACATTACGGCTTGGTGCCCATGCGGTGACTTTTGCAGCCTCAACACCTGGCTAGTTCCTGTCCACTATCCTGTTCCACTATTAAACAGCTAAAGTAACAGCCTGTCAGGCACTACCCTGTACAGCAAGTCAGACTGCACTAAAGCATTCACACAAATTCTGGTCACTTCAGAGGACATGGAAAAGACAGTGATAATCATGCCTTTTGTACAACCCCTTGGGCTGCTTTGCATGCTTGGTCAATGTCCTGAGCCACTTGTGCAGAATCGATTATCGACCTGGAAAAGTGCATTTTCGGTGTTTCAGAGATGGACATCCAGGGGAATAGAATATTTCCAATCAGCTACTGCCCACTGCGCGAGAGATTCTGTGCCATAGCCGAATTCCCATACCCCAAAATATTTAAAGAACTCCAAAGATTCATCAGAATGGGAAAACTTTCACCAACATCACCTGAAGAATGCGGCATCGCTCAGTACTGCCCTCCAGGGCGACCACATTAGACGCAACAGACCCATACCATGGACAGCACAAATGACAGACAGCTCTGAGTTAACAAAATAATACCTCTCCAATGTTGTCTTTCTGTCCCACCCGCATCCATCTATCCCCTCTTGCAATCATCACAGATGCCAACCAATCCACCACGACCGCAAGTTCCTTGGCATGTATAAGGCAATAAGATATTTATGCTTCTCCTTTGAAGGATGCCCCTTTACAGCTTCACTGACCACTGCCTGTCACCAGAGGTTTCAGCGAAAAAGACAGCAGCCAAATTTCCCCTCAACAGTTCTGCTAGCAGGAAAACATCGCACAATTTATGACTGACATATGACACGTGACAGATGTTGTCAACATTGTCACTGACTGTTTAGTTGCTACAGCACCATTACCAGCCCCCTTGACTACATCATCACAACAGGTGCCCTGGAAGCAAATCCTGAACTACAAACGCTGTGCTGCGACCCCAAATTTACCTTCAATCATATACAGTTCCTGGTGCAGCATCATATATTTTGTGCAACTTCCAGGGGAGTTCTGACTGCCCAGACAGCCCCATGGTATTAATATGCCCCTATCTACCTCCTGACTTCTTCCAGTAGGCTTTTGTGCACCTACACAGCCTGTCTCGCCCTGTGTTTAGGCATCCCCGGTCCTCATACAAGAACGCTTTGTACGGCCCAGTGCACAACATGTCTGCACCATCTTGACACGCTCTTGCCTCCCTTGCCACATCTGCATTTTCACATTTTCATCACTTCTTTCCCTCCTGCCATCTACCATTTTCCCATGTAAGTAATGGCTTTGTTGGAACCTCTCATCATCAAATAGCCACAAGTATATACTCACTGTCATTGACAGGTTCACCTGGCAGCCAAAGGCAGTACCAAAGCCCAACATCATAGCGGATATGTTGGCCGTTGCCCTTGTGGACACTTGGTCTCGCAGTCTGGGTACCCCTTCCACATAATGGCAGACTGTGGACGGCAGTTCACATCAGGCCTATTTAAAACACTAGGAGCAACATGTGGCATGCTCACACATTTCATGACCAGTTACCATTCTGCCGCTAAGGGGACAGTAGAAAGATTTCACAGGACATTAAAAGCTGCCCTCACACTCCACCCCACAGCTTCATCTAATGCCCTGCCACTAGTTCTCATAAGTTTGCACACACCCACAAAGCCAACTCGGGTGCTTTTGCTGCCAAAGTCATCCATGGGCAACTGTTTACCATTCCGGGTGAATTCATCGCGCACCGGCCCCTGCCTATCATCACCCCCGTTCCAGCCTTTGTGCAACACCTCCTCAATGGTATGGCACACCTTCGTCTGACACCACTGTGGCACAACAGTAGGGGTGAGTCCTGTGTACACAAGGACACCCGCACGTGTGCACATATTATACTTCAAGTTGACGCCAACAAGCTGCCGCTCCACCCACAGTTCTCCTGTCCACACCTGGTGCTCAATAGAGGACAGAAGACTTTTTCCGTGTTCCTCCACAGTAACCCCACTATAGTCTCCATCGAATCTCTAAAGCTGGCATAAACGCTCAACCTACCCAGTCTGTGCGCAATGCCTAACATTGAGATTGAGCTGCCATCAGGTGCTGCAAGCAAAACCCAAGCCACCGCCACCAATTCAGGGTGTGGGACCACAGGTTGAGGGCCATGCTGCTGCTCCCACTACTGCCTACCTTGGCAGAGCCACCCACACACCTGTTAACAGCTGCCTCAGGGACCATGCTGTACCTCAGCAGAGCTACCAACGATGCCTGTCAAAGGCACTGTGTGTAGTGCCTCAAGAATTTCGATGCCAGTTCTAGAAACCCTTTTACATACAAGAGTGAGAGACGGGAGAGTGTCTACCGTGTTGGTTTTCTGCATGTGCAGGGTGGATGTGTATCAAGAGAATGCTACAATGTGGACGGTTGATCGATTCGAGCAAATGGTTGCCGCACTCACCACAGAGGCTACGTGCCCAGCACAATGAACACGAGCGCCTTACTCCGTGACGGTGCTACATCAGTCTTTATTGTGAACAGTTGAATTATGTTATAAGAAAAGATAAAGACACTTACTTACTTACTCTCTTGAGAGTCTGATGGTGGGCTTGCGAGAACTTTGAGAGATTTCTGGAACTGAATTTATTGCAAAAGTACAGTCCGCGAGTCATTGGGCTTATGAAATATTGTTTATTTATGTGAAAACTATTATGTGGTGTTCTGTTTGTGGAAGTGAAAATATAAAGGGATTGATTTAAAAGTATCTTGAGTGTACGGAATCATTTTGAGAGTAGAGAAAATTCCTCCAAACAGCATTATATCTTCAGAAAAGAGTTTGGGGAGGTCAACGCGGCCAGCTATCCTGAAAAGAAGATCGGCAAATCATTTCCAAGTAAGTCCAATGATGAAGGGGACCAGCACCACATGACTTCCTACAGTTGCCAGAAACCGCCAGATGTGCTGTCACTTCCAACACCATGTACCTCAGCAGAGCTGCCCATGGCCCTTGCTGCCACCTTGGTCCTGACACCAGACCTGCACACCACCATCCAACCTGGGTTGCATGTTACCTGCCAAAGTCACGCAACACTGAAAAGCCACTGACACCATGATGCCAGCCCACTCCCATGCAGGAAAGGGTGACCTGCACTTACGGCTAGAGGCTAGAAAAGTGAAGACCTGCAGCACTGGTACATGACAGTACGCACTACATCACCACCGCAGGATGCACAGCGCTTCACCCGCCTTGTACAACCTGCCCAGGCTCCAGGATGATGCCACAAACTCCACACCCCACTGGCTGTGTGTGACACTTCGATGCCCCCCTCCACGATTGGCAGTGATCTCCCGCCATCACCACCAGCCTCTCCCCGCTGCCACCAAGCTGTCATCCACCAGAGAGAACCGCTGCACAAATTCCTTACAATGTGCACCACCTGCCTGCTGTAACAGATGGGCTAGTACCATGCACCACCTGTCTGCTGTAACAGACGGGCTAGTACCAAAGCAGAAGACACATCAGCCGGTGCGCACAGTCTCACAGACTGTGTGTAGCAATGAAGAGTAGTTATGTCTCACACACATCTCTTTGCCAAGCCTGGGTTTTCCCAGAAAAGCCATGCAGCTGGAAACATTCTTCTAGACTGCACTTCCTATGGAGACACCAAGCAGGGTACACAATGGATGTGTCCGCATGTGTTTTGCTACTGACCATAACTGAAGTTCGTTAGGAAACGCCATCAACATTTAACAGCTTGCCAAATGATTAGTTACATTCAAGCAAAAAGATGATGCACGAGTCTGTTTTAAATGTACAGAAGCACTGCAGCACACTGCATTGTCTTTGAAGAGCTGGCGGTAGACAAAGAAAAGGCAAGGAGTAATTGCAAACAGTTGGTGAGGCCTGCTAGGAACTATATGATTTGTATACATGGAATAGATAAAACAGCACCACACATGCGGACTGACTGAACTAAGTCTTATCCCCTGCTAAACTCAACTTGAATTTCTGTATATACAGACATAGTGCAATCATCGAGTCTTTTTGTGAACACCAACCACTGAACAGTGCTACAACATGTGAACATATGTAGAGCAGATAGCATGACCAGAATGGGTGAGTTCTGCCCAGTATTTTAAATTTAAGGTTAAATTAGGTATATCAGTACCGTGATCAATAATCATCTGTTATTACCAGACGTTGTTAGGAACTTTTGTTCCACATACATGGTCCAGATTATTATTAACAATATATGTGTTTTTTAGACTTAGTTTAATTGCACTAGCTGTGGAATCAGAACTTATAAGATTTAAAATTTTATATCAATGCACTGGTGTTTGCTTCCCATGCAGCACCATCTTTTTTCTTTCTTTAATGTTTAGCACAGATTGTAGATCCTCACAACTGTTTCATAATTGTAATCTGCTTATTGTTTTCTCTTCTTTCACTGAATAAAAATGTTATTTGTGATGCGTATGCAGTTGTTGTGCATTGCATATGTTCCAGGCCATTCCGCCATGTCCATTCCCATGCCATATTTAGAGAGATCAGATTAGTTCTTTGGAACCACAGCACAGTTCCCACAACATTATTCTTTTGCATAAAACACAAAGAAGGATTTCTCTGATCTGCTTCTTCTTCTTTCTCTATAAATTAAGAACACCATTTTCACCTCTAAGTTAATTGTGTATAATAATATTACTGTTGCGTTAAAATTTGGACATGTATCTTACCCATCACTAATTATTTGTACAGATTTATTTTATGTTTGAGCCGTTTAGTAATGCGACAATTACACGCTATCGGCGTGGTATCACATGCATATTTGCATTCTTTCTATTAGAACCTGCTGTTTTAATCTTATATACAAAGTCAGATTATTTTTGCTGTGCACTGTGACATATTTTGTCACATTGTACAGCATATTAACAAGGTCCACCATCACACAACTTATTCTCTCCTACAGTGATATCTGTGCCTGGTTTCATCGTAACAGGTCAACAAAGTGCAGTTTCAAGTTCAGTGTAGAGTTTTATTTGAATCCAATCCTGACTGGAAATTAACATAATCATTTTTACTCCCACTGTATCCTTTGTGAGTTATTCCACCTCCAAACATAAAATGCAATCTAGCATTTCATCTCTATTCTGATCTCTTTATGGGATATATCACCGTTTTGAGGGCAGAATCATTGACAACTAAGTTTTAGGTTAAAAGATTAGTATTCAGCACGTATCTTTTGGGCCACACACTGTATTCTGAGACAGAGTTCTGCAAAAATGTGTATATTAAAAGAATATTAAACTACTAACTGGAGACATGCATAGGCCAATTTGGAAAAGGAAAATAAGAGACATGTTGGATTACCATAAAGTTGCATTGGATGTCACTGTTAAGAGATCAGTGAAGCTCAAAGCGCTGGAAGACAGCGCAACAGACAAAAGAGCCGAAAAGCACAAAGAACAGTTTGACTTGTGCCGAAAGTCAAACTATTACCCAAAATGTACCATGACTAGTGCAATTAGTGATGAAGTGAATCAAAAGGTAATGGAACAGGAAATAGCTAATGACACACAGGAGGCGTTAAAGCAGCAGTTTGAAGCCTCATCCACGAATCAGTTATTCAGACTCTGCTCAGACTTTTTCTCCTTTAGCTGGATACCAGATGAAGATGTTTTTATGTGTACAGCAAAACTGAGGAGTTTGTGAAATGAGTTGAACAATGGACCTGAAGCTAACCAGATCTTATGCTAGTTTACAAAACCTTGCATATTTGACCAAGTGAACTTGAAACCTTTCAATAAAGCTGGATGTTGCTAACACAGGATGAAAAGAGAACAAGTACATTAAAACAGTTATGTATGTTAGAAAAGAATTTCATGAAGAATCCAAAAAGTGACAAAATGCAAAAGGAAGCATTAACAGTATATGTAAGAAAACAAAAACCAGATGGTAAAGACACCTGTGTTGAGAATGAATCAAGACAAGATTACATTTGCAATTATTTTAAATGAAAGGGCTAAAAAGAATAGCAGAAAGTGGATTTATGATGGAAAACAAAACAAAAATAGCAGCCAGGAAAGTTGTGCAGCTGCTAGGGCTGTGTTGATGTCTGCTGTGAAGCCTATTCAGTTGAAGTAGATTAAGCAACAAGCTGAGCTACAAGGCATGTGACCATGTGGTCAGAGTATTTTACAGACCTTCTAAAATTTGACAGTCCATACTGTGTAAAGGCAGCTGGAAAAGAAACCTTTATGGCAGTGGATAAAGGCAATATTTGGTTATCATCTGTAACTGATGGTCACAATATGATGCTGTTGTATGCGTGGTATGTTCCGCATCTATCTAGAAACTTGTTCAGTGTCAGCCACTCAAGAGCGGAATCAGTGAATTTAAGTCATCAACAAGGGAGGGTTGGCTTAAAATTGATGACAAAGCAGTACTGCATGGAACCCGGAAGCCCTCTGGAGCCATGTACGAGGGTTTGAACTTAAATAGTGGCAATTATTTATTCACAACCAATACAAAAGAGTTAAATGTTTGCACCTGTTACTGTCCTTCAAAGTAGTCACCAGCATTGTATAGAAACCGTTGTCAGCGATGTGGAAGGCATAGTATACCATTAGCACAGCCTGTTCTGTTAATGGTGCAAATGGAGTGGTCTAAAGTTATGGTGATTCTTGAGTACGACTGTGATGGTGTTATCCTAATGCATTACATTCCTCCACAGCAGACCGTCAATGCACAGTATTACTGCTCGCTTTTGGAGCATCACCTACGACCAGCTTTGCGAAAGAAGAGGCAATACTTTCTGCGCAACCAACCCATCATTTTGCACAACAATGTACGGGCGCATACAGCATTGTGGTTGCTCTGTTCGGTCGATGTGACTGGGACATGCTGTACCATTCACCATACTCCCTGTACATAAGTCCTCATGACTTTGATTTGATTCCAAAGATGAAGGTACGACTTCGTGGCATTCGCTTCAGAACTGTTCCAGAGATTCAACAGGCAGTAGACCGCTCCATTCACACCATCAGCAGAACAGGCTCTGCTAACCGTATACTATGCCTTCCGGACTGCTCACAACGGGTGCTACACAATGCTGGTGACTTCTTTGAAGGACAGTAACAGGTGCAAACATGTAACTTTTTTGTATCAGTTGTGAATAAATAGTTGCCACTATTTAAGTTCCAACCCTCATACATGCAGAAATTCAACCAACTTTGCTCAAAGAAATTGCTGCAGTAAAAGAAATTAAAGAGACTCCATTATTGCACTGTACCATGAGAAATGAGGACATCAGGACAAACACCATGTCAAAGGAATGTTAGGAAGAGAATTACGCATAAGTTTTCCCTTGGAAAAGGCATTCTGTGAGCCATGCATTTATGGCAAAGCAAACTGCTTGCTGCTTGATCTGGGAGAGAAGACAACCAAGCAAGAGGAACTGACAAAAGCTGATGCCTGTGGACCTTCTAATGAATCTTTGAAGAAGAAGATATATATGGTTGTGTTCAAAGACAGCTACACAAAATTTCAATATTGCTGCATCATCAGGCAAAAATCTGAAGTTAAGGATGCTTTGAAATATGTTCTTCAACATTTGAAGATGCTGGGTCACACAGTCAAAGGTCTACTAAGTGACAATGGTCAAGAATTTGACAGTAAGGAATTCAGAACTTACTGTATGCACATGGTGTTACTCATAGGCTGACAGTACCCTACTCACCACAGCCAAATGGTGGAAGTGAGAGTAAGATATGAACTGTAGTTGAAATGGCAAGAACCTTCAAGTACTCAAAAAAGAAGTTAATTGCCCAGCAGCCACGTGGGCAGAATTGTTTGGAGCATCAGTGTACCTTTCTAAATCGAACTGGAAAATTATCTGTGGAAGGTATTAGTCCCTTTGAGTTAAGGTTAGGTAAGAATCTGAGAATAAAACATTTACATATAATAGGCTCTACATGCTAAGCCTACATCCCAGTTAAAAGAAATAGAAAATTGATAAGAAAGCTCTCAAGAGCTATCTTGTGAAGTTAGATGGATGTGAGCATTGCAGAATTTGTTTGAAAGAAGAAAAAGAAAACTGTTAGCAGAGATGTAATCTTCCATGAAAGAGTTGCAAGTTGTGAAGCACAAGTCAAATTACCATTGCAGGATGTTGAGCAAAATAAGCAGGGAAAGTGTGCAGCTCAGGAAGAAGATAAGGTAAACTCCAACAAAGAAGAGTCTGAAGAATCAAGAGACTGAAGAGGACAGTACTGACACCAGAGAAGAGGTGCTGATACCAGAGAAGAGGAACTCTTTAACCAGTCTCATAAACAGCTCCAAAATCACTCAACATTAATGAAACCTTCATGGCTAAATAACTTTGGAATGCCCACTGAAGAGATGATTAACAAAAAAAAAAAAAAAAAATAAAGAACCAGAATCATATGAAGAAGCTGTAAGTGGTACACAAGAAATCACTGGAAGCAAGCTATGAAAAATGAAATGAATTCACTACTAGAGATTCAGTCATGGCAATTGACAACTCTACAAAAAGGAGCAAGAGTTATATTGTAAGTGGGTTTTACGTGTAAAGACTAATCACAATGAAGTACTGAGAAATGTAAAGCAAGGCTTGTTGTCAAGGGGTTTAATCAATGCTATGGCATAAACTACAGTGAAATCTTCAGTTCAGTAGCTAAGCTGAGTGCAATTCGTTCAATGTTAAGTGTTGCGCAGGTGAGAAGATGCATCTCACACAGTTTGATGTGTCCACAGCCTTATTGTACGGATAACTAGACAAAGTAATATATTATTCAACAGCCTGAAGACTACAATGATGGTGCAGGGAGAGTTTGCACATTAAGGCAAAGTTCATATGCACTTAAGCAAGCCATGAGATGTTGGCATAATTTCGGAGCACTTCTTTTGATAGCAGGTTCCAAGGCAAGTGATGCAGATATTTGCTTACATATCAGAGAAGAAGGTGGCAAGAAACTGTTAGTCATTCTTTATGTAGACGACAAGTTAGTTATGGTGAGTTATCAGTAGGTTTCCAGAAAGTTTGTTGATGAGTTGAAGGTTCAGTTCAGGATTGCTGTGAAGCCAGCATCGTATTTCCTCAGATTCAAGATAAAACACTTTGATGATGGTGCCTCAAGTCAGCAAGCCTATGCAAAGAGACTCTGGAACATTTCAATTTTCAAGAGTGCAAACCTGTACCAACACAAATGGTAAACAATGTGGATACACTACAAGCAGAAAGAAAGAATACAGAGGAGTGCAACTTTCCCCATAGACAAGCAGTTGGGAGCACTGATGTACCTGATCCTTGGAAAGACACCCTAGTTAGTTTACAGTATGATCTTCCTGTCTCAAACTCTTGACTCTGCATCAACAGCAGCTGTAGTAAGACTAAAGCCAGTACTCCGGTATGCAGCAGGTATATGTGACCTAAGCACAATCTATTGTTCAAATTTATTCAGTGGCATATTACATTGCTACAGTGATGAGGACTTGGGACAGTGCCACAAAACTGGATGGTCAACATCTGGTGTAGTTATTACACATGCAAGTGGAGCTATCATCTGGCTCAGTCAAAGATAGGCAATGATTGCCACATCTACAATAGAAGCAGAGCCGGTAGTGCAACAGAAGCTGTTAAGCACACATTTATCTATGCAGAAAGCACGTAATTTATCTATGCAGACATTTTAGAGGAATGTGAAAGTTGATGGAAGTTCCAGTCCTTAATACTGACAATCAGGCAACAGTGAAAAATGCACAAAATCCTGAGATCCACCATAGCACAAAACACATTAAGCATTTTTTTCATCTGAGAGTTAGGCATTCAGCATATTTCAACTGAGAATCAGTCAGCAGATACGAGGGCTATCCACAAAGTACATTACGTTTTCGTTTGTGTCCATTAGGGGCGGGGCTAGCGCGGCCATCTCGGTGTCATGGCATTCCGCCGCTCAGTCGACATCCTCCTGTGCTAGTGAGAGGTTCGTGCTGTACTCTGTTGAGTTACTGTGACAGTTTGAAATGTCAGCGTTAATTTAAAATGCCGCGAAGTGTGAAGTGTGTGCTGTAATAAGGTTTCTGACTGCAAAAAACTGTATATCAATAGAAATCTATCGGCGGCTTTGTGAAGTGTATGGGGACAACATAATCACTGAAGGTGGAGTGTGTCAATGGGTCATAAAATTTAAAAATGGCCTAACTAACGTTCACGACGAAGGGCGAAGTGGAAGACCCAGCATAGTGACTGCCGAACTTGTCGAAAAAGTCAATGTCGCGGACCGTGAAAACCGTAACTTCACAATAACGGAACTCTCTATGAGTTTCCACAAATTTCACGAAGTTACCGAAAAGCTTGGTTACCACAAGTTTTGTGCAAGATGGATACCAAAAATCTTGACAGAGATTCACAAAAATCAGCAAATGGCTGCAGCGTTAACGTTTTTGGACGCTTACGAAAAAGATGGCGAGTCATTACTCAATTGCATCGTTACACTGACGAAACATGGGTTAAGCATGTGAACTGCGAGACAAAATTGCAGTCAATGAAGTGGGGGCACACAAATTCCCCCCAAAAACCCAAGAAATGCATGCAGACAATGTCGGCAAGGAAGATGATGGCGACTGTCTTTTGGGACAGAATAGGTGTGATTTTTGTGGATTTCCTGGAAAGAGGCACTACAATAAACTGTCAAAGGTATTGCCAAACTCTGCACAACCTCAGAAGAGCAATACAAAACAAGCGCAGGGGAAAGTTGGGCTCAAAGATCTTGCTGATTCACCACAACGCCCGGGCCCACATGGCAAATGCCACTCGTGAAGTTCTCGAATCTTTTAAGTGGGAGTTGTTTCCTCATCCGCCGTACAGTCCCGACATGGCACTGAGCGACTTTCACTTATTCCCAGCAATGAAAAAGTGGTTGGCTATGCAGCGTTTTGATGACGACACACAGCTTCAAGAAGAGGTAACCACGTGGTTGAAGGCGCAGGTGACTGAACTTTATGACGAAGGAATTTCCAAGCTCGTCCATCGCTACGATAAGTGCCTTAATTTAAATGGCAACTATGTAGAAAAGTAGTATTTAAGTGTGGCTTTCATCTGTATATAATAAAAAAAATTCCAATACTTTATTTATTTTTAATTCCAAAACGTAATGTACTTTGTGGATAGTCCTCATATACTGATTAAATCCCTGCAAAAACCAAGACTGTTAGTTTTAATGTCAAAAAAAGGATCTTTTGTGTCAATTTGTTTCTTCTTTACTCCTTTCTTTCTTCATTAAATAAGGGTAGTGTTGCAGTAATATGTATCTGTATTTAATTATCAAATGAGGTTGGCAGCACTTCTGCTGTTGAGTTTTTGGAGGAACAAGTAATGTAACGGTTTTGTTTAGCAAAGTGTGTTTTTGTAGAATGTGACATAAACTAAATGTTTGGTGCACTAGTAAAATCTTTCAAGCTAAATTGAGTTAATGTAACAAGTACATCTATGTACCAGAGGCCACAGCTCATGGTCTCGCAGTAGCGTTCTCGCTTCCTGAGCGCGGGGTCCCGCGTTCGATTCCTGGCGGGATCAGGGATTTTCACCTACCTCGAGATGACTGGGTGTTGTTGTGTCATCTTCATCATCATCATTCATCCCCATTACGGTCGGAAGAAGGCAATGGCAAACCACCTCCACTAGGACCTTGCCTGGTACGGCGGTGCGAGTATCCCGCATCATTCCCCTACGCTCTGTCAAGGAGTATGGGACTTCATCATCATTATGTACTAGTGGGTGATTATTCCAGAAAGACATTGTTTTTTTCTCAAGAGTAAAGATCAAATATTTGATTTTTTCTATGTGTCGTCCGCCCCCGGTAGCTGAGTGGTCAGCGCGACAGACTGTCAATCCAAAGGGCCCGAGTTCGATTCCCAGCTGGGTCGGAGATTTTCTCCGCTCAGGGACTGTGTCTTGTGTTGTCCTAATCATCATCATTTCATCCCCATCGATGCGCAAGTCGCCGAAGTGGCGTCAAATCGAAAGACTTACACCAGGGGAACGGTCTACCCAATGGGAGGCCCTCGTCACACGACATTTCATTTCATTTCTGTGTGTTCAAAACTTGGATAGAAAACGTGGTTGGTCCAAAAATCAATGCTGTTACATTGGATAGTAGCAGTGAATTTGTGAACTCTTAATTTTTATTCATTTCTCAGAGAGCATCAGATTAGTGTGTGCTATAGTCCAGAACAGAATGGTGTAGTGAATAGATCAATTTGTGAGATTGCATAGTGCACCTAACCAGTACTGGCAGAGGCATGCAACACAGTCGTTCTCTTAAAGTACTGTGTTGTTCATATAACACTTAATGGTAGGACTCCACAGGAGTTATGGAAAGGAAAAGTTGTCTCCTTTGAACCATTTGAAATTATTTGGTTGTTGAGCTCTTCTCAATACAGCACATCAAAAAACAAGAAAGTAGGATGCCAAAGCTAAGGAATTTGGTTTTGTTGAGTATTGTCAAATGACTCCAGATCACAGACTAATTGATTGACAGAATCCCAAGAAAATTATGCAAGACAGGAGTGTTGTTTTTCTGGAGAATGAGTGCATGACTGACAGTACCAGGGCACCAACAGAAAATTAAGATTACTGGATGTTCTGGCCAAGTGACTAGTATGCATTGAACATTGTGAGGCAGAAGAAATAGTGGAAGTCAGCAGTGCTGAGAGTGACAAAGCAGATGCTAATCAAGACCCAGGCTACAACCTGGATGCTCAGTTAGTGGTAGACATAGAGGAAACTGAAATGCTGCCAATGGACCCTGATCCTCCAGAAGTTGAACAGCCAGTCAGAAGAGCAGGACATGTACCCAGACCCAAAAGGTATCCAAATTATGTCACATACCTGGTGAGTGAGTTTTCCAGCTTGGGAGAAGATCCTGTGAATCTGGAGGATGCCATGTCAATGAGTTAAACGACTGGATAAAGGCCATGAAAGGGGAAGTAAAGTGTTTCCATAACAATAGTGTTTGGGAACTTGTGGACCAACCCAAGAGTAAAAGTAATGTGACTAACCAACCAAGAGTAAAAGTATTGTGACTAACGAGTGATTATTTTCAGAATGAGTTTCGAGTGATTATTTAAGTTGAAAACAAACGAAGATCGTACAGCACACTATAATGCTAGACTCGTTGTTAATGGATTTACTCAAAAGTTTCACCACTTATGAGATTTAATATTCTTACAATTGTCATTAGTTTTGCAGTAAATCTTGATCTTGAGATTAATGACTTTGATATTAAAACTGCTTGTCTAATGTGGATTTGGGAGGAAACCATTCTCATGAAACAACCAGATGGTTCTGTAGCATTGTGTGTTCATTAAGAAGTCAGGTACAAATCATGCAGTTGTTGCTCTGTATGTTGATGATTTTTATGTCTTATGTAATAACAATGTGATGAAAGAAAACTTGTATCAGTGTTATCTAAGTATTTCGAAGTTAAAGACCTAGGAGAAGCACCAACCTGTCTAGGTAGGCCTATGTGTATAGCTGAACACTGGGAGGAAGGTAATTTAAAACTTGACCATGGAGGTTATACTGCAGATGTTCTTTAACGCTTCAACATGTTTGAATACACTTCTTCAAGAACACCAACTGATGCTGGACTTAAGTTATCGGATGTGCACGGAGATTAAGATCAAGTGACGCATCAGGGACTTTTCAAATATTTGAACTGTTTATCAATGCTAATACAAGACCTGACAAATTGTACACTAGTATTTTAAGCCAATACAATTGCAAGTTTATTAGTGTGCGTTGATATACTTGTAAGTTTACTAGTGTGCATTTGAAGACAGCAAAAACTCTCCTTTGTTATCTCAAGGTAAGTATGCATTATGGCATTGTGTTTAACAAAGGAGATTTTAAAGATCTGCACATAACTGGTTTTGTTGACTCAAATTTTGTAGGCAGGGTCAGTCCATGTTTTTTTACAGTTGTTTGCATGAAAAATCCAAAATTAAAATATTTTGTGCTTTTCATTTTTGAGTTACTCATTTTTAAAACCTCCAAAATTATGTGATTTTTATTACACTTTCAAGTCTTAGCCATATTGCCAAAACTACTTGACTTATAGACCTAATATATGTACAATCATTTCATTATTTCTTATAAGCTTCAAATGAATGTGCTTAATGATGATACTCATAACAATGAAGAATTTTCACACATTAAAATATTTTACAACTTTGAAAATTTCAAACTACGAATTTTTTTGTTTTGGAAAAAAGTGTATGTTAGTCATACATTATTTGTTAATGTTATGTAACAAATTCCATGATCATGTTCCAGGGAAAATATATTAAAATAAACTGCATTTCACTCATAAGCATAGTGCCTAGTGAATAGTCTGTAGGACTTTGGAGTATGTCACAAACCAAAAAAGGCTGTCAAATCACTATTTTTCATTTAGTGATAATCAATTTATTATATTATTAGAATTATACACTTAAATTTAAATATATATGTGACTTTCCCATGTCAACTGTGACGATATTTTAACAGACACCATAACAACACAGACTCACAAATTATTAAACAGTGATGAAGCTGTTATTAATTGACAATGTGCTAAATTTGAGTGTCTTGCAAAGATAATTTTTTTTACTCATCTTCAACAAGAAAGACTGTATGGCTATCAACTATGAATTGTATTTGAGTCTAAAATTATGTATTGCAGGTTTTCTTTCAAGCAATAACGGAGTTCTCCCAGGCAATAATGACTGATGGTTGATGTAACAATATTCATTTCCAATATAACAAGAGGCTTTTTGCAGCTCCTCATCTGATAGTGTATACGATCTTCCAGAGCTTTTTTATTGCATTCAATTTATCTGGTTTTCTTGCTTATGAAAAAGAAAAAGTTGGTCCACAAGGATGTATAAATTAGTTTATTCATTTAATCAATCATCTGTAAAATAATATACATTGTATGGATGACATCAAATGTTTGTACATATATTTCTCAATAATATAAACATTCCTCTCACAGTATTTTACTTAGTTCTACTTTTCTAATCATATCACAAAACTTTTACATAGTGCAATGTTTATGAACATTAAGTTACAATCTATAATTATTTTAAATACCCATTCACAGTGTAGTAGCTATTATTTAGTAAATGACTTTTAGGGCTTTGTTGAAAGGTGTGGGGACCATTTGCATCTTTGTGGCGGAGTGTTGTACAATTCTGTTCCATAGTATGACACACTATTTTGAGCTTTTGACTTGTTTCTTCTGTTTAGATGTAAATACTGTCTGGATTCGGTTCATGGTCATGTATTGATAGATGTATTCACACGCCAAACTGTCAGAATGTCTACCTCTTTGAATAAATCTTTACAAGTGCCCTGTTACTGCTATTTATTACTATTCGTACAGTTACTTTCTGTATCTTGAAAATAGTCTGTATTTTCCCAGCACTTATTCACCAAAACATTATCCCACAACTGAGGATTGAATGCATGTATCCAAAGTAGGCTACTTTGAGGCATGAAATGCTCCACACAGTGCAAAGATCTGCAGGACATAACATGCTGAGGATAGCTTCTTTGCCAAAATTCTCACATGTTCTGTCCATTTCAACTGACAATCTACATTCATCTCCAAGAATCTGGTAACAGTTACACAATCTAGTACATCATTATTTACTTTTATTATGGTATCACTGGGTTTTTTATTTAGTCAAAAGGTTAAACAGTTTGTCCTTTTCACATTTACAGTTTCTCTATTCCTTAATGACCAGGATTATTTCTCCTCTTTAATCTCTTGATAGCACAGAGGCCATCCACTATTTGTTGGCACAACCACAAGCAACAAGTCCTGTAGTCTGTTCAAATGCCGCAGCATCTGGAATCACTGGAATTTTATGAACATCAAATTCCTTAAAACCAGAACGATATTTTGCTATAGCTTTGCTCATACAAATACAATCATGATACTCCTGAGTCCTTGTGACTGAACTGGTTTTATAAAATCTTTTAGCCAAGTTCCTGTTTTATGCTGCAAGCTCATTATTTGCTACATAGAAAAAGTGGCTAATGGCATATATGCTTCACCCAACTCAAACAAATGGAAGGGAGGTTAATATTTGATCATGTGCTTCCACAAGTGCTTAATATGAATGTTATGAAAACCATCACAATCTTTATTTTATGAGCATTTATTAAGCCGTTGGTTTCATTCCATATGAACATCCTCACATGACGTGATACAAATGTGTCTGTGGCACCATTTAAATGATCAATTTCCCAATAAAGCATTGAACTGCACATGTTGCAATATGACAAGTACAATATTCCACTTCACAGGCTGCGCTTGATATTTGTATTCCAAAATGCGCATTTCAACATTTTACTAGGAGATTTAAGCATTTTAAATCATGACACTGACACTTCGCCATTGTATCCCCTGAGCACATGTGCGTAATGAGTTACATACAGCAACTTGGTTCTCTTCACTAATTTTATCTCAACAACTCATCTCTACTGAAGTGAATAGCACTAACATAAAATTTATTTCCATATCATCCATTTTGAGTATCATCATGAAATTTGGCACACACATTAACAAACACTCTACAATTAACATACTTTTTTCAAAACAAAAAATTCTGATTATGAAATTTTCAAAACTTAAATAAGTTTTGGTTTGGGAAACTTTTGCATTTTAATGAATTTGGACAAGCAGCACATTTTTTTTAAAAAGCTTATAATTAGCTGAGTAAAACTGTATAAATTTCAAGTCTGTATATCACATACTTTTTGAGATACAGCCATTTTAAAGTTTTTAAACGTGGCCACAATCGCACAATTTTGGAAACTTAAAAAATTAATGACTCAAAAACGAAATGTTCAAACAATCTTTAATTTTTTAGTCATATCACAGTAAATTTGTCAAGTGCGATTGTTTCAGGTGGACTCAAGACGTCAAAGAGGAAGTGCTAGTTCCCAGAAAAATATTCAGAAGAATGGTTCTTCATAAAATGAGGGAGTGACTATGGACACAAACACAGGGGAAATGGCATCAAGGGACAGGAAAGGGCACCAGGTGCACTCAGTGTGTATGTTTGGGGACCTCATTCAACATGTTGAAGATGCTATTCTGGCAGCCACTGAGGGAACAGGTTGCAAGTTACTGCAGACTGTGGTGCACAATGGAACAAATGATGCCTTTGGTCTGAGCTCCGAGGTCATACTGGATTATTCCAGTGACTGGCAGAGAAGGGTGCCGAGAGGGCAATACATTAATTCTTCAATAACTACCACAGCAGAATATTGTCAAATGATCTTTCACAAAACCCAAAGAAATTCTATCCATTTGTAAACGCTGTTAGTGGCACCAAAGTTAGTGTCCAGTACTTAGAAAATGAGACAGGAACTGAAATTGAAGGCTGCAAAGCAAAAGTTGAAATACGTAACTATTTTCAAATGTTCCTTTACAAAGGAAAACCCAGGAGAACTTAAATTTGTTCATCATATCACACATTTCGGGAAAGCCTGATTTGAATAAGCATGATTTAAATAATGAACACTGGACCAGTTAGCCTACTCATTTTCTTATTTTTTTTATTTACTTAGCCATCTGTGGACATTTTAAAAATGTATGGATATTGTCAGTTGCATACATTCATATATTTATACAGTTTGTTGTACATGTAGTTAAACATTGTGACATGTAAGTTATTTGCAATCATTTTTGCTCCTTATCAAAATATTGTGAAATAAAAGCTATTTACAATCATTTTGTACTAAGGAATTCACTTATAGTGTAAAAGCAGTGTTCCTGCAAAAACAATTTAAGATTTCTCCTAAAGTAGTACGTTATCTGCTTCTTTTATTTTCTGGGGCAGTTTATTATACAGTTTTACACCTTCATACAAGAAGCTATTTTGCGTCTTACGTTTATTCTTCCTGTCTAGTTGAAGACAGTGACTTGTTCACGTACTATAGTTATGAAAACTGCTATTTGTGCTATAATTTTCTATATTTTTCTTGATGTACACTATGGTTTGGAATAAAAATTCACAAGGAACAGTTAGAATTTCTAACATTTTGAAAAGTGCTCTGCAGTGGGCCCACTAACTGCTTTTTTTTATAATTCTTACTGCTCTCTTTTGCATTTTAAATACTGTTTGTAAATTCTGAGCACTGTTTCCCAAGAAAATAATACCATAACTGATTACTTAATTAACATAACTAAAGTATACACTTCTCAAACATTCACTACTGCATGTCGATACAAGAACTCTAAGTGCATAACATGTTGTGGATATCTTTTTCGAGAGTTTCATTGCATGTTCATTCCACTTCATTTGGCTGTCAATGTGCAACCCTAAGAATTTTGTTGTAGGTACATCACCTATGCGGATGTTATCTAGTTTTAAATTTAAGGGACTCTGTTTTCTGTTCATTCTAAAGCATATTGTATTTGTTTTCTTTACGTTGAAAGTTACTTTGTTTTCCTGAGATAATTTGTGAACATCCCTCAGCACTTAAGTACAATTTTCCAACATTTGTGCTGGTGTCTTACTGGTGATTACTATGTTGCTGTCATCCGCAAACAATATCTTCTCTCCATGGATGATATGTTGCGGGAAATCACTTATATATACCAGAAATAATACAGGGCCTAGTACACTTCCTTGAGGGACCCCAATATTGATATATTGCGGATCAGATATATGTTTCTCAATGTACTTTGATACACTGGAGACGTGTGATCTCTACTGACTGTACTCTGTTTTCTAGATATGAACGAAACCATTTGAGAACCACTTCCCTTACTCCTAGTGCCTCTAATTTATTTATTTATTTTTTGCCCATGGTCTCCAGCTGAGAGTATTGGGTGTGTCATACAATAGGCTATTAACATCAAACTTGATTTCATTATATATAAATGAAACAAATAATTAAACACAAATAGTCTATAAGCATACAAAGGTATTACATTTTTCACAGTATATATATATATATATATATATATATATATATATATATATATATATATATACAAACAAAGATGATGTGACTTACCAAACGAAAGCGCTGGCACGTCAATAGACACACAAACAAACACAAACATACACACAAAATTCAAGCTTTCGCAACAAACTGTTGCCTCATCAGGAAAGAGGGAAGGAGAGGGAAAGACGAAAGGATGTGGGTTTTAAGGGAGAGGGTAAGGAGTCATTCCAATCCCAGGAGCGGAAAGACTTACCTTAGGGGGAAAAAAGGACGGGTATACACTCGCACACACACACACATATCCATCCACACATATACAGGGCCTAGTACACTTCCTTGAGGGACCCCAATATTGATATATTGTGGATCAGATATATGTTTCTCAATGTACTTTGATCCACTGGAGACGTGTATATGTGTGGATGGATATGTGTGTGTGTGCGAGTGTATACCCGTCCATTTTCCCCCCTAAGGTAAGTCTTTCCGCTCCCGGGATTGGAATGACTCCTTACCCTCTCCCTTAAAACCAACATCCATTCGTCTTTCCCTCTCCTTCACTCATTCCTGATGAGGCAACAGTTTGTTGCGAAAGCTTAAATTTTGTGTGTATGTTTGTGTTTGTTTGTGTGTCTATCGACGTGCCAGCGCTTTCGTTTGGTAAGTCACATCATCTTTGTTTTTAGGTATATTCTTCCCACGTGGAATGTTTCCCTCTATATATATATGTGTGGATGGATATGTGTGTGTGCGAGTGTATACCCCTCCTTTTTTCCCCCTAAGGTAAGTCTTTCCGCTCCCGGGATTGGAATGACTCCTTACCCTCTCCCTTAAAACCCACATCCTTTCGTATTTCCCTCTTCTTCCCTCTTTCCTGATGAGGCAACAGTTTGTTGCGAAAGCTTGAATTTTGTGTGTATGTTTGTGTGTCTATCGACGTGCCAGCGCTTTCGTTTGGTGAGTCACATCATCTTTGTTTTTGGATATATTTTTCCCACGTGGAATGTTTCCCTCTATTAATATATATACACTCCTGGAAATGGAAAAAAGAACACATTGACACCGGTGTGTCAGACCCACCATACTTGCTCCGGACACTGCGAGAGGGCTGTACAAGCAATGATCACACGCACGGCACAGCGGACACACCAGGAACCGCAGTGTTGGCCGTCGAATGGCGCTAGCTGCGCAGCATTTGTGCACCGCCGCCGTCAGTGTCAGCCAGTTTGCCATGGCATACGGAGCTCCATCGCAGTCTTTAACACTGGTAGCATGCCGCGACAGCGTGGACGTGAACCGTATGTGCAGTTGACGGACTTTGAGCGAGGGCGTATAATGGGCATGCGGGAGGCCGGGTGGACGTACCGCCGAATTGCTCAACACGTGGGGCGTGAGGTCTCCACAGTACATCGATGTTGTCGCCAGTGGTCGGCGGAAGGTGCACGTGCCCGTCAACCTGGGACCGGACCGCAGCGACGCACGGATGCACGCCAAGACCGTAGGATCCTACGCAGTGCCGTAGGGGACCGCACCGCCACTTCCCAGCAAATTAGGGACACTGTTGCTCCTGGGGTATCGGCGAGGACCATTCGCAACCGTCTCCATGAAGCTGGGCTACGGTCCCGCACACCGTTAGGCCGTCTTCCGCTCATGCCCCAACATCGTGCAGCCCGCCTCCAGTGGTGTCGCGACAGGCGTGAATGGAGGGACGAATGGAGACGTGTCGTCTTCAGCGATGAGAGTCGCTTCTGCCTTGGTGCCAATGATGGTCGTATGCGTGTTTGGCGCCGTGCAGGTGAGCCCACAATCAGAACTGCATATGACCGAGGCACACAGGGCCAACACCCGGCATCATGGTGTGGGGAGCGATCTCCTACACTGGCCGTACACCACTGGTGATCGTCGAGGGGACACTGAATAGTGCACGGTACATCCAAACCGTCATCGAACCCATCGTTCTACCATTCCTAGACCGGCAAGGGAACTTGCTGTTCCAACAGGACAATGCACGTCCGCATGTATCCCGTGCCACCCAACGTGCTCTAGAAGGTGTACGTCAACTACCCTGGCCAGCTAGATCTCCGGATCTGTCCCCCATTGAGCATGTTTGGGACTGGATGAAGCGTCGTCTCACGCGGTCTGCACGTCCAGCACGAACGCTGGTCCAACTGAGGCGCCAGGTGGAAATGGCATGGCAAGCCGTTCCACAGGACTACATCCAGCATCTCTACGATCGTCTCCATGGGAGAATAGCAGCCTGCATTGCTGCGAAAGGTGGATATACACTGTACTAGTGCCGACATTGTGCATGCTCTGTTGCCTGTGTCTATGTGCCTGTGGTTCTGTCAGTGTGATCATGTGATGTGTCTGACCCCAGGAATGTGTCAATAAAGTTTCCCCTTCCTGGGACAATGAATTCACGGTGTTCTTATTTCAATTTTCAGGAGTATATATATATATATATATATATATATATATATATATATATATATATATATATATATATACTCCTGGAAATTGAAATAAGAACACCGTGAATTCATTGTCCCAGGAAGGGGAAACTTTATTGACACATTCCTGGGGTCAGACACATCACATGATCACACTGACAGAACCACAGGCACATAGACACAGGCAATATATATATATATATATATATATATATATATATATATATATACAAAGATGATGTGACTTACCGAACGAAAGCGCTGGCAAGTCGATATATATATATATATATATATATATATAATTATAATAGAGGGAATCATTCCACGTAGGAAAAATATATCTAAAAACAAAGATGATGTGACTTACCAAATGAAAGTGCTGGCAGGTCGACAGACACACAAACAAACACAAACATAGACACAAAATTCTAGCTTTCGCAACCAACGGTTGCTTCGTCAGGAAAGAGGGAAGGAGAGGGAAAGATGAAAGGATGTGGGTTTTAAGGGAGAGGGTAAGGAGTCATTCCAATCCCGGGAGCAGAAAGACTTACCTTGGGGGAAAAAAGGACAGGTATACACTCGCACACACACACATATCCATCCGCACATACACAGACACGGGCAGACATTTGTTAAGGCAAAGAGTTCGGGCAGAGATGTCAGTCGAGGCGGAAGTACAGGCAGAGCCACATGTGGAAGCACCCGCGTGATTTACCAACTGACCTGCCTACACTGTGAAGCTTTCTATGTGGAAATGACCAGCAACAAACTGTCCATTCGCATGAATGGACACAGGCAGACAGTGTTTGTTGGTAATGAGGATCACCCTGTGGCTAAACATGCCTTGGTGCACGGCCAGCACATCTTGGCACACTGTTACACCATCCGGGTTATCTGGATACTTCCCACTAACACCAACCTGTCAGAACTCCGGAGATGGGAACTTGTCCTACAGTATATCCTCTCCTCTCATTATCCACCAGGCCTCAACCTCCGCTAATTTCAAGTTGCCGCCGCTCATACCTCACCTGTCTTTCAACATCTTTGCCTCTGTACTTCCGCCTCGACTGACATCTCTGCCCGAACTCTTTGCCTTTACAAATGTCTGCTCGTGTCTGTGTATGTGCGGATGGATATGTGTGTGTGTGCGAGTGTATACCTGTCCTTTTTTCCCCCAAGGTGAGTCTTTCTGCTCCCGGGATTGGAATGACTCCTTACCCTCTCCCTTAAAACCCACATCTTTTCATATTTCCCTTTCCTTCCCTCTTTCCTGACGAAGCAACCGTTGGTTGCGAAAGCTAGAATTTTGTGTGTATGTTTGTGTTTGTTTGTGTGTCTGTCGACCTGCCACCACTTTCATTTGGTAAGTCACATCATCTTTGTTTTTAGATATATTTTTCCTACGTGGAATGTTTCCCGCTATTATAATCATATCATTAATTTGAACCCAACAATTACGTTTGTTATTGTAGCTGTTGCATTTCGAAATCTTTCCTGTCGTCTTATTTTCTCTTTCTGTTTTTACCAGTAGTTTCACTTTGTATTCACCTTCCCCTTTTTACCGTAATCTACTATAAAATTTTATCCCGCCTATAATTACTCAATAATACGTAACCCACTTCCAAACCATAACCAAAAAATTTATTTTCCGCTTTCAACACTACCGCTGCTATAAAATCCACCGTTTCTAGTTCAAAAACAGTTGCTTTCACGTATTAAACAACCATTTCGGCTAGTTCTAATAACTTTCGCTTTATTTCCACTTCCGTTTTTCGCACATCACTGATCATTTTTAGCCGCTCCCCACAGGTTTTAACGTCATTATTTCTTCGTCAGACAATTGTTAGCCCCATTTTCGTAATCTTTCACCACAACACCACTCCTTTTAATACATTTACACGTAGTTTTTGCGAAATTTTCCCGAATTTCTCCGTCCTTTAACGTATTTTAGCGGCAACACAACCACCTAACCTTTATGCACATCGTTGTCTACCAACCCAAGTTCACCACAGGATCAACTTAACCAACACTTTTTCGCCTTTTTTCATACCAGATCTCCAGTTGCTTTCTAGTTCACCTTTATCTCTCCCCATATATTTTTATTTTTCATTTTCATTTCAACCTCATGTTACACTTTCCACCTTCTAATACCATGTCACCCTCACAACACCCCCACAACGACCCCATTAAGTTTTATTTACATTCCCTCCGCAAACATGCCCTCGCCCTAGCCAGATTACGCTCCCATATTTTATTTTCTCAGGCTTGTCTGACATTTGGCATTACCCCCAAAGGCCTCACCCTTAAAGTTCCCATCTCTGGCTGCAACCCTTCTTTCCATCAGTCCCTATACCAGTTCCAAACTGAACAATCCATTGCCCTCACCCACCTAATCCTTCACCTACACATCAATTCAGCCAACGAACACACCCGTCAACTCCTATCCTTAATAAAAGTCCTCAATCTTTCCTCTCCCACATCCACAACGACTGTTCAGAGCATCCTCCTACAGGCCAACCGCAAATTAGAACAGCATGCCACCCTCCACCTCAAAAAACTATCCAATCTCCTGGTTTCCCACCTCCGGAAAGGCAACTCACTCACCCTTCACAACCTTTCCAGCAAACCTCAACCTCCTCTCATTGCACACAAACCCAGTCTCTCCCATCTACTCAATCTCCCACTTCCAGATCCACTCCCTCCAAAACCTCAAAATTCCAATCAACGCAATCTGGAATCACAACACCCTAATTCAGTAGTTAACCTTTCCTCCAAACCTCTCTCCCAATCCGAAACCTCTGTCCTATCCAAAGGCCTCACCTTCAGCCCCACTCCCAGATTCAACCAAACAGCCCTCGTCAAAGATTTATTGTCCTACACTCGTACTCTCTGCTGGAAGTATCACTTTGCCACGAAGAAAAATGATCCTAATCCTACTCCTAATGATCCAACTCCCCACGACACTATCCAAATTGAACCCTGCCTGGAACAGTTCCGTCCTCCGTCACAGCAGGACCCACCTCCTCTTCCTCAAAATCACCCTCTCCAAACCTTCCAGGAACTTCTGACCTCCAGCCTTGCCTCTCAATCCTTCTTAAAAAAACCTTAATCCTACTCCCAACATCACCACTGCTGAAGCCCAAGCTATCCGTGATCTGAAGGCTGACCGATCCATCGTCATTCTTCCGGCGGACAAGGGTTCCATGACCGTGGTACTTGATCATCGGAAGTATGTGGCTGAGGGACTGCGTCAGCTTTCAGACAACACCACATACAAAGTTTACCAAGGTAATTCCATTCCTGATGTCCAGGCAGAGCTTCAAGGAATCCTCAGAACCTTAGGCCCCCTACAAAACCTTTCACCTGAATCCATCAACCTCCTGAGCCCACCGACACCCCGCACCCCTACCTTCTACCTTCTTCCCAAAATTCATAAACCCAACCATCCCGGCCGCCCCATTGTAGCTGGTTACCAAGCCCCCACAGAGCGTATCTCTGCCAACGTAGATCAACACCTTCAACCTATTACATGCAGTCTCCCATCCTTCATCAAAGACACCAACCACTTTCTCGAACGCCTGGAATCCTTACCCAATCTGTTACCCCCGGAAACCATCCTTGTAACCATTGATGCCACTTCCTTATACACAAATATTCTGCACGTCCAGGGCCTCGCTGCGATGGAGCACTTCCTTTCACGCCGATCACCTGCCACCCTACCTAAAACCTCTTTCCTCATTACCTTAGCCAGCTTCATCCTGACCCACAACTTCTTCACTTTTGAAGGCCAGACATACCAACAATTAAAGGGAACAGCCATGGGTACCAGGATGGCCCCCTCGTACGCCAACCTATTCATGGGTCGCTTAGAGGAAGCCTTCTTGGTTACCCAGGCCTGTAAACCCAAAGTTTGGTACAGATTTATTGATGACATCTTCATGATCTGGACTCACAGTGAAGAAGAACTCCAGAATTTCCTCTCCAACCTCAACTCCTTTGGTTCCATCAGATTCACCTGGTCCTACTCCAAATCCCATGCCACTTTCCTTGACGTTGACCTCCATCTGGCCAACGGCCAGCTTCACACGTCCGTCCACATCAAACCCACCAACAAGCAACAGTACCTCCATTATGACAGCTGCCACCCATTCCACATCAAACGGTCCCTTCCCTACAGCCTAGGTCTTCGTGGCAAACGAATCTGCTCCAGTCCGGAATCCCTGAAGCATTACACCAACAACCTGAAAACAGCTTTTGCATCCCGCAACTACCCTCCCGACCTGGTACAGAAGCAAATAACCAGAGCCACTTCCTCATCCCCTCAAACCCAGAACCTCCCACAGAAAAACCACAAAAGTGCCCCACTTGTGACAGGATACTTTCCGGGACTGGATCAGACTCTGAATGTGGCTCTCCAGCAGGGATACGACTTCCTCAAATCCTGCCCTGAAATGAGATCCATCCTTCATGAAATCCTCCTCACTCCACCAAGAGTGTCATTCCGCTGTCCACCTAACCTTAGCAGCCTGTTAGTTCATCCCTATGAAATCCCCAAACCACTTTCCCTACCCTCTGGCTCCTACCCTTGTAACCGCCCCCGCTATAAAACCTGTCCCATGCACCCTCTCACCACCACCTACTCCAGTCCTGTAACCCGGAAGGTGTACACGAGCAAAGGCAGAGCCACGTGTGAAATCACCCGCGTGATTTACCAACTGACCTGCCTACACTGTGAAGATCTCTATGTGGGAATGACCAGCAACAAACTGTCCATTGGCATAAATGGACACAGGCAGACAGTGTTTGTTAGTAATGAGGATCACCCTGTGACTAAACATGCCTTGGTGCATGGCCAGCACATTTTGGCACAGTGTTACACCGTCCGGGTTATCTGGATACTTCCCACTAACACCAACCTGTCAGAACTCCGGAGATGGGAACTTGCCCTTCAGTATATCCTCTCCTCTCATTATCCGCCAGGCCTCAACCTCCGCTAATTTCAAGTTGCCGCCACTCATACCTCACCTGTCTTTCAACATCTTGGCCTCTGTACTTCCGCCTCGACTGACATCCCTGCCCGAACTCTCTGCCTTTACAAATGTCTGCTCATGTCTGTGTTTGTGCGGATGGATATGTGTGTGTGTGCGAGTGTATACCCGTCCTTTTTTCCCCCAAGGTAAGTCTTTCCACTCCCGGGATTGAAATGACTCCTTACCCTCTCCCTTAAAACCCACATCCTTTCATCTTTCCCTCTCCTTCCCTCTTCCCTGATGAGGCAACAGTTTGTTGCGAAAGCTTGAATTTTGTGTGTATGTTTGTGTTTGTTTGTGTGTCTGTCGACCTGCCAGCACTTTCATTTGGTAAGTCACATCATCTTTGTTTTTAGATATATTTTTCCTACGTGGAATGTTTCCCTTTATTATAATCATATCATCTATTATAATCTATATATATATAGACACACACACACACTCCTGGAAATTGAAATAAGAACACCGTGAATTCATTGTCCCAGGAAGGGGAAACTTTATTGACACATTCCTGGGGTCAGCCTGGGGTCAGATACATCACATGATCACACTGACAGAACCACAGGCACATAGACACAGGCAACAGAGCATGCACAATGTCGGCACTAGTACAGTGTATATCCACCTTTCGCAGCAATGCAGGCTGCTATTCTCCCATGGAGACGATCGTAGAGATGCTGGATGTAGTCCTGTGGAACGGCTTGCCATGCCATTTCCACCTGGCGCCTCAGTTGGACCAGCGTTCGTGCTGGACGTGCAGACCGCGTGAGACGACGCTTCATCCAGTCCCAAACATGCTCCATGGGGGACAGATCCGGAGATCTTGCTGGCCAGGGTAGTTGACGTACACCTTCTAGAGCACGTTGGGTGGCACGGGATACATGCGGACGTGCATTGTCCTGTTGGAACAGCAAGTTCCCTTGCCGGTCTAGGAATGGTAGAACGATGGGTTCGATGACGGTTTGGATGTACCGTGCACTATTCAGTGTCCCCTCGACGATCACCAGTGGTGTACGGCCAGTGTAGGAGATCGCTCCCCACACCATGATGCCGGGTGTTGGCCATGTGTGCCTCGGTCGTATGCAGTCCTGATTGTGGCGCTCACCTGCACGGCGCCAAACACGCATACGACCATCATTGGCACCAAGGCAGGAGCGACTCTCATCGCTGAAGACGACACGTCTCCATTCGTCCCTCCATTCACGCCTGTCGCGACACCACTGGATGTTGGGGCGTGAGCGGAAGACGGCCTAACGGTGTGCGGGACCGTAGCCCAGCTTCATGGAGACGGTTGCGAATGGTCCTCGCCGATACCCCACGAGCAACAGTGTCCCTAATTTGCTGGGAAGTGGCGGTGTGGTCCCCTACGGCACTGCGTAGGATCCTACGGTCTTGGCGTGCATCCGTGCGTCGCTGCGGTCCGGTCCCAGGTCGACGGGCACGTGCAACTTCCGCCGACCACTGGCGACAACATCGATGTACTGTGGAGACCTCACGCCCCACGTGTTGAGCAATTCGGCGGTACGTCCACCCGGCCTCCCGCATGCCCACTATACGCCCTCGCTCAAAGTCCGTCAACTGCACATACGGTTCACGTCCACGCTGTCGCGGCATGCTACCAGTGTTAAAGACTGCGATGGAGCTCCGTATGCCACGGCAAACTGGCTGACACTGACGGCGGCGGTGGAAAAATGCTGCGCAGCTAGCGCCATTCGACGGCCAACACTGCGGTTCCTGGTGTGTCCACTGTGCCGTGCGTGTGATCATTGCTTGTACAGCCCTCTCACAGTGTCCGGAGCAAGTATGGTGGGTCTGACACACCGGTGTCAATGTGTTCTTTTTTCCATTTCCAGGAGTGTATATATATATACACACAAAATTCAAGCTTTCGCAACAAACTGTTGCCTCATCAGGAAAGAGGGAAGGAGAGGGAAAGACGAAAGGGTCATCCTTTCGTCTTTCCCTCTCCTTCCCTGTTTCCTGATGAGGCAACAGTTTGTTGTGAAAGCTTGAATTTTGTGTGTATATATATATATATATATATATATATATATATATATATATATATATATATATATATATATATATAGGGTTATTACAAATGATTGAAGCGAATTTACAGCTCTACAACAACTTTATTATTTGAGATATTTTCACAATGCTTTGCACACACATACAAAAACTCAAAAAGTTTTTTTAGGCATTCACAAATGTTCAATATTTGCCCCTTTAGTGATTCGGTAGACATCAAGCCGATAATCAAGTTCTTCCCACACTCGGCGCAGCATGTCCCCATCAATGAGTTCGAAAGCATCGTTGATGTGAGCTCGCAGTTCTGGCACGTTTCTTGGTAGAGGAGGTTTAAACACTTCACCATTAACAAAAAATGTTGCTTCATCACTGAAAACAAGTTTCGCACTGAACGCATCCTCTTCCATGAGCTGTTGCAACCGCGCCGAAAATTCAAAGCGTTTGACTTTGTCATCGGGTGTCAGGGCTTGTAGCAATTGTAACCGGTAAGGCTTCTGCTTTAGCCTTTTCCGTAAGATTTTCCAAACCGTTGGCTGTGGTACGTTTAGCTCCCTGCTTGCTTTATTCGTCGACTTCCGCGGGCTACGAGTGAAACTTGCCCGCACGCGTTCAACCGTTTCTTCGCTCACTGCAGGCCGACCCGTTGATTTACCCTTACAGAGGCATCCAGAAGGTTTAAACTGCGCATACCATCGCCGAATGGAGTTAGCAGTTGGTGGATCTTTGTTGAACTTCGTCCTGAAGTGTCGTTGCACTGTTATGACTGACTGATGTGAGTGCATTTCAAGCACGACATACGCTTTCTCGGCTCCTGTCGCCATTTTGTCTCACTGCACTCTCGAGCGCTCTGGCAGCAGAAACCTGAAGTGCGGCTTCAGCTGAACAAAACTTTATGAGTTTACGTATCTGTAGTGTGTCGTGACCATATGTCAATGAATGGAGCTACAGTGAATTTATGAAATCGCTTCAATCATTTGTAATAGCCCTGTATATATATTATCCCTCTTTCCTGATGAGGCAACAGTTTGTTGCGAAAGCTTGAATTTCATGTGTATGTTTGTGTTTGTTTGTGTGTGTATCGACCTGCCAGCACTTTCGTTTGGTAAGTCACATCATCTTTGTTTTTAGATATATTTTTCAGGAATGATATAACATATTTAAACACCATCTTAATATTCACTCAAACTGTATATACTTTTCTCTGTGAGATATAGTTTCAAATGATTTTTAAAAAAATTTAGGTCTGTTTCTTTTTTAATGATTTTGGGGAGTTTATTAAAAAACCTTTTGCCTGCTTCTTCAGGGGCAGTCATAGACAGTTTTAGATTTCTGTTTATCATGTAGTAATTTTCATTTTCTCTTTTACCTTGTTTGTGTACATCTTTATTTAGGAAGTGTTTATCGCTTGACCTTACTGCCATTATGCTTTGGTATATGTACAGTGAATATACTGTCATAATATTATAGTGTACAAAAGCTTGCCTATAGGACTGTCTTGGTGGTATTTCTGCAATGCATCTCACTGCCCTTTTCTGAATTGTGAATATTTTTTTTAAGTAGCCAGCTTGTGCACTTCTCCATATATGAACTGAATAATACAAAAGTGGGAAGACAAGTCCATAATACATTGATCTGAAGACTTTATCATTCACAGTCTTAGCTGTTTTATGCATGATGAAGATCTGTTTGTTTATCTTTTTACACAGTGCATCCATGAGCTCCCCCCATGCCAAATCCTACTCAGCAACCTGAACACATTAAGAGGATCAGATTATTATATCCTGACAACATTACAAATTTAACGCAAAAATTATCAGAACCTGAGTGGAACAGAGTATATAATTGTAATAACAACGATAATGCTTTTAACTTATTCATGAACATACTGTGGCGTAGAGCGCCATAAATATTGATATTTGTTCTGTGCGCATGTGTGCTATCTTTGAGGAGAGGGCTTTGGGGCAGGATGTTGGACGCTAACAGCAGTTAGCCTCCGGACTTGTATCTGTGTAGAAGCTAAGTGAGAATAAATCTGTATATGAGAGAATTCTAGTTGTTTACCTACAACTATACCATACCCCTCACTGATGACCCCGTTTTTGTGTAATACGCGTCCGAGTTACCGCCCGAAGGTTATTTACGCGCCTACCGCGTCGGGTTTCTCTGCGATCGCGAGGGCCTTTGTTCAGCTCCAGACAATGGCCTTTCAGCATTCACCGCTGCCCGGATTCCAGCAACATCTCTCCAGCACTCCTGCCGTCGTAGTGGACATGCCGCAAGAATCTTCGGAATCCTTCAGCCAGAACATACAGTGGAATTCATCGAGTGCCGCCAGTTTCTTCCAACCGCCAATGGTCGTGGACTCTGGCTTTGTTAGCCTGGACCTTCCCACGTGTTCTCCATAGAGTGTTGGTCGGAACATTCCTACTCCTGTGTCGAACACACAATTCAATACAGTTCGTGGCGTCGAGCGAGGTTTTGCTACTTTGGAAAATCCAGTAGTAAATTCAAACTCGAATCAGCTCCTGCCATGTGTGTATCCTTCCGCGCCGGCTAGTCAACAGGTGTTCAATGCTCGCCAAACAGCAAATATCACACCGAGTGTGCATCCTAATGGACATGTGTGGGATCCTTGTGTTGCTTCTAATCAGGTCAACAATTCTGTGCTGGACAGTAATTACTCCGACATCTACAACCAGCCCCACCACTCACGGTCAAGTGAATACTGTGTGCATAACAGACATTCATCGGCGTACTTAAGCACTTGTGGCTTCTCTCCGAGCTACCACGAATGCACAATGAGAATGCACATTTTGACTACGATCCTCACACCGTTCAAGCGTCCGTCGCTTCTCAGCCGCCCCCCCGGCGTCAAGTGAATTTCGCGATTCCCGCATTACGGGACGCCAATAATTCGGACTCGCAATCTTCTGCATGCTCTACTTCCGTCCGAAGTAATAGGCGCACCTCCGCAGTGACTGCAGTGCCGAATCTGCCAAAATTACCAGACTTCAAACACGCTCACCCAGAGTTCTGGTTTAACCTGGTTGAGCAAACATTCAATGTCTGTGCTTTGGACAACGACGCACGCTTCGCCTGCCTCATGAACCATCTTCACGACCGCGTCAATTTAATTTACGATCTGGTCAAAGCACCCCCCCTAGCAGGGAAGTATGCTGTGGCGAAACAGACGATACTGGAGCGCGTCTCTAAAACCAGGAGAGAAAATGTGCGACAGCTCATCTACGAAGAGCGTCTCGGCGACAGGTCTCCGTCCCAGCTGTGGCGGTGCATCCGTCTTCTCGTCGATGAGCAAGTTATGCCTGATGACACGCTTGTGGAAATCTGGACTGTAAAGCTGCCTTTGCCTGTCCAGACTGCAATCTCTGCGTATGAAGATAGGCCAGTAAATGAACGTTTACGCGCCGCCGACAGAGCATACTCCGCCAGGCAACGTGAGCTCCGTGCACTGCATTCTGGACGTGACCGCACTAAGACACTTTCTGACGCCACGCCCTTGTCTGGTGCTGCTAATAACAAGTTTGTTAAACTAACGGCCCTGCCTGCACCTTCAACTCCCTGCAACAACAGTGCATCGGCCTCTGTGGAAGACTCTGGGGCACATACTCCGTTACCTAGCAACTACCCACAGGAGCACAGGCCCGCCCAACCTTACTGTTTCTTCCACGCGAGATTCGGGGAGCAAGCTCGTAAATGGAGCAAGCTCGTAAATGCCAGTCACCGTGTTCTTACCCAAACTCCAACCGCAGGTAGGCTACGGTGCCACCTCCTGCGATGTAAACAACGGGCACCATCCCACGTTGCACTCCGTTTCGGACAATAACAGTAAGTGTGGTCAAGTCTATGTTTGCGATTTACGATCAGGTGTATGTTTTCTGGTAGACACTGGCGCAGACGTCTCTTTGCTGCCGGTTCGCCTAGCAACCAATAAAGTGCAACCACACAAAACAGTAGTTCGTGCAGTGAACTTGTCTATCCTACAGTGTTCGGGTTCCACTTTGTATATAGTGAAACTTTCGCCCGAGTGCAAGCTGGAGTGGACGTTTCTAGTGTCAACAATTGAAGAACCTATTCTCAGAATTGATTTCCTCAAGCACTATCAGTTGTCACTAGATTTTGTGCAAAATACTGTTTTTTACCCCTCCCTTAACAAACATATTCCTTTCGCTTCGCCGAGTGACAGTTCGGCTAACACCAAACATGTGTGCTGTGCTAAGAAGTGTGTAAACCTATTCTTGGTGCTGCAATCTTGGACAAACAAGTGGCTAGTGGAGTGCGCCAAGTCTTCGAAGTTGCGGATGGAATGTAAGGAAATGCTGCTGCATCTCCGCGACATACACCACGAGTTGGCCTCCACACAACAATGCCTCGCGGCACTACAAGCAGACGACTCGTCGGCTACAGACAAGGTCAGTCCGTGCCAATCTGGTGTTCCCGTGCCCGCGCACATTAACGACAATGTTGTGAACTCTGTAAACTGTGTCAGCACCCCCTTTTGTATTGATAGGGTATGTCCGAGTGCTCATGCTCCTTGCGTTCCGAATGGACAATTAACTTGCCAAGCTCGTGGCAATGAACTACGGCCATCTGCCTTCTGGCCATGCCCACTCGTGCCTACAAAGCTCGTAGCGGCACGGCCCGCTACCAAGAACCAGTGTACCAACCTCATCCATGTTAACACGTGTGCGGCCTTTACGCAGCCTACGAGCGGGTGGCACACCTGTACTTCCGTGCCCTCAGCGCCACAGCTTGGCCCGTCCGCCACTGCCTGCTCCGCTTCACGGACATCTGACTGTCGTGCCGCGCCACGTATTGCAGTAGTCACTAATGGCACAGTTCATCGGTTACGTCTAACCAATGGGCCGCCCATATCGCAACGCCCACGCCGCCTCAAGCCAGAATTTATGAAAATTGCAAATGAACAATTGGACGATCTGTTACAAAAGGGAATAATTGAACCTTCTTCCGGTTGCTGGGCTAGTCCTATCCTGTTTGACCAAAAGAAAGACGGTACTTCGTGTATGGTCGGAGACTATAGGCATTTAAATGCCCGCACCATCATTGATAAATATCCAGTTCCACACATCGCAGACTTCAATCATGTGCTCGCAAGTGCAAAGTACTTCTCTGTTTTGGACTGTAAGCACGCATTTCATCAGATTCCTATGGCTCCGGAGGACATTGAAAAGACTGCCATAACCACTCCCTTCGGGCTGTTCCAATACAAATTTATGCCGTTTGGGTTGAAAAACGCCCCCCAAACGTGGCAGCGTTTCATCAATCAAACTTTATCCCATCTAGACTTTTGTTTCGTATACATGGACGAAATATTGGTTTTTGCTTCTACTTTAGAACAGAGTAAGGAGCATGTTCAAGTCGTGACGGATATTTTAGCAGCCACTGGTATTGAACTGAACAATAAAAAGACTCAATTGCACCAGTCATCCGTCACATTCCTAAGTTATGTTGTGTCATCGGACGGTCTGACACCACCACAGGACAAGACCAAGCCTGTTCTCGAGATGCTATGCCCTCAGACCTATAGGGAATTACGCAGGTTCATCGGAACAGTTAATTATTACCGGAAACATTTGCCAGCCGCTTCTGCAGTGCAGGCTCCTCTCACAGATGCTCTCGCTGGCCCACAAACTTCTGGCACCCGCCAGGTACCATGGACACCAGACATGGACAAGGCATTTAATGAACTCAAACAGCTGTTGGCCTCCGCTGTCACTATTGCTCACCCACAGGCAGACGCCACAATGTTTATCACTACTGACGCTAGTGACAATGCTATCGGTGCAGTACTGAGTCAGACATACAACGATGTTACGACCCCCCTGCAGTTTTTCTCAAAAAAGCTAAACAACGCGCAGAAGAAATACTCAGCATTCGACAGAGAATTACTTGCAGTTTATGAGGCCATAAGACACTTCAGAACTGATGTTGAGGGACAAGATTTCTATGTGCTCACTGATCACAAGCCGTTGGTTCCTGCCATAAAAAATCCTGCGGCTGATCCGCCCCGACGCTTTCGTCACATCGATTACATCTTGCAATTTACAAATGACATTCGCTACATCCGAGGAGCGGACAATGTGGTAGCTGATTTTCTCTCGCGTGTTGGCGCTGTCACAACCTTAATTGACTTAACGGACCTACCCCGGTTGCAATCGGCAGACCCCGATACCATGCAGTTAATTTCAGACCACAGCTCCTCTCTCCAACCGGTACGCTCTACTTTCCCTGGAATATCTGACTTAGTGTGGTGTGATGAATCGACTGGTACGTTGTGGCCATTCATTCCTAAGCCCCTTCAATGCCAGGTCTTTGACAAACTACACACATTAGCACACCCCGGTGTCAAAGCTTCCACCCGTTTGGTAACTGAACGGTTTGTCTGGAGAGACATGCGCCGTGACTGTCAGTCTTGGGCAAGGGCATGCATGGTGTGTCAACAGAACAAAGTTTCCAGGCACACTTCTCCATCCCTTGGCTGTTTTGCCCAACTGCCAGGTGTATGGTCAATCTCTGGTTTTGCCTGGAGAATTAGTCACTCCGACCCCACTTCCACGGCCCTCTGAACTCCCTTCACTTCTCGAGAGGGTGCGCTTGCACTGCAGCAAAATTCAGCCGCCACCTCCGACTGCTCATACACCTCCACGCGTTTATGTACCGTGCACGCTAGACTCTTGTGAGTACGTGTTTCTCAGAGACGACTCAGTCAAAGCCCCGCTTCAGTCGCCCTACACAGGTCCTTACAAGGTCGTCAAACACTCTGAGAATAACATGGATCTCCTCATAAAAGACTCTGTAACCACGGTCTCACTCAACCGAGTGAAAGCAGCTTTCATTGAGCCTCAGGTGAACCTCCCTGATTCTGCCCCTATTTCTCCCACTCCTGCTTTGAGCGGCCATCCATCTTCCCACACCATGCATTTGGGTATTGATTCTCCACAGCGTGCTTCTCTGCCGAGCACTGCTCCTTCTCCAATTCGAGTGGCCAGTCTTTTCGGGGCTTCACTCCTCACAGCCCTCGCAGTCGAACTGCCAACCACTCGGATTCTACCATTGTGTTACCATCTTCGTGTGACATCTCTTTGTCACACCGTTCAATCCACGCTGGCTCCTCGTTGCCTTCGGTCACGCTCCCTCGTCTGTCAGCTGATCGCCCGAGGTTGTCTCCTGCGCAGTCCAGTGCACCTGCCACCCCCCTCTTAGCAGATGCTTCCCCCTGCCATGGCTTTCCCACACCTCCCTGCCTCCCTACCATTGCTCGTACAGGTGCCATCCAAGAATTCACAACACATGTGCACCCTGATGACATACATAAATTATCTGTTGTCGTAGATGGCGATACGGTGTGTGTGGTACTCGCGTGTGACAATACTGAGGGAGGAAGTGCAGAATCTCGTGTGGTGCGCCGCTTTAAATTGAGCAGAAGTGCTGCGTGTGGCAATTTGCGTGCCTTTGTTAGGCCTTCTGGCAAGGTGATTCTCCGTCTGCCGGCTGACGAAGTGCTACACCTCCACTCCAGGACGGGACGTCGTCTTCAGCCGCCGGCGTCGCTTGCTGACTTCACCGTCGACATACCGGGTTTCACCCCCCGGTCTCCTACCAGTCGACCGCTTCTGCCTGACGCAGAAGAACTGTGCGTTACCTTCCTAACTTCTCTCACCCCCCCCCCCCCCCCATTCACAGGGACGTACTCCATACTGGGCGGAGGGGGCTATGTGGCGTAGAGTGCCATAAATATCGATATTTGTTCTGTGCGCAAGTGTGCTATCTTTGAGGAGAGGGCTTTGGGGCAGGATGTTGGACGCTAACGGCAGTTAGCCTCCAGACTTGTATCTGTGTAGAAGCTAAGTGAGAATAAATCTGTATATGAGAGAATTCTAGTTGTTTACCTACAACTATACCATACCCCTCAATACTAACGAGCTTAGTTCAAAACTGTTGCCCACAAATAATCAAAAAGATGAAAATAGATGGTGCACCAAATAGGAAAAAGAAGCACTACTGGTTCACTCCTGAACTGCATGACCTGAGAAACACACTTCTTGCCCTACATAAAATGGCTAAAACTGGTAACCTAGAATCGAAGCAGAAGTATAAAGAAGCCAGGAAGAATTATAGGACTGAAATACAGACAGCAAAGCAGAGAGCCAATGATGCTTTCATTGAAAACTCCAGCAACAAATGCAAAGCAGCCTGGCAGGTAATAAACAAAATAGCAGGGAAGCATAAAAACAGACAAGAAATTCCAATAGTACCAGAAATACTAAATGAATTTTTTGCTAACAATACCAAGATCGAAGCTACTGCTACCTCTGCACCAGATGATGCAACTTCTGAAAGTTTTACCTACAACATTCCTGACCTAAATAACTTATCCTTTAAATGGAAACAGGTGACCTGCCAAACTGTATAAAAAGTCGTCACACACCTACATGGCTCATACAGTGAAGATCTCTATGGCATCTCCAACATCATCTTGAAACAAATAATTGACATTATTGTTGCCCTCTTACCTTTCTGATTAATAGTACTTTTACAGCTGGAAAATTTCCTGATGTCCTGAAGGCTACTATTGTTATCCCAATCTATAAAAAAGGAGAAAAAAACAAACCTGAAAGTTACCGTCCAATATCCCTCATACCTATATTATCCAAATAATAGAGTGCTGCATTAAAACACAACTTTGCAACTACTTTGCTGAACAAAATCTTTTTTCCTCTTTGCTCTTTGGTTTTAGACCAGGATTGTCTACAATAAATGCAGTAGAAACTCTTGTGACAGACATACTTGATGGCTTCGAGAACAATTCCATCACTTGTGCTGTACTACTAGATCTGAGTAAAGCATTTGATACTGTATCCCATGAAATACTAATAAATAAACTAGAGTGCTATGGTGTCAAAAATAACGAACTGGCACTAATCAGATCATACTTGACAAACAGAACTCAGGTAGTTATAGTAAATAGCCAGCATTCAAATGCCCTACCAGTTGTAACAGGCGTGCTACAAGGCTCAGTGCTTGGACCTTTTCTCTTCCTGGTATACATGAACGACTTGCCTACTTTCATGCTTCACAAGTCAATAATATATGCTGGCGACACAACCCTGATAACCTCAGATAACAAATTGGAGGAAGTGAAGAAACAAACAAAAGTAATGCTTGAAAAGTCTGCCGTATGGCTCCACAGTAACAAGCTGATACTCAACAGTAGCAAGACTGAAACTATGTAGTTCTTCTTGCACAATCTACAGGAAAAATTAAATGAGTCTGACTCTGTAAGACTTCTAGGAATCCACCTGGACCCGAAATTAACATGGAATACCCACACGGAATGGTTATGTACCAGACTATCTAGGGTAGTCTTTTTGTTAAGGAAACTAAAAGCAGTAGTTAGCAGAAAACAACTTTTATCTTCTTATTATGTCTTCTTTGAATCTCACTTACAGTACGGAATAAAATTATGGGGCAACTCATCTGGTGCTCAGACAGTGTTCAAGTGGCAGAAGAAAGCAATTAGAGCAATTACAGGTATTAAAAGCGAAGAATCATGTCGAAAGCACTTTAAGGAACTTAACATCTTAATGTTACCTTCTCTGTATATAAAAACGTGTCTTCTTTCCATAAAAAAAAAACAAATACATACTCCAGAACGTATGTTCATTCACATGATACCAGATATAAAAACAATCTTGATGTAGACTTTACTAGGCTGTCTAAGGTCCAAAGTAGCTTTAAACAAACAGGATTAAAGCTATATAATAAGTTACCACCATCACTGAAAGACCTACAAGGTGATGCCTTCAAGAAGCAGCTTCACAAATGGTTAGCTGATAAGTGTATCTACGATGTAAAGGAATTGGAATAAAGTAGAGAGTGAGAGTAACTATGGTGTAAAGGAATTGGAATGTAGTATAGAGTAACTTTGATGTTAATGAATTGGAATGTAGTAGAGAGTAACTATGATGTTAAGGAATTATAATGTAGAGAATAACTCTTTATCCTCATGTAATGTAATCTGAATGTACATAGTTTCCCAATTTTAGATTCACTATCAAATGTAATGTCAAAACTGTCTATTTCAACAAATGTTGGCTAATGACAAGTAATAAATAAATAAATGTCTATTATAGTTCCTAGAAAGTTTGTGTTGGTTACTTCTTTAATAGTCTTTCCATTTATATTAACATTTATATTATAATTTTCACTATGCTTGGTCTGAAATACTACATTCATCGTTTTAGACTGATTCATAAACAGGTTGTTTTGTGTTAAATATTTATTTGCATTTTCGATATTCAGGTGTGCTTCCTTCTCAAGCTCCTACTTTGTGTCAGCTGTGCAAATGATTGTTGTGTCATCATCATACATTATAAGTTTCTGATTTATATAGCTAGGGAAGTCATTTACGTATAGTATTGGCCCAAGCACCAACCCTTGCGGCACACCGTGTTTAACTGTTTGCAATTCTGATCTGTAGTTTGTTATATTTCCCCCACTAGTATGTCTGATTTCCGTACATTGTTTCCTATTTGTAATGTATGATTTAAGTATGTCATAGCGTTTTCCTCTAATTCCATACTGATATAATGTCATCATTAATTTTAAGTGGTTCACACAATCAAAGGCCTTAGATAGGTCCATAAAAATCCCACAAGTCTATTGTTCCCTGTCAAGTAGATTAAGAATGTGTTCAATTATATCTGTTGATGCTGTTTTTGTTGACTTCCCTTCTCTGAACCCATGTTGTGATGAATGCAGTATACTGTTCTTTGTTATAAAACTTACAATTCTACTCTTTATTATAATTTCATAGATTTTAGCAAATGTTGAGATCAATGATATTGGCCTGTAATTTCCTAATTCATCCCTGTTCCCTTTCTTAAATATTGGCTTCACTTTACTTACTTTCAGTGAATCTGGAAATATACCCTCTTCTATCGCAGCATTCAGCATGTGTCAGTGGTTTTAATATACATTCTCTACGTTCTTTTATGAGATGTGATGTGACACCATCCAAGCCAGATGAATGTTTAATTTTAAGTTGTTGTGTTAGGTTTGACACTTCTGTATCTGTTGTAGGTATGAAAACCATAGTATGATTTGTATGTGGGGGGTTTAACAATTTACTTACTGCATTTGTTTTATTTTGTCTTATTAATTCGTCTGCTACAGTAATATAATATCTGTTAAAAGTATTTCTAGAAGGTTTTCATTGCTTTTCCCACTCATCAGTGGGCAGATGTCCTCTGCCCGATTTGTTACTTTTCCTCTCTCTTCATTAATGAAAGACCATAAACCTTTTGAGTAGTTCTTTCGCTTATCTATAGACATCCTGATGAATGATGCTTTAGTTTCTCTGATAAAACTAAAGTAATCTTTCTTTTATATTTTATACAGTGTGTTGTAGGCCTCAGTATTTTTTGTTTGGAGAGGTCATAATACACTCTCAGATTATTTCTGGCATGGATTACTTCTCCAGTCACCCAGCTTTTCTTCTTTTGTTGCTTTTTGACAAGCCCTTTGCTAACAGGACATGTAACATAATAATAATAATTGAATAAAGAAAAAAACTGGTTCCATTTGGTGTTTGCTTCTTTAGCTGCAGCGACAGCTTCTGGTGGTCAACTGTAGCAAATGCTTTAGACAGGTCTAGGAAAAGGCCAGTTACATAGCTGTTCTCATCTAGTGCTTCTAAAACTGTTTTTGCAAATTGTGCTATTGTCTGTACCTCTACCAGGCCTGAAACCATGCTGGTCATTGCAAAGGAGGTTGAATTTACTTAGATAGCTCAAAAGCCTGTTTTTCATTATTGTTTCTATCACTTTGGAAAAGCAAGACAATACGGCTATTGGTCTGTAGTTTTCAATGTTTTCTACGTCACCTTTCTTCTGAACTGGTAAAATTTTGGCATGCTTCAGATAGTCAAGGAAGCAACAGGTTTTGAAGGATTCATTTATGATTTCTGTTAGTGGAGCTTTGATACCGTTTATGAATTTTTTCAGCACGCACATTGGGATTTCATCTAAACCTGCCGAGTTTTTGTTCTTTAATAGCCTTACAACATTGCATACTTTCTCCTCAGTAGTTGGAAGCAATACCGTTGAGTTTGCTATATGCTTCTGTATTGGTTGATTAGCACCTTTTGGAAAATTTTTCTGTAAGTTCTTTGCAATGCTGCTAAAGAAGGTATTCACATAATTTGCTAATTCTTTCGGGTCACTTTCTAAGTTTTCCTTGTTCCTGATTTGTGTGTTTGTACCTCTCTGCTTCACAGTTCCTGTTTCTTGTTTCACTACTGCCCATGTAGCTTTACTTTTATTATTGGCTAAATTTATGAACCTATCGTTGGCTGATTATTTTTCAGTGTTGAGTACCTTCCTGTAGATCCTTTTGTAGTTTTTGTAGTAGTGCAAAAAAACTGGATCACTATTGTCCTTTTTAATGGAGTTTAGGTATTTACAAGTTTGAGCACTTTTTCTAATTCCTTTAGTAATCCATTTATTGTTGGTGGGTGTTCCAATGGGAATTAATGCTTTGGGGAATGTTTCTCCAAATTTTAATTTAAACTCAAGACATAAAATTGGAGAACTTGCTATTCACTTTAGTTTCTATGTATACTCCTTCCCAACTTTCATGTGCTAACTTTAAGGAAAACTCTTGCAAAGCTGATGGAGAGTAGACTCTTTTACATACATGCGGTTTTGATTCTTTTTTACACAAGCTTTTACTTTTATAATGTGACATAGATGGTCAGACAGTCCCAGATTTTTGATAAGAACATCACAGTTTTCTCGGGTCGACAGAAGCGTCCGATCCCATGCGTCGGCTTTGACCCGTGACGTAAGGGTGTTGTCATGTATGAAGTCATGACGGCGCGGAGTTTGGTTTGAGTGTGGCATGTTTGTAGATGTCGTCGTGTTGTGGTTTGTTGTGCTCTCTGATGGTATGTTCAGGGTTTTCGATCGTGTGGTGTAATGGGCTCAGTTTGCTTTTGCTCATCATCCAGAATTGTTAGTGTGTCAGCTGTGTTTGTAGTGGAATTCGTTTCAGTGAGTTAACGATGTTGTGTGAAGGTTAATTTAGTGGTCGCTGTACGTCGTGTGGTAATTTTAGTAAAATTAATCGGTTGTTTTTCTTCAGGAATGGATATGACGGATAAAATTAAGTGCGCAGGTCAAGGGAAGTGTTCGATCCCGATGTGTGGCTGTGTATGTTGGTATCAGGAGATGTTTTTGAGCTATATAGGCCAAGGGAAGTGTTTGATCCTAATTTATGGGATCGGGGGCTGCTGTTGAGCTACATAGGTCAAGGGAAGTGTCCGATTCCAGATGATATTGTTTAGTGGTATTTGGGGAGTTTTGTGATTTCGGTTTTTTCGTCTTTTTGTGTGGTTTTGTATAGGGGTGGGCGTCTAAATTTGTTTATATTTAGTTTGGCCCCCACCCAAAACACCCCATTTCCCGCGCTTGTCCCGTTAGTGTCATTAGGCTTCTTGTGGAAAGTGTGTGTGTTTGTTTTTCGATGTATTTTCGTCCTCACAATGTGTACATAACGACTTTTTATGCGCCATATTGGAATCGTGGTTTATGGTCGTTTCCGCCATATTTGTGACGTCATGGGTCAAAGCAGACGGGCGGGATCGGACGCTTCCGTATTTCCGTTTTCTCTGCCTACATCCGTAGCTACATGGTCAATGGTAGATGATTAATGTGTGGTTACCCTTGTTGCACAGTTGGTCAGACAGTCCCAGATTTTTCACAAGTACATCACAGTTTTCTCTGCCTACATCTGTAGCTACATGGTCAATGGTAAATGATGAATGTGTGGTTATTCTTGTTGCACTGTTTACTAGTGATGATAGACCAAAACTATGTAGGATATTCATAAATGTGTTAATGGTGTCATCTGTTTTAGTTGCATTTATGTTAAAGTTCCCACACAAAAGTATATTATGCTTCAGAGTCAAAGCTAGTTCTAGGCTTTGTATAAGTTTTGAAAAGATTATCTCAAAATTACCACTGGGAGAACGATATACACATAATATAGTTAGTTTCTTGGGAATATTTATAGAAACTATCTCTATTGCTGACACTTCAAAGTCTTTGTCTATCATTTCTGACTTTAAATTCAATGCCGTTCTTAAGATAAATACATGATCCTCCACCTTTCATTGTGTTTCTGCAATAAGCACAACACGTGTCGAGAATTTGTTCCCATTTTCAAGTTTATTTATTTACATTATTATGTTTGTTGATATTTGCATGTGTGTTTGTCTGCCTCTGTTACATCTTCTTGAAATGAGAAACTATTGTGATTCCTCCATTATCACACACACACAAATCAGCTCTTACACAAGTGAGTACGTGGAACATAATATACACACAACACAATCTGACACCTCAGCAACTGACTTCTTAAGACCCACGTTTACATCGCAATGAGAATTAACTTACAACAAACAGGTCAAAAATGGTAAAAAAAATTCAAGTATCACAATAATCCCATTCGGTATGTAACCCTGTAATAAGGGAAGTCTGCGTTCACTATTCTCATTATTTACCAAACAAGGAATCGCTGTCAAAATTTGTAGAATACCGAACACAACTGTAGCTCATGGTCACTGACTTTACTGAAATATGTTACGCAGAACGTTCGTTAAGTTCCAGACAAATATGAAAAATATACCTTTAATCCTCGAGCGGGTACGCCGTTTTTCATTACATGCGCGAGGGCGCGGATTAGTTGTACACATGTAAGTAAGAGCTGTCTTTATATTGCACACTTTACTCAAACAACGATAACATAACCTTACATTCATGAGCTGAAACACTCTTCAATTAAAACAATGATAAAACAAAGTTTCATTATATTACTCTATTGCCGTGTGCAAGTGTTAACCCCACAGTAGTGACCCCCTCGGAACATTAAACAGCGCAACTACGTCAGGTCTCCAACCACTTATACAAATACTAATCATCTCGTAGACAACTGCCTCACTGTGGAATTCTGCCACTTGCTCGTAACGTGGGTCATTTCCTTGAACGAACTGTAAATTTGTTATCACGTAGCTCCCAGTTTATTTTGTATTACTGATGCTCAATTGGATGAAAGACAACATAACTTATCAGTCTGACAGCTTAAGCAGTAATGAATGAAAATGTACGGGCTCGCAATTGTAGAACATCAATGCAACGGTACAAGGCAATGTTGTTTGTAGCCAGCGTGCTACACATAATAGGTGCGCCCGCACTAGGATTAATCATATACACACATTGTCAACTGAACGATGAGCCCCGACAAAGCGCATCTTCCGCTTAGAGCGGCTACCAATGTATTTCATATTTATTTGCCTGCAGACAGCTGTTGTGTTGTATAGGCATCATCAGATGGTTATACAAATGATTATAAATAATGTCAGTAAACAGCTGCACATACATAAATTTCATAGCAACCGTAAACTATGAAGTAGTGTACGAGCACGCACAGAACCACTTGTCTTAAAATCGCCTACGTATCCGTCAGTTATGTATTTCGAAGCCTTACCGTGACCTCTTCTACTGAAGCCGCACTTGTGGTGGTTCTTGACGACATTATAAATACTTGGGTTTTACCTCCTTTTCTAATTTATACTATGATTCTTAAAGGGATGATGACGATTATTCAGGTTTTCGAGAGACTTTTTGCACATGAAACCACTTCAGTGCAGTGACAGATCACAGTAAAAGTATCTTCACAACGAATTTTTTGTTTGCTACGCAACAATACACGTACGGAAAAAACTGGAAGGGTAGGAGAGAGTGCGTGAATTGTTTTCTTCGACTCTTTTAGTCACTGCTGCGTAATAATAATATCTTTGTTCACTCCATATACTCTTCTGTTGTAGCTTCGCTTTTCCTGTTTATTATTAAATTTTATATCCTTATCTGTCCTTTACATATAAATATTGGAGTACATTGTCGTAGGTTTTAATGTTGGGTTCAGTTAGCAAGGACTTCACTGACATTGGTTGTGGGATTTTATTCTCGATAGCAAATGCTAAAAACTTGTTCCTCGCGTACTATATTTTCTGTATTGACATTATATACTTTCGTATGTCCCTGAGTAGTATCATCACAAGAACAGGCTGTTGTTTGGTTTATATGCAGTCGATGTAAGTGCTCTGGAAATATCCTGTGATTCCACTCAAAGTGGATGTTGCTTGCCGAGGTCAACAAAAGTACTGAAACCAAGGCCGTTTCGGAAATCGTGATAATAATAATAATAATAATAATACCCCATGGAGGCCCGGGAAAAGAATAGGCCTCTGGTATGTTCTGCCAGTCGTAAAAGGCGACGAAAAGAACAAACCACTAATAGGGCTAACCCCCATTTTAGTGTAATTAATTGGTTCAGGAGAGAACTAATGAAGCCTCGGACAAGTGCTTTCATGGTCGGGGACGACGCCTCACCCTTATGCCCGTCCACAGTGGTAACGACACTGCTAGCCATACGGAAAATGATTTAAATCCAAATAGAGGTGTTTTGCAGGATATTCTTCCTGCAATCACTGTAGTAGGAAAACAAAGACAGAGGATGAGATGGTCAGATGAAGTTAACCGACACCTCATATTCTGTTATTACCAAGCAACAAACCTAGGAACCAACACAACTGGATACAGATCACAAGTATACACAACATTTATTACCAGATACCCAGAATTAAAATTTTAACATAATAACGACTAGCTGATCAGATCCGTGTAATAATAAAAAATAACAGGATACCCCAGTCAGAATAAGAAAACATCAAACAACAAGTACAACAAATACTGGAACAAAATAATGTGCAATCAGAAGAAGAAGAAAATACAGTAACAGACTCAAACATCCCAGAGCAAACAAACAAAGAACAACACGCATCAGTTAAACAATAAGAGGAAAACGAAATCTTAAGACAGCCACCAGAACAAGCACAAATAGAACACGAAGTGACACACATGATAGATATAGAAGAAAAATTTCAGCTGACATATATACAATACAAAGACACAAATACAGACATTAGACCATTCTTGCATAGACCGCCAAATAACCCACAAGTCGAAACAACAATAAAAACTATCAACACAATCTTACACAACAAAATAAATGAAAACACAACTATGGAAGAGTTACAACTACTGGTTTATATAGGAGCACTCACTACACTAAATATACACACTAGGCAGAGATCAGAACCAACCAACACACAGAAGAAACCCACAAAACCAGCATGGCAACACAGGCTACAGATCAGAATAGAAAAACTGAGAAAAGACATCGGACAGTTAACACAATTTATAAGAAATGAAATGTCAGAAAAAAAAACGAAAAAGGTTAAGTAAAATCTCACAACAAGAAGCGATAGAGCAATTAGATGAAAAGAAGCAGAAATTACAAGCATTTGCCAAACGACTTAGAAGATACAAAAAAAGAGAAAATAGAAGGAAACAAAACCAAACATTCAACACAAACCAAAAGAAATTTTATCAGACAATAGATAACACACACATTAAAATAGACAATCCACCAAACATAACAGACATGGAACACTTCTGGAGCAACATATGGTCAAACGTGGTACAACATAACAGGCATGCACGGTGGATACAAGCAGAAACAGACACATACAAGATGATACCACAAATGCCTGAAGTGATAATTTTGCAACATGAAGTCAGCCAAGCAATTAATTCTACGCACAATTGGAAAGCCCCTGGAAAAGATAAAATAGCAAATTTCTGGCTAAAGAAGTTCACCTCAACACATTCACATCTAACTAAATTATTTAACTGTTACATTGCAGACCCATACGCAGTCCCTGATACACTTACACATGGAATAACTTATCTGAAATCTAAAGATCAAGTAGACACAGCAAACCCAGCAAAATATCGCCCCATAACACGCCTACCAACAATATACAAAATATTAACTTCAGTCATTACACAGAAATTAATGACACATACAACACAGAACAAAATTATAAATGAAGAACAAACAGCCTGCTGCAAAGGAGCACGAGGATGTAAAAAGCAACTGATAATAGATGCAGAGGTGACATATCAAGCTAAAACTAAACAAAGGTAGCTACACTACGCATACATTGATTACCAAAATGCTTATGATAGTGTACACCACTCATGGTTACTACAGATATTGGAAATATACAAAGTAGATCCTAAATTGATACAGTTCCTAAACATAGTAATGAAAAATTGGAAAACCACACTTAATATCCAAACAAATTCAAATAATATCACATCACAGCCAATACAGATTAAGTGTGGAATATACCAAGGAGACTCATTAAGTCCTTTCTGGTTTTGCCTTGCTCTGAACCCACTATTCAACATGCTAAATAATACAAATTATGGATATAATATTACTGGAACATACCAACACAAAATCATTTGCTATACATGGATGATGTAAAACTACTGGCAGCAACAAATCAACAACTCAACCAATTACTAAAGATAACAGAAGTATTCAGCAATGATATAAATATGGCTTTTGGAACAGACAAATGTAAGAAAAATAGCATAGTCAAGGGAAAACACACTAAACAAGAAGATTACTTATTGGATAACCACAGCGACTGCATAGAAGCAATGGAAAAAACAGATGCCTATAAATATCTAGGACACAGGCAAAAAATAGGCATAGATAATACAAATATTAAAGAAGAACTAAAAGAAAAATATAGACTAAGACTAACAAAAATACTGAAAACAGAATTGACAGCAAGAAACAAGACAAAAGCTATAAATACTTATGCTATACCAATATTGACCTATTCATTTGGAGTAGTGAAATGAAGTAACACAGAACGAGAAGCAGTCAATACACTAGCACGATCACAATGCCACAAATATAGAATACATCACATACATTCAGCAACAGAAAGATTCACATTAAGCAGAAAGGAAGGAGGAAGGGGATTTATCGACACAAAAAACCTACATTATGGACAGGTTGACAATTTAAGAAAATTCTTTATAGAACGAGCAGAAACTAGCAAAATACACAAAGCAATCACTCATATAAATACATCGGCTACACCGTTGCAATTTCATAACCACTTCTACAACCCTTTATATCACATAACATCAACAGATACAAATAAAGTAAATTGGAAAAAGAAAACACTATATGGCATGCACCCGTATCATCTAACACAGCCACACATCGATCAAGTCGCATCCAACACAAGGCTAAAAGAAGGCAATATATACAGTGAGACAGAAGGATTCATGGTTGCAATACAGGATCAAACAATAAACATCAGATATTACTGCAAGCATATTATTAAAGATCCCAATACCACAACAGATAAATGCAGACTTTGTAAACAACAAATAGAAACGGTAGATCACATCACAAGCAGATGTACAATACTAGCAAATACACCAGAAGACATGACAATGTAGCAAAAATAATACATCAACAACTTGCCATACAACATAAACTAATAAAACAGCACGTTCCCACATACAAGTATGCACCACAAAATGTACTCGAGAATGATGAATACAAATTATACTGGAACGGAACCATTATAACAGATAAAACAACACCACATAACAAACCTGACATCATACTCACCAATAAAAAGAAGAAATTAACGCAACTAATCGAAATATCCATACCCAATACAACAAATATACAGAAGAAAATAGAAGAAAAAATTGAAAAATACGTCCAACTGGCTGAGGAAGTCAAGGATATGTGGCATCAGGATAAAGTTGACATTATACCAATTATACTATCAACTACACGAGTCATACGACACAATATCCACCAGTACATCAACGCAATACAGCTACATCAAAATGTATATATACAACTACACAAATCTGTAATTATTGATACATGTTCAATTATCCGAAAGTTCCTAAGTACAATGTAACATATACCGCACATTTAAAAGGAAGTCACGCTTGATCAAGGTCCGCGTCACTTTCCATTTTTAACCAGACATAATGTCTGAGAAAGGAAAGAAATAATAATAATAATAATAAAATTTTATTTTCGTTCAGCTCATTACAGCAATAGACAAAGTCATGAGCATACATTTCTCAATGTAATTTAGTTTGCTTGAAATGGGTAAAGGTAGAAACCACATGTTACAAAGCATCTTCATAAAATTCGTCAACAGTGTAAAATGGATTGTTTACTAGTAGCTTATACAATTTGGCTTTAAAAATATTTACGGGCAATTCTTTAAAATCTTTGCTTAGTCCGTTAAACATTCTTAGTCCAACAACTAGGTAGGAGATCTGTGTTTTACATAGTCTATGATGAGGCATGTCTACACATGTTCTGTTTCTAGTATTATAGCTATGAATATCAATTCTTAATACAAACTTGGAAACATTATTTTTAATGTACAACAGCACATTATAAATGAAAATGTTTACTACTGTCAGACATTGCAATTTAAAGAACAGAAGTTTACAGTGCTCTGATTTACCAGAATCAGTAATTATTCTTAATACTTTTCTTCTGCAAAAGCAGAATGACATTTATGTGACAACTACTACCCCACAATAAAATTCCATATGATATAACGCTTTGGAAGAAAGCAAAATATGCTGATCTTACATAATTATCTGGAACATATACTTTTAAAATCCTGATTAGATAAATGACTCTTGAAAGTCTACCCAATATATTTTTGATGTATGATGTCCAGGTCAATTCGTTGTCAATATTAACACCTAAAAATTAATTGGTTTCTAATTCATGATGGTTAGAGATCTTCTTCAACCTAAAGTAAAGTTCCTGTGTTTTATTTCGTTTAGCAAGAAACCATTCGCTCTGAACCATAATGAAGATTCAGCAAGAGTATTTTCGGTCAGTGTTATCAGTGGGGCTAGATTGAAAGTTGTGTCATCAGCTTACAATATTGTGTGGGAATTTATGAATAAAGGCAGACCATTAATCATTAACAGAAACAATAAAGGTCCGAACACTGACCCTTGTGGCACTCCAGACCTAACATAAACCAAATTTGAGTTCTCTCTACCAATGCACACAACTTGTTGGTGGTTCTCTAGGTAAGATTTAAACAAATATACACTGTTGTTATCAAAACCAAAGCAGAGTAGCTTTAGTATTATGCTCTACACAATAAAAAGCTCTGCTCAGGGCACAAAACGTACCCTGGGCGTAGCCCCCGGCCTCAAACATATCTTGGACAAATTTTACTAAGGAATCCATTGCGTTAGTTGTGGATTTACATTTCCTAAATCCAAATTGCTTATAACTGATTACATCTGATTTTCTCAAGTGAATACTAACTTGATTGGATATTATTGTTTCAAACTTTTTGGAAAAACGGGAGTGATGGATACGGGCCTACAGCTAGTGGGACAATTCTTTTCACCTTTTTCATATATGTGGGTACAACTCTGTAAGTTTTTAGTTTATTAGGAAACTTACTTTCAACAAGACATTTATGTACACAGTAAGTTACTGCCTCAGGCATGGATGTGTGTGATGTCCTTAGGTTAGTTAGGTTTAACTACTTCTAAGTTCTAGGGGACTAATGACCTCAGACGTTGAGTCCCATAGTGGTCAGAGCCACTTGAACCATTTTTTTGAACACAGTAAGTTAAAGAATAAATTATACAGTCAATAACATCTTTCAGCAAATTACATGACAAATCATAGTAATCAACATTAGCTGAAGGTTTGAAATTTTTCACTATATTCAGGATAGTATTTGGACAAACTTCCGTGAAAATGAAAGTGCTCAGGAAAGACATTTCTAAGCATTTGTCCATGATACTAAGTGCAGTTGCAGGAGGTTTTCTTTATTGAACTAATAATTTCTTCAACGGACTGGATAAATTTTTTTAAAAATTCTTCTGAGGTTACGGCAATATCATCTTTTTGTTTAGTGTGGGCAACAGAATTAATTAGACTTCAGGCTTTTTTGCGTTTGCTTTGGGACTTTTCAATGTTTATTATATTATGTTGTTTCTTTCCTTCACGGATTGCCTGCCTATACTTATGCTAAATTCTAGTATAAAGTTCTTTACACACTTCTGATTTACCATTTTTGTACAGGCCAGAATGTAGAATAAGAGTATTTTCCAGTTGCCCTAACAGTATACCATTATTTGTTTTCCCTTTTTTGTAATTACTCCTAATATTTTTCAGAGGGACGTTATTTCCGAATATATTTAAAAATACAGAGAAAAACTCAGTGAAAACAATATCAGAGGAACATTGTTGAAGCCTACTAAAAAGGGAGTCCCAACTGAAACAACTGAGGGCATGTCTAAACCTGAAAGAGATTTTCAATCTACAGTGGAGTGTGCCCTGATATGAAACTTCCTGGCAGATTAAAACCATTTGCTGGTCGAGCCTCGAACTCAGCACCTTTGCCTTTCACGGGCAAGCCCTCCACCAACTGAGCTATCCAAGGACGACTCACAACCACTCCTCACAGCTTCAATTCTGCCAGTACCTCATCTCCTACGTTCCAAACTCCACATAAGCTCTTCTGTGAATCTTGCAGTACTAGCACTCCTGGAAGAAAGGATATTGTGGAAACATGTCTTAGCCACAGCCTGCGGATGTTTTCAGAAAGAGATTTTCACTCTGCAGCGGAGTGTGCACCGATATGGAACTTCCTGGCAGATTAAAACTGTGTGCCAGACCGAGACTCGAACTCGGGACCTTTGCCTTTTGCGGCCAAGCGCTTACCCGCGAAAGGCAAAGGTCCCGAGTTTGAGTCTCAGTTCGGCATACAGTTTTAATCTGCCAGGAAGTTTGATGTCTAAGCCTATCCATCCTCTCTCTATACATTGGTCTAGTAGTAAGTTACATTACTAATACTAATACATAAAGTATCATGATTTGAGAAATACTAATTATATCAGTATACATACAAGTTCTCTTAATATCTGTAAATACATTGTCTAGACAGGCAGAGCTCCTTGTAGGTTTACAGTTGAAATAGTATAGGTTACATTGTTGAAGCAAATTTATGAGCTCTGTCACAGTTTTTTTGCCCTACAGAACATTAAAGCTTGAATTGACATCCCCTCCAATGACAATATTATATTTCTTCCATTTTGGTATATCGAACTACATTAGGAGGTCCTCAAATTTATCAAGGAAGACATGTGGGTCACCACAAGGTGGCCCGTACAGTGCTACTACTACTACTACTACTAGCTAAATACTCTCAATTACTAGTCCTGATATTTCAAAATGTAGTTCAGGACAAAGGGTGTTGAGATCTATCCTACCACAGATTGGTGCAAGAGATGTTTTTGCATATATTGCTACACCTCCATGTAAGTGATGTTCTCTACAGTAGCAACTAAGTAATGTGAAATCATTCAGTACTTTATGTCAATGTTCACTTAAATACAAAATATCCATCATGTTTTCACTGGAAAATTCATTAACTACCAAACTTTTGTCTGGAATACCCTGAATGTTGAGGAAACCTACTTTAAATTATACTTGCAGCATTGCTTTATTTGCGTCTTTACTTAGTTGATGCAACCTAATGTTACCATATCAAAGTTGACGAGATAGTGTCCCTTTACTACTGGAACAACCACCCGGGTTTGTGCCTATAAGTTTTTTGTCATTTCAGTTGAGATATAATCCAAACAGAGTGCTGGTCTCTCTTCCTTCCCAAGCTTATCCGATATTAATCTGAGAACAGTATCACTTAAAAAACGTTTACCTAGTTTGTTGAAGTGCTGGTCATGCCTGGTATGCCAGTCTCTGCTACAACTCTGGTATTAATTATGGTAACATTTTTAAACTGCTTGCAGACAGCTTTATACTCCTTCTTAGGTTGTTCAATTTCATTATTCGCACATGTCCACTGAAACAAATCGTGTGGATTAGACACATTAATGATAATCACATTGGTGTGGGTTTACACTTCGAGAGTCTTCTTCAGTGTCAATGTCGCTATCTTCCTCTCGTTTCTGATGACGTCGTTTGCTCTGGCCATTAACACTACAAAGTCTTTGCCTGTGAGGGCTGTGCTGTCTTTCTTTATTGATGTTGAAATCTCTCATAAACCAACCCATGGTTTAACGATTCCTTCAATTACAAACTCATTAGTCACGGAAGGCCTACTTTCCATTATCATACCTGACAATTCTCGTCCATAACTGTCTGTGTAAATCTTGATTTTACGTTCTTTCTTACAGATTTACTAGGTTCCAAGCCTCTTGTACCACCTTATATGATGAGCATGCTGATACAATTTCTGTATCATCTGTGTTTTGAAGTGAGTCATATTTGTTATTAATTGGTAGAACAAAGTCCTGCCCATATTTATTGTTAACAGGTTTGCAAGAAATCCCATTCGATTTTACAGTTACCTGTCTACTGTGTGACCTGTTATTATGAGCCGTTATAGTCCTAACCTCACCTTCTGGCAGTCCTTACACGGGTTTAGACACATTAACACATACCTGCTGACTACTCTCTTCCAAGTAAAGCTTGAGTCTTCTGTTTTCATTGCTCAGAATTTTTAAGTCCTCTTGTAGCTCAGCAATAATTAACAATAAAGAATTTTTATGATCATCAGATACCGTGTTAGGTTTTACAATGTTACTTATCTTACTGGAGTGGCCATCAGCACACTTTGGACAGATACATTCGGCACTTTCTTCAGGTAGTTCATTTTCGGTAATGTTTGCACACGCAACATCATTCCAACGATCGCATGAATCACACAAAACACCATTTCTTATGTTTCTATTACATTTTACACATTTAGTATCATGGATGAACCTGTTGTTTTTGGGAGCTGAATCACAAACTACTACATCGACTGGCGCCATTTTACCTACTACTATCATAAAGATTATATAATAATTTGTCTGCAACATATTAAATAAATTTTAAGTTTAGTTTATGCTACACCTTTTATTATTCTGCACAGAAAGTCTTTTTGCCACACTTTCCCTGTAGCTCTTCCTTTTCGATTGGAACTTGATGGGGGATAGTGAGAGAAGATATTTAGTGGCAAGAAATGTTAGAGATCTTTTATCTTTTCTGAATGGCCCGAATCGAGAAGGAAGGTATAAGAGGTATGCATGTGCAAATTTTCAATGCACACCCAGAAACAACTGATTGTATTTGCGTATAGTAGCCTACTTTGTGTTGTGAGGTCTGCGTCCATTCTACCTGCTAGGATTCGAATGCCCTTTTGGTGTTCCATTGCTTGTAACCTGCTTTGCCAATTGATCTGCCTTTTCGCTGACTCGGGTTCTGCAATGGGCTTAAATCCATGTAAAGGCAAATTTTTTCTGCCTTCTTAGACATTCATAACACCAATAACGAACTTGGAGTAAGTACTCATTGGTGATTTTTGAGACTTTTATATTTGATATTGCTTGAACTAATCTTTTTTGAGTCTGATGATATTGCATTGGGATATGTATTTCTCGTTCGTGCACCATTTTCGTATCATTTTTAATGCTGTGATTGTTTTGGCCATATAGTTAGAAGTAGTTGCCGACAATTTATATTTCTGGGCTATCTTCAGTTGTGGTCTAAATTCAACAGATAATGTGTTGTCCTCTCCTGCTACCTTGGATCCATCTGTCTATGTATGTGGATTACCCAGTGTCTTGTTTTCTCCATTTCTCTTTGCAGAGCTGTACCGTAACTGTCTCCAAGAAATGAAACATTCCCTCTATTGTTTGGAATGAGATGCGATCCCTGATGATGAAACAGTCATATTGGCACTGTATACTTGTGGCAATATCTTTGCACTCATCTGTCAAATCATTATATGCCGAAACGAAGTCAAAAGACTTTCTGCCCCAATTTCTTGAAGAAGGACGGTACAGTCATAGAATATGCTGAATTTGATTCTGTGAGAATGATAATTTCTCTTCTATGCATGGTTCCTTGAGCCGTTTCTTCCTAATATGGCGGGGAATCTCTTGCACTTCCACCAGGAGTGCATATGTTGGTGTGGATTTCATTACTTCTAAGTATGTGCGTGTAAAGTAGTACCGTGATCTGTTCAGCTTTTCTAACATTTTGTAAGTCTTTTATTTGTAGTACATACATCTGTAATCCAATCTGGATTTAATGAGAGAGGAATATAGGTGCAGCAGTCTAAAGGATGCCCCCCACCATGTTGTAGTAAGTGATTCAATAATATTAAGCATTTGCTCACTAAAGTTCACATCATGTAGGAAGGTGGCCCAGTTGTCAGCAGTTCTGCACATCCACTTCCACTAGCCACTGACAGCCAATAATATTCATTCGCTTTCCGAGAGACTAGCAGCAAGTTACAGCTAGAGAGCAAGAATCTCACCCCTACATGCTGCATTGTTGCCATATGTGGCAACAATTGAATTATTAATTCAGATGTCTTTTTTTTGTTTGTTTGTTTTTCCTTGCAGCAGTACAGCTGTGAATGTGCATCTGTAAATATTTAAGTGTGATTAAAAAATGTCAGATGATGGGAATGAATGTGAAGTGCTTCACGAGCAGGCGAAGGGAATTATTTACCGCATTTACGACTTTTTAAAACATGCATTTGAAAGCAGACCTCCTACAGTTGACATCTGAAGACACAAGAACTGACTCCAGAACTATGTGGTGTCGGCAAGAGAACTGTAAAGAGAATTGTAAACGAAAGTGTCAGAGGTGTAGGAACCAAATAAAAAAATTGTTTTGTGTCACCTGGAAAGCAATGAAATCGCAAGGAACCTGTAACACAAATGGATGGTTTTAACAACGGTATTTTAAACTGCTCCATGTGAATGATGAATGCCCGACGCCACAAAAACGTGTTACAGTTATGCAGGAGAAAATTGGCTTCGATGGTAAGCATTTAGTCAATGTAAAGAATTTTAAAAGACGTTGCTTGCACATATGTTAAGAAAAGCGTTTTTAGTTCAAAGAAGTGACACAGGTGCAGCACGAACTACATCTCATATAAAGATTCACGATACAAGAGAAGGAGGTATAGTTCAACAGTGTATTATCTTGATGAAACATGGGTCAATTAGATTCATTCCAGGAAGATCTGCTGGAAAGTAAGTGATAGTACTGGTGGATTTAAAGTTCTAATAGGAATAGGTTCTCAGATAATTATTCTGTATGCTGACTCTTCCTCTGATTTTGTTTCTGAGAGTAAACTTGTATTTATGTGTAAGAAAAACAGCAGTGACTACCATTCGGAAATGAATGCAGTTTCATGACTTGATTCACAATTCTTGTCATACCTTGCTTCGAAGTCGGTCATTGCCAGTTATAATTCAACTGTTACAGACAAAACACCAAGTACAAACTCAAGAAAAGCGGATATTTCTCCCTGGCTTGCAAATAAAAATATCAAGCATAGTATAAATCAGACTCGTGCTGATCTACTGCAGCTCGTTAATTTATGCAAGTCATGTGACAGAACTTACAAACTTGACTTCTTTGCACGTGAATGGGGTCACACAGTTTTGAATTTACCCACGTATCACTGTCAATGTAGCCCCATGGAATTAATTTGGGCAAAAGGTTAAGGCTATGTGGGAGGAAAAAAAACATTGAAGATAACATACATTGAATCACTTGTGCATAAGGCAATAGGCGACATCCCTCCAGTAGGGTGGGCACAGTCTGTGTGGCATACTGAAATGCTTCAGAAAGAAGAATTTAACCTTGAAATCATGATGGATATAAGCCTTAGACCTATCGTTGTAAATTTACAATCACATTTTTTGGAAACGGACTCAAACAGAAGTGACGATGGTATTATGACGTAGACTTTGGAACAAACTAATAATATTTCTTAGTTTTAAGGACTTGTGGCTTAAACAATGTGTTTGTCAACATATCAGTTGCGTACATAATAATGAGAACTTCCTAGCCTTTATGATTCGGACTTTGTATCCTTTGAATTATGCACACTATAATGCTCAACATCTTGCTCAAGGAGAAGTTAAGCTCTTCTCACCATGAGGTATGCTCTAATAACACACAAGAATGCAGCTGGATAAATTCGTCAGAAGTGCGATATTTCCACATGTAAACCCTTGCCATTTTCAAGTCACACACTGGATTAGGCTCTAAAATGACAATAACTGTTACTTGTCGAGATAGCGGTGGTTTTCGATGTTATCGGTCAGCATTCCCTGGAGTTCTTCGCAGATGAGGGTTAAATGTTTGCATGGCCAATTGATTATAAATTCGGTCTCTCACTGTAATGTCAAATGAGTTAGTTTACACCTCTAATGTCTGTTAATAGCGAAAAATATGCAAACTTACTGACCATTTTTACGATAGTCTTTTTAGGTTAGTCTTCTCTACCACTAATTCTTTTTTATGCGCAGTGACTACACTCAATTATAGTCAAACACATCCACACACATACCTTACACATTTTTAAAACTTGTATTGAGTAGCAGCAGTTGTCAAGCAAATATAATGATTTCGGTTTGCGCCTAAAGTTAATTTTGTTGTGTATTAAATTTTTGCTTATAATACAGTTCATATCGCAGTAAATGATAATTATTGCAAGCAGTTTCAATGATCTTGTCGTTAGACAACTGTCATTCTGAGAAAAATTGTACTTCACATCTTCACAAAGCTGTGTCAGCTGTTCTCGCCTCCCCACGTCATGCAGAGTAAACCTGTGGGGCCGTGGACGCAACTTCGTCAAGACATGAATTAAGATGTCTCTCACGACTATTGATCGGAACTGGTTTTAACATTTACTATTTTCCTCATAGATCTGAACGTAGAATACGATGTACTGTAAGCAAATGAGCCTGACTGTTGTCGACAGCAACAGTGTTCGATAACATGGACTGTTGTTTACCTGCTCTCTGCTACCATGCATGCGCAGTTCTCATCCCCCCCCCCCCCCCCCCCCCCACCGCAGGCTTCATTTCCGCTCCGCCTCTATGCGCGGACGTGGGATATACACTCCTGGAAATTGAAATAAGAACACCGTGAATTCATTGTCCCAGGAAGGGGAAACTTTATTGACACATTCCTGGGGTCAGATACATCACATGATCACACTGACAGAACCACAGGCACATAGACACAGGCAACAGAGCATGCACAATGTCGGCACTAGTACAGTGTATATCCACCTTTCGCAGCAATGCAGGCTGCTATTCTCCCATGGAGACGATCGTAGAGATGCTGGATGTAGTCCTGTGGAACGGCTTGCCATGCCATTTCCACCTGGCGCCTCAGTTGGACCAGCGTTCGTGCTGGACGTGCAGACCGCGTGAGACGACGCTTCATCCAGTCCCAAACATGCTCAATGGGGGACAGATCCGGAGATCTTGCTGGCCAGGGTAGTTGACTTACACCTTCTAGAGCACGTTGGGTGGCACGGGATACATGTGGACGTGCATTGTCCTGTTGGAACAGCAAGTTCCCTTGCCGGTCTAGGAATGGTAGAACGATGGGTTCGATGACGGTTTGGATGTACCGTGCACTATTCAGTGTCCCCTCGACGATCACCAGTGGTGTACGGCCAGTGTAGGAGATCGCTCCCCACACCATGATGCCGGGTGTTGGCCCTGTGTGCCTCGGTCGTATGCAGTCCTGATTGTGGCGCTCACCTGCACGGCGCCAAACACGCATACGACCATCATTGGCACCAAGGCAGAAGCGACTCTCATCGCTGAAGACGACACGTCTCCATTCGTCCCTCCATTCACGCCTGTCGCGGCACCACTGGAGGCGGGCTGCACGATGTTGGGGCGTGAGCGGAAGACGGCCTAACGGTGTGTGGGACCGTAGCCCAGCTTCATGGAGACGGTTGCGAATGGTCCTCGCCGATACCCCAGGAGCAACAGTATCCCTAATTTGCTGGGAAGTGGCGGTGCGGTCCCCTACGGCACTGCGTAGGATCCTACGGTCTTGGCGTGCATCCGTGCGTCGCTGCGGTCCGGTCCCAGGTCGACGGGCACGTGCACCTTCCGCCGACCACGGCGACAACATCGATGTACTGTGGAGACCTCACGCCCCACGTGTTGAGCAATTCGGCGGTACGTCCACCCGGCCTCCCGCATGCCCACTATACGCCCTCGCTCAAAGTCCGTCAACTGCACATACGGTTCACGTCCACGCTGTCGCGGCATGCTACCAGTGTTAAAGACTGCGATGGAGCTCCGTATGCCACGGCAAACTGGCTGACACTGACGGCGGCGGTGCACAAATGCTGCGCAGCTAGCGCCATTCGACGGCCAACACCGCGGTTCCTGGTGTGTCCGCTGTGCCGTGCGTGTGATCATTGCTTGTACAGCCCTCTCGCAGTGTCCGGAGCAAGTATGGTGGGTCTGACACACCGGTGTCAATGTGTTCTTTTTTCCATTTCCAGGAGTGTAGTTTCCATTAAGGCATTGAAATGTGCCATACATGTAAGCTTGCTGTTCAGTGTCATTCCTCAGAATCGAATCAGTTCTTTAACTTGTATTATTTCATTATCTACATCTATATCCGTACTCCACAAACCACAGTGAGGTGCATGGTAGAGGGTATATCCCATTGTACCAGTTAGAAGGATTTCTTCCTGTTCCATTCACATATTGAGGGCGGGAAGAATGATTGTCTGAATGACTCTGTGCGTGCAGTAATTATTCTAATCGTATCCTAATGATTGCTGTGCGAGCGATACTTAGGGGGCCCTAGTACATTCCTGGATGAATCATTTAGAGCCAGCTCTTGAAATTTTGTTAATAGACTTTCCTGGGATTGTTTAGTCTAAGAGTCTTCCAGTTCACTTCCTTCAGTACCTCTGTGACACTCTCCCACGGATTAAACAAACCTGTGACCATTCATGCTGCCCTTCTCTGTATATGTTCAGTATGCTCTGTTAGCCCTATTTGGTAAAGGTCTCACACACTTGAGCAATACTCTAGTACTAGTCGCACGAGTGATTTGTAAGCAATCTACTTTGTAGAATGATTGTAGGTCTACCACCTGCTTTACCCAAGGCTGAAACTTTGTGTTCATTCCGTTTCATATCTCTGCGTAGTGTTACACCCAGGTATTTGTTTGAGTTGGCCAATTCCAACAGTGACTCATTCATATTAATAGTCATAGGGTACGACGGTTTTTCTTTTTGTGAAGTTCAAAATTGTACATTTCTGAACATTTAGAGCAAGTTGACGATCTCTGAACCATGTTGAAATTCTATCAAGATCTGACTGAATATTTATGCAGCTTCTCTCAGATAGTACTTCATTATAGATAACTCCATCAGCTGCAAAAAGCCTGATTTTACTAATAATATTGTCTGCAAGATCATTAACGTTCAACATGAACAGCAAGGGTCCCAACACACTTACCTAGGACACAGCTGAAACTATTTCTACATCTGATGAAGACTCTCCATACAAGATAACTTACTGTGTCCTGCCTATCAAAATGTCCCCAACACAGTCACAAATTTCACTTGATACCCTATATGATCGTACTTTTTACAATAAGTGCACCTGTGGTACTGAGGCAAATGATTTTTGGAAATCAAGAAATACAGCATCTACGTCTTTGCCTTGATCCAAAGCTTGCGGTATGTCGCTTGAGAAAAATGCGAGTTGGGTGTAACATGATCGATGTTTTGGAAATCCGTGCTGGTTGGCATTCAGGAGGTTACTGTGTTCAAGATACCTCATTATATTTGAGCTCAGAATATCTTATAAGATTCTACAGCAAATCGATCTCAAGAATACTGAAAGTTTGTTTTGTGGATCATCACTACTACCCTTCTTGCAGACAGGTGTGATCTGTGCCTTTTTCCAAGAACTGGGCACTTTTTTTCAAGGAATCTATGACAGATTATATTTAGAAGAGAGGCTAACTCAGCCGCAAATTAAGTATAGAGTCTGACAGGGATTCCATTGGGGCCTGAAGCTTTGTTCAGTTTTAACTATTTCAGCTGTTTCTCAACACCACTGATACTAATTCTTATTTCGTTGATCTTCCGAGTGGTACAAGAACTAAATCGGGTCAGTTTTCCTGGGTTTTCCTTCGTGAAGGGACATTTGAAAACGAAGTTGGCTCTAAGCACTATAGGACTTGAAATCTGAGGTCATCAGTCCCCTAGCGTAGAACTACTTAAACCTAAGGACATCACACACATCCATGCCCGAGGCAGGATTCGAACCGGCGACCGTAGTAGTAGCGCGGTTCCGAACTGAAGCGCCTAGAACCGCTCGGCCACAACGGCCGGCCTGGAAGCGGAGTTAAGCATTTCAGCTTTTACTTTGCTACTCTGAGTTTCAGTTCCTGCCTCATTCACTAGGGATTGGACTAACAGTCTTTACATATAACTAGAATTTCTTTGGGTTCTGTGAAAGAGAACTTGACAATATTTTGCTACAATAGTCACTGAAGGCATCACGCATTGCTGTCTTGACTGCCAACTGTGTTTCATTCAGCGTCTGTCTATCCTTAGCCCTAAGCTTTGTTTAACACCCATTATGCAGTAATCACTGCTTCTTTAGAAGTTTCGTTACAGTGACTGTATACCATGAAGGTTCCCTCCCATTATGAACTGTTTTGGGTACATATCGATGCAGCAACTGGTCAACTATTGTTTTAAATCTGAACAATGATTCGTTACATGCTCCTGCCATGTGCTGAAAGTTACAAATTCCTTATTGAAATATGACGCTACTGATTATTTATCTAGTTTAGTGAACATATATATCTTTCTGCTTTATTTAGTTGTTTTTTGAACTTTGATAATCATTGTTGCCATAACAGTGTCATGGTCAAATGGTTCAAATGGCTCTGAGCACTATGGGACTTAACTTCTGAGGTCATCAGTCCCCTAGAACTCAGAACTACTTAAACCTAACTAACCTAAGGACATCACACACATACGTGCCCGAGGCAGGATTCGAACCTGCGACCGTAGCGGTCGCGCGGTTCCAGACTGTAGCGCCTAGAACGGCTCGGCCACTCCGGCCGGCCGTGTCATGGTCACTCATACCAGTTTCACTGTGGACATCCTCAAAGAGGCCACGTATATTTGTTGCGATTAGATCCAATATATTTCCATCATGACTGGTGTAACCTCCCAACAGATAAATATGATCCGTAATCTTCCAATAAAAATTTGACTAACCTCTCAATAAAAATGTGACTCGTATATAACCTTTCAACAGAAATCTCGTAATGTAACCTTTCAATAATTAACAGAATATGAATCTAAACTGGTAAATCTGGACGTCAGCAGTGCTGCGTCATGGCCCTGAAAAATTATTCTGAATAAACTGAAAATTCTTACCTCAATAATATCACCGGATAACGCGGATATATCTGCTCCTATAAGAAATTTTTCTGCCACAGCCCAGTGCAATGCTGGCCATTAGATTTTGCTACATATGAAAACAAATAATTTTTTATGATAATTGGCATGACAATGGACAGGAGAAATTCGTAAAAACTTTAAATTCAGATGAATGACGATCAAAAGTTATCTTTATAAGAAAGATTATTATTGAAAAATTATTGAAAAATATTTACATGTGACTTTGAAATAACAATAGTACAAAATCAGTTGTAGCAATTAACATATACGTGCGGCACTAAACAATAACATATTTACATGTGACTTTGAAATAACAATAGTACAAAATCAGTTGTAGCAATTAACATATACGTGCGGCACTAAACAATAACATTTTGCTTTTCCCTTATACTACATCGCAACTACTTGCCCAACCACCTGACTGCGAGCTACTACTACTGCTGCTGCTGCTGCTGCTGACACTGCTCGCTAGTCTGTGATTCGATTGTAGCTTACATATCGCAGGCAGCGACTGAGCAATCTCCATCGAAGTTACATCTGCTCGAGTGCGCTAGCAATAAATTCCTTAGTCATCATGGACCTCTTACATAACCCTCCACTGGGGGGGGGGGGGGGGGGGTAAAAATTTGGCAGCGATGGGGAGTCAATTGGACTTGCCATGAGCAACAAATTTTTCTATAGCCTATTTAGTTTACTAAGCGTACAGTCACAGAGTATATATACACTCCTGGAAATGGAAAAAAGAACACATTGACACCGGTGTGTCAGACCCACCATACTTGCTCCGGACACTGCGAGAGGGCTGCACAAGCAATGATCACACGCACGGCACAGCGGACACACCAGGAACCGCGGTGTTGGCCGTCGAATGGCGCTAGCTGCGCAGCATTTGTGCACCGCCGCCGTCAGTGTCAGCCAGTTTGCCGTGGCATACGGAGCCCCATCGCTGTCTTTAACACTGGTAGCATACCGCGACAGCGTGGACGTGAACCGTATGTGCAGTTGACGGACTTTGAGCGAGGGCGTATAGTGGGCATGCGGGAGGCCGGGTGGACGTACCGCCGAATTGCTCAACACGTGGGGCGTGAGGTCTCCACAGTACATCGATGTTGTCGCCGTGGTCGGCGGAAGGTGCACGTGCCCGTCGACCTGGGACCGGACCGCAGCGACGCACGGATGCACGCCAAGACCGTAAGATCCTACGCAGTGCCGTAGGGGACCGCACCGCCACTTCCCAGCAAATTAGGGACACTGTTGCTCCTGGGGTATCGGCGAGGACCATTCGCAACCGTCTCCATGAAGCTGGGCTACGGTCCCGCAACACCGTTAGGCCGTCTTCCGCTCACGCCCCAACATCGTGCAGCCCGACTCCAGTGGTGTCGCGACAGGCGTGAATGGAGGGACGAATGGAGACGTGTCGTCTTCAGCGATGAGAGTCGCTTCTGCCTTGGTGCCAATGATGGTCGTATGCGTGTTTGGCGCCGTGCAGGTGAGCGCCACAATCAGGACTGCATACGACCGAGGCACACAGGGCCAACACCCGGCATCATGGTGTGGGGAGCGATCTCCTACACTGGCCGTACACCACTGGTGATCGTCGAGGGGACACTGAATAGTGCACGGTACATCCAAACCGTCATCGAACCCATCGTTCTACCATTCCTAGACCGGCAAGGGAACTTGCTGTTCCAACAGGACAATGCACGTCCGCATGTATCCCGTGCCACCCAACGTGCTCTAGAAGGTGTAAGTCAACTACCCTGGCCAGCAAGATCTCCGGATCTGTCCCCCATTGAGCATGTTTGGGACTGGATGAAGCGTCGTCTCACGCGGTCTGCACATCCAGCACGAACGCTGGTCCAACTGAGGCGCCAGGTGGAAATGGCATGGCAAGCCGTTCCACAGGACTACATCCAGCATCTCTACGATCGTCTCCATGGGAGAATAGCAGCCTGCATTGCTGCGAAAGGTGGATATACACTGTACTAGTGCCGACATTGTGCATGCTCTGTTGCCTGTGTCTATGTGCCTGTGGTTCTGTCAGTGTGATCATGTGATGTGTCTGACCCCAGGAATGTGTCAATAAAGTTTCCCCTTCCTGGGACAATGAATTCACGGTGTTCTTATTTCAATTTCCAGGAGTGTGTGTGTATATATATATATATATATATATATATATATATATATATATATATATATTGATAAATAATGTAAGTACAGAGCATTTTAAGAAATGACATATAAAGTGCACACGTACTGAGCACATAACATATTAAGAAATGAAATAGAGTGCATACTTAGGAAAGGAATGGGAAGGATAGCATCATGGTTTTAGCACAGTGGGTTGCACATCACTGCCCAAAAATCCATATCTTTTCACAGAAGCACAACACCAAGTGTGATAAACTGAAGTTCTTTCCCCAGAAATATTTATCAGTGTAGCCAAGACACTGAAATGTAGTATTAAGACTGCATTTTGTCCTTTTGGTAGTACAGTAGGTACACCAAACAGTAGGACCATAATGGCATTTCCGTCGGTCAGAGTGGTGGACAGCTTGATATGTCCACACCACACTCTTGTAGAATCCATAATCTTACATCATCGTAGCATTAGTGCAAAAACCAAATGGGGTGCTCCATGACCATGAGGATGGAGAGGACATATGGATATCGCAGTAACTGATGGTAATTAGGTCAGAAGGTGAACGATGCATTAAGTCTTATGCAAGTCATCATTTAGAACTACACTAGGTATTGCATTTTCTTTCGTTCATTCCGATGGTGGAATTTCCATTTCATAGTAAACCACTGTGGTTGTTTAATTTATTTCCTTTATACGTTATTGCTTTCTGAAAATGATGTATATGGATTAATATCTTGCATTTAACTCATATACCTATTAAACGAAAACTTGTTTGTAGTGATATGACTAAGCATACAGCATAGCATGACAGAAAACGTATTAGGTCAAAACCATAGACAATATTCAAGTGCAAAAATGTTCACACAATATCATAATGTAGTAGCAAAAAAAATGTATAATAGTCAACATATTGGGATATATAAGAAAAATGTCAAAGTCAACTGGTGTTTGTTATATCTTAAATATTTCACAGTGTATACAGAGAAAATTCTACTTTCAATAGCAAAACCATCACATATACATTTTTAAAAAATGGAAAATGTGCACAGTCTGATATATAACAAGAAAAGCGACCTGCGAACCTTACCTTGCCGGGCACTTGCCAAGAAAAAATGTCATCATCATCAATAAGTGGTCCTATAAATATCTTGTGATGGCATTACGATGTGATAAATCGTAAAGTATGTTCATTACATAAACGGTTTAATATTGGAAATATGGTGATTGACCTTGGTTTTTCTGGTTCTCAAAGTTTCGACATGTACTACATTGGGGCGAGGAATGCTGCGAATTCTATATGGAGCAGCTTATAGAAGCTCAAATTTATTGCATCTACTCTTTCCTTTGGTGGATAAATAGTGTGTGCATACTAATATCTTCTGTCCTGTGTGAAATTCACGGCATATACAAACCTGTTATCGTTGTTTTCTGCGGTGCTCTGCGGCACTTTTGATGTTGTTGAGCGCAATGTCAATTATTTCATGGTGGCATAGTCGACAAGATGTAGGAAGTGATACTAATTTTTTAATTTTATTGGGTGGTTCAACATTTTTCAATATAACAGTCGGAGATAGCATAGTAGACCGACCCCCAGACTCCGATGATATAGTTACTGAACAGTTCAGAGAAAATTTGAGTCTCGTAAAAAATAAATACCCCACTCATACGGTTATAGTTGGTGGGGACTTCAACCTTCCTTCGATATGTTGGCAGAAATACTTGTGCAAAACTGGTGGTAGGCAGAAAACATCTTCCGAGATTGTACTAAATGCTTTCTCCGAAAATTATTTCGAGCAGTTAGTCCATGAATCCACGCGAATTGTAAATGGTTGCGAAAACACACTTGACCTCTTAGCCACAAACAATCCAGAGCTAATAGAGAGCATCATGACTGATACAGGGATTAGTGATCACAAGGTCGTCGTAGCTAGGCTCAATACCGTTTCTTCCAAATCCACCAGAAACAAATGCAAAATAATTTTATTTAAAAAAGCGGATAATGTGTCACCAGAAGCCTTCCTAAGAGACAATCTCCATTCCTTCCGAACTGACTATGCAAATGTAGACGAGATGTGGCTCAAATTCAAAGATATAGTAGCAACAGCAATTGAGAGATTCATACCTCATAAATTGGTAAGAGATGGAACTGATCCCCATGGTACACAAAACAGGTCCGAACGCTGTTGTAGAGGTAACGGAAAAAGCATGCGAAGTTCAGAAGAACGCGAAATCCCTAAGATTGGCTAAAATTTACAGACGCGCGAAATTTGGCACGGACTTCAATGCGAGATGCCTTTAATAGGTTCCACAACGAAACATTGTCTCGAAATTTGGTAGGAGATCCGAAGAAATTATGGTCGTATGTAAAGTACACAAGCGGCGAGACGCAGTCAATATCCTTCAGTATCCTCGCTGCGCAGTGCCGATGGTACTGTTACCGACGACTGTGCCGCTAAAGCGGAGTTATTGAACGCAGTTTTCCGAAATCCCTTCACCAGGGAAGACGAATGGAATATTCCAGAATTTGAAACGCGAACAGCTGCTAGCTTGGGTTTCTTAGAAGTAGATACCTGAGGGGTTGCGAAGCAACTCAAATCGCTTGATACGGGCAAGTCTTCAAATCCAGATTGTATACCAATTAGGTTCCTTTCAGATTACGCTGATACAATAGCTCCCTACTTAGCAATCATATACAACCGTTCGCTCACCGATAGATCTGTACCTACAGATTGGAAAATTGCGCATGTCGCACCAGTGTTTAAGAAGGGTAGTAGGAGTAATCCATCGAACTACAGACCTTATCATTGACGTCGGTTTCCAGTAGGGTTTTGGAGCATATACTGTATTCAAACATTATGAATCACCTTGAAGGGAACGATCTATTGATATGTAATCAGCATGGTTTCAGAAAACATCGTTCTTGTGCAACGCAGCTAGCTCTTTATTCGCACGAAGTAATGGCCGCCATCGACAGGGGATCTCAAGTTGATTCCGTATTTCTAGATTTCCGTAAAGCTTTTGACACTGTTCCTCACAAGCGACTTCTAATCGAGCTGTGGGCCTATGGGGTATCGTCTCAGTTGTGCGACTGGATTCGTGATTTCCTGTCAGGAAGGTCTCAGTTCGTAGTAATAGACGGCAAATCATTGAGTAAAACTGAAGTGGTACCAGGTGTTCCCCAGGGAAGCGTCCTGGGACATCTGCTGTTCCTGATCTATATAAATGACCTGGGTGACAATCTGAGCAGTTCTCTTAGGTTGTTCGCAGATGATGCTGTAATTTACCGTCTAGTAAGGTCATCCGAAAACCAGTATCAGTTGCAAAGCGATTTAGAAAAGATTGCTGTACGGTGTGGCAGGTGGCAGTTGACGCTAAATAACGAAAAGTGTGAGGTGATCCACATGAGTTCCAAAAGAAATCCGTTGGAATTCGATTACTCGATAAATAGTACAATTCTCAAGCCTGTCAATTCAACTAAGTACCTGGGTGTTAAAATTACGATCAACTACAGTTGGAAAGACCACATAGATAATATTGTGGGGAAGGCGAGCCAAAGGTTGCGTTTCATTGGCAGGACACTTAGAAGGTGCAACAAGTCCACTAAAGAGACAGCTTACACTACACTCGTTCGTCCTCTGTTAGAATATTGCTGCGCGGTGTGGGATCCTTACCAGGTGGGATTGACGGAGGACTTCGTAAGGGTGCAAAAAAAGGCAGCTCGTTTTGTATTATCACGTAATAGGGGAGAGAGCGTGGCAGATATGATACGCGAGTTGGGATGGAAGTCATTAAAGCAAAGACGTTTATCGTCGCGACGAGATCTATTTACGAAATTTCAGTCACCAACTTTCTCTTCCGAATGCGAAAATATTTTGTTGAGCCCAACCTTCATAGGTAGGAATGATCATCAAAATAAAATAAGAGAAATCAGAGCTCGAACAGAAAGGTTTAGGTGTTCGTTTTTCCCGCGCGCTGTTCGGGAGTGGAATGGTAGAGAGATAGTATGATTGTGATTCGATGAACCCTCTGCCAAGCACTTAAATGTGAATTGCAGAGTAATCATGTAGATGTAGATGTAGATTCATTTGGTATGGAGTTAATTACATCCTAGAATGAGAGTATGTGTGTGTCCCAATTAATATGTCTTTTATGGCAATATATTGTACATAGTTTACCAATTCCTTTTATCAATCGTTAGGAGGGTTCGAAGAAGTGTGATATCTGGATATATAGATTGGAGAAATGTTTCTAGCTCGTAACATGCGTGTCCATATCGCAGATCGAAATTGTGGTCCAAAATTACTTTCAATACATGCCCGACATGAAATAGAAAATGTTTTACAAATGCATTCGAAATAGATTTAGTAGTAGCTTTGCGTAACGGAGCGAAGGTAACAAATTTCGAAGTGAGTTCAACAGCTACAAAGATGTAACAAAAACCTCTATTAGATCTGGGAATCGGTCCAAAAATGTCTACAGCGGCCATATGTCTCAATTTAATGGGTACAATTGGATACAACGGAGGAATATGTGAAGTCGTGTCTGATTTAGCTTTCTGGCAGATTTTACATGACACTAAAACTCGTGAATACGTTTCTCCACATTGGCAAAATAACAGTTCTGTCTCTGTATAAGAAAACATTTTCTGACTCCATAATGTGCGTAACTTAAATGAGTATACCAAATTAATGTGTTAACAAGCTCGTCAGGAATGCATAATAAAGCAGTTGTTGCTGTCAGGGTGAAAGCGGCGAAACAGAACGTCGTTGTTGCGTACAGTATAATTGTTTTTAATGGTAACGTTATTCCTATCTTGCCAAAGGTGCTTAATTTCTTTCCATACGTTGCCCTTGCTCTGCTCTTGTGCTATGTCTTATAATGACGACGAAATGATATTTTCAAATGCAACTTGTTGAATATGCATGAGGCTAAAATTTGCTTGGCAAAAGTCGGTGGCGATGTCTTGCTGATCGTTGCTGAGAGAACGGGATGGTGCGTCTACTACAATATTTTGTGTACCGGGAATGTGAACAATTGTAAAATTAAATTCCTGTAAATAAAGCTTCCATCTGCTTAACCTGTCATTTGTAAATTTAACGGAAAGTAAAAACTGTATAGCTCTATGATCTGTACAGAAAATGCCTAAATCTGGTAAATGCCGTCGGACGTTGTGGCCGAGCGGTTCTAGGCGCTTCAGTTCGGAACCACGCGACCGCTACGGTCGCGGGTTCGAATCCTGCCTCGGGCATGAATGTGTTTGATATCCTTAGGTTAGTCAGGTTTAAGTATTTCTAAGTTCTAGGGGACTGATGACCTCAGATGTTAAGTCCCATAGTGCTCAGAGCCATTTGAACCATTTGGTAAATGCCCATACAACACATAATGTTTCAAGCTCTGTAACAGAATAATTGCGTTCAGCAGGTGACAGAATGCGACTTGCAAAGGCGATGTTTTTAATTACTGTAGTAACGTCTTCAATTTCCTGAAAAATGTGTACGCCTAGAGCGGTGTTAGAACTGTCGGTGGCAATGGAAAAATTTCTGGTAGGATCTGGGTGTGATAAATGTGGTGTGTTCAACAAGGCATGTTTCAGATTAACAAATTCAAACTGCTTGGCTATCCCAGGTCCAAATAAAGTTTTTACCCGGCAATTTTCCCCGTCAACTGATATAATCTAGGGATGTCTAAAGCAGAGTAACGAATAAATTTACGGAAAAAGTTAATTAATCCCGGAAAGCTGCCTAGCTGTTTCTTGGTCGCTGGTTCAGTAATGTCACGTAAAGCTTGAAGTTTTTCCGGGTCAGGCGCAATGCCTTCTGCTGAAATTACATGTCCAGGAAATTTTATGGAAGTTTTGCCGAAGTACTTTTGCTAAGATTAACTGTGAGTCCTTGTGCATTAAAAGGCTGCAACAGTTGTTCAAGAATAAAATTATGTTCAGACCAGTTAGCTTCTGCGACAAGGATGTCGTCTACATACATTGTGATTCTGTCTTTTAAGTTCTGTCGGAAGTATAGTATTCAATCTCGAATAAATGCTGCTGAAGAAATTGTTAGACCGAACGGTAATATGGAAAATTGATAACAATCACCAAAACAGAGAAATGCTGTGTACTTTCTGCAGTTCGGATGGAGCTGAATTTGCCAAAATCTCGATTTTAAATGTAATGTGGAATAAATAGCAGTAGGCCTACCATGAAATTTCTGTAGAAGTTATTCTATTGTCTGTGGGCGATCTGTTTCATTAATAATAATGTCGTTGACATGACGCGAATCAAATGCGAGGCGAGGTGAGCCGTCCTTTTTCTTAACAATATGGAGGGGGTTTATGCACGGACTAATTGCTGGTTCAATAATACCTTGGTCAAACATAGCTTGCAATTCTTTTTTGAATTGTTCTCTGTGGATATATGGAATGGGATAATGTTTGGCTTTAAATGTGTCATGCTGTTTAACTTTGAATTCATACATAAAACCGGACATAGTACCAGGGATGTCAAAAACTGGAGCTTGCTGTAAAAGAATATTGCGTAGTTGAGTACGTTCGTCATCTGTATTTGCACTGCTTTATTTTACTCTCTCAGAAATCATTTGCATAACGTCATAGTCAGCTTCGTCTGGTGTATTGTAGTTGTGTACATACGTATCTGTGAACAATGTGGAATGACTGTCCATGTTATGCGATGTAAAAATGACCTCTGTCCGATTAATTGTCTGCTCTTCTGCTGATAAAGCGTACTGAAATTCCAATGCCAGTTGTAATTTTTCATCCTTCTAACATTACATAGGAACTTCGAAAGTCAATAAATTGCGTCGTGTTGTACCAAAAAGTTCGTACCTAAAATAACGTCTGTTGTCAATAACAATCCAAAAATTTGTGTGGAACGTATGACCTGAAAAACAAAATGATAAGTATGTCTGTATTTTACATCTACTCCTTTACTAGATACTGCTCCTTTTACTGTAGTTTTGCCTAATGATAACGTAGGATAGGTGTTCTCTTTGTTACATTCGTTGAAAGTTTCTTCATTTATAACTGACATAGGTGATCCAGAATCGGTTACTGCTGAAAATGTGGATGATCCAATCTTTACTTCAATAACAATGTGGGAAATGGTTTTTTGTATAACTGGTTTTTCGTATAAAAGTGTGTCTCGGATGTCGTCAAAAGTAATAGCATTTTCGTGAACAAGAGTATTGCTTACGTTGCTGGAAGATGCAACCTTTACTGTATCTAGTCAAATTCTTTCTGACGTGGTGTTATTTCCGGGGGGATGCTGTGGCGTTTCAATTATCTGTACTGTTCTGTTACTTCGTCCTGACATATTAAGTTGGGGATGATATCGACTGTCTGGTTCATTCATTGTGCGCTGTTCATTAAATGTGCGCTGAAAACTGTGCTCATTACCTTTACGTCTGTCATGATAGTCATTACTATACGATACGTTTCGATAGGAATTGAAATGATGTGTCTTGTGTACGTAGTGATTTCCTTGTTGCTGTGCGTTACTATTTGGCAGAGCCGACGCTATATGTGTAGGCGGCGAAACATTAGGGCTTGGTTGACCTTGTACATTATGTTGTTGGTTAGGTATGCTAACCGGCTGGTTTTTTTGTTGTTATGGAGAAAACCCTCTATTGTTGCCAAAATGTGTTTGCTGTTGCCGATAATTTTGACGATACTGATAATTAAATTTTGTGTGGTGTTAAAGTTCTGGTAGTTGTCATTTCTGAAGCGTCTAATGAAAACTGTCACTTTCAGGTAAAACTTGTCATATCAAGTTTTCTTTACTCATTTCTAACCCTAGATAGATCGATAGTTGAAGGGTTGTTTTGATAGACAAAAAGATAGTAAAAGAGTAGGAAGCAGCGCAGAAAACTAAAGAAGAAATAGCATTACTACGTCTCAGGGCCCTGTGCGCGCTACGGCACATATTCATCGAAGTGTAATGAAACTAGTGGAAACTGTGACTGTGGTTTCATTTTGAGCATTGTTGGATACAGCCATTGAAGTTTCTAGATGCAAAAATATTCATAAATTAATTTAAGCAGACAAAGATGAAGCTCAAATTCATGTATTTATAAGAACGACGGCATCAGTAATACTATTAACAATAATTCCAAGAAAATTTACCTGCGTCATTAGATGTTGCAGGAACAGTAACTGAGAACCCCATATACAAAATTAATTCTCCTTCGGGAAATGTAACTGCAGCGTTACGACTTTTCTCGCCTGTTGTTTGTTCTGCATTTACGGGAGACCATACAAGAAAGTGGGCAGTCTAGAAATCTTTGGCAGAAATGAATAAAGCACAGAGCGGGTGAAGTGGGGGCGTTCTGATTTATATCACAATGAGACACTTGCGGTGCTACTAACATTAAAAGGTGAATAATAAAACAATTTTCGTACCGCTGTCAGTCACTCTCAGGAGCGATTCTCCACTTTCATAAGCTGATTTCAGCTTAGAAACAATTTCTTCTTCAGTAAAAAGATCGTCATCTATATCGCTCTCCATTATCACGAATGAAGCTACAAACATGGAACCACGTTCGAGTACTGTTAAATACGTAATAAGTAGACTTGGCCACTGTTTCTATGTTTCGATACAGTGTATCGATACGTGGAACTGTTTCAGTGTTTCGGAACGGCTGTGGTTCACTGTTTCGAAACAGTGGTGTTTCATTCCGCCCCTGTCTCGGATAACCGGACCAGATTCGATCTCGAGCCAGACACAGAAACTGTATCGTTGTTTCAAAATGAGGCTGTTTCAGTCCACCTGTGCTTGTATCGAAACAGTGATGTTTCAAGCCGCTCTGTGTCGGACGAGATTCGGGCTTGGCACAGGTACTGAAACACAACATAACACTTCATGAAACACTTTCAAGAGTGTCGAAATCTTTTTGACAAGCAATAGCGTGAAGCTGAAGATATCCGAAAATAAAGCTTCGTTTCTAGCTCACTGTCCTATTACGAAATGGCGTAACATCTGCTTTATAAACACTAACCAAACAATAAAACAACGCATACTATTCACATTCAAAATAATAAATATGTGAAAATCATTCAGTTAAATTACACTTTTTTATAACATACGCTTCTCTGTTCATGTACAGTAATCACATTAAGAAACGCAAATAAGCCTACAACATTTTGAATAAAAAAAGGCGTAAAGTGACAGTTATTAGACATATACACTCCTGGAAATTGAAATAAGAACACCGTGAATTCATTGTCCCAGGAAGGGGAAACTTTATTGACACATTCCTGGGGTCAGATACATCACATGATCACACTGACAGAACCACAGGCACATAGACACAGGCAACAGAGCATGCACAATGTCGGCACTAGTACAGTGTATATCCACCTTTCGCAGCAATGCAGGCTGCTATTCTCCCATGGAGACGATCGTAGAGATGCTGGATGTAGTCCTGTGGAACGGCTTGCCATGCCATTTCCACCTGGCGCCTCAGTTGGACCAGCATTCGTGCTGGACGTGCAGACCGCGTGAGACGACGCTTCATCCAGTCCCAAACATGCTCAATGGGGGACAGATCCGGAGATCTTGCTGGCCAGGGTAGTTGACTTACACCTTCTAGAGCACGTTGGGTGGCACGGGATACATGCGGACGTGCATTGTCCTGTTGGAACAGCAAGTTCCCTTGCCGGTCTAGGAATGGTAGAACGATGGGTTCGATGACGGTTTGGATGTACCGTGCACTATTCAGTGTCCCCTCGACGATCACCAGTGGTGTACGGCCAGTGTAGGAGATCGCTCCCCACACCATGATGCCGGGTGTTGGCCCTGTGTGCCTCGGTCGTATGCAGTCCTGATTGTGGCGCTCACCTGCACGGCGCCAAACACGCATACGACCATCATTGGCACCAAGGCAGAAGCGACTCTCATCGCTGAAGACGACACGTCTCCATTCGTCCCTCCATTCACGCCTGTCGCGACACCACTGGAGGCGGGCTGCACGATGTTGGGGCGTGAGCGGAAGACGGCCTAACGGTGTGCGGGACCGTAGCCCAGCTTCATGGAGACGGTTGCGAATGGTCCTCGCCGATACCCCAGGAGCAACAGTGTCCCTAATTTGCTGGGAAGTGGCGGTGCGGTCCCCTACGGCACTGCGTAGGATCCTACGGTCTTGGCGTGCATCCGTGCGTCGCTGCGGTCCGGTCCCAGGTCGACGGGCACGTGCACCTTCCGCCGACCACGGCGACAACATCGATGTACTGTGGAGACCTCACGCCCCACGTGTTGAGCAATTCGGCGGTACGTCCACCCGGCCTCCCGCATGCCCACTGTACGCCCTCGCTCGAAGTCCGTCAACTGCACATACGGTTCACGTCCACGCTGTCGCGGCATGCTACCAGTGTTGAAGACTGCGATGGAGCTCCGTATGCCACGGCAAACTGGCTGACTGACGGCGGCGGTGCATAAATGCTGCGCAGCTAGCGCCATTCGACGGCCAACACCGCGGTTCCTGGTGTGTCCGCTGTGCCGTGCGTGTGATCATTGCTTGTGCAGCCCTCTCGCAGTGTCCGGAGCAAGTATGGTGGGTCTGACACACCGGTGTCAATGTGTTCTTTTTTCCATTTCCAGGAGTGTACATAAATTTGATGTAGGTATAATTGCAAGCAATCTGTTTGACGTATCACTGATAGTGTAATGGTGAACAGGAAAGGCTGGGAAGCATGGTGAATTTATAGTAACGGTTCGAAAACCCTTGAAAGACAAAAAAATTTTTCTGTTATACTTCGTTATTTATTCGAATTATTTGGCGTTATTTGGGAGTCTATAGTCTCTGTGCCTATTATCCAGAATGATTCCCTTTGTGTGAATGGAAATTAGCAGGATGGGTATATTACCCATACTAACAGAATATGGGAATCCCAGTAGCATATCCGTTCTTTCTGCAGTTTGCTCCCACTTCCAGTTCCGTTTGTGCTAGTTCTTGTCTTCAGCTATGGCTATCCTCAGCCAGTTGAAAAGTATAGAAGTCACACGACACGAAAGCAGAGCATTTGCTGCAGGAAATACGAAACTGCCAAGACGCCTAAGTGATAGTTTCATGCTTTCTGCGATATGATTAGCGCTCTCGCAACTCATTTGTGTTTATATGGACATACTTATAGAGTAGACATTCAAGATGATAAAATGTGTAGGTTTATTAGATTACAAAACACAAACTGTTTCACTGTTTCGAAACAGCGTATCGAAACATTACATTGTACTGTTTCATTTGTTTCGAAACAGTTACGTGTTTCAGTTTGCCCATCTCTAGTAATAAGGCAGTAACAATGTGCTGTGGCTGCGCGCGCTTCTGTATTTACGCGGTATTGTTTACAGTATCCAGAGATTGTAGATACGTGGTATTTAATTCTCTACAGTTCCGCGGTATTGCCATCTATTTATCTGCTTTTTCACATACGCGGTATTGTTTTAGATAATTTTTTCATGGTAAATAATTAAAAATTCGGCATTATGGCGTTAAGAGCAGATGCGCATACGGTCAACGACGTCATCTGACTGAAAAACGAAAAATCGGAAATTTGTCAGTTACGAGGTATTGTTTCTTCATCGATGACACATCAGTTGTACTGTGGGGTGAGAAAAGTTGTGGATGTCGAAAACTGTCTTCCTTAAGTTGAGTGGAACAACTGGTTGTTGCCTACCATGAGACATGTCACACCAAACTAGTTTAGTTGTACCTGCGATGGTACACATCTTGAGCTGGAGGCCCATTGTGTGTCTAAATTGCAGGTTTTGAAGGTCGGTGTCAGTTGCTTGTGCATCCACTAGTTGGTCAAAGTCAAGGTGTACTGATGTGGCGGTGAGTCATGAGAGGTAGTCAGCCACAGTGTTTCCTGCTGCTTGTACATAGTGGACGTCCATAGTATATTGTGAAATCAAGTCCAGGTGGTGGAATCGTCAAGGGGAGTTATTGGCTGGCAAGGTTTTAATAGTGTCAGCCAGAGGGTGGTGGTCTGTGTAGATGGGTTTTGGAATGTATACTCTATTCAAACATTATGAAGTACCTCGAAGAAAACGATTTACTGACACAAAGTCAGCACGGATTCCGAAAATATCATTCTTGCAGAACACAACTAGCTCTTTATACTCATGAAGTAATGAGTGCTATCAACAGGGTTGTCAAATTCACTCCATATTTTTAGATTTTCAGAATGGTTTTGACAACGTTCCTCACAAGCGTCTTCTAACCAAACTGTGTGCCTATGGAATATCACCTCAGTTGCGCGACTGGACTCGTGATTCCTGTCAGAAAAGTCACAGTTTGTAGTAATAGACAGAAAGTCATTGAGTAAAACAGAAGTAATATCCGGCATTCCCCAAGGAAGTGTTATAGGCCCTCTATTGTTCTATATCTATATTAACGACATAGGAGACCATTTGAATAGCCCTCTTAGATTATTTGCAGATGATGCTGTCATTTACTGCCTTGTAAAGTCATCAGATGACCAAAATTAATTGCGAAATGATTTAGATAAGATATCTGTGTGGTGCAAAAAGTGGAAATTGACCCTGAATAAAGAAAAAAGCGAAGTTATTCACATGAGTACTAAAAGAAATCTGCTAAATTTCGATTACGCAGTATATCACTCAAATCTGAAGGCTTTAAATTCAACCAAATACTTAGGGATTACAGTTGCAAATAACCTAAATTGGAATGATCACCTAGATAATGTCATGGGTAGAGCAAACCAAAGACTGTGATTCATTGGCAGAACACTTAGAAGGTGTTACAGATCTACTAAAGAGATTGCTTACACTACACTTGTCCACCCTATTCTGGAGTATTGCTGTGCAGTGTGGGATCCGTATCAGGTGGGACTGACGGGTGATATTGAAAAAGTTCAAAGAAGGGCGACTCTTTTGTATTATCGTGAAATAGGGGAGATAGTGCCACAGACATGATACGTGAATTGGAGTGGCAATCATTAAAACAAAGGCGTTTTTCGTTGTGACGGGATCTTCTCATGAAATTTCAATCACCAGTTTTCTCCTCCGATTGCAAAAACATTGTGTTGGCACCCACCTTCATAGGGAGAAATGATCATCATGATAAAATAAGAAAAATCAGGGCTCGCACAGAAAAATTTAAGTGCTCGTTTTTCCCATGCACCGTTCGAGAGTAGAGTGGTAGAGAGACAGCTTGAAGGTGGTTCATTGAACCCTCTTCCAGGCACTTAATTGTGAATAGCAGATTAATCATGTAGATGTAGATGTAGATAACGACCTGCCCTCAGCGTCATCTCGGAAGTACCAAACCACCTCGTATATTGTCAAAAGCTCATGTTCAAAGGTTGACCACATTTTCTGGGAGTTGGTAAGTTTCTGTGAGAGAAACCATGGGGGTTTTGTTGCACCGGGGACTTCCTGTTGGAGCACCACACCAATCGCCCAGTCACTGGCATCGCATCGGTCATTATAACCAGATGGGCATCCGGCGATGGGAGTGCCTGGGTGGTGGTCTGAATGAGCTTGATTTTGATGTTCTCGGAAGCTGCTTGCACATCAGGAGTCCAAGTGAGCTTACATTTGCCTGGTGTGTTCTGGCTGCATAGTGACTCTGTCAGCGGCAGAAGTGTTTCTGCGGCATGGGGTGATGTTGTTGGCCAAAATTAAATACCCCTAAAAAACGGAGCACTCTTGATATCCCATCGGGGGTGGTAGGTTACGGATTTGATCTATCTTTTCCAGATGCCCAAAGCGCCTATCAGGTGGCCTATGAATGTAACACTTTTTTGCCAGAGTTGGCATTTGTCCTTGTTGACCACAACACCATGCTCTGCTAGTTTGTCAAATACTGTTTGGAGGTGTTTCTCATGATCTTGAGCTGTTTGTGAGAAGATAATTACATCGTCCAAGTAACAATAGCAAAAGGGCATGCCAAAAAACAAGCCACCAATGAATCATTTGCAAGTCTGGGTTGCATTCTTTAGTTCGAAGGGCATAAAGAGGAATTAAAATAGGCCAAACAGTGTAATTATTGCCGTCTTTGGGATGTCCTCTGTGGCCTTTGGGATCTGCAAATAAGCTCTTTTGCAGTCAGTCACCGTGAAGATGGTTGCACCAGCCTCAATGTTGGGCACGGGGTAACTATCAATGATGGTACATGCGTTTCAATGTCTATAGTCCCTGCCCAGGCACCACGTTTTATCTTTTTTCATTCTCGTAGTAATTGGTGAGGCCCACACACTGTCTGATGGCCTGTTGGTGACTTCATGCAACAGTTCCTTGATTGTGGCCTTGGCCGCATTTATTTTGTGAGGGGTGGGGGTGAGGCCGGCATCAGGGTGGTGGACCAAAGGTAGTATCAATTCTGTCTACAGTACGGTCATGTACAATGTTAATCTTTTTATGGGGCTGATGTACAGTAGCACGTGAGGCACACGATCTGCTTGCAGAGGCGGTATCACTTTTTACACCCTACCCACTCGCATGAGCAATATCAATGTTTCTGCGCGGCCTGCTCATGCGAGCGTTGTCACCAGAAGTAAGAGACACTGGACTGACCTGTGGTTCTGAAGGCTTGGCGGCAGCTATATCTACATCTACAGCTACATCCATACTCCGCAAGCCACCTGACGGTGTGTGGCGGAGGGTACTTTGAGTACCTCTATTGGTTCTCCCTTCTATTCCAGTCTTGTATTGTTCGTGGAAAGAAAGATTGTCGGTATGCCTCTGTGTGTGCTCTAATCTCTCTCATTTTATCCTCATGGTCTCTTCGTGAGATATACGTAGGAGGGAGCAATATACTGATTGACTCCTTCATGAAGGTATGTTCTCGAAACTTCAACAAAAGCCTGTACCAAGCTACTGAGCATTTCTCTTGCAGAGTCTTCTACTGGAGTTTATCTATCATCTCCATAACGCTTTCGCAATTACTAAATGATCCTGTAATGAAGCGAACTGCTCTCCGTTGGATCTTCTCTATCTCTTCTATCAACCCTATCTGGTACAGATCCCAAACCGGTGAGCAGTATTCAAGCAGTGGACGAACAAGTGTACTGTAACCTACTTCGTTTGTTTTCGGATTGCATTTCCTTAGGTTTCTTCCAATGAATCTCAGTCTGGCATCTGCTTTACCGATAATTAATTTTATATGGTCATTCCATTTTAAATCACTCCTAATGCCTACTCCGAGATAATTTATGGAATTAACTGCTTCCAGTTGCTGACCTGCTATATTGTAGCTAAATGATAAAGGATCTTTCTTCCTATTTATTTGCAGCATATTACACTTGTCTACATTGAGATTCAGTTGCCATTCCCTGCACCATGCATCAATTTGTTGCAGATCCTCCTGCATTTCAGTACAATTTTCCATTGTTACAACCACTCAATATACTACAGCATCATCGACAAAAGCATCTCGGGCAGTCAGCTCTCGTTGTTGCTGGTGTGACGACAGCTGTTGCTGTGTGATGTACAATTGCGCCATGAGCTCGGAGCAGCAGTTGTGGAGGTGTTTGTTAGCTGCTCATGAGCTGGCATTGGTGTGGTGGCAATTGGTGTATGCAGTAGTTGCAGTTTTAAGCTCCTTGAACAGTGCCTGGCACATTAGCATGAGGTTCAGTACTGTTTCAGATGTAGGAGGAGCAGGCAGCAGAGTCTCATCCATCGGCAGGTGGTCACTGTTCACTCCATGATCGGCATGTGGTCGTCACAATGTAGTAGTAAGGCCCTACTCAGGTGCGGCAGAAGATTATAATGCCTCAAAAAAGCTGCGTCCAACACTGGCTTTACGGTGTCGGCCACGATAAACATCCAAGGGTGAGGAGTGTGGTTGTCTAGTTGAGCTGTGACAGAGGCCATGCCCATCATGGGAGTCACTGAATTGTTCACGAAGCATAGTTGCATAGCAGATGGTTTATGTTTCCCAAGTGCCAGATGAGGTGGCAGTGTGCTAACATCGGTGCTCTTGTAGACTAGGGAGCCTACTTTAAAATTATTCCAGTAATTTTCAGGTTTGCAGCCGTATCCCATCAACATTCTGCCATGATGTTTCAGCCCAGAGACATCTGGCCATCCTCAGGTGAGTTGACGAAGTACTGAAGAGACCTGATGCAGTCATGGTATTTATAGCGAATTCTGCACATGCGAATCGTACTGGCGGTTTACGGCGCACGCATTAGGTGATGACATGTGCGAGGCAGCCAAGTTGTGTGTGCTGCCTTCAGTGGTGAAGTGAGAACAAACTAATCACTGAGTATCGACTGAGCACGTTGATTCCGTTGTGACTGCATCATTTTAATAATAGTATTCCAGTTTTTATTGAGCTGAAAGCCATTATCACGATTCATTAAATTATCAGCAAGACGTATTTCCATGGATTCTTTAATTACAGTGTCCAGTGCTAAAATTTGGTATCATTGTATTCTATTGAATGTCCCATGGAAATGGAATGTTCTGCCACTGCTGATTTTAAAGGTTGCCGCAGACGGGTGTGTCTTTCGTGTTCTCCACAGCATTCCTGGACCGTTCGTGTCATCCTACCTATATATGCAAAGCCACACTCTGCAGAGTATGTTCAAACAAAGCCATCAAATCATCACTGAACAAGTTACCAATAAGATGTAGCGAGTCGAATAAAGGCACTTTGATAAGTGAGACCTCATCGAAGCTAACTAGTAAATCCGAGCTGCTCAGCTTAAGTCTTCAAATGATTGATAAAATCCTTAGAATAACATATATGGTGGCATCATTTACCCACATATGGCTTGAGTAAGGAGGCCAGATGTTCTGACTCGCTACATCTTATTGGAAACTTGTTCAGTGATGATTTGACGGCTTTGTATGAAGATACTCTCTCCTCAACTTATTTTTTAATTAATAACAAATTTTTTGAACAAACTGATTGTGTTGCCATGGGGAGTCCCTTGTCCCCTGTGGTGGCCAATCTTTTTATGAAAGACTTTGAGGAGAAAGCTCTTGAGTCTGCCGTCTTAAAGCGTATGCTTTTCTGGCGGTGTGTACATGATACTTTCATTGTATGGCCTCATGACAGGCAACAACTGGAAAAATTCCTTTGTCATTTAAACTCTTTACATGAGAACATCAAGTTTACTATGGAGATTGAGAAAGATGGGACTACCCTTTCTAGACGTATTAGTGCGCCATAAGAATGATGGGCCTTTGGGGCATTCGGTGTACAGAAAACCCACACATACAGATCTGTATCTTCAGGTGTCCAGCTGCCATCACCCCGCACAAACCACCAGTGTTCTCAGTACTTTAATTCATCGGGCGCATGTAATTTTGGATGCTGATAGCCTTCATGAAGAATTAATGCATCTGGAAAAGTTCTTGTAAAGAGAATGGTTATACATTGCGTTAAATATAGAAAGGCATGCACAATTATAATAACAAGAAGCAACACTCTGAGGAGACTGATGATGACTATAAATAACTGTGTTCCTTCCATATACTGGGAATGTGTCTTCTAAAATAGGTAGATTGCTTAGTAAGAATAATATTAATGTCATCTTCCGTCCACCAGCAAAGAGCAGGGACTTTGTTGGATCCATTACAGACGATCAACAATCGAGGAAGGTGGGTGTTTATAAAATTCCCTGTGAGTGTGGCTCTGTATATATAGGTCAGATGACATGAACAGTCCAGGAACGCTGTGTAGAACATGAAAGACACACCCATCTGCGGCAACCTTTAAAATCAGCAGTGGCAGAACATTGCATTTCCAAGGGATATTCAATGGAATACAATAATACCAAAATTTTAGTACTGGAGTCCAGCTTCTGGGACTCTGTAATTAAAGAATCCGTGGAAATATGTTTTCGCTGATAATTTAATGAACTGTGACAATGGCTTTCAGTTAGATAAAAATTGGAATCCTATTATTAAAATGATGCGATCACAATGGAATCGACATGCTCAGTTGATACTCAGTGATTAATTTGTTCTTACTTCACCACTGAGGCCAGCACATACCACTCTGCTGCCTCTCTCATGTCATCATCTAATGCATGCCCGTAAATTGTCAGTACAATTCACATGCACGGATTTCACTATAAATACTGTTGTAATGGCGACCGGAACGATCGCGGGGTTGAAGTGTTGGAAAGCAAGGAGGGATCTGTGGAGCGGCCCGCAAACAACAACACAACAGGAGAGGACAGACACGACCAATGCAGGACAGAACGAACAACAAGAAGTTCGAAACAACGGAGTCACAAGAAAACCTAACAACCACGTCCACTTGTATGCAAGGTTAGACTAGCTGGCTGAGCGAGAGGCAGGCGCTTAAGTACTCTATCGGGGGCGCTGCTATTGGCTGCTGGCACCACGTGTTCCACTGTGGCACCCTCACACTAAATGTGGGCCAGGAGGCGCGCAACGCCACAGCTTACGGTGCAATGGTACAGAGACCTCTAGGGGTCTTCGACATCCATGACATCTGGCGGGGATTCAAATTCCACGGCACACGGTACTAGACTCCTCCCCCCTGAAACTTGTGCATAGAGGCGGAATCACCCTGGATGGTGCTGAGGTGGGCAGCAGTGGGAAGAGGAGCCAGGCTCATCAACCGCTATTGGCGGGGAGGAAGGGATGCCTGAGGTATCCATGACAGCCGATCCTGAGTCCAGGATGGGGGAGGGAGTCGCCGATCCACCCAGTGGTGGAGAGGGCTGGCGGCAGGTCCGCGGGGAGATGGCAACTGGGGCAGGGACGGTGACTTGAGGACCATGTCCGTACCTGAAGGAGGGAGGGAAAGAGGTGGCAGCGAGAGTCCCGTGGCGGCTCGAGGGCGGAGCTGATTACGATGGCGGCACTCCAACCCTTTCATTGTCTGCACCGACGTCACACACCGCCCATGGGCCACGACGACCATGGTGGGTGTCCAACCCACCTTGCGACCTTGCGCCCGTACTCGCGGGGCCACACGCCCATGCCAGGGGCATACTACTGCGAGGGCCAGGAGTGGGGGCAGGAGGAGGATGGCATCAGCAAATGGAGCAGGGTCCATGGCTGTCGCCCGTGAATCAGCTCTGCCAGACTGCGTCCATCAATGGGCGTACTGTGATAGGTGCTCAAAAACAGGGTGAGGGCTGACGTGGTTGGAGATGTGTCGACCGCCTTAATCAACTGGTGTTTAAAAGTGCGGACAAGCCTCTCTGCCGTGCCATTGGACGAAGGGTGGAAAGGGGGGCTACAGATATGTTTGATACCGTTGGCCTGACAGAAGTCGTGGAAGGAGGATGCTGTGAATTGGGGACCATTATCGGAGACCAACGTGTGTCGCAGGCCCTCAATGGCAAGAACCTGGGCCAGGGCCGTGAGTGTAGCTTCCGTGGTGGTGGATGCCATGGGGACAACATTTGGGTATTTGGAGTAGGCATCAACGATGAGTAACCACATGGACCCCAAAAACGGGACCGCAAAATCGATATCGATGCGATCCCAGGGCCAGCGAGGCAGAGTCCAAATGACTGAGGGGTCTTGCCTGGTGACGTGCACAGACAGTGCACCCACGGACCAGGTGCTCAATATGGCTATCAATACTGGGCCAATACAAATGCCGGCGAGCCAAAACTTTCATATGGGACATACCCCAGTGCCCGCAGTGTAACAAACCAAGCACCCGAAGCCGCAATTCTGGAGGGATGACCATCCGATGGGCCAACAGAAGGACATCATTGGTCACAGTGAGCCTGTGGGACAGGTGGTGCCAGGGGCTGAAATCAGACTGCATCCGACGAGTAACATAGGACGGCCACCCATGGACCATGTAGTTGAGAACCTGCTGCAAGACAGAGTCGCAGTAGGTACCCTCAGCAATGTGAGCAGTCATAAGAGGCAGACCGTACAGTGCATCCCATCAGGCAGAATCAATGTGAAAGCAGTGGACCTCCTGTTGGTCAAAGGCAAGATCGATGCCTGTTGGGAGACATGACAAAGCATCTGCATGGTGACAATGCATCTGCATTAGCATGGTGGGCAGTGGGCTCATACCAGATGGTGTAAGTGTAATTATGTAAAAACAATTCCCAGCGCTGGAGATGTTGAGCCGTCTGCTCTGGAAGGTGAGAGGGGGGTCCAAAAGGTGTAACCAAGGGTTTATGGTCCGTCAGGAGGGTGAATTTTGCCCCAAAGACAGGTGTGAAATTTTTGGACAGTGAACACGATCGACAGAGCCTCCTTTTCAATCTGGGAGTAGTTCCGTTGTGCTGGGGTCAAAGTCTTAGAGGCATAAGCAATGGGCTCTTTGGAGCCATCGGCATCCCGGTGTGCGAGGATGGCCCCAATGCCGTATGCCGAAGCATCAGCCACCATAACCAAGGGGTGGTCCGGAGAAAAGGGAGTAAGGCAAGGGGTGGACTTCAGCATCGCCTTTAAATGGAGAAAAGCCTCTTCACAGGCAGGAGTCCAATCAAAAGGTACCCCTTTGCGACGCAAGTGATTGAGGGGTTGAGCAACGGAGTCAGCCTGGGGCAAGAACTTTAAGTAATAAGTAACCTTGCCAAAAACACCTGGAATTCAGATAAGTCCTTGGGACGAGGAAGGGCCTCAAAGGCCGCGACATTAAAACCTGAAGGGCGAATGCCATCTTTGCTAAGCCAGTGGCCTAAGTATTCCACTTCCGTTCAAAAAAAACAACACGTGTCCAGCCGACAGCGTAGACCAGCAGACTGCAGAGCGTGAAATAATTCGCTGAGGTTTTGCAAATATTCCTGGCAGGAACGCCCAGTGACCAAGATGTCATACAGATAATTCATACAGGCAGGGATAGGCTGTGTAAGCTCCTCCAGGAATCTCTGGAAAATAGCCAGTGCCAAAGAGACACCAAAGGGAAGGTGCTTACACTTATACACTCCGAAGGCATGTTGATAACCATGATGTTCTGAGATTCGGCATCCAAGGGCAACTGGTGGTATGTCTCAGCCAGGTCGATCTTGGAAAAATACTCTCCCCCGGCAAGCTTGACAAGAAGGTCTTCCTGTCAGGGAATGGGGTGTCAATGAGGGACTGAGCATTGACTGTAGCGCCAAACTCCCCACACAGCCGAAGGGGCCCATTGGGTTTCTGTATGACCACCAGTGGTGTCGCCCATGCACTGTAAGTTACACGTTCCAACATGCCAGCGGCCTGGAGCTGATCAAGTTCCTGCTTGACCGCTGGCCATAAGGCCACCGTAAGAGGCCGGGCCCGGAAGAAGCGAGGCTGAGCATCCGGCGTAGCGTGATATGCGCCTGAAAGCCAGAAGCACACCCAAGATCCAGTGCAAACGACGACGCAAACGTGGAGCACAGATCGTCCAAGTCCTGAAAGGGAACAGCCGTGGAAATGACCTTAACTTCGTCAGAAATGGAAAAATCAAACAGTTGAAATGCATCCAGGCTAAAAATATTCGAAGCCGACGGATGGTCGACGACAAAGAGGGTAAGGAGCCAGAGAACACGCTTGTACATTGCTTGGACGACAAACGGCCCACGAAGGGGAATGGAACCGTCTCCATAGGCGACCAAATGGCGAGAGGGAGGCGACAACACAGGAGAACCCAGCCGGGTATACGTTGCCATATTAATCAGGGAGACGGTGGCCCCAGTGTCGACCTGAAAACTGACATCCTCAGTGAAAATGCGGAGCGTGAGGAAAAGCTTCCGCACTGACGGGTCATCCTCTGGGACGACCGATTGCAGAGCATGGACGGTATCTTGAGGCCCTTAAGGGGCAGGACTGGAGCGACTACGACAAACCGATCAGATGTGGCCCTCCTTGTAACACAGCGTGCACGTTTTCCAGCGGTGGGGACAATCAGCCTGCGAATGGACAGAGAAGCACTGTGGGCAAGATGGTAGTCGGCCGCGCGACCTTCGACGAGGGGTGACTGAAGGTGCTGATGCCATAGAGACGTCGGACAACGAGGAGTCCCGATGGCTCTGGCCTCTGTCGGCCGGGCCACATTGATGTCGCGAGGGTGGAACCCGCCATGACGCCGCGATTGGCGCCACCTGCGGTCGCGCCATAATTGCTCGTTAGCCGCTTGAGCAATTTCAAAGGAGTGGGCAATGCGGAGAATCTCTTCCAAGGAGGGGTTGTCGAGTTTCAATGCCGCAGGATCGGACAACTGTGCCAACTTGCGGAGAAGAAATAACGTGTCTGGGGAGGTCCAAGACAAAAACAACGACCGCTGCAAGGAGTCGTCCGTGACTTGAAAAGCCGTGAAATGTTGTTTCAGCAAATGTAAGTAGGTTTCCCAGTCCGCTGTAGCGTCATTAAAGGGGGGAAACGACAGCGGAAGTGGGAAAGCATCAGACACCGAAGGACTCTGAAGCTGTTGTAGTAACGCATCCCGGGAATCGACTTTGTACGTTACCAACTGCAGCGACTTTTGTAAGATGTCTAACTGGAGCTGCTGCTGCTGCATGAGCTGCTGCTGTTGCTCCAGCAGACAGACCAACTTTGCCTCCATACCAACAATGACCACCGTTTACCTAGTCGCCAAAATGTTGTAACGGCGACCGGAACGGTCAAGCGATTGAAGTGACAGAAAGCGCGGCAGGACCCACGGAGCGGCCCACGAACAACAACACAACAGGAGAGGACGGACATGACCGACGCAGGACAGAACGATCAACAACAAGTTCGAAGCAACAGAGTCACAAGAAAACCTAACAACTACATCCACTCGTACACAGAGCAAGAAAGTAAATGAGCTGTCTAAGGCGAGGCGATGTGTCCACAGACATACGCAAGGTTAGACTAGCTGGCTGAGCGAGAGGCAGGCGCTTAAATACTCTATCGGGGGCACTGCTATTGGCCGCTGGAACCACGTGTTCCACTGTGGTGCCCTCACACTAAATGTTGGCCAGGAGACGTGCGCCGCCACTGCTTACGACGTGATGGTGCAGAGACCTCTAGGGGTCTTCGACGTCCATGATGTCTGGCGGGGATTCAAATCCCGCGGCACGCATTACCAGAAATACCATGACTGCGTCAGGTCTCTTCAGTACTTCGTCTACTCACCTGAGGATGGCCAGACGTCTCTGGGTCGAAATATCGTGGCAGAATGTTGATGGGATCCATCTGCAAACCCGAAAATTACTGGAAAAAGAAATACACCAGGAAAATTTCAGAAGTCACATACTCTAAGATGGTTGTCGTAGATTAAGAGCTGCGCGCCATTAGAATGTAGACGCAGGATGTGTTGTCATGTTTTGTAGTGAGGTGGCTTGAAGCAGGGGAGCGACCTGATGTGCCTGTACCAGGCTGCTGTACTAGTTTGGGTAGCTGTAGAATGGACTACAGCAGTGCACGTTGGCTGGGCGTGAATGTGGCAGATGGTTATTTACATTCCACTACAAATGTGGCGCCTGGGTCCATCATAGAATCCGATTGTTGGTGCTTCACTACAGCAGAGTCTTGCAAGGCTGCTGCAGGTGCAGCGTGGGAGGCCCGGCTGAGGTCAGAGCAGCTCGACGACTGTCGGTTGGCCAGGCACTGCGCAGTGAGCATTGTGCGGTAGTCTTCGTGGGTGCATTCAGTGTGAAGGCTGGCTATATATGCAACAAGTGTTGATGTCGGTGCCAGAGCCGATGTGAGTGTTTATCAAGTTGTGATGTTGTGCAAGGCCAAGCATCCGGTCAGCAAGCCATAACCGGGTTTCCAGCTGTTTGTCCTTGTGCATTAGCATGACCATCTGTACGTTTTCAGGCAGCTTGAGAAGCCATAGCGGCCAGAGAGCATGATCTGGTAAGAGATTTGCGTCAATTTGGAAGTGTAACCTGCACCACAGTGCTGATGGGGTATTGTGGCCCAGCGACGTCTCAGTGATGGCTATGTGGAGTTGTTGTTCAGGGGAACGTGTAAGGCACTGTAGTATGTGTCTTCACCGTCTCGTATCTGTCAGTGGTTGGTGTGTGCAATAGGAGGTCACAGATAAGATTGGTATTGGTGTGGAGGTGGTTCAAAAGCACCAAAAACTTGTCATGGTCATCTGCAATCCCAGCCGACTGTGTCATGCAATCACAGAGTGCATACATAGTTGTGGAGAATCAACTTGTAGTGGTGGCAGATGTAAGTTGGTGTGTGTAGCTGGTGGTAATCTGCCTGGTGGCAAGGAGCTGGAACCAGTGTGAGTTTGTTGTAATCGTGTGAAGTACATTGCGCGGGTTCGTGAACGTGATCTGATGGTGCTGATAGAGAGTGGAGCTGGCTTCATGGCGCGGTAGTCGCAGTAGGTGTGTCAGTAATGCAGGTGTCGTGACCAATTATCGCAGGATGTGGCGCGGGTGCCAGGGCTGGTGCATTAGCGTCGTAGAGGACGGCGTCATAGTGGGGTACCGAGGAACGCGGTGCGGTGGGCAGATCCCGGTTGGTGGCAATCGTGAGGGATGGCACTTTGGTCTGGGTCACCCAACACAACGGCTGTTGTAAATACTCCACGTGTTCCCACGGTGTGTCGGTCATAGTTGCAGTCAGACTTGCCGTATTGATACGCTGTGGTTGCGAAGTGTGAAAACTGAGTGCAGTTGCAGGTAGACACACTGCTTGTTTGAGTGACGTCACATCGCGGGCTTGGCCTGGAGCATGGCGTGGCTGTTGTCAATGTGATGCCGTCGTGATGAAGTGACGTGGGTCACGGTGTGGCCGTAACAACTGTGATGTCATCTGGGTGACATATGGTATGAAACAGAGTGTAAAGTTGAGGCGTAAGCCATGGAAAAACATGGTCTGGCACAGGAAGGTCACTTGTAGGACAATTTATTCACAATAACCTGAAAATATCGGTTCTCTGTAGTGGAAGGTGGTCGTATAAGGTGGCAATTGGTTTTCAACAATTGCAGTACTCTGGAGGGTGTCCGTAATGTGGTACATTGCACATGGAATGTTGATATGCGCTGAGTCATTATAATGAAAATGAGCGTGGTATGGTTCATTGATCTGTATATTAGTAGCATTGCTTATATGGCAGGTAGGGATGATGGCAGGCAGCCATTATTCACTGTGTATAGTCACTATTGATGAAGCAAAATTAATTAAGAGATTGCAGGACTCGCCTCACCACCTTCACTGATAACATCTGCTGGATTTGGGATTCAGTATATTCGTTCGTTTGGTGAGAGGTAACGATACCCTGGTTGCCAGTTGTCGAAACAATGTGAACACTGTCAACCATTCAAGAACCACACTTGCATTGGTTATCTCATCCAGGAATCAGCGAGAACATGAAATAGATCCACATATAAATTGTCTGTAGTGATTCCAAGCGATGAAGCACTGTCGTTGGGCGTATTCTTTGTGGCGTGAAGTTGGTATCCCACAGTGATCGGCAGCGTGCCGGTGGGAGTGTATCTCGGTATTTTGTAAGAAGGGGTTACCAATGTAGCTTGGTGGGAAGCAGGCGTGGTAATTATGACAATAAATAATCACTCACACTCCCGCCACTTACTATTAATACTTTTATTCTCACAGCATCTAACAATGCATGCAGCATAGAGCATGTACTACAGAGGATTGATCTGGCAAAGATACAGTAGTTCTTGCTGTGGTAGGGCAATGGCAATGATCTTACTGGGTGGGGGGGGAATTTTAATCCGCGCCAGACACCACGGACGTCAAAGACCCCTAGAGGTCTCTGCACCATCGCGCCGTAAGCTGTGGCGGCGCACGCCTCCTGGCCCGCTTTTAGTGTGAGGGTGCCACAAGGGAACACGTGGTCCCAGCGGCCAATAGCAGCGTCCCTGATAGCATACTTAAGCGCCTGCCTCTCGCTCCGCCAGCCAGTCTAATCTCACATACGTCGGTTTCACCTCACTTCGCGCTAGACAGCTAACTTCCTTGTTCTGTGTACGAGTCGACGTGTTTGTTTCCTTGTGACTCCGTTGTTCGATCTTGTTGTATTCGTTCTGTCCTTCATTGGTCATGTCCGTCCTCTCCCGTTGTGTTGTTGTTCGCGAGCCTCTCCTCACGCTCCGCAATCCACTGAGGATGTCAGTTTTCAGGTCGACACTGGGGCCACCGTCTCCCTGATTAATACGGCAACGTATACCCGGCTGGGTTCTCCTGTGTTGTCGCTTCCCTCTCGCCATTTTGTCGCCTATGGAGACGGTTCCATTCCCCTTCGTGGGCCGTTTGTCGTCCAGGCAATGTACAAGCGTGTTCTCTGGCTCCTTACCCTCTTTGTCGTCGACCATCGGTCGGCTTCGAATATTTTTGGCCTGGATGCATTTCAACTGTTTGGTTTTTCCATTTCTGACGAAGTTAAGGTCATTTCCACGGCTGTTCCCTTTCAGGACTTGGACGATCTGTGCTCCACGTTTGCGTCGTCGTTTGCACTGGATCTTGGGTGTGCTTCTGGCTTTCAGGCGCATATCACGCTACGCCGGATGCTCAGCCTCGCTTCTTCCGGGCCCGGCCTCTTACGGTGGCCTTATGGCCAGCGGTCAAGCAGGAACTTGATCAGCTCCAGGCCGCTGGCATGTTGGAACGTGTAACTTACAGTGCATGGGCGACACCACTGGTGGTCATACAGAAACCCAATGGGTCTCTCCGGCTGTGTGGGGACTTTGGCGCTACAGTCAATGCTCAGTCCCTTGTTGACACTTAGCCCATTCCCCGACAGGAAGACCTTCTTGCCAAGCTTGCCGGGGGAGAATATTTTTCCAAGATCAACCTGGCTGAGGCATACCACCAGGTGCCCTTGGATGCCGAATCCAGAACATCATGGTTATCAACATGCCTTTCGGATTGTATAAGTACAAGCGCCTTCCCTTTGGTATCTCTTCAGCGCCGCCTATTTTCCAGTGATTCCTGGAGCAGCTTACACAGCCTATCGCTGCATGTGTGAATTATCTGGATGACACCGGGCGTTCCTGCCAGAAACATTTGCAAAACCTCAGCGAATTATTTCACGCTCTGCAGTCTGCTGGTCTACGCTGTCGGCTGGACACGTGTTGTTTTTTTAATGGAAGTGGAATACTTAGGCCACTGGCTTAGCAAAGATGGCATTCGCCCTTCGGGTCATAATGTCGCGGCTATTGAGGCCCTTCCTCGTCCCAAGGACTTATCTGAACTGCAGGTGTTTTTGGGCAAGGTAACTTATTACTTAAAGTTCTTGCCCCAGGCTGACTCCGTTGCTCAACCCCTCAATCACTTGCATCGCATAGGGGTACCTTTTGTTTGGACTCCTGCCTGTGAACAGGCTTTTCTCCGTTTAAAGGCGATGCTGAAGTCCACCCCTAGCCTTACTCCCTTCTCCCCGGCCTGCCCCTTGGTTGTGGCACCTGATGCTTCGGCATACGGCATTGGGGCCATCCTCGCGCACCAAGATGCTGATGGCTCCGAATGGCCTATCGCTTATGCCACTAAGACGTTGACCCCAGCACAACGGAACTACTTCCAGATTGAAAAGGAGGCCCTGGCGATCGTGTTCGCCATCCAAAAATTTCACACTTATGTCTTTGGGGCAAAGTTCACCCTCCTGACGGACCATATACCATTGGTTATACTTTTTGGATCTCCCTCTCACCTTCCCGAGCGTACTGCTCAATGTCTCCAGCGCTGGGCGTTGTTTTTACATAATTACTCTTACACCATCCGGTATAAGCCCACTGCCCACCATGCTAATGCGGATGCTTTGTCATGTCTCCCAGCAGGCCCCGATCCTGCCTTTGACCAACAGGATGACCTCTGCTTTCACATTGATTCCGCCTGCTGGGATGCGCTGGACAGTCTTCCTCTTATGGCTGCTGACATTACTGCGACTACCTGCCGCAACCCTGTCTTGCGGCAGGTTCTCAACTACGTGGTCCATGGGGGCCATCCTATGTTACTCGTCGGATGCAGTCCGATATCAGCCCATGGCGTCACCTGTCCCACAGGCTCTCCTTGGTCAATGATGTCCTTCTGTTGGCCACAGAGTTGGATGCCCACCGGGTGGTTATCCCTCCAGAATTGCGGCTTCGGGTGCTCAGTTTGTTACACCGCGGGCACTGGGGTATGTCCCTTATGAATGTTTTGACTCGCCGGCATGTGTATTGGCCTGGCATCGATGGCGATATTGAGCGCTTGGTCCGTGGGTGTACTGTCTTTGTGCATCACCAGGCAAGCCCCCCTCAGTCATTTGCACCCCGGCCTGTGCCTCGCCGGCCCTGGGATCGCATCGATATCGATTTTGCGGGCCCGTTTTTAGGGTCCATGAGGTTACTCATCATTGATGCCTACTCCAAATACCCATATGTTGTCCCCATGGCATCCACCACCACGGAAGCTACACTTACACCATTGAGGGCTTGCCCCACACGTTGGTCTCCAACAAAGGTCCCCAATTCACAGCGTCCTCTTACCATGACTTCTGTCAGGCCAACGGTATCAAACCTATCCGTAGCCCCCCTTTCCACCCTTCTTCCAATGGTGCGGTGGAGAGGCTTGTCCACACTTTTAAACACCAGATGACTAAGGTGGTCGACATATCTCCAACCACGTCGGCCCTCACCCTGTTTTTGAGCACCTATCGCACTACGCCAATTGATGGACACAGTCCAGCAGAGCTACTTCATGGGCGACAGCCGCGGACCCTGCTCCATTTGCTGATGCCGTCCTCCTCCCACACCCACTCCCAGCCCTCACAGCGGTATGCCCATGGCACGGCCGTGTGGGCCTGTGAGTACGCGCGCAAGGCGGGCTGGACACCCGCCATGGTCGTCGCGGCCCATGGGCGGCATGTGACATCGGTGCAGAGGTTGAAGGGGTTGGAGCGCCACCATCATAATCAGCTCTGCCCTCGTGCTGCCATGGGACTCGCACCACCGCCTCTTTCCCTACTTCATTCGGGTATGGACATGGACCTCGGGTCACCGTCCCAGGCCCCGGTTGCCGACTCCCCGCGGGCTACCGCCGGCCCTCTCTAGACCCTGGATCAGCTGTCATGGTTACCTCGGGTGTCCCTTCCTCCCCGCCAATTGCGGTTGATATGCCCAGTTCCTCTTCCCACTGTCACCCACCTCGGCTCCATCTGGGGTGTTTCCGACCCTACGCACTAGTTTCAGGGGGGGGAGATCTGGTACCACGCGCCGCGGAATTTGAATCCACGCCAGACGTCATGGACGTCGAAGACCCTTAGAGGTCTCTGCACCATCAGGCCGTAAGCTGTGGCGGTGCACACCTCCTGGCCCGCTTTTAGTGTGAGGCCGCCACAAGGGAACACGTGGTCCCTTGTGAGGGCACCACAAGGGAACACGTGGTCCCAGCGGCTAATAGCGGCGCCTCCGATAGCATACTTAAGCGCCTGCCTCTCGCTCTGCCAGCCAGTCTAATCTCGCGTACATCGGTTACACCTCGGTTCGCGCTAGACAGCTTACTTCCTTGTTCCGTCTATGTGTGGACATGTTTGTTTCTTTGTGACTCTGTTGTTCAATCTTGTTGTATTCGTTCTGTCCTTCGTTGGTCGTGTCTGTCCTCTCCCGTTGTTTTGTTGTTCGCAGGCCTCTCCATGGGTCCCGCTGCGCTCTCTGTCATCGCTACCCCACGACCATCCTGGTCACAGTTACAACAATTATTTAATGCAACTTTGACATCAAACAGTGGTGTCACTCGGTACTTACGTATTACGTACGTGGTTATTAGATGAAGAAATGTGCCTAATGTTTACTATTCATGATTTTCTGACCCTTATAGGACAAAAATACATGACAGCATATTCTGCTACAGAATATCTGCCAACTGATGAGTAACTCATTCCATTTTGGGAGCACCGATCATTTAAACAGTGTATGTTTAACAATCCAAAGAAACTTGGAATAAAAGATGGTTGCTCCAGTAGAATACAGAAATATCTATTTGCACACATTTGGTGTGTATTCAGGAATGCAGTCTGATGATTTGTTCAGGAGGTCTAATCATATTTCAAGTGTTCTCAAACATCTCATTATGGAAAAGACTCTGGGAGATAAACAACCACTGATAACTGATGTACTGGTGTAACACTTTCCCACACTTGGTTAACCTGAAGTTGGCTGTAGTGAGAATGTTATACAAAAATAAACGTAAAGTTCCAGTGAGCACAGAGATGTTAAGTTCAGCTTAGTTTTATGAGGTAAATGCGTATGGTGTTTTACATTCCAAGGAAGTCTCACTGTTTGGTTCTAATATACGCAGTGCAAAATTATGACAACATACTTGAAGATCTTCCCCCATGAACCATGGACCTTGCCGTTGGTGGGGAGGCTTGCGTGCCTCAGCGATATAGATGGCCGTACCGTAGGTGCAACCACAACGGAGGGGTATCTGTTGAGAGGCCAGACAAACATGTGGTTCCTGAAGAGGGGCAGCAGCCTTTTCAGTAGTTGCAGGGGCAACAGTCTGGATGATTGACTGATCTGGCCTTGTAACATTAACCAAAACGGCCTTGCTGTGCTGGTACTGCGAACGGCTGAAAGCAAGGGGAAACTACAGCCGTAATTTTTCCCGAGGACATGCAGCTTTACATGCAGCTTTACTGTATGATTAAATGATGATGGCGTCCTCTTGGGTAAAATATTCCAGAGGTAAAATAGTCCCCCATTCGGATCTCCGGGCGGGGACTACTCAAGAGGACGTCGTTATCAGGAGAAAGAAAACTGGCAATCTACGGATCGGAGCGTGGAATGTCAGATCCCTTAATCGGGCAGGTAGGCTAGAAAATTTAAAAAGGGAAATGGATAGGTTAAAGTTAGATATAGTGGGAATTAGTGAAGTTCGGTGGCAGGAGGAACAAGACTTTTGGTCAGGTGATTACAGGGTTATAAATACAAAATCAAATAGAGGTAATGCAGGAGTAGGTTTAATAATGAATAAAAAAATAGGAGCGCGGGTTAGCTACTACAAACAGCATAGTGAACGCATTATTGTGGCCAAGATAGACACAAAGCCCATGCCTACTACAGTAGTACAAGTTTATATGCCAACTAGCTCTGCAGATGATGAAGAAATTGATGAAATGTATGACGAGATAAAAGAAATTATTCAGGTAGTGAAGGGAGACGAAAATTTAATAGTCATGGGTGACTGGAATTCGTCAGTAGGAAAAGGGAGAGAAGGAAACGTAGTAGGTGAATATGGATTGGGGGGAAGAAATGAAAGAGGAAGCCGCCTTGTAGAATTTTGCACAGAGCATAACTTAATCATAGCTAACACTTGGTTCAAGAATCATAAAAGAAGGTTGTATACCTGGAAGAATCCTGGAGATACTAATAGGTATCAGATAGATTATATAATGGTAAGACAGAGATTTAGGAACCAGGTTTTAAATTGTAAGACATTTCCAGGGGCAGATGTGGATTCTGACCACAATCTATTGGTTATGAACTGCAGATTGAAACTGAAGAAACTGCAAAAAGGTGGGAATTTAAGGAGATGGGACCTGGATAAACTGAAAGAACCAGAGGTTGTAGAGAGTTTCAGGGAGAGCATAAGGGAACAATTGACAGGAATGGGGGAAGGAAATACAGTAGAAGAAGAATGGGTAGCTCTGAGGGATGAAGTAGTGAAGGCAGCAGAGGATCAAGTAGGTAAAAAGACGAGGGCTAATAGAAATCCTTGGGTAACAGAAGAAATATTGAATTTAATTGATGAAAGGAGAAAATACAAAAATGCAGTAAATGAAGCAGGCAAAAGGGAATACAAACGTCTCAAAAATGAGATCGACAGAAAGTGCAAAATGGCTAAGCAGCGATGGCTAGAGGACAAATGTAAGGATGTAGAGGCTTGTCTCACTAGGGGTAAGATAGATACTGCCTACAGGAAAATTAAAGAGACCTTTGGAGAGAAGAGAACCACTTGTATGAATATCAAGAGCTCAGATGGCAACCCAGTTCTAAGCAAAGAAGGGAAGGCAGAAAGGTGGAAGGAGTATATAGAGGGTTTATACAAGGGTGATGTACTTGAGGACAATATTATGGAAATGGAAGAGGATGTAGATGAAGATGAAATGGGAGATAAGATACTGCGTGAAGAGTTTGACAGAGCACTGAAAGACCTGAGTCGAAACAAGGCCCCGGGAGTAGACAACATTCCATTAGAACTACTGATGGCCTTGGGAGAGCCAGTCATGACAAAACTCTACCATCTGGTGAGCAAGATGTATGAGACAGGCGAAATACCCACAGACTTCAAGAAGAATATAATAATTCCAATCCCAAAGAAGGCAGGTGTTGACAGATGTGAAAATTACCGAACTATCAGTTTAATAAGTCACAGCTGCAAAATACTAATGCGAATTCTTTACAGACGAATGGAAAAACTGGTAGAAGCGGACCTCGGGGAAGATCAGTTTGGATTCCGTAGAAATGTTGGAACACGAGAGGCAATACTAATCTTACGACTTATCTTAGAAGAAAGATTAAGAAAAGGCAAACCTACATTTCTAGCATTTGTAGACTTAGAGAAAGCTTTTGACAACGTTAACTGGAATACTCTCTTTCAAATTCTGAAGGTGGCAGGGGTAAAATACAGGGAGCGAAAGGCTATTTACAATTTGTACAGAAACCAGATGGCAGTTATAAGAGTCGAGGGGCATGAAAGGGAAGCAGTGGTTGGGAAAGGAGTGAGACAGGGTTGTAGCCTCTCCCCGATGTTATTCAATCTGTATATTGAGCAAGCAGTAAAGGAAACAAAAGAAAAATTCGGAGTAGGTATTAAAATTCATGGAGAAGAAGTAAAAACTTTGAGGTTCGCCGATGACATTGTAATTCTGTCAGAGACAGCAAAGGACTTGGAAGAGCAGTTGAACGGAATGGACAGTGTCTTGAAACGAGGATATAAGATGAATATCAACAAAAGCAAAACGAGGATAATGGAATGTAGTCAAATTAAATCGGGTGATGCTGAGGGGATTAGATTAGGAAATGAGACACTTAAAGTAGTAAAGGAGTTTTGCTATTTAGGGAGTAAAATAACTGATGATGGTCGAAGTAGAGAGGATATAAAATGTAGACTGGCAATGGCAAGGAAATCGTTTCTGAAGAAGAGAAATTTGTTAACATCGAGTATTGATTTAAGTGTCAGGAAGTCGTTTCTAAAAATATTTGTATGGAGTGTAGCCATGTATGGAAGTGAAACATGGATGATAACCAGTTTGAACAAGAAGAGAATAGAAGCTTTCGAAATGTGGTGCTACAGAAGAATGCTGAAGATAAGGTGGGTAGATCACGTAACTAATGAGGAGGTATTGAATAGGATTGGGGAGAAGAGAAGTTTGTGGCACAACTTGACTAGAAGAAGGGATCGGTTGGTAGGACATGTTTTAAGGCATCAAGGGATCACAAATTTAGCATTGGAGGGCAGCGTGGAGGGTAAAAATCGTAGAGGGAGACCAAGAGATCAATACACTAAGCAGATTCAGAAGGATGTAGGTTGCAGTAGGTACTGGGAGATGAAGAAGCTTGCACAGGATAGAGTAACATGGAGAGCTGCATCAAACCAGTCTCAGGACTGAAGACCACAACAACAACAACTTGAAGATATAAGTGCCTGTAAAAAAAAAGTTTTGACTTCCTAAAACTGCTGTGAGGGAGGGTTGGATACTTGTGAATATATATGCAACAAATATAGTGCTGGAAGCAAAACAGGAACGTGGCCCCTTCCTGTGTTCTAATTTTTAAATGTCTGTATGTGAAACTCCTACACCATTTACAAAATGAACACCAGTAAAAAACACAAAGAAGAGTATTTCTCAACCAGATTAAAACTAACATATGGAAAACATTCTCAGAAAATTGGTAATAGCCATATATCCCATTATAATAGTGAGAATTAAGCTGTTTTTGCAGCAGTAGCAGGAGAAACAAAACACATGGAGAACTAGGCCAACATTGCCGAAAATGAAGAGTCATCAGATCTGCTCTAGCCATTGATCATACTGTGATACTTTTAGGGAAGTGTGTGTAAAATGCTTTCCAATGTGGTATGCAAAAACGTTTAGAGTACTGAAATATTTTCATGCTACAAAATGCAAAACACTGTTGGCTTACTAGATTAGATGCCCTTTATTTTGGCTGTAATAATTTCAGTGTTATTAAGTGCTGACAAATAAATGCTGTTTGTACTTAAGGAATTAACAGATCTATAATTATTTCACTTTCATCAATGAGAAATACTGTTCTTACTGACTAAAATAAATAAATTTTTAGATAAAATTTATTTCTTTTTTGCAAAAATATTGAAGGGAAGACGTCAAACAGCACGTGAGCAGTTGTGCATGTTTCTTTGGTTAATAATGAGTGGGATCAGTAAAACAAGTGATGTACTGGGTCACCCCAAATCAGTTACTCGTAAAAGTGGTCGCATTGCTGGCATTTTCTCAAAGGCTGTAGCACGGAAATGGTTCTTATTCGAAATATTAGTACTCACTCCCCTCTACAAAACCTAAAAGTTCGTAATGGGAATTTCTGAACACCCTGTATGTACACCATGTATTACTTTGGTTTTGTGGCAACACTGGATGGCTTGCATAACAGATTCTAGGATTGCTAATCCACTTCCTTTCAGGAAGATTTTTACAAATTTTGTACACTGTTCTGAACACATTTTTCAGACATGACTCAACCAGATCTCCATGTCCTATAGTATTTATTACATTCACCTCCACAACTGTCAGCAACTCAGGAGTTCATGGTGGAATGTTTGGCCAGAAAGCAAGGACAAAGGTCAAAAATAACCATTGCAATTTAAGAAGCCCCTGCGACTCTTTCCGGCATTCAATCGGAAAGTTGAGACCTGGAACAACTATATTCAGCATGTGGAGCAGCACTACCTTATGCATCAGGTATCTATATGATTACTCTGTAATTCACCCTTGTGCTTTGCCGGTGGTTCTTCTAACCACCTTCAGACTGTTCTACTCTCTAACAGCACATCGCAAAAATGAGCACTCAGATCTTTCTGTAAGAGCTGTCATTTCTGTTATTCTATTATAATGCTCATTTCTCCCTATGTAGGTGGTGACAATAAAATATATTCACGTTCAGAGGAGAAAAGTTGTGAAGGAAATTTTGTGAAAAGATGTTGCCGTAATGAGAAACGCCTTTGTTTCAATGACTGCCATCCCAACTCGTTTATCATATCCGTGACACTCTCTCCCCTATTTCGCAATAACACAAAATGAGCTGTGCCTCTTTAAACTTTAATGATTTCCTCCATCAGTCATATCTGGTATAGTACAGCAATACTGTAGCAGATGACAAACAAGCATAGTGTAGGTAGAGTCTCTCTATTAGACCTGTTGCACCTTCTAAGTGTTCTGCCACTGAAACAGAAGACTTTTATTTGTTTTCCTCACAACATTATCTATGTTATTGTTCCAATTTAAGTCATTCTAAATCCTAAGCCTTTAGACAAATTGACAGCATTTAAATTTGTGTGATTTATAGTGTTTTCAAAATTTAATGGATTCCTTTTTATACTCAGATCGATGACCTCATACTTTTCCTTATTGAGAGACAATTGCCACCCTCTGCACCATTCAGATATTGTGTCTAAGTCATTTTGCAATTGGTTTTGATCTTCTGATGATTTTACTAGATGGTAAATAACAGCAACATCTTCAATCAATCCAAGAGGGCTCTCAGATTACCTCCTAAATCTTTTATGTTGAGTAGGAACAGCTGAGGGCCTATAACCCTTCCTTGTGGAACGCCAGATATCACTTTTGTGTTATTCAGTGATTTTCTGTCAATATGTACTGTGACCTTTCTGAGGGGAAACCTCAGATCCAGTCGCACAGCTGAAGTGGTAATCCTTAGCCACACAATAGGGTATTTGACTGTTTCCTGGAAATTGTCTTAAATGATCAATAATGTAATTTTAAGCTCCTAAAATACTTTTTCCCCTATTGAATTTCAGTATTCTGTTATAAAAATGGAAATGAAATTCAAATAATTTGAAAGCTCACTAATACGCTCTGTTCAAGTCATGTGGTGCCTGTGATTTCACTTGCTAGCTCGCTGCTCCTGTCATAATGCTAATTCATAGTGATGCCTTGTTGTGGTTGCACTGTACTGGCAGATTGGTACCATATCGACGCACAAGTTCACTATCTTCATTAAAAATGTGTTGCGCTGTGCAGTTAACTTACCTCTGAGATATGCTCTTCCACTGTTACAATGAAGGATAATGTCATTCAATGAAATTAAACTCCTAGTGAAAATTGCCATTTTTCCAAATACAGCTCAATTCTTCAGTAGCTCAGTTGTTAGAGCGGTAGACCATCGAATTTTATAAGATAATGTCCATAGATTGCTGGTTCAAATATAACCAGAAAGAATATTTTAACTTATTTGTAAAATGACTTGACAGTCCTCTCATATGAACACCAAATCACAATTACAAAACTTCATGCACCAATCAGAAACACAATATTATTGTGTTTTCCTTGCTGTTAATATGCATATACATTTGCAAATGTTGTTCGCACACGTCACATTCAAAAAGATATTTTCTAGTTTACGTGGCCATGCACTTTTTTACTTTATTAGAAACTATGTTTTTATCTTCGTGTTGTTCAGCTAGGATCCTTATTGTTTAAACTTTTACAGTGTCATCATCTTACATAATGCTGAAGTAAGTCTGCTTCAGATGGTAAAGTTAGTTTGCACTCACAAACATCACAGGCCTTATGTTTGTGACACCTGCAAGTTGTACATGTTGTATATCTCTCTGTACAATCTCATTACCCTACACCTCATAGTACAGCTGGTGTATAGTGATTCCTCCCTATAAGTAATGCTTTCCAAAAATGTGGATTGTCTGTTTGCAAAGTAAGTGTGCTTATCATCCATTGTCCACATGAAGCTATATATTATAATACATCCCACAATCAAAACAAGCTACAATTATTTCTTGCTAATACTATTTTTGTATTTGTGTAAAACTTTTAAAAATATACTACCCTTAGAGGATTTGAACATGTGACTTAATTACCCGTAGTCACAAGCACAATCTGATGCAGCACTTTTTTTCCCCATAGGGTGAAGGAATAGATGGAATGGTCTCAGGGGCGAAGTGGGCAGGGGTCATTGTACAAGGGCTGGCCACGGTGTCTCCATCACAAAACAGGAACATATGGAACTGGTAAATGGCCACAGAAAAATATTCATTTATTTATTAACAAAAGATAAATCTGCATTTTCCATGACTTGTCTCTGAAACATAAAAGAAAAATAAACACAAGGCTACACTTCTGTAACAAGCACATGTGGCGTCGACACTCCACGGACACTGCCGCCCCATTTTCATGACACGTCTCCTCCTTAAGTTGCATATGTAGCGTAATTTGTTAATCTCCTTGTCTGAATGTATCAAATTTATTTTCTGCAATGAATAATCCAGCTATGGGGTGGATCGTGGAAGATGCTCTGCAACAAGTTCGAAAAGTATTGACACTTACGGTTCTTCACAATAGCATAATGATGATCATTTAAATAGTTCCAAAAATCCATGAGTCCTATGATACCACCTCCAAATAAATAATGAATTGCATGACCTCTGATCCATATGACAGCTTTGTGTTTCGTCCTCAGGCAATAAACAGCGTCTTAGTAGAGGAGAATGCGGGAATTGATGTAAGCGGGAGGCATCTGTAAAAAGAGAGCCAAAATTTGACACACAAAATATCAGCTCTCCTCCATCAGCCCACAATATAGCCGGTGCGTGTCTGAATCCTGGATGTTGCAATTCACACATAGAGGCAAATCTGCAAGATGGATTCCATGGAGTCTCTGTCGAGTAATTTGTTTACTGTTCATTGTCAAGTGCCGGGTCGAACATTCGAGGGCAGTTCAATAAGTAATGCAACACATTTTTTTTCTGAAACAGGGGTTGTTTTATTCAGCATTGAAATACACCAGGTTATGCCCCAATCTTTTAGCTACACAACACTATTTTTCAACGTAATCTCCATTCAATGCTACGGCCTTACGCCACCTTGAAATGAGGGCCTGTATGCCTGCACGGTACCATTCCACTGGTCGATGTCGGAGCCAACGTCGTACTGCATCAATAACTTCTTCATCATCCGCGTAGTGCCTCCCACAGATTGCGTCCTTCATTGGGACAAACATATGGAAATCTGACGGTGTGAGATCGGGGCTGTAGGGTGCATGAGGAAGAACAGTCCACTGAAGTTTTGTGAGCTCCTCTCGGGTGCGAAGACTTGTGTGAGGTCTTGCATTGTCATGAAGAAGGAGAAGTTCGTACAGATTTTTGTGCCTACGAACACGCTGAAGTTGTTTCTTCAATTTCTGAAGAGTAGCACAATACACTTCAGAGTTGATCATTTGACCATGGGGAAGGACATCGAACAGAATAACCCCTTCAGTGTCCCAGAAGACTGTAACCATGACTTTACCGGCTGAGGGTATGGCTTTAAACTTTTTCTTGGTAGGGGAGTGGGTGTGGCGCCACTCCATTGATTGCCGTTTTGTTTCAGGTTCGAAGTGATGAACCCATGTTTCATCGCCTGTAACAATCTTTGACAAGAAATTGTCACCCTCAGCCACATGACGAGCAAGCAATTCCGCACAGATGGTTCTCCTTTGCTCTTTATGGTGTTCGGTTAGACAACGAGGGACCCAGCGGGAACAAACCTTAGAATATCCCAACTGGTGAACAATTGTGACAGCACTACCAACAGAGATGTCAAGCTGAGCACTTAGTTGTTTGATGGTGATCCGTCGATCATCTCGAACGAGTGTGTTCGCGCGCTCCGCCATTGCAGGAGTCACAGCTGTGCACGGCCGGCCCGCACGCGGGAGATCAGACAGTCTTGCTTGACCTTGCGGCGATGATGACACACGCTTTGCCCAACGACTCACCATGCTTTTGTCCACTGCCAGATCACCGTAGACATTCTGCAAGCGCCTATGAATATCTGAAATGCCCTGGTTTTCCACCAAAAGAAACTCGATCACTGCCCATTGTTTGCAACGCACATCTGTTACAGACGCCATTTTAACAGCTCCGTACAGCGCTGCCACCTGTCGGAAGTTAATGAAACTATACGAGACGAAGCGGGAATGTTTGAAAATATTCCACAAGAAATTTCCGGTTTTTTCAACCAAAATTGGCCGAGAAAAAAAAATGTGTTGCATTACTTTTTGATCTGCCCTCGTACATCTGAATCTAGCGTTACTACGTTGACAGAGCACCATACTACATTCAAATGCACCTTAGGACACGTCAGTTTGATGACACTAGGCAACTGGCAGTGAAAGGGTGCGATCAACGTCACGGGCCATTGGTAAACAAGAGACAGGGAGATCACCTCGTAGGTAGCTATACTCTAGATAAAACCTCCCAAAGCAGGAAAAGGGCACCATATCTTAGTAAGCACCCCAGATGGTCAAGGGAATATGGTGCCAGAGCCTCCATCAGTAAGCCTGTGAGGGTGCTCGAGCATCACCGCCAAAGCTTGAGGTGCATACTAATGTATAGAGACACTGCTCGATCATGAACATTGACGAGGCAAAGCCTATCCTGTTCTTTAGGAAGAGTGAGGGAGTCGTATCGAACCTTAAATATCAGTCCAGTGCTGACAGAGGAACCAAATGCACCATGATGCCCTGAGCTGTGTGTTTAGACATCAGTAGCATTTGCGCTACATGCAGAATTCATGATGCCTGATAGAAATTAACAAATTCGGTCCTTTGATAAAGGTCCAAAGCATGAAGACGATGATACGAAAGTCCAGCATGCATGCGTTGCAAGAGGCTCCGATAATTAATGGCATCATGTGTGACATGTCATCCATTAAGTCAATACCAAGACAGCGGATTTTATCCCACAGTCTGAGTGGGACAACACTTGCATGTGCCATCCCAGTGCCAGCATTCAAAGCCATCAATTTATGTTCATTTATACAGCTCCCCGAAGTTTCACCGTAAGTGATTAACCAATCCAAGGCTCTGCAAACCTCGACAAAAGCATCTCGGTAATGCAAATTCTGAAGAACAGCAGTTAAGTACATATGACTGACGATCAAATTCTTGACTGAAGTCTATCACAGCCAGTGCTCCCAGTATGCAATGCACCTTAGCGAGGGCAATCAGGTCCCTGTAGCGGCACAGGGCAACGCAGATACTGTGTGTCCCAACCATCCATGCCTGATCCAATGATAGGACACGAGATGTCGTGTGCTGAATTCGAGCTCTCAGTAGACATGTGAAAATTTTCATATCACAGTTCAACAAAGTGAATGGTCAGTAGTCTGTAATATATGATCCTCTGTGTGGTTTACGGATTGGGATGATGATATCTTCCACAAATGCAGCCAGAAGTTGCACCTCTGGTGTCATGAGCTCTTGACATATAGTAGTCCAATAGGGCAGCAACAGTCCCTGGGACGTCCTATAAAACTCCAAGGGTAACCCATCTGGTTCTGGTGATTTATTGGGTGCCCCTTTTCCTATGGCATCCAACACTTCTCTTCGAGTCACTGGTTCTAGCAGTTCCTGTTGGAGTTCCAGAGTAACCGTTGTGTGTGCCAAACCAGCAACAGCAGTAATGATATCTGGTCAAATCTCTTCTCCACATACAGGTGAGAATAATGGATAAAGTACGCATTGCTTATGTCTCTTTGTGTGACGTGATGTACGCCATCTTCTGTCGCCACTGCATGGATCAATGTCCTGTGTCTGCGCTTTCTTTCCATGGCTATATGGTGCATGGAGTGCCATTTGTTGGCGATTCTGACAGTTCGATGTGTACAAATAATGGCCCCTCCAGGTGTTGATGTGCCAAGGCCAAAATCTTCACTTTTCCTTGGTTGACAGACATCTGGCAGTCTGGTGATGGGGCCATAACGGAACACTTCCTGAAGATGGCATAGTAGAACTCTGTACTGATGCGCCTCCATGCTGCAGCTTTCCTACTAAACGTCTTCATGATACATTGAAGGCTCAGCTTGGCACTGTCCAGCCACCACAGTAAAGCAGATTTATACGCTCCTCATCATCGCAGGCACAGTCTCCACATCTTCCACTGTCACTTGACATTCCACTGAGGCCATGTGAGTGGTGTTAAATTTCCACGGACTGCGGTTGTGTCACACATTTTGGCGTCAATGTGTGATGGTACAGATGTAAACAGTGTGGTCAGTAAATGCAGCTGGCCACAACTCGGCTGCCGCGACCGCATCCCTGAGAGATCGGGAAGTATATATCCTATCAATTCTGTTAGACAAATTTTCTGTAAAGTGCATGAAACGCTGTCCATCAGCACAGGTGATGTCCCAAGTATCCATCAAACTAAGCTCGCAAATGATAGCCCTGAGTGCTGGGCAAGGTGAATGCTGAGGGATTTGGTCCTTGGGAGATTGTGTACAACTAAAATCGACCCCAATCACCATATCATCTGACTTACCTTGGCATAATAGTGTTAATTCCTCAATAAATTCATATCTCTTGCTGGTACTAAATTCACACCTCTTGCTGGTACTGGATGGTGCGTAAACATTTACGAGGTGTATCCCTTGGACTGTAAGTGCTATGCCCCTGGCATTTGGTAGGTATCATATATCGGTGGCTATTAAAACTTCTTTGAGAAGTAATGTGACGCCACTGCCCATATCCGACGCATGTGATATGCAAGTCGTTTATCCAGAGATGTCCTGGAAGTCAAGAACATACACCTCCTGCAATAAGATTGCATCAATGTCAGCCACATAAAGTGTGTTACATAAGTATGACAGCTTCTCACTTGACCGGATGGTATTGATGTTAATCATTATAGACCCTCAAAGGCAGCGGCCGTCATTGGCGTATGCAGTGATGATGGGTTTGGTCACCCCCACGCCACCCTGTCGCCTCTATTTTCATGCTGTCCACAGGAGATGGGGAGGGTAGTATAACTCCCCCTCTTCTGTAAGTGATGTGCCCACCAAAGGGTCACCTTCCACGTCGTCTGCCCACAGGTCACTGGAGAGAGGCTGCTGGTGTGGTTCATCGGCTACTGAAGAGGCCCTTGTAGCGATTCTTCATGGCTGCAACAGTATTCCATCACCCCCTCCATCTCCGAACAGGTGTCCAGGAGAAGAAAAGTCCACGATCTCAGTTCCTAAAGATGGAACAGTGTAGCTCGACACCTCCGGGGCAGGAGCATCCCTGACACTGTCGAAATCAGTATGACCGTGTGTATCTGTCCACAAGAGACAGTCTTCAAACGATGTGCATCGGCGTTTCTTGCACTAACAGGGTCAACACTTCTTCCAGACATGCATCCCCATGACAGAATGTGAGTGCAGATCTGACTTCTCTGCACCTTCCGAGAGGAAAGTTTGGGTTGATACGACTCATGGATCAATATCCATCTATCAAAATATCCACGGGTGTGCTGCCGGTCTATAGTGTCCAACGGGCACAATATTTCGGCGATCATACATGTCGCCATCATCAGGTGAACTGACGGACTGAGCTCCTGTGAACGTGCCGGCACGGAGATCCGTACGCTATGGCTGCTCAGAGGGAACTGGGTTCGGTCGCGGCGGCGGCCGATTTAAATACCCTCCGCCCGCGGCGCGCTGCCTCCGCCGTCCGCGCCCCGCGCCACGGTCGCGCGGTGGAACAGATTGCGACAGCGTCTGAGATGACGTCGGTGTGATGGCTCTGTCCGCCGTGGTCGTCACAACTATACGTTTGCTCGATTTACTTTTGATTAACCCAATCGCTGGTTCCCAAGCCTTGCTAATATTATAGCCACAGTCACGGTTAATGAGGTCGTCATTGGTTCGAATTTCGATGGCCTCTCTAACAACGCTGTCCCAGTATCTCGACTTCTGTACCAGAATCCTCGTGCGGTCATACTCCATGGCGTGATTTTCCGACAAACAATGTTCAGCGACCGCCGACTTGCTCGGATACATCAGTCGAGTGTGCCTCTGGTGTTCACGGCATCGATCCTCGACGGTACGCATCGTCTGACCAATATACGACTTGCCACATTGACACGGAATCTGGTACACGCCGGCCTTCCTCAAACCGAGGTCATCTTTGGCGCTCCCCACCAGTGCACGAGTTTTATTTGGAGGACAAAACACAGTTCCGACCCGGTGTTTCTTCAGAATGCGGGCGATTTTCCCCGAGAGTGCGCCTGTGTATGGAATAAATGCAGAGCCTACCTCCTCCCTTGTGACTTCATCCATCTCAACAGGTTGTGCTGCAGTGGTTGGGCGGAGAGCACGTTGAATCTGCCACTCTGAGTACCCATTTTTTCGAAATACAGTTCTCAGATGTTCCAATTCCTGCAGTAGACTCTCTGCGTCAGAGATAGTGCGCGCCCTGTGTACTAGAGTTTTAAGTACCCCAATCCTCTGTGGAGGGTGGTGGTCGGCGTGCAATTACAGATCAGTGTGCGTTGTCTTCCGATACATCCCATGACCTAGGGTGCCGTCAGCCCTTCTCTTGACCAAGACGTCAAGGAAAGGTAATTTACCCTCCGTTTCAGTCTCCATAGTGAATTTGATGTTGGGGTGTATGGAGTTTAGATGGGTAAGGAAGTCAAGGAGTTTATCCATACCATGTGGCCAGATGACGAACGTGTCGTCCACGTAACGGAAAAAGCAAGTAGGTTTCCATACGAATGACGACAGGGCTTCCTCCTCGAAGTTCTCCAAAGGCAATGCTACAGTTGTTGTCTCCCATAAGGACTACACTGATAAGATGCAGAGCCTGCTAAATGACGATTCCTACCGGAAGATCAGCGTTGACCCTACAAAGAAGGTGGAGAACAAGACGAGGGCGCTTCTCAAGGACGCAGATTTACCGGAGGGTGACTCTAAGAAATTGTTACCCCAAGGTCCGGTACCGCCTAGACTATATGGACTCCCGAAGGTTCACAAAGAGGGGGTAGCATTACGCCCCATTGTCAGCAACATCAGGGCACCTACATATTTGTTGGTCAAATACCTGACGGGAATATTAAGTCCTTATGTGGGTAAATGCCCTCATCACATCCGTAATTCCGTGGATTTTGTTAAACGCCTTGACAGCTTCAGGTTGGATGAGTCAGATATCATGGTGAGTTTTGACGTCGTTTCCTTGTTTACGAGGGTACCCCTGCGAGAGTCACTAGAATTGATTAGTGAGACGTTTGACGAGAAGACCACTGAACTTTTTAGGCATGTCTCTTTAATGGAGAATACTACGAACAGACGGAGGGAGTCGCCATGGGTAGCCCACTCTCACCAGTGGTAGCGAATTTGTACATGGAGAACTTCGAGGAGGAAGCCCTGTCGTCATCCGTATGGAAACCTACTTGCTTTATCCGTTACGTGGACGACACGTTCGTCATCTGGCCACATGGTATGGATAAACTCCTTGACTTCCTTACCCATCTAAACTCCATGCACCCCAACATCAAATTCACTATGGAGACTGAAACGGAGGGTAAATTACCTTTCCTTGACGTCTTGGTCAAGAGAAGGGCTGACGGCACCCTAGGTCATGGGGTGTATCGGAAGACAATGCACACTGATCTGTATTTGCACGCAGACAGCTGCCACCACCCTTCACAGAGGAATGGGGTACTTAAAACTCTAGTACACAGGGCGCGCACTATCTCTGACGCAGAGAGTTTACTGCAGGAATTGGAACATCTGAGAACTGTATTTCGAAAAAATGGGTACTCAGAGTGGCAGATTCAACGTGCTCTCCGCCCAACCACTGCAGCACAACCTGTTGAGATGGATGAAGTCACGAGGGAGGAGGTAGGCACTGCATTTATTCCATACACAGGCGCACTCTCGGGGAAAATCGCCCGCATTCTGAAGAAACACCGGGTCGGAACTGTGTTTTGTCCTCCAAATAAAACTCGTGCACTGGTGAGGAGCGCCAAAGATGACCTCGGTTTGAGGAAGGCCGGCGTGTACCAGATTCCGTGTCAATGTGGCAAGTCGTATATTGGTCAGACGATGCGTACCGTTTAGGATCGATGCCGTGAACACCAGAGGCACACTCGACTGATGTATCCGAGCAAGTCGGCGGTCGCTGAACATTGTTTGTCGGAAAATCACGCCATGGAATATGACCGCACGAGGATTCTGGTACAGACGTCGAGATACTGGGACAGCGTTGTTAGAGAGGCCATCGAAATTCGCACCAATGACGACCTCATTAACCGTGACTGTGGCTATAATCTTAGCAAGGCTTGGGAACCAGCGATTGGGTTAATCAAAAGTAAATCGAGCAAATGTATAGTTGTGACGACCACGGCGGACAGAGCCATCACACCGACGTCATCTCAGACGCCGTCGCAATCTGTTCCACCGCGCGACCGTGGCGCGGGGAACAGACGGCGGAGGGAGCGCGCCGCGGGCGGAGGGTATTTAAATCGGCCGCCGCCGCGACCGAACCCAGTTCCCTCTGAGCAGCCATAGCGTACAGATCTCCGTGCCGGCACGTTCACAGGAGCTCAGTACGTCAGTTCACCTGATGATGGCGACACGTATGATCGCCGAAATATTGTGCCCGTTGGACACTATAGACCGGCAGCAGCACACCCGTGGATATTTTGATTATCAAATACGCCGGGAGAAACTCAAGAATCACACAATATCCATCCACTCGCTGTGCGTTGGCAGTTGCTGTTCAAGTTTATCTGGCAACTCCGTCTGCGAAAGGCAGATGGTATGTGCCTTAGTAATAACATGTCCTACTGTCTGCAGTGGTAACCCATCCCAGTCCCCATCGCCCGACCCTGCAGGTATCATCACTTGTGCGCCAGACACTGTAGGTGCCATCACTTGTGCACCAGACATCGTAGGTGCTGTTACTTGTGCATAATTAATTGGTAGTATCAATGGAGGAACATGTTGTACCACCCCTGCTGTTGGAATCTGGGTGATCTGCTGCTGCAAACAGTCAGAGGGAACATGACCCTCCTGTCCACATCCTGAGCATGTGCATAGTTGTCCATCATACATGATAATTGCACGACAACCAGCAATGTTTAAGTATGAAGGAACATGCTTCATCAGTTCAATTTTGACCTGTCTTACTCTGCTGAGTGCAGAATATGTTGCACAAGTCTGTCACTTCCCAGCCATGTGCTAATGACAGTCCCGTATGGCTTAAGAGCGGAGATAATGGAGTTGGTGGATACCTCAAAAGGTAGCTCGAATACCCGAAAGGTCCTCGTGATTAGGCCTGCATGTTCAAAGGTAACAATGTCAGTATGTGCACCTGAGTGCCTAAACTGGAGTTTGCTGGCGGCACCGATAACCACCTTCCTGCACAATTCTTCATTAATCATCTTAACAATGACTACAGTGGCTGTGATCGAAAAGTGAATACCAATTATGTCCTTTGGATCTACATGTAGTTCATCACACAAGAAGTTTTCCACTTCATATGCTCATGGCCTTGGGTATTCGGCTTGGAATGTAATCTTGATAATGTTCTTCCTGTATGAGTTTGTCATGTTACTTCAAAGAGCTTGTAGTAAGTGATTTGCACTCGTGTGACGTAAAAAACTCATGTACGCCACTAGAACGGTGGGACAGCAAGCACACATCCTCACTCCTCCGTCGCTGATGGCCAACTGTCTTAGAACGCCTGCTGGAAGCAGTGCCTCTGCTGAGTGTCTTCTGCAGAGGAAATTAGCACTTAGTTTTGTGCATTGTGGCTCATTACTGATAGTTGACAATCTAGTTACAAAATAAGGACCCATTTGAAAAAGTTCCATGATTCCTTAGTTTTGACAAGTTAAATGATATTGCAGGGAGCAGGGAAAAAATGTCTGTCATTGCTCATACTGCTGCTCTAAACTAGTGGAGCATAAGTGCATCAACTTTCACAAGGCTTCCACAATTGGCATTCACAAAATTTCTTTCTGTTGTTACTTAATAGTTGTAATAGCATTTTCCATCACTAAACAGCTAAACTGTTTGTGAAAAAGTACATAAAAACCTTGTAACTTCGGCTAACACTTCTATAACACACGTACAGCTTTGTCTTACTCCTGATCTGTGATGTCACCAGAGCATCAGCCAATAACAGAGCATTTTTGATCATGTGACCATACCTTGATATTTAATGATTTTTAAGCTTTATTTACATAAAAATAACTGAAATTTTGTGAGAATATTGACCATAAATGTTATTTAAAAGTTGTAATCAATCAGGATAACAACAATCCGAACCATATTTTTAACATACAAAAATAGCCTATTTGATTAGAAGTATCTTGTGAGGAACGGCATCAAAAACCTTCTGGAAATGTATTAATATGGAATCAATTTGAAATTCCCTGTCAACGTCACTCATTACTTTGTGCAAGTAAAGAGCTAGTTGTGTTTCAGAAGAATGATATTTTCTGAATCTGTGATGTTTGTGTGTCAATAGACTGTTATCTTCGAGGTAATTCATAATGTTCAAAAACATTATATATTCCAAAATCCTACTGCAGATCAATATTAGTGACATAGATTTGGAATTCAGTGGATTACTCCTGTTTCCATTATTGAGTATTGGTGTGATCCATGCAACTTTCCAGTCTTTTGGTACGGATCTTTCATCAAGTGAGCAGTTGTAAACAATTGCTACATGTGGGGCAATTGTATCAAGATACTCTGAAAGGAATAGTGTTAGTATGCTGTCTGGACAAGGTGAATTGCATTTATTACGTGCTTAAAGTTGCTTCATGCCACCGAGGATATCTATGTCTAAGTTACTCATGTTGGCAATTGTTCTTGATTTGAATTCTGGAATATTTACTTTGTCTTCTTTGGTGAAGTCATTTCAGAAAACTATGTTTAATAACTCCACTTAGTGGTGTTGTCATTGGTAATATTGCCACTGGTATTGCACACTGAGTGTATTGACTGTGTCTTGCCGCTGGTGTAGTTTACATATGACCAGAATCTCTTTGGATTTTCTGTCAGATTGCTAGGCAGAATTTCATTATGGAAGCTATTCAAAGCATCCCACACTGAAGTCTGCACTAAGTTTCGAGCTTCAGTAAAACATCACCAATCTTGGAGACTTTGTGTTCTTATAATTTGGCATGTTTTTCTTTTCTTTTCTTTTGTTGTTGTTACATCTGCAACATTGTTCTGACTTATTTAGTGTATCATGGGGGATCAGCACCATCTTTCATTAATTTATTTGGTATAAATTGCTCAATTGCCTCAGATGATATTTCTTGAATTTAAGCCGTGTCTCATCTCCACTTACACAGTTAGTTGGGGAGGGGTTGAGGCTCTCTCTTAGGAAGGCGTCATGTGAATTTTTACTTGCTTTTTTTAAATGGGTATGTTTTGTATTTATTTTTGGTGGGTTTGGTGTTAGGGTATTCAGTCTTACTACAATGATCTTGTGGACACTAATCCCTGTACCCATCTTAATGCTTCCTGTTTGCTAGAGGTTCTTTGTTGCTAAGAGGCTGTAACAAAGTAGGTGAATTCTTTCCCTTGTTTTGTTTTTCTTCCCCAAAAGTTCTTAGTTTTTTGCAAATATCTTCAAGATTGTCACTTAAGTGGCATGTGTACAGTACCGTAAATCTTTAATACTAACTCAGGGCTTAACCAACTTGACATTATTATCCACTATGTTCAGTTTGTCAATCAGAATCTATTGGTGTGATTAGTTTACCTAAAAACTGTGCTAATTACAAATACCAATAATTTCAAACTTTGTTATCATTGTTCACAGGGAAACATGTACCCAGTTACTAAGTTTTGGATCGACTAGATGAAAAGGGCAGGTGAAGAATTATAGCGTTTATACAGCTTATGTTGAAAATATGACGGTAATTTTTGCCTCCATTTAGTTTCACAGCATTCATATCTAAAACAATTTTACTGAAGTAGAATCCCATATTTTGGTGAAATAGACAGCATAATTCAATAGCAATTATTATTGTATCTGAAAGTTCACATTCAGAAGAATCTCTCTCCACTATTCAGTTAATCAGGAAAGTAATTGTTTAATTGTAACTTGTAAAAAGACAGTGGACAACAATATCTGAGAATATTGTTACTTATTGTAAACATATAACAGGAATGTTTCGAGAGCCACTTTAGTCAGTCAACGGAAGGTTATGAGATTACCAAGATTCAATTTACTGCATACCGTATGCAGATGAGTTACCACAAATTAGAAGCAAACAAAGTGCCAAGTTTTATCTAAATTCTGTGTCTGAAGTTAATTCGGTGACTGTTTTTCAATGATCGACTGTGAGTTTCCCATTAATCTCAAGAACTGTATCGAACTTCAATAACACATTCTGCAAATTGTGACAATAGTATTATACTTGTCTTATTTTTAAATGATGTTTACTGTGCACATTGTTCATCATGGTGATATGACTACCAACTTGGTATGACAGTATAATTAGTAACTGTGTTTAACATTTACTTGCCACACATAAACATTTGGGTCACTTCAGTGTTACATTACTGAATTTTGAAAATTCTCAATATAGAACATCAATTGAGCATAGTAAGTGGCTAGTTGTTTTTCTATGCATAAATTATAGTGAATGAGACATGAGCTGGCCATAAACTATAGGTTATTTAACAACAAAGTCCAATTAAATTATTTTGACTGAAAACCTGGTGTGGATCATATCATTCAAAATAGCATACTTTAGCAATCATTTTCAGCCAGATTTGATGGAGGTGCAGCTAGCTAGCAAGGGTATAATTGCACAAGTACATACAACTACGCTTCAAGGTCAAATATGTTTTCACAACTATGTACACTTTGAGTGGGCTTCCGAACTAATTGCCCAAAATAATTTTGCAAGAAACCATTTAGTATGGGTTCAGATGACGTTTTATGCCTGTCACCGACATTAAACATGTAATTCAATCGACATTTTGAGGATAGATCGAAGTCACCAGCAAGCATAACTGTATGAGCGGGGTTTCTATTTGAAATGAGGTTCAAGTTTTCTTTCAGCTTTCAGTGACTGTATCATCTGAGTCAGGTTGTCAGTAAAAGCAGTTAAATATTAATTTATTTCAGTTGCATGGTATAACCTCTACCCATGATAAATCACAGGAACTATTGCTTCAATTTTGCTACAAGATAAACTACTTCTGACAGCCAAAAAGATGCCCTCACCAACTACATTTAACCTACCTTTTATAAATACTGCTTCATCCTTTGTAAAAGTTTTGGCTGAACTTCTCTCTGGCTTTAGCCAGCTTTCAGTACCTACATCAAATGGTTCAAATGGCTCTGAGCACTATGGGACTTAACATCTGAGGTCATCAGACCCCTAGAACTTAGAACTACTTAAACCTAAGTAACCTAAGGACATCACACACATCCATGCCCGAGGCAGGATTCGAACCTGCGACCGTAGCGGTTGCGCGGTTCCAGACTGAAGCGGCTAGAACCGGCTGGCTGTACCTATATCGATTTGAGTTTCAGTGCTTTCTATTCGCACTTGGCACTCTGGTTCTTTCTCAGCACAGTTATATGTTTACAGCTACAGTACTCATTGTTGCTCTGTCCATCCTCTTCCTGTGTTTGTACTACACCTTTCAAATCTTAAGTACTTTCTGCACTTTCCCGAGACCCTCTAACCTAAAAGACCACCCAGTCCATTCCACACAGCCCTTGCTATCGGTGTAGCCATATCAGGTGATGTGGAATGAAAATATTTTTTATTAATGTATCAGGCTCCACTGCATTTCAGCTCTTTCATAAACTGTCAGATACTTGTGAACCTGTGACTCTCTCCTGTTCTGACATAACAGGAATACTTGAGAAATATTTTGAATTGCAGATCCATGTTGCTGCTGCGTACTTTATATAATCATTTTCAGGTAGATTTGATGGAGGTGGAGCTACCAAGGGCATATTTTCACAGGTAAATACAGCTACACGCTTCAAGGTCAAATATGTTTTCACAACTATTTACACTTTGAGTGGGCTCCTGAACTAACATTCAAAATAATATTTGGAGAAAGCTTTTAGTACGAGTTCAGATGACGTTCTAAGCCTACCATCAACGTTACACATTATGTCAGTTTATAGCTACAGTGTTGATTGTTGCTATGTTTACCCTCTCCCTGTGCTCATACTGCACCTTTTGAAACTTAAGTTCTTTCTGAATTTTCCCAAGACCCTCTAACCTAAAAAAACCACCCAGTCCATTCTACACAGCTCCTCCTACAGGTGTAACCATATCAGGTGATCTGGAAAGAAAATCTTTTTTATTATTGTATGCAGGCCCCACTATATTTCAACTCTTTCATAAATTGTCACCTACTTGTAAACTTGTGACTCGCTCCTGTGACATTGAGAAATATTTTGCATTGCAAATCCATGTTGCTGCTGCCAGATGTAGATCTTGTTCAGTGTTTCACGAAGTCAAATCAGAACTATAGACAGTGGATTACTCAATTATAGGGCCTGATTAGGGAACATAAATTTCATTATGAAAATAATCAATGTAACATGTCTTATGCAGGTTCACTAATTCGCTTATCATGCACTCCCCCGACAATAAATTACAGAAGGCCTGCTCAGTCTAACAAACTTGTCTTTACAAGTCTCAGGCATACAAACAAATGCATGTTTCCGCTGAAGCATTACAGGATGAGGAAGCTGACGTATTCACTACAAGTCAACATCTGACACAACCAAGCGAGCGGCATAGCCACACACAGAAAACATAGGGCATACATACTACAAAATCTTTTGTCACATGTTGGCGTGAACCATAAAAGACACGTACCTGTTTCTGTCAGAACACACATTGTATAAAGACCAGACATAAGCTGAGATGCACAAAAGAAGCACAACCAACAAAAATATCAGACACTTTAGCATAAGGCAGTGGTTAATAACAAAAAGTTAAATAGTATGTAAAATAAGGGAAAGGCAACCACTCAACCATAGAGTGGATCACATAAACGTATTACAAAAACTCACACATAGCCAAACAGAAGCTGAAACAAGGCTTTATACAGATGACTCTGCACCTGCACAAGGCAAAAAGAGTACAGCAGGTAAAGCAAAACAAGATCTAGACGAAGGGAGAGGAGGGGAAAGGCAGGAGATAAAAGAGGATTAAATGATGATTTGGAGTGAGAAAGGGAAAGGTGGGAGAAGGGAGAAGTGTTGAAAAGAGGGAGACAAATTGAGGGGGGTGAGAGAGATAAAGGGAAAGAGGGAGAGAATATGGTCCCATGTAGGGGTGGGGTGTGAGGAGGGAGAAGGCAGTGAACAACCTGGATGGGGAAAGAGTGGTGGGAACAGAAGAGAGAAGTGCAAAGGTAAGGTGGGGCATGGGAACTGATTAGCATATGTCAAGCCCGGAAGAGTGAGAGTGCAGACTATGCTGCAGAGACAAATCCGACATGCTTAGTTGAGAGAAAATTGTGGTGGAAAGGGGTATCCAATTGGCACATTTAGTGAAGTAGCTGTTGAACCATTCATGTTGTGGTGTGCAGCACAGCCAGCATCCAGATCGTTAAGTTTGAGCTTTGCCAGTTTGGCGGCGACCGTTAAGGTAGTACACAGTTGGTTATTTTTCATGCCTAAATAGAATGCTGTACAGTAATTGTAGCACAGCTGATATATAACATAAAACATTGGAAACTCCATGTTGGAATATCAACAATATAAGGAAAACCACAGATTGCTACTCACCATATAAATGACACACTGAGTTGCAGATAGGCACAACAAAAAGATTGTAACACATTTAGCTTTTGACCAAAGGCTTCATCAGAAAAGGAAAAACACACATTCATTCATTCACACGAGCAAGCACACAACACAAACACATTACAGCCATCTCTGGCAGCTTTTATTGGAACGCAACTGTCACGTTGAATGGAAGCAGTGGAATGGAGGGTGTGGAGAAGGGATAGCAGAGTACGAATGGGGGAGCGAAGAGCACTGTCTGGCACAGCGTGCAGAGACTAGAAGGAGGCATGACAAGACTCAAGACTGCCACCAGGCACAGTGTCAGGAGGCTGTGGGGCAGGGAAGTGGGGAGAAAGGGAGTGGTGAATGGGGAGTGGAAAAGGAGAGGAGCAGAGAAGGGGAAAGATGGATGGGTGTTTTGGCAGAGGGTGGCACACACAGACGGTTAGGGGACGTGAAAGAGAGGAGGTTATAGGACAGAGGGGCTGAAACAGTTAGGCGGAGGGTGTGGAGACAGCAGCTTACCTTAGACTGTGGCTAGGTTAATTTCAAGAGTGGAAAACGTGTTGTAATAATAACTACCATCTGCGCTGTTCAGAAAGGCTGTTGGTGGAGGTGAGGATCCATATGATCTGGATTATGAAGTTGTGAAATCAAGCACATTATGTTCAACTGTGTTGCGGCACAGGATAGTCAACTTTGCTCTTGGCCACAGTTTGGTGGTGGTCATTCACCATGGTGGACAGCTGGTTGGTACTCTACTACAATCATGTACACCTTTTTGCATTATTGTTACTGCATACACCCTGCCCCTATCAGAGAGGAGGACGTTAATGCCCAGGACAGTGGCATCCTGGGTTGAGGAGGGCCATGTGAAGCAGATGGGTGAGAATGTGTTGGGGTTGTGAAGATATGAGAATAGTGTCTCTTGGCTCTGAGTCGATATCATGAAGGTATCATCAATGAACCTGAACCAGACTAGGGGTTTGGCACTTTGGGAGGCTAGGAAGATCTCCTCTAGCTGGAATACAAACAGGTTGGCCCAGGAGCGTGCCATGTGGATGCCCACAGCTGTGCTTCAAAGCAGAAGTAGTTGTGAGTTAGGACGAAGTTAGTGAGGTGTATGAGGAATGAGGTAATGCGTTTGGAGTCTGAAGGATGTTGGGAGACACAGAGCTCAGTTGTGACAAAACCATGGGCATGAGGGATGTTGGTGTATACGGAAGTGGCGTCAGTACTGATGAGTAGGGATCCAACAAGTAAAGGGGTGGAGATTCAGGGGACAGGTTGGTACCTTCAATAAGGGAGGCTAGATTATGGGCAAGTGGTTGGAGGTGTTGGTTAACGAAGGCCAAAATTCTTTCAGTGGGGCACAACAACAGATTCAGGTGAAAGGTTCTGGGAAGCTCCTAAGGTTTTAACCAGGGACTGGAGATTATGTTGGACTTCTGGGATAGGATCACTCTTGCAGAGTTTATAGGTGAAGCAGTCAGATAAACCTAGCCAACGGTGAAAATTTAAATGGGGTGCAATAAATGTTTGTGAACTATATTGACCATGCAGATAATGAAAATGATAATGGAAAACTCTAATTAGCTCTCATTTCCAAATTAAATGGGGCTGCACTTAATTATAATCCTATTTTATTAGTGTTCATCGTCAGCTCCTTCCCCTGTATGTTTCAAAATCCTACTATTGGTAAACTGGGTGGTGAAGCTTCAGGCAACAATAGCTTTGTCTGTTTTGTCACTGCTTTTGGCCAAAGATCGTCACAACAGTTGGAAGAACATGTTACTGAAATGTAGACAGTGTATGTGGTCATAGTAATTCCTGTGATTCAATACACCTTGCAAATGTGTAAACAGTGCTGACAATTTTTGCTACATTTGTGGACAGGCTGTATTGGTATCATAAATTAGCCCAAAACACCATGTATTACGAAGGTGTACAGACTGTATTTTGGCTGTTAAATTGGGGACCAGGACAAGCCCTGGGCTCCTCATGTATGTTACATATCTTGTGTCTCGAGTCTTCATTCATGGCTGAATCATAAAAGATTTTTCATGGGCTTTGCTATATCCACAATCTGGTGAGAACAATCAAATCATGTGAATGATTGTTACTTTTGTGCAACAACTCCATTAACACTTGGTATCTCCAAGAAGAAATCATCTTTCTTGACGTATCCTAACATACCATCAGCCATGCATCCAAGGTCACATGGAGATGGACTGCCTGTTCCTGTCCCATCTGATTGTGATAATGATGAAGGCAACAGTGAAACTAGGGCTGCACCATCACCTTCAAAAAACAGTTCTTCAAAAGATCCTGATTTTGTGTGGAATGATGAGTGTACAGAGATTCACAAAATAATACAATGTGAACTTAATGAGCTAGTGAGAGATCTGGAATTATCAAAAAGTAAAGCTGAACTGTTTGTGCCAAGACTGCAACAGTGGACAGTAAATGTGAGTGCAGTCTGCAACTGCTATATGCCATTCCTTCCATTTTTTGAAAGTGAAAAGAACTTGGTATTTTTTTGTGATGTACAGGGACAGGGCAGCTATTGGCATTGACTATAAAAGTGATCAGTTGAGGTTGTTCATCGACGCCTGCAAAGAAACATACGGTAACACGAAACAGTTGTTATTGTGATTGAACTATGGCCAGTTTAAATGGTAGATTTAGGGGGATCTGGAAGTCATAGGCATAATACTTGGGCTACAACATGGCTACACCAAATTCTCTTGTTTCCTGTGCCCTTGGGATAACCACACCAAAGCACTTCATTATAAAAAGAAAGATGGGCCCAAGCGTCAATCACCTAAACCTGAATCTCACAACATTATGCACAAATCACCTGTCAAATACAAGAACATAATTCTCCTTGCTCTTCATATAAAATTGGTCCCAATGAAAAACTTCATTAACGCCAAGGACAAAACTGGGGAAGTATTTCTCTATTTGTGAGAAATTTCCATGTCTCAGTGGGCAAAAATACAAGAAGGGATTCTTGTGGGTCCCCAGATAAACAAACTGTAGAAAAATGAGCATTTCAATACAATCCTTGCAGGTGATGAAAAGTTAGCTTGGGATGCCGTTGTTCAAGTTTCAACAAACAGTCTAGGAAATAATAGGACAGAAAACGGTTGAGGCGTAGCGCCTTTGTATCGCTCCTGTCACTTGTTAGGACGATATCGTTATAGGCATGAGTCATCGACAGATGTCATCAGCTGACATGGACCTGAGTTACAGAGCTGCACATAGTTATACTAGTAGGCGGCAGAGGTCAGCAGTTGACGGACGGTGCTAGCAGTCGTAGTCAAAACAATGTTGTAAAGTTATGTTTGATTAATATTTAATGTATTTGCATAATTATAATTGCTTTATATGTGTAGTAATTAGCAGTGTGAGTGTTGTATGAGTGAAGAAGAACAGAAGTAAATGAAAATTGTGTTGTTTATTCACGAAGTACCAGTTAAACTATACAGGGGATTTACTATAATTAAATGTGCAGTCAGTTTATGGTACAAATAAATTATGAGTAGAACACAAATTAATTGGTAATTTCAGAAGGAGTAATTTTATATTTGATACTTTTCTAAGTTTATTTATTTAGCAATTGCCATAGAAAGAAATGTTGTGTTGCCACTAAGTACGGACTTGGCAGTATTAACTGTGATCTTTATCGTAAAAATACACCTGAAAATTTACATTGCCCAGTTAAAACTTTTATTTCAGTAGCTGGCTACATCCCGTTTACCGGACAATTCTATGTATGTTGCGACCTGCAGTAGACAGTAGTGGTCTAGTATTTTCTACTACAGCTTTTAGCTAGACAAATGAACATTACTGGACACTGGCAGGGCGGTGAAAGGTAACGTGCCGCGCCGCACTGTAATCATCTTGTGTCAATTCTTCTGCACTGCTACAACAGACTGGAGTGCAACATGTTCTTAAAGTGTCATTTCCTAGATTCCCACATAGGATTCTTTACTGACAAGTATGGTGCTGCAATCGACAATCATGGGGAACGCATCCACCAGCAATTTCAGACATGGAAATGAGATACCCAGGGAAGTGGAGTGCATCAGTGCTAGCCAATTACTGCTTGACACTGATCAGGGAATCACCAGCAGAAAACTACAAATGCCAGACAAAGTGGCTGCACCTCAATGACCTTCCTCTGAGGGATAACAATAAGGTAAATACACGCATGAGCTTATATAGGCAATAATTTAAAGGTATCATAACTTCAAAATGAGAGCTAATCTTGCATTTTTATTAACATTTTTGCTATCAGCACACCTGAAAAAATAAAGATAAGCTGTTTTTATGTCACTTACACAAAAGAAGTAAAATTTTGTTGGTTAGTGCGATTAGCGGAGGCAATCCACCAGGTAGTCAGTGCGATTCATAACAACAGACATGATACTTTTGTCTGCAGGTAGAATTATTGGGTCAGGGTTTGTTTTGAGCTTGTGTATGGCTGTCTTTTCTTCTGCTGAAAAGTTGATGTTCTTAGGAAGGGACATAGGGCATGATGGTGAGGCCAAGTTGGGGGTAAAGAATTCCTGGAAGTGACCAGGGGAGTGGTTAGGTGGGAGGGGGAGAAGGTCACAGTAGGATGATGGTATGAACTGGGAGTGACATAGTTCAATATTGGTATTAGGTTGGCTTTGGTTGGAGGGACTGGTGGCAAAGAAGTGTTTCCACAGCAGGGTTTGGGAGTGTAGGTCTTTTACAAGTCCAACTTGGTTAAAGTTGGGTGTAGGGCTAAAGATGAGGCCTTTGGATAGAATTGAAACTTCTGTGGGGCTGAGGATTTTGGTGGAAAGGTTAACAACAGTGGTCAGGAAATGTTTCAACACTGTATTTGGTGGAGAGTTGGTGGTGAATTTTGGGGGATGCGGCAAGTTGAAAAGGTCAGCTAAGCAGGGTTTGGGTGCTATGATGAGTTCACATAAAGGAACTCTGCAGATAGGATATGAATTGGATAGTGGAACCCTGAGGTGGCAGTATGATGTCAGCAGGTTGGGTAGCTTATGCATATGGTGTATGGAATACTCCAGGTGCTGGAGAGCAAGGGATTTGATGTCAGAGACATGATGTATGCAGCAGGGATTGCATATCTTGCAGAGGGAGCAGAGGTTGTTCTGGGATACCTGTTCCATGGAGATATTTTTTTGCAGTACCACACTAATGAGCATCAGGTACTGGCAAAATCTGAAAACGTGAAGGTCATCATGAAAGGAGTGGTGGGGTCCAGACAAAGTAATTTTTGTGGAAAGGCCTTGTGGGGGATGGGGAGGGGGGGTCCATGGTTTAGGCAGCATTTAAGAAACTGGATGTTGGATAGGTTTTAGACAGGGATACTTTTCTGAACTGGTGCAGAAAGGTGGAGCAGGGGTCAATTATGGTGGGGATGGCATGTTGGATGACTGTGAGGAGCTGGATAACAGCAAAGGTGCATACCACACATTTTTGCGTATTTTTAAATATTTGTGTGCATTTTTAGATACCTGTGGATGTTTTGCATGTCTTTATGTATTTTTATGCATCTTTTCTGTGATCCAGTTCCCCTCTCAATCATCCATTACCTTATTTGCCCATTTCCTTGTCATCTTGTTTCCCCACTGCCAACCGTTCTACAATGGACCCCTGCTCCACCTTCCTGCACCAGTTCAGAAAAATATCACACTCCTGGCTAAAACACAGCCACGCATTCAGTTTCTTAAATGCAGGCTAAACCACAGAATCCTCTCCCCCTCCCAATGGCCTAATGACAAAAATTCCTTTCTCTGGATCCTACTCCTCCTTTCAAAATGACTTTCACTTTCTTAAATTCCACCAGTCGATGGCACTTAGAAACTCAGTACTGCAAAAATGCATCTCCATGGAACAGGCATCGCAGAGCCACATCTGCTCCCTCTGCAAGATACTGCTTCTCTGCAATCCCTGCTACACACATCATATCTCTAAAAATGAATCCCTTTCTCTCCAGCATCCAGACGACTATTCCATACACCACCTCCATAAGTTATCCAACCGGCTGACATCGTACTGCCACCTGGGGCACCACTATCCAACCAGTATCCAACCCACAGTGTTCCTCCTTGTCAACGCCTCATAGCACCCAGACCCTACCTAGCTCACCTTTTCAACTTGCCAGATCCCCAAAACTACCTACCAACAAACCACCAAGTCCAGCACCCATACATTCCCGGAACACTGTTGTTAACCTTTCCACCAAAACCGTCAGCCCCACAGAGTTTCAGTTCTATCCACAGGCCTCACCTTAGCTCTACACTCAAATTTAATCATGTTGGACTTGTCAAAGATGTTCTCTCCTTCTCCTGAACCCTACAGTGAAAACACTTATTTGCCACCAGTCCCTCCAATCAAAGCTAATCTAATCTCAACCCTGAACCTTGCCTCTTCCAGTTCATCCCACCATCTTACTGTGATCCTTGTTCCCCATTTGCGCTCACACCTACCCCCCCCCCCCCCCCCTCCCCAAATAAAAAATCACTTTCCAGTAATTCCTTACCTCCAACTTGGTCACACTGTCCTCTCCCAGGTCCCTTTCTAAGAATAGCAACCTTTCAGGAGAAGAAAGGACAGTCATAAACAAGCTCAAAACAAAACTAGGCTTATCATCCTATCTGCAGACAAAAGTTTCACAACTGTTGTTATGAATTGCAGTGACTACCTGGCAGAAGACGTCCTCCAGTTATCTGACTCCTCTACCTATAAACTCTACCAGGGTGATCCCATCCCAGAAGTCCAACAAAATCTCCAATCCGTGGTAAAAACCTTAGGCCCTTCCCAGAAACTCTCCCCTGAATCTGTTACCCTCCTCACCCCTGTGGCACCCTGCACAACTCCATTCTAACTGCTCCCCAAAATCCACAGATCCAACAACCTTGGATGCTCCATTGTAGCTGGTTGTTGTGCCCCCACTGAAAGAATTTCTGCCCTCATTGACCAACACCTTCCAACCAATTACCCATAATCTAACCTCCCTTATTGAAGGTACCAACCAGTTCCTTCACCGAGTCTTCACCATCTCCACCCCTTTACCTGTTGGATCCCTACTCATCAGTATTGACGCCACTTCCCTCTACACCAACACCCTTCATGCCCATGTTTTGCCACTGTTGAACACCACCTCTCGCAATGCCCTTCAGACTCAAAACTCACTGCCTCATTCCTCACACACCTTACTAACTTTGTCCGAACACTCAACTATTTCTTCTTTGAAGGGAGTGTATACAAACAAATCTATGGCACAGCCTTGGGCACCCACAAGGCACCCCCCCCCCCCATGCCAACCTATTTATGAGCCATTTGGAGGAGACATTCCTAGTCTCCCAAATGCCAAATCCCTAATCTGGTTCAGTTTCGTTGATGATATCTTTATGATATTGACTCAGGGCCAGGACACCCTATCTTCATTCCTTCACAATCTCAACACCTTCTCTCCCATCCTCTTCACATGGTCCTCATAAACCTAGCATTTGACCTTTGTCAATGCTGATCTTCTCACCTCTGATGACTCAGTCCACACCTCTGTCCATATTAAACCCACCTACCACCAACGGTGCCGATATTTCGACAGCTGTTATCCCTTCCATACACATACAGATTGATCACCTGGGGATGGCGAACCTGTAGTGACAATAACTCCCTTGCCCAGTATACTTAAAGAGTCTCACCAAGGCCTTCACAGACAGGCACTATACCCCTGTACTTATATGCAAACAGATCTGTGCCATTTGCCCACATACCTCCAATCTCCCACCACCCCCAAGAACATGCTACAAAGGAGTTCCCCCTTTGTCAAACAATACCACCCATGGAATGGAACAACTGAACTACATCTTTCATCAGGGCTTTGATTACCGATTGTCATGCCCTGAAATGCAGGACATCCTACCAAAAATTCTTCCCACCCCTCCTGAAGTGGTGTTCCGTAGCCCACTCAACCTCCTAAACACCCTATTCCATCCTTATGTCACTCTCAATCCCAACCAGTTGCACAGGGATCATGTACCTGTGGAATATCAAGGCGCAAGACCTGCCCAATACACTCACCCTGAGCTTCCTATTTCAGTCCTGTCACAGGCTTATTCTACCTGATCAGGGGCCAGCCTACCTGTAAATGCAGCCATGTCATAAACCAGCTCTGTTGCAATCATTGAACAGCTTTAATTACCAACCACCTGTCCACCAGGATGAACGACCACAGCCATCTGATGCCATGAGCAAAGTTGATAACTGTGTGGTATGACATGCACCTGAACATAACATGCTTGATTTCAATGTCTGCTTCATAACCCAGACCATATGGATCCTCACCTCCACCAACGACATTTATGAACAGATTGGAGTTATTCTTACAACACATTCTCTGCTCCCGAAATTAACCTGGCCTCAGCCTAAGGTAACCTACAGTCTCCACACCCTCCACCCAAGTTTCCACCCCCTCTAGCCTACCATCTCCTCCCTACTCACATCCCCTCAATCCTCTTCATTTGCTGCCCTACGCCAATGCACCCACCTATCCTTTCCCTTCCCTGTTCCTCTCCTTTTCCGTTCCCCGTCCTCCCAACAATGCGCCTCGATGGCAGTCTTGTCATGCCTCCTCTTAGTTCCTGCATGCTGCTCGAGACAGTGCTCTTTTCTCTCCCCACTCTGTACCCTACTACCCCTTCTCCTTCCCTGCCCCCTTTATATTGCTGTTTCTGTTCAATGTGTCTGTTGCATTTTGGACCAAGCCTCTGGAGATGATAATCATGTGCGGAGGAGGTGGGCTTGCTTGTGTGAATAAATGAGTGTGTGTTTCCTTTTCTGAAGAAGACTTTCGCTGAAAGCTGAAAATGTAACAATTTTTTCATTGTACCTCTCTGCAACTCGGCATGACATCTCATATGTACGGTGAGTACCAATTTACCTTTTCCTTGTATAGTTGATATATAACATCACAAGTGTCCTTGTCTTTAAAGGGGTAGAATATGCCAGCACCTGGAGTGTGGTCGGAGGGTGGGTAGGAATATAGGACAGGTCTTCCATCTGGGCCAACCATATGGGAATGAATCATGTGTGCAGGATTGGGATGGACAAGGATAATCTGTGGATGAGTGTGTGGTAGAACATTACTTTGAGGGATGCGGGTAGGACTTTAGCTAGGTTAGCACCCATCTCGGGGTACGACAAGAGGTAGTTGAAAAAATTATGGTTGGTGGATGGTTAACAGGTTTACTGGTGTCATAGGAGCAGATGGTACAGATTTGTTTGTGGATGAGCTGGATAGAATAATCCATATAAAAATTCCATCAATGAATCTGAACCAGAAAAAGAGATTTTAGGTGTTGACTGGGTGGGACAAATTCCTCCAGATGTTGATAATGGATGATTCCATGAGAGTTCTCATGACAGTACCATGGAGTTGTTTGTAGATATCGCTTTTGGAACTGAAATAATAGTGGGCCAGGATGTGGTTGGCTACGAGGATTAAAAAGAGGTGGTGGATTTGTTATCAGGAGGATGTTGGGAAAGACATGGGGGATGTTGGTGTACAAGGATGTTGCATCCGCAGTACCCTACAAGGAGTCTGGTGGTAACAGGTCAGGAAATTTATTGAGGTGGTGAGGAAATGAGCACTGTGTTGAATATAGGAAGGGAGGTTACAAACAAATACCACAAGAGGCCACCACCATACAGGCACAACCACTCACTGGGCACCACTCAGTTTTGAGCAGCAGCCTCCACATAATTACACTACACAACACAGTTCTGGTCTGAAGATTACACTCAGACACAGCAGTCACTATTTATGGAGTAATAGGACAGTCAGTCATGAGGGTCTGCACGATTACTTTTAGTCGCAGTGAGAATATCACAGACTGCTAAAGGACACGAAAGTTATTTAGTTTTCATAGTTTTATGTATAGGAAATCCAGTGCCACATATCAAACTGTTACCAAAGTTAAGTACCACACTTATTAATAAATGTTATTGCTTATTACTTATGTTCTAGTACTGCCCTGTCAAGCAAGTGTTTAATTAGTAGGACTAACATGCAACTGCCACCCATTTTAATGAAGTATAGCAATAAACAAGTTTTCTGCTATGATGGATGTTTGAGGTGAATTAATGGTAACATTCAGTTACTTACAACATTCCAACACTTCCACTGCCAGTAATGTAATTGATCGGATTCTTTGTCTACAACTGGAGCCTCTCTAATCTTTCTCACTTCATTGGAAGATATGATGAGAAAGTGAGACATGTTTGTGCAGACATAGCGAGTAGTTAGAGTCTTTGTAACTCATGTGAGCAGATGGATATTGTATTACTGGGGAACTTGAATTACTGTGAATCATGTTTTGAGTACTTAAAGAAAATCCATACACTACCTCGATTGAACTTTTATTATTTAGCAGTTAAAGACACCCATCTAACAATTACAATTTTTGAAAGTTCCTGATTTCTTTGTATAGGAAAAACTCGAGACAAGGATCATACCCCGAAGAAGATAATGTACCAGAATATTAAGGAAAATCCTAGGTAATAGATGGGTTGATGGACAATGGAGAATGAGAGCAAATGAGGACTTGTACAGCAAGACATAACCTATCACAGCATCCATTAAGAACAGATGGTTGTTATTTTACGGTCATCTCATGAGGATGTACGGTGACTGACTAACAAAAAGAATATGGAATTTCATCCAATTTAAGAAAACAAGGGCGAGATGGTTTGAAGAATGTGAAAACGATCTTATGCCAGATTGGTATCTAAGAGAGAGAAATTCCTGACAGGAACAAATTCAGAAGACTGGTGAACAACTACCAAGGTTTTAAAATGGCATCAACATCCAAAATATGTAGAGCACCTTTGCCCGAAGAGCAGGCACTTCTTGGTGGGCTCAGAAGATACTGGCAGGAAGTCAAATCTGGAACAAGAAAGAGACCTACACACTAAAATGAGATTGGTCGTTACCACACAGTCCATAGAGGCTAAACTATGGAGGGGGGGGGGGGGGGGGGAGGAGTAACAGATTTATAATTTATCGATGTGAGCATTACTTCTTTCAAGTTGAAGCAAAATGACTAACATCAACTAAAAGCAATAAACATGTTATTGAAATGTAACCTTCTATTGAAGGATCACATCACAATAGGCAAATGCCGATTTTCGAGGCATACTGCATCGAGGAATTCCACTCAGGGAATCAGCTGAGTAAAATCTTTGTTTGGGAGCTCTGTTTTGACAAATATCTTACCTGCCATCTTCTGATGAAGCACATGGACTCTGACAGATGCTGCTAAATACGTTTCATCTCCCAGAACTGTACTAGGCGAGCCAATTGCAATTGCTTGGAAATGGAAGTCCCAGGTTGTGGGAGTAGAGGTAGTGGGAGAGTGGCTGTGCACTGATTCCTGGGACTGCCATTCCATCTTGTCCAGTGCTGGTGTTCTGATCGAGGAATGCATCTAGTGAATTTTTGATGCATCATTCTAAGAGGGGCCATGATGAAAACTGGTGTCTGTTCATGAGATTTTCGTGAATTCATTCTACCACTTTTTTCATTATAAAATCCAACATAGCATCTTTATATCTTTGAAGTTGAATATGTATCCTCAAAGATGCTATGCTATGCTGTGCTGCCTTTGACTCTTCTGTGTAGCTGTGGCAGACATTCTTCATGTACTCTTCACATTTCTGAGAGATGCAATGTTGCATTTTGCCAGTGTATTGGTGGCCACAAGTGCACGTAATGTGTTCATGCCAGGTGTTTTAGTCCCAAAAGATATTTTGTGGCACCCAGCAGGGTAAAAATCTTTTGTCAAGATCCTTGCAACCTTGGCAGAGGGCATATGGTAGGAGCAATAAGCCTTTGTTGTCAACTTGTGTCTTTTCCTTCTCTTCCATGATCTGTCATGAGAGTGTGTTTTATTTGCATCCTCAGAGTAGCTGTCCCAATGGAAAATGTCATATAGATGATGTAACATAGAGGGCCAGCTTCATTTATGACAGAGGGCTTGGACTCTGAGCATTAGCATGGTGAGTACAACGAAGTCCTACACGGGATGTTGGCAATTAGCTGCATTTAGGTAGAGGTCTGTATGTGTCTTCTTACAGTATACAGAGTGCTCGTATGCACTTCATTTAAAAAACACTTTCAAATTTGCTGGTGACCCTGTAATTCTGTTAGACATGGCAACACATTCGATCAATTTAATGGAATAGGTATTGTCTTGAAAAGAGGTTATATGAATAACACAACAAAAGTAAAACAACAATAATGTAATGTAGTTGACTGAAATCAGCCAATACTCAGGAAACTGGATCAGAAAATATAAAACAAAGTAGTAGACAAGTTTTGCTATTTGCATGGCAAAAAACTGATGATGGCTGTACTAGAGAGGATATAATATGTAGACTCACAATAGCAAACAATGCATTTGTGAAAATGATAAATTTGCTATCAAATATAAATTTAATTAATGTTAGGAAGTCCAGTGAATAGCTATTTATCTGAAACGTAATCTTCTACAAAATCGAAATGTGGTCAATAAACAGTTGAGACAAGGGAGAACAGAAGCTGAAGATTAGATGTGTAGATCAGATTACTAAAAGGTGGTACTGAATCAAATTGGGGAACAGAAATTCATGGCACAACTTGACTCAATAAAGGAATTAATTAACAGCATACACCCTGAGGAAGAGAAAGTGTGTGTAGTGTATGTTTTGGGGGATTGTACAGGCAAACTAAGACTTGAATAGAGTAAGCAGGTTGAAACTGGATGTAAGTTGCAGTAATTATGAAGAGATTGAAAAAGGACTTCTGATTCATTCAGTCTCAATTTATAATGAAGTAGACTGTGAATACAGTTTATTAATCCCTACTACTGTGCATGCACAAAAAAAAAAGAGTTCTTTAACACTAAATTACGGATGACAAAGCATTCAGAATTAAATGACTAACTTTTGTAAACAAGAAATTGCTCTTATGAAGGAATAAGGGATAAATTACTTTGCGGAGCTACTATATATTATTGACACTTTCTGCAGCGTGTGGTCTAGTAGTTAGTGCCTCGCCTCTAGATTGCGGGGCCTGGTTCGATTCTCAGGCAGATCAGAGATTTTCTTTGCTCATTTGTGTTGTCCTAACCATTTTCTCTCACCCTCATGTGTAAATCGCCAAAGTGTCATCAAACAGAATGACTTGCACCAGGACGTCAAACAACCCTAGTTGGGGTTCCCCGGCCAACAATACCATACTACCATTTCATTTTTTTCATTATTAATATTACCAATATTTTTTAGAGAAAACAATGTTTTCTACTATTTGTTGAGGATTACCTCTGCCTATTCAAACTGACCTTAGTAATCAAGTCTTTCATTACTCAAGTCTTTGTATATCATTAATTACATCTGGAAGTCTTCTTACTCAATTTATAAGTAGCAAATAGGTACATAAACAATATCCGGAAGACTGTAGCTCAGATTGCAAACTTGTGTTCTTCAGAAGATGACAACAAACACAATATTGTTGTTTTTCTTTTTATTTAAAATACCCCATCATTTTCTTCTCTTAAACTTTTTTTACCTAAATGAATTACCATCCAAAACTGATGTATCAAGAATCACTCTTTTCTCACTACATTTTCTATCGGCTGAAATTACAGTGTTCTAACAAACATCATTTGGAGATAATTTAACGTATGAAAACTGACTGACCTCTTGCTAAACATCCATTTATAAGTAGTTTCACATAAATCTTGGTTCAGCGTTAGGTTCAAACATAGTTTTGGGGTGTACTAACTACATTGCATTACATCAAATACCAAAAAGTTATATTAATATTTTATTCTCTGTTCATATTCTAATTGCAGTGGTGTGAGATGACATACTTTTGCTATTGTTCTACAGGTTGAGATAGTAAAAAGAGAACGAAGATGCACTTCAAGCTTGTAGATATAAATAAAACAGTTTTAGTAAATAAATACGCAGTGTCTAAAGTATAATAAATAAATAAATGACATGTTTTATGATTACAGAATTACAGAGTGTGGTTAAGACCATTTAATATTAATAAATTCTGCATTTTTATAAATGTAAATAAAAAAAAATCACATATCAAAAGACTACTATATGAATAAACTGATTTCACCATTGTGTCGCACCATATAAAATATTCCTTCCAAAGCCATTAATTATTTAGGACTTCATACTTCAATTTTTGCACGCTTCAGCAATTTCACCTGCATAACAGGTTAAGCCTCCCATATACCTAATAGCAAAGGAGTTAGGTGGAAAGGTATACAGTAAAATCTCATCACAACAAACAATTTCATCAACATACATATCACATTTCTTAAAGAAAATGTCTTATACCTACTGATAGAGTTACATGCAAGTCCAACATTAAATATTATTTTCAGATGTTTTACCATTATACTGGCTTAAGTAACTGCATGGTAGGTAAACAACACAAGGCAGTAAGCGTCTATACATTATCTACAGCCATGCTTACTAGGGAATTACTTTAACTGTATAACACGTTTAGATAGATTTGTTGCTTTGAGATTCTACTGTGTTAAGAAAATAATAGCAGCCAATGACACTTCCAACACTGTAGCTGTTATTATTACTACTTTAAAATACAACTCTGTAATCACTTAAATTGGAAAATTCATGTAATGTACTGCTGCTACAGAAGTAATAAGGCGCAAATTGTTTCTTAAGCATCTACTATTTTTTTTCAGAAACAAATAAAACTGAAATTTATGAAATTACAAAATACATTGGAGCTGCGCAAAAGCAAATGGAAGTGATATCTTACATGTAATGGGCAAGGTACAATGTCAGAACATATTGCTCATCAAAGAAAGACATAGATTTCTCTTTTTAACACATTATTCACTGGAATTCACTGATGACAATGATTGTTTCCCCTCTTTAAAAGTACTGCAGTTACTGAACTTGAATATTTACACATTAACTTAACTATTTCAATATGCTAATACTTGAGTATTCAATACTCTCATGGGCAAATGTACAAAATAAATTACAATTACGATACGTCAGTATTTCATACTGTACAATCACACATTTACATTGGCTGTAAACATTATTATATGCATCAATACATCGAATATATTAAATGCTGCACTGGAGATTTCAACAATATAAAAAAATTACATTTGGCTAAGCCACTTTTCCTAACACACATTCAAATGGACAAATAACAAACTTGGCATGCAGAAAAATAGTTTCCACTTTTTCATTTCTGACTAGCATAAAAATAGACTTTCTTTTTTTTTACCATATGAATTATTCCTTAGACCTAAAACAAAAATTAACATCCCTTAAATCGACCGAGCGTTGCAATCTTATTTTCTCTGTCCACACCCATATAACAGAAACCAGTACAGATTTAGCATCCATTTTGTACTTTTTGTTTTCTTAATGGCTAATAATATTAGTTCATAAAAGTTCATCTATTCTGCAAACATTAATCTGTCTCTCTCTATCTCACTCACACACATACATGCACACTCACACCCAAATACATATTCCCCCATTTATTTACAAACTGTAAAATCACAACACACATCTCTGTACGACAATAGCCACCGGACTGTCCAAATAAAATATCAATAAATGTAGAATGTTACAACTTATACATAAAACAGCTTACAGCTGAAGATAGTGCAGTTAAGAATTACAGTGCCAATATGGCACTTCACAAAAAATTCTAATGAAAGTCAAATGAGTACTTGCATGTTACTCCTAATGTACAACGTAAACAAGTATTCATTAATATAGGTAAAATGAGAGTACTCTGATAAGTTTCAGTGGTCTGTAAGGAACTCAATTAGTTCATAATGTGAGATATGTGTTCTTTTCTGCCTGCCATAACAAATATAGTACATATTCACATATTCTTTCATTCTCCATCACAATCTCAAGTAAACATATACTGATTTTTGGCTCTATAAATCTCCTTGGATACTATATACCAGTTATATGTCAAGATAAGTGCTGTCTGCATATTCCATTCCATTGTACAGTGGGCAATTAACTGTCCAGACACACTCAAAACTGTAAAGTAAGTCACCAAGGCCATCACAGAAAATATACCCACTGATAGCTGCAAGAGAATTCTGCAGCTATGTAAGTGCAAAAAAACTCACAAGTCACAAATTGAGAAGGTCTACTTCAGGATTTTAGCTTATTCATGTAACAAACCCTCAGATGGATGGTCAAATGATGCTTATTCATTAATTGGTATTTCATATCAGGCTACAAATGCAAGACGCATATGTAGCAATTCATGTGTGCACGCACATGTGCATGCACACGTGCATGCATAGTATGTACGCACGCGCCCGCCCGCACACACACACACACACACACACACACACACACACACACACACACACACCAAAAAAAAACACACCACAAACAAATTCTAAATGTACATGTAAGAAACAAACTAATGAGTCAAGGGGCTATTAAGAAGCTCATTATGGTGGCAGAAACTAAACTAAACGGCATGTCACTTGCTGTGACATAATTTGCATCATTTGCACCATCTGGGGGCGGGGGTTGGGACACTCTTACCACAAAGAGCACTCCATATGCACAACAAACATTGCCTCATATCATTTCTAGCAACTCTGATGTTTTTACATCATGAGTGGCTTCCACACCAAAAGGTACAAGCTAACACGAAGTATCATCATATGTTATACCATTTTACAATCTAGCATATGCCAAACTCCAAGGCATTTTCAAACCTAACTTTGTAAAATAAATAAATAAATAAATAAAACCAAATTAATCACAGATTAAATCAAAGCACATCACAACTTAACATACACTTTACAGGTCTGACTGGTATCTTTCTTTAGTCAAAACAAAAATATGTTTTGAATGATGGAAATTTGGTAGCACACTTTGACAAAAAATTAAACATATGAAATAAGTACTGCCTGAGAAATGTCAACCCGTGGAGCTGGCTTATAACCACAAACCTCATTTTCCCAACCCCCACTACAGGAGCCATTCTCAAGGATTCAATATAGTTGGCTTTTTGCGATGTCTCCGACCTGGTTCCAGAAGGTAAGAGAGATCTAGAGGCTGTTTACTGGGCAATCTTGCTAAGAGGCGAAGTAGTATGAGATTCAGACGCTGTCTCTGGCTTGCTCTCTGCAAATAAAACAAAGAGAATCACTTAAACAAAAGTTTGCACTATGAGAAATGTAATGATAAATCTCAATTCTGAGTCACAATAAGTATCACCAGAACAACATGATATCTGTCTCTCTCTCTCCCCCCTCCCCTCTCTCATATACAAAAATATTTTTTTTTATAATTTTATGTAATATTACAAGTAAAAATAATTACAAATGATTTTGAAATGTGATGGAAACATAGCAGCAATAGTAGAGAAAAAAAATAACACAATTTATACATTTCTAGGTTACAGTCCTGATAAAACATTGTTAAATTTTTTATGTTACACCATGAACACAGAAACATTACATTCATTTGAGTGTGTCTCAACTGAGATAGGTTAGCACTAATGGTTTTCTTCTGTGAATCTCTTATCTCTGAATCCTACAAGAGATCACCCAAATCCCCTTCACTTCCATAACATTCATTTCTGAGGTTTCAGCCATGTCAGTCTAGTGGTAAAGTACATGCTTGGAAATCTCAAGGTTGCGGGACTGCATCCCACTAGGACCACGGAATTTTCGGTCTGCGTTCAATCTCATCTTTACCCCTCAAAAATGTGAGGAGTCACTAGGAATGACACGAGGTTCAGATTTCAAGTTAAGCTGTAGGTCCCATTCCCTCGGCTGGATAACTGGGGTAGATCAGGGACACCAAAGCTGTTGAAGTGGTGTCTAAGACTTGCACCTGGCCACTGACCCAGGTGCAAACATTATTATTTCCAAAGTCTGACCTCTCCAAAGTTACACGTGTTGTGATACACATTTGAGTGGTAATGCACAGATTTGTTTGTTATTTCCTGTCATCTGTGTACCATAAAGTCTTTACAAAAGCCCATAAGCATTTCCAATCTGTCGTACAATGTTGAAGAAAGACAGGATCCAAAGTCACTTCTCACAGTACAGTCTAAATTGATAAATGTCCTTAACTTCGCTTAAACTATGCCATAAACATTAATGGGAATGGTTCAGGGTCATTTGAGTTATACTGAAGATCATTGTGAGCATCTGTTCAGTAAATGCAGAGAGCTTTGGAACTGAAATATGCTCACAAGCCCAAAATGTACTTTTGTGTGGTTCAATTTTTGTCACTATTTCCTTTGAGTCCCTCAACTTCCACTTATTTCCTGCCTGCTTAACCGTTTCAGACTTCCATTTTTTATCACTACACCACCAATCTTTTACTAATTTCTTTGTCTTGAGGACAGTTGGGGGCAACTTTCCTTTCCAACTATTTATTTATTTGAAGACAACTACTCACCATATAGCTGACGCATTCAGTGCTCAACAGGCAAATAACAAGACTGAGGACACTGCTGAATTTCAGACAATATCCTTACCTACACCACAACTACCACTGTCCCAACATTGTAATCTGACTGGAGTATGAGGCTGTGTCAGGTGGATTGGGTGAGAGGAGAACAGAGATGGGAAAGGAACAAGGAATAATAGAGAGAAGGGTGCTTGAAGGGTGAAAGGAAGAGGCTGGAAGGGAACAGCACAGGAATGTGGCTTAGGTAGGGTACTGCGGAGGGGGGGAATAGAAGAGAATAAAAGAGAGACCATAGGGAGATGAGGAGAGTTCATCACCCCGTGACAGAAAGTGCTACAAAGCACATGTTGACTTCAATAGCTGCTTCACAGCCCATGTCATCTAAGCCCTCTGCTTCCGTCTTCTCTCAATTACCAAGATGGGAAATGTGCTAAGAAATCATGCTTCAATTCCACAATCCTCCTAGCTTCAATCTCCACTAGACTAGACCCTGTCTTTCAACCTAACCTACCCTTGTACCCACACATCACACTTCATTAATCTAGACTCTCACTTTCCTCTCTGCTGTCTCCACTTTTATCATATGCTACATACAACCATATCTACCTGCCTCACTGCTGCCTCACTCACTTGTTGCCTTTCCACCTTTTCCTTTCAGCTGTCAGCCATCCAACAAAATACCTCACCCAAGTCAGGCAGCAGCACTGAGGCAACATAGTCATCAGGACAATGTACCCATGCCTGTGTGTGCATGTTCTGAAAGATTGATGTGGAGGAGGACAGCATGAAAGATTAGGTATGTTTTTAATCTCGTTTATGTGGCTATGACCACTCAATGTCTCAACTGTATGAAGAACAGTTAACTTTACTCATTGCATTATTTGTTTTCCAGTCAGGACCAGGTCTTTCCTGTATCATATTACTCACTTCTTCACTTTTATTAGTTACCGAAAAATGTCATTAAAATGCATATCTTCATCATAGGCCCAAAACCAATGTAATTACACATCACTGTGACATTGCAGGCAAAACTCCACACAGAAAAATTTGCTGGAACACACATAGATTAGGCAGCGAGACTGTGTCGCCACTCATTCAGTTGCTTTTGGACAGTGCCCCCAAAATTTGTAGGAAAAAGAGTTCCGATTTTCATGTAGAACTAATTATTTTTCTCACAGTTACAAACTCTAATACTGAACAATCCAAAGAACAATATAATAGAGCCATCAAACTCATGTTTTTTCCATGAACACTGTTGCTTTGTGCACACACATAATTATTCTCCAATATTCAGCTTCTCTGGTGCATCACCAGTCTTGTCAGGAGGAAAACCCTTAAACCCCTCCCATTTGAATCCCACATTATTATTATTATTATTATTATTATTATTATATGCACTAACAATTTTAACATGTTTGACAATTAATTCTTAAGTCTTTCCATATCAAAAGGGTTGCTCAACTCCAGAATTTACAGATAAATTGATATTTTGTATCACTACACAAAAAAATTTAATACCTCCATATAATGTTGCCAATTTATGACACATAAAGAGTTACAGAATGAATTTTGAAAGAAGAAAGCTGCAGTGCATAAATATGTGGCAGGCTTGAAAAAACATTGTTTTCTTCGGTCTAAAACAACCTATGTACGAGGGCGGTTCAGAAAGTAACCTCCGATTGGTCACAGTGCGGGTTGTGGGGGGAGTAGCGACGCCATCTGTGCGTTCACGCACTCAACAGGTCAGTCGGCATCAAGCCGTGGTCGAGTGAACGTCGTACCTGCGCTAGTTTAGTTTTTGTGGCAGTTTGAAATGTGTGCTGCAATAGAAAACCCCGCCAAATGTGAAGTGCGTGCTGTCATAAGGTTTTTTACAGCCAAAGGATATTCTGCAGCAGCTATTCATCGTGAGCTTTGTGCCGTGTACGGACCAAGAGTTATGAGTGAAGGAGTTGTCCGTGAATGGGTACGTTTATTTAAAAGTGGACGAGAAAACATTCATGATGAAGAGAGGAGTGGTAGACCATCATTGGTGACTGACGAACTCGTTCAGACAGTTGATGCAAAAGTTCGTGAAAATCGACGTTTCTCAATGTCGGAGTTGTCTACTGGTTTTCCACAGATTTCTAAGACTCTCTTGTACGAGATAGTGACAGCAAGATTGGGTTACCGTAAGTTCTGTGCACGATGGGTGCCCAAAATTCTTACCGACCACCACAAAACTCAAAGAATGGCCTCTGCATTAGACTTTCTGTCACGTTATGAGGACGAAGGAGAACCATTGTTAAACAGAATTGTGACCGGTGACGAAACCTGGATTAAGTACGTGAACCCTGAGACAAAAGAACAATCAAAGATGTGGGCACATTCAAATTCGCCTACCAAACCAAGAAAAGCCTCGCAAGATTTTTCTGCCAGAAAACTGATGGCAACGGTGTTTTGGGATGCCAAAGGGGTGTTGTTGGTTGAATTCATGGAACGTGGTACGACCATTAATCAAGACGTGTACTGTGAAACAATAAAAAAAGTTACGACGGGCTATACAGAACAAACGCCGTGGTATGCTGACTTCCGGTATCGTTTTTTTGCACGATAACGCCCGTCCTCACTCTGCTCGCAGAACAACGGCCCTTCTTGAGTCCTTCAAGTGGGACGTTATCAACCATCCACCTTACAGCCCAGACCTGGCGCCAAGTGATTATCACCTCTTCATGCATTTGAAGAAATGGCTCGGGTCACAGCGGTTTGATGACGACGAAGAGCTCAAAGATGCGGTCACAGGCTGGCTCCAGGCACAAGCGGGTGATTTTTATGCAGAAGGAATTTCAAAGCTTGTGAAGAGATATGATAAGTGCCTCAATCGCTATGGAGACTATGTAGAAAAATAGTGCAAAGATGTAGTTGTAAGATGTATATATTAAAATATTTTTATTTAACTTGGTGTATTTTTTTAAATCAACCCGAGGTTACTTTCTGAACGGCCCTCGTATATCAATTATCACGAATATGGATTATCTAACACCACGGGTAAATTCTGTCAAAAAGTGACACTACAAATGGTCTAGACTAGGACACTGCTTGTTTTTAATAAGGAGAAGGGCTTAGGTACTACGACAGCTTTAAATGATGATGATTTCTACATGTATTTGTTTTTAAATTACACATGTGAGACTGAATTCTTGAAAAATAAGCTAAGTTTGGAATTCAAAGTAAAAGAGTTAGAAATGGCTAAAAACTGTTTGGGGATGGAAATCAAATACAATAAAATTAAAAGGAGTGTACACGTTTAAGTCAAGATCATGCTCATTAGCTGCTGGAAAGGTTCAGACTGTAAAACTGTAAACACTTTTACTTAAACTAAACTTGATTTTCTAAGTGAAAAAGAAAACAAGGTTTATGATGTTGCTTATCAAGTCTGAAAAGGTAGCTACATGTATTTGTCTGTACTTACAAGACCAGATGTTTCTTTCGGTGTAAGCTATTTAAGCCAGTATTCTGACATTAACTAGAAATGGGTTAAGAGAATTTTGAGCTATTTTAAAGAAACTAAGATTTATTGTCTTCAAGTTTACAAAAGGGCATTTAGAATATGTGGTTTTGTAGATGCAGATATGCAAATTGTTCCCTCAACAGGAAATCATACAATAGTTTTATTTTTAAACTGTGTGTCTCTGCAGTTCTATGGCAGAGCACTAAACAGGAAACTGTTGCTCTTTCTAGCACATGGCCTGAGTATATGGCTCTTTCTGAGTTTTGTCAAGAGGCCATTTATTCAAGAAGAGTATTTTATGGACCGATAAACTGTAACAATTGTGTAACTTTGTTTAATGGTAACCAGAGTGCATAAAATTTGTCTGTTGATATTCAGCATCATTTTATATGGGAAGTAGTATCCAACAAAGTTGTAAAAACATTTGACTTACAGAAAAATGATATGCCAGCAGATATAATGACAAAAGTATTAAGAAAAGGGAGACATTGTGAATACCTTGATTGTATGGGTCTAGGTACTTTTAAGACTGCCATCTGCATGTTTTGGAGTGGGGGTTCTGAGTTTAATCAAACAATTCAAACAATGTCTGTGGTCTCTAAGAGCCATGATCTTTTGTATGTCTTTGTATGCCAGTGAATTCACCTTGCCTTGTCATGTTCTCTGCGATATGTGTGTGTGTGTCATGTCTGCTGTGTATCATGTAGCACTGAGTGCAGTATAATATGCGAGTTCCTCTTAATATGAAGAGGTCTAATAAAGTTCAGGTGTATGTGTCAGTGTTCTCAATACATGTAGATAGATAGAACACTAAATACAGCAACCTACAAACTGATCATTTGCATACTTTGGTTGTTTACAGCACCCCATAAATGACTTAGACTTTCAGTAAGATAATGCACCATTCCATTCTGTCTTGCACCACCCCATTCTCACCAAATGTTTCAGAACGGCTTGGGGCTGCCTGTGTGGCTTTCCTGAGTGACCCACCTCAATCCCACATAGAACACCTGGGACACAACCAAGTGAGATGTGCACATCCTAGACCCAGTTGAAAACTGGGGGCAGCAATTGACTACTTGTGGATCAGGGTATCTTAACTTGTTGTGCACTCCATGCCAGGACATTTGCCACTGACATCAGGTAGGAAGCACGTGTTACATGCTGCCTCTAATTCAGTTTTCCATGAATGTTTAAACAAAACAATCACTACAATAAACACACAATGGAATGAGAATTAAAAAAAAAACCTTGTATCTACCAGGCAATAGCAGACAGGAAAAATCAGAAATCATGAGTTTTCTCTACCAAGCAAGAGAGAGAAAGAGCTACAAATCATGTTCCCCTTGATGTGAAGCCCAGAAATGCTTCTAATTAACTTTTTAATAGTGTTATAGTAGCTTTCAAACCCTTCCTCTCTTCTGCTGGGTGGAAAAACCTCTGGTTCTTTTAATTTGATTAATTATCCCCTCTCCTCCCCCTCCCACACAAACTTTTGCAGTTAGTTGTGTGGGAGAGAAACATTTGTTACCAGTATCTGAGTTATTGGCCAAATATAAAATGGGAGAGGATAACTGCTTTTATTTTATCTCTAATAAGGAATATTAATATTCACAACTGCCTAGCTTTACCTAATTCAAGAATCTATTAGTGGTAATCATCATTTGAATAATTGTGGAAACTGTGATAGTGGAGGAAGAGCTTATCACAAATAAATACAAATGTATTCCTAAAACACTAGATTGAAATAAATGAAATAATGGGGCCACTAGATGCATCTGCATAAAGATATTTTCATATGTATTGTAACCTGAATACAGCAACCAGTCACATATATGAAGTTTGTTTACATTTAAACATTGCCTTACTTGTGGCTGGTTGCTGTTTTTAAATCACAATCTGTTTTGGACAAGAGTGTGGGAAAGATATGTGCCACACAAATATATCCTCTGAACACAGAACAATAAATTGTGTATTTTGAAATAATTGTGCTTTTAAAATATATGTTAAATAAATGAGTAGTATAAAGATAATAGTATAATGTTATGTTATGTAGTATGTTTAAAAACACTTTTAAGCTGTGTAATGCAGCCACTGAAATAACACAAAGCAAAATTTACAGCAGATAAGCACAACAGCAGAACATTAGCATTTACCATAAAAATAACAATCTTTACACAAACAAGCTACAGTAATGACGTTAACAGTGTTGGAATGTTCTACTCACAGTACCATATTATGCACACAAATTTGTTTTAAATTAATGAAGCTGCACTGAAATGCATATGAATGAGAGGATGAATGGAAAACTCACAACAAACAAATTTTTTCAGGCACTGTGAAAACTATTTTGCCTTTCATTTTAAAGCTGAGCAACACAATCTGCCTGTCTCAAATACAATGATGTGGTTAATGCTCTCTGTGGCCTATTTGGATTGATTGACTGATTAATTGAGAGGGGTTATGGAACCAAACGGCAAGGTCATCAATCCCAGCCTATTTGGATTTTTGTACATACTCATGTTCTTCATCTTGTGACACACATCTCATTATCAATTCACTACAGGCATAGTTACAAAAAAGAAATTCACAGGTTGAAAGTAAAATTGTTTTACTGTGTGATTCAGTAGTTGGGAAACTGCCAATAAAAATGCAGACATTGCAACTTAGTGTGAAATGAGGTGGAACTCCAAGCTTAACAAGTGGAAGGAATCTGGAAAGGTACATCACTGCTAGTACAAAACCAACTGTTACGAAATTATCCTTAATATGGTCTTTACTTGAATATCTACAAATAAAATAAAACCATGGCTTTTTAGATATTCATCCAATATGAACAATAATAGTCCTCAATAATAAGCCAATAGAACAGGTAGCCCATTTAAAATATTTAGGATGTGACATACAATATGACAAAGGTATGGAGTATATAGAAAAAAAACTAATACTTTATGTAGCACAATAAGGAGAACACTTATGTGAAAAACAAGAGAATAAATGTAACTGAAATTTTATATATTCATGGCAGTTCTCACTTTACTACATGGGGCAAAAAGCTGGATGTCGATAAATAAAGATTTATGGCAACTAGAAGCATCAGATTCGAAATTTCTAACATTTGTGAAATGCGGCACTAAGGGAGACAAAATTAGAAATGAAGTAATAAGGGAAGAATTATGGATGCAACCAATTACACAAAAGGCAATACAATATATAGAAGAGGGGGGAGAACTTATACTTCATAGGCTGCCATAAATCCTTCCTAAATTAACAATGGGTTATAAACCATGGTGCAAGAGAAATATGGAAAGACCAAGGAAGAGATGGTGAGATTAGAACAGGCTCTTGGCCTAACCCTAGAGAGACAAAAGAAGAAGAAGAAGAAGAAGAAGAAGAAGAAAACTCAAATTTAGGACGACATATTGTTTTAGAGTACCGCCTGCACCAAGCAATAGATATTTTAACTTTCTTTTGCAGTATAAAAGATTTTCTGAGGGTGAAGATAAATGGCTTGAAACTTGAATAAATTAACCTGTTTGATTGAGACTTCTACACTGCTGTCTTTTTTTTTAAACATTTTTATATATGATATGGTGTAGATTGCACAAAAATTTTGTTAGCATGCACCAAATCAATTAACCATTCAGTTTTTTATGACAATTTTTTCATCTTCACTACTGTGAGAGCTCTTCTACTGAACACGTGCTGATAGCTCTTAAGGTATGCATTTTAAGCCCATGTTTACTGGACTTTTTTTCTTGTTTTGGTCCATACTATCTCGTTTCAAAATATAAAAAGCAAAGAGCTTGCAGTAGAAAAGGTGTGCTTCACATTACCTAAATTGAACAGGTGCTTGTAGCTTTTAAGGTGTCCATTTCAGTGCCCACATTTACTACATTTTTTCCCTTCTTTTGGTCCATACTACCACTTCTGAAAGTTTGGAAGTCTGGTTCACACATACACATAAATATATTTGAAGTGCGTGTTCAGCGGGGACAATGTAGCCACACAAGTGTGTGTGTGTGTGTGTGTGTGTGTGTCAGGGGGTGGGAGTGGGGGCAGGGCAGGAGGCACCCGGCTGTATTTGTACTCTATCTCATTAAAGGATTTGTCCAGAGGCTAGCAAAGTTTTCATTCTTTTTTGTGTGCCTGTCAAAAACTCATTACTTCCCTATTCTGTAAGTAGTCTCCCTTACCTCGAAATTATACATATGTATACTAGCTTCCTGTCCACAGCTATGCCTGCATACATATATGTCACATATATTTCATGCTGGCAAAACTCTGACTCTATGGTGTGTTACACAACGAAACTCCAGAGAGGGTATCTGATGTATTTAACCATGTGACATTACCTTTGGTCCAAAACATGGTGACAAAGCTATTGGCTTGTTGCAGCACTCATTCTTAAGATCTGAGTGATGCATTGAACAACACATATAAGAGACGGTTTGTACTTCATGCCTTTAAATTATTGCAAGTCAACTAAGTACAGGGAAGAAACTCACAACAGATCGTTTTAAAACATTTTTACTTGTAACCCCATCTCATCTCAATTACCCTACGAGTTGTAGGGATATCTTATCCCACAGTATTTTTGTACAAATAATGAGTTGGGCCCCCTCTTTAGCTGCCCCAATGCACGATGCATTATCATACACAGCGTCACTGCTGAACAATGCTTACAGAGGAGCACAAGCAGGAATGTACATTATGAACCATGCTAGTGATGTAGCTCTATGTCTTACATTATGCAATGAAAAATTCGGACGTAAGGATTAAACACATCGAAGACTGTACAAGCATTGTACTCATTACTCTGAATTGTATCATATAGCAAACATCAACTGATGAACTCATTTTTGCAAATAAAATATAATTCAACAGGCAAAGAGTAAATAGCTTTTCCAAAGGGTAAATATTTTCCCCTAATTTATAAGATATTCTTCAAATCAGTAAGAATCTTGTACTACACACTTGCTAAAGTAGCCTAATGTTCTTCCTCAAGGTTCAAGTTATATCCTAACCAAATTTGATGTAAATCGGTTCAGCAGGTTAGTAATAATAAATTCAAATGTCATGAATGATGCAGCAGTTTCCACTGATCTCAGAGTTTATGATATCATACATCCAGAATTATGTGTCGTACAATGATGTAATTTTGCATATAAATTCAGTGGTGTATGTGACAATGTGTGCAAAATTCATTGTGAATATAGTTAGTAGTAAAGAAGTAATAAATTAAGATGTCATGTCTGATGAGTAAATGAACAGCGAAAATGTAGTACGTGATAAACTTTTTTCTTTCATTTTGTGGGGGATGCCAGCCAGAAAAATTTTCATAATGGTTTGAAATTAGGTGTAAAGTTTGTTGCAAGTTGCTAAGGGGTATCGTTGTCAAATGCTGGATGAATAATATCTGGGTATTTGCGCATGTGGTCTACACTTCTTTTTCACCCCCACCTCTCCAGTAGGTAGTTGTTTCTTACCCCTACAGCAATTCTTTCCAAATAGTAAGTAACATATGTACCAAGTTTGGTTGAAATCGGTCCACTGATTTCGGAGGAGATATTGAACATACAAACATTTTTTATAATTTGCTTGTATATCTTTTTCCATGATCCCATTTTGATGAAATAAAGCCTATATGGTGTCCTATGCTACACTGAAGTTATCAGTGAAACCCCTTGAAAATCCATCTAGTTATTTGGAGACTGGCTTGTTCGAAGACAAAATGATAGACACGGCAAATTTACAGATACATTATTACTACAGGTATATTGTTCAACTGATGCAATAATATGCTTGCACGAAACAAAAGCCAGTCACTCTATATCATCATTATTTATATGCAGAGACTAGCTCAATGTGCCTAGTAATAACAAATGTTGTGACTCACCGATCTTTCAAAGCGCCGCCGCGCAGTTAAGCGTGTCCTCTACATGCGGCGCTGTCTGCCAGCCATGCAGCAGCAGTGCCATCAAAGCGGCCAGACAGCCAGCGGCCGCTAGACTTGGAGTCAGTTATGATTTGACTGTTAAAGAGTATACACGGCTTACTCTGTTTACTTGATCTGTGACTTTCATGTACTGCATCTTCCTTGAAATATATTTGTTCAACTTGAAGTTATAACAATTGGCGACGAGGATTGGATTTTTCTTTTCCATCGTTGACCCACATGTTTCCATGGCTACTTTAGAGCAACTATTGCAAGGTATCATAGAACAGCAAACACTTCTCACAAATGCGATTCGTGATTTCATCACGACATCAAATGCAGGGCGTCTCTCGTCATCGTCTCTACCTACTTTTCCTCCTTACGACGAGACGGCGGAAGACAGGTCTGATTACGAAAAATGTCTTCGACAGCAGTTCTTGTCATTTCATGTCGCGGATGAACAAACATGTAAGTCTCTGTTTGGTAGCCTCTCGTGTTGCCTTTTATCATTGTCAAAAACAACCGAATCAATCCTACCGCGCTTGGGCTGCTGAACTTCACGGCCCCAGTAGAAAGTGTCAATTTGTTACTGAAGTTCACAAAGAATCCTACGCCGATTCCATGGTACGGGATGCTATTATCCGATCGGCGCCCGACAAAGAAGTTAGGCAATGTGCCCTTCAGTTGGCGAATCCGACTCTAGATGAAGTCCTATCCATCGCTCAGTCTTTTGAAATTTCTCACGCCGCTGGAGCGCAAATAGAGGCATGGGGCGACGTCGGGGATATACAACCTCTGTGCGATGTTGACGAAGCATGTGGCGTGTTCCCGCCAGCCGACGTGGCCGAAGTATGCTCCCAAGTGCAGCCTCGGCCTAACCGTAAACAAACCTCTAAGAAACTGCAGCAAAACCCACAGCAACTTCCTTCATGTCTGCGGTGTTTTACGAAACAGTCACAAGAAGATTGTCCACAACGTTGGGCCGTGTGTCACCAAAAAAAAAAAGGGGGGGGGGGTCATGTGTCATCCATTTGCAAATCCGACTGCATACATGATGTTCATGAACATGACACTGATTCTGATTCTGTGTTGTCTGTCAATTGTACTTCTTCCCTTTCAGGGAAGTTATTCCTCACAGTCCAAATACTTGGTCGAGATGTTCACATGCAGGTGGATACTGGTTCTGCTGCCACTATCATCAATTCTCAGACGTATCTCCAGTTGGGTTCTCCAATCCTGTCACCTGTCACTAGGCAGTTATGGACTTACAATAAACAGAAGATTTCTCTCTTGGGACAATTTGATGCTGAGGTATCTTACAAATCTGTCGTTCACACTGTGCCCATATTTGTGGTCGACCATAGTAATGCGGAGAATCTTTTTGGTTTCGATACCTTTCACATTTTTGAGTTCTCCATAGATGATTCTGTCAATATCGTCTCTGATGCTATTCCTTATGCTCAACTGGATTCCTTGTTGACGACATTTTCGTCCCTTTTTTCTCCTGTGTTAGGCCATGCAAACGACTTTGAAGCTCATATCACGCTCCAACCCACAGCTCAGCCTAAGTTTTTTTTGGGGCTCGGCCCATTCCTGTGGCCCTTCGTGATCAGGTCAAACGGGAGCTGGATCGTCTCACTGCTTCAGGGGTCTTGCTTCCTGTCGCTTCCAGTGAGTGGTCCTCTCCTCTCATCATCGTTGCTAAGCCAAATGGTGATATTCATCTCTGTGGCGATTTCAAAGCCACTGTAAATGCTCAATGCCTTATCGACACTTACCCTATGCCTCGACCTAAAGAATTGTTCACTAAACTTGCTGGAGGCCAGTATTTTTCTAAACTTGACCTGTCAGGAGCTTATCATCAACTTCCTCTCAACACTGCTTCCCGGCAGTTTCTGGTCCTTAAAACGCCTTTTGGCCTCTATCAATACCAATGATTGCCATTTGGGGTTGCCAGTGCCCCTGCTCTCTTTCAGCGATTCTTGGAACAATTATTGCTCATTGTCCCTGGGTGTATAAATTACCAGGACGACATTGTTGAAACTGGCTCCATCACTGACGAACATCTTCAAAATCTCCGCACACTCTTTCATGTCTTACAAACTGCCGGTCTTAAGTGTAATCTTCAGAAATCACAATTTTTTCAGGCATCTATCACGTACTTGGGGTTTCAACTATCTCGGGATGGTATTCGTCCGCTTCAGCAAACTGTCGCTGCGATCGATGCCCTTCCTCTGTTAAGGAACTGCAGGCCTTCTTGGGGAAAATAGCATACTATCACAAGTTTTTACCATATACTGCTTCGGTGGCTCAGCCGTTGCATCGCCTGTTGCATAAAAATGTGCCTTTTCACTGGTCAGCGTCATGCGATGCGGCTTTCCAGAAATTGAAGACTATGCTGAAACAGGCCCCGTACCTGGCTACTTATCGACCTGGCCGACATCTTGTTCTTGCCACGGATACCTCTCAATATGGGGTCGGTGCAGTCCTTGCACACAGTTTTTCTGACGGTTCTGAACAACCCATTGCTTATGCCTCCAAAACGCTCATGGATGCCCAACAAAAGTATTCTCAAATTGAAAAAGAAGCTTTGCCATTATTTATGCTCTTCACAAGTTTGGTGTTTTTCTCTATGGATCCAAATTTCATCTTGTTACGGATCACAAGACACTTGTTTCCCTGTTTCATCCATTGACGTCACTTCCCAACAAGGCTGCACACCGCCTCCAGCGATGGGCCCTTTACTGTCTCGTTTCAATTATGAGATTCATTTCCGGCCGATGGCTCAACATGCGAATGCTGACGCACTGTCTCACCTTCCCATGGGTCCTGATCTGACATTCGATAGCGACGAACTTTTGTGTTTCCACCTGGATGTTGCGGAGCAGCGGGTTGTGGACAGGTTCCCCATCACCGGGGACCAGCTGGTGGCTGCTACGGGTTCTGACCCTACCCTCTCAGGGTTTTACGCTGTATTCAGAAGGGTTGGCCCGATTGTCTGTCTGCTAAGAGTTCTGATCCATTGCAGAACTACTACGCTTTGCGTTACCGCCTCATGGCTAGGGATGGTGTTATCCTCCTTTCCACCAACAATGCTTCACCTGCGTCTTTGCGTGCTTCGGTCTTGCGCCTCCTTCACCAAGGGCACTGGGGTGTCTCTGGCACAAAATCTCTGGCGCGCTGTCATGTGCACTGGCCCGGCATCAACTCTGAAATCGCACACATGGTTGCTGCCTGCGGCCCTTGTGCGTCACAGGCAGCCGCCCCGAAGTCCTCTTTGTCACCGTGGCCTTCGCCTGAGAAGCCCTGGGAGTGTATTCATGCTGACTTCACGGGACCTTTTTTAAGTACTTATTGGCTTCTCGTTATTGACGCCTACTCTAGCTTTTCTTTCATTGTCCGTTGCACGTCGCCTATCACCGCGGCAACCACCCATGCTCTAGCTCGCATTTTCTCTTTGGAAGGCCTTCCATCTACTCTTGTTACTGATAATGGTTCGCAATCTGCCTCTTCCGATTTTGCGGATTTTTGTGCCCATCACAGCGTCATGCATGTCACGGCCCCTCCGTTCCACCCACAGTCAAACAGTGAGGCTGAATGACTGGTCCGCACATTTAAGGCTCAGATGAGGAAACGCCTGACTTCTTCTGCTGATGATGCGCTTCTCCAATTTCTGGCTTCTTACCGTTTCACCCCCATGGGCGACCATAGCCCGGCTGAGCTCTTACATGGCCGACATCCTCGCATTCTACTTCATCTTCTGCAGCCTTCCACCTCACGGCCGTGGGTGCCTTGTCTTAGCCGGTTCACTGACGACGACCTTGTATGGGTACGGGGATATGGCAGGCGGCCAAAATGGAATCCTGGCCGCATCTTACGACACCGTGGCCAACACCTGTATGAAATCCAGGTGGACGCGGGTGTTGCAGTGCATAATTCAAACCAGCTTCGGCCTCGTGTGCCGGCAATGCCTTTTCCGGATGCCGCTACACCACCTTCGAGCTACCTGACGCTCGGGATACTGGAATCTCTCATTACTCACAACGCAGTCCTCTCACCATCATATCGGTGCCAGCACAAGAACTGACGCCACCTGGAGACGTGCCCATGCAGGAACAAGATGACCATCATCTGTCGGAGCAACTCTTTACTCGCCTCCTTCTCCTACAGACGTGGACACATCGCCCATGTCTCCTGTTATAACAACCGGACTTGCTGCAACGGGCAGATTGGTGCACGGGGCCCCAGCAGATTCGACCCCCACCTCTCCTGTCATCTCGACCCGTTATCATCGGGGACACTTCCGTCCGTACGGGAAGCCTCCTCCTCGAGACTTTACGGCCAGTCAAACAACACCTAAGGACATCAGCAATCTACAGGCCACCTCCATCAAGATCTGTGCAAAAACTTCAAAGGGGGCAAAAGTGTTGTCACTGGCCGATCTTTCAAAGTGCCGCCGCGCAGTTACATGCGTCCTCTACATGCAGCGCAGTCTGCCAGCCATGCAGCAACAGCGCCACCTAAGCGGCCAGCCAGCCAGTGGCCGCTAGACTTGGACTCAGTTATGATTTGACTGTTAAAGTGTACACACGTCTTACTCTGTTTACTTGATCTGTGACTTTCATGTATTGCGTCTTCCTTGAAATATATTTGTTCAACTTGAAGTTATAACAATCAAATTTTCATTCTGGAGAATTATTTAATAAAATTCTCAGATGCCCAATTATTTTCTCACTATCTTTTCACTAGACGATTAACAATGCAAAACTGAAGTTACTTAGTATTTTCGGCTCCATGAGCTTGTATGATGTTATGAATTGTTCATGATACACACAGAAACATCTGAAGATATGGTCTTCTCAAGACTACGAACTATTTTCGTTTTGGCTTTTCTGTGATTGTTATTGTTAGCTAATGAAATGAGTTACTGGTATCAGTCACAATTTATTTATTTCCACAACATGTTTCAGACATTTAAACCTCCAGCATCAGGTACATTTATGTGGATCAATACACCATGTATATGTAGTGTCATGATTTTGGTGTAATCCATGGTACTGTCTTACAACACATACTGTGACACTGTCTGGTAAAAGTCACCAAGTACTAGACCATGCCACAGGTTGCCCCAAAATTGTAAAACAACACATACATGCCATACTAACCTACATAAACCCACCTGATGATTGAAGTTTACACCTCTGAAACTTGTTGTGGAAATAAATAAACTGTGACTGGTAACAGTAAACTTGTTGTTTCATTCAATATCACATAGCTCACTTTCTTCACTTCCTCAAAGGGGGTGCCAATAAAAGCAACAACTGGTCACCTTTGGAATTAAATTGAGTTTACCGCACTGCACTGACTCACTCGTATCAAATGAAATTCGACAACTGGATCACTGCAACCTGGTTACACTAGCAGCCAACTCTCTGTTTGACTGAGCCTTATTTCTTTATTTTCTTTTTAGCTAGAAAAGAGATGTGCAAGTATAGGAGCTTAAGCTTTAACATAATGTCTACAGGGGGAAACATTCAAATTCTATAAGCTGCATGCATCAATTACCATTCATCAAATTCAATTTTTTTCATTTTCTCAATTTAAATTAAGCCTACTCTCACAATGAAATTCTAATCTTCACAGAAAACTTTCCTTTAACACTTTTGAGTGCCTTGCCTGTAACATTACATTGTCTTTAATGTTGGAAAGAATACCTTACCCATAGTATTACAGGCATGACATTCTTTCCAACACTGAAGACAATGTAACATGGTGATCTCGGCACTTGAAGTGTTAGTTAGTAGGTGAATACCACAACTAGTATGGCGAGAGAGCATACTGAAGAAAACTTGAACATCACAACAATTTTTATACTTACTGTACATGTAAGATACTTCAATATTATGAGTAACTGCGGAGCTGTATTAATATCAATTAGTGAGTAATGAATTATTTTCTGACAGTCCCAGATTCAGTACAGTTTGTGGTTATGAAGTATATCAAAATGCAATATGAATTAGGTAGGATTGCTATCCACCACTGTGAGGAGGCACTGAGTAGCGGACAGGCACATTTAAAGGTTTTGTTTAGCTATCCTTCATTAGCGGAACCACAGCACTCGGAGATGTGTATATGAGTTCTTGTGTGTGTGAATATGTTTCTTCACCTCATGAAGAACTTTGTCTGGAAGCTAAGTAATATCCAAATGTCTACTTTTAAGTGGGCCTGTCCACTGCTCAATGCTTCCTCTATGTGGTGAGTAACAATTCTAACCTATATTGTCATTTCATCCAGAATCTCCCACTGTTTGAAACTGCAATGTGATTCAGGACATACTGGAAGTTGTAATATTTAACCACAATGGTAGGACAAACACTACATAAAGAAAACTGTGTGATATATAACATAGTACCATGATGTACAGATTAATCACTGGGTTAGTGACCATTTTCCTTTTATCTGTTTACATAAAGCAAACACATGCTGCAATAATTTTACTGCACACATACATGCAAAAACAGCACCCTATGCAAGATATTTGAACATAACGCACAGTACACTGAATGAAAATGATAATCCACTGTCAAAATTTCCATCAATACCATTAGCCACACAAATGTACTGGACACACAGAAAGCAAATTATTGTGGCATTAATATCTGCCACAAATATGGTCAACAAATGCACAATTAGTGTTTCTGAGTTAAGAGGTGCAACATAAGAAGAAAGGAATATACATAAACACTAACAGCATTACTATTAACATTAGCTCTGGCAAGTGGACATGCATTGAAGCAAATAAGCGAAGCAGCAACATGCCTTTCGTGCCAAAGTGTCATCCCTTACTCTGGCTAGAGGCAGTTCCTCCTCCTCATCTTGGTGTGTAGAAGGTTGCTGAACCTTTGCCTCCTCCTCTGCTGCTCTTGAGCTTGTGCTTCGGCCCCGTGATCTTGGTGCTACAGGTCCGTGTGGCTGATGGTATAAAAGCTTCAGTTACACGTATGCAAGCAGAGTGATATGTGAAGTGTGCAAACTAATAATAAGTAAGTGTTACATGTTAAGTGTTGGTTATTCAACCTCACTTAATTCACAGCACTGAAATATCAACAACTGTCTGCTCCTATTGCACCAGCAGGGTAATATGAATAATGGGCATATACATGATTGTTGAAGTTTTCCCGGCATACTGAGTATTCCATGTGGTTTTGAGGTTGCAGCTGCATGACAATGACCTTTTGCCACCACATTTCAACTGACAACCATTCAGCCATCTTAAGGTGATTTCAGCATGGAGATTACTGGTGCATGTCGCTGACATTATACTGAAAATTGGTACAGTGGTGTATGTGCTTAAGGTTTTACTGTGCGACATCCCTCTGTCAAGTTTAGCACCTTTTGTTGATACTGTTCTGTATACAGAAGACAGCTGCACACACAACAGTGATATTGCATGTATGCCCTCTATTGAACTGTAGCCCACACAGTTAAAACTCAGTTGTCAAAATAATAAAATTCACTGTCACTGAATTTGTCATTAGATGCAAAATTTAGTCTTTCTGAAGATACCACAGAAATCACAAGGTCCCAAGACTTATCAAGTAGAAAGGCACCATCACATGTAATAATGTCTTCTGCAAAACATATTTCCACAGATTCCTTAATAACTGAATCCCAGTAGGATCTTGTCGTGGCCAAGTTTTTCATAGCAGAATAGCCCGTAGAATGTCCTGTGGAGTATCAACACTACTGGGCTGGAGAAGGTGAGTCTGAAGGTGAGTCTGATGATCATGTTCCACCCACCTTTCATGAACTGTGCATGTCGTCTGACCAATGTAGGCTTTGCTACATTGATATAGTAATCTGTGGATCATCTTTTGCTGAGATGAGAAGAGCACAGATTTTTATAGATGGCCTGGGTTTAATATGACGTTTCTTAAGGATTATGCCTAATTTAGATGAAACGTTACCCACATCTTGGAGGGACACCCCTTGAGGTTTATGGTCATGTTTACTCCTCAATAAAGCTGGCTTAATTCCATGGGAAGAATATCTATTGCCTTTAAACGCAGACTGCAGGTGTTCTAACTCCTTCGCAAGGCTGTCTCTATCAGATACAACACATGCCTTATGTGCCTGTATACAAAGGATGCCCACAGTATGTGAAGGGTGGTGACAGCTAGAAAGCTGAAAATATAGATCCACATGTGGGCTTACAGTAAAACAGAAAGCCCTAGTGATCTATCCACTTTCCAATGGATTGAGATATCAAGAAACGAAAGACAGCCACCTTACTCCAAATTCATCGTAATCTGAATATTTTCATGGATAGATTAGATTAGATTAGATTAATACTAGTTCCATGGATCATGAATACGATATTTCGTAATGATGTGGAACGAGTCAAATTTTCCAATACATGACTTAATTAAGTTAATTTAACAACATACTTAAGTTAATATAACAACTTTTTTTATTTTTGGTGTTTTTTATATTTTTTTTTATTTTTTACTTTTTTACTTTTATGGGGCCACACTACAACAGTATCATCTATATATCACCAGTTTGGTTTAAGCTCTGCAGACTCGAGTGCCTTCTCCTCAAAGTCTTCCATAAATGAGTTTGCTACCAGAGAGAATACAAGACTTCCCACAGCAAGGCTCAAGTCTTTATGACAATGAATCACACTTATTAATAAATTTTGATGTTGCTTCACTCTTCACAAGTGTCCCTCTAATGGAGGGGTGGTAAAGATTTCGGCTTACAGGCCACGCCCAGGCCCCACTGCCAAAGCGCTCAGCCTTGCTTCACAGTTCCCTCACTCCCATGCAGCACTTTCTGAGTGCAAGGACGGGGAAGAGGGGAAATCAGGGAACGCATTGCATTTAAATGGCAGTACAGTTGCACTGCATACAACCTGGTTTCACATTTCTCAACAACACAGATCACAAACAAATCAAGTTTTCAGTATTAATTAATTATATTTGGCATGCTGAAGACATAATATAATTTTTGTCTGGTACAAACTGTCGGCACACGGACCGACGCACATGATTTCAGAGAGTTTCGAATGCCACATAATTGTGACTTATTTAGTTTCATAATTGAAAAAAAGTCTTTCACACAAATATTTCATGTCAAAATATTGTAGCACTTCTGCCATCTCACTACAGAGACTTGGAAAATCTATCTGAGAAAAGCACTGCAGACATCCTGGACAATTTTAAAGATTTGTTTTTAAAACTGGAATTACCTTGGAGGTCAATCAGTCTGCATATACACAGGGGCGCTTTCAACTGAAATGGCAAACTGTCTCGAAACTGATGTGACTTTTGACAGTGTTCTCAAAACCTGTATAAAACTATTGTTGTAATTCTTGCAAGGCCACAATGAATTCTTCAAACCTCTTACTTTCTTTAACTTGAGCTTAGGGAACTGGCTTTTTTTGCCAGAATGTGTCCCTTCTACAACACAATTTTGTTTTTAAAGTCATGCCCTTCAAATCAGAAGAAAGTTATCTTGCAATGTCTTACTTGAACAGTTTCCAGCTTTTTCCTTCATAAATTCAACAATAGCGAGTTTTTAATCAAAAACTTGTTCTAGGCATACCCTTGCCTTAACCAACACACTTTGCAGTAATATATGGAGTCTCCATACCCTTTGTTTATTTCCACTGGAAACTGTTGCAATTGCAAAGTTTAAATTCCTTCTGTGTAGTAATATAATGTCATTTTGTGGCAAATAAGCAGTACCCATCAGTTATGTGAACTGTAATTCTCATCCCTCTCTTCTGTCATTCCCATTTATTTGAAGGATTGTGACATCAGTCAAGGGGACAACCATAGAGGCTATACAAGTGTATGCGCTACAGGTGGGTTGCAGTTCTGAGGAGAAGCTAAAGTTTGAAGAGGAAATGCAGAAACAGATGGGAAGGAAGAATGGAATAGTAATGGGGGATTTAAATGCACACGTTGGAAGAAAAAGACAAGGCTGCGAAAGTGTGCTTGGACCAGAGGGTTGGGGCTGCCGAAACGAGGAAGGTTCTATTGGCGTTCTGCCAAAGGAATGGCTTGCTGGTTGGGAACTCTTGGTTCAGGAAAAGAGAGAGCCACAAGATTACCCAGTACAGTCAAGACTTATAGAGAAAGTTGATAGTTGACTACTTCCTGTACGATGGTGAGATGAATAGGAACATCACCAACATTAAGGTAATACCATCAGAGGCCTTGGATAGCAACCACCATTTGCTGGTAATTAACCTGAGAGGGACTAAGGATAATAAAGAGACAGAAAACCAGAAAAGACGTATAAGAGTATGGAAGTTGAAGGAGGAAGAAAGTAGGCTACAGTGCCTACAAGTAGTAAAGGAAAGCATCCCAAAGGATGAACCATAAATGGTAGAAGAGGAATGGGGTAGATTCAAGGGAAGGGGAAGTGTGGCAGAAGCAATATGTGGGAGGTCAAGCAACAAAAAAAAAAAAAAAAAAAAAAAAAAAAAAAAAAAAAAAAAAAAAAAGAGATGGAAGGAAATACTCTGGTGGCACAAACAATATAGTACAGATGAAGAATAGAGCCTTTAGGGTATGGTTCCAGAAGAGAACAGTAGAGACATGAGAAGAGTATCAAGCAAGAAAGAATGAAGAAAAAAGGGTGGTGGCAGAAGATAGTGAAAGTTCAAAAAAGGCGTTATATGGGATTATTAAAAGTAAGAGGAAGAACGGTACGATATATTATGCCAGAATGGTGAACAAAAGTGGCCAAGATGTAGAGAATAAGAAGGAACTCAAGAACATGCGGAAGGAGTATTTTGAAGAACTCCTGAACCCGAATGGAGACTGGGATGAGGAGAAAAAGAGGAGGAACAACAAATGGAAAAAGACCTTACATGGGGAGAAGTGGAACACGCATTGGGCAAGATGAAGGGAGGGAAGTCACCAGGTCTGGATGAGCTAAGTGCAGAAATGGTGAGAGCAGCAGGAGAGGTGAGGATACAATGGCTACATCGAGTAATGAAGATTGTGTGGAGACAGAAGATGATCCCAGAAGACTGGAAGAAGAGAATAATTGTCCTGATCTTTAAGAAGGGAAATAGAAAATAGTGCAAGAACTCTCAAGGGATAAAATTGATGAGTCATTGTGCACAGATTTTTGAAAAAATCTTGGAAGCACAAATTCGGGCAAAATTAGAAGGAGGGATGAGAGAAGAGCAACATGGCTTCAGAACAGGAAGGTCCACAATGGATCTAATTTTTGCTGTAAGACAACTGCAGAAACAGCATTATAAATATGGAATAGATCTACTAATGACCTTCCTGGAAATTGAAAAAGCATATGATAGTGTACGTAGAAACAAAGTGTGGAAAGCCCTGGAGAACAAAGGAGCAGCAAAACAGATTATTTGGAGGATAACAGAAATGTACCATGGAAGTGTGAGCTTTGTGAAAGTGGGAGGAGAGAGATCAGCTTGGATTTAACAGAAGAATGGCTTGTGGCAGGGAGGTGCACTTTCACCATTACTCTTCATTCTAGCGATGGATGATACAATGAGTACAGTAGCACAAGTAATTGGTGAAGGAAAGATGAAATCTATGGTGTTTTCAGAGGATCTGATGATTTGGGGGAATAAGGCGGAGGAAGTACAAAACAACTGGACATACGGGAACAAACAGTACAAGAATATGGGATGAAATCGAGTATAAGTAAGAGTGAGATGATTATCACAAGAACGAAGGAGAGAGGAACAACTGGAATAACAATTGGTACAGAACAATTGAGGAGAATGGAGAGTTTCAAGTGCCTAGGAACCCTGATACAGGAAGATGGAAAAAACGACAGACAAATAAACGAGTGGGGGAGAAAAGCAGAAGCATTTCAGAAGAGTGTCAAAAGCCTAATATGGAGAAAGGATGTACACCAAATCAGTGAAAAGGTTACATACCGGTCAAACTGTGTCCCAATCCCGACATATGCATCCGAAACCTGGGTTATAAAAGGAAGAGAGAAAAGCAAAGTACAAGCTAGTGAGATGAAATTCTTGAGGAACAGTATTGGAGTGACAAAGATAGACAGGTTAAGAAATGAGAGGATCAGAGAGTTAATGAAGATGGAACCATTACAAGAGGAGACAGAGAAATCAAGGCTGAGATGGTATGGGCACGTTAAGCGAATGGAGGAGACGAGGATACCCAGGAGGATACAAGAGAGAAAATTGGAAGGAAAGAGACCAAGAGGAAGACCAAGAGACAAATGGCTGATAGGAGTGGAAGAATGCATCCAGAAGAAAGAAGACTGGACCAAGTGAAGACAGAGAGATGGTGGGAAGACAATGGAGAGGCTTATGTTTCAAAGAGACCTGGACAGAGGCTAGAAACTGTCCAAGATGATGATGATGTGACAACAGATCACTGGATAGCTTCTTTTTGTGGAAAAAGCCACTGGACATGTGAATGCCCTTAATACCACAAATAAATAGTGAAATATTACTGATACCACAATTCTGCCGAACTCAGAGAGTTGTGCCAGCCGCAAAATACTGCACTACAGATGCTAAATGAAATGTTGCATTGTTCCAGTTACTTACAAGAAGGACTGAGCAATCCTGACTGACATCCCGTTCCTTGCCCACAAGTGACCTACGCACGCTGCACTTGTGAAATTTGGCACACCATGGCCGGCTCTACTTTAATGGGTACTTTGTGACTCATTGGCAGCTTGAATTCTGTCCCATCATGTCCTTTCCTCAACTTACCTTTTATTCAACAAACTGAACAAACTGATGCTGTTGCTAAGGTGTGGGTGTCCTTTGGAAGCTGCTGTACCAGACACACATTGTGTCTGATAGAGACAGCCTTCAAAGGAGTTAGAACACCAACAATCTGTGTTTAAAGGCAACGGATATTTCAGATCACATTAGTACAGCTTTAACTCTCCGACTGCTACAGACATTCTCACTGCTTTCTGTGGTACGTGAGGCTTTGTCATCAACTTATCCTGTTAGCTGCACTGGTACACAACATTCCGGCCACTACCTATGTACTTGTTAAACCATATGGTCCGACTAACCAGTGTTGAATGTTCCTGGAGCGCTGGGTGTCATTACTTTATCGACTGCTCTGGGTTTCACCACCCACGATACAAAATAAATACGATTACTCTGACAACTGAAGTGTTTAACTTTAAGGCTCCTCTAGAAAGGAATTACTCCATATACAAACACACGTGTGTCAATATTGTTTCATGACTATGAATTACATATCTCCTGCAGTTTTAGTATGATTTTAGAAGCCTATGATGAAAGCGAGGTGTCACTTTGGACTCATCTTAGTAAATTAGCGTTCTTTCATCATTACTCTTCCGTAACACCAGTTGTCCTCCATATATTCATAACTGTAATCACTCAAGGAAAGGGTGAACCTATCTGTGACATAGCTCTGATATATCGGCAGTCACTAGGAACCACAGTAATAAGTTTTCACTCCACATTTGTTGATTCTGATTCATGATATGTTTTCAGTAATTTTGTGAACAATTTGTTTCACACTGTATAGCAAACTAAATGTTTCATCACAGGACGGAAAGCCAAGTAACCAAACAAGATGGGTTGCAATACAATTATTCTCTCCCATGTGCACAGCGCAGCTGTATTACACGACTTATCACTGATGTGCCTCAGTGAATGTGTCGGCCACTATGAAACATTTATCATCTGATTTTAAGAAAACTATTCAGTGAAAAATTTTGATTCTTTTACATCTTACAGCCTTTCTGTCCATTATTTGTCATAGATACTGTGTTGCAACAAAATACATGAAGCATTGTATGAAATTTTAAGAATTCTGTAGAGGTAAAAACACATTGCATAGACATTGCATATGGTTCATTTTTGATCATTCATTGCTGCGTGTAAAATATAGTTAACATACTGAACTATAATGAAAAGGATAGATTGCTACTCACCATTAAGGTGACATACTGATTTGCAGATAGGCATAACAAAAAGCCTGCTACACATTGAGATTTTGGCCAGTGCATTGTGCATTCTTAAACACACACACACACACACACACACACACACACACACACACACAGCCAGCCATGAAATAACTGTCATGTTGAATGAAAGCAGCAATCTGGACAGGGGTGGGGAAGGGAAAGGGTAAGGGATAGAATGAATCCCAGTATGATCTTCTTGTGGCCAAGATCTTCATGGCAGAATAATCCATAGACTGTTCTGTGGAGATACAATGTTCAGCTATGGTTGGCTGACTCAGCTGGAAGACAGAATAATCCATAGAATGTTCTGTGGAGATACAACATTCAGCTATGGTCAACTTACTGAACTGGAAAAGGAGAGTCCAGTGTTCATGTTCCATGCACCTTTCATCAGCTGTGCATGTTGTGTGTCCAATGTCGGCTTTGCCATACTGATACGGTAATCTGCAGATTCCAATCTGCACAGCACAATTCACAGCACCTTTTACTTTACTGCAGTAGAAGAGCCATTGAACACAATTGATAGCTTCTTGAAGTGTGCAAGGTGAGCACCAACAAAAGTAAAACAAGGGTAATGGAATGTAGTTTAGTGAAATCAGGGAATTAGATTAGGAAATGAGATACTAAACATAGCTGATGAATTTTGCTATATGTGTGGCAAAATAACTGATGATGCATAAAATAGAGATGGGTGGGGGCATTGACAGAATGTGGCACACAAAGGGGATATGGGAATGTGAATTAGGAGGAGGTGATAAGACAGAGAGGGCAGAAGATGTTATGTGGACAGCGGGCGTCAGTGGATTGCCATAAGTTGAAGCCAGGACAATTTTGGGAGTGGGGAATGTGTTATGAGGATAACTCCCATCTGTGCAGTGCAGAAAAGCTGGTGGTGGAGGGGAGGATCCAGACACTCAAAGTTGTGAAGCAGCCATTGAAATTAAGTATATTATATTCAGCTGCATGTTGTGTCACAGGGTGGTCCATTTTGCTCTTGACCACAGTTTGGCGATGGCCATTCATCTCGGTGGACAGCTGTTTGGTAGTTACACAAACATAAAAAGATGTGCAATGATTGCAGCAGAGCTGGTATATGACATGGCTGCTTTCACATGTGGCCCAGCTTCTGATGAGGGCTGATCTGGGTTTGTAGAAGGTTCGAGTGTCAACGTGGCATAGCATTGACAAGACCACACACATGGTTCAAGAAAGGTGTGTGGAACATGATTGCTACAATTGCCTTTTGCAACCCAGTAAGCCAGGCATTGCCGAATATTGTATGTTAGTAGAACATTCTATATATTATTCTGCCGTGAAAATCATAGCCACAGTGAGACCCTTCTGGAATCTATTATTAAGCAACCTGTGAAAATACATCTGCTGGAAGATCTTACTAATTGCAACAGCAGTTTTCTGCTTGGTAAGGCTTGGGACCTGGTGATTTCTTGACATCTTCAGAAAGACAAAATTTTACACCTAATGACACATCTGAGCACAATTAACTTTATTATTTTGACAACTGAATTTTAACTCTCGAGGCCTACAGTTTAAAAAAAAACGCTACACACAGGTACTTTCTAACAACATTACACAAACCACCATCACTCCAATACTGAGTGACACATTATCACCACTGTGCACACACCTACATGCAGTAAGGAGATGGAGTAAAATTTGACAGAGTGCACTAACTCCACAGAGGGCAGTAGTGTAGTGGAAACCTATGCACATGTGCCATCGTGCCAAATTTTTTGTATGAAGTCAGCAAAGTGCACCAGCAATCTCCTCTGTAAACTCATCAGGAGATGACTGAATGGTTGTCAGCTGAAGTATTGTGGCAGGATGTAAATGTCATCCGTCTCCTAGTACAAAACCTTATGGAATAATCATGCATATGCTTAGAGGATACGTCCAGAAAGAGTTTCTATTCACAAAACATGCAACACATACGTACTTTCTAACAACTTTGTACAAACCGCCATCACTCCAGTACTGAGTGACGCTCTTGACATAACGTGTTTACACAGGTGTTGTGCAGGAAAGTAGTTGTTGTTGTTGTGGTCTTCAGTCCTGAGACTGGTTTGATGCAGCTCTCCATGCTACTCTATCCTATGCAAGCTTCTTCATCTCCCAGTACCTACTGCAACCTACATCCTTCTGAATCTGCTTAGTGTATTCATCTCTTGGTCTCCCCCTACGATTTTTACCCTCCACGATGCCCTCCAATACTAAATTGGTGATCCCTTGATGCCTCAGAACATGTCCTACCAACCGATCCCTTCTTCTGGTCAAGTTGTGCCACAAACTCCTCTTCTCCCCAATCCTATTCAGTACCTTCTCATTAGTTACGTGATCTACCCATCTAATCTTCAGCATTCTTCTGTAGCACCACATTTCGAAAGCTTCTATTCTCTTCTTGTCCAAACTATTTACCGTCCATGTTTCACTTCCATACATGGCTACACTCCATACAAATACTTTCAGAAATGACTTCCTGACACTTAAATCTATACTCGATGTTAACAAATTTCTCTTCTTCAGAAACGCTTTCCTTGCCATTGCCAGTCTACATTTTATATCCTCTCTACTTCGACCATCATCGGTTATTTTGCTCCCCAAATAGCAAAACTCCTTTACTACTTTAAGTGTCTCATTTCCTAATCTAATACCCTCAACATCACCCGACTTAATTCGACTACATTCCATTATCCTCGTTTTGCTTTTGTTGATGTTCATCTTATATCCTCCCTTCAAGACACCATCCATTCAGTTCAACTGCTCTTCCAAGTCCTTTGCTGTCTCTGACAGAATTACAATGTCATCGGCGAACCTCAAAGTTTTTATTTCTTCTACACGGATTTTAATACCTACTCCGAATTTTTCTTTTGTTTCCTTTACTGCTTGCTCAATATACAGATCGAATAACATCGGGGAGAGGCTACAACCCTGTCTTACTCCCTTCCCAACTGCTGCTTCCCTTTCATGTCCCTCGACTCTTATAACTGCCATCTGGTTTCTGTACAAATTGTAAATAGACTTTCGCTCCCTGTATTTTACCCCTGCCACCTTTAGAATTTGAAAGAGAGTATTCCAGTCAACATTCTCAAAAGCTTTCTCTAAGTCTACAAATGCTAGAAACGTAGGTTTGCCTTTCCTTAATCTTTCTTCTAAGGTAAGTCGTAAGGTCAGTATTGCCTCACGTGTTCCAGTATTTCTACGGAATCCAAACTGATCTTCCCCGAGGCCGGCTTCTACTAGTTTTTCCATTCGTCCAAAGGTATCTTTAATTTTCCTGTAGGCAGTATCTATCTTACCCCTAGTGAGAAAACCTCTACATCCTTAAATTTGTACTCGAGCCATCCCTGCTTAGCCATTTTGCACTTCCTGTCGATCTCATTTTTGAGACGTTTGTATTCCTTTTTGCCTGCTTCATTTACTGCATTTTTATATTTTCTCCTTTCATCAATTAAATTCAATATTTCTTCTGTTACCCAAGGATTTCTACTAGCCCTCGTCTTTTTACCTATTTGATCCTCTGCTGCCTTCACTACTTCATCCCTCAAAGCTACCCATTCCTCTTCTACTGTATTTCTTTCCCCCATTCCTGTCAATTGTTCCCTTATGCTCTCCCTGAAACTCTGTACAACCTCTGGTTCTTTCAGTTTATCCAGGTCCCATCTCCTTAAATTCCCACCTTTTTGCAGTTTCTTCAGTTTTAATCTACAGGTCATAACCAATAGATTGTGGTCAGAGTCCACATTTGCCCCTGGAAATGTCTTACAATTTAAAACCTGGTTCCTAAATCTCTGTCTTACCATTATATAATCTATCTGATACCTTTTAGTATCTCCAGGGTTCTTCCATGTATACAACCTTCTATCATGATTCTTAAACCAAGTGTGCAGGAAAGTACCAAACGTGAATTGTTGATGGTTCTGAAGGTTTTGCTAATATGAAAAACCTTTATGTAATACTAGTAAGCAATTTATGAATGTGAGAAGCAGCAAATACATTCACAACTTTAGAGGAGATATTTTGAAAACATCCTTACCGTATAACATAACAAAACAAAAATAATGGAAGAGAGAAGAGAGGTGTTCAGCAGTTGATACGCACTTAAAAGAAACTTCACAGAACATCCTTCTTCAGATCCATCTGGTACAAAATACACAGCCAAGACAATGTAAATCTGTGTGTGTGTGTGTGTGTGTGTGTGTGTGTGTGTGTGTGTGCGTGCGCGCGTGCGTTTTTTCTAGAAAGTCCTTAAGAAAGACACTGTCTCAAAGCTCCAGAACATTTTCATTCTTGTTCTGCATCACAACTGTGCAGTGAGTTGTTGCCTAAACTCCTTCCATCACATGTATTCCATCCAAGACTTTCCATTACCATTTTTTATAAACTAAAACAACATGTACTTAATGCTCCTATGGTTGCATTCACAGTTGCACTGACAACAGTTGACAGAGGTCGCCCAACAGTTCAGTCAAAGTGCATCCAATGTCTTCTGTCAGTTGCTGGCAGAATCAGGAAGTGTAGCAATCTATTCAAACCTATATCTGACTCAAAAAGAACGTGGCAAGTAGTGTGCATCCTTTTCTCAGTGAGTGACATAGCCAGACTTACTCGAGATGGTTCATGGTGACATTGAAAATCAAGATTACAGATATTCTGCATGACTTCAAATGACCGTCGTTCAGCATATGCATAAAAGATAAATATAAATTTTAGAATAAGCTACTCTGAAGACCTAATGCACTGAAATGTGGAAACACATATACCACATTTGCAAACAACTTCATGTAACAGAATCACCACCCTGCTGGCATAAAAATGCCAGTAAGCAGTAATAATAATTTATACACAGCCAACAATCATGAACTAAAACAAACAAAAAAAGTCACCATGGAAACTTTAAGCATCAAAATCGACATACGCCACTTTTCTCACTTGAACATATTCGTTTTTGAGGTTATAATCTGGGCCTAAAATTTCCAAGACAGATTTTGCTTATTTTGCAGGCCACATACACCCTTAAGTATAGGCATGAGGCTGAAATGGATGGCCTATCACAGAACAAACATAATGTAATATACGGTAAAGTTCAAGAAATTATTATTAAATTTTTAAGTTATCAACACTTGTGGTCCCAATAAAAGAGTGGTTTCAGACCATAGATTCCAGGATATTCCCTGTCATTATCTCTTTCAGACTCAGGATGCCAAAAACTCCTCCTTTCTTGTACTAAACTCAAAAACTTCTCACAATCCATGTTTTGCATATGGGAATGTTCACCGATCTGATTGAAGAAATATAATGATTTTAATTCTGCTGACCATTGTGCAAAGTCTGTATGTTCCGGTGTTGAGATCAGTTGCCCTGTGATCTTGAATGTACTGGCGTACTGCTTTGAAAAGATCGGCTATCTTGAGCTGTCAGTCATCATCAGAATACACCGATGTCAGTGTCGCTGTGAGTGCAGCCTACCAAATATGAGGAGAGAGAATTCTCTATTACTATCACCTCTAAATTGTCTTAACATATTTACTACAGATAAAACTTGCAAGGAGTCATACTTCCATGAAGCGAGATAAAAATTCCTAGGACAACCTGGTGGGTTGACTTCTGCATTCCTACCTTTACCAACCTGACAAAAAAATGGTTCAAATGGCTCTGAGCACTATGGGACTCAACAGCTGAGGTCATAAGTCCCCTAGAATTTAGAACTACTTAAGCCTAACGAACCTAAGGACATCACACACATCCATGCCCGAGGCAGGATTCGAACCTGCGACCGTAGCAGTCGCGCAGTTCACAACTGAAGCGACTAGAACCGCTCGGCCACCGTGGCTGGCCCAACCTGACACTTAAACAATTCCACCATTCAGACACTTAAACAAATCCACCATGAGCCACACACAATAACAATCTGTTTCAGTGACCTATTTTGCATTACGAATTTTAATTTATTTACTCTGATTATATTACAAAATTACTCTTATTACATTATAAATATAAAGAATCACCCCTAAGCCTACACACAAAATTTGCCACATATTGTTTAGAACTGGAAAAGAAAAGCTGCTTCCATCTGTTCAGGTACATAAATGATGCTTGCAACTTCCAGTCACTTGAACTGGTTTTATCTCTCAATACCATTGCACAGCTGATGATTTGTTTGATCCTGAAATTACTTGGGCCACCAATAGTGGCAAAAACAAACTCTGGATATGGTGAACAGTATTGTTGGAGTTTTACTAAAGTAAATAATTGGAAATCTAAATTTTCATATTTTTGCAAGCATGTTGGCTTCCTGCATCTAGTATTCAGATGTTATACAAACATTATTGGATTTTGTGGTAGTCAAAAGTTTTTGTTTGAGAATACAATAGCATATCAAACTCAAAGTATTTTGCATCACTGCTTAACAATCAGAAGAAGTCAATACCAAAATGTGAAGTTTGTTGAAGCAATAAAAAATACAACTAAATACTGAAAAGTGTAAACATACTGACTTATGTTATTACTACTTACAAAATAAGTAAATAAGCCTTTCCATGAAATACTTTAATAATAGGAACATTTTGCAAGTAGATTAAAATTTTTGTCGCTATGTTAAATGTCTGACAAACTTACAGTGTATGTCCTCTGTGGTTTCAGACGAGTATCAAATGTTTCAAATGCATAAGTTTTAGTGCAAATTGAATGCCTCGGTTTTGCAATTTTTGTAAAAAGATGTGCACTCTTGTCAACCCGGTATTCACAAATATATACATGCTCCTCAGGTGCACCCACAGGTCTTCCTTTGCAGTATGTATTTAAATCAAGCACCCAGCAGTGTCCCATTATGAGATCCAAGGGCACAACCTCATACAAAGGTACTCTCATAACCTCGTTGGGAAAAAATTTCCGAGAAGGTTCATGATAAGTTTCATGTGGGCGAAGGTAATGATGCCCAAATGCAAATTTTTCATTCCTGTAAAGTAATAAAAAAATGTCTTTAACTACACACAATGAAATATTATTGTTTTCTACTATATATAAAAAAAGAAATATGATAAGGAAGACAAAGCTGTTTACTTAATTAAATTTGTGTTACATGGTTCAGATACCTACATATAAACTCACAAACAAAAAAGTTGGGTCTCTTGGAGGAGAGAGGAAAATGAAATTACATATAATGCTTTGGGAGGTGATGTGGTTTTGTCTCATTGATTACAAAATCAAGTTAAATGAACAATGAAATTGAAAGCACAAGCACACTGTTGGTCCCTTGTAATTAAAATGTTGCTGCCTTTAGGGTAAAATGCAAACACTGATTTTCTGGGATATGTCAGCCCACAATTGCTGTATTTGGTTATCGATATCCTGAATATCGGTACTGGGACTGAGGTTATGACCAAGCTGGTCTCACGGAAGTTTTATGAGAAGTAAATCGAGAGGACAGTTTCATTTGTAGACCCTTGCTTCGCAGCTGAATCAAGGTAGAAACTTGCATCTGCTATTGATTGTTACAATTTACAGTTCTTATAGCACTAACAATGTAGGCAAACTGAATGAAAAGAATACAGTATTCTCTTGGCTCCATACAGCTGAATCAGCAGACACCATACAACTTCACATCAACACTGTAACAAACCTCGAAAATCAACAGTGCTCTACAACAATGGCAGCTTTCTGGCATTGTTGAAGCACATGTTTCATGTGTCCTATGCAAACATATTTTTGTCAGTGTTAATTTGTCTCTTGGGCTAGTCTAGAATGGGTCCAACACCCGTGACGGTAGTTCATCAGTTGCACATAGCAAATGGTATGATAGTTGCACACAGCGGATTTTGCATCTATATTGACCAAATTTGAAAATAATAACACTCAATATGAAAAAAATTGGCACCAAATTGGCCCAAAAAATAAGGTTTTTTCCTGTTACTACCAGTTACACATTAATTTTCTGGTACTGCCAATGCCACACATGACTCTTGTCAAGATAGACACTACAATATAACATTTTCATAGCATTCCTTAAGTAACGTGCACAGAATGGAAGAATATAATTATTGCCTAACACTAAAAACTAAACGAAAATATTACCTTGCACATCTTTCCACTTAATGCATAATTGTTGTTCCAAATTATACTTGTCTTTAATAACAGTGACACACACACATAAAATAATGGTGAGCTCCTTCATGATACTGTGTCAATCAATAATAACAAAAATCAAGAATGCTGATAGCAGTAGTAGTACTTGGCACAAAATATAACACTATAATGAGAAACTGTCACAGATGATGAATAAAAGTGAACTATTTCAGTTCACAAAATAACAAGACTGTTCTATAAGATTCGAACTGGAAATCAATAATAACTGATTGTAATGTCATACGTAACTGAATTGACTCTTAGCATTACTTTCATGGTTAATTTTACATTAAGTACAAGATGAAAACATTACAGAATAATGAGAAAAAAATGACATACTTTTCATCTTTCCACAATCTTTCTATTCTGAATATATCCAAGTCTGAATACTTCACATCTTTAACAGTTTTGTATGTGTGTTTTGTTGGCGGTGATGTCTTTGGAGCATTTTCCTCTATCATATCCCGGAGCACATACACGGTGTCACCTAATAACAAAAGTGAATGTTTCACAAGTATATTAAAATACTAATCTGCTCTACAAAATTTGTTTTAATAGCTACTTTATGCCTTATTTGTGTACCTTGGCGAAGCTGTAACGTTCCCCTTAGAAGTGTGATGTAGTAGGTGAGCCCTGGTGTAGCATAAGGAGGCTGTGGCGACATTAGAATTTCAAGTTCGACAGGTCTAGGGTTGCACTGTTCACAGAGATAGTGTTCCACACCTTCATCTGCTCTCACACAATCACAATGCTGCCAAACAAGACACCGTTCACACTGGATCATCATGCCTTCATCTTTGTACAAACCACAGATGCATCGTATGACATCCTCCTCCTCGCCACCTGAGAGTACACAAACGCTAATTAATATAATATGACCAATACTCTATTCCCACGTATGAGTATTAGCCAAGCAAACAAAATCTTCAGATAAACTATGACTATGTATAAACTCTCAGAACATCGCAATTATTCTTATTCCTTCAACACTCTTGTGTTAATTTTGTAACAGACTCTGGCTTTCAGTATTTAAGGAAGAGGCGGGTGGAGAGAGGTTGCAGGAGTGGAGGAATCAAATGTGCTGCTTCAAATTTCACAGGAGTTGTCTTTCTAGAAGGTAATCCAGTGCCAAAAAATGCAAAAGTGGTGGTCAGATAACAAGTTAAAAAATCTCAGCAAATAAGACTACAAACCTGCTGCTCAAAGGCAGCCTCTTTCTCTTGTGGAATCCTACTCTGAGGATGGGGCGAGCTCCTGTGCACTGCAGTGCTATATTGAAGTATTTGGGCATAAATTTGGATGTTAAGGTAACTGGGACTGCAGACAGCAGTGCTAGATCACCTGTGGCCACATTTCAGGGCTGGTGTGGATTTCCAGGAACTCCAGTTCCGGAGATTTAGCAAGTTTTCCACAGCAATTGGTACTTACTCCCATACACAAAAGTAATATTAGCATAGGTCACAGATGTAGAATTCCACAACAGGGGCTGAAGAATATAACTTTGTTAACCCTGAGGTATTCAAGTGGTTAAGATCAAGAACTGTAAGTATGCCATCTGCTGGGATGGTAGTGTAGATATCAACAAATGTAGTACAAGGTTTAAGGGTTTTGATAATAATAATAATATGCCACATTAACATAGGAAGATATGGGAGAAAGAGAAAAGTTCAGAATAAAAGTAAAAGTTTTAAGGGCTTCCACGAGAAAATAAAGAAAGACAGGCATGATATAGACAGAAGAAAGAAGAGAAACACATAGGGGAAAAAAAATGAAAAACTACTGGAGAGAGAGAAAGAAAGGAGAAAAAGAAAGAAGATGTAAGTTATTCCACGTGGTACTCAGCAGGAAAAAAAAGATAAACTGTAAATAAAGGCATAATGTTAAAAAGATAAGAAATTTTCAATCGTGACGCACACCACACGTTCTGCACATGACAATTACAGTATAAAAGCTCTCTGAATGGCATACACTTTCATGAAGCAACTTGAAATCTAACTTATGACACCTACAGATTCACTATATCATCATTTATTACAATTAAAGAGAAAATACAGCTCAGGAAATGCAGTTAACATGTTAAGAAGAGTGAATTTAATGTCCATAACACACAGGTACATCCTTGATATAAACTGAAGTTTTTACTGATTTATAAACATCAATTAATGCAATCAAATAAGAACTGATATGCCAAAGAAAACAACACATAAATGTCAGTCATTACATCACAGCATAAAATTTTTCAAAGACAAACCTTTTCCCATTCAACAATATCGACTTCAAACATTTACATGAGAATTAAAGGAATACCTAAAAATTGTGGTTCAACAGTGGATTACTAAGTAGACTCACAAATATTGAGTGCATTGAGAAATTTCCAAAATTTTTCAAAAATTAATTTTATGGTGGCCACAAGTGAGCCCACAAGATTTAAAATTAGCCCTCAAAGAAAATTCCACAAAACAGGTCAATAAAATTACAGATTTTGTATTTTAACCCTTTATTGGGCAAAGTTGCTTTCAAGCAACATCAAAATTGCACACTGCTTTCTGTAACATTTTTCAAGTTTCATCCTCGGACGGGCAACAATGATTACAAGCAACGTTTTAACTCCCTGATAGAGTGATATTCTGTTCTCTCTGGTGTGAAGTTTCTGGATGATGTGCCTCTTAGACAGAGGACATGCTATGTCATGTGAGCATCGAATACTGAAGTAGCATTGCTTTCAATTTTGTGACACTGTTTTATCTGGTACAGCAGAAACTGTATACAAACAGAAAGAGGGACATTTCTAAAAATGTACTGTGAAAATGATGTTGCCTGAAGGCAGCATTGCTCCAATATCAAACTTTATAACACATGTGTAATGTTTTCAGTACCATCATGATTACACATTTACACGGTATTGAAGATGGAAACAAACACATTTTACGGAAGAAATAAAAGAATCAGCATTATTTCACCACCAGAAGATCCTTGCCACTCTCACTGTTGCCTACAATAGTGACAAACATTCAGAATATGAATCAGAGAAGGCTTGCAACAGTAGATTATTGGATATTCCAGAGTCTGAAGTAGCGCCTGATGAGGAATCCATAGTTTCCTCAGGCACTAACAACTGAATCATTCCGATTGAGCAAAGTGAGAGTGGTTAGCACGCAAGACTCATATTCAGGAGGACAATGGTTCAAATCTGTCTCTGGCCGTCCACGTTTAGATTTTCCATGACATCCCTAAATTGCTCCACGTAAATTCCAGGAAAGTTCCATTGAAACGGCACAGCCGATTTCCTTCCTCATCCTTGCAACATTCCGAGCTTATGCTCCATCTCAAATGTCTTAATGTTGATAGGACATTTAACTCAAATCTTCCTTCCTTCCGAGTCTGACTTCAAGTTACTGGTAAAAAAAAGAAAAAAAAGGGGGGGGGGCACAATAACAACACGAACACCAAATTCAGTAAGAAGAACGGCTCTGCATTCAGCAGAATAAATGAAGACATCCAGTTCCATATGATGGCTGATGTACCTATTGTGTGTGACAGTCATTTGGCAGGTCCACCATTGCAATATTTAAGACAATTTTTTAGAAATGATCTTGTGAATACTATTGCTAGGGAAACTAATGCATATTCAGGGCAACAAATGATTGTATCTGTCAACACAAATAAAAGTGAGGTGGAGAAGTGGACTGGTATGCTCATTTATATGGGTATTGTAAGTATGCCTTCTTGGACAGATTACTGGTCAGTCAACAAATTGTGACACAATTCCAGGCATTATGAGCTTGAAATTACTCAAGAAATTTTGTAGGTTAATATGTTTTGCGAACAATGAGCTAGCAACACACAGTAACAACACACTAATCGGGATCAAATCACTTCGCAATTCTGCATTAGAAAACTGCCGTCAACAACAACAGCAACAACAACGACAAGTCAAATAATGAGATGATGGTGACTTATAATGGTACAAAGGCTGGCAATCTGCATAGTATATTCAAAATAACCACCACAAGTGGGGTTTCAAAATATTTGTAAGTGAAGATGTGTCATTCGTTATGTATGATTTTATTCCTTGTACAGACAAAGGAACACTATCACACATTACAGAAGCAGAAAAGTCTTTTTGGAATTGATGGGTAAAATGCACAATCAGTCCTAAGAAGAAGAAATACGGACTCTTGTGCCAGTAAATTATATACAATATGACAGTCTTGGTCACTGACGGGAGTATGGACCAAAGAGAAGATTTCAGCTTTCCCTCGGGAGTATGTGGAATGGTTCTGTGCTTTGTTAAAGAGAGGAATTGTTTAAAAACATTCATATAAAATAAAGCACATGCAACCACAGGAAAAAGACTGTGGTTTTAAATTGTAGCATGCACGCGCCTTTTATGAGCAATGTCACTTACAAGTAACATGCTGTATTTTGAAAAAAATAAATTTTACAGAACCCCAAATGCATGTAAAATTCTTTACATGACCATATACATCTAATTTAAGTAATCTTAACATATTTTCTTCATAATATTTCTGTATGTGGCCAATAATGGGCTAAAATAGAGATATACTCCAAAACTGAACTGACAGCTCAAACTTCTTAAGAACAATAGGCTTGTTATGTAAGGGAGATTTATGAGATCACACGATGGAAAATCCAGAATGGAATGGAATGTGCCTATCGCGACTCAGCATCTCCACTAATGGAGATTTATGAGAAATGTATATTGGTCACTCCAGTTGACCTTCATCGTATGGTAATTGGCTTCACCATTAAAAACAACGTAACTACTGCGAATATTCCTTCCGTAGAATGGAAAATAAAAAAGCACATTTTACTGTGGTACTTTATGTTTAGAGGGAGTTACTGCTTTGGACTATCCTTTAAAAAATAAAACTGAATACACTTTGGTTAACACAAACATTGGCAAAAATTCTTAACATCAACATTTTTTATCCCTTGACATCAAAGCTGCTTTGAGAGTTTACAAACCTGGATCATGTTCTGGTATAAATGATGATGGTGGACTTTCCCCCAATATTTCTTCAAGCTGTGCCATGAAATCCATTTTGGCCACGTTGTACACTTTACGTAACCTTGTTGCTGTGATTCCCAACTCCGATGTACGGCCAAAGAATCTAACATTATTTGTAAAAAGTCGACTCATATCCTGATCAAACGATTCTACAGTTTTATAATAGCCTGTTACAATATTCTGACCTAATGTTGTCAGATCAATTGGATCAGTAACACGCTGGTAATACTGAGGGAGTTTCTTTTTTGAAGGCAATGTCAGGAAAGGGGCTGCTAACATCTCTCCATGTTCATCTGCAACAAAAGCAAAGCATATTGAATTGGAATGTAATCTCATTAAAAGTTTGCACATCAGAGTTAAGCTATAAATTTACCTTTTGCAGATGTAACAACATTGTACAAATCCCTGAAAACATAGGCCAATCTTGCAGTCCTTGTGAGTTCAGGATTATCTTCCGCTTGTGCTAATCGTCGTGTTCTGATGTTTCTAGGAGTGGATAATGCATTCAGTTGGGTAAGAAACACATCTGACTGCTTGACCTGAGGTCGTGCATAGTTTCCTGCAAGTGGCTCTTCACGACGGGTTGCCTGCTTGAGACGTTCTCGTAGCCTCTTTACCTAAAGTGACATGATAGATATTATAAAGGCCTAAAATAGCTCCTGTAGTCTACATCAACACATTCCTACTTCTTGACTAATATTATAGGCAACAAGATTCATAATAAATACCTTTTCAAGATTTCTTAACAGAAAGCAGTGATGCATCTGTGCAAAACATCTCTGTTGGTGGGACATTGGCTTTACTGGAGTCATATTACAGTGTTTTTGACTTGATGAGCCTTCCCCAAGCCTCTTCTTATACTTCAGCTTATTTGTACTGCTGCAGATGCTGGTACTGCTTTTCCGGGAATTTTTCCGTGGCCGTCCTACCATTCGCCTTTCTCTCTCTTCGACTCGTGTCACTGATCCATTTACTCTCTGTGACTTGCCTCCTATTACTCCACGACACTGAGAACTTCCACATTTGCAAGTCTGTAAAAAAAGTGAAGTTTTCACACGCATTCTGGAAAGCTACACTCTACAACTAGAGTTATAAATTATATTTGGGTACATCACGATCTGTGATCCACAAATAAAATATGCAATTTCCAGCTCTCTACAAACAATAAATGGGAATTAAGTACCTTGACAACCAAATTGGAGTAGCTTTAAGGAGAAAACTATGGCTCAAAAGATAAATGCACTTTAAATGCCGCAAAAAATCCATTGTCTGTAGTGATAATGAAACTGCACATGGAAATATTCATGATATGGAACCAATATATTCCATGAGGGATGATCATTACTTACACACTGAAAAATTACTAACATATTAATAAAACATTTTGTTACATTTCAATAACTGTGAAATGTTACATATACAGGTTGTATACACGGACAAGAAAAAAAATTCCCGGATCTCCCAGTTGAAAATTCACTTTTTCCCACATGAAAATACACTCCTTCCAAGACGAAAATACACTTTTTCCATGATAAGCGACAGTGTAGTTTCCCTCAGAGCAGTAAAAACATCAATTCTTGGAATCATACAGGTTTTATATACACCAGCGGAGAACTTCCCCACACTTAAGAAAACCAAACTCAGCAAGGAGGGGGTGGGGTGAGAGAACGTGTTTTGAAAAGATCTTTGATGTGCAGCGCAATGTACACTGCATATTTTCGTGTTATGGAAGTATAAATTTGAATTCCACCTAACACAGCATGTTAATTTCCGAAGCATTGAGATACTGATTGCAATGCGCTTTTGTACGCCAATCATAGCTCATGTCACATGATCTCACCGGCCAATGACAGCAGATAATCAGAGAATAGGACATGTGATGTAGTCAGCCAATAGCATCATCACTGTTAAATAACGTGGACACAGAAGTAGGAAAAGTTAATGGTTTAAATTAATGTCCATAGTGTAGCTACTAGAAAAGCTAAGCTTTCACGTATAATACTGGTCTTTTTAGCATGTGTTACACTTCAAGGTACATCACACAAATGTGCCAATAAAATTTTTAACAATGACATTTATGTCTGGTCATCAGGGCTCGAAATTATTCCAAGTGGTTGGTACTCAAAGGGCTAAGTTTTAAATGAGAGTCAAACACTCTGTGATTTAAGAAATTCATTGCACATTCTAATGCATAACATAACTCATCTTCCATAAAAGGAAATTTTCTTTGAAAATAACGTTTTTAAAAAGACACATTTGCAATATTTTCCTGAGACTTCTTCAACATGGGTTCGTTTCAGCAGGTGCCAGAGAGCGCCAGAAAACAGGCGGGGATACTCCAAGATAATAGAAATTTTGTAAACTGTACTAAAATGCATAATTTGGCTTAAATAACACATTCATATGTCCAGATTTACAATGAAGTAGGCCCCAACCTGATATTAAGCTTTTCAGTGCAGTTTTTGGGATGCAAATTTTCTTGTAATACCAGTACTATATTGTCTCATGTTTGGTTCTTTATTATGGCATAATGCCATATGTGACGGAATATGAAAATGTGCACTTGAAAATTCAGTGAACAATTAAAACTAGCCAACAGTGTGGACTGAAACATTTCGTTTCTTATAAATTGACTGCATCTGTGGAAAAATTAAGAAAAGCCACATTTATTTTGCAAACCGACAAAAACGACTTCATTGTTGTGCAAGGCAATTAATGCCTGACATCCAAAACCATGGAAAGAAAATAAAATCAGAAAACTGAAATTAATAACATATCTTAGCCTGTGAATCAATTTTAGTGCTCTTGATAGCACCCAGCCACAGAAACCCATTTTGTTTTATTTGGTGTGTGAACTGTAAATGAAGAGAAAGCAGCAAAATCACTAAACATAAACACGGATCACTATCTCCCTCCTCACTACAACCCAGACTGCTCAACGCATACGTGAATCTGGCAACTTAGGCGCGCCAGAAAAATTTTTCTGGGTAGCATGACTACTTCCTGATACTGCTGCAGCAGCACTTTAAGTAGCCAGAAGCAGAAGGTACTGCTCATATGGAACTCAACTGCGCATGCGCAGGAGCCTGCTGGAAACTGCTCAAAACGAACTTAATGAAACAGTTATTACGTCATGCTATTAAGTATTCTATTATCTTCGTCCTAAAGCCTTTGACACATTTTGCTTTAGGCAGGCGCTTGTGTGTGCACTGTGTCTTGTTGTAAATGGCGCATTTCCTTTTGCAGGTTTTACTTTGGTTTTAGTCTGTTGTTTTCGTTTTATTGCTGCAATATTATTCTCTAGTAGTGTGATACAGTAAAAATCTTTGTTAGACTATCAAAATTACAAAAACTTAACTCAAGACTAAAATAATGAACAATTCCCGGAAGTCTGAAAAATTCCCGGGTTTTTCCCAGGTTTCCCTGTTGTCCCGGAGTGTATACACCCAGAAATACCACAAATACTAAATACAATATTGCCACACTCAGTTGAGCACCAAGAGAACTTAGACAATGATGCAGCTAGTTCATTTGGGTGAGAGAAACGACATCAGTTTCAGTAATGTGTGTGACATGTAATTACAGTAAACTGTGAAGCAAATTTTCCATCATAGACAAGTACTTTGCAATTTTTATTTGCCGTAGTTGGTCACTGTCAATCACCTACACTTACATGCTACACAGCAAGGGAAAAAATGACCCTCTTGCAGGGGATGGCGTGATTCAGCTGTACAAGAGCAACAGCTATTCCAAAACAGTTGGTTGTAACGAATATTACTTTTACACTGAGTGAGGAGTCAATACATATGCTAACTTCTATTATTGGGCTCCAGAAACAAAAGAATATAAAATGATTTACTGTAAGTCACCAAACCAGAAGCAAATGATGGGTTTCAATTTCCTTATAATCAATGAGTGTTGTAGAGAAGAAAAGCAACAAAGCAGCAATATTTGTGATACATACACTCCCTTTGCCTTGTGGTTCTCTTTCAAAAGATGTACAAATTATGTTTCAAGGTTACTGTAACAACTACAAATACATGAAATAAGTAATGTCACTTGGATATGCATTATTCACAAAAGTGACATTAGCAAAGGAACAGGCAACATTTCAAAATAGATTTATTTGAAGAATATGTATTAACCAATTTAACTTATGGATCAACATTAGATTGAAACTGGGTGTAACTGTTCTTAATTCTGGACTGAAGTATGTTCCATAGATTATATACAATAATACTAAATTTTTAGTTAATGGCCTACACATTAAAATGTTGGCCAATTTTATATTGAAAATCTTTTACCTGTCCTTCTGCAGGGTTGAACAGAGAAAAGTTGTAATCATACGAAAGTTCTTCAAGTGGTTCAATGTCCCGTAAAGCAAATAAAGCCATACGGAATAAGCCATTGACGCTCCATTTTTGCATTTCACAGTTTGGTTCACAAGAATGATTCACAAAACGGCCTGGAAACAAACATCCACATTATTACCATATTATGCAACACGAAATATTTCCTTCTACAGATATATCTCTAAAAAAAGCACCTTGAAGGAATTATCCGAATTGGATGGAAATTGGTAGATGTGATGTACATGTACAGACAAACAAATGGTTACATTTTCAGAAAAATACGAGATTTACTCAAGAGAAAGAGCTTCACATACTGAGCAAGTCAGTAATGTGTTGGTCCACCTCTGGTCATTATGCAAGCAGTTATTTGGCTTGCCATTGACCAAGTTGTATGTCCTCCTGAGGGACACTGTGCCAAATTCTATCCAATTAGCATGTTAGATCATCAGAATGCTGAGAAGCTTGGAGGCCATAATGCTCCAATCAATCTCAGTTGGGGAGAGATCTGGCAACCTTGCTGACCAAGGTAGGGTTTGGCAAGAACAAAGACAATCTGTAGAAACTTTCGCCTTGTAAATGTGGGCATTATCTTGCTGCAAGCTGTAAGCCCAGGACGTCTTGCCACAACGGTCAACAAAATGGGGCATAGAAGATCATCAGCATACCACTGTGCTGTAATGGTGCCACATACGACAATTAAAGGGGTCATGCTACGAAAAGAAATTGCACCCCAGCCCATCGTTCCTGATCTTCACACCTTATGGCAGGGGCATTTCTTGACAAGTATTTGGCCTAGAATCTCGTTTAATGGAGTAGAATTGTCTTCAGTGATGAGTCCTCCATCGAGCAAAGCCCCAATGACGAGCGAAGATATATCTGGAGACACCCTGGATAGCAGTGAAATAACAAGCTGACTGTTGCCTGTCATACTGCCCGACAAACAGGCGTGATGGTCTGGGGTGCCATTTCTTTAAATAGCAGGACCCTTTGGCCATCATCTACAGCACAGCAGTACGTCGATGATTTTCCCTCTTTTTTTGCCCTTCACGGCAAGTCATCCTAGGCTTAGATTTCAGCAAGATAATGCCTGTCCGCACATGGCGAGAGTTCCTACTGCTTGTCTTAGTGCTTCTCAAATCCTGCCTTGGCCAGCTAGGTGACCAGATCTCTCCCCAACTGAGAATGTTTGGAGCATTGTGGACAGTGCCCTCTAACCAGCTTGGGATTTTGATGATGCAACATGGATGGAATTTAGCACAATACCTCTCAGGAGGACACCCAACAACACTGTCAATCAATGCCAGTTTGAAGAACTGCTTGCATAAGGAGGAGAGGAGGATCAACACATTACCGACTTGCTCAATTTGTGAATTTCTTCCTCTTGAATGAATCATTCAATTTATCTGAAATTGTAATGATCTGTTAGCATGCATGTGTAAGTCACATCTACTGATTTCCATCCCATTCGGATTATTCCTTTGGGGTGCATCGTTTTTTTTTTTTTTTTTTTTTTTAAGAGAGTACTTCTACACACATCTACCAAGGCATTTTGTGCATTAACAAACAGCTAACAAACAGTATGCTACTCACAAAATTTTTTGGCTAAATGTAATTAGTCATCTGTAATTGACATTACTGAGTAAATTTTGCTCATTCACTTCCTTGTCCCCCCACCTTCCTTTTTTAACAAATATAGGAAAACGTTAGATCACTGCAGGAGCCTGCAGCTAGCTGATAAAACTGTTTGCACATAATTTCTAATACATTCTGTGGTACCAGACGCTCTACAAATTATCAGAGAAATGTTGCTTAAGTTCTTCACACAAGAAATATTTTTTTCACCTAAACAAATTTCTTTTATAGTCTAAATGTTAGCCAATTTAACTCAGTTTGTGAATGGCTACACAGAAAGTTGTCATTAATTCTGCACTTTCAAAATATTAACTATGAAAATTAATATCTTATTCACTCCTGACTTAGTGTCAAAGGCTGTGCTGACCTTTTGTCTTCCTTTGCAATACATACAGCTGAAACTATTTCAGACTTCTTGATTGTCTTCAAAAGAAGTCCTTTACTATTGTTTCTTTTAATATATTTGTTATTTAATTCTAAATAAGTGTGCCATTTGGTCAATTAACTGTGTCATTTGATCAAACAGAAATACCATTCAGTTTGACGAGATTGTGGCTGCAGTGAAGAAAATTAGTAAAAAATGACACATCTTCAAAAAGAACTTGTTACTTATAGAGTAAACATTGTTTTCTTTGTTTTATGCCTCTTTTTTCCTGGATTCACATTATTACAAGCTACACAAGTTAAACTGTCTCTTGGGACTGTAATAAAGTCTTATTAAGATCAAACACTTTTTGCTCTATTCTAAATCATCTCCAGCAGCCATTGTAATAATATGACTTTTCATGCAATTTTGTTTGCCATGATCATGAACAGTTCTCATTTTTTCACTTACTACTATAAACAGTATTAAATTATCATCATTACTCATGCCCCCCACCCACCCACCAAGCACAGACATTATTCTTCATGTTCTTCTGGTAGATTTTAGCATACGACACTTTCACTAACACTAAATCTGTATGATTATTAGTTTAAATAATGATTGTGTGGTCATTCATTATGTCTTTCTTTTCAGTTGTTGCCTTTTGGATCTAGAAGATCTCTTGTAGGGTCAGAAGGTGTTTGTTGTTACTGAATCTGACTATGTTCATGTCTGATTCTATTATGGTAGGAAAAGAACAATCCTTCTAGACAACACAATAATAGTATCATATAAATAAGGCAAAATACCCACCCTAAATTACCCACCACTGCACCACAGTAAAGCAACAATCAATGCACACACAAGTTATGGATACCTCTCACTCCCACACACACACATCCACACTAAAAAACATAAACACACAGGATATAGCACATGCACCTGCTACTACCAAAGCAAGAAAAAAAGATAAACAGACCCACAATATCAAAGCAAGGTACAGGAAATAAACATGAATATAATTAGTGTTAGTGGAAGTGCTGTGTGCTAAAATGAACCACACATGTGTAGAAGAACACGTAGAATGATTCCAGAATGAGATTTTCGCTCTGCAGCGGAGTGTGCACTGATATCTGCCAGGAAGTTTCATGTAGCATGATGTGAGAAACAAAAAAACTGGAGTAATAATGATAAATTAATACTGTTTACAATTTTAACTGAAATTATGAAAACTGTTCATGATCCTAGCAAGCAAAATTGTAAGAAAAGCCATGTTGTTACACTGACCACTGAAGATGCTTTAGAATAAAGCTAAACAAGTTTTGTCTTCAAAAGACTTTTATTACAGTCATGAGAGATGACAGAATCAGTATAACTTCTAATTGTATTCACAAACCAAAAGATATTCCAAATCAGTTCAAAACAAAAACGTTCTTCCTTAACAAAGATTATATGTAAACTAACAGAAACCAGCAGCACCAGAAACTGAATAAATGAACTACACAAATTTAGTAAACTTACCATCTCCTCCCATTCGATGCCCATCAATCACGAGGCCACCATCCAAATTGAGGCAATAGTGATGAGTGTCATTTATGTAACGTGATGCCATTCTGTCTTTGAATTCTTTCTCACTGACAACTTCACCGACATACTCCAAAATAAATTCTCCTGCCCTGATAGGATATTTGGTTCTAACACCCCATCCCTGGAAGATATTGATAATTTTAACACCACGTATACATAAAATTTAAAAGAGAGAGACAGTATAATGAGTAAAGTAAATGGAGTAATGTAGATAATGTTAGAAGAGCACAGAAAATAACATATGACAGTAAACAGAACAGTACAGACATTTAACATAAAACTATACTAGAATAAATGTAAGAAAAGCCCATTAAAGCATGTAAATGAAATGGGAGAGATACCAGGGGAAGAGGGAGGGTATGAAGGAAGGAGAGTGAAGGAAGGATAAGTGAGGGTGAGGAGTTAGGGGAGAGGTTGAGAAGTTAGGTGGGAGGGTAAGGAGTTAGAGGGGAGATAGAGGAGTTATGGGGGTGGTAGAGGAGTTAGAGGGGAGATAGAGGAGTTAGGGGGGTGGTAGAGGAGTTAGGGGGGTGGTAGAGGAGTTAGGGGGGTGGTAGAGGAGTTAGGGGGGTGGTAGAGGAGTTAGGGGGTGGTAGAGGAGTTAGGGGGGTGGTAGAGGAGTTAGGGGTGGGGGTGGTAGAGGAGTTAGGGGTGGTGGTGGTAGAGGAGTTAGGGGGGGTGGTAGAGGAGTTAGGGGGGTGGTAGGGGAGTTAGGGGGGTGGTAGAGGAGTTAGGGGGTGGTAAAGGAGTTAGGGGGTGGCAGAGGAGTTAGGGGGTGGTAGAGGAGCTAAGGTAGAGGGAGGAGAGGAGTTTGGGGGAGGGGTGGCAAAGGAGAGAAGTTAGAGTGGGGGTAGGAAGGGAGAGGAGTTAGAGGGGTAAGGAGGGGAGAGGAGTTCATGGGTAGGGAGGGAGGGAAGTTCTAGGTATAGGGAGCGAGATGAGTTGGGGGGGGGGGGGGTAGGGAGGGAGAGGAATTACGGCAGGAGGGAGAGGAGTTAGGGCAGGAGGGAATGGGGTTAGGGCAAGAGGGAATGGGGTTAGGGCAGGAGGAAGATGAGCTGGGAGGGTGAGAGAAGTTAGGGGGGAAGGGGATTTGTCAGGGGGAGGGATAGAAGTCAGGGCAATAGGGAGAGTTGTTGCAGGGGAGGGACAGGAGAGTAGTTAGGGGTTAGGGCAGGAAAGAGAGTAGTTAGGACAGGAGGGAGGAGAGTGATGGGAGGATGTGGAGGAGGTAGAAAAGGAAGGGGAGTTATGGGAGGAGGGAGTGGAGTTATGGGAGGAGGGAGTGGAGTTATGGGAGGAGGGAGTGGAGTTATGGGAGGAGGGAGTGGAGTTATGGGAGGAGGGAGTGGAGTTATGGGAGGAGGGAGTGGAGTTATGGGAGGAGGGAGTGGAGTTAGGGGAGGAGGGAGTGGAGACAGGGGAGGAGGGAGTGGAGACAGGGGAGGAGGGAGTGGAGACAGGGGAGGAGGGAGTGGAGACAGGGGAGGAGGGAGTGGAGTTAGAGAAAAGAGTTAAGGGTGGAGGGTGGGGGGGAAGTAGAGGGGAGGGGAGAGGGGGTTAAAGGAGGGAAAGAAATTAAGGAAGGAAGAAGAGGCAGTGAGATGACCAGAGAAGAAGAGGTATGTGACACTCATGAGGTGCTTTAAATACCGTATTTACTCGAATCTAAGCCGCACTTTTTTTCCGGTTTTTGTAATCCAAAAAACCGCCTGCGGCTTAGAATCGAGTGCAAAGTAAGCGGATGTTCTGAAAAATGTTGGTAGGTGCCGCCATAATTAACTTCTGCCGTCGAATATGTGTAGCACAGGCATGCTTTGCAGGCACAAAGACAAATACTGACGCCAAAACCTCTGAGTCAGTAAATAAATTTAAAAAAAGGTGGAAGAAGAGCTTTTTTCTCCGCCCCGAGTTTCGACCACTGCATTTTCATACATTATCCAACGAAGTAAATACAAATTCCATATTGTTCATCTTCGAATATAGCAGCATTTCAATGTACTACGAAAATCCGACTGGCAAGACTGTTTGGGATGTTTGTCAATATGGCCAGTTCTACGTTCTGAATTTTTTCCTACCCCTGAGAAGTGATGGTTTCTAATATGAACTTTTATGAATTGTGAATCACATGCAGTATTCTCTTCACCATAAGAATAATACGAATATAAACATTTTGCCATGTATTCTTTCGTGTTTGCTGCTATCTCATTTAAATCCTGTCTGTCTATTAAACTACGAAACTAGTGTGAGACAACAGCAAACGCGGAAGAATATACATATCATGTCATGTTTATATTCGTATTATTCTTATGCCTAATAGTGATACAGTCAGAAATGAATCACGGCAATTGAATAGATTTTTAAATCTAAGATGACTCTAATTTCTGTGCAGAACATAATGTACAAAATAGGCGTCTGCAAAGATTTTCAAACGGCGAAAATTTTTAGCTAAACTCTCGTTCAGAACATCTTGTCATACGCAGTCTATTATTTGGTTCTTGTTGATCGTTATCAAAGAAAGCAGCAGTGTAAGTACCAACAAATAGCAGTCTCGTGCCATTGTTTCGCTAATGAGACAATTCCTCTCTCTCTCTTTTTTTATATATCGTAAGTGGCGCCAGCGCGCTCAAAAGCAAGCCATGCTGCGAGCGGCGAGAGGTCGTGAACACACATTGACAAACAATGCATGACACAGTACAATAACGCATTTTCAGCTCAGAGTGACGTAAACACCTATAACAAAGAGAACAGCACTTATCAGATCAAAGAAAAATAAGCAATTGGTTCAAACCAGACGAAGCATGTGAAAAAGGAAGGGTACCCGTATAAATACGGACGGAGCGCCTGACGCATAGCAATGGCTACCTGGTAAAGCTTAACTGCTAAGCTTACGACTCGAACCAAACTACTGTAGCTGTATCGTCATTCATTCATCCTAAATTGTGTCTCATATTACAATGGACCAACTTTGTTTTGATTTGGAGGTGCGGCCTAAAACTTTTCTCTCCCTTGAATTTCGAGTCTCAAATTTCAGGTGCGGCTTAGATTCGGGAAAAATTTTTTTCCTTTGTTTCGAGTCTCATTTTTCAGGTGCGGCTTAGATTCGAGTGCGGCTTAGATTCGAGTAAATACGGTACATTGTTTTTGCCCTAATGTATTATGCACTGACGCTAAAAGTCAGCAACATGCTGTAGTGTTTCAAGAATTTCCACTTAAATTCTAGACCCATTTCCTTTGACCGTCTCGAACACCCCATATTTTAAATATAAGTGAGAGAGAGCCTATCTACTGTGTGTCACCATGGATTAAGTGTATCAGATGGATGCTGTATTCCTTGACTTCCGGAAAGCGTTTGACTCGGCACCCCACTGCAGACTCCTAACTAAGGTACGAGCATATGGGATTGGTTCCCAAGTATGTGAGTGGCTCGAAGACTTCTTAAGTAATAGAACCCAGTACGTTGTCCTCGATGGTGAGTGTTCATTGGAGGTGAGGGTATAATCTGGAGTGCCCCAGGGAAGTGTGGTAGGTCCGCTGTTGTTTTCTATCTACACAAATGATCTTTTGGATAGGGTGGATAGCAATGTGCGGCTGTTTGCTGATGATGCTGTGGTGTACGGGAAGGTGTCATTGTTGAGAGACTGTAGGAGGATACAAGATGACTTGGACAGGGTTTGTGATTGGTGTAAAGAATGGCAGCTAACTCTAAATATAGATAAATGTAAATGAATGCAGATGAATAGGAAAAAGAATCCCATAATGTTTGAATATTCAATTAGTAGTGTAGCGCTTGACACAGTCACGTTGATTAAATATTTGGGTGTAACATTGCAGAGCGATATGAAGTGGGACAAGCAAGTAATGGCAGTTGCGGGGAAGGCGGATAGTCGTCTTCGGTTCATTGGTAGAATTTTGGGAAGATGTGGTTTATCTGTAAAGGAGACTGCTTATAAAACTAATATGACCTATTTTTGAGTACTGCTCGAGCGTTTGGGATCCCTATCAGGTCAGATTGAGGGAGGAGATAGAAGCAATTCAGAGGCGGGCTGCTAGATTTGTTACTGGTAGGTTTGATGATCACGTGAGTGATCTCTGGTGGGAGTCTCTAGAGGAAAGGAGGCGTTCTTTTCGTGAATTGCTACTGAGGAAATTTAGAGAACCAGCATTTGATGCTGACTGCAGTACAATTTTACTGCCGCCAACTTACATTTCGCGGAAAGGCCGCAAAGATAAGATAACAGAGATTAGGGCTCGTACAGAGGCATATAGGCATTAAATTTTCCCTTGTTCTGTTTGGGAGTGGAACAGGGAGAGAAGATGCTAGTTGTGGTACGAGGTACCCTCCGCCTCGCATCGTATGGTGGATTGCGGAGTATGTATGTAGATGTAGATGTAGGCCTTCTATTCAGCTAAGAGGCAGTGTTGGTCATGACGCTGTTCCAGGGGCAGGCTTCCACTTTTAGTGTGCACCGCCCTATTGTTGTCCCCTCTGTGCCCTCTGCTGTACTCCTGTCACCGGCAGCCTCACACTCTAGTGAGGCATGCAACTGTGCCTACTTATATGGAGCCCGCATATTTTGACCTGCCCTCCTCCCTCTCTCCTTCCCCTTCTGTATCCCTTTCGCTGATGGTCAAACCCGCTGACATAAGTATTTACCTGCAGCAGGCCCATGCTTACACTGAGTTCACCCACCACAGATTTCGTCTTACACTTTGTGCCCGGTGTTGTTGCCAAGTGCTCGGTCGTCAGCTGTCTGCACCAGCCAAGTGCTGAGTTTATGCCTGTGCACATCTTTACACGATTTCGGACTACCTGCTTCCAGTAGAGTGATTCTAAAGCAAGTCTTATTTCCTCTCACATAGTTTGTTCCCCAGTTATTATTGAGCCACTGTTGACCTGTGAAGAACTCACGCTGACAGTGTAGTGTAGCGGGATTCATGCATGTGTCGATACTAAAAAAACTATCAAAACAGATTTCCAACTGATGTTATCTATTAATTAAGATACATATTCATGGTTACCTTGTCCTTTGTCATGAACTTTTCCAGCCCTGGTGCCCATTCATGCTTTTGTATTCGTTGGTTTGAACAATAATCCTTGCACGGACAAAGCTGTGGAGAGCATTCAGCATAAACCATTCGATTTATGCACTCCTCACCACATCCCTTGACACCTGGTCTACTTGGTAGTGGACAGTTACAAGCCTGTGCCTCATACATGTACGTTGGTTTGACATCGTAATACACATCTACAAAAGAAATACACATGCATATAATTAGTTTAAGTAATTCTAATAATGTGCAAGTAAGTTATACAGTTATCTTTCAGAACTCTGTGATAACACTTACTTGTGCGGATCTTTTTGTAATTCCAAGACGGTACCCGATCTCGGCCTGGAAGCTGGCTGTGTGTATGTAACCACCACAAGTCATATGGCAATTTGAACTCCAGTCGTCTCTGTCGCAAATATTTTCCGCAGTGGTATGGTGGAGGAAGAAGACCATGCTGGTGTTCTTCGGGCCTATAGATAAGTCTGGATTTTCCCACATCTGCTGGTGGCCGCCTAACACTGTAAACATGGTAATGGAAAGGCCTTGGTGGAATATAAGTAATGGAAGGAATAAAGATAACAAACAACCCACCATATAGCTGAGACATTGATCTGTAGGTAGGTGCATAAATATAAATGAGAACACTGCTGAGCTTTCAGATGAATCTTTCTTCAGAACTAAGCTCTGAAGAAAGATTCTTGCGAAAGCGTGGCAATGTCCTCAGTCTTGTTTCGGTGCCATCAGACACTCGATGCCTCAGCTCTACAGAGAGTCATTACTCAGCTATACAGATAGTTGTTGCCTTCATTCTTATTATGAACACTGTAAACATAATGAAAGAGATAAGTAGGACTAAAAGACTATATCTACGAGGTCCTTTTTTTTTCCAACCTCCAATAGGCTATAAATAAAAGACAAGTTCATAGAAAACATATTACCAAAATTTTTGTACACTTATGGTTACTTTTCAATATAATCACCGAAAAGATTGAGACAGTTATCATACCTGTGGACAAGCTTTACAATACCATCTTCAAAAAATTTTGCTGCCAATGAATGGTATGAAAGTGCTGCCCTCCTAGCCATGTCTGTGGTTCAAGGAAAAGGTGAAAGTCGCGGGGTGCCAGGTCAGGACTGTCCGGCAGATCATCGAAAATTTCCCATTGAAATTGTTCAAGGAGCCGTTGGCTGGTTGGATTAAAAGAGGGGGAGGGACCAAACTGCTAGGTCATTGGTCCCTCGTTCCGATTATTAATTCCAGAAGGATGGGAGTAAAATAATCAAGAAATACAAAACACAGCTGGAAGAAAGGAGAAAACCACAAGAATGACAGAAGGGCAACAAACACTAAAATGGACAAAATCAGACAAGAAAATCAAAGAGAAGCAAGAAACATGTGGAAGAGATCAAAACAAGAGAGCAGACTACCATGGCTGGCTGGCCATGAGAATAAAAAGGAGAAGCCAGATACTCTGCAACACATTAAAACCTCCACTCTAAAAGCAGTAGGGTGGAAGCCACAGAGGGACAAAGGACATGCGCTAAAACCTAGATCAAATGATAAAACCCAACTTCACGAATAAAACGTAAAACTAAAGCTGCTGTTGAGGCACTGTCGCCAAACACTGAAGGTAGGGTGCTGGGAAAGTTAAAAGTCCATCGCAGAGGGGCTAGAAATGGGCAGTCCAGCAAGAGGTGGACGAGCATCATTTGTGAGGCATAGCAACACTGAGGAGGGTCCTCGCGATGGAGGAGGTAACCAAGTGTTAACCACATATGGCCAATGCGGAGCACAACGGAGGAAAACTGATTCCATGCGAGAGGACCGCATGGAAGACTTCCACACATTTGTAGTATCCTTAATGACATGCAGTTTGTTGTGCATTCTGTTAAGCCATTCCACCTCCCAATGCCAAAAAACCCTGTAGCATAAGACAGAATGCAGGTCAGTTTTGGAGATGCCCATTCCAGATGCGGTTTCTGCTTAGCCTGTTTGGCCAGCCTGTCGGCAAGTTCGTTTCCTGCGATTCCGACGGGTCCTGGGGTCCACACAAACACCACTGAATGACGGGACCATTCCAGGCCACAGATGGACTCCTGAATGGCTGGTACCAAAGATGGCGAGGGTAGCACTGGTCGATAGCTTCTAGGCTGCTCAAGGAGTTAGTGCACAGGTGGAATGACTCATCAGAGCATGAGTGGATGTACTCAAGAACATGAGATATGGCCGCCAGCTCTGCAGTGAAAACACTGCAGCCATCTGGAAAGGAGAGCTGTTCAATTATGTCCTCTATGAACATAGCAAAGCCTACGTGACCACCAGCCATCAAGCCGTCGGTGCAAACCACTTCATGGTCCCAGTACATGTTGAGAAGCGAGATAAAGTGACAGCGGAGAGCCACAGGGTTAACGGAGCCCTTAGGGCCATGCGAAAGATCCAGAAGAATCTGCGGCCTAGGCGTACACCATGCAGGTGTATGTGAATGGGGAGGTGGTAATGGGAAGGACCCCAGTTCAGACAGAAGGGACTGGATGCGAACTGCAACTGTAATCCCTAACCTGGGCCGCTGATGCAGGAGATGAACTGCCATGGTTGGGAAAAGGAGACGGTATTTCAGATGTGCAAGAGAACTAAAATCATGTGTAACATAACTGGTGAACAGTTGTGCATGCCTAACCTTCAGTGGAGGGACTCCAGCCTCCACCAGGACACTGGTCAGCGAACTTGATCTAAAAGCTCCCATCACTAGGCGACCACTCAGAGGTGCACTGGGTCGAGTAAACACAACGCTGCAGGCGCCGCCAAACCATAAACCAGACTCCCATAGTCGAGGCGGGATTTAACAAGAGCTCTGTAGAGCTGCAGCAGCGTAGAGTGATCTGCACCCCAGTTGGTGTTGCTCAGGCAGTGTAGGATATTGAGATGCAGCCAGCACTTCCACTTAAGCTGACGAAGGTGAGGTAGCCAAGTCAATCAGGTGTTGAAAACCAGTCCTATGAGTCGATATGTCTCCACTACAGTGACTGGATCTTCATTAAGGTAAACTTCTGGTTCTGGATGAACGGTGCAACACCAACAGAAATGCATGACACACGACTTTGCGGCTGAAAACTGGAAGCTGTGGGCTAGAGCCCATGACTGTGCCTTGAGAATGGCTCCCTGTAGGTGCCGCTCAGCAACACCAGTACTGCAGGAGCAGTACGGAATGTAGAAGTAATCTACATACAGAGAAGGCGAGACCGATGGCCCTACAGCTGCTGCTACATCATTAATAGCCACTAAAAATACAGAGAGACTCAATATCGAGTCCTGCGGAACGCCATTCTCCTGAATATGGGGGGAACTATAGGAGGCACTGACTTGGACACGGAAAGTACGGAGTGACAGGAAGTTTTGGATAAAAATCAGAGCGGGCCCTGGAGACCCCACTCATACACTGTGGCAAGGATGTAATGTTGCCAGGTCGTGTTGTTTGCTTTACCTAAGTCAAAAAAGACGGCAACCAGATGCTGACATCTGGAAAAGGCTCTTCGGATGGCAGACTCGAGGGACACAAGATTATCAGTGGTAGAGCGACCATGGCAGAAGCCGCCCTGACATGGAGCCAGTAGGCCACGTGACTCCAGGACTCAACCCAACCACCAACACAACTTATGTTCCAGCAGCTTACAAAGAAAGTTGGTAAGGCTGATGGGCCAGTAGCTATCGACATCAAGTGGGTCTTGACTGGGTTTGAGCACTGGAATGAGGGTGCTCTCCTGCCATTGCGATGGAAAGATGCCATTGCACCAGATCTGGTTGAAGGTGATGAGGAGATGTCGCTTGTAGTCAGATGAGAGATGTTTAATCATTTGACTGTGCATCCAATCCAGCCCAGGTGTGCTGGGGCAATGAGCAAGGACGCTGAGGAGCTCCCACTCTGTAAATGGGGTGTTATAGGATTCACTGTGCGTGTAATGAACGGGAGGACTTTCCTTTCCATCCCGGGTTTGAGGGTGTGAAAGGCTGAGGGGTTGTTTTCCAACACAGAGGCCCGAGCATAATGCTCAGCAAAGTGCTCAACAACACCATTTGCATCAGTAGATAACACAACACTGATGTTAATGCCAGGGACACCTGTTGGGGTCTGGTACCCAAAAAGACGTCTGATCTTCGTCCGGACTTGGGAAGGTGATGTATGGCACCCAATGATTGACACATACCGCTCCCAACACTCCTGTTTCCATTATTTTATAAGCTGCCGAACGCGGGCACGGAGCCGCTTAAAGGCTACTAGGTACTCTAGGGAAGAGTGCTGCTTATATCACTGTAGAGCTCACCAACAGTCTTTAATTGCCTCAGCAATTTCTGGCGAGCAGCAAGGGACTGTCTTTCGCTGGGGCCACCCTAAAGAACGAGGGATCGCGTTTTCTGCCACAGAAACGATTGTTGTAGTGACCCGCTCAATGACAACATCGATGGCACCATGTGTGGGAGATTCAGCGGTGACAACAGAGCTGAAGGCTTCCCAGTCTGCCTTGTTTAAAGCCCATCTGGGTAGGCGTCCATGGGCATGACACCGGGGGAGTAACAGGAAGATGGGGAAATGGTCACTACCACACAGGTCATCATGTGCTCTCCAGTGGATAGGTGGGAAAAGGCCAGGACTGCAAAGCGAGAGATCAATGGCCAAATATGTGCCATGTGCCACACTGAAATGTGTGGGGGCACATGTATTTAAGAGGCAGAGGTCTAGTTGTGACAGTAAATTTTCAACCTCCCTACCTCGGCCAGTAAGCATGGCGCCACCCCACAAGGGGTTATGTGCGTTAAAATCTCCCAAATGTAGGAAAGATTTAGGGAGTTGATCAATCAGTGCAGCCAATACGTTCAGGGGTACTGCACCATCTGGAGGAAGATATACATTGCAGACAGTTACTTCCTGCATCGTCCTTGTCCTGACAGCCACAGCTTCAAGAGGGGTTTGAAGGTGCACAGGTTCACTACATACAGAGTTCAGTATATAGATGCAAACTCCACCTGACACTCTATTATGGTCGCTATGGTTCCTGTAATATCCCTTATAGCTGTGGAGGGCAGGGGTCTGCATTGCCAGGAACCAAGTTTCCTGGAGGGCAATGCAGAAAGCAGCTGTAAAGCTTGACAGTTGCTGTAGCTCAGCCAGGTGGTAGAAAAATCCACCGCAATTCCACTGGAGGATTACGTGATCGTGAGACTGGGAAGGCATGAAACACTCAATGAGGCAGTCTACGCCTCTGGGTCACCTGTTGCCACCAGATGAGTATCTGTGCAATCGACATCCATTGTGTCTGAGGGCCCAGCGAGATCTAGGTCCTCAGCGGACGCCAGAATCTCCACCTCATCCTTTGTAGGTAGTGGTGGTGTGGGTACCACGTTAGGGCCTTGGTTCTTTGGGGGAGGGGGGTGTGCCTTTTTCTTTTCTTTTTAGGTTTCTCTCGCTGCTCCTCAGGTTTGTCCGGCTGGGAGGGCTTCACTGATTCAGTCTCAGGGACTGAGAAGGACTGTGAAGCCCTACGACCAGCTACCTGTGGTCTTACGCTTCTTCGGCTGAGAAGTGGGGACTGACGTCCCCGATGGTTGGGAGGGTGTTGCTCCTGAAGTAGGTTGTGCACGAGCAACAGGGAGGGAAGTGGCCCCCCACAATAAAGGGGGCAAGTGGAGTCTGTCAGCTCTGAGAGCCAACTGTACATGGCAGAACAGAAGATGGTAGAACTTTTGTTGTAGCGGCGACGTAGGTTGACGTCATATGCACAGGACGTAGTCTCTCATATTCTCTCTCAGCCTCAGTGTAGGTTTAGTCGATCCAGGGTCTTGTATTCCATTATTTTTCTTTCTTTCTGGAGAATCCTGCAGTCTGGCAAGTAAGGCGAATGGTGTTCTCTGCAGTTGACACAGATTGGAGACGGGACACAGGGAGTATTGGGATATGAAGGATGTCCACAATCCCGACAGGTAACGTTGAAAGTACAGCAGGAAGACATATGGCCAAACTTCCAGCAATTAAAGCACCGCATGGGGGGATGGATATATGGCTGTACGTCACAGTGGTAGACCATCACCTTGACCATCTCGGGTAATGTGTCTCCCTCAAAGGCCAAGATGAAGGCACTGGTGGCAACCTGATTATCCCTCGGACCCTGGTGGACATGCCAGACAAAACGGACACCTCGTCGCTCTAAATTGGCACGCAGCTCATTGTCAGACTGCTAAAGAACGTCCCTGCAAAATATGATACCATGGACCATATTTAAGCCCTTATGGGGCACGATGGAAACAGAAATATCCCCCACCTTGTCAGAGGTGAGTAGTGCCTGTGAATGGGAAGAGGATGCTGTTTTTATCAAGACTGACCCAGACTGCATTTTGGACACGCCCTCCAGCTCCCCAAACTTGTCCTCTAAATCAAGTAGCCGTTGGGTTGTGCCAACAGTGTGTGGATGAGCGTTGTCATGGGTCAACACGATTCCTGAAGTCAGCATTCCTCTTCATTTGTTTTGAATGGCTCTATGAAAACGTTGTAAAGTTCCACAATAAGCAGCTGCATTGATAGTGGTTCTGGGCTGCATAAACTCTACAAGCAACGTACCTTTTTAGTCCCAAAACACGGTAGCCATAACCTTCCAGTTGTTGAATTTTTTTGGTTTGTTTGATGAATCTGGATGCATCCATTGCTGTGATTGTCGTTTTGTTTCCAGTGTCTCGTATTGGGTCCAAGTTTCATCTCCAGTAACTATTGATTTCAAAAAGTTCTCTCCTTCATTGTGATAACAGTCAAGGAAATTAAAAGCTGACGCCATTTGGTGACTTTTGTGGATGTCTGTCAACATTTTTGGAACACAACGAGCACAAAGTTTTTTGTAGCTTAAATATTCAGTAACGATAGAGTGTACGAAATATCTTGAATCTTCTGAAATTTCCATAGACAAAGCAGTTTTGGTGAACCTACAATTTTCTGTAACCAATCAGTCAATGCGTTCAACAAGGTCAGCTGTAACGACAGATGTTCGTCCCTGGGACCCTTCATCATGCATGTCATATCGGCCATCTTTAAACCTTCTGCACCACTCATGAACACCACCATCAGTCACAAAGTTATCACTTGGCTCATTCTCTGATGAATTTCTGCTGCACTATTCCCTTCTGCTTGCAGGAACCAAATACTTTGTAATTCATACTTGGCGGGAACAACAATGACGGCCACCATGTTTACGTGGCTGTAGTGCAACGCAGACTGATGCCTTGAGGTCGGCAATGGCGGAGCGTGTAGTGCGAGAGTTGCGCAGTAGACTACAGCGCATATCCACTTTCTGCCGCTCACGTAGCTATACTGTGATCGGAGGTTGGAGGGGGGCAAAAAAAAAAAAAAAAAAAAAAAAAAAAAAAAAAAAAAAAAAAAAAAAAAAAAAAGGGCCCTCGTACATACTACAGCACAGCAAACTGACACACACACACACACACACACACACACCTTTCACTACACATCTCTTCGATTGAAAGTACTGATATTCTTTTCAGGTATTCCGACAATGTCTCATCACATAAACAGAAGACACTTCTAATTTGGAGTGCTTTCTGAACTATTCTATACTCTGTATTTGCTATAACCTGAAGCTCCTTTTCCTTAAGCAAAAAAATTAACTTAGCATTGTATGAAGAAATGGGACTTCTTATTGCAGTAAACACGAAAACAGTTCAGTGGCTCAAACAAATAAGGGTATTGTACTACGTCAGGGCAATATAAGTATTGATGATTACCGGAAGCAGATGATTTCTGAAAATATATGGTGCATATGGCAGTGAACAAGTTAAAACTGAAAAAAATAATGATAAAGGATGGAAGGGGGACTGCAGTTTCTTTCAAACTTTTCTTCCCAGAATAAAAAGTAACAGCTATTTCGCACTATTAGAGTTTCTTTAAACAAAATTTATCTTGAATAAATGATCGTAACTTATTTTAAACTTACTCTGTTTTATAGTAGTCTGAAAATAACCCAGCCACAAGATATTTCTTTCTCCACCGAGGCTGTTTTTTACGCTGAGAAGACTTTGTAGATTCATCACCCGAAGGAACATCACTACATATCATACTTTCATATGGAAGCACTTCACTGCTGCAAAGAAGTTGTAATAAGAAACCAGATTATTATAGAACCAACACACATCAAAAATGTAATTTTACTGTACAACTGCCGACTCTGTGACAACTTAAAACAGGTGACTTTACGAAGTTCGCACATAGCAACTCCTCAACAGGAATGGTGTGATGAGTACTGATGAGGCCACACGTAAAACTGTGTTTACCTCTACCAACACTTATTGTTTTGGTGCTAGAAGATAAATTAAATTTATTTTCCATGGAATATGAATGAGAATTTCGACTATCAGATAGTCGCATTATATAATAATTAACAAAAATAGTACAAGCACATATGAGTTAAGTGTTAACTTTGCATAAATAACTTACAGTTATGGTACTCAGTATCAAAAGATTATAGGTATGTCAAGATGTACTGTACAACATTAAATGCACAAAGAAAAATATATTGCAAAAATTAACTTTTCACTTTAAGCAAAAGTCATGTTTGGTAGTCATATACACAGGATATAAAAACTGTGATTACAATTCAGCAGCTGGAGCGGTACTTTAGTACCAACTATGGTAGGAATGCCCAGAGTCAATCCGGTTGGACCAAAGTTCTGTTACTTTGTACTGTTCCTCATAAAGTGTAATATCTCCTAAATTCCTTGTAACAATCCAGGGCAGACTTTTCTTTTACCTCAGAAACAAACAGGTCACTGTATCAATCTCTATATCTTTGCCACTTTCCTCATTCTTAAATTTGAATCAGTTAACTAAAGAGAATGACTTCTCTACTTGGAACAGGAGGCACCACTTAAGTATCACAGCTAAGTGGCTAGTGGGTGGCTTGCAGCATACCAATTACAATGTTCCCACATTCTCTATATTTGTCCATCTCTGTTTTCCTTGTGAGGGTTTGAATAAAATCTCATTTGGATATCAAATTACCTTATGACTTCTCTGAAATTAACATTGTAGGTTTAACAGTAACCCACTATCCAGGCAAGTATTTGACAAGAAATGTTCTTCTGGAGGTGTGTCTACTTAGCAAAAATGATAATAGTGACCGAAACTGTCTCATGAGCAATCTGACATGTTTTTCTTTGAAATAAAATTAATTAAACAAATATCTTTAATGAAGATGCCCATATTACTTACTATGGAGTGAGCACTGTATCTAGCACTAGTACAGAAACTTCGGTGCTTCAGTTTTTGCTGCTCTAACTAATAAATAGAAAGGGGAATAACTTTCATTTTACAGTCACAAGAAGAAAAGCAATACTGTGTCACTATATACATTTTAAAAGGATTTTACTATTAACACCACAAATAAATAGAGAAAACAACTGAAAACAGTGTACTTACACATCATCTCTGTCAACATAGTCCTCACGACATTTTCTATAGCGCTTTGGTGGAGCAACAGGCTCATCTTGTGACAAGTCACGTCTCCTCTTCCTCCTAGGTATTTCTTCATTGGGTGGTAATACCATATCTTCCATAGCACATGAACTCTCATCATCTGTTCCATAACCTTCCATTTTTGCACCAACATCACGCAATGCACCTCTGCTTTTCTTGCTACTACTTATTACATCGGATTCAGTGTCAGTATCATCTTCCACTTTGCAGGCGCTTTTTCGATTTTTGTTCTTATCTCTAGAGTAAAGGTCTAAGGTAGTAGTACTAGTAACACACTCTACTTTCTCTTCCCTGATCTTTTCGTCCGAGCACTGAGGTATTTCAGTTGTTTCCGACTTCAGTGATTCAATTTTACGACCCTTTGGTTTTTCACTTTTTGCCGACACTTGGTCCCTTTTATTTGGTGATTTGGTCTCTGTGCACTGAGTCCCATTAACTGAACTGGAATTCAAAATTTCACTATTTGACACTAATGCTTCATTTATCACAGGTACGTGGAGTGATGTAGCTGGTGATTCACTGGAATTTTGTACTTTCTCTGACAGACAGTTTTGAATCTGTTCCAACGATTTATCAATCAATGGTGGTCTCTTTTTCTTCTTTCTTTTTATTGGAAAGCCAGTTCTGTTAATAGTTTTCCTTCTTCGAGCTCTTTCTTTCACTGCCCCTGCTGCTTTTTTCAGAAGCTCTAGTGGAGTTAATTTTGTAACGTGGATACGCACATCCCTGATTAACTTTCTCCTCTTTAGATGTACACGTTTCAGGTTTGATTCTTCCCGGGCTGATGCTCCATTAAGACGTTTCAATCTGAGACTATGAAATGTGTGTGTTCCATGTTCAGTAACACTGTTTTTATCACTACTAGAACTCACTTTTGAGGAAGGAGCAGGCCTTGTCTGCACTGTCCTGGTTATAACGGGAGATGTCCTGCATGGCTGTGGAACAGATCTTCCTGAAGTAACAGTCGATTTTTCTGTAGGTGGAATTACTGTAGGTGACTGCACTGATTTTGAAATGTCTTTTACACTGGTGTCACTAGTTTTACTAGCAGGTAAATTGCTTTTGTTAGTACACACAGTTTCTTTTGATAATGCACCTCGTGTTACGGGTGATGAAAGCTTTGTGGCTGTTACTGTCCTGTTTCCTGTGGACACTTTACTTAATGGTGACAATGATTTAGCAGCTGCCACTGACTTTGTTTGTGAAGATGCTAATTTATTTGAAGCTGAATTGGTTTTAACTACTGTCCTGTTAATGACTGAACTTACACGTTTCGGCAACATAGCTGTTTTCGAAACTGATGACGATAACCTGTGGATAGGAGATCCCACCTTAATGGTGGGGAAACTGGACTTGCTCAATACTGGTGATGATGGCTTTACATGTGTAGGAGAAGCAGGAACAGTGGAATCTGGCTCAGCAATTTTCACTGACGGTTCAAAGATGCCTGGTGGAACTTTTGGCTCAGCAGACACCGAAGAAGATCCCTGAACAACTGCTGTTGGTGCGATTGTTGTCACCACTGATGACGATGCTGTTGTTATTGTAGTTGTCACTGTCGCTGCAACTGCACTGGTTGTTGTAATTGCAGTAACTGAGGATGACAACAATGGTGCAGTAGACACCGGCAGTGGCACACTGACAGCAACAGGAGTGGCAGTAGAGTTTATACTCGCACTACGTGACGCAGTTCGTTTGCTTGGTTGTGGAGGAACATTATGTGAAGAACTGTTATCACCTGTTACATCTTTGTTCTTGTTAACTACCACACATGGTGTTTTTGCACTATTGCAAGTAGCAGCTACAACATTCTCTAATCGATGCCTTTTTTTAGGTGTGACAATTACAGTGCGTTGTCCCTGAGGGGTTTTGTCAAGACATGGCGTTGTTGTATATTTGGTTATACAAGCCTCTATAGTTTCATCTATGGAATTTCTGGAAACATCTGCCAGCAGTTTGGACTTTATGTCGATCTGAGCACAATTCTTATTAGCTGCATTTGTCAAGCAGTTTGTTTTATCACCCAGTTTTTCTTTTGAAACTGAGCATATCTTCTCTGCTGGTTTTATCTGATTTTTACCAGCTGTTGCCACTATGCTTGTACTGCTTGTACCACCCTTCTCTTTCTCTAGACACAATCTCTCCATTCCACTTGTTTTCTTGCTGTCAGTGGGAATGTCTATTTTTGTAGTATCTGCTGATGTGTTAACTGGCTGAAGGTTTGTTGCGGTTGACATGTGGTAGTGACGTTTCTTCAAAGGAAGCCTCTGTTCATTGCTGGCATTAGCTTCAGGCCGTTCATGACCCTATAACAAAAATAGACTGATTGTTATTTCCAAACTTTGCAACTAAACAAAAATACTGGAGACTCAAATTATATCACAAACTACAGTAAAGGAAAGGCACCCTACAGTTGTGTGGGGCATTTTTCAAGACGATATCGAGCAAAATGTGCTACAGACTGTACAATGCAGTATGTATCAAAATAGTATATGCGCTATTTGAACATGAATTTGTGTATAACCCATATGTATAACAAATATTTAAAATATAATAAAACCAATGTCCAGATAAGTGTAGATGAAACACTTGAGCAGGAAATGCTGGGCTGTGATTCAGTGTAGCTATTATAGCATTTAAGTGAAAGAATGAATAAGTATTCCTTGTACGTAAATACTTTTATGATTCTTCAATACATACACTTATGTGACAAAAGTCATGGGATATCAATATACAAATACATAGATGGCAGTGGTATCATGCACACAAAGTACAAGATGTCCCACTCGAAAGAGGCCCCACAAACGTGTAGCAATTCCACTGAAATTACACTGTGTAATTTGTGGCAACGGTGTGTCTCTGCACATCACTGTGGCTGCAGCTCAGTGTTTCGTGTTTAGCAACAAATGGCTATTCTGTTGAAGAGCGCATGTTTTTTGTGAAACAATGTTGGATAAATTGGTTTCATTAACACATGTCAGTGAATGTTAGTTGAAAGGTTTGGTGACCAGCGTATACTGTCTAAATGCTGCATACAACACTTAGTGAACAAGATAGAGAGCAATTGAATGATGTTGGATATTCATGGCAGGGGACAGCTGCCATTATTTGGGGGGGGGGGGGGGGTGACTGATGTGCAACAACAATTGTTGGCCTCTCCTGCAAGGTCTGTTCTACCAACGTTTTTCTCAGGAATGTGGAATGTCACAAACTCGGGACAGCAGTTCTACATCTCTCACAGTACAATTCTGTGGTGTAATGAAAAATCCACATGCACTGGATGAGCAACCCCTGCATTCACAAAAGATTGGCGTGTTCTGTGCAACATCAGAGTGTCGCATCATTAGACATTCTGTTTTCCAAGTCTAATGTGACAAGTGCAGTTTGCACTGAAATGTTTCACAAATTTGTAAAATAGCTGGGTGATGAAGAACTTACCCTCAGCTGGTACCAACAGGATGGGGCCACATGTCACACATTTCAAGTGACCATGGCTGATGTTGGAATCATTTTTCCCAAGCAGAGTGATTTTGAAAGGACTGTGGCCCTCAAGGTCACCTGATTTACCACCAACTGACTTTTTTATGGGGAGGCCTAAATGGCAAGGTCTACAGGAGCAAATCATACAACTCTGAAGATTTACACGAGAACATCGTCCACAAAATCCAGGCAGTAACACCAAAGATTCTGGCAGCAACGTTCGAGAATCTGCAGAGGCGAGTTCAGCTGTGTTTACAAGTTGAGGGTGGTCAATTCCAGCATCTATTGTGATTCACCTTTATTTCCCCATGAACAAGGTAGAACATGTTCATTTCATTTCCTGCTGTTTATGCAAAGCCCTTAAGTGTAATTTAAGCAAATGTATGTTTACGAGGCCTCTTTCAAGCTGGACACCCTGCATAACAGGGTAGTGCTTTGGTGGACCTGTCATTTGTACTAAGTGATTCATGTGAAAATATTTCCGAAGTGATTATGGCCACACAATGGGAAATAACAGATGTTGAATATGGAGTGGTAGTTCCAGCCAGATGCAATGGACATTCTGTTTTGGAAATAGTTAAGGAATTCAATATTTCAAGATCCACAATGTCAACAGTGTGCTGAGAACATCAAATTTCAGGCATTCCTTTCACTGCGGACAATGCAGTGGCCGATGGCCCTCACTTAATGACTTGCAGCAGTGGCATTCCATACAGTTGTCAGTACAAACAAACACACAAAATTAAACAATGGAAAATCCACTGTTGTACATGTGTGTGTGTCTTTGTCAACTAATTTTGATGAAGGCCTTACTGGCCGAAAGCTATATTTGTGACAGACTTTTTGTTATGCCTATCTGTGACTCAGCATCTCCACTATATTGAAACACACAAAATTGTGTGAAATAACCACAGACATCAACTTAGGATGTAAGATAAATGTTTATACTAGTACAGTGGAGTGAAATTTGGCATTAAAGGGCTATGGCAGCAGATGACCAATGCGAGTGTCTTTGCTAACAGCACAGCATCACCTGCAGTGCCTCTCCTGGATTCATGACCATATCAACTGGACCCCAGATGACTGGAAAATCATGGCCTGATCAGATCAGTCCTCATTTCATTTGGTAACAGCTGATGGTAGGGTTTGAGTGTGGGATACACTCCACAAAGCCATGGGCTCCAGTTGTCAACGAGGCAGCACTGTGCAAGCTAGTGGCGGCCCATAATGGCGTGGACTGTGTTTACATGGAATGGACTGGATCACCTGATCCAGCTAAACTGATCATTGCCTGGAAATGGTTATGTTTGGCTACTTGAAGATGATTTGCAGCCATTCATCAACAACACTTTCCCAAACAATGATGGAATCTTTATGGATGATACATTTGTTGGCAATTGGTTTGACGAACATTCTGGACATTTTGAGCAAATTATTTGACCACCCAGATCGCCAAATGTGTATTCCATCGAACATTTATGGGACATAATCAAGGGGTCAGTTCGTGCACAAAACCCTGCACCAGCAATACTTTTGCAATTATGGACAGCTATAGAGGCAGACTCGCTAATATTTCTGCAGGCGACTTTCAGTGACTTGTTGAGCCCATGCCACATTGAGTTACTGCACCATCCACAGAGGCAAAAAGAGTTCAACTAGGAAGTGTCTTATGACTTTTGTCATCTCACTGTAACACCATTCTAATGTCTAGCTTTGTCATTCACCAAGTTCTACACAGCCCCTAACTACATAAGCAATACTTAGTTTCACAAGTTTCTGATTAGTCATAACTTTTCAACTCAATGGAGGTAAGCACGATGACTACAATACTTCTCTGCCAAATGTTGTTGTCATCTGAGTGAGTGAGACAGAGAGAGACAGAGAGAGAGATTGGTATTAATCAAGAATCAAAGAACATCATAATAATTATAATTTATTTAAACAGTCAATGGCAAAGGAGGAATTGAGAGTGCCAAAACACTTCCTGAAAAGAACAAATTGTTTCCTCACAACTAATGAAATGGAGCTCTAGCAAGATTGCAAAATCTCATAAATCAAAAATTATCAGTTCTGAGCTGCATGTTTGTACATGTTAAGAACTGTGTCCTGCATAAGATGAGAAATCTTTGATCTCATTACATGTATGCTTAGTTGTTCTCCTACATACTAACAAAAACTTGTAAATTCTAACATTCAAATCTTAATATATGAAACCTTGTGTCTCAGAAGAATTTTTCTGCTTGGGAATTTAACATGCATCAGTCATTGTTGTGCCAATGTAATAATTATTTAGAGTTTTTTGGTGATATTTACAACATTTGCCTAGTTTAACAGTGTTATAATGGAGTGATTAATACACAACAAGTTATTAATTGAGCAGGCAATCAGTTAATGTATGCAAAAGATTAGATTATCAAAAGTGTTCAGTTAACAAATAAGGCAGATGTGAGGTGTGCTATTTTTCCTCCACCTTATAGTATGTTATTACACCAAAGCATAACACTCATTTTGTAGATAGATGGATAATAATATCATGCTTTAGGCCTATAATTATTATACAGAATATCCCAGAAGTACACAGTATAAAAATTTTACATCCAAACAGTGAATTTTGATATTGCAGGAAACTCAAATGCAAGTACATAATCACACATCAAGGGAAAGTAAAATATTGAAGATGACACTATAATTGTCAGACATTTTCTGCCCAGAAGTTCCAGCAACATTCTCAACAGGTTCAGTTATAACCCTACTATAGCAGAGGAATCTGAAGGCTCAGAAGTAGATGATCTGAACTTGACAAGAAAATGAAGGAATAGAGCCGGTCTCCAACTGGGGGTAATCCATGGAGTGGCACCACACCACCTCTCCTCCACAGAAAAACTTCAAAGCTGCACCACCTTCCAGTAATGTCACGGTGATAGTGTTCTGGGGCTCTAAAGGGGTTATTCTATTTGATGTTCTCCCTCAGGGTGCAACAATCAAATCTGAAGTTTATTGTTACCTTGAGGAAATTGAAGAAACGATTTCAGTGGTCATCATCACAAAAATGCAAACGAACTTCTCTTCCTCCATAACAACACAAGGACTCACAAAAGTCTGCGCACCTGAGAAGAGCTCACGAAACTTAATCGGACTGTTCCTCATCCGTCCTACAGTCCAGACCTCGCACCTTCCAACTTCCATCAATTTGGCCCAATAAAAGATGCACTCTGAAAACGCAGTATGTTGTTGATGGGAATGTTATTGATACAGGAAGAGGTTGGCTCTGATGTCAACCAGTAGAATGGTACCTCACCAGCATACAGGCCCTCCCAGTAAGAAGGCATATGGCCGATGCACTGAACAAAGATTATGTTGAAAAATAGGATTTTGTAGCCAAAAGAGTGGAGGAAATTATGGAGTATTGTAATCATAAATAAAAACAACCTGTTTTCAGAAAAAATGTGTTGCATTACTTATCGAATGCTCCTCATACCATGGATGCACAAGTAGTGCAGTCAGTGCTGGCACCCCAGGCCAATTGTCTGGTGTGCATTCCACATGCAGAAAGAAAACGAGGTGCTCTACTCCCCAGTTGATTATGTTGATGTTATAAAGGAAGTGAGGTATGAAAAACATGCCCAGTGTAGACTACTCTCAAGTTCTGTGCTATAAATCAGTTTGTCCAGTGAACAAAGTAGGCGAGCCTGGTGTTACAGGTGTGTTGGCACTGAGGTATAAACCATCTATGGGTACCAAATATAAACTGGATTTTGAAGACGTTAGGAATTACTTCTGAGATGACCTATTACAGTGACCAGTAATATAAGAACATCTGTACATAGAACCAGCTACAATTTCTGCACAAAAGTATCATGATTTAATGTCTCTAAAAATCAGTTATTCCAAAAGGTTATAATCTTTTTTAAGGATGTCTCATTTACACATAATGTCAAGTAAACAGTAGGAAAACCACAAAACTAACTTTTATTTTTGTGTGAGAAGATTTTAAATTCATATTTAATTCATGTTATGTGTCTGTATGCTCAGTTCTGTTAGTAACATTAAAAATTATATGAGTGCAGAAACTCTTAACTTCTTGTGTTTTAACAATGATTTGGTTGCAACACCTTGTATATCACTAAATAAGGTCACTAACACCATAAAAATTGCCAAATAATGTGTGCAACAGATATTGTTACTTTAGTTTATGACTCAGTGTCTCTTTAAACTAGCATGACTTGTCTCAATTTAAACTTGTACATATTATAATGTTATTTTAGTTTCCTGTAAAATATGTGTTTTTTGAGATATGGTGTTCTGCAATCTTAGTGATGAAATGTAGTAACTGATGCATATGCTAAACTAGCAAGTAAGTGAAGAAAGAATCTGAAGTAGTTCCTATATACAAGGAAGGAGTAATTAGCCTTATAAACTCTGGACATAAGCTTCACATGAAGATCCTCACTGCCAACCCTAACCAATAACAGATTTTATTTTGCCTGAAGAACAGATTACATTCTGTAATGGTAATTCTTGTGTTTATTAAGTTTTTGTTATGAAACACATAATTAAAAAAAAAAAAACAGCATGAAACTGCAACTCCTATATTATGTTTGTTGATCGTGTTAAAGCTTTTGACAGAATACTGAGAAGTCAGCTCTGTGTAACCACAGCCTCTGAAGAAAACTTGAAGTAAACTCTTATTATAACATTCAAATGTGTCTTACTGCTATAGTGATGTGCAAACAAGAAGGTGGTTGTGTGATGTATTCTGTGCAGAGAAGTATGTAGAACACTTTGGGGCATTGTCAGTCTCCTGACACATGCTACAGCTGTTTCCTACCCTGGTAACTGGCACTACTGTAGTAAGTGCCAGATTGGACCAGTGTTTCTGCTTCTGGCTCAACCTAGAACAGTTTATATGCTTGGAAAACTGTCGCGGTCACTCCTTAATGTACTACTTGTCATGTTCACTTTATGCCACCCATAATGAACACTACTGTGACTAAGTACCTTCACTATACATAAACTAACATGAAAGTTCAATGCTAAATGGCCTATGCACATCCTGAAGTGCATGCTATAGACAAACATGGTAGACTACTGGCTGAACAGTCATGTGGTACACTTCTTCTTGCCACTGCCTGCCTGCCTTCTTAGGTACATACCACTACAGCTACCTCGAAGTCAGCTGTTAATAACTATCTATTAAACAGGTTAGCACATGTATCTTCCTTGGCTGTATACACTCACATTTTGAATAAACTGATATTAAACATAAAACTGAATATGCTGTAAAACAATTATAACCCTAAAATACTAAGCGATGAAGGACACAATACTGGAATTTTACAAGACAAAGGCGGTAACAGGAAGCAACTATGATGCTGCGACATGAGTCCTTACTGGCAAGAAACAGAAGTAGAACCCAACCCCAGAAACGAGGTTTCTTCAATTGATTATTGAAGCAACATGGGGTGATATAGCTTGACTCTCACCATCTACAGCCTAAGTTAAAGAATCACACAAAATCACCGGAGGTGAAAATTTCATGCATAAAGGATGAGTGACCCACATTTATCAAGAGCAATAGCAGCCAAGTGGCTTCCAAAGAGTGGGCAGGCTAAAGATCCAATGGAAAGATCAACAGTGGCTGAAATCCAAAGTTCATAATCTTTAATCACAGTGTATATACTGATGGCTTGTATGTCACTAGTACAAATGTATTATTTATCAATAATCCTACCAACTGCATACGACAATGGTCTTGGAAGCGGATAGCAACTGTGGTAAGCAAACACCATAACACCTTCAGTTCTAGCCCCCGTCAAAACAAACACACCCAAGTGACTAAAAGAATCATTGTATTGTCAATCGAGCAGTGTGCCTATTCCACGCCATGCAATTTGATTGCTACCAATTGATAATTATAAAATAATGTTTTCTCACAGCATGAACAGAGAAAGTTGTTACCATTTTTATTTGGGTGAGTTTAAGACACAAAAAGAGTGCAACCTGAACCGATAAATCTTAGTCTTACCTTCGGTACTTCAACAGCATTCTTCTTTATTCTTCTTTGACGGCACTTTTCCTTCCCTCCATCTCCCTCAGCACCAGACTCTTTATCACTACTTCTTGATTTTTCACTACCTTTCCGCTTCTTAATGATTCTCTTAACCCTAAATATTGATGGTAGAGCTAACTCGCCTGCCCTCAAATTCCCCGAGACAGAACCTCCCCGGGCAATAATACAAAAGCGATTAAAATCTTGTATCAATTTTTCCACTTCTAACAGAAATGCAGGATCCACGACACGTCTCTCCGGTTTCACCAGTCCTAGCTTTTTCTTTCGTTTTTTGTGTTTGTGATGTGATATTCCAGGAGGAAAAGAATGTACCCTTGGTAACTGTCTAGGTTTCACTAGTTTCTGCACTGTAATTGAATGAGAGTTAGAAGCTGAAAGTGTCCCTGAATTTGCAATATGTCTTTGCCTGGGGCCACGTACTCCCAGTCGTCTCTCAGTTTCTGGAATTTTACTCTGAGACATGTCGTGCCTCCTTCTACCTTTCCTACGTCTTTCCTCAACAGTAACTTTAGAACGCACAACAGTTTCAGCCTTCTTCTGGCTGTTTTCTCTCAGTCTCACTCTAGAAGATTTAACAGGAAACCTCTTAACTTCAGTAGACTCAGTCTGAAGAGATAGTTCAGATCTCCTGCTTACTCTCACATTTACATCACTAAAAGTAGCACAACCTTTCTGTTTCACATTCACTTCACCACTACTGTCATTCCTCTGTAGTTTTCCTACAGGTGAATCCTCACTAGCCTTGCCTTGATTTGCAGCCTTTCTCTTCACTGGGCTCCTACTTTCAGCCTCCTTTGAAGTTTTTCTGTCCATAGTAGGTAGAGGAAGATTGGGCTCCAACACAGGAGGGGCCTTTTTAGGTCTTCCAGGTCCTCGTTTTATGGGAGCCACAGGAACAGGTGATGGAGTAGGAGGAATTTCGTCACCACTGTCAGTACCACTAGCAGTTACTACAGTTGAAGCATTGCGAAATGATACATGGTTTTGCACTGGCCTCTTCCTTGCGACCTTGACATTCTTCCTCAGTTTTGGTCTGCCTGGACCCCTACGCTCAGTTCGTGGACGGCGTATGCACTTAGTGTTCTTAGCTGGCCTTCCAGGACCACGTTTCACAGGTCCTTTCTTCCGCCTACCAGAAAACAATGCAGGAGGTGGAGTGGCAGTATCCCTTGCTGGACTTGGCAGAGGTGAAGAGGTCTTCTGCGTGTTCGGTGCAGGAGAATGAACTGCCGTATGGGAAGAAGGTGAACAAGACTGGTGAACTGGTGAGCCGGCCACAGATTGGATTCCACTGTCTGGAGAAACATTAGACACCGAACAGTCTAAACGCATGTAAGCTTCCAGTTCTGGCACCAGTTTGCTGGGTGCCGTAGGGCATTCAGGCCGATTTGTCGACTCGGCAGCTGGTTGAGGTGGTCTGATCACTTTTGGGGGTCGGCCCCTTTTTCGCCTGTGTGGAACATCTCTCTGAGTAGCTGTCTTGTTTGTATCCTGTACCGAAGTTACAGTAGCTGCCTGTGATGAAAGTATCTCTGTCTTCTCAACAAACTGCTGAAGCAATGCTGAAGAATATCCACCAACAGATGAAGATGGTGCAGCTCCATCTGGGATGTTAGCTGGTTCTTCAGCTGCCTCTCCACTTTTTGCAGCTGTAGCACTCCTCGTCATGGCTGGAGTAGCCTCTTCACTGTCTATATTTATCCTCTTAATCGCATCACTCACAACTTGTTCTGGTAGTTCTACATCACTACTGGATTCAGCTCCTGTGGTTGCTCGTTGCTGTGTAACTGCTGCAGACACTTTCCCACTTTCTGAACTGACATCTTCAAAACCATCAAAAGGAGGTCCTGCTTCATCTTCATGGTTGTCTATTGTTACAACATCTGGAAGAATAGCTGCCAAGTCCTCCTGGTTGATTTCCTACAAATAAGAAACTGTGTTATTTTCATTGTTGCTGACAACAAATACAGTGTATAAATAATATTTTTAAGAAAGTCATCAGCAAATTCAACAAGAAAGCTGGAAATAAAGTATTCAAGCAGTTTACACTGTATCAGCGTGATGATACCCGTGTTTCTGGAGCACGCGTATACATGTAGCACACTAACCTGCAGACAGATTATCAATGCAAAATTGTCAGAATTAATTATTTTTGAGAGCTCTTGTGAATATGTTTAAAAGCTAATAGACAACACTAACAATAACTTTTATAAATTTCTGTTGGAAATGAGAATAAGGCTTAAACATAAGAAAGGAAATGGATTTAAACTTACGACACCTACAAACAAAACAAAAATAATATTTCCCGAATAAACTGGGTTTAATAAGCAATTGATAATGACACCATTAAGAGAGGGAGCATAAACTAAGAATGGGGAAGGGAAACGGCTGTGTTCTGTTCATATGAATCACCCCAGCTTTTGTATCAAACAATTTATGGCAATTGTGAAAATCTATGCCTAGAAGGCTGAAAGAGAATTTGAACTGATATCCTCCTGAATGAGAGTCTAGTGTCTTAATCATTGCACTGAAGGGGATGCAGCCCCCCCCCCCCCTTCTGCCTGGTGGCCTTTGGTCCTAGGGAGGGCCCAGGAACAGCCCCATTTTTAATCAAATCCCAAATGAGGCCAATATACGCTCCGTAAATAAGAGGCAATTTGGAGTTCGAGGACTCATATGTACGCAAAATATGAGGGTTGACTGAAAAGTAATGCCTCCACCTTTGTAGCTCTTCAACAGTTGGAAGCATTGGTACACAGCAGGTATTGGCTTGTTCTGTAAGCTCTTCTCTACAGCTCCACTTGGCAGGAAGCCTAAGCATTGAACGGTTGTGTTGTTACAGTGTGAAGTACGGAACACTGTGCAGACGGTCGGTCAATGTGATTTAAGCAACGTGCAGTCATTGAATTCTTGACAGGAGAAGGTGTCATCCCAAAGGAGATTCATCAGAGAATGAAAACAGGTTGGTCCAGAATTTCACCATGTGGGTATACAGGCGCTGGTTCCAAGATGGCGTAAGGCAGTTGAGAGGGATGGAAATTATGTGGAGAAATGAAAATATTGTCCCTAAAGGATGTATCTACACACTGTAAAACTTTCAAACATGTAGAATAAGAGACAGATTTAAAAAACAAAATAGTGTGCATTTCTTTTGGAGTGACCCTCGTAACTTAAAATTTTTTTGGAGACAATATGAATACGAGGTGTGGCTAGAAAAAAACCGGACTAGTACTGGTGAAACAATAAAACGAATGCAATAAGGCTGAAAGTCGCGTGGCCTGTCACGTGACTCTCGCTCCGCCTACTGCTCGAGTTTCATCTGCCTCCTGCACTCAGTCTGCCCATGGCGTCTGTTTTAAGTAGTTGACGTTTTGTCTGTGCGTCGGAAAATGTTGAGTGTACAGAAAGAACAGCGTGTTAACATCAAATTTTGTTTCAAACTAGGAAAATCTGCAAGTGAAACGTTTGTAATGTTACAACAAGTGTACGGCGATGATTGTTTATCGCGAACACAAGTGTTTGAGTGGTTTAAACGATTTAAAGATGGCCGCGAAGACACCAGTGATGACACTCACACTGGCAGACCATTGTCAGCAAAAACTGATGCAAACATTGAAAAAAATCGGTAAACTTGTTCGACAAGATCGCCGTTTAACAATCAGAGCAGTGTCTGAGTTAACAGGAGTTGACAAGGAAAGTCACGTGACAGGCCACGCGACTTTCAGCCTTATTGCATTCGTTTTATTGTTTCACCAGTACTAGTCCGGTTTTTTTCTAGCCACACCTCGTATATTAGCTGATGTAGGACTTCCCTTTAACTTCCATCTGAAACTCTCAGGGATACCCATCAGAATGGGGAAAACTCAAAACTGTCCACTTGTGCATGCTCTCCAGAACACCTTGACTATCCTGTTAACTCCATTTCATTCTTCATGAATCTTGATTAGTAGTAGTACATAGTTAATGTAAATTTTCTTTGATTTTTATTGTGGCGTCTTAAGCTAGTTTAAATGGTAACTGTTTTATCATATACCTAAGAAGAGCTCAAAATGTAAATACTTGCATTTCTATTTAGATTATTATCATGTTGAAATTTTTTAATACATACTATCAGGATCGGAAATGCATGGAAACTTAAAGTTCTATAATCCTTTGCAAACATTAGATTCTTAGACGACGTTGTTTCCCAGTACACAGTAAATTGCAGAATCATGATGTGTAACAAACAAACGATGGTTTATCAAATAGTAAAATAATCTTTTCATCCACTGAAAAAATTGGCTTTATTGTCAGCCGCAATATAAACCCTATACACAACATTCATTTGAAAATGAATCATGATAGTACTTATCTACTCTCTCGAGCTCAAAGACTACATAGACAGAAAAAATTACTGTTATGGATACGTAGGCCATGATCTGCACCGAAAATTTTTTTAAAAAAAGATTTCATCCATCTAGCTCCCATGAAAGAAAGTTACGAAAAGCAAAGTCTCACAAGGCTAAATTAGTCACTGTAACTTTATCCAAATACCTTTCCACTCATGGAGAAAATAAAGATGACGAAGAAAAGGGTAATCAAAGTGTTGAATCTGGCTCCAGTGTACACACAATTTTTATGTTGAGACTAAGATGATAAGCCTACTGTTTGTGATTTTAATGAAAACTTTTGTGTGACACTGAAAAACAGATGATAAAGACAGTAATGATGAGAAAATTAGTGAGAATGAAAATACTTCTGATGCATCTAACTTCGACTCCTCTTCATCCAGTGATACTGTACACTGGCCAGTACCTGCTATAGAGGATATCACAACTGTGATTACTGAAAGGTATCTATAAAAAGACAAGGTGAACACACAACACGAACCCATTGACATTTAGTTTTTCGTGGATTTACTCACGTTTGAACAAGACGAAATATTTAACAAAATGGATGTTGTACTCGCCATGAACAAAGAAACTGTACTGTTTTTGCTGCCGATTATTTGCCTCTGAGAGAGAGAGAGAGAGAGAGAGAGAGAGAGAGAGAGAGAGAGAGAGAAAATCCCTCACTTCTGTCAGTGGTGAAAATTGAATCCTAACAAACCAAAACATGAATCATCATCTGAACATCTATCAAATTTTGAAAAATGCAGAACACTCTGTATGGGCTTGAAACTTAAGAAAAGGCTCTGACAAACATAATCAGAAGATTGTTCTTGATGAGATCACGGAATGGAAGAACATCTTACATCACTGTTTAGATATTGCATTATTTTTAGTCCAGCAAAAGCTTGATTTCTCTGGTGACGGTAAAGACATTCTTTGGAAAACAGAAATTTTCTTAAAATTAGTGCAATTGATGACAAAATCTCAGTATTACAGCTGGAGGAGCCTGCTGGTGAATCAAAGAGAGTATCTTATTATTGGTCAAAAGGGACACAAAATGAATTTAATTTTATTTCAAGTGAATACATTTAGGAAGAAATTATTGCAGATATATTCCATAAATATTATGGAATAATTTTTGACAGCACTCTCAATGAAAGAAGAACTGACCAAACGAATGAAATATTGATATGTCCATAAAGAAGACAAAATTGTGGAAGTTCCAAAATCCTTGTTAGTTTATTATGTCAGCAAAGACTGCAGAGGACATGTCAAAATATATTCAACAGCGCCCAGAAAAAGACGGGCTGATATTGTGTTACGCATGGCTCAAGGGTATGATAACACTGTGCCAATCTCAGATGGACATGGAGGAGTATTATGAAAAATTCAAGAAGTCAATCCAAAAACCATTTTCAGTCCCTGTGCAAATCATTCCTTAAATCTTCGTGGAGTTTGTGAATTCTCATATATTCCCTTTGGCATCATCTGTTTTGCACTCATAAAGAGGTTATTTCAATCTCCTCATCATCTACATACAGATGGGAATTACTTATAGAGAAATAAAAACGTTTGAAACAACTGTTTGATATTCACCGGAGTACGCATTACATTTCTGTTAAAGTCATAAAAAGAAAATGTGGAAGCAACTGTGAGCACTTTCGAAGATATGCAAGTGTAATTCAAGGCAAATCTTGATACTAGATCTGTAGCAAGCTTGCTCCTTCACATATAACTGCATTTTATCTTTTTGACCAACATCAACTTTTGGCACAGGACAGTGGAGAAGTCAATTTAGCTGAAGAATATATATATAGTCTTCACATAAGACTTTGGTTAAAGGACTCACCAAATTAAAAACCATGAATGAGATTTTTCTGATGGAAAGAACTATAATTATAGACAATGCTGTTACTTTTGGCACTAAAAAATACTATGATATGAACATTAACAATGATCAACAAGGAAGGAGGAGGGTAGATAAAACAATGTCAGGTAAACTAGCTCATGACACTGGATTATCAATTCAACAAAAAGTTTGTTGATCAGTGTTTGAATGCATAGAATGATTTCTACAAGAGTTCTCACAACAATACATGGCCATTAAAGATATAATCACAATTTTCCAAACTGTTGAAACAAAATTTATGCTTGAAGCTTCCAATAATGCTCTGGCTGTAGCACTGGACAATCTGGTAGAAATTTACGATGAGTTTGATAAAGAACAGGTGGTGCAAGAAATAATCTATGTGCAATGAATATAATTGTAGATGTTGTTGCTAGACAGACAGCCCAAGAAATCCTTCAATTTATAATTAAATGGGACTTCACTGAATCATTACCCTGTACATCACTTCTAATCCAATACGTCTTGGCTATTTGTGTCTCAGTCACATCATGCTAGAGAATGAATTAAGAATGGCTAGCTAAACTGTACATTTTACTAAGTGAAAGTAAAGTGTCAAATGAAATACATTTGAATGATTTTATTGAGAATTTCGGTAAAATAAAGACACCAAAACATGTGCTATAATAACATCAATAATAAATACTATCTCGTACTATGGTTACGAAGCTAACTGACATTATAATTGTAAAAGGTTTGTTTCCAAAAATATAAAATAATTTTCTTATTCTATTCATTATTATTCCTTTGCACTGCCTGATGGTAACTGCACTAAATGCTGATTCATATTTCCTCACATACATCTTTAAGTATGTGCACTACAATTACTAGTATGTAGAATACATACATTATAAATATTTGATTTCTTTATCAATCATGACATCTATAGTATTCATATTTTACAAAATGTACAGCACATATATCAATTTCTAAACAGACTGGAGACCATGTTTAGTTTCATCACCACAGGTCTCTGAAAGGCTTAGGCTTGCACCATACCACCTTTGTTTGGTCTTCTTGAATAAGATGTACCATACAACAATATTAATAGAAGAAAAGTGAAAGGTAGTATGAAAATGATTAGTCAAAAGGAATCAGAAATTCCTTTAGGTTATTACAGGGCTCAGCATATTTGGCTGTTCATACCTCTAGATGCTCTGTTATAGGCAGGGTCTCAGACTGGACCTCAATATGACCCAGCTCCTGAGCTAGTTGTGAGATCTCTGCTACCTCTCCATCCTCATCACTATCTGACTCATCATCATCAGTGTCAGTGTTGCTGCGGGGTGTATGGACACCCCTCCCACGTCCACTGCCACCTCCAGCACAAGGGTACAGGCTCGGTGAGGCAGGTACACGCATACTGTAGAGTGCTGCTGTGCGGCCACCTACGGCCGAAACCTGCAACAACAAGAAACAAAAATAAAATGTGTAAAGTTGCAAGAGAAGTGTAGCACTTCAAGTATTGCTACATGTATCAACTGACATTGTGACAAAGGAAGCTGGAATATTTTTACTACCCCTCTTGTTTTGCCATTTACCTCCTTAAAATTTCTTTTTCCAATTTCAAGTAATTACCGTTAACGTACATGAGTATAATCTGCATTTTCATAAAAGAGAAAGGTTGGCCCTCAGTTTCAATTTTGTGGTTAGTTTTATGTATGTTATTGATTTTCCAATTTATTTCAACTATTCCTAGTTAGTATCTTTTGTTATAGGGTGAAATCAGTAACTGTTTTGTAACTTAAATTCTATTGTTGACATACAAACAAATATAAATTCTGTACTAATTATAAACATTTGGGAGACGAAACAATAGCATTCTTAAAGGATCTGTTTGGCTCTATTTGAAAACATGTTAGCAAAACCAATCCTTTATGAATTCCAAAGTAATTAACAGTTTTGTCAAGAGTATTGTTTACATAACTATATTTGTTAATTTCATGATTTAAACAAATAATTCGACTTAATCCTCGTATTAGAAGAAACTGTTAAAAAGAACCAATTTTTTGATGTAGTCAGTTAATTTAATGAGTTAATTTTTAATTGTAATTTCTGTAAATTAAATTTAGAACAATGTGTAGTTTCAGCACCTATTATTGTGATGGCTAGATTTTTGGTCACGAGTCAGTCAGTCCACGACCGAGTTTCAGACAAGGAACCTGTGTTGGTTGGAATGTCAACAAACCATCAACTTAACAGTGGAATAAGTGTTACACCAATAGACAGTGTGTTAAAGCAATGACAGTGATCGTTTAATTCATGCTACAGACTGTGAACTGGGCGGTTAGGCTTTTACTGCTCGTAGATGTACAACAGTAAACTTATTGTAGCAGTATGTGGATGTTCCACCCGCTAACTATTAATGAGGCTTATGGAAAGTGCACAATAGTGCACATTGGCCATCTTAAATGTACACCATTTTTCAGACAGTGTAGCAATGCAGTATGTCGACACTGGGAGAGAGAGAGAGAGAGAGAGAGAGAGAGAGAGAGAGAGAGAGAGAGAGAGAGAAGGGGGGGGGGGGGGCAGAACCGCTATAACGTCTTACAAATATCAGCTAGTTGAGATACACATCAGTGAAGCATGGATTTGTTTCACTTCATTGAAAACTGTTGTTTCCCATAAGGCTAGTACATCATGGGGTTTACAGTGATGGATGATATTCTACATTAGCTTTCTCTTCAGCAATTTTATCAGTTTTTTCTAATTGGCTTTCAACAATGTGCAAGAAAAAAACAGCTCATAGTAACCGCAACTTTATTAGAGAATAACTTAATATGATGCTTGTGAACTGAAACTCTAATAAAATAGGTACAGACAGACAGTATTTCTTCTTACTGAGGAATGTGAGCTTTAACGATGCAAAAAATACATTATTTTGCAATGAATATACAATCATTTATACTAAATTTCTATATCTCTTTGTATGAGAAGAATTAATACTTCCCAAACCTTTCCAGCAGTTGGTATCTTTTACTTGTCTCCTATTCAGAAACGCCAACTATATTTTGGCACAGTTACACTAAAGTGGGTACACTGAAAATGTAGCATATGGGTACACTGAAAATGAAGCAGATATTCTTTAAGTGAACATATTCGAACTCTGATACTTGACTGAAAATAAGTTTGTAATCAACAGTTCACTGAAACCTACCCTTTGGGTGCCCTTTATCCTGCTATTGTTGAGTCATAAATAGTATGTTACTTCTCCTATTTTGTGGGAACCAACCATACCTGTATAAAGCCTGTTATTACAATCAGATCAACACTCCCACAGGCATATTTAAGCTACTGTGATCAACCCCCCCCCCCCCCCCACTCCCACCCCGGGAGGAATCCATGTACCCCTACAATCTGTGTCTAGTGCATGGTGAAACATGATATTGTTTTTTAAAGTGTGGTCAAGTGTGATTGTTTATGCATTGTGTATCTGGTGTGAAACACGTGAATTAGTCCCATATTTACCTAGGTGAATGTGGAAAACTGTCTAAAAACCACATCCAGGCTGTCCAGTATACCACCTCCCATGGTGAATCCGTGAGGCAGATTCAATTTGGGGCTAATGCATCTCCTTGTGTTACAGAATCAAGTACTCTGATGCACTCAGGTGTCCTGGCTGTTTCAATAGTTCACTGACATAATGCTGTAAAATTATATCTGCGCATCATCCTGAGTATGTTTCATTCATTAATTTTGTGTTTGCCTATTAGTGGGAGCTGTGGTTATATCTGTCACTATTATATGAAATGGCAATTCTGATCTCCCACCTGCACAACAAGCTCTCTATCTTATCTGCCTAAACATGAAAGTGATATCATATAATGGTGCCCAAAGTACGTACTTAGAATTGCAGGTAATTGGTTCTCTTTAACGTAATTGAATTTGCTCAGCACATTCAGTTTTCATTAAGAAATCATTATCCACAAGAAAATGTAATTGCTGTATGTGAATTCTGTGATATGTTCTGGGCAACAGCACACAATTAAGCCACTTCTGACATTAAACATCTTCACTGATTAAACAAACACACCTATTCAATAATATTTAACTTTCTAGTGTGCACTGCGTGAACAAACCAACACCTGATCCCAAAACTTCTTGCCATTATTTCTCCATTGATTGGCGACTCCATAGAGTGCTGTGTGCACAACGACCATATACGTTAAATTAGAAGGTAGGTCAGTGTTGGCTGTAATTTTGATAGTTTATTGACAGCAAAACGTTTCATAGGTTTGGTTACTGATGATAACTTGACACCAGTGCCTATGAGCTTTAATTTGTACATTACAGCACTGAAGATAATCATTATGTGATCGAAAATCGATTTTGCTGTCAGTAAACCATCAAAATTATGGCCAACGCTGACCTTCCTTCTAATTATTTCTCCAGGTAATCACAGCACACAAAATTATGTACTGGATGTTCATAATATGCTGTGTTTCTATAAATGAATTCTTATCTGTCTGAGTTAAAAATGGTAATCAGAGTTTCATTCCACAGTTTCACTGATTTTTGGGTTTTGTTTACAGCTGTATTCTTTTAATAACACTATTTGTGACATGTTCAATTTGTGTACTGATGGCACTGCAAACTGAATTATATTAAACACTCATTTTCTGATACACAAAATCAGTTTCAAGAGATTGTCTTTACTCACACACTATATTTTTAGATTTGCTCAACTCATTAACTAAGTAATCAGTGTTTGAGGAAGCCACATAGACGAGCTGTGTTCAGTCTCAATACCAGAAGTGATTTCTGAAAAGTAACCTTTGGTATAGGACACAAACTTGGATTTTACAATAACAGGCCAGCTAATATGGATGCCCATAAAGACCCACTATCATTTCAAAAAATCATAACTTGGTAACTATTAGAGATAGAGAACTGTGGTTTGTTGTAAAATGTTTAACACCTCTCAGTTTTTCTTTTTGTTCTATGTTGCAGATTTGTCTTGAAGTGCATCAAAACGGTGACAAACCAGAAGGTTGCAAAGTGTCATCTGGTGTGCAGAGTGCAAGTCTCCAACAATGCTACTGCAGAATTGTCGAGTTCATATGGGAGGGCACCACCGCAGAAACAAGGATAATGAGATGGTTCAAAAAAATTTAAAGAGACAGACAGTGTCAAAGACCTGTCTGAAAGCAATGGCTCCTTGTGTCCCAAGCAAACGTATTGGCAGCGACCAGAAGTCAGTTCGTCTTGCATTGTGAAAACTGCAAGAAGCAAGATCAACTGTCCATAAAATGATACATAAGCAGTTACACCTTTTTGCTGTAACAGTCCAAGTATTGGAGCTTAACAATCGTCCTCTGCAGTATTCAATCGCATGCCCCATAGTGGCCTCCACACATACTGACAATGATGACTTGAAAGTCCCACTTTTCGTATGAAGCAACATTCAACATTTCGGGACATGTGGATTGCCACATTAGGATATGGGCTTCGAAAAGCAGCACAACACTCTTTAACACATCCGTTATAGTGCCAAGCTTCATGTTTGGTGTGGCCTAATGCATGACAGGCCCATGTTTCTTCAAAGAGAATACCATAAACGGAAATGTTTAGCTGGACATACTGAAACAGTTCCTGCTACGACATATCGAAGAGTGTAATCGTCCATCGCTGTCCAGCATGATGGTGCACCTCCACATTGGTGTTAGAACATGTGGGACATGCTGAATGACACACATTCTGAGAGGTGGATAGGTCGTGATGATCCCAACACACGGCTCTGTGCTCTCCTGATGTCATACCATTAGATTTAGTTTTGTGGGGTTATATCAAGGATTGTGTGTACACAACACCAGTCAATGAGATCAGAGCTGTTGATTCTGCAGTGCTGACCTGTACATGGATGGAACTCAAATATTGCTTTGATGTTCTGTAAGTGATGAGTGGGGCGCATATTGGAATTTTCGCACAACTGAAGAAAAAGAAACGAAACTAAGAGTTGCTAAATGGTTTAAAATAAACCACAACGCTGTATCTCTAATGGTTTCCAAGTTACGATTTTCTGGTATGACAGCAGGATCTTACGGCCACCCTGCAGGCTGCGGCCTTTTCAGAGAAACCTCCTAGCATTCACTTTCAAGGGACTAACAAGGGGAGACCGCCAATTATGAAATTCAGATTCGATTCATACTGCGCATAATAAAAGCTCAGGGCCAGAGGTGTAATGTGGCAAAGCACCAAGATGCACTTCTCAGCCGTTGTCGAGAAAATCGACAGTTAAAAGAAACCGTTGTGGTGAAATACTCTCTACGATTAATAATTTTATACAGTGTCGTGGCGCAGCGGTACGCGCTCGGGTTCGTAATCCGAAGGTCGCCGGATCGAATCTCGCGCCATGCAAACTTTTTTTTCTTTTAGTATTTGTTTTTTGTAACTCATATGTGTGTATATACACACACACACACATTATATATATATATATATATATATATATATATATATATATATATATATATATATATATTCCCGGCAATCTGTTGCAACAGTTATGCATATAATAAGTTGTTGAAAGTCGTTTGTCGTGGAAAAACTGGCGACTTCGAACATCATTATGTTTTCCGCAAACAAAGTTGTATTTCACAAATGTTATTGTCTTCATAATGTTAAACACGTATAGTTAACGGAAGACGTAGAAACGGTATTCCGAAACGAATACGTATAGCGTAAGTCAAACGTTCGAATTAGCATAGGGACCCCACGAACACAAATTTGCTGCGGCAGGTATGAAATATAAACTCCGTTACTCGCTCGTTACACTTGAAGGACAGATGTTGAATGGGCCGAAACGACCCGCCGCATAACAGCGTAGTTGCCTGCTAACTTCGAAAGAAGGTAGATGCGGTCCCTAGCGCAACTTACAACATCGTCGAAAATCAGTGCGGACGGGAGAGCTTTGGTACACCCTGTTAAAAAAACCGAAAAATGGAGGCGGTAGAATTGGAGAGCGATCCGCCTTCACCAACATGCATAAGCAATATATATGAATTACAAAAAACTAATAATAAAAAAAATTGTACGGCGCGAGATTCGATACGGCGACCTTCGGATTACGAACCCGAGCGCTTACCGCTGCGCCACAACGCTGTTGAGAAGTTATTCATCGTAGAGAGTATTTCACCGCAACGGTTTCTTTTAACTGTCGATTTTCTCGACAACGGCTGAGAAGTGCATCTTGGTGCTTTGCCACATTACACCTCTGGCCATGAGCTTTTATTATGCGCAGTATGAATCGAATCTGAATTTCACAATTGGCGGCCTCCCCTTGTAAGGCAAACTATGGAAAACTTAAATCTGGATGACTAGATGGGAATTACTGTTCCACTCTTTCGAAATGGGAGTCCACTGTGTTAATGACCATTTCATCCCTCTGAGCTTTCACAGAAGTAAACTTTGATAGAAAAGAGGCTGGTGTACTATCAAATGCACTGTCCAATATTTTCCCCCAATAATGTGTAGGCAGAAGATGAAGCAGTATCAAGTCAGACTTGCCCCTCACAGCCTGGGCCTAGTTATGGTATCACATTATTATCAGATGGGTGCATATCTTTCATAGTGTTGTCAGAATCTGAACTTAATGTAGGCCTTCTATAAGTTGTTATATGCTCCTGTTAAAACTACTTTTACGTCTATACCCTGCAAGCCACCTTAGTTTGTGACGGAGGGTGTTTTTGGTACCATATCTCTTCTCCCCTTCCCTTTTCCATTTGCAAATAGCAGATGGGAAGAATGTGTCATTAAACCTCTGTATTAGTTCTAATACTGACTGTCTAATTGTGTCCATTTTGCGATGCATATGTGGGAAGAAGTAAAACGCTGCCTGGCACTTTTTCGAATGAACATTCTCGGAATTTCAACAGTCCGGCTGACTTTAATGCGCAACACATCTCTTCTAGTGTCTGCCACTGGAGTTTTGTAGAGCATCTCCGTGCCACTCTTCACTGAATATATTCTACCTCTTCTTTTCACCCAACCTGATAAGTATCCGAGACTGTAGCAATACAAAGAAACGGTCGAACAATTGCTTTGTAAGACACTTTTCGTGAGTGAATTACTTTTCCTTGTGATTTTTCCCATGAGTCTCAATTTCACAATTGGTTTTATGTAGTCATTTCACTTTAGATCACTCCGGTAGTTACCTTTTCCACTTCTAGGCACTGGTACTCCGTGCATTCTCTGTATCCAGCTGATCGTGCAGTGTGCTTTTAGGCAGTCGTGACAGAAAAACGAGGTCTCAACACCAATGTCTTCTCTCAGCTCTCCTAGTAAGGCATAATGAATGGTTTAGTCCCTTAACAGTCCTTGTAGATTACAAGATAAATGCTGGTAACACTCTGATGGGAAAAGTACTGTTTCCACGGTGTTGATTTAGGTTGAGAAGAAGGCACTGCTAAGCTGCACATTCGTGAGGCACCTTTCGTAATAAACGTCAGCGGGTAGACGGCGGCTGCTCTGCGAGGGAGATGCTAATCAGCGGCGGCGCCACGCAGCCGACGACTGCCCGCTGACTCACTGCCGGGCCAACTACGCGGACGGCCGACGGGGGCGGGCTTTACCTACGTATTAGTCACTTCACAGATGTCGCGCCATCCGGGACTGCTAGGCGCCGCGCTACTTGACGGCTAATGCTCAGCAGTGTTTTCACTATCGAGTCAGGGACGTCCCACAGAAACGGGAATTTCTTCACAAATTATCAGTAGGTAGATAAGTACCGTCAGAATCGAACTAGGTCGGCGTTTAGAGCCTGAAAGAATTAGGGCTTCTTGTTGAGGGATACAAACGTGAGAGGATAAATAATGATCTGCCGACTCCAGTCCCGCAGCCGAAAGAAAATTTACGTCCTCGTATCCAACATCTTCAAAAATTAGAAAACTGCGTTTATTATAGTTGGACTCTCTTCTTTTCTGGGAGAACCATTCAGAATTTATACTCTACTATGAGAAAGTATGAGTAAACTACATTATCAGTACCTCACGAGAGATCGAAAGGCGGTCTCGCTGTATCTCTATTAGGTGGGCTGATCGGATTGTGCAATATCCAGATTTATGGGGCATTTATAAGTGGCAGTGTCTACATCTATTATACCCGGCAAACCATTATGAAGTGCTGGGCAGAGGGTACGTTCCATTGTACCAGTTATTTAAGATTTCTTACCGTTCCATTCACGTACGGAGAGCGGGAAGAATGATGGTTTGAATGCCTCTGTGCGTGCAGTAATTATTCTAATCTTATCCTCTCGATCCCTATGTGGGCGATACGTAGGGGGGTTGTAGTATAATCCTAACGTAATAATTTAAACTCGGTTCTTGAAACTTTATTAATAGATAGTTTATGTCTATCTTCAAGAGTTTTCCAGTTCAGTTAATTCAGTATCTCTGTGACACTAGACCGCGGATCACACAAACCTGTGACCATTCGTGCTGCCCTTCTCTGTATACGTTCGATGTCCCCTGTAAGTCCTATTTGGTACGGGTTCTACGCACTTTAGCAATATTCTAGACCCGGTCGGACGAATGATTTATAAGAAACGTTTTGTGGATTGACAGCACTTATCTGGTATTCTACTAATGAACCAAAGCCTACTACCTGCTTTACCCACAACAGAGCCTATGTGATCATTCCATTTCGTATCCTTACAAAGTGTTACACCCAGGTTTTTGTATGAGTTGGCCGATTCCAACAGTGACTCACTGGTATTATAGTAATAGACTACTACTTTTTTTCGTTTTGTGAAGTGCGCAATTTTACATTTCTGAACATTTAAAGCAACCTACCGATCCCTGCACCACTTTGAAGTCTTATCAACATCTGAGTGAATATTTATTAAGCTTCTTTCAGAGGTACTTCACTACAGATAATTGCATCAAATGCAAAACTATTGGTATTACTATCAATATTGTCTGCAAGGTGATTAATACACCGCATGAACAACAAGGGTCCCAACACACCTCTCTGGGGCGCACCTTAAGTTACTTCTACATCTGACAATGATTCAACATGCTGCATCCTCCCTAACAAAAATTCCTCAATCCAGTAACAAATTTCACTTGAGACCCCATATCCCATATGACCGTACTTTTGATAATAAGCGTAGGTGCGGTACTGAGTCCAATGCTTTTCGGAAATCAAGAAATACAACATCCACCGGACTGAGTTGATACAAAGCTTTCAGTATGTCACGTGAGAAAAGTGCGAGTTTGGTTTCACATGATCAACATGTTCAGAATCCATGCTGGCTGGCACTGAGGAAGTCACTCTGTTCAAGATACCTCACTGTGTTTGAGCTCAGAATATATAGTAAGATTCTACAACAAATCGTTGTCAAGAATACTGGACGGTAGTTTTTGTGGATTACTTCTGCTATTCTTCCTGTAGTCGTGTATGACTCGTGCTTTTTTGCAAGAACTTTGTTCGAGGGATCTACCATAGGGGCTAACTCGGCCGCGATTTCGGTATATAATCTGACATGGATTCCATCGGGCCCTGGAGCTTTGTTCAATTTTGACAATATTCTGCTACGGCAGCCACTGAATGGATCACGCATTGCTCTCTTGACAGTCAAACGCGTTTCATTTAGCATCTGTCCATCTGTAGCCCTATGCTTTGTGTCCCGATGCAGGACTGCAACTCACTGGAAATGGAGGAAAAATGACCTATAACCATGTGTCCGGAAATGTATCGTCGCTACGGTAGATGGCACTGACAAGTGGTAGTTCCTCTGACCACGTGCCGTGTGTTCCTTGTGTGTTGAAGGCTGTGTGATGCAGCGTACTGTAAACAGCAGAATGGTCCGGTATTCACATCGGAACAAGCCAGGATGGTGTTTGTGTGCGGCCAAGCAGACGGAAACGGTCGAGAGGCAGCACGGCTATACCAAAACAAGTACACTCACAGACAGCAACCACACCACCCAAGATTTAAAGCCCTTTCTGGGCGTTTGTGTGACACGAGTCCTTTGGGACAGACAAACGTACAGGGAGGCGGCGGACTGTGCCTACACGAGATTTGGAGGACCGGGTTCTACAAGATATTGAGACGAACCATAGTACAAGCTCCTGGCAAGTTGGCCGCCAACGTGGTGTAAGCCAATGTACTATTACATGTATCCTGCATGACAGCCGCTACTATCCCTATCACTCGCAATTCCACGAGGCTACTTTGAACATCTGTTGTGACGTGAACGCGACGCAGCTCTGTACTGTGTTCCGGGACGATTTTCCGTCGTTGCACGCACACCATGCATTTGCAGACACATTTTCATAGGGCCTTTTTTCCTCCATTTCCAGTTAGGAATCAGTCGCTGCAGTTTGCCGGTTTCATTAATATTCACATATTAGAACACCGACACTCTCGAAGGAGTGACTGCAGATATCCGCTACTGTCAAGTCCTTTCAGTGTGACTATTAGAGTAGTACACTGAAGAGCCAAAGAAATTGGTATCTGTCTATCGTGTAGGCCAGGGAGACCGCGAGCATGCAGAAGTGACGCAACACGACGTGGCATGGAGTCGACTAATGTCTAAAGTAGTGCTGGAGATAACTGACACCATGAATCCTTCAAGGCTTTCCATAAATCCGTAAGAGAACGAGGAAGTGGAGATCTCTTCTGAACAGCACGTTGCAAGGCATTCCAGATATACTCAATAATCACAGTGGGGAGTCTGGTGACCAGCAGAAGTGTTTAAACTCAGAAGAGTGTTTCTGGAGCCACCTAGCGGCAATTCTAAACATGCAGGGTGTCGCACTGTTCTGCTGGAATTGCCCAAGTCGGTAGGATGCACAACGAACATGAACGGATGCAAGTTGTCAGACAAGATGTTTTCGTACGTGTCACCTGTCAGAGTCTATCTAGACGTATCAGGGGTCCCATATCACTCCACCTTCACACGCCCAACATCATTACAGAGCCTCCACCAGCTTGAACAGTCTCGTGCTGACATGCAGGTTCAATGGATTCATGAGGTTGTCTCCATATCCGTACACATCCATCCTCTCGATACAATTTGAAACGAGACACGTCCGACCAGGCAACATGTTTCCAGTCATCAACAGTACAATGCCGGTGCTGAAGGGCCCAGGCGAGGCGTAAAGCTTTGTGTCGCGCAATCATCAAGGGTATATGAATGGGCCTTAAGCTCCGAAAGCCCAAAACATTGCTCTGAGCACTATGGGACTTAACATCTGAGGTCATCAGTCTTCTAGAACTTAGAACTAGTTAAACCTACCTAACCTGAGGACATCACACACATCCATGCCCGAGGCAGGATTCGAACCTGCGACCGTAGCAGTCGCGTGGTTCGGGACTGAAGCGCCTAGAACCGCTCGGCAACCGCGGCCGGCTCCGAAAGCCCATATCGATGATGTTTCGTTGGTTCGCACGCCGACACTTGTTGATGGCACAGCATTTGAAATCTGCAGCAATTTGCGGAAGGGTTGCACTTCTGTGATGTTGAACGATTCTCTTCAGTCATCGTCGGTCCCGTTCTTGCAGGGTCTTTTTCCGGCCGCAGCGATGTCGGGTCTTTTTCCGGCCGCAGCGATGTCGGAGATTTTATGTTTTACCGGATTCCTGATATCCATTGTACACTCGTGAAATGGTCGTACGGGTAAATCCCCACTTCATCACTACTTCGGAGATGCTGTGCCCCATCGTTCGTGCGCCAACTATAACACCACGTTCAAACTCACTTAAATCTTAATAACCTGCCATTGTAGCTGCAGTAACCGATCTAACAATTGCTCCAGACACGTGTTGTCTTACATAGGCGTTGCCGACCGCAGCGCCGTATTCTGCCTGTTTACATATCTCTATTTGAATACGTATGCCTATACCAGTTTCTTTGGCGCTTCGGTGTAGAACGAACACTGGTATCCGCGCAAAGCTCTCTGCCAACAGAACGTGCGTGGGACACACTGTAGCACGCCAGCAGCCGCCGCCACCGACTCTTCCAGACCCGCGTACAGCGATACATCGACAGCCTATGGACAAATCTTGAAGCGACTCTTCACGAGAGGATGACCTGTCGCTACCAGCCTAGCAGTAACCGTACTGTCTTGGTCTAAGGCATGTATCGTATCTGTGCCTAACGTTTTCGGTTTAAGTTCTTTGTGCTTTCGAATTCTGTGGCGCCTCTGTAGGGAAGGGATACAATGATTTGACTTAGAGAGAATTTTCTCAAATACATGAGTAGTAAATCTCCGGCGAGTTTGTGTTACCTCGTCCTGTCACTTATCCTACATGCTACCATTTTTTTAAAATTACGCTTTGCTTTTGGGCAGTCTGTGCGTTAGTAAACAGCTGAGAATAACAACGAAAACGTGGACGAGATAGGAACTGGCGCCGCTGGCGTTCCCTCTGCGACTCCGCGGTGAGGGCGCGTGTTGCGACGGCTGCCTGCGCTGCTACCGCGGACCGGCAACGCAGCGCGGCGTGGCAGGTGCGGCCGAGCGCCCACTGGTCAGGCCGGAACCTGGCCGCCGCCGCCGACGCCGCGCTGGACCGTCCACAGCCGGCCAGGATCAATATCGCCGCCACCGCCGCTGCCTACCTACCTAACACAACAGTTACTGCGGAGTACTAGGCTTGGACTTGGGTCTCCCCCTCCCTGTCCTCTTACCTCTTGGCAGAGTTAGATCCGAAGCACACTTCCGTCTTGTTGACCAGTCTGGTGTGGCAGTTGAAGAAAGCAGAACGAAAGCCGAAGTTTTAAATTTCACGTTCACGAAATCGTTCACACAGGAGAGCCGTACAAACAAACCGTCACTTGACCATCGGACAGACTCCTGTACGGACGACATAGTAATAAGCGTACCCGGCGTAGAGAAACAACTGAAAGATTTGAAAACAAGTAAGTCACCAGGTCCGGATTGAATCCCAGTTAGATTTTACAACGAGTACTTTATCTGCGGCATTCGCCTCTTACCTAGCTTGCATTTATCGCGAATCTCTCGTGCAGCACAAAGTCCCAAGCGACTGGAAAAAAGCGCAGGTGACTACAGTATATAAGAAGGGAAAATTACACACCAATATTCCGAAGTTCTGTTTGCTGAAGAATCGTTGACCATATTCTCAATTCGAATACAATAAACTTTCTTGAGACTAAGAAACGTATGTCCACGAAAGAAAGCATAGCTCGTGCGAAACTCAGCTTGCCCTTTTCTCACATGATATTGAGAACTATGGATGAAGGGCAACAGGCAGATTCCACATTTCCAAATAGCATCTGGCATGGTAACCAACTGCAGGCTGTCTACGAGGGTACGAGCATATGGAATAAATCCACAGGTACGTCAGTGGCTCGAAGACTTCTTACATAATAGAACCCAGTATGTTGTCCCCGACGGCGGATGTTCAACAGAGGCAAGGGTATCGTCAGAAGTGCTCCAGGGAAATGTGTTAGGACCGCTGTTGTTTTCTATATACATAAATGATTTGGCGGACAGGTGGACAGCCATCTGCAGTCGTTTGCTGATGATGCCGTGGTGCACGGTAAGGTGTCGGAGTTGACTCACTGTAGGAACATACAAGACGACTTAGACAAAATTTCCAGTTTGTGTGATGATGGCAGCTAGCCCTAAATGTGTAAAAAAGTAAATTAATGTTCGGAAACAGTATTACTATTGTCCTGCTTCACTCAGCAAGTCGTTTAAATATTTGGGCGTAACGTTGCAAGGCGATATGAAGAACGAGCATGTTAAAACCGTGGTAGCGAAGGAAAATGATCGACTTCGGTTTATTGGGAGAATTTTAGAAAAGAATGGTTCATTTGTAAAGGAGGCCGCATATAGGACGCTGGTGCGGCCTATTCTTGCGTTTTTGGGATCTGTACCAGGTCAGACTGAAATGAGATATCGAAGGAATTCAGGGACGGGCGGCTAGGTTTGTTACCTGTTGGTTCGAACAACACATAAGCGTTACGGAGATGCTTCGGGAACACAAATGGGAACCCCTGGTGGGAAGGCGACGTTCTTTTCTCGAAACGCAATTGAGAAAATTTAGAGAACCGTCATTTGAAGCTGTCTACTATTATCAACATACATCGTGCGTAAGGACCACGAAGATAAGATACGAGAAATTAGGGCTCATACGGTGACGTACAGACAGTCGTTTTTCCCTCGCTCTATTTCCGAGTGGAAGGGGGGGGGGGGATGACAAGTAGTGGTACAAGGTACTCTGCGCCACGCACCGCATGGTGGCTTGCGAAGAACCGATTTAGATGTAGAAACACTGCCTATTCCAGAACTATACGCGTAAGAAGCCCAAGCCCTGTTGAGCCGAGCATTTATGCGAAATATTTCAGAACGTCTATAGGCACAAGAGATTCAATGATCCGAAAAAGGCATATTACTTCTGAATAACTACACTGATGGGAAAAAAATCGCAACACCAAGATAGAGTTGTGCGATATAAGCGATTGTTGGTAGGCAGGCGTGTTTCTACATCTGGAAGATGAAGTATATTCAAATTTCCTGCCAGTTGCATAAGATTGACGCTAGTTGCGCCACTATGAGGAGGCAAATCATGCTTGTTTTAAATACCCGATATAACGGTTGTTGAGAGAGAGTTACCTTTCAGACTTGGCGAGGTGACCTAAAAATAAAACCTAAACGACGGCGATTGGTATTGTTTTATTCGACCATCATTTGCGATTTCGGTGGTGTCATGGGAGAGCTAATTGGAGGGCATGGTTGAGGTCTGTTATGTTTTCTGATGAAAGCTGATTATGCCTAGATGCCAGTTATTGATGACTGTTAGTTACAGGGAGGCCAGTTGATAGCCTGCGACCAACCTCCCTGCGCCCTAGAAACACTGGATCTACACCTGGAATTTTGGTCTGGGGTGCGGTTTCGTATGACAGCAGGAGCACTCTCGTGGGTATCCCACGCACCCTGACTGCAAATTTGTACGTCAAACTGGTAATTCTACCTGTTCTGCTGCCATTCATAACAGAATTCCAAGGGGTGTTTACCAACAAGATAACTCCCGCTCAGATGCCGCTGATGTAACCCAACATGCCCTACAGAGTGTCGACATGTTGCTTTGGCCTGCTTCATCACCAGATCTGTCCCCAATCTTGCACATATGGGACATCGTCAGACGACAACTCAGGTGCCATACACAACCAGCATTAACCATCACCGTACTGACCGATCAAGTGTAACAGGCATGGAACTCCAACCCACAAACTGACATCCTGCAACTGTACAACACAATACATGCACGTTTGCATACTTGCATTCAACTTTCTGACGGTTACACCGGCAATTAGTGTACCAGCATTTTACACCTGGAATGCGTTAATGCGCGCTTACATCAACCTGTGCTCCTGCAATGTCAATCACTTAAATATGATAGGCCGGCCGAAGTAGCCGAGCGGTTCTAGGCGCTACAGTCTGGAACCGCGCGACCGCTACGGTCGCAGGTTTGAATCCTGCCTCGGGCATGGATATGTGTGATGTCCTTAGGTTAGGTAGGTTTAAGTAGTTCTAAGTTCTAGGGGACTAATGACCTCAGCAGTTGTCCCATACTGCTCAGAGCCTTTTGAACCATTTTAAATATGTTACCTCGACAAATGCACTCCCGAAATTTCATTACTCTACATTAAATATTTTTTGGTGCTGTATTTTTTTCTTTCAGTGCATAAACTTTCGTTGGAGTCTCACATCGTAGATCTAAAGAGAAAACAAGTAAATGTTGAAACTTTTCTAGCGTTACCAGACAGTTTCATACACAGGGCACGAGTTCCTAGCATTCGGGTTCCTTTCTTCATCGTGCTTATTCCACAGCTCTCCGCATAGCTCAGAGATAATTATGTTGGCGAAAGGCCGTTTTCGCTGTTCTGATTCAAAATTTACACTGAGGTGACAAATGTCAGTCGGGCCTCCTTTTACTCGGCGTAGAGCACCAACTCGACGTGGCATGGACTCAACAAATCATTGGAAGTCCCCTGCAGAATTATTGAGTCACGCTGCCTCTATAACAGTCCATAATTTCGAAAGTGTTGTCAGAGCAGGATTTTGTGCACGAACTGACCTCTCGATTATGTCCCATACATGTTCAACGGGACTAATGTCGAGCAGTCAGGATGGTCAAATCATTCGTTCGAATCGTCCAGAATGTTCTTCAAGCCAATCGCGAACAATTATGGCCCAGTTACATGCCGCATCGGCATTCATAAAAATCCCATCGTTGTTTGGGAACATGAAGTCCATGAATTGGTCAAATGGTCTCCAAGTAGCCGAGCATAACCATTTCCACTCAGTGTTCAAGTGAGTGCCATCGGCCACTCCGTTGCCCTTGGTGAGAGGTAATACCTGCAATGTGGTATTCTCGGCACACTCTTGACGCTACGGATCTCGGAATGTTGAATTCCCAAACGATTTCCGAAGTGGATTGTTCCATGAGTCCAGCTCCATTCCGCCTTCAAAGTCTGTTAACTCCCGCCGTGTGGCCATAATCATGTTGGAAATATTTTCGCATGAATCACAAGTGTACAAATGGCAGCTCCGATAATGCACTGCCTTTTTATACCTTTTGTACGCGATGCTACTGCCGTCTGTATACGTGCATGTCGCTATCCCAGACTTTTGTCACCTCAGTGCATTTTGGTTTGTGACCTCTTTGTATTACTGAAAAAAAAAAATCGCCGTTACGCCCTATATCGTGAATTGTTCTGAACGTATCTGCGCTTCGAGAGTAATAACTGACAATTATCTTCCGAATAACATAATTCCACAAAAAAAAATGATCGAGTCATGGACGATATATGCTACATTCGCCCAACGGAAAAGGGGACAGTACTTAAAATTGACATGTGGTTGTATTTATTTGGAGGCGAAAGGAACGGGCAAAGGCGTTAAAAATATTTACTTGCGCTAAACTAGAACTATCCTTTTATATACTGACTCCATTTCCTAATAGTGGTCATCCGTCTGATGTGTGAAGCGGGTTGGCACAGTTTGGCGATAAACGTGTATAGAGGAACCTTTACTTCTAGTAAGAGCCGCCAGTGTTTCTTGCATCCCAACGTTCTTCCTGAAACAACTCTAATTAGCAGTCACAAACCATGCTAGAGGGATATCATCTCTGGGTACGATATGCCAATGTATTGTTTTATGAAACGTTAAACTGTTTGCAAAACTGGTTATTTCGAGGCAACACGCGAAAGCAAAAACGGTTTTCGCCTACAATGAAGCAGGTAAACTTTTCCGAAAAATACAGTCGTACAACCCCGTGTACCAGTCGTGAATATGTAATACTTCCCAAATGCGTTCCTAATTCACCTCCCTACCCCGCAACCAGTAAGCCAAATGAGTAGGACAGGCAACTAGGTATTACTTTGTCGAGCGCATGTTAAACAAGAAATCTGTCTGCTCTTGCATCAGTATATACGCAGGAACTCGCAATTATGAACTGCCCAGAACAACACTTAAATGCTCGTACGTTACAGCTTACGATCAACACTCTTCGTCAGAAGCCGTCTGTTCTTGTTTCGCGATAATCAGACGGTATTGCATGCAATTTATTGCGGTTAGCTGTTGTGTAGGACAGAGTAAAACTGTGGAAGATAACATCGGAAAGCGCTTTTCTTTATGACCGCCCGACTCGGCCTGTCAGCCTCGTCTGATTAATGGATCTTACTTCCGCATGGCGGTCTCTGGATCGTGCCTCTATATCTGCTGCACGTTTCTGAACCTCCCCCTTTGGCCCGAGTCTGTAAATCACCTTTGCCGTCCATTGTAATGCAAGGAATACAAATGAGCGTGCTGATTTTTCTACCGCAGATGTATGCGCATTGATTCCCGGGAAGAGGCAGCAGCAGACGAACTCGTTAAATTCTGGCCAGGACGGCCATGCTGCAGCACTATCGCTATGCAAGTCTTACAGCTTGTATTGACGCCTTGCGCTCATCTCGAACGCAGCAGGCTTTCTGCAGAGTAAGTCAGCCTTACTGTTTGGTCGATGGATTCTATTTATACCCTGGCACACATTTGGCAAGAGCGCAGTGCACGTACGGATGTCTATGGAAAGTAAAAGCACGAATATCAGTACCGTTTATACTTCATCCTTTACTGTCCGGCTGACGATAAAAACACTACAGAAAAGACGAGTTCGAACATTTGCAGACTCCTGTCTGAAATAGAGAATACTAAGTTGTTCTATCTTAGTATGTTTTATTCGGAACAAGTTTACGATGTCTTCAAGCTGTTGAGATAAGCACCCCAGCAAAAAGAGTGGCTCTAATCACTATGGGACTTAACATCTGAGGTCATCAGTCCCCCAGACTTAGAACTACTTAAACCTAACTAACCTAAGGACATCACACACATCCATGACCGAGGCAGGATTCGAACCTGCGACCGAAGCAGCAGCGCGGTTCCGGACAGAAGCACCTAGAACCGCTCGGCCACAGCGGACGGCAGCACCCCGTTATGATATTAGATATTACGTCCTTACTTTTGTATGATTCAAAATCTATCGTTCATAAGAAAGACAGATAAAGCGTTCAGACTCCCGCCGACGTCTAGGTTATTGCCGGAATACAAGCTTGGGCATAAGAAAACTGGGGGTGACACTGATTCGAAACCGTTCCGGCATTTTGGCTAAAGTTATTTGGGGAGGGAAGGGAGGGGAGGGGGGGGGGGCAAGATGGATAATTTAAAACCAGGATCGCTAGGCGTGAACACCACGCCTCCTGATTAAAGGTAGAATGTCTTAGACTACTGCATCACCTAGTATAGCTGCTGCCTAGTTGTTGGTCTCCGTTTTAATTCTTAATATCCGCTCTCAGTTACTAATTTGTAAGTTTGGTACTCCGACGTCACTCAGACCGGATCGACGTATACAAGGCGAGGAAGCTAAGACAAGAAAAGGCAAATATACTCAGAATGAGTAAATACTCTATGTGATCAAAAGTATCCGGACACCCCCAAAAAACATACATTTTTCACATTAGCGACTCCATATCAGCGACATAAGTAGTCATTAGACATCGTCAGAGAGCAGAATGGGGCGCTCCGCGGAACTCGCGGACTTCGAACATGATCAGGTGACTGGGTGTCACTTGTGTCATACGTCTGTACGCGCCATTTCCACACTCCTAAACATCCCTAGGTCCACTGCTTCCAATGTGATAGTGAATTGGAGACGTGAAAGGACACGTACGGCACAAAAACGCACAGGCCGACCTCGTCTGTTGACTGACAGAGACCGCCGACAGTTGAAGAAGGTCGTAATGTGTGGTAGGCAGACATCAAGTACTTTGACAGTTAGGCAGGAGGTGAGAAAACTTGGATTTCATGGTCGAACGGCTCCTCATAAGCCACACATCACGCCGGTAAATGCCAAACGACGCCTCCCTTGGTGTAAGGAGCGTAAACATTGGACGATTGAACAGTGGAAAAACGTTGTGTGGAGTGACGAATCACGGTACACAATGTGGCGATCCGATGGTAGGGTATGGGTATGGCGAATGCCCGGTGAACGCATCTGCCAGCTGTGTAGTTCCAACAGTAAAATTCGGAGGCGGTGATGTTATACTGTGGTCGTGTTTTTCATGGAGGGCTTGCACTCCTTGTTGTTTTTCGTGGCACTATCACAGCACAGGCCTACATTGGTGTTTTAAGCACCTTCTTGCTTCCCACTGTTGAAGAGCAATCCGGGGATGGCAATTGTATCTTTCAACGCGATCGAGTACCTGTTCATAATGCACGGCCTGTGGTGGAGTGGTTACACGACAATAATGGACTGGTCTGCACAGATTCCTGGCCTGAATCCTATAGAACACCTTTGGGGTGTTTTGGAACGCCGACTTCGTGGCACGCCTCACCGATCGACATCGATACTTCTCCTCAGTGCAGCACTCCGTGAAGAATGGACTGCCATTCCCCAAGAAACCTTCCAGCACATGATTGTACGTATACCTGCGAGAGTTGAAGCTGCGATCAAGGCTAAGGGTGGGCCAACACCATGTTGAATTCCAGCATTACCGATGGAGGGCGCCACGAACTTTTAAGTAATTTTCAGTCAGCAGTCAGGTGTCTGGATACTTTAGATTACATAGTGTACATCACGAAGCGGGTACTGTTAACTTGTAGAGGACGTGGCGAATTTTCTGACATACACAAGTAACTTCTAACATTTATAGCTTCCGAATTATGAAACCGTCTTCGATTAGTTAATACATACTTTTTTCTGTGACAGTGAAAAGAGTGCTTCGAAATGGACTTCACTGAGATAACTTGTGCGGAACATGATCTGACAATAAGAAGACAATAGCGCCCCAAACCACCGTCCCCCCGTCAGAAAAAGTGACCCCACAGACGTCTGCGCTGCTGTAACAAATGTAAGCAAACACGTCAATCAGTACAGAGAAAATGCACGCCGAATTTCACCCAACACAGGCACGTGTTACAGAGAGCAATTGCCTCGGACTGACAGTGCAAACCTGCCAGCAACGCCTCGCAACACCTCCAGACTCTCATATTCAAACGTTAGGCACCACTGAACACACAGCATTTACCTTCCCTTGACAGCCATCTTTGAACAAGCGCAAATTCAGGAATGGCTAAAACACGAGTATGCTAGTGGAGCATTCTCCCTCATTCAAATATAGGATCTTGGATAATCACATCAACACTCAGGTTGTACGCATATTATTTCTATCGTTTCATCTATCCTTATTTGTGGCTATGAAGCTTTGATCATTGACAGGAGGTAGGCAGATCGTTTCTAGAAATATCAAGCCATCGGAACTTTTGGAGTGCAACATGAAGAAATGTCTAAACAAATACTAACAATCTGGAGTAATGGGATCCAACCGATCATCACACGTTGATTACTTGCGCAAGAGATATTAAACACTTCAAGCACTACTTCTAACGAAAAAGGCAGGCGTGTGACGAGCTCAAAAGGTACGAACGAAGCACAAAGAGACTCCCCCATTTACCGGTCATGAACTACTTGCGCTAACAATGTGGGAAATTACTCTGTAACGTTTCCGAGACTGCGGGGAATGTGTTTCCATAACGATAAATTATTCCGTGTGGAGAGTAGTTTTACGTACATTCTGCTTGTCAGATCACAGACGTATGGAAGTAAAATTCTTGTCAATTAATGAGCGACACGTGGTCGGTGGATTCTTGCGTCGCGTTTGATCAATTTGCAGAGACGATGTTGGGGAACATTGTTGAGTGGATTTCCCACAAACTGATTACTATTGGCTTTCGGGAGCACTGGAGTCTGGTTGGCAACGCAAATGTTTTAGAACGCTGGAATGTAAATAATGTTAATGAAAGGTTTTTAACGAGTGGGCGCCAAATAGATGAGGGCAGTTGGTCACAGTCCTGATTTTCACGCGCTTGAGTTCTATTTATTTCAGGAGTGTAATTATCTTTGGCAGCTCGAATCACACCGTCGATTGGACGTTACATCTCAGTTAATAGTAACCTGGGAAGAGTTGGGCCGAAGAAACGGAACTGGTTGTATTAAGGTGAAAATAATCTTCCTTTTTTTCTGCGGAAGCCAATGTATTATTTTTGGCTTCACTGGCATTTATATTTTTCAGTGCTTATGCCAACATTACAACTGAGCAAGATGGAGCAGTGATAGATACTGGACTGGTTTTCGGGAGGGCCGTCTAGGTTCTCCGCGATTCTTCTAAACAGCTTAAGGCAAAGGATAGGATGGTTCCATTGAAAGGGCACCTCGGATTTTCTCCTCCCCCACATCGCCTCTACTTCGCGTTTCATCTCTAATGACCTCGTCGATGACGTGGCTTTAAATACCAGCCTACCTTTCTTCCTTTCCCAATATTTTCGCAGTTTCGAGGTTGTTACAGGGATCAGCTCCGAATTTATGCAGACTGTCACCGGTCTACAATTTCATTTCCAGCGGTCGCTGTGACGTCCTCCGAGTGCAACCATATCGCTACAATTCTCAATCAGTGGTGCTCAGGCTGTGAATAATGGCTAACACTTTTACTCTGCTGCCGGCCGCGGTGGTCTAGCGTTTCTGGCGCTGCAGTCCGGAACCGCGGGACTGCTACGGTCGCAGGTTCGAATCCTGCCTCGGGCATGGGTGTGTGTGATGTCCTTAGGTTAGTTAGGTTTAAGTAGTTCTAAGTTCTAGGGGACTTATGACCTAAGATGTTGAGTCCCATAGTGCTCAGAGCCATTTGAACCTTTTTTTTTTTTTTTTTTTTTTTTTACTCTGCTGCGGAGTATGTGCTCTGTTACGAGACTTCATGGTAGATTGAAACAGTGTGCCAGATCGGGACTCGATCCCTTGTTTTTCGGGTCATAGTAAGGCTGGCGATGCGTATGAGAACAATATCACACTGACAGAGAACTGGAAGACAGAAGTCGAAAAAAGCCCCCCCCCCCCCCCCCCTACAGTAGAAGATATTTCCTCAGGAGTAGAGATTGAAACGTCGAAGTCTGATCAGGGCCCTTTACGAAATATCTCTTTTGCCAATCGCGTAGCGAAATTAAACGAGTTAAGTGCGTTTCGCTTCGCTCTCAGCACTTGGACGACAACAGCGGACATTATATCGAATTTACGGGCAAAGTAGGGCAACATTACTATGTGGCTCCAGTATTTGTATCTACAGTCACCAGAAGACCTACGGCCAACAAGTTACTCAGAACACGCCCCATTTTGTAACACAGGCGATGATCACGTCCTGTCACTGCAAGAGCCTGCTGGGGCGTAGCCTATGCTCATCGACGGGCAAGGCAAATACTGGGCACTTGAGCACGTTGCCTTCTCGGCCGGGTGTGCGGGTGCCGTCGGTGTCCACACGAGCTGACGCCAGTTAGCACAAGAACTTGTTTACTTGCACCTCCGCTGCGGGGAAAAAGCGCGGGGAGCGCCGAGACGCGGCGCGGACGGAAGCGAAGACGGGCAGACTAGGGGGCCACGCACGAGCGAGCAGCAAGTAGAGGGGGAGGGGGGGGAGGGGGAGGAGAGTGGGGAGGGAGAACAGCAGATGTGCGTCCTGCCAAACGGAGCCCGCGCAGCCCTGCGCAACAAGCTGCCTCACAAATTAAAACAGCCTGCACGTCGCCCCGACTACAGTTCTGCAACGCTAAGTATTCCTGACTGGCTAACCAAGCTATCGGAAACTGAGACGCTATCAACTTATGGCAGACGACAAGTTGTTAAACTTCGCATAAACGTCAAACAACTAATTCGCGACGATGTACTACGATATAAAATGCCAAATGGCTAAACGGGAATGGTTACAGTGTAAATGCAAAGCTGTAGAAGAAGAAACTACTAGGGGAAAGATAGATACCACCTATACGAAAATTAGACCTTTGGAGGAAAGAAAAGCAGCCGAATGAATATCAAAAGCTCAGATGGTAAGCCAATACTGAGCAAATAACGAAAAGACGAAACGTGAGGAGGGAGGGGGAGAAATCTATACAAGAGAAATGAACCTGCAGCAATATTTGGAATGTGAAGATAAAGTGGATGCTGTAAATTTATTTTAATATTACTATATTATTTTTACACGTTGCATGTCTACATATTTGCAGCACTCTGCCATTAGAGGGCTCCGAATTGTAACACGTAACATGGCAAGTGACGTAACCATGTCGGTGTGTGAGAAACAGCGTGCTGTAATCAAGTTTCGAATTCAACCCTTTCCTTCAGCATGACAATGCCAGACCACACACGAGCACTGCGACATCTGCAACAATCCGACGCCTTAGGTTCACAGTCGTCGACCATCCTCAATACAGTCCCGGCGACGCCCTGTCCGATTCTCATGTGTTTCCAAATCTTACAGAACACCTTCTAGGACTTCACTTTGATAGTGATGAAGCGGTGCAAGCAGAGGTGACGCTGTAGCACCGACACCAACGGCAAAGATTTTACAGTGACGATATCAACAAACTTGTCTCACGCTGGGAGAAATGTGTATTAGTCGCCAGGGTAACTATGTTGAGAAATAATTATTTAGACATGCAGAATAAATATGTACAGTGTTAATAACGTTTGTTTTATTAAAGAAACTTTAGAGTCCTCACATAAAAAATTCGAAGGTATTACTTTTCTGCACACGCTCGTATTATGCTCTCTGCTAGTGCTTAATCATTAAAATTAATTTATAGCAATTTTCGACGAAAAATTTCAGCAATAAATAATACGCTACATAACCTGCTATTAGCCGATAAACGCAAGTTACCATGACAAAAAGAGTACACAAACTGACGCACTTGACTTATTAGTAGTCGCATTCCATTAATGTTGTACATAACATTCTACATTGTGCAATTGTATAAATTGTTTTAAAATGCTGTTCCTAGCTGCATGTGTTAATATGCGAAATTTCATTATCTACCGCAATATCCAATTAAATACAGATTTTCTAAATGGAGTAATGTAATGTTTAATGGCCAATCGGTGGCTCATGAAATGGGAATCGGTGTAGGTTTGCAACAACATAAATGAAACAATTTGAGATTTATTTTTGTACTCAAAAAGAGCTTTTTAAGTTATTGAGTTCCCGTCGCAAATACAACTGCATTAGCATGTTAGTGAGACGAATACTTGTGAACTGCACTGAGCTTTGGTTTAAGACAAATTTCAGTGTGGCAACAAGAGATGCTTAGGTTTTATTCAAACCTCGCCACCGATGATACACTCCTGGGTACTTTAAATAGGGAACAAGTCCACGAGTGGGAAGCGACCGCAGCGCCATCGTTCTCAGACTCGTTATAACTGCGGAAACGTTGGGCACGAAGAAGGGTCAAGCATGGCACCGACGTAACAGCGGCTCCTTGCTCTCTAATGCGTGCAATCCTCAACAAAGGACTCGTACTCGCTCCGTTTCTGATATAGAACCAGAAGTGTTGATATCCCTGAAAGAGTGAGCCATGACAAAACCATTCCATCTGATGTGAACGACATGTAGCATAACGATAACACCCTCAAACTTAAAGAAGAATGTAATAATTCCAGTTCCAAAGAAGGCAAGTGCTGGCAGGTGTGAATACTACCGAGTCATCAGTCATAGTTGCTAACAAGGGAACCTCCCCATCGCACCCCCTTCAGATTTAGTTACAGGTTGACACAGTGGATAGGCATTGAAAAACTGAACACAGATCAATCGAGAAAACAGGAAGAAGTTGTGTGGAACTACGAAAAAAAAAGCAAAATATACAAACTGAGTAGTCCATGTGCAAGATAGGCAACATCAAGGACAATCTGAGCGAAGGAGCGCCGTGGTCCCGTGGTTAGCGTGAGCAGCTGCGGAGCGAGAGGTCCTTGGTTCAAGTCTTCCCTCTAGTGAAAAGTTTAATTTTTTTCAGTTCATGTAACAAACTCTTATGTTTTCATCACTTTTTTGGGAGTGATTATCACATCCACAAGAAAACTGAAATCGGTTAAGGTAGAAGAATCTTTTTACCCATTCGCCAAGTGTACAAGTTAGGTGGGTCGACAACATATTCCTGTCATGTGACGCACATGCCGTCACCAGTGTCGTATAGAATATATCAGACGCGTTTTCCTGTGGAGGAATCGGTTGACCTATGACCTTGCGATCAAATGTTTTCGCTTCCCATTGGAGAGCCACGTCCTTTCGTCTACTAATCGCACGGTTTACCGGTGCGGTCGCAAAACACAGACACTAAACTTATTACGATGAACAGAGACGTTAATGAACGAACGGACAGATCATAACTTTGCGAAAATAAAGAAATTAAAATTATCAATGGAGAAAAGATTTGAACCAAGGACCTCTCGCTCCGCAGCTGCTCACGCTAACCACGGGACCACTGAGCTCCGGAGCTGACGTTAACCTTGATGTTACCTATCTTACGCATGGACTACTCAGTTTGTATATTTTGCTTATTTTTTCATAGTTCCACACAACTTCTTCCTGTTTTCTCGATTGATCTGTGTTCAGTTTTTCAAGGCCTATCCAGTGTGCCAACTTATATCTAAATCTGAGGGGGGTGCGATGGGGAGGTTCCCTTGTAAGTATTGATACGAATTGTTTATATAAGGGAGAAATTGGAAAGAGAATTGAAACTCTGGGATAACAAACAAATACTTTATGAGTTTTACTGATGACACTGACATTCTGTCAGAGACGGCAAACATCTCGTAAGAGCAGCTGAACGGAAAAGCTAGTATCTTGAAAAGAGACTGTAAGATGAACATCGACAAAAATAAAACGTAATGGAATGTAACCGAATTAAATCAAGCGATGCTCTGGGAATTAAATTAGGAAATGAGACACTAAAAGTAATTAATCAGTTTTGCTGTTTGGGCAGCAAAGTAAATGATGATGGCCAAAGTAGAGAGGACATAAAATTCAGACTTTAATATAAAAGTAAGTGTTAGTAAATCTTTTCTGAAGGTGTTTTTCTGGCGTGTAGCGTTGAATGGAAGTGAAAGATGGACGACAAGCAGCTGACATGAAGACTGGCTCTGAGCACTATGGGACTTAACATCTGTGGTCATCAGTCCCCTAGAACTTAGAACTACTTAAACCTAACTAACCTAAGGACATCACACACAACCATGCCCGAGGCAGGATTCGAACCTGCAACCGTAGCAGTCGCGCGGTTCCGGACTGAGCGCCTTAACCGCGAGACCACCGCGGCCGGCTCAGACATGAAGAGAATAGAAACTTTTGAAATGTGGTGCTATTGACGAACCCAGAAGATTAGATGGGCAAAACGAATGAGTAATGAGGAGGTACTGGATTGATTTGGGAAGAAACGAAATTTATGGCACAATCTGACTAACAGAAGGGATTGGTTGATAGGATACATCCTGAGGCATCAAGGAGTTGTCAGTTTGCTAACGAAGGGAAGACGGGGGAAAACGGCTGAGGGAGACCTACACAAGAATACAGTAAGCATGTTCAAATACGTGTAGGTTGTAGTAGTTATTCAGAGATACAGCAAGTACAAGTATTAAAATTTATATTTTAAGCTGGTTTACACAAGACAGCTAACAATGTACTGCACTTCATAAGGTATATTAGGTATAGATGTACTACCCGTTAGTGACATACGAAAATCCGGATTTTCTGCTTATCGTGAGCGGTCGCCATAACCACTTCGGATATTCGTGCAGCTCTCCGGACCGAGACAAACTTCCACATGTCACACTCTCAACGTCCTTATATCATAGCCCACTATTTTCATCACCTAATGCTCGCAACATCACTTCGATTCCCACTGCAGGGAGAATGAGACTACGAGGAACCAAGACCAATGTTGTTAACGTCGTATGCCCCCCTATGCTTGTAATACTTGCACGTCTGAAAGAACAGACACTGTTGACGATCCACTGTTGTATGAAATACTTCGAAATGTATTCGCTGACTGCGAATTCCTTGACATCAGTTATATTAAACACAGTATGTATAATCATTAAGTGATACGCACGAATAACCGAGGTGGTGAAGGCGACCGCTCGAATTAAGCGGGAAATCCGGGTTCGAGTCCTGGTCCAGCACAAATTTTCATATCTCACTGTTGGGTAGTACATCTACAGTACACCTAACTTAAATTTCGAAGTATTTCATACAGCTGTAGATTATCAACACTGTCTGTTCTTTCAAACATGCAAGTAAACTTTATAACACGGCAAACGTATTATTTTGCGTGTTTCTCGAAAATCTAAGTTATGCACTTAATAGAAGATATCTGGCCGTTGATGTACTTCATGTTGCATAGAATAGGTTAGGTTAGGTTAGTGTTGTTTAACGTCCCGTCGACAACGAGGTCATTAGAGACGGAGCGCAAGCTCGGGTTAGGGAAGGATGGGGAAGGAAATCGGCCGTGCCCTTTCAGAGGAACCATCCCGGCATTTGCCTGAAACGATTTAGGGAAATCACGCAAAACCTAAATCAGGATGGCTGGAGACGGGATTGAACCGTCGTCCTCCCGAATGCATAGAATAATGAACGAATACTATTTCATTCCACTTTTGGAAACGCACTCGGTACACAGAACAACCACACACATTTCACCATCACAATGCTTCTGCACAGAGACGTCGGTTAACAGACGAAACAAAGTAGTCTGAATGTGGTTTAATGACCTGTCTGTGAAGTTACCAGAACAAACAGAAGTTGTTACGAGAGAATCTACAACACGTACACTTTACAGATTAAAGTCTCAAAAGGCGGTATGAAACGGGCAGAGCTAATGATCTACTTCGATAGATAACTATACTGAAACTTACGACTCAACAGCATAGTTTCCATGAAACACACTGTTTGATAAACCCGACAGACGTAAATACGTAGAGCTATAATTAAACGTACATGTATTCAGTTCGTTTTTAACTGTCCAAATATATATGTTGTCAAATGGGAATGAAGAGTTATCAGTTTTCTTCCGGCATATCCCTTATAAGCCGTCGGCTGATTAACAAATGACAATGATGAGAGAGGCTATTTTTTTTTGAAACTGGTTGTTCATATAAACCCCAGGTACGATGCTAAACTTCGCACGAGAGGAGTAACAACACCAAAATGAATGAATGGACGGAATTCTAGCTCTGCAAGACAGACTTGCAAAACAATACATTTTCAAGTTACAAAAATGGAGCATGCAAATATAGACCAGGAGAAAATAGCAATAATTGTGACCCGAGAAAAGACACAGCTGCGACAAGGCTCTGAGAGACTTGTGTACAATGCGACGATCTGCCTCATTACTAAAGGTCACACGCTTGCCTGATGCGACGAACAACATACACAGTAATACTAGAGACATGAAAACGCTTTTCGAAAGATGGAGACAGGAGAAAGAATATTTCGTGCAGTAGTCAAGTACAGGGAGTAAGCGCTTTAGTCCGTATGCGAAATGGTACTGCGGGCATGTCACGATTGCCGGGACGCGGAACTATAGCTCCCTCCAACAAACACGTCGTTAGCGAGGTTAGCGCGGTACAAAAATAATGTCCTCCGAACGGGCTGCCAAACGGCGACACTTAATCCGCGCGTTGGCCCCACGCGCGATGCTGGCCAGGCGTGACGTCGCTGGCTGCTGACGTCAATCCCTGCAGCCGCCTCGGCGTCGCCTTGGCTAACACCACCCGCCTATCGCTGCCAATGGAACCGCTGACAACCCATACCACTACCCCTCCCCACCTAGATGTCAGACAATAAAACACAGACAGACATATACCCTCTCTCCCTCTTTCACTCCCTCTCTCTCTCTCCCTCTCTCTCTCCTCTCTCACTCTCTCTCTCTCTCACACTCTCACACACACGCACACACAAACAAACACACACACACACACACACACACACACACACACACACACAAACAACAAAACGACAACACTCGCACAATTAAACAAGCCGGCACACTCTTCAACTACTCAATCCTGTTCTGCCACTGAAAAATATGAAAATAGAAAATAGCCATAATTGAATAACAAAAGCAAGTAACAATAGTAACATCATTATATGCTACTCACAGACTAACTTCAAAAACCTCTTCTTATATGCTCTCCTACCCTCTGCTCCACAACCGAACACAAACGTAATTTAGGAAATATTACACACAAATCACACACAGAAACACTAGACACTCCAACGTAAATAACCACAATTACATATCACCATATGTCAATGTTTACACCCACAAACCTCACCAAATGCCAATGCTTAAATCTTTATCTCTTACTGTCACACCCCCAAATCTCTCCCTTAACCTCTCCCCTTCCATATTCTATTATTATAAACATTGTTAATTCTAGTACTATATATACACTGAGAAACTAAAATATAACCTCGTAAATCATATCTCGTTGTTAAATTCTACTACTATATTCTATTAAACCAAATAACAACCTTGTTAATTTTACTATAACCTTGTTAATTGTATAAACTTGTTAATTATATATTGTAATACTAAATGTTAATTGTTAATGACCACATCAAAGTGCAAAAAATCTATAAAGCACCTTTCTGCAAGCACTCTAAATTGTATAAAAAAGAAAATAAAATTGTAAAAAAAAAATGGTTCAAATGACTCTGAGCACTATGGGACTCAACTGCTGTGGTCATAAGTCCCCTAGAACTTAGAACTACTTAAACCTAACTAACCTAAGGACATCACACACATCCATGCCCGAGGCAGGATTCGAACCTGCGACCGTAGTGGTCGTGCGGTTCCAGACTGTAGCGCCTTTAACCGCTCGGCCACTCCGGCCGGCAATAAAATTGTAAACCTCGCCTAAGGCTAAAAAGTGCAATGCAAGCACTAGAATAGCCCGCCCTCCCCCCTAAGGGAAGGGAATGAAATGTGCTAAAAAATAAAATAAAATAAAATAAAATGCCACGACAGCCAAGTGGATCTGCCTTTGGCCGGCAAGAAGCGTACGCCTGCAAAATGCGCAGCTCATTTGCGAAGGTCGACCGACGTGACATTGTTACCGTGTGTCGTAATACAATGACCACTCAAAATAACAAGGCGCGAAGGAGACAGACTCAAACCATTAACTTCTTCAGTACAGCACTACTTTATATTTTAAATGTGATTTGAGACTTTCTCGGCGTATTCCATTCGTGAAATCTTCTCGGGTGATCAGCCGAGTAAAGGCGTCGTCTTCTCGCAACGTTTCGAAGGGTTTCGTACCCATCATCTTCAAGCGAAGTCCGCTTGAAGATGATGGGTACGAAACCCTTCGAAACGTTGCGAGAAGACGACGCCTTTACTCGGCTGATCACCCGAGAAGATTTTACTTTATATTTTTTTTTATTCCGTTGTCAATTTTCGACGAGTACATATCACAGCACAATGCGGCAGTGTCGCTACCATGCCCGACGACTTATACATTATGAGTAAAAAGGACTTTACAACTTTGAAATGATGTAGAAATCTACTGATATAACTTACATAACTGGTAGATGCGCCAATTTGTAGCAAACAACCTCAAATTTCACACAGAAGTGTGAAATGTCAGTTTGGTTTGATGTGACTACCATTCGCGACGCGGCAAACATCCTTACTGGTAATCGATTTCTTCTCACACTCGTTGCAGCAAAACGAGTGTAACTTGTGCAACGGCAGCGTAGAACCGATTTTTCAGAGCGGATAAATGGTTTGGTAGGGAAGGTACATACACATGGCCTTTAATGAAACCCGAGAGAAAGAAATCCAGTGATTTCAAGTTGGGGAGCGAGGCGGCTAAGGGACTGGCCCTTCACGGCCAATCCATCGACCTGGGAAGCGATTATCACGCAATCCTCGAACTTCCGTGAGGAAATTAGGTGCTTCACCGTCTTGCTGGTAGTAAATCATCCCATCTCGGTCATCTCTATCGATCTGTGGAATTAAAAACTTTTCTTGCAAATTCAGATACACAATACCAGAGATAGTTTCCTCCGTCAAGAAGAAAGGACAGTACACTTTCAATTTGCTCCTTAGCAAAACAACATTAACTCTGGCACTGTCACGAACGCGTTGCAGGGTTACATGTGAATTTTCGCTGCCCTATATTCTGAAACGCTGGCGCTGCTAATGGCGGAATGGAGTACTGATACTCTACATGAATCATACTTGGGGTTGTTTCTACAAAATGATACATCTCAATAAATTTTTATATCATTCCAAAGTTGTAAAGTCATTTTTCACTCACCCTGTGCTGTGCTAGACATAGCTAACAACAACGTTCTACCGAGCACGAAGACGCAAAAGATTCATAATTACTAGCAATATCCGTATTTTTCAAGTCACTCGAACAACATATCATAAAAGCAGTTAATGGAGAAAAGTACTCCACAACCGGAATGTCATAGCGGGGACGATTGGTCGACGAATACTCAGGAAAGTAGCCGCAATGAATTATCACCTCGTAGAAAGATTTAAGGTGGTAACATCACAATATTCTAGCCATGCGGAAGCCATATACCGGTTGAACTATAAGCAAGTATAATACGCCGACAAATGTGATGGATTACAATACCCTCTTTCGACCAAATCTTCAGTACAGCACACATGCCATTACCATTCGGGGCTAGCAAAAGAAATGGAGCATGTTGAAATATGATCTCCGCGATTTGTCACAGATTTGTCGCAGTCACGTCACCATATGTTCCACGAACTCCAGTGCCAAACGACAACAGAGATAATAATGGCTCTAATGTAAGTGTCGCGAAATGATCACGGTCGTAAAAGTGAGATATACTCGAGTTTATACTGAAGTGTACCGTCAATGGAACGGGAAGGGGGCAGACGACTTCTCGTACTACGTACTGAGGAGCAGTTTGGAAGGTGAGACGAAGCAAGTTGAATATCCATCCAGTCTCATCCTCTACGTTTTTCGGCCTCCCAAGATTTTACAATATGATAGTGTACCTAGTACCTAGTGAGCGCATAGTAATTTCAGATCCATAAATAAATTTAGTCCCATTCATTGCTCGTTACATACTACTTGTTAATATAGTTGCAGTGATCTAATTCATTAACTCAGAAACTTTGTCAATTATGAAATATTGTTAATTGAAAAGGTAATACAGTACGACCTTACGTGTTTAGTGAGCGGTGGGAAACACATTTCGGTATATTAACGCCTGTCATTTGAAACTACGTACCTCCAACTTTACCGTAAGGTATCTAAAATTGTCTGAAACTAATTAGCTACCGCATTAATTAACATTAAAGCTTTAGACCACTGCTAACACCAGTTACAAATTACGTAAAATTTACTGTTGGATTCTGAACTTTGGCATTATAATTTTGATGATATATTTTTTATGTTCAATTTGACGTGCAACATTTGTTAACTAACTCACCAATTAGACGGTTCAATATTCTGTCAGGTCATAAAATATTTTATTTAAGAAGGTTGCCGTCTGTAATGAGTAGTTTAAAACATATTATTCATAGACAAAACTATATATATACCTCGCACACCTGACGTCAGACGGTCTGCGGATGAGAATAAAGGGAGCAACATCTATGTCTCCTGTCGTGAGCAACGTGCCGCAATCCGATAACTAACATTTTGGAAATATTCTCATATATTGCGTTCAGTTCGTTTTCTTCACTTGTGGGTTTAATTCATGACTTCTGCGACCGTAATTACTAATTAATTCCGAGTGAGAACAACTTAGAGGAACAGTCATTATTGACTACGATGAACAATGACTGTTTACCAGAGCACTGTTGACGGACTTACTGATTATTTTTGTGCACTATCTTAATTGTTTCTTCGAGTTCCTAAAATGTGTATGAGAACACAGTGATACGGTGAACCGATACGTTAAATTTTTGTCAAAAATGGCTCTGAGCACTATGCGACTTAACTTCTGAGGTCATCAGTCGCCTAGAACTTAGAACTAATTAAACGTAACTAACCTAAGGACATCACACACATCCATGCCCGAGGCAGGATTCGAACCTGCGACCGTAGCTGTCGCTCGAATGGTTCAAATGGCTCTGAGCACTATGGGACTTAACTTCTAAGGTCATCAGTCCCCTAGAACTTAGAACTAGTTAAACCTAACTAACCTAAGGACAACACACACATCCATGCCCGAGGCAGGATTCGAACCTGCGACCGTAGCGGTCGCGCGGTTCCAGATTGTAGCGCCTTTAACCGCTTGGCCAACCCGGCCGGCAGCTGTCGCTCGGCTCCAGACTGCAGCGCCTAGAACCGCACGGCCATTCCGGCCGGCATTTAACAATCTATGAACTCGTGTACTACGTAACACTGCTTTTCCTTAATGAGATCTATATGTGAGACCCGAAACTGGCCATATCAGTGAATACTTTACACCAAGAGTGAAAATGAAGTGTTTTAAATCTGCCTCTGAGGTCGACCGAAATATTGCTGTAGAATGTTAGTACAACCATCATCTTTCAGCCAGTTTTGGAGTCAGCGCAGTTACCGAGAAGAAGAGGAGGAGGAGGAGCTTAGTGTTTAACGTCCCGTCGACAACGAGGTCATTAGAACGGAGCGCAAGCTCGGGTGAGGGAAGGATGCGGAAGGAAATCGGCCGTGCCCTTTCAAAGGAACCATCCCGGCATTTGCCTGAAGCGATTTGGGGAAATCACGGAAAACCTAAATCAGGATGGCCGGAGACGGGATTGAACCGTCCTCCTCCCGAATGCGACCGAGAAGAAGAGAAAAGGCTTATGCAGAAAGGGCGTTTGTTCCAAAGGCACGAGGGAAAATTGAACAAATATTTAGTTTAGGCTGCACAAAATTAAAACGGTAAGGGAAAACTGGCGAAGGAAAAATTGACAGCTAGACATCTCAGCCATGGATGCTACAAAGGGTAACATAAACATTGCAAGACATTTACAGAAAGGGAGGCGCAGAAACCGAGGCGATGGCGTGGGCGGAACGACTTTGACGAAATGACAGTAACACGGCCGAAACGGCGACCGTTGTGTGGGAGGAGGTGTAGGAGGAGCGGCCGCTTACCTGCAGCTGGCAGCAGCTCGCGTACTCGCCGGCTTCGCCGCGGAGGTATAGGCCTACTAGCTGCCGTGGTCCCAGCCAGCGCCGGCGCCCGCGCTCGCCGGCTGTTAATTAATTTTTCCGCGCGGCTCTGAGCGGCGCCGTGTGGTGCGAGCGGTCCGAGCCGGCCGGCGGTTGGCCCGGCCTGCTGACGCCTCGTGACGCGTGTATAATGCACTGCGTGCCGCGCCGCGCGCCACGCACAACGCACTCCGCTTTCTCCCCCTTTTTTCGACGCACATTTACGGAACGCAGGGGCTGGCGTTCCGGGAAGGCGACAGCAGCGCGACGCCGCGGGCCGGTCGGTGTCGGCGACTTCTCCCGTGCACTGCCCCCGCAAATTGCGGGTCCCGCTGGGATGTACGGTTTGTTTACAAAGTCGCGGTTCGCTCGGGCTTCCCGGACGTCGAGACTTGCGCAGATAACCGACTTTATCTCAACAATAACCGTACCCGAAACATCCGCGACGCACTGTTCCTTATCGGTTAACACGGTTTAAACGATAAGCACGCGCCAACACAGGATTCGAATGTCGGCAGCACGGGCCGTTGTAAGAGGCGCGCTTTGAACGAGGTGTGGGACAGCTGTCAGGTACGAGCAGAAGGGCGATAAGGTGCCAAGCAAAACTTTCAAAGTATCCATTTGTTCCAGTTACGGGCTTCTTCAGATTAAATTGCGCAAGAGACTGTCTTTTCAGCAATCTTACGCATAGAAATTTTCGAAGAAACCGTGTTTATCCCATAACAATCTTGCTGGGAGGAACAACTGGAAACTTTCAGTCGACGACTGCACAATGCCGGACTCCAGATCTCAGACGTATCATTATTATGTACTATAATAAAACGAATCTCGATACCTGTCATGTATTATTGGGTTTTCCAGCAGAGTTGATACTTTCCCCTTAACTATATTTCGGTTTACGACCAATTTTAATATTAAAACAATAAACAAACATGAGCGAACAGGATGGGGCCGCTCTACCCAGCGCCGTTAAGTGTTTTCGCCGTAATTCTGTTTCAGTATCTGCTTTTGTCAGTTTTTTGCATACTGTACACTTCACCAGCTGGAGAATGATTTCGCATGCATCACCTTCATTATTAACGGCGCTCCCATGTGCTACCAGATCTTGACTGGCAACTGATCATTTTACCATTCCCACGGGAAACCGAGAAACTAGCACAGACTTCACATGAGTAGCTTCAATGAGACCACGATAATAAATGGTGAATGGCTTGTTATGACTACTGTACCGAACCCCCCCTCCCGTCTCTTTCTGTTTGACTACTCCACTGAAAATCTGCTACCAATGAGGGTAAAATTTTGCCCCACGATGACTTGAATTTAACGTACGACCATATCATAAAATTTCCATCACTGTAACCCCCCTTTACAGTCCGAAAAAAAAAGCATCTCCTCAATGTTTGGAGATTTAACCATCAAACAGACTTGTGGGGCCCTTTTCGATACTAGTGAAACTGTTCACCTCTGCCATTTCCACTGTTGGTCATTCTATTGTTGCTCGTTTCACGTACCTTTTCGGCAGCTGATAACCAACCTGCAGATAAAGTAAAAGCAATGGCAAGTCGTCAGCTTTGCTGCCATTATTGACCCCACGACACCGAATTTTTCTGGACTTTGGGAGGAAAATGGTAGAAGAAGAGGGTAGTGATCCAAGCTTACAATAATGAACGTGACACTGCTCCACATGCCAATGAGAAATATGCCAACCAGTGTTATATCTCTGCAGTCGTCCTGTTTATCAAATCTGCCGCGATGTATACACAGTGTGAGAGAATTGCGTGAATACTGAACATTTGCGAAAAATTGTATATTAATTCATAAGTGAAGTTCATTACATGCTGCTAATTTTTCTTCCTGTATGTCCTTACAGCAATCTATTACGGTTTCACGTTATTTCTAATACAATGAAGTAGTTTGAGTTCTTACGTTTCATATACTTCACTGTTATTCAGGGATACGTGAACTTACTTTCCTTTTGTGATTTATTTTGAATTATTATTGTGTTAAACTGATATTTTGCATTATAATACAGGATATGCAAAAACAAAAGTTATGGTAGACAATGAATACCTCATAGCTCCATTTCGTAAATTTTAAAGAAGAAGCAAAAACGGTGTCTTAAAAAATAATATAAAGTGATAGAGGTAAAGTTGCTACAACTATATAGTATATACTATATAGTATAGTATACTATATACTATATAGTAGACGCCTAGTTATTTACGAATTAGAGAAATCCATGCACTTTCAAATCTTTTTTTCATAATGGAGTTACTGGTTACTGGAATTGCAAGGTTTTCCCAGACGGATGAAGTTAAGAAGTTTTATTGCCCATCATCAAAATATTTGTAATGAAAGCAAAATAAATTATTTTTCTTTGCTGTAACAAAGCAGTATGCTTTTGGACCCCGCAACGTTATTTATGATACCAAAAAGTCACAACTCCGTTTGAGGGTTAAGCAAGGCTATACGAGACGTAGACAGAATACTATGTAAAGTGAGGCTGAGGAACAAAATGAAGCAGTTATAAGATGGAACGAAACAGCAGGCTGGATTTTGACAGGTGGTAGGCGCACTGCGTAACTGAGCCCAGCAGCGTAAAAGATGCGGTAAGCAGGCTGGCTGGCGGTGGCGACGGCGGCGGCTGCTAGGGCGCGGGCCCTGCGCCCCTGGCGGAAGGAGCACATCCGCCGCGGGCCGCGGCTGCCCGGCGAAGGCCGTCACGCGCCGCTGGCCGCCCTGCGAGGAGAGGCGGCGGGAGCGAGCGCATTCTTGTGGCCAACTGCCCGCTAACTGGAACACACGCCGCGCCCGCCCACTCTTCACGACGCGTTTCCTTCCAACTAGCCGCACAATTAGCATAAATGACACGCAGCTCTGCGTCCGATCGCCTACATGTGTTCTCCACGAGCCAGCGTTCGGCGTGCAGTGGCGGCTCTATAACGTACGATAATATTTCCGTTCTTTTCTTCCCATTTCGACAACTTATTCGAAGACTGCTGAGTACAGTTCTGGTGATAGGGACCGTCCTTACGTGCCTCCTCTTTCGTTTCTGAATATCCCATTATCTTCAAGAAGCACTGACGTAAAATTCATCATTATACACATACAGGACTACGAATTATCAAAACCAACCCTTAACCGATGTTTAGCAGTCTCTGGGACTCAACGTAAGCACGACGTTATTGTAACTTCCGTATTTGTAGATCAGGAAGGATACCCTGTTCAGTACCTTCCTATGGTGGATAGATATGTCGCGTGCTCAGGCGACTGCAGTCTGTTATCAAGACAAACATTGTAAACAACGAACTTGTAGCTCCCGGGACTCCGCGACGCAGTAAATGTAATATTTTCAGTTTAGTGAAGATGTCTGCGAATCCAAAAAACGTTAACGTTACAGATCCTAACTTTGAGGAATGGGTACTAAAATGGACTGAAGAATGCGTTGCTCACTATTCAGTTGAAGATGGCGGTACCGAGAGCGACATTAACACCGAAAATGCTATTCCAAGCGATTACGAAACAGCAAGCGGACTTTCTCGTGATGAATCTGGTGGAGAAGATGAGATGCACGTTACTGGAAGTGAAGACGAAAATAGTCTGTTCGGTGCATCTCAAATCTACAGTACTCCTAAATATTATCTCTTTTTATAGTTTAGACCTTACTAAATGTGTATTAGAAAAAAAATGTTTATAACTGTAAGTTTTTCTTCGAAAATAGATATAACAGAAAGACTATTTTTGTAATATTTTTAATGTCAGATTTTTCCGTTTTAGTTTGTTTCTAAATTGGTTGTAAATAAAAAAGTTTGTTTCCTTATACGTCTTTTTGATTACGTATGCGTCCCAAAACAACTACAAAAAAAGTTATTACCAGACACAATACACTTTTTTGTTTCAGAGTCCCCAGGACACCGCAACATATTTAGTGTTACAAGTTTCCGAACCACGGCGGTTAAGGATTAAGTCACGGAAGGAGGCAGTTGAGGACGTTGCTGAATGGGCACTAAACGAAATAAACAGAACTGTAAAATTGCTCAAGAGTACTTCTTCTAACCTAAACTGTTTTCCAAACGAATTTTCTAAGGCTTATGAAATAGATAGTTAATAAACAATACGTATGTGTCACCCATTTCTACTTACATCAGCAAGGCATGGATTTCAATGCAAAAACCATTTAAAAGCTGAGCATTGCTCAGCGAATAATGAAGAGATACACGGCTGGAATTACTAGAACATCCTGGCAACCAAACAAATGATTCAGAGAACGGACTGCTGCGGAAGACACAATTGCGATTACAGTGGGAACAAAAATTTAGATGATATTTACACTTGGCGAATGGGTGGTCAATGGGCCAAAGAAGTGTTTTACAGGCTCCAATGGAAGGTGGTGGTGGTCTTTGCAAAACATGCAGGAACAACAGAGACACAATACGTATCGCTGGTGACCATTATGCATGGAAAAGAGGAAAAGAGGCAGACGATGCCAAATGGCTCATGATGGAAAATGTAGGCTGAATTAAGGCCTTATTTCTCAAGGGCTAATAGTTCAGATGTTACTGTCATCGAGTTCAAACTTTTCCAGAAGTCTATGAATCCCAGGTAACGATGTGATTTGTGCTCAGTACTCCCGAAAGAATAGAAATTCCGATCAGTATCTTCTGTACTTCAGATTCACGACAACACCTGTAAGCAACTTCGTCCGCTACAGTTACGGAAAGCACATTCAAAATACTAGCATTTGAAAGTCATTCACTAAGGCGCATCCCGTGGGTAAACACATTAGAAATACGTTTACAGAGAAGACACATTTTTTCTTTTCTCCATTTGAGTGTACAGTGCGATTATTACGTGTCTCCAATAGCTCAACATCAACACGCCTCAGGGACCGGCTGAAAGAATTCACTCTCGACTACTTTCTCTGTGATGTGAGTTGAGGCTACGGATCCATCCCTGTGGTGTAGTGGCATAGCGCAACTGTGGGCGCTTAAATGCTAGTATCTGGGTTCGAGTCCCTTTCGAGTACGTATTTTTAACTTTTCACAAACTTGCACGTCAGAAATGATGACTATAGTTTATGCTGAAGCTAAATAAACACAATTTCCTTTTGTTCCTACATTTGGCCCAACGAATTCAGTCGACAAGTAAATGATTATTCAACGACAGACCGAAGCAGAGTCGCACTGGATCCTTCCATCCTGAGAAGGATTCTCCTAGTGGCATGTGCTTTAGGAGGCACCACAAGCCATTTACGACAATGTTAGATTCCGAATATGTGCCCAAAATCAGAGTAACTACAAGTACTTTACATCTTAAACGGCAGCTACATATTATCATTTGCCAATATGGCTGGAATTAGATTGATTTTCTTCTCTGAAAATGCATGGAAAGATAATGAAATACACTATCTGACTGAAAGTGCCCGGACGCCTATTAGTAGATATTAATATGGGATGTGTCCATCTTTCGCCTTGACCTCTGCTGGTGATACTTTCAATGAAGCGTTTGAATGTCTGCGGAGGAATGGCAGCCCATTCTTCCTCAAGATCCGAAACGACAGAAGGTAGCGATTTTGCACGCTGGGGTCTGGAGCAAAGTCGATCTTCTAATTCACCCCAAATGTGTTCCGTTGGGTTCAAGCCGTGTCTCTCGGCAGCCCAGTCCATTCCAGTAACGCTACTGCACACAAAGCATTGCCTCAGACGCTAATTTATCACAGGATGCATTGTCATGCTGATACAAACAATCATCGTGTCCGAACTCTCCATCTACTGTACGCAGTACACAATCCTGTAATATGTGCTCACATACAGCCGCAATTAGCCTTTTCTCAAGCGAAATATGGGAACCACACCTTAACCACGGAAAACATTTCTATATTGTACCACCACCTCCTTCGTACGTCACTGCTGACGCCACAGTTGGTGGCAGGTAGCGTTCTCCAGGCATTGGCCAAACCCAAACCCTTCCATAGAACTACCACAGGTTATAGCGTGATTCATCACCCCCAAATCACTCTTTTCCAGTCATTCACTGTCATGTAGCGTCCCTCTTTACACCACTTAAAAGTGCCATCTAGCACTAACTACAGAAATGTGTGGCATATAAGAAGCTGCTCGACCACTTACCCCAATTTTTTAACACTCTACGCACTGTCATTGTGAAGATGGACTGCTGGCAGCACTTTCGAACTCACCAGTGATCAGTCATTTCTTCCGCGGATTTTATGTGATTTCTTACAACAATCCTCCGCAATGCTCGCGGTCCTGTCCGTTAGTACACGAGGTCGACGTGGTCTTGTTACAGCTGTGGTTGGTTGTTAAACTTCATAATCACACCATCAATAGTTAGGCAGCTTTAGAAGGGGTGAAATGTCCCCGATGGGTTTGTTACTCGGGTTTATATCCAGTGACTAGTCACCGTTCGAAGTCACTGACCTATTCGACAAGATTCTGAAATCACTCGGATTGGGGAGTAAAAAGAATACGTGCCTAATATCTTATGAATGAAGTGAGGACAACCACCCGACAATTGTTTCGCTTACTGTCAAACACAGCCCTATTAACCTCCTTTGAACACACTGAAAGATCTTGAGGAACATTACTTAAAATAACCGGGTCTAATACAGTTACACTGATCTTTAGCAGTATTTGTAAATAGTGGATGGTAAGGTACTGCAGAATGTACACAAGTTTGTCAGACGAATCCCCAAAGTCTGCACCCAGCGTGGAAAGCATGGAGGAGAAATAGGGGTAGAGCGTGTTTTTATACTTACCTATGCTGCTGTGACGATGAACACTAATTCGTAATACATTCTTTATAGGCTTGCGCCATCGGCCCTTCATCTGAAATGTGAACCGACGACCTCTTATCTATTTTTTGTGATTTAAGTGCTAGACGTAGCTCGAATGCCGAAACAATAAGCTGACGATTCTGGTAATCTTTGTAGCGTGAGTCTGAGTTATGTAAATGATCTGCCAAATGAAGTTATAAAGATGATCAAGGCACAAGGAAACTCTAGGTAAGGTCTTCTAGCAAATAACAGACTCCCAGCTCTGCGACAGAGCCAAAACAAAAGGTTTCGTGACAGTGGAAATGGACGGTCCAGAACGTAAGAGACAGAGAACCACCAATATTTAAATTCATACAGCCGATTTACTGCAAACAGCCAATATTCGTCTCTAATTAAGCAGTTTAGTGTCAGATCGCTTCTGAAGAGTTGCTGAACAAAGGAGAAGTGAAGGGAATGGCTACATGGAGAATGGGAGGCGCATCTTCAATCGTATTCTAGCTGCGTATAATGCATTTGGATTGGAACAGTGGCACTACGCTCAACTCAAGAGAATTTTCTCCCCCCAACTGGGTTCAGCACCTCTTAATTACCCAAGGATTTCCTCGGCGCGATTGATTAATGGTGTGCTTTCGCGTGTTCTGCCAAGTTGTTGTTTCCATTTTATGCACAATATTTCGACGACCGACCTAGCCGTCTTCTTCAGGTTCTACAAGTTTTTGTTGTTATGTGCACCTGCTAAGGCTGGAGTCCAGCAGAACACTCGGAAGCACGCCATTAATTTATTGATTAGTTATACAATACATACATCTAACTTCAGCAATCTTCTGTAGCACCACATTTCAAAAGCTTCTATTCTCTCCTTGTCTGAACCGACTATCGTTCACTTTTGACTTCTGTACAAGGGAACACTGTAAACGAATAGTTTCAGAAATGAATTCCTATATTAGATAAAATATTTCGTTTTTGTTGATGTTCCCAGAATGGATTTTATATTGTTTCTACTGCGCTCATCGTCAGTTATCAGCTCCCCTAACAGGAGAAAAAAACCTTGACTAATTGAAGTGTTCGATACCGCTTCGCCAACTCATAACCAATGGATCACCTTTCAACCTAACCTTATCCTACGGCGACGCAACATATCAGAATGTCGCCACATCTAAAACTTCGTATTCACTTTCGTTCGTTCAGTTCATAGCCATACTGCTACCTTCTACCATAACGTAGACCTAGGGCTACAGTACGGATTTGGACTGTCACTGCAAGTTATATTTCTTAAACCAACACAAACGCGAAAGAAGTGTTGTTGGTGTTCTGTTGTCTTTCTATTTGCGCACTTATGATGTCATACGCCACATCGTCATTACGTTGCAGAACGAAACCAACATCCACTATAGGTATGTTCAGTTGACAACACTACTCTATTGCTTTTAGTGTCTCGTTTCCTAATTTATTACCTCAATATCGTTTAATGTAATTGAACTACAGGCAACTACCTTTGTTTTACTTCTGACGATGCCCATCTAACAACACACTATATACACACTATGATCCACCGGTCTTCCCAGTCCTTTGCCTCATCATCAAAATTTAAATGTTTTTATTTCTTCTCCTTGAACTTTAATTGCATTTCCCAATTCCGCTATGCTTTCTTTTATTGCTTGCTTAATGAACAGATCGAATAATATAGGGATAAACTATAACCCTGTGTCACTCTCTTCTCAAGTACGGGTGGCCCTTTCACGTCCTTCAGCTCTTATGAGAATCCTGTTTCTGTAGAAACTGCAGATCACGTTACGATCCTTGTATTTTACCCCTGCTATATTCAGAATTTCAGTGTATATACACTGACGGAAAAAATCGCAAAACAAAAAATAATTAATGTAGAGTAATGAAATTTCGGGAATACAAATGGCTCTGAGTACTATGGGACTCAACTGCTGAGGTCATTAGTCCCCTAGAACTTAGAACTAGTTAAACCCAACCAATCCAAGGACATCACAAACATCCATGCCCGAGGCAGGATTCGAACCTGCGACCGTAGCGCTCTTGCGGTTCCAGACTGCAGCGCCTTTAACCGCACGGCCGCTTCGGCCGGCTCGGGAATACATTTGTCTAGGTAATACATTTAAATGATAAACGATTTCAAGATCACAGATTAATGTAACCGCAAAAAAGCTACTGCAAATGTGAAACGCAGATTCATTAATAACCAGTGTAACCGCCAGAATGTTGACTTCAAGAATGCAAATGTGCATGCATTGTGTTGCACACAGGTGCCGGATATCAGTTTGTTGTGTGGCGTTCCATGCCTGTTGCATTTGTTCCCTTAATACAGCGAAGTATTATGTTGTTTGTGGATGATGCTGAAGTTGTCGTTCAATGATGTTCCATATGTGCTCGATTGGAGGCAGATCTGGTGATCGAGCAGGCCAAGGCAACACGTCAACACTGTAGAGCATGTTGTGTTACAACAGCGATATGTGCGTGAGCGTTATCCACCTGTAAAACACCCCTTGGAATGGCAACTCTGCAGGTCCAGTCACCAAAGTGACGTGCAAATTTCAGTCACGGTGCGTGGGATGACCACGAGAATGATCCTGCTGTCATATGAAATAGCACCCCAGACCTCGTGTAGGTACAGTGTGTTCAAAAAATGGTTCAAATAGCTCTGCGCACTATGGGGCTCAACTTCTGAGGTCATCAGTCCCCTAGAAGTTAGAACTACTTAAACCTAACTAACGTAAGGACATCACACACATCCATGCCCGAGGCAGGATTCGAACCTGCGACCGTAGCGGTCGCGCGGTTCCAGACTGTAGCGCCTAGAACCGCTCGGCCACCCCAGCCGGCGGTCCAGTGTGTCTCGCTGGCAAACAGTCTGGTTGCAGATCCTCAAGTGGCCGCCTCCTTACAAAAACACGGTCATCACTTGCACCGAGGCTGAACCAACTTTCATCAGAAAACACAACAGACCTCCACCCTGCCCTTCAAAGAGCTCTTGCTTGACACCTGTGAAGTCGCAAATGGTGGTGGTTTAGGGTCATTAGAATGCAGGCTACGGCGTCTGCCTCGGAGCTGTCCTTGAAGTAATCGATTTATGACAGTTCTTTGTGTTTCTGTGGTGCCAACTACTGCTCAAATTGCTGCTGCAGATGCAGGCACTATGGTCTTCCCTGTCGTTAGTGTCATGTGGCCACTCGGAGCCCGGTCTTGTTGCGACTGTACATTCTCGTGACACTGGTACGAGCAATCATTACAGTGACTATATTCCTGCCAAATCTTTTTGCAGTATTGCAGAAGCAACAATCATCTTCTTGTAACCCTAATACACAACCGAGTTCAAACTCACTGAGGTATCGATAATGGCATCTTTGTGGCCTTAAAGGCACTCTTTACTAACATCAATTCACCACATCCAATACCAGGAGTAATTAACGTTCACGACCGTTGCAGCACGTTTTTGAAGCAAACCTGATTGGCATCCTCATAATAGCACTACTAGCGCCACTATTATGCGACTGTCACGACATCTGAATAGAAACACGCCCATCAACTTTCGGTTATGTTGCACAACTCCTTCTTGGTGTTGCGATTTTCTTTCCCATCAGCTAACTTCTTCATGTAGAGAAAGCTTACTCTGTACAAGCAGTGAGTTCACTACTGATGTAGATATTATGCATACCTATCGTGACACGTAGAGTTCTTTAATCTCTCTTTATACCCTTGCTTACGGTTACTTGGCGTGATCAAGGTGGCGCAAGCCTCGCATTCCCTCGTAAGGTACGGAAGCGCTGCTAGAAGAACGCGGTCTTAAAATAGAAGCAGCGAAACGGCGGCCGGGGAATCAATACAAGGAGAGCGGACGCAGCGCACACGGACGGAACTCGCGACTTGTTTGCCCGCATCACGAGCAGGCAGGGTGGAGGGGACAGCTGAGATGCTATTCGTACAAGCGGCGGTAAAAACATGCTGGATGGATTCCATCCTTCGAGGGAAATTCAATCGGACCCTCGTGCCGGCAACACCGAGCTCCCCTCGTCTCGATAAACTTCCCTCCCGTCCTGAGCCACCCGCGGAAGTTGGCTGGCGCCAGTGCTGCGTAGTTTAACATTGTTTGCCGTCGCATCAGCAACCGGGAGGGGGAGCGCCCAGTCGACACTCTTCTTGCCGCTCTACTCCCTGGCGATGGCGCTGTACGATGCCACCTTATGGATCGCATCGAATTTCAATCTAGAGCCGGTTTTCCCAAACTGTGTTCCGCGGGAAGTGAATAAGTGCTCCCGAAAAAATATTAATAACATGGCCATTTCTTCTACATTATGATAGTACCAACTTTAAAAAAAATATAATTTCTGTTTTATTAATTCTGATTGAAAATTGAAGTAATACTGAATAAAACAAGATTTAATCATTTTTTAAAAATTTATTGACCAAGTAAACAAGGTGTTCTATCAAAATCCGAAGATTCTCAAAGTGTTGCGTAAGTGGCAAAGTTTGGGAACCCCTGGTCTAGAGGCTGCAAACAGATAGCAGTGTCCAGCGTAATCGGCACAGTATTACGAGCTACTCCTACATTCCTCATTTGGTTTTCACAGTTTGGAACGATATTTGATGCTTGATCCCAATACGGCTTTGAGAGCACATGGACAGCCGCTAAATTTTAGTGTGACGCGTTTCGAGAAATAAACTGAAGGTTTAGAATTATAACAGGCAATTATCCCCAAGCCACTGTCATCTCCTCCACCTTGACTATCCCAAATTTACTTTCTATTATGGTGATTAAAGTTCACAATCTTCACAGAGTCAAGTAATGAAAAATAATACCCCGTTTTATTTGCTAAAAAATCGCACCGAATTTAATCAGTACACGAAAAGCTAACCATATAAAGATATGGTCGGGATTTGTTACATAAAAAGCGCATTGTCGGTTGTTACTTCTTATTGGTGATAATACTTCGTGTTTGACGCATTAAAAGGGTTCAGGCTACTTCAAGAATACGAGTTTTTTAAATGATCCCACATATTTGGCTGTGCCCCACGGCATAGGATTCGCTGGTGGCATAGATTGTTTACATTTGCAGTACTATGTTGGGAGTAAGTGTATGCCACGCGTTACCTGCGTGTAATTTGCCATGCTATAACTTTCTATATCACAATATATTGTGCCTAACTAACCTACGGACATTACACACATCCATGCCCGAGGCAGGATTCGAACCTGCGATCGTAGCGGCCGCGCGGCTCCAGACTGTAGCGCCTAGAACCGCTCCCCCACTCCGGCCGGTTCCATGATCTCGATGTACTGATTGCTCAAACACCACATCAGTTCAGTATATCTCCACAAGTCTTCGTTGTGGTCAGGGCAAACAATGTCGCAATTGTCAAGTAATTTCGTGCTACTAAATTATGATACCAGCTGGGAGAAATAGGCGAAAACCATGTCTCCTTCCAATAGGAGCAACCTTCGGGTTGCGGACGGAATTACTTTGCTTTCACTATTATATTTTCTCATACGTTCAGCCATTCTAGTTCACTCGGATTCCCGAGGACTCTATTTGCAGCTAAAACGGCTAGCCATCAACATATAAGGAGCACTCAAATTAAAATGAGACGGATGGAGAAAAAGAGTAAGCAAACTAGTTATTAATTCGAAAGCAATCATCATAGCTGTTAAGAGATTTATCCCACTCTAAGAAAAGGCGCTCTGTCTGTGCCTTTACGGACAAATGTATGTGCTTGCCTACAGAACTATGACTGTATCCAGGCGCGCTCCTCTTCGTCAGAAGCAAATCAAAGGCCACGAATGTCTTTCTTAAGGGCTCCTAAAATATGAAAACTACATGAGGACTGTATGGAGGATGTGTAAGGGCCTCCCAGCGAATCGTCTGCAACATAGTCGATACAACAGCCATGCCAGCTCCGGGAAATATTACGAAATTTTATTCGCAAATTGCATATCTAAATTGATTGAAGCTGTACCATATATTTGTGACACACAAAAATTTATGTCGGAACGGGACTCGAGCCCGGTTTCCGGTTGGTTGGTTGTGGGAGGAGACCAGACAGCGAGGTCATCGGTCTCATCGGATTAGGGAAGGACGGGGAAGGAAGTCGGCCGTGCCCTTTCAAAGGAACCATCCAGGCATTTGCCCGGAGTGATTTAGGGAAATCACGGAAAACCCGGTTTCCGAGCACACTTCCAAGACCAACCCAAACGCCCATATGTCACATCTGCCCATATCTCTTAAGGCACACACACACACACACACACACACACACACACACTGCGTGATTGCCGCCAGACATTCGATATGATCGCCGTTTTACACGGCACATAATACTTATTATGTAATAGTACAATGTCTCTGTTGACAATGTCCAAGGAACAATGTTTTATGTGAATTGTCAACCCAGACATTGTGCAGTTATGTAATAGACTCCTGGGAAGTCATTATGGCCTTACTATTTGACTCCAAGGGCCCGCAGTTCATCGACTTTTTGGAACATAGCGCCCCAATTAACGCACAGCGCTTCGCGGACACTGCAAGTCCGAACACCCAGGAATGTTGACGGACGCCATCACTCTGTTGCAGTATAATGCCCGCCCACATATTGCCGAAGCTGTTTCGACAACACCGCAGAAGTTTTACTGGGAAGCTCTTACACTTCCTTCATAACAGTCCCGATCCCTCGTCAGCTATTTCCACAGTTATGTTGCCCTCAAGTAAGACATTCGTGGCCGTCAACTTGCTTCGGACGAAGCCTGTGAACATCATGGTTCCGTAGGCAAACGTAAACATTTTTCCATGAAGGCACTGACCGTCTTGTGTCACTGTAGGATAAATATTCTAATAGGTATGGTGATTACATTCGAAACGATAAACAGTTCACTTACTTTTATCCATTTGTCTTGTTTTCATTTAACCGACGCTTATACAGGGTGGTGCACGAAAAACCGGACCAGGGTACACACTGCACACCAATTACGCTCAACGTTTTGCCGGCCACGAGCACATACAACAACACATAGATAAACATGTTATTATTAGATAATAAAGAAACAGCAAATAACCTAATGTAAAGGTCTACATTCACTGATATGCTCTTTTGTTCTGCATTACAGTACATTACATTACATTAAGTGCTGAAAGGCCGTAGCACTCGGGGTAGGTTTTTCGTGCGCCATTCTGTTTTTATTCTCAAGCCTCTAAGTAAAGGGCAGAAATTTTCTAAACGCTTCCTCTACGTAGAGACTGGAATAATCGGCGATTGCCCCCTGCATTGATCTGGAACCAATAACAGTTGCCTCAGGTTTGTGACTGTTACATCCACGAACACATATGGCTTCAAAGGATTTACACGCAGTTACAGCACGCTCTCAATTAAGCGGGTGCGGATTAGCCAGGATGCGGCTTATTCGTGTGAAAAATTAACAAATGAATTATATCGTTATAATTAGAAAGAATATCTTCGTTAATACTAATTTCTGGTCATGAAACGTGTCGGCGACTGACTGGCCTATCAACCGAAACTTGAGCAGCTGAGTGACACGGGTATAGAGAACGATGTGTTTTCCGTAGCGGAAGAGTGCGCAGGCGAGGCGATCCAGGAATCCGTTACCACGCATACTGTGGCACTGAAACGCCTCGATCTGTTACCAGAGAACGCAAGATAAAGCTCGAGAGACTATACCGATGGTTTGACTCACCGGAAGATGTGGATCGTCCCCAGGGGGGGAGGGGGGGAGGGAGGGAGGGAGGGAGGGAGGGAGGGTGGGAGAGAGAGAGAGAGAGAGAGAGAGAGAGAGAGAAGCAGAAGTGATCGGACGATTAGTTCCCAAAAGTCAACTGAATGCAAGTGATAGGAAATACCGTGTGGTGTAAGTGTAATTTTTTTTAAATAAGTTGTCAATGTTTTCCGGCTATCCGCGCAGCGCCGGTTCCGCGCCCTGGCCGCTCAACTGCTGTCCGCCCGACAGATAAGGGGCGGGCAGTCACGACGAGCCATTGGACGGCCACCGCCGCCGCCACCGCCGGCCGGCCGGCCCCTGACCTACGAAACAGCTGGCTCGAGCCCCAGGCGGCGCCGCGCCTGCCTCTAGGTCAGTAAAGCGCGCGCGAATCAATACTGCGCTACGTCATCCAGCCTCCCGCAACAGGGCCGGCTCGTCTGCGTTCCAGGCTCTTCCACAACTGTTTCGTCTCGTCCCACCGCCGCATATTTAGTTACAAGTACTCAGTAAAGTGAAGATACATCGGTTACAATATCGCCGATGCCCGTCTGTTGGGAAGCCAAACTTCGGTAACACAACTTAGGAAAGAGTCACTCCTCTGAAATACAGCTTCTTTTATTAGGAGGCGATGACTTGCAAGAGGCGGTTGTAGGTGAACAGACCGCGGCCTTCCAAAAGAGCTTTTCACTAATAACGAAACACGACCATTACGTATATCGTGTGAGTTAACTAACGTTGCGCTCCCATTTAAATATATGGCCGAAAGAGTCGGCCTTCAGGAATTGTGAAACGAATCCTGTCGTCCAGGACCAGGTGCCACAAAGGGCGCAGATTCACCACGAGTTGGGGAAACTCACAGATGTCTATCGCGGCCTAAGCGTTGTAGTGTGCGAGTGAGCCAGACGAGAACCTACGTCATAGGGAAACCCAGTAGAAGCCATTTGTGGCCAAGGAGACGTATCAGTGTTAAACGTGGCGGGCCTAAGATCGGCCATAAAGGGAAACAGTTATGAAAACTATTTAATTCTGTAGTAATGCAGTGATTGAAGCCATAGTAATTTTAATCTGCCATCTTCCATAAATTTTCATGCTGATCCCAATAAAACTTGAATGTTGACCATATCTATAATAGTGAATGAAGCCATAGTAATTTTAATCTGCCATCCTCCATAAATTTTCATGGTGATCCCAATAAAACTTGAATGTTGATCATATCTATAATAGTTTAGGATTTACTGTTAAAGTGAAATTAACAAGTTTTGTTACAAAGACCTGAATGCTAAAGTCTGAACGCTTTGGTCGATCTTAACGATCGACATTTCATATAGAAGAGCATTATTAAAATGACAAACATTGTAAATATCAACTCTGTGACTTTATTTGTTTAAAAGACACAATAAATTTGAATTATCAATATTTTCAGTTAAGCATCAGGTCATCATTTCCTCCACACAAAACACATTGAACGATGACAGTATGATACCTTATTGAATCATTACGTAATAGAATATTTGTAGCCGGCCGAAATGGCCGAGCGGTTCTAGGCGCTTCAGCCTGGAACCGCGCGACCGCTACGGTCGCAGGTTCGAATACTGCCTCGGGCATGGATGTGTGTGATGTCCTTAGGTTAGTTAGGTTTAAGTAGTTCTAAGTTCTAGGGGACTGATGACCTAAGATTTTAAGTCCCATAGTGCTTAGAGCCATTTGAACCATTTTTTAGAATATTTGTTGTAAAGTTTACTGCATAATAGTTACTTTTGTTCTTTATTTATTTATCAGAAAGCACATTGGGACAAGGCTACTGGCCGTGCAATTCAAAGTTAAGAAGGACATTGTATTGGTTTCATGTGAAAACATTTAACGTTTACTATGTAATGGAAATTATTGTTACTTTATTTAGAACGTGAAAGTGGTCAAGTTTTGAGTATATCAATATGTTAAAATGTAAAGTAATGTAGAATAAGCTGCAGCCAATCAGATGGAAGGCTTCAGGAAAGGGAACTGCCCTCGTCAGTTGAGCGAGGATATTCGGCGTGCGGGAAACGCGGCCGGGGACGGGCAGAGGGAGTGCTAGTGCACACGCGAAAGCGGGCAGTTAGACTGAAGACACCAAAGGGGCAGTTCGGCTTGAGACGCGAAAGTGGAAAGTCGGTCTTTAGCCAGCTAAGAAGTGAAACGACTTATTCGCGTTGTGTGGTATCGCGGGACTTACTCTGAGCGGTGAGCAGCCGCGCGCCTGGTGTGAACTCTTTTAACTTTTCGTGTGGAGTATCGGACTTGTGTTTCGCGATGAGATTGTGAACGATCGAACTGTGTCAAACGGATATGCGTTCGAGTCTAACAGTAACTCTAAATACGACCATTTTCGCTATTAGTTTGCTTTCTGAATAAACATTACTGTAACCCAGTCGCAACTGTGTGGCCTACGTCATTGATGGGTCGTTAATTTAGTTCCCGATATTATTATTACTGTTATTATACGTTATATTAACTTTGTATTTCGCAAACTTGCCATCAGCCAGACAATTTAACCAAAAAGTCTCAAGTGTCTAATTTAGGGCGTGTAATGCGACACGTGCGGTTCAACCCCTAGACGAGTTTGAGCCAAGACATTTCGACGAAGAGGAACCGCATGTGAGCCCAATCATCTTAGAGATGTTAGCTCGCAATCGTCCTAGATACGAGACTGCCTCGACGAATTTTTGACTATTAAGAGTTCAGTATGGGATGCCGAATGTTCAATAAAAATGAAAGTAACATCGTTGTATGGCGAATGGTAGCGTACCGAGTGAAGTGGACTCGGATTCGGCAGGACGACGGATCGAATCAACGCCCGATCATCCACATTTAGGTTTCCCGCGATTTTCCTAAATTGCTCCACGCAAATACTGGAATAGTTTCTTTGAAAGGGCCCGGCTATTTCCCTCCCCATTCCTGAAACATTCCGAGCTTGTCCTCCGTCTCTAGTGATCTTGATGATGAAGGGACGTTCAAACACTAATCTCCCTTCTTTTCGTGGAAGCACAGCTGGCTGGCCCTTTAATATAGTCAGCAAAAATGTTTATCAGACAAAAACGGCAGCACTACTACACTGCTCACTGGCGACGGTGCTGTGAACGACGAAGTATCGTAGTTGGACTACAGCACGACGTGGACAAAATTTTCGCTTGGTGCTATGAGTAGAATCTTCCTTTCAATGAGGATAAATACAAAATTAGGCATAAACAACAACTAGCAATCAGATAGCATTCTACTGGTCTGTGTTCATCTTCTTGAGCATGTCCCGTCAAGGCAAATACTAACAAGCGATATGCCCGCCCGGTTAGCCGTGCAGTCTAACGCACTACTTTCCGGGCAGGGAGGCGTGCCGTTACCCGGCATGAGACCGCCCGGCGGATTATTGTCGAGGTCCGGTGCGCCGGACAGTCTGGTTCTCCTTATTCCGCCTCAGTTACACTATGTCGGCGATTGCTGCGCAAACACTGTCTCTACGTACGCGTACACCATAATTACTCTACCACGCAAATATTTGTGGTTATACTCGTCTGGTGTGAGACGTTCCCGGGGGGATCCACTGAGGGCAGAAAAGGTGTGGGGCGGCGGTGGGGTGAGTGGACTGCTGTAGCCTGTTGTGGGATTGTGAACCACAGAGGGGCTATGGCGGGGACCGAAAATATTGCTCCAGAGAGTAAGGAAGGAGACTTCGATTCTTTGGAAGAATAGTAGGAAAATGCAAATCTGTCTACAAAAGGAGACTGTTTACATATCATTCGTGAGAGTCATACCTAAAATACTGCTCAAGTGTGTGGGGTCCGTGTCAAATAGGACTGGTAGAAAATACTGAACATACACAGGGACGGACAATACGAATGGTCACAGGTTTGTTTGAGCCGTGGGAGACTGTCATTGAGATGTTGGAAGAACTCAACTGAGAGACTCTTAAAGATAGACGGGAACTACTACGAAAAAGTCTGCCAACAAAGTTTCAAGAATAGGCTTTAAATGGTGACTCTAGGGATACACTATAATCCCCTATACATCGCTCACATAGGCATCGTGAGAGTAAGATTTGATTAATTACAGCTCGCACTGAGGCATTTAAACAATCTTTTTTTTTTCCAGCGCCTCATATTTGAATGGAACGGAAAAAAAGGGGAAGTACCATTTGCCACGCACTTCACAGCGGTTCGCAGGATATAGATGTAAATATAGACAACAGACATCGAACGAATTCAGGAACTCGCTGCTAAGATCGTAACAGGTCGGTATAGTTGATATGAAACTATAGCAGAAATGCTCGGGGAACTTACATGGGTGTTCTTGGAAGTAATTCGTTCTCGTGAAACGATACGCTCCGAGAATTCAAATGCGAACCTTTAGAAGAAAGGTGGCGTTGTCCTTGCGAGGTCCTGTGATCATTATGCTTGCGCCAATGTATACTTTGGGTAGGGTTTGTGATATTAAGAGATTAGAGTGCGTACAGACGCATATGGACGGTCATTTTCCCTCGCTGAATATGCGGATGGAATAGGACATAAAATATTTAATATTAGTACAACGTAACCTTCGCCACGCACTGTACTGCGCTTGCAGCGTATATACATGGCGTTTCCCCCCCCCCCCCCCCCTTCTTCACCGTGTACACACTCTAGGGGTTGATAGATGAGGGGATACGGAACAAAAAAGGTCTAATGAACTATGTCCGCAAATACATGGTTTCTATGCTAGACGCCTTTATTCAAACATACACTGTTACAGAGACTGCAGTCTAATATGCGCTGTACCATGCATCACAGTTACGTACAGTCAGTGTTAAATATGGTTTCCATGTCCCTAACGCATGCGTGTAAGCTCCGTCGCATGTTCTGTCTCACACGTTCACATCGGCCAGGCTGCATCTGAACAGTGTCAAAAGCAGCATAAATACGCCGCTTAAGTGTCTCCACATCTGGAATGGGCTCTGCAGACGCGGTACTTTTGAGATGGCCCCACAACCAGAAATCGTACTTGTTGAGATCCGGTGACCGAGCAAGCCATGCAACTGGACCGCCTCGTCATATCCATCGATCAGGGAAGACACGATTGAGATGCCTCCGGATGTTAACGGCGAAGAGGGCTGGAGCACCATCATGTAGCAGCCACATAACCCATGCTGATGATTCGCTATCACCATACCATGGGGGTTCTGCATATACTATACACAGATGACTGCTATGAAAGTTCAACATACCACTCCGTATAAAGCTAGCCACATCTGTGAATAGGCTGGATGACACAAATCTCGGAATTGTGGCTGCCTGGTGAAGAAACCAGTGACAAAACTGCCCCTGATGTGGAAAGTACGTCGCTAGGAAACCATACACACGCTGTAAGTGATAAGGGTAGTAACAATTGTCATGGAGAATGTTCCACAAGGTCGTCTGGATTACGCTGTACTGGCCTGGTACTGACACGGCGGTCGCCTTCCCCAATGTTAATCACGTTTTCCTCCAAGTCAGGTGGCCGAACATTTCGGGCAAATCCTTCATGATTTCATGCTTCCTGAAACCACCGTGTATCAGACAAACGGCGAAACATTGTCGCAAACATTGAATGCTGTAGTTGTTGTCGACGGGAATATGTCTCCTGATACAACCTTGCTGCCCGCCGCCCGTTGCCATTTGCCTTTCCGTAAGTCAAAACCCCTTCCCCATGAACCATGGACCTTGCCGTTGGTGGGGAGGCTTGCGTGCCTCAGCGATACAGATGGCCGTACCGTAGGTGCAACCACAACGGAGGGGTATCTGTAGAGAGGCCAGACAAACGTGTGGTTCCTGAAGAGGGGCAGCAGCCTTTTCAGTAGTTGCAGGGGCAACAGTCTGGATGATTGACTGACCTGGCCTTGCAACATTAACCAAAACGGCCTTGCTGTGCTGGTACTGCGAACGGCTGAAAGCAAGGGGAAACTACGGCCGTAATGTTTCCCAAGGGCATGAAGCTTTACTGTATGGATAAATGATGATGGCGTCTCTTGGGTAAAATATTCCGGAGGTAAAACAGTCCCCCATTCGGATCTCCGGGCAGGGACTACTCAAGAGGACGTCGGTATCAGGAAAAAGAAAACTGGCGTTCTACGGATCGGAGCGTGGAATGTCAGATCCCTTAATCGGGCAGGTAGATTAGAAAATTTAAAAAGGGAAATGGATAGGTTAAAGTTAGATATAGTGGGAATTAGTGAAGTTCGGTGGCAGGAGGAACAAGACTTTTGGTCAGGTGAATACAGGGTTATAAACACAAAATCAAATAGGGGTAATGCAGGAGTAGGTTTAATAATGAACAGAAAAATAGGAGTGCGGGTAAGCTACTACAAACAGCATAGTGAACGCATTATTGTGGCCAAGATAGACACGAATCCCACGCCTACTACAGTAGTACAAGTTTATATGCCAACTAGCTCTGCAGATGATGAAGAAATTGAAGCAATGTATGATGAGATAAAAGAAATTATTCAGGTAGTGAAGGGAGACGAAAATTTAATAGTCATGGGTGACTAGAATTCGGTAGTAGGAAAAGGGAGAGAAGGAAATGTAGTAGGTGAATATGGATTGGGGCTAAGAAATTAAAGAGGAAGCCGCCTGGTAGAGTTTTGCACAGAGCATAACTTAATCATAGCTAACACTTGTTCAAGAATCACGAAAGAAGGTTGTATACATGGAAGAATCCTGGAGATACTAGAAGGTATCAGATAGATTATATAATGGTAAGACAGAGATTTAGGAACCAGGTTTTAAATTGTAAGACATTTGCAGGGTCAGATGTGGACTCTGACCACAATCTATTGGTTATGAACTGTAAATTAAAACTGAAGAAACTGCAAAAAGGTGGGAATTTAAGGAAATGGGACCTGGATAAACTGAAAGAACCAGAGGTTGTACAGAGTTTCAGGGAGAGCATAAGGGAACAATTGACAGGAATGGGGGAAAGAAGGACAGTAGAAGAAGAATGGGTAGCTCTGAGGGATGAAGTAGTGAAGGCAGCAGAGGATCAAGTAGGTAAAAAGACGAGGGCTAGTAGAACTCCTTGGGTAACAGAAGAAATATTGAACTTAGTTGATGAACGGAGAAAATATAAAAATGCAGTAAATGAAGCAGGCAAAAAGGAATACAGACGTCTCAAAAATGAGATCGACAGGAAGTGCAAAATGGCTAAGCAGGGATGGCTAGAGGACAAATGTAAGCATGTAGAGGCTTATCTCACTGGGGGTCAGTCAGATACTGCCTACAGGAAAATTAAAGAGACCTTTGGAGAGAAGAAAACCACATGTGTGAATATCAAGAGCTCAGATGGAAACCCAGTTCCAAGCAAAGAAGGGAAAGCAGAAAGGTGGAAGGAGTATATAGAGGGTATATACAAGGGCGATGTACTTGAGGACAATATTATGGAAATGGAAGAGGATGTAGATGAAGATGAAATGGGAGATACGATACAGCGTGAAGAGTTTGACAGAGCACTGAAAGACCTGAGTCGAAACAAAGCCCCGGGAGTAGACAACATTCCATTAGAACTACTGACGGCCTTGGGAGAGCCAGTCCTGACAAAACTCTACCATCTGGTGAGCAAGATGTATGAGACAGGCGAAATACCCTCAGACTTCAAGAAGAATATAATAATTCCAATCCCAAAGAAAGCAGGTGTTGACAGATGCGAAAATTACCGAACTATCAGTTTAATAAGTCACAGCTGCAAAATACTAATGCGAATTCTTTACAGACGAATGGAAAAACTGGTAGAAGCCGACCTCGGCGAAGATCAGTTTGGATTCCGCAGAAATGTTGGAACACGTGAGGCAATACTGACCCTACGACTTATCTTAGAAAATACATTAAGGAAAGACAAACCTACATTTCTGGCATTTGTAGACTTAGAGAAAGCTTTTGACAATGTTGACTGGAATACTCTCTTTCAAATTCTAAAGGTGGCAGGGGTAAAATACAGGGAGCGAAAGGCTATTTACAATTTGTACAGAAACCAGATGGCAGTTATAAGAGTCGAGGGGCATGAAAGGGAAGCAGCGGTTGGGAAGGGAGTGAGACAGGGTTGTAGCCTGTCTCCGATGTTATTCAATCTGTATATTGAGCAAGCAGTGAAGGAAACAAAAGAAAAATTCGGAGTAGGTATTAAAGTCCATGGAGAAGAAATAAAAACGTTGAGGTTCGCCGATGACATTGTAATTCTATCAGAGACAGCAAAGGACTTGGAAGAGCAGTTGAACGGAATGGACAGTGTCTTGAGTGGAGGATATAAGATGAACATCAACAAAAACAAAACGAGGATAATGGAATGTGGTCGAATTAAGTCGGGTGATGCTGCGGGAATTAGATTAGGAAATGAGACACTTAAAGCAGTAAAGGAGTTTTGCTATTTGGGGAGCAAAATAACTGATCATGGTCGAAGTAGAGAGGATATAAAATGTAGACTGGCAGTGGCAAGGAAAGCGTTTCTGAAAAAGAGAAATTTGTTAACATCAAGTATAGAATTAAGTGTCAGGAAGTCGTTTCTGAAAGTATTTGTATGGAGTATAGCCATGTATGGAAGTGAAACATGGATGATAAATAGTTTGGACAAGAAGAGAATAGAAGCTTTCGAAATGTGGTGCTACAGAGGAATGCTGAAGATTAGATGGGTAGATCACATAACTAATGATGAAGTATTGAACAGAATTGGGGAGAAGAGGAGTCCGTGGCACAACTTGACAAAAAGAAGGGACCGGTTAGTAGGACATGTTCTGAGGCATCAAGGGATCACAGATTTAGCATTGGAGGGCAGCGTGGAGGGTAAAAATCGTCGGGGGAGATCAAGAGATGAATACAGTAAGCAGATTCAGAAGGATGTGGGTTGCAGTAAGTACTGGGAGATGAAGAAGCTTGCACAGGATAGGGTAGCATGGAGAGCTGCTTCAAACCAGTCTCAGGACTGAAGACCACAACAACAACAACAACAACAACAAGTCAAATCCATGTCGGCAAGCTCTCAATTCGAATACGGAACCATTCTGTCCGGCGCTGTATCACATGCACTACAAGATGAGTCAGCAAGAGAAGTGAATAGGACACAACACTACCAATTACCACAACAGGAGAAGGCGCTAGGGTATAACGTATGAGGAACAGCATTAACCTATAGGAGGAAACCAAACTGTAGCTGCATGATACAGCGCGTATTAGAACGCAGTCTCTGTAACAAAGAATGATTGAATAAATGGTCTCTAGCATGGAAACCAAGCATTTCTGGACTTAAGTTCATTATATCTTTATTGTTCCGTATCCTTTCATCGGTCAATCCACAGAGTTTGTACATGGTGGAAAAAATCACCCTGTATACGCAGCTGCAGATGAATGCAAACAGGATACAGAACCCATACATCTGTCGACAACACTTTAATTATACAATAAACATATTGCTGTGAAACTTGCAATGGGGTATCTAGAAAGGATACATATAGACTTGGGAATGTGTTGAACTGGGAGCCAGCAACAAGTGATTAGTGTACACTTACTCCCTTGTGCCACCGAGAAAGTAGAGCGCTGCGCGAACCACGGTCTCTAAAGACTAGTGAGGTGCAGCTGTCGATGTGAAGGGACCCCAACATTAGCATGTGGGTGGCTTCGAACGGGGCAACATGATGTTTCTGCGGACAAAGTTTTCATAGTGTGACATTTCGGTTAGTACAGATTATGTTGCTACCACAATGACACGGCATGAAAGAAGAAAATGGTGAGCAGATACCAGTTGGTACGTGACGTGATCACATTACAGGATGACCGCAAGGAAGCGTACTGTGTTGGCTCTATGGACTTCTCTTGATCGTCACTTCAACGCCGTTTGTGGGAGCTTCGACTAGCGAACTTCAATCTGAATGCATAACAAACGTCTTTGTCAATGAGTGGGCTTCTGGCCCAGTGCACCTACATCGTATGTAATAGCCATTACAAATAGACTACACTTATATCAGTTATTTCGTTATTATTCTGGTGTGAATGTCACAAAGAGACACCCTAAACTATTGTTCTTCACTGGTGCCAATCACCGTTTTAAATATATTAATACGATTTTACACGGAAAGAAAAGCAGAACGCAACTAAACTGTCTGATACTCCTGACATGAAGAGCACAGTCGCGCGCGCGCCTCTCTCTCTCTCTCTCTCTGCACTATGGGACTTAACATCTGAGGTCATCAGTCCCCTAGACTTAGAATTACTTAAACCTAACTAACCTAAGGACATCACACACATCCAGGATTCGAACTTGCGACCGTAGCAGCTGCGTGGTTCCGAACTGAAGCGCCTAGAACCGCACGACCACAGCCGCCGGCCGCGGCGTGGGAACTGGATGGCTTCATAGATTGTTGAATTGCTACTGTTCGTTATATCTCGGGTATTTCGCTTTCTGCCTGATCCCCTGAGTATCGCATTACGGAGAAATTTGAAGTTTTACTGTTTTTCGTTTTTACGAACGACATATACTAGAAATTTGACGTTTTGTTGTTCAGCTGTTACGACATTTTAATGCTACAGCTGTAGTATAATCATTGCGTGGCTCATGCCAGCGGCTGGGTGTGTAGCGCAGCTGCAGGTCAGAACTGCGCCGTGTGCGAGCTACAGCCCAAACTGAACGTGCCGTAAAGCGCAGTTCTCACTGAGGCAATACGATCCGACGCGCACTAATGGTCACGCGATGTGGCCGTTTTCTGTACGACACTAGAGTTTCCACACGGACAACGACCAAATAAGTCAAGTATTTACTTAAGACTGGAAAGAGGTGTGGCTCTCTTCCAGCGTTATAAACCTTTTCGATGTGTCACATTTGGTACGCAGCACTGTATGACCAAAATGCACCAAACGGAAACTGTTCGGCGACTATATTTATCACCGCAAAAATTTGAAAATATGCGGTGCGTTTTACTTAATCACAATAACCATGGGAAATAGCGAAAAGCGTCGTCTCGCGTATCGTATCGCCTCAGGGAGAACCGCGCCTTATAATCGTACTCAACTGTATCCAATAGGCCGTGATTTTCATTCCGCGGGAAGGGAACTGGAATGAGATGATAACTCCAGGAGACTACAAAGCGCAATGTTTAGCTCTATGTTGAACTTCAGATGAAATGAGTGTAGTAGTCCGCACTGTTGGGTGGCATAACGAGCAAACGGGAAGCGTGGTGGTTCGGAACGCCATTGGATATAACAAGCGATCTCACCTTCAATGAGGGCAATCTAAGGAGGAATCAGGCGAATTGCTCTTCCTTTTTACCCAGTATACAGGAAACTAGCTGCTAACTACGTCACGGCCTATTTACAACCCGAGTCCTCGTTCACCCACTCCTACGCCCGCAGTGGAGGTGCTGTGTGCCTCTGTCCGAGCCGCGTCGACGTCGCCTGGCGAATGGCCAATGTAAACGAAGTATCCTACTGCCAGAAGAACAGCATGAACGCCACTGATTGTCTACATAACATTCTACGATTTTCTCTATTACTTACGCTTATGGCACTGGTTCTAATTGTTTTAACGTTTACATCCTGCTTTCCCTTCTTTTATGATGCATACTCTGTCATTGTATCAAAATTCGTAATGCAGTGTCACCTTATAAATTTTGTTTTATGTTATGTAAATAATGACGTTACGTAAGTTACGACGAACACTCTTCCTTTTAAAGTGTATGTTACTTAATATACAATTTTATAATGGTCGTGTATCTTCCACTTCGCAAAAACGACAATGATCTGCAGAATTAAACAGGAGTATTCCTCAGGTGGATGTAGACGTCGCCACCCGGCTGCAATCCCTTCAGTTTTTTGAACAGCTGAGCATGTCTTTTTCCATTGCATTCAGTGATTCCATAGACGAGATGCATATCGGCCGATTCGTCATCAGTAAACCCATCCAAAAGTGTTTTGTAAAACCGTTAACGTACACCTAACACCGCCGGGAAAAGCAAACCCGAGGTTGGACCGAGCAGTACTGAATGCAAGCTTGAGGACCAACGGCAAAATAGGCCTTACTGTTGTCAACAGCAAATACCGTGAGTGAACGGAACAAGCCTGTTTCCAAACAAGACACACGACGCATAATATCGATATTTTCAATGCAATATCGACGCAAGGAGTAAGAAATCAAACAAAATGTAATTACTCTGTAACGAGCCACTGGAGACGAGGGGTTAGTTAGACCAAAATACTTGGAAAATATCCCTGAAGGACCTCCAAATCTTTGTCGGTGGGGTTCTGGTTCAACGTGTATACATGCATAATGGCCTTTTCGACAGAATGACAACGCGCCTTTCGTACGTTACATGTACCACTTACCGATCCACGTGTATAGACCATTTTTTATTTTAAAATATGCTTTGCCGAGTAGAAAAGACACGATTTTTAAAATCCATTCTTGTAATTCGGTTTCACTGTATTTTCTGAAAACTAATTGTAACAAAAAAAAACTAGGTCCAATAGAAAATAAGAAAAAACATAGTTACTTCCCACTGTAAAATTTTAAGCATCAAGAGTACTTGTTCGAGTATTTCCAGTCCTCTTCATCAGCATAACACATTAAGGGCACTCGGCCTTTCTACCTTCTAGACCATATCGCGAAGTTGCGACGATCGGATTAACAGACCCTTCCTCCACATTTTCTGGGTGCAAATTTCACTACGTGCAGCTTACAGGACACCGACTGAGATTTACTGCAAGAATCCCCAGTAAGTGTAGACCGCATTTAAAGGAGGCAGCTTACAAAATATTCGGTCGACCAATACTCGAATATTCCTCGCCAGAATAGGATCTGTACCAGGCAGAACGGCTTAGTACGCGCAGTGACCAACGCTAAAAGAGAGGCGTCGTGCACCACGGTGTCGTTTACTGCTAATGATCCGAGAGTGTATGTTCCTAGATTATTCCACCAATATATTGCTTTCTCCTACGTATATCTCGTTTAAAGACTATGAAGATAAAAAGTAAAAGAGATTCGAGCCCACACAGAGGCTTACCAGCAATCGTTCTTCCTGCGAACCATTTGCTACTGGGGAAGGAAACGCCAAGGGCCCCCTTTTACACAAGATACCTTGCTGAATACAGATGTAGATTAATTTCATTTTACTTCAATTCCTCGTTTCTACCGTTGCAATCTTCACAAATGTTGGTGTAGATTAGTAGATAGTACTCCTGGTCGGCAGAAAATAGTGTACTCTTCTTGTGTCTTACCCTGTTGGTGGGAAGTGAGGCACACAGGTCGGATTGTGACAGTTTAGCATCTTGTCGACGTGAAAGTCATACGAGACTAAGCGCCAGCTGAGATGGGTAAGGATGGAGGGCGAAACTCACCATAGCATGTCTGAAGGAATCATGCTGGTATTTCTCTCAATTGAGAAACCACAGAATGCACAAGCGAAAGCTACCAAGTGGGCAGTTTTTCTTCTCGAACTTGTTGTCATTTCAGTAGAACATATAAATATTGGAACAGGAGGAGGCTGCATACCGCTTCTTCTACTTCTACATCTACATGAATACTCTGCAATTCACACTTAAGTGCCTGGCGGTGGTTTCTTCGAAGACCCGTCAGACCGTTCCACTCTCATAACAACGCGTAGGAAAAATTAACACTTAAATATTGTAGGAGCTCTAACTTCTCTGTTTTATTATGATGATCATTTCTCCTTATATGAGCTGGCGACACTAAAATATTTCCACGTTCAGAGGAGAAAGTTGGTGCGCGAAAAAATCTCGTTTCAAAGAAAAATATTTTGTTTTAATGGTTGCCATTCCAACTGGCTTATCATATTCGTGACACACTCTCCGTATTTCGCGATAATACAAAACCAGCTGTCCTTCTTTGAACTTTTTCGATATACTTTGTCAATCCAACTTGGCAAGCATCCCGCGCAGCACAGCAGCACACCTAGCAGAGGTCTAACAAGCGTCTTGTAGGTAGTTTCTTTAGTGGATCTGTTGCACCTTCTAAGCGTTCTTCCAATAAAATGTAGAGTTTGGTTTTTCTTCACCAGAACATTACGCATGCGATCGTTCCAATTTCCCAAATATTTAATCGAACTGACAGCCTTAAATTTGTTTAATATATCGTGTAACTGAAATTTAACAGATTTCTTTTCGCATTCACGTGGACGACCTAGCACATTTATTTATTCAGAGAAAATTTCCAGCTTTCACATCATATACATGTTATGTCTACATTGTTTTGCAACTGGTTTCGATCATGTGACAATCTAAGATGGCTGCTCAGATTGTCTCCTAAATCGCTTATGTGGATTCGGAACAGCAGAGGGACTTTACACTTTCTTGGGGAACGCTGGATATCATTTCTGTTTTGCTCGATGACTTTCCGTTCATCACGACGTACAATGACGTTCCTGATAGGAAAAAGGCGAATCCAGATACACAATTGAAGCGATACCCCACTGGCACGCGATCTGATTACAAATCGCTTGGGAAGAAAGTTGTCAAAAGTGGAAATCTAGAACATGGAATCAATTTGAGATCCCTTTTTGATAGTACTCATTACTTCGTGCGAATAAAGATGGTTTCACAAGAACCATATTTTCTGAATCCGTATTGACTGTGTGTCAATAGACCGTTTACTTCGAGGTATTTGTTCCAAAATGCTACAGCAAATTGACGCCAGGAACATGGGTCTGTAATTCATACAATTACTCCTATTCCCTTTCCCGAGTAATTGGTGCAACTTGTGCAGCTTACCAGTCTTTTGGTACGATCATTCGTCGCGCGAGCGGTTGTATATGACTGATAAATATGGGGTTATTGTATTAGCATACTCTGAAAGGAACCTTGTTAGTATGCTGTGTGGACAGGAAGGCACGTCTTTATTAATTGCTTTAAGCTGCTTCGCTACACCGAGAACAACTAATTCTACTCGTGTTGGCTGTTGTTCTTGACGCAAATTCTGGAATATTTACTTCGTCTTCTTTGGTGAACTAATTTCGGAAAACAGGATTAAATTCCTCTTTAGTGGTGCTGACATAGGTTATATTTCCAAAATCGTACACCGCGGTGCAAAGCAAACGAATTGAAGAGCATAATTCTGTTGCAAAGATTGAACATTGTACGATGATACAGCAGTACTTTCACATCAGAACGCTCATACCATGAAGCTGATAGTCTCATACGAGGACAGGATTGATACGTTTTCATCACAGTGCTGCCCCGGAGTAACCCTTACACTTATAGTATTATTCGGAGACATCTTTACTTATTCACCTTACACCAGAGTTTATATGTGGTACGAAAATATATTATGGACTATTTCTAAGGCTACCTAGCCTAAACGTAACCCAACACACCAGTACCACGAGCGAAACAATAAGCGGAAAAAAGCGCGAAAAGGCAGTGCAATTGAAATATAAAAAAGGCGCTGGGTGCAATAAGGCAGCGGTATGGAAAATCATCAATAACAGTTGTCATCAGTATCAGATGTATGTATTTAAGCCCCTACTTAAGTACCAATCTTTACTAAAAAGACAGCGGTATTTCTAATTTAGCTGACCGCTAATGCCATACAAAATCCCCTTACTTTCTCGGTGAATAGGAAACAGAGATAAAGATAAGGTAATCGTGGTAATAATGGTTCTCCGAAAGCTTGTAGCTGTAAAACAGAGAGACAATAAAGCATAAGTGGGAAGGATAAAGTTGGAGAATAAACTCCCCATTGACACTCGAGAAGCGTGGGAAGGATCTAAAAAGCTGGGCCACGACAAAGGCGTCTCCCGAAAGAAGTGAGAGGAGGGCGGGTCGGAATTGCGACGCCCGTTGCTGAAATAATACGAAAAAAGCAGCGTAGCGCAACTCGGCGAGGCGCGGCAGCGAATGCGCAGGCGCGAGGGAGGGAAACCACCGCGCTACGGACGCGGCGCGGACGGCTCGTGTGACTGTGGCCTTCGCCGCTTGAGGCCGCGCGCCGCGCCGCGGCGTTGTTACGTGAATCACTGCAGCGAGCAAGAGCGCGCTCCGATCGGAGTGTTCGTCGGGCGGCAAGCCGGTCTGCAAGGCCTCCGCAACGCACCGCAGCATCGCGCTTTTTTTTTAGTGTCTCTGTACGTGTGTGTGTGTGTGTGTGTGTGTGTGTGTGTGTGTGTGTGTGTGTGTGTGTGCTCTCGCAGCTTCTCGCTCCTTCCCAGTGTTGCCGCACTGCAGCGCGCCATGGGAAAATATATTCAGACGCCTCACTCGCTGCGCACATAAACACTCTGGTCGCAGGCACTCCAACTATTACTTAAAAAACATGTCGGAACTCTACGAAATTTAAAATGCGCACCATACTATTGGACGTAATCTATCCACGTCGTTAAAGAATTCAGAATGCAATCTGACAGGACACGCACACTACTTTCTCTCTGCCGCAAAATAAACGGGACAAAAAAGTTATTTTCGATGGGTTCGACACAAAAACCGTGGAAATCATTCCGAGAGTCTCAATCTCCTCACCAAAATAAAGACAGTTGTATCCAACAATTTAATGCCATATTTTTAGCGCTCTCCGGTAAACAGCCTGGCGATGGCCGACATCATTCTAAGGTTGCAAAGCACCGCAGCTTCTCTTTATATAGTCACGAATCCAAACATGTTTGTCCCTTCCCTTTTTTTACTAATTTAAAACGCCACTCCGCCATTACTAAGGTAGCAGGGCAATTTCCATTTCTGATAGGACAGTGGTACTCCGGCACTAAAAAAAATCTCGGTACTGAAGTATACACTTATTTAGCCATGTACACTGGCAATTACGATACTAGTTTCGCAACGGCGGTTTCAAGAAACGAGTTCCGCAACCTAGTGTTTCCGTATAAATAAGATTTAAGAATCCACCATGGCGTTTCTTGTTTCGACAACACAACGACTCACTTTGTTAGTGCGAGATGAAAAAGGGAGTTTCCTCCACACAGATAATAGAATGAACAATGCTTCCCCATATTTCTGCAAGCTTTCCTATTTGGACACAGAGTATTATTCTGCATGTATGGGCAAGGCACTATAAAGTCCAAGCGCAATCAGAGTATTTTATTACTGCTCATGGTTACAAAAATTATTAATGACAAACGGCTGCAGAAGCAAGACAAAACGCTAGTTCAATTTTCTGCCAAATCGAATCATTGGGGCGTTACCTACAAATGAAGACTCTAGCTTATTTCCCTGAATATACACAGAGGCGTCTAGTTGTCAGGCGCAATCCATCATCATCTGCGAACACTTCATTCTCAGTTACATGTCAAAACATCTACCACAGACGAACATTGTCACTAATGCGGTACGTCGACAATGTGACGGTGGTGAATGAACGATGATTGTACAGCATCATCACGATGCCAGTGGTCTTAACGCCGCACACAGAATGGAGAATACGCGCAGTATTCAAGCCGCGGCGACCATCCTCCGCGAGTAATTCAAATGAGCGTACAGCTGCTTAACGACCGCTCAGCGTCGACCTTGGAAGCGGAACACGCTGCCGATTAGATATTCAGCGCGCACAGGGACGGGCGAGCAACAGGCTGGCATTATAAAACGGACAAAAACGGCATTGATGACAATATTCCGCTCGAGGGCAGACACAATACAAGCTATTCTGTAAGTGTGGCACGAACCACACACGCAATTCAACCTCGCGCACACAAATGGGACGTCAGCGTCGACACACAGCAGCTTCTTCAAGAGGTGAAAATTCATCTAGTCTCCATAAAAAGACATTCATCATACTAAACTCTGATTACCACTGCCACCGGAAAATGTCTGAAATGTTTTGTATACAAAGTCAGTGTCTGACACTCCGTTGTCACCAGCCTAACTACGCGTTACCAAAAGGGCTCGATTCTGCAGTTATAAGAAGCACCTCTCCGTGAAATTCTTTCCAATGAGAAAACACTAAGGCATGTGCATGCTGTGTCTTAAAAAAATAAAAAGGAGGCACAGAAACTGCTATTTGTATACCAGCACATACAAACTTTTGTCTGATATAGCCAAGATACATATACAACGTTATTCCTAACAAGCGAACGCCCCCCCCCCCCCACCTCCTCAGATTTAATGGTAAAATGGCTCAATGGATAGCGCGTCAAAAACTGGACACAGATCAATCATGAAAACAGGAAGAAGGTATACTGAACTGAAAAACAAGCAAAATAGAAACAGTGAACGGTCGAAGAATGGAAAATGGAATGCAGAGCAGACTATAACAGCAATTGTGTTGTGGTTAAGTGGTCACGGTGTTGGACTGCCATGTGGGCGAGCCGTATTTTTACTTTTTTTTCCTCTCCATCCGCTGTATTAAAATTGGTATCTGTGTCGTGAGGTAACGTCCGTTTTGCAACGGCGAGGTGTAAGAAAGGGACATACAATGAGTTGATTCTGCAGAACTACTTTATTAGCAGCCGAAAGGAAATGGCTTTCGAACTGGAACCGCAAACGTTTGCTAGTCAATCAAATCCTCCGCCGGAAAACACGGCTGGTGTGACGTACACGGCGTTAATGACAGAACGTGGGTCATATGGCAGAAATCTCTTACCTATGCACCTAATTTTTACGTATGGTGAGTGAGTGAGACAGATATGCCTCATTGTCCGATGTAGGTGTTCGTATGAATGTTGATCACTCGCAAGGAAATGATGAAGACATAATAGTTTCATAAGCTGCAACAAACGGACGCAACAGTTTCAAAATCACATAGTTTTTATGTGCTCTGTCAAAACAAAAACGGTTTTGAAGTTGCGTCTCGTTTTGGAAGTTCTGAAATCCTTTATTGTAACATAATTCACACCCATCTATTTCTCATGTGTGTGTGAGAGCGCGCGCGCGCGCGTGTGTGTGTGTGTGTGTGTGTGTGTGTGTGTGTGTGTGTGTGTGTGTCATCTATTTTCGACAAAGGCCTTGCTGGCCGAAAGTTTATACTGTGACAGTGTTTTTGTTGTGCTTATCTGCGAATAAGCATCTCCGCTATATGGTGAGAAGCAACTTTCCGTTTGATAAAATTGTTTTCCTTTCTGTGAGACGTCTGTGTGGCATCTCGCTTGCTCTCACTATTCATCACGTTACGGCTACTGCCAAGACCACAGAAAGAGAACAAACATTTCAACGACCGGACGGACAGTTCATAACGTTGCGGAGAAAAAAAAAAAAATTAAAATGAACTGCACCAGAGAGATTTAAACACGGCTCGCCCGCATGGCACTCAAACAAACATGGTGACCACTTTAACCACGTCGCTGTTGCTGTTTTCGGCTGCTCTATATTGCACTTCTTGTCCTTCGACTCTTCACTGTTTCTATTTTGCTTTTTTTTCCACAGTTCAGTACACCTTCCTGTTTTCATGCTTGATCTGTGTTCAGTTTTTGACGGGTTATTCACTGAGCCATATTACCACCGAAGCTGAAGGGTGTGCTATGGGGAGTTTCACTTGTAAGTAACAATGGGATTTCATAAGAATATTCCGCAAAAACCGCAAGATATACAGAAAAATGACACATACAGCATCTCTTCTCACCAAGTTTCGATTCGTAATACGCGCCGCGGATTAGTTTCGGAGCACACCATTAAGGGGCAGGCGTGTCAGAACGTGGCATATACGGGAGCGAGGTGTGCGTTGTTGTTGTTGTTGTTGTTGTTGTGGTCTTCAGTCCTGAGACTGGTTTGATGCAGCTCTCCATGCTATTCTATTCTGTACAAGCTTCATCATCTCCCAGTACCTACTGCAGCCTACATCCTTCTGAATCTGCTTAGTGTATTCATCTCTTGGTCTCCCTCTACGATTTTTACCCTCCACGCTGCCCTCCAATACTAAATTGGTGATCCCTTGATGCCTCAGAACATGTCCTACCAACCGATCCCTTCTTCTGATCAAGTTGTGCCACAAACTCCTCTTCTCCCCAATTCTATTCAATAACTCCTCATTAGTTATGTGATCTACCCATCTAATCTTCAGCATTCTTCTGTAGCACCACATTTCGAAAGCTTCTATTCTCTTCTTGTCCAAACTATTTATCGTCCATGTTTCACTTCCATACATGGCTACACTCCATACAAATACTTTCAGAAACGACTTCCTGACCTTTAAATCTATACTCGATGTTGTGCGTATTGTGTCCTTATATGTGACCTTGTATTAGCTAAATACGAGTCAACTATGCCGGTTCGGCGACGATTTCGTACCAAAAAGTATGTAAGTGTTCCAACTGACCAAAAAATCCGTGGTCGGTACAACATATTCCTTAGAGTCCGGATGCTTATTTGGTGTAAAAGAACAGGCCGGTCCGATCGTGAGCTGAGATTTCGTGTACCTGAATATACTGCAGCTACGGCTTATGCCAATATTACAGCAACACGTTGGAGATTTCATTTTGCAACAAGAGAGTGCTCTAACACGCTTATTTTCAGACATTCGTCATTACCTCAAAGCCGAACTACCTCAAAGCCGAACTACCTCAAAGCCGAACTATCTCAGCCCGGTAGTTTACGTGCTACCGTCATGACTTCCCCCTTCTCCGTGTGAATTCTTCTTGTTGGATTATGTAAAAGATCGTGTGTCCCCCTCTCCATTGCCACTTAATTTGGAAGAGTTCCACAAATGAGCAGACAAAAGGAATTATGCGATTTCAAATACTCTTCCTTGCCCTTGTATTTCAAGAAGTTCAATTCGAGCCTGCTCTTTTTGAGATTTAAAAAGCGCACGGCTCACAACTACTGCACGCATTCTCTGCGGCTATGCTAATGCCAGCCTAAAATGACACGTTGTTATAACGGGGAAACAAGACTGAAAATGTCACTAACTCCTCTTTAAGTGTGTTAACAACGCTAAACTCAGATCGTTGGTTGTTGCTATACAGGACCAATAGTTGTCGCTAAATATATTCTAGGTTTGCTATTCTTTCGAACTCACAGATACGAGGCTGACTGCAATGGGGTTTCGCAACAACACTGATTATTATCCAAGTGCGTAGATGAAGACAGGAAGGACGATTAGGATTTTAGGTCCTGTCGATAGAATCGTTATTACATAGCAGTACAAGCTCAGATTGATCATGGACGGTCCAGACAATTGGCCGCGTTCTTTTCGAAGGAACCATTAGGTGAATTCGCTAACAAATAACTGAAATTATCACTCTCCTTCCTTTCTTGAACAAACTGGGGCAGCGAAAATCATTTCCCTTGTTTAAATTAACATCGGTTACATTGGGCTGAGCGGGCTGTCGGTATACTACAACTATACCGAAAGATATGCGAAACGTTATTAACTGGTATAGATAGTCTAAACTGCTATATAATTTAGGAGCTCTTCCTCCATACAGATTCCAAGAAGATGCATTGAGTATGCATCGTTTTTCAGGACACAACTACATGTGTAATATCATCGACAATTTTTTTTTATAAAAACATTATCTCCTCTTTGTTTTGATGTCGGCCACCACTCGTACCAACCCGTGTAGCGGCGTCACCGGCCACCACTCGTACCAACCCGTGTAGCGGCGTCACCGTGTATTGAAAACTATCAGCTGAAGAAGCAAGACTGATTTTTTATCTCATTTACCAATTAATATGGCTCAACTCGTCGTAGTCTGTAAAACTGCTAAACGTTGTCTACTGTGGGATAAAAGGGGGAGTCATGTTGCCAGTTTACGCCTGTAACATATGAGAGGGGTAACGCAGAAATGAATATATAACAACGCGATTGCGGCTGGCAGGCATCCGTGTGCTCTTGAGACTGCCGGCTACCCCACTTGGTATTGGCGACGCGGCGCATGCCGATCCCTTGACACAAGGAGTGATGGTGGCGCTGGCAGCTGTGGTGGGGTTTGGCGGAGAGGGAGGGGAATAAGCAGCAGCGGCGGGGTAGCCGGAAGGGGAACGCTGCTCCGTATCTGTGAGCACAGTACGAACCACCGCGCTTGTTGGCAAAGACCAGATGCAATTTACAACAGGCACAGGCTCAGCGGTGTCTTGAGCGCACCTAATCCGTAGACTCTGTAGCCAGGCACGATTATTCCATCTAATGCAATAGGCCTTTTCGCAGCGTACATTACGCTAGATTAATACAGGTCCTCAACTGCAAACTTCGCAACGACAGATCATCTACACTTAAATATATTTATTAAGGTAAATACTTTCAATTCGTAGTTTATGAGTAAAATATTTTAACGGCCTGAGAATGAATAACAAAAATACGAAAATTATATTATGTTTAAGGCATACTGCTATAATTTTATCAAATTTGATCCCTCTGATCCTCTTTATACGTCTGCTGCCAAACAGCAGTTACCGTCCACAGAGATCAAGTATGCCAGGATTCTATCTCAAACGGTGAAACGCGTAACTGGTTCGATCAATCTGCCCAGCTCCGGCGATAGACTTGGGTCCATTTAAGGTGAGAACAAGTCAACGGGGCTTGCAGGCCACACCATACTGCTCGACACATTGGATGTTACACGAAATCGTCTGTTGGCTTTTCTCGCCTATCACCGAATTGTGCCGGTGTTTATCATGATACTGTGCAGTGAAGAAGAATTAAATGATCTGCTGAACGGAATGAACAGTCTAATGAGTACACAGTATGGTTTGAGAGGAAATCGGAAAAGACGAAGATAATGAGAAGTAGTAGAAATGAGAACAGCGCGAAACTTTAACATCAGGATTGATGGTCACGAAGTCAATGAAGTTAAGGAATTCTGCTACCTAGGCAGTAAAATAACCAATGACGGACGGAGCAAGGAGGACATCAAAAGCAGACTCGCTATGGCAAAAAAGGCATTTCTGGCCAAGAGAAGTCTACTAATATCAAATACCGGCCTTAATTTGAGGAAGAAATTTCTGAGGATGTACGTCTGGAGTACAGCATTGTATGGTAGTGAAACATGGACTGTGAGAAAACCGGAACAGAAGAGAATCGAAGCATTTGAGATGTGGTGCTTTAGACGAATGTTGAAAATTAGGTGGACTGATAAGGTAAGGAATGAGGTGGTTCTACGCAGAATCGGAGAGGAAAGGAATATGTGGAAAACTCTGATAAGGAGAAGGGACAGGATAATAGGACATCTGCTAAGACATGAGGGAATGACTTCCATGGTACTAGAGGGAGCTGTAGAGGGCAAAAACTGTAGAGGAAGACAGAGATTGGAATACGTCAAGCAAATAATTGAGCACGTAGGTTGCAAGTGCTACTCTGAGATGAAGAGGTTAGCACAGGAAAGGAATTCGTGGCGGGCCGCATCAAACCAGTCAGTAGACTGATGACAAAAAAAAGTGTGCAGCAAGCGGTGCTGTACCCACCACTTACACGAGCTGCTCCAGTTAAGCGGGATGGCAGAAGTGGGCCTCCTGAAATGACTATCACCTTGCTCCAACGTTCGCGAAAAACCTTTATGGAGATATCTACCAGTAATCGCATCTGCGTTCTCACAGTAGCATATGTGACTACTTCCACACTTGAAATAACATGCGAGCGTGAAGCAGGTGGAAGGTAGAGTCATTAGTATTACCATGAAGAAACTGTTGCAAAAGTTCTATACCATGCACGAAATTTGGTGCACCAAAGTGCTGCAGCTTATGGGGTTGCAGCCATGTAGGCTGTGCTCCTACAGTGCCGAACAAATGGCTACGTAACTTATGCATACCACGCCACAAAAGCATATTGGTTTAGAGTGCATTAGTAACTTCTCAATCGCGGTACCTCAACATCCGGCGTTTGCACATCGCGCTTTCTACAGCTAACATGCTCCTTGTTCTTCAAAGCCCTCGAAAAAGTGTTTCTTAATACATATGTGACGATTTATTTCGATGCCGGCCGGCCGAGCGGTTCTAGGCGCTTCAGTCCGGAACCGCACTGCTGCTACGGTCGCAGGTTCGAATCCTGCCTCGGGCATGGATGTGTGTGATGCCCTTAGGTTAGTTAGGTTCAAAATGGCTCTGAGCACTATGGGACTCAACATCTTAGGTCATAAGTCCCCTAGAACTTAGAACTACTTAAACCTAACTACCCTAAGGACATCACACACACCCATGCCCGAGGCAGGATTCGAACCTGCGACCGTAGCAGTCCCGCGGTTCCGGACTGCAGCGCCAGAACCGCTAGACCACCGCGGCCGGCGGTTAGTTAGGTTTAAGTAGTTATAAGTCTAGGGGACTGATGACCTCAGATGTTAAGTCCCATAGTGCTTAGAGCCATTTGAAAACCCGTACTTTGCGCACATCGGTCTCCTATGACAACCTCGGCGGAGATTTATAAGGGGCAGTCAAATAAAAACGAGACAGATCGTAAAAAAGTAATCGTCACAACTGTTAATACCTTCATCCCACTGTGAAGCAAATCGTCAATGCCTTCATGGAAAAATGCCTGCAGTTGCCTACAGATCTATAATTACACTCAGGCGTGCAAATCTTGGTCAAGCAAATCAACGGCTGCAAAAATTTGGAAATCACATGGGGAGAGACAAGGACTGTAATGAGGATGTGAAAGGGTTTCCCAGAGAAACTTCTGCAGCTTAGTCGAAACAATCATGGCAACATGTAGGCAGGCATTATCCTACAACAAAATGATGTCGTCCGTCAACATTCATAATCGTTTGGACTTGATGGCGCGCTTCAATTTTTGCACAGTCTTTGTGTACCGCAGTACGGTGGTTGTGGTGCTCTGTTCCAGAAAGCCAAACAGCAGCAGTTTCTCGCAGTCAAAGAAAAAGTCATCATGACCGCAGCTGATGCCAACATGAGTCGAATGTCTTCCATCATTTTGACGGCAGCATTCGCCGCAGCACCGACAGAAGCGGTAGTGACACGATGAGACTGACCTAGCAGCCTACTGTTTTCAATGACACATCAACTTCTTGAAATAGTTTTTTTTTAATTTGTTTGTTTTCGGTACTTGCCGATACACCCATCTCAATAGTGTAATGTCAATTTTGACGGTACTAACGCGAGGACAACACAACACCTAGACCCCGAGCGAAGAAAATCTCCGACCCGGTCGGGAATCGAACCCGGGCCCCTTCGTTTAGCAATCCTCCGCACTGACCGCGCAACTACCGACGCGGACCTCGAAACAGTTTGCTCCACGCAAACTCACGCGCACTTGACATATTGTGTTCGTCGTACATTGCAGACATTCGGGCATGGGTTTCACTTTCTGGCACTTCTTGCGAAGTCAAAAATTGCACTAAAGCTCGCTGTTTCTCTTTCCTGGGCTCCACAGTGAAGTCGGACGCACAAGCGACTCGATGACCTCACGTGGAGCGCGTCTAACAGACAAATAGCACAGTGATGAACGTTCTCACTGTTCCTTCTTGATTCCCAATTGAGGGCACTTTTATACACACACCTACCTCCGTTACCAACGTCCGCGTCATGCTTGTTCTACAGTCTGAATCGTTTTGTTCTGACTGACTCTTGTCGAAAGCCGGAAAGAGCTACTAAAAGAAAGAACCTTCCATTACGCCCGAGAGATTGTTCGGATGACACAATGAAAAGTGTTGGAGTTAGTGGGATATTGTTCCAGAGTGGCTTCGATCTGCTGCCGCAAAATATTGGTACTATCGCACGATTACAGTCATAGCGATCATGTGAGCAGAACATTTCTGTTTAATTGGGGACACGTCCATGCAGCATGCTACGAAAAAAACTGCAACTTCCGTTCTATACAAACGACTTCGCCGCTTCCAGCCGCTTGCGGTCTGGTTCAGTCTTACTAGAGTGCGCCAGACGGTCCGTGACCTTGGCGCAGACGCCTTTCCTTCGGGGTTCTGTTGGGAGCAGTAGCAATCCACAGTAACTGCGAAGGTCGCCGCTAATTATGGCCCAATAATTTTTGCCTTCTGTCCAATAGAAAAGAAGGTTTGCACCGGAACATGACACACACACACAGACACACACACACACACACACACACACACACACACACACACACACACACAAACCGCGCGCTCGCGTGCGCATCAACACAAAACGCTGTTACAGCTTTTAAAAAATTGATATCTGGTGCGATGTTCACTGACTCACTATGACACCGACTGCTGTGATGGAGAAGGCAGCGTGACACGGTCCTGTTTGGTGGCTTTGTGTGTGCGTAATTGCCGTTTGGTATACCAAACTGAAAAGATTGGTTGGTTGGTTGTTTTGGGGAAGGAGACCAGACAGCGAGGTCATCGGTCTCATCGGATTAGGGAAGGATGGGGAAGGAAGTCGGCCGTGCCCTTTCAAAGGAACCATCCCTGCATTTGCCTGGAGCGATTTAGGGAAATCACGGAAAACCCAAATCAGGATGGCCGGACGCGGGATGGAACCGTCGTCCTCCCGAATGCGAGTCTAGTGTCTAACCACTACGCCACTACACCACCTCGCTCGGTAAACTGAAAAGAGTAATAATAAAAGGGTGACGGGAGGGGTGGGAGTTGGGGTATGACATCCGCGCTAAATCATGCTGCTAGAAACGTGGGTTATTCTTGCTGTCACTGTCAAACATTAATTTGTGGCTAATCTACCGAAAAGATACATAAAATTATAGTCTCGATAGCATTTGGCTCATAGTGCGAGCGGTAATGGCATTTTGCATTCAAACTGGGCGTTGCTTGTAACAATGCACGGGCAGTCTTTGCTGCCTCTATCTACACACCATAGAAAAAATAAAAATTGGCACTTCAAACAGAAGGGACACTCGTTATACAATTTATGCAAAATTTTCTAAAACTGCCCTTTATAAAACGTATTATTCTACTGAGCATAATGTTCGCATCAATTTCAACCCGAACGAAATTTTGCGTTCCGCAACATAATAAACAAATCGTACGACTGGCATAGAAACGTAAATAATGCTTGGCCCCTCCATCATGCGACTTCAGTTAAGCCAGCTCCCCGCTGTCGAAAGAGTAACTAACTAGAGCGACCTTATGTGGAATGATCCCGTAAAAAAAATGTAGCAGCAAGAAAATCAGATGCCAGGCTGAGATTCATAGGAAGAATCTTGAGGAAATCTACGAAAGAAGTGGCTCGCACGGAGCTTGTTTTTTAGAGCTAATACAGAAGCTTACGGACAATCATCCTTCCTAGGCGCCACTCGCAAGTGGAACAGGGGATCAGTTAGTGATGCGAGAAGTACCTTCTGCCACACACCGTCAGGTGGCCTGTGGAGTACTGATGTAGATGTAGAACAGACGGAAGGTGGAAATTCCGCAGCCGGTCGCCTGCCTCGTTGTGTGCGGTCCCACGTACGGCGCGGCGCGCCTTATAATTACCGGGGATGTGGCTTTTACGAGCTGCTGTAATTGCGGAAAGGACGGGCAAGCCGGCGGCTATTATGCGGCGCATGCGCTCTTAGCGAAGAGTTCCTCCGCAGCTGCGATGCGCGTGATTCCGCAACTGCGGCCAGCAGCAGAGAATCTGGCACAACTGCCGCGAGCTGCGAAGGTCGCCACCGCAGCGCTATTCCAGCCCGCATTTTAACGCGACCGGAGCACGTTCCGTCCTGGTCAATTTCCGCGCTGCACTGCCTTCTCAGAAGGTGCTTTCTACGTGGTGTGAGAGAGAGGGAGGCGTCGGAACAATGTGTGTTACCTGTATGCGCTGCTCCTTATGCCAGCGACACATGCAACGCACGCATGCATTGTTCCGCACATGACAATCGGCCGAAACAATATGGACGAGTAAACCGAGTCTGAAAGTGAAATCGTGTACATTTTTTCCAATACGTGAGACGTGATTTGAAGTGCAGATGGTGGAAGGCGCGACTTCCGTAGCTTCGGTATACAGCAGAGAGGAGGCAAGAAAATGTTTTTAGGAACTCGTCTACTGCTGATAGTAACAAAGAGAATTGCTCACAATTTACACTACACTGTCTCCTCCATAGATATTTGTAACCTAAATGAGTGTGTGAAGCGCACGACGACTATAGTAAGCTGCGTTGTGAGAGAAAAGAGACGAATGTATTCGTGTACTCACGGCCAATCAATACTGCAAAACCGAGTATAACTTTTATGGTGCTTATTTTTATGCTTTGCACAGTAACTATTAAATAAGGGTTCGAAGAATACCTTGGTCCGGCGATTAGAAAAAAAATGGAACTAGAGAATCTGCATTTTGTCCAATAAAAAGGAAGGTTTGAGTTTAGCGATCCGTTGTCTTCGATGTCATTGGAGACAAGAGTGTAGAATCAGGATCTGGAAGTATGGGAAAGAAAATCGGCCGTAGTTAACAGTGCCCACGAAAATTAACTAGATGCAGAGCACAAGCCTGGACTGCAGTAAGTATGGCTATGGAAACAGGCCGTGCTCTAATTGGAGGAACTCTTCAGAAAGTCGTCTCAAGTAATTCTGGGAAACCACAGAAAACCTACAAATGGATGGCGCGTCGGAATTTAACTCCGCTCCTGAATACGAGTGCAGCATCACCTCACTCATTAATTTCTAAAAGAACGATTATGATCACGTCCTACAGTGTTTATCGACCTTAGGGGACGCGGTTTGTGGGACGAATGCTGAAGCCATAAGTGACGGTCACTTAGGGTTCTAGCACACTGGACGCGCATCTGGTAGGACTACAGTTCAGACCTGCGTCTGGCCATCCTGATTTGGGTTTTCCTTGATTTTCCTAAATTGCTCCACGCAAATTCCGGGACGGTTCCTTTGACAGGGCACAGCCGACTTCCTTCCCCTATCCTTCCCTAATCCGATGGGACCGATGACCTCGCTGTTTGGTCCCCTCCCCCAAATCACCCAACCAACCGGGTTCAGAAACCACTACAGATTTCTGGGTATTCCTCAAACTTCCCTTATGGTGACCTCTTCCCGATGGTTCATCCGTTCGAAAGATTAGAAACGTCTCGCAGGCAGTCACTATCACTTCTGTGGCCTCGCGGCAGTAAGGTGGACGAAGAAATGTCACGATTTGTAGTCTTTCAAGAAATGCGCATTTCGGCCTCTGTTCGAACGAGTTCGCTCAGCTTTGTATGGCCAGTAATGAGGAATCTTATAATCTACAGAAGAGTTATGAGCGACAACATTTCGGTGGTAACTCCTTCACGTCGTTGTTTTATTGTCCAGACATTTCTACTCCGTACCGCGAGATAATAAATCTCACGTCCCGTCGGGCTACTGCACGCTAGAGACTGCAAATCGGAGATCACTTCTACGATAGCAAATGACCGTGCTGTGTGCAGGCAGCTCACGATTGCTCGTAAACAAGAGGAGGAGGAGGAGGAGGAGGAGGAGGAAGAAGAATCATAAAAAGAGGAAGAAATCTGCGAACGAGGCGCTTATGGATGACAACCAGTATTTCGAAGCTGGCGGCCGTAAATAATCTTAGGTGGCGGGCGATGGTGCGGTAAGGGTGAGATGGTGCAGGGCAGATAGGCAGCGGGCGGTCGCGGGTTATCGCGGCTCGCAAGACAGGGAGCTAGGCGAGAGGCGCGGCGGGAATTAATTACGGCGCGGCCGCCGTCACGCCCGCCACGACGTGACAACATTCCTGACGAGTCCACTCTCTGCTCGATATCACGGTCATTATTCCGAGCCGGCGAGCGAGAGTGAACGAGTGTGAGCGCCGCGAGAGGAGAAGCGAACGGCGGCGCAGCCGGCGAGATCAAGTTTTTGTGGTGGTGGGGGGAGTTCATAACCTGCTGGGCGGCCCTTCTACCGACAGCCTCGCTGCCGCAACGAGGTACAGTCCGGTAGCAATGGCTGCGCGAGCGTGGCCAATCTCGACGTCCGGCCAGCCGCTGAGCTCCCGATCAAAGAACTCGGCTTACCTTCGCGTCAAGGACACCGTCTACCCGAGGGCTGCAAGAACTTACAATTCCTGCACTTACAATGTAACGTCTGTACACCTTCTGTGGCGCACGATTTACATGCTGAATTTAGCTCCAGTTCTGTCATCCACCTCTCCCGTTTGCAACACAACACGGTCCTTTTTACTTCGTAGTTGTAATGGAACGTTTGCTTTATAATTTTTTCTTCGTCCTCCTTTTCACATACATCAGGTACACCGTCCAGAAAATACATCACTGCTGCTATTTTCATTAATCGCCTGAGGAATGTCATAAAAGTGATGTAATACAAATTTAATGTTGCCCGTACCTTTTCAAGTTTAACCATCGTTAATCCTATTTAGGGTTACAGACCAGCATCCAGAAAGCATAAATGGTGGGAAGAAAGCAAATTGCAGAGTTGAAATCGTTGGAGATTTCAGATAAGATAGATTTTTTCAAGTTATACCACACACTTTATACAGGACACGTTCTGAGACATCACCGAGTCACCAATTTAGTGTCGGAGGAAAGTGTGGTGACTAAAAATCGTACAGGGAGACCAAGAGATGAATACAATAAGCAGATTCAGAAGGATACACAGGGTGTTTCACAATTCATGTTACACACTTCTTGAGGTTGTAGACGGGACTTAGTACATCAAGTTTCACATAGGAACCCTTTTCCGGAAACGTCATTCAACGACGCTACAGAGCGTCAAAGTTATAGGCGCCGGCGCCTGTAAATATATGTATAAACATGGTGATTCCGGGTTGATGTTACAAACTTTCCAGGATGATGAAAAGGATAGATGTATCAATTTGAAGTAAGAGTCCCTGTACAGGAAATGAACGAGTCGAAGGCTACAAGTCAAACCCTTTATGATTCTTCTGACAGTGGTATACATGTATCGGTAGACTACTGTTGTTGCTACGAATGTAGGGTAGGCAAATTTCAGAGGTAGTAGTATGGAACAAGGGGAAAATATCCAGTAACTATGGCTCTAAAATGTATATCCGAGGAGCTAAGAGCACTTGTTCAACTCTGCTACCATGAAACACATCTCATCCATTGAACAAGTGCTCACAGCTGTTAAGGTATGTTTACTAGAGATTTTTTCTTGTTTTGGTCCATACTACCACCTCTGGAGGTCGTCTATCTTACAACCTTAGCAACAACAGTACCAGTACATGTATTCCAAGTCAGAAGTACCAGAACGGTTTTCGCTTGTAAGTTTCTGCTCGTTTCTTTTCCGGTACAGGGACCCTTACCTCAAATTGATACATTTATCCTTCTCCAACATAGTTGGAAGCCCGAATCACCATCACGGAATCACCCTGTACATACGTACATTTACAGGCGCCGACGCCAATAGCTCTGACGCTCTGTAGCGTTGTTGGATGACGTTTACGGACATGGGTTCCTATGTAAAACTTAGTCTACTAAGTCCCCTCTACAACCTCTAGAAGTGTGTAACACGAACTGTGAAACAGCCTGTCAACTGTAGTAGGCTTGCACATGATAGAATAGCGTGAAGAGCTTCATCAAACCAGTCTTCGTACTGAAGACCACCGTAACAACAACAAAACAACAAGTAATATTACTATTACTAATCTCTATACTGAATTACCGTCGCGACAGTCCTTCTACAAGACTCTGGTCATGTCTCCTCCCTTAACCTTCAACGGATCGTAAACGTGACAAACTTAGAGTCTCTTCCTGTTTCCTTTTTCAGTCCGATGTTGTATGGTCACGAGTCGTACATGCTGTCACTGACTTCACCACTCTTGCTACCGATTCACAGCTGACTCACTAGCAACTTAAACAGGAACATTAGCATTTAATGACCAGTCGACGACAGGGTCAACAGGGACGGAGCGTAAGCTCAGTTTGGGAAGGAAACCGGCCGCGTCCATTAAAAGGGAACCAAACCGTCATTCGCCTTAACCAAGTAAATCTGGAGACATGGAAACGTCGTCCTGCCGAATACGAGTCCAGTGTCTCACCACTGCCGATGTTCGAGTGGGTACTAACAACTTCGTTAATCACCTCTATTAATACTGGAAGGGTACAGAGACGCCCATTTACACTTTCGATAAAACTTGGCACGGAAACATGCTTGATATGCTTGCCCCCCCCCCCCCATCTTATCGAAGAACGAGAGATTTTATAACACCAATTTCTCTGTCCATACGTCCAGAACGAACAGGAATATGACGAGTGGCGTTGTAGTATATGTTCTGAGTCTTCTGCACATTACTACAGAAGATCGTCAGTAAAATTTCTTCTGAGTTTGTGACCACATTGTCAATATGTAAAACTACCGACGTTTGGGTCACTGGTTGCAAGTGGCCTCATTCAGGGTGTTTTTGTTTACGGAATAAATATACATTTTACACATTGACAATGCGGTCACAAACACAGAAAAAAAATATTGACTGTGCAATGGCCACGGAAGCCTAAGTTTACATTTATACTAAAGAAGTTACTTTTTTATGAACGAGCAATAGTGCCTGACTCTAAACCCACTGCTTACTGTAGTTAATTTTGATTGCGCCTGAGTAATAACAAAACTTATGCCTGCTAAACCACATTCTTCCTGGTTTTACTTCGTTACACCGAAAAGCACAACTACTGTGAGCTAAAGACCACAGGGCCCTCTACCACGAGCTGATACGAGATGCCACCTAGCAGTTCTTTGTGATATAAAATTACATGAAGATACCAACCAATTCTTCATGGCAGCTGCTCCAACTACCTCCGATAACAAACGTTAATTGCATAAACCTAAGAACAATGCTTTAACATAACCTATTACCTTGTGGGAGTCAATGCTTTCCACTATTTTGAACAACAAATTACGATCGACACCTACCGTGGATACAATGAGGGGAAGCTGAGGTGTGGGACGGAACATGTTTCCATTGCATCACATTCCTGTAAAAGTAAATGACAGGGAAACCTAGAGGTTGGTGCGAACTGCCACTTTCTGTTAGATGGTTTAGTCTGCATGTGGCTATTATGATTCACGAGCGCTGAGAACGTTTGTGTGAACGTGAGAAGTCGCCATACATTTAATTGAAGATCCATCAAACGTGTACGCTTCAAAACACATAGTTCGGATTAGGCTGCACAACTAAACTACACCGACCGAAATTCTATTCTCAGTTTACGCAATTGTTGTTTTTGTTTGGTTCTGCAATAAATATAAGTATCGTTTGTAGGACGGTACGTCTCAAGTCATGATCGTATGACAGTACCAGTTCGCATCAGAGAGTTGAAGAGTACCACAATGCTGAGCTCAGTGCTACGACTCGGCAATCTGGCCCACCAGTAGCTAAAAACGTCACTCAAGGTCGCAGCGGTGAAAGGCAGCAACCAGACGGCTTCCTCGATGGCACAGGCGTAAGGTCATCCGCAGAGGGTGGCGCGCGCACTCGGCCGTAATTCCGCGATAACCTGGGGTCAGGCTGGAGTGAGGCACAGTCCGCCGAAACCAGGCCCCGCCACCAAAACCCAAGCCCAAATGTGGGCTCTAGTAGGGTCTCAGTGTAGCCTTGTAGTGTCCTCGTCTGTTGCATGGTCTGCCTACTTTCCCCCCTTTTTTGCGCTCTCTCAAATGGCTCTGAGCACTATGGGACTCAACTGCTGAGGTCATTAGTCCCCTAGAACTTAGAACTACTTAAACCTAACTAACCTAAGGAAATCACAAACATCCATGCCCGAGGCAGGATTCGAACCTGCGACCGTAGCGGTCTTGCGGTTCCAGACTGCAGCGCCTTTAACCGCACGGCCACTTCGGCCGGCTGCGCTCTCTCTCTCACACATACACACACACACACACAAACGCACTACATGAGACAGAGAGAACACCAAGCACGGAGGGCCGTTTCCATCAGTAAAGCTTCTCTAAAACGTACAATATTGTCTTCTCCTGAAACAGAAGTATGCAACCATGTAAAATTATACCCACCGCTACTGCTTACTAACACAAAAGGAGGGCGGAGAGAGTCCACAGTCTTAATCTGTCAAGCTGAACTATAAAACTAACGGTTACTGAAGTTAGTTGGAAGGTCAGCTTCCAAATAAGTTCTTCCTAACATCACCTCCCCAATAGTGAACTCCAGAAGACAGTTAACGACGCAGCAGACTCCGAGGTTTACCTACTTTCACTGCCTCATAGCAAACTGGCGTCAGTGCTTGTAGTCTGCTGTATGACCGTTGGCATTTCATGGCAACTACATTTGTCTATAGTGTTTGTTTAATGGAAGTGTTAAACACGAAAGATTGCTGTTACGGAGGGTCGTGTGCACTATATCTTTTCGGATATTGTTTTCATCTACTTTCCTACACGTTCAACAGACGAATTTGGTGTTGGCTTTTAATTACTAACCTGAAGCACTCCTACCATTTATTATCTGACATCAATGACCTTGATGTATAGGACAATAATATGTAGTTCATAATGAGTTACTGTAATATTTTACAGTGTGGAATGAATACCGCTTACCTTCTTTCTTAGGAATAATTTGCCGTGCTCCTGGAACAAGGACGAAGTACGAGACTAAGGAAGAAGGCATTTCTCTGTGAATCATTTTAATGTCGAATAATATTTAGTGAGGGTTGTTTCCTAAATGCATAATACCTGAGATTGAATAACGAAAACGCGTTTCAAAAACAAGGAGGTTGGTCCATGTCCATAATAAAGTGTCTGACGTCCCGTCGACGACGAAGTCACTAGAGACGGAGCAGAATTCTGAATGGAAGATGGATGGGAAAGGAAAGTACCATCCCAGCATTTGCCTGAAGTGATTTAGGGAAATCATGGAAAGCTAACTCTGAATTGGGGGAGGGGGGCGTTTACAACACGGCTCTCCCGCATAAGAGTACAATGTGTTGACCACTGTGCCTACTACACGTCGCTAGATAAATGAGTGTCTCGAGTTGTTGTCTATAGGGATCCGAGGCGACTCGCAATAGCCTGTTGACAACCAGAAAGTGTGCTCCAGCTGTGCAATAAAAAGGCAAATAAACAGAAACAATGGGAACACATAACTTATTCTACAAGCAAAATTACATTCTAGCATGCTTTGATTCCTACAACTGACACCTACAATACTGTCAAAAGTTAAACGTAACGAAGGCAAAAGAATTCAACATACAACATTTCGTATACAACAGTGTTGTAAACCTGCAATGAAGAAATGTCTGAAATTGATGATATGCGTGAAGAATGAAAATTAGAAACGAAAATTTCGTCCACAACAACAAACTAGTTTTATATATGTAGACTGAAGCGACGAATGAAAATTTGTACCAAGGCCGGGATTGGAATTTCGGTCTTGATACAAATTTTCATTCGTCGCTTCATTCTGCATGTATACATCATATATGTCTCAGACTTGAAAAGATCTATGGAACCATAAATTTTTATTTGAACTAACTAGTTAATAAAGGACGCAGTCATGCTCTGCAGCCTTGGCTTCCCGTCATGCTAAGCACAGGAATGGTATTCTCTTTCAAAAGTTTATAAGCCGACACCTGCATCCTAGACATGGTCTACTGGATTCTCAAAAATTCAGTGGTCAATCCACGCGGTGAAAGTCTTCTCCTGCGAGAAATTACAGTGCCTGAAGACTGAGGCCAGGCCAATCTTGCCTGACGAGCGGCACGTTGTGGTTGCAGTATCTCATGTCCTAACCTCTGAGCGTTAACAGTATTCTCCAATGAATATGTGAAGATCCCTACGCCCTTTCAACAATATACCCAACTGACCGCGTTGTTTCTGTGATCGTAGCAGCTACCATTCTCCCCCTATACGAATGTACTGAGAAGTAAGGCGGGACATATTTGTGAAGAGTCTATTCCCTAATTCATTCGGGTGCAATCTTGACGTCGCTTACTACACAATAAACGTGTCAATGTCTGCACCGCTCTGAGAACATACACTGCTCCAGGCGTACTACGCGTCTGTTCCAATGCACAGTTTGTCAGGCAATGCAACTTCTGCACAGTTAAGGCCAGGTGTAGGTCTGTTGTGGAATAAAAGATGTTGTACGGGTCTACGACTAAAATTTTTTGTCTTTTGGAAGGATCACAGAAAATTCTAAATGACACTTTGTAGACATTTAACGCTGTCGAGATTTAGGACTGAGTGTGGTATGTAGACAACCGTACTTCGCACAAGAGGTCTAATTTAATTTTTCTCTCTCCATGTTGTTTCTGTGATTGTAGACAAGCATGCGGTGTGAATTACTCTGTACTCTGTAAGTACGACGCAACTAGGTGTCGCATTACTCCAACTTCCAAACAGGGCACAAATGGGGTGTCTGTCGCAACATACGTCGTGAGCTCCACTAGAAAGATCAAACAGAGTGGAGCATTACGCGACTAATGGGCACTTCCTTGCAATATTAAAATGGCAGGAACTGTTCTTTTCCTATATAGGTAGAACAATTCCGGTTTTTGGGGTTATCTTGACGGTCATTTACAGCAATTGCTCACCTTTTCGTCCTTTTGACACTGGCGTATTATTCAACCGAGCTTGATCTCCAGCACAGCGAGAGTTGCCCCGATTATATCAGAGTCGCGGGATTGGAAAGCCGGGCGTTATTCTGGCCGGCGTAACTGGCCTTGATTTACGGCCGGCCGGCGCTGGCCTGACTCCGCTCCATTTAGCGTAAAGAGCGCCTCCAATGTGGGTCAAACGCGCTCCTCTGCTATATCCACTTGCGCTCCCGGACAGCGCCAATCTCAATCTACATCACCAGCTGCCTCCCTGTTTTGCTTACTTCACATTTACACTGCAGGCATCTGCGAGGCCGTTCCGTTACAGCCGCGACTGTCTTACATAATCGCGTATAGGAAAATGTGTGTGTCTAACTTATGCAGGAAGTCACGCATTTGCTGTCGTTCTACTCCAAGATTACAGTTACATACCTAGTTACGCGATCCGTAATTCCTGTTGTTTACCTCTGTGGCACACGAACAAAAGTTTCATGCTTTCCGCTTGACTGAAGTAGAGTTAAGCGTCATATCGACGACTACATCATTAGAGGCGCAGCAATAGCTCTACCTGGAACGTATGGGGAAGGAAATCGGACGTGTCTTTTCGAAGGACCCAAACCCGTATTTACGTTAAGCGACTTAGGGAAATTTACTGAACACTTAAAACTGGATTTGAGACGCCATCTTCCCAATACGATTCTAATGGTTTACAGCTGTGTTATCTTTCACTGTTGCTATGAAAGAGGTGTAAAAAATCAGTTAAAACAGTTAATAGCTCCTGTACGCAATGCCGGTGTAAGTTACGATTTTTCTAAAGATTTGTCTGAAGTTTTGCTTTTTTCTGCAGGCTGTATTTCATTTGAAAACGTTATAGCTATCTTTGTGTGGATTCGCCCGGAAGCATTTCCTGATTGGTATGCAATACGCCGTATCGAACGGAGAAAGGTGAAGGCAGTCACATTCGAATACGTGTAGCTACCGCTGTATGGTTCATGTCTGCTAGAAACTTATAAAGTTACACGACAATTATCTCGATACATAAAGAAAGACGTACTTGTCTAACTAGTTTACTTGTTTATGAACATAGTTGTATTTCATGTTCGCGAATAAAGCTTCATTTTGTTCCAGCCACATCGAGCTCAAACCACACGCAGCGCAGCCATCCCGACCATTTTCGACGGCTGAACTTTTTAACAGTCACGCAGTATGGTTGAATCAGCTGAAAGTTATAAATGTGTGCCAATTCAGATACCTGCCTATCGTGGGCAGCGAGCTATCACAGCGTTATCCCAGCATGCCTCGCGGAATGACGCAGAGCTGCAAGAGTCACTCACGTCCGCCCGACCCACAGCCTTAAAACTTCTGACAGCTCTCTATCGCTGCGCGCAGACCGATAGAGAGTAAAACCCTATCGTCTCAATAATTATAGGATGACTGTTATTTTTACCGATGAAGGAAGTTGCTAGTGTTTAGCAATGTATGCACCTTTCTTTAAATATCATCTTGCGCGGCTCTATACACTGAGATGACAACAGTCATGCGATAGTGATATGCACAAATACATATGGCGGTAGTATCGCGCACATAAGATATAAAAGGGCAGTGCGTTGACGGTGCTGTCACTTGTACTCAGGGGATTCACGTGAAAAGGTTTCCGACGTGATTATGGTCCCACGACGGGAATTAACAGACTGAACGCGAAACAGTATTTAGAGCTAGACGTATTGGACATTTCATTTCAGAAATCGTTCGGGAATTCAATACTCCGAGAACCGTAGGTAGTATTAAGAGAGTGCCAAGAATACCAAATTTCACGCATTACCTCTCACCACAGTCAACGCAGTGACAGACGGCCTTCATTTAACGACCGAGAGCAGCGACATTTACGTAGTCTTCTCACTGCTGACAGACAAGCAAAACACTGCGTGAAATAATCGTAGAAATGAATGTGGGACGTACGATGAACGTATCCGTTAGGACAGTGCGGCGAAATTTGGCGTTAATGGGCTATGGCAGCAGGCCACCGGCATGAGTGCCTCTGCGAACAGCACATCGCCTGAATGCCTTTCCTGGGCTCGTAAAGATATCGGTTGGATCCTAGACGACTAGAAAACCGATTTCAGCTGGTATCAAACAGGTGGTGATAGGGTTAGAGTGTGGCGTAGACCCCACGAAGTCACAGACCCAAGTTGTGACTAAGGCACTGTACAAGCTAGTAATGGTTCCATAATGGTGTGGACTTTGTTTACATGGAATGGACAGGCTCCCCTGGTCCAACTGAACCGATCATTGACTGGAAATGGTAATGTTCGGCTACTTGGGGACCATTTTCAACCATTCATTCATGGAATGCATGCTCCCAAATAACAATGGAATTTTTATGGATGACAATGCGCCATATCATTGTTCGCGATTGGTTTGAAGAACGTTCTGGACAATTCGAGCGAATGACTTGGCCACCCTGGTCGCCTGACATGAATCCCATCGAATGGGACATAATCGAAAGGTCAGTTCGTGTACAAAATCCTGCACCGTTAACAGTTTCGCAACTATGGACGGCTATAGAGGCAGCATGGTCAGTATTTCTGCAGGGAATTCCAACGACTTGTGTCCATGTCACGTCGAGTCGCTGCATTACTCTACGCAAAAGGAGATCCTATACCATATTAGTACGACTTTTGTCACCGCAGTGTATTATGAAGCGACAATATGTGTTACTAATATTCTTATGATTAATCTTTAAACACTTCTGGTAGAACACAGCGAATCAAGTCGTAAGATTGAAATGGTTCTTCTTATATGACGTGGTGGAATCTCGTGTCGCAATCGAAGAACTCTTCTTTTTACTTGTGTGAACCAGTTGTTCGAAAATCTACGCGAAATGCAAGGCCCTGAAAGGAAAACGTTGTAAATATAAAATCAAAGTACCTTATGTAATACTGTTTACCCAAACAGAGCAATATGTATACGGCGCAGAAGACGTCCACGATGAATCACACTTCTGACATCAACAAACTGCATCTCAGTATGATAATTAGTTCTTGTAACTTGTAGCGATTAAAGGCGCAAAGTTTTCGAATTTGTTTGTCCAAAAATTATCACCATATGAAACGTAAATTTTGAGTGAAGGGATGCGGTTACTCCCGAAGCATGCAATGTATCATCGTTCTCCCACACGATGTCAGACTATCAGCCAACATCGTAAGTAGTGCACCTCCACGGAAAATTCGAATAATGTTTCATTATTCATGAAGCATCTTCATAAGAAACGATGAGGTGGTTCTGGCGCACCAGTCCGAACTAGACAAATACTATGTCCAATATGTTTTCAATAAAACTATATTACATAATGAATAGCCTTGGGCAACAGCGTTGCAAAAAGACGTTAAGAACGCCCCTAGTGACGTCTATAAAGAACGGCAAATGGCCACGAAATGCCGATCGGAATGTTCGAGCACATGCTTGCTGTCCAGGGCTGCCCGCCGCGGCGAGGTTTTACGTCGGACGCCACCTGAAAGGCTGCGAATGCGGCCCTCGCGTGGAATAATAATCAGTCCGGCAGCTTATAACAAACGACCAGCTGCAAAAGATGCGTGCACCGCCGCCACTGGGCAGTAAGACAAAAGGCCTGGGCGCCTCCGCTCCGTGCTGGCGCGCTTTGTAATGGCGTTCTGCAAAGACAAAACACCGTGTGGGAAAGCACGCTCTTTCGTAAGTGCCCTCCTCCAGGCACGATAACCGGGCATAACGGCGCGAGCTGCGCAATACCACTCTTCTCACCGGCGAATAAGGAAATTAAATAATAAAACAGCTAATTAGAGTTTAAGATGAAATACTACATTGAAGAACGCGGTGGAAACATATCAGGCGTAAGATGCAGTCTTATGTGCTTAGCGCGTGATGCAAGACAAACTGCTGAAAATGTCACGGGGTAACGGCGATGCAGCTTCTTTTACGCTCACGAAACAATCTAGCCATACTAGGTTTCTATTGTGATTCGTGAGTTGTTTAGTTGACGATCTTCTGGGTGTCAACGACAAATGCTTTCTTCATAAATATGGTATACATTCTGTGCAACAAGCATTTGTCCAGAGTTAGGTAACCATGGCACAGAAGAGTCATAAATGTTACTGGGATAACAAACCAAAGGAATTACTCTGGAAAGATCAACTCGAGGTCAAGTGTGTCTTAAAAAAAAATTCAATAAATTACACAGGACAGCCTCCGAAATTTAATCAGTAGATCTACAGTAATTTGAATATTCGTGGTTCAAGAAGAAATTATTTCAGGTGCTTGTAGCTGTTCTCCTTTTTTACTTTAGACATTTACCTCGGAAAATTTTCCACTGTTTCCATGGATACCCATTATTATAGTTATTTGGGAGGGGAGGCCCATTAGTTACTCGGCTGGGCAAGGAGACGGTAGGAAACCGATCACGGTCTTCCTGAAGAAACCACTCCCGGCATTTGTCCGAACCGTTGGAAGTCAACACACGCTGAGAATTCACGGCTTGGTGACAGATTCATGATCCTATAATAACGTGTGCGGCATTCCCGAAGAATGATTAATACCTCAAAGCGCAATATTCCTTCGAGCTTTGGCTTGGCCCACAGGCGGCCTTCATATCTACGTAGAGATAGACCACATCCGTCTAAAAAAGATCATGAATTTTGCTTCGTATTGAAAGCCAACGGCGGGTTCCACAGGACGTAGAACATATCGACTCGCCAGGAAAACTCTCACATCAGATTGTCTGATAACATTTTCCCGTTAACATTTTACCGAACTACATCCTCTAGAGATGTAACAGAAGATAGATACATTTTTACGCACGAAGCAAGGAACACGTTGGAAGTAATGCGTTGACTGTTAGCAGGTGAACCTTTTTACAGTCCATTAGTCGGACAGTGGATATTTCTTTTTTTGAGGGGGGGGGGGGGGTTAAATTGCACTGCTATAAGGCCTATTTTATTTGTTATAAGTAATGACTATATTAACCTTGTAACGCGAGTACAAAAGATTTTTCCAAGAGCAGAAGTGGATAGAATTGATCGAATGTGGTGATAAACATTTTCGTAACTAATAGTTGGTATAATACACGGCGTAGTTATTTCGCACGTTTTTCTAACATCGCTAGGAGTGTGCGGATTTTTATATCGAGAGTTGTGGGCTCGCACTAGAAAAAGAGCGTAGATACAGGAATTAGGGCTTTCTAATGAGCATTTGTACTCTGTAGATATGCCTTACCAGTGTCTGGCTCCCTTCTGTTTCTTCCTCTCTGTCCAAATGTCTTCCAATAAACGTCACTAGAAGTATGGAGCGAGCTGGCTGACTTACTTAGCGAAAAATAATATCCACAGGTCAAAAAGTTTGAAGCTCGGCACGTCAATACTTATTCCGATGCTTGTGCATCGTTAGAATTCAATTATTTTCTGAGTGAAAGAAGGAGAGTGAATGCGATAAAAGGGACTGAGGCAAGGGTATGGCGTTATATCCTCGTAGATGCCCTTACAGTTTGTTACAATGATAGAGGAAAACGTGCAAGATATAGACTGGGTATTTACCTCGTACTGAACGCACTGCCCTGGCGCAGTGGAAGAGAAATGTTTGTCTTGACACAAGCAAGCACACATGTTAACTTGACAGGTAAAGTGCTGCGAGCGAGAGCAATGATGACGCACGATTTTGTGTGTGTGTTTGTGTGTGTGTGTGTTTGTGTGTGTGTGTGTGTGTGTGTGTGTGTGTGTTTACACGTGGTTCGTGACAGCCGTATATTTGAAGAACTAATTAAAGTTAAGTGTATATACGTATATTCCTTGCTGTGCTACTTCTAAGGTGTTGGAACTTATCAACTATGTGCTGCAACGCTAGTGTTTTTCATTATAATATTGTCTCTCGCAACTAGGTCTATGAAAGATGTCCAGTAGCGTGTAAAATAACGATAAATGAAAGTATGCAGCGTTTCGCTATAACATATAGAAGTAATCAATAGTGTAAACTACAATGCGTTATTGCCACCCCCACCCAAATCTTTGTTGTGGTGACACTGAACTGTGAAGTACCCCGACGTCTAAGTCATGTTGGAAGGTGATAATTTGGCCGTGAGCTGGTGAATCCAGCTAACGCAAATGCGAAGGAAAGCTTGTCACAGGTTGATCTATGATGTAGCCTCATGTCTAAGTTAGCGTCGTGTTTAACGTGCTTCGTTTTTATTATTACGAAACCTGCGAGTAGATTTATAAAACTTGTATAATCTTTGATGATATGTAAGTCTCTTCAGGTATTTTGATACGTATCACACACAAACACTACGAAAAATGCATACTTTTTTTCTATTTTTATATTATTTAGCGGTAACACGAAGAGCCGTGCCACGTGTACAGCTGTAGGATAACTTTTTCTAGATAAGAGGAAGGCAATCTGCTAAACACGAAGGCCGTAGCCTACATGCAGTGACAATCGCTGTGCCGGCAGCATAGCCTTTGTTGAACCAACCGACTACCGGAAAATTCTCTCAGAAAACGCAACTATATCCTTTCATGGCCTCCTTTACTGCAACAAAAAATAACTGAAACTTAAACCACTGTATTTACAGTATCTGTAAAAATCAAGTTACCAGCACCGGGAGCACGAAAAACCCTGATCCACTGTGCCGTACCGCTCCTGAACTTTTATTTAGATATTTTTAATGTTTCCAGCAACAGTTTAACAGTTTCAGTGTTTCATCCTCTAAATGGTGGTAGTAATTAGTAGAGACAATACCACATTGAAACCAGGCCCCTGGCGGAGAACATGTTACAGCTTTCGGACACGCCAGGTATAAAAAGACGTTATTTGATCAATATGTGTGCTTCATAGCATAATTATTCTCCTTAGACATGATCTAAGGAACACGTGTTCGGTTTTCTTTTTGTACGTGGGACTTTAACCTGGGGTGGTGACAAGTACTCCTTTGAGCCAACACGCCTAAAGTTAATGCCCGCAAACATAATCGTCGGCCATTTCTCTCGAAGAGCGTCGCCTGCCTACGCAGCTGTCGGTTGAAGTGTGGTAGGCGGATCGGTAATCTATGTCCTGCAGAATGACCTCAGTTTATTGGCACTCTGCCGCCGCACACAGTATTGAGGCATGGACCTTGGCGCTTAAATATTTATGACTACGCGGTAACGTTTGCTCTAACGACTTTTTTCTTGGGGGAACGTTTCTCATGCCTTACTGAGCGAGTGTTTCTCCTTTATTCAGCTCTTCTTTTATGACTTGTGACAAGTATGTTAGCCGACATTTCCGAGAACGTGTGCGCGATTTATATGAGACTTACGATTTAAGACATCTGCTCATATCGATCAACGTATATACCTTCGGCTGACTGTTTCTTTAGGGAGCCAGTTTCGAGAAAAATAATTGCCAATGCGCTTCATTGCAGAGACCGGTGAACTATCATACAGCTACGTAATCACTGTTATTCAGTTCAGCGCAAACCTACTGCCTTCATCTATATACTATGTCTTTGTAAACTACAGCGGCTGCGAATGTGACACTGGTGAAATATAGGTGTACCTAAAAGTAGTAATCAAGGTTCTGTCAGTAGTTGTTACAATCAGGGTAATACTATATATTAATGAACCTTACAAATGGCAAAGTAGTGCATGATAAATTTCTGTGATTGTATTAATTTAATGTTACGTTTACATAGGCACTGCCTCTTGAAACTAAACATTTTCGGCCTTGATGCTCATTAGGCTGTACTGCCGAAACAATGGAAATGTGCGAATACCCAAAAAGCTTTATAGATATCCCGCGTAAAATTGTAGCCTACTTTCATGAATGAATATTTTCAAGAACGGACGCAAGCAATCAGGCGGTAAAACGTATGTGTTGCGGCGTAATGTAGATGTTTGATAATGTCCCGACTGTCGAAGAATGGAAGATCACGAGTTTAACGTCCCATCGACGAGGAATCCATTAGAGATTGAGCACAAACCCACACAGGACAAAGTTATCATTTCGAAAGAAGACTTCCCGGCACTCGCCTTAAATTATTTAGAGAAAATGCGTAAACATAAACCTGAGTGGCCAGACGACAATTTCATCCCCTTCCTCCAAACTGACGTGTGGCGGTAAAAATCACTAACAAATGTGATGTATAAGGTAAAGTGCTAACTGTGCAATCTTAGAAATGTGACTGCCATCTAAATAAAATTAATTAGTGACATGCGACGCATGAAAGGAAACGAGAAGACACTCGTCTGAATACCATTACCTGTATTTTACATATGAGGTTCATTGAAATGAAACCTGGTCAGTGCGTCTACCTTTGCCTTACACGTAAGGTGGCACCACATAACTGCGGATATCTATTGGTAGAGAGACTGTAGGGTGCGCACCGTTTGATGTTGCTTAGCGACAGTGTGGTTTCACGCCGAAGAGAAGGTGGTCACACACGTTATCGTCCACTGCCGAACATACAGGCGAGTAATCAGGAACAACGTGGAGTGATTCGATTTTTGGCGGCGGAGGGAGTTGGAGGCCATGAAATGTATCGACGGGTGAAAGCTGTGTACGGTCAGTACGGTCTGAGTCGTTCAAGTGTTGTGGAATGGCACAAACAATTCCTTGAGGGGCGTGAGTCACTGGAAGACGATGCTCGTCCTGGACAGGCTCATCGTGTCATCACACCGGAAATGGTTGCGGAAGAGAATGCTTTAGTCTTGGACAACCGCAGAATCACCGTGGATGAAATCCATCGGTTACCCGCACCATAATGCATCAACGCTTAAACTTTCGAAAAATCTGTGCGCAGTGGGTCCCCCACCACCTGACCGCCGAACAGCGCAATACTTGAATGGTGCTGTCTTCGAGTCATCTGCAACGTTATCATGAGGAGGAATACGGATTCCTGTCGCGTATTGTCACAGGTGACAAAACATGGTGTCACCATTTTGAACCGGAAAGCAAGCGTCAGAGCAAGCAGTGGAAATATGCGACTTCACCAACTCCACAGAAATCAAAGGCCGTGCACACAAATTCTGGTAAGGTCATGATGTCTTCCTTTTTTGAGCGCAAGGATCCACTGCTTGTGGAGTTCCTGGAAAGGGGAACCACTAATGGCGTTATCCTCCTGCATGATAATGCCCGCCCACACACGGCCAATGCGGTGAAGACGACATTGCAGCAGTTTCGATGGGAAACGTTGGAACATCCACCGTTCAGTCCCGACCTTTCACCGTGTAGCTTACATGTGTTTGGACCTCTAAAACAAGCTATTCGCCGACATCGATTCGCAGCGGATGACGAAGTGTGTGACTGGGTCCAGGCCTGGATCCGACTGCAGCCTATTACCTTCTTCAAGGATGGAATAGACCGGCTAGTGTCGCAATGGGATAAATGTGCCAAAGTTTTGGCGACTCTTTTTGAGTGTGTACTGTGTATAACTACATTTTTGAGTTAATAAAATCGCTACCCTTACTTTACAGTAGTGAACGAGTTCCAGTTGAATGCCTCTTATAGTTGGGGACAGAAGCGGAGAAATCATAAAGAAACATCGGAACATGAGCATCCGTAACGTTAAGTTACTACTAGAACTGCAGGTTGATGGATAAGTATGTATGATCGTGTAAACTTTAATCGTGATGAAGAAGAAATCTGTAAGTAATGGTCATTGTTGTTGTTGTTGTTGTGATGGTGGAGGAAGAGGAACGGAAGTGTTACGTTGCACGGTCACGTGCAAGAAATAATCTGATTTTGCCCGCCCCAATGTCACAGGCTGAGGAACACACACATACAGGTTTAATCATGGGAGCACAACAGCTGCTACTGTTGCATCGTTAGCACTCCTCCGACAATTGCCTGTTAACTGCGAAGCAGGCTGTACTCTGCCTTATTACAGCCCGACGTACCTTCCGTGACTAAGTGTGCCTGCACGTGGACATTAACACGGATGCGCTTTGGGGAAAAAATGACGTAAAACACGAGAGCAGCAGCTGAGTCACGCGGCGCAGATAACCGTCAAAATATTTATCTCGGTCCGCCGGAATGGCCAGTGGCTTTAGGCAGCACAGAAAGAGAATACGGCACGAACTCTAACCTTTTAAAGCGCCAACGACGATGCCGCAGCGCGTCGGAAGAAATGGTTGCAAGAGGAGAACGAGGAATTGGGGGAAGGGGGGAGGAGAAAATGGAGTTGCCTGGAGAGCAGTAAGGCGGTGCAGCGAGCCAACGCCTGTTCCTTTACAGTCAGTATTATTCCACAGGGGCGGACGGGGCCAAATGTTAAGAGATCACAGCAGTGATGACACGGCAGAGGTGGAAAGCATTCAGCACGACAGGATTCGCTTCTTGAGGGTGGTACTCATTTACGTGCACTCCTTCCGTGACTGATCCCAATACAGTTAACTAGCTCAACCGCAGTGTGAAAAATAAATGTAAACATCGGCGAACAGAAGATATTTTCAAAATTGTAATAAATTTACTACTGTTTCGGTATGGTTCTTCTTCTTACACTGCACAGACATCTATGCCATAAAATACGCATCATCGTTCGAACGAAGATATGGTTTCTTCAAATCTACTGTTTCATTTTCCTCTGCACTGATTCAAGGTTATCACGAGTCTTTTCTTGGGGGAATGGTGTCTTACCTGTGGCATGTTCTCAAATTTTTCTAGATAAGGCTTCAATGAGACGCGGACGTTTAGCTGTAGGTCATCAGAGCAGTAAAAACTAGGAATAGGCAAGGACGCGCCATGTTCGTTACTAAGCTAGAATGTCCGTTACAAAACAAACATTTCGCCCTTTTACATCACCCATATTTTGAGGGGGTTGTTCTTCATTGAGAGTTATTGTTCGTCCTGTAATGTTTAGGTACAACTCTCGCTTGGTAGTCTATAAGCATTAAACCTTATGCTGATCAGGTAAACACACGTGGACCGTCTACGTAGCTACTGAATAGACTTTTCCAAATGACGTTTTCTTTGATATAAAACGCCTTGAATGATACTTCTGATCGCAGTACGACCCTTTTTGAGATTACATTTAGTGCTTTTAGCCTGTTCTTTCATGGCTGAACTCTCTCCATACATGCTATGTACAACTCATCCTCCCACAAAAAATTTCCTTATCAATCGGAGAGCAAATAATAGGCACTGTTGTACTAAATACAATTCCCTTTGCCACGATTGTTTCACACTAACTGTATTTGGGCACTCTGTTTCATGCATCAACCGCGGGTTTTCCAAACACTTACACATCTGCCTTCACTGTTTTCAAAGAGCTAAAAAATGACAATTTCTGTGCTAGAGGGGCCTAAACGACGCTGCACATCTACATACAGACCACCGTATCCCAAAATAGAAATTATTATTTGTGAAATTATATTGCTTTCGGAAAGAGAACAATCTGAAACTGTAATGGCGAAAGTTCTGATTCACGAACTTGTCGATACTTCAGCCGCAATTCAAGCAATAAGAAGCCTTAACTGCACATGTCACAGACGGTTGAACGCCACTACAGTAGCTGCTTTTATTTTGAAACATAGCAGTCTAAATTTTCACTTTAGAAGAGGAGGTTACATCGAGTGGATCCGGCCTCGGTGACCGAGCGGTTCTAGGCGCGTCAGTGCGGAACCGCGCTGCTACTACGGTCGCAGGTTCGAATCCTGCCTTGGGCATGGATGTGTGTGATGTCCTTAGGTTAGTTAGGTTTAAGTAGTCCTAAGTCTAGGGGACAGATGACCTCAGATGTTAAGTCCCATAGTGCTCAAATCCATTTGAACCATTTTTACATCGTGTAGCAAAATAATTTTCTCCCTTTCAATTCCATTCGAGAATGGTAAGTGGAAGGAAAGGCTTTCGTTACTATTCTGCAAAGAGGATAATCTTTCTTGATTTATACTGGACGGTGGACTACCGGACGTTTTCAGTTTTTTCCTTCTTTTTTCGGTTGTTCCACAGGCGATTGCTGAGCATTATGTAGTCCCGTATTGACAACATACATCTGAGCTAAAATGGCAGGCTTCTTCTTCTTCTCCTTCTCTTCCTCAAAAATGGTTCAAATGGCTCTGAGCACTATGGGACTCAACTGCTGAGGTCGTTAGTCCCCTAGAACTTAGAACTAGTTAAACCTAACTAACCTAAGGACATCACAAACATCCATGCCCGAGGCAGGATTCGAACCTGCGACCGTAGCGGTCTTGCGGTTCCAGACTGCAGCGCCTTTAACCGCACGGCCACTTCGGCCGGCCTCCTCTTCCTCCTCCCCTCTTTCCCCCCATCTTCCCTACCGACCGGGGCAGTAGATCGACAGATAACACTGAAGATGTACCACGAAGGTTTTTGCTAGATATCTTTGTAAACGGTACTTTATTAGGATTCTTCCCGTAAATCTACTGTACCACCTAACGTGTCCCAATGCTGAGTTTGTTGATCATTTCGTATAGGTATTTGACGGTTGTGACTGAGCGCCGTTCAGAATTCCGTATGCGCCTTCATCAAGGAAAATTCTTACCACGTAACGAAATGAAGCTGCCTTAAATTCTTACCATGTAACGAAATGAAGCTGCCTTAAATCAAGTTTTCCGAACAGAAAGGATAAAACTGATTTCGGGTTTTCAACACAGTTCAACACGTTATTCGTGTTGTACTATTCATGTATCCACATGCTACAACACATCAGGAACTATCAACACCTAGTAATACGGCTCACAGCCTGTATGAACTGTCGCCATTTTCTGCTTGTGGTTGTAGACGTTTTTATTCAACAGAGCATTAGGAGTTAACACCAGAAAAAGAATGTTGTGAAGACAATTTCGAAGCTATGCTTCATCTTTCACGCCGCGAAGTCAAATTTAAGCGGAATTGTCAAGACGAAACAGTGTTACGTTCAGCACTACTAGTGCTTGAAGGTATGTAAGTGACAAATAAACAACGTGTTCGGATCTTCACACGACTCGTGTTGTAAAATGACGCTAATTCACTCCCTCTGCCATTTTACACACACACACACACACACACACACACACACACACACACACTGCGCTGAAGTTGCACAGGAGAGGAAGAAGTGAAGTGGGTGACTGCCGCTCTTGGCCCACACGGAAAGTGCGCATGCGTGGAGCGCTACCCGCAGAAACGTATAGATGACGCCGGGATTGGGAGGCGGAGGCTCGCAGCCAATTGCCGGTCGGGCCGTCGCGCAGATAACAGTGCAGGCAATTGCCCGCTGGCCTGCCCCAACCCCGGCAGCGGCCATTTTCAACCACTTGCCCCGCTTCCCCATTCCGCCCGCCAGCGGCGCTCGCGACGCGGAAGCAGACCGGGGCCCTCGCCGGCGTAATTGAACTACCTGCTCCGGGCGGAGAGCACCGATAATCAAATTTCGGTATAAAGTGGTGTGTAAAAGCACACCCAACCCCAACGCTCTGTCTCCTTCGTGCAAAGTTTCACGATAAGATAGTGTGCTACGTCGGCACCTATTAAATAACAGCAGGTATATATAGTAAACTAGCGATTGAAGGCGTTTTTAGTAATTTTGTCAGCACGGGCAGTTCATACGGCGACATACTGTTTCTGTGTCAGCACAGGCACTTTTTTTTTTTAATGAAAAATACATGAGGACTAAATTTCCTACTAACAATACACACGTGCAAATGTAAGAAAGAACTGCACCATTGCATACGAGACATACGTAAATGCGGCCTTCCCTACCCCACAATTTTTGCTTCACTGATTTTAACTTTCCAGGTTGGTTCAAATGGCTCTGAGCACTATGGGACTTAACATCTTAGGTCATCAGTCGCCTAGAACTTAGAACTACTTAAACCTAACTAACCTAAGGACATCACACACATCCATGCCCGAGGCAGGATTCGAACCTGCGACCGTAGCGGTCCCGCGGTTCCAGACTGAAGCGCCTAGAACCGCACGGCCACACCGGCCGGCGCTCTCTGACAAAGAACCACGCTGTGCAGCAGATATTATCGAGAGATACTATGATAATGTTTTCGGATAACAAGCATGCACTTCGTCGCCTTCTACAACGAAATGGAATTACCAGTGAGAAACTCTGAAAGTTATACCGCTGTAGTAAGGTTGGCACACGCGGACATCTGCTTCCACACACGTGTTAGCATCATATATCGGCCGGTATAAATCTCTGGCGGGTCACACATTTGGCCAATCTACAAGACCGGTTTCTCAGCTACGCTCCGCCTGCGGAAGGAATCTTGGATCTGTTTCTTTCGAACAGATGAATTGTAAACAAGGTGTTTATACCTTCTGACAGGAAGGGGATAAGTTATGTGATAGATAACAGTAAACAGAACACTCAAAACACAGTGCAAGCGGAGGGAAAATAGAGGCATTTGTTCAAAGATTAATGCGGCGATTACTCGAAAGCACCGGAGTACATTTTTATAGTGTAGGTCCCTATACCAGTATCGGCGCTTACTCGAAAGCACCGAAGTACATTTTTATAGTGTAGGTCCCTATACCAGTATCAATACAACACGCTTACACGAAATGTGGGGTACGTAATGTACCTGACTTTTATTCTTTTTTTTCCCAAAGTTATATGATTAGCAAGAGGGTCCGAAAGCGATAATTTACATGACAGAGTAAATGAAATATTTATATTACTCGTATTACAGTATTTCTGTCGTGAATTCTGCACTCGAGAAGCTGTGTGCATATGACAATTTCGTTATTGCTCAAAGTATGCTCCAAGTAGGCATTAAGAATTAAGGAAAGCATCAATCGAGCCCGTTGCATAGAACTGAGTTGCGCACTGCCACAATGAAAAATTTTCGATTATAATACGACCTCATACATTCTGCGAAGCCCACTATTTCGCGTATCAGCAATGCGGGGGAGTGGTGGTTACTACAGAACTAAGGGAAATGCAAATATGTCTGGACAGGAAAGAGAGGACGAAGAAGAGAAACATACGATGTGCCCGCATCTCGTGGTCGTGCGGTAGCGTTCTCGCTTCACACGCCCGGGTTCCCGGGTTCGATTCCCGGCGGGGTCAGGGATTTTCTCTGCCTCGTGATGGCTGGGTGTTGTGTGATGCCCTTAGGTTAGTTAGGTTTAAGTAGTTCTAAGTTCTAGGGGACTGATGACCATAGATGTTAAGTCCCATAGTGCTCAGAGCCATTTGAACCATTTTTAAACATACGATGTACATCTCTCTCACTTTTTCTCATGCCTAGCATACGCGAGATTTGTGATCCATTCTCCCCCAAAGGAAATACTTGCAGTGCTGACGTTAACACTGCGTCACTAGTTCAAGAAACGTGACTCAGCACAGCAACGCGACAGTGCGGCTGCTCGGGGTTACGTGCAGAACCGCTGCACTTGTGCTTAAGTTCATCCATTCTCGATTTTTACCCTTCTACTATGTTCGTTGCTTTGTAACTGGCGTTCCATGTTCACTGCAATTCTTCATTATAGTGTTACTATTTCCTCAGAAACGACTCGTTTTGTCATTATATGGACACTTATGGCAGCTGTTTTGTGCCCTTGCAAAAAACAGGTACCCTTGTCGAAAATCTGTTCAAAAATGGTTCAAATGGCTCTAAGGACTACGGGACTTAACATCTGAGGTCATCAGTCCCCTAGACATAGAACTACTTAAACCTAACCAACACAAGGACACACCACACACCCATGCCCGAGGCAGGATTCGAACTTGCGACCGTAGCAGCAGCGTGGTTCCGGACTGAAGCATCTAGAACAGCTCGGCCACAGAGGCCGGCGAAAGTCTGTAAATATAAGCTTCTACTTGTTAAAAAACGGAAGGAACACGGTGTCTTTCCACAGAAACGGCTCATTTTGTCATTATTTGGGCGCTTATTACAGCTGTTTTGCGCACTTTGGCAAGAAACAGGAGTACCATTGTCGAAAGTCTGTAAATAGCAATCTACTGGCCGTTATAATTCCTCCAAACGTTTGCGAGCCACACATTTTCTTAGGCGTGGTAAGAACATGAACAACGCATGAATTATAATTGATATCGGTAGAAGGTAGGCTACTTCAACGCCCCATAGGCATCGAGGAAATCAGAGGAAGGGCAGTTGGACAAGAACGCAGAAGAGTGCAAAGGATATGGAGATTAACGAAACATCGATTCAGCTTTAGAATATTTACGGAATCCACCGTATACTACATTCAACATGTTATGATGGGGCTTTGAGCTTCAGTTTCAACCAGTGTACGGTCTCGCTTAACATGTACAAGCGCAAGGCGAACTGTTGACACGCAGTTTCATACAGATTCTTGCCTAGTAGTCGGTCTTCTTAGTCAACGGGCTGACAATCAGAGCACGGTAAACAATGCTTTTCATTTGCCGAATGTGGCACTACAACCTGTTGACTTCTTGCATAGGCTCACAGGAGTAGCTGTAAAGCGGTTCGCTCGCTGGCTACACTGACTAATACGACCGTGCAGCGCCGGTCGGCCACTTCGCGTACCTGTACAAAACTGTTTCACACGTTCCTTGTGAGTCTACTGTTAATGATTTCGCAGTGTTATTTGGAAGTGGTTTGTATACTGACTGTACTAATCACACCGACGATCTGGATATGATTAGGCTGCCAACTTCGAAAGCGAAGTCTTCTGGAACTTAAAACTGACCGCAGTTTTGCTACAATCAACAGTAACTTACTGGACACAGTTAAGTCCTGCATACAAATGTCTGATTTATCTTGATCATCCGAAATATATATTTGTCCACAATCAAACTAAAAAAATGTACAAATAAACGTTGTTTACCTAGCGTGACAACCTTTCTTCTAACTTAATGTGCGTTACGAAAATATGAACAGTAGTACATCTTCTTTAAATAGCACCCTATATTTTTATTCCGTACTCTATTTCCTTTCCTCAAGACCTGTCTCAAAAGGTGTCAGGGGGTACAATTCACTCGAACATTATTTTATTAAGAACGTTTAACACAAAACTGACTTCGACTCTCCCGTAATTGCATAGAGCGCTGGTACATGGAGTAACGTAACTCGTCTACTTGCTGTTGTTGCCAGTACACAAATGGAAACACAAGGAAAGTTCAGTCAATTGTCTTTAGTTTAATGTTTGTGTGAGTACAATGTACGGGGTGGTAATAATTAAAGTTTCGCCTCTTGAGCCGGTGTAAATGAAAAACTATTTACTGTATGAGTACCCATCTTTATAGGAATGACGTTCAGACCGTACGCTGGAGGATTTGCGCTGTTTTACCGAAACAGCAATTGAGCTGCTGCTCTCTGCGAGTAGCGAGCTTTACAGGAATATGAGGAAGCCCACTTTTCGCATCGGAGTTGAAGATCATGATTCGCGAGTCCAAATTAACGGGCTACTGGGGAACTGCTCCTAGGGAAGGATGACGACTAATTGCGACACAAATAATCACAGAAGTTCCTGTTACCATGGCTAAAAATTCTGGACGCAATGTGCAATCTTCAACCAGTGCAACAGCTGTGTCACGACAGCTGAACATTCCATGGTCCACCGTTCGAAAAGTGCTGCAAACAGTTGTGAAATGTTTTGTACTCATCAGGACCCGCTGCGTGGTATACACTACTGTCCATTAAAATTACTACACCACGAAGATGACGTGCTACAGACGCGAAATTTAAGTGACAGGAAGAAGATGCTGTGATATGCAAATGATTAGCTTCACACAAGGTTGGCGCCCGTGGCGACACCTACAACGTGCTGACACGAGGAAAGTTTCCAACCGATTTCTCATGCACAAACAGCAGTTGACCGGCGTTGCCTGGTGAAACGTTGTTGTGATGCCTCGTGTAAGGAGGAGAAATTCGTACCTTCACGTTTCCGACTTTGATAAAGGTCGGATTGTAGCCTATCGCGATTGCGGTTTATCGTATCGCGACATTGCTGCTCGCGATCGTCGAGATTGCTAGCAGAATATGGAATCGGTGGGTTCAGGAGGGTTATACGGAACGCCGTGCTGGATCCCAACGGCCTCGTATCACTAGCAGTCGAGATGACAGGCATCTTATCCGCATGGCTGTAAAAGATCGTGCAGCCACGTCTCGATCCCTGAGCCAACAGATGGGGACGTTTGCAAGACAACAACCACCTGCACGAACAGTTCGAAGACGTTTGCAGCAGCATGAACTATCAGCTTGGAGACCATGGCAGCGGTTACCCTTGAACCTGCATCACAGACAGGAGCGCCTGCGATGGTGTACTCAACGACGAACCTGGGTGCACGAATGGCAAAACGTCTTTTTTTTTTTTCGGATGAATCCAGGTTCTGTTTACAGCATCATGATGGTCGCATCCGTGTTTGGCGACATCGCGGTGAACGCACATTGGAAGCGTGTATTCGTCATCACCATACTGGCGAATCACCGGGCGTGATGGTATGGGGTGCCATTGATTACACGTCTCGGTCACCTCTTGTTCGCATTGACGGCACTTTGAACAGTGAACGTTACATTTCAGATGTGTTACGACCCGTGGCTCTACCCTTCATTCGATCCCTGCGAAACCCTACATTTGAGCAGGATAATGCACGATCGCATGTTGCAGGTCCTGTACGGGCCTTTCTGGGTACAGAAAATGTTCGACTGCTGCCCTGGCCAGCACATTCTCCAGATCTCTCACCAATTGAAAACGTCTGGTCAATGGTGGCCGAGCTACTGGCTCGTCTTAATACGCCAGTCACTACTCTTGCTGAACTGTGGTATCGTGTTGAAGCTGCATGGGCAGCTGTACCTGTACACGCCATCCAAGCTCTGTTTGACTCAATGCCCAGGCGTATCAAGGCCGTTATTACGGCCAGAGGTGGTTTTTCTGGGTCCTGATTTCTGAGGATCTATGCACCCAAATTGCGTGAAAATGTAATCACATGTCAGTTCTAGTATAATATATTTGTCCAATGAATACCCGTTTATCACCTGCATTTCTTCTTGGTGTAGCGATTTTAATGGCCAGTAGCGTATGTCATACAAGGACATTAATATTTCACGCTATGAGACGAAAGACACTGCTGTGTTCGAGTATATTTTTATTGCAACAGGCCTATTTTTCGGCATGATTGCCATCTTCAGATTACATCAGGAGGTCTTGATGTCCATACGACACCGCTGTCTTAATTGCTGGCACTACTATTTAAGTTTGCTTGTTTTATATTAGTGGAGCTATAGTAGGCGTTAAACTTTAGCTAGAGCAATTATTTCTGAAGTTGCCAAGTTATGAAATCTTATATCATAATGACGTTACTTGACAGCTGTATAGACAGTTGAATCAGCGATGTTGTGAGTGGAGCAACATTCGTAACCTGGAACACGGTGTGCAATTAATAAATGTTACCCTCTCATGTGGAAATTGAAAAGTTTCTTTCAATGGTTTGTTCATTACCTCTCTTCCGCCTGTTCACATAAATTTTTCCACGAAGTTTCATTTTTCTACGCTCACTCGTTTTTGTTGGAGGGGCTCTCTCAAGTAGCAAAGTTTAATTGTAATCAAGCTGTACACCAACGAAGAGAAGGTAAAAATGCTAATCGTATGTGGAAGAAAACTAGCTACAATAATGTTGTCCTATCTACACTAGGTGTTGTAAACTGAAATGATTTATTAAGTGCAGCAAGGGCAGACCTTGACTAAAAACTACATCACCATTACTTTTGTTTTATTGTGGTCGAAGGCAGGTCTGATTTAATCCTTGTATTTCCATATGTTTACTGGCAACTACAGCAAGTGAATGTTACCCCGTGTTGGCGACACTGTTTGCTTGTACATGAGAGTCAGTCAGTTTTGGGTTACGTTTTTAATAACTTCACGCTTGGTTCAATGTAATGTATGCGATACGTTTCTGAACAAGCCTTTAAGAGAGGAAGTGGATTATCAAATAAAAAATATATACGTTGCTGTTTCAAAAAGACGAATTGCTGTTCATATCCTCGCAACGGCCGAAGTTACAAGAAGAGTAATCATGCTGGTTGGTGCCCCCTTTTAGACAGACAGCATTTGCTTTGATACATCTTTCACACTGGGGTGGCAAAAGTCGTAGGATAGCCACAGCCATCATCATCATCATCGCAGTAGCGTCTCGTACACAAGGTATAAAAGGTTTGTGCACTGGCGGCGCTGCCATTTGTACTTTGTGATTTATATGAAAAGATTTCCGACATGATTATGGCATCACGACGGGAATTAACAGACTTTGAACGCGGAATGATATTTGGAGATAGGCGCATAAGACATTCCATTACGGAAATCGTTAGTGAAATTCAATATTCCGAGATACACGGAGTCAAGATGGCGCCGAGTATATCAAATTTCACGCATTGCCTCTCACCACAGACAACGTAGTGGTCGACGGCCTTCACTTAATGACCGAGAGCAGCGGCTTTTGCGTAGAGTTTTTAGTACTGACAGGCAAGCCGCGCGGGGTAGCCGCGCAGTCTAGGGACCTTGCCACAGTTGGCGCGGCTTCCCCCGCCGGAGGTTCGAGTCCTCCCTCGGGCATGGCTGTGTGTGCGTTGTACTTAGCGTAAGTACTTAGATTAAGTAGTGTGTGAGCCTAGGGACCGATGACATCAGCAGTTAGGTCCCACAGGAACTTACCAATACCCACCACTGAAAGACAAGTAACAACTGCGTGAAATAACCACAGAAATCAATATGGGACGTACGACAAACGTACCCATTTAGGCAGTGCGGGGAAATTTGACTGTAATGGATAAAATGGCAGCAAACGAACGTCGCGAATGCCTCTGCTAACTGCACGACATCGCCTGCAGGGCTTCTCCTGGGCTCGTGACGATATCGGTTGCGCCCTAGACGACTGGGAAACCGTGGACTGGTTAGATAACTCTTGATTTCAGTTGTCACGGGCAGAAGACAGGCTTCGAGATCCTACGGGGCCATGGATCCAAGTTGTCAACAAGGCACAGTGCAACCATGTGGTGGCTCCATAATGGTAAAATTTGTGGTAAGGTGTTACGGGACCAAACTGCTGAGGTCAACGGCCCCTAAGCTTACACACTATTTAATCTAACTTAAACTTACGCTAAGGACGACACACACACCCATGCCCGAGGAAGGACTCGAACCTCCGACGGAGGGAGCCGCGCGGACCGTGACAAGACGCCTCAGACCACGCGTCTCAATAATGAAAATGGTTCAAATGGCTCTGAGCACTATGTGACTTAACATCTGAGGTCATCAGTCCCCTAGAACTTAGAACTACTTAAACCTAACTAACCTAAGGACATCACACACACCCATGCCGGAGGCAGGATTCGAACCTGCGACCGTAGCAGTCGCGCGGTTCCGAACTGAGCGCCTAGAACCGCTCGGCCACCACGGCCGGCCTCAATAATGATGTGCGCTGGGTTTACATGGAATGGACCAATCGCTGACTGGAAATGGTTATGTTCGGGTACTTGGACACCATCTGAAGCCATTCATGGACTTCATCCAGGCTGCCTGAAATGATTTCCACTGAACATTTATGGACACAATCGAGAGGTCAGTTAGTGCTAAAATCCTGCACCGGAACACTTTCGCAATTATGGACGAATATAGAGGCAGCATGGCTCAATACTTCTGCAACGGACTTCCAACGACTTGTTGAGTCCATGTCACGCCGATTTGTTGCAGTATGCCGGCCAAAAGGAGGTCCGACATGGTATAGGAGGTGTCCCATGACATTTGTCACCTCAGGGTATTTTGCTTCAGGAAAAGAAGTCATTCGTGGCGGTAAAGATAAAATGGGTCGCGCTATGTGATAAATATTTTCGTCATAGATTTAGTTTGTGGAGTCAAGGTAGCCAACAACACGATGGAACACATGCCGCCCTGGGGATGACAAGTGGAGCTTGTAGTCGTGTATCCCGTGAGGATTTTCCAGTCGAACTGCTGGGAGGAGGTGAGGTGTCTGGTGGCAGCTGCGGCCGCTAACAGGAACGAGGCGGCAGCCGCGAGACGCCCACGCCACGCGCGCCGCGGCCCACGCGCCAGGGAGCGGTAGGCGGTAGGTAGCGCTGGAATGTCGCCCCGAGCCGAGCAGGGCAGGGCAGGGCAGGGCAGGGCAGAGCAGCGCCACGCGGCCGCTGCCGTGCTCACCTCACCTCGTCCGTCACATTTCGAGCGGATTACCAACGTACTGTATTGCAGCGACTTTCTCAGCTCGGCGGATCGAACTGCCACACGTGACTGCCTCGAGTAACGGCTCACGGCAGCGGTCACATCGCTGCTGGTAGCTTCTACCGAAGGGAACAACTCGAATATTAATGAGTTTTTGGTGGAAGAGGAAATTACTGTTACGATAACAAGAGAAAGGAAGGCGACAGCGATAGAGGGAATACCTGCAGACGGGCCGAAAGAGGGAACAGATATCTACCAAGAGGGAATGTACCACTGTTCAGTTTGGAGGAGAGATAGGATCCCGGCAGAATGGAAGCGGAAGCAGTCGCATCTGCACGGTAGTTACCAAAGAAGACCCAATGAAACGCCGCTACTACAGAGGAATTACCTTGCTATGTACAGTGCGTAAGATCCTGAACACGCTGTCGCTGAAGCAATAACACCAATGTCGACGAGGTACCTGCATTCCAGCATGCAGAAATTACAAAGGGAAAATCAACAACGATATCAACTGCATATAACATGGCAAGTACCATAAAAGAGCTGGGAATTTCGCAGATATGTCCACTGTCTTTCTGTGGACTTCCAAAAAGCATGTGATAATGGTAAAAGGCAAGCAATATGGTAAGAACTGGAAAGGGCCCAAGTTCCATGAAAACTAACATCTATTTGTATGCTAGAGATAACATGCACGGTGAAATAAATCGAAATACGTTGGAGGTTCGAGGTGACGACTGGAGTGCGGTATGGAGACAATCCGCCCCCTCCCCCTTTCTATTTAATAAGGAAGTAGAACGAGCACAGAATAGTGTTGTCATGTGATACCTGGACCTCTTCGGGACAATCAGAAATGGCGGTGTAGAAATGAAGTAAAAAATTTATTTGATGTAATTACTCTTTATTTAGAACTCAATTACATGGAACGTTGCGGCATAAATAACTTTACACCATATTTTTCGGAAGGTTTCACCTTTTTCTATAAGTCTTTCTTCCTTTTACGTATTTATAAAACTCCATGCAAATCAGCTTGTAGTTAAACTGGCACTGTAAGTTTGACTCGATGATCCCTGGCAACAGCTGATTTCTTTCATCAATCCATTTGCACTCGTTGTTCGTATTACGTTTAGAAAGAATCGTTTTCTGATCACTATTCAAATGGGAACAGTACGATTCTTCCGCGTGGCACGGCTTAAATAGTTCCAGCCCCGTACTACTGGAGAAGTCCGGTATTTTCTTTAGTGATGGCGTTAGATCAACAAGGAGTATGCATCGTCGATACAGGATACGCAACATGTAACGCCATCTGTGAGACGATCTTGTCAACATAAACTTATTGACACAAATAAAACTAACCGAGGCTGCACTTACATGTTGCGCTAACAGATGGCGTTAATTCACTGCTCGAGCCAAGCTCGTAACAGTATTTTGTAAAATAAGGCCAAAATTGGGCAGATGTCGGGACAAGAAGTTCGATAATGGTGACGGTCCCGATATATCAGGGTGGATGGCAACTGGAAAGAGTAACAAGCCTAGCGTCAGGAATTCGGCTAGATACAAGGATCAACACGCTGGTCTACGCGGGTGATGCAGTTTTAATACCACAGAATGAGCTTCTGGTTCAGATGCTACGAGGCTTGAAGATGAATATGGATACACCATAATGGCCAGAGAACGATGACAGTCCTTTAGATCTGGATGGTTAAATCTTTGACATAGTAAAAGGGGTCACATAACACAAGGCAGTACTCAGTCAAATTAATAGACCAGGAGCATTCCATAAATTGATCACTGCTTTTATCGATAATGCTTTTCTTCGACGTCGTAATCGAAACACAAGACGGCGCGCGCAGCGTTTACGACATCCGGTAGGCGCGACACCACTACCGCTAGGCTGCTCAGTCGCCAGCAGAGTCGCAATAGTTGCCAGAGCGAATCGATGACGTCATGACAGTCGACTGCCAAGCAGATCCAGCGACAATTGGTCCGTTGTTTTGCCTGACTACCGTAATCAACTGCCAGCCGCTAATGTGAGCAGTTCGAAAGAAATAGTACGTTAACAATTCCTGGATGGGCCCGAGCCTCACATGGGCAGCGGCCCATAGATATAGACGTCATATCTTCTGACCTATGTGTCGTACAATGATACGGTTTTCCAGACACCTCCCGTATTCAATCAAACATACACGCCACCTGGAACTCTACACCGGATTGGCGAAACAGTTTATTTTTTTAAAAAAACATCTGGGTAAGCTGAAACTTATCCAACTTGATCCAGAATGAGATTTCCACTCTGCAGCGGAGTGTGCGCTGATATGAAACTTCGTGGCAGATTAAAACTCTGTGCCGGACCGAGACTCGAACTCGGAACCTTTGCCTTTCGCGGGCAAGTGCTCTACCATCTGAGCTACCCACCGACTCACGCCCCGTCCTCACAGCTTTACTTCTGCCAGTATCTAGTCTCCTACCTTCCAAACTTTGCAGAAGCTCTCCTGCGAACCTTGCGGAACTAGCACTCCTGAAAGAAAGGATATTGCGGAGACATGGCTTAGCCACAGCCTGGAGGATGTTTCCAGGCTGTGGCTAAGCAATGTCTCCGCAATATCCTTTCTTGCAAGAGTGCTATTTCTGCAAGGTTCGCAGGAGAGCTTCTGCAAAGTTTGGAATGTAGGAGACGAGGTACTGGCAGAAGTAAAGCTGTGAGGACGGGGCGTGAGTCGTGCTTGGGTAGCTCAGATGGTAGAGCACTTGCCCGCGAACGGCAAAGGTCCCGAGATCCAGTCTCGCTCCGGCACAGTTTTAATCTTCCAGGAAGTTTCATATCAGCGCACACTCCGCTGTAGAGTGAAAATCTCACTCTGGAAACATCCCCCAGGCTGTGGCTAAGCCATGTCTCCGCAACATCCTTTCTTTTAGGAGTTCGCAGGTGAGCTTCTGCAAAGTTTAGAAGGTAGGAGACGAGGTACTGGCAGAAGTAAAGCTGTGAGAACGGGACGTCTGTCGCGCTTGCGTAGCTAAGATGGTAGAGCATTTGCCCGCGAAAGGCAAAGGTCCCGAGTTCGAGTCTCGGTCCGGCACACAGTTTTGATCTGCCAGGAAGTTTCATATCCAACTTGATGTTGGTCGCAAAGCCTTTAATGCACCATGCTTCCTACTTAAACGACGACTTTGTGAGGCATCTCTGAGGGGGCCAAGGAGGTGATAATCGGAAATGGGCGTTCCAACGCCTAAAAAAAGAAAAAAAACTGCTAACGAATCTTTTGCTTCCGTAGGAATCCACATCCTCAAATGGTTCAAATGGCTCTGAGCACTATGGGACTCAACATCTTAGGTCATAAGTCCCCTAGAACTTAGAACTACTTAAACCTAACTAACCTAAGGACATCACACACACCCATGCCCGAGGCAGGATTCGAACCTGCGACCGTAGCAGTCCCGCGGTTCCGGACTGCAGCGCCAGAACCGCTAGACCACCGCGGCCGGCTCCACATCCTCTTAGTGTTTAATAAAAGAATACATTGTATAATGGGCGTTCAAAAAGAAACGAGCCGGAGGTATAATTACAGAAAAATGTTAGAAGTACTGACCCTGGCTGTTGAGACAGCTGTCCCACTGTGACACAAGGCGGTGCATGTCTGTCTTCTAAAATTCCCGGGGCTGCGATGTTAACCAGTTCCGCACGTACAGCTGGACGTCGTCGTCTGAGGTGACTCGTTTGCCCCTCAGAGCCTTTTTAAGGGGACCAAAAATGGCGTAATCACAGGAAGAGAGGTCCTGACCGTAAGAGGCTTTGCTTTGCCGTGGAGCAGAATGACCCCCGGGCGAGATTGCCTGGTCGTTTTGATCTGATCGCTTGGCGAAGGGTGGTCAAGGTTTGCGGGTAACGCTCGGCATTCACTGTTATCCAGTGCTGCAGGGAGGGAATCAGAAGGGGGGCCACCTTGGTCAAAGAAGAACGTCAGCATGACCTCCCTGCACTCGTGTGGACGGTGACGTCCAGCTGTACGTGCGGAACTGGTTAACATCGCAGCCCCGGGAATTTTATGAGACAACCATTCACAACCTTGTGTCACAGTGGGAAAAGTGTCTCAACAGCCAGGGTCAATATTTGTAACATACAGTTACTGGTTTCTGTAATTATAAATAATTACTATTAAAAACAGTCTTGATCACAATTTATTTAACAAGGTGACCGATTTCAACCACTACTGTGGTCATCTTCAGACCATTGAGTAGGAACCTCTTTCCTTGAAGTAGTGATTCTTCAAGGAAAGAGGTTCCTACTCAATGGTCTGAAGATGACCACAGTAGTGGTTGAAACCGGTCACCTTGTTAAATAAATTGTGATCAAGACTGTTTTTAATAGTAATTATTTATAAGACATTGATCACTGTTGTGCCCATAATGTATTCAAAAGTAATTCTGTAATTATGCCTACGGGTCATTTCTTTTTGAACGCTCCTTGTATGTTGTAGACTGTATTGTGCTTTACTGAAATCGCACTATTAGCTAATTTCGACCGTAAGCCGTTATAAAGTACACTTGCAATATCCGTTATAAAGTACACTTGCAATATCATGTATTACAGTAGTACTGAACACTTTTTTTTATGTCGCATGCATAAAACCAGAAGTTGTACTCCATCTTAACATCCTCTGAGTGCTGCAGACTGACAACCCATGGCCATAGATGTCTGCAATGAATAGTTTCACCGGTTAGTCAACGGTGTGTAGGCTTACACCGCTACACAACGGCACCATTTTCGACCATAGGCCACGGTGTTTAGTGCGATTTGTTTGTGTCACACTGCGGGCTTGCATATCGCCCTTATCTATCACTTTCACTCTCACTAAGTACTTTTCTAGGGACGGGCCTTTCGAGTTCAAAGGTTATTTGGCCATCTTTCTCGCTGAAGTCGGTCTTGGCAAATTTTTCCGTTGGCGGCACCGGGAGTCGAAATTTTTACTGTGAAGACAGTGATGTATCAATGACTGCCTTCACAAACGTAACCTCTTCAGCCTCTGTGGTTATACATGAACCGTGACTAGGGTTGCCAACTTGTGTAAGAACATATACTTTTTATTCAGCTCCCCGTGCAATAAGATAGTCCTAAAAATGAAATATTTTCAAAATCTGTGTATTTATCTACTGAAATACGGACTTTTCGTACTTTTGGTTTCAACTACGGATTTTTTGGTCGGCTTTAAAATGTTGATTAAATAAATGAATTACTCTTTATTTAAATGTACTGCACTTCTTTCCTCTTCCTGCTATTTTCTTCGGTAAATGCTGAGGTTACGTCAGCAGAAAGCATAAAAGATACAATTGTTTAATTTTTTGGTGACTTAAACCACTAGTTTTTTGAGCATATGCACCCATGTTCAGAGAAAAACAGAACGCGTTGAACGACTAGAGATAGGACATTCACATTCACAGGACACGTAAATTAGTATGTTCTGCAGAAATGATTAGCACTGGAACCATGTCGGCCCGTGGGTTCAAGGTCAAAATCGATATCGTGGCGCAACACCACTTACCGGTAAAATGTGCCTGCGGCTCTTGTTGTCACTATAAACCGAAGGTAATGGATCACAGCGACTTGAGCAGATGTGCAGGACGCCTCGCAGACGTATGCGCGAACCGTACCGTCAGATCAGTGAGTTTGAAAGAGGGCGCATGCGAGAATGTGGTGCATTCATTCGTGAAATTGCTGCTCGTGTGAGACGAAGTGTTTCGACAGCGTAGCGGGCGTGTGCCGAATGGTTCACAAAACTAATACGTACAACTATAACCGAATACGTTAATTGTTTCCCAGCAATCGACTGTATAAATTTGTTTTCATTCAGTTCTTCGCCCACGATGGAAGTATCCTGTGATCATGCGCGACACTAGAAGCGAAGTCAACAGCAAGCATAAGGCGCCTCATTGTTGGCGTGCTAAATTGATCAATGTAGTTGGGATTGCTTGGGAGAAGAGACCAAACAGCGTGTTCATCGGTGTAATCGGATTAGAAAGGGTGTCGGCCGTGTGCACGGATAGCGAATACCTGAACTATTCGTTGAGAGATTTCTGGGAAAGTATAGTGCACGTACAAAGGAGACCGCGCATATGACGCCAAGTGCGAACCAATGTTGAGCATTGTTAAAAGTGTCAGGATCGTCACCTGCTCGGATTAAAGTAAGGCATGGAAGCAATTTACAGGGCTGCAGCTAGATTTGTTACCCGATGAGGTCAGAAACGTTCTATGAGAACTTGAATGGGGATCTTCAGAGATAAGTCGATGTGCTTTAACTGAAACTTTATTGAAGAGATTTAGAGGACCAGAGTGACTACGGGGTAATGACTGTACTGCCTCCTACGCTAACTGGCGTTAAGGGCAAAATAGAGGAGAATAGGGCTCGCGCAGGAGCATGCAAGCAATAGTGTTCTCTCTCTCTCTCTCGCCTCCCCCCCCCCCCCCCCCCCACTCACACACTTTCGAGTGGAACAGGAAAGTCACTGTGTAGCAATGGTTCAAAACACCCTCATCATGCATTATAAAATGGCTTAGGAAATATATATGTAGATGTAGGTTCTGCGTCTTTAATGGTCTATTCACTGGTAACTGCGGAAAATGTTTCTTTGTGTATACATTTAGTATTCCATTAACTCTCCTAACTTAGCAAGGACGGCAATAACTCGTCAGTGAAACTGTTCGAGGCCTCCTTAAAAAGATGACAGCATGTATTTCTCAAAGCTTTTCACAATGTAAATGACATCTTTCACTTGGACCAGAAACCGAGTGCAATATTTTTCACAAGGCGTAACGTCCGAGAAGTGTGGTGAGTGATGCAGCACTTCCCAGTCCTCTTGATGGAACGAATCGGTCGTAAGTTGCTCCATATGCCCTCGAGGACTGTCCTGTAAAATGATGGCTGGATCCTGCAGAAAGTGTCGGCGCTTCTTTCTCCAAACTGTTCATTTTTGGAACACAGCCTGCGACCAGCTTACAGAGAAGTGGCAGCGATCTCTCCAGCGCCCATCAATTTGCAGGGCAATGCTCCGGCGCTTATGGCACAAGCTGTGACGGATACGTTCGATCGATGGGACTGGGAGTGCCATATCGCCCACCGCACTCCCCGGACTTGTGACTTTCAACTTAGCTGCTAAGCTGAAGAAAGCACTTCAATGGCATTCGTTTCAGTACTGTTAGCACAGATCCGTCGGACAACAGGCTGTTCCACAACTGGCGCTGCTAAGAGTATCCTACGACTTCCGCATACCGGCAAAGGTTGGTGAAGACTTTGAAGTGCAGTGAAAATTCGAAAAATGTTTCTATTTTGTATAATTGTATAAGCTGTAAACAAATAAATGCCACTATTAAAGTTCCAACCCTCGTATATGACTGAAGGCCAGTGTCCGGATATTTAATTCATAAAACGACTTGAAAAAAAAAATCATCTTTGGAAATAGTACGTTATCCGAACGCTATTAAGTACAAACAGCTAACGGCCTTGCCGCATTGGTAACATCGGCTCCCGTCAGATCACCTAAGTTACGCGCTGTCGGGCTTGGCTAGCACTTAAGGGGAGCCGGAGGTGCATATGCTGCCCATGTTAAAATCACTAAGTTTGAGGAACATTTATGAATAAACTACCAAATAGAAAAATTTGAATTTTTTTTTTTTACATATAGAGTGGTTTAGTATTGCAGTTATGACAGAGGGATTTTGGAGTGTCTTTTATAGTTTCCTTCCAAATATTTTTTTATTAATGACCCAAATTTTTTTACAAATAATAGCTTAATAATTCAACTGAAATGAAACTACTGAACATATTGCCAAATGGATGTGTTACAATGTAAGTTTGACCACTAGGAGTGCTGTATAAAAATTTCATCTCTCTAGCTTGAGTGGATGTTGAGAAAATGTTCCTTATATTCGAAAAATTCTAATTTACGGGAAATGGCTATCAAAGTTTCTCAATACATTCCTGCACTATAGGATGGATTATCAGGGTCTTCTTCTTCATCCTCCAAAAGCTTCCTCTTCTGTCTTCTTTTCTGGCATGTTGTTCCATCATACGTCATATGCCTCTCTCTCTGCTCCTCTTATCCTTTCTCTGTCAATATTTCTTAGTGCTCGTACAGTGTTCACCCCAGCTGTAAATCCTAATGCCTTCAGAACTTCACACTTCACACTGTTCCCTTGGTTGTAGGTTGCTATTGCATCATAAATGCCAAAGTGCAGAGTTTTTATGCTTACAAACACCCTTTTAGGAATCACTTTCCAAATCAAATTGTTTACGCTCTCATTAGGATTCTGCGTCTTTCCGTGTAGACATTTGTGTAACAATTCTGGCTGTGCTAAGTCATGAAAAATTGGTTTTATTGTTCCCTCCTGATTCTTGTACATACTGCATACTACACGCTTTACACAAGAAGTATAATACTACCAACAACAGGCGCAACACTGAACTAATTCGAAACGGTAAACAGCAAAGAGACGATGTTCCGCGCTCTTATTCATTGTAGTATCGCAACTTGGTATTAGTGTTAATTTTCTTTTCCCTACGTTCTTCCTCTTCTTATATACACGGTTACTAAAACGTGGCATCGTAACCAGAACAAAAGTGTACGATAATATTAAATGGAGCAAGATGTTCGAAATTCTGAGGAAAAAACGAGTAAGCTGTAAGGAAATACGGGTAATATTTGTCACAGAAAACAATGTAGCCAACCCTTGCACACTCGCTGTATGCGTAACATAAGGCGCTGTATGCGTAACAGGCGAGAAAATCCCAAGCAGTTCGCCAGGAAGTTGGTTGGTTGGTTGTTTTTGGGGAAGGAGACCAGACAGCGAGGTCATCGGTCTCATTGGATTAGGGAAGGACGGGGAAGGAAGTCGGCCGTGCCCTTTGAAAGGAATCATCCCGGCATTTGCCTGGAGCGATATAGGGAAATCACGGAAAACCTAAATCAGGATGGCCGGACGCGGGATTGAACCGTCGTCCTCCCGAATGCGAGCCAGGAAGTCACGAGAGGTTGTTAGAAGCATTCAGCGGCCGCCCATTTCCTCTGCAGGCGTGGGGGGAAAATGGTAATAACTCCACTTCTAGGGCGAATAGAACAATAATTCAAAGTTTACATTAAAGAGGAATGTTCCAATTAATTTTCGGTAGCAAAAAAAAAAAATCGTAATTTTTTTGGATTTGACCACCTCCGGCTCCCCTTAACCGTCCGATCCGCCGAGCGCTGTTGGCAAGCGGGGTGCACTGAGCCTTTGCGAGGCACACTGAGGGACTTATTGATTAAGAAGTAGCGGCTCCGCTACGTAAACTGACGATGGCCGGGAGAGCGGTGTGCTGACCACACGCCCCCTCCACATCCTTATCCAGTGACGCCTGTGGGCAGAGGACGACACGGACGTTGGTCAGTACTGTTGGGCCTTCCGAGACCTGTTCGGACGGCGTTTGGTTTTTTAGTTACGTACGAACAACTGTAATTTTTAATGGATTCGTCGACAGCTCCATGAATACAGCAGTTGGTTTGAAATTATGAAGTCAGTGGTTCGCATCCCGTCATAACATACTTTTTCTAATTCTGTATTTCTAAACATTTAATAAATGAAAATGTTAACAAATACTGAATCATGATTTTTAAAAATACTTATTTTTCGTTACTGGTCGTATGAAAAAATCGATAAATAAATCGAAGTGCCTTTTTGTTAAACGAAAGAAGTTATACACTCAATAACACTATTCAGCCTCTAGCAATAAAAATACTTGTTTTTCTATTTGATGTTTCCCATTTTTTTACTAAATTTTCTTTTATTGTAGGTAGATTCATTTTCATTCTAATAGTAATAAAAATTAAAAATGTTATTTTTTTATTAAAAACGACGATTTAATATTGAATTGACATTTCCATATGGTAACCACACGATTTTTTTGAAATGTATGCTCCTATAGAGAATCGGACCATCGACTGCACAATTTCAAACCAACTGTGCTACGCGCTGAGCTACCACTGAATTATTAAACAAATTACATTATTTTGCACTTAACACCGCTCAAAAATATTCTAATCTTAAATGGCGACTTTTTTTAGACTTCCATCTTACTACTTTAAGAAACTGATGTCCTGGAACTGACCTCCAAATTGTTTAAGTATGAAGAATTCGGAAAGGCTCCCTTCCTTTGTTAGATTATTTTTAATTGAAGACAGATATCCACTGTATCGGTTTGCTGCATTATGTCCCAACAGCGGAAATTTGTTTTGCACGATGACAAGGAATAAAGATACAACATTTCCTGTATTCTATTCACATCATACTTGAGCCAAAGCTCGAGCTTTAATCAACCTCCAATAGAGTTCCCGGAGAGAGCAATATAATGTAGTGAATACATCTGCGGTTTCCTTGAATGAACAGCTGTCAGTAGTTATCAGATGAGACAGCGCTGTAAGGTTACGGAGGCGGCAGGAATAGATATGATGCGTGCGCTACCAGAGACTACACCGATACACACAACGCGACATTACACAGAATATAACTGGTTAGTTATTGCTAAACATCATGATGCTGTGAGGAGGTAACAATGCACAGTTACACCGGACGAAAGGTCGCTGGAGGAAAGTTTTTACTCAAATTCTACGCGTTAAGAATAATGGTGTTTTACCCAAGGGTGTCCTCGCAAAACAGTTCCGAGCTCACAACAATGTTTCTTCTCTTGCACCATTCACGACTCGAACAGGAAACGGAGGAATTGACTGTGCTACACAAAGAACCTTTCGCCACACAATACAGCGATCATAGGCAATGAAAACATTTTAACTCCACTCTTAAATTTTGAGGATAAGCAAAATCGGTTACTTAAAAAATGATGCAAAGTGATACAGAAATTGCTGCATGTGTAAATGTATAGTATAAGCCTAGTTATTGACAGATTGGACAAATCCATGCACTTTCAAATCTCTCTTTGGTTACAGAGTTACTGTTCCCTGGAATTACGAGGGTTTCATAGACAGATGGAATATTGTTTACGATTGATAAGGTGGTTAAAGGAGTATAGACGCAGAAAGAAATAACTTAGTCCAGAATGAATTTTTCACTCTGCAGCAGTGTGCTCGCTTATATGAAACTTCGTGTGTGCCAAGCTCTAGCTTGATTGAACCAGGAACCTTTGCCATGAGCGGCCAAGTGCTCTGCCGAATGAGCTAGCCATGCACGACTCACAAACGTACGTTCGATGCATACGAGCGATGCGTTTCAGGAGTGCGCATGAAACAATGGAGCCGCGCACACTACGGAGTGAAGCTGCGAAACCGCCGCGTTCGCCAACCACTGCTGCATCTCGCCGACAAGCTGAAATCGTTGTAGCTGAATGGAGCACTGAAAGTGCGTTACGAACCACCTCAAGAGCTGTCTTCAGCCTGGCATGGATGCAACTAGTTTGGACGCGGAATTGTTCAATGAAGGGCTGAAGAAAGTACCCTGACATATGAGGCAACTCTCGCAAGGAGTACCAAAGTAGGATTAAGAAGAGTCACATGGTTTCAAGTGTGTGGAAAGTTTTGTGGGGGTTTTGATGTGAAAACGAATCAGGAGAGAAATGATACAGGTAAACATCAATGATAAACAATTTAGTTCAAATGGCTCTGGCACTATGGGACTTAACATCTGAGGTCATCAGTCCCCTAGACTTAGAACTACTTAAACCTAACCTAAGGACATCACACACACATCCATGCCCGAGGCAAGATTCGAAACTGCGACCGTAGCAGCAGCGCGGCTCCGGACTGAAGCTCCTAGAACCGATCGGCCACAGCGGCCGGCAATTAATCATTTCTGTCTGTAAATTAAATATTACTTCTTTTGTGAACTACTACTTTGGGTTGCTGAGATTTCACTATCAGGATCACACAGCATGCTTTCCAAACCCCCTGGCATTTTCAGACACCATTCCCTTGTGAATTTCGGTATGCACTCTTTGTACAAGACTTCCTAAACATATTTGCGAACTTTCCTTACTATTTTGTAGTGTTGTCTGGCCGATTGCATATTTATAATGCACAACACTTACAATGCAGCTACTACTCAGGTATCTGGAAAAGATGAACAACTGACGCTAAAGCTGTGGTTTTACTGGAAATTCATCAAACGACTGTACATGCATCATCTCTTACATCCATAAACAGTGGCACGAACGCTTTCAAAAGCGCGAGCTAACCCGCGTGTCAGTCCAAAACCTGCCGTTGCGTTTCTTGATGCATTCATAAACGAAATAAGCAAATACTGCCTGCTTTCTTCTGCCTGTTCGATTCCAATCCAGTACTGCTACACAGTTATTATTGTGACACCGCGATCTCGCTGCGAGCACGTGCGGGTGTTGCTCGTGTGCATCGAGCCGTACTCACAGCTTACTTCCGCCAGTATCTCATCTCCTGCGTTCCAAACTTCACAGACGTTCTCTCTCTCTGTAACTTTCAAGAATAGCACTCCTGGAAGAAAGGAAACTGCGGAACGGCTTAGCCGCAGCCTAGGGGACTGTTTCCCAGAATGAATTTTTCACTCTGGAATTTTTTTTATTCTTCCCAGAATGAGTTTTTCACTCTGAAATTTTTTTATTCTGGAAACAGTCCCTCAGACTGTGGCTAAGCCATGTCTCCGCAATTTCCTTCCTCCCAGGAGTGTTAGTCCTGCAAGTCACGCAGAACTTCTGTGAAGTTTGGAAGGTGGGAAATGAAGTATTGGCGGAAGTACAGCTGCACACGGAAAATACAGCAATGGTTGAGCCCAAACAAAGCTGCAAGCCTCGTGCAAAGACGCAAGTTCTTGTTACTTACGTCGTTGCCTTTTGAAAAAAAAAAATTATTCTCTAAAATTCAGTAGTAACCGCTCCTCAACCTCGAAATACTGGCCGTGAAATGTCTATTGTAGTCCAGGAAACAAGCGATCATTTTCTTCGCAAACGAACCAAATGTTTTTGATTTCGGCCTATCTTGGAACATACTGTCAGCTGATTGCTGCTTACTTTCCGGTTCGTACAAAGTAGATCTAAAGTTTAGTCTGTTGTTACGAATTAGCACAGAGATTTTGCATTTTGTCGGTGGAATTTTTTGAATCATTACCTTACACCAACTGATGTGAGCTGGCTTCTGAGTTTCTGTAACTGCGCGGAATCCATCTAGAACATATCTATTCATGCAAAATGGAATGTGCTTTAGTCTCTATCGCACAAAAACTCATATGCAAAGCCTCTTCAATTAAGCTGCGTACAGCATCTACTGTGTTACGAACAACAGATGCTGATCTTCATGAAATTTATAGCTGACAGAAGCATGATTACGATGAAATTATTAAAGTCATTTGTAAACAGTCCTTTAATAAAGCGATTGATTACCAAAGTCGAATACAGCCCTTCGAGGCATTGTTGTTGACCTCGGCCTCTATGAAAATGGCAATAAATCACGCAACAAAAACCTTCACGTGGAATTTCCAATATTCACAAGATTCCTTGCGTAAACGCTCAGTTTAAACAAACCACTCTGCCATTTTCTGATCAACAATAGCTGTGCCACGTCTACGTCTACATCATGTCATGACTATTTCAATTCACACTTAAGTACCTAGCTGAGGGTTCTTCGAACCACCGTCAGACTACTACTTTCCGTTGCACACTCTAACAGCGTGTGGAAAAAACGATCGAAATCTTTCTTTATGAGCTCTGATTTCTCGTATTTTATTACGATCATCGTATCTCCCCATGCAGGGTGGCGGTAATAAAATATTTTCACATTCAGAAGAGAAAGTTATTGATTGAAATATCGTCAAACTATCTCGCATGACGAAAACCGCCTTTGTTTTAATGAATGCCATCCCATCTAGCTTACCATATCTGTGACACTCTCTCCCCTATTTCGCGATAATACAAAACTAGCTGCCTTTGCTTGAACGTTTACGACGTCCTCCGTCGATCATACCTGGTAAGGATCCCAAAGAGCATACCAACACTCTTAGGAGAGGACGACAAGCACAGTATAGGCTCTTGACTAGACCTGTTGCGCCTGTAAGTGTTCTACCAGTAAAACGTAGTCTCTGGTTTGCTCTGCCCAGAACTTCATCCATGTGACCGTTCTAACTCAGGTCGTTCGTAATTGTAAATCCTAGGTATTTAGTCGAATTGACAGCCTTTAAATTTATGTGACTTACCGTTTAACCGAAATTTAATGGCTTTCTTTTCGTTCTCATGTAGATGATCTCGCCCATTTCCTTATTCAGAGAAAACTGCCACATTTCGCAACAGTACGCACGTTTTTTTTTTAATAATTTTGCAATTGGTTTGGATCATGTGACGACTTTACGAGACGGTAAATGACATCATCTGAGGGCTACTCAAGTGGTCTCCTAAAAATCGCTTATGTAGATTAGGAACGATCCCCTGTCGATAAAACTCATTACTTCGTACGAATAAAGAGCTAGTTATGTTTCACTAGAACGATATTTTCAGAATCAGTCATGAATGCGTGTGAACAGTCCGTTTACCTTCCAGGAAAGACATTATTTTCTAATGCAGCATATGTTCCAAAATGCTACTGAAAATGGACATCGACGCTGGTGATTGGGTCCAGTATTCAGCATATTACTCCTGTTTCCCTTTTTGAGTATTGGTGTGACCTGAGCAACTTTTCAGTCTTTTGGTATGGATCTTTCGTCGAGAGAGAGGTTGCGTGACTGCTAAGTATGGGGCTATTGTATCAGCATTCTCTAAAAGGAACTTTATTGGTACGCTATCTGTTTCGCTACACCGAGGATATCTACTTCTCATTTACTCATATTGGCAGTTGCTCTCGATTCCATTTCTGTAATGTTTACTTCGTCTTCCTTGGTGAAGGAATCTCGGGAAAATGTGTTTAATAACTCCGCTTTAGTGGAGTATATCGCAATTGGTATCGCGCAGTGGAGGTATTGACTACGTCTTGTCGCTGATGCGCTTCACATACGTCTCAACAGCGACACCTAGTGTCAGCAAGCGGACGCCTGTTTCGTCGGCGGTCCAGCGGGAGAAGGAAGCAGGCTGGCGCTGGCGGCGTGAAAGTGGCGGGGAGCGCCAGCGCCGCCTGTAGAAAGCTGAAGGTCAAGGCTAGGCGGGTTGAGTGAACCAGCCGCCGCTCGGCGCGGCGCGCCGCGGCCGACACGCGTCACGTACATTCTCGTGGGAGTGCTGGGCCCGCGCCCGCAAGGACACTCGGTCACTAAGTCATGATCCCCGGCAGCCGCGCCTCGCCGCCTCCGCATTTCAGAAAAAAAAACGAGGAAAATTACTGCGGCCGCAGCCACGGCCGCTCTAAAGAGGTACGACCGGCCCGATAACATCGGAGAGCTCTCACAAGGCGCTCGCTAATGTGGCCGCAGCGTGGGGAGCGCCGCTCAGACACCGAAGCACAGACAGCTTCAAAGCCAAGTACCAGCATGCGTGCCGCGACGCAACGCAACTGGTGACACAATCGTCCGACGTCCACAACAGGCAATAGTCGAGGCGCCGCAGAGACACTCTGGGCGCGCTACTAGTATCGTAAACAGGTCGTATGTGTCTTTCGAGATGTGTCAAGAATTTTACTAGCGACCTTTGAAAAAAGTGACCATGTTCTTCCGAAATCCCGCTGGACCTTGTATTAAAAGGTGACTCTGAAACACTTTTAGTCCGTGCAACGTGCGTCGCAAAGGATCGTAACAATGAACTTCGGCCTCTCCATACACGAATGGAATAGTTCAGGAGTGGCTTATATTAGTACGTGGTGGTGGTGAGGACGGCGGGACTTCGCCTTATGGAATGACAGGGGATAACTGTAGGTATCTGGTCTCTGCAACGATTAGACATTTGAACATCGAGCCTCGAGCAAAAATAGTAACGATCTGTTCGGTGTGGTGTAGTTTATTTGATTGGTGCATAAGTTTGTAGCGTTTTTTGTTTTTCATGTTAGTATTCATTGCTGTAGGTTTATTTGTCGAGCGTCATTTCTTTATTTGTCCTTCACTGTTGCTATTTGCGTTTACATATTGTCATTTTTATCATTTGGAGATAGTGAATGTAGCTGTGGACGGTAGAAAATGGAGTGTCATGTGGGGAAATCGGATCATTTCCAACATTATCATCTGCTTGATTTCATTGGAGTGTGGTGACAGGAGCGGAGGCAGCCAGAAACATTTGTGCCTTGTATGGGGGAAATGTCATTGGACAGAGCACACCAAAAAATGGTTTTCTTGTTTTGACGCTGGTAACCCTCCACGTTCATGGCACCTTCAGTGTTTGATGAAGATCGTTTAAACGTCTCAATCCACAATGACCCACGTCAGGGTCCTCCAGAAGCCGCAAATGTGATGAACTGTTATCATTCCACGATCCTGAGACATTTTGCATGCAATGAGGAAGGTTCAAAAATCGAGTGTAAGTCTACCGCATGCTCTAAGCTAAAATCACAAAAATTAGCGGGTGGCCATATGTGCATCTGTGCTTCCTCGTCATCAATCGGCTCGTAAACAACAACGACCATTCCTATCCTGTATCGTTACTGGTGGCGACAAATGGAATCTTTACGTTAACATACGGAAAATACAGCAATGGTTGAGCTCAAACAAAGCAGCAATCCTCGTGCAAAGCCGCAAGTGCACCCACAAAAGTAATTTCATGCATCTGGTGGAAAAACGACGGTGTTGTGTGTTACCAACTGCTTCCCCGAGTCGCGACCATCACAGCTGACATTTGTTAACGACAACTGAGACGTCTTGCAGATGCAATCCACGAACAACGGAGAGGAAGACTGCATGAAGTGTGGTACTCTACGATAACGCCCGCCCGCATTCTGCTAGACTGACGAAAAACACTATGCAGGAGTTGGGTTGGGAACTCATTCCGCACCCGTCTTTTTCACCTGATCTTGCGCCCTCAAGCTTTCACCTTTTACGGTCTCTATCGAACTACCTTCCAGGAACTTCATTTCCGGATGAAAATGCGATCCGAACATGTATTGACGTGTTCTTCGCTTCAAAACCACACGAATTCCACAGTTATGGAATCTAAAAGTTACCCAAGCGTTGGCAGTAAACAATGAAGGAGAATACATTATTGGTTCCTAAAGCCTCTATTATGTATAGCTGTTGCGTTTATTAAGCTTATGGACAAACGCTTCGAAATTATGCACCAACTGAATAAACCGCGGTTCTGTATTTCTGCTGTTTCTCAGTGTGGAGTACATGGAGGGGGTTCAAACGTTTCCGGGCACATTATTACTGTAATGCCCTTCTGGGCTGCGCGGAGAAAGAGAAAGAGAGAGAGAGAGAGAGAGAGAGAACAGGGCAGAGCGCACGGCGTTCACCCCTAAAGCTCGTAAACAATAACAACGCGTTAGCACCACCGGCGATGACTCGTCAAAAACGGGGTTAGGGATGTTAGCTACCACGAAAAGTCGTCTAGGATCACAACGGGAACTGGTTGTGAATCTGGCATGACAATAACTAAGCCTGGCCAACTTGGACCCTGGATCGCCATCACCGCTCGTATTGTTGTTCCTCTTTGGAGTATCCAGCATTTTAACAATACGAGTTTTTCAGGTTAATTTCTGATACGGGATGTTGAGTTGACGGTGGGGAACTACACACTTCACTGCCAGCGGACTGATTAGCCGGACACACGCTATTCTAACTGCGGGCTGTGTAGTATCTTAGTTAACAAAGCGCCTTTCATAAAGAAAGAAAACAAAACAGAAATAATACTTGCGTATGTCGTGAGCACCGCTCGGCACAGTAAAAGTATCCTATGAATTACTGTGGCAAAATTCTCGGAAATTCTACAGTAGAGAATCTATTGCTAAACATACCACCACGTTAATGGAAGACTGTCTAAACTCTCACGACTTCAGCGACCTCCAATTTTTATAATAGAAAATTTATTATTTTAAGCTGTTGAACAACGATCTGCAGAAAGCCGTCACATACCCGGCAATACGAAGGGAAACGGACGCTGTTATCCATAATCTGTTCGGAATAGACATGAGTTAAAGCTCTTTTTTGCTATGATTTTATTCATAGCTGTCATTTTTTCAGCCACTGTGCTATACATTTTTTCACAATAGTAGATTTCTTTCACTTACCCGGTTCCGACAGAGTGATCTTCTTCGGAACTTCAATTTTGGCTTAGCAGACGCCAAAACCTTCGGCAATGAAGCATTATGCCATGATATACAGCAAAATGCACATAGTACGTTAGATAGTTATAATCAGAGATTAATAACTTAGGAGAGCATTAATCACACTTACGTACAGAGCCAAGTGGGTGCGTACCATTATACTTCACTAACGAAGGTAATATGACATCTAAGCCAATATTGAACATCCAAAGCCGGCCGCGGTGGTCTAGCGGTTCTAGGCGCTCAGTCCGGAACCGCGCGACCGCTACGGTCGCAGGTTCGAATCCTGCCTCGGGCATGGATGTGTGTGATGTCCTTAGGTTAGTTAGGTTTAAATAGTTCTAAGTTCTAGGGGACTTATGACCACAGATGTTGAGTCCCATAGTGCTCAGAGCCATTTGAACCATTTGAACTTCCAAAGATGATAGATTGATCTGTAGAAGCCAGATCCATCTGTAAATTAAGCAATTTTTTTTTTTAATTCATATGACCGGTTTCGGTTGATTCAGAACCATCTTCAGATCTGATATTTCAGTTACAGGAAATATCAGATCTGAAGATTGTTCTGAACGAACCGAAACCGGTCATATGAATAAAAAAAAATTTGCAATCAAGACGGATTATAAGTAACATTATAAAATCACTGATTGCTGTTATCCCACCAGACATTATGTCCGTTTTTGCAAAAAATGTAAATTAAGCGACATAAATATTCCAACTCTACAGCTGAGAATTTTATTCTGAAGAAAATAAAAATTGTTACTATCCTTTAGCTATGTGCCACAGTGCTGTTTATGAATTCATCGCTTAAAGAAATCGACTAATTCAGTCTCACCTAAAACTAGATGGCGTCGCGATAAGGCAGAGGCCAAGACAAAAGCCTGAAGACACCGACTGGCCGCCTGCAATTTGCACGCAAGTCAGACCGGGCCCGCACCGGCAGCAGCCTGTGCCGCCAGCCAAGGCCACCCCGCCGCAAGGTCGCAATTAGCATAGCCGCCACACTGATACATCATCGCCGTTATGGCGATATTCCCCCTGCTCCTTCTTACTGCCACAGACTCGACCACACCTTATGTAATCTCTATGGAATCCGGGCTTATATAAACAGTTCTCATTCGCACGCGTGTCATCCGGTACCTTACTGTAGCAACTCCCCCCCCCCCCCTCGCTGCTCACACTCTCCTCGCCTCCCTGTCTACGAGAACTATCCCGAAAGCAACAGATGTTTTGAAACAAAAAGCTAAAAACATTGAAAAACCAAATTTTATTCTATATATTTTTAAATGTAAACTCTTAAGCTACTTTGCTAAATCACCGGCATTCAAATTGAAGCATTTATTGTACCGGCACAAGATTTTTCAGTACAGTCTCTCTAGAGATCTGTCGCCTACGATTATGACTGCTTGTTTTGTATCATCCTCCTTAAGTTTGTCAGTGTCTGATAACACTTCTCTGAGTTAACTGTCGTGCCACGTTAAAGGAAATCAACTAGTCACTCACAGAGAGACCCGAAACACAGAAGCCATGATCTTTCTTGCTGACAACGTTTGCTAACACTATCTTAGTTTCTTGGTAGAGTTTGTGTGTCACCATTCCATAGCAGCCTTTTTGTTTCACAGCTGATATGCTTCGCACAATACGATACTGCAGTGCCTGTATTATTCCAAATTACGATCCAATGTTCCTTCGCACATGCAGATGTATAACTGAATGACGACAATGAAAAATCTGTGCCGAACCCGGATTTCCTTTTTATCGCGAGCGGCCGTCTTACGATAAGGCTATAAAGTAACTTGTTCGATGTCGACGAATGAATACAACATTGCAGTGTCTGTGTTGCTCTGAAGTACGATGCAATGTTCCTTCGGATGTGTATGCATGGAAGTTTGAGTCTGGCTTTGACCCCTACTCGGACAGCCTAATAGTAAGGCGAACGCTCGCGATAAACGGGAAATCCAGGTTCGAGTGCCGGTCCGGCACACATTTTCACTGTCGTCATTTCATTATACGGCTGATGGTTATCCATATTCCTAACTGCTAATACATTTAATGTATTTATAGTTCTGGTGAGATCTCCTACGGTGCGGTAGCGTGACATATAACGGTAACTACACACATTAAAACAAGTTTTGCATCACCCCGATTCCCAAAACTCCTGCAGACAGGCGTTGACTATGGATACTGTATCACAGACACAGTCCCTTTGACTGACCAGATATGTCACTAAACCCGCCCAAAGATGTAAACAACCACGCATGAGCAGCGCCTATTAGACGGAGGGGGTCCACAGCCGATGAGTTCCAGTCATTCCACCACGAAAGACCGAGCGAGGTGGCGCAGTGGTTAGCACACTGGACTCGCATTCGGGAGGATGACGGTTCAATCCCGTCTCCAGCCATCCTGATTTAGGTTTTCCGTGATTTCCCTAAATCGTTTCAGGCAAATGCCGGGATGGTTCCTTTGAAAAGGCACGGCCGATTTCCTTCCCCAACCCGAGCTTGCGCTCCGTCTCTAATGACCTCGTTGTCGACGGGACGTTAAACACTAACCACCACCACCATCCACCATGGAAGAGGTACACGGCTCGTGTTTGTCTGTAGTTCAACCATGCCTAAATGGTCAATGCCGCGATTGGATCGCGTCCGCATTTTTACTTTGTGCCAGGAAGGGCTCTCAACAAGGGAAGTGTCCAGGCGTCTCGGAGTGAACCAAAGCGATGTTGTTCGGACATACAAAGAGACAGGAACTGCCTCGCTCGGGCCGCCCAAGGGCTACTACTGCAGTGGATGACCGCTACCTACGGATTATGGCTCAGAGGAACCCTGGCAGCAACGCCACCATGTTGAATAATGCTTTTCGTGCAGCCACAGGACGTCGTGTTACGACTCAAGCTGTGCGCAATACGCTGCATGATGCGCAGCTCCTTCCCGACGTCCATCTTTACAACCACGACATCATGCAATGCGGTACGGATGGGCCCAACAACAAGCCGAGTGGACCGCTAAGGATTGGCATCACGTTTCCTTCACCGACGAGTGTCGGGTATGCCTTCAACCAAACAATCGTCGGAGACGTGTTTGGAGGCAACACGGTCAGGCTGAACACCTTAAACACACTGTCCAGCGAGTGCATCAAGGTGGAGGTTCCCTCCGGTTTTGGGGTGGCATTGTATGGGGGCCTTCGTACGGCGCTCTGGTGTTAATGGAAGGCCATCCTCCGATCGACAGTGCAACCATATCGGCAGCATATTGGCGAGGCATTCGTCTTCATGGACGACAATTCGCGCCCCCATCGTGCACATTTTGTGAATGACTTCCTTCAGGATAACGACATCGCTCGACTAGAGTGGCCAGTATGTTCTCCAGACATGAACCCTATCGAACATGCCAGGGATAGATTGAAAAGGGCTGTTTATGGGCGACGTGACCCACCAACCAGTCTGAGGAATCTACGCCGCATCGCCGGTGAGACCAACAGTGCCTTGATGAACTTGTGGATAGTATGCCACGATGAATATAGGCATGCATCAATGCAAGAGGACGTGCTACTGGGTATTAGAGGTACCGGTGTGTACAGCAATCTGGGCCACCACCTCTGAAGGTGCAATGTGTAGTTTTCATGAGCAATAGACAGGGCGGTAATGGTGTTTGTGTTGATCTCTATTCCATTTTTCTGTGCGGTAATGCAAAACTTTTTCTGATGTGTGTATGTAAAAATAGGCATTGTAATTACAATATTGATTCACTTTGGGTAATCTGCATTCCAAAATCATGGAAACACGAATAAGAGATTCGTGACTGAGACGGGGCAGAAAAAAAAAATGCTGTCAGTTCTCAGTTGTTTATACAGCTAAGTGAACTTCTACAACTACGATCGATAAAACATATAAAAGGTGAAAAGTAATGGTGAGCCGTTTCTGAAAGGCAACAGAGGCATGAAAGATTCACAAATACATTCAATTCTGGTCCGCAATGTTATTTGCGTGTGAGCACCGTTAAGGAAACTGCGCGCCATTCAGCGCAGAATAGAGACGGGCAGCCGTTCCTGCCGGCGATACAGCTCTGAAAGCGTGGCGTCCCGCAAACCGTAGCACTCTTTCAGCACGTTAATTGCATCCACCTGCTACTGCTGACATTTAGTATTGAGCGCGCCTCGTATTGTGAAATATTAGCCTCATTCTCCCAGCGATGTAGCATGAAACTTGTCTTTCAACACTCCTCTCTCCTCTGTTAAGACCGCGCGCAGCGAAGTATACTGTGATCCTTAAACCTTCCTCAGTCGTTCCGTCTTGCAGTTCACTTCGCCATCATTTCTATTTCTTTTCCAAGGTTCTCTAAAGCACTAGGGAAGAAAACAAGGAGCAGCTCTACTCGATTATACTGAACAAATGCGATCGTCATGGCAAGGTCATATAGTACGATAACCTGTCAGTAACTTGCCTCTATTTTCTCAAATAGCAGGAATGACAAAGTATTCACGAGACACACAAATAAAAGACACTGAGTTACAATAAAAACTTTCTCTGGTTAGCGGCGATGGGGTTAGAAGCAGATCTGCAGTCTCCGTGACGCTTTTTTCTTCAAGTTTTACATATTTCAACCATGTATAGCAGACACGTTCCCCTTTTTCCGTTGATATACCCCTTATTATTGAAATCCAATGTCTCAATAAACGGGCGATAATCTGAAATTTTGTACGCATAAAATTTGCGCAAAACTTCCCTACCATTCATCCAAGTACGTCATCATTTGCCACTTGATTGATCATTCAATCTTTTTTGTCCTTTATCAAACACCAAAACTGTCCCTTTTGGAATACCATTTCTAGGGTTCTGGCTTTAGAAATTAACATTATTGTGATCTTATTTAAGGGATTTTTCTTAGGAATTTGTATCTTAATATTTCTTTACTGAGCTTATTTCCAATAATCATACTTCATAACCAGAATAACACACAATCGCCAACAGCTTTTCTATTCTTGTGTAGTGCACTACTATTTCTACGAGCTGTCTGAAGAGTCTAACACACAGTAATGAGGGGCAGAAAATGGATGCTATGCTTATACCAAGCGTCGTACTGAGAACTGTACTCAGATTAACATAACTTTGTCACTCACAAAAAGGAGTGTGGGGGGGGGGGGGGGGGGCGGCGGCGGCAGTGTTGGCAACATGCAGTTAACTACACTTCACATGGCACTGCGCATACCTACTAAACAGACAATGTAGCCAGCACTTGGCGCTAGGCGAAGAACAAAGATTCACTGGGTGGCCTCTACCACTTAACTAGCGGAGACGTCAATCACAACGTGATTTTAATCATGTATCGCGTTCTGCCAAAGATGACAAACAGCCCTGTGCTGTCGCCGCTTGTAAACACGTTCCAGGGCCGTAATAATACCGCACACGATCAATCCTAAGGCGCAAGGTTCAGAGATTGGCTGTTGTGTGGTACTTCTTAGAGAATGTGCCATTCCTCCGGTCTCTTAGGCTTTAATTCACCATATTCGTCTTAAGCGGCCGTGTTGAGTCATTTCATTACACTTTATCAGGCAGTCACTTAAAGTGAAGACGTGACTTGCGTCGTTGTTTGTCCAGAACATCCTTACCCTTTGCTGCTTCACTACATACTCTGCAAGCCACGGTAGAGTGGGTAGCGCTCGCTCGCTCGCGCTCGCGCTCGCGCTCTCTCTCTCTCTCTCTCTCTCTCTCTCTAACACACACACACACACACACACACACATAATGTCTGAAGCCCCTAGACGATGAAACAGAGGCGAGCAGTATACCTTCCTGTCCAATAGTGGCGACTAGCTGATCAACTTGTCAGTACGTCGGATCGCTTGTCAGCACGTCGGGTCTGCGTGAACGTCGATGACAAATCGTCTTCGAACAAGCGAAGAGACGAAAATTAGTAATAATAATAATCTCATCTAATTTTGGTCTTGAAATTTCTACAGCACAACACAGATACAGCTCAAATACCATCAAAAATCACCATCTGCGGCTGAGAATTAACGAGGAATCTGGCTGGAGTAGCTATGTAATGGAGATGTTTCTACTATCCCGACCGAAGCAGGAAGCGGAGAATACACAACTGTTTGTTCGAAGATGCAAGTGGTTTATCGTAACTGTTACTTTTGAATAACAGCACTGTATAAAATTGTATACAACGATATTAGTTAAACAGCAAACTTCTTATGGGAGAGGAAGAGTTAACTATGAAAATGAATTAAGTCGAACAAATAGAGTCTACCGGCCACGGTGGTCTAGCGGTTCTAGGCGCTCAGTCCGGAACCGCGCGACTACTACGGTCGCAGGTTCGAATCCTGCCTCGGGCATGGATGTGTGTGACGTCCTTGGGTTAGTTAGGTTTAAGTAGTTCTAAGTTCTAGGGGACTGATGACCACAGATGTTAAGTACCATAGTGCTCAGAGCCATTTGAACAAATAGAGTCTAGCACTAAGTTGTATTTGGTATAGAGTAACTTGGCGTCTTAGTATACTTTTGCTTCTTCGAGGCTCGTGCGTCAACCCAGCTCCAGTAAAAAAAAGTCTATTTTCCACTTAAAACCGGTGGAGGAGACAAATAACTGCCGTACCATAAGGTGCAATATTTGGAATTCTGAGTTTGCTTGTCACCACGATCCGTACCACGAATTTGTCGGCATGATTTGACTTAGCTAAATAGTTACCATTATCACCAAGGTAGTCATCGCTCATTAAAATATTTCGTAAAAAATTTGGGCGTTAGTTATATCTGCTTTTGTCTCAGTTAGTCCTAGGTGTATTAACGACGACGATTCTGCTCTTGCTCGATTTTTCTACAGAGCTAGGGGCCTAAAAATATTGTCTTGAGGAAAAAAAAACAACAAAAAACAAATGTAGCAGACCATTGTTTTGTAATCTTTATATTTTTTGTCGGGTTCACTGAAATTTTACATAGTGGATGTAAGAATGTGAAATTTCACTAAATATCACCACAGCGAACATTATTTGAGCTATTTGTAAACAACAACATTCCTCTGGAGTGGGCCGAGTCGGCTAGAGATGTTCCTAATACGGCCAGTGTACGGCTGGCAACGTTGTCGTTTCCGATATTTGATTTCTGAAGTATGAAGTTCTAGCTTGAAGGTTTCTGCTTCGCTTCAAGGCGGCTACGGAGTCGCGGCGGACAGATGCTTAGCGCCGGCTTTATTACCTCGTACAGGCCGGAGTCACGGGGCGCCGGAGCTGCTGGCCGGACCGGTGCACGCCTGCTATCGATAATCGCGGCGCGGCGGCAGGTGACGCCGCGTCTCACAGGCCTTGAACCCGCTCTGCCGTCTGTCCGCACCGGGAGAACCTGTCCTGGCCGGACTGGTCGCTGGCGGCCGTAGTAATAATCACCAACAAACATCCGATGCACTCGCTTCCACGCCACCATTTATCATCATCATCATAGTCATTATAAATTGCGACACGTCCTATACTGAATGGTAATTTTATTTGGCATATGGCAGACTACATGGTATTATACAGTTACACACTATGCTGACGGAAGTCATGGGATAGCGGTATGCACATATGCAGATAGCGGTAGTATCACTTACACAAAGTATAAGACGCAGAGCATTGGCGGAGCTGTCATTTGTACTCAGGGGATTCTTGTGAAAAGGTTTCCGTCGTGGTTATGGCCAAACAACCATTTCGGAAATCGTTAGGGAATTCAGTATTCCGAGATCCACAGCGTCAAGAGTGTTCCGCGACTGCCAAATTTCAGACATTGTCTCTCACCACGGGCAACGCAGTACCCGTCGGCTTTCACGTAACGACCGACAGCAGTTACGTTTGTGTACAGCTGTTGGTGCTAGCAGACAAGCAACACTGCGGAAAATAACCGCAAAAATCGATGTGGGAAGTACGACGAACTTATCGGCTACGTCGGTGTGGCGTTAATGGGCTACGGCAGCACGACATCGCCTGCAGCGCCTCTCCTTGGCTCGTGACTATATCGACTGGACCCTAGACGAATGGAAAATCGTGGTCTGATTAGATTAGCCCCGATTTGAGATAGTAAGAGTTGATGCTATATTTCCGAGTGTGTCGCAGACCACACGTTGCCATGGACACATGTTGTCAAAAAGGCACTGTGCACGCAGTTGATGGCTCCATAATGGTGTGGGCTGTGTTTACATGGAATTGACTACGTCCTCTGGTTCGAATGAATCGATCAGTGACTGGAAATTGTTATGTTCGGCTGTCTGGAGACCATTTGCGCTAATTCATTCACTTAATTTTTATGGATGACAATGCGCCATGCTACCGGATCACAACTGTTCGCGATTGGTCTTGAAGAACATTCTGGACAATGCGAGCAAGTGATATGGCCACCCAAATCGTCCGACATGAATCCCATCGAACATTAATGGTACATAATCGAGGGGGCAGTTCGTGCACAAAACCCTGCGCCAGCAACACTTTCGCAATTATGGACGGCTATAGAGGCAGTATGGCTCAATGTTTCTGCAGCGGATTTCCAACGGCTTTTTGAGTCCATACCACGTCGAGTTGCTGCACTACGCCGGGCAGAAGGACGTCCGACACGATATTAGGAGGTACCCCATGACTTTTGTCACCTCCAGTTTACAGCTTTTGACGTCAGTGTCAGGAAGAATTTGCTTTGCCCAGATATGGTGTTAAGTGCACTCCTGCACTATGTGTTGAAAGTTGCCGCGTTTCTGTCCGCAATTGCAAAATGGGCCAAGCACTTTCTTTTCCACATGGATAATCTCTACATATCCCATGCTTCGCGCAGATCCCATGTTTTTCCACGTACATGGGGGGCAATTTGAAGTCTTCTAGTTTATTGTGGGTGTTTAGGTCGGTTTATATTCCCAATGGCGCTTGCTGGATCCATATTTCCTCTTATTTATGGCGTATATCAAATGTTTAACCAATAAGCTTTGGTGCAGTTTTTATTGCTGGTTGTCTGGATTTTATCCTGTCAAGCAAGTAGCTGTGAATGGGAAGCTTCTTATACTAATATAACAATGTTTGCGTGGAGAGGTATGGCCCAACATTGGCAACCAATAAACTTGTAATTTTTAGAAATCCTGTGGCCGTACCCACCGTTGCTGTTCAGCCACACAGGAGAATACTATTCTGCTGTGTTAAACCCCAATGCAGAACAGTGAAGCGTTACAGCTGCTGATACCTTGTTTTCCTGTTCACTCACGACTGGTCGATTTCACATTCGCGAGACGCCGAACTTAAAATATCGCTCCTTCTGGCGTTGTGCTCATTACCACTTGCCTTAGACACCATCTTTACACCTGCGTTTCTCACTGCAGCACGTTGTGTGACAATCTCACAATACTGGGCCCTGTTCCCGAAAATTAATATGCACGAAGAATTCCCTCTATCCCCTTTGGTCCCTTGTTCATGACTGTAGGATCGCAGCCAGAGGGAGAAGAGGGCAAAAATAATCGTAAAATAAACAAGGGAGACATATGTTTATCACTCAATAAAGTATTATTTTTGAAGAATACATTCAAAACAAGGGCGAACTACGTAGAAAATATTATAGGGACCTAATTTACAGGAAAGCATGGGTTCACGGGAAAGCACAGAGGTTAATAAAATGTAGCCCGTAATACTGAGGGGGACAGCTTTGGCGGTTCTGCAAGACGCTCAAGATAACCTGATACTGCTTCACACGACAGGTTGTACAACTGTGGCGGCAAATCTGGCAGTTCGGCTGTCGTGTGCAGCACTGCACACACTATGCATGCCATAGATGGTGCATCGAAATCTCACATGTTTTAGCACGAACGGTTTGTGACGATTACAAGGTGTGTCGGGACGGTATTCGAAACCTGACAGGAATCAGTTGCAAGCTGAGACTTGCCCTGTGCGGCGATCACGGATAAGCTTTCATCTAGGTACTGCCGCCAAATGATCGCACCCGAGGCAGCCTCAAGTGGGAGACACTCTAGCACCCACGCTATAATCCCGATCTCTCCCCATGCGATGATCACGCCTTCGGTCCCTTAAAAAAAAGGCTTTGAAGGGTCGACGATTCCTGTCGGACGAGGATGCACAGCAGGCAGTTCAGGACTTCTTCACGCAGCAAGACGCGCTGTTTTACCAAGCGGGTATCTTCAACTTGGTGCGTCAGTGGGATGATTGCCTCAATGCTCACGGCGATTCTTTATTATTGGCATACCGGTTCTGGACTGTATGTGCTTCGAACGGACTTTCCTGATCGCCCCTTATATATCTGAGGAATTTATTCTACCCAAGCTTTTCCCCATGCTCTGCAACAAATAATTAGTTAACTTATTTTGATAGTAACACACATCCAATATAAAGGCGATCTTTATAAAAGAATATTTGAAGATATTAAAAGCCTCACAAATCGCGCGCGCGCGTGTTTTTTTTCTTTTGGGTGGGGGGGGGGCGGGGGGGGGGGGCGGGGGAGAGCTTACGGCCGCTCAACGTCGAAGTGATCAGCGCCCTGACACACATTAAAAGAAACGAATGTGGACAAACTTAGTAAAATGGAAGCATACACGCAAAGAAAGCGGGAAAAGATAATAAATGTTGTATAAGAAAATAAAGCGTAAGGAAAACGAGAAAGGAGCGTCAAGGATGCCACGGGAAATTGTCACTGGCTGGCCACTTACGTATGGGCGAGCCAGTCATCCAGTGAACCAATTAAGACCCTCTCCCTAAAATCTTGGTAAAAACATTGGATAAGTCACAGAACTTTAAAACTTTAACCACTTTTTTTTGTATATTTTCTAAGAGAGATGGCAGATCCGCCGGCAAGTCAGCCGCGGCCCAATAGTCAGAAAATAAAACGCAATCCAGTAAAACGTAGCACACAGTGACCTGGACGCCACAAGCACCACACATTGGAGGGTCGTCTCACCGGAGCAGGAATCCATGCGTCATAGGACTGTGGCCTATCCAAAGCCGAATGAGAACCTCGTCCCGTACGTGACTGGAAGGAAGTACACCACACACGCGTTGTGGACTTAACCAAACGGAGCTTATTGTCAGTCATTTTCAGCCACTCATCACCCCACTGACGCATGACTCGTGAGCTCAACAGCGATGTGAGTACGTGCAGGGGGATGGCACACTGAAATACTTGCGGATCGAGACAGGCCTCCTTGGCTGCGAGATCTCTTTCGTTCCCAGCAATGCCGACGTGCCCTGGAACCCAGCAGAAAGCCACCTCCTTCCCCAGTCGTTGGAGGAGGGCATCCTGGATGGTCTGGACTATTTTATCTGCTAGATACGAACGTTGCAATGAGTGAAGGGCACTAAGTGAATCGGAACAGAGAAGAAATTTAGGACAGGACGAGCGTCTCATCTGCTCCAGTGCCCGCAAGATCGCAGACAATCCTGCATCAATGACAGTAAACGCTTGTGACAGTCGGATCTTCAGGACACGATCCGGAAAAACAACAGAGCAACCAACGGAATCCCCCTGTTTCGACCCATCCGTAAAAACAGATACATAGTCGTGGTACTCAGATAAAATGGCAGAAAATGTTACATTAAAAACGGTGGTAGGAAAAAAGACGGTCCAGGGGCGGATGAGCAACAATATGGTGAGCGGATGAGGTTGGAGCTGCAAGAAACTCACAAACCTGGCTAGGTATGGGGCTGGTCGGATAAGCACCGGTGGCCAGTCGAATCCCCGCATTGTGGACAGCGTCAAGGATCCGCAAATAGAGGGTCTCGCTGACCCATCACCGTGCACCCGTAGTCTAGCCACGAACGCACAAAAGCCGGATAAAACTGGAGACGACGCACCCTGTTAGCTCCCCAAAACCTGTGGCTGAGGCACTTGAGAATGTTTAGTGCCTTCAGGGTTCTGGCTTTCAAGTCTCGCAGGTGTGGCAACCATGACAATCTGGAGTCAAAAATGAGGCCCAGAAACTCCACTGTGTCTCTGAAATGTTGGATAGTGTCCCCCACATGCAAGGCAGGCAAATTAAATAGACGACGACAACGACTAAAATGAACACACACACACTTATCGGCAGAAAACTGAAAACCTGTCTTTGCAGACCACTCCTCTAACTGCCGCACTGTAAGTTGCAACTGACGGCTCACCGCTGCAACACTGGAGGATGAACAGAAAGCAGCAAAGTCGTCCACAAATAAGGAGCACTGTACTGGACTCCGTACCGTAGATGTTATACTGCTGATGGCTATGGAAAAGAGGGTAACACTTAAAACACTGCCCTGGAGGACACCATCCTCCTGCTCAAATCGATCAGAGAGTGTGTCACCAACTCGGGTCCGAAAAAACCGCTGAGACAAGAAAGACCGAATGACAATGGGGAGGTGGCCACAAAAGCCCCATTGATGAAGTTGTGCGAGAATACAGTGTCTCGAAGTAGTATCGTTATGACTAACTGGTATCAAAGAGCATGCCGATACAGTGATGCTGAAGGAGGAAAGCCTACTGAATAGTCGCCTCTAGGAAGGTCAGGTTGTCGACTGTGGACCGAAATTTTCGGAATCCACATTGAGAGCGGTTAAGGAGTTGTCTGATCTCTAACAGCTAGAGCAGACGACGGTTAACCATCCGTTCCAGGGTCTTTCCTACACAGCTCGCCAAGGAGCACTCTGATAACTACTGGGACATGTGCGGTCCTTTCCTGGTTTGAGAAGAGGGATGAGAATTACCTCCCTCCACGGGTTGGGGTAGACGCCTGTCTGCCATATTAGATTACAACATTCAAGGAGGATTTCCTTTGAGGCCGCTGGCAGATGTCGAAGCGCGCAGTACCAGATGTGGGCGTGACCGGGTGCAGTGTCAGAAGTCTCAGTCAGTGCCGAATAGAGCTCTCACATGGAGAAAGGGGAGTTGTAGGCCTCAGAACTGTTCGACAGTCGTACGGTAGCGAAGAAACGCTGGATCCTGGCTTGCATTGGCAGTATTTTGTGCAAAATGCTCGGCCAGCGTCCGAGCAATGTTTCTAGGTGTTGTTTGGAGGCACCTGGTTCAGCACAGACACGTTTAAGAACAAATTGACCGACTTTCAAAGGCTGCGTGAACGCTCCTTCTCTTATATTAATTTCTCTGTCACACAGTCAACTTCAACTAACATAACTTTGCACTTGGTGTTTATCGATGGATCTACTACGTTAAGCTTGTTAATTTAATCCTTAAACAGTAAAACTAAGTGCGCCGTAAGTATTAATATGAAACAATAATCAAATAAAAAGTTACGTCAACAAAACCACAGTGTTTCAGTAACAGTCGCCCACTGCAGGTAGTGCGTTTGTATGTTGTACTGTTTCGTGTTCCGAGACTTTAAAAGGGAGGGAACAGAGTGTGTCCCAGTGACTGAGTTTCTTCGCTCCGCGACTGTACTCTACGACAGGTTTTCGATGAACACGTTCTCCACGTCAACCCAGAGTAACTACGGCTTCCTGTTTTAGTCTCATGCCTCGCTTCAAGTGACATGTGGCAGCCGCACAGCGTGAAATTCTATTTACACATCATTTCAGCAATACGCAGATATTACAACTATAGCATCTTAGATGGAAATAAAGATTTTTTCGTATTTCACGTTTCTTTACCCTAAATTATCCGCGGGGCGATGAAATGACAAGGTCGGAGTAAAATTCAAAACGCGCGAAAAAAATATTCATTCACAATGTCAAGAATGTGCTTTTCAGAATTTCCACCACTATGCAACTTACCAGAACAGTAAAGCTATGCACTAGCACTGTCGTTCAAGCAGTGTGTGTGTGTGTGTGTGTGTGTGTGTGTGTGTGTGTGTGTGTGTGTGTCAATCACACCCCCGGAGTTGAGATTTTTGTTTTCTATCAATTGCCGCTTTTCTAGAAAAATGTAACGGGGTTCAATTATTTTCCAGTTCTTTAAAATGTCGCCTACGCCTCGCTTATATCGAAGCCATATGTTATGTACGGTTAATGCTCTACTAAATGTTGTCGCCAGCTATAACAGTTCACGTACAACAACGAGGACTTTTCTCCAGCGCTCCTCGTAAATTACTAAGTCAGATTTGGTACATGACTGCTTTTTTCAACGGAGCAAATTCCACAAGCTGTTGATCAGGTTGATCATTAGTAGAAAACTGCATTGCATTGGAACGCTCAAGGAGAGTGTGGACTAAGGTTCACATAGAAGCGAGGAAACTGTGAAAGCACGCACTTCACGCATTCTACTGAGTGGGAAAACGTGAGCGCCCGTGTGGGGAACGGGACAAGTTTCTAACACCCCCCCCCCCTTCCCTGCGGGTCACGTCATCCCAACAGCCGCCTGCAAGCCAGAGAGCAAGCCACAAAAATGTTGACGCCGGTTACGTAACAGCCATGCTGCTTGGGAGGGACCGAAAACACAGCTTCCCTGAAGCGGAAGCAATTCATGGAACAAAAATGGTAACATGTTACAGATCTCTTCTCACTTTCTCTCCCCTATTAATATCTGCATTCCCCAAATACGTCATATCTGCACGAAACAACATACTCGTCGACGTCAAGGAAAAACACCCTGCAGATCACTGATGGATAAGAAGCTGATATATCTCCTGGCAAATCTGCGACAGTGATTGTCTAATGCTTCTAAAAAAATTTGTAGCGTCAGCCTGTTTTTGATGTCGACCTCAGTACGTCGGCATATGTTTTGGTGTCAGAGGAGCCAGTTACACTCCAGTGAGTGATGCTATCTTCAATTGTCCTCTACGCTGCGAAATGGACATATAAACAAACAACTGTGTCTTGAAATAACTGGTTAATTCCGTAGCAGTGCCACTTTTATCTAGTAATACTTTCAGTCGCTGATATCTAGCATAGCAGGGATGCACATTGAAATAAAACTTCTGAACCTATAGTTAATGTGTGAAGTGTTCGTACCGACGGACGGCCGCTGCGTTCCAGGAGAGATAGGGCCTCTCGTCTGAGGCGTGACATCTTTCGGGAGGAGAGGGTACCGTTAAGAGAAAGCCGAGTACGAGCGTGCTCTTTGTTCCCTGATGCCGACGCGATACAGTCGCGTCCTAGAGTGACAGATCACGACCACCTCTTTCAGCCCGCATTCTCAAGGTTAGTCCACCGCCTGCAACGCCAAGAATGTAGTTACCTGCATCCTACCGAACTTCGCTATCTTGCTGCAAAGGAAAAAATCGATATTACGCTTTGCTCAGTTTCCAAATAAATGAATACTATAATTGAGAAGGTTTCTTCAATATAATCGGTGCTCTTCTGCATGCCGTACTAAAGCGTCTGACGCAGCAGCGGAAAGGCTAGAGGTGCGTACGAAAGCATGCAGTAGAATGAAAATAAATCTTTGTCATAGAGCTTTTATGTTCATCCACGAACGAGCTGTTACGTAATGATTAACTACGCCTCGTGTTATGTGCGAGTGGTGAAAAGTAATGTCTCCGAATTATTTATGTGAAAAAACTCTTAAAGCTTTTTAAATAAAACAAACGTTATTAACATTGTACCATTCTTCATGTCTTTGTCGCTAGAGGGCTCCGAACTGTAGCGTATAACATTACTGTGTGTAATGTCACTGTGTCGGTGCGTGAGAAAAAGTGTGCTGTAATCTAGTTTTGAATTTGAAGAGTTCGTCCATATATGGAGCAGTCTCTCCTTCAGCATGAAAATGCCAGAGACCACATCTGCGCTGCGACACCTGCAACAATCCGACGCCTTGGGTTCACTGTCATCGATCATCCTCTCTACAGTCCCGACTTGGCTCCATCCAATTTTCCATGTTCCCAAAACTTAAAACGAATACCTTCGAGGGCTTCATTCTGATAGTGATGAAGTGGTGTAAGTCGGGGTGATGATGTAGCTCAGTCAACAAAATCAAACGTTCTACAGTGACGGTATCAACAAACTGATCTTTCGGTGGGAGAAATGTGTTCGTCGCCAAGGTGAGTATGTTGATAAATAAACACGAAGACATGGATAGTAAATATGTAGAATGTTAATGAAGTTTGTTTTATTTAAAAAGCTTTAACAGTTTCACATAAAAAAATTTGGAGGCATTGCTTTTCACCAAGCCCTCGAAGAAAACGTTCGTCACCACAGCTTGTTCTCCGTAAAATAATCTGTGAATCTCCAGAAAAACAAGCTCCCAGTAACCTACTTACAGCAGATATGGGGAAAACGCTATTGGTTAAAACATCGTGCGATGCGTTTACAGGAGCAGGGACCATATTTTTAAAAATGACGCTGACTGAACACAAAATTAACTCAAATTTGTTTATTTCTACTTCCACTCGAAGTAGACCAGCACCACTGAATACTGTACATTTTCTGCTTCGCCATTTCATGACAAGTCAGCGCACAAATGAGGAGGAAAGACGGGTCTATCGTCGGTATCGGCAAAGATACGGAAGAACACTGGGCTTGTACTTTCCAAAGAAACCGTCATGGCATTCAGCTCAATCGATTTGGGAGGACCTAAATCTGGAAAGCGGAATGGGATATGAACTGACTCATTCAGCCAGTTATAAGAGGAGCTACAGACTAACGTAAAACCTGAACCACGATGCAACTTCTTCTTTTTCGTCTTAACATGTGATTTTCAGACATGAAACGTGGTACTGTATACGTCACGAGTAATAAATAACTATTTCGTTAATTCAATAGTCATGACGTGCATAACATTTTACACACCTGATTATCACAATACGGCAGTTTGTTCGAAAGTGATCAACGGTGAAATAACCAATATCCCATTAAAATAATTTCGTGTGGGTCAGTGGACTGGGGCAAGTCTTTCAACTAGGCGCCACTTCGGCACATTGCACGTCACTAACGCTCCCCAGCTATCCAACCGGGAAAACGCACCTACAGTGTAACGTGTTGTGTTGTTTCTGGCGAATCTCCAAATCACTGAAGTGCGAAGACTACGTTAAAAGGCGGACTACAAATTTCCGCAGCCCGACCGGGATTAGATCCAACGATCTTTCGGTTTCCAGGCACGCTCTTTACCGCTAGACCACCACGCCAGACAACACGCTTTTGCTACACGCCGCACATTGTGACACGCTTGGATCCTTCTCGATATGCTATCCACAAGGTGGTCCAGAATTTGCTGAACTATGTCCTACCCTGCTCCTGTGACGCCCTGGTTCGTGCAAGCATAAACCGCGGGCCATTCCCATTCGGTTGATTCCCGCCCCCTTGTGGAAGCTGGCCACGTCGTGGGCTCGTACACTATTGTTCTGAAAGACGAACCTATTACCGAAATATTGTCTGCAGGGCTGGACAATAGTTTGGAAGATCCAATCCCAATACACCACAGCCTTCAAATTATAGTTGACAGCGATGAGAGGCGTCTGATGACCCTACATACTTTCAGCCTAAACCACAGCTGACTCATTTTCCTTCTGAATCCGTGGAACTGGATGACAGAGTACACTGGTAGCATCCTGCATTCACATTCTTCTAGCTCGATCATTGGTCTGCTAACAAATCCTGCATTTCCCCATTTTGAGGAGACTATATTTGAGAGCTTTTCAACATTTTTGTTTGAAAAACCACGATGAGACAAGAAGTGTGAACTCCCAGTTCAGGTCAAACATCGGACTATGTCTGTGACTGACAGACAGCTATTAGGCCAAGTCAAGATTTTTTCAAAAATGGAGAACGCGACGCCATTGATCCAGTTCCGTTTTAGGTCTTTCCCTGTCTGGGGATTACCTACGAGGCAGGCACGACCTCTATGTGGCGAACATCCGTTGATGTTGCTGACCGAGGGCAACCACAACGAAGCACGTCATCGTCACAGTTTTTGCATCTCACGACAGCGATGGCGCCACTGAAGTGTACGGCGATTTCCCGTTCTGAAAACTCTACCTGCTGTATAGCGACAATGAGCCACACGTTTTTTGAGCTGTTTATTTAGCAAACGTGGCCTTCGCGGCAAGCACTAGTTTCCGAAATCCCGCTGAGTAATTGTGAAAGAGACCGCTAGCGGCATAGCTGTGGCGCGAAGCGAGGCTGCGACGCGACAGGTCGGCCGTTCGAGCCCAGCCGGGTGTAGTGTTGCCGGGTAACCGGAGCGGAGCGGCACAGCGCGGCGGCGGTAACCCGAGCCCGCCGTGTCACCCGCCATTAATATTCCTCCGGCGGGACATTAGCGGCCAGGCGGGGGCCACGGATCGCTTTCAGGCGAGCGCGGCAACCCGACACCTCGCGTACCAGCCGCGCACACATGACACACTTCTCTGCCCCGCGCCAGGCAACGGTCAGCTTCCGGTGGCGCGGCCGCCACACTCCTACCCAAACACGCGCTTTCTCGCACATACAGCACGGCCGTCGACTGACCCCCGCTATCTACACTACGTTTGTACGTCCTCTTCTGTAGTACTGCTGTGCCGTGTGGGACCCGCATCAGGCAGGATCGACGGAGGACATCGAAAAAGTTCAAAGAAGCAGCTCGTTCTGCACTTTCGCGGAAAAAGGGAAGAGAGCGCCACGGATATGAGATGCGAATTGGGTAACAATTATTAAAACAAAGGCACTTTTCTTTGCGGTGGGATCTTTCATAAAATTTCAGTCACCAACTTCCTCCTCAGAGTGTGAAAAAATTTGTATGTACCCATCTGTATCGGGAGGAATGATCATTATAATAAAAGAAATCACAGCTCACACTAAAAGATTTAAGTGTACGTTTTTCCCGCGAGCTCTTCGAGAGTGGAACGGTAGAGAAATAGGAGCAGCTTGAATGTGGTTCTATGAACCATCTGCCAGGCAGAGTGACCATGTAGATGTGGATTTTAAGTCAGTACATGAGTACAAAGACACCGCACTCAAACATCTGTTTACGGTAGCAGAGAGTACTACTGTCCTACTACTCCGAACTCTGTGCTCTCTTTCGTTTTCTGTGACCTGTTTTCCTTTCTTTAGTTCTATGCCTTGTCAGTTTTAGCGCTGGCTTTCTTTGGAAATACTGATAGGTTCTTAATATCTTCTTGAATAGGTCCTGTTCAGGATATTTTCACTTGAGCTCCCTTTTCTTGATTTTTTTTTTTTAGCCAGAATAATATAAAAGTAGGTTGGTCTAAATTCGGGCGCATTTACGCTACGTTTCCATAGAAAGAAAGGCTCCTTTTTCGCATGGCATATGTCACCACATCCACGTGCCGGTACTGTTTGTTGTGCGGTTTTCTAAACACACCAGTCTCTCTAAAATGAGCTCCTCGCCGACGTCACGTTACGTTACACTGCTAAACATACCTGTCTTTTTTTGAGCTAAATATATTACTTTCCGTTGTTTCTAGCTTGTCGTTCAGAACTTTCCTTTTAATCATGAGGCAGTCTGTTGTTTTCAGCACCTCCAGTCGAATAAGTGCACAACTGTCGAAGTTGGTACCAAACTATACACGGATGGTTTATTGTACACACCCTTACTCAGCTGGTACTCACTCCGATTTTGTTGATCCTAGATATAGTGACTTGTTTGTCAAGTCACACTGTTCGATCGACTATACTATGTACTTCATCTTTTCGTCCAAACTTAAATTTGCTGATTTACACCGAGCTCTCTCGGCACTGGCTTGACGTATACTCAAAGGAGATTCTCCTCGATCGGTTGGTTTTTTCAGCTTTACGTAAGAGTACCTAACATAATTTCATGACTTTCAACCAGGTACAAATAGAAACGTCGAAACAATCAAAAGGTAAGGCACAGATCATTTCATTATGACTTTCAACCAGGTACAAATAGAAATCTCGAAACAATCTAACGGTATGGCACGATCATTGTGTTATAAAATGCCGTGTTCTTTACGATTAATGTACTGCAGAGTACCGTCTATAGCTAGCCAACGTAATGTGTGGGTTACTCAATAACGTTTTACTACTTTGGAACAGTACATGAAGTTAATGGTTTTAAAAAGAACCAATTCGTTCGCCCAACCTACAACAACAACAAGGATTATCGCGATACTCAAATTTATATTCAGTGACACGTTCCCCAGAGAAAGCGTAGACACCACAATTGTGTCAAGACCAACAGTGTAAAGACCAACTGTACTACTAACTCTGAATTTAGGTTAATTCCTGAGTATCTCAATTCCATTCTGATGAAAAGAAAACCTCAACACACCAATAGCTTTATAAAACAATATACGTCAAGAGACTTGTCCAGGAGTAGATTTGGAATTATAACCGACATTTTAGAGTACACTCAACTAAAACGTAATACAGAATTAACTGTGTACAAGAGGAAAATTTATTTCACTCCTATGCGTTTAAACATGCTGTGCTGCACGGGGTGGCAGCTTGGTCTCACAGGAACTTAAAAAATTGTTGTAGCCAGTTATCTCATCTACTGTGCGACCCACCACGGAATTCAAAGCACACTACTCTGAAACAATTTCCCTGAATCTGTTTCTTGAAATTACGTGAGAGAACAAGTGGAAGCTGCCTTCGCTAACAGTATGTAAGAGGACCGCGCTTCGATGCTGCTAACAAGCAGAGAGCTTTTCGGAAGTGCAGGGAGTTTGAAGGGTTGTTTGCCGTACGCTGGCTAGCAGAACTTGCAGTCTAGTTGGAAGCAGTTCCCGAAGGGAAGCGAACGGCGGGGGCGAGCCGAACGGAACGGAACGTGGCAAGTTCTGCCGCAGCGCGAAAGTCACAAGCCCGCAAGCTGGCTCCTCGCTGGCAGGACAACTGTCTCCCGCGGAAGTTGGGCCCTGACGCACCAAACGCACTACCAAGTAGACAGCTTTAAAAATTCGTGGTTAAGAAAATAGGAAACTGTGAAGGCAGAACTAAATTCACTGTCGGCGTTTTAAGCCGAAATCATTGCTCTAGGATACAAAGTATCAATCACTTTCATGTCATCATTGTGAAAATGACGATCAGAATATCTTTGGGGGAGGGGGCAGAAGCTTCTAAGTGATACAGTATTTTTACATGTTGCGAAACAAAGGAGTTATCATTTACTCGTATGAATCTGGAGCACGTGTACGAAACCGCACTTCACTCTATGACGGTCGGAGCCGCACACTCCTGGGACATATGTTTATCACCAAGAAACCAGTAGTTTTAGCATACCTCTGACATCTTTGGTTTCAAACTTACGTTAAGAGGACAGGAGGTAAGTTCGAACGTAACGGTTATGCGGTCATATGACGAATATCGGCAATAACTGAGGAAAGGTGTTTATCTGGATAACGGAAGCAACGTGATTGCGCGTCACCACAGACACACTCAAAGCAATGTACAACACTATGATTTTCGTCCCTTGCCATGATACAGTACCAGCTTGCCTCTGTCTACACTCTTATCCATCCAGACTTCCGTCGCTCCTGTAGCAGCAAGAGCTGTTCGAACCGAAATGTCGTTCTGATTTTCCAGGAATTAATCATTCTGCCCTACTCGAGTGCGCTCACATGTTGATATTGCTGCCTCTGACATAAGCGAGGCTTACGACACCATGCTTTCATTTTCCCTTCATCAGAAAGCTCTTCACTGGCCGGCTGGGCGGAACTCTGAGAATTCCGGTCGTTGCTTGGTTTTTGTGTATTCCATATCTCCGCACTATTTTTCACTTCACACTCTTAACATTTATTTAACATTTATAAGAGAAATAATAGAGGGAAACACGTAATGCACAAAAAATTCAAACTTTTTTTGTGGAAAACAAAATATGAAGTCACGCTAGTGGCTTGGTGAAGCCGACACGTCGCTAGGCGGCAAGCGTGAGACATAGCACTGTGTATACTAGAAACAGCTATTAACAATCGTTCCAGCATATTTCTAGTATCTGGTATGGTTTCTTTGACAGAAATTTTTGTAATGTGCAAAATGTTGGCCTGCTCCAAAAGTCAAATGCGGCATATACAGTGCAGGGTAGGCAAAATAAAAGTCGCCAGAAAACATTCATGAGAACGGGAGATACGTCCATCACAGAAAACTATGGAAACCTCGATTTCAATGCAAGTCTGTGCTTGCGCATCTCCCACCCCTCCCCGGCGTCCAGACGTTCTGTTGGTGGTTTCTGAGTGAAGTGGATTCAGGTCTTTTGGACTCTCAGTTTTTCAGTTCGTATGAGACTTGGCTCAACCTGCCATAGTATGTGAAATCACAGAACATGTCCTATTATAATGAGAATGTCCCGATTAGTACTCTGAAGAGCCGTTGGATAACCTCAAGACTGGCGTTCGATGCGCAGTATCTGGTGTCGGCATCACAACATGATTCTTTCACCAAATTGTTAATGCTAACCTGTATCTCCAGACACTATTTAATCCGTGTGTGGGTCAACTTACAGCAAATGAACAACATGATGTTTTCAGCAAGATGGAGCAACAACAAGCACTGCCTTGACAACCCTGTCACAAAGGCATGACGTGTGGACAACTAAAGGAGACAGTACAATCCTCTGGTCACCTCGATCGCCTGATCTCTCTTCCTGTGATTTTTACCTGTGGGGCAAACTGAAGTGACAGGTGTACCAGCTAACCCTTACACACTGGAACCTCTAACTCAGGACACTGAAAACGCTATTGCCGCTACACCTCAGGCGAAGATGCTACACGTCTCTCGCAGTTGATAAATCGAGCACAGCACTGTTTTCATGTCAACCATGGTCATGTGCAGCATCTTCAGTGATGTTCATTAACAAGGCGGCAGTCCCGAGTCCGTCTTGTTGTAAATCGTGTTTGTTGACATAGCCAGCGTTGGAGACAAGCGATCTGTATTTTTTTTTATATTATTAGATCAAGATCGCTATTTTTTAAAAAAATATTTGATTACTAGTTCCAGCTACACAGGAGCCACCTACAGATCATAAAAGTATTCCTGATTAGGGTAACTGCCGTAACGGTTCAACGCATCGCTGAAATCATTTTTAAAAATGACAACATCCATGCACATCGTATAGGTAAAATAACTTTACATCGTTTATAATCAATCGATTAGAACTAAGGTCATAAAAAAGGCGTTATGTCATTACAATTTATTAACTGACAGTTTAATCAATATTTGTACTATCTCAGGGGAGAGATGAGCTCAGATCAGACATTTATTCTCATAGCAGAGATTATCTGAGCTCTTCTCTGCTATGAGATAGTACAAATGCTGATTAAATAGTCCGTTACTAAATTCTAACGGCATAATGCCTTAGTTTTATGACGTTCGTTTCTATTTGATTGGTTATGAACGATTTACCTATATGTTGCCTATAGATTTTGTCATTTTTGGAAATGATTTTAACGGTCCGTTGCGCTGTTACGGCAATGAACCTAATCAAGAATGTTTTTATGACCTGTAGGTGAATCGTGTGTAACTGAAATTAGTTTTCAAAATTAGAAAAAAATGAGATCTAGGCTTCGACGCTTTTCATTTTTTGGCTCAGTTTTATTTCCGTCAGTCTGTACTAGGTGGGTGCCCAGTCTCGTGCGACACGCATACCGTTTCTCGAACTCTTGAATTTTGCACAGCCCTTCCCCGTTTCTCATCAACTGTCTTTCCCGTCCTGTACGAGGGTTAGAGATTCGAAAACTTCGTTACCGAGGGTTAGAGATTCGAAAACTTCGTTACATTATCAGTGGCAACGCAACCACAGAGCTCTGAGGCAGTCCCAACGGCGGATGTGATAAAACATGACTTGCCCGTTCAATAACATCCCACCCACGCTAAAAGCAGGGAGCAAAAAGAGGGAAGGGAACGGTGTGAGGGGGGGGGGGAGGCAACCGGCGGGTAAAAAAGCATCGATTGCCGGGTTCGAGGCCGGAAGGGACAAAACAAGCGCGGGCGGCTGCGATTGGCTGGACCGGCGGAAGGGAGGGGGAGCGGTTCGAAGCCCGGCGCTGCTAAAGTTGAACGCTCGCAGGCCCGCCGCTGCGGTCCACACACTGCACCACACCACACCCAGGGCCGGCAGCGCAGCTCCGCGCCGCCACGACAGCCGCTGATTTATTGCCGAACCGCGCTGCTGGGCTGCCCGCTTACGCGCGGGTGTGAGGGACCGGCGCCAAGGCCGCTCCTCTCTCTCTCTCTCTCTCTCTCTCTCTGGCCTTGAGCTCCCCCTGCCAAAAAGCGCGGTCGCCAATTGGACGTGCAAACCTAACGCAGCTGTTACAAATCAGCCTTGGCTAACATCCGGAATTATGGCTTTCTTTCTTCAGATTTCGCGTCTGTGTATCGATTGCCCTAATCCTTTTCCATTTTGTTAGCATCTCATTATGACACTGGACACCTGCCGTAAAACATATGCAGCACACTACCGATGCGCCTGATATTTCACGAAAAATGAAGCTGCAAATAAATGGAAGAGCTCATTTTATCACTGCGGGGCTTAATCATTACCACCCTCTATGCCCGCATTTACACGCCTTATCGGCCTCTTATTCGGTTTCTTTCTCTCTCTCTCTCTCTCTCTCTCTCTCTCTCTCTCACACACACACACACACACACAGACAGACAGACAGAGAGAGAGAGAGAGAGAGAGAGAGAGAGAGAGATTTGTCGCTAGAAAACGTTAAGACAAATGCACTACACTACATTACCATTACTGAACTGAGAAGACTCCCTTGTTAACAGTGTACTTCGGCAGGGGTAGCAAGCGTTGTATCACGAACGAATAAATGTACTACCGTTTAGATTGCATCGAGGTAGCGAACGTGAAGTTTAAACTGGTCAATATATGCGCAGTCTCATAATGCATTTTGACTACATAGAGAAAATTTTAGACGCGATGTGCAGTACCCAGCCGCGGTACACACCATCGTTCACTCGTCCTTCGTGGCGTGACACTATCCTAAGACTGGAAGAATGTGTGGGTGTTGATGATTAAACTGCATAAAGGACGAAGATTAAGTATTGAGAAAGTCCCCCGACGACACTTGACAAGGAGCATCGGACGGACGAAGGGGAGGGTCAGAGTGCAGCCTTGTTATAGGGAAAGTTCACTATGCACCTACAGTGGATGTATGGAACCGACAGATAATCTGAAACTGGGTTGGTCTCGACTGGGATCCACTTGAAGCTACTTGAACAAGAAGGGCTTGCGTCACCACGGGTGCCACACGCCATTTCCATATTTATTCTGTGTATGGTTCGGGTAATCAACAAGACGTACCAAATTGCAGTTTAGCCGCCCACGCACCGCCCCGGCCGTAGCGGCGAGCACACCTTCCGCCTCCCAGGGGGAGGGCCGTACCCGACCGACCCGCACATCCCCTTCAAAGCTACGCCCACGCGCCCCGCCGCCGCTCACTCCGCCACCACGACCGCGGTGCCACTATTAAAAGCGGCCGCTTACAGTAACCCCGGGGATATATTTGGCGCCAAATCGATCAAGTGGCCAACTCACGTGACAAGGAATACAAAAACTGATGATTCAGGGAGTTTTTTTTACGCGGGGAACTGCGTAGCTTTTTACATGAATCGCACCGAGGAAAACACACGTTATTATTGATGACGCCACTCGAAAGCTCAAACAATTCTTGACTTGAAGTAGCATAAATAGGGCTGACACAGAATCCGGAAAAAAAACTGCCTACTGCGAGGTACTGGTTTCTGCCTTCATGTGTTAAGACTAACAGCGAAACCACCACCATAGCACGATAAGAGTGAAGTTACACACTGGCGGTTATAGAAAACTGGTACAATTGAACAAGCTGGTATAAGAGTATCTTTAATGAGAGCCGCAGTGAATCATGTGGCAGACTCAAATAAAATCATTTCGACCTATGGTGTGAATACTGTACACCATTTTAACAATACATCACATACAACTACAATTGTATTCAACCCGACATCTGGTCATAACACGATCCTGGTTTGCTGGCTACGGTCCTGGCAGATGTGATATGGCCTATCTTCCTCTGACTTCATTAGTGGTTCAGCCACACAACACTGCCTAAGTTTACTAACGTTTAATTTTTTGCCACACTCCACAATATTTGTAGAGAGTCATACTAAAACGTAAACTATGTCTTCGTGTAATTTGGGTATCGTAAAAATCGCCCAAATACATAAACCCAATGTGTCGTTTCAATGGGTGTCAAACTGAAGGCGGTTCAGTAACCTGGCAGAGAAGCAGCACAAACGGAGCTCGGCTGGACAAGGAACTCGGCTGTGCACTAGTCAAAGTACCTGCCTGGAAAGAAGTAGGGGAAAGTGCAGTAAACTAACCGTGGGTAGTTCAAATGGCTCTGAGCAATATGGGACTTAACATCTATGGTCATCAGTCCCCTAGAACTTAGAACTACTTAAACCTAACTAACCTAAGGACATCACACAACACCCAGTCATCACGACGCAGAGAAAATCCCTGACCCCGCCGGGAATCGAACCCGGGAACCCGGGCGTGGGAAGCGAGAACGCTACCGCACGACCACGAGCTGCGGACAACTGTGGGTAGTCGGACATAGGCTCCCATCAGAGCACGGATCCAACGTCTCAGCCACGATGCTGCTCGATCCTGCTCGATCAGGATTACAGAAACAGCTTTCGTACAAAGCGACTGTTCACTCATTTAATCATCGTATACCAATCAATCTGTCGCTGTGACGTGTCACAACAAGCGTACTGGAGAATGTACACTGAACAGTTGATGGCTGATATGTGCGCGAAAATGTACTTCATAATGGGGAACAGATCACCGCTGTTTTCTTCAAATGAGCGAAAGCGGCACGAACATCGGGCACAAAACAACGGCACATTTGACAAAAACACGAAAACTCCGCACGTATTCTGCTTGCAGAGGTCGGTTCAAATGCAGGCAGTGAAACAACGTAGACATTACAGGCAATTAAACTCATTTCACAGTTATCCGGAGAACAGCGCACCGAAACGCTGACAGCTGTATGATCGATTAAAATGTATGTCGTGAGGAAAAGACCTCCAATGAGTTCGTGTAAAAAGTACGTAGACTGGTCATTAGCGATTCAAAATGCAGCGCAACAGCCAACGCCTCCAGAAGCATTCCTTCTGCAATGGCGTGGGCACTCGGCCGCTTGCCAAAGCAGGCGCACAGTCCATTGTTAAAGGCTCGTTGCAGACATGCCTCCATATTGTGAATAACGGAAATTTCAGTTGGTGCCACATAGGCAAGCGTGTCGAAGATGCCATAGCGGATAGCTGAATCGTTAACAGCTCACGTGCCGCTTACATTTCTGACAACGTAAATTTATGGCAGCTATCTACATGCTGACTAGCTGTTCTTCCACGCAGCAAATTGTTCAGGCACGGACAGACGACAACGGCTGGAGAATAACAGTTCTCATTGTGACAGAGCCGTGGCTTTCTTTTTTTTTCCCAGTAGACTTATGCCTTGTGCAACAGTTTCAATAGTTACGTACATCTAGCTTTGTTCTACAATTGCTGTACATAAATAAGACCGTCCTGCTTGTGAAACAACTAATGTGGGAATGTACTGAGTGGGGCTCAAGTTAGTGGCTTACATGAAGTAATAAAGTTGGACGAACATGTGCAGTGAGTGGCAACAAAAATGAATGGAAGAGAGAGCACGTCCTGTTTAAAGAACCACACACAAAGTGCTACTACGAGCTTTTATACAATAGTGCTCCAGCTTTTGAAGCTTTTTTCAGGTGGGCACAACAAGCGATATCGCATTGCTTGCATCGTAACAATCTGGTGTCGGTAGTAAGGCACGCTCGCCGAACTTAACAACGTAAATCGCTGCAAGCAAGGAGACGTTGTTCTTATGTAACCCTGTTGGGTACAATTAGTCCACCAATATTTGAAATAGTATGCAAATTCTACTGTGTCTGTCTCAATACCACGCATTGCGGTCATCGAATTAGGGCGAGTAACCAGGTACACAGCACAGTCATGTACCATTTACTTCTTGTACGGATGGAACACGACAAGGATTGGCTAAGTTTAGTCCAAAGTATTTACCACTTTGTGCAGTGTCTTACGGATTGTGAAAGTCCAATCAAAAGCCTTTTGCAGCGCGAGGCGCACAGGAAAAGAGTCGATGAAGTTCTGGAAGTTACCGGTAGGGATGTGAAGCCATGTCGACTCCAGTGCCGTGGCCAGCTGCACTAGATTTCTCGGATGAAGATCCATGGCGCGAAAAGCCCGATCAAGATACTCTCACGTTGTATCGTCCTCCTGGTAGATGCCATCGAACGGAGGAAAAAAACAAATTGCATATACGAGTGGATATGATCCCGAAGGGTAGATGCTACTTGTGTTGATCCGTTGTGCCTTCCGGAATGGCGAGATCACTCACGGAATGCCACGAAAATATCCCCCAGACCATAACGCTCCCTCCTCTGGAGTGGATCTTTCCACGATTGTTACAGGGAGTACACGCAAAAGGCCATCTGCGATGGAAAATACAACATGATTCATCTGAAAAGGCCACCTGTCGCCATTCAGCGGACGTCCAGCTGAGGTACTGGCGTGTAAATTTCAGCCTTCGTCGACGATGAAGAACAGTGAGCACGTGTGCGTGAAACAGGCAGCTGAACAGCTGTTGTTGAGACGCTGTTGGTAGCCCCTTGGTTAATCTGGGCTGTCTGTTTCTCAATAATTGCACGTCTATTCGTCCGCACCCATCTCCGCAGCCGTCTTTCACCCCTGTCATCTATGTCCCGTGGTGCACCACAGCTGCCCCAGCGCTGGTTTTGGTGAGCGTCAGATTATCACGCACGGTGTACTTTAACCACGGCGGCAGGCGCACTGTTCACAAATCGAGCCGTTTCGGAAATACTTCCCCACTAGGCCCAAATCCAATGATCATGCTCTTTTGGACGTCGGATAAATCGCTCCGTTTACGCCTTACAACAACGACTGCACTGTTTTCCGCGTCCTCCCGTCACGCTTTATATACCCTCCACTGCTAGTGCTGCCACCTGCCATATGTGAATAGTTATTGAACGCAACGTCGAACATACGCGGTGGTCACAGAACATGACTGGACTGTATATAGTTCGCAGCCTCCTCAACGATTCGAACCGACATTCAACCTCCGTATGGTTATCAGAATACTGAAGAAGTTCCCAAATGCACCCGGACAAAATTCAGACAAACCTAGACACTCGATCATACGAAGAGTGTTTCTACCCCTTCACATACAGATTGTCCAACAGCACTTGCGGTCCGTCACTAATGACAGAGCTGTCGACAAGACATTAAACCCGAAATCTTCCTGCTTGCAATAATGCAGCTCTATCTCTTAAATTGTAGCAGTCGAAATAAAAGGTGGAATAATGTCTGTTCAAGAAAAGAAACTTTTCAATGTACAAATAGTACATCGCGGGGAACTTTTCGGTGATATTTACATCGAAGGAATAAAGCGTACCGAGCGTGATACCGTGCTGGACCTAACAAAAAGAGATCGGTCAGATAAAAACACATTTTATTCTTCCTGTTGCCGTAACAGAGAATGGGGGAATGGAAAGGTGGGTCGCCTACGCAACCGTCACGCACGTAGTAATAGGGCGAGCTGTGTTTCAATTAGAGGGCGGGAAACCCGCGACCGCGCAGCTCCGCCCACGAGGGAAGTCAGACCGCGGTGATCGATCATATTAGCAATTTATGCGGCGCATTAATTAGCCCCCTCTCTCTCAGCTGTGCAAGGCGCCGCCGCCGGCGCGATGACGTCACAGGGTAAACACGGCGCGACAGACGCCGGCGCGTGGTCAGGCCGCCGGCTCTGCCCTGCGATCAATACACTTGGCCCTCTTTAATCCATCAACACGCCGCCGCCCCGCTGTGTAATCCCCACAACCTGCCCAAGCAGCAGCTCCGTGCGTTGCGTGGCGATTCTGGGCAGCACCTTTAAAGAGCAACACACACATATCTTTCCTCTGTAGTATCTAATATGATTCAGTGTCTACCAAAAAGAAGTATGAGCAGGATCTGTAAAAGGAATGTTAAATGCAAACAGGTCACTAAAAAGCGCAGCTTTAAGCTACGTCTGTTTCACAAGCAAAGGGTTAAATTTTTCTGTTCAAACAGCGTAAAGTAAATTCTGTGCTATTGCTCAGTTTATTTGTTAGACATCTATAGCGGGGAAATACGGCAGCGAAAATAACATTCGTAAGAATATCATGATAACATTAATTACACGTACATAACTAACAAGGTGTAAACAGCTGTGTGAAGTAGTTCCCTATAGCCCAAGATTAGTAACAACTAGTTACATCCCTCCACAATTGTGGCTTAGGAATTATACATTGCCGATTCGCCTCCATGTCGTTCTCTGCCGTCAATGGAAATTACTAAGGAGGGACGATTATAACAATCAGTCGTCAAGATCGGGTTTCCCAAACTATAACCGTAACCACCTCTTCTAGCAGCTCCATATCCTCACGACACTTTGTGTACTCAGCTTTACAACAGTCGTTCTACCGCTAGTGTCTGGAAACTACGCTACAGGAGAAAGATTTCATGTATGCGCCTAACTGCTTTCACGGCATGTGGACCAAAACAATGTAGTATTTTTGTCTCGCTGCTGAAATTTGACGGCGACTAAGGTGACAAGTATTTTGTACACAAACTTATTAAAACCTGCCGCATATCACATAAACAATGCAGAAGTTAGCGCACCCTGCCGGCTAGTCTGTTTCATTTAATTTGGTGGGTCGAGCATGCGTTTTAGTGTTTCATTGCGGCATCTTTCATATAGTCTTCGGAAACGAACGGACACATGGAGATTTACGGGGAGACAGAATCGATCAGAAACCTCAACACCCCTCCGCCACCCCTGTCTGCATTTATCTGAGATGTGGAAACCTGGCTACGGAAGCGGACCCGAGTCCGGCACGCAAAGCAAGCTGGCTTGCGTGACGCGCTGGCGCTACTTGCACGCGTGTATTTATAGCAGGCCACGAAGACGCCTGCCGCGCAAGCTGTTCCCCGCACCACCTTCTGCAGTGATTTTTTTTACAAGAAGCGCCACCTCCGACAGCGATATTCAGCCGCTACATTGCATTTTCGCATGGTACTTCGATCTCAATGGCGATGTGTGTTTACACGCGACGGAACAACGTGAGTTGGGCAGTTATGCCAGTATATACGAAGGCAATGGACGTTTCTCCCGATTTCACGAAAAATCTTTTAAATGTTTCGTTTCCCACGGAATTTCCTAAAAGCTTACAACCAAAGTCTTCGCCCTAAAAACGATACACTTAAATAGTATGGGCGTTTATAAGTAAACCACGCGTCACAGCAACGAAAGACAGCTTAAAGGAAGGGAAGTTACTATTCTCCTACATCTCGATCACCGAACCTCACATTTCACTGTCTTAGCCTATGAAAGTTAGTATTATAAGGTTACTGACTGCGAAAGTAAAAATGGTTGCTGGATTTTCATAACAATCGTCAATACTAGTTACGGTGGTGACTGATGAGACTAATATGAAGAGAATTATCCGTAATTAGTTACTTCACTTACATTGCAGCAGTCCGCAAATCAGATTTTCCCCATCATAAATTAGAGGTTGACGCACGAAAAACCGGCTCCGAGTACTAGACGCTGATCGTCGCGCCCGCCAATTGCCATCTAACGCTTTGAAGCTGTTGCGACTACGTTTTGTATCATCAGTACAAAAGCCATTACGACATGAAATACCTTAGCGAGATGTATCCTCTTCAAGAAAGAATAGCAATAGTGGACTTCAAGGAAACGCGGGGCATCTTTGTAAAGATGTTTCCCAGCATTTCCATGCCAGCAACGAGCAGTATACAGGGTTCGATGACAAGGCTACGTACTACAGGTCAGCTGCAAACGCAAAAAAGAATCGAGCCCTGTCCGTTCGTAGAAGTTGCTGTGATCGCGGATATTCCAGCACGAATGATACCGAGGCCAAAGAAGCTGACATGTAAATTGTCAAGTGTTTTACTCGATATAGGGATGGAACCCATCAAAATGCCGCGTGTCTAAGAACTGAAGGAGGAAGACAAGAGAAAATGTGTGAAACGCTGTATGCAGCTATGTCAAAAATATTAGAGTGGAATGTTGGATCCGCTGCTGTATTTCATGAGTGATGAGGCCAGGTTCCATCTGACACAACATGTGAACTCCCAGTATACTAGTCAAGAAACAATCCCTATACGACTGATGAGGAACCTCTTCATGGGGAAAAAATCGGAGTGTGGTGTGCAGTGTCAGCAAGTAGGATTGTGGATCCCAATGTTGGATCCGCTGCTGTATTTCACCAGTGATGAGGCCAGGTTCGATCTGACACAACATGTGAACTCCCAGTATACTAGTCAAGAAACAATCCCTATACGATTGATGAGGAACCTCTTCGTAGTGAAAAAATCGGAGTGTGGTGTGCAGTGTCAGCAAGTAGGATTGCGGGTCCCATATCTGCTACGCAAGTACGTATCACCCCGAGCTAGATTTCTATTCGGGAGTTATGGTGCTAAGAGTTCTGTGCTGTGAATTATAACTGACTCTTCAGTGAATCATTGTGGAAAATTGGCAGTTGGTAAGAAGTTTTGGCTGAGGATCGTTAAATACAGAGCTTGCAGTCGCATCGGTGGAGCTCCAATTCTCTGTAAAATCGATCCATATTTTCAGGAACCGGGAGTGTAAGGACGAGAAGAAAGAATGGGCGGAAATCGCGTGATGAATTCCTCCTGATAGTCTTATTATTATAAACAAACAGGGCTCATTGCAATCTGCTCTTACAATCTGTAGAAGCAAACACACACACACAGATATGTTCGTCGGCTGATAGTTCAGATCGCCAAATGTACGCACATATAGCGGCGAGTTTAGCGTCAAGCGGTGCATTACTTCCGCGAGCTAGCCGAGCCCCAGCAATACTACTGCGCAGTTGCCGACGTTGCCACTGATCCGCAGGGCGGACTAGCTAACGTAACGTAGCCAGCCATGAACGACGCACACTACTTGGATTGCTACTGCCCGCGTTGGCATTCCGCAAATGCCAACAGGTATAACAGAAGGGCTTCACGGAACAGATGGAGAGAATACGCAGAAACACAACCCACATCAGTCATATTAGTCAGCCAAGAAAACCAACATAGTCGTGCGGGATGCGACGCATCTACAGATCATCAGGCTTTAGATCGCTTAAAGACAAATATACAACGGAACACATACATAAATGAACTCCTTCGAATTACTGTCAGCGTACCAAGCGAGTGATGGTGAACGTTCTATAACTACATGTGACATAACGTATTTGTTAAACACTACCACGGAAAAATATGCAGGATTTAATACCCTTTGACAGTGAGACCATTAGAAAAGGCGTAATAGGCCTGACAGCACAAGGATTTAGAATGAAACAGATAGTACCCTTTTAGGGAACCATCCCCAGAATTTGTTGTCGGAATTGAATTATGGAAATCACGGGATACCTAAGTCTGGATGTGCGAACAGAGATTTGAAGCCCGCTACTTCCACACACAAGTCCACTGTGGTTGGTTGAGTTGGGGGAGGAGCCCAAACAGCGAAGTCATCGGTCCAATCGGATTAGCGAAACGTGGGGAAGGAAATCGGCCATGCACTTCAAAAGGAGCCATCCCGGCATTTGACTGACGCGACTTTGAACCGTTGTCCTCCCCAATGCTAGCCCAGTGTGCTGACCACTGAGCCACCTCGCACGGTAGCCTACTGTGCTAGGCCATGGCGCCACCAAGCTTGTTGCTGTCGAGATAATCGTAAAGTCTTAGGTCAAAGGGGGAACACGAAATGCGAGGGAATCATACAAATTCTTCTACTCTACTGCCACGGTCCACATTTTTAGTAGGAAAAACAGTCTAGGTTGGGAACACAACATAAGCTTTATTGAGGCGTTTTGCCTTTTTGAGGCATCTTCAGAATTCGTATAGGACCTGCGGGTAACGCTTTAGTCGTAAGTAGAAATTTTTCTGGGCAACTTCGGCGAAGGTATGCAGTTAAGCCTAGATAGGCCCACACTTACATCTTGACACAAATATGTGTATAAAAATTGTAGTGGCCATGAATACATGACCGCACGTGCATATGCAGGAATGATATCGTTTGCTAGCAAACCACCTTCCCGAAAGGTTTAGAAATTAACGCATAATGAGTTTACATAAAGCATGCTGCACTGAATGGAAGGCGATAATTGTGTCTACGTCTCATTAACGCTTTTCACTAGAGACAAAACATCTGCTCTAGAGGAACCTGTGGTGTAGGCGAGAAGCTGCCATGACACTGTTAAATGACCATCCCAGATTCAAAATGACTGTGTGATTTTAACCCCGCTCGATAATTGCGGGTGGTCTAAGTACTCGGTTCATTAAGGAACTGATAGCAAAACCCAAATGTGGAAGGCGAGCGGGTTTCATTTGCTTTCATCATTATCTACGAGATCAGCGTGCTTTGGCATCGCCAATTTATTTCGACGGCACCAATGAAACTACACTGAACAGCGAAAAAAGCTGGTACACCTGTCCAATATCGTGTAGGGCCCCAGCGAGCATGCAGAAGTGTTGCGACACGACGTGGCATGGACTCGACTAATGTCTCAAGTAGTGCTGGAGGGAATTGACACCATGAATCCTGCACGGCTGTCCATAAATCCGTAATACGAGAGCGTGGAGATCTCTTCTGAAAAGCACGTTGCAATGCATCCCAGATATGCCCAATAATTTTATCCATATTTTGCAGCTTAAAACGTGACTGTACTCAATACAACAGCTATGAATCACAAAAACACAAGTTCAGCATACACAGAAAACACACATACACAGACATAACACTGGACAACTCATCATGCCATCCCACCATACAGAAACATGCGGCATTTAAGTCCCTGCTACACAGAGTACACTTCTTGATCTAGAAGAAAACACCCTCAAAAATGAGATAGAATAAAGAGCACTACCGTAAGCAATGGCTACACAGCTAAAACAATTGACAATTTAGATAAATACACAAAAGCAAGACAACCAAGAAAGAAGAAACAATATTCGCCAGTATCCCATACTTGGGCCCCTTATCACAAAAATAGCTAACCTTTCCAAAAAAAAAAAAAAACGAATGTAACAATTTCATTCTCAACTAATAATAAACTAGGAAACTTACTAATCCATAACATAAATTCAAATACGCAAACATACAACAACAGTGGAGTGTACAAAGTTTCATGCCGCAGTTGTCCCGCCTGCTATGTAGGGAAAACAAGCAGAAACTCCAAACCCGTTTTTCAAGAACATGTAAATTCTTTCAGGCTCAACCACTTTGAAAAATCAGTCATTGCACAACATATGTTGGAAACGAAACATGTCATCAACAATCTAGAAAACAATTTGGTAGTACTCCGTAATGAAGGCAATGGTAAGACCCTAAATCTGTTAGAATAACTGGAGATATACCTCCACAAAATAAAATAAATAAAAAACAGAATCGATGTTAAATGAACAAACAGATTTCGCAAGACACAGCTGTTTCAGTAATTTTAAAGATCTATTCTAAAGTTGTTTCCTGCATATGTCAACTGTTTAATAATTATATCTTTAGCACTACAAAAAATTCATCTTTGACCACACCATGTACAAAAACATCTGTGAAGTGTTTACAAACATGTGTTTACGAATATGCCTCTTGAATGAAGTGATATGTTTGAAAACGATGGAGGAAAAAACTTAGGCTGTTGCTAAAACGTTCGAAACGCTTTTCTTGGATTATTTGGTAAGTTTACACTGTTTATCTTTTCCACTCTTTCGCACATATTTTCCGCGTCTGACTTTCGAAATTCGTAACCTAACATCAAACCTTTTCGTGACAGGAATATGCATTTCATCTCATTCAAGAGAAAAAATAAAGCATGTATTAAGGCGAATTACACCTGAAGATGGATCCACAGCGTCCGAAATGCATCGTGTACTGAATAAAACACGAAAAATTGTGACTGAAGGCGTTTTTTAATTAATACCTCGAGTGTATGCTCAATCAAGTTCATATCTGGGGAGGTTGGTGGCCCATGGAAGTGTTTAATCTCAGAATAGTGTTCCTAAAGCCACTCTGTAGCAATTCCGGACAAGTGAGGTGTCGCATTGTCCTGCTGGAATTGCCCACGTCGGTCGGAATGCACAATGGACATGAATGGATGCAGGTGAGCGACAGGATGCTTACGTACGTGTCACCTGTCAAGAGTCGAATCTAGACGTATCAGGGGTCCCATATCACTCCAACTGCACACGATCCACAACACCATTACAAGCGCGTCCACTAGCTTTAACAGTCTCCTTCGGCTCCGAAAGCCCATACCGATGATGTTTCGTTGAATGTTTCGCACGCTGACACTTGCTGATGGTCCAGCATTGAAATCTGCAGCAATTTGCGGAAGGATTGCTATTCTGTCACGTTGAGCGATTCTCTTCAGTCGTCGTTGGTCTCGTTCTTGTAGAAACCTTTTCCGGCCGCGGCGATGTCGGAGATTTGATGTTTCACCGGATTCCTTATATTAGCGGTACACTCGTGAATGGTCGTACGGGAAAATCCCCACTTCATCCCTACCTCGGAGATGCTGTGTCCCATCGCTCGTGCGCCGACTACAACAGCACGCTCAGACTCACTTAAATCTTGATAACCTGCCATTGTAGCAGCAGTAACCGATCTAACAACTGCGCCAGACACTTTTTGTCTTATATAGGCGTTGCCGACCGCAGCGCCGTATTCTGCTGATTAACTACCTATTTGAATACGCATGCCTATACCAGTTTCTTTGCCGCTTCGGTGTATATTTACCAGGTTAGCTTAAGCAGCAGAAACTATAGAAAGCAACATGCAGGCAAATATATTGATCAGGCTACGCAGAAGCTGATGTTACAGACTTACGCCTCTCAACATTTCGCCGCGGAGTATCAAAAAAATATCGGACTAACTTCAAAAATCAGGTGCCGGCATGTTTGCGGTTGGTGTCGGAATGTCGACAAAATCAACAGCTTTTCTCCCAGTAAAGGAACTGGATGTCGGGGCAGGTTTACTCTCCGTCGTCCTGTAATCAGCGGCGGCCGCCCACGCGGGGACGGAAGCGGCGCGGCAGTTAGTAGCGGCAACTGCTAGCAGATAACGCCCACGCCGGCGAGGGAATTTTCTTCGCTCGGCGTGCCGCAAGGCAGAGCCGAGAGTAATGTGGACGGCGGGGAGGCGAGGCGCGCTGGCAGCCTGTGCGCGCCAGCAGATCAATTGGGGGCGACGAAAAGGTGGCCGGCACCGCCTTCGTGCGCGGTGCCCGCTGCGTACTTATCGCCTACCGTCTACCACATACACGAGTAACAACTGACGAGTACACGAGTGGTGATTCAGGAAGTTCTAGTGGCACTTTCTGCGGTACTCGATACACGCCATTTGCAATGTTGCATCAGCAATACGTCGTCGTTTCCTGCGGTGGGGTGGGCGTGGTCTGTGATACAGGACGAGCTACGTGGAGTAAGTGCTTTGGATCTGGAAAACAACTGAATATTTAGGCACACGAGATTAGTTCTGCAATACCGGCGAAGATGTGAAACCGTATCGGCTTTACGAAGTGGGGAGAGAAGTACCTCTCCTAACTTTTAGTGTAATGACCTCCTCCGACTCCGTGGACTTTCTATGAACATCACACTGCGTTGCTGTCAGAGACAAATGGTGATTTCCAGACGGTAGTACACCAAAGAAGGAAGAATTCAGAACTCTTATCTTAGAAGGATTCCTTGGTACGACACGAGTGAAAGATAACAGCATATCGTTGAAGATATCCTGCTACAAAGCGGCTTCTATCTGTAGCAATATGAGAACAGACGTATGTCACTATCTCGAACCCTCATCGTCTTCGTATGTAGGCTTGGTGATTTTATCATGAAACACGCGCGAAATGCTAAAATCAGCAACAAGGAACCTGTCTTACTTTGAAGAAAGAAAGAAAAAAAAGATCAAAGTACTCTTGCCAGTCATTATGCCATACATGGCGGGAGGATACTATCCTCCAATATTAGCCACTCCTTGTCCTGGGAAACGATGGAAAGCCTTAGCATGTCTCCATACGCTTTAATATCTCTTTATCTTAACTCTGAAAATCCCATGCGATTTGATACAATATGGCCAATAGATCTGTAGCACAGTCTACTTCAAATCCTAATCCTATATGACTGCAAACGTAAGCGTCTTTCTCCCAACAATAATCATCATTTAACTTCTCTGTGGGTCTCTTTACTTTCGTATGGGCTACAGCGATTATGGCAGCCACGCGGCTGACTTCCTTCGGCGTCTACAGCTTCGGTTTCTCGTTAAGGCTCCCAAAACACGATGAAGATGACCAAATTGTTTGATCTACAGTCCAAAACGGAATCCTAACGAGTGCATGATGTTGAGTAGACGCTAACAAAATATCCAGTCCACTTTAAGCGTAGGTGAAGACCGTCACATTTTATCGGACAAAAAGGAACTGCTTCTTATAGTCCAAACAATACGGAAGTGACCGGATTTTCACTTAGATCATACGACATAGACACGAGTGATAGAAAATTGCGGCAGTGTTGTACAACAAGTAAGAAACGAACATGCTTCAAGTGACACCGTTCGTCAGCGATGATTTTTGATGGTATGTGACTACTCGACCATTAAGTCTGAACTGCTCAACGGTCAAATTCTATGAATCGATCTCATACATACAATGGACAAAAGGTATATACACGTATTTCATTACTATCATTTGATTCTACAACTAGCAGGTGTCACACGCAGTCACCCAGATTCTTGTTATTCTTCAGAGTGCACTACTGGTACATCTGCTTTGAACCCGTGTGTGTAGGGTCGTATAGTGCAGAGTTTGTAATAATGGCGAACGGAAACGAAAGTATTTTAGCATAACAAGTTTTCACGTCATTTACGAACACGTAGGCCTCCCTGCCCACAGGCAATACGCAGTTTATCTCGCCAGTTCGTACGTCGTGGTTCTCTTCCAGAGTGTGCGCTGTTACACGGTGGCTGGCGCGTATCATAACGCTGGACAGGTTTGCTCGCGAACTTCGCTTTACAAGGCTGTCCCGTCGACGGTGCCCGTCAGTGCATTGCGCGTAAGCAGAGCGTCGCCGGAGGGAGGAAAGGCGACTTGCGGCGTTGTCGCAAGCTGACATCGGCCGCCGGCGCCGCTCGGTGCGTAAACAAAGGTGACGCACCGCGGCCACCCTCGCGCCCGGCGCCTGGCACGCACGCTCACACTCGCTTCCCCCTCCCCCTGCCCTCACTCTCCTGCTGCTTCTGGGCCGCTTGGGTGCGCTACTGACGTTGCACAAGCCCACGACACAGTGTGCAAGACGCCTCCGTTACACTTGCCTCTGTAGCAACCTTAAATACGAAACATGCATTGTCTCACATGTAATGTGTTTAATTAGTATAGAAGCGTGGAAACCGTTTTCTCTGAAATATGCTGGCCTCCTCTGACCTCTAACACTTTCAAATAATTAATATTCTTCCAATGAACATAAAGATGCAGAAGGACACAACTTGGACAGAAATGCGTGCTAAAAGCACTGCTAAGCACTTCAGTTGTAACCACAGACATAGGGAGGAACACTCATCGGAAACTCACCCCGCACAACACAGCGCTTTAACAACGCCCACGTACTGCGTTACACAGTGAGTCTTAATCCATTACTTACCTCTTACGTGTAATCGCTTAAAAACCTCATTGCACACAAAAAGTGCGTTTACGTATATGCTACAAGTGATCTGTTAGCTTCTCCGCGAAATATACCCTTCCAAAGCCCCGGAAGGACACACATGAAAATCTCACAAACATGTAGTATGTTTACATACATGCCGCTACAGTAGTTATTTGATAGTGTCACTCAAGCTTCTTTCGCTGGCGTTGCTATAGCTGTACCTACGCCACTTGTAGCATGCTAGCAGGTTAGTAGATCGGACGCTGCTTCTGGAACACTCTTTCATCTGCTGTATGGGCCATGTAATTTGTTGCAGGTTCTCCAATCAAACAAGCACGAAAAGTGGTAATTTTATGCTCATAATGGTTATGATATATAAACCGCATTCTCTTTTCTTAATGAAGTCGATGTGTACTGGGCGCCGAAATAAGTATTTTCCGGAACCTGCTGTGATGGAAACAATGTTTCTCTCTCTCGGTTACCCAAGGCAGCGACGACACCATTCTTTGTACTTCTCACATTATTACTTCAGTCCTAAACGATTACACTCGCGTAGATTTTTGTTGTATTTGTTACCATTAATGCGTACTACTTACTGAAACATTTAAGAGGGCACATTTGGGTAGACTTGAAAAATAGCAGAGTATCGTCTTGACAGCAGAACACCCAAGACCTTCAGTGTCCGTGAATGTGACGCATTAGCAAGAATCGCAGACCAAAGACGTTCGTACATCACCTAAAAAATTCTGCGAAGCGCTCTACAACCTAAGAACAATTATTAATCGAGCGTCATATGATAATGTACTGTTTTGGACTGTTTGCAGCGTTTCCCTCAAGTGCCCGGCCAAAGATTTTCGCTGGCATCATTCGTACTTTACCGCTGAATACAACGGATGAGTGTACAACAACGGGCAAGAGTTCTTCCACAGTATCTCTTCCAGTTGCGCGTTAATCACCGCAATTAGCGCGAGAAACACTTCTCGTCCGTTCGCTCTCTAGGCCCGGGGGCATCCCCGACAGTTGCGCAAGACGAGGAAGGGAATGACAGCGGCTTCGTGAAAGGCTGAGACGGCGTGACTGGCGGGCGGCGCGTCCAGCGAAAGGGCGAAAGTCGAGAGGAAGACGCGGCGTGTGAAAGTCGGCGCTTACCTGCTGGTAGCTCTTGACCAGGTGGCTGACTATCTCCCACACATCCATGGCTTCCTTGTCGGTGCCGTACTCGGCCGCAGTGGGGAACCAACAGTGGCACCACTTGCTCCCGCGCTTGGGCTCTGCCGACTCGTTGTCATGCTCGGCGTGGCGGACCATAACACAGCGCGGCACTACTGTCACTCGCGGCGCGGCGCGGCTGTCACGTGGCCGGGCTCGGCGCGGCGCGGCGCTAGCACGTCGCACGTCGCGTTCGCGCGGCGGACTGGCGCTGCCCGCCGCCGCCGCTGGGGCAGTGGACCAGCCGCGGGCAGGCGCGCGCGCAACAAGCCGCCGCAAGGACGTGCGGCGCGGGCCGGCCGCGGCCCGCCTGCGTCGCTCCTCCCTCAACTTACTGTTTTCACCTACCTACTACCTACTACTTACTACGTCTTCGCCTCGGACCTTATCGCAACAACAGCCCCACAGTCTTCTCTCGTTTCTATGGTAAGCACGTCATTCATCTTCCACGCGTCCGGCAAGGTGGTCTAACTGTGAAGCGAGTCCCTTGAAACTTCGACATCGCGGGATTGAATCCCGGTCGGACTACGGAATATTACAATCAGCTTTTAATCTAGCCTCCGCCTCTCAAAGACATGAAGATTCGCCAGGAGTGACACCTGGTTCGGACATTCCACGTTAAACTATACGATTCCCTTTTCCCAGTGGGTTTACCGGCTGAAGGTTATCGACACGCAACTCGCCAATGTGGTGTCCAATTGAAAGACTTGGAACAGGCCTTGGATCCAAACAGTGGATTACATTAAGTTGACATCTGAAGATTTTCACTGATCCATGAGTAATAAAGATATCGTTACTGGGCTGATTTAAATGGCCAAAGAGTTTTCCCTGACATCGCTAGATTTTTCTCATTAGTACGCAAACTATAGCAAAATGAGGGCCTACCACGATGTAGCTTCCAACAAACAGTAAGATTTCCCTTGCGGCACGTAGAACTCCTCCCGTTACTCTCTACGTCGAACAAACGACAGTTCCGTAATGGCTGTGTTACTGAATGTTCTAACGTTATTTTATCAATTAATCATTCAGTGTCGCATAAATATTGTCTCTTTACGCCAAGAGGTAGCACACTTTTTTTTTAAACTGAAATTCTAGATAGCAAGCCTTTTCCAAAGAGCCGCTGGATATAGGGCTTGTTGTCACGGCCCGCGCAAGTCGCCCCCCCCCCCCCCCCCCCCAAGAGTCCTCCCTCGGGAAGCGCGCGCGCGCGCGCGCGTGTGTGTGTGTGTGTGTGTGTGTGTGTTATCCTAAGTCTACGTTAGTTTAAGTTAGATTAAATAGTGTGTAAGTTTAGGGACCGGTGACCCCATCAGTTTGGTTCCATAAAACCTTAACCACAAATTTCCAATTTCTTTTCCTAGGATTTTGTCACTTTCTCATGCCTTGTTAAAATAAATATCGTACTAACGAAATACTACTATGCCTTTTCTCTAACCAATTGTTGGCTTTATGTATTTTTTTCTACGCCTGGATATTATCTCACCAACTATCGAGGGCCTATCGTCGACTACCAGTCAGATTCCACGTGAAAGAATGACTAATAAAATAAAATAAAAAATAAACAGCATGTAGAAACACCAAATGTAGGACTAAACATCCTTTACAATATGGTTGTAACCAATGGAAAAATCAAAGAGCGAAATCCACAATAATAGCACTGATTAGCTGAGACGTCTAATTTTCAACTCAGCAGTCTGACGACACTCGTGAAGGGTAGAAGGTAAGGGTGTGGGTGTGCGAGCCGAAATGGGCATATTCCTAACTTTAGAATTTCGTTAACATAAAATCTGTAACAGCAGAGTTAAGATTAAATCTCAGTTACGACCCTTTCGTGGGAACGAACTTTTTTCGGCCGGTTTGGTTTCCGAAGACGAGTGTTGTGATCAGTCCATGTACGTGTATTTCTCGGTGGCAGTCTTGTGACACGTTATAGAGCAAAACGGTAGCATGACGACGTATTGGTCGAATGAAAATGCAACAAACGTTGTACCTCCGTAAAGCAAATGAACGGCGTCAACTTTCACACTTTTGAATCACTATTCATTACGAAGATTTTGAAAGGAACCCTTCGAGAGCTTAGAGGGTTCGCAGTTAGGCTTGTGTTCTACTAGACGGGCCTTGGTGCGTCTGAGTGCAATCCCAGTTACAGGGCTCAAGTTAGTAGAGTCGTAGATGTGACTATTTAGCCTAGTCTCGTGGATGCAAGCGAAGCTGGTGACCTTTCTTCTCCGGTTCTCTCGGCACGATTGGTTAATGGTGGACTTCCGGGTGTTCTACAGAGTTGTTACCATTTTATGCGGAATATTTCGATCCAGTCTTCATGGTATCCAGACAGTGAGTACACATAAAAGCAAAACTCGTAGCACGGGCTGGGTCGGTCGTCGAAATATTGTGCGAAAATGGAAATAACGACTCGATAGAACACCCGGACGTCCATCATTAATAACTTGGTTTGTGTCAAGGAGCCTAGAACATTGATACGGGCCTGCTGATGAATGTTCCGAATACCAATTGATACGTTACACTGTGTAGTCGTGTGATTCGCTCATAAGCTACACTACGTAGACGGAGTCGGCGAGAGCTCCTTGCCACTTTACATCTGGTACAGAGTGAATTGGACTTCTATTCCGGAGGAGCGAGGTTAAAATTGTTAATGTGTGTGAAATCTTATGGGACTTAACTGCCAAGGTCATGAGTCCCTAAGCTTACACACTACTTAACCTAAATTATCCTAAGGGCAAACACACACACCTATGCCCGAGGGAGGACTCGAACCTCCGCCGGGACCAGCCGCACAGTCCACGACTGCAGCGCGTGAGACCGCTCGGCTAATCCCGCGCGGCCGAGGTTAAAAGCCTTGGCGAGGCAATCTATGGTTCTACATATTTTCAGGGGAGATCTAGTAATGCTGTTTGAACTAGAGCCTCCCTCCCTCCTCGTCGACTAAAAGATCTCTGCCTCCGTCTGTAGTGACGATGCCGCTGAAGAAGAAGAAGAAGAAGAAGAAGACGACGACGACGACGACGACGAAGAGATTGAAACTCTGGCATACCACTTTTTTTCAACTGTTCATCGGCTGGTATTCGGGACGAGTGGCCATCAAATCCACGTACAGGCAAGCCAGCACAAGATTTCCAGTCGTCGTCTTAAATCAGTTCAGGAGAAACAAGCTTATTCCGTAAATGAACCGCAGCCACTTCCTTCCTTAGGACTGCTCCAACTGACATCCTCCTTGAGATCCTTCGATTTCGCTGTCACTGCGACATCGTTCAATACAGTTCAGCCAGAAAATTTCACACTACATTCTACAAACTCTCCATAATTTCCGACTGCTGACTTTATATTGATTGAAATCAGCTCGCAAAATCTCTACGTATGCATAAGAGTCTAAAAGTAACAATGGTTTTTATGAGAAAACTGAGGAACCGTTTATACTGCCGGCGTTTCGTCCGAAATAATTGTCAAGTCTCCTGTCAAACCACTTGATGCCCTATGGTCAGCAAACCGAAATCGACGCATTAAAACAGTAGCATTACGGGCGTCACACCACTGTTGGCGCTTCTTGACAGAGCAGGCAGCCATGGACTTGGCGTCTTGGACGAGGTACGCCAGTCTGGTGAAGTGTTAAACAATCCGATCTATTCTCACACACAAGCAGACTCTCTTTCCCAACCCTGTGATTGTTCTTTACAGTGAATGCTGCGTTCAGCAACAGCTGTTTCCTTACAAGCTTGTTTGGCTGTTGCATCTACTGCCCGCACACCACAAAGAAGCCGAATTGCCAGCAGAATGAAGTCTCTCTCTAACCTGCTTAGCTATCGCTCCGTATAAATCGCATTCAACTCTAACGTCACCTCCTTGCATTCATATCCAAAGAGTGTATATGCACGACGGGAAAAGAATTAGTCATCCCTAGGAGATACCGCACTAATGCCGCTTAATTACGCATCTAGCCTTGATAACAGCCTCAAATCGGCGAGCAAGAGAGTTCACAAGTTCCTTGACATATGCCACATCCAGCGGACGCCATTCATTGATGACTAGATCCGGCAGAACTACCAAATTTCGAGTATGTTGGTTGTTGCGTTTCACCCAAATAGTCCTAGACATTTTCCGTGGGGTTACTCTTACTTTCGGGCTAAACGCCTCTCTGGGCTATCGGTGCACTCACCGTCTGAAAAGAGGAAAGGTCGCGACTCGTAGGACCACGACCACTCTACACACACCTGCCGTCAGGTACTGTGCAGTTCGTGGGCTGTATGGTCCACTAAAGATGCCCAGCTTCATATGCCGCTGTGACTAATGGTCTTTTGCGAGGGCCCGAATCCACATGTACATTGCTTGCAGTGTCGTTGGCAATGTTCGCTCGAAAACTGGTTGAGATGGCCATGTATTTACTGCCAATAATTCCTATAGGGTTTGGAAACGACTGTCATTGGCAACGCCTAACACTCCGTGTCCGGTCTCTGTCGGGTAAGATCTTTTTACAACCAATGTTCTGTCCCGCCTTCACGTTGACCCGTTTAACTGCGCTGATTTCAGAATAGTATGTACGCACCACTTCCGTGCCATGACTTAACGTCAGCTGTGAAGATGAAGGTGGAGAGTCAAATGACGGCCTGGTACTGTTCCTACACCGTCTACAGTCCCCCCCCCCCCCCCCCCAAAGCGATCAATGTGCTCTTTTAAAGGAGACGACTAATATTTTGTCCGATGGACATATGTGGCAAGCTGTTCTCAGGATATTCAGTCTCGATGTAGTAAAGGTACTAAGGGCTTTGAAAGAAGATAGGATATTCTTATCTTGATATTTATACTGAGGGATAGCCCTTGCTGAACTAGTCAGCTCTTCGTTCCCTCGCCTCCCTCACTCTAACGGTAACGTCAATGCAATATTTTCACCTATCATCTACGCATGTCATTTCCAAACATTTGGGTGGCATGACTAACTCAGTAAGGCCAGTGCTCATTTTAAAATTCGACGAAGAAAAAGTTTCGTTATTACCTAAGGTACATATTTAAAAACGCCTGCAGCTAGTGGTGGTGCACAGGAAATACCCGGCTACGTATCTCAACAATAGCGAACGGAATCATTTTAAAAGCGAAGGAACTGAACTGTACGCATAAATCAGGAACTGCAGAAGGTGAAACACACACGATCATGAACTAGCAGACGACCCGTTCCGAGACCGAAGACTAACACTAGGGAAGTTTCACCATTACCGAATCGCATTGAAGCTAACAGTATACTTTAACGTAGTTTAGACTTATCTTTAACAGAACTTAACAAGAAGCACTAAGTGAACGAACACACGATGCATCAGTGAGTCTGGAAACGACCCATCTTGTTTTGTTGAAGAGAGATTAAATTAATTATGCAAGTCAAAAGAAATCTATTTAGGTATGCCAGGACATTGGGAACCTATTGTGGCAAGAACAGTAAAGGGCCATCACACCGTGATCTCCTACTTAATGTATCTCGCGTCAGCAGTCACCACATTTTTAAGAAAGTGAATCATTTCTGGTGAACAAACGGCTTCACCAATGAAATCACTACAGAAAACTGCCGGTTGGAGTGGCCGAGCGGTTCTGGGCGCTACAGTCTGGAACCGCGCGACCGCTACGGTCGCAGGTTCGAATCCTGCCTCGGGCATGGATGTGTGTGATGTCCTTAGGTTAGTTAGGTTTAAGTAGTTCTAAGTTCTAGGGGGCTGATGACCGCAGAAGTTAAGTCCCATAGTGCTCAGAGCCATTTGAACCAACTACAGAAAACTAAGTGTACAAAAAACACAACAGAAACTTTTAACATTAAAATTGATTTAGCGCTATTGTGACTCGTTGGAAAAGTTTTTAACAGTGAAATATGCTAATCTAGATTGACAAAGGATCTTTATATATAGTCACTGCCATGTGAAATTGTAGTTATGAATCCTACAGAGTAATCTGTTATGTCACGATGGCCGGGTACGATTTCACAATCGAGCAGTCTGGATGTCATCTTAAAAGTGACTTTTCAACGTCGATGGATCTTAAAATAAGTGTTCAGTGGGATATGATTAATGATGCTAGAACAGACTGGCCGGAACTGACTTATCCTAGACAGGTCTGGAAGTTACTCAGTGAAGTTGGCTAGTAAACGCTTTTCCTACCCATGCAGACCAAATTCTGTAGCGGATGCAGTGCAGTCCCCCGGAGAACATCTATGGTTATTTGTGATAGCTGGTGATCAGCAAAACCTTTTCACACAGATGTCTGCTGCGGTCTTTTCAAAATGGGTACTGTGGAAGAGTATACAGCAGGTGATTTAGGGATAGTTGGAAACGCCAAAACAGGATAACGTGATCATCATATTATTCTCCATCCAGAGTCAAAAGACGATAGGGGGGCTTTTACATTCTCTGGCCGGTTACTTACATTTGAAGACAAATATAAAATAGCGCGCGAAAAAAAAATAAAAAAATTAAAAAAAATTGCCAGGGAACTGCTGTGGCCCCGACTCGTCCCAGCGCCGGCCTTCGAAGCCAAGGACGCCTGACCACTGGCAACCGCCTAACTGAGTCACACGAACAAAGACGGTTAGCCACTGAGTATAGCCAGACAGACAACAGTTTCACAAAATCTACATAAATTTTAACGTGTAGTATTGAATCCGCTGAAAATTTCTACATTGACGCTTCTCAGATACAGACATCATAAAAGATAAAAAAAATCATTGTATTACAAAAAAAATTGTTCAAATGGCTCTAAGGACTATGGGACATAACATCTGAGGTCATCAGTCCCCTAGACTTAGAACTACTTAAACCTAACTAACCTAAGGACACCACACACATCCATGCCCGAGGCAGGATTCGAATCTGCGACCTTAGCAGCCGATTGTATTACAAATTCCAATGAATATGTCAGGCATATTTCACTGTGGATTATGTGTGCTTGTATTATATCAGCAAATTCATAATATTCCATGTTGGAGATGCACTTCAAACTAGTGAATAGTGTCCTTTCGAGCTGGTTTTAGACGAGGTGCGTATCGAAAACGAATGATGCTCTACACTCAAATCTGTTTTTTATTATAAGTCAATATCTATAACCTTCGTAATACGAATTGAAGTAAGTGGAACTATTCACAAATTCCATATACAGCATATAGTAGCTATTGCAACTGAGACAGTTAAAATACTCGTGTGACAAGGGTGTGGTACGTGTACACGATCGAGCGTCCATCGACAGAAACTATTAGCAGCCAATACTGACAACGGTACAGTAGCTGGAGTTTGCAGCATGACGCGCTAACAGGCTTCAAGTGGCCAGTAAATGCAGGCGAAATACGTTATTTGTTCTCGGCGAGGCAGTCGAGCGCTAATTGGCGGTAGCGCTACGCTACGACTGCATCACTAACAGCAGAACAAACACGGCCGCTATTCAGAGGCGAGTCGAGCCGAGCCGAGCGAACGGCCGCTCTTTTACGATGCGGCACTCCTTTTACGACCCGGCCGCTCTTGGGATTAAACGCGTCACCAGCTACACGGACGCTTTTTTTCACATTGTTCTTTTTTGTAAGATCCCTAAAACAAAATTTCGGCTATCACCAGCTGAGACTTGAATCGGACAGGACACAGCACACGGAATTCTCTAGAATACGTTCTGGAGGACGTGGGTTGTGAAGCTTTAGCAAATGTTTGCATTTCCGCAATGAATAAGTTCTTAACATTTCGTATTTTTTTTCTGAAGTCTGTCTTAGCAATTTCTGTTCCAGGTTTTAGGAAGTGCAGAAAGAAATATCTAAATGCGTGTGCAACATAAAAGCCGCAGCCAACATCTATTAACTGCTTCCACCTCCTTCGAATGATGTTCCAATAAACTAAGGCACTGTAGCTTTCCTATTTTCAAAGGAGCGCTATTTATGTTGGATAAGGATTGGGGAAGGATGGAGAGGTAACCAATTTAGGTAAGCACACCAGACCATTTACAGAAATAATTGCCAGACGGCGGTTGGAAATCCGTTCTTCTAGGACGGACATTTTCGAAATGGAATTGGATAATGTATGCAGAACAAGCAAAAAGATCTAGCTATCTTCACGATACGCGATCGTTGGACGCACACACTACTTCCGAAATCACATGTCAAATGTAGAAAGAAAATCTAATGGCTTATTTTTTACTAGGCAGCCACATCCTCTTTCATTATCCTTTTTTTCCGAACGTTATACTGAAAGTCGAGGCTCCTAAAATATATCACTATGAAAATCTGACTAACAATAAGTGACAAGCATTTAATATGATCACTAAGGTATTGAAGTTTGAAAGGATTTTTAATTGTTGAATGAATATTTAACAGTACGGCGCCCAGAAGGATTCCGAATCTTTTTCCCTGCTTCAGTCGCGGATGACGCGAGGACGTAAGACTGATTCCGATAAACCTTCGTCGCTGCAGAAACCACTTCATTGTACGACGATGTGAGGTTAACCAAAGGGTCTTTTTTTCTTCAAATACTACTTTTATGAAAGGCATTGATTGTTTCAAAAAGGTCAATGGCAATGGTAGTGTATCTCCTACTCCTTAAACTACTGTTGGCCAAGTGTTCAGGTGTATCGAACACAATTTTTACCCAAGTTTTTGACCTATAACACTTTTCTCCTAAGAACAGAATACTGTTCCACATGACGTTTATGAACGAACATTTTAGTAACAAAACAATATTTCGAATTTTACATAGTGTTGTCAAATTCCGTAGCATTTTTTACATTCTTCTCTTTTCTCTTACACTCAATGGTTACCAACAAAGATACTTCCTGCGTGGTACACAAATGATTGCACAATGTTTCATCTGAGTTCCCTAACAGTTAACTGATTATATCTTCTGGTGAACCTTCCGGGATGTAAGGTCGTGGTCCATGAAACTTTCAGAGCTTCTCATAATTTTCCCTTTTCAAGGATAACTTTTTAACGACAATCTGAGAACAAGACCACTAGAAACGGAGAACAAGATCGGTTTGGACAACCATGAGACGGGGTCGAGTTCGTGCCCTCTCCAAAGAGACCACAGCGATATTCGCCTATAGGGATTTAGAAGAAAGAAACACGAATCCGGATGACTTTACGAGTAATTGAATCCCGTTTTTGCCGAATGTAAATGTAGTTATCTGTTTATTTTGTTTTAGGGCGCCAAAACAGCTAAGGTCATACGCTCCCATGTCAGAAACGTAGAACACGAATGTAGTCATCTGATCTAGACGTCAGCATGTTCGACACCTGATTTTGAAGAGACCGGAACAAAACGAGATCTAAGGAAAGGACTCCGGTTCCCAATAACCTACCTGTCCGATAAGCACCAGGAATAACGAAGAAGCTATCACAGCTACTGCGTCACCTCACTCAGTTATTATCTCCGGAAATCAGATCAGTCGGAGAATTCTTTGCAGTTTGTGTACCCTTTATAACAAGTGTATCTGACAAATTCACGGTATCCTACAAGTATACGACGAGGAATTTGAGCAGATATGAAGGGAAATCTTAAACTTAGAATTTCTTCGCGTGAAGTTTCCTGGTACCACGATAGATTCCACAACTTGTTAATATCTAGGATAATCCCAAATACGTTCTTAAATATTTAATCACCACACAATATTTTGTAATGTTACGATACTAAGTCCTGAGTCTGCGATTACTAGTTTCACTGAAACCGTAAGAGAATTTCTATGTTTTCCCGGCGATGCCCGAGTTCGCCAGTTACCAAAATACTTTTGTAACATTGCTCAACGTGTTGAAATGTATATTTTTTAGCGGACGTTTGGGAGATGGTTGGCGCTTTCCCTTCTCCCTTGCGCGCTGTTTCCACGATGGACTTACGAACCTCAAAGCTACCGGAAACGTTCCCTACTATTACATATATCGTCGATAACTTCACTACACCTCTGTTGCAATTTTTTTTCTCCACATGATGAAGTGAATTTAGTTTAGATAGGATGTACGTGGTGACGTTTAAATCATTACGCAACCATTGTTCATAGCCGTGCGCCACACCAAAAATAACTCGTTTCAAATTTCTCCGTTTAAAGTTAGGGAAAGCACAACAAGAGCGTACGAATGCCCCTTCCGACGCCACAAAAAGAATACAATGGAGTGTCTGCTTTAGCATTGTGCAACAAAATTAAGTCCATACAATATTTTCCTCGAACATCAGGTGGTAATAACAACTTATGAAATAATAAGGTACAGTTAACGTTAACAGGAACTCCGTTCTATATCAGTGAAGTGCTCCATAGCTCTTACTACCGCAGTATTTAAAGTGTTCTTTCATATTTTGGTAGCTTCCTCGTTCGTCACGGTTTCCAATCTGATCTATTTAGTTTCCAATCGGATCTATTTACTTCAGGAAGTAGGCTACCGTGGTCTGATACGGAGATACACAGTTCTAATTGCTACTGAAATTACAGCAGAAGTCTACTTGTTTTTATCTACGGCGAACGTGCAACAAAAACAGCTGTCATGATGCAGTTCTCACTGATGCCTTTATACAGTCACGAAATACGAGGAGAGACATGCATCATATACTATTGATACTATTACTATTAAAAAATCACATTTCATTTTCCGGTAATTTCCACATACTTTGGAAGGTGTAACACATTGCCTGTCGTACTCATACAGCATTCGAAATCCGAAATAAAGGTAATTTACGAGTGGCGTTCAATAAGTAATGGAACATTTTTTTTTCTGAAAGCAGGTTGGTTTTATTCATGATTCTAATACCCCATAGTATTCCACACTCTTTTGGCTACAAACCCTATTTTTCATCATAATCTCCGTTCAATGCTATGCTTTTACGCCACCATATTCGGAGAGCCTGTATGCCTGTATGGACTTACCGGTCGACGTTGGAACCAGCACCTTGCCGCATCAATAAGCCCCCCACCACCAAATCACTTACGTACTGCCTTCCGCGGAGTGCATCAGTCACTGGGCCAAACGGATGGAAGTCGGAAGGTGAAAGAACCGGGTTGTGGGGTGGAGTACCACAACTGGTGGACGAGTGTGTCAGCACTACCAACAGAGACGTCGCAGTTGTGCAGCGACGTGTCTGATTGTGAACCGTCGATCACCTCGAATGTGTGTGTCCGCACATCCCAACATTGCAGGAGTCACTGTTGCGTGCAGCTGGCCGGCATGCGGAAGATAGCACGGGTTTGCGCGACTTTGATGCGGTGATGACACACCCCTCGCTCAAGGACCCACCGTGCTTTTGTTCTCTGTCAGGGTCTCTATAGACATTCTGCAAGCGCTCTGGTTTTCCGCCAAATGAAACTCATTGACTGTTCTCTGCTTGGAACTCACCTCGTTAGATCACCATTTTGAAGGCTACGTGTAGCGCCGCCACCTGTCGCAACTTCATGAAACGACAGACTGAAGCGGGAATATTCCACGATGTCCCACAACAAATTATTCTTTTTTTTTTCAACCGACATTGGCCGAGAAAAAAAGTGTTGCATTACTTATTGAACGCTCTTCCTACTTTGTCAATTGGGTTTTTTTCTTTTTTATGGTAATGTATTACCTACGATAAGAACAGGCTTTCATTCATAGTTGTCCTGATTTTGTATTCACCTGGGCCTATGACTAATAACGCTATCAGGAAGACATCACCAGGAAATAGCTATTTTATTCCTTTCGCCTCGGTGGTGGCGAGACGGCTGCTGGAATATAATCTTGCCAGAGCACCATCATCATATGACAATAGGATGAAGTTAAATCCAACAGGGGAGAAAAGAAACTTGTGGCATAACTTGACTAAAAGAAGGGATAGTTTGATGGATACATTCTGAGGCATGTGCTGAGTAAAAATAGTGGAGGAAATCCACTGCTTGACTACAGTAAGGAGGTTCAAATGACTGTAGCTTGTGATGGTATGGCAGAGATGAAGAGGCTTGCACGGGATAGACTAGCATGGAGAGGCATGAAACCAGTCTTCGGACTGAAGATCTCATCAACAACTACTGTTCGGTAAATGCTCTCCTTACAATAGCTGGCCCCTTGTGCCCACTGAGTCTTCCGAGCTAGTATTCCTAAATAAAATCACCCTTTTTTTTTTTTTAAAGGTAACGTCATTTCGATGGAGGAGAGCTATCGAAGACTCGTGCATTTAATTCAAAATGACTAGAAGATTTTAAGCAGCTGCTTTCTTAAATGGCAGCTTCCGTCCAATTAAAATATGCCTCGTGTAAACGTCTTCGAATTGATCATCAGCAACCGTAAAAATGGGTGAAGTGCTTCAGCTTCGCGGATTCCGCTGTGATATCTGTACTAGTAGCAAATAACCGTCTTCCTTGTTAGTGGAAAGCCGCCTTGAACCGGTGCCCGGTCTATGCTCCACGTCACTGCCGCACGAAACTCTTATTCTTGTCTAGAAATCGTGACACACAGTGAACAATATAAATAAAATCCAACACTCGTTCCCTTAGAATTTATGAGTAACAGCGCTACAGTCTGGAACCGCGCTGCTGCTACGGTCGCAGGTTCGAATCCTGCCTCGGGCATGGATGTGTGTGATGTCCTTTGGTTAGTTAGGTTTAATTAGTCCTAAGTTCTAGGGGACTGACGACCTCAGAAGTTAAGTCCCCTAGTGCTCAGAGCCATTTGAACCATTTATATCATTCGTAAAACTGTTTCGAACGCGCTTCCGCGTAATAAAGCGCGATTCATGCTGAATTTGCTCTGCAATACGCGAGGAAATAGCTTGCTAACACTTTTAATACTGCGAATGCTGAAAAACATTGTTGTTGTTGCTGTCTTAAATATTAAGACGTTTGATGCAACTTTCCTTGCTATTCTATCCAGTGCAACCCTTTTAGTCTTTGCATAACTATATTCCACAAGAACTTGCTAACTGTTGTCAAGCATGGTCTCCCTCTACAATCTGTATCCCATCACACTCCCCCACTCCCAAAATTGCACAACTGAGCATTCTCTGATGCCTCAGCATGTGTCCCCCAACTGAAACCTTAATTTTGTCAAGTTGTTACATAAATTACTTTCCTCCTCGTTTGGTTCAGTACCTCTTCATTAGTTACTCTATCTACCCATCTAAAATTAATCATTTTTCGGTGGCACGACATGTCAAACGGTTCTTTTGTCTCCTTGCTTGAACTCTTTATCGTCCATGTTTCACTTCCAAGTCACAATACACACCAATTCAGACAAGAATTCCTAACACAAAATTTATATTAGAATTTACATATTTCTGTTTTCCAAAAATGTTTTCTTGCTACTGAAATTCTGTACCTCATGCCATCTTAACCTTTGCCACCGTCAGTAATTTTTTTGCCCCCAAAGAGGCAAACTCGGCTAATACCTTTAGTGTCCAATCTTTAATTCGACTACATTACCCTTGTTTAACTTTTGTTTACTTTCATCTTACAACCTCTTTTCAAGACACTCTCCATTGCGCTCAACACATCTTCCAAGTCCTTTGCCATCTCTGGTACGGCCTCATCAACAAATCGTAAAATCTTTTTATCTTACTCCCAGCACTTTATAATCCGCTTCCCAAATTTGTTCTTAGTTTCCCTCACTGCTCGCTCAATATACACATCCCCACCCCATGAACCATGGATCTTGCCGTTGGTGGGGAGGCTTGCGTGCCTCAGCGATACAGATAGCCGTACCGTAGGTGCAACCACAACGTAGGGGTATCTGTTGAGAGGCCGGACAAACGTGTGGTTCCTGAAGAGCGGCGCAGCCTTTTCAGTAGTTGCAGGGGCAACAGTCCGATTGATTGACTGATCTGACCTTGCTGTGCTGGTACTGCGAACGGCTGAAAGCAAGGGGAAACTACAGCCGTAATTTTTCCCGAGGGCACGCAGCTTACTGTATAGTTAAATGATGGCGTCCACTTGGGTATTCGAATCTCCGGGTGGGGACTACTCAGGAGGACATCGTTATCAGGAGAAACAAAAGTGGCGTTCTAGGGATAGGAGCGCGGAATGTCAAATCACTTAATCGGGTAGGTAGGTTAGAAAATGTAAAAAGGGAAAAGGATAGGTTAAAGTTAGATATAGTGGGAATTAGTGAAGTTCGGTGGCAGGAGGAACAAGACTTCTGGTCAGGTGAACACAGGGTTATAAATACAAAATCAAATAGGTGTAATGCATGCGTAAGTTTAGTCGTTTAGTCATGAATAAAAAATAGGAGCACGGGTAAGGTACTACGAACAGCGTATTGAACGCATTATTGTAGCCAAGATAGACACGAAGCTTACGCCTACCACAGTAGTACAAGTTTATATGCCAACTAGCTCCGCAGACGACGAAGAGATTGAAGAAATGTATGATGAGATAAAAGAAATTATTCAGATAGTGAAGGGAGACGAAAATTTAATAGCCATGGGTGACTGGAATTCGAGTGTAGGAAAAGGGAGAGAAGGAAAAGTTGTAGACGAATATGGAACGGGGATAAAGAATGAAAGAGGAAGCCGCCCGGTAGAATTTTGCAGAAAGCATAGCTTAAATCATAGCTAATACTTGGTTTAAAAACCATGAAAGAAGGTTGTATACGTGGAAGATGCCTGGAGACACTGCAAGGTTTCAGATAGGTTATATAATGGTAAAACAGAGATTTATGAACCAGGTTTTAAATTTAAGACATTTCCAGGGGCAGATGTGGACTCTGACCACACTCAATTGGTTACGAACTGTAGATTAAAATTGAAGGAACTGCGAAAAGGTGGGACTTAGAGATGGGATCTGGATAAACTGAAAGAAACAGAGGTTGTAGAGTGTTTTAGAGAGAGCATTAGGGAACGATTGACAAGAACGGGGAATGAAATACAGTACAAGAAGAATGGGTAGACTGCCTATTGGCTTCTGTCTCTGGTTCTTCGGCCGACGTTCATCTAATGATTTTTCTGACGTTTCGCCAGCACGAGTGGCTGGCATTGTCAAAGCTTCACCCTCCATTGCCGGTGGTGAACTGGAGGCGAGCTCGCGGCCGCAGACTATATGTACCTGGCGCGCCAACGTCCGAGGGCTTCTCCGCGGTCATTTCCGGTGCGGTTCTCCTCTTGCTACCTGCGACGGTCGTTCGCTGCAGTACGGGAAGCCAGGATCCGTTTACCTTAAGGCTTTCCTCTTTCTTGTTGAAACTGTTCGCGTGTTTTTGGATTTCTACAGCTTCTCTGAACAAGCGTGTGTGATAGTGCTTCTCTACAGCCAGAACTTCCGTGTCGGCGAATTTTACGGATCCTGGCTTCCCGTACTGCAGCGAACGACCGTCGCAGGTAGCAAAGAGGAGAACCGCAACGGGAATGACCGCGGAGAAGACCTCGGACGTTGGCGCGACAGGTACATATAGTCTGCGGCCGTGAGCTCGCCTCCAGTTCACCACCGGCAATGGAGGGTGAAGCTTTGACAATGCCAGCCACTCGTGCTGGCGAAACGTCAGAAAAATCATTAGATGAACGTCGGACGAAGAACCCGAGACAGAAGCCAATAGGCAGTTTGTCAACAAGTGGCCACGAAAGCCTTAACAATTTTGTAAGAATGGGTAGCTTTGAAAGATGAAATTGTAAAGGCAGCAGAGGATCGAGTAGGTAAAAAGACGAGGGCTAGTAGAAATCCTTGGGTGACAGAAGAGATATTGAACTTAATTGATGAAAGAAGACAATATAAAAATGCAGTAAATGAAGTAGGCAAAAAGGAATACAAACGTCTCAAAAATGAGATCGACAGGAAGTGCAGAATGGATAAACAGGGATGGCTAGAGGACAAATGTAAGGAGGTAGAGGCATACATCATTAGGGGTAAGATAGATACTGCCTAAAAAGAAATTAAAGAGACGTTAGGAGAAAACCGGACCACCTGCATGAATATCTGGAGCTCAGATGGAGAACCAGGTCTAAGCAAAGAAGGGAAAGCAGAAAGGTGGTAGGAGTATACAGAGAGTCTATGCAAGGGTAATGTACTTGAGGGCGACATAATGGAAATGGAAGAGGACGTAGATGAAGATGAACTCGGAGATATGATACTGCGTGAAAAATTTGACAAAGCACTGAAAAACGTAAGTAACAACAAGGCCCCAGGAGTAGACAACATTCCACTAGAGCTATTGATAGACTTGAGAGCCAGCCCTGACAAAACTCTGCCATCTGGTGAGCAAGATGTATGAGACAGGCGAAATACCCTCAGACTTCAAAAAGAATATAATAATTCCAATCCCAAAGAAATCAGGTGTTGACAGGTGTGAAAATTGCGGAACAATCAGTTTAATAAGTCACGACTGCACAATACTAACACGAATTCTTTACAGACGAATGGAAAAACTGGTAGAAGCCGTCCTGGGGGAAGATCAGTTTGGATTCTGTAGAAATGTTTTAACACCTGAGGCAATATTCACCCTATAACTTATCTTAGAAGGTAGGTTCTATAGTGGAATGTTTTCTACTCCTAGGGCCTTGTTTTTACTTACGTTTTTCAGTGCTCAGTCAAATTTTTCTAGCACTTGTGGACTTAGAGAAGGCTTTTGACAATGTTGCCTGGAATACTCTCTTTCAAATTCTGAAGGTGGTAGGGATGAAATACAGGGAGCGAAAGGCTATTTACAATTTGTACAGAAAGCAGATGGCAGTTATAAAAGTCGAGGAGCATGAAGGGGAAGCAGGGAATGGAGTGAGACAGGGTTGTAGCCTATCCCCAATGTTATGCAATCTGTATATTGAGCGAGCAGTACAGGAAACAAAAGAAAACTTTGGAGTAGGAATAAAATTCATGGAGATGAAATAAAAACTTCGAGGTTTGCCGATGACATTGTAATTCTGTCAGAGGCAGCAAAGGACCTGGAAGAGCAGTTGAACAGAAAGGACAGTGTCTTACAAGGAGGATATAAGATGAACATCAGGAAAAGCAAAACGAGGATAACGGAATGTAGTTGAATTAATTCAGGTGAGGCTGATGGAATTAGATTAGGAAATGACACACTTAAAGTAGTAGATGACTTTTGCTGCTTGGGGAGCAAAATAACTGATGGTGGTCGAAGTAGAAAGGATATAAAATGTAGACTGGTAATTTCAAGAAAAGCGTTTTTGAAGCAGAGAAAGTTGTTAACATCGAGTATAGATTTAAGTGTCAGGAAGTGTTTTCTGAAAGAATTTGTATGGAGTGTAGCCAAGTATGGAAGTGAAACATGTACGTTAACTAGTTTAGACAAGAATAGAAGCTTTCGAAATGTGGTGCTGAAGAAGAATGCTGAAGATTAGATGGATAGATTACATAACTAATGAGGAGCTACTGAATAGAATTGGGGAGAAGAGGAATTTGTGTCACAACTTGATGAGAGGAAGGGATCGGTTGGTAGGACATGTTCTGAAACATCAAGGGATCACCCATTTAGTACTGGAGGGCAACTTGGAGCGTAAAAATCGTAGAGGGAGACCAAGAGATGAATACACTAAGCAGATTCAGAAGGATGTAGGTTGCAAAAGTTACTTGGAAGATGAAGAAGCTTGCGCAGGATAGAGTAGCGTGGGGGGCTGCGTCAAACCAGTCTCTGGACTGACGACCACAACACACACACAATATACACACTGAATAACATGGGGACAAGCTATAGCTGTCTCTCTCCCTTCTCACTACTGCCCCCTCCTCATATTCTTACATTCTTAGAAGAGCAGCCCAGTTTCTTTAGACGTTCTGGGTAAGCTTTATATTATCTTTATGACATGAAACATGAGCTCTCTGGAAGGATAGTCTAAGTGAATGGAGCTTTATTAACGTATTATACACGTAGCTGGCACACACAACCATAACCATGGCGTTCCAGTGCTTTGGACAACAATTTGTTTTGTATTTTCTAGCTACAATGCTTTACTGAAATATTTGCAAGAAATTTCGCACATTGCTATTAGTCAGCGGATGCTACCGGTAGTGTACATGTATCAGACTCCACGCCTTTACACTGAGGTTGCAAAAGTCACGGGATAGCTATATTCACATGTAGAGATGGCGGTAATACCGCGTACACAAGGTATAAAGGGGCAGTGCATTGGCGTAGCTGTCATTTATACTCAGGTGTGTCATGTGAAAAGGTGTCCGACGTAAGTTAATAGTCTCTGAACACAGAATGGTAGTTGGAACTATACGCAAGAGACAGCCCATTACGGAATCGTAGGGAACTCAATTTTCCGCGATCCACAGCGTAAAGAGTATGACGAGAATACCGAAATTCGGGCATTACTTCTCACCACGACAGCGGAGTGGTCGAAGGCCTTCACTTAACGACCGAGAGCACCAGCATTTGCATAGAGGTGTCAGTGCTAACAGACAAGCAACAATGCGTGAAATAACCGCGGAAGTGAGGCTACAATTATTTAGAGAAACCACGAAAAACTAAGTAAGTTTTCTTGGCCAGTATTACTACACTGCTCTCCGAAATACAAACCAAAGCATTTGTAGGTGATTTACGGAATGATGAAACAACAGCCGATATGTGTGTTAAAAATGTCAAGAACACCGACAGCTGTAATTTCATCTCTAGTTTATTGGCTATTAATTTCAGCGTTACAGTACGCCATCGTCAGAAAAAAATGGGTCAAATGGCTCTGAGCACTATGGGACTTAATAAGCATGGTTTCAGAAAACATCGTTCTTGTGCAACGCAGCTAGCTCTTTATTCGCACGAAGTAATGGTCGCTATCGACAGGGGATCTCAAGTTGATTCCGTATTTCTAGATTTCCGGAAAGCTTTTGACACCGTTCCTCACAAGCGACTTCTAATCAAGCTGCGGGCCTATGGGGTATCGTCTCAGTTGTGCGACTGGATTCGTGATTTCCTGTCAGGAAGGTCGCAGTTCGTAGTAACAGACGGCAAATCATCGAGTAAAATTGAAGTGATATCAGGTGTTCCCCAGGGAAGCGTCCTGGGACATCTGCTGTTCCTGATCTATATAAATGACATGGGTGACAATCTGAGCAGTTCTCTTAGGTTGTTCGCAGATGATGCTGTAATTTACCGTCTAGTAAGGTCATAAGAAGACCAGTATCAGTTCCAAAGCGATTTAGAAAAGATTGCTGTATGGTGTGGCAGGTGGCAGTTGACGCTAAATAACGAAAAGTGTGAGGTGATCCACACGAATTCCAAAAGAAATCCGTTGGAATTCGATTACTCGATCAATAGTACAATTCTCAAGGCTGTCAATTCAACTAAGTACCTGGGTGTAAAAATTACGAACAACTTCAGTTGGAAAGACCACATAGATAATATTGTAGGGAAGGCGAGTCAAAGGTTGCGTTTCATTGGCAGGACACTTAGAAGATGCAACAAGTCCACTAAAGAGACAGCTTACACTACACTCGTTCGTCCTCTGTTAGAATATTGCTGCGCGGTGTGGGATCCTTACCAGGTGGGATTGACGGAGGACATCGAAAGGGTGCAAAAAAGGGCAGCTCGTTTTGTATTATCACGTAATAGGGGAGAGAGTGTGGCAGATATGATACGCGAGTTGGGATGGAAGTCATTAAAGCAAAGACGTTTTTCGTCGCCGCGAGATCTATTTACGAAATTTCAGTCACCAACTTTCTCTTCCGAATGCGAAAATATTTTGTTAAGCCCAACCTAAATAGGTAGGAATGATCATCAAAATAAAATAAGAGAAATCAGAGCTCGAACAGAAAGGTTTCGGTGTTCGTTTTTCCCGCGCGCTGTTCGGGAATGGAATGGTAGAGAGATAGTATGATTGTGGTTCGATGAACTCTCTGCCAAGCACTTAAATGTGAATAGCAGAGTAATCATGTAGATGTAGATGAACTTCTGAGGTCATCAGTCCCCTAGAACTTAGAACTACTTAAACCTAGCTAACCTAAGGACATCACACACATCCATGCCCGATGCAGGATTCGAACCTGCGACCGTAGCGGTCGCGCGGTTCCAGACTGTAGCGCCTAGAACCGGCCACTTCGGCCGGCACGCCTTCGACAGGCTCTGTATATCAGATAGCGGCTGAATTTCCTGTCACTACAGAGTGTCTGTCAAATGTGAAAATAACCGGACTTCCCACCAGCTCTTGCTCACACTACATTTGCACACGACGACCCCTGCAACACAAGAGCTGGTGCGAAGTGCAGTTATTTGCAAACACGTCATACATACTGCTATCACTGAGGAAATCCATCCGCTGTATATGGTAGAGAACCTGAGGATGACTTACTGTAACGCTGAAACTTTGAAGCAATAAATTGGAGATGAAATTACAGCTGACGGTGTTCTTGACGTTTTCAACACAAACCAAATGTGTTATTAACCACAGCGTCAAATCGCTCGCCGCATCGTCAACGTTTAAATCCCGAATGATGTTCATTATATCCGTTTCTGTGCGCGTGTCAACGCAACCAGAGATCATTCTGATGTGGCCTACAAAGTTGCAGCGCCTCAAGTACAGTCGTGGCGAGGCGAGTGCAACAGTAGCGGTTATCCGTGGGCGGCGGAGGCGACACGGGCAGTGTGCGCACGCATCCGGGAGCCCGCGACTGTCTCGTCAGTGGCGGAGGCCTTGAAAGCAGCGACAGAGGCTGCTGGCATCTCAATTCCACGACGACCGCAGAAGGTCGTCTGGGAAAGCTCGCCGCCACGAGAGCACAGCGCAACGCCAAATCCGCGCTCGAGACGACAACAAATATGTCGAAACGACTGATACGACACGACATGTAAAACACTCTTCTCGGTTATCACCTATAGATGCTTAAGAAAATAAAACTACTGTCCGCAGGAAGGCATTAATGACGCTTAACTTTTCTGATCCATTATTAGCAATGTATGAAATTTGTTCCTTAGTACTGCCAGAGCCTTCAAACCACGGCGGCTGGTGCCCGAAAACATCATAAACTGACTGTGGCATATCTATTCACCCGTGAAACGAATCGGTTGTACTTGTGTCCGCGTGTAAGTACACACATAAAAGGATACATATACATATAACATCTTTAAGAACTTCGACTATGACTATACTCCGAGCGATGTGACACTGTGCTCAAATAACACACTTGGTTTTCGTTAAAAACGTCAAGAACGCCGTCAGCTCTAATTTCATCTCAAATTCATTGGTTACCCGTTTCAGTGTTACAATACGCCACATCAGGTCCTCCATAGCAGACGGCGGCTGAATTTCCGCAGTGACAACAGTATGGTTGATTTGGGGAAGGGGACCAAACAACGTGCTCACCAGTCCCATCAGATTAGGGAAGGATGGGGAAGGAAGTCGGCCACGCCCTTTCACAGCAACCATCCCGACATTTGCCGGAAGCGATTTAGGGAAATCACGGAAAACCTAAATCAGGGTGGCCGGACGCGGGTTTGAACCGCACACCTCCCGAATGCAAGTCCAGTGTGCTAACCACTGGGCCACCTCGCTCGGTACAACAGTATATACGTCGTACGTGAAAATAACCTGACGTCGCACCAGCTCTTGTGTTCCAGGTGTCGTGTGAAAATTTAGTGTGAGCGAGAGCTAGGGCGCAGTCCGGTTATTTTCGCATATGAGATGATACACAATGTTGTCACTAATGATATTTATCTGGTACAGAGGGCTTGATGATAGCGTATTGTAACGCTGAAACGGTAGCCACTAAATTGGGGATGAAATTATATCTGCAGGTGTTCTTGACATTTTAACACATATGTCGGCTATTGTTGTACCATTGAGTAAAGTACGATTGGATGCAACCTCACTTCTCATCGTAACGCTTTGAATACGGCGAGAGAAATCACGGCTGTTTTTTTTTTTTTTTTTTTTTTTAATGAGGCGGCAAAGGCACGAACTACTGAAAATGAACCGTATTAATATAGAAACAGTCGCCGAAAACATGCGAGTGCGAGTAAAGTACAGAGAGCACTGACAGAAGGTACAGTCGTCCTGCAGCTTCCAAGCACTTAGAAAGATTTAGGCTACCATGAGCACAGTGAACAGATGACAGGAAGCCTCGAAATACGACCTTATCTGCCACCAAATGTCACAAATGGTCAGCTTTCGGGGGAGAATGGTTAGCTGCGGCTATGAGTGGACGCAGACTTCTCTGCCGAAGGCCAGACGTAAGGAACCCAAAAAACCCATTACATAAGAAAATAATACCTGATAATACACTGGAGCTGAGCTTCACATAAAACGGGGAAACAATGTATGCTGAGAGGTACTGCGTCTCGCTGAAAGATATGTTTCGAGAATTGCGAGCTAAGGGATTATATTAGTCAAGTAAACTGACTCAACAGCCTTTTAAGAAAACTAATCTACACGCTGCAAGAACAAGCAAACACGACAGCTTCTAATTTGAGACACTTCTGCGTCCGTTATTCTCACCAATCCTACTGTTAACTGTCCCCACTCTTTAACATTTAGTTCTTTTCTGATGGAGGAAAGGCTCATTGTAAGAAAAACCTATCAAAACTGACTTGGTAATGCCAGAGGTCCGACAAAGGGTACACGGATACACCAGTAGCTCTCCGGTAGTGCGGAACCTATAGCGGAGAAGTGCGGAATCTATAGGTGACTGCGTTGACAAATAGGTTATTAAGGCAGGGCCAGTTTTTCAGTTTAGATATATGAGCTACGTGTTACCCCGTGTATGTTGATACACTTTTTACACAAGCGTTGCTGTTTGTGACTAACACAATAAAAATATTGTATTTTGTATTTCTGAATTGATTAGGCTGTGTACCGCTCTGCAAAGCAATAGCAGTTAGAAATAATGGATCATCTTCCATAGAACAGGCGCACAAGACACTGTGTGTTTAATTCCACTTCTGCAAATTTTAAATCAGCTTCCAGCAAGACTATCTGCGAGACGCGTTCTTCATTTGCGACGTTAGGTACCTGTATATAAGCAGGCATACGCCAACACAACGCACAACGTCATTCTCAACATGCAGCACCTGGCTTCCTTAAGCATCCTCCCAATCGCTTAAGTTTATCGGTAACAGTAAAGTGAATTATGTATGTCACAAAGCCACGAAGCTATAGAGCGTGATCGCCTGAGAACTAATTCCAGTGGAAATGGTAGATACTGCTTATTGCTCTGTTTTTAAGACTTGCGGATGCTGTGCTCATGTAGGGCTGTCGCTTTGAATATTTGTAACAGTACGGATTGTGACCTTAGTTGGCTTTGTTTCGCGTCGTTACGCAAGGTTGCCCCTAGGTCTTTGTTAAAATACTGCTGCGTGGCGACTCCCGCAGATTTTCAGTCCGCTGTCGGTGTAAAAGTGCGTTTCCCAATACTACTGCTAATTTTTCTCGTACTGTCAGCACCAACACTATATTATTTATAAGACAACTCCAGGATACCGTATATCTGCGTTAATAAGCGTTTAGTGGTCTCAAGGAATCACAGTCCCAATGTTACTTTCGATTTCATAACACATCGACACAACAAAACCGCAAATTAAATTTTCATATTTCCTTTCTATACGAGGGTTGGCTGAAAAGTAAGGCCTGTAGAACACGAACAAAAACAATTACGAAAATCCGGCAAAAATTACATTATACGAGGGTTGCCCAGAAAGTAATGCACAGCATATTTTTTTTTTTCCTCAGCCGAAAACTATGCTACGAATGCGATACGTTACGTACGTAGTATTTGAAGTCTCCTGAGAGAGCTCGCCAAGTTCCCGTCACTTCCGACAGAAGGGCGTAGCTGCAGTACGTTTCAAAATGGCGTCTGTAGGTGATATACGTTACAAGCGACGTGTCGTCATTGAATTTCTCACTGCAGAGAAATAAACTGTGGGGAATATTCACAAACGCTTGTGCAAAGCCTATGGAGCATCTGCTGTCGACAGAAGTACAATCAGTCGCTGGGCACGGAGGGCGAGGTCATCAGAAGGCTGTTCGGCAGAGCTCCCCGATTTGCAGCGTTCGGGAAGGCCATCCATGGCTGTCACACCTGGCCTAGACCATCTCGGACTTCCACTTGTTTGCGCCATTAAAGGATGCCATTTGTGGAAGACAGTTTTGAGGACGACGAGGAGGTAATTCACACAGTGAAGCACTGGCTCCGAAATCAGGACAAGGATTGGTACCGACAGTGTATACACAACCTTGTTTCGCGCTGGAGGAAGGCCGCAGAAAGGGATGTAGATTAAGTGAAAAAATAGGGAGTGTAGATAAAACACCATTATTTCGTGTGTGTAATTCTCATATGTTCAATAAAGAACCGTTGAAGAAAAAAATGCGGTGCGTTGCTTCCTGGGCAACCCTCGTATTTATATCTCAACATAGTCACTGTAAAAACTAACACATCTCTCCCAACGTGTAACACGTTCTTTCGCTCATTCACTGAAAAATTCTTCCGACTTTTCTCGAATCAAAGACTTGCAGCTGCCTTCACCTCATCGTCCGAGGTGTAATATTACCCTTGCCAGGTGCAAGAGCGGGAGAGTAAGGAGAGTGTGGAATCGGTTCACACTTCGGATTTCACAGAACCTCTTCAGCTGCACGAGACGTGTGTGAACGAGCGCTATCATGTTGCAAGATTATTGGCGGCAGGCTGACCCTAAAAAGACAAAGTCGACGTCGGAGATGTATTAGAATCTCTATGTATCGAGAAGAATTTACCGTTGGTCATCGTACCAGAAACTTGCTCAAAGTCGGTGAGCATTCCAAAACACACAGTCAAAATAATTTATTTTTGCAAATGGTTGTTCCTTGAACCTTTTCGCCTGTGGAGATGAAGAATGTTGATATTCAGCGCTCTGTCTTTTTCTCTTCTGGGTCGTAATAATGGACTCATGACTCATCACCGTCACAGTCTAAAGGAAGTTGTCTCCTTCCTCACGTAGTGCTAAAAAAGTTACTCGCGGGAATCCAATCGCCGGCTTTCGTTCTCGCATGAGAGATGGTTTGCTACCCAGATTTTACGGTATTCTAATTATTCAATAACGAAGCCGACACGTTCCTTGGATATTCCAAAATGGTTTGCGATACTCTTGAGTGATTCGTCGATCATTTCGAATAAAATCGTCGACAAGTTTGCGATGTTTATCGTAAGTAGGAGTTATCTGACGTCTGATTCGCGTTTCCTCAACAATTATGGCTTTTTCCAGACTCGCAACCACGAAATTTTACTACCGGTCGATTTACAGTAGACTTAGCAACAGTATCCTCACAACAAACAGCCTTCAAATGACAATGAATCTCACTAAGAGCCACTTTTTCAGCAGTTAAAAAATTTGATAACAGCCTGCTTTGATAACAGCCTGCTGTTTAGCTCGCGTTCAGGTGATTCATGTGAAAAGATTTCAGACGTAATCATGGCCACAAGACAAACTTCTAACGCGGGACGATAGTTGGAGCCAGACGCTTGGGACATTCTATTTCGGAAATCTTTATGGAATTCAATATTCCGAGATCTACAGTGTCAAGACTGTGTCGAGAATATCACATTCGAGCATTACCTCTCATCACGGACAACGGAGTGGCCGACGGCCTTCGCTTAACGACCGAGAGCAGCGACGTTTGCGTCACTGTTAACAGACAAGCAACACTGCGTGAAATAACGACATATGTATTCGTTAGCACAGTGCGCGAAACTTGGCATGATTAAGCTATGGCAGCAGACGGCCGACGAGTGCCTTTGATAACAGCACGACGTTGCTTGCAGCGCCGCTTTTGTGTTCGTGACCATATCGGTTGGGCCCTGAGCTGTTTTTGCATGGAGTGGACTGATCATTGACTGGAAATGGTTATGTTCGACCACTTGGACACTTTTCAGGCATTCATGGACTTCATGTTCCAAAGCAACGACGGAATCTTTATGGATGACAATGCGTCACGTCATCGGCCCACAATTGTTCGCGATTGGCTTGAAGAACATTCAGGACAATTCGAGTGAATGATTTGGGCACCCAGATCGCCCGACATGAATCCCATTGAACATTTATGGGACATGATCGAGAGGTCAGTTCGTGCACAAAATCCTGCACCGGGAACCCTTTCGCAAGTATGGGTGGCTGTAGAGACAGCATGGCTCAGTATTTCTGCAGGAGACTTCCGACGACTTGTGTAATCCACACCACGTTGAGTTGCTGCACGAAGCCGGGCAAACGTTCTGACACGATATTAGGAGGTATGCTATGACTTTAGTCACGTTAATGTATAATGAACCAAGTGTGTTCAACTCGCTGAGACAAAGTTCCCTCTCTTTCCTGTTCTTATTCTCCCTTTTCATGAACCAACACGGGTTAAGCATTTTCTTATCCTTACTTATCCCACTAGCCGTTTCTGTTTCTGTTACATCAGCTTTGACTGGCGATCAGCTTTGACTGGCGATTTGATAAGAAGTTCTCCACTGTGCAGTCTATAAATCCTGTAAAAGTCTAAAGAGAAAGTCTGTAGTCCCATTCACAACCTGTTAACTATTCCACAATGAGATTCAACAAGTTTCTTAGTACAGAAAGGAATCAGAGACAGGGCGACACATGTAGTCAACGAGCTGGCAGAAGCATATTATATGTCATGTAGATAATGTGGCTTTTACGGTTCAATTAAAGAACGTCTTTGGACAACTGCAGTGAAGAGCGTCTTCACAGAAAGTTAAGAAACCATGTTTCACATTATTTTATAACTAACATCAGCGCTATAAAACAAGCCTTTCTTGATATTCGGCAATTTTACTGTATTGCAATTGGGTAAATCTTCTTTGCCTAGTTTCCAAATCAGATAGCCTTCTCCATGGAATACGGCTAACGTGGATGTAAAACGTTTACTGTATGGTTTCCTAATAGAATTTACACTAGGTATAACCACGATTAAGATATCAGTTCTAGGCAAAGGAAGGTTGTAGGTAAATGTTCCGCCAACATCAAGATTATTAGACATGGAACACTAGAGGCACAAACAGATCGCGAGCCCGAAAAGATATAAGTTTGTCGCTTCCCTACAGTATTTTAAATAAAGGATACGACGAGTAGAGGTTTTTCACTCTCCCTCCAGAATAAGGAAAAACCTATATCCATCTTCATACTCCGTAAGCCAATATGCTGAGTGATCTGTAAGATTTTTTTTTCGGCGTGACTGATTAATGGTCTGCTGTCGAGTATTTGATAGCGTTGCCTGAACCCCCGAAGGCACACCGTTAATCATCATTGAGAACATGGCGCTGGGTACCTCAGAAGAATGAATACTCGTACGCCAACGAGAATGCCCTTATCTGTCTCATTCACGCACCCCGTATGCGAGATGTATGATGTAGAAATGTTTCACAGCATGCTTCGGAAACAGTTTCCTTTACTTTATAAGACGAGGCCTTGCGAGGACAACAGACTATCACTAATTTTCCACTTTTTTTCGATACGTCCAGGCATGTCAGAGTAATACCGGAATGAGAGGTGACAAAAACTGATCAATGTTTATCAAATGACGAGTGTGCGCGCAAGCTAATACGACTTCCATCGTTTACCACATGGCAGGCGGTCCGCTTTTGGGCAACTACGACTGCCAATGCGCGGCCTGGCGGAGATCTGCACACGGTGGGGCCTTGCCGCGTGGAGCCGAGTGGAGGGGCGGCAGACAGAGCTACGCTCGCCCTTGAACTGTCCCCGAGGAAACTTGTTGGTTCGCCTTGACTCGCCGCTGCCGTCGCCTCCGCCGGCCGCTCGTGCAGAAACGCGCCCGTGCTGAGTTGCGTCGTCCCTCGCAACTCCTAACAAGCTGCACCGGCCGACTCAATTAAACATCCGCGTCAACTGATGACGGCCAAACTTTTTTTTCCAATCGGCGGTGCGTGTATTAATGAATGTGCCAAGCTCAGAAATCACAACAAGAATCGCCTTGGTCATCTTCGGTGTTAGGTTGAGTAGAGGCGGCTATTTACAATCGAATGCTATCAATGAAATGCTATACTTTCCTTGGGAACTCCTACTTTCCTTGACAACCCCTCGCATACGTTCTAAACACATTGACTGCAAATTATTTTTCACTTTGATGTCAGATTCTAATCTTTCTCGTATGTGGGTAACACTTCAAAGACGCGTTCATTTGATTCAAATCAAGAAGGAAACTGACACTACAGGCTGGTAGAGTGTTAAAGATTTTGGACGGGGTCAATGCAGAAAGAAGCCTTAACAACCAATGTAGTCCACGTTGAATATGCAGTGGACTGAAAATACAATGTGGTGTCTTCCAAATCACTCATTTAACTGATACAAAAGGTTTCTGGGTGTAGAATCACACTATGTTGTAAAGCAACAGTCGCAAGATGCATAAAACCGTTTCACACATCTTGTGAGTTATTTTACAACTGAAATCACTCTATATCTAGAAAACTTTTTATGTCCACTTACTTCCGCTGGCAGTTAGGCACTTCAGTCACATAATGTTTGAGAATTAAGTCAGCTACGACAAAGTTGTTATATTTTGTTTCTACCTCCCCCCTTCCTCTTCCCGAGTTCAACACAGCAATTCCAAACCCTAAAATTTGAATAGAATCAAGAAATGTGATATTTCATTAACAGGATAGTTGAGGCCTATAGAATAAATTAAAGCTTAATTCACTGACATTTAGCTACAAAAATATCCAGAACATGTGCAATTTGAAAAATTATGAAATGTAAAATACACTTTTGGATGACTTCTTCAAGAGAAAGAGCTTCACAAATTGAGCAAGTGGATAACATGTTGATCCATCTCTGGGCTTTGTGAAAGCAGTTACTTGGCTTGGCACTCACTGATAGAGTTGTTGGATGCCCTATACACAGTATCGTACCAAATTCTGTCCAATTGGCATGTTGAGCATCAAAATCCCAAGCTAGTTGGAAGGCCCTACTCATAATGCTCCAAATGTTCTGGGGAAACATCTGGCGAACTTGATGGCTGAGGTAGGATTTGGCAAGCACGGGGACAAGCAGTAGGAACTCTTGCCGTGTGCAGGCAGAAATTATCTTGCTGAAACGTAAGTGCAGGATCACTTGCCATGAAGGGCAACAAAATGGAACGTAGAGTATCGTCAACGTAGCAATGTGCTGTAAGAGTGCTGCAGGTGACAACCAAAGGTATCCTGTTATGAAAACTAATACCACCCCACACCACCACTACTGGTTGTCGGACCGCACGACAGGTGATAGCAGATTGGTATCCCACTGCTGTCTGGGGTGTCTCCACACATATCTTAGCTGGTCATTGGGCATTTAATTCGAAGTGAGATTCATCTCTCAGACAATTCTACTCCAGCCAATGAGATCCACGCCAAAAACATGTTTGAAGGTGCCACAGACAGTATTGCGGGCCATTGGGGTGCTGAGCACCAACTCTTCAAACAAAAGTGGACACGAAATCACACCATTTGGTGAAATCTTAAATATGCACAAGCACTTAGCATGGATTAGATGAGACAGCTTCACAATCAGCAGTTTGGGGTGTTTCTACAGGCCAGAGTGTGCACCACAAAATTCATAGTTGCCATGGCAACACCGCTGTAAGGGTTTGTCAAAGTTCTTGATCATATTCCACTATGCAAATGCAGAAAAGATTTTTCTAAACATGTTGTATTACGTCTTAAATTGAATATGACTTCACTAGTAGCAGTGGATATTAAAGTGCCACTTGAAATAGACCCATGCAAAGTTAATTAAGCCCAAAGGAAATAATAATATTGCACGATCTTACTAGCCTCAGGAGCGATTCATCACAGACACACAACACAATGGAAATTCTTTTGGCATCTGAAATTGATTGTGACCTAGTGATGTAACGTTATCACAGAACATAATGAGAGGATAAAACAGCTGCTGCCCAAAAACTCTCAAGACGAACTTACCTTCAGTAATCTGAAAATAATATACTAATGCTAAGAAATGTACAATATTTGGATTAACTGCTCAGAACTGCAGTAGATCCAACTGAACTATCAATGAAATCAAAGCACGAGACTATTTCTGTAATTATTTCTGCATAAGGCATTAGTGCAAGCCTCATGTAACTACCATCTTGAAAAAGTAACTTTATTTAAATTAAATCGATGAAAAGAATGAACCAGTAATTCATACAAAGACCTGCTCCATAAAACAGATTTGAATAACATGTAAAACACAAAACCTTTTGTTGAATAAAATATCAGCTTGATAAACCTGATAACGAATCTGAAACACCATGTAAATGGAACCGAATCTGCTCCACTTTGATCATAAACACATTTGTCACCCCTGCTCATTCGATAACATTGCCTAAGCAACGACCCTGTTCCAATATAGCTTGGCAGGTCGCAAAATAAAGAAACATATTACCTTGTGATGCAGAATAAGCACATAGAGAGGAGCTGTATACAATGTTATCATCACTTTGTCAATACAAGCCCACTGCGGGTTCCATACATAGCTCCCTCTTTTTCTCAGTATATGTTAATGCAATCACATATGTCACCACACCACATCATCCACGAGCCAAACATACATTTTCACTCCAGGGCAACTGGCCAAACAGACCAGAGTGAAGCAGAATGCCTTCTTTTCCTTTCAAACTGTGGATAAGTAGTGATTTTGACATTATAAGTTAACTTCTTAATTTTTATTTCATAGTCACTTTGCTGATATTGTGTGTGTGTGTGGGGGGGGGGGGGGGGGGCACGCGCGCATGCAAGGAAGGTAGGGGTGCGCACACCATATTGTGAATCCCAAGTTAATGGTAAACCAACCTGACATACACTATTTAAAAAAAAAAAAAAAAAAAAAAAAAAAAAAAAAAAAAAAAAAAAAAAAAAACTTTGTGACTGACATTTCAAGAAGTCAAGTAATGGTGGCCAGGTAATATCAATTCTTCCATAAGTGTCAAATGCTTGCTATGTTGCCTGTTTTGTAAGTACACACAACGCCTTGTCATGCCGCCTTGTCATGCGTGGCTAGCTGGATGTCAACAACAAACACCTCCAGCCCTGTAATCTGCCAATCTCAGAGTTATTTTATTTGAGCTCATTTCCCAATTCATCTGATGCACAGTACAGTCTGTGTTTCGATGGAACATAATACAAGCAATAGCGTGGATGTTTTTATGTGCCCGATTCTTTCTCTGTACTATGGAGCAAGAAATACTCTTCTCATCTCATACAAAATTTATTTATTTCACTTGGATGTCTTGACTGCAAAAATGAAATTTGTGGGGGGAAAAAAAAGGCATTTGGTGTCAGGCAGACAATGACTGGCACAGAGGCTCCTTCAGATGGGAAATTGAAAGTATGGTATTTCTTCATGCAGGGGGAGAGTGAATTTCAGAGACAGCTTACAAGCCAGCAACCTTGTAATAGAGCTTAATAGTTTATTTTTTTAAGTAGCCAGATGGAAGGTCAAGTAGAACCCAACAAATTCTTGGACCTTTTTTTTATTACTATTATTATTTAGTTCTTGTTAAAGGAATAGCTTGTTGCAATAGTATGGGCTTCATTCATGACTTTGGAGTTCCTGCTTCTCATGTACCTTTCATGTTCAGACTAATAAAAATTAGCTATGTGTTATAGTATCAAACAAAATATAAAAGATATGTCCAATGAATATCTCTGTCTGCTGACCAGAGTGACATCTGCTTAATACATGTGAGACTTTTTTTTCCTATTGCTGCTTTCAAAAACTGTATTCAAAGAAAACAAATCTCAAGCTATACAACAGTGTTTGTTGTTTGGCCATTACAGTGTCTGCTAAGAAAAGGACCAAGGTACATTTGGGACTCGGGTAAAAAAAAAATTATGTCATTTATATTCTACATGAAATTTTATTTTTTATCCATATTAGGAAATATTTATTTGACTGCATCCTTCAGTGGGCAATGGTAATTGATTTCGAATTCTGTGTACCTATTCCTGACAAAATAGGTAGCTACTATTTTCTCACAACTCAAACAGAAATTCTCCACTATATGTAATATATTCGGATTCATCCCACTCATATCTATTGATCATTAGTGTACGACAGTAAAATTTATTGTATAATCATTGTATTATGAAGAGGATACACAGCTACTCACCGTATAGAGGAGATGATGAGTTGACCCCTATACAATGAGCAGCAATCTATCCATTTCAATGAAAAAATCAATTTTTGAAAATATAATGTAATTGGATGGATAAAAAATTATTTGCCAAGCACCGGCAGGAGAACAGACACATAATTACATTGAAATTTGCAAGCTTTTGGAGTTGGTGGCTCTTCTGTCTGACAGAAGGGTTGAAGGGGAAGGAAAAGAGTGAAGAGGAACAACTTGTGAGACGCAGGACATTCAGAAAAGTCCCCTAGAACCTCAGGTCCGGGGAGACTTACATGACGGGACGAGAAGTCTTTTTCCTTCACCCTCTTCCTTCCTTTTCATCCTTCCTACCAGAAGAAGGAACCATTGACTCCAAAAGCTTCCAAAATTGAATATCTTTATGTGTGTGTTCCCCTGCCACCACTTGGTGAGTAGATTTTTAAATCTATCCAATTACATTATAATATACCCTTTTCATAATATTTTTGTTATTCCATACTGGGCTTTCCATTGTTTGTATTACAGTTGTGTTGTACAGGATGAGTATGTGAAAATATCAGCAGGTTAACAAATATTAAAAATAAGAATAAATATTGACACAGTTGAGCATAGATGATGTCACTGTTTTCATGATGGGTCATGCCTCAACTTCTCAAACCATGAATATCACTAAATTAAAAAATTAAGCCAGTTTTGTAGTGCAGCTTTTAGGAAATCATAATAAACTAGATTTCATGACATTTCCTTGCTGAACAAAATGATGGATGATGGAGCAGATCGCAATTATATCAATGAGCTCTTGCCATTTTACTCCACTGCTAAAGCAGCATTAAACATTCAGAATTCTTTGTAAGTTACTTTGTTTAAAAATTTTATGCTAAAGTTTTATTAAAAGAGGATCCACTGCCTCTGAACTTACCATTTGTTTTCCTGAAAGTCACATGCTGACTTAAGACATTTAATTGTGTTGTGTGCGTTATGTAGGCATATAAAAAATGCTAATGGTACTACTATTTTGGTTTCCTGCATCTCTTCTTATCTGGTCTCATTATATTGTTAATAAACTAAATGTATGTATGTATGTATGTATGTACTATACTATTTGTTTCCATCAATAGTAAGCCAAATTTCTGAGATAACAACTGTCAAAATACTGAAGTGATTGTGTCTAGTATGGGAGGTAGCGACACTGTGAGTTCACGTTTGTCTGTCAACACAATATGGATGTGGCAGCAACAGTTCTGGATACATTGACATATTGCCCATTTAAATGCAGTATTTGGTTTGCTTAGGAGGGTGATTATAGTCTCATCATTGTTCCGTGCACTTCCGCAACTAGTATATGACATTATGCCATATAAAATAAACACATCACACAGAAAAACGATGTTAACAACAAAAATGAATCAACTATTATGTTACTGACTACAAGTTCCATCTGCAATTGATTGTAGTAACTAGCATCTGGAGAAACAGAGTGAGCTGTCATGATGTTATCTCAGTAAAGTCCAAATCCAAAAGCAGGGTTGTCAATGAAATGTAGCACTTATCACTGAAAGCACATTTATTACGGACACCAACATACACCCAGAACAAATCTGAACTCCTGGAAAGAGTGCTGCTGTTTATATTAACATCAAATATTCCAGAACATACAAGCACTACAAACATAAGATATCTCACGAACCTTCCATTAATGGTAAATTCTAAATAACAAATAATAGCTGGTGGCTGGTTTGAACTGGTGACCTAGACACCGAAGTCAGTGACACAAACTGCTATGCCACACTGCATGCACCACAGCTCACGGAATTGTTCCCTCTCCTACGAAAATAGGTTTTGTCTTCGGTCCTCTGTGTGGCAGCACTGGTGGCTTCTCACGTTCTGGTTGCATTGTCACATTCTCTTCACTACAATAAACATCAAAGGTAAGCTCTTCTACTGAAGCTTCAGGATCGTCAAGCAGGTCTTCAGTTTCCCAGAACGAAAAGCCCCTACCATTGATCAGGGCCTCAGAACTATAGTAGATCTTCATATGTTTGACATGGGCTACATTTCTGTGCTTATGTTACATCTGACACACAGTAAGGTCCAAGGTAGCACTTTAGTAACTTTTCCAATAATCCCACTTTCCACGCAGGTGTAAAAATCTATACCAATGTATAGATGGTGTTCTAGCAATGTCGGCCTTCTCCTGGGTCTCCAGGGTTTGTGTGTAACGGAGCAGTCTTTCCTTTTCAGTCTTGATGGTGAGGTGCTTCACACAGTCATCTTTACTATCGTCCAGTTGAACTGGAGGCAGGGCACCCAGTATCGTTTTGGTCTCACGACCATGACAGAGGGATTCCTGTAATGTCTTGGTTCAGTGTTCAGTATACGAATCTCACGACGGGCAGTAGTGTATCCCATTCTCTCTGTTAGAAATTACTGTACATCGAAGTACATCTGCCAATGCCTTAGTAGAGAGTTCTGTGAGGCTATCTCTCATTGGGTGGTAAGCAACTGTAATCCTGTGGATGATGTCTCAACATGAAATTATTGAGTACTAGCTCCAACTGGAAAATTTTTCCACGCTCTAAGATCGTCACAAGAGGTGCTCCATGCTTCAGAATGATGCTTCTACAAGGAATATCGCAATTTCTGGAGCTCTGATCATCGCACAGCGGGTAAGGTAGTCAGTGCAGACTAATAGCCATCATTGATTCTTGTTTGTTGGCCTTGGGAATCTCCCCAAGAGGTAGTTTCCAATCTGGTAGAATGGCACTGTTGCAGGTAGAATTGGTATCAACTGCCCGCAAATTACTGTGCCATGTGTTTTCATCACTGGCATTCTTTACATTGGCTCATATGGTATCCATATGTGGTATCCAATGGATTGGAAGATAGCTAGCCAATGATACCATGTCTGATTCTGCCTGGAGTCATTGCAAATCTCAGGTAACCAGATGCCGGAATGTCATGGAAATACTCCACGATAGCTGGCTGTAGATAATCTGGAATTTCTACCCCATTGGATCCCAGTTCCCTCTGATACAATGTTCTGTTCATCAATTGGCATTTTTCTTTGTCTGTGCCCCCCCCCCCCCCCCTTCAAAGCTTCTGTAGGTTTCAGAAATGCTGGATCTTCTCTGTGTTCAGCAGCAATGTCATTTAATGCAATATGAATGAGATTTCATTCACACTACTGTGTTCACCAAAGGATTTCTGGAAAGGCTGTCTGTGCCCTTGTGTTAGCCTCTCCTCTTGTATACCACTGTTTTATACTCCTGATGCCCGTCTTGCCAGTCACCCCTACGGATCTTTCAGGCTAGTCAGCCTGCATGGAGCATGGTGGTCTGTCACAGTGATGACTTGTTTGCCAAATAAATGCAGCCATAACTTGCTGATGGCTCAAACTACTACAAGCCACGCCTCCTTGGTTTTCGAGTAGTTCATCTTGGAATTGGAGAGTACTCTGGCAGTATACGTTACCACTTATTCAGCACCTGCCTGAATTTTCGCTAAAACTGCATAACCACTAGCACAAGTGTTAAGGTCTGTCTCAGCATTCTTGTCATACAATGGTAGGCCTGGAGAATATGTTGGCACCTCCTTAAGGACAATGAAAGAGCTATCTTTTACCTCATTCCAGGAAAATGTGGCATCTCCTTCCAGAATTCCTTTATGAGTTGCCAGTAGTACAGCAGATTCTGAGAAAACTTCCCACTTAACAAATGTGTCAAGTTGGAAAATCTGTGACTGCTCTTATCTTTTTTGGATCAGGACAGTCTCCAATGTCATTCACTAGATGCCCCAATATTTTTATTTCTTGGCCACAGAAGAGGCAGTTTTATGGATTTAGGCTGAAGCCTATTCGGGCTGAATATGGCCGTCACATAGCTTAGGTGGTTTTCAAATGTTTTACAAAAAAAGTCATCTATCACAGGTTCAAAGGTGGCTGCAGCTTTGCACAGTCCAAACAGCTTAAATTTTAACCATCTTGTCAGCCCCATCAAGCTTGGTTTTCCAGCAACCTGTCTGCATATCCATAGTTGAGAAATACATTTCTCCTTTCAAGCAGCCTATGATGTCATTAAAATGTGGCTATGGGTAGATATCTTCTCTCATGATAATAGTCAACGCAAAAATACCATGTGTCAACCTCCTCATTCATAAGACCATATGAGGGGGAACAAGCACTCCCTGAAGGTTCAATGAAGTCATTTCGCAACACCTTCCCCACTTCCTTCCACATTACCAATGATTCAGCCAGTGATGCCCTACGTGATGGCTGGCTAATCACTTGATGTGCTCCAGTGTTTATACAATGTTTTACCACGGGTCACTTGGTCTGTATTTTCTCCACCCCAGATTTGGAATCATCCTAAACAGTGTAGAATGGCTAACACTAACTGCCACTGTTCCTTGTTCGGGCCAGATCCTGTTGGCCAGTCTGATAGCAGCTTCTTCCCCTGTACTGTCTGTAGTGGTAGCAGAACATGATTTTTGTCGCTGATACTAAGTTGTCCTTCCTGGAAAGGTTTGAATGTTCCAATGCATATACCTTTAGGGATGGGTTGTGGCTTCTCTTGACGATTAGTGAGGCAAAGTTCTCCTTGACCATATACAATAGTTATGATGGTTGCTAGCAAGCAGATTTCTTTCGCGAGTCTGAGTAGCTTTTTGCAATCAACAAAGTCTTCACAGTTTAGCTGAGCATCTGGACTGACGGCTGGAACTCTGCTCACTGATGACAGAAGGGATAACATCTTCAACAGCAAACAACTGCACAGAACACCCTTGTTAAGTGCACTTGTTGGAAAAGTTTCATCAAGCTGGAGCTCTGCCCTTACCGAGTCTACGATTGCTTGCGACATCCCAGCCAAAAAAACAACATGACAACATTCTGTTAAAATGACAATTCAAAAGGCTGTGTTCCTTCATTGATAATTATTCTTGCAATACATATTCCTGTTTGCGACCGTCAGCACAGTAATTTTTGTATCACAAAACATTGTCACTTTGGCTAGCGACATGCATTAGATAAGGCTGTTCCAGCTCACGAACTCCATGATGAGCTGTGGAGTGCTCCATGCTCCGCAAAGTGTTGTCGCTTGCTGTGAATAATCAAAGGGGCCGGTGGCATGTGGCACAGCAAGCCTTTTGATCTGCCTGCCACACCTTACATGATCACCAATGTCATATTCTCCAGCAACTATGACATAGCAACATGCTAGCTTAGGGAAATAGGAAGTTAAGGGAATAAATAAGAAACAATTGTTTTAAAATAAATTGCATAAGTTCAGTGGGCATCTGAAAGTGGACTTTTTTTCACAACAAGAATGGAAATATTGGGCATCAAAGCGTTTACAGCATTACTGCGAAGGATGGGCTTCATCTTCCACAGTCGACAGAATCTTCAGTATAGCTAAGTGTCTTGAGTGATGGCTGGAACTCGGCTCATTGATGACTGACACGATAATGTCTTCAATGGCAAACAACTGCCCAGAAAAATCTTTGTCAAGTGCGCTTGTCAGGAAAGTTGTGTCCTGAAGGAAAGATGGTTCTTGGATTTTATTGCCGAGAAAAGCTGCTCACAAGTATATGAAGATCCAAACATGCACATGATCGTGAGGCATCTTTGTGGAGCTTGGGAAACTTTTTTTGCTGTAATGAGCGACACCGCCGTGACAAATTTAGCGTTTTTTAGTACCTGTCTTTCAGCAAAGTTGAATTTTGCAAACCAATAACTTCCAACTGGAGAGACAATGGCAAATCACTAGGCGAAACCGAGAAGGGAATGCTGAGCAACTTCATTTCCATTTCAAAAATTGCAAGCCCTCAGTATCTTGTTTCAAAAGATGTGATGAGCGGCCTTATCTTGACTTGATAATCATCAAAATTGGTACCTTCAGGTAGTTTTAAAGAAGCCAGACGATTGAAGAATGTTAAAATTCCTTCACCCATCCGCCTCTAAAACAAAAGTAACTTTTCTACGAACGCTCTTAGTTGGTCGTGCATGACAACTATTAGCTGCTCTTTGGAATGCAATGACGGATTTAAATCATTCAGGTGCATGGTCATGTCAGCTAAGAATGTTGTGTCTGATGTCCATTTTAAATCTTTCAGACAATTCATTTCTTCAGCTTTTATTTCCAAGAAGAGACAGATTTCCTCACAAATGAGAAAGCAAACATCAAGAACTTTTCCCCAACTCAGCCAAAGAACTGTGCTGCGATAAGGTATGTCCACATCCTCTGCTTCCATAGCTTTCAGGAACCCTTTGAACTGGCAGCGATTTATACTGTCACAACGCACCAAATTCATGCACTTTACAACAACTGTAATTACATCACCTAGTTCCACTGTTTCAGCACACAGTGCCTCGTGGTGAATGAAACAATGAACAAAATGTCTTTTCCAAATTCATTCTCAAGTTTGTTTTCCAAATGAGAAGCGAAACCTCAATGACGCCTCTTCATTTGTGGCACATCCATGGCTACAGAACGGAGCTTAGCCCAAGGTAAATTCATGTTGTCCACTGATTCACAAACAGCTCCAAAAATATCTAGTCCTGTTGCCATATAATTGAACGATACCACATTCAAGAGTTCCTCAGTACTTGTAGCTCCATATCAACACCACGCACGAATATTGAAAGTTTAACACTGTCCCATGTATCTGTGCTTTCGTCAAGTGTTAGTGAAAATGCAACAAAGCTCACAGCTTTTTTCCTGAGCTATGTTTTTAAGTTCGCTGCGACATCCAGAATTTGACTAGACATTGTTTGCTTCGAAAGACAAACCCATTCAACTGCCTGCAGCTCCCTAGGGAACAAACATTTTGCAATTGCTTCCATGCACAATTGTATGAGAGAGCCCACAGAAAACTGTTTGCCACTCATCACTATAATGTGAGTCACTTTGAAGCTCGCACCAACTGCTGCTTAAGTTCCGTTCTTCACCGTCACTCACCTGAAAACTACAAACGTATATCTGTATGTGAACGATGCTGCATATTTCTGTAACTTCTATCCTAAGAATTCTTTTTTTAATTTATATCATTCGTAAAGCTGGCTATTAGCTCTGTGTGTGCTTTGTCTTCTATATGCTTGTAATGTGCTGCATGAAAACTTGTATAATGATGCTGTATGTTGTGCTTCTTAGCAGAATGACATATGTGGCAATGTGGACACCCATCCCTATCAATAAATAGAAATGTATCCTCCAATTGAGGCAGGGGACTTCCGCAACTGACCATAGCTGCCACCGAACACGGATTGTTGCATTAGCTGTGGCTTAACACAACCAGGGTGCTACTAGTTTGCTTTTCCCACCGCACGGGCTCCGAGCTGCTGGAGTGAGGATTCCAGAGCACTTCTCCTCCTCGGGTCATTGTTGGAGGAGCCTGCATTAGATACTACAAAAAAACAAGCTTGCGAGTTGACTACAGGCCTGAATAAGTTGGCCATTGATCATAAAGGTGAGGAGATTTCTCGGTATCCTGGAAACTGCACTCCAAGGAGGATTTTCATTTGTGGCAGCCTCACCTCCATAGTTGGTCATCTCGTTAGTTTTCCTGAAATCAGCAGCTAGATGAGTGGCTGGTACCTCTGTATGGCGATGGGGAATGGCTAGAGTGTGTTGGAGAATGACCTCTTCCAGCGTACAGTCTTGAGCTTTAGCACACAGGTCGAATATAACTGTCTGCAGTTGACTGTGCAAATAGGACAGTTATGATGGATGATGTCTTGCAGTACAATAGTCACTGAGCACTTGTCTTCTTTCTCTGCAGTAGTGTACACCGTATCTACGGCTTTCACAGTGAAAAAGAGAGCAGTGTTGTTGTCTTCGGTCCTTCAAATGTCTGTTATTCTGTGGGGCATTATGCTTAGCAAAGGAGTTTGTTGTACCTACATTGGTCAGATGCTGGGATGTCTTTTTGCCTGATGGGCAGAATAAGTACGATTTGCCAGAGTTCATTCTTCATGGCATGTTCAACTGGTGGTAGTGGTGGTGGGTGTTAGTGTCAAAGCTCTATACACTTCTCCAACATTCTTTATTACCTCCTGATATATAATAAGTAGACATTCCTGGCTATCTATCGCTTCCTCGACCCAACAATTCTGGCTTTCATAAAAGGTGTACTACTTCTCTCACAACCTGGTGTGTGACAGAGGTGAGATCATGATGGTCTTGCATAGGCACTACATTCAGGAGTCAATTATACTTCTTTCCTCAGACTCTTTTCTACTTCATTTCCTCGATTTGCAGGCACTACTTTATGAATTCTTCCGACTCCTTTCACCAAATGTGAAATTTTTTCAGCTTTTGTCATATTTGTACTGACACTGTTGCGAAGGCCGATAACAATGTGTATGTCTATGAATCTTGTTTCACATGATGTTGGGCCCTCTTCTTCAATCGTTCTGACCAGCATCTCAAAAACACTGGTGGGCTGCTGACTTACGGCTGCTTTGGAATTCATCATCCTCTTGAATATACAGACCATTAGAATGACGTACTACTTGTATTCTCATTCCTGTCCATGCAGGTGGTAGCTTTTATTGTGCCTAGTAGGAGCCACAGTGATGTGCATGTTTTGAGGTACCTGGCACCTCCAAATAACATGTAATAGCCTCACTCCAAAACCAAAAGCAGGATCTTCAATGAGATACAACACTTGGCATTGAAACATATTTATTACGCAGAATTGAACTCAACTGGATGGAGAGTAATGTTATCTATACAAACATTGAATACTCCAATGTATACAAGCAGTACAAACACAACATTTTTTGAGAACATTCCAGATATGACGAATACTAAGTAACAAATAATTTCTGGTGGTTAGGTTTGAACAGGCAACCCACAGCATGCAAGCAAGCTAAGTTATTTTACTAAACCACACTGTGTGCACCACAGCTCGCTGCAATATAACATTGGTGGACAGAAAAGAATAGTAGGTGCAACCAAGCTCGTTCTTTGATTGGGTCTTGGTGTGGTAACTGTCCTATTAACAACCGGTAATCACCTAGTTATTCCGATACAGGTGTAATTCCTGTTTCACTTCATTAGGATTGGAAATTGCAGCATTAATAGGTTCATCATGGCAGTGGTTACAATTTTAGCAAAAGAAAAATTAGTTTTAATCATTTTACAGCCATAGCTTAAAAAAGTTTCAACAAAAAGTTTATCTGTATTATACAAAGTCTGTCCCACAGGAAAGGTGACTGATGTGAAATAAAATACAAGAGCTTTACTTTAATGGTTTTATTCAAAATAGGGTCCTTCTGAATCAAAACACACCATTTGGATAATCAAGCCTTTGAAACTGCCTGCAGTACCATGCTCGTAGTCTTCTGGATATCTGAAATCATGCTGAAATGTTTTCCCTTCACCGCTATTTTCAGTTTTGGAAAAGGCCGGAAATCACGCAGACGAATAAGGAACATGTATAAGCAACATTATACATTTTTGAGCCAAGAAACTGTGTACAATTTTGCTCCTTTGCAGCAGTGTATTGCCATGCAACAACCATGTTTCCTGATTCTGATGTTCAGGTTGAAACCTAACAACTGTCGCCCATAAACAATTTGAAACACCCAAGAAGTAACCTGCATTCACCATTTCCTCTTCTAGAGCAAATTCTTTTTTTTATTATTCCTTTTGAATAAAAGAAAACAGAGAGCAGTGCCTTGACACACCTTTTCTGCAAGCATACTTTTCAAGGTCTCACAGATTCTGGACATTTCCATTCTACATGTACATACACACTCCACACGCAGTGTTGTGTATCGGAGGCTACCCTGAACCACTACTAGCCATTTTCTTCCATGTTCCACTTATAAATACAGCTAGGAAAAAAAAAAAAAAAAAAAAAAATTCTATAAGCCTCTATACGAGCCCTATTTTCTCATATTTCGTATTTGTGGTCCTTATGCGAAATATACATTGGTGTTGTAGAATCATTCTGCAGTCAGCTTCAAATTCCAGTCCTCTAAATTTTTTCAATAGTGTTCCTCAAAATGAATGTCACCTTCCCTCAAGGGATTCCCATGTGAGTTCCCAAAGCATCTCCTCAATACCTGCGTGCTGACCAAACCTACTGACAACTAATCTAGCAGCTTACCTCTGAATTGCTTTGATGTCTTCCTTTAATCCGACCTGGTGGGAATCCCAAACACTCTAGTAGTACTGAAGAAAGGTTCGCATTAGTATCCTATATCCAATCTCCTTTACAGATGAATCACACTTTCCTAAAATTCACTCAATAAATCAAATGCAACTATTCGCCTTCCCTACAACAATACTTACATGTTTTTCCATTTCATGTCACTTTGCAATGTCACACCCAGATACTTAATCGAAGTGACTGTGTCGATCAGCACAATAATAATGCTGTACTCAAAAATTACGGTATTGTTTTCTTACTCATCTGCCCAAATTAGCATTTTTCTAAATTTATAGCAAGTTGCCAGTCAACACATCAACTAGAAATTTTGTCTGTCACCTTGTATTGTCTTACAGTCACTAAATGACGACACCATCCAATACAACACAGCATCATCAGCAAACAGTTGTAGATTGCTGCTCACACTGTCAGTCAGATCATTTATGTATCCAGAGAGAGTAAGAGTGGTCCTGTCACATTTCCCTGGAGCACTCCTGACAGTACCCTCTTTAACGATTACTCACTGTCGAGGACAACATACTTGGTTCTATTCCTTATGAAGTCTTCAAGACACTCACATATTTGGGAACTTCATTGACAGTCTGCAGTGGGGGGCACCATTTTAAATGCTTTTCAGAAATCTAGGAATATGATATTGCAGGATGCCAAGTTGAGATTTGGATAAGCAATGCTTTCTAAAACCGTGCTGATCTGTGGACAAAAATTCTTCCATCTCTAGGAAATGTATTATATTCAAACTATGTTCGAGGATTCTGCAGCACACCAATATTAAGGATATTGGTCTATAATTTTGAGGATCTGTTCTTTTACCTTCCTTATATACAGGAGTCATGTACGCTTCTTTCCAGTTGCTAGAGAGTTTACGCTGGGCAAGAGATTCACAGTAAACGCCAGATAAGTAACAGGCCAATCCTGTAGAGTAGTCTGTAAAACCGGACTGGTATTCTAACCAGATCTGGTGACTTATTTGTTTTCAATCCTTTCAGAGCTTCTCTACATCAGGGGTGCATATTACTATGTCCTCCACATGGAAGTCTGTGCAATGGTCAGATGACGGTATGTTTGTATGAATCTCCTGCATGAACGATATCTCAAATGGGAAATTTAAAGCTTCGGCTTTCATTTTGCTCTTCTATTGCTACACCACCCTTGTCAATGTGTGACTGGATAGAAAAATTCGACTCAGTTAGCAACTTTATATAGGACCAGAATTTTCTCGAGTTCGGCGGTAGCCGAGCTTTGGTGCTTTGTAAGTGTGTCACACTGAAAACACCATGTTTCATCACCTGCTATGATGCAAAACATGACACCTGGGTCCATAGCAACTGATCTTTTCATGTGTCTGGAGTGTTCCACACTCTGATATTTCTGATCGCTGGTGAGTGAGTGGGACAGAAAGCAACAACAGCTCTTCTTGCCAAAATTTTCAGTGAGAACGTAGTGCACAGTTTTTTAAGGAATTCCAGGAAGACCCTCAGATGCATAACCATCAGTTCATAGAATTTCATGTACTTTTTTAACATCACTGGTGCTCCTGGACATAGACCATCTCCAGTGCTCTCTATACCATCACAAAACCCTGCATACGACTTGAAAATGTTTTTACGACTCTTTCCTTCATACTATACACAGGTTGTATCATTTTGAAAGTGTTTGTGGCACTTTTACACAATTTAAAACAAAACTTACTTTTCCCATATTGCTCCTTTCACCATCGAAGTTCAAAATATACTGTTAAAGTTTCAGTTATTACAAGCAGACTGATATAAAATCAGCCATTCTGTGGAATGCACTGTGTATTTGAGCACAATTAGTATGCCAATTATCATTTGCATTGAGTCTCACATTTTGGATTTGAGAAAGAATTATTTATAGTAAATGACTGCAGTATCTTCTCAAATATAAAGTTTCAAATAATGTAAGAAATTTGCTTAAAATGACTTGTGTGCAATTATAAGACAAACAGGCAGCACATACTGCAACTGCGCTGTTTGTGGCTTTCGAGGCATGTTCTTGTCGCTTGTCTGGTATTTTTGCACATACTGAGACAAAGTGGTATATCAACAGCAAGCATGATAACTACTTCTCTCACAAGGAAGGCCATGGCTTTACTTCTCTGTAGAAAAGGGTTCACACACCTGGATACAAATTCAGCAGCTACCTCTTCCTGGCTGATGAATATAAGCAATCTTGTAGAAATATCTAGTTTCTGCAACCAAGTTCAGCCTAATGCACAGGAGACATTTTAAAACATCTCAGCTTTTTGGCAATGATAAATGTGCATTGCATAATCACCTTCGGGAGGAAAAAGTAGCACCTCATTCTAAACTATTCAGTTGCATGCACCAAATCTATCTGGTTGTAGTTATATTACATATGTGGAATTTTTATGTTAATTTTTCAATTTTGATAGAGTCTAGCAATTTTTTTTTTTACTCAGTGAAACTATGGGCTCTTAATGGAATAATAAAATCTTTTGTGCATTCTGATTGAATCTGACTCCTGTCTTCCCCCTTGGGTGTAAAAATTCTCATTCAAAAATCAAAAACATTTGTGTTATAAGAGAGACCATTTTTAACAGACTCCAAGACATATTTTAAGCTACTGACAGTCTGCACATAACATAGTGCATGAAATTTCCAGTGAAATCATTTTTCATTTCTTCTTCTTATTCTTCTTCTTCTTCTTCTCTCTCTCTCTTTTTTGTTTTGCTACATATTATACAATTTTCACTGAATATCCTTCTTGTAACACTCAAATTCATAGCATTACTGCCCTTTTCAATGTATGTAATGATGCTGAAAACATGAGGAAATACCCAGTTTCTTTGGGGATAACCTGTTATATTTTCTGCTTATGGCCTCAACAGGATGTGCACTTCACTAGAATTTAGTTCCACTGTAAAGGAAATCTAAAATTTTAGTTTCCTTCTAAACAAAGACAAATAAAATGTAGTCCCCTCATCAACAGCAACTGGCACACTGAACTATTATTTCAACACTGCTTGCTTTTCTTCAATGTTCATCAAATGGGGCTCATGTCATAATAGTTTAGACTTTCCTGCATTATGTGGAAATGAATAGCAATCATTAAAACTAACTGTTATTGTTATGAATGGTGTAATATTTCAAAATACTACAATTTTGTCATAGTTTTAGTTATTAAATCCAATATGTGTAAAATGTACTGTTTATTTTGCCCAGGAGAGTGTTTTTCACGTACAGCCACATAACAAAGTATGACATCAGTTGATCAAGAACAATAACATACATACTGCTATGCCAAATGTGATAAATGGCCTGAATTACACTTCAAATACACATGATATGTGCATGTATGACGAATGCACTTTGCTGCTCATTATCCATATTTTTCATGCTTTTATTTAACTTCATACACCACATACATTCCTGTTACTATGATGTGACATTGTCATGCACTCCAAGAACTTGACTGAGAGCTGCAGTTAAGGCATAAAAATCTAGTAAATGCTATGTTGTAAGTCATTCATTCAACCCTGAAGAAAGTGTAATAGGAGGGAAGACACAAATATGGATGTGTTAGCAAATTGTAATATCCAAATATCTTCCATACAATCATCAATTATGTACTGATGGGATAAAAGGTATCATAAGCATTACAGCCAATGTCATAAGTAATGAGTGTCAGTGCCAAAAGCAGCGTATTCACATAAACTGTCTCGAGAATGTACCTTATAAAAGTAGGATAAAAAGAGCCCTTATTGGCCATTACTATAAATGTAGTAATTACTAAAGTTACACTGGTATGCTAAACTTAAGGGCAAAAGTAACTTTCGCGCAATATAACTCAGCTCGATTAAACTTGGATCATACATAGAAAAACTAAAACAGTATACTACAGAAGGTAACTGAATGAAATACACAGTGAGATGAATAAAAATGACACTTTTATTCAAAGACAGTTACACTGAAGTCATCATAGTTTTTGATGGTTCCCTGGACATTATAAAAAGTGGGACATGATTCTTAACATGATGTGTGATCACCATCGATGGCAATGAATGCTCTGCAACGTGCTCCCAATCTCACAAGGCTGGTAAGGAGTTTTTGTGGTAGAGAATTTCATTCCTCCAACAGTGAAGGATGACCATCGATGCGTATGGACATGTGGCAATGTGTCTCCCCAATGCATCTCACACCTGCTTCATGGGATTTAAACCTTTGACTAGCAACTTCTTTTGGAATGAAATACATTAGTGTACGTTTATTATCATTAATTTCGTCATCAGAAGTAAGAATGTAGAACAAATATTTCCCACCCTTTCATTTTCCAATGTGGGGAGGTGTGGGTTTTCCAATGTGGGGTGGTGTGGGACATTCAGAGTTTATTCATATGTACTGCCGAGATTCCATAAGAGAATTGTGCGAAACTATAAGATGTGCAGAAAACGGACACGCATCAGTGGGTACAGCATCTCTCCAAGTTTTAACTCACATTACAGGTGCTCAATATGGGAACCGTTTGTGAAGCGGCAAACATCAATATAAGCATGTGGTTCACTGACAAGAATTGTCAGGGAAATTAGGAAAGCAGCCTGTTTTGCATATCTGTCCACTAGGCAGCCTACCTGTATGTGTGGACTAGTTTGAAGCCAATACGAAGAGCACCAGAGCAGAGGGTTAACAATGAAACTTGAGGACAGCACGACCTACAGGTGGCTGTAATTACAAGTATTTTGCAAACCATTAGCAGACTTCCTTTTACCAGTGGGACATGGATACATAGTAATAACATACAACAAATTCCTACAACACATTGTTTGATGCAGTCGTGCATTTTCACCCATAAAAATGATGTCAGGGTCTAATTCATACTTGAAAAGATGCATGTCGGAGAGAGTACTGTGTCATGGTAACATTCATTGGTGAGTGTACTATGTTCAAACATTTGGAGGTCAGTATGCCCATGGAACATTATGCCTCCCCACAGCATAATACCTAGACTACAAAAACAAACATGTTCAACAGTGTTCTTAGGTGCATTACATGTTCTCACCTCTTGCCACACAAATGTACAGCCAGCACGGTACAACGTAATTGTTTTGGTGGTCCACATGATATGGTGTGGGTGAGGTAAAATATTTCATGGGTGTACTGAACTTAAAATTTTTGAGAATACTACACACTCACGAGCCAGTGTTATTGTGATACTGTACTCCTTCCTCATGTGTATCTTTTCAGGGCTACATTCATCCCAGTCATCATTCTTATGGCTGACAATGCACAACCACATCAAAAGGCGCAGTTGGAGGAGCTCGCGGAATGAGTAAGTGAATGGACTGGCCTATCCTTCCTCAAACTTAAATCCCACTGAGCACGAGGAATGCATTGGGGAGACACAATGCAGCACATCCACATGCACCAACAACCGTCCAGCAGTTGTCAACCATGATAGTGGATGAATGGGATGCCCTACAAGAACTTGTTGCTAACCTCATGACTGTCACGGGAGTACATTGCGGAGCGTGATTTGCTGTCTATAGCAATCACATACCCTATTAACAACCATGTCCTGCTTTTTGTAATGTCCGGGGGTCCACCATGGCTTCAGAGTAATTACTGTCTTTGAATTAAAGTGTCACTTCTGTTTTTCTTATTGTGTATTTCTTTCCATTACCTTCTGTACTCTACCGTAGCATTTCTTTTATATACGTCATCCAAGTTTCATTGAGCTATGTTACTTGGCAGTGAAACAAATTGTGCAAAAGTTTACTTTCATCCTTATGTTTTAGGGATGTCATCATTTGCCCTGCAATTCTGGTCCAAATGTGAAACCCTCTAAAATTGGAAGAAATGCTATTCAGTGTCTTACCTTTTCCTTCAGCGGTGTGTGAGATCCTCTGGATTTCCTCTTCGTGATCTCTTGCTTCTTCACTGTCACTGGAGCCTTTGCTGACCTAGTAGTTGGAGATGATCGTTCTGGTTTAACTTTCTCTTTTTTTTCTTCTCTAGCTGCTTTGCAGGATGCAACCGCACTACATCGCTTTATGTCACTTTCCTTTGGTTTCTCACTCTTCTCTGTTTTGTCTGAGCTATCTGATTTTTCTTGGTCCTTTGAGCCCGCTTTCTTATTAACCTTCAATGCAGCAATCTTCAATTTGAAGCCACCCTTGAAACAAAAACCAGTTATGTGACAGAGCATGATATTTCAGAGTTGCTTAAAAAATGACTGTGCAAAGTGTCAAAAGAATAAAGACTGAAGCACAGTGACAGCAAGACTACAATGAATGATATTTAATAATAGGGAATGGGACATAAGGAAAATGAAGATGATAATTATGTTATAGTCATCATCTACTTCCAAGGACAGTACTTAATTTAAATGAAAATTTATCTACAATGCTAAGCATGGAATCTTGTATTTCACACTATCAATTCTTCCCCCTCTTCTTTCTCTAGTTAGTTATCAATGATCATGTTATCTTTGTTATTTTATCACAATGTCTGTTACGCTTTCATATAACAACTGCTCTTCTGGTTATATCTAGTTGACTTTCCAGTTTCTGGACTGAGGCACCAAAGTTCATCAGGGAATATTCTAACATTATGGAGGGTTATGAACCAGCATTTTTGTATAAGAGTGACAGCTAGTTGTAACTGGATTTTTATTAACTTTTGTCCACATCTTCACCGAAAATTACATATTAAATGGAACTTTCCCCGAACACTGTGTTAGACGATGCAAGAAACATACATATGATCTGTTACAACTTTTCTATCTACATACACCAGCAATCTTGAGAATTGCTTTATTTCTCAACATTAACTAAACGAGCTCATGTGCAAGCTGGTCAGAATGTTTTCTTAATTTGTAGTCAAAAATTATACTGACATCAGCCAAAATTCATTGTTCACCTAGCACAGCACTTACCTCAGTAAACTCAATCAGGATGCTCTTTTCTCATGAACAATGCTTTGGCACTTGCTATGCCTAGCCTTCTTGGCAATATACATGCTGAGCATGTCCTTAAACATAACAGCAGGGATCACAGTATTTCTTCCACCTTCACACAACAGTTCTTGCAAGTTCTTGCAAAGTGCAATAATGGGAAGAAGACTTCCAAAATCTGCTTTTCCTTCACATTTCGTTGTGCACTGGCTTACACTAGTATTTCATTTCTCTTTTATTCTTCTAAATTCTTTTCCACAAATTACTTGTGGTCCTATTTACTTTCTGCACTATCCCATGGTATTTTGTGATATATAATACAAGATTTCCCCACGAACCTACTACGGTGTCGTAGCAGGCGGAGAGGTGATACTCCGACGTGGCGCGTCCCAGGTGGCGGATAGGGGGGTCCTCACCGGCTTGCCGGCGGACTTGAGCGAAATAAAATAGCTCTCGCGGACCAAACACACAACATCAAGAAATCCATTAGTGTCTGTTCTGGTATCCAGCGACTAGTGGTCTGCGTCTGTTTACCTAGTTGGTGCGGCAGTGAAATATGGCTTGATCTCAACAATCAAGTCCGCAATTACCGTGATCTTGTTAAAGGTCACCACAACCAACTTCAACTTGAAGTAATCATGATGGAACAAATGGAAAGAAATCCGCTACCCCAGGCCCCAGTCAACGGACTGGACTTTCCTGGTCATCGGATTCTGGGGGACCAGGAACATCATGAGGAGAAGAGTCGGAGCTTCTCAAAACCTCTTCGCAAGCACTACCTTGGCACTCTCAATGCAAACACTCTGTTCAAACTTGGAAAACTAAAACAACTGACAGACATGCTAGATAAATTTCACATCAAAATTCTTGCCATTCAAGAGACGCGCTTCGTAGATGAAAACCATTTCGACACAGAACATTACAGGATTTACAAAGGTAAACCTGCGGTCAGAAGAGGAACACCATTATTGTTTGGTACAGGGTTTGCAGTACACAAATCAGTCATGGATAACATCATAGACTTCAATTCAATATCAGAACGTATCTCGACACTGTCCTTCAAATCAGGTAATAAAGCATACACAATTATCAACGCACATGCACCTACAAATGACCATAACAGAAATAAGCCACAAGAAATTGAAGACTTCTGGGAAGACATGGAGGAAGTAACTAACAACGTGGGTGATTTCAATGCGCAGCTTGGTAAGGAGAGAAAATTCAGAGAAATAACAGGCCCATACTCAGCACATATTCGCACGAACAGAAATGGGGAACACCACATAAAATATTGTCAAAACTTTAACCTCAAAATCATGTCAACACAATTTCAAAAACCAAGACGAAAACTTACAACATGGAAAGCACCCAACACAGTGTGGGGAGAATTTCAGATTGATCATGTGGCCATATCCAAGAAAAATTCGCGGGAAATTCTAAATGTCAGAACACGTAAAGGAGTCTTCGAGTCTGATCATTATTTGCTACAAGTTAAGATTAGGCCAATCCCAAGACTGAAACAGACAGCGCAAAAATGGACAGATCTGGCGAAGGCAGTTCAGAAGACTATGTGCTGGGGACAACCACCTAGAAAACGCAAACATAGGTGGTGGAACGCAAATTGTGATGAAGCCATTGAGAGAAGAAAGCAAGCATGGGACAAGTTCAGTAGCTACAGAAATTCAGAAACATGGAAAGAATTTCACGAAGTTCAGAAACTAGCATCGAAGGAAATCAGAAGGGAAAAACGAGCATATGACAATAACAGACTAAAAGAAATTGAGGAAGATTTCAAAAGAAATAACACAAGAAATTTTTACAGAACTTTCAAAGAAAATATTAAGGGCTATCAACCCCCTAGCCTCTGCTTCCGAAGAACAGATGGATCCCTGGAAACAAACACAAAAGAAAACTGTAAAATTCTCAAACATTACTTTGATAAACTTCTTAATTGCAAAAAACCTACAGGAAAATTAACATTCCAAAAGACCACATCTAATGCCGATTCTGATCCACCCACAATAGAAGAGATAGAGGAAATCATAAAACAAATGAAAAATAACAGAGCTGCCGGAGAAGATGGTATTATCGCCGAGATCTGGAAACTCCAAGATGAAAACATCACCAAAAAAATCCATAAGATTATCTCCGAAATTTGGATCACAGAGAAAGTGCCAGAGGAATGGAAATGTGCATTGAACCATCCATTACATAAAAAGGGTGATAAGTCAGATCCAAACAATTACAGAGGCATTTCGCTAGTACCAGTTACATACAAAATTTTCTCTAAGGTGCTATTAAACAGACTAGAACCACAAGCAGATCTGCAAATTTGGGAATACCAGGCGGGCTTCAGAAAAGGGAGATCATGCATCGAACAGATCTGGAACTTGAGAACACTTTTGAAAGTCAGACAGGCAAGAAACACTGTAGTTACCTTTGTGGACTTTAAAAAAGCATATGATTCCATAGACAGACAGACACTCTTTGACGTACTGGAAGAATATGGTATCGACAGAAAAACCAGGACACTTATACAACAGACGCTTACAGACACTACCTCCAAGATTAAGTTCATGGGAGAAATTTCGGAACCCTTCCACATACACACAGGTATCCGACAAGGAGACGGGCTCTCACCAATCCTATTCAACATGGTGTTAGACAAAATTATCAAGCAGTGGGAGGAACAAGTTAAAGGAATACAGCTGGGAAGAACACGTGAAACCAAAACAATCATAAAATGTCTGGCATTTGCAGATGATATAGCCATACTCAGCAATAATACACAGGAGGCAAAGGAAGCACTGGAATGCTTGCATGAAATAGCTGCCAAAACAGGTCTGCAGGTATCTTACGAGAAGACACAATATATGGAACGACAGACCAACAATGTACACACCATGCATACTGTATATGGATCCGTAGAAAGAGTCGAAAAATTTAAGTATTTAGGGGAGTACATACAAATGGGAGGATCAAACAAGGCGGCTAACATGGAACGAACGAAGAAACTCCAGAAGGCATACAAACTCACATGGTCACATTATAATAAGAAAAGCATATCGAGGCAGGCCAAACTTAGGCACTACAAAACAGTTGTATTACCAGAAGCATTGTACGCGTCAGAAACAACCACAATTGGAGCATCAGGCATCATAGACACAGAAAAAATAGAACGCAAAATTCTCAGAAAAATATTTGGACCAATTCACAGAGATGGCATATGGATGAAGCGACCTACCAAAGAGCTGTACCAGCACACTGACAGACTAACAGACGCGATCAGAAAACGCAGATTAAATTTCTATGGACACATACAGAGAATGGACAACAACCGACTTACAAAGAAAATTTTTGATATAGTAAACAGCTCAAGCAAGAAAACAAATTGGTATCATGAAATAGACGAAGACTTAAGGCAGATAGGGATCAACAGGCAAATGATAGGAGACAGGAAATACTTCAGAAACAAAGTTAGGAGTGCAAAATTTATTGTAAAGGAGAGAAAGAAGACAGGAACATTATGGACAGAGCAAAGGAAACAGGAGCACAGCCAAAGGATGAAGAGATTTTGGGAAGAGAAGAGGAAGAGAGGAAAGAAGTGAAAATTGTGTCATCATGTGATTTTCGAATTCAAACACTGTCCATAAGGGCAACAATGAAATGAATGAATGAATGAATACAAGATTTCCATCAGCACTTTGCAGTTTTATTCCAATCAGCAGTCCAAGCTGTGTTTGATTTATAATCTCAGTATTTATGTTTATAGCATCATAAGTTTCCATTTAAAAGCCTAACGCTTCATTTACAGAAAAAGCCTTTTAGTTTAGTAATCATCCAAGAGGGTTACTTTTGGGGATATGCTCAATTACTCTTCTTTCTGCTGCAATAACACACACGTGTTTGGGGGCCCTCCTGACATAGTTATGCATTGTGTGTAGAAGACATGTACCATACTTTTACAATATGACATTTAGGTAGCCAACTCAAGTGAGCATTTCACACAATGACTACATTTTACAAGCATAAATTGTTTGTTTGATGTGTTCTGGAGTATGCACATGAATGTAAGGTCCCACTTGTGAACTGTGCTTTTGCTCTTGTTTTGTTGTGGGGCACTAAATGTTATATGCTTACTACAAAGTCTTCTTTTTGAGGCAGATACTTGATATTGAGCAGGAGCAGGCAGGCCACAGTTACTTACGTGTATGAATAAACTATGGTAAAAAAATCACTGCAACTTGAACTCTTCTGTGGGAGGACAATACCTGTATAAAACAATTTGGGATTGTGGTTCCACCTTGACTCAAAAACATTTTTGTTTATTTATTTCTCCAAACTAGTCTCGGCATTATAATTTCTTTATTCTAAAACATGCAAAACATCCAACAACAATGTAAAACAAAGTGTGTACAGAATAATAAACTGGTACAATTATGTGGATGACACATTCTGTCTCACAGATAAAATATAACATAGGACACAACAGCTACACAACATCAACAACACAGAACACCCACAAATACACTCTACGGTGGAACCTAATTGGGGGGGGGGGGGGGGGGGGGAGAAAAAACTAAATTTAGTGCTCTTCACAATAAGAAGAAAAACCACCAACATGAGTTTCACACCTGCAAAAAAACTACATCCACAAGCTCTGTTACCCGTAACACATCCAACCACCTGACAGCACATAACTACACAAGATTAAACAAACACCTCTTAAACCCCAAAACTACGCACATAAACTTAAAAGTAATCAAATTGCTGTTGAAAATGAATACACAACAGATACCATGAACAAGTTCATCAACAAGAAAAAAGAAATGTAATAAAAATGGCACCTCACACCAGTGCACAACCAAAGAGTCCAAAAACACAAAGGCAGAACACACAGACAACACAGCAGAACACAACACAACAGACAACACCACTCCCAAAAAGAGAAATATATGGTACACACAAACACATAATAATATAGTACATGGGATTAGAAGTATAATAAAAAAACAAAGATATCCTAATAGCATTGAGAAAAACACAATACAAAAATGTCTAAGATCACACAAAATAACTCCAGACAAATTTTGCAATATAGGAATATACAAACTCACATGCAACTCCCATCAGTCTCAATACACAGGACAAACATGCAGGAACATCTGAACAAGGTACACAGAACACGGGAGCTCTGAAGAGTGAGAGCACACACACTCCAATTTTGTAGAACACTTAATGAATGAAAAGCACCACCCCACAAATATCTAAACTGACCTACACATTCTGAAACATAACAAACACTTGCACTGGAAATTAACATAAGAAGAAAATTATTACGCACGAGAGGCTACACTGGAAGGGAAAAATATAACCAATGAACTCACCACATTCTGTAACACTACTACTTTAAGTGAATCGACACAACACAGATTATTTGTATATGTTAATCTTGATCACATACATTACACAACTCACGTTATGGGCTTACAGACTTAGCGTGTTGTAAGAATTCCTGTTATAGCTTCGAAAAGAATATAAACAGTAAACATAACTAAATAAAATTCTCTCAAGATACATCTCACGACACGTGGCAACAGCGCGATTGCATGATATCTGAATTACTGCAAAGATGGAAAGTTATGCTCTACCTGTGTTTTCAAAGCAACAAAGAGCCGACCAACTAACATGAGTGCACAACACATTACTTAACAACCTAGCCCACAAAAATTGTATCACAATACTACTGTGAATTTCAATGGTAATAACACTGACATTTGCAAGTTCAAATTTTCATATTTGTTAGGAACATAGCTCATACCTTTGCAGCTGACATGCTACATGAAAGAAAGAGAGCGAGAGAGAGAGAGAGAGATAAAAAAGGGGGCAACAAACTTAAGAAGGCAATGACTTTAAGGTGAAAATGTACTATAAAATTATTCACACAAGATCTGGAATCAAACAGTACACAAACAACAACTCTTTTTGTAATGTATTTGAACAATGCAAAATTTCGCATGTTTTAGAATAAAGAAATCCACTGATGTGGTGGCATTTTGCTGAAACTGGTTCAAGGATGTAAATAAACAAGAAGCGTTTTGCATCATGGTGGATCCACAATCCCATATTATTAACTATAGTAAAGGTGTGAATCTTTAGGTTTTGGCAGCGCAAAGACTGTTCCATTAAGTTTCGGGTGTGCACCCACAAGAATTCTCCTTCTTCTTCTTCTTCTTCTTCTTCTTCTAATATTTCGGCTGTATAATGTTCAGCCATCTTTTGAGTGAGCCGCTAGAGTTCCACTCCAGAACTCGCTTCATCCCTTTATACTCTTGTACTGCGCAAATGCGCATGCGACCACAGATGCAAATGCGCCAGATACGTGGGTTGGCGGCAGAGACGTGCACAATGCGTGAGTTACATCTACGACTTTGCAGTCGATCTGTGTTGGCCTGTCGATATATCATTGTGAGCTGCAATGTGATGACATCTTTGTGAGTTTATTACAGCAAGTACCGTATTCCATGATTTATCAAGGTTGAAATAAAACAATTATCTGTATTAATGAAATTGGTCATCAAGCGAATCTCAATTGCCTCCTTCACTATCAAGTCCCAAAAAGGTGATGTAGTTGCCAAAATTTTGGCGTTGTCATACAACATACTGTGACCAGTGTTGATACAGTGCTCTGCCACTGCCGACTTGTTAGGCTGTAAAAGTCGTGTGTACCTCCGGCGTTCTGTATATCTTTCTTGGACAGTACAAGTTGTTTGTCCAATGTAAGAAAGGCCACATTCACATGGAATTTTGTAAACTCCAGATTTTCAGAGCAGCAAATTATCTTTGACGGAGCCCAGGAGTGCAGCTGTCTTGGGTGGACGACGAAAAATCACTTTTGTTTTGTGTCTGCTGAGAATCAGTCCTATTTTTGATGAAAGACTACCCACATATGGCAGGAAGGCCATTGGTTTAAAGGTTTCTTCGTCTTCTTCTGCTTTCTTTGTGGCCTCTTTTGGTTTCATTTTCAGTGCCTTCCGTATTTGCTGTGGGGAGTACCCATTGTCTTCAAACACTCTTTGTATGTGGGAAAGTTTGGAGAACACTCCTTGTCTTGACAGGATGGTGGCAGCTATTTGCACATAAATACAAATCCGTGTGCGTTGGCCTACGATACACTTTATGTCCCAAAGTGCCATCCTCTCTGTGCCAAACCAGAACATCCAAGAATGGAAGGCATCCCTCCTTTTCCATTTCCATTGTGAACTTAATTTGATCGTGGAGGGAGTTCAGATGTCTTAACAAGTCTTGCAAGTTATCTTCACCATGGGGCCAAACTACAACGGTATCATAAACATACCTACAGAATACCGTGGGTTTCAAGTCAGCAGATTCAAGCGCCTTCTCCTCGAAGTCTTCCATAAATAAATTGGCCACCAGAGGTGATAAGGGACTACCCATGGCGACTCTGTCCGTCTGTTCAAAAAATTCGTTGTTAAATAAGAAGTACGAAGAGGTCAGAACATGTTTGAATAAAGCTGAAATCTCTTTGTCAAAGCTTCTTTCAATAAGTTGTAGAGATTCTGGAAGGGGAACCTTTGTGAATAAAGACACCACACTGAAACTAACTAATATATCAGAAGGGTTCATTTCCAATGATTTCAGTTTACTAATGGAATCAGCAGAGCACATTTTCCCACAAGGGGCCTCTACAATGATGCCAGGTGTTTGGCAATGTCATGGGTTGGAGAGCCTATGTTACTCACTATGGGGCAGAGAGGAACGTCTTTCTTGTGGACCTTTGGTAGTCCATAAAATCTAGGAGGCACCGCACCACTTGGTTTCAATCTCCGAAAAGGTGACCATTTGCAGTCAATGTGGTCTTTTCAGTTTGAATTTTCTTTACTTAATTATGCACAGTTGCACCACCTATAATGAAAAAGTTTCTTCCCCGCCTACTGACCACTTCAGACATTTATAGCCAAATACAGCTCACACACATTACATTCAAGTTAGCTGCAATTTCCCCATTAGGAATGATATAAATGAGAAATACAAAAAAGTGAAGGTAGAGGCGGGAAGGAAAATAGTATGAATATTATATTAAGAATGACAATCAGTAAAGGAAAGAATCTTACATTTTTAACAAAAACCTGAAATTTAAAACAGCAGAGGTTAAAATTTTACAGTCATAATAACTAACTACAGCATGTTGTAGTAGCAGCAGTAGTAGTAGTACCCTCTTTAGCAAAAGGAACCAGGCACTGGAAAGCTCCAGAGGGTCACTGGGTTAAAAGAACTTTTTCTTTTTTCCCCCTAACATGAAATTAAAATTAAACTTGAATCTGTTGTTTATAATGGCTTACCGTCACGCAACATTGAAGTTGGATAAAATAACGGTTGAACTTAATTGGAGGTGTAATGTAAACCAAAATATGTCAAGATAAAAAATTAAAGCACTGAAGTTATTTTTTAAATGATGTACTGACCACAGGGGTAAACAACTTCAGTGTTCTTACATGGATAAATAATTTTATTTGTGGTTTGTTTCAGTTGGTGATGCTAACAATATTATCTAATATAATATGACATTTAAGTCTTTCTTGGCAGATATTTTGGAGAGAAAATTCTTGAGTAACATGCCAGATCTGAGTGCGAAAGTGGCATGAGATTCCTTCGCCAAATCGAGATGCATTTGTATAAAACACTAATGCATCTCAATACATCCTGTCAGCCAATGATGGTGCCTCAGTTTGATGACAAAATACTGTGAAACATTGATGCTCACATCTGTAGCTATATCCAAGAATGTTTCCTTCAGATATTGCCTTGTTATCTAAGGTGCGGGAGTGTAGGATAAATATTCTTGTGTCTTGTTATTAAGTTTATAGGTTCTCTAATATGTGTACTATCTTTTGTAATGATGTTGCAAAAGAAGGTATACAAATATTTTCCTTTGGGTTTAACTATCTGGGTTCCCCACCCCCTCCAGGAGTTCTACCTTGCTGTATCTGTGTATCAAAATTTACTCTTATTTGAGGCAGTCTGCTTCGAAGAAGTGTCATGTTAGCAGCATGGTACATCTTGTGTGGCACCCAAGTCATGTCAGCTAGCTGTGTGCTGCCATCTCATGCCCTAGTCTGTGAAATTGCTTTCCGAGCCGCCTGCCACCTGCTCCCTCCACGTGCACCCCTAGCTAGTCCACGGACAGCTCCCCACTCTCCACGAGCCGCTAGACACTTATCCCCAACCCCCTCCCTCCCTCACATCTCTCCATGCCTCACCCCAACCCACCCTGCACTCCCACCTTACCCCAGTACACTCACCGGGGGCCAACGAAGAGCTGGCAGTTGACTGAGCACAATGTAAGTAGACAGGTGTTTGCAGGTCAGTGAGTCGTGCATGTTTCTCCTACAAGCTTGAAAAAGGAGTTTCATTCTGAAAGCTAGCAAAGCTCTGTACCTCTTGTTTGTGTAACTGTCGACGATGCAGCACTACTGCCTTTTGGTGAGTCATCTCCTTTACTCCTAAATAATTCTTAATTCTCAACCAGAACTTTCCATACATTATTATGAATTCCACGGTATTTGGCCACAGCTGTCGGCATTAATAAGCATGCAGCTCAGCTACAAGAAGTTCTTTCACCAATGGGATTTACACGAAACTTCGCAATCTACAGCTCAATCAGTGTACCTGTGCCCACCAATGACGATAAGAGTTGAATTTTGGGACCTTCTAGAGGAAGAGCCAGAGAAAATATCGAAAAAGATCATCAACACATGGCTGGGTGACTTTATGGCTCAACTGAGAACAGAAGCAGAGTGAAATAGGAAAATATTCTGCATACAGAGAGGTATAATGATTGTTAACCTGTGCCAGACATTCGATCTTCAGATGTTAACTTTCTACAAACATGAACTAAGTAAGCAGAAGACATTGCATTTACCTGAAAACCTGAATGCAGAGAAATAAATCAACCGTGTGGCAATATCTAGGGCATCAATTAAGGAAATTATACATGTTCAAGTACAACCAGGTGCAAAGTTCAACTCAGATCACAATTAACATGAATTTCATTCATTTCAGAAAGGCTCAATTAGCCGGAAAGAACCCTTATAGACATGGAGTGGCAAAACTAAAGATCAATCGAGACGTATTGAAACAGTACCACAAGCAACTAACACTCCAATCTAAGAACTGAGCAGACACTGCCAACAAAATACATCAAGTGGCCAATGTTTCAATTTTGGAAGTTAAAAAAGAATGCAAAAAAAGACCACTCCCCCCCCCCTCCACAATCCACGTATCTTAAGCCTTTATTGAGTATATGTAATTACCGTGTGAACAAATGACTACACATTACAATACTGAGAGGCAAGAATCAACTACATGTGTGTCAGGGGGGACAAAAGCTGATTACACACAGAAGATCTAATCCCTAAATACTCAAAAGCACATCATCACTAAATTCTGAGATTTATTTCCTTCTACCAGTTTAGTAAACAACTGAGAGCAGTATTGAGAAACAGCTGAAATCATTGAAATTGAACAAAGCTCTAGGGCCCAATGGAATTCCTGTCAGATTCTGTACAGTAATTGCAGCTGAGTTAGGCCCCCTTCTAGCTATAGACTATTGTAGGTGCTTCAAACAAAAAAAGCCATGCACAGTACTTGGAAAAAAGCACAGGTCACAACTGCCTACAAGATGAGTAGTAGAAGTGATCCACGAAGCTACCATCCAGTACCTTTGACATCGATTTGTTGTACAGTCTTAGAACATATACTGAGCTCAAACATAATGAGGTATCTTGAACAGAATGACCTCCTCAATGCCAACCGGCATGGATTCAGAAATCATAGATCACGTAAAACCCAACTCGCACTTTTCTGGCATGACATATTGAAAACTTTAGATCAAGTCAGTTAGGTAGATGCAGTACTCCTTGATTTACGAAAAGCATTTGACTCGGTGCCACACCTACATTTATTGTCAAAAGTACAATCATATGGGTATCAAGTGAAATTTGTGACTGGATAGAGGACATTTTGGTAGCGAGGATGTAGCTGTCATCTTGGAATCATTGTCAGATGTAGAAGTAACTTCTGGTTTGCCCCAGGAAAGTGTGTTGGGACCCTTGCTGTTCATGTTGTACATTAGTGATATTGCATTAATAGTAACCACAAGACTTTTGCAGGTAATGTAGTTATCTGAAATGAAGTACTGTCTGAAACAAGCTGCATAAATATTCAGTCAGATCTTGATAAGATTTCAAAGTGGTGCAAAGATTGGCAACTTGCTTTAAATATTCAGAAATGTAAAACTGTGCAGTTCAAAAAACAAAAAAATGTAGTATCCTATGACTATAATATGAATGAGTCACTGCTGGAATCGACTAACTCATACAAGTATCTGAATGTTAATATTTTGCTGGGATAGGAAATGGAATGGTCACATAGGTTCAGTCCTTGGTAAAGCAGGTAGTAGACTTTGACTTATTGGTAGAATACTGGTGAACTGCAATCAGTCTACAGAGAAGACTGCTTACAAATCACTCAGGTGATTGGTTCTAGAATATTGCTCAAGTGTGTGAGATGCATACCAAATAGGACTAACAGAGGATATACACAATGTACACAGAGAAGGGAAGCATGAATGGTCATATATGTTTGATCCATTGGAGAGTGTAGAAGTGAACTGGAAGACTCGTGAAGATAGACGTAAACTATCTCGAGAACATCTATTAACAAAATTTCAAGAACTGGCTTTAAATGATGACTCTAGGAATACATTACAATCTCCTACATATTGCTCACACAGGGTGCATGATGATAACGTTATAATAATTACTGTACATGCAGAGGCATTTAAACACTCATCCTGATCCTGCTCCATACATGAATGGAATAGGAAAAGACCCTAATGACTGATACAATAGGTTGGATCCCCTGCCATGCACCTCACTGTGGTTTGGAGGGTGTAGATGTAGATGTAGATGAGAACTAAAACTATAAAAATAAACGAACGATGAAAGGTCTGTGGTCTACATCCTCGTTGGTTGCAACATGACTGCACTAAATACTTTACCAATAATTCTACACATATACTTAATTCTAATACAATAGTCACTGCAAGTGCTTTAGAAGATGGCATCTCACCTGATCAAAATTGTTTTCTCTTATAGAGAAAGTCTGATGGGTATTGGAAGAACGACTGGAACGACCACTGTGCGAACTGCATGATGTACTGCCTGAATCTGAGTCAGAGTCACTCCAACTGCAGGAATCACTGTCAGAGCCCTGGATACAAATAATAATAATAATAGTAATAATAATAATAATAATAATAATAATGTTACTACCTATATTAGCACATTAAGAGAAAAGGAACCAAAAACCTATTTTTTCTGCTTCTCTACACTATATTTTCTGCACTGACTGTCACATTTGTTGGATAGTAAAGTAAATATAAGACTGGTGGTGTTAGAACTGTAAGGCTACCACTGCTGGCCAAGGTCTGTCTAAACTGCTCACATTTTTTTCCATTTACTGTGATGGTTCTTTAAATGCCTTCAGTCAGTCATAAAATTTCTCTCACTTTTCCATTCAGTGATTTTGCTTTGACTGCTTCAAAAGGAAACTGCAACTGAAGAAACTATAACAGTACAAGTTCTCTTCTCTTAAAGTGTTTTTAAGGCATGCACCTGAGGTAAGCAGGCCTTGTAATTCTACAACTAGTTTACTGTAATTTCATCGACTGCCATGTCTTGCCTATTGCCATTCCCATCAATGATGGCTGCACTGTGCCCTGTTGCCCTTAGGAAATAAACAGACTGAGGTGTCCACTTACTGAAGGTAAAGAACTTCCTATGCAAATCCTTTTCCAGTTATCAGTCTGCTCTATGTAGCAGGAAACAAAGAATATGAAAAAATGATATCCACTGCAAATTTTAGTTACTTTGTAGCGTCAACAAAGAATGTGAAAAAATGATATCCAGTGCAAATTTTAGTTACTTTGTAGCATCAACTGCAATATACAGGAAGTGCAATATAAAGGAAGTGCAAAATAAAATTTGCTTCACAGAGAACTAAAAGAAAATTCCTTTAGACAATCACCTATTAAAAGCTGACAAATGCAGTACAATAATATATTTATAGGTTTCCACGATGACTATTGAGCAAACACCGTGAAAAATATTTAAGAACAAGTTTACTATTTACAAACTCTGCTACTTGATGAAAGATTTTGGAATATATGTAGAATAGTTTTTCTTTGCAATATCTCATGGGAAAGGTGTGAAGGTGTGGTGGATGGCTTCTGTGGTAAGACACCATCTCCAAGAAGTTACAAGTTCAGAACAAACTGTGGAAAAGACCATGCCAGGAACACTTATTTAGCTGGAGTTTCAAAATGCAAGAAGGAAATCAATAAAATACAGGCATATTGTGATTGCACAGAAAGGTGTTGGAAAAGTCCAGATTATGTGTATGATCAGTAAGGCACTAAAAGTAAAGGTGCTCAAAGGTGATGAGAAGGATGTATCCTACATAGAGTCTGAACAAGTTCTTGTTTTTTCCTGAATCCAGTCATTAGATATATTAGGAACACTTCATACAATGTGTTTTCAAGAAAATTTAGACTTTTTGTAAGTGGATTATTAGCGAACTGTGTAGTTTTTGTAAGTGGTAAATTTTTTTAAAGAGAAATAATTACTTACCCAGGAATTTATAGCGGTACCGTACTGAAATTTATCTTTCTTACAGGTAACAAATCTTTTCTGTAACATTGCTTAAACAGTAGGAGAGGCCTAAATATTTTAACTACTGCATCAACAACTTGACATAAAAATTAATTTTAACTCATAAAACAAATTCTACTCAGCACGAGTTCCATTGGTGACAGTATAAAGGGATTTCAGTGTAAGCAAATATTAATAATTTATTTATTTACACGTCAAGTTCTGTAGGACAAAATTGGGGAGCAAATCTCCAAGGTCATGGAACATGTCATTACATGAAATTACAACGTAAAAGTAATAACATATAAAAATAAAATGTTTATGAAACCGAAAAAAGTAAAGTCATAAGTTTAAGTAAACACAATCAACAATACAACAAGAATCAGCTTAATTTTTCAAGGAACTGCTCGACAGAATAGAAGAAGTGACCCATGACGAAACTCTTCAGTTTCAATTTGAAAGCACTACTGCTAAGATTTTTTAATTCTTGTGGTAGCTAACAAAGTGACAGTTATTCATATTTCATCACTGAGAGAATTGTTTTCTTAGTGTAAATTTAATGTTTACAAAAGAAAGTGAGTGCATAATTCACAGAAGTCTTGTAAAATATTGGCAGACATTCAAAGGCATGTCCATTTGCTGTCTCACCCATGAAGAAGTTTTAAGGATGATTAACAGTCCTGTATATAAGCCTCTAATATTTCAAATTTAAAGGAATGTTAAAAAGCTATTCATATGATCAACAATCAAAAGTAATTTATTTCTATTTATACATTTTTATACTGTAAAACCTACATACACTTTTCAAGGGACTTTAAAAAAAATGTCGATTGCAGGGAATTACTTCTTAAGTACACACTTAAGTTCTACATTTCATGAACACATTTGGTTGTTCATATTTTGACTTGTAAATGATAGATTGCAGCAATCAGTCAGATGATGTCATTAAAAGTTACACGTAATGGCTTAACTCATATGGTTTGTATATTATGTACCACTATTATTTCCGCTCAAAGCATGTCTACATCTACATCGTTACTCTGCAATTCACACTCAAGTGCCTGGCACAGGGGTCATCGAACCATTTTCATACTACTACTCTATCACTCTACTCTCGAATGGCACGTGGAAAAAAAGGGACACCTAAATCTTTCCGTTCGAGCTCCGATTTCTCTTATTTTATTATGATGATCATTTCTCCCTACGTAGGAGGGTCTCAAAAAAATATTTTCGCATTCGGAAGAGAAAGTTGGCGATTGAAATTTCGTAAATAGATCTTGCCACAAAGAAAATCGCCTGTATTTCAGTGACTGCCACCCCAACTCGCGTATCATATCAGTGACACTCTCACCCCTATTGCGCAATAACACGAAACGTGCTGCCCTTCTTTGCACTTTTTCGATGTCCTCCATCAATCCCACCTTGTAAGGATCCCACACCACGTGGCAATATTCCAGCAGAGGATGGACAAGTGTAATGTAGGCTGTCTCTTTAGTGGGTTTGTCACATCTTCTAAGTGTTCTGCCAACAAAGCGCAGTCTTTGTTTCGCCTTCCTCACAATATTATCTATGTGGTCTTTCCAATTTAAGTTGCTCATAATTGTAATTCCTAGGTATTTAGTCGAATTGACAGCCCTTAGATTTGTGCGATATTTTTTAAAAATTTATAGGACACAAGAAGACACGTGCTGTATACACCTATTAGTTGATATGGCTTAAATATTTATATCTTTATATTTCCCTTTATTAAAACATAATAAGTATATTATTCATCATATTTACTAAACAGTTCTTAGATGGCGCCAAATATCATTCAGATGTGTGGTTGGTGCAATTTGGCAATTCCGCTATAGATATAGAGGATGCTAACCCCATTATCCCTTAAAACCGATCTTCCTTGTAAATGAAAAACAACCAATATACTGAATTGCTGTTAATAATACTGTATATGCATCTGAGCTGAAGTTATCATGGAAGAAATTCTGTTGGTTCAGAATTATAATCATCGTATTCGTACAGTATTATGCAAATGGCTGCTACATATTGGCAAGACGGCAGGTATTACCTCGTTCCCCCTGGAGCAAACCCTACACTGTTTCCCAGCAACAAATCTTCGAACAATTCCCAGAACCGTGCATTTTTCATAATAACCTGATCATTAATCAGGTTGCTGTCCGTATTTTTGTGATGGCAGAAGATCTCGAACTTTTCTAGGAGGTCGAGTAACCTGCCCTTCTCGCACTTAAGCAGCAACCTCACACTGGATGTCAAAACGGCACCTTATGTTTTGTTGTAAATGTGCAGCCATACACATCATATTGAGAAGAAAAGATACCATGGAGAAATCGAGTATGGCTGCTTTCCACAAACAGTAGTATTCAATGAACTACAGGTGGAGCCTGATCAACAGGGACTTACATGCTTTGAGCGGAAATAATAGTGGTATGTAATATACAAACCATATGAGTTAAGCCATTACTTGTAACTTTTAATGACATCATCTGATTATGTACTTCCTGTATTCTTAGCACTGAGAATGGCTAGCTTCTAGCCGAAATCTAGATCTGCATAATAAAATTTAAAAAGGATGACTGATTGCTGCACTCTATAATTTACAAGTCTATATAACAATAGCTGAGTGCAACTGCATTCCGAATGGAAGATAGCCTGATGATAGCTCATATTTTTTGATGAAAAAATTCAAGATTATAGCTTGTTTCTATTTCTCGGGTGATATTTCTTTTTCTCTGGTTTTCTAGTTCATAAGTGAATTCAAAAGTTTTGATTCACAGATTAAAAATTTAGTCTAAGTTGAAAGAGATTACAAGACCTGGACATATGTTAAATACACATACATGACATTAAACTGTACACAATAAGTATACCTACCTTCATACTGTAAAGCTTGCTACAACATATACTATAACTGATATTTACAAGAAATTTTACAACATTCAGGGTACAACTTGGCATCAGGTGATGTTGACTCTTTATGTAATTTGAAGGACCTAATGACAAAATTTCATTCTAGACAGCAACACATGTTGTTAAATTTTAGAAGTTCTATCAGATCTCATCCTAACCAACACCTATGAAATTGGATCACATTCGGAAAGAAGTGCCAAAAGTGTAGGCATCTGTGACTGTATTGTAAGGCTTTGCTTTAGTTCCCAATCTAATTACCACATTCGAAATCACTACACATTAAAAAACACCCGCCTCCTGCTAACGTCTGCCTGCAAAACGAAGTCAATACCCCTTCCTCCTCCTTTTACGAAATAATATGCCACCAATTTTGATTCTGTCATATGTTTTTCGTAGACGGCCTCACATCTGTGACAGCTCAGAGGCAGTTTTATACAGGGTGGTCCACTGATTGTGACCGGGCCAAATATCTCACGAAATAAGCGTCAAATAAAAAAACTGCAAAGAACAAAACTTGTCTAGCTTGAAGGGGGAAACCAGATGGCGCTATGGCTGGCCCGCTAGATGGCGCTGCCATAGGTCAAACGGATATCAACTGCGTTTTTTTAAATAGGAACCCCCCTTTTTTATTACATATTTGTGTAGTATGTAAAGAAATATGAATGTTTTAGTTGGGTCACTTTTTTCGCTTTGTGATAGATGGCGCTGTAATAGTCACAAACTTATGACTCACAATTTTATATGAACAGTTGGTAACAGGCAGGTTTTTTAAATTAAAATAAAGAACATAGGTATATTTGAACATTTTATTTCGGTTGTTCTAATGTACCTTTGTGAACTTCTCATTTCTGAAAACGCATGCTGTTACAGCGTGATTACCTGTAAATACCACATTAATGCAATAAATGCTCAAAATGATGTCCATCAACCTCAATGTATTTGGCAATACGTGTAACGACATTCCTCTCAACAGCGAGTAGCTTGCCTTCCGTAATGTTCGCACATGGATTGATAATGCGCCGACACATGTTGTCAGGCGTTGTCGGTGGATCACAATAGCAAATATCCTTCAACTTTCCCCACAGAAAGAAATCCGGGGACGTGAGATCTGGTGAACGTGCGGGCCATGGTATGGTGCTTTGACAACCAATCCACCTGTCATGAAATGTGCAATTCAATACCGCTTCAACCGCATGCGAGCTATGTGCCGGACATCCATCATGTTAGAAGTACATCGCCATTTTGTCATGCAGTGAAACAACTTGTAGTAACATCGCTAGACCATTACATAGGAAATCAGTATACATTGCACCATTTAGATTGCCATCGATAAAATGGAGGCCAATTATCCTTCCTCCCATAATGCCACACCATACATTAATCCGCCAAGATTGCTGATGTTCCACTTGTCGCAGCCATCGTGGCTTTTCCATTGCCCAATAGTGTATATTATGCCAGTTTACGTTAACGCTGTTGGTGAATGATGCTTCGTCACTAAATAGAACGCATGCAAAAAATCTGTCATTGTCCCGTAATTTCTCATGTGCCCAGTGGCAGAACTGTACACGACGTTCAAAGCCGTCGCCATGCAGTTCCTGGTGCATAGAAATATGGTACGGGTGCAATAGATGTTGATGTACCATTCTCAACACCTATGTTATTGAGATTCCCGATTCTCGCGCAATTTGTCTGCTACTGATGTGCGGAATAGGCACGACAGCAGCTAAGACACCTACTTGGGTATCATCATTTGTTACAGTTCGTGGTTGACGTTTTCCTGTTCCCTTAAATAACATAACTATCCGGCGAACGGTCCGGACACTTGGATGATGTCCTCCAGGATACCGAGCAGCATACACAGCATATGCCTGTTGGGCATTTTGATCACAATAGCCATACATCAACACGATATCGACCTTTTCCGCAATTGGTAAATGGTCCATTTCAACACGGGTAATGTATCACGAAGCAAATACCGTCTGCACTGCCGGAATGTTACGTGATACCACGTACTTACACGTTTGCGACTATTACAGTGTCATCTATCACAAAGCGAAAAAAGTGGTCCAACTAAAACATTCATATTTCTTTACGTACTACACGAATATGTAATAAAAAATGGGGGTTCCTATTAAAAAAAAAACGCAGTTGATATTCTTTTGACTATGGCAGCACCATCTAGCGGGCCAACCATAGCGCCATCTGGTTTCCCCCTTCAAGCTAGACGAGTTTCGTTCTTCGTAGTTTTTTCGTTTGATGCTTATTTCGTGAGATATTTGGCCCGGTCACTATCAATGGACCACCCTGTATTATCCAGAAAAAACGCTGCCATAGCTTTTGTTTATCGCAGCCAATTTTCCTTCTGATTGGCCTAACCCTGGAATTTTATCTCAACCCAACACTTCGTTTGATTACAGCACTACAGTATAGTTATTTATTAGGTTGGCATTGTTAGGAGATAAAGCACTAGCAGCACAAATTGTTATATATTTTAACAAGTTCAACTAATTCAGAATGAAGGAGAACAGTGCTCATGAAAGTTTACTGCACAATGTTTATAAGCATGCCAATGCTCTGGCAGTGTCACTGTATTTCAAATAGAATGAGACAATAACACAGCAGTCAGTTGTGAGTACATACAAACGAGTACTTAGAGTGCTCCAAGGGAAAGTGGAGGAACGGGTTAACTACTTCCACATCCCTCTGGCATGGTTGGTTGTCCAAATTCGCATTCTGTGCTACTGCAAAAGCAGAAATGGTATTATGGTCATCTGATCCCTTCCGCTCTGACGAGGGTCGTCATGGACCAAATCAGTCTCTACATTCACTTCAAAGTAAGAAAACAATGAGCAATATACAACAAAAAGAAAAGTGGAATACACTAAGCATTTCGTAAAGACTACAGCCGAGTTGTTGCTGACACCGTTAGAGGCATGCATATTGCAATTCAGGCTTGACCTCTATACCAGTATAATATGCAACCATAGTTGCAAAAACAATGCACCTAAAATTGCCACTCTGAAGTGTCCACATAATATATGTTTCAGTTTTTATTTAATTCCTGTGCCACTGTTTCATTAAGTGCAAACTGCAGGAAAAATAATTACAATGGAAAAGCGGATGGGAATGAATATTTGGAATTTGAAGGGGCCGAGAAAAAAAAAATCGTAAACAACAGGAAACATTAATTCCGGGAACGTAAAAGCAGGATTACAATGTGTCAGCTTTTAAGTATTGAAAAACGTAGTTAGATTGCCCACCTGTGAAAGTGAATGCCAAAAATGTCTGGGACACTTTAGTTACGAACCACAGAAAAAGAACATGAGAATAATTGTTCTGCAAGTTATTTCAGTTTCAGCCAATTAATGAGTGGATGCTCCAGTTCTGTCACAAATATGGTCATGAATTAATGTCCCATTGTTGCACATTAATAGCACACTGACTTAAACCTGACACCTGACAAAGCTAAAGTAATTTATTTTCTCCATTACCTTCTCATTAGTGAAATTTTATATTCATGGTTTTTCTAATTACTTGATTTTCTAGAAATTTTATTGAAGCTGCATCGGAAAGTGTATGGACATAAATGGTATCCAATCACTTATTTACACACAGAATAGAGTAACATTCTCAATTGTCATAAGCACTGTTTCGTCCAATGATTAAACACAAAGTAAATTTAACAAGAGTCAGAACACTCCACTTACTTCAGAATCACTGCCAGAGCTGTCAACTGATTCAGAATCACCAGAATCTCCATCATTATCATCACCATCATCATTATCAACAGAATCATCACTTTCACTGTCATCATCTGCATCAGTTTCTTCACTCCCACTGCCAGCAGCATCAGCATCATCATCTTCATCCTCATCATCATCTTCTTCTGGCTCCTTACTTTCATCTCGTTTACCCCTGTCCACTTTTCCTTGACCCCATGACATCGCTCCTCCTGCCATGGTCTTAGAAGCTTCTAATGGGGTTGCCGGAGATCCCTAGAACAATACAATTACTAATATTATATAGCTACTTTAGTGAAAAGTACAGCAGACTACTACTATGAAACCAAAGACTCCAGGAAAGTTATTTCTTCAGACTTGCATTTCAGAAATGCATACTTTACACAGATTTGCTTGTTTATTCAACTATCATGAAATGCTACATCACAGAAAGACAAAAATCAATGAGAAAAAGTATCCATCTAAAAAGTTTCCAAACTATGTACAAACATCATTTGCAAACAAAAAAAATTAAACCTTTTCCCTTCACCTCAAGAAGATAACTTTACGAAGCAAAGATAAAAGTGAATGAAATACGTTTTTCTCACCAGGTTATAATGATACAGTAAACAAAGGCATTAAGGCTATTTATAAAGTGGAAATAACCTCACGGTAATAAGCTATCAGCAATATGGCTGTCACTTTAGATAATCTTCCATCAGAAATAAGACTAGAGAAGAATATGGTTTATCTGTATGAAATGGAAAATTCAACTGAGAATATTGGTAAGAGAGAGGCTGGTTGGTACTTACTTCAGGAGGCATAACTCCCATACTGTTTACAGCCAACAGAAACAAAACATAAACGATATTCCTAGTATTCTGAACTATACGTTCCTTCTAGGGAGTGCAGTAGAAATGGTTGGGAAGGGTTAAGAGAGGTGTCATTTACCCCACACAACAGATAGCTCCCTCTTAATTTTCCATGTGCCGTGTACACACGGTTTCATGTCAATAGAAGTTAGGCTGGCTGACATTTCATACATTCTATATCAACAAAAATGATCAACATTAAAAACAGAATGTAACTGGATGGTTAAAAAATCTACACGAGTGGCAGCAAGAGAAAACACATGTTAAGGTAACGAAATTTGGAAGTTTTTGGAACCAGTGGTTCCTTCTTCTGGCAGAAGGGTTGAAGAGGAAGGAACAGGGGTGAGGAAAAAGACTGACAAGGTTTACGAAATGGGAGAGTTCAGAAACAAAACATCATGCACGAGTTATTAAGGGCAGAATCCTAGGAAAATAAAAAGAGACAGAAAACTACAAGGGAGCAAATAAGGCAGTAATTATTGAGAAGATATGGTGAGACCATTGAAATTAATCTAAATTAAGGTCACACGGATAGCGAGAACCAAGGACATGTAACACCAGTTCCATCCTGCAGAGTTCTGAGATACTGGTGCCTGGGGAAAGAATGCGGATGTCATAACAGGCACCAAGTTCATGACTACCATGTTGTACAGCATGCTGTGCACCAGAATGTTGGATCTTTCTAGTATACAGCTTCCTCCTATGCCAATTCATCCTAACTGAAAACTTGGGTATAAAAGGCTGAACAGTGTGTACATAACTGCTGGTACCCGGCAAGCCATTTTACACATTACTCTACCTTTGAGAGTATACGTTTTGCCAGTTACAGGGGTGGTGTGCATAGGACAAGTCTTGTAGTGGATACGGTCACAGGGTTAGGAGCCATAGGGTAGGGAGATGGGTGCACAAGAGGCATAGAGCTGACAAGGCTATTGCAGAGATTAGTGGGGCAGTAAAAACTATTCAAGGTGTGGTGGGAAAGATATTAAAAAGAATGGACCTCATTTCAGGGAAGGGTTTAAGGAAGTTATAGCCTTGTCGATGCAGCTGATTAATAAATTCAAGACCTGGATCGTACTGAGTGACAAAAGGTGTACCTCTAAGGGTTTTTTCTTCCTTGGGAAGAGGCCGGGGGGGGGGGGGGGGGAGATGGGGTGTCAGCAGTGACAGGATTGGATGTGATGGCCTGGCAGACAAACAAAATGATCAGGGGCATGGCCATGTGAACCAGGATGGCTCATCCCTACACCAACCTTTCATATATGGCTTGGAGGCAGCTTTCTTGGGATCCATAAGCCTTCAGTCCCAGGTCTGGTTTAGATACATTGATGACATGTTTGCTGTAGGACTCATGGCAAGGCTGACCAATGTCTGGAATCTCTAAATACATTCTCCCACCTAATTTTCACATGAGACTATTCCGAATGCCATACCACTTTCTTTGATGTTGACCTCATCCTCACCTAGGGTCAGCTACACATTTCTCTTCACATTACACCTACCAGCAACCCACAGTACTTACATCCTCACAGCTGCCATCTTTTCCATGTCAAATGTTCCTTCCCATTCAGCCTTGGCATTTGACGCAAATGTATTTGTTTGGATGCAAACTCTTCACAGCAATACAACACCATTGTCACTTCAGTGCTGGATGCAATTACCAGCCCAGTGCAATAGCAGATTTCTCAGGCCATCACATCCAATCCTAGTATGGCTGATACTTGCAAAACTTATGAGTTCCATCTGCTCTCACTCAGTGTTATTCTGGACTTTAATATATTAATCAGCAACTTTGACAAGGCTATGACTTCTTAAAATCATGACCCAAGATGAGATCTTTTCTGTCAGACATTTGGCTCGCCACATCTAGAACAGTTTTTTGTCACCCTCCCAATTCCTACAATATCCTTGTACGATTCTATGCTCCTTCTGCACCCATTTCCCTACCTTAAGGCTCCTACACCTGTGACTGACCCCACTGCAAACTAGCACTATGCACCTACTACCACCAGCTATACCAACTGGCAAAACATCTGCTATCAAAGGGAGAGCCACCAACAAAACGACACTGTTAGGCCTTTTATATCCAAGTTATTAATTAGGACGGATGTCCATATGCTGATGACTGAAACTGACAACATCCAATATCCTGTAGTACAGCGTGCTCTAGAACATGACAGTCATGGCCTTGGTACCTGTTTCGCCACATGTGCATCTGGATTCTTCCCCCAGACATCAGTTTCTCAGAACTCCACAGGTGGGAACTGGCATTTCACCACATCCTTGGTTCTCCCCAACCACCTGGGCTTAATGTTTTCAGTCTCTCATCACTCTCCCTTCCCCTTCAAATCTTCTGGCAGAAGAAGGAGCCAGTGGCTCCAATAACTTGCAAATTTCCTTAACCTTGACATGTGTTCTCTCCTGCTGCCACTTGGTGAGTAGATTGTTGTAATCTATGCAATTACATTTCATACATTCTGATTGCTTCCTGGTGTTTCTATCCACCGTTTGAATCATAGTGTAGTAACAGTAACAGTAGTAGTAGTAGTAGTAGTAGTAGTAGTAATGATAAAAACTTTGTCATGGTAGGTGCACAATCTTAAGGCAGGAGGCACAAGGCTATTTTTGTGCTCTTCTAGTAAAATTCAAGATTTAAAATTGGCAAATATATTTTTACCACCAAGTTAATAAGCAACATTTTGTGAAGAAATAAAACCTCAAAATTTCATGTAAAAAAGGAAAACTGGATGATGTGAAGCATAATGTGTCCTCAAAAGTTTCAACACCAAGTCTCAAATTACATAGGTTAAATTTTCGTCAAGTAATTCATTGAGCCACTGTATAGAAACTGGATAAAGCATTAGTATTTTCTCATTCAGAAGGTTACTAACATCTGAGCTTATCTTTTTTCTCTTACATGTATCTTGTTCCACAAATCCTCCCGAGAGAGCATGAATAGTTGCAGTTCTTCATTCTTTTGATATAATAACCTGGTGCTGCTATTTTGTTATGGTCTTCAACCAAACACTGGTTTGATGCAGCTCTTCATCCTACTCTATCCTGTGCAGGCATCTTTATCTCCAACTAACTACTGCAACTTACATCCTTCTGAATCTGCTTACTGTATTCATCTCTTGGTATCCCCCTCTACGGTTTTTACCTCCCCCCCCCCCCCCCACACGCTTCCCTCCAATACTAAATTGATCCAATACTAAACGTGTTGTATCAAAAGATCCCTTCTTCTATTTCAGGTTGTGCCAAAAATTTCTTTTCTCACCAATTACATTCAGTGCTTCCTCATTAGTTACATGATCTACCCATCTAATCTTCAACATTCGTAGCACCACATTTCGGATGCCTCTATTCTCTTCTTGTCCAAACTGTTTATCGCCCATGTTTCATTTCCATACGAGGCTAAACTCCATACAAATACTTTCAGAAAATATTTCCCAACATTTAAGCCTATATTCGATGTTAACAAATTTCTCTTGTTCGGAAACCCTTTTCTTCCCATCACCAGTCTACATTTTACAACCTCTCTACTTCCGAGATGATCAGTTATTTTGCTGCCCAAATAGCAAAAGCTCATGTAATACTTCAACTGCCTTGCGTTTTTTGTTTGCTTTTTTTGATGTTCTTCTTATTTCCTTCTTTCAGGAACTGTCTGTTCCATTGAACTGCTCTTTCAAGTCCTTTGCTGTCACAGACAGAGTTACAAAGTTATCGATAAACTTTGAAGTTTTTATTTCTTCTCCCTGAATTTTAACTGCTATTCCAAATTTTTCTTTGATTTCCTTTACCGCTTGCTTGATGTACAGACTGAATAACATCTGGGATATGTTACAACCCTGTCTCACAGCCTTCTCAACCATGCCTTCCCTTTAATGCCCCTTAACTCTTGCAACTGCTCTCTGTTTTCTTTAAGAGCTGTAAATAGCCTTTTGCTCCCTATATTTTACCCCTGCAGCCTTCAAAATTTGAAAGAGAGTACTCCACAGTACCATCAATAACATAATAAATATAATCCAACTGACACTTCAACATCTACATCTATACTCTGCAAACCACCACGAGGTGCATGGCACTGTACATGAGTAATTATTCTAATCTTATCTGTACAATCCATATGTAAGCGATACATATAGGGTCACAGTATAGTCGAAGAGTAACCATTTAAAGCCGGTTCTTAAAACTTTTAATGCTAATAGACTTTCTCAGGATAGTTTACGCCTATCTTCAAGAGTCTTCCAGTTCAGTTCCTTCAGTATCTCTGTGCCACTCTCCCAGGGATTAAAAAACCTGTGACCAGTCATACTGTCTCCTCTGTTGTTGTTGTGGTCTTCAGTCCTGAGACTGGTTTGATGCAGCTCTCCATGCTACTCTATCCTGTGCAAGCTTCTTCATCTCCCAGTACCTACTGCAACCTACATCCTTCTGAATCTGCTTAGTGTATTCATCTCTTGGTCTCCCCCTACGATTTTTACCCTCCACGCTGCCCTCCAATACTAAATTGGTGATCCCTTGATGCCTCAGAACATGTCCTACCAACCGATCCCTTCTTCTGGTCAAGTTGTGCCACAAACTCTTCTTCTCCCCAATCCTATTCAGTACCTCCTCATTAGTTATGTGATCTACCCATCTAATCTTCAGCATTCTTCTGTAGCACCACATTTCGAAAGCTTCTATTCTCTTCTTGTCCAAACTATTTACTGTCCATGTTTCACTTCCATACATGGCTACACTCCATACAAATACTTTCAGAAATGACTTCCTGACACTTAAATCTATACTCGATGTTAACAAATTTCTCTTCTTCAGAGACGCTTTCCTTGCCATTGCCAGTCTACATTTTATATCCTCTCTACTTCGACCATGATCAGTTATTTTGCTCCCCAAATAGCAAAACTCCTTTACTACTTTAAGTGTCTCATTTCCTAATGTAATACCCTCAACATCACCCGACTTAATTCGACTACATTCCATTATCCTCGTTTTGCTTTTGTTGATGTTCATCTTATATCCTCCCTTCAAGACACCATCCATTCAGTTCAACTGCTCTTCCAAGTCCTTTGCTGTCTCTGATAGAATTACAATGTCATCAGCGAACCTCAAAGTTATTATTTCTTCTCCATGGATTTTAATACCTACTCCGAATTTTTCTTTTGTTTCCTTTACTGCTTGCTCAATATATAGATTGAATAACATCGGGGATAGGCTACTACCCTGTCTCACTCCCGTCCCAACCACTGCTTCCCTTTCGTATCCTACGACTCTCATAACTGCCATCTGGCTTCTGTAAAAATTGTAAATAGCCTTTCGCTCCCTCTATTTTACCCCTGACACATTCAGAATTTGAAAGAGAGTATTCCAGTCAACATTGTCAAAAGCTTTCTCTAAGTCAACAAATGCTAGAAACGTAGGTTTACCTTTCCTTAATCTAGGTTCTAAGATAAGTCATAGGGTCAGTATTGCTTCACGTGTTGCAACATTTCTACGGAATCCAAACTGATCTTCCCCGAGGTCGGCTTCTACTAGTTTTTCCATTCGTCTATAAAGAATTCACGTTAGTATTTTGCAGCCGTGGCTTATTAAACTGACAGTTCGGTAATTTTCGCATCTGTCAACACCTGCTTTCTTTGGGATTGGAATTATTATATTCTTCTTGAAGTCTGAGGGAATTTCGCCTGTCTCATACATCTTGCTCACCAGATGGTAGAGTTTTGTCAGGACTGGCTCTGCTAAGGCCGTCAGTAGTTCTAATGGAATGTTGTCTACTGCCGGGGCCTTGTTTCGACTCACGTCTTTCAGTGCTCTGTCAAACTCTTCACGCAGTATCGTATCTCCCATTTCATCTTCATCTACATCCTCTTCCATTTCCATAATATTGTCCTCAAGTACATCGCCCTTGTATATACCCTCTATATACTCCTTCCAATTTTCTGCTTTCCCTTCTTTGCTTAGAACTGGGTTTCCATCAAAGCTCTTGACATTCTGTATGCGTTCAATATCCTCTGTTAGCCTTATTTGGTATGTGTCCCACACACTTGAGCAACATTCTAGAACCGGTCACACAAGTGTTTGTATGCAATCTTCTTTGCAGACTGATTCCATTTCTCCCGTATTTTTACTAATAAAGTGAAGTTTATCACCTGCTTTACCCATAACCGAATCTGTCTGATCCTTCCATTTCATATCCCTACAAAGTGTTACACACAGATATTTGTATGAGTTGGCCAATTCCAACAGTGATTCATCAATATTTTAGTCATAGGATACTATTTTTGTTTTGTTTTGTGAAGTGCTAAATTTTACATTTCTGAATATTTAAAGCAAGTTGCCAATCTCTGCACCAAGTTGAAATGTTGTCAAGATATGACTGAATACTTATGCAGCTTCTTTCTGACAGTACTTCATTATAAAAAAAAAAAGACTGCAGCATCTGCAAAAAACGCCTGATGTTCCTATTAATATTCTCCACAAGGCCCTTAATATACAGGGTGCTCCTAAAGTCACTATACACTTCAGTGATATAGTAATGGAATATTTGTTTCTTACAAGAACTATGACAGAATGCTAACCAAAGAAGAACGAGTCGCTGTTGTTTCTGCTCGTCTTCGTGGAATGACGTATGAACAGGTGCAGACAGACTTTGCCCATCGATTCTGGAAAACAGGCCCCACCACGCTTGCTATCAAGACCCTCGTCAATAAATTCCAGCACACTGGTAGTGTTGCAGATGAACATCCAGTGAGGCTGTACGAAGTGTGCAGGATGCGATCACATGTAGCCCTTCCGCATCTACCAGGAGACTTAGTAGGGAGCTTGGTATTCCTCAAACCACTGTATGGAGAGTTCTTCGTTACAAGCTGCACAAACATGCGTACCATATCCAGGTCATACATCAGCTTGAAGTGGAGGACTACACAGCCAGACAAGATGTGTGTCATGACCTGCTACAAGCTGTGGAAAATGATAATTTGATGCAAAATGTCTTGTTCAGTGATGAAGCTACATTTAATACCTGTGGGCATGTGAACAGACACAACTGCAGGATCTGTGCAGATGAACAACCAAGTGTGCTGCAGGAGTGGCAACACGACACAGCAAAAGTGAATGTGTGGTTAGGAATAACGAGGTCAACAGTGTACAGGCCCTTCTTCTTCGCAGAACAACCTGTTACTGCAACAGTTTTTGGAGCTCCAGTTGGTATCTGATGGGTTTATGGATACTGTTGTTTTTCAACAGGATGGTGCACCACCCCATTTTCCTCTCATTGTTCAGGATTATTTGAATCGAGCATTTCCTGGCAAATGGATCGCTCGTGCCTCTCCACAGATGGGGGTTTAAGTCTAAGGTATACTAGGTGAAGATCCGCAGCACTGAACTCTTAACGCAGCAGATTCGAGCCACAGCTGCTGAGATTACACCAGATTTGCTTGGGCAGGTTTTTTGGTCTACAGTGGAGCACAGGGGCGGGGAGGGGGGTGCCTAGACATGCAAGGTGCACTGAAATTACGCCCTATTGTAACGTAAGTTGCAGTGCCATTACATATTGGTTAATAAAATCTGTTTAAGTACAAAATGTATAGTGACTTCAGAATCACCCTGTACAACATGAAAAGCAAAGGTTCCAACACACTTCCCTGGGGCACATCCGAAGTTACTTCTACACCTAACATGACTCTCCATTCAAGATATTATGCTGTGTCCTCCCTACCAAAAAGTCCTCAAACAATACTTGCTTCATACTGCAAACGTTTAGCTGTCTCCGAATGTGTATGTGTGATCTATTACTACTGGCACCATGTTGCTCTATTCTTCAGTTGATTAGCACTGTTTTGATTGAAATACAGGACCAAAAACAACCTCTATAAATACTTTAAATGTTTATCATCAGCACAGAATGGCATAAGATATATGGATAAACATATATGCAGCACTCTGCTAGAGGATTTTTGTTATCTTGGTTAAGTATTTTTGCAATCAGAATTTGGGTAGTAATCTGACATACTATATGTATAAACCAAGGTCACCAGACACATGTAAAACTACAGACCACTTATTGACACTGATTTCTTATAGTATTACAGAACATATATATGACTACCTTCCAGAAGACCTAATAACTATTATGTAGGAATCAACATTGTTTTCGCAAGTACTGGTCATGTTGAAACAAAGCTTACTCTGTTAGTTCGTAAAATCTGGAAAACAGTAGATAATTGAAATCAAGTTATGTCATGTTTGTTTATTTCCAGAAGTTTTGGTACAATTCCTCACACTGCTGCCTAATAAGCCAAATCATGCATTGGAATATCTGAAGAGATATGCAACTGAACTGAAGATTATATATTGGGCATGCAGCTACAAAAACATTTCAGCCATGAGATCACAGACTGAAGCTGTAGTACTCGCAGCTGTTATTTTAAACACGACACCCACATCACTGTATTTACAGCAACAGAATACAAAATGGTGAAAAATGTTGTTCGTCGTCAAAGAGCTTTGCATAAACTGAATTTACAGTTACTCTCATAACCTGCTGAGATATTGATGCACTGTAGTGACATCTTTGGAAATTGTACAAAGAAAATGCCAGATTCCATACCTTGTAGAGAGTAAAACCGATATTTCTATTAACTACATATTTCGCCAAATCACTTTCCACCGTTTCCTTCACCATCATGTCTCAGAATAACAGAATTTTGTCACTGTCACACAACATCGAGTCACAAACGTCAATGCAGTTCTCTTGGACTCGGTGGTGACGGAAGCAGTGGAAACCCTTTTAGTTTTAACTGAGACCAGGTCAAAGCTTGAAATCCAGCACTTCCTTTGGTGCTTCAGTTCTTGCAATGATATACCAGCACGGATAAAGTACCTAACCACATATCCAGTTCATAAAAAGCTCTTTGCCACTAATCAACATTTCTAGCATTCGTGTACTCTACTGCCACAAGTGCAGCAATGTGGACCTTGTACTTAGAAATATGTAAGTTGTCAGTCAGCTAACTCAAATAATGGGTGAAAGGTATGCACCAGAAATCTAATGGACCAGGAATACGCCACAAAAATACACGGCTATTCAAAAAGAAGGAACAGATTTCAAACATTTATTGCCTCCAAACTACAAAAGAAAAAAATGCAATTCCAATGTTCCTGGAAAGAGAAAAGTTCAAATTCTTATGCATTCAATGTCAACATCATGTGTCATACTACAAATATCAAAATGGTGGCTCATTTCCTGCCACACACGAAGCAGCTGGTCTCTTTTTATCAAATTTACAGCTTTACCAATGCAATGTCGCAGTCTTTCAAGAGTGTCAGGCATAGTGGGGATAAAAATATGGTCTTTTACATAAAGCCACAGATAAAACTCACAAGGTGTGGCGTCTAGGGATCTGGGAGGCCACCAACAAATAAGTTCTCTTCTGCTTCTCCTCTTAAAGTCCAACACCCCCCAGACCTCACACCTTATGACGTATTTGTGGATACAGTAAAAGACCACGTTTAACCCCCAGTATGCCTGACACACTCTAAAGTCTGCGACATCGCACTGTTGAAGCTGTGAATTCGATAATGAGAGATCAGCTGCTTTGCGTGTGGCAGGGAATGAGCCACCATTTTGATATTTGTTGTGTAACACAGGGTGCTCGCACCAAATGCATAAAAATTTGAACATGTCTCTTTCCAGGATCACTGGAATTGTGTTCCTTTCTTTTGTAGTTTGGAAGCAATAAATATTTGAAATCTGTTCCTTCTTTCTGAATAGCTCTGTATGAAATGGAGAAATTTGCAGACGATCAGGTGTCCTATCCTCATTAAAACTTACTTCTATATATATACACGAGTCATCTATTGTCATTGTATTATGATGAAAAAATCCTGTTTCACTAAAGAAATAAGCAAAAAATGAACTACAAAGATTAGCAGCTGACTCTAATGTAACTCATTTAAATAAATAAATAAATAAAAGGGCTCCAATACTGTTTGGCTATGCTAGTTACAACTTTGCTGTATTTAGGAGTATTTGGCTGAAGCAATGTATGGTGGAATAACCAGAAGGGGTGAGATGCCAGCCTCGGATTTGCTGGAGGAACCATACGGAAATGTAGTTCACACACGAAAGAGGTCACTTATAAAATCCTTGTTTGGTTGATTCTTGAGAAATTGGTATAAGTCTGTGATCCTTACCAAGGTTAACAGAAGAGGCAGGAAAGATACAAAGAACAGCTTCACCATCTTTCTTGGGTTCACTAGGTCAGTGTGACAGTATAATAAAAATTTTCGGTAACAGCAGTAACAAGATGATGTACATCCCAGACTCCTTTAACCATAAAATTCCAAAAATAGGTCAACATCTTATACTACCTCCAATAATAACAATCTCTATAATTAGAAAAAAACTGAGACTCACACAAAGGGGTACTGACCATCTTCTTCCTGCATGTCATTCGTGAATGGAATAGGACGGCAGGGGGAGAGGAGGAAATGATTCTAGTAAACTATGTAGTCTCCACCAACCACTGTATGATGATTAGTGTAGTACAGAAACAGAAGGTCATTTGAACTGAAGAGAAATGAGATACACCAACTTGCAGCTAGGACAGTAATTCTCTGTTCTCTCATTCAATACTGCCTTTGTTTAAAAACTGAAATTTGGCACTTCACTGTCAACAAACCAGAAGGTGCTACAATATGCAAGGTGTTAGTATGAAATGTTGCCACTATTCTTTAAGTGACTTAACATCATTTTTAGCAAGTGCAGGCATTAGCCTCGACGGAAATGGCAACCGTTAGAAATTCAAACTGTACAGCAGTCACAAGCTGCAAGCAGCTTTTTATTTTTAAATGTTTGCTTGAGTTCACAACAATTATGTAAATTATGCCATATTAAGCATAGATGGTTATTTGATACCAGAAATAAATACTAATGGAACTACTATATGGAGATGCAGCGTGAAAGACAACCAAATGCCAGAGCAGGTGAGTTATTTATCAGCCTCTAAAACTCTTTTAAACCTAGTCATGCCAACAAATGCTGAAAATGAAATGTATTGGCTCCCTTCTTCAGTGGACCAAATGGAGTACCACTGAAGACACAACCTTGAGAACACTGTGGGAAAATTCCTGCTTTATGTAAAATAATTTATAATCTGTAGATTGTGAGAGTGAAGTATTTACAACAAAGTGTAGGGATACTTCAATGCATTTAGTTGCAATGTTGTTTATTAAAAAAATCTTTAACTGCTTGTTAGGCAACTGCCTGAGGTAGGCATAAGATAACTGTATCTCACATTTCAACAACTAACCGGCATTTGTGTGGATGCTGAGATCAGCAACCACATAGTTATCAGAACACAAATGGTTTACATTATTTGAAATATCCAAGGAATCATGACTTTTCTGTTTAAAAAATTTGTGAATTACTATCCGTCCTGGCATGGGCGTGTTACTATTACATAATGCAGTAATTTTCCCACAGTGTTCTCAAGGTTGTGTCTTCAGTGGTACTCCATTTGGTCCACTGAAGAAGGGTGCTAATACATTTCAGTTTCAGTACACACACACACACACACAATAAATATTTAATCCCTCTTCCAATCCTAATCCCAATCCTGCACCCCCATGGGCCATTCCCTTGTGGCCGGACCATGCGCAATACCTGCCCCATACACCGCCCTAACACCCCTACCACAGTCTAGTCACAGGCATTTCCTACCCACAAAGGACATGGCCACACATGTGCGTAAAAGCACACATGTTATATATAAGCTTATTGCAATTAGTGTACAACTTTCTATGTGGGCATGACATTTATCCAACTGTCTACTCATATGAATGGCTACTGCGAATTTGTGGCAAACTGCAAACTTGACCATCTAGTTGGTGGACATGGTGCACTCAGCAACACAAATGACTTCCACAGCTGCTTCACTATGAGGGTCATTTGGAAACTTCCCTCTAGAACAACTTTCTCTGATCTACACAGATAGAAACTGTCTCTTCAACACATCCTGCTCTCTCACAATCCCCCTTGCCTAAACCTCCGTAAACCTGTTCCCACTGCCTCACCTTACCTTTTCCCTACTCTCTTCCATCCACATCATTCCGCCTCTGTCCAAACATGCACTAACTGCTCCCCCACCCCAAAAAAAGTGAGCATTCTCCTCCCCCCACCCCCTCCTCTCCAACCTCTTTCCCTTCTTCCTCTGTATCTTCACTTTTCTCTCCTCCTCCCTCCCTTTCCCCCTCTGCCTAATCAATAATCAAAGTATCAATAATTAGCCTTTTTTACAGCCACGAGAGTGTGCTTGGGTGTATGTGTGGTTGTGAGTGTTAATATGTGTGTTACTGCTAGGCAAAGGGCTCATGCTCAAAAGCTAGTGTGAATGCTGTTTTCTGTTGTGTGTTTCTGTGCTCTTCGCATATATCTGCTATGGTTGCCTTTCCTTAACTTTACATACTTAATAATTAGGTAGACAATCGGAAGGTTAGCTGAAAAGAAACAGATTGGATGTGAGAAACATTCCCTAAATTTGTAAACCAAATTCTGTCAGCAGAATTGCAAAGGAGTAAGTCATATTTAAAGTTGTTTTATTGAACATTCTAGTGGTAAAACAAGTAATTCTTGTAGGAAAGGATGAGGTGCTGAATTTCATTTTTAGAATTCTTGCACATATAAAGCCCACAGTCTACTTCTTTGACAATGAAAATGTTCGAAATTGAAAAAATTAATGAATTCTCCGGACTAACATACTGCCTCAGAACTAAGGACTACCTGTTCAAATTCTGAACAGACTTTGCATCAGGACTAGTCTCTCTTCCAGCACTGCTGTGACTGGAAGAGATCCTGAGTTACTTTAGTTTTCAAAGAAGGTTCCGTTTCGTAAAAGTACAAACGCATATTGTCAATGGAGAATTCAGAACGTAAATTAAACTTGAATATGACAGACTTTAACTAAAGCATGTACTTCAAAAGGCTACCTTTAGCCAAGAGGTCCACAAGGGTGACAGGTGGATGTAATCCGACTCCCAGCTGGCTTTCAATAATATTCTGCATTACTGATGAGTCAATTACATAGATGGAACTCGCAGAATACCACATCAGATATGCAATTTGTTCAGAAACAAACTTATCATTGGGACAGCCCGAGGAAAATGAGACCAGCAAGCTGATATGCACTTTTCATCAAAGAGCAATTTTAATTTGCACAGATGTGGGAGTTCTTGCAGGCAGGTAGAAAAAGACAGTATCTTAAAATGTGAGCTAATGCCAATGTTCAGCTGCTGTTTCTCCCCACACAGTATCAATGGAAAGAACACAAAGAGAAGTGACATCTGTACACAATCACGCAACATGCAGTCATCTGCAAAGTGTAAAAGTAGGTTTAAAGATATTTTCATAGTGGGATAGACTGGATAAATGACAAACAAAAGGACACATTCACAGAAATGTCTTTGTTCATCTCCAAAACTTGTTTACTATGGGTAGAAGTCAGTGTTAAATAAATTATTAACTTCAAGCTAAACCACCGCGTGCTTTGAAGAAAGCAACAGACATTTTAAATGCCAAAAGTTTGTTAACTACTGTAAATTGCCAATGTACTCATTAAAACAATAACAATTTCCAATTATATGTTCAGTACATTGGAATATATTATACATAATTGTGTATGCAGTGGGTTATAGACAGTCACAACATGATAAATAATTGGAATCGAGAAGATAAAAATTTAGATACATCAAATATCAGAGACCCCAAACTTCTCTAAAGTTTTTTTAACAACATTAAACATTCATGGGTCTTTGCAAGTGGGGGGATGACAAGAAGAGGCATGCCACCCCTCTCCTACCCCACCCCACTGGAATCTTAAGTAAGCTTTTATTCATTACAGAACTCCTTACATTATGGCTAATCATAAGTTCTCTGGAACTAGTATGTTTTTTGTGTCTCACATAAAATTCAGTTCTTCCTGTGTGACATCTCAAAACTACCCAACTCATTTATACTAAAAAATTGCAATTTTAGGGTCCCACCCCTCTCAGATAAATTTCTCCTTACATCCATGCAGTTATTTGTATTTGAACTGTATAGATACATACCTTGATGGCATCCATATCCACAGTTGATGGAAGTTCATCAGGTTCTGAATCATCATCTGCAGGGCGGTGTATCACTGCACTCCATGCAGAACTCGTTAACAGTGGTAACGTATCACTCGCTACACTGGCATACTAGAATTAAAGAAATTTACATATATACTGGGATATAAGAATGGATACTCTTTATATCATATATGAAAATTAGTATTTCAGTGCTTTTGAAAAGTTTCCCATTAAAATTAAATTCATCAAGCTATTGTAAAGTTATGTCTACGAAAGCGTTTACTTTTACATGCTATCACACATTCAACTGCTGGCAGTTATACAATCAATATTGTCGATCTTTAATCAGTAAATAAGAAGAATGCACTGAATAATTTTTCATTAAGCTGAAATTTCAGTGGGAAACTTACCGAGTCATGAATGGATGAGCTGGAGGATACAATTCGGATTCCTAAAGGCCCGTCCACACGCAACAATCTGTCTGCACAAATGTCTGTGCACATTACGTCTGTGCAGACAGATCGTTGCGTGTGGACAGGAGATTTGCACCAATCTGAGGTGTGTGCAAACCTGGAAGTTGGAGTTGGAGGTTTGAGCGAAACCTCTCAAATCTGTGGGTTCAAACCACATCTGCGCAGACAAATTGGAGCGTGTGGACAGGAGATCGCCGCAAATCTGGCGCGAAACAGCTGTTTGCTCAGTCTAGTGTTTGTATTTGTGCGCACAGGGCATAAAATGGCTGATACTCGTCAGCGTTCTCGAGAGTTTGTAAGTGAATTCATTGAAATATATAGAAATCAGCCATGTTTGCGGAAGATTAAAAGTACAGAATATAGTGACCAAGACAAAAAGACAGCAGCATACAATGTTCTAATTGAAAAATTATGGGCAGTTAATACCTCGGCAAACAGAGAAACAGCAATAAAAAAAATAAATAAAAAAAATAAATAAATAAAAAAAAAATTTCTTTGCGAACTGTTTACCGAAAAGAGTTATGCAAAGTTCAGAAATCTAGAAGAGCTGGTGTAGGAGTAGATCAAGTATACCAGCCAACGTTATGGTATTTTGATCTGCTTGGCTTTCTTAGTGATCAAGAAACGCCAAGACCAAGCAGGAGTACAATTGGAGATGAAATTGGAGTGTCAATGTGCGAGGAAATGGAATACGAGGTAATGTAAAACATATTTCACATACGTTTATCAAAAGTTTATTCAAAAGAATATATTTGTGTGCAAACATAATAGAAAATTAACTGCTGTTATAAAAAGGAACATGAACATACTTGTCCATGTTTTAGGTTCGCCCTGCAACTCTCACAGTAAATTTCCGTGAGAAAACTGCTTTCGCTTTAGCAGCCACTGTCTACACCATTTTGACCGCTTCCTCTGTTTCCTGTGGTTGGTCTGAATGCTTCTTGCAACACAAGTTGCGAACACAGAGCACAACAGAACTTCCTCCATTTCTATATTTCAAAATAATTGAATTAAATTTTTGACGTTTACGGGGAGCGTAGTCGCTTGCCACTGATATTTCTTTTCTACACCGACAGATGGCAGGCGAGTAGTAGATTGGGGTTTGTGTCGTGTGAACACAGCACATTTACAGCGATCTTTTGCATGTACAGACATCTGCACCGATGTCTGCGTAGACAGATCGTTGAGTGTGGACCGGGCTTAAGAATGTTACACAGGGCAGCGAAAAATATTGGTGGAAAGGCAGACAGTAGGTTGACAGCAAAAAGGAATTGGGCACAAACAGAAAGAAATGAAAGCCTAAGAAATTGAAAGGGGTAAATGTATGCTAGTCCATAAATAAGATATGGAGTTATTTAAAAGAAAACTCACACACGAAGAAAGAAAGAAAGAAAGAAAGAGAGAGAGAGAGAGAGAGAGAGAGAGAGAGAAGGTAACTAGCATCCCAATAATCATAAACATGCAATTAAGGTTCTGTTGTAATGCAGGCTATCCCAGCTGAGTCTGTTCATTCTACGCAAAAGTTTCATGATTCTCAAAAGAAAAACTAGTTTCCATTTGGCATGAGAGTGTTAACAACTGACTACTAAAATGACTTTTGCCTTTTGTTGAATTATTTGTAACCACTCCAAAACTACATTAAAGTCTATAATAGGAAGGGGAAAAATGAAACATTCTGTCTTGGGAGAAAAGTTGATTTATGATACACTATAGTTTTCTTTCAATGTGACCAACGTAACACCGACAGTAGACATGATTAATAATAAACTCTGTGACTGTCTAAAAGAAAAAAGAAAAATATAAATGACTCTGTACTGTTACATACTATTCTACTTTTTCTGCACTTAAGCATAGTGTTCAGAATGAGCAAGACTTTTTGTATGGAGCCACATCTGACCAACCTTTTTCACATCACTGCTTGACGTTTGGTTGATAATACTATCTCCTGCTGGCGCAGTTGCCGTTCCTCCTCCTTCAAACTGGGTGTCTTGATACACTGGAGATGCCTTGTCTAGCTGGGGCATGCTGTACAGTTCCATGCAGATTTTACTGTTCTGTTATCACAGAAAGAAAAAAAAAATATTTCTTTCAGTTTAGGAATTCTTATCGAGATACAAAGTTACTCATGTGATGGGCATGTGGACCAAACCTTTCATGATAGAGCATGTACAGAACTGCAGAGCTCTTGAACTACATCAGTGTTGCTTGGGATAATAAGATGTTGCTGCTGCAGCATCACCTCACCCTTACATGCTTCCAATATTTGGTTTGTTTTGCCTATAGGATAAACTCTCATGATTGCTAAAACCAAAAAGAGAAAAAGACATATGTGACCATTGGATACTAATATAGTCAGTGAACACAACTATAAATGAGCATACCAAAAACAAAATTTAAAGTGAACACTGAGCAGTAAGATATGTAGACATGAAATTTAGTGTTCAATTATACAATACTGAAAACACACAATTATAGTTCATGAATCTAACTTCAATTTTAATTCTGAAACTGTATACATAGCAGTCCAACATTTCAGCCCTCTCCTGCTCTTAAGGCTCGTAGATTACTTACATATTTCTCCAATCACCTTGACAATTATCAACAAGATCTACATGTAACAAGTCTTTAAAATATTATTAGAATACCAAACATTCACAAGAAATTGTTATTTATGTGCAGCTGTAAGTAAATGGAGCCTACGGATCCTCAATGTCAATTATTAAATGTTTCATTTTACTGACAAGATGGAATTAGTAAACAATACTATACTCTGCCAACATACTGATCATGTTATTACCATTGAGGAAATACATGCCACAATAAATTTCCAATGAATGGAAAAAAAAGACCAACGAACTAGAGGGACCTCAACAGGACTATAGTCTGATCCACAAACAATGGCAGGTTGCACATGTCAAGACAAGGACGGTGAATGCACTGTTGCCAGTTCCAAGCAACAGTTGAGGACGCATGTGCACATGCTTTGCATTTCATGACAGAGTGTGTCCTGCAAATTAGGTCTCTCGCTTGCTTGTGTAGAATTTGTCACTCCCCACAAACACAGTCATGACAATTTGCAACAAATGGAATAAAATACAAATTTACTAAATAGCTCACTACAATCACAAATAATACTTGCATTGCGTACAATATTCACAGCAGAGTGCTCAGAACACTACTATTGCTCAGTGGTTGTCGGAGAACGCGTGACGTAGGTGCCCGTAAGAACAAGCCTAAGCTGATCGCCATCATTCTTGACTTCAACTATAGGTTTTGGGTGTTGTTGATTTACTGCTACACCACAGCGGGAAATGAACATTTTTACTGACGACATAAATTTGACTAAGAAACATAAAATCGTGACTCATTCATGGGCTTCACCAAGTCTCAACCAACTGTCCGCTTCCAACATAACCTAAACTTCTAACTATGCTACAGTTTGGACTGTCACCATCAGGAAAAGACAGTGGAGATGGTTGAAGCGAATAGGTAGTACAGTGGGTCTGTATCGGAATTTTACATTTCTCGTCTCTCCTAGACCTACATTTATTTAGCAGACAATGCAGTTTCTACTATCACCCACAAGAACTAAAATGCATTTTGTAAGCAAAATACATGACTGAAGTCTACAACTAAAACACAAAGGCAAAATGTTCAACTGCCATCTATAAAACATGTTACACTACACTTCAAAGTATTTATTGATGGCTCGTGTTGCTCACCAGGCCCAACAAGACTAAAGAAATGTACATAATGAGGAATGCCAAAATATTACAATATTGGATAATGGTTAATCAAAACATGGATGATACAGTGTCCCAGGGATATGACAGGAATGCTCAACTGAAGCAAAGAAGTCTAGTTAACTTCGGCTTTAAAAGGTGTAACCTTAAGGGCTGTACCTTAAGAGCTATGAACACTTATTCACCTCTTATGCTGTGAAATAAACATCTTCTACTGCAAGCTCTATGCTTTATATATTTTTGGAGAGGGTAGTATGGCCAAAACAACAAAAAAAGGACTCATCAACATGGGCTGCGGAATGCATACCTTAAGAGCACTTGTTTACTATGATAAGACATATTTCACAGCGGCGAAGATGAACAAGGGCTCATAGCTCTTCATGTATTACTAGACTTCCTTGCCTCAGATGATAATTCCTGTCATATCCTAGAATACTGACCATCCCTCCTGAGAAACCTTGTATTTATATATTTATTGATCCAAACAGAGAAGCTGTTTCATATACATAAGCCACAAGCATTTCTCATCAACCCCCATCTGTACACAGCAACTCATTGCAAAGTATGTGGTGGAGGCAGCTTTTTTTTTATTGTTCCGTATTTAATAGTTTCTCCCATAAAGCATGATAAATGTATGTATTCCAATGATTTGCAACACAAGACAAATGAATGCAAAAGTAAAGTTTTAAGTCACCTGTAACCTGTCTGAAATATGTGCAATTCTTCTTGAACATGAAATAAGTAATTGTATTCACAATGGAGTATATTGCAGTATAATACATAAACAATTTCGAATATATCTGTACACAAGTTTAAACACCTCCAACAATTTATATGACATGTCCTACACTTGATTATGTTGAATGGTCAATGGAAAAATAATTAAATACAAAATTGGAACTCATTTGATTAATGGAGGATGGTAAATATGTGCCAAACATTCAAAATGTGTGTGTGTGTATTACACAAATATTTTTCAGTAGTTGAAATACATTTCGCCACATTAACACTTAGGCCTAATGTCACAAATACTATGATTATACTGTTGTGACTGTAGCAGGTAAAACAAATGACATTTTACAGTAGATACTTCTACTTTCATATATCAGTGAGGGACATATATCTTCATCTTCAGTAGCTCTACAGCCCTTGGTGAGCCTTGGCTTCTTCAACAATCTTCCTCCACACATCTCGGTTATTTGCTGCTCTTTTCCACCCCCGGACTCCCATATTGCTGATATCCATTATTACCTCATCGATCCATCTTCTTCTAGGTCTCCCTTTTCGCCTAACTGAATGGATCATACCTTTCATCATTTTCTTTGGAATTCTATCCTCTGCCATTCTCTCCAAGTGTCCTAGCCATCGTATTCGCTGAGATTTCACAAATTTTACTATGTCCCTGCCTTGTACTAACTCTTGTAATTCGGCATTGTAGCGTATTCTCCAGCCTTCTTCCTCCCTTATTGGCCCATAGATTTTGCGTAGTATTTTCCGCTCAATGCTTCTTAGAGCATTTTTATCGTGTTCTGTCAACGTCCATACCTCTGAGCCGTATGTGATAACTGGGCGGACTAGGGAATTATATATTAGCAGTTTAGTTTTTCTTGTAACAAGGCTATTTTTGAAAAGCTGCATATTTGCAAAGTAAGCTCTGTTTCCTGCTTGTATTCTTTCCCTTATAGGTTTTCCAATACTGTTATCATTTGTTATTAGGGCTCCCAAGTAGTTAAAAGAGGACACTCCATTGAAGCATTTCCCATTGATGTTTAGGTTTTTAGGGGTTCTTCTGGCCTCAGATTGTGACATTACCATATATATTTTGTTTTGTTTTCGTTTACTATGAGGCCAATTTTTAAGGCTTCTGTATCCATTGCCCAGTATGTTTCTAGGAGTGTATTGGTATTTCTTCCTACTATAGCAATGTCATCAGCGTATGCACATATCCGGCTAGTTTTCATAAATATGGTGCCTCTTTTGTTGATTTTATTTACTGCACTATGCAGGGCTATGTTGAATAGGACAGTGGAGAGACTATCCCCTTGTTTCACACCTTTATTAAAGTCAAAGCTATTACTTGTTCTGCTAAGGACCTTTACTTTTGCTCTTGTCTCTGTCATTGTCATTCTGATTAGTCTTATTAATTTAGCACATATATCAACTTCTTTCAGTATTCTGTATAGTTCTTGCCGATTTATGCTGTCAAAGGCTTGTTTGAAATCGATGAATAAGAAATGCAGATCTATATCATATTCATAGAACTTTTCCATCATTTGCCTTATCACAAATATTTGATCCGTTGTTCCTCCTGTGAGGGACATATATCAGTGAGGGACATATATCAGTGTAGTGATTTGGCCATTTGTCTTTATAATGAGCACAGTAATAGATGAAACAGCAGATATAGAGTACGAACAAGAACAGTAGCTTTTTTAAAAATAGTGGCTGTGTTGCTAAATTTAGTGTATGCAGCCTAAGCATAAATATCTAATAGCATTTTAACAACAGTCCATGGCATTTATAGCAGCTGTTTTTCTTTGTTGAGTCTATTTCAACCTGTAACATACACCCGAAAGGTTCTCCTTCATAGTGTGATCTGTGGAACACGAAAATGAATGAATTCAACAGTCTTCCACACGGTGAAATAAACTATTCCACATTGCGCAACTGAGTTTAAAAAAAGAACAAATCATGCAATATTAAAGAATAATCCAGCTGCTACCATTAATTTTAGTTTCTATGATGAAGAAAATTGCAAAAACAACTCTCTCTCTCTCTCTCTCTCTCTCTCTCTCTCTCTCTCTCTCTCACACACACACACACACACACACACACACACACACACACACACACACACACACGACCAATAAAAATTTAATGTCAAAATGGAATATGTCAAATAGGCCTATTCTACTTTATTTACCATGTACTTTTATGTATGAAGCTCGTAGATGATACCCAAAATGACATTGGTGCTCACAATAAATGCTACATAATGTGTTATTTGCAAAGAGTTATGTAGGCTATGTCGTTACATACAGATGTTTGATTTCATGTTGGGCTATCACAGATCACTACAGAGAGATAATTAATACATGGGGTACCGTACACATTGTCCATTCGAAAAACAAATGGATCATGGAACAAACTGGATTTGAAGGCATAACTGTGATTGTAACTACACCGGAACATAGGCTGGCAAGCAAACATGGCCATATGAATGGTTGGGAAAAAGCTTCTATAAAAATATGACTTCAAAGTTTAATATAGGCCTATCTGTTTTAAAAACATATTTACGCATTCTTGTCAAGATACTTTCCTTCAGTGGACTGTAATCAAACAGTTTAATAATTTTGCAAAACCTTACTTTTCATTTAAAAATACTGAGCTTACAGCAGAACAGATAACTTTCATTTCACACTGCACTTGATCATGGCAACTGAACTGTTCCAATTGTTGCAACTAATGCACCGAAGATTAACTGTTTCATGGCCTTTTTAATATTCTTAAAACTACACAATACATAAGACCACGCGTGCATGACAGCAGAAATATACTGGTCTACATTGTAAAGTCGTAGCCAGCTGCAAGTCTCAGTGACAAGACTGTGCCAATACAATGAACATTTTTGACCTGAAGCCCCTACACAATAAAGTTCTAAGCTTATCAGTTATCTTATACTCGACTGTGGAAATGAAAATGAAGCCAACCTAGCTGAAATATACAATGTGTATATTATTATTACTAGTTATTTATTCAGACGAATGAAATTCAGTACAACAGTATCAGATGTATTCGATACAACAAAAAAATATGCAAATATATAAAACAGAAACAAAGTAGGATAGGATTACGTGAGGATAGAACAACGTTGCAGGTCTTTCCCAAATGGAGAACCTACAGATAGACCACCATATCAATATTATCATCTCTGCACTGTATTTCATCAGTTAAAAAGGCTGTTTCAGTTACAATATAGCTACTGTAAACATTATCTGTTTTGACTGGCTTTCAATTGGCAAAAAGAACCAGTTTTCAGTCCAGCAAATGGCTGGATTAGTCATCAATTCTCATGCTGGAAGTGGTTAATTTAAAATCCATACCACAGAGTTACTTGACATTTCTGCCATAAACAAAGTCTGTCGCATACTAAATCTTCATATTTCCACACTAATACATAACCAGAGGCTTACACTGACAATTTTATCTTAAAACAAAGACCTGTATAATATGTAATCTGCAACTTGTGTTGGTGAATAACATCTCAGGAAGCACTTCCTTGCAAATTTCTATAGGCTCTAAAGTAATGATTTGTTTTCCATTTGAATCTGCCATGGAAATCAAAATGGAATTTCAAGCTTTGTTCTTGTTGCTTGCAGAAAATAATGCTGAAATAAAGAGTGTCCATCTCCTCACAAGAACACAATTTTTGTTCTGTCTATCCCCAAAATGTGTTTCACCACAGTTGTGCTTCTCTCCTTGCGAGAAGGCAGAGCTTCATTAATGCATTATTTCTATGACAATCATTTACCAGTGTCAAATATGGTCCCCCTTCCAGTGTTTCCAGAAACTTAACTACAGCAATGAACTCTCACTTCAGACTGAATACACCTGGATGCTATTATGTTGCAGGACCAAAGATGCCAGTGTGTTTGATTGGTTTCACACCACAACAATGTCATTACTGAATATGACATATGATGCAGTGGGACCAGGTGAGTACAAATATGCTTCCTGTGGAAAAGAATGGAGTAGAAGCTAAATTTGTATTTATCTTTGGGAACACCTCAAAACTTATTGTTTCAAGTGCGCCACCAATTACTCTGTCTTACAGAGTAAGATTTATGGTTCAAGTTTGTCATGTGAAAAATAATGCCGCCTGCTGTAATCTTGTAAAGCTACAAACAAATATTACACCAGTTAATGAGTATATATAACTATTGAATGGAACTAAGACCATCAACACCTGATGTGACAGATAAAATATCTTTAAAAATGCATTCCCTGAGAATAGTTTAAATAAAAGTAAATCTCATACGATGTATTATTATTATATGGAAGTTCCAATAACGGCATGGAACACTTTCGATGTACTGAGATATCATCGGAAGGTTTTTAATACTGGCCAATTATACAGAATTATTAACAGTTATTACTTAAATCATTCAGCATATAAAAAAATGTAAAATTTTTTAAAACTGAATACTATAAGGATTTCTTTGTCAAAATATTATTTCATAAACACAACAGGAAATTGTTTTCGGTGTGGTATATGCAAATATAGGCCTAATTTGACGTTGGTCACTGTCACGGTACCTACCAAGCGGCAGTTTGTTGAGGCAGTATGAACACAGTTAAAGAAATTTAGTAATTTTTCATTAATTAGAAACATTCCCGTAAAATCCTGGTAACAAAAATGATACGCCATGAACGTACAAAAAGCTTCTCTGAAACACATGATGGAGCGTGTACAGCAATACAGTTATCGAAAAGGACTATAATGGCGTTACAACAATTTATGTATATTAACGTAAACACAATCGAACTACATCTGAGAAAGGTGTCATATAATGATAAACCGCACTAACATGAAAACCAATATCGAGAAGAATAATTTGTGTATGTGTTTCAAGTTTTAAAGGTCTATGGTTTAAAAAGGCCAAAGCGTCATTACCTCAAGATCTCCTTCAACGTTCGGGCATAATACGATTCGTCGATCAATCAAAATGTATTTCGAATGCTTCTTATTTACACCATGAACTACGACTGATGTCCGTAAACTTCCGGTTATTGCTTTCATCCGATAACTGAATTGATTATTTGAGCTTTTACACAACACACTTCAACACAAACTCAGTGTTCACGAGCACAATAAACACATAAACTTCATCACTTCAATTTCGGAACCTTCACGATACTTTCTGTTGTAATGTTTATCTCATTTCCAGACGATTCACATCGTAAATACACAAAGCTAAACAAAATGGCGATGAACGATTGAATGCACGGAGAGGGGAATGAACGGGTTATATCACTAAGTCGACACACGAGCAGAAATGCAGTTTCTCTCAATAGCACAGACAAAACACAGACTATACTCGTTAGCTTCTGGGAAGATGTGGTATATTTCATATACCGAACACCGCTTGCACCCTCGCAACAACATTTCATTAGCAACTAGCGGGAAAGTTTGGCCAACTGTCTTCTGTCCACCGATACGGATAATTGGTGCGCTGAAATCGACGATTGTTTCTGCACCTGTCATGAAGCATTTGATGGAAATATCGCCCGTCAACACGACAAAAACCGTTAATGCGTTGCGCACTACGACAGTACCGAAAGAAACTCATTCGTTTGCAATCGGTAACTATAAAAGCACGAAATACAATACATTAAATCATTGTTAAAACGCACAACAACCGCGTAACATAAAACGGTAAAATACGTCTTCAGTATTCATTAACGTTTGAAACAAATAATACGGCGATGCTGATGAAATACTGGGTTTCAGGCACCTATGAGGTTATATTATATATCTGACATTTTCATATGACTTGCAGTGCTTTGCGGGCTATTGTACGGTAAAAACATACCTGCCTCACATGTGACTGTATCATGGACAATACGGGATGTATGAAATACCGAATTGGCGATAGTTGACTGCAAAACCTCTGGCAATTACTTGTGGTGCAGTGAGCAATTTAATCACGAAAATAACGGGTCAAATGGTATGGTCTTTATCAAGCTTGTGAGTTCTTATGCAATTGACAAATATTTATATTCACTGAAAGGTTGGGATGAAGGAAAAATGTATTTCTTCTGATTCAACTGCCCGAAAAAAATATTGTTAGTAATTACACGGTCTCGTGCAAAATTTGTTAAATGAGGCCATGGTAATCGGCAAATATCGCTGGTATCATTCGCTTGGTATTGGCTTGGTATGACTGATTTGTTATCGGAACTTTCAAATGTCTTCGTAGCGTCTTCCTATGTTGAAACAAAACACCGGTGTAAACTGCTTACTTTAGGAGTACAGTAGGCGAGGAACCCAAGAAAGGTTGTTCTAATCGTGCCGTAAACATGCTTGGCCGAGCACTAAATCTCCTGAGGTAAGACGTGTGATGAGCTTCGTGTTTTACATGTGGATCAAATTTGAGATGCTGATTAGCTTTTATTACAAGTGGTGTACTGATGCTAAATTAACGGGACATTTAATATGTTTAAATGGTAAATTCATGGTAGAGAATGGCGGGAGTAGTGTAGATAATTTTAGAAAACTTTATTTAATCGTCAGACAAATGGAAAAGAGGTGGGAGAGGGGTAGTGGAACTCCTCGAAACCTAAATGGCATGTCAGTTACTTTGTTAGCTAACGATGTTTCAGAGAAACTATCTGGCCCACTCCACATCAATAAAATACTAAACTAACATAACAGATATGACATGGCCATAAAATAAATCATGACCGGAAGAGCCGCAAAAATATCAAGTAGATTGAAATTAATTGTAGTATAGAGCTTTTTATGGCCGTTTTGTATTAGAACATTATGCACAGTTAAGGCTCTTAGATAACCCAAAGTATGCCAACTAGTACAGAACACAACAGGCTACATATGTGTCTGAGCTATACCGTTTTATCCAAGGTGTCGTTTTTGCCGGCGCGCTTGAAGATTTTAGTATATTACTTTCCTTGTACATATGCCTGTATTAGCCTATAGTTTTACTTGAGTGAAAGAAGACCTGCACTGCAATTGTTGCTATTTATTGACGTGATGCCATGGACAAAGTATCTTGTGAAAAGAAAGTGAAATATATTGTCTGGAAAGAACAAGTAGGTATATTGCAGTAGTTACATACTTCAAAAACTACTCAAAATTACTAAGCAAAGTTATTAAAAAGTCAAGGAACATGCACATAATGTTAGAAAAATCAGTAATTCTGATAAGGCGTAAGGCTAAATGAAATGTAATGAAATGAGGCAGGACAGCCAGCCACAGAAAAAGATAATTTAACTACTGAACTGAATAAAGGGCTATAAATAATGGGTCACAAGTAGCATATTTATTTAATAATCATTTCTTAAATATAGCCTAGTAGAAAGCATAGGGAAAACAGCTGAAGAGAGAAATCACAGTAGTAAGCTGAAAAAGTAACTCTCATGAAATTCAGTCATTCAGATGTATCCATAACTTCTCCTGGAATTAAGATTATACATTCTCTCAAAAATAAAAGCTCATCTTGTTTTGATGGTTTTCCAATAGAGTACTAAATATGTGTGTGCATATATTAAGCCCAGCCTTAACTGAAATATGTAATGCATCACTAATTCAAGATATTTTTTCAGAGAGACTGAAAGATGCCATTGTTAAACCCCTCTCTAAGAAAGATAGTAAGAGAGGTGTCAAGAACTTCTGTCCTGTTTCACTGCTGACATAATTTTCCAAAATCTTTGGGAAGCTGATGTGTTCTAGAATAGTATTCCACATGAGCAACAATAATATCCTCAGTAAATGACAGTTTGGCTTTCCCAAGAGTTGCTCTACTGAGACTACCATTTACACAATCATTAAGCAAATTTTACAGGCATTAAATAATAAAATAGCATTAGTTGGTATTTTCTTTGACTTATCTAAGGCATTTGACTGCATGAATCACAATATTTTCCTAGACAAACTGAGGTTTTATGGACTAAATGGTATAGTCAACCAATGGGTAATGTTGTCTTCTACCAGAATAATGCAGAAAGTTGTATTTAGTTACTCATCCAATGTTGTCAGGGGAGATTTTTCTAGCTGGGGAAAAGTCACTTACAGGGTTCCCCCAAGACTCAATGTTCGGTCCACCATAGTTCCTTGTAAATGATCTTCTACCTAATATACAACAAGAGCTGGTCCCCCCCCCCCTCCCTCCCAACAGGTATTGTAATCAATCCAAGCGTGCATGCAACGACAGAAGAACTATGTCCTTAAAAGTGTCATAGACTGGTTTTCTGTGAATGGTCACACCTTCAGTTTTAAAAATACAATGTATTCAGTTATGCACATGTAGGTGTACTACACCAATGATAAAAGTAACACATGGTGAGGAAATAATAAATAGGGTGGAATTTCAGAAGTCTTATGTGTCCATATTGATGAGAACTTGAGCTGGAAAAAGCACATCTTGGAACTCCTAAAACAACTTGTTTCAGCCTCATTTGCTCTTAGAATCATTGCACATATTGGGGAGAGAGAAATCAATAAGTTGACGTATTTTCATTCAATAATTTCATACGGAATTACATTCTGAGGTAACTTGTCTGTATTGTGCAAAACCATGCTGTGGGAATAATATGTGGTGCTCACTCATGATCATCTTGTAGACATCTGCTTAAAGATGACTATTGCTTCACAGTATATTTATTCCTCATGAAGTTTGTTGTAAATAATCCATTATAGTTCAAAAGGAACAATGATGTACATAATTACAATACCATAAGAAAAAGTGGCATTTATTATTCCAGATTAAGGCTGTCTTTAGCTGCAACAAAAGTTTCAAAGCATTGTAGATGTTCATTGATCAGATGATACTGAAGTCCTTGAGGCAACGACATTACTGAAACATGATTGAACTAGCACCCAGAGCCCTTAAGAAATAAATAAAACAAAAACAATGAAGGAACAGAACATCATTTCTATCAGAAAATTACTAGCTTCATTTTCTAAGTGTTCTATATTCAAGTACTTACGCAGTCCTACCCTACACCAGGCTCATCTACAATTTCAAATACAGCAATCTCTTACTCTTACCAGGCTAATGTGTGACCTATATGCCTCATCAGCAAATTCCCGCTCTAACAGAATTCTCTCCTACAAAACCCTGCAGTTATCTGCCCCTCATATTTCCTTGAGTGGTATCATCCACCAAGCCAACTTCAAACTGCAAAAACATGCCAAACTTCACCTCAAAAAGTTATCTCACCTTCTCCTAAACTACCTGAACAGGGGTATTTCCCTTCCTGTCTCTCTGCAGCTCCCTAAACAGCCACACCATCGACCACCACTCCTCTCCTACAAACCAAGCTTGGCCAGCCACCTTAACATCCCACAGCCTTCACCACTGCCTCCCAGACCAAGAATAACCCATAATCCCAAGAACCAGGCACAACAGTACAGTGTCCGTAACCTCTCATATAAAGCACTCTCCCCTTCTGAATTATCTGTATTATCTAAGGGCCTCACTTTCAGCCCTAAACCCAGATTTTATCATGCTGCTTTGGTCAAGGACCTCCTGTCCTTCAAACATAATACCCATTGGAAATATTACTTTGCGACCCAACCCCAAAACCTTTCCAACAGCAAACCTGACATTGAACTCTGCCTTGAACAGTTCAGACCATGATCCCAACCACCGTTACCTCAAAATCATCCCTTACAAGCCTTCCAAGATTTCCTCACATCCAGCATTGGCTCACAACCCTTCCTCAGGTCCCTACAACATGACCCTTCAACATGACCCTAACATGTCCTCTGCAGAATTCCAGGCTCTACATTCCCTAAAAGCTGATGACTCCATCATTATCCTTCCAGCAAACAAAGAATCTACCACTGTAATACTTGATGAAAAGGAGTATGTTAGTGAAGGTCTACGCCAGCTGTCCGACACCTTTACATATGGAGTCGGCCATCAAGATCCCATCCCTGTGATTCAAACTGACCTGCAGTCCCTCCTTAAAACCTCAGGCCCCTGACAAGGACTAGCACCTCAATCCATAGAACGTCTCACCCCACCCAAGCCATGCATCCCCACCTTTTACCTTCTTCCTAAGATCCACAAACCCAATCATCATGGCCGTCCTATAGGTGCTGGCTTCAATGCACCCACCGAATGTCAATCTGCCTTAGTTGATCAACACCTGCAACCCATAGTACAAAGACTTCCCCTCCTATGTCAAAGATACCAACCATTTCGTAGATCGTCTGAAATCCGTGCCTGTCCCACTCCCAACACACACCTTGCTTGTCACCATTGATGCCACCTCCCTCTGTACCAGATCCCCCCCCCCCCCCCCCCATACATTGTCTGTCTGCTGCTGAACATTTCCTCAGTCAGTGCCCACCTGATTCCAAACCTATGACATCCTTCATACTCACCTTAATCGACTTCATACCTACCAACTACTACTTCACATTTGAGGGCAGACATACAAACAGATCAGGGGTACGGCCATGGGAACCAGGATGGCTCCTTTCTATGCCAACCTTTTCATGGGTCGCTTGCAAGGGGCTTTCCTGGGATCCATTAGTCTTCAGTCTCTGGTTCGGTTTAGATACATTGATGACAAATGTTGAAGTTGTTGAGACAGCAACCAGCCACAAATTTAAGTTCCTTTATTCAAAAGGTACCATTACCGGTTTCGAATCATTGCAGTTCATCATCAAATGGCTTTCGTTCTTTCATTACAACATGTGCTGCATTTTTTACTGATTAGTTGTCCTAAAATATAAATAATACATAATTATAAGCATGTCACAAAGATGGTTGAGTTATAGATTTGCATTGGGGTGTGACTCATGTGAAATGTTGGTTTGTAGTACATGTTTTCATAGTTTTCATCCAGCAGACAATGTTTGTAGTTTTCACTGATTGCATTTCCACCATATTTCTATCGTTAAACACGTAAGTTTGTATCACTGAGCACTTCAGCTTAGTCACAGAACAGACTTCTAACATGCACCAAATGTTTTGATAGATACATAGTGTTTACAGACATATAAGTGCCAAAGATGCTATGATATATCATAATATTACATGGATGCCACATGTTTGGAAAAAGGTCATACAGTCACTTAAGCAACTGAAACGCCTTTTACACCAGTACAGAGAGACTGATTTTGTGAATATTAGAGCGAATACTGCTACACTATTTATAAAGATGTTCCATGTCAAAGCTTTATATATATAGCTCAGTTTGTTCATTAAGGGTATAGTCTGTGTGTGTGTGTGTGTGTGTGTGTGTGTGTGTGTGTGTGTGTTTCTATTTCTTCTAAGATATTCATAGTGGCTCCCTTTCTGCTAGATGTAAAATTTTTAAGTTGTTCTCAATGTTTCTCACTGAATGGTTTTCTTCAGCAATATGGGCTGCAAATGCAGATTTGTTCAAACTGCCAAGCCTTAAAGCATCAATGTTTTCTTTGTATCTAACTTCAAAACTTCTGCCTGTCTGTCCAATGTAGAATTTTGGGCATGTATCACATTTGAGCTTGTATATTCCTGATTTATTGTAGGGGCTCTTGGAAGTGTGTACATCATGGAACTTAAATTTGTGGCTGGTTGCTGTCTCAACAACATCAACACCTATCTTCAAATAACAGCCACGGTCCCCAACCATGTCATCATACGACAAAATCACATTCATGACATCTTCACCATAAGGACTCGGGGTGAGGCTGACTTGCTGAAATTCCTGGAATCTCTAAATACTGTCTCCCAATTAAATTTCACATGGTCCTATTCCGAATCCCATGCCACTTTCCATGAAGTTGATCTTGTCCTCACAGAAGGGCAGCTACACACTTCTGTCCACACTAAACCTACCAAGAAACAACAGTACTTCCATTTTGACATTTGCCATCCTTTACATGTCAAACATTCCCTCCCATACAGCCTTGGCATCGGAGGCAAACGTATTTGTTTGGATGCAGACTCTTTACAGCAATACACCACCATTCTCACCTCAGCCTTCACTGCACATCATTACCCCACCAGCCTAGTTAAAAAACTTATTTCTGGGCCATCACGTCCAACCCTGGTACTGCTGATTCCTCCACAAAACAGCTTCAGAGCACACCATTGGTGACTAAGTATTATCCTGATCTGGAATGTGTTAATCAGCTACTTAGACAGGGCCATGACTTCCTAAAATCATGCCCTAAATGAGATCCATTCTGTCTGAAATTTTGCCCACTACACCTAGAATAGCTTTCTGTCACCCTCCCAATCTCAGCAATATTCTTGTCAGACCCTTTGCTCCTTCTGCACCCATCTCCTTACCCTATGTCTCCTACTCCTGTGACCGTCTTCGCTGCAAGACTTGCCCTATGCACCCTCCTACTACCACCTATAATAGCCCTGTAACTGGCAAAACATACACTATCAAAGGGAGAGCCACCTGCAAAACGACACATGTGATATACCAGCTATTATGGAAACACTGTTCAGCCTTTTACAGCGGCATGACTACCACCAAATTATCAATGAGAATGAATGGGCATAGGCATAGGCAGAGGTTATATACTGGCAACTCTCAATATCCTGTTGCAGAGCATGCTCTATAACATGACATTAATGACCTGTTTCACCACACACGCCATCTGTATTCTTCCCCCAGACACTAGTTTTTCGGAACTCCACAGATGGGAACTAGCACTTCAACATGTCCTTGGTTCTTGCCACCCACTTGGTCTTAATTTATGTTAATTTCTTCCGTCTCAGCTTTTCTTCACTGTAACTACTCTTTGCTTCACTCCGGCTTTAGTTTTCCACATCTTTCATTGCCTTTCCCGTCTATTTTTCACCGCCCCCTCCTACTTCTGTTATATACTATGCACTTTACTTATTCACTCTGATTAACTCTCGCATGATGTTTTAGTAGTAATCTGTCTTGCATATTACCCTGTCTTCAACCTTTAAGCTCTCAGTTTATCAAGTCTTGTCCGATGTAGTCCCCAACAATCAGAGTTTACTTCTCATCCCATATGGTAAGTCTCCCCTGACCTGCGGTTCTGGGCGACTTTCCCAAAATCTACCCCCTTTTCCTGGACCTCTCCAATCCTTTTCCTTCACCCTTCTTCCTTCCCCTTCAACCCTTCTGCCTGAAGGAGGAGCTGCTGGCTCCAGAAGCTTGCCAACCACAACAGTATTTTATGTGTGTGTTCTGCTGCCAGTTGGTGAATAGATTTTTTATCTATCCAGTTAAATAATTTCATCAAATACTTAACTTAACATTAATAATGTCACTTTATTACTTTTGTAGTTGCAAACAAAGCTTTGAGCTCATATTGGATAAGCAGCTGAATCCTAAGATGAGGGGAGACTGATGTCCACTTGAATGTACTGATACTGGATGTAATATGATTAACCCAGACATGTGTAGGCCATGCATAGTTCAATGAAAAGTATGAATGCCTGGAAACAAAATTGATAATAAAAATTGAAAGCAAGAGGGCAGAATGGTTTTGAAGTGAGGGAAAGAATGCCACAGGTTGCTTTTTACTTTTATTCACTAAAATCAGTGGTATAGAAATGAGAATGAGAATAGAGGCTAGAACAGAAATGCAACATGCAAAAGTTAGACCTAATAAATACATCCAAAAAAAATGAGACAGAAAGTGCAAAATTGCAAAACCTTGAATAATTATGGAAAAGATAGATGCAATTGAAATTTGTGTGTTTTATATGGACATTGTTTGAGGGCTGCAACTGAATCATAATTTTTTATGAAAATATTTCAACAATCACTTGTTACTAATATTTTACTAGCACAGCGCATTTCAACAGCATGCTACCATCAACAGCTGCATTTACAGATCACTTACATTTTTGTTGGTAATTTCATTGTCCAGAACAATTACCAACAAAAGTGTAGTGTAAATAAATGCCCTAACAAAATGACTAATCATGCTTATCACATAATGTACACAATGTAACATATTTATCTTCCTGATCAGGCATCTTTTTCAACGTATAACCTCACTGGCACACACTGCGAAGGAAACTAGCCTCACTTCATGTTAATTACAATGTAAAAGTAACTGTAAATGCACCTGATGATGCCAACATGCTGCCGAAATGTGCCGTGCTAATAAAATATTAGTAACAAATGACTGTTGCAATGTATATTATTTCAGAAAAGATGGATGCCACTTATAGGAAAAGTAAAGAAACTTTAGGAGGGAAGAGCCTGTATGGACATTAAGCTCTCAGGTGGAAAGCCAGTCTAAGGAAAGAAAGGAAGGCTGAAAGATGGAAGTAATATACAGAAGGGCTATACAATGGGAACAAAGTTAAAGACAGTACTATAAAAAGAGAAAATGAAGATTATGTTGTGGGACATACGATAGTGCAAGAATAATTTGACAGAGCATTGAAAGACCCAAGTCCAAACAAGATTCCTGAAATAAGGCTAGGCCTGATAATTATTGAGTTCCTTGGCAGAGTCAGTCACGGGAAACCTATTTCCACCAGATGTGCGGGATATGTCAGAAAAAAGATACACATGCTGACTTCAATAAGAATGTAATAATTCCAGTTCCAAAGAAGGCAGATGGTGACAGCTGTGAATGTTAACAAACTTTCAATTTAACAAGTGTTCTTATTTGTTTGGATCTTAAGTATTTCGGTTTGATGCGGCCCATCCAGACTTCCTCTTCTGTTACTTCATTTCAGAGTAGTACTTATACCCTATGTCCTCAGTTTATTGGTGGAGTATTAAAATTTCTGCCTTTGCCTCCAGTTTGTACCAATCTAAAGCTCTCTCTAGTCCCATGAAAGTTATTCTCTGATGTCTTAAAACATGTCCAATCATCCTGTCCCTTCATCTTGTCAGTGTTTTCCACATATTTCTTTCCTCTTTTCTTATCTTATCATTCCACCTAATTTTCAGCAGCCTTCTATAGCACATCATCTTAAGCACTTCGATTCTATTATTTCCTGGATCCTCCATTACCTCCCCCCCCCCCTCCCACTGCACCAATTCATGATTCACTTACATACAATCTTGTACTCGAGACGTACAGTCTCAGAAATTTGTTCCTCAGATTAAGGTCAATATTTAATTCTATTAAACTTCTTTTTGCCAGGAATGCCCTCTCTGCCTGTGATAGTCCGCTATTTGTGTTCTCCTTTCTTAGTCTGACCTACATTACTTTGATTCTGAGGTAGAATTCTTCATTTCATCGACTTTGGGGCCTCAGTTTTGATGCGAAGTTTGTCATTAATCTCATTCTGCTACTCCGTAATACTTTCATCTTTCTTGGTTTTACTCTTGGTCCATATTCTGTGCTCAGTAGGCTATTCATTCTGTTTGGTATGCCCTGTAATTCTTCCTCAATTTAAGTGAGGATACCAATGTTGGCAGCGAATCTTATCATTGGTATTCTTTCACCCCGAGTTTTAATCCCACTTCTAAACTTTTCTTTTATTTCAGTAATTGCTGCTTTGATGTGTAGAATAAACAGTAGGTGCGAAAGGCTGCATCCTTGTCTTACACCCATTTTATTCCAAGCTCTTTGCTTTTGGTCTTCTCTTCTTTCTTATGCACATGTACTACATTACTGTCTTTCCGTGGTGCTTACACCTGCTTTTCTGAGAATTTCAAATGCCTTATAACATTTGCAGATGCTTTTTCCAAGTCAACAGATCCTATCGAAGTGTCTTGATTATTTTTATTGTATTGCATCTGTTGCCGAGTACATCATCAGTAGTACCTCTCCATTGTCTGTACATTTCATAAAGCCACCTAATTATCATCTTATAGTGCCTCAATTTTCTTTTCCGTTCTTATGTATATTATAGTTGCAAGCCACTTGCATGTAGGACATGTTAAGCTAATTGTGCGTGAATTCTTACACATATCTGCCTTTGCTGTCTTCGAAATTGTGTGTGTGACTTTTTTTTTCCAAAAGCCTGATGCTGTGTCTACAGTTTCATCGATACTACACACCAAATTTAATAGTCAACAGGTTGCTATTTGCGCTCCCCCGCCCCTCCTGCTGCTCTGCACCCATCTTCCCCTCCTGCTCCTAAATCATTTTAGAATTCTCAAGGCATGGAATTGTATGCTTCCTCCATTTTTTGATTGCAAGTATTACAAAGCTCTGTCAAATTCATACTGTAACAATGGATCCCTTACTTCTTTCAAATCACCTTCCATTTCATCTTTTATTGTGTCTTCAGACAGTTCCTCCCCCTTGTAGAGATCTTCAGTGTGTTCTTTCCGTCTATCCTCTCTCTCTTCTGCATTTAACAGTGGAACTCCGCCTGCACTCTTAACATTGACAACTTTGTTGTTCATATTACCGAAGGTTGTTTTGATTTTTCTGTATTTTAAATTGGTCCTTCCAATGTCCAGTTCTTTTTTAGTTCCTTCAGATTTTTCCTACAGCCATTTCACCTTAGCTTTGCTGCTTTTTCTGTTTATTTCATTCCTGAATAACTTCTATTGCTGTACTGCCTGAGAGTTTTTTTACTTCTTTCATCACTCAATCAAAATATTTCTTCTGTTACCAAAGGTTTCTTTGCAGTTCTCTTCCTTGTACATATATGTCTGTCCAATAAGTGTGATTGTCTCTTTTATAACTATCCATTGCTCTCCAACTGAACTGCTTGCTACGGTTTTCAGTACCGCTGTATCTATAGCCTCGGGGAAACTTCATACGAACATTGCTATTTCTCAGTACTTCAGTATCCCATGTCTTTCAGCACTGATTCTTCCTGGCAGTTCTCTAAAAACTTCAACATTACTAAATTTTGATCCAAGTCCATGTCTGCTCTTGGGTGTGCCTTACAATCCAATATCTGATTTCAGAATCTCTGCCTCATCATGAAGTATTCTATCTGTTTTCTTTCCATATCTGCAGGCCTTTTCCAAGTAGACTATCTCCTATTGTGATTTCTGAATAGTGTATTCACTACTACCAGCTGAAGTTTACATAAGAACTGAAGTAGGGGATTATCTGTAGGAGCGAAGTACAGTGGTGGCTGTGCATGCCTCAAGATTGCTACCGCAGCCCTGAAGGTCCTACAGGTAACCTGAAAAGTGATAGGCAGTGGGACTCGGTTGAAGCTGTGACAGGCTCAGCAGGCTGGTAGTAGATAATCCCACTGTTTTCAAGAATGGTAGGAGCCCAGGAAATGATTGATATAATAGATGGTGACCCGGCTGTAAACATGGATTATGATTTGGAACAACGAATATTCGGACATTGACTGGGAAGTGCAGGAGATGGTGGATAGCCTTGAAAGAAGGAAGTTGGATATGTTGAGGTTGATGGAAATAAGGTGAAAAGGAGAAGGAAGGACAGAATTGAGAAATGGATTATAAGTAAGATGAGTTAAAAGAAGTAGTGAAGATAATAAGTGACAAGAAGATGCAGATAAAAATATCGCTGAAGTAAAAACTGCAGAGGTATTGCAAGTGTCTTCCTCACTGGTAGGCTGCACTTGAATTGAGCGAAGAATGTGCAGAAACAGATGGGAGGTAAGAACATGGCAGTAAATGGGGGATTTAAATGCGTATGTTGGAAGAGAAATATGAGGGTACGAAAGTGTGTTGGACTTAAAGGGTTGGGGCAGTTGAGATGAGGAAAGTGAAAGATTGTTGGATTTCAGAAAAAGGAACTGTTTGATAGGGAACTCCTGGTTCAAGAGAAAGAGCTACAAGAGTACCTAGTACAGTCATGACTTTGATTAGAAAGTCGATAGTTGAGTATATCCTGTACAATAGTGGAATGAATAAGAACGAAAACTATAATTGGTGTATAAGGGTATAGACACTGAAAGAAGAGAAGAGCAAGTAGAGTACCTCAGAATAGTAAGGAAAAGTCTCCCAATGGATGAACCAAAAATGGTGGAAGAGAAATGGGGTGAAGTTCAGGATTTAAGAAGACATTAGTAAGTGCGGCAGAAGTACTAGGTGTAACAACAAAAATTATCAATTTTTTACAATATAATGTAACCAGATAGATAAAAAGATCTACTAGCAAAGCTGCAGCAGGAGAGCACACACATAAAGAAGGTTTAACTTATGCAGGCTTTCAGAGCCAGTGGCTCCTTCCTTCAGCAGAAGGGTTGAAGGGAAAGGAAGAGTGGTGAAGGAAAAGGACTGGCGAGGTTTAGGAAAAGGCCATTCCCCCTCCCATGCCTGTTACATACAGTGCACTTAGCTTTTCACTCTTATTAAATTGTGCACGATGTTTTTAACAGTAATCTCTGTCTTGCATATTACCCTGTACTCCACCCTTAAGCTCTCGCATGCTCAAATCTCATCTGGTGCAGTCCCCAACTGTCAGTCTTTCCCTCTATCCGATCCAGTAAGTCTCCTCTGACCTGGGGTTGTGGGCAATTTTTACGAACTGTACCCCTTTTCCTAAATCTCTCCAAGTCCTTTGCCATCACCCCTCTTCCTTCCCCTTTAACCCTTCTCCCAGAAAGCTCCGAAAGCTTGCATAAGTTTCACCTTTTTTTATTTTTAGGTGTGTGTGTTTACTCACCAAGCGGCGGCAGGAGAACAGAAGTACTATGTGGGAGGACAAGCAACAAAGAGATGGAAGGAAATACCATGATGGGATGCAGAATAGAGCATTTAAAGTATTTGTACAATCTTAGCCAATTGGAGTGATGGGTAGCGATTGAATTCACACCTTGCCATAACAACTATTTGTTTATTAACCATGAACTAAACTCTGTACAGTTTCAGGGAATGAAAGTCCACACTCGAATATAACTGAAAAGCCCACCTTGATGACGTGTAGTGGGTGCCCACTATGGCAAAGGGTGAGATTGTCAGAAATGGTGATAAGACGGGAAACACTGTGGATGAACGGCAGCACTATACCATAAGGCCGTGAGCCTGTGGGCTGTCAAGATGCAGGTCCAGGTGTGGAAGCTGCTGGTGGATGTCCAGTGGCTGATGATTCCAGCGAAGGCATGAGAAAACGCTGTCTGATGCGCAGCAACAGTGCCAGGCATTGTGGTCATTACGACTAGTTAATCTTATCAGGCTCTATCCTCCTCTCTTTGTGGTTCCTGCAACACTATCATTGTATCATTGAAAACCACTCCCACACCCAACTGGTAAAGCAGCTGGCACCCACAGGTGTCATGGTATCTCCCTGGGACTTCTCTCACTTGAAACCCACAGATGCCTGACATCACCTAGTGGCTGAAAGAGCCACAGCCTGTTGGTCTCTGGGCTGTCTGCTCTTCATCTGTCCCAACCCACTGGGGAAAGGCTCTTACAAGAATTTTGGCCACTAAAGGTTGTGAAGGAGGAGGAGGAGAAAAACAACTCAAAGAATTGGGACAAGGCTATCTGGTGACCCCGGAGGTGCCAAATGCTCCCACACAGTTGAATTCTGAACCAATGTTCATCGATACGGTTCCATCCCCACCAGTAAAAGGCAGTGATCTTGCAGTGTGACCAGTCCCCATGCCCTATTTATGCCTAACTTGGACACATCTAACATGATAATTTAATGGAACTGTAATGGGTATTACTGTCACCAGCTGGAACTAAAACACATTTCCTCATCTGTTTGCGATTTTTGTTGCTCTCCATGAAATATACTTCACCGATTGCCTTTCCCCAACATTCCTTGGTTATTGTGCATTCTGTCTGAACTGTGCTGGCTTTGAGAGGGCATTTGGAGGGACTGTACATTTTTCACTGAGTGGAAGCTGCTGTAGGCATGTTCCTCACCTCATGATACGGCGACAGCCCCTGATTCCACTCACAATAAGGTGATATTGGAGTGCCACCCAACAGCTCCATCTCCTAGGCGTCTTAAGCTGTATTTGGTACGAAGGTGTCTTCTCTTCACTATGGTGAGATAGTATCATTACCTCTATTCATAATTCGGGCAAAAACCCAACATCCATCAACTTTTACTGGCAGATTATATGTCCTCCAATGTGCTATGCAAACTGATAGAAAGAATAGTTGCCTACCGATTATGCTGCGTTTTCGAATTGCTGAATCTTTTGTCCCCTATCAGTCTCTCTCTCTCTCTCTCTCTCTCTCTCTCTCTCTCTCTCTCTCTCTCTCTCTCCCCCCCAACATATGCAAGGTGTAAAACAACAACTGCCACCATCTCATTTTACTTACCCTCCATGAGTGGGGGCTTTTAAGGCTCAGTGCTTTTTGTGTCTCAGTTTTTATCTTACCAGTTGATGGTGTGATTAGCCACTGGTATAACTTTAGATCGCAGCAGGTGGTGATTTAGGGAACACTGATGGCACAACAGTATGTCACGGATATCCTGCGTCCTTCCTGATGTGTTAGTTCTCGTGTCACAATATAGTGGTGCTGTTTTCTACATGATAGTGCTCATCCACACAACTCTCTGAACTGTCTGTGTGATGTTGAGGTACTCTTGTACCCGATCATGTGTGGGACCAGCTTGGGTGCCAGCTCTCTCTGTGCTGATATCTAGGATATCGATGACCAGTAACAATGATTGTGGGACAGCTTGCCTTAGGAGAGGATAAAGCAGCATTGACACCTTTCCTAATCTAAGCTGTGTGTACATCCAAACCAGAGGAGGGGGGGGGGGGTGCTATAACATACTGGTAAATAGGCTCATTCTGCCACATTCTGATTAAATTTGACTTGATATTAACGAAAAAACATCACATACCCTCTCAACCTGCGAATTTGTGTGTTTCCTCCTACCCTTCTGGATGCTTAAAAGTTTTTTGCAAGGTGGCATATAACTATCTTGATACATAAGAAAATAACAAGAGACTGTAGCAGATACAGTGGGATTTCGCTGCTAGATATTCAGTATCTTCCACTAATCCTGTTAAATAAAATGAAGCCACTGATTGAACTAGTAGTTGGAGGAGATAATCAGGCAGGTTTTCATATAGAAAAATCAGCCATAGATCAAACATTTATCATGAGGCAAATCTGTTTGAAGTACTGAGAGTTTAGCTGACCATTGTAGCAACATTTACAGAATATTTCAAAGTATATGATAGCGTTCACTAGCCGAACCTGTACAACAATGTAAGGAGAATATGGTTACCATGGAAGTTAATGGAATGTGAAATACCAGTGAGAGTATGATCTACACACGTGAGAAACAAGCGGATACACGTGAGAAACAAGCGGTTGCTACATTGTACAAAACATTTAATGTAATGCGCTCCACAAGAAAATGACATGAGAAATTCACATTAATGAGAAAAGTGCAAATCTGAGAAGAACGTATTTGTGAGCATTATGTTGATAACATCACAATTCTGACAGAGAAGGAAGTTGAGATGAGATGTAAGACTGAGGGTTCTGACCAAAAGCGTAGGCAAAGACGGCCTGAAAATCAATGGTGAGGTAACAGAAGTGCAATTGCTTTAGTTTCATTTTTTGCATATTCTGTGGATCATATTTGTGACAACTCACCATGATGTGTACTGACAGCAGGTTTACAAATAAGATACAGTTTCTCTGCTGGCCATTTACATAAGTGGAAGTTTTGTTGAAATCACAATCTAAAATAAAATTCGGTAATTGTACCCAAACCCCACATGTATTATCAAGTCAGAAATTCAGCTATGGAGTAGGAGAAGTTAACGAGTAGAAATTATTTTAATTTGCTTCTGAAGCTTTCCTTACCTGTCAATTTCTTTAATTCACAAGGAAGGTGGTAATATTTTTTTATGACCCCATACTTTGCTCCTTTCTGTGCAATACAGAGGCTGAGTTGTGGATAGTGGGGACTATTTTTGTTCCTGGTGTTATACTCATGAATGCCATAATTTTGAAACAATATCAATGCTTCACAACAAGCTTCATAAGAGAGTAAACATGTTGTGATACTGTAGTGAAAATGACTTTTTTTTTAACTGTTGCCTACAGGAAATTCAAAGAGGGCACGATATTACATTCTTACAGCCCATTTCTGAGTAATGAATACCTTTTGTGTAGGCCTGTGTGTAGAATTGTCTCAGAAAATTATTGCACATGACATGAATAGAAGTACGTAAAGTAACCTCATTTTTGTTTAAATGATCAAAATCAGAAATTGAACGTAGTGCTAAATGCTGCCGAATGCAAGCATTTGAGAAGATCTGTAATTTGCTAATTCCAGTTAAAGTTTCCCCCTGCGGGTCCGGGGGTTACAATAGACTCGAGGTATCCCTGCCTGTCGTAAGAGGCAAGTAAAATGAGTCTCTCACTTCTCGGCCCTGAAAGTTCAGGTCCCATTTTATGGTTTGACATGCTGCTTTCCAAATTCTACAGAAGTGTGGGCCATTTGGGGAAAGACACCTTACGTGGTGCATGGGTTATCCATAGTGCCCTTAGATTCGATCTCCTGAGCCTCTTGTCATGGCTTTGCATCTTCACCTGCAATTGCAACCATTTGGACAAGGACACTTTCTGTTGTCTGCTGTCCTCTTTTGCCCCCATGACAGTATTGGATTTCTCTGCACCCAATATCCAGCATGGTAGCCAGTCTGTTGTGGTCGGGCCATCATGTACCCATTTGGTGGTGCCTGAGCTGTAAACTCCCCACGTATGCCAAGGAGTAGATGCCTGTCTTCCTGGGGCATCAGGACTCCCAGCAACGGCCATCACCTCCAGGTCGCCTTTGCTGTGGCTGGGTGGCGCCTGTGGGGAGAGCCCCTGATCGGAGTGGATGGCATCAGGGCGGATGACCCAAAATGAAGTGGACTAAGTCATCTCTTGCTGGTGACTGTATGGCGCCAGCAGTCTCTAAGAAGGGCAAGATCGAGTACAAAGCTGACAGATATGACCGTAAATTGTTTCCCTCTCTCGCTACGCCATGGGAGGAACGTAGGGCTACAGAAAGAAGAGAGCCAGTCTCGAGATGAGACTGTAGCAGAATGGACGGAGACTCCTTTCCACCTACGAAGCCTCATTTTTTGTTGAACATCTTGAGGACAAACTGGGGGAAGTGACAGTGCTGTCCAAGATGAGAATTGGCGCAGTCTTGATTCAGACAGCATCCCTAGCCCAATCCTGGTCGTTTCTCACCCTTGACCGGCTGGGTGGTATTCCTGTTTCCATCGCGACGTCCTCTTGCAGTGTGACAACGAGCTCCGTGCCAATCTAGAACGGCGGGGTGCTCTTTCATCTGGTGCGTTGACAGGGGACCCAAATACAACAGGGTTGGTACCAGTGCCTTCCTATTGGCCTTTGAGGGTAATTTATTGCCTGAAAACTTCAAAGTGATGGTTTACTGCTGTACATCTCGAGACTGCGGATGTTCACTGCATCCAGATACTCCCTGTGCTCCTTCTCCCACTTGTATTAACTGCGGATGTTCACTGCATCCAGATACTCCCTGTGCTCCTTCTCCCACTTGTATCAACTGCGGAGACTCTTCCACTTGTATCAACTGTGGACAACAGCACTCCTCCTGCTCGTCAGACTGCACAGTACTCCAAAAGGAGCAGAAAATCATGGTGTAAAAGTCCCTGGACCGGTTGACTTACCAAGGGGCTAAACGTAAATTTGAACGATTACACCCCATTCAGTTGACGTCCATATACACTGCAGCTACATTATTATCGCCATCACCAGTACCAGTACCAGCTGTACCACACTCTATGGGCTCTCTGGGCCTCGAGAATACATCTGCCCCCTTAGTGGCAGGGGGAAAATCTCCTTCCATTGCTCCCAAAGTACCTACTTCAGGAGCAAGGGCCTCCCAAACGCAGGGGACATCTGTCCCTTCCCCCAGCCGGAGAAGCAACAGCCTCCTCCGGCTCCTCTCGTGCGAAAGGGGTCCCTTGGGACCCTCTCTCCCAAGGTCTCCACTAATGCCACCTGTGACACTTGCAGTGACTAAAGGAACCAAAAGCTGCTGGACGAAGAGCTCCACAGTCTTTGTCTGTGCCTGAAGCTTCTTCAGAGGTCCCAGCAAGCCCCTTTTAGAGAAGCGAGAGGCAAGCAAACAATGAAGTCTGCTAAGAAAAAGGACCCTCTGGTGGCCCCAACACCAACACTCCCTACCAATTCTGCACCTATGGATGAGGTGGAGATCTCGGTGATGCCTGAGGACCTGGCTCTCACTGACGCCTCATCCACAATAGGAATGGATAAAAATACTCAATCGGTGGCAGCAGGTGACCCTGCCTTCCCAGCCTCACAATAACTTCATCCTCCAGTGGAATTGCTGCAGTTTTTTCCACCACCTGGCTGAGCTACGGCAACTGTTAAGCTTTACACCTGCTTTCTGCATTACCCTCTAGGAAACCTGGTTCCCAGCAGTTCGGATCCCTGCCCTTTGTGGATATAGGGAATATTACAAGAACCGTAGCGACTATAATAGAGTATCAGGTGGAGTTTGTGTCTGTCCTGAACTCGGTATGCAGTGAACCTTTGCCCCTTCAAACCCCTCTTCAAGCTGTGGCTGTCAGGATAAGGATGATGCAGGAAATAACTGTCTGCAATGTATATCTTCCTCCAGATGGTGCAGTACCCCTGAATGAATGCATTGGCTGCACTGATTCATCAACTCCCTAAACTGTTCCTACTTCGGGGAGATTTTAACGCCCATAACCCTGTGTGGGGTGGCACTGTGCTTACTGGCCAAGGTAGAGATGTCGAACTTTCCTATCTCAACTTAACCTCTGCCTCTTAAATACTGGGGCCCCCACACATTTCAGTGTGGCTCATGGCACTTACTTGGCCGTTGATTTATCCCTCTGCAGCCCAGGACTTCTCCCATCTGTCCACCTGAGAGCCCACAATGACTTATGTGGTAGTGACCACTTTGCCATATTCCTGTAATTCCCCCCGCCATTCTCCGGGCTTCTACGAAGATGGGCTTTAAACAAGGCAGACTGGGGAACTTTCACCTTTGCTGTCAATGTTGAATCTCCCCCACATGGTAACATGGATGTGGTAGTTGAGAAGGTCACTAAAATGATCATTTCTGCAGCAGAAAATACAATCTCTTGTTGTTCTGTAGGGTTGCCCTGGCAAAAGTCAGTACCTTGTTGGCTGCTGGAAATCGCTGAGGCCATTAAAGAGCATTGGTGAGCTCTACAGTGACATAAGCAGCTCTCTTCCCTAGAGCTCCTAGTAGCTTTTAAACCGCTCTGTGCCCATGTTCACCAATGTATAAAAAGATGGAAACAGGCATGTTGGGAGAGGTACATCTTGACCATTGGGTGCCATATGTCACCTTCCCGAAGATAAGATGTGTTTGTGGGTACCAGACCCTGACAGGTGTTACTGGCATCAACATCAATGGCCTGTTATCTACCAATGCAAACGCAATTGCCGAGCACTATGCTCGAGCCTCTGCACCAGAGAATTACCCCCAGCATTTCTCACCCTCAAATGATGGATAGAAAAGAAAGCCTTCCCGTTCACTGAATGTCACAGTGAACCCTATAATGCTCCATTTACAGAATGGGAGCTCCTCAGCGGCCTTGCACGTTGCCCCGACACTGCTCCTGGGCCAGATTAGATGCACAGTCAGATGATCAAACATCTCTCGTCCGACTACAAGCGACATCTTCATCCAGATCTGGTGCGATGGCGTCTTTCCATCGCAATGATGGGAGAGCACCATTATTCCAGAGCACCCGGTAAGAACCTGCTTGATGTGGATAGCTGTTGGCCCATCAGCCTCCCCAACGTTTTTTGTAAGCTGTTAGAACTTATGGTAAGTTGGCGGATGTGTAGGGTCCTGGAGTTACGTGGCCTACTGGCTCCATGCCAGGGCGGTTTCCGCCAGGGTCGATTTACAAAAAGCTTATGACATGACCTGGCAACATCATATCCTTGTCACATTATAGGAGTGGGGACTCCGGGACTCGCTCCCGATTTTTATCAAAAATTTTCTATCTCTCCGTACTTGGTGTCCAAGATGGCGCCTCCCATAGTCCCCCCCCCCCCCCCCCCCCCAATATCCAGGAAACTGGGGTCCTGCAGGGCTCTGTGTTGAGTGTATCTCTATTTTTAGTCCAGCAACAGCTGTCGGGCCATCAGTCTCACCTTCTCTGCATTTTGTACTGTTTCTCCACTACTGGTGTTGCCAAGTGGCACCTACAGGGAGCTATCCACAAAGTGCCATGCACTTCTGTCAGCGTCGTACTACTCATCCAGAACCAGATCTTTACCTTAATGACTATCCACTCACTGTAGTGGAGACATATCGATTCTTAGGACTGGATTTCGACGCCCAATTGACTTGCCTTCCTCACCTCCGTTAGCTGAAGCGGAAGTGCTGGGAGCACCTCAGTGCCCTGTGCTGCCTGAGCAACACCAACTGGGGTGCACATCGCTCTACGCTGCTGCAGCTCTACAGAGCCCTTGTTCAGTCCCGCCTTGACTATGGGAGCTTGGTTTATGGTTCGGCGGCACCCTCAGCATTGCGTTTACTCGATCCAGTGAACCACTGTGGCATTCGACTGTCAACAGGTTGCTTTTAGGATGAGTCCAGTGATGAGCATCCTGGTGGAGGCCGGAGTTCCTCCATTGAAGGTTAGGCGTGCACAACTGCTCGCCAGTTACATTGCACACATTCATAGGTCTTCTAAGTATCTGAATTACCGTCTCCTTTTCCCATCCATGTTGGTTCGTTTCCATCAGTGGAGGCCCAGGTCTGGGCTTAAGATTGGGGTTTGCATCAGATCTCTTCTGTCTGAAGTGGAGTCCTTGCCTTTACCACATGTACTCGAGGTCCATTCACGTACATCTCCATGGTGTACACCTAGACAGACGCTTCGCCTCGACCTTTCTTATGGTCCTAAGGACTCAGTTAACCCCGCAGCTCTATGCTGTCACTTCCTCTTGATTCTTGGCATGTAATGGGACCATGAAGGGGTTTGCATTGATGGCTCGATGGTCGCGTTGGATTCGCGTATGTTCTTGGGAGGACATATTGAACAGCACTCCTTGCCAGATGGCTGCAGTGTTTTCACTGCAGAGCTGGCAACCATTTCTGGTGTTCTTGAACACATTCGCTCATGCCCTGGTGAGTTGTTTCTTCTCTGTACCGACTCCTTGAGCAGCCTACAAGCTGTCGACCAGTGCTACCCCCGCCATCCTTTGGTAGCAATCATCGACGAGTCCATCTATGCCATGGAATGGTCCAGTCATTCTGTGGTGTTTGTGTGGGCTCCAAGCCACGTCGGAATCACAGGAAATGAACTTGCTGACAGGCCGGCCAAACAGGCTACACGGAAACCGCTTCTGGAGATCGGCATCCATGTAACTGACCTGTGATCATTATTACACCGCAAGATGTTTAAGCCTTGGGAGACGTAATGGCATAATCTCGGTACGCACAACAAACTGCATGCCATTAAGGAGACTAAGAATGTGTGGAAGACCTCTGTGCGGTCCTCTCGCAGGGACTCTGTGGTTCTCTGTCACTGGTCAGCATTGGCCATATGTGGCTAACACACAGCTGCCTCCTCTATTGCAAGGACCCATCTCGGTGTCACTGTAGCTTGCATATGACTGTTATCCACATGTTGCTGGACTGCCCACTTTTAGCCGTTCTGCGGCAGACTTTTACTCTTCCGAGCACCCTACCTTCAGTGTTGCACGACAATGCCTCAACAGCAGATTTCATTTTACATTTTATTTGTGTGTGTGTGTGTGTGGGGGGGGGGGGGGGGGTGTTTGTTATCATACCGTCTAAGGGTAGGCATTTCGCCTTCTCTCTGAGATCACCACCCTCCCTCCATTTTATCTCTGTCGCACTTTCTTTGCATTTGTGGTCATCTCTCCTTGTCTTTTTGGGGTGGACATTTTAATGTGTTGGGGAGTATTATTGTGATCATCCAGCCCAAACCATATGCTCTATGGTTTTAATACTTTCTTCCACTTTTTCTTGTGGTGTATGTTTTCCCCATTTTTTGTTCGTTCCATTTGTTTCCTTTTTAGGTGTGGTGTTGGGTGTTTTTGTACCTTGAGCCTTGGTTGCGTCAGGAAAAAGGGACTGATGTCCCTGTAGTTTGGTCCCTTTATACCCCAAACGAACAAACCAACCAGAGTTAAAGTTTGGATCAATGTGTACAGCCAGGAATGTTGAACAAATAGTATCACGTGTTTCCCTTCCACTGTGCTATATTGTCATCGAAGATGACATTTCTTGCTTTGTTCAGAATAAAATGAACTCCCCCCCCCCCCCCCCAAGGCAAGTCGTAAACTGTTCACCTAGAATGAATTAATAGTACTTTTGAATAGTTAACAATCGCAGCAACCTAGAATTTGACATAAAAATGTAGCAGCAACTTGGCAAATCAAGGTGGTGATGGATGAATGAAATAATGAAAGGTATGTGATAGTTGAGGATGGAATCAAACTAGAGGCACACAGTGAAGTTAACAAATAAATATTCCGAGGTAAGCACATGATCTTAAAGGTTTTAGAATGCCAGATAACTAAGTATAGAGAGAATAAAACAATGGAAAATCCAAGATGGAATTATGACAATATTATTAAAAGGATAGATTGCTGCTCACCATATAGTGGATATGTTGAGTCGCAGATAGGCACAACAGAAAGCCTGTCGAGCAAGTAAGCTTTCGGTCAAAAAGACCTTCATTGGAATTCGCCAACACATGCCCCTGCCCACGTGTGTGTCTCCCCCCCCCCCCCCCCCCTACACACACACACACACACACACACACACACACGCAGTCTCTGGTTGCTGAGGTCTGATCTGGCCTTGACATCCAGAGACTGTGGTCGTGTGTGTGTGTGTGTGTGTGTGTGTGTGTGTGCGCGTGTGTGTTTAATTCTGATGAAGGTCTTTTTGTCCAAAAGCTTACTTGTTTGACAGTCATTTTGGTGTGCCTATCTGAGACTCAACATCTCTGCTGGTTATCTGACGTTCAGGAACTGTTAAACAGTACAGATTTTTATTCCATCCACTACTATCATCATCCAGCTTAATATTTGCTGCTTTATGACAGTAGTAGTAGTAGTAGTAGTAGTAGTAGGGGGAGGGGGAGGAGGAGTGGTGCTATATTGAGGGTAATATTTAGCACATGTGGGGACTGTACCTTGTTCTCATTGTTTGTCTTTTGATACAAAATGAAATCTCTTTCATTTTCAAAAAGTGTTCTTGATAGTTAAATGCTATTAGCACAGCTAATTCCTTTAATGTGAAACTGATAAATCCATACTGATAAACCAACCAGGTCCCATTGTAGTATGCTTATCTGGAGAAGAATTGCCATTCTCATCATGACATGCTGTTAACTTCATTTGTTTGCTAGATTAGTATTTAGTATTGGAAAAAAACTGGTTCCTTGTACCTATTCAGGGGCATTGCACAACAAAGAGGGGTTAAGGAGAGGACCACCATCCCCTTTGGTGCAGCAGTGTTTCACATTCGCCCATCCATTCTGAACCAATTCAGTATATGTCAATGTCATCAAGGTAGATGAAAACCTGGCCACTGGTTGTTCCACGTGTCTTGCCTGTTGAAATAACTATTCTGCAGTCTAATTGTTGTGCACCATGATTTTTTGTAGACCTCAATCAGTGGGCTTCTGATAATTAATTTTTTGTGCCCATAAGACATTAGGTGATAGCATGTGTTCAGTCCTATTTGAACGTACTCTGTTTTGTAAATGTTCATGTACATCAGGTTTCTACAGATACACCAGAACCACAAGAGTCATTATCAGTCTTTCTAAGATTCATAGTTTTGGGAAAACTTTTGCCCCAGCTTCAATAAAATTGCTGTCAACGGTCTTGGAGGAACAAGCCATTGATTCAGTATTTGTTAGTACACTGAGGAATATAAACGTCAGATCTACGGTGTAATTAAACTTCATTACATTCATTACAGTAGTGGGAAACCCAGAATTAAAAAGGAATTGGGCAGTTATATTCCATATCTCAGAACTGAAAAAAAGAAGGAATATTTGCAAACAACTTCAAAAACTCCCAATATTTCGACAGATGCACACCCTGTCAGTTCAGAGGCACAAATGCATTGTGATAGTGCTGTGCAAGAAAATTTAAAACCTCAATATGTGAGGAATGCACACATCCCTCCCCCCCCCCCCCCCAACACACACACACACACACACACACACACACACACACACACACGAACACCACAATGCCACTACATTACCAAATATGACCAACATCAGAAGTTATCAATAGTGAATATTAAATACCAATGGGTGAGAGAGTCACATGTGTTATTTGACGAGGAAGGGAGCAGAGTTCAAGCAGAATTTAAGCGAAAACTTTAGTCTTCATTTTTTAAGTTAAGACATCTTGCTGCACACCTTGAGCTGAACATAGAAATATTTAATCACCAGGACAAATATATAAATGTATATGTATTGATGTCTATAACATAAGGAACATTTATAACAAAAATTGAAATTCCTTGTGGAAAGACAGCTGAGTGGTCTGATGTGTGGCAAATGTACACATGCAACATAAAACAGCATTTCCACTAGCTTTCAAGCTCTTGCTCTTTTTCTAGCAAAAGAACACACTTTCACACACACAAGGAAGCGCACTCACATGGCCATGATGAGACTGATTATTGATTATCATTTTTTGAGAGCATCTACACCTACATAATACTACACAAGCCACTGTATAGTCCATGTAAAGTGTACTGTACTGTAATGTATCACTTTGGTGTGAAATTGTGTGTTGCACGAGCATTTACCAAATCAACAAACAATAATTACCACTATAAAAAGTTTATTTAGGTAAAAGATTGGTATAGCCTGGTGTTTTATTTATTTGCGTGTATTCTGGAATGGATGGACACAGTGTATCTGCATGATAGGAATCTTACTACGTTTTCAGTACCTGCTGGTTGGGTGGTTTGTGTGTCATCGGGCTCAACTTTGAAGATATGGTACGAGCCATGGAAGAAGAATGACCATGACAATCCCAATGACGTCATGTGGACAAAAGAAAAAGTGCTATGTGTATATTCAGTTGGTATCTGTTAACTAAGACACAGTTTTGCACATAGTCAATATTAAAGTGTGTGTGGTTTTCCAAATAATGAGCCAACGTTTTTACATGTGGTCATTGTAAATGAGATTACAGTATGCAGCACGTTGTTTGTGAGAAGCATCATATTTATTTCGAGAATTTGGGTGTTGGAGTGTAACTATTACCTGCCAGCAATAATTGGTACCTCACTAGTCATTATAATGATAAAGAAACGGAACATCTCAGTACCTTGTGCCACTACTAGTGATTTCCTTTCCAATTCCACCTGCAAATGGAGCAAGGGAAGAATGGCTGTCTATATGCCTCCTTATGAGCCCTAATTTCTCATATCTTATCTTCATGCTCCTTACATGAAATGTATGTTGACAGTAGTATGTCGCTCTGCAGTCAGCTTCAGATGTCAGTGGTCTAAATTTTCTCAACAGAGTTTCATAAAAAGAATGTCATTTTCCCTCCAAGGATTACCATTTGCATTCACAAAGCATCTCCTTAATACTTGCATGTTGGTCAAATGTACAGGTAACAAACACTCTAAGTTACTTTGATGTCTTCCTTTAATCTGACCTGGTTGGGATCTCAAACACTCAAACAGTACTCAAGAATAGATTGCACTAGTGTTCTATATGCAGTCTCCTTTATAAATGAGCTACACTTTCCTAAACTTCTCTCAGTGCATCAAGTCAACCATTAGCCTTCCCTGCTACCATCCTTATGTGTTTGTTCCATTTCATATCACTTTGCAACATTACGCACAGATATTTAATTGACCAGTCTACCTGATGGGAGGCCCTAGCCTCACGCACAATTAATGTTGTTAACACAACTGTGTCAAACAGCACACTACTACTGTATTCAAATATTACAGGATTGTTTTTACTACTCCTCTGCATTAGATAATATATATATATATTTTACCTAGCTGCCGCTCACCACACCAAGTAGAAATTCTGTCTGTCGTCCTGTATCCTCCTACAGTCACTAGACAAAGACACCTTCCTATACACACAGCTTCATCAACAAACAGCTGCAGATTGCTGCTGATCCTGTCCATCAGATCACTTATGTTTCCAGAGAACAAGAGCAGTCAGTGGGGCACTCCTGGCAATATCCTTGTGTCTGATGAACACTCGAGGACAGACTGGGTTCTATATTATCTAAGAAGTCTCCTAGGCACATGCACATTTGGGAACCTATTCCTTTGCTTGTACCCTTGTTAACAGCCTGCAGTGGGGCACTGTTTCAAATTCTTTCCAGAAATCTAGGAATATGAAATCTACATGTTGCCCTTCATTCATGGTCCACAGAATGCCATGTGAGAAAAGGGCAAGCCAAGTTTCGAATGAGTGATGCTTTCTAAATCTCTGATAAGGAGTATGTTCAAGAATTCTGCTGAAAACCAATATTAGGGATATTGGTCTCTAATTTTGCGGTCTGTTCTTTACTCTTCTTTTGTACAGAAGTCAGCAGTGCTTTTTTCCAGTTACTTGGGACTTTGTTCTGGATGTGAGATTAATCATAAAGGCAAGATAAATAAGAAACCAATGTCATAGAGTACTCTTGGGAAAACTGAAATGGTATTCCATCCAGAAGTGGCAACTTATTTGTTTTCAACTCTTTCAATTATTTCCCTACCTTTCAGTTACTTCCCTACACCAGGGATGCCTATTATTAAACCCCCTACATAGGGGTCTGTGCGACAGTTAAACAGCAGTATGTGTAACTGATGCATTCAGTCTGAAAGTTAAAATTTCAGCTTTCCTTTTGCTGTCTTCTACTGGCATACCAGAATGGTAGACTAATGACTGGATAGAAGCCTTTGACCTGCTTAGAGTTTTACACAGGACAAAAAATTTCTTGGGTTCTCAGCAAGATCTACCACTAAGGTATGATGGTATAAGTTGTTGTACACTTTGCACATCAATAATTTTACAGACACACAAATTTATACTTACTTTTGTCTGTCAACATTTGCACATTCATTTTTGAAATGAGAGAGCAACAGTCTCTGCTGTTTTGTTATTGAACCACAGTTGGTCTTTGTGACCTTTATCCACTTACTTGGCACATTCTCCTCCAGAGCATGATTATTAACACTTTACTTATAATTCCTCTCTGTCCATCATATTGGAACTAAATTATATCCATTCACTGTATAATTTGGATGCTAACAACTGTTTATCTGCTCTTTCCAGCATAAATAATCTACTAGCCTTCTTGATTGTTTTATTAACTTTAGTAACCCTTGTTGCTATGTCATCATAATCACTAATCCCTGACTCTCTACTGACACTGTCGATAAGGTCAGGTTTGCATCTATAAAGAGTAAAATGTTTCTATTTCGTGTGCATAGTCGAACTAATTGCTGAAGGCAGGTTTCAGAAAATGTGTGCAAATTTACTTCACGAGACTGTGTGGCTATACCACCTGCACTTAATTCATAGACACCCCAGTGTATATTTGGTAGGGTAAAGTCATCCCTAACTAATATTGAATGATCACTGTTTTTGTACAATAGATTAGATTAGATTCAGTTTTCTTTCCATAGACCCAAAAAGTGAGATGATTCTCGTGGGTGTGGAATATGTCAGAAACTGGAGCAGCTAATATTTACAGAATTAACATGCTGTCAGAATGAAACACTGTTATGCACTATTAATAAATTTATCATACACAAAATACCTAATCTTGACTGTTGTGACCAAGTGTTGTCAAAACTGAAATCTAACCTATATTTTTACTTAAGCTAGCCCCAACAGTCTCTGTTAAGATATTTGTCTATGGAGTAGAAGGAATTGCCTATCAAAAAAGACTTTCAAACTCTGTTTAAACCGTGCTTTATCTGTAACCAAGTTTTTAATAGTTGCTGACAATTTATTGAAAATGTGTGTTCCTGAATATTGGACCCCTTTTTGGACCTAGGTAAGTGATTTTACGGCTGTATGTATATTTTTCTACTGAGCATAGACTTTCTTCGAATGATTCTGCAACTGTTATGATGGAATTGGGTGGCTGGTAAAAACATCCGATGATTGAGTTCACAGTGACTTGTTACTTGCACCTGGATAACTTCACAGTTAGATGTAATTTTGAACTCGATAGATGAAATACTTTAGTCAACTGGAATGGGTGTGTTGTCTAAACAGTCTTTTCAATTACCTTCCATACCTCACTAAATATTACAGAGCATTCTACTTCAGGTTTCAGCCAGATCTTGGTTCCGTGAATAATATGAGTGCGGCAACTAAGTGTTCATCAGAGGACCTCAAACTACCATGTAGTCTAAAAAAAGAAAAAAAAAGAGAATGAGAAGACTCTAGAGGTACTCTGTGATCTGAATAACTGCTTCCTATCAAAGGGAATCCTAAAATTCTCCATCCCATACTGCAGGTCCAGAAATCTGCAGCTAAGATAGTCACACAATCAATGGAGCCATTGGTTAAGACCCTCCACTGGGCTCCAAAGCAAAGGAGCCCATTCAGCTCTGGGTAAGATGTTGCAAACCTTGCTTCTGAGGCTAGCGGTTTTCATCACTTTCACCTGCCGCCCACACAAACAGGATTGCCTAAGAACCTAAACAACATGCCAGTGGTGCCAGCATGAGCCAAAACTTGCAAAGGACTGGACCCTCAATAGCTACAGGTTGTTTCTTGTTGCTTTATGGCATGTAACAGCTGAGATCATATGTGCCTGATGATAACCATAGGCAGTGCCTCCTCCACACCTGGGCTGAGGCTCCCCAGCAGACATACCAAGTGCACATTGGACTTCGTTCCAGCCCTACACATTATTTCCCTAAGGGGCTCCATAATGCACACAACATTGGAGCTCCATATAGCAAGCAAACCCCTGTCTCTGTGTGCCTGCATGGATTCTGTTGCAGGAGTGCCCACCTGCCCACCCAGAGGATGACTGGGCAGCTGCCTTGGCTGATTGGAGTGGAGAGAGGGAAGGAGGGACGCACGAGGCAAGGAGGGGCTAGCAGGTTACTCCAAGGCAGGTTGTTTGTCAGACTACTCTAACAAGGCAGAAAGATTTAGAGCAAGGGTAGTCAACCTTTCTTACGTACCACCCATTTTTGTACCTCTGTTAGTAGGATACTTTCTAATGCTCACCGCTTCCATGGTAATCGTGACTTACAAAGTGGGAAAGTTACTTTACTTTATAAATTTTATAAAGCAAAGTTTCAAAAGTTAAAGCAATAATAATAATAATAATAATAATAGGGCGAACCCCCCATTTAGTGTGATTAGTTGGTTCAGGACAGAACTAATGAAGCCTCAGACAAGCGCTGTCATGGTTGGGGACGACGCTTAAACCCTATGCCTGTCCACAATGGTAACGACACTGCTAGCCACATGGAAAATGATTTAAATCCAAATAGAGATGTTTTGCAGGATTTCCTTCCTGCAACCACTCTAGAAGGAAACAAAGACAGAGGATGAGATGGTCAGATGAAGTTAACCGACACCTCATGTTCTGTTATTACCAAGCAACAAACTTAGGAACCAACACAACTGGATACAGTTCACAAGTATATACAACATTTATTACCAGAGACCCAGAATTAAAATTTTTAACAGAACAACGACTAGCAGATCAGATCCGTGTAATAATCAAAAATAACAGGATACCCCAGTTAGAATTAGAAAACATCAAACAACAAGCACAACAAATACTGGAACAAAATAATGTGCAATCTGAAGAAGAATAAAATACAGTAATTGATTCAAACATCCCAGAGCAAACAAACAAAGAACAACACACATCAATTAAACACTCAGAGAAAAACGAAATCTTAAGACAGCCACCAGAACAAGCACAAATAGAACACAAAGTGACACACATGTTAGATATAGAAGAAAAATTTCAGCTGATATATATAGAATACAAAGTCACACTTACAGACATTAGACCATTCTTACATAGACCACCAAATAACCCACAAGTCGAAAGAACAATAAAAACTATCAACACAATCATACACAACAAAATAAATGAAAATACAACTATGGAAGAGTTACAACTACTGGTTTATATAGGAGCACTCACTACACTAAATATACATACTAGGCAGAGATCAGAACCAACCAACACACAGAAGAAACCCACAAAACCAGCACAGGCTACAGATCAGAATAGAAATACTGAGAAAAAACATCGGACAGCTAACACAATTTATAAGAAATGAAATATCAGACAAAAAACGGAAAAGGTTAGGTAAAATCTCACAACAAGAAGAGAGAGAGCAATTAGATGAAAAGAAGCAGAAATTACAAGCATTGGCCAAATGACTTAGAAGATACAAAAAAAGTGAAAATAGAAGGAAACAAAACCAAACATTCAACACAAACCAAAAGAAATTTTACCAGACAATAGATAACACACACATTAAAATAGACAATCCACCAAACATAACAGACATGGAACACTTCTGGAGCAACATATGGTCAAACACGGTACAACATAACAGACATGCATGGTGGAGACAAGCAGAAACAGACACATACAAGATGATACCATAAATGCCTGAAGTGATAATTTTGCAACATGAAGTCACCCGAGCAATTAATTCTACGCACAATTGGAAAGCCCCTGGAAAAGATAAAATAGCAAATTTCTGGCTAAAGAAGTTCACCTAAATACATTCACGTCTAACTAAATTATTTAACAGTTACATTGCAGACCCAATACAGTCCCTGATACACTTACACAAGGAATAACTTATCTGAAACCTAAAGATCAAGCAGACACAGCAAACCCAGCAAAATATCGCCCCATAACATGCCTACCAACAATATACAAAATATTAACTTCAGTCATTACACAGAAATTAATGACACATACAACACAGAACAAAATTATAAATGAAGAACAAAAAGGCTGCTGCAAAGGAGCAAGAGGATGTAAAGAGCAACTGATAATACATGCAGAGGTGACATATCAAGCTAAAACTAAACAAAAGTCACTACACTATGCATACATTGATTACCAAAAAGCTTTCGATAGTGTACCCCATTCATGGTTACTACAAATATTGGAAATATACAAAGTAGATCCTAAATTGATACAGTTCCTAAACATAGTAATGAAAAATTGGAAAACCACACTTAATATCCAGACAAATTCAAATAATATCACATCACAGCCAATACACATTAAGCGTGGAATATACCAAGGAGACTCATTAAGTCCATTCTGGTTCTGCCTAGCTCTGAACCCACTATCCAACATGCTAAATAATACAAATTATGGGTATAATATTACTGGAACATACCAACACAAAATCACACATTTGCTATACATGGATGATCTAAAACTACTGGCAGCAACAAATGAACAACTCAACCAATTACTAAAGATAACAGAAGTATTCAGCAATGATATAAATATGGCTTTTGGAACAGACAATATTGTTTTTCAATAATTTGATTATGTTCACTTTTCCTTCATGCGAGTGTGGAAGCGAATCGGGTATTGGCGATGGTTTCACAAATGAGAGTTGTTCCAATGGCTTGTCCTAGTTCAGGATTGTACTGAAATATTCGGCTAGAATTTCACAGTTATTTTTTGTATTCGTTTCCAGAGCTTCATTGTTGGAACCACAGGCTAAAAGGTTAGTAGCCAACTAAGGTTTCTGTGAAGGTCTTGTAAAAGGTCGGAGCATTTTCTGGGTAAAGTTTTCTTCTATTTTGTTCAACCTCTTATTGTTGTTGTATCTTTTTTCAATGGAATAACTTCAGGACAGTTTTCTATACCTCTATGAATTCTTATAACTTCTCTATTGTTTTATGAATACTGAGATTATTCCAGGCTTTAATCCTATATTAGACAGCTTGATTACATGTAATATTCCACCACCTACATTTTCGATTTCTCTCAGGCTGACCTAATTTTATTGTTTGTGTCACTTTCTGTGCAAATTAGGACCAGTTCATGGTTTCCACCCTATGGTTTAGGATAGGTAAGACAGATGTCAAGTTCTACGAGAGGTCAGGATTGAAACAAATCTTCAGTTCAGGAAAGAAATTAAACAGCACAATTCTAGCACATTGGATCACCAATCACAGCTGTCAATTATAACTTTTCACCAATCACCAGAAATTTTATCTCCACCAAGTTGCATCTCAGTCCTAGGTAATTGCATTGATGAATTAGTCACCCAACCCAGTTGACATAATCTGCCTCTCTGAACACCATGTGACCAGTGGTATAGGAACTAGGCCTAAGCACAATGAGAAACTCAGACAGGAGAGTACTGCAAATGTTAGAATAAGGAAAGGTTCTCATAAAAGTATAATTAAAAATAATGTAAGTATATTTCATCAAAATATTGGGAGTTTAAAGAATAAAATAGATGAGCTTCTGGTTTGTTTAGAAGATTTAGAAGCTGAGGATGAAATAGATATACTATGCCTGTCTGAGCATCACATTGTTACTGATATGGATAAGGTAAATGTAAGTGGATATAAGCTCTCTGCACATGTAATTAGAGAAAATATGGAGAAAGGAGGAGTTGCCATATATGTCAAAAGTTATCATTGTGCAAAAAGTATAGAAACAAAAAACATATAGAAGCATGTGCCTGTGAGCTTAAATTAAATAAAGGCACATTAATAATTGTAACTGTATATAGGTCCCCCATCGGGAAATTTTCATCTATTTCTGAAAAATTTGGACTCCTTGTTTTGCCATCTGTCAGACAGGGGGAAGCAAATTATTATTTGTGGGGACTTCAATGTAGATTCTCTGAAAGAGGGTAATAGGAAAAATGACCATTAAGTATTACTCGGTTCTTTCAATTTGACATCCGTTATTGATTTTCCTACTCGGGTGGTAAAGGATAGCAGCTCACTGATAGATAACGTCTTTATAGACCAAGATAAGTTTAACCGGATAAATGCTCAGCCTGTTGAGAATGGTCTTTCTGATCATGGTGCACAGCTAGTTACAATATATGACATAGCTCCATTCAGCAGTACTAAACAGTCCTCCAAAGTAGTATGTTCAGTCAACGATTTAACAATTGCAATTTTCAGGGAAAGCCTAAAGCAGTTAGACTGGGATGAGGTGTACTGTGAACCTGATGCCAATTTAAAATGTAATTTATTTCATGACATTTTTGTAAATGTCATTTGAAAACTGCTTCCCCAAGAAAATAGTTAAATATACTCGTAAGAAACCATGTAACAAACCATGGCTTACTAAGGGTGTAAAAATATCTTGTAACTGGAAAAGGGAAATGTATCTGACAGCAAGAAAGAGTAGTGACCCAGAAACTATCAAACATCATAAAAACTACTGTGCTATATTAAGCAAAGTTATTAGAAAAATCCAGAAGTATGTGTATCATGTCTGAAATCAGCAACTCTGATAATAAAATTAAAACAATTTGGAATATTATTAAAAGAGAAACAGGTCAACCAAGAGCAGAGGAAGACAGTATTACCATAAAATTGAATGAAAACTTTACGAACAAAAAGTCAGAAGTTGAAAATATTTTTAATAATCATTTTCTAAATGTTGTGGATATAGCAGGATCCAGGTGTTCATTAGAAGATGCTAGGCTGTTAATGGAAGAGGCCATACCTATGCAATTTGATACAATTAAAATCTCACCCACTTCTCCCTCTGAAATTAGGAAAATAATAAACTTGCTTAAATGCAAAAACTCACATGGAATTGATGGTATTTCCAGCAAAATACTAAAAGCTTGTTCTCAACAGATAAGTAAGATTCTCAGCCACCTGTGTAATAGCTCTCTGGAACAGGGCATTTTCCCTGATAGACTGAAATATGCTATTGTTATACCTTTGCATAAAAAGGGGGATAGATCTGATGTCAACAATTACCGTTCAATCTCCCTTCTAACAGCTTTATCCTAAATTTTTGAGAAAGTAATGTATTCAAGAGTAGCTTCACATATCTGTAAAAATGAAGTACTAACAAAATGTCAGTTTGGTTTCCAGAAAGGCATTTTCAACAGAAAATGCCATATATGCTTTCACCAATCAAATTTTGAATGATCTGAATAACCGAACACCACCCGTTGGGATTTTTTGTGATCTCTCAAAGGCTTTTGATTGTGTAAATCATGAAATTCTGCTAGACAAGCTCAAGTATTGTGGCATGAGTGGGACAGTGCACAAATGGTTTAATTTGTACCTAACTGGAAGAGTGCAGAAAGTTGAAATAAGCCGTTCTCATAATATGCAAAGATCAGCACATTCGTCAAACTGGGGAACTATCAAGAATGGGGTTCCACAAGGGTCAGTCTTGGGTCCTTTGTTGTTCTTAATATCTATTAATGACTTGTCATTCTATATTCATGAAGAGGCAAAGTTAGTTCTCTTTGCTGATGATACAAGTATAGTAATCACACCTGACAAACAAGAAGTAACTGATGAAATTGTCAATAATGTCTTTCAGAAAATTACGAAGTGGTTCCTTATAAATGGACTCTCACTGAATTTTGATAAGACACAGTACATACAGTTCCGTACAGTAAATGGTATGATGCCATTAATAAATATAGACCTTAATCAGAAGCATATAGCTAAGGTAGAATAGTCAAAATTTTTGGGTGTGTCCATTGATGAGAGATTAAAGTGGAAGAAACACATTGATCATCTGCTGAAACGTTTGGGTTCAGCTACTTATGCAATAAGGGTCATTGCAAATTTTGGTGATAAACATCATAGTAAATTAGCTTACTACGCCTATTTTCATTCATTGCTTGCATATGGCATCATATTTTGGGGTAATTCATCACTGAGGAATAAAGTATTTATTGCACAAAAGCGTGTAATCAGAATAATAGCAGGAGTCCACCCAAGATTATTCTGCAGACATTTATTTAAGGATCTAGGGATATTCACAGTAACTTCTCAGTATATATACTCTCTTATGAAATTTGTTATTAACAACCAAACCCAATTCAAAAGTAATAGCAGTGTGCATAACTACAATACTAGGAGAAAGGATGATCTTCACTATTGAAGATTAAATCTAACTTTGGCACAGAAAGGGGTGAATTATACTGCCACTAAAGTCTTTGATCACTTACCAAATAGTATCAAAAGTCTGACAGATAACCAACAAGTATTTAAGAAGAAATTAAAAGAATTTCTGAATGACAACTCCTTCTACTTTATAGAGGAATTTTTTGATATAAATTAAGAAAAAAAAACACAAAAAATATAAAAGTTGTTATATTAACTTAAGTATGTTGTTAAATTAACTTAATTATGTCACGTATTGGAAAATTTGACTCGTTCCACATCATTACGAAATATCGTATTCATGATCCATGGAACTAATATTAATCTAATCTAATCTAATCTGGACTTAAGTAATTTTCTTCTTGTTGAGTTCTATGAATCTGGGATCAGTCCAGCAATTTGTGTTACTCTTGTCCATTGTGTGTTGGACTGAAATTTTACCTTTGTGTGTTGGGGGACACACGTACATACTTCAGATGCATAATCAGAAGGGACTCTCAAAATAAAAAGCAGCATGCTTTCATAATCTTCTTAACCATAGAGATGAAGTTTGCCCCTTCCCCCTCCCGAGTAGAACTTTGCTGCTTTATGCCCCAGAACAGCACTTCTTGTTAAGCCAATATAATTATTGCGGTCATTTAAAGTTGAGAACACTCTGATCACTTGCAGAACCCAGCTGGCTATTTGTCCAGATGAAATAAGGTAGTCAATACATTTGACAAACTAAAAGATATTTTAAGTGAAAAAGTTCAGTCTTCCTGCTCTGACCAGGAACACAACACCAGGAACAAACAACTGTAAAAGAATTACAGTGTTATTGGATCAGAGAATGACAACAACAGTACTTTGTAGATAGCCATGGAGTGACAATAAGGAGAATGCAGAACTGACACACATCTCGGAAACATTAAGAACTTGTTATAAAGACCCTGTTTTCATCTGGTGTCGCTGGCTTCATGCTGCATGTGCAAGGCATCCAGGTGACTGCGGCTGGTGACTATGGTACCTCTGGCAGCTGCTTCGTGTATCTATGGGCATGCTGTTTGAACATCAGTGCATGTTGTGCTTGCTGTAATGTCTCAGCTTGTGTCCATGATAGGTGTAGTAACTGGCAGTTTACTATACTTCCCACACTCCTCCTCCCTTACATGTGGTGTGGAGCAGGCGTGGGTTGCGAAGGACTGTGTCACTGTCCACGATGCTCTTACTACAGAGACATCCATGGAGGTGTCGGAGGGTGGCAGCCAATGGCACAAGGAGTTCCCGGTCCACCTGGACCGGTGCGTATGGGCAAAATGATTGAGGAAAGGGTACCCCCACCACCTGTGGACTCTGGGAATGGCCAGCCCTGCCCGACCTCTGGAGCAGCCAGTGGCAATGAAGAATGGGCTGTACGGCCCCTGGCCTGAGGAGGATACCCTGCACCCATCCTGGAGGCAGCTGGTTCTGGGGGAGTGCCACTGGTAAATCTTTGATGCGAATCACGAAGAGGTGGCAACAGTGCAGTATGGATGATGGCAGAACCCAGTGATGCAATGAGGGATAACCAATGTAATATCTTCTAAAAAATGTGAAAGAGAGCAGGTGCAATAGTCACCCAGAACATTAGTCAGTCCAACGTACTGCTGCTGCTGCTGAATGCTGCTTCTTCTTTACACTTAAGGCAAGACGCCCAGCACTTGGGGCAGTCCATCTGCTCGTGCTGTCCAAAACAAGGGGGGCATGAAGGAAGTGACATTCACTATTCCTGTTGCTGACAACATAATTTTCCTTGCTGGCTCGGGTGATGGCTTATTTGCCGAGCAGCTATCTCCAATTTCCCCAGTGTGTTTGGTTCCTTGTGCTGGAATTGCATGCTGATGGTAACAGCAACATCACTACAAGCCTTTTAATTGGCAGCCCCCAGCGTGGGAGACTTCTAATGACTGTACGATATTTAAAACCTCCCTCAGTATAGGGTCCTCAAGCTAAGGGCATGTTGATGCACCTCCTTATCTTGGTTTGTACCAACGATATCACCTCCGACCACGGCATCTGCATATGACTCCTAAGACTCGGCAGCGGCGAACTTACACGTAAGACTCAGGCTGTTTAGCTCCGCTGCCCAAGTGTGATAAGATTGCTGTGGCTGTTTGTGACATTAGTAGAGGTTAACATGTGCAGTGATCACATGTGTACGCTTGCGGTCATAGGCAGACAGCAAACTACTCGCATCACCAAAAGAGTATTGCTGTTCCTTGAAGAGAAGCACAGTAAGTAATGCATGCCAGGGGATATCAGCGATAAGGAAAGACCTTTACAAGCCTCCTTGTCAACCCCTCGGAAAGCCATGAAATGTTGACAAAGCCACTTCTCGTCAGTGTTCCTGTGTTCCATGGATTCATCATAGGGTGGGAATGGCAGCAGGTGAACAAGCGATGGTGGAGCCTGGGTCAAAGTAGCCAACAATTGTTCCAATGTGACTATAAGCACCTGCTGTTGTTGCAGAAGTGACCTGAGTAAACCCTCCAAGGAAGAGCTGAACAGGAGAAAAACCACAAAATTCAAAACACACAAAACGTTGACACTCGCTTATTGTCACTTGTGTTCTAACTAGGACCACAAGGAAACACACGAGCTCAATTTTATAGAGTCATGGAGAGTGACAGCAACGAGAATACAATGTAGATAGTGTCGCAGAATATCAACAACAAGAATACAGACCAGACAGTTACATGTAGTAGGAACATTAACAACTGAGAGCCCAGAGGCCCATGTGTAGTTTACAAAGATGCTCTCTCTGTCTGGTGCTGCTGGGTTCATGCTGTGTGTGTGTGTGCACGGCTCTCCAGGTGACTGTGGTCAGTGATGTTGCTGCCCCTGGTGGCTGCCTCTGGTATCTGTGGGTGCGCCGTTTCAGTGTTCATGTGCACTATGTTTGCTGTAGTGGCCTCATGTGCGTGATAATTTCTTTTCTTTTCATATTTGACAGATAGTGGATATGCAGAAAGGATTTCTTCTAGTATCAGCTCCAGCTGTACTTTAGTAAAAATACACTGGCCTACAAATTTCCCTCACCGTTGTAACAGAAGTGACAACTTATTTTCATCTGACTTGCTAACTTTTTTCCCCAGAGGAAGGTCATCCATGGCAATAGTGGGTATAGAGCCTGTGTGTGAAGGCATTTGCCCAATATGCTGAGGGTCTTACCAAGGCCTTCACAGACAGGTTCTACCCCCAGACCTAGTCCGCAAAAAGATCTCCCATGCTATTTCGCCCCACACCCCCAATCCTCTCACCACCGCCAAAGGAGTGCCCCCTTTGTCATTCAATACCACAGTGGACTGGAACAACTGAATCACACCCTTCACCAAGGCATTGATTAACTATCATCATGTTTGAATGCCTATTATATCATACCCTAGAACAAGGGTATCCTACCTGAGATCCTTCCCACAACATCCTAGTTTGACCCTATGCCACTCCTACTTCCAAACCCTTGTCACAAGGATTATATTCCTGTGGAAGACCCATGTGCGAGAGCTGCCCATTCCATCCACCCATCGCTTTTTATTTCAGTCCTGTCGCAGGTGTATCCTACCCCGTCAGGACCTGTGGTCCATGTGTGAAAGCAGCCATGTCATTTACCAGCACTGCTGCAATCATTGCACAACTTTTTATATTGGTATGACTACATGACTACCAACCCACTGTCAATCAGGATGAATGGCCACTGCCAAACAGTGGCCAAAAGCAAAGTAGACCACCCTGCGGCACAACATGCAGCTCTCCCCCCCTCCCCCTCCCCAAACACACACACACACACACACACACACACACACACACACACACACACACACACACACACACACACCTGCACAACCTCCTGATACTGCGCCTGTTGGCATTCTACTCGCTGCACACTCTGCCAGGGAGCGTTCCTCTCTCACCCCAACAATTCCACCTCTTCCTCGCCCCTTCATGTTGCTGTTTCCATCCATGTGATAGTTGCATTTTTGTCCGAGCTGCCAGGGTTGGCAGTCGTGTGTTTGAGCTGTGCCAACGCCACCTGGAGAGAAGGCCTGAAAGCTGAGCAGCTCGCCTGCCAAGAGTAGTCATACAAGTTCCGTCCATCAAAGAGCAGCTTCTACTGGCAGGCACTTCTAGAAACGCCTTTCTCTGGTTACATATTATATTTATACTACAAAATTTCTCTTATATCAATTATTTCACATGTTAATACATTAAAACTTACCCGTTTTTACACTGCAAATCCAAAACTTTTAACAGGATTGATGGCTTCATTAGGCTTATACACATGTTCTTAACTATACACAAATTAGCATTTTTAATAATGAAAACATCAGGATCTTTCCATGTGAAATCCACCAATACAAAATTTAATTTAACATTGATGATTCGGAATTTTGCATATTTCATTTTATTCTATCAAAATTATGAAAAATCCAAAATTGAATATATTTTGTGCTTTTTATTTTAGAATCCTTAATTTTTAAAATGACAAAAATTCTGCCATTTTTGTCTTGCTTTGAAACCTTAAAAAGGCCACAACCCCAAAACCATTTGACTTACAGACCTGAAATTTGTACCACTTTATTCAGTTTCTTCTAAGGTTTAAAGATGTGTGCTACTTTACTAGATTCACAAAAACGCTGAATTCTTCCAAACCCATTTTTGTAATCCTTAAAATTTCAAAATTAGAGTTTCTTTAAAACTTTTACTTACACACTATTTTTAATGCATGTGTTAAATCTTATGATTATATTCCAGTGGGAACATATTGAAATAAATTTTATTTTACTGCAGTTTGCATTGCCAACTCTATTACAACTTTTGCAGACTGGTTCATGAGAGTTACATTAATATGAAATAAGCAAGTTACTTGCGATAGCAGTTTTTGCAGGGGCTGTATATAAATTGCAGTAGTTTAAAAGAAAAAAGGCCTTTTGCAAGCTGCACATTAAGTGTTTTTTTATTTAACTTGTGCACACAGGCCCAATCTGCCTTATTTACAAGGTGTCTTCAGTGAGTGTCAGATCAGCGTCTAAAGCTGTTTGGCTAAAAATTGTAACTAATGCTACAGAAGAATGCTGAAGATTAGATGGGTAGATCACATAACTAATGAGGAGATATTGAATAGAATTGGGGAGAAGAGGAGCTTGTGGCACAACGTGACTAGAAGAAGGGATCGGTTGGTGGGACATGTCCTGAGGCATCAAAGGATCACCAATTTAGTACTGGAGGGCAGCGTGGAGGGTAAAAATCGTTGAGGGAGACCAAGAGATGAGTACACTAAGCAGATTCAGAAGGATTTAGGCTGCAGTAGGTACTGGGAGATGAAGAGGCTTGCACAGGATAGAATAGCATGGAGAGCTGCATCAAACCAGTCTCACAACTGAAGACAACAACAACAACAGAAAATAAATACTATGGAATAAATAATAATAAAACAAACTCATTCAATTTTATTGACACAATGAGCTTAAGGAGAAACAAACTGTTGAAAGAAAATTAACAAAGCACTGGAGGGAGAAAGGGGAGCAGGTTGCAGCAATGCAACACATGTAATGCACAAGTCAAGCATACATACAGCAGCCTTTTAAATGGTAGTCGTGCATTTTACTCAGAACGCAATAAGATTCAGTACATTCCAAAGACTCCAGCACTAAACTTCACGGGTAGGCATTCCTGTGTTTGAATAATGGTATTTCAAAAAAGTGTTGCTTTAAACTAATGAATTTTAAATTTTTGTATCTCTTATCAGTTTCAACTTTTTGATAATTTTGATTTATCCTTCTTTGATTTCTTAATAAGACAAACTGTGGATAAAAAGTGGTCAAAATTTTGTTGCAATCCCTTAGAAAGAAACTTACACTGCATGAGTAAATGTCGTGGAAATATAACTTATGGACGATTGATCTGAACTTGCGTATTTAAGAAAGACTTCATGTAGAGTGAAATTATCTAATGAAAGAAAACCTGAACTACTGATAATTGAAAGCAAAAAAAATTGTGGAAAGGTACAACTGAGTTTAAGCATGTCTAATGGCCCTGAGTTTGTGGATGCTGAAGAAGGCTTGTATTTGTTGAAACCCTCTGCCTTCATTACAGAAATCCTCAGTAATAAAGAAATGTATTGTCTCAAAAAATATTGTAAAGATAAAGCTGACAAAACAACATTGAAATTAAGTGAAATCTTCTTTCAGGAAGAAACCGATGAAAATCTGGAAATACTTGGTTGTGATGATACACAAACAGAAATGATTGACAAGTTTAAAGGCAACTAGTAAAAGTGAAAAATTTTCGGTGTTGACTTTCCTACCTAACTCATATAGAAAAAGAGTCTGGAGTAAGCAGCTGCAAAGTATGAAGAAGAAGAGTAGGAAAAAAAAGAAAAAAGTGGAAGAAAAGGGCCTACTCTTTACACCTGACCCTAAACCTGGACAGTGTTTGTCTGCTAAAACTGTTCTGTTAGTGAAAAAGTTTCATTGTAATGATAATACTAGCGGGTGAATGCCTGACTAACATGATTACATTTCTATGGGAAACGATGGTGATAGCAACCCTATGTATATTCAAAACAGATTAATTTTAGGAAACCTAAGATAAGTGTACAAACTTTTCATATCAAATTGCACTCTCAAAATTTGCTGTATTAAGGCCAATAAATTGTATTATAGCTGGGGCTAGTGGGATACTCACTGTTTGCATTCGTTTAAAATCATCAAAATGGAAATTAATGATAGCTGGAGCAAATTTGAACACAATGTGCAAAAAATTTATGACAATCTAAGGTTTCAAGAACCAGACCAATGGTTGATTTCACATGCACTGACCAATTAATCAGTCTTCTTTTGTAAGTGATAGCTTCATTAATCTTAAGAGTTCAGGGAAGCATAAATTCAGCATGCTGTTTACAATTGAAGTTCAGTTCAGGCTTAACTTACTTCTGTTGAATATGTTTTTCTTTCTAGGGACAGCATCCTTCACAATGCTTTGATTTTTCTTTTTGGTGAAATTATTAAGGAATACATTGGTTGAAATCCATATTACTGTTTTGCAAGTATCTTGAGCACTGTGACTATCACATTCTCTTTCCCAGAGCAGTTCATTCATTAAAACTGAATTCCACGCTGGGTTTGAAACCAGTTCTCTTTGGTTTGGTACTTTAAGGAACTCAGCTTCAAATTTATGCCACAATTTCATAAGAGTCAGGTAAGTAGTGACAACCACACTGATAATTTGAGAGCAAGGAATGAATAGTTTTCCTCTACTTTCATTCTGTATTAGGGAATACATTTCTTGATCATCTAAAATGTTATCTAACACCAGAATATCTTTACAAAACTCACATTTTGTATTTTTCAAAACAGAGTAGCAACAATACCCTGCTATATATGTAAGAACAGGCAAATCTTCACTGGAATTTTCAGTAAGTTCTGATGAATTGAGATTCCTTCCATATATGATGAAATAGTAGTCAATGTCAGTATTCGGGTCATCTGAGAAAATATCCTGTATGGATTTAACTTCGCCAAAAATATTGGATTTTAAATTTAGACTAATTACAGACTGCAAGAGAAACTTCTTTCATACCTCATACACCTGCCTGATACTGACATTGTACTGACCTCCACATAACTGTCTGTACTTTTCAAATCTCTCTTTGAGCAAATCAGTTTGAAATTTTCCAGGTAAAAAGTAGGAAAACTGTAATTCATTAATACAACATTCAGACAATTTTATAAAGGCCTGTGTTGTCTGAATTAATGCTGAACATTTTTCTATTGTTAGTGAGCCCTCAGGATATCAGATGTTTATTTTTTCCCATCTGCTTAGCCATTCTAACATTCCTGTAAGATATGCATACTTGGGGTCATCTATTTTACATTGTTTTAAAGGGCTCATAAATTCATCATTTAACCTATTACCTTTAAATGGTGTTTTCACATTAGCTATTTTCCACCATTTGATAAACAAATTAATGTAATTTGCTGTTTCCACACAGTGATCTAAGGAGTGTTTTGGACCCATTGTTTGAAGGTCATTAGCGGTGACATCACTGAAAATTTGCAGAGCTAGTTTAGCATTTTGTTTTTCAAAGTTACTTCGTCTCATAGCTTTCAAAGTCAGACCATAACAATATTTTGCCAGTTTTTCATCATATAGCCTCAGTACGGCATCAAAACGGGCATAATGTATGCAAGAATAATTTTTTTGAAATGTGGGATACATCATACAGGAATTATTTTTTTGCTTTAACCAGTTATGCCAGATGCACGGCCTCAATTACAAAAAAACAATGGTCTCATTGACTCTTTAGGGCGGTTATATACATAAGAGACTGAAGAGGGATTTGAAAATCATGACATTTCCCTTCTGTTAATAGAATTATTATCTGAAATTACAGACAGTACTTTGAATCTTGTATCTTCAAGACCCAATATAATTCTTTTGATCCACTGATGCAAATTATCACCTGTTAATTTCTTAACTGGTAAAATATGAACATCATCTTTAAAGTTACTCAGTAAACTGCTGATCATGAAAACATATGCTGAATTTGCTGTCAAACATTCACCATTCACACACCACTTCCTCCTTTATAGTCAAAATATTCCTGTAGATGTATCTCATCTATTAAAAGGTTGACATGATATTCATGTGGCTCAAGAAATTTAACTTCACCTCTTGTGTATGATAAAAATTATTTTCACATTGCTCTTTCTAGGGGCCTATGTTAATACTAGAACACACTCTTTGAATTGTTGATGGATGAGGGCTTAAAAACCTAATCTCTATTAAACCTATAATCACATGGGGAAATACTACAAGATAAACAAGAAAATATCATGAATGATGGAGTATATGACATTTTCTTTGATGATAGTAATTTCAACTGTTGTAAGATAAAGTGTATGTTTTTGCTCTTTTCATACTCAGATAAATTAAGTGTCTGCAGAATGTCACATACATGACTCAAAATTTTCTCAATATTATTTGGAACATTAATCTGCATGTCAGCTTCTTCCACACAGTCTAACAGATTACCTAATTCAACAATGCTTGAAACCCTTGTTAAAAGCTTGTCCCCATTTAGTCCTGTTTTGTTTGTTTGCTTGTTCAGGACAAATACTGATACATAAAGGTTTTCATTAACAAGAACAGAATATTTTATCACAGGAGAAGGAACTGTTTGAATGTGTACAAACAATACAAATGTAGGTTTTGTCATGATACTCCAGAAACCAGATAGCTTTAACATTGACAGTTTTGCCTTTAACTCACACAGTGATGCAATGGACTGAGCTTTTAAATATATTTCCCTTTCCTTCAGACTATCCTGAACAACTGCCTGAATATTTTGCTCTTCAAGTTTCTGTCTCTTTACCTCAGGGCCAATTCTGTAGCTTGAAGGTTTGCTCAAATAGTGAGGGCAGTTCAGAAAAACAGAAGGAACTGCTGTTGAAAGCAAACTTGGTATTGCAAGTGTGCGAGGAATGTCCCCATTTCTTCTGATATCTTGAAATGATGTTATAATTTCATGTGGGTGAAAATGCTGTTCACACACCTACAACCAATAGTCCACATGACAATGCAGGACCAATTACAATGATCTTAGTAAAGGAACTAATATTACTGAGGGACTAAATCAAAAAGAAACTTTCATATTTGTAAATGCTGAATATTACATTTTATAACTATTTCTGGCAGATATTTAGGAACTATTAGTTGAGTTATCTTTGACCTCAGTGTCTGACCATTCATATAAGGCTACCTGTTCTTTCCCGAGTCACGTTATTAAAAAAGCTGATTGAAATCCTCATTACTTTTTGCAAATATCTTGAGCGCTGTGAGTACCACATTCTCTCTCTCAGAGCAGTTCATTCATTAAAACTAACCCAAAAAATATTTAACATGGGAAATAATAAATTAGCCTGCCCTAGAAAGTAGTACCACATGTCTCAACAATCAGAACCTGAAATGTATAAGTCTGACCAAGCCAGAAATATATTGGTCTTGGCAATGACAAGGAACATCAGAACATAGTACAAAAGACACACTAAAATGGCCCAGTTCCTTGTTGTAGCGAAAATGAGCTAATTTTGTTACATGTAAATGTACAATCCTTAAGTAGTATAGTTACTTAATTCCAGTACTGACTGGATGAAATTAAGTGCAGCAATCTCTGTGTGACTGAACATTGGATTAAAAGTACAGAAATGAACTTGTTTGTACCATTTGCTTATTCAGTGACAAGAAGTTATGTTTTTGAAGCATCTGCTGTGGCATTTCACACTCACAAACTTCTTATTGCATCCATATACCAAATGCCAGCTACTGATGAAGAAACATTCACAAGAAGGTTCTCCACTTTAATTCTAATAACTGCGAAATATAATCATTACAAAGTTTTTGTCACTGGAGATATTAACCTAGAAATAACAAGTAAAGAGAAAAAATGTTGTTTGCTGAATGTGGTAAGCTCAATGAATTTATGTTGCTTAAATAAAAAAACCAACCAGGATGGAAGCATGGCTTGACAATTAGCAATGTGCAGAAATAAGCAGAATGTGATACCATCAAATTAGGAATATATGACATGATGGCATATGGCTTGAAGATGGAAAACTGTCTACTGATAATTTCAAGATGTTAACTAAATACAGAATTCTCAATGAAGAGAACATGAAAGAATGATAAATGACTTCAAACTAATTGAATGGTCCATTATACTGGCCAGCTTCCTCACATTCATTTTCATCATGAAAAACACACTAGGCAGTAACTGCCCTCTTGTTTCTAAAAGATGCAACACTGGCAATACCATAATTACACACCACACACTAAAAAATGTAAAATGAGGATATAACATAAGAACATAACTGCTGACAGTTGTAAGAACGTGAATAACTCTATAAGCTTGAAAGAAATGTACATATTTGAAATTAAAACAGCAAAAATCAAAGCTAATGAGTACATTTTAAATTCCAAAAAGAAACGTAAAGCATCCTGGAATGTGATAAAAAGTGAAACAAACATGGGAAGGGAAGAAATCACTATCCCAATTAACTTCCATGAATATTTTGTGAACTCTGAAAGTTTCCTTGTATCACAAAGTGATTACAGAGTAAAACAAATAAAAGGATGATGTGGACAAAAATTACTGCTACAGATCTTCCCAACTCAGAAAACAAGCTTTACAGCTCCAGAACAGAGGACTACCATGGGCACAGCAACTATGTTCTAAAATGTATACTTATGGAAATTAGAAAGCCAATGCTCCATTTTATAAATAAAATTATTGATGATGGTCCTTTCCCTGAATGCCTTAAAATTGTAGTTACACTATTAAAACAATCTCTTTAAACACATTATGTGGAAAACGCTAAAGCACATAATGGAAACCTTTATGAATGGTGTTTAGCTTTAATTTCCCCTTACAGAATTTAAGTGGTGGTAATAACAATAATAATACAATACTCTCAAAAGATTTACACAGTAAGTGCCAGGGGGTGTGTAAATTTAAGGTTATGGCTCACATTGTTTACTTTATACTACAGTATGATCGTAAACGGACTTAAATGACTTACCATTGTTGTTTTGCTGATTATTAAATTTTCCCTTGGGAGAGCTAGTTTATATTTTTCTAATAATTTTTCTTCCTTTGGAAATGAAAAAAAAAAAAAAAAAAAAAAAAGTTCCACATCATTACGAAGTATCGTATTCATGATCTATGGAACAAGTATTAGTCTAATCTAATCTTATAAACAAACTGAGCCAGAGATAAGGAAGTGGGGCCTAACAGAAATGGATTCACACTCTAAGCAAATTTTGAGGGAATTCATTATGTATTATCTCCTCTTGAATCAGTCTTGGCATCCACCATTTCAGGCATGTTTCTGATAAATGTTGCAATGTTCTCCTGTGGAATCATCCCCCATTACTTTCAGGAGGGCTTCCTGTAGGTACTGTGGGGTTTCAAAATAGTACCAACAGCCCGTCTGGTCCCATTAAGTGCACAAAGGATTCAAGTCAGGGCCTTAGGCACACCAAGCCATACCATGAATCTGCACTTCTCCAAGAACTCTGGCAACCTATGGGTGTATATTAGGGTTAAAACCACCGTAATAAATGCACAATAGGCTCTGAAAGGGTTTCCTTCACATACTTATGTACTGTAAGGCTCTGCCAAGGTCAAATCTGTTTTTACAGTCATACCATCAGAGAACAACCCTGAAAAGGCATCCTGAATGAGAATATGCAAGGGGAATACCTTTCCTGGACTTCTTGCAAGGTGACTGCAGGCCAAATCGTGACTCATCATTGTTAGACTCTCATCAACAATATTCCCTTGCAAAATGAAGTTGGACCAGGTCATTAAATGTCAACTCCATTTAAATAGCCATCAGCTTTTTGAAGAAGAGCCAAAGAATCAGGCTCTCTGAAAATTGGTGGAAAAAAATTAAATTCTCTTTTGTGTCAAATATGTGTAATGTATCTTATAAACTAATGGAGAAATACACTCCTGGAAATGGAAAAAAGAACACATTGACACCGGTGTGTCAGACCCACCATACTTGCTCCGGACACTGCGAGAGGGCTGTACAAGCAATGATCACACGCACGGCACAGCGGACACACCGGGAACCGCGGTGTTGGCCGTCGAATGGCGCTAGCTGCGCAGCATTTGTGCACCGCCGCCGTCAGTGTCAGCCAGTTTGCCGTGGCATACGGAGCTCCATCGCAGTCTTTAACACTGGTAGCATGCCGCGACAGCGTGGACGTGAACCGTACGTGCAGTTGACGGACTTTGAGCGAGGGCGTATAGTGGGCATGCGGGAGGCCGGGTGGACGTACCGCCGAATTGCTCAACACGTGGGGCGTGAGGTCTCCACAGTACATCGATGTTGTCGCCAGAGGTCGGCGGAAGGTGCACGTGCCCGTCGACCTGGGACCGGACCGCAGCGACGCACGGATTCACGCCAAGACCGTAGGATCCTACGCAGTGCCGTAGGGGACCGCACCGCCACTTCCCAGCAAATTAGGGACACTGTTGCTCCTGGGGTATCGGCGAGGACTATTCGCAACCGTCTCCATGAAGCTGGGCTACGGTCCCGCACACCGTTAGGCCGTCTTCCGCTCACGCCCCAACATCGTGCAGCCCGCCTCCAGTGGTGTCGCGACAGGCGTGAATGGAGGGACGAATGGAGACGTGTCGTCTTCAGCGATGAGAGTCGCTTCTGCCTTGGTGCCAATGATGGTCGTATGCGTGTTTGGCGCCGTGCAGGTGAGCGCCACAATCAGGACTGCATACGACCGAGGCACACAGGGCCAACACCCGGCATCATGGTGTGGGGAGCGATCTCCTACACTGGCCGTACACCACTGGTGATCGTCGAGGGGACACTGAATAGTGAACGGTACATCCAAACCGTCATCGAACCCATCGTTCTACCATTCCTAGACCGGCAAGGGAACTTGCTGTTCCAACAGGACAATGCACGTCCGCATGTATCCCGTGCCACCCAACGTGCTCTAGAAGGTGTAAGTCAACTACCCTGGCCAGCAAGATCTCCGGATCTGTCCCCCATTGAGCATGTTTGGGACTGGATGAAGCGTCGTCTCACGCGGTCTGCACGTCCAGCACGAACGCTGGTCCAACTGAGGCGCCAGGTGGAAATGGCATGGCAAGCCGTTCCACAGGACTACATCCAGCATCTCTACGATCGTCTCCATGGGAGAATAGCAGCCTGCATTGCTGCGAAAGGTGGATATACACTGCACTAGTGCCGACATTGTGCATGCTCTGTTGCCTGTGTCTATGTGCCTGTGGTTCTGTCAGTGTGATCATGTGATGTATCTGACCCCAGGAATGTGTCAATAAAGTTTCCCCTTCCTGGGACAATGAATTCACGGTGTTCGTATTTCAATTTCCAGGAGTGTATTTTTGGAGCAATTGCTTTTGATGGAAAAATTTCAGAACCTCCATCACACAGTGGTAAAAAATATATAAGCGTTATAGCTTTTAATCTAATATTTGAGTGTGCTGGACAATTATCAACCTTAATTCGAACTTTATGTTTTACTCATAAAAAATCTCTTACCCAAATGAGAAACCAATTAGTGTAGAGGGGCCACCATTCACATTTTGTTTCAAATGTATTCTACCCATAATATTCTTACCATTTTAAAACACTGCAGTTTGAAACTGCTGGCAAATAAGAGTAGTTTTCAGACATATCTGAACTGCACCTAGCAGTTCTCTCTCCCTCCCCCCCCTCCCCCCTTTGATTACGATTGTGCTTTAAGGGGTGATGATGTGTACCACTTACATCAATGTTGAAGACATCTTTTGTATCACATTTTTCGAGTCTTGAAGGGAATGTACACTGCAACCAATCAGTAGTTCTGATCAGTAAACCTTAATTAGTTTCACCAAAAACATTTTTGTAACACTGTTACATTTCTTTTCTGGACGTATTCCAAGCAGTCTATGTTTCAATACTCATTTGTTTTGTTCCACAGAATTTCGGCACAGAGTCTTCTGGCAACCTTCAGGTGAATACTGATAGGAAAGGCACTGAGCTCATGAATTAAATACCCTGCCAGCACATGCGTGGTATGCCCAGTTGGTGTGGCGCATGCACTGTTTGTCTGGAAGTCTGTTTGCTGCATTGCGCACCCTCCGCTATGAAAGCTGGCTTCACTAATATCAGATAGAATGTCTTCACATGGCAACGATGCTGCCTGTGCAGAGCACAAAGTTTTTCTATGACAGAATTCCATGCAGCATTTAACAGGAAACCGCCGTCTCGATTAATAAGGGATTCAGGAAATTGTATTTCCACTGATTCGTTGATGGTGGAGCTTCAAAAGTTTGACATATGCAATAGCGGACTTATTGGCTTAGATGAGACAAGTATACGACTGATGTTATATGATGAATTCCTGCACTGTGTGTGTCGTTTTGTCCTATGTAAGATTTGCACATTCACATCAAATTCTGTAAACATGTGCCTTGTGCAACTCTTAAGTAGTCTTTAATAAATCCCAATAGCTCCAAGATCTTAGGAAGAGGACGGAAAACTGCTTTAACTTTGTCTTCTTAATATTATGCCTATTTTGAGATGAAATATTTCAAATTTATGGTAACTAGGCAGTCGTTTTGAAGGCCTCATCCTCTTTTTTGTCTTGTCGTTTGTACATCTGTAGCATTCCCTGTACTTGTTGTGATGAATATCCATTGTTCAGGAACACAGTTTGTAGGTGGTCCAGTTCCATTTGCAGATTATCAGCATCAAAGATGGTACAGTAGTTACCATATATTGGATTTCAGCCAAAATAGGCAGAATATTAAGAAGGGGCAAAGTTAAAGCAGTTTTTCATCCTCCTCCTAAAATCTCGGGACTATTGGGATCTGTTAAAGACTACTTAGAGTTGTGTAAGGCAGGTGTTCGAAGAATTCTATGTGAATGTGGCATATCTTAATAGGACAAATGATGTGCACAGGGCAGGAATGCACTGTAGAACAGTGGTATACTCACCTTTTCCACGCCAAACCTCTGGAGTTCCAGCATCAGTGAATCAATGGAAATAAGACTGCCTGAGTACCTTATTAATTTAGATGGCAGTTTCCAGTTGAATTCTGGTGTAGGTGGCAACATTTGCCATGTGAAGACAATCTATCTGATATCGGTGGTGGCAGCTTTCACAATGGAGGGCACAACGCAGCACACATACTTGCAGACAAATAGTGCATGCGCGACACCGACTAGACACACTGCGCATGTGCAGGTGGCGTCTTACAAATGTAAGCTCAGTGCCTTTACTATCAGTAATCACACGAGGATGGCCAAAAGACTCTGTGCCGAAATATCATGGCAGCAAGTTGCAGACATCTGGTAGTTCACCAGAAATTTTGTTGAACAATCTGTACGCAGGGAAAGTTTCAAATCTCGCTCTGAGTCCTGCGTTATTTGAATCTTTCTACAACCTCTTGTTTAGCCATTCTTACAAGTTCTCTCTTTTTAATCATCGTCAACAGTGTAGAGTTACCAGTGCCAAACTCTAAACATTTTAGTTTTCAACATTAAATTACAAAATATTTTGACTGGACAGTAGTATTGTCATGCTAAGTTTTTCACTTACTTTCCTAGCATCATTCTTGAGAGTTCTATGAATAAGCCCTCAGACCTGGCGAAACTTGGACAATTCTTCACTGAAAGAAGTTCAGGTGTAATTACCAAATGGAATAAATTATATAAAGTGATCCTGTTGTAAATATTTAACTATTATACAGTGTATTATGGGGTCTGGAGTGTGCTGTGAACTATGATTATCATCTGCCTCAAACGTATTGGATATTTCACTTTTTGCACTTCATCTTGGATGTCCTACTGTGAGGCTGAAGGGGATTTACACATCAACTATGTATTGTAGTTATTGAGTGAACATTTGCATAAATCTAGCTGCATGTACATTTCTCCTTTGAGTAACTACTGTTTGAAAATATAATTGTATTTAAATTCTCATGACAATTAGAAATATATACAGCAGTTCAGAATGTAATTTTACTTTTGCTTTCTTATTGAAGCATTTTGTAACATTAATTTTTGGTTTCAGGAGCTGCACAAGAAATGCTGCTAACATGTTTTACCCAATGACTACTGTACAATATGCATTTATGCATTCAATAAATGCGCCTTCCCTTTTGCATCCTCCTTCAGGAGTTGTCACTCAGATCCGCTGCAAAGTAAGAAATAATTTCCCACGGCCCAAAGAAACTAAAAGAATCAAAATACATGGTTGGAGGACACGCATGTCTACATTGGAAGGACGTAAGATTCTAATGAGGAGAATTCTGAAGGGGAAACATGTTCTCTCACATTAGTTACAAAATTTACAAAAAGCAGAAACTGTGTTCAGCTATGTTAGTTCACATTGGATGAAAGACTTGTAAGACATTATTGATGTGATTCTTATGTGTATTAAGCACATGAATCTAATGCTAAAACAGTAGCATTGTACAGTTAAGTAATAAATTTTTGGAAACTGTTATATTGTAAAATTTATTTTGCTTGTACAAAAATAAATAACTGCTATGCCATGGTTCTTGTGGATGCTCTCTCTAGCATTAATTTTTTACAAGACCACAAAAAATAGTCTGGAGGAGGGGCATCAATTATCAGATCATTGTTTTTGCCTTCATAACTTCTTAAAATCAAGCTTTTAAAGTGAATGTGTGCTGGTATAATCAGATCTTCACCAGGTTTTAGCTCCAGGGCAGCAACTAACTGTTTACTTAACCTCTGAAAAAGAAAATAAAAATCTTGTTATACATTGTTCTGATAATAAATTCTTGTTGCCTGTGATAGTAAGAACAGGCTTTCATTAAAAATTATACAATTTTCATTCTAAGAGATTGCCAATTTACACAATCTTTCACTGTAATCTCTGGTGGCACAATGTAGGCCTACATACGAGCATAACACTGTTAAGGAAACTGGTCAGTGTACATCACTGACCTGAAACTAGGGGGTGGGATCTTGTTTTTCCAAGAGTGTTGAATTTTGGGTCCCCCTCTTGATTGGGTATACAATAAATGTTACTACAAGAATTACTCCGTATGAGTGCAGCTTTCGGGTTAAGCTGCATATTACCCAGCCGCATCGTGAACAGTCACAAGCTGTAGTCACATCTATTTTTTGTTGATCTGCCAGAAGAGAATTGCTCTAAGCTAACATGGGAACAGATTATTTACAAAAATACATAGAAGTAAACCCAGTCTGGATGGTATTCAGAAAAAACTCACATTTTATTTTTGCTTTTTCATTTAATGAAATGTTCATCTACATCTACAATGTTCATCTACATCTACAATGTTCATCTACATCCATACTCCGCAAGCCACCTGGTGTGTGGTGGAAGGTACCTTGAGTACCTCTATCAGTTCTCCCTTCTATTCCAGTCTCGTATTGTTCATGGAAAGAAAGATTGTCAGTATGCCTCTGTGTGGGCTCTAATCTCTGATTTTATCCTCATGATCTGTTTGCGAGATATACGTAGGAGGGAGCAATATACTGCTTGACTCCTCGGTGAAGATATGTTCTTGAAACTTCAACAAAAGCCTGTACCGAGCTACTGAGCGTCTCTCTTGCAGAGTCTTCCACTGGCTGCTTTACCGACGATTTATTTTATATGGTCATTCCATTTTATATCACTCCTAATGCGTACTCCCAGATAATTTATGGAATTAACTGCTTCCAGTTGCTGACCTGCTATATTGTAGCTAAATGATAAAGGATCTTTCTTTCTATGTATTTGCAGCACATTACACTTATCTACATTGAGATTAAATTGCCATTCCCCGCACCATGCGTCAATTTGTTGCAGATCCTCCTGCATTTCAGTACAATTTACCATTGTTACAACCTCTTGATATACTACAGCATCATCCACAAAAAGCCTCGGTGAACTTCCAATGTTATCCACAAGGTCTTTTATTTATATTGTGAATAACAACGGTCCCATGACACTCCCCTGCGGCACACCTGAAATCACTCTTACTTTGGAAAACTTCTCTCCATTCTGTTATCTAGGAACTCTTTAATCCAGTCACACAATTGATCTGATAGTCCATATGCTCTCACTTTGTTCATTAAATGACTGTGGGGAACTGTATCAAACACCTTGCAGAAGTCAAGAAACACAGCATCCACCTGGGAACCCGTGTCTATGGCCCTCTGAGTCCTATCGACGAATAACGCGAGTTGGGTTTCACACGATCGTCTTTTTCGAAACCCTGCTGACTTTCAAAGTCAGAGAAATGTTAAGGTCCTTCTATCATCAGTGAGACAAAATAACAAATAACTCAGTTACTCATGGAAAAAAAATTCTTTTTATTTCAAACATATTATTTCAGTGCTCACAAAACTGCAATAAAAAAAAATGTACCATAATTTCAACAGTGAAGTGCAGAAGTGAGTCAGTGCTTGTTTGGGGATGAAACAAACCTTCAATTCATTGTAAAATACAGGAGAACATGCCATGTTGTTGTACTGAAGACAAATTTATAAATGCTATAGAGAAGTTGAGACACACACACACACCTTTCCTTTCCTTTGCCCCTACATGGTGCTGGCAGGATGCACAGTGCTAGTAATGCTGAAAGTCTCAAGAGGGCCCTCACAGACAGGCATTACTCCCACTCCCCCTCCCCCTCAGCAAGAGATTTCCCCCGCCCCATCCTCGGAAATGCAGAGTGTAACAGACACCCCCCCCCCCTTTCCCATTTCATCCCGCACCACACCACATTGAGCCCTACAATGCTCCTTTCACTGAATGGGAACTGGAGCAGGCTCTTAGCTCTTCACGAGACACAGCCACAGGGCCAGACTCCATTCACAATCAGATGATTCAACACTTGGATGTTCTCCATAGGCAACAGCTCCTCAGGGTCTTCAATCACATCTGGCTCACGGGTGATTTTCCGTCACAATGGCAAGACAGTATAGTTATCCCTGTCCTTAAGCCCAGGAAAATCCCAATGTCTCTCGACAGCTACCACCCCGTTAGCCTTACAAATGTGCTTTGTAAACTGCTTGAAAGGATGGTCAACTCCAGATTATGTTGGGTACTTGAATCTCGGGGCCTTTTGTCACCATATCAGTGTGGCTTCCAGGAAGAGCAATCTCCAACTGACCATTTACTCCGATTGGAATCAGTCATCCGACAGGCTTTTACTCACTGCCAGCACCTTGTTGCAGTTTTCTTTGGCCTACATAAGGCATATGACATGGCTTGGTACCATCACATTTTAGTTACCCTCCATGACTGGGGCTTCCATGGTCCCCTGCCGATTTTTATCCACAAGTTTTTATTTTACCGGCTCTTCTGGGTTCAAGTTGGTGCCACGCTCTTCCTCATTGCCATAAATGGGCTTGTGACCTCTGTTGGGTCTCTGGTTACCCCGGTGTTGTATGTTGACGATTTTTGCCTCTGATGCAGCTTCCACTCGATGGTGTCTGCTGAGTGCCAGCTCCAAGGCGTTGTCTGACGTGCCTCTATGTGGGCCACCATCCATGGCTTCCCTCCTCCAAAATGTGGGTTATGCATTTTTATCATTGACCCACAGTACACCCTGATCCAGAACTTTACTTAGGCAACCAGCTTCTTGATGTTGTAATGAGTCCCGTTTCTTGGGCCTTATTTTTGATAACAAGCTGACATGGCTGCCCCACATTCGCCACCTAAAGACTACATGCATGCGGAAGCTTAATGGTCTCTGCCTCCTGGCTCACACATCTTGGGGTGCAGACCGTTCCTCTCTTCCCCATCTTTACCGTGCTCTGGTTTTGTCCACACTCGATTATGGTAGTAAAGTTTATGGCTCAGCAGCTCCTTCCGCTTTGAATCTCATTGACCCTGTCCGTCATTGAGGGGTGCGTCTGGCTATTGGTGCCTTTCACACTAGTCCTGTTGATAGTCTCCTCACAGAAGCAGGGATTCCCCTTCTACACATCCGACGGAGCCAACTCCTTGTTTCTTATGCAGTCACCATTCACTAGTTCCTTGACCATCCTGTATACCCTGTGCTCTTTGCCAATGAGGGATGTCTCCCTCCTAACACCCGCCCACAGGTGGGATTGCTGGTTGGCATGCATCTCATTACCCTCTGCTGGGATCTCCATCTGCACTCACTGGACTGTGCCCCATGTCTTTCCTCCCGTACCTCCCCTTAGATGGTGCCTAGACCACGGATTAGGGTCACTCTCTTCCAGGGTCCTAAGGTCTCTGTTGCTCCTATGGTTTACTGGTGTCTTGTATGTGCCATCCTTGCAGAGTTCCAGCGTGCCACTGTCTTTTACACTGATGGTTCTAAGACTACTGATAAGGTGGAATATGCTTTTACGTCTCCTACCAGCTTCAAGCACCATTTGTTGCCAGTATCATGTAGTGTATTTACAGCAGAGCTTCTAGCCATTTACAGGGCCTCCTTTTTGTTTCTCATGCCTCCCTCCATAGTGTTTTAATTTGTTCCGACTCCATGAGCAACCTTCAGGCTATCGATTGATGCTACCCCTTGGTCTCTGCCATCCATGACCACCTCTCTGCCCTTGAGCATGCCACCTGTTCAGTCATCTTTCTCTGCGTCCCGAGTCATGTGTGAATCCGGGAATGAATTGGCTGACCACTTGGCTCGAGAAGCAGATACTTAACCCCCCCCACCCCATTCCAGCTGCGGATATGCGGATCTACGTCAAATCTCTGTCTGCCCACCATTGGAATGCCACCTGAAGTATTACTGCTCATAGTAATAAACTCCGCACAATCAAGGAGTCTACTGCAGTTTGGGGCACTTTTTTCCACCCTTCTCGGAAGGAGTCCACTGTTTTATGTCATTTACGCATTGGCCATACCTGGTTCACCCATTGTTTCCTCCTACTTAAAGACCCACCCCCACAATGTAGTTGTAGCACCCGATTGACGATGTCTCACATACTGGTGGCATGTCCCCATGTTTCGACCCTTCATGCTACATATAGTCTTCCTGCTTCCTTAAATTTAACATTAGCGGACGATCCATGGATGGTTGACTTGGTCCTCGGTTTCCTCTGTGAAAGTGGTTTTTATTTCCAGATGTAAGGTTCTCCTTTAGTCTTGGAGCAGGGGTGGGTTGGTTGTGATTGGGGCTCTTTTAGCAGTCTTCACATTCTGTGACCCCATGACCGCCCCCCCCCCCCCCCCACCCCCGTCTCTTTTTCCAGTTTTTACATTTGGTCTCACCTTTTATGCTTATACTGTGTGTGTTTAATGTTCATTCTTTTACAATTTGAATCCTCTGACTGATTCCATTCGTTTTTAGCAGACTCTCTTTCTTACGTACCCCCTTTGGAATCATGGAACTGATGACCTCGCTGTTTGGTCCCATACTCTCTCAATGAATCAATAATGCCCCATCCTCACAAACCCCCAATCCTCCCATCACCATCAAGAATCAGCTAAAAAGCAGCATACTTGTCATCACCTTGGACTGGAACATGACCTGGAATGAGGGACATCCTACCTAAGATCCTTCCCACCCTCTTATAGTGATTTCCATCACTCACCCAAAAATCATATCCCTGAGGAAGACCCAGGTGCAAGACCTAGTCCACCACTATGCAACTGCCAACCCCCTTTCCACAAGGATCATATCCCATGTGGAAGACAGGTGCATGATCTGCCCATTCCACCCACCCACCCACCATTTTCTTCTCCAGTCCTGTCACAGGATAATCCTACTTCATCAAAGGCTGGGCCACCAGTGAAAGCAGGCATGTCACATCATCTCTGCTGAAAAACACTGCACAGCTTGTTATATTAATATGACTACCAACCAACTGTCAACAGGATGAATGACCACCACCAAACTGTTGTGAAGAACAAAGTTCACCATCTGTTGGCCCATCATGCAACTCATTATAACATGCTACATTCCAAAGCTTTACAACCCAGACCACCTGCTGAAATGCAGTGTTTGCACTGCATCCAGCCGGCACAGTACACATGCGCACCTTTTATTCTAGCTCAAGAAATGATTATAAAAGCTATAGTCGAGACAGCATAGGTAGATTCCCGACAGTTCATAGTGCTGTTGCCAGCTTTCAACTGCGAAGCATTAATGCCTGTAGGTGAAAACTGTAGCTGTCTAAAGATATGTGACAACACTGAGGCATTGCCATGGAAACATTTACAAAATTATGTTCCATTACTGGTAGAGGCAGCTCCATGAAGTTGCCACCCCCACCCCACTTCAACTGTCAGGTATCAGCTTACATAGCAATTTTTGTTCCTTTTTGTATTTGCCTATCGACAAATCACAGCTTCTGCATTTCGGTGAGTGGTATCCTTTAATCCAAAAGTATCAACACAAATTTATGAGTGCGAAAGAATTGCATTGGAAACTGGTACATGAAGTATACCCTTTCTCGTACTGTAAATACACTTCAGTCTCCTCTTTAACAGTCTGGCCCCGGTAGCTGAGTGGTCAGCGTGATGGAACGTCAATCCTAAGGTCCCGGGTTCGATTCCCGGATGGGTCGGAGATTTTCTCCGCTCAGGGACTGGGTGTTGTGTTGTCCTAATCATCATCATTTCATCCCCATCGACGCGCAGGTCGCCGAAGTGGCGTCAAATCGAAAGACCTGCACCAGGCAAACGGTCTACCCGACGGGAGGCCCTAGCCACACGACATTTCACTTTCATTTCATTTCCTCTTTAACATATGTTGAAAATAAAAACAATACAATGAAGCCACTTCCAGAAGCCTGGAGCAAAACATCAACAGTGAATGCATAGAAACTGGCAGTCAATAAATGATCCCAAGGAGTACCTACACAGAATATGCAAGACATGCTTCTGATGATAATGTGTGTTACTTTTTCTATTTATTCATTTCTTAAAGTTGTTTCCACTTTTATAAAGTCACATATCAGATTTTCAGCCTTCTCCGTACATTGATACTGTTGCAGTAATTCATTACTAAATTACCTTCAATATCATATTGCTTTTGTGTCAGAACACAAAAGTTTTCAGATACATTCAATTGGTATTAGCTAGTGAATTTGGTCGCAGCAACTATGGCAGTGTTAACAAGAACTTGCACTGCAGACTGTAGATGTAGCATTTATTTTACATACAAAGTATGCACAATTATTAAAAATGAACCATAGAATCAAATAAAATTAAAATTTCAGCCGTTGTCCTTTTTAAAAGTGCAAGAAGTATTCTGGCAACTGTGTTGTTATGTGAGAGCTTAGTGAATTTGAAAAGGGACAAACTGTTTGGGCTCGTCTGGTGAGTGCTGCCGTAACTAAAGTAGCCAAAGTGTGTGGTGTTCCATGAGGCACCATAACTAAGATTTATACAGCATACAGGGAAAGTGGAAAAATCATCATCCACTAAGTCATTAGTGTGTTGTGGGATCATGACAGACTGTCACTGAAGAGTATTATGACAAAAAAGAAGAGGATAATGGCTGTTAAAGTCATTGTAGCATTGAATGTCCCACTCATGAATCCTGTCGGCACCAAAACAACATGAAAGGAGCTCTATAAGCTGTGAATTGCTGAGACAGCTGGAACTCCTAAACCACGTCAGTAACGTAAATGCCCGCAGCAGGAAAATGTGGTGACAATCCATAAAAACCTGCATTGGAGCAATGGAATAATGTAATTTGATCCAATGAGTCCTGTTTCACACTGCTTTCAACTTCTGCCTGAGCTTACATCTTTTGCATGCTGTCCCACGCCTAGAATACAGAGTGAAAAATGGCTGGAATTTAGTGATGATTTGCGCAGCCGTATATTTCTGCCGCCCTCCCCTTCCACCCATGGTTACTCTGCACGGTTGCATTACTGCAAAAGATTATGTGACTATTTTGATCAATCGGGTCCATCCCATGGTGCAATGTTTATTCCCCAATGGTGACGCAGTGCTCTAAGATGACAGGGCCCCTGTTCACAAAGTTTTGTGAGCAAGAGGATGAATCGAAGTACTCCACTGGCCACCAGTCATTAGATCTTAATATTACCACCAGTCATCAGATCTCAATATTACTGAGCCTCTGTGGTGTACTTTGGAGAGAAGAGTACCTGATTGTTATTCGCCTCCACCATCGTTACCTGAATGTGCCACTGTTTTGGTGGAAGAATGGTATAATGAGACCGATGACCTCACTGTTTGGTCTCCTCCCCCAAATCGATCCAACGCGACTGTGAAGTATGCACATGGAGGGGTTTGAAACTCAATTTTGGCATAGAGGAAATTGAATCTCACTTTTTTTTTTTCTGGAAGGGGATACAATGTCTTTTCAAAAAATTTCAGAACTTTATCTACAAAATTTTTCTATACTTATCTTTAATTATTGTGCAAGGTCTCTATCGAAATACTCTCATCCACAATTGATACACCGCTCTCAATGCCATTTCCACTTCCGGAAACAGTCATGGCACACTTTTTGCTGGAGTGCTCAAAGCACCATCTGCAAATTTGCACTTATCTCATCTACAGTTGCAAATCTTCATCCTTTCAACAGGGTTTTCAACTCGCGAAATAAGAAAGGTCCGCAGGGGCCAGGTATGGAGGATGAGGCAGCACAGTGATTTTGTTTTTCGTGCAATTGTCAGTCACCAACAGGAATGAATGTGCAGATGCTTTATTGTGATGCAAGAGCCATGAATTGTCTTGCCACATTTCAGGCCATTTCCTTCTCATATTTTCTCGTAGGAAACGTAACATGTCCCGATAGTACCATCAATTAAGTTTGTTGGCATGAATTCATTTGAAAGTCAAAGAAAACTATCAGTATGGCTTTGACCTCACCTGATGAGCATTTTTTGGTCCTGGAGAAATTTTTCCAACCTATTGTGAAGATTGGACCCTGGCCTCAACGTCATAACCGTAGACCAACGTCTCATCATCACCAGCTATGATTCTCTTAAGGAACATCTCATTCTCATTTGCACGGTCCAAAAGCTCTTCACAGATTGCGAGTCGAAGGTCTTTCTGACCTTGATTCATGAGCCTCGAGACAAACTTGGCGGCAACATAATGCATTCCAAGATGCTGTGTCAGAATTCCACGACACGATCCGACTGAAACTTTAAATTCTTCTGCAATTTCTCCAACAGTCAGTCTTTGACTGGCATGCACAATTTTGATGACATTCCTGACATGAGCATTGTCGGTAGATGTCAAAGGACATCCTGAACGAGGGTCACCTTTAACTTCAGTCTGGCCACTTTCAACCATGTGAACCATTCGTAACATTGAGTATGGTCCAAGCACTCATCACCGTAGGCTTCCTGCATAATTTGGTGATTCTCTGTAAAGGTTTTCTCGAGTTTCACGCAAAATTTAATGAGACGAGTTGCTCCTCTAATTATGCCATCTCAAAATTCGCAAACTGTGCAACATGTTTTACTCAATACAAACCTCGTATAAGGAAGATCCTTAAACTCATTAAATAATATTTAGACAACACTGAAAAGAATATAAAAATTCTTTATTTGGAAGCTAACATGCACTCCACTAATACACACTGATCCAACGCTGATAGTATAATTAGTCTTCATAATTTTATACATCTTGAAAACTTATTCTATTTTCTTGTAAAACTGCAGGTTGTAAGTATTTCTCCAATTACTGCCAAAATGGTTTGTTAACAACTTGCTCACATCTGACACTGTTCTGTGTTATTTGTTTGATTATAGCTGGTTTGGTGTCTGGTACAGTTTCGTCTTCTTTGTTACATATTTTGCTACACCTGTATCACTTCTGTAATGACCGGAGGTCTGACATTACACTGGATGGCGGTTGTGGGTGGGATGCTGATGGACCACAACACCTGGGTGCAGGTGCCTTTCTGACACCCGATGTGCGCTGGCAAAGCAGCAATAAAGAACCCAACATTTATAGTTTAATAATACACAGGCAATCAGACTATATTCCAGATCATCTGTGGCAGTAGCAGCAAACGGCCAGCCAGGAAGGCGCTGATATCGGTGTGCGGCCCACATTTTTGTGTCGCCCACTGCACATGGCATGTCATGTCATGGTCCATTAATTCACGCTGCAGCTTTCGAATATGGAAGACAGCCAGCATCAGCAGAGTCTGCCCACAGGAGCAGAAGCGGGAATCCAAGAGACTGCTTGCCACTGCAACAGCAGAAGAGCAGTTGCATGTCCAGGCTTGTAGTGGAGACCACCACGTAGTTCGTTGTTCGAAGGCACGTAAGTCATCTTTTCGGGCTTTGCACGAATGGCGGCATTGCGGCTAACAGTGGGGCTTGCAGCATGGAAAATTGTAGATGGCTATTTGAGTAGATGGGGGGCCAGCACAGGTCCTCCTCAATATACCGGGTGATCAAAAAGTCAGTATAAATTTGAAAACTGAATAAATCACGGAATAATGTAGATAGAGAGGTACAAATTGACACACATGCTTGAAATGACATGGGGTTTTATTAGAACCAAAAACCTTCACAAACGTCCGACAGATGGCGCTGGGCAGCAAAACATCAGTGACTGTGCATGACAATCGTGTATAAAAGGAGCTGTAATGAGAGAGAGAATCAGATGCGCCAGCAGTCGCAGGAATCAGATGCGCCAGCAGTCGCAGCATGTTGGCATTACCTGAAAAGGCACTTTTAGTGAAGCTGTATTATCAGAATGGGGAATGTGCTAGTTCAGCGTTACGATCCTATTGCCATAGGAAGGGGATTCGAATGGATAAAGGTTCGTTGACAGATGTGGCGAGAATGATTTCAAAGTTCGAAGCCACGGGTTGTTTAGACGACAGACACCGACCGTAGTGGCTGACCGAGCACAAGGCGTAATGCTGCTGAGACAATTCAGGAAGAAATGGAAACTGTGGCGGGTTCGTCTATGCACGGGGAAGTCAGCACTCGTGCGGTCACACCGGCATTCCATACACTACTGTTTGGTTGGCACTGAGGCGTACCCTCCAATGCTATCCGTACAAAATCCATCGGCATCATGAGCTGTTACCTGGCGATTTAGTGGGCATTTGCGGTGTGGGCGTTTCAAAAGATTGTGGAAGATGACGATTGGTTGAGTAATGTGTTGTGGACCGACGAAGCTCATTTCACGCTCCGAGGGTCTGTCAACGCCCACAACTGCAGAATTTGGGCTACTGAAATTCCTAGAACTGTCGTGGAAATTCCATTGCATGACGAGAAAGTCACAGTATGGGTTGGATTTACCACATCTACTGTTATCGGGCCTTTTTTCTTCGAGGAAATGCGTGATTCTGGTTTTGTAACTGCTACCGTGATGGGTGAGAGGTACGCCGATATGTTACAGAATCACATCATCCTCAGCCTGGCTGATAAACACCTGCTGGAACGTATAATGTTTATGCAGGATGGCGCTCCACCCCATATTGCTAGACGCATGAAAGATCTCTTGCATGCATTGTTTGTTGGTGATTGTGTGCTGTCTTTGGGGTTACCTGAAGCCGCAAGTGTATTGTGATCGACCAACATCTCTAGGGATGCTGAAAGACAACATCCGATGCCAATGCCTCACCATAACTCCGGACAAGTTTTACAGTGCTGTTCACAACATTATTCCTCGACTACAGCTATTGCTGAGGAATGATGGCAGACATATTGAGCATTTCCTGTAAAGATCATCATCTTTGCTTTGTCTTACTTTGTTATGCTAATTATTGCTATGCTGATCAGATGAAGTGCCATCTGTTGGACATTTTTTGAACTTTTGTATTTTTTTGGTTCTAATAAAACCCCATGTCATTCCAAGCATGTGTGTCAATTTTTACCTCTCTATCTACATTATTCTGTGATTAATTCAGTTTTCAAATTTATACTGACTTTTTGATCACCCGGTATGTACTGTGCTTGTTGTGCTACCATACTGGTTTCTTCACCTCAACTTGAAACAGAGCTGTGGCCTGGTCATGGGGAAATTAGGCCACCTGAGTCATAGACTTCCAGCTATGTCCACCATCTGACACCTTGGACTGCCCCACCTGTCTAGGGTGTGCAGTGACTGGCTCAGTGGAGTGTCCATAATACTGCAATACCAGCAGATTCTCCTTGCTGAAATTCCATCAGGCTGTTATAGTTTAACCCGCTTTTCTCAGCTTCTTACAATCCTAAAACAATGAACTCGTATTCCCACAGAAACATATTACCTCTAAGCCAGTACAATCCTTGTCCCACAACAAAATTCTCGAACATCCTATAATTCAGTCTCCTTTACCAGGTAACCAATTATCCTAACTATATCTTAACTAATATTTATTTGTTACTGGTTACACAATCTATTGGTATTTTATGCACAGCCAGTTTGTGGCCATGTACAGATCTTTGCTTAAGGTAAGTGTAGGTTGAAACAATACAGCACTAAAACCTGTGACACTTATAGTCATAACTTCATTGTGTTACTTTTTGCGATACTTCTGTATATGCTGAAACATCTGTTTCACTGCGATCCATTCTTTTTGTGACCCATCTAATGGATATAGGAGTTCTGGTTTCAGGGTATCATTTAACTAAGTTTGGTTCTGGTTAGACAACACATCTAGCAGCTTTTCCAGCGAATACAACTAAAGTTGTGTCAGATTAACTAGTCTTTCCCGTGAAAGTAGATGGCCGACAGAATGTCATGCCCACTATGTTGCAGGTTGTACTATTAACGGGAGAGCCTTCTTGTTTCAGTTAAAAAAAAAAGTAACTCTAAATTTGATGATATAGTTTTATTCCTGACACTTTTGTTTTTAAGAAATCATTTTTGTGTCCACATCAGATGCTTCTTGTAACTGCAGCATCAGGTGTAAGGATCTCTTGCACCTGGAGCATCAGTCATGGACGAAAATTCCCAAAGACCTCCTATTGGATCCATAACAAAATAATTTTGTTAAGTCCTTTACAGGACAATTTAAAAATTTTAACAGTGACGTGTTGAGACAAATGTCATGTTTTTTGCCCAAAACATTGAGACAAAAGCATGCACCAAAAATAGACTTTTTAAGATAACACAAAATAGCTATGAATGCTGGTAGAGAATGCAGTTTCAAATTCTGATCAAAATCATGTCTTTACTGAGCGGGGCAGTGGTTAGCACACGGGACTCGCATTCGGGAGGATGATAGTTCAAACTCGTCTCTGGCCATACTAATTTAGGTTTTCTGTGATTTCCCTAAATCGTTTCAAGCCGGGATGGTTCCTTTGAAAGGGCATGGCCAATTTCCTTCCCTAATCAGAGTTTTTACTCGGTCTCTAATGACCACATTGTTGATGGGACGTTAAACACTTATGTTCATGTTAGTGGTGTGGGCCTGTGTGGCAGCCCTCATCCACTCCCCTGTTTGTTCAGTACGCTTTTCACCCGATTTTGTGCAGAAGGTACAACAGGTTGGTCCGATCTGAAGTTCGAGGACATTCATAATTTACATAATGCCTTGTAGGCCATCGTAGAAATTACACCTTGCCACACTGGTTGCAATGTCAACTATATTTGTCCTCCTGCTGTGAATGGTTTTTGGAGACACTTTTTCACAGATCACTTTGTAACTCGATAACAAAGTTTCCGGTGAACTTTGGGCGAACACTACAATAAAGCAGAAAGAAAAAAAAAAATAATAATAATAATAATAATTCGCCGGGGACTACCTTCTTAAATTATTAATTATGTCACTTTATGCTCCCAACATGCTGTTTTTGCTCTTGAATTTCAGTATTCTTTTATAAAAATGGAAATGAAATTCAAATAACTTAAACACCCACTAAAACTCTCCATTTGGCTCGTGATACCTGTGAAAGTCACTGGCTAGCTCGCTGCTCCTACTGTCGTAATGCTAATTCACAGTGATGTCACATTTTGGGAAATGGGTTACAAATGCTGTGTAATACCATATTGTACAAACACAGCTACAGAAATGTCTGAAAAGTTGTTTCTGAGTATTCCAGACAATGAGAAGATGCCTAAAATGTGGTTGCACTGCACTGGCAACTTGCCACCATGTAAATGCACAAGTCCACTAACTTAATTGAAAAAAAGTCGAACTGTGAAGTTAACATTAATTTATCTATGAGATGTGCTCTCCGACTGTTACAACAAAGGATAGCATCATTCAAAGAGATTAAAGTCCTAGTGAAAATTGTCATTCTACCTAACTACACCTCAATTATCAGAGCGACAAACTGTCGAATCTCTTAAGGCGATGTCCATAGACTGATGGTTCGAATCTAACCTGAAAGAACATCTTAACTTATTTGTAAAAGGACTCGACAGTCCTCTCACCAATCACAATTACAAAACTTCACCACACTGATTTTAAACAGAATATTACTGTGTTTTCCTTTGCTGTTTACATGCACTTACATTTGCAATGGCTGTTCACTCACACATCATATTTGAAAAGATATTTTCTAGTTAATGTGACCCCACACTTTTTACTAGACTTAAGCACCAAAGAAACTGGTATAGGTGTGCATATTCAAATACAGAGAGATGTGAGCAGACAGAATACAGCGCAGAGCTGTCGGCAATGCCTATACAGGGTGTTACAAAAAGGTACGGCCAAACTTTCAGGAAACATTCCTCACACACAAAGAAAGAAAATATGTTATGTGGATATGTGTCCGGAAACGCTTACTTTCCATGTTAGAGCTCCTTTTATTACTTCTCTTCAAATCACATTAATCATGGAATGGAAACGCACAGCAACAGAACGTACCAGCGTGACTTCAAACACTTTGTTACAGGAAATGTTCAAAATGTCCTCCGTTAGCGAGGATACATGCATCCACCCTCTGTCGCATGGAATCCCTGATGCACTGATGCAGCCCTGGAGAATTGCGTATTGTATCACAGCCGTCCACAATACGAGCACGAAGAGTCTCTACATTTGGTACCGGGATTGCGTAGACAAGAGCTTTCAAATGCCCCCATAAATGAAAGTCAAGAGGGTTGAGGTCAGGAGAGCGTGGAGGCCATGGAATTGGTCCGCCTCTACCAATCCATCGGCCACCGAATCTGTTGTTGAGAAGCGTACGAACACTTCGACTGAAATGTGCAGGAGCTCCATCGAGCATGAACCACATGTTGTGTTGCACTTGTAAAGGCACATGTTCTAGCAGCACAGGTAGAGTATCCCGTATGAAATCATGATAACATGCTCCATTGAGCGTAGGTGGAAGAAATTAAAATGAGCTCTAACATGGAAATTAAGCGTTTCCGGACACATGTCCACATAACATCTTTTCTTTATTTGTGTGTGAGGAATGTTTCCTGAAAGTTTGGCCGTACCTTTTTGTAACACCCTGTATAAGAAACAAGTGTCTGGCACAGTTGTTAGATTGGTTACTGCTGCTACAATGGCAGGTTATCAACATTTAAGTGGGTTTGAACATGGTGTTACAGTCGGTGCACAAGCGATGGGACGCTGATTTTCCAGTACGATTCTTTCACTAGTGTGCTGTGAATCACAGGAACCCAGTAAAATATCAAATCTCCGACGTCATTGTGGCCGGAAAAAAGATCCTGCAAGAACAGAACCAACGATGAGTGAAGAGAATCATTTGACGTGACAAATGTGCAACTCTTCCACAAATTGCTGCAGATTTCAATGCTGGGCTACTTGTAATGCTTACCAGAAATAAGGCCACATTGCATCCATGTGTCGTTTGCTGAAGGTTGCTCAGAATATGAATGTGGACGTAAACTGTGTGACCCCAATGCTTCTGACTTCTCCCAGGTTGTTTATCGAGTTCAGTATCTTTTGCCAAGTGCTCCAGCTACAGGACAACACACGCGCTGCAGTGACGTTATTAAATTCTCAAACTGATGAGTTCAGGCTTTCCACCGTTAACACCAGTCACACGGAAGCTAGTCAGTTATAGCAAACAGAACATTGCGCTGCTGGAACACTTTACGGCATCTGCCTCTTACACATTGGTGGTTCATTCCATTACATTTTTGAAGCCTTCTGTTTGGTGTGGCTAGTGTCCCTGCTATTTTCCAATGATTTTTAGAGCAAGTGACTACGCCTGTCTCAGGTTGCATGAATTATCTGGATGATATTGTTTTCACAGGCTCCTCCACAGCCAATCACCTGAAAAATTTGCACAGTTTGTTTTCTGTCTTACAGTCTGCAGGCTTACGGTTTAACCTCGCAAAATCTCAGTTCTTTCAACCTTCTGTTGTTTATTTGGGGTTTGAGGTCTCATGGGGTGAGATTTGCTCTTTGCCAGACCGCATCTCCCACTGTTATATCTAGGCCTCGTCCCTCATCCACGAACGAGCTTCGGGCCTTCGTAGGGAAGACAGCCTACCATAAACTCCTGCTGGGGCATCCACAATGGCCCACCCGTTGCATGCAAGAACATACCTTTTTGCTGGAGCCCGGACTGTGAATGTGTTTTTCAAACGTTGACAACTAAACGACTCTTGGCCCCTTGTTTAGCTACATTCTCTCCGGCGACAGATGCCTCACAGTACAGCCTCGGCGGGATCCCAGCGCTCCAATATGCTGACTGATCTGAATGACCTGTTGCTTTTGCCTCTAAATCTCTCATTCTGGTCCCTCACAGCATTACTATCAGATGGAAAAAGCTCTCGGCATTGCCCATGCTCTCCAGAAATTTGATGTTTTTTTTGTATGACTCCAAGTTTCACCTCATTACTGACCATAAACCGTTGGTTTCCTTGTTTAGTCCCTCTCACACTTCCTTGCCTGACAAGGCAGCACACTGCCTACAATTCTCTGTTCTTGTCTTGCTACAATTACGAAATCCATTTTCAACCTACGTCCAAACATGCCAATGTGGACGCCTTGTCGCGCCTTCCTGTAGGTCCTGATCCAGGTTCAACAGGGCTGGCCAAATAAACTGATGGGATGGGCTTCGGACCCCCTGCACAAGTATGTTTCCTTACAGTATCACCTCTCTGTTTTTGATGGTGTTCTATTGTTGTCCACTGAAGACCTCTCTCCAGAGCAGTCATTCCTGCCTCGTTATGGCACAAGGTTCTCCACCATGGCCAATGTGGAGTTTCGCAAACTAAACTGTTAGCTAGGAGACATGTTTTCTAGCCAGGGATTGATGGTGAAATTGTCTGTTTTGTCACAGCTTGTGGGCAGTGTACCCTGCAACAGGCATCTCCCAAGGCCTCTGTGCCCGCTGCAGGTTCGGGGGTAGGAATAGGCCCGCAGTATTCCTGCCTGTCGTTAGAGGCAACTAAAAGGAGTCTCAAATAGTTCGGCCTTATGTGATGGTCCCCCGTCGGGTTTGACCTCCATATCTCAAAATTTTTCCGAAGAGCGAGCCGATTGGGGAACGGCACCTTACATTGAGAACTTTCGCCAGCTTATTCGTCGTTGCATTGCAAGTCCTGCCTGCTCTCCATCTCTTGGGCATGGATACGTTCCTGCGTGCACTTTTCGCCATGCAATGTGCAGTGCCAGTTTCTGCACTGACGGCACCCATAGACTACATGTCACCTAAAATCCAGCATGGTAGCCAGTCCGTTGTGGTGGGGCCGCCATGTACCCTGTTGGTTGTAGCCCCCTGACAACACAGGGATCGCTCTACTGATGCCTGCGCGTTAACTCCCCATGTATGCCAAGGAGTAGATACTCATCTCCCTGGGGCATCGGGACTCCCGACAATGGCCATCCTGCCAGGTGGGCCTTGCTGTAGCTGGGTGGCGCCCATGGGGAGGGCCCTTGGTCGGAGTAGGTGGCATCAGGGTGGATGACACGCAATGAAGCACGGCACATCATCTCTTGCTGGTGGCCAGCCACCAACAGTCCCTAAGTGTTCGAGGGCTCATTTTAAAGCTAATGTGTATGACCCCCAAGTCCTGGCCACACCATGGGAGGAATGAAAAGCTATGAATGACAGTGAAACATATTCGCCCCGGTATCTCATCTGTGCCAGAGCTGATGGTGAATCCTTTATATCTGTGAAGCCTCAGTTATTTGTAGAGCAACTAGAGGACCAGTTCGGGCAGGTGGATGGCTTGTCCAAAATGCGTTCCGGTTCAGTCTTGATAAAAAACAGCATCCCCCGCACAGTCACGGGCCTTGTTCGCTTGTAAGAAGCTGGGGGATGTTTCAGTTACTATCACGACCCATAAAAGCTTAAATATGGTCCAGGGCAATATTTTCCACAGGGATCTCCTTTTACAGTCCGATGACGAGCTTAGCGGCAACTTAGAGCAACGAGGTGTCCATTTCGTCCAGCACGTACACTGGGGTCCGAGGGATCATCAAGTTGCCACCGGTGCCTTCATCTTGGCCTTCGAGGGTGACACATTACCTGAGAAGGTCAAGGTGATGGTCTAACATTGTGATGTAGAGCCATATATCCCTCCCCTGATGCGGTGCTTCAAGTGTTGGAAGTTCAGCCATATGTCTTCACGCTGTGCTTCCAGCCTCGTATGTCGCGATTGTGGTCAACCATCCCATCCTGATACTCCATGTGCCCCGCCTCCCATCTGTGTCAACTGTGGAGAGCACCATCCCCCTTGCTCGCCGGTCTGTCCGATTCTGCAGAAGGAAAGGAAAATAAGGGAAATTAAGACCCTGGACCGACTGACATACATGGAGGCTAAACAAAAATTTGAGCGGCTTCATCCCATGCGCATGACATCTTCTTATGCCGCCACTGTCACTCCTGCTACAGTTACATCAGCTGCAACACATCCAGTCAGCTCTCAGAGTCGAAGGACCACACCTGCCCCCTTGATGGTGAGGGGGGGGGGGGGGGCACTTCACTCCCTGTTGCTCCTGCTCCATCTACTCCAAGAGCAACCCCCCCCCCCAACCATAGGGGACATCAGTTCCCCTTTCCCAGCCGGAGAAGAGTAAGACTTCTTTAGCTACTCTCGCCAGGAAGGGGTCCCTTGGGGACCTCCCTTCGCAAGTTCCGACCCGCGGAAAAGCAGACACCCGCAAGTGGCTGAAACAACCACCAGTCAGGGCCTCCTCACGGTCGTCGTCCGTCCCTGAGACTGACCCAGTAAAGCCCTCCCAGCCTGAACCACCGATGGCACAGTGCGAGAAGCAGAAAAAGAAGAAGGTTCCCAAGAATCACGACAGTGCGGTGGCACCCGTCCCACCGCTTCCTACAAGCTCCGCATCTGAGGATGAGGTCGAGATTCTGGCATCTGCTGAAGACCTGGATCTCATCGGACCCTCGGACGCAATGGATGTCACTCGCGCAGGTACTGAATCGATGGCAGCAAGTGACCCAGTAGCGTAATCTGCCTCTCCAGTCCCTTCATGCCTTTCTGAGCCATGGACAATATCGTCCTCCAGTGGAACTGCAGTGGTTTCTTCCACCATCTAGCTGAGCTCCGACAACTTTATCAGCCTTCACCCTTTCTTCTGCATTGCTCTTCAGGAAACTTGGTTTCCAGTGATGCGAACCCCCACCCTCCGTGGCTATCGGGGTTATTATAAGAACCTGGCAGCTTATGAAAGGGTGTCTGGTGACGTCTGCATCTATGTCCTCCACTCTCTTCACAGCGAGTCTGTCCCTCTACAAACACCTTTAGAGGCTGTCGCTGTTCGGGTGTGGACGTCACAGGCTGTTACTGTCTGCAGTCTGTATCTTCCACCGGATGGTGATGTCCCACAGCATGTCCTCGCTGCGCTGATTAGAGATGGGCAAAACTGTTCTTTTCAGAGATTGGATCAGAACTGTTCACTCCCTGAAATGAATTAGCTCTTTTTCATGACTCAACACTCATTTACAAAAGAAAATAAATAAAAGGCACATTGCCCTTTAAACTTGGTTTATTCCAGTACTATACCTGTATTTTGATCTTATTTGATCCTATTTTGAAGTAACACAGATAATGAGTAAGAATTTTGTATTGTTTATTGAAATTTCCACGATATGACAAAGTTTTTGATTATTGATTTATTTTGCACTAGCGTGGTTTTTTGGGTGATCGGGAAATGTTGTAACTTGAGATTTACATTAACAATATATTTGGCTATACTGTATTAAAATTTCATTAACCTCATACAAATACATCGCAAGCCATATATTTTTCCTTTCGAAGACGCCTAAAATCGCAAAATCCGTACCAGAATAATAAAAAACAAATATAAATTTGACTGTAAAACGAAAGTGCTGCATATAGCCTTACGCAGAATAAAACAAGGAAAATATTGGTGTATCACATTTTGCGATACGTTTATCGGTTCGCTCGTAATTAAAGCGTAAATTCGAGTGTCCATAATAAAAATCCTATAGTAAGAGGAGTCATCAGGAACCTAATCTAATCAGTTTAAACAAATAAAAACAATTGATGTATACATAACATAATAATGTAATATACATAGCGGTATTACTACGAAGAACAATATCCAGTGGGGACAAACTCCGATGCAGAGGCGCTGAGTCGAGCAGGTCGAGCCGCGAGCTTTATTACTGCGTGAGCTGAGACGGCAGAGACCAGAGTGACACCAGAGTCGCTTTGCTCGACGCTCTGGCTCGAGTCGAGACGGTGGGGTGAGCGTTGAGCGGGCGAGTTCCGAGGGTGGGGGAAGCGGTGAACTCACCCGCTCGGAGCCAAATCGTCCGCTCCCTTGCGAGCAGGTTTTTGCAAGTAGTTCCTATGTTATCCGCTAGGTGGCTCTCTGTCCTGTTGCTCGCATCAACTGCCCAGAGGGCAGGACGTGCGACTGAAACGATCGCCGACAGAGTGCGATGCGAAGTTAAGCTGCGCCAGACACTGCACAGTGCACACGGCAGACGACGCACAGAGACGGCCCGGCATATGTGAAACACAAAATCCAATGGGGCACTGCACAATGCAGGCAGCCAAGGTAGAAGCAGGGCAGAGGCCGGCGCTGGCTGTGTTGTGTGGCGTGCACTGTGCTCTGACCAGCAGAGGCGCTGCTGATATGCTCCGTCTCTCTCTCTCTCTCTCTCTCTCTCTGCCGTGGGAAACGTTTGGAGCTACCGTTCTTTTTTTCTGAATCACTGATTGTTCACTCCTTTGAAAGATTGAACTCTATGAATTAGTTCAAGAGCGGATCCCCCATCTCTAGCGCTGATAGCCCAATTGCCACCACCTTTCTTGTTACTGGGCGACTTAAATGCCCATAACTCTCTGTGGGGTGGGTCAGTGGCAACAGGTCAAGGCGTCACCGTTGAGCATGTATTGGCACAGCTCGATCTTTCCATTTTAAATGATGGTGCCTTCACACATTTCAGTGTGGCGCATGGCACGTACTCCGCCATCGACCTTTCAATCTGCAGCCCTAGCCTCTTACTGTCTGTCCAATGGACAGTGCATGATGACCTGTGCGGTAGTGAACACTTTCCGATATTTCTGTCACTGCCACAGCGTCAGTCTTCTGGGTGCCCTTGCAGGTGGGCTATGAATAAGGCTGACTGGGACTTGTTCTCCTCCACTGCCACTATTGAACCTGTTTCTCATGAAGCCACTGATGGGGTGGTTCACTCAGTCACCACCGGCATTGTTACTGCCGCAGAATCTGCCATTCCCAGTTCTTCTGGGTCCCCTCGGCGGAGGACTGTGCCTTGGTCACCAGCGATTGCTGAGGGCGATTAAAGATCGCCGGCAGGCGCTCCAGCGTCACAAACGGCATCCCTCCATAGAACACCTCAATCGCCTTCAAACAGTTGCGTGCGCGGGCCCGCCACCTTATCCACCAATGCAAGCAGGAGTGCTGGGAACAGTATGTCTCTACCATTGGCCTCCATGTCTCTCCATCGCAGGTCTGGGTCAAGATCAGACGCCTCTATGGCTATCGGACCCCTGTCAGCGTCCCTGCGCTCTCACTGAATGGAGCAGTTTGTACTGACTCCGATGTAATTGCAAACTGCTTGGCAGAGCATTTTGCACTGAGTTCCGCTTCTCCGAATTACCCACTGGCCTTCCACTCCATTAAAGAGCAGATGGAACGTCGGAGCCTTTCATTTCGCACCCACCATCCTGAATCCTACAATGTTCCATTCAGTGAGTGGGAATTTCACAGTGCCCTAGCCGCTTGCCCTGATACAGCTCCTGGACCAGATCACATCCACTGTCAGATGCTGAAACACCTTTCAGTGGACTGCCAGCGACGCCTCCTCGACCTTTACAACCTTCTCTGGTCGAGGAAGAATAGTGTTATCCCCATTTTGGAACCTGGCAAGAACCCTCTAGAGGTGGAAAGCTACCGCCCCATTAGCCTCACCAACATTCTTTGCAAGTTGCTCGAATGGATGGTGAGCTGGCGATTGAGTTGGGTACTCGAGTCTCGGGGCCTCCTGGCTCTGTCTCAGGGTGGGTTCCGTAAAGGCCGCTCTGCCGCCAACAATCTGGTGAGCCTGGAGTCAGCCATCCGGACGGCCTTTGCCCGCCGTCAGCACCTCATCGCTGTATTTTTTGACATGCGAAAGGCGTACGATACGACATGGCGCCATCACATCCTCTCTACGCTTCACGGTTGGGGTCTTCGGGGTCCACTGCCGATTTTCATCCAAAATTTTCTGTCGCATTGAACCTTCCACTTGCAAGTCACAGCCTCCCATAGTTCCTCCCGAGTTCAGGAGATCGGGGTGCCACAGGGATCTGTTTTAAGTGTCTGCCTGTTTTTAATAGCCATTAAAGGTCTCGCTGTGGCGATGGGAACGTCTGTCTCAGCGTCCTTGTACGCTGATGACTTCTGCCTCTACTATAGCTCCATTGCAGCTGCTGAACGTCAGCTGCCAACAATCGTAAGGCGCAGTCTTGGGCTGTAGCGCATGGCTTCCAGTTTTCAGCTGCTAAGACCTGCGTTATGCATTTCTGCCGGCAACAAACAGTTCAGCCTGAGCTGCGGCTTTACCTTGCCGGCGAAAATCTTGCTGTGGTGGAGACCCATCATTTTTTGGGTGTGGTTTTTGATGTCCGGTCGACTTGGCTCCCACATACTCGGCAGCTTAAACAGATGTGTTGGCGGCATCTTAATGCTCTGCGATGCTTGAGCCACACCAGCTGGGGTGCCGACCACTCTACCCTCTTACACCTCTACCAGGCATTAATCCAATCCCGTCTGGATAATGGGAGCCTGGCTTATGGTTCAGCATCCCCATCTGCATTGCATGAGCTGGACCCAACCCTTCACAGCGGGATCCGACTTGCGACTGGTGCTTTCCGGATCAGCCCTGTGGACAGCATAGTTGTGGAGGCAGGTGTCCCTCCACTGCGGTTACGGCGTCAACGTTTACTGGCCGCTTATGCTACGCATGTTTGTAACTTGCCCAGGCATCCTAATTATCGTCTCCCAGAACGTTGGCCCCGGTCGGGTTGCACGATCACGTTCCGCGAGCCCAGAGAGCTTCTCTCTGGGCTTGGGGTTTTCCCTCTTCCACCTCCTTTCCGGGCCCCTCTGCGTACACCCCCATGGTGTGTGCCCCACCCTTGCTCGAATTGGCACAGGGCCCGAAGGACTCAGTCCCTCTGGAGGCCTACCGCCGCCGCTTTTATTCCATCCTAGCCACGTATCAGGGCTCTGGCGTGTTTTACACTAAAGGTTCGATGGTTGCTGGTCGTGTCGGTTATGCTCTAACTCTAGGGGACCATTACGAACAACGATCTTTGCCGGCTGGCTGCAGTGTTTTCACTGCCGAGCTGGTCGCCATCTTTCGTGCCCAAGAGTATATCCGCTCCTGCTCAGGTGAGTCCTTCGTTATCTGTAGCGACTTCCTGAGCGGTTTACAAGCTATCAACCAGTGTTTCCCTCGCTCTCGTCTGGTGATGGCTGTCCAGGAGTCACTCCATGCTCTTGCCCGTTGCGGCTGCTCTGTGGTCTGTGTGGACCCCAGGCCATGTTGGGATACCCGGCAATGAACATGTTGACAGCTTGGCCAAACAGGCCACCAGTGAACCAACTCTGGAGGTAGGCCTCCCGGAGACTGATTTGCGGGCAGTCTTACGCCGCGCCGTTCTCTCGCTTTGGTACACTGAATGGCGCGATCTGACCACCCCTAACAAACTCCGTGCTGTCAAGGAGACGATGGATGTGTGGCGGTCATCCCTGCGAGCCACTCGCAGGGACTCAGTAGTCCTTTGCCGGCTCCGCATTGGCCACACCCGCTTGACACACAGCTTTTTACTGCAGCATGAGGACCCACCTCTATGTCGATGCAGGTTGGCTTTGACGGTGGTCCACATTTTGTTGGACTGTCCACTTTTAAGTGTGCTCAGGCACACGTTTGCGCTGCCTGATACGCTCCCTGCCTTTTAACTGATGACACTGCTAAGGTGGGCTTAGTTTTGCGTTTTATTCGGGAAGGGGGCTTTAATCATTTGCTCTAAGTGTTTATCTTTGTTTAGTGTTGAGTCTGGCTTTGGCCTATGATTTTAGACTGAGTTTTTAATATGTTTCTTGGTGATTGGCTTTTCCCTTTTTTTTCTCTGTGGTCGGCCAACCACCATCACACACACTGTGTGATTTTAATTCGTTTTGTCTGGTCTTTGTCTAAGTTTCTCTTGTCCTATGTCATCTGTCATCTTTTCCATTGTTCGTTTTTATTCTGAGTGGGTGTTTTTAAGTTTTGGAAAAAGGGACCGATGACCGTAGCAGTTTGGTCCCTTTAATCCCACCAACCAACCATTCATGTAGACTTTGGGGGTCCCTTCTTGAATTCCTATTGTCTCTTGGTTGTGGAAGGATTTTCCTGGTTTTCTTACATTCTCCAGTGTGTGTCAATGTCGGCTGAGGTCATGATTCAATGCTTTTCAGTGTTTCTTTGAGGAGCCGCCTTGTACCTTAGTTTCCGATAATGACCCCCAGTTCGTCTCTCACATTTTTCGAGTGTTTTTTTCCTGTCACAGCATTCATCATGTTACTGCTTCGTCATTCCACCCTCAATGAAATGGCAAGACGGAACAACTAATGCATTTATTCAAGTCCCACATGAAAAAGTTTGTTATGGATTCTTTGCTGCATGACACCCTTCTCCGTTTTGTTAGTACCTATTGCTTCACACCTATGGGGAAGCGGAGTCCAGCTGAGTTGCATCACAGCTGGCAGCCACATATGCTCCTCCCCCTTCTGCGGCCTGCACTGCACCTGCTGCTGTTGAGTTCATCCAGCTGCTCCATGCTGAGATCGCTGGTGTGAGTATGCCCAAGTCACCGCCACCACTGTTTTCCACCACCGGGGACACTGTCTTTGTGACACGCATACGGCCAACAAGCTGGTGGCATGCCATTTTGATCATTTGTTCCCCCACTCACTGCCAGTTCACAGCTATGGCCCCCGTTTCTGCAGCTTGACCCACCGCACTTCTCCTCGAGCTGACCATCACCTGCTGTGGAGGCGACCCCATCGAGATACAACTTCCCAGCACCGGGCACCAGTCTGTCTCCAGCTGTGGGTCGGTTGCTGCAGCCTGCTGTTCCAGTCGAGCTGCCTCCAGTGGCCCCTTGCCATCATCGCAACGGCCATTGTTGCTGGTAGGTCCAGCCCCATCCCCTCCGCACTAGGACCTACCTGCTGATGATGATGCAGAGATGGTGATGGCACCGTCCTCCCCAGTGCTGTTGTCAGGTGCCGCGCGGGCCCACTACCCTCGGGCATGCTCGCATCTCTGCGCGTTCCAGTCCTATGGTCAGATGCCTGCCTGGCATATTGTCCCTACCCAGACATCGGCTTCGGCCGCCACTGCTCTGGGTCCAGTGGGTGTGTCTCCTCCATTGCCTAGGCACCCTCTTCACACAAGGGACAGGTGTGCTGTATCCTGCTCCTACTGCATACGAGAGTGAGTGCGGCAAGGGTAGAGTTGCCATGTGTGTGTACTTAAATCAACTACCAACTGTATCAGTGTGGTCCAGCCACTAGATGCCAACTGTAGTAAGCATATACACAACACGTTCATTACCGCACTGTCTATTGATGACTCACGCCTATATACACGTGGAGCAGCACTGACTCACTCTCACTATTTTCTTTTAGCTTGTACTGATACATCAGTTGTTCTGTGCATCACTTATGTTGTACTTTCTGTATGATTATTTTGTCTTTTTTGTGTGGAGTCACAAGAGGCTTACTTCCATTGTTGTTCAGAGGTCTATGAATATAGCCATTTTTGTGTTACTTGGATCAGTTTTGTGAATTACTTGGTTACTACATGATCAATTACCTAACTTAGTGGTAGCTATATAACAAATAAGCATTGAAACATCCTCAGTCAATTCACCCAAAAAAGGAGTTACAAGATTAGCTGCAATAGTTTCCATAGAAGGAACAGGTATATTAACCAAAGCTTTTGCCTCCATTGACTGACTGTCTACACTCATTAATGATTTTCAAAGTACCTACCTGTCTTTAAAACACAGCACTACTTTCCTGCAACTCAGCCATTTGTCTCCTAAAAATTTCAGTCACTTCTTGCGTTGCTGCTGTTTGTGTTTCCAGCATTTTTAGAACCTCCATTTAACAATACAATAAAAATGAGGCTGGGGGAAAAATCTTTACAATGTAACATAGTCCAACACAATTCAAAGCATTGATGTGTTTCATGGCCAAATTTTCTGCATACACTGCAACTCATGCCCATCTAAGTTGCTATACTGGCATCTCAGTGGTTTCAAAAAGGACTCACCATAATTATTCCTAAATTGTGAGAGATCTATCGGATCTTGCAGCTTCACAAGTGTCACTTAAATTTCTCTGGTTATCCTGCTTACCAACCACGGCTACACAACAAGAAAAATGTAGGAGACGTTCAGCAAAACTGCTGATGGCTTGCACACTGCAGCTAAAGATGCTGTCCTGTAACCAGCTGCAGATGCCAATGACCAGTCCTCCCACAAGATGAAACGGTGCCAGACAGCAACTCTTATGATGCTAGATGTAATAATCGATGGTTGGATGTTATTTTAGGTGGCAGTTATTGGTGGGTCGAGGTCAGGCACAGGTGAATAGTGGCCTGGTAAGCAGCTACCTTTCCGACACCTAATGGACATTAGTAAAATGGCATTAAAGAATCAAACATTTACTGTTCAACAATACACAGATGACGCAATTATGATCCATCAGGCCACGTATGGCAGCAGGAGCGAATGCCCAGCCAGAAAGGCACCGACGTCAGCACATGTCCCACATTGTTGTGGAAGATGTGCCTAAGGCTGCAGATGTTGGAGGTCATCCATGGCACATCAGCTACTCGGCCCAGTGTCAGATGGACAGCACTGCATGGGTTGCACCACAGGCGCTGATTCACTCTGCAGCTTCTGGAAAGGAGATATAGCCAGCAGCAATGGATTATGCCCACAGGAACAGAATGGGCAGCTGGGAGACGGCTCACCATAGCATTGATGAAAGAGTGGCTGTAAATCCAGGCTTGTGCCAAAGCCACCAAATGACCTGCTCTTCGAGGGCACCTAAGTCCTCCACATCTGACTTGGTATGAATGACAGTGTTGCAGCTAACAGCATCCAAAACCCTAGGGTGGAACTTGCAGCAACATGGAAGTTTGTAGAGTGCTAGATGAGTAGATTATGAACCGACATAGGTTGCTCATTGCAGGTCACCAGCACACTACACACATATTGAAAATGAACAATATTTATAAAGGCCTGGCCTGTGTTTGTTATTCTACTGTACTGGTTTCTTCACCTGGGGTACAAGGAAGGAGACAGCAGATTGTGATTGAAACATGGAACAAAAAATGATTGGGTGTACTCCGGGCACTGTTAGAAGGAATCCTAGCAGCAGATCAAGATCAGCTTCCATTACAATGGCTTTTCTCAAAGCCAACTCTCATGGTAAATCAGTTAACATTGAAGGCTTATCACCAGATAGAGAAGTAGTGTTATCAGATCTGAATAAATACAGATTGTGACTTTTTGCTGGTACTGGAGACCCAAAGAGGACCACAAGACTGAAGGCTACAAATAAATGGAATGGACCTTATCATTTAATAAGTATGATACAAAGTATGATAGTACTGCATTTGTGAAAGCTGGCCTAAACATCCTGTTAACAGGTATAACCTCTGAATATGATATAGAGATCCTGACTGTTGAGATCCGGTCATGCATGGTGACATCAGTGTAAAAACCACCAAGTTCATGAAACCCCTAATTTTTAATCCTGGTCACGGTGACTTCAACTGCCATAGCACATCCTGGGGTAACCGGGAGACTGATAAGAATGGAGAGGATCTTGAAGAATGGGCTGAACAGCTGGGGTTGATGTTAATACATGACCCAAAGCTGCCATCCTCCTCCAACAATGCGTGGACAGTACAACCCAAACAACATATGTTAGTGATCCTATTGCCCAGCATGCAAAGAACCAACTTTTGAGGCCTCTCCCTCACACTCAGCATCGATCAGTGGTAGCTGTGGTGAAGCCAGAAACTGCCCAGTTTAAAAGACTGAATTTTAAGAGAGCTCAGTGGGAGAAGTTCAGCGACAAATTGAGCCAAACCCAGAGATTTATGCTAGGTTTATCAAATTAGTTAGAATCATCTCTCTAAGATACATTCCTAGAGCATGCACACTATCTTACATCTGTGGACTTAATAGCGATTCAAGCTCTCCTCTGGAAATACAAACATCTATTTGAAGCTGACTTATTCCCTGAAGAAATGACTCAGATAGGTGAGGAGCTATTGAATGCTGTATTAGCAACAAGAAGAAAATGACATGACCAGACATGAAATAGAACAGCTGCAAGACGAGGAGGCTGCTAAAGAAACTTAGCAGTGACCCCACAAGTTCTCCTCCAAGCCTATTTAATGTATCACCTAATAAAAGCATGTCAACTGTTGTTGAAATGGAAAACTAAAAGAACTGTGGACAGGAAGCTTCAAAGAAATGCTGATGGAAGAACTGGAAGCAACTTTCCGATCTATGAAGAACAATAAAGCTGCAGGCCTAGATGATCTAAGACCAGAAAATGTTTGGGCCAGTAACAAAGCAATGGATCTTAAATTTAATGAACACCTGCATTTCAAAATTACACATCACTGAGATCTGGTGCAAAGCCAAAGTTGTGTCACTTCTGAAGTCTGGAAAGTGCCCACCTCATCCTAAGAACTTCCGAACAGTTTCTCTTCTCTGCAAATGTAAAAGGTCCTGGAAAGACTGATCCTCAATTGCATCTCACAGGTTTCCCCCTTGAAGGTCATGCAGCAGTCAAATTCTCAATCTGACTCAGTATACAGAAGATGGATACAAAAGAGGGTAAGTCACAGAAGTGGCATTCATAGATCTGTCAGCAGTATATGACATCATTAACTACAAAAAGTTGATTAGAAAGGTATATTCAGTTACAAAAGACTACGACTTAACACAGGTCGTACAGTGTTTGCTGCAAAACAAGAGGTCTTCTGTCACTCTGCATAACAGGAAGAACCGATGGAGAGCCTTGAAGAATGGTCTCCCTCAAGGTAGCATACTAGCACCCTTCTGTACAACATCTACACTAACAACGAATCAATCAGCTCTGGAACAAGAACATTTATTTATGCAGATGACACAGCAACTGCAGCTCAAGGCTAAACCTCTGAAGTAGTGTACACGAAGCTGGCAGCAGCCCTCAAGGATCTCGGCACCTATTATGATGATAACCACCTGAAGCCAAATCCCAGAAAGATGCAGGTCTGTGCCTTTCATCTGAGAAACTGGGAAGCCAGGAGGAAGTTGAGTATTACATGGAGAGGGCAACAACTATGACACTCTTAAATACCTGGCGGTAAAGTTGGATTGCATGCTCACAGTCAAACATCACTATCAAGAAACAAGGCTGAAAGGATATTTTTGGTATAAACATAATACGTAAACTTACTGGCACCACTTGGGGATCATAGCCTAACGTACTCTGTAATCCACCCTGGCACTATGCTTCTCTGCAGCAGAATATGCAGCACCAGTCTGGCACAACTCCACACATGCAAACAGGAGGACATGGCATTGAATGAGACTGTAGACATTGTGGCTGGCTGCTTACGGCCAACTCCTTTCACCAAAACCTATCAAATTATGGGTACAATGTCACGTGAAATACGCAGAAGAACAGCTGCAGAAATTGAGGAAAAGGGGCAGGAAACCGGCCCCAGGCATCCCCTGTTTGGACATGCACAAGCACAAAGACCTAGGCTGAGGTCAAGGAGGAGCTTTATGCACACATCATCAGCAATTCTGTCACCACCTGAAATCGTAAATCAGAGATAGGAAGACAATCACAGAAAAACCTGCCATGGGCTTTCATCTACCATATGTGACATGGAAGGCTCTAAACCAGCTGAGAACAGGAGTGTCAAGATGGGAGGCGAACCTCAGGAAGTGAGACTATGCCACTGAGGAGGACTTATGTAAGCGTGCCAACCTACAGGAGCTACAGGTCACACAACTCTACTGATCTGCAGAAACCTGCCTGATACCTGCGCTACAAAAGATCTTTATGAATAAAGTGATAAGGCTATCAAAACTGTGGAATTCTGGAACTTGCAGTCCATATGTGTCTTGCTGTATTGTGTTATTACTTTCAGAATCTTGTATTACTGTACTGTGCTTTTATTTATCATGTTGCATTTTAATTATTTTGTACATCTAAGTACTGGACACACAAAATGTATACATTAACTGAATTCATAACACAGCTGAGACCTGGGCACAGGAAAATCAAGCTGTCCGAGTCATAGATGCTCCATCTTAATGCTGTGTCAGTAATTTGGCACCCAGGACGGCCTGGTCTTGCTAAGATGTTTAGTAAGCAGTTCGATGGTGTGCTCATAATACTGCAGTATCAGTGGCTGCCATTTCAAGTCTCACCCATCTCCCAACAACTTACGTTCTGCGACACAGTGCACCATAGAACTAGCAGTTACCACCCAGCCAGTAATGGTAATAATCCACACTCTTGGTATGTGTTCTTATCTTAGCAACTAGGAATAGTTTTCAGTTCAGATACATTAAACAAAAAATTGGTCAGTGATGAATCTATCAGTACAACCACAGTGGTGACCCGACATGATCTAGAATACAAAAACAGGAGGTGTGACTATGCTGGATATGGTACGACGTATCCATCAGAGGTGACGATTCCATCAGTTCCACGACTTGCAGTGTGCTTTCTCCATTCTGGCCACAAGTGGTTCACGCAACTGATAGCCAGTTTCCTCTATGTAGGCATTACGCCAGGCTCCACTAAATTCACGTTAATCATTAGTCAGCTGGAACAACAATATGCCACTGAAGTGTAAGATGAGGTCACTGCACAGCCTGGAGCCGATGTGTGTGAAAAGCTGAAATTGAAACTGATATGTTGGATTTCCCCATCACAGGAAGAAAGCCTCTTACAAGTGTTAACCCAAGAGGATATAGTGGACCAAAAACCTTCCCAATATTTACAGCATTTTTTGCAGCAATGTGGACGCTGGAACTGTGCTGGACAACATACTGCGCAAATTGTGGAGCAACTGCTTACTGCCAAAGGTGAAAGCCATAACGGCATTGCAAATGGAGATGCCTGTGGACGTGGTGGCTGACAGGATAGCAGACACTATAGTTCCTGCCCTGATTCATGTGACAATCACTATGTGGAACAGCATGCTGAAAATGCCTAGTAATACAGTATTGTTGATGACTTTCTCTTCCCTGACTGTGACGTGTCATGGCCTAGCATCAGCAATGGTCACAAGGGCAGATTTCGACAACATGGCAGCTAAGGTCGAGGCCCTCACTAAGTGAATCAACGAGTTGCTGTCCCAGCATGACAGCAGCAGTGACAGAAACTTGTACCACATGATGTTCATAAGTCATTCCTTCACTACCTCGTCGACATCTGGACAAGAACAGCATTCACTTTGCCGGTATCACAGAACATAGGTGCACTCACTATGCATGTACCAAAATGTTGGTGGCAGTCTGACGTAAGTGCTGCCTTCGATTGCCAAGTCTTGTCCCAGCGCCTTTTCATCAGTGATCAGAATTCAGGCTACAGATATCTAGTTTATACCAAGTCAGACTTGTGTATCTTTCTCAGAGACTGCCATGTTGTCTTAGACAAGCAATTTTATTCTGTCTGTCCAGTGCAAACAACTCCCCAATGCTGCCAATATGGCATTCATATGGGATTTTACGACCACAGATGCACTGTGTCCATCATCAGTGCTGATCTATTGGCAGACTGCCACCTGCTACTGGATGTGGGGAATGCCAACTGACTGAGGGCATAAATGGCCTGGTGACTTAGGGTTTCTGTTGCTGTGCAGTAGTGAACTCAGCCAAAGTTGTGATGGCAGATTCCGTGGAGTATGTGTACCTATTACAAGAGTTCCCAGTCGCGATGCAACCCCAAAGAGCACTGGAAGTGGGATGTCATGATACATCATATCAAGATAACAGTGTCCTGTCATCCATGAAGTCTGGTCCCAGATGGTTATCAGTTGCACAGGCAGAATTTAATATGCTATACAGAGAGAGGGTTTATATGGCCATTTAGCAGTCCTCTTCCTTACATCTGGTACCAAAAAAAGACAGAGCATGTCGTCCATGTGTGGATTATTGCACCTACAATGCCCGGATGATGCCAGATCAGTATCCCCTTCCTCTACTGCTATGCATTTTGTGGTGTGACAATTTTTAGTGTGCTGCACTGTGCAAAGACGTATACATCGATACCCATGGTGGAAGAATACATTCCAAAAGATGCAAGCATCACTCAGTGATGATTGTCTGCGAGTCTGTATATACACTACTGGCCATTAAAATTGCTACATCATGAAGATGACATGCTACAGGCGCAAAATTTAACTGATAGGAAGATGATGCTGTGATATGCAAATGATTAGCTTTCCAGAGCATTCACACAAGTTTGGTGCCGGTGGCGACACCTACAACGTGTTGACATGAGGAAAGTTTCCAACCGATTTTTCATACACAAACAGCAGTAGACCAGCGTTGCCTGGTGAAACGTTGTTGTGATGCCTCGTGTAAGGAGGAGAAATGCGTACCATCACATTTCCGACTTTGATAAAGGTCGGATTGTAGCCGATTGCGGTTGCGGTTTATCGTATCGCGACATTGCTGCTCGCGTTGGTCGAGATCCAATGACTGTTAGCAGAATATGGAATCGGTGGGTTCAGGGGGGTAATACGTGCTGGATCCCAATGGCCTTGTATCACTAGCAGTTGAGATGACAGGCATCTTATCCACATGGCTGTAACGGATCGTGCAGCCACGTCCCAAAACCTGAGTCACCAGATGGGGACGTCTGCAAGATGACAACCATCTGCATGAACAGTTCGATGTCGTTTGCAGCAGCATGGACTATCAGCTCGGAGACCATGGCTGCGGTTACCCTTGACGCTGCATCACAGACAGGAGCGCCTGCGATGGTGTACTCAACGACGAACCTGGGTACACGAATGGCAAAATGTCATTTATTCGGATGAATCCAGGTTCTGTTTACAGCATCATGATGGTCGCATCCATGTTTGGCGACATCGCAGTGAACGCACATTGGAAGTGTGTATTCATCATCGTCACACTGGCGTATGACCCGGCGTGATGGTATGGGGTGCGACTGGTTACACGTCTCAGTCACCTCTTGTTCGCATTGATGGCACTTTGAACAGTGGACGTTACATTTCAGATGTGTTACAACCTGTGGCTCTACCCTTCATTCGATCCCTGCAAAATCCTACATTTCAGCAGGATAACGCATGACCCTGTACAGGCATTTCTGGATACAGAAAATGTTCGACTGCTGCCCTGGCCAGCACATTCTCCAGATCTCTCACCAATTGAAAATGTCTGGTCAATGGTGGCCGAGCAACTGGCTCGTCACAATACGCCAGTCACTACTCTTGATGAACTGTGGTATCGTGTTGAAGCTGCATGGGCAGCTGTACCTGTACACGCCATCCAAGCTCTGTTTGACTCAATGCCCAGGCGTATCAAGGCCATTATTATGTCCAGAGGTGGTTGTTCTGGGTACTGATTTCTCAGGACCTATGCACCCAAACTGCGTGAAAATGTAATCACATGTCAGTTCTAGTATAATATATTTGTCCAATGAATACCCGTTTATCATCTTCATTTCTTCTTGGTGTAGCAATTTTAATTATCAGTAGTGTAAATTCTGCTTGCGAAACACCACACAAACACGGCAGCAGTTTATGTATGCAGTACTAAAAGGACTACCCTTCTGTTTTTTGTACTCAGATGACATTCTTGTCTTATTGTCAACCACAAAACAACATGAGCAACACCAGATGCAAGACTTGCAACAGCTCCATAAATACAGCATGGTACTGAATACGCCAAGCGGATTTTTAGATAGCCACAGATGAATTGTTTAGGTCACCAAATTTAATAAAAGAGCCCACTTGCCCTGCCTGAAAAGGTGGAAGCCATTTTGCAGATCACGTGCCCACGCATTGCTCGGGAGTTACTGAACTTCTGTCATCAACATCTGCCACACTTGGCCTCATTACAAGAACCTCTTACCTCAGCAGTGGCCAGCCTGAAAACCTAGGGAACTTTGCCAATCCAGTTTTGTGTGTGTGTGTGTGTGTGTTGAGAGGGGGGGGGGGGGGGGGACCAAACTTCAAGGTCATTGGTCTCTTGTTCCTGGTAAAATAATTACACAAGAGAAAGAAAAAAGAAGATGTACAGCACAATAACAGGAGAATGGAAGAACCAGGACAACCAACACTATTATGGACAAAACAGGGAAAGAAAACCACAGAAAGAAGCAAGAAATGGGTAGAAGGGATAAAAACAAGAAAGCAGATGACCGTGGCTGGCCGATCACAAGAATAAAAAGGAAAAGCCAGCCACTCTGCAACACAAAAACATCCAGTCTAAAAGCATTAGAGTGGAGAACACAAAGGGACAAAGGACATGCACAAAAACTTATATAGAATGATAAAACCCACCATCACATATAAAATGTAAAACTAAATTAGCCGATGAGGTGTTGTACTAAAATTAATAGCAACGAGGCCGGTAACTGAAGAGTCCGTCGCAGGGCAGCCAAAGGAGGAAAGCTCACCAGTATATGGGCCACTGTCAGCCTGGTGCCACGCCGATACTGAGGTGGATCATCACGGCGCAGGAGGTAGCTGTTTGTCACCCAAGTGTGGCCACTGCAGAGTCGACAGAGAGCCACAGAGTCCCTGCAAGAGGCCCATGTGAAGGTCTTCCACCAGTGTGCGATTTGCAGGGGGGGATGGGGGGGATTTCCCCCCCTCTGGTTTTAGTTTATGCATCCCAACCTAGGATGCTTATTTCCCACGCACTGGAGTAAAACTTTACATATAATTTAAATTTGTGGAGCCGAACACCGAAAGTTGTTAATACAGTCTTACTATTAATACTATTAATATGTTTGCTTATTAATTTTGAAAAAGTGTTATGTAGTAGGTTAGCATTTCAAACCGATAAACGTATTTTATGATGAAATAAAAAAAACTCGTAAAACGATGGGAAAACTGCATTGAAGTCCAGGGAGGTTACATAGAAAAATAACTCATGTTTCAGTTTCCTATCATCAGAACAAGTACAGCTTTTCACAAATGTGCCTTTACTTTTTGAATTCCCCTCGTATACCTGTATGTAGATGATTTTGTAAATAAGCTTTACCTATAATGTACTTTTAAAGATATAACAAGGGATGGATTTTCTGATAGCGCTTACACGTGAATAGTGAGTTTCGGCACTAACATCTATTTATAAATAACTGTTTAACCATGGGTAACGCCACGGTCCAAGCTAGTAACATATATAATTATACTAACCCACTAAGACATCCCCCCCCACTGGTAAAAGCACAAATCGAACACTGTCTTCCACACATTCATAGTCTCTTTAATGGCACGCAGTTTGTTGTGCATACTGAGGTTATGCCATTCAGTCTCCCAAAGCCGCAAAACCTTGTGGCATAGTACTGAACGCATGTCAGTTGCAGAGAAGCCGATCTACATAAGCAGTTTCTGCGTAGCCCATTTGGCCACCCCGTCAACAAGTTCATTGCCTGGGATTCCGAAGTGACCTGGGGACCAGACAAACACCACTGAACAATGAACAACTGGACCCTTCCAAGGCATAGATGGACTCCTGGATGGTAGCTACCAAAGGACGACGAGGGTAGCACTGGTTGATAGCTTGTAGGCTGCTCAATGAATCAGTAGACAGAAGAAACAACTCCCCAGGGCATGAACGAATGTGCTAAAGAGCATGGGATATAGCCACCAGCTCGGCAGTGAAAACACTGCAGCCATTGGGCAAGGAATGCTGTTCAATATGTCCTCTATGAACATACGCGAATCCAATGTGATCATCAGCCATCGAGCCATTGGTGTAGACCACTTCATGGCCTCTGTACATTTCAAGAATCGAGAGGAAGTGGCAGCAGAGAGCCGACGGGTTAACTGAGTCCTTAGGGCCACGTGAAAGGTCCAGGCGAAGCCACAGCCTAGGTGTACACCATGGAGGTGTACGTGAATGAACCTCAAGTATAGGTGGTAAAGGCAAGGACTCCAGTTCGGAAAGAAGGGATCGGACACAAACTGCAATTGGAAGCCCTGACCTGGGCCACCTATGCGGGAGATGAACCACCATAGGTGGGAAAAGGAGACAGTAATTCAGGCGCGCAGGAGAACTGTGAATGTGTGCAACGTAACTGGCCAGCAGTTGTGCACGCCTAACCTGCAATGGAAGGACTCTCGCCTCCACCAGGACGCTGGTCATCGGACTCATCCCAAAAGTGCCTGTCGCTAGGCGCAAGCCACAGTGGTGAACTGGGTTTAGTAAATGCAACACTGAGGGCGCCACCGAACCATAAACCAGACTCCCGTAGTCAATGCAGGATTGACCAAGGGCTCTGTAGAGCTGCAGCAGTGTAGAGCAATCTGCACCCCAGTTGGTGTTGCTCAGGCAGCGGAGGGCATTGAGGTGCTGCCAGCACTTCCGCTTAAGCTGATGAAGATGAGGAAGCCAAGTCAATCTGGTGTCAAAAACCAGTCCTAAGAATCGATAGGTCTCCACTACAGTGAATGGATCATGATCAAGGTAAAGTTCTGGTTCCGGATGAACAGTTCGATGCCGACAGAAGTGCGTAACACACGACTCTGGGGCCAAAAACTGGAAACTGTGAACTAGAGCCCATGACTGCACTTTGTGAATGGCTCCCTGTAGGTGCCACTTAGTAACACCAGTACTGGAGGAGCTGTACGAAATGAAGGCTCAAGCATAGTGCTCATCAAGTGTGATTGCATAGGTAAATAACATGTCATTTATGTTAACACCTGTTGGGGTCTGGTACCCGAAAACATGTTTGATCTTTGCCCAGACTTGAGAAGGTGACGTATGGCACCCAATGGTCAAGACGTATATCTCGGAACACTCCTGCTTCCGTCGTTAGATAAGTTGACAAACACGGGCAAGGAGCCATATGCTGCTGTAGGAGCTTGTCAGCACTCCTTAATTGCTTCAGTGTCTTCCAGCGACCACCAAGGGACCGCCTTTCACTGGGGGGGGGGGGGGGGGGCACCCGGTGAGTGAGGGATCATGTTTTCTAGTGCAGAAAGGATTGTTGTAGTCACCTTCTCAACCATCACATCGATGTTCCAATGTGGGGAAGAAACAACAGTGACAGCAGAGGTGAAAGTTTCCCAGTCCATCACTACCACACAGGTCGTCACGTGCTCTCCAGTAGATACAGGAATAAGTCCTGGACTGCAAATTGATAAATCAATGGTCGAGTAACTACCATGAGCCACACTGTAATGTGTGGCGGCCCCAATATTCAAGAGAGAGAGGTCGAACTGAGACAGTAAAGTTTTGACATCTCTGCCTCTGCCAGTAAGCACAGTGCCACCCCACAAGAGGTTATTTGCATTAAAATCTCCCAAAAGTAGGAAAGGTTTAGGGAGTTGATTAATCAGTGCAGCCAATGTGTTCAGGGGTACTGCACCATCTCGAGGAAGATATACATTGTAGACAGTTATTTCCTGTGTCGTCCTTATTCTGACAGCCACAGCTTCATGAGAGGTTTGAAGGGACACCATTTCACTACAGACTCAGCTTAGGACATAAACGCAAACTCCACCTGACACTCGATTATAGACGCTACAGTTCCTGTAATGTCCCTTATAGCCGTGGAGGGCAGGGATCCGCACTGCTGGGAACCAGATTTCCTGGAGGGCAATGCAGAAAGCAGGTGTAAAGCTTAACAAGTTGCCGCAGCTCAGCCAGGCGGTGGAAAAAACCGCCCCAATTCCACTGGAGGATGACGACATCGTGAGACTGGGAAGGGGGTGGAATATTCAATGAGGTAGTTTATGCCTCAGGGCCACCTACTGCCACCGATCTATTGCCCGGCCGTCCATATCCATTTTGTTTGAGGGTCTGGCGAGATCTAGGTCCTCAGCGGAGGCCAGAATCTCCACCTCATCCACAGACGCAGAGCTTGTAAGTAGCTGTGGTGTGGATGCCAATGCAATTTCCTTGGTCTTGGGGGTCTTCTTTTTGGATTTCTCTCGCTGCTCCTCAGGATTCCCTGGCTGGGAGGACTTCACTGATTCAGCCTCCGGGACTGAGGATAAGCATGAAGCCCTGCAACCAGCTGCTTTTGGGCTCTTCAGCCACTGGTGAGTGTCATCTTTCCCACAAGCAGAAACCTGGGAAGGGAGTGACCCAAGGCACCTCTTCCTTATGCTTCTCTGGTGCAGAAGTGGGGACTGATATCCCCGATGGTTTGGGGAGGGGGGAGTGGGGGGGGGGGGCGGCTGCCTCCCAAAGTAGTAGAGAGAAGTGCCCCGCACCATCAAGGGGACAGGTGTAGTCTTCTGGCTCTGAGAGGTGACTGGGATTGGCGGAGCTGATGGGGCTAGAACTTTTGTAGCGGAGGTGTAAGACAATGTCATAAGTACAGGATGCAGGCGTTCAAATTTCCTCTTAGCCTCAGTGTAGGTCAGTCGTTATAGGGTCTTGTATTCCTTTAACTTTATTTCTTTCTGGAGAATCCTGCAGTCATGCAAGAAAAAAAATGGTGCTCCCCGCAGTTGACACAGATTGGAGGCAGAGCACATGGAGTATTGGGATGTGATGGGCATCCGCAATCTTGACATGTGACGCTGGAAGTACAATGGGAAGACATATGGCTGAACTTCCAGCATTTAAAGCACCGCATTGGTGGAAGGACATAGGGCTTTACATCACAGCGGTAGACCATCACCTTGACCTCCTTAGGTAATGTATTAACCTTGAAGGCCAAGATGAAGGCACCGGTGGCAACTTGATTATCGCCTCGGACCCCGGTGGACACGTCGAATGAAATGTACACCCTGCCACTCTCAATTGGTGCGCAGCTCATTGTCAGACTGCAAAAGAATGATTACAGAAATATCCCCCAGCTTGTCACCAGCGAGTAACGCCCATGACTGGGCATAGGATGCTGTTCTGAACAAGAGTGACCCAGAACTCATTTTGGATAAGTCCGCCACCTCCCCTAACTTGGCCTCTAAATGCTCAACAAAAAACTGAGGCTTCACTGTCATGAAAAAGTCCCCATCAGCTCTCGAACATACAAGGTACCGGGGCAAATAAGAGCCACTGCCATTCTTAGCCTGATGTTCCCCCCCCAGGGAGGGGGAACAATTTGGGGTTGTACTTCTGTGCATTGAACTGAGCTCGTGAATGCTTAGAGACTACTGGTGTTTCACCACCAGCAAGAGATGATGGACTATGCTTCATCGCATATCATCCGACCTGATGCCACCCAATGGATGATCATTGCCGGGAGTCGCGATGCCCCAGGGTGATGGGCATCAACTCCTCAGCATACATGGGGAGTTAAGTGTGCAGTCATCAGCAGAGCGATCCCTTTGTGGTCAGGGGGCTGCAACCAATAGGTTACATGGTGTCCCCACCACAATGGACTGGCGACTGTGCTGGATATCAGGTGCAAACAAGTCCATTACCATTATCAGTGCAAAAAATGATACTGCACAATGGATGGAGGGTGACCTCACCCAACAGCTGGAAAATGAGTGGAAATGCAGATCCACATCGACGTAGGATGTGAAAAGTCTCAGCACACGATGGACATGAAGCACCATATAAGGCACCCTTCCCCAATTGGCTCGCTCTCCAGGAAAATTTTGAACTATGGTGGCCAAACCCCACAGGGGACCAACACATAAAGGCCGAAATGCGCGAGACTCCTTTTAGTCACCTCTTATGACAGGCAGGAATACCCCGGGCCTATTCTAACCCCCAGAACAGCAGGGGGGGGGGGGGGGGGGATTAGCTATTGGGGCCGCTCTGCAACAGATCCATGAGGACACACAAGTAAACTCCGGCCTTCTGCATCCATAAGCTGCCATCACCTCAGTAGGAGAGGTGTGCTTACGATCAGGGACTCCTCACAATGAGACAATAAAATTTCCACGCACAGCTGGAAGCAAGGGAGTTCACAGTTTCTACAAGCCACGACATACTGACATACACTGTGTGTTCAAAGGTATCCAGACGCCCCCAAAAACATACAATTTTCATATTAGGTGCATTGTGCTGCTACCTACTGCCAGGTTCTCCATATCGGCGACCTCAGTAGTCATTAGACATTGTGAGAGAGCAGAATGGGGCAGTCCACAGAGCTCACTGACTTCGAACGTGGTCAGGTGATTGAGTGTCACTTTTGTCATACATCTGTACGTGAGATTTCCACACTCCTAAACATCCCTAGGTCCACTGTTTCCAATGTGATAGTGAAATGGAAACGTGAAGGAACATGTACAGTGCAAAAAAGCGTACAGTCCAACCTCATCTGTTGACTGACAGAGACCATCAACAGTTGAAGAGGGTCGTAATGTGTAATAGGCAGATATCCATCCAGACCATTACACAGGAATTCCAAACTGCATCAGGAGCCACTCCAAATACTATGACAGTTAGGTGGCAGGTGAGAAAACTCGGATTTCATGATTGAGCGGCTGCTCATAAGCCATGCATCATGCAGGTAAACGCCAAACAATGGCTCACATGGTGTAAGGAGTGTAAACATTGGACGACTGAACAGCGGAAAAACGTTGTGTGGAGTGACAAATCACGGTACACAATGTGGCAATCCGATGGCAGGGTGTGGGTATGGCGAATGCCCAGTGAACATCATCTCCATCTGCCAGCCTGTGTAGGCTAATAGTAAAATTCGGAAGCAGTGGTGTTATGGTGTGGTTGTGTTTTTCATGGAAGGGGCTTGCATGCCTTGTTGTTTTGCATTGATGTTTGAAACGCCTTCTTGCTACCCACTGTTGAAGAGCAATTTGGGGATGGTGATTGCATCTTTCAACACAATCGAGCACCTGTTCATAATGCACGGCCTTTGGTGGAGTCGTTACATGAAAATAACATCCCTGGAATGGACTGGCCCACACGGAGTCCTGACCTGAATCCTATAGAACATCTTTGGGATGTTTTGGAACACCAAATTCGTGCCAGACCTCACCGACTGACATCGATACTTCTCCTGAGTGCATCACTCTGTGAAACCTTCCAGCACCTGACTGAACGTATGCCTGAGAGAGTGGAAGCTGTCATCAAGCCTAAGGTGGGCCAACACCATATTGATTTCCAGCATTACAGATGGAGGGTGCCACAAACTTGTAAGTCATTTTCAGCCAGGTGTCTGGATACTTTTGATCACATAGTGTACGTATCTTGGCTGAACAACTGCGCCCCCCGCAAACACAGCGGACTCATTTTCATAGCGCAGTTCAGCACACACATCAGGCATGTATCAGGCACTGACAATGTGGCTGTCGATTGCCTGTTTTGCACATCTGCGGTGTTCCAAACTGCTCAAGCACTATGGATTTTTAGCCCAAATCTCCGAGGCACACAGAAATCTGACTAAGAGCTCCAAAACTTATCTCAGCAATCCAAGCACAGCACTGGAATTGAGGTAGTTGGTGTGCCTGGTGCTGATACCAAAATATACTTTCGACTGGAAAAACAAGGCCCAGAAGCGTTTCGCAAGCCCATCTTCAACAACCCGTTGTGTGGGTGAGAATACAAAAAGGCATTTATGAATGGACCACACCTGAAACAAGATTAACTGTCTCGTACACAGACCAGGTGGTAATTTCCTGATTACTAATGCACAATTTGCACACATACACACTGACGTCATGGTTCCCCCACCTTCTTTCAACAGACAATGATATTCCTTACCATGATCAATCGTCTTGCACGCTGGCCTGAAGCAGTTCTGGTGGATAACACATTTGCAGAAACATTGACGTCCTCCTTTACTTGAAGTTGAATTTCTCACTTTGATTGCCCACTGCACATAAAGACATATCACAGCCACCAATTTGAGTCGGACCTGTTCTCCAAACTAACTAAGTTCTGCAGCACAATGCACCTAATGACAGCAAGTTATCACCCGGCCAGTAATGGTATGACTGAAAGCTGGCATTGTTCACTCAAAGAAGCAAACATGAGCCAAGATTCAGATTGGATGATCGCATTACCAATGGTATTACAGGCCTCAATGAATATGTACACCCAATTCAGAAGCATCATCAGAAGAACTTGTTTACAGCGAAACCCTATGCCTACCAGGAGAGTTCGCACAAACACAACTGTCGCAGTTATATGATCTTGATGATAGCAACTTCATACTTCGACTGAAGGAAAATGTTGCCCGACTTCGCAAATATTGAGCTTCAGGGAATGGCACCTCTGCTATCCACATGCATCGGGACCTACCGACATGCATCCACGTCACATTCCGCACAGACAGTGTCAGAATTTCACAGCATACTGTATAATGGCCTCCACATGATTTTCCAACAGGAGGAACACACCTTTGAGATACCGGTAAACGGCAAGCCTACTACAGTCTCCACAGACTAAGTAAAACCATCATATATTCCGCACAACAATCAATAGCTCATGACCATATCAGCCAGCACTGGCACTGACACAAACACCATCAGTAGCATTTACATGCACTAAGAGATCTGGATGGCGAGTACACTTTCCTGCCATTCACTGTCACGGATCCATGTTGTTGGACTACCTCCTTTCTGCAATGCATGGATGTAGGAAGGGAGCTTTCATGTGACCAAACTACCAAATGACAAACAATTTAGCACCAACTCTTCTGTATTTTATGGACAACATTATTTTTGAATAATTTGGTTACAATAGTGGATGAACAGATCCATCTAACTTCTTGGCTCAATGATAGATTACAATAAATGTAGCTTGCTTTCACATCAGCTATCAAGTTCATTCAACCAATTACATTTCTTGTAAGTAAATTTCAACTATTTTTTATAGGTGTTGCATTCTTGCATGAGCCCTTCTGCTCTTTGGCCTTGAAGGTGCCATAAAGCTGTGACACCCAGTGAACAAACAGTCCTCTCCACCACACCTTGGCTATGTCCAGTGTTGATATGATGTACATTTGACCTGCTCATTCATAAAATGAGAGCACCTAAGACTACATTTTCAACCTACACAAACATCTTTTGTCGGCCTAAAAGGATAAATGTGTAACATGTCATGCATACTACTCACTCAACTATCCCGCTTCACTTTCTTAACATTGGTTGGTTGGTTGGTTGATTCCAGGTGGGGACAAAATAGCAGTGCCATCGGCCCCATGATTTAACGTAGCAGTAACCAAGAGAGGAATGACACAAACAGCAAAAACCAGTCAAGGTGAAGGGGAAATGGCCAAACAAAGATGTAAAACGAACATTGGGTCAACAGAAAGAAGAAAGAACAAGAGAGGGGTGGGGGGAAATGGGGAGAGAAGGGGTGTGCCAGAAATGCTGTATGCGTTGGGGTACCAGCACTGCAACCAAGATCACAACATAATAGAGACGCCACCAGGGGAAAGAAGATACAAGAAATGGGGAAACAAAACTGCACGAAAGACCAGAGAACAGATAGCGAAAAAGGCTGGAGAACCTGGCTGGTGTAGGGGCACAGCCAAGACTTCCATAACCAATGCAAACGCTAACTGGGAGAATCCAATTCCAGAGGAAAATTCAAGGACTTAAACCTTAGAGAACAAACCAGTTTTGCGAAGAAAACCGAGGACAGATGTAACCATGTGAAGGGTCATCTCCTAACATCCGGACGAAGAAGTGGGATGGCATATTCAGTGCGAAGGGCCAAAAGGAGGGGGCATTCCAGCAAAATATAGATCACCATACGGGACGACCTGTAACTACAAAGGGAGGCGACTCACTGCGGAGAAAAAAACCATAGGTCAACCTAGTATGGCAGGTATGACGATGGCAGAGGGAAAAATTCCACGTGGTGGGAATCTCCTTGCTTGCATAAAGTTTATTTACTAGCCAGGGGTGTAGCCTCTGAAGAGTCGGCCCGCAACTAAGCAAAAAGGGACCTGACAAATCCACAAATCTGCCCCCAGAGGGGTCACAGAGAATGTTGGTGTAGGTGGGGATGGCAGTGGCCATGGGGCAGTGGAAAAAATACCAAGCAATAGCCTGAACACCATTCACCGAGTCCGTACATAACAAAACTCGAGTGAGGGAGGACCATTTAATAAAGCAGAGGGCCCCATAGATGGCCATAAATTCTGCAGTAAACACCCCATACGTAGCAGACAAGAGATGGTGTTCCATGCCAAAAGAAGGTGTGAAGGCATATCCATATAATCAGTGAGTTTAGAGCAATTGGTGTGAAAAATAATGGCACCCCGTAACTCTCATAAGAGCATTTGGAACAAACAATGGAAACACCACTGGAGCAATGGAGGCTTTTTGATCCCAGATGAGATCCATCTGAAACATGGGCAGTGGACCTAAACAAGGGGAGTTGGTTGGTAGAGAACGTGGAAATCGTGGCAGAGAGAAGCGAGGCAGAGCCCAACCAGTAAACCCGCCCAAGGATGGGCAGTGAGCGTGTGACGTCCCAAAGCCACAAAAAGAATAGAACAGGGGCGAGGAGGGGAAGAGGGGATAATGATGGCGTAAGAAACCAGGAGCTGTGACCATTGGACCTAAAAGGAAGGGATCCCAGCATCAACCAGACGATTATCAACATGGTTAGTGCAAAAGACACTGCTGATTAAACAGATACCACGATAGTGAACCAGGTCTAAGAGGAGCAGAGTGGAAGGGGCAGCTGATCCATAAACTTGACGATCATGGTCCAGATGAGACAGAAGTAATACACGATAAAGACAGAGAAATATTGAACAATCCATGCCCGAAGAGGTGTGCACAAGGAAGTGAAGGACATTGAGTTTACGAAAACAACCTTCAGATCACGGATATGTGGGCAACCACGTAAGCTTGTTGTCTTAAGACTTAAGAAATGGAACTGGGGATCATGGTCAGGTGTTTGGCCTGGAGGTAGAGCTCTGGATCAGGATGGACTGTAGTATGGCGACAGAAATGCACCACCCTTGACTTAAGGGGAGAGAACTGAAAACCGTGTGATAGTACCCACATGGAAGCATACTGGATGGCACCATGGAAATGGCACTCTGCAGAGGCAGCAAGCTCAAATACAGAAATCATCGACATACAGAGCAGGGATAATTAATGGCCTGGTGGAGGTCATAAGTCCATTAATAGTGATGGGAAAAAGGACACTTAATATGGTGTGCCAACCCGAACTCCAAATGGCCAGTGGGACACGAACCAGTGAATAAAAATCAGGAGGGGGTCCCGCAGCACTGACAAAAAGCCTGCCAAACTGCGGTTTCCAATCAAAGCAGATGACTGATCGGAGGCCGCAACTCCCGTAAGCCCCACTCTTACAGAGATAAATGACCCCATGATTTGAGGACCCAACTGTGCCACCATCCATTGAATTAACTTGCTGGGGACACTGGTCAGATTGATTGGCCAGTAGCTATCAAGGGACAACAGATCCTTGCTAGCCTTAAGGACAGCAACCACAATATTGTTTCTCCATTGAGAGAGGAAAATCTCTTGTAGCCTAAGGCAATTAAACATCTGGAGGAGATGCTGTCATCGTAGAGCACTCAGGTGTTGAAGCAGTGGAATAAGGATCAGGGGCTGAATCATGGGAAAAAGAGAGGGTCAGAAAAAGTACCCATTCAGTAAAAGTTTCATTGAAGAAGTCAACCTGATAAAGGCTAAAACAAAAGTGGATGGCTTCAGCTCGCTATTTCTGAAAGAGGAAGGTGGTGGATAGGAGGCTGATGCCGATGCCGTCGCAAAATGAGTCATGAAGTGATCCGCGAGAACCAACAAATCTGTACAAAGGCCACAGTGAATGGGGCCTAGCAAACAGGGAACAACAATGTGAATTATCTTATTGGACAGAGCACTTCATCAATACATACTGGCAAAGAAGGTGTAAACATGACCTGGGAGATCTACATAGGCCAACTGGCATGATGGAAGCCCAGCAGGGTAACCTGGCAATTGAGAGATGAGAAGGGCATGAGAGGATCAACAGGACATCATGTGACGACCAGTGTAAGGAAGAAGTGGAGGAGAAGCGTGCGAAAGATTAGTGGCCGAAAAAGTGCCATATCTGGTACTTAAATAAGTAGTAGAACCATCATTACGAAGGCAGAGGTTGTGGTCTGCAAGCAACTGGTCAATGAGGAGCCCCTGATTAGACAAAAAAGCACTGCCTCCACAAAGGTGATGGATATCAAAATCCTCGAGGAGGAGGAGGAGGAGGAGGAGGAGGAAGGGAGGGGGTAGTTGCTAAAGCAGTGCAGTTAGGGCAGTTTGCATAGGTGGTCTGTCAGGAAGGAGGCAGAGATTGCAAACTGTGACCACAGAGTCCATGTGGACCTGGATGGCAACTGCTTGCAATGTGGTACAAAGGGGGATCCATGTACTAACAATGCCCATACAGACCAACGTGCAAACACCACCAGAAACCTTCAAGGACCGAGCCAGTTCTAACAGAAAGCTTGGAAGGGTTGGTGATGAGATTCCTGGAGAATGACAAGTTGCCAATTAAAAGGAAATAAGGGATTGCATCTTTGGGAGCTGACGGTAGTAAAATTACAGTTTCATTGAATAAGCACAGAATGGCGATCCAAGTGAGAGGTGAACAGGCTGGGGCCAATCATGCCGTCAGGTCACCATCGATCACCAACGACAACAGGGTGACATCCATAAATCAAAGGTCAGACCCAGGTTGCGAGGGGAATCGGCACCTCTGGGGGGGGGGGGGGGGGGGGGGGGCATCGGAGGGACCTTGACCTCTTTCGAAAGTTGGGGAGGGCAGGGCACGGAGAGATGGCAGGCCTCTGCAAGTTCCGAAACTGAAACAGAGTGGGCGATCTTGGGGCGCACAAACTGTGTCCCGCAGCTGACTTATGGTAGCAGACCTCTGGACTGGGAGATGTTAGGGGAAGGGGTCCAAGGAGGGAGTGCCATCAACTGCATGTGCTGTAGGAGGGGGACACTTCTCTGGCTGGGGATGGGCAGTGGTACCCAGCTGTGAGGACTCGGGAAGTGCAGGGCAAATGGAGGAGGAGAGGGGAGCAGAACTGGGGTAAGGAGGGATGAGGAGGGAGATAGGTCATAACTGAGGCAAAGTTAGAGATCATTGACACAAGGTGAAGTCAGTCATATTTCAGACGACCCTTAGTGTAGGACAAACAACCAAAGGACTTACAAACTGGGCAGTCTGGCGACCTTGGAGAGTGACGGTTGTGACAATTAACACACGTGAGCAGCGGAACACAGGGGTTCCCCTCACAGAGTGGGTGTCCATATTCACTGCATACAGGGTCCACTGTACAGGGGGGAAGACGTGTCCAAAACGCATGCACCGAAAACACTTCATAGGTGGCAGGACACACGGCTTAACATCACACCAATAACACACAACCTTGATCTTCTCCGGGAGAGTATCTCCCTCACATTCCAGAAAAAAGGTGCTGGTATCAATGTGATTATCCTTACAACCTTTGTGAACATGTCAAACAAAATGAACATCCTGTTGTTCCACATTGGCCCAGAGTTCCTCATCAATTTGAAGGATGAGGTCCCAAAAAAATAACTCCCTAAACCATATTCAAAGACTGGTGAAGAGCAAGTGAAAGCGGGAAGTTTCCAAGTTGATTACAAGCACGAAGGGCTGCTGACTGGGCAGCAGAAATAGTTCTGATTAACAGTGAACCTGACTGCATCTTCCCGAAAGACTTTACTTTGCCAAACTGGTCTTCAATATTTTCCACAAAAACTAATGACTCAGTAGCAGTGTCAGTCCTAGTACAGACCAGGTAGTGGGGAAAGTGTTTCATCCCACACTCGCGTGCCTGGCCCTCCTTCCAGGGTGTAGCCAGGGTAGGTGAGACCATTACTAACTGAAGAGATTTTTGGAGCTCGATACATTTCATATGCAAAGAAGCATCTGCCCTGATACCACCCAGTCTCACCAGCAGCTCTCCCCATGGGTGCCACCCAGCCACAGCAATGGTGTGTGACACAGCGGCTGTTGCACAGAGTTCCGATGCCCCAGAATGATAAACACAGGGTGTATATGTGGACGACGAAAAAAAATTACCGGATTTTTTCCAGATTTCCCGGTTAAAAATACACTTTCTCCGGGACGAAAATACATTTTTCCGTGTTAATTAACAGTATGCTTTTCCTGGAAACTATAAAACATATCACTCCTTTAAATAGTTGTAGTTTTATACGCCGGCGCAGAATTTCCCGGTACTTTAGAAAACGAAACTCAGGAGAAAAAACACGTTTTAGAAAGATGTCTGATGTGCAGCAGCATGTACACTACATATTTTCGTATTACGAAAGTCTAAATTCGAATTCCACCAAACACCGCATGTTACTTTCCGAAGGATTGAAATCCAGATTGCGATGCGCTTTTGTAAGCCAGTTGTTACTCATGTCAAGCAATCTCGCCAGCCGATGATAGCGGATATTCAGATCACAGGACACGTGATGTAGTCAGCCAATAGCAACATCACTGTAAAGTAGCGCGAACACACAAATAGGAAAAGATAATGGTTTAAACTAATATACGTATATACATAGTGTTGCTACAAGAAAATAAAAGCTTTTACGTTTAATATTGGTCACTAAGATTAATAAGCTGCAAGAGAAGCTAAGCTTTAATACATAATGATCATTTTTGCGCGTGTTACAATTTAAAGATACATCACAAAAATGTGTCAGTAAATTTTTTAACGACGTAAATGTCTGGTCTTCTGGGCTCGAAAATATTCTACATGGTCGCCCTCAAAGATTTGATTTTTGAATGAGAGTCAAGTGCTCTGTGAGTTAAGAAATTCATCGGACATTCACGTGCACAGAGTTCATCTTGCATAAAAGGAAATTTACTTTGAAAGTAACGCTTTCCAATTAACCATTCGCAATACTTTCTCGCGACCTGTTAGAAATAGAATCGTTTTAGAAGTTGCCAGAGTGCGCCAAATAACAGGTGCCGTAGCGCTTGCGCAGCTACGATGACGCAGGAAGCCCGTATGTTCGTACGTGTAAAACATTAAAAGATCTTACATTATGTCATAAAAGAAACAAGACATTAGAGGACACTCCAAGAGCATGAGAATTTTGTGAACTATATTAAAATGCATCATTCGGCTTAAAGTGCACATTCGTATGTCCAGATTCAGATGTAAATTTTATTGGAGTACCTGTACTGTATTATCTCATGTTTGGTTCTTTATTAATGCATAATGCCATACACGCTAGAAGATGAAAACGTGAACTTGAAATGCAGCGAACAGTTGAAACTAGCCAATAGTGTGGAATTAAACACTTAGTTTCAAATAAATTGACTGCCTCAGCAGAAAATATTAGTAAAAGTCCAAATTCTTTAACAAACCAACAAAAATAACTTCATTGTTCTGCAAGGCAATTAACGCTTGACTGTCAGAAAGGCGGAAACAAAATAAAATCTGCACTAATTACATACTTCAGCCTTCCGTAATTATGTGAATGTATTTTAATTCAATTGATAGCTCCCGGCCACAGAAATCCGTTTTGTTTTCATTTGAAGTGAGAGCAACAAACGAAGAGGAAACAGCAAAATCACTTAACGAAAACACGGGTCACCTGGAGACTACCACCTCCCACTACAACTCAGACTGCTCTGTGAATCAGGTCCGGATCTAGGATATTTCCGAACGGGGACGATATTAGATAGTGGCGCTCCCCCCTCCCTTGAGCATTTGAGGTAGGACGCCAAAAATTTAAAAATCGACTTTTCAAAAATATCTTCATTTTGTAGCGCACATCTTTCTGAAGAGTCTGATACATAAAACATATATATTCAAGGGAACGTAAGACATATTTGGTCTTAAGTGTGGCAAAGTGCAGTGCCACGCCTCTCCACACAGCATTCTTCAATCGCACGTCTCTTGTATTACGCTCTGTGGAATTCAAACATGTAATATTTTGTAATGGAATGGGTGCCATCAAACTATATTCACACCAGTGGAAACTAAAAAGTCCTGTGGTGCCTCTCCTGCTCCCAGTCAGCTGGTTTGACATCCTGCTCCTCTTCATTGACATCCTGCTACTCTTTAAAAAAATTTCGGAATTAATACTGTTTGGGATTATTTGTAACCGGCAGAACAAAAACTCTTCAGAAAATTTGCAGTCTTTACTGCCTATTAGCTAATAACTTGCTGATTTGTGCGACATAAAATTAAACATAGGATACAGAAAACGAGTAAAGACAAAAGACAAGTTGTGGGGCGGCGGTAGGAAAATATGTCGCTGTTTAAAAATTCTGTAGAATGTAGAAACACTGCATTTCCTATTATTTAGAATGTTATTTATGCTGTCTTTCGCCGTTCTCAACACTGGCTCTCTAACTACAATATTGGCAACCAGAAAGTGATTAGCAAAACGTGAAGCCTGTAATTAGAATTCCTTGTGCCCACTTCGTCTGAGAATACACTTATAGTTACAGCTTATAGCTCTGAGGAATTAGGAGATTGTCTGGGATTTATAATCAAAAACTATCGTGAAAAAACTTTCTCTATATTCTGAAAATCACAGATAAAACAAAGAATCCACACAATCTGACTAACAGAGCAGTTCAGAGTCTAATGCGCTGATGCAACTATAACTGTCCAAATTAAATATTTAAATGAATGCTCGCCATAATTTGATGATTAGGTTCATCAAACGCCACGCTAAATAATGGTAGAATGTTTGTCCCGCGGCGGCACGTGAAAATACGACATACGCAAACTGAAGATCGATAATTACAGTCATCCCAGAATTAACACTTCTCTCGAAAATGATTTCATGGTTACGCGTATCTCGAGTAACTTAATACGGCATCCGAGGCTGTTTGTAGCAATGATACCGACGCGACGCGACTCCCGACACAGATGACGTGCTATTCAGCGTCTGGAGAGAACTGGGGCCTTGCTTCCTCAGAGGCACAAGACTGAGGGATCGTACCCTCTGCGGGTGGCGAAGTTCTAGTGTAACAAAGACGCTTCTCCTTCGAACTTGAAGAATGGAATGAGATGATGAGAGGCCATGGCATTTGGACTTGGGGCTTGACTGTTGGTGCATATTTTTTTTTTTTTTTTTTTTTTTTTAAGATGAAAGGATAGTCAGAGGAATAGTTAGAGATGGTGAAAACGAACGGCCGGAATGGCTGGCCGGAGGTGGATAATGACTCACGCCGCTGCATGATGATGAGGCACTCGCACTGCAGTGCTACCGAGGTCCCCCAAGCAGGGAGGGGGGGATACGGCCCGTCACATGGAGTTCTGAAGAGGTGGGCCAGAACTTGCCAGTCGCTTGGCGTGAAGATGGGATGGTTGTTAAGGAGGGTTAACTCCTCCTTGGTCAAGAAATTAAGCCACCGGAGCTGAGACTGGCTGAAATGATGAGGGTAGTGGGGGAGGGGAGGCCGAACAGGTGGGTACGTGTAGGGGTACGGTTGGTCGGAGAATGGGTAGGACCCGTCCTGGAGCGACGCCGCAATGCCCTTAAGGAACGGCTGCAACTCGCGTGAAGAACTTGGGATCCGCAGGTGCTGCAACTTCTTGACGGTTGACTGCTCGACATGGGAGGAGTCGGTCGTTGCCACAGCACGTTCGCTTGCAGACGTCGTAACGGAGTTGGACGACTGTGGCGGCACATCGTCGGTGTCCATGTGGGTAGCTGGGAGGTTTGGTTGCCGCAACCTCTTGACGATTGACTGCTCTACACGGGAGGAGTCGGTCGTTGTCACAGCACGTTGGCTTGCAGACGTCGGAACTGAGTGGGACGACTGTGGCGGCACAACGTCGGTGTCCATAGGCGCCACCACCTGCGTTGCTGCAGGGGATGGAGCGGCGGTGGTCTGCGTGGCCGCATCGACCCCCACCGGCCGTCGCACTGGGGGGGGGGGGGGGGGGGGCGGGAACCGCCGACGTCTTCTTGATGGCTCGCAGCTCATCGCGCAGCTGCTGGAGCTGGCGATGCACGGCCGCGAGCTCCTCCTTCAGGGCGGCCCTTTTGGCCGCAAAGGCGGCTTGGAAGCCGGCCATAATGTGGTCGGTGGCGGCTTCAAGACGGCGCGGCTCGCACCCCTCGCCGGAGCGGGGGGGCGGGGCGGCCGGCGTGGCGCTTGATGCCGCAGCAGGACGTGGTGCGGCAGACAGACGGCGGAACTCCCGAAGGTAGCCGCAGCTACGCAAGTTTGCGGCGTGTGACCCGCCACAGTTCGCGCATCTGCTGGCCACGCCACAAGGCTTCGTACAACGGCGGGTGTCGTGAGCAGCCGCGCACTTCAAGCACGCGACGGCGTTCGTGCACTCCCGCGCGGCATGCCCCAGCTGCTGGCAATTGTAGCACTGGAGGCCCTTCCAGTTCTGCTGCGTTCGCCTGCGCTTTGGCTGACGTCGGCGGCGGCCGGTGAACCCCATCGCATGGATGAGAGCTTCGAGTGGGGCGGCAAACTGCTTCATAGCCATGGCGGTACGTGCGCGGTGACAGTAGCAAGTGTGTCGCAGCGAGTCGAGCAGAGGAATACTAAGTCGGAATGCCTTGCTTCCTCGCGCAGCGTTCTTATATATAAAGCCGCGGTGCGGACGGCTAAGGGAACGCCTGATCAAATCGGCTCTCCCGACTAGCCGCTGGGCTAGTAACGCACCACTTTAAGTTACCTAATAAATCCTAGCTTCTCTTGCTGATGGCCGATGAAGCTCTTAATTTAAATGTGCATTCAGCACGCAGGTAAGTATTGATAATAAAATTTTGACGTGGCTAAGTTAAATATTTTGGCGAGAGAATTAATTTAATTACACTGCACGCAGTAGAGGAGCTCTGAACTGGCCCTTTGGAGATACGCTATCGCTATAGTTTTATAGGTATTCAAATGAAACTTCTCACATCTTCATAGTTATAGCGGATCTCCAACCTACTTAAATATAAACATCCTAGACTTATTTATTAGCCTACTTAATCTATCTTGCTTCCTTAATTTTTAAGACAAAAACCAGAAAATATTGAATTTCAATTAAAATCTTAATTTGTGAGATCCAGAAGACTGTTTTTATTAAATAATTATGAAAAATGAATCTAAATATAAATTTTTAACTTTCTAGCTCTTTTCTGTTGCGCCAATGAGTTTTACAGAAAAACGTCCAAATTTCGAAAATGGCTAAAGTTATCGAACTGATATTCAACACACATTACTTTAGTATTACTCCTGACATGCTAGAAATGTTTTAGGTTATTTGCTTGATTTTTAAAGTATTGCGCAACATTTATGACGTCAGAGCTAGTTACAGCGGACTGGCTGGCACACAATGGAAAGACTGATGTGAATATACTACGGTGTGAGTAGGCTGCTTCCCTACAAAGTGACAAGCAAGACAATACACGTTTCATAATCGTTAAGTCCTAGCTTCTTTTCTCTCTTATCTTGCCACAGCTTTATATGGTGTACTTCCCTTTCTGAGAAAGTTCGTTAACGTTTTGCTACATGAAAAAACGAAATGTTGTCTAATACTAGAAAAGCTGTTAATACAAATTGTACCCAAGACTGGTGTGGTTTCTCGATCTGATTACGTGTATTTTGTCACTGCTATATAAAACGAAATAGGCCTGCCCAATATTGGAGCAGTTGTTCCACACACCAAATAAAAGAGACTGTTTTGGCACAAATGGTCATTTTTATAACACGACGGAATATAATTCATGTAGTACCAATATCAAATGCCTATTAGGCCTACTACAAGCAAAACGTTTTGTGTTAGGAAATACACTCCTGGAAATGGAAAAAAGAACACATTGACACCGGTGTGTCAGACCCACCATACTTGCTCCGGACACTGCGAGAGGGCTGTACAAGCAATGATCACACGCACGGCACAGCGGACACACCAGGAACCGCGGTGTTGGCCGTCGAATGGCGCTAGCTGCGCAGCATTTGTGCACCGCCGCCGTCAGTGTCAGCCAGTTTGCTGTGGCATACGGAGCTCCATCGCAGTCTTTAACACTGGTAGCATGCCGCGACAGCGTGGACGTGAACCGTATGTGCAGTTGACGGACTTTGAGCGAGGGCGTATAGTGGGCATGCGGGAGGCCGGGTGGACGTACCGCCGAATTGCTCAACACGTGGGGCATGAGGTCTCCACAGTACATCGATGTTGTCACCAGTGGTCGGCGGAAGTGCACGTGCCCGTCGACCTGGGACCGGACCGCAGCGACGCACGGATGCACGCCAAGACCGTAGGATCCTACGCAGTGCCGTAGGGAACCGCACCGCCACTTCCCAGCAAATTAGGGACACTGTTGCTCCTGGGGTATCGGCGAGGACCATTCGCAACCGTCTCCATGAAGCTGGGCTACAGTCCCGCACACCGTTAGGCCGTCTTCCGCTCACGCCCCAACATCGTGCAGCCCGCCTCCAGTGGTGTCGCGACAGGCGTGAATGGAGGGATGAATGGAGACGTGTCGTCTTCAGCGATGAGAGTCGCTTCTGCCTTGGTGCCAATGATGGTCGTATGCGTGTTTGGCGCCGTGCAGGTGAGCGCCACAATCAGGACTGCATACGACCGAGGCACACAGGGCCAACACCCGGCATCATGGTGTGGGGAGCGATCTCCTACACTGGCCGTACACCACTGGTGATCGTCGAGGGGACACTGAATAGTGCACGGTACATCCAAACCATCATCAAACCCATCGTTCTACCATTCCTAGACCGGCAAGGGAACTTGCTGTTCCAACAGGACAATGCACGTCCGCATGTATCCCGTGCCACCCAACGTGCTCTAGAAGGTGTAAGTCAACTACCCTGGCCAGCAAGATCTCCGGATCTGCCCCCAATTGAGCATGTTTGGGACTGGATGAAGCGTCGTCTCACGCGGTCTGCACGTCCAGCACGAACGCTGGTCCAACTGAGGCGCCAGGTGGAAATGGCATGGCAAGCCGTTCCACAGGACTACATCCAACATCTCTACGATCGTCTCCATGGGAGAATAGCAGCCTGCATTGCTGCGAAAGGTGGATATACACTGCACTAGTGCCGACATTGTGCATGCTCTGTTGCCTGTGTCTATGTGCCTGTGGTTCTGTCAGTGTGATCATGTGATGTATCTGACCCCAGGAATGTGTCAATAAAGTTTCCCCTTCCTGGGACAATGAATTCACGGTGTTCTTATTTCAATTTCCAGGAGTGTAGTTTCACATTTCATTCATACTCTCTAGCTTCTGAAACATCAGATCAAAAAGTAATAGTACTAAATTTTAAATAAATTTCAAATCATCATATTCTCCCATAATTTGTGAGAGTCCCCGTTTCTTCTCCTTCCTCGTTCTAACAAGCAATCTTATCACTAATTCTGTAACTATTCCTGCCAGTGTCAAAATTTATTCTCTGGTTAATTTCTTCAACAGTTTAGTTATCAGGTTGGGCGTTATTATGTGTTCGTACAACGCGTTTACCACGCTACTCCCAGAATAGAACTTTAGCTGCTGCTAGCCGAGGACAGTATAACTGCCCCTTAGCAGTGTAGCGGTCTGGCCAAAAATTTTCTGTCAAAATTTCATTTTCTTGGACACACGGAGGAGAAATACAGTCTTTGTTGCCTGTTATTCCTGTTAGTCGTTTTGTTCCACTCTGGTAGTTTAAATCTATGGAATTTGCTAGTAGTTATAACAACGCTGATCATTTGCAAACCCAGTCAACCACATAAACAGCGACTGGCATTCATCCGTTCGGCATTATTCCACTCAGCTCATATAGACCCATCCCCATTTGTCTGCAAAAAAGTTTATTTCTAGATGCGATGGGGATTCCCCTGGCAGAGACATCACGTACACTATGCACGCATTCAAAAATCAACTTACGATTCTTTCAGAAATGGAATTAGAATTTGTTCAAAAACCAACATGGACGCGTTCAAAATCATATGAAATCGATAGACCAACGTGCGCTGGTTGCTAGGGGCTTTGTGAAACAAGGTCTTTTTCCTCAATAATATGAATTTGGAGCCCCCCCCCTGAAACTATCGCCTGGGGCAGATAACCCGTTTGCTCCCGTCCCCGAGTTCTGGGCCTGTTGCGCATATGTGAATCTGGAAGCTTAGGTTCAAAATGGTTCAAATGGCTCTGAGCGCTATGGGACTTAACATCTGTGGTCACCAGTCCCCAAGAACGTAGAACTACTTAAACCTAACTAACCTAAGGACATCACACACATCCATGCCCGAGGCAGGATTCGAACCTGCGACCGTAGCGGTCACGCAGTTCCAGACTGGAGCGCCTAGAACTGCACGGCCACACCGGCCAGCCTGGCAGCTTAGGCGCACCAGTAAAATTTTTCCGGATAGCATCTGGCTGCTTGCTGCTATTGCTTATGCAGCTAACTGCCACACTTCTGTAGCCAGAAGCAGGAGAAAGTACTACTAATTACGAGACTCAACTGCACATGTGGAAAAGCTCGCTCGCAACCGCTCAAACAAATCTAATGTAAAGTTGTGACGTCACGCCCATCGGAGGCAATTTGTTGTTATGAAACATTGCATTGTCTTCCTAAAGCCTTTGTCACATTTTGCTGTTGGCAGACGCTTGTAAGAGCACTGTGTTTTGTTGTTGTATATGGTGAATTTCCTTTGCAACTTAAATTTTATTTTCGTTTCTTTTTCTCTCGTTCTTTTTTTATTGCTGCAGTAGAGAGATACAGTAATATTCTTTGTTGAGTATTGGTTCTTACCAGTCAAAGTTACAAAAATTTAACTGAATACTAAAACAATGAAAAATTCCCGGAATTCTAAAAAATTCCCAGGTTTTTCCCGGTTTTCTCCCGGATGAAAAAATTCCCGGGTTTTTCCCGGATCTCCCGGTTGTCCCGGGTCGTATTCACCCTGTAAACAACTCCTTGTCATACATGGGGAGGCAACAGCTCATATATCAGAAGTGTGATACCTGTGTTGTCATTAGGGGTCTCAGTCAGACGGGTACATAACAGTCCCACCACTCCGACTGGCTACACATACTGGCAACCTAGCAGGGTGGAGGGGGCCTACGGCAAGAAAAGGAAGAGAGGCTGCTATGGGGGAATTCTTCCCCAAACAGCTCACACTAAGAAGATAAAATTTAGAAGTGGAGGTCAAACTCCAAAGGGGGATCAAAAATGCCAAAAAGGAAGGATGAAAAGGAAAAGGCAAGGGGAACAAAACCAGGAGGAATACAAGAAACCAGGTGGATAGCCAGCATAAGTAAGAACATAGAGAGGGAAAGGAAGGAGCAGAGGGAAAGGAAGGAGCAGAGGGGAAGGAGGAAGCAGTGGGGAAGGAACGAGGACGGGGACGGAGGGGCACTAGGCAGGAAACGCATCCTGGTATCGAAGACTAGGCATCCTGGTATCGAAGACTAGGCCAAAATAGCTTGGAGCGCTGTGTGCATGAACTCATGAAAGAACCACGAGCCCCCTGAGAGGTTGACTTAAGTTGCAACCCTCTGGTGCTTCAAACTGTAGTGTGTAACATAAATACGTCGGTGCGTGAGAAACGGCATGCTGTAATTGAGTTTATAGCCACAGAAATCGTGCCTCCAGCTGAAATCCACACAAGATGAAGGGGTGTACAGTGACAATTGTATCAACATCAGTAATGTGCGATCTCAGATTGTTTGTGCTCTTCATAAAGGAAATGGCCTCGTGCTAATCTCAACATGTGTGACAGAGCAAGTGTGGACAACTGTGTGCGACAACCAACGACACTCGTCAGTATCAAGTTGATGAAGCCATCAAAGGAAATAGACAGCACGGACACAGCTTTCAGGTAAGTGCAGCATTAGCATGAGGTCAAGTACAGGCCATCATTATAGAACTGTGGTCTGGAATACTTCACAGTGGATGCCCCGAATGCTCACTCTTGACATGAAACAGAGAATACTGCACACACATTGACAATTTCTTTTGCGTTTTGAATGTAAGGGTGATGGGTTCCTTAACAACATTGTGACAGGTGATGAAAGCTGGGTTCACCATTTTGATTCCAAAAACAAGAAAGCACCAATGGAGTTCCGCCACAAAGGAATACCGATGTCAAGACTGTGCCACCAGCAGGCAAAGTCATGCTCACAGTTTTCTGGAATGTTCAAGGTGTGGTGCATTTGGGATTCATGTCTGAAGTCAACACCATAAACTCTGCAAGGTCCTGGAACCTCACAAAACTGAAAGCACAAATTTTTAAAGTTCGTCCACACATGGAGCACCCTCTCTTTCAGCATGACAATGTCATACCACACATGTGCATTGTGACATCTGCAACAATCTGATGCCCTGGGTTCACTTTCATTGTTCATACTCCATAAAATCCAGACTTGGCCCCATCCGAATTTCATTTGTTTGCAAAACTCAAAGAACACCTTCGAGGACTTGACTTTGATAGTGATAAAGTAATGCAAGCAAGGGGGAGGTTGTGGCTCCGTCAACAATGTCCATCATTCTACAGTGATGGTCTCAACAAACTGGTCTCTTGTTGGGAGAAATGTGCCCGATGCCAGGGTGACTATATTGAAGCATAAAGATGTTGAAAATCAATAAAGTTTGTTTTATCTGAACAGCTTTATGAGTTTTCAGATAAAAAATTAACAGGATTACTTTTCAGCACACTCTCACATGTAATTATTTTCTTTGAAAAATATCAATGCAATCTAATAAATATTAGATTGCACTGATATTGAAAAAAGGAGTATTGATAGAAGATAAACAGCATCTACTTAAAATAACTAAAGTAGCAGCAGCTTCTTTCCAACACTAGTCAGTTTATTGTTAGCCTACCTTACTGAAGTGTACAGCAGTTGCTGCTTCTGGGACATGATGTACAAATGAATTAAATACATCTTCACCTGCCATGATACACTGATTCCAATAAAAATACTTCTTTTGTAAGAAAATATTCAGGTAGTGTTCCATCTAATTGGACGAGGTGGAGTGTGGAACGCTGTTTGTCATACGCATATTGAAAGTGTCTGGTTAACCCTCTGGTTCTGTGGGCTAACACTATGTTAGAAGTACATGGGGAATCTGTTGTTCCCTGGCTTCAGAAGCAGTATCAAATGTCTCCTCTTATGTCTAGATACAAATCTTCATTAAAGAGTTTGGTATATTCTTGGTTAGCGCAGGAAACCCCACCACACACTGTGTTGAAGGATTTGTGTTATGCATTACAAACTACAGTTATCACACAGAGAGGGGCAGTTCTGTACTTTTGAGTTGTTGAATGAGAACTCCAATCTCACTCTCCCCTAATACTGTGAAAGGCAGTAAAATCACATAGATGATGCACCATCATTTACATTATATCCCTACAGCTTGTTTGTTGGGACACCATTATTCAATTGGCAGATATTTGGGAAAAGTTGTTGTTCCCTAATATACTCTTGATTAACTCCCATACATTTGCTGATGGTGTAGAGCTGTTTATAAATTTTGTGAAATGCATCCACACAGTTCTTTCCAAAAGGCTGCAAAGTTCTCTCTACTTGATCTACTCTTAAACACATGCGTTGAGTGTCATTCTCCTATTACTGACTGCTGGACGTGATTTCCAATTCCACTGAGTCTGGTTTTCTTCTGGGCTGGCTGAAAGATAATGGTATTATGGCATCACCTAGTCCTGAGTGCTGCTGTAGTGTTGGCTCCACAGTGTCCAGTTTACTCTTCTGATCATCCCGTTACAATGGCCTTCTTTTGAGTAGGGTTGTCTCTGATAAGTGGAGCCAGAGGGTAAAGTAGCCAATGGAGTGTAAATGTTGTTCACTTTCCAATAAACAGTATCTGTGGGGGCTGGATAGTATAGGAAGAGATCCATAATGGGAAACAACTCGTGCAGATATTTGTCCAGAATGTAATATGCAAATGACCTGTTACAGTAACAGTCTCTCAATTGCTCTGTCCTTGGAGTGAATGGGGGAGGGTCTCATAGCACACAGTATCCACTGGTCTTCTAAATAAAAGGAATTCAAAAGAGAATTGTTTCAGAAGCCCTTACATGTTTTGCTGTCTATAGAACCTTGTGATGGAATATATACAGAGCATACTATAAATTGAAATGGCAGATGTACTGTGACCGCTAAAACTTTTAACTCTGTGGAAGCGATGAGCACATAGTGGTATGTTTCTCTGGCAAACACAAATCACTATTAACTAACTTCGTAATTTTGTTTCCACTTTTGCCCCTGTGTTTCACTGTTCTTTGGTTCTATGTTAACAGCATGACTCAACATCAACACGAAGTTCAACAAGTAATTCAGACACTTGAGTGAATGTAACCTTTCAGTGTATTTAGCAGTTCCAGCAATTCTCTTGAATGTCTCTTCTACATATTATTATGCAGTGGTATGCTCTGTTACTACTATTTACATTCAATGGCAGTCTGGAAGGATTGTTGGTCTGAAGTCTTTGTGTAGAGTAGTTATTACAAACCTCCAGTGGTCACACCCCTGACACTGGAAGTTGACTGAGAACATAATTGTTGGGAGCCATTCGGAACCTGTGATAAGTTAGAAATGAATGAAAAATTGATAGCTCCACATGGCTGAGTAAGCCTAATAAAGCTGGGGTGTGGCAAATACCCAAGAGATTAATGATGAATATCTGTGAAACTTCGCTCTGCAACAGTGACCACTGAGAAAGCGAGAATCATAACAGATGTTTAATAAAATGCAGATTTCATACGTTCAGGTACGTCAGGATATCTCCCATTTATACTGTGCTTGTGAAGTGTTCAAAAGCTGTGGTAGTGAAATTTAGCAAAACTTGTGTCAAAACTGGAAATCCATTAACGTTCTGTAGAAATATGCTGAGTGAATTAATGATCCTATGCTTTCAATCACTGTGCTGGTAATTGCTAAATAGAAAAGAAATGTGCCTTCATAAAAGTTTTTGAAAATCAACCCATTCTTAAGAAACCAACAAAAATGTTAGTTTCCCAACTGCAATGAACCATACGTGGCCCTTGCAAATTTCACTTATATATTAATTACACCAATGCTATACAGTGTCTACAAAAATTAAATAAATGAGCGTAAGAGTAAATTTTTCTGTGCTTACCTGAGGCAACTTTGCGTGATCACTGTAGGGACTTATAGCTACAGGTATACCAAGAACATGCTGCACTCTTCCGCCATAAAGGTGGTCTCCTAACACTGGACTCAACAAATATGCTGAGTAAATCCTAATAAAATGCCATTTTGTCCGTGATGTTTTGAATTCTACCAGGCTACAAAGAGACCCCTTTTCCAATGTGGAGTACTCTACAAACGTAGGAAAAATTTCTTGACGTTTCACAGACTTCTTTGACCATTTTGTCTCAAGAATCACCTGTAAATATTACACAATTATAATAAACAAATTTTTAAAAAGGAGAGAAGAACAAGAGTGCAATAATGTTCTGTTAACTGTTATACAAATTACCTGTGATTCCTTTTGTCCAGGTCCTTTTTTCAATGTGATACCAATGTTCTCAGAGCCGGAATCAGGTTGGGGCTGCCCTACTACAACCAACCAATAGTTGTAGATCACTTTGTCCTGTACTTTGCCGTAATTCATTGACTTCCTTACATTTTTAGCAACACTCTCATCTGATGATAAAATGGTGATTCCACTAGCATACCTGCAAAAATGGTGAATAATTGCAAGAACTATAAATTAATGTGCCATTCTTGACAGACATATTTTGTACCAAAATGGAAAATCTGTTGAATACCCAACAAACATATCAGTAACTTGGCAAAAAGACAACAAAAACACTGTAGATGCAAAGCCTCAGCCTGGTCATGGAATTGAACCAGAACCAAGACAAATATGTATGATGAAACAAATTGGAATAATACTGCAAAGTTTTAGGAAATGGCGAAACAAAAAGAGAGAAATAAGAAGTCCAATGATAGCATCAAACTTGTAGTGAACACGGAACCAAAACATAAAAGGGCAAAGAGAGGAATACTGGTATGGAACAGAGAGGAGAGCAGAAATAAAAAGTGAAAGCTTGCAAACAGAGCAAGTACCAGCTGAGGAAGAGGAAGGATATTAAGCAGTAGGTAGATAGTAGGTGAAGCAGACAATAATGCAAGTCAAGTGAATGAACAGCATGGTGAACCTGGGAGCTGCTTAAAATAATGATACCGAGATTCCATCTTGTATGACTGTTGTTCAAAGTTCCCTGATCATTGCTTCTGAAATGCCAGCACACACAATGGCTTGGGTTTACTTCTCTACAGTAAAACTGATAGTGGTCACCTGTGCTTTTTACCTGAAAGACAAGGTTCCGGTACACCCAAAGATGATGTTATTCCAGTTACTTCCACAATTTTATCATACTTCTAGCGCACACACATTGTTTCTAGAGCAGTTCTTGCTTTTGTAATAAAATGCAGAATAACAACCTTGGAGCACCCATGAATCTTCATATTTATTACGTTTGAATTGAGTGAGAGGAGGCCCTACCATCCTGATAAACAGCAGTGCAGAATTTGTCCGTACAAGGATAGATGACCTGTATGATGTGCCTGTAAGATTCATTTGAGAGAATCCCGTCACATTCGCCGGAAGATATTGCAGTTGTCCCCAAACTGTGGTTCAGAAGCAGCATACCCGAAAATGGATTTCCTACACTATTTCTTCTTGTAACATCAATACCCTATCATCACTGTGAGCCATTCACTAAACAGTAGTCACTGTTGTCTGCAAGGTACATCAGTGTTGTCAGACAAGGATCTAGTGGACAGCATCCAGGCAACACTGCTACAGGTTAATTCCCAAGCCCCTCCACAGCATTACTAGTGACATAGGAACTGGGCCACCTATTTATTACCTGGCTGGATGAATAGTTGCCACCATCATATTGCAATCACCATTGTGTTATTTTGCACACTGATTAATTCTCAGTTGGCTGTTGATCACTGAATCAAATCAGAGTTTTTATGCATGGCCCTGCTCTTTGATTCGGTATTGCTTGGGCCATGATGAGCTATTGTGATGGGTCTGGTGCTAGGTGGTTATGTTTAGGGTTGGCCTGTGATATATACAGTGCCAACTTACCCTGGACAAATCACAGGTTAATTCACTATCACAGGCTAATTCACTGTATCAGTTCACTTTGATTTACTTCATGGTGCTGAATAAAATTAGTATAAAGTGTGACTTTTTCTCCCTCATCCTTCACATTGCCTTTATCACTCAATGACAATCATTCCATGAAAACATTGATCACTTACTTCATCAACAATTAAAACTGCTTCTTGTATCCTGGGATGAGGGCTAATTTACCAGAATCCTACCTTCATCCATCAAATTAGTATTCTGTTGCCCATCCAACCTATACAGTATCCATTCCATGCCACTCCTGCTCTTTGTCTGCTCACCATGAATTACTCCCCTGTATTCAATCACCACTTGCTACTGCTGTCCAATCACACATGTGAGGTGGAATCCAAAATTTTCAGGACTGGTGCTGCCATCTGGAAAATAGGAATAGTAGATATTTGCACCACTAGGTGGCGAGAGCTGCATATCTGATGAGTCAGTGTGCAGAGTGGCATTCAGCTGGGAGGACGTGTTGCGCGTCCACAGTGATTTCTGTATTACTCTGTGTTTGATGTGTGGTGATTTTATGATGGACCTGTGAACAGGACAGTGCGTGTGTATCAAATTCTGTGCGAATCTCTGGAAAAGTGCTACGGAGACAGTTGCAATGATTCAACAAGTGTTTGGGGGACAGAACGTGAGCTGTATGCGTGTGTTTGAGTGGCATGTTCGGTTCAGGGCTGACCGTACAGGCATCTAAGATGATGCTCACACTGGACGGCCCATTAGCCACACAATGCCAGACATTGTTGCCAAACTTCAACAATTAGTTTGTGCGGATCGACGTCGAACCATTCCAGACCTTGTGGATGAAGTGGGTATTGGTTATGCGACATATCAACGAATGTTGACTGATGAATTGGGCATGCGTAGTGTTGCCGCAACATTTGTTCCAAGGATCTTGACTGCCTATTAGAAGGCACAGCGTGTTGAAGTGTGCACGAACCTTCGTCAGACCGCATCTGATAATCCAACCTTCTTGTCACGGGTTATCACCGGTGACAAGAGCTTAATTTATGGTTATGACCCAGAGACAAAGCAACAATCGTCCCAGTGGAAGAGCCCGGGCTTTCCAAGATCCAAAAAAGCAAGCCAGGTGAAGAGCAAAGTGAAGAGCATGATCATCATTTTCGTTGATACCAAGGGAATTGTGCACAAGAATTCGTCCCACCCAACCAAACAGTGAATTCCACCTACTACTGTGACATTTTGCGACGGCTCCATGAAAACTTGGGGCAAAGACGGCCCGAACTTTAGCATCAAGGGAACTGGTTGCTGCATCATGACAGCATGCCCTGTCACACGTCCTTGCTCACCAGGAACTTTTTGGCAAAAAACAACATGATGGTTGTATCCCACCCACCGTACTCGCCAGATTTGGCACCTTGGGACTTCGCGCTATTCCCAAAACTGAAACTCAAGTTGAAAGGCAGTCGGTTCGACACTCTAAAGAGGATTCAAGAAGCATCGCTGGTGGTGATAAACACCCTCAAAGAACAGGACTTCCAGAAAACGTATGACCAGTGGCAGTAGTCTAAAGGTAAGGTTTTCAACAGATGGCAGCACCAGTCCCGAAAATTTTGGATAGCACCTCGTATTTCCTACTCAGTCACAGGCATGGCTGTATGTGGAAGCAGTCACATCATGTACCAACTGTGTTATAATTATTGTGCAGTGTCCTATGTGGACAGGGCAATTGGCCATGCATCTGCATTAAATGCCACTGCCGAAATGTGACCAACCACAAACTCTAGCACCTGTTTGCTAAATATGCTGCACATCGCGAAATCAATAAATTCAAAAGCTGCCTGAATACTCAGGTCAACTGGCTCATACAATCCACTCCTGTAATCAACAACTGAGCATTCCAATGCCTGATAAAGTGTTGGAACTCTGTGGATGTCCAATCTCCAGCAAAATCACGTCACAGCTCTGATTATGCTGAAAGATGTCTGACATTTCTGAGCATCATCTTTTATGTGCATCTTCAGATATGCACCCTACACACACACACGTTGTCTGCATTTTGTATAGCTTACACCTTCTCCAGAAATATACTGTATAAGTCAACAGATTAAATACAAGGCATGTCCGGAAAGTTGTCCTTTTTGTTCTACTGCCACCACAGCACTAGTGTCACAATTCTTCTCTCTGGCCGATTGTCTTTCCATTGATGCCAATACAGCAGAATTATGTTGTGTTTACGTTTGTTTGTGATCGTTTAAAATGTTTAAGAGAACCTGTGAGCCCACAAGCCATGAAGTGCATTCTGTAATACAGTTTTTGAATGCAAAGAATGGTAAGCCAGCTGAAATTCATTGTCAGCTTTTAGAGATTTATTGTGAAAATTTAATGACTGATAGAATGGTGAAAAAGTGGGTGAAACAGTTTAATGGCTCTGAGCACTATGGGACTTAACATCTGAGGTCATCAGTCAAATAGTTTAATGATGGATGAGCCAATGTTCATGATGAAGCACAGAGCGGGTAGCCTTCTGTTGTCAATGATGATTCGGTTGAGAAACTAACTGAGAAAATTTGTGAAAACAGAGAGTTAACAATAGAATGCTTTGTGAAAAGTTTACACAAATTTAAAAAACTCTTTAGCACCAGACTGTCACAAATCGCTTAAATTTTTGGAAATTGTGTTCTGAACATTCTTATGGATGTCCACAAAAATGAAGTGACTTGGCAGTGCTTTTACGTTTCTTACCTAATGCAGTGATGAGGGAGATGAATTCTTAAACAGAATTCTGACTGGTGATGAAATGGGTTTGTCATGTCACTCCAGAACCAAAACAACATTTGGTGGAGTGGAGGCACAAAAATGTGTACTGTGTTGTGCCTGCTGAGTTCCTTCCCAGATGTGAAACAGTCAATGCACTAAAAGCGTCAAACACAGAAAAGTTTAGCACACAATTCAAAACAAAAGATGTGGAATGCTCAGTCAAGGTATAACATTGATTCACAACAATTGTTTGGGGGCAGTTCGATCACCTACCGCACAGCCTCGATCTCAGATCTTCTGACTACCACTTGTTCTTGAACTTTAAGCACAACTTTGGAAGAAGACACTTTGACAGTGATGACAATGCAAAAAACTGTGTTCAGCAGTGGCTGTCTTCACTGGTGACAGCTTTCCATGAACAGGACATAGAAAAGTACGTTTCTCGCTATGACAAATGTCTGAAAAATGATGGCAACTATGTAGAAAAGTAGTTTAAGAAATGCTCTTTCTTGTAAAAATAAATTTTGGTTTGAAAAAATGTTTTTATGAGTGTTTTTACCAAAAAGGTACTTTCTTTCTTGACACGCCTCATGTGAAACAGAAAGAGTCTTATTGTACAGCCTTCACATATCACAAGAAGCAGTCTGTCAAAGAGAAAAGATAATAAGCTTTTCACAAAATCATAAGGAATGTCTTGGTCCTTTTCTTTCACAGCTAGCATCAGAAGCAGGATATCTAAAGCTGTACTCTGTAAGCCACTGTACAGTGTGGGCAAAGAATATATTGTTGACTAGTATCAGTTCCCACCTTCCTATACTATTGACAAATAGAATATGGGAAGAAAGACTGTTGGTATCCTTTTGTATGGCCGTTGAATCTCTAATTTTAGTTGTATGGTATTTATGTGAGATATATGTTGCACAAGATAGTATAGTTCATGACCCAATTTGTAACACAGGTCTTAGAATTTTGTGACTAAGGATCTCCTTAATACCCAATGTTGTTTTTGCATGTGACATGCTGACTACACAAATCCATGTGGAACTCTTCTTTCTCTTCAATTAATCTAACTTGGTAAAGGTATAAGACTAGTAAACAATATTCAAGAATCAGTGAAACGATATTTTTGTAAGTGGCCGTTTTTTGTGTACGAGTTAAATTTCCTCAGGATTTTTTCAATATCCTTTTAGTCAGTAGTATGCCTTCCCCAGAACTACATTTATGTGACTGTTCAACCTTAAAACACTCCAGAGAGAAACTTTCACATACCTGAACATTTTAACTGACACATATATGATTAAAATCATGTGGTCAAACTAGATTGGGTCCTTTCACCTATTTATGTACATTTTATTTATTTATTTATTTGTCGTTAGTCTACATATGATTAAGTCGACAATTTTACATTTCAAGTTTACATCACACTTATTATTTTACCGTTTTATTGCTAGAAATTTACATAGTACAGTCTAACTGATGTGGTGCACTTGGACTGGTAAGAAACAGTATACTCAGTGTGTTATACAACTCTGTAGTTTTCTGCATGCACTTTTAACAGTTTCAGGAACACAAATTATTGAATTTTTATTTCCTTCTTTGCTTAATTATTATAATAAGTGATGGGTGCACTCATGCCAGTGCAAAAATGTACCTAATGGTACATTTATGCTGCAGCCTCACAGCTGGCACCTCGCTGCTCACAGCGAGCCTTGTTACGTTTATGCTGCAGTCTCATTGCTGGTACACTGTTGGTCATGCAGGCATCACAGTCTTACCGGGAGCGTTTACTCTAAGGTCTTTCATATAACTAGTTGAGTGGTGTATTTGCATTGTGCATGATGCAAAAATTATATTCTCTGCATTATCTGGAATTATATTCTCTGCATTATCTGGCAGTAGGATTAGTAGTTTACTCATGCCAAAAATGTGGTTATTGACAATGAAGAAGGAGAATAGGCACAGAGACATACTTTGTATGAAGATCATCCACACTGCAAACACTTTTACCAGTTCCAAAAATAGCTCAAAATTTATCCAGAGTTCTTTTATCAACAGTTATGAATGTTGCAACAAATTTTCCACTTTTATTTTAAATGTTATCAAACCAGAATAGTTCAATAAATGAAGACTCGATTGAACATTATTAATTTAAATTCTGTGGAATGGTGATTCGTGGGCCTATTAACTTTGAGTTAATATTTTGTCAGTCTTTACCCACGTCTACTTCATGTACTGCCACTTTTGAATTTTCTTACTGATCTTCTATAGGGTGCGGGTGGGGGTGGGGACAGTAAATTAGACGAACAGGAGAAACTCATTTTACAAAAACTATTACAGCTAATTTCATCCACCACGAAATGGTTGTCATAATCTGTATGCACCTAGTCCTAGATATCATCGCACCCAAAAGTGGCCGAAGTAAGTGTATGTTTAAAAATCATCACTTGTAGTTCTCACTCTTAAAATTATCACATAAGCTAAAAAAAAAAAAAAAAAAAAAAAAAAAAAAAATTCCGGTTTGTATATGGTGATTCCATTGGTAGGATACTGGCAAAACACAGTTAGTTTTCAAAGGAGACTGCGAGGTGGGGGGGGGGGGGGGGGGTCATGCGATCACCCTCGAATACTGCTCAAGGATGTAGAGTCTATACCAAATAGGACTATCAGCAGACACTGAATATACAAAAGGAAGGGTGGTACCAATGGCCACATGTTTATTTGATCCTCAAGAGAGCATAAGGATGGTGGGAGGGGAGATTACATCAGCGTACAGATGCTTGAAGACCATTGCAAACTGCCTCTCAAAAGTCTACTTCCCATGTTCAATGTACCAGTATTAAGTGAGGAATCTAGGAATGTACTATAGCCTCTCTATGTATTGCACCTGCTGTGATCACGAAGACAAGGTTAAACAAATTATGGCCTGCAACACCCATTTAAGAAGTTGTTTTTCCCCCCATTCCATAAGCAAATGAAATGGGAAGAACTTTAATATGTGGTACAATGGGAAGCACCCTCTGCCATCAACTTCACAATGGTGAACCTAATCTAATCTAACTAGAGAAAGTCACTATTTCCATCTACCCAGGAAAGAGGAGTCTAAAATGCAAAACAGTGTGTCATATCACAGACTTAAACTGTACAACAGGCTGCCACTGGATATAATACCAGCATCTTTGGCCAATGGCTTCAAAAACATTTGTTCAACAACAGTTATTACACTGTGAATAGATATATAAAACAGCCCTCAACAGCCAAATAATCATCCATAAACTGTAATATGTAACTTTATGTTCACATAATCTAAGTGGATTGTGACAAAAAGAACAGGATTATAGCTGCAAAAGTCACTACAGAAATGTACGTTGAACTTGCAAACCCTGTAAGCACCAAAACAATATTAATGGAGTTTGATCAGCAGAGAATTGCAAGGTGAGCTGGAATTCCAAAACCATTCATCAGTGATGCAAATGCCCGCAAGAGGGAAACATGGTACTAATAACATAAAACATAGACTATGGTGCAACGGATGTGTGGGAGGGCATGGGTGAGGAGGGTGGGATGGTCTTGTGGGTGCATTTTGTGCTGGTAATATGTACTAACATAACAGAGGAAATACCACATATCCCAACCAAACCCAGAGCATGCACATCCATGCCACAGCCTCTGGGCAGCAGGTATAATCTGTGTTGATGACTATCATGATCAGATCTTCATGATAATGCAAATACTAGAAAAAAGCAAAGAACTTGGGACTGATACACATCACCTCCTTATAGGCTTTAAGATCAGCCTACAAGAATACTGACAGAAGGAAGCTGTACATAGCAATGGTAAAGTTAGAGATTCCTAATACATTGATTGCCTTAGAGAAAGCTACTATGGAAAACACAAGTTCAAATCCAAAATATGTTATCAAGGGCCGTGGGCACAAAAAAAGGGGGTTAGGGAAGGAAGACATTCTCCTGCCTTGATGTGGGCATCAATACAAAGGGGATTATCCTGTAAAAATCAGTTCTGGTGCTGACATATGCGAATGATACTGACAAAATTGAAAGAATGCCAAAAGCAATGAAAGAAGCCTTTACAAGTTTTGAGAGAGCTGCTACAAAGATGCACTTACAGGTAAATGAAGGGAAAATTAAGTACATATCCTTAGTTAAAAAGGTTATCTGCATGAGCTTCCATCCATAGAAATTGGTTTGTATAAGCTTTGATGATGTGTGTAGTTTCACTTACTTTGGATCAGAAGTAAACTATAAGAACCATGTCAGCTCTGAAATCTATAAATACTAAGACTGTCTGCCAACAAGTGCTACCAAAGCCTCAGAAAACATCTGAAATCTAAGCTGCTGTTCAGAGAAACTAGAGCTATGATGCATCAAGGTTTAGTAAGTTTGGTGCTAACATACGGTGCTGTAACATGGACCCTAACAAAATTTGTGAAAAGCAACGGGTCACATTTGAAAGAAAGATCACAAGACAAGTTCTTGAGCCAATGGAAGTAAATAGTGTCTGAAGGAGGAGGGTCAACTATGAATACTCTGTATAATGAACCAGCACTGTCAGCTACATTAAGATTTAAAAGTCTGCAATGGGCACAACATATACTGAGAACAAGTGATAGAATGATTAAGAAGATATACAGCACAGTACCTGAAGGAACCACAAGTGTGGGAAGTCCAAAGCCAAGGTGGAAGGAAGGTGAGGAGGACATAAGGTAAACTGGAATTCAGAACTGGAGTTAAGCACTAAACAGGGAAGAATCCAGTAATCTTAAATAGAAGGCCACAGCTCACAACGGGCTGTTGCACCAATGACGACGATGCACCAATGGAAGAATGTCATTTGGTTGGATGAGTCTTGTGTCACACTGTTCCCAACTTCTGGCTCACTTATGTCCCAAGAGTGAAACTTGGTGGGGGTTCGTTGATGATATGATATGATATGGACAGTCATATCATGGTATTCAATGGGCCTATGTTTACTTTGCAAGGCCGCACCACTGACGAGGATTATGTGACCAGGTTCATCCCGTGTGATCAGTTTCATCCCACAGTACAATGTTTGTTCTTCAATAGTGATGATGTGTTCCAAGATGACAGGGCCCCTGTTCACACAGCTCGTATAATCCTGGACTGGTTTCGTGAGCACGAGGATGAAATATCGCAACTCCCTTGGCCACTGCAGTCACAACATCTCAGTATTATCGAGCCTCTGTGGTATACTTTGGAGAGATGGGTGCATGATCGCTATCCAACTCCATCATTGTTACCTGAACTTATCACTATTTTCCAGGAATAATGGTATAAGACACCCTTGAAATCGATACAGGATATGTATTCATCCATTCTGAGGTAACTGGAAGCTGTTTTGAATGCCAACAGTTTTTCTGCACAGTGTGTGACATGGTAACATGTCATATTTTTAGTGCTTCCATTTTTGTCCACTGACACTTTTTGTGTGTTTGAAGTCAAGTCAGAACACTCAAATTCGATCTGTCACTCCAAGTATCGAGTGTTAATGTCCCTTTAATGTAAGTCGGTTGTCATTAATTATCTTCTTTATGTGGAGGTCCTGCAAAGCAGTATCTCTGTAGAACCGTGTGTAGCCCAGGAAAGACTTCAACTCATCTCCTTTGCAGCTGTTATTCATGGAAGGAAAAAATGAAATGTACGCTAAGAAACACTGTCAACATTTCTTCACTGACTGTCTTGTTTCTGTTTCAATGAGTCTACAGATCACAATAACTTCATAACTTGGAGCAGATACAATGTAAATTACATACAACATCCACCTTGACTGCTCGACAAGTAGTAAGTGACTTTTCATTTTAGAGGGTTTTTTTGTTGTTTTTTTTTTTTTTCTTTCTTTCTTGGAGAAGGTGTCTGCTCCTTGATAGTCAAGAAACCACCAAGCCACTATGTCAAAACATAAAAAGACCTGCCCACATCAGTTGAAGACATTTACTCACCGTTGTGCGTCACTGATTACTCGAACCACACACCTCTCCATTCAATCTGCACAAATGTGAAACAAAACAACCATGCACAGTATGTGTTTCGTGAATTATTCTCTACCAATACCACTTAACTATTCTGTCATGATCATCTTTCCTTGTCATACACAGGGAGTGAGAAATCTCGTTTGCCTAAAAAGTCACACTGCACCATCCCTGTAGGTATCCCTGCGACACTAGACCACGGATCAAGCAAACATGTGACCATTTGTGCTTTCCTTCTGTATACGTTCAATATCCCTGTTAGTCCTATTTCGTACACATCCCACACACTTGTGCAATATTCTAGACATGGCCACACGAGTGATTTGTAAGCAGTCTCCTTTGTAGACTGATTGCACCTCCCCTGTATTCTGCCAATAAACTGAAATCTACTACCTGCTCTACCCACAACTGAACCTATGTAGTCATTCCATTTCACACCCCTACAATGGTGTTACTCCCAGGTATTTGTATGACTTGACTGATTTCAGCAGTGATTCACTGACACTGTAGTCATAGGAAACTATGTTTTTTCGTTTTGTGAAATGCAAAATTTTACATTTCTGAACATTTAAAACAAGTTGCCAATCTTTGCACCACTTTGAAATCTTATCAAGAACTGATTGAGTATTTATGCAGCTTCTTTCAAACAGTATTTCATTACTGATAACTGCACCTTCTGCAAAAAGTCTGAGTTTACAATTAATACTGTCTGCAAAGTCATTAATATGCAACATGAACAGTAAATATCTTGAACATTTCGCTGGGACACACCTGAAGTTACTTATACATCTGACAATGACTCTTCATCCAAGACAACATGCTACATCCTAGCAAATGCTTCTTCACTTGATACTCCATATAATCATACTTTTGACAATAAGCGTAGGTGTATTACTGACTCAAATGCTTTTCAGAACTCAAGAAATACTGCATCTACCTGACTGAATTGATCCAAAGCTTTCAGCATGTCATGAGAGAAAGGTGTAATGTATAGTGAGATCCAATGTGGAAAACAGATGACATTTTGTCTCTTCTGGTATGGAAACTAGAGTATGACACACTGCTCTCAGCCACAAAATAATTATGGAGGCAGCCATTATTTTTAGTAATCTATCTGAAAAATACATGCAAGGTAGTCACATGATTAATCCTGCCATTTATGCAGTATGTTATGAGAAAAAGTATGCAGAAGGATGCAGTCATAAGTGTTTATGCTGACATTACTTTAATGTGGTATAGGATTTTCTGTGGCCTGTTCGACATGAGATGCAATAAGTAATAAAGACTCCTATGTCTGAACATAAATATCTGAGATTTGTAGGAGCATCATCTGTTTCAGCAGAGTGTAACAAGACCTCTTCATATGCAAGTTTATTATTCAATTCTCAAGGTCCTTGTCAAAGACCTCCAAGAAAAATGCCTTCAACCTTTTCTGTGGAGGAAAACAAGGTTTGTAGTAGGTGAATTATTATTTGTTAATCGCACTATCAGCTGATTTTGACACAAATGTCATTATCAAGCACCCACAATATAACATATTAATGTGGAACACCCTGTGTCATCAGGGTCATTCCACATCAATGGGGCCAATATTAAAAAGTGTCCCCACTCGACCAACTCCAAATCTAATGACATTTGGTGTGAAGGTTCTACATGGTGTTTCACGGTTACACAGTCTACCAAATTTCAGTGGTTGAATTTTTAGGGGCTATTCACCTTCACATAACATGCATCATTAGTGTTCTGCCAAAAGGCACATTTTCATTAGGTAGTTCTCCAGGCTGTCCGGTCTTCTGCCATCCTCTTCAGGTCCACGTAGTCTATCATCTTGTACAAGGTGTATACATGGACATGGGAAAAAAAATTCCCGGATTTACCTGTTGAAAATACACTTTCTCCCAGGTGAAAATACAGTTTTTCCTTGTTAAATGACAGTACACTTTTCCTCAGCAGTGTAAAACTTATCACTCCTTGGAATGTTTATGGCCTTATACACCGATGTAGAATTTCCCGACACCTTAGAAAACGAAACTCGGGAGAGGGGGAGGGGGGGGGGGGGACATTTTGGAAAGATCATTGATGTGCAGCAACATGTACACTGCATATTTTCGTGTTACGAACGTATAAATTCGAATACCACCAAACGCATGTTACTTTCCGAAGCATTGAAATCGAGACTGCGACGTGCTTTTGTAAGCCAGTCATAGCTCATGTAACGTGATCTCGCCAGCTGATGACAGCACAGGACACGTGATGTAGTCAGCCAATAGCAAGGTCACTCTTAAGTAGCGCGAACACACAAATAAGAAAAGTTAATGGTTTGAATTAATATACATAGTGTTGCTACAAGAAACGAAAAGCTTTCACATATAAGATTGGTCTCTAAGATTAATAAGCTGCAAGAGAAGCTAAGCTTCCACATATAATGATGATCTTTCCTGCACATGTTACACTTTAAGATTCATCACACAAATGTGCCAGTAAAATTTTTAATAATGACGTAAATGTCTGATCTTCTGGGCGCAAAATTCTTCTAGATGGTCGTCCTCAAGGAGTTGATTTTTAAATGAGAGTCAAACGCCCTGTGATTTAAGAAATTCATCTTACATTTTCGCACGTAGTTCATCTTGCGTAAAAGGAAATTTAATTTGAAAGTAACGCTTTTCAAACCACCATTCACAATATTTTCCCGTGACCTGTTAGAAACTGGTTCATTTCAGCATTGTCAAAGAGCGCCAGATAACAGGCGTCACTGCGCTTGCGCAGCTACGATGACGCAGGAAGCCAGTATGTTTGTAAGTATAAAAAAATAAAAGATCTTGCATTATGTCATAAAAGAAATAAAAGACATCAAAGGATACTTCAAGAGCATCGGAATTTCATGAACCATTCTGAAATGCATAATTCGGCTTAAAGTGCACATTCGTATGTCCAGATTCAGATGTAAATTTTCTTGAGTTATCTCACGTTTGGTTCTTAATTATGGCATAATGCCATACGAGGTAGAAGATGGAAAACTACCTCACAGAAAAGATTAATAAAAGCCAAATCTCTTTAGCAAACTGACAAAAATAACTTCATTGTTCTGCAATGACAAAAATAACTTCATTGTTCTGCAATGACAAAAATAACTTCATTGTTCTGCAAGGCGATTAACGCTCGATTGTCAGAAAGGTTGAAATAAAACCTGGAACTAATAACATATTTTAGCCTTCCGTGATTATGTGGAGTTGGAGTGTTGGAGGGAAGAGACCAAACAGCAAGGTCATCGGTCTCATTGGATTGGGGAAGGATGGGGAAGGAAGTCGGCTGTGCCCTTTAAAAAACCATCCCGGCATTTGCCTGGAGCGATTTAGGGCGTAATTATGCGAACTTTTTTAATTCATCTGATAGCTCCCGGCCACAGAAATCCGTTTTCTTTTCATTTAATGTGAGAGCAATAAATAAAGAGGAAACAGCAAAATCACTAAACGGAAACAAGGTCACGTGGAGACTACCCACCTCCCCACTACAACTCAGACTGCTCTGTGCATCAGCCCCGGATCTACGATATTTCCGAACTGGAGCAATACTAGATAGAGGCGCCCATCTGTAGCCAGAAGCGGGAGAAGGTACTACTCATATGCAACTGAACTGCACATGCACAAGAGCCCGCCCGCAACTGCTCAAAAGAATCTAATGTAAAGCGCTGTCACGTCACGCTCATCCGAGGCAATTTGTTGTTAGGAAGCATTGCATAGTCTTCCTAAAGCCTTTGACACACTTTGCTGTTGGCAGACGCTTTTATAAGCGCTGTGGTTTTTTGTTGTATATGGCGTATTTCCTTTGCGACTTAAGTTCTTTTTTTTTCCTCTCTCTCATTCACGTTTTGTTGCTGCAGTATTATTCTGCAGATGCAGGATACAGTAATATCCTTTGTTGGACTATTGATTCTTACCACTCAAAATCACAAAAATTTAACTGAGAACTAAAACAATGAAAAATTCCCGGAATTCTAAAAAATTCCCGGGTTTTTCCTGGTTTTCTCCTGGATGAAAAAATTCGCGGGTTTTTCCCAGATCTCCCAGGTTGTATACACCTTGTTGTATCTCCTTCTTCCTCTCAGTCTTCTCCCACAAACCAGTCCTTCCAAAGCATCTGCTAGCAAGCACACCCTTCTCAATGAATGTCCCAACCAGTTCTTTTTCCTTTCTCTTGTAACCTTCAGCACACATCTTCTCTCACCAACCCTTTCCAGTACTCTTCTATTACTCACTCTTTCCATCCAGCTTATTCTCTCCATTCTCGTCCATATCCACATCTCAAATGCTTCTAATCTTTTTTCATCCTCTCGTCTCAGCGTCCATGTTTCTGCCCCATACAGTGACACACTCCAGACAAAACATCTGCCAAGCCTCTTCCTTAGACCTGCCACATAACAGGCTCCTCTTTCTGTTGAATGCCTCCTTCGCTATGGCAATTCGAGTTTTCACCTCCTGGTGACATCTCAAGTCTTCAGTTATTGTGCTTCCACGATGTTTAAATGCACTTACTTGGCTAATGGTAGATTGTCCTATTTTAATATTGGACAGTCTGCATCTAGTACTGATGACCACACACTGTTTTTTCTGTTTTATTTGCATCCCATATTCCACACAAGCTTCATTCAGATCTTTCAGCATGTTATTCACTGTCCGCTCACTTTCTGCCACTAATATCGCGTCCTCAGCAAATCTTATACATTCTATTCTCTTTCCACCAATACATATTCCTGTTTCCCCATCTAAGCCTTACACAATAATCTCTTCAAGGTACGCATTAAACAATGGTGGGGAAAAGCAGCACCTTGTCTAATGCCTCATCCAATGCTGCTTTCTTCTGACATTCATTTCCAATCCTTATCCTTACTTTCTGGTGTAACTATACATTCTGTAGCAGTCGTCTCCCTTTCCTATCTACTCCTTTCCTCTTCAAAATACCCATCAGCTTGTTCCACTGAACTCTGTTAAAAGCCTTTTCTAAATCTTATAAACAGCAAAGATTTCTCTACCTTTTTCCATATATCTTTCCCCTATAGTTCTTAACAGGCCAATAGCATATCTTGTTCCTTTTCCTCTTCTAAATATGAACTGCTCCTCTGCAATCCCTCTATCCAGCTTGCCATACAGCCTCCTATTCAACACTCTCAGCAAGACTTTAGCTGCATGAGAAATTAAACTGATGGTCCTATGCTCTTCACATTTTTTACTGTTTCTCTTTTTCTCTACTGGTATTGTAACTGTTGCAAGGAAGTCCTCAGGCCATTCTCCTTTGCCATATATCTCATTACAGAGGTAGGCTATTTCTTTTCTTGCCTTGTTTCTCAGACTCTTCAACAGTTCTGCTGGCAAATCATCAACTCCACATGCCTTCCTATTCTTCATCTTCTTCAGCACCTTTTCTACTTCTGCTCCCAAGATGGTGAATCCCTTTCCATCTTCTGGCACATATTGCTCCTCTTCAATCTTAATTTCACTTTGTATTTCATCCCCCTTATACAGACACTCAATATATTCTTGCCATCTGTTAAAAACCTCCTGTGGTTCTTCTGCTAGAGTACCATCCGCTCTTTCTATTTCCATGTTATTCCTTTCTTTTACATTCAAAAACTATCTCACTAGCCAGTCTATATATAACTTCATACTTTCCCTCTTTCTCTATTTTGTCGCATTTCTGTTTCATCCATTTTTCCTTGCTTCTTCAGTTTCTCTTCTTAATTCATTATTCAGTTTCCTGTACCTCTTTTTGCCTTCTTCAGTTTCTACATTTTTCCACTTTCTCCACTCAACATGTTTTCTGTTATCCATTCTTTCCTGGTGCTTTGGGATACTCTAATTCCTAGTACTTCTTTGGCAGCGTCCATGAGTCCTTCCCTCATTTTTATCCATTTGTCATTAACACTTTCATCAACACTACCTCTTTCCCATTTTTCCATAAATCTGTTTTCCAAATCTGATGCCTTTCCTATCTCTTTGAGTCTTTCTATGTTTAGTCTTTCTTTTGCTTTACCTCTCCGGACTTTTTTCAACTTCACTTGTATTTCCCCCACTACTAGGTTGTGGTCTGAATTTATATACAATCCTGGATAAGCTTTGGCATTCTTCGAACAGTTCCTAAACCTTTTTTGCGACAGGATGTAGTCCAACTGATATCTTTCCCTATTCAAATCTGATATCCATGTGTAACATCTCCTTTTGTGGTGTTCAAATAACATGTTACCCACTGCTACTGAATTTTCTTTACAGAAACTAATTAGTCGTTCACCTCTCTCATTTCTTATTCCTAATCCAAATTTTTCTACTGTATCTTCATCTCTTCCTTCACCCACCACTGCTTTCCAGTCCCCCATGATGATAATGCAGGTATTTTTATTTTCTTTCTCGATGAGTTCTTGTATTTTCTCATAATATTCTTCCACTTCCTCATCTCTATGCTGGTTGGTTGGCATATATACCTATATTAACACCAAATCTTTATAACTACCCTTCAGTTGTATCATCGTCAGTCTTCCATCAATATATTGTACTTTCATTACCTTAGTTTTCAGCTTTTGCCCTATCAATATTCCTACTCTGTTTTCATCACTCTTGATTGCCCCTGGTTAAAAGAGCTTGTAATCTGCACTTTCTATCTCCCCATCTCATTTCACACAAACCCTTTTTCATCTCCTATTTTGAATTCTCTAGCTTTCCTGCTACAAAGGTGAAAATGTGTCAAGTTTGCTAGGCTTTTTTAAAAGTTCTAGCAAACATTCGGTCACTTGCTCTAATATGCATAGACAACTTTTTATGCTGAATCACAAATGGCAATAATTAGGGATTTAGCCACACCTAAATTATATATAAGTCTCTAAAGTGGTTAAAAAGTTTGTCACGCTATTCTGAGAGCCATGGTTTGACCGACCACTGCTGTTTTTCATGCGAACCAATCACCAAAACTGCAGACGGTTATTCCACCTATGATGTCTATAAATGGATGAAATTCAATTAACATTGGATGCCTAGATGAAAATGTATGCTTCTCCAAAGTTGCACAAAATTTTCTATGTGCAAATTTTTATTTATTTATTTTTTTTTTTTGGGGGGGGGGGGGGGAGCAATATCTGAACTGTGTCTTGTTCAATCCTTTTTTTCTTGCCACAGTTGTAAAGAGCATGCTTTAAGCTTTCAAAGCTTTACTGTTTAATTTCTGTATCTTGTATTTTGATGATGAGTAAATACACCTATCAAAAGTAAGGAAAATGGATTGCCGACAAATACAAAAAATTACTACATTTGGAAGTTGTCTTATGTTTATGGAATGTAACTATGCCAATAAGAAGTTTTTTTACGTTATTTTAAAGTACAGAATGTAAATATAATAAAACCTCAGAAAATGCTCTTAAGATTATAAAATCTAGAAGATCATGATGGAACACTATGTTGCTTCAGCATGTTTTAACTCTACAATGCGTGGTGGTGCATATATGCACTGTCACTCAATTTTAATTGGCATTATAAAGCAGCAATACATTTCTGAATCACCACTTTCGATTGTTACAACACTTTGTGACGAAGCAAGCTGGGATAATTTTACTTCCCCTCTTGTTTTGCCATCTGCCTACTTTATTCTTTTTTTTTAGTTTTAACTAATTACCATTAACATATGTGAATATAATCTGTATTTTCATAACGGAGAAAGATCGGCCCTCAGTTTTAAAGAATTTAACACCACATCTAATTTAACTTAAACTTGAGAACCAAACGATCACATTACAAATGATTCAGAAACTGAGGTAGAAATCAAGTGTACAGTAGTGGCAGAGGAAAAACTGGTAAAAGATTTTTTTTTTTTTTTTTTTTTTTGTGGTTTTAGGGCGCACAACGTCAACGGTCATTAGCGCCCAGACTACTTTAGGAATGCACCGCGAGTCACAAGTTTAAAACAGCAACGAAACGGAAAACACGATGAAAGACATACTGACAGGCACAGGATTAAAAAAGAAAACAGCATAATCAAATGTCCTTTGAGAGGGTTGTCAAATTGATAAAATGAAGAACGCGAGCAGCTGCTCGTGGGTCATCCGCTAAAATGGCTTCTACAGTACATGACAGGCCAAGATCGAGACGCAGGGTGTTAAAATCCGGACACGACGTTAAAATGTGGCGGACCGCCAGCAATTGCCCACATGGGCAGAACAGCGCCGGCGCAGCCGTCAGCAGATGGCGATGGCTGAACCGGCAGTGGCCAATTCGCAACCGGGCCAAAACTACCTCCTCCCGCCGAGAGGGGCGTGAGGAGGACGTCCAAGCCACGGGAAGAGCTTTCAAGGCCCGAAGCTTGTTGTCTGGAAGTGCAGCCCAATCGGCATGCCACAGTGATACAATGCGCCGACAAATTACCCTGCTACAATCTGACGAAGGGACACAACAAGAAGCTGTCCGAGGCTGGAGGACCGCAGCCTTGGCCGCGGCATCTGCAGCTTCGTTCCCAGGGATACTGACATGGCCAGGAACCCACATAAAGCTAACCGGAGAACCGACGTCCACCAGCTGCTGAAGAGAGCGTTGGATCCGGTGCACGAAAGGGTGAACCGGGTACGGATCACCGAGGCTCTGGATAGCGCTCAGGGAATCGGAGCAGATGACATATGCAGAATGTCGGTGGCGGCAGATGTAAAGGACAGCCTGGTAGAGGGCAAAGAGCTCAGCTGTGAAGACCGAACAATGGCCATGGAGCCGATATTGGAAACTTTGTGCCCCGACAATAAAAGAACACCCGACCCCGTCATTGGTCTTAGAGCCATCTGTATAAATGAAGGTCATATTAATGAACTTCGAACGAAGTTCGACAAAACGGGAGTGGTAGACTGAACCAGGGGTAACCTCCTTCGGGAGCGAGCAGAGGTCAAGGTGGACGCGAACCTGAGCCTGGAGCCAAGGTGGCGTGTGGCTCTCGCCCACTCGAAAGGTGGCAGGGAGTGAAAAATTAAGGTGTTGAAGGAGGTGACGAAAGCGAACTCCAGGGGGTAGCAGGGCGGAGACATACAACCCGTATTGACTGTCGAGAGAGTCATCAAAAAAGGAACGATAAGACGGGTGGTCAGGCATTGCCAGTAGCCGACAGGCATACCGACAAAGCAGTATATCGCGCCGGTAGGTGAGTGGCAACTCACCAGCGTCAGCATGAAGACTCTCGACGGGACTAGTATAAAACGCTCCGATCGCAAGTCGTAAACCCCAATGTTGTATGGAGTTGAGGCGGCGTAAGATGGATGGCCGTGCAGAGGAGTATACGAAGCTCCCATAATCCAGCTTGGAGCGGACGATCGACCGATATAGGCGAAGTAGGACGGTTCGATCCGCTCCCCACGACATACCACTGAGAACACGGAGGAAATTGAGAGAACGGATACAACGGGCAGCCAAATAAGACACATGTGGAGACCAACTAAGTTTCCTGTCAAAGTACGGCCTAAAATTTTTGTTGTCTCCACGAATGGGAGAGCAACGGGACCGAGTCGTAAGGACGGTGGGAGAAACTCTTTGTAGCGCCAGAAGTTAATACAGACCGTCTTCTCGGCAGAAAAACTGAAGCCATTGGCGACACTCCAGGAGTAAAGACGGTCAAGAGAACGCTGAAGACAGCGCTCCAGGAAACACGTACGCTGCGCGCTGCAATAGATGGTAAAATCGTCCACGAAAAGGGAGCCTGATACATCAGCTGGGAGGCAATCCATTATTGGATTGATCGCTATGGCGAAGAGAGCGACGCTCAAAACTGAGCCCTGTGGCACCCCATTCTCCTGGCGAAAGGTGTCTGACAGGACAGAACCCACACGTACCCTGAACTGCCGATCCATTAAAAAGGAACGAATAAAAAGGTAAAAGTAAATGAAAATGTAGATTCAAAATTGACAGAAATGGAGAAATAGGTGGAAGAAGTACAAAATTTTAAGCATAGAGAAATTGAAATTATTGGTGCTACAGTTAAACTATCAAAGAGTGTGAAACAAGATGTGCTATTAACTGTGGAATTGGCAGGAGAGCTGTTGAAATACAATTTCTCGGTGTTTAAAAATCTCAGCAGTTACGTAATATTTGGGACTAATTTCTTGTGCAATTAGCAAGTAGGGGGGTCAACGATCTGTGTTGGATTCATTATGTGGCGATAGGGCTTACCCAAGCTGCCTGTCTCATTTTCTTCATGTTTGCTGAGGCTGTCAAACTCTTCTCCTATCCTATCTGTAGTTCATAAGTAAATCACTACAGCAGGATACTTAAGTATAGGAATATTTTAGAAAAGGTTTCTCCATTGTTTCTATCTGTGTGTGTATGTATATTATGCTGTGTTAGTTATAAGTAAGGTAATCGTAAGAGGATGGAAGAAAATAAAGTGGTACAATGGTGAAAGAATTTCTGTCAAACAAGGAGGTAAGGTAAACAGAAAATGAAAGTTGTCAGCATACGTGGAGGATAAGTAACATCTGAAGTAATCAGCTCATGCGTGATGTTAGTATAAATTGGTGCAGCAGCAGAAGCAGTAGGCAGTAAAAACCATCTTGAATACTAGATCTTAATATTAATTGTGGTATAATACAAGTGTGTTCGGTGCAATCAGTATATGAAGATAACTACCTACCCATAGAAGTGTCATGGTACAGCTTTGTTTAACATTAAGGAATTACAACTTTAGACATAGTTGCCCAGAGTAATGTATGTGGAAAGAATAAGCAATGTTTGTATGTATATCATGCTTCAGGCTGGGATCTTAAGCAATTTGATGGAATACAGGGAAGTAATAGTTTGTCGAAGTGATGATTTTGTCTGATCGGTAATCAGAGATAAGTTTGCCTTAGCATAATGATCTGTTTCTGTGGGGTGTTTTTCAGTAGAGTCAATTTTGCATTAGATAAGCAGAGCAGGTGTTTATTTCTTAGATAATGAAACAATAATGGAATAATATAACAATGAACAATGTTAGGGTCTTAATGGTTAGGGAACCTGTCTCTGCAGTCGGTATATTTTTTGAGAATGCACTCCACTAACTAACAAGGCAAGAAATGCAAATAAAATAATGCAGCTGACAGGCATGGTGAATAAAGAAGGTAACTGTATACAAACAAATGTTGTGTAGCTGTACTGATGATCTAATTGTGAACTAGGCATCTACATCCATACTCCACAAGCCACTTGACGGTGTGTGGCGGAGGGTACCTAGAGTACCTCTATCGGTTCTCCCTTCTATTCCAGTCTCGTATTGTTCGTGGAAAGAAAGATTGTCGGTATGCCTCTGTGTGGGCTATAATCTCTCTGATTTTATCCTCATGGTCTCTTTGCAAGATATACGTAGGAGGGAGCAATATACTGCTTGACTCCTCGGTGAAGGTATGTTCTTGAAACTTCAACAAAAGCCCGTACCGAGCTACTGAACATCTCTCTTGCAGAGTCTTCCACTGGAGTTTATCTATCATCTCGGTAATGCTTTCGTGATTACTAAATTATCCTGTAACGAAGCGCGCTGCTCTCCATTGGATCTTCTATCTCTCTTCTATCAACCCTATCTGATACGGATCCCACACCGGTGAGCAGTATTCAAGCAGCGGGCGAACAAGTGTACTGTAACCTACTTCCTTTGTTTTCGGACTGCATTTCCTTAGGATTTTTCCAATTTATCTCAGTCTGGCATCTGTTTTACCAACAATTAATTTTATATGGTCATTTCATTGTAAATCACTCCTAATGCCTACTCCCAGGTAATTTATGGTATTATCTGCTTCCAGTTACTGACCTGCTATATTGTAGCTAAATGATAAAAGATCTTTCTTTCTATGTATTCGCAGCGCATTACACTTGCCTACATTGAGATTCAATTGCCATTCCTTGCACCAAGCATCAATTCGTTGCAGATCCTCCTGCATTTCAGTACAATTTTCCATTGATACAACCTCTCAATATACTACAGCACCACCCGCAAAAAGCCTCAGTGAACTTCTGATGTTATCCACAAGGTCATTTATATATATTGTGAATACCAATGGTCCTATGACACTCCCCTGTGGCTCACCTGAAATCACTCTCATCAAACGACTGTGGGGAACAGTATGAAACGCCTTGTGGAAGTCAAGAAACACAGCATCTACCTGGGAACCCGTGTCTATGGGCCTCTGAGTCTTGTGGATGAATAGTGCGAGCTGGGTTCCACGTGATCGTCTTTTTCAAAACCCATGCTGATTCTTACAGATTTGATTTCTAGTCTGCAGAAAAGTCATTATACTCAAACACAATACATGTTCCAAAATTCTACAACTGATCGTCATTAGAGATATAGGTCTATAGTTCTGTACATCTGTTCGATGTCCCTTCTTGAAAATGGGGATGACCTGTGCCCTTTTCCAATCTTTTGGAACGCTACGATCTTCTAGAGACCTACAGTACACCACTGCAAGAAGGGGGCAAGTTCCTTCACGTACTCTGAGTAAAATCGAACTGTTATCCCATCAGGTCCAGCAGCCTTGCCTCTTTTGAGCAATTTTAATTGTTTTTCTATCCCTCTGTCATCTATTTCGATATCTACCATTTTGTCATCTTTGCGACAATCTAGAGAAGGAACTACAGTGCAGTCTTCCTCTGTGAAACAGCTTTGGAGAACGACATTTAGTATTTCGGTCTTTAGTCTGTCATCCTCTGTTTCAGTACCATTTTGGTCACAGAGTGTCTGGACATTTTGTTTTGATCCGCCTACCGCTTTGACATAAGACCAAAATTTCTTAGGATTTTCTGCCAAGTTAGTACATAGAACTTTACTTTCGAATTCATTGAATGCCTCTCGCATAGCCCTCCTCACACTACATTTCGCTTCGTGCAATTTTTGTTTGTCTGCAAGGCTTTGGCTATGTTTATGTTTTCTGTGAAGTTCCCTTAGCTTCCGTAGCAGTTTTCTAACTCGGTTGTTGTACCACGGTGGCTCTTTTCTATCTCTTACGATCTTGCTTGGCACATACTCATCTAATGCATATTGTATGATGGTTTTGAACTTTTTCCATTGATCCTCAACACTAACTATACTTGAGATAAAACTTCTGTGTTGAGCCATCAAGTACTCTGAAATCTGCTTTTTGTCACTTTTGCTAAACAGGAAAATCTTCCTACCTTTTTTAATATTTCTATTTACGGCTGAAATCACCGAAGCTGTGACTGCTTTATGATCACTGATTCCCTGTTCTGCGTTAACTCTTTCAAATAGTTCAGGTCTGTTTGGCACCAGAAGGTCTAATATGTTATCGCCACGAGTCGGTTCTCTGTTTAACTGCTCAAGGAAGCTTTCAGATAACGCACTTAAAAAATTTCACTGGATTCTTTGTCCCTGCCACCTATTACAAACGTTTGAGTCTCCAAGTCTATATCTTGTAAATTAAAATCTCCACCCAAAACTGTAACATGATTGGGAAATCTAGTCGAAATATTTTCCAAATTTTCCTTCAGGTGTTCTGATACAACATCTGCTGAGGCAGGGGGCCTATAGAGACATCCAATTACCATGTTCGAGCCTGCTTTAACTGAGACCTTCACCCAAATTATTTCACATTTCAGATCTCCGTCCATTTCCTTCGATACTATTGGGTACTGTATATATTGTGCAATTCATGACATTGCGGCTGGGAATGAGAGCTTAACATAAAGAGCAATGTTTTTGTGAGGTACAAGTTACATAATGCTGCATCATTGGATCTATAGCTCATCTGAAAACTTCTATTAGTGTTCTGAGGAATTATGAGCTTAGAGTGGTAATACTGGAAACAAAGAACAGTAATTTTGCTGTTCAAATGATAAATGTGGTGCTGAACTGATGAAGGTTAACCATTTGGTAACAGTTTGTGAGGATTTAATTTCTGGTTGAATGAGAGTAGAGCTCAGAGTTGAGTAGACAAGTGGGGCTATGATTTGGTACAACTTCCATCACCTTAATTTTGATTCGAATAGTAATTAAGCCATGTAATGGTGAATATTTTTTTTTTCATAACGCAATGATTAATCTCTGCTACTGCACATCCTGAGTTTTTGCTATTTTGCAAATGGGAAAGAAACAAAAGTCTTTCAAGTTTAAGCACTTTGAGACAGTTATGACTTAGAGTAATGTTTTGTAGTGTAATGTGCACTTTATTTTAAATTTTTACTAGTCCACACCTTTTGTACTATAGTCAAATTTAGTGATAATTATTGTAATGTTATGAGAACTATGTATTTATTTATGATGTAATGACTACCATTTGCCATTAGTGTTAAACATTTTTTTTTCCTTAGACTTAAGTTAGAAGTAGTAGTAAGTGTACTAAAGTAGGGTATTTTGCCTCATTTTCTCATTTACTGTGGCCAAGGAGAACCACCTCCAAGGGAACTAATCGCAGTGCATTTCTGTGCTAACTGCCACTTGGACCTGTTGGAGGTGTGGACAGCTTCGTGAGAAAGTGTGTTAAAGCTCATTGAAAAAGTGAAAGTGCTTATGAAAATTACTGAACACTGAGCAAGTGAAATTTTTTGTCTAAACATCAACTGCAATGCGCAGTGCAATTCAACTTTTTGCTACCCATGAGGATTAATTTTTTTGTTAAGCAAGACGGGACTTTTATAAAATGATATGTATCTTTAAATGTAATCTTCATTTATCCATAAAGGACATCACTTATGATGAAGATGCTAAATTTTGTTAAAAGTATAACTTGTGGATATTTTGCGTAACTTTGCAATACACTGTATGTAAACATTTTGTACGGCGATTTTCATATGGCCAGTTCACATAAGTATAAATTTGAAAAGACATATGGAGGCTACTGCAGTTTTGATAAGATTTCTTATGTAATATTTTTTGTGTGTAATATTTTAAACCCAATTTTTGGTGTCACTTGTCGTCACTGAATTGCCTAATTTGCAATATATATCTCGTCAATCGAATGAGTGGGTGATGTGACGAAACAAGCTGGGATAATTTTACTTCCCCTCTTGTTTTGCCATCTGCCTACTTAAATTCCTTTTTTTTTTTTTAATTTTAACTACTTACCATTAACATACGTGAATATAATCTGTATTTTCATAATAGAAAAAGACCGGCCCTCAGTTTTAAAGAATTTAACACCAGATATAATTTTGAGCTGTTTTATGTATGTAATTGATTTTCTGATTTATTTTGACTATTACTAATTAGTATCTTTCATTATAGGGAGAAATCAGTAAATGTTTTGTAACTTAAAATTCTATTGTTGACATATAACCCAATATAAATTCTGGACTTATTATGAACATTTGGAGGAACAACTAAAAATATTCTTAAAGTATTTATTTGGCTCTACTCAAAAACACGTTAGCAAAGCCAGACCTTATTTAATTCCAAAGTAATTAACAGTTTTGACAGAAGTATTGCTTGTGTAGCGATATTTGTTGATTTCATCATTTAAACATATATATTTCGGCCTAAACATTGTAGTAGAAGAAACTGTTAAAAAGAATCAATTTTTCGATGTATTCAGTAAATTTAATGAGTTAAGTTTTAATTGTAATTTTTGTAAATTTAATTTCGAATAATGTGTAGTTTCAGGGCCTATTATTGTGATGATATATAAGGGCCTGATTTTTGGTCACGAGACAGTCAGTCCACAGCCGAGTTTCAGATGAGGAATCTGTGTTGCTTAAAATGACAACAATGCATAAACTTAACAGTGAAATAAGTGTTACACCAATAGGCCACGTGTTAAAACACTGGCAGTGTCTGCTCCATACGTATGTTTCTCTTCTTTAAGAACCGTGAACTTTGCGGTTAGGTTGTTACTGCTCGAAGATGTTCAATGGTAAACTATTGTCACAGTATGTGGAGGATTGCCTGAAAACTATTAATGAGGCTTATCGAAAGTTAAACAATAGTGCACTGGCCATATAACTGTATATTATTAGGGGGTTGTCAACAGTGAAATTAAAGTACTGTGAAACGCAACTGTGCACCTGTCGGCTACATTATTTACAGTAGTCAGTGTCAGAATCCACAACCCATTTTTCAGCCAGTGTAGCAACACAATACGTCGACACTGAGGACAACGAACGAAGAAATAGATAAAGCAGGCAGAACCGCTACAACCTCAATGGAAAGGGTAAACCACATATCAGTGAAAAAAATGGCCAAGCCATTAATGCGGAATGCACAGATCCAAATTTCTGACCTATTACCCCTCAGCACCTGAAGACATGGTTACACTGCCCCCTCAAATGACTAATTAAAGCAGTGAAATTATATCAACTACGATAGAAGACTTACCTTCAACTTCAACGCAAATTCATGACTCCATCACTGCTGAGAAACTCCGAAAGAAAAACAGCATCACCAAAACTTCCACTAACTTCAATTGAAGCAACAGAAAATGAAAAACCACCACTCAAGAAAACAGATGAAACTCCAGTTGGGGCTTGCTGCTATTCCAGAACCAAGAAATCTAATCAAGAGCCCAACTAGCAAAACCTGCAAGTCCTCTGCAGATTCTAATGTATGTCAGGTGTTCACATTCCATCTGAGAGTACAGTTTCGACCAGCAGCAGCAGGAGCAGGAGCTCAAGAGTTCCAAGAAGATAAACATGAACAAAAAAGCACTAGCCAAAAATTTTTAATTTGTCCTACATCATCATGAGCTTCTCTGCACACAATGTTGATCTCCAGGATAAATAAAATTACAAATTTCATTATTGAACAATAGAGGCTCCAGGACAGAATGTAATAATATAATGATAAGGATAGTTGCTACTCGCCATATAGCGGAGATGCTGAGTCGCAGAAAGGCACAACAAAAAGACTGTTGGAAAGTCAGCTTTCGGCCAACAAGGCCTTTATCAAAAGTACACAACATACACACACTCATGCAAACACAACTCGCACACATGACCACAGTCTCTTGCAGCTGCACCCCGACTGTGAGCAGCAGGGCATTATGGGAGAGGCAACCATGGGGGGAGGGGGGGGGGGTTACCGTAGTTCAGAGGAGCGTGTGGTCAACCCCACACAGGAGCTGGCGATCGACTGACAAACCAGGTAACCAGTGGGGGGTGAGTGGGGTGGAATGTCTTGGAGCAGGACGAAGATGTGGTTGTCGTCGATGAGGATGGTGACGTCCTCCACATATTCGGGTGGGACGTCGGTTTGCAGAACCACTAGAGGAGGCAGGGGGGAGGAGGTGGAGAGAGAAGGCGAGAACCTAAAGGAACGGCGTTTATGGTGACACATGTTCGGGTGAGGGCTGCAGCGGCAGCTCTGGGGGGCTATAGCTTGAGCGCGAGTCCTTAGCGCTGGGAGGCTGCATAACGTCGATGGGCATGAAAGATGCTGGGTCGAGGTATGCCGGTTTCCTGCGGTGGAGAGAAACGGTGAGCTGCAAATCTTTAACCCAGATGTCCATCGAGTTAGCGGTGCACTTTATGACCTCGTATGGGCCTGAATATCGTGGGGCAAGTGGGGCCCGAACGGTGTCGTCGCAGAGAAAACTGAACTTGCATGAAAGGAGATCGGAGGGCATGTAGGAGTGGGAGGGGGGGGGGGTCGGTTATGGCTAGTCAGGGAAATGTTTGCAAAATGCATTCGGATCCTGCCTACGAAGTCGGGAAGGGGGGGGGGGGATTGTTGGGGGAGGTAGGTTGTGACAGCTCCCCACAGAGGACAGGATTTTCACCATAGATGAAATCACTCGTGCTGTCCTTGATATCTGGTTTGTACGACAACAGTAGGCCGAGAAGTACCCACGGGAGGGCCTCGGTCCAAAGACTGTAGTGGCACCACAGTGCTATCTTGAAAGTGTGTTGCCACCATTCTACCAGTCCATTTGCTTGGGGGGTGGTAGGCAGTCGTGCAACATTTGTTGATATGACACAGCTGGCACAGTTGGGTGAAGAGTGCTGATTCAAACTGCCGGCCCTGGTCGGTGGTGACAGTAGTGGGGCAGCCGAAGTGGGAAATCCACGAAGACACAAAATCCATAGTCATAGTTTCGGCAGTTATATTGGTGAGAGGTACGGCCTCTACACACTGCGACAAACAATCGATGCACAAAAGAACATAATGGAAGCGGGCCGATGAGGTCCAGGTGTACGTGGCAAAAGTGGCCAGATGGAATGTCGAATTTGCAGAGAGATGGAACAGTGTGCCTGGTGACTTTGTTGCACTGGCAGGTGATGCAGTTCCGAGCCCAGGACTGACAACTACGATTCATGTCTCACCACATGAATCTTCGGACATGAGGTATGGCGATGACTTAATTCCGGGGTGTGCTAGAGAATCTAGTGTGTCAAACACTGAACAGCATAGGGGGGTGGGGATGAGGGGTCGGAGGGTGCCAGTGGAGTCGCACCAGACTTCCTCTTGGACACTGGCAACTTTTGCTTTTGTGTAAGATTGCGAAGTGGAGGTGCTGTTGAGAAGTTGCTGTGTATCCTCCTCCCGGTTCTGTAGGGAAGCGAGATCAGAAATGTTGATGACCGTTGAGACAGTGCTAATTCGGGAAAGGAAATCTGCAACAATGTTGTCGCCGCCATTGATATGGCGGACATCAGTAGAGAACTCAGAGGTCAAATCGATATGCTGAAAGCGACGGGGCAGGGAGGGTCGAGACGGGGATTGCGTATGGCATCTGCTACTGGTTTATGGTCGGTCAGGATATGGATAGGTCGGCCCTCGACATCGAGGCAGAAGTGTTTCACCACCTCATAAACTGTAAATAGTTTGTGGTCGAAGGCAGAGTATTTCTGTTGGGCATGTGAAAGTTTCTTTGAAAAGAACTGAAGTGGCGTGACAACGATGTTGTGGCATTGTTGTAGGACTATACCTACCGCGGAGTCACTGGCATCCGTGGTGATGAAGAGCTCAGCATCATAGATTGGATGAGCGAGGGTGATAGCTCGTGCAAGAGAGTCTTTCAGGCCTTGAAGTCTGTGCACACTGGTTCCATCCACGGAACGGGGCACGTCCCTGAAGTTTGCTTGCCGGCAAGGGCGTTAGTGAGGATGGTCTGGATGTTGGCCAGCTGCAGGCAAATGACGACGGTAGTACTTATCGTTCCCAGGAATCGAAGGAGCTCTTTGTATGTGGCAGAATGTGGCGTGGATAAGATTGATTACACCTTCAATTCGAAGGGGGGGGGGGGGGGCCTATACAAGCGGCTGAGACTGTGTACTCAAAGAATTTGTTGGTTGGTTTAAAAGAGGGGGGTGGAGGGGGGTGGGTGGGGGGGGGGGGAGGAACCAAACTGCTAGGTCATCGGTCCCTCATTCCGGTCAAAATAATTCCACAAGGGTGGAAGAAAAATAACCGAGACATACAAAACACAGCTGGAAAAAAGGTGAAAACTATAAGAATGACACAAGGGCAACAAACAATAAAATGGACAAAATCGGACAACAAAACCACAGTGAGACACACGAAACATGCAGAAGAGATCAAAACAAGAGAGCAGATTACCATGGCTGGCTGGCCATGAGAATAAAAAGGAGAAGCCAGCCATTCTGCAAAACATTAAAACCTCCACCCTAAAAGCACTAGGGTGGAGGACACAGAGGGACAAAGGACATGTGCTAAAACTTAGATCAAATGATAAAACCCACCCTCATGAATAAAATGTAAAACTAAAGCTGCTGTTGAGACTCTGTCGCCCAACACCGAAGGTAATGTGCTGGGAAAGTTAAAAGTCCGCTAAAAGTGGGCAATCCAGCAAGACATGGACGACCATCATTGGTGACCCACAGCAACACCGAGGTGGGTTCTCGTGTCAGAGGAGGTAACCATGCGTTAGGCATGTATGGCCAATGCGGAACCAGCAGATGACAACTGATTCCGTGTGAGAGGACCGCATGGAAGACTTCCACAGATTCGTAGTCTATTTAATGACATGCAGTTTATTGTGTGTACTGTTAAGCCATTCCCTCTCCCAAAGCTGATAAACCCTGCAGCATAAGACAGAACACAGGTCAGTTTCGGAGATGCCCATCTCCAGAAGCGGTTTCTGCATAGCCTGTTTGACCAGCATGTTGGCTAGTTCGTTGCCTAGGATTCTGACATGTCCAGGGTTCACACAAACACCACTGATGGACAGGACCGTTACAAGGCATAGATGGATTCCTGAATGGACACTACCAAAGGATGGTGTGGGTAGCACAGGTCGATAGCTTGTAGGCTGCTCAGGGAGTCAGTACACAGGAGAAATGACTCACCAGGGCATGAGCGGATGTGCTCAAGAGCACTAGATATGGCTTCCAGCTCTGCAGTGAAAACACTGCAACCATCTGGCAACGAGTACTGTTCAATATGTCCTCCATGAACATATGCAAAGCCTATGTGAACCATCAGCCATTGAGCTGTCAGTGTGAACCACTTAATGGCCCCGATACATGTCGAGAATCGAGAGGAAGTGATAGCAGAGAGCCGTAGGGTCCTTAGGGCCATGCGAAAGGTCCAGAAAAATTTGCGGCCTAGATATACACCATGGAGGTGTATGTGAATGAACCTCAAGGAGAGGTGGTAACGGGTAGGACATGAACCGCAACAGTAAACCCTGACCGGGGCCGCCAATGCGGGAGATGAACTGCCACGGTTGGGAAAAGGAGACGGTAATTCGGATGCACAGGAGAACTACGAACATGTGCAATGTAACTGGCGAGCAGTTGTGCGTGCCTAACCTTCAATCTAAGGACTCCATCCACCACCAGGACATTGGTCACCGGACTCATTCTAAAAGCACTTGTCGCTAAGCAAATGCCACAGTGGTGTACTGGGTTGAGTAAATGCAATGCTGAGGGCGCCGCCCAACTGTAAACCAGACTGCCATAGTCAAGGCAGGATTGAACAGGGGATCTGTAGAGCTGCAGCAGTGTAGAGAGATCTGCACCCCGGTTATAGTTGCTCAGGCAGTGGAGGGCATTGAAGTGCTGCCAGTACTTCCACTTAAGCTGATGAAGGTGAGGTAGCCAAGCCAATCGTGCATCAAAAACCAGTCCTAAGAATCGATATGTCTATCCTACAGTGAGTGAATCATCAGTAACCCTTAAGTGCCCAAATTTTTCAAAATTGGATATTTAAATTTATTTTCAATTTTTTGACTTCTTGTGCATATAAGTAGCGCATATAAGCTATTATTTGACTCTTCTCTGTCTTAGTTTGTCTGTAACATAACGTGTCCATATGGACACTCTGGACACTCAGATGCATATTTAAAATATTTTCTGTGATATTGTAATACATTTGAAGATATGTTTTATTAATCAGATTTTTAATACAAGTAAGGCAAAATTTGAACAAAATAATTCTTACAAACCAATTTATAACACCATACACAAAATAATTCACAATCATTTGTTTTACTGACTTTCATGGTACACTTCAAAGCATTCTAGACAGTCCTACATCACATTTCCCACATTTTGAGCGAACAGCTGATGATTTCTGTTTGCAGTACAAACCTACACATCTTCTTTTCTTCTCAGTTTTCTTGATATAGTGCTTTATACCATCATATCTGATATCACTTGGAACACGTGATTTGTATCCACACATAGGAGTGATAGACGGCCTGCCTGCTCCTTTTATGGGATTCATATATCTTTTTAGGTAAACTTGTACAATTTCTCTTCTGAATTCAAGTTGAGTAGTCCTAGCTCCTGTTCCTTTCTTCAGCTGCCACGCATTATGTACAGATATGACAATCAGCCAAGAAAGTAAAGCCCAGTACCACTTCTTGTTTCGAATGTTTATTGTGCACATGGCAATGTTTTCATCCATCCTATCCACTCCTCCCATGTGTTTATTATAGGCTGCGATAATTTGAGGACGATGTACTTGAACTGTCTTCTTCTCCTTTGCGGAATATCTTTTTACAAATGATACAGGTTCAACTCCTTCACAGATAGAAGCTACAGTAACCACTGAATTGTGCACCCATTTTGTGACTATAACACCATCATCCTTGCAAAGTGAGGATTCAAAATACCCCTTTTCCTTTTTAACTAGCACTTTCTTTGAGGAAATTGGGCATGATTTGGGAACTCTGTTTCCTCTGATAGTGCCTGTTGCTCCATAGCCCTTTTCTCTCAGGTATGGCAGAACAGAAAAACCTGTAAATAGGTTGTCAAAGAAAAAGTGGAATGGCAGTAGCTTTACATCCAGTGTCAAATCATCTATCATCTGAACGAGTGGGGCAGTAGCCTTACCAAACTGTGCTTCATATACTGTATTTGGATTGGGTGATTTTCCTTGATAAAAGGAAAAATTTACCAGACATCCAGAAGTAGTGCATAGACACCATACTTTATATCCAAATCTTATCGGTTTCCCCCTGATAAATTGCTTGCAAGAGTGTCTCCCAAAATATTTTATCACTGATTCATCGTAAGACAGATGTTGCTGAGGAACAAACAGCTTATTACATTTGTCTCTTACTATTTCAATAAAGGGTCTAATTTTGCACATCTTGTCCTTTTCATCAAATTTGTTATTGTCATTATAGTGCAGAAATCTAAGAATTTGTTCAAAACGATTTCTCCTCATGGCATTGCATACAAAATCGTTTCGTGTGTCTAAATTGGAATCCCAGTATAACCTCTTATTAGGGAGAGAGTTATAACTACTTAGAATGAGGACTCCCAGAAAACACCTCATTTCTTCACAAGTTATATTAGGATTTGGAAAGTTCTTGAAAAGTGCGTAGTTGTTTGACTCTACAACTAGGAATTGTATCAGATCGTGATCAAAGAATAATTCGAAAATTTCCACTGCAGACTTATCAACATACGTGTCAAAGCATGGATCAGGTAAAGACTTCAAATTCCAAATTAGTGGACCATGAACCCAGGTTTTTTTGCATATTTCTGTTCCTGTAATCTATATTTCTGAAATCTGTTTCTGTGTGTGTGTGTGTGTGTGTGTGTGTGTGTGTGTGTGTGTGTGTGTGAATCTTATTTCAGCTTCAGCCCAGAGTTGTTTAGGATTGAGATTATCTGCTATTCCTCCTTCATCCTCACCACCCGAATCCTCATCCGTGAGGACTGCTGGATCAGGGGCATGATGTAAATTCCATCAGCCTGAGGGGCGTTTGAATCCTCAAACAGGATGTCTGAAACATCCCACACAGTCAAACCAGGCTCTAAAGATTCTGCCAGACCTCTGTCATGATATGAAAAGAGAAAAAAGAAACGAAATCATTTTTGACCCTGCAACTGCCCAGCGTGTCCATATGGACACGGCTGAAATAATCACTTCATAAACAGAAAGTGAATCGATGGATAACAACTTTTCTCAAATGAAAATCTCTATAAACATATTTAGATATACTGCAAACAGTTTCACATGCCAGAATGAAGAAGTTCTTTACGAAACATTACTTACTTTACATCAACATGCTCCATTGCGGATGCCAAAGCACTCCCTGAAATACAGGCTGTCACAATCACAGTGTAAATGGTAACAATGAAGTGTTAACACAATGTACGTAAAATTCAAACCATCCCTGAAAACAATATGTGACCGCCAAAGCTAAAAATAATTGTAAGCCAACAATGAAGTGAAAACAAAACTGGTCAACAATTGTGTCCATATGGACATGCTGGGAAGTTATGGGTTAGGTAAAGTTCTGGTTCGGGATGAATGGTACGACGCCGACAGAAGTGCACGACACACGACTCCGAGACTACAAACTGGAAGCCATGGTCTAGAGCCCATGACTGCAACTTGTGAATGGCTCCCTGTAGGCGCCACTCGGCAACACCAGTACTGGAGGAGCAGTACAAAATGCAGAAGTCATCCGCATACAGAGAAGGTGAGACCGACGGCCCCACAGCTGCTGCTAGACTGCTAATAGCCACTAAAAATAGAGAACCACTCAATTCTGAGCCCTGTGGATCATCATTCTTATGAATACGGAGAGGGGAGAGCTATGGAAGACACCGACTTGGACATGAAAAGTATGGGGCGACAGGAAGTTTTGGATACAATGTGGCAAGGACATGATGTTGCCAGGTCATGTCGTATGCTTTACAATAGTCAAAAAAGACGGCAGCCAAATGTTGAAGTCTGGAAAAGGCTCTTCGGATGGCAGACTCGAATTATCAGTGGTAGAGCAACCCTGGCGGAAGCCGCCCTGACATGCAGCCAGTAGGCCACGTGACTTCAGGACACAACCCAACTGCTGACACACCATACGTTCCGGCAGCTTACAAAGAAAGTTGGTCAGGCTGATCGGCTGGTAGCTATCCACATCAAGTGGGTTTTGACCAGGTTCTAGCACTGGAATGATGGTGCTCTCCTGCCATTGCGATGGAAAGACGCCATCACACCAGATAAGGTTGAAGATAACGAGGAGATGTTGCTTGTAGTCAGGCGAGAGGCGTTAGTCATGTGACTGTGGATCCAATCCGGCACAGGAGCTGTGGCAGGGCAATGTGCAAGGGCGCTGAGAAGCACCCACTCTGTAAATGGGGCATTATAGGGTTCACTGTGGCATGCAGTGAACCAAATGACTTTCCGTTCCATCCACCATTTAAGGGTGCGAAAGGCTAGGGGATAGTTCTCCGATGCAAAGGATCAAGCATAGTGCTCAGAAAAGTGCTTGGCAATCGCGTAGATAACGCACCATTGACGTTAATGCCAGTAACACCTGTCTGGGTCTGGTATCCACAAACATATCTGATCTTCGTCCAGACTTGGGAAAGTGACGTATGGCACCCAATGGTCGAGACGTACCTCTCCCAATATGCCTGTTTGTCATTTTATAAGCTGGTGAACGAGGGCATGGAGACGCTTAAAGGCTATTGGGTGTTCTTGGGAAGGGTGTGCTTATGTCACTGTAGAGCTCGCCGACACACTTTAATTGCCTCAGAGAATTCCAGCGACCACCAAAGGACTGTCTTTCGCCGGAGGCTCCCCTAAAGAACGAGGGATCGCGTTTTCCGCCACAGAAACAATCCTTCTAGTGACACGCTCAAAAACAACATAGATGGCATCATGTGGGGGAGATTCAGTGGTGACAGCAGAGGTGAAGGCTTCCCATTCTGCCTTGTTTAAAGCCCATCTGGGTAGACGTCCATGAGCATGACACCAGGGGAGTGACAGCAAGATGAGAAAGTGGTCACTACCACATAGGTCATCATGTGCTCTCCAGTGGATAGATGGGAGAAGGCCAGGACTGCAAACCGAGAGATCAATGGCCGAATATGTGCCATGTGCCACACTGAAATGTGTGGGGGCACCTGTATTTAAGAGGCAGAGGTCGAGTTGTGACTAAATTTTTGACCTCCCTACCTCGGGCAGTAAGCATGGCGCTACCCCACAAGGGGTTATGCATGTTAAAATCTCCCGGAAGTAGGAAAGGTTTAGGGAGCTGATCAATCAGTGCAGCTAATACATTCAGGGGTACTGTACCATCTGGAGGAAGATATACATTGCAAACTGGTATTTCTGGCATCGTCCTGATTCTGACAGCCACAGCTTCAAGAGGGGTTTGAAGGAGCACAGGTTCACTATGTACTGAGTTCAGGACACAGACCCAAACTCCACCTGACATTTGATTATAGTCACTACAATTCCTGTAATATCCCTTATAGCCGCAGAGGGCAGGGGTCCGCATTGCCGGGAACCAAGTTTCCTGGGGGGCAATGCAGAAAGCAGGTGTAACGCTTAACAGTTGCTGTAGCTCAGCCAGGTGGTGGAAAAATATCGCTGCAATTCCACTGGATGATTAGGTGATCGTGAAGCACAATGAAGCAGTCTACGCCTCAGGGTCACCTGCTGCCACCAGATGAGTATCTGTGTGATCAAGATCCATTCTGTCTGAGGGCCCAGCGAGATCTAGGTGCTCAGCAGATGCCAGCTTATCCACCTCATCCTCAGACACAGAGCTTGTAGGTCATGGTGGTGTGGGTGCCACCACAGTGCCTTGGTTCTTGGGCTTCTTTTTCTTTTTAGGTTTCTCTCGCTGCTCCTTAGGTTTGTCCAGCTGGGAGGGCTTCACTGAGTCAGTCTCCGGGACTGAGGAGGACAGTGAAGCACTACCACCAGATACCTGTGGTTGCTTCAGGCACCTGTGGTTGCATCTCCGGCTGAGAAGTGGGGACTGATGTCCCCAATGTTTTTTTCGGGGGGGGGGGGGGGGGGGGGGAGTGTTCCTGAAGTAGGTTGTGCAGGAGCAACAGGGACAGATGTGCCCCCCACCATCAAGGGGGCAAGTGGAGTCTGATGGATTTGAGAACCAACTGTATGCGGCGGAACAGAAGATGGTGGAACCGTTGCCATAGCGGCAGCATAGATTGACGTCATATGCACAGGATGTAGCCTCTCATACTTTCTCTTAGCCTCAGTGTAGGTCAGTCAGTCCATTATTTTTCTTTCTTTCTGGAGAATCATGTAGTCTGGCGAGCAAGGCAAATGGTGCTCTCCGCATTTGACACAAATGGGAGGCGGGGCACAGGGAGTATTGGGCTGTGAAGGACGTCCACAATCCCGGCACGAGATGCCCGGCACGAGATGCCCGGCACGAGATGCCCGGCACGAGATGCCCGGCACGAGATGCCCGGCACGAGACGCTGTATGTACAGCAATAACACATATGGCCGATCTTCCAGCACTTACAGCACCGCATCGGGGAGGGATATAGGGCTTTAAGTCACAGTGGTAGACCATCACCTTGACCTTCTCATGTAATGTGTCACCCTCGAAGGCCAAGGTGAAGGCACAAGTGGCAAACTGATTACCCTTCGGACCCTGGTGGACACGCAGGACAAAATGGACACCTTGCCGCTCTAAAATGTTGCACAGCTCATCGTCAGACTGCTGAAAAAGGTCCCTGTCAAATATGATACCCTGGACCATATTTAAGCTCTTATGGGGGAGAAACATCTTCCAGCTTGTGACAGGTAAGTAGTGCCCGTGACTGGGCAGATGATGCTGTTTTGATCAAGACCTACCCTGAACGCATTTTGGACAAGCCCTCCACCTCCCCAAACTTGTCCTCTAAATGCTCCACAAAAAACTGAGGTTTCATTGACAAGAAAGATTCCCCATGAACTCATACATACAAGGAACCAGGATGAATAAGCTTCGCCGCCATCCTTAGCCTACCATTCCTCCCATGATGTGGCCGGAGGGGGAGCGGAGGGGGGGGGGGGGGGGTTTACAACGATTTTGGGTCGTATTTCTTAGCATTGAAGTTGGAGCTTGATAACTTGGAGACTGCTGGTGTTTGACCACCAGCAAGAGGTGACATACTACACTTCATGCCCTTTCATCCACCCTGATGCGACACACTCCAACCAAGGGCCCTCCCCACAGTCACCACCCAGCCACAGCAACGGCTACCTGGCAGGATGGCCATTGCTGGGAGTCCCGATGCACCAGGGTGACAGGCATCTATTCCTTGGCATACATGGGGAGTTAACAGCGCAGGCATCAGCAGAGCGATCCCTGTGTGGTAAGAGGGTTACAACCAACAGGGTACATGGCGGCCCCACCACAATGGACTGGTTACCACGCTGGATGACAGGTGCAAATGAGCTAAGAAGTCCATTATCGTCGACAATGCCGAAAGTGATACTGCACATTGGATGGAGGAAAACGCACCCAGGAGGGTGACCTCACCCAACAGCTGGAGAATGAGCGGAAATGCAGATCCACGTCAACAAAGGATGTGAGAGGTCTCAGTGCGTGATGGACACTATATAAGGCGTGATGGACACCATATAAGGCGCCCTTCCCCAATTGGCTTGCTCTCCGGGAAAAATTTGAAAAACAGAGGTCAAACCCTACAGGGGACCATCACACAACGGTCGAAATGTGTGAGACTCCTTTTAGTTACCTCTTATGACAGGCAGGAATACTTTGCACCTATTCTAACCCCCAGACCCGCAGGTGGCCTAAGAATTGGACAGATTGTTGGCGCAGTTGCATTTTGTCGGTGTTGATGTCAAATCCATTTGATGAGTGCGTCCTTTACTATTGTGATGGGGCGTTTGTGATCTTGCGCAGATTTGCTGAAGATCAGGTTATCGTCGAGATATTCGAAACAGAAGTCGAACTGGAGCAAGAGAAAGTCAATAAAGCGTTGCCGTGTCTGGGTGGCACTTTTTAACCTGAATGGCACGAAACAGCACTTGTACAACCCGACAGGAGTAATAATCACTGTTTTCAGAATGTCTTCGGGTGCGACTGGGATTTGGTGATAAGCACATTTGCAATCCAGTACACCGAAAATTTTAGCACCCGCGAGAAGGATACAGTGTGGTGCCAACAGTGAGGGTACATTGAGAGAGGAGGCAGCCAATTGTCCTCTATGTGATGGGGTTCGTGCACCGGGTAGGTCAGCATAGGTGCAATATGCAGTGGCTCGGTGGGCAGAGAGCGAGTGCATTGAGTGTCAGGTGGTGTAGCAGTCTCGGGGACGGAGTGCAGCCTGCCCCTGCCTGTCGCCAGGTGAGCTACTGGTGCAGGAGTGCCAACCTGTTGCGTGAGCTTCTGCTGGTGGTGCTGGTGTGTGAGCGAATAAATCTGGTCAGCCATCCACAGATGCGAACCAATGGATTCCAGGGTGTGAGGGACGAGATGAACCTGGAGATCTGTAGTCGGTTTTGATAAGCACACTGACCACAATGTTTCATCTGGCATCACTTGCTTGCTGACCAGGAGGCGTAGCCGGCGCCGAAGCTCGAACAGGGTGCAGTTGCCGAGATGTTCCTCGTACAGTATTTGCAGAATAACCTCTTGTGGGGAACACGAGAGGCCCTTGATGGTAGTATGTTTTGCAAAATTGTACTTCAAAGTTAGCGGCGGCATCAGAAGGAGGTCGCAGATTAGGTCTGTGTGCTCATGCAGTTGAGTCGTGAGGCACAGGAATTTTGAATTGTCGTCGGTGACTTGATACAGTTCGAACAAGTTCTCCACCAGTGCAAACCACATTGCTGGGTTGTCCTTGGGTAACGGGGGCAGGCTCGGTAAGCGGCCTAGTGGTGGCGATGAAGTCACAGCTAGTTCTGTATCTGAGTCCCTCGTATCACTCGTATGACGTGGATGCCAGACCAGTGCAACCACACAGATGGTACTTCATAGGGTGCGAGTAAGCAGTCTGTCTGAGCGGATGAGAATGGCACTGAAGCACTAGGAAATTATACTGTAGAACTGCCCGATGCAACATTCACGTCACGGAAGTCCAGCATGGAAGGCATGGCTGGCGCCCTGTGAAAAGCAAGAGAAATCCCCTGCAAGTTTACTTGCGTTGGTGAGGGGGTGGAAGAGCGAACGTATGTGGAGCAGCACAGTAAAATGTTCCTACCAGGCTGTCGACGTGACGAGCTGAGGGATGTTCGGAGAGGTGGAAACCAGTCAGTATCGGCACACCGCACATTTCTCACCTCAGGTGGGGGCCAGTAAATTGCACTGAGGGACTGAATGGTTACTGCAGGCAGAAACTGGCCTGGAAATGTTCATGACATACACTGGGCGTTGTCCACTTTGTAAACCGATGAAGAAGTAAAGAACTCTGGTGTCGCAGGAGTGCGATCGGTACACGTGGTCTGTCCTAACAAAGACAAGGTTGCACACGGCACTGTTGTAACGCATGGGCAGCCAGCGTCTGATGCATAGTTTGTGCACTAAACGAGAGGACTGAGAGGAGGTCGTCCAAGTCACTGGGAGAGGTTTAATAACCCGGAGCTTGATCCCTTGAACGGAGGACCAGTGGTGATGCCAAAGTGACACCACATGCTGACAGGCAGCAACACAGAGGTCATCAAATGAAATGTAAGAGCCAATGGGCTGAGGTACAAGAACGGCAGCCATGGCAGCAGCATCAGCGGCCTCGTTTCCTGCCAGAGTGACATGTCAGGAGTGAGCAAGTGACAACTGTCCTGGACCCATTGCACTAAGGTATGGACGGTACACAGCACACGAAGGCTTTGAAGGGCACTAAGAGAGCCAGAGTGGATCATGCAAATGAAAAGCGTGTCGCCGGATGTACTGGGTAGCCTGATAGAGGGTGAAGAGCTCTGCTGTAAATACTGAACAGTGTTCCAGAAGCCAATAATGAAAAACTTCAGAGCCAATGACAAAGGCACACCCGACAGCAAGGTCAGTCAGAGCCATCAGTGTACACAAAAATGCTGTCGCAAAGTTCCACGTGAAGGTCATGAAACTGAAGGTGATAGAGTGAGGTCAGAGTAGTGAAGGGTTCACACCCACGGGAAAGATGCAGGTCGCGTGAAGCGAAGCTACCAGAGCAAGAGCTGAAAGCGAACTCCAGGAGGTAACAGAGAAGAGGGACACGCCCTATACTGGCGATCAAAGGAGTCATTGAAAAAGGAGGCATAGGATGGGTGGCCATGCATGGCTCACCTTGTGATGGCATTGGGGGAACTCCCAAAAAGACTAGCAGCCTTTACTAGTCTGCAGAGGCCCTTAGATAACAAAATATTGACTCCATATGGTTTGTTCAAATTCTGTGATGATATTATTACAGGCATAGTTTCCTTATGTACCAAAAGAAGAACTGAAAAAAATCAGCTTCATCAGGAAACCAGGTTTGCCAGAGGACATACCATTTTTGGAACAAGAGAAAATCATTAATTTAAGCCACTTAATTGTAATGAGTTCAGAGTAAGCACAACTTTCAATGATGCTACAGCATTCTCAGTTAATGCCTTCAGAGCAGATGAAATTCCAGCAATCTCTATTGCAAGTTTACAATCAGGACAGTATGTTGCATGTATATATGACAATTTTTGGAGGGTTGGAAATGCATGTAATGTTTCACACGAACAACAAGGTGTCCTCATGAGCTTTATGCACCAATACGATTCAGCTCATTCCTTCCACTGGCCAACTGCTATAGGCACCTGCTGGATTCCTGAGCGGCATATTTTCATGACTATAGATGCACCAACAACATCATCACCAGGAAGACAATACAGTTACCCACAGTCTGTTCTTGACAAAATTGCAAAACTGTTTAACCAAAAGTGAACTGACCTTTTTTTCCGCCCCCAAATTTGCTGTGTTGTGTATTATACCTGTTTTTATGGCATGTGTTAAATTAATGTTTTAAGCTGATTTATATACTTGAATATAAAAATTAATTATGGGACTTAATGAGCAAAACAGTTCACTATTCAATCCTCTCGAAGTGCTAAAATAATAACTTTAGAAACACATTCTTACTCATCAAAATGCAAGATCCAGGAATTAAACAATATAGCTTTGAAAGCTTAAGGCATGCTCTTTACAGCTGTGGCAAGAAAAAAAGGAGTGAACAAGACACAGTTGATTTATTGCCCCCAACACCCCAAAAAATACCCTAAAATTTGCACATAGAAAATTTTGGCCAACTTTGCAGCTGCATACCTTTTCATCTAGGCATCCAATGTTTATTAAATCTGATCCATATATAGACATCATAGGTACGAATAACCCTCTTTAAGTTTTTGTGTGATTGGTTCATATGCAAAATAATAGTGGATGGTCAAAGCTTGGCTCTCAGAATAGTGCGATGAATTTTTCAGCCAATTTAGAGGCTTGTGTCTGTATTTAGGTGTGGCTAAATACCTGATTTTTGCCATGGTGGGACTCAGCACAAAAAGCTGTCTCTGTATATTACTGCTATGACCAAATGTTTGCTAGAACTTTTAAAAAAGCCTAACAAACTTGGCACGTTTGCACCTTCATACATGATGCGAAGATGAGTAGCCTCTCTTTAAAAGCCCCTAAAACTTCAACCACTGAAGATGCTGAATTGGAATTTGGTATGTAACTGTCAAAGACAATATAGAACCTTCACACCAAATTTGATTACATTTGGAGATGGATGAGTGGGGAGTCCTGGTCCCTGTGACATGATCCATCCGTGTATGTTTTGTAAACATCTACAAGGCATAAAACAAGATGTGGCACAATCCTTTACCTCTGCTTACATGAAAATACACATTACATGATGTATTAGGTTACACGTGGAACATAATCCAAATTTCTACACTTGACGCCACATTTTACACAGCCCATGTCTAACTCCTATGTGAGTGAAATCATGTCATTACATTTGCATGACCACATTACAATATGTGAATGCTGTGGATACTCAATACACAAGCTTTCAGTTACAATCACCTGTTATTCGATGTTGTCAAAGCCATACTCCACACATCATCACCGACATTGTACTACCGCATGTCAGAGGGGATGAACATCTTTGCTGGTGTGACAGGAAATGTCAACATATCTTACATTCCAAAATAGGAAAGCCGATAACTCAATTATGGTATACTAATTTCTGTAACTAGAAACCTGCAGTACAGTATGCTATATAAAGCACACAGAAAAATGAAAATTCTATTATAATCAGGCAAAAAATTATGTCAGTTATATGCCCATTACAAAAAAAGCTGCCAGAGACTCACTCTATGTGTGTGTGTGTGTGTGTGTGTGTGTGTGTGTGTGTGTGTGTGTGTGTGTGTGTGTGTGTGTGGTGGTGGTGGGGGGGGGGTCTATATTTGACAAACACTTTGATGGCTAACATACCAACAGGCTTTTTGTTGTGCCTTTCTGCAACTCAGCATCTCCGCTATATGATGAGTAGCATCTACCCTTTTAATTACATTTTTACATTCCATCCTGGATTTTCCATTGTTTGATTACTAGAGCTTTACTGCATATTTAGAGCAATTCACAGTCGGTGATTTACGTGGAATATACTCTCAACGCAGATATAGAAGAGTTATTCATTCAAGGGGTGTTAAAAACATACATACACATGCTATTTTACAAGTGTTCAAAACCTGGATTTGTTTAATAATAGATATGCAGAGAGATGTCTTTTCTATTCTAAATACTTTAATTTATTTTTATTGTAGTTTATATCAGCCCAACTTGGACATTTAAGTAGTAAAGCTACAGATGTTATGATAGTAAAGCTATCTGTAATAGATGAAAAATTAACAGAATTTTTTAGCCTGATAACAGAATTTTCATTTTTCCTTTTGTTTGTCATGGTTTTAAGACGCAAAACTGCTATGGTCATTAGTACCCGGTCTGTGGCATAGGTAAAAAAAAAAAAAAAAAGAGGGTTGTTTTCCCCAAAAAGAGCTTCAAATGACCGACGTCATCTCATTGACACTGATAAACTCGAGGACGCGATCGGCTGAGCGAGTGTCATCAGTTAAAATGGAAGATATATCAGGCAACAGCTATAGACGGGCGTGTAACGGAGTAAAATAGGAGCACTGAAGTAAAAGGTGTCTCACCATCCACAGTTGAAAGCAATGGGGACAAAGTGGAGGAGGACAGCCACTTAAAATATATTGATGGCTAAAAAGACAGGGCCCTATCCAGAGTCTAATTAAAATTACCTCCTCCCGATGAGGTGTTCGGGAGGGAGAGGTCCAAGCACAGTGAAGAGCTTTCACGTCCCGCAATTTATTATTGGGAAGTGTAGACCAATGTGCATGCCATAAAAGAGCAATACAATGACATAAAACACTCTGTAGATCAGCGAAGGGAACCATGCAATCAGCAGGCTGAAGAAGAGAGGCTGCAGCCTCGGCCACTATATCGGCCACCTCGTTTCCACGGACACCAACGTGTCTTGGAATCCAGAGGAATGCCACAGAGACGCACCCCAAGTGGAGCAAGTGAAGGCAGTCCTGAATCTGGTGGACCAGAGGGTGGACAGGGTAAAGAGCTTGGAGACTGAGCAGAGAGCTAATCGAATCTGAGCATATAATATACTGTATCCACTGATGGCGACAGATGTATTGGAAAGCCTGGAGAACAGCGGGAAGCCGAAATCGGTTACGGGTGTCGCCAACAATATAGCCACTCCCAACACCAAATGATGGTTTTGAGCTACCAGTGTAAATAAATGTGGCATCCTTCATTTGTGCGCATAGAGCAGCAAATGCCTGATGATAAACGACAGAAGGGGTACCATCCTTTGGAAGTTGACAAAGGTCACGGAGCAGGCAGGTCCGGGGGCAGAGCCAAGATGGTGCTGTACCCCCAGTTGTCAAGAAAGTTTTAGGAAAGTGGAAGGAAAGAGAACGTAGCAGTTGAAGGAAACAGACTCCCGGTGGTAGTAGAGAGGAAGGGCGGCCTGCATACCCTAAATCCAAGGAGGCGTTGAAAAAAAGGTCATGGGCTAGATTAGCAGGCATGGAAGAGCGATGGCTAGCATAACGACTCAGAAAGACAGCTCACCGATTGGACATCAGAGGTTCAGCAAGTCTCAGCATAAAGGCTTTCCACAGGGCTGGTGTAAAAAGCTACAAACACTAAATGCAATCCATGGTGGTGGACAGAGTCAAGACGCCCGAAGAATAGGCGGCCGAGCAGAGGAGTAAACTATGCTTCCATAGTTCATTATAGAGCGCACTAAGGCGTGAAAGAGACGGAGAATGACCACTCGGTCCAACCCCAGGAGGTACCATTCACAACACAGAGGGTGTTGAGAGATAGCAGACAGCAGGCCAAAAGATAGGAAACGTGGGAGGACCAGCACAGTTTCTGTCGATCATAAGACCCAAGAATTTAGCGACATCCGCGAATGGAAGGTCGACAGGGTCTAGATGTAGGGAAGGCGGACAAAACTCCGTACAACGCCAAAAATAGACACAAACGGTCTTACTGGGAGAAAAGCGGAAGCCGGTTTCGATGTTCCAAGACTGGAGGCGATCGAGACATCCTTGAAGATGTCGTTCAAGAAGGCTGGTCCATTGAGAGCTGTAGTAGATCGCAAAATCGTCCACAAAGAGGGAGCCCGAGACATCAGGAAGGAGATAATCTGTAATTGGATTTATAGCGATGACAAACAGTACAACACTTAGCACGGAGCCCTGGGGCATCCTATTTACTTGGGAGGAAGTACAGGAGAGAATAGTGTTCACCCGCACTTTAAATGTGCGCGCTGTCATAAATTCACAAATAAAAAGGGGCAGCTGACCTCGAAAGCCCCAAGAGAAAAGTGTGAGGAGGATGCCTGTCCTCCAACAGGTATCATATGCTCTCTCCAGATCAAAAAATATTGCTACTGTTTGGAGTTTCCTGAGAAAATTGTTCATGATATAAGTGGAGAGAGCAACAAGTTGGTCAACTGCAGAACGATGCTTTCGGAAACCACATTGCTCAGGTGTTAAAAGGCTTCGGAACTCCAGCCACCAGGCTAAACGGCAATTCCTTACATACAAAACCTTACATACACTACTCGTGAGGGAAATGGGGCAATAGCTAGAGGGGAGATGTGTGTCCTTTCCAGGTTTCGGAGATTGAATGACGATAGCTTCCCTCCGTCTTCTGTGAAAAGTACTGTCAGTCCAAATTCGATTATAAAGGCGAAGGAGGTAACACAGACTATGATATGATAAATGCAGCAACATTTGGATGTGGATATCTGGTCCTGGGGCGGAAGAGCGAGAAGAAGAGAGTGCATGTTGGAGTTCCCGCATGGAGAAAACAGTATTATAGCTTTCGCTATTTTGAGAGGAGAAGCAAGAGGTCGCACTTCCGCTGCACGTTTCTTCGGGAGAAAGGCTGGCGGGTAATTTGAAGAGCTCGAAATCTCAGCAAAGTGTTGACCCAATGAGTTAGAAATTGTGATGGGGTCCACTAAGGTATCATGCTCGACAGTGAGCCCAGAGATCGGGGAGAAACTAGGCGCGGCAGAAAACCATTGAATTTGACTCGAAACTTCTGAGGAGGGAGTAAAGGTGTTAAAAGAGTTAGTAAAGAAGTCCCAGCTTGCCTTCTTGCTATCGTGGATGACGCGACGGCATCGAGCATGTAACTGCTTATAAGCAGATACAGTTGGCCAAAGTAGAATGGTGGCGGAAAACGCGAAGAGCACATCGCCGCTCATGTATTGTGTCATGGCACGCCTCGTTCCACCAAGGAACTGGGGGGGGGGGAGGGGGGGGGGCACGGGGGCAAATCGGAGGTGCAAGGTATTGAACGTTCCGCGGCTGTAAGAACAACTTCTGTAACATGAGTGACCTGATTGTCGATGCTAGGAAAATGACGGTCATCGAATGTCGCTAGACGAAAAAAGTGTCCAATCGGCTTGGGCAAACTTCCAGTGTCTTGGGTGCATAGATGGCAATTGTGGCTGCAATTGAAGGACATATGGAAAATGGTCACTCGAGTGTGTACCAGCAAGAGTGAACCATGCAAAGCACCGAGCTAGCTGAACAGTACCGACCTAAAGGTCCAAATGAGAGAAACTCGTCATGGAGGCAGACAAAAATGGAGGTTCCCCAGTGTTGAGGGGAACAAGATCCGCTTGGTGGAAGATCAATAGGGAGCCTCGCGGACAAGGACGCGAAGATCCCCAAAGCGGGTGGTGGACGTTGAAGTCCCCAACCAGCAAATAGAGGGGCGGGAGCTGACCAAGGAGATGAAGGAGATCAGCTCTTGCCATCAGTGTGGATGATGTTATGTATACGGTACAAAGAGAGAAGGTGTATCCAGAAAGGGAAAGACAGACAGCAACAGCTTGGAAGGAACAGTTTAAGGGGATTGGGTGATAATGGACGGTGTCATGGAGAAAAATCATGAGTCCCCCATGTGCTGGAGTGCCATCAACAGAGTGGAGATCAAACCAGACTGACTGAAAATGAAGGGAAACAAAGCATCGTGGGGACACAGCTTTGTTTCCTGAAGACAGAAGATGACCGGCAAGTAGGATCATAAGAGGATTGACAATTCATCCCCATTGGCTCTAATGCCGCGGATATTCCAATGGATAATTGACATAGGGTGGACAGAAAATGGAAGAATCTTACCACGGTTGCTCTCAACTCAACGACAGCGGAGAGCTGGCGGCCAACAGCGTGGAACGGCATTCAGCCAAAGGCAGAAGATCCTGATCCATAGGTTGTTCGGGGGCAGCTCCTGCCACCAGCGATCGGCCGGTTGATCGGCCGCCAACAGTGCACCTTGGCGACACAGAGGACGGCCGAGGGCGGTTACCACCAGGTGGCACTGTAGATGAGACACGCCGTGTCGAAGAAGGAGAGGAAATTGGTTTCTTATGAGCCTTATTGGAAACAGGACGTAGAGATGAGGGAGGAATCGATGGTTGTGAAGTCAGGGTACGTAAAAAATCTTAGCGAGCAGGCTCTTTTTTGGAAGTCCGGGTGTCTGATTTTGGGGCTCGTGATTTAGCAGAAGCCGATGAAGGGTGAGCCATAGAGTGAGCAGGTGATAGTAGGGAGGTTGAACGGGCGATCTTTGTGCCGGCCAACCTGACGACCGTGGCACTAAATGTGAGATCACAAGTCTGCATGGGTGCCTCCTTTGTAGGCCGAGGAGATGCAAGGACAGTGCTATATTTACCTGCTGGAGGCACAGTGGGCTTTCGACTGGCAAATAACTTACAAGCAGCAAATGTAGACACCTTTTCCTTCACTCTGATTTCCTGAATAAGCTGTTCATCTTTGAAAATGGGGCAATCGCTGGAGGAAACATCGTGGTCACCCATACAGTTGATGCAACGAGGGGATGGAGGTGGACAAGCACCCTCATGGGCATCCTTGCCACACACAACGCATTTGGCCAGATTGGAACATGACTGGCTGGTATGATTAAACCGCTGACACCGATAGCAACACATAGGGTTGGGGATGTAAGGGCGAACTGAAATTATTTCATAGCCCGCTTTAATGTTCGGTGGAAGTTGAACTCCGTCAAATGTCAAGAAGATAGTTCAGTTTGGTACCAAGTTCTTGTCAACCCTTTTCGTGACTCGATGTACAGCCGTTAAGCCCTGGGCAGACAGGTAGTTTTGAATTACCTCATTGGACAATCTGTCGAGTGAGAGTGTATAAACCATCCCACTTGATGAATTTAAAGTGCGGTGCGCTTCCACCCGGACAGGGAAGGTGTGTAGCAGTGAAGTTCCCAGCAATTTTTGGGTTTGGAGGGCACTGACTGTTTCTAACAACAAGGTGCCATTTCGTAATCAGGAACAAGACTTTACAGGACCCGCAATTGTGTCGACACCTTTCTGAATAACGAAGGGGTTGACCGTGGAGAAGTCTTGACCTTCGTCCAACCGAGAAACAACAAGGAATTGTGGCACTGATGGAAGAATTGTCCGTGGCTGGGACTCATTAAACTTTCGTTTGTGAGCAGAAATTGTAGACGTAGAGGAAACCATTGCAGAAGTACCCCCCATGATTACCGGTGTCTCCGATGGTGCGCTCCTTCCTTGGGGGAGAACTCTCTGAGGGCACTTCCGCCTTAGGTGATTGTTCACACCTCAGGTCACACCTCCCGAGAAACGGACGGAGGGACCAATTCGCACGTTCAGAAGGTACCAGCTCTGGTAATCACCCCTCCCTGGGCCTGGCCGTTACCAGGGGGTACGTACGTGTCCTACCTGTTTACCCAGGGCGGGGAATTGTGTGTTATCCCGTCACCGGCTACGCATGCATGGGAACGTGTGGATCGGCCTTCAGACATGCACAGGGAGGAAAGAAAGAGAAAGGGAGGAACAAAGAAAAGGGAAGAAGAGAGGTCTCATACGCCGCAGTGGAGAAGAGGGTAAAGAGAAGAGGCAAGGAAAAGAGAAGGACAAAGGGAGGACAGACTTTCCAACATAGAAAGCAAAGAAGAGAGACTGTCTTATGGTTATAAGCGTCCGTCTCCAGACGTAGGCACAAAACATACTCCCATAGGGGGAGAAGGGGAAGGGAAGAGGTGGAGGTGGGTGGTGGGTGGGGAAGGATGTGGAAAAGGAAGGTATGCAGCCCGGAAAGGAAAGAGAGCCACAATAGCTTGGGGTCCCATGCTTGCAATGCACGTATCCACAAAAGAGTTGTGTACCCCCTGGGGGGTCATTTTTCCTTGTGCTACATACAGCATACTGCACATCAGGTATCTGTTACACACATTTGTATATTTTAATTTAGTCATATGTTTCCCCATTTTTGAATGTAAGATACACTGACCTTTTCTGGCACACCAATGGAGATGTTTGTGCACTCTGACATGCTGTAGTCAAGAGTCGGTGACGTAAAGTACATCTTTGACAACATAAAGTAATGGCCAATTGTAACTGTCAGTTTATGTATCAAGTGGCTACAACTTTACACATATTGTCATGTGGTCATATAAAAGTAATGACATGGCTTCATTCACAATGATGTTAGATGTGGACTACGTAAAATGTGGCCTCAAGTGTGGAACGTAATTTCAAATTATGTTCCGCATTTAATATGACACATTATGTGGTGTGCATCCACATGAAAGTAGAGGTAAAGGATTATTCTATGTCTGTAACAAGATTGTTATTATGTCTTTTAGGTTGCTGTTGTTGTTGTTGCAATGGGTTTCACACTGGTATGTTTTATTTTAGATGCTTGATAATAACATAAATGTAGTAACAGACTGATAGCACAAATAATAACACAGCCTACTACAGATCATGTTTTCCTTCACACAATTTCTAGAGTTTATGGGTCCACAGAAAAGCGAAATAATAAATATTTAATTCTTGTCTGCCTAATGTCCACATGACAATAATGCTTCCCCCCAAAGTGCTAATAACACTAATCAATATTTAACCAATTACAATAATAACACAGCTCTACAAAATAATTTTTTTTTTTTCGTTGCCAGGGAAGTTTGAACGAAAATGGGATATTGTTATGATACTCATTCCGAGTATATTTGTACTTTTTCCAAATTGGCTCTGGTTTTTGAGATATAGGTTATTTGTGGAAATGAGAGTGTCATGTGGATAATATCGACTGCAGGGTCCATATATGGTGTAATGTATTTGCTACCTGTTTTTTAATTAGTGATATTGTACTATCTTTATTAAACAATTGTGCTCAGGGAGTGCATCTGTGTGGTTGAGGATTACATCATGCAAACATCACACTGTCAGCATGTGTTCAGTCCTGTTGTGCGGTGCGTGTGTTGAAGATATTGAGGGTTGTGCAGATTTGAATTCGGCGGTACTCGACATTCATTTGTTGGCCGAGGTAATCCCCGCAACAGTCGATAGGTAGCGTTCAGTGTAAACATGAAAAATGGCGATGGTCGAAAGTCACACACATGTGCAGTGCAGCTTCAAGGAGATAGAACCTTTTCATCGGGACGTAGCAAATAAGAGGTGAGTATTCATTTCACACAAAACAATTAATGATGTTTGTTGGATGTGATTGACATGCAAATACAAGAAAGTTCTGCATAATATGCAGTATTTGTGCAATTTTGTTTTAGGAAAACATGAGTTCTTCACGCCGTCTTTGCGTGAACCATCCAGATGAGTTCTGCTACATTTGTGGTGAATACGTTCTTCAAAAGAACAGGAAGAGTATCACTCCTTTTGTGAAGGAAGCGTATCTGGCATATTTCGGAATTATACTTGGAGATCAAGACAAGGCGTGGGCACCCCATAAAGTTTGTAAATGCTGTGTGGAGTGCTTAAGGCAGTGGACAAAACGAAAAAGGAAAAGCTTAAACTTCGGAGTGCCTATGGTATGGCGAGAGCAGAAGAACCATACAGATGATTGCTATTTTTGCATTGTTAATGTGAAAGGTTTTAATAGGTTCAAAAAACAAAAGTGGGAATATCCCGATTTGGAGTCAGCAAGAAGACCGGTGGTGCACAGCAACGATGTTCCTGTACCAACCTTCACAACATTACCCACACTAACATCATCAGATGACGATGTGCACGGCGAGGAATGTACAAGTAGTGGTTCGGAATACGAAGGACGTGAGACACAACCCCAGCAGTTCGATCAGAAAGAGCTCAGTGACTTGATACGAGAACTCAATCTTTCAAAGCAAGCATCAGAACTCTTAGCATCCAGGCTTAAGGAAAAGAACTGTCTTCATCCAAGTGTTAAAATAACAGCTTACCGGACGAGAGAAGAAAACCTTCTTCCATACTTCAACCAAGAAGAGGTTATAGTGTATTGCAGCAATATACCTGGACTTTTACTTGAATTGCGGCTGCCGGAATATAGACCAGAGGACTGGCGTCTCTTCATAGACAGTTCCACTAGAAGTTTAAAATGTGTTCTCCTACACAATGGCAATCGTTACGCATCTATTCCAATTGCCCACTCAACAAAACTTTGTGAAGCATATGCTAACATCAAGATGGTTCTGCAGAAAATTCAGTATATGCAGCACCAGTGGTTGATTTGTGTTGATTTGAAAATGGTGAACTTCTTGCTTGGACAACAAAGTGGATACACAAAGCACCCATGTTTTATCTGCATGTGGGATAGTAGGGCAAAGCACGAACATTGGAAGCAGAAAACATGGCCTCCAAGGGAACATATGGCTGTTGGTGAACCAAACATCATTAATGAACCTCTGGTTAGTAGGGACAAGATTGTTCTTCCACCATTACATATTAAGTTAGGACTAATGAAGCAATTCACCAAAGCTTTAGACAGAAATGGTAATTGCTTCACATACATCTGCAATACGTTCCCTGGACTCAGTAGTGAAAAACTTAAGGCAGGAATATTTGATGGTCCTCAAATTCGCAGGCTCATCAACGATACCAATTTTACAAGTGTCATGACTGTCACTGAAGCATCGGCCTGGAACAGTTTTGTCGCTGTTGTAAAATGTTTTTTGGGCAATCATAAAGCTCCCAATCACGAGGAACTGGTCAAAAACATGCTCACTAACTTTCAAAACTTAGGAGCTAACATGAGCATAAAATTGCACTTCCTTCACAGCCACTTGGATCGATTTCCTCGTAATCTAGGTGATTTCTGTGAGGAACAAGGAGAGCGGTTCCATCAAGATATGAAAGGAATAGAGGAAAGATATAAAGGAAGATGGGACAGGCATATGATGGCAGATTATTGCTGGAATCTGCAACGCGACTGTTCTGAAGAGACCTATAAAAGGAAAGCGTGCAGGAAGCGGTTCGTCATGGACGGAAAATGATATACTTATAGAGAAACTTTTCAATTATGTTTTATACGTGGAAAAGATTATTTTCTTTTTTCATTGTAGTTTGTAGCGCTCGAGTTCAGTATTAGCAATTTTTTCTAATTTTTTGAATAAATCATGCATTATCTCAAAAACTAGAGGCAAACTGCATAAATGGTTGCTATATTCGTCCTCAGCACCATTAACCCATCCTAAAGCCACTCAAATATCCTTGGCAAGAAAATGAGTGTTGACCAGTGTAATGGTGTGCCGCAAGTGATACACAGTCCAGATTGAGCACTGTATTATTTTTCTTTTTTAAGTGTAAAACCAGAGTTACACGTCAAGTCTTTTGAAATATGTTCTGTGAAATCTGGCCAAGGAACATAAAGAACTTATTCATACCACATTTATCAACCTTCAAGATCATTCAATTACCTCATACTCTGCCTCTAGTAATTGCTCTCTTGAGAAGTTTGCACCCAAGTCAATTTAATCCCAACTGTCTAAATCTTTTCAAAATTTTATTCATCTATCACTTATTGGGTCTGCCACAAAGATGTCTCCATCAGGTCTTTCCACCATCACAGTTTTGGCAGGGTATTCAAACATGTGTGATACATCCTGCCCGTCAGTCTTTTTTCCTCCATTTACTGAACTATGTTGAGTTGCCACATCAATTCATACAATTCCTGGCTCTGCTTTTTGCAGCTAACAGCATCTTGCATTGCATAAAAACATTCCTCAAGATTTTTTGTTGAAATACTAACAGTCTCTCATCCTCATTTGTGCAAATACAGTTTCTGATCCACATAATGCCACTCAGAGCTGTTACTGCATTATACGTGAGTTTGCTTCTGCTGGAAATTGTGTGTGAAGACCCAATATACTTAATGCCGAAATACGTTCTGGATGCATTAATAATCCACTGTTTTATATTTAGCTTTAAGTTGCTGTGATTCTCAAACCAGGTATACATTTACTTGAAGTTTCCTTCCTCAGCCAAACTCAGGTCTCATGCCTGTAATGCTCCACTGTATAGCACAATCCTTCCATCTTCTCAGAGTTGATTTTAAGGTTGAGTTTGCTAACATTATAGGCTAGGTTCCTCACTGTTGCCACTACCGCGGCTTCCAACTTGGGCAGGGCTGTTATGTCATCAGCATAATTTAAAAATTACATTCTTCCACTACCCAAAAGGCACCTTTATAATTTCTGCCGGTTTTATCAGATGGCATTCTGGGCCATTATGTTAAAACCATGTGAGTGAGACAGCATCACACAAAAAAGTCTATCTGAACACTTTTTAAAATTATCTTGTTAGTCACTCTCATTCTCTCCTTAGTGACTCACCACCATACATAATGGTTTCTTCCTGATCCAATCAAGTATGCAGTGCAGAAAGAATAATTGCTTAAAGTCCCCTGTGCTTGCTCTAATTAGGCTAATCTTCTCATCACAATACCTGTGGATGCAATATATAAGTGACTGAAGAATATTTCTAGATTCTTCACTTAAAAATGGTTCTTGAAACTTTGTAAGCAAGCTCCTGTGGGATAATTTATTTCTGTCTTCTGCCTTCAAGAGCCTGCAAGTTCAATTTTTTCAACATTCCCACGACAGTCAGTCAGCCATGTTTGAAACAAACCAGTGACTATTCATGCCAGCCGCCTTTGCATACATTCAGTATCACCTGTTAGTCCTATTTGGTATTTATGATGGAAAAAGAGTCTGGAATAAACAGAAATACGTAATGTGTCAGAAGCTTTTTGGGTTGAAAAATATCTGTGCCCAAAAGTTCAAGCCAGCAGGGGTATCTGAACACACTACTGTCATCGGTCTGTAAGCACCTTCACCACGCATTTGCAACTTTCAAATGATGTCCCCATAACAGGTCGTCACAGTGCTGATACCAGCTTTTGCTACTTGCCTGCAGTAACAAGCAGCCACTACTGAATAATGTATAGCAGTAGTCTTCAGGAAATATTGTGGAATACTCCAAACATGATCCGTTGACAGTCCCATGTGGTATATATGGAGCATATCCACCAGAAAAGCACGAAGAATCACATAAAATTTCCATGTTTGGCATCCCAAGGGTTATCTATCCACCTGTTCTCATTTAAGCTTTTCATGAGAAGGTACTGGTTTTCTGGAGATTAAAAAGAGTGTTACACTAAAAAAATAATCAGATAAATGATACTAGGAATGAGTAAAAAGATGAATATGAGGGTACAAACTTATATAGAAAGTATAACTACAAGCTATTTCCAATGTGCAAACATTAGCCATACCTTCCAGGGGTTTTTACTGGACTGAGGGAGCGGTACCCCAATTCTTCAGCGATGTATGGTAAGGCATCTAAAAGAGTTTCCTGACAGTCTCCCACAACTGCTGTGTTCAACAGATACGATTCTGATAAAAAATTTTTCTTAGTTGGTGGTTTCACACTTATGCCATAAGGCTTGTTAAGAATTACCAGTCCATCTGTGAATACAAAAATAACTTTATGGATCTAAAATGTGTTACCGATGTACACTATGATTTAGTATGAAAATTTACCTTATTTTTACTTAACATACAGAAAGATCAAATATGGAATAAGACAGCTCATTTGACCACACACACACACACACACACACACACACACACACACACACACACACACACACACACACGTTGGTGATACGGACTATTGCCACGAGATTAAATGCAGCAGCAGTAGCAGAGCACTTTTTGTCTATGAGAACACCAGATGTGCTTATACTTAGATCATTGCCCACACTCACATTCAAGTAACTGATGAAACAGTTTTACCTAAAAGGTACACATTAGTCTGCAAAGCACCTTACCCTTCCTCAATATCTTCTCAATCCAATGGCACTACACATTCAATGTGGTTTGCTATTCGCAAATAACTCTACAAAGATCATAAGGAAACAACGGATGGGAGAACATCTCGATGGCAAACACTTATCTTCCACATTCCTCTCTGCTCCAGCTTCTTATTATTATGCAATATGTCACCAAACTTGCAATTTTTTGAGACTGGGCTAAACATTTTGCCCATCTGTACGCGTAATATCCATTGACCACAACTGAGAATTCCAGGTCTGGACATCAGAGCTAAGTTTCTGCTAACTCTATAACAAACACTTTTACAGTCAACATAAAAGAAAACAATGATGTTCACCATCTGAAGTGCAACACTGATGGTTTTCTGTGTAAGGTATTGATGTTACACTTCCTGTGTGCGACCTGTAAGCCTCTTATGTTCGATGTCAGTAGATTTATTTATTAAACTTTCTCTCAATCACCATTCTTGATGTTTGCTGAGGTGGCCTTGCTACTCAGTTCCACCTAACAGTGTTGCAGCAGTCTTCACAGGACTCTGCTTCCTTGAGCATGGACATGTGCTGAAAGAGATAGTTTGTTTTCTTCCAAGCTACTTGCATGTCATAAATGAACTCCAAGCCACCTATGCTGACATTTTCTCTTACAAAACAGCACCTCGTAGTACACAATCTTGTATACAATGTGTATTGACGGGTCTTTTTAAAAACTGATGTGGCTTCGGCAAGATCAAGGTTAGATTAGAGATACAATTAGATTCAGTTTTCGTTCCAAAGACCCAAAAATGACATGATTCTTGTGGGCACAGAGCACGTCAGAAAGTATAACATAAAAAACATAGAACATTTGAATATAATACTCACTTCCCTCATCATTTGTCAGTAGATTGTCAAAATATGTGACGACGTTACAGTAAAAACAGGAAGTAGTAAGTAGTCCCTGCATAAGCCTATTTACCAGTCAGTTGCCCCATCAACCATGGACCTTGGCGTTGGTGGGGAGGCTTGTATGCCTCAGCGATACAGATGGCAGTACCGTAGGTGCAACCACAACGGAGGGGTATCTGTTGAGAGGCAAGACAAACGTGTGGTTCCTGAAGAGGGGCAGCAGCCTTTTCAGTAGTTGCAGGAGCAATGGTCTGGATGACTGACTGGTCTGGCCTTGTAACACTAACCAAATGGCCTTGCTGTGCTGGTACTGCGAACGGCTGAAAGCAAGGGGACATTACAGTGTGTTAACTGTAAGACGGCAGAGTTGTGAGGGGAGTGCGGGGAGAGGAGGTAGCAAGCATTGGCTGGCGAGGGGAGAGGAGCCGTTGGGTGGGTGGGGGGTGGGGGTGGGGGAGGGGGGGGGACAAGGCACGCCTACCAGTTGCAGTGCTGGCACTACAAATTGCACGTCATGCTTACACGAAAGCAGACGAAAGGCTTGGAAGTAAAACTCTTGTAAATGTTGTTGGTAAACGAAACTGAAATCGTCATGTACATGAAAATCTATATATATAAAAATGAATGTATGTATGTTTGTCTACCATGCGCTCACAAACCATTCATCCGATTGCAATGAAACTTTGGTGAGTTGTTCTCCGAACGCCCGAAAAGAGTAATGGACAATGGTTCAACAGTTAGGTCACTGTAGCATGCGTAGCACAATTGATTAGGTAAAGGCTTGTCATGCAGCGGACCCAGGTTCGATTCCCACTGCTCGCAATTTGTTCTGCTCCCTTTCCCTTTCGCAGCATTCAATCACACGCAATATAATTTTGCGAGCATTGCTACGTAATACTGGCTTCCTTCTAACCGTAGGCCTACCGGTAGGGGTTGTTGGCGACTCCCAAGATGGGCGAGCAAATGCCTCTTCATTCATTTTGATAATGTTTAGCACAACTGCACAATAAAAACACGCAGAACAGTACAGCGCAAAACAGTAACGACGCGGACAACAATGGCTACCTTGTACAACACAGTCAGCTACGTAATGTTGGCAGCAGTCGAAACTGCGTGCCTACCGAAGCCTCCTGACGTTTACCGACTTATACTGATTCAGGACTAGGGAGAGGTCTGCCATCTAAAAGTTTACACACTGTACAGACGTAATTTTTCCCGAGGGCATGCAGCTTTACTATATGGATAAATGATGATGGCGTCCTCTTGGGTAAAAATATTCCGGAGGTAAAATAGTCCAAGATTCGGATCTCTGGGCGGGAACTACTCAAGAGGACGTCATTATCAGGAGAAAGAAAACTGGCGTTCTATGGATTGGAGCGTGGAATGTCAGATCCCTTAATCGGGCAGGTAGGTTAGAAAATTTAAAAAGGGAAATGGATAGGTTAAAGTTAGATATAGTGGAATTAGTGAAGTTCAGTGCAGGAAGAACAAGACTTTTGGTCAGGTGCATACAGGGTTATAAATACAAAATCAAATAGGGGTAATGTAGGAGTAGGTTTAATAATGAATAAAAAAATAGGAGTGCGGGTAAGCTACTACAAACAGCATAGTGAATGGATTATTGTGGCCAAGATAGCCCATGCCTACTACAGTAGTACAAGTTTATATGCCAACTAGCTCTGCAGATGATGAAGAAATTGATGAAACGTATGATGAGATAAAAGAAATTATTCAGGTAGTGAAGGGAGACGAAAATTTAATAGTCATGGGTGACTGGAATTCGAGAGTAGGAAAAGGGAGAGAAGGAAACATAGTGGGTGAATATGGATTGGGGGTGAGAAATGAAAGAGGAAACCATCTGGTAGAATTTTGCACAGAGCATAACTTAATCATAGCTAACACTTGGTTCAAGAATCATGAAAGAAGGTTGTATACATGGAAGACACCTGGAGATACTAGAAGGTATCAGATAGATTATAGAGGGTGAGTCACCTAACATTACCGCTGGATATATTTTGTAAACCACATCAAATACTGACGAATCGATTCCACAGACCAAAAGTGAGGAGAGGGGCTAGTGTAATTGGTTAATACAAACCATAAAAAAATGCACAGAAGTATGTTTTTTAACACAAACCTACGTTTTTTTAAATGTAACCCCGTTAGTTTTGTTAGCACATCTGAACATATAAACAAATACATAATCAGTGTCGTTTGTTGCATTGTAAAATGTTAATTACATCCGGAGATATTGTAACCTAAAGTTGACGCTTGAGTACCACTCCTCCGCTGTTCGATCGTGTGTATCGGAGAGCACCGAATTATGTAGGGATCCAAAGGGAACAGTGATGGACCTTAGGTACAGAAGAGACTGGAACAGCACATTACGTCCACATGCTAACACCTTTTTATTGGTCTTTTTCACTGACGCACATGTACATTACCATGAGGGGTGAGGTACACGTACACACGTGGTTTCCGTTTTCAATTACGGAGTGGAATAGAGTGTGTCCCGACATGTCAGGCCAATAGATGTTCAATGTGGTGGCCATCATTTGCTGCACACAATTGCAATCTCTGGCGTAATGAATGTCGTACACACCGCAGTACATCTGGTGTAATGTCGCCGCAGGCTGCCACAATACGTTGTTTCATATCCTCTGGGGTTGTAGGCACATCACGGTACACATTCTCCTTTAACGTACCCCACAGAAAGAAGACCAGAGGTGTAAGATCAGGAGAATGGGCTGGCCAATTTATGCATCCTCCACGTCCTATGAAACGCCCGTCGAACATCCTGTCAAGGGTCAGCCTAGTGTTAATTGCGGAATGTGCAGGTGCACCATCATGCTGATACCACATACGTCGACGCGTTTCCAGTGGGACATTTTCGAGCAACGTTGGCAGATCATTCTGTAGAAACGCGATGTATGTTGCAGCTGTTTGGGCCACTGCAATCAACTGAGGACCAATGAGGTGGTCGCCAATGATTCCGCACCATACATTTACAGTCCACGGTTGCTGTCGCTCTACCTGTCTGAGCCAGCGAGGGTTGTACACGGACCAGTAATGCATGTTCCGTAGATTCACTGCCCCGTGGTTTGTGAAACCCGCTTCATCGGTAAACAGATAGAACTGCAATGCATTCTCTGTTAATGCCCATTGACAGAATTGCACTCGATGATTAAAGTCATTACCATGTAATTGCTGATGTAGCGACACATGAAACAGGTGAAAGCAGTGACGATACAGTATGCGCATGACACTACTTTGACTCAGTCCACCGGCTTTCGCAGTGTACCGTGTACTCATGTGTGGGTTCATGGCAACAGCAGCTAACACACCAACTGCACCCGCTTCTCCTGTGACGGGCATGTTACGGACCCGTTTGCGTGCTACGACCATACCTGTTGCATACAGTTGGCGGTAGATGTTTTGCAATGTGCGGCACGTTGGATGCTCTCTGTCCAGGTACCGTTCTGCATACACCCTGCAGGCTTCAGCTGCATTTCGTCGACACTCGCCATAGATGAATATCATCTCCGCCTTTTCAGAGTTCGAATACACCATGGTCACAGTTCCTACAACACTACACTATCACAGACGTCTGGTAACACGGTGTACTACAGTTGGTCTGCGTGTGGAGACGAATGCAGAGTAACAATAGCAGCAAGCGCTACATGCGGACACTGCGACAGGTAGACCAAAGCACAACAGTGCACTACAGCCACACTCGTAAACACGGTCGTCATCGTAAACATGTCGCTGCAGATGCTGCTCGCCGACTGTGGCCCGTGTTTGTTACAGCACGCAACTGAACGTCGGAGGTTTCAAGCGTCAACTTTAGGTTACAATATCTCCGGATGTAATTAACATTTTACAAAGCAATAAACAGCACTAATTACGTATTTGTTTATATGTTCAGATGTGCTAACAAAACTAACGTGGTTCCATTTAAAAAAACATAGGTTTGTGTTAAAAAACACACTTCCGTGCATTTTTGTATGGTTTGTATTAAACAATTACACTAGCCCCTCTCCTCGCGTTCGGTCTGTGGAATCGGTTCGTCAGTATTTGATGTGGTTTACGAAATATATCCAGCGGTAACATTAGATGACACACCCTGTATAATGGTAAGACAGAGATTTAGGAACCAGGTTTTAAATTGCAAGACATTTCCATGGGCAGATGTGGATTCTGACCACAATCTATTGGTTATGAACTGTGGATTAAAACTGAAGAAACTGCAAAAAGGTGGGAATTTAAGGAGATGGGACCTGGATAAACTGAAAGAACAAGAGGTTGTAGAGAGTTTCAGGGAGAGCATAAGGAAACAATTGACAGGAATGGGGGAAAGAAATACAGTAGAAGAAGAATGGGTAGCTCTGAGGGATGAAGTAGTGAAGGCAGCAGAGGATCAAGTAGGTAAAAAGACGAGGGCTAGTCTAAATCCTTGGGTAACAGAAGAGATACTGAATTTAATTGATGAAAGGAGAAAATATAAAAATGCAGTAAATGAAGCAGGCAAAAAGGAATACAAACGTCTCAAAAATGAGATCGACAGGAAGTGCAAAATGGCTAAGCACGGATGGCTAGAGGACAAATGTCAGGATGTAGAAGCTTATCTCACCGGGGGTCAGACAGATACTGCCTACAGGAAAATTAGAGAGACCTTTGGAGAAAAGAGAGCCACTTCTATGAATATCAACAGCTCAGATGGAAACCCAGTTCTAAGCAAAGAAGGGAAAGCAGAAAGGTGGAGGGAGTATATAGAGGGTCTATACAAGGGCGATGTACTTGAGGACAATATTATGGAAATGGAAGAGGATTTAGATGAAGATGAAATGGGAGATACGATACTGCGCGAAGAGTTTGACAGAGCACTGAAAGACCTGAGTCAAAACAAGGCCCCGGGAGTAGACAACATTCCATTGGAACTACTGACGGCCTTGGGAGAGCCAGTCCTGACAAAACTCTACCATCTGGTGAGCAAGATGTATGACACAGGCGAAATTCCCTCAGACTTTAAGAAGAATATAATAATTCCAATCCCAAAGAAAGCAGGTGTTGACAGATGTGAAAATTACTGAACTATCAGTTTAATAAGTCACAGCTGCAAAACACTAACACGAATTCTTTACAGACAAATGGAAAAACTTATAAAAGCAGTCCAGTTTAGACTCCGTAGAAATGTTGGAACACGTGAGGCAATACTGACCCTACGACTTACCTCAGAAAATAGATTAAGGAAAGGCAAACCTACGTTTCTAGCATTTGTAGACTTAGAGAAAGCTTTTGACAATGTTGACTGGAATAATCTCTTTCAAATTCTAAAGGTGGCAGAGGTAAAATACAGGGATCAGAAGGCTATTTACAATTTGTACAGAAACCAGATGGCAGTCGAGGGGCATGAAAGGGAAGCGGCGGTTGGGAAGGGAGTGAGACGGGGTTGTAGCCTCTCCCTGATGTTATTGAATCTGTATATTGAGCAAGCAGTAAAGGAAATAAAAGAAAAATTCGGAGTAGGTATTAAAAACTTTGAGGTTCGCCGATGACAATGTAATTCGGTCAGAGACAGCAAAGGACTTGAAAGAGCAGTTGAATGGAATGGATAGTGTCTTGAAAGGAGGGTATAAGATGAACATCAACAAAAGCAAAACGAGGATAATGGAATGTAGTCGAATTAAGTCGGGTGACGCTGAGGGAATTAGATTAGGAAATGAGACACTTAAAGTGGCAAAGGACTTTTGCTATTTGGGGAGCAAAATAACTGATGGTGGTCGAAGTAGAGAGGATATAAAATGCAGACTGGCAATGGAAAGGAAAGCATTTCAGAAGAAGAGAAATTTGTTAAGATCGAGTGTAGATTTAAGTGTCAGGAAGCCGTTTCTGGAAGTATGTGTATGGAGTGTAGCCATGTCAGGAAGTGAAATGTGGACAATAAATACTTTGGACAAGAAGAGAATAGAAGCTTTCGAAATGTGGTGCTACAGAAGAATGTTGAAGATTAGATGGGTAGATCCCATAACTAATGAGGAGGTATTGAGTAGAATTGGGGAGAAGAGGAGTTTGTGGCACAACTTGACAAGAAGAAGGGACCGGTTGGTAGGACATGTTCTGAGGCATCAAGGGATCACAAATTTAGCATTGGAGGGCAGTGGAGGGTAAAAATCGTAGAGGGAGACCAAGAGATGAATACACTAAGCAGATTCAGAAGGATGTAGGTTGCAGTAAGTACTGGGAAATAAAGAAGCTTGCACAGGATAGAGTAGCATGGAGAGCTGCATCAAACCAGTCTCAGGACTTAAGACAACAACAACAATAACCAGTCAGTTGTCATGACATCCATTATAGCCATGACTTTTTTTTCTTTTTCTTCTTGTCTTCTAAACACCTCCAAAGTATGCTGCCAAGGAACAAGTGGCCCCAAACAAAAAGTGAAGACATTTACTTGCCGTTCCCCATTGTGGATGTGATGGGTTTAAAACGTTCTCCCATCTGCACCAATCCAAACCTCTGAGCAACTTAGCAATTTTTATGTTATTAAATCATCATCAGGGGTGAGGCACACAACACTTAACAAAAATTTATCTTTACAACGAATTAAGACTTGAAAGCAGGACCTTTGGATTTACAGTCTGAACTTACCCACCACATGCAACTTAGGTATAGCACTGAAAAGCATCTATTCTTAGGAAGCACCCACCTCACTCTCAACCTGTGCCTTGTCACTACAACTGGTTTACTTATACAAACATTTAAGATCTCATATAGACACAATTTAAAAATTGTATACCTAAGCTCATTTAGCATTAGGGCCTAACCTACTTTCCAGAATGTCCGCACAAATTCCACTAGCTGCCCAAAACCTATGTGGTCATACATATGACATTAACTTTCAAAAGAAAACTGCCTGGCGGAAAAAGAATTTCAGTGTTGAAGAGTACCTATTAAGGCGCGTTTAAACTGAGCTCAGAACATGTTTTTGTTTGGAACATTGTGTGCAACTTGTCCCCTCAACATGTTGACAACATTGTTCGTTGTTCGCATTCCTGTTTACACTAGCGACCAACATTTCTACGTATTCGCATAGTCTGCTACGGTGAACTGATAGGTTACTTTGCGTATTCACATCAAGAGATATGCTATGTCAAGTGAAGAGGAAGAATTAATGACATTTGGTGCTGCAATAATAATACTTAACGAAATGAACAGACCAAGAAAACGACATAGTCATCACTGGTGGACCAAAACATACTATAGAAGACATGGCGGGAATGACATGCTTTGTGAGCTGAATTTGGAAGACAGTTCTGGCTTTCGTAACTTCACTAGGATGTCGCCGTCAGATTTTGAAATGTTGCTGAATATTATAGGACCAGTTGTTTCAAAGAAAGACACAAATTTCAGAAAAGGAATCCCTTTGAAATAAAGACTTGCTGTTATTCTTCGTTTTCTGGCATCAGGAGACTCCTATTGAAGCCTTGCATATTTATTCCACATTTCAAAGCCAGCCATATCTCAAATAGTTATGGAAGTTTGTGAAGCTTTGGTTGAAGGATTATGTAAAGGTAATTAAGCTATGTTAACAGCAATGAAACATATACCCCAGCAAGAAAAGTGACAACTCAAAAATGGCAGTTTTGAGTTTATGTCACTGAAAAATATGGATACAATTACAGTATTACTTTTGTATATAATATAACAGAATATACTGCCATTAAATACTCACTTGAAATGTAAAAGAAGCTAGGACTACTTCACTAAAAGTTTCGTATAATTCTTTAAAAGTATTTCCTCAAATATTGCATTTTTGAGTTGTGTCACTGTTCTTGCCAGGTTGCGGCGTATTTAATTGATTAGATATTTATTTTTATATTAGTATTTACACATTTGCATCATTCCATAAAGATAATTTCTTCAGAATCCAAATCAGATATGGTGACAATGAATGTGACAGGGAAATCTACGGTTGAAGTTGACGCTGATGATGCTGCTGTGTGTATGTTTATTACTGTATGCTGCTGCTTCCTCAGAGCATTCAGTTGGCGTTGCTGTTGCTACTGCATAATATTATGCAACATTTCTGCTGCATTAAGTAAGGGGTCTCTTCTTCCACCCCCCACCCTTTAGCCAGTTTTTGTGGAGGTGGTGTTTTGTCCTCTTCACCCTTCTCTGCAGGTTCCTCTGTTTCAGTTGCTGCATGTTGAGGTAGCTCTTGCGAAACCTGAAGCCAAATTTACTTGTTTCAGATGCCAGCTACTGAAGACGAATGGCATTCAAAAGAAAGTGTGTTCCGCCAAGCACTCCACTTCCCTCAATGCGTGGTAGCAATTGATGGGAAGCACATTGTTCTACAGTGAGCTGTTGCTAGTGGGAGCGAGTTTTATAACTATAAAGGATCGTTTAGTATTGTGTTGCTTGCTGTAGTTGACGCCAACTACAACTTTTTATATGCTGATGTTGGCTGCCAAGGGAGGATTTCTGATGGAGGTGTTTTCAAGAAAGCCTCCATAAGTGAATTAATTCAGAAAAAGAAACTGAACTTGCCACGTCACGAGTGTTTACCTGGAGGGACAAAGCCACTACCATATGTATTTACGGCAGATGATGCTTTTCCATTACATGAAAACATTATGAAGCCGTATCCAGGTAGGCACAACAGAGGCTCTAAAGAGAGAGTCTACGCCATACGATAATTTATTTACCACAAATTGTCAAAGGCAAGGATGAGTGTGAAAAACACATTTGGTTTTATGGCTTCAGTGTTCTGGGTCTTCAGCAAACCGAAGCTATTACAACCACAGAAGGCACAAACCATCACAATGACAGCAGAGTGTCTGCATAATTTTTTAAGAAAAAAATCAGAGTCAAGAAGTTATTACAGCCCACCAGGAAGCTTCGATTCTTTTTGTCCACAAACAGGAGAAGTCATTCCAGGGGCATGGAGACGAGATGCTAATGTAACCTCTATTACTACACTCCCAAATATACCATGGGGAACTTCTCAAACATTCAAGGAAATTCGCGACGAATTTGCCAACTACTTTGTGAGCCCACAAGGAGCTGTTCCATGGCAAAATAATTACTGTTAAAATTGTTGTACAAGAGAATAAAATTAATCATATGCAAGTATAACCTTGTTTACCTCTTCAATTGTGTCCCAGGTCTCCTTTGCTTCCTGGATATCATCCAGGAAATGTAGATATTTAAATACGAACCACTTTGTTTTGTAAAGTGCGTCAGTACCACATCCAGATTTTTTACTGTCCTCTATTTTTCTTCTCTCTCATTGGTACTGAGACAAGAGATATTTAATTTTTTTGTCCACATCACTGCTGCTGTTGCCAAGCTGAATCGTGTTTGATTTTAGTATTTTTGTAACCTCCACAATGTACATTCTACGGGCACTCCTCTGCCTCATACTGCGATATCAATTGGAAAATTTTGTCTCGTGACCACTCTATTTCAGATAAAAATTAAGGGAAATAAAATAAACGCACCAATACACTCACAGCAAAACAAACACCAAGATTCTCACTGAAAGCAAACTAATACTCACGCTGCGTAGCGGAATTTAGTGGTAGCAGGCCACGAACAATGTTTCTTTGATCTCTACCGATGCAGCCGTGGAACACTGATTTTGTGTTGCGAACATCAGTTGTCCATTACTAGCCACAAACAATGTTGCAAACAATGTTGTGAATAATGTTGTGAACTCAGTGTAAACGCGCCTTTACATTGAATTTGTATATACTTTTTTTTGACATGTCTTACATTAAACATACAATCGCTGCACACAGTAAAATCCTACATGATCAAATAAAACTCAGTTGAATTCAATTCAAGCATCTTTAGAATGGGTTTGAATTACACTCCAAGAATGCACCACTGCCACAATTTACAGCCAGTCACACCTGAGCTTAACAAATAAGCTGCCTCAGAGTCAATAACACTATTTTAGTTCTGCGGCCATTTCTGCTGGCAACTAAACCTGAAACGTACTGCCCTCTACCATTAAAGTGGTCATGAGACATTCACTGGCTTCACCAACTCTCAACCAAACTGCCAGCTTCCAACACAGCTAAGCCTCAGACTATGCTACAGACCAGTTTGTCACTGTGATTTGAATGTAAAATGTCCCATGCCACATCATTACAATTTATTGTGCAAATGTTCCATGGAACGTAAAACTACCTAACACTGAAAGCAGTAGGAAAATTTGATAGATAATAATATGATCATGCTGAAAAGAGAGAAACTAAATGTGCTACGCTTATAGATTTGAGCAAAGCCGTCAACTCAGTATCACATGGGGCTAGTAATAAAATCTGTGCACTATTGCATAAAAGCTAATTTAATATGTATATTTAGAACCTATCTATCTGAAAGGTTATGCAAATAATCAGATGTCAAAACTGTTGAAAATGAAACATGATATCAGGGGTTGGTTCTTGGACCCTCCCTTCTCATTGTTTACAAAAAGGATTTCTCAAATCACATATGTGAGAACATATTATATGCTGACGACATAACACTGATAACAGGTGGCAACATAGAAAGTGTTCAAAACTACAACAGAGAAATAATTGGAATGACTAATTACTGCTGTATGGCCATCCAGCTATCCACTGACAGAACAAGGATGGAAGAATTTCTATCTCTCTCCGTGCAATAAAGTATGAGATAAGAATGTGACATTACTTGGAGTTGTGATCTAAACAAGTTTTTTGTGGGATGAACGCATTTATTATAAGGGTCAAACTAGCAAGAGTAACTTTTTTGTTACATAAATTACAATAAAATATCTGTAAGAATCTACTTCTATACTCTTATTATACATTCTTCCACTCACACCTGTAATAAGGAATACTGTTGCATGGGGAAATGGACCAGAGTCAACTCTCATTTTCCAATGGCAGAAGAAAGCCATTACATCTATTCTGGGTTTGTCTCACTAAAGAGACTTGCAGAAGTTAGTTCAATTCACTTAACGTACTGACAGTTCCCAGTCTTTATATGTATGGTTCCCAATTCATGCCAAAGAAAATTTATACAAACTTAGACTAAGAAATAATGTTCATTTGCACAATACAAGAAATAGCCACATGATACGTTTACCACACTCAGGACCGTCCCACACACACAATAGCCATAAACAACTGGTGATTATTTGTTATCTATGCTTGCAAAATTTGATGACTGAACATGTAAATGGTATTCTCTCAGTAAAGTAACTCTTCTAAAATGAAAACTGTGATCTGCTGAAGATATTATTATTGCTATGGTTAGATACTATTCTAGAATACATCCCCATCTCAAAAATTTTGGAGAATGATGTCAGCAGTGAAATAGGCCTATAGTTATTGAATCTCTCTTATCACCTCTCTTAAAGAGGGGATTAACGACTGTACATTTCAGTCTCTCTGAAAAAATGCCTGGAGTTAGTGATGCATTATATATTTTGGGTAAGACTGGGTTTATTATGTGGGAACAAATCTTTAGTACTTTATTCGAAACACCATCAAAATCAGATGAGCTTTTATCTTTGGAAGGATGTACTGTATAATTTTCTTAATTTCAGAAGAAGTTGGTGATGCATTCATATGACTGAATTTTATGAGAGTTACTTTTCCTACATACTGCTGTTATTCTTATCTTGAGCTGTTTGTCCCTATGCTTTCTACTACATTTAAGAAATGATTAATATATTTGATACCTGTGATGCATCACTTATAGCCCTTCCATTTAGTTCAATAGTGATGTTATCCTGATCTGTGGTTGGTTGTTCTGTTTCTTGTTTCACTGCAGTCCATTTAGCCTTAAGTCTGTTGGAATTACTGATTTCTGACATTATGTGCACCTTCCTTGCATTTTTTAAAAACTTTCTTTAGTAATATTGAGTGGTTGTTGTAGTGTACAACTCCTGCAGGATCTCTACTTGTTCCTGCCAACAGATACATTTCGCTTTTCCTTTCACAAGATACTTTAATCCCTCTAGTTACACATTTTTTTTTATATATACATGGTTATTTACCGAACTTTCTGATGAACTTATGTGGAAAGCAATTTCCAAATAATGATATGGGTTTATAATGCAATAAGGGTACATAGAACACAATCGGGTGTACCCTGGAAACGAACTAGCATGAACAGCTAGTCCTACTACCGGGAAACATCGAAGAAAAATGGCAAGCACACAAAACTGGACCACATGAAGAACAAAAATTGTAACAACTTCATTAAATATTGAAGGACTGTCAAGAGAGAAAGAAGTCTTATCATGAGACAAGTGCAAACAATATTCATGGGACATTTTAACATTGCAAGCAACACACAGAGAGGTAAATGACCACAGACCAAAACCTGAAGGCATGACTATGGTATTAGAATGCCCTCATGAACAATATGGTAGTGCTGTCTTGGGATTATGGAAGTGTCCGATTCCACCCGCCTGCTTTGACCAATGACGTCATCAACATGGCGGAAATGGCTATTCTAAGCGTCTCCAATATGGCGCCAATGATGTCACTACATACACACAGCAACAAACACAAAAATATGTATAAATAAGACAATAACATCTCCCTCCTAAAATACAATCAAACTAGTGGGACAACTGCGGGAAACTGGGGGTTTTAGGGAAGGGACAAGCTAAATATAACAGGAAAAAAAACAACAACAACACCACAATTCCAAAACACACAAAATGATGGACAAGAAAAATAATTACAAAATCTACAGGAATGGGACACTTCCCTTGACCTATATAGGTCAACCGCAGCTGACATTACCAAAACATCAACGCCTACAGTAAAAACCACGCTCTCTCTCTCTCTCTCTCTCTCACACACACACACACACACACACACACACACACACACACACACAAAGGGTGTCATCAAACACAACAAGACGACATCTACAAATACAACAAACTCAAACTTCGCACCTTAATGATGTCACACACCATAACACCCTTGCGCAATGGAGCTAAGCAGATGGGTGGAATCGGACGCTTCCGCTTCTTTGATAGACCAGATATAAGGACGAAGTCAACCAGTTTCATGGACAAAAACAACAGTGAAATTTTATCAATTGAGCTACAGTCGTGCACTATTATATCAGTGTACAAACCATCTAATATTAATTTTACCTTCCACAGGCCAAATAAGTTTCATAACAAAAACATCAAGATTGTATTGGGAGATTTTAAGTGTAAATCAGGGATACAATGCAACAACAAAAAAAAAAAGGCGGAAGAACTAGAAAACTGGACAGTAAGAGAGGGACTGAAGATTATTCTTTATCCTAAACTAAGAGCATTTTTCAGCAGCGGCAGATGGCAGAAGAGATGATATAATCCCATCATCTTCATAACTAACAACATTGCTTATCATTTTACAAAAAAAAAGCAGAAGCAGCTTTTCCTTGGATCCAGCATTGCCCTGCATTTTGTATAGTTTTTGGAGTTATCCAGGTAGAAAATATATCTTTGAAACAATGCCTTAACTGCAAGAAATCGACATGAGTGGCTTACAGAGAAGAACTGGATCTCAAAGCTGAAAATATAAAAGCAGTGCTAACAAACAACTAAGAATTTGTAAAGAAAATGTTAATGAGGAACCAATTTATATCTAGCCTTGACTCAAGTTCAAATATCTCTTAAAAGCAACTATCATAACAAGTACAATGCAGATTCTTTTTCCCCAGATACAACTGAAACGGGAAAAGAACTATTCCAAAGCATAGCTGAGTAAAGAAGGGAGACATGGGCTAAACTATTACCTGGACTGGGCATGAAACAGAACAGTCAAAGAGCATGGAAGGTGATACAACGTCCTAGCAAAGAGCCTACGAGCCTGCCACTGAGTACGAACGTCACTCCGAAACAGACTGCTCAATAACTACTACTGAATAACAAGGCAAGACAGGAGGCAGATACACTGTATCTCAAGTGAAACATACAAGCAGAGAGTTAATTTCTAGAATCTCCATTCACACCTCACGAACTGGGAAGAATAGTGCGAGAACTCAAAGAAAATAAAGAATATGAAGCAGTTTGGTATGAAAACTAATGAATGGCTGGCAAGGATGATGAACAGATGTTCACAAACATATCAGATTCCCAAACTGTGGAGGAAAGCACAACTGGGTCATTCCATATCAAATCACCCAATAAAAAACAAATTTTACACCCACCTCCTTAGATTTTCATGAAATTTGGCTCAAATGGTTCTAATACCATCCTGACAAAATCTGCAAATTTTTTTTGCTGTATCTCTTATAGTTTTTTTTAATAAATTTTTTATGTTTTTGTGTTTTTATGTTTTGCGTTTTCCGAACCTTCGGAAATGGTAAATTTAATTTGTATTCAAAACTTTAAAATTGCTCATCTTAAAAACTCTTTTAGATAACATCATGAACTTTTGCAGCAAGTCTATTTATTATACATATTTGAAGATAAAAATGATACTATTAAAATATATTAATATTTTATATGAAAAAAAATATGTTTTTTCTTTTAACGGATGTTTTGTTTTATAAGAATTGAAATATCTAGAGTCTCAGACCTGACAGAATGTTCAAAATTGTTTTAATTTACTCTTAAACATATAGGCTACTTGATAAAACAAAAATAATGATGGCTTTTTAACATGTTTATTAATTATAGTAGATTACATTAGAATTATGTACAAAGATAGTGTACTTACGACACTTATGTATAACCCAACTGATTGCTTGAAACATTGAATTTTTTGAGTAATTTTGTCTTTTTAATAAACATTAATGCTGATTCAAACTGTTTTTCCACTTCATCCAAGAGCTTTCAGTTCTTTTGATACAGTCTTTTTTGAAGTAATACATTCTTCCAGGGCCGCTTGATTGAGGTGCGTCTACTACACAGACTATGTGCTCCAAAGGCACTATGCAAGAATCTTCTCTTTCAGGCCAATAAAATGATGCAGCTGGTCCTGAAGGATGTAGAAATAGAATTTCTGCATCTTCTTCATCATTGAATATTGTTTTTACCAGTCCAATGTACCAGTTACCATCATAATTTGCAGCCACATAGCTATTTATGGATGGTTCAACATGAACCCAATCAGAAGAAGAATGGAAAGAAAAGACTAAGGAGGGTTTTACACTATCTGTAGTCCTTCGAATTTCAAGGTTGTTTGTTGGAAGTGGTTTGAAGTTATGAAAACTTCTTGTTCCAGGAATGGTTCGGGTTGCTGAAAAACGTTTTTCTAGTTTTAACCGTAGCAAATCAGCTTCTTTTTTGTCAATAAAGTGAAAATGAATGTTTTCAATATTTTTTTCACAAAACTTGTACACATCGATTGCTGTCATTATTTGTTCTTCGTCTGAAAGCTGTAGACTGGCTTTCCTTAAAATTCTTTTAATAGTTTCTCCTAGGCCATCACAAATTGACTTCCCATGACTTGTTGCAAAAAAAGAGTGGTGAGCCTTCAAATTAGTCTCTCAAGTGTTCAGTCAAATTTTTAAAATTGTTTCTATTTTTGTACTGCCCAGCACAACCAGCTGTAAAGTAGTGAACTGAGTCAATGTCAGTATGATGTAATGACAGACACTCTGTAATTTCTTTTTGTACAAAGTTAACAAAACCAGTGTCATGTTCTTGGTCATCACTAATAAAACAGTGGTTGGAAACAAAAACATTGTTTTCCTCATTTCTTAGAAAAACTCCAACTGGGTGTAGAATACAACCACTTCTATTCCATTGGTAACTTTGGATCTCATTTTGTATAACAAAGGAATAATTTTCACTGAAATCCATCACAATAATTGCTGTTTTGGGTGGTGGGTCTTCTTTCAATCTTACAAAGGCCGCTGACTGGGATTTTGCTATAAACGAGTGCGGGGTGAGCTTTTCCAATGACCTAACCAATAAAGAAATGTAGTCTTCAACACTGATCATTTCTGCCCTGTCTGTGTTAACCCATTGACTGATTACAATTTCTTCTTCTAAATCATAATCTTCACTTAGTTTTTCAGTTAAGTACTCAGTTAGAGCAGTATTTGCAGGACAGCTGTCACAATGATGTAGCATGCAGTTTTGGTTTTCCGTGTTGCACACAAACATCTTAATTAGGTCTTCATAAGATTCTTCAATTTTCACAGCAGAGTCATTCCATGTCAAATCAACACACTTCAAATAAAAATTTTACCTCACCCTCTTAGATTTTGCTGAAAGTTGGTATACTTATAGTGGGTGCTGAAACTAAGAAAAATACCAAATTTCAATTTTTTACCTCAAACCATTCCTGAAATATGGTCATGTAAACTTTTCAAAAACTGGCCAAAAATGTGTGAACGGACTTTTTTAAAATTGCCCTAGGAGCTGCCCTAATTGAGCTAGAGAACTGGGAAAGGTGTCATTTTGCAGCATTTTGCATGCTCTTTCCAGGGATAGACAAAAAAACATAGCTTCTAATTAATAACCTTTTTCAAAATACTAATTAATATTTTGATTTAATTTTTTTACAAAAAGTACATAATTGAAAATTTTCAAAATATTTCCATAACTACTTCATACTGTTGTAAATCACATGGCAAAATATACATGTGGGATGATGATGGGTTCATTGTTAAAAAAAATACTCCGGACTCTTGTTTTTCGCCAAACTGACCTTTAAGGTAGTACGTCTGCAGAGGACCGTATACATAGGGCTTGATGTCTGTACAATAAGCCATTGTTGAGATGATGCAGTCTGCACTGTTACCTTCTAAGGCTTTGAGTGCCTATGGCATTATTGTGCACTGCGGTTTTTGTGAAAATCAATTGTTACCTCTGTGTTGACCAGTCTGTATCTATTATATTTAATAGTTCATTTTCAAGTAAATCTATACATTGAAGGGCAGTTTATAAGTGGTTTTTGTATAAATATGGAACCAAGTAAAAAGTGCAGTGTTGTAATCCATTGAAGAAGTCAAATCATTTTATCAGAGACAGAAAAAAACTGAGATGTGTCACAACATGGATGCCCAAATTATTTCCTCAAATACCAAGTGGTGCCAATATTTGTGATAAATGTAGGAAAGATGTAACCAAATTGAAAAATACACCAGAGCCCATCAGTGATGAAAGTGTTGAAGAAGAATCTTCTGGATCAGAGATAATCATCCGAGACCAAGACCCTGACTTCACTCCAACTTCAGTAGCTGTTAACACATTTAACACAACACTTCAAGAACTAGGTGAGTCCCCAATTGACAAGAGAAAACTAACATCTAGGCATTACGCCAAATCAAAAGTGAAGAAAATCTCATCAATGACACAAACTTTTTGTTGCTCCTGAAACTACTTCGTCAGATACTGATGAATCCGTTCTTGAAAATCTTAAAAGAAACTTTAAAAATTCTATAAGTAGAGCAAAAAAACTAATGATTCTTACAAGTTTACCTGAAAAAATAGAGTCTCAGGAAAATAATGAGGGAATTTAATGCTCCTAATTACGTTGTTCAGCATTCCAAAAAAAATTTTAAAAGAGAGAGGATTCATGGAAGGTCCAAACCCAAAACCAGGGAAGTGTTTACCAACAGAAACTGTCAAAACTGTACATTCATTTTATGAAAATGATGAAGTTAGCAGGGCAATGCCAGGCATTAAAGATTGTGTGACAATTACAGAAACAGGTGGAAATAAAAATATCAAAAAGACTTATTTTGTGTAACCTTAAAGAAGCTTACAAACATTTTAAATACAAGTTTCCGAACATAAAAATAGGTTTCTCTAAATTTGCTGAGCTGAGACCAAAACATTGTGTATTAGCCAGACGGAGTGGCACACACACTGTCTGTGTGTGCACAACTCACCAAAACATAAAAATAATGATAGAAAATGCCAAACTAAATACAGTAACAAACAGCAGCTTAAACAATTATAAGCAGTGCATGGCAAAAATGCTTTGCAACCCATCATCAGTTGATTGCAACATGGGAAACTGTGAATACTGCCCAGGAGAAACTGTGATACATAAAATTTTAAAAGACTCTTTTCATGAAAACTTAATTGAACAAGTTCCGTTCCAACAGTGGATGTCAGTTGACCAATGGAATCTGGAAATTGTTCAGAAAACTTCTGAAGAATTCATATATTTATTTTGTAGTAAGATGTCGACTATGATTCGGCATGACTTCATTGCCAAGCAACAACAAACATTCCTTAACTCCACAAGAGAAAACCTTATGGAATCTGAATTTGTTGTCATATGTGATTTTTCAGAAAATTATGGTATAGTTCTACAGGATGAAGGTCAGAGTTTCCACTGGACAAGACAACAGATTACTATTCATCCTTTTGTTATATATTACAAACAGGAAGACAAAATTGAGCATATGAGCTTTGTCATTGTTTCTAATTGCCTGGAGCACAATACAACTGCAGTTTACACCTTTCAAAAGAAGCTAATTTCATATCTAACAAATTTCAAAAGATTCCAAAAAGATATACTATTATTCTGGCGGTTCTGCCACTCAGTATAAAAATAAGAAAAACTTCCCCAACCTTTGCCTTCATGAGGAAGACTTCAACATAAAAGCTGAGTGGCACTTTTCAGCCACAGCACATGGGAAAGGGCCTTGTGATGGAGTAGGGGGTTAAGTCAAGAGACTGGCAGCTCGTGCAAGTTTGCAAAGGCCATACCAAAATCAGATCCAAACCGCACGAGATCTATTTGAGTGGGCAGTAGATAATATGACAAATATTGATTTTGCATATTCCACTCAAGAAGACTACGCTGCTTCAGAAATATTCTTAAAAAGCCGACTTGAAGAGGCATTGACAATCAAAGGAACACAGCAATTTCACGCTTTCATTTCCAACACTACATCAAAATTAATAGTCAAATACTTCTCAGGTGATATGCAGAGTTGGGAGAGGGAGGTAACTACATCACCAGACAGACTGAAGTTACAAGATGTATCAGGTTATGTCACCACTGTATATGGCAGAAACTGGTGGCATGGGTACATTTTAGAAAAAAATGAAGAACTTGATGAAGTGCAAATAACTTTTCTTCATCCATGTGGACCAGCTAAGTCATTCTCTTATCCTGCACATGCAGATGTCCTGTGGGTGTCAGTTGTGGATGTTCTCACAAAAGTGAATCCATTTACTCCGACAGGAGAACATACATTCTTAATGAAAGTGATGTAAACCAAACTCAGTCAGCTTTATTAAAATGTAATATGTGAAGTTCCAAGACAATTTATTGGAAAACTGCTTTCAGCTCAAAACTTAATTTTTGTCTCAGGTTAGTGTTAATGTATATTTTATAGAAAGTTGTTTCAAAATTATTGTTAGTACCTACTGTGTTAAATTTAGCTATGTACAGATACCTGTTACTCAAAAACAAGCTTTACGTATTTAATTTGTTAAATAGTTCCATTTCAAACATCATGGACCAGAACTATTATGTAAATACTTGTACTTATTCATACTTTATTTCAGTTTGTAGTTAAATGCTCAATTTCTTGTTTTTGTTATATCGGTTAATATACTGTTAGTGAAGTTGTATGAAATTAAAATAAGCAATCAACTTAATTATAAAATATGCTGATTAGTTTTGGTTTAAAAAAGTGATGTTTTGATATTTCTAATACTTTTTTTACTTACCTTTCAGTATACTTTTAAAGAAATTCCTGTTAGTTAAAGGTCAATTTGGTCAAACTAGGGCCGTTAGTGAAAAACAAAAGTCCGGAATAATTTTTTTTTTAACAATGAACCCATCATCATCCCACATGTATATTTTGCCATGTGATTTACAACAGTATGAAGTAGTTATGGAAATATTTTGAAAATTTTCAATTATGTACTTTTTGTAAAAAAATTAAATCAAAATATTAATTAGTATTTTGAAAAAGGTTATTAATTAGAAGCTATGTTTTTTGGTCTATCCCTGGAAAGAGCATGCAAAATGCTGCAAGATGACACCTTTCCCAGTTCTCTAGCTCAATTAGGGCAGCTCCTAGGACAATTTAAAAAAAGTCCGTTCACACATTTTTGGCTGGTTTTTGAAAAGTTTACATAGCCGTATTTCAGGAATGGTTTGAGATAAAAAATTGAAATTTGGTATTTTTCTTAGTCTCAGTGCCCACTATAAGTATACCAACTTTCAGCAAAATCTAAGAGGGTGAGGTAAAATAGGTGTGTTGATTTGACATGGAATGACTCAACATCCAGTAATAGTTTAAAATTCTGGTGGATACTGCATACACATACAGTGTGTGTGCCTGCAGCACCAGCAAGGATATGTCATTTAGGTCTCAAGAAACAAAATTTTGAAAATCCTACTTCTACCTCGGGATTCTCCCATTTGAAAGAATAATAGAGTTCTCTCAAGTTAAACAAAATGAGTCTTTTTTGCATGTACACATTTTTTTGAACACTTACTTTGTCTTTTGTTCCAGGTAGCACTCTGGAACTTTCATCCTTATCATAAAAATCTGTTACAAGTCTTACTGTATTTTCAGAAAGAGTTTTACCATTTTTTGGACCATGAGTTTCCAAAATACCCTTTTCAGATTTTAGCTTTCTAGCTTGTCGCACCATGTACTCACTTACATTAAATTCTTTCATCATTTTATTTCGACTCCAAGAATCTGGAGCCAAGGTCAGAATCTGGATTTTTCTAGACCTCCCAGCAGATGAAATCTTCTCTTTCATAAGAGAAATCATTACATCAAAATTCTTTGCTTTCTCAACCACACTTGTATCTTCTTCGTCATCATCAGAACTTGGTGCATCATATTTTAATGCTTTTGAAACCGCCTTTTTTGCAGTCTTTTCAATACTGCTAACCTGCCTTTTAAAATAATACCCTTTACTTTGTTCTGACAAGCCATGAAGCTTTATCGGTGTTAAACCTAAATTATCAAGAGCAATGTTTGTTTGTACGAGGGATTCATTTCTGGATACCAATGATTCTAATTCAACCATGACTTCATCATCTGTTTCACTTTCATTGACTTCAACTCTTAATTTTTCCTCACAAAAGTTACTGCATGTTGAGCAAAGCTTTTGTCCAGGTTTTATGCTAATATTTTTTGTCAGTAATTGTTTAGATAGATCCAAGCCTACACTTCTCAATGATTTTTTGATGAGCTTTTTGTGTTTTTTTAGTGGGTCTAAACATGTTGTTTGATACTTTTCAAAAACATTTAAAAAGTAGTAGCTGTGGTGTGAACATATATTCTTAAATTCACGCAGATTAATTCCCAATCGTAAGTGGATCAAATCTTTTTCTTCCTCACTCTATTCAGATACCGGTTGTAACTTTTTTGAAGGTGTGTAGGTTGTTTGGAAACAGTCAGATTTTTTAAATAACCCTAAGCTACAGGTTTGAATATCTGACATACTGATTTCACTTTTGGTTTGATTACTGTTCTGGTTACTTTTATAGGATATTGGAAAAGAATCTCTGTAAACTAAGTAACAGTACTTACTGAAAGTTCGAATAAACTTAGCCTAATAAAATACTATCCAAGCACTATTTACCACTGTAATAAGTTTTTACTTCAAACACAGGAGTAAAAAAACAAAATCCAAGCGTACATTGTTACTCCAAGAAGACAAAAACTTATTTTCGGTGTCTAAGTCACTTGGTACTTTTTATTTTTAAAATATAATTAATATGATTTTAAAAATTAGATAACTAATAAACAGGTTAAAAAGCCAACATAATTTTTCTTTTATCTAATAGCCTATACAATTAAGAGTATTTTAAAACAATTTTGAGCTTTCTATCAGGTCTGAGACTCTAGATATTGCAGTTTTTGTAAAACTAAACATCCGTTAGCTAAAAAATAAATAAAAAACTTGTAATTTTTTTTCATTTAGAAGATTTTAATATATCTTTTTGGTAATTTTTTTTAACATTTAGATATAATACACAAACTTATTCCAAAATTCCATACTGATATCTTGAGTATTCTTTAATATACATTTTTGTTGTTGTTGTGAGGACACGTTTAAATTACGATTTCCGACTGCTGAAACAACGCCAAATCTAAAAACTTTAAAATTTATTTAAAAAAAAAAACTATAAGAGAGAGAGCAAAAACATTTTACAAGTGCTTTCAGGATGATAAAAGAAGTAATTGTACCAAGTTTCATCAAAATCTGACATGGCTGGTGTCAAGGCCTGGGTGACTTGACATGGAATGATCCAACTAGTAGCATTTATAGAGCCTGGCGAAGAGTTGACAGAGCCAAAAAATTTCTATCCTGTTTCCTTAACCTGCCACACATGTAAGTTATTCAAAAGAATGATTCTGTCAAGAATAGCAACTAAAATTAACACGAAACTTATCCCTAAACAAGTTGGATTTGGAACAGTGAAAGCATGTTGCAGTCAAATACTAAATCTAACTCCACAAATTGAAGACAGTTTTGAAAGGGAACTGATAACTGCCACTTTATTTGTTGATCTTCCTGCTGCATATGATACAGTAAACCACCAATGGCTCATCATGAAAACCTGCAAAATAACAAAGGACATTTGACTGACTTACATGTTAAGATTCTATGTAAACTCCCCAAGAGAAGGAAAGTAGATGGAGAAACCAAAAGAATAGATTACCTTAAGGGACTATTCGTCCCTCGTTTTCTTATAATATGTATACAAACGACCAGCCACACCAGCCATATATAGAGAGATTCAAATATGCAGATGACTCTGCTATTACTGTCCAAGGAAAAACATTTGAAAAGATTAAAAGAAAACTGACACAGGCTTTACACACCCTGGAGGACTACTATGAATAAAACCACCTGTGATTTAATCTGGAAAATATGGAAGTATGTGCTTTCGACCTGCATAGCAGGTAAGTGTCAAGGAAATAGAATGCAAAGGGTTTAGATTACAACACCACACCAAACCAAAATACTTGGGAGTCACACCAGACCGCACAATGTCATCTAAAAAACACTGCACTGATCTGAAAGGAAAATTATGTGCATGACACATTATACATAAAGTGACTGGTTCAACATGGGGAGCACAACCCAAAGTTCTTCAATCATCAGCAATGGGACTCGGTTTTGCAGCTGGAGAATATGTGGCACCAGTATGGTAGGCATCCAGCCACTCCGAACAAGCAAGCATCACTTTAAATGAGACTATCAGGATTGTCACTGGATGCCCGAGGCATACACCCATCCACACAATTTACCCACCTGTGGCCTTTGTTGTTGTTGTTTTCAGTCCAAAGACTGATTTGATGCAGCTCTCCATGCTACTCTACCATGTGCAAGCCTCTTCATCTCAGAGTAACAACTGCAACCTACATCCTTCTGCATCTTGTTAGTGTATTCATCTCTTGGTCGCCCTCTACTATTTTTACCCTCTGCACTTCCCTCCAATACTAAACTCGTGATCCCTTGATGACTCAGAACATGTCCTACCAACCGATTCCTTCTTCTACTCAAGTTGTGCCACAGATTCCTCTTCTCCCCAATTCTATTCAGTAGCTCCCATCTAATCTTCAGCAATCTTCTGTAGCACCACATTTCAAAAGTTTCTATTTTCTTATTGTATAAACTTTATCATACATGTTTCACTTCCATAAATGGCTACACTCCATATAAATACTTCCAGAAAAGGCTTCCCGACACTTGAATCTATACTCGATGTTAACAAATTTCTCTTCTTCAGAAACACTTTCCTTGCCATGGCTAATCTACACTATGTCCTCCTTATCCTCATCAGCAGTTATTTAGCTGCCCAAAAAGCTCATCTACTACTTTAGTCATTTCCTAATCTAATTTCCTCAGCATCAACTGAGTTAGTTCGACTACTTTCCATTATCCTTGTTTTGATTTTGTTGTTTTTCCATCTTATATCTTCTTTTCAAGACACTGTCCATTCTGTTCAACTGCTCTTGCAAGTCCTTTGCTATCCCTGACAGAATTGCAATGTTACTGGCAAGCCTCAATGCTTTTATTTCTTCCCAATGGACTTTAATTCCTACTCCAAATTTTTCTTTAGTTTCCTTTACAGCTTGCTCAATATACAACTTGAATAATATCAGGGATTGGCTATAGCCCTGTCTCACTTCCTTTTCAACCATTGTTTCTCTTTCATGTCCCTCGACTCTTAACTACCATCTGGTTCCTTGTGGCCATGGCACCGTCAAATATCAGACTCAAAGTAACCGGTGAAACAGAGAGGAAAAAGCAGCAAACTGACCCAGGGCACTTAAAGTATAACCACCAAACAGTCCCAATTTGTCTTAAATCAAAAATGGTTCAAATGGCTCTGAGCACTATGGGACGCAACTGCTGTGGTCATAAGTCCCCTAGAACTTAGAACTACTTAAACCTAACTAACCTAAGGACATCACACACATCCATGTCCGAGGCAGGATTCGAACCTGCGACCGTAGTAGTCGCACGGTTCCGGACTGCGCGCCTAGAACCGCGAGACCACCGCGGCCGGCTGTCTTAAATCAACAAAGACCTATAGCTAACAGACAGTAGGCCTACCGCAAGAAGGCCAACCTGAGAGCCGCCACCTTTCTTTAAGTCTGGACTCTCAGCAGAATGCAAACCTGCACCGCAAAGAGAAAATCAAACAAGGGCAGCAATTACAGTATAGTACACAAAGAGCACTGAATAGATTAAGAAAAAGAGTCGCAGAATACAATGTAAACATGGGTAAGTGGAGCTACTATGAAGATGAGCAGTGTGAATATGAAGAAACACAGATGACTAAACATCTGCTCATGTGCCCAAAGATAGAGTTTGACTGCACAGTGGAAGATATATTTTTGTGCAATGACAGGGCCATTAAACCTGCTGTGGTTTGAAGGAAGAGTATTTAGATGTTCTTGCCTGGACACGGAAAGTAAAATATCATGAAATAGATTAAATTTTAAGTTAATATTTGGTTCATTATAAATTTCATCCCACATCATTTCTTGTAAATCATTCTTAAAAACCATTTGTCCCGGACACATTAATTATTCTGATTTCCAAGGAGTATCCATACTGTTAAGATACAATGTTACTTATCCTACCGAGCGAGGTGGCGCAGTGGTTACACAATGGACTCGCATTCGGGAGGATGACACTTCAATCCCGCGTCCGGCCATCCTGATTTAGGTTTTCCGTGATTTCCCTAAGAATCACTCCAGGCAAACGCCGGGATGGTTCCTTTGAAAGGGCACGGCCGACTTCCTTCCCCAATCCAATGAGACCGATGACATCGCTGTCTGATCTCCTTCCCGAAACAACCCCCAACCCAACTTATCCTAACGACCGGTGCATGATGATCAGAGAGAGTATTTGTTACAGGGTACAGTTATTTTTTTGCTTTGAGCTTTATCTAAGAAAATATAAATCAGGGCCTATCGTCTTTATCCACCCATACTAAAAAGTTAATTACTGAGATCAAATTGTAGGATCCAAATAAGGTTTCCAGATAAAATCCCTATCAGAATACTTTAGAAAATCTACACTGAAGCCACCACTGATTATTAATGACTTGCTGCTGTCTATAAGAAAGCACAGTATTGATTCCAGATCACTCATTCAAAATTTCCCAGTGGGGATCTAAATAGGCTAAGTTACAATTAAAAGTGAACTTACTCCTGGAGTTATACTGTTAACTGTACTTTACATGTTGACGGTTATCAAACTACACTGAACAGTTGATCATAAACATTCCAAACATTCTTTGAACATATTCTGTTGGAAACAACTAGAATAGCTAAACACACACATCTCCTGACTCTGATCCCCTCATTCGTTCTTACGTTCCTGTTTTCAGTCTTCTACAAGATACCACAGTAGCTACCATAATGTTCAACTGACAGATGGGTTGGTATCTGCAATATTTCGCTGTGGCGTGGGTCAAAAGTATGTACGGGTATTATGATACCGGTAATGAAGGATTTTCAAGTCCCAGTTATTACAGACAGTGTCCTTAAAGAAAATTCGTATTCTCTTTGTGGCTACGAGAGCAAATAATTTCATGTTCAAGATGCTGTTCAGACCATCAAAACGAACTGTACACTCGTGAAAATCGTTATTTAACATTTAATCTCTTACCTTTATTATAACAGATATTTTCCAGCAAATAGTCCACAAAACTTCTCACGTTGTTCCAGGGGCACAACTGGCTGTAGACATGCTTCGCTGCTTTAAAATAGTCTAATGGTGCGCGTAGACGCCTCAATAAAATCCCATGTGGGGCGCCGATGAACTTATAACCATCCCTAACAGCCATCATAGTGCTTCACTGCTTCTCCTTTACAATGACAGTATCGGGTGGTAGACAGAAAACTATCGGAAACTGTTTCTACTCTCACTTAAACAAAACCACAGTACTATTAACTCTCAATTGCGCGGCTTCCACTAGTGATCTGTAAATTCCACTAAGACGAAACACTAAACACATCATAACAACACAAAATCATATTTCCATTCATAGGATTCGCGGTAAACTTTGATTTGCGGTAACATCGACACCTATCGATAACAGCAATGATTCGTCCGGGTGCGACGGAGTATCTACCAGGGCACTAAAATAATGTGGTGACTTAATCAGCAACATATTGTGCTACTTATGTATTATCTGTCTTTTTGCATATATGTAACATGGAAAACAACATTCATTACTCCATTTTAACGTCCTCTTTAGCACAAAAGGGGTGCAGGTACACAATGCACCAATTAAAATCTTTGATCATTTATCCAGTGATATAAAAAGTCTGATATAGACAAAGTAAAATTTGAAAATTAACTGGAAAAGTTCCTCATCAAGTCCTTCTATTCCTTAGTTGAATTTCTACTACTGTAATGTGTAAAAAGTGGAGGGCAGGAATCACCAACTCTCATCTGTATTTACTAAAGTCTTTCAAATGTTCAGCATGTAGCCATATTTGAAAACTAATTTCTGATGTGGCTGTAAGACTCGTTTCATATCATTATGATTTATCGTGCAAAATAATCCATGAAACTAATTATTGGGCTATCTCCCTGCTGCCAGTTCTTTTAAAAATTTTCGAAAGGGCATTGTGCAATAGATTGTACAAACACATAACTCAAAAATGACTCTCCCATTTAGGCTTTCGCAAAGGGCTCACGACAGAGGGTGCAATATTCAGTGTTGCAAAAGATATTATAGATGAACTGAACTGTAGAATATAGCCTGTAGGGTTATTCCTTGAGCTCGCTACAGCTTTTGACTGAGTAAAACATAACATATTATTATAAAAACTACCACATTAGGCATCTCAGAGACAGAAAAGCACGTAAAATCATTCGAAAATTTTTTGGAGCAGTACATAGAGATAGTATATGGATGAAGAGGCCAATGAAAGAACTGTTCGAACATAATCAGACATAATCAGACATAATCAGGAAACGTCGATTAACATACACAGAATGAACAACACCGGACTCTCAAAGAGGATTTTTGATGTAGTTAACAGCTCAATCAAAAAAACTCACTGGTTTCATGAAATAGAAGAAGACCTAAGACATGCAGGAATCAAGAAAGAAATGATAGAGAAAAGAGGCAAATTCAGAAACAAAATTATGAACACGAAATTTGAAGTAAAAGAAAGGAAGAGACAAAGGAAACACGAACACAGTCAAGGAATTAAGCGGTTTTGAGAAGAGAAAAAGAAGAAGAAAACATTAAAAAAGGGGAAAAACTGAATAATCATGTAACATTCAAGTTCAATCAAATGTCTTAAGAGAAAAAATGTATAATAATAATAGTATTAATAATAATAATAAACCTGTCACACTATGGCAACAAAGAACAAATATTAGCTTGCCTAGAACCCTGCTTACATACCAGGAAACAAAGAGTAGCCCTAACAGGTGTAGGGGAAACAGTAAAATCGGAGTGGAGAACTATTAAGTAATGTGTTCCTCACGCTTCGATTCTTAGACTTCTTATCTTCTTAGTGTATATTTATCACCTACTGACACCAGTAAATAATAATGTAATGCAAATATAGTTATATTTATAGATGATACAAGGGTGTGGCAGCCTCAATGCATATTACTATTGAAGGAATAACAAAACACACATACAAATAGTTTGCAGCAAATAGGCTACTATTAAACCTTTCAAAAAAATTTAATGCGGGTTTAGACAGTAAATAAGAAGGTACAAGCTCTTGAAATTGCTTTCAAATTGCAAAAAGAAAATTTTCATATATAAGATTTCTAGGATTAAAAATGGATAATAAATTACGAGGGAATGAACATACTGATTATCTGCTCAAGAAACTAAGTCGAAACTGAAATGCTATTTTCGCGTTAAAAATCTCCCTGCCTAAGATACTGATAGTGCTACAGTCGCATTTCTTTTGATGTGCATTGGGCATAGCCCACTTTGGTTCATTCGTTGTGTGTCCGCCACTCCATCCAATTTGCTTTGTATTACGAAGTAATAGAAGTTGTTTCCTTGTATTCCTGTATGTGAATTTGGATTCCATAAACCTTAATACGGTATGGGCCCAGATTAGTCGAAGCATTTCACCACATAACTTTTTATGACTTGTTTGATATGCAAATCGAGACATCTCGTGAGTCCTTTTTTTGCCATTTAGTGTTGGGGTTGGGGTTGTTTTGGGGAAGGAGACCAGACAGCGAGGTCATCGGTCTCATCGGATTGGGGAAGGATGGGGAAGGAAGTCGGCTGTGCCCTTTCAAAGGAACCATCCCGGCATTTCCCTGGAGCGATTTAGGGAAATCACGGAAAACCTAAATCAGGATGGCCGGACGTGGGATTGAACCGTCGTCCTCCCGAATGCGAGTCCAGTGTCCAACCACTGCGCCACCTCGCTCGGTACCATTTAGTGTGAAGGAATCACATTGTAAAACTGGACGGATAGAATTTCCAGCTGTGGAAATTTCAAATTCAAGCCTTGTTTAATACCTGCAGCATTTGAGATGTGGTGGACAGCTAGAGAGGAAATAGGAAAATGTTCCTGCCACATGTTGTATTTCGACCGCGATCGACCACTCGCAGCTCGAATTTTTGATAATGTGCACTACTGCTCGTGAAATGAGGGAGATATTGTGTATTATTCACGATTCACGAACAAACATCCGAAGCAAACAAACTTTCTCTCATGAAAAACTTCCAAAGATACCAAACGAATGCAAGTGATCCAGTGCGTGGCGTGTTGTGAAAATCATGATCATTGAGAGTCAACTCAAGAACGTGGGTGAAAAACCGTGTTGGACCTGGACGTGGTGATCATGGCCAAGACACTCTGCAGCCTTCCGGAAGACCATGCTGTAGTCACGGGCGAGGACAGTGCTCCTGGGGATAAGTGTTCTGGGGCCCAAAGAAAATCGATTGAAGGTATAGACGAGGCGTCCAACTTCCTGACAGCGACTTTCTCTCAAGAATGGAAGAAAGAGCATACGGGCGGGAAGAAAAAGAACCCGAATCACGCGAATTCAAGAGGAAAATGTACTTGCTGGACCTCTAGGAAGAAAGCCATTTGTCGAGAAATTGCCATTCTAAGAAGAAGAAAAATAGCAAGCAAAATAGAGGGTCGCACAAGAAAGTTCGATGCTATAAAGTGATTTGTAAGACTAAGCTGAATACTGACATAAGTGATACCTGCGTTTTTGACAGAGGACATCGTCTTACATAACTTTTCGGCGGGAATGGTTAGATGAAGTTAGTGAATGTCAAAAGATTGAAATTTCACTTGGAGATAATGGTGATTGCGCAGCGAAGAGAACTGAATCAACTAAAATAGAGAAAAGCATCAATGGGCGTTGGGGAGATGGACGAATTGATGATGTACTGTACACCCCAAAAATAAGGAAGAATTTTTTTCTGTCGGTATTTGTACGACGAAAGGTTCTGAGTTGAGGATTTAGATACGTTAGTAAACGTTTATTGCGATAGATGTGTCATTGCCCAAAGAATAAAACAGGGAAACGAAATTTGCAGGATTTGTGTCAAACACCCAATGTGACATTAATTTGCCATACACAAATAACCTCAAATCTGGTATAAAATACTTGGTCATGTAAACATCAAACTAATAGCGAATTTGATCAGAACAGATCTTATCAAAACAAAAAGCAAGTCTGATGCATCATTCTTTTGTGAATTGTGTCAAAATGGAAAGTCTCACTATCTACATTTTAACAAGAAAATCGAAGCATGAAATTCGGAAATCGGTGAGTTTATGCATAGCTAAGCATGCGGACAATGCAGGTCGAAACACTCTGTGGTGTAAAGTATTTTGTAATGTTCATGGACGACAGATCTAATTTTCATCATGCATATTTCTTGAGGAATAAATATGACGTTTATGATCGTTTCAAGGAATTAGAAGATGATGTTGAACCGGTTCTCCATAATTATGATGACCCTGAGGATCGATGGAGGGACGAACTATTTAAAGAAGTACACAAAAAGCTATAACATCGAACACGAGATAGCACCTGAGACAACACCACTGTATACTTCACAACAAAACAAGGAGGCAGAACGCGAGAACTGGAATGTTATTGTGACCACGAGGTTCACGCTCATTAGTGTGACTGTTCCGAAAATTCTGTACGTGGAGGCAGTTATCAATGCTGTTTATACATCGAATCAGAATTAAACAAAAAGGGAAGAAACGTGACACCATACGAATTATGGTCAGGCAGAAAACTCCAAATCCCACACATGAGGATTTTCAGAGAGGAAGCATTCGTCTATTTTCCTAAACTGTTGCATAAGAAGCTAAATTTGGAAGCCAAGAAAATTATCATGGTCAGGTGTCAAGGAGAGTCTTACTATTACAGACTTTTTGATCCAGAAAACAAGGAAATAATACCACGACGTGAATTTTACTGAGGGAATCCGGACCAACCATAAACCCATTTCACAGCAGGATTCTGTCGATTTACGTCGTCTGTTTCCTATTTTGAACTCTAATACCGAAGATCTGAAGGTTAATATGAAGAACACAATTTTAGGCCACCAGCTGAAGATGAGAAAAAAGTACAAGGAGTGGAGGGATCGAGACCCCAGACAACCACTCGAAGATAAGCAGCAGTTTTAAGATTGCTTGACAGGAGCTAGATTCTCCCTCCAGTCATAGATAATGCGAACTGTGAAGATAGTCTTGAACCAAAACACTTTTAAAGAGGCAGTCTTGAGTCCAGACGAAGAAAAATGGAAACGGGCAATTGAATAGGAACTCAAAGTGCATCAAACGAATGAAACTTGGGTCATCGTGCCCAAATGACGACAGATTCAAAGTGGGTTTTCAAAATACAAGTATCGTAAACCGTAAATTGACCCCGATTTTAAGCTGGAGTTGACAGTCGAGACTTTATTCAACACTCTGGACTGGTCTACAACGAAACATTCTAGCCAGTAGCGATATAAGACTCGCTGCACACTTTGCTCACAATTTCGGCTGTAAAAGATTTTGAAATGTTGCAGACCGATGCAAAAAATCTGCGTTTTTACATGGAAAATTAAACTAGGAAATTTATCTTTCAGTACCACAACGTGAGATGTTGGATGGGAACTAATATGTACGTAAGATTAAAAAGTCAATGCATGGTTTAAAGGAGGCTTCCCATTGTTGGAATCTAATGTTTTGCAAATTCTTAAAGAAGTTCGATTTCTGATAAATGCTATTTCGTTGCGAAAGTTGGCAATGACCTGGTCTTATTTGCTTTGTTCGTAGACGATGAGCTGTTGATTGCAAAAAGCAAAGAATCCCTTGAGGTCATTCCACAAGAAATGGCGAAAATGTTTGTAATAACCGTTTCAAAAGAGAAAGTGTTTGTGGTGTGGAAACTGAACGAAATAGAGAAAAAACGGCGTAAGCGACGCGAATCCTGAAACGTTTTGACTTGGAAAATTCTAATCCTGTATTCTTTCTGGCGGATCCAAATGTGAAATTGTACTCAGCGAATGAACTTGTGTCAGTTGCAGCGAAATGTCCATTCAGGGATCCAGTTGGTTCTTTTTAATATCTCGCGACTTTAGTGGACCAGATCTGTCTTTCACAGTGCATGCAGCGAGCAAATACTGGGACAATTATGACAAAGTCACTGCCATGCTGTCTTACGCATTTTCAAGTATGTGCAAGGCGCAAGGTATTGTACACAAATAGAGAAGACGAGAATCACCTTTTCGGGTCCAGCGACTAAAATTACGCAGAAAATATTGGAAAAGGCGGACGACTTTTAGGTTTTTTTCTTTCTTTCTTTTATCAAATAGACCGATAGCTATGTCCTCTAAGCATCGAAGAATGATGACCCTGAGCACCAGAAAAGCAGAATATATGGCAAGCAGCACAGCTGTAAAAGACGTTATATGGCTGTGAAACATAAGTGATTTTGGAGATCAAAGTTAGCAAGCAACAAACCACTAAACGGATAATAGAAGCGCGATAAGACGCGTAAAAAAATCCCGAATTGCATAAAATATCGAAACACATTGATATCAGGTATCATCTCCCAAGAGAAAAGTATGGAGACAAAGAGATCATTATCGAGTACGTTCCAAAGGAAAAACTGTATGTAGACATTTTCACAAAACTATTGAGCAACGATAGGTTTGTGATGTTGCACACAAGCTCTAATATTGTCAGAAGTAGACTTTAAGATGGCCAAACAGTGGGAGTGAAAATGTTGTTTTCGGTTTTAAAATCTCCCCACTTAAGATTGTCATATTGTCAGTTACATTTATTTTGATGCTCCTTGGGCACAGCCTCAGTTCCTTTACTTATTGTATGTTGACCATTCAATACACTTTGCTTTGTATTAAGATGTAATAAAGGTTGTTCCTTAGTATACCTGTATCTGAATATGAATCCAATAAATCTCAATAAACTAACATGATATTGCAGTGCCTTTGTTGTTAAGAAGAATAATACAGTTCTGATGTAAGAAAATATTATTATTATTATTATTATTATTATTATTATTACTATTATTAAGCATTGAGAAGGGAAAGCAACATAAACTTTCATGGCTCCCTTTCCAGTTTAGAAAGTGCCGCGTACCATTGTGGAACAGCGAGGCTTTGTGCCAACGATGTATGATTTGAGAAGTGAAGTTTGCTAAGAAATTCCCTGATGTCACTCGCACTGAAAATGTACCTAAGGACTAGTTTACAACAGAGATTGAAGAATATTACAGGGGGGGGGAGGAATATAAGTAGTTTGTTAACGTCAGCCTCGACTGTTCTGTCCACACAATAACACGTCGGACACAGTTGGCTCTGTGAAAAAAACTTGGCACATATAAAGTAAACGATTAAGGTTGTCCAACAACTAAAGCAAACACAAATTTATAGTAACTGACACTATAACTACGAGCTTGGATTTAAACACATATAACATGTTAACACTTACGTCAATAACAATGACAGAGCCCGAGTGGTTTGAAAAGTTTAGAAATCATGTAGAATGTTGTTCATTCATTATCCACTCTGCGTTTTTCTCACATACAAGTCCCACATGCAAAAAATAACAGTATATCTCTGTAGATTTAAACAAATTATAAATCTTATAATGATGCTTATGTTATGGTGCGTCCATATTATACAGGAGATAAAAATAGAGTGATATCGTCCGACAGTGGACGATGTGTTGTGCACTTGTATTTTTTTGTTTTTTTTTGTTTTTTAATATTCAATTATCTTCAGAGTCTGTCTTTAATATTGATGTTTTTACATCATACATGAATTAGCCTATAGTTTCTTAGGCATGTCAGTGGCGCTGGATTCATTTCTCCTTGTAAATCATCAGAATACATCATTACAATACTTAGTTAAATATTATATATTGGCAAATAAATGGCTCTTGGCCTCTTTCATTACTCAAACCAGTGTTTTATGTGACGAGATGTGGTTCATCGCCTACCATGCGGAGAATGAGAACTCCTACTGGATTCTCATGATACACACGTAATTCCAGTGATGTTGTAGTTGCACACAGGATATGCATTCATGTAAATTGTCAAAATCACACTCTTAAATTAATTAATATAACATATACATCATAATATCCATAATATTTATCAAATAGGTGCATAGAAGTGTTTATGCCTTGAACTTAAAGTCCATTGTTTTCGCACTATTATGCTTCTGTTCATTGTGGCCGATGCCATGGTCATTTGTGTTCGTCTGTCAATGGACAGGCGGTGACCTTCATTGTCTGAAAAATAATTGTACAACACATTGATCTAGCTTCAATATTCTTAAATTTAATAAACTCAGTCCTGCTGAAAAGAGAGAAACTTATAATCTAATATGAAAATCAAAGGTAGATGACTTATACACTAACCATTGTCTGTACATTTGTACGATGTTTTATTTAGTTCATGGGTTTGTCTCTTTTGTAGAGTTTTTTTATGTGTGAATTGCATAGTATTTGCTTATCGCTTAAATTTACAGTAATAAACTTTCATGTTGCACACAAACACAAAGCACTTTGACATTCTTCGCTGTGGGTTGTCGATGGTAGTTTGTGGTCATGAATCACTGCATCTTGGCCTGGTTAGGTGGGCAACAGAAGGCTGTTGCGAAACTGGATCCTCATTATGTTAAATGTTCGTCCATGTAGATAAATGTCAGTGACATGTGTTCGTTTTGGTGCATTTTTTTTATCATGAAACAACAAAGAAAACCTGAGTTAGGCTCTGCTTAACGCTAAGCTTACATCACTAATAGGGTAAGGGATAAGGATGTGAACATCAGATTTACAAAGCTAGCGTGAGTACTCGCTCACTTCATTTATACATTGTTCAGTAATATCTTATTTTCGCTCCGAAATGACTATACCGCTGTTCGTGTTTAGTGTACACTCGGTACTTGATATAAGTCCAGAGTTTGGATGCATTTATTGTTATACAGGTCTCTATATTCTGGGAAATGTCCATGTACATATTTTGAACTACCGCTGGGCACGCAGCTGTTAAGTCAATCAGTTAGCATTGTCAGAGGCGATACATGCCACTGCTGCAGTAACTATCCTAGCCATTCACGTGCAGTACAGGCTTGGCGGTTGTTGCCCATATCTGCGGGTTAGCTAAGTTGCCTTTGAAGTATTGTCTTTTCGTTGATAACTGATTACTTGACTGCATCATGAGTGTGTTCGACGCATCTGTGAAGCTCACTACAGGGCGAACTTCACTTTGTGGTCCTTGGATCGTTGCTGTGGTTCATCGTCTGCAAGCTGCAAGACTCGCCTGCAGGTAAGTACACCCGAGTTAGCCACAGGTTCTAGGCCATAAAGCCAAGTCCCTGATGTTCGGGACTTGGAACAAAAAAGTACATTTAAAATTTTCAGCATACACTTTGTAGTGAAAATAGTAGCACTGGTTAAAATTCTCACTGCCTAATGTGTCTTGTGATGTTTTGTGTTAATTGGTGATTATACACTTGAACTTAGTCACTTCCAATTCACATGAGGAAAACACAACTTTATAATTCTGTCACTTGTTGATTCACATGAGCAGTGCACACGTGCATACACAATATTACGAAAACACACACACACGCACACACACACACACACACACACACACACACACATACATATATACATACATACATACATGCACAGACACACACATTCACCCCCTCCCCCACCACTCATCCTATTGTGAAATTAGCTAACATATTTCGGATGGTCCATCTGCCAAACATGTTTAATAAAACATTTAAATGGGCAATATGTTTGGGGAATACTATGTCTCCATGAATATGGTGACTTTGAAGTGTGGAAATCTGGCGTTTCTCTTTCCCTGCAAGAGATTTCACAGTTGACCATTAACCCTTTATGCTATTTGTGCAAGCCCCTGTGTATAATGATCTGAACTCAATACTGTGATTTACTACGAGATGCTGATAACCCCTTTCCCCTAAATCCTTATATGAAGAAAACCTGTCTGAAATTACAATGGAATCCTCTGCAACGTGATCTTCAATTAAGCTGACCAAAACTTCCTTCCTTCGATTGGGTACTACCCTGAACACTATATTGTCACACTCCTGACTTGAAACTACTGCCACCCAAACCCATAATCCCACCGGAGGTTCCCCCTTATTGTACTTCCTTTTACCTAAATGTGATTCGTCAATTTCGACCATAACACCCCCCACCCCAACGGCCCCCTATATTTCATGTACTCTCCACACACTTCCCTACATAAAGAATACCAATCCACAACAGTACACTTACTCACACGACATTAATGCACACACAGCCACACAGGATATCTCAAACACCAACAGTAAGTGATTTCATAATGTCTCTCAAGGAGATCTTAGATTTTTCGAACCACGTCCCTCTTATAATGGATCGCCACAATCTAGGCGCATATGTTCGCCGCACTCACGACATCGAACATCCTCAGCAATGAGACCACACATTTGCAAAAAAAACAAATCGTTGTCAACATGCTTTCGCCCATAGCGTCTCGTAAATCATCAAAGTTCATCAGGACAGATAAATCCATACCTATAAACGGAAATAAAATACTAAAAATTGTTCTAAAATAAAAAACTAATAGTCCAAATTACCTCAGTATCACTAAGAATGAAATTAAGTACCGAATGAATTAGAAACAACCAATTTAATAAATGCACATGAAGAATATTTTCAGCAGTATGTGGCGATATTTCACATTCAATTATTTTAGTGTACAATGATAGTGCTTATCCTGAACACAGAACTGTTTCATTATCTATGGCTCAAAGTGAAGACATTACTATCTATGAGTGATGTATGACGTCATTGGTCAAAGCCGACGGGTTGTATCCCCTGCTTCACTAAACCCCTCTTTTGTATTGGTTGCACGCTTCTTGATATATAGCAAAAGATTTTGGTCTTCGTTCTTGTAACGCTTAAATATTCTAGTAGCTTGATCAATCTCTAAATGAGGACACTTTCATTTTGAATAGGTGTGGTCGCATTATTCCGTCTTCCTGCGCTGTGTAGTATTCGCTTCACATGGCAGTCCGTAAATACACTCCTGGAAATTGAAATAAGAACACCGTGAATTCATTGTCCCAGGAAGAAGAAACTTTATTGACACATTCCTGGGGTCAGATACATCACATGATCACACTGACAGAACCACAGGCACATAGACACAGGCAACAGAGCATGCACAATGTCGGCACTAGTACAGTGTATATCCACCTTTCGCAGCAATGCAGGCTGCTATTCTCCCATGGAGACGATCGTAGAGATGCTGGATGTAGTCCTGTGGAACGGCTTGCCATGCCATTTCCACCAGGCGCCTCAGTTGGACCAGCGTTCGTGCTGGACGTGGAGACCGCGTGAGACGACGCTTCATCCAGTCCCAAACATGCTCAATGGGGGACACATCCGGAGATCTTGCTGGCCAGGGTAGTTGACTTACACCTTCTAGAGCACGTTGTGTGGCACGGGATACATGCGGACGTGCATTGTCCTGTTGGAACAGCAAGTTCCCTTGCCGGTCTAGGAATGGTAGAACGATGGGTTCGATGACGGTTTAGATGTACCGTGCACTATTCAGTGTCCCCTCGACGATCACCAGTGGTGTACGGCCAGTGTAGGAGATCGCTCCCCACACCATGATGCCGGGTGTTGGCCCTGTGTGCCTCGGTCGTATGCAGTCCTGATTGTGGCGCTCACCTGCACGGCGCCAAACACGCATACGACCATCATTGGCACCAAGGCAGAAGCGACTCTCATCGCTGAAGACGACACGTCTCCATTCGTCCCTCCATTCACGCCTGTCGCGACACCACTGGAGGCGGGCTGCACGATGTTGCGGCGTGAGCGGAAGACGGCCTAACGGTGTGCGGGACCATACCCCAGCTTCATGGAGACGGTTGCGAATGGTCCTCGCCGATACCCCAGGAGCAACAGTGTCCCTAATTTGCTGGGAAGTGGCGGTGCGGTCCCCTACGGCACTGCGTAGGATCCTACGGTCTTGGCGTGCATCCGTGCGTCGCTGCGGTCCGGTCCCAGGTCGACGGGCACGTGCTCCTTCCGCCGACCACTGGCGACAACATCGATGTACTGTGGAGACCTCACGCCCCACGTGTTGAGCAATTCGGCGGTACGTCCACCCGGCCTCCCGCATGCCCACTATACGCCCTCGCTCAAAGTCCGTCAACTGCACGTACGGTTCACGTCCACGCTGTCACGGCATGCTACCAGTGTTAAAGGCTGCGATGGAGCTCCGTATGCCACGGCAAACTGGCTGACACTGACGGCGGCGGTGCTCAAATGCTGCGCAGCTAGCGCCATTCGACGGCCAACACCGCGGTTCCTGGTGTGTCGGCTGTGCCGTGCGTGTGATCATTGCTTGTACAGCCCTCTCGCAGTGTCCGGAGCAAGTATGGTGGGTCTGACACACCGGTGTCAATGTGTTCTTTTTTCCATTTCCAGGAGTGTATTTAAGCTGGGCGTGTCAAGGGACAAATGACTGATAAATTCCGTGCGTGTTTGCCGTCAGGGTCACGCCGTACGTTGCCATGTTTTCTTTCTTACCGCTCAGTCCACGTGTTTCATTATCTCACCTGCCGTTGGAGTTCCTCTCATCATCCGCGCGTCTATATCTGTCGTTACATGCAGTGGTGACGAATAATTGTTCTCTCCCAATTGTGACGTGCCATCTGTTCCTCGGATAAAATTATCTTCATCTTAAATCTAACAAAAGTCATCATGTAGAATGTCAGAAGTCGGCTCAACGGCTACGTCCTTCCTTGGTATTCAAATAAAACCTCAATATAAATATGCATCCATGGCCTTCAGCCGTGTAGGACCTCATCTTCTTAATACCTAACTTCAAACTAATCCGATAATTTCTTCTGAAAATCTGGTCGGCGACTTTCTTTAGTAATTTTCTTTTCTCTCTGTGCGGCAGTGTCTTGACTCGTAGATTAACTCTTCTTCTTGTCTTTCAGAGATCTTTTGTAGATGTGATCGGCAACATTTTCCTCAATGGTCATTATTATTTCCTCGGCTCGAAGCATACTTCTTAATGTCCTGATGGTGGTATAGACCCTTTATTCTTCCAGACACGGAATCGGCTATTAGATAGCAATCAATGTGTGGTTTGCGCAGAATTATGTACAGACCCTCGTACAAGTACCTCCACCTTTTATCGAGACGGTACAGTAATGAAGGTTTGATCCTGCCTCGGGCATGGATGTGTGTGATGTCCTTAGGTTAGTTACGTTTCAGTAGTTCTAAGTCTAGGGGACTGATGGCCTCAGATGTTAAGTCCCATAGTTCTTAGAGCCATTTGATTTTTTTTAATGAAGGTTTGTAATGCGTCCTCACTAATACTTTTTCATTAAGTTTGTAGTCTACCACTGTCCCAATCTTTTTATCGTGTGCTCTCTTTCTGGTATTCGCATGAGCAGTAAGTGAAATCATGGCCTGTCTGAGTTTTTCATCGAGTTCTTCTTCATCGCTTTGAATTTTAGGTATTGGATCGATCCACTCGTTGTGTTCCCTTTGATTCGACATCAGTTCTGCTGGCGTGTAACTGGTTGACATGTGGGGTTGGTTGTTGACTATCTGCTCGAACGGGGTTACAAATTCCACTTGATCATTTTTCTTATTTCGTCTCTGACGGCTGCCTTCTTGGATTGCGGTACCGCATAAGTGGTCTTCCAGCATGTGTCACGGGGAATGACCTTCATGTAAAACACAAAGTCTCTTATTATCCCTTGTTTGGTAGAAAATACGCGTGAATATCTTATTAAAAGATGGAATAAGTCTTGCTGTTGGGGGTCTGTTAGTTCACGTGATTCCATGGTTTTCTGGATTATTTCTTCTTGAGCCGGTATTTGCTCGTCTTCGTCGCAATCGGCAATGTGTTGGCTGAAATGCAGCATGTGAACGTTGCATACTTTACCCTTCCTGTATAGTCTGCGCATCAAAACATGACATTCTCGATCTGTTTCTCTTATCTTGTCACGCAAAAGTTGAACCATAAGTGCTTTGTCGTTGACTGTTTACTTGCATGTACCGTTATAAATATCATTTACTGCTCTTGTCTTGCGGAGAAACTCCATACCGAGTATGCAAGGAATGGATGGACTTTTCACAACTAAAAGCACACATGAGATTGTTACTGATTCTATTCGGACCGGTATTTGCGTTTTAAGGTTTACTCTTTGAATCATGAAACCGACAGCACCAGTGACTGTACAGTCTTGAACAGGTAAAGTGGGTACTTTGACTAATGCAGATACTTTTCTGCAAGCACACAACGACATTGAATTCACGTTCGCACCTGTATCAATAATCGTAATGATGGGTAAATCAGCGATATATATATCTGCGCAGAAGCTGGTACTCGGTCTTCCCATAAGGCTTCTGTTGCTTTAGTCACCTTTTCTCCTATTAATTCTTCACGTATATCTCAGTTTTGATCACAGCGCATGAGATTTATTGACTCCGACATCAAGTCGCCCCCTGCACATCCGCAGCCAACGCATGAGACTTGGACTAGGTACTTCTAGTTTTCCACTTTCACTTGGGCTGAGCTACTGCTGTTTGAATTAACCCACATGCTATTGTCTTCAGTTATCGTTACGGTAGGGCTTGGATACCATGTTCCCATTGGTAAGAATTCCGGTTAGTTGGTAAAATTAAAGTTCGGCTGCGTTCTGACTTGGGCGTAGAATATGGGCGGATTGTATGTTCCATGCGGCTTCTGATTTTGTTTTAACTGCTACTGATTATTTGCATTCGTTGCTTGCTGTGGTGGCGCATTTTGTTGGTATTGAATGACTTGGATCTGCTGCTCAAAATTGTTATTATTTCGTGACCCACTTTGGTAGCATCCATCGTTTTGTTCGCCGTATTGGTTCCCACCGTGGTTGTTACGTTGGTAACCGTTGCCGTATCTATTTCACCTGTAGCCATTGCCATAGTTTTTCTGACTGTCATTATCAATGGGGTTGTGTCTGTAATTATTGTTACGTCTGATCCGCTGGTTTCCATTGCTATAGTTGCCATTATTCTTTCCGACGCTTTGCTGCCAGTTAGCGTTTCCCTGTTGGCTACCCTGACTGTTCCCGCTCACGCTGGCGTGGATGTCGGCGGCCGGTGCGTTTGGCGTTTGATATCCGTAATTGTGGTTGTTCTGAACATGCGCGTCTTCATAGATGAGGTATAAACTGTCCATCACGGATAAGAACATCTCCTGGTCGTCATCCGGAACGTTTACCAATTTTTCCCTTATCGATATAGGCAATTTCGACTTGAGAATCATTATTACATCTTTAGTGGTGACTTGTGTATCGCTATAGCGAATCTTCCTCAAGTATTTCTCGAAATACCTCCTTAGACTCCTAAATTTGGCATGAAAAGGTTCGGCATTATACACTTCTTTCCGAAGTCTCTGCTGTACTCCTGTGCTCCAAAACTTATGCAAAATTTGGTGTTCGAATTCAGCATAAATATGACATCTATCGAGCATATCTATCTGTCCCCCATTAGGCATTTTCTCCTTGAATGAATCCGATAACAAACTGTATGCGTTGGCGGTCTGACCAACTTTCTGGGAACACGCCATAAAATCCTTTTAAAAATACGACAGGGTGAATGTTTCTCTTCTCTGGAATGAATGTTTGAAAGACTCTATGTTTCAATACGCTCTCTTCTTTCAATAGATTCGCAAGCGATACTTGAGCGATTTGTTCGAGTTGGAAAAGCTGGAAGTCCTGCTTCGGTACTAATCGTGCGGAAGGTTGTTGTTGGCGGTCGAAATATACCGGCGAGTTATTTGCGGTTAGTAATTCGCTTTGGGATTCACCCTGCACGTCATTGTTTTGGAGATTATCTAAGCGGTGTTGCATTGTCTCAATTTGACCGTCTGGTTTGCGTTTCCGCTCCGGTAAATCTCATGAAGATACGTCGAGTCTGCCCGAACTCGCTACAGACTGTCTCCTGAAGTTGCGGGAGCAGCTAAAACTTCTAACGTGCTTGATTTTACAACGCCTTTGAGCTCGTTCATTACCTTGTCGGAAATTTCTCTTTCTTTGGCCTCCACTCAATCTTCATAGCTCTTATTCAGTTCCGTGGTGTATGTGTCTAAGCCATGCTTTATTTTACTTTCCATATTCAACTTAGCCATGTCATCTGACAATTCTGTCGTTTTTTCGCCTATTTTCTTGATATTGTCTTCAGGTTTGTTGACCTTTCCACACACTTCTTCATACTTTTTCAGCGTCTTCGCCGCCTCAGACTGGCCAGCGGTTACTTGAAGCTGAAGTCGGTCGGCCATTGATTTCATGCCATTTTCAACCTCACAATTTGCTCGGCTACTGTGGAAATGTTACTGTCTATTTGCGCGCGTAAGACGGTTTTGACCGCATCTACTTCATCTTCATTGATCCATTATGGATCGTGGGACGACGGAATCTGTGTCGCCTGGCCACAAAGAGCTGTTGCAGGACGATTTGATTCACGGATCCAGTTATGTGGCTCCTTCTGTGTATAGCGATTTTACGACTATGACGTGTGGTGCTGAAGATGACCTCAATGTAATGCCGAAACTGGTAGCACATAGAAGTTCATATAATAAAATAAATTTCTACAATACATGCGGCTGTGGGTAAATTATTGCATCAAGAAGCATCTACTTCACGTTTGTAACCTTCTTTTAGTTCATCCTTTACAGAATCTGTCTTGCTTGTCACTGTACCAAACTTGGTTTTCATATTACCCATTACTGAGTCGATTTCTGCCATTACTGTAACCATTTGTGATCCGAGTTTACCAATATCCACTTTTAATTATTATTCATTGAGTCAAGTTTAGTTTGTACATCTGCCTTTGCCGAACTTATTTCTGCTTTTAAGTCTGCCTTAAAGTCAGTTCTTAAATCTGTCTTCAAGTTAATTGCCACAGAATCATATTAATCAAATTTAGTCTCCATGTCCGATTTTAAATTAGAGAATAACAAGGCTTGTTTCTCGTCCCACTCCTCCTCCTTCTCTTCGCATTGCCTTTCATACTCATCACGTTCGCGTTTTTCTCTCTGTTTTTCCTCTTCCCGTTTGCGTGTATCTCTTTGTTTTTCCACTTCCCGTTCGCGTTTATCTCTCTGCCACATTTCGATACACATGTCAAGTTTATCTAATTGATTCATCTGCGATGTTTGTCCAAATCTTAGCTCACGCTCCTTGTCCTCAATGTTTAACACGCTTAGCCAGGACTCCGGGCGATTAGAAATTATACGCGAGCAGAGCAGGTAAGTACCCGCGTCTGTTTCGGAAAGTTCATCTAGAGAATTATCCACTCGCTCGTCTTGTGCCATGTTTGCAACCAAATATTTCACTATAGAACCACTGGTCATCTTTTTAGATACACTACTGTACTGCTCACACGGAGTGTCTATCTCTGAGGCAATTGTCACTGGCGGCAATGAAAACTGAATAGCACAACACGAAAAAGGCAATATGGATTCCACTGAATGTAAACAATTGAAGAAAACGCTGCTGTCTGTCACCAATGCTGTATTTCCACCATTTTGGATTTAAATGACAAGAATGACATCAAGAAAACATATACAGACAGTTACAGTACAACAATAAAAATTTTGCACTTTAATAAAATTGACTTTAAAAATTGCAAAGAAATGTTTTTGAGATAACTAATCTGAACAAATTTACGAAACGGAGCGGGGTTTGTTGGGAAAGCTGGATTTTAAATGAGCACAGCACCTAAATGTCAGAAAATACAAGATGGAAGTGGGGTTTTCGCAAACACAAAGGATCCTACTCACTTAGAATTGTCTTGAAACTTAGCACACTGGACTCGCATTCGGGAGGACGACGGTTCAATCCCGTCTCCGGCCATCCTGATTTAGGTTTTCCGTGATTTCCCTAAATCACTTCAGGCAAATGCCGGGATGGTTCCTTTGAGACGGCACGGCCGATTTCCTTCCCCATCCTTCCCTCACCCGAGCTTGCGCTCCGTCTCTAATGACCTCGTTGTCGACGGGACGTTAAACACTAATCTCCTCCTCTGTCTTGAAACAGCGACTCGCAAGTGCAATTACAGCCTGCAATTGTATTTTATCGTTCTGTTGGTAGGCACCATAATATTTTCCACGTCCGTCCTTTCCAGAAAATTCCCATCTCCGGTCCCACATGAAGTTAAAACCAAGAGGATTAGCTATGATTTGGATTCAAGTCACCGCTCGGGCGTCACATCTGATGTAAGGAAATATTATTATTATTAAGCGTCATTGAGTAGGGGAAGCAACATATACTTGCGTGACTCCCTATCCCGTTTAGAAAGTGCCGTGTACCATCGTAGAATAGTGAGGTTTTGTGCCAGCAATGTACGATTTAAGAAGCGAAGTTTGCTAAGAAATTCAGGGACGTCACTCGCACTGAAAATGCACCTAAGGGCCAGCTTACATCAGACTTTTAAGAATATTACAAGGTGGTAGGAGGGGGGGGGAATAAAAAGTATGTTAACCTCAGCCTCGACTATTCTGTTCACACAATGACACATTGGACACAGTTGACTGAGTGAAAAAAAATTGGCACATAGAAAGTAAATGATTAAGGTTGGCCAGCAACTAAAGCAAACACAAATTTAGAGTAATTGACACTATAATTACGAGCTTTGATTTAAAACACATGTAACGTGTTATATCAATAACAATAACAGAGCCTGAGTGGTTTGAAAAGTTTAGAAATCATGTAGAAATGTTCATTCATTAACCACTCTGAGTTTTTCTTACATACTTGTCTCACATGCAACAAAATAACAGTATACCTATGTAGATTTAAACAAATTGCAAATCTTATAACGACGCCTATGTAATGGTGAGTCCGTATTATACAGGAGATAAAAAGAGAGTGATATTGTCCGGCAGAGGATGTTGGGTTGTGCACGTTTTCTTTTTTTTTAAATATTCAAATATCTTCAGAGTCTGTCTTTAATATCGATGATTTTAGATGCGTACTGTATTAGTCTATAGTTTCTTATGCATGTCAGTGGCACTGGATTCATTTCTCCTTGTCAATCGTCAAAATAAATCATTACAATGCGTAGTTAAATATTATACATTGGCAAATAAATAGCTCTTGGCCTCTTTCATTTCTCAAATCAGTGATTTATGTGACGAGATGTGGTGGTGTCAAAATACAAACTCTCATCGATGAGATGTACAAGGAGAAATGAATCCAGTGCCACTGACGCGCCTAAGAAACTATAGACTAATTCAGTGCACATGTAAAAACATGGGTATTAAAGACAGACTCTGAAGACATAAGAATATTAAAAAAAAAAAAAACGCGCAACCCATCGTCCACTGCCGGACGATATCACTCTCTTTTTATCTCCTGTATAATACGGACGCACCATTACATAGACGTCGTTATAAGATTTGTAATTTATTTAAATCTACAGAGATATACTGTTATGTGTTGCATGTGAGACTAGTATGTGTGAAAAACGCAGAGTGGTTAATGAATGAACATTTCTACATGATTTATAAACTTTTCAAACCACTCAGGCTCTGTTATTGTTATTGATGAAAGTGTTAACATGTTATATGTGTTTTAAATCAAAGCTCGTAATTATAGTGTCAGTTAGCATAAATCTGTGTTTGCTTTGGTAGTTGGACAACCTTAATCATTTACTTTCTATGTGCTAAATTTTTTTCACAGAGCCAATCGTGTCCGATGTGTCATTGTGTGGACAGAACAGCCGAGGCCGATGTTAACATACTACGTGCGATTTCGTTTTGTGTGTGTGTTGTTGTTCTGTTGTGTCTTGTGTGTGGTCATTGTTGGTGTTTTGTGTTGTTCTATGTTGGGTGAGGATTTGTGTGTGTGTGGTTTGTTCATTTTTATACTGTTTGCATATATTTTTATTTAACTTGTCTAACATATGGGTCATATAACCATTTTCTACTGCTATTTGTTTTATTGTGTTTTGTTCTTGTATGTAGTTCTGTTTGTTCATGTGTGTTCTGTTTAATCTGTGGAGCAAGAATCTGAAGTTTGCTGCTTATGTGTCAATGAGTGGTTTCTTAGGTTGTGAATGATGGTGCTTGTGGTTGTCCATTCCCTGAATATTGTGAAGCTGTGTGTGTTGTTTGTTTTATCTATGGTGAGATTTAGAAAATGTAGTGTGTTGTTGGTTTCTTTTTCTAATGTGAAGTTAATTTTTGGGTGTAAGTTGTTTATTTCATCATGTAGCCGTTCTGTGTGTGTAAGTGGTTCATCAATCAGGCATATTGTGTCATCAATATAATGGTACCAGTATATAACTTTGTAGTTTTTTGGTGTTATTATGTGTCTGAAGATCATGTTCTCCAGGAGGCCACTAATTGGTGATCCCATTTGCAGTCCTTCATGTTGAGAATCAAATTCTGTGTTGAACACAAAATACTTTTGTAATGTTATGGTCCTGAGTATGGTTGTTATTTCATTGATGTGTGTGTCTGGTGTGTTCCCTTGTTGTTTTAATCTTTGTGTGTTGATGTTGATTGTTTCATTTATTGGAATACAAGTGTACATTGATGTGATGTCGAATGATATGAGAGTTGCTGTGTCCGGTATGTGTATGTTCTTGATTCTGTCAATTAGCTCCTTTGAGTTTTCCAGACTCCTGTTGTTGTCAAAAGTGTACAGTTCTTTCAGTAGTGTGTGTGTTTGTTGGGCTAGGTGGTAGGATGAAGCAGTTTGGAAGCTAATGACAGGCCTTAATGGGATATTATCATTGTGAACCTTTGGTAGAGAATTCAGGGTGGGTGTTTTTGGATTTTTCTGTGTCATCCTCTTTACCTGGCCTTTTGAGAACGTATTATTGATGTTTTTCAGAGTCTTTTGAATGTTTTTCTGGTATCTTCCTGTTGGGTCACTGATCAGTTTGGTGATGTTGTTGTCTTTGAGAAAATCTAGTGTTTTCTCTATGTATTCTTTTTCATCCATAATTACAGACTTAAGAATACTAAAACCCAGCCACAGCCTATACAGCAAACTGACCATTGAGGAAAACGTCCATATACAGAAGGCAATAGCAGAAGTAAAACAGGTCTTAAACGAATACATTACACTCTGCAAAGGCACATAATTTAACAAAATTAAAGGAACTTTACAAATAAAAACAGCACAAACAGATAAACTCTACACACACACACCAACACTCACACCCACCCACACACACACACACACATACACACACACACACACACACACACACACACACATACACACACACACACACACACATGAAAAATAGATACACTAAAATCTGCAAAGACACACCATTTACAAACAAAACGAATATCATACAAAAGACAACACAGACAGCTAAGAAACGTACAGAAAACACACACACACACACACACACACACAAAGATAAAATGCAAACAAAATTCAAATTTGGCACCGAATTCTCTGGTGAACAAATGAACACTGACTGGGCTGGGAGACACAACAAACCACAATCACATTGTGTTTTGGCGAAGTGAAAAGTGTTTTACTACGTTATTTGTGGAAAATACTTGTTATACTTACGTGTGCATCACAACACCTCACCATGATGCAGAGAATGGAAGTGCTTGCCACACGAAAATGTAAGTAAAATCGAATATAAGCGCGAAAACGTCGTGACACATAATTTTATTATCATTTAACAAAAATGTTCACATTACAGAATAAAAAAAAACGAAAACTCACTGATGATGGCCCAGTGGTGCCAAAACATGTCTGGGTATTGAGAGAAAACGGTGTTTTGCCTAACTGACGGACCTCACATCCAACAGTTTTAACTGCAAACACAGCCAACACCAGGAGCTGCAAATCAAAATGATGAATATTTTAATGAGATATTCACGCGTATTTTCTACCAAGCCAGAGATATAAGAGGCTTTGAGTTCGACATGAAGGTCATTCCCCATGACACATAATGCAAGACCACCTATGGTTGGTTCCGCAATACAAGAAGGCAGGCACCGGAGACGAGATAAGAAAAATGCTCAAGTGGAACATTATTGAAAACTCTGATTCACCCTATTGCAACCCCTTATTTCCTGTTCTAAAGGTGGATGGCAGCGTAAGGTTGGTACTGGATGCTCGCAACATTAATAAAATAATACCACCAGTTTGCATGAGGCCTGAACCGCTCGAAGAGCAATTACAGAAATTTAGATGTGTAAGTCTAGTGTTGACCTAACAAGTAGCTACTGGAAGGTCCGCCTGTCACAACAATCGAGGAAGTACACTGCATTTATTTTCGCCGGTCAGTAATATCAGTTCAGAGTAGTTCCGTTTGGTTTGAATGTTAAGTTCCAGAATCATTATTGTGGCTTTGGTTCACGTTCTGGGACCAGAAATTTTAGACGAAGTGACGGTGTATGTTTGTGACTTGTTAATTGCCACTGCTTCATGGGAAAAGCACAGCCACCTGATAGAGAAGGTATTCAGAGGTATTCAGAAGGTTCACGGACTACGGAGTTACTGCTAACCTCAGGAAGTCAAAATTCGGGAAACAAGAGATCAAATTTTTAGGCCACAAGCGCGCCGGACGATGTCAATCTCTTCTTATTTTCTGTGTAATACGGACGCACCATTACATAGGCGTCATTATAAGATTTGCAATTTGTTTAAATCTACAGAGATATACTGTTATTTTGTTGCATGTGAGACTAGTATGTGAGAAAAACGCAGAGTGGTTAATGAATGAACATTTCTACATGATTTCTAAACTTTTCAAACCACTCAGGCTCTGTCATTGTTATTGACGCAAGTGTTAACATGTTATATGTGTTTTAAATCCAAGCTCGTAATTATATTGTCAATTACCTCAAATTTGTGTTTGCTTTAGTTGTTGGACATCATTTACTTTCTATGTGCCAAGTATTTTTCACAGAGCCAACCGAGTCCGACGTGTCATTGTTGGACAGAAGAGTCGAGGCCGACGTTGACATACTACTTTTATTCCGCCCCCTTGTAATATTCTTCAAACTCTGTTGTAAACTGGCCCTTAGCTACATTTTCAGTGCGAGTGACGTCCGGGTATTTCTTAGCAAACTTCACTTCTCAAATCCTACAACGCTCGCACAAAGCCTTGCTGTTCCACAGTGGTATGCGGCACTTTCTAAACGGGAAAGAGAGCTACGTAAGTATATGTTGCTTCCCCTTCTCAATCTGATGCTTAATAATAATAATAGTTCCTTATATCAGACAATGTTCCTTTCGATGTGCATACATATCCGAAGGAACACCCACTGCAGCGACTACAGCTGTTATGAAATAAATGAAATAAATTCGCAGTTGCGAATATGGGACCCCTCCAGCTGTAGAACAGAATGACGACAGTGAAAATATATGCTGGGCCAGGTCTCGAACCTGGATTAGGTTATGTACTAATACAATTATGTATGAATACAACTATGATCCCACTTCATCAGTCATATAAGTTTGAGGTCCAAGTCATATTATCACAGTAATGTAATAAAAAGAGAAAGGAAGAACAAAAATTATTTGTGAACACATGTAATAGTCGCTGCTTGGCGTAATATAGCACTTACAACTATTCCACCACGTTGCCCACCCAATGGGTGTGACCAGGTCGAGTCAGCTGTCTCTTTGGCGTGGTGTGGGGTTGACAGTTAGTGCTGCGCATAATGCGAATCCCTGATGTCATCCTGCTTGTTGAAAATAGCCTGTGAATCTTGTATTGTGTACTCAACTTGCAGTATCCATGCTGGTTTTAGCCTTTGTACCAAGACTGTAGGTGGTTTTCCATTGAGTATAACGTCGCAAGTGTTGTCACCTCACAGCATCACTGTATGTGGGCCCGAATATTGCTGTTGGAATACTGTCTCACTCTTATCATCTCTCAACATCACGAAATCTAAGTTCTGCAATTCTGTGTGTACAAAAGCCTGTGGAACACAGGGGAAGAGAGTGGATATTGCTAATACGAAGTTTTTCACATTGTACTAATTTCAGCAATTCCCCAGAATCTGGTAAGGCTTTTCGTTTGACAAACTCTACCAGAAGGCTCAGAGTTTGACCACACAAAAATTCTGCTAATGATGCTTGAAAGTCTCCTCTGAATGCTGATCTCATTCCTAATAAGATCCAGTGGGGAGGTTCATGCCCCTCACTCCCATGGCACATTAATGCTGCCTTTAATGCACAACACCACCACTCTACCAACCCATTGCTTTTGGGGTTGGTAAGCAGTGATCCTAAAGCATTTCACACCGCACGTTTTACGAAGATTGCTGAACAATGATGACTCAAATTGTTGCCCTTGACCTATTGTGATAACACTAGGTATCCAAAGTAAGCCATCCGTATTTCAATGAATGCTTTCGCTGTAAACTCAAGTGTGGTGACATTTAGTTGACTGGCTTCCATCTTGTCATTCTGTCAATGACAGATAAGATGTGTTTAAAGCCTCTTTACATGGAAAAGGGGATAATCAAATCCAAGTGAACATTCTGTACACAACCAGCTGCAACATCGTCTGTGCCTAATGCATGGCTCGTGTGTCTTCCTAATTTGCTTTTTTGAAAATATAAACAAGCTTGTGTCTAAATTTTAAAGTATTTTTTCATGTTAAGTCACACAAAACGTTTTGGCGCTAGTCTGGTAGATGGGCATATTTCTGGATGCAATAATCTGAGGGTTTCTGAAAGATGGTTTGACTATACTTTTTAGGAACGAGCCTTCTGGCGCGTCCTTGTGATGCATCACACCATAACCTGTGCTCAAATTTTAGACTCGTTGTGTTGTTTAGTAACAACTACTAGGGCTCCTCGTCATTTTCTTGGCCTGCTGCAATGTATTCGAGGTCGAGGCATATTAAAAGTGAATTTATTCCATAAAGGTAATCCACCACAATATTATCCGCCCCTCTAATGTATACCACATCCATCGAGAATTGGGTGATCAAATGCAAGTGCTGATACCGTCGAGCCGGAGAATCTATACTAAGGTTCCTTGTCGCGTCCAGCAGGAGACAGTGATCGATTATCATTGTGAATTGTCGTCGTTCGATGTCAGCCTTAAAGCACCTGACTGCCTCAGGAACCGTGTGCAATTCCCTGTCAAACGCCGACCACTTGCGTTGAGCCACAGACAGTTTTTTTTTTTTTTTTTTTTTTTTTTTTGAGATAGTCGGCTGGAGTGGCCGAGCGGTTCTCGGCGCTACAGTCTGGAACGTGCGACCGTTACGGTCTCAGGTTCGAGTCCTGCCTCGGGCATGGATGTGTGTGATGTCCTTAGGTTAGTTAGGTTTAAGTAGTTCTAAGTTCTAGGTGACTGATGACCTCAGAAGTAAAGTCCCATAGTGCTCAGAGCCATATGAACCATTTTTAAAAAATAATTTCAGGGGGTAAGGTTTTCCATTGATTATCTGATGTAAAACTGCTCCGATTGTGACGTCACTCACGTCTGCTGTCATAGCTAAAGGGGCATCCTCTGGTGGATGTACTAGTGTAACTAACTGTTCTAAGATCACGGTGATTTGCAGAGTATAGATATAGTTGTTGACGATCTTCTCAGAAGCCTGTGGCATATCATCTGCCTGCTTCAGTACACGCTTCTCACGATTATGTTTGCCCATTAAGGTGTGCGTCAAAGGTGTCTCCTGTAAAAGTTGACTGTTCCAAGAAATCGTTGCACCTCTTCGAAGATTGTTAAGTATAGGCATGGAGCGGATAGTTTCAATTGTAAGAGGTCCATGACTAAGGAATTTATTGCTAGCGCACTCGAGCACGTGTAATTTCGATGGATTGCTCACGCGCTGCCTGCGACATGTAAGCTATAAGAGAATCTCAGACCAGAGAGCAGTGTTGGCTGCAGTAAGGGCAGTGTCAGTAGGAGTAAGTAGTAGCTAGCAGTCTGGTGTATGGAGTTGGCGGGACCGGTCGTGGGGAGCGATGGCGGTGCCTGAGCGATGTAGTATAGGGTAAAAGCAACCGCTATTAGTACTATTGTTATATCAAGTCCCATGTAAACGTTTTTTAAAATCTTTTAATAATAATCTTTTTTATAAAATTAGCTTTTTGACAATCATTTATCTGAATTTAAAGAATTTACTAATTTCTGCATTCCATGGTCATCCCGATTATCGTAAAGAAAAATCAGTTGTTTCTTTTTATACATGACAAATCTAGCGGCCAGCATTGCATTGGGCTGTGCCAGAAAAATTTCTTATAGGAGCAGATTTATACGCGTTATCTGGCGACTTCATTGAGGTAAGAATTTTCAATTTATTCAGAATGATCTTTCAGGGCTATGACGCAGCACTGCTCACGTCCAAATTTACCAGTTTAGATTCACAGTCAGTTAATTATTGAAAGGTTATATATGAGTCATATTTTTTATTGGGAGATTAGTCACGTTATTATTGCGAGGTTACGGAATAATAAATTGTTGGGACGTTACACTAAATGTGAATGTTATAATTATTTTTTTCTGTTGGGAGGTTACACAATCCTATCAGCTGTGGGACCAGTAACAAAGTGACCGAAAAAGGTTGCCTCATTTCTCAGAAGCTGGCACTTCTCTTCATGACCTCGACACCATGTATCTTGAGAGTGCGGTATCGGCCAGTATCTGATAGGCACCACTTTCAAACACGCGCGAAGCCAGTTACACCGCCGAGTTCCCAGCAGCGAGACCACCTACCATATATTATTGTGGTCTTGCCTGCAGCCACCAGAGTGAGACTAGGCTGCACTGCCACGACGATTACGCCGCTGCCAGTGAGACGCAAGCACCCCTCGCCGGAGCTCCAGTGGTTGTTGTACTTAAGTTCAAATATTCGAGTAGTGACCCCATTTTGTGTGTTTGCCGATTGAATAACATTTGCAGACTTTCATAGTGGCCAGGGCTCGACATCCTCTGAATAGACATTGCACTGAAGAGTGACTCATTTATAATCCTTGTATCTGTATATATTTCTACATTCAGATATACTGTTAACAACTGACGCTGCAAGAACAGCAACAAAGTTATGTATTATTTTTATTACTTGATTTTAGATCTAGAATAAATTAATATCTGGATTCTACATTCATGACCAACTTCTTTTCCCCGCTCCTGTATCCACTGCAGAACCACACAGTGTGCATGGAACACATATCAGACTGGTGACGAGCAAAAGGAAGTGGAACAACGACGTAGGTCAATTTTTTCTCTCTCTATTGACTCCTTTACGTGTGTGTGCGTGTACTAAGTTAAAATACGTAAGCTGAAATATTTAAGTTGAGATATTGAAGGAATCATGGCAAACCAGGGAGAGCAACATCAGAGTACTGAGCAGCGTGTATCACCTCTTGTTCAGTCTGTCAACAAATAACACAGTGGTTGTTCTTGCCTCGTATAAGCGCAAGCAGCATAAGGCGCCAGAAACTAAAGGAGGAATTCAGCTGCCACCTCCGCCATTACGACAGTTCGATGAGACGAAGCAAACATGGACAGAATATATATATGCACCTGCACAAACACTTCGACGCATACAAAAATCACATGTGAATCAGGTCGTCCTTTTTTTCTTTTCATGCGTCGGAGTGTATACTCCTAGTGAAACTGTTTCCCCTGAGCGAGCCCAAATCCAGTCCTAGATAGTCATTGCAAGATTAGACGAATTTTGTGAGAGTCAAATACACATTACTGTTGCGTGGTATATACAGGGTGATTAAAAAGTCAGTATAAACTTGAAAACTGAATAAATCACGGAGTAATGAAGATAGAGAGGTACAAATTGACACACATGCTTGGAATTACATGGGGTTTTATTAGAACAAAAAAAAAAAGTTCACAAAATGTCCGACAGATGGAAATGCGTATCGCATCATCCCCAGCCTGGCTGATAAACACCTGCTGGAACGTACGATATTTATGCAGGATGGCGCTCCACCCCATATTGCTAGACGCGTGAAACATCTCTTGCGCGCGACGTTTGGTGATGATCGTGTGCTCAGCCGCCACTTTCGTCATGTTTGGCCTCCCAGGTCCCCAGACCTCAGTCCGTGCGATTATTGGCTTTGGGGTTACCTGAAGTCGCAAGTGTATCGTGGTCGACCGACATCTCTAGGAATGCTGAAAGACAACATCCGACGCCAATGCCATACCATAACTCCGGACATGCTTTACAGTGCTGTTCACAACATTATTCCTCGACTACAGCTATTGTTGAGGTATGATGGTGGACATATTGAGCATTTCCTGTAAAGAACATCATCTTTGCTTTGCCTTACTTTGTTATGCTAATTACTGCTATTCTGATCAGATGAAGCGCTACCTGTCGGACATTTTTCGAACTTTTGTATCTTTTTGGTTCTAATAAAACCCCATGTCATTCTAAGCATGTGTGTCAATTTGTACCTCTTTATCTACATTATTCCGTGATTTATTCAGTTTTCAAATTTATACTTACTTTTTGATCACCCTGTATTTTCCGCACACAACATCATAGTAAAATGAAAAATGGATTGCGGAATTGCACCGAGCGAGGTGGCGCAGTGGTTAGCACACTGGACTCGCATTCGGGAGGACGACGGTTCAATCCCGTCTCCGGCCATCCTGATTTAGGTTTTCCGTGATTTCCCTAAAACGCTTCAGGCAAATGCCGGGATGGTTCCTTTGAAAGGGCACGGCCGATTTCCTTCCCCATCCTTCCCTCATCCGAGCTTGCGCTCCGTCTCTAATGACCTCGTTGTCGACGGGACGTTAAAATCTCCCTCCCCCTCCCTCCGGAATTGCAAAGCTTGACCAAAACTGTAAAATCAATTGTGTCCATTGTGCAACTTATTGGGATGAAATGTTTCGCGATACTATCACTGAGAATACCAGATCCGAGACAGAGGGCCGAAATTCTAGCCTCAGTGTAGTGCTTCAAGTTATAGATGCACACAAAGTTCAAGAGGTAACAGACCGAGATTTCTGTCTCCAATTATCGTTTCACTTGCGACAAATAACCCGTGTCCCAGAAACAAACTGCGCCCCAGCCACAGCATTCGAATGTCAGCAGCGCATAAACAAGGCCAGACACAATACACTCCTGGAAATGGAAAAAAGAACACATTGACACCGGTGTGTCAGACCCACCATACTTGCTCCGGACACTGAGAGAGGGCTGTACAAGCAATGATCACACGCACGGCACAGCCGACACACCAGGAACCGCGGTGTTGGCCGTCGAATGGCGCTAGCTGCGCAGCATTTGTGCACCGCCGCCGTCAGTGTCAGCCAGTTTGCCGTGGCATACGGAGCTCCATCGCAGTCTTTAACACTGGTAGCATGCCGCGACAGCGTGGACGTGAACCGTATGTGCAGTTGACGGACTTTGAGCGAGGGCGTATAGTGGGCATGCGGGAGGCCGGGTGGACGTACCGCCGAATTGCTCAACACGTGGGGCGTGAGGTCTCCACAGTACATCGATGTTGTCGCCAGTGGTCGGCGGAAGGTACACGTGCCCGTCGACCTGGGACCGGACCGCAGCGACGCACGGATGCACGCCAAGACCGTAGGCTCCTACGCAGTGCCGTAGGGGACCGCACCGCCACTTCCCAGCAAATTAGGGACACTGTTGCTCCTGGGGTATCGGCGAGGACCATTCGCAACCGTCTCCATGAAGCTGGGCTACGGTCCCGCACACCGTTAGGCCGTCTTCCGCTCACGCCCCAACATCGTGCAGCCCGCCTCCAGTGGTGTCGCGACAGGCGTGAATGGAGGGACGAATGGAGACGTGTCGTCTTCAGCGATGAGAGTCGCTTCTGCCTTGGTGCCAATGATGGTCGTATGCGTGTTTGGCGCCGTGCAGGTGAGCGCCACAATCAGGACTGCATACGACCGAGGCACACAGGGCCAACACCCGGCATCATGGTGTGGGGAGCGATCTCCTACACTGGCCGTACACCACTGGTGATCGTCGAGGGGACACTGAATAGTGCACGGTACATCCAAACCGTCATCGAACCCATCGTTCTACCATTCCTAGACCGGCAAGGGAACGTGCTGTTCCAACAGGACAATGCACGTCCGCATGTATCCCGTGCCACCCAACGTGCTCTAGAAGGTGTAAGTCAACTACCCTGGCCAGCAAGATCTCCGGATCTGCCCCCCATTGAGCATGTTTGGGACTGGATGAAGCGTCGTCTCACGCGGTCTGCACGTCCAGCACGAACGCTGGTCCAACTGAGGCGCCAGGTGGAAATGGCATGGCAAGCCGTTCCACAGGACTACATCCAGCATCTCTACGATCGTCTCCATGGGAGAATAGCAGCCTGCATTGCTGCGAAAGGTGGATATACACTGTACTAGTGCCGACATTGTGCATGCTCTGTTGCCTGTGTCTATGTGCCTGTGGTTCTGTCAGTGTGATCATGTGATGTATCTGACCCCAGGAATGTGTCAATAAGTTTCCCCTTCCTGGGACAATGAATTCACGGTGTTCTTATTTCAATTTCCAGGAGTGTATATATAGCGTTTGCCGCGCCGGCGCAACGTTGATAACACTGGCCCGGCTCCGCACACAACGAAGTCGTGTGTGAAATGCTAGGTTCAAAATGGTTCAAATGGCTCTGAGCACTATGGGACTTAACATCTGTGGTCATCAGTCCCCTAGAACTTAGAACTACTTAATCCTAACTAACCTAAGGACACCACACACATCCATGCCCGAGGCAGGATTCGAACCTGCGACCGTAGCGGTCACGCGGTTCCAGACTGAAGCGCCTAGAACCGCACGGCCACACAGGCCGGCTGAAATGCTAGGTCACCCATGACTAGAAGAACTGATTCTTCAGACAAGTTGAATGCAACTTTTCATAGCACGGGACATACAAAACCGGTTTGCCCGCAGAAAACTAGAAAGCCCTCCTCTATTTCACCTTGGAATAAAGCAAAGCAGGAACAGGTGGAAACCAATGTCATTTCATGTCCAGATTCTGCCTCTTCTCCTGCTCAAACATCAGACAAGCAAAGATGCAGAAAACACTCACACACATGTTTATGCGAATACCACACACTTCATAAAGCTCTCCCAGTTTTGAAATTCACCAATGCCTCAGTGCGCAGGTGGAAATAGAGAACAGTTTCTCACAACACGGAATGGACAAATGTATTCAGCGAACACATCACAGACTGTGGATTACATTGAAAATTTGTAACCAAAATGCCTTTTCAGACAGACACCGGAGCTTCTGTCACCTACATACATATGAAAAAATTGACCAACGACCTTCGCAAAAATCAAGTCTGCATCCCACTGTCTACAACGATTACAGTATTCCAGTAGTTAAAATGGTTCTGAGCACTATGGGACTTAACATCTGAGGTCATCAGTGCCCTAGAACTTAGAACTACTTAAACCTAGCTAACCTAAGACATCACACACATCTATACCAAAGGCAGGATTTGAACCTGCGACCGTAGCAGTCGCGCGGTTCCGGACTGAAGCGCCTAGAACCGCTCAGCCTCCACGGCCGGCCGTATTTCAGTGCTTGAAACGTTTCATTTAACTGCAAATTACAAAAACACGACTTAGGGAGTACCTTCAACTGTAGTTCACTCAAGCAAGAGTCCCATGGATGTGTTTGATTCCTTCGGATTAGACATAGACTACAGAAACTGGGTGTTGTGTGATGTCCTTAGGTTAGTTAGGTTTAAGTAGTTCTAAGTTCTAGGGGACTGATGACAATAGATGTTAAGGCTCATAGTGCTCAGAGCCATTTGAACCATTTTTAGACTACAGAACAACATGCATGCCATTGGCACAAAAATTTCCCTGCCGCAATTCAACAACTCTGTGTCGAGTATCAACACCTGCTTGACGGTACTCTAGGATGTGCAAAAGATTTTCACTCTCGCATTATGTAGAGAGCTAATGTGCAGCTCAAATTTTTCCATGGATGCCCTGTGCCATATGCACTACATGTCGACGTGGCTACAGAAATTCAGAAACTGGAATCCACTGGTGTCCTAAAACCTATTTCAGCAAGTCAGTGGGCGTCACCCTTAGTCGTCATTTGTAATCCAAATGGCCGCGCGGGATTGGCCGAGCGGTCTGAGGGCTGCAGTCCTGGGCTGTGCGACTGGTCTCGGCGGAGGTTCGAGTCCTCCCTCGGGCATGGGTGTCTGTGTTTGTCCTTAGGATAATTTAGGTTAAGTAGTGTGTAAGCTTATGGACTGATGACCTTAGCAGTTAAGTCCCATAAGATTTCACACACATTTGAACATTTTTTTGTAAGCCAAATGGGAAAATGCGTTTTTGTGCAGATTTTAAATGCACGGTGATTCGCAGACAAGCATTAGTTTCTACCACTCCCATGAAGAGTAAGTTTTGGATCGCCCAGCAGGAGGACAGTTCTTCTCAACAATTGATCTTACAGAATCATATGGCAATTACCATTGGATGGAGAGAACGCATTTTTGTTGGGAATACTCATATTGGCTTGTTTGAATATCAACGCCTACCTTACAGAAGTGCACCTGCGACTGTGGTATTTCAAAAATTTCTCGAACAGGTAAGGTCCAAAGGATCTTCCTGTTTTTAATTATCTTGACAACGTAATCATCTGCAGACAAAGACAAACAAAGGAACAATATTCAAATATTCATGCACTGACCACATTTTGTGCGTTTGCCAGTTGAATAGCATTTACAGACGTTCATAGGTTCATAGCGTCCAGGGCTCAACATCTTCTGAACAGATATTGTATTGAAGACTGACAGATTTATATAAAGTTATATATATGACATGGGTTGCCTCCAAACACGTCTCCGACGATTGTCTGGTTGAAGGCTTATGCGACACTCATTGGTGAAAAGAACGTGATGTCAATCCTGAGCCGTCCATTTGGCACGTTGTGGGGCCCACTTTTACTGCACTGCATGGTGTCGTGGTTCCAAAGAATGACCTCGCCATGGATGTCAGGAGTAAAGTTGCGCATCATGCAGCCTACTGCGCACAGTTTGAATCGTAACACAATATCCTGTGGCTGCACGAAAAGCATTATTCAACATGGTGGCGTTGCTGTCAGGGTTCCTCCGAGCCATAATCCATAGGCGGCGGTCGTCCACTGCAGTAGAAGCTCTTGGGCGGCCTGAACGAGTCATGTCATCGACAGTTCCTGTCTCTCTGTATCTCCTCCATGTCCGAACAACATCGCTTTGGTTTCCTCCGAGACGCCTGGACATTTCCCTTGTTGAGAGCCCTTCCTGGCATAAAGTAACAATGCAGACGCCATCGAACCGCGGTATTGACCGTCTAGGCATGGTTGAACTACAGACAACACGAGCCATGTATTTCCTTCCTTGTGGAATGACTAGAACTGATCGGCTGTCGGACAACCCCCAGCCCAGTCTAATAGGCGCTGCTCAGGCATGGTTGTTCAAATCTTTGGGCGGGTTTAGTGGCATCTCGGAACAGTCAAAGGGACTGTCTGTGATACAATATCCACAGTCAACGTCTGTCTTCAGGAATTCTGGGAAACGGGGATAATGCAAAACTTTCTTTGATATGTGTACATATACAGGATGTCTTTGAAACAGAATATCTCTTTAATTAAAGGAGACAGGAATACAGTTTTTATTGGTAATAATTTAGAAGGCGGTGATAAATATAACAGTGTTTTCTTTTGTTTCAGGATTGTCAGCAAACATGGCGTTATCTTTTGAACAACGGAAATGGGTGCTAAAGTGTTCCTGTAAAACAGAGGATGTGAGTGCAGTATGGTGACGTTGGAGAGTTGAATTTGGAACACCACCACCGACAAGAGTAACAATTAAAAGAATCAGAGATAAGTTTGACGTCGGAAGAACGGTGCATGATATGAAGAAGAGACACAGTGGACGAAAGAGAAGTTCAACAGACAATGAGAGTGTTGGTGCAGTAATCCAGGCATACACACGATCACCAAAGAGATCTGTGAGGCAATGCTCTCGTGAGACTGAGATCTGCTGAAGCAGTGCTCATAGAATTTTGCGGTCTCAGAAGTTTAAGCCTTACATTCCAAGACTTCTCCATGCTCTTAACGAGAATGATACTGATAGGCAGAGCGAATTTCGTGAGTGGTTCATTAACAGATGTGAAGAAGAGCAACGTTTCCAAGAGCGAATTCTTTGGTCAGATGAAGCGACGTTGAAACTTGATGGAACAATTAACCATCATAATTTCGTGTACTGGGCCAGGGAGAATCCGTACGTAACCGAGTAAAGGCATGTTAATCTACCAGGAGTAACAGTCTGGTGTGGTCTGTCCTTTAGAAGGTTAATCAGGACGTACTTCTTTGACAACACTATCACGGGCGACTCACACTTGGAAATATTGGAAATGATAACTCCTGGTCTTAACGTTGTGTTTGGAAATGAATGTTACTTTCAACAGGCTGGAGCGTTATCTTACTTTCACCTGGAGGTGAGGGCATTTCTCAATCGTACATTCCCTGCCACATGGATAGGACGAAGAAGGAGTGTGGAGTATCCCACTCGATCTCTATATTTAACTCCTCTAGACTTCTTTCTGTGGGGTACTCTCAAGAACACAGTTTATGCTGCGAGACCACATACACAGCAAGACCACACAGCGAGACCACATAGACAGCAAATTGAGCAAGCTTGTGATGCTATTCCGTTGGAAATAGTGAAGTTGACATGTCGCTCAGCCGTAGCCGTCGACGGTGTATTGCAGTGGACGGACACCAGTTTGAACATTTACCACCTTAAGTCGGAGCACGAGGCAGCTAACACCACTAAAATTGTATTTCTAACCCGTTTCATTACAGAGATGTTCAGTTTCAAAGAGTGTATACATTTTTTGGGATACTACATAAAGTCGGGGAGCACTTTCAATTATTTATTGCACAAGATCTAAACATTGTGCAGATGTCATACACATTGCATTTTGAAGAGAAACTCTGAAAGTTTTTTTTACAAACATTCGATATGTGAACCATGAGTGACCCAGCAGATGTCACTATGATAATCGAATTCTTGCCATTCCCATCCCAGCATGGCATCGTCAACTGTGGCAGTCACTTCCCGTACTCTCTCCTCGAGCTCTGCTACATCACGTGGTAAAGGTGGTGCATACACCAGATCTTTAATGTGTCCCCAGAGAAAAAAGTCACACACAGAGTGAGATCTGGTGATTGGGGAGGCCTTTACATGAAACAGCTCGCTCCGCACCTTAACTCGGCATATTTTTGACTAGCACTGACTATCGACAAATTACCAAACTGTGCTGTGGCAGAATACACGAAAAAAAACTTTCAAAATGGCATATATATGATATCTGTACAATGTTTGGTTCTTGTGCAATAAATAATTGGAAGTGTTCCCAGACACATATTTATATATCTGTTGCTAACAGTAGTACTTTCACTATATATACACTTTCAAATCTACTGTTAGCAACTGATGCTGCAAGAAAAGCAACAAAGTTGTGTATTCTTTTTACTATTTGATATTAGATGTAGAATACATGAATATCTGAATTCCATGTCCATGAACAGCATCTGTTCCTCGTTCCTGTATCCACTTAAGAACCACACAGCAACCAAGGAAGATATAAGACAGAGTGCAAAGATAATTTTTAAATGTGTTTCATGCCATTGTGCTGCTTTTGAATAAAGCAGTATATCATCCAAGTAACAAAAACAGAACAGAAACTCTGCTATTGAGTTGATACAACACTGCCATGTTTGAGCTGAATTTTTTCTTTCACTCATAAGGCTTTTGTACGAATTCACTGTTTCTGAAGCGCCATTGGAATGTGATGGTTGGTGCTTTTACAATCTATCACTCTAAATGTATTTAAAACTGCCAGAGTGTGTGAAAAGTCCTCTAAGTTGGGAAAAGAATATCTGTCTTGTATCATACAGGAGTTAAGTGATCTATAATCTCCACACAATCTGTAAAAACTGTCCTTCTTAGATATTAAATCAATCGGCGATGCCTATTTACAAGAAGAAGGACGAATCTTGCCTAAGTGGAAAAGTCCTGTTACAACTTTTTAGCACCTGACGTCTGTCGGGTGCAAGTCTCCTTGCCTTGGCGTCGACTGGGCGACCTTGCGATGTATGAAGGTAATGCTTTGTTCCTTGAACAACAAACATCTCCAGATGATTTTTGCCCACGTTTTGTATTGACCGCATATATCCTTCTGCCGACATAACCAGGTTCATTCTTGATGGCTTGCACTCCACTGACCTGTGTATTTTGCCTCTTCCAGCCTAGTACCTTATTGCTTCCTATAACTCTGAATTTTATTGACGCTGTAAGGCTTTCTGCTGTGCCACCTACTGTAATTTGGTGTGAGTCTTGATGATCTCCCCTTCGTTATCGACTATAATTTTGTCAACCGTTTCCTTTTGTCTCCCTGTACTGTTGTGCCTATATTGTGCATGTGCATCTTCTCTGAATGTCACATAATAGAACAATTAATCATTCCCTTTGCTAAGTCCAGTGAAAGTGAATGGTGGCAAAGAAAATATGCTCCTATAATTGGCATAGATATATCTGCTATCACAAAAATTCAGTTCAAAGTGCACTGCAGTTCATAGTCTATTGTGAGATGATATGTTCCGCAATCATGCAATCGTTTGTAGTTAACGGCATGTAGCAAGGTCCTTAGTGATTTGCAGCCTGAGTGGCACTGATCCCATGGTATGGTGATTACTGTGGAACCAGAGTCTACCAGCAAGCTGCGATCAGACATCCTATCTTGCACACAACTCCTTGGAATCTTAAGCTGGAAAAACGAAATGTTATTCTGCTCCTTTACACCTTGTAGAGTGCACTCCTCTTGAGTCTTGTCGTCCAACACACTGATAGTATGTTGTTGCTGCTATGCCAAACTGCAAGGAGAAATACATTTGCGTTGTTGCTCAGAATTTCTCTTGAAGCCAAAATAAAGTATGCCCTTTGCTAATGAGCCCGCATTACACATGGTGTTGATAAGCACTCTTCGTGTATCTAAGAACCTTGGGCCAATGGTCTTCCATCGGGGGGAGTCAGCTGCTTCTGTTAAAAGTTGGGTATGGATGCAGGGTACTTATAAATGGTCGAAATTTTTTATGACTTTATTAAATGTTGAGGTCTTTCCTGATCACATTGATATATACATTATAGGGTTTCAAATGAAAAATTACCTATATATACACAATTTTAAAGTTACAGTGATGCATGCCACCACACCCTCTTTATTTCTGTTACAGAAACCAGTATTATTTCGAAAAGAACTGTGAACTTTCCGTTTCCAGCGATTATAAGCATGATACGTTGTATATGTTGGTAACAGTGCGAGTTTCTAGTGTCTATAAATAATTATATTTTCTGGTATTTACTTTTGTTTCGCTGAAGCAGTTTGTTCACGTGTTACTGAATGTTTGTTGCCCAAGAGGTACATATATTTGTGGAAGAGCATATCCTTCAGTGTGCAATAAATACGAGCTATGCCATGCATCAAGAAATTCAATGAAAGGAAATTTCATGGTATCCATTTCAAAAACAAAGCAAGCCACACTGTTGAAAGTAATCTATGTACCAGTTCTTCAGGGAAGAAACTCTCACATGGCACACCTCCTGGTGATTCAAATTTTTGTGTTAACAATGACGCTGTATGTACTGGATTTGTTGTTGGTGATGTGGGCATCTTTTCTTCTTTGATAAAGGAAGTGGCGAAATGTAAACACTGTGATGGTGTAGGCTGCCTGGAAATAGCTGGACAACAAAGTAGCAGGAAGGGTTTAGCGTCAAAATTAGTTGTTCTGTGTAGATCCTGCAATAAATCTACCTAGAAAATGACTTCGAACATTGTGCATAATTCATATGATGTGAATTTGAAGTTAATGTATGCAGTGCATGCAATAGGAAAAGGTATAAAGGCTGCTCAAACGTTTTGTGGTTTGATGGTCCTTCCTCCTCCTCCCAGTAGGTCCAGCAAGTACATAAAAATACTTTTAGGTGCCTTGACGGTTGTGTCTAAAGCACCTATGAAACGTGCAGTAGAAGAAACTGTAAATATTAGTGGAACCAGGGACATTGCTGCTGAACTTCATGGGACATGGAAATGTCGAGGACACTGTTCCTTGAATGGTGTTGTAAGCGCTACTTCTCTGGAGAATGGAAAAGTTGTTGATGTTGAGTACTTATCTAAGTACTGCTACACCTGCCATGGTAACACTGAAGGACATATTGAACATCAGTGTTCTAAGAATTATGATGGTTACAGTGGATGTATGGAGTGTGATGAAGCTCTACAAATATTTCTGACGTCGGTGTCCGTTTATAATGCTGGATATGAGAAGTACCAAGGCGATGGGTATTTCAACAAAATGAATGAGTTCAATGTTTATGGTGATACCTTGGTAACAAAACTGGAGTGTTGCGGATATGTGCAAATGAGGATGGGTGCTAGATTGAGGAAGCTACGAAGGGAAATGAAAGGAAAGTTGCTATCTGATGGAAAATTTCTGTCTGGCCGAGGCAGATTGACAGAAACTGAAATAGACCTTCTTCAGAGTTATTATGGACTGGTCATTAGACGAACTGTACCTCTGAATGATGTTACAGCAATGAGAAAGCTGTATGGGCCACTTACTTTCATAAGTTGTCCACAGATGACCACCCTGCTCACATACTTTGCCCTAAAGGAGCAGATTCTTGGTGTGGTTACCAAAAAGCAAAAGAAAGTGATCAAATATACCATCATAAACATTCTCTTCCTGAGCCTGTTATGAATGAAATAAAACCAATTTTTAGAGACCTTAGTGACTTTGTTTTGCTTAGTAAATTTCATCATGGGGGCACTCAGAATACAAATGAAAGTTTCAACCATTGCATATGGGAAAGATTACCCAAGAATGTTTTTGTAGGACTAAATATATTACAAGTTTGTGTACTAAATGCAGTGATATGTTTCAGTGATGGACTGGTAGGAAGGTTGGAAGTCCTGAAATACTTAGGCATTAAATGTGGCTCTAATATGGAAGATCAATTGCTTGCATGTGACAGACAATGGGTGCATAAAGCTGAAAGATTGGCTGTTCAAGTTACCAATGAAGCAATAAGTGCTAAAAGAAATGCCAAGAGGAAGCTTGAAGATGAAGAAATGCTGCAGGATGAAGACTATATTTCAGGAATGTTCTGAGGCACAGTTTAATAGGACTCATATCTTCATTCGCAATTTCCTGCAAGTTTTATTTTTAAGAATTCAGGTACAAATATTTCCTAAAGTTTATAAAGTATTGCTCTAATTTTTTTCCTGTAACTTTCAATAGTCCATTCTTACGTAGTAGACCTAAGCTTTATTGCAGAATCAACTAAATTATAGAAAAAATAACTTTTTTATAGGAAAAAAAAATTATAAAAATTAAAAAGTAAGGTGTGATATTTTTTTATCCTTGTAATATACATAATAGGTGGAATTAAATAGGTCTAGTACCTCAGCCATCATGTCATGCATATCTGGTAAACATTTGGTCTCCTTCAAATGTTTAACATTGGGTTAAATTGTACCTGAATTTAAGGAAGTATTTTGGGGAAAAAAATTGCATCAATTTTTTGTAATTTTTTTAATAACCCTAAGCAGGTTCAAAAATATTCAAAATACTTCTAATTTGTTTAGAAAGTGTGCTGCGTTACCTGATATCAACAAAATTCTGTAAACCATATACATTATAAACATGCCTGAAAGAAATAGGTGTTGATTTTTACATAATATTGAGCCAGAAAGGTACCCTGTATCCATAATCAGAGTTCCGTGTCGTTTCTGTGCATCCCATGAACCCTCACGCCGGAAAATGTTAGCATCTTGCGAGTTCCTAAATGTTCGTACTTCCCCAGAACTACTACTCTACTGCTGTGGAAACATGGCTCCCTAAGTAGTGTTAGAGTGGCCGGCACGAAAATAAGAGTCCTCAAGGTCACGGCCGCTGCCTGCCGTCAGCAGGTGCAGTGGGTTGTGATTTGCCCGCCTCTCTGCTTTGTTGCCATGTAGGTACCGTTAGCGGTGTGGTAGGTAAGAGCATCTGAAAGCTCAGTTGCACCATGCTATATCGAGTGTTCCCGTCTGATCTCAGTGTCTTATTGTCTTTAGAAAGGTGCTTTGACGTGTGTTCGGTGGTGAACAACAATGCACGAGCAACGGCCTACTTGTAGTACTCTTCCAGTCAGTGGGCGTAAAGGGCGGAAAGACATTCGTAAACAATCGAAAATAATCATATCGAATGTACTCGTACTTGTGGGAGTCGCCAGCAGAACTTCCGTAGACGCACAGTGAAGGATAGCATTATTCTGTGGCGGCGCGCACAAGGGACAGATTATTCTTTGATTATATATAATAGTTCTGTTGTTATTGATTCAATGTTAATATGAGCTTTTCGTTACAATAAAAAAATAAAATATTATAGCCTAACTACTTCGTGAGTCTTTCTGAAGATTGTAATAAGTAGTACGTGGCTAAAGTGGTGACCCCGTATAAAGAATTTCGTTGTAGATGAACAAATGCAGCCCAGTTCAATTTCGTCTACCAGGAGATCGGCGAGTCCGCGCGGCACACAGAGTATTACGGATCGGCGCTAAAGAACATTGAGGAATTACGACGCGACATTGAAGAACAAGAAAACGCTGTGTTGAATTTTTCTGCGCCATCAAGTAACGGCCTTTCGACAGAGAACAGTAGCAAAATGAAATTACGCCCACCGCAATTCATACCTGATAAACCTGAACTGTGGCTTGCAATGCGTGATCTGACTTTTCAGCATCATGGCATTGTAAACGAAGAGACAAAATTTATGATCGGCGTTAGTGCGCTTGACAATCAAACAGCAACTATCAGCGCAGATATAATACTTCAGCCGCCCGCCACGCAAAAGTATACGCGTTTTAAGCAGTTACTCATTGAGTGACTACGTCGGCCGGTGGAACAACGTATCCAGCAAGTATTGCACGGTGAAAAGAGAGGAGATAAGTCACCTTCGGAATTTTGGCGGCACCTGCGACTTAGTCAACGACACAGAGTTGCCAAATACGACACTGCAACATGTATGGCGTGTGCAGCTGCCAGAGGCAGTTAGAAAGGCTGTGGCGCTCTCAGACGCACAAGATATCTCGTTGTTGATCTCATTAGTCGACAAGGTCTACACCTCGCTAGACGCAGCGCATACGTCGACGGTGATGTTCGGACACAACAGTACAGACTCACAGGAAACGGCGGCGATACAACGACGCCAACAGCCGGACGTTTCTCAACAACTGGATGACCTACGAAAACAAGTTGACGGATTGAAGCAGCAGATATCGACGTTGCTCGGAGGCAAGACAGGCACAAACAAAAAGAGCAAGGAAGATGACATTGTGTCTAAGTAGCGTATCTGCTGGTACCGTCGACGATTCGGAAGCGAGGCGACGCGCTGCAAATCTCCCTGCAATCACCCAAATGGGGACAGCGGCCGGCGTTAGACGCCGCCTGTCGCGAGTTCGAGCACCAGCGCCTACTGTTACGAGGTGACACCGACGAGGGGCAGCTACGGGTGAGTAACCTGTCTTCTTTACCTTCACTGTCCCATCGGCTGTTTGTTACAGACGTTAAGTCCGACCGTGAATATCTAGTCGACTCAGGTTCGGACGTTAATGCATTGCCTGTTAGAAACTGTGATGTGAAGCTCCCTCCATCTCAGTTGAAACTCACAGCAGCAAACCAGACGTCGATAGCGACTTATGGAAAACGTCAGATAGAGGTAGACTTCGGGTTCCATGAAAGTTTACCATGGACTTTCGTAGTTGTCGATGTTTCAGACGCAATATTGGGTGCAGATTTCTTGTTTCATTATGCACTTGAGGTATCTATTAGCTCAGTGAGCATTCGACGGGGGACACCGTGCATTAGAGGCACCATAGGACGAAACCCTATGTCCATGTCTGATTGCAGACAAGTAGCAAACTGCGAATCCATGTCTGGTGGGCAGACAGTAAAGCACAATAAGGTACATCACATCAGGACTACACCCGGTCAACGAGTGTCTCAACGCCCACGCCGGTTAGCTCCGGATCGTTTTGCTGCAGTGAAGGCAGAGTTCGAAGAATTATTACGCTTGGGAATCGTCCGTACATCCGACAATCCGTGGTCATCGCCCCTTCACCTCGTAAAGAAGAAAGATGGGACTTGGAGACCATGCGGAGATTACAGGGCACTAAATACTCGTACCATCCCCAATCGTTATCCAATACCACGTATCAGGCATTTTACGCACGCACTTGCAGGCGCGACTATTTTTAGTGTCATTTATTGCAAAAAAGCGTATCACCAGATACCGGTCGCACCTGCTGATATACCGAAGACGGCTGTCACGACACCATTCGGTTTATTCGAATACCTCCGTATGCCGTTCAGGTTAAAAAATGCGGCACAAACTTGGCAGCGTTTCATTGACGAAGTCCTCAAAGGTTTACCATAGTGCTTCGCGTACCTCGACGACATCTTGGTTTTTTCGTTGTCTGAGGAATTGCACGAATTACATCTAAGGACTGTTTATCAACGTATTGAGGCATATAGCATTTCGGTCAATGAATCAAAGTGTTTACGTCGACGACGTCAGGTGCCATTCTTGGGCTACTCAGTGACAGTAGCCGGTATCAGCCCACTGCAAGACAGGCTGGCCGATGTGGCCGTGCGGTTCTAGGCGCTTCAGTCTGGAACCGCGTGACCGCTATGGTCGCAGGTTCGAATCCTGCCTCGGGCATGGATGTGTGTGATGTCCTTAGTTTAGTTAGGTTTCAGTAGTTCGAAGTCTAGAGGATTGATGACCTCAGATGTTAAGTCCCATAGTGCTCAGAGCCAGCCACTGCAAGACAAACTCGACCTTATCGAAGAGTCGCCCCATCGACTATCGCCATCTACGCCGGTTTCTTGGAGGAGTTAACTTCTACAGACAACATCTGCCTAATGCGGCAGCACCTTTTACGTCAGCACTAGTCGGCAAGTATGCAGTAGGCAAACGACCTTTACAGTGGACATCAGAGATGCAGATGGCATTCAACAAGATCTATCTACGTCAGGCAATAATGTTGCACATCCGGTTCCTCAAGCTCGACTGGCAATTGTTGTGGATGTGAGCCAGCAGGCAATAGGTGCAGCTCTACAACAGAAGGTGGGAAACAATTGGCAACCCCTAGGTTTCTTCTCCCGCAAGCTTACATCATCACAAGTAAAATGGAGTGCCTATGATAGGGAGCTACTGGCAATTTATGAAGCCATCAGACATTTCCGACAGCAAGTAGAAGGCAAACCATTCACTGTTTTCACAGACCACAAGCCAATTACCTTCGCCTTCAGTAAGAAAAAGGATGGTTGCTCACCACGACAATTTAGACAACTCGAGTTTATCGCCCAGTTTACGCCAGACCTGCAGCACATAAAAGGTGGTGGTGGTTAGTGTTTAACGTCCCGTCGACAACGAGGTCATTAGAGACGGAGCGCAAGCTCGGGTTAGGGAAGGATTGGGAAAGAAATCGGCCGTGCCCTTTCAAAGGAACCATCCCGGCATTTGCCTGAAACGATTTAGGGAAATCACGGAAAACCTAAATCAGGATGGCCGGAGATGGGATTGAACCGTCGTCCTCCCGAATGCGAGTCCAGTGTGCTAACCACTGCGCCACCTCGCTCGGTCCACATAAAGAGAGCTGAGAACGCCGTGGCAGATTTCCTGTCTAGGTTGGAAAGAATCTCTCAGACTATTGACTACAGGGAAATAGCTGCAGCACAGGAAACAGACCAGCAACTTGCTAAAGTCTCTTGTGATAGTACGTTCGGGTTACGCTTGCAACAAATACAATCTACGGGTGAACACTTCTGAGTTTGGTATGACGTATTGCAAGGAAAACTGAGACCATTCGTACCTGAGAGATTGCGACGACAATTATTTGATAGCATCTGTGGACTGGCTCATCCGGGAATAAACGCCAGCGTCAAACTAATGACAGACAGATTCGTGTGGCCCGGTATAAATAGAGACTGCTGTAATTGGGCAAAAATGTGCCTGGACTGTCAGAGGGCCAAGGTGGGACGACACGTGTACAAAGCAGTAGGAAACTTCCCACTTACCACACAACGTTTCACACATATCTTGTGCGTCTGAGAGCGCCACAGCCGTTCTAACTGCCTCTGGCAGCTGCACACGCCATACATGTTGCAGTGTCGTATCTGGCAACTCGGTGTCGTTGACTAAGTCGCAGGTGCCGCCAAAATTCTGAAGGTGACTTATCTCCTCTCTGGGGCACCTGGACATCGTGGGACCGCTTTTGCCGTCGGAAGGATACCGTTATCTCCTCACTGCTGTGGACCGCTTCACCAGATGGGCAGAGGCGATTCCGTTATCGGATATTTCAGCAGAAACGGTGGCACGCGTATTTCTTTCATCTTGGATCACACGTTTCGGCTGCCCTTTACATGTCACCACAGACCAGGGGCGTCAGTTAGAATCGACATTGTTCTCAGAATTGGCCAACCTCTGCGGGTTCCAACATCACCACACCACAGCGTACCACTCAGCGAGCAATGGGATGCTGGAACGCTGGCATAGAACATTAAAAGCTGCATTAATGTGCCATGCACAATCTTGGTCGTCAGCGTTACCACTAGTTTTGTTGGGCCTACGCACAGCATTGAAAACGGATTTAGGGGGCATCCACTACAGAATTGGTTTATGGTGAACCCTTACGACTGCCTGCAGAATTCTTCACCGATAAAGAAGGGGAACGACAGACCGAATTGCCGTTTACATTGCAAATGTTACACGAGCATATGGCCAGACCTCGCCCATCTCCTGTATCGAGACATGGAGCGGTAAATACGCTCGTGCACAAAGATCTACTCTCATGTACACATGTGATGCTACGGACAGACGCTGTCAAGTCATCGCTGCAGCCTCCATATTCTGGACCTTACAGAGTGCTCTCACAGGATTAACATACCAAGCAGATAGATATAAATGGAAAGAGTCAAGTGGTATCATTGGAATGGCTCAAACCTGCACATATGTTACTGACTGAAGAGGACACAGAGGTTAGGCACCAAGCGCCACCTTCCACACCGCTGGACCAGGATGACACCACCTCACCACCACAAGAGGAAGCGGTACCGTCACTACCGGCAACAGAAGCTGAAGAAGTTCAACCAATGTCTTCAGTACACACAAGAGCTGGGCGTCGGGTGAAATATAAATACCCCTACATTCCCGAAGCTCCGCTCTATCGGAGGGGGGCTGTGTGGGAGTCGCCAGCAGAACATCCGTAGACGCACAGTGAAGGATAGCATTATTCTGTGGCGGCGCGCACAAGGGACAGATTGTTTATTCTTTGATTATATATAATAGTTCTGTTGTTATTGATTCAATGTTAATATGAGCTTTTCGTTGCAATAAAAAAATAAAATATTGTAGCCTAACTACTTCGTGAGTCTTTCTGAAGATTGTAATAAGTAGTACGTGGCTAAATACTCAAGTTTTTTACTGATCTGGCCGACAATGAAGAAGCGAGAAATAACTTTAATTTTGCGCAATTTTATAAACTTACTGTTAAAGCGTGTGGTGTCTCCAAGTCAACTGTAGGCTGTATTAGCAAATCTGTGTCATTGGCAGAATCTCCAGGCATGAATGAATGTTCCGATTCTCCAAGAAAGGGATGCGAACGTGAACGGAAATCAGCCGACTTTGACGATTTTAACAAACAGCTCGTGCATAGAACTGTACTTGGATATTATGACAGAGGAGAGTATCCAACAGCTAAAAAAATACAGGCTGGGCTCCGTGAAAAAATTAATTACTCGGGCTCAGAGGCCTCCATTCTTCGTCTTCTCCACTCCCTTAGTTTCCGATTCAAGAAGTGTAATGACGGACGGAAATTCTTAATGGAACGCAGAGACATTGCAGCAGCAAGAGCGAAGTTTTTGAGTACAATGCACTTCTTGCGTGCTGAAGACACCAGGCCTGTAGTGTACTTGGATGAAACTTGGGTTTCACAGAACCGCACCAATAAGTATATATGGCACGACTCCAAAGGAAACGGCGGTTTGAAAGTGCCTTCTTGTAGCGGTGACAGATTAATCAGCGCCCACGCTGGTTCATTAACCACAGGCTTCATACCAGAGGCCACACTTGTTTTTCGTGGTGGGAAAAGTTCTTGCCAATCCGATTACCATTCAGAAACGAATGGAGATGTTTTTAAGAATTGGTTTATTCGACTGTTGTCTGCACTGGAAGAGGGGTCAATTAACATGATGGATAACGCCAGCTACCACTCCATTCAGATAGAAAACCTGCCTCGTTCAAATTGGCGCAAGGCAGATACTATGGAGTGGTTAAACAAAAAGAATGTTTCATTTTCAGTTGATGAAACGAAGGCTGAACTCCTGCCTAAGGAAAAAAAAGTAGGTGCCAAAAAGACTTACGAATTACTGCCAGTATAATCCCATTGAATTGACATGAGCCCAAGTAAAGCGAGAAGTAAAGAAAAGAAATACTACTTTCAAACTTGCTGATGTCGAGAAATTAACACACGAAGCTCTTGACAGTGTTACCCAGCAAGACTGGGAGAGAAGTGTAAAACATGCAGAATCATTGCAAGAAACTGATTTCTGAACCAGGGACTAGAGACACCATACTGGAATCTGTGATGATACACCTGCCTGAAACAAGCGACAGTGAATCTGAAGACACGGAGACAGAAGATCCTTCAGTTTAGGCAAGTGCCGTCTATGTAAAAAGCTAACTTGATTTGGGTATTTGCCGGCCACTGTGGCCGAGTGGTTCAAGGGCTTCAGTCCGGAGCGGGGCTGCTGCTACTGTCGCAGGTTCGAATCCTGCCTCGGACATGGATGTGTGTGAGGTCCTTCGGTTAGTTAGGTTTAAGTAGTTCTAAGTCTGACAGCCTTGGGAGAGACAGTCCTGACAAAACTCTACCATCTGGTGAGCAAGATGTATGAGACAGACGAAATACTCTCAGACTTCACAAAGAATATAATAATTCCAGACCCAAAGAAAGCAGGTGCTGACGGATGTTAAAATTACCGAACTATCAGTTTAATAAGTCACAGCTGCAAAATACTAACGGGAATTCTTTACAGACGAATGGAAAAACTGATAGAAGCCGACCTCGGGGAAGATCAGTTTGGATTCCGTAGAAATGTTGGAACACGTGAGGCAATACTGACCCTACGGCTTATCTTAGAAGAAAGACTAAGGAAAGGCAAACCTACGTTTCTAGCATTTGTAGACTTAGAGAAAGCTTTTGACAATGTTGATTGGAATACTCTCTTTCAAATTATGGAGGTGGGAAGGGTAAAATACAGGGAGCGAAAGGCTATTTACAGTTTGTACAGAAACCAGATGGCAGTTCTAAGAGTCGAGGGGCTTGAAAGGGAAGCGGGGGTTGGGAAGGGAGTGAGACAGGGTTGTAGCCTATCCCCAATGTTATTCAATCTGTATATTGAGCAAGCAGTAAAGGAAACAAAAGAAAAATTTGGAGTAGGTATTAAAATCCATGGAGAAGAAATAAAAAATTGAGGTTCGCCGATGACATTGTAATTCTGTCAGAGACAGCAAAGGACTTGGAAGAGCAGCTGACGAAATGGACAGTGTCTTGAAAGGAGGGTATAAGATGAACATCAACAACAGCAAAACGAGGATAATGGAATGTAGTCGAATTAAGTCGGGTGATGCTGAGGGAATTAGATTAGGAAATGAGACACATAAAATAGTAATGGAGATTTGCTATTTGGGGAGCAAAATAACTGATGATGGTCGAAGTAGAGAGGATATAAAATGTAGACTGGCAATGGCAAGGAAAGCATTTCTGAAGAAGAAAAATGTGTTAATATCGGGTATAGATGTAAATGTCAGGAAGTCGTTTCTGAAAGTATATGTATGGAGTGTAGCCATGTATGGAAGTGAAACGTGGACGATAAATAGTTTAGACAAGAAGAGAATAGAATCTTTCGAAATGTGGTGGTACAGAAGAATGCTGAAGATTAGATGGGTAGATAACATAACTAATGAGGAGGTATTGAATAGAATTGGGGAGAAGAGGAGCTTGTGGCACAACTTGACCAGAAGAAGGGATCGGTTGGTAGGACATTTTCTGAGACATCGAGGGATCACTAGTTTAGTATTGGAGGGCAGCGTGGAGGGTAAAAATCGAAGAGGGAGACCAAGAGATGAATACACTAAGCAGAGTCAGAAGGATGTAGGCTGCAGTAGGTATTGGGAGATGAAGAAGCTTGCACAGGGTAGAGTAGCACGGAGAGCTGCATCAAACCAGTCTCAGGATTCAAGACCACAACAACAATTACAACAAGTCTAGGGGACTGATGACCTCAGATGTTAAGTCCCATAGTGCTTGGAGCCATTTGAAGCATTTGATTTAGATGTTTTTCTATTCATTTGAGTTATAGAGGACATACTGCAAATGTTTTTCGCTTACAGTAGATTTCTGATAAATTTATCACAAGTGCTGGCGATTAGTTTACTCGCCAGTAACTGTCAATTAAAATAAGATTGACAACTCTGCATTAATTAACAACAGTTTTTCCTAAAAACCTGTATCGATTGTCTTAACATTCGGATATAATCTTACTGCATTCGGTTTACTTGTACATTGAAATTTAACTCCTTTTTTTCGTAGAAGGATTTACTGGCTGTTTTGTAGTAAGGGTAATGCAGTTCATGAAATGACAAAACGTTGTGGTGCTTCTGTATCGACTGTATATATAAACAGTGCAGTAACGTCAGAATAGTCCCAGTACCTATTCTGATTCTCCGAGAAGAGCGTATAAATCTATGATATTTTATGACTTTTACAAAAAGTTAGACTCTAGAATTTTATTACTTTAGTATGATAGGGGATAGTATCCGATTGCTGGAGAAATACAGGGTAATATCGGCGATAAAATTGACTGTTTTGGTCAGTCACTTCAATGCACTGTCTTCCCTGCCCACTTGGTTTTTAATTCAGAAACTGTAATGATGGACGACATTTGTAACACAAGACAGGGAAATGCTGTAGTAAGAACGAGGTTTTGGTGTACCAAGCACCTATTGCGTGCTGAGAATAATAGGCTTACAGCAAATTTAGATAAAACTTGGGTTTTTACAAAACCTTTAGAACAAATATTTTGCTCGACTTCAGAGAAAATATTGGCTTCAAAATAACAACAATTACTTTTGAGTAGCGTATATTGGCGTTTTGAGTGATGGATGCAATGATGAAGGGTATGTATTGGCAGCCAGTAAAATATTTTCGGGAATTAGGGAATATTCTCGGTCATATTAAAGCGAGCCATCCTAACAAAACTCTTGGCGATGGCCTACAACGTCTCGCGCGCTGCTGCTCACGGAATATCGCTAAAGTAATTTGCCTCTGTACCTGATACGACACTATAATGAAGTCTGAAATGTTACAAAAAATAATTTTGTAGTTTTCTTAACAACTTTCTCGAGGGAAGTTTCTTCGCAGTCCTACAGAACGAAAATTCATCAGCGACTACATTTATCGCTCCGCAGTCGGCACATTTTCACACCTCTTATAATATTTATTTTTTATCTCAAAATACTTTTAGGTTTCCGAAATAAAAGACTCAGCATATGCATCTATAAACTTTGAGGATGTTCATATATTTTTTTCAGTCCAATTACATTAGTGATTCTATTACTACCACAGGTTTAACTAAAAATTATTTTCCTCCAAAATTTCTTGTAACGTTAATTTTCATTTTTTCCTAGCAGCTAGTGAGAATTTTCTTCTGGAAAGTACTCCATCTTATTATAGATTAAAAATAGAGTTGCCCAATATTTTTTTCAGTTTTTATGAACATTTGAAATTATCACTATAAAAAAACTGGCAATGCTTTAAGACGGCGAGATGACCAGGAAGCCCTATTTCCGTGCCGGCCACTATAGTAATATTTCTCATGTGTGAATGTACTTCCTATGCAATCATAATACTGAGCAGAATCTGTCAGCCAAGTGTAATTTGATGTCTACAGTTACATACGCCTTTGAAATAAGTGTAACTTGAACCTACAGTGGAACATTGAGCAGCCATATTCTGCAGAAGGTGTCATCTGAAAATATATTAGATCGCAATGTGTGTCACCATAGTTGCGAAGGTATTGTGTTTCCAATGTACTCTTCATACAAGTCGTCGCATGGCTTTTGTTCAGATGTTTACAACAGGTGTCACGTTAATGCCTTTTTTATCATATCAAACTTGTTTGAAGTAGGGGAAGAGGCAACAATATCACAGATGATATGAGAATGTTTGGCTAAATTGCTCAGCACTGCTACAAAATTATGTCTGTCATCCAATAATCCATAACTTCGTAAAAGGAATTCAATTATTTGAAACCAAGTCTGTGTGTGGCTGGACTGGAATGTTGGTAACTTTGGAATGATTCTCACTGGCCGCTTTTCAGTACTAACCCCTCGCTGGAGAGGCATTGCATTGTCAGATTCGTACAACGAATGTTGCTGGCATGCTAGAACACCCAATGCACACTTCGCAGTACTGTGCAGTTAATACCTAAGTGTTTGAGTCATTGGAGCACACACTATAACACTAACTTGCCATGAAACAAGCTAATGCTACCCTCTGGGAGGATTTTAAAGACTGACCATGCCTGTGTCTAATGGACAATGGAGTCGGGCAATAATTTTGAATTTGGTGAAATTAACAGAAAAAAACCAAAAGAACTTTAACATTGTAAGTGAAAGTGATAAAATCATAAGTGAATGAAAAAAATGAATGGTCGCTAACCCAATTTGGCATATTAAATCGGAAATATACGTTTAAGAAAATGGAATATTGGTTACTGAAGTTACTTTCGTTGAGCTTTCCCTTTGAATAGCAAACAGTATACAAACTGACACTGTGTACTCTGAACTGTGTGTAGCAACAGTTACCAATAACGCACACATCAATAAATTATAAGAAGTAATTTTGCTCCAAGTTCAGACTAATGACAGCTACACCCAAGAGCATTACTTAATCAAATACTGAAATGTTACTGCATGAAGCGCAGAACTAAATTTGGACATGGGGGGCTTTTATCTTAACTGACATACAAGGAAATCAATAAAAATGAATAATATCTTAAATACACTGTTTAAGCTCCTCTAAAAACATCAGTTTTCCTTAACAACAGTAATAGTTCAATTTTTTCCTAGTAAGTGGAGAATATGATGGGGACCCATAAAATAGTATAGTTTCTCTAGTCAACTCTCTCTGATTATTACAGTAAAAAAAAGACTAATTCAAAAAGATAATCATTCACTTCACTTGGAGTGGTTCAAATTTACTTTGTAAGACAATAAAACACAACACTGGGCTAATTAACTTCAGAAAAGGTACCATTCGTGATAGAAATCAAAACCACACTATTTTTGAAAATGAGCTTAACTTATTTGCTTTTTTATAATCTGTGAAGAAGGTATTTTGGACAATAATATTTACACAATCTTGCACTGTATTCCTGCAAAACTGTACTTTGTAATAAACTAAGGATACTTTAGGAAAATCCCATTGAACTTAACTTTTGTGGTTTTAACTTTAACTTTTATTACTCCTTTTACATTAAGCAAAAATCACTTTAAAACACTTAAATGCAAGATTGTTCATCTAAATCAGGATACTCAGTTCTAGTAGCACTTAGGTGAGGACCCTGCATAGGTTCATCAGGATAGAAGGTATGGTTCTGGACACAAAACCACACACAAATTGAATAGTCCTTGCCCATTACATTACTGAATGTATGAAGTCAGTGAAACAGTGGCGAAGATAGGTGGCAAGCAACATTGCAGCTAACTGTACTCATGGCTCTTAAAGTTCGAATGCTCTATAAAATCTCTTCTTGGCGTCGGATTCTGAGAATACCAAATAATAGCCAGACCCACATCCGAGGCAAATCCATTGTAAAGCTTCCAACTGCCTCTCTTAGCACTGTCGAAGTGTCCCGTGCTATGGTTAGCCACATACTGCGTACCATTCACACCAATGAGCCGCTCAATTCGACCGCCAAACCCGTCTTTTACATTGCGTCATGCCACTTCTATTGTGGAGGGACATCCCTACATCTTTATTAATATATTACAAATACGAGTGCCCTAAGCATGAACCAGCTTTCAATAAACATTTTCTTGTTATGCAAATACACATATTATAATAATTTATTATTTTAACAAATCTTTTTGCTTTTTTCCTGTCACAAATCTAGGACTTCAAATAACAAAGAATACACACTCCATAACTGCAGATACACAGTTGCATAATATAAACCTACTTCTCATCGATATACGTGTTACAACATCACGTTGCTGCAACGATTGCAGAGTACAATGCGAAGTGGGCGGAAATGTCAAATTATGAACTGGCACTCTAGAATCCACCGTGATAGAACCTGGCGCTGTTCTCTCTCGCAATAATGCTGGCTGATTATAAAACTGACCCACCTGTGTCTGTGTCTGTCTGTATTGTTCACTATACATGGCATCGTGAAATATGGTTGCATGCACACTATAATTATGTTGCTGTCCATTGATTTGTTCACCTATTGGTCCGCCATCAGCTCTATGACCCATGAAATAAACAGTCACTGCCACATTTCCTCTCCGATTTGAGTCTTGTTGTGTTGATGAAATAATGGTGGTGTGAAGTTCGCCGTTTGATTTTTCCTTTTTAAAAGGGTACCCATCCTCTTGCTGATGATATAAATGTGCCATTGTAAGCAAATGTTCCATATTTGCCCAATGTTAAAAACCTAAAAGTTATAAAGAATCTATGAAGTCATGGTCACCACTGTATGTAACTAGCGAATGCAATTGGAGCCAAGAACGATTAGCGCCATTGAAACTCACAGTTACTACTATATTATTCATAAATCTGAACAAGCGCATCAACATTAAAGGTCAGATAGAGTGAGGGCCCTACACTGACAAGGAAGTTTCGCATCTCAGTCCATTTATGCGGGAAAGTCTTGCTTGCTCAAAAATCGATCCCATTCTACTCCATTATTTCCATAGTTCAGTGTTATTGCCATTGTAGTTGCCACAAGTTTTTTAAGTAGCATTTTGTGCGGGATGCAGTCAAATGTCTTGCTGAGGACATAGAGTGCCACACTTTCTCTATCTTCAAACGCTGCTTTATCTTTGTAATTAGGTCCAGTGCTGCTGTAATCACAATTTTTACCATGTCCTTTGGGCGCACTTCGTTAGAAGTTGGTGTCTCGTCCATCTATCAGCAGCGTCTGGACAGTAAGACAGACCAAAACCGTGTAGCACTGTTATATGATAAGAAAACTGAGTGTCTATTAGCCTACGAGTACCTCCAGCTTGCTGCCGATCCAGCAGTATACATGAAAGGTGCAGATATAACATTAAAAGAAACACCATTAAAGGTAATGATATACATATGTGACACAGATTCATTAAAATATTAATTTAATGGTGTTGCTCAGGTCTAGCATCCAGTCGATATTAACGTAACTTGTGCGTAACACAGATTGACTTATTTTAATTAATCTTGATAGAACTTGGTTTTGGATAGTGGCTGAATTGTTAATATAGAAAAGCCCAAAAAATTTAATAAAACTTTTATATCTGTGATCCTGACTTGACACAATAAAAACTGTGAATGCCGCGCATTTCAAACTGCCTAACGAGGGAGCTTTGTTGTCTTGGAACAGAAAAGAAAGAAAGCACAATGTGGCGAAATGACTCTGATTCTAAGTATCGTAATTATTTGAACAGTAAACATATCGTAAGTGGGAAAGCAACGAGGAGTGTTTCTGGAGGAAGAAGCGAGGTAAGTCAGAAACGAAATTTTTTTAAGCACTCGATACTGAAATCGAACATCATATAGTAATACTCATGGTTGCCATGACTGAATTTATAACGAGATACTGACGCAAGTTTATAATTCTCTTATACACTTAATACCACATCCTTAGGGTATTTGTGGGATATAGCTTACTGACGACCTATATTTACGTTTGGAAATCATCGTCTGTCCCCGTCGTTCTTTTTATGAACAAAGCAAGGTTAACATAATGTTGAAACTTGCAGTAGTGTTTCTAAGTATGAATAATTTATAATGGAAGACCCAACCTCCCAGTCCTTGCTTAACTTTTCTTTGTAACAACTTCCCGAAGAACTTATGAGTAGATGGGCGAAAAAAAGAAAAATATGTCACAATGTAGTACAATCAGTTTTGAACAGCATTAAGTCAGTTTTGAATTAAATGGAACAATATTCAGTACGATTTATGCCACGAGTTTAATTTGGCGGCAGTGTTTGAATGCTTGGAAGAGAGAGAGAGAGATGGCTAGATACTCCATACACTCAGTAACACTAATATAGATAGGAATGTTTTACAATGATACTCAGTTTACTTAAAAGCTGAATTTCTTATTTTATTATAATTTTATCTCACATTTTTACAATCAATTTGAAGACAATATTGCCTCGTCTGTTGGGCACTGTTCATGAATTGAATGCTGTCAAGTACCGCAATTGACCAACCGTCAAACGTCTATAATGCGTCTGCCACATAGTTTCGTACTCTGTTTCAGACACCCTTTCCTCTTTGTGCTGAAACAGAAATTAAAATTGCCAAAATTTTCCTTTCCAAGCAGACTGGAGAGGGTATTTGACATGAATTATCAAAAGTGTGCCAGACGTATTATCCTCTGACGGACGACAGCACTGTGGACACACACACACACACACACACACACACAGAGAGAGAGAGAGAGAGAGAGAGAGAGAAATTAATTATCACATCACAAAGACGAGATCAGTTGCAGTCCATTGATATAAATACAAAATATTTAAATTGTAATTAATGGTACCAACCTGTAACTTAAAGTTCTTGGGTATTCATCAAATTGTAGGAGGTAATTAATACACGAAAATATTAACACTGAGTTCACACACTCGATTACCGTAACTCCCTTACTACAAGGACTTTTTTGTTTTGACAGTAAGTACCACTGGGGTCATAAATACCTTCAGTAATTTATGCAGGATATATTGGCAGAAATTTCATTTATTTTAATGAACTGACATAAAAAACCATTATTGAATTGAAAACAAGAAAACTAAGTGTTTAAGTAATTTTAGATGTATTCGTTCTTACATTTAAAACATAGAAACTCTGAATGTTGACTAAAATCAAAGAAAAACATTTCTGCACTTTTCTGGATGTTTTGTTTTCATGGAGCATTTGCATAGGGAGCTTCATCTACGTTTTCCCCACCTTTGCATTTGTGCTGAAGGAGAATGAAGAGCAGGAATGTTACTACAGTGACTTTCCAGTTCAGGAAGAAATTCTCTTGTATTGTAGTTGATTCGTTTCTTCCACTCAGGATTTAAGTCCAGCCAAATTATGAAAGTATTCTACATCTACATCCATATTCTGCAAATCACCTTGAAGTGTATATGTTTAAGATTTTTGAATTATTCCACATCCATGAAGGTCATTTCTCGTGGCATCTGCAGAAGGAACATTAGCATCTATATTTTTTTGTGTAAATATGTATTAAGTATTATCATTTTACAACATGTTCTACATCCATCTACATCTACATCCATACTCTGCAAGCCACCTGACGGTGTGTTGCGGAAGATCCTTGATGATCTTCTCACTTCTCTACGGAAAAAAAAGATTCATATAATCTAATCATCTCTCAAGTCCCCCACTCCCTCAGGTCATGTACCCAATGGCATGTGGTCAAACTGGTAGCACATCAGTTGGAAAAACTGATTAGATTTTTTAAATAATGGTTAACAGAATTCTAACAACTTGAAGATATATTATAAATATTTTCATTAGTAAGATGTCAAAGGGGACACAGGGATACAGTCAAATTGGATATCTCAAGAGAGACTGTATTCTTATCTTCAAATGCAGTTTACACCATGGTAAGGACTATGGGACCAAACTGCGTAGGTCATCGGTCCCTAGGCTTACACACTACTTAATCTAACTTAAACTAACTTATCCTAAGGACAACACACACACACACATGCCTGAGAGATGACTCGAACCTCCGATGGGGAGAGCCGTGGGAACCATTACAAGACGTCTCAGACCACACGCTACCCAGCACAGGTATGATGTACTGTTTCAAGGACTACAAGAGTGGTATTTTTTTCCTTGTCAAAACCATGGTCACTACAGAAAAGGTTAAGTAGTTACTAAGCTGTAGTACTCAGGGAGATGCATTCCCCCCTTTTTGCATAGAGGTACAAGTAAGTTCCATAATTTTGAGCTGGTCAGGGAAAACTCCAAATTATAGGCATTTATTCATAATAAATCCAAGCAGTTTGCAAATAAAGTGTATGGTCCTTTTTATTGTGTAGTTAGATAGACATTAGCAGTCAATGCTTTTCAAGATAGAAGATTTTGAAACAGCATTTACTATATCCGTGGGTGTGACAAGATTCCAATGGAGTTCATGACGTGTAGAAAGCTGATCAGTGAGTATATCAGTTGCTGATGTGTTTGATTGGTTTATTTCACATAATAATTCATTTACTGTAGTACTTTTTATTGAGCTCTTCTGGCTGTAGCAGAACATCTTGTGTTTCGGTAGAAGTAAATTCTTGACTTATAATGCCCCTGGCAGCCTTACATTTGTGCAGAGCTCCTGATACATATTTTTTATCGGCAAATTAATTTGCAAGAAGTTTAATTCCTACTTTTAATGTCTTTTACATTGCAGGCAAGCTTTGTAAGAAATAGTACACTGTTCTGTACCACATTTGCAATTATTTTTATACATTTTTTAAAGTGAAAGCATCTTTTCCCTGATACCAGCAAGATCATCAGTGTACCATTTAAGCTTTTTATCTTTTCTGTTTGGTTTAGTACTGTTTCTTTCCAGTGGTGAGGTAGAGTACCGCACATCAATGTATGTCTTAAAGAAATTATTAAAGAGAGTTTTAACAGCTGATTTGTCTACATTATATTCAGAAAGAAAGTCCCCATTTGCATTTCCAAGACAGTCTGTGAATAACTTAGCACATTCCTTTTCGTGACCTCTAACCCATCTTATTTGCACCCACATAATCAATATCTGACTGTGCATAGTGGAATGTGTGAAGTAGTGAATCATGATCTGCAAACATACATCTACTATGCTAACAGTGTGTAAGTCTCTTGAGAAATATAGTATAATATTGTTCAAACAGGTATTCCCACATGTAGGCCTATTGTTAGTAGTACAATACAAATTTAGTGATATGAGTGGGTTCAAAATGTTTTTGAGTTAGGTTCATTTGACCCTGATAACACTATGTTGAAATCACCACATATTGCAACATTTGTTTTGATTTAAAGAATTTTTCTCATTGTTTGTTCAAATTTCTCAATAAAGAAATTAATATAAATAAATAAATAAATAAATAAATCTCTTTATTCATCCGTTAACAATATACATTGTATGGATGTAGTCAATTACAATATAGTTTTTAATTTGTTTGTTTCAAAAACTTGGACAATAAATACAAATATTTTATATCAATATATAAATAATATTACTTTTCCATATTCAGATATTCTTCAATGCTATAAAAACTATGTATTAGTAAAAATTGTTGAAGATCTACCTTGAATTTATGAAATTCTTTAATTTTCTTTATTGTAGAAGGAAATGCGCTAAAAAGTATTTTGGGCTGGTAGTTTACACTTTTTTGGTAGAGTGCTCCTTTGTGGGTGTCTCTGTGAAAATCATCCGTGTTCCTTGTTTCATGGTTATGAACCTGATTATTTAATGTTGAAAAATTCCTGGTGAGTTTTTAGAAGGCATACACATTCATAGGTGTATAAGCTAGGAAGAGTCATTATTTTAAATTCTTTAAATATTTCCCTTCATGAAACTCTGCAGGGAACCCCTTTCATTATTCTAATAGCCCTTTTTTAAAGTTTGAAAGCTTGTTTAGCCATATCTGTATTTCCCCAGAAGATCACACCATATCTAAGCAAACTGTTCATGTAAGCATAATAGGTACACACAGCAATGATTCATTATTGCAGCATTCCCGAAGCATTCTTAGCACATAGCAGCATTAACGTTTTACTCAAAACTTCTAGATGCTTTTCCCATCTCAAGTACTCGTCCACCAATATACCGAGGAATTTTGTGTATAGAGCTTGTTCAATAACATAGTTCCCTAACTCAGCTTTTACTCTTCTTCTAGCTTTACTTTTAATATTATTGAAATTCATCAATACTGTTTTATCCTTATTTATGATCAAAGCATTATCACTAAACCATTTTCCTGTCTCATTTATTGTCCTAGAGACACTCTGCTGTAGATCATCCTGTGTATCCTTTTATAAAAATGCTAATGTCATCAGCGAACATCACCGTTTTTGCAACTGTCAGATGGTTTGGCAAATCGTTTTTGTATACCAAGAACAACAGAGGGCCTAGCACGGAACCCTGGGGCACTCCATAGCTAGTTTTTTTTGAAATCTGAAAGATATCTTTGCCTTCATGACATATTTGTACTTTCTGTTGTCTATCAGAGAGATAAGACTTGAACCATTTGAAGGCAAGTCCCCGGACCCCATAACATTCTAGTTTCATAAGCAATAAGTTGTGGCTGATTAAATCAAATGCTTTAGATAAATCTAAGAATATTCCACAGCTTAATTCATTCTTGTCCAAGGCATTTAGAACCATTTCCATGAATTGGAAGACTGCCGTTTCTGTGGATCTGTTTTTCTAAACCCATTTTGAGCATTAGTCAGTATTTTATTTTTATTCGGAAGTCAGCTAGCCTTTCATACATTACTCTTTCAATTACTTTAGAGAAACCTGACAATAATGACACTGGCCTATAATTTTTTATGTCAGCTGTACTTTACTTTTTGTGAAGTGGTTTTATTATGGAGAGTTTTAGTTTTGATGGGAACACCCCTGTCCTGAAAGAAGTATTAATAATGTCAGTTAGGTGAGTATCTATTTGTTTGACTACCTTGTCTGGAATTCCGTCAATAGCACAGGACATTTTATTTTTTAGGTTATTAATAGCATTTGTAACTTCACATTCTGTTACTGGGTACAGAAACATTGTCTTTTCACAAGTTGGTACTTTTATGTTTTTGTTGTGTAAATTGCACAGACTTCTAATTAGGTTTGGTGCCATGTTCATTGAACATATTAGCTACCTGTTGAGCATCTTCTATCACTTTACCCTCACTTTTAATTTTGAAATTATGGGCCTTGGTTTTACATTTTCCTATGCTATTGTTTATAACCTTCCAAATCGATTTTGATTTATTTCTTCCATTATTAATGTATGAATCATTGCTTAGCCTTTTTGCTGCCTGTAAAACCTTCCTATAGACCCTTCTATATTTCCTATAGTATGGTTTTATTGTTGTATTTATTTTAGCATGTTTGCTTAGGTTTCTAAGGGTGGTTGCTGATTTTTTAATCCCTTGTGTTACCCAATAGGCCTATTACCATTTTGAGATCTGTACTAGCTGACAGTTATGATATTCTGTTGGATCAGTCTTATACACCAATCTCATACAACTGAATTCTGTTTTAATTCAGAGGAGTATGAGCTTACATCTATTTTCGAAAATTTTAGATATTGTGTAATAAAAATTGCGACCACTCTATATTTGTCTCTCACCGCTGCACGTTATATGGAAGAATTATAAATAGAGTCACACATAGCAAATATATTTAACTGTCACTTTTTAAATACAGTAGTAAGTATAGGGACAAACAGTTCAAGAGAAAAATCGCAACAGTATATAGGAAAAGTAACTCTCAAAAAATTCAGTCAGTTTATCACCAACTTCTCCTTATGGAGTTAATAAAATTACATATTCTCTCAAATATAAAAGGTCATATGGTTTTGATGGTATTTTCAGTAGAATACGAAACATTTGTTCCACTATAATAAGCCCAGTCATATCTGAAATATTGCTCAATGCATCACTAACTCGAGGCCTTTTTCCATAGAGACTGAAGTATGCCATTGTCAAGCCCTATTTGTGCATCTGCATTTACATCTACACTGTGCAGAGGGTACATCCCACTGTACCAGTTACTGGGGTCTCTTCCTGTTGCATTCATGAATGGAGCATGGGAAGAATGATTGTTTGAATGCCTCTGTGCATGCAGTAATTATTCTAATCTTATTCTCATGATTCATCCTTCACTCGTGAGCATTACCTGCTCTAGGGGTTAAAACTGATGCCACACCAGGCCGACTAAATCAAGGAACATTCACAATAAACCGACCTGGATTATTTTTCGGCCAGTGCTCAGAAATTTGTGGAGCAAACCACAGAATCACGCCAATTGTAATTGAAAGAACTTCAGTAAAGTTATTTATCAAGTGATTATCTAAGATAATTTAAGGCGTTAGTTAATATATATAACACATACGGGATTGTAGTATATTCCTAGTGTCATGATTTAAAGCTGGTTCTTGAAACTTTGTCTAATAGACTTTCTCAGGATGGCTTACATCTGTCTTCAAGAGTCTTCCAGTTCAGTTCCTCCAGTATCTCTGTGAACTCTCCCATGGATTAAACAAGCCTGTGGCCATTCATGCTGCCCTTCTCAATATACGTTCCCACATACTTGAGCAATATTTTAGAATCGGTTGTACAACTGATTTGTAAACAATCTCGTTTGTAGACTAATTGCACTTCCCCAGTATTCTACCAATAAATCAAAGTTAACCACCTGCTTTTGCCAATGACTGAACCTATGTGATCATTCCATTTCATGCTGCTAAAAAGTGTTACATACGGTATTTGTATGACTTGGCTGATTCCAGCAAAGACTCGTTGATGTTATAGTCATAGGATACTATGTTTTTTCGTTTTGTGAAGTGCACAATTTTACATGTCTGAACATTCAGAATGAGTTACCAATCTCTGCACCACTTTGAAATTTTATCAAGATCTGACTGAATATTTATGCAGTTTCTTTCAGATAGTACTTCATTATAGATAACTGCATCATCTGCAAAAAGCCTGATTTTATTGTTAATATTGTCTGCAAGGTCATTAATATACAACAAGAACAGCAAGGATCCCAACACACTTCCTTGGGGCACACTCAAAGTTAATTGTCCATCTGATGATGACTGTCCATCCGAGACAACATGCTGTGTCCTCCCTACCAAAAGTCCTCAGATCAGCCACAAATTTCTCTTGATACCCCTACAATTGTACTTTTGACAATAAGTGTAGGTGTGGTACTGTGTCAAATGCTTTTCGGAAATCAAGAAATAACTGCATCTGCCTGGTTGCCTTGATCCAAAGCTTTCAGTATGTCAGGTGAGAAAAGTGTGAGCTTTTGGAATTCATGCTGGTTGGCACTGAGGAGGTCATCCTGTTCAAGATACCTCATTATGCTTGAGCTCAGAATATGTTCTAAGATTCCATAATAAGTCAGTGTCAAGAATATTAAACAGTAGTTTTGTGGATAATTTCTACTGTTTCCTTATTAGTTTATTTACAATGGCTGTATGTACCATGCAGATTCTCTTTCATTATTAACTGTTCCACTGGGTCCATATCTACCAATTGCTTGATCAACTATTCTTTCAAACTTAGGCCATAGTTCCTCTACATGCTCCTGACCTTTGCTGAATGTTTCAAGTTCATCATTGAAATATGACACTTCTGATTTTTTATCTAGTTTACTGAACATATATATCTTTCTACTTGTTTTAGTTGTCCTTCGTACTTTTGGTAACTATTGTTGCCACAATCACTTCATGGTCACTGATACCTGTTTTGATGGGCACATCCTCAAAGAGGCCAGATCTATTTGTTGCCATTAGATCCAATATATTTCCATCATGAGTGGGATTCCTAACTATCTGTTCCAGATAGTTTTCAGAGAAGCCATTTTCTAAAATTACCAAACGAAAGCGTTAGTATGTTGATAGGAGACACTAAAAAACACACAAACACACACACAAATATCAAGCTTTCGCAACCCATGGTTGCTTCATCAGGAAAGAAGGAAGGAGAGGGAAAGACGAAAGGATGTGGGTTTGAAGGGGGAGGGTAAGGAGTCATTCCAATCCCGGGAGCGGAAAGACTTACCTTAGGCGGACAAAGGGACAGGTATACACTCGCACACACACACATATCCATCGGCACATACACAGACACAAGCAGATATATGTAAAAGCAAAGAGTTTGGGCAGAGACATCACTTATAAACTCACATGGGAAGTATTTTATTTTATTTTTTAAAATATAATCTGCACTGGTTGAAAATGTTAAAAATTTTACATGCATTACTTCAAGATCTAATAAAATCGGTAATTTTTTATATAGAAGGCTGTCTCTAGCTGTGTTATAAACGTAAACAGTGTTGGTCATGTCCAGAAGAGGACGGTCACGAGGTTGAGGAAGTTGAAACAAAGTTTGAGAGACAAGAAACTTTCTGATGGTAAAACCATAAGAGGCAGACAGACATACAAAATCATTGATGAACTACAGCTGTATTATAGGATGGTCATTGGAAACAATTCTGAGATTTGTTGAAAATGGAGCATGCAGTGTGGGCTACCTTATTCCACAGATAGTCAACTGATGAAAAACCAGTACACCACATTTACCCTCCTGGATCTGATTCATGGTGCAATTACCACAATGCCCAGTACTCAAACAGTTCTTACAGCCATAAACATTCCATCCCAGCAGCAGTCATGGATATCATAAAACCTATTTACAGAGACCTGGCAAATTCTGAATTACCGAAGAAGGGTCTGCATGGTCAGACTCAAAACCCCAATGAGTCATTCAATAATCTTATGTGGACTCACTTACCAAAAAATGGTTTTGTTGGAATGAAGACACTAAAGCGGGGGGTCAGTGATGCTGTTATTGTTTTTAATGGTGGCAACATTGGTTGGGTGAAAGTGCTGCAGCATATGGGAATTAATCCTGGAGCAAACTGCATCAGAGTACTTGAACGGATGGACAAGGTTTTGCATTGATAAAGCGGAGTATGCAGCACAGTTGGTCACTAAGGAGTCCAGAAAGAACAGAAGAAAAAACTTGGAAAAAGATCAAGAGGATAATATAAAGAATGGTTCAGGGTGCTTCTGAGTGACTAAAAATAAAAAAAAAATTAACCATATATTAAGTGAGTTACAGTCTTTTGAAACTTTAGAAGCCGTTCCAGAAAATTTACATTTTCTGTTGCATTTTTCCCTAAATCTCAGAGACCACTTCGAGTTGAGTATTCAAATTTTCAGGGAGTAATGACATACATATCCTGAGTCTACTGAACTAAAAGAACATAATGTTATCTATAATTAAAATTATTTACAATAACATACAAAAAAGTACACAAAATTTTAACCATGTAATTACAAAATTGTATTTCCGAAAGCAGTGGCTGAAATGCAATTATTGTAGTTCAGTAGACTCGGAACACACAGTTTAATGCCCTGTAAAAGTTTCATGTCAATGGCTACAGTGGTTCGTGAAATACAGGGAAGCCAAGTCACTAAATTTAACATTGTCGGGATAGGGCGTTCCAACTCCCCTTGAGCTCTCAGGATTTCTAATCTTGTGCGATGCAGTCCACAACAATCAGTCTTTCCTTCTCATCGCATGTGGTAACTCTGCTCTGACTCGCCGTTCTGGGTAACTTTCCTGAAATCTACACTTTTTCCTAGACCTCTCCAGTCCTTTCCCTTTAACCCTCTTCCTTCCCCTTCAACCCTCCTGCCTGAAGAAGGAGCCATTGGCTCCGAAAGCATGCAAATTACAACTGTCTTTTATGTGTGTGTGTTCTGCTGCCGCTTGGTGAGCAGATTTTTTTATCTAGCCAGTAAAATTATTTTGTGAATAATTGATTGTTTTTGTTGATATATCAGCTCATGTGGCCATCATTCCTACTTACATAACCCTCTTGTCAGTCTTTGTTGTCACCTGTCTTGTTCAAACTGTCGTCTGTTTTCTACCTTATGTGCTAATCCATTCGTTTTTTTATCTGTATCACAAGATGAATCAACACTTTGCCCATACATCTTTTCTAGTGCTTGTAGATGGGTCCATTTTTTATTTGCGTATCAATTCCATTGTTATTTACGAATTTCCTTATAACAGTTTACAGTTCATTACATTGCATGGCCTTCTCCCGATCGTCTTTCGCCAATTTATTTGCAAATTTTACTGCTAGTTTCTTTCCCACCATCCACTTATCTTGTTTATACGTAATTCTTTCACATTTTTGTGCATTTGTTTTTCGGAAAACCGCTCTGATCGACTTTTATTGCCATTTCGTACGTCACTTTTACCGCTTATTAACAATTTTTGTACAAATTTTTGATTTTTCTAATTTTTCTGAATTTTTTCCTTACTTTTCTTCCATTCTTCTATCTTTTTCACCCTCAGCTTATAATTTTTTGTGCCACTCCCCGTTTGCTAACTCTCCAAAGTGCCGTCTCTTGCCACAATGAGTCCATCTCATATTAAATCGTTGCTTTGGTGAAAACATGCTTTTGCTCTATCAAAACAGAGGTCCCACATTCTGTTTCTTGAAACCTGCTTGTCCCTTGGAGTTATTCCAAAAGGCCTAACATTGAAAGTCCCTATACCTGGATGTAATCCTAGTCTACACCCGGGTCTTTTACAGTTACAAATACAGCAGTCTCTCGCTCTTACCCAGCTAATACATGATCTATATTCCTCATCAGCCAATTTCCACTCTACTAGACTTCTCTCCTTCTACAAAATTGTGCATGTTATCTGCTCCTCCTGTTTCCTTGAATGGTATCATCCAACAAGCCAACTTCAAACTGCATCAACATGCCAGACTTCACCTCAAACAGCTATCCCACATTCTCCTGAACTGCCTGAACAGTGTTGTTTCCCTTCCTGTCCCTCTGCAGCTCCACACCATCTACCACAACTCCTTTCCTACAAACCAAGCTTGGCCAACCTCCTTAATGTCTCACAGCCTTCATCACTGCCTCCCAGACCAAGAATAGCCCACAATCACAAGAACCAGTTACAGCAGTACAGTGTCCTTAACCTCTCATCTAAAGCACCCGCCCCTCCTGAATTATCTAAGGGTCTCACTTTCAGCCCTAAACCTGCATTTGATCATGCTGCTTTGGTGAAGGACCTACTTTCCTTCACATGCAGTATTCATTGGAAATATCACTTTGCAACCCAATCCCAAAACCTTTTCCAACAGTGAACCTGACATGGAGCCCTGCCTTGAACAGTTCAGACCACAATCCCAACTTGATCCGCCACCACTACCTCACAATCATCCCTTACAAGCCTTCCAAGAATTCCTCACATCCAGCATTGCCTCACAACTCTTCCTCAGGTCCCTACAACATGACCATGACTCGTTTTCAGCAGAACTCAAAGCTCTATGTTCCCTGAAAGCTGATGACTCCATCATTACACTCCCAGCAGACAAAGAATCTACCACTGTAATACTTGATCAAAAGGAGTATGTTTGTTAAGGTCTACGCCAGCTGTCTGACACCTATACATACAGCGTCTGCCATCAAAATCCCATCCCTGTGATTCAAACTGACCTGCAGTCCCTCCTTAAAACCCCAAGCCCCTCACAAGGACTAACACCTCAATCCATAGAACTTCTCACTCCACCCAGACCACACACCTTCACCTTTTACCTTCTTCCTAAGGCCGACAAACCCAAATCATCCTGGCCATCGTATAGTCGCTGGCTTCAAAGCACCCACAAATGTCGTTCTGCCTTAGTTGATCAACACCTGCAACTCATAGTACAAAGACTCCCCTCCTATGTCAAAGATACCAACCATTTCCTAGATCGTCTGAAATCCGTGCCTGTCCCACTCCCAACACACACCCCTTGCTTGTCACCATTGATGCCACCTCCCTCTGTATCAATATCCCCGCCCCAATACATGGTCTGTCTGCTGCTGAACATTTCCTCAGTCAGCGCCCACTTGATTCCAAACCTATGACATCCTACCTACTCACCTTAATCAACTTTATAATTACCAACAACTATAAGGGGCGTTAAAAAAGAAACAAGCTGGAGGCATAATTACAGAAACCAGAACCTGTTTGTTAGAAGCATTGACCCTGGCTGTTGACACATTTGTCCCACTGTGACACAAGGTGGTGAATGGCTGTCTCATAAAATTCTCAGGGCTGCGATGTTAAGGATACAAGGTACTTTCCTGGCTCAATGTTATGTAAAAATCAACATCTATTTATTCCAGGCACTGTTTGTAATGTATGTGTTTCAATGATTTTTTGTAGATATCAGGTAATGCAGCACACTTTCTAAACAAATCAGTAGTATTTTGAATATTTTTGAACCTGCTTAGGGTTCTTAAAAACAATTACAAAAAATTGATGCAATTTTTTTCAAAATGCTTCCTTAAATTCAGGTACCATTTAACCCTATGTTATTCATTTGCAGGAGACCAAATTTTTACCAGATATGCAATGCCATGATGGCTGAGGTACTAGACCTATTTAATTCCACCTATTATGTATATTACAAGGATAAAAAATACCACATCTTACATTTTAGTTTTTATAATTCTTTTCGTAATAAAAATGTTCTTTTTACTATAATTTAGTTGATTCTGCAATAAAGCTTAGGTCTACTACATAAGTGTGGACTATTGAAAGTTACAGGAAAAATTTTGAGCAATGCTTTATAAACTTTAGGAAATATTTGTACCTGAATTCTTAAAAATACAACTTTCGGGAAATTGCAAATGAAGATATGACTTCAATTAAACTGTGTCTCAGAACATTCCTGCAGCATAGTCTTCATTCTGCACTTCATTTATATTCTGAGTGCCCCCATGAAGACATTTACTAAACAGTTATCACTTCTTGCAGCACAGGGCAACAGTGAATGCCCAATGTTACTTGCAAACCTTGACCATCCTTCACCAAGTGATCAAATTAAAACGACAGGCAATCTAACACTTGGGGTTATTCTGCTCCACGACAATGCAAAGCCTCATATGGCCAACACAGTCGCAGCACTCCTACAGAAATTCAAATGGGAGGTTCTCGGCCACCCTCCATACAGTCCAGACCTCTCTCCCTGTGATTATGCCATTTTTGGTCCCCGTAAAAAGGCTCTGAGGGGCAAACGATTCACCTTGGATGACGACGTCCAGCTGTACATGCGGAACTGGTTAAGGATACAGGGTAGTTATAAATTGTGGAAAAATCGAATTTTTTTATGACTTTAGTAAGTTCTATAGTCTTTCCTGATTACATTGATGTATACATTATAGGGTTTCAGGTGAAAAATGACCTATATATATATATATACACAATTTTAAAGTTACGGTCATGTATGCCGCCACACCCTTTTTATTTCTGTTACAGAAACCAATATTATTTTGAAAATAACTGTGAACTTTCTGTTTCCAGCGATTATATGTATGATACATTGTATATGTTGGTAACAGTGCAGATTTCTAGTGTCTGTAAATGATTACCTTTGCTAGTATTTACTTTTGTTTCGTTGAAGCAGTTTGTTTACGTGTTACTGAATGTTTGTTGCCAAAGTGCTACATATATTTGTGGAAGGGGGCCATCTTGGTCAAAGAAGAATGTCAGACTGGCAGTGTTGGATGATTGATGCATGCTGCTGCTACCTGTGTATAGTCACATGACATGTACGCATGCCCTCTAGTGATGAGCTGTGAACTTTCATGCTCTGGTTGGAACCACACCTTGTTACACATGCCACGATGTTACCCTCCTGTCACTGGTTTGCGCATTCCAGACTCTGGCTTGTTTCTTTTTGAACACCCCATATACTTCACCTTTGAGGGGCAGACATGCAAACAGACCAGGGGTATGGCCATGGGAACCAGGATGGCTCCTTCCTATACCAACCTTTTTATGGGGTGCTTGGAGGGTGCTTTCCTGGGATCCATAAGTCTTCAGCCCCTGATTTGGTTGAGGTACATTGATGACATCTTGTACTATATGGACTGACCTGCTAAAATTCCTGGGATCTCTGAATACCTTTTCCCAATTAAATTTCACATGGTGCTATTTCTAATCCCATTCCTTTCCTTGATGTTGATCTCCTCATCACCAAAGGGCAGCTACACGCTTCTGTCCACGTTGAACCTATCAACAAACAACGGTACTTACATTTTGACAGTTGCCATCCTTTCCATGTCAAATGTTCCCTCCCATACAGCCTTGGCATCCGAAGCAAACATATTTGTTTGGAGGCAGACTCTTTACAGCAATACACCACCATTCTCACCTCAGGCCTCACTGCATATAATTACCCCATCAGCCTTGTTAAAAAGCTGATTTCCCGGGCCATCACATCCAATCCTGGTACTGCTGATCCCTTCAAAAAATATCTTTGGAGCACACCACTGGTGAGTCAGTATTATCCTGGTGTCGAATGTGTTAATCAGGTCTATCATATACATTCCCATCTCTGTGTACTTTCTTCACACCTCAGGCACACCACTTTGAGTGACATGTAACTGATTGGCAACATCTTGCTGTGTATGAAATGCTAAAAGTAAAACTGCTATCCTGGCTCTATCAAAGTGTTGTATGCCTCTATGTGGCATGTTACTGCAGTGCCGAACACAAACTGAATGGAGCTGTTGTTGATACTGGACTGCTCGAAGTGTGCCATTGTGGCAGTGATATGTTTACATGAGTGGGAAATGACTGCAAACTATGCCAGTAGTAAATAGCATCCAGTATATGGTCTCTAACTGGATAATGCATGAAGTGTCTATGCCAATGAGCTTGCTTTATATAGGATCTGGATTCATAAGTTGCCATTGGCTTTAAAATAGCATTAGTCACCAATCAGGGGTATCGTATTCACAGCAAACTTGATTTGTCAGACAGGATTTTTGTGCTTCAGAAGAGAGAAGACCAAGGTATTTGTATTGTGTAACTCATTGTGGTGCACGCAGCAAGTCCTATACAACAGAATGGACGTGGTCCAAGTGTTTCCCAGCCACTTCCGAGTACACAAGAAGCTGGACTGGCAGACCGGCTCACTGGATATAGGCTACACAAGTGGTGCCGGCGACAGACAAAGCTTTATGAGCAAGAGACCTGGAATGCAGGGCATTGACTACGCAGACTATGTCCATCACTCAGCAGCACACAGAGGAATGCCACTCGGTACACTTCTGTTGATTCCATGCAATGTTTGGCTCATCTGCATGTAATTACAACTTACCCTGCAGTTTTTCACAGCAGATGCAACCACCACACATAGACACACTGAACAAAGTGACAGCACACGACTCCATATTGTCAGGATATGAGGCTAAAATCACGCATGATGTTTCACCTCCTAGAGACCCGAGAATTTTTGTGTGGGATTATGTATCACAAAGACACTTTCTTATTGACTCAGGCTCAAGTGTTAGAACCATCCTTTATGAATATTCATGTGAAGGCGATGAATGTAGGTAAATATCCTTAAGGGCTGTTAATGACACACCAGTGCAGCATTCCGGCTATGCACTTATAACAGTTGATGTGGGACAAATACAGTTTTGTGTGGAACTTTTGTGTCGCTGAATTGTCAGCTATGATTATAGGTGCAGAACTTTCTTAGTCACTATAAACTGTCAACAATTTTTGATATCATGGAAATTAACAATGTGGGTATGAAAAATATAGTGCACGCAATGGAACATGCTGGGCACAATGACAAACTGTCAGAACAAGACAGCAGGGGAGTTTGATGGACTCCAGACACCAAACAGAAAGCGGCATTGTTGGCAAGAGCTCACAATTATGGAATGTTAGTCATGAAGTTGCATCATTATGTTGTGAAAACGAATCCTTGCAGACTTGAATGATAGAGCGAGAATTAAGATTGCAAGATTTATAGAGCGAGAATTAAGATTGCAAGATTTGAATACAGCCTTATTCACACTAAAATGCATCATACAAGATCGTGATGGTCATAAGCAATTTACCCAACAACAGTCACAAGACATAGGGTAAGGCATCCAGCAGCAATGTTCCCATCAATCGCAACAGACACATCAGTCATCACTACATCAGCACAAGAGGCAGTAGTTCTCCTGACTCCTATAAACACTTTGCAAGTTATCCTGGTGGGGTTGAATTCCATGTCATCTAGCAGCATCACAACTGCTTCTTGTGGCATCCCAGCCACCTAGCCGCCAACAGCAGCTTACTCCACTACAATAGGAGCAGAAATTTCAGCAGGGCTAGTGGCGATCTCCTTCATATCAATGGCCGAAACAATGGCTACTAGAGATAGTGACATCAGAAGCCACTTCTACCCACTGACAACAACATTACCTAATATAGACTAAGAGCGACGGGAGAAGAGTTTTACGTAACACAAGACATCACATTCAAACAGAGGACGTTTTCATGGTGTCGCTAGAGAGCACACACTCGTGCCAGTCTTTGAAAGGCTAAGAAAATTGTTGAATACCCTTTAAATTCTGAAATTATTAGACCTTCCTCCACTGCATGGTCTTCCCTGATCAATTTAGTCTCAGAAAATGATGGGTTGTGCACCCTCTGCAGGGATTACAGAGCGCTCAATTCACGTATGGTACTAGCTATGTACCAGATACCAAATCTGCTTGACTTCTCTTATGCTTTAGCAGGCACAAAAATTTTCAGTGTAATAGATAAACACAAAAGCATACCACCAGATCCCTAAGTTCCCACCTGACATAAACAATACAACAGTCATGTTGTTTGAGTTTGTTTGAATGCCATACAGATTTAAAAACACTGTCCAGACATGGCAATATTTTATCCAGGGCCAGCCATGGAATGCCAAACTTAATACATGCAGCATGTGCAGGCCATGCGTGGGTCAAGGCCCGGCCTGTCACTCAGCTTTGCTTGGTCCTTCTTGGAAGTACCCGGAACTATGTGACATTTCAATAAATGAAAAGCACCAGTTTGCTTTTGTTCTACAATATATTGTAGAACAAAAGCAAACTGGTGCTTTTCATTTATTATAATGTTGTTCTACCAAGGACCGACGGAAGATTCTGTTAATATGTGACATTTCATTTAGCATTGCAGTGCTGCATTTTTTGGTCACCACATCTCTCTGAGATTGGCAGAATTGTGGTGTCAGCACTATTTACTCTTCACTATTTGTTCATGGTATGAAGGATGTTTACAGATCCAGGAGCTGTTTGTACAAAAAGAGGCAGCCTATTGATCTATTGAATCCTTTAGAATGAATGGGAATCATGGGAGAGGAGGATGAGAATTGAGAGCTTTCGGCCACTCAACAGCGAGGTTATCAGTGTGGATGAGAATTGTCAGTTTGCATAAGTGATGGGTACATCACAATACCATGTCGAGAGAATTTATTTAGTTGACAATGATAGAGCAAACAATTACAACAAAAAACAGATGGGATTCATTCTCCTGTACGTCAAGAAAAACTTTGTTCTGAATTTGTAGGCATTGAGCACGTGAAGAAATTGATGGTACAAATAGTAAAATTTCTGGTTGCTAGAATTATTTAATTGTCAGTTGCAACAGTTTTAAGTTGAAGTGAACGAAGAGTATGGAGACTTCATATATTACTGAAACGTTTGTTGGTTAAGTCAAGGGGCATGCCTGGAATGAGCTTGTGTTTAAGAAGGGTAGTAGGAGTAATCCAGCGAACTACAGACCTATATCATTGACGTCGGTTTGCAGTAGGGTTTTGGAGCATATACTGTATTCAAACATTATGAATCACCTTGAAGGGAATGATCTATTGATACGTAATCAGCATGGTTTCAGAAAACATTGTTCTCGTGCAACGCAGCTAGCTCTTTATTTGCATGAAGTAATGGCCGCTATCGACAGGGGATCTCAAGTTGATTCCGTATTTCTAGATTTCCGGAAAGCTTTTGACACCGTTCCTCACAAGCGACTTCTAATCAAGCTGCGGGCCTATGGGGTATCGTCTCAGTTGTGCGACTGGATTCGTGATTTCCTGTCAGGAAGATCGCAGTTCATAGTAATAGATGGCAAATCATCGAGTAAAACTGAAGTGATATCAGGTGTTCCCCAGGGAAGCGTCCTGGGGCCTCTGCTGTTCCTGATCTATATAAATGACCTTCTGAGCAGTTCTCTTAGGTTGTTCGCAGATGATACTGTAATTTACCGTCTAGTAAGCTCATCTGAAGACCAGTATCAGTTGCAAAGCAATTTAGAAAAGATTGCTGTATGGTGTGGCAGGTGGCAGTTGACGCTAAGTAACCAAAAGTGTGATGATCCACATGAGTTCCGAAAGAAAGCTGTTGGAATTCGATTACTCGATAAATAGTACAATTCTCAAGGCTGTCAATTCAACTAAGTACCTGGGTGTAAAAATTACAAACAACTTCAGTTGGAAAGACCACATAGACAGTATTGTGGGGAAGGTGAGCCAAAGATTGCATTTCATTGGGTTTCATTGGCAGGACACTTAGAAGATGCAACAAGTCCACTAAAGAGACAGCTTACACTACACTCGTTCGTCCTCTGTTAGAATATTGCTGTGTGGTGTGGGATCCTTACCAGGCGTGATTGACGGAGGACATCAAAAGGGTGCAAAAAAGGGCAGCTCGTTTTGTATTATCACGTAATAGGGGAGAGAGTGTGGCAGATATGATACGCGAGTCGGGATGGAAGTCATTAAAGCAAAGACGTTTTTTGTCGCGGCGAGATCTAGTTACGAAATTTCAGTCACCAACTTTCTCTTCCGAATGCGAAAATATTTTGTTGAGCCCAACGTACACAGGTAGGAATGATCATCAAAATAAAATAAGAGAAATCAGAGCTCGAACAGAAAGGTTTAGGTGTTCGTTTTTCTTGCCTGCTGTTCGGGAGTGGAATGGTAGAGAGATAGTATGATTGTGGTTCGATGAACCCTCTGCCAAGCACTTAAATGTGAATTGCAGAGTAATCATGTAGATGTAGATGTAGATTTAAAATTCGCTGTTGTTGAATTTACAAATCAAAGAGGATTGCATGAATGGAAATTAGAACATCAGGAATGGACTACAGACTTTGCATTTTAAGTGAACTTGACTGCACGGTGCTGACAGAAAGACATTGAAAGGTAACTTATCTCTTGATGAGGATGCATTTATGAAGAAAATCACTTTGTAGAAGGGGCACATGCTGACAAAGACAGTCCAGTTCCCTAAGCTCAGTGGCATTAAAGAAAATGCAAGGTTTGAAGAATTCATTGTGGCCTTGAAAGAACTACAAGGGGGATCTATAAAGGTTTTGTGGACACTGTTAATCTTACATCTGTTTTTGAGCTGTTTTCGAGACTGTCTGCCATTTCAGTTGAAAGCTCCTTGAGCACTTGAAAGTGTAACTGATTGATCTGCAAGGTAATTCCAGTTGTAATGAGAAATATTTTTACATTAAAACTATCCAGAACATCTACATTGCTTTCCTCGGATAGAGTTTCCAAGCCTCCTTTATGAAGTTACAAAACTGCTACATTATTTCGATTGACATATTTGTGTGAAAGACCTTTATTCTCTTATGAAGCTTAGTAAGTCACGGAATTATATGGTAACTTGAGTGCTAAACTCTGTGAAGTAGTTTGCATCTCTCCATATGCCAGATAAAAATTATATATGGTGTATCAAAAAGAATCATCCAATTTGGCATGTTTATATTTATGGAACTAATAAACATATGCAATGAATTTTGTTTTTTGATGAACTTGAAACTCAAAAAGTTTTTTCATAGCTTTTCGTAGGTGTTCAATATGCCCCCCTTGAGATGCACGACATATGTCGGTGTGGTATTCATATTGTTTCCACTCTGCAGCGAGCATGTCTTGAGTTACAGCTTCCACAGCTGCTGTAATACGATGTTTCAGTTCATTCATTATTGTTGGTAACAGAGGTACATAAGTAGACTCTTTTATAAACACCCACAAGAAATAATCACATACAGTCATGTCCGGTGACCTTGGAGGCCTATAAAGTAAGGCTGAATCATTTGGTCCAGTGCAACCAATCCATCATTCAGTAATCCTTTGATTTAAAAATTCCCCCCCTTCCAGATGCCAGTGTGGTGGTGCCCCATCCTGTTGCTAAATGAGGTCTTTCAAGTAAGTCTCCAACTGTGGGAAAAGAAAGTTCTCAAGTATATCGAGATATGTGCTTCCTGTAACAGTGTTCTTGGCAAAGAAAAATGGACATACACATTTTCCTGTGAAACTGCACAAAACACAATAAATTTTGGAGAGTCTCTCTCATGTCGTACAACTTCATGTGGCAGTTCCGTACCCCACCCTCTCACATTATGATGGTTCACCTTAACAATGCGGGAATTCTGCAATTTCATTCTTGGCAAGATGGAGGATGACAGTTTTCTTCCACGCTTAGCGTTTCATGACGAAGCAACATTCCATTTAAATGGAGTTTGTCACCTTCTTGAAGAGCTTTCAGTAGCTGAATTTTGTATGTAAACGTCAATGCAACACATCCTAGATGGACATCGGGGGCATGTCGAGCTGTCAAACTGCACGGCGTATGGATTTCTGGGGACTTCTTGTGAAACTATGGAAGATGTGTTCAATGTCTGCGTCAGAGACTCGGAGATGGCCCGGCGATTTGCCATTACAGAAACAACCTATTTCTCAGAATTGTTCATGACATTGTCTGATGGTCTGTGCTGTAGGAGGTTCCACACCATACCTGGCATTAAAGTCACACTGAACAGTTATTACTGACCTGCACTGCACAAAACGTAGAACAAAAAACGCTTTCTGTTGTCCTGACACAATTTTTACTGGAACTGAAGTGGGCACACACTGCTGATACCTAGCGGGAACCATGTAAAACTCTAGAGTGTGCTCTTTCCAACAGTATGCTGTTCAATCATGTAAATCAGATAACATAATAGTTATGATTTCTTTAAATCGGATGGTTCTTTTTGACACACCCTGTATTATGTCTTCATCGCTCCAATGATAATTAAGTAATATTGAAATTTGTTTTGTTTGTGCTCTATGTTGTTGACAAATGTGAAACATAAAACCAAATCGTATGCAGTGCAGCTGCACTGCTATTTATATGCGGCATGTTCACAGTCTCCCTCTCTTCCCTCTCCTCGCTCTCATACGGTGTGTCATGCCATTGAGGGAAATGTGCAGTGAGGCTGAGTGCTTTGGCACTCTTGCCTGGGCACAGCCTGAGAGATGAAATCGTGGCTGCCCCTGGTTTGATTGATTCGATGTACAGATGTATGCCATCCTATTTCTGCTGTTTGGATGTGATTCTTTTTTTTTTCCAGTCAGCAGAAGAGCATGAGAAACATTTAAATTCTATTTCCTGTACACTAGACTTAAATGGCGTTCTACTAATTAAATAATAATTAGAAAAATATAATTTACGTAAGGGACAATTAGCATTTTTAGGCTTCTCTGTTAGTAATGAGGGGATGAGACCAACAACAGAGAGGACAGAAACCATCCCTAAAATATCACATCCAACAAATTTCCATGAATTACACAATTTCTTTAGCACAGTAAATTTTGCAGAAAACACTTACCCCTAGCTGCACAGGGACAAGTGTCACTAACAGATATATTGGCTGGTAATGATAAAGAAGGAAAGAGAGTTTTAAAAATGGATGGAGGAAATGCAGCAGGCATATACAGACATTAAGCGTAACCTTGAAAGTATCGTTACTTTAAGTTACCCTGTAGCAGATGCGCCATTGACACTCACAGCTGATGCAAATGACAAGGCAACAGGTGGAGTTCTGCATCAGATTATACAGGGGCAGCATTACCCCCTTAGATTTTTTCGAAGGAATTGTCAGATTCCCAGCAAAAATTGTCAGCTTTTGACCAATAGTTGTTAGCTGTGTATGAATGAGTTCGGTAATTCAAACCAGATGTAGAGAGGCGGGAATACATGATCTACACTCCTGGAAATGGAAAAAAGAACACATTGACACCAGTGTGTCAGACCCACCATACTTGCTCCGGACACTGCGAGAGGGCTGTACAAGCAATGATCACACGCATGGCACAGCGGACACACCAGGAACCGCGGTGTTGGCCGTCGAATGGCGCTAGCTGCGCAGCATTTGTGCACCGCCGCCGTCAGTGTCTGCCAGTTTGCCGTGGCATACGGAGCTCCATCGCAGTCTTTAACACTGGTAGCATGCCGCGACAGCGTGGACGTGAACTGTATGTGCAGTTGACGGACTTTGAGCGAGGGCGTATAGTGGGCATGTGGGAGGCCGGGTGGACGTACCGCCAAATTGCTCAACATGTGGGGCGTGAGGTCTCCACAGTACATCGATGTTGTCGCCAGTGGTCGGCGGAAGGTGTACATGCCCATCGACCTGGGACCGGACCACAGCGACGCACGGATGCACGCCAAGACCGTAGGATCCTACGCAGTGCCGTAGGGGACCGCACCGCCACTTCCCAGCAAATTAGGGACACTGTTGCTCCTGGGGTATCGGCGAGGACCATTCGCAACCGTCTCCATGAAGCTGGGCTACGGTCCCGCACACCGTTAGGCCGTCTTCCGCTCACGCCCCAACATCGTGCAGCCCGCCTCCAGTGGTGTCGCGATAGGCGTGAATGGAGGGACGAATGGAGACGTGTCGTCTTCAGCGATGAGAGTCGTTTCTGCCTTGGTGCCAATGATGTTCATATGCGTGTTTGGCGCCGTGCAGGTGAGCGCCACAATCAGGACTGCATACGACCGAGGTACACAGGGCCAACACCCGGCATCATGGTGTGGGGAGCTATCTCCTACACTGGCCGTACACCACTGGTGATCGTCGAGGGGACACTGAATAGTGCACGGTACATCCAAACCGTCATCGAACCCATCGTTCTACCATTCCTAGACCGGCAAGGGAACTTGCTGTTCCAACAGGACAATGCACGTCCGCATGTATCCCATGCCACCCAACGTGCTCTAGAAGGTGTAAGTCAACTACCCTGGCCAGCAAGATCTCCGGATCTGTCCCCCATTGAGCATGTTTGGGACTGGATGAAGCGTTGTCTCATGCGGTCTGCACGTCCAGCACGAACGCTGGTCCAACTGAGGCGCCAGGTGGAAATGGCATGGCAAGCCGTTCCACAGGACTACATCCAGCATCTCTACGATCGTCTCCATGGGAGAATAGCAGCCTGCATTGCTGCGAAAGGTGGATATACACTGTACTAGTGCCGACATTGTGCATGCTCTGTTGCCTGTGTCTATGTGCCTGTGGTTCTGTCAGTGTGATCATGTGATGTATCTGACCCCAGGAATGTGTCAATAAAGTTTCCCCTTCCTGGGACAATGAATTCACGGTGTTCTTATTTCAATTTCCAGGGGTGTATATGGTTCACCACTCACTGGTGGATGCAATTAGAAACCCAAGCAGAAACTGTCCTCCCCACCATTTCAGACATCTAGATTTTATTGGTCTGTTTTCAGTTGCTGTGAAATATATAGAAACTGAAACAGAGACTGTCCTCCCCATCATTTCAGACATCTAGATTTTATTGAACAGTTTTCAACAACTGTGAAACTGAAAGTTTGATTGCAGACTTCCTTAATGCCTTGTTGAACTCCATTTACATGGTGCAATTCTTGAAAGCTCAGGATAATGGTAACGAACTATGGCAATTATTAACAGATGATACAACTAGTCTTAAGTTGTTTCCAACTACCTGCTATGAATTGTAAATTGTGGTAGGACACATTGCAGGGCCACAAGTGGTCATTTATTCCAAAGCAATGGAGATTGACTATATTCAAACATTTGCATGGCTTGGCTCATCCTGGTATATGTCCGTTGGTTCAGTCAGTGACTGAATCCTTTGTATGGCCTGGTATGAAGCATGATTGCTGACAGTGGGCTCAAGTGTGCACGGACTTTCAGAGATGCAAGGTGGGGAGTCATACAAGCACACCAGTGGGCAAGTTTGATGTCCCACCTGGGAGGCTGCAACATCTTCATTTAGACTTCATGGGACTGCTACTGTGTCTAGTGGTTTCTGCTACAGTCGTATGACAATTGACAGAGTGTCACGATGAGTGGAGGCAATGCCACTTGAAGATATTATGGCAGAACAAATGGCAAAAGCCTCCATATAGTTGACTCATGGATTTCTTCACTTTGGCTACTCTCTAGTCATAAAACAGAAGATTAGTTTAGATTAGATTTACTTTCATTCCAATTGATCCGTAGTGAGGAGGTCCTCCAGGGTGTAGACCATGTCAGAAAAACAATAATACATGACACATATTTACAACTGAAACAAATAAGCTAATGTACCTTCCACAGGTCCCAAGTGGAATGATCATCATTTTTTTAATGAACACTATATGAAAGAATCATTTTACAGACACTCATTTACTAAGATCACAAGAATGCACTGAATTTAAAATATTTTTTATTTATTTATAAGGTAATAAACATATAATAGAACTACTACAATACTTATTTACAATGAACACATTACTGCACTGAAATGGTGCATAAGTTAGAGTGTACTTACACACACACACACACACACACACACACACACACACACACACATACACACACACACACACAAATCAGTTGGTTCTACTGAGACATTCATCAGTGGAGTAGGTGTTGGCCACCAATAAATCCTTTAGGCTTCTCTTAAACTGAATTTCATTGGTTGTTAAGCTTTTTATGGCTGCTGGCAAGTTATTGAAAATGTGTGTTCCTGAATAATGCACACCTTTTTGTACAAGAGTAAGTGACTTTAAATCCTTGTGAAGATTATTCTTATGTTTAGTAATGATTACATGAATTGAGCTGTTGGTTTTAAAAAGTGATATATTTTAATGACAAATTTCATTAAGGGATAAATATATCGGGAAGCAGTAGTTAGTATCCCTAGTTCCATAAACAGGCTTCTGCAGGATGTTCTCGAGTTCACACCACATATAACTCTTATTGCACATTTTTGTGGCTGGAAAACTTTAGCTTGGCTTGATGAATTACCCCAAAAAATAATCCCATATGACATTATGGAATGAAAGTAAGCATAGTATGCCAGCTTTTTCATTTTTATATCCCCTTTGTCAGGCCCAATTTGCATTGAAAATTGAGATTTGTTAAGACGCTTCAGCATTTCTGTGGTGTCCTCCTCCCAGTTGAATTTATTATCAAGTTGTAATCCCAATAATTTAACACTGTCCACTTCTTCTATCTGCTTGTCATCGTATGTTAGGCATATACTCATGGGACATCCCTTACAAGTTCTGAAATGCATGTAATGTGTTTTTCCAAAGTTTAGTGCAAAGAATTGGCTAGTAACCAGTGATTAATGTCCACAAATATTATATCTTTCTAAGACTACATTTGATTTGCTATTTATTGCAATGTTTGTATCATCGGCAAACAAAACAAACTTGGCATCTTGTAATGTTACTGATGAAAGGTCACTGATGTACACAAGAAAAAGTAAGGGCCCTAAGACGGAGGCCTGTGGGACCCCACATGTAATTAGTTCCCAGTTGGATGATGCCTGATAGCTTAATACATGTCTTTTTCCTAATAACGCCATTTGTTTCCTGCCAGAGATATAAGATTTGTCATATTAACAGAATCTTCCGTCGGTTCTTGGTAGAACAACATTATAATAATAAATGGAAAGCACCAGTTTGCTTTTGTTCTACAATATTGTAGAACAAAAGCAAACTGGTGCTTTTCATTTATTAATATAAGATTTGAACCATTTTGCAGCATTTCCTGCCTTCATAGAGTTGACTTGTGGATTTCTTCACTATTCATAAGAACAGAAGATTAGATTAGATTAGATTTACTCTCATTCCAATTGATGTGTAGTGAGGAGGTCCTCCAGGGTGTAGAACGTGTCAGAAAAACAATAATACATGACAAATATTTGCAACTGAAACAAATAAGCTAATGTAACTTTCACAGGTCCCAAGTAGAATGATGATCATTTTTTTTAATGAACACTATATGAAAAAATCATTTTAAAACACTCAATTACTAAGATTGCATTATCATTTTAAAACACTCAATTACTAAGATTGCGTTAATGCATGGAATTTAAAATTTAAAAAAAGTTTTTTATTTATTTATAAGGTAATAAACATATAATAGAACTACTACAATACTTATTTACAATGAACACGTTACTGCACTGAAATGGTGCAGAAGTTAGATTGTATATATACAAATCCGTTGGTTCTACTGAGAAATTCATCAATGGAGTGGAAGGAGTTGGCCACCAATAAATCCTTTAGGCTTCTCTTAAACTGAATTTCATTGGTTGTTAAGCCTTTTATGGCTGCTGGCAAGTTATTGAAAATGTGTGTTCCTGAATAATGCACACCTTTTTGTACAAGAGTAAGTGACTTTAAATCCTTGTGAAGATTATTCTTATGTCTAGTATTGATTCCATGAATTGAGCTGTTGATTTGAAAAAGTGATATTTTTTTAATGACAAATTTCATTAAGGAATAAATATATTGGGAAGCAGTAGTTAGTATCCCTAGTTCCCTAAACAGGCATCTGCGGGATGTTCTTGAGTTCACACCACATATACCTCTTATTGCACGTTTTTGTGCCCGGAAAACTTTAGCTTGGCTGGATAAATTACCGCAAAAAATAATCCCACATGACATTATGGAATGAAAGTAAGCATAGTATGCCAGCTTTTTCATTTTTATATCCCCTATGTCTGACACAATTCGCATTGCAAATAGAGATTTGTTAAGACACTTCAGCAGTTATGTGGTTTGCTCCTCCATAATATTCTAATTTACTTAAAAGGATATTGTGATTTACACAGTCAAATGCTTTTGACAGATCACAAAATATACCAGTTGCCTGTAACTTTTTGTCTAACGAATTAAGTACATTTTCACTGTAAGTGTAGATAGCCTTCGCAATATCAGAATCCTTTAGAAATCTGAACTGCCACTTTGACTGTATGTTATTTGTGATAAGATGATTATAAAGCCGATTGTACATTACCGTTTCTAAAATTTTTGAGAGTGCTGGCAAAAGTGAAACTGGACAGAAATTTGATGCTATTTCTTTATCTCCCTTCTTAAACAGTGGCTGAACTTCAGCATATTTCAACCATTCAGGAAATATTCCACTGATAAACAACTGATTACACAGATAGCTTAATGTGTTACTTAACTCAGAATCACATTCTTTAATTAACTTTGTTGATATTTCATCATACTCACAAGATGCTTTTGATTTTAAAGATTTTATGATGGACATTACTTCTGCTGGGATAGTGAGGGTCAAATTCATATTATGGAAGTTACTTGAAATGTCTGGTCTGAGGTATTCCACAGCAGCATCTACAGAATGTGACAACCCCATCTTTTCACTAACAGTTATAAAATGTTTGTTAAAAAGTTCTGCAACACGATACACATCTGTCACCAATGGTATCATTTACTCTTAATGCTATTTGTCTCTCTTCATATCTGGTTCTACTGGTCTCCTCCTTTACTACATTCCATATTGTCATTATTTTGTTATCTGATATGACTATCTTTTCCTTGTAATATATTTGCTTTGATGTCCATATTACAGTCTTTAATATTTTGCAGTATTTCTTGTAATGTGTTATAGCATCAACATCAGATCTGTTTCGGATTGACAGATACAGTTTTCTTTTTGTTTTACAAGATACTTCTATCCCTTGAGTAATCTGTGGCTTCTTTGTAGACTTTGCTCCAACCTTGGTTAGTTTTGGGGGAAAACAGTGTTCAAATAAGGTAAGCACTTTATTAGCAAAAATGTTTTCATTCATGTCATGAGCACTGTAAATGTCACTCCAGTGAATTATCTCTGAGGAGTGTCCTGAAATAATCAATTTTTGGCTTATTGATTACCCTCTTGAGCTCGGATTTGACAGATTTTATATCCTGTTCAGTATTAACATTTAACAGAAGGAACTGCATGCCATGGTCTGAGAGGCCATTGGCTATTGGTTTTGTAGTATAATTTTGTTCATTGGACTTTTCTATAAAGATATTATCAATGGCTGTCTATGAGCAAGTTGCTACTCTAGTGGTGAACTTTACAGTGGGAATTAAGTTGAGTGATAGTGTTACTGTCTCAAATAAGTTCTTATTGGGAGAGTCTTTAAGGAAATCTACATTGAAGTCTCCTGCTACCACTATTTCTTTGTTTTTGGTTGCTAAATGGACCAGTACAGCTTCAAGGAGGTTTATGAACTGATTAAAGTTACCTGCAGGTGCTCGATATACACTTAATATTGTTGTAGTTGTTGTGGTCTTCAGTCCTGAGACTGGTTTGATGCAGCTCTCCATGCTACCCTATCCTGGAAAGCTTCTTCATCTCCCAGTACTTACTGAAACCTACATCCTTCTGAATCTGCTTAGTGTATTCGTCTCTTGGTCTCCCTCTATGATTTTTACTCTCCACGCTGCCCTCCAATCCATTCAAGACACTGTACATTCTGTTCAACTGCTCTTCCAAGTCCTTTGCTGTGTCTGACAGAATTACGATGTCATCAGCGAACCTCAAAGTTTTTATTTCTTCTCCATGGATTTTAATACCTACTCCGAATTTTTCTTTTGTTTCCTTTACTGCTTGCTCAATATACAGATTGAATAACATTGGGGAGAGGCTACAACCCTGTCTCACTCCCTTACAACCACTGCTTCCCTTTCATGCCCCTCGACTCTTATAACTGCCATCTGGTTTCTGTACAAATTGTAACTAGCCTTTCGCTCCCTGAATTTTACCCCAGCCACCTTTAGAATTTGAAAGAGAGTACTCCAGTCAACATTGTCAAAAGCTTTCTCAAAGTCTACAAATGCTAGAAACGTAGGTTTGCCTTTCCTTAATCTTTCTTCTAAGATACACTTAATATTATGAAGGATTTTTTGTGAAATTCTACTTCTGTTGCCCATGCTTCCGTATGCTGTCCTAGGAAAATTTATGAATGTCTATGTTCTTAAATTTATGACTGTTCCTGATGAATGTGGCAGCTCTTCCTTTCTCCATTTCTGCTCTACAAAAGTGAGATGCTAACCTAAATCCTGTAACACTTAAAAGCTCTATACCAGTGGTCACATGATGTTCAGAGAGGCAGATTATGTCAGCTGGGTTTGAGGACCCTGATTCATTTATGCAGATAATTAATTCATTATTTTTATTTCTCAGTCCTCGAATATTTTGATGCAATAAAGATAGCTGACGTTTCACATTGACTCAGTTAAAATTGGGTAGAGTTGAAATTTCTGCTGATTGTTGAAAATTCTTAACCAATAGCTGTTTATGCTGATGTAATAAGCTAGAATTATGTTTTTTGGTTTCTTTCTCAAACTGAAGGTTTGTCTCAATCCTAACCTCTCTTAAAACTTTGTTTCTTTCTGTCCTCCCTACCCTAAAAAAGGGTCTTTTCTGAACCCAATAACCTTTAACTTTCCTGCTATTTCCCCAGCCAGTTTACCCTTCCCTTTCCGGTTGAGGTGAAAGCCATGCCTAGTATAATCCCACCTATTGAGAGAATCAACAGAAACCGCACCAATGTGTGACCCTGCACCTGATATAAGCAGCCGTTCCAACTCCAAATTGACTCTCTTGACAGAAGAGTTCAAATGAGGTCAGTCAAGGCGCCCAAGAACAGATACAAATTCAACACTAGTATGCTTCGATGCTGATGCAATATTTGCCAGATCACACTCTATACTGTACCCAGGATCTCTGTCAATACTATTACCTGACCCACCCACTAGAACCACAGTATCTTCTGTAGTGAAATCTTTGCAAAGTGATCCTAAATCCTCTGTCCCTGCTCCAGACCAGCACTAGGTTTAAAAAAAATTGGTGATCTGGTATTCTGATCCTAGTTCATCCTGCAAAAGTTGGCCAACACCTCTTCCATGGGAACTACCTAAGAACAACAATTTCTTTCTCTTTACTGATTTCCCTACATTCTTACTTTCCAAGTTGCTGCTGAAAGTTTGTTGTGCCCTGTCTACACCTGCAACTGCTTGAGGCTCACCAGCTTCTAACTGAAGCAACAGGTCAAATCTATTTTCCACATTCACCACGAATCTGTCAGGCAAAGTTCTAGGCCTGTTCCTCCTTTTGCCTGTTGCCACTTCCCACCTCTCTTTACCCTTCTCCCTCCTTAACCTGTCAAGTTCTCCCCGGGCCTTATCTAACTCAGCCTGAAGGGCAGCAATTTTCCACTCCTGTTCTAGTATCTTCCTATCTCTACTACATATCCTACAAAATCACTGATGAGTCCCATTTACTTCTTCTATTCCCACACCACTACAGTCACCCAAATGGAAAAAACTACAGCGCCTGTCACACCAAAGCCCCAACAATTCTATGGCAAGTCAAGCACTTTTCACTCATGATAAACATAACAGTTTATTAAGAATAATCCAGTTAAATTACAGATAAACATGAAAATATGATTCCACAAATTTGGCCTATACGTACCTGTATGTAAACAAAAACAACAGTGCAAAGTTTCTGAAACAACTTAAACTTTACACTGCTTTCTGGAAATGTGAGTTAAATAAAGAAGAGGTATGCTACATTTAAATTGCTGGGGAGAGCAAAGTACAATTAAACAAAATTCTATAGTTTTGCTGCGGCAAAACATAAACAGAAAATACAACTGTAACCCGACTGCATGACCATTTCGCGTTCTCTGCTATATGTCGTAAAGAAAAATGAAACCTTTAATGTTAATACAAACAGTGATTCAGTTTTGATAATGCAAAGTGTTTAACTGATCGTTCCCTCCATCGTGCCCGTTTTGTCTCCTAGAAGCTTGAAAATGGAGGTTTGTGTTGCCTGGTGGAGACAGGGAGACAGAGCTTGTCACCCCCCCTCTCTTCCTCCCCCCCCCCCCCACACACACACACATACACAACTTATCCCACAGCAAACCCTGAGCGCTCTGCCTGCTCATCCTGATGCCCCGCTCACAACACACTAAGTTACAGTTCGTGAGTAGTTACCTCACCATGCAGAGGGAAAGACTGCTGCTTGGCGCAAGTGTTAAAGGTGGCGAAATGCATATGGGGATGAAAGAGGTGGAGACTGTTGTCAGATTTACTGCCTACAAATACTGTATGAAACAATCATTGTCAACAAACTGGTATTTTTTAAAAACAGCTCATTTAAATAGATTTCAAAGAAAGATTTTTGACTCATAAAGCCATGGGCAATCGACAGGTCATCAGCGATCAATGCATTGAGCACCCTCTGTTCTATGATGCAGGAGTTGTTAAGGATAAACAGTTGACTCTGCATTTGAAAACACTTCTGCTGTGTACATTTCATTTCCATGAGCAGATTGTAAAAGGGTTTTATACCTATGTTATTTAATCTTTTGAGGGTGTCAAAGCTAGATTCACCAAAGGGAAGTGCAGATGATTTTTCCTGCTGTACTTGTGAATATCTCTCTTCTCTCAAATAGCTACAGATTGTTGACAACAAATTTCATAAGGTGTGGTTTATATTCTCAGTTGATTTCACAGATGCCTGCAAGATGTGAATTTGTGAAGCCCACGCATCATTCTAATTTCTTTCCTCTGTGCAATGAATAGTTTTTACCAGCCCTAAACATTATCTCATATGACACTAATGAATTAAAATATGTAAATTATTAATCATTGCTCTTTTTATAAAAGCAACTGAACCTGTACGTTTTTTTAGTTTAAGTTTTTATCAAGGTCATCAGTTGTATTCCAAACATACTAACAGACCCATCATTCCTTATATACAAGATACACAAGTTCCTTTTATGTAAAAGGAAAACCTGAGGCAGGCTGTACATCAATGTAATATCTGACAAGAATTAAAAATAGATGTACTTTCCTCCGTGCTTAAAAACACACAGCGTAATTGTGAATATTTAAGTTTAAAGCTATTTAATTCACTGCATTTCTGATAGTCCAACTTTGCAGTGATATGGGAACAGACTTGGAGAGTGATTTTGTTTCTATGACACATAGTTCTGCATTTAGTAGCTGCGACACGAGGGATCTCAACAAACACGTCTCATGAGGGTGGCCTTTAGGCCTCTACAGAGAATAAATACCCAGCACATGTAACACAGACGGACTTCTCTCCAGCTTTCCATATTCAGTTGTTAAAGTAAAACTAAACATGGATCAATAAACTGTTTGTTTTGAAGTTTACATTACTGTGTGTAAAATTCTGTACACAGTACAAAATTATAACACAACCTAAATATTAGGTTCGTGCATAAGTTCACAGTGTTTTTGGTTTGCATGTTGGTAATTTGATTGCTATTGGCTTATTTATCAATTGTCATTTTTTATTTGCACTTCACTATCGCTATTTGAGTTTACATATTATAATTTTATCATTTAGAGATGTTGAGGGGAGCTGTGGATGCCACGATATGGAGTGCCAAATGGAGAAATTGGAAAATTTCTGACATATTCTTCTGTTCGAATTCAATAGAGGAGTGATAGCAGTGGAGGCAGCCAGAAATATTTGTGCCATGTATGGGGACAAAGTCACTGGACAGAGTACAGCAACAAAATGGTTTTCTCATTTTAAGGAAGATCATTTTGACACTGATTAGATGGGTAGATCACATAACTAATGAGGAGGTACTGAATAGGATTGGGGAGAAGAGGAGTTTGTGGCACAACTTGACCAGAAGAAGGGATCGGTTGGTAGGACATGTTCTGAGGCATCAAGGGATCACCAATTTAGTATTGGAGGGCAGCGTGGAGGGTAAAAATCGTAGGGGGAGACCAAGAGATGCATACACTAAGCAGATTCAGAAGGATGTAGGTTGCAGTAGGTACTGGGAGATGAAGAAGCTTGCACAGGATAGAGTAGCATGGAGAGCTGCATCAAACCAGTCTCAGGACTGAAGACCACAACAACAACAACATTTTGACACTAGTGACACTTCACATTCGGAAAGAGCTTCGGGGTTGAATGAAGATCGTTTGAGCACTTTATCCACAATGAAACATATCAATGTACTCAGGAACTAGCAGATGTGATTAACTGTCATCGTTCCACCTTTGTGCAGCATTTGCACGCAAAGAGGAAGGTTCAAAAATCGTGTGTATGGGTACACATGCTCTAAGCCAAAATCACAGAAATCAGTGGGTGGCGATATATACATCTCCCCTTCCTTGTCATCAACTGGCCCACGAACAGCACCAACCATTCCTATCCTGTATCATTACTAGTGACAAGAATTCATGTCGTCATGCTAACATGCGAAAAGAAAGAAATGTTTGAGCCCAAGCAAAGCTACAATGGCTATATCGAGTAATGAAAATTGTCTGGAGACAGAAGATGATCCCCGAAGAATGGAAGAAGGGAATAATTGTCCTGATCTTTAAGAAGGGAAATAGAAAAGAATGCAAGAACTATCGGGGAATAACATTGATGAGTCATTGTGCAAAGATTTTTGAGAAAATTTTGGAAGCACAAATTCACGCAAAATTAGAAGGATGAGAGAAGAGCAACATGGCAGCAGAACAGGAAGGTCCACAGTGGATCTAATTTTTTCTGTAAGACAACTGCAGGAACAGCACTATGAATATGGAACAGATCTACTAATGTCCTTCCTGGACATTGAAAAAGCATATAGCATATGATAGTGTACATAGAAGCAAAGTGTGGAAAGCCCTGGAGAACAGAGGAGTAGAAAAACAAATTATCTGGAGGATAATGGAAATGTACCGTGGAAGTGCGAACTGTGTCAAAGTGGTAGGAGAGAGATCAGCTTGGATTGAACATAAGAATGGCTTGAGGCAGGGAAGTGAACTTTCACCATTACTCTTCATTGTAGTGATGGATGATATAATGAGTACAGTAGCTCAAGTAATTGGTGAAAGGAAGATGAAAGCTATGGTGTTTGCAGGTGATCTGATGATTTGGGGGAATAAGGAGGAGGTGGTACAAGAGCAGTTGGATGTATGGGAACGAAAAGTACAGGAATATGGGATGAAATTTAGTATAAGTAAGAGTGAGATGATTATCACAACAAGAAAGAAGGAGAGAGGAACAACTGGAATAATAGTTGGTCAGGAACTATTGTGGAGAGTGGAGAATTTCAAGCACATAGGAAGCCCGATACAGGAAGATGGAAAAAATGCCAGAGAAATAAACGAGCGTGGAAGAAAAGTAGAAGCATTTTGGAAGAGTGTCAGAAGCCTGATATGGAGCAAGCATGTATCCCAAATCAGTAAAAAGGTTATATACCAGTCATACTATGTCCCAATCCTGACATATCCATCAGAAACCTGGGTTATGGAACGAAGAGAGAAAAGCAAAGTACAAGCTAGTGAGATGAAAGTCTTGAGAAACAGTATTGGAGTGACAAAGGTAGACAGGTTAAGAAATAAGAGGATCAGAGAGTTAATGAAGGTGAACCATTACAGCAGGAGAGAGAGAAATCAAGGCTAAGATGGTATGGGCATATTAAGAGAATGGAGGAGAAGAGGATACCCAGGAGGATACAGGAGATAAAACTGGAAGGAAAGAGATGAAAGCCAAGAGACAGATGGCTGAAAGGAGTAGAGGAATGCATCCAGAAGAAAGGAGAAGACTGGACCAAGGTGAAGACGGAGAGATGGTGGCAAGACAGAAGACGATGGAGAGGCCTATGTTCCATACAGACCAGCCAGAGGCTGGACTCTGTCCAAGATGATGATGATGATGATGGAAAAACCTATTAACTTATGCATCAACATTAATATTAACAAAATATGGACAAAATGGATGTAAAACATTATTTGTAGACAAGTGGAAATTGCAAGTGGCATAAAGTGTCAGTGCCACAGATAAAGTAAGAAAGGAAAAGAAACGTAAGGTACGTTGTACCTGAAAATGGATATAAGATAGCCTGAATGACAGGATACCTTCCCAAATACCACTATAGGACCTTCTTTATGGAGAGATGTGACCAGTGGGCCAGTGACGTAATGTTCACCAATACTACAAAATGGTCACTGTCTGCCTTCCTCTCTGCAGCCCCAAAAATTGCTTCCAGCACCTTGGTGTGGAAAGCCTATGCGGAGCTATGCAGTTCACAAACTTATGCTCAACATATGAATCTGGTTACAAAATGAACAGACTACTCATCCATCCCATGCAGCCTGTTACTAAATTTACTAGCTACAGTAAAAACTAAAAAAAAAAAAAAAAAAAACTAAAAAAAAAACAAAAAAAAAAAAAAAAAAAAACACGACCATAATTATACTATCAGAAAATTAAAACACTGCAAAATCCTATACCAGTTAATTGTTGCCACCCCATACCACACGGTAGAAACCTTTTATCAACTATCATTGTTCAGTAAATAAAACGTAAGAAACCTTACTATGAAGAAAAAAACATACTGGTAAGCTTAATACATACTCTTGTGAGGGAATTGATACATTCATTAGTCTGGACGATGTCTCTCACAGCAGAATACTCAGAAAGGATGTTCATCCTCTAGCATCATCAATATTATAGTTGAGCTGGCATAAGTTGATCTCTGACAATTGCATTGAGCTGGTCATGGCAGCTTCGTGGGACTACCTTAACCAATAACGTAACGTGATTTTATAAATGTCTCTATAGCAACGCCTCATTGTTGTCACAGCTCTATGGACTGCTACTGTTTTTGGCTGCAGCTGGTAGCACTTCACAATTGAAAGTTGACAAGCTGTCAGGGTTTTTCTTACACTGTCTCAATTAGCATTATCTACTGGTGGACTCTACCATACAAGCTAATTACAACCAGTAAATTGGTATTTCCTCATAACAAGAAATAAAAGGTATTTTCCTGACGAGTGGACGAAGGATACTAAGAATCTTCATGAATCCCACTCTCCTTGTAAGGGTTAGTTTCTATGATGTATGGTGTGGTAAATCATACCCCTTACACGCTGCTGGTCCTGTGGAACTTAATAACTGTTCCAGTAACAAGTATGTTCTGTCATTGGATGCTGTTGACTAAGAACAACGATCTGATTTAGCCACTAATCAAGTGAGAAAACTTCCAAATTCATATTTTATGACATCAGCAAACTGTTCAAATAACTTTTTAGTGCAACTCAACTGTATGCGACCATTCCATGCAAAACCCCAAAAATGACTCCTAGCATTCCAGCTTGTGACTGTTAAGACAGTGCCTCTACCAGAAAAAGAGGTGTGCCCAGCTCCAAAAGGTCCAGAGAACCAGTAACCAGAGACGCATAAGTATGATTTACTATGTCTTACCACTGTTAATTGTAGCATTGCTTATGCCCCCCTCCCCTCCCGCACACACACACACACACACACACACACACACTCTCTCTCTCTCTCTCTCTCTCTCTCTCTCTCTCTCTCACACACACACACACACACACACACACACACACACACACACACACACACACAAGAATTAAAAAAAAAATAGCAGAAAAATTTTTGGCCCAACATCATAGCTAGTGGGGGAGGGAGGAGGAAAGGGGTCTGGGAAAATAACTACATGCTACCAAACAACCCAGCAATGGCTCCTTCCTCCAAATTCATCATTACAATTATTCAATTATAAAAATATCAGGCATATTTTATATTCTGTCGGCCTTATACCTGAAGTTACAATTTGTTTACATTTCTGTTTGTACAGGTGGCATGTAGATACATGATACAGTACAAAACCAGTCTGGTTGTATATTGAGGATATATCAAAATATGTTTTAACTTTAAAATTAATACAGTGTAGCATTTAAGGGGAGTTGGAATGCCCTATCTCGCCAATGTTAAATTTGCTAACTTTGTGTACCTTTTTCTTTGGAACTATTATCTTCAGAACTTTGAAATTCTGGCAGAGGTTTTCAGCATATATTGTGAGCCCACTGAACTAGAACCAATGTTTTCTTTTTGTTGGTATAGTATTTATGAATTTTTTACCATTAAGCCATTTTTTATTGGAAAAAGTATAACATAAACTTCCCTAGTTCAGAGAATAAGCCAGTTCTTGTCATGATTCTAGTTCAGTGGCCTCTTTGAACTGTTTTGCAGCATTTCTGAAAATTTGAATGTTGTTGGTTGAGTGGTTTATGAGATAAAGGTACATGTAACACTAAAAATGTCAAATGCCAGAAAATGCGATTAAAGTAATTTATTATGAAAATTCACAAATACCTTTTATTCTATTATCAAAAGTGTCCAGCAGAGTAATCAGGGTCATCTTCTAGTTCTTCTTCTTCACCTAGAAGCTTTCTTCTCCTTGCTGCCCTTGCTTTTTTTGTATTAAATTCAGCTGCATACTGAGCCTTCCTTACTCGCACGCTGTCCAGAAGCTGAAGACCTCTGATGGTGTTGATACCAGGAGCAATGCCGAGCCTTGCCATGACCTTTAGCCTACCCATATGACCATCATTGAATGAAATAACAGCATCACTGACTCCCCATTTCAATGTTTTTATCCCAACAAATACATTCTTAGGTACACGAGTCCAAATGAGGTTGTTGAACGACTCGTTTTGATTCTGGGTACAACCATGAAGACATTTTCGCAGAAGATCAGGATGCCCCAAGTCTCTATATATTGGTTTAATTACTTCCATAACAGCCAATGGAATATAATTTTTATGGTGATAAGGATCCCCAGTAGCTTGAGATTTTCTATAATTGCACCATGACTGAGGACCATCTGGACAAGCAAAATGTTGAGGATTATCATCAGTTGATGATCGATGTAAATATGTGGCCCATACAGCTTGTCTCATTTCCTGCAAATTATTTGCATTATTTCTTATTGCCATACCATAGTATTGTTGTAATTCATTTATAATTTTATCTGACAGGCGACCTCTAATGGTTTTACCATCTGACAAAATTTTGTCCTTCAGATTCTGTTTCAGTTTCCTTAGACGAGTGCCCATTCGTTTCTGAACATGACCGACACATTCTAGTTTAGTTATTGTCTTATTGACATATGGCATGGATTCTGTAACACTTTTGTATGCCTTGGAGTCCCCATCTCCAAGGAATTTTGTGTAAAATACTCCCCGTTCTTTTTCTGATCTGCTAAACATTTTCACAGCAGCGGCAGCCTCCATGCCTCCACTCGTACCTTCATAATTCTTGCTACATATGTGAGCTGCTTCTTTCTTACCAGATGCACAATGGTAACAATGTTTAGTGAGCACTTCATAGTCCAAAACTTTACCGCTGTCCACACTAGTAACAGTAGCAACAGCATTTTTGGATGTGTGACCCCTTTTCTGCCAGGTTCCATCAAAAGCAACAGGGATATCTGGGTTTCCTTCATTTATATATTTTGCTTCACTGGCAGCAGCTTTCATTGATAAATCTGCTACAGACTGAACAGCATCTCCTATCACTTCAGTGTAATTGTCAATTTTAGCAGGTGGAGGTGGAAGATTCATTATGGCACAAAATGTTTGAGCAGCAGTATGTCCTTTACCAATTGCTCTCATTGCATACATTAGCCTGATATTACTCTCAAACAAATTGCTACTGCATGTTTTAGAGCTCCAAAAACAGGTCTCATTTTCACAACTGGCACAAACTATAGCAATTTTGCAGGAAAGTCCTATAGAGTTTGTTATGTTCATATCAAAAGAACCTCCACAAAGATTACAACACAAACATTTCTTCATAAACTCAGTAAAAACAGGAAAGTCGACTAAAACATATTGTTCATTAGAAGCTTCATCTGTAATTTCACTTGCACAGTTTGATAACTTCTTTTTTGATGCACTGGTGGGCGTGTCTCCTTCACACATCTCAGCTGTACAAACGTCAGAACTTTCACCAGCATCAACAGGTGCTGAAGCAGAATCACTTGAACAAACGTTATTTGTAAATCTATTACCGCGAAACTTTCGCTTTTTAAATAATGATGCACTCCTAGGCATCGTAGAAACTACGCACTCACCACTGAAAGTCAAAACAAGACAGATAACAAACTCCAAATGAGCGACAAACTAAACTCGAGGCTCAAAACAAACACTCACAGATCAAAAACTGAACAATAAACACAGCTAGTCGTAAAAACAATGGTACCTATGGAAGGATCAAAGATTCTACAACTGAAGAGTGAAATCCACAGCCTTCTATATGTAATGTTTTCGGAAATGCGAAGATTTAAATGTGTACAAATCACAAGATGGGTAACTTTGCTGGGCGCACATGTAATTTTGAAAAATTAAATAAAAATACTTCCAATTGGAATTTCTTAACAAATTTTGCACCATTTTAAGCAGAAAATTTCAAATTAAGTTATAAGGTTAAAAACTGAAAATGTGAATTTTTTCCATTTTCCGGCATTCCAACTCCCCTTAAAGGGAAATGTGTATATTTTTTGAACTGATTATGAATTGTTCTCCTAAAATAGTAAAGAACTTTAAGAATGTACAAAAATATAGCATTCTTTTCACAAAATGAAATCAATTTATTAAAAGCATGTCATTAACAAAAAGGAGAGAACAAGGCACAGGAAACACTTAATATTCTAGCCGATTACTTCTACTAGAAGAGAAGGAAAACATTTTGTGTCTATTGCTTCATCTAATGGCACACAAGCAAAGTAAAATATATACCTCAAGGATAAACAGGATGGTATGATGCTGTGCGTGGTGTCATAAGTGTTCAAGTTTGCATACTAGAATGTGTAACAACTATCTTCAAAATATTGTCAACACAGTATTCTGTAATAAAGTTCAGTCTTTCCATATTTTTAATTTGCAAGTGTTTTATGTATATGAAGTTTATTTGGAAGTCTAATTTTTTTTAGAACGGGAGATGTCATAAGCTGTTGATTTTGTACATAATTAAATTGAACTTTCTCTAGCCTTCATTTGTTTTGGGTCCTTTTTACATTTTACATAATTTTATCTTAACTTACGTTTGTAAGAAAGTTTACAATAATGGCATGCATTTATGTGACAGACAATAATATGCTTGATTTTGCAAAAACTGGGTAAACATACTATTTAAGCAAATTTCCTTATAATATGTTGAATAACAATTAATGCAAGCAGAAAATAAAATGTGATCACATACAAGGGACTTTCAATAATTAAAGAGAGAAATTGATGTTGGTAGGGGAGGAGGAGTGTATGTTTACAAAATGAGACTTTCAGTACGTCTTAACATAACCTCACCAATATCAATACACTTGTCCCAATAATGAACTATATATTTTTTGTACCTGATATAAAAAAGTCTTTATCTTGTTGTCTGAGCCACTTTCTCATAAAAATTATTTGACCTCTTCATTCTTGTTGAACTTTTTTCTACATAATAACTCCTTGAGTGGACCAAACAAATGAAAATTTGTAGGAAGCCAAACCTGGACTGTAGGGAGGATGAGGTAGTATCTTCCAACCTGTTTTGTCAATGTTTGCTTGGGTCAACTGAGTAGTGTGAGGGTGAGCATTGTCATGTAGGAATATCACGCGCCCTTCACCCCCCCCCCCCACCCCCCCCGGCATTTGTCTCTTGTTGCTGGCTTTACTTTGTTCATCAGTGTGTCTGAGTAATAGACATTGTTTATTTTACACTGATCTTCCAAACAGGCAGAAAAGTTGAGACCCTGAGCATACCAAAAGACAGTCAACATGACTTTTGCTGCTGATTATTTGCATTCTGGTTATAAACAAAACAATTTTTGCATGAAATGTATTTGGAATCGTTCTCACATTTGCAGAATTTGATGCGCAAAATTTATGCAAGAGATACTACCAGAGTATGGATGCAACAGAAAGAGATGAAAAGAAAACTTTATGTTACAAAGTTGTGTTGACTCAGGCCAAATAATGTTCAGGATGGCTCACCTATATAATGAAATGACATCAATGAAAGTTTGTGCTGGACCGGGACTCGAACCTGTGTTTCCCATTTATCACTAGTGGTCACCTTACCATTTGTCTATCCGAGCACAACTCGCAGCCAAACCCAAACTTCCATACGTCATCAATCATGTGACTACGAATTGTATTCGTACATCCATTAGGTATATTCCTGTACAGGAGAGATATTTTACTTGAAAGTTCTTTGCCTGGTGTTGGCGGACAAATATGATAATGCACCATAATTTGAAATAACATAGGCACTGCAATATTGTAAAACAATTTTTATCCATCAACTATTCTCGGCTCATCCCAGTTAAGCCAACCTAAAGCTATGAAAGTAAAAAACTCATTCTACAAACTGTTTATTTCTTCCTTAATTTGTCTATTTAATTACTGAATGTCCCTCATACATTTACATGCATATTATGTTGTTTAGAATACTGATGTATCATGTTCTACAGTTTATGGGTCTCGATCTGTTACATTACCTCCAACCCCCCCCCCCCCCCCCCATAATTTCATGCAAAAACTTATGCAAGAGATGCCACCAGAGTATGGATGCAACAGAAAGTGATGAAAAAACTTTATGTGAGAAAGTTGTGTTGACACATGCCAAATAATGTTGAGGAGGGGTATTGATTTATTACAGATGTACCTGTAACCACTGAAATAGAAAAATTTCAGTTAGTTTTCACCTTCTCCCTAGTCTCTTGGGATCTTCCATCCATCTTTGTCTCCTTCACTTGAATTCCTGCTTAGACTTCATATTCATTTGCCTCCTATTTTTCCTACAAATTACATGATCTCACTAGAGTTAAAGAAAATTCAAGACCTGAAAGATACAAAGAATGTGATCAAACAGTAAATGTCAGGCTGAGATACAAGAATAATATGCTTGTTAGTAGCTTTAAATATTTTCGAAGATCAGATTATGAAAGTAAGTTGCCAAATGTACATACAAATGTTGGTTCGTTGGCATTTTGGCTGCAGTGCCCAGAGATGGCAGTTATGTGTGTGTGAATGTATCTGTGTTTTTGTTTCTGAAGAAGGATGTGGCCAAGAGTGTGACAGTCTTTTTGTTGTGCCTGTCTGCTACTCAGTGTGTCATCTTTATGGTGAGTAGCAATCTGTTCTTTCCACAATATTGTTCAAAGTTAGTTTCAGTGTGAGAAGAATCAGCTTCTTTTATGGTATCTAATTACACTATTATTCAATATGTACAAATTATGCATACATTTCTGTCAACTGTGGATGGAATGCGTTCAAAATTTGGCAGTTTTAGCAAATATTAAAGAAAAATATATATTGTGTACAAGATATCATATAGAAAATTATATAACAATTTTAATCATTAAATAAGCCAGTACTTGTGCAATAAATAGACATTTTTGTTAAAGGGTTGTAATAAAATCATTATTACTCTATAAATCACAAGACATGTTTATATATAGATTACCCTACTGAAATAAAATAACTGATTAGCATATTCAGTAGTAACAGAGGATGAAAAATAATCATTAATTTACTCATTTGTCACTTAATTATTTAATACCTTTTCTACTCTACATCTATATTCTTGGAATAATTCTCACATCTATTTTCAATGGCATTCGGATAACACACTCTCCACGTTATTTTCTGTATGCTTTGTACCATAAAACTGAAACACGCCTTAGCAAAACTAACCCTACAAATGGTAACCTAGTGTTAATAAGTACAAAATATGAAAGGAAGTTGTAGTCTATTCAGAAGTATGACATACTGGGAAAAAGGAGTTAATTAGCATATTTTAATTATGTTATCTGAGTATTCAATTATAATCACGATTTTCCACATATCTGATTACAGTAACCTCCCCAGTTTCTTTCTCAAATGCATCATTAATTGTGATGCTTTTTTCTGTCAGAATTTGGTTCTACTCTGCTCTTAGACAGTACTCTTAGCAACATGACAATCTCGTCTTTAGTTATTAGCCTACTAAGTTAATTAACATCAATATCAATGCCTGAAAAAAAGAGTGGAGCACTAAGGAAATGTTAGTAAATACCACTGAGCCCAGGTAAACACACACTAGAAAAACACTAAACTAAACAATGTGCGCAAGCATGAACTGCTGTTGCTGGCAGTTGCTCTCACCTCAGTGATCGGAGTTAGAAGAACAACAGTGACTTTTTTCAGAGTAGCTGCTTTTATCCTAATGTCTATGTAAAAAGTGATCTATAAGAACTACCACTTATTATTTGTATGAATAGATTTGCCTACTAGTAATTTGTTCTTAGTACTTCGCAGAAATGCCCTACAGTGGCTGCCTCTACCTATTAACACATAACTTGACTTGTTCCATAACCCTGAAGGCTCTTCTTCATGATTGTGGTGGGATTTGTGGAACATAGTATGTTTGTTTGTGTGTGTGTGTGTGTGTGTGTGTGTGTGTGTGTGAGAGAGAGAGAGAGAGAGAGAGACAGACAGAGAGAGAGATGGGGGTTTGAAAAAGTTTACACTATAGGATGACGGTGGAACAAATTATTAGGTCCTAAATTTTTATTTTTATTTTTAGTGTTAATGAATATTGTTACATTATGGGAATTTATTCTTCTGTTTTGCCATAAGCCAAAGTTCAATATAGTCTGAAACATAAAATAACGAAGATTGTGTGTCTAGTTTGGGTTTTCTGAGTGAAAATAATATTTGTAAGAAATCATTTCAGTTTTCTGCATTAACTTTGTTTCAAATTATTACACTTGCCTGTTATTTCTGAAACAGCTAGTGATTCCCACTCCACACAGTACTCTTTCAAGAACTGAATTCCTATGTATAAAACAGCTTCAGATGTCTGATAAATTTACAAATGAGTTAATTTGTTAAATATTTGATTTTAAGCATGTAAAACCCGTACGTTTGAAGGTAGAAAAACTAATTATGTCGGGTATATTAGTTTCAGACCGTTATGTTTTTCTCAGTATGTGTATTGTGTTACATGTATGGTACTGATTCTCCTTTTGTCATTGTGTGTAATAGATTTATATTTAATGATTACTGAATGTGTCACGTATAAATCATGTATATTCCTTCAACATGATAAAAAACAAATTGTGTTATCTGGGTCTTAGTGACATTGAGCTTTCGTCCATTTTTATGGAACCAGGATTCCAGTTTCCCCAGAACATTTTCTATACTATCTGGAATCTTTTCTGTTGTATCATTTTCTATCAGGACTGAGGTGTCGTCTGCGAACAAGACTGAATGAGCATCAATTTTTAATGGTAAATCATTTATATACAGCAAGAACAGGTAAAGACCCAGTATTGAACCCTGTGCAATCCTTGGGAAATTATTATGACCTTATATGCAGCTATACAATGTACATAAAATGACGACATCAGTTGCATGGAAAATGCTTAAAAAATGATCAATAAATCAAATCAAAACAACCACATGCTAATGAAGAAAATGAAAGAAAAATGCATCTCAATGTCTGTGACATCCTATTTCCTGAACTATGTGTCACAAAATGATATAAATATTCAGATACATTCAGTGATATATTTGAATACTGCCTGCAAAATTATTATTATTATTGGGGAGGGGGGGGGAGGGGGTGTCAATGAGAAAAAAGTTTCAGACATGTTTGAAAGTATGTGAAAAATTTCTCGGAAGTTAACCAAGTGCTCTCATTCCCAAATACAAGATGAATATAGTCTGGCTAATTCGTGTGCCATGAATTATGGTGTGTAAAGACATACACATAGTTTCTAATGTCAATTCTTGTCTTCTTGTGTTAATGCTTTACCTTTAAATTGGTAATTAAGACAGAATTTTAAATTGGTCAGTAATTATATGACATACTGAAAGTCTAATTTTTGTGGCCACTGGAAACCATTAAATAGGCAAGATGCAACTGGGTCAAGCGCCCTGCACCATTTTAGCAGTTTAGTAACATAGATAAAAAAGGGCTTCATATCAAGGTTATTTTAAATCCTAGCTGAACTTGGGCTGGTCACTAATAAGTGATAAGGTAGCTCAAAAATCTGTGTGTTTTCAGTGAGCATTAGTGAAGAAGAACCATATGTCACATACAAGAGAAATTGATTCAAGGTAATTTTAAATTTCAACCTGAGAATAGTCAGAGATGTCAGGCAAATTATCTGATGGAATTAAATCGCCACCCTGGTAAATTTTTATCATTAAATGTACTTTTAACTGTAGTATTTACTGCATTTTAAATGTGTGTGTGTGTGTGTGTGTGTCTGTACAAGGAAATAATGTATTTGAATTAACTATGCCACAAGAGAACTAATAGGAACATCTTATGATGCATGGACAGAAATAAATACTGATCAACAGTACAGAAACACACTGGTACTGAGAAGAGGGTGAGGAGACTGAATGGTCAAGGCTGCAAGTAAAGAAAGTGAGAGGCAATGTGAAATGCATATAGAATTTATTGCAATTTATTTAATTAAATCTTCTTATGAAGTAATTGCCTTTTTTTTTTAAAAAAATAATGGTTTTGGCTTTAAGAAGATTCATATTTCAGATACTATCTCCTAATTATGGTGCCACAGCACCAGTGATGCACAGCCCTCACCTTTGTCAAATGTCCAGAAGCAGGCTACCTCTCAAAATGGTGGTATCGGATGTTGTTCACAGAGACTTCGGTGCTCTGCAACAGCCATCATCCACTCCCTCACGTTTCATCATAACACCAAAGAAAAGGTAAGTAATGAGACTGCTGTGGTTCAAAATATGAGAGATAAAAAAATTAATGAAAAGCCATGTTTTCATTTAATGAAGTGATTGATTGCAGATGACAATAAAAGTGATTATCAAAGTGTGTTGATTAGTACTATTTTGGTCCAAGTACTGGATGTTTCAAAATGAATATTGGGTTTTAAGGCTTTGTAGTATTTGTTACATTCAATTTACAATTACAAATAATACATAAAATGAGAGAGCAAATCTATAATTTTTCCTACAAATGTTCGATGTGAGCACTATTCGTCACTTAGCAGAAGAGTGGTGAAGACGTGTTGAATGATTCACTTTCAATGTTGTCTGTCTGGAGGCTTTTAAGGAAATGCTTCCAACTGTGTACTTATTGTTTGCAGCTGTTACAAGCTCTAAAGCCTACAATGGTTTATATGCCAACTTTGCAAACAAAATGTTGCTGCATGATGATGAAGATTTTCTAGATTGTGTTGTCTTCAGTGATGAACTGACATTTCACTTAATTGGAAATGTGAACACACATAATATGTGCATCTGAGGGTCAGCAAATCCCCATGAGATGGCACAGTTGTAACAAGACTCCACTAAAATGATGTTTCTTGTGGCATATCCTGGTAGAAAGTTGACGGGTCTTTCTTTTTGGAGATGCAACTGTAACTGGTGTTTCTTGTCTTGATGCTCTAGAACTATGGCTTTTTCTAAGGTTTTGTCATCCATGCCACAAAAATGAAACATTAATGGAACACATTTACATTTATAAACATTGGCTTGGAATGATCACTTCCTGCTTCCATTCATTCATTGAGCTTGCATTCCATACTTTGTCATACAAACTCCTGGTGTGTTTCATACTTGATTAAATCCATTTTGCTTATTTTTCCCCAGAACATCAATGTTGACTACAGGAGTTGAATACACTGAAGATTTTAAACGACCTTAATGGAAAAAAATCCACTGGATTCAAATATGGCAGTTGGACAGGCCAATTTGTCTTGAACACTCCACCTGTTCAGAAACTGGTTATCGAGATACTGACGAACTATCCACATAAAGTGGGTGGAAGATTATCACCCATAAATCATATTCATTGGATGACATCTACAAGTATACCTGTATCTTCAAGTAAATGAAGCAACGTATGTCTGAGAGACTGTTACATAAGTTTGCCCAGTAAGATGGTTTAGAAGTATGTGGGGGCCACTAAGATGATCATCAATGACCCCACCCCATATGTTGAGGCTGAACCTCTGTTGATGTCTGTCTTGTTGCATTTCATGAGGGTTTTCATAAGCTAGGACATGATTGGTATGATAATTGAAGATCTCATCACTTGAAAAGCCACCCTCATTAGTGAATAAGGTATGTGCTAAGAGCCGCAGAAACATAGCACACTGCCCTAACAGGTGTTGACAGAAAGTTATTCTTGGTTGAAAGTCTGCTTCATTTTATACTTTCTCCCTTTGAAGGTGACAAGAGCACAGAAGCTTTTCATGCAGAATGTTCCAGATCGTCATGTGATTTCCTTCCTTTCTCGTAATTATCCTTGTAGTAGATGATGGAGTTTCCTCCACAGGACAAAGAATTTGATCTTCAAGCTCAGGCATTTGTGCATTGCATGGTCTCCCACAATTTGCAACTCTCAGTAACATTGATGGAGCTGTACAAATGCTCTTGCACAAGGTAACTACCTCCTACAGTAATATTTAACACAAAATTGATGTGTCTGCACTCCCATCTGCTAGGTTGTACATGTATTATATATCCATTATTTCAGACACTGAAAACATTATGGGATCTCTTATACATTGTATATTTTACCCACATAAAATAATTGCTCAGCTTTTCGTTACATAACATTTGTTTGTACTCACATAAGACACAATAGAAATGAGAATAGACAACTGGCATCATGTTGAATGTGGCAAAGATACTTTTGTATAGACAGCGATGGGTTTGTTCCTTAGTGTGGTGATGTGTATTAGTGATATCGCCACATCAGCCCCCTCCCCATTCTGTTTTCTTTAAAGTGTTCGTCCCATTATATGGGGCAACTAACACTTTATTTGTTTGCCCATTCTCGGAAAACAGCTGGTGCAGGCAAGTGTTGCTCCTATTTGCAGTTGTTGGGTCATCATCCTCTTCTGGTGCTGGAGGTTCAGCGAAACTGTCTGCAAAAATATCTGCCTCCACATTGGAATGTGATGTCATGGACTGAGCAAGGAGTGCACCTTTGTTGTTGTATGCAAGCTTGAGCCACTCTATTGAGACTGTCTTTTGTTTGCCACCCTTTTCATTCAGTTTTGAAATTATGATTTTTTCTTGTGATTACCCTGTACAATCCAGAGTACAGTGTAACAAGTGGTGGGTGCACTGTATCATCCCTGAGCTACACATGGAATATTTTTTCCAGGCATGTCTACATAGCTCAGTGTCAACTGGATGCTGGCTTGATTAATTCTCCTGGAACCCTCAACTGCGCACCATAAACCAGTTGTGCAGAAGAACATTGTAGGTCTTCCTTCACTGCAGGATTAGGGGCAGCACTTTAGACCATGATGATGAGCTGAATGTTAGGGCAGTTTTGCGCATGTGGTGAAACTGTCTTACCACCCTGTTTCTGACTAGATGGTAGCTAGTAGTGCAGAGTTGATGCAGCCGCACAATAGTAAAAGTTCATTGAATTGTTGGCTTTCAAATTGCCTCCTGCGATCTATAGGTTTGTCTTGCACAACGCCAAACCTAGAGAACCATGAGTGCACTAGTGCCTTCATGATTGACTCATCACATATGCCTTGTATTGTGATGATTTCTGGTCACCTGGTAAAACTATGGATGTTCGTGAGCAAATTACGGAGTCCCACGAGTGTGGTAGTGGCCCTATGATGACCATGTATGTAGGTGTCAGGAAGTGAGCAGTAAGAGCAATCGTCAGGAAGACATCTGCCAATCTTATTATGCTAGCATGTCAGGCATTCACATGTCCATGTGTGACAATCTTTTTGCACTTCAGAACCTACGACTTTGATGGAGACTAACTTACCTGTTGCTTGGATTGCCGGGTGTTTTAAGTTTGGCAGTGCATTGAAAACCTCATGATGAAACTGTTGTGGGATGTAGAGTCACTGCTTCCCTTTTGCTACATCACACCAGATTATTTCCAGTACATTCGCGACTGACACTCACCTGAGCTTCAACACTGTTTGCTGCTCCTGTATAAGGTGGTGCAAGAAAGGAACTTTTTGTTGCTTCAGTTCTAACTCTTACCACTGAGTGGAGTTCAAACTGGCACAATTTTGAGAATGGAAATCTGTCATCAGTTTGTCTTTACCTGCTATGTGACATTCATCAGATGTGAACTGTGCATTATATTCGACTTGTCTGCACTGACGTGATGAAGTGAAGTGTGATGTGTGTTCTGCCTCAGCTAATTCGTAGTTAGATTAAAAGTGAAAGGTGCTAGGTTATAGGAGCCATATTACAATTCCCTGCGATCCCCTTTTGCTTTGGCATGCTTATGTACCACGCTTATTCTTCTCGTTGACTTTGTCTCCATGGCCTGAAATCTTAATCTTGAGGCTGGAAAGGTAAGTCCAGACTATTTCTCAAATCCACAAAATAAGACATTATATTTTAATTGAATTTCTACAGCAGGAAATACTTCTTTCAATATATTTCTGTCAGTAAACATTAATATGTGTTATCTTAACTGAACAGTCTTTCCACTTCTTGGGATGGAGACAGAATGAATTCTTCTGCTATTTTTGTGATGTCATCCTTTTTATTGCCATGAGCTTCAGCATTCTAAGGAGTGCTGCATGTCTCCTAGAAGGGTCACACCTGTGTGGAACAACTGCCGACCCAGCAAGTGATGAATGGTGGTAAACAGCTGTCAGAGTTGCCCTGTCTTATAGAAACACAGCATCCAGTCTCATAATTCCATGCACATATAAATGAATTTGCGGCCAATATATATATATATATATATATATATATATATATATATATATATATATATATATAACAGAGGGAAACATTCCACGTGGAAAAAATATATCTCCTTCCCTCTTTCCTGATGAGGCAACAGTTTGTTGCGAAAGCTTGAATTTTGTGTGTATATTTGTGTTTGTTTGTGTGTCTATCGACCTGCCAGCGCTTTTGTTTGGTAAGTCTCTTTTTATATATATATATATATATATATATATATATATATATATTCACATTTATTACACACTTAGCTCAATTTCTATGCACAATCATTATTCGTCGGTAACAGATACAGGTAGTAACTTATCACTTTTGTGAAGTGATACATCATACACTTCAAGGTCTGTGTCTCACTGAAAGATAGCTACTAGCAGCTAGTGGTCTGTAAAAACTGCAGAGTGGCTCCATTTGTCAGACTGGTGAAAATGCTTGACAGATGAACAAATAGCTAGCAACTCACAATCAGTAGCAATCCATTTTTGCTGTTGTTGAGATGAATTCTTCGACAAAAATGTGAGCAGCTCCCATTTGCCATCTACTTTTTGTTGCAGAGCTGATTCCATTGCTGTTTGGTCTGCATCTACCATAAGTGCCAAAGGGGCACTCAGTCTTGGATACATGAGAAACATTGCTTGTAATAGATGTTTCTGTAGGTCATGGAAAGTTGCTTCAGCATCTGGACACATCAGTGTTTTTTGATTTCCTGTAGTATTGTTGCCAATGAGTAATGCTATGAGTGGATTTTGGATGGCAGCTAGTTTAGGCAAGTCACACAGGTAATAATTCGGCATGTCTAGGAATGTGTGAACCCCCCTGTAAGCTGTGGTAAGGGGCATCTGTTGTACTGCTTTGACCTGCTTGGGCAGTGGTGACAGGCCTGTTGCGGAGCCCAAGTATCCCAGGAATTTAATCCTACATTTTCCCAGTGGACAGTTTGTTTCATTAATAATTATGTCATTTTCTTGTATTTGGCAGAAAAGCTGCCTCAGGTATTCGATATGCTGTTCTACTGAAGTAGAGATTACTTTGAATATCACCCACATTGTAAAATACGAATGATAATTCTCGAAGCACCTCGTGCACGAACCATGTGTTTCAGAGGCCAAATGGCATAAAATTATACTCAAACAAGGCAAATGGTGTGACCACTGCTGCTTTTTTTATATCATATGGAACCATGGGAATATGGGAAAACATCTTGGCACAATCTGACACACTGAATATTTTACAGTGGAGCTGTTGACTCGCAGACGGGCACAACAAAAAGACTGTTTAACAAGTACGCTTTCAGCCAAAAGGCCTCTACCGAATTAAACAACACATACACACACACACACACACACACACACACACACACACACACACACACACACAAACACAACTCACATACACGTGACCACTCTCCCTGGCTTGCCTTGGCAGCCAGAGACAGTGGCCATGTTTGTGCAAATTGCATTTGCGTGAATGTGTGTATGTTGCCTAATTCGATAGAAGCTGTTTTGGCTGAAAGCTTACTTGTTTAACAGTCTTTTTGTTGTGCCTATCTGCGACTCAACATCTGTGCTAATCTGTGCTATAAGGTGAGTATCAATCTATCCTTTCCATCATACTGACACTGAACATTGTGGTATTTCTAATAGTGCTGTTGAGTCAAGTTGTGTACATGATAGTGGTCTGTAATTGTGTAGATGTTGAGCACCCTATAGTCTCCATATACTTTGAGCACCCTATAGTCTCCACATACTCTCTATGAATTATCTTTCGTATGAACCATTTGGATCGGGACGTCCATGGACTATCTGACCTGGTCACAGTACCTGTTTTCAGAAGTCAGTTGAAGTCTACTTGCACCATGAATAACTTCTCTGGAGGCAAAGGCCACGTGCAGAATAGGACAGGTTGTCCTTGTGTCATGCAGATGTGGTGGCAATGATGAGTTTGGTGAGTGCTGGAGAGTCTTGAAGCAGATTATGAAGAAGTGACTCCTCAGACAATGTTATTATATTGCCTGCAGTATACGAATTTGTTACGGCTCACGGGGTTCTTCTTGTGTACTGCGTGTGTGTGTGCCCAACATCATTGATGGTATGGAATCACATCAGTATACCCTGGCATGGATGGCACTGTTGGCATGCTGGATGTTGGCACTGTAGGCGTCCTGGATGTCTTCATGCAGAAACCCATGGACTTATCGTACTGTACTTGATCTGATGTGGTAGCAATATCCTTTGTGTACATACTGGCACCAACTGGTGGTTGAATGGATCAGGCATAAGTCGATAATTACATAAAATGTCTGCTACGATAGTGGGACCACGTCTGCTCCAATTGTGGGACCAGGTATGTCTGCATTCACAAAAATCCATGTCAGGTGAAAGCTTTAATCCATGTGTAACACTTAATTGCTTTTCACCATAGATAGGGATTCTGGAGTTGTTGTTGCCCACAGTAAGCACATGTTGCATCATTGGCATCAGTGTGTCACCAACCCTTCTTGGATAGATGCTGATGTGTGAACGAGTTTCAATGAGAAACACTTCACCTGATGAATGGTCATGCATGAACAATTGGTGTGATTGGTTAATAACAGTTAGCGAGCGATCTGGACACCTTTGTACCACACTTTGGTCTGGGTACCTGTGCTGTTGCTGATGGATGGCAGCACACTTTAATGCCCGTCTTTGAAACCTGGGTATTTGCAGGGCTGAGTATGTTGACGGGCAAAGTTGCAAAAATGCCTATAGTGCCAGCATCATTGCTCCAGCGAGTTTTGTGGGATGATGTTTTTCTGTTTTTTCCAATTGTGACTTTGTAGCTGTTGTTGGTGTGTATTTACTTGCACGTTAGGTTTTGCCACTTATGCTTCTAGCTGCTCCGTGGTGGGATCAGTTGTGGCATGCAGCTGGTGTGAAATATTTATGCGTGTTCCAGGATCAGTGACTTCAGCTGCCACAACTATGCAAGTTGCGGGGCCCCAGTCTTGGCTGTTACTGATTTTTGCACATGAGAGAACTTCACTTAAGCTATTTGCAGTGGTGTCTGCCTTCTTTGCTTCAACTTGCAATAGTAAGTCAGCTTGTGCCACAATGACAGCGTGGACATTGGCTGGAAGTTTACGAAGCCATAATGCACGTAAAGATGGTCTGGGCAGAAGTTCATGGCCTGCTAATTTACATAGAGCTTTGAGTACATGTGATGGATTCTTGTCTCCCATATCTTCATCCGTGAAAACTTTTTGTGATTGCAGCTCTGGTGACAAGTAATGCTGTATGAAAAATTTCTTTAGTGGTGCGTAACTTTGTTGTGACTAGGGTTCTTCTGTTTCCTCTATCACTTCTAATCCAGATGTAGAACCCTTCTATTAAATCTAACAGTACTATTAGACACCTGACACTGTTTAAATATGCATTCGGTGTATGTGAACCAGAGGTCATGTTGGCCAGAATGCATTTCTATTCACCCAGTCAATTAGGGTCACAAATTTTTGCACAGTGTTAGGAGGGAGTGTCCTGAACAACATACTAAAAATCATGACTGGTGGCGCTTGAGCATTGGGGTGGGGAGGGTGTTGTTTCAGGTTCACTTTTGTATGTTTTTCTTGAATTTCTCAAAAGCTGTGGCTTCTAGCAAAAATTTTTCATAGTACAAAATTAAACTACATTAAATTTCCTAGAAAAAAGGTCCTGTTCATTTTTTCTCTAGGACTAATAGTTCCATGTTCTAAGAGATGAAAGAATCACAGATATTAAAGATATTGTTCTGTTGGTACAGAAGTAATGTTTGCCTTTAAATAAAGTGCGTTAAAAACAAATGTGAAACGTATAGTGCGGTAGAGATGTACTAAGTAATAAATTATGTTCTGGATGTGTAATAGTGTGGAGGGGTGAGATGTGTGGAGTAGAAGCATGCTGGATTGTGTTCATGTACTTCACTTCTTCATAGGTCTGCAAACTAAAGATAGAGTAGATTATTTCCCACTCTTTTAATGTACTCGACTAAGTCATAAGAAGCAACTACAGGATGTTTCACAAAGTTATATGGAACTTCCACAGTATGCTTTATGAATCACTGGACATGCCCTGGGATATGTTTATTTTCCATAAAGTACATTAACACTACATATGGAAAGTAGATGTGGGTTCCTAAAACTACTGATGCAAGTAACTCATATGGGCAGAATCTCTGAAAACTGTTGAGTCTGATTGGTAGGGTTGGTTGCAAAAAAGTGTTTCCACTGTAGGGACCAGGAGAATGAGAGAAGGTGTTTGACACTTCCTGTGTGACTGAACTTGGGAGTGGGGCAGAAGGTGAGGCCTTTGGAAAGGACTGATGTTTCTGCAGGGCTAAGGCTTTTGGATGAAAAGTTCATGACTGTGTTTCATGTCTGTTTGGGTTCTGGGTTCTGTGTGGTGGTGGGAGGGAGTTTTGGAGGGTGGGGTAAATGTAGTAGGTCTGCTAGACAGGGTTTGTCAGCTATGAGGGGATGTGAGGGAGGCTGACAGTGGTACTCCAAGGCGGGAGTAGGAAGTGAGCAGGATGGATAGCTTTTTGAAGTGCTCACTTCCTACTTTTTGACCAAGGCCTTGTTGGCCAAAAGCTTATTTTGTGACAATCTTTTTGTTGTGCCTAGCTGCAACTCAGCATCTCTGCCATATGATGAGTAGCAACTATCCTTTTCATAATATTATGGGTCTACTACACTTAGATGTGCTACACACATTTCATATTTGTTTCTAACCCACTTCATTTAAAGATAAACATTAATTTCACACCATTAGAACAGTATTTTTAATAATCTGACATTATGTGTCCCATACAATGTGGAAACTCTTAGTTCTAGAGAAAATTGAGTAATACCTTTTTTGCAGGAAATGTAGAGTAGGTCAATTTTGTACTGGAAAACATTCTCGCTAAGAACTGCAGTTTTCGAGTTATTCAAGATAAATATAAAAAAGTGGCCTATTAATGCCCCCCACCTCAATGCTCACACCCCACTGGTCAGAATTTTTAGTATATTGTTCATGACACTTCCTTATAGCAATGTACAAAAATTTACGACCACACGAATTTTTTCCCCTAATTTTCCTTCGTTGACTGGATTATATGTAAAATGTGTAAATGTAAATTGTGATTTATTAGTCTCGTTACATACATGGTACAGATCATATGATCTGCATATGATCTGTACAGATCATATGATCTGTTGTACAGGAGACATGTTATAATGTTATAATGTATAATGATTTACAGAAATTCTTTTTACAGTATTTTAAGAAAAATGCCAATAAATACAACACTACAATATTTACTATAAATTAACAGTTTACAATGTTCCTTTGTTGTACACAGACAACACTGAAATATTAGCTATAGATTTTTATCGTTCAAAGTGTCAGACTGTCTTCCATGAATTTTCCAGTGGTGAAGTAACATTTCTCTATTAAAATATTTTGGAGTAAACTTTTCAGCGAACCAGTGTCTATTGTTAATATGTTTCTTCCTTTTAGTTTGTTATATTTTTTAGCTGCATACACAGTGGTGCCTGAGCATAAAGCTTTAAGTGATGCAAAGGAAATTTGAAGTTTTCCTTGTGACGAGTACCATAGCTATGCTTAAATGGAACTTTTCAAGATTATGTTGATTATTATATACAAAAATCAAAATTTCAAAAATGTACAAAGAAGTAACTGTTAGTATTTTTAATTTCTTGAACAATGGGTGACATGACTCATTTTTGTGGGTAGCACACGTTTCTAATGATTTTCTTCTGATGAATTAGTAGCCTTGTACTGCATCTATAGTTTCCCCAGAAAATTGTCCCATACTGAATAACAGATTGAAAATAACTGTGGTAGACTGTCTTTCTTGTATCCATATAAGTGGCAATAGATAAAATAAAAATTTCAAAAGCTAGGGAATTTAATTTATTTGCCAGGAAGTCTATATGTGTCTTCCGGTTTAAACTTTTATCAAGGTTTAGGCCCAAGAATTTCACATAGCTCACTTCTGTCATCAGTTGATTATTATGGGCTATTTGTACAGGACATATTGATGATAATTTAAAACAAATTGCATTATCTGGGTCTTAGTGACATTGAGCTTTCGTCCATTTTTATGGAACCAGGATTCCAGTTTCCTCAGAACATTTTCTATACTATCTGGATTCTTTTCTGTTGTATCATTTTCTATCAGGACTGAGGTGTCGTCTGCGAACAAGACTGAATGAGCATCAATATTTAATGGTAAATCATTTATATACAGCAAGAACAGGTAAAGACCCAGTATTGAACCCTGTGCAATCCTTGGGAAATTGTTTTCCATTCGGAGTGGTAGTTATTTGAATTTGATGTTGAAATAACTCTTTCTGTCAGATAAAAGTTGAACCACTGTAATGCAGTATCTTCGACCCCATAGCTCTTAAGTTTGTGAAGTAATAATAAGTGGTTCACTGAGTCAAAGGCTTTCATTAGATCACAGAATATTCCTGAGACTTTTGTATCCTGGTCTAGTGATGTGCTAATTTTTTTGTAAATTTTTTGATGGCATTTATGGTGCTTTTTCCTCTTTGAAAACCAAACTGATTTTTACAAATAATGTCATTTACTGTTAGGAAATTTTCTAATCGTTTTGTCAGAAGTTTTTCAAATATTTTAGAAAAAACAGGAAGGAGAGAAATAGGCTGGTAGTTTCCCATATCATCTGGTGATCCCTTTTTAAATAATGGCTTAATCTCTGCATATTTTAGGACATCTGGGAAAGACCCATGTTCAAAGGACTGGTTTACAAGAATAGTCAGTGGGTATGAAATAATATGGCGTACTGCCTTGATTGCCATGGAAGGCATTCCATCCCATCCAGCTGAATTTTTGTTTTTTAATGATAATATTGTGTCTTTCACATCTTTCTGAGTGATTTTTCTGAATTTTTTAAAACAAATGTTTTCTATGTCATCTCTATGCCTGAAAATCATATTGTACTGATGGGCTGTCATGTCTACATCAGATTTTGCTATATTGACAAAGAAACATTGAAGCAGTTTGACATTTGAACATGATTTACAATAATATCACAATGAAACCTAATTTGAGAAATTTCTTGACTTTTAACGTTGACTCCCAACTCTGATTTCACAACAGACCAGACTGCCTTTGTTTTATTTCTTTGTTTGTTTATGAATATACTATTTGCCAGTTTTTTTGCTGCCAGTATCACTTTTTTGAATATAGTCTTATAGCACTTAACGTAAGTTACAAAGTTAGGGTTTCTATTTACTTTGAGCTCATTGTGTAGCTGTCTTTTTTATGCCTGGTGTAATCCAGTTTTGTTTATTCCTGACTCTCTTTTGATAAGATTTTGGGGGAAATGTTTCATTGAATACATCCAAAAAACAATTTGGAAATTTATCAGCATTTTTGTTGCTTGAATCACAGTACTCTAAAGGCCAGATTATAACACTTAACTTATCACAAAACAACTCTAAATATTCTTTGCTAAAATTCCTTCATATATAAGATTATAGTTTCTCTGTTTTGGGGTGCTCTATAAACAAAGCTGAGTGATCAGATATCCCTAGATCTAGGCAAAACTTCCTTGTATCATCAAACTGATGTTGTTGTGGTCTTCAGACCTGACACTGGTTTCATGCAGCTCTCCATGCTAATCTATCCTGTGCAAGCTCCTTCATCTCCCAGTACCTACTGCAACCTACATCCTTCTGAATCTGCTTAGTGTATTCATCTCTTGGTCTCCCTCTACGATTTTTACCCTCCACGCTGCCCTCCAATGCTAAATTTGTGATCCCTTGATGCCTCAGGACATGTTCTACCAACCAATCCCTTCTTCTAGTCAAGTTGTGCCACAGACTCCTCTTCTTCCCAATTCTATTCAACACCTCCTCATTAGTTATGTGATCTACCCATCTAATCTTCAACATTCTTCTGTAGCACCACATTTTGAAAGCTTCTATTCTCTTCTTGTCCAAACTATTTATTGTCCATGTTTCACTTCCATACATGGCTACACTCCATACAAATACTTTCAGAAACGACTTCCTGACACTTAAATCTATACTCGATGTTAACAAATTTCTCTTCTTCAGAAAGGATTTCCTTGCCATTGCCAGTCTACATTTTATATCCTCTCTACTTCGACCATCATCAGTTATTTTACTCCCTAAATAGCAAAACTCCTTTACTACTTTAAGTGTCTCATTTCCTAATATAATCCCCTCAGTATCACCCAACTTAATTCGACTACATTCCATTATCCTTGTTTTGCTTTTGTTGATGTTCATCTTATATCCTCCTTTCAAGACACTATCCATTCCATTCAACTGCTCTTCCAAGTCCTTTGCTGTCTCTGACTGAATTACAATGTCATTGGCGAACCTCAAAGTTTTTATTTCTTCTCCCTGGATTTTAATACCTACTCCGAATTTTTCTTTTGTTTCCTTTACTGCTTGCTCAATATACAGATTGAATAACATCAGGGAGAGGCTACAACCCTGTCTCACTCCCTTCTCAACCACTGCTTCCCTTTCATGCCCCTCGACTCTTATAACTGCCATCTGGTTTCTGTACAAATTGTAAATAGCCTTTCGCTCCCTGTATTTTACCCCTGCCACCTTTAGAATTTGAAAGAGAGTATTCCAGTCAAGATTGTCAAAAGCTTTCTCTAAGTCTACAAATGCTAGAAACGTAGGTTTGCCAAACTGATAATTTGTAATAATATTATCTATGCAGGTTGCTGAGTGGAAGTTTTCTCTAGTGCATATAGTAAAGTTTAACTTGAAACCCGATTTTTGGATTAAATTGCGAAATTTTTCAATGTCACTGCTTTCAGTTAATGTATTTAAGTTGAAGTCTCCTGCAATCACAATCTTTTTCTTGCTTTCTTTTTTAAGTTTATTTAAGAGATACTGAAATTTCTCTAAGAACAGTTTAGTAGCAGAACTCCAAGAAATTCTGTAAATTGGTATTGTTACAGTATTTAAATCATACAGCTCTACACAACAGCTTTCAAAAAAACATTCTTTGTTTAGATAACTACAATCTTCTTTCACTTTTAAGTTTAAGCCTGCAGTAAGATACAGGGACTCTCACAAGATTTGTTTTTTTTCTACAAAAACTGCTGGCAAGTTTGAAATTACTAATTTTATTTAGAACATCTGCGCATTCTTTTGTGAGCCAGTGTTTGTTTAAGCAGACTACCTTTATGTTTGCCATTTCAGAAAGTATAATGTGCAGTTCATCAGTTTTAGAGTAACCTAGGTTTGGACATTTTTCTGCTAAACTGCTTATATTTAGATGCATCAAGATAGAATTTTTGTGTTTGTTTATGCTTTGAAGAGCCTCACTTGTTCCATTATATTTACATTTTCCATTTTGGATCACCAATTTTGTTTTCTCACCCTTTTCGGAAGTTTTCAGTTTCCCTTGCTTTTAGTGATTCTGCGGATGTCCACTATCATTTTGTTGAAAGTCATGGAACCTAACCTATTCAAGTGTAGCCCATCCTTTCCCAGACACTTACCACTTACAAATTTATTTGAGTCTACAGAGATTGCACCCAGCTTGTTGCACTGTTCCCTGATTCCACTGCCCAGTTATTTCATAAATAATGTTTATTTGAATATAATAGAGAGAAACATTCCACGTGGGAAAAATATATCTAAAAACAAAGATGATGTGACTTAACAAACAAAAGAGCTGGCAGGTTGATAGACACACAAACATACACACAAAATTCAAGCTTTCGCAACCAACGGTTGCTTCGTCAGGAAAGAGGGAAGGAGAGGGAAAGACGAAAGGATGTGGGTTTTAAGGGAGAGGGTAAGGAGTCATTCCAATCCCGGGAGTGGAAAGACTTACCTTAGGGGGGAAGAAGGACAGGTATACACTCGCACACACACACACATATCCATCCGCACATACACAGACACAAGCAGACATTTGTCTTTAAATATGTCTGCTTGTGTCTGTATATGTGTGGATGGATATGTGTGTGTGTGCGAGTGTATACCTGTCCTTCTTCCCCCCTAAGGTAAGTCTTTCCACTCCCGGGATTGGAATGACTCCTTACCCTCTCCCTTAAAACCCACATCCTTTCGTCTTTCCCTCTCCTTCCCTCTTTCCTGATGAGGCAACAGTTTGTTGCGAAAGCTTGAATTTTGTGTGTATGTTTGTGTTTGTTTGTGTGTCTATCGACGTGCCAGCGCTTTCATTTGGTAAGTCACATCATCTTTGTTTTTAGATATATTTTTCCCACGTGGAATGTTTCTCTCTCTCTCTCTCTCTCTCTCTCTCTCTCTCTCTCTCTCTCTCTCTCTATATATATATATATATATATATATATATATATATATATATAAAAAGCCCTCAATGTAGGCTGTGGGACATTCCTGCTTCAACTGTTGTTGTCTCTGCTATCAGGTAAGTCTATTCGATTGTAGAACTAATTTGGAGAAAACTTTCGTATCGTGACCACCAGTCATTATACAGCTTCATACTTCTGTATTCACTGCGCTTACGCTCCTTCTAATGGTGGTCACTGTGTCAAACCTTTATACCACTATAAATGTGGGTGTTCCCTTGTTTCCCTAAAATTAAATACGGTACAGGATGGATTCACCTGATCAAGGTATAGACCACACCTTCTATGGGTCCCTTATGTGGGTCCGGCTAACCTTGCCTCTCTCCTACCTACATTAAATGGTACAGGTCATTCCTGCCACGGATTCACCTGGCCAAGGTATAGGCCGTCCCTCCTACGTATCTGCCTACTCTTTTCCTCTTCTACATCTCATTCGCTATTTGGGCATGCCCCATCTTAACTTTATCAGTAAAGTAGTGTTAGTTAATTTAGTTTCTATTTCCTGTTTGACATGTTCTGTTATCTCTAATTTTAGTTCTTCTTTCCTATTTTTTTCCTTGACAACCAGTATATTACTTTTAGACTCTATTTTGTCAGATAGTTCCTTAATATTAGAATCTACTCTGTCAGATAATGCCTTAATATCAGAATCTACTTTGTCTGATAGAACCTTGATATTAGAATCTACTTTGTCAGGTAATTCCTTCTTAGTATCAGATAATGGATTCCTAAAGTCAGACAGTTCCTTATTTGTTGAAACTACTTTGTCAGATAATTTCTTCAAATTTGAATTCATTTCATCAGACAGTTGTTGCCATAAACCTTTAAACCATTCTGGAGCCTTTGTGGCCATTTTTGTTGTAATGACTGGTATATAATGCAAATATTCTCTATTATGTACCCTCCTTTACTGCACAGATTTGTTAATGTGATAACAATAAAACAACGTGTCACTGTCTAGACAAAAAAATTCAAAGTGGATTTCTCTGTTTTGTGAACAGCTCACTCTATCCAATGAACTGCATCTCCTGTTACATAGCCGATGCAACTGCGTGTATGTGGCCATTTACTGCGATTGTTTGCACCGCCCGGTGCAGATAGTGTCTGGAACATAGTGATAGGTGGACTGCACTGGGTCGTACAGCAGCATCATTGCAGCGTTGCTCCACTACTACTGCATCCTCGACGATGTCAGGATTCGAAATGTTCTTCTCCGTTTAATCCTGGTTGTTCTTGGCAATATTGTGCTTTACCACTCATTGAATTTCAAGATTTTGTAAATCTATAGTTCCTTCCTTTTGCTTCAACACTTCGTGTCCTCTTCACTGATAACCATATGAAATGTTTTTGTTGTTGGATTATGGTTTTATGTAGCTGCTGGCTCGCTCCTTGTAGTTGAAGCTGAGTCAGAATGCTTCATGAGATCTGTCACTCCAATGTAACATGTGACCCTTTTTCTTTTAATCCAGTAGCCCTTGTCGATTCTCTTAAAGTAGAGGTTCTGATAATCAGTGCCTCTGAAGTCCCATGTGTAGGTGAGGAAATGCTTGACTTCTTCACATTCTGTAGCTGTAATTGGAGCAAAAGAAGATAACTTCCACTCATGTCACGAAAAAGCATGTCCACTATTTTCCTTTCACAGACATATATTTCCTTGAATGGGTGTACAGACCATTAGAGTTACTTGAGAATTTGAGTAGAAGACAGCTTTACATATGAGAAATGCCTCAAAGGCTCAACATGACAATCAAGATTACTATATATTTAATTTGTCACAAAGCCATCTTGTCTTTTTTTTTCGTTCTTGGAGAGTGTGGTTGTTCTTTGATGGTCAAGCCACCGCCAAGCCACGATGCAAAAACATAAACGGCCCTACCCACAGCAGGTAAAGCCATTTAATTGTCACTACCTCTCGCTGTTTTCTCATATTTCACACTTCCCATATAGTGTCTGCACACGTGTGTGTGTGCATGCACACACACACACACACACACACACACACACACACACACACACACGAACGCCTGTGCACAGTATAAGTTCCGTGACTGACTCCCTACTTAATATTATTCTGTCATGATCAGCTTTCCTTGTACTACACAAGGAGTGTGAAATGTTTGCCTAAACGGAATGTAACATTTCAACACAGTATATGTTGTCTTGGATGGAGAGTCATCATAATATGTAGAAATAATTTCATGTGCTGCAGGGAAGTGTGTTGGGACCCTTGCTGTTAATATTGTATATTAATGACCTTGCAGACAATATTAATGGAACCTCAGACTGTTTGAAAATGATACAGTTATCTATAATGAAGTACTGTCTGAAAGAGGCTGCATAAGTATTCAGTCAGATCTTGATAAGATGTCAATGGGGTGCACAGATCAACAGCTTGCTTTAAATGTTCAGAAATGTAAAATTGTGCTCTTCACAAAATGAAAAAACGTAATCTCATATGACTACAATATCAATGAGTTGCCGTTGGAATCAGCCAACTCATACAAATGCCTGAGTGTAACACTTTGTAAGGATATGAAATGGATAATCACACAGGTTTAGTTGTGGGCAAAGCAGATCATAGACTTCGGTTTACTGTTAGAATACTGGGGAAGTGCAATCAGTATACAAAGGAAATTGCTTACAAATCACTCGTGTGACCGGTTCCAGAATATTGCTCAAGTGTGTGGGGTCTGTACCAAATAAGACTAGCATGGGATACTGAACGTATGCAGATAAGGGTAGCAGGAATGGTCACAGATGGGTTTGACCCATGGGAAAGTGGTATAGAGACACTGAAGAAACTGAACTGGTCGGCTCTTGAAGACAGACATATAAACTATCCTGAAAAAGTCTACTAACAAAGTTTCAAGAACTGACTTTAAATGATGACTCTATGAATACACCACACCCCTACACATTTTTCACACAGGGATTGTGAGGACATAACTAGAATAATTACAGAAAACACAGAGGTATTCAAACGATCATTTTTCCCCTCACTCCATACGTGAATGGAATGGGAAGACACCCTAATAACCGGTTCAATGGGACTTACCCACTGCCATGCACATGACGGGGGTTAGCAGAGTATGGATGTAGATGTATAATCGAGGTAAATTACACAACTAGGAGCCATTATTGGGAATTTGTTTGATACATTCCTAACAAAGGATGTTTGGACCCATATAAATATGAACTTTCTGCAATGTATTTATGTCACGAATAAATCCCTAAAGTCTACATCTGCTATGAGTTAGGCCACACCATAGAGTCTTATGTGAGTATGAGCAACTTTTTTTATTTTTGTGTGTGCATGTGATAACTTACTTTTTAATTAACTTTATGACAGAATTTCTGCACTTCCAGGAGCAGTCCTTATGACTACTACAAGAATGTGGTACACAGACGTAGTCATACTCCGAGGAATCATCCTATAGTGGAGGAAATGCAAAAGAAATTTAATTCAATGTATGGGTATGTAACTGAATTCATTGTGAAGCACACATAAATGGGCATCTTTACAGTGGCAGTAACTCTCAAAGTATATCATTTATTCATTAATGCGTTCATTACTTTCAGTACTGTAGCATCATTTGTAATTTCAGTTTGTGGCCGATACAATTTTGGCTCCCCCATTAACAATGGATCTTGCTGAGGTGGGGTGGCTTGTGTGCTTCAGTGATACAGACAGCCATACTGTAGGAGCAACCACAATGGAGGGGTATCTGTCAAGAAGCCAGACTAACATATGGAACCTGGAGAGGGGAAGCAGCCTTTTCAGTAGTTGTAGGGTCAGCCACTGGATCAATGACTGATCTGGCCTTGATACATGAACCAACTTGGCCTTACTATAGTGTCAATGTGAACTGCCAAAACCAAGAGTAAACTAGAGTAGAATGTCGCAATATAAACTTTCGGCCAACAAGGCCTTTGTCAGAAATAGGTGACAGACACACACACACACACACACACACACACACACACACACACACGCAAACACAACTCACACACACATGACTGCAGCCTCTGGCAGCTGAATCCACAATGGCAGCGTAAAAGTCTTCTTACTGTGCCGATCTGCAACTCCGCATCTATGCTATATTTTCCACTGACACGAATGTTGTCAATTGTACATTGTCTATTTTTGACAAAGGCCTTGTAGACTGAAAGCTAACTTTCCAACGCTCTTTTTGCTGTGCCTTTCTCCAACTCAGATTCGTCAGTATACAGAGACAGAAAGGTTACTTACAACTTGTACAGGGAACAGATTGCAGTTATAAGACTTGAAGGACGTGGAAAAGAAGCTAGTTTTGAGAGTGAGATGATTGTAGCCTATCCCTTATGTTATTTGATCTGTGCATTGAGTAAGCTGTGTGAGAAACCAAGGAGGAATTTGGAAAGGGAATTAAAGTTCGGGGAGATGGAATAAAAACTTTGCAGTTTGCCGATGACATAGTAATTCTATCAGGGTTGTTTGAGAACTTGGAAGAGCAGGCAGATAGAGTGGATAGTGTCTTGAAAAGGAATTATAAGGTGAACATCAATAGAAGTAAAACAAAGGTAATGGAATGTAGTCAAATTAAATCAGGTGATGCTCAGGGAGTTAGATTAGGAAATGAGACTCTAAAAATAGTACATAAGTTGTGGAAAATGATTGATGATGGCCAAAGTAGGGAAGATATAAAATGCAGACTGACAGTGGCAAGAAAATCATTTCTGGAAAAAAGGAATTTTATCACATCTAATATTAATTTAAGTGTTAGGAAGTCTTTTCTGTTGATATTTTTCTGGAGTGCAATTATGTATGGAAGTGAAACGAAGGTGATATGAAATTCACACAAGAAGAAGACAGGACCTTTTGTAATGTGGTGCTATTGAAGAATGCTGAATATTAGATGGGTGGATTGAAAAACATGATAGGAGGTATGGAACTGAATTGAGAAAGAAAGAGAAATTTATATCACAACTCACAACTTCACTAAAATAAGGGGTCAGTTGCTAGAACACAGCCTGAGGCGTAAAGGAATTATCAATTTGATAAAGGAAAGAAGTGTAGCTGGTAAAAATTGTAGAGGGAGACCAATGCTTGAATGCAGTAAGAAGGTTCAAATGGATTTAGCTTGTGGTAGTTATGTAGAGATGAAGAGCATAGATTGGCATTGAGAGATGCATCAAACCAGTCTTCAGACTGAAGACCACAACAACAACAAGCACCATAATTTTGGCTGTAGTTTCTTCATTCAAAAATTGTCCACCTGAAATTTCAGTGCAGACATACATGAATAAACAAATATTTTTGAGAATTTTGGGAAGTTACAAGCTATAGAACTTAATCTAGTGTGCATTACGTATTTCACAGTAAATCTGTGACATTTGTTACAGTTTCTGTTGTGTATATAACAACTATTGTATCATGTTACATTTAGGTTAGGGATATATTAATCAGTAGAATTTCATCTACATTCACAATAATCAGTTTAATGAGAAAAGTGTCTCAGGTGGGATTACTGAGAGAAATGTTAGAGAAATGAGAGAAACAAAGTATCCTAACATATTACCTGTTTTTGTCAACATAACATTTGTCTTCTGCAGTGATGCTTCCATATTTGCACTTACATGCTGAACGATTTGACATGTTTACAACAGTACTACATGACTCAAATGATGCATATTAATCTGTGTTAGTGAGTATTTAATTTCTAATTATTTTCATGTACATAATAAGAAATTAAATACTCCATCACATTCTATTATGCAAATTAAGTAGGCAGTATTCGAACCATGTAGTACTGTCATAAACATGTCATATCATTCAGAATGTACGTGTTAACATGGATGTTTTTTGCTAATGCAGAAGATGAATGTTATGTGTTCAAACACAGTTCATGCATTAAAATACTCTGTTTCTCTGATTTTCTGTGCATTTCCCTTATTAATCCCACCTGAGACACTTTTGCCATTAAATCTAACAAGTGTGTCATTTTGTTGCTAGGTCAAAAACTCGAACAGGTGTAATGTCTGTTATGTATATACACAGTCCAAAATGTCTCCCCTGAGGCTACACCTCTCTTCACCACTACCACTCCCTATACTCCTACCTTCAACATGCTTCATAAAAGTCCATAAACCCAATCACCCAGTGCACACCATTGCGGCTGATTACTGCACCTCCACAGCGAGAATTTTTGCTGTTGTGGACCGACACCACAAGCTTATTAATGGTAACATACCATCCTATATAAATGACACCAACAATTTCCTCTGCTGACTCACTGCAGTTCCTTTACCACAAGCTGCCCTTGTGTCACTGTTGATGCCACCTCCCTCTGCACAGCCATCCCCAATGCCCACGACCTTGCCACTATTGAATATTACATTTCCCAATACCTGACTGACTCCAAACTCACGACCTCCTTCTTGGTCACTGTGACCAACAATATCCTCACCCACAATTACTTCTCCTCTGATGGCATCACCTACAAACAATCCATCTACAGCAATCAGTACCCACCTGGTAACATGCTATGCCAACTGTGGAGGTGCAGTAATCAGCCGCAATTGTGTTCAACTACCTGTCATCATGCTCTGAAATGAGGAATATCCTACCCAATATCCTTTTCACTTCTCCCACAGTGGTATTCCACCACCCACCAAACCTACGCAATATCCTTGACCATCCCTACACCACTCCTATTCCCAGCCTCTTGCCTCATTGCTCTTGTCCCTGCAATAGACTTAGATGCAAGAACTGTCCCATACAGCCTCCCACCACTACCTACTTGAGTCTTGTCACAAACATCACTTATCTCATCAAAGGCAGGGCTACCAGTGAAAGCATTCATGTGATCTACAGACTAAGCTACCCATTGTGCTATGTTCTATGTGGGACATGACAACCAACAAGCTGTCTGTCAGCTGGAATGGCTGCCTACACACTTTGGTCAAGAAACAACTAGACCACGCAGTTACTGAACATGCTGCCCAGCACAACAGGCTTCACTTCAATGACTGCTTCACAGCCTGCACCATCTGGATCTTTCCTACCAACAGCTGCTTTTCTGAAATTTGCAGGGGGGAACTCTCTCTGCAATATATCTTATGTTCTCTTAACTAACTCCCCTGGCCTCCACATTTTATGTTCTCGTAACTAACTCCCCTAGCCTCCACATTTTATGTTCTCGAAACTAACTCCCCTGGCCTCAGCCTTTGCTAGTCCCTGTCATTCACCCCCTTCCCTACTACCACTCCAGCACTACACAGCCTTCTTTCCACCAACACACCTACTAGTCTCACTTTCCCTCCCTCCTCCTCTATTTCTCTCCTTTTCAATTCTCCTCCCCCCCCTCCCCCCCTCCCCCCCCCCCAAAAAAAACAACCTAAACCTCCTGATTGCACCTAGCAGCCCTCCCCTGTTCCCACCAAGTCCCTGCATGCTCCCACAAGTAGAACTCTGCCCTCCCCCACCCCTACCCTGCTATTCCTCCCCCTCCTGGTCAGAGACAGCGGTCATGTGTGTTTTAGTTGTGCTTGTGTGTGTGTTTTCTATGTTAGAACAAAGCTGAAAGCTCATATGTATAGCAGTCTTTTTGTTGTGCCTTTCTGCAACTCAACATTGGAAATCTATCCTTTTCTTAATGCTAGAAATTTCATTACAACTGACTCAAATGCCTAGCTTTGGTGGACTGTACTGTTTTTGTCTTACTTTTAGGTTATGAAATGAACTTCTTGTTTGTCCATTTGTTTGGCTGTCTTCACAACTTTTTCAAATATAGCTTTATAATGTCACATACTCAGTAAAATACCTCTTTTTATTATTTCAATTCATTGAGGAGTTACCTCTTCCGGAAATTAGCAGTTTTTATACCCAGAGTTATCCACTGAAGTTTACTACAGTAATAATTTTGTTACATGTGGTTCTAAATGAAAAAGTTTCATTAAACATTTCAACAGTGTCTAAGGCTTCAGATAAATCTAAAAACTTGCCTATAATTCAGTCATTCTTGAGTAGTGCATCTAGTACCAATCTTGTAAACTTTATTATGGCTGATCATACTACTTCAGAAACTGAATTGTTTCATTTAGGAGACTATATTTATTCAGACAGTTTAGTAGTCTGTCTGTCATGATCCATTTTTTATTGAGTGAGGATGAAGATATCAAATAGACAGATCAGTAAATATCAGTTTCTCCATGTTTGGAGAGTATTGCTGCTCTGCAGCTGTGAACTGAATTAATGAGTAACTGCTCCAGTTTGATAAAATGTTCTTTATTTTCATACATGACTGAAGCCATTTTCCAGAGGATCTGAAAATTGTGCTGTGGTGAAGAAAGGCCAAATAATATAATGTTGCCTATATGAAAGTGATGTGAGGTACCAATAGGAAGGAGAAACTTGGCTTTCAAGCTCATCAAGAATTTGCCCATCATCATATTATTTGTGCAACTCATTAACAGTACTGAAATGGAACGTGTACTGTATGGCACTCTTTCATGACATAGTAGTTATGCAATTTTCGAGCACTAGAGTATGCTGAAGGAAATTTATGATTTGCTGTTGTGTAGAGTATAGTTTTGGTTACTAAATTCATTGTGATCTTTGAAATTCATGTTTTTGTCAAAGTTTTCATCGTCATTTAATTTTTAGCAAACTGTTACACGTGCCATGATTATATGAGATTGTACTAGATTAGATAGAAAGCTGTTTGGATAGTCCTTGTCTGGAATATAACTTCTCAATTCTTTGTAATCATTATACATGTATTGTTGTAGGCATCATTTCCAAAATGCGACATCAGATACTTCTTGTGCTTCCACATCTCTTGCACATGAGTCTCCAATGGAAACAGATAGTACTGAACAAGAAAGCAGCATACCAAAATTTAGTAACTTCTACAAGGAATATTTGCAAAAACAGCAGTCAACACCTGAAGAAATGAAAATCTCAGATTCTCGTCTATATTGTAATACTGACAAGTCTACTTCAGAAGAAAATGAAATTGAAAATGATGAAAGGAAGAAGGATGGTACAAACAAAGGACATGGACACTTCATGCTGGCAGAGAATTTTCTACACACAATTGAAGAAAGACAGTCAGTAAGCAATAAAGAGAATAACTCGCCACCAGAATATTCAAAAACTAAATCTGACGATGAATGTTCATCAAGTTCAAGTCAAGAGTACTGCTCACAGAATGACAATTTTTGCTTTAGTCCATTGTTAGAAGGAAAGGAGGATGGAGTGACTCCCAGCAGAGATAAAATGATACCTAAAACCTGGACGGTCAAGAATAATTCTGCAACAGCTGATAGCAAACGTACTGCTGGTGGTAAAATTGATGTTCTCAGTGAAAGCCCTGCCTCAGATACATCAGAAGAGGTAAGTTTATTCCTAATATTGTTGTTTGATTTATAAACCATGAATTTTTTGTGGTATGTTTGCACTTTTAAGTGTTATTTTTAGTTTGATATATAATTATGCACTTCTTAAATTGAAAAAAAATCTATATTAGCACAATATTTTACACAGAAAAGAAGTGACTACTGACATAGTGAAATAAGAAGACGTGGAAAAGGACAGACTTGTACAAATCTCATTGAATCTCTAGTTTCTGAATTTTTAGACATTTCTTCGTCACTGAAAAAGGAAAATAGAAAGAGGAGAAAATAAAAAAAAGGTAAAGGTTTTAGAGGCACGGAAAAGTCTTCCATACTCTGGGTAAGGGTATATTCAAGTATAAGAAAGTATTCAAAAGCTATAGGTGGGTAAACAAAATTATCAATTACCAGAATGACTGTAATGAACTATTGCTCACTGATATGATGATGGAAATTGTGGGAATGAAATAAAAGATAAAAAACAGAAAAAAATATGAAATTAGAAGGAAGATGAATAAATAACAATAAAATAATAAAAAGGAGACAGATGCTATAGAGATACATAGGAGGTATATTGATGCAGAACTTAAGAGGGAAAGGAGAGGCAACACTACCATTGCATTGAAAGGAAAGGCAAAGGGAAAGAGATTAGACCTTAAGAAATTAAATGAGTTCGTACTGTTATCTGGGATGTAAATTAATTTGGAGTGTTACAAAATGAGTGGCAGTCAATGTAGTAATTTCAGAATTTATTTCTTGAGACCAAATTTGCAGTAATCCATGTTGCATTTTCACAGACAGCTGCTGACTTGATGAAAAGAGATTTAAAACATAGATACTGAAATTGAGAAACATATCTGTTGTTTTCTTCTTCTTCAAAGTATTTTAATTCTGATGTAACTCTTCAGGTTTTCCCGACGAGATCTTGACATGTGGAATAATCGGGTCAACTGCCGAATGTTTGTGTCGCTCTGGTACAATATTTCGGCCACGTAACACGTTGCCTTCTTTGAGTGCTACCTGAGACTGCCGTATTGGAGGATCTTGTCCAGTATTTATGCCCACAGGCTGCTGGGTGCTCTCTTTGCTGTCCGCGCCCGCCTGGCACTGCTTGTAATGTGTTGTCTCTTCCCCAGTGCTTCCTCGGATGTCCGCGCCTGACTTGGTCGCCATTTGTGGCAGCTCTCTGAGGCCTGTCCTGTGTCGGGCGTTCCATTCATGGTTCGCGCCCACCTGGTGCTACTCCCTAGTGCTCACACAGACTTAAGCGCCCGTCTCGTCCACCATCTGTGGTCGTGGCAGCTGTCTGGGGCCGGACCTGTGTCTGGTGTTTCGATCGTGGTCCGCGCCCGCTTGGTGCTGCTCCTGAGGTGTTGGCACTTCCCTGGTGCTCTGACGGATGTCTGCACCCACCTCGTCCACCATCTGCAGTTGTGGCAGCTGAGGCCTGTCTCGCGTCAGGGGCTCTGTTCGTGGTCCGCGCCCGCCTGGCGCTGCTTGTAAGGTGTTGTCTCTTCCCTGGTGCTCCCTCGGACATCCGCTCCTGACTTGGTCTCCATCTCTGGCAGCTCTCTGAGGCCCGTCCTTTGTTGGGTGCTCCATTCGTGGTCCGCGCCTGCCTGGCGCTGCTCCTGAGGTGTTGGTGCTCCTGAGGTGTTGGTGCTGCTTGGCTCGTCCATCATCTGCGGTCATGGCGGCTGTCAGAGCCTGTCCTGCGTCGGGAGTTGCGTTCGCAGTCCGCGCCCGCCTGGCGCTGCTCCTGCGGTGTTACTACTTCTGGAGGAGTTTCTTGGTTCATTTTGTTGGGCCCTGATAAGCTCCAGAGCTGGACTCCATGCCGAGCTGAGCTGGTAACCGCTGTCTCGGTTTATTAGGTTGTCTGTGACATTGATCTCGATGGACTCCTTTATGACACTGTCCCAAAATCTTGGTGTCTGTGTCACAGTTTTGGTGTTGTTGTAGTCCATTGACTGGCCAAGCTCCAGACAGTACTCTGCTATGGCAGATTTTGTTGCCTGTCCATGTCTGGTGTGCCTCTGGTGATCTTTGCACCTGACGTCCACCGTCCTGGTTGTCTGGCCAATGTATGACTTTCCACACTGGCACGGGATGTTGTAAATGCCTGGTTTACATAGCCCCAGGTCGTCCTTCACACTCCCTAGCATTGTCCCAATTTTGGAGGGTGGACAGAAGACACTCTTTATATCATATTTTGAAAGAATTCTGCTGATCTTTGCAGAAATAGGTCCAGCATATGGTAGGTATGCCACCTTCTTCGCCTCCTCTGGCTCCTCTTCTGTACACTGTGGTTGGCTGGTAGTACAAAGAGCCCTTTGGATATCTGTGGAGATAGAACATCTACAGCTGGTGTTCAGCAGAAATGGATACTCCTCCAAAATTGGAACAATGCAAGGGAGCATGAAGGATGGCCTGGGGCTACGTAAACCAGGCATTTCCAACATCCCGTGCCAGTGTGGAAAGTCGCCATTGGCCAGACAACCAGGATGGTGGACGTCAGGTGCAAAGATCACCAGAGGCACACCAGACTCGGACAGGCAACAAAATCTGCCATAGCGGAGCACTGTCTGGACCTCGGCCACTCAATGGACTACAACATCACCAAAATTGTGACACAGACACCAAGATTTTGGGACAGTGTCATAAAGGAGTCCATCGAGATCAAGATCACAGACAACCTAATAAACCGAGACAGTGGTTACCAGCTCAGCTCGGCATGGAGTCCGGCTCTGGAGCTTATCAGGGCCCAACAAAATGATCGAAGAAACTCCTCAAGAAGTAGTAACACCGCAGGAGCAGCGCCAGGCAGGCACGGACTGCATACCCAACTCCCGACGCAGGACGGGCCTCTGACAGCCGCCATGACCGCAGATGATGGACGAGCCAAGCACGGACGACCGTCGGAGCACCAGGGAAGTGCCAACACCTCAGGAACAGCACCAAGCGGGTGCGGACCGCGAATGGAGCTCCCAACAAAGGACGGGCCTTAGAGAGCTGCCACAGATGGAGACCAAGTCAGGAGCAAACATCCGAGGGAGAACCGGGGAAGAGACAACACCTTACAAGCAGCACCAGGTGGGCGCGGACCGCGAACAGAATGCCAAACGTGGGTCCGGCCCCAGACAGCTGCCACGACCACAGATGGTGGATGAGCCGGGTGCAGACGTCCGTGGGGGCACTAGGGAGGGGCCAAAACCTCAGGAGTAACACCTGGCAGGCGTGGACCACGAACAGAATGCCTGACACAGGACAGGCCTCAGAGAGCTGCCACAGATGGCGACCAAGTCGGGCGTGGACGCCCGAGGGAGCACTGGGGAAGAGACAACACATTACAAGCAGTGCCAGGCGGGCACGGACGGCAAAGAGAGCACCCAGCGCCCTATGGGTATTTTAATTGTATTTTCTAAAATAGGTGTAGTTAGGTTTAAACAGAAATTAATTTTTTTCATTTTTACCAGGGATTAGGGGTAGCATCTTTGACTAGTGATCGGCATATACTGAGGCCCGGGTTTGAACAAAGTCACTGCTTATATTTTGAATAAAAATCATGAGCAGTGGCAGCTGTAGACTTCTGTTATAAAAGGTCACCCCCGTTCTGTACAGCGAAGAAAGGCAGAAGAATCAGCAGGATCATTGGCAAGAGGGCACAGAAGGCAATGGAAATGCATTAAGGACACACAGTGTTTATTATAATGTAACAAGCTCATTAGTTCAATAGAAAATTATCTTACTTTTGCAAAAATATAGATTATAGTATATCGCTGCTGATTTTTTTGGAACATCAACTAAAGACACATCAACTCATGTAACCAGTTAATTAGATATGCCACACTCAAGTCTGGCCAGAGTGGACAGAGATAATGATCATGTGTGCATTAGGTGTGCCTGTTTGTGTGAAGGTGTTTGTGTTTTCCTTTCTTTTCTGAAAAAGACTGTGGCTGAAAGCTCAATGGGAACAGTATTTTTTGTGATTGCCTGTAACTCAGTGTACCCTCTTTATCGTAGTGGCAATCTATCCTTTTCATAAATGTGAAATGTGGTCATAAGAAAGTGCAATACTCAATACCGTGTATTGAAAAGTGTATTCGAAGCTGTGTATCGAGTAATTCATTAAAAGTCATTTATCGTGTACTCCAAAATGAGATTCAGAACTGTTTCATTACATATCCACGACATATGTCCTGTAATTGCCAAAGTTTCTTGATGATATTCCATTGCCAAAAGATTTGTCCCCCATTTGGATCTCTGAGAGGGGACTGTCAAGTGGGAGGTGATTACATTAACAAAAGATTGAAGAACCAACAACATAGAAATATTGTATGAGTTGGAGCATGGAATGTTAGAAGTGTGAATGTGGCAGGCAAGTTAGAAAATCAGAAAAGGAAAGAACAAATGCTCAGTCTAGATATATTGGAAGTCAGTGAACTGAAGTGGAAAAAGGGGAAGAATATGTGGTCGATCGAATATAGAGTAGTATCAATAGCAGCAGAAAATGGTGTAACGGGAGTGGGATTTATTATGTAGCAAGAATGAACAACTCAATGACAGAATCGGCGGTAACAGCAAACAGTAATAGCCGGCTTTACAGGCAGAAGATGAAGAGATAGAGAAAGTATATGAGAATCTTAAATGTGTAGTTAACTGTGTAAAAGAATAAGAAAATTTAATAATCATGGGTGAGTGGAGCATTGTAGTAGGGGAAGGGATAGAAGACAGAATTATGGGTGAATAAGACCTCAAGGCAGGAATGAGAGACCTAAAATACTAATTGAGTTCTGCAATAAATTACAATTAGTAATAATAAATAAATCACAAGAGGAGGATGTATATTTGGAAAAGGACTGAAGACATGGGAAGATTCCAGCTGAATTATGCCATGATCAGACAGGGATTCTGAAACCAGATGTTAGATTGCGAGGCATACCAAATAGCAGATATAGATACAGACCACAATTTAGTGATGAAGTGTAGACTGAAGTTTAAGAAAATTGTCTGGAAGAATCAGTGTACAAAGAAGTGGGATACTGTTGTAATGAGTGATGATTGTATGTGTTTGAAGTTGCCTTGGGCTATAGATATTGCAACAATGAATACTGCAAAAGGTAGTTCATATAATGAGGAATGGACATCTCTGAAAATGTCATTCACAGAAGTGGGACAGAGTGGGAAAAGGTGCAAGAAAGGTAAGTGAAGAAACAGAAGAAATTCTGTAATTGATTGAGGAAAGAAGGAAATGCAAAAATGTTCAGGGAAAAAAAGGAATACAACATGAGTCAGTTAGGAATGAAATAAATAGAAATTTCAGGGAAGCCATGACAAAACATCTGTAGAAAAAATGGGAAGAAATTGAAAAAGAAATAGTCATTGGGAAGATGTATTCAGCATACTGCAGAAGAGTTGAAACAAGCATCAGTAAAATTAAAACAAAGGTGTCAACATCAAGAACACAAGAAGAATCCCACTGTTAAACATGAAGGAGAGAGCAGGTAGCAAAGAGTACATTGAAGGCCTTTATGAGGCAGCTGTGACAGAAGAAGAAATGGGTGCTGATAGGTGAGACACAGTGGATCCACTGTTTAACAGAACTCTGCTAGACTTGTGATCAAATAAGGTGGAAGGCTTAGGTAACATTCTTTTGGAATTTCTAAAATTCAAGTTGGTTTGTAGAATCTGTTAGTCTGGAAATGTACCATCAAATTTTAATGTTATTCACATCATTTTGAACATAGCAAGGGCCGATTTGTGCAAGAACTATCACACAATCAGCTTAACACAGCATATATCGAGTTGCTGACAAGAATAATGTAAAGAAGAATGGAAAAGAAAATTGAGGACCTGTTAGATGATGATCAGTTTGGGTTTAGGGAAGGTAAAGGTAACTGAGAGGCAGTTCTGATGTTGCACTTGATAATGGAAATAAAAATTTAGAAACACCAAGATAAATTCAAAGGGTTTTTCAACCTAGAGAAAGCATTCAACAATATAAAATAATGCAAGATGTTTGAAATTTTCAGAAAAATTGGTGTTAACTGTAGGGAAAGATGGGTAATTGCAATATGTAGGACTTGTTCCTCATCATTACAATGTATTGTAGAAATGATCTCTATAACATGAAATTAACTAACTAACCAACCAATAAGGAACAATATGAATGGAAGACCAAGATCAGAATGCTTGCATTAAAAATGGTGTGAAATAGCCCAGCAACTACTTTCCTTTTGGAGGTCCACTTCCAGCACTGTTGATAGGAAACAATATATCTTGTTTTATAGGATGAATGAGGAATTGATTGAGAAATGTTTGACAGATGGATTGGGAGTGAAGGGTTAGGTTACTCAAAATCTAGGCTAAGAGGGATCCACATTGTATGAGGACAGAGGGAGACCCATGATCTTTGCCTCTTCACTGAAGGTGGTCTGTCTTAACTTGGGTTATAAGTAAATCTACCCCAAGTAGTGATTACTGCATTGCTTAGATAACTAGCGATTGTATTTAATATAGTGCTCACCTAAATACACAAGATCTCTGGATTTTGCACTTTCATTCCAAGATGAATATAAGATTTTTCACTTTAATGTACTTTGAAGTTATTTACAGTTAAGTGAAATTAAATAGCTTTCATTCACTTTCCTGCAGTAGATTACTCCAAAAACACTTATTATTTAGTTAAAACATATTTCATCAATCTGTTTGAAAACCAGAGTTATCATTTCCTGCTTTTCATGTTGGCCATCATTTAAATACTTTTTTCTATAAATATTCCACTGATTAACTTTCATAAGAATACTATATGCTATAAGGCATAGAGGATGATTAAAAAATCATGCCCCATAGGACAGATAGGATGAACAACAGCTCAACTGACAAAATTTCAGATGTTGGTAGTATGGACCAAAAGAAGAAAAAATGTCTAGTAAATATAGCCTCTAAAATGCATGTCTTTAGAGCTATGAGCACCTCTTCATCTTCGCTACTGTGTAACACATTTCATTTACTGAAAAAAAGGTACACACTTTAGAGCCCAAGTTTACCTGACCTTTTTCTTTTTTTTCTTTTTTTTTTTTCTTTTGCAAATTTCAAGCTTTTGCAACCCAAGGTTGCTTCATCAGCTTTACCATTATTGACCAAAAAATTAATTTTTAAATCATTGATCAGACAAATTATTGCTGTGCATACTTGCTCAAATAACTTAAATAATATAAAGCTCTTTTCTTCCAAAGTTCCTAAAATCTTTTGATGCCCATCTGAGGATAAGATTACAGCTGTATACTGTAAGAAAGACAGATTTGACCATTGATAGTTTTCGTAAAATATATGCACCAGTTGACTTCATACGTATTTCAGCACAGTGTCCTTCATACCTCAGGACATAGTCCTTTCTTTGATGGAAATGAAAAGCACCTGAGCTCTACATTTGTTGCAGACAAATTAGCCATTAACGTGATTTTTTATTTTGACCATTTTCACCAATAGAGGATTTTTATCTTGTGTTGTTCTCCTGAATTCAATTTCTCCTCTCTGTGGTATTATGGAATGACTATGACTGCAGCACATCTCGAGTGTCCTTGTCTCTGATATGGTGATGCACTTTGTCCTGCAGGCTAACAATATTTATTTATAGTTGCCTGATGTTAATGAACTCATTTCTGCATGTCCACAGTGTCTGTGGAACAAACATACCATCTTGTCATCTGACAGTCTCCAAATATTTTTTTCTTTTTCACAAACTAGGCAATAGTGGCTGCTACATGCTGATAGCTGCAAAGCTTGGCTGTTGTTTAATGATGGTGGTGTAAGCGGATAAAGCCTGTACCATTTTTCAGTATAGGTTTGCCAGATAGTGGAGACTGGTACCAAAGACTGATACATCTTTTCTTGAATAAATGTTGGTTTCTCTTGCTGTCTTGGTTTGTCATTCGTCGCTTCTGCTTCCTGTCCATTTGGCTTAATATTCACAGATCTCAGAAACTCCTATATTTTTTAATCAAAATATCCATGGGTGTACTGCCGGTCTACAGTGTCCAACAGGCACAATATTTCGGCGATCATACATGTCACCATCATCAGGTGAACTGACGGACTGAGTTCCTGTGCACGTGCCGATACGGAGATCCGTACACTATGGCTGCTCAGGGGCAACTGGGTTCGGTTGTGGCGGCGGCAGATTTAAATACCCTCCGCCCACGGCGCATTCCCTCCGCCGTCCACACCCCGCACCATGCTCGCGCGGTGGAACAGATTGTGACGGCGTCTGAGATGATGTCGGTGTGATGGCTCTGTCCGCCGTGGTCGTCACAACTATACGTTTGCCCGATTTACTCTTGATTAACCCAGTCGCTGGTTCCCAAGCCTTGCTAAGATTATAGCCACAGTCACGGTTTATGAGGTCATCATTGGTGCGAATTTCGATGGCCTCTCTAACAACGCTGTCCCTGTATCTCGACGTCTGTATCAGAATCCTCATGTGTTCATACTCCATAGCATGATTTTCCGACAAACAATGTTCAGCAACCGCCGACTTGCTCGGATACATCAGTCGAGTGTGCCTCTGGTATTCATGGCATCGATTCTCGACGGTACACATTGTCTGACCAATATATGACTTGCCACATTGACATGGAATCTGGTACACGCCGGCCTTCCTCAAACCGAGGTCATCTTTGGCGCTCCCCACCAGTGCACGAGTTTTATTCGGAGGACAAAACACAGTTCCGACCCGGTGTTTCTTCAAAATGCGGGCGATTTTCCCCGAGAGTACGCCTGTATATGGAATGAACGCAGTGCCTACCTCCTCCCTCCTATATTTTTTGTTGTAATTAGGTTCCAAGGGTTTCTAGCGTACACTTCTCTTCTTTGATGTGCTTCTTTGGTGCAGTTAGAGTGGGGCGCGAAAAACATCTCTGTGAGAAGAATGTAGTATGACGGTAGTACCATTCTGTCTATATTTTTTGTATGTGTTTTCTGTAATACATTTATCAGCAGTGTCCCACCCATGTCCATGTGCCAATACTTGCTGCATACATAAAAATTACAACATGTGAGCGTGTTTGAGTTTGATGAAAAAAGAACATGAGGTACAATAGCTGATGAATATGATGTATCTGATGTTCTACCTTAGCTGCTGTAAATATGACTCCCAATTATCAAATTGTGAATACACCATATCTAAAAATTTATCACCATAATGTGCAATCCCTGTGTAATAAGATCGATGAAATTAATCTACTGTTAACAAATGAACTTAAAGATATCTCAGTGTTACGCATTTCTGAGTACTTGCTTAACCCAGAATTAATCCAGAATGCGAAAATAAACAAATTCATTTTGGCTTCGTACTACTGCAGGAAAAACAGCAAGCAGGGTGGGGTGGCAATTTACGCAAAGGAAAATGTAGATTTTATTATGCTACCTAACTTAACTTGAACAAATGTTGAAAAGGATTATGAAATTGCAGCTACAAAAATTATTCTGTTTAACCTGGTTATTGCTACAGTTTACTGATCGATATCTGGAAATTTTGAACTTTTCTAAAACGAAATGGAGTCATTGCTAAATAAAGTAAATAAAATGGAATGTGAGTTGATTATCTGTGGTGACTTCAATATCGATTTCCTCACAAATAGTGGAAATACAGAGACTCTTTTGAACCTTGCAACATGCTATAATATAAAGGCTGAAGTAAAAGCTGCTACCCAAGTAACAGAAACTTCCCAAACAACTCTAGATCGATTTCTAGTCAAGAAGAATCCACACAACATTTCATTAAAAATTTTCAATGCAAATTTTAGTGATCATTTTGCTCAAATATTAAGCATAAAAGTAAAAGGCAGTATTATTAACAACATGTCTCTAAGAGCCTCATAGAAGTTATAATCAGGATGACGTAAACTACTTCAGCAGATTATTACAGAAAGAAAAATGTTCAGAAGTGTACAAAATGAACGATATAAATGAAAAATTCAACACCTTCATTGACACAGCAACCCATTTCTTGCAAATTGCATTCCCAATGAAAACTGTAACCATACGGAGGAACCCTAGAACAAACAGCTGGATCACAAGAAGAATAAGGATTTCATTACAGAAGAAAAGACTGATTCATGAAATATGTAACCCCAAAAAATACTCCATAAGATTAAAAAAAGTAATAAAAGCAGCAAAAATAATGCATAATGATGAATACATTTATAATCCAGCTAATAAATGAAGGGCTTTGTGGAGTGTTTTAAAAAAGAATTTTGAGAATACACACAATCTTGCAAAAATATAACACTATCACAAAAAAATAAAAAAGTAACAAACCCCTTAGAAGTAGCCAACATTTTTAACAATTTTTTCACAGGTGTTGCTGAAAATATGTTACAATCAAACTTACATAAGAGCACCCAGGCAACAGAATATAAAATAAGTGCATGAAGAGGATCGATGTTCATCAGTTCTGTTTCATTAGATGAAGTAGGTAAAGCAATGAACTGACTAAAAAGTTCCAACTCTTCAGGCATTTTAGTGTGCTTGCAACAATATTAAAGAAAAGTGCATCAAACCTAATTGAAATACTCACACACTTATTTGACTGCTCACTTTCCCTGATGTATTGAAAACATCAAAGGTATTCCAGTATATAAAAAAGGTGAGAAAGATAATGTAAATAACTACAGACCCAATACAATTTCCTCCTGCAAGTCAAACATATCAGAAAAAGTTATGTATGACAAACTAATGAAATTTATAAATAAAAACAACATCCTATGTAATGAACAACATGGATTCAGAAATAAGAGGTCAACAACAGCTGCTATTTATGAGTGCATCAGTTCCATCCTAAACCTGATGGACAAAAAACAGGAATCAATAGGAGTATTTGTTAACCTGTCTAAAGCTTTTGATGTGGTGGATCATTAAATTCCACTATCAAAGCTTGAAAGATATAGTACTCGATGTCTGTCCAGCAACTAGATCAGTTCCTGACTAATCGTAAGCAGATAGTGTGAATCAAGCATACAAATATCGAACTACAAACTGTATCCAAACTAAGCAAATTAAATGTGGTTTACCACAAGGATCAGTAATGGGACCCTTCTGTATGATCAAAACTTAAATGTTGATGCACTTAAAACAATCATATTTGCAGATGACACCACAATTCTACTAAAAGGAGACAGTAATGAACAGTTACAGCAGTCAGTAAACATGATCACAAAACAACTTGGCAGCTGGGCACAGAATAATCAGGTTGTAATAAACAGTAAAAAAGAGATTGCACTAAAATTTCACAATGCTCCTAACAAGGGCATTTTTATCCCATCGGTCTCTACAGATGACAGCTATTTGGTAATAGAATCGTAACCAAATTTTTAGGACTTTGGCTGCAGAGTAATGTAAACTGTGATAAGCATATTGAATATCTCAACACAGAACGGAGCAAAACATGTTACCTTCTTTGCTCACTAAAATCATGCTGTAGTGAGAAAACAGTAATGAATGCATATCATGCCTACTTTCATTCTCGTCTTAGATATGGGGTCACTTTCTGGAGAAACTTTAAACCAGCTAATAGCAATTTTAAACTACAAAAAAGGACATCAGAATTTTTTTTTGGTGCAAGTCTAGAGCCTCTTGTAAACCTCTGTTTAAGAAATCTGGTTTTCCTCCATTACCATGTGTATACATTATGGAAACCATTTTATTCTTTAAAATAAATGTGAAAGGTAAGGACTGCAGACTGCAAAAAAACTGTGATATACATGATCACTTTAGCAGACAAAACAGAAACTTACACATAGCTCAAATCAGTACAGCTCTGTTCCAGAAAGGTACTTTTCACTTGGAAGTTAAGCATTATAACAAACTTCCTGAAAACATAAAAGTTATTACTGAGGTCAGTACTTTTGGAAAATCTCTAAAGTCATATTTCCAGCATCACTGCATTCACTCCATTGAAGAATATTTAAATTTATGAAAAGTGTTATATAAATACATACGTATAAAGTGTATTATTTGAACCTTAAATAAGTATGCCTAGAAATGACTTCAGCTGTATACATATAACTTAAATTGTCCAATGTCTTATGCATAAGCTGCTTTGTAGACAACAGGACCAATAAATAAAATGCAATGCAATACCCTAACTGATGATGAAGGAAACAATTCAGAGTGACGGAACCATCCGTGAATATTGATCACCTGTGCAGAAATAACTATTTTGCATGGTTAATTTGTGTTTGTTCACTGATACATTGTGAGGCATGGGATGCCATAAAACCTGGATTTGGAGCACATTATGACCAGTTGGATGTGGAGAAAAATGAGGGAGCCCTTTTCCATCATTCTACTGCTGGTTGAAGATCATTACCTAGAGATGATTGACACTCTTAAACTAACAAAGGAGGCATGGGAGGAACTGGAAAAAATACATTGCAATAATGGCCTACTTTATACTATACACAAGATGACAGACTTAGTAAATATGAAAAAAGAAGATGATATGACTGTGGACGACTGTGTAATGAAGATACTGGCTGCCAATAGATTTGTGAAGCAAGGGGATTGTACCTTTGATGACAAAACAGTTGCAGGCTTCATGCTTCTAGGACAGCGTCTGTAGAAGTATGAAGGCCTCATTAGAAGTTTAGAAAGAGATGAAAACAGACTGACCACATACCTTGTCATCAACAGACTAGAATTAGAAGACAAACACCTGGAATCAGATTTGAAGTCTATTAAGAACCAAGAAGAAGCCAAAGCATACACAGCATAAGGTGGAGGTCATAAAAAATACAAATTTGGCCTGAGACACTATAAATATCATAAACAAAACCAAGGAGGTGAGAAGAATGCAGCCAGCAGAAACAGACTATGTTTCTCCTGTGGTGAAGCAAATCACATTACCAAAAAGTGCCCACATTTCCATGAGAAACAAGGAGTGGGTGCACCAAGCGAGCAGAAGGGTCCCAAGTTATCAGCATACAGGGCAAGTGGGTGCAGGCTCAACAATGCTAAAAATTATCCAGACAGTGAAGACTCAAGTGAAAATGCAAAGAAATATGATGAAACAGTGGCTGTGATGGTGATCAAAACTGGAGGAGGTGCTGATGGAATGATGAGTTCTGGATTCAGGAGCATCATATCATATGAATATCATATGACTAGTCACCAGGAGATACTACAGGACTTGAAACGGCTGATAGGAAAGTTACTAAAGTGAGTGGCAAGGGAAATGTCATGAAAGCAGAAAAGTTATGTGGAGGTAAATCAATCAGGCTAACAGAAGTGCTTCTGGTGGAAGAACTAGATGGGAGCTCGTTCTCTGTTAAACAAATGGAGAAAAAGGGAATGTGCATTATATTCAAGAACAGTGATGTTAATGTGTCTTTTTGTGAGAAGGAAGCATTGAGGGGAAGATCATCAGGCAATGATGTCTACTTAGTGTACTGCGAATATTACAAAGTGAATAACAATACAGTTATGCCCCAAAACAACAAAACACATCAACCAGTGGAAAATGATACAGCAGCCAGACAGGCATAAATTTTACAGCGCCAAAGACTTGGACACAAGGGAAGCTTTACCCGAAGTATGTGGAGGCACTAAGTGTAAAGAAAACTGTGAAGTGTGTGGAAGGAAAAATGAAAAGACAGTTTTTCTAACCAAGCCAAACTACTACTGAAAATGTTCTAGAAGTGGTACATCGTGTTGTGAGCTATATTAGACAGACTTCCTTAGGTGGAGCACATTACTATGGCACTTGCCTGAATGATCACTCAGGATATTTGGTAGTGAAAGTGATGTGTTTGACTCATTTGTGGAGTTTAAGGAACATGCAAACTGTGAGACAGGGAAAACTTCAAAATCTCCAATTTTACAATGGAACTGAGTACATCAACAACAAATTTGAACAGTTGTTCAAGGAGGAGGACATACTATACCAGAAAAGCAGTTTCCTCTTCCTTGGTAAAGCAAATCATCCAAATCAGACTCTTATATTCATTCTGAGGTGTCTACTATTCCAAGATGGTTTGGCCAACACCTATTGGGGAGAACCTCTGATGTTGGGCCACTACATCTGAAATAGATGCCCAACAAAATCCCTTGGTGGAAAAATCCCATATGAAATCTGGAAACAGAAAGAATGTATTAAAGAAGATTTGAAAACGCTCAGTGTTTGGCTGCAGAGCCTGGAGAAGCAGATCGACATCTGACAAGCTTGGGAAAAGGGCAGATGATGCGGTTGAGTCAACGGCTGTTTGAGGAGATGGGAGCCATTTCAGGGTTGGAAAAGGAGATGGTTACAATGCTGAAGGCAGTGTAGTTACCAGCAGTGGAGTTAGAGAGGTGTGTGAGGAGTGCAGTACCATGTTGGAAAGTCAAATTTTTAGTGCAAACAGTGAAGTAGGGTTCACATCTTGTGAAGCCAAAAATGAATGTTTCGTGTGACTTTGCATGTTTTACTACCATGTGTCAAGTGAATCCATCCTATCCAACATCAGTAGAAGAGTCTTTACCCTCAGTTCACAGGGACAAGTGGTGTACAGCCATGGAATCGGAGATGAGTAGTCTAAAACACTACAATACATGGTAACTTGTTGACAGATCAAAAGCTGATCATATTATAGGAAGTAAGAGGGTGTTTACTACAAAGAGAAACAGAGGAGATGAGAATACTAAATTTAAAGCAATTTAAAGCTGTGTTATAGCCAGATATTCGGAATAGATTAATGGGAAAGCTACAGCCGTTATGAGATGAAGTAGCTTGAGGATTCTAATAGCAACCGCAGTACTTAGGGGATGGAAAATCAAAAACTTTGATGTAGAAACTGCTTATCTTAATAGCCCACAAGTGGCACTGGTTTCATGGAGCAACCAAAATTGTTTGATGTGGGAAATAAAGTGTGTTTATTGAATAAGAGTTTGTATGGGCTTCAGCAAGCAGGTGAGGATTGGAATGATTTTTTTCTGCTCTGTGATGCAAAAGTTAGGCTTGGGACAATGTGAAAACAATCATTGTGTATATTCTTCTCTAATTATTTGATCATTGGGATTCATGTTGATGATGTTGTTGTAATAAATGAGGAAGAGAGGATTGAAAAATTCAAGAATGTTTTCAAAAATCTCATATTGGCATGAAATAAAGGGATAACTTGTTTATTTTTGTACTCAGTATTGAGCAGACTCAAGGGCAGGTGAAATGAAACGAAACTAGATGCATTTAGTGGATGCTGAGAGAGTTTAAAATATATGACTGAAAAGGCATAGCTACACCATGTAGTGACAACTATTTTGGCGAAGATGGGAATGACAAGCTATTTGACCAAAAATTGTACCAAAGGGTAGTGGATTGTTTGTTGTATATATCCACATGAACTCGACCTAATATTGCCTTTATTGCAGGAAAATTGAGTCAGTTCAGCTCTAAATCAAGTGTTTCTCATTGGGCCAGGGAAGAAAGGGTGTTTTGTTACTTGCAGCCAACTAAAGATTTGAGCTTACGTTTCAATGCCATTGTTCTGATTGTAGTGCATTCAGTGATGCTGACTGGGCAAATGACCCAGCTTATAGTAAATCTGTAACAGGGTACACAATTTTGTTAGCTGGAGCAGCAATCAGCTGGAAGAGTAAAAGGCAGTCTGTTGTAGTCACCTCCACAATAGAAGCTCAATACATTGCAGTATTCGAGACATGAAGGAGGTGGAATGGTTTGTACATTTCTCTAAATGAGATCAAGTGTTCTGAATTTGTTAGACTACCCCTGCAGGTCAATGCTGACAACACAGGTGCCATTGAGATTATTAAGAAAAAGGGTGTATCAGAAAAAACCAAACAATTCAGAGTTCACTATCGTAAAGTCAGGCACGGTGTCTTGGATGGTTTTCTTAATTCAACTGATGATAATGCTGCAGACATTTTAACTTAAGTTCTTAGCGATATTAAAAAAGAGTTTCAGAGACATGTTAGGATTAAAATAAGTATTATTTCATGTTGGACTATCTGACTGTCAAATTTTGTCTCATTTGTGTTCTTATGTTTAATAATGTATTTTTCAGTGTGAAACTGATAAGTTTTCTACCAGGGGGAAGTGTTGTAATTAGATATACATAATGTGGTGACCATCATTCGAATTCAGCGCCGTTTCCAGAGCTCTCAGAAGCCAAAAGTTTGTAGCATATGCTTCTCTTCTCTCTATGTGCTTCCTTGGTGCTGTTTGAGTGGAGTGCAAAAAACATCTTTGCAAGAGAAGAATGTAGTGTGACAGTAGTGCCATGCTGTCTGCATATTGTGTTCATGTGTTTTCTGTAATAAATTTATCAATAGTGATGATGTGTGTATTTTAATTCAACTGCCCACCCATCTCCATGTGTCAATACTCGCTGCACAGGTAAAATTTACAACATTTTTCCTTTTTGTAGTCGTTGTGCAATGGATGTGAGGTCTTAAAGCTTTTCCACAACTACCTTAGCTATCTTGTCCGGTGACTGTTTGTACTTCTTCCAACTTATTCTGTTCTTGTATGTTTCCTTGACTGCTGGCCTCACTTAATGGAACTCTCATTTGTGATGATATCGTCTGGGAGAGGTATTTGACACAAATGTTTGGCAGGGTCTTAATTGAACCTAACATTCCTTTTACAAATTGGTTCTTTGAAAACTGCTGGTGTGTGTCATCTAAGTAAAAGTAGATATTTGTAAGAAATATTGTGGATCTGTTTTGTGACTCAAATTTCTTCAACTCTTGATGTCTCTCAAAAATATTGATGGATGCCTAAAAGGCAGTGAACTTCATGGTATTCTTTTATCCACTGTCTCATGATCAGATGGACTTACGAACATAGGGACTGTAACTGAATTCAATGTGTCTCAAAAATACTGATGGATGCCTAAAAGGTGGTGAACTCTCTGGCAATCTTTTATGCATAATCTCATGATCAGATGGACCTTAGGAACATAGGGACTGTAACTGAACTCTTGGCTGAGTGTGAAACAGCTTCTTAGTAACCTGATTGAAGCCACACCAGTGTCAGTATTCTGTAGCACTCAGTGTCATGTAGCTACCACAGTTGTGTGCCACATTCAAGAACAGGGTTATCTTAATATAGTAAACACTGTTATTCTATGGACACAACACACATGACTTGCAGAACTAAACTACCTCCTGAACAGAGGGCAGTAGAGTTTATAATGTATGAACCCAACAATTGACATGTTAACATGAAGCTTCCAGAAACTTCTGGAAGTATTAAATTACAAATACTGGCAAGAGCTGGGACCTAGAAGTCACCAGTCAGTAACTCTGCTACTCCATCCCAGATGATGCAGTCTGCCACAATATATTATAAGGAAAAAAAGTTAAAGTGTGTCATAGACAAAATACAGCACTATTTCCTTTACATTTTTTTACATGCATAAACAACACCTATTTCCATTGACTGCAAATAGTACAAAATACATTGTTACTGATTTTTAAAAAAATGTAAATGATCAAACTGTTGCCATAATTTGCACTATGAATGTGCACTATAATTTTAAAACTGATTTATTCCATATCATATCAAGAGGTTACTCTTATGATCACAGAATATTCAGCTAATTAACGTATTTGATCTCAGTACTTAATTGAAAAATCATACAATAACATTTCGATGATCCAAGAGGTTATTATATTTTCTTTGGTGGTTGAGTTGGCTGAAGTGTGCCAGATGGTATTTAGTTTGTTTTACTGTCACAGGTTTTGTTTGAGGCTGTATTTTTAAATTCCAGAAAGATAGAGTTAAATTTATTTGCTAATGATTCCTGTTACTCAGTTTATATAATTACCTCTAAATACTTTTTCAGGACAGTAACATTTGGTTTGCTGATGAAGACCATGATGAAGATTTAAATTAGGGTGATAGAGCAGAGATATAAATTGCAAACTGCTCTCTGTAAGACATAATGACATCTGAAAAATTTAAAAAAATGTTTATTTCAGATAAGTATCTTGCTGAATTATATTACTTTAATGGTGACTGATAATATGAAAGAAACAGTGAAAATAGATTGTAGGAAAGTAGTATTTCTCATGTTCAATTTGAAGTCATGAGCAAGAATTAGCATACACTGAGTGGAAGCTGAAGTAGCTTTAGTTGGAAACTCCAACTTTTTTTTTGTCACATTTCTTAAAGAAGCTTGGAAAAAGATTTCTGTAACAAGCTAAAGCCGTCAAATCCTAATCTGTGCATCATGCTGATTGGTTATGACTTCATGTTTGAAGTAAACAATTGCTTCAATTCTTATACCAGTTTGTACTGATTAGGGTACAGTCTTCTTCAGTGAAGCATGTTTATAAAAGTTTTACTGATTTTCTTATAAGACAGAGAGAGTATATAGAGTATAGTCACAGTAAACAGCCAGAGTAAAATCCGTATAAAATATGATTAAATAGTTGACATATGTGCTTTATTAAATGGGTAATTTTGTGGAAGCATATTAATGCAGAATAAATAAAGTCAAAATTATGTTGCCTTAGAATAGGTATTTTATGGCTGTACAAGAACTGCCAGATTTGCAAACAGAAAATGGTCAGTTTGCTATAACATACAGTAAACGCACAAATGAAGGCAGGAAATCAATAATTTTCCTGGAACACAAAAATTATTGTTCTACCGAGACAAGAAATATTGCACTATAAAGTGACTTTATCTGTCATTACGTAATATGTCATATGAATGAAAGCTTTAGCTTCCTCACCAAAAGTACCATAGTTAGATACTTGCAAAAAGCATTGCTATATTTATTTTGGGTTTTTCAGTCAAGAAAGTCTTACTGAATACAAAATGAAACTAGGTTTTAATCTGTAAAATAAAAATAACTAGGTTTTATAAATGGATAGTGTGGTGTTTTATCCCAAACCAGTTTTATGAAAATTGCTGTTTTACAAGAATATCAATTAAAAAAAAGATCATAATGTATTCACTATGTACAAAACATTTCACTATTCAACTTTGAGATTTGTAGTTGTCTTCTGTAAACCAAAGATTAATTGAAAATATCTGTGTGTTTCAATCAAATGAGAGTGTTAAAATAGTTGTAATATAGTTGTTCAAATAAAAGTGTGAAGCAAAAGATGGAGGGAGATCTTTTCCCCTTATGAAACAGTGACCTTTCAGCTGCTCATAACGTTCTTCTGTGAATGAGATTTGTTGCCACTGGTGAGTGTGAATATCATTTTATACATTGTAGAGGTTTGTTGGAACAAAGAGTAAATAATCATGCTGTTGAGAGCCCTCATAATTATGGACCTGATATACACTCAGAATTATTTATTTTTTAAATGGAATCATCTTGCTTTCACCTGTTAGCATTTTATTTTTTGGTTGCAATTTCGACAATATGCCATTTTCAGGCATAATACATTGTAATGAGATCATTGTAAAGCGTGAATGACAGCTTATGTGAGCAATTTTATAGTTTGTTGACATTTGTATACTTACAAGATTTCAACATATAGGTTTAAGTTAGGCGGAGATAACAATATATTATGCACATCACAGAACAACTAGTCAGTGATATAAGTCAATATTTCATTTCATGTACTGCAGCGAATTGTATATATCACAGTAGGTTGACACTAAAGGTGCACTCTTCTATTTGAGTTAAATGTGTTTGATTTGCATATTACATTTTTACCTCTGCCTAAGTTAAACCTAAATGTCAAAATCTTATAAGTATACAATAGTTAACAAACTACAAAATTGATTGTATGTACTGTCATTCCCACTTTGCATTCTTCTCATTATGTTTTGTAGATGCTTGAAAATGACATAATGCTGAAATTGGAATTGTAAAATAAAACACTAACAGCTGAAAGCAAGATGATTTCATTTTAAAAAATTACCAATATGACAAGAAAATATTTTTTTATGCTCATCCATCTTGATGGATACGATCTAATGTTGCACTACAGGACGTAGAACCAATAAGGAAAAATTGACAGTGACTACTTATACCAAAAATTGTGTTAAGTCCCAGGACCTACAAATTAATGAATATTGCATTTAACAGTTGTTTGAATGCTGGGCAAATTAGGAAATACACAAGCTTGTAGTGCTGACTGTTTACAGACAACCATCAGAAAGTTTGTTAAAATCCATAAAGGAGCTGGAGATAGTTTTAATAAAATTATGCATAATTAATCATAGAATAATTGTTTATGTGTGCTGTGATGTTTATTTTATGTCAGATAGTGTGGACTGAGTATACCTATAATTTTTGATGTCCAGCTTTGAATTATTTACTACAGAAAGTTTACTACAAGGTCTGAAGCATGTAACAACAGCAAATGACAGTTTGTTTTTAGTCCTCAAAACCTGCAGTGATTATATGCAAAACCTGTAGTCTATGACTGTGAAGGTTCAATGTTAGCAATTAAATATACTGGACATTAATGGCCAGATCATAGAAGTGTTGTATTGCAGTGTTAAAAACAATGACTTGATCACAGAGTTGAGAGAGAAATTATCTGAAGAAGGCTGGGGATGAAGTGTAGATGGAAAATTTCACACTTTCTTAAACAATGTATAACTCCTGGGACTTAAGTATTTTATACAAGGAAGAGAGATCTCTAATTCAGATAACAAGCCCAATTATGCTTTGAAATTCCACTACCAGAAATATCGTAAAATCTTCCAGTCTATTGTTAAAAAACCAAACTAATGCACTATAAACAAAAAAAAAAAAAAATTAATAAATAACTCACTCCAAAAGCAAGGCAAACAAAATCTGGAACATTATTAAGCAAGAAACAAAATGTAATAGGTGTCAATAAGAAGGGTTTGGGTATGCAGCTCTCCACTGGAAGTGAGTGGATGTGTAGATGATGTGGATGACCAGTTTGTTGCTAAAACCCTTCATAAACAATCATAAACAAACAAATCAATGTGTCATTAGCAGGTGCTGGGTGATGTCCCTAGGACAAAGCATGCTGGGATGAATATGCCAATGCAGGCATTCGTCATGGTTGATGGTATACAGCTTTTGCTACCTCCACATTGCAGCCGCTGGCTGAGTTAGAATTTTTTTGGGGTTCATAAAATTTTTATTTTTATCTGTTATTACTTTTACATTGTAATTTCAGGTACAGGCACGTTCCATGACCTTGGAGATTTGCTCCACAATTTGGTCCTACAGAACTTGATGTGTAAATAAATAATAAAAAGCAAAGCAGTGATGCATTGACTGATAGCTCGGCAAGGTAGGCTTGTCTAGTAGGACTGTCAGGATGGTGAACGTGGAACTGCATAATGTTAGAAATAGTCACAATCAAGCTACAGTAGTCCATTACGAACAGTACTGTAAGGTGCTTAAAAAATTTATTAGGAAGGCAAAGAGTATGTGGTACGCAAATAGAATAGCTAATTCACAGGATAAAATTAAAACCATATGGTCATTTGTGAAGGAAATGTCTGGTCAGCAGCACGGATTTGACGATATAAAGTTAGTTTGTAGTAAAAATATTTCTGTTACTGATAAATATATGTACAGTACTTAACAATCATTTTCTGAGCATTTCTGGTGAATTAAATAAAAAATTAATTTCTATGGGGAATCATAACTCTCTTGGCAAATGCCTCTCCGAGATTGATGTCTGAAATAGTCCTATGTGAATATAATAGAGGGAAACATTCCTCGTGGGAAAAATATATCTAAAAACAAAGATGATGTGACTTACTGAACAAAAGTGCTGGCATGTCGATTGACACACAATATACACATGAAATTCAAGCTTTCGCAACAAACTGTTGCTTCATCAGGAAAGAGGGAAGGAGAGGGAAAGACAAAAGGATGTGGGTTTTAAGGAAGAGGGTAAGGAGTCATTCCAATCCCGGGAGTGGGAAGACTTACCTTGGGGGAAAAAAAGACAGGTATACACTCACACACACACACATATCCATCCACACATACACAGACACAAGCATACATTTGTAAATGTTTTGCCTTTAAGTTCACAAACCTCTTGTTGACCGCTGTTCACTAGTCTGCTTATTTTGACACTGGCCTCTCAATATATATATTCTTTACTGTCATTTCGTATTAAAAATATCAGCTTATTCCCAAGAATACGTAGCTTTCACTCAGTTAATACTTGGCAGAAATACAACCTGCATTTGGATCACACTTCCTTAACTCTTGTGCATAATGGTGTGCAGTATACTACTGCGTCCATTTTCAGTAAGCTACCGCAAGAATTTAAAAATCATAGCAGTAATCCACGCACTTTCAAATCAAAACTGCAGAGTTTCCTCACGGGTCAATCCTATTGTGTCAAGGAGTTCCTTGAAAAATTAAGCTGATACTTATGTTGTATTGTTTGCGTTTACTTAAACTTATGGCTTGACTTTTTTTTGGGTTCATAAACATTTTATTTTTATCTGTTATTATTTTTACGTAGTAATTTCATGTACTGACACATTCTATGACCTTGGAGATTTGCTCCTCAATTTGGTCCTACGGAACTTGACATATACATGTTGTTGTTGTTGTTGTTGTGGTCTTCAGTCCTGAGACTGGTTTGATGCAGCTCTCCATGCTACTCTATCCTGTGCCTCCTTCTTCATCTCCCAGTACTTACTGCAACCTACATCCTTCTGAATCTGCTTAGTATATTCATCTCTTGGTCTTCCTCTACGATTTTTACCCTCCACGCTGCCCTCCAATGCTAAATTTGTGATTCCTTGATGCCTCAAAACATGTCCTACCAACCAATCCCTTCTTCTAGTCAAGTTGTGCCACAAACTTCTCTTCTCCCCAATCCTATTCAATACCTCCTCATTAGTTATGTGATCTACCCACCTTATCTTCAGCATTCTTCTGTAGCACCACATTTCGAAAGCTTCTATTCTCTTCTTGTCCAAACTAGTTATCGTCCATGTTTCACTTCTATACATAGCTAAACTCCATACAAATACTTTCAGAAACGACTTCCTGACACTTAAATCTATACTCGATGTTAACAAATTTTTCTTCTTCAGAAACGATTTCCTTGCCATTGCCAGTCTACATTTTATATCCTCTCTACTTCGACCATCATCAGTTGTTTTACTCCCTAAATAGCAAAACTCCTTTACTACTTTAAGTGTCTCATTTCCTAATCTAATTCCCTCAGCATCACCCGATTTCATTTTACTACATTCCATTATCCTCGTTTTGCTTTTGTTGATGTTCATCTTATATCCTCCTTTCAAGACACTGTCCATTCCTTTCAACAGCTCTTCCAAGTCCTTTGCTGTCTCTGACAGAATTACAATGTCATCGGCGAACCTCAAAGTTTTTACTTCTTCTCCATGAATTTTAATACCTACTCCGAATTTTTCTTTTGTTTCCTTTACTGCTTGCTCAATATACAGATTGAATAACATCGGGGAGAGGCTACAACCCTGTCTCACTCCTTTCCCAACCACTGCTTCCCTTTCATGCCCCTCGACTCTTATAACTGCCATCTGGTTTCTGTACAAATTGTAAATAGCCTTTCGCTCCCTGTATTTTACCCCTGCCACCTTCAGAATTTGAAAGAGAGTATTCCAGTTAACATTGTCAAAAGCATTCTCTAAGTCTACAAATGCTAGAAACGTAGGTTTGCCTTTTCTTAATCTTTCTTCTAAGATAAGTCGTAAGGTTAGTATTGCCTCACGTGTTCCAACATTTCTATGGAATCGAAACTGATCTTCCCCGAGGTCTGCTTCTACCAGTTTTTCCATTCGTCTGTAAAGAATTCGCGTTAGTATTTTGCAGCTGTGACTTATTAAACTGATAGTTCGGTAATTTTCACATCTGTCAACACCTGCTTTCTTTGGGATTGGAATTACTATATTCTTCTTGAAGTCTGAGGATATTTCGCCTGTCTCATACATCTTGCTCACCAGATGGTAGAGTTTTGTCATGACTGGCACTCCCAAGGCCATCAGTAGTTCTATTGGAATGTTGTCTACTCCCGAGGCCTTGTTTCGACTCAGGTCTTTCAGTGCTCTGTCAAAATCTTCACGCAGTATCTTATCTCCCATTTCGTCTTCATCTACATCCTCTTCCATTTCCATAATATTGTCCTCAAGTACATCACCCTTGTATAGACCCTCTATATACTCCTTCCACCTTCCTGCTTTCCCTTCTTTGCTTAGAACTGGGTTTCCATCTGAGCTCTTGATATTCATACAAGTGGTTTTCTTTTCTCCAAAGGTCTCTTTAATTTTCCTCTAGGCAGTATTTATCTTACCCCTAGTGAGACAAGCCTCTACATCCTTACATTTGTCCTCTAGCCATCCCTGCTTAGCCATTTTGCACTTCCTGTCGATCTCATTTTTGAGACGTTTGTATTCCTTTCTGCCTGCTTCATTTACTGCATTTTTATATTTTCTCCTTTCATCAATTAAATTCAATATTTCTTCTGTTACCCAAGGATTTCTACTAGCCCTCGTCTTTTTACCTACTTGATCGTCTGCTGCCTTCACTACTTCATCCCTCAGAGCTACCCATTCTTCTTCTACTGTATTTCTTTCCCCCATTCCTGTCAATTGTTCCCTTATGCTCTCCCTGAAACTCTCTACAACCTCTGGTACTTTCAGTTTATCCAGGTCCCATCTCCTTAAATTCCAACCTTTTTGCAGTTTCTTCAGTTTCAATCTGCAGTTCATAACCAATAGATTGTGGTCAGAATCCACATCTGCCCCTGGAAATGTCTTACAATATAAAACCTGGTTCCTAAATCTCTGTCTTACCATTATATAATCTATATGATACCTTTTAGTATCTCCAGGATTCTTCCAGGTATACAACCTTCTTTCATGATTCTTGAACCAAGTGTTAGTAATGATTAAGTTATGCTCTGTGCAAAATTCTACAAGGCGGCTTCCTCTTTCATTTCTTCCCCCCAATCCATATTCACCTACTATGTTTCCTTCTCTCCCTTTTCCTACTGACGAATTCCAGTCACCCATGACTATTAAATTTTCGTCTCCCTTCACTACCTGAATAATTTCTTTTATCTCGTCATACATTTCATCAATTTCTTCATCATCTGCAGAGCTAGTTGGCATATAAACTTGTACTACTGTAGTGGGCGTGGGCTTCGTGTCTATCTTGGCCACAATAATGCGTTCACTATGCTGTTTGTAGTAGCTAACCCGGACTCCTATTTTTTTATTCATTATTAAACCTACTCCTGCATTACCCCTATTTGATTTTGTATTTATAACCCTGTATTCACCTGACCAAAAGTCTTGTTCCTCCTGCCACCGAACTTCACTAATTCCCGCTATATCTAACTTTAACCTATCCATTTCCCTTTTTAAATTTTCTAACCTACCTGCCCGATTAAGGGATCTGACATTCCATGCTCCGATCCGTAGAACGCCAGTTTTCTTTCTCCTGATAAAGACATCCTCCTGGGTAGTCCCCGCCCGGAGATCCGAATGGGGGACTATTTTACCTCCGGAATATTTTACCCAAGAGGACGCCATCATCATTTAATCATACAGTAAAGCTGCATGTCCTCGGGAAAAAATACGGCTGTAGTTTCCCCTTGCTTTCAGCCGTTCGCAGTACCAGCACAGCAAGGCCGTTTTGGTTAATGTTACAAGGCCAGATCAGTCAATCATCCAGACTGTTGCCCCTGCAACTACTGAAAAGGCTGCTGCCCCTCTTCAGGAACCACACGTTTGTCTGGCCTCTCAATAGATACCCCTCCGTTATGGTTGCACCTACGATACGGCCATCTGTATCGCTGAGGCATGCAAGTCTCCCCACCAATGGCAAGGTCCATGGTTCATGGGGGGGACATATACGTAAATAATAAAAAGTATAGCAATGATGCATTGACCGATAGCTGGGCAAGGCAGGTTTGTCTACTAGGATTGCCAGGATTATGAACTTGGAACCGTTGGGTGGAGAGTGGCTTCTGGCTGACAGGACTGTGAACAGTCAGGCAACAGTCAATGGCTTGCATCATGATGATGCCTGTGTCGGCTGCATCATGAATATGGCATCAACTGGAACAGGTTGGTTGCCATTACATGACACAACTGTACTGGGCAGGAACTGGAGTGGCAGCTCTGCCAGGTAGGTTAAAGAGTAGCTGGTCTTTAGGCCACCAGGTGGTGGGTAGCAGGAAATAAGGTACTGAAATGTACCATTGTGCACCATTTACCAACAACTCTTGGCCCTGCAATTCCATTTGCTTGTGCCACCGAAATGATTTTATTTGTAGTAGATGCATATGACAACTACCGATTGTAGTACTGACAATAACTAGTTTGTTCATAGCAGATGCAAATGACAACTACTCATTCTAGTACTGACAATAGCCAGTGTGACCCGTCTTTTGCAAGAATTCAGTTTCACTTGTAATGACCTCTCTGGGGCATTTGGTCACCAGCTGCTCAGAATGAAACAGAGTGTGCTCAAATGACTCAGGGATGTGTGTGTTTATTTTGTATTGTAGATGGTGACTTGCCCAATTTGGGACTGCAGTAATTGTGTGGTGGTGAGTAGGTTGTGTGACTTTCTATTAGGCAATATCAATAGCATTTCGTTTACATCTACATCTACATCTATACTCCGCGAGCCACCTTACCTGTAAGTGCACAAATTTCTGCAGTGTTTCCCATGCTAGTGGGTAAGTGTGAGTGGTGAAACACTCTAACTGAAATCCTTACACATTAGAAATATCTGCACCCAAAAACCGAACCCAGTCTCTTCTTGCATTTTGGCGATGCTGACCATATGGTTGTACGTTTGTAAGGACTGTTCCTCTATTGTTGCTAACAATTCTAATGATGGCGGTAACTTGGTTCAAACTTTACATAACCCATCTGAAATGGTCCCAGTGATAAGAGTATCATTATCGGATGGCCATGGGGGTTGGGGGGGAAGTGTTTGCTGCAGTTCTGTGGTTCCACTGTCATGTCAGTGATATTTTCCATGAGAGTGCACAAGAGTGTCATCGTGGTCAGCTGGGTGTCAACTTTATCTAGATGGCCCTTGATAATGCCGAAGTTGTGATTTACTGTGTCTGTCAATTCCTGTATATGGCTCATGAGAGTGGCACCCATGGTATGTAATAACCAGGTCTAATTCGCTGTGTCCTTTTCAAGACTTGGAGGCTGTGTGGTGTGCAATTCAATCATCCCCTGGTTTCCTTTCCTGTCTACTTGTATTTGTTGAAACTCCATTTTTATCCATTCTAAGTATTCCTCATTGGTGGTGCCAAATACTGCCTAGGATTCTTCCATTTGTCTCTAGCCATCCCCTCTTTTGTCAAACCTATGGGACTAATTCTGTGGTTTGGCATAGCTGCTCCTACAAGTATATGAAGGCTGATATTCCCCTTGAGTGTTGTTCATCCCATTCTTGCCTTGCATCATGAAATCCTATTTCTTAAAAGTATCTTCAAGTCGCTGAATTTCATTTTCTACTGCCTATACAGTACAGTTCACATGTAATGTCTACTGATGTTCTGACATCACCTCGTCCATTTGGTGTGTGAATAGCTTCCTACCACTCACAGGACATTCCTCGAGTACTTCTGCCAATTTGTACCTGCCCAGCAGGGTCAGGAACACTGTAATGATGAGACCACTTGTTTTGACAGTCCCCTTTGCCTTGCGTTCGACGACTGGAGCTGGAACTGCTATCTCCTGTTGTCCATGAACTGATCTCGTGTTGTGTCTGGTCCAAGACCTATGGGAAGAGAAATTTCCCTGTTAGTTTGTCTGTCCTTTTCAAATCCCAAGAGAATAGGGATTGGTTCGAATAACTGCAGGTACATTCTGCTTCACTTAACTAGTTTTACTTTTCTTCCTCGTTTTTCCTCCAACCAATTCCCTTCTCCCTCTGAAAGGAGCTGGCAGCAATTGAGGCAATGGTTTCTGTTCACCCTGAAATGGGCGAAATCTTCCACTGTGTTTTGGACCAGAATCTGTAATTTGACATTTAAACCAGAGACATCATTTTGACTACCTGCTAATGTGAAATGAACTTCTAAGATTTTCTTTTTGGCACGGAAGGATTAGATAACTCTACCCATTGCCCGACATGGTACTAGGGAATTTTGCTTCTGCCATGGGTGCCTCCAAGTCATTCAAGAGCCTTTGTATTAATCGTTAAGTCGATACTTTTGAACATTTTAGTAAAATTTCGAGTGGAGAGTAGATCTGGAGTAGCTTTGCATAATTCGAAAAATCGTAATAAGCTTGTCTTTTTGTGGATGTTCGAGTTGTATGTTGCTACTGCATGTAATAGTAGAGCATCCCACTCATTACGGCTACTATTAACGTAGTGTCTTTCCTGTCATTTGGTGTATTGCATTCCAGCAGTTGGCAGGCTTTCTGTGCTGCTATCCAATAGCGTGTCTGACTTGACTTGTTGAACCTGGAATGCATTTTTGTGTGAATGTGACAGTAAACAGATAATGGTCTCATTTTTGTCATTCAGAAGGGGGTCCGTGCGAGCGCATCTTTGGAGAGTTCAATAGATTCATTGGGACATGTGCGCAACGTCATCAAGCCAAATGGGTTGAGTACTTGGAAACTTCTGAACAGGTGGTAAACAATATTCGTTTGAATAACACACAATTCACTCTAGGTTATTTGATAAGTAACTCCAAAGAGAAGGCTAAATGGCACAGCCCACTGCCGAGGATATGCAGAGAAGAGTGTTCCTGGGAGGAAAAGGTAAGGAAAGCGTTAGTTAAACTCATACAACAGGCTTACTTTCGTAGACTGCACTATGATGTGAAGCTGAGACAAGTTCAAAAATACCAAGTAAGAACTCACCTGAAGCCAGGGGTTGTGGCAAGGGGGGAGGGTTATAGCCCCCCCCCCCCCCCATGGAGTATCATATTACACTGGATAAATGACTTCAGAAATCAGCGAATATATTACTCCAACAGATTCATTTTTTAAATAATTATGTAGCAATATAGGTTGCAATGTATTCCAAACACATTTTAACAAATGAATAAGAGCGGCAAATAGCTTACTACCTAAACCAATAAATATCACTTAACCTAAAATATGCGTCTTATTATTTATTAATACACATTTTTTACCCTGAACTCCAAAACAGTTATCAAAAACTACTTTAAGAAACACCAAATTTTACCAGTTTGTCGGTAGAGGACACCAACTCTGCTTTTGTTAAGCCATATTCCGTTTCCCCCCCCCCCCCTTGCGCCCCCCCCCCTGATCGTCTTATAGAATCGTCCCTGCCTGAAGCCAACACTTCTGCACAAAAAAATTGTTAGTGGCAGCACTTATATACTGGTCGTTATAGGACTGTAAAAGTGCCACATCCTGGAAGTTATATTTTGCTTCCATAGCTGTGTGGTCAGTGCAGATGGCTGCCATGCAAAGGACCGGAGTTCGATTCCTGGTACTGCCAAGGATTTTTCCTCAGTGGGAGGACGGATACGGAGTGTACTCAGCCTCCTGATGCCAACCGAGGGGCTACTTCACTAAACAGTAGCGGCTCTGCAGTCTGGAAAGTCTGCAAAAACAATCAGGAGGGAGGTGTGCTGACAACATGCTCCTCCACACCGCATCTGCATGGTGCTGCATGGCAAAGACATCCCTTGAGCCTCCATGGCCAGGTGAGGAGCTTGTTATCTTAAAAGTACAGCAGAGTCTCGCTAATCCGAACATTAGATTAATCCGAACATGAAAAATGTTAGTCTAAGTGTGGAAAACTGTGCGGTAAATTGCTGTACATACACACTATTTTAATTTACACAGTACAGTAACCATGTATTAGAAAAATTGCCAAGAAAACATTAGGTTTAAACAGTGCATAACAATGAAAGAAAATCTGTCAAACTTACTAATATACAGCGAACATTTTATCCCTACTTTTTAGGTGACAAAAACTGTCATTGTTTTTTGGCATAATGAAGACAGTCTGTTATATGACGCATAGTTGCGCCATCGTCTCATAAACATCAGATCTGCAGGTGTAGCAGTGGGCTCTTGCTCCAAATAACGTAGCGCGAGGTCAAGGGCTTCTGCTGCGTCACTGTGTGGCACCAGCTCTCCTTTGTCGCTTGCAGGCTCATTGTCACTTCCGTCACAGCAGTCCGCTTCTTCCTGGTCTTGAGTCACAGCAGCGACTAAATCAGCGTCAGTAAGGTTCTCCACACATGCCCCATCCGCTGTCATCCTCTCATCTACGTCTCCTTCACTAGCTTCTTCACATCCACGGATTGTCTGTATCATTTGTAGTAAATTTTCCTCTTCATTTTCTACTAGGTTGTCCTGAAATTCAAGGCATGCCCACCCACAGTTTTATCCACGATTTTCACAGAGTATTTTCTGAAATATTCTGCCATGCCTCAGCGGCCCAATAAACAACATCCTTCAAATTGGTCTTCGTTATTTTGTCCACTAAAGGAATGCTATCATCACGGATCAGCATTCTTAAAAATGGTTTTCTATAAATCAGCTTTAATGTTTGCAGTTCACCCTGGTTCATCGGCTGTAGAAGTGGTGTAACATTCGGCAGCAAAAACTTCGCCACAATTTCTCCATCACATAATTCCTCAGTGCTGGGGTGAGATGGCACGTTATCAATCAAAAGGATTGCACGGGGAGACAAATGATTTTCCTTAGAAAATCGTCGAACAGAGAAACAAACTGGCGGTGAAACCATTCTTTGAACAGCTTACTATCCATCCATGCTTATTTCTGGTTACGATAATATACGGGCTGGGATTTCATGTTGCAGTTTTTAAAAGCTCTGGGCCTATTAGATTTGCCGCTGAGCATTAAAGGCAGCTTGTGATTACCAGCAGCGTTGCTGCACGCTAATAAAGTCACACGATCTTCGCACATTTTAAAACTAGGAGCATGGTCTTCTGCTTTTGATGCTAAGCTTTTTGTTGGCAGTGCTCTAAAATTAAGGCCAGTCTCGTAGCGTTATAAATTTGTTGGGGAGAATATTTTCCCTCACTTATCATTTTTTTTCAAAGTCACCCAAGTATTCCTTCTCTGCATCATGGTCAGAGAAAAGCTTGTCTCCAGTAATTGTTAGCTGACGGATTCCATGACGTTTTTTTTTTTTTTTAATCTGTCCAACCTACCTGTACTCGCAGTAAAAGACTCATCACCATTCATTAATTTGTTCAGGTAAACAGCCTTCTCCTGAACCAGTGCTCCACTCAAAGGAGTTTCCCTTTCTCTTTCTTGCATAAACCAAAGCAAAAGAGCTTCATCCACTTTATCGTACTGGGACTGTTTCAAAGTCTGCCGAATTTCGAGTGTTTTTCCCGAAGACGTTGCACAGGACTGTACAAACTTCACTCGGTTCTTCTTCCAGTCACAAATGGTTGCTTTACCAACAGCCAGTTCCGTTGCCAGTTTAGATACATTCTCACCATTGTCTATCCGCTTCAAAGCATTCAGTTTTTCTTTGAGAGTTAACGTTGTATGTCTCCGTTTACTCATGACGAAAATACGTACACCACTACACCTGAACTAATACAATACTACTCTCACGCGTGCCAGCGATCGATAACTAACATAACCAAGTGCTTTGCGAGCCAACTGGCAGTGCACCGACTTCAGACTCTACAAAGGTCTCAACAATTCACAACAGCAAGGGCAGGGAGTGAGAGTGAACCATTGTTCCCGCACTTGTTCGCATTTGTTACCATGGTGTACCTAATTATCTGCTTGGTATGCTTCATTCTAGAAACTCGTCGCCGTAATTCCGGCTAATCCAAACAAATCGGTAATCCGAACAGGGTCCGGTCCCAATTAGTTCGGATTAATGGGACTCTACTGTAATAAAATAAAGGGGCTATATTCTCATCAAGATTTGAAAGAGGATATTCGAAGTAGTTGATCTTATTTTTGTATATATGGAAGTGGCAAAAGTCATGGGATAGCAATATGCACATACACTATGTGATCAAAAGCATCTGCACACCTCCAAAAACATACCTTTTTCGTATCAGGTGCACTGTGCTGCCACCTACTGCCAGGTACTCCATATCAGCGACTCAGTAGTCATTATACATAACTCAGTAGTCTTTGGACATTTTGAGAGAGCAGAATAGGGCACTCTGTGGAACTCATGGATTTCGAATGTGATCAGGTTATTGTGTGTCACTTGTGTCATACGTCTGTATGTGAGATTTCCACACTCCTAAACTTCCCTAGGTCCACTGTTTCTGATGTGGTAGTGAAGTGGAAACGTGAAGGAACACAAAAGCATACAGAGCGACCTCATCTGTTGACTGACGGAGACCACCATCAGTTGAAAGGACTCATAATGTGTAATAGGCAGACATCTATCCAGACCATCACACAGGATTTCCAAACTGCATCAGGAGCCACTGCAAATACTATGACAGGCGGGAGGTGAGAAACTTGGATTTCATGGTCGAGTGGCTGTTCATAAGCCACACATCACGCTGGTAAATGACAAACAACACCTCAGTTGGTGTAAGGAGCGTAAACATTGGACGATTGAACAGTGGAAAAATGTCGTGTGGAGTGACGAATCACGGTACACAATGTTGCGATCCAATGGCAGGGTATGTGTATGGCGGATGCCCAGTGAACGTCATCTGCCAGCGGGTGTAGCGCCAACAGTAAAATTCGGAGGCAGTGGTGTTATGGTGTGGTCGTGTTTTTCATGAAGGGGGCTTACTCCCCTTGTTGTTTTGCGTGGCACTATCACAGCACAGGCCTACATTGATGTTTTAAGCACCATCTTGCTTCCCACTATTGATGAGCAATTTGGGGATGGCGATTGCATCTTTCAATACGATCAAGCATCTGTTCATAATGCATGGCCTGTGGCGGAGTGGTTACATGACAATAATATCCCTGTAATGGACTGGCCTGCACAGTCCTGACCTGAATACTATAGAACACCTTTGGGATGTTTCGGAATGCCGACTTCGTGCCAGATTTCACCGACCGATATCAATACCTCTCCTCAGTGCAGCACTCCATGAAGAATGGTTTGCCATTCCCAAAGCAAACTTCTAGCACCATATTGAACGTATGCCTGCGAGAGTGGAAGCTTTCATCAAGGTTAAGGGTGGGCTAACACCACACTGAATTCCAGCATTACTGATGGAGGGCGCCACGAACTTGTAAGTCATTTTCAGCCAGGTGTCCGGATACTTTTGGTCACTTAGTGTATACAGATGGTGGTAGCATCACATACACTAAGAAGGAAAAGGGCCATGCAGTGGCGGAGCTGTCATTTGTCCTCAGGTGATTCATGTGGCAAGGTTTCTGACGTCATTATGGCTGCACGATGGGAATCAACAGGCTCTAAATGCGGAATGGTAGTTGGAGCTAGATTCTGGGCCATTCCATTTTTGGAATCATTTGGGAATTCAATATTACGAGATCCATAGTGTCAAGAGTGTGTTGAGAATACCAAATTTCAGGCATTACCCCTCACTACAGAAAACGCAATGCAGCAGCTTTTTGTAGAGTTGTCAGCCGGCTGGAGTGGCCGAGCGGTTCTAGGCGCTTCAGTCTGGAACCGCGCGACCGCTACGGTCGCAGGTTCGAATCCTGCCTCGGGCATGGCTGTGTGTGATGTCCTTATGTTAGTTATGTGTAATTAGTTCTAAGTTCTAGGGGACTGACGACCTCAGATGTTAAGCCCATAATGCTCAGAGCCATTTTTTTTGTAGAGTTGTCAGTGGTGTAGGGTGCATAATAATTATGTGTTATTTATGGTTGTTCAAAGCGGAGATCCAGCAAAAAAATACGTAAAAACTTATTATAGATCAAGTGAACATTTTAGAGACTTTGACACATTAAGCCACAATATTCGGAAGCGGCAGCAGTCGAACAAGGAGCCCAATGAAATAGTTTGGAAGTTTGTGGTAAGTTCCTATGCGACCAAACTGCCGAGGTCATCGGTCCCTAGGCTTACACACTACTTAATCTGACAAACTAACGTACACAAGGACAACACACACACACACCCATGCCCAAGGGAGAGGCCGATGACCAGCGGACTTCGCACAGCAGCACTCTGCACTTCAACAGATCGACGACTGAGCAGATGGGTAATCCTTCCAAGGAGAACAACGACCAGTGAAGTTCGCACATCAGCGATCAATGCTCCAGGAAATGTCATCTTATTGAACTCAAGTGCGTGACGTATCTGGCGATGAGAAGGACGACAGGGCAATGCTCGACCACGCCAGCATAGGAGTAAATCAAACAAAGCTGGCATGTGTGTCGACATTGGTCATGACCCTGCCCATATGAGAAGTGTAGATCAACAACCGAAGAGTCAATCGTCGACCTAGAAACTTCACGACATTGGCGAAAACACCGAAAAAATATCTCCGACAAACAGGCATCACGGGGTCGTTTGAGAGGAGGCAGAAGAGACGAAGAAACGTTGCCTAGATTGATAGTCAGATGTCATACTTCGCTGCAACGACTTAGCCGCTACACTGCTCGACAGAAGGTGTCGGTACCGCGCCAATAGGTCAACGCAGAAGTTGCCGTTCCAGATGTTACCAGAAAGAAGTTCATGTATTTACCCAGGTGGCTGGTGAGGACGAAGGGACTGCAACCTCCCCAACTGGGTCACCTGTGAACCTAGGAGATGATGGCCTCCGCTAGAAGACGTCAAACCTGAGGATCACTGGTTCGATTCCGGGACAGAGCACGCTGTAGGTGCTTGTTAATGACACAATGAGCGACTTCACAGGGAGAAGACCGCTCTGCTGCAACACGAGCCGTTGGCGCATCAGCAGTCACTGTGATCTGCATGCAACGACTCTGCACCGCCGCCACGAGGAATTGAGCGAGTCAAAACACAATGTATTACTCTGTTATTTATGAGTGATAGTGGAACTACCAATGTTTCACTCACGAATCACCCACTGATCCAAGGAAAGAACCCATTCCACTGCCCAAAAAAATGTCGCTTTCCCTTGCGCCATCCCTGACAAAATAATGACCTTTGCTCCCCTCTACCACTGACAGTCAATATCTAGTATCATAAAACTCCGGCTCGCTACATTTGGTGTCAAATATCCTTGGCTGTATTTTGAGGTGTACATGATACGGAATTTGTGGTAAAAAAAAAAATGCATGACGCCATCGCAAGTGAAGGGCTGTGAACAACTCACAGACAGCAGACAATAACCTGCAGTCAACGGACAGTATTTCACTACATTGGCGAGTGCAGATTGGTCCCAAATGTTTTTCCTTTTCAAGTAAAGCTTTCACGGTGTAAAAAACAAACTATCTAAAGGTCTCAGTCTTTCAAAGAAATCTGACACTAGAGAATTTCTTTTTGGATCGCATGAGATGTTCTTGTTATTTTGATTGGAATTGTTATCAAATTTCTAATGTTACTTGTTATACAGCTGACTATGTTCTTACGATCATAGGAAGTATATTTCTGGGAATAACCATTTGTTAAACAGGAAAGCATTACAATGACAGGCAGTAAGACACAAGGAGTGTCCACTCACGACGCTATTTAGAGCCTACTTAATCAGATAGACCAATTGAGGTCTGACATTAATGAATTGTTGAATCGATTGTCCGAGTATAGGTCTACATTTAGTGCAACCCCTCTCATACTAGATTCTTCAACAGCCACCTTTGTGGCTCACTTGTCTGACAAGTCAAGAGAGGATATAGAAGCATTTTTGTTGATTTGTTAGCACCTGCTAAACTTGTTTCCTGCTCAGATGAACAGATGTTGCAAATGACAATGTTACGGTTAATTGGGGAAGCTAGGGTGCACGTACTATATCACGAGGAGTTAAAAAATTCATTACTTTTTGAAGAATTTAAACAAGGGTTGCTCAGAAGGTTTAAAAAGCAGAACAGTTGCTGTTTTCATAGGGAGCAGTTGAACACCATGTTCCAAAGACACAATGAAACAATAGAAAGCTTTGTGGATACAATACGAAAAGTTAATAGTAACACTTACCAACTGTCAGACAGTGATGAAGCCAATAAGTATATTGTACAAGAATCAGAGAATTGGGCCTTAGATACTTTTTTGTGAGGATTGCCTCCCAAAGCATCGCACTGTGTTAGAACAGCATTTCAAAAGAATTTAACTGATGCAGTCAACATTGCTACAGAATTACAGAAAACACACGTCGCGACAGGGCACACGGAAAGAAAAAATGTATTTTCCACAGCGGTTCATTGTTTCAGATGCGAACAGCAGGGACACATCACGAAACATTGTCGCCAACCACAGTGTACAAATTGTCAAAGGCTGGACCACAGGTATTGTGAGTGTAACAGTACAGGGAAATTTGGAAGCAGGGGTCCGTTAAACAGGAATGGAAACCCTGGAACTGCTGCTAGGCGTTCCCATTAAAATTCTATGCTATTAGAGTGCATGTGAAGGGGGAGGCATTATTAATGGTAAAACACGTAGACTATTAATCGACACTGTGGCTCAGGTGTGTCATAGGTAAACGGTGCACTGAGGTAAGGAGAAACGACCCTCCAAGATATTAGTTAAGGGGTATAGGCGCAGGTGACATACATTCAGAAGGCTGTTCGTCACTGGCCTTTCACATTGGCAGTGTAAGATTCCATAATTTGTGGAAGTCGTATCAAAGGTAAGTGACGATTATGATGTTATCTTAGGGTTAGATTTTCTGAATAAACATCAGGCCATAATCAACCTAGGGCAAAAATAGAGGAGCTTAGTGGGACATTGTTTCGATTAGATGACACAGCTGTCAAGGACGCTCAGCTGCAAGATCCCTCTCCCCGGAAAGAGGAATCAAACTACAAGCAATGTCCTTGAATGTAGATCTGAAGGGATAAAATACCTTTGGTACAGGAAAGCTACTTTGGGTGGATGGTTCAAATGGCTCTGAGCACTATGGGACTCAACTGCTGTGGTCATCAGTCCCCTAGAACTTAGAACTACTTAAACCTAACTAACCTAAGGACATCACACACATCCATGCCCGAGGCAGGATTCGAACCTGCGACCGTAGCAGTCGCACGGTTCCGGACTGCGCGCCTAGAACCGCGAGACCACCGCGGCCGGCTACTTTGGGTGGACATTAATGCTGCTTTTCCCGCAAACACACTATGCATAGTGGAACTGTTAGAGGAAAATGATGAATTAGACACAGTGCATTGTTTTGTGCACAGGACTATATTTTTAACCGCAACACTTGATGGAGTACAGTAGGTACTGGTGCATATGGATAGTTTTGGAGTAGAAAACAAGTAGTTACAAAAGAGAATGTTAATAGCTAACGTAAGTGCCTTAGAGGAAGATGATTTTGATAATTCAGACGTAGACAATAGCGACAAACTAGGCACGTACAAAAGTGCATTGCGTCAGAAGATATAACACTTAAAAGGAAATGAATGGGATATGATAGAAGGAGTGTTGGACGAGTTTCAGGATGTGTTTAGTTCACAGGGACCGCTAGCAGCAATGCACATCACACAACACAGTATTCCAACAAGGTATAACACCCCAGTTTTATAGGAGATCATACAGAGTTCCTCACCAATTGCAACTGTTATTTGATGAATTCATAGATTAACAATTAATGGATGGTATAACAGAATATTAAGATTTGCCATGCACCCCAAAACATTATAGATTTTGTTGTGATTACAGGCACTTAGTAGTAAAACAATTTAGGGCGAGTATCCTTTACAGAATTTCATAGATACCATTGACCATTTCAACAACAGTAAATATTTCTCCACAGTTGAATTGAGGAGTGGGTACCATCAAATAGAAGTTGCACCAGAGGATCAGACATCGAACTCCTTTCTCTACCCCTTCAGGTTACTGGCAATTCTTAAGGATGCCTTTCGGATTAAAAAATGGCCCTGCAACATTTCAAAGATTGCAAGATGGTGTGTTACTGGGCTGAAGCCTCGAGAATGCATATACAGGGTGTTACAAAAAGGTACGGCCAGGGTGTTACAAAAAGGTACGGCCAAACTTTCAGGAAACATTCCTCACACACAAATAAAGAAAAGATGTTATGTGGACATGTGTCCGGAAACACTTAATTTCCATGTTAGAGCTCATTTTAGTTTCGTCAGCATGTACTGTACTTCCTCGATTCACCGCCAATTGGCCCAATTGAAGGAAGGTAATGTTGACTTCGGTGCTTGTGTTGACATGCGACTCATTGCTCTACAGTACTAGCATCAAGCACATCAGTACATAGCATCAACAGGTTAGTGTTAGTCACGAACGTGGTTTTGCAGTCAGTGCAATGTTTACAAATGCGGAGTTGGCAGATGCCCATTTGATGTATGGATTAGCACGGGGCAATAGCCGTGGAGCGGTACGTTTGTATCGAGACAGATTTCCAGAACGAAGGTGTGCCGACAGGAAGACGTTCGAAGCAATTGAACGGCGTCTTATGCTCGATTTACACTAGCAAGTTATTGCAGCAATTTACATCCGCGGAGGAACTTGCCGCGCGATTTGCGAGTGTAAACATATCGCCAAGACGACTTGCGACCGTAGCAATTTATTGCGGAAGTGACTTGCACACGTTTTCCACTTCCAGTGTAAACACCACGCAAGAAGTATCTGCAAGTAACTTGCAGTCTTTTTGGATTTATTTCTATTTCCTGCAAGTAGGAAGCGCAAGTTATAGTAAGCATGTCGCCTGCATAACACTCATATTTAACATTTTACTTAATGTGGTGACTTAATTTTATGCAACCATCTTACGTATTATATGCAAACAAATTTCAGAAATGGGGAAGAAACGGGAATGGATGAAGCAGGATACAGAACATTTTATTGAAGCCATGGAGAGCTACCCCGAAATACGGAACGTGCATAACCGAGACTTTAAGGATAGAATGAAGAAGATGAGCGTATTAAATGAAATCTTGTCGATTTCGACACATCTATAAAAGAAGTACATAGAAAGTAGCATAACTTGAAGACACAACCCCTTGCCACCTGCATCCACTCGCTTGTTGTTTTAGGAGTCTAGAAAAAGACGATGTGTAATTATTACATGTTCTATTTACTTAGCCTGTCACTTTCCATTTTATGAGCATTAGAAGAAAAAAAAACATTTTTATAAGCATATCATTCTGTAAAATGCAGTTTATTTCAATACAAATTTAATTTCATTGTGTTTTCACATACCTTCAAATAATTTTCCCTTTTCAAGACGTTAAAAATGGCTCTACATACATCGGGTACGAGCAGAGAAATCGTGCTGACGGGAATATGAAACAAGTACATTACGGACTTGTATGAGTCTCCTACAGAGAAAAGATTTCAAAATTCAAACTTTTTTTTGGTTGTACGTTTCACATAAATGAAATGCCTATTTTATTCGTAGCTCACCGGTAGCTATAAATCATAGAGTGACTAGCAAACGTTCTTTTGCTGAAATAGCAGTACCGAAGTTTGTGTCTCGTTTTGATATGGACATCAACAAATATTCCAAATAATTTGAGGACATTCTGCAAAAGTTTTCAAAAGTATCCATGCTCTCGATACTAAGTTCTTGCAAAAGGCACAAATTTGCGATGTTCTCATTATCTAATCTCTAACCCAAATACTTCTCTTTTTCTTTTTCACGTTTTACATTACAAGAGCTGCAGCATATCTCACCAGCCTACTTGTCATTTTACACTTCGGCTCACACTCGTAGTGGTACTGAAAGCGTATGTAAACAGTATCAGCAAGTTGTTGACGCAAGTTTCTTGCCAAAGAACTTGTGGCACAATCTTGCTTAATTCTTGTGCTGCTGTGTAAACACAGCTGCAAGAGGCTAGCAATAACTTCTGCAAGCGACTTGCTAGTGTAAACCCAGCTTTAGGGAGCATGGAACATTCCAGCCTATGACTCGCGACGAGGACACCTGCAATGGACGAGGCAATTCTTCGTGCAGTTGACGATAACCCTAATTTCAGCATCAGAGAAGTTGCTGCTGTACAAGGTAACGTTGACCACGTCACTGTATGGAGAGTGCTACGGCAGAACCAGTTGTTTCCGTACCATGTACAGTGTGTGCAGGCACTATCAGCAGCTGATTGGCCGCCACGGGTACACTCCTGCGAATGCTTCATCCAACAATGTGTCAATCCTCATTTCAGTCCAAATGTTCTCTTTACGGATGAGGCTTCATTCCAACGTGATCAAATTGTAAATTTTCACAACCAACATGTGTGGGCTGACGAGAATCCGCACGCAATTGTGCAATCACGTCATCAACACAGATTTTCTGTGAACGTTTGGGCAGGCATTGTTGATGATGTCTTGATTGTGCCCCATGTTCTTCCACCTACGCTCAATGGAGCACGTTATCATGATTTCATACGGGATACTCTACCTGTGTTGCTAGAACATGTGCCTTTACAAGTATGACACAACATGTGGTTCATGCACGATGGAGCTCCTGTACATTTCAGTCGAAGTGTTCGTACGCTTCTCAACAATAGATTCGGTGACCGATGGATTGGTAGAGGCGGATCAATTCCGTGGCCTCCACGCCCTCCTGACCTCAACCCTCTTGACTTTCATTTATGGGGGCATTTGAAAGCTCTTGTCTACGCAACCCCGGTACCAAATGTAGAGACTCTTCGTGCTCGTATTGTGGACGGCCATTCTCCAGGGCTGCATCAGCGCATCAGAGATTCCATGCGACGGAGGGTGGATGCATGTATCCTCACTAACGGAGGACATTTTGAACATTTCCTGTAACAAAGTGTTTGAAATCACGCTGGTACGTTCTGTTGCTGTGTGTTTCCATTCCATGATTAATGTGATTTGAAGAGAAGTAATAAAATGAGCTCTAACATGGAAAGTAAGCATTTCTGGACACATGTCAACATAACATATTTTCTTTCTTTGTGTGTGAGGAATGTTTCCTGAAAGATTGGCCGTACCTTTTTGCAACACCCTGTATAGCTTGATGACATAATCGTGTTTTCAAAAGACATCAAAGAGCATGCGATTTACTTACAAGAAGTTTTCCAACGTCTCAGGGGCACTAAATTAACATTAAATTTGGAAAAGTGTTTAGGCCATGTTATTAGCGAGCACTGAATCAAAGCCAATCCATGCCTAATAACTGCAGTTAAAGGTTTTCCAACACTGCAGTCTATCAAGGAGGTACAGAAATTTATAGGCCTCTTAAATTATCATCGAAAATTTGTAAAATACTATGCAGAAATAACATAACCTCTCACTCAGTAATTGAAAAAAGATATTAAATTTCAGAGGACAACAGAATGTGACACAGCATTTGAAACACTGAAATACAAATTATACATAGTCCTGTATTAATCTATCCAGATTTCAGCAGAGAATTCATGCTGTCCTGCGATGCATCTGGGCATGCTATCGGAGCAGTTTTGGGTGAAAACATTTATGGTGCAGAACATCCAGTAGCCTACACATTCAGGCCGGCCAGTGTGGCCGTGCGGTCTAGGCGCTTCAGTCTGGAACCGCGTGACCGCTCCGGTCGCAGGTTCGAATCCTGCCTCGGGCATGGATGTGTGTGATGTCCTTAGGTTAGTTAGGTTTAATTAGTTCTAAGTTCTAGGCGACTGATGACCTCAGAAGTTGAGTCGCATAGTGCTCAGAGCCATTTGAACCATTTGAACCTACACATTCAGACAAATATGGCAGAAAAGAGTTACACAACGGAAATGGAGTTAGGTACTGAGTGTCATCTATGGTATAAAATATTTCAGGTGGTACCTGTATGGGAATAAATTCAAGATAATCACGCACCTTGCTGCTCTCAAGTTGTTATTTGGGCTGAAAGACCCACTGAGTCTTTTGACGTGTTGGTCCCTATGCTTCTCAGAAATGGACTTGGAAGTTATTCATAAACCAGGGAAGAAATATTATTATGCAGATTGTTCTTGTAGAAAGGTAGCGATATTAGAAGGAGTAGGTCACTATGCAGAAGAATGGAAAAAATCACAGACTTCATATGCAGGTTGCAAAAGATATGCGACACAACAGTAGTTTTGCCTACAGGATGAGATCCTGTATCAAACAAGCAGACTCAGATCGAGAATCGTTCTTCCCAAACACCACTGATAGAGAAATTCATGCAAGATGCCTATGATCACATTCTTTCAGGTCACTGTGGTCAAAGAACTACTGAAAGGTGCATTGCTGAACATTTCTGGTAGGAGGCAAGAAAGCACAATGTAGCACAATATGCGCGCAATTGCATACTGTGCACCCAGCGACCAAGCTGTTGCTGTCATCATATACTATTACGAAGACTTCCAGAAGTGTCACCCCCATATCAAGTAGTAGGAATGGACATTTATTGTCCCTTTAATAAAACACCAGCCAGGAATAGGTACATACCAACGATTAGAAATCATTTCTCAAGATATCTAACTATAGTAAGCCTCCTAGATCAACAGGCAAACGCCATTGCACAGTCTCTGGTCAATAATTGGATTTTAAAATTCGGCGTACCAGAAGCACTTATAGCTAACAAAGGCAGTAACTTCATTTCCGACCTTGTGAAACAACTTTGCCGTTTGCTGAAAGTACATAAATTACGCACCACACCATTACAACCACAGGCAAACAGATGGACAGAAAGGGTCCACTGCACTAAGTAACTGCTTAGTTACTTTATCAACAAGTAACACAAGAACTAAGATATCATCTTCAATACTGCGTAATCACTTAAAACGCAAAAACACATGAAAGAATGGGAATGTCGCCTTATGAAGATATTTATGGAAGGAAGATGTTGTCACCATTTGACATTAATAAACCCAAAGAAGAAAAGAATGGAGAAGCAGTTAGGAATTTGCTCATATCATTAAGGATGTGTGGAAAAAAGTACAGATAGCAAATAGAAGCAAATACCAGAGCATTAGAATGGCAAGAGAAATTAGGGAATGTACATGCTAAGTATCTGGATTTCAAAATTGGACAATAGGTTTTTCTATCCACTCCCTAAATTGTGACAGATTACCAGAGTCCTTACCAAGTTGTCGTAATCACATCACAAGTTAACATCAAGTTACAGTCAAAACCAACTATTGTTCATGCAAGCTGGTTGAAACGTTTTGAGGGAGTAACAGATGTAATGCCACCAACAGTAGCAAATACTTTTCCAAAGCTTGGTGGAGCGCGGAAATGGAAGACCGCCGATCCACCAACACAGAACATGCACTCGGGGCCATATAAACTTTGGCCACATGCAGTCAATTACACATCAGCAATACAGAATCTACCATTCTAATGCAAAGGTAAATAAACTTTGTATACTATAGATTCTAGCGATAATGTAATAACAAGGAGTCAGGTACAGAAAAGGGAATTAACAGAATACACAAAGGGGATTAGACACCATGTGCTTAAATAAGTATGTCATTCAGTAGAATGTACTGATAAGGGTATCCAGGTCATACAAAGTCCACAATAATGTTTCTTTTGCCATAAAATGACAATTATGTAAGATGCGCTTAGCAATACTTTTCATGTTACAGGTATTGTATCCTACCATGATGGGTTCCTACATCATTGCAGCACTACTTTTCTTGTTTGCAGGTATGAATAACATGAGCTATAGATTACAGGTGCACCAGTTGAGGAGTGCTGTCACTTTTGCTAGACTGGACATGGTGGTACTAACAAATCAGCAGTGGACAATAGTATTGGAGTATAATCTATGGCACATACATAATGAACTTTGAAGGCTAGAGCTAGAATTTAGTACCTTAAACTCAGCAGCAAGAAAAGTGGAGATGTTTGATGAGGTAGCAAGTGAATATAAAACTCTGCGTCAAATAGAAGGATTGATACCACATACAGTCAAACGAACAGGACTACAATTACAAAAATGGTTCAAATGGCTCTAAGCACTGTAGGACTTAACATCTGAGGTCACCAGTCCCCTAGGCTTAGAACTACTTAAACCTATCTACCTAAGGACAGCACACACATCCATGCCTGAGGCAGGATTCGAACCTGCGACCGTAGCAGCAGTGCAGTTCTGGACTGAAGCGCATAGAACCACTCGGTCACAGCGGCTGGCGACTGCAATTGCAGCAGATCTCAACAACGCCACTATCGCCTGTCACACCACGAAATTAAATGACTTAGAGCAAGCAGTATTCAATAGCACTAAGGCCATTAGGAATGTTACACAAGAATTGAACAAGTTTCTCCAAGCTACCACCATGGCATTGAATACCGATTTAAAGACAATACAAAGCAGACTAGCTATAGAGGATAGGAAGGTTACTTCGATAGCTCACAGATCAGTTAGTGGATGCACGGCTAACAGCAGAGGACCTCAAGGAAAGCATCCACCATGCAGTACAGTGATATTTGTCGCCAATTTTACTATCGCTGAGAAACTTTATATTCGTAAGGACCCATATCTGTAAACATCACTACAATTAATCTTCCCTCCTGATAAGGAAGACTTGCTGCAATACTACCACTTAGCTAAGCTAAGCATATTAGCTATTGGACACAGATGACGTAAAATTACGAATTCATATTTCCTTCCCGGTGACTGGCAAAACAGATGTCTCTGACTGTTATACAGTGCAGTCCTCAGTGAAATGGGGCCAACTTAACAAATTTGTACAATTTCAAACAAGTTGTTGTTGTTGTGGTCTTCAGTCCTGAGACTGGTTTGATGCAGCTCTCCATGCTACTCTATCCTGTGCAAGCTTCTTCATCTCCCAGTACCTACTGCAACCTACATCCTTCTGAATCTGCTTAGTGTATTGATCTCTTGGTCTCCCTCTACGATTTTTACCCTCCACGCTGCCCTCCAATGCTAAATTTGTGATCCCTTGATGCCTCAAAACATGTCCTACCAACCGATCCCTTCTTCTAGTCAAGTTGTGCCACAAACTTCTCTTCTCTCCAATCCTATTCAATACCTCCTCATTAGTTACGTGATCTACCCACCTTATCTTCAGCATTCTTCTGTAGCACCACATTTCGAAAGCTTCTATTCTCTTCTTGTCCAAACTAGTTATCGTCCATGTCTCACTTCCATACATGGCTACACTCCATACAAATACTTTCAGAAACGACTTCCTGACACCTAAATCTATACTCGATGTTAACAAATTTCTCTTCTTGAGAAACGCTTTCCTTGCCATTGCCAGTCTACATTTTATATCCTCTCTACTTCGACCATCATCGGTTATTTTACTCCCTAAATAGCAAAACTCCTTTACTACTTTAAGTGTCTCATTTCCTAATCTAATTCCCTCAGCATCACCCGACTTAATTTGACTACATTCCATTATCCTCGTTTTGCTTTTGTTGATGTTCATCTTATATCCTCCTTTCAAGACACTGTCCATTCTGTTCAACTGCTCTTCCAAGTCCTTTGCTGTCTCTGACAGAATTACAATGTCATCGGCGAACCTCAAAGTTTTGACTTCTTCTCCATGAATTTTAATACCTACTCCGAATTTTTCTTTTGTTTCCTTTACTGCTTGCTCAATATACAGATTGAATAACATCGGGGAGAGGCTACAACCCTGTCTCACTCCTTTCCCAACCACTGCTTCCCTTTCATGCCCCTCGACTCTTATAACTGCCATCTGGTTTCTGTACAAATTGTAAATAGCCTTTCGCTCCCTGTATTTTACCCCTGCCACCTTCAGAATTTGAAAGAGAGTATTCCAGTCAACATTGTCAAAAGCTTTCTCTAAGTCTACAAATGCTAGAAACGTAGGTTTGCCTTTTCTTAATCTTTCTTCCAAGATAAGTCGTAAGGTCAGTATTGCCTCACGTGTTCCAACATTCCTACGGAATCCAAACTGATCTTCCCCGAGGTCAGCTTCTACCAGTTTTTCCATTCGTCTGTAAAGAATTCGTGTTAGTATTTTGCAGCTGTGACTTATTAAACTGATAGTTCGGTAATTTTCACATCTGTCAACACCTGCTTTCTTTGGGATTGGAATTATTATATTCTTCTTGAAGTCTGAGGGTATTTCGCCTGTCTCATACATCGTGCTCACCAGATGGTAGAGTTTTGTCATGACTGGCTCTCCCGAGGCCATCAGTAGTTCTAGTGGAATGTTGTCTACTCCCGGGGCCTTGTTTCGACTCAGGTCTTTCAGTGCTCTGTCAAACTCTTCACGCAGTAATTTATCTCCCATTTCGTCTTCATCTACATCCTCTTCCATTTCCATAATATTGTCCTGAAGTACGTCTCCCTTGTATAAACCCTCTATATACTCCTTCCACCTTTCTACCTTCCCTTCTTTGCTTAGAACTGGGTTTCCATCTGAGCTCTTGATATTCATACAAGTGGTTCTCTTCTCTCCAAAGGTCTCTTTAATTTTCCTGTAGGCAGTATCTATCTTACCCCTAGTGAGACAAGCCTCTACATCCTTACATTTGTCCTCTAGCCATCCCTGCTTAGCCATTTTGCACTTTCTGTCGATCTCATTTTTGAGACGTTTGTATTCCTTTTTGCCTGCTTCATTTACTGCATTTTTATATTTTCTCCTTTCATCAATTAAATTCAATATTTCTTCTGTTACCCAAGGATTTCTATTAGCCCTCGTCTTTTTACCTACTTGATCGTCTGCTGCCTTCACCACTTCATCCCTCAGAGCTACCCATTCTTCTTCTACTGTATTTCTTTCCCCCATTCCTGTCAATTGTTCCCTTATGCTCTCCCTGAAACTCTCTACAACCTCTGGTTCTTTCAGTTTATCCAGGTCCCATCTCCTAAAATGCCCACCTTTTTGCAGTTTCTTCAGTTTCAATCTGCAGTTCATAACCAACAGATTGTGGTCAGAATCCACATCTGCCCCAGGAAATGTCTTACAGTTTAAAACCTGGTTCCTAAATCTCTGTCTTACCATTATATAATCTATCTGAAACCTGTCAGTATCTCCTGGCTTCTTCCATGTATACAGCCTCCTTTCATGATTCTTGAACCAAGTGTTAGCTATGATTAAGTTATGCTCTGTGCAAAATTCTACAAGGCGGCTTCCTCTTTCATTCCTTCCCCCCAATCCATATTCACCTACTATGTTTCCTTCTCTCCCTTTTCCTACTGACGAATTCCAGTCACCCATGACTATTAAATTTTCGTCTCCCTTCACTACCTGAATAATTTCTTTTATCTCGTCATACATTTCATCTATTTCTTCATCATCTGCCGAGCTAGTTGGCATATAAACTTGTACTACTGTAGTAGGCATGGGCTTTGTGTCTATCTTGGCCACAATAATGCGTTCACTATGCTGTTTGTAGTAGCTAACCCGCACTCCTATTTTTTTATTCATTATTAAACCTACTCCTGCATTACCCCTATTTGATTTTGTATTTATAACCCTGTAATCACCTGACCAAAAGTCTTGTTCCTCCTGCCACCGAACTTCACTAATTCCCACTATATCTAACTTTAACCTATCCATTTCCCTTTTTAAATTTTCTAACCTACCTGCCCGATTAAGTGATCTGACATTCCACGCTCCGATCCGTAGAACGCCAGTTTTCTTTCTCCTGATAACGACGTCCTCTTGAGTAGTCCCCGCCCGGAGATCCGAATGGGGGACTATTTTACCTCCGGAATATTTTACCCAAGAGGACGCCATCATCATTTAATCATACAGTAGAGCTGCATGTCCTCGGGAAAAATTACGGCTGTAGTTTCCCCTTGCTTTCAGCCGTTCGCAGTACCAGCACAGCAAGGCCGTTTTGGTTAATGTTACAAGGCCAGATCAGTCAATCATCCAGACTGTTGCCCCTGCAACTACTGAAAAGGCTGCTGCCCCTCTTCAGGAACCACATGTTTGTCTGGCCTCTCAACAGATACCCCTCCGTTGTGGTTGCACCTACGGTACGGCCATCTGTATCGCTGAGGCACGCAAGCCTCCCCACCAACGGCAAGGTCCAAGTTAAGTATTCCTAATCTCAAACCATTGAATGCTACTGCAGTAATGACAGCTACAGAATTAAGTAATTGCACACATGAGCGGTTTACCATATGCCCATCACAAGTTACTGAAGTATTGTGGTATCAGACGACAAATGCGGCGTATTGACACCAAATGTAGTGGATGGGTGCCAGGAGGCGCCGTGTTAAAACTTGGCCGAGCTTTTCAAATGATTTATTTGTTTCCATTACAGTGCTTCGTTGATCTGCAATGCTGACTGGGACAATGTCACCCCATCTGTTGCTGCACGTAGCCCGGCGAAGTGACTCGCCCCATCATTCCGGATAGCTGCCACACTTGAATGAATCTCGTTAGAAAATGGCACCTATTTATACTCGGCTGCTTGCCTCTGTTTCGTTAGCGTGTCGCTTCGCGGCACATACGCAACAGACCCTGGTTGCGCCAGTGGGCCCCTTCTGCCTATAGCTTGCGCCATGCGAACTGCTGCATTTACTCTTTTCAGCGGTTCGATGGCCCAGTGACCTCCATTCCACTCCACAATCGCTGGTCAGCGTAACTCACTGCTATCTGGCCCGCACCTGGCTGTAACTTGTGCTCAGAATATCGCACAAAACTAACTTTCTCTATCCTAAACGGTGGTGCCGCTACAGAATTGAACACTGATAATTGTGAATCCCAGCCATTTTTTGAGCAAAACAAAGCCTCAAATTGCCCGTGCAACATACTAACTGCTACACCATATTTTTTTCGGGCAAGTACGAGAACACCAGTTTTATGCAGTTAACTAACCAACCAGTATCTTTGCACACTATTTTGATCACGATGTTTCTACTAAAATCAAACATGTTGAACTCAAAAAGAAAAAAAAAGGTTCAAGTGGCTCTGAGTGCTATGGGACTTAACGTCTGAGGTCATCAGTCCCCTAGAACTTAGAAATACTTAAACCTAACTAATCTAAGCACATCACACACACCCATGCCCGAGGCAGGATTTGAACCTGCGGCTGTAGTGGTCGCGCGGTTCCAGACTATACCTCCTAGAACCACTCGGCCACTCCGGCTAGCTGTTGAACTCAACTGTGCAGTAGTGGACTGATAGTTAATGGCAGATAGTGTTCTCTCTCAGGTGTGAAATTTCACTTACCCACAACCATAACTGGTTTGAATATTGTCACTTACTTCATGGTACCCACTAATTTACTGGCCACAAACACCTACGCAACTATTGGCTCTTCAGAATTTGATTTACCTAACAACACCCTTGATTCCTCCATCCTGCAGTCATTAGATGTTCTTATTACTACACAACAAGGCAAGATTGATGCCAATGCTATGATGCAGCATATTATACAGTTGAAAGAGGAACATAAGACGCGAATTATGGTACTCGGCATAGGTATTTCTGGAACATTCTTGCTTATATTTATACTTTGTACTGCTTTCCTGTGTATCAGACGAAAGCCCAAGACACAATAACACATCACTACGTCAAATTCCAGTTGAATGGTTACAAAAATCCTGAGCATATACATGTCTTACTAAAATGTAGGTAGAGATTGTTGTGGATTGGCAGGAGCCAACCCACGGAGTTTGGAGGAAGCCGAAAGGCACGCGTTTAAGCTCACACAGGCTGGCGTGAGGTCTGGAACAGGACAAGGAATTTAGACTTCAGAAAAAAGGTGGTACTTGGTGGAATACTTAACTTTAATCCATTAATGTTGAACGTAGCTCTTGTCTGTACATTATTTACAATATCAATAGTAACTGAACATGGCGCCTTGCTAGGTCGTAGCAAATGACGTAGCTGAAGGCTATGCTAACTATCGTCTCGGCAAATGAGAGCGTACTTTGTCAGTGAACCATCGCTAGCAAAGTCGGTTGTACAACTGGGGCGAGTACTAGGAAGTCTCTCTAGACCTGCCGTGTGGCGGCGCTCGGTCTGCAATCACTGATAGAGGCGACACGCGGGTCCGACGTATACTAACGGACCGCGGCCGATTTAAAGGCTACCACCTAGCAAGTGTGGTGTCTGGCGGTGACACCACATTCCTCCCCCGCAAATCGGCGTACGGTTGTGTTATAAGGCTTCCGCCCGCCGTGGGGAGGACCCCATGTTGACGTATGCGACGAGGTGGGGAGCCTAACAACAGGCGAGGCTGTGCTCCGAGGGGAGCTAGGAAACGCCTGAAAACCTACTCCAGGGTGCACGCCAACATGCGGTGTATGCGCCCGTAGAGAGACAGGAGGGGCCGAAGGGTCGACCTCCATCGGGCCGGGGCACCCGACGGGCAAAGACGACATATGGTCCGGAGCAGGCAAGAGTTCCATATCGGAGGACAACTGGTCACGGGAAGCGATCGGCGGCGCGTGACCCAGGGAGGCGCCCGGCGGTTGCAGCGACGCGTCCACTGCGGGCGTCGCCGGCGGGAGAACAGGCGGCGGCGGCGGCGCGTCGCCATGGGGCAAAATGGAAGGCAGCGTCGGTAACACCTGTGGCTGAGGCGAGCCAGTAGATGTTTCCCCAGGGCGCTGACCGGACATCACCGTCGCTGAAAGCAGACGGGGAGCGGCAGATCCCATGCGATGACAGAGGCGCAGCTGATTGAGATGCCGACGCACCTCACCAGAGGCCCCCAAAACCAGATACATAGCGCGGCCGAGGCAGCGAAGAATGCGCCCTTCAAGCCAACGCCGTGAACCTCGATAGTGACGATAGCAGACAACGTCGCCTGGAGCAAAAGCAGGCGTCTGCCGCTGCACAGGAACCTGATGCGGCGGATGTTGCAAAGACATCAAGGTTCGATGAGGACGACTGTGGAGCAACTCAGCCGGCGAGCGACCATCTCGGGGCTGAGAGCGATACGAGGACAAAAAGAGCAATAACGCGTCCTCCCGAGAATGTGACTCTTTCAACTTCAACATCTGGGACTTGAAAGTCCTGACCAATCGTTCAGCGGCACCGTTTGACTGTGGCGAAAACGGCGCGGACGTCAGATGTTGAATACCATTGGCCTTGCAGAATGACTGAAATTCTGCGGACATGAATGGTGGGTCATTGTCGGAAACAATAGTCTGTGGAAGACCTTCAATGCAAAAGATAGCAGATAACGCTTGGATGGTGGCAGATGACGTCGTGGAAGATATCCGGACAACAAAAGGAAAATTACTGAATGCATCTACCACAACCAACCATCGAGCGTTCCAGAATGGACCAGCAAAATCGATGTGTAAGCGTTGCCAAGGGGTAGTGGCTGTTGGCCATGCAAAGAATTTCCGTAGCGGTGCGGATTGTTGTTCGGCACACGCCATGCAAGAAGAGCACATATTCGTAATCGCGGCATCGATTCCGAACCAAGTACAGTGCTGACGAGCAAGTTGTTTCGTTCTCACTATACCCCAATGTCCTTGGTGGAGAAGCTGTAAGACAGAGGACTGTAACGAACGTGTGACCACTACCCTGGACTGATCATTATCAGAACGCAACAGCAAAACACCACGTCGTACAAAAAGTCTCTCCTTGTGAGCAAAAAATCGGCGAACCAACAGATCCTCGATTCGTGACTTTGACAAGGGCCATTGCGTGGCAACAAAACGCAGAACGGTAGCAAGGACAGGGTCGGCAGCCGTGGCTGTAGCTACACGACGAAAATCAATCGGAAACGATTCGACCACGTCATCGGTTTCCGCATCAATGAACATGCAAGCAAGTTCGGAAGAATCGAATGCTCTATCCTCAGCAACAGGCAAACGGGACAACGCATCGGCGTTTCCGTGCTTAGAAGTGGACCGATACAAGATATCGTAGCGGTACTGCGAGAGGAAAATAGACCAGCGAATGAATTTCTGCACTGTACGCGGAGGTACAGGCTTGTTCGGATGAAAAAGCGATGTCAAAGGTTTGTGGTCTGTGATGATGGTAAAGTGACGACCATACAAGAAATCATGAAACTTGGTATCACCAAATACGAGAGCCAATGCTTCTTTCTCGATCTGTGAATAATTTCTTTGCGCAGACGAGAGCAATTTGGACGCAAAGGCAATAGGGCGATCGTGCGATCCATCTGTGTGCGCAAGCACAGCACCGATCCTGAAATGCGATGCATCCACCATCAACAAAAGGGGCTTCTGGGGATCGAACGGCGTAAGGCAAGTATTGGAAAGCAACGCCGATTTCAACTGGCGAAAGGCGCGTTCGCATTCCGTCGTCCAGACGAACGGAACACCTTTACGGCGTAAGCGATGAAGCGGAGCTGAAATGGAAGAGGCGTGCGGCACATATTTGTTATAATAATTAATTTTTCCCAGCACACTCTGTAGCTGCTTCAAATTCTGCGGCGAAGGCAAGTCTTGTATGGCACGGAGGTGCTCGGGACTGGGATGTATGCCTTGGGCATTGAGTACATGTCCCAGATAGGGTAAGTCACGAGCAAAAAACACACATTTGTCCTTCTGCAAGCGAAGACCATTTTGTCGCAAGACCTGAAATAATGTTCTGAGAATGGCTAAATGTTCTTCTTCCGTCTTTCCGGAGATCACAATATCGTCCAGATAGTTTGCTGCAGTAGGGACCGACGCACAAACAGTTTGCAGATATTGCTGAAACAATGCAGGGGCGGATGCACACCCGAATGGCAGTCGTGTGAATCGATACAAACCAAGATGCGTGTTAACCACCAAAACACGCTGGGATTCTTCGTCCACCGGTATTTGCAAGTACGCATCTGCTAGGTCCAACTTCGAAAAATATTTACCCGGACACAGTTTGTCAAAAAGATCTTCCGGGTGGGGTAAAGGAAAAGTTGTAATCGCTAGTTGTGGATTCAATGTTGCCTTGAAGTCCACACAAAGTCTCAATTGTCCAGAAGGTTTTGGCAAAATTACTAAGGGTGATGCCCAGAGAGAAGCCTGCACACGTTCAATCACACCTTGTGATTCCAAATCGTGTAATGTTCTTATTTACCCGGACACAGTTTGTCAAAAAGATCTTCCGGGCGGGGTAAAGGAAAAGTTGTAATCACTAGTTGTGGGTTCAATGTTGCCTTGAAGTCCACACAAAGTCTCAATTGTCCGGAAGGTTTTGGCAAAATTACTAAGGGTGATGCCCAGAGAGAAGCCTGCACACGTTCAATCACACCTTGTGATTCCAAATCGTGTAATGTTCTTGCGACCTATCACGCAATGCGTGGGGAACATTGCGCGCTCCGAAAAATTTCGGTTGCGCGTTTACTTTCAGTTCCAAATGTGCTTTATAGCTCTTAGCGCAACCAAGGCCCAGTGCAAAAATGTCTGAAGGCACAGTCTGGTTCACTGATAGGACCTGATTGACTATAGACAAGTTAAACAACTGAAATAAATCGAAACCAAACAAGTTCACTGCAGAAGAAGAACGAAGGATGTAAAATGACACAAGTTTTGTTTGTCCCTTGTATGTTGCAAGAAGGCTGCACTGTCCTAACACAGGGAGCCCGTGACCTGAATATGTAGTTAGCTTAACATTTGCGGCACGCAACGGAGGTGTGCCCAGCTGTTTGTACGTGTCTTGATTGATCAGTGAAACTGCAGCTCCGGTATCGAGCTGGAATGGTATCACTTTGCCATTTATGTCCAAGTCTACAAAAAGTTTATTGTCCTGTTGACGACAAGAGCGACTGTCTCGTGAAACGTGAACTGACACTGGTACAGAATCACTTGCGACTTGACGGGATTTCCGGCGATGTCGACGCACACTATTTGTGGTAAGAACACAGTCACTGTTAGAGAGAGTGGCACTGGGCGGAGTGGAATGAACTACATGAATTTCCATGGGCGAAGTTTCACGAGCCGGAGTATCCTTGGTTCGAATTCGGCGAGAAGCAAAGGGCCTGGAATGGTTGTGAGTGTCCGTTCTGAGCTTTTTCTGGCCAACACTCTGAACATGTCCTTTTTTATTACAGAAAAAGCAAATACCCTGGTGTGACGGGCAATTCTCACGCGAATGTCTAGTAGCACACCGCGGGCATGATTTTAGCACTGCATTTGCTTGCCTGCGTGGCACACGTGGCTGAGAGTGTGGTGGCAACTGCGCGGCCGGGCGCGAGGACTGTTTACTGTTCCGTGCAGCGCGCCCGGTGGGCTGGTTAACCTGACACACTGGTGGCGAAGTTTCAAATGATTCCTGAGCAAGTGTGTCCTGCCGATCCAATATGTCCATCACTTGTTGAAGGGAGGGATTGACTAGTTTCAAAATCTGTTCCCTTATACGAACATCAGAAATGTTCTGTGCAATTGCATCACGTACCATAGTATCTGAATAAGGGAGTCCACATTGACACTCAAAAGCACAATCCCTAGTAAGGCCTTGCAAGGTTGCAACCCACTCCCGATTAGTTTGACCGGCCATACGTTTTGTACGAAAGAAGGTATACCTTTTTGCAACTACATTGACTGATTCTTTGAAATATGCATGTAATGCAGACAAAATTTCGTCGTAGGACAGATTTGCTATTTCGCGTCGGGGAAATAATTTCACTATCACACGGTACGTTTGGACGCCTACGGATGCTAACAAAAAAGGCTGCCGCTCGTTACCTTGAATTCTGTAGGCGGCGAGATGGAATCCAAATTGGCGTGACCACTCCGTCCAGCTTTCCAGTGCAGCATCAAAAGGACGAAAAGTTGGTGCAACAGCGTGTTGTGGCTGCGGTAGCGGTGGAGCGGCGGCTGCCGCATCGTTTTGCATCGCACGTTGACCCTGGACGAGCTGCGCAAGGGCATCCAATAAGGCTTGCGTCTGCTGATTCTGCAAGCGATAAAATTCGGACAGTACATCTGGAGATTGTGGCGAAGCCATTACACAAGTAAATCAGGGCAATATAATTAAGAACGCAGAAAACCTCGTCGCCAAAATGTTGTGGATTGGCAGGAGCCAACCCACAGAGTTTGGAGGAAGCCGAAAGGCACGCGTTTAAGCTCACACAGGCTGGCGTGAGGTCTGGAACAGGACAAGGAATTTAGACTTCAGAAAAAAGGTGGTACTTGGTGGAATACTTAACTTTAATCCATTAATGTTGAACGTAGCTCTTGTCTGTACATTATTTACAATATCAATAGTAACTGAACATGGCGCCTTGCTAGGTCGTAGCAAATGACGTAGCTGAAGGCTATGCTAACTATCGTCTCGGCAAATGAGAGCGTACTTTGTCAGTGAACCATCGCTAGCAAAGTCGGTTGTACAACTGGGGCGAGTACTAGGAAGTCTCTCTAGACCTGCCGTGTGGCGGCGCTCGGTCTGCAATCACTGATAGAGGCGACACGCGGGTCCGACGTATACTAACGGACCGCGGCCGATTTAAAGGCTACCACCTAGCAAGTGTGGTGTCTGGCGGTGACACCACAGAGATAATTGTTGATTGCTGCTTCATTGTATTGTTACTGATCGTCATTCTACCATATTTCTAACACTTCTTCCAGAAGTTTACTTAATGTTGATGTATTTTCAAGCTGTAGCAGAATGAACGTATTATATAATTTTCTAGTCAGACTAAGGTTTCGACTTTGTTTTTGTTTCTTGTTTGTCAGCCATTTGTAGATGGACAGACAAATTTTGCGGATGGGGGAGAAATGTAGGGTACATAATAATTGTGTGTAAAAATTATGTGTTATTTATGGTTGTTCAAAGCAAGGATCCGGCAGAAAAATAAGTAAAGGCTTATTATAGGTTAACTGAACATTTTATAGACTTTGACACATTAAGCCACAATATTTGGAAGCGGCAGCAGTCGAATAAGGATATCAATGGCCAGCGGAGTTTTCACAGCAGCACTCAGCACTTCGACAGATCAACGACCGAGCATGTGGGTAATCCTTCCAAGGAGAACAACGACCAGTGCAGTTCACATATCAGCGGTGAACCCTCCAGGAACTGTCATCTTACAGAACTCATGTGTGTGACATATCTGGCAATGCGGAGGAAGACGGCAGGGCACGACCACGCCAGTATAGAGGTAAAACAAAGAAAGTTAGTACATGTGTCGACATTGATCTCTTTTCTGCCCAATGTTAGAAGCATAGATCAACGACTGAAGAGTCAGTCGCCGGCCTAGAATCTTCGCGACATTGGCGAACACACCGAAAAAATATCTCCAACAAATGGGCATGAAAGGGTTCTTTGAGGTCAGAAAGAAGAGACGAAGAAACATCGCTTTAACGGATGGACCAATGGGGGACGTCATACTTCACTGTATCGACTTAGCCACTACACTGCTCGACAGAAGGAGATGTCGGTTCCGCGCCAATAGGTCAATGCAGAAGATGCTACCCCAGATGTTACCAGAAAGTAGTTCGTGTGGTACTTACCCAGGTGGCTGGTGAGGACGAAGGGACTGCAGCCTCACCAACTGGGTCACCTGCGAACCTAGGGGTTGACGGACTCCGCTAGAAGACGCCAAACCTGAGGATCACTGGTTCGATTCCGGGACAGAATACACATAAGGTGCTTCTTAATAACACAATGAGCGAGTTCACAAGGAGAAGACCAGGCCGCCGCCGCAATGGGCCACGGGTATGGTACTGAATAAAAGAATATGCTGCCTGACGCTCTGCTGCAACACGAATAGTTGCCGCATCACCGGTCACTGTAATCTGCATGCTACGACTCTGCACCACTGCCAGGAGGAAATCAGAGAGTTTAAACACAATATATTACTCTGTTATTTAAAGTGTGTTATGTGTCAATAAACGACTGATAGTGGAACCATGAATGTTTCACTCACACCTTACCCACTGAGCCAAGTAAAGAACCCGTTTCACCACCCACAAGATGTTGCTTTCCCTCCCACCATCTCTGACAAAACAATGACCTTTGCTCCCCTCTGTCACTTGCACTCAATATCTAGCGTCAAAAAACCCGACTCGCTACAGTGGTAACGGACAATCAATAATGCATGAAATAACAACAGAAAGCAATGTGAGATTTACGACAAATGTATCCGTTAGGACAGTGCTGCGAAAGTTGGTGTTAATGAGCTATGGCAGCAGTTGACTGACGTGAGTGCCTTTGCTAACAGCATGACATCGCCTGCAGCGCCTCTCCTGGGCTAGTGACCATATTGGTTGTACCCTAGACGACTGGAAAACTGTGGCGTGAGTCCTAATTTCAGTTGTTAAGAGCTGATGGCAGGGTCGACTGTGGCGCAGACTCCACGTAGCCTTGGACCCAAGTTGTCAACATGGCTCTGTGCTAGCTGATGGTGACTCCATAATGGTGTGGGCTATGTTTACATGGAATGGACTGTGTACTTTGGTCCAACTGAACCGATCATTGACGAAATAGTTATGTCTGGCTACTTGGAGGCAATTTACATCCATTCATGGAATTCATGTTGCCAAACAATGATGGAATTCTTATGGATAATAATGCATTGTGTCACCAGGGCACAATTGTTTGCAACTACTTTGAAGAACATTTTGGGCATTTCAAATGAATGACTTTCTCTCCCACATCGTGCAACATGAATTTCATCAAACATTTATGGGACATAATTGTGAACACAGTTTGTGCACAATATCATGCACAAGCAACACTTTTGCAATTATAAATGGCTATAGAGACAGCTTGGTTCAACATTTCTGCAGGGGACTTCTGCCGACTTGTTGAGTCCATGAGTATTAGGAAGTATCCCAAGACTTATGTCACCTGAATGTATGTAATACATGTTTAAGGGTATTTTTCGAAGGCGATTTGTAAGTATTTAGCCTGTAATATATACAGGAGTCACGAATCAAGTAGGAAAGGCAGATGATCTGACGATGTTAAGGAAACAAAATATTAAGTTGAGGAGAGTAGCATGTAAGTACTCGCAAAAGGAGAAGGCTTAATAGTAGGTGTTTGGGTGAACATAATTCTAACTTCCTGACTATTAACGAGGAGGAGAATAATTTGCTAGACACATGACTGCCTTAAGCATTTGCACACTTGCCAATTCACACACACACACACACACACACACACACACACACACACACACACACACACACACACACACACACACACACAGATATATATATATATATATATATTAATTGTGAGAATTATCACTTATGAGGCCACTGTTTTAGATGCAACAAAGAAAGGAAGAGCTCTAACTACAAAACTTTATATGGATAAAATGTTACTCATTGTCAAAGCTTTGATGTTAGAATAAGACAATAAGCAGACTTGAATGAGTATTTTCCTGTGAGAATGTATTTAGTTCAGCTTTATGTTTTATTTCATTCCACTTCTTGTTTTCATTGACTGTTGCTTTTGATTTGGTCTGATACTCTACACAGAAACTGAGTTTTGCCCAGTAATAGATAATGTTATCATATCCTATGTAACAGAGTTACCTTTATGAAAAAAATATCTAAAGAGTCAGGCCAGGATCGCAGATAGGAAGCCAATAAATGAATGTGAATGTATCTATGTGAAAGTCAATAAGCGAGATTCCTAAAAGGAGATGAATTCATGTATCTATCTTGTAAAAAAAACTACCTAGTTATTTTTTACTGAAAATCTTGGAATCTGTGTGGGAAATCACGAGAACATGGAGTATAAATGATGTAATGATAAACTCTGTTATACTGAAATACAACTGTGATAGTAAATAAGATAAAAGAGATTACAATGCTGGACGTATACCATATGAACATTCGGAGTTTGTTATTACAGATGAAAAACTGAAATGTTGGTGTAAGCTTTGCACTGGCTATGCACTTAACTTGAGATGGACTTTGCAAACCGCTAATTACTTCCGGTGTTGTGCTGAATTTTGAATCACACACATCATAATAAGTTTTGCATCGCCTTGGTTCAGAGAGTTCTGGAACCTGTACAGAAAATTGCAATGGAGCTCAACATAAACATCATTTCTGCCCTTTTTATTGATCATGAAAACCACACATTGCATGTTATACCACCATACAGCGAGACCTTCAGAGTGGTGTTCCAGATTGTTGTACACACTGGTACCTCTAATACCCAGTACACTCCTCTTGCATTGATGTATGCCTGTATTCGTTGTGCCATACTATCCACAAGTTCATGAAGACACTTTTGGTCCAGATTGTCCCACTCCTCAACGGCGATTCGGCGTAGATCCCTGAGTGATTGATGGGTCACGTCATCCATAAATAGCCATTTTCAATCTATACCAGGCATGTTCAATAGGGCTCATGTCTGGAGAACATGCTGACCACTCTAGTCAAGTGATGTCGTTATCTTGAAGGAAGTCATTCACAAGACGTGCACGATGGGGGCGCGAATTGTCGTCCATGAAGACGAATGCCTCGCCAATATGCTGCCGATATGGTTGCACTATCGGTCGGAAGATGACATTTTAGTATTGTACAAACGTTATGGCGCCTTCCATGACCAGCAGCGGTGTACGACGACCTTACATAATTTCACCCCAAAACAGCAGGGATCCTCCACCTTGTTGCACTCGCTGGACTGTGTGTCTCAGGCGTTCAGCCTGGTGGGTTGCCTCCAAACACGTCTTCGACGATTGTCTGGTTGCAACCATACGCGACACTCATCAGTGAAGAGAACGTGTTGCCAATCCTGAGGAGTCTCTTAGGCATGCTGGGCCTGTCTGCACCGCACTACATAGTGTTGTCGTTGCAAATGATGGGTTGGGTTGGGTTGGGTTGTTTTGGGGAAGGAGACCAGACAGCGAGGTCATTGGTCTCATCGGATTAGGGAAGGATGGGGAAGGAAGTCGGCTGTGCCCTTTGAAAGGAACCATCCCAGCATTTGCCTGGAGCGATTTAGGGAAATCATGGAAAACCTAAATCAGGATGGCCAGACGCGGGATTGATCCATCGTCTTCCCGAATGTGAGTCCAGTGTTTAACCACTGCGCCATCTCGCTCAGTGCAAAGATGGACTTCACTATGGACATCAGGAGTGAAGTTGCACATCATGCAGCCTATTGTTGTTTGAGCTGTAACACGACGTCTTGTGGCTGCATGAAAAGCATTATCAACATGGTGGCGTTGCTGTCAGGGTTCCTCTGCGCCATAATCCGTATGTGGTGGTCATCCACTGCAGTAGTAGCCCTTGGGCGGCCTGAGCGAGGCATGTCATCAACAGTTCCTGTCCTTCTATATCCTCACCATGTCCGAATAACATCGCTTTGGTTCACTCTGAGATATCTGGACACTTCCGTGGTTGAGAGCCCTTCCTGTCACAAAGTAACAATGTGGATGCGATCGAACCACGGTATTAACCATTTAGGAATGGTTGAACTACAGACAACATGAGCCGTGTACCTCCTTCCTGATGGAATGACTGGAAATGTTCAGCTGTCGGACCACTTCCGCGTAATATGCGCTGCTCATGCATGGTTGTTTCCATCTTTGGGCAGGTTTAGTGACATCTCTGAACTGTCAAGAGGACTGTCTCTGTGGTACAGTATCCACAGACAACGTCTATCTTCAGGAGTTCTAAGAACTGGGTTGACGCAAACTTTTTTTGATGTGTTTAAACCACTGTGAATGAGATAGATATAGTAAAGTGAGTTTTCTTGTTTGAAGATTAATATAACAGTAATTGGAAATCATCTTTTATTCGAGAGAAAATTTTTTCCTTATCAAGAAGTTCCACCAAACCTTATCTATTTATAAAAAAAATGAAATTTTCATTTTGTTTAAAAATAAAGAATGTAAAAGTATTTTTTTACAATTAAGTCCTATCAAACATTGTCTATGGAAATGATTGAAATTTTCATTCAAAAATTCAAAGGTACATTTCACCTATAAACATTTAAATTTTAAAAAAATCTAAATCTTTTCGATACAAATATATGCGAAACAAAATGTACTCCAAAGCTGAGCTATTTCAAAACTTTGAAAATTAAATTCAAGAAGAAGTAATCACTAAATTTTAGACTATTATAATACAAAGAAGGTCGATTAAAGGTAAACTGAAATTTTATTCTAATTTTAAAAGAAAAGACGAAATGTAAGAACTTAATTTTGAAACATGTAATGAAGTTATAATGAGAAGAAGTAAATAAGAAGATTGTTATCAAAAAATCAAAAAATAAACTATTAACTGAAATGGAAGAAATTGAAAGAAAAAATCTGGTTTGTCTTTATTTTATACAAATAGCTTAGAATTAAGTGTAAATAACCACAATCCAATTTCTGGTTCTTCTTGTATCAATTTAGCAAAAGAAATTAAAGATAAAAAAGCTGTAATTAATGTTAAAATACAGATCAAAAATTTCATCTTTATTCAATAAGATCAGTTTTATATCAAGAAGATTGTGATGGAGAAAGAGTTAGTAGATATTAAAATATTAGAAATATAAAAATATTAAAATTAGATACATTTTTTGAAAAAGAAAAAATCAGTTTTCCTGTTCAGTTAACAGATAAAAAACTTGAAATACGACAAACATTTCGATTACAGTTTACACTTTTGATGAAAAATTTATTGTATATTATTTGCACCATATAAAAATAAACAAGAAGAACAAGTTAATCAGCTTTCAGTTTGAAATAAAAATAATTCCTATTACTGTTGAATAAAAGCCTATCTAGATTAATTACTTCACAAACAAGTGAATACAGTGAAAAATTTTAATCCTTGTGATGGATTTTAAGATATAAAAATATACATGCCTATAGAAGGTACAAACTATATTACAATATTATAATATTTAATTATGAGTATCTTTTGTAATTTATGCAAATTTTGAATGTCTTTTAAAAGGTGTAAACACTAGTCAACCTAATCCTGAAAAAGCTTATATCAATAAATATCAAAAACATCTACCAATTTCGTTTAGTTACTATGTTAAATATCCTGACAATTAGTATAAAAAACCTACTACATATACTGACAAAGATTCTTAAAAAGGAAAGAATTCATTGAAATGTTAAAACAAGAATCTAGAGAAATTGCTGAAATATATGATCGAAAAGTGTCAATGATAAAGACAAATAAAGATAAACAAATTTTAAAAAAATCAAGAACATATTTCATTTGCAAAAAAGAATTTGCTGTATGAAGATTGTAATCTTAATTTTCAAGGTCCTAAATTTATTCCAGTTACATCCATTATTTGCAAATTGTGATGTTAATTTGTTATTACGTTATTAGCAATAGAACAAGGAGATATTAACGCTATTCCAAATAATGTTCAAGAATATATTTCATTCATTAAAAAGGCTGAAGACGGTTTAACATTAATATATTTGGATACATTAAAATTTATGGCTTCAAATAATGATAAATTATCTTTTAATGTTAGAAAACAGCAATTTAGAGAAACACCAAAATATTCAATAATGAACAATTAGATTTAATAATTAAAAAGGCGTCTATATTTATAAATAAATGGATTCTGAAGGAAAAATAAAAAAAGCAAAACTATCTAAAAAAGAATGTATTTATTCGATATAATGAAGAAAATATCTCTCATTATATCACAAAAACAGTTTGGATAAAATTCGATATGAAAAATTTAAATAAATATACAAAAAATTATATAATAAACCTCATATTCTAATCCTAGCATATATTTTTGAAAATTTTAGAGATACATGTATTGAATCAAATAAAATCGACCCATCTTTGTATCTTACAACTCCTGATTTATCCTGTGATTCTATATTAAAAATGCAAAAATTGTATTAGATTCATGACTATTTTGATATGATTTTATTTCTTGGAAAAGAATTTCTCGAAGTACTAAAAGATATGCTAAATCAATAATAAACATATGAAAAATTTTGAACCAGACAAACAATCAAATTGTATTGCCCATTGTGATTCAAATAATGACATGGTTGAGCTGTGTCTCAGTAATTACCATTTAAGAATTTCGTGGGGATAGAACCAAAATATTTTAAATCTAAAAAAAATTCTTAAAATATCAGATGATGATAAATATGGTTATGTTTTAGAAGTCGATTTAGTAATTTCAAAATGATTACATGACTTACACAAATTTTACTATTTGCCCCAGAATCATGACAAATTATTAATAACATTAAATAATAAAGAAGAATACGTTTTACATTATAGAAACATTAAATAGTGTTTCAATCTTAGATTAAAATTAATGGAAATTGTAATATTTCTGGCTTAGTCAGCCATGATATTAGGCTCCTAGAAGCTGGTCCCAGAGCAGTCGAGTTGCAAAAAGTATATAGATGACGAAATGTGATGTGAGGTACCTGTGACAGATGTTAGATTGGTACCATTCCCATGAGAAAGACCACCTGCATAATGCTACTGCTCTGTGATTGGCTACTGTGTTCGGAGCAAGGGCGCTAAAACATTATAGTTATTATTATTAGTTAAACTACTCATTGGAATGTCCTTGCTTTTTAGCATAACTATCTCTGAAAATGTGACTATCAGTCAGTCATTTTAGAATTATTAAAAACAATTTAAATCAAAAATAAAAGATTAACAAAATTGCAGACAAAGCATTTCTATATGACTTAAACGTGTTAATGTTTATACAAAAAACAAAACAAAGACTGATTTCTTATGTGAAGTAATTTGTTGCATAGAAGATTAACTACAACAAATAATGAAAAAATTAATCTGTTTTTAATATTTTTTCTTGATATGGTAATTTTTGACATGTTTTCATATATATTTTACCAACAAATGTTCCGCAAAAACGTTCAACATTTTGATAATGCGTTTCTTTATGTATTTGAAATATCAAAGCTATTTCCCTTTTTTTGATTGATTAAAGTTACAGTTTCTTTATCTTGTTTGCTAACGGACAAATAATTTTATTTTCGCTATCTAAAATTACTGTGGTTTAAAAATAAAATTTAGTAAATTTTATTATGTACAAATGGAGTCATTGCCAAATCTAAATACACTACTGGCCATTAAAATTGCTACACCATGAACAAATGCAGATGATAAACAGGTATTCATTGGACAATTATATTATACTAGAACTGACATATGAATACATTTTCACGCAATTTGGGTGCATAGATCCTGAGAAATCAGTACCCAGAACAAACACCTCTGGCCATAATAATGGCCTTGATGCGCCTGGGCATTGAGTCAAACATGGCTTGGATAACGTGTACAGGCAGCAGCTGCTAATGCAGCTTCGACACGATACCACAGTTCATCAAGAGTAGTGACTGGCGTATTATGACAAGCCAGTTGCTCAACCAATCATTGGCCAGACATTTTCAATTGGTGAGAGGTCTGGGGAATGTGCTGGCCTGGGCAGCAGTCAAACATTTTCTGTATCCAGAAAGGGCTGTACAGGACCTGCAACATGCGGTTGTGCATTATTCTGCTGAAATGTAGGGTTTCGCAGCAATCAAATGAAGGGTAGAGCCATGGGTCGTAACACATCTGAAATGTAACATCCACTGATCAAAGTGCTGTCAATGCTAACTAGAGGTGACCGAGACGTGTAACCAATGGCACCCCATACCATCGTGCCGGATGATACAGCAGTATGGTGATGACGAATACATGCTTCCAATGTGCATTCACCGTGATGTCGCCAAACATGGATGTGACCATCATGATGCTATAAACAGGACCTGGATTCATCCGAAAAAATTAGGTTTTTCCATTCGTGCACCCAGGTTCGTCGTTGAGTACACCATCACAGGCGCTCCTGTCTGTGGTGCAACATCAAGGGTAACCACAGCCATGGTCTCCGAGCTGATAGTCCATGCTGCTGCAAACGTCATTGAACTGTTCGTGCAGATTGTTGTTGTCTTGCAAACGTCCCCATCTGTTGACTCAGGGATGAAGACGTGGCTGCACGAAATGTTACAATCATGCAGATAAGATGCCTGTCATCTCAACTGCTAGTGATACGAGGCCGTTGGGATCCAGCACGGCGTTCCGTGTTGCCCTACTGAACCCACCGATTCCAAATTCTGCTAACAGTCATTAGATCTCGTCCGCCGCAAGCAGCAATGCCGTGATATGATAAACTGCAATAGCGATAGGCTACAATCCGACCTTTATCGAAGTCGGAAGCATGATGGTACGCATTTCTCCTCCTTACACAAGGCATCACAACAACGTTTCACCAGGCAACGCCGGTCAACTGCTGTTTGTGTATGAGAAGTCGATTGGAAACTTTCCTCATGTCAGCACATTGTAGGTGCCGCCACCGGCGCCAACCTCGTGTGAATGCACTGAAAAGCTAATCATTTGCATATCACAGCATCTTCTTCCTGTCAGTTAAATTTCGCGTCTTTAGCATGTCGTCTCCGTGGTGTAGCAAATTTAATGGCCAGTAGTGTAACAACAAGCTTATATATAATGATAAAAAAGTATTAATGATTGCTGATGAAAAATAATATGTGGTTTAAAGCAAAAGATATTTGTGATATTTTGGATTATTTGAATCCTAGAGTGCCTTTAGATAATAATATAAAAAGTAAATATTTAACAATTTGTGAATAATTAAAGGGTAGCCAGATCTTACACTTATATTCAGATAGAAATTATAGAAATGAACCAAATTATATTGTTAACTATGAAATCCAAAATACCTTTTTTCAGAATATTAGATTTATGAATTAATTTTACCATCAATTCTAAAACATGGCGAATACAAAATAAAGATTAATGGAAAACAACTCTATGGGGGTAAATACATTATTTATAAGATCTAAATAAAATTAAGGATAATCAGATGAAATATATTATACAACCATAGAACGTTTATGTGAAAAAAGAGCAATTAATATTTTATTGCCAAATGTTTTTCATCAGTTAACTGATGAAAATTGCAGACCTACTTTTCTAATTTTAAGCTTATGTGATATTATTTTTAATTATGATTATTATGTTATTTGAATACAAATAAAAATGTTGAAAATAAATAAAAATATTCAGAAATACACATCCAAATTGTGAAGAATTTTTAAGAATTAACTATGTGCCAAATCCAGCAAATTTATATCAAGGAATGATAGGTACTTTAAGAATTATTTGCTGTCGAAATTATTTCAATGCTATGAATAATTATTCACAATAATAATCGTATGATGATATAACTAACCTAGGAAACATAACTTAGAATGTAAAACTAAATTTTCAAGTATTTTTTTAATATTCAAATATTAAACAACATTCATAACGATTTTTACATCCATCTAATAAACAAATTTCATTAAAACCTGTTTAGAACGTTTCCCCAAGCTTTTGCAGTTTTTGTGACTACTTGTTTTCGTGCAGAGGTGCGATTTTATCACTGACATAAGACAGTGCGACTATCTATGTAGTTTAACTGAACAAAGACTCGCAACTTTTTTGTATTTCTTCTCTTCCTGGTCAGCCATTCTTTGGAATGGCCAAATCATATATATAGTTGATATATGTTATGTAGAGATATTATTATTTGTGCTCATTTTGCATAATAATACCTATTTAATTTCATTGTGTTTGTTGTCACGACTTATCATACCTTTTTTCTCAGCTTTTTTCATGAATTTGATACTTAAATATAGCTTACTTTGTGTTGGGATGCCTGTTAGTGAATGATCACTTATTTATGGCACCAATCAGTGTACCACGTTTGGTTTGCTTTCAGAATAGAACCTGCATCTAAAATTTCATTTCTCACAAAACAAAGTCTGATAGCTTTTAGGCATAAGTCACGTCCCAAAATTGTAATCGCCAGCAGACAGTCCCAGTAGAAGAGCTTAAGTAAAAAATACGAACCATGATGGTGGTGATTAAATTCCAATTTCAACATTAAAAAAGTTTTTTACATGATTCTTTAAGTACACAATATTTCTTGATTTAATTGAAGACTCAGTTAAGCAAAGATAATTTAATTTGAATCAGACTTGCATTTGAGTTCAAAAATTTTAAAGGACAGAATAATATAAAATTAAATAATAAAAAATTAAAATAATAATTTAAAAGCAGCACTAAGAAGTCTCCCTTACTGCAGGACCTATTTATGTATGTACATATGTATGTAAATGTATTATTGTAATTTTGGTATCTAAAAAAAATGTATACTTTTGTTACATGAAAAACTACTGTAACGAGATACGAGACAATTTCAACAAACTGGGTAATATGAGATGTGGAGCACGATCCTTAAAAGAAAAAACCACGGCCCGAGACGTTGCTGAAGTACAGTAAGAAAGGAGGTAAGGAGATTACTGTCTTCCTGTGCCCTGGTGTGCAAAAGTCAGTTAGGGTGTGCTAAATTCCAAAAAATGTTGCTCACAATAGCCTGCTAATTTTTTGGTGAATTTTGCAAAACGAAATGTCAGCAAGATGGCCGCTTTCTAGAACGACTGAGAATCGTCACTAGATTGTTTTATCGTAAATCGGTATCCATTAACAGTAATTCTTATAAAATAACTTTTGCCATGTGCAACTTGAGTCGAATTAACGATCAAGTTCATTAAATTCAGTGAGGTGTTTTTTTTATTCATGGGCAGAGTTGGTATAAACTTTAAAATGGCTACACCATGTGGAGTAGCGTCAGATGTACACAGTAACGAGCAAAATATGACGATTCGCGAAACTCAAAATAATGAATTATCGGCGGGTGAAAATGCAACTACGACCGAACATAGTGAAGAACCCACCCAGAGTGAACCAGTACCTACTAATTTCGTGGAACTGTTTACATTTTTCAGAAAACAGATGCAAGTTTTACATCATGCTGTTCATGAACAAAATGCATACTTTATAGAAGTTCAGAAAAATGTAACAGACAGTTTAGATGCAAAACTACAAATTGTCTCAGACAAATTAGATGCAATACTACAAAATGTGACTGACAATTTAGATGTAAAACTCCAAAATGTGACTGACAATGTAGATACAAAACTGCAAACTGCAGCCACTGAAATCGAAACTAGTACGACTGTTAGTTTCGAAGCAAAACTTCAAAATGTGACTTTCAGCTTGAATAGAAAACTGCAAACTGCGGCCACTCAAATTCAAAATAATATAACCACATTAGGAAACAAAAATTTGAACGCCATAGCCCATCAGATACAAGAAAATGTTGCCACAGAAATTCGTGACGACCTTGATAGAAAATTCAGTAACATTGAAACTAACTTCAAAAATATTAGTGATGAATTTCACGAAATGCGAAAAACATACAAGCACTTGCCCAAAGCTGTCAATGTTGTAACCAAGCAGATGTTGTTGTTGTGGTCTTCAGTCCTGAGACTGGTTTGATGCAACTCTTCATGCTACTCTATCCTATGCAAGCTTCTTCATCTCCCAGTACATACTGCAACCTACATCCTTCTGAATCTGCTGAGTGTATTAATCTCTTGGTATCCCTCTACGATTCTTACCCTCCACACTGCCCTCCAATGCTAAATTTGTGATCCTTTTATGCCTCAGAACATGTCCTACTAACTGATCCATTCTTCTAGTCAAGTTGTGCCACAAACTCCTCTTCTCCCCAATTCTATTCAAGACCTCCTCATTAGTTATGTGATCTAACCATCTAATCTTCAGCATTCTTCTGTAGCACCACATTTCGAGAGCTTCTATTCTCTTCTTGTCCAAACTATTTATCGTGCATGTTTTACTTCCATACTTGGCTACACTCCATACAAATACTTTCAGAAACGACTTCCTGACACTTAAATCTATACTCGATGTTAACAAATTTCTCTTCTTCAGAAACGATTTCCTTGCCATTGCCAGTCTACGTTTTATATCCTCTCCACTGCGACCATCATCAGTTATTTTGCTCCCCAAATAGCAAAACTCCTTTACTACTTTAAGTGTCTCATTCCCTAATCTAATTCCCTCAACATCACCCGAATTAATTCGACTACATTCCATTATCCTCATTTTGCTTTTGTTGATGTTCATCTTATATCCTCCTTTCAAGACACTATCCATTCTGGTCAACTGCTCTTCCAAGTCCTTTGCTGTCTCTGACAGAATTACAATGTCATCGGCGAACCTCAAAGTTTTTATTTCTTCTCCATGGATTTTAATACCTACTCCGAATTTTTCTTTTGTTTCCTTTACTGCTTGCCCAATATACAGATTGAATAACATCAGGGAGAGGCTACAACCCTGTCTCACTCCCTTCCCAACCACTGCTTCCCTTTCATGCCCCTTAACTCTTATAACTGCTGATCAAATACATAAAACCAGATGTAATTTTATGTGACAGTCAATTTTCTATGTTGCCAGATCAAACACAGCCCAGTCAACAGCAATTTGATGTCCAGTCTTGCAGACATACAAAGCAAAGTTTATGAATCAGTTTATTTAAACACTGTACAACAAAACGAACTGATTGACATTTTAAACAAATATACACCTGTTTTTGATGAAAAGCCCAGTATAATTAAAGGATATGTGTGTACAATGCAAGTAAAGTCTCATGAAACATTTTGCCACTATACCTATTCTGCCCCGTGGGCCCACAGAGAAGCTGTATCAAATGAAATCCGTCGCATGTTAGAATGGATATTATAGAACCATCCGTGTCACTATACAGTAGTTCACTACTCGCAGTGGCTAAACCAGATTATAAAGAAATATTTTACAGAGTAAACATTTTCTAGATTGGATGTAGCTATGTAAACATTATGAGAATTTGTAAATGTGTTAGTATGTAAGACATTTCACAGTGTAAAGTCATGGACAAAACGGGCGAGACCCCGCGCCTTTTAGTTTGCCAATCCGCAGAGTTCTAAAGTCTGTTACACAGTATAACAGGCAAGGCGACGAAGTGCTACCAACATACCATGCACAGGCGTGATATTGAAAAACTATCTGAACTTTGTCAGACTGTTTTCAATCCTGTGTAAGACTATATTAATTCTGATTAGTGTGTTAAACACAACACGTAAATATAAGATATAAATGAAAGAAGACACGCTAATTAGTATGAACTGTACTAATAAAAATGAATTTCAGCTTATCGAGATAACATAACTGTTTTAGTAAGACAAAGTACCCCAAGTCGTTACGAATTAGCAAAATATATTACACATTCGGCCGCGAAACGGCCTGTGTCAATGTTCACACCAGTCATACTGGATTACCGTTGCTGACCTACCATGAAAGTATGCAAATGTAGCAATGCATGCAGATTCATAACGAAATTCAGTTAAAAATAATTCAGTGCCACACTTGTATGAAATTCTACAAGTGTTTCATATTAACATCCACAGGGCGCTGGTACAGAATAAAGGTAGCAATAAAACGTATTGGGGGCGCGAGAATTTCTTGAAATTGCTTTACTGATAGTCTATCTGCCTCCATCGAGATTAGAACCGAAAACAAACCAGACCTCCCTTGCAGTAGCCAACACCTTTTACTACGCTAGCAGACAAACCCAGGGAAACAGCCCACTATTATTAACCCAAACATGAATAAGCCGGGAATTTCGCAATGAAAATGGCAAAATGATCGCAGTTTCTGTTGCACACAGCTTTCTGGACTCAAAAACATGAATTTCCTATCTTTATTTCACTGCTTATGTGACAGTCATAAGGGATGTTTACCGAAATAACAAAATACCGTTATTAGCGAGTACATTTAGTAGGATAATTCTGCACCACCCCAGGAAATAAAGGGCTACATAACTGCCAAACGTATTCTACAATGTTTCGAATTCTCCATTAGACTCGCCACAGCCAGAAAACGTTCATTAGCCGAAGTATTTCTTAAGCTAGCTAGCAATGAGAATCCTTGCACTTTCAAAACGCGGTGGTATTAATAGGATCTGAATTACACGTGTATAGGCAAATGGATTTTATTTGCATTCCTGTAAACGTATCTATCAAAAGCGTAGCTACGATTAATATGCTGATGTATCGACTACAATTAGAACATTTCGAATGTAGAGTAGGGGGAATTATTTATGCGGCCCTCATCTTCAGTAACTTTCGTAGCTATTTTCGTTGTTAGGATTTCGTCACCTAAATCGGTAAAGATGGAACCCTACTAGTCTCACTTACTTGGCCGTCTATCAGTCTACCCAAACCTCAAAACCCGTTTACCTCGAGTACGGGTAGATATAATAAGCGGAAATGTATCGCACTTCCTGCGGTATACGGCCCTTGGTGGTGTAAAAAAGTGAGCTTCTATGTCAACGCAATCTAAAGATACGGCCGTTAATGTAAAGAAAATATACACGAAAATACAAAAAATGGCTCTAAGAACTATGTGACCAATCTGCATAGGTCACCAGTGCCCTAGACCTAGAACTACTTGAACCTACCTGACCTAACACACATCCATGCCCAGGGAATGATCCGAACTGACGGCGCAAACAGCCGCGCGGTTCGTGACTGAAGCGCCTAGAACCGCTCGGTTAACAGACCCGGCGAAACCCTTTTCACCTCATTTATATGTTGTTGTTGTTGTTGCTGTGGTATTCAGTCCTGAGACTAGTTTGATGCAGCTCTCTGTGCTACTCTATCCTGTGCAAGCTGCTTCATCTCCCAGTACGTAATGCAGCCTTCATCCTTCTGAATCTGCTTAGTGTATTCATCTCTTGGTCTCTCTCTACGATTTTTACCCTCCACGCTGCCCTCCAGTACTAAATTGGTGATCCCTTGATGCCTCAGAACATGACTGAAGCGCCTAGAACCGCTCGGTTAACGGACCCGGCGAAACCCTTTTCACCTCATTTATATGTTGTTGTTGTTGTTGTTGTGGTATTCAGTCCTGAGACTAGTTTGATGCAGCTCTCTGTGCTACTCTATCCTGTGCAAGCTGCTTCATCTCCCAGTACGTAATGCAGCCTTCATCCTTCTGAATCTGCTTAGTGTATTCATCTCTTGGTCTCTCTCTACGATTTTTACCCTCCACGCTGCCCTCCAGTACTAAATTGGTGATCCCTTGATGCCTCAGAACATGTCCTACCAACCGATCCATTCTTCTAGTCAAGTTGTGCCACAAACTCCTCTTCTCCCCAATTCTATTCAAGACCTCCTCATTAGTTATGTGATCTAACCATCTAATCTTCAGCATTCTTCTGTAGCACCACATTTCGAAAGCTTATATTCTCTTCTTGTCCAAACAATTTATCGTCCATGTTTCACTTCCATACATGGCTACTCTCCATACAAATATTTTCAGAAACGACTTCCTAACACTTAAATCCATACTCGATGTTAACAAACTTTTCTTCTTTAGAAACGCTTTCCTTGCCATTGCCAGTCTACATTTTATATCCTCTCTACTTCGACCATCATCAGTTATTTTGCTCCCCAAACAGCAAAACTTCTTTACTACATTAAGTGTCTCATTTCCTAATCTAATTCCCTCAACATCACCCGAGTTAACTCGACTACATTCCATTATCCTCGTTTTGCTTTTGTTGATGTTCATCTTATATCCTCCTTTCAAGACACTGTCCATTCCATTCAACTGCTCTTCGAAGTCCTTTGCTGTCTCTGACAAAATTACAATGTCATCGGCGAACCTTAAAGTTTATATTTCTTCTCCACGGATTTTAATACCTACTCCGAATTTTTCTTTTATTTCCTTTACTGCTTGCTCAATATACAGATTGAATAACATCGGGGAGAGGCTACAACTCTGCCTCACTCCCTTCCCAGCCACTGCTTCCCTTTCATTTCCCTCGACTCTTATAACTGCCATCTGGTTTCTGTACAAATTGTAAATAGCCTTTCACTCCCTGTATTTTACCCCTGCCACCTTCAGAATTAGAAAAAGAGTATTCCAGTCAACATTGTCAAAAGCTTTTTCTAAGTCTACAAATGCTAGAAACGTAGGTTTGCCTTTTCTTAATCTAGCTTCTAAGATAAGTCGTAGGGTCAGTATTGCCTCACGTGTTCCAACATTTCTACGGAATCCAAACTGATCTTCCCCGGGGTCGGCTTCTACCAGTTATTCCATTCGTCTGTAAATAATTAGTGTTAGTATTTTGCAGCTGTGACTTATTAAACTGATAGTTCGGTAATTTTCACATCTCTCAACAACTGCTTTCTTTGGGATTGGAATTATTATATTCTTCTTGAAGTCTGAGGGTATTTCGCCTGTCTCACACATTTTGCTCACCAGATGGTAGAGTTTTGTCAGGACTGGCTCTCCCAAGGCTGTCAGTAGATGTAATGGAATGTTGTCTACTCCTGGGGCCTTGTTTCGTCTCAGGTCTTTCAGTGTTCTGTCAGACTCTTCACGCAGTATCGTATCTCCCATTTCATCTTCATCTACATCCTCTTCCATTTCCATAATATTCTCCTCAAGTATATCGCCCTTGTATAGATCCTCTATATGCTCCTTCCACCTTTCTGCTTTCCCTTCTTTGCTTAGAACTGGGTTTCCATCTGAGCTCTTGATATTCATACAAGTGGTTCTCTTTTCTTCAAAGGTCTCTTTAATTTTCCTATAGGCAGTATCTATCTTACCCCTAGTGAGATAAGCCTCTACATCCTAACACTTGTCCTCTAGCCATCCCCGCTTAGCCATTTTGCACTTCCTGTCGATCTCATTTTTGAGACGTTTGTATTCCTTTTTCCCTGCTTCATTTACTACATTTTTATATTTTCTTCTTTCAGCAATTAAATTCAATATTTCTTCTGTTACCCAAGGATTTCGACTAGCCCTCGTCTTTTTACCTACTTGATCCTCTGCTGCCTTCACTACTTCATCCCTCAAAGCTACCCATTCTTCTTCTACTGTATTTCTTTCCGCCATTCTTGTCAATTGTTCCCTAATGCTCTCCTTGAAACTCTGTACAGCCTCTGGTTTAGTCAGTTATCCAGGTCCCATCTCCTTAAATTGCCATTTTTTGCAGTCTCTTCAGTTTTAATCTACAATTCGTAACCAAAAGATTGCGGTCAGAGTCCACATCTGCCCCTGGAAATGTCTTACAATTTAAAATCTGGTACCTAAATCTCTGTCTTACAATTATATAATCTATCTGAAACCTGTCAGTATCTCCAGGCTTCGTCGATATATACAACCTTATTTTATGACTCTTGAACCAAGTGTTAGCTATGATTAAGTATGTATCATGATTAAGTATATATTATGCATAATGATAACATATACTGTCTAGTGAGGATAAACTGTATTCGCCAGCAACTCAAATCGTTTTATCACGGAACTTTTACGAAGCTACATTTAAATTTTGTTCGAAGTCATCTGCAATATCCACTTATAAACACCCTAGGAACGTCATCTGAGATATTCACTTCTGAAGACACTGGCAGATACTGCAGTACCGTAACAAGTAGTTAAGAATTTATTGTTATTGGTCCATGTATGACATTTTATGTAAGTATCAATGAATTAGGCGTCCTTCCTCTTCTGTAACATGAAATATATTTTAGTTATTCTATCTCAAATGAACTTCACAGAAAATCATTCACCAGAAGTGAATAACTTTTTAGCAACACCAGATGATATTAACAGCTTACATTCATGTTACCACCCTCTTCCTTTCTTGTAATCCACCTTTCTATCGTCGACTTGTGAAGACCAATGGTTCTTGCTATATAGCCATTTGAAAATCCCTCTGCATGGAGTGCTATTATAGCGCTCTAGTCTGCCTCAGCCAGATGGGCCATTTAGCGTTGACTGAATGATTCGTCGCGCTTAATTTCTGCTGCGAAAACAGCGCTAGTAGGAAACAGACTGCCTCCTCCACGACTGCAGCCACAACGCAATGGCCGAGTATGTGTAGCACGGAAATCGATTGCATAAACGAGAGATCACAAGCCCGTACCCGTGTCATTACATAGTGGAGCAACTTTGAATCTGTAATTTTTCTCGGAAGGGACTTGTCCGCGCTTGTCATGTCTTATCCTGATAAATATTACATGAAATGAAATGTTTACCTTTGCGTATATGGCAGGCCTAGCGCAAGAAACATTTCTGAAAAATCTGAGGCAACCTGAGGAACACTCCGTAAGTTTTAGCTGTAGAAGGTTGCCTTATAAGAAGGAAAACATGTTTATCCTCGCTCGTCGTGTTTCCAAGTGGCGCAGTTTACTCTGATGCATACATAGCTCTCGCCGGACGTAAGAAGCGACTCGACTAACGAGGGGAATTCGCCAGGTGCCATAGGCTGATTGTCCGGAAACTTTGCACAGTGAAGGAGAGGACAAAATAAGCGAACATGTGTTTCTGCTCATCTGCAAACACTCGACCGTTTCTGAGAAAACGACGGTCAAAGTTATGATCGCGCTGTTGCTATAATGTAGATACCTTTTGCGCCCGAGAATGCAATTGAAGCGGTGTCTCAGTGACTACTGTCGTTCCTTCTTAACTTTGATTCCCGAGTTCGAGACCATATTGTTTTTTTTAATTATTTTTTCCTCCCTCTCTATCAGAATTATCTACGAATGTTTTTCCAATTTATGTTGAAATAACGTTGTCGTTATTCGTCAGTTAACTTTCTGTGTAATTAATGAATTAAAAAGAAATAAACGAATGAGGAAGTAATGTGAAATGTTTTTGAACCTCTTTACAGCCTGTAAGGTTGCAAGTACATTCACAAATATTTCACATCATTTTCTCATTCGTTTATTTATTTTTAACTTCTTTCATTACACAGCTAATTAATTGACGAATAACGACAACCTTGTTTCAACATAAATTAGAATAAACATTCGTAGGTAATTCAGAGAGTGAGGGGGGGGGGGGGGGAAAGGAACAACCCGGTTTTGAAATAGCAGCGCAAAGTTCTTAAGTCGTTGAGCCACCGCTTCAATTGAATCCTTCCACGCTAAAAGGTATCTACACTATAACAACAGCGCTTTGAAGACTTTGACCGTCGTTTTCTCAGAATCGGTCGAGTGTATGCAGGTAAGTCGAGACACGTGCTAGCTTATTTTGTCCCCTCTTTCATTGAGCGAAGTTTCAGCAAGATTGAGGTATGACACTTGGCGGGTCCCCTCGTAAGTCGCGTGCGTTGTGATTCAGTACACAGAATGTGTCCACTTTCCTCGACTACTCATTGACGTGTTTGGAAACTCTCGTTCTTGTAGTTGCAGTTCGCATTATGAGGACTGGTTTTCCTGATAACGATCTACTAATACACTTTGCTCCTGATTTACGTTATTGTGTAGTAGACCTACTGCAACGACTTGAACCGGAAATATTTGGTTATTTGGATAGTCCGCTTCTTAGTTGCCATATTTCGCTATAATATTTTCCTTTGTTTCAAAATGGCAAGTTTAGATGATCACTGCAACTTGGTAACATCAGTAACAATTTAATAAAACTTCCTGGCAGATTAAAGCTGTGTGCCGGACCGAGACTCGAACTCGGGACCTTTGCCTTTCGCGGGCAAGTGCTATACCAACTTTTTTTTTATTTTTTAAATCTCATTTTGTTCGCTTTTTGTTCGTTGGATCTGCTCGGGGCGGACGTCGTAAGACATCCGATTAAGTTCGTTGTTGATCAATTAACTCAGTTTTTTTATTACAGAGGGCAGCTAACCCTCTGACCGAACACGCTGAGCAACCGTGCCGGCGTGCAACTGAGCTACCCAAGCACGACTCACGCCCCGTCCTCACAGCTTTACTTCTGCCTGTACCTCGTCTCCTACCTTCCAAACTTAACAGAAGCTCTCCTGCGAACCTTGCAGAACTAGCACTCCTGAAAGAATGTTAAGAACACTAAGAATTCGCAACAGGTATACTGAAAACATTGCCTACACTCCGTTTGTCCGTCCATTGCTATCGTATTCATGCGCGGTATGGGATCCTTGACAGACGTCATTGACGGTGCACGCCAAAAACGTCCAAGGAACAGTAGCACGATTTGTAAGGTCACGAAATAGGGGAGAGAGTCCCAGATTTGATAAGCGAGTTTGGGTGACATTCACGAAAACAAGAGCGTTTCTCGTTGCCGCGAGATTTTTTCACGAAATTTCAATCACCAACACCTGCTCTAAATGCCAAAACATTATTTCCTCGGGAACTTACACAGGAAGAAATTACCACAGTAATAATGTAATTCAAGGTTCGCAAGAAAAGATTGAAGTGGTCCTTTTTCCGACACGCTGTTAAAGAGTGGGACAGTAGAGAAATAGTCCGAAGGTGGTTCGTGATGCCCTCTGTCAGGCACGTAAGTCTGGACTGCAAAGAAATCCTTTAGATGTTTTCATGTAGATGTAACAACGAAATTATGTTGTAATTGCGACATGTGAGTTATATTTGATTTGAACATCGATGTTGTTTGCTGTTTATTTATATTTTGTTCATTATTTGCAGCCATAGACAAACATCTAGGTGCGTAAAATTGATACTGAAATAAAATGTCATGCATGGGCCAATAACAATAAATTCTTAACTACTTGTTACGGTACTGCAGTATCTGCCAGCGTCTTCAGAAGTGAATATCTCAGATGACGTTCCTAGGGTATTTATAAGTGGATATTGTAGACGACTTCGAACAAAATTTGAATGTAGCTTCGTAAAAGTTCCGTGATCAAACGATCTGAGTTGCTGGTGAATACAGTTTATCCTCACTAGATAGTATATATTATCATTATACATGAGGTGCAAGGGGTTTCGCCGGGTGCGGAGGCCGAGAGGTTCTAGGCGCTTCACTCAGGAACCGCGCGGCTGCTTGCATCGTCAGTCAAATCATTCCCCGGGCATGCATGTGTGTTAGGTTAGGTAGGTTTAAGTTCAAAATGGTTCAAATGGCTCTGAGCACAATGAGACTTAACATCTGAGGTCATCAGTCCCCTAGAACTTATAACTACTTAAACCTAACTAACCTAAGGACATCATACACACCCACACCCGAGGCAGGATTCTCGCCTGCGACCGTAGCAGGCTCGCGGTACCAGACTGAAGCGCCTAGAACCACTCGGCTACACCGGGCGGCGGTTTAAGTAGTTCTAGATCCAGGGGACTAGCGACCTATGCAGTTTGGCCGAATAGTTCTTAGAGCCATTTTTTGACCTTTCGCGTAAATTTTCTTCACATAAACGGCCGTATCTTTAGATTGCGTTGACATAGAAGCTCACTTTTTTACACCACCAAGGGACTGTATACCGCAGGAAGTGCGATACATTTCCGCTTATTATGTCTATCTGTACTCGAGGTAAACAGGTGTTAAGGGTTGGGTAGACTGATAGACGGCCAAGAAAGTGAGACTAGTAGGGTTCCATCTTTACCGATTTAGGTGATGAAGTCCTAACAACGAAAATAGCACGACAGTTACTGCAGATGAGGGCCGCATGAGTAATTCCCCCTATTCTTCATTCCAAATGTTCTAGTTGCAGTCGATACGTCAGTATATTAATCGTAGCTACGCTTTCGATCCAAATCACGTTTACAGGAATGCAAATAACAGCCATTTGCCTATACACAAGTGCGAGCATTCCCATTCCTAGGTGGTTTAAGAAACACTTCGGCTAATGAACGTTTTCTGGCTGTGGCGAGTCTAATGTAGTGTCCACTACTGTACATAGTATTCTTAAGACAACTTTATTTTCTTCATTTTCATAAGTAGATCGTAAGTAAACCTTTTGCTGAACAACAAACTTTCACATTACTAATAGAAGATCAAGAATAATCTTTTAAGCAAAGTAATTTCATTAATACTATGAAAAGAAATGCGACAAGAATCTCATTTTGATGTAATCGTAATAATATTTTTATGGATGCAATTATTCCATTTCTTTTGCTGTGCAATTCTAAGTAAAGAAAGTAAGGCAGAAGACATACAGATGATAAAGTTTTTCTATCATTACATTTTAAGTGTTGTACAGATGCAATGATTTGTAGTATAAAATTAATTTCTGTTTATGCTTAGCATGAAGTTTGCAAACATAAACAGCAAGCTACTGTGGATTGTATTTTTAAAGTGAAGTGATAACACTATACAGATTTTAGTTCGATAGTAATGAAATGGCAACATTGTGCCATAAGCAGATTCGTATTCTGCACTAATTCTTGCAACTAATTTCAAAGACACACACCAGTTTGTGTGAGGTAAAAACATTAGTGATGTTCTTAGCTCCAGTAGTAATGACTAAACTCGCATTACATACTGAAAAACACTGTAACGCTAGCCACACAACGAAATTAATGTCATGAAGAATTGTAAGAGGAAAAATTTAGGAAGTTACAGAACATAAACACTATATAAACCATACAGTTAGTACCTATTACAAAACACATAAGCTGTGGGATTTTCCTTTGAGCACATTTGTAAGCAAGCTGACATGTACCAACAGAGGTTAAGTAATAAGTTGTCAATGGCAAATAGAACTGTCAGTGCCGAAGAAGTGCATGTAAATTTGCATTTCATGGGGCGACTCTTCATACAAGAGCAAAGAGAAATATGTGTTATCAAGAGAAGTTATACATGTGATAATAATATTTTGCCTGGTGAAATAAATACAAACACTTTGCACTAATGTCGATTACGGATGGCACTCTTAGTGGCAGGTGAACTTAATTTGTCTACTCACCCAGATGACAGCTTTGAAGGGATGTTATATTCTGCTGAAGTGGAACACAGTGAAGCATTGTTACTTGAAACTCAGATAGTGTGTATCACACATAATCTGTGGGACAGACTGTAGCGCTGGAACTTCATGAATGTGATGTCACGTGTGACTATTACACGCCGATGTGAAGCTAAGTGCTTAAGAAACGAAAACTTTGATAAACACTTTGCAAACTTGTGTAATGTATGGCATTCTGAGGACACCAATGAATGTGCAGAAACCGAAACTAACATGAATGTGTTTGTGCAGTAACGGTCTTGATGTCAACTAACAGTACAGTCCATGAACAAAAACGACACATTAGACCTTATGTATCACAATTCAAACATGTGTACTACGTAAAATACAGCTATCACTGAACCAACTGATGTAAATTAGTGTTGCAAGTTGTTGCAACTACGTACTAATCAAAATTCTTTTTAGGGAATCTGTATTAAAAATTGTGTCACTGGACCCAATCTATGAACGTTTCATTTAATGCCTGTATCCTGAGCTGAATGGATTCTGTCGAGTACAATGGGACCAGAACTCTGCAGTCTTCTTGCTCCATCACATACAACACAGATCGTCATGGCTCTCATGTATGCAGATTTGTCAACATCGCGAGCACGCCGCCATGACCGCTGTACATCACAGCAACGGTGAATACTGCAGCACGACTGACTTCACCTACACCGCATCACCTTTACAATCATTGAGCAAGAATGACTAATGTTCAATTGAGTGAATTTTGTAAACTGTTCCAAAACCACATGTATTTCTGTAACAAAACCCATATGATGATTCCTAAATGTTTAATATGAACATTTGAAAACTCAAAGTAAAATCACAAGGACAAATAACTGTCAAAAGTGCTCATTTCTTACCTTAATGTTTTTTTCTAACGATGTAATTTGTTCATCCTGATTAATAGTACTAAATGAACTGATTTTGTCAATGGGTAAAGTTTTTAAAATTTCATGAGAAAACATTGTGTACGAAAAAGGAACTGGATGCCTATGCCTTTCCTGTCGTTTCAACAGGTTACGATAGGGCTGCACCTGAATGGAAAGGCAAATTACATTCCTGGCAAAGCAAAAACACACTACAGCCCAAACGAATAAAATGATGAAAAAAAGGACAATCTAAAAACTAAAAGTCAATAACGTGATGTAAATTTTTAAAACTTTTTACAAAGACTTGACAAAGTTTTGAAAATTTATGGGGCTGTATAATGTTTCCCCAAGTGTTAGTGGATTTCGTGACTATGTGTTTTCGTTCAGTAGCGCTGAGACTATTTTATCACTGACAAAAGACACTGTGATTATCATGTAATTTAAGCGAACAAGGACATGCAACATTTCAGTTTTTCTTCTCTTCCTGGTCAGCCATTGTCTGGTACGGTCATAAACTATATTGCTTGGTCTATCTTTAGTAGAGATTTTGTTATTTGTGCTGATTTTGCAAAATAATACCTATTTAATTTTGCTTGCTGTTACGACAAATCAAACCTTTTTTCCTCAGCTTTTTTCATGAGTTTGATAATTAAATGTGGCTTACTTTGTGTGGGGTATCTGTTAGTGAATGATCACCCGTTAATGGCACCAATCAGCGTAATACGTTTGGTTTGCTTTCAGAATCGAGCCTCCATCTAAAATTTCACTTTTCACAAAACAAAGTATGATAGCTTTTAGGTGTAAATCACATCCCAAAATTGTATTCGTCAACAGACAGTCCTGGTAGAGGAGCCTAGATAAAAAATATGAATCATGATTGTGGTAATTAAATTCAATTTCAATATTTAAAAAAATATTTTTGATTTTTCAAGTACACAATTTTTGTTGATTTAATTGAAGACTCAGTTAGCCAAAGATAATGTTAATTTGATTCAGACTTGCTTTTGAGTTCAAACATTGTAAAAGCCACAATAATATAAAATTAAATAATAAAAATAAATAAAAAAATTTATAACCACCACTAAATGTTAATCCAAATTTAAAATTTTCAAATAATTCCTATATTAAGTCATTTCGTTAACCTTTATTTGAATAGCAAAATATATAATATATTCTCTAATAAAACATTAAGCATAATGAATATTATATTCAGTACCAAACATGTTTAAATTTTTAATAACTAACTCCAATTACATATACAACTTTTTGCTATTATTTTTAAAAGTAACATTACTTTTATTTCCCCTACTATTGTGTGAATTATGAAAACCTAACCATTTAAAGTATACTTTATTACCTTTCCCATTTAAAACTTTTGTGTCAAGTTAAACATCTCGAAAATTCAATGTTAATAGATCTTGTTCATAAAAATTTCGTTCTATTTCTTCGTCAATTACATCTTACAATTTAAATATGATTGAATTACAATGGATAACATCTTCAATTTCATACGTTTGTGATGACCAATTTGTATATATCCTTTTTCGATAATTCCTTTCAATGTATTCTTACTTTATCACCAATTTTACATTTAGCATTATTGTCTAAATAATTTGTTACATGAACAAATTTCAATAACATATTTTCATTTTCTTTATTTTGTTTTAATTTTTATTGTTGAATGTTTTGTTATAGACAACAGCAAGATTTTTAACTGTATCAACTCAATTTTTTCCCAATACTATTTATTATATGTTTATTTAAATCTTTAAAAAACATAAGCTTTTCATTAATTAAAAGTTAAATAATAGTCAATATTAGTTTTTATTAATTATTGAAATTCTTTACTATAAAATTCTCTACCACTATCTGTTTGTAAAATTTTTGGATTTCTTGACTCAAATATTTTTCGAAAAATCAACAAATTTTTACCTGTTTTTCTTAAAGTGGAATAGCCCAACCCAAAAAATTTTGAAAACGCATCTATGACAGTTAATAAATATTGTATCCTTTATTTATTTATGAATTCTATTTAATTTACCAGAAACCTTTATGACTAAATCAGCTTGCATTAAATAAACTACTCCAAAAGAAATTACATTTCTTCTATTAAAATTTTTCTCATTGATTTATGTAATTTACTAATAATTTAATCAAAACTAATTAATCCATAGCCTATAATTTTTTAACAATTTTTATAATTTTTTTATTACAAATTGGACAAATTCCATCACTTCCTTGTTTTCCATCATAGTTGGTGTTCTATAAGGATTATGTATTTCAGTAATCTTTTTACTCTTCAAACAGTAGATGTGATTTATATTATTCCACCAAATATAATTAACTTTACATCTAGTGGAATACTTTTAACAGGATCTTTGATTTATGGAATATTGTAATTGGTTGGATAAAATTAGTTATTTTGCAAAGTTTGTCAAAAACACTTATCGAAAGTTTAAAATCATTAATAGTGAAATCTCTGTTTAAATTTTTATCAATAAGAGCAACTTCTTGAAGAATAAAATCATTTTCATTGCAACTGTGCATTGTTTGTTCAACTCCTGTTATAAAATTAAATCGAACAATTTGTTTATCATATACTTTATCATTAATCCCCCCCATGAACCATGGACCTTGCCGTTGGTGGGGAGGCTTGCATGTCTCAGTGATACAGATAGCCGTACCATAGGTGCAACCACAACGGAGGGGTATCTGTTGAGAGGCCAGACAAACGTGTGGTTCCTGAAGAGGGGCAGCAGCCTTTTCAGTAGTTGCAAGGGCAAACGTCTGGATGATTGACTGATGTGGCCTTGTAACAATAACCAAAACGGCCTTGCTGTGCTGATACTGCGAACGGCTGAAAGCAAGGGGAAACTACAGCTGTAATTTTTCCCGAGGGCATGCAGCTTTACTGTATGGATAAATGATGATGGCGTCCTCTTGGGTAAAATATTCCGGAGATAAAATAGTCCCCCATTCGGATCTCCGGGCAGGGACTACTCAAGAGGACGTCGGTATCAGGAAAAAGAAAACTGGCGTTCTACGGATCGGAGAGTGGAACGTCAGATCCCTTAACCGGGCAGGTAGATCAGAAAATTTAAAAAGGGAAATGGATAGGTTAAAGTTAGATATAGTGGGAATTAGTGAAGTTCGGTGGCAGGAGGAACAAGACTTTTGGTCAGGTGAATACAGGGTTATAAACACCAAATCAAATAGGGGTAATGCAGGAGAATGTTTAATAATGAACAGAAAAATAGGAGTGCGGGTAAGCTACTACAAACAGCATAATGAACACATTATTGTGGCCAAGATAGACACGAATCCCACGCCTACTACAGTAGTACAAGTTTATATGCCAACTAGCTCTGCAGATGATGAAGAAATTGAAGCAATGTATGATGAGCTAAAAGAAATTATTCAGGTAGTGAAGGGAGACGAAAATTTAATAGTCATGGGTGACTGGAATTTGGTAGTAGGAAAAGGGAGAGAAGGAAACATAGTAGGTGAATATGGATTGGGGGGGAAGAAATGAAAGAGGAAGCCGCCTGGTAGAATTTTGCACAGAGCACAACATAATCATAGCTAACACTTGGTTTAAGAATCATGAAAGAAAGTTGTATACATGGAAGAACCCTGGAGATACTAAAAGGTATCAGATAGATTATATAATGGTAAGACAGAGATTTAGGAACCAGGTTTTATATTGTAAGACATTTCCAGGGGCAGATGTGGACTCTGACCACAATCTATTGGTTATGACCTGTAGATTAAAACTGAAGAAACTGCAAAAAGGTGGGAATTTAAGGAGATGGGACCTGGATAAACTGAAAGAACCAGAGGTTGTACAGAGTTTCAGGGAGAGCATAAGGGAACAATTGACAGGAATGGGGGAATGAACTACAGTAGAAGAAGAATGGGTAGCTTTGAGGGATGAAGTAGCGAAGGCAGCAGAGGATCAAGTAGGTAAAAAGACGAGGGCTAGTCGAAATCCTTGGGTAACAGAAGAAATATTGAATTTAATTGATGAAAGGAGAAAATATAAAAATGCAGTAAATGAAGCAGGCAAAAAGGAATACAAACGTCTCAAAAATGAGATCGACAGGAAGTGCAAAATGCCTAAGCAGGGATGGCTAGAGGACAAATGTAGGGATGTAGAGGCCTATCTCACTAGGGGTAAGACAGATACTGCCTACAGGAATATTAAAGAGACCTTTGGAGATAAGAGAACCACTTGTATGAATATCAAGAGCTCAGATGGAAACCCAGTTCTAAGCAAAGAAGGGAAAGCAGAAAGATGGAAGGAGTATATAGAGGGTCTATACAAGGGCAATGTACTTGAGGACAATATTATGGAAATGGAAGAGGATGTAGATGAAGATGAAATGGGAGATATGATACTGCGTGAAGAGTTTGACAGAGCACTGAAAGACCTGAGTCGAAACAAGGCCCCAGGAGTAGACAACATTCCATTGGAACTACTGACGGCCTTGGGAGAGCCAGTTCTGACAAAACTCTACCATCTGGTGAGCAAGATGTATGAAACAGGCGAAATTCCCTCAGACTTCAAGAAGAATATAATAATTCCAATCCCAAAGAAAGCAGGTGTTGACAGATGTGAAAATTACCAAACTATCAGTTTAATAAGTCACAGCTGCAAAATACTAACACGAATTCTTTACAGATGAATGGAAAAACTAGTAGAAGCCAACCTCGGGGAAGATCAGTTTGGATTCCGTAGAAATGTTGGAACACTTGAGGCAATACTGCCCTTACGACTTATCTTAGAAGAATGATTAAGGAAAGGCAAACCTACGTTTCTAGCATTTGTAGACTTAGAGAAAGCTTTTGACAATGTTGACTGGAATACTCTCTTTCAAATTCTAAAGGTGGCAGGGGTAAAATACAGGGAGCGAAAGGCTATTTACAATTTGTACAGAAACCAGATGGCAGTTATAAGAGTCGAGGGACATGAAAGGGAAGCAGTGGTTGGGAAGGGAGTAAGACAGGGTTGTAGTCTCTCACTGATGTTGTTCAATCTGTATATTGAGCAAGCAGTAAAGGAAACAAAAGAAAAATTCGGAGTAGGTATTAAAATTCATGGAGAAGAAATAAAAACTTTGAGGTTCGCCGATGACATTGTAGTACTGTCACAGACAGCAAAGGACTTGGAAGAGCAGTTAAATGGAATGGATGGTGTCTTGAAAGGAGGATATAAGATGAACATCAACAAAAGCAAAACGAGGATAATGGAATGTAGTCTAATTAAGTTGGGTGATGCTGAGGGAATTAGATTAGGAAATGAGACACTTAAAGTAGTAAAGGAGTTTTGCTATTTGGGGAGCAAAATAACTGATGATGGTCGAAGTAGAGAGGATATAAAATGTAGACTGGCAATGGCAAGGAAAGCGTTTCGGAAGAAGAGAAATTTGTTAACATCGAGTATAGATTTAAGTGTCAGGAAGTCATTTCTGAAAGTATTTGTATGGAGTGTAGTCGTGTATGGAAGTGAAACATGGACGATAAATAGTTTGGACAAGAAGAGAATAGAAGCTTTCGAAATGTGGTGCTACAGAAGAATGCTGAAAACTAGATGGGTAGATCACATAACTAATGAGGAAGTATTGAATAGGATTGGGGAGAAGAGAAGTTTGTGGCACAACTTGACTAGTAGAAGGGATCGGTTGGTAGGACATGTTCTGAGGCATCAAGGGATCACCAATTTAGTATTGGAGGGCAGTGTGGAGGGTAAAAATCGTAGAGGGAGACCAAGAGGTGAATACACTAAGCAGATTCAGAAGGATGTAGGTTGCAGTAGGTTCTGGGAGATGAAAAAGCTTGCACAGGATAGAGTAGCATGTAGAGCTGCATCAAACAAGTTTCAGGACTGAAGACCACAACAACAACATTATCATTAAGATTACTTAAATTTTTTAAGTATGGAGTTATTTACGTTTTTGAAAAATTAATCTGTAAAAGCTTTCTCTATTTCCTTTTTTGTAAAGTTATTTGTTAGATTAGTTTTATTAAGTAGATTAAGATCCGTGTCGCTGACATAATTATTCAACAGCGTTAAAATACTATCACATTCAGATTTTCTAATTTATTCCTTTTCTACTGTTTATTAACAGTATCATAACCATTTATTGGATCGTTTTTGTATTCTATTCTCCCACCTTTAAAATCAATATATTTCATAGAGCCTGAGAAAATGTTCCATTATTCTTTATGAAATCATGTAATTTTAATTTCTATTTTGAATTAATTGATGCTGCCACATTAACTGCGTTGACTGACACTATTACATTTTGAATTCGTCATTAATTTATTTACTTATCTTGTTTCCAAAAATGTCCATCTATTAAATCTGAGGATCACTAAACTAATTATTTATGCAAACTAGTTTTAAAACATATAAACCCAAATAACCACAAATGAGTTGGTTAATATTTTGATTTCTTTTGAATTAATAATGTTAATAATATAATTAATAATAATAATAATAATATATAATAATAATAATTAATAATATAAATCATTTTTCCTAAATAATTTCCCACTTCTCTTTCCTGCAAATGACTCAAAATGAAAGTTTATATTTTTATTCTTACAATAATAAATCCAATGTGTACCAAAATGATGTATCCATAAATTTTTTGTTATGTCAGGTCATTCATCAATCATTTAAATAGCACGATATTATTTATTTTCTAATTATTTTACTTGTTATTTTATGTCAAACCAGGATAAATATCATTACGTTTTTTGATTATATCTTTGAATTTTTTTCCTTTTTTAATTTGTTACCTTTATTTTGCATTGATGTAATGATGATCCAAAAGACATCAAAACCAAATAAAGGAAATAAATATAATAAATAGGTAAAAACAGTTTTTGATTGTTATTTTCCTAGTTTCTCAGAAAGAGATGTTAATGATTCATTTCAAATTGTTGGAGAAGATTCAGTAAAAACCATATGAAGGAAAACCAGCTGAATGTACTTGGGTGAATGATGTTTATCAGTAAACTGATAGATTAACGGTAATCTGTGGAGAAGAATTGGCATGAAATAAGAATTATCATAATGAAAAACTTGAAATAAAAGACATTTACTTATAAAATTAATGATTTTATAATTAACTATCCAAAAGGAAAAACATATTTTATTAGAAATGGAAACAATATGCCAGATACATTTTGGGAAATGGCTTCATTAATGATGCAATTAATAATTTCAAATCTGAAATGCATTTACTTGGTTACACTTGGTGTGGCCCTGGGACTAAAATAAATGAAAGATTGACACAAGGAGATCAAGGAATAAATACATTAGATGAAGCATGTAAACTTGATATTTTTATAGAGGTAATGAAGTACTAAAAAAAGATATAAAACTGAAAACTAACTTCAGGTAGCTGGAACAGAAAGAATGTATGCTTGATATGCTTCAATTGGTGAAAAATTAGCTAAAACATAAATTAGAGGAATAATATAAGGAAAAAGAAAATCAGGCCTTGGATTCAATGTTAATGATATTGGATGGGTTTTATAATAAATTATGTACTAATTTTTTGTCTGTATAAAAGAATAACTTAAGTACTAGTTGTACTAAACTTCCTATTTGTGAAATAACACAAAAATCTGTAACTTGTTCAGTTGCATCAATAACTGGGTGATCTTTTTTAAAATTTCATATTCTGTTCTTGGGTGTATTTTCACTTTTTTTAACTCTTCGTTTAATTGTTCTTTTACTTTACTTTTTCCTTTACCTTTTTTTAACAATCTCTGAATCGTATTTAGAAAAATTAGCTTAGAACAATAACACAGTAATCACTTTTATTTTGTGTTCAGTTTCTATGTTAAACATTTATGTTTAATGTTCATTTTCAATGTTTAAAAATCTTTTCTCTCTATTTACCATTACCAATTTGATATGATACCCATTGTACTAAAACAAATCTCATCTGTACTTCAATGTCTACTACACACTTATTTAAAATCTTCAAATTTTAAATTACCACAAATAAATTAACTGTAAATATGTTTTAAATCTGTGTCATCTTGTATGAAAATATTAAAAAAATTGTATTGTCTATAAGTAATTGTTTTGATATTTTTAAATAAGTTTGAGCTAAGTAATAACATGTATTCTTTTATGTCTACTCTTCCTTTATGTCTACCTCTGGTAAAATAATCTCCAACTATATCGTGATTTAAAGAGTGAAAATGTCAAAACCCACAGCTGCATTATTTTTACATTCATCTAACAGGATAATTTCATAATTTTTTCAATAAAAGTGGTAATTTTCTCATTATTTTATCTTTTCATTTTTCAGATCTTGTTATAAATGACTGACATTTTAGTTGATCTAAACTTTTTGAATGAACTTACAAATGATTAATTTTTTCCAAGTTTCACGATCCAGTAGCTAGAATATTTCCATAACCACATGGTCCTATTATTGAACAACAAATAGAATTTGGTAATACTTTACTGTGTATATTTTCAATTTTTTCAGGTATTATTGGATTTGGTTCCCAATCTGTCGTTGACTTACTTTTTTTGAATGTAAATGAGTATATTATTTCAACTGAGTATTTATTCATCTATTCTTAAAAACGATTAACTTATCCAATAAAAGGAACTTATAAAAATGTTTCAAGAGTTCTTTTTTATTCAACTTTAATAACTTCAATTTTACATAAAAAAGAAATTATATTCTATGAAGAAGTAATAGAAATTTCTGTTCATCAATATAGGTCGAAAAATTTGTTCAATCGAAAAAACCTAATATGCACATTTGAGAAGACAAAATTTCAAACAGTGTTGTTGTTGAAAGTGGAATTAAATTGTTTTTGGTTGAAGAGAATTGTATTGGGCAAATTTTAGGATTTAATAAACAAATTATTGAAACAAATGAAATAAAATTTGCTAATAATATTCTTAAAATTGTTCCATTTAAATTAATAAACATTAATTGTCTTGTAGATGATGAAATGATTTTTAAATATAATGATCATTTGTATACAGAAACTGATGTCATTTATTGAAAAAAACCAAATGCTGAATCTGAAGAGCCATTAATTTATGAACCGAATAATTCTTTAAATATTCCAATTAATGATACCACTCAAAAATTTATAATTACTATCAGTGAGGAAAATAGCAAGTTGATTCACTTCAACGGGACATGTGTAACAGTAATTTTAAAAATGACTGAATGAATTTTTGCCTTAATAAATCATGAACAAAATCGAGGCTATTTAAAAATTAGTTAATAATATTTTCCTTCATAAATCATTACCAAAATCGAGAGTTATCAGTATTATTCATTTCCTGTTAATGAGTAAACAAAAAATAATTTAAACATTCCTAACAAATTAATGTTGATAATAGTGACATATTTATTTATTCTAATTGATCACAACTTTATATGACATTTTATGTTATTTACACTGATGGTATGGATTTTTAGCATATGATGGTAAATCGAAATTTAAGTAATTCATTTGCTAAAATAGTTTGATGTTATTATAATTTAAAAAAAGAAAAATATTTTGTCTAAAATGGACTTCCACTTATTTCTTCATCAACTCTTATTCGATTAATTTTGTCTATCAAATTAATTAAGTATTGAAAGACATATTCTTAACAATGATGAAATTAAAAACAAACACATTGAATTATTTTATCCATTAGAATTATTTGGTGGATTTTTTTAAAGGATTTCAGAGAAATAATCTGGGAAGGAGATCCAACAGTAATTTTCACTTGGAGTTCAAGAAAAGAACAAGAAGACGCTATTCTTTGATGGAACTAATAATGATAATATTTCACTTCCAAAGAAAGGTGAAATTGTTAAAAAAAGCATGGGAATTCGTGTTCCACTTGTTAAATATGAACAAGAAGTTCTTTGAAATACCAACAATTGAATTTGCCAGATGTTACTAATTATCATATTTAGTTGAATTTAATGTATCTTACCTTAGTATTGTTGTTTTCCAAATTAATCGAAAGACAATCAGTTAAGTGATTCTTCTTTATTTGATCATATTAAACTGCAAAATATCTCTGTAAAAATGAAGGAACTGAAGTTTTTTTCTCAAGAATCGTGGAATCTTCATCATCCAATAACTTTTTAAAAGATTACTATGCTCTTAGAGATTATAAAAGAATAACACAATTATATACTAGTTAAAAGAAAATTCAGTATTATTCAAAATTATCCTTTCTGTGTAAGAAATATGTCTAGAAGAATGAATGATTTAACTACTCAAAAAACAACAATGGAATTATGTGCATTTATAACAAAAATATACCAAATGATTCATTTGCATGTATAATTACATATGGTAAAAAGAATTTAACTAACAATTCACAGTATAGAATCTTAAATGAACATTTTGAATTACATAAATCAATAAAAAATTTAAAAATGTTTTGAGAGTGTTATCTTCATATTTACTCTTCCTTTTGAAATATTTTCAGAGAGATGGAGAAGATTAAAACTGAAAAAAAGATTTTCAAAAACTAAAGGAAACGTTTTAAATTTTTTACAATCAAGAGTTTAAAATTTTCGACATTTACATTTTTGAAATTTTTGGTTTAAAAAATCAGCAAATCTATATTTTTTCTATATAAATAAAAGCAAATCAAAACAAAGGTTAATGACATAATAAAAAATCAAGTAAATGAACTTAACAGTTATAGTTATGGTTATGCACAAGTGTTCACTAAATTATCAGAGCTGAGAAAATCTTACAATGTTTTCAAAGGCCGAAATTTTTTATATCTAAATATGGGCAAAAAGCCTTATTACTTTTAGATGATAAATGTAAAATTATTCTTCCAGATCCCCATACTAGAATCTTTTCAGAAGATGATGATAAATTAGTGAATACTGTTGGATTAAATTTTATTTATCGAGGTGAATGAAATGAAAATCGTTCTGTTCATATTATTTAATTTGCATATATTTTTGATATATTTTTAATTTAGTTTTTTTGTGTATTAAATTTTAATTGATTAAATTAATATTTTAATTAAATGTAAATTTGTCTCATGGATACAGATTAATTTTTGAATGAGGGAAACAGCAAAACAAAAATCTTGGTGTTAAATCTGAAAATTTTTGAAAGGTATGCTCTTTTTGCCAGAGCTCTCATAAATATACTACTCCTAACACTTTAATCGATGCTGGATGATACAAATTTCTCTTCTTCAGAAACGATTTTCTTTTCATCGAAAGTGTGGTATTTGAAGCAGGAGCAGTGGGCAGGCTGATGAGGTGAGTGCCAATGGGCCGCCGCCATAATGGAATTGCAGAGACTCTGTGGTGGGGAGAGACACATTGTATACACGCAAGTCTTACTTGGGAGTGAGGTCAAAATGACGTGCACGAGTAAGTGGTGTGTGCATGTGTCACAAATTCACATCACACTTGTTAACTACTAGCATGTGACGTTGACAATGGCTTCTCCATGTGTGAGTGGACTCTCCGAATTCACAGAAATAACAGCTAAGTATTTTACTTGCAGCACTTTAAGCTGCACTCTTAGGCTCATGCCTAACCATAGCCTCAGAAATCGCGACGTTTTCGGAGATATCGGCCAGATATTTGTTATATACAAGAATAAAAATGTTATTGCTGGTCGTTTCACTTACAGCCATTTCATCCTTTGTTTTCTAGTCAGACAGAAGTCACAAAACCGAAGGGAATAATTCCTGAGACACCGAAAATTTAAATAACGTGGAATATAGCTGAAAACACTTGTATTGCATTAATAAGAGAATATCGTACTGTGTTAAAAAACTCCAAGATGATACAAAATTTTAGTTTACAGCAGAACATGAACTTATTTCCTTTGACTCCATAATCCACTTCCTTAATCATTACACTAAACTCTTCATTCATAGTATTCCGATAAATTGTGGGTATATGATAAATCACACAAATCTAAGGGCTGTCAATTCGACTAAATACCTAGGAATTACAATTACGAGCAACTTAAGTTGGAAAGACCACATAGATAATATTGTGGGGAAGGTGTAACAAAGACTGCGCTTTGTTGGCAGAATACTTATAAGATGCGTCAAACCCACTACATTACACTTGTCCATCCTCTGCTGGAATATTGCTGCACGGTGTGAGATCCTTATCAGGTAGGATTGACGGAGGACATCGAAAAAGAGCAAAGAAGGGTAGCTCGTTTCGTGTTATCACGTAATAGGGGTGAGAGTCTCACTGATATGAGATGCGAGCTGGGGTGGCAGTCACTGAAACAAAGGCGGTTTTCTTTGTGGCGAAATCTATTTGCGAAATTTCAATCACCAACTTTCTCTTACAAAAGCGAAAAAATTTTATTGACACCCACCTATGTAGGGGGAAATGATCATCATAATTAAATGAGAGAAATCTGAGCTCGAACGGAAAGATTTAGGTGTTCCTTCTTCCCACATGCCATTCGAAAGTGGAATGGTAGAGAAGTAGTATGAAAATGGTTCGATGAACCCTCTGCCAGGCACTTAAGTGTGAATTGCAGAGTAACAATGTAGATGTAGATGTCTTGAAAGCTTTTACGTTCAATGCATCATTAACTAACATTTAATTATAAGAAATTGTACCAAGGGCGACCTGTTTCTGGTAAATGTTCAACATACAATTGTGTTAAAGTGGCATACTGTGAACTATAATGCAGAAACAATGGAATACATCAAAATCAATATGGTGGATTGAGTGAGAGCCTGGTCTTATATTTATTTTAGTTGTAAAAATTTCTGTTTTGATGAATTATTGTACTTGTACTTCATGTACACTATGTTTACAATATTCTAATCTTGAGTATTTACATACTATATGCCTTGTAGTAATTTGCTGAACAGTGGGTTGGGTTGGCTTTTCTGGGCGAAGAGACCAAACAGCGAAGTCATCGGTCTCATCAGATTAGGGAAGGAAGTTGGCTGTGCTATTTCAAAGGAACCATCCTGGCATTTGCCTAGAGCGATTTAGGTAAATCATGGAAAACATAAATCAGGATGGCTGGACGCGAGATTGAACCGTTGTCCTCCCGAATGCGAGTCCAGCGTGCTAACCACTGCTGAACAGTATTTGAAGACTTTGTGTGTATAGGGCGAATCAGCATTACCTGACGTTTTTGACTCGAGTGGCAGCGAGTGAGTCAGCATAGTGGAGTGGCGCACTTGGACTCATTGTTTTCCCTTGTAGCAGCAGTTTAGTCGTCATCAAAAGATGGACTGTGCAACATCAAGTGTTCATAGTAGAGAAATTCTTTAAAGCTTCAGAATTTGTGACTACCACTCAGAGGAAGTTCCGTCTACAATTCAACGTTTTATGCACAATTCCATCCTGCAATACCACTATGCCATGGGTTAAGAACTATTGTGAGATGGGTTCTCAATCTAAAAAAAAAGTACCCGTGAGGCAGCACGAAGACGACCACGTCATTTTAAAACATTGCAGCTATGCATCATGCAGTTCAAGAGAGCCTCACCGAATCTGCAAGGTGACAGCTTTATTCTATTGAGCTATCAAATTCGTTTGTCCAACGCATTTTACACAGTGTGGACGTTAATCCCCACAAAACTGTGATTGTTCAGGAGTTGAGTCGTCAGAGTTTGTAAAAAGGAGACGTTTTGCTGAAGTTATGAGAGACATGTTCAACAAGGAACTTCAGTTTATGATTTGTATGTCAGATTAGGCTCATTTTTCCTAAACGGTAATGTTAATAAACAAAACTGTCGTTACTTGTCTCCAAACGAACCTAACCAACTGCACCAGCACTCATTGCATTGTGACTTACAGTGTGAGCTGGGGGTAGGGAAATTTGGTTTCGTAGGTCTTTTTTATTAGTAGAAAGTGGGAAAACTGTCACTGTGAACTCTGAGGGTTATTTGACCATGTCATGAATTTCTCATCCTGGTACTTCGTCGTCTTGGCATAGATCGTCGAAATGTGACAGATGGTGTGACAGATCATACTTTAACTGTGTGCATGGCTGAAGTGAGGACGTTGTTTCTGTGGAAAGTGGTATCCAACAGAGGAGATGTTGGCTGGCCACCCTGTCTTCCCAACCTCAATTGTAACTTTTTCTTGTGGGGCTTCCTCAAGAATAAAATATACATTAGTAAGTTACATTCCATTTCACTTATAGGAATTTCACTGATTGAGAGATTCATGTTGTACCCTGTAATATGCTGGAGAGAATGACGACAAACTTCATGCAGAGGATCAACGAGTGTGCCAAAGAAGTGGGCCAGTGCTTAAAAGACATTATCTTTCACAAACGATTAATTTTCATCAAAATTAACATATAAGATGTAAACCGTTCTTCACCATGTATGATATAATATAAAAGAAGTTGCTACATCTTATAATGTCACTGAGTACTGTAAATTCAGAAACCATCAGATAATACAGACTCACACTGCACAGTATCTGTAGGCGTTATTTGACATAGTTTACATTTTCGAATTGTTCACATGCTTCAATGGACATATTTAACCAAGAGACACACATTTTATTATTTGCTTTTTGTACTTTTGTATTATATGATTTTTGTTTTACAGAGTGTTACTCCTTTTATAAACTTCTCATTTAACAACTTGTTTGATATTTGCCTATCTTGATCAGTTGGTGTTGTACATCGATGGGAAACAATTTTGATATTTGTGTCTCAGGTATGATCACATATGCTTGGATATAAGGAACTTAACCAATCATGATAAAAACTGCCCATTTCTGTAAATGTTCAGTGTGTGAAAGTGTTGTAGTATTGTCTTACTTAATAATGTTTGTGAAGTTGAAAGCTCATAGCTTGTCTGGATGCGGTATTTACTTGTAAATTTCTTGGGGTTATAAGATTTTATTTTTTGCTAGACTTTGTATTTTACAAAACACAAAATGGTGAGGAGGTGAAGGTACTGTTATCAATATCATTACTTCAAAGTTACATAGTCGATAAAGTACTGTACTATGGGGACAATAAACAGAAACTGTTCGTGACTGAATTACTAGCACTGAAAAAAAAGCTGGCTGGAGTGGCCGAGTGGTTCTAGGCACTTCAGTCTGGAACCGCGCGACCGCTACGGTCGCAGGTTCGAATCATGCCTCTGGCATGGATGTGTGTGATATCCTTAGTTTAGTTGGTTTAAGTAGTTCTAAGTTCTAGGGGACTGATGACCTCAGATGTTAAGTCCCATAGTGCTCAGAGCCATGTGAACCATTTTTTTTAAAAAAACCATCCCATCTACTGAATGAAAATATTAATTTGGGTTGCTGTCCACTTCTTGATACTACCAAAATGGCTACTGGTAGTGAAAAACCTTACTGATTTCCCAGTCTGTCTTTGTTAAGAGGTCCCACACTACAAATTCATTTTCCAATAGTTTATTTAAGATTTCAAATGCATTATTATGTATTCTTCGTATTAGCAGTCGATTTCTTTGATATTTGTAAATTCTTTGCTTTATAATAAATGAAAAGCGCTAGTTTGTTATTGTTCTACAGTATTAATTTATTATGTTGACCGGTTTTCGGCTTACAAGGCTATCAACAGATGTTGCTTTGTGTTTGCAGCAGTTTTCACAATGATACCCATATCAGTGTGGTTGGAAGATAACATAACAATCCTAATACTAGGTTATGAAAGCAAAAATAACAAATAGCAAGGAAACACTGGTAGAATGTAAACCTGTTCCTTCATAATCATTATTCTTCACCAACACTGGAGTAACAGAATTTTATTTTTTATTAGTTGCACAAGTTTAGGCAGCATCTCAGTTTTCACATGCAGACTCATATGGTACTATGTGTCAAGTTCTGCAGAGAACAGTCACATATGGAATTAGTCAAATAAATCATCTGATAAGACATCAAGAAATTACATGCCAGCCTCTGCCGAATCGAGTCACAATTGAACCTGGCAGGTTATTTCATATAGTTGGATGTCAAGAACTTATAACACTGTAATCTGTGAAATGTGTTTACTCCACAGTGTAAAGTACCTTAAAAACCTGCAAGCAACTCACTCTGACAATGGCCTAAAAGTTTTCAGCTGAAATATGTGAACAATATCCCAGATGCACTCCCAAAAAATGTTGGAACGTTGTACTTCTGGTCATTTTATATATAACTTCAAATATTAGAAAGAGTTTTAGGTAAAAGTTACGAGAGTCTTTATTTCAAACAGTAACAGTAGGAACAGTAAGTAAAAGCAATGAAAAAATTAATGTCGGTTAGTAGCTTTTGAAAGAATAGGTAGATGTAAGGAACAATTTATGTGTTTCTCGTATTTTAAAGATATCATGACCTATGGGATAGAAATGGGGTCAGCTGAGTGATGCAAAAAAATTCCACAATACAACACAGCTAAACTAGAAAGACATACTGATTATATGGCAATAAAACTGTACAAATGTTTACCATTTCGTATTTTAAACATTAATCTGGAAGAGAACTTCAAACAAGCAATAAAACTATTGCTCATAGAAAGTACTTTCCATTCAGTACATAAGTAAATACGAAATTCAAATAATTGTAAATGGGCATACAGTGTAATGCAGTGAAGATGTGTTTCATAGATACAAAATAAATTCAAGTCGTGTTCTTAGGTATGGTGGAACAGAAATAAAATATGCATTGATAAACTGTGCATTAGATACAAAATGTGTAATTATGTCTGATGCTATTGTATTTAAAAATGATGTAGTTTGATATTAAGTAGTGTATGTGATCATTATTGTGTTATGCTGACAATGAAAATATATACTTATATCTGATCCATATATGTACTTCCAAAGCTTCTAAGAAAATAAATAAGTAAATAGTTAATATGTTAAACGTTTCCAACAACTGGCAGTAGGTTATAACTCTTCCTTCTTTATGTGATAGGCTTTGGCATGTTTCATACTCTTTCTATGCCTCTGCTATTTGTCTTTTCTGGAGTCTCCATCTCTTGTTTCATTCATCTGACACTCTGTCACTGACAAGAAGATATTTCATTACTAATTCGGAATTCTATCATCTCTCAAATATCTGGTAATTTATCCAATTATTTCTATATTGCTTAGTGTACAAGGCACACCTCATTCGAAATTACACTATAAATCTCGCTTCGAGTGATACTCACACTATGACACAGATCTAAAATCGGCAACAAAAACAAAGAAAGCTGTGTGGCTACCCTGTCCCAGTTCACACTACTTGAGCTGAATAAACACTAATAAAATTCGTAAGCTAACAGCCTATTTGCCAGAATAATTTCTAGTCCACACAAAATCCATACACAATGATCAATATATCTGCTAACTACGTTTTCTGGTTAAACAGGTCAACACGCCAACATAGGTTTAAAATATCTTTGAAGTTACTGTTTTTATCTGTGCACAGTATCAGAAAATCTTACCGCCGAACTGAAGTCAGAAACAGGATTAGAGAAACATGTTAAGACTTTTGTCTCATTGATGCATAGCATCCTACAAACATTTTTGAAGACATAAGTGGCAATGGGTTTCCACTTTGGTCTTTTGTCTTCTGCTGCGTTTCTCATTTCTTAATTCTGCCATACCGAAATTAACAATGAGGATTATGCTAGAGGCAGAAGTCCTGTATTTAAGTCTGTTAAAAATGTAAGTTTTTCAAATATTTAAGTCAAATATACTTACCTACAGTGAAAAGGTCATTGTTCAAAAATTATTGTAGCACAGTGATGTTTCCTCTTTTATGAGAAACTATGAAGACATGAGAGACAAAAAGACACAAAAACCAATGCAGTTTAAATTAGATAGTTAATGACTTTGAAACCACAACGAATTTTACATTTCTGTTTCTTAACATCCAACGTCTTTTAGGAGCTACGTGCCAATTTTACACAGGTGATGAGGGTTACGTGATCCTATCATTTGGTACCCCTCACAGTGCCATGAATGGAAGCACTCATAATTGCGTAAATAAATTCCACACCTAGAAAATAACATATGATTGTGTAGACCCCCATCAGGTGGTACGTAAGTGCTTGCTGAAAGAGCAACCAATATATCTGGTATGTATGTAGTTTTCTCTCCTTAGTTTCTTTCGGATTGGCTACTCTCACTAAAAATGCAGCTGTTTAAGAAACAGATTGATAGATTAAAAATATACTAGGTGGGTCTCGAAACTGTGACTTTTACCTTTTGCTGGCAAGTGCTCTACTGGCTGAGCTTCCCGAAGTACCACTCATGACCCGTGCTCTTAGCTTTACTTTCGCCAGGAACTTGTCTCCTGCCTTTCAGACTTTACAGTTCTGAATGCATTGCAAGACAGGCCTCCTGGAAGAAATGGTAATTTTGGAGAAATCGCTTAGCCACAGTCTGCATGGATGTTTCCAGAGTGAAAGTTCTCTAGAAGCCATTTGAGAAATTTGTCAGTGCTTCCTAAGAGACTACAGACTGACAGGGCTTGCTTATCCTGGAGCGTTTTTCCAATGCAAGAGCTGAGGCATTACCCTCAACAAGTTGTTTTGATTCTATTGCCTGAGCAATCCAAGTTCAAGGCTGGAACATTCCTTCTTCAGAGAGAGAACAATAAAGATTGAAAAATATGTACTTTTTATCCCTACTTTCTTTTTACATGATTAGTTCGAATACTCTCTTTCAAATTCTGAAGGTGGCAGGGGTAAAATACAGGGAGCGAAAGGCTATTTACAATTTGTACAGAAACCAGATGGCAGTTATAAGAATCGAGGGGCATGAAAGGGAAGCAGTGGTTGGGAAGGGAGCGAGACAGGGTTGTAGCCTATCCCCAATGTTATTCAGTCTGTATATTGAGGAAGCAGTAAAGGAAACAAAAGAAAAATTCGGAGTAGGAATCAAAATACGTGGAGAAGAAGTAAAAACTTTGAGGTAGGCCAATGACATTGTAATTCAGTCAGAGACTGCAAAGGACCATAAAAGCAGCTGAACGGAGTGGACCATGTCTTGAAAGGAGGATATAAGATGAACATCAACAAAAGCAAAATGAGGATAATGGAATGTAGTCGAATTAAATCAGGTGATGCTGAGGGAATTAGATTAGGAAATGAGACACTTAAAGTAGTAAAGGAGTTTTGCTATTTGGGGAGCAAAATTACTGATGGTGGTCGAAGTAGGGAGGATATAAAAAGTAGACTGGCAGAGGCAAGGAAAGCGTTTCTGAAGAAGAGAAATTTATTAACATCGAGTACAAGTACTGTAGTGCTCCACTTTTGAGAAAGTGTCCGTTTTGCTTTACAACGTTACAATTACTTTTGAATCTGTTAGAGAATAACTAAGTCTTGAGAATAAATAATTCATTCTGCTTATGGTGCTAATAAAACAAAATCGTAATTATGAGAGAATAATCATGGTAAGATTTAAAATTTCATAGCCATAAAAGTCACCTATAGTACAATATTCTGAGGTATTGTGCTCCACTCGAATGAATTTCTTGAAGAAATTTCTTTGATTTCAGCACAAAAGCCTGCACTGTGTTAACGAGTGTGAAAAAGAACAGTCAGGCGGTTGTAACACTCATGGACGAAAGTACACTCGTAGAATGCTGATGGAATTTCACCTTTACACTTTAATCTTAATATCTGCACTTACATTTACTTGTCACTGCCATATACTCTTGAGCATGAGGTTGCACCATCTTTAGAGTCTCATCATCGTCACCATCTTGCCCGATACAGTACTGTGCAACACTGGACTGGTCCGCTTGGAAACCAAATTTTGCTCCTCACTGCTAGATGCCAACCCAGCCAGGAATGTGCTGCATGTACTAGATCATGGCAAGGTGGTGTTTCTGTGTGTCACTATGGAGGCCGCCATCTTTGGATCGTCACTTCAAGATGGCAGCCTAGCAAGGGATACGCTGCATTGTCTGGATATGTTAGGAACGCCATGGTTATACTGCTCTATGATGTCACTATGATGTGCTGGTACTCAGCTTCGAATGTTAGGATATCTGTCAACTTTCGTGGTCTTGACGAGTTAGATTTCATCGTTTTACTGAAGCTGGTATTTTATGGCTTTTGTATTCTAATTTATGTCCTGTGAATATACGCTATTTTAATACACCAGCACATTGAGGATCTCTAGAAAACGTGTCAGTATTGGTACGATATGTTGTAATTAAATGTAAAATAATGTTAGATCGGGGTTAAAGCTTTCAGGAAATATAAATTAAAGAGCATGGTCAAAAGTTACATGTGTTCCTGGTGGAGTATCAGTTTTGGACTATGGAGCTACAAAGTTAAATTTTTCTGGCTCGCATCCAGCTACTTCTATTTCTTTTTATTCTTGATTTTTCTAAAAGATTGTGGCACTTCCTTGATAATTTAATAAAAGTATTTTCTGTAGTATCCAATGTTATGTACATATAAAGGGCATCGCACGAAGATGGACGCCGAGTGAGATCACAGGTATTTTCTTCATCCGCTAAAAGAACTTATTTAAGAAGAAATAGTGTTAAAATTAAATTTTCTTTATTTTGTATACTTGCTGTAGTGTCCGTTCTTGTCACACAATTGAATATTAACATCCCAGCAGAGCTTTTTCTTGAAAAAACTTGTTCTTTAGCTGAAGTCCCGATAATCGTGACATAATCCAAATTTTGTGTGAGATAAACACAAAAAATTGTATTCAAGTTTTCTTGATAGTGCAAAATCCGTTTAAAAAAAGACAGCTACTAGTTTCATCAGTGTCTATTGTCGCAATAAAAGTGTAATTAAACATTTCTAAATCGTATTTAACTAACACATTTCGTATTGTTTACTAGTTAGATAGACGCGATCTAGGCTTAAATTTTCCGCGTTATAAACGTTTAAAAACCTGACCAAACACGACTGATAACGTAAATTCTCTAAAAGCAAAGTAACTACAAATTCATTCATCTGTCATTCTACCTCTAAATAAGTACAAAAACAACAGCCATCGCACATACGACCTTTGTTTCGTTTTTTGTTCACACATGGTCAATCTAGCGTCCTTGACAAATTTAAAACATTCCTTAAACTTAATTATTCTTTCTAAACTGACCGTGATTGACAAATGTGGGAGCTGTTATAGGGGAGTGAATAGAGGGATTTGTTGCCAATCTTGTAGGAAATATTTTCACTGGGGAGGGGGGGGGGGTGCAGTGTGGAGAATGTCGGGAGAACAGAAGAGGCTCTCTCCTGGAACTGCAGAGTATGTAGTAGGAGCATTTTGATAGGGGAACAGGAAAGGAAACAGTTGGAGGAAGCAAGGAAGGGACTCATAAGGATCAAGGCAGATAGGGGGGAGGAGGGCGGTTGGGAACTGGCAGCTGGTTGGAGGATAGGAAGGAAGAGAAGGCGATCTCCACTGCCAGAGTTAAGTGGAGAAGAGCCTCAGGTAGAATGAGGAGCAGGAAATGTGCAGCACACTTAAACCGAGGCCAAGAAGCCTAGGAATGTTCAAAGTATTAGGAAGAAGAAAGTGCTGCTGCTAGATAGTAGCCATGGGTGAGGTTACAGGAAAGTTAGGGGCAGCGTACCAGGCCACGAGTATCTTCAAGCCAAATGCTGGGCTAAGTCATGTGATAGAGGACCTAGGGCCTTTATGTAAGGAATTTATAAAAGAGGACCATGTAGTGATAGTGGGTGGGGCGGGAAACAGTTTAGACAGGGATGCGGCATATGATATAGGTGATGACCTTCCCTGACTTATGGCTCCAACATACACTTTGTTGAGCTGTTCCGGCATCATGATGGACCACACTTTGATGGAGCTCTGAGGCGAGGGGTAGCTCTGAGAACAGCCAACTTCGCTCATGTTTCTCTGGTGCCTGTTGGGACTATCAACAGATGAGGTTTCACTAGGCATGGCCTTCATGTAAACAGGACTGGGAAGGAAGATTGGTACAGTTGATTCATAGAAGTTTAGGGGTTGGATCTAGGGCCACACATGGTCAAATACCTGTCATCATAGGAAATGTAGGTCTTTTTTAGGATAAATCCAGACAACAGGTTCCCCTGCCTAAAGAGTATCTCCATCAGTTTAAAAAATACTGAAACAATCACTCACAAGACAGATTTTAACACTTCAGATATCACACATACCAGATGTCACAAAGAAAAACAAACCATTGGAAAGTGTAACATGGGGCATTTCAGAGACTTAACAATCCTCCATCAAAACATGCAATCAATAAAAAATAAAATTCAATTATTAGCAGTTGAGCTCCAATCATTGAACTGCACAGTATTTTGTATTTCTGAGCACTGGTGTGGACACAGAAATCCAACATGCACTATTATCATTGTATGAAAGGGCAAATTCTTGCTGCGAAACTACTTCAAGGGGTAGAGGATCATGCATTTATATCAGAAAAGGAACACAGTTCAAATCAAGATGTGACCTCAGTACAGTAAGTGAAGACAAACACTTTGAAATATCAGCTATTGAATTAACAGGGCTTGATATCACCAAGAAATTAATCAACATGTGTGTGTATAGATCTCCCAGTGGTAGTGTGGACACTTTTTTCAATAAATTAACAGAAGTTCTAGACAAAGTCTCAAGTACAAAGGTCAACATAATTCTATGTGGGGACATTAACATCAACACTAATATCATAAATGAATCCAGCAGCACCTTCATAAATATCCTTCAAAGTTTTGGCATGTCCCTGTCGGTCAATAGTGCAACTGCATTAGTAATTGACCACGTGGCCACAAATATGGACAGGGAAAAATGTGATGCAGCTGTAAAAAATCTTGGACTATCAGATCATCTCTGTCAAATAAAAACAGTAAAATCAGGCATCGAATCATTCCCTAAACTACAAGCCTAAAAACGACATCTAACATAAATCAAAATAAAAGATTTTTCAAAAGAACTAGGAAAACAAAGTTGGGATGAAGTGTATAAGGAAACCAATGTGAATATGAAATTCTCTAAATTCTTCACATTGTTTAAATTGAACTTTGAAAAGACATTTCCAAAAGTATGCATGTCTGTATCAACAACTCACAAAAACAGATCGATAGCAGCAGGTATTAAGAAGTCGTCCCAAACACTTAAAACACCTCAGTTCCATAAAAAAGATTCGCAATGATCCAGAATTCTTAAATTTCTATCATAGATACGAAAAGATCTATAGGAATGTGCTGATTGCTGCAAAAAAGTCATTTAATAACAAAAGAATATATAATGCAGAGAATAAAAGCAAAGCAGTGTGGTATGTTATAAAAAAGGAAACAAGGAGAGGCAAACAAATGTAGAATAACATACTGCTAAGGGAGGGGGATAAGGTAATAAATGATCCACAACGCTTAGCAAACTACGTAAATGAGCAATTTTCAAGTATTGCAGAGAAGTTACAGCAAAAATTCCCCAAAACAAATATAGCACCTGTAAATAATGTTGCTCTAAATACATAATGTTATTCCAACCACAGAGAATGAATTCAATAAAATTGTTCAAAAACTAAAAAATAAATAGTCAGTAGGCTTACATGAAGTACCAATGTATGTACTGAAACAATGCATAGGGATTATACAAGGTCCCTTTACAAGTAAATGAATCTTTCACACCAGGGACATTTCCAGAGCAGTTAAAACAGGCAAGAGTTGTACCTTTTTTAAGAAAGGCAGTGCAGGAGACATGGAAAATTACCGGCCCATTTCTCTGCTGTTTGCATTCTCAAAAATAATAGAAGCAATTATGAAAGACAGATTAATGAATTACCTGAATAAATACAATCTTTTAAGTGAAGCACAGTTTGGTTTCTGAAGTGGGAAAAATATGGAGTCAGCCATAGTAGAATTCACAAAAGTTGTACTTGATGCTCTTGATAAAAATGAGTGTATCACAGGCATATTTTTGGATCTTTCTAAGGTGTTTGGTGCAGTCGTCCACAAGATTTTATTAAATAAATTAGAAGCATTAGGAATAAGAGGGGTAGCTAATGACTGGTTTTGATCATACCTAGCAGATAGGGTACAAAGAGTAGAGATAACACTACTTCAATAGATCTAAACATTTAGTAAAACTCTTATCAGAACCAAAATTCATTAATATAGGGGTTCTGGAAGGTAGCATATTAGGACCAATTGGTCAATAAGCAATAAAGTGGCATTGAACATAGAGAAAACTAATGCCATTAATTTCAGTTTGAAGAGGAAAAACGACAATGTTAAATTAAATGTAGATGGCACCTCTATAGACTGTGTAACAAACGCAAAATTTCTTGGCATGAATATTGATTCTCAGTTGAAGTGGTGTGAACACACGAAGGTACTTGCAAACAGTGCCTTTTAGTTACATATTATTCATATGTACACTCAGTTCTTAGCTATGGCATTCTTTTTTGGGAAACAAATGCACAAAATATGAACACAATTTTCAAACTCCAGAAAATAGCCACAAAAATAATGACCAAAAATACTAGTCGAGCTCATTGTAAAGATCTGTTCAGAACACTGGGAATTTTAACTGCTCCATGCGAATAGATTTACCAGTCAGTTGTACACATCAAAAATAACATTGGTAATTACTGCACAAACAGCTCTATCCATGACCATGCAACAAGAGATAGACTCAACTTACATTTACCAAGAAAAAATAAATTTAAAACTTAAAACAGTATTTTCTACCAAGGAATAAAACTGTACAATAAATTCCCAAAGGAGATTAAAGAAATTGCAAAAATACACTTATTTAAAAAGGCAGCAAAAAAGTACCTGTTATACAATACATTTTATATATTGAAGGATTACTTAGATAAAACAGAGTAGGGGTATGATAAAAATGTTATACAAATAAATTATAATAATAATGATTATAAAACATCCAACATTCCACAGAACACCTTCACTTTATGTTTTTTCCTTCGTTTTTCCTTTCTAGAAATACTTACCCCCAAGCTATGCACAGCATAATACTAACACCTCTTCCTCTTTCTGAGCTCAACATCTCACTCATTATGTAGGGATGTTGACTCAATTTTTCAGGATAGCAATAAGGAGGTTGCGGTACAGAAAATGACCCAGAGATCACCAGTGTGTGTGTGTGTGTGTGTAGTGAGTGAAGTGTTATGATAAAATGTGTGTAGAGAGTGTGCAGCGACTGATAGTGAGATATGAGTGAACAGTGTGGCATTACACGTTTCAATAAGTTATTTGTAAAAAAATGTATTGTATACCAGGAGTAAATCTAATGATTGTCTCTAACAAGAAGCCTGTAAATATATGTGTATACGAATTAGCTTATTTTAAATTGGTCTAAACTTGTTAATACTTTGACATGTCCTATATCCTTGTAAAAAGAGATCTACAGATGAATAAAGTTGCTACTACTACTACTACTACTACTACTACTACTATTAATACTGTTTCACAGGAGTGAGTAATAATTTTTAATAAGTTACAAATTAAGCATGAAACGCAGAAATATCAGTAACTATTCAAAACACATTGATCATCTGGCCAAACAAACTGTCATTCTGAATAGAAAGCATGGAAAACATTGACACATTTGAAAAGGAAGCAAAAGGTAACTTAATTTCTGCTGGCTATAAAGTATAAAAGAAAATTTACAAGCTAGCTATTTAGGAGACTTCTTTTCCAAACAAGAACATCTTCAATTAAACTACACAGGAAGACAAAATGTATTGTGGTATCAGTAAATGAATTTGTTTTCCAGTTCTTTGAGTAAATTTCAAGTGCGAAGGAAGAGGTTCCTTTTTCTCACAGTGAATTGAAATTTTTCGCAAAAGTTAGAACATACTTCACACAACCAGCAGACTTTTACCATTGTAGAGCTTAATGTTTTGTACTTTTCGTAATGCGTATAAACAATGAAAATGAAGTTTGCAAATTCTCATTTGTGGAGAGAGAAAAGGCAGTAATAGTTTCCAAAATTGGAATGAGTGTACCAACTGAAGATGTAATGAGTTCTTGCTTTAATCTGTGTACAAGAATCACTACCATAGTTACGATGATACACTGGATTTACAATCCTTTTACAGTTTCAGAAGAGTGTTATGATAGTACTACATCTAATATTCTGGTGTACAAAGCACTGATACTTCGTATATGTAGCTAAATGTCATTACGTTATGTTTGTAGTCCTCAAATGGATCAGTTAAAAGAAAGTCAAATTATTTCAGATTTGTAAACTGCTATTATAAAAATGTTCCCTAAGTGTTGGTATTGTATCAATATGATAATGGTGCCAATTCCAAAATGAAACTGGGAGACATAAGCTCACCAGCGTGATACCTCCCCATATAGAACAACAAGATGGATGCCCTTTGTTCAACAGGTGGCTTATGGCAGACTGCATGCAACCACAGAAGTTGATATACTTCCCTAACTTCCCTACACCGAGCGAGGTGGCGCAGTGGTTAGACACTGGACTCGCATTCGGGAGGACGACAGTTCAATCCCACCTCCAGTCATCCTAATTTAGGTCTTCCGTGATTTCCCTACATCGCTCCAGGCAAATGCCGGGATGGTTCCTTTCAAAGGGCATGGCCAACTTCCTTCCCTGTCCTTCCCTAATCCGATGAGACTGATGGGCTCGTTGTTTGGTCTCCTTCATTCCGCCCCTCCCCCCCCCCCCCCCGCAAAGATAAACAACCTTTCCTACAATCTAAATTGAACACAGACACATCCTAGTGGCATCATGGAGAAGTATCAGCACGTTGAGTCTAATGTCTCCTGGGTGAACTACATGGAGAGTTAAAGATGGTGCTCCCACTGTCCATCAAAGATACCATCTCGAGTTTCTAACTGCGAGATAGCAACCCAGTCAGAAACGTGTTCAGCGAACTGTATGATGCGTGAAATGACAGCATTGTGGTGCTAGTGGTGACATGCCTGCTGCCCCTCAGGTCCTCCATCTTAAGATCCTCACTGTGAGATGGCGACCCAACCAGGAATGTGCTGTGCGAACTGCATGGCAGGCGACACGGCGTCTCCTCGTTGCAGGTGGTAGACGGCGGCGCGCCCGCCAGTCATTAGAGCTGAAAAGAGACCAAAGGTGCCATAGGCGAGCACAGAGTGGTTGCAGGCGGACAGTAGTGCCAGATCCCACTCCGGCTCGTCCAGCACGCCATCCCCCACCAGGAAGGTATGTCGCAGACCCAGGGATTGCAGGTGTGGCAGCAGAACATCCTGCACCCAGTACGGGTCATCAGACGCCACCACCAGCACAAGTTCGCCGCCTGCGGGCACCACCTGCATAACAGTTGCAAGTTTTCAGGAAGGGTGGAAGATAGGCGAGGGGGAAACAGAGAGCACTCAGAATACAAACTGTGGCCTTCAGGGACGAAATTATAACCTAGAACTCCTCAAGGATGAATATACAACTCTTGTACAATTTACATTTGGCAGACAAAACAAGGAAGATAAAGGAAAGCTCAGCTAAAAAATATTAATGTGACCACCTCTCAAAAGCTTGAAAACCACTCTTTATTTTTTGTAGTGCAGACCGCTGTGAGACATGCAGGAAGAGAGTCAATAACGTTCTGGAAGTCAGTGGAAGGAATGTGGAGACATACTAACTCCAGTGCCATGGCCACCTGCGCTAGGTTTTTCAGATGAGGATCCATGGTGTGAACAGCCCAGTCATTTGGGTTTAAATCTGGGGAGTTTGGTGGCCAGGCGAGTTCGGTAAACTCAACCTGGTGCTCTTAGAACCACGCACGTACGCTGTGAGCTGAGTGACATGTTGCATTGTCCTGCTGGTAGATACCATCATGAAGAGGAAAAACAAACTGCATTTAGGGGCGGCCATGGTTCCTAAGGAAAAAAGCATACTTTTGTTGATCCATTGTGCCTTTCAGAATGACGAGATCACCCAGGGAATGCCCTCCCGCCTCGACCCTTCTGACGATTGTTGCAGGATGTTTACTTTCAGAAGTTTCACGCCATACATGTCAACAGCCATCTGTCTGATGGAGTGCAAAACGTGATTCATCTGAAAAGGCCACCTGTCTCCACTCAGTAGATGTTGAGATGCGGTACTAGCATGTAAATTCCAGCCTTCGTCACTGATGAGCAGCAGTCATCATGGGTACCAAAATCTCCAATGTTTTTCGGTATACAGGAGAAACCTGTGTCCAAAACCGTCATCGATTGAGGCAGCAGAGGATCACATTCGTAGCAGGTGGTGCCTTTCTATGCAGCAGCTAGCTGCGTTTTCACCACTGTTGATAGTGGCAATCAGTTGCGATCATTGAACAACAAAAAACATAGCGACGTTTCACCTACGGTCCGTCGTTGTACAAAGTCACGTTTGGTGCCGATGGGATGGTCTAGTTGCAGGCGCCGGCGTCTATAACGTCTACGCCCTATAGTATTACTGGATGAAGTTTCCAGACACGGGTCCCTATCCTCGATTTGTTCCTCAGACACCCACTACAATCTCTCAAAGTTTGTCTGAACATTGTTGTGACATGCTGTATATGGAACATAATGTTTAATATATCGTCAACAATGAGATCATTAGCGAAGGGAGCACTAGCACTGGTTGGTGTTGGATGGGGAAGCAAATAGCAGACGTTTTTGAAACGAACGATCCTGGCATTCGTCTAAGACTATTTAGAGAAATCACCTTAATGTGGATGTATTCGTAATGCTGTATCCTCGAATATGAGTATAATGTCTCATCACTGTGCAATCACATTTGACAGCACATGCTCGAACCCCAAGAAGTAGCGAATGGAAGACATTACGCTGTTACTGTAACGTGAATAGAATCTGCAATGTTCAAATGACTCCAGACAGTCGCATCTTGGCAGTTCGAAGTCGTAGGAACTCCAGAAAAAGTTTCAGTAACTGGGAGTTCGATCTAACGAATGTTTGACTGATCAGGAAAGAATCAAGAAAACTTCGAAGGATGGTCATCGCCTCCAGACACAAAAAATACTACTATAGCGTCAATAACAGAAGTATTTCTTACTTTTATGATATTTTGCTTACCAGTGAATTTTCAAAACCTATATTCCTAGTTAATAATAAATGTTTAATAATACGTGAATCATTATTTTTAATACAGGTCTATAGTATTTAACTTGCCAAGAAATCTAAATTCTTTGTTACGTTTTTCCTCTACCAATGTATTGTGAACGAAACAATCGTATTTACGATGTGCTAACAGGCATTCAAAATAGGTACGTTTCGGCTGTGATCGAGTATCCAGGAGTAATTACTAGCGTGCCCCTGATAGTTTAATGTAGGCGTTGCAGTCAGGGTCAGTACATGGTAGACTGGGAATTACATTTATCTACGAGAGGGAGGTTCAGAAATACACTGCAGAGTGTCTGCAAGTTATTTGAAAAATGTTTTTCCCCACTAGGTAACGGTGAGAAGTATTGAAAATTTACCACGTTAACAGGAAGAGGTAAGATGCTAATTGTTTGTGTGTTGTAGAATGTCAACTTTCGATGTCAACTTTCAAGATTTACGCTACTGGCCATTAAAATTGCTACACCAAGAAGAAATGCAGATGATAAACGGGTGTTCATTGGACAAATACCGGTGATCATAAAATCAGTATAAATTTGAAAACTTAATAAACCACGGAGTAATGTAGATAGAGAGGTAAAAATCGACACACATTCTTGGAATGACATGGGGTTTTATTAGAACCACCCCATATTGCTAGAAGCGTGAAAGATCTCTTGCGCGCGTCTTTGGTGATGATCATGTGCTCAGCCGCCACTTTCGTCATGCTTGGCCTCCTAGGTCCCCAGACCTCAGTCCGTGCGATTATTGGCTTTGGGGTTACTTGAAGTCGCAAGTGTATCGTGATCGACCGACATCTCTAGGGATGCTGAAAGACAACATCCGACGCCAATGCCTCACCATAATTCCGGACATGCTTTACAGTGCTGTTCACAACATTATTCCTCGACTAGACCTATTGTTGAGGAATGATGGTGGACATATTGAGCATTTCCTGTAAAGAACGTCATCTTCGCTTTGTCTTACTTTGTTATGCTAATTATTGCTATTCTGATCAGATGAAGCGCCATCTGTTGGACATTTTTTGAACTTTTGAATTTTTTTTGTTCTAATAAAACCCCATGTCATTCCAAGCATGTATGTCAATTTGTACCTCTCTATCTACATTATTCCGTGATGTTTTCAGTTTTCAAATTTATACTGACTTTTTGATCACGCTGTATAGTATGCTAGAATTGACATGTGATTACATTTTCACGCAATTTGGGTGCATAGATCCTGAGAAATCAGTACCCAGAACAACCACCTCTGGCCGTAATAACGGCCTTGATGCGCATGGGCATTGAGTCAAACAGAGCTTGGATGGCGTGTACAGGTACAGCTGCCCATGCAGCTTCAACACGATACCACAGTTCATCAAGAGTAGTGACTGACGTATTGTGACGAGCCAGTTGCTCGGCCACCATTGACCAGATGTTTTCAGTTGGTGAGAGATCTGGAGAATGTACTGGCCAGGGCAGCAGTCGAACATTTTCTGTATCCAGAAAGGCCCGTACAGGACCTGCAACATGCGGCCGTGCATTATCCTGCTGAAATGTAGGGTTTCGCAGGGATCGAATGAAGGGTAGAGACACGGGTAGTAACACATCCGAAATGTAACGTCCACTGTTCAAAGTGCCGTCAATGCGAACAAGAGGTGACCGAGACGTACAACCAATGGCACCCCATACCATCACGCCAGGTGGTACGCCAGTATGGCGATGACGAATACACGCTTCCAATGTGCGTTCACCGCGATGTCGCCAAACACGGATGCGACCATCATGACGCTGTAAACAGAACCTGGATTCATCCGAAAAAATGACGTTTTGCCATTCGTGCACGCAGGTTCAAAAAAATGGTTCAAATGGCTCTGAGCACTATGGGACTCAACTGCTGCGGTCATAAGTCCCCTAGAACTTAGAACTACCTAAACCTAACTAACCTAAGGACATCACACACATCCATGCCCGAGGCAGGATTCGAACCTGCGACCGTAGCGGTCGTGCGGTTCCAGACTGTAGCGCCTTTAACCGCTCGGCCACTCCGGCCGGCACGCAAGTTCGTCGTTGAGTACACCATCGCAGGCGCTCCTATCTGTGATGCAGTGTCAAGGGTAACCGCAGCCATAGTCTCCGATCTGATAGTCCATGCTGCTGCAAACATCGTCGAACTGTTCGTGCAGATGGTTGTTGTCTTGCAAACGTCCCCATCTGTTGACTCAGAGATCGTGACGTGGCTGCACGATACGTTACGGCCATGCGGATAAGATGCCTGTCATCTCGAGTGCTAGTGATACGACGCCGTTGGGATCCAGCACGGCGTTCCGTATTACCCTCCTGAACCCACCGATTCCATATTCTGCTAACAGTCATTGGATCTCGACCAACGCGAGCAGCAATGTCGCGATACGATAAACCGCAATCGGCTAGGCTACAATCCGACCTTTATCAAAGTCGGAAACGTGATGGTACGCATTTCTCCTCCTCACACGAGGCATCTCAACAACCTATCACCAGGCAACGCCGGTCAGCTGCTGTTTGTGTATGAGTTATCGGTTGGAAACTTTCCTCATGCCAGAACGTTGTAGGTGTCGCCACCGGCGCCAAACTTGTGTGAATGCTCTGAAAAGCTAATCATTTGCATATCACAGCATCTTCTTCCTGGCGGTTAAATTTCGCGTCAGTACCACGTCATCTTCGTGGTGTAGCAATTTTAATGGCCAGTAGTGTAATATACATCACTTTTATCAGATTGAGATTTACCTTAGTTCTAGAAATGCATACCTCATCATTCATTTCCATACTCGGCAGCGGTTTTCAGGAGAGCCAAGTGAACTGAGACATACTCATATGACTAACACGTGTCAGTATGATAACGATGAGAAAAACGACTAATTACTGTTCCAAAAGATAGATTACTGAAATAAATTCACATAACTGACTGGTAAGCATTTGCATCACACTGCGGTGAGATGTAACCATTCCAAAGACAGTGCCACTATCATTTTGCTAAAGTCCTAACCTGTTCACAGAGCGACTGCAGAAAGAGCTGTCTGTAAGTCTTCTCATCAGGTCGCTGTGTTTCTAATTTTACCGTCATGGCCACAGTATGAAAAATCTCCGTTTTCGAAATTTTAAGAATAAGTCTTTACATAACGAATAACTTCTCTTCTGTAGCGTTCCCCATAGGAGATTACCGTCAATGCTATCGAGCTGGCTATGTTCAATCTTTTCCTTTAGCCGCATTTGCTAGAATTCCAGACTGGCAAAAAATACTGTAGAGTCGCCTGACAGACAGTTTATTAAGAAAGGGGTTTTCTTAGGATTATCCTAATGAATCTCTATTTGTTACGTGGCTTCTTGCTCAGCTGTGGTTGGTCGGATTCTCAACATGAGGTTGCAGCTCATACAATTATTTTATTGCCGATGGTGGTTTTCCCACTTATTTAGGGCATTACATTACATTTACTTCCGTAGAGGATCATTGGCGAGCATTTTGTAAAAAATGTCATCATGTATACAACTGTGACCTCTTTGAAAAAAAAATCTGTTTCATTCGCATATTTCCTGTGATATTCCGTAAGGACGTTATTGGTTTACTAGGCAGCAGTTCAGAACTATAAGGTTCATTTTTAAAGACAAGCTTTTTAAATGTGTGTTTTACATAATATTATGAAAAGGATAGATTGCTTCTCGCGATATGGCGGAGACGTTGAGTAGCGGTTAGGCTCAACAAAAGAAATGTCAAATTTAGAGAACCAGCATTTAAAGCTGACTACCGGATGATTCTACTGCCACCAAAATAAACTACGCATAAGGACACGAAGATACGAAAAATTAGGGCTCATCCGGAGCAATACATACAGTCGTTTTTTCCCGCGCTCTGTTTGCGAGTGGAACAGAAAAGGAAATGACTAGTAGTGCTACATGATACCCTTCGCCACGCACCGTACGGTGGCTTGCGGAGTATCGATGTAGATATAGATGTGGAAACAAGTAAGCTTTAAGCCAAAAAAGCCTTCATCAGAATTTGAAAACATACACGCACACACACTCATGCAAACACAACTCACACACACATAACCACTGTCTCTGGCTGAATCATCTCCGCTATATGGTGAGTAGCAATCTATCCTTTCCATAATACTGTCACTAATCCATCCTGGATTTTCTATTATTCTACAGTTTAACAAGAAAGTACAGGATCTTCTCGACGTGAACATTTTTTGTCACGGATAGAAAAACAGGTCGATACTTTTAACGACTCAGCAAACGCGAGGCACTGACGCGCTTTATTTTTCTTTTTCGTATTCCTCAGTTTATTGCACAGTTTGCGTTGAAATATCGCAGTATATGCGCCAGTGTGGTGCCTGTTAGTGGCGTGTGAAACAGTTTTAATTTTCGTTATGTCTGTGGAAAATTATAACTTCATTTTTTATTTACTCTTTTTCAATGCTACATTTTGATTGTATTGCTAAAGATTTAAATAATATGCATCTATCAAAATATATAGCGTGAACAGAATAACAGTTTTTAACATTGGAGAAAGAGAATCAGGAGGTTGGACAAAGATATTATTTGTTATTGAGCAAACGAACATCAGACAAGCCAGCAGTGTGTGTGATCAGGAATGTTGTGTAGTGGCTGTGCTCTGCAAATAATATGTGGATCGTTGTAAATTAAAGTGACAAATTGCTGAAAGGACGCAGGATGTCGTTTAATGCCATGGTGTATTAACCACAAAATAACGCTGGATGCACTGCGAGACAGAGGAAAATGTCAGTCCGCCACTAACATTACGAGTGCAACGTCGACGACGCGTACGTTCGGTAACACAGGTAAGAGGCACACTCATAGATTAAGTGCAGCTTTTGGAATTTCTTGATAAGTTTAATTGTAAAAATTAACTGTTGGTGTGGTTTCAGAGTTTTAATGACTATTTTCTCCATCATGATAAAATTATATTTGGGGTGAAATATTAAGGCGGTGATTAAATGATTTAACTTGCATAGCTATGAAATGGTATTTTTAATTCGCGCCACTCGAGTCTGTTAATATCATATGCCACTAAATTCAATTTAAAGGACGACAGTTTCGCTTATCTAAATAGTTTAACAGCATTGCGTATTGAGAAATCATCCCAGTCGGTTCAGCATCTACGAGGGCGTGCTGAAAAGTAATGTCTCCGAACTTTTTGTGTGAAAGTTCTTAAAGCTTTTTAAATAAAGCAAATGTTCTTAGCGCCCTAGATATATATTCTTCGTGGCTACGCATCTGCAGTACCCTGCCGCTAGAGGACTCCGAATTGTAACGTGAAACATGGCGTTGTGTAACGTAACTACGTCGGTGCATGAGAAACAGCGTGCCGTAATCGAGTTTCTTCAGCATGACAATGCCAGACCACACACGACCACTGAAATATCTGCGACAGTCGCCTTGGCCCACTGTCATTGATCATCCTGCATGCAGTCACAACTTGACACCATATCATTTTCGTCTGTTTCCAAAACTTAAAGAACACCTTTGAGGACTTCAATTTACTAGGGATGAAGCGGTACAACGAGAGGCGAAGTTGTGACTCAGTCAACGGAATCAAACATTCTGCAATAACGGTATCAATAAACCGATCTCTCGGTGGAGAAATGTGTTCATCGCCAGAGTAACTGTTTTCAGAAATAAATACGTAGTCATGAAGAATAAAGATGTATAATGTTAATAGAGTTTGTTCTATTTAAAAAGCTTTAAGTGTTTTCACATAAAAAAATTCGGAGGCATTACTTTTCCGCACGCCCATGTATATTAATTGAAACCTTCCCGTCTCCTCTATATCTCTTTTGTTTTACGCAACCTTCCCTTTTATAACAACCTATGAAACCTTCCCTTGGGATTTCTATCTCTTGCTTAATAATAACAAATGAAATCTTCCCTTTGAAATTAATTTTCTTTCTCAATCTTAGCATACAAATTTAAATGCTGCTCATTAAAAGTGATTTTCTGATTATTTCGACGAAACATAGAATGTGTCGTCATCGTGGCCCTCAGTCGTTACCTGCAATAACCCAGAACTGTTCCTTACCTTTTTTACTGTTACTGGATCGCCATCTGACTGCTACATCGAACTGCGACATGAATATACTTACTCTGTTTTACTATACTCTATTAACTGCTGGTGGGCTGTCATAATAAGTGGCTGTATTTATTACCGAAGCTGACGTTATTCTTTAATAGCAAAGCTGACGTTATTCTTTAATTACGTTACGTAATTCGTAGTTAAACTTTTTCTTGACAACAATAAAATTTGGCAAAGTTTTACATTGATGGTTTTTGGGATGGATTATAATCAGTAATGCAATATTGCTGGCAAAAATTAATTATATTCTGAATGAAATGATTTTACAAATGCTCAAATGGGACTTACTTTTTACAATAATCTTAAACTAGCATTGCGCAAACATACCTTCAGCAGTGTTGAGTTTCTCAAAAAAATGATTCAGTAATAATAGTTCCTTTTATGATAATAGTTAGCTGATGTCTCTGTACATCCGTTTATAATCTCTTGTAAATCATAGCTGGTGGCTGGCAGGCACACCGCTCCTCTCAACCTCCTGCTTCAGACCTGCTACCGACTCGCTTCACATCTCGCTTACTACTGACTTCCTACGAACGCTAAAATGCCGTCTCTCCTGCCAACAATGCTTTCTGGTGCAGACAATCCTTCCTACCATTACGAAATGTATCAATGCGCGGTCTTTCCCGCTCTTTTCTTAAAATATATCCATACGCTCTCTCTCCCGCCCTTTTTAAAATTATATCAATGTGCGGCCTCTCTTGCCAACAGTACTTTGGTGCAGACATTCCCTGCTACCACAATTATTTCCAACATGACAAATATTATTTCTACTTAATCCTATTAATAAAATATAAACATCTTTCATAAATTGTGGTTTTACAATAGAAATATACACGTCTTACATAATAAACGGCTAAAACTGTTCATGGTTCATGGTGTACAGTTCCAGTTACAGACTGTCTATCTAACGGCTTCCTGGGACAACCAAAATTTCGTATTATTTTGTGTGATTATTGACCGAATTTAAAAATTTTAAATTGTACTATAATCTACTCATTAAGAGGTATAATCTTATGTTAAAGGTTTAACACAGTACGTCAAGTATTACAGTTAAAATCTACGTGTTCGTCTTGAGGCAGCTTAACTGGCCGCTCGCGAATACCTAGACTACATCATCCAGTATTAGAGAATGATAGCAGTTAGAGGCTTGTAACAAACATTGCACGTAATTTTAAACCTTTGAGAAACTTTTTCCCGCCGTCAGTCCACACAAAATAATGAGAGGAAAAAAATTAATCGCTTTATACAATTTCGCTGTTCGTAGAGTGAAACTGCTGCATCAAACATGACGATTCAGTTTGTTGTCTCTTTATTACTAACGCTATCCGTAATGCACTGTGCAGACAGTATTCACATTTGCCACTGAATGTACCTGCAAAATTCTGTCATTATACAACACATATTATAGGAGATATAACATCATAACCATTGAGATGCTGAAAAACTAGCTTTTTCTTAAAACGGAGCTCAAATTTCCCTGACTATAATTATTCAACATTTGATAATGAGAGCACCTAGCGACCTTCAAAAAACTTAAGACATAATTTCAATCCTTTTCTAAACGTTTTTTGGATTACATGTTAAATGTTCATCACATTAACTCTGTAATATTATGTTTGTGTATGCTAAATAATAACGTATAACGTAGTGTACTTGTGTGTGTGTGTGTTTTTCTATGGCCGTGTTAACTGTTACTTAAATGCAACGCTGATAGTTTTTATTATAACTCGTTGACCGCACCTTCGTCAGACTTTTATTGTGTTACACGGTTCCCTTGAATTATTTGATTTAAAAAAACGCACACGTAAAGGCACAGTGCTCATACTGTGTGTGCTTGAATATATCTCTTTTTTTACGTGACGTTTGTAACTAGGAAATGTGTTCATTTAGAAAAAAAAAACGATGGCGGAATTACTTACTGTTCGCTGATGACATTACAGTAATCCATGACAGTGAACAGAAACTGATTCATGTGCCTAATGAAAAGGAAACACAAAGAAAACTAAGATAATGGTGTGCGCAAGAGTGTACATACTGGACGCGTAACTGTTAAACAGGACATTTTTGAAGAGGCAGATGTAGTTTCCTGATCTGGAAGTGCACTGCGCAACACAGTTAAAGGATAACTTTTTCGAAACTCCGCAACCGTCTCCCCCGGCGACACAGAAGTTTGAAATTTGCCTCAGACGTGCCTACAACCTTCCTTTGTAACAGTGCAAAAGCGTAGAGCCCCACAACGTCACACTCAGGCTCGGCACGCTTCAGTCAGTGAGGTGTCGACACCGCCAGAGCTCAGAAGAGTACGGTGTGTTAATGATGTCACGTTGGGACCACATTTCACCACAATTCTGCTCAACGCAGCCTTGGACTATCACACGATAAGAAGCTCGTTCCACCCCCTCTTACATACATTTCACCCCTTCTTTTGGCACCTCTGCAATGGAGCTCAGAAACGGCAACACCCAACGTTGAAATCACGCACTTTTCTTAAGCGCCGCCGAGGGAAGCACTTTACACCGCCGCTCAGAATCGATACGAAGAGGCTGTAGGGGTGGTATAATGGGCGTCGATACAATCACCCCTTTCTTTGGGGCGTTGATTCCCCCACATTTCGAAGTCGAAAACGACAGTTCGCAGTGCAGTGGGCAAGAGGGCGTCGTGCATGACAGCCTTACACTCTGGACGAGTCAACCCTTCTCTAAGGACATCGTGGACCAGCAACCCTACTGAAAGCGATCGCATCCCTTTGGAGTGCAGTGCGGCCGCAAATTTTGCCCTGATGTACAGGGTAGAACCACTAGGGACCGTTTAGAAACATTCGACGAAATTTGAATACGATCTATAGCAGTAAATAGTGGTTATGTTTTTCAACAATGAAATTTCGTGCCTTTTTGTGGCGTAATCACGGAGGTGACATTAACACATGTGTGAATAAGACGACAAAGGATCCCTTTGATATCCCCTAGTCCGGAAACACCCTTGGTGCAACCCACCAACCTCTGTTAAGGACGTTATAGAAATGTACCAGTACAGAGACAGTGATGAGAGTCGAAGACATCTGCAGGCAGCACCGAACCAGTTTGCCTACTAGCAAGTGCAAGGGCAGCAGTGTAGCCCGCCTGCAGCGGCCTACAACCCTCAAGAAAGATGGGCGGATGGCACGAGGGTGTTGCCGAACTTGGGGCCCTTAGAGGGACCCTTTTCCCTTTTACTCACGCACTGTCAATGTGGCACCCTTGCTTGATCACGCCAAAGGCGGGCGCGGAGTAGGACGGTTGAAAAAGCATAAACACCCTTTGCTGCTTCGGATCACGTTCAAATTTTATCTAATGGTTTTAGAAGGCCCTTAGTGGCGCCTCCCTGTATATCAGAGCAAAAACTAAGGTGAAAGTGCGTTCTACAGGGGTGCGATGGCTGTTAGTGGAGCTGCTGGCCCACGGTGTCCTTAGAGAAGGGTCGAATCGTTCAGGAGGTGTCCTGCCCAGTGCACTGCAAACCGTCGTTTTGGACTGCGAAATGTGTGGGAATGAACGCCCCAAGGAAAGGGGTGGTTCCATTGACGCTCTTCATGCCACCCATAAGGCCTCTTCATGTCGATTCTGAACGGCGGTGTGTCCGAAATGTCTTCCTCGGCCACCCCGAAGAAAACCGCGTGATTTCAACGCTGGGCGTTGCAGTTCTGAGATCCATCACACAGGCGTCAAGAAAAAGAGTGAAAAGTATGTGAGAGGTGGTGCAACGGCCTTCCAATCGTATGACCGTCCATGATGTCGTCGAACTGAATTGTGGTGAAATTTGGCCCCAGTGTGACATCATTAAGCAACCTTATACGTCACATGAACTTCTGAGCTCTGGCCTTTTTCTCTCATATGTCGATACCTTACCGACGCGTCGCCGACCAGAGGGTGACGTGGCAGAGCGCCACGCCTTTACACTATTACAGAGGAAAGTTGTCGACATGTTTGTGGGAAATTTCAAACTCCCATGTGGCAAATTTCAAACTTCTATGTCGCAGTGTTTCGAAAAAGTGATCCTTTGTTTTACGCAGTATAGAATAGATAAGGAAGTTGCAAGGAGGAAACTACAGCAGGAATTGCAAAGGGCAGCGGGCGGGGTGGCCGAGCGGTTCTAGGCGCTACAGTCTGGAACCGCGCGACCGCTACGGTCGCAGGTTCGAATCCTGCCTCGGGCATGGCTGTGTGTGTTGTCCTTAGGTTAGTTAAGTAGTTCTAAGTTCTAGGCGACTGATGACCTCAGCAGAGTGCTCAGAGCCATTTGAACCATTAGATATGGGCAACGCTAATGCGGTCTGGCAGCCGTTAAACGGTAACTGTCATAGAGGATTGGAACTCATAATCATCTACGTACCAGCCGATTGGAACTCATAATCATCTACGTACCAGCCGATGGTGTGTATGTGTACACATTTATATTGACATCTGATCATTTTTTCTACCTGCACTGTGTTTTTGATCAGGCAACGTATTTTCGATAAATCTTGTGTAGTAGGCGATTTCTTATACTGGCATGTGGGACGACTTTTAATAAAATAATTGAAAAGCCACGATCGCTTCAACATCGTTTACCAGATGACCGGTTTCAGCACTCTGAAGGTGCCATCATCGGATCTGAAACGTGGATTAACATTTCAGATCCGATGATGGCACCTTCAGAGTGCTGAAACCGGTCATCTAGTAAACGATATTGAAGCGATCGTGGCGTTTCAATTATTTTAAAAACAGAGTGATCGCCCCACGACACACCATGTGTTCACTGGAGAACGACTTTTAATTATATGGGGTGCGTGAAGAACACTATTTGATCAAAAGTATCCAGACACCTGGCTGAAAATTACTTAAAAGATCGTGGCGCCATCCATCGGTAATGGTGGAATTCAATATGGCGTTGGCCCACCCTTAGCCTTGATAACAGGTTTCACTTTCGCAGGCATACGTTCAGTCAGGTGCTGGAAGGTTTCTTTGGGAATGGCAGTCCATTCTTCACGGAGTGCTGCACTGAGGTGAGGTATCGATGTCGGTCGGTGAGGCCTGGCACGAAGTCGGCGTTCCACAACATCCCAGAGGTGTTCTGTAGGATTTAGGTCAGGACTCTGTGCAGGACAGCCCATTACAGGGATGTTATTGTCATATAACCACTCCGCCATAAGCTGTGCATTGTGAACAGGTGCTCGATCGTGTTGAAAGATGGAATCGCCATCCCCGAATTGCTCTTCAACAGTGGGAAGCAACAAGGTGCTTAAAACATCAATGTAGCCCTGTGCTGTGACAGTGCCACGCAAAACAACAAGCGGTGCAAACCATAAAAAAACACGACCACGCCATAACACAACCGCCTCCGAATTTTACTGTTGGCACTACATACGCTGACAGATGACGCTCACCGGGCATACGCCATACCCACACCGTGCCATCGGATCGCCACATTGTGTACCGAGATTCGTCACTTCACACAACGTTTTTCCACTGTTCACTCGTCCAATGTTTACGCTCCTTTACCGGCCGCGGTGGCCGAGCGGTTCTAGGTGTTTAAGTCCGGAACTGCGCGGGATTAGGCGAGCGGTCTATGGCGCTGCAGTCATGGACTGTGCGGCTGGTCCCGGCGGAGGTTCGAGTCCTCCCTCGGGCATGGGTGTGTGTGACGTCCTTAGTTAGGTTTAAGTATTTCTAAGTTCTAGGGGACTGATGACCCCAGATGTTAAGTGCTCAGAGCCATTTGAACCATCTACGCTCCTTACACGAAACGAGGCGTCGTTTGGCATTTACCGGCGTGATGTGAGGCTTATGAGCAGCCGCTCGACCATGAAATCAAAGTTTTCTCACCTCCCGCCTAACTGTCATAGTACTTGCTGTAGATCCTGATGCAGTTAGGAATTCCTGTGTGATGGTCTGGATAGATGTCTGCCTATCATATATTACGACCCTCTTCTAACTGTCGGCGGTCTCTGACAGTCAACAGACGAGGTCGACCTGTACGCTTTTGTGCTGTACGTCTCCACGTTTCCACTTCACTATCACATCGGAAACAGTGGGCCTAGGGATGTTAAGGAGTGTGGAAATCTGGTGTACAGACGTATGACACAAGTGACACCCAATCACGTGACCACGTTCGAAGTCCGTGAGTTCCGCGGAGCACCCCATTCTGCTCTTTCACGATGTCTAATGAGTACTGAGGTCGCTGATATGGAGTACCTGGCAGAGGGTGGCAGCACAATGCACCTAATATGAAAAACGTATATTTTTGTGGGTGTCCGGATACTTTTGATCACATGGTGTACCAACGCTCAAGCTAGTAGACACTCACCGTGGATTTGAGCCAGAGGGCGGCCCGGCCGTAGTAGCGCTCGTCCGCCGGCCGGTCCGAGTTGTAGAGCAGCCGCAGGTGGTCCGCGTAGTCGGTGCGCCGCACGTGCACCCCCGCGAACACCACCTCCTGCTCAAAAGGAAACACCCTGAGGTGTTGCGCCATCTGGCAGGAAGCACAATGCACCACAAACTAGTCAATAACGACCACTAATTTGAAACGTCTTGGCAGATTAAATCTGTATGCAAGCAGGGGTCTGGAACCTTGCCTTTCAGTGATGTTGAAACGATTCTTTCATTTCCTTCGTTCCTTCTGTTCGAACAAAAACGCTAGTTGCAAGTTCGGCACAGTTTGAGAGTTCGACGCCGGCCGGTGTGGCCGAGCGGTTCTAGGCACTTCAGTCTGGAACCGCACGACCGCTACGGTCGCAGGTTCGAATCCTGCCTCGGGCATGGATGTGTGTGATGTCCTTAGGTTAGTTAGGTTTAAGTAGTTCTAAGTTCTAGGGGACTGATGACCTTAGATGTTACGTCCCATAGTGCTCAGAGCCATTAGAACCATTTGAGAGTTCGACGCACAACACAAGCTTCTGGTTGGCTGTGGTTACATTAAGAATGAACACTGTGGAATAGTGCAAGTCCGAGATGAAGCCCATGTCTCTCATACTGTTGTGAAAAATTCAGCCAAACACCAGACATAGCTCAAATTCGCAGCGTAATGCGTCAACAACAGAGAAGCTGGCGAATAGAAGGTAATTACACTGGTTAGTAGATTTGGAAGAGGGGACCAAACAGCGAGGTCCCATTAGTTGGGGAAGGAAACAAACTGTGCCCTTTCGAAGGAACCATCACGACATTTGACTGAAGCGATTTAGAAAAATCAAGGAAAACCTAAAGGTTTGAATCGTCATCCTCCCGAAAGCGAGTCCAGTGTGCTAACCACTGCACCACCTCGATCGGGCAGTTACGCTGGTGAGCAAAGCTTAAGGACGAAAGTAACTTCCACATCACGTGTCACTGCCCAGTAACATAGCTGGATAAAGTTTCGGCTAAAGAACTGCTACAATATAGCACAAAAAGTAACTGAAAAAAACACAGTGAGACGAACGGAAGTGACACTCCCATTCAAAGATAATAATTACACTGAATTCCCGGCGATTAGTGACGGTCCCCTGAACATTAAAAAAGGCGGGACATGTTCCTCAATATGGCACGTTATGATCACGGACAGAAAAGCATGCCTGCAACAAAGTTCCTTGTGGTAGGGCGTACCGTTTTTCCACCAGCGTGGTTGACAACCGTTGAATGGTCGTTGGTGCATGTGGACGTGGAGCAGTTTGTCTTTCCAACGAATCCCACATGTGCTCGATCGAATTTAAGTCGGGGTTCAAATGGTTCAAATGGCTCTGAGCACTATGGGACTTAACATCTGAGGTCATCATTCCCCTAGAACTTAGAACTATTTAAACCTAACTGACCTAAGGACATCACACACATCCATGCCCGAGGCAGAATTCGAACCTGCGACCGTAGCAGTAGCGCGGTTCCGGACTGAAGTGCCTAGAACCGATCGGCCACGGGCAGACCAGTCCATTCACCTATCCTGTTGCTCCACGAGCTGCTCCATTTGTGGAGTTCGATCCGGTCGCGCAATGTCACTCGTAAAAATGAAGCCAGAGACAAATGGATCCCAGAAAAGACTCAGTGGCACAACAATTTTGATCGGGTGAGCTTATTGTGCTCAGAGATTTGGAGGTCAATAGGCCCGTGCAACATTATGCATCCCCTTACCATAATACCTGGACCACTGAAACGATGATGTTCGACAATGCTGGACTACCTTCATATGCCGAGGGATGGGAACAGCTAATGCATCAAGGAACATAGTCGAGCAGAGGTGCGATATTGCATGGATGCACTGACCTCAGTCTTTGAACAAGGTACGTTCACTGATTAACATTATTACCACACTGTGTTACGTTCCCATGTGCGTCTTTTAAGGGCGAATTTTTATGGATGACAATCCGTGACCGAATCGAACCGCCCAGGTGGAGGAGCTCTTGGAACGAGAGGATATTCGGCGAAATGGAATGGCATGCTCGCTCCTCCGACTTAAATCCCATTCAACATGTGTGGGATGTGTTGGAGAGACGTATCGCAGCATGCATACAGGCGTAAACGAGCGTCCAGCAGTTTGCAGCCACGCTGGTGGAGGAATGAAATACCCTGCCAAAGGACTCTTTGTGGCCAGCATGAGAGCCTATTGCAGAGCATACATTGCCATCCATTGTGGTCACATACCCTATTAAGAACTGTGTTCTCCCTTTTGTAATGTCCAGGTGACCTTCATGAATTGCAGTGACTTCGGTGCAATTATTGTCTTTGAAAAAAGTGTCATTTCTGTTCTTCTCATTGTGTAATTGTTTCAATTACCTTTTGTACTACACTGTAACACTTCTTTCAATGTGTGGTCAAAGATATATCGCGCTATGTAACTAGCCAGTGTCAGAGCATGGAAAAGCTATTTTCGTCCTTAGGTTTTGTACACTAATGTACATTATTATAATAAAAATATTAGCCATCTATGGCTCATTAAATAGTGACACGACGGGAAGTTATATCTGGGAGGAGGAGGGGGAGGGGCAGCTTTGAGCTTGACGGCCCTCTCCTCCCAGAACAGAATCCTGGATATGCGCAGGGGGAAGGTATAAGACAACACTCACATCAGTACAAATCGAGAGAGAACAAGAAAAAGAGTTGACAGGCAGTAAGGTTGGGGTTGTTTGGGGGAGGAGACCAGACAGCGAGGTCATCGGTCTCATCGGATTAGGGAAGGACGGGGAAGGAAATCGGCCGTGCCCTCTCAAAGGAACCACCCCGGCATTTGCCTGGAGGTTTAGGGAATCACGGAAAACCTAAATCAGGATGGCCGGACGCGGGATTGAACCGTCGCCCTCACGAATGCGAGTCCAGTGTGCCAGTCACTGCGCCACCTCGCTCGGTTCTGACAGGCAGTAAGGACCTAATGAAATATATATGAGTAGCCTTGCAACTTAACGAGGATATGAAAATTATTTTCCTATGGGAAAGTGAGCCGTCACCTACCTTGGCGTTAGGACTGGTCTCGAGAACGCTCATCCTGAGTGACCGCAGCTTGTTCTCTGCGTACTCGCGTAGCTTCGGCCGGTAGCGGAAGTGGCGCCTCACGTCGGCAGCCAGTGGAATTATCGTCTCCGGTAGGATGATCCATACCCTGCAGAATGTCAGTCCTTATTTAGAATCACAACAGAAACCGAGGGGTGCGTTACAAAAAAATGGTTCAAATGGCTCTGAGTACTATGCGACTTAACTTCTGAGGTAATGAGTCGCCTAGAACTTAGAACTAATTAAACCTAACTAACCTAAGGACATCACACACATCCATGCCCGAGGCAGGATTCGGACCTGCGACCGTAGCGGTCGCTCGGCTCCAGACTGTAGCGCCCAGAACCGCACGGCCACTCCGGCCGGCGGTGCGTTACAACATAAAGATAAATATTGATATTTTGTTACTGATACGGTTTCGGGTATAAAAATTGCGGTAGTCGCAAGCAACACACCTGGCAGCAGAGAGACTCACAAGCAACGCACTGCCAACGCCCTCTCGACCGCTGGTTCTTACAAGGGAACCTCCCCATCGCACCCCCCTCAGATTTAGTTATAATTTGGCACAGTGGATAGGCCTTGAAAAACTGAACACAGATCAATCGAGAAAACAGGAAGAAGTTGTGTGGAACTATGAAAAAATAAGCAAAATATACAAACTGAATAGTCCACATACGCAACAACAAGTATAATGTGGGCTCAGGAGCGCCGTGGTCCCGTGGTTAGCGTGAGCAGCTGCGAAACTAGAGGTCCTTGGTTCAAGTCTTCCCTCAAGCGAAAAGTTTTAACTTTCATTTTCAGACAATTGATAGTTCAGGCACTCACACATAATCGATTTCGCTCTCCAAAATCCCAGGACATGTTCAGATTTGCTTGGACAGATGCAGGATTTGACGGTCTACACACGGAAACATTTGAAAACGTTAAAAACATATGTTTTGACAGAGCACAGAGAAAACTATGCGACTGTGAAACTGTTGCATTCATTTGTTGCAGTTTATGTGACACACTCTTATGTTTTCATCACTTTTTTGGGAGTGATTATCACATCCACAAGAAAACCTGAATCGGGCAAGGTAGAAGAATCTTTTTACCCATTCGCCAAGTGTGGAAGTTAGGTGGGTCGACAACATATTCCTGTCATGTGACGCACATGCTGTCACCAGTGTCGTACAGAATATATCAGATGTGTTTTCCTGGATCAAATGTTTTCGGTTCCCATTGGAGAGGCACGTCCTTTCGTCTACTAATCGCACGGTTTTGCGGTGCGGTCGCAAAACACAGACCTAAACTTATTACAGTGAACAGAGACGTCAATGAACGAACGGACAGATCATAACTTTGCAAAAATAAAGTCAGTAAACTTTTCGCTCGAGGGTAGACTTAAACCAGGAACCTCTCGCTCCGCAGCTGCTTACGCTAACCACGGGACCACGGTGCTCCTGGGCTCACATTATCCTAGATGTTGCGTATGTTGCCCATGGACTACTCAGTTCGTATATTTTGCTTATTTTTTCATAGTTCCATACAACTTCTTCCTGTTTTCTCGACTGATCTGTGTTCAGTTTTTCAAGGCCTATCCCCTGTGCCAAATTATAACTAAATTTGAGGGGGGTGCGATGGGGAGGTTCCCTTGTTAGATCGCCGCCACGGACCATAGCGCCCAATGTCATCCAGTGAGTCATCGAGTCGAGTCTTCAGTCGCAGCCCAGTCACTTGCAATCACAGACAGTCAGTCTCAGGTAGTACATAGCGACCAGAGCAGAGTACACAGCGGACTTGTACTTCACCAGCAGTGAGGTTAGCGTGGAAGAGCTCATACCATAGCACCTGAACTATCTTAAGTTAAGAAGCTTCCTGTTTAAGTTAATAAAGAACCCTATTAATACTTGTGTGCAGTTTGTATTACAGAAAGAGGATATTGGCCACCAAACAACATCCTCTCCTTGCTTCCCATGGTACAAGCCTACAGTGACAACGAGACGACACAATAAAAGATATCCTCAGTGACATGTGACAATCACTATTAAAGACGAAAACTTGCAAAGAAACTCTATAACAAATTACGTGCTAGTACTACAGGTACGATAAAAGTTTCCTGCAAGAACTAATGCCCAGACTCAAAGACAATGGTGTGGAAAACATAAGGATGAAAGTGGTTTTCGCGTAACGTGTCAGTGACAAGTAACATAGTTCTGTGAAAATTGGACCATACATAGGAAGAACTGCTGGAGTTTAGTACAGAAGGTAACTGAAATAAATACGCAACGAGACTAACGATGTGACACTTTTATTCAAATACAATAAGTACACTGATGTCATCATGATTCATGGTGGCCCCTGGACATTACAAATGGCGGCACATGGGTCTTAAAAGGATTTGTGATCACGGACGGCAGTGCATACTCTGCAACGAGCTCCCGTGTTGGCCGCAACACTGGCTAGGAAAAAACATTGGGAAGAAGTACAGTTTCACAGTAACGTTGACCGGTGAGCGTTCTGTGCTCAAAGATAAGGAGGTTAGTACGTCAACGCAACAACACCTGGACCACCAAACGATCATGTTCGACAAATTTTCTGGGCATATTACGTCAGTACCATCGGAAATGGTGTCAACGGGACACAACGTACTGGTCGTCGTTGAAAAAGATCACCCCACGCAGTCGTCGCGACACTGTGGAGTGTGAGACTGCGTGTCTTGCAGTCCTCTTGCAACTGCATCCGCTGTTTGACGTAGGTCCCTTCTTACCTATTCCACAATGCTGCGATCATCTGCTGCGATAATTGGCCTGCTCGATCACCTCCTCTCCTTCGGGCAACAGTATCTGTGGTTCGGAATACTCTCCATGCTCGCATAACAATGCTGTGAGCCAACGATTTACACAAAGTCTACGTTTATATAATGTCTCCATGTTACATTAAAATGTCCTTCAAACATGTATGCACGTATAAACCAGTGGTAAATATGCCTCGAGGCCCTAAAATGACGGTAATGAAAATTTTCTCTCTCCTCGTGCAGGAATCACCAAGTGCGACCATAGGGGATTGGACAACATGACATATGGAAGTTTGCATCCGTCCTGGAGTCGTGCACAAATAGCCAAGTGGTTAACGCAACCATCTGCGATAAGCAGAAAATCCTGGTTCGAGTTGTGGTCCGGCACAACTTTTCATGTATCACTAATAAAATGTACAGCTGACGTCAATACGTAATCGCAATATACGAATCCGTTTCGTAATTCTGTGAGCCATACTAAACTCCTGCGCCACACTAGTCGTCCTTATTCCAGTTTCTCGATGATTCTTTCCGATGTTAAGTCATCCAGATGTTGTCTGCGAGCCATGTTGCAAGGAAGAACAGCGTCACATAGCAACGTAACTTCTCACTGACTGACACACATTCTCTCTTCCCTTTCTTTCAACTGTCTCATGTCGAGGCCCTCGAGAAAGACAGGCCGCGGCGCGTACGTCACGAAGGTAGTCCTAAACTCGCTCGCTCGCTCAGCTTAGCAGACAAAATGCGTTTCTAAACCTGTTAACTCTCAGCTGGGCGTGTAAGTACTAACGAGAATTGCATCTTCCACTGGAATCTGCTATTATGAAGTCTTACTGATTAACAGTACAGCAAAATTTAATTTAAGATCAGTACTCAGTATAAATGGTATAACGGCTTGTTTATAGCATTTAGTCTCTTCCGCCTAATAGTACTCATTACATGCTGGAAGTGGTGCCTTATGCAATTGATAATAATTTTAGCATGATTTTATTTTATTGTACGCCAGTACAGCCGTAACAAATTATAAGTAGGCCCATGGACTTCCCATCATTATAGGACTAACAACAGCAAGATTCCATAATAGCGGATTCCAGTAGAAGATTCAGTTTTCGTTTGTACGGACACGCCTAGTTACGAGTTAACACTTGTAGAAACGTAGTTTGTCTGCTGATTGGAGCGAGCGAGCGAGCGCAGGACTACCATCGTGACGTACGCGCCGCGGCCTGTCTTTCTCGTAGGCCTCGGTCTCATGTTATTTGACGCAAGAACCGCGCTGACATCACGTCGTGGTATCGTCCAACTTTCTGTGCAGGACTGGAGAACGTCTGGCAACATGCTCCTGCGCTGTTCTTCATTTCCACAGATTAGTTAATATGTTACGTTACTTTACCTGGTTTGTCCGTAAGTTTTTCAGAACAGTATATTTCAAGAACAGGATCACATCACGTGACCACCTGACAGCTGCTGCAATGCCTGTCAACCCGTTTTCAGCCAAGCAACCATTTTCAGATCATTGATATCATTACAACACGTTAAAGGAAGGTTCATTGATGTCATACATATTACACTGAAGAGCCAAAGAAATGGTGCACCTGCCAAATATCGTGTAGTGCCACCGCGAGTAAGCAGAAGCGCTGCAACAGGACGTGGCACAGACTCGACTAATGTCTGAAGTAGTGCTAGAGGAAACTGACACCATGAATCCTGCAGGGCTATCCACATAAGACTACGAGGGGATGGAGATCTCTTCTGAACAGCACGTTGCAAGGCATCCCAGATATGCTATATAATGTTCATGTCTGGGAAGTTTGGTGGCTAGCGGAAGTGTTTAAACTCAGGCCCACTATGTAGCAATTATGGACATGTGTGGTGTCGCATTGTCCTGCTGTAATTGCCCAAGTCCGTCGGAATGCACAATGGACATGATTGGATGCAGTTGATCGGACAAGATGCTTACGTACTTGTCACCTGTCAGTCGTATCTAGATGTATCAGGGGTCCATATCACGCCAACTGCACACGCCCCACATCATTACAGAGCCTCGACCATCTTGAAAAGTGCCTTGCTGACATGGAGAGACAATGGATTTGTGAGGTGCAGCCGCTTGATGCAATTTGAAACGAGACTCGTCCGACCAGGTAACATGTTTCCAGTCAACAGTCCAATGTCGCTGTCGACGGGCCCAGGCGGGCGTAAAGCTGTGTGTCGTGCAGTCATCAAGGGTACACAAGTGGGCCCATATCCATGATATTTCGTTGAATGGTTCGCATGCTGACACTTGTTGATGGCCCAACATTGATATCTGCAGCAATTTGCGGACGGGCTGCACTTCTGTCGCGTTGAACGACTCTCTTCAGTCGTCGTTGGTCCTGTTCTTGCAGACTCTTTTACCGACAGCAACGGAGATTTGATGTTTTACCGGATTCCTGACATTCAGGGTGCCGTACACTCGCAAAATGGTCGTACGGAAAAATCCCCACTTCATCAGTACCTCGGAGATGCTGTATCTCATCGCTTGTGTGCCGACTATCGCATCATGTTCACACTCACTTTAATCTTGATAACCTGCCTTGTAGCAGCAGTACCCGATCTGACAACTGCGCCAGACACTTGTTGTCTTATGTAGCCGTTACCGCAGCGCCGTACTCTGAATGTTTACGTATCTCTCATGCCTGTACCAGTTTCCTTGGCGCTTCAGCGTATTATCAGATTCAGCAACTATCACTTACACATGACAAGAGTTTCATAATATTACGTACTTGACGCTAAGGAAACTTCTTTTAAATTGATGTAATAGTATCGCAGAGCTGAAGGCGGTCATTTGACCGGAACTGGTTGTCCATAAATAAATACATACTTTAGCAGCACTTTGGTAGTACGTGATGATGTACTTGTTGTTCTTTAAATACGATAAGAATTACCTACGGTGCCAAAGAATTAGCCAAGGCTGAACGGAAGTTTTAAATATAACCGAAAAACGGATGTGACAGATCTGCATGTACAAAGAAAGATTAAATGAACGTTAATGTACACCCTGGAGTAAACCAAAATCTAAATTATAAATATTGTTGCCAGAAAGGTGCACATTATATGCTTCAACTCACACAAGTGCTCTGCAGAGTATTTCTCAACCTTTTCTTGGAACTTCTGTTGCTGATTTCTATGACCGCACTTATTTTTCTCTGGTTCTATGGGACGATGTGAGCTACGATTATTAGGTAATGGAACGCTACATAATCCACAGACGGTCTACAAATAAAAATATAAAAGATAAAAAAAGTTGGCCAAGTACGAGTAAGACACGCGTTCTGACGGAATCGAGAATATCGACAATTTCTGCTTGTTATCAATATACGAGTAGATACTCGCAAGATGTCAGACCCGGGAATTCCAAGGCTTTCGAGGATGTTGTAATTTTAAGGTTTAAATTTGAATTTTTTGTGTAATTTCTTATTTGCTATTGTAATTCCTGACAAGGGAACCTCCCCATCGCACCCCCCTCAGATTTAGTTATAAATTGACACAGTGGATAGGCCTTGAAAAACTAAACACAGATCAATCGAGAAAACAGGGAGAAATTGTGTGGAACTATGAAAAAATAAGCAAAATATACAAACTGAGTAGTCAATGTGCAAGATATGCAACATAAAGGAAAACGATAGCTGATGAGCGCCGTGGTCTCGTGGTTAGAGTGAGCAACTGCGGAACGAAAGGTCCTTCGTTCGAGTCCTCCCTCGAGCGAAAATTTTACTTTCTTTACTTTCGCAAAGTTACGATCATTCATCGACGCCTCTGTTCACTGTAATAAGTTTAGTGTCTGTGTTTTGCGACCGCACCGCAAAACCGTGCGATTAGTAGACGAACGGACGTGCCTCTCCAATAGGAACCGAAAACATTTGATCGCAAGGTCATGGGTCAACCGATTCCTCCACAGGAAAACACGTCTGATATATTCTTTACGACACTGGTGACGGCATGTGCGTCACATGACAGGAATATGTTGTCGACCCACCTAACTTGCACACTTGGCGAATGGGTAAAAAGATTCTTCTACCATGCCCGATTTAGGTTTTCTTGTGGATGTGATAATCACTCCAAAAAAAGTGATGAAAACATAAGAGTTTGTCACATAAACTGCATCAAATGAATGCAACAGTTTCAGAGTCGCACAGTTTTCCCTGTGCTCTGTCAAAACATATGTTTTTTTACGTTTTCAAATGTTTCCGTGCGTAGACCGTCAAATTCTGTATATGTCCAAGCAAATCTGAAAATGTCCTGGAATTTTGGAGAGCGAAGTTGATTATGTGTGAGTACCTGAACTTTGATAATTATCTGAAAATAAAAAATTAAAATTTTCAACAGAGAGAAGATTTGAACCAAGGACCTGTCGTTCCAGAGCTACTCACGCCAACCACGGGACCACGGCGCTCGGAAGCTAATAATCTCCTTGATGTTGCCTACGTTGCGCATGGACTACTCAGTTTGTATATTTTGCTTATTTTTTTCATAGTTCCACACAACTTCTTCCTGTTTTCTCGATTGATCTGTGTTCAGTTTTTCAAGGCCTATCCCTGTGCCAAATTATAACTAAATCTGAGGGGGGTGCGATGGGGAGGTTCCCTTGTGAGAAACAGGAATCTCAACAGACGGAAAAACTGACGGTCGGATGATAAATAACAAAGTAAAATTTCGTGTGATATAATTACAAATTAATAATTTTCGGCTTTTTCTCTTACATGTATTGTGAAACCTTCCTCCTTTGAAAATTTCATGATTCGTAGTCAGCGGGAAAAACCATGTAGGTTTTGGTGAGTGAGTTTGCGAGTATCGAAATAAGTAATTACAATGAAATGAAAACCCGTAACTGCTCACAGGAGTTGACATACGTCAATCGGGACAGATGAAAATGCGTGGCCCGACCGAGACTCGAACCCGGGATCGCCTGCTTACATGGCAGACGCTCTATCCATCTGAGCCACCGCGGACACGGTGGACAGTGCGACTGCAGGGACTTATCTCTGGCACGCGTCCCGCAAAACCCACATTCTCAACGTATTGTGCAGCACTACATTCGTAGTGCCCCCGCCCATTATACTCATTACTCGCGGCGCGTTGCCGATTCCCGTAAGAGTTCGGGCACTGTTTGTCCGTGCTGTCGCACTGTCCTATGTGTCCTCGGCGGCTCAGATGGATAGAGCGTCTGCCATGTAAGCGGGAGATCCCGGTTTCGAGTCCCGGTCGGGCCGCACATTTTCATCTGTCCCCGTTGACGTATGTCAACGCCTGTAAGCAGCTAAGGGATTTCATTTCATTGTAATTTCATTCTAACGAGCTGCTTGGTCACATGTTTCGATATATATACTAAGATGGTATCTGTTCTTTCGGACATGTCCGAAAGAACAGATACCATCTTGGTATATATATCGAAATATGTGACATAAATGACATTGAATTAGAAGCTTAAATGTTTTACACTGCCAGGCCTTAGTAGGCGACATAAACTTCAACTTGATACATCTATCAGTTCCTGAGAGAAAGGGGTCTTAACAGTTGGACAGACAGACAGACAGACAGACATGTGGACGATAAAGCGATCCTATAAAGGTTCCATTTTTACCTATTGAGGTACGGAACACTAAAAATTAAAAAAGAAAACAAACGCCTTGGAGGACGGGAAATGTCTAACTGGAAGCTAATGCTGGTTTCCATATAAGTGCCATTGACATGTTGTTCATTGTATGGTCAATTGTTGTTTATCAGCGGTAGGCAATGAAAACCATGTAATTCGATTTTTTTAAATTTTACAAGAGAAACAAAAACGGATTCTTAAAAAATATATAAAGTGATACAATGTTGCTATATGTGTAACTAGCCTATATAGTAAAACCCTAGTTATTGACAGAGTAGAGAAATCCATGATCTTTCAGATATCCCTTTGATAATGGATTTACTGCTTACTGGAATTACGAGGTTTTCACAGACAAATGGAGTTCCGTGGTTTTCATTGCCTACCATCGATATGATGATCTCGGTAGGTGCCGCATCATGCTATGTAATGGATAAAAACGAATGACATAGAAGTGAAAGTGTCACAGTGCCCACAGGGAAATAAACGAACACTCAAAGATCGAAAAAGTAACCATTTAAAGAAGTGTACATACCCGTGACTTTCAAAAATAGGAAAGAAGCCGTTTGTTATAAATGTGTGGACACACTCCGTACAATAACATACAAAAATCGAGTTTGAATAGAAGGGAGATTAGAGTTAACGTCTTGTCAACAACGAGCTCACTAGAGAAGGAGCATGTGCACGTAATGGGGGACTATGGCGAAAAGAAACCGACCGAGTACTTACCAAAGAAACCATTGCAGCATTCGCGTTAAATAATGTAGGTAAACCACGGGAAAAAGTAATCTGAATGTTTGGGTTCGGTCCTCCAAAATTCGAATGCAGTGTTTACCACTGCGGCACCCCACTCGTTTGGTGAACAGAAGTAAGCTTGCGTTCTCAACGTTGCCATACTGTGTATGAACGCACTACTATTAAAATTCAGACTGAAATGAAGAAATGGGAACAGTGATGTTGCTTTTACTTAGCGTGTGATATGGAAGAGTACAGAAGTTACCGGTAGGAATTGCTTAGTAGAAACATAAAAATTCTAGGAAAAAATGGTGACTGTAACTTTTGTGATTGTTCACAAAGTTAAAAAATGATTTAAATTCATAAGGGGCGTTCAGAACGTTTCCGTTCGACTGCCTTACAGTCCAGAATCGGTATGCCAATCAAGCAAAATAGCCGTGACCATTGAGACAATCATCCCACCGACCCACCGGGTTGAAAACACCGTTTGGTAAAACAGCGTGTCCTGCTGCGTGGAGAAGTCCGTAACTCTCTGCTACACGCCCTCGTCCGACAGGAATCGATGACCTTTCACGGTCTTTTTTAATGGTCCGAATGCATGATGATCGCATAGGGAGAGATCAGGCCTATAGGGTGTGCTCGGATGTCTCCCACTTCAGTTGGCGTAACTTCTGCGTTACGACATTTCCGATGTGGTGACATGTGTTCTACATCTACATCGATCTGCAACTCACACTTAAATGCCTGGCGGAGGGTTCATCGAACCCCCTTTACAATAATAATGAATTATTCCAATCTCAAACATCGTGTGAAAAAACCAACACCTATATCTTTCCGTGCGAGTTCTGATTTCCCTTATTTTATTATGATCGTTTCTCCCTGTGTAGGTCGGCGACAACAAAATAGTTTCGCATTCGGAGGAGATAAGTGTCCTGCCAATAAAACGTAGTCTTTGGTTAGCCTTCCCCACAACATTCTCTATATGTTCTTTCCAATTTAAGTTGTTCGTGATTGTAATTCCTAGGTTTTAGTTGAATTAATGGCATTTTGATTTGACTGATATATCGTGTAACCGAAGTTTAACGAATTCGTTTTAGACTTGTGTGGATGACCTCACACTTTTCATTATTTAGGGTCAATTGCCAATTTTCGCACCGTATAGATATCTTTTCTAGATCGTTTTGCAATTTGTTTTTTCTTCTGATAAGTTTACTAGACGACAGAAGACAGCATCATCTGCAAACAACCTAAGACGGCTGCTCAGATTATCTCCTAAACCATTTATATAGACAAGGAACAGCAGAGGACCTATAACCCTACCTTGGGGAATGCCAGAACTCACTTTTGTTTTACTCGATGACTTTCCGTCAGTTACTACGAACTGTGACCTCTCTGATAGGAAATCACGAATCCAGTCACATACCTGAGACGATGTTTCATAAGCACGCAATTTGACTACAAGCAGCTTGTGAGGTACAGTGTGAAAAACTTCCGGATACCCAGAAATACGAAATCAATTTGAACTCGCTTGTAAATAGTACTCAACACTTCGTGTGAGTAAAGAGCTAGTTGTGTTTCACAAGAAAGACGTTTTCTAAATCCGTGTTGATGTGTGTCAATAGACCGTTGTCTTCGAGGTAACACATAAAGTTCGAACACGATGTACACTATGTGATCAAAAGTATCCGGACACCCACAAAACATACGTTTTTCAATTAGGTGCATTGTGCTGCCACATACTGCAGGTACTCCATATCACCGACCTCAGTACTCATTAGACATCGTGAGAGAGCAGAATGGGGCGCTCCGCGGAACTCACGCACTTCGAACGTGGTCAGGTGATTGGATGTCACTTATGTCATACGTCTGTACGCGACATTTCCACGCTCCTCAACATTTCTAGGTCTACTGTTTCTGATGTGAAAGTGAAGTGAAAACGTCAAGGGACATGTGCAGCACAAAAGCGTACAGGTAGACCTCGTCTGTTGACTAACAGAGACCGCCGACAGTTGAAGAGGGTCGTAATGTGTAATATGCAGACATCTATCCAGATCATCACACATGAATTCCTAATTGCAGCAGGATCCACTGCAAGTACTATGACAGTTAGGCGGGAGGTGAGAAAACTTTGATTTCATGGTCGAGAGGCTGCTCTTAAGCCACACATCACACCGGTAAATGCCAAACGACGCCTCGCGTCGTGTAAGGAGCGTAAACATTGGACGATTGAACAGTGGAAAAACGTTGTGTGGAGTGACGAATCCCGGTTCACAATGTAGCCATCCGATGGTAGGGTGTGGGTATGGCGAATGCCTGGTGAAAGTCATCTACCAGCGTGTGTAGCGCCAGCAGTATAATTCGGAGGCGGTGGTTTTATGGTGTGGTCGTGGTTTTCATGGAGGGAGCTTGCACCCCTTGTTATGCGTGGCACTATCACAGCGTAGGGCTACGTTGATGTTTTAAGCACCTTCTTGCTTCCCACTGTTGAAGAGCAATTCGGGGATTGCATCTTTCAACACGATCGAGCACCTGTTCACAATGCACGGGCTGTGGCGGAGTGGTTACACGACAATAACAACCCTGTAATGGACTGGCCTGCACAGAGTCCTGACCTGAATCCTATAGAACACCTCTGGGATGTTATGGAACGCCGACTTCGTGCCAGGCCTCACCGACCGACACTGATTCCTCACCTCAGTGCAGCACTCCTCGAAGAATGTTCTGCCATTCCCAATGAAACGTTCCAACACCTGATTGAAAGTATGCCTGCGGGTCTGGAAGCTGTCATCAAGGTCAAGGATGGGCTAACACCATATTGAATTCCAGCATTACTGATGGAGGGCGCCACGAACTTGTAAGTCATTTTCAGCCAGGTGTCCGGACACTTTTGATCACATAGTGTATGTTTCAAAATACCGCTGCATATCGACGTTAATGATACGGGCTTGTAATTTAGTGCATTACTCTTATTGCTTTTCTTGAATATTGGTTGGACCTTTGCAAATTTCCAATCTTTAGGTATGGATTTTTCGTTGAGTAAGCGGTTGTGTATTATTGTTAAGTAGGGAGTTGTTGCATCAGCACACACTCAAAGGATCCTAATTGGTATACAGTCTGGACCGTGAGACTTGCTTTTATTGTTTTTACGTTCCTTCACTGCTCCGAGGATAGCTACTGTTAGGCTACTCATGCTGTTCTTGAATCGAATTACGGAATATTTACTTCGTTATCTTTGGCGAGGGAATTTCGGAAGGCTGTGTTCAGTAAGTCTAGCTTAGTAGCCCTGTCATCTAAAGTATTCCCGTTGCTATAGCGCAGAGAAGGCATTGATTGTGTCTTTCCGCTAGCATACTTTACACAGGGCCAGAACCTCTGGGATTCTCTGCTGGATTTCGACACAAAGTTTTCGTTGTGGAAACAACTATAAGTATCCCTCATTGAAGACCGCGCTGTATTTCGAGTTCTGTAGAAAGTCGCCAGTCTTGGAATTTTTACCATCGTTTAAATTTGGCGTGCTTTTTTCGTTGTTTCTGTAGCAGTGTTTATACCCATTTTGTGTACCACGCTGGATCAGCTCCGTCGTTTGTTAATTTATTTGGTATAAACCTTTCAATTGCTGCCGATACTGTTTCTTTGAATTCAAGCCACATTTGGCTATACGTACCTTGATAATTTGAAAGGAGTGGAGACTGTCTCTCAGCAAGGTGTCAAGTGAATTTTTATTTGTTTTTTTGAATAGGTATATTTTTCGTTTATTTTTGGCGGATTTTGGGGTTACGATATTCAGTCTCGCTATGATAACGCTGTGTTCACTAATTCTTGTATTCGGTTTGGTGCTCGTTATTAGTTCAGGACTATTTGTTGCTAAGAGGTTGAGCGTGTTTTCACAACCGTTTACTATTCGAGTGGGCTCAGGAAATAACTGCTAGAAATAATTTTCAGAGAGTTCGTTTAGCACAATTTCGGATGATATTTTATGCTTACCTACGGATTGAAACACGTATTATCGACAACAAATCGAGGATAAATTGAAGTCACCACCAACTATAATTGTGAGTCGAGTACGTGTTTGAAATTAGACTCAGGTTTCTTTTAACTTTCCAGAAATTGTATCATTTGAGTTGGGAGGAGGATCTGATTATTATTTTATTCAGGTTGCCAAGAGTGACCTTATCGGCTTAACTTATCTCCGGTTTTAGTCAGCTTCCAGTGTCTATAACGATTTGAGCATCAGTGCTTTCTATTAGCGCTTGGAGCTCTGGTACTTTCCCAACAGAGCTACGAAAATTTTCAATTGTTATACCGATTTTTCCCGGATCTAAGTTTTTCCTGTGTTCGTTATCATGAACTTGGCGCACCATTCCACAACGGTGGTTATCGACAGACATCCTTCTCCATACACATTCTTCATTCTCCGCTGGATGTCTGCCGGTGTTTGTCCTCCGGTAGCCAATAAAAGAATAACAGCACTGTTTGGAAGCATTTGGTAATAACGTCGCCATAGTTTACGTTTCCGCATTTACCACACACACGTCGGAAAGACACGAATGCTACACTAATCCCCTATGTACATGACGGTGCTTATACACCCGCACCGGAGTCGCGCAACATTGCATATACGCTCCAGTAACGCCCTCAAACGAAACGTTTTGATCACCTTTTATATGCGAAACAGTCAAAATCTCCTGTTGCTTTTAGACATGCGTGAACTCGCCTTATGATGTACAGTCGTAACATTTAAAATTCTTCTAAATTTTGTCCAAAGGCATGCCCCACGACAATATGGAAAGTGTCTCTGTTCGAACATTTGAAATTCTGATTCCCCGGTGTCTCCAGGGACAAAAATCCAAAAAGGCGAAAGTGCGAGCTGTAGTAGCAACATTTCTCTGTGCCTGTCTGCCACATAATACTTCAGCCCATCTCTGTTAATACGACTAGAGCTTATATCTAGTAGCCGCTTTACCAATAAGTCACACGCTTCTTCTCATAAAGAGGGCACTTTCTGCGGAATATCTGGAAGAGTATTCCGTAAGTACGCACATCAAAAAAAGTTTTGCGTCACCCTGGTTCCCAGAACTCCTTAAGATAGACGTTGACTGTGGATATTGTATCACAGACACAGTCCCTTTGACTGTTCAGGGTTGTCACTAAACTCGCCCAAAGACGTAAACAACCATGCATGAGCAGCGCCTATTAGAAGGAGGGCTGATCAGCTCCAGTCATTCCACCAGGAAGGAGGTACGCGGCTCGCGGTGTCTGTAGTTCAACCATGCCTAGACAGTCAATACCGTGGTTCGATCGCGTCCACATTGTTACTTTGTGCCAGGAAGGGCACTCAGCAAGGGAAGGGACCAAACGTCTTGGAGTGAACCAAAACAATGTTGTTTGGACATGGAGGAGATACAGAGAGACAGGAACTGTCGATGACATGCCTCGCTGCGGCCACCTAAGGTCTACTACTGCATTGGATGACCGCTACCTACGGATTATGGCCCGGAGGAACCCTGATAGCAACGCCATCATGTTGAATAATGCTTTTCGTGCAGTCACAGGACGTCGTGTTACGACTCAAACTGTGCACAGTAGGCTGCACGATACGCAAATTCACTCCCGACATCCATAGTGAGGTCCATCTATGCAGCCAGGACACCATGCAGTGCGGTACAGATGGGCCCAGCAACATGCGGAATGGCCGCTCAGGATTGGCATCAAGTTCTCTTCACCGATGAGCATATGCCTTCAACTAGACAAACGTCGGAGACGTGTTTGGAGGCAACTCGATCAGGCTGAACGCCTTAGATACAGTGTCCAGCGAGTGCAGCAAGGTGGAGGTTCCCTGCTATTTTGGGGCGGCATTATGTAGGGTCGACGTACACCGCTGTTGGTCATGGAAGGCGCCATAACGGCTGTACGATACGTGAATGCCATCTTCCGACCGATAGTGCAACCATATCGGCAGCATACTGGCGAGGCATTCGCCTTCATACACAACAATTCGCGCCCCCATCGTGCACATGTTGTGAATGATTTCCTTGAGGATAACGACATTGCTCGACTAGAGTGGCCAGCATGTTCTCCAGACATGAACCCTATCGAACATGCCTGGGGTAGATTGAAAAGGGCTGTTTATGGACAACGTGACCCACCAACCACTCTTCATTTTTTAGGGTCAATTGCCAATTTTCGCACCGTATAGATATCTTTTCTAGATCGTTTTGCAATTTGTTTTTTCTTCTGATAAGTTTACTAGACGACAGAAGACAGCATCATCTGCAAACAACCTAAGACGGCTGCTCAGATTATCTCCTAAACCATTTATATAGACAAGGAACAGCAGAGGACCTATAACCCTACCTTGGGGAATGCCAGAACTCACTTTTGTTTTACTCGATGACTTTCCGTCAGTTACTACGAACTGTGACCCCTCTGATAGGAAATCACGAATCCAGTCACATACCTGAGACGATGTTTCATAAGCACGCAATTTGACTACAAGCAGCTTGTGAGGTACAGTGTGAAAAACTTCCGGATACCCAGAAATACGAAATCAATTTGAACTCGCTTGTAAATAGTACTCAACACTTCGTGTGAGTAAAGAGCTAGTTGTGTTTCACAAGAAAGACGTTTTCTAAATCCGTGTTGATGTGTGTCAATAGACCGTTGTCTTCGAGGTAACACATAAAGTTCGAACACGATGTACACTATGTGATCAAAAGTATCCGGACACCCACAAAACATACGTTTTTCAATTAGGTGCATTGTGCTGCCACATACTGCAGGTACTCCATATCACCGACCTCAGTACTCATTAGACATCGTGAGAGAGCAGAATGGGGCGCTCCGCGGAACTCACGCACTTCGAACGTGGTCAGGTGATTGGATGTCACTTATGTCATACGTCTGTACGCGACATTTCCACGCTCCTCAACATTTCTAGGTCTACTGTTTCTGATGTGAAAGTGAAGTGAAAACGTCAAGGGACATGTGCAGCACAAAAGCGTACAGGTAGACCTCGTCTGTTGACTAACAGAGACCGCCGACAGTTGAAGAGGGTCGTAATGTGTAATATGCAGACATCTATCCAGATCATCACACATGAATTCCTAATTGCAGCAGGATCCACTGCAAGTACTATGACAGTTAGGCGGGAGGTGAGAAAACTTTGATTTCATGGTCGAGAGGCTGCTCTTAAGCCACACATCACACCGGTAAATGCCAAACGACGCCTCGCGTCGTGTAAGGAGCGTAAACATTGGACGATTGAACAGTGGAAAAACGTTGTGTGGAGTGACGAATCCCGGTTCACAATGTAGCCATCCGATGGTAGGGTGTGGGTATGGCGAATGCCTGGTGAAAGTCATCTACCAGCGTGTGTAGCGCCAGCAGTATAATTCGGAGGCGGTGGTTTTATGGTGTGGTCGTGGTTTTCATGGAGGGAGCTTGCACCCCTTGTTATGCGTGGCACTATCACAGCGTAGGGCTACGTTGATGTTTTAAGCACCTTCTTGCTTCCCACTGTTGAAGAGCAATTCGGGGATTGCATCTTTCAACACGATCGAGCACCTGTTCACAATGCACGGGCTGTGGCGGAGTGGTTACACGACAATAACAACCCTGTAATGGACTGGCCTGCACAGAGTCCTGACCTGAATCCTATAGAACACCTCTGGGATGTTATGGAACGCCGACTTCGTGCCAGGCCTCACCGACCGACACTGATTCCTCACCTCAGTGCAGCACTCCTCGAAGAATGTTCTGCCATTCCCAATGAAACGTTCCAACACCTGATTGAAAGTATGCCTGCGGGTCTGGAAGCTGTCATCAAGGTCAAGGATGGGCTAACACCATATTGAATTCCAGCATTACTGATGGAGGGCGCCACGAACTTGTAAGTCATTTTCAGCCAGGTGTCCGGACACTTTTGATCACATAGTGTATGTTTCAAAATACCGCTGCATATCGACGTTAATGATACGGGCTTGTAATTTAGTGCATTACTCTTATTGCTTTTCTTGAATATTGGTTGGACCTTTGCAAATTTCCAATCTTTAGGTATGGATTTTTCGTTGAGTAAGCGGTTGTGTATTATTGTTAAGTAGGGAGTTGTTGCATCAGCACACACTCAAAGGATCCTAATTGGTATACAGTCTGGACCGTGAGACTTGCTTTTATTGTTTTTACGTTCCTTCACTGCTCCGAGGATAGCTACTGTTAGGCTACTCATGCTGTTCTTGAATCGAATTACGGAATATTTACTTCGTTATCTTTGGCGAGGGAATTTCGGAAGGCTGTGTTCAGTAAGTCTAGCTTAGTAGCCCTGTCATCTAAAGTATTCCCGTTGCTATAGCGCAGAGAAGGCATTGATTGTGTCTTTCCGCTAGCATACTTTACACAGGGCCAGAACCTCTGGGATTCTCTGCTGGATTTCGACACAAAGTTTTCGTTGTGGAAACTACTATAAGTATCCCTCATTGAAGACCGCGCTGTATTTCGAGTTCTGTAGAAAGTCGCCAGTCTTGGAATTTTTACCATCGTTTAAATTTGGCGTGCTTTTTTCGTTGTTTCTGTAGCAGTGTTTATACCCATTTTGTGTACCACGCTGGATCAGCTCCGTCGTTTGTTAATTTATTTGGTATAAACCTTTCAATTGCTGCCGATACTGTTTCTTTGAATTCAAGCCACATTTGGCTATACGTACCTTGATAATTTGAAAGGAGTGGAGACTGTCTCTCAGCAAGGTGTCAAGTGAATTTTTATTTGTTTTTTTGAATAGGTATATTTTTCGTTTATTTTTGGCGGATTTTGGGGTTACGATATTCAGTCTCGCTATGATAACGCTGTGTTCACTAATTCTTGTATTCGGTTTGGTGCTCGTTATTAGTTCAGGACTATTTGTTGCTAAGAGGTTGAGCGTGTTTTCACAACCGTTTACTATTCGAGTGGGCTCAGGAAATAACTGCTAGAAATAATTTTCAGAGAGTTCGTTTAGCACAATTTCGGATGATATTTTATGCTTACCTACGGATTGAAACACGTATTATCGACAACAAATCGAGGATAAATTGAAGTCACCACCAACTATAATTGTGAGTCGAGTACGTGTTTGAAATTAGACTCAGGTTTCTTTTAACTTTCCAGAAATTGTATCATTTGAGTTGGGAGGAGGATCTGATTATTATTTTATTCAGGTTGCCAAGAGTGACCTTATCGGCTTAACTTATCTCCGGTTTTAGTCAGCTTCCAGTGTCTATAACGATTTGAGCATCAGTGCTTTCTATTAGCGCTTGGAGCTCTGGTACTTTCCCAACAGAGCTACGAAAATTTTCAATTGTTATACCGATTTTTCCCGGATCTAAGTTTTTCCTGTGTTCGTTATCATGAACTTGGCGCACCATTCCACAACGGTGGTTATCGACAGACATCCTTCTCCATACACATTCTTCATTCTCCGCTGGATGTCTGCCGGTGTTTGTCCTCCGGTAGCCAATAAAAGAATAACAGCACTGTTTGGAAGCATTTGGTAATAACGTCGCCATAGTTTACGTTTCCGCATTTACCACACACACGTCGGAAAGACACGAATGCTACACTAATCCCCTATGTACATGACGGTGCTTATACACCCGCACCGGAGTCGCGCAACATTGCATATACGCTCCAGTAACGCCCTCAAACGAAACGTTTTGATCACCTTTTATATGCGAAACAGTCAAAATCTCCTGTTGCTTTTAGACATGCGTGAACTCGCCTTATGATGTACAGTCGTAACATTTAAAATTCTTCTAAATTTTGTCCAAAGGCATGCCCCACGACAATATGGAAAGTGTCTCTGTTCGAACATTTGAAATTCTGATTCCCCGGTGTCTCCAGGGACAAAAATCCAAAAAGGCGAAAGTGCGAGCTGTAGTAGCAACATTTCTCTGTGCCTGTCTGCCACATAATACTTCAGCCCATCTCTGTTAATACGACTAGAGCTTATATCTAGTAGCCGCTTTACCAATAAGTCACACGCTTCTTCTCATAAAGAGGGCACTTTCTGCGGAATATCTGGAAGAGTATTCCGTAAGTACGCACATCAAAAAAAGTTTTGCGTCACCCTGGTTCCCAGAACTCCTTAAGATAGACGTTGACTGTGGATATTGTATCACAGACACAGTCCCTTTGACTGTTCAGGGTTGTCACTAAACTCGCCCAAAGACGTAAACAACCATGCATGAGCAGCGCCTATTAGAAGGAGGGCTGATCAGCTCCAGTCATTCCACCAGGAAGGAGGTACGCGGCTCGCGGTGTCTGTAGTTCAACCATGCCTAGACAGTCAATACCGTGGTTCGATCGCGTCCACATTGTTACTTTGTGCCAGGAAGGGCACTCAGCAAGGGAAGGGACCAAACGTCTTGGAGTGAACCAAAACAATGTTGTTTGGACATGGAGGAGATACAGAGAGACAGGAACTGTCGATGACATGCCTCGCTGCGGCCACCTAAGGTCTACTACTGCATTGGATGACCGCTACCTACGGATTATGGCCCGGAGGAACCCTGATAGCAACGCCATCATGTTGAATAATGCTTTTCGTGCAGTCACAGGACGTCGTGTTACGACTCAAACTGTGCACAGTAGGCTGCACGATACGCAAATTCACTCCCGACATCCATAGTGAGGTCCATCTATGCAGCCAGGACACCATGCAGTGCGGTACAGATGGGCCCAGCAACATGCGGAATGGCCGCTCAGGATTGGCATCAAGTTCTCTTCACCGATGAGCATATGCCTTCAACTAGACAAACGTCGGAGACGTGTTTGGAGGCAACTCGATCAGGCTGAACGCCTTAGATACAGTGTCCAGCGAGTGCAGCAAGGTGGAGGTTCCCTGCTATTTTGGGGCGGCATTATGTAGGGTCGACGTACACCGCTGTTGGTCATGGAAGGCGCCATAACGGCTGTACGATACGTGAATGCCATCTTCCGACCGATAGTGCAACCATATCGGCAGCATACTGGCGAGGCATTCGCCTTCATACACAACAATTCGCGCCCCCATCGTGCACATGTTGTGAATGATTTCCTTGAGGATAACGACATTGCTCGACTAGAGTGGCCAGCATGTTCTCCAGACATGAACCCTATCGAACATGCCTGGGGTAGATTGAAAAGGGCTGTTTATGGACAACGTGACCCACCAACCACTCTTCATTTTTTAGGGTCAATTGCCAATTTTCGCACCGTATAGATATCTTTTCTAGATCGTTTTGCAATTTGTTTTTTCTTCTGATAAGTTTACTAGACGACAGAAGACAGCATCATCTGCAAACAACCTAAGACGGCTGCTCAGATTATCTCCTAAACCATTTATATAGACAAGGAACAGCAGAGGACCTATAACCCTACCTTGGGGAATGCCAGAACTCACTTTTGTTTTACTCGATGACTTTCCGTCAGTTACTACGAACTGTGACCTCTCTGATAGGAAATCACGAATCCAGTCACATACCTGAGACGATGTTTCATAAGCACGCAATTTGACTACAAGCAGCTTGTGAGGTACAGTGTGAAAAACTTCCGGATACCCAGAAATACGAAATCAATTTGAACTCGCTTGTAAATAGTACTCAACACTTCGTGTGAGTAAAGAGCTAGTTGTGTTTCACAAGAAAGACGTTTTCTAAATCCGTGTTGATGTGTGTCAATAGACCGTTGTCTTCGAGGTAACACATAAAGTTCGAACACGATGTACACTATGTGATCAAAAGTATCCGGACACCCACAAAACATACGTTTTTCAATTAGGTGCATTGTGCTGCCACATACTGCAGGTACTCCATATCACCGACCTCAGTACTCATTAGACATCGTGAGAGAGCAGAATGGGGCGCTCCGCGGAACTCACGCACTTCGAACGTGGTCAGGTGATTGGATGTCACTTATGTCATACGTCTGTACGCGACATTTCCACGCTCCTCAACATTTCTAGGTCTACTGTTTCTGATGTGAAAGTGAAGTGAAAACGTCAAGGGACATGTGCAGCACAAAAGCGTACAGGTAGACCTCGTCTGTTGACTAACAGAGACCGCCGACAGTTGAAGAGGGTCGTAATGTGTAATATGCAGACATCTATCCAGATCATCACACATGAATTCCTAATTGCAGCAGGATCCACTGCAAGTACTATGACAGTTAGGCGGGAGGTGAGAAAACTTTGATTTCATGGTCGAGAGGCTGCTCTTAAGCCACACATCACACCGGTAAATGCCAAACGACGCCTCGCGTCGTGTAAGGAGCGTAAACATTGGACGATTGAACAGTGGAAAAACGTTGTGTGGAGTGACGAATCCCGGTTCACAATGTAGCCATCCGATGGTAGGGTGTGGGTATGGCGAATGCCTGGTGAAAGTCATCTACCAGCGTGTGTAGCGCCAGCAGTATAATTCGGAGGCGGTGGTTTTATGGTGTGGTCGTGGTTTTCATGGAGGGAGCTTGCACCCCTTGTTATGCGTGGCACTATCACAGCGTAGGGCTACGTTGATGTTTTAAGCACCTTCTTGCTTCCCACTGTTGAAGAGCAATTCGGGGATTGCATCTTTCAACACGATCGAGCACCTGTTCACAATGCACGGGCTGTGGCGGAGTGGTTACACGACAATAACAACCCTGTAATGGACTGGCCTGCACAGAGTCCTGACCTGAATCCTATAGAACACCTCTGGGATGTTATGGAACGCCGACTTCGTGCCAGGCCTCACCGACCGACACTGATTCCTCACCTCAGTGCAGCACTCCTCGAAGAATGTTCTGCCATTCCCAATGAAACGTTCCAACACCTGATTGAAAGTATGCCTGCGGGTCTGGAAGCTGTCATCAAGGTCAAGGATGGGCTAACACCATATTGAATTCCAGCATTACTGATGGAGGGCGCCACGAACTTGTAAGTCATTTTCAGCCAGGTGTCCGGACACTTTTGATCACATAGTGTATGTTTCAAAATACCGCTGCATATCGACGTTAATGATACGGGCTTGTAATTTAGTGCATTACTCTTATTGCTTTTCTTGAATATTGGTTGGACCTTTGCAAATTTCCAATCTTTAGGTATGGATTTTTCGTTGAGTAAGCGGTTGTGTATTATTGTTAAGTAGGGAGTTGTTGCATCAGCACACACTCAAAGGATCCTAATTGGTATACAGTCTGGACCGTGAGACTTGCTTTTATTGTTTTTACGTTCCTTCACTGCTCCGAGGATAGCTACTGTTAGGCTACTCATGCTGTTCTTGAATCGAATTACGGAATATTTACTTCGTTATCTTTGGCGAGGGAATTTCGGAAGGCTGTGTTCAGTAAGTCTAGCTTAGTAGCCCTGTCATCTAAAGTATTCCCGTTGCTATAGCGCAGAGAAGGCATTGATTGTGTCTTTCCGCTAGCATACTTTACACAGGGCCAGAACCTCTGGGATTCTCTGCTGGATTTCGACACAAAGTTTTCGTTGTGGAAACTACTATAAGTATCCCTCATTGAAGACCGCGCTGTATTTCGAGTTCTGTAGAAAGTCGCCAGTCTTGGAATTTTTACCATCGTTTAAATTTGGCGTGCTTTTTTCGTTGTTTCTGTAGCAGTGTTTATACCCATTTTGTGTACCACGCTGGATCAGCTCCGTCGTTTGTTAATTTATTTGGTATAAACCTTTCAATTGCTGCCGATACTGTTTCTTTGAATTCAAGCCACATTTGGCTATACGTACCTTGATAATTTGAAAGGAGTGGAGACTGTCTCTCAGCAAGGTGTCAAGTGAATTTTTATTTGTTTTTTTGAATAGGTATATTTTTCGTTTATTTTTGGCGGATTTTGGGGTTACGATATTCAGTCTCGCTATGATAACGCTGTGTTCACTAATTCTTGTATTCGGTTTGGTGCTCGTTATTAGTTCAGGACTATTTGTTGCTAAGAGGTTGAGCGTGTTTTCACAACCGTTTACTATTCGAGTGGGCTCAGGAAATAACTGCTAGAAATAATTTTCAGAGAGTTCGTTTAGCACAATTTCGGATGATATTTTATGCTTACCTACGGATTGAAACACGTATTATCGACAACAAATCGAGGATAAATTGAAGTCACCACCAACTATAATTGTGAGTCGAGTACGTGTTTGAAATTAGACTCAGGTTTCTTTTAACTTTCCAGAAATTGTATCATTTGAGTTGGGAGGAGGATCTGATTATTATTTTATTCAGGTTGCCAAGAGTGACCTTATCGGCTTAACTTATCTCCGGTTTTAGTCAGCTTCCAGTGTCTATAACGATTTGAGCATCAGTGCTTTCTATTAGCGCTTGGAGCTCTGGTACTTTCCCAACAGAGCTACGAAAATTTTCAATTGTTATACCGATTTTTCCCGGATCTAAGTTTTTCCTGTGTTCGTTATCATGAACTTGGCGCACCATTCCACAACGGTGGTTATCGACAGACATCCTTCTCCATACACATTCTTCATTCTCCGCTGGATGTCTGCCGGTGTTTGTCCTCCGGTAGCCAATAAAAGAATAACAGCACTGTTTGGAAGCATTTGGTAATAACGTCGCCATAGTTTACGTTTCCGCATTTACCACACACACGTCGGAAAGACACGAATGCTACACTAATCCCCTATGTACATGACGGTGCTTATACACCCGCACCGGAGTCGCGCAACATTGCATATACGCTCCAGTAACGCCCTCAAACGAAACGTTTTGATCACCTTTTATATGCGAAACAGTCAAAATCTCCTGTTGCTTTTAGACATGCGTGAACTCGCCTTATGATGTACAGTCGTAACATTTAAAATTCTTCTAAATTTTGTCCAAAGGCATGCCCCACGACAATATGGAAAGTGTCTCTGTTCGAACATTTGAAATTCTGATTCCCCGGTGTCTCCAGGGACAAAAATCCAAAAAGGCGAAAGTGCGAGCTGTAGTAGCAACATTTCTCTGTGCCTGTCTGCCACATAATACTTCAGCCCATCTCTGTTAATACGACTAGAGCTTATATCTAGTAGCCGCTTTACCAATAAGTCACACGCTTCTTCTCATAAAGAGGGCACTTTCTGCGGAATATCTGGAAGAGTATTCCGTAAGTACGCACATCAAAAAAAGTTTTGCGTCACCCTGGTTCCCAGAACTCCTTAAGATAGACGTTGACTGTGGATATTGTATCACAGACACAGTCCCTTTGACTGTTCAGGGTTGTCACTAAACTCGCCCAAAGACGTAAACAACCATGCATGAGCAGCGCCTATTAGAAGGAGGGCTGATCAGCTCCAGTCATTCCACCAGGAAGGAGGTACGCGGCTCGCGGTGTCTGTAGTTCAACCATGCCTAGACAGTCAATACCGTGGTTCGATCGCGTCCACATTGTTACTTTGTGCCAGGAAGGGCACTCAGCAAGGGAAGGGACCAAACGTCTTGGAGTGAACCAAAACAATGTTGTTTGGACATGGAGGAGATACAGAGAGACAGGAACTGTCGATGACATGCCTCGCTGCGGCCACCTAAGGTCTACTACTGCATTGGATGACCGCTACCTACGGATTATGGCCCGGAGGAACCCTGATAGCAACGCCATCATGTTGAATAATGCTTTTCGTGCAGTCACAGGACGTCGTGTTACGACTCAAACTGTGCACAGTAGGCTGCACGATACGCAAATTCACTCCCGACATCCATAGTGAGGTCCATCTATGCAGCCAGGACACCATGCAGTGCGGTACAGATGGGCCCAGCAACATGCGGAATGGCCGCTCAGGATTGGCATCAAGTTCTCTTCACCGATGAGCATATGCCTTCAACTAGACAAACGTCGGAGACGTGTTTGGAGGCAACTCGATCAGGCTGAACGCCTTAGATACAGTGTCCAGCGAGTGCAGCAAGGTGGAGGTTCCCTGCTATTTTGGGGCGGCATTATGTAGGGTCGACGTACACCGCTGTTGGTCATGGAAGGCGCCATAACGGCTGTACGATACGTGAATGCCATCTTCCGACCGATAGTGCAACCATATCGGCAGCATACTGGCGAGGCATTCGCCTTCATACACAACAATTCGCGCCCCCATCGTGCACATGTTGTGAATGATTTCCTTGAGGATAACGACATTGCTCGACTAGAGTGGCCAGCATGTTCTCCAGACATGAACCCTATCGAACATGCCTGGGGTAGATTGAAAAGGGCTGTTTATGGACAACGTGACCCACCAACCACTCTGAGGGATCTACACCGAATCGCCGTTGAGAAATGGGACAATCTGGACCAACAGTACCTTGATGAACTTGTGGATAGTATGCCACGACGAATACAGGAATGCATCAAAGCAAGAGGACTTGCTACTGGGTATTAGAGGTACCGATGTGTGCAGCAATCTGGACCACCACCACTGAAGGTCTCGCTTTATGGTGGTACAACATGCAATGTGTGGTTTTCATGAGCACTGAAAAGGGCGGAAATGATGTTTATGTTGATCTCTATTCCAATTTTCTGTACAGGTTCAGTAACTCTCGGTACCGAGATGATGTAAAACGTTTTTTGATGTGTGTCTTATGTATGAGATACGTTGAATGGACATACTGACCCATCAGACCCCACCTACAGTTGTGACACACTTATCGGGCTTAATTTGGTGCCCGTGGTTATTCCGAACATACTATGAAGATTTTCGTCAGGCCGCAGCTATCAAAATTTGCATTAGAATCTCTCAAACATTTCTGCCTTTAACGACCTAGTCATTGACCGAAAATTAAACACTACTCTTCATACTTCTTTCTTCTCCTAAACCTTGCTGCATCTGTAGACTAGCCTTAGGAGATACACGGCAGGTAAACAGTTTGCACAGCAAACCTTTATTAAACATTTTTTCATGGTGGGTTATTGAAATATAGGCAACGGCCTTGCCGCAGTGGCTACACCGGTTCCCGTGAGATCACCGAAGTTAAGCGCTGTCGGGCGTGGCCGGCGCTTGGATGGGTCACCATCCCGCCGCCATGTGCTGTTGCCATTTTTCGGGGTGCACTCAGCCTCGTGATGCCAATTGTGGAGCTACTCGACCGATTAGTAGCGGCTTCGGTCAAAGAATACCGTCCTAACGGTCGGGAGTGCGGTGTGCTGACCACACGCCCCTCCTTATCCGCATCCTCCTCGGAAGATGACACGGCGGCCGGACGGTCCCGGAAGGGCCACTTGTGGCCTAAAGACGGAGCTTTTTTTTTTTTTTTTTTATTGAAATATGTAGCTGACTGTTAAGTGAGCAACTACTGCGCTCCAGACTGAACGAATTTACACGTACAAAAACATGAGATTAAACCTTTTAAACAGAACGGCACGCACGAAATGTAATGAATATACTACAAGGAAAAAACAGAAGAAGATAAACACTTAATTTGCTGCTCTGTAGATGTGTATCAGCAGAGAGCTGCGGCCTGACTGGCTTATTAAACGAACGGAAACAAAACAAATGAGCAACTACTGCGCTACATATTGAATGAATGTCATTGCAAAATCTCGAGATTAACCCTCTTAAATAGAAAAATACGCACGAAATTTAATAAATATAAATATAAAAATACAGGAAAAGATAAACACATAACTTGCCACTCTGTAGATCTGTATCAGGCGAGAGTTGGAAGCTCACTGACTAGCTTACTAAACGAACGGACGCTTGGTTACGCTTGATCGTGGCCTTGTATAGAAGTGTCGCTGAAATTATTAGCATCTCACTTAGACAATGAATTGCAATCATTTATTGCCAGAATGAAGCCCATAGAGGAATTATGGGCAAAGTTTAAACAGATTGTAAATCGTGCTCTGGACAAATATGTGCCCAGTAAGTGGATTAAGGGCGGAAGTGACCCACCGTCTATAGCGAAATTCGGAAGATGCTGAGGAAGCAGAGGCTGTTGCACTCTCGGTTCAAAAGAGGACGCGCAAATGATGACAGGCAAACGTTAGTAGAAAAGATCTATACGCGAGGCATACAACTGCTACCTCCGTCATGCCTTGGCTAAAGATCTGCCTGAGAAACCGAAAAAATTCTGGTCCTATGTAATCACTAAGCGGGTCTCAGGATTCTTTCCCTCTCTCATTATCCCAAGGAGATCTATGTGCCTGTCTTAGTATTTTATCGTTGCATTTCTGATTTCTTTGATGAAAAAGTTTCAGCTGTGTCAAGAGGGAACATCAGCAATTGTAATGAAGAGTTTTAAAAGGCGTTTCAGGATGTATGCTCATCATCTTAACAGTATAATCTTCTATTCATAAATTGTTACACATGTACTAAATATATGTCAATTTTGTAGCTTTCCATTAGATGTCTTCAAGATAGCTGGAAATTGAAAACTGAAAGAGGAGTGAAGGAGTGAGGCAACGCGGTTCCGTATCAGCAAAACAAGTGTCAGTAGCTTCAGGTTTCGTCTTTAGATCATTAAACTAAGGGAACAAAGCAATAATATGTGAACATCGATCGTGTCTCAACGACATCCATTTTGGTGATGACTTTTTAATTTACAGGACCTGGTATGTTGTCCTAGACGGCGAGTGTTCATCAGAGAGAAGGATATCGTCAGGAGTGTCCCAGGGTAGTGTGATAGGATCGCTATTATTCTGTATGTGTATAAATGATCTGGCGGACAGGGTGGGCAGAAATCTGCAACTGTTTGCTGATGACGCTGTGGTGTACCGCCAGGTGTCGAACTTGAGTCACTGAGGGAGGATACACACGATGACTCAGACAAAATTTCTAGTTGATGTGATGAATGGCAGCCAGCTTTACATGTAGAAAAATGTCGCTTAATGAAGATGAGTAAGAAAAAGAAATCTGTAATGTTGGGACAGCATTAGTAGTGTCCTACTTGACACAGACACGTCGTTTAAATATCTGGGCGTAACGCTGCGAAGCAGTATGAAGTGGAACGACCGTGTGAGGAATGTGGTAGGGAAGGCGAATGGCAGACTACGGTTTATTGGGAGAATTTTACGAAAGTGTGATTCATCTGTAAAGGAGGCCGCAGTAGGGCGCTAGTGCGACCTAGTCTTGAGTACTGTTAGAGTGTCTGGGATCCGTACCAGGTCGGATCAGAGGAAGATAGCGAAGCAATTCAGAGGCAGACTGCTAGGTTTGTTACCGGCGGGTTCGAAAGACACGCAAGTGTTACGGACCTCCATCGGGAACTCAAATGGGAGTCCCTGGAGGGAATGTGACGTTATTTTCGAGGAACACTATTAAGAAAATTTAGAGACTGTAGGACGATTCTACAGCCATCAACATACATGTCGCTTTAGGACCACGAAGATAAGATACGAGAAATTAGGGCCCATACGGAGGCATATAGCCGGCCGAAGTGGCCGTGCGGTTAAAGGCGCTGCAGTCTGGAACCGCAAGACCGCTACGGTCGCAGGTTCGAATCCTGCCTCGGGCATGGATGTTTGTGATGTCCTTAGGTTAGTTAGGTTTAACTAGTTCTAAGTTCTAGGGGACTAATGACCTCAGCAGTTGAGTCCCATAGTGCTCAGAGCCATTTGAACCATTGTTTTGAGGCATATAGACAGTCGTTTTTCCCTCGTTCTATTTGCGAGTGGAACAGGAAAGTAAATGACTAATATCGGTGCAAGGTATTGTGGCATGCGCCCTACGGTGGCCTGCTGAGTGTGTATGTACTGAAAGTTTGCAAGCGTTGTATAACAACACTTACATTGATCTAAGACACTATGGCTATTGCTCACCGTGAGAATAAATGCCACCTTATGGCGTTGCTGGAATCTGTCTCGGAAAAGAAAGAATACAAGAGACACAGAGACGAATGGGGAACCATTCTAAAGAAAATACAGGCTGCAAAGGGGAAATCTAATGACGTAATCGACATTGGTAAAGAGCGGATTGTTACGGCCTGGTGACTCGGGAAAAGTATCTGGGAAGCGGCGAAGATAGTTGGCTGTCAGCATGCTACTGTCGTGAGCATCCAAGGAAAGTGATTGAAGGACGGCGAATCTACGAGCAGGTGACAAGGTGAGCATCCACACCTCATCACAGTACGTGGAGGTCGGAGGCTTGCCAGGTCTGTAAAGGCGACGATCTGTGGCGACAGAGTGCAATGCTCAAATGGCTCTGAGCACTATGGGACTTAACATCTGAGATCATCAGTGCCCTAGAACTTAGAACTACTTAAACCTAACTAACCTAAGGGCATCACACACATCCATGCCCGAGGCAGGATTCGAACCTGCGACCGTAGCAGTCGCTCGGTTCCGGACTGAGGCGCCTAGAACCGCTCGGCCACAACGGCCGGCTAGTACAATGCTTGTGGAGGCACTAGCGTTTCGCAGCTCACTGTTCACCACAGACTGTTGAACGTGTGTTCCCTTGTTGACTTAGTCACACAGTCAGTTACAACTGCAATGGGGAAGAAGTCGTGGAACAATGTGTCGCCTGGTCGAATGAATTACATTTGTTGTTACACCAGATCGATGGTCGCGTCTGGATACGCGGTCATCCAGGAGAATGGCTGCTCGAGACATGCGCCGCGCCACGGACGCAGGGCGATGGGTGCAGGATTATAAGTGCCTGCAGCATTCGGTAGGATTAGTGGTGGGGTTGTTTTCTTGTGCTGCCCAGTAGATAGATACACATTACATCATTAGCAATGTGTGGCAGACTCGCTCCACTCTTGCGACCCAGCCCGGAGAAGGTTTGTAAGCATCGGCTTACACCATGCCGAGAATGGGCAGTGTTAGCATCCCTTGATGCAGACGTCGGACAGAGTGACGGTCGATGCCCTATCAGTGGGCCACGGCCTTGACGTCAGCGACGCTCCGTGTTGTGCTGCGATTTGGTTCTGCAGTGGTGGACGCCCACACGTAGGCCACACTGGCCCCACGACGTCCAGTGCTTAGGCGAAGGAAGAATGCTGTGCATGGGACATGACCCACTGCCCTCTGGTAGGAGTCCGATGGTGGCAGGCGCAGATGGCACGACAGCAGTGCTGTGGCAGTAAGCATCGCAAGGAGCTCAGTGCTAGCAGTGGCTGGCCTCACCCAGTCTCGAATCCATGGCTGCAGCTGGTGGTGGCCAGACCTCATGTTGTCTGGCATGGACCTGGAGTCATGGTGGTGCTGCTGGACTCTCAAACGAAACTGCATCAAAATCCACAGCTGTGTGGCTCTGGGGTCCACTAAAACCCCACACTTCGTCACGTATCTCATAACACGAGTCTTGCCGTGGTGTGGTGATACTGTCCTCTCCACTATGGCCATTACTGCTGCATGGTGCTGTGCACATGTTATTGTGACCCACATGTCACCACAGTGCACTTACTGATCAGTGGTTGCTACTGCTATACTTCACTTGGCAGCTTCGTCCAAATTACTCCAAACCAGAACTAAGTAATGACTCTATGTATGCCATGGGCGATCCTCACCTTCGCATCCATGTGACCACTGGAAGTAATCGAAGGCATAATGACAGCTGTGGAGTACATGAACATTATTGGGAACTACTTGCTTCTGTTCATGCTTGATTTCGTCTCTGACGATGACGGCATCTTCCAGCACGATAACTGTCCATGTCGTCCATCCACAGCCGTGCTACAGTAATTTGAGGAGCATGATTGTGAACCGACCTTGATGCCTTGGCACACGCAATCGGGCGCCAGCTCCGTGCCACAAACTGCTGGACTGCAATTTATGGCAATTGTGTGACCCGAGGGTAGACACCTAGTGCCACATACCTAGCGAAACGTTCCAAAGACTGGTTCGAATCCACGCAGGATCGCTGTTCTATTGCGTTCCAAAAGTGGACCAACACACTATTAAGCAAGTGGTCACAATCATTTCGATCATGAGTATGATTTCTGATAATGATACGTAAATCTTTTAATGTGAAAAGCATTCAGATCGTGAGGGCTGCTCAGCGTGCAGCAGGAAGACGTAAGTTGGAAATTAGCAGCAGAGACAGGAAGACAAAGAAATTCAACAAACTGTAGTGAAAGATGTAACAATGAGTGTAATGGAGGTGAGTTCCAGGAGATGGAAGAATGAGGCGGCGATCCACGGTAAATTTTACGATCACTTTCTGGGGTGTCTGACGAGATTAGAGGATTTCTTCGTATGGAGGACGAAGTATTTTATCTTGGATGGAGCATACTCCGTGGATATAGAAATAACTTCAGACGTGCTCCAGGCAAATATGTAGGGACCATTGTTGTTCATGTTGCATATTAATGATCTGGAAGAATATGTATTAATGTTAGCGTCAGACTTCTGCAAATGATGTAGATGTTTGTAAGAAAGAGCTATAAGAAAAAATTACGCAAGTATTCAGGCAGATTTTGATAAGATATCAATGTGGTGTAGTGACCAGCAGCTTGATTTAAATGTTCTCAGATGAAGAAGCGAGTGCTCCACAAAACGTAAAAACACAGTACCCTGACAACAGTGAGTCGCAACTGGAATAAAATATCATACAAATGCATCAGTGTAACAATTTGCGGGTATGTGAATGGGAGCAATCATATAAACTTAATCGTAAATAAAGCAGGTGAGAAATGGGAATAATTGGTAGAATAATGCGAAAATGCACTTAGTCTGCAAAGAGATTGGTTACAAAGTACTCGGGGGGTGCATCCTAGAATATTGTTCTAGTGTGAGGGAAGTAGATCCAGCACGAGGTTCATTAATGGCGATCGGTTTGTTTGCCACACGGGAGAAAATCACGGAAATTCTGAAGAACGTTAACTTGCAGACAGTCGAACACAGAAAACACAGACGCCAACTATCCCACAAAAGCCTGCTTACACTTTCGACAACCAGAACTGAGAGAGAAAGCTAGGAATGCACCACTGCCTCATACGTAACGCTCCAGTAAAGACCGCGAAGATAAGATTAGAGGCATTAAAGCATGTTTTTCTTACCGCCTTGCGGTTCTGGCGCTGCAGTCTGGAACCGCGAGACCGCTACGGTCGCAGGTTCGAATCCTGCCTCGGGCATGGATGTGTGTGATGTCCTTAGGTTAGTTAGGTTTAACTAGTTCTAAGTTCTAGGGGACTAATGACCTCAGCAGTTGAGTCCCATAGTACTCAGAACCATTTGAACCATCTTACCGCCTTAAATACCCGAATGGAACAGGGAGGAACCCTAATACGCGGTAAAATGGAAAGCAGCCTCTTCCATACGCTCCACAGCAGTTTGAAGACTTTGGATGTGGACAGAGATGGGCACATGGCGTCTGAAAACGTGTATGATCTTCAAGGATGCCTGTAGCTGAAGAATTTCAACCGTGCGTGGTGTATCAACAAGATGGTGCACCGCCACACTGGGGATTATTTGTTCCTCAGTTCATGGATGAAACTTTCGCGGGCCATCCAACATCATGGCCACTACGTTCACCAGACATAACCTCTCCTACATAACCTCTCCTAACTTTCTTTGTGGTGTTGCGTTAAGGATAAAGTATTCAGTTCTCCAGTTCCTGATGTGCACACTCTTACAGCATTAGTACGAGATGCTGCGAGCCGATGACGGAAGAGATGTTGTCAAAGACATGGAGAGAAATTAAGTTTTGCTTAGACGTTCTAAGGACAACACGTAGAGCACACGGGGAAACGTATCTACAAAAGGCCTTCTAACATTTGCAACAAGCCGCAGTGCTGTATGTATCTTAGAGCCTTAGGAATAAATTTCTGTAATTAGGGAAAGACCTCGTTCTCACCATGTATGTATCGATCTTTTCATTCTGGAATAGGACATGAGAAATATGAATACCTAAATCTTTTCGTGCGAACATTGATTTCTCTTATTTTATTATGATGGCCATCTCTCCGTACGTAGGTGGGAGGCTGAGCCGTGCATGGCTCGTGTTCCCGCCATCATGTGTTTTACACCTTGTTTTTAATGTACTTCCACCTCACTACATTAATTTAAATTACTACTGTCACTGAGTTGCTGCTTTGCTTGACAATGAGCGCCGTTAGCAGCGCATATCGATATATCCCCTCTCGTAGTATCTTTGCTGGACTGCTATTACTTCCCGGTCGTTGTTTGTCGTAAGCCGTAAGTGGGGTCTGGACCCTTCAACCATCCTCCACACCTATAAATCCCTCATCCTCCCTATCCTTTGTTACGCCCATCCGGCCTGGATCCCCGCCCCCCCCCCTACCTTTTATAAATCCCTCCAAATCCTTGAACGCCATGCTCTCTGCCTCGCCTATCGCATCCGTCTCCCCTCCCCCACGCGGATCCTGCACGATATCATCCCCTTCCCCCACCTCCTCCTTTTCCTTGAAAGGATACGGATCCTGTACACCTCCCACAAACTCGACCCTCCTCATCCGCTTATCTCACCCATCCTCTCCCACCCCCGCCCACTGCTGCGCCTGTATTCCCACGTCCCACCTGGTCCCCATCTCTCCACCCTTCTTACCCTCTCCCAAGGTGGCTTCCGCCAGCTCCCCCTCCCTGATGATGTCCTCCTCCCCTCCATCTACCCCTCCTATCAACTTTGATCCCCCCCCTGTGTCCTTTCCTTTAGGCACCCTCCCTCCCTTCTCTTTCCTTTTCCCCTGTCCCCTCCCTCCACCCCTCTTTCCCCGGGCTTCCCCTGCCCCATCCTCCCTTCCCCCTATCTCCCCTGCCCATGGCATCTGCTCTCCCCTCTCCCTCTCCCACACCCCTCCTCCTCTCTTGGCAGGCCCCCGGACTCGTACACGGTTAGTGAACATTCGCGCGCCGGAGATCAACGCCTCGTGTTCTGTGTGTGCCATCGTTTGTGCTTAAGTGGTTCAGTGTTATTCGTTTTGTGCACCTACGTCTCTGTCTGTGTCCAAGTGTCTGAACAATTTTATCTTGGACACTACACCTGTGAACGGCACCTTGTATTTTAAAAACTGTTTGTCCCCGTTTATATGTCCACCATCTTTTTTTTTCTCTAATTGTCTTCATTTGTATCTTTGTGTTTCTCTGCGGCCAAAGAGCGGCGTAGTATGCTGCTGCAGGCCTGCCTGTAAACAGGTTTCAAAATACCAATAAAGAAAAAAAGTTTCGTAAGCCAGTTTGCGTCGGGAATTCGGGTCTGCCAGTCAGTGGGAACGCGTCTGGAGCGCAGTCATGACCTGCCAGTCGGGGAGTTGCAATGCAGCACTAGTGCAGTCGGGTTGGAGCAGCAGTGAGGTTTGCGTCGACGTGGGTCGCCCGACCATTGCCGCCACGTATCACTTGAGCCGGGCCACTGTCTTGGTGGATCGTCGGTCGGTCGTCCTACCAGACGACGCGTTTTGGCTCGCCGATCGTTCATGAGTCATGAGTGTGTGTGTGTGTGCGCGCGCGCATTGACTCCCGATTGTCTTCGTGTGTGCTTAGTTACTGTTGGGTATCGTTCAGGTTTTCGTGCAAGTGTTTGTCAGGTTGTGTGTGTAGTTGCCATTGTTTCCACTGACGACGATTTTAGATGTTGTCGGCATTCTGCGGCTAGTCGGTCGGTTGCTGCGGACCAGGGAAGTTACCTCCGCGCGGTGCAGTCCGCTGGGTCCGCTGGCGTTCCCTGTGCAGTGTCGGAGCGTGGGTGGAGCTGCCTGATCGCTATGAGCTTCGTGGTTCACCGACCTAGGACATCAAAGTTGAGTAGTGGTTTCAACTACCCAGGCCACGTCCATTCATGTTGTGGTGGTTCGTTTCGGTGGTTCGCTGTTGGGGAGGTTTTCCTATGAGCAACACCGAGTGTTTCTATTGCTGAAAATTCAGCCGTCGTGCGGTGAAATTAACTACATTGGTTGACTACAATTCGAGTGCACCAGCGGAATTTTCTGCCTTGTGGCCGTTAGTGTTCTGGTTATCTGCCCTGGCCACTGACGTAAATTCAGCAGTGTTATTTTTAATTGAAGTTAACTATATTACCGTATTTCAAATTTGAGTGTACCAGAGGAATTTCCTGCCTTGCAGCCGTTAGTGTTCCGGTTACCTGCCCTGGTCACTAACGTAATTTCAGGCCGTGTCCTTTCCTCACCTTATCGCTGTCCAACATGGTGTGTAATTTCGACAGCTAATACATACATCATTGTGGATTATCACGTTCGCAACCTTTGGTGTTTTGAGTTCTCATGTACTGATTGATGACAAGCAAGTCGTTGTGTCGGTCGGTACGTGGCTGTTCCCTGGTTGTATTCCGATGGATCAAGTGTAGTTGGGCTCACCACCTGTCTCACCTAAGTGAACGAGGGCAGACCGATCTCCCTGGAGGCCTCTGAGTCCCGTTGTCTTTATTGTCTTTCCCACCGGTGTTTAATTATCTGTTTTCAGCTACTTAAAATTTAACGCTTATGGTTATATTTTTTTTAAAATTTTGGAAAATTAATTGTGGGCTTTCAGCCTTGCTATTTTATTCTTAAAATTATTCTTCATGCTTAAACATTGCGGCATTCTGCCTTGAAAAGATTATGGTAATATATTTTGAAATTTAGTTGTGGCCTTCAGCTATTTGTATTGCACCTTGCATATGTTTGTTCTATCTATTTTGCCTTGAGGCTTTCCACCTAGCTGTGATGTGCTTTTTTAATTATTTTATTTGCTATTTTAACTACATTTTTATCTTTTTGATTTTAAGATTTCTTGTTTGGAGGCCTTAAACCGTGAAAGAGTTGCATTTGGTAAAGGTTCGGCTATGTGCCGCTACGGTTGTAAATGTGTTGTTAAATTACAATAAATTACAAGTAGAAGGTGAAACTGACCCCAACCTTATTTGGCCCTTTGCACAATCCTAATTACCTGTTCTGCCCAGCGGGTTTAACGAGCGTTTCATGTTGTTGTTGTTGTGGTCTTCAGTCCTGAGACTGGTTTGATGCAGCTCTCCATGCTACTCTATCCTGTGCAAGCTTCTTCATCTCCCAGTACTTACTGCAACCTACATCCTTCTGAATCTGCTTAGTGTATTCATCTCTTGGTCTCCCTCTACGATTTTTACCCTCCACGCTGCCCTCCAATGCTAAATTTGTGATACCTTGATGCCTCAGAACATGTCGTACGAACCGGTCCCTTCTTCTAGTCAAGTTGTGCCACAAACTCCTCTTCTCCCCAATTCTATTCAATACCTCTTCATTAGTTACGTGATCTACCCAGCGTTTCATAGGCAACAAAAATTTTTGGCATTCGGAAAAGCAAGTTGATGATTGAAAATTCGTGAAAAGATCTCATCGAAACGTAAGTGTCATTTCTTTTAATGAGTGACAGTTCTAGGGATGTTATTCCTAAATACAGCATAAGAAAAAAGAAAACGAAATAAAAATAAAGAAAATAATACAAAACATTGCACCACAAAGGAGTTATCCAAATGGGACGAAAAGCGATAGACGTGATTTACGGGCGCACACACAAACAAATGGTCATTATTTCAGAAAAATGGGATGATTTTTTCAACAGGAGGAGCTACACAAATTGAGAATGTCAGTAACATGTTGTCCACCTCTGGCCCTTACGGAAGCAGTTATAGTTGTTGGATATCCTCCTAGGGAATATCATGACAAACTTTGTCCAGCTGGCACTTAAGCTCGTCAAAATGCCGAGCTGGTTGGAGGTTCCTGCCTATAACACTCCAAACGTTCTCAGTGGAGGACAGATCCGGCGACCTTGCTGGCCAATAAGGTTCTACAAGCACGAAGACAAGCAGCAGAATGTCTCGCCGTATGCGGGCGTGCATTATCTTGCTGAAATGTAAGCCAAGGATGGCAACAAAACAGGGAGTAAAATGTCGTCGATGTACCGCTGTGTTGTAAGAGTACCGCAAATGACAGCCAAACGGGTCTTGCTAAGAAAAGAAATAGCACCCCAGAACATCTCTCCTAGTAGTCGGGACATATGGCGGTTGACAGTCGAGTTGGTATCCCACTGGTGTCTGGGGCGTCTCCAGACACATCTTCGCTGTTCAGTTTCAAGCAGGACTCTTCACTGGAGATAATTATACTCCAGTCAGTTAGATTCCAGGTCAGATGTGCCAGACACAACTGCAGACGAGCTTGTTGGTGTACAGACGTCAACGGTAGTGGTCGCAAGAGGTGCCGGGAGTAAAGCATCTTTCTGTGAGCCATTGTGGTCACTGAAGCACCAGTTGCAAGTCGGATCGCTGATAATGATGAATTCGGGGCTCTGAGTGCCTCTCGGACGGTTCCTCGGTTCTCAAGTTTTGTCGTCTCTCTGGTCGACCGCTTCCTACTTGAAGCTGTGTTCGGCTGTGGTTCACCTATTTGTGCCAATATCGTCGAATTGTAGCATCACTTCTATTCAAACGTCAAGCGATTTGTCGATTACTCCAACCGGTTTCTTTGGGCCCAACTACACGTCCTCTCTCAAATGCTGACAGCTGCGTATTTGTTCACGCTCCTGGTTGCGAAGCGTAGTTACTGTCCAACTGAGTACACGGAATGACGCCCTGGTATCGACATGTCTCCTGTTTATCGTGTTGTGTCTTTTTTTTTGGTCTTAGATTATATAAAAGAAAAGTACAGTATTGAGGATGTTCTACAGTATTGTTCGTGATTGTAATTCCTAGGTTTCTAGTTGAATATTAAATTTGTGTGATTTATCGTGTAACCGGAATTTAACAGAATTTATTTAGTACTCATGTGGGTATACTATATAGTAAACGATGGTATCGTCTGCAAACAACCCAAGATGGCTCTTCAGATTATCTACTACGTTGCTTATGTGGATTACGTACAGCACAAGGCCTATAACACTTCCTTGGTCTCCGCAGATATCACTTCAGTTTCACTAGATGACATCCCGTCATTCATCGACACTGTTTGGAGGAACCTGTGCCACTGCAGCACAAAAGTGGCAAAACAGTCGAACTTCTTCTCTATCCCTATATTCCTCCGTTGATCTCAGTTCTTGTAATTTCTTTTCCACAGGCGTTGGTTGAAGTGAAAATTGCTACCGGAAAGAAATGCATAAGAGAACACTGTTTTCATAGTTCAATGGTTCAAATGGCTCTGAGCACTATGGGACTCAACATCTTAGGTCATAAGTCCCCTAGAACTTAGAACTACTTAAACCTAAGTAACCTAAGGACATCACACACACCCATGCCCGAGGCAGGATTCGAACCTGCGACCGTAGCAGTCCCGCGGTTCCGGACTGCAGCGCCAGAACCGCTAGACCACCGCGGCCGGCTGTTTTCATAGTTTTCGTAACAGTGATTTCAAAGTCTATCACTGCGGTTTTCTGTGACCACCCTGACATCGCATTTTTCAACCCAGAAAAGGTCTTTCATATGCATTTTGACTTTTGTGTGGGAGCAAAGCAAATAAAACAGGAAATAACTTCGTGTCTTCTTCTGTGGTACTGAGGTCAACTTGACTTTTCTTACAGGAACTCACAAATCCAGTCGCATAACCAAGACGATACTCCACAGGCACGGAGTTTGATTAGAAGCCACTTGTGAGGAACGGAAAAAAACGAGATCCTTGTACAGGCCGTGAGGGACCAAGGACCCAAGGTATGCCGTATCTTGTCTGCCTTGCGGATGCGGTATGGAGAAGCATGTGATCAGCACACCGCTCTCCCGGTCATTTTCCCGACTTTCCAGACCGGAGAGCCGCTAATTCTCACTCATGTGGCTCGTCAGTTGGTATCGCAAGGCTCAATACACCCCCTACGAGTCCTCCCACCAATGAAAAATCCTTCGCTCTACCGGGAATCGAGCGTGGGTCGTCTGCCTCGCAGTAATCTATACCGACTAATAAGTTTCCTTTAATTTACGTCTGTGGTCACAACCTTTTTGTTAACATATTACGGGTTTCGGTCTTTAATGACCATCATCAGATCTGTTTCATAAAAACGAAGTCCTAATGTACTGCAGCCACTATGGCTGCAGTACATTAGAACTTTGTTTTTATGAAACAGATCATCATCAGATGCGGAATCCGCATTTAACATTTGACGGTGGCACTATGGATGCAGTACATTAGGACTTTTTTATGAAACAGATCTGATGACGGTCATTAAAGACCGAAACCCGTAATCTGTTAACAAAAAGTTTGTGACCATAGTCGTAAATTAAAGGAAACTTATTACATATACGGGTCACTGTTTTTTTCGCGAAACTATACTGACTACTTACCTATGGTCGCTGACAACGATGTCAAAGCCTTCTGGAAATCTAGAAATATGGTATCACTTTGAGATCTCCTGTCGGTAGCGCCCTTGTCAGTCCACATTTTGTTAGTTTTGGTTGTAGCTTTTCTTGGAAAGCAAAATGATCTTGGAAATTCTTCTTTCTGTGGAGTATTTTTAGGGATATTCTTTCGTGTTATACCCATATCTAGCAGGTCTTTTTCTACCTCAGCGAAGCATTCTTCCTTGATTTTATTAAATTATTTTCAATATAGAAGTCAGCAGAACTATTTTAATTGCAAAACCACACATACGTCAATGTTAAAAAATATATCGGCTCAGCCACTTGTTTATAGTGTAAAACACTAAGACTGACGCGTTTCGGAAGTCAAGCTTACATCAACAGAATAATAAAAAGTAAAAGAACCTGTTAAAACTCGCTAAAATGGAACATGCACCAGGCACAATAAAATTGATAATAAAATTAAAACATCGTGGCTACTTCCCTTGTTGCAGCCGTGTCTTCCAAGGTGCATCTCCACATAGTCGTCAAAATATAAAAAACTCTAAAATGGTGTCGCCTATGGTGTTCAACATCTAACCACATGGCTCTCTCCTCTATCGTCGTAAACCGCCCGTGCGTCTTCGTTGATACCACACACCACGTAGCCAAACACGTCACTGGATAAAACCACACATACTTACTCGAAGACGATGGGCACGTGCAGCTCCTTGGCCTGTGCGACAACCTCCGCCAGCGACTCCGTCTCTAGGTCGACCTTGAAGAGGCGTCGGTCAGCCTCCTCCATGGCGTCCTCGGGGCATCCCGACTGCGAGAGGAACTCGAGCGTGTCCGGCACGCCCAGCGGCTCGAACACCTGCCCACAAGTCGACACGTCATCGATAAGGCTGTGGAGGGTATTCCCGCACCAAAGCATGCACTGCTGGCTGTAGACCACTCATACAACGCAGACAGTGGGAAAATTTGGAAAAGAGATTCGAATATTGACCAGGGTAATCTCCAACAGGGACTATAAGAAGAAATGAGAGGATCCACTGATGAGCCGAAACATGATGACCACTGCCCACTGAGGGACTGAGTGCTGCCTAGTGAGACTGAGAGCACGTGGCATGGTAAGGAAAGGGTGAAATCTAGGTAGAAACGAACGCGGAATATATCATGACATGGGCCACAAATGGAGGAATTCACTGATGTGAGTTCGGCAAACTTCAACGGAAACAAGAGTAACTTCAGGTGTGCCCCAAGGCAGCGTAATAGGTCCTCTGCTTTTTACGATTTACATAAACGATCTGGTTAATGGTATTAAAAAAATTGTGTGAAATCTTATGGGACTTAACTGCTAAGGTCATCAGTCCCTAAGCTTACACACTACTTAACCTAAATTATACTAAGGACAAACACACACACCCATGCCCGAAGGAGGACTCGAACTTCCGCCGGGATCAGCCGCACAGTCCATGACTGCAGCGCCTGAGACCGCTAGGCTAATCCCGCGCGGCTGATGGTATTGACAGCGGCCTTAGACTGTTTGCCGATGATGCTGTAGTCTACAGGAAAGTAGTATCACACGAAAGTTGTGAACAAATCAATCAGGATTTGCAGAAAATAAATGCGTGGTGTAATGACTGGCAGTTACTCTCAATATTAGTAAGTGTAATCTACTGAGTATAACAAGACGAAAATCCCCATTAATGCATGAGTACAAAATAAATGATCAGTCTTTGGAAGCAGTAAAATCAGTCAAGTATCTGGGTGTGACTATTTGAAATGATCTGAAATGGAATTATCAGATTACACAAGTAACGGGTAAGGCGAACTCTAGACTGCGGTTTATTGGTAGAATCCTGAAGCGATGCAGTCCTTCAACAAAGGAAATAGGTTACAATACGTTAGTTCGTCCAGTCTTAGAATATTGTTTGTCTGTATGGGACACTTACCAGTTGGGTCTGATGCAAGAAATTGAGAAGCTCCAAACAAGAGCGGCAAGATTCGTGACTGGTACATTTAACCATCGCGAGAGCGTTACAAATCTCGTAGAAAGTTTGAAGTGGACACACTTGCAGATAGACGACGCGCTAAACAGCAGGGGCTGCTCACTAAATTCCGAAATCCGATCTTCACCTAGGATGTGGAGCATATATTATTACCACCAACTTTCAAATCGCGTAATGATCATCATTCGAAGATAAGGGAAATAAGAACTCGTACTGAGGCGTTCAGACAGTCGTTTTTCCCTCGTGCGATCCGCGAGTGGAACAGAGGTGGGGCGCGAATTGTGCCCTCCGCCACACACCGCTTGGTGGCTAGCGGAGTATATATGTAGAAGTAGAAAGAGCAGCTTGCTGTAGGCCAACGATTGGGAAAGAGTATCTCTGAAGCAGCAAAACTTGTCTGTTTGCGTGTTCCTGTCGTGAATATGTAAGGAAATTGGTTGAAGGACGATGAAACGACGCGTAGGGGACAAGGTGTCAGACGTCCACATCTCATCAGAGACAGGGTGTTTGGCGCTCTGTAAAGCAGAATTGGCGGCGATCTGTGGGAGATCTGACGACAGAGTACAATGCAGGTGCGGGCACAAGTGTTTCAAAGCTCTCCATTCAGCGTACTTCTTTGAATATGTGGTTCCAGAGTTGAAGACTATTGCATATTCCAACGTTGACTCGATGATACCATCAATTACGATTGCATAATTGCAGTGGACACAAGTTCATTGAGATTGGACTATGGATTAATAGAGACGTGTGGCTTGATCGGAATCATGTTTCTTTCCAGGCTGGTGCGGGCAGTATTATGCTATGGTGATCATACATCTGTCCGCCCCCGGTAGCTGAGTGGTCAGCGCGACAGAATGTCAATCGTAAGGGCCCGGGATCGATTCCCGTCTGGGTCGGAGATTTTCTCCGCTCAGGGACTGGGTGTTGTGTCGTCCTAATCATAATAATCATTTCATCCCCATCGACGCGCAAGTCGCCGAAGTGGCTTCAAATTGAAAGACTCGCACCCGACGAATAGCCTACCCGATGGGAGCCCTAGCCACACGACATTTACATTTACATCATACATCTGAGCTGCCACGCCACCATAGGTAGTAACTGAAGACATCATGACAGTCTCGCACTGTGTAAATATTATCTTGCAGCATGATCATCATTCGAAGATAAGGGAAATAAGAGCTCGTACTGAGGCGTTCAGACAGTCGTTTTTCCCTCGTGCGATCCGCTAGTGGAACAGGGGTGGGGATATGACTTTGGCGCGAATTGTGTCCTCTTTGGTGTTGGGCATGTCAAAGCTGGCATTCGGTGGAGGGAGGCTTTGACCAGCCTGTAGCTTCTGACTTGGTCATTTCTTAATCTATCTAAAGTGATTTGTGGTCAGAGCTGGTACTTTCCCAGGCACTTTCCCAGTATACCTGGTCTTGTCAAACACTCGTTAGAGAACAAAGTTGTAACAGAAAATAGCACTTTCATACGAGTGCTATTGGCAGAAATAGAAAGTGATTGACGGAAAAACATGATCTGCACCTCAGGGGCTAATGGTCTGAAATGCCTCAGCGAAAAAACAATGTTGTGTAGCTTGTCGGAGATTGCAAGCTTTGGGCATCGACCAGCGCCCTTCCGGATGAAGGAGGCACATTGTGGACCCTGTAAAGTGTTGACTCTATCTAGTCGGGAGAGAGTGATCGTCTGCGATCCAGAAGGTTGTGACCTCGGTGTCGAAAAGTTAAAAGCGTTCGTAAAGAATCTCCCTTGCATGACTACAGAACTCAGTCATTTCCAGTTCTGTAGGTCAGTAATAGGGCATAGTGCAAGTGCAGTGCCGGCCGCTGTGGCCGAGCGGCTCTAGGTGCTTCAGTCCGGAAACGCGCTGCTGCTACGGTCGCAGGTTCGAATCCTGCCTCGGGCATCGATGTGTGTGCTGTCCTTAGGTTAGTTAGGGTTAAGTAGTTCTAAGTACAGGGGGCTGATGAACTCAGATGTTAGGTCCCGTAGTGCTTTGAGCCATTTTTTGCAAGTGCACGTGACAGATCAGAAGAGTGAACTGTTAAGCTAACTAGGGTTATGAGCGGCCGCAGAAATTTATCAGAGAGGGGCAAACATTCAGAAAGTGCTATTTCTGATATAGGAGATTGGTTGAGTTTGAGAATGTGTCGCGCCCCAGGAAATAAAAATGACAGGAAGTACACGAAGCTTACTGTATCCTAAACGTTTGATAGTTATACAGTCAGAATTTCTTTGAGGTAAATTATTGTTATACCTTAAAGGTAGCAAACGAGTATTTCATTAGTACAGTGTTGCTATAATTAAACTTTCGCTACTTGAGGGGGCTCCCATGAAAAACGAGTATTGTAGGACAATGGAACTTTGTGGAAGTATTTGTCAGGCCATGTAGAAGATAAATAACGAATAAACCATTGAAAGAAACACATTTTAATTTCCATATGAGAAGGTAACATTTCTTAAATGGGCATCATGTTTACGCTCCAGGTTACAAACGTTCCTCAGTGCGACGACCATCTGCATCCGCGATAGCCTGGAACCGCGCTAGAGATACCGTTTCACAATTGTTCGCAGCGCTTTGCAACGTTCCGCGTATGTAGGCGAGCTAATGGGCCGCCTAGAATTGGTACAAGGTGAGCTGAATTTGTTTGCGAAGCTGTGCGGTATCAGGGCCGATAGAACGTCGCGGCCGGGAGGCCTCCACTGCCGCTCCCAGTGAACCACGTGAGTTAGCGAATGACCGGATGTGGGGAAAATCCCGAAGCTGGGAATTTGGACGGCTTTTACTCGCATGTCCTTTATAATGGCCAAGTTACAGCTCCTTCAGATTCGACAACAACTCAGTCAGACATTAACGCAAATCTGAATACATTTGCGATCTCCGAAAAATGAAGCAAATCTAAAGACAACAATATCTCAATACATTTAAAACTGCAGAAGTTAATTTAACTTTTGAAGGGACTCTAACTAACGAGAGATCTGAATGTGCTCCGCTTATACTGCGGAACTGAGGACAGAAAGAGTTTGGCTTACTACTCTTTGTATCGCCTGCCCAGTTGGCCGTGCAGTCTAACGCACTGCTTTCCGGGCGGGAAGGCGTGCCGGTCCCCGGCAGGAATGCGCCCGCCGGATTAGTGTCGAGGTCCGGTGTGCCGGCCAGTTTGTGGATGGTTTTTAAGGCGATTTTCCATCTGCCTCACTGAATGCGGGCTGGTTCCTCTAATTCCGACTCAGCTACACTGCGTCGGCGATTGCTGCGCAAACAGTTTCTCCACGTACGCGTACACGACAGTTACTCTACCATGCAAACATTGGGGTTATGCTTGTCTGGTGTGAGACGTTCCAGGGGGGCGGGGAGGGGGGGGGGCACTGGGGGCCGAACTGCGCAGTAACCCTGGGTTCGGCGTGGGGCGGCGGCGGTGTGAGTGGACTGCTGTAGCCTGTTGTGAGGTTGCGTACCACTGCGGGCTATGGAAGAGACGGAGTCTCTCCATCGTTTCTAGGTCCTCAGTTCCATACAATACAATACAATACACTCTTTGTATTGCTTATGTTAATTTGTGAATCATCATGTTCAACTATGAACTGTTTTGAGCTGACAAATATTTCTTATACTGTTTAATTTGGGGATTTTGCTACCATTCTCATAACGCTCACGACGCAACTTTTCTGCATTTGATAAGGGCATTTTGTGTCTCTATTTTAATTGAATATCGTTGGACCATTTCCCGTTTATTTGAGATGCCCTTTCTTGAATAAATATTATTCAACAGTTCTCTGTCGCCTGTATCAAAACAACCTATGTTATTAAATTATTTGTTTAACTTTTACTTCGCATTTCTGTGTATCTTATTAACTCGCAATTCTAGGCAATGCATAGACTATTTGACAGCAGGATAACAGCTACAGGTTATTACGTGCAGCGAATTAACTGCAAAGCATGAAAGCAGACTATGCGGCTTGACCCTATGACTACATGGGGCTATTCTTTTTAAACAGAGCTATGTATAGTCCCAGTACCTAAAATATGAGTAACCGCATGTAAAGAAGCATCTGGTTTGCTCGTATGGCATGCTGTTTAGGTACCATTGCAACTTTCCGAACAGTTGACCATGGAATGTTCAGCAGTCATGATACGGTAGTATACTGCTTGAAGATCGTACGTTCTGTCTAGGATTCTCAGCCATGACAATGGCAACTTCTTCAGCAATTTGTGGCGCAATTGGCCATCAGCGTCCCCTAGAACAATTCTCAAATCACTGTTAACTTGAACTCCAAACCATCATCTTCAGTCCTGCTGCAGGACATGGACCACTCTGTATTCCTATAATGTCTCGATACTCGGGAAGAGCAGCAGCCATATAGCTGTTGTTTTGATAAAACAGCCTTATGAGTAAAGCCCTGCTTCTTTAGCCCAAAAGTTCGTTACCTTGTAAAAAAATTACGTAGAACCTACACTTATCATCTACTATGGTCCAATTTTCAGGGCTAACTCATGTATTTTCATTTAAAATAACACATTTTACACTTGATTAGAAAAAATTAAGAAAATGAATATTTTTAATTATGTTGTACACTTATTATGAAATTTTTTCTCAAAAAAGGTGAATGTAAGAAAATAACTGTAATATTTTTTATAAATGGTGTAAATAAGAAAAAAATATGAACTGAATTATAGTAAATGTAAGAAATTATTTCCTCAACTAAAATTATTCTAATTATTTCTTCTTGATCAGCTGCAAGATTTTTATGAGCTGTTGTTTGTAAATGTTTTTTAAGACAAGATTTTGTTTACAGTTCTACCACATTCACATATAACCTTAATTTTCTGGTAGTGAGATACACATTCTTTACAAATCCAACAATATCTATGTTTTTGATACTTATGTTTACCAAATTCATTAATATTCTTTTCATTCAGTCGGTCACCACACTGCTTCAGCAGTTCAGTATTGTATGTTTAAAGATTATAAAATTTAATAGGAAAATAAACATTTTTTTTTAATTTTCAGAATGAATTCCAGGTCATGAATTTCATAATTTCTATTTTTAAGTTTCTTCATTCCTCTATATTTCAGTTTCATCTGTCCTCCTTCAAGTAATCGAAAATCCAAATCAGTAATTAATTTAGAATATCTGGTAAAATAATCTTAAACACTTTATTAAGCTCCATTCAAATTTTTCTCTGTATCTAGTTTTTTAAATATTCACATCAAGTAATGCTACACAAAACATGTATCTCCAACTCATTTTTTAAAATCGCTTTCGAGATACTTGCATTATTGAGCTTCTTGATTAGAGTCACTGTTTATACAGAAAAAATTTTATTAGATTTTTACAGTGTGTAATGTCCATATGATAATGTATCTATTTCATTTTCCAAAACAAGTCCTTTGTCATCATGAGGACTCAATTCCTTCTTGCTTATTTCAACTGTATAGACTACATGTTATTCACTTAGAATCATATTAATTATTCTGTTCTGTTCTCTATTGTTAAACAACCAGCCTTTATAATCTTCTAAACTTATTCTATTTTTAACAATATATTCCTTAACTCCTATAGATTTTTTTCTCTGTTTCATTATAAACTTTATAAGCATACATTTTTGCTCTTAAACTGCAATATTCTTCCATTATTTTTCCATCATATTTTTCTTTCTTAAAACTTTCTTATTTACATGTGGAATTCCTTAAATATTATCTGTTGGACAATCACTTGTACCAAAGTAATCAATCATCAATTTCATATCTTTATAAAAATCTTTAGTTTTAATTTTGTTAATGTAACTGAATGTGTCTTGATAATGCAACTTGATATTTTGTCCATATTTTGGTTCCATTATTTTATAGTGAAAATCATACCTCAGTTCTCTAGATAAATCAAATATACTCATTCCAACATAGATTGGTTTACTGAACCAAATTTTTATTTTGTCCATAGGAAAAGGAACAAGATTTTGATTAAATGTTGTTCTTCTTTTAAAATTTGGTTTTGCTATAAGTTTATCACACTTTTCATCTGATACTAAGATTATATACACTCTATTTGTAATATCTTTCATTGTCTTACCAAATACTGACTTATTCATAAATTTGTAGAAATATTTTCCAAAATCATTTTTGGCTTTAGGTTTCATTTCTACATTTCAATATGTATGCTTCTTCAACCAATCTGACTGTTTAAAATTTAAAACTCTATTACTTTTGTTAATTTATTTTCTAATGGTAGACACTGTGTAAGATTTCTATAGTGGACTACATAATTATTTTTATTTTCTATTGTAGTTAGCAATTTCCTATCTTTAGTTCCTGGCACAGTTTTATTTTCAGGAGCTAATGGTACATCTTTGTGTAAATCATGTAATTCTTTTGGATATTCTAAATCTACTTAAAAATATATCCAATTTTAAGAGTATCTGATATTTCAGTGATTTTTCTACAATCTACACTATTTGGCTCATCCCATTAAAAGCCATCATAAGGTAAACATTACCCACAGCATAGCCATATAAATTATTCACATCTAAATATACTAAAAGGTTCTATATCTTTTTAGCATCATAATCGCTCATATATTTAGTTTTTTCTTTAACATCTCTCTTACAACACTGTGGTATTTATCGTCTTATTCCCTTTTCTACCAGTAAAATCATATCATAATCATGTAACAAATCAAGCGGTTGCTTAGTCATTCTCAACACTGAATCCCGAAAAAACCTGGTGGTGTAAAGTATGAAGATGGATAAAGATCATATTCTTTTGTACAAGTCCATCTAAAATTTTTAAATACACCAGACTATAACAATAGATATAATTTTAAGATACGGATCTTGATATTCACCAAGATTTTTAATATTAAATTTTTTCCAAACTAATTTTACATGTTTATACTCTTCATCACTTATTTCATAGTCAGGGAGTTTACTATAAAACTCTTATTTTGTTAGAAATTGTGTCTCTTCAAACTTTTTCCAAGAATCCATGTAATCATATGGATATAGACCTTTTTTGATCACTAGATTGAGTAACTCTCGTGAGAAAATTTCTTTAATATTTTTAATTTGATCCTTTTTAGAATTTGAAGAAAGCGTGTTAGGTGATTAGGCCATAAATAAGAATATATCAGTAAACCACATCTTCAAATTTCCTGTCTTCCTACCAAACCTAATGAATGTATCTTCATTATTTGGTTTTAAATCTATTTCTTTTTTTATCATAACGAAGTTCTTTTAAAAACAGATGTGACTCATATGCAGATAAATTCCTCAAATAAACTGATATTAAACTAGGCTGTTTTAACTGTAAATTACCATCATTACATTATGGATTTATGAATTTTGTTCTAAAATGGTAACGGTAACTATCCTTTTTATTTTTTGTTGAATGATGACATTTATACAATGTACATTTTTATCGATCTTGCATATCTTGATTGTTCTTCAGGAGTTAATGGTCTCATTTGTTCAATTAAAGAATACATTCTTCCAATTTCTTCATTTTCTTGTTTTATACATTCAATATGTTTCTTATGACAATTTGTCCTTGTATAAACAAAAGAGTTTTTCCATGTATTTTATATTTCATTTTATATGAATTTTCTAGATTTGATTGAGAGTTGCACATCTTAAAAAACGAACATTCAAAATCAACATAAATAACAAATAGAACGTTTCGTGTATATTGCCAATTTTTTAAATGAATATATGAAACAGCCCTCAGAATTTCTACTTTTATTGGTTTGTTAACTAAACAGCTTGATGCATGATTACTTAATTTCTTGTTACCAATGAAATTGGGTAAACATACATCAATAATTTTCTTCATGAGTATTTATATTGCTCAGTACAAGTCTAAATAAATTTTTCACATAGCAATAATGTGATTTAATTTCATTCTTGAAATAGAGGTGTTTACATATTTCTGTCTTAAATTTCGTAATTTCTAATGGATAAACTCGATATTCTTCATCAAATGAATAAACATTAATAGATACATTAATTCTATTCTTGATTTTTGGAATATTGTCAACTACTGAAGTGTATACAAAACTTTCAAGTTTCAAATAAAATCAGACCAACCTTTATATATTTTGTAACTCCTTCTGCATTCTTATATACAGGATATGATGCAGATTTTATAGCGCACAGGAAAGATTTTTGATCTTTTTTTTAAAAGTATTAATGCTGATTTACTTTCTATTTTATCTGGCAATTCAATGTAAGATGATCCTCACAATGTATCATTTCTGTTAATTCCTAGTTGTAAGCACATAACTGTATTTCATGGCCATCTTGATCGTCTTGCTTGAAAATTAGAATTTTTTGATAAAATATTTTGTTTACCATTCTTAAATTTTTTAGCTAATTCTTTTTCAATTGTTACCTTATGATTTTCCACCTGAAAATGGAATTCCATAAAATTTCTATTTGTCTGCATTTGAAACCACAATAACATTTAAAAGTTACTTTCAATCTGTGATATATTTTTAACTGTCTTTTACAATTTTCATAATTTTCGGTTTTCTGCAGTCAAGAAATGATTAGGTTCAACTGAGTTCGTTATTTTAAAAATTTACAGTTTGTAATCTAGTTACAAATGCAATATCAACTAGATAATCATGTACTGTTCTTCTGTCTCTTAGATTCTCAAATAAAATAAAATCAAAATAAAATGATTTTTTATCAGTAGTTCTGCTTTCCTAGTTCACAAAAAAATCGGCAGAAAATGGAAACATTCCTTACAATGGATTAGTTTCATTACTTTGAAAAAATTCACTATCACTTTCAATTTTGTAATAAGTTAATTTTTTCCAAACACAACTTCCATTAGATAATGTCTATTGGTAAATTTAATTATATCAGTTATATTTAGTTTACTATAACCTTGTAGGTTACTTCTTTTAAAAGAATCATGAAGCTGAATAACTGTGAATTTCTCCATTTGGTCTCCCTATTTATATAAAATAAAATTTAGTAGATTTGTATAAAAATAACCTTCTAAATTCGACCAATGAGAATCCTTATGTAAGATATATTTAAATATTAAGTAGAAGATAATTCCCTTTTCTTATTTTTCATATATTCCGAAGTACATTTTTTACATTTATTATTGTGGCTATCTTTACAGGAACAATTTATATTTTTTAATCTCTTGACAAGCTTTACATTTTTAATTTGTTACATTTGCTTGCTTTTCATCATTATTAATCGAAAATATTTTGGAATGTTCATCACCTGTTGTAAGTGATTTTTGTAATAATATTTAGAAATATTTTCGCATATACACAAGGAATTCGTTTTCTGTTGTAGTTTCTTACATTGTATTCATTTACACATTATCTACACTTCGTTTTATAACTACATTTTGTGTGTTTTTGTGAAGTACAATTAACAATTGTCTTATCACTGTTACAATATTTACAAAATTTGGGTTTGACACAACACTGTTTCGGTTGTTGTCGAACCTGCTCCATTTATATAGAAAAAAATTTTATTAGACAAATAAAAAATCTGTAATCGACGCCATTTCTTCTTAATGGGGTCAAATCTACATACAAACAACAACGTGCTTACACATAATAATAAGCAAGTGTTTATGATCATTGATTAATAGGATAATCCATGGTTTAAAGGAAAAGATGTTGCTAAACTTTTACAGTTTACAAATACAAGACATCAAGTAGGTAATGAAGAGAAAAAAAATTATATTGATCTGATAACTGTATCAGGTATTGATAAATATGTAGAACCTCATACAGTTTTCATTAATAAGAGAAGGAATAAATTCATTAGTTAGAAACACAGAACAATTACTTCAAAAAATGAAATAAAAAACTTGTTTAGTGATCTTGAGTTAAAATTAAATTTAGGCACACAAACAAAGGAGTAAGAATTCATTAGCATCATAATCAATTGTTTTAAAAATGAAAGATTTGAAACACAGTTCTCCATTGAGAATTAGAGCATTCCTCTATATCTCACAGAATACAGAACAGCAGTTGAATGTGATAAAAATGATCACAATGATCGAAATATATCAAAATAAATTGAAAGACAGAAATTCACAGACGAGCAATAGGTTGTAGAATTATTTCTTTTTAATCCTGATGAAGAAAAGTTTATAATTCATGATGTTATCAATAGAATACATAAAACATTTTAAAAAGAGTGAAGATAAATAAACAAAAATAGGTGTACCCCAATTCGTTGCCTTAACAAAAATACAAATTTTTATTTGTAAATAAGGGATGGTTATTCATTACACACACAAAAATTAAACTTTTTAATAAAAGTTTAATATAAATGGGTGACAATTTAAGCAAAGTAGCAGATACTTATAACAGCTTCTCCAAAACAAAAATATGAAGTACAGAATAAAGAACTTAGAAAGAACGAATATTTAGAATTTTATGCAATAGCAAAAGATTTAAACATAAGATGATATTCTTACAGACGTAAATGTACTGCTAGATCAGAACATATTCATTTTGATTTGCTGAAACTCACATGTATCCAAAAGATTTGCAAATAGAAGCACTAAATGTAAAACAACTTTGGGCTGTTGCAAAGATTTTAAAGACAGAAAAATATTATAACTATCATTGATAAAAACTGGTAGATGTAATAAAAAGCTATGGATTAGCACTAGAAAAACCATTTCCAAAGGATTTGGAGAAGAAGAAAGTTGCCAAATTAACAATATAAAATTCGAGGTTTGTTCTTGTATTAATAATCGTAAGAGTACTCGAAAAACAGCTCAATATAATACATTTTGCAAGAAGGGAAAAGGCCTAAGTAATTACAGGAATTCAATTTCGATTATGCAATATTTTTGTAAAACAAATTATATCTATATTTTATAATAAAAATAAAAATCTAATAAAACCTTTATTCTATATAATGGTGTTGATTATAGATCTATTCAACAAGAAGCTTATATATAATAATAAATGTGATCATAATAACCCATAGTTTTTTGCAAATCAGTTTTAAAAATTTGTGGATATAAAGATAGTAAACATGGTATATTAAAATGTTGATAAACGTGATAAAAATTTTGTAGTTAATCTATTGAATGAAGGAGGTGTCTCGAAGACACTATCCTAAGTACATAAAAAATACCTTATTTATCAATGACCCAATACTCTATTCATTAATTCTTAAATCACAAAAGGAGGCAAAACAATACAAAAAATGAATTACATATAAAGTTTTACCTTCAGTTTGAAAACAAGGAGAATATAACATTAAAAAAGAAATAAGACATGTATAAAAGCCAAATAACTCAGTTAGAAAAATTTGAAACAGGATTCGAGGAGAAATGGTCTAGTTAATAGAGCTATAGATAGTTTACGTGAAAGAAATAAATAAATAGTTTATTACCTCATACTGTTCCTCAAAAAATAATGAATATTAATTTTATTGTTTTAAAATGATTTGATGATGATTATGACTATACTTATTATTTTCTAACATAATTATCCTTTATTATTTTTAACAGGACCTTTTTCTCATTTTCATATTTATTCATTGTGTCTTGTATTTCTAATCACTTAATGTATAGTCATATTTGTCGATATCATCTTCCGACTAGTCATGTAGTCATCTAATTGGTGATAAATATCCAAAATCTTCTTTATGATGATGATTTGGAATTTATCTTTCAGCTTCACTGTATTTTTCAATAGCTTTTAATACATCCTTCGATTCCTTGTTTTACTTGTTCAGTAGAATCGATAACAGGTTGATGTTATCTTTTATGTTTTTCATATTCTGTTCTTGGTTGTTTATCCAAAGTTTGAATTGTACTTTAAATTCTTCAGCAATCTTTCCATTTTGTTTAGCCTTTTTAACAATTTGTGGGTCTTATTTTGCAAATATTAGAGATGAAAACACAGTAATTAATTATTTTTAAGTGTTTAATGTTCTTATTTAACATTTATATAATGTTTAACCTTCTTGTTTAACAGTTATAAATGCTGTATTCTATTTCTGAATTTACCTTCATTTGGTTTTCTAGTCACATCTATCATAAAAAAACCAAACTGAACATTCTAACAATTACAACACATTTCTGTAAAATCATGAAATAGTAAATCACCACAAACTAACTCGTGATAAATGTGACCTAACTTTGTGTCGTCTTGTCTGAAAATATTTAAAAAAATTAGATTACCGCTTACTTTTGGCATTTTTGAATATATTTGTGCCAAATAAAAGCAGTCTATTCCTTTATTTCTTCATCTAGTAAAATATTCTCTAACTATACCTTGATTTGCAAGAATGAAGTCATGAAGTACTACTACTGAATTATCTAGACATTGAGCTAATGTAATAATTTCATCATTATTTTCAATAAAAGTAGCAATTTTTTGTTATGTTTATCTTTAATTTTTTATGCCTTTTTATAATTTTTGAGTATTCTGGTAGATCTAAACCTTTTAAATAATCATAGAAATGATTAATTCAACCATTCTGATGCTAGAATATAATTATCATTAATGTTGTATTTCCATATCCACTTGGTCCTACGGTTGTATATTGAACAGTATTTGGTAAAAGTGTACCATGTATATTTTTTGATTTCTTTCCTAGAAACTATTTTTGGTTCCCAATCTGCCACTCAGATTAATTTTTATTGGTATAAATGATTTGTCTATTTCAGTTGAGTGATAAATCATCTGTTCTTAAAAGAAAATGAACTCTTACAGTAAGAGAAAATAATGAAGATGTTACATTAATTGGTTTTTATACAACTTTTTAACTCCATATACGCGATAGAGTAACGATAGAAATTCCTGTAGGTCGGAACAGTTTATAAATTTAGAAAAATTTATTCATTCGAAAAAGCCAAACATTTACATTCAAGCTGATGAAATTTTTAATATAGTTATTGTTGAGAGTGATATCAAGTTGTATATGGATATAAAAGCAGATTATATCGCAAGTGTGCTAGGATTTAATAATCAGTTTACTGAAACTAATGAAAAGACGGTTTGCTAATAATGTTAGTAAAATTATTCTATTTTAATTAATAAATATAAATTTCAATTTAGCTGATGAAATGTTTGTTAAATATATTGATCATTTTCATAGAGAAACTAATATTAATGCTTCATTTGAACTAATAGCTGAATTTGGGAAACCATTAGTTTATGGACGACATTACGCTGCATACATTTCAGTTTATGATTAAATGCTAGACTTAGAAATAACCATAACTGATGATAATGACATTTGATTGTATTTAACGATGTTTGCGTAACAGTTACTTTAGAAATGTCCTAATAAATTTCATCCTTAATAAATCATGAATGAAATCCAGAGTTATAATTTCTACTCATTCCCTGTGAATGAGAAAAGTAAAAATAATTTAAATGTACCCAACAGTGGTACAGAGATTGAAATAAATATGGGTGGTGTATGGCTTTGTCCAGTTCATGCACAGTTATACATGAATTTTAAAATTTGTATAGCTAATCCTGATGGATTGGAATCAGATTACCCAACATATGATGGAAAATTCAATAAAAAATTAAACGATAATTATGTGGTAGAACTGTTTGTTTTTTTTACCATAAAGAAAGGAAATAATATTTTATCTAGATTAGAAAATCCTTTTATTTCATCAGCAGCTATATTTGATTCCAACATTTACTTATAAAATAAGTATGGAAGGTCATATACTTAATAATGGAAAAATAAAAAGTAAGAAAAAAGATGTGCTTTATCCATTAGCAGTGCTTGTGAATTTTAGTAAAAGATTATACAGAAATTATGTGGGAAAGGATTTAATTGTAATTTTTACAATGTCTTGTAGTCCTAGAGATGCAGTTCTTAGATGGCTTGACTATAATGAAGCTGGGGTTGAAATTCTAGTAGAATCGATGGAAATTCGTGTGCCATTTGTGAAATAAGAACCAAATTATGTATTAGAACAACGAGAAAATATTCTGAAAGATCCAAAAATTCAGATATCTTTTTATGAACTACAATTTGTAGAAGTTGCACGATCGAGTGGTAAGACAAATTTTGAACTTGATATCATGCATTACTATAACTCTGTAGAATTTGATAGTCACATTTCAGACAAATTGAAAAATCAGTCAACTACTTGATTCTTCATTATTTGATCATATCAACCTACATGATATGTACTCGAAAAATGGAAGACAAAATTTTCCCACAGTAGGTGTGGACTATTAATCCTGCAAATAGTTTTCTCAAAGCATAAAATGCATTTCTCGATTTTAAACGAGTTTAACTACTGAAAGGAGATGTAGATATTAGGGCACATAATTTCATTTCAAATTATCCATTCTATGTCATTAACACAACTTGTAGAAAAAACATTGTTAAATGTCAAAAGATAATTATGAAACTTTTCGCAACTTTTAATAAAAAAGGTCCTTCAGATACTTTAGCTTATGTTAAAATGTATGGTAAGGAAAATTTAATGTAAGCTGCACTGAAAAGAATACGTACTGAAAATTTTTATTATATGAATGAATAAAAAATTAGGAAAAGTAATAGAAGTATTAACTTCATGCTTAAATACCTTTTTGAAATATTGTAGAGAAGATAAAATGAATAAAAACTGAAAATTTTAGTGTGGTGATTAGAATATGATATTTAGTTTTTTCATTATATTATTTCCAGATTGCGATTGTTATGTAGGTTAAGTTAGAATTTTGAATTTTCAAAATTGGGTAATATTTGGCTGAGAAATTCCCAAAAATGTTTTTCCCCTTGCCCTGCGAGTTATGCAACCAAACTTACTTGCATCAGTATTGGGTAGTCGTGTTTCAGGGAAACTGGCCTCTCCAGAAATGGAATAAGAAGTCAATTATCTCTAAAAATGAAAAAGTTAAAGGCCAAAACCAGTGCAGTAGATACATTTTACATTTTTAACTGTACAGCTATTGTATATCATATGTGTCAAACTGTAAAGTTTTACATGCTTCAAAACTGTACGTTAGTTAGAAAATCTGTCAACAGATGGCTTTGATGTTTGTTCCATTTAATTTAATAGGGAATCATTCTTGTATTTAAATTTGAATAACTTGTTTTCTAGTGTTAATTTGAGTATTGTAATTATCATTACATGTTATCTACATTTCATCCCACCAAATAAAACACAGAAATATGAAGAAAATAATTTGACACCCAAAATAAACAGACAAAAACGACTAAATTCAAATCAACTTTTCTTCTCGAATAACAACTATATATCCGATTTTCCATCGCTTCCCAAACTCCATGTAAGTGCTGATAAAGGGAGTGTGCATTACTGGAGGTCATTAAAATGGAAATACATAAAGAGAGGTAGCCATTTGACTAAAGCAACAATAAATAAAGTGGTTCTGTTAATTCAGAACTTAGACTTCATGTAGCACTGTGTACATAGCGTCAGAGGAGTATGGAAAAACACAAGTTATGTTAAGGACAATGTGGGGGTTGTTTTGCACATTTTGATATTGAGTTAATTTTTTCATACATTCACATTTTATAATAAAATACACTGAACTAGTGAGCCAGTAATATTTTAATATGAATTATTCTTTGTGAGAATGAATTAAATTTTTTTCTTAGATGTACCTTTTATAAAAAATAAATTTATTTTCTTATGTTCACCTTCTCTGAGAAAAATATTTTTTTGTAATAAGTGCACATGATAAGAAAAAAATACTCATTTTTCTTAATTTTCTAAGTAATATATTATAAAATACTTTTTTAATAAAAATATATTAGTTAGCACTGAAAATTGGACTATAGTAAATAAATGTAGGTTCTAGGTAATTAATAATGCTAGTCCTGATGAACACAGTCTGAACAATCATTCCTATAAGGTCTGCTACCCATACAATAAATAGCAGGAGTTCAGTTATAACCATTCTGCTCAGCCAAATACTTTTTTATATTGTTAATATAGGTCAGTTGAACCAACTGTGAACAACCTAGGAGTGAACCAAAATGGTCCTTGTCTCCCTATTTTGGCACAATACTGTGCAGCCACAACTTACTGGATTACAAAATTCATAACTCATAATGACCAGATATTGCACTGGGTTGCACCTATAAGGGTGTCACAGAAGAAATTGTCAGGAAATAGTGGTATGACAGGAACAATCATTCGACGCACAACTCTAAAATGCATACCTTAAGAGATATGAGCCCCTCTTCATTTCAGATGCTATGAAACAAATTTCTGCTGCTAGCTCTTTGATTTCCACATTTTGGTGGTAGGTAGTACAGACCAAAAGAAGAAAAAATTGTCAACTAAGACGTTTGCTAAAATACCTAAGAGTTACGAGCACTTGTTCAGTAGAAGAGATGTATTTCACAGTAGTGATGATGAGCAAGTACTCTTAAGGTACGCACTTTAGAGGCCATGTTTACTGGATATTTTCTACTATTTTTGATCCATATTATCACCCCTCAAAATATGGAAAGCAAAGGGGTTGCAGTGGGAGAAATTTGTTTCGGGGTATAGAAGATGAAGCAGCACTCATAACTCTTAAGGTATACATTTTAGAGCCCATGTTTATTTGATTTTTTTGCTTCAAATGATCGTTCCTGTTATATGCCTGAATACTGACCATTCCTCCAGGGGCACACTGTTCAAGAAGGTTCATATACCTTACTGACCTTGATTTTTCACTATTTTTCGCTCTTCTAGCGCAGAAAATGGCATTTCTTCTGTATTTTGTCCTAAAGATGAAGTATAGGTGAATACACTAAAAGTAAACCATAGAAGTGTTCCTCAGCTTTGCTATAATCACTCTATCATGTAAAACTGAATGCACTACCAGCAAGCCCTGACAGGTCAAATGTAAACCTTACTGTTGAGATTAAGCTGTGCAGCAGGCGAAGCAGCTGTTCCTGTGTGGATTGTGACGGGTGTCAGGCAGGTGGACTGTAGGCATGTTTGAATGTGCTGGATGTTGTAACTGTCCCTTTCTGTAGTTCGTTAATGGCTGTACGAGGAGGCGACAGACAGAAAAGATTTGGTACTCTCTTTCGGCAATTTTTGGTAAAGGTTCACAACCACCAACATTGCAAGATAACGCCGAAACTACGCCACGACAATAAAACGGTACAGTTTCTGGTGAACAACGTGACAACCAAACGATGTAGTGTTTACTGAAGTCACAGTGTTCCCCCTTGCTTCGTTAATGCTAAACCTATGGTTGAGTGGAATCGGAGAGATTCATTTTTAGATATACGTGAGAATCCTGCAATTAATAAAGTGTACCCCAGATTCTGGGAGGAAGCAAGAGCCCCCTCTTGTTTCCCCCATCCCCCCTACCCTCCTTGCGGACGCATATGGCTCTAGGTGGCTTTTAATGAAGGTGACAAATTGCCTGAGATCTAACTGAAGCCTTTGTTTAAGTAGAAATTTGAAATGAGCCTACTTTTAGTCAAACCTCAAATTTCTTTCCTGTCCAATTGTATTCCAGATTTCGAGACAAAGTTTCGTTGTGGAAGCTATTAAAAGATTTTGCAGCTAATTGGTATATACAAGACGGTACATGACCTTTCCCTGCCCAACTTAGTCACGTGTTTTCTACAACCTTGTAGTACTGATCAAGGAACCGCAATCGCGATAGGCTACAACCCCACCTTTAACAAAGTCGTAAATGTGTCGGTACGCATTTCTCCTCCTTACACGAGGCATCACAACAACGTTTCACCAGGCAACGCCGGTCAACTGCTGTTTGTGTATGAGAAATCGGTTGGAAACTTTCCTGATGTCAGCACGTATTAGGTGTCGCCACCGGCGCCAACCTTGTGTGAAAAAATGGTTCAAATGGCTCTGAGCACTATGGGACTTAACTTCTGAGGTCGTCAGTCCCCTAGAACGTAGAACTACTTAAACCTAACTAACCTAAAGACATCACACACATCCAAGCCAGAGGCAGGATTCGTACCTGCGACCGTAGCGGTCACGCGGTTCCAGACTGAAGCGCCTAGAACCGCGCGGCAACATAGGCCTGCCCAAATAGGAATTTTCCACCCCGCACGGAGAGGCGTGGCTATGAAACGGCGATGTGTCATTGGGCTACATTGAAAATTTTGTCCACCAATGACAACGCTGAAAAGACGAAAATTTCGAAGAGGAGTTGAGCTGAGAGAGGAGGAGAATCGAGAGGGAAGTCGTGGAGACTCAGCGGAAGCGAGAGGGCATAGGCGCTCTTCCACCACAGCCAAAATCCGCCTTCGGACACTGACAGCGCAGACCAACAATTGCCAGACAACTCGGAGATTGTACGTGGGCCCCGCCGCAAAGCCGCGATTGCTGATGAGGCAGCCGACTCGCGCCACACAGTTCTGAGGCAAAGCCTTCTAGATACAAGGCCTACGCACAGCGGCCATATTGGCACGTGACGTCACAAACTGTTGACCATCTTATCTGTAGTCGGCAGTCCTGTTGGCGTGTATGTTGTGTTGAAAGTGTGTGCCACGTGAAAGTGATATATATTTCATAAAGTATTCGCCTACAGTTCTTCGAAGTATGGGATTCAAGTGTTGTGTTCCCTTTTGCCAGGGAAATTATAAATCCCAAAAAGGCTTGAAAGTGCACATGTTTCGATTTACCAAATCTGTGAAGTTGAGAAATCGCCGGACTGCAGCTATTCCCAGACAGGAATTTGTGTCTATGCATCATTCAAGGGTAAGTAAATGACAAAAAATTTATAGCGTGTTATTTGTTTCCATTGCACCACATTTGCCAATTGTTTTTAAAAGCAGTTATGTATCATGTACCAGTATAATTTGTTTCTTAATTCTGGACTATTGCTGCGAGGTTAATACGAAGCAACTATTGTCACACAGAATAGTTATATCGATTAGTGTGGCTCGAAAATGTTTAGTACTCCTTATCATTCCTGCCATATTATTGAGTTCCCAGTACTTTTATTTGGAAGAGCTACAGAATGATTTTGTTCAGTTTTACATATACAGCTATTCGTAAATAATTTCAATTTGAGTAAACCACCTTAGAAAATTGCTTTAACGAATTCAGCGTTCGACAGATTAAGCAATGTAGAAAGCAGAATTTCGATGTAAGTGCATTGTGATTAAATTACCACCACTCTGTGACACGAATTTCAGTCAAGGATATAGGAGAAACAATCTTTTCATGTTTAAGGTTCTAAAGTTCTGGAGGAACAGGGAAATAAAATATTTTTTTCGGGTTTTTTGAATTATTAAACATTACGTCAGGAGGTGCTCCATTTCGTCGAATGATTTGAGTTTTGTGTGAGGTCAGCAAATTTTGAAGCGGAGAGGAAAATTTACGAAAATAACCAGGGAAAAAATTTCTTAAATTCTGTAGGAGCTCCAGCTGCTTTATTTAAAACCGAAAACATCTGCTTGTTATTGCATATTGCCGATTTTTTACTGCAAAAAAACATAGCTCCTGAGGTAAAAGACAGAATTTAAAATTACAGTTTATATTCGAGCCTAGAAACGCGTATTTAAGGCAAATCGTCAAAATAGTTTTACATCCTGAAATAACATAGGGCAGTTTTGTGTAGTTACTTTACGCAATGATATAAATTTCCATACTTTCATTACAAGGCCATGTAGAAGAGGAAAGCACGAGAATCCCTATGCGGTCTCAGCTCTAAAACTCGCGATGTTCGTATAGCTGCAGAGTGCTTAACAGGAGCGTTCCGATACAGACCCGGCCATCAGTATGTGACGTCACAAGTGTGCGCGCAGGCCTGTAGTCTAGGTGGTGTCTGAGGCGACGCGCTGAACCGACGCAGCGCCTGCCGCCGACAGCAGTATACGACGAACGATAACAAATAATGGTGAGACGATTCGTCCCATCCTCCTTCACCTTAATAACTGAGTCTGTCCACGCCCAGTCAAATTTGCCCTGAGATTTATAATTTTGTTTTGGTTTGTGTAAACAGCACGAAAATAAATACATTTCTTTCATGTTTTGATCATATAAGCAATCTTCTACATGCATACGTTAACCCCTTGATTACGAACCAATTGTGTTTGATTTCATTTCATTATTAGTATCAATCAGTTGTTGGCTCCTAATGTGGGGCAATCTCATTAGTCATCTACTCGTCATTTCGTGTTCAACAACAAAGATAAGGAATCACAGTTCACTTCATTTTTGTGGCGCTCGCGGTATCTTACAAATGTAAGATGGCCCGTTGGCATGCCGCCCACCCCGGTTCATGAAGAAAGTGGCACGTATGCAGTTAAGTAACTGCTCACTGGCATCCAACCGATACGATTCAAACGTATTTAGGTTTTGATTAATAAAATAGCATTCTTCCAGTTGACGAAATGGCTGGCTCTGAGCACTATGGGACTCAACTTCTGAGGTCATTAGTCCCCTAGAACTTAGAACTAGTTAAACCTAACTAACCTAAGGACATCACAAACATCCATGCCCGAGGCAGGATTCGAACCTGCGACCGTAGCGGTCTTGCGGTTCCAGACTGCAGCGCCTTTAACCGCACGGCCACTTCGGCCGGCGTTGACGAAATAGTCGGGAAGGATTGGTTAATACCGTTTACAATTCGCCACCGTGCCTGCTAAGTTCCACAGTATAAAATGCGTCGCAAAATATTTTGAACTGTTAACCAGGGAAGACATTTCCTGTGACACAGCTCGAGCATTGGCTACAAAATTTGAGGCGTGTGCTACACGGTCGGCTGTAGCTTCAGCAACTTTATCAACAGCTGCCATTGGAATGGGTTGCCTCCCTCTCCCTACTGCATCATCTAACTCACCCGTTTCTTCAACTTCCTTGGTCAAATTCGTTAGTCCATTTACTGTATGGGGCCTCTTCACAGCTGTTCTGTCAGCGATGTTTCCGCATGCTTCTCGTTGTTCTGATAAAACAACTTTACCAGCAGTGCATGGTCGATCCTGTCAACACCCATTGCACTTCGTACGGAAAACTTCACCTTCTTATCCCTTTACACCAATAGTCACTACACAAAAGAAATCGACACGTATTGCCAAGCGACAAGCATACTAAAGTCAAAACTGGGAATACTTCATATTGCTTACAGCGCCATATTTTCACCTGTTGGCAGGAAGTGGAATTATTACTTTTTCAGCATACTCTGTGATCAGACTGATTAATGAACAAACCTACGATGTTTCAGCCTCCTGTGGTGTATACAACCAGAACTGCAGAACTAGGCACATGGTCAGTTTAATTAAAGCCACCCAATAGTTGCAGAATATTAATAGGAATGTAACGATAAATTGATACTGAATGTACAATTATGTCCTTTAGATTGACATTTTACGTGCTCATATTCCTTACTATTTTTTGCATATAACAACATGTATTCACGAAGAGGATTTGAAAACACGTTGGGCAGATGTGTCTACCTTCCTGCCGATCTTCCGTTTCCTCTTCCTCTTTGTCAACTAAGCGCGAATAGGAGGGCTCTAACTATCACTCCACTGTACAGTATTTCACGCTCCTGCAACAGGCGACTCCAGTGAGGGAAGCGAGTGACGAACTGACTAGCGCTCGGAAGTTTATCATGTGTACTTTCAGAAGATCTTAACTTACTGTGTACTAATAGAATTGCGGCCCAAATTTTCATGTAGGGTCTATCTTTTTTTTGTCCTTTATTGTGATTTCATTCCCCTACCCCGTATGGGCAGGGGAGGGCTGTACGTGGCACAATCCACCGCTCTTCAGCCAAGTGACGTGACAGCTAATAAAACAAGAAAATTATACACATAAAGGCGATAAAAAGGGGGACATAAAACAGAGTAAGGGGAGACAATGGAGCGAAAATATACACTGACACGGAGACATTCATGGTGGGACAGTTAAAATAGTCTAAAAAACACAGTTGATGATTCATAGAGCACAAAAATGACACTGACGTCGCAGGCACAGGTTAAAAGTTGGCCATAGTATTAAAACATTCCAGAACAAAGACACCTTAAAACAACTTTAAGAGATGAAGCACACACGACAAAGAATAAAACCTGCCAGGAGGTGTCGTGTGCTAGCACAGCCTCACTATACCAGAATGAAGTAAGTGCGAACTGGGTAAGTTATAAATTGCTGTCAACCTTTATATTGGAGATGAGAGGGAGAGAATCTCCTTGGTTTGAAGCAAATAAGTTTCCTGAAAATAGGTTACAGAATTGCAATAGGCAGAAAAGATGGGTTACTTTCTATCAAGTTTATTCTCACATATACTTATGTGAGGTGTTGGATCATAAACCCCTTGGTAAGATTCAATGTATTTATTCGAACTTGCTAATTCAAAGCTAATTGCTGGTAAATATAAGAAACAAGTACAAAACAATCACTTGTTCTTGGTTAGCACTGAAATCTAAGTAATTGAGACAAAGACTGACAGCCTCTGTTCAACACTATTCCAATGAAACTAAAAATCCTACTTGACCTGCAGTTCCTGAGTGTCCACCAGAGCTTATCACCGTCTTCTCGTAGTTGAAGTCTTTATCAGCTGTATCGACTGCTATGGGCCTACTCGGCCCCACTGGCGTCTCGCTGCAGAATCTCCAAACTGCTGGCACTGGCTCTGAATCTGCATCTGAATCTCTGATTCTAGCTATTCCGCTGCCTGGCCTTTTATTTCGTTTTTCATGTACTTGGGTGCACATGAGTTAATTTGTTTCACACGACCCTTTCATTTCTAAGTGATCAGATTGCACAAGAATGCCTATGGTTCCACATGACACTCTCGTTTCTAATTGGTCGTCTTGCGCAAGAATGCCTTCGGTTCCACCCGACACTTTCGTTTCTAGCTGCACACAACTTAATTTGGTTCCACACGAGTCTTTTCCACACGTGACTGACACTCTCTCTTGCTGTATTATCGTCCTGGTGTTTGCATCTTGTATTGCGCAAGTTTGATTCATGCTGCTTCCTCTGGCAGTAAGTCAAACACTAAGTTATTTGATCAAGAAGCCATACTTGGAAGCCTCCGCCGCTTATCTTGTCCCTACATCCTGGTGGACTATTTCCTAATGTCAGCTGGCTGTTTGCCTATGGAGCCGGGACTCTTATTATGATCATAAAAGCAAGAATAAAAATTAAAATTTTCTATGGTCACAACAGAGGGACCTGCCAAGAGAGAGGTCTGAGGGGATGGAAAAAGAGGGGAGAACAAGGTGCAGCTGGGGAGGGGATGGGACGAAAGGAATAGGGGTGGGGGGTCATAGGGTGTACCAAGAGACAGGAGACAGGCAGGGCGGGCATGAAAAGGGAAGACAAGGCAGGAAGGAGTGAAGGGGAGCACAGGAGAGGGAGGGGGTGTAGGAGGGGGAAAGCCACCCAGGAGAAGGGAGGGGGAGGAGAGGAAGCCCTGAGGAGGAGGCAGGAGGAAGGTGGGTTTAGAGTTGTTAGGAGGGGTAGACGTCAAGGTGAAGTTCATCATCCCAGAGGGGTAGGTGCTGAAGTTGCTTTGGGAAAGGAGGTGGAGGGTGAGGAGATGGAGAGATAGCGGGACACAACGATAAAGGCGCGGAACTGGGCTAGGGGTGGAGAGGAATGGGGACATCAGGGGGTGGGGGTATCGAGTTGGTGGGCAATATACAGGGTGCAGATGTGTTCAAGGAAAAGGAGAAGGTGGGGGAAGGGGATGAGGTCGTAGAGGATGCACATGGGGGATGTAAGGCAGATATGGAAGGTGAGGCAGTGTGCATTGCGCTCGAGGATTTAGAGGGCGTTTATAGAACCTGGGAGGAGCAGAAATCCAAGCAATGCTGGCATAACAAAGGACGGGGCGGATCACAGAAGGCGATTAGGTAAGGCGAGGCAGAGTGCATGACGCTCGAGGATTTGGAGGGCGTTATAGAACCTGGGAAGGGCGGAAATCCAATCAATACTGTCATAACAAAGTATGTGGCAGATCAAGCATTGGAGGTGTGGAAGATGATGGAAGGATGCAGTCCCCACGTCCAGTCGGACAGGAGTCGAAATCTGTTGTGGGCTTTTTGTTGCATTGTAAGGTTCAAATGGCTCTGAGCACTATGGGACTCAACTGCTGTGGTCATAAGTCCCCTAGAACTTAGAACTACTTAAACCTAACTAACTTAAGGACAGCACACAACACCCAGCCATCACGAGGCAGAGAAAATCCCTGACCCCGCCGGGAATCGAACCCGGGAACCCGGGCGTGGGAAGCGAGAACGCTACCGCACGACCACGAGATGCCATTGTAAGGAGATAGGGAGTTTAGGTGAGCAGGTGGTCAGTGTCTATTGCTGAGGCTGATATCTTAAAGTGTACGTTTCCTCCTTAAAATACGAGATCAAGTGTTGGTTTGCTGCAGTGGCTGGAGTCAGATCTGGGACTCCAGAATTTTCGGGTAAGAGTGAACGACGATACCTCTAGACCGTGGGGCGCACTCCATTTACTCTCCATCTGTCTGAAAAACAAACGCAAAGCGTCCTACCTCGTGGAGGCGATCGCGCAGCTGCGACGGGACGAAGGCGGTGAGGTTGTGGAGGCGCGCAGCCGTCCAGAGGGAGAGGAACTCCATGATGAGGTTCCCCAGGCGGCCGCCAGAGCGCACGGTCACGGCGCCGCGTGGTAAGCACTTCACGCTCACCTCGGACAGCATGACGCCTGGGAAAGGATGATTGTTGCTGGAGAAGCGATACGTGAAAGGCGCGCTCGCCGCCGCTACGTCGTCTTCCCAGAAGACCGACAGTGTGTACCACGTGCGGTGCACGCAGAAGCAGACCAGCAACGCTGCCGACGTCACCAGTGCCCATCGCAGTCCTACAGCGCGTGGGCGTTGCCTGCCCTTGCACAAGTCACACATCACTGTCCACCTTCAAGAGTCGCTGATGTCACTGCCACGGGGTTAGGCGGCCAGGAACATCAATACGAGTTACGCAACAGTCTTCACATCCACACTAGTGAACGATAGCGATCGTAGCAAAAATGTGTGCTGATTTACCGATCACAATGATAGTATCCTCATATCATTCCACTAGTTCAATCCCTTCAAGTACACTTCCTACCTATGATGCTCACCAGTCATACGCTTTACGTCCAGTAACATATTTCCACGTGAAAAGAAACCTGTTCCGCAAAGTCACTGCTGTATGTCTGCGACTCCTTGCCGTTTGAATCGTCCGCATCCACTGGTCCTCCTGGAAATGAAATAAAGGAAGATGTAAATTTCTCTAAGTTTTCAGGATTTCCTGGTTGTTATTGGATGTAAAATCTTCTGAGCTGTTAGGCCGTGTCCACGCATGTGAACAGCCAACTAGAGGCCCCTGAAGATGTTGTGTTTCTCGTTTATTGGCAGTATGATGAAAGCTGTCAATATAGAGTACTGGGAGACAGTCATTCCGGTCAAATAATGCAATGAATGGAAACTGTAGCGTTGTGCAGTATAGCGTAGGGTGCGTGTTCCAACGCATGAAACGACTGAAAAATAAGTTTCTCATATCCAACTGGCAGTCCACAGCAGGCTCTTTTAAAGAGCTATAGATCTGCATTTTATAACACCAATGGCACATCAAATTTTTGTCCAATAGGAAGACAAATTGAAACCCTTGTTATGGACCTATATACATGAAATAATCACTTCTAAGCAGCGTAAAAGAGTGTATGAGGTATGGCAATTCGGCTACGTGAACGTGAGAGAAACTGGAAACTAAGGAAGGAAGATTCAACTTTTGCTGAGTATCTTTTAGCAGAAAATGATTCATACGATGTAGAATGTGAAATTTTACATTCTGTTAAAAGAAAAAAATCAGAAAGATGACCCTACTGAACATCAACAAACAGATGACACACAATGCCAGCCTAGTATTAAACGATGACTCAGTGTCCCTTTTCCCCTTTGTTATATTATGTCTTCGTTACAAATATTAGATTCAGACTTTAAATTCGTCTTATATCTCATCTGTTGTTAAATGCACCTCCACATAAAAACTTCGTTTACGCACCTTTTGTTCGTTGATGTAATTATTTCTGTCGGACAAAAATGTAATGTTATCCTTTGTAAACACGCCCATTTCTGTATCTTCTGTACAAATAATGTCTGTGTAAGTCCTAGATCATGTTTATCTGTGTTTACGACATTCGGTTGTCTATCACCTGAAGGAGGTCTGAGGAGCCTGATGTCGGTTCGTGACCAAATAAATATAATTTTGCTGAATATCAGGAATTTAATATTAACATATTTTGAGAGTAACTTCTTGAAAGGCCTCCCACTGACTGTAGCCTTCACCTGTCCTCTTTTTTTAATGCTATCAAAATCTACACGACCTTGCTAGTAGAAGAAGAATTTGGCAGTCTACGTCTTCAAAGGAAAGGATATCAGCAGGTCAGTGGCTGTCTGGTCTGGGATCATTTATCAATCTTTAATGCCAATAGCCAAAGATGCTTTGATCACAGTAGCGCTCTATTATGTCCAAATGATTAGCAGATCTCCAGTCGCTACAGATACATCTATAAGAGTCGCGAGGCGAGTGGAGAGAACATTCGCCACGTGTGCTCAAAATGTATGTGTCCCCCTGCAACACAGAGTGAAATGCCTGGCTACTACAGCCAGCCCACATCATCATGTTGTCGGTGCTAAGACGAGTAGATAAGCAGCCAAAAGTCCTGAAGAAACCCGAACAGGGGTGGCTGAATGTCGACTACAGGAGGAGAAATATAAGAGCAACATGATAAGGTTTGACAGCCCAGGCGATGCGACATTTAACACATTTTCTGCCGCTTTCTCTGCTATTTACTGGGAAATTACTTTTTCAGGTGTAACGAGTGTTTCTCCGTGACTGTCCGTGTAAATATAAAGTCTACATTTACGCGATCAACTGTTAATAGTGAGTTTCGCGTGTGAAGCCGAGTAGTTGTTTCCATGTTAGGCACGGTATTTCGACCAACCCAGCCATCTTCTTCAGATGCCACGAGGTAAGCTATTATGTGTACTCGCTGTCTTCACACCAACCAGACTGTGAGCTGTTGTTGGTCTCACGCCGTTATTTAGAGCCAAGAAGTCCATTGCTCCCTTTGACACTCTTTTGTTTTACAGAGCCCCCACTGATAGTCTGTGAAACTACTAGTTGAGGGTGGCGTTTGACCCGCCAGGGTAGACGAGAGCGCTCCCCCCCCCCCCCCCTGCTGTTCCCGGAAGGCTCCACACGAGTACTAGTTTCTCTGATTTTCTCGTGGCAGGCGTTTCGCGAGACGTATATGCGCGAAATTAATATTTCGACGGACTATCTTTGAAAGTGAGCTCTCGGAATTTCAGCAGTAAGCCTCTCCTTGGTGCACAGCGCCTCTCTTGTAGCGTTTTGTCGGGCATCTCCGTAACGCTCTCGTGTTTACTAACAATCGCGTGACGAAAAGCGCTGCGCTTCGCTGGATCTTCTCGACTCGGGTAGGCGCGCCGGCCCCGGATAGAATCTGCCCAGCGGATTAACGACGGGGGCCAGTGTGCCGGCCAGCCTGGATGTGGTTTTCAGGCGGTTTTCCACATCCCACTAAGTGAATACCGGGCTGGTACCCACGTTCCGCGCCAGTTACACGACTCGCAGACATCTGCAACACATTCGTACTCTTTCATGATTTCCGCTAGACACAGACAGTTGGGGTACACTATTTCCGTCCCATGGTGTATGGGGTGGCGACAGGAAGGACATCCGGCCACCCCTTAAGAATTAACCATGCCAATTTAGTGTTTTCAAAGCAGACCCCGCAAGTCGGGATTAATGTTTGGAAAGAGAGAGAGTGCCGGACCCCTAGCGTTAGTTAAATTGAAACATCCATCCTTGTTAATTAGGTTTTCTTAATCTTCATTTCGATAGTCTCCTTAATTATGCTGTCCCACAAACTCGGCGTGAGACCAACAACAGCTCACTGTTGTTCAAAATGTGTGTGGAATGCTAAGGGACCAAACTGCTGAGGTCGTTGGTCCATAGACTTACACACTACTTAAACTAACTTATGTGAAGAACAACACACCCACCCATGCCCGAGGGAGGACTCGAACCTCCGACGGGAGAGGCCGCGCAGTCTGTGACATGGCGCCTCTAACCGCACGGCCACTCCGCGCAGCTAGCTCACTGTTGGTCGGAGTCCAGACAGCGAGTGCACTTAATAGCAAAACTCGAAGCACCAGAAAAAGACGACTGGTTTGGTCGTCGAAATTTTGTACAGAAAGTGGAAACAAGAACTCTGCTCCCCTATTAACCAGTCAAGCCGAGAAAACCTGACGGTGTTGTGGAGGAAGGTAATTCTGGCATCTCTATCTTCCCGTCCCACTCCCCCCTGCTCCACACGAGTACTAGTTTCTCTGATTTTCTCGTGGCAGGCGTTTCGCGAGACGTATATGCGCGAAATTAATATTTCGACGGACTATCTTTGAAAGTGAGCTCTCGGAATTTCAGCAGTAAGCCTCTCCTTGGTGCACAGCGCCTCTGTTGTAGCGTTTGCTACTGAATTTTGTCGGGCATCTCCGTAACGCTCTCGTGTTCACTAACAATCGCGTGACGAAAAGCGCTGCGCTTCGCTGGATCTTCTCGACCTCGTCTGTTAATCCAGGCTCATGAGATTACCTGAGGTTATGTAACACCGAAAATGCAGGATGCATGGCACCTGCTGCCGATACATACTTTTTTTTTAAATTGTATATAAATATTAGTAATTTAAATACTTCACTGCATGTGTACATTGAGGTAGAAGTCTGTTGACGTTTCATTGTATTTATCTGTGTTTTACTGTGAAACGTATAAGCTCTGGGAAAAAGCCAAAGGAATTGTTATTTGCATCGACTAGCAACGATAATAGTGCTTCTGCGTTGTAAAATCTTTGGGTAGGGGGTTGTTGCGCAGAGCGCGCGGAGAGAGTGGGAGACGGGTTCCAGCGCTTCTAGTGTGCGGAAGTGTGGTGTTAACGCTCTCGCGGTAGAGTGTACCATTTTCGGCCAGATGACTAGTAGCAGGAGAAAGGACAGTGGACGGGTGGGGGTGGTTACAGTTACCGCGCTGATGAGAGTACTACCTGAGATTACCACACTGATCAGAGTACTCTTGTAAGCCACTTTCTTCGTGGATGTGTTACATTACCTTAGGATACTCGCAATGAATTTCAGCCTGGATCTGCTTTTCGTGCTGTTTGTTTTATGCGGTCATTTCACTTTACGAGGAGCAGCTATCAAGTTTTAATTACCACCTCCACAAAACAGAATTACTTGTTTTCTTTTAGATGCATGCCTGCTGTCCTGGAACACGATGAAATAGCCACACCACTCTGTCAGTGGGCTGCACCTTCTTGATTTGCATCCTCTAACGGTTTGCTAATATATTGTGCAATAGGAGTTTCAACATATCCCAAGATTGCAATCAAGCAACTGAAAAAAAGGAGTAAATTTTATTTTTTGAGGTGGTTATAAAAACTCAATTGCTGCCCCCTGTAGGTCGCTCCAGATGGCTAATCCTAGGTTCACTTATGTGCAAAACGAAAGGACAAAGTACTTTTGGCTTGATTTGTCAGTACCAGGTAACACAGCTCGATGATATTTTGACTATATACGGGAAGAACTTCTACTGCACAGTATAGAAGATAATTGAATACCCATGAGGCGAATAGAAATGACACTTTTATCCAAAGGTAGTAATTAAACTGAAGTCGCCGCTATTTGTGGTGGTCCCCTAGACATACAAGAGGCGACAAATAGTATTTAACACTTTGCCGTCCGCATGCTCGTACAAATTTATTCGCTTGGCGCCCGCAGCGCTAATTCGGATTACTTGGCTTGTCGCTGGCCGCTTGTCACCTTTCCGTTGATGACAATCTTCAAACACATTAACTTTTGAGCGCTTTGATTTTTCCGGAAATCCTCTATTTTGCCGTATCGTTCCACAAACTCGAATATTCTTTTTAAGTTACTTCTCTGCAGGTTCTATCTGTTATAATAATTATCCATGTAGAGGTGATGGCACTTTGCATAAGAAGATGTCAATAGTTACATCACTGTTTTTGCTAACTGTTGTCCAGCACCGGATTATATCTTGAATGAGGAAATGTATCCCGTACTCGAATCACACAGCATCCGAATGAGCATGCCATATTTCGTAATTTTCAACGGACTGTAAACTTTAAAATTTAACTGTCCACGCCACGGTGTCATTCCTTCATCAGTTGAGATGTTTTGACTTAGATTCAACGTTTCTTTAAACTTTTTGGAAAAATAATCAATTACGAATGACACTTTGAAAAGCCGGTCGGCATTATCCCGTTTATTGTTGTTGTCGGAAAATGTAAAAATGATAATATTTGTCTGAATCTGTTGCGGGACATCGTTTTGCGAAATATTGGTGTGTCTATCAACGAATTCGTTGACCAGTAATCATCGATCCTTGATTTTTTTAGCCGCGCGGGATTAGCCGAGCGGTCTCAGGCGCTGCCGTCGTGGACTGTGCGGCTGCTCCCGGCGGAGGTTCGAATCCTCCCTCGGGCATGGGTGTGTGTGTTCGTCCTTAGGATAATTTAAGTTAAGTAGCTTGTAAACTTAGGGACTGATGACCTTAGCAGTTAAGTCCCATAAGATTTCACACACATTTGAACATTTGATTTTTTTACAATTCCCATAAGGATAGCAAGCTCAAACCATTTTATAAGTTCGGGTCCCTCAACGTCGACAAATTTGGCACTTTTTTAATCCAGTTTCCTCCTATTGCAATTTTGACTGGAATACTTGTTGGTTTCATTGCTAATACACTCCTGGAAATGGAAAAAAGAACACATTGACACCGGTGTGTCAGACCCACCATACTTGCTCCGGACACTGCGAGAGGGCTGTACAAGCAATGATCACACGCACGGCACAGCGGACACACCAGGAACCGCGGTGTTGGCCGTCGAATGGCGCTAGCTGTGCAGCATTTGTGCACCGCCGCCGTCAGTGTCAGCCAGTTTGCCGTGGCATACGGAGCTCCATCGCAGTCTTTAACACTGGTAGCATGCCGCGACAGCGTGGACGTGAACCGTATGTGCAGTTGACGGACTTTGAGCGAGGGCGTATAGTGGGCATGCGGGAGGCCGGGTGGACGTACCGCCGAATTGCTCAACACGTGGGGCGTGAGGTCTCCACAGTACATCGATGTTGTCGCCAGTGGTCGGCGGAAGGTGCACGTGCCCGTAGACCTGGGACCGGACCGCAGCGACGCACGGATGTACGCCAAGACCGTAGGATCCTACGCAGTGCCGTAGGGGACCGCACCGCCACTTCCCAGCAAATTAGGGACACTGTTGCTCCTGGGGTATCGGCGAGGACCATTCGCAACCGTCTCCATGAAGCTGGGCTACGGTCCCGCACACCGTTAGGCCGTCTTCCGCTCACGCCCCAACATCGTGCAGCCCGCCTCCAGTGGTGTCGCGACAGGCGTGAATGGAGGGACGAATGGAGACGTGTCGTCTTCAGCGATGAGAGTCGCTTCTGCCTTGGTGCCAATGATGGTCGTATGCGTGTTTGGCGCCGTGCAGGTGAGCGCCACAATCAGGACTGCATACGACCGAGGCAAACAGGGCCAACACCCGGCATCATGGTGTGGGGAGCGATCTCCTACACTGGCCGTACACCACTGGTGATCGTCGAGGGGACACTGAATAGTGCACGGTACATCCAAACCGTCATCGAACCCATCGTTCTACCATTCCTAGACCGGCAAGGGAACTTGCTGTTCCAACAGGACAATGCACGTCCGCATGTATCCCGTGCCACCCAACGTGCTCTAGAAGGTGTAAGTCAACTACCCTGGCCAGCAAGATCTCCGGATCTGTCCCCCATTGAGCATGTTTGGGACTGGATGAAGCGTCGTCTCACGCGGTCTGCACGTCCAGCACGAACGCTGGTCCAACTGAGGCGCCAGGTGGAAATGGCATGGCAAGCCGTTCCACAGGACTACATCCAGCATCTCTACGATCGTCTCCATGGGAGAATAGCAGCCTGCATTGCTGCGAAAGGTGGATATACACTGTACTAGTGCCGACATTGTGCATGCTCTGTTGCCTGTGTCTATGTGCCTGTGGTTCTGTCAGTGTGATCATGTGATGTATCTGACCCCAGGAATGTGTCAATAAAGTTTCCCCTTCCTGGGACAATGAATTCACGGTGTTCTTATTTCGATTTCCAGGAGTGTATATTGAAATAGATCATTCCCAATACATAATTCTACGATATCCACGACGCTCTGTGTATCTTTGGGAAGTATGTGTGGACCCATAGATCCTTCAAATTTATTTTTGGTCTTCAGTAAATCATAGTCTGTCTTCTTCGTCTGATTCATCCGAATCAGTTGGCAACTGTAGCGTTCACCGAATTCTTCTTGGACGTTTTTCACTACCTCCGACGAGTCTGCTTAAACTTCATTTTTTTGATATCCAGTGTCTTCTTCCCAATCGGCGAAGTCGTCCGGAACGTCTGACAAGACGACGTTTGCGCATTCATCGTAAATAATCGTATCGTCTCATTCGTCTGCCATGATGAAAGTGCACAAGTTCTCATAAAAACAAAAAACCTTGTTGACGTGTGTAACTTATTGTTACCTAAACAAAATACCATCAGAATGAAAACGATACTAAAGTGCTGTCACCGGCCACTGCGCTATATTATGCACGAGGCACAACTGTGGTGTTGCTGGCCACTGAGCGATACTATGCACACGACACCACTGTGGTGTCGCCGGCTACTGAGCGATACTATGCACACGACACCACTGTGGTGTCTCCGCCAGCCGTTGACCGCTATTTCGCGCACGACACCACTCTGGTGTCGCCGGAAGGCAACGTGTTAATAGGGTGTGTGATGACTACGGACGACAGTGCATGGTCTGCAGCGTGCTGCCATGTTGGCCACAAGGATGGCGAATAGTTCTTGACGTGGGGCATTCAATTCCTCCACCAACGCGTTTGACATTATTGCTGGATGGTCACTGATGCATTTGGATTTGCTGCTGTATGTCTCCCCAACCTGTATGTGCTCTATGGGATTTAAGTTAGGGAAGTGGGCGGGTTAGCCTATTTGCCGAATGTGCTCTCGTTCCCAGAGCTGGAAGGACAACAGTGTTGTAATTACATTAACTGGTGAGTTTATCGTGTTCCAAGATTTGGGGGTCAGTACGCCCATGCAACATTATGACTCCTCACGCCGTATTGCCAGGACCACTTAAACGATCGCGGTGGTCTCGCGGTTCTAGTCGCTCAGTCCGGAACCGCGCTACTGCTACGGTCGCAGTTTCGAATCCTGCCTCGGGCATGGATGTGTGTGATCTCCTTAGGTTAGTTAGGTTCAAGTAGTTCTAAGGGACTGATGACCACAGATGTAAGTCCCATAGTGCTCAGAGCCAGCCACTTAAACGATCATATTCACCAATGCTGCACTTACCCTCATATGGCGAGAGGTACATCTAATCCAGCCAGGAACATTGTCGAACCCTATTGTTGTTTGTGTCTAGTGTCAAGTCCTGTTCCTACACTAATTACTGTCGATCCTCTACAGGTCTTGCTTCATTACGCAGCACCCTCTAGCGTTCCAAGCTTCTTACACACAACAGCATCGTCCGCGAAAAATGTCGCAGAGCTCCTGCGTAATCCACTACATCATTTATAAACACTATAAACAGGAACGATCCTAGAACACACTGTCGGGATACTCCAGAAATTATCTTTACATAAAACAGACATCGCCACACCTGAGCATTTCTTGGTATATGTTGATTATCCTCTGTTAGTCATACCTCATTCGGGTCCCACACACTTGAGCAATATTCCAGGATGTTTCTATTTTTTGTAAGCAATCTCCTATGTAGACAGCATTTCCCCTGCGCTCTACCAACGAACCGAAATCTGTTGTATGCTTTACTTACGATCAAACCTACATGATGTCTAGCTTAGCGCCCACTGCTTCACTCGCGTAGATTGTATGGCTTAATTCAGGCATGGTCTCTTCCGAATGTACTTCTGGCCAAAACGCGATTCTAATAGCTGGAATCGGAGGGTTTTGAATCCTGGATTTTGCGTTCTTGTGGTGATATTCCCACGGAAACTTTCATCCCATAACACTTATTTCTTTTTGTAATGAATAATTCCAGGATAGCCGCTAATGATTTAATTAGTGATCCTTCTTTACTACAAGCTTATTTCGGCTATAGCGCCATTGTCAAGTAAACCCACAGATGTTACATTTGGTGAGTACACTTACATTTATAAAAGTTGTACAGAAAGGTCAGTTCGCAGACAAACTTACATCTAGCTGGAATAGATGCTCATATTACATCAGTGAGTAAACTGTCGACTGTCTATTTGTTGACAGATGGCTATAATCAAAGTTTTGTTCATATAGAGTATTTTTGCGAAACACTTTTGACAGCTAGAATGACAGTTTATTCTCGTAGATACTTTGTGTTTACATTGCAGTCTTTGCTAGTCAGTGATGTGAGTTGCGTTTCATTGATATTATAATGTTGTTATCATTTGTATCTATGGCATCTTGACCTGTATGATTTGAGATGAAATAGTTCCGTGCAAAATTCTACAAAGGTCAGACAGGAAGAAATTTTATCATTAGATTCAAAGAACACACAAGAAATTGCGACAGCAATCAATCAAGCTTTTACGAGCAGCTTTACCAAGCAGCAGAACATATCGAAAATACGTTACAGGTTCTACTTAGAAGACCTAAGGGACATACCATGGACATCTTCGGAGAATTAGAAATATATACACGGACAAAAAATTATCCAAACTATACCCTTAATGAACAAATCTGTCTCAAACAAAAAAATTATGTAGAAAATTTTATTAACATTTTGGAAAACGAAAACAGATACGTTCAGAGTAGACAGAAAACGAAAGATACCATAAATACAAATGATAAAAAAATTATTATAACAATGAAATGCAACTAACATCACTGGCTAGCGAAGATTGCTCTGTAAACATAAAGCATCAACGAGAATAAACTGTCATTCCAGCTATCAAAAGTATTTCGCAAAAATATTCCGTACAAACAAAACTTCCGTTATAGCGACCTATCAACAAATAGACAGTCGACAGTTTACTCACTGATGCAATATGGGCATCTATTCCAATTAGATATAAGTATGTATGCAACTGATCTTCCTGTACAACTTTTATAAATGTAAGTATACTCACCAAATGTAACATCAACAGGTTTACTTGAGAACGGCGCTATAACCGAAATAATCTTGTAGTAAAAAAGAAAGCTAACTAATTAAACCGTCAGCAGCTTACCTGGAATTATTCATTATAAAGTATTATGTTATGACAAAGACTATGCTGTGGGCCCGATTAAAAAGAAGACTCATTTCTTTATTTCTATCCGATATAACGAAATATTTTCATAAATAATTGTATCTCGTGTTTCACCACCTTAGGGGTTGAATTTTTAAAAACACTGAACATATATGTTTTTATCTCTAACTGGGAAGTCAAATAAGTTTTCAGAAACGCAGCTTTAAAGCGTTTTAGTACTTCTTTAATAATTTATTTTCACCTCTTTTTGTGTTGAATTCCAAAAATGCTGAATAACATATCTTTTTGTGACCGAGAAACCAGGTACCAAATTTCGTAGTTCTAGCTTCAAAATTTCTTAACAGAGCCATTTTTTAAAAAATCCTCTCATCCTCTATTTCACGACCTTAGGGTGGAATTTCGAAAAAATCTCTTCTTAAAATACGCGTGCAGCAATAAGATCAATAGATTCTACAAATTTCAAGTATCTGTCCTTGGCAGTTTCTGCTGAGAGATGTGGGTCAGTGAATCAGTCAGAACATTTCCTTTTTTATATAGAAAAGATGACATTCATATCCCACAAATTGTTACATTTAAGTATTTCTACGATTTGACTGATTCCAGCTGAAGGTAGTACAGTAGCCACATCTATTATTAAACTGCTAAAACAGTTAACGGGTCATTCAGTCAGAGCTGCAGGTTGCCTAGGCTAGGCGTCCACTCGATGCATTGATGTCCAACAGACCGTCGCATCTTCTCGTGTGTTCTTTGCTCACAACGTCGTCCGACCAAACTAGTCCAGTCCGTCTCTTGGTAGGGAGGCTGTCACGTATTCCTACACTTTATTATTGATATTCATCCGTTTTTGATATCAAAGAGCGTCCTGGGCGCGAGTCATCACAAACGTCTTCTCGGCCATCTTAGAAAAGCTCGAATAACTCAGAAAGTCGCGTAAGTGATAAGCAGTCTACGCCATACACTTCTTTTAGAAAAGGTAGATTACAGTAGGCGGTTTTACAAGTTTCATGTGAAATCGTTGCTCTATAATTACACTTATCCTTTGTCCAACAAAACAAATTAACAGCTCTTACACCATGCTATGGCCACAGTGATTTGTCTACAGACATCAGACATGCTGCTTTTGACTGAGAAGGCTTCGCGGTTCGCAGCTATTAGTCGTTCATCTTTGGAACATGCGTACTTATTCAGTGACAGCAAAGGTTCCGGTATTTTACAACGCCACATCGTATGCATTGTACTCACTAGCGCCTGCAACAAGAAAACTTAAGACCTTATTTTACTTGTCTTCGTTTTTGGCATTACAAAATTCCTATGTATTTTATGCTGTATAAAAAAATGAGACTTAACATTTAAACATCAAATATCTTCAGAAGTGGTCTATGAAAGTACTTGACACTGAAGCTTCACTTTGCATATTTGTCTTCAGGTTTGGCAACTGACTCTAGACCGCCCCCTCCTCCCTCAGTTGATTTTCACGTAGTATAGTTTACAGGACACGGAAGAAAACTTATCAGGCAACATTCTTTAAATACAGTGCTTGACAAAAAAAGTGAAGTACCAGAAGACATGGATGTCATCAGTCTAACTTAGTACAAGTAGACACCATCAGCGGGTATCGTAAACGTGATTTTCCCCAGTTTGCCTCAAATCCTTAAAGTAATTTTATATTCTATTTAAAGAATTACCATAGTTTCAATTCTTGCTTACGTTAAGGAGCGGGTGTAGTCTGGCGAGTTCTCTTCCCCTGTCCTGAAAAGCACCCTAAGTGAAAGTTAATAACAAAATAATGAAAAGATAAAAGTTTATCGCTTACTTCATTTGCGATGTTCATGTAGTAAAACTTCAGCATCAGGCATGAAGTTTAAATTTATTACTTACTTGCCACTAACTCTATTCACAACACATTTTGCAGATAGTATCCACATATACCACTGAATCCATATGCAAGACTGTATCATTATGCGACACAAATTTCAAGAGATATGATGTCGTAAAAACTGAAATATTCAACCTATTAATTCGTTTGCGAAGTATAAGTAATTAGACGTGTGAAATTGTTCTTTACGTGGATTTAGATTCTTTAAGGAATCGGGGGGAAGGGGAGCGGAGGGTTTTCATGTTAGGAAAGTACTTTTCTGTTGTATTTTGTGAAATGCAGTTTTAGGTTTTCGCACATTTAAAACAAATTGCCAACAGTTGAACCCCTTTGAAATCTTAACAAGATATGATTGGATGTTTGTGCAACCTTTTTCAGATCCAGCTTCATTTTATATAATTAATAATTACCGGATAAGTAACACACAAACACCAAAAAGTTCCAAATGCAATCATTAACGCGTGGTGCGATGCGGGGAAAGCCGAAGCTTGTGAAACGAATGTACGCACAACGGTATTTGAGCGAAGTCGCCAATGAGCTCAGCTTACCTGAACTGGCGGCCACTCGCTCGGTAGAGCACTTCGCACCCAGCAGTGCGGCCGAGTTGTAGCCAAGCCATGTCTGTCGTGCCGTCGGTCTGCCGCCCGCCGACCGAGCCGTGATAACAGATAATGGGCACGTTCGCAAACTGGAAAACCTTGTGGATATCTTTAGATAAGTAAATGGTAACTTCGGCTTCCAAGAAAATACGGTGTATATTTTGACACAAAAAAAGTGTGTAGTTTTTTCCCAAACTGGAGCATCACCAAGGCATAAAAGTTGAGGTCGTTTCGCTGTTTCCACACTTGACAATGACACTTGATGCAAGTAGTGGAAAATGCTCGTTACAGATGACGTAAGTCAGCACTTGTCGTCATTAACGTATTCTGTTAGCATCTCTTTTCTTCATTTGAAAAGCTGTCGAGTAAATACCTGTTTTCGAAGAGCATTTTCAACGAATGAAGGAATGTTTTAGACGGTGAAAGTCGAATGAAAGTTCAGATTTTTGGACACCAAGATTGCCACAATCTAAAAATGAACGCTAATGTACCTTAAAAAGTAGGCTACACTGCAACACTCTACCTGCAGAAGATAGGATCTGTACTGAAACAAACTAGTGAATTGCCCTCCTTTCAGCGTGTGCTTGACTGCTTGATACGGGCGTCCAATTCACAACACGATCTAATAAAGGTGAAATTTTAAGTCTGTACATTTCGTATAGTTTTAACGATATTGATGAGGTGGTTTGTACACTTACATCCAGAGCGCGTGTTCGAATATGAATCTGGAATAAACGATTAAGGTTTCGTTACTTGTCGAAGAACTTGGTTACTTATTATGTATTATATTGATTTCGAAATGTAATTATTCCGTATTAATTTAGTTTGAAGTTACTGTGGTTAACATTGTTAATTACAAGCTTTCAAATCGGCTTCAAATAAAATACTCCTTGACTAAAAAAAATAAATAAAAAAAGTGCACCACGAGGAAATTATCCAAACGGGACGGACATCGGCAGATGTGATGTTCCTGTACGTACAAACACATGATTACAAATTTCACAAAAGTTGGATGACTTGATCAAGAGAAAGAGCTTAACAAATTGATGAAGTCAATAACACGGTGGTCCACCTCTGGCCCTTAGGCGAGCAGTTATTCGGCTCGGCATTGATTGATATAGTTGTTGGATGCCCTCCTAAGGGATATCGTGACAAATTTTGCCCAACTGGCGCGTTAGATCGTCAAAACCCCCAGTTGGTTGGATGGCCCTGCCCATAACGCCCCAGCCGTTCTCAGTTGGAGAGAGAGCTGGCGAACTATCTGGCCAAGGCAGGGTTTGGTAAGTACGAAGACAACCAGCAGAAACTCTCGACGTGTGCGGGAGGGCATTGTCTTGCTGATATACAAGCTCAAGATGGCTTGCCATGAAGGGCAACAAAATGGGGCGTATAAAGTCATCGATGTACGTCTGTGCTGTAAGCGTGCAGCGGATGACGACCAAAGGGGTCCTGCTAAGCATGAGAACAGGAATAAAATCTGCTTCCCAATTACATGATGATCCTAAATGTTGAAAATCTCCCAACGAACTGCAAAGAACGATGCAAGCTTTTAGGGGAGGCATGTGCGCGAAGGGGAGAGGGCCTAAACCTAGGGAAAGTATACGAGAACTTCGTGAGGGCACACGGACATGTGTTTTTGGATTTTAAGGAAACCAGAAAGTGTTTTTCCTTCACTAGACACTCCGTCTGAAGGTAATGCAACTAAAATGCCAGGATTGTACCCTTGTAAATACGGAATTAGGTAGGCTCTTAGATGAAACAAAAGCAGACATCGCCTGCGTTCAGGAACTCTTTCTGCGAGGCGGGAAGATCCCAGGGCTCTCCTTACATTACATCACAATAGTGGTCCGCCCTGGTAGCTGAGTGGTCAGCGTGACAGACTGTCAATCCTAAGGGCCCGGGTTCGATTCCCGGCTGGGTCGGAGATTTTCTCCGCTCAGGGACTGGGTGTTGTGTTGTCCTAATCATCATCATTTCATCCCCATCGACGCGCAGGTCGCCGAAGTGGCGTCAAATCGAAAGACCTGCACCAGGCGAACGGTCTACCCGACGGGAGGCCCTAGCCACACGACATTTTTATTTTCAGCAGAAACACCAAATGCGTAAGCATTAATAGAAACCCCATAGTAACACAAATAACCCAGTTTTGCTCTGAACACATCGCCACAGCAGAAATAACAGACGGACAGAATTTGTATAGCTCATGTCGTTTAATACGTTCATACTCGCATGATACAGAACCTTTCTTAGGCGAAATAAAGGACATAGAACGACACTCAGAAAGAAAAAGACTGCTCATTCTAACCGATGTCAAAGCAAAATCCCCCATGTGGAACTCAGACATGACGACAGAGGAAAACTATTACGTAACGGTAAATGAATACAACCTCTTCATAGTGAATAGGGAGGGACAGCCACCTACCTACCACAGAGAAGCCGGTGGCGTAAATAACATAGATCTTTCATAAAATTGTGGGGATCCACAACCTCCAGATGCTTAATAAATGTAAATATGGTCCGTAGTAGGCTTTAATGCGATGTTTATTTAATTGTACGATTAACTAATTTTGACTAAGAGTATTTGTCATGCTCCTGTAAAACCAACATGGAAAAGCAATACATTGTCTGCATACATCGCCATGTATAAATAAAGTTTACACACCTCACATTAAGGGGCTCCGGAAAGGCTCAAAATCATGAAAAGTTCAATTTTTACTTTTTTGCGTTTTTTGAATCTGCAGACTATTAACTTTTAATAGATATATAATTTATTCAATTCCGAAGACTACAACTATTTTTAAATTTTTTTTGAAATGTGTTCTACATGGGCGTGACCCACTGTGGCGCTGTTAAACTGCTGTCAAATGGTGTTATTATTAACGTCCGTGTTCATCAGGTACATTTTAGTGATGTGAGATAAAGTATGTGTTGTGGCTAACCTGTGATGGTTCAATATATATCGCTGGTGTGATTGTCGATTGTTTCATGTTTATTTACTCTGTCGTTATCTCGAAAATATTCGTAATTAATTCTGTTTCTTGAGTCTCTGTTTTGTTGTAGTATAATAATGAGTAAAAGCAAAGTTATTAGAAATCCTCTGAAGGCTTTTAAGAAAAGGAGAAATGTTGGAAAGCCAAAGGTATTTAGAAATATGGGAATGAAGATAGGTTCTAACATGGTACGAGCGATGCTTGCTTTAGACAAGGAACGCCTTCGGGCTGCAGACAGGGCTGTAAAGAGTCTAGAAATACAAGCAAGAGTAAACAGGAGGAGGAACAAGAGGAAGCTGGAGGAGGAGTTTGCAGAGGATGAAGATAATCCATCCTATGGACCTGGAATGCACTAAAAAGTTAATCCAATCTTTGTCGCTCGATTCCCAAAACTTTTATTTTCTCATACTAATTACATGTTTTCTAAGGATCTTCCAAACATATTTGTTTCAAACTTTCAGTAAATGTTACACAGTACCTTCTGCATAATTTAACACAGCCTTTTTCCAAAAAACTGTATATTTTTGAATATATAAATAAAAAATTGCAAAAAAATGTTGTGAATTTTCATTACAATTGAAAAAAAAATCATCTTTAATAACTGAACTAAAATTTTGTAAAATCCCTGTGTTAAGTTGTAGCCCATATTCCAATAAATAATCTGTAAAAAGTTCAACTTCCTACCTCAAATACTTTGTGAGGAAAGATGTAATTTATAAGCGTTATTTTAACATTGCAAGTATAGGGCGTTCCGGAGCCCCTTAAGATAAAACTATTAGTTTTCTAGATTTGAAAATAATAAACTTTAGGGGCACACATAGGTTTGGCATCCATCGTGAGCCAACTACAGCCGATACCATAATCCATAACGACTCATGTCATCCTGTTTTACATAAACGTGCCTTTTTTCAAGCGATGATAAGTAGCTGTGAAACATTCCTCCTGATAGTAAGGAAGTGAGTAAAGAATTAGACACGTTAAGAAAATAACTTGTAGAAACGGTTATGATATTAGAATGGTTTCAGCTATGCACATTAAAAGACTGAACACCTCTGCAGAAAAGAATGTAGATAATATTACACTAACAAAGGAACAACCTAACGAAAAAGTGAACTATGCTACGTTGCTATACTATGGACGCATTTCTGATGAGACAGCTAAGGCTTTCCGTAATACGAAGGTACAGACAAGTTTTCGCACACAATATCAAATTGACAGATCTCTACGCCATGATGACGTAATAAAGCAATCTGGGATCTATAATGTCAGTTGTGATGACTGTGAAAAAATTACATGGGAAAAACGGAGAGAAATTTTGGAACTATACTGAGGGAACATAGGAACCAGTAACAAATCTTCGTTCAGCAATCACTTACTGGTAACAAATATACTGCGAACGGCCCTAATGCAATAAAAGTTTTGCATGTTACTAGTAAAGGTATATTAATGAATATATATGAAGGAATGGAAATTTATACCGTTTTTATTAAGCTACCAGAATGTGTGCTAAATGAACAAACGGAGATGAAAAGCAAGATTTTCCTGCAGAATTTTAAAAAGGTGTTATGTCAGGCTCTGTGCATTGTATTTCGATGTTGCTTTTTCATTTTAATGCAACCTCCGACCCTTTGCTGCCTGTCTTTGCCGTGCGTAATCTTTTCCATTTTTAACAGCTCTTGTTCAAATGGCTCTGAGCACTATGGGACTTAACGGCTCTTGTCTTTCACAATTTAGATTTACGTTGAACAGCTCCCAAAGGGTTTTTACAGTTGTTGTAAGCTTATAACGTATGTTATATCGAGACAACAGTATACTTGTAATGTCTCTATTACACTGCATGAACAGCAATGGCTCCTTCATTTCATATCGCAAGTATTATTTGTTTCCTGCCCCTCCCTACATTTGTATCTATTGACACCGTGTTTATTCTTAATAAATAGTTCATCTGTTACTCGGTGTACTTACAATAATTTATACTAATTCCTTCCTTAGTTCTGCTGTTGGTTACCACATATCTCTCCTCGAAGTATGTGATGCGTTTCTATGTATTTGTCAATATTAGAGGCATGTATATAATAGCGAGAACAATGTTTTGGCATCTTTACGTATCCAATAATGTGTGATATAGTAATGTTGAATATGTATCGTCACAAACTGCTCTACTTTAGAACTACGGTTTATATCTCAATGTTAGGCTCATTTTTACTTGACCTCATAACCTTACTAGCTTCACAATTTCTTATTTTTGCCGTTATTTTCTCACGTCATTTTTCGATATGATGTATTTTTATTGAAATGACCAAAATGTTTTTGTAGGTATCTTACAGTTTAATAACGGAATTTATATCGTGACAACAGTATAAGTGTTGTATTGTGTACCCCGCGGTGGCTCCTGCACTTCTTGTTGCAAGTGTTATGTGCCACCCGTCCCTACATTCTACAATTGTTGACACCTTTTTTATTCTTAACAAGTATCAGATCGTCTGTTTACTTGATGTACGTCATACAATATTTTATACCTGCTCCCCTCTTAATTCTGCTATTGGTCACCATATATCTTTCCTCACAGAATGTGATGTGTTACCATGTATTTGCTCAATATTAGAGGCATGTATATGATTGGAAGAATGTTGTTTTGAAATCGATACATGTCCAATAATGTACAATGTAGTGAATTGTGAATACACAGTGTAACAAAGTGCTCTTCCGTTAGGAGTATGATATTGATTTTTACACATTTTATATTACGGAGTTATGTTTACTTTATGTGGCTTCGTAACCCTTCCTGTTTTGAGGCTTCCTTTCTCCTCTTTTTATAGTTATTCGCACGTCATTTCTCATTGTATTGAACCCATCCCATTTTTATATATATATTATATTATCCTACTATCATACACTGTAAGTCATGAAGTACTTGATGTTACCAGTTCTGGTTGATACATTTTATGTCACAGGTGACTTTTGACTGCCTCCTTTTCAAGCATTGCATATTGGTTGTTACTTCCAAATAAAAAATTATATGTGTTATCTTTCTGTACAAATAGTCAGGTCTGGCTTCTGTGTGTCTAGGGATAGCTTTCAGACACTGATGACTTATGATGTAAGGCAGTCGTTATACCTGACACACCAGCAGTTGGTGGAGTATTCTATTTCAATTATTTGTGGAATTTTGTACGTACTTCATATATATTTTTGTTAATATGTGTTTAAAATAATGTAGTTTGTCTGGTGATATGCCATGTACTGTATACAATCTGTTATGTCCATTTGTATGACCTTAATGTATTCTTTGGTCGCTGACTGTTTTTGTACATGATATCAGCTAAGCCTGGCACGCCAGCAATATATGTAACGTGCCTATGATATGTGCTATCGAGAGTCTTAAAGTCTTTTTATGAATATGTATCTCTGACAACAAATTACCAGCTGCTGTCAGTTACCATGTCGTTGTACACAGTTCAGAATACTATCTTTAAAGGTGACTCTGTAATGTGGATCTTTTCGTGAAATGACGAAATATGGCTACTTTTACTTGTAATTAAGAGTGATTTAAGAATGACATGAAATACAGATGTTACAAATGTAAGTAAAAATTCGTGTAGTAACGTTTATCTTAATGTGAGGTGTGTAAAGTGTTATTTATACATGGCGATATATACAGACAATGTGGTGCTTTTCCATGTTGGCTTTACAGCTGCTTGTCAATGACGCTTAGTCGAAATTAGCTAATCGCACGATTACATAAACATCGCATTATAACCTGCTACAGACCATGTTTACGTTTATAGATTTTTCTCTAGCGAACGCAAAACCTCTTCCACTGGTCAACACATGGAGGGTATTAGACAGAGCCACTTAACAGTGACAACAATGCAGTCGTCATAATTACAGACAGATATGTCAATACACATAGCATGTACCATGAACAACAGCATCTACTCATAGGAAGGGCCGACTGGCAAAAAGTTCGAGACATTGTTGAGGTATCGTCACTACACACTTTTCAAGGCAGTACTGATTCTAAAGCGCATGTTCTAACAGAAGTCCTACAAAGAGCACAGGAAGCAGCTATACCACGGGCAAAAACTGGCTGAGAACAGAAACAACAGTTGTTGACAGAACTGGCAAGATTAAGGAAGGATTCACGGCGCAAGAGAAAGTGCTACCAACAACCAAAGACGGCTCCTGAAAGATAGATGAGACTCGACCTGTATCGTGACGCTAATCAGAAATACCAAAAACAACTAAAGACAACAAGGCAAGACTACTGACCAATTTCGTCAAAACCCAATTACGAAACGACATCTGGGGACAACCATTCAAGATAGAACGAGTTGAGACACCGACAGTTCTGTCAACACGAAAACAAGCCGACGAAACAATGGCTTATCGGTGGAGAAGCACAGCAGAATATCTCCCGAACAGACTCCTCTCAGATGACGAACCCAAAGAAGAGGAGCGACACCTAAGATACAGGATGAGGCATCCATACGTCAAAGACAGTGTAACCATACCATTCTCACAAGAAGAGGTCGCGATGGCAATCAGCCGGCTTAAAAACCGAAAAGCAACTGGCCCAGACAGAAACGTTAAAACAAACAGTAACATAAGTCACACCTTTTTTTACAAACATTTTCAAAGAGGCACTATCAACAGGCAGAATTCCAAACCTCTGCAAAACTGCTAATGTAGGAGTGAGACAGGACAAGTTACTCTCTCACTCTCTCACCTAATTTTTCACATACGGAAAATTATTAAAGATTTCATTATAACCTGACACACGTTGAGCGAGACTCTAGAAAGTTAACAGCTTGAGCAAATGTTGATGGAGCCTGGTAGGGCGCTAAAAGTATGAGATATTTTTATGATTCTTAGCTCATAGAAGCAGCTAGTTGGAAGTTGAAAGCAATTGGCGGCGAGCCCATCCCTTAGTAAATCTTGCCGGACAGGTCCACAGCCATACAAGGCATACAAGGCAGACAGGACAGCCCCTCGTCGAGACAGGTCTCCAGCAGACCAGCAGAACAATGCTGCGCTACCTTCTGTGGCCCAAGCTGAGGCCTGGGCTGGGGCGATGGTCTGAAGGAATGCATCGTGTACAGAGCCACGCATAATAAAAATTCCCTGAATGCTATCTGTGGCTGCCGATCAGGAACCCTGTTTGGCCTCTGACTTCCCACATATAGGGTAGGAACTCTCAGACAGCTCCAGATAGCCCTCGAGATGTCCGCCTTGGTAGCTGTGAAGTCAGTGCAGATTGCTAACCGAAGGGGTCTGGGTTAGACTCATGGCTGGGTCAGAGACTTTTCTCTGCTTGGAGACTGGGTGTTCTGTTGTCCATATGTTCGTATAGTCACAATTGACATTCCACTCTTGAGGTGGCAGTATGGGCACGTCCTGAAAGCCAATAAACTGGAAAAAAAAAACCTCGAAAGCAAACAATGTCACGTGCTCGCTTACCAATCTGTGATCTTTCTCAAACGATTGTAAAGATAGTATTACGTGAAGAAATTTGGCTCTTGCACATATTATAGCTTCATTCATCCAGTTCATGATAAGCTGTCTGTCATTTCGTTAACGATCATACCTATTGTTATATATCGATTTTAGGTAAACTACTCTAAGGAATTCTTGAAGTTCGCAGTGAAAAATATCGATCGCTCGAATTTTCGTTTGTTGCATGTTAGGCCATATGTTGTTGCATATGAAATGAATCTAACATATTAAATTATTCTTTAAACTTGGACGGATATTGCCGTCTATCACTAATCTCCAGCTTGGTTCCAAACTTGCATGGCACTGAAAAAACCAGAATGAAATATTCACAAGATTCCTCGTATCTCATACAGAGTTTCGAACCTAGAAACAAGATTTTGGCAAATGATAATACGCAAAGAGGAGAGTTTTTCGCCTTGTGATAAACTTCCATAAATAGCGAAACTTCCATAACTAGCTTGATATTCAAGAAACTAAAGATTTTTCTTTGAAATAGCCTAATATTCAAACACCATCGACAGCTGATGTAACGAGAATTTCAGTGAATTTGGAACAAAATATGTGACGAAATTACGGTTTATTTTTATGTCAAGAATGAGCACTTTCATAAACATAGTCGTGTCTTTCCCTCAGTCGTTAGTTTAATAATATGCTGTTTCATGCTTCTGTTGCAATTTCAGCTGCATTAGAATGTTAGTGAGATGAATATTTATAAAACACTGCTGCATTTTGGGGAAATCAGTCATAGTGTAATGTGGCAACCAGGGAACATAAGTATCACTCCAAACGTGTTACTGATATCGTTCCTCCGTAAAAAATAAAAAAAGAGAGAGTAGGATATAGTAAGTCTGGGGAAAAAATCGCTACTTCTGTTGAAATTTTTGGTGGAATCCTATATCCCACTGTGTTTTTAATAACGAATGATGTGGACTGAAATTCACCTACGGATTTTATTTCTATATCTCAATCCCCCCCGCCAGATAAGGAAATAATGAACAGCAGAAACTGTCATCGTGTTTTTCCTATCCCTACACAGAATGAAGGACTGCACTTTTCAAAGACATTGGTAATCTGTTTACACCTTGATCAGTAAGTGACATGCTACTGCAAATTTAAATGTTTTCATATTTCTCAGATCACTGCGATACAGAAATAAAATGTTTTGGCATTCGTTATTGAAAACACACTGGGGTATAGAGTTCCGTTGAAATTTCAACAGAATAAACTGTTTACTTTCCCCAGACTTTTTATTCCCTGTATTTTCCTTCAGAGAGTCGTTATCAGTGACGAGTTTTGAGTAATATATAAGTTACATTGTTGCCACATTAAAATCTGCTTCTTTTGCCAAAACACAACTTACAGCGCAAGAACTCTCAGACAACGCCAGTTAACGCTCGAAAGCAAACAAAGTCACCCGCCTGCTGCCAGATCTGTAACATTTCTCAAACTATTGTGAAGAAACTATTCGATTGAAACAATTGATTCTCAAACAGGCTGTAGCTTCATTTGTCAGCTTCATGATGAACTGCCAATCATTACGTTAATGGCCATAGATATTGTGATATTCCGATGTTAGGTGAACTGCTGTAAGAAATTCTAAAAGTTTGCAGTGAAAAATAGGGGTCGCTACGAGTTTTCGTTTGTTGCATGTTAGGTCATATGTTGCTGCATGTCAAATGTAGCTAACATATTGAACTATTCTTTAGACTGAAGGATATTGCTATCTATCACCAATCTTGAGAAAATGGATTGTATATGAAGTGCTTCACACTAAATATGAGCGGCAGTGAAATAGCCAGAATGAAATATTCATAAACTTACTAATATCTCATATACTGTTTGAGATATCATAGTAAGGTTTTGGCAGTGATAATACCCGAAGGGGATAGCATTTTGCCATCTGATTAATATGCAAATTTCCATGTGCAGCACGATACTCAGGCAACTGCAGATTTTTCCAACGAAATAATGTAATTTTTCAGGGCTATCAACTGCTGGTGAAACGAGAATTGCTGTGAGTTTGGAATAATGTATGCGAAGAAATTACAGTTTACTTTCATACAGAGAATAGGCATTTTCATAAACTATTTACTCGTCTTTCCCTCATTTGCTGGTTTAATAATATACTGTTGTGGTATTCTGCTGCAATTTCAACTGCATTAAGATGTTAGTGAGATCAATGTTCGTAAACCGTGCGGTGTTTTGACAAAGGAGGCACATTTTCACTTGGTAACAAGAAAATTTCTACTCAAAACTCATTACTAGTAATGGTGCTCAAAAGAAAAATGAAGGGAGTGAAAAGTTCAAGGGAAAAAAATCACTATATATGTAGAAATTTTGGCGGAATCCCATGCCATAGCATATTTTAAACAGTGAATTGTATGGATTGGAACTTGACAAAGGATCGTATTTCTGAATCTCAGTTATCTAAGAAATATGAAAACAATGAATACACAGCAACCCGTCTTCTTACCTCTATATAGAGTGAAGGATTCTACTTTTCTGCCACAAACATTTTTTAGTTCATCAAAGATATTGATAATATGTTTACACATTGACGGTTAGTTGGCAGGATTCTACAAATTTAAATGCTTTCATATTTATGAGATAATTGAGATGAAGAAGAAACATCCATTGCCCAGTTTCAGTTCAGATCACTCTTTATTAAAAATACACACTGGTACAGGATTACGTTGGAATTTTTATCTCAACTAGAGATTTATTTCACCAGACGTCTTATTCCTCTATCTTTCTTCAGAGAAACGTTATCAGTGACGAATTTGGTGTAATACCTAAATTCTCTTCTGGCCTTGTTAAAATCTGCTTCTTTTGCCAAAACACAGCAAAGTTTATAAATATTCATATCACTAATATTCTAATGCAGTTGACATTGCGACAGAGTCATGGAACAGTGTACTATTAAAAGAGCATCTGAAGGAATAAAAATAAACTGTAGTTTGTTCACGTATATTGTCCCTAACAAAAGCAATTCTCGTTTCACCAGCTAACGATGACCCTTAAGGACTACATTATTTTGCTTAAGAAATCTGCAGTAGTTGTAGTTGAATATCGTGCTAGATATGGAAATTTCTCGTGTTAATCATATGGCAAAATACTCTCCTCTATGCGTACTGTCTTGTCAAAATCTTGTTACGATGTCTCACACCGTTTACGTGATAAGCGAAAGGTTACAAACATTTCATTCTAGTTCTTTAGCTCGTGTGCAAGTTCAGGACAAAGTGCTTTGAGTGCAACCCATTTCTCGGGATTGATGATAGATAGCAATTTCCTTCGGAGTATAAAAAGTAATTCTGCATTTTAATTAAATTTCATACGCAGTAACGTATGAACGAAGATGCAACAAATATAAATTCATAGTGAACCCTATTTTTCAAAGCAAAATGTGAGACAGGCTTTAAGCCCATTTCACACGGAGTATGTTTCGCCATTAGTCTGCCAGATGTCACGTATGTCTGTCGTCCAGCAGGGGACAACTATCTCGCATGCTGAACTTCTCCTACGATGTATGATTCCACTATGAAGCCAGGAGGCCCATTTGATTGGGTGACGGGCAAACTTTCCCATCATATTGTAAAGAAACTATTCACTATAAAAATTTGATTGTTGCACATCTCATAGCTTAATTCTTCACAATCATGATGTACTGCCCATCATTTCGTTAATGGTCAATGATCGCTACTTCGGTTGAAATTTTGGCAGAATCATATATCTCAATGTATTTTTAATAATGAATAAAACTGTGCCGGACCGAGACTCGAACTCGGGGACCTTTGCTTTTCGCGGGCAAGTGTTCTACTGGCTGATCTAGCCAAGTACGACTCACGACCCGTCCTCACAGCTTCATTTCTGCCAGTACCTCGCCTCCTGCCTTCCAAACTTGTGCCCGCGAAAGGCAAAGGTCCCGAGTTCGAGTCTCGGTCCCGCACACAGTTTTAATCTGACAGGAAGTTTCATATCAGCGTAGACTCTGCTGCATAGTGAAGGTTTCATTCTCGAAACATCCCCCAGGTTGAGGCTAAGCCATGACTCCGCAATATTCTTTCTTCCAGGAGTGCTAGTTGTGCAAGGTTCGCAGAAGAGCTTCTCTGTAGTTTGGAGGGTAGGAGACAAGGTATTGGCAGAACTGAAGCTGTGAGGACGGGTCCTGGGTCGTACTTGGGTAGCTCAGTAGGTAGAGCATTTGCCCGCGAGAGGCAAAGCTCCCGACTTCGAATCTCGGTCCGGCACACAGTTTTAATGTGACAGGAAGTTTCATACCAGCGCACACTCAACAACAGCTTGACGGGGACGCTGCTAAAGATCGTCGCGTTGCGAGACCTTCGTCCACCGGTCGCCGTGGGCCACATAGCTCCGTCTCTTGCCCACATTCGTGATTTCCTGGTCGAACTGAGCTACATGACCGAGGATCTACTGGTGACGTGGGCGCCGAGCACGAGAGATTACTACCGCATCTATCACGCACGACAACCCCGTAACAACGTCGAACAACAACACCCAGCCATTCGCTGGACCAAGGTGTGGGGAGCCATGCACATCCCATGTCTGCCCACGTACGCTCGTTCCTGGTGGTATGTGGTGGTGAACGGCAAATTAGTCACACGCCAGCGCCTCCATTCCATCCATCTCACTGACGACCCTTTGCGTCTACACTCCGTAGTCGTCGATTTGGGCGCGCACCGCTTGACATGTGCTGTGACAGGCAGCTGCTGGGATATTGTACAACGTATGCTGGCGCTCCTGTTGCGACGACAACCAGACTCTATCATGCCGGACGAATTCCTACATCCAGATACAGTTTACTTTCCCACTACCAGAATGAACGCCGTCAACGGGCAAGGACATGGTGCTGTACATTTTGCAAGCCGCGCCCGAAAGCCTCTGGATTTGTGGATGCCCCTGACGACAACTCATGAGGCGTTCAGCCACCAAGCATTGCACCGCACACGACTATCGAATTATTTATGCACATTATTCAAGGATCCTCGTGCCCATTGGGGCGTTTCGAGTAATAGAAGACACACTTGAAAATGATTCACTTCACACGATTCATCCTCTGGGAAAACGGTTTAGAGGGAGTACCCCTTACATCCATTACGCGAAAACGACTTGGAAGCTTCTGGTGGCGGTTGTAGGATAGAGTTAAAAATAGGAAAAACCCAAAAATACAACAATAAATAAATACATGAAAAAAGAAGAATACATATGTATATATACTCATAAGTAAATGAATTTGATCCAATAAAGCTCTGTTGATCATGTCAAGCCCCTTTCCTTCGTTGGCTATGGGAGGACGGGAATGGGACACTGAGGCCAGGCCTCGAAAGACGATCTCTGCCCTCTTTGTCCCCAACCCTTCTCTCAGGTCATTAACAGAATAAAAAAACTGTAGAGCACTCGCCCAGGAAGACAAAGCTCCCGAGCTCGAGTCTCGGCCAGCACATATTTTTAATCTGCCAGGAAGTTTCATATCAGCGCACACTCCGCTTCAGAGCGAAATTTTCATTCTGATGAATGATATGGATCAAAACTGGCCAAAGGGTTTCATTTCTATAGTTCAGCTACCTAATAAATACGATAACATATGATGACGGCGTAACAAGCTGAAAGGCAGTTCATAACGAACTATTGGACTAATATTATTGTGGGAGATTTCTGTTCTGCATTCAGGTTTAAAAAATGTATTACCTACTAAAAATCACATGTCTATTTGCGCTACAGTGCTCCTATTGTTAATCAACGAATGAGTCTTCAAAATTCGTGTAACTGTATTACAAATTATCTTGCTGCGGCACCGCCTGCGCGTGGTCATCTTGTGTGGAAGGAAAAGGGGGTGTTACATACTGAATCCAGCCACAGATCCGGCACGGTAAGTGTTGAGAAAAAATAAAACTGCAGGTGAAGAAAGATGTACTTTATTTATTGTTTTTGTAAAAATTCGAAAGGCGGCCACCGTAAGTGGCTGACATCGTCAGACGGTGCAGGGCTGTCTGCAGAGGGAGAGCTGGTCAGAGGACGGGCGGCATGGTGTCGGCGTCCTCGAAGTCCTGCAGCGGCACCTCCTTGCTCTGGTAGATCTGCCCCAGCACCGACACCGACGCCTTGGCCGTCCTCGGCCGCTCCGGGTCGTCGAAGTCCACGTTGTACAGGCCGAACTTCCTCCTGCCGGAACCAAAACCAACTGTGTTTCAGATATGCTGGGTATCAATGTGGTGCGGTGCCAGGAAAAACAGGACGTCCGCTCAGGTCAGTACGTGGTTATAAAACAAAATCAAATAGGGGTAGTGGAGGGGAGCAAACATTCGACACAACACGGTATACAAGCGGGAGTACCCCGAGGCACCTTCCGGGGGCCCCTCTTGTTTAACCTGTACACCAATGACTTCCCGGCTACACAAAACATGACAGTAGACATCTATGCGGATGACACGGCCATCCTAGCCCAAGACTGGAAACCGTCAAATATTAATTCCCGATTGCAGACAGCACTCACAACTGCCGGGCCTCGGTTGGAACGGTGGCGTGTTAAAATGGTTTAAATGGCTCTAAGCACTATGGGACTTAACATCTGAGGTCATCAGTCCCCTAGACTTAGAACTACTTAAACCTAACTAACCTAACAAGGGAACCTCCCCATCGCACCCCCCTCAGATTTAGTTATAAGTTGGCACAGTGGATAGGCCTTGAAAAACTGAGCACAGATCAATCGAGAAAACAGGAAGAAGTTGTGTGGAACTATGAAAAAAATAAGCAAAATATACAAACTGAGTAGTCCATGCGCAAGATAGGAAACATCAAGGATAATGTGAGCCCAGGAGCGCCGTGGTCCCGTGGTTAGCGTGAGCAGCTGCGGAACGAGAGGTCCTTGGTTCAAGTCTTCCCTCGAGTGGAAAGTTCACTTTCTTTACTTTCGCAAAGTTATGATCTGTCCGTTCGTTCATTGATGTCTCTGTTCACTGTATTAAATTTAGTGTCTGTGTTTTGCGACCGCACCGCAAAACAGTGCGATTAGTAGACGAAAGGACGTGCCTCTCCAATGGGAACCGAAAACATTTGATCGCAAGGTCATAGGTCAACCGATTCCTCCACAGGAAAACACGTCTGATATATTCTATACGACACTGGTGACGATATGTGCGTCACATGACAGGAATATGTTGTCGGCCCACCTAACTTGTACACTTGGCGAATGGGTAAATAGATTCTTCTACCTTGCCCGATTTAGGTTTTCTTGTGGATGTGATAATCACTCCCAAAAAAGTGATGAAAACATAAGAGTTTGTCACATAAACTGCAACAAATGAATGCAACAGTTTCACAGTCGCGCAGTTTTCCCTGCGCTCTGTCAAAACACATGTTTTTAACGTTTTCAAATTTTTCCGTGTGTAGACCGTCAAATCTTGCATATGTCCAAGCAAATCTGAACATGTCCTGGAATTTTGGAGAGCGAAGTTGATTATGTGTGAGTGCCTGAACTTTGATAATTGACACACGATCACCTCGCATCGGACGGACGGACGGATAATAATTGTCTGAAAATAAAACATTAAACTTTTCACTCGAGGGAAGACTTGAACCAAAGACCTCTCGTTCCACAGCTGCTCACGCTAACCACAGGACGACGGCGCTCCTAAGCTCACACTATCCTTGATGTTTCCTATCTTGCGCATGGACTACTCAGTTTGTATATTTTGCTTATTTTTTTCATAGTTCCACACAATTTCTTCCTGTTTTCTCGATTGATCTGTGTTCAGTTTTTCAAGCCCTATCCACTGTGCCAACTTATAACTAAATCTGAGGGGGGTGCGATGGGGAGGTTCCCTTGTAAGGACATCACACACATCCATGTCCTTGGCAGGATTCGAACCTGCGACCGGAGCAGCCGCGTGGTTCCAGACTAAAGCGCCTAGAACCTCTCGACAACAGCAGCCGGCGGCGTGTTAAAGTAAACGTCGACAAGTGCGAGGCTGTTCTGTTCACTTGGAAACCCAACACCTGCACAAACATCAAAACTGCAGACAAATAACACTACACACACGCCAGATAAGTTTCTGTAAGAAAGTCAGATACCTCGGTATCTGGATGGACCAGAGACTTACACGGGTGGACCATACTGAATACGTAATCATCCGAGCAAACGCGTGACTCAGACAGTTTTACCCCATGCTCAACAGGCAAATCACACTAAATAGGAGGGTTCTAGGTCAATGTACTCCACACCGTTGATGACGTGTTGTAATATGACACCCTCCTCTGACATTACCTTTCATTATAGAAATAGCCGATACAGGGACATTTTCGAATCTCGTATAAGTGAACATTATCTCGGCTGTTTCACTGAAAGAATTCCGATGACTTTGTATACGATGTGATGTATTTCAGGCTATAATGTATAAAAAGAAATTAATTTGTTACAATCGATATTTACTACCTGTTTGCTTGGTTAAAATTACACTTCTTTTAGAAATATTTGAAATTATGAAACACCTGGCATACTTAAAATTCCTATTATTAATTACACAATCTAGCGCTAATTATTAAATTTATTTCTGGGTTCATTTACAAAATAATCATATAGCTTGGTGATGATTCGCGGCCGCTACGGTCGCAGGTTCGAATCCTGCCTCGGGCATGGATGTGTGTGGTGTCCTTAGGTTAGTTAGGTTTAAGTAGTTCTAAGTTCTAGGGGACTGATGACAGATGTTGAGTCCCATAGTGCTCAGAGCCATTTGAACCTTTTTTTTGTGATGATTCTTCTTTTGTGAAGAAAGTTGTAAACTCTTTTGTTTTGTAAACTCTCTGGACTGTGTTAGTGCCGCAGAAGGAGCCTCAGATGCAAACGGACGTACTTTCAATTTTGGCAATAGTAATGTAATTTTTGGTTTTATGAAAATGGAGATTGTGAAGTCAGTGTGATGTGGAAGAATGGGATGAAATTAAAAAAGTCATAGAAATAGAAAGTATCTCATCAGTTATTATGTCAACTGGAACCCACAAAGTCACAACTGCAGCCTCAAGAATCTACCGCTAGACGTACTGCAGCCAACAACGAGAAAATGAAGATAATTAAAACTTTTTTGTGTATCTTATGCCTCTCGAAGCTTTTGAAACTAATGAAGAGACTGAAAATTTACTGGTGATGTGAGAGAGGTTAAGATTACAGTATGCAGCTCCAGTTTGGGGATACACAGCTCCAACATGCCTGCGCCGCCTGCAGATCATACAGAACGAAGTGCTACGCATCGTGAGCAACGCTCCACGATACACACGCACCGCGGACCTACCAGAGAATACCACCTTAAGACTCTCACGGAGGTACGAAAAAAAATTGCCACACGGCTGTACAAGAAAACGAGACACTCGAACAATCCTTTTATCTTAACCTGGCTAACTACGATCACAATCTTAGGTGGAAACGCAATAGCTCAAAACACTACTACCTAGGGACAATTAACCATCTATAGATAACATGACAAATACTGGTGAATCCCTGTAGCACATAAAAATTAACTGGCACTGCCAGGTGTAAACTAACCGGCCAACCGGCAACGCAAGGAAGTTGTATTTCACACTAAACGCAAACAAACCCAAGCAAATCCCTTACGCAGTGATCGATTAATAACCAATCGAACACTTCTACGACACTTTTTGCTTTATACAGATACAGACGCTGCAGCTGGCCTAGGAGAATTCGCAGGTGCGCAGCCAAGTAGTACCCCTCCTTGGAAGGACTGACATTCTTTATGACGACCTAAGCTATGACAAAGGCACCGATCATTGCACGATACCCGAAACTAACAACCACCCTACCATTGCATGACCTGTCGCAGATAGCAAGAAACTGCTACTGCTCTTACTACCCGATCATACTATCGTAGAGGTGTTTTCCTTTGGCGCTTGCCTTCGCACTTTTTTTCCTCTGTCCTTTAAACAGCTACTCTTCGTTCGCTTTTCGTCCATTATCTATCTCCTCGATGCGCTCGTGTTATTGAGTAATCTTACCCAGACGCACGGATAACATCACGGCTCCACATCCCGTGAAGTCCTCGATTAGTAACTAACAAACACGGAGGTGACAGTAGATGTTTTGAGATGGTCACCACGTCGATGTGAGCGCGGAGGGGCTCCACCCTTTATAAAAAATAGATAGCGGAGGAGTTGTTCTAATAATGAATAAGGAAGTGGGAATGCGTCTTAGCTACTATGGACTTCATAGTTAACGCATTATCGTAACCATAATAGCAACGAAGCCAACACCCACCACAACAGAACAAGTTTATATGCTCACCACCTCCACAAATGACGACATAATTGGAAGAATGTATATTATTATAAAAATGTATGTATACATGTATCTCCACATCTTCTTCTAAACCACTGGCGCTATTTCAACCAGGCTCGTGGTACACATATCACTTATCTGCAAAGCACCATTATGGATGTAAGAACTACGTACCTCTCAAAAGAGTGTGGATGAAAAAGAAGCATAGCTCATGACTCGCCAGTAGCCAGATTACATTCATCCAGTACTTGAGAATTAGAGCACTTAGTGACTTGTAACCAACTTTACACATAATTTCAAACCTTTACGAGACTTTTTCTTCCTGAGAGTCCCCAGAAAATGATGAAAGGAAAAAAAGTTTATCGCTTTCTTCACTTTCCCTGATCGTGCAGTGAAACTCGCGCATCGTGCGTGACATTTTAATTTATTACTTCTTTACAACTAACTCTGTTCGCAACACATTTTAAAGATAGTATTCACATACACCAATGGATGAACCAGCAAAATTATTTCAGTCTACGGCACATAATTCAGGAGAGAGGACATCATAAACATTGAGCTGCGTGAAAACGAAACTGCAGGGCGAAATAAGCTAGAGATACAGGTGAAATATGTGCACAAATATATGTGAAATATGTTAAATATACGTGAAATATATGTGACAAGTGCGTGTGCAGACAAAGCCCCTGGAAAGATTCTAAGAAAAACTTGGTCCACAACTACTTAGTATGTGGAAATAAATACTATGGGGGTAATAATCAGACACCTCAGAGTGGAGATGATAATGTGAAGAGAGAAGTTTGGAGGAGGAGTCAAACAGAAAGAAAGGGGGCAGTAGGAGATGTACACAGACAGGGGGGGGGGGAGATGGTCAGAGAGAGGGGGAATGGGGAAGGGGCAGGAAGGGAAGAGGAGAAGATGGGCAGAGAGAGAGGGGGGGAGCAGATGGACAGAGAATGAGCAGGAGGAGGTGGACAGAGAGAGGGGGAAGGAAGAGAAGGACTAATAGAAGATTGGAATAAATATATACCCCGGTCACGCTGGGTGCTCAGTTAGTGATAAAAGAAATTACTCAGATTGGTAAAGAAGAGGAAAAAGTAATTGTGATGTGGGACTGGAATTCGATAGTAGGGAAGGGAAGAAGGAAATGGAGAAGAACAAGGCCTGAGAGAAAGGAACGAAAGGGGAAGCCGCCTGATAGAATATGGCACACAATATAATTTAAACATTTCTAACACGTGGCTTACGAATCATGAAAGAAGGTTATACACTTGGAAGCGACCTGGGTACATCAGAAGGAAAGAAATAGGCTTAGAAATCAGATTTTGGACTGTAAGACATTTCCAGGGGCAGGCACGAATTATTACCATAACTTATTTTTTATCAGTTACAGTTTAAAACTAAAGAAACTGCAGAAACGTAGGAAATTTAAGAGATAGGACGTAGGTAAATGAAGGAACCAAAGGTGATTGAGAGTTTCAAAGCGAGCATTACGTAACGTTTGAGTCAAACAGAGGAAAGAAATCCACTAGAAGCTGAGTGGGTAGCTTTGAGAGCAGCAGAGAATCAAATAGGCAAAAAGACGACACCCCGAGGAAGTAATCGGGTCACACACAGAGGATATTGTATTTGAACGAAGAAAGGATAAAATAAAAAAGTTAGCAAATTAAATCGGCAGAAAGGGAATACTCCTCCGTGCGAACAGGTCTCGGAAGGCCCATTGGTAGCGACCGAGCACCAAATCATCTTCGGCCGAGAGGCGTCGTCGGATGACGATATGGAGGGGCACGTGGTCAGCATACTGCTCTCACGGCCATCGTCAGTTTTCGTGAGCTGAGCCGGTACTTCTCAGTCAAGGCCTGAGTGCTCGGCAGACCCGGACGGTCACCCATCCAAGTGTTAACCAAGTCCGAGAGTGCCTAACTCCGGTGACATTACGGCAATCGGTGTTACCACTGCGGCAAGGCCGTTGGCCGAAAGGGAATACACATGTCTGAAAATAACATTGACAGCAAACGCGAAACAGCTAAGCTTGAGTGGCTAGAGGACAAATGCAAGACCGCGGAAGAATGCGTGGCATGGGGAAAGACACGTTTCTCTAATTGGAAAATTGAAGAAACCTTTGGAGAAAAGAGAAGCAGCTGAATTAATATCAACAACTCTAATGAGACACCAGTACTAAACAAAGAAGGGAAGGCTGAAAGGTGGAAGGAATATACAAAACGGCTATTCAAGGGAAACAAGCCCGAAGGCAAGGGAAGAAGAAGCAGATGAAGATGAGAGGGGAAGATGTGATATCGCAATAAGAATTTGAGGACCCTGGAGTAGAAGATATTCTCTCAGAATTATTGACATCTTTGAGAGACCCGGCTGGGATAAAAGTGTTTCACCTGGTGTGTTAGACATATTGTGAGACAAGCGAAATACCTTCAAATTTCTAGAAGTATGTAATATTTCTAACTGCAAAGTAGACAGGGCATGACAGTCGTGAATATTACCATACTATCAGTTTAATAAGTTACGGCTGCAAAATACTGACACCAATTATTTACAGAAGACTGGAAAAGTGGTAGAAGCCGATCCCAGAGAGGACAACTTTGGGGTCCGCGGAAGCGTAGGAAGACGCGAGGCAATATTAATTCTACGGCTTATCTTAGAAGATAGGTTGAAGAACGGCAAACTTACTTTTATGGCATTTGTAGATTTAGAGAAAACTTTAGACACTACTGAGTTGAATACATTCTTTCAAATTCTTTAGGTATTAGGATAAAATGCAGGAAGCAGAATAACGTCTTCAACTTGCACAGAAAGCGGACAGTAGTTATAGGCGTCGAAGGGCATCAAAGAGAAGCGGTAGTTGAGAAGTGTGTGAAAGAGAATTGTAGCGTATAACCGACGTTATTCAGTCTGTACGTTGAGCAAGAAGTACAGAAAATAAAGGAGATACTTGGAAAGAGAAGTGAAGTTGTGGGAGAAGAAATAAAAGGCCTGCTGAAACATTGTAATTCTGTCAGAGGCAGCAAAAGGCTTATGCGAACAGCTGAAGGGGTGGATGGAGTCCTACAATAAGTTAGTATGTAGGGGCTTCAGAAATTAAGTTAGACACGTCACCCCACGTTAAGCTGTTGCGCAACAAGAGGGATGCATTGTCAGAACAGAGTACATGTTCCCCGTTTCCTGCAGACTCAGATCTGCTGCGCTACGGATAACAAGTGCATCACAGTGTGGGATTGAAATGGCACGGCAGGCAACGTAGGGTTGAAGTAATCAAGACACCACTGTTCTTATAGTGAAAAGGTTCTTCACGAAAATGCTGTCACATCCAGCCATAGTGAAATGGTGCCGACAACTTGACCGAGGGCACACAGACGTGGGTGGTGCAGACTGGTAAGTCCAGAAAAAATGTTCAAATGGGACTTAACTACTAAGGTTATCAGTCCCTAAGCTTACACACTACTTAACCTAAATTATCCTAAGGACAAACACATCCACCCATGTCCGAGGGAGGACTCGAACCTCCGCCGGGACCAACCGCACAGTCCATGACTGTAGCGCCTTAGACCGGAAGTCCAGAACTTGCACCATTTGATATCCTTGTTTTCAGTTAGCTAAAAGAACATCTGAGAGATCAGCGGCTCCCTAATGGCTCCGTGAACAAGGAGCGGTTTTCTGGCGTCGGGAAACTAAACGATTAGTTGATTCGACCTTTTTTTGCAGGGACTTGGTAACTATGCTGAAAAATAGTGTCAATTTGAAGCGTAGTGCAGCATTAAATAAAAGTTACCTGGCTCCCCAAAATAATGTGTAACTTACTTTTTGAACTCCCTTCGTAAGATGAACATCAACAAAAGTAAACAAGAGTAATGGGATGTAATTGTAATAAATCAGACTGTTTATGTGGGTATTATATTAGGAAATGAGACTCGAAAGTAGTGGGCGAGTTTTATTATTTGGGCACCAATTGAGAAGGAGGATGTCTAGTTAAGTGCATGCACACCAGATATATAGACGCAAAAAGAGGCCCCGAATGGTTGGAATATTGGCGTGACATATGCTGCACATAAGAAAGGCGACAGCCTGGAATGCACAAACTGTAGGGGGATCACGTTACTGAACACCGTATATAAAATATTCTCCTGCCTGCTTTATACCCATGAAAAACCTTACGCAGAAAAAGCAGTTGGGAGATACCAGGCAAGTTTTAGATCTGGTAAATCAACTATTGACCAAATATCCACACTGAGGCAGCTACTGAAAAAAAAAACCAAGGGAATACAATATAAAAAGTCATAATATATTTGTTGATCTTGAAGCAGCATATGACGCCATTAAAAAAAAAAAAAGCTTATTGAAGCCATGAATGAACTAGGCATGCCGCAATATTCAATACGTCTCATAAGTTTGACTAGGGGAAAAGCAGTGTGTAAAGTACGGGTACAGGGAATTTTAACACCAAGTTTTGAAACAAACTGTGGACTGAGGCAAGGGGATGCACTCTCGTGTATGCTTTTTATCATACAACTAGAGAAGGTAATAAGGACAGCTCAGGCCAACACAACAGGCACAATATACAGTAGAATGGTGCAGCTTCTGGCGTATGCAGAAGGCGTGGGTATTATTGCAAGATCAGAACTAGCTGCTAAAGAAACACATAGGGCGCTGGTGGTAGCAGCAATAGAAATGGTACTGAAAGTAAACATTAATAGAAGCAAATACATTCGAATAATGCGACCACAACTAAATCTAATATTAGAAACTGACCTGGTGCAAATAGAATCTGTTAGTGAAGTTGTCTATCTGGGAACTCTGGCAACATCATAGAATGATATTGCTATGGAAATAAAGTGACGCATCCACAATCTAATAAATGGTGTTGTGGGCTGGCTCCACGACTCAAGTCCAGAAATTTGTTCAGAAGAACAAAGTGCCAATTGCATAAAAGTTTAATACGTCCAGTACTAACATACGGCTCAGAAACCTGGACACTGACACAAAAGTGTGTAGAGCCAATAGGATGTCTCGAACGAAAGGTATTACGCAAAAATCTATGAGGTTACTGATGAAGGTGGAGCATGGCATAGACGACAAAATTCTGAACTTTACATGTTATGTAAAGAGTTTGAAATCACAACGTTCAAAAAAATAAACCACCTGAAACGGGTCGGCCACATTTTCCACATAGAATATGAAAACCCAGCAAAAATAGCACCGCCGATGCTACCGTCAGTGCCACGAAGAAGCAGAGGGAGACAAGACTTCGATAGTTGGATAATGCACAAGAAGGTTTTAAAATTATTGGTTTCAGAGGATGGAGATCGAAGACACTGGACAGGGACGAATGAAATGATGTCCTAGAACACGCCAAGGGCTGTAGAGCCAGGAGCAGGAGGAGGAAGAAGAAGCAAAATAAGTGATGAGGGTCGCACTAGAGAGCACAAAAAATGCAGACTGCCAATAGCAAGAAGAGCCTTTGTGAAAGAGAGGAAATTGCAAACAACCAATGTATGTTTAAATGTTAGGAAGTCTTTTCTGAAAGTATTTGTCTGGGGTGTATCATTGTACAAAGTGTAACGTGGAAGATAAACAGTTCAGGTGATTAGAGAATAGAAGTTGTTTTTAAAATTTGATACTACAGAAGAATTCTGAAGATTAGATGGGTAGACCGAATAACTAATGAGGATATACAGTATTGAAATGGGAAATAAGAAATTTTATGGTACAACTTGATTAAAAGAGGTGGTCGACTGATAAGACACATCCTGAGGCATCAAGGAATTCTCCGTTTGGTAATGAAGGGTAGTGAAATTGGTGAAAATTATAGAGGGAGATCAAGGCTGGAATGCAGTAAGCAAGTGCAAATGGATGCTGGATGCAGGATCTAAGTAGAAATTAAGAGACTTGCACAGAATGGAACTGCTTGGAGAGCTACATCAAATCAGTCTTCGAACTGACGACAACGAAAACATTAGATAGAGAAGAACAGAAATTGATGAAGGCTTCGAAGAACCGTTAGTAGACATGGGCAGATTGCTTACATCAAAATGTAGGCAAGGATGAACGAAAGAAAGAGATATGAAATGGAGAGTAGCACAAAAGAGAACAACGATCTAAAAGTTAAAATGTGAAAGAATTATCCGAATTAGGCAACTGGGTTCAACCAAGGAGGTCCTTAAGTGCAGGATATCACGGGAAAAGAAGCCTATGACAGAAGAAATAGACTTGCGGCTAGTTGTGGTTTAGAACTGAGTCGCATGTTCTGGATGTGTTCTTTTAACACGCAGAATGGTAATTAACTAGTAGATGGGCAGCGAGCGAAAGTGTGAATCAGACAGTGGAAGCATTTGAATACTGGGATGCAAAAAATCAATGACGAAGATAAATTACAAGTTGAAGAGGTGTTACGCAAGGCAGGTAAGGGAGGAAAGGACAGGTTGGCGAGAATGCTTTATGGAATCCAAGCCTTGATAAATAAAGAACTGACCGGATAAATTTAGCTGAAATTGTCAGGGGAGAGTATACGTGGGATATACAGTTGAAGACTTTGGACGTAGCAATTGTGGAATTTTAAAGGGAGAAGGGCAGGAGAAATGCAGGTTAAGTTCGGAACACGCACAGTGCAGATAGAAAAGGATGAACTTGTAAGTGCTGGTACTCACGTGTATCCACTCATCCACTCTAGAGTGTCGATGAGAGCCCAGACGCTGTAGCCGATCACCGGTACATCGTCCTCGTTTATGGCTCGCAGAACGGCGGAGAGGTAACCCTGAAAATAAATTGTCATCTGTAGCTCGGCCTAAGACTCGATCAGTAATCTATTTTTCGTGTACGGATTACAAGATGCCCATCTAGCTTTTAGCGGGAATGAAGTCTAGTTATCTGCAATCAGTTCACGTCATTCTGAGCAGTGTTCTGTTTTCGTACACACCAGCAGCTGCTGAGCGTCCTGTGGTTCTCCACGGCAGTATTTATCATTTCCTCCTTTGTAGGGGCACCTTGCTAATCAGTTGATGCTTTTTCACACAGGAAACGGCAGTAGGTAATCAGACGGTGATTCTTTGTTTAGCACTACCGTGTCATGGTTTTATGAGAATAATTAACTGATTTACACAGACGAGATGACTTTAAAAACTGCAAAACTATGCTCAACCAATTTTATACGTTAAAAAATTGAAACAAATTCAAACACAGTTTCAAAAATAAACTATCTTCGATTAATATAGCGCACCAACAAGAAATTATGAACAAGAGGGAAAGTTTCTAAGTTCTTGGACGTACATATCCCCAAAAATTTAGTCTGGGTATACAATGTAGTAGACTTCCTGCTTTTTCCTATATCGTGATTAAGACCTAAGTGTTTTCAGGATTTATGAAAAGATACCTCTTTGCTACACTAGGAGATGAAATTGTTAAACGGATCGTTGAGCTAAAATGAGGGCAAGGGATGAACGACAACAAATACGTGTCATCAGCTTACTGGAGTAGGTACCTAGGAGTCGAAAGTTTTGAGACATCAGATTTGTACAGAAGTTAAAAGATGGATTGTTGGAGTATACCTGCAGTTGGATATAAAATTCGGGAGAGTGTGATGTTTGTTGTCGGATAAGACAGACAAATGGGAAGGAAGCTATTAGTTGTACCCGACTGGAAGAGCACACCAGTGAAGTTTGAACAGGAGAGCAGAATTCCATACACGATCATTGGGTTTTTTAGTGTCTGGGGAAAGGAGGTGGAAAGATCGACACATGTGGCGTTGCTGGTACAAGAGGTGGACTAGGAAGAAGGCATGACCACCATTGGGAAAGTCTGAGAGGAGGACTGCCGAAAGTATCACTCAAGGTGTTTGTATATGCTTTTGGAGAGATAGGTAAGGTTGTCAAGGATAAGGTTAGGATAACGTATTTGGCAGGTTGATTAAAAGAGGAGTCTGTCTCTAACAACTGGGAGTGTGTAGTCGGTTCGTTGAAGCTTATGGGGAGTCACGTGGATGGTGTGATAGAAATGAAGGAATGTTTCATAAAGCGTGTATGTTTTGCTGAATCAGGGTACTGGTGGGTACGGTTTTGTTGGTGCTTAGGGAGCGGATGTAGGAGTGAAGGACCTTGCACAAGCGTCGGCTGATTTGACGTTAGGGAAGCTGGGTAAAGGGTACATTAAATTAAGTTTGATAAGCCTGGACCTTCTTATGATAAGCCTGGACCTTCTTATGGGATTAACTAGTTGCAACAATGAGACGGAATATTAATTTGAACTGTAACGTTATTTGTCGGAGTGTGTGAGAGCGTTGAAAGGGGAGATTATGTCGCAGGACTGTTGAGATAATTTGGTCTATGTTTTCGCCTATTGGAGAGGAGAACTGTGGTTTCTTAAGAGGTGTCTTCGCTTTACGCTCGTGGGATTGCGTGGAGTTGAGTGGGGTTCACTGCAGGTACTAAGGGTGGGGGGAGATGCCGGGTTGGGACATTTCTTAGGTAGATGATGTGACCAGCAGCGAGAACAGATGCATGCATTTTTGTATTCACGGGTTTATTGGTCGTTGTAATGCATCCTGTGGCTGGAGTCTGGGCTTCAGACGGTTCCACTTTGTGACGTTGTAAGTAAAGGGCACGTTTTGGATAAGTTAGTCGACAGAGCCAGAATGAATTTTTCACTTAGTAGCGTAGTGCGCGCTGATATGAAACTTCCTGGTAGAGCACTTGCCAGCGATAGACAAAGATCCCGGTACACAGTTTTAATCTACCAGGAAGTTTTGTAGTTAACAATGGTTGGTCATCCCATGAACAATAAATCGAAAATTAAGCACCATCTTTATTTGTATTGGGTATATTCACTATCTACTAGTGTGAGGATGAAGTTAGAAATAAAGCAAAAAAAGAGAAAATATCCGTTAGTATTTGCAGCTTGTATCGCGGTGAAAATGTAAAATTTTGGGGACTGAACCCAAGTTTGGACTTTACAACAATGAGGAAAGACCTCGGCCGTGACAATATGTAAAAATTTAGGGAACCCATTATGAACCTAAATCTGGATGCAGAATGAGATTTTCACTCTGCAGCGGAGTGTGCGCTGATATGAAACTTCCTGGCAGATTAAAACTGTGTGCCGAACCGAGACTCGAACTCACGACCTTTGCCTTTCGGGGTCAAGTGCTCTACCAACTTTTTAAAATTTTTTTTTAATCTCATTTTTTTTTTTTTTTTGCTTTTGTTCGTTGCATCTGCTCGGGGCGGACGTCGTAAGACATCCGTTAAAGTTCGTTGATTATTTCTTTTATTACAGAGGGCACGTAGCCCTCTGACCGAACACGCTGAGCTACCGTGCCGGCCCAACTGAGCTACCCAAGCACGACTCACGCCCCGTCCTCACAGCTTTACTTCTGCCAGTACCGCGTCTCCTACCTTCTAAATCTGGGTGGCCGAACAGATATTTGAACAACCAAATGAGAAGTACCCACTGCCATGCTCTGCACAGTGACTGGCAGATGTTGTACGCGAAAAAAAAAAAAACTCGCTACCTGTCGTCAAGTAGGGTGCTGAGACTCACCCTGTGGTAGTGGATGCGGCCCGTGTCGTTGAGAACGCCTGGAGGGTCAGCGAATCCATTCTCGGTGATGAAGATCTGGTAGCCGGGGTACTTCTCGTGTACCCAGTTGAGCAGCTTGCGCAGGCCCCACGGCACGTCCTGAAATCCGAGAGCGAGGCGTCAACATACGGTTCCGATATCACAACAAGTGGAGCCTGTTATGCCACTCTCTCTAAAGCGTTGCAACCCCAAACATTCTCAGACTGTAATGAAATTTTAACCACAGATTAGCCGCTCAATAATATACACATTCATAGGGTTATAGCCCTTTATGTGCTTCTCACTTTGAGGATACGGTAAGTCGTGAAGCCCACACATGCTCAAATCGGAGTCACTGTATGTCACTGCGTGGAATCTAAGACTGTCAAGGCATGTTCATAGGGGGAAGGAAGATAGAGGTTGGAAGAAAATAGAACAAATAACGGACAACGCTGGGAATCAGTGCCACTCTGAGATGAGACTGGCACAAGCGACGAAATCACGGTGAGTCACACAAACTAGTAAGAAGGCTGATGTACTCAACAAAAAAAGTTAATGTGTGTTACATTAAGTTGCAGTTCAGTGTTTACAAAGTGAATGTGATGTTGTACGCGATGTATCACGCCAGAAAATGGAGCCTGTGACCACGGGAGACATTTCTAGAGGTAGAGAAAAATCGTAAAGACAACACATACATGTCGTATTATTTCACATAAATCCGCCTGATAATGGAGGCTTCAACCTCTGAAAAGCGTAGTGCAAAAAAAAAAAAAAAAAAAAAAAATATATATATATATATATATATATATATATATATATATATATGACTGCAAACAATGAAGCTGTTGTTTCAGGCGGTAACACTCACGGTAAAACCTAAACTATCATCTTCGCATTTAAAACCTGCATCTCCATCTACATACATCATCCGCAAGCCACCGTATACTACCATGTCCCTAGTCATTTCCTTTTCTATTCTACTATAAAATGGTGCGAGCCCATCCAAATTAACAACTGTAGACCAGATGTGGCTCCAATTCAAAGAAATAGTATCGGGAGCAGTTGAGAGATTTACACCAAATGCATTAACAAACGACGGAGCTGAATCTCCTTGGTACCCAAAACGCGTCAGAACACTGTTGTAGAAGCAACGAAAAAAAAAAGACATGCCAAATATAAACGGACGCATAATCTCCAAGATTAGCGATCCTTTACAGAAGCTCGAAATTTAGCGCGGACTTCAATGCGAGATGGCAGTTTCCACAATGAAACTCTGTCTCGAAGCCTGGCAGAAAATCCAAAGAGATTCTGGTCGTATGTCAAATATGCTAGCGGCAAGACACAGTCAATGCCTTCTCTGCGCAATAGCAATGGAGATACTATCGAAGACAGTGCTGCCAAAGCAGGGTTACTAAGCACAGCCTTCTGAAATTCCCTCAAAAAAGACGAAGTAAATATTTTAGAATTCGAATCAAGAACAGCTGCCAACATGAGTAACGTAGAAGTAGATGTCCTTGGAGTAGTGAAGCAACGTAAATCACTGAACAAAAGCAAATCTTCCGATCCAGCTTGTATACCTGTTAGGTTCCTTTCAGAGTATGCTGATACATAACTCCATACACCTGCCCGCTCGACAAAATATCCGTACCCGAAAACTGGAAAATTGTACAGGTCATACCTATATTCAAGAAAGGTAGTAGGAGTAATCCACTAAATTACAGGCCCATATCATTAACGTCGACATGAAGCAGGATTTTGGAACATATACTGTGTTCGAACATTATGAATTACCTCGAAGAAAACGGTCTTCTGACACACAATCAACACGGGTTTAGAAATCATCGTCCTTGTGAAACACAACTAGCTCTTTACTCACACGAAGTGTTTAGAGCAAGCTGCCATTCATCACACGAAGCAGAAATTTTATCTGTCATCCTGTACCCTTTTACAGTCACTGAACGACGACAGCTTCCCACACATTACAGCTCAGCCTGTCCGTCAGATCACTTATGTATGTAGAGAGTAAGAGCGCTTCTATCTCACACTCCTGGGGCACCTTTGGCTATGTCCTTACCTCCATGAGCACTCACCGTCGAGGACAATGTACTGGGATCTATTAATGAAGTTTCAGTGTCTGAATTGCTCACGAGCGAAGATTTCTCAATCCGTTTTGATTTGTGAAGTCCGCCCCGATAGCTGAGTGATGCCGGCACAGTAGCTCAGCGTGTTCGGTCAGAGAGCTGGTTGGCCTCTCTCTCTCTCTCTCTCTTAAAAAAAAAAAAAAAAAACCTGAGTGGAAGGATCAACAAAACGAACTTCAACGGATGTCTTGTGACGTCCGCAACGACCAAACACAACGATCAACAACGAACAAAATTGAGAAAAAAAGTGGTCAGCGTGACGGATTGCCGTCCTACGGGGTAGGGTTCGATTCCCGATTTGGTCGGAGATTTTCTCCGCTCAGGGACTGAGTGTTATGTTGTCTTCATCATCATTTCATCCCAATCCGGCGAGCAGGTCACCCAACGTGGCGTCGAATGTAATAACACCTGCACCTAGGCGGCCGAACCTGCCCCGTGAGGGGCCTCCAGGCCAATGACGCCAAACGCGCATTTCCATTTCCATGATTTGTGAACTGAAGCTTTTGTGTCTCAAGACTAGGTATTATATTCAGAATTCGTTCACAAATTATGCAGCGTACCGATGTCAAGGATGTAGGTCTGTAATTTTGCAGGTCCTTTCTTTTATCCTTCTTATTTTGTTGTTGTTGTTGTGGGCTTCAGTCCTGAGACTGGTTTGATGCTGCTCTCCATGATACTCTATCCTTTTCAAGCTTCTTCATCTCCCAGTACCTACTGCAACCTACATCCTTTTGAATCTGTTTAGTGTATTCATCTCTTGGTCTCCCTCTACGATTTTTACCCTCCACGCTGCCCTCCAATACTAAATTGGTGATCCCTTGATGCCTCAGAACATGTCCTACCAACCGATCCCTTCTTCTAGTCAAGTTGTGCCACAAACTTCTCTTCTCCCCAATCCTATTCAATACCTCCTCATTAGTTATTTGATCTACCCATCTAATCTTCAGCATTCTTCTGTAGCACCACATTTCGAAAGCTTCTATTCTCTTCTTGTCCAAACTATTTATCGTTCATGTTTCACTTCCATACATGGCCACACTCCATACAAATACTTTCAGAAATGACTTCCTGACACTTAAATCTATATTCGATGTTAACAAATTTCTCTTCTTCAGAAAAGCTTTCCTTGCCATTGCGAGTCTACATTTTATATCCTCTCTACTTCGACCACCATCAGTTATTTTGCTCCCCAAATAGCAAAACTCCTTTACTACTTTAAGTGTCTCATTTCCTAATCTAATTCCCTCAGCATCACCCGACTTAATTCGACTACATTCCATTATCCTCGTTTTGCTTCTGTTGATGTTCATCTTATATCCTCCTTTCAAGACACTGTCGATTCCGTTCAACTGCTCTTCCAAGTCCTTTGCTGTCTCTGACAGAATTACAATGTCATCGGCAAACCTCAAAGTTTTTATTACTTCTCCTTGGATTTTAATGCCTACTCCGAATATTTCTTTTGTTTCCTTTACTGCTTGCTCAATATAAAGATGGAATAACATCGTGGAGAGACTACAACCCTGTCTCACTCCCTTCCCAACCACTGCATCTCTTTCATGTCCCTCGACTCTTATAACTGCCATCTGGTTTCTGTTTCCTTCTTATATGTAGCTCTTTTCCCCAGACGCTTGGGATTTTCTCTCCTGTGTTTTTAATTCACAACAGTTATGGTCTTTCCCAAAGACACGAGTCCGCAGCTCGTGGTCTAGTGGCTAGCACTGCTGCCTCTGGATCACGTGGTCCCGGGTTCGATTCCCGCCCGGGTTGAGGATTTTCTCTGTCTGGGGACCGGATGTTTGACTTTTCTTCTTCATCATCATCATCATCCCTGAAAGTGGATGGATTGGACTGTGTAAAAAATTGGACTGTGTAAGGAAATGGGACTTTGCACGGGCTCTGATGACCGCGCAGTTGAGATCCCCACAAACCAAACATCATCATCCAAAGACACGTTACTCTGTCCCGTTCAGTCTCACTCAAATACGGATTCTGCGCACGTCGACATGTGCATGTCTATATGAAGATGGTATCTGTTCTTTCGTACATGTCCGAAAGAACAGATACCATTTGTGATCCTGCAGCTCTCGAAGAATGAAATTACAATGAAATCCAGCCCATTAGCTGCTTACAGGCATTGATAAACACGAACGGGGACAGCAGGAGATCCCGGATTCGAGTCCAGGTCGGGGCACACATTTCCAACTGTCCCCGTTGATATTTATCAATGCCTGTAAGTCCGACCCCGGTAGCTGAATGGTCAGTGTGACGGATTTTCAATCCTCTAGGCCCGGGTTCGATTCCAGGCTGGGTCGGGGAAGTTTCTCCGCCCAGGGACTGGGTGTTATGCTGTCCTCATCATCATCCTATCATCTTCATCGACTGCAGGTCGCCGAAATGGCGTCAAATTGAAAGACAGGCACCCGGCGAACGGTCTGCCCGACGTGGGGCCCTAGCCATACGATTAAATAAATGAAACTCTTGTAAACAGCTAATGGTCTGGACTTCATTGTAATTTCATTCTGCATGTATAATCCGCAAACGGCGATGTGCGGCCTCGTTTACTTCTGGTTCCGTTCGAGAATGGTGTACTCACGCTTGAACAAGCATGCCGTTGTCGAAACCGACCATTTTTCGTTGGCCCTTGTTTAACGCTGTAAAGGTACCAGACTGATGAATAACACTGTACAATCGGTCGAACAGGTTTTTCATAAGCCGACTATTTTGTCTATGAATTACTTTTCCTTAGTATTTTCTGAAAGAAAATCAGCCGGGTTTTCCTGTAGCTGGCTCCAGCCGGTTAATACCAGCCGTTTTATGGTGGTGACAGTTTCAAAAGACGTGTCATAAGCTCTGTAATCGAACAGTAGCGGATCTCTTTATTTATTTACAAGTAATACGTTACATTTATTTTCATTCGGAATCGAGCAACAGTCTCTGCGCCAACTGTCGATCGTTTGCGTGTCTTCTCGCATTTCGTTACAGTCTTCAGGCGTTGCAGTCTTGCTACATACAACGCCTTCGTCCGCGAAAAGCTTCACGGAGAATCCGACGATAGATCAATAGCAAGTATATTGAAAACAGAAAAGGCCCTAGCTCACCACATCGGTTTACCCCCGAAATTATCTTATGACTAGTTCATTTGGAGCCCTTAAAACATTCTATTTGCCAGGGAGTGCTGAATCCAGCTACGAATCTCGTGACCGAGCGAGGAGGAGTAGTGGTTAGCACAGTGGACTCGCATTCGGAAGGACGGCGGTTAAATCCCGCGTCCGGCCATCCTGATTTACGTTTTCCGTGATTTCCCTAAATCGCTCCAGGCAAATGCCGGGATGGTTCCTTTGGAAGGGCACGGCCGACTTCCTTCCCCATCCTTCCCTACTCCTATGAGACCGATAACCTCGCTGTTTGGTCTCTTCCCCCAAAACAACCAACCAACCAACGAATCTCGTTTGGTACTCGGTACGTTCGTCTTTTGTTCACTGAACAACAGTGCGGAACTGCTTCGAACGCCTTCCGAAAGTCAATTATCGCGTCGTCAACTTGGGCACGTTTGTCTGCGGCGCCCTGGTTCTCGTGGACGAACACAGCGATCTGAATTTCACAAGTTGTCCGTTACAGAACCCGTGGTGATTTTTATGACGAAAATTTTCTAAAAATATCGTGATGTGTGAGTTAAAACGTGTCCCATAATTGTACAATATAGGGGGTTCTTTTCGAATCTCCCACTTTTCAAAGTCGCAGGGAAAAAGCTACAGTAAAATATGACAATAACATTGCACCGTGTGGTATAGCAGCTCAAAGAATGTATGTTTTCTCGTCAGACGTGTCAGACACACTGAAGGAAAAAAATAGAAACACCTAGAAGGAGTTGTGCGACATAAACGAAAGTTGGTAGGCGTGTTTTTACTTCTGAAAGATGATGTCTAATCATATTTCACTCTAGTCGCAAAAGAGTGGCGCCAGTAGCGCCAGTACGAAGATTCAAATCAAATTTTCTTTAAATACACGCAGTAACGGTCGCGAGTGTTAGTTACCTTTGACATTGGACGGGCTGAGTTAATGTCAGTCAAGAATGCTTTTAAGGAGACGAAGACGCCGTCATCAACACATCACTTGGTTTGTGAGATCGTGTAATAGGACTAAGAGAAGCTGAATTTTCCTTCTGCGATACTGATGAAAGATTTGATAGGAACGTGACCACTGTACATGATTAATGGCAGTGGTGATCGCCGACTCCGGACGGCCAAGTTGTACTACCGAGAGGAAAGACCGACGTGTTCAGCGTATAGCTCTGTAACATTGGACTGCATCTTGAGCAGCAGTTGACACCAGACACAACGAACTGTTAGAAATCGGTAACTTCCAGGACAGCCTCGAGCTAGACGCCCTGAAGCATGTATTCCACTGAAACCAAACCACCACCATTTGTGACTTCTATGTTGTCAACTGAGAGCTCATTGGAGGGCAGGGTGGAGGTCTGTTGTGTTTTCTGATGAAAGCTGGTTTTGCCTCGGTGCCAGTGATGGCCGTCTGTTGGATGGGAGGAGGCCAGTTAAGGGCCTGTAACCAACCTGTCTGCGTGCTAGACACTCTGGACCTACACCTTAAGTTATGGCCTAGGGTGTGATTTCGTATGACAGTAGAAGTGCTCTCATGGTCATCCCAAGCACCCTGACAAACTTGTACGTCAAGCTGGTGACTCGACCTGTTGTGCTACCATTCATGAACAACATTCCGAACCGCGCGACTGCTGCGGTCGCAGGTTCGAATCCTGCCTCGGGCATGGATGTGTGTGATGTCCTTAGGTTAGTTAGGTTTAAGTAGTTCTACGTTCTAGGGGACTTATGACCACAGATGTTGAGTCCCATAGTGCTCAGAGCCATTTGAACCATTTGAACAACATTCCAGCGGGTGTTTCCCAACAAGCTAACGTTCGCCCACGTACCGCTGTTGTAACCCAGCATGCTCTGTAGAGTGTCGACATGTTGACTTGGCCTGCCCCGTCACCAGATCTGTCTCCAATCGAGCAACATGGGACTTTTCGGACAGCCGGCCAATGGTGGCCGAGCGGTTCTAGGCACTACAGTCTGGAACCGCGCGACCGCTACGGTCGCAGGTTCGAATCCTACCTCGGGCATGGTTGTGTGTGATGTCCTTAGGTTAGTTAGGTTTAAGTAGTTCTAAGTTCTAGGGGACTGATGACCTTAGACGTTAAGTCCCATAGTGCTCCGAGCCATTTGAACCATTTTTGAACTTTTCGGACGGCAACCAGAGATATCCTGAAACAGCGTTAACCGTCTCTGTACTGACCGACCAAGTGCAACAGGGATGCATCTCCACCCCACAAACTGACATCCGGCATCTGTACAGGACAAAGGATGAACGTTTTCATGCTTGCGTTCAACATTCTGGCGGTTACAACAGTTATTAATGTACCAGCATTTCAAATTTGCAATGGCTTATCTGGCGCACACATTTATCTGTGATCTTACAATGGTAATCACTTCAGTATCTGACCTAGACAAATGTATTCCCGAAATTTCATTACTCTACATTAATTATTTTTTGGCGTTGCGATTTTTTTCGTCAGTTTATTATCGAGAGACTGCAGCATGAAAGTATTAAGTGAAAATGGCGACTGCACAACAGCGCATGCATACAGTAGTGTGGTTTCAAGAAACAAAATCGCAAAGAAATTATCGTATGTTGTATGGATGTGATTCACGTAACGAGAAAATAATTAAGAAATGGTATCTTAAGTTTCTGGCAACTGCAAATGTTCTCAAGCATTCTTGTGTTTCGGAGCTGGCAGGGGAAGACACAACATCTGACGCCGAACGACAAATCATGTTGACAACAGTTTGCTAGGGATATGCTGCAGTTCACTGATAGGAATGCCAGCTTCCTGGAAAGATGGTTAGTCTTAGATGAATCAACTTTCCATATATCAGGAACGGTTATTCGGCATAATGTTCGGATTTCGGGCTCGCAACATCTGCACGCTATCGTTGTATATGTTCGTGATAGCCGTTAACTGAAAGTCTAGTGGGGGCTAGTGCATGGCAGGACTGTTGGACCGTTCTTTGTAGAAAACACAGTAAATGGACTAGTGTATCTGGACATGTTTCAGAAGTTTGCTTAACTTCAGACACAAGACTTGCAGTCCAGCATCGTCTTTCAATATTGGTCGGTCGCATTGGTCAGCGGCAGTTCCCAGTTCCTGGGTACGAAATTTCCCAATCGCCGTATCGGACGCGGAGGACCCAATGCCTGACCAATACGTTCTCCACATTATCTAGCTGGATTTCTTCTTGTTGGGATTCGTGGAGGGACACGAATGAGTGTCCAAAGCGGGCGATATTACTATGTAAAGACGTCTTATCACTGATGTGACTACATCAGTGACAGGCGCATGTCACGAAGAACGTGGTAAGAGACTGAATACAGACTAGATATTCTTCTTGCTGCAAATGGTTCACATGTAGAGGTGTACTGATGATTATAAAATAAATTCTTTCAGATATTCTAGCATATGGTGCAATTTTGTTATCATATCTACTGTAGTTTTTCCCTTGGGGGTCTGAAATGTGGGAAGTTTAAAAGGGGCGCTCTGTAGATTGGCCTCAGCTATTGTAAGGTAACGGACGAGTTGTGGCAGCATGAAAATATTCTAAGTTGGGAGCTGGCGTGGCCGCATGGGCCGCTCTGCAAGCTGGGGTTCGTCAGCAACCGCGTCGTGCCGAACATTAGCCGGAGCAAGAGGGGTAGCCCTAGCGCATGGTCCAGGCCGATCGCCTGGCTGGGAAATCCATGCTGACGCTGTGACGACGACTGTGCTTTGTTTCGATGAAGGAGATTTGTATGCCGGGAGTGCCAAAGATGGCGGACTTTGTGAAACCATAATGGCAGACATTTCACGGTTCATGTAGAAATTAATAATAGCCAGAGGAATCAAGATACCTTAAAAAGAAACATGTACATTACTATTATTTGCACGACGATTCTGATGGTGTAATCAGATTTTCAATATCTTTATTAGTTTAGAGTTTAGTATCTGACTGTAAATTATACAGGTAACATGCAGCAACGAATTTCACAAATGTCCTACTTTTGTTTCTGTTCCTTTGATATGTGTTTATTTAATCTATTTATGTATTTAATAATGCGTGTTAGAGCGTGTTTATGGTCCAGCCGTAGGAATATTTATTTAATTTAAATATTTTTGTGTGTGCGTTGGCTTGGAGACATGCTGGGAGCGCTCTAGCCAATCACAGCGCTCTTTACTATGATAGGCGACTACCGAAATCAATAGAGAGACTGGATGGAAGTAGGGGAGAAGTATCGGGTGGCACTGCATGGGGGAGTGCTGGATGTGAAGGCGCGACAGACGGTCGCAGGAGATACTTGGAGAGTGTTGAGCAGTTTGCGCGTGGTCGCGGGAGAGAGAAATAGTTCGTAGTGCCAACTGGTGCACTTGTGAGATTTCTGTGGCTTCTGCAGTGAAGTGGTAGTATGCATTTAGATGTGAATTCTCGCGAGTTATGTTGTTGCTCGTAACTAATTACGTGAAGTAGGAATCTATTGCTTCCCTGTTATTCAACTTATATTTTATTTAATTGCTGGACCATCAACACTAATAAATGTTTTGCAGTAATAAATGGCATTCTTAAAGGTACTTCTGCTATCGTACTCATCATTTAAAGTCGATAAAATAATACCTGCTTATTTTATTTAATTGCAGTCTTTCATATATAAATTTCTACATTACATTTAAAATTCGCAATTTCCGAGTGATAGGAACCTGCGACCATTGAATTCATGTGTATATTCATATTGTATACTGTAGACTCAGCAGTATTTGGCTTGTAATGCGGCAACTACGTATCCCAGCCCCTAGACAACGAAACCAGCCAAAACTTTTAATATTGCAACTCTGAGCATGAGGGTGCATAGTTAAGAGCCACTATTATTTTATTTTATTTTTTTTTTTTTAAGCCCGCAATCAGTGACAGGCGCATGTCATGAAGAATATGGCAAGAGACTGAATACAGACTAGATATTCTTCTTGCTGCAAATGGTTCACATGTAGAAGTGTACTGATGATTATAAAATAAATTCTTATCATATCTACTGTAGTTTTTTCCCTTAGGACTTTGAAATGTGGGAAGTTTACAAAGGGGCGCTCTGTAGATTGGCGTCAGCTATATGAGCGTAAAACTATGTCTTATTAACGTCGATGAGGTATTTAGGCTTTCACACTCCACTTCGACTGTTTTAGCCTGAGGTAAAACTGACACATGTTCTGCATATCTGTACATGTCTTTCTACACTACATATACATCTATAGTTCGCAAGTCATCCTACAGTATGTGGTGGAGGATACTCCGTGTACATTTGTCACATCCCCATTTGTTGTAGCAGTGGCGATTGATACGTGGGTACAATTACTGTTGATAAAGCTCTGTGTAAGCTCGAATTTCTCTAATTTTACCTTCATGGTTCTTTGCGAGGTATACCTAGGAGGAAGGAATATATTTTTTTACTCTTCTAGGACTATATGGTCTCAGAATTTTAACAATAAACCACGCCGAGATGCACAACGCCTCCTTCGTAATGTGTGCCGGTAACTCAGGAGATAGATCAGCATCACACACACTTTCGCGCTTGCTGAACGAATGTGTGACGAAAGGCACTGCTCTTCTATGGATATTCTGCATTTCCTCTATCAATCCCGACTGGTATGGGAGCATACTGACGAACAATAGTTAAGTGTTGGTCGATCGAGGGACGTGTAAGAATTAACTACTTACTGCTGGAATCTTGTTCTGCACAGGCTACGCGTCTCTATTGGTTTCTGGGTATTGCAGTTTTCATAAACATTGTTGTAGTTAACGTTAACGCGTCATTGGAAGTTTAAATTTGTAATTCAGTCGTCATGAATATGCGTTGCGCTGCCGTCAACTTACCGTCATTCCTTCGCCTGTCGGGTAGCCTTCGATGGCCGACGTGATGACGCCCGTGTCGTAATCCTTGGATGGGATTGAGCCTTTTAGTCCTGATGTTGCTAGCGAAGTTGAGTAGTGGTTAAGCCCCATGAAATCAGCGGTACCTGTGAGCAATAATACAGCCTGATGAAGTCGTAATATCTTTGAGGTTATCTGTAACCTTTCACCTAACAGTCCCTCCTCTTGTTTCTGGAAAAGTACAACGCCCTGTAAAATAGAAGTGCCGAAAGGCCGATTGGTGGAACGGTAGATCTATGTTGTTATTGTGGTCTTCAGTCCTGAGACTGGTTTGATGCAGCTCTCCATGCTCCTCTATCCTGTGCAAGCTGCTTCATCTCCCAGTACGTACTGCAGCCAACATCCTTCTGAATCTGCTTAGTGTATTCATCTCTTGGTCTCCCTCTACGATTTTTACCCTCCGCGCTGCCCTCCAATACTAAATTGGTGATTCCTTGATGCCTCAGAACATGTCCTACCAAGCTTCTTCTAGTCAAGCTGTGTCACAAACTCCTCTTCTCCCCAATTCTATTCAATACGTCCTCATTAGTTATATTATCTTCCCATCTAATCTTCAGCATTCTTCTGTAGCAACACATTTCGAAAGCTTCTATTCTCTTCTTGTCCAAACTATTTATCGTTCATGTCTCATTTCCACACATGGCTACACTCCATACAAATACTTTCAGAAACGACTTCCTGACACTTAAATCAATACTCGATGTTAACAAATTCCTCTTCTTCAGAAACGCTTTCCTTGCCAGTCTATATTTTATATCATCTCTACTTCGACCATCATCAGTTATTTTGCTCCCCAAATAGCAAAACTCCTTTACTACTTTAAGTGTCCCATTTCCTAATCTAATTCCCTCAGCATTACCCGACTTAATTCGACTACAATCCATTATCCTTGTTATGCTTTTGTTGATGTTCATCTTATATCCTCCTTTCAAGACACTGTCCATTCCGTTCAACTGCTCTTCCAAGTCCTTTGTTGTCTCTGACTGAATTACAATGTCATCGGGGAACCTTAAAGTTTTATTTCTTCTCCATTGATTTTAATACCTACTCCGAATTTTTCTTTTGTTTCCTTTACTGCTTGCTCATTATACAGATTGAATAGGTAGATCTATATCATTGACAAAATTTTGCTGTTTCTCATTGAGCACATGTAGAGTGCATAAGTTTTTTATGTGTGAAGAAACCTTTTGAAATTACAGGGTGTATCGGGCATAGCGATATGGCGACTCCCAAATGTCTGTCTCATGGATGGCATCCACTACTGTAAGAAGCTGCCATTCATTCAAAGCTATTTTTGCAGTAGCCATTGTCGTCTAACTACATTGCCGGGAAAGGAATTAGTGCACCTTTTTAGAGGTTTCAAAGTCACTCAATATTATTGTTGCAACAGTGCGTATGGAGCGCATGAAATGATCACATTTACACATCAAGAGCACAAGCGGTCCTGAGGTACGAGGTATCGATCCATGCTGCAACACCCATGTTAGTACGTGGTGTAGCCTCCACGAGCGGCACTGTAGGCGCTGACTCTGGCAACCAGTCGAATATACATAATGGCCAATATTGTATTGGGATATGTCATGCCACGCCTGCTCGACCTGTTCACATGTTACTGTAAGAGTTGTTGGTTGACGAGTCATAACATATCCGATACGTGCTCGATTGGAGACAAGTCCAGACATCGTTCTGACCAAGGAAGTTACTGTATGTCTTGCAGAGCACTTTAAGTATCACGGGCGATTATTATCCTGCTGGAACAACAGATCACCTTCCTGTTGCAAGAACGGCAAAAGAACGGGTCTGAGAACATTCTGCACGTACCGAGCGCTGGTTAGCGTCCCCTCTAGAAACACCAAACGTTAATGGGAGTTGTAGCTTATTGCACCCCAGACCATAAGACCTAGGGTGGAACGAAACTGTCTTGGACGAATGCACTCTACGACACGCTCGCCAGGTCTATGTTGTACGTGCAGACGATCATTACTTGCGTGCAAGTGGAATGTACTCTGATCGCTGGAGACTATGGCGCACAGTTCCAGCTGCCAGGTGATCCTTTGACAGCACCAGTCGAGCCGCGCACATGGATGCTGCGGCTTGAGTGGAAGACGGGCTAGAGGTCTGCGTGCCCGTAGTCCAACTGCTAATAACCGGTTTGCACAGACAAGAGGGCTTGTCTTTGCTGTGGTAGCTGTACGATCTGCCACGGCTGCCCTTAACAATACTACGATCTTGGCAGACGTTTATGCTGCGTGGACGTCCAGAACTTCGTCTATGGGTGTGGGAATGATCACGTGACCACTGATACCAGCACGTCCAACTTGTGTGGTGATTCTACGAAAGGACCATCCCACTACTCGGAAGGCCACAGTCTGACCCTTTTCAAACTCGCTCAGTTGGCTGTAGGAAGTACGAGTCGTCTTCGCGGCATGGTTTCCTGCTTGCTCCACACACTTACACCACACTAATTTTTGTTCCGTCAATGTACAATCTGTTCCCAGATAGGTGGCAGGAAGAAAGATTTCCTGATGAATCGCCTCGCTGCCTCGCGAAAAAATTGTGTAGAAAGTGTCACAGCGGAAGCGTGAGATTCATGTAGCTTACACGAAGTGCTCAGATCACATTTTATCGAGGATGTGGTAAGGCTTCTTCCCAGTCTTTCACAACAGTTGTATACATGAATTATTAAATAGGCCTCGTTCCTCCACCGTTTCCCAGTGGTTGCTACCTCTACATGCGCCATCGGATAACGTCTGGAGGTAGCGTTCGGAAATCGGAGATGAAATGACAAGGACAGTTAGGGTCAGGACTCTCGAGTAACCTGGTGGTTAAGGCAGCTGCTCGTGAAAAGAAGAAAATACAGATTCGATACCCGGTCTGGGACACACCCCACTTGATGGTTAGCCGCTCCTGTTGCTAAAAAGGTTCTTTTTACTTCACGGTCAGTTTCAGCTCTCATATTGAAGTCATTTTCTAGTGCAATCGGAAACCGACATTGTTAATACATCCAAATGTTGTACATATTGATATAATGGATGTGTAAACACTTCACACAAAAGGAGTGTAGGAATTTAGAGATAAGGAAAACTAGGTTTACAAATGAACAGGAACAGTCCAGGAAAAAAGGGAAAAATGATTATATATGAAATTTTGAATATGGCAGTAGTCGTCAACTGTAGAATTATGGACGCAACAGGACTCAAATAGCCAACCAGTTGCATGTCAAAAGTTTATTGAAACCTTTACCTAGGTTTCTCTCAGATATAAACCTGTCTTACTCAGAAGAGGTTATGGATACTGTTGACTAAGCCTTATGACTTCGTTTCTATTTTCACACAGTATACAACACTTGTTGTTACTTCCCCTGTGGAAGACGGGTTTACATTTGTGGAAACATGCACGTGTTATATACTGTGTGAAAAGAGAAACGAAGTTATAAGGATTATTCAACTGTAAAATGATTCATAAAAATGCTGTAGCATAGCCATAAGGCTTGGTGAACAATAAAAATGATCCATGTAAAATCTATCAAGCTTGCGTGCGCGCTCGTGCGCCGAGAGTGTGTGTGTGTGTGTGTGTGTGTGTGTTTTGTACATCCGCCTTAGATTTTATATGGGTCATTTTTACTGTTGATCAAGCCTTATGGCTATGCCACAGCATTTACATGGATACTGTTGACTAAGCCTTATGACTTCGTTTCTATTTTCACACAGTATACAACACTTGTTGTTACTTCCCCTGTGGAAGACGGGTTTACATTTGTGGAAACCTAGATAAAAGTTTCAGTAAACTTTTGACATGCAACTGGTTGGCTGTTTGATTTCCATTATATCCAGAAAAATGTAAATTATTGCGTCGTGGTGAAATAGAGTCAAATGATTAAGGTGGTAGTCCTCTTTGAAAATTTGAAAAAATCTTTGTTTTTTGGCTTAAAATGTTCTCTGGGATGTCTGCTTTATTATAGTGTGGACCCCAGTTACAATAAAAATGTCTGTGAAAATCATTCATTGCGGGAAATAAGTAGTCGCCACGTAATTTCATCGAAGGCATAAAAGGCATTATGGGAATTATGATCTTGAGATCGGACCAGCCTGTTACAACTTCTCCACAAAAGCGGAATAAAAACGTATCGATCGAGCAGAGCAGCGGATAATAGAAGCTGACAAGAGGCCCTCAGGACAAACATAGGCACGAGGAAGATGGAGGAGGACTTCCTTTTGCATCTGGAAGTATTGCTGCATGGTCGAAGAATCGCTGATTAGAGGTATGTTTAACTACTAAAGAAAAAAAAAACACCAAAACTTAAAGGCATTTTCCTCGAAACTGTATTTTTCAATTTGGTGGAAAACATAACTTGAGAATGGTACATAAGATTTTAATCGCAGTTTGATACCAGCATTATAAAGTGAGTTCTCTATCGGCGTACTTTTGCGATATCGACAAAAGTCTATTTTCGGTGAACGTTTTTGCCTAGATCTTGTCGACGAAGAAAATAACATTTGTTTCAGCACGTCACCAGTTTGTCAGAATTAAACATTTTTTAAATTATGTTATGTAAACTGATAGACCAGTGTTCTGGCTACAAGGGGTCCTTACACATGGTGCAGCGGTTACAGGGAGCGTCCGATGTGGACACAGAAATGATTTCTTAAAGACAAAACGCATGGAATGAAACTATATCATCATATTTAGAATTACTTTTTATTTTACGTGAAAAAAATGCCCGCTGGCGCACTGAGGGTTCCGTAGATACTTTATCATGTACACAGACAGTTTATCCATTGTGGCAATCGAGGACACTGATGATTTTTGGCTGCTATTGACACTGATACTGGCAAGCTATAGGTCCCAGGGACTCCTAGCTTTTTGATAATATTTTAATTTCAGGTAAGAAATTGGATAGCAAATGATAAAACAAATACTTTTTCGTGGTATATAATTACAAATTAACAATTTCGGATTTTTACTTTATACTGTAAATCCTTACTTATTGCGAATATCCATGATTCCAGGTCAACGGGAAGTACCCTATAATTTTGATGAGTGAGCTTTTGAGTATCAAAATATCTGAAATAAACGTGCGTATCTTTTGATTAAATTGACTTAGAAGCTTAAAAGTTTTATACCGCCAAGGGACTATGGACCGTAGTATGTGACAAATTTCAACTCGATATTTCTACTCGTTCCTGAGAAAAAGGGATCTTATCTGTCGGAGAGACCGACAACAAAGCGGTCCTACAAGGGTTTCGTTTTTAGAGACTGAGGCACAGAACCGGAAAAACACGAATAGCACATAATTTTCATGCATTCAAAGAGGGTTACCTCCCTATGTAAAAGTTAAATGAATACGAAAGTAAAAGCCGGGTAGATTTAAAAGTGCTGAGACCAATAACATGGTAGGAAACTGCACAAAATCACACGTCCCTAATAATGAACACTCCCGCACCTCTGGTGTGCGAAGGCTGCAGGAACGTGCTGTGTAGCAAAGAGACAGAAATTGGACACTTGAATTGCATATTTCAGCATGGGAGAAGCATCTAAGGCGACCACACCTTCAAACAAAGGGACAGACTTGCCCAGCTCTCAAGTCGAGAATAGGTTTCTACACAGGAGCCACGTTTCTCTGCGAGGACTGACACGAGGGCACCAGCTGAGCAGTCAGGCGCGACACACACAAACGCGCACACACACACACACGCACACACACACACACACACACACACACAGAGAGAGAGAGAGAGAGAGAGAGAGAGAGAGAGAGAGAGAGAGCACTGTGACTTCGCGAGGTACGCTACCTAATCAAATTATCCGTACATTCCTATGTAATGAAAGTCGACTATCATACGTCACCAGAGTCGGAATCGCCAACACAAAAGGAGATGGGGAGTATTATGTTGGCCGTAGAGAAGCAATAAGAGAAGAACGGATCGGCCAGGAGAGCTCAGGTTGGCAGTAGAGAAGCAATAAGAGAAGAACGGATCGGCCAGGAGAGCTCAGTAAGTTCGAACATGGACTAGTCGTTGGTTGTCACCTGAGTGACAAGTCCATCAGGGACATTTCAGCCCTTTAACAGTTGCCAAAGTCGACTGTTGCTGTGAAATGAAAACGCGAAGGAACAACCAAAGCTAAACTGATTCCAGGGAGGCGTCATGTACTGACGGCCAGGACGGTCAACTATTGCGGAGGGTGGTTGTGAGAAACCGAGTGAAATCAGCGGAAGGAATCACTCTTGAATTCCAGAGTAATACCTGCAGCCCACCTAGCGCAATGGCTGTGCGTAGGGAGTTAAAAATAATGGGTTACAATGGTTGAGGGGATCCTCATAAGCCACAAATTTATATAGTCAGTCTAAAACGACGTGGACCATAGATGACTGGACATGAGTGATTTCGAGTGACGAATCACGCTACAACCTGTGGCAGGCCTTGCCTGCCATCCTGTGTAGTGCCAACGGGGAGGTATGGAGGAGGTGGTGTTACGGTATGGGGTGTTTTTCGTGATTAGGGTGTGATCCCCTTATTGCGCTTCAGAAAACTCAAAATGCGAAAGAATATGAATTCATTTTACAGCATTGTTTACTGAGTACAGTAGAGGAACAGATCGGAAACGATGATTGTACTAACATGAGGATGCACCATGTCATAAAGCAGCATCTGCGACGCAATCGTCTGTGGTCAATAGCATTCCTGAAATAGATTGACCTCCCCAGAGCCCCAACTTGAACCTGGTGGAAGACATTTAGAGTCAGTCAGAACGTCGATTTCGCTCCAGACCCTAGCATCCAGCATCACTACTTTCTCTGGTTTCCGCTCTTGGGAAGAAAGGACTGCCATTCCTCCACAGATATTCATAGACCCCATTGGAAGAGTACCCAGTAGAGATCAACCCATCATAAAAGCGAAGGCTGAACATACCTCTCATTAATGTCCACTAACAGGTGTCTCGATAGTTTTGATCAGACAGTGTAAGGTCTGTCGATCTCTGCATAGAATGTGTCATTATTGGTGACGCTGATGACTCACCCTTGATGAAGTCTATCTCCTCCTGGGAGAGCGTGGGCAGCCGCGACCTGGTGCGGCCCTCTGCCTCGCTGTTGGCCGCCACCCTCTGCTTCACCACCTCCGGGAAGTCGCCGCTGTCCGAAAAGATGGGGTGTGCGTACATCCCCAGCTGCCAACAGCAGACCAGATTACGTCATCCACTGTGGACTCCACGACAACGGCAAGGCGGTTATTAGCACGGTGCTGAACTGTCCGTGCCGAATATAGCTAAAATGTGTCCAATAATGGGATAAACTGTAGGTTAGCTGACAACAAAGACTCTTCATACCCTCTCTTACATTCATTTGTACATTAACCTTCAATCCCATAAATCCTTAAGGGGGGGTAGGGCGTCAAACGGGCCGTCTTGGAGCAGGAGAGACACCACAGGACATTTTAATTTCCACTGTCTATACTTTTACGAATAAATTCATAAAACTTTGTCAGCATGACCAGGAAGGATTAAGGATTCAAAAAATGGTTCAAATGGCTCTTATGGGACTTAACATCTAAGGTCATCAGTCCCCAAGAACTTAGAACTACTTAAACCTAACTAATCTAAGGACATCACACACATCCATGCCCGAGGCAGGATTCGAACTTGCGACCGTAGCGGTCGCGCGGTTCCAGACTGAAGCGCCTAGAACCGCTCGGCCACACCGGCCGGCGATTAAGGATTCACAATCATAGAAGTGGAAGTTCAAAAAATAGCAAAATAATTTTTTTTTCATGTGAAAGTTCATCATTTTTTCACTTCTATTGGCTGCCTTTGTTGGTATAGGTACACGTTTCTTCATAAGGAAGAGAGATTCTTCGATGATTTTTGTACAGCATACAAACCATACTTACAGGTGTATGAAATTATTTAATTTATGAAAAAATGAATGTGCTGTTACATTTTAAACTTGATGTATAGAAAAAACTCAAATTTTATAGTTAATTATCTCAATTTTTACCACAGTTTTTAATAGATTTAGAAAATTCTAGACTTTCATACACCTGTACGTGCGATTTGTATGCTGTGCAAAATTCATCGAAGAATCTCCCTTACCTATGAAGAAAAGTGTACCTATAGCAACATATGCAGCCAATTGGAAGTGAAAAAAAAAAAAAAGAAATACACATGTAAAAAAATAAATTATTTCCTTAAATTTTTGAACTTCCACCACTATAAGTGTAAGTCCTGTCTACTTTCTGGTCACTCTGACATAGTTGTATGAATTTATATTTAAAAGTATAGACAGCGGAAATTAAAAAGTCCTGTGGTGTCTCTCCTGCTCCAAGTCGTCCCGTTTGACGTCCTACCCCCCTTAAATTATTAATGTAATCTGTTTTTTTAAAATAATCCTCAGCGCAATAATTCTAATCGCATAATTCTTCAGTTTCTCCTGTCATATTACGCTCTTCACTCACATTAATTAAGAGCTCACCAAAAGCCTGAATAACAACCTTTTGCAGCACAGACTGCTACGAGATGTGGAGGGGAAGAGTCAGTGAGGTTGTGAAAGGTACCAAAGGGGACTGGAACCATGTAGACCCCAGTGCTGTGGCCAGCTGCGCTAAGTTTCTTGGTTGAGAATCGAGCCCGATCGAGCTGGTCCAACAGATTTTCAATTAGGTTTGAATCTGGCGAGTCTGTTGACCCTGGGAGTGCCGTAAACTCGTCCTGGTACTCTTCGAACCACGGACGTGCACTGTGAGCCGTGTGACATGTTGCATTGTCCTAGTGCTAGATGCCGTTGTGCCGAGGAAAACAAACTACACGTAGGGGTGGATTTGGTCTCCAGGAATAGATGTATACCTGTGTTAATGCATTGCGGCTTTCAGAATGACGAGAGCACCCAGGGAATTCCAAAAAAATATTCCTCGGATCTTAAGACTTCCAACTCTGGCCTCTTCCATTTCGACAACTGTTGCAGGGTGTTTGCTTACAGACGTTTCACGCCTTACACGTCAACGGCCCTCAGACCGATGGAGCATAAAACATGATTCATCTGAAAAGGCCACCTGTCGCTACACAGTTGCGGTACAGGCATGCATATTCGAGCCTTCTTCGCCAATGAACAGTAGTCAGCATGGGTGCATGAGCCAGGCGTCTGCTGTGGAGACCCATACGGAGCAACGTTCGCTGCACAGTTGTGGAGGAAATACTGTTGGTAGCCCCTTGGTTCATATGGGTGGTCAATCATTCAAGAATTGCACGTCTATTCACCCATACATATCTCCGCAGCCATTGTTCACTGCTGTCATCTATGGCCAGTGGTGCACTAAATTTGTCTCTGCGCCAGTTTTGGACAGCACCATTTTGCTGTGCATGGTATACTTTAACCGCAGCGGCTCGCGAATAGTTTAGAAACTTAGGTGTTTCGGAAATGCTTCCACCGATGGCCGCAAAGCCAGTGATCGTACCCTTATGAGCGTCAGATAAACTGCCCCGTTTCCGCATTACGTCAACGACTACACGGTTTTCCGCGCCCCCCCGACAGGCTTTATATACCCTTTATTGCTAGGGCTGCCATCTTGGGTCTGTGTATGATAATTGCACATTGACGTCAAACATAGGTGTTGGTCACATTACTGTGACTGGATCATGTAGTTGATCGAACAGACCATGGGTGCACTGCCAGTTTATATTATCAAGAGGACACAATACATCGGCACGTCGCAAACGGCTGCCACAATCCTGTTAAGAAGAATGGGGCGCCCAAAACAGCAGACCACAGGGTGCGCCCCATTTCAGGCGCAGTCTCTCCAGGCAACCGGAACATCTCAGAACCACTATCACACCGTTTAAACGTTACTGATCCTTCACCTGCCCAAGTTCTTCATGGGGACATACGCACCAAAACAACCTCCGCCAAGGTTATGCCCCATTCTGGCCTTCTGCAGCCAACGCGGCTCTGGCTTTCGTGCCGACCAGAGATATGCTGATAATGCTCCAAACGTTCTCAACTGTGGAGAGATTCGGCGACCTTGCTGGCCAAGGTAGGGTTTGGTAAGCACCAAGACAATCAGTAGAAACTCTTGCCGTGAGTAGGCGGGCATTGCTTTGCTGAGATGTACACCCAGAGTGGCGTGGCATGAAGGGAAACAAGACGGGGGGGTTGAATATCGTCGACGTACTGCTGTGCGGTAAGAGCGCCGCGGATGGCAATCAAAGAGGTCCTGCTCCAGACACATCATCGCTGGTCATCGGGGTTCAGTTCGAAGTGAGACTCATCACTGAAGACAAGTCTACTCCAGTCAGTCAGATTCCAGACGAATGTTCCCGACACCACTGCAAAAGGCTTGTTGGCGTTCAGAGGTCAATGGTAATAGGTGCAAGAGCGCCGTCAGCTCAGTCCCCTTTTCTGCGAGCCGCCTTACAATGGTTAATGAAAGTCGCATGTAATGATGAATCTGGGGCTCTGGGTGCCTCTATGACGCGTGCTCGGTCCTCTCATTCTGTCGTCTCTCTAGGTCGACCGCTTCCTTCTTGACGCTGTGTTCGGCGGTGGTTCACCCATTCCTGCCAACAACCTCGAATAGTGGCATCGCTTCCGTTCAATTTGCCGATTAGTCCAACCAGCTTCTTTAGGCACGACTACACGTCCTCTCTCGAATGCTGATATCTGCGTGCATTGTTCATGCACCTGTCTGCGAGTCATAGTTTCTGTCCAATTGAGTACACGGAATGAAATTCACAAAGACTTTATGCCCTGTTATCGACATGTCCCCTGTTTACTATCCTTGTCAGCTGCACGGTGAAATTGCGCTGCAGCGTCACACGTTCACCCATCGGCCGCCAGAGTTGCATTTTCCGTCGATACCTGTATGAATATCAATTTGTGACCATTTTGCCTAAATCCTTCGTGGTGCGTCGGTTTCTTTCCTTACAGTGTATTTTTGAATGTGATGTATTTGTACTTATAAGCTGAAGTCACTTGTGTTTTCGTGGAGAGGATAGTTACAAGAGTATACACGGGAATTCCGTCATTATGTTACAAACTCTCAGGTATGATGTAGAAGGTGAATGTAAAGTAAGTCACCCTGCTCCGGAAACTACCGAGTCGAAAGTTATAAGCGAAAATAGTTCTGATATCTCTGAGCGTGGACCTCTTCTACTGCGAGCTCTTTGCTTTCCATGTTTTTGACGAAGGTATTATGGACCAAATCAAGAGAAAATTGTGTAGTAAACATGGGCTCTAAATGCATACCTTAAGAATTACGAGCATTTAGACATGTGCAGTATACGACATGTGTTCCACAGTAGTAAAACTTCACAGTAGTAAGACCTTAGACCCATGTTCACTGGACATGTTTTCTTGTTTCGGTCTGTGACTCCACCTCTCCAAAAATGGAAACCAAAGAGCTTGCTGCAGAAGAGGCCCATTGACAGAGGACGATTTTCGTTTATATCTTCCAAATGTGCCGTTTCCGGACCAGGGTCCCTTATCTCGAACTGATACACTTACCTTCTCCATCATTCCTGAAAGTCTGTAACATCACAACGGATCATCTTGTATAGAGGCCCAGCACGGTTGCGGCTCAAGGGATTGTCTTTCATTTGCAGCGGTGATGTAGTTTTCATCTTTCCAAGAGGTAGCCCATTGGAAAAGGGTTGCAGTCGGCACGTGTGATGATTTCTAAAGTGTTTCCTCGGACTCTGAATGAACTTCGAACGACACGGTGCACGTGCCAATTTTTCGTTCTGTTTTTGGAGAGAACCGCCAGTTTGGTAGGCCTACCTCAACCATGGGAAGGTGCTGGCTTGCTACAGAATACTGACTTATTCCGACATCGACTCGGTCCAAGTGATAGGATTTCTCTGTGTTAACTGCTACAGGGCTTTGGGTTTGGCGCTGGTATGTAACGAACTTACATGGTAACAATATTCAAAGTGATATTATCAATTGGTTGTCTGCACACAAGGTTCCTGAGAACTGCATCAGTATTTATTTAGCGGTGAGTATTTGAATACGACGGGGATGTACTCTTTCGCCCTTGCTGTAAAATCTATACTTCCAAGAAGCAATGACAAAATTAAAAGAAAGGTTCGAGAGTGTGATTAAAATTCAAGGTGAAAGGATATCAGTGATAAGATTCACTGATGACATTGATAATTTCAGTGAAAGTGAAAAAGAATTATAGGATATACTGAATGGAGTGCACATTCTGATGAGTACAGAAGATGGATTGAGAGTAAATCGAAGAAAGACGAAAGCAATTAGAAATAGCAGAAAAGAGAACAGCGAGGAACTTAACATTAGAATTGCGGATCACGAGGTGGACGAAGTTATGGAATTCTGTCACCTAGGCAGCAGAATAATCAATGAAGGACGGAGCAAGGAGGACATAAAAAGCAGACTAGCACTGGCAAAAGCGGCATTCTCGGTCAACAAAGTATACTAGTATCAAATACAAAGGGCGTTCAAAGAGTTTTGCACAGTCATTTTTTTTTTTTTTTTTTTTTTTTTTTGCAGGAGGACAATAAAATTTTTTGTGAACATACTTGGAACATTTAGCTATACAATGAGTCTACTCAATTAGCCTCCATAAGCTGTGACGCATCTGGCCCAACGTTCTTTCCATGATGTAAATGCGCTTTGGTAAAATTCTGGGAATTGACTTTTACACAATCGCTTGACACACGAAATAAGGTCTTTCTCACTATCAAATGTTTTAACGCGCAGGTGAGTCTTCAGACGACCAAAGAGGTAAAAATCAGACCCATTTTCCTGATTTTCTCCTGCATCAGAAGGGCTGTATGGGGTTTGGCATTGTCACGGTGTAGTCTGATGAGCTGACCCTGAAGCTGTGGTCTGTGGTCTTGATGGCACGTCGCAGCTTGTCCAATGATATACAGTAACTGTCTGGTTAATTGTGGAGCCAGGTTCCAAATACTCAATGAAAATTACACCACACTGATCCCAGAGGAAGGAGGCCATCACCGTTCTTCCTTCTGTTCGTGAAAGTCTTGGATTCTTCTTCCGAGGGGAACTCGGATGACGCCACTCCATGAATTGGGTCTTGCTCTCAGGTTCGGACAAAAATAACCATGTTTCATCCTTGGTAATGACCCCGTTTAAACACTGTTTCCACTCTTCAGTAAAGGTCTGCATGAGACACTCGCACACATCCTTCCTCATCGTTTTCATTTCCCTTATCAATAATGTAGGCACCCAACGTGCACAGATTTTTCTGTACCCTAGTGACTGTACCTTTGATACCCAATGACAAACGAGTAATTTCAGCAAGCTGTCGTGTCGTCACACATCTGTTATTTTGGATGATTTGATCAGTGGTCTCCTTATTCACATCACTCATTAATGTCGATGGTCTACCGCGTCGTGGGTTGTCCTGTAGAGAGAAATCACCTTCTTGAAACCTGTGCAACCACCGCTGGATACTGCTGCGATCCACTGTGTCCTCCCCATAAACAGGGAGCAACTTCCTGTGAATCGATGTGGCAATGTCATCGCCGGTCCTGAAGAGAAACTCCATCACCGACCGTTGTCTCAACCTGACATCTACTTCACCGTCCATTATGGCTCACGTGTAAATAAAAGAAAATACTTTTATACACCAAGTTAAAGTTAAATGTTCCAAGTATGTTTACAAAAAATTTCATTCTCCTCTGCAAAAAATAAAAAAAATAGAGACGACTGTGCAAAACTTTTTGAACGTCCTTTGTATAGTCCTTAGTTTGAGGAACAAATTTCTGAGGATGTACGTTTGTAGCACAGCATTGTATGGCAGTGAATCATGGACTGTGAGAAAAGCAGAAAAGAAGATAATACGAAGCATTTGAGATGATGTGTTACAACTGATGTGTTACAGAAGAATGTTGAAAATTGGGTGGAATGGTAAGGTAAGGAATGAGGAGCTTCCCCGCAGAATCGACGAGGAAAGGAATACACGGAGAAAACTAAAAAAAGAAGGAATAGCACGGGAGGACATCTGTTAAGACATCAGGGAATAACTTCCATGGTACTAGAGGGAGCTATAGAGGTAAAAACTGTAGAGGACATGAGAGAGTGGAATATATCCAGCAAATGATTGAGGAAGTAGGTTGCGATTGCTACTCTGAGACGAAAAGATTGGCACAAGAGAGGAATTCGTGGCGGCAAGTATCAAACCAGTAATAACACTGCTGTTTCAACAAAAATTGAACAAACAGCTACTTATTTGATAAATTGCACTTTGGCGTTTTGTTTCAGTGAATAAATTCACTTCAACCTATTTTCATTGTACAATGTATCCGACCTTACACTAAGATAGAACTGTGATAATAGTGATGTGACGCATTCTACAAAATTGTAATGGTCGTTAGTATTTTTGAAAAGTCAGACTATGGCATTTTTTGCGTCAGAATAATAGATTTGTATGATTCAAATTCAGCTATGTAACGCTAGTGTATGTCTGTCAAGAAATTACGGAGTAGAAATACATTAAATACGGGGATTTTCGTGCTGATGTTTGATCGAGCCGCCGCCCTTAAGTGCACGCCACTCTTGCCGGAAGCAGCGACCCTCTACAGATGAACATTAGTGCTTTATTTATTGCACTGTTGTAATCATAGTAACGGTCTAGCGTTACTTAAAGGGTATTACTGTTTTTCTGACCCACCACTAAACAGAACTACGAGTAGATGTTAATTCTATGGTCTTATACAAATTCCTGGCTACTTCAACATCGAGTACGTTGCAGTTACTTGAATTTTGTCAAATACAGAAACTGACTGGAGGAGAGGGGCGAGGGAATGAACTTCCAATATCTGGAGACAGTCTTCCACGCTATTTCCATCTGTTGTCGTAGCTGGGCAAGGAGTGTTGATTAGATTAGATTAGATTAGATTAATACTAGTTCCATGGATCATGAATACGATATTTCGTAAAGATGTGGAACGAGTCGAATTTTCCAGTACATGACATAATTAGGTTAATTTAACAACATACTTAAGTTAATATAACAACTTTATTTTATTGTGTTTTTTGTTTTTCATTATTTTTTATTTTTATTTTTTTATTTTTTTAATATATTTTTTTTCTTAATTTATATCTAAAAATTCCTCTATGGAGTAGAAGGAGTTGTCATTCAGAAATTCTTTTAATTTCTTCTTAAATACTTGTTGGTTATCTGTCAGACTTTTGATACTATTTGGTAAGTGACCAAAGACTTTAGTGCCAGTATAATTCACCCCTTTCTGTGCCAAAGTTAGATTTAATCTTGAATAGTGAAGATCATCCTTTCTCCTAGTATTGTAGTTATGCACACTGCTATTACGTTTGAATTGGGTTTGGTTGTTAATAACAAATTTCATAAGAGAGTATATATACTGAGAAGCTACTGTGAATATCCCTGGATCCTTAAATAAATGTCTGCAGGATGATCTTGGGTGGACTCCAGCTATTATTCTGATTACACGCTTTTGTGCAATAAATACTTTATTCCTCAGTGATGAATTACCCCAAAATAGGATGCCATATGAAAGCAATGAGTGAAAATAGGCGTAGTAAGCTAATTTACTAAGATGTTTATCACCAAAATTTGCAATGACCCTTATTGCATAAGTAGCTGAACTCAAACGTTTCAGCAGATCATCAACGTGTTTCTTCCAATTTAATCTCTCATCAATGGACACACCTAAAAATTTGCAATATTCTACCTTAGCTATATGCTTCTGATTAAGGTCTATATTTATTAATGGCGTCATACCATTCACTGTACGGAACTGTATGTACTGTGTCTTACCAAAATTCAGTGAGAGTCCGTTTACAAGGAACCACTTAGTAATTTTCTGAAAGACAGTATTGACAATTTCATCAGTTAATTCTTGTTTGTCAGGTGTGATTACTATACTTGTATCATCAGCAAAGAGAACTAACTTTGCCTCTTCATGAATATAGAATGGCAAGTCATTAATATATAATAAGAACAACAAAGGACCCAAGACTGACCCTTCTGGAACCCCATTCTTGATAGTTCCCCAGTTTGAGGAATGTGCTGATCTTTGCATGTTACGAGAACTACTTATTGTGCGTAATGCGTCCCAAACGAAATGCCGTTCCTACGTATTCAGTTAGGGACATCGCTGGCGAAAGTGATTATTGTACGCTGGATCGAGTCTTGGTTCTCTTTTGGTCAACGACTTGTTCGCAAACGACCATCACTGACGCAAAGCAAGAACCTAGCCTCTGAACACCACTGTGATCCGTTCATCGCACAAGTTGCGTATTCTGCCACAGGAGGATGGCTGCACGCGCCGGTGACGCGGGAGAAAGCTGACACCCTTGGAACATGATCGCTCCTATCTAATGTGTGTTACGGCATTGACGCGGCTAGCAGCGATAGCTCGTGTGACGTACAGGCATCAGCAGTGACCCACAGCTGAAACCTACAGTCGAACGCTTTGGGCAGTACTCCAGGACATTCTTCAAAAATGTTCAAATGCGTGTGAAATCTTATGGGACTTAACTGCTAAGGTCATCAGTCCCTAAGCTTACACACTACTTAACTTAAATTATCCTAAGGACAAACACACACACCCATGCCCGACGGAGGACTCGAACCTACACGGGACCAGCCGTACAGTCCAAGACTGCAGCGCCTCTGACCGCTCGGCTAATCCGGACATTCTTCCAGTTTCCTACATGTCAACTTGTTACCTCGCTGAAATACAGTTATTGTTCGAATTATAACGGTCGACGTCATCTTAAAAATTTTGTTAAGCAAGCACGACGCTCTAAACAAAAGACCTCTCGTCCAGGAAGGAAAATTTAACCGCTACATGCTCAGGGTTTTCGTGCTCGGTAGTTGCTTCCTACTATTTTCACTGGACAGCGCTTTAAATCACTATCTCTACTGCTGTCAATCAGTCTCCGTAAAAATATTGTGTTTCTATGGAATACATTCAGCGGTTTTCATGTATATTTTTTTCTAGAATTTTATTATGCTGTTCACAATATTGTCCTAGAGAAGGTTAAATGTTATAGTATCACAGATCTTCTGATAATAGTTTTCGCCGGCCGCGGTTCTAGGCGCTTCAGTGCTACGGTCGCAGGTTCGAATCCTGCCTCGGGCATGGTTGTGTGTGATGTCCTTAGGTTAGTTAGATTTAAGTAGTTCTAAGTTCTAGGGGACTGATGACCTAAGATGTTAAGTCCCATAGTGCTCAGAGCCATTTGAATAGTTTTCATCTAAGCAAAGAATATGCAAGCGTCGCGTCAAGAAACTCAAGAAAAATACACAACAGAAAATCGTTATCTGAAAGGAGAATGTTCGCTGCAGGGAACCATAATGGTCTAGTATCACACATACAAGAAACAGAAATTGTTATGTTTGCCGACGATGCGAGTATAACAATCAAGCCTAATGGAGAAACTTTAACATTTGAAAATCTAAATAATATTTCCTCAAAAATTAATAACTGGTTCTGCGCAAATGGTCTGTCATCGAACTTAGATAAAACACAATACATGGAATTCAGTATAGAATAGGGCTTGACGATACCATTTGAAATAAGGCGTGAAGTAAATAAATACGTAAGTGAAAGAGAATATTCTAAATTGTTAGGTGTTTATATTGATGAGAACCTAAACTGGGATTCAGATGTTACACATCTTTCCAAATGCCAAAGTTCAAATGTTCAAATGTGTGTGAAATCTTATGGGACTTAACTGCTAAGGTCATCAGTCCCTAAGCTTACACACTACTTAACATAAATTATCCTAAGGACAAACACAGCCACCCATGCCCGAGGGAGGACTCCAACCTCCGCCGGGACCAGCCACACAGTCCATGACTGCAGCGCCTGAGACCGCTCGGCTAATCCCGCGCGCCCAAATGCCAAAGCTCTGCAACTATTGTGTTATTAATAATATAAGCATTTGGCGATGAAGATGTCAAAAAACTCACTTACTCTTTCTATTTTCATCCACTAATGTCTATGCAATATGTTCTGGAGTAAATCGTAATTCAGCAAAACAAAATATTTGCTGTACAGAGGCGTGTGATAAGGATAAAAAGTGGTATCCACTCTAGAACCTCTTACAGACGGCTGGGAAAACTGTCAACAGTTTCATAATAAATTTACTCCTTTACAAAGTTTTGTTGCCGACAGTTAACAAAAAAAACAATAACATTCCTAAATATAATGGTGTAAAGAAAAATTACTTACACTGTCTATCAGTCATCTTCAGTGTGTCACTGGTAGTGGATATTTAGCCATAAAAATCTTTGATGGAAAGAATTTAATGGATAATATTAACTTCAAACAAAAACTGAAATCATGTCTGCTTAACAACTCTTTCTGCTTCACAGAAGGATTTATGAATGTGAGATCATATGATGTGTGTGTATGTGTGTGTGTGTGTGTGTGTGTGTGTGTGTGTGAATTCCTAAGGGACCAAACTGCTTAGGTCATCGGTCCCGAGACTTACACACTACTTAAACTGACTTATACTAAGAACAACGCACATACCCATGCCCGAGGGAGGACTCGAACCTCCGGCGGGAAGGGGCCGCGCAATCCATGACATGACGCCTCAAACCAGGCGGCCACTCCGCGCGGCTTGTGTGTGTGTGTAGTTAAGAGACAGCAACTGAACATAATGAAGTCTAAATCCCTGTATGTAAAATAAAAAAGGCCACCATACCCATTAATACGATCATGGTAATAGTCGACATGTTGTCTTTTTTACTGAGATATTGCGAATTGTAAAACTGATTCGTTCCACATCACACCAAGTGGTCGCACTTGTGGTCCACAGAATGTGCAATAAAAGAAGTTTTTAAAAAAGTGTGTATGCCTGCTTGACACGCCGTTGTGGAGCCGTTAATGACGCGGCGCGGTCGCTCCTTACCTGGAACTGGAGCTGTCGCTCGGCGGCGTCGGCGTCCTCCGTGCTGTTGGTGAGGGGCTCGTACCAGTCGCAGTCCAGGGTGATCCCCACCCTGCCTGCAACACACCACCGTCCACCACTCAGTCTCTACCGCGCACCCCCGCAAAGTTCGCCTAGCACAGACTTTGTTGCACGTGCTACTAATTTGACACTTGAATCCAACAAACGTATTTTTCTTCTTTAGTTTCTCCAGGTGCATTTGATGGCAAAATATTCCGTGGGCTTAATGCTGGCTTTTGTTGCCCGAAAGGAATGAAATTGTGTCACTCGATCCTGTTGTCATCAGTTGTGCTGATGAAGTGAGCGCCAGGGGCAGCTTGTATCCTCTCCGACCCCACACCTCCTGCCAACAGCGTCGGCTGACACAGCATTCGGCGCTTTGTTCGCGGTTCGATCCACGCGGCACTCGTCAGCATGGTGGCAGTAGCAGCCCCGTCGGTCCCAGAGCTCAGTTACCTATGTCTGACTGAGGAATTTGGGGTGAGAGGGGTGACGATCCAAGGGGGTGCTGAGCCACCATGCGGTCTCCTCATCAGCGCCACTGACGACAGTGCCAGGATCGATTTTTACATTACATTTTTCGTATTCCATGGAACTCACAGAGATGGTTAAAGGACACAAAGAAGCACTCCGTCTTCAGGCCACGAGTGGCCTACCGGGACCATCCGACCGCCGTGTCATCCTCAGAAGAGGATGCGGATAGGAGGGGCGTAGGGTCAGCACACCGCTCTCCCGACCGTGATGATCGTATTCTTGACCGAAGCCGCTACTATTCGGTCGAGTAGCTCCTCAATCGGCATCACGAGGCTGAGTGCACCCCGAAAAATGGCAACAGCGCATGGCAGCCTGGATGGTCACCCATCCAAGTGCCGACCACGCCCGACAGCGCTTAACTTCGGTGATCTCACGGGAACCGGTGTATCCACTGCAGCAAGGCCGTTGCCCAAAGGAGAGAAAGAACTACATTTAATTTACTTTAAGTAAATACAGCCTAAGTGACTTTACATTAGTGTATTGCAAGGCTAATTATAATTAAGAAGGAACGTCCAACAACAAATTTAATAATTTCTGTGAAATACACTCTTAATTTTTTCTATGCACCGAGGAGGGGTAATTGGTATTCCCAATTCTTTGGAAAGGCTTGTGCAAGATATTTTCCAATTCACATTATGAACAATTAATATTAGATTGTTTTGGATTCGCAGAATAATAGCTTTATTTGGCGAATTAAGACAAAAACAGATCCTGTATGACAGTAGAGGATAAAAGTAAGCAACGTAAGGCAGCTTTCTTATTTGTATTAGGTTTGTTCGCAGGTTCGCAGCGTGATTCCATAAGACAGTTAACATAAGTTTAAACACAACAGATACACATAACAAACTTTAGTCATCAATAATATATTCTCCTTTATTATTTACATCAGTCTGCAAACACTGGGGTAACTGTTCGATTCTGTGACTAGAAATTATTGGTTTTGAGGAGAAGAACTTGTCAAGCCATGTTCAACCGGAAAGGAAGTTCAAAAATGGCTCTGAGCACTATGGGACTCAACATCTTAGGTCATAAGTCCCCTAGAACTTAGAACTACTTAAACCTAACTAACCTAAGGACATCACACACACCCATGCCCGAGGCAGGATTCGAACCTGCGACCGTAGCAGTCCCGCGGGTCCGGACTGCAGCGCCAGAACCGCACGGCCACCGCGGCCGGCGAAAGGAAGTTCCTTGAAGATTATTTGATAGAGAGTGGAAAAGGTAAAAATCTCAGGGTGCAAGATACTGTGAATAAGGTGGGCGCAGAATGACTTCCCAACCCAACTTCTGTATAGTGTTCTTTTTCTCAGTCTACCAGAATGCGGGAGTATGATTACTTCATACAGTTTTCCTGGTTGTTGTTCTCCGATTGTGTCTGCAAGACATCTCAGTTGAGAGAATAAATGCCAGCGGTGTTAGTTACATCTGAGGGAAGTAATTCGTAGTACATCACATCGTCGCTGTTCCACCAGATGCATAACACTATCTTTTATGAGTGCGCGAAGGACTTTGTACAAGGAGTTTGTAACAACAACGACGCTGTACTATTGTACATATAAATAATATTTTTTTCCATCTGATTTTCCGTTAAACTTGTGTAATTAATGTTCTGCTTTCATTTCTTTTTTGTTTCATGCCATTGTGTTAAGAAAACTGTAAACAAGTTTCAATGTGAATATTAATGTTTATGTCAAATGTCAAGCAATATTGTAATAGAATTGAAATGTAACAAATGTTGAAACTGTTGTAAGATGTTTAAAATTGTAACTGTGCGTCAGGTCCATACGTAGGCAATGTGTTACGATATGTAGAATGCAAAAACTCGGGTGAATACCATGTCTGTAAGGGAGCGGTAAAAGGTGGATGGCAGGCGAGCGCGGGAAAATGCGCACGGGCACTGCACGGCACAACTGGCTCAGCAGTAGTAGTTGGAGTTTGCCACTGGTTTGAGCAACACCTTCTGGAGCGAGGAGGCTCTCTTGGAAGACGTAGCTTCACTGAGCCTCGGGTATGCCGTTCCAACGCCCACACAGCGTGGCAAAAGTCCATAGGCACTAAATGGAAAAGTATTGCGACGCAAAGAAGAATTAAAGTGCCGATACGTCAAGAGCCATAGCTGTGGTGGTATGTGTGCTCTGTACCTCGCCATCTCGCCGCATCGATACAAGCAGGTTGAAACTTTTAGTACTGTATTCGTATGGGCCATAGAGCGAACTGTTCAATAATAACCTAAATTTTACCAGAACTTTCCCATCATTTAATTATCCTCACAACTAACCTAGACAGGGTCGTTTCCAAATGTTGTGCAATCCGAGTGTCCCGAAATGAAAAATTAAATTTTGTGTTAATAATAATTACTTGCAGACCTAGCTATGTTAGAATGGTGTTTAAAGAACTGTTTTGTTAATGAACCAGTAAATGAATAACGAAGGTCTAACGAAGTTGAATGATAACTTTAATATTGATATAGTAATGAAGTTTAATTACTTCGAGACAGATATAAAGGTATTTGAATGAGCAGTAAATAAGATAAAAAGAATAGTAACTCATATACTGGAATTCTTGAACGCATAATAATTTCAGTAATCAATTTTTTTAATACAGTGATCATAGTTTCATGGTCTTCCCCCCCCCCCCTTTTTTTTTATTCATTTGAATTCTGAAGTGTTCCACATTGGTTTGACCAGCAAAAGTTAAAGTCAATATATAAGTCAAAATTTATCAGTATTTTATCTTTATCAAAATTGACATTTTGTGTGTGGCTCGAAAGTGCTATTTCTAGGGTACCCTATGCCCGATTTTAATCAGATTAATAGACAGTATAAAGTTTTGTAGTATACATTGTAGTGTAGTGTTATGTATTCAGGGTTTTTCCATATCAGTACATAACGTGAAACTATCAGTTCAATAGACTTTTTGGTTCTAAAATTCTACTATATTACGCAGTGTTACTACGTGTTGTTTTGCATGAATATACACCAACTTGTACAGTGAAGAAACTCAGTTAATGCCTAATTAGGCTGGCGACCGTATTATTATTAAACTGGCAGCATCTTCAGTGTTGCTTTTGGTCCATCCTGACGTGGAATTGCATTTCGAACTTTCTTGACGGATCATTGTTATTACAGAGTGGGTGCAAGTCTGATTCGCCACCATTCAGGTACACGTGGTCGATATCTATACGAAAATCCTTTCTCATAAGGTGAAGCCCGCTCACTTACCATAGTACAGGCTTTAATGAGTATTGTATGCCCCACGCGCACGTTACAAGTTGCTGCTATGATTGGGTCCGACCATTCCTTTATTTTCTTATGTTAGCATAAAGATACCGTTTCTCGTCACCAGCAACGATACAGGATAGGTATGGTCGGTGTTGCTCTCGAACCAGCTGATGACAAGCAAGCAGAGATGCAAATGTGGCCACGCGTTGGTTTGTGTGATTGAATGCGGATCCATACACCCCATTTTTGAGCCTTCCCCATTGCATGCAAATGTCGCACGATGGTGGAATGATCAGAGTTCATCTCATTTGCCAGTTCGAGTACACTGACGTGGATCATTGCGGATTAATGAGTTTAAACGATCTTCATCAAACCCCGGAGGTCTTTCTCACTGGGGAGAGTCTCTAATGTCAAAACGATCCTTGTTAAAACGAAAAAAACCATTTTCTTGTCGTGCTCCGTCCAGTAGCAATATCCCAATACACGGCTCAAATGTTTCTGGCTGCCTCAGCTGCTGTCACCCCTCCAATGAACGCAAACAGAATAACATGTTGGAAATTTTCCGATTTCTCCACTTGCACTCCACTTTCTAACGTCCACAGCTCCACTCACTATCTCCAAATGACAAAATGGCAAAATGATATTGTGTAAACTCAAGTAGCAGCAGTTAACTACAAAGAAAATACTAACAACCGATAAATGAACCCACAGCAACAGGCATACTAACATGCAAAACATAAACCCTACGAACTTATTCTTGTTGTGGTCTTCAGTCCTGAGACTGGTTTGATGCAGCTCTCCATGCTAACCTATCCTGTGCAAGTATCTTCATCTCCCCGTGCTTACTGCAACCTACATCCTTCTGAATCTGCTTAGTGTATTCATCTCTTGGTCTCCCTCTACGTTTTTTACCCTCCACGCTGCAGTCCAATGCTAAATTTGTGATCCCTTAATGCCTTAGAATATGTCCAACCAACCGGTCCCTTCTCGTCAAGTTGTGCCACAAACTCCTCTTCTACCCAATTCTATTCAATATCTCCTCATTAGTTATGTGATTGACCCATTTAATCTTCAGCATTCTTCTGTAGCACCACATTTTGAAAGCTTCTATTATCTTCTTGTCTAAACTATTTATCGTCCATGTTTCACTTCCATACATGGCTACACTCCATACAAATACTTTCAGAAACGACTTCCTGACACTTAAATCTATACCCGATGTTAACAAATTTCTCTTTCCAGAATGAGATTTTCACTCTGCAGCGGAGTGTGCGCTGATATGAAACTTCCTGGCAGATTAAAACTGTGTGCACCGACCGAGACTCGAACTCGGTCGGTGCACACAGTTTTAATCTGCCAGGAAGTTTCAAATTTCTCTTTTTCAGAAACGCTTTCCTTGCCATTGCCAGTCTACATTTTATATCTTCTCTTCTTCGACCATCATCAGTTATTTTGCTCCCCAAATAGCAAAACTCCTTTACTACTTTAAGTGTCTCATATCCTAATCTAATTCCCTCAGCATTACCCGACTTAATTCGACTACATTACATTATCCTCGTTTTGCTTTTGTTGATGTTTTATCTTATATCCTCCTTTCAAGACATTGTCCATTCCGTTCAACTGCTCTTCCAAGTCCTTTGCCGTCTCTGACAGAATTACAATGTCATCGGCGAACTTAAAGTTTTTATTTCTTCCCCATCGATTTTAATACCTACTCCGAATTTTTCTTTTGTTTCCTTTACTGCTTGCTCAATAAACAGATTGAATAACATCGGGGTGAGGCTACAACCCTGTATCACTCCCTTCCCAACCACTGCTTCCCTTTCGTGCCCCTCGACTCTTATAACTGCCATCTGGTTTCTGTACAAATTGTAAATAGCCTTTCGCTCCCTGTATTTTACCCCTGCCACCTTCAGAATTTGAAAGAGAGTATTCCAGTCAACATTGTCAAAAGCTTTCTCTAAGTCTACAAATGCTAGGAATAGGTTTGCCTTTCCTTAATCTTTCTTCTAAGGTAAGTCGTAGGGTCAGTACTGCCTCACGTGTTCCAACATTTCTACGGGATCCAAACTGATTTTCCTCGAGGTCGGCCTCTACAAGTTTTTCCATTCGTCTGTAAAGAATTCGTGTTAGTATTTTGCAGCTGTGACTTATTAAACTGATAGTTCGGTAATTTTCACATCTGTCAACACCTGCTTTCTTTGGGATTGGAATTATTATATTCTTTTTGAAGTCTGAGGGTATTTCGCCTGTCTCATACATCTTGCTCACCAGATGGTAGAGTTTGGTCCGGACTGGCTCTCCCAAGGACGTCAGTAGTTCTAATGGAATGTTGTCTACTCCAGGGGCCTTGTTTCGACTCAGGTCTTTCAGTGCTCTGTCAAACTCTTCACGCAGTATCTTATCTCCCATTTCATCTTCATCTACATCCTCTTCCATTTCCATAATATTGTCCTCAAGTACATAGCCCTTGTATAAACCCTTTATATACTCCTTCCACCTTTCTGCCTTCCCTTCTTTGCTTAGAACTGGGTTGCCATCTGAGCTCTTGATATTCTTACAAGTGGTTCTCTTCTCTCCAAAGGTCTCTTTAATTTTGCTGTAGGCAGTATCTATCTTACCCCTCATGAGACAAGCCTCTACATCCTTACATTTGTCCTCTAGCCATCCCTGCTTAGCCATTTTGCATTTCATGTCGATCTCATTTTTGAGACGTTTGTATTCCTTTTTGCCTGCTTCATTTACTGCATTTTTATATTTTCTCCTTTCATCAATTAAATTCAATATTTCTTCTGTTACCCAAGTATTTCTACTAGCCCTCGTCTTTTTACCTACTTGATCCTCTGCTGCCTTCACTACTTCATCCCTCAGAGCTACCCATTCTTCTTTTACTGTATTTCTTTCCCCCATTCCTGTCAATTGTTCCCTTATGCTCTCCATGAAACTCTGTACAACCTCTGGTTCTTTCAGTTTATCCAGGTCCCATCTCCTTAAATTCCCACCTTTTTGCAGTTTCTTCAACTTATACCTATTTTGTAACAACATCTGCACAGCAAATAAAGATTTGTTGAACTGCCTTATAAATTGTGTAGTATGTTCCCCCCAACTGAATTTACTAGCAAGCTGTAACGCCAATAATTTTACACTGTCAGTCACTCATTTCTGCTTGTCTTCGTATTTCAGGTATTTGCTGCATGGATACCTATTATGAGTTCTGAACTGCATATGGTGTTTGTTTATGAAGTCTGGTGACAAAAAATTGGCCTGAAATCATTTAGTAATGTCCATGAAAATGTCATTGACAGCTGTTTTGAAAACTAAACTTGATTTGCTATTTATTGCAATATTTTTATAACCTGCAAAGAAAAGAGGCACCTATTAACACTACAGACGAAACGTCATTAATATGCACAATTAAAAGGCAGGGCCTTAAGGTGAAAGTATTTTGGGATACCACACTTAATGGTTTCTAATGTAGATAATGACTGATAGCTTAATACAAGAATCTTTACTGTTGTCATACTTTTTTTTTCTTTAGACAGAAGTGACTTGAACCATTTCGCAGAAGTTCTTTGGCACGATTATATTCTAATTCACTGAAAAGGATATTGTGATTTACACAGTCAAACACGTTTGAAAAATTACAGAATATATTACTATCCTGAAATTTATCGTTTAATGAATTAAATACTTTCTCGCTGTATGTGTAAATAATTTTCTCGATATCAAAACCCTTTAGAAATCCAGACTGTGATTTTACAATACACGATGGTCAGTCAAAAATTAATTCCTTCTAATTTTTTCTCCCTGAATAAAGCTTGTTGAGTGAATAATTTGTATCCGGCACTATTTCGCAAACCACCTTCTCCAGCCCACTGTAGTGGTAACTTCTTCATCAACCAGATGCCAACATTGCAGTCACTTGCAAAATGGCCGACATCGATGATCGTGTTAGACAGCGCTCTGTGATAGAATTCTTGAATGCAGAAGTTAAAACGGCCATTCACATCCACGAAAGACTGAAAAATATGTAGGGTGATGCAACAGTGGCTATCAGCACTATGAGATGATGGGTTCGTTGCTGTAACGAAGCTGAAGGGCATACACCGTCGGCTGACGAAACGCGGAGCCTCAGGCCGGTGAAAGCAGTGACTCCACACAACATCCAGCGACTGGATGACGTCATTCGTGGTGACCGCCGGGTGACTGCAGATGATTTGTGTCGGATTACCTCCATCAGTAAAGGCAGTGTGATGACAATTATTCCGCAGCTGGGATATTCAAAGGTTTGTGCAACGTGGGTACTAAGAATGTTAACCGATCAGAATAAAGACACAAGAAAAACAATTGCCTCCCAAGACCTGTAGTGCTTCTGTTTGGAGAGAGAGCAGTTTCTGGGAAACTATGGCCGGAGACGAAACATGGATCATATTTTTGAACCAGAACAAGGAGGCAGTCAGAGGAATGGTATCACAGAAACTCAACGAATAAGAAAAAGTTCAAAACTGTGCGATCGCATAGTAACGACTACAATATTCTGGGATGGAGAGGATGTGATTATGGTAGATTTTTTGGAGAAAAGGTGCACAACAAATTCTGTAAAATGCGGCAGAAGCACGTCTTCAGGTAGTTCGCCCAACAAAAGCTATGGCGGATGTTCTTCTTTTGCATGACAATGCAAGAACATACACCAGTCGTCGCACTACTGAAGAAATTATGAAAATTGGATGGGAAAACTTGTCTTACCACCCATACAGCCCTGACCTGGCACTATCAGACTGCTCTCTATTTGGGGTGCTAAAAGAAGCTCGTCGTCGGATTCTCTTTGAAAATGAGGAGGCTATGAACAGATCTGTGTTTCAATGGCCTTGGAAGCAGGACCGTGCGGTTTACCACACTGGTATGCGTGCCCTTGCTAAAAGATGGATCAAAACTGTAGAAATGGACGAAGATTATACTGAAAAGTCATAACTTAATCGTCGGTGTTGTGGTTTTCAAACTGCGTAGCTTCATTGGAAATTCTTGACATATGCTCATAAAAGAAAAGAGGAGGCATTAATTTTGTATTTGTAATCAGATGATCAACCAGACAAAATATTGTGCCCCTTGGACACCAACATTCGGCATTTTACGCATGGATTATTTCGTCAAGAGTCTCCAAATATGTCATTCACACTAAAGTAGATCAGATGGATAAATCTTTTGGCCATTTCACGGTATGGAATTTGCACGTATGTACAGACAAGAGCCATATGAAGAAGAACATCTGGTAGAAAGAGCATCAGCTGCGATTACTCAGCAAAATATCAATCGTGCCCAACAATTACCGTAAATGTTGGTAGAGTCTGTTGCGCCATTACATTCCAACTCTGCAGGTGCAACCCATGAGCAGGGAAACAGAAAGCTGTCACCGCATTCTGATGCAAGAAGCGAAGAATCTGCAGAGAGGCCACGCTGACGTGGCAGAAGGCTCTGCTATGGCCCTAGAGCGAGGTCACTTAACCACACGTCCTGTAGCCCTATTGCGCATAGTCCATAACATTAGGTTCCGTAGGGTAGCCTCAGTATGGCGGAATTTTCGGTTCGGTCTGTACGCTCCTGAGGCCTGCTACCGATCGGCCAGTCTGCTGATTTTTTGTCCATAGCGAGAGGTAGTGAGCCGGCCGCGGTCGTCTAGCGGTTCTAGGCGCTCAGTCCGGAGCCGCGCGACTGCTACGGTCGCAGGTTAGAATCCTGCCTCGGGCATGGATGTGAGTGATGTCCTTAGGTTAGTTAGGTTTAAGTAGTTCTAAGTTCTAGGGGACTGATGGCCATAGATGTTAAGTTCCATAGTGCTCAGAGCCATTTGAACCATTTTGAAGAGGTAGTGAGTTGTTGGTAAGGCTGTTCATTCGGTATGGTGTATTTTGACTGCGAAGACAATTTCTTATTTTAGAAATACTGAGCGATTTTTAGTTTTGGATGTAGTGATTATGTTTTATTGAAGAATCACTGGAATGTTTCCATGTGGAAAGCGAGTTCACAAGTGTTGTTATGCACGCATTTCAATCGAGAATCATGAAGTGGACATGATGTGCATGGTACTTTTAAGGAGAAACAAGTTCGACAAAGGCAGGGAAGATGGCTTGAGGAAATGTGGCGCCATGTGACTTGGGCAATGTGATCTGCGGGAGAAGATGAATCACTTTGAAAACCGGAAAGCAACTTTCTGGTAAGGTACAGACTGAGTGGGAAGGTGACCTGTAATTTGTTTGAGGGACTACGGACATGAATGAGAGCTCACCAAAGAGCTACAGCGAATCCTTTGCACCTGAAGATGTATTTGTTTGGAAAGTCCTGAAATCACTAAATCAATGGGATAATCTTTATCAGTTATCAAATTTTTAACAGAGTAGGGCCAGACATACTGATCGAAACCGATCAGTAATAAAGTGTCTTACTACGTCCTGGTTTTGTTTCAAATATAGCGTACATGCGAAGCCATTTCTGTGTCACTGGGATGTGAATGTAACAACCTTCTTATTTCCTTCCACCATTTCCACTGATATCTCATGCGACCAACGCTATTCGCTGTAAACAAATTTTTCGAAAACAAAAGTGGGAATGACGTGTTTGGTAGTTATGTCGGCTGGCCTCTTTGGGTGTGGGGCGCCGTTCAGGTGCGCAGTCGTTGGGTGAGCATGCCTGCAGCTATGGTCACATGTAATGATTATAAAGAATCCGCCTCGACTGCAAACAGAAACCAGATGTTGACGTAGGTTTCGCCGCGGATAACCACGCCTTCTTCGGAACACACTAAAACTACAAACTGCCTAAAGAGGCATGGTCCAACATTAATACAGAACGCCCAAAAGGGCAAAATACTCGCATAAAATGTAAAATAAACGGCACGTGTTTACCATGTCAATAGCTGCACTTAGCTCAAACGTCAGAAGCGTGCTTCCCCACCCCAGCCAACGTCCGGTGCGCCGCGGGCTCTCAGGTAAACTGAGGTGGCGCCGGCAGCTAGGCTGTGAGAGTGTCAGAATGGAAGACGCATGCGCAAATTGTAAAATCGTCTTCTTCCGTGTGATTGGCATAAAATGTGTTACGAAAGTGATCCGGTGACCGGGTAAAAGCCGCAGTAAGTTAATGCGTGTGTATGTATAATGTCCTAGCTCGAGGACAATTTTATAGAACTATAGAACGTGGATAGGCTGAAACTTTATATGTGGGATAGCAAATTCCACGGATGGTCAAAACACATGCACGCAGGATAGACAAAATACCATCAGATAGAAGCAGGCTAAAAATATGGGGGTGGGGTGGGGTGAATAACCCATTTTTCGATTACTTGGGGTCGGTGATAGTATTTGATGACTATGCTTGGACAAGCCTGTCAAGTTACTATATTGTATTCTAAGCGCTATTGACCAGAAAAGGGCCAAATTAGTATGACAGGCTTAATGTAGTTGCGTGAAAGGAGGTACAACGTCGCCTTCATCGCCCTTAATATCTAATGACCGACAGAGGTCATTTTCAATAGTGCTGTCGGATATGTACCAAAATAGTATAAAAAAAACCTAAAGCTAGTTTCTTAAAATCAGGTACTTGAGGTATTGAACCATGAAGCTTAATCAAGTGAGGTCTGTGAACGTGTATACCGTGGAACAGACAAACTACCTTTGTGTTCTAATAGGTGTTGGCGTCAAAGGTCAAATAATGTAACGGGCTTAATATACATTCGTGCAAGGACGTACAACGTCGCTTTCATAGCCCTTATTATCTATTGACCGATAAGTATAGCTATTGACATGATACACACGTACCGTTTATTTTACATTTTATGCGAGTCTTTTGCCCTTTTGGGCGTTCTGTATTAATGTTGGACCATGCCTCTTTAGGCAGTCTGTAGTTTTAGTGTTTTCCGAAGATGGCGTGGTTATCCGCGCCGAAACCTAGGTCAACATCCGGTTTCTATTTGTAATCGAGGCGAATTCCTTATAATCATTAAATTATTCACGATTGCTGACGCGCTGCAATGTTGAAAGTTCTAATGGTCACATATCTTTGATTGGCTGGCGCGAGGAGGGACGCCAAAACGGCACGGGATCACCTCGGTACTCCGGGAGCCGTACCGACTCTCTACCGAATTGCACAGAGGCTCAGTTGCGGTAATTCTACCGTTCGGTGCACTCAACTTCCGACCTGACCGGCAGAACGACCGAACGATACAGGAAAAGGCTGCAGCCACCGTTGCTGTGGCAGGCCTGGAACACTGTTGACACGTCCGAGCCTGGCACTGCGCTGCTTCCAGGGCGTACAGGGTCAGAAAGGATGTCTGGCCACAAAACAGTGAGGTCAGGCAACCATGAATACCAGCCAACTTGGCAAAACAGGATCTGTCATCGTCTGTAGCCAGCTCTGAGAAGTACTGCAAAACAGTCTTCGGCCTGATACGAGCTGTTCCATTCCATTTCAGACAGAAGGAAATCTTCAATTTTTTGTGGTGATTCCGTTTTCTGTCATCTAAAGTAGACGTTAGGTTAATGCGTTTTGTGTTTTTTTTTCTCTCAGTATTTCATTCATTTGTCAAAGATTCCCATGATAAGATCCTGAAGAACGATAGGAACATAGCTGAGAGATGGAAAGAGTACTTTCGACAGCTGCTAAATTGTAATGAATCCGAACTGCAGTTTGATTTCCAGTACCCAATTACAGCCGATGCAGATGATCCCCCACCTACCATGGACGAGATAAAAACCAGAATCAGACACCTTAAACAGAATAAGAGTCCAGGTGAAGATGGAATACAGGCTGAAATGATCCTGGCAGGAGGAGAGAAACTTGCAGAAAAAATAGACCGACTGATACAGGCAATATGGACCAAAGAAAACTGCCAGGAGAATGGAAAACAGCTCTGATTTGTCCAATACATAATAAGGACGACAAACTGAAATATGACAACTATAGAGGAATCGCCCTGCTTAACGTCTGCTATAAGATCCTGTCCAATTGCCTCACACATAGAATTCAGCCAGTGGCAGAATCGGTGATTGCGGAGTACCAGGGAGGTTTCCGGTCAGGACGGTCAACAGTAGATCACATCTTCAGTCTCCGGCAGCTCACTGAGAAACTGGGCAAATATGGTAAGGATTTGCATATTTTATTCGTTGATTTTAAGAAGGCCTATGACTGCATACATCGCAAGAGCCTGCTCAACTGTTTAAGGGAGTTTGGCAAAGCAGAGAAACTCATCAATCTGATATAGATCTCTCTGAACGAAACACATGAAAAGGTGAAGATGGGAAATCGCGTAACTGAGGAGTTTGAAATTGTGACAGAACTCAGGCAAGGAGATGGGTTGTCCCCTATCCTGTTCAACTTTGCCTTCGAGAAGATCGTACCCGAGACCTTCCAAGAGAACGAAGGGATTGAAATCGAAGGAAAGAGACTGACATACTTAGCCTATGCAGACGACATCTGTTTACTTTCTAGGTCGGAAGAGGAGCTGGAGCAAATGACCAAAGAACTAAAGGAGGCTGCCAGCAAATTTGGGCTAAACATAAATGAAGCCAAGACAGAGTACCTCGTTATGACGCGTGGTCATTGTCAGTCTGCTGATCATCTACAATCACTGCAGGTTGTGGACCAGTCCTACAAGAGAGTGCAAGAATTCAAATACCTAGGGGCACTTTTCACGGAGAACTCGTCATGTGAAGCAGAGATCAAGGCCAGAATACAGGCAGTAAACCGATCTTACCACAGCCTAGCACAACTGCTTCGGTACAGATATCTCTCCAGACAGTCCATAATTCGACTGTACAAAACCCTGATCCAGCCTGTTGTTCTATATGGCTGTGAGACATGGAGTATCCGGAAACAGGACTTCCATAAGCTCCTTGTTTTTGAGAGAAAAGTGCTTCGGAAGATCTTCGGTCCGGTTCTGGATGCAGACACAGGAGAATGGACGATCAGATACAGCCAAGAGCTTGAGGAACTATACCAGCAGCCCAACACAGCAGGAACTGTCAAAGCAAAACGAATGCAGTGGGCCGGCCATGTGGCCGGGATGGAGGATCACAGATGGCCTCGGAAGCTCTTGGATTTCGCACCTACAGGAAAGAGACCGCCAGGGAGACCCAAGAAGCGTTGGAGGGATGGACTCCATGAAGATTTCAACCAAGTGTCAATAGACGTGAACGGCTGGCGGATAGCAGCAAGGGACAGAATACAGTGGAGGAGGAAACTTGTAGATGCGCGCGGTCCACTGGGCCTGATCACGTAGTAGTAGTAGTATTTCTTTCGACCACGGCATAACGGCCCGGAGAATTTTAATAACTGTGAAGACAGACTGCTGTGGAGAACGCCACGCCGCCCCACTCTGACTGATCCCTTACAAGGCTTACCTTGCTGAGCCTCACGGAACTGCTCGTCGTAGAGCTTGTAGACGCGCGCGTGCGCCAGCATGATGGTCTTGGCCATGAGGTAGTCGGCGATGCCGGACGAGTTGGCGCCGGGCGCCAGGCCGTTCGCGGTCGCGTAGCCGATGGAGAAGATGTCCGGCTCGTTGAACGTCAGCCACAGCTTCACCTGCGAACACGAACCGAACTTGGGTTATCATTACTGATTCCTGTAACTACAAGAGCGGCTCAATAAGAGCCTGTGTCAAGAATGTGTGGCACTTTTCAAATACGAGGTGCCCATTTCAAACGTCCCACGTTTCGAAGGTCCAAGAGAAAAAAAAAAAAAAAGAAAGAAAGAAAAAAGAAAACGACAGTAGACATGATAATTAAGTTTTAACAGATGTTAGAGCATCTTAAAGAATTTACATTTCCGCGTCAGCCGTCAATTACTCTCGGCAGAATGCATGGTGACTCTATAAAGGCGCTAGCAAGCAGCAGCGTTGCTTGCACAAACAATATTCTTAGACTTTGATAGTTTCTGAGAAATGAACTGGTGGGACCCTGCATCACATAGTTAGTCCAAAAAGAAGCATCAACACCTGACTTACTGAACACGAGACGAATTTTAGTCTTGGCAACGATCTGAATAATGTTGAGGCAATGTATTCTCTAGAGGTCTAAAGTCTTTCATCATTGTCAAATTCTTCTCTCAATATCATATCTACCATCTCATCTTCATCTGTTTCGTCTTGTCTTCCTATAGTATTGCATTCAAATTTATTTATATTTTTAGTATAGCCCTTGAATATATTCGTTCCACTTTTCAGCTTTCCCATCTCTATGTAGTACAGGTTTGCAACTGAGCTTTTGATATTCATACAGTCTGCTTCTCTTTTTTAGAAAGATTGCTTTAATTTTCCTATAGGTGACACTATGTTTCCCGTAGTGTCTATGTCCTTAAATTTGTCTTCTGTCTATTTCTGCTTAGACATTTTACATTTTCCGTCAAGTTAAGTTTTTAGACGTCTGTATTCCCTTTCGCCTGTTTCATTTGCTGGATTTCGTATTTTTTTCCTTTCCTCAGTTAAATTTGTTATCTCTTGTGCTACGCAAAGACTTCTAATAGGCCTTACCTTTCCGCCTATTTGATCCTATGCTGCCTCCACCGTTCCGTCCCTCAGAGGTACCAATTGGTCTTCTATTGTATTCCTTTGCCCTGTTTGGTTTTGTTTTGCTTTTCACTTAATCATTGCCTAATGCTCCCTCTGGAATTCTGGACAAGCCGCGGCTCTTTTAAATTATCCAGATCCCATCTCCGTAATTTTTTTATCTTTCTTCAATCTCTTTAGTTTTAATATGTAGTTCATAACCAAAGCATTATTGTCAGAGTCCGCATTTGCCCCTGTAATCGTTTTGTAGTTTAAAACTGGTTTTGAAATCTTTGCCTTATCAGTACGTTATCTATCAGAAACTTTACTGTGACTCCAGGTCTTTTCCTAGTACACAATCTTCATTCATGATACTTCGACGAACTGTTAGCGTGTTACCTAGTTGCATTTGCAAGCTGTAACCTATTACTCGTAATTAACGATTTAGCATATTCCTTCGAAAGTTGACAAATGCCTATCCAACTTCTATTACAGGTACCAAGCGCATCGCTTCCGTCCATACCAAAGTTGCTCTGCAATTAGGTTACCTTATTATTCCATGAAGAGCTTTACAGTAAATTCACATATCCGTGTTCTATAGAGAAGGAGTGGAGGGAGTATCTACACGAAGTCTAGTGAAAATGGTGAGTGACGCAGGCAGTCGTACGAGGGGCGTTCAGTAAGTATGCAACACTTTTTCTGAGAACAGGTAGATTTTATTCAGGATTTGAGATCATGGTGTTATACCCCACTCTTTTGGTTACAAAACCCTGTTTCTCAACATAATCTCCATTCAATGCGACGGCCTTACGCCACCTTACTGGGAGGGCGTGTATGACCGCGTGGTACCGCTCTACTGGTGCACGTGGAAGCAATGCCTCGCTCCGGCTTCTGTGGCCGAGCGGTTCTAGGCGCTTTAGTCCGGAACCACGCGGCTGCTACGGTCGCAGGTTCGACTCCTGCCTCGGGCATGGATGTGTGTGCTTTCCTTAGGTTAATTAGGTTTACGTAGTTCAAAGTCTAGGGGACTGATGACCTCAGATGTTAAGCCCCATAGTGCTCAGAGCCATTTTCTAACACCTTGCTGCATCAGTAACCTCCCCATCGTCCATGTACTGCTTCCCATGGAGTGTAAGTACGACGCCAGGCTGCAGGGTGATGAGGAAAAGCAGTACAATCGAGTGCACACACTATGTGGGGCCTTGCGTTGTCACAGAGAAGTAGTAGTTTCTTTGCGTTTTTGCGGTGACGAACCCGCTGAAGTCGTTTCTTCAGGTTCCTGAGTGTAGCACAATACACTTGAGAGTTGATCGTTGTGCCATGAAGGAGAACATCAAATAACCCCTTCACGGTCCCAGAAGACCGTCGCCATTACTGTAGGTGAGGGTGCGGCTATGAACTTTTTCTCCGGCGAAGAGATGGTGTAGCGCCACTCCAGGAATTGACTTTTTGTTTCCCGTTTAAAGTGACGAACCTATTTTGATCGCCCGTCACGATGTTCAACAAAATATTGTCACGATCAGCTTCGAACACGGAAGCAATTCCGCACAGACAATGATTTGTTGTTCTTTATGGTCTTCCGTTAGGCGGCGAGGAACCCAGTGGACACATTCCTTTGAGTACCTTGGCCGGTGCCAGAACTACTAACAGAGACGTCCAGTTGAGCAGCGAGGTGTTTGTTTGCGATCCGTCAGTCACCTCAAATGAGAGTGTCCGCACGTTCCAAAATTTCAGGAGGCACAGCTGTGTGCCGCCGATCGGCACGCAGGAGATCGGAGATCGGACGGTTTTGCGCGACCTTGTTGCGATAATGACAGACACCTCGCCCAACGACTCGCCGTGCTTTTGTTCCCTGCCAGGTCTCCACACATATTCTGGAGCACCCATGAATATATGCGATTCTCCGATATTCCTCCAAAAGAAACGCAATGACAGTTCTCTGACTGGGACGCACCTCCGTTACAGACGCCATTTTGAAGGCTATGTATACCGCCGCCACCTACCGGAACTTCTTCAAACTACTGGGACTGAAGTAAGAATATTCTACGATGTCCCACAACAAATTCCGCATTTAAATGATAATTAATTGAAACCCTCGGCTGCCGATAGGTGTTGTTGATATACCTCGATAGGGACAGCTGAAAATGTGTGCCGGGACTAGAACCCGGGATCTCCCGCTTACGTCGCAGACGCTCTATCCATCTGAGCCACCGAGGACACATGAACAGCGCGACTGCAGGGACTTATTCCTTGCACGCTTCCCGCGAGACCCACGTTCCCAACTGTCCACAATCTATACACGTAATGGATCTAATAGACATTTGCCCTTCCACTCATGCTCAGATGGTTAGAGCGTCTGCCATGTAAGCGGGAGATCCCGGGTTCGAGTCCCGGTCCCCATGGAGGTATATCAACAACACCTGTCGGCAGCTGAGGGTTTCAGTTAATTATAATTTATTCTAGAGAAGCCGCACTTTCATCAATGGTATCTGTTCTTTCGAGAACAGTTACTCTCTTCATATATATAGTTAAAGGCTACCCAGCCATTGACCTTCGTCTGTGCGAATGCGCACAGGTTGCCCGAACTCTTACGGGAATCGTCACCTTAGTGTGCGCTAGTAATGAGTGGATGGGCAAATATCTATTAGGTACATTACGTATGTAGATTGTGGACAGTTGGGAATGTGGGTCTCGCGGGAAGCGTGCTAGTGATAAGTCCCTGCAGTCGCGCTGCACATCTGTGTCCTCGGTGGCTCAGCTGGGTAGAGCGTCTGTCATGTAAGCAGGCGATCCCCGGTTCGAGTCCCAGTCGGGGCACACATTTTCAGCTGTCCCAGTCGAGGTATATCAACAACATCTGTCGCAGCTGAGGGTTTCAATTAATTATAATTTATTCTAGAGAAGCTGCACTGCCATCAATGGTATCTCTTCTTTTCAGAACAGTTACTATCTTCATATAAATAATTCCGCATTTTGTCAATCGACAAAGGCCAATAAAAAAATTGTGTGGCATTACCTACTGAACGCCCCTCGTAGTGTGTTATACTTACGATAAGACCATTTTCTGCTTCCTAGCGTGACCTTTCTGCTGCTATAGGTGAGGCTTAAGTGTTTTGATACTTCTTGTACTGTAAATAATATACTACAGAGAATTATCAGTGTTAGCCAGTACTTGGTCCGTTCACAAGTGGCGAACTTAAATTCTAGACTAAATGACGGTCACAATTGTTTTCAGTTTTACTTGTTTCGGTAGGAGAGAGAAGCACTCACCCGGTCTCCGAAGTTCTCGAAGGCGATGCGAGCGTACTCGACGAAATAGTCGGCGAGGACGATGTTGGGCCAGCCGCCCAGCTTCTGCAGCTCCTGGGGGAGGTCCCAGTGGTACAGCGTCATCTGCAACCAGGCGACGCACACGTGTAAAAGGAAAGGGAAGTTGTCTGCTAATACAGGACTGTTGAGGGGTGATATGACATTACAGCCTCTAAGACTTGTCTCAAAAGTGGTTAGCATGCTAAGACAAGCCAACACAAATGCATCCAGAACGAGTAAGTACCCCCAGCTGGCCATTAAACTTGCGACACTAAGAAACCAGCGTACAACAAACGCCAGCATCGCGTGACAAGTACTGCACACTTCGATATGCAAATGATTTGCATTGCTGCACAAACGCAGAAAGTAGGCAGTAGTAGCTACAGATACAGGCTGTCAATTATTGAACTTTAAGAAAAACAGTAAATTAGTTACAAACTACAGCGTGCACACTCTTTATTCAACGTATAAACCTCACTACAGATATTCGGATTTCGGTTACGACGTTCGATATGCCTGTCATCATTAGCGATGATGTGCCGCAGACGAATATCGAAATGCTGCGTGACCCGCTGAAATGTCGGAACATCGATGCTGTCGATGACCTCCTGAATGGCTGTTTTCAGCTCAGCAATGGTATTGGGTTTATTGCTGTACTCCTTGTCTTTTGATATAGCCCTACAAAAAGGAGTCGCGTGTGTTCAGATCCGAAGAATGTGGCGATCAATCGAGGCCATGCCAGTAGCCTCTGGGTTTCCCAAAATGCTCCTCCTGGACATCACTCTCCTGCTTCGATGAGGTCGAGCTCCGTCTTGCATGAACCACATCTTATCGAAATTAGTGTCACTTTGGATAATGGGGATGAAATCATTTTCCAAAACCTTCACGTACCGTTCGGTAGCCACCGTGCCATCAAGGAATATCGCAGCGATTATTCCGTGACTGCACATTGCACACCAAACAGTGACCCGTTGAGAGTGAAGAGACTTTTCAATTGCGAGATGCGGATTCTCAGTCCCCTAAACGCGCCAATTTTTCTCATTGACGAAACCATCGAAATGAAAGTGGGCTTCGTCACTCAACCACACCATACGTACATAGTAATTCCAATCATCGCCCGCGGCCAACGGTACAGTTTGAACGTCCTAAGGCCAACAGTTGAGAAGTTATAACGATTTTATTTCATGTAGTTCAATAATTGACACCCTTTACACTGTATATGTAAAGAAACATTATGCAACGTGTTTCTTATACAAAGATAGAACCTGACTGTTGCTTGTTTGTGAGAAGATCGAAGTATGCCTCGAGTAAAAAGGAGAAACCTCTGCCAGCATATGTCAGAATCCACCAGTGATAGTGAAGTCGGTCAATGAGAGCCACTTCCATAAAATCTGAGAGAAAGTTATGCCTTCACTTGTTGATAGCGACTAGTTCATACCCAGATTTTTTTCTCAGCTTTGTTGTTTCGCTGCAGCATAGCCTCAAGTAGAAGACTAACTAACTAGCAGACAGTGACGAATCCTTGGTCTGGAGCGCGACTCTAGCTCATGCGTCATTCGAGGTGAAAGAGGGGGCGGGGGGGGGGGGGGAGGGGATGGAAACTGTTGCCACATTCTGTACATACACTCGGTGGAACTGTGTGCCTGACCAGTGTCTCTGATTCCACCTCAACCAGTCGAAAAGTTAGGCTGGTATTACGAGCCTACGACTCTACGAAACCACTCGTAACCTCCCAGTTACACGTGCTCTCTCTCTCTCTCTCTCTCTCTCTCTCTCTCTCTCTCTCACACACACACACAGGGTGAAGGAGGAAAGCAGACTGCATACAAGAAAAAAAGACTCATGCGCTCGGTCCTTTACTGAAGGCTATGCTACAGAGAAACGACAAAACTGAGAAAAACAAGGTTTAAACTAGTCGCTGTCTACAACTCAGGGCACAACTTTCTCTCAGTTTTATGAAAGTGGGTCCCCTTCCGCTTGGTGATCATCACTGTTCCAGGCTTACCACCCCTAAATGGAGTGAGTGTGGAAGATGGCTGCAGTAGCGGCTGGAAATTCTGAGTCCAGATCTGCAAATGGTGCAAATGGCTCTGAGCACTATGGGACTCAACTGCTAAGGTCATTAGTCCCCTAGAACTTAGAACTACTTAAACCTAACTAACCTAAGGACATCACAAACATCCATGCCCGAGGCAGGATTCGAACCTGCGACCGTAGCGGTCTTGCGGTTCCAGGCTGCAGCGCCTTTAACCGCACGGCCACTTCGGCCGGCTAGTCCAGATCTGCTCTGTACTCTGCCCTCTCCTACAAATATCTTCTTCAGTCTCCCTGAAGCAAGCAAACCCTTTAACGTCCATGCAGTACGTGCGCTCTGACTTTTCTCTCCGGAACAAAGCAGGATTTGTCAGCATCAGAATCTCACCAGTCAACTGCACCAGACCTTCCAAGTTCTGACCAATAATAATTTTATAAACAAGTTTGACAATTTCCTGGTCTCATGGATTTTGTCGTTGTCAGCCAATAACAGTGTGACATGGGAAGGAAGCCAGAAACTCTCTCCCACTACATTACAGATTTCCAATTCCGGCCAATGAAAAACCTTGCACATAGGCACATACAGTAAATCGCTCCTATTACCGATGTAATTAGTGTGAGCCAATAACACACCCTCTTACTCAGGTCTGAACGAACATTCCTGCGCTGTACGGCAGCGTCCAATGTCTGGTCTCCATCTTTTCATCCGACGTTCATTTCATATGTAGTCTCACATAATGCAGTTTTTGTAGAATGTAGTCTGCCCTCTCCTATATTCCTGCTGTGCGGACATGGGAGAATGCTATTTTGCTATTTGCCTGCTCTATACCTGTGTAGATACAGCTTTCGGTGCTGAAGAAGATTCAAATGGCTCTGAGCACTATGGGACTCAACATCTATGGTCATCAGTCCCCTAGAACTGAGAACTACTTAAACCTAACTAACCTAAGGACATCACACAACACCCAGCCATCACGAGGCAGAGAAAATCCCTGACCCCGCCGGGAATCGAACCCGGGAACCCGGGCGTTGGAAGCGAGAACGCTACCGCACGACCACGAGCTGCGGGCTGAAGAAGATTATTACTCTCTGGCCCATCTGAGTCAGCTTCCTTGTCGCGAGCCAACTAAAAATCGCCGTCAACACTGCAGAAATAACGGATCTCTTCTCATTGTATTAAGAGGAAAGGAGAAGAAGAAGTAATTAACTGTTTAATCATTGGCAGTCGTGAACACTGCAGTTTTCATGCACCGTTAAATGATTGACTGTACTGTCCAATGATATCTGAAAATTGCATTATGAAATAAGGTTATGTAAGAGTTTGCGCATGAACTGCCACGAAACAAAATGTAATCATAGTTCTCTTGGAAGTCGTTATGTCAAATGTGAATACTAAACCTGACACCACACTTCCTTGATATACACCAGACATAAAGGACACCTGAGGAACTGAGTATTGCTACTGCACAACAGCCGCCAATTCAAATATTCGGACAGAAGTTAGTAAGGAATTATTTAGTTCACTTAGTTGCTACATGACGTTGTTTATTCCCTCATGTATTTATTTAGCATCTAAATGCACAGCATTTTAGCCATACACATGTGTTCGAAGTCTACTGGAAACAAAACAGCACTGTACTCAACTTTATACGGCTCTCACACGAGATTTGAGTCTGTTAGCATGTTAAGCCGTATATCCTCGTTGAACCCAATGGTCCATTTCTTTTTCATTTTTTTGAGAGATGTGTTTTAACATCTGAGAGGTATAACACATCTCAGTAGATGCGAGGTAACACAGTGCATGTAGTTTCGTGGTTGTGGTACAGCATTTGTTTTATCATAGTTTCATTCATACATCTTTGGCTATCGATTACCAGCTCTCCTGACCAAATATATCTCTGCTGCCAATTGATTTTCATTTTTCACCGAAAGTACAAGGAAAACAAAAAGAATGATATTCGCCCTTTCTTGTTCTGGTAGCAGTCATAACGAGTGGATGCATGCCAAAAGCGCGTTCGCGTATTGAATCAGAGTTTGCTTCTTATATTGGCGAGTTTAAAAAAAAATTGATGTTGCCTACGTTACTTCAACTATCACCGAAAACTTGATGTTGTCATATGTTCAAGAGGAGAAGCAGCATCCAGAATGCAGAAAACAAAAGTGGAGAGGAGACTGCAGACCTGGAAAGATTGGAGCTAGAGATTTCGAGAAAGGAGGGAAGGATTTTTTTGTTATTTTGTTAGAGAGAATATAATTTTTTTAAAAAAATTAAACTTTTTGGTTGCGCTATACCGTGATTGTTGTTTACATCGAATAAAACAGCAAGTTTACTCTCACCATCAGTAATAATTTATTTCCGTAATGCGTTTCGGAGATTTAAACTTCTACCAATAGCTGGATTCATGTGGATTAATAAAGCATTTTATGTTTTATTACAACTTTATAGAGTAATCTGAGCCACTGTCCAACAGAGAAAAACAAAACACTATCGCTGTACATGGCTCAGAGTTTTGAGGAAAAAAAAGAATTACCTCCAGTAGCTCATGTTGCTTTCTGTGTCGCGTTACATCACATACGCCACCAAATTTTGTAAACACTGAGGAGAGCAAAGATGGCGTCTAGAATCTAATAACTGCAAAGAAAATATAGCAAAAGAAAATTGTGTTTTGAAGAAAGTCTCAAAGCATCGCGGAAATTTTTCGTTACGTGTGCAAATATCTCCAGTGGCAACCGATTATTTTCTGTAACTGTTTCTACATAGATCTAACAGGTCCATCATCTAAGATTTGATTCAAGAAATACATGGCACCAGTAAGAAATAAAGACTATCACAGTGCAGAAACTTTAAAAATACCGTATCTCGTAAACGACTTGCACTAGAATCCCACAATAAACACCACTGACATTCTAATGTACCCTACTTTTAGTTTCTTAAGGATAGTAGGCATTGTTTCGTTTTAAAAAGTGTATCTTTGTACATAAAATACACATTCTAATTATTATTACAGTCTGTTGAATGGTTAACAATCCATTCTGCCAAATCTCACAATCCATTCTGTGAAAACCATACATCAATAGCACTTTCCATTTCCGTAATATTTGCGGTGCAAGTTTTAGGTGATTCACCCTGTACAGTTCATAATCGGTGTTTTACTTCAAACATGTCTTAGACACAGCGTATAATCAGACATTATCTTAATAAACCACAGCTCTGTCATAACCAAAGTATTCCTTTTGTCACTCTTGTAACTCCTCATCTCTGAATACTGTCGTCCCAAACAGACGCACCCACCCACACACACACACACACATACACACGCATTACCAATGTAACTTAGTAATAATTAATATGTTGTTTGTATGTAAACTAGCTTTTACCCACAGCTGCGCCTGCACACATGTAGGTATGTGACGTTTATTGTGGACGCCTTCTCCCCCTCTCCCTGCCCGCCTCCTTCCCCCTGTCTCTGTCTGTCTCATCCTCGCCCCTTCACTACGCTCAGCTGTGCCGGCCCCACCCTTGGAACACATTCCAATACTACCGACATAATATGCGTCACCTCCATCCCCATCCCCATGGGAGCGAGGTGGTTCTTTTCCCAACAGCGCTTCTCCCTAGACACTAAATGTTATGTATAATATGTTTGGTATCAATCGATCCAGTGGTGTAGGAGGAGATGTGGAACATATAAACACATGTACATCCATTTGTATGATTATACCATTTTTTGCAACAAAATGATTAACTGTAATGTTTCTAACATGTCATCTTGATTACTTAAATGTGTGCAAAGAATAAAGTTATGTAAACTATGGCAGAAGAGTATTGTGACCAGCGAAGATAGTTACATTTACATTTATATTTATCTAATCAACCACAGATCTCCACGAAGCTTTGAGTCTTGCTCTGAAACAGTGTTTTGTTTTACGCTCTTTGCACTTATTATATTCTAGATGCCATCTCTGCTCTCGTCATTCTTTACAAAGTATGATGGTGTATGTGTGTAACGTTACAGAAAAAGGAGCCCATGACCACTGGAGATATTTTTTAATTGTTTTCCCCCCACCAAACTATGAGCGTTTACTGAATTGGTGTTTTGCTTTTCTCTATTAAAGAGTGCCACAGGCTACTCCAAGGGTATAACACAACGCGAACATGCCACATTAATCCACATAAATCCACCTGAAGATGGACATGTAAACCTATGACGCAAAGTAGAAATAATACTAAGTGACTGGTAACAGCAAACTCTTAGTTCTTTTCGACAATATGTTTTGGAGATGTGATATCGCCTCACAGAAGGAGGAAGACGAGCAGCTGGCCGCGATCAGAGCTGGGCGCGCACTCACCATGGGCTGGATGCCGTTGGCCAGCAGCTCGTCGATGACGTCATTGTAGTGGTCGATGCCCGCCTGGTTGATGTTGTCTGTGTCTCCAGTGGGCAGGATGCGGGGCCAGCTCAGCGAGAAGCGGTACACGTTCGCCTGAAATTCAACAGCTCTCACTGCAAAAGTCTCCACGCATTGCAGACGAGTTTACTGCAACGAAATTATGTCAGGCCGTCCAGTGAGAAGCGCATTCGACTGCTCAGTTTCTTTTGGAGATTTCGAATCAGACACTGTCAGTTTGTCAATACTCTGGACGGTAAGGTGGGTGTGACACAAATAAAAAAGCCGTTCTGTCCTTACATGTAACATTAGTGTGAAAATTAGTAAGACACTGTGAACAATATTCTTAATATGTCAACAATCATAGTAACTTAGCATAATGCAAACATTTTGGGGATATTACCATATCAAAACAATGCTTACCACTGAAATGAAAGTGATACCGTCATCATCATCATCATCATAATCATCATCATCATCATCATCAACAACAACAACAACAACAACAACAACAACAACAACATCATTATCATCTGCCGTTTGACACTCACTGCTTTTCCAGGTACTACAATCTTCCTCCATACCATTTTTACTCTTCTATTTATTCTCTTCGCCTCCATCCAGTCACAGTCTTCAACTACAGTAGATGTAAAGACTAATCTTTGTTCAACGACTTCGCTGTTAATTTATACGAGTTTCTTTTTTATGCTGGTTATACAGTTTTTTAGTTTTATTATAATTGATTTTTCACAACTATTTTCAAACCTGCTCTATTTAGTTTTTCCGTTGTTGTTGACATTTGCCTGCACTAGAAGCATTCTGAATAGTGCCAATATAAAAAAGAAAGCTGATTGTTGACAGTCAGCTCAGCTGCCCATGCAGCTTCTACACGATACCACAGTTCAATAAAAAAACTCATATTAATAAATTTCATATTAGAAGAATGAATGAGTTACGCTCTCCTTCACTCAAGCTTAGTATAACACAGAAATAAGAAAGATATTCAGCTATATAAATCTTACCTAGTGGAGGATATGACAGACAATAAAATTAACTTTAAACATAAACTGAAAAAATGCATTCACAAAAAAATCACAACATCGAGAAGGTGTTTTTGTACATCTGAACGATCATGTGTATTCCATTTTCGCGTCAGTCGCTTAAGAGTAGTACTGGTAGCGCCGCTACGTGGATGCAAATCAGATTTTATTTAAATATACGCTATAACAGTCATGAGTGTTAGTTACCTTTGAGATTGGACGTGGTGACTTGTTGTTAGTCGAGAATATCTTTAAGGCAACAAAGACGTCATACACATCACTGAGTATGAACTAGGTCATGTAATACGGTTACGAGAAGCTGGATGTTCCCTATACGATACTGCAGAAAGTCTTGGCAGGAATGTAGCCACTGTACATGATTTCTGGTAGAGTAGTTCACCAATATGTACGGCCGCAAGAAGGGCTGGCTCCGGACGGCCATGTGGCACTGTCGAGAGGGAAGATTACAGTGTTCGGCGTGTGGCTCTTGCATATCGTACTGCAACTGCAGCAGCATGTGGCACAACAGTGAACGACAAACTGTTACCAATCGTTTAATTCAAAGACAACTCCGAGCAAGTCGCCCCGTAATGTGCATTCCACTGACACCAAATGGTTCAAAATGGCTCTGAGCACTATGGGACTCAACTTCTGAGGTCATCAGTCCCCTAGAACTTAGAACTACTTAAACCTAACTAACCTAAGGACATCACACACATCCATGCCCGAGGCAGGATTCGAACCTGCGACCGTAGTGGTCACGCGGTTCCAGACCGAAGCGCCTTTAACCGCACGGCCACACCGGCCGGCCACACTGACTCCAAACCACCGATATTTGTAGCATCAGTGTTGGTAAGTGAGAGCTCATTGGAAGGTTTGTTGTGTTTTATGATTGAAGCTGGTTCTGCCTCGGTGCCTGTGTTGATTATAAGGAGGCCACTTCAGGGCCTACGATAAAATAATATATATATGTATGTATATATATATATATATATATATATATATATATATATAATCTGTGCGTGGGTATTTTAACCATGAAGCGGCTGCAGTTGAGTCGCGGCGGCACGGTAGCTCAGCGTGTTCGCTCAGAGCGTTAGCTTTCGTGCCGGCACGGTAGCTCAGCGTGTTCGGTCAGAGGGTTAAACTGCCCTCTGTAATAAAGAAAAACTGAGTTAGTATATCAACGACGAACTTCAATAAGTGTCATAGGACGTCCGCCCCGAACAAATAGAACGATCAATATCGAACAAAATGAGATTAAAAAAAATAAATAAAAAATAAAAGAACTGACCGAACGGACCATCGAACAAACTGAATGGGTATCATCGGACGTCCGCCCTGAATAAATTCAACGAATAATGTAGAACGATTTTATTTTTTTAAGTGGTTGGCGTTCAAGCCGCTGGATCGCTGGATCGAGTTCCGTTCGTAGTTTTTTTTTATTTTCAACACAGTCATTTTCTTTATTATTTATATTACACTTGATGTAATGAGGAAAATACGTGTAATCGAATGAACTTTTATTAAATTTGCAATGTTATTTGGCAGTCTACTAATTTTTATTATCACAAATAATGTAATATTCATAACTATCGACTAGTAAACGGCCGAACGCATAAAGTAATACTGAAAATGTATGCCTGTCCGTGATTTGAGAAATCCCTTATACCTGGAAGGAGCCCGAAACGACTTGTTACCTCCAAGTTTTGACCGGCACCGACGGCTTTCGAAAGATGCACAATTAATCGTCGCTTTCGACTTTAGGGGTACAAGTTACAGGATGGTTGTTGTTGTTGTGGTCTTCAGTCCTGAGACTGGTTTGATGCAGCTCTCCAAGCTACTCTATCCTGTGCAAGCTTCTTCATCTCCCAGTACTTACTGCAACCTACATCCTTCTGAATCTGCTTAGTGTGTTCATCTCTTGGTCTCCCTCTACGATTTTTACCCTACACGCTGCCCTCCAATGCTAAATTTGTGATCCCTTGATGCCTCAAAACATGTCCTACCAACCGGTCCCTTCTTTTTGTCAAGTTGTGCCACAAACTCCTCTTCTCCCCAATTCTATTCAATACCTCCTCATTAGTTATGTGATCTACCCATCTAATCTTCAGCATTCTTCTCTAGCACCACATTTCGAAAGCTTCTATTCTCTTCTTGTTCAAACTACACTCCTGGAAATTGAAATAAGAACACCGTGAATTCATTGTCCCAGGAAGGGGAAACTTTATTGACACATTCCTGGGGTCAGATACATCACATGATCACACTGACAGAACCACAGGCACATAGACACAGGCAACAGAGCATGCACAATGTCGGCACTAGTACAGTGTATATCCACCTTTCGCAGCAATACAGGCTGCTATTCTCCCATGGAGACGATCGTAGAGATGCTGGATGTAGTCCTGTGGAACGGCTTGCCATGCCATTTCCACCTGGCGCCTCAGTTGGACCAGCGTTCGTGCTGGACGTGCAGACCGAGTGAGACGACGCTTCATCCAGTCCCAAACATGCTCAATGGGGGACAGATCCGGAGATCTTGCTGGCCAGGGTAGTTGACTTACACCTTCTAGAGCACGTTGGGTGGCACGGGATACATGCGGACGTGCATTGTCCTGTTGGAACAGCAAGTTCCCTTGCCGGTCTAGGAATGGTAGAACGATGGGTTCGATGACGGTTTGGATGTACCGTGCACTATTCAGTGTCCCCTCGACGATCACCAGTGGTGTACGGCCAGTGTAGGAGATCGCTCCCCACACCATGATGCCGGGTGTTGGCCCTGTGTGCCTCGGTCGTATGCAGTCCTGATTGTGGCGCTCACCTGCACGGCGCCAAACACGCATACGCCCATCATTGGCACCAAGGCAGAAGCGACTCTCATCGCTGAAGACGACACGTCTCCATTCGTCCCTCCATTCACGCCTGTCGCGACACCACTGGAGGCGGGCTGCACGATGTTGGGGCGTGAGCGGAAGACGGCCTAACGGTGTGCGGGACCGTAGCCCAGCTTCATGGAGACGGTTGCGAATGGTCCTCGCCGATACCCCAGGAGCAACAGTGTCCCTAATTTGCTGGGAAGTGGCGGTGCGGTCCCCTACGGCACTGCGTAGGATCCTACGGTCTTGGCGTGCATCCGTGCGTCGCTGCGGTCCGGTCCCAGGTCGACGGGCACGTGCACCTTCCGCCGACCACTGGCGACAACATCGATGTACTGTGGAGACCTCACGCCCCACGTGTTGAGCAATTCGGCGGTACGTCCACCCGGCCTCCCGCATGCCCACTATACGCCCTCGCTCAAAGTCCGTCAACTGCACATACGGTTCACGTCCACGCTGTCGCGGCATGCTACCAGTGTTAAAGACTGCGATGGAGCTCCGTATGCCACGGCAAACTGGCTGACACTGACGGCGGCGGTGCACAAATGCTGCGCAGCTAGCGCCATTCGACGGCCAACACCGCGGTTCCTGGTGTGTCCGCTGTGCCGTGCGTGTGATCATTGCTTGTACAGCCCTCTCGCAGTGTCCGGAGCAAGTATGGTGGGTCTGACACACCGGTGTCAATGTGTTCTTTTTTCCATTTCCAGGAGTGTATTTATCGTCCATGTTTCACTTCCATACATGGCTACACTCCATACAAATACTTTCAGAAACGACTTCCTGACACTTGAATCTATACTCGATGTTAACAAATTTCTCTTCTTCAGAAACGATTTCCTTGCCATTGCCAGTCTACATTTTATATCCTCTCTACTTCGACCATCATCAGTTATTTTACTCCCTAAATAGCAATGTAAAAACATGGAAAACAAAAGGTTAAACGGCACCAGCTGCATTGAATGAATGCTATGTTTCCGCATACGCAAGGTCTTTTTGACGTTTTCCATGGAAAAACAAACCTCGTTAACATTTTCAAAAACCTCTCTTTCAGACGATTGTTTGGAAGCAAAGCCGGCCGGAGTGGCCGTGCGGTTCTAGGCGCTTCAGTCCGGAACCGCGTGACCGCTACGGTCGCAGGTTCGACCTTAGGTTAGGTTTAAGTCGTTCTAAGTTCTAGGGGACTTATGGCCTCAGCAGTGAGTCCCATAGTGCTCAGAGCCATTTCTTTTTTTGGAAGCAAACCATGCATAACGCAGTATTTCCTTAAAAATCTGCGCTGATAACGGTTTGCAGTATCGAGAGTATTTTAATAGCGTCTTCCAACAAGCAATTTCTCGTCCTCTTTCAATTAAATACGAATAGTTTTGAAGACACGGACAAGCATACATTTTCACTATCACTTTAAGCGTTTGGTCGTTTACTAGTCGATAGTTATGAATATTATATTATTTGTGATAATAAAAATTAGTAGTCTGCCAAATAACATTGATAATTTAATAAAAGTCCATCCGATTTCACGTATTTTTCCCATTATATCAATTGTAATATAAACCGTAAAGAAAATGACTGTGTTGAAAATAAAATTAAAAGAAAAAACCTGACGGACGGAACTCGATCCAGCGATTTAGCGGCTTGAACGCCAACCACTTAAAAAAAATGCTCTATATTGTTCGCTGAATTTGTTCAGGGCGGACGTCCGATGACACCCGTTCAGTTTTTTCGTTCATCCGTTCGCTCAGTTTTTTTTATTAAAAAGGAGAGCTAACGCTCTGAGCGAACACGCTGAGCTACCGTGCCGGCACTATTCGGCTGCAGCCGCTTCGTGGTTAAAATGGCCACGTACAGATATATATCTGACGACCGAAATTATCTTGCGATTTTCTCAATAACGCTTGAGAAGTACGCGCTACTGTTTACACGTTTTGCTGTCCTCACGGATTACTACGAGTGTACGAAGTTTACAGTAAATCCGCGTTCCAAACGTCGTGGCCTCCCCTTGTGAAGACCATCCGTTTGGACCAATGTAGGAGACACTCCGCGGGAAGCAGTACATGGATGATCGGGAGCTTATTGATGCAGCAGGGCACTGGCTCCTACGTCGGCAGTAGAGTGGTACCGTGCAGCTCCTCCCAGTCAGGTGGCGGAGATTATGTTAATAATAGGGTTTTGTACCCAAAACAGTGGTATATAGTGTGGTATATTGAAAACCTGAATAAAAACAACCTGGTTTCAGAAAAAATGTGTTGCGTTACTTCCTGAACGCTCCTCATAGATTCGTTATTTTGATTTTAATAGTTTATTGCAGTGTGATCTGTTATACGAGGTGCGGCTAGAAAAAAACCGGACTAGTACTGGTGAAACAATAAAACGAATGCAATAATGCTGAAAGTCGCGTGGCCTGTCACGTGACTCTCGCTCCGCCTACTGCTCGAGTTTCATCTGCCTCCTGCACTCAGTCTGCCCGTGGCGTCTGTTTTAAGTAGTTGACGTTTTGTCTGTGCGTCGGAAAATGTTGAGTGTACAGAAAGAACAGCGTGTTAACATCAAATTTTGTTTCAAACTAGGAAAATCTGCAAGTGAAACGTTTGTAATGTTACAACAAGTGTACGGCGATGATTGTTTATCGCGAACACAAGTGTTTGAGTGGTTTAAACGATTTAAAGATGGCCGCGAAGACACCAGTGATGACACTCGCACTGGCAGACCATTGTCAGCAAAAACTGATGCAAACATTGAAAAAATCGGTAAACTTGTTCGACAAGATCGCCGTTTAACAATCAGAGCAGTGTCTGAGTTAACAGGAGTTGACAAGGAAAGTGTTAGGCAGATTCTTCATGAAAGTTTCAACATGAACAAATTGTGTTCAAAAATGGTTCCAAAGTGTCTCACAATTGAACAGAAGGAACGCCGAAGAATGATTTGTTCTGACATCCTGGAAAACATTGAAAGTGATCCCACCTTCTTACAAAATGTTATTACTTGCGATGAATCGTGGTTTTTTACTTACGATCCCGAAACTAAACGCCAATCGATGCATTGGAAAACTCCTGGTTCTCCACGACAAAAAAAAGCACGAATGTCAAAATCGAAATTCAAGGCAATGATGATTTTTTTTTTGACATCAAAGGGATTGTGCACATTGATTGGGTACCAGAGGGACAAACAGTGAATCAGCATTACTACATTAGCGTCCTGGCTACCCTACGTGAGCGAGTACGGAGAAAACGGAACGATTTGTGGAGAAAAAAGTCATGGATCCTTCACCAAGACAATGCCCCAGCTCACAGTGCGTTGTCAGTGAAGACGTTTTTGGCAAAACACAACATTCCCATCTTAGATCATCCACCCTACTCACCTGATTTGGCCCCCTGTGACTTTTTTCTTTTCCCTAAAGTCAAGTCAGCTTTGAAAGGAACTAGATTTGAGACTTTTGAAGCAGTAAAAGAAAAAGCGACGGAAGTAATGTATGGACTCACCGAAAATGATATGCAGCATTGCTATGAACAGTGGAAAATTCGTATGGAGCGGTGTAGAGACCGAGGAGGAGAGTACATTGAAGGAGATAACATGAAATTGTAAATAATTGTAAATAAATGTTTTTTCCAGCATCAGTCCGGTTTTTTTCTAGCCGCACCTCGTAGTCTTCGTTTCATTATATATTTCTTTATGCTATTTTTATTCTTTACATGTCCTTTGCGTTGAGCCGGCCGAAGTGGCCGTGCGGTTAAAGGCGCTGCAGTCTGGAACCGCAAGACCGCTACGGTCGCAGGTTCGAATCCTGCCTCCGGCATGGATGTTTGTGATGTCCTTAGGTTAGTTAGGTTTAACTAGTTCTAAGTTCTAGGGGACTAATGACCTCAGCAGTTGAGTCCCATAGTGCTCAGAGCCATTTGAACCATTTGAACCTTTGCGTTGTGATGCTTTTTTTTTAAGAAGAAAAAAGAAGCCATCTCTCTTACCAATGCTGGTCACAATTTGCATCTTGCACCTTGATCTTTTGTTTTAGTCTATAACACACCGTCTTGGGAAGCGAGCATCACGACTGCACTGCCTATATTTTAAGCTTACACCCTACTCCACGCGTTTCCTATGACAGAGAAAAAATATTTTCTAAACGTTTCTAGCTTAGTTATGTGTTCTGATTTGTTAATCATGAGATGGCTTGATGATAGTAATATAAGGCGCTGCAGTCATGGACTGTGCGGCTGTTCCCGGCGGAGGTTCGAGTCCTCCCTCGGGCATGGGTGTGTGTGTTTGTCCTTAGGATAATTTAGGTTAAGTAGTGCGTAAGCTTAGGAGGGACTGATGACCTTAGCAGTTAAGTCCCATAATATTTCACACACATTTGAACATTTGATGATAGTAATTGGTAGCGAAGCAGATAGCCAGTTGGCAAAATAAAAAATAATAATAATAAAAAAATTCTGCCATAGACAAAAGCAAATATGTTTCCTGCTTGCTTAACCACCCTTGGGCATGATGTAATTAGTTCAGTCTGGACTTCACTATAGCTACTGGAGCGCTACGTAGGGGCTTGTAGACTACTTCTAAGGCTGCTTCTTGAAAGAAGAGTTTTGCGGGAGACATGGCCTGTGTCTTTCGGTGTCTACCAGTTCCAGTTTCTCGGCATCTCCGTGGCGCTCCCCTACGTCTGAAACAAATCTGTGGCCACTATGCCGCCATTCTTTGTTTATCATCGATACATATCTGTTAGGTCAATCTGCTACTGGCCCCACACCCTCGACAGTATTCTAGGCTGAATTACAGAGACTTTTGTAAGCACACTCTTTTGTAGACTGATTGCATTGCGCCGGTAACCTACCAATGTACCGAAGTCTGCCTCCTACTTGAGCTACAAGGGGCGTTCAATAAGTTTTTTTCTGAGAACAGGTTGGTTTTATTCAGTGTGCCTATACACCATATTATTCCCCACTCTTTTGGTCACAAAATTCCATTTTTGAACATAATCTCCGTTCAAAGCGACAGCCTCATGCCATCTTACTAGGCAAGCCTGTGTGCGCGCATGGTATCACTCTATCAGTCGACGTCGGAGCCAGCTTTTTGCCACATCAATAAGCTCCTCAATTACTTCATTGGGCTAAACAGATGGAAGTCGGAAGTTGCGAGGAACAGGCATTTTTTAACCGAGATTGGCCGGGGAAGGAAGTGTTGCATTACGTAGAGAACACCCTCGTACTACTCAGCTTAAGTGATCCGTTCAATTTCATATCCCATCGTGTCTGCTGTAGTAGGATACTACCTTTTCGTGTTTGGTGAGGTCCACAATATTACATTTAAGAACATTTAAAGTAAATTGCTAATCTTTGTACCATTGTTAATTCTTATTGAGACCTGACTCAGTAACTCTGCAGGATCTTTTTTCAGATAGTCTTTCGTTATATATAACTGCATCGTCTGTAAAAAATCTGAGGCTATTTTTAAATCAGAATGAGATTTTCGCTCTACAGCGGAGTGTGTGCTGATATGAAACTTCCTGGCAGATTAAAACTGTGTGCCGGACCGAGACTCGAACTCGGGACCTTTGCCTTTAGCGGGCAAGTGTCCTACCATCTGAGCTACCCAAGCACGACTCACACCCCGTCCTCACCACTTTACTTCTGCCAGTACCTCGTCTCCTACTTTTCCAACTTCACAGAAGCTCTCCTGCGAAACTTGCAGAACTAGGAGACGAGGTACTGGCGGAAGTACAGTCTGAGGAGGATCACTGAGTCGTGCTTAGGTAGCGCAGATGGTAGAGCACTTACCCGTGAAAGGCAAAGGTACCGAGTTCGAGTCTCGGTCCGGCACACAGTTTTAATCTATTATTAAATTTTTCTTTAACGTTATCAATATAAAATATGAACAATGAGGCTTGAAAATAGTCAGTTTTATACTGATAGTACACTTTCTCAGTGACACATCTATTTTTACTGGGATTTATACCTAACTCTTTTCAATCTCTCTTTCTCTCCCTCTCTTTCTTTCTCTCTCCCCGTTTTTCTCTGTCACACACGCTGTATTATTACACAATCCATGATTCTTCTTCGGAATAGAATAAGTTGTCGAACATACAGGGCTATTACAAATGATTGAACCGATTTCATAAATTCACTGTAGCTCCATTCATTGACATATGGTCACGACACACTACAGATACGTAGAAAAACTCATAAAGTTTTGTTCGGCTGAAGCCGCACTTCAGGTTTCTGCCGCCAGAGCGCTCGAGAGCGCAGTGAGACAAAATGGCGACAGGAGCCGAGAAAGCGTATGTCGTGCTTGAAATGCACTCACATCAGTCAGTCATAACAGTGCAACGACACTTCAGGACGAAGTTCAACAAAGATCCACCAACTGCTAACTCCATTCGGCGATGGTATGCGCAGTTTAAAGCTTCTGGATGCCTCTGTAAGGGGAAATCAACGGGTCGGCCTGCAGTGAGCGAAGAAACGGTTGAACGCGTGCGGGCAAATTTCACGCGTAGCCCGCGAAAGTCGCCGAATAAAGCAAGCAGGGAGCTAAACGTACCACAGCCGACGGTTTGGAAAATCTTACGGAAAAGGCTAAAGCAGAAGCCTTACCGTTTACAATTGCTACAAGCCCTGACACCCGATGACAAAGTCAAACGCTTTGAATTTTCGGCGCGGTTGCAACATCTCATGGAAGAGGATGCGTTCAGTGCGAAACTTGTTTTCAGTGATGAAGCAACATTTTTTCTTAATGGTGAAGTGAACAGACACAATGTGCGAATCTGGGCGGTAGAGAATCCTCACGCATTAGTGCAGCAAATTCGCAATTCACCAAAAGTTAACGTGTTTTGTGCAATCTCACGGTTTAAAGTTTACGGCCCCTTTTTCTTCTGCGAAAAACACGTTACAGGACACGTGTATCCGGACACGCTGGAAAACTGGCTCATGCCACAACTGGAGGCCGACAACGCCGACTTCATCTTTCAACAGGATGATGTTCGGCATTTCTTAAACAGGAGATTGGAAAACCGATGGATCGGTCATGGTGGAGATCATGATCAGCAATTCAGGTCATGGCCTCCACGCTCTCCCGACTTAACCCCATGCGATTTCTTTCTGTGGGGTTATGTGAAAGATTCAGTGTTTAAACCTCCTCTACCAAGAAACGTGCCAGAACTGCGAGCTCGCATCAACGATGCTTTCAAACTCATTGATGGGGACATGCTGCGCCGAGTGTGGGAGGAACTTGATTATCGGCTTGATGTCTGCCGAATCACTAAAGGGGCACATATCGAACATTTGTGAATGCCTAAAAAACTTTTTGAGTTTTTGTATGTGTGTGCAAAGCATTGTGAAAATATCTCAAATAATAAAGTTATTGTAGAGCTGTGAAATCGCTTCAATCATTTGTAATAACCCTGTACATTAACGGAAAAAAATAGGACACAAAAAAAATTAATGTAGTGTAATGAGATTTCGAGAATACACTTGTCTAGGTAACATATTGAAGTGATTAACATTGCAAGATCACAGGTTTATGTAACCGCGAGATACGCCAATGTAAATGTGAAGTGCTGGTACATTAATAACTGGTGTAGCCCCCAGGATGTTGAATGCAAGAATACAAACGTGTATACTTGTGTTGTACACTTGCCGGATGTCTATTTGTGGGATGCAGTTCCATGGCTGCAACACTTGGTCGATCAGTACAGGGACGGTTAATGCTGTTTGTGGATGACGCTGGAGTTGTCGGCCGATTGTCTTCCGTATGTGCTCGATTGCAGACAGATCTGGTGATCGAGCAGTCCAGGGCAACATGTCGACACTCTGTAGGGAATATTGGGCTAGAACAGCGCTACACGGGCGAGCGTTATGCTGATGGAAAACACTTCCTGGAATTCTGTTCATGAATGAGAGCCCAACAGATCGAATCACCAGACTGACGTACAAATTTACAGTCATGGTGCATGGGATAACCACGAGAGGGCTCCTGTTGTCATACGAAATCGCACCCCAGACCATAACTCTAGGTGCAGGTCCGGTGTGTCTAGCAAGCAGACAGGCTGGTCGCAGGCCCTCAAGTGCCCCCCTTATAATCAACACAGGGCCATCATTGGCACCGAGGCAGAATCACATATTTGAGTATACCATCTGGTGGACGAACGTGTCAGCATTACCAACAGGGATGTCAAGTTGAACTGCGAGGTGTCTGATTGTGAACCGTCGACCACATCGGATGAGAGCGTCGCACATTCCAACATTGCAAGAATCAGCTGTGTGTGGCCCATCAGCGCCCGGGAGATCGGACACGTTTGCTAGACCTTGTTGCGATGATGACGGACACTTCGCCCGACGCACCATGCTTTTGTTCACTGGAATATTATTACAAGGGAGACAGGGCAACCAAGAATACAGGATGACGGCATTACCGTCAAAGCGAATGGAAACTTGACAAACAGCAAGCTGGAAGTCGAAAACATTTTGAATAATCATTTTTTAAATGTTGTAGAGAAAACAGGATCTAAATGTTCATTAGAAGAAGCAAGACAGTTAATGGAAAAGGCCTTACCCACACAATTTGATACAATTGAAATTCCACCCACCTCTCCTTCTAAAATGAGGAAGATAAACTCTCAAGAATAAAAGCTCACATGGAATTGATGACATTTCCAGCAGGATAATAAAAGCTTGTTCCCAGAGATAAGTGGGATTCTTAGCCACTTATGTAATAGGTCTCTGAAGCAGGGTTTTTTCCCAGATAGGCTGAAGTATGCCATTGTTAAATCACCGCATAAAAAAGAGGATACGTCTGATGTCAACAACTACCGCCCAATCTCTCTTCTGACTGCCTTATCCAAAATTCTTGAAAAAGTAATGTATTGTAGAGAAGCTTCACACCTTTGTAAAAATAAAGTTTTAACAAAATGTCAGTTTGGTTTCCAGAAAGGGTTTTGAACGGAAAATGCTATATACACTTTCACTAATGAAATATTAAATGCTCTGAGTAACCAGAAGTCACCCGTTGGGATTTTTTGTGATCTCTCAAAGGCTTTTGATTGTGTATATCATGGAATACTTCTAGATAAGATCAAGTACTGTGGTAAGAATGGGACAGCGCTCAAATGGTTTAGATCATACCTAACTGGAAGAGTACAGAAAGTTGAAATAAGCAGTTCATATAATATGCAAAAAACTGGTGACTTCTCAAACTGGGGAACAATCAAGAATGGGGTGCCGCAAGATTCGGTCTTGGGTCCTCTGCTGTTCTTAATATACAGGGTGATTCAAAAAGAATACCACAACTTTAGGAATTTAAAACTCTGCAACGACAAAAGGCAGAGCTAAGCACTATCTGTCGGCGAATTAAGGGAGCTATAAAGTTTCATTTAGTTGTACATTTGTTCGCTTGAGGCGCTGTTGACTAGGCGTCAGCGTCAGTTGATGCTAAGATGGCGACCGCTCAACAGAAAGCTTTTTGTGTTATTGAGTACGGCAGAAGTGATTCGACGACAGTTGTTCAGCGTGCATTTCGAACGAAGTATGGTGTTAAACCTCCTGATAGGTGGTGTATTAAACGTTGGTATAAACAGTTTACAGAGAATGGGTGTTTGTGCAAAGGGAAAAGTTCTGGACGGCCGAGAACGAGTGATGAAAATGTAGCACGCATGCAGCAAGCATTTGTTCGCAGCCCAGGAAAATCGACTCGCAGAGCTAGCAGAGAGCTGCAAATTCCACAATCAACTGTATGGAGAGTCCTACGAAAAAGGTTAGTTATGAAACCTGAACGTCAACTACCCGAGGCGATGGATCGGCCGCCAGGCAGCCCGTGACAGAGCACTTCATCACTGGCCTCCAAGAAGCCCTGATCTTACCCCCTGCGATTTTTTCTTATGGGGGTATGTTAAGGATATGGTGTTTCGGCCACCTCTCCCAGCCACCATTGATGATTTGAAACGAGAAATAACAGCAGCTATCCAAAGTGTTACGCCTGATATGCTACAGAGAGTGTGGAACGAGTTGATATTGCTCGTGTGTCTGGAGGAGGCCATATTGAACATCTCTGAACTTGTTTTTGAGTGAAAAAAAAAACTTTTTTAAATACTCTTTGTAATGATGTATAATAGAAGGTTATATTATATTTCTTTCATTAAATACACATTTTTAAAGTTGTGGTATTCTTTTTGAATCACCCTGTATATTAATGACTTGCCATTCTATATTCACGAAGATGCAAAGCAGGTACTTTTTGTCGATGATACAAGTATAGCTATCACACCCAACAGACAAGAATTAACTGGTGAAATTGCAAACGATGTTTTTCAGAAAATCATTCAAATGCTCAAATGTGTATGAAATCTTATGGGACTTAACTGCTAAGGTCATCAGTCCCTAAGCTTACACACTACTTAACCTAAATTATCCTAAGGACGATCACACACACCCATGCCCGAGTGAGGGCTCAAACCTCCGCCGGAACCAGCCGCACAGTCCATGACTGCAGCGCCTCAGACCGCTCGGCTAATCCCACGCGGCCCAGAAAATCATTAAGTGGTTCTCTGCAAATGGGTTCTCATTAAACTTTGACAAAACACTGTATATACAGTTCTACACAGTAAATGGAATGACACCATTAATAAATATAGACTTTGATCAGAAATCGGTAGCTAAGGTAGAATATTCATAATTTCTAGGTGTATGCATTGATGAGGGGTTGAACTGGAAAAAACACACTGAAGATCTGCTGAAACGTTTGAGTTCAGCTACTTATGCTATTAAGATCATTGCAAATTTTGGCGATATACACCTCAGTAAATTAGCTTACCACGCCTATTTTCATTCTCTGCTTTCGTATGGCATTATATTCTGGGTAACTCATCATTGAGTAAAAGAGTATTCATTGCACAAAAGCGTGTAATCAGAATAATTGCTAGAGCTCATCCAAGATCATCCTGCAGACACTTATTTAAAGAGCTAGAGGTCTTCACTGTAGCCTCACAATATATATATTCACTTATGAAATGTGTTATTAACAATCCAAACGAATTCAAAAGTAATAGCAGTGTACATGGCTACAACACTAGGAGAAAGGATGATCTTCACTACTCAAGGTTAAATCTAACTTTGGCTCAGAAGGGGGTAAATTATGCTGCCACAAAAGTCTTTGGTCACTTACCTAATAGCATCAAAAGTTTGATAGGTAGCCATGTAGCATTTAAAAGGAAATTAAAAGAATTTCTTAATGGCAACTTAGATGCATTTTTGGATATAGTAAGTGAGTAATTTCCCCAAACCCCACAAAAAAATTAAATATTAAGTGTCGTGTAATATTTTGTGTAATGTAATATCTTGTATAGACACCTTTTATTAACCTGACACGTTCCACATAATTACGAAGTGTCGTATTCATGATCTATGGAAGAAGTTCTAATCTAATCTAGTGCTAGGTCTTTGTAGACATTCTGCAAGCGCGTATGTTGCGATGCTTTGATTTCACTGCAAAAGAAACGCAATGACTGCTCTCTGCTTAGAATGCACCTCTGTTACAGACGCCATTTTGTAGGCTACGTATAGCACCACCGCCTATCGGGACTTCATCAAACTGCAGAGGCTGAAAGGCTAATACTTCACGATGTGTCACAAGAAATTCTGCATTTTTCGTCCGAATACGACGAAATGTATTGTATTAGTCATTTCACCCCCTCGTTGGTTTATTTGTTTCTATGCACTGTTTGTATGTGATGAGTACCACTATAAAACATCATTATAACCTTGAATTAGTTAACCAAGTGCGTGCTTTCATTATAATTGCATTATTTACAGAAAACCAAAATTATTTGTGCTGAAAAGTTACAGCATTCATAGGGAACAGTGCCGCAGTATGACTACGTACGAGGGTAAACCTAAAAGTAAGGTCTCCTATTTTTTTATAAGTACAGAACTCTGTTTATGTGGCAGTTGGCAACACTGTTATGAAGAGTGCTTCACGCGCTGTGTGTAAACATGCGCACGCCGCGCCGAGGCGCTGTCTTGGCTTGGCAGCCGTTGAGAATGGAGCTCCCGTTGGATGCTACCGCCAAGTGCAAATTGCGCGCAGTTGTTCGGTTTTTGAACGCAAAGGGCACTGCGCTGACTGAAATCCATTGCCAATTGACGGAAGTGTATGGTAAGTCGCGCATGGCTGTCAAAAATGTTCGTAAGTGGTGTAGAGAGTTTGCAGCTGGTCGGACCGAAATTCACGATGAACAAAGGAGCTGCAGACCGTCAGTTTCTGAGGAGACAGTGTTGAAGGTTGAGCAAAGCATGCTTGAAGATCGGCGGATCGCCCTGGATGATCTCTGCACCTTGGTTCCTGAGGTTTCCCGAAGCACCGCTCACAGAATTTTAACGGAAACGTTGAACTTCCTGGAAGGTGTGCGCAAGATGGGTGTCACGCATGCTGACTGAGGACCACATGCGGCAACGAGGTCATGCTTCCGTGCATTTCTTCACCGCCTTGCAGCCGAAAAGGACAACTTTCTGGACTAAATTGTCACGGGTGACGAAACCTGGGCATATCACTTTACACCTGAGACCAAGAAACAACCAAGCCAGTGGCGGCATCCTACTTCGCCAAAGCCGCGGAAATTCAAACGAACACAGCCTGCCGGTAAAGCCATGACAACCGTTTTTTGGGATCGGGAGAGGGTATTGTTGGTCGACTTTATGCCAACTGGGACCACAATTAACGCCGACAGGTACAGAGAGACTTTGAAGAAACTCAAACGGGCAATTCGGAACCGGAGAAGTGTAATGTAGAGCAAGGGAGTACACATTGTCCATGACAACGCTCGCCCACACATCGCTCGGCAAACCGTTGCTCTCCTGCAACAGTTTCAGTGGAACATAATCGCCCACACACCCTATAGTCCTGTCTTGGCGCCCAAAAGAACATTTGGCCAGAAAGCGATTCATCTCCGATGACGAGGTGAAAGAAGAGGTTATAACTTTCTGAACAGCATGGCGCTGAGCTGGTATGACATGGGTGAGCCATAGTAAAATTTGCTGTTTTGAAGAGCGCGCCGCAGCGCGTAGTGCAAAGCAGTCGCCCTCCGTTTCTGGCGGTGGCGCCGCTGTGGCAATCGCAGCTTTGGTGTCTCCCTCTGGTGTGAAAGGGGAAAAGTTGCCTGTTCACGTGCATTTAAGGGGCGCTATGAGCTCGGAAAGTACGAGTCTGTCAGTCGAGGCGAGTCTAGTCAGTTGGTCAGCCGGCTCAGGGTGGGGCAGTCAGTGTCTGTCTGTCGTCCGGAGTGCTAGTATGTGTTAGGCCGCCAGTCTGCTCGAGTTTGCTCAGGCAATGGGCATTGGCGGTTGGATCGATCGGTTGGTCGGTCGCGCACTGGGACACAAGAAGACTTGGCCCCCTGGAGCGTCGGCGCATGTGAGGTCGCCACGTGAATCCAGTGGCCGCGCGGTATAGCGAGGCGTAGTGGCTTCGCGGCCGACACGAGAGCAACAGCAGTCAACCCACGACATCGGTCTGGCCGGGGCGAATTGCGACGCCGTGAGACGGGAGATCGGCGCGCCTTCCTGCGTCCGTTGAAGCGACTGGCAGCGGACGGTTCGGGAGAGCGTTTTGGGGGTGGTGCGCCAGGTCTTCGCCAGAAATCGCAGTTTTTTGAAGTTAAGTGATTCGTGATATGTTGTTTCATTTACTTGTTAAATTCTACTTGTTCTCTTGGTCAGTCTCTCGTCCCCAGTTGTTAGGCAGTTAGTGTCTGTCTGTCGGTCTGCCGTACGTTAATAGCTGCCTCTGTCATGTTTGCCGGATTCGGTGTTAACGAATTTATTGCTTAAAGGCCAAATTCTTGAAATATGTTTTATCTTGCCTATCATCTTGCGAGGTGGTATATGTGTAATGTAGAGCATGTTGTACATTTTATGTAAGTCTGCATTTTATGGGTTTTATTTAAATAGTCATTTTAGGTTATAATGTTGCCACCCTTCCACCGTAAGTCCTTTAAAAAAAATTGCACTTTCGGTGGCAAATAATTTGAGTGTTGTACCATTTCCATCCCTCTTACAGGGCTGCATAGTTTACGTGTTTGTGTGAGTTGTTAAAAATTTTTTGTTTAAAGTAATCTGGTGTGTTACAGATTTGCACCAGTGTACTTTTTCAGAGGTTGTTGTGAGCGGTTATGAGTACGGCCGTGTTGAAAGGGAGCAGGCAAGCTTCTCAGCCCGAAGGCTCATACTGTTAATATTGTTCTTTCTGCCTCTAAATAAAATTGTAACTTGATATTTCGAGGGTGCTTTTCTGCTTATAATTTGAAATCTGTTTTTGAAAAAGCTTTAGGAATAAAATTCACATTTGTTAAAAGTAATTTCATTTTCCATCAGTTACTTCCTGGCAACTACTTCCACGCTCACCTAGTGTGATTAAATGTGTTAATATTCTTGATGAATCGCTAGTAAATAAAGTAAATTCTTTGAGAAAAGATTTTGAAAGTAAATTTACGGTTCAATGGGCATACAAAAACTGCAACAGCGTCTACAAAAATGCATCGACAGAAATAGTGATTATGTCGAAAAATAGCTAAATGTTCAAGCAGTAAACTGGTGTAAACCATTGTAGAAATAAACAGGTCTATGTACTTATAAAAAAAATAGGAGACCTTACTTTTGGGATTACCCTCGTATTATTCAGCAACTCTCAGTTGGCGATCTTTGGCCGCACTTCCAGGTTCCTTTTCGTGCCAGCAGTGTCCATGTGTACCGTGGAACTCTCAGCACTTTCCTCCACACCGAGTCGCAGTTCGTCAAGCCGACACGTTCTTAATAGCCACCCCTCGTATGTAACGTGCTGTCGTGAAAGCCTTGGTATTAGCGGAAGACCGCAAAGAACAACACTAATTCCTTATCCTGGTGGTGCTGTACGGAAGGAAGGAAGGTAAATTGGGTTTAGCGTCCCGCCGACATCGAGGTCTTTAGAGACGGAGCACAAGCTCGGATTGTGTCAAGGATGGGCAAGGAAATCAACCGTGCCGTTTCAAAGGAACCATCCAGGCGTTCGCGATTTAGGGAAATTACCGAAAACTTAAATCTGGATGGCCAGACACAGGTATGAACCATTGTCTTCTCGAGTGCGAGTCCAGTATGCTACCCACTGCGCCACCTCGCTCGTTTGTGCTGTATGGCTATGCGTGATGAGAATACTTTTAAGGTCCCGCTCTGTACCATTCGTTCGCTGTCATAGGGATAAATATTTTGAAAACGTTCTTTAAAGAGTTAGTTTAAGGACGTATCGTGATTTTTGGTAATAGGACAGCCTAATGATAATACACTACCGGCCATTAAAATTGCTACACCACGAAGATGACGTTCTACAGACGCCAAATTTAACCGACAGGAAGAAGATGCTGTGATCTGCAAATGATTAGCTTTTCAGAGCATTCACACAAGGTTGGCACCGGTGGCGACACCTACAACGTGTTGACATGAGGAAAGTTTCCAACCGATTTCTCATACACAAACAGCAGTTGACCGGCGTTGCCTGGTGAAACGTTGTTGTGGTGCCTCGTGTAAGGAGGAGAAATGCGTACCATCACGTCCCCGACTTTGATAAAGGTCGGATTGTAGCCTATCGCGATTTCGGTTTATCGTATCGCGATATTGCTGCTCGCGTTGGTCAAGATCCAATGACTGTTAGCAGAATATGGAATCGGTGGGTTCAGGAGGGTAATACGGAACGCCGTGCTGGATCCCAACGGCCTCGTATCACTAGCAGTCGAGATGACAGGCATCTTATCCTCATGGCTGTAACGGATCGTGCAGCCACGTCTCGATCCCTGAGTCAACAGATGGGGTCGTTTGCAAGACAACAACCATCTGCACGAACAGTTCGACGACGTTTGCAGCAACACGGACTGTCAGCTCGGAGACCATGGCTGCGGTTACCCTTGACGCTGCATCACAGACAGGAGCGCCTGCGATGGTGTACTCAACGACGAACCTGGGTGCACGAACGGCAAAACGTCATTTTTTCGGATGAATCCAGGTTCTGTTTACAGCATCATGATGGTCGCATCAGTGTTTGGCGACATCGCTGTGAACGCACATTGGAAGCGCGTATTCGTCATCGCCATACTGGCGTATCACCCAGCGTGATGGTATGGGGTGCCATTGGTTACACGTCTCGGTCACCTCTTGTTCGCATTGACGGCACTTTGAACAGTGGACGTTATATTTCAGATGTGTTACGACCAGTGGCTCTACCCTTCATTCGATCCCTGCGAAACCCTACATTTCAGTAGGATAATGCATGACCGCATGTTGCAGGTCCTGTACGGGCCTTTCTGGACACAGAAAATGTTCGAATGCTGCCCTGGCCAGCACATTCTCCAAATCTCTCACCAACTGAAAACGTCTGGTCAATGGTGGCCGAGCAAGTGGCTCGCCACAATACGCGTCACTACTCTTGATGAACTGTGGTATCGTGTCGGAGCTGCATGGGCAGCTGTACCTGTACACGCCATCCAGGCTCTGTTTGACTCAGTGCCCAGGTGTATCAAGGCCGTTATTACGACCAGAGGTGGTTGTTCTGGGTACTGATTTTTCAGGATCAATGCACCCAAATTGCGTGAAAATGTAATCACATGTCAGTTCTAGTATAATATATTTGTCCAATGAATAGCCGTTTATCATCTGCATTTCTTCTTGGTGTAGTAGTTTTAATGGCCAGTAGTGTACTTGGTACCGAAGGTGGTAGCCAGTAGGCAAAATATATAAACTTGTACCAAGGCCTGGATTCGAACTCGCATCTCCTGCTCACTAGGTAGATGCGCTAACTACTAGACCATTCTGGCACAGTGGCTCGGCTCAGCTGCACGGGCTACCATAGCACGCCTTCCTCCTCAGTGGGATTTTGGATTGAGGAGGGAGGCGTGCTACAGTAGTATGTGCACGGGTGGCGTAGTGGTCAGCGCATGTTCCAAGTGAACAGGAGACCCGGGTTCGAATCCTCGCCTTGGTACAAATACTTATTCGCCGTTTCAGTCTGCATACACACACAAAGTCGGAGACTTGAAAAGGTCTCTAGGACCAAATAGTTCCATTTGAAAACAAAAAAGTGCATAGAATAAAGCAACAATATTTCCTGATTCTGTTGATCGGTGATCCAACCGACAGCATGTCGGGAATAGATGGTTAAGCAATCAATCATCCCATGCTCTAGGTGCGAGTGGGATGGGAAGAAGCCCAATAAATGGCACATTGGGAAATACCCTCTGCCACGCACTCCGCAGTGGCCTGCAGGAGTACGGATGTAGGCACTCACGTTGAGTCCGACCAGCGCCTGCACGTCTTCCTTGTACTTGTGGTACGAGTCGGCCGCCACGTCGCCGTTATTGCCGTCGGCCGTCAGGTTGGGCTGCGTGTGCAGCATGTGGTCCCAGATGCTCTCTCCCTTTCCTGCAACACGCGTAAATCGCTCATCTCAGATATCCAGCTCACTGCCAAAGTGCTTCTGACAATGTTCCGTGGAACATACTCCTTCAACTTCTGGAGCTAATATGGACAAAACAGTGTAACGAAAGGGTGCGTACAGCCTGTGCAGAAACCACATTGCACTTGTAACTTCTGAAGGATATGGAAGGGAAGTGGTTGTTGAGACGTGAATAAGACGGGTTTGTAAGTTATCACCCATGTTACTCAATACGTACGCTGAGCAATCAGTACGAGAAGCTAACTAGAAATCAGCAAAAAGGAAACTCAGGTTCAGGGAGAAATGAAAACTCCAAGGTTTACAGGTGTCATCGTTAATTTTGTTAGAGACGGCAAACCGGTTGGTAGATACACTATGTCATCAAAAGTATCCGGACACCCTCAGAAACATACGTCTTTCATAATGGGTCCATTGTGCTGACACCTACTGCCACGTACTCCATATCAGCGACCTCAGTACTCATTAGACATCGTGAGAGAGCAGAATGGGGCGCTCCGCGGAACTCACGGACTTCGAACGTGGTCACGTGATTGAGTGTCACCTTGTGTCATACGTCTGTACGCGAGATTTCCACGCTCCTAAACATTACTGGGTCCACTATTTCCGATGTGATAGTGAAGTGGAAGCGCGAAGGTACACGTATAGCACAAAAGCGTACAGGCTGACTTCGGTTGTTGACTGACAGAGACCGCCGACAGTTGAAGAGGGTCGTAATGCGCAATAGGCAGACATATATCCAGACCATCACACAGGAGTTCCAAACTGGAAGCACTATGACAGTTAGTCGGGAGGTGAGAAAACTTGGATTCAATGTTCGAGCGGCTGCTCATAAGCCACACATTACGCCGGTAAATGCCAAACGACGCCTCGCTTGGTGTAAGGAGCGTAAACATTGGACGATTGAAAGGTGGAAAATCGTTGTGTGGAGTGACGGATCACGGTACACAATGTGGCGATCCGATGGCAGGGTGTGGGTATGGTGAATGCCTGGTGAACGCCATCTGCTAGACAGTGCGAACAGTAAAATTCGGAGGCGGTGATGTTATGGTGTGGTCGTGTTTTTCATGGAGGGGGCTTGCACCTCTTGTTGTTTTGCATGACACTATCGCAGCACAGGGCTACATTGATGTTTTAAGCACTTTCTTGCTTCTCACTATTGAAGAGCAAATCGGGGATGGCGATTGCATCCTTCAATATGATCGAGCTCCTGCTCATAATGCACGGCCTGTGGCGGAGTGGTTACACGACAGTAACATCCCTGTAATGGAGTGGCCTGCATAGAGTCTTGACCTGAATCCTACAGAACACCTTTGGGATGTTTTGGAACGCCGACTTCGTGCCAGGCCTCAACGACCGACATCGATACCTCTCCTCAGTGCAGAACTCCGTGTAGAATGGGCTGCCATTCCCTAAGAAACCTTCCAGCATCTGACTGAAGGTACGCCTGCGAGAGTGGAAGCTGTCATCAAGGCTAAGGGTGGGCCAACACCATACTGAATTTCAGCATTACCGATGGAGGCGTCACGTACTCTGTTTTCAGCAAGGTGTCCGGATACTTTTGATCACATAGTGTATGTTGATTAGAATGTATAGCGTCTTAAGAAAAAGTTATAAGACAGACATCAGAAAAAGATACGAGTAAGGGGGTGTAGTTAATTAAATCAGGAGGTGCTGAGTGAATTACATTAGGACATGGCACTCTAAAAGTTATGAAGTTTTTATATCTGGACAGCAAAATAGCTGACGGTGGTCGGAGCGGAGACGATATAATATGCAGACTGTCAGTAGCTAGAAAAGCTCGTGTGAGGAGGGAAATACGCGTTGTGTTATAAAACGATCGAGAATTTGGTACTCCACGTGTTATATTAGTTATATTCAAGCTCTTGATTCGTTTTAGAACTGCTAACATTTGAGAAAAGTCACTGTACATTGTTAGCCATAGCGGGTATTTAGTCCGTTGTCAGCTGCTAAAAAGGATACATTCATTTTGTAGTATCTGCGATCATTTTTTGATATAAAAATGCTTTGTATTAAAGTTTGCGATGAGAATGGAACAAATTGCAGCAAAGTTTTATAAATGGTGAATATTGCTCTTGGTGAGTCTGCTAAGAGTAAAACAAAGGTTTGCAAGTGGTGTAAGCATTTCGGAAAAGGTGCTGAAGTCTTTGAAGATTACAAGCGCCCTAGACGCCTCGGTGTACCATCAACTTATAAAATCGTGCAAGCAGTGAAAGTTGCCGAAGCCGTTGGCATATCAAATGGCTCCAGTCACGAAATTATTTCGGATTTTTTGGGAATGAAACGAGTTACAGCAAACTTTGTTCCAAAATTGTTACGTCCCCATACGTAATGGGGACTGTGTTTTTAGATTTTAACAACATAGTGCGCCATGAATTCTTTCCACCAAGTCGAACGATGAGTAAGAAGGGTTGCCTACAAGTTCAATTAGTCCAGTCAAATAGCAGATATACCTTGCAAAAGGTGGGGTAGAAGAGTTTATTTTTTCGACTCGTTCATATGGTTGGAAAGATTAGAAAACCGAGTTTTGCCAACAAAATTTCGCTTGGGAAAACTTTCTGCAGTCAAAAAAGTTGGAAAATTTCGGCCTTTTTTCAGTTTTTTCAAAATATCTCAGTTTTTTGCTCCTATCGCTTTAACGTCTATTTTCTTTTTTAAAGAGCACAAAATTCTCTACAAATTTGATTCTTACCATTTTTTTCTACTCCCAATATCTAAGGCGCTACAGCGCCTTAAAAAATACCAATTTTTCAAATTTTGAGCATAGTGGCAAGATACCTATTTTTTTAACACTATTTTTTCAGTTTCTGTTTGTGTAGTATAAATACATAATACATCATGTTATATGTTGAAATTTACCACCTCACTTTCAGGTATTCAATATCTCTGTATGCAACATGAAGATTGCTGGGCACCCAACTATTGTGATTCTTACATCACTACCAGAAGTTCACTGTGGGCCACCTCAGCCCTGGTATTTCTTAAACTATAAATATAAAAATACACCATTAAGACACACACACACACACACACACACACACACACACACACACACATACACACGCACACAAAATAAATTGTCTCAGGAAGCTGAACTATTATTAGCGGCAATAGGCAACCTAGTTAGGTAGGTAATTATTCTTGTGTATAAAAGCCACACAGTTGACATTAAAAATAAGTAACTTTATTACAATTAAAATGCATTGTCAGTTACTAAAAAATGTTGACAGTTCTGGGTGTGTAATACTTGTAATATCGCACTTTAGCACACTTGAGACAGATATGAGCATCACTTCCAACGTTTTGATGGGCCAGGTTCCTCAGTGTCACCAGAAATACCTTGAATTACGGATTCAGGGGTGTACATAGAGTTGATCCCAGATTGAGCTCTTCTTTAAACAGCGAGTCAGCCTCAGCAAGTTCGTTGATTTCGTCAGCAGCTTCCTCAACATCCTCCATAACATCTTCTTCACTGTCTTCCTATAAAAATTTTGGCACGTTTTGACAGTTGACCCCAATACATTTCTTGCAAATTGAAGAACATTTCATACCCGCTTTTCTGCGGGAGCACACTCCGCCACAGGTCAGCGTGCACCATGTGAAGAAGTGCTTCACGTGCTGGATCTTGGCTCATTATAACGGGTGTTGGACCATGGTCACTGTGATTCCAGCCCCATTTCTCAGGAGGTCTCCAGTTTCCCATCCAACTTTGAACTTGTTGGTAAGTCCGCAACGAATGATGTTGTGCAGCATCTTATGTAGGTGGCAACCGTGCAAGATTCAGTTTGCTTTTTGTGGCAGACTTGGTACCGCAAATGGTCTAGTGTGTGGGAACTGCTGACACCTCCACTATACAATGCGATAGTAACCTGTTCTCCTTCTGTTATTATTTCTTCACGGGTAGCATGTGGTTTATTGAACGTGCAAAGCGCTGAGGTTAAGTGTTCATTTTTCGCAGCCATATTGCAGCACTTAATTTTTCCTTGACCAAAAAAAGCGGATGTTGTATCACATCCGCTAAAGGCGTGAGTGAACAGAATATATTCACTGTCAAACTGGAAAACCACTTGTCTTCTGCATTTCCTCTTCCTGGCTTCAAGAAAAATAAGTTTTCAATGCCTTGCCCCAAACCGGTCATGAGCACAAGCAGGTCGACATCTTCTCTTATAATGACAACACTTCTAAAATCTTTGGTTCTTGAAATGGCAGATGTTACAATCATAACGTCAGCATCTTCTTGTGCCTGGTGCACTTCAATGCTACACTCCAGAAATTCCTTTTTAAGAAGAGTGATCAAACGCATCTCGTTTCGTTCGTTGTACAAGAACTTGTCCTGAGGGACTTGATTCACCATCTCTGATTCAACCACAACGTCAACCGAAGAATGTTTTTTCGACCTACGAATCCTCTCAACACTCTTTGTGCTACATTTGTCTCCCTCACATGGATACCCATCAAATACAATAGCAAACTGAGATCCAAAATGACGTTGCAGGTAAGAAACATAGCTTTGGGCTATTGACTTGAAGCAAACATTTCGAGTCCAAGTCACTTTGTGGATAAAGTACCCTCCATCAATGACAAAAAATTTACTCGGTCCACCTTACTTCACATCTTCCACTGGAACGAAGGCATTGTAGAATGAAGATTTTGTTCCTTTTCGCATGCCTTTTTCTGAGAATAGGGACATTGGGTAAGGAGCAAGTTCATATTTCAGAAATACTTTTAACTCTTCTTCACTTTGTTTCATTAAACAAATCCTTTGGAAAAGAGTTAAAGGATCAACAGGAGCAATTTTAGTGCTCCCAGCTTTTACAGAATTGAACGCAGAAAGGAGAGTCACAACTTTATCTTTTCTACGGAACTTTACATCGTGGAAATGGTCACCAACTATTCTTTTCATGCCTTGTAGCACCTTAGATATTGGGAGTAGAAAAAAATGGTAAGAATCAAATTTGTAGAGAATTTTGTGCTCTTTAAAAAAGAAAATAGACGTCAAAGTCAGACATGAAGAAACTTCAACGGGATGGATCAGCAGGAGAGCAGTATCGTACCAATATTGATTGAAGACCCCATCAAAACGTGGAATTCACGAATGTAACAGTTTACCAATTTATTAGTATCTTGCAAGAGCCATTTCTTGCTTCTGGGGAGGAGATATTGGCACCACAGGTTGCATGTTACGAGTACTTGTGCGAAGAACTCGCTTCCTGGTGTGTACCACGGAGCAGAGAGACTCCATGCTATACAGTTGTGTCATTTCAGTTGCCTACTTAGCAGGTTTTAAGCGGAGAGGACCGTTCAGCTTAAGCCGTAGTTTCAACGCGACCTATTGAGGGCATCGCCTGCCACGTGGGCGAAAATAGAGCGTTTCTCGCTATCAGTCAGCCCTCCGGGTATTTACGTGGGCTGCACGCCGCGACGAGCGGAGTTAAGTGGAGAGTCAGCTGGGTGTACTTCAGGGACCGACTCTGCTGTGCGCAACAGAATTTAAGGATCACTTCTTCGGAACCCCGTAACTGTTACCATTGCGACGTATAAGTATGAAATTGGACGCAAATGTGTCTACAATCTTCTTCTGTAGTGGTGCAATAGCATGGCACCCTGCAACGTCACACTCGGACTCGACGACCCTTCAAACAGCAAGGTGTCGACACATTTCACCAGCATTCTGGCCAGCACCACCGTGTACGTTTCACACCTTGGGAAGGTCACCACACCCCTACTTACCCACATTTCACTCCTATTTTTGACATTTCTGCGATAGAGGTCAGAATAGCAACATCCAGCGCTGAAACGACGCGGTTTTCTTAATAGGGATCGTGTAAACGAGATCAGACAGCCGGCCGAAGTGGCCGTGCGGTTCTAGGCGCTACAGTCTGGAGCAGAGCGACCGCTGCGGTCGCAGGTTCGAATCCTGCCTCGGGCATGGACGTGTGTGACGTTGTTAGGTTAGTTAGGTTTAATTAGTTCTAAGTTCTAGGCGACTGATGACCTCAGAAGTAAAGTCGCATAGTGCTCAGAGCCATTTGAACCATTTTGAGATCAGACAAATAGTCACTTAGAATCCACAAGAAAAAGGCCTCGGCTCTGAACACTATGGGACTTAACATCTATGGTCATCAGTCCCCTAGAACTTAGAATCTAACTAACCTAAGGACATCACACAACACCCAGTCTTCACGAGGCAGAGAAAATCCCTGACCCCACCGGGAATCGAACCCGGGAAAAAAGGCCTCGGGTCGTGGCATAAAGGCTGTCAATGAAACCAACCTTTTCCTTGGAGCGTTGATCCCCGTACATTTCGCGGACGAAAACGACAGTTCTCAGTGCGATGAGATACAGGACGACGTTCTCGACAACTTTTGACGCTGCATATACACTGGGACGTTTCAACCCCTCTCTAGAGGCATTGTGGGGCTATAAGCGCACTTAACGTGATCGTACCCCTTTGGAGGGCAGTGCGACTGCAATATTTGCTCTCGTGTAAAGCTTGGAACCACTAGAGATCGTTCAGAACCATTCGACGAAATTTGAACGTGATGCGAAGCAGCGGAAGGTGCTTATCCTTAAAAATGTATATTTACAAAGAAAACCTGTGGAGTAACCCTAGGCGCGTGTAGACAGGCAACCTCTCGACACCCCTCATATTCCAGCTGCTGCTTGCAGGGGTCTAGGACTAAGTTACAGGTTGTCTCTGCAAAGGTACATTTTCAAAATCCTCAGTAATGGTGGGTAGGTGCTACTGGGAGTGTTGCCAAAATTCCGGGTCTTGGAGGGACCCCTTGCCATTTATTTCACGCAAATACGCTACTGGCCATTAAAATTGCTACACCGAGAAGAAATGTAGGTGATAAACGGGTATTCGTTGGACAAACATACTAGAACTGACATGTGATTACATTTTCGCGCAATTTGGGTGCATAGATTCTGAGAAATCAGTACCCAGAACAACCACCTCTATCCGTAATAACGGCCGTGATAGACCTGGGCATTGAGTCAAACAGAGCTTGGATGGCGTGTACAGGTACAGCTGCCCATGCAGCTTCAACACGATACCACAGTTCATCAAGAGTAGTGACTGGCGTATTGTGACGAGCAACATTTGGTCGTGCATTATCCTGCTCAAATTTAGGGTTACGTAGGGAGCGAATAAAGGGTAGAGCAACGGCTCGCAACACATCTGAAATGTAACATCCACTGTTCAAAGTGTCGTCAATGCGAACAAGAGGTGACCGAGACGTGTAACAAGTGGCACCCCATACCATCACTCCGGGTGATACGCCAGTATAGCGATGTCGAATACACGCTTCCAATGTGCGTTCACAGCGATGTCACCAAACACGGATGCGACCATCATGACACTGTAAACAGAACCTGGATTCGTCCCAAAAAATTACGTTTTGCCATTCGTGCACGCAGGTTCGTCGTTGAGTACACCATCACAGGCGCTCCTGTGTGTGATGCAGCGTCAAGGGTAACCGCAGCCATCGTCTCCGAACTGATAGTTCCATGCTGCTGCAAACGTCGTCGAACTGTTCGTGCTCATGGTTATTGTCTTGCAAACGTCCCCATCTGTTGACTCAGGGTTCGAGGTGTGACTGCACGATCCGTTACAGCCATGCGGATAAGGTGCTGTCATCTCGGCTGCTGGTGATACGAGGCCGTTGGGATCCAGCACGGCGTTCCGTATTACCCTCCTGAACCCACCGATTCCATACTCTGCTAACAGTCATTGGATCTCGACCAACGCGAGCAGCAATGTCGCGATACGAGAAACCGCAGTCGCGATAGCCTACAATCCGACCTTTATCAAAGTCGGGGACGTGATGGTACGCATTTCTCCTCCTTACACGAGGCATCACAACAACGTTTCACCAGGCAACGCCGGTCAACTGCTGTTTGTGTATGAGAAATTGGTTGGAAACTTTCCTCATGTCAGCACGTTGTAGGTGTCGCCACCGGCGCCAACCTTGTGTGAATGCTCTGAAAAGCTAATCATTTGCATATCACAGCATCTTCTTCCTGTCGGTTAAATTTCGCGTCTGTGGGACGTCATCTTCGTGGTGTAGCAATTTTAATGGCCAGTAGTGTATTAATGTCATACCCCTCCATGAGGACGCTGCGGGATGGGGCGAAGCATGAGGGCTGAAAAAGCATAAGCACACTTCGCTGCTACCTGCCACCTTTAAATTTCGACCAATGGTTTTGAATGGTCCCTAGTGACTCCAGCCTGTACACGAGAGCAAAAATATGGAGTCACACTGCACTCCAAATGAGTGTTACCATTTTCAATGTGGATGAAATCCGACAATGTCGTTAGAGAGGAGGTGAAATGTCTGATGGTTCAGTAGCGTCAAAGGTTATCACGAACTGTCTTTTCGATCGCGAAATGTACGAGAATCAACGCCCAAAGAAAAAGGGTAAGTTCACTGACGTCCTTAATGCCTTCCCATGAGGTCTTTTCGTGACTGTTCTGAGTGGCAGTGTGTCTGAAGTCTTTTCCTCTGCCTCTGCCTCGTTTCAACACTGGATGTCGCTGTTATGAACTCCGCGTGTAAAGGAGGAGTGAAATGTGGGTAAGAGGGGTGTGACAACCTCCTCATCATGTGACACTTTCACGGTGGCGATGGACGGAATCTTAATGAACTTTTTTGCCTATGTGACGTCATCACGATACACATCACATCAACTTCTGATTTGCGGTGTTTTTTCCGCATGTGTCGACATCTTGTTGTTGGAAGCGTCGTGAGCCCGAGAGTGATGTCATAAGTTGCCACGCTTTTGCACCATTATAATTTGAACGCACCTTCCAGCCATATTTCAAACTTAAATGTCGCCATGGGAGACAATTACAGAGTTTCGAGAAATTGAACTTTTGCACAGCGTATTTACGACGACCGCCTTTGACGGTGGCCGCTCGTCCACCCCGTTCATCCTTCGTGATGGGGCTTAGAAGAATTTCTTAGAAATATGGCCCAACTAGATAAGGAATTTTATCTGGAGAGATACTTGTCGAATATTGCACCTGACGCCGGATCTCTTCCAGACGATAGTTATGTATTTTATGTAACTGATTGCATAATAAATAGTGTGGACCTTGACTTGAACAGCTGCTCAGTAGCTGTGTTAGTCGCAGCCATTTTGGAAGAACTCAGGTAATCACTTTTACGTGGGTTAAATGTTGTAGAACATTGATACCTGGCAAACCTCGTTCGCAAATTGTACCTTTTAACAGAGCACAATATGACAGTTAATGCAACTGTTTCGATGGCATATACATTGGGGAAACGTTATATGGCTTACAAAACGCTCGATCGCCCAATACTTGAATATTGCTCGTCAGCATGGGATCCGTACCTGTCAGGATTGATAGAGGAAATAGAGAAGATGCAGTGCGTTTCGTTACAGGTTCATTTAGTAAGCGTGAAAGCGACACGCCGATGATCAGCCAACTTCTGCGGCAGACGCTGCGTTCTCCATCATTGTGTGGTCTCCTGTTAAAACTGCGAGGGCGTACGTTCCTAGAAGAGTCAGCCTATGTATGTCTCGCCAAAAGATCATGAGGACAAAATATGAGAGATTCGAGCCCACACAGAGGCTTACCAGCTGTCGTGCTTCCCGCGAACCATTCGCGAATGGAACAGGAAAAGACGGAAGCGACACTGGTACTCAAGGTACCCTCCGCCACGCACCGTAGGGTGGCTCGCGGAGTACAGATGCAGATGTAGATATGGCAACCACAGTTCATTTTTTGGGGAGCGTGAATTACTTAAGCAGTTTTTTTACATGTATTTCCGAATCTACACTCCTGGAAATGGAAAAAAGAACACATTGACACCGGTGTGTCAGACCCACCATACTTGCTCCAGACACTGCGAGAGGGCTGTACAAGCAATGATCACACGCACGGCACAGCGGACACACCAGGAACCGCGGTGTTGGTTGTCGAATGGCGCTAGCTGCGCAGCATTTGTGCACCGCCGCCGTCAGTGTCAGCCAGTTTGCCGTGGCATACGGAGCTCCATCGCAGTCTTTAACACTGGTAGCATGCCGCGACAGCGTGGACGTGAACCGTATGTGCAGTTGACGGACTTTGAGCGAGGGCGTATAGTGGGCATGCGGGAGGCCGGGTGGACGTACCGCCGAATTGCTCAACACGTGGGGCGTGAGGTCTCCACAGTACATCGATGTTGTCGCCAGTGGTCGGCGGAAGGTGCACGTGCCCGTCGACCTGGGACCGGACCGCAGCTACGCACGGATGCACGCCAAGACCGTAGGATCCTACGCAGTGCCGTAGGGGACCGCACCGCCACTTCCCAGCAAATTAGAGACACTGTTGCTCCTGGGGTATCGGCGAGGACCATTCGCAACCGTCTCCATGAAGCTGGGCTACGGTCCCGCACACCGTTAGGCCGTCTTCCGCTCACGCCCCAACATCGTGCAGCCCGCCTCCAGTGGTGTCGCGACAGGCGTGAATGGAGGGACGAATGGAGACGTGTCGTCTTCAGCGATGAGAGTCGCTTCTGCCTTGGTGCCAATGATGGTCGTATGCGTGTTTGGCGCCGTGCAGGTGAGCGCCACAATCAGGACTGCATACGACCGAGGCACACAGGGCCAACACCCGGCATCATGGTGTGGGGAGCGATCTCCTACACTGGCCGTACACCAGTGGTGATCGTCGAGGGGACACTGAATAGTGCACGGTACATCCAAACCGTCATCGAACCCATCGTTCTACCATTCCTAGACCAGCAAGGGAACTTGCTGTTCCAACAGGACAATGCACGTCCGCATGTATCCCGTGCCACCCAACGTGCTCTAGAAGGTGTAAGTCAACTACCCTGGCCAGCAAGATCTCCGGATCTGTCCCCCATTGATCATGATTGGGACTGGATGAAGCGTCGTCTCACGCGGTCTGCACGTCCAGCACGAACGCTGGTCCAACTGAGGCGCCAGGTGGAAATGGCATGGCAAGCCGTTCCACAGGACTACATCCAGCATCTCTACGATCGTCTCCATGGGAGAATAGCAGCCTGCATTGCTGCGAAAGGTGGATATACACTGTACTAGTGCCGACATTGTGCATGCTCTGTTGCCTGTGTCTATGTGCCTGTGGTTCTGTCAGTGTGATCATGTGATGTATCTGACCCCAGGAATGTGTCAATAAAGTTTCCCCTTCCTGGGACAATGAATTCACGGTGTTCTTATTTCAATTTCCAGGAGTGTATTAAACTGTATTGGTTCAGACGAATTGTAACAAACTTTTCACTAATCGACATAAATCATGGATCCCGTGTTGTTATTTTTAGGGATATGTTTATTTATTGTATGTAACAGAAATGCAGTAATCTCAGCAGTTATAATTTTAGATGTGAAAGAATTTATATCGATACGATACGCACTGCAAGAATACATTATTTTTATTATTGTTTCGAGGTTTTGTCGTGACAGCTTTCCGGAGGAACACTAGTATGGTCATACTGGGGCGTAAACTGAAGCAATAAGGCCGACATCTGTTGGCTAAGCAAACGTGCTAGTTAAGACAGCAAGATGAAACTTGAAGTCTTACTTAGTAGTTACACTGTGTGATCAAAAGTGTCCGGACACCCCCGAAACATACGTTTTTCATATTAGGTGCATTGTGCTGCCACCTAGTGCCAGGCGCACCACATCAGCGACCTCAGTAGTCATTAGACATGGTGAGAGAGCACAATGGGGCGTTCCGCGTTACTCACGGACTTCGAACGTGGTCAGGTGATTGGATGTCACTTGTGTCATACGTCTGTACGCGAGATTTCCACACTCCTAAACATTGCTAGGTCCACTGTTTCCGATGTGATAGTGAAGTGAAAACGTGAAGGGACATGTACAGCACAAAAGCGTACAGGCCGACCTCGTTTGTTGACTGACAGAGACCGCCGACAGTTGAAGAGGGTCGTAATGTGTAATAGGCAGACATATACCAAACCATCACACAGGAGTTTCAAACTGGAAGCACTATGACAGTTAGCCGGGAGGTGAGAAAACTTGGATTCCATGGTCGAGCAGCTGCTCATAAGCCACACATCACACCGGTAAATGCCAAACGACGCCTCGCTTGATGTAAGGAGCGTAAACATTGGACGATTGAACAGTGGAAAAATTTTGTGTGGAGTGACGAATCACGGTACACAATGTTGCGATCCGATGGCAGGGTGTGGGTATGGCCAATGCCCGGTGAACGTCATCTGCCAGCCCGTGTAGTGCCAACAGTAAAATTCGCTGGCGGTGGCATTATGGTGTGGTCGTGTTTTTCTTGGAGGGGGCTTGCGCACCTTGCGGTTTTGCGTGGCACCATCAGAGCACAGGCCTACATTGATGCTTGCAGCTCCTTCTTGTTTCCCACAGTTGAAGAACAATTCGGGGGTAGCGATTGCATCTTTCAACACGATCGAGCACCTGTTCATAATGCACGGCCTGTGGCGGAGTGGTTACACGACAATAACGTCCCTGTTGTGGACTGATCTGCACAGAGTCCTGACCAGAATCCTATAGAACACCATTGGGATGTTTTGGAACGCCGAATTCTTGCCAGACCTCACCGAACGACATCGATACCTCTTCTCAGTGCAGCACTCCGTGTAGAATGGGCTGCAATTCCCTAAGAAAGCTTCCAGCTCCTGATTTAACGTATGCCTGCGAGAGTGGAAGCTGTCATCAAGGCTAAGGATGGGCCAACACCATACTGAATTCCAGCATTAGTTATGGAGGGCGCCACGAACTTTAAAGTCACTTTCAGCCAAGTGTCCGGATACTTTTGATCACATAGTGTATCCTCTAAAAATAAATCTGTATAATGTTTGTGAGTGGAGAGGCCTGGTTTCTTTGTTCAAGCACGCAATCTGCTGATTCTTGGATAAGTGACACTTGCCGCAGAGGAGTTGATAAGCTGAGTCAGTCATTAGAAGTGGATCAGAATGAGTGTAATGGCGTAGTGTAGGCAGCGCCGGAAGCATGCGCAACACGGGAAGGGATTGCGTTGCGGTCGACTGTTAAACAAGGAATGCATTGGTTGGAATAATTAAAGAGCCCAGACAAGCGAACTATCGGCCACTTATTAGCCCACGGTAGGGTCGTATGTAGTGCTGCTGATAAGTTCACGCGATCGAGGGAGAAGACAAAATGATGAATTTCGCGTCGTTAAAAACTGCTCCAGGTTAAGATTTTATAGGATTGTGGAACACATGATCTTAGTTAACGTGCATTCTGAAATCAGTTAATATGATCTGAATTTGCTATAATACTGCTTTATTAGTTTGCACCCTGTGTGTCAGTTATTACTAAGCTAATTATTGTTAAATACGATTTGAAAATCAAATGTTATACCTAAATTCGTGAATGCTTCCAACAAGTACTGAAATTCAGGAAGTTATGTTTTTTGTTGAGTATAAATGTCTCCAAAAATATGTTCCGTGAACATTTCTAAATGCAATTTGTTTGACAGTCATAATAATGTGTGAATTTGTTGAATGTGAATGTGTAACATTTACGTCAGTTGCTGAACGAGAACAGAGTTTTAAATTTTGAATATTGCAAAAGTTTTTGATGGCGATTGTTTTTGTAATCTTCAGTTACTTGCGTGATACCTACTTGGTAATGGACGCTTGATCTGTTGGGAATAAGTTGACTCAGCTGTCTGATCTCAGTATTCATTTAAATAACAAAGAAATGTACTACCATCGTATCGTATCCTATCATATTCATGTATCACGTTGTCTAACCAGCTCTGCCGTGTTAGATTCTCTATCAATCTTTATTGACTTTCACCTTTAATATATCACCTGTGTTATGTTTTATTTATACAGAAGGCTCTTCATTTTACTCTAGAAGGCCACTACACTGAACGTTGTGGGTGTCACACAGTATACAAAGAGCGTTCAAAAAGTTTTGCACAGTCGTCCCTAAATTTTTAATTTTTTGTAGGAGGAGATTGAAATTTTTGTTTGAACATACTTGGAACATTTAGCTACACGTTCGTATATAAAAGTATTTTCTTTTATTTACAGATGAGCCACAATGGACCGTGAAGTAGTTGCCAGGTTGCGACAACCGTCGATGATGGAGCTCGTCCTCAAGACCGGAAATGACTCTGCCACATCGATTCACAGGGAGTTGCTCCCTGTTTATGGGAAAAAACGCAATGGATCGCAACAGTATCCACCGGTGGTTGCAGAGGTTTAAAGAAGGTGATTTCTCTCTACTGAACAATCCACGAAGCGGTAGACCATCGACGGCAGTGAATGATGTGAATAAGGAGACCATTGATCAAATCATCCAAAATGACAGATATGTGACGACACGACAGCTTGCTGAAATGACTCGTTTATCATTGGGTATCACTGGTGTCACTGGTACAGTTACTAGAGTACAGAAAAATCTGTGCACGTTGGGTGCCTAGGTTATTGACAAGAGAAATGAAAAAGATGAGGAAGAACGTGTGCGAGGAGCTCATGAAGACCTTTACTGAAGAGTGGAAACAGTGTTTTGACGGCGTCATTACCCAGGATGAACCTGAACCTGAGAGTAAGACCCAATCCATGGCGTGGCGTCATCCGAATTTCCCTCGGAAGAAGAAACCAAGACTTTCACGAACAGCAGGCCGAAAGGTGATAGCCTCCTTCCTCTGGAATCAGTGTGGTGTAATTTTCATTGAGTATTTGGAACCTGGCTCCACAATTAACCGGACAGTTACTGTATATCATTGGACAAGCTGCGACGTGTCATGAACACCCACAGACCACAGATTCAGGGTCAGCTCACCAGAGTACACTATGACAATGCCAAACCTCATACAGCCCTTATGAAGCAGGAGAAAATCAGGAAAATGGGTTGGAAAATTGTTCCTCATACCCCTTACAGTCTGGACTTGGCTCCGTCTGATTTTTACTTCTTTGGTCGTCTGAAGACTCACCTGCGCGGTAAAACAGTTGATAGTGAGAAAGACCTTATTTCCTGTGCCAAGCGATGGTGTAAAAGTCAATCCCCAGAATTTTACCAAAGTGCATTTACGTTACGTCACAGTTGATGGAGGCTACATTGAGTAGGCTCAATGTACAGCTAAATGTTCCAAGTATGTCCACATAAATTTTATTTTCCTCCTGCAAAAAATAAATACTTTTTGAACGCCCTTTCTACATTGCCACTGGAGGTTGCACTATGGCTGCCTAGCTATATTCCGCACGGCGAACGTTGAGCCCCAACAGTTAAAGTGTGCTTGATGTGGTAGGTTTGCACATCTGCCACAACCAGCCACATAACTAACTTGTATTATAGGGTCCAGGGTCACTTACATTTACTGGCTAAATAGATACCGTATCTAAGGTATTCCAAATTTGTATTTCAAAATTTGAAATCTGCCAGACGATGACTTAACGCAGAAGTAGTAGCTGAACAATAACAACTTTACCATCTGGAGGCGGTTTTAGATCAAAATGTATTCTGGTGATGTTCCGCCAGTTTTCTTCTTTGTCCTATCTTTCATCACGTACCTGCGCACGGTCGACATGGTTATTAACGAATCTAGCATTGTTGATGTCAGAGCGTGGGCGGATGTCGTTCCTGTCGCCAACGATGCACCGTCAGTGTTCCCCACACAAAACTACATATCTAATTGCCCTTGAATTTTGAGTCAGTTTACTCGCGTGAAACATGACTCAACAGACCAGCACTACACATGTAGCAGATAAAGCTGTATTTTCTTTCTGCTTCTCTTGTACCATCATCGTTGCGGTTCAGTATAGCGTTTCTTGATCATGCAACAAATTTCTTTATATGCTACTATACTGTCCAGTCACGTTAATGTGACCTTGTGACCTCCGCCTACGTTCGAAGTCAACATGAAAAAAACACTCACAGAGTCAGGTGGCAGCACTAGCAGTAGATGGTATGTAAAGTACGTCGGTGGGACTTTGAAAACAGCGCAGCCGTTTTCGTAATGCGGAAACGGAGGGATTTATCTGACATTCAAAAGGGCATGATCATTGGCTTTTGGGCCAAGGGTGGAAGCATTTCTGAAACGGTTAATTTTGTAAACTGTTCGCGTGCCGCCATGGTTAAAGTTACCGTGTGTAGCAAAAGAGCGCTATCCAAAACTGACGCCGGGATAGCTGTGCTGCACCACAGATGAGATGTGTACGGGCGATTAGATGCGCAACTGTTGAGCGACTATCCGCCCAGATGAACCAAGGGGCTACCAACAGTGTCTCCTCAACGACCGTTCAGCGACCGTTGCTGCTTATGGTCCTCCACAGAAAAGTGTATGGTTCATGCACCCATGCTGACTGCTGTACATTGGTGACGAAGTCTGCAATTTGCAATACCATTCCGAGGTATTCACCGTTAGTCACAATCGGTGATGGCACTAACAAATCTCTCCTCTATCCTATCATCTTTTTACATTCTCCTTAAAAACAATAAAATTTTATTTATCTTTCAACCTCAAATTATTGTAAAACGTTGTAGATAAAAACAAAACAAAGGAAAACTGCAGAAAAGATGAACGAAAACTGTAAGATGTACACTCCTGGAAATTGAAATAAGAAAACCGTGAATTCATTGTCCCAGGAAGGGGAAACTTTATTGACACATTCCTGGGGTCAGATACATCACATGATCACACTGACAGAACCACAGGCACATAGACACAGGCAACAGAGCATGCACAATGTCGGCACTAGTACAGTGTATATCCACCTTTCGCAGCAATGCAGGCTGCTATTCTCCCATGGAGACGATCGTAGAGATGCTGGATGTAGTCCTGTGGAACGGCTTGCCATGCCATTTCCACCTGGCGCCTCAGTTGGACCAGCGTTCGTGCTGGACGTGCAGACCGCGTGAGACGACGCTTCATCCAGTCCCAAACATGCTCAATGGGGGACAGATCCGGAGATCTTGCTGGCCAGGGTAGTTGACTTACACCTTCTAGAGCACGTTGGGTGGCACGGGATACATGCGGACGTGCATTGTCCTGTTGGAACAGCAAGTTCCCTTGCCGGTCTAGGAATGGTAGAACGATGGGTTCGATGACGGTTTGGATGTACCGTGCACTATTCAGTGTCCCCTCGACGATCACCAGTGGTGTACGGCCAGTGTAGGAGATCGCTCCCCACACCATGATGCCGGGTGTTGGCCCTGTGTGCCTCGGTCGTATGCAGTCCTGATTGTGGCGCTCACCTGCACGGCGCCAAACACGCATACGACTATCATTGGCACCAAGGCAGAAGCGACTCTCATCGCTGAAGACGACACGTCTCCATTCGTCCCTCCAATCACGCCTGTCCCGACACCACTGGAGGCGGGCTGCACGATGTTGGGGCGTGAGCGTAAGACGGCCTAACGGTGTGCGGGACCGTAGCCGAGCTTCATGGAGACGGCTGCGAATAGTCCTCGCCGATACCCCAGGAGCAACAGTGTCCCTAATTTGCTGGGAAGTGGCGGTGCGGTCCCCTACGGCACTGCGTAGGATCCTACGGTCTTGGCGTGCATCCGTGCGTAGCTGCGGTCCGGTCCCAGGTCGACGGGCACGTGCACCTTCCGCCGACCACTGGCGACAACATCGATGTACTGTGGAGACCTCACGCCCCACGTGTTGAGCAATTCGGCGGTACGTCCACCCGGCCTCCCGCATGCCCACTATACGCCCTCGCTCAAAGTCCGTCAACTGCACATACGGTTCACGTCCACGCTGTCGCGGCATGCTACCAGTGTTAAAGACTGCGATGGAGCTCCGTATGCCACGGCAAACTGGCTGACACTGACGGCGGCGGTGCACAAATGCTGCGCAGCTAGCGCCATTCGACGGCCAACACCGCGGTTCCTGGTGTGTCCGCTGTGCCGTGCGTGTGATCATTGCTTGTACAGCCCTCTCGCAGTGTCCGGAGCAAGTATGGTGGGTCTGACACACCGGTGTCAATGTGTTCTTTTTTCCATTTCCAGGAGTGTATAACCTGTTTTTAAAACATCAGATAACAGGTCTATAATTTGACAATAAATAAATAAGTAAATAAATTTGCAATACCGCAACCTGGCGTCCACTGAGTGGCCTTTACAGGTGAATCACATTCTGTGTTCCATTGGACCGATGGGAGTTGGCGTGTACGGTGTGAAACGTCTGAAAGCAAACTCTCAGGCCGGAGGAGGGAGCGTTATAGTCCGAGGAATGTTTTCGTGGCATTCCCTGGATGATCTCGTCCTACCAAAAGGCACAATGGATCAACCCAAGTATGCATCTATCCTCTGGGACGATGTCCACCTCTACATGCAGTCTTGTTTTTTCTAGGCACAATGACATCTGCCAGCAGGACAGTACAACATGTCACGCAGCTCGCCTTGTACGTGCGTGGTTCAAAGAGCACCAGAATGAGTTTCCCTTACTCCGCTGGCCACCAAAATCCCCGGCTTTAAATCCAATCGAGAATTTGTGGGACCAACTCGATCGGGCTGTTCGTGTCATTGATCCTCATCCGAGCAACCTAGCACAGCTGAACACGGCACTGGAGTTGTCATGTCTCTACATCCCTGTCGGTACCTTTCAGAACCTCACTTACACCCTTCTTGCACGTCTTGAAGCGGTCCACGCTGCAAGCAGTGGTCATTCAGACTTTTGACAGATGATCGCATTAATGTGACTGGACAGCATGTGTCACAAACTTTCACAAGAAACATCTATCAGTCTTACTTTCAAAACGCAGAAGGATGTGGAGCTATACGAAAAGTTTTTTTCTTTTTGCCGGCCGGAGTGGCCGTGCGGTTCTAGGCGGTGCAGTCTGGAGCCGAGCGACCGCTACGGTCGCAGGTTCGAATCCTGCCTCGGGCATGGACGTGTGGGATGTCCTTAGGTTAGTTAGGCTTAATTAGTTCTAAGTTCTAGGTGACTGATGACCTCAGAGGTTAAGTCGCATAGTGCTTAGAGCTATTTTTTTTCTTTTTATTTGTCGTACTCTGAACGTATTAGATAAGTATAATGCGGGTAGTCTGTCTTTTGCAGCATGTAAGGGAATTTCGTTTCTACCTGTCGTTTTCTCTAGCTGTGGCTAAGATAGAAACTAATGTCTCTGTACGTCCATCTTTTCAGAGATGGTTGCGGGACTCGGCTGTTCGGTACAGGATGTCAAATTAAATACCTTTCAGCCATCTGGTTTCCAACCTTACGTTGTTTGGTAACTAGTTTCAGCGTTATACTACGTCATCTTCAGGCCCCTGACCGACGTGTAGGAAGGTTCCACCTCGGTTGTGATCAAAACAAGGGCCAGCAATACTGGTATAAGCAGATTTTTACAACAGCGATCATTTCAACCATCATCCAGATTGCCCCCTCTGCTGCACTCCATAAGCTCATACAGAGAGAGATAGATAGATAGAGAGAGAGAGAGAGAGAGAGAGAGGAGGGCAGGTGCAGGAGGAGGCGGGGAAAACGTGTGTGTGTGTGTGTGTGTGTATGTGTGTGTGTGTGTGTGTGTGTGTGTGTCCGCGCAAAAGAGACAGAGACGCTGCCACAGTATGAGAGACTATTTTATTGCTGACACAATGGTGATAAGATTTACTGAAAGCGCGAATTCTACGTCCACTTTGGCATTGAGAGGTTGCAACAATGGAAAATTGTACTGAAATGCAGGAGGATCTGCTACTAATTGACGCATGGTACAGAGAATGGCAACTGAACCACAATGTAGAGAAGTGTAATGTGTTGCGAATTCATAGAAAGAAAGATTCCTTATCATTTAGCTACAATATAGCAGGTCCGCAACTGGAAGCAGTTTTAATTCCATAAATTATCTAGGAGTACGCCTTAGGAGTGATTTAAAATGGAATGACCATATAAAATTAATCGTCGGTAAAGTGGATGCCAGACTGAGATTCATTGGAAGAATCCTAAGGAAATGCAGTCCGAAAACAAAGGAAGTAGGTTACAGTAAACTTGTTCGCACACTGTTTGAATACTGCTCACCGGTGTGGGATCCGTACCAGATAGGGTTGATAGAAGAGTTAGAGAAGATCCAGCGGAGAGCAGCGCGCTTCGTTACAGTATCATTTAGTAATTGCGAAAGCGTTACGGAGATGACAGATAAACTCCAGTGGAAGACTGTGCAAGAGACGTGCTCAGTATCTCGGTATGGGCTTTTGTTGAAGTTTCGAGAACATACCTTCTCCGAGGAGTCAAGCAGTATATTCCTCCCTCCTACGTATATCTCGCGGAGAGACCATGAGGATAAAATCAGAGAGATTGGAGCCCACACAGAGGCATACCGACAATCTTTCTTTCCACGAACAATACGAGACTGGAATAGAAGGGAGAAGCGATAGAGGTACTCAAGGTACCCTCCGCCACACACCGTCAGGTGGCTTGCGGAGTATGGTTGTAGATGTAGATGTAGATGTAGATATTAACAACCCAGTTTATTTTATCCACTACTTTTCAGTTTGCACAGCATGTCAGAACGCGGGACTCACCATCTTCGTCCCAAGCGCCCTCGATCTGGTAGGAGGCAGTGGATGCGCCGAAGTAGAAGTCGTCTGGGAACTGGTTGACAGCTCTCTGTGCCGCCGCTCCTCGGGGAACCCCCTGCAACACACTCAGGGCGGCCAACGCCGCGGCAAGTAACGCCGCTCCCTGCATTTCGTGCCGACACGGTCTCGACCGTGGCCCGTCATTTCAGTGCCGTTTATATACATCTCATGCTTGCAATCTGGAGCCGCTTGTTTCAAGTACTTATTACTTTCAGAGAGTCTATTGAAGAAGGCATGTTAAAAATGAACGTGATTGTATCGCGACAGGAAGTAATCAGGACTGATAAGATTGTGAGGTGTCCTTGTGCCGAGAAGTACTTACAACCACGAGAAATTAAATTAATGATACCTGCTGCGTTGGTGACAGACTGAGTAGATAGATGGATTCGAGGACGTCTTCTTTTGCTGGTCGACGGTGCGACATTCGAGCCTGAGAGAGGCAAAGTCATGCAGGCACTAAGCCGTCCGTGTGTGCAGTGCCAGGAAGTAGATGCAGGGGGAAACCCCAACCATCGAAGCATTCTTTCTCTCTAACCTACTTCTTTCTTTGATTCAGTTATTCAGTTGTGTGAGTTCCTTTTGTAGTCTTGCAGCTAACCGCCCTCACTTCAGTAATTGCGTACTCGTTAGTTATTTTCGTGCTCCAAAGATGATTTTAACGATTCTTTAATCGGATTGATGTGGAACAAGTAAGTTTACAGGATATGTAAAAGTGATTAGTGTTAATATTAATTAATACATAAGTTTTCAGTCCTAATCATGCAACTAAACTTAAAAACTTTTCTACATGCTGCCACAATTTTTAAACGCAAATTCGCTTATGAAATAGAAGGAGATGTCCAGGAGAAACGATTTCAGATTATCTTTAAAACTTGCTTTCCTACCTGTCAGACATTTAATGTTTTTGGACAAATGATCAAAAATTTTTGGTGTTGCATTGACTTCCTTTCTGAACCACTGACAGCTTCAGTAATGACTAATAAATGTAGTTTCTTCCTCTAGTGTTGTAGGTATGGACACCACTATTTTTCTCAAATTGTGATAGATTATTTATGACGAATTTCATTAGTAAATATATGTAGTGTGATAACTCCTTGGAGAAGAGCTTACATGACGAAGGCGGGTGAACACCACAACCACATATTTTCTTACTGCTCGCTTTTGTGCAGTCAACACTTATTGTCGAAGTGATGAGTTACAACAGAAAAAGTATTTCATAAGACGTTATTGTGTGGAAATATTCAAAATTTCTCAGGATGTTGATTCGTTTGTTACCAAGACCAGCAGATATACGAATCGTTAAAGTAGATGAACTCAACTGTTTGAGCAACTCTGTAATGTGTTTCTTCCAATGATAAGTACACCCAAAATTTTGGATCATCCTACCCTGTTTACTGAATTCTGTTCCTGTTGTACAGTAACGGATATAGCGTTTTTTTTCTTAAATCTAAGGCATAGTTCACTTTCAGAGAGCCACTTAATAATTGTTTGAAAAACATCATTAACCGTCACTTCTGATGCTTTTTCTCTAATGAGATTTGGTATAACACTAACATCGTCTGCGAAAAGTATCAATTCTGGTTGAAAAATGTTAAATGAAAGGTCATTTACACACGGGTGTATATGGAATAGAAGTAGACGCAGAAATTTAATCATGTGGGACTCCCTCAGTGATTTCCAACCAGTCACTGAAATTTTCTTCCTTAAAACATTGTTTGAATTATTCAGCATAATCATTCTTTGAATTCTGTTTGTTAAGTCTGATTCAAACTAGTTATGTGTAAAGCCATCAATTCCGTAAAACTTCAGGTTTTTTGGAGTGACATGAACTATGCAATCAAACGCCCTCGAAAGATCACACAAAAACCAGTTGACAATATTTTTATTCTTCAAGGTTTGTAATATTTGCTGAGTGAATGTATAAAGAGCATTATCAGTCGAGCAGCACTTCTGGAACCCAAAATATGATGTTCTACGTTAAGTTGTTTCCCCTTAAACGTGACACTACTCTTGCGTACATCATTATTTCAAATGTTTTGGAAAAAGACCTCAGTAAGTATACTGGACGACAATTATTTAAGTCTTTCTTGTCACATTCCTTATAAAGAGGTTTAACAATTCCATATTTTAATATTGCATATTTACTATACAGGGTGGTCCAATGATCGTGACCGGGCCAAATATCTCACGAAATAAAACGAAAAAACTACAAACAACGAAACTTGTCTAGCTTGAAGGGGGAAACCAGATGGCGCTATGGTTGGCCCGCTAGATGGCGCTGCCATAGGTGAAACAAATATCAACTGTGTATTTTTAAATAGAAACCCCCATTTTTATTACATATTCGTGTAGTACGTAAAGAAATATGAATCTTTTAGATGGACCACTTTTTTCGCTTTGTGATAGATGGCGCTGTAATAGTCACAAACATATGACTCACAATTTTCGACGAACAGTTGGTGACAGGTAGGCTTTTTAAACTAAAATACAGAACGTAGGTACGTTTAAACATTTTATTTCGGTTGTTCCAATGTGATACATGTACCTTTCTGAACTTATTATTTCTGAGAACGCATGCTGTTACAGCGTGATTACCTGTAAATGCCACATTAATGCAATAAATGCTCAAAATGATGTCCGTAAACCTCAATGCATTTGGCAATACGTGTAACGACATTCTTCTCAACAGCGAGTAGATCGCCTTCCGTAATGTTCGGACATGCATTGACAATGCGCTGACGCATGTTGTCAGGCGTTGTCGGTGGCTCACCATAGCAAATAACCTTCAACTTTCCCCACAGAAAGAAATCTGGGGACGTCAGATCCGGTGAATGTGCGGGCCATGGTATGGTGCTTCGACGATCAATCCACCTGTCAGAAAATATGCTATTCAATACCGCTTCAACCGCACGCGAGCTATGTGCCGGACAATCATCATGTTGGAAGTACATCGCCATTCTGTCATGCAGTGAAACATCTTGTAGTAACATCGGTAGAACCTTACGTAGGAAATCAGCATACGTTGCACCATTTAGATTGCCATCGATAAAATGAGGGCCAATTGTCCTTCCTCCCATAATGCCGCACCATACATTAACCCGCCAAGGTCGCTGATGTTCCACTTGTCGCAGCCATCGTGGATTTTCCTCTTGCCCAACAGTGCATATTATGCCGGTTTACGTTACCGCTGTTGGTGAATGACGCTTCGTTGCTAAATAGAACGCATCCAAAAAATCTGTCATCGTCCCGTAATTTCTCTTGTGCCCAGTGGCAGAACTGTACACGACGTTCAAAGTCGTCGCCATGCAATTCCTGGTGCATAGAAATATGATACGGGTACAATCGATGTTGATGTAGCATTCTCAACACCGACGGTTTTGAGATTCCCGATTCTCGCGCAATTTGTCTGCTACTGATGTCCGGATTAGCCGCGACAGCAGCTAATACACCTACTTGGGCATCATCATTTGCTGCAGGTCGTGGTTGACGTTTCACATGTGGCTGAACACTTCCTGTTTCATTAAATAACGTAACTATCCGGCGAACGGTCCGCACACTTGGATGATGTCGTCCAGGATACCGAGCAGCATACATAACACACGCCCGTAGGGCATTTTGATCACAATAGCCATACATCAACACGATATCGACCTTTTCCGCAATTTTTTTTCCTTTATTTTAATTTTCATACCGATACAGATACATAGGTAGGCTGGCAGCAGCATCGTACGCTGCTCTTCAGCCTTCGATTTTCCAATGATAAAAAACAGTAAGAAGATACATAATAGTTAGAGTGACGGGTAAATAACAGTAGACATACAAAAATACAAAACACGGAGCCGTTCACATTCGATGAAAATTACACTGAAACGCGTTGGCACGGCGCACAAACACTGATCCCTGGGGCACCCCTCACTTGACTGTACCCCAATCAGACACCACCTCACAGCAATTCTCAACATTGTGAATAATGACCTTTTGCTGTCTGTTGCTAAAGTAAGAGATGAACCAATTGCGAGCTACTCACCGTATTCCGTAATGGTCCAACTTCTGGAGCAATATTTTGTGATCAACACAATGAAACGCCTTAGTTAAATCAAAAAATATGCCAAGCGTTCGAAACCTTTTGTTTAAGACATCCTGTACCGTACCTTACAGAGAAAAGATAATATAGCATTTTCAGTTGTTAAACAACTTCTAAAGCCGAACTGTACATTTGATAGCAAATCATGTGATATAAAATTATCAATTATCCTTACCTACACAGCCTTTTCAATAACTTTAGCAAACACTGTTGGCATAGCAATAGTTCTAAAATTGTCTGCATTAGCCCTTTCTCCCTTTTTATATAGCGGCTTTACTTCTCAGTACTTTAATCATTCAGGAAACTGACCATTCCTAAGGGAAAAATTACTAATATGGCTAAATCTACATCTACATCTACGTGATTACTCTGCTATTCACAATTAAGTGCCTGGCAGAGGGTTCAATGAACCTACTTCAAGCTGTCTCTCTAACGAGCACTTAAATTTTTCTGTGCGAGCCCTGATTTCTCTTATTTTATCGTGATGATCATTTCTCCCTATGTAGGTGGGTGCCAACAGAATGTTTTCGCAATCGGAGGAGAAAACTGGTGATTGAAATTTCATGAGAAGATCCCGCCGCAACGAAAAACGCCTTTGTTTTAATGATTACCACTCCAATTCACGTATCATGCCTGTGACACTATCTCCCCTATTTCGTGATAATACAAAACGAGCTGCCCTTCTTTGTACTTTTTCGATGTCATCCGTCAGTCCCACCTGATGCGGATCCCACACTACACAGCAATACTCCAGAATAGGGCGGACAAGCGCGGCGTAAGCAGCCTCTTTGGTAGACCTGTTGCACCTTCTAAGTGTTCTGCCAATGAATCGCAGTCTTTGGTTTGCTCTTCCTACAATATTATCTATGTGATCGTTCCAATTTTAAGTTATTTGTAATTGTAATCCCTAAGTATTTAGTAGAATTTACAGCCTTCATATTTGTGTGACTTATCGCGTAATCGAAATTTAGCTGATTTCTTTTAGTACTCATGTGGATAACTGCACACTTTTCCTTATTCAGGGTCAATTGCCACTTATCGCACCATACAGATATCTTATCTAAATCATTTTGCAAGTCGTTTTGATCATCTGATGTCTTTACAAGACGGTAAATGACAGCATCATCTGCAAACAATCCTAGACGGCTACTCAGATTGTCTCCCATGTCGTTAATATAGATCAGCAACAATAGAGGGCCTATAACACTTCCTTGAGCAACGCCGGATATTAATTCTGTTTTACTCTATGATTTTCCGTCTAATACTTGGAACTGTGACCTTTCTGGCAGGAAATCACGATCCAGTCGCACAACTGAGGCTTTACTCCGTAAGCACGCAGTTTGGTTAGAAGACGTGTGTGAGGAGCGGTGTCGAAAGTCTTCTGGAAATCTAAAAATATGGAATCAATTTGACATCCCCTGTGGATAGCTCTCATTACTTCATGAGTATAAAGAGCTAGTTGTGTTTCACAAGAACGATATTTTCTGAAACCTTGCTGACTATGTGTCAATAAGTCGTTTTATTCGAGGTACTCCATAATGTTCAAATACAGTGCATGTTTCAAAACCCTACTGCAAATCGATGTTAGTGATATAGGCCTGTAATTCAGCGGATTACTCCTACTTCCCTCTTTGGGTATTGGTGTGACTTGAGCAATTGTGCAGTCTTTAGGTACGGATCTTTCTGTGAGCGAGCGGTTGTATATAACTGCTAAATATGAAGCTATTTTATCAGCATACTCTGAGAGGAACCTGACTGGTATACAATCTGGACCGGAGGCCTTGCCTTTATTAAGTGATTTAAGCTGCTCCGTTACACCGAGGATATCTACTTCTATGTTTCTCGTCTTGGCAGTCGTTCTTGATTGTAATTCAGGAATATTTACTTCGTCTTCTTTGGTGAAGGAGTTTCGGAAAACCGCGTTTAATAACTCTGATTTAGTGGCACTGTCATCAGTGACTTCACCATTGCTATCGCGCAGTGAAGGTATTGATTGCGTCTTGCCACTGGTGTGCTTTATGTATGATCAGAATCTCTTCGGGTTTTCTGCCAGATTTCGAGACAGAATGTCGTTGTGGAAATTATTAAAAGCATCTCGCATTGAAGTACGCGCCATATTTCGAACTTCTGTAAAACTTTGCCAATCTTGGGGATTTTGCGTTCTTTTAAATTTGGCATGCTTTTTTCGTTGCTTCTGCAACAACGATCTGACCCGTTTTGAGTACCATGGGGGATCAGTACCATCAATTATTAATTTATGTGGTATATATCTCTCAATTGCTGTCGATACTATCTCTTTGAAAACATTCCACAACTTTTCTACACTTACATGATCAGATCGGAAAGAGTGAGGACTTTCTCTTAAAAAGGCGTTAACAGCATTTTTATCAGTTTTTTTAAATAGATATACTTTGTGTTTCTTTTTGATGGTTGTAGGTGTTACGGTATTCAGCCTAGCAGTAACTGCCTTGTGATCGCTAATCCCTGTATTCGTCACAATACTCACTATTTGTACAGGATTATTTGTTGCTAAACGGTCAAGTATGCTTTCGCAACCATTTAGGCTTTGAGTGGGCTCATGAACTAATTGTTGAAAATAATTTTCTGAGAAGGCATTCAGTACAATTTCGGATGACGCTTTATGCTTGCCGCCGGCTTTAAACGTATAATTTTTCCAACATATCGAGGGTAGATTGAAGTCACCACCGACTATAATTGTATGAGTGGGGTACTTATTTGAAATAAGTTTTCTTTGAACTGTTCAGCAACTATATCTTCCGAGTCGGGGGGTCGGTAAAACGGTTCAATTAATAGTTTAGTCCGATTGTCAGGTATAACCTCGACCCCTACTATTTCACACGAACTATCTACTTCAATTTCGCTACAAGGCAAACTACCTCTGACAACAATAAATACTCCACCACCAGCTGCATTTAATCTATCCTTTCTGAACACTGTTAGATCGTTTGAAAAACGGGACTAACATGTGCAGCACAGTACTTAATATTCTTCTAGGTACTCCATCATATCCATGAGAGTCCTTGGTCTTCAGTGATTTAGTTGTTGACTCAGTCTCCCTTTTGTCTGTATCACGGAGGAGTATTTCAGACATCAATCTCGGAAAGGCATTTGCCAAGAGTGTTGTATGATTCTCTGTAGAATCTAAATTTTTGTTTAATTCACCCAAAATTCTCAGATAAAGTTTGTTAAATACTGTACATATATATGATTTATCAGTAACAGAAATATTTTTTACTATGAACTGACTTTATACTGTCGACCTTTTACTGCTGACCAGACACTTCCTTCGCAACTGACCACATGGTTTTAAATTTATCCCGTGAATTAGCTATTGTATTTGCTTACCACATTCTCTTTGCCTTCCTAATAACATTTTGAAGCACTTTACAGTACTGTTTGTAATGGGCTACTGTAGCTTGATTGTGACTACTTCTGACATTCTGATATAATTCCCACTTTGTTCTGCATGATACATTATCCCACTAGTCAGCCACCCGGGCTGCCTTTTACTGCTAGTACCCCATTTAGAACGTTCTAATGGAAAGCAACTCTCAAAGAGCATGATAAATGTGTTGAGGAAAGCATTATATTTGTCATCTATGTTATCGGTGCTATAAAGATACTGTCACTCTTGTTCCTTGACGAGGTATAAAAAAATTCTATTGCTGTTGGATTAACTTCGCTACATAGTTTGTAATTATATGTGACATTTATTTGGAGTACAAAAGCATATTAGTGTTTAAATTTTTGCCTCATGTTCTGAAAGGCCAATCTCCCTTTAATTAACAGAATACCCATCTAGTAATGAAGAATGAATAAAAATATTGTCTATGTCTGTGCTACTGTTCCCCTGCACCCTAGATGGAAAAAACACAATCTGCATCAGATCATACGAATTTAGGTGATCTACCAGCATCCTTTTTCTTGCACCATCATATACAAAATTAATATTGAAGCCACTACATATAACTAATTTCTGGTACTTGCTATAATGTGAATAAAGAAACCTCTCTTGCTTGAGCAGAAATAATCTGATGTCAGATGTAGGGGACCTATAAAACAACAAAAATTAAAAGTTTAGTTTCACTGAATTCAACTGGTCATGCACAACATTCAAATATCTGTTAGGTGCAGTGCGATGATACGTCTATGGACTGAAATGGAATACTGCTTTTTTACGTACGTGGCCACTCGCCCACCACGCCAGGAACTCCTTGAAAAACAGCTAGCTAATCTGTATCCTGGTAAAGGAAGCCTCTGAATTGTCGAATTATTTAAGTGGTGCTCCGATATACCAATAATTTCAGAATCAACATCTATAAGCAGTTTACTAACTCTGTCTCTAATACCTCTTATATTTTGATGAAATGTGCTAATTCCTTCTCTACTTGGACACATGACGTCCTGTGAAGGTGAGCCCTTATAGAGGGACTTCCTTTAAGTAGGTATACCTATCAGCTGACTTCAGTCTAAAAAAGGTGCACCTCTAACACCAACTACTACAGGAATTTTTTTTGAGTGAGCCCACCTCCACCCACCACACTGTCACCTATCAGCTTTGCCAGCCTCTCCTTCCCATACCTATTGAGGTTCAGACCATGTCTAGTTAAACCCAATCTACTTATAGGCTCAACTGGCACCACTGAAATGTGACCCATGCCCTCTGCCATCAGTGCCCTCTCCAGCCCCATGTTAACACGCCTAACAGCAGCATTGAGATGAGGCCGCTCATGACGCTGAAACGCTTGCACGAAATGAACATTAGTGCCACTAGTTTGAGTAGCTGTCTTTCCCAGGTCACCACCTACATCACATTTCCCGTCTCTATCAAGACTGTTCCCTGCTCCATTACATGATCCTCCTTTGTAAAATTCCTACATAACTCCCCTATGCTGTCAGTCACCTGAGCCAACCCTGCACTAGGCTTCACAATGCTGGTGACCTGGTACTCACTCCCCAACACTTCCTGCAAATGCTGGCCCACAACTCTACCATGCGAACTACCTTGCAGCAGAACCTTCTTTCTGTTAGACTTTGCAACTGACCGAGGCCTCCTAACTGCTGAGGACTGCTTCATATTCCCTACACCTACTGCTACAAGAGGCTCCACTCCACTCAACTCTGACAGTTGGTCATATCTACTGTATATACGCAAAGTATAACTGTCTGAATACCTTCTCCTCCTAGCCGCCTTCTTGCCAACTGCCAGTTCTCATTCCCCAGCACCTTCACCCTCCTCAACCTATCTAGTCCCTCCTTTGCGTGTTGTAACTGCACCCGAAGGGCACAGATCTTACGCTCCTGCTCCTGCATCAACTTATTCTACTACTGATTTTACATTCCCAAGAGAGGATCTCGCTAGAATGCACTCTAGCTTCCCCACTGCATCCCCCCCCCCCCACACACAAAGAAAATACTTCGAACAAATCCCACACCGTGACCCACTAGTCACAAACCTACGACAGAGTCCACACTTGTCACTCATGGTAAAATTTTACAGTTACTAAAAAAAAATGTACATCTAAGTTACTTAAGTTCGGTTGTACCAGTAGAACTATTAATTGAACTAACAACAGCGGTCTCGAAATTCTCTGTCTACTAAGAATGCAACGACTTGTGTTAAAACTGGTAAACCACAACTAATACCAATACTAACAAAAGTCACAAAATTATTTGCTAAAACCAAAAATTCAAGCGGCCACTGGAAGACTCAACGAAGTTAAAATACTGAATGAAAATTTTACTTAAATACTTCACTAGAATCAATAAGAAACGTCAGCTGAAAACTAAAGCACGAAATTTACCGAACGACTTCAACGCACAGGTAACTATAAAAACACAGCCAGCGAACGTTTCCAAAAGTTTATTAAATCGTTATTTCGCCACAAACAGCACGAAACACCGCTAAAAACTATTAAATTTAATAAGTGTATAACAGTGCACAAATAACTTCGTCGGTATTTAGCTTTATAACCGCTGCTGCTGCAACTGCACGCCGCGAAATGTAAACACACTACTGAGGCGAGAGACTTGGACGAACGACGTAAGCACACTCAAGAAAAGCTAATCATATATATATATATATATATATATATATATATATATATATATATATATATATATATATATATATATACGATTCTGTAATGTTTGAATGAGTTGAATATACACTCCTGGAAATTGAAATAAGAACACCGTGAATTCATTGTCCCAGGAAGGGGAAACTTTATTGACACATTCCTGGGGTCAGATACATCACATGATCACACTGACAGAACCACAGGCACATAGACACAGGCAACAGAGCATGCACAATGTCGGCACTAGTACAGTGTATATCCACCTTTCGCAGCAATGCAGGCTGCTATTCTCCCATGGAGACGATCGTAGAGATGCTGGATGTAGTCCTGTGGAACGGCTTGCCATGCCATTTCCACCTGGCGCCTCAGTTGGACCAGCGTTCGTGCTGGAGGTGCAGACCGCGTGAGACGACGCTTCATCCAGTCCCAAACATGCTCAATGGGGGACAGATCCGGAGATCTTGCTGGCCAGGGTAGTTGACTTACACCTTCTAGAGCACGTTGGGTGGCACGGGATACATGCGGACGTGCATTGTCCTGTTGGAACAGCAAGTTCCCTTGCCGGTCTAGGAATGGTAGAACGATGGGTTCGATGACGGTTTGGATGTACCGTGCACTATTCAGTGTCCCCTCGACGATCACCAGTGGTGTACGGCCAGTGTAGGAGATCGCTCCCCACACCATGATGCCGGGTGTTGGCCCTGTGTGCCTCGGTCGTATGCAGTCCTGATTGTGGCGCTCACCTGCACGGCGCCAAACACGCATACGACCATCATTGGCACCAAGGCAGAAGCGACTCTCATCGCTGAAGACGACTCGTCTCCATTCGTCCCTCCATTCACGCCTGTCGCGACACCACTGGAGGCGGGCTGCACGATGTTGGGGCGTGAGCGGAAGACGGCCTAACGGTGTGCGGGACCATAGCCCAGCTTCATGGAGATGGTTGCGAATGGTCCTCGCCGATACCCCAGGAGCAACAGTGTCCCTAATTTGCTGGGAAGTGGCGGTGCGGTCCCCTACGGCACTGCGTAGGATCCTACGGTCTTGGCGTGCATCCGTGCGTCGCTGCGGTCCGGTCCCAGGTCGACGGGCACGTGCACCTTCCGCCGACCACTGGCGACAACATCGATGTACTGTGGAGACCTCACGCCCCACGTGTTGAGCAATTCGGCGGTACGTCCACCCGGCCTCCCGCATGCCCACTATACGCCCTCGCTCAAAGTCCGTCAACTGCACGTACGGTTCACGTCCACGCTGTCGCGGCATGCTACCAGTGTTAAAGACTGCGATGGAGCTCCGTATGCCACGGCAAACTGGCTGACACTGACGGCGGCGGTGCACAAATGCTGCGCAGCTAGCGCCATTCGACGGCCAACACCGCGGTTCCTGGTGTGTCCGCTGTGCCGTGCGTGTGATCATTGCTTGTACAGCCCTCTCGCAGTGTCCGGAGCAAGTATGGTGGGTCTGACACACCGGTGTCAATGTGTTCTTTTTTCCATTTCCAGGAGTGTATATGATTAGCTTTTCAGAGCATTCACACAAGGTTGGCGCCGGTGGTGACACCTACAACGTGCTGACATGAGGAAAGTTTCCAACCGATTTCTCATACACAAACAGCAGTTGAACGGCGTTGTCTGTTGAAACGTTGTTGTGATGCCTCGTGCAAGGAGGAGAAATGCGTACAATCATGTTTCCGACATTGATAAAGATCGGATTGTAGCCTATCGGGATTGCGGTTTGTCGTATAGCGACACTGCTGCTCGCGTTGGTCGAGACCCAATGACTGTTAGCAAATATGGAATCGGTGGGTTCAGGAGGGTAATACGGAACGCCGTTCTGGATCCCAATGGCCTCGTATCACTAGCAGTCGAGATGACAGGCATCTAATCCGCATGGCTGTAACGGATCGTGCAGCTACGTCTCGATCCCTGAGTCAACAGATGGGGACGTTTGCAAGACAACAACCATCTGCATGAACAGTTCGACGATGTTTGCAGCAGCATGGACTATCAGCTCGGAGACCATGGCTGCGGTTACCCTTGACGCTGCATCACAGACAGGAGCGCCTGCGATGGTGTACTCAACGACGAACTTGGTTGCACGAATGGCAAAACGTCATTTTTTCGGATGAATCGTGCGGCTGGTCCCGGCGGAGGTTAGAGTCCTCCCTCAGGCATGGGTGTGTGTGTTTGTCCTTAGGATAATTTAGGTTAAGTAGTGTGTAAGCTTAGGGACTGATGACCTTAGCAGTTAAGTCACATAAGATTTCACACCCATTTGAACATTTTTTTCGGATGAATCCAGGTTCTATTTACAGCATCATGATGGTCGCATCCGCGTTTGACGACATCGCGGTGAACGCACATTGGAAGCGTGTATTCGTCATCGCCATTCTGGCGTATCACCCAGCGTGATGGTATGGGGTGCCATTGGTTACACGTCTCGGTCACCTCTTGTTCGCATTTACGGTACTTTGAACAGTGGACGTTACATTTCATATGTGTTACGACCCATGGCTCTACCCTTCATTCGATCCCTGTGAAGACCTACATTTCAGCAGGATAATGCACGACTGCGTGTTGCAGGTCGTGTACGGACCTTTCTGGATACAGAAAATGTTCGACTGCTGCCCTGGCCAACACATTATACAGATCTCTCACCAATTGAAAACGTCTGGTCAATGGTGGCCGAGCAACTTTCTCGTCACCATACGCCAGTCACTACTCTTGATGAACTGTGGTATCGTGTTGAAGCTGCATGGGTAGCTGTACCTGTACACGCCATCCAAGCTCTGTTTGACTCAATGCCCAGGCGTATCAAGGCCGTTGTTACTGCCAGAGGTGGTTGCTCTGGGTACTGATTTCCCGGGATCTATGCACCCAAACTGCGTGAAAATGTAAGCACATGTCAGTTCTAGTATAATATATTTGTCCAATGAATACCCGATAATCATCTGCATTTCTTCTTGGTGTTTTGCATTTTACAGAAATACCGAAGGCGCCGTCACAACGTATGACACCCCTATCATCCCTAAATTCACAGAGCTGGCGTTCTGTTGTGGGCTAGGGGATACATATGTAGTAGTAATTCATACAACAATGTTTCAACACCAGTGAGTTACATTTTCATACAATGTTAATTAGATGTTCTGTTTCAGTTTCTAGGGAGGTAACAATTCCGTAATGTCTGAATGAGTTGAAAACACAGCCATCAACATTAAGCACAATGAAATTTTCCCATCTCAATTCATGATTCCATTTTCAACACTAAGTGCACTGGACTGGCTACCGATTATAGACAACCAAATACATTAACAGTAATTAATATTTCTACAATAATTTCTGCTTGTATATATTTTACGAGTTATTCTTCTTGTTTATAAGGAGCTTAAATAAAGATATTTCGATGGCTGATTGGGTTGACAACGCAGCCATCGACATTGAGCGCGATGAGATTTTCCCGTCTCGGGCTATGACTACATTCTCTAGTGTTAGTTCACAAGGATGAATTCCAGTTGTACAGTGTGTTCGAAAATCCCGTTAGACTTCTAAGAACTGTGAAGCGGAATGAGTACATAATATTTTGAATAGGAACCCATTTGCAGAACGGCATGCAACGATTCTACAGAGCGTCCAAATTATAGGTGCTGGTGCCTGTAAATGAATTATAGTTCCGTGATGGTGTTACAAGCTTTCTGTGTGATGGAGAAGGATAAATGTATCAATTTGAGGTACGAGTCACTGTACCAGAAACGAACGAGTCAAAAAGTCATAAGCGAAAACCGCTCTGAAACCTGTGACAGTAAATCCTGTATATACATACACTTCCAGACGCCTGCGACTTTAACTTTGGCGCACTGTGGCGTCGTTGGATGACATTTCCGGACATGGGTTCCTATTCAAAATGTTACGTACTCACTCCCCTCTACAGCACCTACTAGTTTTTAATGTGAATTTCCGAACACCATGTAGACGAACGAATACGTAAATAGTACTTCACATTTCCAGAATAAATTAAAAATGCAAACGTTGCTGATCAGGTGCATGCCTTTCGTTTATAGGGAGCTTAGACAACAGTATTGTGATGTAGGAGGACCTAGGTCCCCACGCTGAGATGGAGACTATATTAAGAAGTATTGTACCAACTGATGATGAGGAAATGAAATCTATATTGACTTATACAGATGCGAATGAATTTCTATGTAAGTACCAGAAAAAAAGATATTAACACTTGCTTGTGATTCTTATTTTGGAATTCTCACACATAATATTTGTGTATGTCGTTGTTTTTGCCACAGGAAACAAGATAGTAGTTCTGAACAAAGAACGTTTGTTTACCTAAGTTGCAGGGTGGTTCTGAGACTTCACTTCAAGTATTGTACTGGGCCAGTTTTTTGAAATGCAAGAAAGAGTTTCTGGTAAGATACTCAGCCATATACTCCATCTGGATATTCACTTACATGTTTTTGACCCATTATGCTATCGGAGCATACAGCTGCTCAACAGAACTGTATTAATGTCCAAAGTCATAATGACGAATTTACTTTGCTTGGTCATTTCCGGCTTGCAAGAGAAAGTACGGGAATCATTCAGAGCATATGAATCAATATGGAGAGGATTATGTATGTGGGTTTTATAACTTTGGTGACGCTGAGTTTCCTGTTAAGCTTCAGGGTGTACCTAAATTTAAATGGCAAAATTCTCATGTTTATAATCTGAACGATAGCAAGTCAGATGTTGGTGGTGTTACACAGAAAGAGATTGGAGCCCTTCACTTTAGGGATTTCGCAGGTCAGCAAGAGAAAGAGGGTGATTTGTTATTATCCATCAAGGGGGAGAAAGAACATACGTTTGGGTCAAGAACATGCCCCACCTAACCCCCGCCAGTTGAGTAAAATACATCATAAACGGCATTTTTATCATAGGTGTCTATGTGTTAGCAATGCATCTGCTGGACTTCTGTACACTGAAAAAAGTATGTGCGGAAATGCCCACTGAGGAAAACAAATTCCTAAAATCTAGTAATATCCTCCATGAGGAGCGTTGATCCTTTATATTATACACTGACTCTGAGTGCCTTCTCACCATTGTGACACGCTGTGAGGCTGGCCCCAATGACTTGTACCATTCCCAGCTGCGTACCAAATTGTGTGCACATATGAGTCCAATCATAATCGTTTTCATTGATGGTTGCTCTCTAAGTCTGAAAAACTTCCAACGAAGGTTGATGAGATTTATTGCACCAACAATCACGTCATCGATCCACAGGAAAATGTTGATTTATACAAGAGAGCCGTTAAATGTTATATTTCTGGGCTGCCATTAGATATAGAAGCGGAAACTCCGCAGAGGGATCATTAACAGCTACACGAGTATGCTGAAAATTAATGGCTCTGAAATTTTTTAATGAAAACTCTTGGAGCTTTTTAAATAGAGCAAGCTCTATAAACATTTTACATGTTTAATGTTCATGTCCGCTTACCTATTTTTCAATACAGTCACCCTGGCGACGAATACAGTTCTCCCATCGTGAGATCAGTTTGTTGACACCATCACTGTAGAATGGTGGTGGAGTTTGTAGTTTTTGACAGAGTTTGACGGAGTTTTGCACAAAGTTGACGGAGTTAGTGGGAAGGTGGAGTTGAATAGTATGTTGATGGAGCCACAACCTCATCCCTGCTTGCACAGCTTCATCCCCATCAAAGTCCAGTCCTCAAAGGTTTTCTTTAAGTTTTGGAAACAGGTGAAAATAGGATGGGGCCAAGTCTGGACTGTGTGGGGTATGACTGATGACAATGAACCCTAGGCGTCGGATTGTTGCAGATGTCGTAGTGTTCATTTGTGGTCTGGCTTTGTCGCGCTGAAGGAGAGAATGCTTCATGTGTGGACGAGTTCTTCGAATTTATGCTTTCAGTTTTCTTAGCTGTTACAGCACACTGTTTGTCATGCACTAAAATAGTTACTCTACACACCACCGTGTTACACCCTTAAATTCCGAGCTCTTTGTTGGCAGAGGGTTCCTACTTGTGTCAGCGAAGTGTGAAAGTTGAACGGTAAAATGCGTGACACGTAACATCTCAACTGATATTGAGAACAGAATAAAAAATTCGGATACGTTTCTTTTCAGTACGTCCTCATCGCAGGCAAGTACTACAGTGCAGCACACAACATATGAAGCTTCAACTACCAGCTGCCACAACACATACCGTTCCTTCCGCAAGCAAGTTCGATGTTCATTTCATCTCTGAGCAATCAGATGGTTTCAGATTGAACAATGATCAGGTTGGTTTTTGACAGTGGGCGCAGAAAAATGCATTTCATTTTCCAACCAAATCATAACGAAAATTAAGCTGCACTTCCTAGAATCACAAGTTTTTATGCACTTGCTGAAACTTGCTGAAACCATGTGTCAAGGGGACATGCACGTCACTCGAGACGCACATTCCAATGATGCTATGTTTCAGCTTGGAACGAAGAAAGGGACCTAAAGGGACCTTCCCGTCCGAATATCTGGATTTGACAGAGAAACTACATGAAACCACACTGCCCAACATAATTGCATGTTCCAGTAATCTTACACGCAGTGCCATAATGAATGCTGAATAGCGACTTGTGATGAATGTTTGACAGCAGTTCAACATCCCTGATTTGGAATAGGGACATATGATGAATGTTTGGCAGCAGTTCAACATCCCTGATTTACGGGAGTATCCAAGACTTTATGTGAACACTTATATATACTTGGTTACAGATATTTTCGAGAAATTCCGGTGTATTCAAGGAAATATATCTGCTGGGTCCTCCCTTCTGTTACACTGCACCAGGGCTTTCATGAGACGCAGTGTTTAAAAGAAGCATATCTACATCGCACTTTTGACTGGTATCGATATGTTATTTTCTGAACATGGGATTCACAGGGGACTTTGGCATTGTGTCCATAGGCAGGCCAATGCAAATAACCCACAAGTGGATAAAGAGTTCATTGCGTCTGATAATTGGGCTTGCATCTTGTACCTGGATGTAAACAGTTTATACAAGCATTCCATGCAACCATTTCTGCCAATTTTGAGGGTTTCAATGGGTGTCCAACAGGGAAATCATCAGGTTATGTGATTTCAGAGCTGTGGCAACGGTTTCCGGTTAGGATATGTTGTGGAGTTGGACGTGATCTGTCCTAATAGTCTGCATGACACACACAGTGATTTCATGCTATGTCAGGAGCACCTAATTCCACCAAATGGTTCCCTGAAGATAATAATGCAAGGGGATAAAAAATGCACTACAAAAATCTCCAGCAATAATCAAGTTGAGATTGAAACTAGTTAGAGCCACCAGCACTATTAAGTTCGATCGACATCCCCCGCCGTTCAAGTAATATATTGATATCAACACTGAAAAGATGGCTTCTGTTGCACCCGACTTTTAAGAAGGTTTCTTAAACCTACGAATAATGCAATTTTCGGCAAAAACAATGGAAATTCTTAGAAAACACCGCGAAATTCACATTACAACAAAACTGGAAGGCCGCTATGGAGCAAAGAATTATATCGCCAGGTTAAATTTTAAATGAGCCACAACCAGCAATAAACAATACACACCTCTGGTTCTAGGTAAGGTTTTGATGGAGTTCCAAAACCTGTTTATGTCGGTATGTTATATTGGACCTTTCCAAACTCTACATATACCAGTTTATTGTGAGTTTGCGAAAATCTAATTTCATAGACCCCAAGTTACTTTACATGGAAACGGTTAGGTTCACATATTGGTGCAGTGTTGTGATCTATATGCAGCAAAAACGTGCTGCCACAATACTTTTGATGCGTCTTGACGTGATTCCAATAGTTGCCATGCCTACAGACAATGAAAGACGAAGTGAATGGATTCGGGAGGACGATGGTTCAATCCCAATCAATTTAGGTTTTCAGTGATTTCCCTATATCGCTTCAGGCAAGTGCCGGGATGGTTCCTTTGAAAGGGCATGTCCGATTTCCTTCCCCATCCTTCCCTAATCCGAGCTTGAGCTGCGTCTCTAATGACCTCGTTGTCGATGGGACGTTAAACACTAATCTCCTCCACGAGGTGAATGGGTCGCAAACAGTGGGCCTGTAGAACTTAGATCAGAAATGTACACATATTGTACAGTGAAATGTGCCACCCAAAGGCGGTTCAATAGCTCTCGCAGTTGATGACAACTTGGAATGTCTGCACAGTGGTATAGATGCTTCTCTGCATATGGTTCGACATGTTACCATTCAATTGCGGGACTCTGTGGCACGCACTGTATCAGTACTGGAAGTCAGTCTGTTATGCCACGACAAAAGGGTCATTTGAAAGAACAGCACTACAGCCCTGCCGTACTCATACTGTTCACTCTGCTAATAGAGAGAGAGAGAGAGAGAGAGAGAGAGAGAGAGAGGATGTATTTACTTGTAAATAAATACATGAGTGTAAATGTGTGTGTGTGGTCTGTATTGTACAGGTTTTTCATCTACTGCTAGTCGTCATAATCGGTGATTTCTGTGTCAAGTATTGCTCGTTTCCCGTATGCAAAAGTATTTCTAATATTGGAGCAATAGTATCAGAACAAATAAAACATTGCAACTGCTGTATTATAAAAAAATAATGACTGTAGCAACTATATCAAAAAATGAATGACAACTTTAAAATTTCATAGTTCCATTGTAAATCTGCTTTAGTGTTCCAACATTGTACCTTCATTTTTTTATCAGTTCATCCTCCTCTATCGATAGGTCTGAGCAAGCTCCTCTCCTTCCTCTTGGACCAGTCGACTCAACTTGCTCACACCCTCCAACTGACAGATCTGAATAAACCTCTTCTGGACTGGACTGTCTCAACTTGCTCACCTCCTATCCTCTTCCTCTGGCTGGACTGAGTAAGTAACCTCCAACTTGTCCACTGACAAGCTGCTTTACTACTCCATGTACAGGAAAGAACAAGAGGAAATTTGTCCACAGTAAGAATGCCTTTTCGTCCAAATAAGTTGTTCAAATGGTTCAACTGGCTCTGAGCACTATGGGACTTAACTTCTAAGGTCATCAGTCCCCTAGAACTTAGAACTACTTAAACCTAACTAACCTAAGGACATCACACACATCCAAACCCGAGGCAGGATTCGAACCTGCGACCGTAGCGGTCGCGCGGTTCCGGACTGAAGCGCCTAGAACCGCTCGGCCACTCCGGCCGGCAATAAGTTGTCTGTGGTGCTCATCCAGTTCAGGAGATATAATTTTACCAATGTCTTCCGTGCATATGTGCAACTGGCCGCGATCATGTCTGCTCCCAAAGGCCAATATGTGCAACATGGAATGCAAACATCCATAATTAAATTATGAACTGAGTTACACTTCTCATTTGCAAACTGCACTCCCTTCCTCTTTGTACTCATGTCTATGGCTCCTTTTGTACAGACTGGCTTCAGCTCAGATCATGAGACTTGGGAATCAAGGCATGGGTCTTTTTAAAAACGAGAACAAATGGGAAATAGGGTAACAAATTTTCTTCGTTTAGTGGTTATGTGTACAGGGAGAACATTAATAAAACCGACATACTGCATGGAGAAAAAAACGTCCAATGAACATGTGTCTGGAAATGAATCGTTGCCACAGTAGATGGCGCTGACGAATAACTCTTATTCTGACCACGTGCCGTGTGTTCCTTGTGTGTTGTAGGCTGTGTCATAGTTGCAGCGTACTGTAAGCAGCAGAATGGTCCAGTATTCATGTCGAGAACAAGCCGAGATGATGTTTCTATACGACCAAGCAGATGGGAACGATCACGAGGCAACACGGCTATACCGAAACAAGTACCTTTTAAGGCGTTTGTTTGCTCATGGGTTTTTCAGACAGACGAACGTCCAGGGAGGCGGCGGCCTGTGCGTACACCAGATTTGGAGGACCGAGTTCTACAGGATATCTCGAAGAACCTTAGTACAAGCTCCAGGCAAGTGGCCCGCCAACATGGTGAAAGCCAAAGCACGATGCGTGACAACCGCATGCATTGCATGCGGCTTTGAACATCCGTTGAGACGTGGATGCGATGCAGCTCTGTACTGTGTTCCGTACGATTTGTGTGTTGCACGCACACCGTCAATTTGCTGACGCATGTTCGCAGGACATTTTCTCCTCCATTTCGGGTCAGGAATCGGTCCCTGCAGCTTGTCGGTTTTATTAATGTTCAAGCCGTATTATACACTAAAGTAACGAACTATTATTTTTTATTTATTGACAATGTTCATTTCGATTTATTAACGATCCGTTCAGAGATAGTTTAATAATAATAATGACTGGAAACTAATAAATATACATATGTTCAGGAATAGTTAATACACCAATAATAATAGTAATAATGATAATAATAATAATACTAATAATAATGTCGATAAACTAACATACACACTGAAAAGAATGTATGTTCACACTGAAAAGAATGTATGTCATTTATTTCTCGCCGAAAATAAAAGTAATTTTCCAATTTCTGATGCGTACATAGCTCTGTTTTCTTCTCTCTACACCTGATTGAGTCACCAGAGCTGGATGATTCCGCATACTTGTAGATCTTATGGATTCATGAAGCCTTCTCACTGTCTTTCATGTACACGATCGTGTCTTTATGGTGAAAAATTTGAAGCGATGTCAGCATGTTTACGTGAGCCATCCCATAATCATCCCAGTGCGTCGCCTGGTAATTAAGTATCGTAATACAAGTTTTCAAGTCTTCATGCACTTCACGTCCGTCAGTGGTTTCAGTGGTACAACAATTGTGGAGAATATAGCGATAACTCACCCAACATTTGAGAATGCAACGAAGAAAATATCCTTAAACACAAACTGTCCACGTTTATCCTAGAGCCGCGAATAACTATTCGTACAACGATGTTCAGACTTTAAGGCCTTGTTGTGATATGCTTCAAATGCTACGCGGCACCTTTTACTTTATACAACACTTTACACAATTCCAGTGAGCAGTGAATAATTAATCACATGGTAATGTGGTAACAATGCATGCTCTGCAGTTTCTTTGGGGAAATTTTCTGTTGATAAAATTTTTAAATAGATATTTATTGGCAGTGAATTCACAGTTTTGTTCTGCTTTGAGAAATCTGTTACGACTATGGGTGCTAATTCCTTACGTTTCTGTGGGCTGAGTATGCATCCAAATTCATCAACACCCTCGTAGTAAGATAGGTGAAACCTTACAGATATCTCAAACAGTACTACCGCAATCTAGCTGTGTATCACCATATGGGTAAAATTGTAAATTAAGATAAACTTTAGCACTGGTTGGCTTACAATTCTCGAATACACTCAAATCCTTTTTCAGACTCCACTTCCAGTGGTTTGCAGCGTCAGCATAATAAATTGAAGCACTTCTAATTGCACAGCCGTTTTAATGGCTCAATTCTGCCTGGATGTAGTCAGTAGAATTGGGTATTCAGACAATACCCATGGACAGAAAGTTAATGGCAGCTGAATGCCGGAATTCAGTACCTCTAAAAATTCCAGATGCTCCTCATCTATTATAGACTATGAGGCATACTAATTTCTTCAGTACAATTTTATTTTCTTCATCGTTAGTCTTTTCTTGAATGTATGAGTTACTATCCGTTGCACTTTGTACCAGAATTTGTTCTTGCTTTGCATTCGTGAAAATGTTTTTTACGTCTTTGCAGTGGCCCATAAGCATCCTGAGTGGTATACACATACAAAATCGAGTGTATTCACTGTCTGATCCATCTATATAGCATTCTGCATTTTTTTAAAATTATTCAAGTTGATGTGGAAACACATTTTTCAGGGTTGATGTAAGTCCAACATTTCTAGTACAGTCAGTTTCAGTTCACATTTGATTTCTTGAAACAAGAAGGTGAAAGATTTTGTGTAAGTTCCAGTAGTTGCTGTGGGGCCTTCATCCTTTTTCACAGATTTTTCCCTTCTAGCTTGGAATTGTTAAAGCTGCGTGGTACAAGAATAAGAATCTTATTCTCATCATTACCATTAAACAACCCTGAAGCAAAAATTTCTGGGAGAAATTTACCTCGTGTATAATTCTCTCACCATATTGAACCGGAACTTATACTGAGTGATGTCGTTGCATGGTTTCGAGTAATCAATTTAAGAAACTTGTAATTCTCCGGTGTTATCGCGTTGTGCTTCGGCTGTGAAGTTGTTTACTGATTGCTACGCGCATCACTTTTCTACTTACACCGCTCTGATGCTGCTGCCCGTATTTCAGGCGTTGACAAATTACGATGTCTAGAGCTCGAAAGTCGACTGGATGTCCGTCCTGGTCTACAATTATTCAACTCAGGATCGTCTAATGTCCAGGCAGTCACTGGAACGCATATGGTGTTGGCAAGCGCCTCAACGATTTTATGTCGAGGGTCCATTGTAGGGAAGAACCCGTAGACTGTGTGAATCAATCAGTTGTAGAGATACGAAGTTTTTGCACACTCGGCTCGAATGTTCCAACCAGTAATATATCCACAGCGGTCCTGACTTCTAAATTTTATTATTTCTCCAAATTTGACTGCTAGAAGTGGGACCTTCCGCATCAAAGTGTATTGCCTTTTCTTTTTATATCGTCAATATCATTTGAACGAGAAGGTATTTCCAACAATTCCTTACCACTGCCTATACGTAGTTCATTGTTTGCCTTGTTGCCATCAGGAACACTATTGTATGTTTCAGTCCGATCAATGCAGTATTTCAGTATCCCTTGCTTAGATCAGTTGACGGAATATAATTTATGAATACTGCTGATGATCTTTTTTTTAAAAGTCATAGTGTACAATAGCACTGTGCATATTGCTTCTGTTTATGCAATTGTCAGGACAGTACTGTCGACACAGATATGTATCAGAGTCTTGGCTGCATCGAAATTTGTAGAAAGCTTGATTGTTGGTGAAGTAACGATGCAATTCTTTAGGCTGGTGCAAGTCTCCAAATAAACATAGTAGATATTATTCGGTTTTTTTGTTTTTTAAACATATGCAACCCAATGAGTTCCAGCTCCTCCTGCAACATCTATATTTAGGAGGAATGTAAGACAGAACTGTCCACACAGATATGTATCAGAGCCTTGGTAGCATCGTAATTTCTAGAAAACTTGATTGTTGGTAAAGTAACGGTGCAGTTCTTCAGACTGGTGTGTCTCCGCAAATATCTGAGTAGCAGGTATTAACTGTATTTTTTTATGTATTCAACCAGTGAGTTTCACATCTTCCTGCAACATCTAGATTTACTATTATGCATTTCTTAGATTTACGCATTGTGTTAGGCCTCATAGTCTGTATAATTATTCCATAAAATCTTGGAATGTGGAATCTTTTGACCAATTTCAACCTGATCTGCAGCTGTAAGTGTCTGTTATTCAATATGCTTCAAAGCTCTTTTACGAATAATCGAAGCCCATTCCTGTGTGGTTCTATATGTAGCTTTTCTTGAATATCCTATTTTGTCTTTTTCTTGTGGGCTTTGTGTATTTTTCACTGTCTGGGCGACGGCTGATGCTGCTCCAGCTAATTATACAATATCTGAAAGTTCCGTCAGTGCAGGAATTAGGAATGGGATAATTCCACTTGAGGTCTCAGGCAAAGGTAGAACACGAAGTGCTTTAACCAGTCATCTTTTTCTTACTCCTTTTTGCTTCAGGATACTTTTATCTTACAACAACGATGATTGGATGCAAGCTTTTATACATCCTTGGATTATTTTGTGCTTTTTAAGTGTTCAATGAGCGGTACTCATAACTTGTCTGTAACTTACCCAGCACCCAGTTTAAGTGTGGTGTGCATTGATTAATCAATTACAAATGCTACAATATATTGTCCTATTCCAGTACCCCTTTTTTCACACATCTACTTCGCTTTATCAACTAAAACTGGAGCGTCAAAAACCATCCAAAAGCCAAGATCGCACAACATATATATTTTATACAAGACAACCGGTTTCAACAGCATTAGCTGCCATCTTCAGGTCTTAAACATGTTTTGTGGTAAAACAAGTTCATTTCACGCTGAACTCTCATGCACAATACGTCAAATGGATGAAACTCAGCACATGATATACGTCTGTCATCGCTAAAATATTAAAAAAGGCACAGCACCTTGTCCAAAAGGTCATACCCATATACATATAGCTCACAGATGGTTGTTACATGATATAAATACCGTACATAGTAGCAAATCTGTTTATATATGCTGGACACATACTAAACAGTGTGAATCCACTTTAAATGACATATAAGGTACAGCGTAAAATGAATTTGTTTTACAACAAGAAAATGTTTAATATCTGGAGATAACATCTAAGACTGTTGAAACCGGTTGTCTTGTGTACAAAACATTTTGTGCTATCTAGGCTCTCGAATGGTTTTTGGTAATTAAAACAGATGGCCCTTCGATACTCTCATAATGAGAAAATTCAATAAAATTGTATCTGCAGCGGGGTGTTCTGCCAAGCCTTTTTTTACAGCATATGCAATAATACGTGCTTTGTGAGCCTCATCCAGCAGATTAATTTCGTTACTGCTGAATGCTAGCTTCATCTCCATCTTTGTTCTTGGCTACAATAATCGTACGAAGGAATGTGTAATTCGACCGGTAACTTGTCGAGAATATTGCATTTACCGTGTACGATGCGCATCTTGCAAGACATGTCACGCTACAACCGCCGACGCGATTGCGACAAGCGACCACAAGTCGCGCCAACGTGCGTTAACTGCGGCGGCGCGCACGCTGCAAACGCACGCAGCTGCACATATTTGAAGCAGCGGACATCAACCGCCAAGAATGCGGTACTTGGAGAAGAGGCAGCGGTCCCGCCACCCCCCGGGGAGGCCGCAATCCCGCCCAGCGTCACCACCGACGCCGCCGTGGCCGCCCTCAAAGCCGCGATGGCGGCAAAGAGGGCGGCAATGCAGGAGATCGTCGGTCTCCACCGGCAGCTGCAAGAGCTGCGGGAAGAACTCAGGACGCTGCAAAAGAAGACACCCGCCCCCGATGCCACCACCACGGTGGTACGACAAGCTGGGATGAATGTGTCTACACAAACGGACGTCGCCCCGGAACCTGTAGCAATACAGGAAACCGGGGAGACGCCCATGGACGTGGTGCAGCCTGTATCGCCGCCGTCACCGCCGGATGTGGAGGAGAAGAAGACGCTGCAGGATAAACGAGATCAAGAGGGAGGAGGGATGCACTCCGAAGTCATACCTTTCCCGGACGTCACGAACCTGCCAGTTATACTCAAGAAGATCGCAACCATGGTACGAGATGGGCGGTACGACGTCCAAAGAAAACCCTACCTTTTCGCGCAAGCGGAAGCCACCACTTCCACACCGGCCGTTCGAGCTTCGTGGCGGATATCGGGCAATTATGCCCGAATCCGTCACGAAGAAGGACCTTCACACCATCAACTCGAACCCAGTCTTCACGTCGCGAGACTGGGGCTTCATCTTGGAGGATGCGGTCGCGCGGCTGAAGAAAGATGTCCGAGATGGAGAGAGGAAGCTCTCACCCGAGCTGGAGTCGGCACTGAAGAACATCGCGAGCGAGGGAAAGAAGAATCAGTACAACATCAACAGCCAACGTCACCGCCAGCATGCCTGCATGCTGGCAACCAGGATTTATCACCTATAACACGCAAGGACCATCCACAACGAGAGGCAACACTATTCCAACCCGTAAGGATCTTGGAGGAACAGCTACCCACAGCTTACACTCCATACCTCGGGCCAAGGACTAGGCCCGTGTGTATAGCGTCAGCGCCACCTCAGGAGCTCAGCTCGTCAGCGCACCTGACGATGGCGACATGTCTGATCGCCGAAATATTGTGCCCGTTGGACACAATGGACCAACAGTACTCCCGTGGACTGTTCGAGCAATATCTGTGCCTATTGCAACACAGTAATGGATCAGTATGGAACATACTATTACTCAAAATTCTTCCAGTTGGAGGAAAGTATCATGGAACGATTTAACAGAACTGTTGAGCTGTAGCTAGTGTGTTCCATACTGATCCATTACTGTCTTGCAATAGGTACAGATATTGTTATTTCGTCAATTTTGGACTGTGATTAGGAAACTGGGTCTGTTCATGTTGTTGTAGTCCTTAGTCCGAAGACTGATTTGATGCAACTCTCCACTCTGCTCTATCCTGTCCAAGCCTCTACAACTCCTAATAGTTACTGCAACCCACATCCATTTGATTCTTTTTATTGTATTCGTCTTAGATCTCCCTCTACAATTTTAACCCCTGCCCCCTCCCAATCCTCTCTCTCTCTCTCTCTCACACACACACACACACAAACACAAAAACACACACACACACACACACTTCCTTCCGTTATCAGATTTACGATTCCTTGGTCCCTAAGGATGTCTCCCATCAACCGATCCCTTCTTTTACACAAATTGTAGTGATAGAATGCATTTTTCCTCACTTCGATTGACAACTTCCTCATTAGTTCCTCGATCCACTCATTACGTCATCTGCATTATTATGTACCACCACATTTGAAAAGGTTTTATTCTGTTTGTGATATGAAATACAAATTAAAACAATATTAACGTTTGCTGAATTTTCTATCGGTGCTTGGCAGAACATGATAATAATATTAAAGAGGAAAACACTTCCTAATGTTCTGAAAAAGTATATTTATTTTCTCACGGACTGGCTGAAGGTGGCCTGAGAGGCCGAAATCCGGTTCGTGAGAAAATAAAAACTGTTTTGCACAACGTTAGGAAGAGTTTTCCTCTTTAATATTAAAATAATATTATCTGTGACAGTCACTTTTATCAGTCAAGGCCGGAGAGCAAACAATAACTATCAATTGCGTGATGAATCGTGACTGACACAGATAACTGCTTAATTTTCTTGTGCTTGTAATGTCTCCTTGGGGAAATATGGCTGTTTCTGCCAAATAACGACACGGTTTGAACCTAGGACTCTACTGATTAATTTGTTTACTTAAGCACTTGTCGAGTTTTTGATAATCGTGCGCACTTCAGTGTGTGGAGAGCCACGAGATTGCGCTGTTGCCACACACAGTTGTCAGACTTTGATTTTAGAGAAAGAAATACTGATACGAGAACAGCACTCGACAGTCAAGGGTTTCCGAGAACTGACTTCTTAACGTACAGGGATCAAAAACAGGCTGGTCGTAGCCCCTAGTTGCAGGCACCAAGTAACACGTGTTTCAGATAAAGAAATTAACCAAAGGAAACAATTTTAAATCAACTGGAAACGAAAATTTGTTACTTAATAAGTGACATATTCGCTGTGCTGAAGGATGTCTTAAGCACCACAGCGCTTTTCTAAGGATGAAAGTAACGTTGATAATCTGGCTTCGCCTTCCTCCGAGAACAGCACCTGTTCGCCGAGTCTCTTACAGTGAGTTCAACGTGCGCCATGAGATTCTACTCCTGCACACTGCGTTGCCAGAGTTTAAAACATCAGGCAGTTACTACGCAAACAGCACCAAACTTTGAGATTAACACTAAACTGCGCCGTGTCTCTCTGAAGACTATATAACCTGGCATTAAGAAGGTAGGGGAAAATAGAGAGTAAGTGGACTTTATGGACTAGGTGCGGAAAATAGTAAAAGTACGAGCCTAAACTGATTCTACACTACTGCCCATTAAAATTGCTACACCACGAAGATGACGTGCTACAGACGCGAAATTTAACCGACAGGAAGAAGATGGTGTGATATGCAAATGATTAGCTTTTCAGAGCATTCACACAAGGTTGGCGCCGGTGGCGACACCTACAACGTGCTGACATGAGGAAAGTTTCCAACCGATTTCTCATACACAAACAGTGGTTGACCGGTGTTGTCTGGTGAAACGTTGTTGTGATGCCTGGTGTAAGGAGGAGAAATGCGTACCATCACGTTTCCGACTTTGATAAAGGTCGGACTGAAGCCTATCGCGATTGCGGTTTATCGTATCGCGACATTGTTACTCGCGTTGGTCAAGATCCAATGACTTAGCAGAATATGGAATCGGTGGGTTCAGGAGGGTAATACGGAACGCCGTGCTGGATCCCAATGGCCTCGTATCACTAGCAGTCGAGATGACAGGCATCTTATCCGCATGGCTGTAACGGATCGTGCAGCCACGTCTCGATCCCTGAGTCAACAGATGGGGACGTTTGTAAGACAACAACCATCTGCACGAACAGTTTGACGACGTTTGTAGCAGCATGGACTATCGGCTCGGAGACCATGGCTGCGGTTACCCTTGACACTGCATCACAGACAGGAGCGCCTGCGATGGTGTACTCAACGACGAACCTGGGTGCACGAATGGCAAAACGTCATTTTTTCGGATGAATCCAGGTTCCGTTTACAGCATCATAATGGTCGCATCCGTGTTTGGCGACATCGCGGTAAACGCACATTGGAAGTGTGTATTCGTCATCGCCATACTGACCTATCACCCGGCGTGATGGTATGGGGTGCCATTGGTTACACGTCTCTGTCACCTCTTGTTCGCATTGACGGCACTTCGAGCAGTGGACGTTACATTTCAGATGTGTTACGACCCGTGGCCCTTCGTCGATCCCTGCGAAACCTTATATTTCAGCAGGATAATGCACGACCGCATGTTGCAGGTCGTGTACGGGCCTTTCTGGATACAGAAAATGTTCGACTGCTGCCCTGGCCAGCACATTCTCCAGATCTCTCACCAATTGAAAACGTCTGGTCAATGGTGGCCGAGCAACTGGCTCGTCACAATACGCCAGTCACTACTCTTGATGAACTGTGGCATCGTGTTGAAGCTGCATGGGCAGTTGTACCTGTACACGCCATCCAAGCTCTGTTTGACTCAATGGCCAGGCGTATTAAGGCCGTTATTACGGCCAGAGTTGGTTGTTCTGGGTACTGATTTCTCAGGATTTATGCACCCAAACTGCTTGAAAATGTAATCACATGTCAGTTCTAGTAATATTTGTCCAATGAATACCCGATAATCATCTGCATTTCTTCTTGGTGTTGTAATTTTAATGGCCAGTAGTGTAGGTAAATGAAACGACACAGAATTCACTTTTGAACAAATACATCTACATCCATGTTCTGCAAGCCACCTGACGGTATGTTGCAGAGGGTGCCTTTGGTACCACTGACTGGTCCCTCCTTCCCTCTTCCACCCACGAATGGCGCGTGGTAGAAATGACTGTTGGTAAGCCTCTGTATGGGCTCTACTTTCTCAAAATTTTTCGTTGCGGTCATTTCTCGAGATGTACTCTCTCGGAATTTCAATAGTAAATCTCTCCGTGATGCACAATACCACTCTTGTAGCGTCTACCTCTGGAGTTAGCTGAGCATCTCCGTAACGGTCCCACGGCGTCTAACTGATGCAGTAACGAAACGCGCCGCTCTTTGTTGAATCTTCTCTGTCTCTCCTATCACTCCTGTCTGATAAGGGGCCCAGATTGATGAAGCAAACTCTTCTAAGCCAACTCTTTCGTGAATAGTTACATTTCCTTAAGACTTTTCTTACGAATCTCAGTCTGACGTCCGCTTTTTCTACTGTTTGTTTTGTGTGGCCGTTCCGCTTAAGGTCGTTCTCGATAGTTATTCCGAGATATTTAATGGTAGATACTGTCTCCAGCAATTTGACATCAGTAGTGTGGTTGCACAGCAGTGGATTTCTTTTCCTATGAATGCCCAAAATGTTTCATTTATTTACGTTCAAGGTCAACGGCCAGAGACTCCACCATCACGGTTCTGCAAGTCATTTTGCAAATCTATACTGTCTTCTGGGGTTGCTGTTTTCTTATAGACAACCGCATCATCTGTGGACAGTCCTAAAAAGCTCCCTATGTTTTCTACTACATCATGTACAGCGTGACAATTATTGAACTATATGAAATAAAACCGTCATAACTTCTGAACGGCTTGCGTTAGGACGTTGAAACTGCATTGTTGGCCGCGGAGCATGATGGGAATTAGTATGCGCCGTGCGGTTTGGTTTAGCGACGAAGCCCACTTTCATTTGGACGGGTTCGTCAATTAGCAAAATTGGCGCATTTGGGGAACTGAGAATCCGCATTTCGCCACCAAGACGTCTCTTCACCCTCAACTGGTGACTGTGTGGTGTGCAATGTCCCGCCACAGTATAATCGGTGAGATGTTCCTTGATGGCACGGTGACTACCGAACAGTACATGAAGGGATTGGAAGATGATTTCATCACCATTATCCGAAGTGACCCTGATATCGACAGTATGTGGTTCATGGTGGTTCATAAAAGATGGAGCTCGGCCCCTTCTAAGCAGGAGAGTGTTTGATGTACCGGAGGAGTACGTTGGAGCACGCATTCTGGCTCTGGGGTACCCAGAGGCCACTGGCATGGGCCTCGATTGGCCGCCACATTCTCTGGATCTGAACACATGAGACTCCTTTTTGTGGGGCTGTATTAAAGACAAGGTGAATAGCAGTAACACCAAAACCATTGCCGAGCTGAAAACAGCCGTTCAGGAGATAATCGACAGCATCGGTGTTCCGACACTTCAACGGGTCACGCAGAATTTTACTATTCGTCTGCGCCACATCATCGCCAATCATGGCAGGCAAATCGGAGGCTTTATAACCTAAATCCGAATATCTGTAGTGACGGTTACATGTTGAATAAAGTGTGTGCACGCCGTACTTTGTAACTAATTTACGTTTTTTTTCAAAAGTTCAATAATTGCCACCCTTTATATGCAAAGTAAACACACTTCCTTGGCTCACTCCAGAAATTATTTTTACATCTTTCGATTTTGTTCCGTTAAGATCGACACCTGGAGATCTGTCAGTGAGGGCGTCTTGCATCCAGTCGCAAATCTTTTCCAGTACTCGATAAGATTGTATTTTCTTCACTAAACGGTAGTGCGGCACGGTGTCAAATTGTGACGAAACAAGCGCTGTATCGTTTGAAAAACACAGAGACGAAAGAGTGTGCCGGGACTTACCCCAGGTCACTGCTAGTAGTGCCACGTCATCACAACGCGTCTGTGCGTAGCACACAAGTATTGCACCATAATTAAAGAATGAAATTAAAAGTTAAAGTTGCTTTTCCAAACTTAGTCAACATATGCTTCAGTGTATTAATGTTTAAACTGTCAAATCTCAAATTGATCACGTGAATATTTTTCCCTAAATACATCATTTTTAGAAAAAATGAGTGGTGCTAAATAATCAAGCTAGGTCCAAATGGCTCTGAGCACTATGCGACTTAACTTCTGAGGTCATCAGTCGCCTAGAACGTAGAACTAATTAAACCTAACTAACCTAAGGACACCACACACATCCATGCCCGAGGCAGGATTCGAACCTCCGACCGTAGCGGTGGCTCAGCTCCAGACTGTAGCGCCTAGAACCGCACGGCCACTCCGGCCGGCAATAAAGCTAGGAACCCAAAATTGGTCATAATGTGCAGATGTATGTCAAAATTAAGTCGTACAAGTCTCAAAGTGATTAAAGCAATATTTTGGTCAGAACCTACGTTTTTACTTCAGTTCAACATAAAAGTAACTATGTGACCCCACTGAGCTATCTCTAATAGCTTTCGAGTAATTTACTGAAAGCTAAATTTGGAACAAAAACGTCCTTATTTGTAGTAGATTAAGTATCGGTTATTTATTAATGCGAGACAGTTTTGATTACAGCACGTGATGAAACCTATGAAATAACAGAGCTATAACAAGTTTCAAGACCTGTGCGTAAATAATAACAAATAAAAGGTCTCTTAAAGTTGTAGTTCAGAGGTCATATTCTACTGTCAGTTCCGTTTTAAAATTATTAGATGACAAAGTTTAAATGCAGGCGAGCTAAATCTTTTTCTGTGATTATAGCTAACTTAATTGGATTCATACAAAAATTACGAAGATTCTAAATTAATACACAACAGTGTTATAAAATATTGTGTGTTCGAGAAAGCGGCCGTTAAGAGGTTACTACCGTGGGCATAGAGCGCATAACAGCAGATGTTTCCCTGGCCGTCCGCTGGGCCCGTATATAAACACGGCCTGAGAGGCAACACTTCGTTTCACTTTGCACCAGCTACCATAAAGTCCGCGTTAGTCAAACGCCTGAGTGTGCACTACCTGGGGTGACGTCACAACGTGACCACTACTAAACTCATGTTTTCGGTACAAATCGGAAATGAACTCGCAGGGACTGTACACCGTTCTGGATCGCTTAGATTCCGCAGAAGTAACTGTTAGTGGGCCGCCCGTAATGTTAACAAACCCGCGTGGCAAGTGCTGACAATTATTTTCCACTTTTGTGGCGAGCAATTGTTTTGATTATCAGAACTGAGGACGAAAGCCCATTTAAAGGGAACTTACCGTAGAGGTCGCCTCTGAATTGCTCATAGTACTGTTTAGCTTAGAGAGATTTATTATTAGTATTAACACTATGCCGTCCAGCCCCACCACCGTGGTGTTGTCTGCATAGTATCGCGCAGTGGCCGGCGACACCATTTTAGTATCTTTTGCGTTCTGTTGGTGTTTTGTTTAGGTAACAATAAGTTACACACGTCAACAAGTGTCTTGTTTTTATACGTACTCGTGCCCGTTCATCGTGGTGGACGAAAGAGACAATAGGATTGTTCAAAAATGGTTCAAATGGCTCTGAGAACTCTGGGACTTAACTTCTATGGTCATCAGTCCCCTAGAACTGAGAACTACTTAAACCTAACTAACCTAAGGACATCACACACATCCATGCCCGAGGCAGGGTTCGAACCTGCGACCGTAGCGGCCGCGCGGTTCCGGACTGTAGCGCCTAGAACCGCTCGGCCACCCCTGCCAGCAATAGGATTGTTTACGATGAATCCGCGGACGTCTTGTCTGACGTTCCGGACGATTTGGCCAGTTGAGAAGAAGACATTGGATATCAAAAAATTGAAAGTGGAGCAGAATCGTATGAAGGTAGTGAAATACGTCCAAGAAGAATTCGGCGAACGCTACGGTTGACAACTGATTCGGCTGAATCAGACGAAGAAGTCTGTGCACAATGGTCAGACTTTGATTTTCCGAGGACCAATAATAAATTTGAAGGATCCCCTTGTCCAAACATATTTCCCAAAGATACACAGAGCGTCGAGATATTGTATATTGGGAATGATCTATTTGAATATATTAGCAACAAAACCAACAAGTACTACAGTCAAAATTGCAACAGAAAAAAAAGACAAGGATCGATGATTATTGGTCAACGAATCCGTTGATAGACACACCGATATTTCGCAAAACGATGTCCCGCAACCGATTCAGACAAGCATTATAATTTTTACATTTTTCCGACAGCAACAATAAAGCGGCATGTCAAAGTCCAGTTGGTAATTGATTATTTTTCCAAAAAGTTTAAAGAAACGTTTAATCTAAGTCAAAACATCTCATTTGATGAAGGAATGATACCGTGGCGTAGACAGTTAAATTTTAAAGTTTACAGTTCGTCGAAAATTACGAAATACAGGATACTCATTCGGATGCTGTGTGATTCGAGTACGAGATACATTTCCTCATTCAAGATATATTCCGACGCTGGACAGCCTTTGGCAAAAACAGTGATCGAACTATTGACACTTAATGATGGAAAGTGGCATCACCTCTGCATGGATAATTATTAAAACAGTGCAGAACTTGCAGAGAAGTTACTTGGAAAGAAAATTCGAGTTTGTGGAACGATGCGGCAAAATAGAGGATTTCCGGAAAATTAAAGCGCGCAAAAGTCAATGTGTTCGAAACTTGTCATCAACGGAAAGGAGACAAGCGGCCGGCGACAAGCCAAGTAATCCGACTTAGCGCTGACGGCGCCAAGCGGATAAATTTGTACGAGACGTGCGGACGGCAAAGTATTAACTTCATGAAAATTACGATGTTGTGCGTGTGAAAATTTATCAAAAGTATCCATCAATTAGAACTTAAACTCTTCATTTATAATCATAGTTCCAGGCCCTGCTGAGTAAATAGAGAATAGAAACATTTCTTTCAGTGGGCTGGACAAGAATGTGGACTTGCAGACTGGAAACTATGAATAGTACGTTCTCCATCGCTTTCTGGCTGACCGCAAAAATTGTTTCCAGGCTCTCGTAACAGACGACGAACAATATTCTAATAGAATGAGATTTTCACTCTGCAGCGGAGTGTGCGCTGATATGAAACTTCCTGGCAGATTAAAACTGTGTGCCCGACCGAGACTCGAACTCGGGACCTTTGCCTTTCGCGGGCAAGTGCTCTACCATCTGAGCTACCGAAGCACGACTCACGCCCGGTACTCACAGCTTTACTTTCGCCAGTACCTCGTCTCCTACCTTCCAAACTTTACAGAAGCTCTCCTGCGAACCTGCAGAACTATCCTTTCTTTCAGGAGTGCTAGTTCTGCAGGTTCGCAGGAGAGCTTCTGTAAAGTTTGGAAGGTAGGAGACGAGGTACTGGCAGAAGTAAAGCTGTGAGTACCGGGCGTGAGTCGTGCTTCTGTAGCACAGATGGTAGAGCACTTGCCCGCGAAAGGCAAAGGTCCCGAGTTCGAGTCTCGGTCGGGCACACAGTTTTAATCTGCCAGGAAGTTTCATATCAGCGCACACTCCGCTGCAGAGTGAAAATCTCATTCTGGAAACATCCCCCAGGCTGTGGCTAAGCCATGTCTCCGCAATATCCTTTCTTTCAGGAGTGCTAGTTCTGCAGGTTCGCAGGAGAGCTTCTGTAAAGTTTGGAAGGTAGGAGACGAGGTACTGGCAGAAGTAAAGCTGTGAGTACCGGGCGTGAGTCGTGCTTCGGTAGCTCAGATGGTACAGCACTTGCCCGCGAAAGGCAAAGGTCCCGAGTTCGAGTCTCGGTCGGGCACACAGTTTTAATCTGCCAGGAAGTTTCATATCAGCGCACACTCCGCTGCAGAGTGAAAATCTCATTCTGGAAACATCCCCCAGGCTGTGGCTTAGCCATGTCTCCGCAATATCCTTTCTTTCAGGAGTGCTAGTTCTGCAGGTTCGCAGGAGAGCTTCTGTAAAGTTTGGAAGGTAGGAGACGAGGTACTGGCAGAAGTAAAGCTGTGAGTACCGGGCGTGAGTCGTGCTTCGGTAGCTCAGATGGTACAGCACTTGCCCGCGAAAGGCAAAGGTCCCGAGTTCGAGTCTCGGTCGGGCACACAGTTTTAATCTGCCAGGAAGTTTCATATCAGCGCACACTCCGCTGCAGAGTGAAAATCTCATTCTGGAAACATCCCCCAGGCTGTGGCTAAGCCATGTCTCCGCAATATCCTTTCTTTCAGGAGTGCTAGTTCTGCAGGTTCGCAGGAGAGCTTCTGTAAAGTTTGGAAGGTAGGAGACGAGGTACTGGCGGAAGTAAGGGTGTGAGTACCGGGCGTGAGTCGTGCTTCGGTAGCTCAGATGGTAGAGCACTTGCCCGCGAAAGGCAAAGGTCCCGAGTTCGAGTCTCGGTTGGGCACACAGTTTTAATCTGCCAGGAAGTTTCATATCAGCGCACACTCCGCTGCAGAGTGAAAATCTCATTCTGGAAACATCCCCCAGGCTGTGGCTAAGCCATGTCTCCGCAATATCCTTTCTTTCAGGAGTGCTAGTTCTGCAGGTTCGCAGGAGAGCTTCTGTAAAGTTTGGAAGGTAGGAGACGAGGTACTGGCAGAATACCGGGTGTGAGTCGTGCTTCTGTAGCTCAGATGGTAGAGCACTTGCCCGCGAAAGGCAAAGGTCCCGAGTTCGAGTCTCGGTCGGGCACACAGTTTTAATCTGCCAGGAAGTTTCATATCAGCGCACACTCCGCTGCAGAGTGAAAATCTCATTCTGGAAACATCCCCCAGGCTGTGGCTAAGCCATGTCTCCGCAATATCCTTTCTTTCAGGAGTGCTAGTTCTGCAGGTTCGCAGGAGAGCTTCTGTAAAGTTTGGAAGGTAGGAGACGAGGTACTGGCAGAAGTAAAGCTGTGAGTACCGGGCGTGAGTCGTGCTTCTGTAGCTCAGATGGTAGAGCACTTGCCCGCGAAAGGCAAAGGTCCCGAGTTCGAGTCTCGGTCGGGCACACAGTTTTAATCTGCCAGGAAGTTTAATATTCTAATATTTCCTATTACTTATGACTTATGATTTATTATTATTAACACGCCGCTCCACAAAATGTATTTCTGAAGTCAAGGAACATGGCATCAACCTGAGCGCAGTTATCTACAGCCCTATGGATCTCACGGAGGAACGAACTGAGTTTTGCAGGATTTCTGTTTGCTGAAGCCATGTAGAGTTTTATAGGGGAGATTTTCGTTCTCAAAAAACGTCATAATTCTTGAGTCTAAAACATGTTCCATAATGCTACAACAGACTGACGTCAACGATATAGGTCTATAATTAATAGTATGTGCATCGTCCTACGGCCCTCCTTTAAAACGGGAATGGCCTTTGCTTTTTTTTGCAGTCGCTAGGTACTCTTCGTCGCTCCAGAGATATACAATAAACTGCTTCTAGAAAGGGAGCAAGTTCTTTCACACAACCTTTGTAGAATATTTTAGGTATCTCATCCTTTCCTCATGCCTTTCCACTACTGTGCTACTGTAGTCGTTTTTCTATTACACAATCGTTTATCTCAATATCTGTCATTTCGACGTTCGTACGATAATTGAAAGGGGGGACCTTTTTACAGCCCTTCCGAGGTGTAACATTTTAGGGAGATGGGATTCAGTATTTCCGTCTTGTCTCTGTTATCTTCTGTCACTGAGTGAATGAATGGATGATTTCGACTCGTTTACTGATTTTACGTAAGACCAAACCCTCTAAAGGTTTTCAGTCAGATCGGTTGACAAAATTTTACTTTCGAAGTCAATGAACGCTTCTCTCATTGACCTCCTTACTCTCGTTCAGTTTTTGTGTGTCTGTTAGGTTTTGACTGAGAGGCACCCACATGCCTTGCTCATACTGTGGCATCAAGCAGTCAGGCCTGCAAGATGAGTGGTCTGCCAAGCGAGTGGATTCATTCTTATTTATCGAGTAACATGAACTCTAGTACTCACACTTAAGTTACAAGTTCTCCTCCTATATGATTAATACGCAACGGAAACACGCATCTGACTATCAGTAATTTACAGAACTCTGACTGTACACTACGCACTGGCAATACCACATTTTCTTTGTGTCTTTTATTTAACGGCTTTTGTCAACACGTGGCCACCGCACTGAATATGAATGGCGCACACATTATAAATTCGGGACATTATGACAACATACAATTCGAAGGAAAAGTCCACCAATCTTTTTCTTTTCACTATCTTATTTATTCCGATAAATTCTCTAACCTAAACACACAAATTCTATAACCTACAACAATAACACATGAGAAATTCCGCCCAGTGGTCATGGCTTTACATTGGTGAATCTCTATATTATGGTCTCGTAATTATTTAACGCTACAGTGCACTTTCTGGATAGGATGGTGGATCTTTTATTATTTCTCACACTTCGACTATCACAATCATCATCACGAAACTATCCTCCAGACCGAGCGATACAGAAGGAACAAGCATAACCCACTAATCTTTTGAAACTACCTTGCTACTCTCCCATGCAAACCACACATACCCAAATTACATGACATACATCACACTACAATATGAAATAAAAAACACTAAATAGTCACAACACTATCACTTTCAGCTTTCCCACTTCAATTAATATTTATCCCAGTTTCACACGACACTGCCCCACTTCGTAATTCTACTTTCCTACTATGAACTCTGGAGATATATGCACGTCTTCCTGTGCAATGCAAGCCAAGTGGCGTTGCTGGATAGACGGCCGACTCACCTTGCTTCTCTCTCAGAGTTTGAATCTACCGTCACACGGAATCAGATCACGCAAAGTAATATTAAGAACGTATTCATCACACACGCGAGTCCTCAACTGATACCATGGACGAGTACTTCTATTTATCTTTTGTCTCATACACAGTTTGAGACTCACACAGTACTCACCACGTGGAAGTACTCGTCTCTAATTTCAAGTCCTGCACACGCCATTTCTTAAATATTTCAACTTATGGTACACACGCTATTTCTTAAATATTTCAACTTATTGTACACACGCTAGTAATTCAGCTTAACTTAAGCACACGGAAGTATTTCAACTTATTGCTACACGTGGTTTCATTGTGACCGTTGGTCACTTCCAAAGATTACTACAATCCCATTAATATTACCTGCCTGACACTTAATTCTCCCCACAAAAGTTCCTGAAATAGAGAAATTATTATTTCAAACTACTCTTAAATATTCCACATGCATACCATGTCTCCACTCTTTTGTCATTACGGAGCACAACTAAAAAAGGTCTTAACAGCACAAGATCCAGCGGCAGAGTGCTGAAACATGGCCGTTGTTCAGGTCCTCTCGCACCTCTGCTGAAGTGGGGGAGCACTTTGCTACCGTATTGGTCAGCCACATTTCAGGTGCTCAAAGCTCAGGTAAGTTTCATCTCTTTGGTCCCACCAAAGGATCGTCTCAAAGATGATCATATATTCACATTCACTATCTGCGGTTAGCAGACGACCATACATTCATTCATTTCACAGATCTCACCAAACTGGATGTAGGGATTTATTTTGTGGGAGTGCACATGTGATCAATTAAATAAATAAATTGTCATTCTTTCCCACACTGGTATCCGGCTTCGCTGTATTAATTGAAATTGAGTTATTTTACAAAAAAAAATGTGTTGTTCTGGCAAAAATAATGAAGTACGTTGTACCTATTTTCAATGTCGGGCGGTACTGTACCCTTTCATGACTTCTCTGAGTCTGTGCTGAAGCTCTCTTTGTTTACGTAGCAGTTTCCTAACACGGCTATACCACGGCACGTCTTTTCCATCTCTTAAGACCTTACTCGGAACATTCTTGTCTAAGGCACAGTGTATTGTTTGTATTGTGTATTTAACCGGTGACTTAGAAACGACGGAGAGGCTTCGTCCCGCCGTAGCCCTCAGTGGTTCACAGCCCCACAACAGGCCATAGCATTCCACCCACCCCACGGCCGCCCCACACCGAACCCAGAGTTATCGTGCAGTTCGGCCCCCAGTGAACTCTGTTGGACATAAAAATAATACTTGTTTCATTGTTTTTGGAAATTCAACGCTCAAGAGGGTGAAATAGGGGATGAAAATTTTTAAGAAAATATTTTGCTCTATTAAAAAAAGCTAAATCTAGGAAAATTGGTGTTTTTGGTGTTTTACTTCTCGTTTGGATATAAAGAAATATGTGGTAGAGCTTGAAAGTTTCTATGGAAATATCACCGCAAGAATGCAAACGGCATGATTAACAGAAACCTTGAATCCTGCTACCAGAATCGCTTTTTGATCAGAAGTACATCCGTAAAAGACAATGCTTCTTTCGCCTTAATTAGCGTGAAAAGTTCAGAAAGTGATGCAATTAGTGAACAACATAAAAATTCGATTAAAGAGAAAAAAAAAATCGGTGTAGACCGTACAGTCTATGTGAGTGAAGCAGTAGGCGCCAAGCTAGTAATAAAATAGGTGACAATACAGTAATTAAAACAGATGACAACGCTATTTGTTTCTTTTTATCTCCTTGTATGAAGTCCAGAAATCTTCTGCTGTGTAACCACAAGGATATGGGTGGTAGTAGAAACCAGATAGTTGTAGAAGATGTTACGTTCAATGAAGAGATTATGATCGGTTCAGAAGAAGAAGAAGAAAATATCAAAGTTGGTGATCCAGGAGTACCAAAAGATATGGATTTAGAAGAACCAAGCACTTCTAACGCTGAGCCATTGAGCGACCTTGCAACATTATTCAAAGTAGTGGCGGAAGTGCATGCGTGAGACGGATGGGTACCACACAGTGGCGGCGCCAAGGGTGAGCTGGGGTGGGCCGCTACCCACCCAAAATTTTCTTGGTTCACACTCTGGTCCACCCAGATAAAGTGGACAAATTTTATAATCAAAGTCCAAAGTTAGATTTTATTCGATAAAATTAAAATAACTTGTATACAGCTATGGACATATGGCAAACCACTCCGTTAATTTGTTAAACAATTTTGTACTGTCCCATGATGAAGCTATAAATAACACAAATACATTCGAAGTGGGTTTTATGATTACAGCGTTAACCTCAGCCTGTCTGTTGACCCGTACCTGTTGAACAACAAGTGAACAAACTGGCGTTGGGACACTTGTGAGGAGAGACAGTTGTGAGGAGGGACAGTTGTGAGGAGGGACAGTTGTGACGAGACCCGGCCGAACAGATAGCGGGCTGCCTACAGGGGCACCAAACAGGTTGCGCGCCGCAGTTCAGTACTGCTGTGGATTTAGCGGAATATACCAACAATGAACGTGTAAGTTGGCGGCGGTGCGTAAACGTAAACAAGAAGTGTAAAGAAAGACTAACTACCAGAAAGAACTTAGTTTTAGGTGGAGGCAGCCATACATGTATTCCGGACGTCGCGGTTAATGAAGTGCGAAAACACGTGGCAAACGCCAAAAGGCGTGCAAAAGAAACGGACACTTCAGTTTCTTCTGTTTACGCCGAAGAAGTAGGGCCGCTGTTCAATCAAGGATACGACATCGTCACATCACCGCCGTCACACAGGAGTGCAAAACGATCGCTGCAACGCATCAGGCAAAAAAAACATGGGATCTACATAAGATCCGACCGATGCTGCAGGAATATTTCTGCAAGAACATCATTTGCTAATGAATGATGGGAGCAAATTTTTACTTGCAGATGACAACAGAGTACCAAATGATAGGATATTGGTGTTCGCCAGCGAAAGGAGAAAATCCTGTTTAACAGACTGCAATTCGTTCTTTGTCGATGGAACGTTAAAAGCTCCAACAAGCAGTTTGGACAGTTATTTATTGTTCATGCCGATAGTTCTAGTTCTGAGGAGGAAACAAACACAGTTCCAACCGTATACACATTGCTACACAATAAAAAGCGAGAAACGTACGATCGCTTTTTCACAGCTGTTAAGAGCAACGTACCTGGATGGAATCATACAACTATCATGATGGATTTTGAAGCTGCACTCATCCAATCAGTAATACATTTGAAACTTCCTGGCAGATTAAAACTGTATGCCCGACCGAGACTCGAACTCTTCGGTAGCTCAGATGGTAGAGCACTTGCCCGCGAAAGGCAAAGGTCCCGAGTTCGAGTCTCGGTCGGGCACACAGTTTTAATCTGCCAGGAAGTTTCATATCAGCGCATACTCCGCTGCAGAGTGAAAATCTCACTCTGGAAACATCCCCCAGGCTGTGGCTAAGCCATGTCTCCGCAATATCCTTTCTTTCAGGGGTGCTAGTTCTGCATGGTTCGCAGGAGAACTTCTGTAAAGTTTGGAAGGTAGGAGACGAGATACTGGCAGAAGTAAAGCTGTGAGTACCGGGCGTGAGTCGTGCTTCGGTAGCTCAGATGGTAGAGCACTTTCCCGCGAAAGGCAAAGGTCCCGAGTTCGAGTCTCGGTCGGCCACACAGTTTTAATCTGCCAGGAAGTTTCATATCAGCACACACTCCGCTGCAGAGTGAAAATCTCATTCTAGTAATACATTTGTTTCCTGATGCAAATATTAATGGCTGCAACTACCATTTCAACCAGTGCTTGTGGAGGCAAGTGCAGAATTGCTGCCTTGTTGCTGCCTACAAGGAAAACGAAGAAATTCGTTTTCACGTAAGATTGTGTTCCGCTCTGGCTCACATTCCACTGGACATGTTAGACGATGGATGGCTATGGATTCAGGAGAGCACGCCAGATAATGAAAAACTGCAGGATTTTTACGACTATTTTGTTGAACAATGGCTGGATAATGGCGACATGTCAAGGGATATATGGAACTGTGCAGGAAGGCGTCACCGCACCAACAATGTTTCAGGATGGAATCGGAGGATAAATACATTAATTTTTCATCCAAATTTTTACTCCTTAGTAAAAATTCTCAGAGAGGACACAGAATAGACTATCATGGGCACCAATTTGACCCACTAGTTTTAAATCTAGTTGGGAAAAGAAGAAAGAAGTCCGCAATTAAGACAGATGAGATAGTTTCTAAGGCCCTTACAAGACTCCAAGTTGACGGCAATGTAAAATCATTTCTTACTTGCGTGGCCTATGCACAGAAATTAGAATGAAAAGGAAATGGCTGAAGCTACAGCAATACTTGTAAATATTGAAAAGGGGTTCAGTTCACGCCGATCACCCTATTGTAAAAATTGTAAATAAATAATCATCCTGTAAATATTGTAAATAAATATAATGGGGGACGAAGAGAGACTACCTCCTCATGGACACGACACAAAGTCGTCTGAATGTCTTTTGCAAATTGTAAAAGATTCACTAATGAAGTATGAAAAGTCATAGCTTTTCTAACAGTCACAATCAGCATTTTTGTGTAGAGAATTTTAGAAACAATGTCTCTTTGAGTGGACGATGAATACAGCTTGTTTCAATACATAAATTGCATTCCTTAACACTAATTGCTGGCAGGACTCACATTAGACCTCAGTACACTTCCCAGCGTGGTACGGGAAAATTGAGGTTTATTTCGAAATAATTAAGGAAAAAAGTTTCTACTGAGAACCAAATTCTTTAGTTGGCTCCTCTTAATATATGGTAAAAGGTTGCCACTCCTATCATACCAAATTTTGGGTGATGGGTTGAAAGATGGAAAACATTTTCCGTTTCTATAGTTTCTGTAAAATGCATCGTTAAGTATGAGGTTGAGCGAAAATTATGCCCTATGTAAGATTAATCAGAACAAAAATTCTAACGGAAAAGGTCTTACGCATAACTGTGCTGCAACTAATGGTTGACATGATATCGTGGGGGCAAAACTAGCTCCGATTTCTAATCTGACTTAAGGCCACTCTTCCTTGCCCAATAAAATTCTGAAATAATGTAGCCTGGCTGGACTGGAGGAGTGTGAATGTCCCTCGGCAGTTGCCCGGTCCGGCACAAGCCGAGCGCTGTCACACCAAGCGGCAGCAGGTATGGCCGAGCAGGTAGTGGCGCAGCATTTTCGACACACCCTGTGTCGGTCCCTCAGTATCCCGGATTTCTCACAAGTGTCCCCACATTCCAGTTTCTCACAAGTATCCACAAATCGAACAAACTAGTCGATCGATCTATCGAACGAACGGTTCTTCCACAGTGTCTGTTTTGTGTTTGCACGTGTGTTCTGTAATTTGCATTAACAGCAAACAAGAAAAGCGTATTTGGTTTCATTGTGGTCTCTCTTTTGTTTTTGGTAGTGAACTGTACGTGTTATGGAAACTGAACGTAGTAACATGGCAAAAAAACATAGCGTATCAGATTTCTTCAGTCGGTAACAAAAAGTAATTAAACCAAATGACGACGTTACGTCTACGTCTGAAACTGCAGAGGATAGTTTCCACGATCCCAAAAGTGAGGTAGGAAAAATAGTGTTTGATGATGATGAAAAATGGAAGTAGGAAAACAGTTGGAAAATGAAAAACTCATTGAAAATAAAGGTAATGCTGTATTTTCTATTCTTACTAGTAGCATCAGCAGCAGTAATCCGTCTGCTCAGTTTATGATGTATCTACATAGCCTTCTGAAGAAACCGAACAACATCTATTACTACGTTTTTGCTTTCGCATGTTCGGAGAGAGAAAAAGTAATTTTCAGCCAAGTTGCTACAAAATTCATCCGTAGCTTGAAAATAGTAGTGTATATGATGCTGCATATTGTTTTGTCTGTAGATTTTTCCGTTCCTAAAGTCAAGGCATAAAACGTCAATTGCTTAGTTTTGTAAGTGAGGGTTTGACTAATTGGAAATGAGCAAGAGAGCCTAATTCCAACTTTAAACTCTGTAACTGCTTTCAAAAAATTAAAAAAAATTGGTGAGGATTCATCAGCTGCTGCTCTAATAGATGAAATGTATGCTCTAAAAGTTCAAGAAAACAGAGAATACACAAAACGATTGCCGATGTACTACGAGGCACACGGTAATGCTAGTTCCACAACAATTCCCGCAAACGTAACGTTATTTTGATGTCACGCGCAATATCGGTGACTGCATGACCGGCTATCGACTTTGTGACAAGGAAGAATATGAATGTTATTCACTCACAGCAATTTAAGCTGTCCTCTTAGTGGTAAACACACTCGAAAATCAGTAAATATTTATTTCACCCTTCGTTCTCAGATCAGACTGAATGTAAATAACATCCAGAGTTTCAGAACACACATATATAACATTCATAACAAAGTAACAGAACGAGTTAAACAACTCTAATATGAAAGAAACTGCATGCATCGCGATGCGAATCAACAATCTTCGGCTCTAGTAACCAGTACGTTGTTCACTATGTGATATTTAATTCCGGTCTTGATTATCATATTCTGTCTTGAAGGCTTGCATCGTTGATGCTTTATTAAGTGATATTTAATGATTGTCAAAAGAAAAAAATTCCTTGAGGTCTATATTTATGTGCTGCTCCATGACTCTGCTGTCAATATCTTTATTCTTTGCTTTTGTGTAACTTCTGTCTTTTTTTTCAGTAAATGTGTTTTTTCCGTATCCAGGGTGTAATTATACAGTTAATAAAATGTTTTCTTGCATTTAAAATAATATTTTTCATCAGGTTATGGGCCCAGTACACGTGTAAAGGCAAACAACATAGTTTAATTAAAACAATATTTGAAATGAGCCTATGTCTGTAAAGAAACATGATTGCTAGCGGCGATTATAAGGTCAGCATTGATAAGCTTGAAGGACCTGAGGACTGGGCCAAATGGAAATGGCATATTTCTATGGTGCTGCGTTCATATGGACTAGAAGACATTATTAACGGAACACGTGAACGTGTAGAATTGCCGCAAGATGCGACAAGTGCACAAAAAGATGCGTATGTGGAATGGCACAAGTCTTATAGCAAGTTCGCTAAGTAAACCTGTTGCAGAACTCGCCTTAACGGGCAAGAATGCTAAAGAAATCTGGGACAAATTACGCGCCCGATTTGAACGTAGCAGTACTCAGCGTTTGAATATGTTGATTGAAACATTTTTCCGTGTTAAACGTGATGAAACGGAAGATATTAATGCACATGTGGCCAAACTGCAAAAGTTATTTGTGGATTTGAACGATGAATTAGCAAAAAATGAAGAAAATACGCTATCTGAAAGAATCTTAAATGGTCGAATTTTGTCTGCACTGGGAAAAGACTACGCCAATTTTAAGGATTTCTGGGATAAGATACCGACAGAAAAGCAAAGCTTGAATTTATTAATTGAAAAGCTCTGCGCTATTGAACTGCGTGAACAAGACATTAATGGAAGTGCAGCTTTCGTTGTTTCTAAAACAAGAAAACGGCAAACAGGTAATCAGCAAGTAAAGATGACGAAGTCACAATTAAAACAGAAGTTTCCGTGTAATATATGCAAACAATTAGGTCACTGGGCAGCAGAGTGTCCACAGAACACTCGTGACGGCAATAAAAGAAAAGAGAAGAAGCGAGAAAGTGAATACGCTGCATTTACTTCATACGCTATGGGTGTGTGTACCAGTAATAACAGTGACCCAAATAAATGGTATTGCGACAATGGCGCTACAAATCATATCACTCCCAACCAGTGTGCGGTTTGAAAGGGGGCATTCCCCCCCCCCCCCTCTGCATCAGAGCATCAGACCATCCCCTCCTCTAGTTATAGTTTATGCGTCCCAACCTGGGATGTTTATTTCCCACGCACTGGAGTAAAACTTTACATATAATTTAAATTTGTGGAGCCGAACACTGAAAGTTTTTAATACAGTCTTACTATTAATATGTTTGCTTATTAATTTTGAAAAAGTGTTATGTAGTAGCTAAGCATTTCAAAACATTTAGAACTAAATCATCATTCTCATGTTGTCATTGTTGCTTTCGTCCAAGGTGCGTCATCCGTTTACTTGCGAGCTTGCGAGGGAAGTAGTGTGGCAGTCATACCGCAGCAGTTGGGTGAGCTGGGGGCTGAAATTCCCACCCCGGGCCCTGACACAGGGTGGTGACCGGCCCGGTACCTGTGCGAACATTTATCGTTAGGCCATCTTTTGGCAACGGTATGGCGCGGACTAACGCGCCTGGGACGAAAGCACAAAGTAGTGCGATGTGAGCAGCGGTACCTACCAGACGGGATCGGACAGTCTGATTTCGCTAGCAGCGAACCACGTGGGTGGAGCTAAACACAGGCTCCCCAGCATCGCGTACTCCAAAGTAATTGGTGCCGTTCGTTCGTTGCCTTGCGTCCGCCAGAGACACGGCGATCTTCACACGTTCCCGCTTCAGTAGCTTCATTAGTGAGTTGAGTGCGTGCGGGCCTGTAAGAACTACGGATTTTCAGGATGTCATTCAAACAAAGCAAAATTTCTGATTTTCTTAAGAGCAGTGCATTACCTGATACGTGTACAAACTCTGACAGTCAGGATACTAACAATGCTGCTAAAAGAGTTAAAATAAATTAAACTGCCGCATGCAACATACGCCGCAAGACGACCCGAGCCACATTTCCATAGCATGCCACAATGTTTCCGAGACGTCGCCCCAGCGTAAACGAGGCTTTAGAGCCAGGACTGTATTGTATGGTGGATGTGATGTCTTGCGTACGAAACTAAAACCTGCAATCTGACCCAAACGTCGTGGAAAACTGTGAAGAGGTGTCATCCTGCAGCAAGATAACGCTCGCCCACATTCTGCCAAACGGACAGCCGACGAAATAAAGGCGTTGAGATTCGAGGTGCTGGAACATCCACCATACAGTCCAGACCTGGCACCAACCGATTTTCACATGTTTGGACCCTTAACGGAAGCACAAAAGGGAAGAAGATTTGAAAGTGATGAAGACGTCATTGCTGCGGTGCAGAATTGGTTACAGATGCAACCGAAAAACGTATTTTCTGATGGAAAAAAACTCGTAAAACGTCGGGAAAAGTGCATTGAAGTCCAGGGAGGTTACGTAGAAAAGTAACGCATGTTTCAGTTTTCTATCATCAGAAGAAGTACAGCTTTTCACAAATGTGCCTTTACTTTTTGAATTCCTCTCGTATACCTGTATGTAGATGATTCTGTAAATAAGCTTTACCTATAATGTACTTTTAAAGATATAACAAGGGATGGCTTTTCTGATATTGCATACGCGTGAATAGTGAGTTTCGGCATTAACATTTGTTTAAAAATAACTGTTTAACCATGGGTAACGCCACGGTCCAAGCTAGTAACATATATAATTATACTAACCCCCTAAGACATCCCCCCCCCCCCCACTGGTAAAAGCACAAATCGCACACTGCGCCCAACGAACAGTATTTTGTTTCGTATAGTGAATTTGATTCTCCTCAAGTAATTTCATTGGGAAAACAAGATGTCAAAATGTGTGCGTACGGTCAAGGAACAGTTTACATCCAAATTCGACAAAACAATAAATGGTACAATGCTAGAATGGACAATGTTTTGTAGAATGAGATTTTCACTTTGCAGCGGAGTGAAAATCTCATTCTGGAAACATCCCCCAGGCTGTGGCTAAGCCATGTCTCCGCAATATCCTTTCTTTGAGGAGTGCTAGTTCTGCAAGGTTCGCAGGAGAGCTTCTGTAAAGTTTGGAAGGTAGGAGACGAGATACTGGCAGAAGTAAAGCTGTGAGGACGGGGCGTGAGTCGTGTTTGGGTGGCTCAGCTGGCATTCGCTGCTCGGCCGCCGAGCCGGACGGACGTGCGGCGGCAGCGCTAGGAGGGCTGGCGTAAACAGCGGCTGTGTGGCTGTTACGAAGGTCAGTAGAGCGCTTTGTTTACTTTGCATCTTTCAGTGATTTAAAATGACAAAATGAACTAAATTAACTGTGAAAGAAGAGATACGGTTAGATTCACTTTTGATTGGACCTGTAAAAGACCAAAGGCTTTTGAGATCAAAAGGTGGCTTTCAGAAACAGTTAAGATCACAGGAGACGAAATTATTGGCGTTCATCTATCTTTTGTTTCCAATTCTGTCTTTTGAAATTGATTTCCTCTGATTTGTGCTCCTCGATAGTTGACAAGTGTGGTGGCAAATTGAAATTTAATCATGCGGACGGCACCGTTAGTGACGTTCTTGTTTCCCATGCTGGGCTAGGCATTCGAACAGTGAGAGTTTTCGAACTGCCGTTCGAGGTCCCTGTCGGAGCAATCAATGCTGCTCTTCAGCCCTATGGTAGGGTTATATCTAATATTGCAGAAAAATGGTCGGAGCAATATATGTTTCCGGTTTTGAATGGAGTTAGACAGATTAAGATTGAGCTCTTACGACATACCCCTTCTTACTTGAATATCTGTGGCCATCGCGCTCTCATAATTTATGATGGGCAGCCACGGACTTGTGCGTTATGTAACGCCACAGGGCACGTCAGAAGTGAGTGCAGTAGAAGGCGTGTTCCTCAGTTACCGACTAACGAGGCGGCTGTCCCAGGACAAGTTGTTAGCATGCAAGTGACGTACGCTGCCGCGGCAGCTAGCCGGGCCCCCTATCAACAGAATATGGCCGAGCAGGCGGGACCTTCAGACGCGCGCACGGAAACGGGAAGCACCGCGGAGTTGACTAAGGAGGACAATCAGAATCTGGTCAGTAATGATGTCACTGAGGACGCACCGCGCTTGCCCTCTGAGTCTGACAACTCTTCCAACGAGCGACAAGCTTCATCGATAATACCTGATGTAGACATGGCAGAGTACGACGCGGTAGTTACACACGAAAGGGCCAACATCCCAGAGGGAACTACAGTGGATGGACATAAAGAGGAAGTGATACAACAGAAAACTGACAACCACACAGATGACAGGATACCACAGACAGGTTCAGGAAACGTCAAAGGAAAAGGAGGGGCGCAAGAAGACGAACCAATGACACCACCCGTCTCACGTGTCGCAGAAACAGCAGCAACGGCCGACTCCGAAATTAACGTAGCTCAAAAATCTTCCGCCACGAAGGCGGGACAGGTGACTTCTCCTCGACCTTCCATGGAGTCGCCAGGAAGTTCACCAAAGGTTTCACCGACGATTTCACCGAAATCATCAAAAAATAAAAAGAGACGAAGAGCACATCAAGCTGCAGAGAATTTGGCCCCTCCTTTAAGAGAGCGGTTGAGGAAGATACAGGAGACCGAAAAGAAGGACGAAGATATACAAAAGGAAGCGGTCGGCGAATCTTCGGATCGGAACAAGGGACAAGAACGGGCTGACACGCCACACGGAACATATGAACCCTTGCATGACAATACGACATCAGATATGGACAATGACACCCGACTTGGACAAGGACATGGACACGACATCACCGAGCCACGATTTAACTGGGCGGACGAAAAGGAGGATCAGACCGATGCAATGGCGGAAGGGGTTTTTGAGGAAGAATTTTTTTTATTGAAAATTGTCACACCCAACTCTAAGAAGAAAGAAAAAAAAGAAAAAAGAAGGAAAACCGTCAATGGAATACAAGTAAAATAAAATAACACTATATATATCTAACCCGAAATTATTGTACGCGGCTCCAATACCGTGTCCTCTGTTTACTGTCTTGTAGCGTATCACAGTGGAGCATACATATAACGTGACCACCTTAAACATAAACAAAATTCAGAGTCAAGCAAAGGTAGCTGCACTGAAGGACTTTCTGTATCAGTCAAATACCGATATCTCCTTCCTGCAGGAAGTTAATGTCAAAGAATTGTATGTTTCAGGGTACAAAGAGGTGTTGAATGTGGCTCCAGAAAACGCTTGTGGAACAGCCATCCTTGCTAAAGAAGGGATAGAGATGACAAACGTGTGCCTTTTAGAGTCGGGGGGAGGGGGGGGGGAATTAGCTGCAAAATTTTTAACACCACTTTTATAAACCTTTACGCACCTTCAGGCAACAATGCGAGACGAGAGAGGGCAGTCTTTTTTAAAAGTGACATTTTATTTCTACTCCAAGAAAACCCTGCAGAAATTGTCATTGGTGGAGATTTTAATTGCGTTTTAAATAAAAAGGATCAGCGACCAAATTTTAACTTCTCCCAAGAACTGCAGGCGTCGGTCACCAACATGAAGTGGTTTGACGCGTGGGAAATAAAATATCCGACGCTGGTTCGCTTCACATATATCACTGGTGCTACAAAGAGCAGAATCGACAGAATATATGTCACCCCCTCTTTAGACACTAAAGTCTGTAGTATCGAGGTGATACCAGCTGCCTTTTCTGACCACCTCGGAGTGAGGTGCAGCATCAAATTAACCAGGCAAAAGACATATTGGGGTCGCCCACTATGGAAATTAAATATCAGTACCCTCTCTGAAAACGCTCTAGCTTTAAAGATGCAAGAAACTTGGCAGTCTGTTTTAAGGATGCGTACTAAATATAGAACAACTATTGAATGGTGGACTATGGCCGCTAAGAAAAAGATAAGAGCAGCGCTGATATCCTACGCCAAAGAAAGGGCAATGTGGTCAAGACACACAATGGAATTTTACTACTCTTGCTTAAGAGACCTTTACGACCAACCAATGTCTCAAGACGTCTTTATCAATATTAAAAACTTTAAAGCCAAAATGATAAGTATCAAGAGGGTACATTTGGAGGGATTACAAATCAAATCACACACTAGAACGACGGTGGAGGCAGAAAACACCTCCATCTACCACTTGATACAACACACAAAAAACAGAAGAAGAAATTTTATTGCCAGCCTCAGAACGGAAGATAACAGAGTCCTGACAGAACAAAGGGATATCTTAACTGAAGCACATAGATTTTTTCAGCAATTATATTCTGGAAATGCTACTGACAACTCAGTACAAGAGTTTTTACAGAACTCCGGAATAGAGGCAGTTGTTACAGAGGAGGAGAACAGAGGTTTAACGTTAGAAATTACGAATGACGAGGTTTTTGATATACTCAAATCTTCACCTTCACGTAAGTCTCCAGGCCCAGACGGCCTGCCTGTGGAGTTTTATAGGACCTTTTGGCACCTAATAGGTTCCCAATTCACGGAAGTAGTCAATGACGTCTTGAGGGGAGAGGAAATTCCTGCTGCTTTCAAGGAAAGTGTAACTGTACTACTTTCAAAGGGAAGGAGTACGACACGAAAGATATTACTAAAATGAGGCCGATCAGTCTAGTGAACTCAGATTTCAAGGTAGTTGCACGTGTAACTAAAGAACGAATGGGACCGATTTTAGAAAAAGTCATTGGACGCCACCAGACGTGTCTCCCTCGACGTACCATTTTTAAGACTGTATGTGAATATCGAGACATTATTTCTATTTTCTCATCATCGTCAGCGAATGGAGGCATTGCCTTCATTGATTTTGCTAAAGCGTTTGACAGAGTCAACTACGGATATCTGTTGAGAACCTTGAAACACATAGCTTCCAATGATGGCAACTTAGCGGTTTTAATGAACATCGTCAGAGGCATACGAACCAAAATCTCGATCAATGGACAATATGCTAATGAAGTATTGATATCTAGTGGAGTTCCTCAGGGAAGTCCCCTGTCCATGTTGTTTTATGTGGTTTCTCTGGAACCCCTTTTACGGCTTTTGAACACAACCTTAGAAGGCATAACAATAGCTGGACTGAAGACGGTTACAAATGCATACGCTGACGATGTGGGAGTTCTAGTTAGGAGCGATGATGACTGTGCCCAGCTAACAGACAAGTTATTGCTTTATAGCAGGGCAACTGGTGCGAAGATAAAAGAAACGAAAAGTTCCTTTTTAAATTTACAGTGTCTTGACAATGTGCAACTACCGTGGGCAAACAGGGTGGAGCGCCACACTGCTTTGGGCATAACTTTTTACAGTTGCCCATTAAGAACAACGGCTGCAAATTGGAAACAGGTGTTAGGAAAAATCAGAGGCAGCTTAATACTGCATGAAACGAGAGACTTAAATATCAAGCAAAGAATTAAACTAATAAACTATGCAGTTCTTTCGAAAGCTGCATATGTCGCTCAGATTTTACCAACACCTCCAGACATAGTGAAATCTATAATGAGAACAATCTGTTGATACGTATGTAAAGGCCATATTTTTAGAGTAGCAGTAGGAACGACTACATCGAGACCCGGAAACGGAGGCCTAGGGCTGACAGACCTTCGGAGGAAAAACACTGCTCTCTTCATTAAAAGAACGCTGAAACTTACAGAGACACAGCCGAACAGTATAACTGCCGCTCTATTTGACCTTCTCAAACCCGGAAGCATGCAGCCGCCAGTAGATGTTCACAACATAAATTACAACCTAAAACATATTAAGGATTTTTATGTAGAATTAAGCTACTTGACATGAATTTTAACAGACAAAAATAAGAGGACAAGTAAATATATAGTAGAGAAGTTACAATCAGGCGAAAACCAAAATAAAATGGAGCTGAAGTATCCCAACAAAAACTGGGAAAAAATATGGACTAATATAAATAACAAAACACTGACTACGGAAGTGCAAGCGTCTTGATACAGAGTTGTCAACAACATCATTAGTACCAATGAAAAACTGTATTCAATAGGACTACAAGCAACCAATGTGTGCCAAAAATGTCACAATTTGGACTCCTTAAAGCATCGCTTCATCTGTAATGGATACAAGAATATTTGGAATGACATTGTATTGCAAGTCGCTTTTCTCAAACGGACCGATGGAAGAGAAATCACACTAAACGATATGCTCTTCCCAGAAGAAATTTCCTTTCCACCACAAAAAAACAATGTCATCTTGTGGCTATTCCGAAATTTTGTCAATTACGTCGTTAACAACAAAGGCAATGACAATCTACAAGAATATCGAGAATATATGAAAGACGAATACTTCAAAATATACCGGAACAAAGACCATAAAAAGAAGTTCGGAAATATGATGCAAATTTTGTTTCAGAAACAAGGCATCGGTTAATACCTAAATAATATGAAATCGACCGAACAAGATGGACTGCCAAAGTAGGGAATTGCTGTTGAGGGTGAAGTACGGTGGGGACTTCGTGTGTCCCGGGACCGATATGGTAGCCGTGAAGGCCTCAACAGAACCCCGAAAACGCGTTTTCCCAAGAAGTAACAGGAGTCATGCCACAGCACAAGAATAGTAGGGAAAAACTATTCTCATGCAAAAGACGTGCATCACTGAAGAAGTTTAATTTCCTATCTTACTTTTTACTTTTGCTTCTCTTTCACTTTTGTTAAAATTCTAATGGAAGAATATTTTGCGTTCCGTTAATGCAGTCAGTAGTATTATAGAGAGAGCTATTTTCACCGTAATCAATTCGGATTACAATTTACAATTTTCTAACATTGTCCTCAAGATGCAATTCAAAAAATAAAAAAAAGCGTGTTCGCTCAGAGCGATAGTTTTCCTTTCTAATAAAAAAAATAAAAAAAAACGGAGCGAACGGGTGAACGAAAGAAAAAGTTGGTAGAGCACTTTCCCACGAAAGCAAAGGTCCCGAGTTCGAGTCTCGGTCCGGCACACAGTTTTAATTTGCCAGGAAGTTTCATATCAGCGCACACTTCGCTGCAGAGTGAAAATCTCATTCTGGAAACATCCCCCAGGCTGTGGCTAAACCATGTCTCCGCAATATCCTTTGTTTGAGGAGTGCTAGTCCTGCAAGGTTCGCAGGAGAGCTTCTGTAAAGTTTGGAAGGTAGGAGACGAGATACTGGCAGAAGTAAATCTGTGAGGAGGGGGCGTGAGTCGTGCTTGGGTAGCTCAGTTGGCAGGGCACTTTCCCGCGAAAGGCAAAGGTCCCGAGTTCGAGTCCCGGTCCGGCACACAGTTTTAATCTGCCAGGAAGTTTCAGTGTTTTCTACGTCCCTGATGCAAGTGCTAATCTGTTCTCTGTGAGACCCATTGCCTACAGTGGCTACAGTACTGATTTTAGTTATAATAATGTATGTGTTTGAAATCAAGTCATTGGCAACACTGTTATGGCAGGTTATGTGAATAATGTGTTGAACATGCGTGTTGCTAGAAATGCAAAAATGAATCGTGTGAACTTGATGACTTCATCCGAAACATTTCAAGTGTACCATGAAAGGTTTGTTCATCAAAATAAACAACATGTGAAGAATGTTTTAAAAGGAATGAACGTTCATGTGGAAGATGCAAAGAGTGAATTTTTGTGACGGCTGTGCGGTTGGAAAGATGCATAGGCTGCCATTTCAAAACACGAACAATACGCTCTACCAGTACTGGTGAATTAATCCACGCGGATGTCTATAGACCAATGAGCACGAAATATTTTGGAGGTAAGAATTATTATGTATGTTTCAAAGACGATTTTAGTAAACGTCGTCGAATTTTCTTTTTAAGACACAAAAGTGAAGTGTTTACTGTGCTTAAGCAGTTTTTAAATGAAGCACGAACTAATGGACATGTTGTCAAACAATTTAGAAGTGATGGTGGCAAAGAATTTAACAATAAGAATTGGAAAATGTCTATAAGGTACATTATATATGTAGAATTGTGGACAGTTGGGAATGTGAGTCTCACGGGAAGCGTGCAAGGGATAAGTCACTGCAGTCGCGCTATTCATCTGTGTCCTCTCGGTGGCTCAGATGGATAGAGCGTCTGCCATGTAAGCAGGAGATCCCGGGTTCGAGTCCCGGTCGGGGCACACATTTTCAGCTGTCCACATCGAGGTATATCAACAACACCTGTCGGCAGCTGAGGGTTTCAGTTAGTCATCATTAATAAGAATGTCAGTGAACTGCTTGCAGACAGGGGAATAGAGCTTCTGATTCCTCCTCCTTACACTCCTGAACAAAATGTTGTGGCTGAACGGGAAAATAGAACCATTGTTGGAGCTGTCCAGTCAGTGCTAAATCCGAATAAAATGTGGGCAGAGGCATGTAACACAGCAGTCTACCTAATAAATCGTACTGGAAAATCTTCAGTTGAAAATAAAAGCCCTTATGAACTATGGTTTAATCGACTAGTAGGACGACTTGATCATCTCAGAATTTTTGGCACAGGCTGCTACGTTCACGTTAACAAACAATTCCGTTCCAAGTTTGATGATAAGGCAGTTTTTGGACGACTTGTTGGATATGGTAATGACAAGGATGGGTTTAGAATTTAGATTCCATCTAAAAGAAAGATGGTGTTGAGTCATGATGTGAAATTTAAGGCAGAAATTGTTTGTGGTTTACATAGTGACCATGTTGAATTAGAAGTCCCTCAGGAAGAATTTAATGATCCTAATTCATCTAAAGATGACCAATGTAAATCTCCTAGGCTGTACACTTCTGAAGGAAGTCAAACTCAAGAAAAAATTGGCACTCTAGATTCTAGAGAAAGTCAGGAGTCAAGTGAATCTGATGAAAATAAAGAATTAACAGAATTTCTAAAAGCAGAAGCTGCCGAATCTTCTAATGAAGAGAAACAGAAGAATCAAAGACAAAGAAGAAAACCAACCTGGATGGAAAGTGGTGAATTTTGTATGGCAACAAAAGTTGAGGCACTTTAATACAAAGATTCAAACTGTTTTTCAGAAATATTGCAGTCAAACGAGGAGGAAGAATGGATGCAAGCTATCAGTGAAGAACTTCAATCACTAAAGAAAAACAATACCTGGGTGCTGGTTGACTGTCCGAAGAATGCCAAAGTATTGCAAAACCGCTGGGGTCTACGTCGAAAGGTCGCAGTCAATGGATTAGTTGCAAAAAGCTGTATTCAGAAAGCAGGAATTGATTATGACGACGCCTTTAGTCCTGTGGCATGTTATGATAGCATACGAACTCTGTTGGCTGTAGCTGCTTTAAAGAAAATGCTGCTAGAACAATTTTTTGAATGGAATACTTGAAGATGAAGTATATATGGACACAACCAGTTGGCAGATATTTTGACGAAACCCCTTGATCGACTTCGATTTAGTTTTCTATGTTCAGAAATTGGCATGCAAGAGATAAAGCAATAATTTCATGATTTTTTTTATGATGTTTTAAAAGAAAAAAAAAATTCCTTGAGGTCTATGTTTATGTGCTGCTCCATGACTCTGCTGTCAATATCTTTATTCTTTGCTTTTGTGTAACTTCTGTGTTTTTTTTCCGTAAATGTGTTTTATCCGTATCCAGGGTGTAATTATAAAGTTAATATAAGATTTTCTTGCCTTTAAAATAATATTTTTCATCAATGACAATGGTGATGTGTCCGATAAATTTTCTGTGCTCCGTCACATTGAAAAGGCATACTGCAAATTTTAAAACAGGTGTGTTTCATTCTTAATTTGTAAATTATTGATGATAATAACTCACTCCTAAGAGAGCACTATTATATGAAGTCATTAACCGTTGATAAATCGTTACGTGACATTTTATTATAGTAATAATCATAATAAATCATTCCAAAAATTGCGTGTCTTTGTATATCGCCGACACACGCTCATGAAATCTCATTAAAGGCCTCTACCTAATGCTAATGGAAATCGATAACCAATGATGCGGTGGTCGAAATTGTGTGTGACGTCAAAACGACGTCACATTTGCGGGAATTATCGTGAAATGAGCGTTATCCCGATACACAGCTCTTCGAGGAATGACTCAAAGATCTCAAAATGGCTCCAAAGATAATGTAAATAGGGGAATTTTTTTAGAGTTATGCAACTTATAGAGAAATAAGACCTGAATGTTAGGAAAAAACTTGAATCTAAAAGGAAAAAAATACACACGTCATGATATACAAAACGAAATTGTGAGCACCACGACCAACATCATGCTAGAACATATCTGAGGTGAAGTGAAAAGAGCCCAGTATTTTATTCTAAGGATTGACAAGTCAAAAGATTGTTCAAAAACTGAGCAACTGTCAGTTGCCATTCGATACTATTTAGATGAACCTGCAAAACAATTGGATACTTCTTCTTCGTCAGTCTGCCTTAAAAGAACTAATGAACTGTGCAGATAATTAAAATTACTATATTGCACAAACATATTATGGAGCTGCAGTTGTGAGTGGTTCTAGTGCAGGTGTTCAAACTCTTTCAGGCAGGTAAGTCTCACAAGCCACCTACACAACACTGCATGAGGCAGAAGTTGAATCTCGTCATAGCAACAGCATGCAGAGGGATCAAGTCGGCTACAAATTTTTTATGCCACTACAGGGACTTTGCGTTTTATGAGTGGGTGGGCAGTGCATCAAATGTTTATTGATACACAAATAAAAATGAAAATAGGAAAAGTGGAATTAAATAAAGTTACATTAGATTGACCTTTCAATATATTTCATGTCTGGCTGTGAAGAATACAATTGAAGCTATCGTTGTAACCCTACTAAACATCCAGGCAGAAAATTCAGAACGACCTACAGAAGCATCAGGATTTAGTGCAAAATTAAATTCTTCTTTTGTTTTTCATTCACGACTGTTCACATGCTTGTTAGAAAATTGCAAGTCACTATCTGATTTCTTTCAGGTCATATCGTTGCTGCAATCAACTTGTTGTTTTTGTGGTCTTCAGTCCTGAGACTGGTTTGATGCAGCTCTCCATGCTACCCTATCCTGTGCAAGCTTCTTCATCTCCCAGTACCTACTGCAACCTACATCCTTCTGAATCTGCATAGTGTATCCATCTCTTGGCCTCCCTCTACGATTTTTACCCTCCACGCTGCCCTCCAATGCTAAATTTGTGATACCTTGATGCCTCAGAACATGTCCTACTAACCGGTCCCTTCTTCTTGTCAAGTTGGGCCACAAACTTCTCTTCTCTCCAATTCTGTTCAATACCTCCTCATTAGTTATGTGATCTACCCATCTAATCTACAGCATTCTTCTGTAGCACCACATTACGAAAGCTTTTATTCTATTCTTGTCCAAACTATTTATCGTCCATGTTTCACTTCCATACATGGCTACACTCCATACAAATACTTTCAGAAACGACTTCCTGACACTTGAATCTATACTCGATGTTAACAAATTTCTCTTCGTCAGAAACGCTTTCATTGCCATTGCCAGTCTACATTTTATATCCTCTCTACTTCGACCATCATCAGTTATTTTGCTCCCCAAATAGCAAAACTCCTTTACTAATTTAAGTGTCTCATTTCCTAATCTAATTCCCTCAGCATCACCCGACTTAATTCGACTACATTACATTATCCTCGTTTTGCTTTTGTTGATGTTTTATCTTATATCCTCCTTTCAAGACATTGTCCATTCCGTTCAACTGCTCTTCCAAGTCCTTTGCTGTCTCTGACAGCATTACAATGTCATCGGCGAACTTCAAAGTTTTTATTTCTTCTCCATGCATTTTAATACCTACTCCGAATTTTTCTTTTGCTTCCTTTACTGCTTGCTCAATATACAGATTGAATAACATGGGGGAGAGGCTACAACCCCGTCTCACTCCCTTCCCAACCATTCCTTCCCTTTCATGGCCCTCGACTCTTATACCTGCCATTTGGTTTCTGTGCAAATTGTAAATAGCCTTTCGCTCCCTGTATTTTACCCCAGCCACCTTTATAATTTGAAAGAGAGTACTCCAGTCAACATTGTCAAAAGCTTTCTCGAAGTCTACAAATGCCAGGAACGTAGGTTTGCCTTTCCTTAATCTATTTTCTAAGATAAATCGTAAGGTCAGTATTGCCTCACGTGTTCCAATATTTCTATAGAATCCAAACTGATCTTCCCCGAGACCGACTTCTACCAGTTTTTCCATTCGTCTGTAAAGAATTCGTGTTAGTATTTTGCAGCTGTGACTTATTGAACTGATAGTTCGGTAATTTTCACACCTGTCAACACCTGCTTTCTTTGGGATTGGAATTATTATATTCTTCTTGAAGTCTGAGGGTATTTCGCCTGTCTCATACATTTTGCTCACCAGATGGTATAGTTTTGTCAGGACTGGCTCTCCCAAGGCTGTCAGTAGTTCTAATGGAAGGTTGTCCACTCCCAGGCCTTGTTTCGACTCAGGTTTTTCAGTGCTCTGTCAAACTATTCACACAGTGTAATATCTCCCATTTCATCTTCATCTACATTCTCTTCCATTTCCATAATATTGTCCTCAAGACCATCGCCCTTTTATAACCCCCTATATACTCCTCCCTCCTTTCTGCTTTCCCCTCTTTGCTTAGAACTGGTTTTCCATCTGAGCTCTTTATATTCATACAAGTGGTTCTCTTTTCTCCAAAGGTCTCTTTAATTTTCCTGTAGGCAGTATCTGTCTTACCCCTTGTGAGGTAAGCCTCTACATCCTTACATTTGTCCTCTAGCCATCCCTGCTTAGCCATTTTGCACTTCCTGTGGATCTCATTCTTGAGACGTTTGTATTCCTTTTTGCCTGCTTCATTTACTGCATTTTTATATTTTCTCCTTTCATCAATTAAATTCAATATTTCTTCTGTTACCCAAGGATTTCTACTAGCCCTCGTCTTTTTACCTACTTGATCCTCTGCTGCCTTCACTACTTCATCCCCCAGAGCTACCCATTATTCTTCTACTGTATTTCTTCCCCCATTCCTGTCAATTGTTCCCTTATGCTCTCCCTGAAACTCTGTACAATCTCTGGTTTAGTCAGTTTCTCCAGGTCCCATCTCCTTAAATTCCTACCTTTTTGGAGTTTCTTCAGTTTTAATCTACAGTTCATAACCAATAGATTGTGCTCAGAGTCCACATCTGCCCCTGGAAATGTCTTACAATTTAAAACCCGGTTCCTAAATCTCTGTCTTACCATTATATAATCTATCTGATACCTTCTAGTATCTCCAGGTTTCTTTCATGTATACAACCTTCTTTTATGATTGTTGAACCAAGTGTTAGCTGTGATTAAGTTATGCTCTGTGCAAAATTCTACCAGACGGCTTTCTCTTTCATTTCTTACCCCCAACTGATATTCACCTACAATGTTTCCTTCTCTCCCTACTTTTACTCTCGAATTCCAGTCACCCATGACTATTAAATTTTCGTCTCCCTTCACTACCTGAATAATTTCTTTTATCTCATCATACAGTTCATTAGATTAGATTAGATTAGTTTTTCGTTCCATAGATCCGTGTTGAGGAGATCCTAGTGGATGTGGAACATGTATTTTTTTTAAAGATGAAATAACAATACTAATAGTATGAATATATACAATATATCATTTGTTTCTACTAAAAATTCGTCAATGGAGTCGAAGGAGTTGGCCACTAGTAAGTCTTTCAGGCTCCTTTTAAACTGATCTTTAACTGTAACTAAATTTTTTATGTTTGCTGGCAAATTATTGAAGATGAGTGTTCCTGAGTAGTGGACCCCTTTTTGAACTAAAGTAAGTGCTTTTAAGTCCTTGTGCAGATCATTTTTGTTCCTGTTATTGTATGTATGAACTGAGCTGTTTGTCGGAAAAAGAGATATATTATTTAGGAAAATTTCATTAAGTAGTAAATATACTGAGAGGCAGTAGTTAGTATACCCAGTTCTTTGAAGAGGTTTCTACAAGACGTCCGTGAGTTTATTCCACAAATAATGCGTATTACACGCTTTTGGACTCTGAAAACTTTTGTTTGACTTGAAGAGTTACCCCAAAATATTATACCATATGACATTATGGAATGAAAGTAGGCAAAGTACGCAAGCTTTTTCACTTTTATGTCGCCTATGCCTGCTAACACTCGAATTGCAAAAACAGATTTGTTAAGGTGTTTCTGCAGTTCTGTGTGGTGCTCCTCCCAACTGAATTTATTATCACGTTGTAATCCCAGGAATTTAAGATTGTCAACCCCTTCTATCTGTTCCTCTTCGTACTTTATGCATATGCTGGGTGGAAACGTCTTACAGGTTCTGAATTGCATATAGTGAGTCTTTTCGAAGTTTAATGTCAGTGAGTTGGCTTTAAACCATTTATTAATATCCATGAAAATATCATTAGCAGATCTTTCTAGAACTACACTCGACATACTATTTATTGCAATACTTGTGTCATCTGCAAACAAAACGAACTCTGCTTCTGGCAGTGTAACTGATGAGAGATCATTAATGTACACAAGAAAAAGCAATGGCCCTAAGATGGATCCTTGTGGGACTCCACATGTAATCAATTTCTTCATCTGCAGAGCTAGTTGGCATATAAACTTGTACTACTGTAGTAGGTGTGGGCTTCATGTCTATCTTGGCCACAATAATGCGTTCACTATGCTGTTTGTAGTAGCTTACCCGCAGTCCTATTTATTATTCATTATTAAACCTACTCCTGCATTACCCCTATTTGATTTTGTATTTATAACCCTGTATTCACCTGACCAAAAGTCTTGTTCCTCATGTCACCAGACTTCACTAATTCCCACTATATCTAACTTTAATCTATCCATTTCCCTTTTTAAATTTTCTAACCTACCTGCCCGATTATGGGATCTGACATTCCGCACTCCGATCCATAGAACGCCAGTTTTCTTTCTCCTGATAAAGACGTCCTCTTGAATAGTCCCCGCCCGGAGATCTGAATGAGGGACTATTTTACCTCCGAAATATTTTACCCAAGAGGACGCCATCATCATTTAACCATTCAGTAAAGGAGCATGCCTTCGGGAAAAATTATGGGTTTAGTTTCCTCTTGCTTTCAGCCGTTCGCAGTACCAGCACAGCAAGGCCATTTTGGTTAGTGTTACAAGACCAGATCAGTCAATCATCCAGACTGTTGGCCCTGCAACTACTGAAAAAGCTGCTGCCCCTCTTCAGGAACCACACGTTTGTCTGGCCTGTCAACAGATACCCCTCCATTGTGGTTGCACCTACGGTGCAGCTCTATGTATCGCTGAGGCACGCAAGGCTCCCCACCAACGGCAAGGTCCATGGCTCATGGGGGAAGGCAATCAACTTAGTAGAAGCTATAATGGATCAGTTCAAACAAAAGCGTGAATCAGACTCAGATTTCACGTAAAGAAAGGTTGGACTGGCAACAAAAATAAGTGCTGATATTTCCACAGATTCCTCTCTCTTGGTAGAATTCAAAAGTTTCCAAAACATCTTGGAGAATATGTTTACGATTTGCTGAAGAAAGACAGCCTGGAACCTGTACAACCAACTGATTTCAAATCTTTGGTATTTGATGAAGTTCTACAGTTAATAGACACTGACCTCCATCGCTTGTCTAAACCCAAAAATTAATTTTTATGGATAAACAAAAGGCAATGCCGTTGGCACAATGTATCGATGCAGTACCTAATCGTTAGAGGTAGAAAGTAAGATGTTAAAAAATCTTATCATTAGACATGAACAGCAAATTGGAGTGAAGACTGACAATCTATATGCTTTGCTCAAGTTGTTAGAGCAATATAACTTCTGTTACATGATTTGTACACATTAGGTCAAATAGCAGTGACTATTCCAGAATCCTCTGCATCATGTGGAAGATCATTTTCGTGTATGCGACGTGTAAAAAGTTATTCAAGGAATTGAGTTGTGGGACAGCAGGTGGAAAATTTTATATTTCTATTTTCTCCTCTATTGCCGTTCTCAACACAGGCTCTCTAACTACAATGTTGGCAACCAGAAAGTGATTAGCAAAAACGTGATGCCTGTAATTAAATTTCACTGTGCCCACTCTGATGTAGAAATAAAGTTATTGATCATTGAAGTTCTTTACTCTGAGGATTTAGGATGTCTGGGATTCATAGAAAATGCAGTTTACTATAGCAATTTTCACTATATTCTGAAAACGATTAACCATAAAGTTCCAGACAAATAAATGTTTAACCAAGCAATGTTACTATCAGTTATTGCACTATCAGAGCTGTTCAGTTTACTATAGCAATTTTCACTATATTCTGAAAACGATTAAGCATAAAGTTCCAAACAAATAAATGTTTAACCAAGCAATGTTACTATCAGTTATTGCACTATCAGAGCTGTTCAGAGTCTATTGCTGATCCTATTACCCCTAGATAACGAAACAGTCCTCCCCCCATGAACCATGGACCTTGCCGTTGGTGGGGAGCCTTGCTTGCCTCAACGATACAGATAGGCGTACCGTAGGTGCAACCACAACGGAGGGGTATCTGTTGAGAGGCCAGACAAACGTGTGGTTCCTGAAGAGGGGCAGCAGCCTTTTCAGTAGTTGCAGGGGCAACAGTCAGGATGATTGACTGATATGGCCTTGTAACATTAACCAAAACAGCCTTGCTGTTGTGGTACTGCGAACAGCTGAAAGCAAGGGGAAACTACAGCCGTAATTTTTCCCTAGGGCATGCAGCTTTACTGTATGGTTAAATGATGATGGCGTCCTCTTGGGTAAAATATTCCGGAGGTAAAATAGTCCCCCATTCGGATCTCCGGGCGGGAACTACTAAAGCGGACGTCGTTATCAGGAGAAAGAAAACTGGCATTCTACGGATCGGGGCGTGGAATGCCAGATCCCTTAATCGGGCAGGTAGGTTAGAAAATTTAAAAAGGGAAATGGATAGGTTAGAGTTAGATATAGTGGGAATTAGTGAAGTTCGGTGGCAGGAGGACCAAGACTTCTGGTCAGGTGAATACGGAGTTATAAATACAAAATCAAATAGGGGTAATGCGGGAGTAGGTTTAATAATGAATAGGAAAATAGGAGTGCGGGTATGCTACTACAAACAGCATAGTGAACGTATTATAGTGGACAAGATAGACACAAATCCCATGCCTACTACATTAGTACAAGTTTATATGCCAACTAGCTCTGCAGATGACGAAGAAATTGAAGAAATGTATGATGAAGTAAATGAAATTATTCAGATAGTGAAGGGAGACGAAAATTTAATAGTCATGGGTGACTGGAATTCGAGTGTAGGAAAAGGGAGAGAAGGAAACATAGTAGTTGAATATGGATTGGGGGTAAGAAATGAAAGAGGAAGCCGCCAGGTGGAATTTTGCACAGAGCGTAACTTAATCATAGCTAACACTTGGTTCAAGAATCATAAAAGAAGGTTGTATACATGGAAGAATCCTGGAGATACTAAAAGGTATCAGATAGATCATATAATGGTAAGACAGAGATTTAGGAACCAGGTCTTAAATTGTAAGACATTTCCAGGGGCAGATGTGGATTCTGACCACAATCTATTGGTTATGAACTGTAGATTAAAACTGAAGAAATTGCAAAAAGGTGGGAATTTAGGGAGATGGGACCTGGAGAAACTGACTAAACCAGAGGTTGTACAGAGATCCAGGGACAGCATAAGAGAACAATTGATAGGAATGGGGGAAAGAAATACAGTAGAAGAATAATGGGTAGCTCTGGGGGATGAAGTAGTGAAGGCAGCAGAGGATCAAGTAGGTAAAAAGACGAGGGCTAGTAGAAATCCTTGGGTAACAGAAGAAATATTGAATTTAACTGATGAAAGGAGAAAATATAAAAATGCAGTAAATGAAGCAGGCAAAAAGGAATACAAACGTCTCAAGAATGAGATCCACAGGAAGTGCAAAATGGCTAAGCAGGGATGGCTAGAGGACAAATGTAAGGATGTAGAGGCTTACCTCACAAGAGGTAAGATAGATACTGCCTACAGGAAAATTAAAGAGACCTTTAGAGAAAAGAGAACCACTTGTATGAATATCAAGATCTGAGATGGAAAACCAGTTCTAAGCAAAGAGGGGAAAGCAGAAAGGTGGAAGGAGTATATAGAGGGTCTATACAAGGGCGATGTACTTGAGGACAATATTATGGAAAAGGAAGAGGATGTAGATGAAGATGAAATGGGAGATACGATACTGCGTGAAGAGTTTGACAGAGCACTGAAAAACCTGAGTCGAAACAAGGTCCCAGGAGTAGACAACATTCCATTGGAACTACTGACAGCCTTGGGAGAGCCAGTCCTGACAAAACTACACCATCTGGTGAGCAAGATGTATGAGACAGGCGAAATACCCTCAGACTTCAAGAAGAATATAACAATTCCAATCCCAAAGAAAGCAGGTGTTGACAGATGTGAAAATTACCGAACTATCAGTTTAATAAGTCACAGCTGCAAAACACTAACGCGAATTCTTTACAGACGAATGGAAAAACTGATAGACGCCGACCTCGGGGAAGATCAGTTTGCCGGCCGAAGTGGCCGTGCGGTTAAAGGCGCTGCAGTCTGGAACCGCAAGACCGCTACGGTCGCAGGTTCGAATCCTGCCTAGGGCATGGATGTTTGAGATGTCCTTAGGTTAGTTAGGTTTAACTAGTTCTAAGTTCTAGGGGACTAATGACCTCAGCAGTTGAGTCCCATAGTGCTCAGAGCCATTTGAACCAAGATCAGTTTGGATTCCGTAGAAATATTGGAACACGTGATGTGATACTGACCTTACGACTTATCTTAGAAACTAGATTAAGGAAAGGCAAACCTACGTTTCTGGCGTTTGTAGACTTCGAGAAAGCTTTTGACAATGTTGACTGGAGTACTCTCTTTCAAATTATAAAGGTGGCTGGGGTAAAATTCAGGGAGCGAAAGGCTATTTACAATTTGTACAGAAACCAAATGGCAGTTATAAGAGTCGAGGGGCATGAAAGGGAAGTAATGGTTGGGAAGGGAGTGAGACGGGGTTGTAGCCTCTCCCCCATGTTATTCAATCTGTATATTGAGCAAGCAGTAAAGGAAGCAAAAGAAAAATTCGGAGTAGGTATTAAAGTCCATGGAGAAGAAATAAAAACTTTGAGGTTCGCCGATGACATTGTAATGCTGTCAGAGACAGCAAAGGACTTGGAAGAGCAGTTGAACGGAATGGACAGTGTCTTGAAAGGAGGATATAAGATGAACATCAACAAAAGGAAAACGAGGATAACGGAATGTAGTCGAATTAAGTCGGGTGATGCTGAGGGAATTAGATTAGGAAATGAGACACTTAAAGTAGTAAAGGAGTTTTGCTATTTGGGGAGCAAAATAACTGATGATGGTCGAAGTAGAGAGGATATAAAATGTAGACTGGCAATGGCAATGAAAGCGTTTCTGACGAAGAGAAATTTGTTAACATCGAGTATAGATTCAAGTGTCAGGAAGTCGTTTCTGAAAGTATTTGTATGGAGTGTAGCCATGTATGGAAGTGAAACATGGACGATAAATAGTTTGGACAAGAATAGAATAAAAGCTTTCGAAATGTGGTGCTACAGAAGAATGCTGTAGATTAGATGGGTAGATCACATAACTAATGAGGAGGTATTGAACAGAATTGGAGAGAAGAGAAGTTTGTGGCCCAACTTGACAAGAAGGGACCGGTTAGTAGGACATGTTCTGAGGCATCAAGGGATCACAAATTTAGCACTGGAGGGCATCGTGGAGGGTAAAAATCGTAGAGGGAGACCAAGAGATGAATACACTAAGCAGATTCAGAAGGATGTTGGTTGCAGTAGGTACTGGGAGACGAAGGAGCTTGCACAGGATAGATTAGCATGGAGAGCTGCATCAAACCAGTCTCAGGACTGAACACCACCACAACAAGAACGAAACAGTTCAATAATCGTTACTGACGTAAATGTTCAAAGTGAATGCTCGCCAAAATTTGATGTTAATACTCATCAAACGCCACACTAGTAAACTAGTAATGGTAGAAGGTCTGTCCTGCGGCGACACGTAAAAATACGGCATACACAAACTGAGAATAAATCACTGGAGTCATTCCGCAATTAACACTTTACATCAATGCGAACTCATTGTTACTTGCATACCGAGCTATGTAATACGCCATCCAAGGCTGTTCTTTGCAACTTCACAAACGCGAGCGGCTTCCGACATGGAGTGCGCACTGATACGAATCTAGAAGAGAACTGCGGCCTGACTCTAGCTCTGTCTGCGCACGCATCAAGGAGGAAGATGTCCTCGTCTGGGAACGAAGTACTATCTCGCGAGGCGCTTCTCCTTCTAACATGGTGGTTTGGGGAGAAAAATTCTTGGCTTTATCGTATCTGCTTGACTTTGTGCTTTTTCCTTTTTTTGTGATTTTTTATATTTTTTTGTTTTTAAATAAAAGAAAGATTAAAGAATAGTAAGAGGGATAGTGAGAGAAGTAGAAAGCGAACGGCCTAAATGGCTGGCCGGTGGTTTCAGCAAGTCTCCGCTACGTCTGATGATGGCCTCGCATCTCGCATGGTGATCATTACTGAACTAGGCGGCGTTCGTATTCGCATATTTTCGTCTGATTTCTTCCCTGGCTATTATGTCGTCGGGATGCATCTTTCTCCTACCAGACCGGAACTCTTCCTTCACCCATGAATCTATGATATCGACTAGGTCGTCCCATTGGGAGGGCGTGAAAATAGGGTATGAGTTAATCGTGGCTAACGCTTTCTTCGTGACTGCTTCCATCAACATGGTACGGTATCTGTATGTGCGTAGGTGGAGCGGTTGATGGGGGAGGGGAGGCTTAGGCTGGCCGGGTGGGGTGAAGGGGTACTGGAGTTCTGGGTAGGTGTATGACCCGTTTTGCAGTGACGTGGCAATGCTCTTGAGGACGGTCTGCACGTTGTCCACTCCAGGGAATGGTAGCCACAGCTTTCTCTTCTTCGTTGGCTGCTCAACTTGCGAGCAGTCAGGAGGCGCGGTGGCACCCTTGCGTGCAGCTGCATCCTTGGGGGCCAGCCCAGGCGTCACGTCGTCGGTATCCATTGGCGCCGCCGCCCGCATTGCTGCGGGGGACGGGGCGTCGGTTGTCTGCGTGGCCGCATCGACCCCCACCGGTCGACTCACAGGGGGGGGGGGGGGGGGGCGGCCGGAACCGGCGGTTGCTTCTTGATAGCTCGCAGCTCTTCGCGGAGCTGCTGGAGCGTGGTATTGCGGGTTGGCGGCGTGAGTCCCTGAGGTAGCTGCAGCTACGGGAGTTGGCGGCGTGGGGCCCGCCGCAGTTCGCGCAGCTGCTGGCCATCCCACGAGGCTTCGTGCAACTGCGGGTGTCGTGTGCCGCCGCGCACTTCAAGCACGCGAAGGCGTTCTTGCACTCGCGCGCAGTATGCCCCAGCTGCTGGCAACTGTGGCACTGCAGGCTCTTGCTGTTCTGCTGCGTGCGCTTGCGCTTTGGCTGCCGTTGGCGGCCGCCGTTGAGCCCCATCGCACGGATGAGAGCTTCCAGTGCGGCGGCAATCTGCTTCCCTTTCCGTACAGCCATGGCGTTGGCGTGCGCGGTGACGGTGACGAAGTGAGCCGCAGCGAGTCGAGCAGCGGAAAAGCCTGACTCTAGCTTTTAAAAAGAGATGGGGCCCCTCCACGCCCGCACCGACGTGGTGACCAAACCAAAAGTTCTACTGTCACCTACGTAAACATGTTAGTTGTCTAGTAAGTGGATCACAGGATGCTGGGCTGTGATGTTGTCCGTGCGTCTGGGTAAGGCTACGCATTAACACGGTCCATCAGGTGATAGATAGTGGACGAAACGCGAGTGAGGGTAGCGATTTGAAGAGCAGACTCTAGCTCGCAGCGCTCTTATTTGTATAGCCTCGGTGCGGACTGCTGAAGGCGCAGTCGACTTCATTCGCCTTCCTGAATAGTCGCAGGGGCTAGTAGAGAACCAGTTCAAGTTATTAAATTATTATTTGCTTCATTCGCTGAAGGCCAATGAAGCTCTCAATTTAATTGTGCTATCAGCACACAGGTAAGTATCTGTAATAAAATTCTGATGTGGCTAGGTTAAATACTTTTGGCGAGAGAATTATTTTAGTTGCACTCAAGCAATAGATGAGCTCTGAACTTGCCCTTTGGAGAGACGCTACAGATATAGTTTTATAGCTACCTTGTGGAAACTTCTCACATCTCTGTCATTATAGCGTATCTCCCTGCTACCTAAATCTAAACATCCTAGCTTTATCTAATCACTTACTTAATCTATCTTGCTTCCGTACCCTTAGGACACAAAAACAGAAAACCACGAATTTCAACCAAAATATTACTTTGTGAGATCCAGCATGCTGTTTCCATTAAATTGCAATGAAAAATGAATCCGAATATAAATTTTGAAGTTTCTAGTCCCTTCCTGTTGCGCCAATGATTTTTACGAAAACGCCCAAATTTCGAAAACTGTTAAAGTTGCTAAACTGAAACTTAACACATTATTATCTTAGCATCATTCCTGACATGCTATTAACTTTTCAGATTATTTACTTTACTTTTAAGGTATTGTGCAACATTCGTGACGTCATAGCTAGTTACAGTGGACTAGGCTGGCACACAATGGAAAGCATATGATTTCCATATGGCGTGAGTAGGCTGCTTCCCTACAGAGTGTCTGATGAAAGCCTAAGTTATTTGCCTATTCTTGCAATAGAAAGGACTGATTTGCAAAGAGTGGTTGGTCTTCCTGATTTCGTCATCAGTCACAATAACAGAAGGATTAACATGTTTTAAACGTAAGTAAATACATGTTTGTATTTTGCATTTCAGAGTTTTTCGCTTTTTTCTCATCTGTAACAATTTTTCTGTTTTCCAGATGAACATAAAACGAATGTCCTTCAATAACGCTTGTTTTGAGGCAAAATTTGCTTTTGTTGTGTAGCACTTCGGGAAAGGGGTTCCATTTGTATCGAAGTATGTTACATGCATGTTTGTTTTGGTTTGTAGTTCCTAAAGAAACAGGCAGAGATGCTATCGTCAATTGTAGATTTAATTGCGCTCTTTTAAAAATTTTGAGAACAGTAAGCCGATCCTCGCTCAAACAATCACTCTCTAATTTCATTGTACAGTTACGTGAGAAACAGGTTTTTCTGAGAATTTTTGGACGTTTACAAAATTATATTTTCGAAAGTTATCAGTGCTTATATATGTAATTTATTTCGTAGCAAATCAGCGTTTGTGGTTCACAGTTCTTCCAAAAAATACGTTATCCCTTTTTGAGAATTTTTGGAAGCTACCATTGTCCTTTGCATAATTTACGACCAATTTATAGTAAATCGGCGTTTGTGATTCAGTTACTGTAGCAGATATTATAACTAACATGTTGTATTACACCTAGTTTTTCCTTAAAGAGCAGTAGCCCTATATATTATCTGCATTTATCGAAAATTAACTCTGCTTTCCAGTTTGCAAACAACTATAATTAACCTCAAAATGTTTTTTGGAAACTAGTAATTTTTACGACGAGTTTTTGTGTTGCCTCAATAGTAATGTCGTTTTGTGTATCAATTCTTATAGGGAATTAGCAACATTTTAGCTCAACAGATTAAAAGATAACCAGTGGGATAAATTTAACCCTCTATGGACGACCTCGACAAATTTGTAACGCTTAAAATATATTGCTGTATTTGCACAGCGCGAAGCTTTTTCTCGCAGGTGGCGAGCGTAGCAGATTCGTAGCGCTTCAGACTACAAGTATTGGAAGTGGCGCCGCGCTCAGGAAATTTTTTCAACTACGTCAACAGTTGCATCTTGGGAGTTGAGTGAAGCGTGGTCGTGTGCATTTCAGCTGTCTATATTTATTACAATTGGTGTTGAAAGACGTAAATTATCAACTATATGTAAATATTGTGTGATAGAGAATACTTTGAGGTATATCTGGATAAAAAGCAATTACCAAAACAATTACTGCCAGAATCTGAGAGCTTATGTTTTAAACGTTACAAATTTGTCAGCTCAAGCACTTGCACAGAAACTGTTGTTCTTTCTAGAAAATGAATCCCGCAGCATGTTATGGGAAGAAGAAGAGTGTTGTGGCGCGTATAGCTGGTGGTGAGAGTGAGGACAGATGCCTGAGTGCCTCCTGTAGCGATATTGACGAGGATTATGTGCCAACAAGTAGGGAATCTGTGTGCAGCAGTTCTGAAAGTGGTATGGTCTTTGCTTTTATCACTTGGTTGAACTGTAGGAATATGTACAGCTTTAGGACACTAAACTATGTATTATATTTGTAACTTCCAGGCATCAGTGATGAGGTTGATACCAGTGTTCCTGACACAGACAACATTTCGGCCCCTTCAAAAATCAAATGGCTCTGAGCACTATGGGACTTAACATCTGTGGTCATCAGTCCCCTAGAACTTAGAACTACTTAAACCGAACTAACCTAAGGACATCACACACATCCATGCCCGAGGCAGGATTCGAACTTGCGACCGTAGTGGTCACACGGTTCCAGACTGAAGCACCTAGAACCACACGGCCACACCGGCCGGCTCGGCTCCTTCATCATCATGTGCATCCAATAAGCGAAGACCAGTCTGGAGAAACATTAGCTAAGACAATAGTGCTCGTGAGATACCACAGTGGCTAGGCTCCATCCCTGAATCTACTGCAATCAAGGAACCAGTGGATTATTTCAAACACTTCTTTGACAGTCAACTATTGGAACATATAACACAACAATAAAACATGTATTCTGTTATGAAGAATCCAAGTAAAGCTTTCCAACTGTCTGTCAGTGAACTGGAACAATTATTCGGAACAGTGTATGTCACTTGTCACTGCACCACGTACACGAATGTATTGGTCCAGCGTATTTGGCGTCTCTTGCGTATCGGACGTGATGAGACCGATGGGAAGACATAAAATCCAATCTCCATTTCAATGACAACACCAGAATGACTTATTCAGAAGATACTTGCAAAGACAAACTTTCCAAGATTAGGCCATTGATAAGTCATTTGTTCGAAAAATTCAACAAACTACTTACTGATAGGATGCTATATGTCGATGAGCAGATGGTACCCTTCAAAGGAATGTCTAGTTTTAAACAATATATGCCAAAAAAGCCTCACAAGTGGAGTTATAAATATGTTTTATGTGACAACAAAGGAATTGTTTACAATTTCTAAGTGTATTGTGGGAAACATGATCCACTGGAAGGAATGGAAGATTTGGGGGCTAACGCCAATGTTGTTATGCGTCTTTGTAAGGTTATTCCACAACAAAGTAGCCATTTGTTATATTTTGACAATTGGTTTACGACAATACCACTGCTTACAGAGCTTGCACAAATGAAGATTTTTTTGTCTGGGCACAGTTAAGAGTCAATAGATTACTTGGATGTTTGCTGACAACTGATAATGATTTGAAAAAAAAAGGTGAGAGGTGCATACGATGAACGAGAGGCAGATATTGATGGACAGTGTGTGAGCATTGTCAAATTATTTGACAACAGATCTGTAGTACTTGCCTCTACTTTTTCTGCTGCAGAACCAATAAGTAAGGTGAAACGGTGTGATAAAAAGGCCAAAGCAAAGGTTGAAGTCGACTGCCCGTCAATAATTCTTCTTTACAAGCAATTTATGGGAGGAGTAGATCTTTTGGACTCACTGATTGCACTATACCGTATAAACATCAGATCGCCGGCCGCTGTAGCCGAACGGTTCTGGCGCTTCAGTCCAGAACCGCACTGCTGCTACGGTCGCAGGTTCGAATCCTGCCTTGGGCATGGATGCTTGTGCTGTCCTTAGGTTAGTTAGGTTTAAGTAGTTCTAAGTCTAGGGGACTGATGACCTCAGATGTTAAGTCACATAGTGCTCAGAGCCGTTTTTCATAAATATCAGATCAAAAAAGTACTACCATCGTTTATTTTTTCACTTCCTTGATATGGTGGTAGTAAATGCATGGTTGCTGTACAGAAGTGACTGAGATTCTTTTGGTGTGAACAAAAATAAACAAAGGCAACTTTGTCAGTTCAAGGCTGAAATAACTGAAGTGTTGTGCAAAATGAACATGGACTTGAGTAGGAGAAAGAGGGGTAGACCTTCTTCAAGTATTGATGTCGAATATGTAAAGAAGAGCCAAAGACATGCATCTAAGTCAATCCCCCAAAGGATTGTTCGTCAGGACAATGTTGGACATTGGCCAGTTGTGTCTGACAAGAGAGGTAGATGCAAAAAGCCAAACTGCAAAGGAAGTCCATCAATTGTGTGCCAGAAGTATGGTGTTCATTTGTGTATCAAGAGAAAAAGAAACTGTTTTCTGGACTTTCATAGGGAATGAGAAGTATGCAAGTCAAATGTTTTAAATTCATATTTTCAATTGTAATAAAAGTATATACGTTTGTATTCACTCTCCAACATTTAACTACCCGGTATCGTTAAATGCCTACCATAACAGATTTTTAACGTTAAAAATACATATTGTTTAAACATGACTTTTAGCATTTTTAATCAAAATATGTTTAAAGTGACCCCTAAGTAATACAAATATAGCATTTAGAGTTTTTTGTTCGTATTACATCATAATTCTGTCCATATAGGGTTAACGTTATTCGTTCACTGCCTTGTAATACATTGCACTAGCCAAAATGCAGCCGCACTATGAATGCTGTTCTCGAACATGGGATGAATTGTTTGACGTTCATAAATAGCGGGAACTCGCCTTGAGTACTGTCAAACGATTGGCAGCTGCTGTGAACTGGTGTGCTGGGAGAGCTTCCAAGTGTTGTGTATCTGTGAAACCGGTACCAGAGATACCTCAAGTACTATACACTCCTGTAGATCCTGTCTCGTCCATGACTCGTCCACTTGACTGCAAGTGACATGATGGAACTACATTGGATCTAATGGCAGCGAATAGACCTGACCTCTTTTAGGATGTCTGCATCGAAACTGGTAGCAGTGACCATGACACGGTTGTGGCAACAATGATTATCAAAGTACAGGACAACTAAGACAAGCAGAAGGATATATATGTTCAGTAAACTAGATAAATAATGAGCAGTGTCATATCTCGACGAGGAACTTGCAACATTCAGCACAGGTCACGAGCATGAACAAGAACTATGGCGCAAGTTCACAAGAATAGTTAACTGCACACTGGATGGATATGTAGCTAGAAGAACAGTTCACAATGGGAGGAAACCTCCACGGTATACACACATAGTAAAGAAACTTCTAAAGAAGCAGAGATTAGTGCATAGAAGGTGTAAAAAAAGCGTAGTACTATACATAGAGAGAAGCTAAATGAAACACGTTTAACTGTCAAGAGGGCAATGTGTGATGCCTGAATGACTACCGTAACAGAATATTGCCAAATGATCTTTAACAGAACCCAGAGAAATTCTGTTCATATGTGAAGGTTGTAAGTGACACCAAAGTTAGTGTCCAGTCCCTGAACTGAAATTGAGGGAGAGTAAGAAAGCAAAGGCTGAAATGCTTAACTCCGTTTTCAAATGCTCCTTTAGAAACGAAAACCCAGGAGAACTGTCCCAATCTAATCCTCATACTGCTGGAAAGATGTGCGAAATAAGTATTAGCGTCAATGGTCTTGAGAAACAGCTGACACCGTTTAAATTGAACAAAGCTCCAGGGCTCAATGGAATCTCTATCAAATTCTATATTGAATTTGCTGCTGAGTTAACCTCTATTCTAACTATAATCTATCGTAGATCCCTCGAACAAAAAACAGTGCCCAGTTCTTGGAAAAAAGCAGAGGTCACACCAGTCTACAAGAAGAGCAATAGAAGTGGTCCAGAAAACTGCCGTCCAATATCCTTGACATCGATTTGTTGTAGAATCTTAGAACATATTCTGAGCTCAAGTACTGTGAAGTATCTTGAACGGAATGTCCTCCTCAATGCCAAACGCCATGGATTCCGAAAACATCAATCATATGAAATCCAACTTGTACTTTTCTCACATGACATTCTGAAAGCTTTGGATCAAGACAACCAGGCAGATACAATATTTCTTGATTTTTCAAAAGCATTTGATTCAATACCGCACCGACGCTTATTGTCAAATGTACGCACATATGGCATATCAAGTAAAATCTGCCACTGGATTGGGGACTTTTTTGTAGGGGGGACGCAGCAGGTCACCTCGAATGAAGGGCAATCATCAGATGTAGAAGTAACTTTGTGCATACCCTAGGGAAGTGTGCTGAGACCTTTGCTGTTCACGTTGTATATTAATGACCTTGCAGACAACAATAATAATAACATCAGGCTTTTTGCGGTGATTTAGTTATCTATACCCAACTACTATCTGAAAGATGCTGCGTATATATTCAGTCAGAGCTTGATACGATTTCAATGTGCTGCAGGATTGGCAACTTGTTTTAAATATTAAAAAAGTAAAATTGTGCACTTTACAAACCGAAAAAACGTAGTAGCCTGTGACTACAGTATCAATGAGTCACTGCTGGAACCGTCCAACTCATACAAAACCCTGGCGTTAATACTCTGTAAAAATGTGAAATGATCATACAGGCTCAGTTGTGGCTAAAGCAGGTGGCACACTGCTTTATTGGTGGCCTGAGCTCCCAGTTGGTGCACATCGACAGCGCAGAAAGATACGTACATAGCTTCTTCTCTGTGTTTACTTCGTAGATTCTTACTCAAATTGCGTGTGAGTTTCGTATAGGAGGCGTAATTTCGAGTTTTAGTTACTGTAATCGTAAATTCAGGCAGCTTGTAGCGCAGTCATTAGGCATTTGTACAGGTTAGTTCATACATTCTTTGCGTGTTTCCCTTGCGTTATCTAGGCACGGACTCGTGTTTCAGTAACTGTTGTTCAACATTAGAATAGACAGGGACTGTGATTGCTGTGTTCGGATGAGGGCTGAGTTGGCATCCCTTCGCTCACAGCTCCAGGCGGCGCTGACTTCGGTCATGCAGCTTGAGCCTGTTGCCAATGGGCACCACTGTGGGGAGCCGGACTTGGGTATCACAGGGATGTCAACGTCGTCCCGTCTGTCCCTATATCGGTCTGCCACTGTGGTTGCCCCGGTTGCTGCCTGCAGTGGGGCTGAGCCCTCGCCTGTGGTTGATTGGGAGGTCGTTCCAAGGCGTGGCAGGCAGCGAAAGACGTCCCCAGAGGCTGATCAGAAAGCCTCGCCGGTGCGTCTGACAAACAGGTTTCAGGTACTGTCTCTGGCTGAGCCAGATGCAGCTGCCTGCCCTGTTTCAGAGGATGATTCTCAGCCTTCAAGGTCCGGGCAATCTCAGAGGGTGGGCTTATTGGTAGTTGGGAGCTCCAATGTTAGGCGCGTAATGGGGCCCCTTTGGGATATGGCGGCTAAGGAGGGGAAGAAATCCAGTGTGCACTCCGTGTGCATTCCAGGTGGAGTCATTCCTGATGTGGAAAGGGTCCTTCCGGATGACATGAAGAGCACAGGGTGCAGCCACCTGCAGGTGGTGGCACATGTCGGCACTAATGACGTGTGTCGCTTTGGATCTGAGGAAATTCTCTCTGGATTCCAGCGGCTATCTGATTTGCTGAAGGCTGCCGGTCTTGCTTACGAGATGAAGGCAGAGCTCACCATCTGCATCATCATTGACAGAAGCGACTGCGGACCTTTGGTGCAGAGCCAGGTGGAGGCTCTGAATCAGAGGCACAGACGGTTCTGCGACTGTGCTGGCTGCAGATTCCTTGACTTGCGCCATAGGGTGGTGGGGTTTCGGGTTCCGCTGAATAGGTCAGGAGTTCATTACACTCAGCTGGCGGCTACACGGGTAGCGGAGGTTGTGTGGCGTGGACTGCGCGGTTTTTTAGGTTAGAAGGCCTCGGGAAAGTACGGGATGGGCTGCAATCTCAAAGGGTGCATGGCAAATACAGGACGTGCTAGGATCAAGGAACAGTCGGAATTGTAGTTGTAAATTGTTGTAGTTGTGCTGGGAAAGTCCCTGAGCTTCAAGCGCTAATAGAAAGCACAGAAGCTGAAATCGTTATAGGTACAGAAAGCTGGCTGAAGTCTGAAATAAGTTCTGCAGAAATTTTTACGAAGTCTCAGACGGTGTTCAGGAAAGATAGATTAGGCAGAATTGGTGGTGAAGTGTTTGTGTCTGTCAGTAGTGAAGTCGAAGTAGATACTCCGTGCAAATTGGTACGGGTGGAGGTTATACTTAACACCCGAACTAAGTTAATAATGGGCTCCTTTTACCGACCACCAGACTCCGATGATATAGTTGCTGAACAGTTCAGAGAAAATTTGAGTCTCGTAACAAATAAATACCCCACTTATACGGTTATAGTTTAGTTGGTGGGGACTTCAACCTTCCCTCGATATGTTGACAAAAATACTTGTTAAACATCGGTGGTAGGCAGAAAACATCTTCCGAGATTGTTCTAAATGCTTTCTCCGAAAATTATTTCGAGCAGTTAGTCCACGAACCCACGCGAATTGTAAATGGTTGCGAAAGCACACTTGACCTCTTAGCCACAAACAATCCAGAGCTAATAGAGAGCATCATGCCTGATACAGGGATTAGTGATCACAAGGTCGTTGTAGCTAGGCTCAATACCGCTTCTTACAAACCCATCAGAAACAAACGCAAAAAAATTTTATTTAAAAAAGCGGATAAAGTGTCACTATAAGCCTTCCTAAGAGACAATCTCCATTCCTTCCGAACTGACTTTGCAAATGTAGACGAGATGTGGCTCAAATTCAATAGTAGCAACAGCAATTGAGAGATTCGTACCTCATAAATTGGTAAGAGATGGAATTGATCCCCCATGGTACACAAAACAGGTCCGAACGCTGTTGCAGAGGCAACGGAAAAAGCATGCGAAGTTCAGAAAAGCGCGAAATCCCGAAGATTGGCTAAAATTTACAGACGCGCGAAATTTGGCACGGACTTCAATGCGAGATGCCTTTAATAGGTTCCACAACGGAACATTGTCTCGAAATTTGGTAGAAAATCCGAAGAAATTATGGTCGTATGTAAAGTATACAAGCGGCAAGACGCAGTCAATACCTTCGCTGCGCAGTGTCGATGGTACCGTTACCGACAACTGTGCCGCTAAAGCGGAGTTATTGAACGCAGTTTTCTGAAATTCCTTCACCAGGGAAGACGAATGGAATATTCCAGAATTTGAAACACGAACAGCTGCTAGCTTGAGTTTCTTAGAAGTAGATACCTTAGGTGTTGCCAAGCAACTCAAATCGCTTGATACGGGCAAGTCTTCAGGTCCAGATTGTATACCGATTAGGTTCGTTTCAGATTACGCTGATACAATAGCTCCCTACTTAGCAATCATATACAACCGCTCGCTCACCGATAGATCTATACCTACAGATTGGAAAATTGCGCAGGTCGCACCAGTGTTGAAGAAGGGTAGTAGGAGTAATCCATCGAACTACAGACCTATATCATTGACGTCGGTTTCTAGTAGGGTTTTGGAGCATATACTGTATTCAAACATTATGAATCACCTTGAAGGGAACGATCTATTGATACGTAATCAGCATGGTTTCAGAAAACATCGTTCTTGTGCAACGCAGCTAGCTCTTTATTCACACGAAGTAATGCCCGCTATCGACAGGGGATCTTAAGTTGATTCCGTATTTCTGGATTTCCGGAAAGCTTTTGACACCGTTCCTCACAAGCGACTTCTAATCAAGCTGCGGGCCTATGGGGTATCGTCTCAGCTGTGCGACTGGATTCGTGATTTCCTGTCAGGAAGGTCGCAGTTCGTAGTAATAGACGGCAAATCATCGAGTAAAACTGAAGTGATATCAGGTGTTCCCCAGGGATGCGTCCTGGTTCAAATGGTTCAAATAGCTCTGAGCACTATGGGACTTAACATCTATGGTCATCAGTTCCCTAGAACTTAGAACTACATAAACCTAACTAACCTAAGGACATCACACACATCCATGCCCGAGGCAGGATTCGAACCTGCGACCGTAGCAGTCGCGCGGCTCCGGACTGAGCGCCTAGAACCGCTAGACCACCGCGGCCGACGAAGCGTCCTGGGACCTCTGCTGTTCCTGATCTATATAAATGACCTGGGTGACAATCTGAGCAGTTCTCTTAGGTTGTTCGCAGATGATGCTGTAATTTACCGTCTAGTAAGGTCATCCGAAGACCAGTATCAGTTGCAAAGCGATTTAGAAAAGATTGCTGTATGGTGTGGCAGGTGGCAGTTAACGCTAAATAACGAAAAGTGTAAGGTGATCCACATGAGTTCCAAAAGAAATCCGTTGGAATTCGATTACTCGATAAATAGTACAATTCTCAAGGCTGTCAATTCAACTAAGTACCTGGGTGTTACGAACAACTTCAGTTGGAAAGACCACATAGATAATATTGTGGGGAAGGCGAGCCAAGGGTTGCGTTTCATTGGCAGGATACTTAGAAGATGTAACAAGTCTACTAAAGAGACAGCTTACACTACACTCATTCGTCCTCAGTTAGAATATTGCTGCGCGGTGTGGGATCCTTACCAGGTGGGATTGACGGAGGACATCGAAAGGGTGCAAGAAAGGGCAGCTCGTTTAGTATTATCACGTAATATGGGAGAGAGTGTGGCAGATATGATACGCGAGTTGGGATGGTTGTCATTAAAGCAAAGACGCTTTTATCGCGGCGACATCTACTTACGAAATTTCAGTCACCAACTTTCTCTTCCGAATGCGAAAATATTTTGTTGAGCCCAACCTACATAGGTAGGAATGATCATCAAAATAAAATAAGAGAAATCAGAGCTCGAACAGAAAGGTTTAGGTGTTCGTTTTTCCCGCGCACTGTTCGGGAGTGGAATGGTAGAGAGATAGTATGATTGTGGTTCAATGAACCCTCTGCCAAGCACTTAAATGTGAATTGTAATCATGTAGATGTAGATGTTGAATACTGGGAAAGTGCAATCAGTCCACAAAAGAGATTGCTTACAAATCACTCGTGTGACCAGTTCTAGAATACGGCTCAAGTAAATAAATGTCGTGTGACTAGGGCCTCCCGTCGAGTTGATCTTTCGCCGGGTGCAAGTCTTTCGATTTGACGCCACTTCGGCGACTTACTCATCGATGGGGATGAAAAGATGACGATTAGGACAACACAACACCTAGTCCCGGAGCGGAGAAAATCTTCGACCCAGCCGGGAATTGAATCCGAGCGCTTAGGAATGACATTCTGTCGTGATGGACATTGCTCAAGTGTGTGGGACCCATACCAAATAGGACTACCAGGGGATATTGAACTTATACAGAGAAGGGCAGCACGAATGGTGACAGTTTTGTTTGATCCGTGGGAGAGCGTGACAGAGATACTGAATAAACTGACCTGGAAGACTAAGAACAATGTAGGAAAAGGTAGATTGCTACTTACCGTAAAGAAGACATGTAAAGAGCATGTCGGACTGGCCCGAGATACTGTGCGTGAGGTGTGATTGCTCGTGTGTGTGTGTGTGTGTGTGTGTGTGTGTGTGTGTGTGTGTGTGTGTGTGTGTGTCTTTACTGACGAAGAACGTGGCCGTAAATTGTTTGTGAGTGTCCTTTAATCGTGTCTGTCTGCAACTTAACGTGTCTTCTTTACGGTAAGAAGCAATCTATCTTTTCCTACATTGTTGATATTCCTTCCTGGAGTTTCCATTGTTTGACTTGAAATGGAAGACTGTTGAAAATAGAGATAAACTGTCGCGAGGAAGTCTGTTAGCAGAAGGAATATACTACAACCCCCTACATATCGGTCACACAGGAATCGTGAGGATAAAATGAGAATAATTCCTGCACTCACAGAGACATACAGACAATCATTCTTCCCTCTCTCCATACGTCAATGGAACGGAGAGAAACCCTAATAACTTGTACAATGGGATGTACCCTCTGCCATGCACCTCACAGTGGTTTTTCAGACGTAGGTGTAGATGTAGATCGGGCTCGAATTACACATTTACCTCAGCAATTTCTCTGTAGCCATTGGCGAATATTTTGTGTACTCCACTTTGCTTTGTGTTGCGTTGTGTTTCTTTTCTTTTTCTGAATGAGTGAAGAGTTTAAATATGGTCCATGGGGGAGAGAGGGAGGGGGGGTCAAGTACGACCTTCACAACACTAGAAGGTATTGTTTTGAAGGAGTACAGAACACGGACGGAAGCTGCCAGTCCTGTGGGAGGGAGGTGGTGGGACTTGTTCCCGTACTCCATACCTTTCCCCTCAGGTGGTCAAAGTTCTCATTTGTTTATACCGCATAGTTTCCGAATATATCTTTCAAGACTTCGTTGTTAATACATTATAGGTCTAAGTAGTTTCCAATACAAGTATGGAAATATTTTTTCAGTATTTTGTTGTTATATAAAGATGTGCATTATTGGCAAAGTTTCTGATACAGGGATGGCAACGCTTGTCAGTATTTTACGATTAGTGCTGGGGGGCTACATGTGCTGGGAATAAGGTTATGTATGTATGCTGTGGCTTCCGAATTTATTGTTCATTTTTTGTAATATTTATGTTATTCCCATTCAAAAGTCCCAATTTTCGTTGCTCTCCCAATAGTTTGGAACGGAAAAAAATGTCAGGCTACTTAGATTTAGGGGAGGTTGGCAGAAGAACTGATGATAGTGAGGTAGCAAAAGAGACCCTTGTCAATACAGCAATTGGAAATATTGTATAAATGAAACGATAATCAAAAATTTCATTGTCTCTTAAGTCACTATTATCATCAAGTTACTTACATTAATCAACAGTCACAAGTAGTTTTTAAAAATATTCTTCTTCAGGGTGAAATGGGTTTTGAGTTTGTTACTGTGTGCTTAAAATGCCAGCATAAAGGCAGAACCAGTCACTGGCTTTGCTATATTACTGCAGTGGATTTCGATGGTTCCTCCGTAATCTTCAGGTCGTACATGTTCAAATTACATTGCTGTACATCCTGTCTGCCAGCAGTAAGTTAGTTTTGAATCTTCTTGCAGTTTCGTTTTATCTGCATCTATATTAGTAAGTGATTAAACCGAAGCGTGGTACCCAAACCCATTTGCAGTTTGCCTGTCAAACAGCCTTCAGGGGCAACAAAAACTTGATGTTCAGTAGTTTGCGTAATTATTGACCAACTTTAAAAATTTAAAAAGCTGTCATAATCTGCTTATTAAGAGGTATAATCTTATGCTAGAAGTTTAACACGATGAGGCAAAAATTTCAGTTCGAATCTGTGTGTTTGCCTCGAGGCAATGTAACTGATGGCGTGCGAATGCCCGCATTTTATTCATCCAGTATTTGAGAATGAGAACGCACAGGGACTTTCGACAGACTTTACACGTAATTTCAGACCTTTTCGAAACTTTTTCTCGCGGACACCCCCCATCAAACGATGAATGGAAAAAAGTTTATTGCTTATTGCATTTCCGATATCCATGCAGTTTAATACTAACTCTATTGGTAACACACTTTGCAGGCAGTATCTACATGTGTCACTGAATGTATCTGCAAACTTATATGATTTTACAACACGCATTTCACGAACCATGAGATCATATACATTAAGATGCATGAGAAACTGGCATTTCCTTCAAATACTGCTAAGCAAATTTTTATCAGGCATGACATTTTAATTTATTAATTCTTTACTACTAAACGAATTTGCAACACACTTAACAGACAGTATCCACATAAGCACTGGATGTACCTGCAAAACTGTATTATGGTACGACATATACAGTTCAGAAGATAATGACGTCATAAACAATGGGCTGCATATTACCCACATTATATTCATCTAGTACTTGATAATGAGACCGTTTAACGACTTACAACAAATTTTAAGCATAATTTCAAACATTCGCTAAACCTTTTTCTCTTTTATGCTCTTAAAGTCAAATATTTAACATATTAACGCAGTTGCTAGTAATCAGATGTTTGAAGCTGTTTAATACATGGAAATTTGATTCTTTAACTGCTTTTTACTAAAACATTACTTGATACTGGAACTGTACACTGTAATCAACATTGTTTACTGTTTCTTGGGGAAAAATAATGTTAGTATAAGCTATTACCAGTTAGTAACAGCCAATAAGATAGGATTTTTAAGGGGGCGTGACAAATCCGATGATGCCACAGCCTATCATATGTAGCAGTCGCCATACTCCATCTGATTTTTATTGTCCAGTGCGATAGCATCGCACCAGGCAGCCAGCAAGCGACATTTCTGAATTCAGTATCGTATGAATGTGAATACTATCGTTTATGTTCGTTTGCAATGTAGTTTATACAATGGGGAGCGTAATACGCTTTAGAGTTTAGGGTAATAATGACATATCTACAAAATTGGCCATTTTAACATACATGCTTCACCAATATATTGTTAAATATATTAAAGCTGATAATTGTTGAATGAATGTAAAGACACTCTAAGAACCATAAGATATCACAGTTATCAGCATTGTAAATCTGGTGGTGGCAGTGGTACTATTTCTACTGTTGTAAAATTTCTTTTGTCTTCATCTCAAAACACGCGTTTTGTAGCTATACGTCGCTATGGCTCTAAGCCCTCGAGTATGTAGTGAAATAAAAATGGACAATAACTAAAAAATAATGGCACATTTGTCATTCTTGAGTTTCCTAAGGACTCTAGGAGCTATGATACGGCACCTCACAGAACGTTTTATTTCCGATTCTCTTGTAACGTACAGATATGTACGGAAAAACGTCGTACTCCTTTGACACCAAAAATTGCTAGTAAAGATCTGACCTTTTGCAGAAAGTCGTGGTATATTGCCCAACAACGCGAAATTTTATTCGTTACACTTTCGTTCAAATCAGCGAATCTGGAACAGAGGAAATCTGTACAGAACTTAATGCCCATATTATTTAACATACAAAACAAGCAACCACACTTGTATCTAAATGGAGTGCCACACTGATGTAATAATAAAACGTCAGTGGAAGCAAAACTATTTCCCAACACAGAAGAAACCAGTTTCGTGATAGTTGCTATATCTGACTCACAATATGCAAGAATCATCATCATAGTCCTTTTCAAGCAAAGGAAACTACATTTACAAAAATACTCATATGTTTACAAAGTCGAGTGAAACGCAGGATGGGCGAATCATTAGACCCTATAACTTTTTTTTTACATGTCGAAGAAAGTCCCTATCCTAATAAGAATATGCAATAGAAATATATGCTTCTCAGGCATGAAATATGTACATGATAACAATTACTGAACTGTATGAAAAGAAATGTAAATTAATTACAAACTGCGGCGTGCACACACTTTATTCAAGATGTACACATCACTACAGATATTTGGATCTCGGTTATGACATGTTCGATATGCCTGCCGTCATTGGCGGCGGTGTGGTGCACACGAATAGCGAAATTCAGCATGACCCGTTGAAGTGCCGGAACATCGGTGCTGTCAATGGCCTCCTGAATGGATTTTTTTAGCTCAGCTATGGTTTTAGGGTTATTGCTGTACACTGTGATGCCAGGACCAATAGCGAAATAAAATTTCTTCCTTTCTTTTACTACCTTCTACTTCATAGATATATTTCTGATGACGCAGAATAATTTTCATTTGGTTATATAGTGTAGAACGTGAAGTGTGACTTTGCTACTTTGCTGTTTTATATACGAGTTCCTTCTGTAAAGAGTTAGATTTTTCTATTGATCTTTCAAATACACTCCTGGAAATTGAAATAAGAACACCGTGAATTCATTGTCCCAGGAAGGGGAAACTTTATTGACACATTCCTGGGGTCAGATACATCACATGATCACACTGACAGAACCACAGGCACATAGACACAGGCAACAGAGCATGCACAATGTCGGCACTAGTACAGTGTATATCCACCTTTCGCAGCAATGCAGGCTGCTATTCTCCCATGGAGACGATCGTAGAGATGCTGGATGTAGTCCTGTGGAACGGCTTGCCATGCCATTTCCACCTGGCGCCTCAGTTGGACCAGCGTTCGTGCTGGACGTGCAGACCGCGTGAGACGACGCTTCGTCCAGTCCCAAACATGCTCAATGGGGGACAGATCCGGAGATCTTGCTGGCCAGGGTAGTTGACTTTCACCTTCTAGAGCACGTTGGGTGGCACGGGATACATGCGGACGTGCATTGTCCTGTTGGAATAGCAAGTTGCCTTGCCGGTCTAGGAATGGTAGAACGATGGGTTCGATGACGGTTTGGATGTACCGTGCACTATTCAGTGTCCCCTCGACGATCACCAGTGGTGTACGGCCAGTGTAGGAGATCGCTCCCCACACCGTGATGCCGGGTGTTGGCCCTGTGTGCCTCGGTCGTATGCAGTCCTGATTGTGGCGCTCACCTGCGCGGCGCCAAACACGCATACGACCATCATTGGCACCAAGGCAGAAGCGACTCTCATCGCTGAAGACGACACGTCTCCATTCGTCCCTCCATTCACGCCTGTCGCGACACCACTGGAGGCGGGCTGCACGATGTTGGGGCGTGAGCGGAAGACGGCCTAACGGTGTGCGGGACCGTAGCCCAGCTTCATGGAGACGGTTGCGAATGGTCCTCGCCGATACCCCAGGAGCAACAGTGTCCCTAATTTGCTGGGAAGTGGCGGTGCGGTCCCCTACGGCACTGCGTAGGATCCTACGGTCTTGGCGTGCATTCGTGCGTCGCTGCGGTCCGGTCCCAGGTCGACGGGCACGTGCACCTTCCGCCGACCACTGGCGACAACATCGATGTACTGTGGAGATCTCACGCCCCACGTGTTGAGCAATTCGGCGGTACGTCCACCCGGCCTCCCGCATGCCCACTATACGCCCTTGCTCAAAGTTCGTCAACTGCACATACGGTTCACGTCCACGCTGTCGCGGCATGCTACCAGTGTTAAAGACTGCGATGGAGCTCCGTATGCCACGGCAAACTGGCTGACACTGACGGCGGCGGTGCACAAATGCTGCGCAGCTAGCGCCATTCGACGGCCAACACCGCGGTTCCTGGTGTGTCCGCTGTGCCGTGCGTGTGATCATTGCTTGTACAGCCCTCTCGCAGTGTCCGGAGCAAGTATGGTGGGTCTGACACACCGGTGTCAATGTGTTCTTTTTTCCATTTCCAGGAGTGTAGTTTTATTAAATGTATTGTGTGAAACGGAATGCAATAGGCAGAAGTGTTCTACATCTACATCTACATCCATACTCCGCAAACCACCTGACGGTGTGTGGCGGAGGGTACCTTGTAAGAACTGTGAAGCGAGAGAGGTAGCAATCAATAGTTGTCGGGTCGAACAGTGTGGTAGTCAGTCGCAGATGGCGCGTGAGCGTTGCGGTACGGAAACAAGTACTGTGTGTAGTAATGGTGTGTGTTTAACGCGATATTAATACCGGGCTTTCGTGTGTGTGACCGGTTTGAAATTTGACTTTATGATGGTTATTCTAAACGGACGTTGTATTACGCAAACACTGGTGGTTTTTGCAGAATGATGCTTGTGGCAGTGACAACACGCTCGTGAGCAGACAGTATTGTCAGTTTAGCACTGAGCTACATTACATTAACTGTGAATTTAATATTGCTCATTTTCTTGACTACGATATATGACTTATGCTAAAACACTAACAACAATGTGATAACTGTGAACAATGTTGCTATGTAAGTGACTGTTTTCGCGGGAACAGCCTTATCGTGAACCATGAATATTAACAGTAGATGTACTGTCTAACTTCGCAATTGACAAATTATAGCAAGTGGAATGTTAATTTAAACACGTCATGTGGACTGCACCAAACTATCGCGTGTAAAAGTAGCTGTTGAACCTTCAGGGCCTTACTTTGTTCTGGCCTATGACAAATGGATGCTACGCAACTTTTTACCACCGCCAGCCGAAACAGGCTGTGAGAAAACAGGATATATTCATGCCAAGGATACGACTGCATGAACTTATAAGATTCATATCAGCAACTTCAAACTACTTTACCGCTGTCGCCACATCACGCTGACCCATAACCGATAAAACTCAAACCCTTTCCTCTCTTTGAGAAAATCCCAATTGTAACCAATAGACTATCTCTTAATGTTTCTCTTTGTAAATAAAAGTAGTGTATTGTAAAGACTGTTCACCTCCAGTGATTGTTGACCCCACCATTAACAGTAGTTATTGCCATCAATTTATTTGTTTTTACTTGTCAATGTATTTGTAAGAGTTGTTGAATGCGTTGTCTGTGCCTTTTGGAGGGGTGTACTGCACGTGTGTATACCGTCGTTTAGGTAGGATAATTTACGTGCTGCACTGTGAAATGTGGCCAGACGTGTAAATTGATTCATCCGCCATTGAAGTTATTCACACCGACCAATTACAAAGAAATAGCTTATTCGACATTGGTTCAAGTTAGCGTATTAGAGGGGACTTTGAATCTAACAGCTGTCAAAGTACATGATCTTTGTTTACATTCTACTTAATGTCATATTTCCATTCATTCATGTTCAGATGCAAATTTATCTGAGTTTAACTGCTACTGGTAAGCAAAATTACAGTAACTGTTGTAAGTAGGCTGTTTAGGTTTTTTTTATTGGTAACGCCACCTCTGTATGAAAATCACTGCCTGTGCTGTGTGCAGTCTGTGGCTGCTATGTAAGTAGGCTGTTTAGGTTTTTTTTTAATTGGTAACGCCACCTCTGTATGAAAATCACTGCCTGTGCTGTGTGCAGTCTGTGGCTGTTTTGCATTGTTGTAATACTCGCCATTGTAGTGTTAGGCAGCTGGCTGTGAACAGCGCGTAGCGTTGCGCAGTTGGAGGTGAGCCGCCAGCAGTGGTGGATGTGGGGAGAGAAATGGCGGAGTTTTGAAATTTTTATAACTGGATGTCATGAACTGATATGTATATTATGAGTTTTCAACATTATTAAGGTAAATACATTGTTTGTTCTCTATTAATATCTTTCATTTCCTAACTATGCCTATCAGTAGTTAGTGCCTTCCGTAGTTTGAATCTTTTATTTAGCTGGCAGTAGTGGCGCTCGCTGTATTGCAGTAGTTCGAGTAACCAAGATTTTTGTGAGGTAAGTGATTTGTGAAACGTATAGTTTAATGTTAGTCAGGGCCATTCTTTTGTAGGGAATTTTGAAAGTCAGATTGCGTTGCGCTAAAAATATTGTGTGTCAGTTTAAGCACAGTCTCGTGCATAATTATTCAAAGGGGACGTTTCACTGTGTCATTATTTATCAAATTAGCTTCAGAGTGTTTAACTGTTTACCACTATCAAAGGATTTTATTATGAGAATTTTGACAGGATTGGGAAACTTCTCATATAGAGGTTTGCTTTTGAAGTTTCTGGAAGTAAAACAGGTTCTTGGCGTTTATGCGATATTAATTTACTTCATGCTGTTTTTCTTTAAACGTTCTTATTGCAAATTCACACTCATAGTAAATCTCCAGGAACCGTTTTCTTCACAACACCTTGTCTTTAATATAGCCCCACAAAAAGAGTCGCATGTGTTCAGACAAGGAGAATGTGGCACCCAATTAAGGCCGATGCCGGTGGCCTCTGGTGATCCCAGGGAAGGAATGCAGTTCCCAAAGTGCTCCTTCAAGTCATCAAACACTATCCTGCTTCGATGGGGTCGAGCTCCTACTTGCATAACCACATCCTGCCGAAATCACCATCACTCTGGATAATGAGGATGAAATCATCTTCTAAAATCTTCATGTACTGTTCACGAGACACGATGCCATCATGGAATATCGTACCGATTATTCCGTGACTGGACATTGCGCACCACGCAGTCAGCCGTTGAGGGTGAAGAGACTTCTCAATCATGAAATGCAGATTCTCAGTGCCCAAATGCGCCAGTTTTGCTTCTTGATGGTGGTGGTTAGTGTTTAACGTCCCGTCGACAACGAGGTCATTAGAGACGGAGCGCAAGCTCGGGTTAGGGAAGGATTGGGAAGGAAATCGGCCGTGCCCTTTCGAAGGAACCATCCCGGCATTTGCCTGAAATGATTTAGGGAAATCACGGAAAACCTAAATCAGGATGGCCGGAGACGGGATTGAACCGTCGACCTCCCGAATGCGAGTCCAGTGTGCTAACCACTGCGCCACCTTGCTCGGTTTTGCTTATTGACGAACCCATTCAAATGAAAGTGGGCTTCATCGCTAAACCAAACCGTGCATGTGCATACTAATTCCCATCGTGCCTCAAGGCCAACTCTGAAATTGAAATGTCCTAACGCAAACCCTTCACAAGTTATGACGATTTTATTTCATATAGCTCAATAGTTGTCACCCTGTATCTATATGCCCTTGCTTTCAGTGGAGGAAGTTGCAATTGTACAGGTACTCGAAAGTATTTCTTCAGCAATACATTGCAGTTCATGTCAACTGAATCAGTATAATTTGGCTGTTTTTACATTTCTTTAGCGATAATTTAGGTCTCTTGGTAATTTACTACTGCGTGAAACGCAAAAGATAACTATTTCGTTAATTAAGCAGAGGAATAATTAAAAGAAAACATTGCCCTTATGACGGAAGTAACTGCTTTCTCACCGCTTGGAGTGCTAGTGTCGCTCCAGCTGTCTAAAGGTGAATTCACATGTGCTGGAACGTCACAGTCACATCTTCGAACGTTGACGGTCAGACGAATTCCAGTGCATTCACACTATGCGGCATGTCAACGTCGAAAGAACGTCGTGACTTTACACCTGGTTCACAAAATACTCACCTGAGGCGTTATTTCGTACTTCATGATAGATCATCATAAAACGTCAAAATTTATTTTACAGCAATTTGAATGATTGCTGTTGCACTTGATGATGAGGAACAGAGAATGAAAAGAACCTGTGTTGGAAAAACATTAAAAATCGAGACTGTGGAAGAGAGTTCCACACTCTTTACCAGGAGCTAGAAGAGGAGGAGTCATCGTTCTATAAATATTTCAGAATATCTAACCAACAGTTTTTTTACCGATTAACCCTCCATTACTCACGCGAAAATTCGTGACATGGTCACTCGCGTGGACGACAGGTGTCATTCACAAAGCAAGCGTTCTATTTGCATACTTTGAATGGTCTTCATGACTGATTCTATGATTTTTTTTATTAAACCTAAATATAATACATTTACTATCCGTATATAGTAATATATTCTAACGTTTGAAACAGTTTGTGCGTAATTTAATAAGGTTATTTCAAAATAACAAATTTGCATCTGTTTTCCACGTAAGCACTGAGGTGTATGTAACAATACAACTACTTATCAAAAGAACATGAAAATGTTTACTTCAAAACAACAACCTAACTAATAACCATATACAAATAGTAATTTAATGACAAAGTGCAAACAAAATTGAAATAAAGAACACATTATTTGACAACACAGTTGACACATATGTCTTTCAGATGATCTGCACATATCCAGTTGTTGCATGTAGTGCACCATCTACAAGTCGTTTCATTTCATGCTCTTCCACATACACACACATCAAAAAAAGTTTTGCATCACCCCAGTTCCCAGAACTCCTGAAGATAGACGTTTACTGTGGATATTGTATCATTGGACTGTTCAGAGATGTCACTAAACTCACCCAAAGATGTAAACAGCCATGCATGCAGCGCCTATTAGACGGAGGGGGTCCAACAGCCGATCAGTTCCAGTCATTCCACCAGGAAGAAGGTACACGGCCCATGCCTAGATGGTCAATACTGCGGTTCGATCGTGCCCACACTTTGTGCCAGGATGGGCTCTCAACAAGGGGAGTGTCCAGGCATCTTGTAGTGAACTAAAGCGATGTTGTTCGGACATGGAGGAGATACAGTCAATGAGATACTGCCAATGACATGCCTTGCTCAGACCGCCCAAGGGCTATTACTGCAGTGGATGACCCCTACCTACGGATTGTGGCTCAGAGGTGCCCTGACAGCAACGCCACCATCCTTTTCACGGAGCCACAGGACGTCATGTTACGAACCAAACTGTATACAATAGGCAGCATGATGTGCAACTTCACTCCCGATGTCCATGGCGAGGTCCATCCTTGCAACCACGACACCATACAGCACATTACAGATGGGCCCAACAACATGCCGAATGGTCTGCTCAGGATTGGCATAACATTCTCTTCACCGATGGGTGTCACATGTGCCTTCAACTAGACAATCGTCAGAGACGTGTTCTGAGGCAACCTGGTCAGGTTGAACGCCTTAGACACATTGTCGAGCGAGTGTAGCAAGGTGGAGGTTCCCTGATGTTTTGGAGTGGCATTATGTGGGGCCAACGTACACCGCTGGTGCTCATGGAAGGCGCTGTAATGGCTGTACGAAACTTGAATGCCATCCTCCGACCAATGGTGCAACCATATCGGCAACATCATGGCGAGGCATTTGTCTTCATTGACGGCAATTCGCGCCCCCGTCGTGCACATCTTGTGAATGACTTCCTTTGGGATAACGACATCGCTTGACTAGAGTGGCCAGCATGCTCTCCAGACATGAACCCTATTGAACATAACTGGAATAGATTTAAAAGGTCTGTTTATGGTCGACATGATCCACCAATCACTCTGAGGCTGTTGAGGAGTGGGACAATCTGGACCAACAGTGCCTTGATGAACTTGTGGGTAGTATGCCACGACGAATACAGACATGCACCAGTGCAAGAGTATGTGCTACTGGGTATTAGAGGTATCAGTGTGTACAGCAATCTGGACCACCACCTGTGAAGGTCTCGCGGTATGGTGTTACAATATGCAATGTGTGGTTTTCATGAGCAATAAAAAGGGCGAAAATGATGTTTATGTTGATCTCTATTCCATTTTTCTGTACAGGTTCTGGAGCTCTCAGAACCGATGTGATGCAAAACTTTTTTTGATGTGAGTATAACACCTTCCACGTGATCCAGTTGATTTTTTGGCTGTTCTACAATTTCTTGAGTGCCTAACAGGAATTTAGCCCTCCCCCGAATTTCACATGGAAGGCTTCCAGTAAGGGAACGTCGCTCTATTTGAGGCTTTATTAGTTCCCAGCTGATTTTTTTCTTTAAAATCAACCCTTTTTACAAGCTGATTTGAAGCCATGTAATGGTATTTATATATGCATGAAGTATTTATGGCTGTAGTGTTCAAAATATTGTAAAACAGTACCATAGGGCACCATCTTGTATTATGTGACACATTGTACTTCAGACAAAGCTAATCTAAATGATCTACCCCAGTTTTGACATATTATAGAAAGTAATCATTTCCGGTTTATTTTGTTACCCTGTTGAACAATCTATAGCGTCTTCAAAATGCCTGCTTGGCAACACCAACACTGTTCTGGTTTTCTTTAGTATGAGACCAATGCATAATCGTGTTGAAATCCAAAGATAGATGATTTTGGCTCCCTTTTTCTTTTTGGTAGAAATTCTTTCGGAACTTCTGTCTTGTTTTTTCGTACTGTCTCGACATCTGTCAGTTTCTTCACCTGAAGTTTCTTGACTAAAGACAAACTGGTAAACCAGTTGTCACCAGTAATATTTCTACTTGTACCTTGTACTGGATCGACCACTTGAAGAAGAATATTTTCAGTTGAATTACTGGCATTACATGGTCGCTCTGGTTGCTCACCGTCATACGGATCTAGATCCAAAATGTAAACTGTTTTTACATAAACCAAAGCAAACCCTTTTAACCCATACTTTGCAGGTTTGCTAGGAATATATTGCCAAAAGCTGTTTGTCAACAGTAAGTAACCGATGGGTATAGTGTGGCAAATCTCTTTAACAAGTACTTTATATCCATTACTGATAGAATGGGATTGTCAGGATCAGTAAATGATGCCTCTGAATATCTGAAACTAGTGTTTACAAATAGCTTCAGGTACATGAATATGTCACTCACTTCACCAAAAGAAATAACTTCCATAATAAAATCTTTAAAAACAAACCATTCTAGTGGTTACGATGAAATATCAGCAAACTTAATTAAGGCATGTTCTTGTGAGTTTAGTGAGTTACTTGTGTAACCAGTCAATTATAACTGGGACATTTCCTGACTGGCTAAAATATGCAGATGTTAGCCTCTTTTCAAGAAAGGGGATACAGAGATACCATCAAACTACAGACCGATTTCACTTTTGCCAGCATTCTCAAAAATTTTAGAAAAAGTAATGTACAGGCAGCTTCTCAACCACATGACCACAAATAACATATTATTAAGAACACAGTTTGGATTTCTGAAGGGTTCTGATATCGAGAAGGCTATTTACACCTACAGTGAAAATGTACTTAATTCATTAAATAACAAATTACAAGCAGCAGGTATTTTCTGTGATTTGTCAAAGGCATTTGATTGTGTGAACCACAACATCCTTTTAAATAAACTAGAATTCTATGGTGTCACGGGCAGTGCTGCAAAATGGTGCAAGTCATACCTCACTAACAGAAAACAAAGAGTGTCAATGCAAGGGACTAGTGAATTAAGTCATCAGTCATCATCAGAATGGGAAGAAAATACATGTGGTGTCCCTCAAGGATCCATCTTAGGGCCATTGCTTTTTCTTGTGTACATTAATGATCTCTCATCAGTTACACTGCCAGAAGCAGAGTTCGTTTTGTTTGTAGATGCACAAGTATTGCAATAAATAGTATGTCGAGTGTAGTTCTAGAAAGATCTGCTAATGGTGTTTTCATGGATATTAATAAATGGCTTAAAGTCAACTCGCTGACATTAAACTTCGAAAAGACTCACTATATGCAATTCAGAGCCTGTGAGAGGTTTCTACCCAGCATATGCATAAAGTATGAAGAAGAGCAGATAGAAGAGGTTGACAGTCTTAAATTCCTGGGATTACAACTTGATAATAAATTCAGTTGGGAGGAGCACACCACAGAACTGCAGAAACGCCTTAACAAATCTGTATTTGCAATTCGAGTGTTAGCAGACATAGGCGACATAAAAATGAAAAAGCTTGCATACTTTGCCTACTTTCAACCCATAATGTCACATGGTATAATATTTTGGGGTAACTCTTCAAGTCAAACAAAAGTTTTCAGAGTCCAAAAGCGTGTAATACGTATTTTTTGTGGAGTAAATTCACGGAGGTCCTGTAGAAACCTCTTCAAAGAACTGGGTATACTAACTACTGCCTCTCAGTATATTTACTCCTTAATGAAATTTTTCCTAAATAATATATCTCTTTTTCCAACAAACAGCTCAGTTCATACATACAATACCAGGAACAAAAATGATCTGCACAAGGACTTAAAAGCACTTACGTTAGTTCAAAAAGGAGTCCACTACTCAGGAACACTCACCTTCAATAATTTGCCAGCAAACATAAAAACTTAGTTACAAATAAAGATCAGTTTAAAAGGAGCCTGAAAGACTTACTAGTGGCCAACTCCTTCGACTCCATTGACGAATTTTTAGTAGAAACAAATGATGTATTGTATATACTCATACTATGAGTATTGTCATTTCAGCTTTAAAGAAATGATGTATTGTATATACTCATACTATTAGTATTGTTACTTCAGCTTAATGTTCCACATCCACGAGGATCTCACCATGGTTCTATGGAACGAAAAACTAATCTAACATAATCTAATCTAAGATAGTCACTGCATGAAAAATATTTTTGGCAGTTGTTTGTGAATAGTTCAAGTACCTCTCTGATAGCAGGCAACTTGTCAGTCTCTCTGCGAACACCTCTATCACAGATATTGTCAACCTCAGATATCTCAACAGAAACCTGCCTCAGTTTTCACTCATGTATAAATAACGCGATCCAAGATCGTTTTCCTTTGAGTTATCCCACAATTTCGATATACTCTTCCTAAAACATCTCAGAGGTCCGTACAGATGTAACGAAGAAATGAAAGCTCTGATCCCTATCGCATCTGTTTCTTTAGCATCCCTTTCCATAGAGAAGTTACCATGCACTTCATTGATGTATATATTAGTGCATGTTGCGATAATGCTTATTATGTTTTCATCCAAGAACAATTTCAGAATTTCTATTTCTGTCTTTTTTCTATACAAGCTTGACTTTTTGGTCCAGGAAAATGCGTAATAATATTACAAGATCTGCTTCTAACATTGGTAGGATATTTCTTTTCCTCCATTCAGTTATTCCATGTTTCCTTAAAAAAATGCATCCTCTTGAGTTACTTCTTCCTGTGACTCATATTCATCATTTTCTCACACTTCTTGTTTTGTTCCTGAATCATGACCGCTTTCATGAACACAGTCCTGTCTCTGAGTCAGCGCTATCACTGTGAGCATCTTTATCACTCAGCTCATTGAACCATTCCAGTCATACATTAGGATCTCTACTAAACTCTGTCTGAGGTTTTTTTGCCTTTGACGTGTCTTTCACAATCTAAAAATAAAGAGAATGCTAGGTAACACAGAAAGTAACTGCAGTCAGTTTCAATACGCCTAAATTTACGCACATGAAAGAGCGATTGAATCTAGGAAAGCAATAAAGTAATATTGACTTACTTTGTTTCAGGTTGTGGCAGCAGAGCTCGCGCGCATGACTAGTGTCCTCCAGACTTTAATAATGTTTCATAAACAATGTATCTTTCGTAACTGAAAGCCAACAGTGACTGGAGGTAACAGCCGGCTCGTTAACAGAGAGCTACTGAAAATGGCGCGAACTTAATCCAGCCCTGTCAGACAAAATTGAGTCAGAAAGTCATGTAGATGTCAAATTTGACCCGCGCGAGCAACGGAGGGTCAAGCAAGATACAATAAAAATTACGAAGACAAATTCAATATTCAGGCGTCCAATATCACCTTGACAGAAGCTGGTGGTTCGCCTACGGTATGTCTAGATGGGCCATTTTAATGTACTTGAGCTATGTTTACAGGTATTTCAGCTACCCGCTGTTCGTCGCTAATTTATTACAAATTTTATTTTAAACTTCTGCATGCCTCATCAGCTTCAGTCCCGGATTTTCTTTTCGCTATTCCACTGGAAAAATCTTGAGTAAAGTACGTTGAACAAAATACGTATTGTTTATTTTCCAAATTATTCCTTCAATCTATAAAATAAAATACTTTAACGAAGTATTGTCTTCCACTACATATTAAGATCTTTTCGCAATAGCAGTCAGTGATAAATAGTTTCGTATTAGTTCACACTGCGTACTTAATGTAACACTTGCTCGTTTATTAGGCTACACTATGGCCCGCCGAAACATTCTTGATGCTGACGTGGCATGACGTGTTAATGACAGCATGTGCTAATGCCAGCATCTGAACTACAGAGGAGGATCTTTTGACGTGACGGACGTGATGGTGACGTTCTGTCAAGTGCGAATCCACCTTAACGGTAGCAACTTTCGCACCAGTGTCGCGACTGTATATATTAGACTGTGGTGGTGCCCATGACTAAAGAAAAAATGGCAATCAGAAGTTCAGTAAGTTGCAAACACATAGAGCCAGTCAGTGAAATTTTCTTTCGTTGATGCAGATACATAAATGCATACAATAACTACAAGTATACAGTGACTATAAATACACAGAATTGAATTTAATCTGCACTACCAACTAAACATGGCATTTCCTGATGTCTGTTATAACGAATTTATTGGCGGAAATACGAAATCTCAATAATTAAATGTTTTACAGTGTATTTTGTCCTTCTTATCTATCCATGTTAACTCAAGGCAAGGATCACAGTGGTTTGCAGAGAGTAGATTTATGTGTAGATGTAGATACAATCTGGCCCACCTACGTGGTACCTGCTTGAGCTGCAACTGGTGAGCACAAGAAAAAGCGAATCTGTGGTGGCCGCCTCAACAAAGGTATTTGCCTAACCAGAAGCTATAATAAACGAAGAGACAGGAGATGGACAAGTACAAGGCATACATGTTAACATTTTCCAAGGCGTTACACACAAATACACTCGAACTAGATGTATGGAAGCTAAATGTTGCACCTCCAGAATCGGATCGAGCAGAAGTTTCTAAATTAAAGAATAGATGCTGTGGTTTGAAAGAAAATCTCTGCACTAAGAAAAATTACCGGCATGAAAGTGAACAGTTTAAAATACACATTTTCTGTCAAAAAGAAGGAAATGGAGACTGTGTGACGACTGCGATTCCCCCCTGTCACTAAGTATCGCCAAAATACCCGAGAAATACCGTGTTAACTAATGCAGTCCAAATCAAGCCGTATCTAAATAGATGTTTCTCCAAATTTTACTTCCCAACACAATATCTGACCGTGCATTTATCCCAGTTTAGCATAGAATAACCATATTAAATAAGATTTAAGGACACTGACAAAAAAATTTGTTTCTAACATCAATAAACAAAAGAATACCAAAGTTGAGTGATGAACCCACAATTTTACACGACTCTCATTCAAAGTAACCACAACCCGTGTGGTTTGACAGCTACCCACCTTTGAATTACCCACTATAGAATGTTAGCACTGTCATTGGTCGACGTTTAAGAAATTAATGGCGGGCGCCCTTGTCCAAGTAGCAAAGCATTACAATACTTCTGGTAAATGCTACGGCACACGAATTTAGACACATACCCTCCAAAAGTTATAAAAAATACACATGCAGCGGCAGCGGATTTAAAATGTAAAAAAAAATGGAAATAATTAAAAGGGAAATGGCTACTGCTAATCAAAGTCAACAATGTCTACATAGCACACTCCACTTCGTGTGGAACACTTTTATTCTAAAGAAGACAAATGTTACGTGTATGTCAGCCAAAAGGAAATTAAAATTGTTTGCAATAATTTTGAGTCTGGCAGCTGGCTGGTCCTGGTGAAACGCTGAGATCTGCTCCCACGGTCGTGTGATTGCAGCTGATGATTTTTCCTCGTAATCGGACGGTCGGTGGTATTCATTAAGCTGCAAATCTGATTACAGTGACGTTTTTCAGGCCACAGGTTGGTCGATGTAATTGTTGTTACAGATGTCCGTATGTGCACAGTATTAATGTTTCTGGCACACACAATTTAAGTTTGCTTATGCCACACATAGTTTATAAAACTTGCCGACGGCGAGTTCTATAGAAAGTCAATTCGTATTATCACTGCCGCGATCGTGAAAAACCGTCCTGGGCGGGAATGTACTCACACACAATAGACAGTTCGCATAAGTTCATAACGACTGTTACTGATTATAGGCGTCCGACAGTTCATCGAAACGCGAATAAATATGTAAGTTCACAGTACTTGAGTGTACGAAAACACAGTCAAAATACAAGTGCAGTTCAATTCACAGACACAGAGCTACAATACCGCCCATTCTCGGTTGAATTGTCATAGTTACTTCGTCTCACGGCACAGTCTCAGTATTTACTTCGCCCAGATTCTACACTCACTATTATCATATCACGTACTGGTATAAAACAGTCATTCAAAACGTACATCGCTTGCCACTAAACTCAATCTTCACCAGTTCGTAAAAGTCACAACTCCCACAGCAAAACATGTGTCCACCTCTCTCGCTACCCAACAACACACACCCCCTTTGTTGGATCGAATGTCGATATTGCTCTCTCTCTTTCTCAATACTCTCGCCCACAGTTTATACAGCATCAAAGTAAATTACATATATCTTCACACAACTATTTTCTACCAAACTTATTACAGTAAATGATAAACACAAAAAAATTAAAGCTTTCCACAATTAATAAACTCTAAACATATTTATCTACTTACAAAAAAGGAATAATTTCCAGTTACATATTACATATAGAAAACAACTTTTATCTCTATATTATAGGACAAAAGAAAAAAAAATGCGCTACAACATCAAAGATATATGAACAGACGGGAAAAAAAACAAGATAAAAATGTGTATCTATCGCAAAATAACGATGTCTTCACATGTGCCCCCCATTTTATCATGAGATGTTCCCAAAAACCTCTCAAGATAAAATGTCCATGACCCATACGAGACAACTGACCTCATAAAACTAGATAATATTCTGGTATATGTTGACTTGACTTATCCAAAGCTTCTATTTACAAATATTACCTCAGTAATTTCTTATATTATTTAATAACATATAATCTACCTGACAATCATGAAAACAATAGTCAACAAAATTCCTACAGAATAATGACTTCAATTAAGCAAACCAATTAAATGAATGATTATTTTATATTCTGAATCCAGCACTAAGAAATGTATGAGCAGTAACAATTTAAAAAATATTCTCATATAAACAAATAATTACAACAAACTTATACAATATAACTGAAGACTAATCTCGTTAGTCCATTCCTCACTGTATACATCACTTCTTATCACATACTTTTGAGTCTTTGTAACAAGTCATGTTTCCACACAAAATTTATGGCTCCAAATTATCGAGTCTGTCATAATGTTGTGTATTTTAAATAATTGATTCTACAACTCAAATTCGATTTCCTATAGCGACTTATACAATCCTATACTCCTTAAACATGTCCCTCAGTTCATCAAATTCTGGTTCAGATTTGAAAAAGAAAAGGGAGAAGGTGTTCATCACCCAAACCTCACGCCCTAGGTTTATATGGTTTCAAATCTACTATATTATTCAGACCAAACTTCTTTTTTGACTTGGATACACCAGATAATAAGCATTCGGATGTGGTATACCCACTACCTCAAACGGACCTTTAAACACATCAAAAAACTTTGATATCTCAAAGTTAATCTCCTTAGATTTTTCATAAGTCTTCACCAATACCAAGTCTCCCACCTTAATTTCAACCTTCTTTAATTTTTCATCATGCCATCTCCTTCTCTCCTCTAACCTCTTTTCCACTAATTCTCGCAGTCTTTTCTTCTTCTCATCCCAACTTAACTCATCCCTCGGTGGAAACGACAACTTCTCCTCTACAAAACTCAAGGATCTTTCTCCCTTCATAATCTCATATGGGGTAAACCCAGTTACATCATGAGGCACTGTGTTCATTACATCCTCAATATTTTCCACAACATCTCCCCCGGAACTGTGATTATTACTACAATACGTGCGGCATAACCTTCCTATTTCCCTCATATAGCGCTCCGCCGGGTTCCTGGGTGGGTGGTAAGTTGACATATATATTACCGTTATTCCCTGGTCAGTAAGACCTTCCTTCCAATGCTTACTAGTAAACTGGGATCCGTTGTCAGAAAGTATTGTTTTTGGCTTACCAAATTTTACAAAATAGTCCTTTTCAAGTTTAGTCAGAATCGCCCTACCAGTGGCTTTACACAAAGGGTACAATCTAATAAATCTAGAAAATACTTTCAATACCACGAAAATGTAGGCAAAACCTCCTTTTGTCTTTGGCAAAGGGCCATAGAAATCGACAGCTAATAACTCCATCAAATCATTAGGTTTTACATTCTGCATAGGAAGCCAGCATGTCCTGATTTGTAACCTTGGCTCTTTGACACTTATCACATGTCCTAATCCTGTTATTTACTCTTTTTACCATGTTGTCAAAGGCCACACATTCTCTTAATTTCTGTATACATTTCCTTGCACCTATATGCCCAAAACTCAAATGAATGTAGTCAATTATTTCATCAATGCAGTCACCAGGCAAACACACCTTCCAATCCTCTGAACTTTCATTAGTTCGCCTGAACAAGATTCCACCATGCACTTTATAGTATTTCGGCAGTTTATCATCACCATTTGGCATATCTAACTCTCTCTTAATCATTTTCCAGATCTCATCATGGTTTTGATACCTCCTCATGTATTTACATATATTTTCTATTTTCTTTTCCCCTTGAACTCTCTTAATATAGAATAATTGCACATGCTCTTCATCTATATCTTGTCCTAATTCCCCATTTTCCCCTAAAGGTAATCTGGATAATGCATGTGCAACTTTATTTTGAGTACCCTTAACATACTTGATTTCAAATTCAAACTGTTGCATGAAAACTACCCATCTTGTCAACCTAGTATGCATCAACCTAAATTTCTTGAAAAATATCAAAGCCCTATGATCAGTACATATGATGGTTTTATTTCCCCACAGATAATCCCAAATTTTCTAAATCCCCAGATTATTGCCAAAGCTTCTTTTTCTGTCACACTATAATTCTTTCATACTTAGTTAATGACCTGCTCGCAAATGCAATTGTTCTATGATCTTCCTTCCCACCTTCTCCAAAATCCTGAAATAATTCTACTCCAATACCATATGCACTAGAATCAGTCCCCAAACAAAAAGGTCTAATAAGGTCAGGATGATGCAAAATTCTATCCTCTTTTAAAGCTCCCTTAAGCTGCGTAAAAGCTTCCTGACACTCACTGGTCCAAACAAATGGCACTTTAGGACTCAGTAACTTATTTAAACTTGGATTGTTAAATACTTGTCCTGATACAAAATTTCTATAAAAGTTACATAAACCGAGAAAGGACTTCAATTGTTTTCGATTCTTTGGAGATGGGCATTCTTTAACAGCTTTGATCTTCTCAGGGTCAACTTTGATACCCGTAGTGGACAAGATTCTACCTAAAAACTTTATTTCCTTTCTCACAAACTCACATTTCTTAACTCTAAGGGTCATGTCCCCTTTTCTCAAAGCCTGAAACACATCATCCAATAAACTACAATGTTCCTCCCATGACTCGGTGGCAATCAACAAATCATCTACGTACACAGTTATTCTAGAACTCAATTCTGGTCCCAAGACTTGGTCTAATGCTCGAATGAATACGGACACACTAATATTCAAACCAAAGTGTACTACAGTATATTGGTAACATTTCCCATTTACCAAAAATGCCGTATACTTCCTATACTCCTCTGCAAGTGGAACCTGCCAGTACCCGGCCGTGAGATCGAGGCTAGTCATATAGTTCATATTATAATACTTCTGTAATATACCATCCATATTTTCAGGGTGATCGGTCTCTCTACTCACTATGTCGTTCAAAGCTCTAGCATCAATAACCACTCTTACACTACCATCTTTCTTGCCCACCACTATTAAGGGACTATTGTATTCACTCTTGCTTCTTTCTATAACTCCACAGTCTACCATTCTCTCAATCTCTTTATGTACAGCTTCCCTTAACGCAAATGGTATAGAAAACGGCTTTCTTGCAAAGGTTTCATGTGGTTTCACATCTAATTTACACTCAAAGTTCTTAACTTTACCAGGTCTGTCTGAAAATACCTCTCTATTTATCCATAATACTTCCCTTAACTCTTCTTTCTGTTGTTTACTTAACCCTTCTACCTTGTCCATCTGGTTCTTCAATTCTTCTATTAGCTCTCTCTCCTCTCTGCTACCCCTATAATCCAAGTTCAACTCTAAATCTCTCATATTGACTCCTACTGTCATCACTCTCATTTTCAACTGACCAACTAAATCATTGCTACCCACTATCATTCCATCAAATTGAACACTTGTTTCTAATCCTTCATTATAAAAAGTGACAAAACCGTCCCCACAATTTACTCCTGCTTTACACTCTGTCAACCAGTCTATGCCCAGGATAATTTCCACACTGAGCCCAGGAACAACAAAAAAATTATGTACTAAGCTTATGCCCCCAAGTTCAAATTCTAAGATGACCGCTTTGTTCTACTTGCCCGTAGCACCCATTATTTTTAACCCCAACACAAGTACGTCCATTACCTCATTACCTTCCTTTATACAGTTATAGAATTCCTCTGATACAGCACTTATTTCACTACCTGTATCCAAAAGAGCCTTTTGTTCCCTACCATAGGTTTTCATTTTCACAAAAGGTTGTCCAGCTTTAATATCCCCCATATCTTCACCTTCATGTAACAAATCTCTTTCAATATTATCATATTCCCATTTTCTACAACCTATCTCTGAGCTTTCTTCTTCTCTTGACTCCCTTCTGATTGCACATAAACTCTCTTCCTCCTCACTACAAGTTGCCACATCCTTATCTTTGCCAATAATAAACGCATTAATTTTTTCCTCCTCATCAGCATCTACACCATGGTTCAAGGAATCGGTAGAAATCTCTACCTCAATAACTTCAGAAACTGGCCTGTTCTCTTCCCCTTTACTCCTATGCAAATTACTCTGGGAAAGAAACGTATCCTCTGGTACCTCTTCTTCTCCCCCTTCACTGTCACTACTACCACTACTTGTCTCTTTCTCCTCACTTTCAATACTTCCCATATGTATCACTTCATTCTCCTTCTCCCTGTCTATTTGCTCCTTTTCATATTTTGTAACACCATCATACATATGAGAAAATACCTCCATACAAGAACCTCCCGATTCTATATTATTCCCACACTTAATTTTGGGCCCTACTTCTTCAGTTACTAAGTTCTGACTTCCACACCCCCTATCACCATGATTAGTATTACTATTGCTGCATATCACAAAACATCTGACATCATTGCGGCAACTGGCAACATTGGTAGGCCCTGATACTTGACCTGCCCCAGCATGGGCCCTTACTGTTGTGGTGTACCGTTACCCGTATTAAGACTTCCTATCCTATCATGACCTCTAACATTACCCCTAAAATTCCCTCGACCTCTTTCTCCCCTACCTCTCACATTTACCTGATTCACTCTACTGGTCTGTTCCCTGTTCTCTTGGTACCTCCAAGAATCTCTGTTTACATCAAAAGAACAATTTGTCTGCCATCTGTCCACATCTCTCACCCTATTCAGAAAATCTTTCAGATTATTATTATGCCCTATTAATTCCCATCTCCTATTAGAAGGTAACTTCCCCATCAGTACTTCTATTGTATCTCGATCACTCCAAGTACTGTCCAAATGCTTCAACCTATTGATCCATTGTGGGGCAGCGGGTGGAATTACTTCGTTATATATTTAAATGTAGAATGTAATGTAGAAAAGATGCATTTCCCGGCCGATTAACCATTTGTGGGGCGGCTGGTGGAATTTATGTTGTTATTTAAATGTTTTGTATTTCCCGGCCGATGCACCATATGTGGGGCGGCGGGTGGCATAATTTGCTATATTTAAATGTTCCTATTATTTATTTAATGCTGTTGTTTGCCGTTCTCAACACTGGCTCTGTAATTACAATATTGGCAACCAGAAAGTGATTAGCAAAACATGAAGCCTGTAATTAGAATTCCTAGTGCCCACTTCATCTGAGAAATACACTTATAGCTACAGCTTATAGCTCTGAGGAATTAGGAGATTGTCTGGGATTCATAATCAAAAACGATTCTGTCTAAAATGTTCACTATATTCTGAAAGTCACAGACAAAAAAAAAAAAAAAAAAAAAAAAAAAAAAAGAATCCACACAATCCAACCACCAGAGCAGTTCAGAGTCTACTGCGCTGATGCAACTATAACTGTTCAAATTAAATATTTAAGTGAATGCTCGCCATAATTTGATGATAATGTTCATCAAACGCCACGCTAAATAATGGTAGAATGTTTGTCCCGCGGTGGCACGTAAAAATACGACATATGCAAACTGAAGATAGATCATTAAAGTCATCCCAGAATTAACACTTCACTCGAAAACGATTTGATGGTTACGTGTATGCCGAGCAACTTATTACGGCATCCGAGGCTGTTTATAGCAATGATACTGATGCGACGCGACTCCCGGCACAGATGGTGCGCTAATCAGTGCCTGGAGAGAACTGGGGCCTTACTTCCTCACGCAGCGTTCTTATATATAAAACCGCGGTGCGGACGGCTAAGGGAACTCCTGATCAAATCGGCTCTCCCGACTAGCCGCTGGGCTAGTAATGCACCACTTTAAGTTATTGAATAAATCATCGCTTCCTTTGCTGATGGCCGATGAAGCACACAGGTAAGTAATCATAATAAAAGTCTGACGTGGCTAAGTCAAATATTTTGGGCGAGAGAATTAATTTAATTACACTACACGCAGTAGACGAGCTCTGAACTTGCCCTTTGGAGATACGCTATCGCTATAGTTTTATAGTTATTCAATTGAAACTTCTCACATCTTTATGATTATAGCGGATCTCCCTTCTACTTAAATTTAAACATCCTAGCCTTATTTATTCGCCTACTTAATCTATCTTGCTGCCTTAATTTTTAAGACAAAAACCAGAAAATCATGAATTTCAACAAAAATTTTAATTTGTGAGATCCAGAATACTGTTTCTACTAAATTATTATGCAAAAGGAATCTAAATACAAATTTTTAAGTTTCTAGCTCTTTTCTGTTGCGCCAATGATTTTTACAGAAAAATGTCCAAATTTCGAAAATGGTTAAAGTTATTCAACTGACATTCAACACATATTGATTTAGTATTACTCCTGACATGCTAGAACCGTTTCAGGTTATTTACCTGATTTTTAAAGTATTGCGCAACATTTATGACGTCAGAGCTAGTTACAGCGGACTAGGCTGGCACACAATGGAAAGACTGATGAGAATGTTATAAGGCGTGAGTAGGCTGATTCCCTACACCATCTTTCACAATATTCTCTCATGCTCTCCCTATTTCGGTTATCATACCATGGTGCCTTCTTAAAAGCCTCAATTACATCACTCTGTTTTTCTTTAGACCAGTACTCTGCTAGAAAAGCTGACACAAAATCCTCAAAAGTTTCATATCTATCTGGTGCATCTGCTCCTCAATCTAAACTTTCACCCTTTAAACATGCACTTGCCCTCCTTAATTTATCTTTCTCAATCCACTCTACAGTAAACTAACTTCGTAAACTATTCACAAAAGCCACTGGATGGACGTTGCATTTAGGATCAAATACTACATTATTAAAAGTACTACCATCTCTCATATGTACTACCACAGATAGAGCTGTACAATTCCTGAAGTGGACTCCCTGAGTCTTCCCACTTCTACTTGAGCTTTCTTACTATGTTCCTGTAAAATTCTATCACAATATTCCTTCACTTCTGTCTGTCTTTTATCACACACTTTAGCCTGTGCTACAATATTCTTATCCAAGCAATCTACCCTTCCATTTACCTCCTCCCTAAAACTCTTTTGCTTTTCCATCAGCTCGAATTCAGTTACTTCAAATGTCTCTTTAACATCATCTTTAAATTTGTTAAAATCTTTACCTATATCCAACTTTATATTTGAAATCCTCTTTTTATCCCATCACCTAGTTCTCTTTTAAAATCCTCAAACCTTTGTTCAAATTTCCTATCTAAATTCTTTAGTTCTTCTCCCATATCCTTTGTGATTTGCTAACAGCTTCCATTTTCTTATTTATACCCTCTATATCCTCTCATTTCCGCTAACAGTGCAGCAAACATACTTTTTACCCCTCCTGTTGCATCTACATCTTCATCAACCTCTGGTTCTGTCTTAGTTACTGTATCCTTTTCCACCTTTTCCATAGCAATTTCATGTTCTTTATTTTCCCCTAGCTCGTCATCCCACGCTTTAAAACTGGCTACACGTCCATCCTCTTTAACAGTCATCTTGTCTATTTTCTGATCCTAACACCAACAAACGACTCCCACTAATTATCAAAATTTTTGAAACTCAGATCCGAAGATTGCAATTCTTTAAGACAGCGTCAAAATACCCTGTCCTGTCACTCCACGGTCGCCATATGTGACGACTGCGGTTCTACCCTGTCACTAAGTATCGCCGAAATATCCGAAAAAGACCGTGTTAACTAATGCAGTCCAAATCAAGCCGTATCTAAATAGACGTTTCTCCAAATTTTACTTCCTAACACAATATCTGACCGTGCATTTATCCCAGTTTAGCATAGAATAACCATATTAAATAAGATTTAAGGACATTGACAAAAAAAATTGTTTCTAACATCAATAAACAAAAGAATACCAAAGTTGAGTGATGAACCCACAATTTTACACGACTCTCATTCAAAGTAATCACAACCCGTGTGGTTTGACAGCTACCCACCATTGAATTACCCACTATAGAATGTTAGCACCAATAGCAAGCGAACTTCACTGTCATTGGTCGACGTTTAAGAAATTAATGGCGGGCACCCTTGTCCAAGTAGCAAAGCATTACAATACTTCTGGTAAATGCTACGGCACACGAATTTAGACACATACCCTCCAAAAGTAATAAAAAATACACATGCAGCGGCAGCGGATTTAAAATGTAAAAAAAAAAAAAAAAAATGGAAATAATTAAAAGGGAAATGGCTACTGCTAATCAAAGTCAACATAGCACACACCACTTCGTGTGGAACACTTTTATTCTAAAGAAGACAAATGTTACGTGTATGTCAGCCAAAAGGAAATTAAAATTGTTTGCAATAATTTTGAGTCTTCGAGAGGAGAGCGCTGCTTGTAAATCTTATCTTGTGTGTTGTGACGATGGTAGCGATATCGACGGCAGCTGGCTGGTCCTGGTGAAACGCTGAGATCTGCTCCCACGGTCGTGTGATTGCAGCTGATGATTTTTCCTCGTAATCGGTCGGTTGGTGGTATTCATTAAGCTGCAAATCTGATTACAGTGGCGTTTTGCAGGCCACAGGTTGGTCGATGTAATTTACGAACTGGTGAAGATTGAGTTTAGTGGCAAGCGATGTACGTTTTGAATGACTGTTTTATACCAGTACGTGATATGATAATAGTGAGTGTAGAATCTGGACGAAGTAAATACTGAGACTGTGCCGTGAGACGAAGTAACTATGAGAATTCAACCGAGAATGGGCGGTATTGTAGCTCTGTGTCTGTGAATTGAACTGCACTTGTATTTTGACTGTGTTTTCGTACACTCAAGTACTGTGAACTTACATATTTATTCGCGTTTCGATGAACTGTCGGACGCCTATAATCAGTAACAGTCGTTATGAACTTATGCGAACTGTCTATTGTGTGTGAGTACATTCCCGCCCAGGGCGGCTTTTCGCGATTGCGGCAGTGATAATACGAATTGACTTTCTATAGAACTCGCTGTCGGCAAGTTTTATAAACTATGTGTGGCATAAGCAAATTTAAATTGTGTGTGCCAGAAACAATAATACTGTGCACATACGGACATCTGTAACAACAATTACATCGACCAACAACTCCCACAGTAAAACATGTGTCCACCTCTCTCGCTACCCAACAACACACACCCCCTTTGTTGGAATGAATGTCGATATTGCTCTCTCTCAATACTCTCGCCCACAGTTCATACAGCATCAAAGTAAATTACATATATCTTCACACAACTATTTTCTACCAAACTTATTACAGTAAATGATAAACACAAAAAAATTAAAGCTTTCCACAATAAATAAACTCTAAACATATTTATCTACTTACAAAAAAGAAATAATTTCCAGTTACATATTACATCTAGAAAACAACTTTTATCTCTATATTATAGGACAAAAGAAAAAAAATGCGCTACAACATCAAAGATATATGAACAGACGGGAAAAAAACAAGGTAAAAATGTGTATCTATCGCAAAATAACGGTGTCTTCACAACTGCTAAATCGAAAAAGAAAGAGCTGGAGAGGGAAAGATCTTACCTTGGAAACTGATGGAAGCTAGTGGATATACAAGAAGAAAGATGATGCTGCGAAATCCGCAGGTTTCAAGGGCACTCAGTTTTGAACAGAGGAGTAATGAAACGAATGTGAATGGCAATAACACAAACATAACTTCGAACAGAGCGAGAGGAAGGCACGGCGACGAAAGAAGAACCAAAATAAACTGAAATGGGGATGTAAAATTGTGGTATGAGTCTGTGTGTTACTTGCAAGCAAAAGGGGAAAGAAACAAAGATGATACCAAGACATTCAAAGCAAAGTCCGAGTGAACAAAAAAGACGACACCACACAATTAGCGGTTGAGCAGACAGACGAAGAAAAAATGTATCTACGTCATTCTCCGAAAGTCACCTAACGGTATGTGGCGGAGGGTACTTTTGGTACCACTAACAGACCCCTATTTCCCTGTTCCAACAATAGCGAATGACGTGTGGGAAAAATGTTTGTACGTAAACCTCTGTATTAGCTCTAGTTTCCAGAATTTTGGCGTTGTGGTCATTTTGTGAGATGTATGTGGGAGGAAATAATATGTTGCCCGACTCTTCCTGGAAAGTGCTCATTCGAAATTTCAATAGCAAAATTCTACCTGAGGCAAAAGGCCTCCCATTTATCGTCTGCCACTGGAGTCTATTGAGCATCTCTGTAACACTCTCGAGTTGGCTAAGCGAACCCGTGTCGAAACGTTGGTTGGATCTTTTTTCTCTGTTCTCTCAGTCACACCTAGTAAGGACCCAGTGACTCCAGATTCAGTTTTTTCCGCAATTTTGGGGGAAAATATTGTTTTGGGTAACGTTTGCGGAAACGAAAACTTGGGGAAATATTTTAGGAAAAAAAATTCCGGCAGTGGGGAAATTGGGGAAGTATATTTTCTGCGTACCCATACTACTATTTTACTACAAATATTACATATTTACTTTTATAGATATGCTCCTTCTCTCCAAATCAGTCGATACATATGTTCTTTTTTTCGTTTCCGGTGTTTGGTGTTAGCTTCATATCGACAGCTGCAAGATATAGACAGAAGTTAAGCACACGTTGATGTCATGGCATGTTAAAACATTGCTAGCCGGGTCAGTGCCTGATACAAATTTTTGTTTCTCCCTTAAGAAACTAAAGAGAAATTTGTGATTATGATTTACAGTGGAGATACAAGAAAAAAAGATGAGGTTGCGAAATCCACAGGTTTCACGTGCACTCAGTTTTGAACAGACTAATGGAACGAATGTGAATGGCAATAACACAAACGAAACTTCCAACAGAGCGCGAGGAAGAAACTTAAGAACAGCATTGCGTCCATTTCTGGCTCTTTCTTGCATTCACCAAAGAAGTAATTTATTCCGAACACAGCTGCGGAAAGTTGCGGGTTTAGTTGTATGTGGTAGTGGTTTTTTTGGTTGTTTTGCTTACTGCTGTGTTCGCTGATGCTCTGATTTTCAGAGTATATTAACTGAAAGAGAGGAAGTAGGTATGTGCTATCTAAACTACTTGCCATGCGAAGCTATCAGCCTGCGTGGGAAGCCGAATCATAATTTTCTGATAAGTATGTGAATTTCTACAGTTTCTAGATACTTCACTTGATTCAAACTAGAGTTTCTATCTTGTCTAACAAGCTATAAATAAGCGATTTTCATTTTATTTTTAGAATACAAGCAATTATGACAAAATCAAACTGTATGATACAATGCCACTCCAATACTGCTTATTGAGTGAGATCAGCGATTACTTAGTAGAGCACAGAAGTATGGACGATTGGGTGCTGTTTACTAATTGTTTTCATTTATCGTGAGTTGGCTCTGTGGGTCGTCCAGTTTACTCTATGCCATTAAAATAAGACGAAACCATGTATTAATGGGAACTGGGTTGCTGGCGTTATGGGCTTATTTTCGTTTTGGTGTAATAATCTGACTCGCTCCCTAAAGCGCCTGTAGACGATAGGACCAAATGATGCTGACCAACGAACCAAACCACATACCACGGATCTCTCGTTGGTCAGAAAAGAGCGACGCAGTGGAATGTTTGGTTTAGTCTATGGTTCAGTCTTTGGTATTATCGTTTGAGGCCTCTTTTGCATGGTTGGTGTAGCCATTATGGTGTCCCAAAACAGAAGTGGCATTTTATCACGGAATTAAACCCGTATGACCTCTTGTTTTTTGCTGTTTGACCTTAATAACTCACATAGTAAATATTATGAGATTAAATTACAGTAACAAGCGTTGACTTGATGCCAAACATGAGACATGAAAATTTGTACTGAATGCAGAAGGCTTCTAGGATTTAATGTTTATTTGATAAGTGAAAGACCAGCATGACTTTTTTTTACTGTTTAACATGTAATAAACATTATTTTTTTTAAATTTTCTTTTCATAGTTGGATTTATGCGGTCAGGATAAATATTCTGGTGTTATTGCACGGAACGTAACAAAAACTGCTTTTATCCCCCCTCAACCGTGATAAAACGATGAATGTTTTGTACGGGGCTTAATTTCGGCCGGCACCTCCCGGGAATTTATTTTGAACCCGACGGAACAAATCCACACCGCAGATTTAAAATAGTACCCTATAATTTGCCGCTGCTTCGGCACCAGTGATCTCAATAAAAACAGAATACACAATTGCTGTGCTTTGGACCCTTGGAATTCGTGACGATCAATTTTTGTTAGGTTGGCAACGCCGTACGCATAGGTCGTGTTGCTTTGTACTTTCTGCTGTTTGATAATCATTCATTTATGAGCGATTTATTAAGTTTGTGAAGCTACAATGGTGAAATATTATGTAGGTTATGGTTGTAAAAGAACTCCAGAGGAAAGGCAGTGGAGTTCAGTTTCATAGGTAAGTTATATTTTTGTTCAGAACTAGTGTTTCTGCCGCACTGTATTTCATATATAAATTGCACTACTGCAGACGATATTTCTTGGATTCATTTCGGTATTTGGCTCTTGTTTATGCAGGTTTCCATTTTCTCGTCAAGAAATTCTGAAATTATGGGTGCAAGCAATTCGTAGAGGCAAGTGGTCACCTACTGCGTACATTATGATATATAGCAGATACTTTACCGAAAATTGCTATCAGGTGAGGCCAGGAGCTTCATTACGACTGTTAAAAGAAGATGCCGTCCCATCCGTCTTTGATTTTCCGAAACATATGCAGAAAAAGATGACTGCAAGGCGACAGTTGGTTTGTGAAGAACCTGCTAGTACTCAAGTAAGTGGAATATATTATAATTGTATAGGCCCAAACAAAATAAACGTCAAGAGGTCTATATTTATAATTATTGTTTTAAGCTTGCTTATGAAGGTTCTATAGTTTTGAACTGTTGTGAAGTATGCAAAATTACAATGACCTCCTTTCTTGCAGGATGTAAATCATGCAGGTGTACAACTGGAAAAGTCTCCTGAAGCAGTTGCTGAAAATAAAGGAATTCAGGCAAACCTCCCTTCTCCAACAAAAACAAATTTAAGAAAGTAGATTGCAAATGGCTGTAGGCCGACGAAACAAAAAGATTTTGACAATGTCACAGCTGATCAATGACCTTTAAAAAAAGGACACCTAAACATGCAAACACATTAATGATTCTTTTAGTATGAAAACTGGTTAATCGAAATACATTAAATCTTAAAAATCTGCCTCAAACTGTTCAGAGATAAATCGTGAAATATAAAAACTGTCTCTACTAGCCCCACCCATTCCCTACATAGTGCACTTTATTTCGAATGAAGGTCGTCAAACTTTTAACGAAACGTAATAATAGTTACAATCAAATTACGGAATTGCTGTATCTTCAAGGAAGTTTTGCTTTACAGTTTTTCAGCTGATAATGTGAAGAGGATATTTCAAACAGTAGGTTCTTTATTTTCTGTAAGTATTTACTGCTTTCTGTATAAATAATTGCCAGACTGAGCAGTCAGGAATGTCAAAATTACAAAATTCAGATAAAATGTGCTGTTTTGTGTCCATAATAATGGCAAAATAAAATTGTACTCGTCTACTTACGGAACAGCTGTATACTGACAGTTGGATAGAGAGAGACAGATAAACGTTCAGCAACATGGCGGCCAAAGATGTCGAGCGTCACAATTTCGTTAACACACAGTTAGTGCGGTTACATGAGCTCCCAAAACCGGAATTCGTAAATCGATTTCTCAGTTCCGCTTCTGGTTGGTCATGTAAATACTCCACAAGAGAATCTGGAAATCCGCTTCTAGTTGGTGGTTTTCAGTTCCGGATTTTGCGCCCATGTAAACGCTCAACCGCTTTTGAAGCGGTATTGGGCTGTCAGATTGCTTGTATTTCTTGTTATCTGTGAAATGTAAGGAAATGTCCGCCTCCGTAGCGTAGCGGTAGCGTTTCCACCTACCACGCAAGGGCCCCGGGTTCGATTCCTGGCAGGGGACTGGGTGTTGTGTGTCCTTCATCATTGACCTGCAAGTCGCCGAAGTGGAATCAACTAAAAAGGACTTGCAAGTGGAATCAACTGAAAAGGACTTGCAATACGGAGGACGAACTGCTCCGGTTGGGGCCTCCTGGCCAACAATGCCATACGATCATTTCATTTCATTTTTTGTCGGGAAATGGTTCAAATGGCTCTGAGCACTATGGGACTTAAGTTCTGAGGTCATCAGTCCCCTAGAACTTAGCACTACTTAAACCTAACTAACCTAAGGACATCACACACATCCATGCCCGAGGCAGGATTAGGAGTATTTACATGACCGTAGCGGTCGCGCGGTTCCAGACTGTAGCGCCTAGAACCGCTCGTCCACTCCGGCCGGCTGTTGGGAAATATGGCCGAAGCAAACGCATCTTCAGCGAAGAAGAAATACTGGACAGAGCAGGAGGTGATCCATATGATCGATCTAATAGAAGAAAAGCACATATTGCATTTGTTGGATGGCAAGAGATTCAGGAATGCGGATATTTTTGCTTAGCTGCCGAAAGCCATGACTGAAAGCGGATATATACGTACACCAGATCAGTTAAGGTTGGCTTACTTTTTAGATAATAATAATATGCGTGATTTAAATCTAAAATTTTATTTGCGTTTTAATTCGATGTACCTCGCAATGCTACTGTATTTCTGATCGAAGTGGAAATCTCTGAAGAGAGACTTCAATGACGCCAAGAGGTGAAATACCATAAGTGGTAATGATCGTTCGGATTTTCCGATGAAATGGCAAGTCTCCTTGGCGAGAGGCCGTCAGCTTTATTGCTAGAACGCGGTGTAGATTCTACACCATGTGAAGGTAAGAGGTTGGCTATAATAAGGATTCAGCAGTTTCGTTACTTTTATATTTATGATATTAAATAAAACGCTACATCGTACATTTCTTTATTGTACAGAATCTGCAGAAACGGAAACAGAAACCGAAACTTCAACATCAGAACCGCAACATGAGGTTGCATTTATAGTTTCTCCAGATGACTCGCCGAATTTTACGGTGTCTGCAAGCAGCAGACGAACAAAAAGTGAGTGCTGCTTACATTTGAAAGCTTGCCTGTTGAAACTGAGTTTTGTGAGTGATAGACAGTAGTGGATGTCTTCATGGTGTCATTGTATATCTGTTGGTTGTAGTGGCTTATTATAATTACACAGTGCTCATGTTATATTGCTTTGCGACCACTCTTGTCTTTAGGTCAACACAATGGGAGATGCTTCTAAGAGCATAAATGCTGAACTAAGTTTCTTGATTAGTTTGTCTATGTGTTGAGTCCACTTTAACTTGTTATCCAGCTGTACCCCAAGAAATTTTACACACTGTGCTTCATTCAGTGTTTGACCATTAATGTCTGCTTCTGGTGTTAATATGTTGTTTGTCTGAAATTGCATAATGTGTGTCTTTGTGAGGTTAAGACGTAAACTGTTAGTTGTAAGTCACTTATAGGCCTGTTCAGCTTGTTAAAGTTCAATCTAGGATATAGCTGACTCTTCAATTCTGAACACCTCTGCTGAGTTCTTTATATAACTCGTACACAAAATCTTTTCCCCATCTCCTTCTGTCTAGTTATCTTTCTTTCAGTCTATTTGTAGTCATCCTCCTTAGTTTTCCCATATGATCCAGTGGCATCTTCTACATTTAAACATGGTCATTTACATGTTACCTATTGTTTTATTGGTAATAGGATGTTTTTATTGGTTTTCCTTATCTGTGACCTAAAATAAACGCAACTAATATTGTTGAGATGGAGAACAAACTTTTTCATGTTTTGTGTCACAGATGAAAACCTAAATTAAATGCATACAATACCAGAGAACGAAAGTTGCTTCTCACCATATAGCGGAAATGCTGAGTCGCGATAGGCACAGCAAAAAGATTCACACAATTAAAGCTTTCGGCCATTAAGGCCTTTTGTCAGTAGTAGTCACACACACACACACACACACACACACACACACACACACACACACACACACAAACACAGCTTGCACACACGTCTGCAGTCTCAGAGAGCTGAAACCACACTGCTCTCTGAGACTGCAGACGTGTATGCAAGTTGCGTTTACGTGAGTGTGTGTGTGACTACTGCTGACAAAGGCCTTAATGGCCGAAAGGTTTAATTGTGTGAATCTTTTTGTTATGCCTATCGCGACTCAGCATCTCCACTATATGGTGAGTAGCAACTTTCCTTCACTGATATTGTTACATTCCATCCTGGATTTTCCATTGTTTTAAATTAAATGCATAGTCATTTTTGTGAATTTACTGCATATTTAATACTTCCAGTTTTTTTTAAACTGAAGTTCAAGTGAAAGATAAGGTTTAGCTCTTTAAACTTTAGAATTGAAACAACTATGACTGCAATGTAAAAGCCAATCGTGTTCTCCATCTTCATCTACAGAAGTCCCAAGTGTAACTACATTACCAGAAATTTAGTGACTTTAGTAATTTTTGTAGTACAGTAAAATATAACTTTTGTAGATTCAGAAAACAAATTAAATTTAGAAAACTGTATGGCTGTTTGATGTGGAATTGTCCCTTTACATACTTCAAATTGCTTACAAAATAAGTAACATTTTATTTTGTTTATTTTCATCATTACTGTGCATTTGTTTATGATAAAAATTTAACTTTAAAAGTTCATCATCAATGCTGTGCTAATTTCTGTAAAATGTTACAGGTTATCAGAAGAATTAGAGAAAGACAGACACTGTGCAAAGCAGCTGTTGGAGAATATCCAAAGTAGGCATTTGGAAGAGACAAAACAATTAGTAAACTCATTTTAAGTGGCCTTCACGCCATTAGTGGGCAGAACACACAACCTCACTTCATGCTCTAACAGCAAACACCACAGTTCTTTCCACAGACTGGTTTTTTCCCCCAACCACCCCTTCTCCAACTCCATCCCCTTCCCGATCCACCTCCGCTGCCCCATCCACCTCCAGTTACAGACAGTGAGCTTTTTGTACACTGTAAATTGAAGTACAGCAAATAAAAAAGAGTTATTGAAATTAATGTTTTCATTTCATAACTACCAAATTTGATCTGATTTAGAAGTATTTATACACACTTAATTACAATGTGCTTATTGAAATCTTAATTGAGATCTCCTTAATGGATAATTGGAAACGCAATCTGGTTTTAGACAGTCTCTTATCCTTTCAGCATCTTAGAAAGCTTCTGTGTAAGTATATTCGTTGGGTTGAGGGAAAATTTCATTTCCCCTGTCCAAATCATTTAGCCATTTTTCCCTGAAGTGACCTTTCTGCATTTCAATGGTGTTATGGAGTACACAACATGTAGCAACAAGTTGAGGCACAAATTGATAGTTTATATCTATGCGTTTGGCAAGGCAAGTCCTTCGAGCTTTGAGCCTACCAAGAGCATTCTCAACAACAATTCTGGTGGAGCTCAAATAAACACCAAAACTTTCTTCTTCAGGTGATACTGTCCCTGCATATGGTTTCATGAGCCATGGCAGGAGGGGATATGCTGCATCTCCAAGCAGGAATTTTGGCAGAACAGTGATTGTGCATGGTGCCTAAGAAAAAAAAGGTAACATTAATAGACAATATTACAATAGAATTTGTTTAAATGCTTCAAAGGAGTAATAACTTTCAACTTAGCATAAATTATCATGTTGTATGCGAAAAATAACTACGTGGTATATACTGAATTACTGATATAACACATATTATTTCTATTTGGAATATACACCAGGCAGTCCACGAGTGAGCCTCCCTATGAGTGAAATTTCAAAATATGAAAGTCATTGGTGTGAGTAATTTTAATGAAATCCTAAGCCATTAAGATTACATGTAGGGGACAAACATTGGGTAATCTTTTTATTTCTTTCGTTTATCACCATGAGCTTAGACAAGTTACACTTGTGATAGCTGGCAGAAAGTGTTAGTCAAGTTAGCAATGATTTTCCACCATTGAGAAACAGTTCATTGTTAAGACTTGTTTACAGTAGAGTAGTCGTTCTAATAACACTCTAGAAAATCTGAAAGCTGCGAAGAATTTCTATTTCGCACTAGATTTCTCTTTTACATTCCAAGTTGTACTGCCTGGATAGGAGGGGCGTGTGGTCAGTACACCGCTCTCCTGGTCGTTCTGATGGTTTTCTTTGACTGGAGCCGCTATTATTCGGTCGAGTAGCTCCTCAATTGGGATGATGAGGCTGAGTGCACCCTGAAAAATGGCAACAGTACATGTCAGCCCAGATGGTGACCCAACCAAGCAAAGGCAACGTCCGATAGTGCTTAACTTTGGTGATCTGACGGGAACTGGTGTATCCACTGCGGCAAGTCCGTTGCCCTTGAGAACTACAGAACTCTACAAAATATATTTTAATTCAAATTGTTTATATATGAAAAAATGCTGACTGATGGAACGATTTAAACGAAATGATAGACTTACAACCTAACCACTAAAGCACAGAGACAAGACATATCTCTTTTGCATTTTTATCTTTGAAGAATGTTTTCTGAAGTGTTCAAAGTGTATTAAGTTAAATTCAACATTTATTTTTCACTCTATTTAATTTTTATGTTGTTACTATGGAACTACGTGTGAAACATTAGTCAAATATGTCAGTAGGTTTGCTGATTTAAAAGCTGATAGTTTCACTATTGCTATTTGGAATTGCAAGTGCTTTAGGCCTATATGTACCAACTGCTGCTACTTTATATGGGATTACTGTAAATTATCTATGCTCAAGACACGCACCTCTTTTTACTATTTTATTTTTGAAACAAGTTCTCTGGATGTGTAGTTTGAGCAGCTGCCATTTTCACCATCAGTTTCCCCTGCCAAACCTATAACTACACTGGTTTTTTACTTACCAAAGAAATTAGTTTAAATTTGGTATGAAATAATTCATGAGTTAATATTTATATGTTTTGGAAACATGCGATAGAATCTTATCACTTGACTGGACAAATGTAAGTCATTCACAAGGAAGTAAGTGCATGAAACTGCACGTTATAGCCACCGAGGAAATTACACTGATTGCTACATTAACTACTGGGTATGCACAAAACTATATCTTACTTTTGCCATCAGCCTGTTGGCCATTTTATACAGCTGTGAATCCTTTAGTACTGATGCATCATGAACATTTCCGGTATGGCTGATATTGATGTTCCTAAAACTGTACAAAGACAAAATTTTGTATATTGCTTTTGGACAACTTTAATATCAATTTCATTCACATTAGTTCACATTCATTTACCAATTATGACAGTCAACAACTGCCTGAAGAACAAGTGATGTCCATCCCTTCCAGTTCACAAAATCTGGATGTCACTCCTGAGGAGCTAACACAGGAATGTGAATGCCATCGATTGCTCCTATGACCTGTGGGAAGCCTGTCATGTTGGAGAACTGATTACTGATTCTCTCTGCTTCCTCAGCGTCTGGCATTTTTATAAATTTTCAACAAAGCAGTATTCACGGCCTTAATAAACGAATACAAGCATTTGTGCACAGATATTTTATGCACACCAAATTGATTTGCAACTACTCTGTACTCTGCCGAGCTTGCCAATTTATACAGAGCTATTGCCAATCTCTTCTCTAGTGGCAGAGGTTCACGAATAAAATCCGCAGCAGGTGATAATGCACTTGGTAATTCGAAGCAAAGGTATCGGAATGTTTCTTTCTTCATGCGTAAATTTTCAAGCCACTTGGATTCCCCAAAACGCTGCAATACAATTACGTTCCACCAGTGATCACTTTCTTCTACACACTGAGCGATCTCGGTTGGTGCAAAATATACGTTTCTGGTGGAATGTGTTGTGTTGATAATATTCGGAGGCATCGCCGTTTAAACAACATCCTCCGCACAAGTTCACTCGCGTTTATTTGATATTCATATTCCCTCTTTATAGAAAAACATAACAAATGCGATGATCAAATCAGTTACGAACGCTGAAGCTGCCATCCAGCTATCATACTAGTACAAGTGACAAACACAGGAGCTGACTGCCAGCGGCCACTCGTGTAAAACAAATGACGATCGGAAATCCGATTTTCGACAGGGACAGGAAAAACGATTCAACCCGCACATGTAAACGCGACACCGAAAGACGGTTTTCGAGATTCGGTTTTCGTCTTCGTGAAGATGTGTCACATGTAAACGTAGCAAGTGCTGCCTCCAGATTATCTTCTTTGAGCTCACTGTTCGGCACCGGTGAATGTCACAATGGGTGACCAACGTGATGTGATGAAAATATCTTCACCATTCGGTTGAAAACTTCATTGCGTAGTTACGAAGACTATCGACTTGGACCAATATATCAAGCAGAAACAGGGAGCAGAGTGAGACTGCTCTGGGAATAGAAAATTATTTATGCTAATTCTTGTTTTTTTGTTTTGATTATAAGAAATTATGTTTTAAATGCCTTAAATTCAAAACAGTCTTCTGTAAGAAACGATTTCTCATTGTAACTTTTTCAGAGGTTTTCAAAGTTTAAAACTTGTGATTATTATATGTCGATAGGGGGCTATCTCACATGCGACACACCTTCCGAAAGACGAAAACCGATTTTCGGAACCCGTTTTACGCTGTCATGTTTGCATGTTAAAGTTTGAAGCGGATTTGCTAGCTCTGTTTAATATTGGAAAACAACATGATTCAGTTTCTGATTCAGTCAGCACAATTGTTATTTCTCTTCACTTAGGTATTACAGGTAGACAGCTTTGTGCTCAGTCTAATATTTCTGCTTCTCCTTTACTGCACAATAAGTCCATATTAACAGAATATTCTGAAAACAAGATGTAAATTGACAACCCAAGCACGTTTCAAAACCGGTTGCGTTTACATGGGAGCGAAAATCGATTGAGGAATTGCAAACACGGATACTTGAAGTGGTTTCCCAAAATAGATTCTGAAGTGTTCACGTGACCACCTAGAAGCACTATTGGGAAATCGACTTACGAAATCCGGTTTCGGGAGTCCCGTGCAATTGGGGTGAAAGTCAGATAGTTAATATTGCCTGCAGCCAAAAACGATTGGCTATCTGTCAAAGCCGTCCGACTTTTACCGACATCGGCCGATTCAGGACTAGGGGGTTGTCTGCCATCTAAAAGTTAATGCTGTACGTAGTAGTTCTAAAATGTGCTTAAATAAAATCAAAAAATCAAATAACAGGCTCAAAATCGGTATCTAATGAAAAGTTTTAGCAGTTTTATTTTACATCAGTGGAGCGACAATGGGAAATGATGAAGAAAGCAAAAGTGGCGCCCATAGACCACGTTTTATATTTTTTTGATCAGACTACCTGTTTTTACTTACAAATCAAAAATTTTGAATTTACGTAGCGTATTTTTTTATCTGTATGATGATTTTATAGTCCTAGACATGCAATTCCACCTCTTCATACTGTCAATGCTGATGATAAAAGTACCTATTATTTATGATATTTGCGGAAGAATTGCCAAAATTGTATCGTTTTGGGGATCTTTTGTCTGCTGTGAGGAAATTTAGAAAAGTCAACCTGGAAACGCAGTAAGGGTCCCATATTGATGAACAATACTCAAGAATTGGTAGAACGAGCGCCTTATAAGCCACTTCCTTCGTAGCTGAGTTACATTTCCTTAAGATTATACCTATGAATCTCAATCTGGCATCTGTTTATCCCACTATTTGTTTTATGTGGTCATTCCACTTCAGGTCAGCTTTACAGAAGCTCTCCTCCGAAACTTGCAGAACTAGCACTCCTGAAAGAAAGGATATTGCGGAGACATGGCATAGCCACAGACTGGGGGATGTTTCCAGAATGAGATTTTCACTCTGCAGCGGAGTGTGTGCTGATATGAAACCTTTGCAGGATATGAAACCTTTCGCAGGAGAGCTTCTGTAAAGTTTGGAAGGTAGGAGACGAGATACTGGCAGAAGTAAAGCTGTGAGTACTGGCCGTGAGTCGTGCTTCGGTAGCTCAGATAGTAGAGCACTTGCCCGCGAAAGGCAAAGGTCCCGAGTTCGAGTCTCGGTCGGGCACACAGTTTTAATCTGCCAGGAAGTTTCATATCAGCGCACACTCCGCTGCAGAGTGAAAATCTCATTCTGGAAACATCCCTGAGGCTGTGGCTAAGCCATGTCTCCGCAATATCCTTTCTTTCAGGAGTGCTAGTTCTGCAAGTGTCGCAGGAGAGCTTCTGTAAAGTTTGGAAGGTAGGAGACGAGATACTGGCAGAAGTAAAGCTGTGAGTACCGGGCGTGAGTCGTGCTTCTGTAGCTCAGATGGTAGAGCACTTGCCCGCGAAAGGCAAAGGTCCCGAGTTCGAGTCTCGGTCGGGCACACAGTTTTAATCTGCCAGGAAGTTTCATATCAGCGCACACTCCGCTGCAGAGTGAAAATCTCATTCTGGAAACATCCCTGAGGCTGTGGCTAAGCCATGTCTCCGCAATATCCTTTCTTTCAGGAGTGCTAGTTCTGCAAGTGTCGCAGGAGAGCTTCTGTAAAGTTTGGAAGGTAGGAGACGAGATACTGGCAGAAGTAAAGCTGTGAGTACCGGGCGTGAGTCGTGCTTCGGTAGCTCAGATGGTAGAGCAGTTGCCCGCGAAAGGCAAAGGTCCCGAGTTTGAGTCTCGGTCGGGCACACAGTTTTAATCTGCCAGGAAGTTTCATGAATCGCTGTAGTTTCTGCAGCATAAAGTGGTTCTGGTAGGACTACTGCGTTGTAATGCCTTAGTTTCGCATTTACGAAATAGATTTCTTGTTACAGTGATTCCAAAAGAGCTTATATGTTTTTTGAAATCTGGAGATTCTATCTTTTTTGGCTATTGAGTTCAGTCCTCATGGTCAGATTATCCCTCCCAGATATCTGAAGTTGGCAACTTGTGCCACTTTCCCGTTTTGTGTAATAATGGGAAGATTATGTACAGGTTTGTTTTCCATATACTGTGTTTTCTCGTAGTAGATTTGTAGCCCAGTTTTCTGTGAGATTTCGTGTGGTTTTTCCAATGCAAGTTTGGTTTCCTCTATATTGTTTGTCATAATGGCAAGATCGCCCGTGAAAGACAGACACTTCACCCTGATTCTCTGCTCTTTTTTAATCCCAAGCTGAAATCCTTTTATTTAATTTTCCCATGTTCTGACAATTTTTCCCAGAATCATGTTAAATAAAAGGGGGGACAATCCATCTCCGTGGCGAACACCAGTATGGATATGAAATGCATCTGATGTTTCTCCCATGAATTTAACTTTGGAGGTTGTATCTGTTAATGCCTGTTGAATAACTGGCCGTGTTTTCCTATCAATGCTGAACTCCTCTAAAGTGTGGAATAATGATTGTCTACCTATTGAATCGTAAGCCTTTTTAAAATCGACAAAAGTTACCATAGTACTTCTATATCATATCATTTGCAAAATTGTTTTTAAGTTCCGAATCTGTTCGATGCAAGATCGACCTTTGTGACACCCTGCCTGATACGCCCCAATTAACTGGCCTGCTTGTTCTTCTAGTCTGTGGAACAGGGGCTCTGAAAGAATTTTGTGTGTTACAGGGAGCAGTGAAATTCCCCTGTAATTATTTGGGTTGGTTTTTGGACCTTTGGAGGAGAGGATGAAGTAATGCACATTTCCACTCTGCAGGTATTTGTTCAGGATGAAGTAATGCACATTTCCACTCTGCAGGTATTTGTTCAGTTTCCAAAAATATTTGATATAATTCTGTTGGTTGCATGTGAGAGATTATTGTCATTTAATTTCCATACTTGTTAGCTGCTACATACCCATGAACCATGGACCTTGACGTTGGTGAGGAGGCTTGCGTGCCTCAGCGATACAGATGGCCGTACCGTAGGTGCAACCACAACGGAGGGGTATCTGTTGAGAGGCCCGACAAACATGTGGTTCCTGAAGAGGGGCAGCAGCCTTTTCAGTAGTTGCAGGGGCAACAGTCTGGATGATTGACTGATCTGGCCTTGTAACATTAACCAAAATGGCCTTGCTGTGCTGGTACTGCGAACGGCTGAAAGCAAGGGGAAACTACAGCCGTAATTTTTCCCAAGGGCATGCAGCTTTACTGTATGATAAATGATGATGGCGTCCTCTTGGGTAAAATATTCCGGAGGTAAAATAGTCCCCCATTCGGATCTCTGGGCGGCGACTACTCAAGAGGATGTCGTTATCATGAGAAAGAAAACTGGCGTTCTACGGATCGGAGCGTGCAATGTCAGATCCCTTAATTGGGCAGGTAGGTTAGAAAATTTAAAAAGGGAATTGGATAGGTCAAAGTTACATATAGTGGGAATTAGTGAAGTTTGGTGGCAGGAGGAGGAACAAGATTTTTGGTCAGGTGATTACAGGGTTATAAATACAAAATCAAATAGGGGTAATGCAGGAGAAGGTTTAATAATGAATAAAAAATTAGGAGTGCGGATTAGCTACTACAAACAACATAGTGAACACATTATTGTGGACAAGATAGACACAAAGCCCATGCCTACTACAGTAGTACAAGTTTATATGCCAACTAGCTCTGCAGATGATGAAGAAATTGATGAAATGTATGACGAGATAAAAGAAATTATTCAGGTAGTGAAGGGAGACGAAAATTTAATAGTCATGGGTGACTGGAATTCGTCAGTAGGAAAAGGGAGAGAAGGAAACATAGTAGGTGAATATGGATTGGGGGGAAGAAATGAAAGAGGAAGCCGCCTTGTAGAATTTTGCACAGAGCATAACCTAATCATAGCTAACACTTGGTTCAAGAATCATAAAAGAAGGTTGTATACATGGAAGAATCCTGTAGATACTAAAACGTATCAGATAGATTATATAATGGTAAGACAGAGAGTTAGGAACCAGGTTTTAAATTGTAAGACATTTCCAGGGGCAGATGTGGATTCTGACCACAATCTATTGGTTATGATCTGCAGATTGATACTGAAGAAACTGCAAAAAGGTGGGAATTTAAGGATATGGGACCTGGATAAACTGAAAGAACCAGAGGTTGTAGAGAGTTTCAGGGAGAGCATAAGGGAACAATTGACAGGAATGGGGGAAAGAAATACAGTAGAAGAAGAATGGGTAGCTCTGAGGGATGAAGTAGTGAAGGCAGCAGAGGATCAAGTATTTAAAAAACGAGGGCTAATAGAAATCCTTGGGTAAAAGAATAAATATTGAATTTAATTGATGAAAGGAGAAAATATAAAAATGCAGTAAATGACGCAGGCAAAAAGGAATACAAACATCTCAAAAATGAGATCAACAGGAAGTGCAAAATGGCTAAGCAGGGATGGCTAGAGGACAAATGTAAGGATGTAGAGGCTTGTCTCACTAGGGGTAAGATAGATACTGCCTACAGGAAAATTAAAGAGACCTTTGGAGAGAAGAGAACCACTTGTATGAATATCAAGAGCTCAGATGGCAACCCAGTTCTAAGCAAAGAAGGGAAGGCAGAAAGGTGGAAGGAGTATATAGAGGGTCTATACAGGGGCGATGTACTTGAGGACAATATTATGGAAATGGAAGAGGATGTAGATGAAGACAAAATGGGAGATAAGATACTGCATGAAGAGTTTGACAGAGCACTGAAAGACCTGAGTCGAAACAAGGCCCCGGGAGTAGACAACATTCCATTAGAACTACTGACGGCCTTGGGAGAGCCAGTCATGACAAAACTCTACCATCTGGTGAGCAAGATGTATGAGACAGGCGAAATACCCTCAGACTTCAAGAAGAATATAATAATTCCAATCCCAAAGAAAGCAGGTGTTGACAGATGTGAAAATTACCGAACTATCAGTTTAATAAGTCACAGCTGCAAAATACTAACGCGAATTCTTTACAGACGAATGGAAAAACTGGTAGAAGCGGACCTCGGGGAAGATCAGTTTGGATTCCGTAGAAATGTTGGAACACGTGAGGCAATACTAACCTTACGACTTATCTTAGAAGAAAGATTAAGAAAAGGCAAACCTACGTTTCTAGCATTTGTAGACTTAGAGAAAGCTTTTTACAATGTTAACTGGAATACTCTCTTTCAAATTCTGAAGGTGGCAGGGATAAAATACAGGGAGCGAAAGGCTATTTACAGTTTGTACAGAAACCAGATGGCAGTTGTATGAGTCGAGGGGCATGAAAGGGAAGCAGTGTTTGAGAAAGGAGTGAGACAGGGTTGTAGCCTCTCCCCGATGTTATTGAATCTGTATATTGAGCAAGCAGTAAAGGAAACAAAAGAAAAATTTGGAGTAGGCATTAAAATTCATGGAGAAGAAATAAAAACTTTGAGGTTCGCCGATGACATTGTAATTCTGTCAGAGACAGCAAATGACTTGGAAGAGCAGTTGAACGGAATGGACAGTGTCTTGAAAGGAGGATATAAGATGAACATCAACAAAAGCAAAACGAGGTTAATGGAATGTAGTTAAATTAAATCTGGTGATGCTGAGGGAATTAGATTAGGAAATGAGACACTTAAAGTAGTAAAGGAGGTTTGCTATTTAGGGAGTAAAATAACTGATGATGGTCGAAGTAGAGAGGATATAAAATGTAGACTGGCAATGGCAAGGAAATCGTTTCTGAAGAAGAGAAATTTGTTAACATAGAGTATAGATTTAAGTGTCAGGAAGTCGTTTCTGAAAGTATTTGTATGGAGTGTAGCCATGTATGGAAGTGAAACATGGACGATAACTAGTGTGGACAAGAAGAGAATAGAAGCTTTCGAAATGTGGTGCTACAGAAGAATGCTGAAGATAAGGTGGGTAGATCATGTAACTAATGAGGAGGTATTGAGTAGGATTGAGGAGAAGAGAAGTTTGTGGCACAACTTGACTAGAAGGAGGGATCGGTTGGTAGGACATGTTTTGATGCATCAAGGGATCACAAATTTAGCATTGGAGGGCAGCGTGGAGGGTAAAAATCGTAGAGGGAGACCAAGAGATGAATACACTAAGCAGATTCAGAAGGATGTAGGTTGCAGTAGGTACTGGGAGATGAAGAAGCTTGCACAGGATAGAGTAGCAGGGAGAGCTGCGTCAAACCAGTCTCAGGACTGAAGACCACAACAACAACAACAACTTCTGCTATGATTCTGTCTTCCCCTGGAGACTTGTTGTTCTTCAAAGAATTGATTACTTCCTTTACCACTTTAAGTGATGGTGGATTTGAATGTGGGTTTTTCGAAATCTAGTTGTTCTGTTGGAGGCTTGCAGTGGAGAAGTGAATGAAAATATTTAGCTAAAATTTGACAATTCTTGTTAGGGTTGGTTTCCAGTGATCCATTGGGCCAGCAAAAGCACAGATTAGGTGGTTGATAACCTGTTTGGTTTTCTTTTAAAATTTTGTGATAATTTCTGGTGTTGTTCTTGATAAATTCTTATTCAATTTCTTTAAGCCAGCTTATATCAAATCTACATTTTTCTCTTTGTATTGCCTCGGATAAACTCTTCTGTATTCTCAAAAATTCCTGCCTTTTTCTGTAGTTTTGTTGCTACTGAAAGTTTTCCAAGCTTGTATCCTTTCTTCTATTGCTTGATCACATGCACTGTTCCATCATCTGTTTTCTCTTTCTTGTAGGTTTGCCATTTTTTTTTTTTTCTGCAAGTTCCTTCCAGTTTGTTGCATTTGATTGCCCAATTTCTCCCGAGAATTTCCCTCTTGTTATGTTTAAGGTATATATACAAAAAAAATTGTTGGTTCTACTGAGAAAGGAGAGAAGGGAGAACTGATAGAGGTACTCAAGGTACCCTCTGCCACACACCGTCAGGTGGCTTGCGGAGTATGGATGTAGTTGTAGATATAGAAATTCATCAGTGTAGTAGGAGTTGGCAGCCAGTAAATCCTTTAGGCTTCTCTTAAATTTATGCTTTTTATGGGTGCTGGCAAGTTATTGAAAATGTGTGTTCCTGAATAATGCACACCTTTTTATACAAGAGTAAGTGGCTTTAAATCCTTGTGAAGATTATTTTAATTTCTAGTATTGATTCCATGAATTGAGCTGTTGGTTTGAAAAAGTGATATATTTTTAATGACAAATTTCATTAAGGAATAAATGTATTGGGAAGCAGTAGTTAGTATCCATAGTTCCCTAAACAGGTCTCTGGAGGATGTTCTTGAGTTCACACCACATATAACTCTTATTGCATGTTTTTGTGCCTGGAAAACTTGAGCTTGGCTTGATGAATTACCCCAATAAGTAATCCCATGTGACATTATGGAGTGAAAGTAAGCATAGTATGCAAGCTTTTTCATTTTTATATCCCCTGTGTCTGACAGAATTCGCATTGCAAATAGAGATTTTTTTTAGGTGCTTCAACAGTTCTGTGGTGTTCTCGTCCCAGTTGAATTTTTTATCAAGCTGTAATCTCAAGAATTTAACACTGCTTGTCATCGTATGTTAGGCATATACTTGTGGGACACCCTTTACACGTTCTGAACTGCATGCAGTGTGTTTTTTCAAAGTTTAGTGACAAAGAATTGGCTAGGAACCAGTGACTAATTTCACAAATGTTTTATTAGCCAATCTTTCTAAGACTACACTTGGTTTGCCATTTATTGCAATGTTTATATCATTGACAAACAAAACAAACTTGGAATCTGGTAATGTTACTGATGAAAGGTTATTGATATACACAAGAAAAAGTAAGGGCCCTAAGATGGAATCTTGTGGGACCCCACATGTAATTAGTTCCCAGTTGGATGATGTCTGATAGCTTAATACATGTCTCTTTCCCAGTAACACCCTTTGTTTCCTGCCAGAGATATAAGATTTGAACCATTTTGCAGCATTTCCTGTTACACCATAATATTCTAATTTACTTAAAAGGATATTGTGATTTACACAGTCAAATGCCTTTGACAGATCACAGAATATACCAGTTTGTTTGCAATTTTTTCTCTGGTGAATATAGTACATTTTCACTGTGACTGTAGATAGCCTTTTCAATGTCAGAATCCTTTAGAAATCAGATCTGTGACTCTGACAGTATGTTATTTGTGATAAGATGGTTATAAAGCCGATTGTACGTTACCTTTTCCAAAATTTTTGTGAATGCTGGCAAAAGTGCAATTGGACGGAAATTTGACACTATTTCTTTACCTTCCTTCTTAAAGAGTGGCTTAACTTCAGCATATTTCAACCTTTCAGGAAATATTCCAGTGATAACTGACTTGTTAAACAGATAGTTTAACTCAGAAGCACATTCTTTAATTAACTTTGTTGATATTTCATCATACCCACTAGCTGTTTTTGATTTTAAAGATTTTATGGTGGACATTACTTCTGCTGGGGTAGTGAGGGTCAAATTCGTATTATGGAAGCTACTTGAAATGTCTGGTCTGAGGTTTCCCATGGCAGCATCTACAGAACCTGACAACCCCATCTTTTCAGTAACGGTATAAAATGTTTATTAAAGAGTTCTGCAACACTATACACATCTGTCACCAATGTATCATTTACTCTTAATTCTATTTGCCCCTCATCATGTCTGGTTCTACCGGTCTCCTCCTTCACTATATCCCATATTGTCTTTATTTTGTTATATGATATGACTATCTTTTCCTTGTAACATATTTGCTTTGACATCCATATTACAGTCTTTAATATTCTGCAGCATTTTTTGTAATGTGCTATAGCATCAACATCAGAACTGTTTACTGTTTCGGATTGATAGATACGGTTTTCTTTTTGTTTTGCAAGATACCTCTCTTTCTTGAGTAATCCATGGCTTCTTTGTAGACTTTGCTCTAACCTTAGTTAGTTTTGGGGGAAACAGTGTTCAAATAAGGTAAGCACTTTATTAGCATAAGTGTTATGTTTTTCATTCATGCCATGAGCACTGTAAACATCACTCCAGTGAATATCTCTGAGGAGTGTCCTAAAATAGTCAAATTTTGGCTTATTGATTACCCTCTTGAGTTCAGATTTGACAGATTTTATAACCTTTCCAGTATTAACATTTAATCGAAGGAACTGCATGCTATGGTCTTGAGAGGTTCATTGACTATTGGTTTTGTAATATAATTTTGTTCATTGGACTTTTCTATTAAGATATTATCAATGGCTGTTTGTGAGCAATTGGCTACCCTAGTTGGGAACTTTACAGTGGGAATTAAGTTGAATGATAGTGTTACTAATTCAAATAAGTTCTCATTGGAGAGTCTTTAAGGAAGCCTGCGTTGAAGTCACCAGCAACCACTTTTTCTTTGTTTTTTTGTTGCTAAATGGGCCAGTACAGCTTCAAGGTGGTTTATGAACAGATTAAAGTTACCTGCAGGTGATCGATATACACTTAATATTATGCAGGATTTTTTATGAAATTCTACTTCTGTGGTACATGCTTCCATATGCTGTTCTAGGCAAACTGTGTATGTTCTTAAATTTATGACAGTTCCTGATGAATGTGGCAACTCCTGCTTTCTCCATTTCTGCTCTACAAAAGTGAGATGCTAATCTAAATCCTGTAACACTTAAAAGTTCTATACCAGTGGTCACGTGATGTTCAGAGAGGCAAATTATGTTAGCTGGGTTTGAGGACTGTAATTCATCTATGCAGATAATTAATTCACTAATTTTCTCAGCCCTAAAATATTTTGATGCAATAAAGATAGCTGACATTTCACATTGACTGAGTTAAAATTTGTTGTAGTTGAAATTTCTGCTGATTGTTGAAAATTCTTAACCAACAGCTGTTTATACTGATGAAACAAGCTAGAATTTTGTTTTTTGGTTTCTTTGTCAATCTGAAGATATGTCTCAGTCCTAACGTCTCTTAAAACTTGGTTTGTTTCTGTCGTCCCTACCCTAAAAAATGGTATTTTCTGAACCCTGTAACCACTGGTATTTTATCACTCATGACAGTGCCTCTCCCCTTTAACTTTCCTGCTATTTTCCCAGCCAGTTTACCCTTCCCTTTCCTTTTGAAGTGAAGGCCATGCCTAGTATAATCCCACCTATTGAGAGAATCAACAGGAACCACATCAATGTGTGACCCTCCAACTGACATAAGCAGCAGTTCCAACACCAAATTAACTATCCTGGCAGAAGAGTTCAAATGAGGTCGGTCTTGGTGCCCAAACTCAACACTAGTATGCTTTGATGCTGATGCAGTCTTTGCCAGGTCACACTCTATATTGTACCCGGGATCTCTGGTGCACCCACTATAACCACGGTGTCTTCCTTAGTGAAATCTTTGCAAAGTGATCCTAAATCATCTGCCATCTGCTCCAGGCCAGCACTAGGTTTAAAAAAGATTGGTGACCTGGTTTTCTGATCCTAATTCATCCTGCAAAAGTTGGCCAACATCTCTTCCATGGGAACTACCTAACGACAACACTATGTTTCTTTTTTTTAATTTCCTTACATTCTTACTTTTCAATTTGCTGCTGAAAGTTTGTTGTGCCCTGTCTAAACCTGCAACTGCTTGAGGCTCACCAGCTTCCAACTGAAGCAACAGATCAAATCTATTTTCCACATTCACCACGAAGCTGCCAGACAAAGTTCTAGGCCTGTTCCTCCTGTTGCCTGTTGCCACTTCCTATCTCTCTTTATCCTTCTTCCTCCTTAACCTGTCAAGATCTCCCGTGGCCTTGTCTAACTCAGCCTGAAGGGCAGCAATTTTCCCCTCCTGTTCTAGTATTTTCCTGCCTCTACTACATATCCTACCACTGATGAGTCTCATTTACTTCCCCTACTCCCACACCACGAGTCACTCACATGGAAAAAACTACAGCACCCGTCACACCAAAGCCCCAGCCCATCAATTCTGTGGCAAGTCAAGCACTTTTCACTCATGATAAACATAATAGTTTATTAAGAATAAGTCAGGTAAATTACAGATAACCACAAAAATATGATTCCACAAATTTGGCCTATACACAACTATATGTAAACAAAAACAACAATGCAAAGTTTCTGGAACAAGAACTGAAACTTAACGCTACTTTCCGGAAATGTGAGTTAAATAATGAAGAGGTATGCTACAGTTAAATTGCTGGAGAGAGCAAAGAACAATTAAATGAAATTATATAGATTTACTGCGGCAAAATGTAAACAGAAAAAACAACTCACAAATTAAGCACATATACAGGCGAAATATATTCTGGTACTGGTGCAGGCATATTTCTGCTTGTGTATCAGCTATTTTCAAGATTAAAGGAAGAATTTTATTTATGGTAGTGAACTGTAATTTTTCGCACAAATTAGGATGTACTTCACACAACTAGCACACCTATGTAGCAGCATTTGGGGAGCTTCTTAAGTACTTTTCATACTATACATTGCTATGTAAATAACAAGTATAAAGTGGGCAGGTTGTCGCTTTCAAAGAAAAACATACAGCAATAGTTCCCAAATTTGCAATGAATGAACCAGCTTTAATTTGTTTGCTGGGATGGCTGTCAGAGTCACAATGATACCTTGATAACAGAGACATCTATCAGTGCCTTTGAGAAAGCCAAAGTACAGCATATCTTTGAAAGGAGCGCAGCTATAGTGCCCCTCATGACATATATGCAAGTAAAGGCATGTCCCTTCGTTGCTCCAGCTATCTATGATAAGCTTCTGCTACAAGGACAGATGGTTCTTTTGTGTAATTTTTGTAGAATCTTGAAGGTATCTCATCAGGTCCTGATGCCTTTCAAGTACAATGAGATTGTAGTCGTTTTTCTATTCCACAATTGGTTATCTCAATCTCTGCCATTTTGACATTTGTATGATGACTGAAGGGAGGGACCGTGTTTCGCTCTTCCGCAGTGCAATTATTTCGAAATACTGAATTCAATATTTTGGACTTATTTCTGCTATCTTTCATGTCGGGTTTTTACTCCAATCAGTTGACGAAATTTTACTTTCAAATTCACTGAATGCCTCTCTCATTCCTTACACACTATTCGCTTTGTTCAACTTTTGTTTGTCAGTTAGGTTTTGACTTCACTTGAAAATGTGATGAAGCTCTGTTTGTTTACTTGCCAGTTTTCTAACACGGATATTAAACTACTGTGGGCCTTTCCCAACCCTTAACACCTTGCTCAGAACAAGCTCTTTTAACACATATTGAATGATGCCTTTGAATTTTTTCCACTTGTGCTCCTCATCTTCGTGCTCACCACTGAATATTTGATTTTGACTACTCAGATATTCTGCAATTTGTATCCTGTCATTCTTGCTAACCAATAATATTTTCCTGCCTTGCTTAACATGGATTGTAACACCTGTTGTTATAGTTGCTATCTCAGCCTTATGATCACTGATACCTTCCGCCACATTAACTGACTCAGTAAGTTCATGTCTGTCTGTTGCTAGGAGGCCTAAGATGGGAGCTTCTCGAGTTGGTTCTTTAATTAGTTGCTTGAAGTAATTTTTGAACAAGACATTCAGAATAATATCAAATGAATCCCTTTCTCTGGCACCAGTTTTGATAGCATGAATCTCCCAATCTATAGCGGGCAAGTTGAAGTCATGCCCTACTACAACAGCACAATCAGGAAAATTACTAACAATATTCTGCAAGTTCTCTTTGAAGTGCTCTAGGACTACATTCCTGACCCAGGCAGTCTATAAAATCATCCAATTACCAATTTTTGTCTGATATTTGTTGTTTAGCTTCACCCAGATTAATTCGCATAAGGAATCTACAATAACCTTGCTAGATATTATAAAGTTCTTTACTGCAATAAAAATGCCACCACCACTGATGACTAACCTATCGTTATGATAAATATCCCAATCTCAACTTGGGATTTTGTAGCTGTTCAACTCCAATTTCAAGCAACTTTCTGTTCTGTATACTATCCATGGCATTGTAACCGTGGCGGATGTAAACTTCAATTTTGGTATGCAGCTAGTCTCTGATCCCAGTGGGAGGTTTCTCTAATGTAAAAAACCTCCATGTGCACGCCATACGTACTCCGTATCCTACCGGCCACTCCCTGTGTGTAGTGCAAGCCTGACCTATTAAGGGGAACCCTACAATTCTCCACCCTGTACCGCAGGTTGGGAAATTCACATCCGATACTATCTCATCTGAGACTCTGGTTTAGACCTTTCACTCTGCTCCAAACCAGATGACTGCAATCAGTGCTGGATATGATGCTACAAATAGTCAGCTTAGCCAGCAAACAAAAGGAACCAAGGTTGGCCTCACGACCCAAGGTGCCAGCATCACTGGTGGCAACATGTGCCACTGTTTGCAGCCAGTTGCGCTCAGTGTGTTCAATAACCACCGATAGAGCCTCCCCCCCTCCTCCCCCTCCGCCCCCTGTGCATGTCAGGGATGAGATCACCGGCAAACATATTGAGTGCACATTGTCATTCTTTCATGCTATTTCCCTGAGGCATTCCATTACCCGCCTAATGTTGGAGCCTCCAATGACAAGCATACCTCACTTGTAAAGAGTGTGCAGGAAAATTGGCCGCTGTCACAACAGGAGAGGCATCCCATGCTGGCTGAGAAGTATTATCAGTACTAGGAAGCACCTCGGACCTGTCACTAATGCACAAGGAGGCAGCTGTGCGGTCCATTCCCTCTTTCATATTTGACCCAGTGACTTGCGACTCCACCACTGTCTGCCACTCATACTTGGGTCAGGTTGCACTGGTCAGATGATGTGTATCAGAAGATGCAGTGGCAACCAGGTCACTAGGAGATTCTAATGACACCAAAGGTGTCAGACATCTTATCACTAGCATTCCAGTGCCACCAGAGCTCTGACCAGTAGCCAAAAGCCTGTTGCCATGATCAATGCAACTTCCAGCTGTTAACAGACAGCAGCCAGTCCTCCTTACATCTGCTCACAACATGCACATTTCCTAGCCCCATCGTACTGTGTAAAAAAAGATTGAATAAGATCTCAAAAACACAAGAAAAGCAGTTGGGAGTAAAAATTGCAGTCTGATTTAATTTTTTGTTTTTCACATACAAGAGACAGTTATCAGTTATGAACTGTGAATTATATGTTAACTTATGGAGTAGCAGCAGTGCACAAGCAAAGCCAATTTTGAAAAGGTTTGCTTTCTTGGGAAGTGTTTGGACTGAGATGTATTGGGCCATTGCAAGGCAAGGAACATACTATACAGTGATTGAACTGTGCTAAACTTCCAGTGAAGAGCTTATTTTTTATAAACTATGCAAATAGGGCCAGAGAAAGAAGACTAATTTAGTGCTGCACACGCATGTGGCAAGGTGACATGGTGACTAGTGTTGGTGGCATTTCAAATGTTTCATGTGGATGCCATGTGATCGACGGAGGCAACAGTCTACAGCGCATGTGTAGCTGCGGCACTGGAGCTCCAGCAGTGGGACTTGGTGATGCGTTGTCTGTCCCTTTTTGTTTCATCATGTAAACAATAAAGATTATATCATTTTTGTTTCTCCAGAAGTTTTGAATTAGTATCTGAACCTTAGGCTTCAACTTTCTAAAAAATTTAATATATTAATTGAGTAGTCTACAAAGTTATTCTTGTTTTAAATCAGAGTAAAGCTAAAATTTGTTTGCCATGAGTGAGAAGTGTATGACTTGCCATGGGATTGTTAGTTCCAAGGTATGGTGTGAGGTTTGTTGCAGTTTCTTTCATGTGGGTGACTATAGCGGTGTGGGAATTGGGGAAATAAACAAGGTTCATGGTTGTGTAGGATTTGCTGTAGAGACAGGAAGTTAGTGGAACAAGAGGAGAAGATTGCTGCCCTTCAGGTAGAACTATATAAAGTGAAACAAGATGTGGAAAGATAAAGGGGAAGGGGGGGGGGGAAGGGAAAAGAGAGGTGGAAAGTGACAATAGGTTATAGAAGAAATAGGAATAGGATGCTCTCAGACAGTGTGGTTGTGAATGTGGGAAACTCGTTCGATCTGTTGTCACAGTTGGAAACTGATGAGCCACAAATAGATGTATGAGTAGACAGGACACAACAAACTTTCAAAAAGAGTTTGAAAAGTAAGAAGTCAGAAAAGGCTGTGAAGAAGAAGAAAGTTTTGTTGTTAGGTAGCTCACATGGTAGAAGTGTTGGCCAAATGTTGCAGGATGAACTAGGGTCAGGTTACCAGGTTACAAGCTTTTTTAAACCTGGTGCAAGTCTGGGTCAGGTGATAAAGGATGTAGGTTCACTCTGTAAAGACTTCATAAAGGAAGACACCATTGTAATAGTGGGTGGGGCAGGAAGTAGCATGGATAGGAACCCTAATTAGTCAATTGAGAGTGAACTGGTAAAGATAGCTTCAGCAACGAGACATACTGGTGTTGGGATTGCATCTGTTCTGAGGTGCGATGATTGGCCTCATTTAAACTCTCCTGTTAGGCAAGTTAATTTAGAGGTGGAACAGCTGCTTGGATCAGATATGGGGCCTCATATCGGTGTGGTTCCTGTTGACTCTATCAGCAAGTGGGGCTATACTAGGTATGGCCTTCACCTCAACAAGAAAGGGAAGGGAAAACTTTCTGGGCTAATAACAGATAACTTAAGGGGGGGGGGGGGACTGTCACAAGTGAAAAATTGCCAGTGGCTACAAGTGACAGATCAGCAGTTTTTTTTAGGGTAGGGAGGGTAGAAACAAAAGATGTTCAGAGACAGTCTGAAAATGACATTCACATTGATAAAACAGGCAGCCAGAAAGCAAATTTTAATGTACACAAATCATGCAGACAGCCTCTGATTGAAACTGAACATACTCAAAAATTGGCAGGAAAATTACGTTCATCCAGTTGTAATTCAGCCAGTGCACAAAATCAGTTATCACTATTACATCAGAATATCCAAGGACTAAGGGGTAAGCTTAATGAGTTGCTTGTTTATGTTGAAGAATTAGAGTTGAGCAAACCAGTTGATTTAAGGGGATACGGAATCACCTATCCCCGCAATGTTAATATATGCCTACTATAGGGAACATTTTCTCACAAACTACTGGAGACAGAGAGGTAAAAATTTTACTGTATGTGCATTCATATGTTACAACAATACTGAAACAACAGTTTATTGTCAAAGTATTTTCTTACAGAGATATTGTACATTTATTTTTAAGTAAATTTTTTCCATCGCTTTTTACTAGACTATCACCCCTAAGTCTTTTGTAAATCAAGTAATTAAAAAATCGTTGTTTCAGTATGTAATAGGGACCTATGTCACTACGTCATAAAAATTTCAGACTTCTAGGTTGACCAGTACCTGAGATAATGTTCCTAGATGAAGTAAAAAGTAAACTTACGGGAAACGGAGAAAGAAGATTAAAACATTCCTGATCCGTAGCTAATACCCCCTTCACAGTCTTCATAATCATCTTCAAGTCTTCTTTTGGCACCCCTCTGCACCTGTCTTGCTTTTTTCACTAATGTCTTGATTATATGATCAGCATGCCTTAGTCTGTGCTGATCTAAAAAGAACATAGCACGTACCGTACGGGAACCAACACACATACCCAACTTTTGAAGGACCTGGCATTTAGTTATATTTCCAAGATTGAAGGTTGCCACAGCATCATACACACCAAAATGTAGTGTATTAATTCCGAAAAACACTGTTTTTGGGAGACGATGCCATATCACACTATTCAAGCACTCGTTGGGGTTCTGCGTTTTTCCGTGAAGACATTTCATCAGAAGACTTCTGTCAGCCAGATCTCTGAAAATGGGCTTTATTTCTGCCATGATGGCTGATGGTAGACTGTGGTGGTGAATGTATTTCTCTCCTGTTGTTAGTCCCCTATTGTATTTACACCAGCTGTTTTCACCTTTGGGGCACAAACCATGTTGTGGATGCTCATCCGTGGATGCGGTGTGGAAATATAAAGCCCATATAGCTCTCCTCATTTCTTCAAGATTGCCTGTATTTTGCCTGATTGCAAGGCCATAGCAGTTCTGAATGTGGTCTATTATGGAATCAGTCAATCTTCCTCTGCCATCCAAGGTTTTCCCATCATCTAGTTTTTTCCCTTTCATAACTGATTTTAACCTTCTCAGCCTGGCACCCATTCTCTTCTGCACATGTCCTATACATTCAAGTTTGCTTATATTTACACTGTTCCCATATGGTTTGCTTTCCAAAACTTCTTTGAATGCTTTAGAGTCACCATCTCCCAGATATTTGACATAGCGAACATTATACCACTGTGAAGAGCGATGAAAAATTTTCTTCACCCCAGCAACCTCCATGCCACCACTACTACCATAATAATTAGCAATACAGTCATCACTGTGTTCATTTTTCAGCCTGCCTGTGCACCTACAGTATTTAGACATTATTGCAACATCAATAACCTTGCCAGTATCAACACTAGTTGCTGTTACAACACCATTGTTGGAGGTGTGGCCCCTTTTCTGCCACGTGCCATCAAACGCCACTGTGAGGTCACGACTGCCGTCATTTTCTTCCACTGCTTCTTCCACAGCAACCTGCATTGACTTCTGTGCTACATCTTCAACTGCAGATCCTAGTACATAATTGTAAGCTTCAAACTTTGAAGGTGCACTTGGAAGATTTAGAACACCACATAGCATATCACCAGCTGCTTTGCCCTTACCAATTGCTCGCAATCCATAAACTAACCTAATATTTACACTATAAAGTTCAGTTTTCTTGTATCCATTATTTACAGTTACTGAAACCGAACTTGGAAACTTACAGCTGTATTTACAAACACTGCATATTAAATTAAACTGGGCAGCCAGGCCAACATGGGATTCTACTTTCAGAGAAACGTTTCCATGACATTTTTTGCAGCACAAACTGTTTTCAAGAGCTTCACACAATATATTCGTATCAATGAGTTCAAAAACTTCATTCCCTCTATCAAGTAAATTATATTTCTCTTCCAAATCTTAGTTTTTTATGAGAAGCACTGTTTTCATTTGGTGTAAGTTCGTTCGGCAAATCAGTAATAAGTGGATTCACATTTTCCAACAGTGATGATGATGAACTGCTTTGCTTTGCTAATGAATCATTATTTCTTTTCTTTTGCCAGTTCACACGCTTTTTAAATACTTTTGCTTTAGCTCTAGGCATTTTCACTGCGAAAAATGAAGCACTAAATACGAAATAACTCAACAACAACTACTTTCTTATATCACACTGTTTACAAAACAGTCCCGCCACAAAGTCAAAGAGTAACTTGAGGAAACCAGAGAGAAACATTTTCGGGCAACTAGTGTATAAATAGTCGCTGGAAACCGGGATATTTGAATTCATGTCACTTTAAAGGTACTGCCAAAAAGTTCATGGTCAGCCACGAGAGACGTGTATAACTAAAGCGCAATACCCGATCTCACAAATATATAAAAATAAAATAGTTATAATTGTAGTAGAGCTATGTATGATACGTCATTTTAAAGAGGAAACATGGCAGAATATAATACGCCAATAAAAAAAAATCGATTTTTTAACCCAAAATCCGATTCCGTATCCCCTTAATCTGCCTCTCTGAATACCATGTGACCACTGGTATAGAGATATGTTAAATGTTACAGGATTCAAGTTAGCTTCTTATTTCTGTAGAGAAAATATGGAGAAAGGAGGAATTGCTGTATTTGTCAGAAACTGTTTTGATTTCAAAAATATTGACATTAATAAATTTTGCACTTAGAAGCATGTGCAACAGTAGTAGTATTTCATAATAAGTCCTTAATACTAGTAGGTATATACATATCACCTTCAGGAAATTTTAACCTCTTCATAAGAAATCTGGAGGCTCTGCTGTCCTATCTCATAGTAAAAAACAAGGAAATAGTGGTTGCTGGGGATGTTAATGTGGATTTATTGAAAAGCTCTGTCATTGAACTGTTATTGCAGTCAGTGACACTATCATTTAATTCAGTTCCTACTGTGAACTTTGCTACTAGGATATGTAAATGCTCTGAGACTGCTATTGATAATATCTTTGTACTAGACAAATCTAGGCAAAAAAGTCATATCACAAAACCAATAGTAAATGGGCTATCTGATCATGACATGGAGCATCTTTTGTTAAATGTTGAAACTTGTCAGGATAAAAAATCTATTAAATCTGAGTACAGGAGGGTAATAAATAAGACAAAAATTGAGAAATTCAGGAAATTACTCAAAGACATGAACTGGATAGATGTTTACAATACGTCTCATTCAAATGGAAAATATGAAGATTCATTAATAAAGTTGCCTCCACTTTTGAAAATTGTTTTCCCCTACAGGTAACTCAAATCACACAGAAGTCAAAAAACAAACTGTGGATTACACAAAGAATAAAGATACCATGTAGGACAAAAAGGAGACTGTATGTACTATCCAGGAACAGCTCCGATGTTAGAATTGTAATGTATTACAAAGAATACTGCAGAATATTCAAGCAAGTAAGCCAGAAATTGAAGCAGCTTTATTATGAGAAAAAGATAATTACATCGGGTACCAAAATAAAAACAGTATGGGATATTGTGAAGACAGAGACAGATGGGGCCAAACAGGAAGAGGAACAGATAGCTCTAAAAAAACCGACTAAGGTCCAAAGCGAGGGGAAAGATCCACCGTGGTATAACAATCATGTACGAAAGGTACTACGGAAACAAAGAAAGCTTCATCATAGGTTTAAGAGTAGTCGAATCATAGCTGATAAGGAAAAGCTGAACAAAGCGAAAAAGAGCGTAAAGAGAGCAATGAGAGAAGCATTCAACGAATTCGAACATAAAACATTGGCAAACAATCTAAACAAGAACCCTAAAAAGTTTTGGTCATATGTAAAATCGGTAAGCGGATCTAAATCCCCTATTCAGTCACTCGTTGACCACGATGGCACCGAAACAGAGGACGACCGAAGAAAGGCAGAAATACTGAATTCAGTGTTCCGAAACTGTTTCACTGCGGAAAATCGTAACACGGTCCCTGACTTCAGCCGTCGCACGGACGCCAAAATGGAAAATATTGAAATAAACGATATCGGAATTGAAAAACAACTGCTATCACTTAGTAGCGGAAAAGCATCCGGACCAGACGAGATACCCGTAAGATTCTACAGTGATTATGCTAAAGAACTTGCCCCCTTTCTATCAGCAATTTATCGTAGATCTCTGGAAGAACGTAAAGTACCTAGCGACTGGAAGAAAGCGCAGGTCGTTCCCATTTTCAAGAAGGGTCATAAATCAGATCCCTAAACGTAGATAAATGTAATATAATGCGCATACATAGGGGCAGAAATCCATTCCAGTACGATTATGCCATAGGTGGTAAATCATTGGAAGCGGTAACGACCGTAAAATACTTAGGAGTTACTATCCGGAGCGATCTGAAGTGGAATGATCACATAAAACAAATAGTGGGAAAAGCAGGCGCCAGGTTGAGATTCATAGGAAGAATTCTAAGAAAATGTGACTCATCGACGAAAGAAGTAGCTTACAAAACGCTTGTTCGTCCGATTCTTGAGTATTGCTCATCAGTATGGGACCCTTACCAGGTTGGATTAATAGAAGAGATAGACATGATCCAGCGAAAAGCAGCGCGATTCGTCATGGGGACATTTAGTCAGCGCGAGAGCGTTACGGAGATGCTGAACAAGCTCCAGTGGCGGACACTTCAAGAAAGGCGTTACGCAATACGGAGAGGTTTATTATCGAAATTACGAGAGAGCACATTCCGGGAAGAGATGGGCAACATATTACTACCGCCCACATATATCTCGCGTAATGATCACAACGAAAAGATCCGAGAAATTAGAGCAAATACGGAGACTTACAAGCAGTCGTTCTTCCCACGCACAATTCGTGAATGGAACAGGGAAGGGGGGATCAGATAGGGGTACAATAAGTACCCTCCACCACACACCGTAAGGTGGCTCGCGGAGTATAGATGTAGATGTAGATGTAGATGTAAATGAGACTTTGGTAACAAGTACATGTAGTGTTGCAAACCTTTTAACCAAATACTTCATTTCTGTTACTAACAGCTTGGGGTTATCAGGTTTGGTGACCTTTAAAAATAACTTCAGTGAAATGGAAATGACACTCATGTCTCCCAAAGAAGTAGCATCCATCATAAAATCTTTAAAATCTAAGTATTCCAGTGGGTATGATAACATATCAACAAAGTTTATCAGAGTGCTCATGCAAGTTGAGTTCTATCCTAAGTTATTTGTGTAATCAATCTCTTATCAGTGGAACATTTCCAGACTGGCTAATATATGCTGAAGTTAATCATCTTTACAAGAAGGGAGATAAAGAGATACCATCAAACTATCGACCAATTTCACTTTTGTTGGCTTTCTCAAAAATATTTGAAAAGGTTGTGTTCAAGCATGTCCTTGAGCATCTGACTGTAAATAATATATTGTCCAAGTCACTGTTTGGATTTCTTAAGGGTTTTGATATGTTGTTGTTGTTGTTGTTGTGGTCTTCAGTCCTGAGACTGGTTTGATGCAGCTCTCCATGCTACTCTATCCTGTGCAAGCTTCTTCATCTCCCAGTACCTACTGCAACCAACATCCTTCTGAATCTGCTTAGTGTATTCATCTCTTAGTCTCCCTCTACGATTTTTACCCTCCACGCTGCCCTCCAATGCTAAATTTGCGATCCCTTGATGCCTCAAAACATGTCCTACCAACCGATCCCTTCTTCTAGTCAAGTTGTGCCACAAACTTCTCTTCTCCCCAATCCTATTCAAAACCTCCTCATTAGTTACATGATCTACCCACCTTATCTTCAGCATTTTTCTGTAGCACCACATTTCGAAAGCTTCTATTCTCTTCTCGTCCACACTAGTTATCGTCCATGTTTCACTTCCATACATGGCTACACTCCATACAAATACTTTCAGAAACGACTTCCTGACACTTAAATCTATACTCTATGTTAGCAAATTTCTCTTCTTCAGAAACGCTTTCCTTGCCATTGCCAGTCTACATTTTATATCCTCTCTACTTCGATCATCATCAGTTATTTTACTCCCTAAATAGCAAAACTCCTTTACTACTTTAAGTGTCTCATTTCCTAATCTAATTCCCTCAGCATCACCTGATTTAATTTGACTACATTCCATTATCCTCGTTTTGCTTTTGTTAATGTTCATCTTATATCCTCCTTTCAAGACTCTGTCCATTCCGTTCAACTGCTCTTCCAAGTCATTTGCTGTCTCTGACAGAATTACAATGTCATCGGCAAACCTCAAAGTTTTTACTTCTTCTCCATGAATTTTAATGCCTCCGAATTTTTCTTTTGTTTCCTTTAATACTTGCTCAATATACAGATTCAATAACATCGGGGAGAGGCTACAACCGTGTCTCACTCCTTTCCCAACCACTGCTCCCATTTCGTGCCCCTTGACTCTTACAACTGCCATCTGGTTTCTGTACAAATTGTAAATAGCCTTTCGCTCCCTGTATTTTACCCATGCCACCTTCAGAATTTGAAAGAGAGTATTCCAGTTAACATTGTCAAAAGCCTTCTCTAAGTCTACAAATGCTAGAAACGTAGGTTTGCCTTTTCTTAATCTTTCTTCTAAGATAAGTCGTAAGGTTAGTATTGCCTCACGTGTTCCAACATTTCTACGGAATCCAAACTGATCTTCCCTGAGGTCTGCTTCTACAGTTTTTCCATTCGTCTGTAAAGAATTCGCGTTAGTATTTTGCAGCTGTGACTTATTAAACTGATAGTTCGGTAATTTTCACATCTGTCAACACCTGCTTTCTTTGGGATTGGAATTATTATATTCTTCTTGAAGTCTGAGGGTATTTCGCCTGTCTCATACATCTTGCACACCAGATGGTAGAATTTTGTCATGACTGGCTCTCCCAAGGCCATCAGTAGTTCTAATGGAATGTTGTCTACTCCCGGGGCCTTGTTTTGACTCAGGTCTTTCAGTGCTCTGTCAAACTCTTCACGCAGTATCGTATCTCCCATTTCATCTTCATCTACATCCTCTTCCATTTCCATAATATTGTCCTCAAGTACATCGCCCTTGTATAAACCCTGTATATACTACTTCAACCTTTCTGCCTTCCCTTCTTTGCTTAGAACTGGGTTGCCATCTGAGCTCTTGATATTCATACAAGTGGTTCTCTTCTCTCCAAAGGTCTCTTTAATTTTCCTGTAGGCAGTATCTATCTTACCCCTAGTGAGACAAGCCTCTACATCCTTACATTTGTCCTCTAGCCATCCCTGCTTAGCCATTTTGCACTTCCTGTGGATCTCATTCTTGAGACGTTTGTATTCCTTTTTGCCTGCTTCATTTACTGCATTTTTATATTTTCTCCTTTCATCAATTAAATTCAATATTTCTTCTGTTACCCAAGGATTTCTATTAGCCCTCGTCTTTTTACCTACTTGATCCTCTGCTGCCTTCACTACTTCATCCCTCAAAGCTACCCATTCTTCTTCTACTGTATTTCTTTCCCCCATTCCTGTCAATTGTTCCCTTATGCTCTCCCTGAAACTCTCTACAACCTCTTGTTGTTTCAGTTTATCCAGGTCCCATATCCTTAAATTCCCACCTTTTTGCAGTTTCTTCAGATTCAATCTGCAGATCATAACCAATAGATTGTGGTCAGAATCCACATCTGCCCCTGGAAATGTCTTACAATTTAAAACCTGGTTCCTAAATCTCTGTCTTACCATTATATAATCTATCTGATACCTTTTAGTATCTACAGGATTCTTCCAGGTATACAACCTTCTTTTATGATTCTTGAACCAAGTGTTAGCTATGATTAGGTTATGCTCTGTGCAAAATTCTCCCTTTTCCTACTGACGAATTCCAGTCACCCATGACTATTAAATTTTCGTCTCCCTTCACCACCTGAATAATTTCTTTTATCTCGTCATACATTTCATCAATTTCTTCATCATCTTTGTATTTATAACCCTGTAATCACCTGACCAAAAGTCTTGTTCCTCCTGCCACCGAACTTCACTAATTCCCACTATATCTAACTTTAACCTATCCATTTCCCTTTTTAAATTTTCTAACCTACTTGCCCGATTAAGGGATCTGACATTGCACGCTCCGATCCGTAGAACGCCAGTTTTCTGTCTCCTGATAACGACGTCCTCTTGAGTAGTCCCCGCCTGGAGATCCGAATGGGGGACTATTTTACCTCCGGAATATTTTACCCAAGAGGACGCCATCATCATTTAATCATACAGTAAAGCTGCATGTCCTCGGGAAAAATTACGGCTGTAGTTACCCCTTGCTTTCAGCCGTTTGCAGTACCAGCACAGCAAGGCCATTTTGGTTAATGTTACAAGGCCAGATCAGTCAATCATCCAGACTGTTGCCCCTGCAACTACTGAAAAGGCTGCTGTGCCTCTTCAGGAACCACATGTTTGTCTGGCCTCTCAACAGATACCCCTCCATTGTGGTTGCACCTACGGTACGGCCATCTGTATCGCTGAGGCACGCAAGCATCCCTACCAACGGCAAGGTCCACGGTTCATTGGGGCGGGGGGGGGGGGGGGGGGGTTCTGATATAGAGAAAGCTATTAACACTTACAGTGAGAATGTACTTAATTCATTAGATAATAAATTATAGGCTACGGGCACTTCTGTGACCTGTCAAAAGCCTTTGACTGTGTGAACCACAGCATTCTCTTAAGTAAATTAGAATATTATGGTGTCACCAGCAATTCTGTGAAATGGTTTGAGTCTTATCTATCTAACAGGAAACAATGGGTGTCGTTGCAAAATACCTATGCAGTAAGCAGTCAGTCTTCCTCTGACTGGGAATTAATTACATGTGGTGTTCCTCAAGGTTCTGTCTTGGGTCCATTGCTTTTTCTTGTGTACATTAATGACCTCTCATCTGTTACATTGCCAGATGTTAAATTTGTTTTGTTTGCAGACGATACAAACATTGCAATAAGTAGGAATTCAAGTACACATTTCAAAATAGCTGCTACTCAAATTTTCACTGACATTAATAAGTGGCTTAAAGCTAATTCACTGTCATTAAACTTTGAGAAGAGCCACTATATGCAGTTCAGAACCTGTAAGGGATTTTCTTCCAGCATAACACATGAAGACATGCAGATCGGAGAGGTTGACAGTGTTAAATTTCTCGGATTATGACTCAATAGTAAATTCAGTTGGGAAGGACATAGCACAGAATTGGTTAAGTGCTTAAACAAGTCTGTATTTGCTGTGAGAATGATGTGAGATATAGGATATATAAGTATAAAAAACTTGCATACTTTGCTTACTTTCATTCTGTTATGTCATATGGGATCATATTCTGGGGCAACTCATCAAAATGAGCAAAACTTTTTAGGGTGCAAAAGCGTGTGATAAGAATCTTTCGTGGTGTAAATTCAAGGACATCTTGTAGAAACCTGTTGAAGGAACTTTGTATTCTAACCACTGCTTCTCAGTATATTTATTCCTTAATGAAATTTGTTGCAAGTATTACATATCTATTTCCAACCAATAGCTCAATACATAGTATCAATACCAGGAATAAGAACAATCTACATAAAGACCTAAAATCACTTACTTTGGTCCAAAAAGGGATCCAATATTCAGGAACACACATTTTCAATAAATTGCCAGCAACCATTAAAAACTTGGTTTCAAATAAAGCGCAGTTTAAAAAGAGTTTGAAAGACTTTTTGATAGGCAACTCCTCCTTCTCCATAGATGAATATCTTAACAGAGACTGTTAAGCCAACTTAAGTAAAAATATCTGTTAGATTTCAGTTTTGATAACACTTGGTCACAACAATCAAGATTAGGTATTTTGTGTATGATAGATTTATTAATAGTGCATAGTTACATTCTGATAGCATTTTAATTCTATAAATATTAGCTGTTCCTGTTTACTGCATTGTATTAACCTATTTTGACTATCTCCTGACAAATGATCGGGGTAGTAAGTATTAGATTCAAATGTTTTGTGTTTTATATCATACTTTCTGACATGTTCCACAGCCACGAGCAGAGGTGCCAGCTTGAATTTTTTTTTTTTTTTGGGGGGGGGGGGGGGGCAAGAATCATTTTATTAGGTACTACATTTGACAGATAACTTTGCATTTCCATCTACATCGTTGACACTCCAAACCAGTCCTATTTGCAGATGACACCAGTGTATTGATTGAACATGGATATAGAAACACTCTTAGGCTGTATGCTGAAGTCACAAATGAAAAGATTTCAGAGTGGTTTGTGAGGAATAAGCTACTGATTAACCCTTAAAAAAAGAAGAAAAAAACGCCACTATACAATGCCACACACAGCAAAATTAAAAATCCATTAAAACCAAATATTTCTTTGGAAAACCAAAAAAAATTAAGTGTCACTGAAACAAAATTGCTTTGTTTACTTACAAGACAATCTGAAATGGAATTCCCATATCACGTTCTTAAATTCTAAGCTATCTAAAATGACCTATGATATGAGAATTATATGGAACAACACAAGTGCTGAAGGAGAGAGGTGTATTATGCACACATACTTTCTCTTTTGAGTTATGACATCATATTCTTGGGAAATTCCCCTCACAGCATAACAACTTTCAAGAAACAAAAAAATATTGTGAGGATAATGAAAAATGCAAACAGCTGAAAATCATGCAAACTACGATTGGTTGGTGACTAGCCCCTACCCCTTGACTCGCTGAAACACCAATCACAATGTGATTTCAGTCAGAGTATAGGTCAGTAGTGGTACAAAACAAATACATAAATTAAGTTGAAGAAACATACCTTAATTTTTGATGGCAAATGTATTCCTCCTCAGATCATTCCTGCATATGAACTCGTCACACGGCATCAAGGTCGAGTTTCATCAATTCATCTCTATGGGCGTTGAGAAGGGCAATGGCATTAAGACGATCCTGCCTCATTATAGAACGAAGATATGTTTTCACCCTCCGCAGACAAGAAAACAATCACTCAGCGGTGCTGGACGTTAACGGAATGGTCAGCACTACATGTATGAATTTCACTAGTTCAGGCAGTAGGTCAAACTAATATTCGCAGAATCACTACTGTGGATAATCTCATGAAACATGCTTTGGTGGAGAAGCAAGAGTTCTTTGTCTATATCTGATTCGTAGAAAGATAAAATATCGAATGAGTGTTTGTTATCATCAAGAAGAAATTGTTCACTTTGATTTACAAACATGAATGATTGAGTTTAATGATTGAGTTTTGAACTGTGATTCCAAGAAGCTGATGGATGTATCCACTGTTTCATAATACAATCTTCTATATTTGCCACATACTTCAGTGAATGTTTCTACAGATGAATTGATGGAGTCATCATATTTCTTAGGGACTTTTCTTCTATGGGGTAATTTTGGAGAATCAACATCCATATCTTGACATTTGGAAGTTACTTCACCCCAGAATGATTCATAATTGTTTCTCATAAATTTAATGGAAGTTACAAGAGTGGACATCATATTGGCCTCCTCTTAAGTGTAGGGATTTCCTCTGTAGTGCTATGTTTACAGTATAAATGTGACCAAACAGTTTTACCAAAAGTAATAACATGCAAAAGAAATCATATGTCTGCATATTAATCAAAAAGCCGTTTGCTTGGCCCCAGTGTCTGAATTGTCATTTCTTGAAACATTTAGAAAAAATTCCTGAAGTTCTGTATAGTTGGACAAAACTGAAGACATTGCCAAGTATCTTACGACCCACCTTGTAGGACAGAGTGGTTTCAAATTTGGAGAGGCATCTGCCTTCAGGTGAGCAAAAAGATCTAATCTTTTAGGTGAATCTCTCACAAAATGTATTAAGTCCTTCATAACATTCAATGCATTTTGACATTCTGGAACTACTTTCACAGTGTCTTGTAGTGTTAGATTTAAACAGTGTGCAAGGCATTGCACAAACATAGCTCTCTTCTCCATTTCCATAAACTTTGCCTGGACACCATTATATAATCCGGCCATGTTAGCTGAACCGTCAAAGCATTGGCCCCTACAATTAGATGTAGGCAAATCAAATCGTCTTAAAATGCCAATAATAATATCAAACAGAGCCTTAGCTGTGGTACTTTGTATTGAGTATAGCCCTAAAAAATATTCTTCTATCTCTAGCAAAGCATCAATCAATCTTATACAGATACTAAATTGCTCTTTGGTGGCTATGTCTGTTGTTTTTTCTGCTATTATTGTAAAATACTCTGCACTCTTGATATCCTCCAATAATTTTCTAAGAAGTGTATGACTTAAAATGGCCAAAATGTCAGTTTGCACATATGGGATGTCCATTTGTAAGTTTCATGCTGTAGCCATATTAAAAGTAGCTGGTTATGTTCACATCGAAGGCATAATAAACTGTCAAAGTTACTTGTTTCGTCAGTATGCCCACGTGTTGCAAGCCCCTGCACTGCTAAATAATGGAGGGAAGATATGATTTTTAGTAAACAAGCTCGGTTTTCTTTCATTTGTGTTAGTTTTTCTTTGGAAAAGTCGACACCACTGCCCATGAGAATTATCTCATTTCTTGGGTCTATGGAACGAACACTGAATCTAATCTAATCTCAAGGATTTGCCACCATAATACTATTGCAGAATTGTGGGAGAGGGGAATGGTGGTGTCATATTGCAATGTTATTTACACACATTGTTCCTTCTAAAATTTTGCTGCAAAGACTGCAAACACATTATTATTTGCACTTAACATACCATGTGAACAGAAAATGCTTAGCATAACTTATGCTTTTGGATGCCTCACAAAACTAACTGAACACAATTACAGAGAGACACACTTTTCATTATTTGCTTAATGTACTACTGTCTATTCTCCGAGTTTTACAGAACATTATATCTTCTTATATGCTTGTGACATATCCAATTTGTGATATATTTTTATCTTTCATAATTGTTCGACAATATTAGGAAGAGGATAGACTGCTACTCACCATAAAGTAGAACTGTTGAGTCTCAGACAGACACAACAAGAAGATTGCTGAACAAGTAAGATTTCAACAAAAAAGGCTTTTTCTGAATTAGAGAAACACACACACACACACACATACTTTCACGCAAATGCTACTCCCAAAGACATGACCACACTCTGGCTGCCAAGGTCAGCCAGTGTGTGTGGTCATGTGTGTGTGAGTTATATTTGTGTAAATATGTGTGTATGTGTGTGTGTGGGACGGGGGGTGTTTGGAATGGGCGGGAGAGGGGGGGGGGGTGTTTAATTCTGAAGAAGGCTTTTGGGCTGAAAGCTTACTTGTTTAGAGGTCTTTTTGTTGTGCTTGTCTGAAACTCAACATTTTCATTATATGGTGAGTAGCAGTCTATCCTTTTTATAATAACATCATTATTCCATCCTGGATTTTCCATTGCCTGACATTTTTATATTTATAATCATATATCTGTTTGCATATCAGTAATCAAAATCAGTCTGAGTCGAAATTGTAAACAGCTGCAATTTTTAATGTGTGAATGAATTGGAGTGCTGTTTTAAAATGTAGTAAATCTATAGATCCCATTTGGCTGACCGTGGTGTATGTAAATATCATGGAATTCTGAGGTGTTATTTTTGCCAAAATTTTGCAAAACAATTAGGGTGGGTATGTAAGGATACCAGCATGTCAGTCAGTGATCTAGCAGCAGACACTAGTTGGCCATCCTTAGCTTCTAGAACTTTCTGGCAGACAGGGTATTGTCGTGTCAGACCGACAACTTATGTCAGTAGTGAGGGTGTGAAGCAGTAGCAGAGTGAGGTCGGTGGAGTGAACATGTAATGAAAAAGTTATGTGTCAGAAATGCTTGAAATTGAATTACAAAATGTTTAATAGTGCACTGTGAAAAATATTTCGTTGCAATAGAAATATTGGGATCAGCAGAAGCATCTGATTCCATCTGCCTGCTTTGACCTGTGATGTAACTATGTTGTGTTTCGTAACATCATTGAGGTGCAGCATATTTGAAAAACATATTTGAAATAGATTGTGTTTACACAAAGCATATTGGAATAAGCAGTGGCACACTTTAATGTGAGATGTTTACATTTTTGAAATGTTTAAGAGTGATGATAGTACAGCACTAGACTGACCCTTTTTTTTTTTTTTTTTTTTTTTTTTTGTCTGGACATTGAGTTATCTTCATGTCATTTGCTATTGGCTACTGATTTATTTTCAGTTTTGAAATTGTTAGTTCATTGTGTTGTTAATGGTTCAAAGGCCCCCCCCCCCCCCCCCCCCCCCCCCCCCCGATACTGTTAAGGAGGTTCTCCTTGGGTATTATGTATAGATCTTACAATGGGATTTATTAGTAGTTTGTTGGTTGCTGCTATGGGCAAGAATACGGCATCTAGAACTAAATTTCTCCCCTTATATGGCCTCTTGGTGAACTGTGTGAAGTGTCAACAGTGTGTGGAATTTATGATATTGTGCAAAGTCTATGCTTCTCAAATCATGGACTCATGTATGTGGCAGTGTTTTCAGTAATGATTATTTTGGGTTTACCATGAAAAATCCACAGCTGTGATACGTTATTTGTAAACTGAAGGTGGAAACAGGGTGGAGAGGGGAGGGGGGGGGGGGGGAGGAAAGGAAAGAAAATGGAAGGGAAGGGATTGCCGATTTCATCTGCATTTGGACATTACACAGAATCAGGGGGGATGAGTGAAAATGAGTACCAGACAGGGATTGAAACCCTGAATCTCCTCCTTTCTAGGCAGGTGCATTAACCACTCTGCCATCTGGGACACACCATTATTGCAGACTATCTCGGCACGCCTCACAGCTGACCCACATTCCCATTGAGCATCCCCTGTCCATTTCATGCATGCTTGCTACTCTGAGATTGCCTCAGTATGGCAGATGGCTGTACTTGCACATCCACACTGAAGAATGTGGATCCATTGCCCATCTGGGTGAATCAATTATATGAATGTGTGGTATCTTTTCTTTTGTACATGTCTGAAAGCACAAACACAATGCATTCATATAACTGATTCACCTAGATGGGCAATGGACCTACCTTCTTCGGTGGGGATACTCAAGTATGTCTGACCTGTCTTCCTTCTGTCATGTAGCACTTTTTCTGAAAACATTGACAGCAGTTATTTTAAATGATAGTTGCTCTTGAGAATGGCCCACATCTAAAATATGTTACCAGTATTATTCCACACTTACTTATCTCCCAGTCTGTGAACAGTATTTTATTAGAGAACACAGAAATATGATATTCACACTTCTCTTGCAGTACACTCTACACAAATTATGAAGTGGAGATAAAAAAATTCCTTCTATTTTTGTACCCAGTCAACTTCTTGTTACTGCGTCTGGAGAGCCATTGTGTGTGTGTCTGCATTTTATGTGTTGTATTTGTGTACTTGTAGTTAATATTTCAAAAGGGTTCCCTATAGTAACTGAAAAATGAAAATAAAACATAACCACAGCTTTTAGGCACAGTATTTATATTAACATTTCTCATTTTAAAAAATCCATAATCTAACATTTTGTATTCCATAAAATAACAGTTTTTATATGAAAACATTGTCAACTGTTATGACACATCTTGCTGGCAACATATTTACAATATTCACAATATGCCCTATCAACACATTTCAGGTCTGTAAATTGTTTGATGCCTTCTGATGACAGCACAATTAAAAATATTGATTACAAGTTATACAAGTCGTGGAACTTTTTTAATGCACATATACTTTGCAGTAGATGTTCTTACATCTTAGCCGCTTCCACAGCATTACATATTATACAGCTAAACTTATTCATTTAGTTTACAGTTATTCCTACTTGTTATTATTAAAAATGGACCGAGATGGCAAGCAAACTGAAAACTGCTACATAATTAAGAGTACAATGAAACATTGTAATTTTAATTGATTTTTTATGCTGCCAAGGTTCATAAACAACTTCATGGACTGTTTTTAATTGCCTCAGAAGTGATATCATGATCTTTAAATGTTTAACTGTCACTTCAGCATCACCACAAGAGGAACTAACTTTTTTGTTCCTATCAAGGGAGTAAGAAGCCAACAATTTTTGTTGACAAGTAAAAACTCATCTAATTCCAAATGAAAGAAGCAAATAAATACCAACAATAAGTGAGACAGGATCTGGCTGTGTTCTCACTAACCATTTAAACAGGAGCAATGCTGACAGACACACACATCAGAAAATGCTGTGTCTGGGGGAAGAAAAGAAAATGAACAGGGAAAAGAGAGAGTAATATGTACAGCTGCTGTAGTTATGAAGATGTGGAATAAATCCTGAACCATGAAAGTGACAAAACCCTTTTCTTATTCAACTAAAAATTCTAAATAAAGCATCGTCACACTATTATGAATGTAATGAAATGTATTTTGTCTTCTTTATATTTCAGATAACTTAATATGAAATAGGCACACAATAATATCCTGTAATTACATTGCAAACAGTGCTTACAGAAAATATCTGATGTGTTTCAAAGTATGTTTTCTGGTAAGCAGTTGAAATTAATGAATGCTTATATAAGATTAATTTCTTCAATGCTTTCAGTATTTTAAGCATGTATATTGGCATAGCTAATTTGTGTGTTAGTCAGATCACACATAAAAACTATATCAATAAACCAAATAACAGAAAAAATCCAGACATATTATACTTCTATTCAGATTAGTGAAGCACTTGTCATGAAATGACTGAGAGTTTAACATGTAGGGAAAGCTTTCTGGTAAGCTAATTTTCTTACACATTAGGAACATCTTAACATTGTGTTGCACAGACAGAAATTAATAAAGTAACGAAAAAAGCCTGAGAAGGACACAAATAATGCTATGAGAATAGTCACCCATTCACCATATAGATGACGTATTGAGCAGCAAATATGCACGTAACGTAGGTATTGAACACTTCAGCTCAACTTTAGAAGTTCAAAAGCTGAGTTACAGTGATCAGTACCTTGCATATTCTGTTTGATACTCAATACTTATATTTTATAATGACAACTCCTTTTTTACATATCATATGTAAATCATATAGGTTTATGAGCACATGTTTCTTGACTTGCAGTGAAGAGAAATGAGGATTGTAAAATGGAAAGAGTTCCCTCCATCTCGATGTTCACTGTCTGTAACTCATTGTGAAGGGCACAGCCAAGAGGACATTTCATTGTGCTGTCAATCATTGACAATTAGTACCTATGAGATGGCATAGATGACTAAAAATTTCTTATTTTATATACCAGATATGCTAGTACTGACTATGTGGACACAGCTGAGATGTAAAACATCTGTTATCACTGGTAAGTTATATATGTATACATTTTTCTTTTAAATATGAAGCTTGAAACATAAATGCAGAGCTGTATGCAGGCATTTTCTTTTTCTTTCCTTTAAAATAAAGCCTTTTACAACATTGAACAAATATGATTACTAGTGGAACAGAATCAGTTTGTTCAAATGATACATACTATCTAGCAGAGAACTAATGCTTTCAGTGAAACAGTAACATAGGATATCATTTCACTGCAGCTGCTTTTGCATAAACAGAGTTCAATAACATTTGTATTCATTTTTAAAACACTTGCTCAGCAGTAATGAATTTGTATCCATGTTCCTCATTTTACACTATAAATCCAGAAAATGGAAGTGAATTTGTTTGTCACAACTTTGTTAATAAAATATGGAATTAAAATACTAGCAGCAATAAAAATACTTTTTGTGGCTAACATCTATGTCAGTCTTTGCATATATCAGATGTTAATTAAATTTACACAGGAGAACATGGCTTTCTTAAAAACTGTGCACTTTTTACACAGAGATTTTGTCTTTGTTATGGAAATTGTCACTGCGATTACAGCCTCAACATCTGATGAGCGTAACAACAAATTTGTACTAAATTGAGATTTACTTGCAAGTGGGTAATCATTGAACTTATTTCCAAGCCCTTTTCAATGCAAGTTATAAGAAAATTATTTTGCATGACTTACAAATACACTTCCATTTAATTAGAGGTATCCTTCAATGAATCAGTATATCCCAAAAATATTTTATTTCCTCTCCAGTACTTCAAGGGCTATTTTTTTATAAATGCAATAGTGGATAAATTTTATACGAAAAGGAAAGACGGCGTAAAACTTCACAGTATTTTTTTAACTATTGTTTCTTGTACTGACACTAATATTCAACTTGCTTTGTATGAATCCTCATAATGTCTGATATGCCAAGTATGCTCCATTATAATAAAAACTACTTAACAATATTCTATGTACATAACTATATATATTCTCTTATTTACACTCCACATTATAAGTAATACAACTTTAGCATAATTTTGTATTAAGTTAGTATAAATATATGGTTTCTAATACTTACAGTTATTAATTTTTTACATTGGTCTTTTATGAACAATATTTGTCTGTAATATGCATCCAGATATCTAGTTGCAAACACAGATATTTGAACAATCTTTTATGAAGAAAAAAAGTGAGAAAATAAATTAGTACCATACATGTAACACAAACCACATCTTTCAGTCAAATCACTTTAACAATTACTCCAAGCTCCCTCAGAGTAATGCAGCAATCAACATGAGATTAACTAAAAAATCACCTCAAACTATACATCAAATTTTAACACATTTCTGAGGAAAATAATTATTGCAAAAAAGGTTTTACTTACTTTCTCAGTTTATCATTTTTCAACGGCAAGTGAAATAATGAAGTTACACAGTGAGGAACAAAAAGTAAACTCTTCAGTCTCCAAAGCCGAAAAACAATTTTGTTAGAGAGCAGTAATTTCTTGATAAATCACAATAAAACTTTATTATTTGGAAGAATCTCTATGAAAATTACAGCAACTGGAATAATATTCAGAAAAGTTTTTAAAGTATTTTAGATAGCTGAGAAGAAGTCAGTCCATTAGTGATGTCACAAGTTATTTTTAATAATTTCTATTTCATTCTTACATAGCACCTTTTCTAAGATTATTATTTAACAACTATTTTTTCTTTTCTTGTAAAGATATGCATTTATAATATTTTGTGTAGTTATATTTGAAAAATTTAAAAAAATAAATTTTAATGTTTTATCTGGTTTGGAATAAGAATCTTGAAAAATAGTAACTACACATAATTGGTGTTTTATTCTGAATTACTCAGCAGAAACTTACCTTCTATCTTTCTAATCTGCATGTATCCCTTCTAGCCTAAAAGATTTAATAGCACAAGCAATTAATTTTATTTCATGCGAGAGACAAAGCTCTTTAACTAGTCAAGTTCAATGAAAGAGCCATTCAAAATACTATTCCGTTATTATGACATTACAATTAATTTATTCTGCCTAAAATTTGTCAAAGATTCAACATTTTAATGGCTATTTTTGCAGTACTCTAACTGATTTCAAAATAAATGTATTTTTATACAGCTCTGAGTATGACTCAATTTAACAAATCTATTATTACTAAAATAAATCTTTTTTATGATAGCCACACCACATCAGAATATGATTACAGGAAATATTTAACATGTTCCACATTCCTGGGCTGGCATTCTTATTTATTTATGTGTGTTCCTCAACTTGAATAACAAGTAAATTTAAATAGGCTGAGGAAGTAACCATTTAAGAAGATGGCATCACTTATGGAAGGCTTCTTGTATAAAAATTGCAATTGCTGAGAATAGTTATGACATATTAGTTCTGTTATCACACTTAAACAGTATTCAACACTGTTAATGCTTTTCACACTTCTCATTCACTTAGGATACTCACTCATATCACTCAACTGAAATATGCTCATGAAAATAAACATTAGCCATTGTCAAGGCCATAAATATCATCACAATTGTTATCAAGGGCACAAAAGTTTTGTGTTGCTGTCCATTAACACTCTCCTTGAATTTTCACATAATCATTCAGAACAGTTAGTGCATTATAGTCATTTGAGCAGGTAGAAAATGGCACAGAAAATGTCTCTGTTTCATTAATAGTAAATGAATAATGTTACTTATGGAATGAGGACAGTAGCTCTCCTGGTTTTCAATAAATAATGTAATTGCAACTGAAGTACTCTTTTCACTTGACAGTCTGCTCCATTGATTGTTATATGTTGTTAAAGTGCCTGTAGTGAAAATTACTCTCAAGAAATTAGGTCTTGCTTACAAGTACTCCCAGAAGAAATCTTAATTATGATTAGATTACTGTGCTGTGTGGTATACACTTAAATTCATGAAATATATTGTTAATGCAAACAGCTTGTATTAAATCTCAGTACTAGGACATTACATGAAACTTCAAAAAATATTACATAAAACGGTTCTCATGGTTTACACATACTGTAAATAAAAAATTATAATGGACAACACCCTAGGTGACAAGAATGTGCAGACATTGGAACCTGCAACTTCTGTTTTAATTGTGTCAAAATATTACTTGAAGTTATATTTCTCATGTTCATAACAATCTTACTTATGGAAACCAGTATTTGAACATTTTTCCAGTTTTGTATTTAAAATAATAATGGAAACAGTAAAATCCATAGTGTTGCACAATGCTTTCATCATACCTTGCTAAGCAGTGTTATGCAACAACTCTGAATACTAAGGCACAATGTATGTGATTGATATGAAGATGATGATAAATATATACACTTGGTGCAGAGTTAGACAATATGAAGAGCTTTAATGAATAAAATGTAGTTATCTTAATAACAGGAATCATTATGGTTATTACAGTCCATATGCATGTAAGAGTAAAACTGTGGTGTAAATTGGAAACAGTGATGTTGCAAACAGGACGTTCAGTCTCTAGATTACACGATAACTTCAGAAATCAGGAAAGATCAATACAGTAAAGTCAGAGACAGAACAATAAACTATAAGTTTCACCAATTAATAACAATGTATAATGAGAAACTAGCAGCAATTATACTAAAATATAAACTTCAACTTACTTGATGAATCATTACAAATGGCAGAAATAAAATTAACCAGCTGAGGTGTGAAAGGTGTGGCAAGAGGAAGTCACATACCAAGAGCAATGAATGTAATTAGTATCTATTGTAGGGCTAAGTATTACCCACAAGAATTACTATTTACTACATAATCACCATTTGTTTAAGTCCGTTTATAGTGTTCAGTTGGAAGAATTATTGGCAATTACTACTCTGGGGACAGTGTCTTACAAGCATATCATTTGAATGATGATACTTCAGCCTGTAACTTCCAACAGATATAACAGCATTCTTCTTTAACAATCTTATGATCTCTGGGTAAAAAAATAATTGAAGAAGAAGAATAACAACAAAATTGATCAAATTAGACCTAGGTGGTACACATTTTCACCAGAATATAAGATGTTTTGCTGAAGTCTTTCCTTGCTTACTAATTCTATAGTATGAAAGGAAGAGAGAGACCAGCACTTCATGTCTCTGGAGTAAGTATTGATATTTAAGGAATAACTATATAAACATAAATTCGGTTCTAGGCTAGAAATTTGTAATGGTAGTAAAGATAATAAAACGTGGAAATTAAAGGGAAAAATATATGGATATCTTGCAGCATAATGCAACAGGTATAAAATAACATGCTGCAGAGAAACAGGAAAAATGAGTACCAGGGTACAGGATTACTATGAACAAAAAACATAACTTGAAAAACATGGGAAAAAATAAAATTCTAGCCCACTTGATGTCAAATCTATAACATGAGATAAAGTGTTGGTGCTTTCATGTGGACGAAACAGAAAGCCTTACTGTTGTAAAACTCATTAATTATTACAGGATAGGCAAAAAGAGAGAATTTCTTGTGTCTAGTGTGTGGTGCAGAAACCATGGAAGAGTAGTACCGAGTTGTTACTTAAGCTATTTCTTGTAGACTGTTACATATAAAATAATGAGTAATTTTTCTTACATTTATAGTGTTAATTTACATTTCAGCATGTACATACAAAATGTATATTTACCTTATTTTAACTTGAAATTCCTTTATAACAGCACTTTTGTACTCATTTTAGCTTCTTTGTATGATACTCAGTCCCACACTGTTATATGAATATAATGGATAGTCACAAATTAATCTGCACAAATGGTAGTTCAATATCTCACAAGTAATTATCATTTGCTGTAACTTAAAACATATATACATTTTGTATTAATGACACTTGACAAGTTCTGCAAGTTTGCAGCAATAAGGATAAGGGCCAGTTGTTAATGTGACACTACGTTTGAAAAATTAACACAGAGAGTAGCTTGTAAGTTCACCATTGCTGAGTATTTGCTTCATTAGGAGCAGACTGTATATCACAAATAAATTTCATTTGCAATCTCAGGAGAACCAAATAGGAAGAAAACAGGCACACGAGAGTTGTCATCCTCTCAGCTGGTCGAAGGGGCACTCGGTGCAGGCGGCGTGGGCACAAGGTGTGGTGTGCGGCTGCTGATGGGAGGTACGATAGGGCTCGGGGGCCACGGGTTGGGCACACTGCGCGAGTGTGGTAGTGACAGCGGTGCCGGCCCCAGTAGGAGGGGGGTGGCCGGGGCAGCCGCGGGCTGTGCCGAGAGTGCGGACTCGGGGTGGAGGAAGTTGCGTCGTTGTTCCTGCCGTTCGGAGTGCTGTGTGAGGCACCGGGCTAGAGTCTCGGGCAGCGATTCCAACTGCTCCTGGATAGCTGTCAGTTTGTCCTCCAAATTGGACAAACGCTCCTCCAGTGCATCTTGCCTTCCACTCATATCCGATACAATCTCGTAGACAGTGTTTTGTGTCTGTAACACAATATATGACAAACCATGTACAAACTTTAAGCACAAATAAGTTGTTTAAAATACTGTTACAATTAAAAATCTCTTACTCATAAGGAGGGGCAGGTTAAGATCACTGTAATTTAATTAGATTGCAGAATCTTTCAGTGACTGAAAGGCACACTGATACTAATTATAAGCAAAGTTTTTGTATAAATATGTACATTCTTCTACCAGAAATGAGATAAAAACGGGAGTCCCACGTCAATTGCCTTACTCCCTTACATTTTCTTTTCTATTTTCCAAACTCTACAGGTGCATATGAAGGGATGTTTTGTTCCCACAGCTTGCAGTATACTAGCAATACATGAATATATATATATATATATATATATATATATATATATATATATATATATATATATATATATATATATATATATATATATATATCTGTGTGTGTTTGGAACTTATATGTGCTCGACAGTGAGGTTATCAGCAACCTTACACTCATTAAAACAAACAATGTAAAATAGTAAAAGTAGCTATATATGAGATAAAACACAAGTAAAATGACAAAGGAGGTAAAAGAAAGGCACTGGAAAATCTGACCACAGAAGAAACATACGTGAGCCAGTTACCCTGTTAACACATTAAAACCATCTTCCTACACGCTTGGGAAAAATATTGGAAAATTCACAAAATTTTAAAACTCTAAACACATTTGTTTGAACATTACTTAAAATAGAGGGCAGGTCCATCACAAAATCTGCTGCAACCCACTGGTAAGAAAATAAAATCCAGTTCAATAAAATGTGGCACACTGTAATCTGTACGCCAGAAGCACCACATATTGAAGAGTCCTCTCACCGGAACAAGAAGCCGCGTGTCATAGGGTTGTGGCCTATTCAGAGAAGTAAGGAGGACCTCATCCCATTGACATGTCTGGAAGGAGGTACACTGCGGCCACATTGTGGGATTCACTAGACAAAGTTTGCTGTCTGTCACTTCCAGCCACTCATCCTCCCACTGACACCAGACTTCGGATCTCAACAGCAAGAATATAGCAAGCAGGGCAGTGGCACACTGGAATAAATGAGGATTATGACATGCCTCCTTGGCTGCTAGATCCGCCCTTTCGCTCCCCACAATACACATGTTTTCTGGAACTCAGCAGAAAGATACCTTCTTAACCAGCCATTATTGTTGGAGGAGGACATCCGGGATGTTCTGGACTACTTTGTCTGCTGGGTACAAACATTGTATAGAGTGCAGGACACTCAGAGAACTGGAATGGACAAGAAAGTTAGCATTGGAACAACATTTCATTTGCTCCAGTGCCCGCAAGATCACATATAATTCTGCATCAAAGACAGTAAAGTCTTCAGGTAATTGGACCTTGAGGACACAATCCAGTAAAACAATAAAGCAAGCAACTGTGGCACCCTGTTTGGACCCATCCATAGAGACAGTGATATAGTAGTTGTGCTCAGACAAAATGTCAGGAAAATCACATTAAAAACAGGAGGAAAATCACTCTAGGCCTCCACAGTAACTAGGGAAGCAGATGGTTAAAACTCTGAATTTGAGGTTGTACTTCTCCACACCAAGTGACTCCAGCACCAGTGCACACAGATCCCAAATGGCATTGTGGCTTGTGGACAAATGGTTCAAATGGCTCTGAGCACTATGGGACTTAACTGATGTGGTCATCAGTCCCCTAGAACTTAGAACTACTTAAACCTAACTAACCTAAGGACATCACACACTTCCACGCCCAAGGCAGGATTCGAACCTGCGACCATAGTGGTCGCGCAGTTCCAGACTGTAGCACCTAGAACCGCTTGGCCACTCCGGCCAGCACTTGTGGACAGTTAAGGCATTTCAGAGGTGGATGAGTAACATTAAGATATGTGGGCGAATTCGGAGCTGCAAGGAACTTGCACGCCTGACACACAATGAGGAGCTGCCAGATGGTGAGTGGTGCTTCCCCAGCCTCAGCACAGAGACTATCCATGGGATTGATTCTATAGGCAGCTGAATCCCCTGATGGTGGAGTGTCAATGATCTTCAAATGAGAAGCTAATCCATACAGTGTGCACCCATAGTCGAGCCAAAAATGCATGAAAGTCCTATTAAACCTGAGCAGACACACCCTGTCTGCTCCCAAAGACCTGTGGCTAAAGCATTTTATGATGTTCAGTGCGTTGAGAGTTCTGACTTTCAGGTCTCTCAGACGAGGCAACTGCAACAATTTGGAGAAAAAATGAGGCCCAGAAACTCTACTGTGACTCTAAAATGTAGGATGGTGTCCCACATATCCAAGTCAGGTAGATGAAAAATGTGACAAGATTGATTAAAATGTGTGTGCATGCCTCCCCCTCCCCCCCTCCACACACACACACACACACACACACACACACACACACACACACACACACACACACACACTTACCTGTAGAAAACTGAAAACCCTTCTTTGCAGCCCACTCCTCTAACCTTACAACACTGCTCTGAGGAACACCATTCTCCCACTCAAAACTATAAGACAGCATGTCACCAACTCAGACCCTAAAAAAACTGCTGAGACAGGAAAGACCTTATGAAGATGGGGAGGCAGCCAAGAAAGCCCCACTGATAGAGTTGTGTGAGAATACTATGTCTCAAGGCAATCGTAGCCTTAACAATATCGAAGAATATGCTGATACAGTGCTGCCTGCTGAATAGCTGCCTCTAGCAGGGTCAGATTGTTGACAGTGGTCTGAAATCTCCAGAATCCACACTGAGAGCAGCTAATGAGTTGCCTGGTTATACAGCTCGATAAGGTGATACTCATTTAGCTACTGTGATTCTGTCAGCCATATAAAATTAAAAGATTCAAGGAGGTTTCCTTCTATGTTGGTGGAAAATGTCAAAGCACACGATAACTGATATGGTTGTGACTGGATGCAATGTTGTGTGCCTCAGACAGGCCTGATTCCAGCTCCCACATGGAGAAAGGGGAATTGTAGGATTCAGAGCATTTGGATCCCTATTTTAACTGGCCCCTCTTGACAGTCACACGGTAGCAGCGACACGTCATATCCTGGCTGGAATGCACAGTAGTTTTTGCAAAAGTATCTTCCTGTGTCTGAGCGATGTCTCTGGGCGTCATTTGGAGATATCCCTGTTTCAACCCTGCTGCTATTGGTAAACAGCTGTACTGGAAATCCTCTAGACGGCTTCCCATACTTTTGTAGGGCCAGTGGAACTGTTGATGGAGTTGAGAAACTCTTGGCATGACCTCTTTTTGCTCTCCTTAATTATGCTTCGAGCCTCGGCTTTCGCGAGTCGAAAGGCTCTGAGGTGGTCTGCTATTGGGCAACATTTAAACTGGTGAAGAGCCACATGCTTATACTGGATTACTGAATGGCACTCAGCAGCCCATGAGGTACAGATTGCCTCCTAGGACAGTTGACAGACTTGGGGACGGGTAAGTCAGCGGCATGTTGCATCACTCGTGTCATGTGGTCCACACAACCCTGGATGCTGTTGCATTGTTTGAACACAGCCAGCTGGCTGAATAGTGTTCTGTTAGTGCTACTGACCATACTTTGGGTTGTGCTCTATCCAGTAGGTGAAGGCACAGTGGGAACTGGTCACTGGAATGATCAATGACTCACCGAACACAGTCTGTGAGGGCTGGAGAGCAGAAAGAGAGGTCGATGGCTGAGAATGTCCCAGGAGCAGTGCAGAAATGAGTGTGACTACATGTGTTGAAGATGTACAGCTCATGAGATGTCACGAGGCTCTCCAAAACCTGACCCCAAGGGCAATTGAGGTCGAGCCCCACAAGACATGATGGGCATTGAAGTCTCCCAGGAGGAGAAATGGTCAGGGGAGTTGTTCTATAAGTTCTGTGAGTGTCTCAGAGTCTACTGCATCTTGCAGAGGTAAATACAGCAAACAAACAGTGACTTTCTGACACATATTAATTTTAGCTGCAACTGCTTACAGGTCAGTAGCCAGGGGAAGAGCAGAGGAGGGGTGTGCATTAGTGACAAACACAGTGACCCCTCCCTTGGTTCTTTCCCCCAGTAGGTAATCCATGTGGTATAGGGTACAGCCCCGTAGCACAGTGACATCAGTATCTTTAAAATGTGTTTCTTGTAAACACAAGCACAAGGGACATGCCTATGCTAGGAGTTTCAGTTCCTCCACATGAGTGCTGAGCCCATTCATGTTCCACTGTAGTAAGGGAATCATTGCACTGGGGGCTGCCTAGATCTGAGACATGTCAGAATGATGTCTGATGGTGCCTGGCACAGCTTTTGACTCGAATGTCATGATCCTTTCCCTGCAACCTGTCCGTTTGAGGATGAGGGGGAAATGGGGCATCGAGAGACACACTGCTTTTTGTGTGTCTTTGTGATGCTCGCTGCAGAACTGTTGCTAGCATTTTCTGTAAATGCTTGGATTGCTTTATCCTTAAGCACTTTGCTTTGGCATGTACACATGCAAGTACAGTTGCTGGTGGTGGATAGTTGTACACTGGACGTCGTCTGCATCAAAGCATTGACCTCAGGAACAGAGTTTTGCACCACAGAAGCACAAAAAGTGGTGAAGACAGGGTGTTCCATCACCTTATATTACGTTTTGGCTTCTGCATAGTGGATCCACTTGGTCACTTTCAGTTCCTGAAGTTTTCATTCCTCTGCAAAAGCAGGGCAGTCTTGGCTCCAGACTAGGTGTCTCCAGGAGCAGTTAACGCAGACTGCTGGAGATGGACAGCCATTCCCAGCTACATGGGTTGCCTTTCCATGTTTCCCTCAGGTTGCTTCACCCCCACAACTCAGCTTTGTGTGACCAAAATTCTGGCACTTGTAGGACCGCATAGGATTAGGTATGTAAGATCCCCATTCCCTGCGACACGTAACATTTCACTGCCATGCTGCAGAGTGGTCACTGAAGAAAGCCCAGAGCTTATGGTGACTGGCGGTGCTTACCAGCCCCCAGCTCAGGAACCTGGGGTTGCCAAGCCCATATTCAGCAAATTAATTCTGAGTCCCTGAGGGGATTTATGTTGGCCATACCATAGCTTTTGTGCTGGGTGATGAGTGTACCTGTTTTATTTGCCACAGTTAACAGTGGGGACTTTCACATTTGAGTCTTTCTTCTTCCGCTTATGCGTGTACCCTGTGGTTGTGCAGGATCGGCATGGTAAGGAATGGATTTGGCAATGTTAATGTGAAGGGGTGGCCGGATACCCTTCCTGCCGCCTCCCCATTCCCTGTGGGATGGAATTAGTACCCCAGCTATCTGCATCTAGTGTAATCCATGGAATAGTGCGAACGTGTTCAGATTTCTGTGAGCTGTATAACTGAGGTGGGACATGGGGACCAGCCCAGGATTAACCTAGGGGGATGTGGAAAACCGCCTAAAAACCACATCCAGGCTGGCCGGCACACTAGCCCTCGTCATTAATCCAGTGGGCAGATTTGATCTGGGGCCGGTGCGCCTACACGAGTCCAGGAAGCAGTGCATTAGCGCTCACAGCTATGCTGGCGGGTGACTTTCACATTTGAGTGTCTTACTTATATTCACTGCACAGTATAATGCTTTGTCAGTCCTCTTCTTAATCTTTTTCTGTACATAATCAAACAATTTTACAGATATTTTACAGTGTATAATTGTAACAATTTCAGTAGTAGCAACATATTTTGCTACCTGAGTAGATACCTGAATGTTACCACTTTACAGCATACAAACAAGAAACAAAAGTTGTACTTTTGTCATCAATAAAATAATAAAATTTATTTCATATTTAAAATATCAGTGTCAATAGCAACTGTAAAAGGCACAAACAGACAATAAATTGGCCATTAAAAAATCGTCTGTACTGGTGTAGTACTTATTAAGAAGGTAGAGTTTAAGAATTGCTTTGAAATATGTAATATTTTGTTTTGTTTTAATATTGACATGAGCATTGCTGCTTGCAGTGTGGTGTACAAGTTAACATCACTGGATGGAATACTGTGGGTCATTCATTCAGATTCATTAACCAGAAATTATTTGTTGTTTATTTATATCATTTCCAGAAGATTCTCAAATGCTGTAATGTTTGCATATTCTGGAATATTTGATATTTGTATAAACAGCAGCACTCTCCATCCAGGAGACAGTTCTGTTCTGGCTGTAATCAGATGTTCATAATATATGTGCTTTCAGTGTTTTGTCCACTGTGGGCTCATTGTCATCATTGAGGCACTTACCTTCCAGGTCAATATCCCCAGTCAGGGCCTGTGAGTTTAGACGCCACCCAACCTGGATTCACAGACTTCTTTACTGCCACTAAAACCAACTTTGCCTCCGCTATTTGGTCAGAAGCCTCCATGTTCCCCTGGAGACACCCCACAATCCTGGAGTGACTCATGTGACTTCCACTGAGCTTTGTCCCACCCTAGACTTCTGCAGGGGTACCTATGGGCATCGGTTCACCATAACTCCCAATGGCAGATCATCTGGACCCCACATCACCTGCATTTCTCTCCCTCAGTGGTTGCTGCAGGGAGGAAGTGAATGTGGTGGCACCAGTCAATGTCGCTATGGAAACTGAACAGCTTGAGCAACATTACTGTCAACCATCCTGTTGCCACTACCCAGATGGCACTTATCGGGAGTGCCTGTATATCAAATGGCCCACAACAATTCTGAGTTAGATGTAAGGCAATCAATGAAGTATGCACCGATCAGCATATTGGTTTGGTTTACACTGTTAATGCTGTGGACCCTACTTATCATTGGCAGAACTCTAATACCATGCAAACTGTATTTTCATTGTAATGCTTACTTAAAATAGTTTGCACTGCTCTGGAAGTGTTCTCTAACAGATCTCAAACTGACAAATAAAGGGGGGCAAGTCCCATCTATTTTTGGTTATAACTCGCCTTTAGAAAATTTAGTGAGTAAATATACTGGCATGCAAAGTAAGAATCCCAAGGTATCTGAAGAGACCTCCTCATCCTCATCCTCATCCTCCTCCTCCTTCTTCTTCTGCTGCTGCTTCTTCTAGTCTCTTTAAATAATTTGTTTGTTGTGGTCTTCAGTTCAGAGACTGGTTTAATGCAGCTCTCCATGCTCTCTATCCTGTGCAAGTTTCTTCATCTCCCAGTACCTACTGCCACCTACATCCTTCTGAATCTGCTTAGTGTATTCATCTTTTGGTCTCCCTCTACGATTTTTACCCTCTACGCTGCCCTCCAATACTAAATTGGCGATCCCTTGATGCCTCAGATTATGCCCTACCAACCGATCCCTTCTTCTAGTCAAGTTGTGCCACATATTTCTCTTCTCTCCAATTCTATTCAATACCTCCTCATTAGTTATGTGATCTACTCATCTAATCTTCAGCATTCTTCTGTAGCACCACGTTTCAAAAGCTTCTATTGTCTTCTTGTCCAAACTATTTATCATCCACGTTTCACTTCCATACGTGGCTACACTCCATACAAATATTATCAGAAACGACTTCCTGACACTTAAATGTATACTCGATGTTAACAAATTTCTCTTCTTCAGAAACGCTTTCCTTGCCATTGCCAGTCTACATTTTATATCCTACTTCGACCATCATAAGTTATGTTGCTCACCAAATAACAACACTTATCTACTACTTTCAGTTTCTCATTTCCTAATCTGTTTCCCTCAGCAACACCTGTTTAATTCAACTACATTCCATTATCCTCATTTTGCTTTTGTTGAAGTTTTTCTTATATCCTCCTTTCAAGACACTGTCCATTCCGTTCAACTGCTCTTCCAGGTCCTTTGCTGTCTCTGATAGAATTACAATATCATCTGCAAACCTCAAAGTTTTTATTTCTTCTCCATGGATTTTAATTCCTACTCCAAATTTTTCTTTTGTTTCCTTTACTGCTTGCTCAATATACAGATTGAATAACATCAGGGATAGTCTACAACCCTGTCTCACTCCCTTCCTAACTACTGCTTCCCTTTCATGTCCCTCAACTCTTATAACTGCCATCTGGTTTCTGTACAAATTGTAAATAGCCTTTCGCTCCCTGTATTTTACCCCTGAAACCTTCAGAATTTGAAAGGTAGTATTCCAGTCAACATTGTCAAAAGCTTTCTCTAAGTCTATGAATGCTAGAAACATAGGCTTGCCATTCCTTGATCTATTTTCTAAGATAAGTCGTAGGGTGAATATTGCCTCACATGTTCCAACATTTCTACGGAATCCAAACTGATCTTCCCCGAGGTTGGCTTCTACCAGTTTTTCCATTCATCTGTAAAGAATTCATGTTAGTAATTTGCATCTGTGGCTTATTAAACTGATAGTACGCTAATTTTCACATCTGTCAACACCTGCTTTCTTTGGGATTGGAATTATTATATTCTTCTTGAAGTCTGACGGAATTTTGCCCGTCTCATACATCTTGCTCACTAGATGGTAGAGTTTTGTTAGACCTGGCTCTCCCAAGGCTGTCAGTAGTTATAATGGAATGTTGTCTACTTTCGGGGCCTTGTTTCGACTTAGGTCTTTCAGTGCTCTGTCAAACTCTTCACGCAGTATCATATCCCCTATTTCATCTTCATCTACATTCTCTTCCATTTCTATAATATTGTCCTCAAGAACATCGCCCTTGTATAGACCCTCTATATACTCCTTCCACATTTCTGCTTTCCCTTCTTTGCTTATTACTGGATTTCCATCTGAGCTCTTGATATTCATGCAAGTCGTTCTCTTTTCTCCAAAGATCTCTTTAATTTTCCTGTAGGCAGTATCTATCTTACCCCTAGTGATATGCACTTCTACATCCTTAAATTTGTCCTTGCTTAGCCATTTTGCACTTCCTGTCGATCTCATTTTTGAGACGTTTGTATTCTTTTTTGACTGCTTCATTTAGTGCATTTTTGTATTTTCTTCTTTCATCAATTAAATTCAATATCTCTTCTGTTACCCAAGGACTTCTATTAGCCCTCATCTTTTAACTACTTGATCCTCTGCTACCTTCACTATTTCGTCTCTCAAAGCTACCCATTCTTCTTCTACTGCATTTCTTTCCCCCATTCTTGTCAATTGTTCCACAATGCTCTCCCCGAAGCTCTCTACAACCCCTGGTTCTTTCAGTTTATCCAGGTCCACCTCCTCAGTATACCACCTTCTTGTAGTTTCTTCAGTTTTAATCTACAGTTCATAACCAATAGATTGTGGTCAGAGTCCACATCTGCCCCGGGAAATGTCTTACAATTTAAAACCTGGTTCCTGAATCTCTGTCTTACCATTATATAATCTATCTGATACCTTCCAGTATCTCCAGGCTTTTTCCATGTAAACTACCTTCTTTCATGATTCTTGAACCAAGTGTTAGCTGTGATTAAGTTATGCTCTGTGCAAAATTCTACAAGGTGGCTTCCTCTTTCATTCCTTACTCCCATTCCATATTCACCTACTACTTTTCCTTCTCTTCCTTTTCCTACTATCAAATTCCAGTCCCTCATGACTATTAAATTTTCATCTCCCTTCACTATCTGAATAATTTATTTTATCTCATCATACATTTCTTCAATCTCTTCATCATCTGTGGAGCTAGTTGGCATATAATGTTCGGACATTAAGAATTACCTTGAAGAAAACGGTCTATTGACACACAGTCAGCATGGGTTTAGAAAACATCGTTCGTGTGAAACACAACTAGCTCTTTATTCACATGAAGTGGTGAGTGCTGTTGACAAGGGGTTTCAGATCAATTCCATATTTCTGGATTTCTGGAAGGATTTTGACACTTACCACACAAGCAGCTCGTAGTGATATTGCACACTTATGGAATATCGTCTCAGTTATGTGACTGGATTTGTGATTTTCTGTCAGAGAGGTCACAGTTCATAGTAACTGACGGAAAGTCTTCGAGTAAAACAGAAGTGATTTCTGGTGTTTGCCAAGGTAGTGTTATAGGCCCTATGCTGTTCCTTATCTATATAAACGATTTTGGAGTCAATCTGAGCAGCGATTTTCGTTTGTTTGCAAATGACGCTGCTGTTTATTGACTAATAAAGTCTTCAGAAGATCAAAAAAAATTGAAAAATGATTTAGAAAAGATGTCTGAATGGTGCTAAAATTGGCAGTTGATGCTAAATAACAAAAGGTGTGAGGTAATCCACATGAGTGCTAAAAGGAATTCGTTAAACTCTGTGTTGTGACTCGCCGATCATTCAAAGTGCCGCCGCGCAATTACGTGCGTCCTCTATGTGCGGCGCTGTCTGCCAGCCATGCAGCAGCTGCACCACCTAAGCGGCCAGCCGAGCAGCGGCCGCTAGACTGGGACTCAGTGCTCATTCGAATGCTAACGTGTACACATGTCTTGCTTGTCAACTTACTCTGTGACTTATATGTGTTGTGTCGTTCTGAAATATATGTGTTAACCTTGACGTTATAACAACTGGCGACGATGTAGTGGATTTTTCCTTTTCACCGTTGACCCAGAGGTTTCCATGGCTACTGTCGAGCTACTATTGCAAAATCTCCTTGAACAGCAAACGCTTCTAACAGCGGCGATTTGTGATTTCGTCGCGGCATCAAATGCGGGGCGTTTCTCGTCGTTGGCTATACCTCCTTTTCCTCCTTACGACGAGACGGCGGAAGACTGGTCTGATTATGAAAAACATCTTCGACAGCACTTCTTGGCATTTCATGCCATGGACGAACAACCATGTAAGTCTCTGTTCCTTTCCTGGATTTCACCTCAAATGTATCGGTTGTTGTCGCAATTGGTTCCTTTGAAGGATCCTGCGTCTTTGTCCTTTGCTGAAATGTGCTCACTTCTGTCTGTCTATTTTCAAAAGCAAACGCATGTGGTAGCCTCTCGTGTTGCCTTTTATCGTTGTCAAAAACAGCCACATCAATCCTATCGCGCTTGGGCTGCTGAACTTCACGGCCTCAGTCGAAAGTGTCAATTTGTTACTGACGTTCACAAAGAATCCTATGCCGAATCCATGGTACGGGATGCTATTATTCGGGTTCGATTCCCGGCGGGGTCAGGGATTTTCTCTGCCTCGTGATGACTGAGTGTTGTGTGATGTCCTTAGGTTAGTTAGGTTTAAGTAGTTCTAAGTTCTAGGGGACTGATGACCATAAATGTTAAGTCCCACCATAGTGCTCAGAGCCATTTTTTTTATGCTATTAGCCGTTCGGCGCCCGACAAAGAAGTTCAGCAACGTGCCCTTCAGTTGGCAAATCTGACTCTAGATGAAGTTCTCTCCATTGCGCAGTCTTTTGAAATTTCTCGTGCCGCTGGGGCGCAAATAGAGGCGTGGAGCGATGTCGGGGAAATACAACCTCTGCACTCTTGACGACGTGTGCGGCTTGTCCCCGCTGGCCGACGTGGCCGCAGTGCGCTCCCATGCGCAGCCTCGGCCTAACCGTAAACACCCCATTAAGAAACTGCAGCAAAACCCCCAGCAACTTCCTTCATGTCCGCAGTGTTTTACGAAAGATTCACGCGAGGATTGTCCCCAACATTGGGCTGTGTGTCACAATTGCAAAAAGAAAGGTCATGTGTCTTCCGTTTGCAAATCCAACCGCATACATGATGTTCATGAACATGACGCTGATTCTGATTCTGTGTTGTCTGTCAATTGCACTTCTTCCCTTTCAGGGAAGTTATTCCTCACTGTTCAAATCCTTGGTTGAGATGTTCGCATGCAGGTGGATACCGGTTCTGCTGCCACTATAATTAATTCTCAGACTTATCTTCAGTTGGGTTCTCCACTCCTGTCACCTGTCACTTGGCAATTACGGACATACAATAAACAGAAGATTTATCTCTTGGGACAGTTTAATGCTGAGGTATCTTACAAATCCATCGTTTGCACTGTTCCCATATTTGTAGTCGACGAGAGTAACGCAGAGAATGTTTTTGGTTTCGATGCCTTTCATGTTTTTGGGTTCTCCATAGATGACTCTGTCAATATCGTCTCTGATGCTATTCCTTATGCCCAATTGTATTCCTTGTCGACGACATTTTCGTCCCTTTTTTCTCCTGGGTTAGGCCATGCAAACGATTTTGAAGCTCATATCATGCTCAAACCCACTGCTCGGCCTAAGTTTTTTCGGGCTCGGCCCATTCCTGTGGCCCTTCGTGATCGGGTAAAACGGGAGCTGGATCGTCTCACTACTTCCGGGGTCTTGCTTCCTGTCACTTCCAGTGAGTGGTCCTCTCCTGTCGTTGTCGTTGCTAAGCCAAATGGTGATATTCGTCTCTGTGGCGATTTCAAAGCCACTGTAAATGCTCAATGCCTCATCGACACTTACCCTATGCCCCGCCCTGAAGAACTGTTCACTAAACTTGCTGGAGGCCAGTATTTTTCTAAAATTGACCTGTCAGAAGCTTATCATCAACTTCCTCTCGACGCTGCTTCCCGGCAGTTTCTGGTCCTTAACACGCCTTTCGGCCTCTATCAATACCAATGATTGCCATTCGGGGTTGCTAGCGCCCCTGCTCTCTTTCAGCGATTCTTGGGACAATTATTGCTCCCTGTCCCTGGGTGTATCAATTACATGGACGACATTGTTGTCACTGGCTCCACCACTGAAGAACATCTTCAAAATCTCCGCACACTTTTTCGTGTCTTACAGACTGCCGGTCTTAAGTGTAATCTTCAGAAATCACAATTTATTCAGGCATCTATCACGTACTTGGGGTTTCAACTCTCTCGGGAGGGTATTCGTCCGCTTCAGCAAACTGTCGCGGCAATCGATGCCCTTCCTCGCCCTACATCTGTTAAGGAACTGCAGGCCTTCTCAGGAAAAATAGCATACTATCACAAGTTTTTACTGTCTGCGGCTTTGGTGGCTCAGCCGTTGCATCGCCTGTTGCATAAAAACGTGCCTTTTCACTGGTCCGCGTCATGCGATGCGGCTTTCCAGAAACTGAAGACTATGCTGAAACAGGCCCCGTGCCTGGCTACTTATTGACCTGGCCAACATCTTGTTCTTGCCACAGACGCCTCTCAATACGGGGTCGGTGCAGTCCTTGCGCACCGTTTTTCTGGCGGTTCGGAACAACACATTGCTTATGCCACCAAAACACTCACGGATGCCCAACAAAAGTATTCTCAAATTGAAAAAGAAGTTTTGGCCATTATTTATGCTCTTCATAAGTTTGGTGTTTTTCTGTATGGCTCAAAATTTCATCTTGTTACGGATCACAAACCACTTGTTTCCTTGTTTCATCCATCAACGTCACTTCCCGACAAGGCTGCACACTGCCTCCAGCGTTGGGCTCTTTACTTGTCTCGTTTCAATTATGAGATTCATTTCCGGCCAAAGGCTCAACATGCCAATGCTGATGCTCTGTCTCGCCTTCCAATGGGTCCTGATCTAGCATTCGATAGGGACGAACTTTTGTGTTTCCACCTGGATGTTGCCGAGCAGCGGGTTGTGGACGGGTTCCCCATCACTGGGTACAGGCTGGCGGCTGCTAGGGGTTCTGACCCTACCCTCTCCCGGGTTTTACGCTGTATTCAGAAGGGTTGGCCAGATTGCCCGTCCGCTAAGACTTCTGATCCGTTGCAGAACTACTACGCTTTGCGCTACCGCCTCACGGCTAGGGATGGTGTTATCCTCCTTTCCACTGACAATGCTTCGCCGCGTGTTGTGATACCCGCGTCTTTGCATGCTTCGGTCTTGCACCTCCTTCACCAAGGGCACTGGGGTGTGTCTTGCACAAAATCTCTGGCGCGTCGTCGTGTGTACTGGCCTGGCATTGACTCTGAAATAGCACACATGGTCGCCTCCTGTGGCCCTTGTGCGTCACAGGCCGCTGCCCCGAAGTCATCTTTGTCACTGTGGCTTTTGCCTGAGAAGCCCTGGGAGTGCATTCATGCTGACTTTGCAGGACCCTTTTTAGGTACTTATTGGCTCCTTGTAATTGACGCCTACTCTAACTTTCCTTTCATTGTTCTTTGCACGTCGCCTACCACTGCGGCAACCACAAGTGCTCTCACCCGCATTTTTTCTTTGGAAGGCCTCCCCTCTACTCTTGTTACTGATAATGGTCTGCAATTTGCCTCTTCCGAATCGGATTTTTGTGCTCGTCACAGCGTTCAGCATGTCACGGCCCCGCCGTTCCATCTACAATCAAACGGTGAGGCTGAACAACTGGTCCGCACATTTAAGGCTCAGATGCGGAAACTTCTGACTTCTTCTGCTGCTGATGAGGCGCTTCTCCAGTTCCTGGCGTCTTACCGTTTCACCCCCATGGGCGACCACAGCCCGGCTGAGCTCTTACATGGCCGACAGCCCCGCACGCTACTTCATCTTCTGCGGCCTTCCACCTCACGGCCGCGGGTGCCTTCACTTGGCCGGTTCACTGCCGACGACCTCGTCTGGGTACGGGGATATGGCAGGCCGCCAAAATGGAGCCAGGGCTGCATCTTACGACACCATGGCCGACGCCTGTATGAAATCCAGACGGACACGGGTGTTGCAGTGCGTCATTCGGACCAGCTTCGGCCTCGTGTGCCGACAACGCCTGTTCTGAATGCCGCTACACCACCTTCGGCTGTACCTGACGCTCGGGATCTTGGCATCTCTCAATACTCACAACGCAGCCCTCTCACCATCATCGCGATGCCAGCACAAGAACAGACGCCACCAGGAGACGTGCCCATGCAGGAACCTGATGACCATCCTCTGTCAGAGCCAATCTACTCACCTCCTCCTCCAACAGACGCAGACACATCGCCCATGTCTTCTGTTATATCAACTGGACTTGCCACAACGGGCAGATTGGTGCATGGGGCCCCAGCAGATTCAACCCCTATGTCTCCTGTCATCTCGACCCGTTATCATCGGGGACACTTCCGTCCGTACGGGAAGCCTCCTCCTCGAGACTTTACGGCGAGTCAAACAATGCCTATGGATGTTAGCCATCTCCAGGACACCTCCATCAGGACCAGTGCAACAATTTAAAAGGGGGGAAAAGTGTTGTGACTTGCCGATCATTCAAAGCGCTGCCACACAATTATGCGTGTCCTCTACGTGCGGCGCTGTCTGCCAGCCATGCAGCAGCTGCGCCACCTAAGCGGCCAGCCGAGCAGCGGCCGCTAGACTGGGACTCAGTGCTCATTCGAATGCTAACGTGTACACATGTCTTGCTTGTCAACTTACTCTGTGACTTATATGTGTTAACCTTGACATTATAACACTTTGGTTACACGATAAATCAGTCTAATCTAAAAGCTTTAAATTCAGCTAAATACCTAGGTATTACAATTATGAACAACTTAAATTGGAAGGAACACATAGAAAATGTTGTGGGGAAGGGTCACCAAAGACTGCGTTTTAGTGGCAGGACAATTAGTAAATGTAACAGACCTACTAAGGAGACTGTCTACACTATGCTTGTCCATCCTCTTTTAGAATACTGCTGTGCAGTGTGGGATCCTTACCAGATAGGACTAATGGAGTACATCAGAGAAGTTCAAAGAAAGGCAGCACGTTTTGCATTATTGTGAAATATGGGAGAGAGTGTCACAGAAATGATACAGGATTTGGGCTGGAAATCATTAAAAGAAAGGCGTTTTTTGTTGCAACGGAATATTCTCACAAAATTCCAATCACCAACTTTCTCCTCCGAATGCAAAAATATTTTGTTGACACCGACCTACATAGGGAGGAACGATAACCACGATAAAATAAGGGAAATCAGAGCGCACTATATGAGATTGGAATAATAGAGAATTGTGAAGGTGGTTTGATGGAACCCTCTGCCAGGCATTTGAATGTGATTTGCAGAGTACCCATGTAGATGTAGATAAACTTGTACTTCTATGGTAGGCATGGGCTTCGTGTCTATCTTGGCTACTATAATGCATTCACTATGCTGTTCATAGTAGCTTACCTGTGCTCCTGTTCTTTTTTATTCATTATTAAACCTACTCCTGAATTGCCCCTATTTGATGTTGTATTTATAATCCTGTATTCAACTAACCACAAGTCTTCTTCCTCCTGCCACTGAACTTCACTAATTCCCACTATATGTAACTTTAACCTATCCATTTTCCTTTTTAAATTTTCTGATGACCTGCTTGACAAAGGGATCTAACATTCCATGCTCCAATCTGTAGAACACCAGTTTTGTTTCTCCTGATAATGACTTCCTCATGAGTAGTCACTGCCCAAAGATCCGAATGGGGGACTATTTTACCTCCAGAATATTTTACCCAAGAGGATGCCATCATCATGTAACCATACAGTAAAGCTGCATGACCTTGGGAAAAATTACAGCTGTAGTTTTCCCTTGCTCTCAGCCATTCACAGTACCAGCACAGCAAGGCCGTTTTGGTTGATGTCAAAAGGCAAGATCAGTCAATCATCCAGACTGTTGCTCCTGCAACTACTGAAAAGGCTGCTGCCTCTCTTCAACAAACACACATTTGTCTGGCCTCTCAACAGACACCCCTCTGTTGTGGTTGCAGCTACAATACGGCTATCTGCATAGCTGAGAGGCATGCAAGCCTCCCCAACAATGGCAAGTTCCATGGTTTGAGGGGGGGGGGGGGGTGGCAACTATGGTTACAAGAGTTAATAAATCAGTCAAGTCAAGTTGGCTAGGAGAGTATTGCTGCAAGTTATAGCATAAACAGTTCTGAGCATCTCAGTTAAAAAAGTGAATGACATCGATTAGTTCCAGTAAGATGGATGTAGAGAGATTATGGGCAAAGTTCAAGCATAGTGTAAATTGTGTCCTGGAGAGTTACGTGTTTAGTAAGTGGATGGAAGAGACCCGTCTTGGTTTAATAATGAAATTCACAAGATTCTGAGGAAGCAGGGGCTGTTGCACTTTCAGTTCAAAAGAAAATGCACAAACGACAACAAGCAAAGGTTAGTAGAGATTTGTGCACCTGTGAATAGATCTATGTGTGGAGACTACAACAGCTACCACCATATACCGTAGCAAAAGATCTGACAGAGACTTCCATTCAGTCCCTTGTTGATCAGTCTGATGTGGCAGTTGAAGATAGCAGAACGAATGCCAAAGTTTCAAATTCCATGTTCAAGAAAATATTCACACAGGAGAATTGTACAAACATATGTTTATTTGACCATTGGACAGACTCCCATATGGATGAAGTAGTAATAAGCATTCCTGATGTAGGGAAAAAACTGAAAGATTTGTTCAGTTTGCTGCAGAATCCTTGAAAATATTCTCAGTTTGAATATGATAATTTTCTTTTGAGACTGAGAAGCTTATGGACACTAATCAGAAAGCATTGCTAATGCAAAACTCACCTTGCACTTTTCTCACATGATACTCTGCGAAATATGGATGAAGGGCAACAGGCAGATTCCATATTTATAAATTTCCAGAAAACATTTGACACAGCAGCCCACTGAAGGCTGTTAAAGAAGGTACGAGCATATGAAATAAGTTCACAGATATTTGAGTGGCTCAAAGACTTCTTGAGCAATAGAATCCAGTAATAGAACACTCAACAGCAAGTGTTCACCAGAGGCAAGGTTATCATCAGGAGTGCCGCAGGGAAGTGTGACAGGACTGCTGTTTTTCTCCGTATACATCAATGATTTGGTGGATGGGGTGGCAGCAACCTGCAGTTGTTTGTTGATGATGCTGCGGTGTGTGCTAAGGTGTTGAAGTTGAGTGACTGTAGGAAGATACAAGATGACTTAGACAAAATTTCTAGTTGGTGTGATCAATGGCAGCTAGCTCTAAATGTGGGGGAATGTTAATGCAGATGAGTAGGAAAAACAAATTTGTAAAGTTTGGATGCAGCATTTGTAGTATACTGCTTGACACAGTCATGCCATTTAAATATCTGGGCATAAGGTTGAAAACTGATATGAAATGGTATGAGCATGTGAGGGCTGTGGTAGGGAAGGTAACTTTACTGGGAGAATTTTAGGAAAGTGTGGTTCACTTGTAAAGGAGATGGCATAGAGCATACTGGTGCAACCTAATACTGCAGAAGTGTTTAAGATCGTTCCAATTGGACTGAAAGAGGACATCAAAGCAATTCAGAGGTGGGCTGCTAGATTTGTCACCAGTACATTCAAACAAGATGTAAGTGTTACAGAGATGCTTTGAGAACTCAATTGGGAATCCCTAGACGGAAGGAGGGAGGAACTGGAATTTGAAGCTGACTGCCAAATGATACTACTGCCACCAGCATACATTGAAGATAAGATATGAGAAATTAGGGCTCATACTGAGGCATATAAAAACTAAAACTCCTCCCAAACAGGCCATGAAGGCCCAACAGTACCGACCAGCTGCCGTGTCATCCTCAGCCCACAGGCATCACTAATACGGAGGGGCATGTTGTTAGCACATCACTCTCCCAGCTGTACATCAGTTTCCGAGACTGGAGCCACTACTTCTTAATCAAATAGATCCTCAGTTTGCATCACAAGGGCTGAGTGCACCCCGCTTGCCAACAGCGCTCGGCAGACCAGATGGTCACCCATCCAACTGCTAGCCCTGCCCGACAGCCCTTACCTTTGGTGATCTGATGGGAACCAGTGTTACCACTGCAGCAAGGCTGTTGGCACTGAGGTACATAGACAGTCATTTTTCCCTTGCTCTATTTGCACATGGAACTATTATTGGTACAGGGTAACCTCCACTACACACTGTATGATGGGTCATGGAGTATCAATGCAGATGTAGAAGTGCAACTTTTGTGATATGTAACCAAATTACTTGGAAACTGCCTTTCCTGGTGGCTGCAGACCCATCAGTAGCAAACATTTTTGTACCCGATGCATACTCTGCATTTGGCTTTTCTATTCAACATTTTGTGCTTTCTGTTCAACCTTCAGTGCTATGTCAAGCAGGAGTCATCATCAGCTGTCTATTTACATTATTGTTTGAGGTTAGACAAGGTTCCGAACTTTCATGCATACATAGTGTTGAAACCTTCAGCAGCATCATACTTCTTTAAAGCACTCTGATCCAGGGAAACTAGATCTGCACAGATCAGAACAGCAACAAGTGGTTTTCCCTCCATCTCTTGTAGCCAATGGGCCTCCCATTTCATGGTGGTACAAAATCTTCATGGCTCCCTACACTTGTTTGGTAATTTTAATTCTACAGTTAAGGCACAAGCAGAAATAGGGCCATTCTGCACCATGTCTTGACTAAATATTTTCTAAATTTTCTGGGTGTCAACTTTTTTCAAAAAACTGATCTCATGGAAGCTTATTTTAAGCTTCCATTAGATGGTGGGTCCAGGAAAATTTTAGTATTGAATATCCCCTCTTTGGCATCTATCAGTACAACACATTACCAATTGGAGTCATTAGAGTGCTGGCCATTTTTCAAAAAATTTTGGAACAGATCATTACAGGCATCCACCACTGCATAAACTATCCAGATGAAATTTTGATAATGGGGCATATTAACTAAGAACATTTATGAACGTGTGTATCTTTTCATGGCACTTATAAACAAAGACCTTGAGTGTAATTTTTCAAAATGTTCTTTTCTTCCCGTCTTCTGTACCTTGGCTACATTTGCAGTGAAGACAGCCTTCAGACCACACAAGATTAGGTTGCAGCATTATGCAAAATGCCCTTCCCCTGGTCAGTAGAAGACTTCCAAGTGTTTTTAGGCAAGGTTAACTATTATTCCCAGTTTATCATATACGTGGTTTCTGTTGTCTACCTGTTGAATCATTTTTGCAAAATGTGGTTCTTTTTCAGTGGTAGGACACTCATCAGAAGAAATTTCAAAACTTGAAATCATGCCTTCAGTCTGTGCACTGTTTACAGATGTATTAGCCCCATTTATTACTAACACCAGCTATGGATGCCTCACTGCATGACATTGAGGCCATCCTGTCTCACAACCTTGCCAATGGTACTGAAAAACTATAGCATTTGTGTCCAAAACATTAAAGTAGGCCCATGGACATTACTCACAAATTGAAAAAAATAGGCTGTCTGTTGTTTTCATTCTGAAATAATTTCATATTTTCTTTTTTGTATGGCCATAAATTCCATTTAATTATGAATCATAAGCCATTATTATCAGTAATTGAGCCCTCAACTAAGCTCCCAGAGTGTGCTACCAATCACCAGCATCAGTGCTCTATACAATACTGTCTGTCCACAATACTCGAATATGGATGTCTAGTGCTGACTTCCCATAGACCTGAACCTGGACCCGGACCAGACTTTGACAGTCAGGGAACAGTCTGTTTCTAGATGGACACTCAAGCAAAGGAATACTTGGAAGACTTTCCAACCATTTTGGAGATGCTACAGCAGCATTAATGCATGATCAACTTCTCCTGCAGGTCTTCCAACATGTCTGCATTGTATGTCCCACCAAGTTGTCAGCCACAGCTCCATCAGGCCTCTAGTACTTCTTCAGCTAAGGTGTCAACTGCCACTAGCACAGGAAGATAACAACTGCTGGCAGCTGAAAGCATCCTGCAGTAGTGAATGTTGCAGTTGGTCCACTGCTATGTCTATTGGCCACACATGGACGATGATGTCACATGGGTCGTTTGTTGTCTGTCACTGTACAGCCTGCCAAGGACGTTTGTCAGTCACCCCCATCCTGTCCCCCCCTCCAAAGTCTTATTCTCAGTAGCCAGCAACTATTCATCCATAGACATTTCCCCAGCTCCTTCCTTGGAAAAAATGTGGTGGACTCCTTTCTTCATTTTCCTCCTGTCATCGCGTTGCAGCAGATGATAACATTAGCAAAACAGTGGGAGGGGGGGTGGGGGCGGGGCTTCAAAAAAAGTTTTTGCCATTGTAGAAGCACCTCACACCTTGGTTACTGACAACAGATCTCAGGTCACACTGTCTGAGTTCATGCAGCAACATTAAAATTTATGACACTACCATTCGTCCAGCTTTTAATGACATAGCAGAACATACCACTTGCACTTTTTGAACAGAAATGGTAAAGAGCTGTAGGATCAACTAAATCTGACTCAGTTCTCAATAACTTTTTAGCTTCGTAAGGTCAGTGCTCATAGTCTGGTAGAATTATTGCATGGGATTCTCAACAGACAATACTGAATATTTTCTTCTTGCCACCTGAGCAAGCTGAATTAGAAGTGGATCTCATGTTGGATTTGACAGTCCATTGCAACACAACAGGACTACCAGATGGTTATGGCACCATCTATGCATGGAGTGCTGTCCAGTTGGTTGCAAGGCCCCAGCTAGATGTGTCCTCTGTCTGTAGGGCTATCACAGCAACAACGGCCTTCATACTGGGACCTCTTATCAGTTGGAGGAACTGCCACATCTGCTTGTACCAGGATAGGTGCAGTCTGCTTCCAAAGTTTCCACACCAGCTCTGGAGCCTCTAGCTCCAGTTTCACCACCATTAACTGGGGTCCAGATCATCACCCCTTATCACAGGGGCTCCCTCAAGCAACTGGCTGCTGCCACTTCACTGTCCTCCCATGCATCAGACTGGCCAGCTTCTGCTCTCTGTGGAGATGTGAGAATGGAGAGATCTTGCACTCCCACCAGATGTATCAATGGAAGACGTCACATTACACAGCTCTACAAAATAAATTTTTTTTTTCGTTGCCAGGGAAGTTTGAACGAAAATGGGATATTGTTATGATACTCATTCCGAGTATATTTGTACTTTTTCCAAATTGGCTCTGGTTTTTGAGATATAGGTTATTTGTGGAAATGAGAGTTTCATGTGGATAATATCGACTGCAGGGTCCATATATGGTGTAATGTATTTGCTACCTGTTTTTTAATTAGTGATATTGTACTATCTTTATTAAACAATTGTGCTCAGGGAGTGCATCTGTGTGGTTGAGGATTACATCATGCAAACATCACAATGTCAGCATGTGTTCAGTCCTGTTGTGCGGTGCGTGTGTTGAAGATATTGAGGGTTGTGCAGATTTGAATTCGGCGGTACTTGACATTCATTTGTTGGCCGAGGTAATCCCCGCAACAGCCGATAGGTAGCGTTCAGTGTAAACAAGAAAAATGGCGATGGTCGAAAGTCACACACATGTGCAGTGCAGCTTCAAGGAGATAGAACCTTTTCATCGTGACGTAGCAAATAAGAGGTGAGTATTCATTTCACACAAAACAATTAATGATGTTTGTTGGATGTGATTGACATGCAAATACAAGAAAGTTCTGCATAATAAGTAGTATTTGTGCAATTTTGTTTTAGGAAAACATGAGTTCTTCACGCCGTCTTTGCGTGAACCATCCAGATGAGTTCCGCTACTTTTGTGGTGAATACGTTCTTCAAAAGAACAGGAAGAATATCACTCCTTTTGTGAAGGAAGCGTATCTGGCATATTTCGGAATTAAACTTGGAGAACAAGACAAGGCGTGGGCACCCCATAAAGTTTGTAAATGCTGTGTGGAGTGCTTACGGCAGTGGACAAAACGAAAAAGGAAAAGCTTAAACTTCGGAGTGCCTATGGTATGGCGAGAGCAGAAGAACCATACAGATGATTGCTATTTTTGCATTGTTAATGTGAAAGGTTTTAATAGGTTCAAAAAACGAAAGTGGGAATATCCCGATTTGGAGTCAGCAAGAAGACCGGTGGTGCACAGCAACGATGTTCCTGTACCAACCTTCACAACATTACCCACGCTAACATCATCAGATGACGATGTGCACGGCGAGGAATGTACAAGTAGTGGTTCGGAATATGAAGGACGTGAGACACAACCCCAGCAGTTCGACCAGAAGGAGCTCAGTGACTTGATACGAGAACTCAATCTTTCAAAGCAAGCATCAGAACTCTTAGCATCCAGGCTTAAGGAAAAGAACTGTCTTCATCCAAGTGTTAAAATAACAGCTTACCAGACGAGAGAAGAAAACCTTCTTCCATACTTCAACCAAGAAGAGGTTATAGTGTATTGCAGCAATATACCTGGACTTTTACTTGAATTGCGGCTGCCGGAATATAGACCAGAGGACTGGCGTCTCTTCATAGACAGTTCCACTAGAAGTTTAAAATGTGTTCTCCTACACAATGGCAATCGTTACGCATCTATTCCAATTGCCCACTCAACAAAACTTTGTGAAGCATATGCTAACATCAAGATGGTTCTGCAGAAAATTCAGTATATGCAGCACCAGTGGCTGATTTGTGTTGATTTGAAAATGGTGAACTTCTTGCTTGGACAACAAAGTGGATACACAAAGCACCCATGTTTTATCTGCATGTGGGATAGTAGGGCAAAGCACGAACATTGGAAGCAGAAAACATGGCCTCCAAGGGAACATATGGCTGTTGGTGAAGCAAACATCATTAATGAACCTCTGGTTAGTAGGGACAAGATTGTTCTTCCACCATTACATATTAAGTTAGGACTAATGAAGCAATTCACCAAAGCTTTAGACAGAAATGGTAATTGCTTCACATACATCTGCAATACGTTCCCTGGACTCAGTAGTGAAAAACTTAAGGCAGGAATATTTGATGGTCCTCAAATTCGCAGGCTCATCAATGATACCAATTTTACAAGTGTCATGACTGTCACTGAAGCATCGGCCTGGAACAGTTTTGTCGCTGTTGTAAAATGTTTTTTGGGCAATCATAAAGTTCCCAATTACGAGGAACTGGTCAAAAACATGCTCACTAACTTTCAAAACTTAGGAGCTAACATGAGCATAAAATTGCACTTCCTTCACAGCCACTTGGATCGATTTCCTCGTAATCTAGGTGACTTCAGTGAGGAACAAGGAGAGCGGTTCCATCAAGATATGAAAGGAATAGAGGAAAGATATAAAGGAAGATGGGACAGGCATATGATGGCAGATTATTGCTGGAATCTGCAACGTGACTGTTCTGAAGAGACCTATAAAAGGAAAGCGTGCAGGAAAATGATATACTTATAGAGAAACTTTTCAATTATGTTTTATACATGGAAAAATGCCTATCAGGTTTTCATAGAAGCTATTTATAAAGATTATTTTCTTTTTTCATTGTAGTTTGTAGCGCTTGAGTTCAGTATTAGCAATTTTTTCTAATTTTTTGAATAAATCATGCATTATCTCAAAAACTAGAGCCAAACTGCATAAATGGTTGCTATATTCGTCCTCAGCACCACTAACCCATCCTAAAGCCACTCAAATATCCTTGGCAAGAAAATGAGTGTTGACCAGTGTTATCAACAAGTGTAATTACATTTACAGCCAACGAGGGCACTGCCAGCAAGGAAGGAACAGCATCCACAGTTGATCAAGCATGTGAAATCTGCTAGCTGGCCAATTTAAGACTAAGCACTGCCAGCAAGGAAAACCAGCAACCCCCAGCTGATCGAGCATGTGAGACCTGGTAACTGGCCAATTTAAGACTAAGTGGCCTTCAGCTCACTCTCATTTTCTGTGAGTCAGCAGATACCACATTCAAGTACAACTGATGCTTCCCTAGATGATGCCATTATATTTATTGACTGCTGGATAATGAAATGCACAACTCTGTCATACAAGCTGAATACATTTATGTGTGAGACTTCTACAGTGAAGTTACACTTCAGCATCCTGAGACTGGAATTATTTTCCAGCCAACTGAACTAACCAACTATTGCAGAAGTTTCCACCACTGTGTATCAATATCACCGTACCTGTGTTACTATATGGCCACTGCCCTTTATTTGCTTTAACTTGCATGCATAGTAAAATAGTTGTGCAAAACATTACTTTTTTCTTTTTGGCTCCGAACAATTACTTTATTTTACTGTGAACTTTTCTTTCACACTGCAGTATACCTGTGCCAGTAAAGTAACTGTTGGCTTAGAAGAAAGAGTCACAAAGGAACTACTGATCAGAATTTACTGTGAAGAGGTGAAATGTTTAGTACTGCCTAATAGACATATAATGCAAGTATATCCACTCATTAGCTTCTGTAACTATTGATTCCTTCCTTGTGGAGGAATCAGGGATAATTTTGGGATGATTAGAAAGGAAAGGCAGCTCATTGCTGAAGAGAACTGGCTTGAAATTCTGTCTCATATTTTTTTAAATATGTCTTTATTGTTTTATAATTTATCAGAATATTGAGACTCTGGGATGTAAATTCTGCAAATTCTAATCCTTGTATTGAACAGATCTTCCCTTTGCCCGTATATGGACAGCTAATAATCATCCATGTAAATTTACACAAATGCTTTCTTTGATGTATTAGATGAAAAGAGGATGCACTGTGCATTTTTTTTTTTTTTTTTGGTTGAAGTAATTGTGATTTTCCTAATATACACAAGTGCATATCAGGTAATTTAGGAGTTTCCTGATAGTTATCAGTATGATCTGATTAACTCTACTCATAATTTGTACTTAATATACTTTACAGAAGTAGCCTGCTGTGTCTGCTTCTGCCTGTTAATGTACAACTTGACTTACTCCACATCTATGAAGTCTCTCTTTCATGATGGGATTGATGAAACATGATGTGCAGATGAATGAATGAATGATTTTTTTGGAAATGAAAATTCTTGGAATACACACTAGTGCTTCCCAGCAGAAGGGGCAACTGGAAGAAAATATGACATGACTGTTTACACTTTTTAATGCTCTCCAGCTTCAATTCTAGTTTTACATTAGACTTTCAGCAGACTACTTCTGTGCATTCAATTTACTTGCACAGACTGATTTATTTTCCTTTAAGAGTTATCTAAGACAACCAATAAAATAATTGTTTCTACCTTTGCCATATCAGTTATCGTGTTGGCATTATCCATGAGTTTTCGTTGGTCCATCTTCACTTTTCTCAAGCTGTAAAGGAAGTAGATTGAGTTTTAAATAATTTGCTCACTTATAAACAAAAATACATACTTAGAGTCTATCTCTTTTGAAGATTGCTAATCAATATTTTAATGGCAGTGAAATCAGATTGAAATGTAGCAAGATGGAGTGCCTGATTTGCTATAACCCACTCCTAAAATAAACACTTTTTTCTCCTTTTCTACTCAGTTTTACAGATAATACATAATCATGCACATGTGAAACCTAAAAATTCTTATCCAAGCTGTATATTTCAGAACTTTATTATTGACAAAAGTTTTATTGAAAGAAATATAAAAAATTTATAATTCATGATAACAAAGTACACTTCTCAATTCAAACCCTTAATAGTGGATTTACAATTACACAGAGATGATAAAAATCATGGGATATCTGCTAATATCATTTCAGACCTCCTTTTGCATAACATATGCAGGAACACAATATGACATGGACTCAACAAGTTGCTGGAAGTCACCTGTAGAAATAGTGAGCCATGCTGCCTATATAGCCATACATAATTGCGAAAGAGCTGCCGGTGCATGAACTGACCTCATGATTATGTCTCATTAATGTTCCATGGGATTCATGTCAGGAGATCTGGGTGGCTAAATCATTTGCTCGAACTGTCCATAATGTTCTTCAAACAAATCACAAAAAATTGTCACCTGGTGACACGGTGCATTGTCATCCATAACAATGGAGTCCATGAATGGCTGCAAATGGATTTCAAGTAGCTGAATGTAACCATCTCCAGTCAATGATTGGTTCAGTTGGACCAGAGGGCCCAGTTAATTCCTTGTAAACACAGTCCATACCATTTTGGAGCCACCACAGTGGTGACCCAGAATCAGTTTTCATTGGTGAATTATTAGTTCTGTTTCAGAATTATTAGTTTTGTTTCATGTATTATTGTTACTCATTATCAACCAATGGAAAATGTATCGCCTACTGTGTAGTACTTTGGACCCTGCTTTTCATCCATACGTATTGAAATTTGACTGTGAAGCACAGCCAACATCGACAGTGTAAGTATCAGTTTCACCTGATTTTGTATCTACAAGTCACACTGGCTTCATGCAATGAACCTAAGCTCGTATGTGCCACAATAGCTGGACCCATATACTGCAGCTGCATTACAAATGGCAGTGTATGGCGGCTACCACATCCCATATACCACTCCAGATCACAGCTTATGCCAGTTGAAACAGGAATTCATACCACAAGCTTTTGTCTTTATCCATCTACCACATCCCTCGGCATCTTTCCCACAACAGATGAAGGACAGTTATTCCAGATTTATGTGGCAAGGTACTGTTCAGTCTTCCGATCTACGGCTTCATCCTTCTATGGCCATGGTCATTCTATCTGCACAGGCAGGTTTTCATCTGCACCTGCTGTGTAGTGCAAGCCTTTTGGCAAGCCTTGCCCCCCACTCCCCTTGCTACCCCCCACTCCTCCCTATGGTGACGTTGTGTAACACATCACATTTTCGTCCCACTTCATATGGTGCCATCAATCAAGATTCTTCACTATTTATGAGGAAGATACCAGTGCAGCCACCTACCTCACAGATCTTATCAGTGACCTACTACTGGGCCTGCCAGCAGAGCTCAAATATGCTACAACAAATGGAAGAATCATCAAATGTCTATCTAGGCAAAAAATCATCTTTACAGATGTGGAGGCACCTGCGGGCGCAGGTGGGACCTGAAGTCATGCCTGATGTTGTCATTCTGGATATTGTGCTCATCAAGCATCCACTTGAACTCCAGCTGCACTTCCTCTCTCACTCCATCCTTCGAAGAGCTAGCTTCGGATGGCAGACCAGGCCTACAGAATTATCAGACACAAGCAACTACTCCATACTGCTCTGCTCTGGCGAATGAGAAAGTTGGTAGCAGTGGCTCCACTCCCTTATTCTGATGATGCACTCATCTGATAGAGGTTGCACAAGACCTGACTTGCCATAGCAAAGTAGCGTGCAGCCACCTAGTGGCCAGCACCACATACACTGCCATCTTCAGATTTCTTAACACCAATGAGTCCTGCCGACTTGCTATCTGGATGAGCAATCAACCACAGTGTAGCACAACAAATGGTGCAAGTGACAACTGACTCACTCCCCACCCAGAGTAATCATGCTGCTGGTTCCATAGTTGCTGTCGTGCCTGCATTTACCCAAACTTACGCATTAGCTGGTCTAGGTGCCATGGCTCACAACACTCCTATTCAGTCCACAATTACTGAATATGGCAACCACAACTTGCGGATGCCTCTTACATCTAAGACCACTACAATAACCTGAACTTCCTTGTGGGTATGGGAGAGGATGCCAGCATCCTCTTGTGCTCCCACTCAGTTAATTCCTGCAGAACTTGGTCTCTGTGCAGCTAACAACTAGCACATTAATGTTCACAGAACAGTGGAACTCTGGCACCAGCTCTCACTGCAGATGCAGTTCATTTGGACATTTCACATCATGGATGTCGATGGTCCAGACCTTGGTATTGATTTTCTAAAAAACTTTGGTCTCTCTCCAGACTTGCTGATGGCATCCCTGATTTACCATGCAACAGGCATCCACATCCCAGGCTTCTACAACCCTTCTAATGCTACATCTCCCTTGAGACTTGATAAGATTCTCCTAGCTCTATCTGAGGGTGAAACACTGATGGTTCGCCCCTGACACTTTGTTTGAGATCACTAATCGATGTGCTGAGATCAATGCCATGCACAAAGAAAATGCTAAGCTCACAAACTTTATCAATGACACATCAGAGAAGCTGGCACATGCTCAACACAGACTCAGCTGCCTCACTGGTTTGTGGCTGACACATATCACCCTCACTTCCTCCACAACCATGATGGCCCCGGCAGGGCCTTTGCCTGCACAAGCTAAGGTCAGTGACATCGCTCTTTCAAATGTTTTGCCTACTTGCACCAACTCTTTGCAAGGTCGTAATTGTGTTCTTTGCTTGCATACTTTGTGCTATCAATAACGGTACTTGTCACAGGATAACAATGATGAAAGAATCTCCTGTGCATTACAAAACACAATGCCTCAACCCCAAAAAATGATGTCATGCTAAAGCAGTTATTCATGAACTGAATAACTGAAAGGTGCGGGAATTGTACGCCCTTCAGACAGTAACTGCTCTGCTCCCATTCACCTTGTGCCTAAGGATGGTTCGTTTTGGTTGTGTGACGACTATTGGAAACTTAACCCACGTACTATTATGGTCAACTGTCCCATCACCTACATTCAGGACTTCACGCAACTGCGAGTATTTAGCATTTTTTAATGTCACAAAGCTTACCATCAGATTCCTATGTTCAAAGATGATGTCCCCAAAACAGCTATCATGCACTGTTCGGATGCCTTAGAGCCCGAAAAATGTGGCTCAGACTTGGCAAAGATTTACTGATTCTGATATATTTAACCTATCTTGTTGCTATGGCTGTCTCAACAACATTCTTATCTATTGCATCTCCACCAAGGAGCTTGAGCAACATTTAACACATGTCCTTAAAGCACTCATTGATCACAGTGTGGAGACAGATACCCCTTCACTGTGGAGGGAATCTGTCCAACTTTGGACCTTGTTGCATTAATTAATGACCTGCCATTACCAGAGACCATTCTATGATGATTTCTCAGTATGCTAAATTTTATCTGGCACCTGCTGGACACCTTGGTGGGCAAGAACACTTCTGGGATATGGAAGGTACAGTGGTCAGATGAAATGCTTCAAGTGTCAATCCACATAAGACTGCACTTTTGAACACTGTCACACTTGTGCACCCACTACTGGACATTCACATCTTCCATCTCTGTCACAGCTGACGTGAGTGACACTTCGATCGGCACAGTTCTACAACAGCTTGTTGGTGATACAACACAAACCCTCTATTTTTCTTGAAGTAACTCACTGCTTCTCAATGCAAATGGTCAGCTTTCAACTGTGAGTAACTCATGGTTAATAAAGCCATACAATACTTCCACAACTACTTTGAAAAGCATGAAGTTATGATTTTTACTGATCATAAACCACTTACTTGCATTATTCATAACCCCACACAAGACCCCCCTCCATGGAGATTCTGCCACATGGACTTGATTAGCCAGTATACCAATGACATCTGGTACATCAGAGGGGCAGACAACATGGCTGTGGATTACCTGTTGTGAGTGAACTGCCATCTCTTCTCCATTAGACGTGGATGAACTGGCTCATATCCAAGCAGATGACGCAAAACTTCAAAATCTTCAACATGATCTTAACTCGGCATGACCATGGTTTCCTGCTGCCTTCCTGTTTCCTCAAGCAACCTCTGCCCCTTAGTTCTGACTCCATTGGATAGTTTGCTTGGCTACACATGATCTACCACACCCAAACATCAAGGCTCCAACCCACCTTATTATAGAACCTTTTGTTTGGCTCAGAATGCCTTCAACACATGCATGTTGACATCATGGAACCCATTCCCTCATCTGTAGGGTTCAGATATATCCTTTTGGCCATTGATCAGGTAACCAGATGGGTTGACACTGTACCTCTTTTGGACATCAAGGCTAATTGTCACACATGCCTTTGTTTCTGTATGGATTTCGTGGTTTAGATGTTCCTCTTCCATCACTACTGACCTGGGATGCCACTTTGATTCTCTGCTCTTCACCAAATTGTGTGTCTTGGATTGGATTGGATTGGATTGATTTGGGAGAAGAGACTAAACAGTGAGGTCATCGGTCTCATTGGATTAGGGAAGGATGTGGAAGGAAGTCAGCCAAGTCCTGTCAAAGGAACTATCCCGGCATTTGCCTGAAGCAATTCAAGGAAATCATGGAAAACCTAAATCATGATGGCCGGATGAAGGACTGAAACGTCATCCTCCCGAATGCGAGTCCAGTGCGCTAACCACTGCGCCACCTCGCTCGGTATGTGTCTTGCACAGTGTCAATAACTTCCTTACAATTGTGCACCACCTGCAGAGCAATGAACAAGTTGAATGTTCACACCGTACACTTAAAGCAATTCATATGCCACAGTGACCCTTGGTCAGAGGTCCTGGTCTTACTTGGCATCCACGCAGCTCACAAAATTGACTTGAATGCCTCCTTCACTGATAACCTCTATGGTGAGCCTCTACTGCTGTCTGCAGAGTTCACTGAGAACACCAAACTCCCATCTCTGGATGTGCTTTCTGCTCTAGTTGAGCACACCTGCTCGCACATCGCTACTATATACATGCTGGCCCCACATCCTCACACCCTGCCATGGGTGCTCATACATAGCGATCTGGCAAACTACAAGTCTGTCATGCTATGCAGTAACAGTCCAGGTGGCCCTTCAACCTCCATATTCTGATCTGCATAGGGTACACAGGCATGCTAATAACACAGCGGACATCCTTCTCAATTGAAGTCATCAAACAGTTTCTATTAACCAGGTTGGATCACAGATTTGATTCAGGAGCACACAGACGACATGGTTCTTGCTGCAAGCAATGACGATTCAATCCAAGCTTCTATCCCTCCCAGTGCACAACACAACACAAGTGCTGTGTGTGAAGGTTCTCCGGCAGAGATAATCAGGCTTCATGATTCTCCTGTGTCCTCACAGACCCCGTCTGTCAGTGCAGTTGTCTTCACAGTCGACATCTACAATTTCTGTGACACGGATCTCTCTATCCAGCTCTGCTACAGCATGATCTTTGTCTTAGCTGTGCCATTTGGTCTCACGATGACCAGTCTTCTACCTACATTACCCACATTTACTCCTTTCAGGTTCTGGACACCACTGATGAAGACAATGCCACAGCTGCTCTCAACAAGGAGGGCAGCCTGTTCATCACTGTCCCTCTACTTCTACCTCAGCATGGACAAGCATGCTTGCTAGAGGTCCTTCTCTCCCTTGCAGGTTGATGCTTATGCCTCCCTGATTGGCTACAGGACTGCTAGCTGGCATTCACATCTTCAACTTCAACTAGTCTCTGAGAAATGGTCCAGCCATGTCTCCCTTAGGGACTGGACATGAAACAGCTGACCAAACAACCTTGCATAACAGTTCCTTCAATGTAGCCCAAGCATCTGACTCCTCTACACATCTTCCCATCAAACAAACTACTCCTACGATGAGTTATGATCTTTGACTTCAGTCTGTGCTGTTGAGTATTCAATTTTGCACGTATGTCAGTTTACATGGTGTGTGTGTGTGTGTGTGTGTGTGTGTGTGTGTGTGTGTGTGTGTTTGTGTGTACATACATACATACATATATCTAAAAACAATGATGATGTAACTTACCAAACGAAAGCGCTGGCATGTTGATAGACACACAAACAAACACAAACATACACACAAAATTCAAGCTTTCGCAACCAACGGAAAGAGGGAAGGAGAGGGAAAGACGAAAGGATGTGGGTTTTAAGGGAGAGGGTAAGGAGTCATTCCAATCCTGGGAGCGGAAAGACTTCCCTTAGGGGGAAAAAAGGACAGGTATACACTCACACACACACACACACACACACACACACACACACACACACACACACACATATCCATCCGCACATACACAGACACAAGCAGACATTTGCAAAGGCAAAGAGTTTAGGCAGAGATGTCAGTCGAGGCAGAAGTACAGAGGCAAAGATGTTGTTGAATGACAGGTGAGGTATGAGCGGTGGCAACTTGAAATTAGCGGAGGTTGAGGCCTGGTGGGTAATGGGAAGAGAGGATATACTGAAGGGCAAGTTCCCATCTCCGGAGTTCTGACAGGTTGGTGTTAGTGGGAAGTATCCAGATAACCCGGACGGTGTAACACTGTGCCAAGATATGCTGGCCGTGCACCAAGGCATGTTTAGCCACAGGGTGATCCTCATTACCAACAAACACTGTCTGCCTGTGTCCATTCATGTGAATGGACAGTTTGTTGCTGGTCATTTCCACATAGAAAGCTTCACAGTGTAGGCAGGTCAGTTGGTAAATCACGTGGGTGCTTTCACACGTGGCTCTGCCTTTGATCGTGTACACCTTCCGGGTTACAGGACTGGCATAGGTGGTGGTGGGAGGGTGCATGGGACAGGTTTTACACCGGGGGCAGTTACAAGGGTAGGAGCCAGAGGGTAGGGAAGGTGGTTTGGGGATTTCATAGGGATGAACCAAGAGGTTATGAAGGTTAGGTGGACAGCGGAAAGACACTCTTGGTGGAGTGGGGAGGATTTAATGAAGGATGGATCTAATTTCAGGGCAGGATTTGAGGAAGTCGTATCCCTGCTGGAGAGCCAGATTCAGTCTGATCCCGTCCCGGAAAGTATCCTGTCACAAGTGGGGCCCTTTTGGGGTTCTTCTGTGGGAGGTTCTGGGTTTGAGGGGATGAGGAAGTGGCTCTGGTAATTGTCTTCTGTACCAGGTCGGGAGGGTAGTTGCGGGATGCAAAAGCTGTTTTCAGGTTGCTGGTGTAATGGTTCAGGGATTCCGGACTGGAGCAGATTCGTTTGCCACAAAGACCTAGGCTGTAGGAAAGGGACCGTTTGATATGGAATGGGTGGCAGCTGTCATATTGGAGGTACTGTTGCTTGTTGGTGGGTTTGATGTGGATGGATGTGTGAACCTGGCCATTGGACAGATGGAGGTCAACGTCAAGGAAAGCGGCATGGGATTTGGAGTAGGACCAGGTGAATCTGATGGAACCAAAGGAGTTGAGGTTGGAGAGGAAATTCTGGAGTTCTTCTTCACTGTGAGTCCAGATCATGAAGATGTCATGAATAATTCTGTACCAAACTTTGGGTTGGCAGGCCTGGGTAACCAAGAAGGCTTCCTCTAAGTGACCCATGAATAGGTTGGCATACGAGAGGGCCATCCTAGTACCCATGGCTGTTCCCTTTAATTGTTGGTATGTCTGGCCTTCAAAAGTGAAGAAGTTTTGAGTCAGGATGAAGCTGGCTAAGGTAATGAGGAAAGAGGTTTTAGGTAGGGTGGCAGGTGATCGGCGTGAAAGGAAGTGCTCCATCGCAGCGAGGCCCTGGACGTGCGGAATATTTGTGTATAAGGAAGTGGCATCAATGGTTACAAGGATGGTTTCCGGGGGTAACAGATTGGGTAAGGATTCCAGGCGTTCGAGAAAGTCTTTCCGCTCCCAGGATTGGAATGACTCCTTACCCTCTCTCTTAAAACCCACATCCTTTCGTCTTTCCCTCTCCTTCCCTCTTTCCTGATGAAGCAACTGTTGGTTGCAAAAGCTTGAATTTTGTGTGTATGTTTGTGTTTGTTTGTGTGTCTATCAACATGCCAGCGCTTTCGTTTGGTAAGTTACATCATCTTTGTTTTTAGATATATTTTTCCCACGTGGAATGTTTCCCTCTATTATATACATACATACATACATACATAGACCATGAATACGACATTTTGTAATGATGTGGAAACTGTCACTTTAATGTAAGTTTTCTCTACACAAAATAATAAATAATTTTTTTTTCAGTTACTACTTCATATCTAAAAATTCATCTATTGAGTAGAAGGAGTTGTCATTCAGAAATTCTTTTAATTTGGTTTTAAATGTTGGTTGGCTATTTGTCAGACTTTTAGTGGTATTTGGCAAATGACCAAATATTTTTGTGGCAGCATAATTCACCCCTTTCTGTGTGTGTGTGTGTGTGTGTGTGTGTGTGTGTGTGTGAGAGAGAGAGAGAGAGAGAGAGAGAGAGAGAAATTGGGGGGGGGGGGGGCTATAAAACAGTTTTGTTAATGCAATCAGTGTTCTAAATAATGTAACAGACTTAACTGTAAGTGAAATTGTTTGTTGTGCTTATTTTATATCAGTTGTTGGCTAAGGCATATTTTTTTGGTGTACTGAAAAAGCTAACCTCATCATAGTATAGAGTGTAAAAAAGAATTAACAACTATACTGAGAATGAACAAAATGCAGTCATGTAAACTATTATTCAAAAGTCTTGACTTAATAACAATTCCTTTTCTGTTTACATGTAAAATACTCTCACTTGAGTTTAAAAACACTTTTGGGATGAAATTCTTTCACACATACTTATGAATCAAGGCATAGATCAGGCTAAATGCTGCTTTGTCAGAGACATGGCTCATTTGAAAATACCCTGTATTACCTGGCTATGAAGTTTATTAACAAAATGCTGTCCAAATATAAGGATTATAACTTACAAACTACAGAATTGTAGTAGTATGGAAAAACAAAATTTCCTGTTTACATTATAGTTATAAGAACCCCTACTTCACGGTATTGTTATATTTACAACATGTCGATAAAATACTGTGCTTGTCAGAGTTTCAAGAAATAGTAAGGGAAATCTTGTAAAAATGCTCACCACAATGAAATAACACAATGGTTAAATTAACATGGCCCATGTGGGTGATACAGATGGATGAACTCTCTCTCTCTCTCTCTCTCTTCTCTCTCTCTCTCTCTCTCTCACACACACACACACACACACACACACATGTACACACAGAGGTTCCTACTGCAGACCAGTCACATACATTTTCTGTTTGACGAAAGCTAGGGTCCTATATGAAATTATCTATATCGTTTAATATCTGTACAGCAACTGCTAGAGACTAGAGAACATTTCATGTACGAAACATGACTAACCAGCTATCTATTGAAATGAAGGAGTAATGGCAGACTTTGATTGCCACAAATTCATCTACACACCTGATGAACACAACACACCAGTGAATTCAAATGTTGCTTGAATGCCTACATCATTTGGATACTTTCAGTGAATGTTTAATTTTTGCTATAAACCTGCAAGAATGAACATAATTTTCTATGCTACAAGTGTGAATATACTGCAACCAAGGTACACGAGTGTTTGTTTAAATTTTATGTAACATGTGATATTGTATTGGCTGACTACCATGCAAAGCTCCATGGGATAGGAAAGAGTGTAGGTATTCCAAGTGATTAGGTATTTAACATTCTATAAAAACTATGGGACATGAGAAAACTGTGTGCAAGAAAATGATGGTGGAATTGTGTAATGTTTTCGCAGTGGAGTTTTGACAGTTTCAACTGAAATGCAATATTTTTTAAAAACATAATGTAATTGGATAGCTAAAAAATTAGTCACCAAGCAGTGGCAGGAGAATCGTTTGGAGCCAGTGGCTTCTCCTTCTGGCACAAGGATTGAAAGAGAAGGAAAAGAGGTAAAGGAAAAGGACTGGTAAGGTTTAGGAAATAGGGAGAGTTCAGAAAAGTCATCCAGAACCCTGGGTCAAGGGAGACTCATCGGATGGGATGATAAGGAAAGACATTGTTGGGAACTGCACTGGACAAGATTTGAAACTTCAGGTAATAAGAGCAGAAAGCTGAGTACATAGTTTGTGGCACAGGAAGGTGGAAGAGGAGGGGTGGAGTGGGGGGATGGGGGGATCAACAGGTCAAATAATGAAAGACTCAGATAACTAAAAGGGAGTTTAGAAACGAGTAACTACTGTGAAGAAATGCTGAGACCAAAGGGCTTAGTATAAATTAAGGCCAGGTGGGTGGCAAAAACCAAAGACATGTTATAACACCAGTTCCCTTCTGTGGAGGTTTGAGAAAATGGTGTCTGGGGGAAGAATCAAGATGGCATGTGTGGTGAAACAGGCACTGACATCCCAACTGTCATGTTGTAGAGCATGCTCTGCAGCAGGATATTGTGTACTGCCAGTACACATCCTCTGCCTATGCCCATTCGTCCTAACTAATAACTTTGTGATAGTCATGCCAATGTAAAAGACTGAAAAGTGTTTACATAACAGCTAGTATATAACAAGGGTCATATCACAAGTGGCTCTTCTCCATTTGATAATATGTTTTGCTAGTTACAGTGCTGGTATAGGTGAGGGGTAGGAGGGTGCATGGAGCAAGTCTTACTGTGGGGATGGTCACATGGGTAGAAACCATAGGGCAGGGAAATGGGTGCAGAAGGAGAAAAGAGTCTGACAAGGATACTGTAGAGACTTGGGGGGCAACAAAAAGCTATTCTAGGTGTGGTGGGCCAAATGTTGGACAGACCTCATTTTATGGTACAAGCAGATGATTAATACATTAAAGACCAGAATAATACTGAGTGACAAGAGGTGTACTCCTAAGCTTTATTTTGGAAGTATCAGCAGTACCAGATTTGGGTGTGATGGTGTGAAAATCTGCTTTTGAACTAGGCAGGTGGGATAATCGCATCCACTGAAGGCTGAGGTGAGAATGGTATTGCTTTAAAGAGTCTGCATCCAAACAAATATGTCTTCCTTGAATGCCAAGACTGTACGGGAGGCAACATTTGACATGGAAATTATGGAAACTGTCAAAATTTAAGTACTGGTGTTTGTTAGTAGGTTTAATGCAAACAGAAGTCCGCTATCCAAACTATGGCCCCACATTCTGCTTTTTGAAATCTGCTTATTCCTGGAAGTTACTCCCACAGACCTAATAATGAAAGTTTGTGTTTCTGGATGCAATCCTACTCTGTGCCAGCCCCTTTTATAGTTTCAAATACCACAATCTCTTGCATGTACCTGGCTAATCTGTGACCTGTATGCCTCATCTGCCAACTTCCACTCCAGCATACTCCTCTCCTTCTACTACATCTTGCAGTAATCTACCCCTCATGTTTCGTTGACTGGTATTGTCTACCAAGCCAACTTCTAACTGCAACAATGTGCCAGCCTTCACCTCAAAAAGCTATTCCACCTTCTCCTAAACTACCTCATCAGTGGTGTTTCGCTTTCTGTCCCTCTGTGGCTCCCTAAACAGCCACAACATAGAAACCGAGCTTGGACAATATTCTTAAATCCCCCAGTCTTCAGCTCTGTCACCCACAGCAGTGATAGCTCATTATCACAAGAACCTGTCACAACAGTACAGTGTTCTCCACCTCACATCTACGGCCCTCTCCCCTACTGAAATATCTGCATTACACAAACATCTCACTTTAAGCTCTAAACCTGCATTTAATCATGCTTTTTTGGTGAAAGACCTACTTTCCTTAACACATAATTTCAACTGCAAATATCACTTTGAAATCCAATCCCAAAATCTTTCCAACAACAAAACTGACATTTAACCCTGCCTTACACAGTTCCCACCATGAAGATCAACTTAATCCAACCCACTACCTTAAAGTCATTGCTTACAAGTCTTCCCAACATTGTTCCACAACCATTTCTCAGGTCCCTACGACAAGACCCTAACCTATGCTCTGCAGAACTTCAGGCTCTTCATTCCCTAAAAATTGCTTACTCCATAATTACCCTCCCAGCAGATAAGGGATCTACCACTGTGATACTTGACCAACTGGAGTATGTAAGTGAAGGTCTATGCCAGCTGTCTGACACCTCTACATACAGCATCTGCCATGAAGATCCCATCCATGTGACACAAACTAACCTGCAGCCCCTCCTTAAAAACTCAAGCCCCTCACAAGGACTAATTCCTCACTCCATAGAACTTCTTTCTCCATGAAAACCAGGCACTTCAATATTTTTCCTTTTTACTAAGATCCACAAATCCAATTACCCTGGCAGTCCCATTGTTTCTGGCTTCAGAGCACTCATTGAATGAATATCTGCCTTCGTTGATTAACACCTGCAACCTCTAGCACAAAGAATCCCCTCCTATATTAAAGACACCAACCATTTCCTGGATCATCTGGAATCCACATCTGTCCCACTCCCACCACACACCTTGCTTCTCACCACTAATGCCACCTCCCTCTATACCAACATCCACCCATGTATATCGTTGGTCTGCTGCTGAACATTTCCTCAGTCAGTGCCTACCTGATTCCAAACCTATGATGTCCTTCCTGCTCATCTTGATCAACTTTGCACTTACCAACAACTACTTTACCTTTGAAGGCCAGAAATACAAAAAGACCAGGGGCATGGTCATGGATCAGGATGGTGCTTTCCAATGCCAACCTACTCATGCATCGCTTGGAGGGGGCTTTCCTGGGATCCAAAACCTTCAGCTTCTGGTTTGGTTTAGGTACATTGATGACATCTTTGCCTCATGAGCTCATGGTGGAGCTGTCGTTTTAAAATTTTTGGAGTGTCTAAATACTTTTATCTAGTTAAATTTCATATGATCCTATTCCGAATGCCATGCCACTTTCATGATGTTGACCTCATCCTCACTGATGGTCAGCTAGACAATTCTGTTCATATTAAACAAACTAACAAATAGCAAGTACTTATATTTTGACAGTTGCCATCTTTTCCATGTCAAATGTTGCCTCCCATATTGCCTTGGCATTTGAGGCAAACATATATGTTCAGATGCAGACTCTTTACAGTAATACACCACCATTATGACCTTGGACTTATTAACAGAATCTTCTGTCAGTTCTTGGTAGAACAACATTATAATAATAAATGAAAAGCACCAGTTTGCTTTTGTTCTACAATATTATTTTTATTGCTCACCGGTTTTCAGCTTACAAGGCCATCTTCAGACATTTACTGAGTATTATCACCAAAGAAGTTAAATGTTGGCAGCAACTTCACTGGATGTAATTACTCCACCAGCTTAGTTCAAAAGCAGATTTCCTAGGACATCACATTCAATCCTGGCACTGCTGATACTTTTGAGAAAGAACTTAGGAGTATACCTCTTCTCACTCAGTATTATCCTGATCATGAACATATTAATCAGTTACTTGGGCAAGGCTATGACTTCCTAAAATCATGACTTGGAATGAGGTCCATTCTGTCCAACATTTTGTCCACCAAACCCCAAATAGCTTTTTGTCCTCTTTCCAATATGCTTTCTGCAATATGCTTGTAAGACCCTTTGCTCCTTCTGCACCCATTTCCCTACCTTTTGCCTGCTACCCCTATGACTGTCCCCACTGTAAGACTTGCCTGTGCACCCTCCTACCACCAGCTGTACCAGTCCTGTAAATGGCCCTGCCAAAGGGAGAGCCACCAGTGTAACAACCCGTGTCATACTAGCTGTTATATAAACACTGTTCGATGTTTTTCACTGGCATGACTACCACCGAGTTATCTGTTAGGATGAATGGGCAGAGGCAGAGGGTTCAACTGGGAACATGTAATATCCTGCTGCAGAGCATGCTCTACAACATTCATGTCATGACCTCAGTGCCTGTTTTGCCACACATGCTGTCTAGAGTCTTCCCCCAAACACCAGTTTCTCAGAACTTCCCAGATGGGAACTGGCATTACATGTTCTTGGTTCTTGCCACCCATTTGGTCTTAATTTATGTTAAATTCTTTGGTCTCAGAATTTCTTAACAGTAACTCTTCATTTCTTCACACCCTTTTAGTTTTCTGTATCTTTTATTTTCGCCCCCCCCCCCCCCCCCCCCACCTCTGCCACAAACAATGCTCTTAGCTTTCTGCACTAATTAATTCATGCACATTGTTTTGGCACTAAACCTATCTTGTGTATTACACTATCTTCCACTTTTAATTTCTCAGGTTTTCAAATCTCATCCAGTGCAGTCCCCAACAATTGGTCTTTCCTTCTCATCCCATTCGGGAAGTCTCCCCTGAACCAGGCAACTTTTCTGTACTATCCCTATTTCCTAAACCTTACTACTCCTCTTCTTTCACCCCTCTTCCTTCTCCTTCAACCCTTTGGCCAGAAGGAGCCACTGACTCCGAAAACTTGCAAATTTAAATGCCTTTGTATGTTTGTGCTCCTGTTGCCACCTGATGAGTAGATTTTTATCTATCTAATTAAATTAATATATTTTAAGGCATTTTATCATAATAATTGAGATGTCGATAGATATTTAAAGTAGAGAAAAAGTAAGATTATAACAACAGATTTCCTTTTATGGGCTATTTCCAAAGAAGGGGAAAAAATTCGTTCAGCAGAAATAGCCATGGTGATAATGTTTTACTTTTTTATGTTTTCGTGGTGTTCATTTAACTGGAAACATGAAAGATAAACAGTGCATTTCATAGTATGTTCCATTTTTATGATAAGATTCACAAGGGATTAATAAGAAGTATCAATTGATAAATAGAAAAAATTTTCTTTCTTTTTTTATTTTTTTTCTTCTTTAGGCCCAGCAGTATAATATATGTCTGATAATGACATGACTATCAGAATATATGCACCAAATAGCTGCTTATAATAATTAATCTTTATTTAAGACAGACTGTTTTGGCCTTTATGGCCATTGCCAAGTACATCTAGATTTTCTTTCACAAGGACAGTACCTTTGGCATATCCATAAAATTCTGTTTGTCTACACTGTTGGTTGGTTGGTTGGTTTGGGGAAGGAGACCAGACAGCGTGGTCATCGGTCTCGTCGGATTAGGGAAGGACAGGGAAGGAAGTCAGCCGTGCCCTTTCAGAGGAACCATCCCGGCATTTGCCTGGAGTGATTTAGGGAAATCACGGAAAACCTAAATCAGGATGGCCGGACGCGGGATTGAACCGTCGTCCTCTCGAATGCGAGTCCAGTGTCTAACCACTGCGCCACCTCGCTCGATGTGTCTACACTGTTTACTGGTTCTAACCAAATATGACAGAACACGAAGAAAGTTGAAAGATAAGCTGTGTCACTGTAATAGATTTTTTTTAGTGAACATGAGCATATGAGAGAACAAATTAAATTCAAGCGAATGTATAAGAAAGAGGTATTATGTCTCATGAAAATGTTTGTTACTAATAATACAAGTACTTTTCTTCAAAGAGGAATCAAATAAAATAAATTTTTATATCAATCAATGGTACGAGAAAACACTTACAGAAGTTATGGAAATATGCAAGCTTTTGGAGTCAGTGGCTCCTCCTCCTGGCAGAAAGATTGAAGGGAAAAGAAGAGGGATGAAGTAAAGGGCTTGTGAAGTTCAGGCCATGGCAAGATTTACACAGACGTTGCCCGTAACTGCAGGTCAGGGTAGACTTAGTGAACAAGATGAGAAGGAGACACTGATTGTTGGGGATTGCATCAGATGAGGTATGAAAACCTGAGAGCTTAAAGGTGAAAGATATGGTACAAGGCTGGTACAGGTTGTGGTATAAGGAACCATGGGGCAAATCTTACAGCAAGGATGGTCATATTTTTATGAGCAATAGGGGAGGGAAATGGGTGCAGAAGAATTATAGCATCTGACTAGGATTTTGTACAGAATGGGGGATGATGAAAAGCTATTCTAGGTGTGACAGGCAAAATGTCAGACAGAATGGACCTCATTTCAGGGCATGATTTTAGAAAGTCATAGCCTTGTCAAAGTACCTGATTAATACTTTTGAGGCCAGGATAGTCCTCAGTGACAAGAGGCGTACTCCTAAGGTGGTTTTTGGAGTGATCAGCAGTACCAGAATTGGATGTGGTAGCTCGAGAAATTTGCTTTTGATCTATATTGGTGAGGTAATTACCTACAGTGAAGGTTGAGGTGTGGAAAGGATGGAAACTATCAAAATGCAAGTACTGTTGTTTTTTTGTAGATTTAACATGAACAGAAGCATGTAGCTGGTCCTCAGTGAAGATGAGATAACATGAAATAGAGTGGCATGGGATTCAGTATAAGACGATGTCAAATTTAACTGGATGAATGCATCTAGACACTCCAAAAATTTTAACAGGTCAGCCTCACCATGAGTCCATATGGCAAAGATGTTATCAATGTATCTAAACCAAACCAGGGGCTGAAGGTTTATGTATCCCAGGAAAGCTTACTCAAAGCTTCTCATGAAAAAGTTGGCATAGGAAGGAGCCATCCTTCTTCCCATAGCTGTGCCCCTGACCTATTTGTACATCTCCCTTTAAAGGTAAAGTAATTTTTCATAAGTATAAGGTGAGCAGGAAGGACATCATAGGTTTGGAATCAGATGGGTGCTGGTTGAGGTAATGTTCAGCAACAGACAGATCTTGTACATGGGATTTGATGGTATGGATGGGAGTGGCATGAAATGGTGATGGGAAATGGTGTGTGATGGGAGTGGGACAGGTACAGATTTCAGACAATCTATGAAATGGTTGATGTTGTTAATATACAAGTAGAGTCTTTGTACTATTGATTGCTAGTGTTGATCAAGCAAGACAATTATATGTTCAGTGGTGGTTTTAAGTCAGTAATTATCAGTGATTAGGTTTGTGATGTTTATTCACCTGAAAGCTTAGCAACATTTTGTTTATGTGTCTATCAATGCTTCAACTATGTGGTCAGAATTATCTTTAGTCCTTCCATCATTTACATTTAACCAAGGGCTTTCAATAAGAATATTTCCAGATACTTGAAAATTCAATAATTTTTTAAAAGATTTTTCATTTTATGATGTGGAAATTAGTGTGACATTAGTGTGATATTAGTGTTTCAATCTGCTTACTCTACTGCACAAAGTTATATGCTGATGACAGTATCACTCTCAACACTTCATTAGTTGATTACAAATGTAGTAATTAACACAACTATTGCAAAGTACTACTACCCTTTCACCAAAAAATGTGGGAGAATAGAACACATTATCTTGCGTGTTTATTCCAGTAGCACAGAATAGTACACATCCAGATATTGGGTTCTTATTCAAATCATTACCTACTCTGTCCCATCAACACAACCTAGGTGCTAGTAAAAAGCATTAAGAAACACTCTTTAAAAGCAACCAAAATAGGCAGTTGGCATATTAGAAAATAAAATCAAGGAAAGAGCAAGAAGCAGTCAGTCTGATAACAGTAAAAAATTTGTGTGCTGTCTAATCTTTACCAAGAGAAGTCATCATATAACTGGAAGATCCCCCCCATGAACCATGGACCTTGCCGTTGGTGGGGAGGCTTGCATGCCTCAGCGATACAGATAGCCATACTGTAGGTGCAACCACAACGGAAGGGTATCTGTTGAGAGGCCAGACAAACGTGTGGTTCCTGAAGAGGGGCAGCAGCCTTTTCAGTAGTTGCAAGGGCAACAGTCTGGATGATTGACTAATCTGGCCTTGTAACAATAACCAAAACGGCCTTGCTGTGCTGGTACTGCGAATGGCTGAAAGCAAGGGGAAACTACAGCCGTAATTTTTCCCAAGGGCATGCAGCTTTACTGTATGATTAAATGATGATGGCGTCCTCTTGGGTAAAATATTCCGGAGGTAAAATAGTCCCCCATTCGGATCTCCGGGCGGGGACTATTCAAGAGGATGTCATTATCAGGAGAAAGAAAACTGGCATTCTACGGATCGGAGTGTGGAATGTCAGATCCCTTAGTCGGGCAGGTAGATTAGAAAATTTAAAAAGGGAAATGGATAGGTCAAAGTTAGATATAGTGGGAATTAGTGAAGTTTGGTGGCAGGAGGAACAAGACTTCTGGTCAGGTGACTACAGGGTTATAAACACAAAATCAAATAGGGGTAATGCAGGAGTAGGTTTAATAATGAATAGGAAAATAGGAATGCGGGTAAGCTACTACAAACAGCATAGTGAATGCATTATTGTGGCCAAGATAGATACGAAGCCCACACCTACTACAGTAGTACAAGTTTATATGCCAACTAGCTCTGCAGATGACGAAGAAATTGAAGAAATGTATGATGAAATAAAATAAATTATTCAGATTGTGAAGGGAGACAAAAATTTAATAGTCATGGGTGACTGGAATTCGAGTGTAGGAAAAGGGAGAGACGGAAACATAGTAGGTGAATATGGATTGGGGCTAAGAAATGAAAGAGGAAGCCGCCTGGTAGAATATTGCACAGAGCACAACATAATCATAGCTAACACTTGGTTTAAGAATCATGAAAGAAGGTTGTATACATGGAAGAATCCTGGAGATACTAAAAGGTATCAGATAGATTATATAATGGTAAGACAGAGATTTAGGAACCAGCTTTTAAATTGTAAGACATTTCCAGGGGCAGATGTGGACTCTGACCACAATCTATTGGTTATGACCTGCAGATTAAAACTGAAGAAACTGCAAAAAGGTGGGAATTTAAGGAGATGGGACCTGGATAAACTGACTAAACCAGAGGTTGTAGAGAGTTTCAGGGAGAGCATAAGGGAACAATTGACAGGAATGGGGGAAAGAAATACAGTAGAAGAAGAATGGGTAGCTTTGAGGGATGAAGTAGCGAAGGCAGCAGAGGATCAAGTAGGTAAAAAGACGAGGGCTAGTAGAAATCCTTGGGTAACAGAAGAAATATTGAATTTAATTGATGAAAGGAGAAAATATAAAAATGCAGTAAATGAAGCAGGCAAAAAGGAATACAAACGTCTCAAAAATGAGATCGACAGGAAGTGCAAAATGGCTAAGTAGGGATGGCTAGAGGACAAATGTAAGGATGTAGAGGCCTATCTCACTAGGGGTAAGATACATACTGCCTACAGGAAAATTAAAGAGACCTTTGGAGATAAGAGAACGACTTGTATGAATATCAAGAGCTCAGATGGAAACCCAGTTCTAAGCAAAGAAGGGAAAGCAGAAAGGTGGAAGGAGTATATAGAGGGTCTATACAAGGGCGATGTACTTGAGGACAATATTATGGAAATGGAAGAGGATGTAGATGAAGATGAAATGGGAAATATGATACTGCGTGAAGAGTTTGACAGAGCACTGAAAGACCTGAGTCGAAACAAGGCCCTCGGAGTAGACAAAATTCCATTGGAACTACTGACGGCCTTGGGAGAGCCAGTCCTGACAAAACTCTACCATCTGGTGAGCAAGATGTATGAAACAGGCAAAATACCCTCAGACTTCAAGAAGAATATAATAATTCCAATCCCAAAGAAATCAGGTGTTGACAGATTTGAAAATTACCGAACTATCAGTTTAATAAGTCACAGCTGCAAAATACTAACACGAATTCTTTACAGACGAATGGAAAAACTAGTAGAAGCCAACCTCGGGGAAGATCAGTTTGGATTCCGTAGAAACACTGGAACATGTGAGGCAATACTGGCCTTACGACTTATCTTAGAAGAAAGATTAAGGAAAGGCAAACCTACGTTTCTCGCATTTGTAGACTTAGAGAAAGCTTTTGACAATGTTGACTGGAATACTATCTTTCAAATTCTAAAGGTGGCAGGGGTAAAATACAGGGAGCGAAAGGCTATTTACAATTTGTACAGAAACCAGATGGCAGTTATAAGAGTCGAGGGACATGAAAGGGAAGCAGTGGTTGGTAAGGGAGTAAGACAGGGTTGTAGCCTCTCCCCGATGTTTTTCAATCTGTATATTGAGCAAGCAGTAAAGGAAACAAAAGAAAAATTCAGAGCAGGTATTAAAATTCATGGAGAAGAAACAAAAACTTTGAGGTTCGCCGATGACATTATAATTCTGTTAGAGACAGCAAAGGACTTGGAAAAGCAGTTGAATGGAATGGACTGTGTCTTGAAATGAGGATATAAGATGAACATCAACAAAAGCAGAACAAGGATAATGGAATGTAGTCTAATTAAGTCGGGTGATGCTGAGGGAATTAGATTAGGAAATGAGACACTTAAAGTAGTAAAGGAGTTTTGCTATTTGGGGAGCAAAATAACTGATGATGGTCGAAGTAGAGAGGATATAAAATGTAGACTGGCAATGGCAAGGAAAGCGTTTCTGAAGAAGAGAAATTTGTTAACATCGAGTATAGATTTAAGTGTCAGGAAGTCATTTCTGAAAGTATTTGTATGGAGTGTAGCCATGTATGGAAGTGAAACATGGACGATAAATAGTTTGGACAAGAAGAGAGTAGAAGTTTGCGAAATGTGGTGCTACAGAAGAATGCTGAAGATTAGATGGGTAGATCACATAACTAATGAGGAAGTATTGAATAGGATTGGGGAGAAGAGAAGTTTGTGGCACAACTTGACCAGAAGAAGGCTTCGGTTGGTAGGACATGTTCTGAGGCATCAAGGGATCACCAATTTAGTATTGGAGGGCAGCGTGGAGGGTAAAAATCGTAGAGGGAGACCAAGAGATGAATACACTAAGCAGATTCAGAAGGATGTAGGTTGCAGTAGGTACTGGGAGATGAAGAAACTTGCACAGGATAGAGTAGCATGGAGAGCTGCATCAAACCAGTCTCAAGGCTGAAGACCACAACAACAACAACAACTGGAAGATATTGCTACAGTATCACTTCAGAGGAAATAACTGTATGTGCAAGATTATGTATCTTTTTTTTTCTCCCCTCAATAAGCCTAAAGAATTGTATTTATTGATAGTTACAAAGCTGTACTATTGCGATTTGTTAACTGTTACTATGTGTCATAATGAATCTTTCACTCTACTGCAGAATGTACAAGCTCTAACTTAATACTGATCAAGTATGTGGCACACATATGAGTAACAGGTAATATTGAATGTATACAAAGCCCTGCATAAATGTTCACAGAGTTTTTTTTGTTTATGGGAGAATGTCACAAAAATACTGAAAAACCTCAACTGGCAGAAACCTGAAGATAGAGAGCAATGATCCCACCAAAGCCTACTTACAAAGTTTTGAGAAAAATAAATAACCAAAACATCTAGAAATACACCACATCCCCCTATATATTGATCCTGCAGGGACTGTGTAGACAAGATCAGACCAACTGCAAGATGCACAGAGGCTTTTAAGCACTCTTTCTTCCTGTACTCTACACAAGAATGGAATGTAGTACAGTGGGAACTCATTCTCGTACACACTTCACTGTGCTTTGTATAGCATGGATGTAGATGTACACTAAACTGAGATATTCAGATATGTGATAACTCTGTCAATAATAGCATTACCTAATCAAGGCAATATTCTGAGTTTGTGACCAGATCTGACACCTGGTTTTATCAGCCAGGAAGTTTCACTTACTATGACCTCCTGCAGAACAGTTTTAATCGCCAGATTGTATGTGCACCAAACAACCAATAAAAATAAGATTTTAAAAAGTTAGTAATCTTTTAAGATCAGTACATTTCATTTCACTGCTTAGCATGAGATTACCAGCACACTTTGTATTCTTTTCATCAAGTCTAATATAGTACAACTTATTAAATTAAACATAAAAGTTCTTGGCTTTGTTTTCCAGAATTCTGTGGCCTATGCTTTTCTAATTATTTTCAGAACAGTTACTTACGCATAAATGGCAAGGAGGAACTTTCGCTGGTGCGTGCGTACACGTCCTGGGTTGACTCGTTTTACTAGCCTCGTATGCTTGTAAATGAGCCACGTTTCTCTCAGCACATTTGCTGCTGCATTTTTCAGCTGCAAAAGTAAAATGTGACAATAATAACGGAACATTTTCCACCTAATAGTCAATACAAATAAGAGCACAATAAACACATAACCCTTTGAAAGTCTCTATGACTCCTCCTCCCCCTTCCTCCATGTCACTTGTTACAGCGCGGGTGCTGTCCTGTCAGTGATTTTTATCTCCATTATATACATCTGCTAATACTTCTATTACCTTACATGGTGACAAAAAATTAGGAGATCACTTTTAATGGGTAAATAATGACAAAAGCTTATCAATCATCATCATGGTGTGAAACTATGAGAGAGATGAAATATGGGCAAAGGTAGTAAATAGGTAAGGTCACAACAGTATGATAATAGACTTTTAATAGGTTTTGTTGGATGTCACAACCATGTTCAGTTACAGGAGTGAGATAAAAATGACCCTTATCTTTAATGGGTTCTCACTCACTTTCCAGGGACAAAAAAAGTCACACAAAAAATAACTACAAAAAATTTGTTTATAAAAAACATAAGGTGTAGTTTGTTTGCAATCACTTTAACAAATAACTCTAATTTTAGCAGTGACTGATAACCCATAGTTGCAAAGTCTAGCAGCAAGACATATCTTCATCTATATGCCTCTGAAAGAATGTTAAACTTCAAAGAATGTCCACTTCATAGCACTCATAAAAGAGCCTAGTGGACGTTAATCTAGACCATATGGGGATGTCTGGATGCTAATTGCTTACACACATTGCCCTGAATTAAGTGAATAATTAAAAGCAGCAATATAAGAGGATTTTGTTGCTATTTCATCTATGGTGAGCTACAAATTAATTAAAAAAATCCATGTATGACTTCAAACTGTAGGACAGTAGCAGCCACTTCTTAACTGATGTTAGGTATAAAAATTACGTTTGTATATAAACAATATTTTGTGTTTCTAGCTTTATTTGGTTTGCTCTTAAAAAATCAATAATTTGATGTTCATAAATGGCATAGGGATCAGCTCAGCACGTGAAATTATGGGAAAGCTATTTAGTTGTCTACAGTCACATCAATAAGACTGAAAGCTTCTTTGAAGTAGGTTCACAGCAGATGAGAGCAGCAGAACTGGTCCTCCGAAGAATAGGGGATTGGGCTATAAATGGATTACCCATACCCGGAGAAAGTCTTATTATGAAAGCTCAATGGAATACAGCCAGACAGACCCTAAGGAAAAAGTAACAAGGAATATGACATTTAGATCATGGAATGTATGGGCATTACATAGAATTGGAGCCCTTGGAAGCCTGATTGGACTAGTGAAGACACACATGGTGGACATCGTGGCCTTGCAAGAGATAAGATGGACTGGACAGAGTACCATCCAGAACCAGCAGTGTGCTATGTACTACATTGGCCACAATAGTGAACACACATTTTGGTGAGATTTATAGTCAAGCAAAGCACTGAACAACTACTGATAGGATTTAAAGTAATTAAACTAATTAAAGTAAGTCCAAGGATATATTGTATGCAAATAAAGGGGAAATTCTTTAACTACAGTCTCCTAAATGCACATGCCCCTACCATGGAGAAGACAGCAGAAGAGAAGGAGACTTTTTATGAGGAACTGGAGCAAGCTTATCGACAGTGTCAAATAAATTATATAAAAATGGTGGTAGGAGATATGTATACCAAGGTGAGGCAGAAATGGGTCTTCTCCCCCACCACTGGTAAATACAGCCTCCATAAAGAGGGTAATAACAATTGACTCCACCACATAAATTTTGCAGCAGCACTTAACATGGCAATTTGTAGCACATGGTTTCAGCATAAGAATACACACACAATTGTCATCAGACAAAAATACTAAAAACCAAACTGATCATTTATTAATAGATACCAGGCGTAGATCTGATGTGAGGTGCTAATAAAGACTCTGATCATTACCTCCTCATAGTAAAAATTAGAGGGAGAATTTCAAAAGCACATAAAGTTAAAGGAGAAAGACAAAATAAGTATATCACCTCAAAACTTAAGGACCAGTGGAAGGATGAACACCTAGCTATTAATTTAGAAAATAAATTCACAGGAATCCTGCAGAACTATACTTATAACATAAATGAACAGTGGAATAAAATCAGAAATGAAATACAGGCTGCTGCAGAGGAAGTGATTGGTATGAGACAATAGACCAGAAGGAATTAATGGTATGATGAGCATGAGGAGGCAAAGAGTACAAAGAACGAAGCGTGTAAAGAGATGCAGTCCAGAAAAAACAAGAATGATAGGGTATGACTATGGAGAAAAGAGCTGTGTAGGTAAGTGGATTCTGAAAGGAAATAAGATAAACTTTTTTGAAAGATAGTTGTGAGACACTGAATCACTGAATAATGCTAGTGGAAGGATGAAATTCCCCAAAAAGGTCAATGGCCTTACAAAAGAATTTCAACAAAAAACTATACAATGCAGAGGAAAAAATGGTGAACAAATAGCATCACAGAAGAAGGAGTGTTACATCACTGGGCAGGGTACTTCAAGGAATTATTATACTCAGAGAATGATGAAGCATGGGAACTAACCGGAAACCAACACGTGAAAGAGGAGGATAATGGGATGCTCTCCATGCAAGACATTTGGATAACAATAAAGAAACTAGCCAACAATGTCACGTGGCAATGACAACCTGTCAGATGAACTTATTAAGTGCGGTGGAGAACATCTAGTTAGATCCATGTATGCCATTATCTCAGATATATGGACACAAAAGGTCAACCCGGATGATTGGAATATTGGCATAATATGTGCTATACATAAGAAAGGGGGCATCGTGGAGTTACATTACTGAACACCACATATAAAATATTCTCCTCCCTGCTGCTTTGTCCCCTTGTAAACCTTTTGCAGAAAAAGCAGTTGAAAGATATCAGGCAGGCTTTAGATCTGGTAACTCAACTATTGATCAAATATCCACACTGTGGCAGATACTGGAAAAAGCAAGGGAATACATTATACAAACGCATTATATATTAAACTTCCTGGCAGATTAAAACTGTGCCTTTGCCTTTCAGGGGCAAGTGCTCTACCAAGAATTATATATTTGTTATATATTTGTTGCTTTTAAAGCAGCATATGATACCATAAAAAGAAGTAAGTTTATTGAAGCCATGAAGAACTGGACATACCATAAAATTTAATACATGTCACAAGTTGAAGCTAACTGTGGACTGAGGCAAGAGGATGTACTCTGATGTATGCTTTTTAACATTGCGCTGGAAAAGGTAATAAGAACAGCTCAAATCAACACAAGTCACAATATAAAACAGATGGTGTTGGTTCTGGCCTATGCAGATGATATGGATCTTATTGCAAGAACATAACCAGCTGCTAAAGAAACATATAGGGCATTGGTGGCAGTAGCAATAGAAATGGGACTGGAAGTGAACATCATAAGTCTAGAAATATGTCCAAAAGAACAAAACATCAACTGTATAAAACTTAAATACACCCAGTACTGACACATGACTCAGAAACTTGGACACTGGCACAACAGTGTGAAGAGCAAATACGAAGTATTGAACAGAAGGTATTGTGCAAAATCTATGGGGCTTCTAATGAAGATGGAGCATGGTGTAGACAATATTATTTTGAACTGCACAGATTACATAAAGACCTTGAAATCACAAAGTTCATTAAAAGAAACCACCTGTAATGGGTCACAAATGGTTTTCATGTGGAACTTGAGAACCTAACAAAAATAGCCCTACTGAAAAAGCCAGTGGAACAAAGAAGCGGGAGAAGACCAAGACTGCAATACTTGGATGGCATACAAGAAGATTTAAAAGTTTTTGGTGTCAGAGGATGGAGGCACAAGACGTTAGACAGAGATGAATGGAATTATGTCCTAGATCAGGCTAAGGACCAACAAGAACTGCAGAGCCAAAAACAATAACTTTCATTTTCAAGGACAGAAAAGTCAAACAGAAAAGAACTAATAAAATTGTTCATAAAAAACATAAGGTGCAGCTGTTTGCAATAACTTATGGAAATCATTGTAATGCTAGCTGTTATCGATAACCCTTAGTTGCAATGTTAGCAGCAAGACACATCTTCATCTATGTGGCTCTGTAAGAATGTTAAACTTCAGAGAATGTCCACTGCATAGCTCTCATACAACAGTCTAGTGGACTTGAATCAAGATTGTATGGAGGTGTCCAGATGCTGAATGTCTATGCACACATCCCTGGAATAAGTGAGAAATTAAAAGAAGCAGTATGAGAGGATTTTGTTGCTATTACATCTGTGGTGAGCTACAAAATCATGAAAAAATGTCCATGTATGATTGCAAATTGTAGGGACAGTAACAGCTACTTCTTAAATATCATATATAAAAATTACGGAAAGCAAGTTGTATCATACATGATACGTTGTACATAAAGGATATTTTATGCCCCTTGCTTTATTTGGTTTCTCCTTCAAAGATCTATAAGTTGAGGGTTGTAAACAGCATAGGAATGAGCTCATCACATGAAATTATAGAAATCTATTTAGCTGTCTACAGTCACATCAACAAGACAAAGCTTTTTTGAGCTAGAGAACAAGTTTGTATGTGCCCATACACACATGTAGAGCTATATTGTGTTGGCTGAGTACACTGTACTGGATTGCAGTTTTCTGTGGTTTGAATGGGGTCGGTGTTGTGTTGGATGGACTGGGCAAGGGGAGAAATGAGGCAGGGAGTGGGAGCAGGGGTTGGTGAGGGTGGCTGATGCCTAGGAGCGTGACAGCACGTGTGTGGAATGGGAATGCAACATGGGCACAGGTACTGACATGGGCAAGTTTGTGTAGCACTCAATAATGATAATGTGGAATACTGGACTGGAAGGGGGATGACACAACATAGAAAGGAGTGCAGTGTGAGTGAATATGGGTTCTGAGGCTGAGTAGAGGCAGGTGAGGGGTGGTGGGGAAGGGGCTAGCAAATATTGATGCCAGGAGCATTACAGTAACAGAAGATGAGTTTTAAATCTAACTACCCTCTATGTACTTCAGAGAAGCTGGTTTTATGGATGGAAGCAGCCCCTTCAGTCACTGGCTGGTCAACTCTGCTCTTGGCCACAGCTTGCAGTAGCCTTTCACTCAGTTGAACAACTGACAGATGATCATGTCCACGTAAAATGCTCTGCAGAAATAAAAACAGAGCTGACATGACTGTTTCCAAAGATGGCTTTGCCTCTGATGCGACAGGATAATCCTATTGTGGGACTTGAGTAGGGTGTGCTGCGAGGCGGGTGTATTGGACAGGTCTTGGACTGGGTCTTTGACAGGGATTCATGTAGATCGTTGACCCTAGTCAAGCTGCAGGAGAGAGAGAGAGAGAGAGAGAGAGAGAGAGAGAGAGATTGTTTGTTTGTTTTTAGCTACATTTGAAAGTTTTGTCTGTAATCAAAGAATGTTAATGTAGAAAATTGTGCTTAATCATTTCATGTAAAATGATACCAAAATATTTCATGAAATGAAGATATATCAAAAGAGATAAGTGATAAAATATACAAAGAAAAAGTATCAGGTGATAGCTGAGTGAAAATAGATTTTTGGAAAATGATTAGATCTGAATTCCTACTACACTGGAAATGAATAAAACTTTTTTCTTTCAACAATCTTGAATTTTTTTAAAGACACTGACTAATGCAAAGAATGGAGTGACAATGATAAGAAATGGAACTGTTATTAAATGATGATTTCTAAGTTCAACAAACACTTTCAGACACTTGTCAACAGTAGCTTTTAACTTTGGATTCACACTTACCCTTTTTGTCAGTTGCGTGTCCATCATAAAATTATGGACGTGCTTTTCTGCCCTAGTTAATTCCAGTTTCCTGGACACCACTGCCACAAGAAGCGCAGTGCAGCCTGCTCCCTAGAACAAAGTTAATTGTGTAACTACAACAAATCTTTCCTCCACAGAAGCTGTAATTTGTTTGGATGATAATGACAAACTCCGACAAAAATAAATGTAACATTTTCCGTAGTGGTATGAACATAAAAAAATATGATGAAAAGTAACTGTAAAGTCTATTAATCACTTTTGTTCCATATTCTTTATTAGTTTCCTGATACAGAGTTATATGGCTAAATAGCATATGACATTTTGCTCAAACAACACTCACAAAAATAGGGAACAACTAAAATGTGATTCATAAGAAAAGTAGTACTAAGCAGTAACCAAAATTATAATAAGAAAATGTTTTGAACCTGTAGCAGCTGTTTCTTGATCTAAGTGTTTAGGCTTCTGTGAAATAAAAAGCTATGAAAGAAAGGCCAACATTGTGACTGACTTGCTGCAATTCATTTCAGGCTACGGAAGTGCTTAGCACTTTCACCACCCCAAAGAGGAATTAGTGAAGGGAGGAAATATGAATCACAATGCAAAGTCACAAGCAACGCAAGATATAAAGGAGTCAAAACTGCAATGATATGAAACTAATAGATTTCTATCAAAAGTAACAATACGAGAGAAGGAAAGTTACTACTCACCATATAGCGGAGATGCTGAGCTGCGATAGGCACAATAAAGAGATTCACACAGTCATAGCTTTCGGCCATTAAGGCCTTTGTCAGCAGTAGACACATGCACACACACACTCATGCAAGCCCAACTTGCACCCACATCTGCATTCTCAGAGAGCTGAAACTACACTGCCAAGCCCTCTGAGACTGCAGATGTGTGTGCAAGTTGCGCTTGCGTGCGTGTGTGTGTGTGTGTGTGTGTGTGTGTGTGTGTGTGTGTGTGTGTGTCTACTGCTGACAAAGGCCTTAATGGCTGAAAGGTATGATTGTGCGAATCTTTTTATTGTGGCTATCGCGGCTCAGCATCTCCACTATATCGTGAGTAGCAGCTTTCCTTCTCTTGTATTGTTACATTCCATCCGGGATTTTCCATCGTTAGATTTTTATCAAAAGGAGCTTTTAATTTCAAAAATTATGAATTTTTGATAGAAATAAGAGATCCTAAATTTTGATTAATACTGGCAAATTTTGGATAGTAACAGGTCAAAGACAAGATATAAAAATGCAGTAAATGGAATAAACAGTATATGTAAGATAAAACTGGCAGATAAAGAAAGAAAAGAATGAAATCAAAGTGTGTAATATGTGTGAGAAATATATATAACTGGAAGGGGGGGGATGTGAGAAAAGAATGCAGTGGATGATAAACAAGAGACAGCAATTTATACACAGATTTCCCAGAAATTTTGTGACAATTTTCTAGGAGAGATGGGTCGCACCATAAAGACTGAGAATTGCACAGCAATCCATGGCCACAAACATTGTCTAATGCTTCTAGGTGGTGCTGTATGTGAATTTATTGGAGGGGTTTGCTGCTATGTGGTGCTGTACATGAGAGCCAAAATATGAGGAACATGGAACAGTATATGAACAGTGAGCTTGCAGACATGTACTTCACGTCTGGAATAGCTGTGTACAATGGATGAACCACTGAATGCATTTATTGAGAACACTTCAAGGCAGACATCAGCTACATCACAGTTTCTTTGTGTGTCTGCATCAAAATTTGTATTAGTATGTGTCATTAAGAAGTGGCAGGGCTATTGAGGGCAGGCCACAATCAGGGCATGGAATCGTTATGGAAGAAAGTGTGTTGGATTCCATAGAGGCTAATCCAAGCACCGGCAAATGTACCATTGTCTCAGACTTAAGTCTGTTTCATTGCAGTGTCCAGCATGTTTTGAACACTTAGTCCTTACACACCTTTCACTGCACCCAAGTGACCTTCTGCTCATGTGAGTTTCACACAGTGGTTTCTGCAACAAAGTGGCCAAGAAGCATATTTCTTAGCTTATGTGTTGTTAACCGATGTGGCTACATACACTAGGGATGACATATTCAATAGCTAAAATGAGCGTTTGTGGGCACCAGAAAACTCCCACAGTGTTTGGCGCCATGTGGCACAACAATGCTTCTCAGTTAGTGTAAGTGCGAGTTTGGTCAGCGATTGCTTAGTTTGGCTGTACCTTTTACCATCTTCCTTGACCGCTGTGGATTATCAGCTTTCTGGAACAAGTTCTTCCCAGCTTGCTTGGAGATGTTCCAGCAAATAAGAGACACAGCTTGTGGTTCCAACACGATGGTGTGCCTCCTCATTTTGGTTTGGCTTTTCATGAACAGGTTATTCCCGCATTGATTGGGTGTGGTGGTCTGGCTCCCTTGCCCCTATGCTCACTGGATTTATTGAGCCTTGATTTCTTTCTGTTGGGACCCATGAAATACATTATGTATCACAATCCTGTGGAGCCTGAAATGCATCTCGTCACAAGTATCATTTGCACAGCAGCTAAAACCAAAGAAACTCCCAGTGTGTTTGAGTTGTCAGGCAGCCAACGCTCTATCGGTGTCAGGCATGTGTGTCATCTGATAGCGCAAACTTTGAGCATCTGTTATAACATTAGAGCTATATTCATGTTGTGTGCCATGTGTACTAATTGTATCCAATAAATGTTTCAAATGAATCACTCTCTTGTTTCCTTTCTGATCTTTGACTTCTGCTACAACTTATTCCTGGTATTTGCAGCCTTGGGTTGCTATGAAATTCTCAATCCGTACGACATGATCCACCTCCCTTACAAGTCTGTGGCAACATTTCTGGGACCCCTGTATAAGGATTATGGAGGCCAATCATGGGCTGAAAACATACTTTGCTTCTCTAGACCTTGAAGATGCCACTATAGAAAAAGATATTAAGTTCTTTGGTAGCAAAATGACTGCATAGGTCTTTACAATTGGGTTTCACAATCTGTTCAGAAGATGATGGTGGATATTGCTCACATACACTACTTGCCTATGATCGTTACTCTCACTGGCAGACTGGTAGAAACCATATCAATATTGGCTGCTGAACAGAACTTATCTACAAAAGAGCATATAATATGCATTTTGAGTGCCCATACAATAGTTTTTGTAAGGCGGGGGGGCAGGCTGCTAGGTGCGAGACCTAAGGGTATGGAGTATTTTTAATATTTTTGAAGATAAATGGTGACTTGTAAGTAGCAATAAAAAAAAGTTCCAGTTCTGATCCTGCTAAAAACCTGCGCAATACTGACTTAAAATAAAAACATCTGACTACACATTATTTTTTTTTTCCTTTCCCTCAAAGCTATGAGGGAGGGGGGCAGCCCCCCTCCTACCCATCGCCCCAAGTACATGTGCACTTTATATGAATCGTATCACAGTTGGATACTCATTTTATCATATGCATATTACAGGGTTTGGGGCTTAAATAGATGATGAAATTTTTGTAGGGTGGGTACTCACATTGGTGTCAGCAGGTGCACAAAAGTCACAGAGCTTGAAACTTATGTTACAGAGTTAGATGAACGAAAGAAACCTAGTTTCAGTTATTTGGGGGTATTTTAGGAATAGTGGGTCGAATCTGCTCATGTGAATTAATACACTCACTGGTACAGAATAGAATCTGATTAAGAAGCCATGTTATAAGGAGAATATTTAATCAGTGTTTGAGTATTGCATTAATGAAGTTGCAGTCATCAATTGTAGCTTGAAAGATGTCTGAATATCTGCAGAATGTAAAATGATTTGAGATTTGCAGTGACACTGATGAATTGCTTCTTTTATCGATCTGCTATAAAATACTTGGCTGCAAGGAAGTAAACTGAAGTAGAGAAGTTATCCACCTGAAGTAGGTGGTGGTGGGAGGATGTATGGGACAGGTCTTGCGTCTAGGTCTATTACAGGAATATGAGTCATGAGGAAAGGCATTGGGAGAAGGAGTTGTGTAGGGATAGATGAGGATATTGTGTAGATTCAGTGGGCAATGGAATACCACTAAGGGAGGGGTGGGAAGGATAGTGGGTAGGACATTCCTTATTTCAGGGCATGATGAGAGAATGGTGGAGAATGTGATTCAGTTGCTCCAGTACTGGGTAGTACTGAGTCATGAGAAGAATGCTCCTCTGTGGCCAGACGGTGGGACTTTGGGAGATGATGGGTGACTGGAGAGATAAGGCAATGGGTGACTTTGGTGGGCCTGACAGATAAACGAATGACTGGCGTCCATTGTTCCCTAACTACGATTTTTCACTATCAAGTTCTGTGTCTCCCATGAAATTTTACAATCTGACATGTCCTCTTCTACACACTTATATTCTTCAATATAGTCTACTGCATATTTGTAATACAAATATTATTGCAACTGGTTGCCACTGATGCATCAAACACATTTCTTTCCTTTACTATAATGTCTGGATCTTCTTTTGTGCTTTTAGTGGTTGAAAATTGTGCTCACTATATTTGCAAAAGTCATTATCACATAATAGCAATGAGAGAGAGAGAGAGAGAGAGAGAGAGAGAGAGAGAGAGAGAGAGAGAGAGAAATGTTGCTTCAAATTTGGTGACACCACAAATGGACAGATTAACTGTCAAAGCTCATGCCTCACAGGCAGAGGTAACTATTAGACTGTTTTCTTTTCTCAGGCAGAAGGTGTGTCGTTTCCCAAGATCTCACATCACAAGACCTCTGATATGGGCAATGTTGACCACCCTATACACTGAAAACTCAGAGTTAGTTAGCACAGAAATGTTTATGATGGCAAAATGTACTAAAACCATGATGTTACACTAGATATGGTCCACTGTGAGTGAAATATCAATGTTTCAGGTTACAGTGTGCCTGAGGACGACACTTAGTTTGTGCAATTTTACAAAATGTACCTCAAAACCTTTTGGACATTAACAAAAATAACTGGCAAAAGTTGCCCTATTAATACGTCTCGAAGTGGAGAAATAGGATAAATTGTTAAAAACAGTTATAAAGGAGACACTCGAGTAGCAGACAGGCCCAACACAAAGGACTGCTATACACATTTGGGATTTTGACCAAAAGGGCTTCTTCTAAAGTAGAAACACACACATTCACAACTCAAATACACAAGACCACTGTGTGAATTTGTGTGCTTTAGAAGTAGGGCTTTCGGCTGAAAGCTCAAATGTATCACAGCCTTTTTATTGTGCCTGTCTGAAACTCAGAGTAATTGATTTGTTATCTTATTTTCATTCCTTCTACTTTTTTCAATGTAGACATAAATGTATTTCAAAAGCTCAGTTTTGGACATTGTTTGGATGGCCATGGCCAGCATATGAGGGGCATTTGAAAAGTCTTCATCTATGTGATTACTGTGCTATTCACAATAAAGTGCCTGGCAGAGGGTTCAGTGAACCAACTTCAAACTCTCTCTCTACTGTTCCACTCTCAAAGGGCAAACGGGAAAAACGAGCACTTAAATTTTTCTGTGCGAGCCCTGATTTCTCTTATTTTATTGTAATGATCATTTCTCCCTGTGTAAGTGTGTGCCAGCAGAATGTTTTCACAGTTGGAGGAGAAAACTGATGATTGAAATTTCATGAGAAGATCCCGTCGCAACAAAAAACGCCTTTGTTTTTATGGTTGCCACTCCAATTCATGTATCATGTATGTGACACTATCTCACCTATCTCGCAATAATACAAAATGAGCTGCCCTTCTTTGTACTTTTTCGATGTCATCCGTCAGTCCCATCTGATGTGGATCCCACACTGCTCAGCAATACTCCAGAATAGGGCAGACAAGCGTGGTTAAGCAGTCTCTTTAGTAGACCTATTGCACCTTCTGAGTGTTCTGCCAATGAATCGCAGTCTTTGGTTTGCTCTACCTACAATATTATATATGTGATCATTCCAATTTAGGTTATTTGTAATTGTAATCCCTAAGTATTTATTTGAATTTACAGCCTTCAGAAGTGTGTGACTTATCACGTAATCGAAATTCAGCTGATTTCTTTTAGTACTCATGTGAATAACTTCACACTTTTCTTATTCAGGGTCAATTGCCACTTTTCACACCATGCAGATATCTTATCTAAATCATTTTGCAAGTCATTTTGATCATCTGATGACTTTACAAGAAGGTAAATGACAGCATCATCTGCAAACAATCTAAGACAGTCGATTGTCTTCCATGTCATTAATATAGATCAGGAACAATAGAGGGCCCATAACACTTCCTTGGGGAATGCCGGATATTACTTCTGTTTTACTTGATGACTTTCCATCTATTACTACGAACTGTGACCTTTCTGACAGGAAATCATGAATCCAGTCACACAACTGAGACGATACTCCGTAGATACGCAGTTTGGTTAGAAGACGCTTGTGAGGAATGGTGTCAAAAGCCTTCTTGAAATCTAAAAATATGGAATCAATTTGACATCCCCTGTCGATAGCACTTATTACTTCATGAGTATAAAGAGCTAGTTGTGTTTCACAAGAACGATATTTTCTGAAACCATACTGACTGTGTGTCAATAAATTGTTTTCTTCAAGGTACTTCATAATGTTTGAATACAATATATGTTCTAAAACCCTACTGCAAATTGATGTTAGTGATATAGGCCTGTAATTCAGTGGATTACTCTTACTTCCAATTTTGGGTATTGGTATGACTTGAGCAATTTTCCAGTCTTTAAGTACAGATCTTTCTGTGAGTGAGTGGTTGTATATAATTGCTAAATATAGAGTTATGATATCAGCATACTCTGAGAGGAACCTGACTGGTATACAATCTGGACCGGAGGCCTTGCCTTTATTAAGTGATTTAAGCTGCTTCGTTATTCCAAGAATATCTACTTCTATGTTTCTCATCTTGGCAGTTGTTCCTGATTGGAATTCAGGAATATTTACTTCATCTTCTTTGGGAAGGAGTTTTGGAAAACTGTGTTTAATAACTCTGCTTTAGTGGCACTGTCATCAGTGACTTCACCATTGTTATCGCGCAGTGAGGGTATTGATTACATCTTCCCACTGGTGTGCTTTATGTATAATCAGAATCTCTTTGGGTTTTCTGTCAGATTTTGAGACAGAATTTAGTTGTGGAAATTATTAAAAGCATCTCACATTGAAGTACGCACCATATTTCAAACTTCTGTAAAACTTTGCCAATCTTGGGGATTTTGCATTCTTTTAAATTTGGCATGCTTTTTTTGTTGCTTCTGCAGCAACGATCTGACCCATTTTCTGTACCATGGGGGATCAGTACCATCACTTATTAATTTATGTGGTATATATCTCTCAATTGCTGTCGATCTCTTTGAAAACATTCCACAAGTTTTCTACACTTACATGCTCAGATCAGAAGGAGTGAAGACTGTCTCTTAAAAAGGCATTAAGAGCATTTTTATCAGCTTTTTTAAATAGATATACTTTGCATTTCTTTTTGATGGTTGTAGGTGTTACGGTATTCAGCCTAGCAGCAACTGCCTTGTGGACGCTAATCCCTGTATTCGTCACAATACTCACTATTTGTCCAGGATTATTTTTTGCTAAAAGGTCAAGTATGCTTTCGCAATCATTTAGGCTTTGAGTGGGCTCATGAACTAATTGTTGAAAATAATTTTCTGAGAAAGCATTCAGTACAATTTTGGATGATGTTTTATGCCTGCCGCTGGCTTTAAATGTATAATTTTTCCAGTATATTGAGGGTAGATTAAAGTCGACACAGACTATAATTGTATGAGTGGGATACTTATTTGAAATGAAACTCAAGTTTTCTTTGAGGTGTTCAGCAACTATATCTTCTGAGTTGGGGGGTCGGTAAAACGATCCAATTAATAGTTTAGTCTGATTGTCAGGTATAACCTCTACCCATACTATTTCACACGAACTATCTACTTCAATTTCGCTACAATGCAAACTACCTCTGACAGCAATAAATACTCCACAACCACCTGTATTTAATCTATCCTTCCTGAACACTGTCAGATCGTTTGAAAAATTTTGGCTGAGCTTATTTCCGGCTTTAGCCAGCTCTCTGTACCTACAACTATTTGAGCTTCAGTGCTTTCTATTAGGGCTTGGAGCTCTGTTTCTTTCCCAATACAGCTATGACAATTTACAACTACAATACCAATCGTTTCTACAACTACCTTACTGTGTTTTACCTGCCCACTTTTAGATGGATGTCCCTTCTGTGGTTCCCTGAGACCCTCTAACCTAAAAAAAAAAAAAAAAAAAACTGCCCAGTCCCTTCCACACAGCCACCTCTACCTGTTGAGCCGCCTCCTGAGTGTAGTAGACTCCTGACCTATTAAGCGGAACTTGGAAACCCAACACCAATGGTGCAAGTCAAGGAATCTGCAGCCTACACGGTCACAGAACCACCTGAGCCTCTGATTCACACTCTCCACTCGGCTCTGCACCAAAGGACCACAGTCAGTTGTATTGACGATGCTGCAGATGGTGAGCTCCACCTTAATCTTGGAAGCAAGATTGGCAGTCTTTACCATTTCTGCTAGCCACCCCAAATCAGATAGAATCTGCTCTGATCCAAAGTTACACATGTCATTGGTACCAACATGAGCCACCACCTGCAGTTGGCTGCACCCTGTACTCTTCATGGCATCTGGAAGCACCCTTTCTACATCCGGAATGACTTCCCCCGGAATGCACATGGAGTGCACACTGGTTTCCTTCCCCTCCTTGGCAGCCATGTTCTTAAGGGGCCCCATTACGCACCTAACATTGGAGCTCCCAACTACCAGAAAACCCACCCTCTGTGAATGCCCTGACCTTGCGGTCCGAGAAGCTTCCTCTGGGACAGGGTGGACGACTGCATCCGGCCCAGAGACATCGTCAGCCACAGATAATGCCTGAAACCTGTTTGTCAAATGAACCAGGGGTGCCCTATGATCGGCCCCTTGGAAAGCTTTTCGCTGCCTGCCAGACTTTGGAATGATCTCCCACTCGACCACGGATGAGGGGTCAGCCTCAGTGCAGGCAGTACCCAGGGCAGCCACAACAGTTGACTGATCGGAGGACATGTGGGACGTGCTCGACATCCCTTGCATCCCCACGTTCGATCCCCCACAGTGATGTCCCTTGGCAGCAGCCTTAAGCTGTGTGACGGAAGCCAAAGCAGCCTGGATCTGTGCGCGAAGGGTCGCCAACTCAGCTCGCATCTGTACACAACAATTACAGTTCCTACCCATTACTGCAGTTGCTCCTGTTTGAAGCTCGTAAAAATATGTAACAAGCGAACGGTGTACTTGCCTTATTAATAGCAGGAACTAGTGGTGCTGCTCTCACTGAAGGTTTAACCGACACTGAGCTGTTCTAACCAAACAAACAAAAGCCCGTGAAAAAGTAAAAACTACTTATGTGTTTGGGGTAAACCTTTTTTATTTTTTGACATAGACTCCTTTTAGACTTACACACTTTGTCCAACACTGTTCTAATTTGTTGATCCCTTCCAAATAATAGGAATTGCCCAAGTCTGCAAAATAGCTATTAGTTGCTGCAATCACCTCCTCGTTTGAATAAAATCTTTGTCCTGCCAGCCATTTCTTCAAATTGGGAAACAAGTAATAGTCTGAAGGAGTTCAGTCTGGAGAATAGTGGGGATGTGAAACGAGTTGGAATCCTGTTTCTATTAATTTTGCGACCACAACTGCTGAGGTGCGTGCTGGTGCATTGTCGTGATGGAAAAGGACTTTTTTGAGGTCCAATCGTTGGCGTTTCTCTTGCAGCTCGGTTTTCAGATGGTCCAGTAACGATGAATAATATGCACCTGTAATAGTTTTACCCTTTTCCAGATAGTCAATGAGGATTATCCCTTGCGAATCCCAAAAGACAATTGTCATAACCTTTCTGGCCGAAGGAATGGTCTTCGGCTTTTTTGGTGCAGTTTCTTCATTGGTAACCCATTGTGTACATTGTTGTTTGGTCTCAGGAGTATAGAAATGTATCCATGTTTCATCCACAGTAACGAAACGATGCTTAAAGTCCTGTGGATTCTTCCTGAACAACACTTCACACAATTCCGTTTTTGGTCACGTGTGAGCAATCGCGGAACCCATCTTGTGGATAGATTTCTCATGTCCAAGTGTTTATGCAGAATATTATGTACCCATTCATTCCAGATACCCACAGCACTAGCAATCTCACGCTCCTTAACTCTTCTGTTGTCCATCTATCAATGATTTCTGGAGTCCTAACCGCCACAGGGCATCCAGAATGTTCAGCATCACTTGTGCCCATATGGCCACTCCAAAAATTTTGAAATCACTTATAAACTGTTCTAATCAAAGGTGCAGAGTCACCGTAATGTTTATCAAGCTACTCTTCAGTCTCCTGGTGCATTTCGCCTTTCGTAAATTAATGTTTAATAACCACACGAAATCCTTTATCATCCATTTTTTGTCAATCACTTGACTTCCTCGATTCACACGAATGCCAAACACAAAGAAATAGATCAATATGGCTGAAACTTGGTGTCCGTTCTTTCCAAAGCTGCTACTAACTAAACATGACCTCAATACGCGTCGCTGGTGCTGTCTCTCAGACTTTGCACGGACTTTTCAAATGCCCTTCAAATACATGAATGTAGGAAACGTCCCAAAACTGCACAGAAGCTGGCTGGTAGGACCAGCTTTTAGCAGCCTGTGACTGAACCAAAACAGTTGTTGTCTCTCTGGTTTAATACATTATTTTGAGGCCATGACAGCTGCAGTGCCGTATTTGTAATTGTGGATAACTTGCATATTATTTCAACCCACTGAGTTTGAAAAAGTCCTAATTCTTGGAGAGGAAGCCTTCTGCACCCTGAAGTTTCACTCTTTTTTCCCTATAACTTTTAAAAAAGTTGAATTTTATTTTTTCATTGTCCTCTAGATCTTGCACATTATAAAACATTAAAATCTGATGACTTGTTTCAGCTGACTAAGCAAGCAACTTCAGATTACCCAGGGTAAAAAAATGCCACCATACAGTATATTGATGAATCCTCCATTATAAATATAACTCAAAGCTGAAACTTCCTGGCAGATTAAAACTGTGTGCCCGACCGAGACTCGAACTCGGGACCTTTGCCTTTCGGGGGCAAGTGCTCTACCATCTGAGCTACCGAAGCACGACTCACGCCCAGTACTCACAGCTTTACTTCTGCCAGTATCTCATCTCCTACCTTCCAAACTTTACAGAAGCTCTCCTGCAAACCTTGCAGAACCAGCACTCCTGAAAGAAAGGATATTGTGGAGACATGGCTTAGCCACAGCCTGGGGGATGTTTTCAGAATGAGATTTTCACTCTGCAGCGGAGTGTGCGCTGATATGAAACTTCCTGGTAGATTAAAACTGTGTGCCCGACCGAGACTCGAACTCGGGACCTTTGCCTTTCGCGGGCAAGTGCTCTACCATCTGAGCTACCGAAGCACAACTCACGCCCGGTACTCACAGCTTTACTTCTGCCAGTACATCGTCTCCTACCTTCCAAACTTTACAGAAGCTCTCCTGTGAACCTTGCAGAACCAGCACTCCTGAGAGAAAGGATATTGCGGAGACATGGCTTAGCCACAGCACTTGCCCGCGAAAGGCAAAGGCCCAGAGTTTGAGTCTTGGTCAGGCACACAGTTTTAATCTGCCAGGAAGTATCATATCAGTGCAAACTCCACTGCAGAGTGAAAATCTCATTCTGGAAACATCCCCCAGGCTGTGGCTAAGCCATGTCTCCGCAATATCCTTTCTTTCAGGAGTGCTGGTTCTGCAAGGTTCGCAGGAGAGCTTCTGTACAGTTTGGAAGGTAGGAGACGAGGTACTGGCAGAAGTAAAGCTGTGAGTACCGGGCGTGAGTCGTGCTTCGGTAGCTCAGATGGTAGACCACTTGCCCGCGAAAGGCAAAGGTCCCGAGTTCGAGTCTCAGTCGGGCACACAGTTTTAATCTGCCAGGAAGTTTCATATCAGCGCACACTCCGTTGCAGTGTGAAAATCTCATTCTGATAACTCAAAGCTATTTAACAGAACCAATTTTTTATTTTTTTATCTATATAAATCTATATTTGATAATTTTCTCCTTCCCTGATAATGTAAGATATAACTAATGTTCTTCTTTACTTTCAGAACAGATCATTCTATTTCCTCTGTATTCTTCAGAGTTTACTACAATACATCTGTAGTGTAAAAATGAATGTAGACTCAGAAAGTCATCACAAATTTTCTTTGTCCACAGACTAACGATTAACTATAATTATGGTTACACTGTGGAAACAAGGGGAAAAAAGGGGGGGAGAGGGGGGGAAAGGTGATGTGAGCCTTTGCAGAATTTGAGTATCAGTATGGGTTTTGTGCATGTTAAAGTTGTGTATTAACTTAGTGGTTCAGTTCTAGTTAGAGGACATATCTTTGCACATGAAATTCATCACAGCAATGATGTTTTATCAAATTATAGTTTGCTGTTTTGTTGCTTGATGATATGTTAAAAAATTATTTTCTTTTAAAATGAAGATATTTTCTGGTGGTGTCTCTTATACATTTAAGGTATTCTGGAATATATGTCATCAGCATGAAACCTGGAGAGGAGGAGAGAGATTGGAATACATTCAGAAAATAATGGAAGATGTACATTGCAAGTGCCTAAAGAAACGAAGCATGTACTTGAAGATATTTGATACTATACTGTTTGTATGTGGCTTCTCATTAATTTAATGAAATAAATACTCTAAAATTACGGGTTTAAAGTGATTTCTCAAAAACATCACACAATTAACCTACTTGATCTTTTGCAAATGCTGTGTAATATTGACACTTTATTGATCACAAAAAACAAACATTTTTGAGTCATTTATATTATTAATATAACTTAATTTTTCTGTGTAGATAAAAATATGCAAAAATACTGTTAAGCATGCTTTCATGTAATTAAAAAATTGAGTAACAATTTGCTGGATGTTTTCAGAGACAATACAGTACTTACATATAGGTAAAACCACATGGTAATTGGATAAATAAAAAATCTACTGACCAGGCAGTGGCAGGAGAACACATGTACAGAGCTATTAAGATTTCCAAGCTTTCAGACCCAATGGCTTCTTCTTCTGGCAGAAGTGTTGAAGGAGAAGGAAGTGAGATGGAGGTGAAGGACTAGTGAGGTTTAGAAAAAGAGGTAGGGTTCGAAAAGTTCAGCCAGAATCCTGGGTCAGAGGAACTTACTGGACGGGATGAGAAGCAAAGAAAGACTCTTTCCTTCTCATCCTGTCTGGTAATTTTTATGAACTCTATACCTTTTCCAAAACCTTACCACACCTTTTCCTTGAGCTCTCTTCCTTCCTCTTTAACACTTCTGCCAGAAGAAGGAGCCACTGGCTCTGAAAGCTTGCAAAATCTTTTTATGTAGCCAATTACATTAGATTTTCAAAAATTGGTTGTTTTCGTTGATATAGGTAAAACTACTCTGTAACACTAAGAAGTTAAAAAATTGACAGATATATGCAACAGAATGAAAGACAAACTGCACTTTATCACTGAAAAAGTAGCAAAAATGCAACAAAATTTACAGAAAGGACTATTCTTTAATCACAGTTAAATATTTTCATTCCAACGTTGAACCAGTGAGAAGACAGATGCATAATACCTGCTATTCCTAATATTCTTTCAGTTTTTGGATGAAATTGATGCTAATAAACTACTAACAGCATACTTGTACACAATTCTCCTACCTTATATAACAGGCAGTAGGTTGTAATTTTTACAGTTGCCAAAATTGGATTAAATCTGGCTTTTATAAGCCCTAATTTTAATTTTTAACTAAAAATTTCACCACTGTTATTGACAAATAATTATGTATTTCAATTTATGTTATAAACAGTTTTAAAAAGAAACATATATATCAAATTATGAGGAATTCTCCTAGGAAATTCCATGGTTACTGTCTACACACAAGAAGCTCAGTTATGCTCTGTACAAGTCTCAGAATACTGACATACTAATTTTAATACAGTCCATGCACAGAATATTTTAAGTAACAGGTGTTATAGAGGAGTTGAAGTATATAAATACACTGCAATAAATTCTAATAGGAAGAACCTTCACATGCAATTTCATATATTTCTGTAATGAAGCCCTAAAGGCACACAAATTATTCTACTTTACCACTTTCAAAGTGACTGTCTGAGCCAAAGACTTTTTCAATTTTTAGAATTAATGGAACTTGCCATTATAATTATCTACTTCAATAATAGAAATAGTATTGCTGATAATGCACAATTTCCATATAATTATTTACATAGATCCCATAGTTAAACTACATATTATGCAAAATAGCCCCTAATAACTCAACTGCAAATACATTTTCACTTTGATGTATGAAATGAAATTGTAGAATGTTGTTTTCACAAACACAATAAAATATTACATGTTAAGTTTTTGGTATGGTAGTTTCTTTTTTCTGGGGCTGATGATAACATGTAGCAGAAAGAAAAAGGTAGAAAAGAAAACCATTACAGAGCCAGAAGCTGAAGCTGAAGCTCTTCAAAACATGAGATCAATTCTCTGTAAGATCAGCATTCAATGAAACATGATAAGACACACACTGGCAAAATAGTTCACAAAAGGATGAATCAGAAGGGGATCAGTTTCAAGTAATAATACAAGGACAGTTATGAAACACCAGAAATATTCTATATGCCCATCTGTGTCCACAGAAGTTTATCTGGAGGGGCGAAGAGGGGGGGGGGGGGAGGCTAAAAAAGACAAAGCCATTTTTGAATTGTAAGTTTTGAGACTTGTGATACTGTTGTTGTTGTGGTCTTCAGTCCTGAGACTGGTTTGATGCAGCTCTCCATACTACTCTATCCTGTGCAAGCTTCTTCATCTCCCAGTACTTACTGCAACCTACATCCTTCTGAATCTGCTTAGTGTATTCATCTCTTGGTCTCCCTCTGCGGTTTTTACCCTCCACGCTGCCCTCCAATTCTAAATTTGTGATCCCTTGATGCCTCAGAACATGCCCTACCAACCGGTCCCTTCTTCTTGTCAAGTTGTGCCACAAACTCCCCTTCTCCCCTATTCTATTCAATACCTCCTCATTAGTTATGTGATCTACCCATCTAATCTTCAGCATTCTTCTGTAACACCACATTTCGAAAGCTTCTATTCTCTTCTTGTCCAAACTATTTATCATCCATGTTTCACTTCCATACATGGCTACACTCCATACAAATACTTTCAGAAACGACTTCCTGATACTTAAATCTATACTTGGTGTTAACAAATTCCTCTTCTTCAGAAATGCTTTCCTTGCCATTGCCAGTCTACCTTTTATATCCTCTCTACTTCGACTATCATCAGTTATTTTGCTCCCCAAATAGCAAAACTCATTTACTACTTTAAGTGTCTCATTTCCTAACCTAATTCCCTCTGCATCACCCAACTTAATTCGACAACATTCCATTATCCTCATTTTACTTTTGTTGATGTTCATCTTATACCCTGCTTTCAAGACACTGTCAATTCCGTTCAACTGCTCTTCCAAATCTTTTGCTGTCTCTGACAGAATTATAATGTCATCAGCAAACCTCAAAAATTTTATTTCTTCTCCATGGATTTTAATACCTACTCTGAATTTTTCTTTCGTTTCCTTTACTGCTTGCTCAATATACAGATTGAATAGCATTGGGGAGAGGCTACAATCCTGTCTCACTCCCTTACCAACCACTACTTCCCTTTCATACCCCTCGGCTATTATAACTGCCATCTGCTTTATGTACAAATTGTAAATAGCCTTTTGCTCCCTGTATTTTACCCCTGCCACCTACAGAATTTGAAAGAGAGTATTCCAGTCAACATTGTCAAAAGCTTTCCCTAAGTCTACAAATGCTAGAAACGTAGGTTTGCCTTTCCTTAATCTTTCTTCTAAGATAAGTCATAAGGTCAGTATTGCCTCACGTGTTCCGATATTTCTACGAAATCCAAACTGATCTTCCCTGAGGTCAGCTTCTACTAGTTTTTCCATTCGTCTGTAAAGAATTCACGTTAGTATTTTGCAGCTGCGACTTATTAAACTGATAGTTCGGTAATTTTCACGTCTGTCAACACCTGCTTTCTTTGGGATTGGAATTATTATATTCTTCTTGAAGTCTGAGGGAATTTCGCACATCTCATACATCTTGCTCACCAGATGGTAGAGTTTTGTCAGGACTGGCTCTCCCAAGGCTGTCAATAGTTCTAATGGAATGTTATATACTCCCGGGGCCTTGTTTCAACTTACGTCTTTCAGTGCTCTGTCAAACTCTTCACGCAGTATCATATCTCCCATTTCATCTTCATCTACATCCTCTTCCATTTCCATATTATTGTCCTCAAGAACATCGCCCTTGTATGGACCCTCTATATCCTCCTTCCACCTTTCTGCTTTCCCTTCTGTGCTTAGAACTGGGTTTCCATCTGAGCTCTTGATATTCATGCAAGTGGTTCTCTTTTCTCCAAAGGTCTTTTTAATTTTCCTCTAGGCAGTATCTATCTTACCCCTCGTGAGATAAGCCTCTACATCCTTACATTTGTCCTCTAGCCATCCCTGCTTATCCATTTTGCAGTTCCTGTTGATCTCATTTTTAGACATTTGTATTCCTTTTTGCCTGCTTCACTTACTGCATTTTTGTATTTTCTCCTTTCATCAATTAAATTCATTATCTCTTCTGTTACTCAAGGATTTCTACTAGTTCTTGTCTTTTTACCAACTTGATCCTGTGCTGCCTTCACTATTTCATTCCTCAAAGCCACCCATTATTCTTCTACTGTATTTATTTCCCCCATTCCTGTCAATTGTTCTCTTATGCTCTGCCTGAAACTCTGTACAACCTCTGGTTTAGTCAGTTTATCCAGGTCCCATCTCCTTAAATTCCCACCTTTTTGCAGTTTCTTCAGTTTTAATCTACAGTTCATAACCAATAGATTGTGGTCAGAGTCCACATCTGCCCCTGGAAATGTCTTACAATTTAAAAGCTGGTTCCTAAATCTCTGTCTTACCATTATATAATCTACCTGAAACCTTATAGTATCTCCAGGGTTCTTCCATGTATACAATCTTCTTTCATGATTCTTGAACCAAGTGCTAGCTATGATTAAGTTATGCTCTGTGCAATATTTTACCAGGTGGCTTCCTCTTTCATTTCTTAGCCCCAATCCATATTCACCTATTACGTTTCCTTCTCTTCCTTTTCCTACTCTCAAATTCCAGTCACCCATGAATATTAAATTTTCATCTCCCTTCACTACCTGAATAATTTCTTTTATCTCGTCATACATTTCATCAATTTCTTCATCATCTGCAGAGCTAGTTGGCATATAAACTTGTACTACTGTAGTAGGCATGGGCTTTGTGTCTATCTTGGCCACAATAATGCATTCACTATGCTGTTTGTAGTAGCTTACCCGCACTCCTATTTTTTATTCATTATTAAACCTACTCCTGTATTACCCCTATTTGATTTTGTATTTATAACCCTGTGTTCACCTGATGAAAAGTCTTGTTCCTCCTGCCACCAAACTTCACTAATTCCCACTATATCTAACTTCATCCTATCCATTTCCCTTTTCAAATTTTCTGCCCTACCTGCCCAATTAAGGGATCTGACATTCCATGCTCCAATCCGTAGAACGCCACTTTTCTTTCTCCTGATAACGACGTCCTTCTGAGTAGTCCCCGCCCGGAGTACCAAATGGGGGACTATTTTACCTCGGGAATATTTTACCCAAGATGACACCATCATCATTGAATCATACAGTAAAGCTGCATGCCCTCGGGATAAATTACGGCTGTAGTTTCCCCTTGCTTTCAGCCGTTCGCAGTACCACAACAGCAAGGCCGTTTTGCTTAGTGTTACAGGGCCAGATCAGTCAGTCATCCAGACTGTTGCCCCTGCAACTACTGAAAAGGCTGCTGCCCCTCTTCAGGAACCACACGTTTGTCTGGCCTCTCAACAGATACCCCTCCGTTGTGGTTGCACCTGCAGAACAGACTTCATTACAGAATAAGTGTATTTGGAAGCAGTGGTTAGTATCCCCATTGCTTCAAACAGGCCTCTGCAAAGACTTTAGTGTGGCCTGATGAGTTACTCCAAAAATGATCCCATATGAGGATTATCTCTCACTTCCAAGTGAAATCAAGTCCCCATGAGATAATTAACTACACAAAAGTAAACTAAAATAATTTTTGCTTGAAAAAACCTCTTATTCTCTAAATATTGTTGTGAGTGGTATCATGTCGAATTCTGTCCAATTGGCTTGCTAGATTGTCAAAACGAAAAGATGGTTGGAGGGCCCTGCCCATAATGGCCCAAATGATCTCATCTAGGGAGAGATCTGGTGACCTTGCTAGCTAACATAGGGTTTGGCAAGCATGAAGACGAGCAGTAGAAACTCTCACCATGTGCAGGCGGGCATTATCTTGCTGAAATGTAAGCACAGGATCGATTGCCATGAAGGGCAACAAAACAGGACATAGAATATCATTGATGTACTGCTGTGCTGTAAGAGTGCCATGAATGACAACCAAAGGGGTTGTACTATGAAAAGAAATGGCACCCCAGACCATCACAACCAACTGTCGGGCCATGTGGAGAGTGACAGCCAGGTTGGTATCCCACTACTGTTCAGATTCTCTTTGGCATAGAATCTCATTGATTTTCCCACTTCAAATTGTGTCTCAATGATCAGTGAAGACGTGTCTTGAGTGCTCCAGTCAGCAGTTGGATAGCAACCTGACTGTAGTGTCATTTATTTTCATAGCAGGACCCCTTTGGTTGTCATCCACGGCACCCTTATGGCACAGAGATATGTCAACAATGCTCTATGCCCCATTTTGTTGCCCTTCATGGTAAGGCACATTTCAGCAATATAATGCTTATCCACACACACCGAAAGTTTTGCTGCTTGTCTTCTTGCTTGTCAAACCCTACCTTGGTGAGCAAGGTCACTGGATCTCTCTGCTATTGAGAACATTTGGAGCATTATGGGCAGGGTCACCCAACAGTCTCAGGATTTTGATGATCTAACACATCAGTTGGACAGAATTTTGCATGATATCCCTCAGGAGAACATCAAGTAACTATGTCAATCAGTGCTAAGCCAAATAGCTGCCTTCATAATGGAAAGAGGTGGACCAATGTGTTATTGTCTTACTCAGTCTGTGAAGCTCTTTCTCCAGAATAAATCATCAATTTTTTCTGAAACTGTTATAATTTTTTGTCTGTACACGTACATACGTCACATCTACCAATTTCTGTCCCATTCGGTAAGTCCCCGACGGTCCTTTTTTTTTTTATCTTAGAATGTATCTTGTGGTTATCTTTAGAGAGGATGCAGTGTATGAAGCGGAAATCAGAGCAAGAATCCAACCCACAAATTGCTCTGACTTCAGCCTGAGTCAGGTGGCAGCCTCTCAAAGAACTTCAAAACTCCAGCTATGCAAAATTCTGATCCAACCCATAGGGCCATGTGGTCATGAAACATTGAGTGTCGAAAAAAAAAGTAAAAAAAAAAATTACCTAAATATTCTTGACATTTTTGATGGAAAGAGTTAAGGAAGACTGATGGTCTGGTACAACATGAGAGCACTACAGTTTGGAGGATTTGGCATAATTGTTTGCTGGATGAGATCTAAAACAGACAAAAAATTGTAGGTATGATGTATAGAGCACATTGCTCCAATGGATAAACACGAATGGCCTTAGAAATTCATGGATGTTGCTCTCTGAAGAAAGAGACCACTAAGCAGATTGAAGAGAAGGTGGAGAGATGGAAGCCAAGAGGAGTTGATGCAGACTGGCACAGGGGGGGGGGGGGGGGGTGACTAGCAGCAGAAAGCAGGACATAGAACCCAGTGGAGAAGAGCCTCATAGCTCCATGCAGTCCTCTACGCCTGATCACATAAAAGTGGCAGTAGGAGGTGGTGCAGTTGTAAGGCACTGGACTCACATCCAGGAGAGTAGCAGTTCAAATCATCATCCCAGCCATTCACATTTTTTTCCAAGATTTCCCAAAACTGATAAGGCCAATTTCTTTTTCTTTCCCCAATCTGAACATGGGCTTCACCTCTTAAGGATTTTAACAATGATGGAATATTAAATCCTATTCTTTCTTCTTTCTTCACACTAACTTGTTTAGTCTGCATCTACATCCATAATCTGCAAATCACCGTGAGGTGCATAGTAGAGGGTACTTCTAATTGTACCAGTTATCAGGGCTGCTCTTAATTTCATTCACATAGAGAGCGCAAGAAGAATGCTTGCCTTAAGGGCTCTGTGTGTGGTGGTGTAAGTCTAATCAGATCCTCAGAATTCCTACAAGAATGATACATAGGGAGTTTTAGTATATTCATAGGTTATTGATTGAAACTAGTTCTTGAAACTTTCCTTTTTTGTGTACGTTCAGTATCACCTGATATTACAACATGACTTGAGTGATATTCTAGGACTGGTCATACAAGTGTTTTGTAAGCGATCTCCTTTGTAGACTGATTGCTGTTCCCTAGCTTCTACCAATGAAGTGAGGTCTGTCACCTGCTTTATCGACAACTGACCCTGTGTGACAATTCTGTTTTACATTATACAAACTGTTACATAACTGTTTTTGTATGAGTTGACTGATTCCAGTTATGACTTGATGATACTGTCATGTCAAAACCATAATCAAGTCCAAATCTGAAGGCATGGTCATTAATGAATTACAACAGTTAGAACATACGGTACATTCATTAGTGACATAATTGTAATCAGGACATAACTCAACTCCTGGACAGAGTGTGCAGCTACTTATACAAGCATCAAATATCCAGAATATACAATCATTACATATGTTCAAAATCACAGGAACATTCTGGAAATAATAAATACTACATAACAAATAACTGTTGATGGTCAGATTTGAACAGGCAACCTGCAGCATGCCAAACAGCAATGTGTTGTTAGCTCAATGAGTACACCAGAGCTCATGGCATAGCTCCCTCTCCTGCAGAAACAGTGACCTATTGTTTCAGAAATTCCAATTGGAGCTGACTAAAGCACCCTGGCAGAGTCTCACATTTTGGTCATGTTGTTATATCCTCTTCCCTATGGTGAGCTTCACAATGGTTGAGTGGGTACTGAGTTTACTTGCACCTCCCATCATCAGCCTGCACCTCTGAACTGTAGCAAGGTTTCATAAGGATCCTGTCTTCTTGATGAAGGGTTATAATCCTCGACTTCATGTGGGATACCTGACAAGTGACAAAGGACATAATATAGCGCAAAGCAGTGTTTCAGTAAGTTTTCTGATATATCTATATTCTGCACAGGTGAAAAAATCTGAAATAAGTCTCATGGGCTGTATCTCACTGCTAGGTGTTCAGCACTGTAGAGATCTCAGTCCTCCTGGGTGTCCAGGGTCCTTATGTGGACCAGTTGTCTTCCTTCCTTCCTCAATCCTACAGATGAGGTGTTTTACGTAGTCATCCTGAGTACTATCCAGCCAAGATGGGAACAGTGCATCTATTGTTGTATTGGCCTCACAACTATGGAGTTGAGAGAATGGTGTAAAGCTTGTAGTGTCCTGCTCCAATGTCGTGAATGGCAGGGTTGTAGCCCCAGTCAACGACATCAATGTAATTGAGAACGTATCTGCAAGTACCATATTAAAGCATTATGTGAGGACATTTATCTGTAGATAGTAAGCAGTTGTCATCCTGTGGGTGATGTTCTCACTGTGGAATCACCTCTAATATAACTCTTGACTGGGAAACTTTTTCATGATCAGGGATAATCACACGGGTTTCTCCATGCTTCAAAATGATGCTTTCTACAAGGAACCTTTCAATTTCTGGGTCTTTATCACTTGGCACAGCTTTAGTGACAACATGGTGAGTGAGACAGTCAATGCGGATTATTATCCATCAATTTACCTCTGTCAACTCTGGGCAGCTCCTCAAGAGGTCCAGTCCATTTCAGTGGAATGGTGCTGATGCAGGTGGTATTGGTACCAGATGAGATGGAGGCAATTGTGGCAGCATGCTTCGCACATTGGGATTCCTTATAGTGACTCATTTAGTGTCTAATGGATTGATATAGACCTGGTGTAATACCTGTGTCTGATTCTGCCAAGTCTTAACAAATCCTAGGTAATCAGAAGTTGAAGCATTGTGGAAAAACCTTCTGAACAGCTGGTTGTAGATGGGCAGGGATGACAAGCAACCATTTCAATGTCATAAGATCCAGATTAAAAAAAAAAAAAAAAAAAAAAAACACCATTGCCATGGGCGGAGCTTGTGTGGTATGCATTTCTGTCACTTAGATGTGTATAGCACAATTCCTTGCCAGTGCAGTGCTTCCTGTGTTATCAACCTGGTTTGTTCTGTTCATCTGCAGTGCTGTTTCTGCTAGTGCAGGTTTGTTCTTGTTTCATTCTTTATGATGGGATGTTTAAGTGAACAATGTGGAGCTGCAAAATTTTGTTTTCCACTTGGTAAAAATGCTGCTGAAACTGTTTTGATGTTGAAAACAGCTTACCAAGATGAAGGTATAGGAAAAACTCACATGTATGAGTGTTTTGCTTGATTTATAAATGGCGACATATCGATTGGTGACAAACCTCGTTCTGTACATCCGTCAACTGCCTGAATCTGTGAAAATATTGAAAAATTTGAGAGCATGTGCTCACAGACCATCGACAGACAATTGATCAACTGTCAGAGATTAGTGGGTTATCTCAGAGCTCAGTTCACCAAAGATTTGGGAATGAAAAGGTTTGCTGCCATGTTTGTTCCTCGGGTTCTGACTGGCGATGAAAAGGAATGTCGAGTTGAAACATGTCATGCTTTGAAACAACAGCTTAAAAATGATCCAGATTTTCTGTCAAAGGTCACTAGTGGTGATGAGTCATGGTGCTATGGTTATGACCCAGAAACAAAGCAACAGTCAAGCCAATAGAAGATATCATCACCTTGCCCCAAAAAAAATGTCATCAAGTCAACTCAAATCAAATGCTGATTTGCTTTTTTTGTTCCCAAGAGTGTAGTTCATTCAGAGTTTGTTCCCCCAGGTTCAATCAGATCTTTTATTTGGAAGTTTTAAGATGATTGCACAACAGTGTTCGTAAAAAGAGACATGATTTGTGGCAGCAGAAGATCGGTTCTTCAACCACAACAAGGCACCTGCAAACACAGCCACCTATGTTCGACAGTATTTGGCTAAAAGTGGTATGGTTCTGCTGCCCCAGACACTTTAATCACCTGACTTGGCTCTGTATGACTTTTCCTTACTCCCGCACATGAAAAGAGGCATGAAAGGACACCAATTTGACAACATTGAAGAAGTCAAGAGAAAATGAGGGAGGAGCTGTCAGCCATTGCTAAAGATGACTGCAAAAAATGTTTTGAACAGTGGAAGCACCAGTGGAACAAATTTATTAGTTGTAATGGTGAGAATTTTGAAGGGGTAAGGTTGTTTTGCAGACAATTTGAAAATATACGGCTTCTAAAAAATAATTCCAGTTTTTTTTTTGTGTACCCTTCATCTGGTGCTTTTAACCTACCCACGCTTACCTGTTAGCCAGGCAGGCAAGCTGCCACACATTATCAGGAGATTGGGCAGGTTGCTTTACTCTCATCTACGAAATGCTATGTCCAGCCAAGCAGGCTAAAGGAATATTGCTTGTCCACCCATCTACCCATGGTGCTATGCTGCATAGCATGTACACTTTGACTGTAGTGTTATGAGTAGGGTTCATAAATCAATGAGCAGTCTTCTTTCACCCAAGTATCAGAAGACGTATCTCATTGAAATATACATTCATTTTTGGTCATTGTAGGCCAGAAAATGGTGGATTTTATTTGTCCTTATCTTCATATTCAGCTTATTTCTGGATTTTTTTATTCATTTTGATATGAACAGTTTTCTCTGAAACTACTGTCTTTTGACTAATAATGTTTATTCTCGATTCAAACCATCATCAGATCACTTCTGACACATGTTGTCTCCAGGAAGCTGAACCATCTCCGAAAGTCAAGATCCTTTGCATATAAGAGCCTAAAGATGTCTGTTACACTGCAATGCTGGAAGGAGAATTTGTACAACTCTGGTTAGATCAGTTGTTCTTATAAAAGGCTCCATTAATTAATAAGACTTCTCCTATGGTCAGTTCCTCCTTCTACAAAGCTTCTACGGTTTTCAGCAATGCTGGATCTTCCCTCTGTTCAGCAGCAATGTATTTTAGTGCAGAAATGCCTGAGGTTTCGTCCACTCTGTTGTGGTCCATCAAAGGATTCCTGGAAAGGCTGTTGGCATCCTCATGTTTGCACCCACTTTTGTATGACACTGTGACATTGTACTCCTGGAGCTTCAGTGCCCATCTTGCTAGTCAACCTGACAGATGCTTCAGGCTAGTCAGACAGCATAGAGAATGGTGGTCTGTCACAATGGTGAATGGTTTTCCAAATAAATATGGTCAGAATTTGTTGGAGGCACAAACAACTGCACAGCACTCTTTCTCATTTATAGAGTAGTTCATCCCAGACTGGGAGAGTATTCTGGAATCATAAGCTATCACCTTCTCAGCATCTTCCTGGACTTGAACGGGAAATGCCCGTATTCCAAAATTGCAAAGTTCTGTCACAGCTTTCTCATCATTCATCGCTAGAACTGGAGATGTTAGTGCCTCCTTAAGGACAAGAAAAGGACTTTCTCTTGGAAAATTTGGTGTCTCCCTGCAGTACTTCTTGCAATGAACATGCATTGGTACAGAAGTCAATTATAAATTATTGGTAGTATGAGCATATTACAAGAAAACTTCTCACATCTCGACTGTGCCAAGGAGTTGGAAAATCTGTGACTGCTCTTATTTTCTCTGGCTCAGGATGGACTCTATCAGCAGTCTACATTTCCATTGACATAGGTACTCTGCAAGCCACTGTACGGTGTATGGCAGAGTGTACCTGTTCCACTCGCAAATAGAGCAAGTGAAAAAAAAAAAAAACTGTCTATATGCCTCTGTATGAGCCCTCATTTCTCATATCTTACCTTCGTGGTCCTTATACACAATGTATGTTGGGGACAGTAGAATCATCTGGCAATCAGCTTCAAATGCTGGTTCTCTACCTTTTCTCAATGGTGTTCCTTGTAACGTACGTTGCCTTCCCTCCAGTGATTCCCATTTGAGTTCCCGATGCATCTCCATAACACTTATGTGGTATACATAGTGTGAAAGGACAATCAAACAATTTAAAATCAGAGATGGTAAAATAGTCTACATTAAAATTCAATGAAAGTCCAAATCCAAAATATCTATCACAGATTTGGCCTTTCACTCAGTTTTAGTATAGACCAGTTACTGTCTCTTATTTTAAATTGTTTGAGTGTCCTTCACATTATGTACAAGATTTTTTAGCTGTGGTGTTCTGACCTACAAGGTTTTTTGTTTGTTCTTGCATCCTATTCGAACCTACCAGTAACAAATCTAGCAGCCTGCCTCTAAATTGCTTTGATGTCCCACCTAGTATGGATCCCAAACACTTGGGCAGTATTCAAGAATAGATTGCACCAGTGTCCTATATGTGGTTTTCTTTACAGATGAACTGCACTTTCCTAAAATTCTGCCAATAAACCAAAGTCAACCATTTGTCTTCCCTATCACACTCCTCACATGCTCATTCCACTTCATATCGTTTTACAATGTTATGCCCATATATTTAAATGATGTGACTGTGTCAAGCAGTACACTATTAACACTGTATCCGAACATTAGAGGTTTGTTTTTCCTACTCATCTGCATCAACTTACATTTTTCCACATTTTGAGCTAGCTGCCATTTTTCACACAACTAAAAGTTTTGTCTAAGTCATCTTGTATCTTCCTACAGTCATTTAATTTTGAAACCTTATCATACACCACTGTATCATCAGTAAACAACCACAGATTGCTGCTCATCCCATTCACCAGATCATTAATGTACACAGAGAACAACAGCGGTCCTATTACACTTCCCTAGGGCACTCCTGACTTACCATTGAGGACAGCATGCTGGGTTCAATATTTAAGAAGTCTTCGAGTCACTCACATATCTGTCAACTTATTCCATATGCTCATACCTTCATCAACAGCCTGCAATTGGGCACTGTGTCAAATAGTTTGTGGAAATGTATAAATATGGAATCTGCCTGTTGCCCTTCATCCATAATCTGCAGTACATCATGTGAGAAAAGGGCAAGTTGAGTTTTGCACAAGCAATGCTTTCTAGCACCATGCTGATACATGAACATAAGGTTCTCAGTCTCAAGAAAGTTTATTATGTTCCAACAGAGAACATGTTCAAGGCTTCTGCAGTAAAATGATGTTAGGGATATTGGTCTGTAATTTTGTTGGTCTGTTCTTTTACCTTTCTTATGCAGAGGAGTCACCTGCACCTCCTTTTACCCTTCTTATATACAGGAGACACCTGCACTTTTGTCCAGTCACTTGGGACTTTGTGCTGGGCAAGAGATACATGAAAACTGCAAGCTAGGTAGGGGCCAATGACATAGAGTACTCTTTGCTACACTGAATTGGGATTCCATCTGGACCTGGTGACTTACTTGCTTTCAAATCTTTCACTTGTTTCTCTACAGCACAGATGCTAGTTACTATGTCCATACTGGACTCTGTCCAGTGGTCAAATGAAGGTATGTTTGAACGATTCTTCTGCAAGAATTATTTCTTGAATACAAAATTTAAAACTTCAACTTTTGTTTTGCTATCTTCAACTGCAACAGCATGATTTATTAGATCCTCCAAAATATTCATCTCTTGGGTGATGCAGAGGCACTTTTTGGATACATGTGGAGACTTGCAGTTGAACATACTTCAGCACAGTCATCAGGTGGCTTAGATATTCTTCTAATGTCTTTGAAAAATCAACAGTGTCCTCTCCGTAGCAAAGACACATTGTCCATTCGAGGTGTCAAAGCAGGTTGTCCATCATACATTTGAAGGCATCTGGAGCATTAAACAGTCCAAATGTGAAAATTGAACTTTCAGAAAGAGTTATGAAGGCAGTGTTTCCCCGTTCAGCTGTGTCAATCATGGTTTGCCAGTGGCCAGTCTGCATGTCCGTAGTTAAGAAATACTTTGCTGCTTTCAACCAGTCTAGGATGTCAACAATGTGATTCCATTCAGTCATTGATAGTTGACACAGAAATACCATGATTTGTACTACTTCTTCGCAAGGACCGTTGAAGAGGACCAGCGACACTCTGTAGGTTCAATGATGTCATCTTGCAACATCTTCACCACTACCTCACAGATTATCTATTGTTGAACTAGTGATACACTTATGAGTCCTGGCAGATTGGTGGGTGATCCCAGTGTTGGTATAATGTTTTACCATGGGCTACTTGGTCTGTCTTTTCTCCACTTCTAATCTCAAAAAATACAAAGCATCACTCACTGATGATGTTCCTCAGTCAGGCCAGATCCTATTGTCAGTTTGATACTAGCTTCATCCCCTGTATTTTCTGTTGTGGTAGTGGAGCATAATTTTTTGTCAAAGAAACTAACCTCTCATTGTTTTCCCTATACATATACCTTTAGGGATGTGTTGTGGCTGCTCATGGCAATTAATGACCCAAAGTTCTCCTGACCACCTAAAATGATTACGATCGTCACTGGCATGTAGATTTCTTTTGTGAGTCTGATTAGCGTTTTGTAATTGAGAAAAGTTTCGTGGTTTAACTGGCATCTCAACTGATGACTGGAACCTTTGTTATTGGTGACAGTAGTGTAACAACATCTTCAGTGGCAAACAACAGCACAGAGCAATCTTTGTTATGTGTCCATGCTGGAATAGCTTTATCAATTTGGGGCTCTGAAACAACAAACAACATGTGTGCATGTTGGAATAGCTTTGCCAATTTGGAGCTCTAAAACAACAAATTTGAAAGGTTGCATTCAGTTGTTGACAGTTATTCTTGCAATACATGTTCCAATGAGTTGGATGTATATTCCATTTGCCACCTTCACCACAATCACTTTTGTACTGTGGAGCACAGTCTTCTTTAGCTAATGACAACAAACACTGAATATTACAGAAAAATAAGAACCTGGATTGACTAATGCCTGGACAGATTGGCTTGTGATAATGACGTCAATGAGCTTTCCTGACATCTTTGTGACTGCCGTCTATGGAGGATTTTCATTTGTGGCAGCTGCACCTCCATAGATGGTTGCCTCACTTAGTTTTCATATTGATGGTTGTCTCACTTAGTTTTCCTGAATTCTGCAGCTAGGCGAGTGGATGGTACCTCTGTATGGTGAAGCAGAATATCTACAGTGAGTTGGTGTATGTGACCTCATCTTGAGCACGATGATGGACTTCATCTCACAGGTCAGCTATATTTGTCTGCAGCTGACTGATATGAACAGGGCTATTGTGAAGGCTGATGTCTTGCAGTGTAATAATCACCTAACAAACATCTTCTCTCTCTAGAGTAACATGAAATATGTCAAGGACACCCACAGTAAGAACACAGAGGTATTTTTCTCTGTTCCCCAAAAGTTTGTTTATCTGTGGTATGTTGTATGTGGCAGAGGAGTTGCTTGTACCTGTGTTGGTCCAATTGTGGATTGTCACTTTGCATAAGCTTGAGTTGTCCAAGTCCATTCTTCATGACATGTTTAGCTAGTGGCGGATATTGGTACCAAAGATCGATATACCTTGTCTTTGACATTCTCTGTTACTTCCTGATGTATGGGGCTGCCATATCCTGTTGCAATGCTTCCCTTACAATCTTGTAGATGAGAAAAGCAAGCTCATGGTGGTCTTCCACGACTGGCATAGGGACCACTTTTGGCAGTTGGTCATATCTCTTTCATCTGACTCTTTTTCTGTTGCATTTCTTAGATTCACTGGCAGCACTTGATTAATTCCTCTGTTGTTGTGACAACCTTTGCCAGAACAGCTTGGTACATGTCTTCTGTGTCTCCTTTCAGCAAGTGTGAGATTTTGTCAGCTTCTGTAGTATTCTGATTTATGATGTGGCTTAGAGGCAAAATGTTCCGTATGTATGACTATGCCACTTCCCCATGACACTAGCACTATTCTCCAATCGTCCTTCTGCTAAGAGATCTTGTCACCAAACATCTTCCTGTTTGGCCTGGAATCTGTCCTAACATTGAGCTTTTCTTCATTTTTCTCAAAGTGATGAGTTGTGTGATCCAAGTAAAAATACACATTTTCCAAACACACCATCGTCATCCCACCTGTTATTTGACAACTTTATTGAAACCAAACAGCCATTTTGTCATGTCCTGATCAGCATCTCCGAAAAACACTGATGGCTGCCTGATGTTCAGCTGACTTACTGCTGTTTTGAAATCCATCTGTTTCCTGAATATTTGGATCTAATGAATGATGTATTGCTTGCATTCCATTTACTGACCATGCGGATGATGGAATTTAAACTGCCTGAATGGAGCTATGGTGATGTAGATGTTTTGCGGTACCAACTGCCTCTACCCAACAATATCATTTGGAAGCCACTGTCGATACCAAATCCAAAGGCAGGGTCATCAATGAAGTCCAACAGTTAGAACTGAAAGCACATTTATTACAGTCACCAATGTACAACCAGTACGGAAGTGGACTGTAGTACAGGGACTGAAGTTATTTACAGAAACAATGAATATTTCAAAATATATAAATATTACTAGCATACAGTATTTCAAGAACATTCCAGAAATGATAAATACTAAATAACAAATAATTGCTAATGGTTGAGTTTGAGCTGGTGACCCACAGTACACCAACCAGTAATACTAACTACTATGTCACACAGTGTTTGTTATAACTCATGGCAGTAATGCAGTCATAAGATTCTACATTTTTTCTGTTTTGTGTAGTGCATAATTTTACAATTCTGAACATTTAAAGCAAATTGCCAATCTTTGGACCATTTTTAAATCCTATCAGGGTTCAACTGAATATTTGTGCAGCTTTTTTTCTGACAGTACTTCATTACAGATTATTCCTAAAAGTCTGAAGTAACTATAAAAATTGCCTGCAAGGCAAATAACATACAACATGAAAAGCAAGGATCCCAACTCACTTCCCCAGGGCAAACCTGAAGTTACTTCTACATCTCTTGATGACCCCTCCATTCAAGGTAACATACTACATCCTCCCTACCAAGAAATGCTCAATCAAGCCACATATATCACTTAATACCTCATACAATCACACTTTTGGTATGAAGCATAGGTCTGGTATTAGAGTCAAATGCTGCTTGGAAGTAAGAAATTCTGCAGGTACTGACTGTCTTTGATCCATGGCTTTCAGGTTGCCTTTGAGAAAAGTGAGAGTTGAGTTTGCATAATCAGTGTTTTTAGAATTCATATTGGTTGTCCTGGAGGGGTTCATTCTGTGTGAGATACCTCAGTATGTTTGGATTCTCAATATGTTCTAAAGTTATAAAACAAATGGGTGCCAAGGATATGGGATGGTAGATTTGGTACAACTTTGATTCATTTTTCGTAGATGGGTGTGACCGTTTTCTTATTTCAAATACTAAACACAGTCTTTCGTTTTAAGGACTTCCAGTAGATTACGGGTAAATATTTGGCACATACAACTGCAAATTTAGTATAAAATCTGAAAAGAGATCCATCGAGGCCTGTAGCTCTGTTTCATTTTCGCAATTCCAGCTGTCTCTCAACACAATTGACAATAATATCTATTTCACTTACCTTTACAGTGGGGCAATACTCTGGAATTTTCTAAGGTAAAGAAATACTTGAAAATAGTTTGGCACACCTGCTTTTGATTTGCTACCCTTAATTTCAGTTCCTGCCTTGCCAATGATCGTCTGCACACTAACTTTAGCACCACTAATAAGCCTTTAAATAAGACCAGTATTTCTTTGTATTGTATGATAGATATTTTGATGATATTCTGCTATGGTAGTCTGTGAAGGTTTCACATATTGCCCTCTTGACAGAAAAATGTATTTCATTCAATATGTCTCATTATCTATAGCCCTATACTTCTTTTTACATCTGTTACTGTATACCATGAGGGGTCCCTTCCATTATGAACTGTTCTGCAATGTACATATCTACCAAGTACATTGTCAACTATTCTTTTAAAACTAAACCACAGCTCTTCTACATGTTTCTGTCCAGAGCTGAATGTTTCAGGTTCCTCACTGAGAACTGACATTACTGTCTCTTTATCCTGTTTTCTGAATATTTATATTTTTCTGCTTTTGTTAGTTGCCTTTTGTACTTTGGTAGGTACAACTGCCTCATGATCACTGATAATAGTTTCAGTGTGGACATCTTCATCTTCAAAGAGATCAAGTTTGGCTGTTGCCATTAGGTCTAGCTAGCACCCCGCCCACTCTGCACAGGTAGTACGAAGTGTCTATGGCCATATGACGTGTTTGGCATATCAGTATTACATCTGTGCTATAAATTAAAGTTTCTCATTGCATTTTTCTGTCTTTATGTAAAGGATAATCTTAGGAACTGCTGTGGAGATTTTGAAAAGATTTTCACTGATAGATAGATTGATTCATGGGGGAATTTGTCCTTGACTGTGAATGTTCATCAGAGGCAAGTGTATTGCCAGGAGTATCCCAGGGAAATGTGGTAGGACCACTGTTATTTTCTGTATATATAATGAACTGGCATACAGGGTGAGTAGCAATCTGCAGCCGTTTGCTGATGATGCTGTGGTTTACGAAAAGGCGTCGAAGTTGAGTGACTGTAGGAGAATACAAAATCACTTAGAAAGATTTTCTAGTTGGTGTGATGAATGGCGGCTAGCTCTAAATGCAGAAAAATGTGAGTTAATGAATGGCTGACTTCAGTTTACTGGCAGAATTTTAGGAAAGTGTGGGTCATCTGTAAAATAGACTGCATATAGGGCAATAGTGTGAACTATTCTTGGATACTGCTCGAGGGTTTAGGATCTGACCAGGTCAGATTAAAAGAAGACATTGAAACAATTCAGAGGTGGTCTGCTAAAAATTTGTTAGGTTTGAACAATACATAAGTATCATGGAGATGCTTTGGTAACTCAAATGGGACTCACTGGAGAGAAGGTGACATTCTTTTTGAGGAATGCTGTTGAGAAAATTGAGTGAACTGGCATTTGAAGCTGACTGAAGAACAATTATATTGGCACTAATGTACATTTCACTTAAGGATCAAGAGCATAAGAGAAATTAAGGCTCATATGGAAGCATATAAAATAATTTTTCCCTCACTTTATTTGAAAGTAGTGGAACAGGAAAGGAAATGACTAGTAGTTGTGCGGGGTTCCCTCCATCATGGCACCATATGGTGGTTTGCAGAATATTTATGTAGCTGTAGATGGTTATAAATGATTTGTGCAGATTGTCTGGGCTATGATGAATTAAAATCTCTGGCACACTTTTCTGCCTGTATGTGAAGGCTAATCTCAACACCTATTGTAGAAATTTTGATATATAATGCCAGGAATCTAGTGTGAAGACATTTTAAAAAAGGTTTGTGGATAGAAGTATCTGACAGATAACAAAATGTTTCAGGAATATTATCATTACAGTCAAATGTACAAGACTTAAAATGTTGCTTGAGGAAAAAAATGATCAAACCAAAATCCACATTCGAGTTGGTAATAGCTCCTTTGTGGATAAAAATGATGAAATGTCTAAGGAAGAATCTGAGTAAGATATGTGAACAAGTTGAGATTTGCTACCAAAGGACTGTTTTATATGGTGATAAGATGGTGAGAGGAGGTGGGGGAAGCATCTTTAGTGAAAAATAATCAGTACTTAGAGATCAAAATTGGATGGTGGCTTTGGGCTGATAACAGCCAGCTGGATTCTTCATTATGAGAAGGAAAAGTTGTCTACTCTCCATTCATTCAACTGATACTTCATATTGTTACAATGTAAATGCTGTCAACACTATCCCTATCCATGTATATTAAATTGGTCTAAAGAATGTTTTATAATCTGTCATGTATAAACACTGTTCAATAACAAAATAAAGTGGTTAATTACTTGTATATTGTATAACTACAAATTGGAGAAAGTGACCATCTCTCTCACTCATCCCATTGAAATCCAAAGACTACAGCAATAATCATAGAATCTACACAGTACATAAAGAATAAGTGATGATTTACTGTCCACCTAACTCCACCTTCCCCAACCCTTTCCCATCCTCTAAATGTCAACAATATTTGGGTAGAAGCATTTGTGATGCCCAGATCAAGTGGTGACTGCAGGTTCACTCAGGTACACAATCTGTTGTGGTAGAAGGATGTGTGAATCCACTGTCCTTGTGGAATGACATTCAGGTAGTGTCTCAGCACAAGCTGTTGTCTCTGAACCAGTGTGAGTGTCAGCTTGGGTAAAGGACAGCAGAAGCCCGTCAATGGGTATCACGATGCACTGGTGTCCACTCTGAATGTTCTGTCGTGGCATGCCAATACTGTGTAGAGATTACTGTACATAGGATAGACAGGTTCTTGAATTGTGGTGTGTTGGATGAAAACCTGTTTGCAGAATGCAAATCATAGTAAATAAATGATCAATGGACAGTATGTTCTTTTGAAACAGACAGGCTGAACTTACAGATCTGAGAGCATAGATGTTGTGTGAAATCTAAAGTTTCAATGATAATTGTAAAATAAGTCGATGAATAATTCTCCAAGCAGTTGCAGTGTTTGTCCATAAACTAATTCAGTCAGTATTGTATTCAGATCCTCTTTGAAAGTTGTTCAGAGGCATAATAGGACAATACGAATTCTATCAGTCCAATGCTGTGTAGCATGACATCTGAGTGACACTTTCAATTTGCACTAGAGTCATACCATGTGACCATTAGCGGTAGGATGGTAGGCACATAGTTGAATTCTGTTCATGTCGAGTATGCAGAGATTGCTCCTGGAACTATTTATTTCCCCAAAACTGTGACACTGGTCAAACTGATCACAATGCTAGAGCTACCCTTTGCTCTGTTTAAACTCACTGTTGTTTGAGACAAAATTTTTGTTCATGAAAAGAATATTCAAACTGAAGTCATTTATTATTTTCAGTTGCAGTTATCATTTTCATTTGTGACTGGATTCGTTTTGAGATAAGAATACACTAGAAAGAATAATTGTGATTTCTTATAAACATGAATTCAAATAACGCCCCATTCTGAGATTAGTTTCAAACATTTTTGAAACACACGCCTCTTACAGGTGCCACTTATGACAGTCATATTGTTCTTGTATTGTAACACTTTTCACTGTCATCTATATTTCTTGCTCACTGATTTGTCTTTGTTATTGGCCTATTGATGATTTTCGGCTCCTAGTTCTTTGCTGAGATGCTACAAAAACTGCTTATGGCTAATAACCTATCTTGTAACTGTCCCTTAAAGACCAGATGCACTTATTCTGGCAAAGTACAATATATTGTAGAACATTTGTAATGATCACTTCCACTTTCATTGAATATTTTCTACCTATCTGATCCAGGATATCCATTTCACGTTTCTGTTTCCTACAAAAGTGTACAGTTTCTGGAATAAGTTTTGAATTATTCTCTACTTGTCTCTGCTTGACAGAGAATAAGGACATTTTTATTTTCTTTCTCTAGTAAGTGGATAAGATTTGGTCTTCATGCATCATCACAGCAATTTCATATAACGGTGTTTTTGACATTCTTGCTGATGTTGGTATCTATAGTCTTGAAGAGTCTAAGGATTGAGGCCATATACTTCATGACAACATATTAATAAGTGTTTGATTTTCTGCCCAGTGTGCGTTCTTTACCAGATATGCAAATCCACTGAACAGATGTATGGTGTCTACATCTGGTGCTACCCAAAATTTTTTGTGAAATTTATCTGGATTACTAACTGTGTGTTGTGTAAACCTGTGTCTGTTCCTAGTGGGAACAAGCTGTGTTATTATGTTTTGTGTCATACTGTACAGCAGCAAACAATTTTCAGTGAATGATTTCAAACTTCTGACACAAAAAAACTTGCCTGTCATGTTATTGTCCTTTGTTACCTGATATCAAAGGGTATATATTACATAAAGTGTTTTAATTGTATCACAAAAGAATAGCAGTTATTGCCTGCAAACTATGAATAACAATGTTTTCATAAAAAAGAAACAGGCAGTCAAAAATTGTAATGAAGCAAACAATGCATTTAGCACAAGTAGAGAACCATGACACCTGTTATTTCCAAGTTACCTTTGGGCTTCCCTTTCTGTGCACAATTTTATACGTTTTAGTATTATGTCATCTATGAATAGCCCTCAAGAACTAGCAGAACTGTGAATTTGGATGTTCTTCCTAGTGAGTGGCATTGGTTCTGCTGTATGGCAGTATTCGGCTTATGTATTTGTCCAGCTGCATTCTAGATATGATCCAAAATTTTCCACTATGCCCCACCATTTCCAAATTCTGAACAGCTCACAAAAGATGGTGAAAGTAACTGACACCTATTCTTCCTCCTTGTCTTCATCTGTTGTATTAAATATCATTCCTTCTTGAATGATACATTGGTTTTGACAGAAGAGTTTTGTCTTGCTGCTATCATCAACATTTTGTACGCCTGCAGCGAACTGCACAATCAGCTGAAAGTGATATGGTTATGTATTTAATGGTTTCTGATGGAAGGCAAAGACAAGTGGCTTACAGTCCATGATAAATGTACAAAGTCTACCTTCAAGCATGTGCCTAAGCTTTTAGATTGAAGCATAAGCAGTGTAGAGCTCATAGTCATAAGTGCACCAGTTTGCTTTTGATGGTACAACTCTTTTACTTAACAAATTCTGAAACTGCCAATCATATAGCAGATGGTTTTGAGAAACAAATTCATTGGCAGTTGATGCTGCATGTAACACAACTGCAAGAACTGTATTACAAAGGAGATGCAGCCTCCATAATTTCAGTTTTTACCCTGGTGAAGTACATTTCTTTTCATCACCCACTACTGTGTGCCTCGTGGATTGGGTGAACCTTTCAGAAATTAATTGAGAGTTGCTGCCAATAATGTATGATTGCACACAAATTGTTAACAAACATTTGTTGAGCACAGGAGACAATATAATTCATGAATAGCTTTCAAACTGTCTACAGATGGTGAGATACCTTATATGCTGATACGGTACCCTCAGAATTTCACTTCTGTCACATCAAAGACAAATTCTGATGAGTTAATAAGCAAGCCATGTTCTCATAGTGCAGTGAGTAGCTGTTGCAGGTGGGCTAGACATGTTGTCTTGCTGGACAACATTACAAGATTGTTCTCAATATAGAAGTAACAGAAGTATTCACTATGTGATCAAAAGTATCCGGACACCCCAAAAACATATGTTCTTCATAGGTGTATTGTGCTGCCACCTACTGTCAGGTACTCCATATCAGCCACCTCAGTAGCCATTAGACATCGTGACAGGGCAGAATAGGGTGCTCTGTGGAACTCACGGACTTTGAACGTCGTCAGGTGATTGGATGGTACTTGTGTCATACGTCTGTGTGCAAGATTTCCACACTCCTAAACATCCCCAGGTCCACTATTTCTGATGTGATGGTGAAGTGGAAACATAGAGCTGTAGCGTAGAGATCGACCTCATCTGTTGACTGACAGAGACCGCGGACAGTTAAAGTTGGTCATAATGTGTAATAGGCAGACATCTATCCAGACCATCACATAGGAATTCCAAACTGCAGCAGGATCCACTGAAAGTACTATGACAGTAGGACGGGAGGTGAGAAAACTTGGATTTCATGGTTGAGCGGCTGCTCATAAGCCATACATCACGCTGGTCAGTACCAAACGACACCTTGTTTGGCGTAATGAGCGTAAACATTGAATAATTGAACAGTGGAAAAATGTTGTATGGAGCAACAAATCATGGTACACAATGTGGCATGGTGAACGTTATCTGTCAGCGTGAGTAGTGCCAACAGTAAAATTCGGAGGCTGTGGTGTTATGGTGTGCTCGTGTTTTTTATGGAGGGGGCTTGCACCCCTCATTGTTTTGCATGGAAATATCACAGAACAGGCCTACATGGATGTTTTAAGCACCTTCTTGCTTCCCACTGTTGAAGAGCAATTGGGGGATGGTGACTGCATCTTTCAACATGATCGAGCACCTGTTCCTAATGCACAGCCTGTAGCAGAGTGGTTACATGACAATAACATCCCTGTAATGGACTGGCTGTACAGAGTCCTGATCTGAATCCTACAGAACACCTTTGGGGTGTTCTGGAATTCTGACTTCATGCCAGGCCTCATCGACCGACATCGACACCTTTCCTCAGTGCAGCACTCCATGAAGAATGGGCTGCCATTCCCCAAGAAACCTTCCAGCATTCAACTGAACATATGCCTGCGAGAGTGGAAGCTGTCATCAAGGCAAAGGGTGGGCCAACACCATATTGAATTCCAGAATTACCGATGGAGGGCGCCATGAGCTTTTAAGTCATTTTCAGCGAGGTGTCCGAAAACTTTTGATCACATAGTGTACGTCTTCAGCTACCTCATCCATGAATCACAACCTCTTGGTGTCACATGGCTTCTGAAGAAATTTGTATAGTATAAATGGAGTGCAAACAACAATTTTGGGTATATCTTCTAGTGCAGTCATAACTTTTGAGAAACTCAAATGATGTCAACCTGAGGGAAACCTGTCTTGCCAAAATTGTGCCTAGAAAATTCCTCAATCCGTAGCACAGGATAGCAGTCAGATATCATTCTGGCATTAAGCTGACAATAGTCACTCACTGCTCTTCTTATGGAGCAGAAGACCCAGCTACTATCTATCTGACAGACCACCACCGCCACCACCACCACCTCCTAAAGAGAAGGTCACAGTGCACTCGTGTGACATAATGCAAAGATGGCAAGGGTTGGCAAGATGCTGCACTCACAGAATCTAGGCATGTGCCCTGTAGTGAAGTGTCCATCACTTTGTTAATGTTCATAGTTACTGTGAATTTCACATATAAGTAACAAACTGCATGGCATTCAAAAACATTGCAGGAAAAACACGTCATTATGAATTTGCAATTGGTGCACATTAGACCATATAATATAGTAGAGGGAAACATTCCACGTGGGAAAAATATAAGTTTGTGTTTGTTTGTGTGACTATCAACCTGCCAGCACTTTCGTTTGGTAAGTCACATCATCTTTGTTTTAGATATATTTAGACCATATAATGCTATACATGAAATGTAGCTAGAATTTTGAATTTTTCTTTGAATTTGGGTGGGGATCGAATCTCTCTCCAGTCTCAACAAAATGGGTCTTATGTAATATGTTCGCTTTCTATCGCACATGTGTGAGATGAAATGTTCATAACATATCTCATATCTTATAAACCATTCAAGACATCAAAACAAGATTTTGAGTATTATGCCACACTATGGCAGTATAGAAGAAGTTATAGTTTATTTAATTGGATAAATAAAAAATCTACTCACCAAGCAGCGGCAGAACATGCACATAAAAGACTGTTGTGATTGGCAAGCTTTCATAACCAGTGGCTCATTCTTCAGGCAGAAGGGTTGAAGGGGAAGGAAGAAGGGTGAAGGAAAAGAACTGGAGAGATCTAGGAAAAAGGGGTAGATTTTGGGAACATCACCCAGAACTGCAGATCAGGGGAGACTTAACCATACAGGATGAGAAGGAAAGACTGACCCACATTTCTGGGTGACTTTCCCAAAATCTACCCCTTTTTCCTAGATCTCTCCAATCTTTTTCCTTCACCCTTCTTCCTTCCCCTTCAACCCTTCTGCGTGAAGAATGAGCCACTGGATCTGAAAGCTTGCCAATCACAACAGTCTTTTATGCATGTGTTCTGTCGCCCCTTGGTGAGTAAATATTTTATTTATCCAATTAAATAATTTCATCAATAATTCAATGTTTTCATTGTTACAGAAGCTATAGTTTTTATTTTTTTTTTAAGTCTGGAGTGTATTTTTTTTTAAGAGTCCTCAACAGTGAATAAAGAATTTGCTAGTACAAAAACATTGAATTACATTTCTTTGTTACTGTAACTCTAACAACGGAATTTACCAAAGGCTATTCTTTCTGCACTTCAGTTTCTTTAGCATACGAAAAATAACAGCAAACAGCATACCATATTTCCATTCCTATCCCTGTACAGAGTGAGGGAGTGAATCCTCTTACTACAAATATCTCCTAGGTCACCAGTGATACAGCCTAGTCTTTGATGAACAGTTGGCAAGTTTCTGCAAGTCAGCGTTTTCACAGTTTCACAGTTATGAAAGAGTTCTATATGGTCACTTCTCATCCTGCAGCAAAATTGTTCTATTACCATATAGCAGAGATGTTAAGTAGTAGATAGACACAAAAAAACTCTCCACAGTTCCTGTTCCTTTACCGCATAGTGCCCTGCTCATCACTATTGTTCCCACCTCCATTTACATTAACATTCATAATGCCCATGACGTTCCTGCTATTTAACATTATCTTTCCCAAACGCCCAACAGATTTCAAACCTATAACTTCATTTCCGGTCATCATGACCGACCATATTCTCACCCACAATTACTTCTACTTTGAAGGCATCACCTACAAACAAATCTTGGGTGCAGCAATGGGCTCCCATATGGCACCATCCTATGCCAGCCTATTCATGGGCCTTCTAGAGGAATCCTTTATAACCACCCAGTGTTTTGTCAGTTTTATTAGGTCTCTCCACATTCGTTCCTTTTACTGTGTGTCAGGGCGCTGATGACCTCGATGTTGAGCGCCCATAAACCCCAACACACACACACACACACTATAACCACCCAGAATCATAAACACCCACATGGTTCACATTCACTGATGGCATCTTCACAATCTGGATTTCTCCAGAGGCTCAACACATTCTCCCCCATTCACTTCACCTGGTTCTCATCAACCCAACAGGCCACTTTCCTCGAGATTGACCTCCACTTCAAAGATGGTAACATCAATACTTCCATCCACACAACCACCAGCAATACCCCCACTTTGACAGCTGCCACCCATTCTGTACCAAGAAGTCCATTTTTACAGCATAGCCACCCATGACCAATGCATCATTAGTGATGAGCAGTCCCTCTCAAAATAAACCAAGGGTCTCACTGAGGTGTTCACAGACTGCAATTACCCTACCAATCTTGTATAGATACAGGTCTCTTGTGCCTTATTTCTCCAGTCACCCACCACCATCCAAAATCCCACCATTCGGCCACAGATGATGATTCACTTCGTGATTCAGTGCCATCCAGGACTGGAGCAACTGAACCACATTCTCCACCAGGGTTTTGACTACCTCTTGCCATGCACCAAACACAAATTCATAAGGACCACTATTTTTCATTGCAATGTTTTTGAATTCCATGCAGTGTGTTATTTATATGTAAAATACCACAATAACTATGACCATTAACAAAATGATGAGTACTTCACCATGAAGCTGACATATAAAGATACAAGTAACATAAAATATTTTTCCACTGAATAGATTCTGTAAAATTGTACGAGAAGATTGCAAAGCATGCACCTCGATTCTGTCAGTGCAGCACCTTGACAATCCTGTCCCACTCTGCGTTATGACACATGAGTGCACCAGGGCCTTCTCTTTACGTGGCAGTGGACAGATTCCTTGTGCTAACATGAAAGAGAACTCTTGCTCCGGCACAGCATAAGTACTGACACCTTATCAGCTGTGATGTAGAGTAAAGTAGATGTTGGTAGTGAAGATCCACTCACTCACAACATACAGGTGTTGTTGTGGAAAATGAGAAGAAGGGTGTACTGAGATGTGGACACTTGTATCAATGTGGAATTGTAACTTGGTAGGGAGCCTGATTATAAGCAGTTGACAGTAGCATGATTAGAAAAAATGGTTCAAATAGCTCTGAGCACTATGGGACTTAACGTCTGAGGTCATCAGTCTGCTAGAACTTAGAACTACTTAAACCTAACTAACCTAAGGACATCACACACATCCATGCCTGAGGCAGGATTCGAACCTGCGATCGTAGTTGTCGCGTGGTTCCAGACTGTAGTGCCTAGAACCGCTTGGCCACTCCGGCCGACAGCATGATTAGAAATTAGTTACTTGACTACTGATGTCTGGCAGCACTTTCCTTCTCAAAACTGATACGCAGCAGCTACTAGTTTGTCTACGATAGCAGCAGATCTTCTCAATGGTGGGGGAATAGTTGTTTCTGCTGGAAGAGAATTGTCATTGCTACACACAAGTGGAGAGCTGTATCTGGGAGGTCTCAACTTGTTTAGAAAGTTCCTCTGCTTGCATTTGTCATGCTTCCAAAAGATAGTCTATCCTGGTGGATGAAGCTGCAGTGCCTTGGATGGATACATCTTGATTATTTGGTTGATAGTTTCAGTGAGAGAGTCAAGGCTAAAGCATCTTTGACTGAGTGGTGTGCCAAAGTAATAATTTAGATGCACACTTTGGAATAACAACTGTTTATGTAGCGACCATGAGGTAAGTCAGTACAGCTTTAGAGGATGAAGGTCCACAAATGAGTACAACTGAATTATCCTTCTGAGGCAATGTTTAGCAAGTGCACACAATTATGAAGTTCACAATCATTGGTATTGGTGATGAGCAGGGAGATTTCATGGAGGCATAGCAATATGGTCTCATGAGGCCATGAGATTGTGGGCAGTCGAGGAGCAGATCCAATGAGATGGGACCTTCTGGGATGGATGATGGGAGTGCAGAATCTGTGATCCAGACAAGCCAAAGTTGCGTCTTCTTGAGCAGCTGACAGGCATCAAGTGTCTGTGATCCTGGGAAAGGCTCACGACAGCACCGTCTGACAGGTAGCAGCAGCAATAGGCATTGTAGTCTGAGGCACTGGTTCAAGAGGGGCTAGCAGTTGACACCAGGAGCTGAACTGGTCATTGAGGGGCTGATTGGTGACCCAAGTACCTCTCAGCTGAGGAATACATGTGTGGTATCATATGGACATGTGACCATGTGGACATAAGTAGGTACCTGCAACTGAGTTGCTATTTTCAGCAACCTGTGCACCATTTGTAGGTGTGGCTTATACTCCCAGACAGTGTGGTAGTTACAGGAAATTTGGTGGTAAAGAGCTCAGCAACTCTTCTGTTGACAGACAACCTCCTGAGGTATGACAGAGGCAGTACCTGCCTGAAAAGCATATCTGCATCTGTTGTGGGTGAATATCAGCCCCCCCCCACCCCCCACTGTGTATACTGCACTCCTTCCCCTTTAGCCAGATGATGCAACCATCACAGAGGAGTGCAGCACCCAAGGAAGGAGTCACTCAGCAGCCACAAGAGCAGACTGGAACAAAACAACATGAAAATAAGTCAATGAAAACAAAATTTGACCCCAATGAAAGAATCATATCGTATCCATGTAGGGGAATGTCAACTGGCCACCACAGGAGAGACGCAGCACTGGCAGCAAAGAGTTCAAGAAGACACAAGCAAGTCCTGGAAAGAGATATAACAGGACCTGTGAGCCAGTGTGGACAGCCAGTTGGAGGCAGGGAGGTCTGTGGAGGATGTGGCACTTGACACTGCAGTGGCAGTGACTGCCAGGGACTGTGTGACTCTAAAAGGGGCTGATCAGTCGGCTGTGGGACAATGTCACATGGGTCAGCCACAACAGGACTGGCAGAGAGCAAACACAGTGGGACAGCTGCAACAGGTCTGGCAATGACTGGACTGATGCCAAAAGGGCTGATGATGAGTGACATCGTGTGCAAGGGCTGGACTAATACCAGAGGGACATCTGGTGTAGAAGTCTGTGAACAAAAATGGAGTGCAGCACACAGCATGACAACATTGTAAACAAGGTTCATGGCAGGAGGTCCAGCTTGCCACATACAAATCTATTGGATGTCCTGTCTGAATGCTGTGGAAAACTGGAGAACCTGGTGCTCTGCAGCAGGTCCTGAATGGCCAGAACCCTGAATGAAAGGGATAGAGGCAACAGCATCCCTTCCAGGTGAGAATACACTGCAAGTGAACTAGAACCTGAAGAAATAAAGAAACAGGAATCCACAGACCAACAACACCAAGTAAGAGAATGCACAGAAGAACAACATATGAACGGAGCAGCCAAACTGCACAGAAGAGACAACACTGCCAAGAATTTGTATATGCTGTGAAATGTGAACACAAATTGTGAAGAAATACCACCAGAATTGAGGCAACCAAACAATGGAATGAAGATACTGAATCCAAGAACTGAGCAGTCTGTGTGACGTACACCCTCACACTGTAGTAAGGCATAGACAGTCCTGTTCCAGCACATGGCTGGACACCCTCAGGTTGCAGTAGCATTTGAATACAGAGTGGTATAAAACAATCAAATGATTAAGTTGCCCTGTCAAGACAAACACACACATGAGCAAAACCGATGTGGTGAAAAAACACATGAACAATTGATAAAGAAAGGAACCATACTCCAATAAAAATGAATGCCGAAACATCAGGAAACACTGAAACATGCATGAAGAAGCAGACTTTTTGTCTTCATCCTGTTTGTGCGCTAACAACATTAGTAAGGGGACCAGCCATGGCGGCTTCATCTGGACAAAATGAGACACAGCTTGGCAGCATGAAGCTCAGTATGCTGAATGGGTGGTGGCTGGATGACTGACGAGACCAGGAGCTCGCACAGCAGCCAACAAACTTTGAGAAAGCACTAGAGTCTGCAGATCTCGAGCAGGCACAGTACTGAGACTGCATATGAACTGTAAGTGTCACACATGTAACTATTTTCCTCACAGCAATCTGAAGTTAGGTGGATGAGGGAAGAGCACTAAGAAACCATACAAAATGAATATTGTCATTGCCAGTGGAAGTAATTTTGGCCGAGTAGTGTAATGAGCTAGTAGCTGATATGCACGTATTGGAAAAGCAACTGTATGATTATTGACCATGAACTAACTCAGTACATCTTTAGGGATGAAGGCCCACTCATGAATACAACGGAATGGTTCTCCTCAGATGATGCACTGTGAGTGCGCATTATGATGAAGTTCGTGGTTACTGGTAGTGGTGCAAAGCAGGGAGGTGCCATGTAGGCAGTAGCAACATGGTCCCATGAAGCTGTGAACTCGTGGACTGTTGAGGAACAGATCCAACAAAGTAGGGCCTTCCAGAGTGGCTATCCTGGTGAAGATGAAGTGAGGCCTTCCGGTGTGGCTGACAGGCATCCAGCAGCTGTAATCCTGGCAAAAAAAGCACAATCTGATGCACAGTACCAATGGCAGGCATTGTAGTCTGACGTGTTGGCTCTAAAGTGGCTGGCAGCCAGTCTGGAACGTGAGGTGAACTGGCCATTAAGGGGCTGAGCAGTGACCTATGAATATGCCTTGTTACACACACAATATTTTAAACTTTTCTATCCTTACATACTATCTGAGCTTCCAGAAAAAGAAACAATTCATTCATCTTTTTACATTACTTTGTATTCATGCTAGATCTGCCCATCTGCACGAGTGGATAATTGGGGAGTATGTTCTTTACTTTTATCTTAATTTTTGATCTTCTCTTCAGAATGCAAATCAATGTACAATCTAATTTTTATTGATATCCATATACAGCTGTATTTATACAAACAGAAGAGCCATAACTATAGTAATATTTTACATTTGTGTACCTACATTTTGTTTTCAATTTGTCACAGTATTTCAGAATTAATTTACTTAGTGTTACAGTTCTATACTTACTGTCTTGTGCACTCAAATACTTCATCTAACAACATATTTCATTATTATGTTCCAGCAAGTAAATATTACATGATGTTTGCCTTTGACACCATTTAAACTTCAGGGCACGTCACAAGCCATAATTATTAGATTTCATTAATGCACTGTCTCAAATGTTATCTACTTCACATCTAAAAGTAACCATGTCACTCATTACTATTTTCCTCACCAGTATGATGTTAATGTTGAAAATAGCCAATGTAGAAATTCTATATATAGGCCATTTCTGACATTCACACTTGTTTTAATTTCTGGCCTTATTGTAGAAACACAAGAAGGCATACATACATTACATAAATGCAGTTAATGAAGTGTTCTTCGATGATGAACTGTAATGTTTGGGGTTCTAGTGTGACTTAATTGTCTCTAATTTGAGGAAGACAGTTGGAGCACAACATTGTTTGGTAGTGAACTGTGGACTGTGGGACAACTAGAACAGAAGGTAATCACAGCATCTGAAATGGGAAGCTTCAGAAGAATGTTGAAAACTAGGCAGACTGGCAAGGTAACAAATCAGGACATTCTCCACAGAACTGGTGAAGAAAACACTGACACTGACAAGAGGAAGCGACAGGATGATAGGACATCAGAAAATAACTTCCTTGGTACTAAAGGAATCCACAGAAGCAAACACAGTAGCCGAAGACAGAGATTGGAATACATCCACCAAATAATGAGGACACAGGGTGCAGGAACTACTCTGAGATGAAGAGATAGTTGTAGGGTAGAATTCATGATGGACCATGTCAAGCCAGTCAAAAGACCATTGATTCAAAACAAAAAAAGGCCCTTGTCACTTGTTACTCCTGGATGTTTGAGTGTGACAGTTATACCTGTGGCTCATCATTACTTCCCTAATCAAACGCCATTGAAGCCTCATTCTTCATGACATTCAGTGGTCAACCATTCATCTACACTCAAGACCATGTGCTCAGCTGCCACATTTTCAAGATAAGAGTGCATTTTTGTAAGTTCTGTTCATCAAATCTTTGTGATTTCTAATATCATAATCTATGACTACCCTGATGTTGAGGTTAATTTTGTCTAGCCATCTTGCTACTGCCTATGATGGTACATGTGTGATTAGGATGTACTGATTCCCACATCAAAGCTTGTGGATTCCAGATTCAATGAAATATGTCACTTTCTCTTCAAGAGCATGACTTGTTGCAGAGTTGTGACAAAGCAAGCTGGGATATTTTTACTTCCCCTCTTGTTTTGCCATCTGCCTCCTTAAAATTAATTTTTTTCATTTTTGACTAGTTACCATTAACATACTTGAGTATAATCTGGATTTTCATAAAAGATAAAGGTTGGCCCTCAGTTTTAAAGAATATAACATAAGATGTAATTTTGCGCTTAGTTTTAGGTATGTAATTGATTTTCTAATTTATTTTGACTATTCCTAGTTAGTAGCCTTTGTTATAGGGTGAAATCAGTAATTGGTTCATAGCTTAAATTCTATTGTTTACTTATAGACAATTATAAATTCTGTACTAATTATAAACATTTGGAGGAACAGCTAATAGTATTCTTGAAGGATCTATTTGGCTCTATTGGAAAACATGTTAGCAAAGCCAGCCCTTAATTAATTCTAAAGTAATTACCAGTCTTATCAAAAGTATTGTTTGTTTAACTATATCCGTTAATTTCATCATTTAAACAAATAATTCAGCCTAACGCTTGTAGTACACAAAACTGTTAAAAAGATGCATTTTTTCAAAGTATTCAGTTAATTTAATCAGTTAAGTTTTAATTGTAATGTGTGTAAATTAAATATCAAACAATGTATAGTTTCAGTTCCTTCTATTGTGAGAATATATAAGGGCCTGATTTTTGATCCTGAGACAGTCAGCCCATGGCCGAGTTTCAGACGAGACAGCTGTAGTGGTTAGATCAACAACAATGCATCAAGTGAACTGTGAAATAAGTGTAACACAATTAGGCCATGTGTTAAAACAATGACAGTGTGTTTCATATGTATCTTTTTATTCTTCGAGAACTGTGAACTATGTGGTTAGGCTTTTACTGCTCGTAGATGTTCAATGGTAAACTATTATAGCAGTATGTGGATGTTTGCCTGCAACCTATTACTGAGGCTTATCGAAAGTTAAACAATAATTAATTAGCCAGATTAACTGCGTATATTTGGGGGTTATGAACAGTGAAAGTAAAGAACTGTGAAATGCAAATGTGCACCTGTTGGCTACATCATTTAAAGTGGTCAGTATTGAACTTCCACCCCTATTTTTCAGCCAGTATAACAACACAGTATGTCGACACCAAGGACAATCAATGAGGAAATAAAGCAGGTGAATGTCACATAGGTGCCCTTGCGGGTGAGGACTATTTTATGTGGGCTCAGTACACTAGGACTCACGAACTTTGATGGTGAACTCGAGCGGTTTACAGTGATTTAAATGAATGGAGTGCAACAGCCAATCAGTGCTTGGGTTTCCTGGTCACAGTAGGACAGCAGCCAATCAGCGAGTGGATTCTATGGAAGCAGTCACTGAATACAGGAGCAGCCAATCAGCTTGCAGGTGGACACAGCTGACTGGGATAAACAAGACACCTCGCTGAGAAAATTACAACTAGCAGCAGACGACAAACCAAGATGACAACCGCAGCAGAGCAGCAGGAGATGAGCAAAAGAATAAGGTAATTTCATGGAAAAAGCCATTTTATATTAACTGATACATAATGAGTGGCCTTAACGAACATGACAGTGAGATGGAGGAGAATGAACAACACGGAAGTGATGTGAAAATTGATAATGAAGCTGTGGAGGTTAAGTTTTTAAATTAACAGAAAGACTTAATGGGTCTGGTTCTGTAGACGATAGTAGTTATAAATCAGACATGAATGTAAATTTGAAGGATGGGGACGAAAGTCCTATTGTAAAGAGTGAAATGGATGAAAACAGTACTGAAGTGGATGAAATTGTTAAGGTTAAGGAGGAGGAACCTAGTAGTGATAGTCAGCAAGAGCAAAAATTTATGGTAGACAGAAATTTGGAAGCAATGTTGAGGCAAAATATGAGTAGTTTGAGTAGTATGTGTATGAAAGAAGACATTAATAGGGTGAAAAGAAAACTGATAGCATTAGAACCAACATGTTTAGCTTAAAGGATGAACTGAAGAAACATATTAAAAAGGAGATTAAGGCAGTCAGATCTAATCTTACAGAGTTAAATAACAGGCCTGAGGTGTTAGCTAAAGATTGTGATGAAAAGATAAAGTCAGAAGTACATAACACTAATGAGAAACTAACATTAATGAGTAGTAAATGCGAAGAAGACAGAAAGAAGCTCTGCGATGACTATAGTAGGAGGGTGGAGACTTCTGAAAAACAGTGTAAAGATGAAGTCAAAGCTGCTGGAAAATTTTGTGCTGAAAACAGGGTTAAACTTGAGAACCAAATCGATCAGATTAAAAATGATTTAGAAAAAGAGGTAGAAACAAAGTGTGCAGTAGTGGTAGAGGAAAAACTGGTAAAAGTAAATGAAAATGTAGATTCAAAATTGACTATAAAGGAGAAAAAGGTGGACAGAGTACAAAATCTTAAGCACAGAGAAAGTGACAGTGGGTCTGATAATTATTTTGGTAAGCAGGATGATAGTTTTTCCAGTGAGAGGACCAATGAGGATTTGTTGTATGAAGAAGATCACATGGTAAGTAAAAAGGAAGTGTGGCACCCTGTAATAACAGCAAGTGTACAAGGTATACACGTTAAGTGTTTACTGGACAGTGAATGATGTTTCATAGGCATTTTTTGAATCTATTGACGACACAGAGGGTATAGTGGTGATGCATGTTTCTAGAATAAAAATAATTGGTGCTACTGGTAAGCTATCAAAGAGTGTGAAACGAGAGGTAATGTTAACTGCTGAATTGGCAGGACAGCTGTTTGAGTGTAATTTCTTGGTGATTCAAAATTTCAGCATTTATCTAATATTTGGAATTAATTTCTGGTGCAAATAGCAAGTAGGGGGTTCAACATACTGTGTTGGATTTATTATGTGGCGACAATGCTTACTCCAGCTGTCTGTCTCATTTTTCATGTTTCCTGATGCAGTCAAACTCTCCTCCTATCCTGTCTGTAGTTTATAAGTGAATCACAAACATTCTGTCTTCAACTTTCAAGTGATTTTGTACAGTAGGATATTTTAGTATAAGAATATTTTAGAAAAGTCTTCTCCAGTATTATTTATATACATTTAGTTGTGTTAGTAATAAGTAATGGAATCTTAAGGGGAAGAAACAAAGTAAATTGGTACAATAGTTAAAGAATTTCTGTCAAACAAAGAGGTAAGGTAAACAGAAAATGAAAAGTGTCAACATGTGTGGAGAAGAAGGTGCAGATTATCTAAAAACTATAATTAACATATGATGTAATCAGCTCATGTGTGAAGTTCATATAATTTAGTGCAGCAGCAGAGGCATATGTGGTAAAAACCATCTTGAATACTAGAACTTAATATTAATTGTGGTATAATAGAAGTGCTTGTGTTCAGTGCAGGCAGTATATGGAGATAACTATCTACCCATAGAAGTGTGTCATGGTACAGCCTTTTCTAACATTAAGGAATTCCAGCTTTAGACATAGTTTCCAGGAATACTGTGTGTGGAAAGAATTAGCAAGATTTGTATGCATATCATCCTTCAGGCTAGAATCTCAAGCAATTTGATGGAATACAGTGAAATAATAGTTTTTCTAAGTGATAATTTTGTCTGATCAGTAATAAGAGCTAAGTTTGCCTTAGCATAAGGATCTGTTACTGTGGAGTGTTTTTCAGTAGAATCAATTTTGCATCGGATAAGCAGAGCAGGTGTTTATTTATTAGTTAATGAAGTAATAATGAAATAATAATGAAATTATAAAACAATGAATAATGTTAGGTTGTTAATGGTTAGGGAGCCTGTCTCTGCAGTAAGGATTTTTTTTTATTTTTTAGAATGCACTCCACTCATTAATGAGGTACAAAAGGTAAGTAAAATAAGAGAGCTGACAGACATGATTGAGTACTGAAAAAGGTAACTGTATACAAACAAATGTGTTGTAACTATAATATCTGAATGAGAGCTTAACAGAAAGAGTAATATTTTAGTGAGGTGCAAGTCATATAATGCTGCATCATTGGATCTATAGGTTATCTGAAAACTTCTATTTCTGTTCTGCTGAATTATGAGCTTAAGGTGGTAATACTGGGATGAAGAAAAGTAATTTTGCTGACTAACTTATAACTGTGGTGCCGAACTGATGTGAATGTTCTGGCAGGTCAAGTATTTGATAACATTTTGTGAATTTTGTGAGGATTTAATTTTCTAGTTGAATGAGAGTAATGCTCAGAGTTGAGTAGAGACGTGGGGCAACGATTTGGTGCAACTTCCATCCCTTAATTTTTATTTGAGTATTAATTAAGTTATGTGATGGTGACTATTCTTTTTTCATAACGTAATGATTAGTAAATCTATGCTACTGCACATCTGAGTTTTTACTAGAGGTAATGTACATATATTAGACACTAAGGTGATATTTTGCAAATGGGAAAGAAATAAGTCTTTCAAGTTTAACCAGTTTCAGGCAGAGGTATGAGTTAGAATAATGCTTTGCAGTGTAATGTGCACTTGATTTTAAAATTTTACTAGTCCCCACATTTCGTACTATAGTCAATTTTAGTACTACTTATTGTGATGTCATGAGGACTATGTAATGTATTTTTGTGTGATGTAATGACTATCATTTGCCATTAGTGTTAAAATTTCTTTTCCTTATATTTAGAAGTAAAAGTGAGAGTACTAAAGTAGGGTATTTTGTCTACATTTTTCATGTATTGTGGGGCAGGAGAACCACCTCCAAGGGAACTGATAGCAGTGCATTTCCTTACTAACTGCCACTTGGACCTGTTGAAGGTATGGACAGCTTGGTGAGAAAGTGTGTTAATGCTCATTAAAAGTGTGAAAGTGCTTGTGAAAAATAGTAAACATTGAGAAAGTGAAATTTTCTGTCTAAAAATTGAACTGCAAAGCCATCCCTTAATTAATTCTAAAGTAATTACCAGTTTTGTCAAAAGTGTTGTTTGTTTAACTATATCTGTTAATTTCATAATTTAAACAAATATTTTGGTCTAATGATTGTAGCAGAAGAAACTATTAAAAAAAGACAATTTTTTGCAGTATTCAGTTAATTTAATGAGTTAACTTTTAATTGGAATTTCTGGAATTTAAACATCAAACAATGTGTAGTTTCAGTGCCTATTGTTGTGAGGATATATAAGGGCCCGATTTTTGATCCCGAGACAGTCAGTCCACGGCTGAGTTTCAGACGAGAAACCCGTAATGGCTAGATCAACAACAATGCATCAACTTAACTATGAAATAAGTGTAACACCACGTGTTAAAACAATGACAGTGTCTGTTCCATACATACCTTTTTATCCTTCAAGAACTGTAAACTATGTGGTTAGGCTTTTACTGCTTGTAGATGTCCAACGGTAAACCATTTTAGCAGTATGTGGATGTTTGCCTGCAACCTATTAATGAGGCTTATCGAAAGTTAAACAATAGTTAACTGGCCAGATTAACTGTGTATATTGGGGAGCGGGAGGGAGGGGGGGGGGGGAGGGGGTTGTGAACAGTGAAAGTAAAAAACTGTGAAACGAAAATGTGCACCTGTTAGCTACATAATTTAAAGTGGTCAGTGTTGAGCTTCCACCTCCATTTTGCAGCCGGTATAACAACACAGTACAACAACACTGAGGACCATAAATGAGGAAATAAAGCAGGTGAATGTCACAAGTCTGCAGCATCCAAAACTCCTAGAAAATCTCATACGAAATTACATCAAAATACATATCCTGACACCTTGCAGCGAGTAGTTTCACTGATAACATTTTTGAATGGTACTAAAATACCAAAAACTGAAGTGAGCAAGTAATGCTGTAGCACCTGAAAATGATATCAGATGACAGCCAAGAGTTTGGTATTTGTTACTACTGTACATTAAATTTTTAGTGGCTTCTAATTTCTACTGTAAGTTTTCTTTTGTAGTTTAATACCATAAAGGAGCTCACTAGTCAATGGTATGAGAAGTCCACTGTGGAATCAATTCTAGATGGAACTGGCAGCAGCATATAGTTTCCAAGATATGGAGGCAAAGTACACTTGGATCAAAGCCACACACTGTATTATACACAGCCAGTCTGATGAATCGACCAAGCGTAACTAACACGAAGTTGTCTGCATCTGTTTAGCAGATATCTGCTTATAGAAGTAAAATTTTATGGTCCTGTTACATACAAAGGAACTCATTTGATCTGTAGTGAAGGAGACTCATAAAACTTTGTAATTAATTGATAAACTGCTACAGCTATTGAAAACTTTGCTTTAAGATTTATGAGATGAATTGATTTACATAATATAATTTAAAGACAGTCGATTATATGCTCTTAAAATACTGTATTATCATCTTGCATTTTGCTATTAGTACACTTTACAGTTCTTTAGTGTCCCTAAGCCCACAGAGTGTACATTTTTTCTGTTTAAGCTATTGTAGTTTGTCATGTATGTGCATTGTGAAGTCTGAGCATACAGTTTACCTTATGTGGAGAGAGCACAAAACTTTTGTTATTTCTGGTCTCATGCATATTGTGGAAATGATATTATTGAAATAATTTTGGATTTTGGTGCATGAAGCAAATTAGCTCAAAAATGTAAAGAGAAACAATACCTAGTATGTTCTGATCTCTCAATAACAGATGACATGAGCCTCTGGGTTTAACAATCTATGCATCTGGTTTTTTCTGTAGAATTAACATTTTTTGCCTTTCACTTATGCTATAAATACCTGCATTTATCCAATTCTTTCCTCTCCATTTCTAGAGTGAGACACTGGCTTCAAGAGTTAGTTTTTGTAAGATCTTTTATTTGTATCTGTGACTTTGCAACTGGTTAGTGACAGTTATTTCTGTTTCACTTTATTGTACATTTATTTTGTACAACCAAGTGGCAATGTGAACTGTGAGTGAATGATGAATCTGCAAAAATGGATCTTTCATACTATGGTGTTTCCGATCATACATGGTATCCTATTATGCAGTGCTGCTGATGTATGCAAAAAAGCAAAGATATTAATATTTTCTGGCAGTTCCGCCACAGTGGTGTTCTGAAGCATCCAATGAACTTCCAATTGCTTTCAAATCATAGCTGTGAGTAGATTGTATATATTTTGTATGTTTTATGTTCTGAAGGTTGTTCACAAGCAGAGTATACACTCCTGAAAATTGAAATAAGAACACCGTGAATTCATTATCCCAGGAAGGGGAAACTTTATTGACACATTCCTGGGGTCAGATACATCACATGATCACACTGACAGAACCACAGGCACATAGACACAGGCAACAGAGCATGCACAATGTCGGCACTAGTACAGTGTATATCCACCTTTCGCAGCAATGCAGGCTGCTATTCTCCCATGGAGACGATCGTAGAGATGCTGGATGTAGTCCTGTGGAACGGCTTGCCATGCCATTTCCACCTGGCGCCTCAGTTGGACCAGCGTTCGTGCTGGACGTGCAGACCGCGTGAGACAACGCTTCATCCAGTCCCAAACATGCTCAATGTGGGACAGATCTGGAGATCTTGCTGGCCAGGGTAGTTGACTTACACCTTCTAGAGCACGTTGGGTGGCACGGGATACATGCGGACGTGCATTGTCCTGTTGGAACAGCAAGTTCCCTTGCCGGTCTAGGAATGGTAGAACGATGGGTTCGATGACGGTTTGGATGTACCGTGCACTATTCAGTGTCCCCTCGACGATCACCAGTGGTGTACGGCCAGTGTAGGAGATCGCTCCCCACACCATGATGCCGGGTGTTGGCCCTGTGTGCCTCGGTCGTATGCAGTCCTGATTGTGGCGCTCACCTGCACGGCGCCAAACACGCATACGACCATCATTGGCACCAAGGCAGAAGAGACTCTCATCGCTGAAGACGACACGTCTCCATTCGTCCCTCCATTCACGCCTGTCGCGACACCACTGGAGGCGGGCTGCACGATGTTGGGGCGTGAGCGGAAGACGGCCTAACAGTGTGCGGGACCATAGCCCAGCTTCATGGAGACGGTTGCGAATGGTCCTCGCCGATACCCCAGGAGCAACAGTGTCCCTAATTTGCTGGGAAGTGGCGGTGCGGTCCCCTACGGCACTGCGTAGGATCCTACGGTCTTGGCGTGCATCCGTGCGTCGCTGCGGTCCGGTCCCAGGTCGACGGGCACGTGCACCTTCTGCCGACCACTGGCGACAACATCGATGTACTGTGGAGACCTCACGCCCCACGTGTTGAGCAATTCGGCGGTACGTCCACCCGGCCTCCCGCATGCCCACTATACGCCCTCGCTCAAAGTCCGTCAACTGCACATACGGTTCACCTCCACGCTGTCGCGGCATGCTACCAGTGTTAAAGACTGCGATGGAGCTCCGTATGCCACGGCAAACTGGCTGACACTGACAGCGGCGGTGCACAAATGCTGCGCAGCTAGCGCCATTCGACGGCCAACACCGCGGTTCCTGGTGTGTCCGCTGTGCCGTGCGTGTGATCATTGCTTGTACAGCCCTCTCGCAGTGTCCGGAGCAAGTATGGTGGGTCTGACACACCGGTGTCAATGTGTTCTTTTTTCCATTTCCAGGAGTGTATTATTAACAGGCACTCTTCCATTCTAATAATATACTTTTGATGTTTGGACTATTATCTGTCACTTTACAGTATGTAATTAGGGGAATTCAGAATACTGTTGTAACACTTTTCCTTCTCATTGCCAAACATATTGTGTGTCACAAACTGTTTCCACAATGACAATTTTGCAGATGACATTCGCAAGCCACTCTCCTTCCCTCAGTGTACTTAGCGAAAGAGTCGGCAATAACTTAAGTAACAGTGCAGTATATCTTCCATTGTTGCTACTTTCCTTTTCCATACAACAATGACTGTCAAAAGATATCTGGAAGTACAACAACATCTCGAGTAGTTGGCAACTGTTCACTGCAACAACACTGCACACCTCCACATTATACAGAAACCCACACAATCACATGCGACAAATGATGTTCAAGTGTGGCTGCATGACCATTCCCCAGGCTGATTGACTAGTAGGTGGTTAACAGAACCATAAAACCTTGGATGAAATGGAAGGAACAGACATTAAGTGTTGATAAACATTCTATACAACATACAAAAATTACGAACACATGAAACCATTATGAGGGCTTATCAGGAAAATAACTGTACCTCAATCTCTACTGTGTGTAATAACTAAATACCACTGTAATCACTTACCTAATTATAAAGCTACAGTTATCAAAAAATTGAGAGTGACTTACTATTAAAAAGGAGAACACGTCCTAATGTTCTGTAAAATTACACTTATTTGGTTACGAACGAGCTTTCAGCTTGTCAGGCCATCTTCGGCTGACAACTTGTCACCTGAAAATGGCCTAAGAAGCTGACAGCCAGTTTATGACCAAATAAATATAATTCTACAGAAAATTAGGAAGACTTTTCCTTTTAAACATTATTAGCATGTTTTGACAAGCAAAGATGGAAAATTCAGTTAATGTTCAAGAATGACTTATCGAACAACCCTTAGGCACTAATACAATTAGGACTGTTCCAGAGGGGTGAGTACTGATATAACAAAACAATTTTTTCAGTACAAGACAGTGTCTGGAGTTCAAATTGGGTGATAGAGAGACGTTAAAACAAAGGCATTATGCCCTACTGAGACTTGGACAGTGTCCATTCCAATATTGATCAATAAACACATTTCTTCCTCCAACATGCATTTCATGTAAAATATTAGAATGGTAAAACTAGATACATCTTGACTTACACAGCATAGGTACCACCTACAAATCAAAAAGGAAGAGGGAGAAACAATACTGGTGTACCATGTACCCTCATCAGAAACAATGCAGTGGCTTACTAAAACACAAATGAAGGTATAGAGATGTATGCATAACTATCCGCTTGAGTATTAAATAAAAATTTATAATTGGATATTGTATAGGCAGCTATATGGAAAGATGGGTAATGTACAGTAATACAAGAACCAAGAATGGACAATAAGAATGGAAAACTGAAAGAGAAGTGCTCAGATAGAAAAAGGTGTAAGGCAGGGATGCAGTCTTTCACCCCTATAGCTCAACCTGTACATCAAGGATGTAGTGATTGAAATAAAAGCAAGATTCACGAGTAGGATTAAAATTCAGAGTGAAAGGATGTTAATGATAACTCTCACAGATGGTATTCCTATCTTCAGTGAAAGTGAGTTAGAATTATAGGACCTGTTGCATGAAATGATCAATCTAATGAGCATGGAACATGGATTGAGAATAAACCAAGGAAAGACAAAACTAATGAGATGTAGCAGAAATGAGATTAAACATAAACTTAACATCAAAACTGAGGACCGTGAACAAGACAAAGTGAAGGAATTTTGCTGCCTTCGAAGCAAATTAACTAATGACAGACAAAATAGACTAGCACAGGCAACAAGGGCGTTTCTCCCTAAAAGAAGTCTACTAGTATCTTATATAGGCATTAATTTGAGGAATAAATTTGTGATAATGTAAATCTGGAGCACAGCACTGAATGGAACTGAATAATGAACTCCAAGAAAAGAAGATAAAGCATGTAGAATGATGAAAGTGGAAAAGAAATGAAGTGGTCTTCTGGAGAATCCGCGAGGAAAGAAAATGTGAAAAATACAGATGAGAAGGGGTGTCAATATGATAGGATGTTAATTAAGCCATTAGGGGACACCAGAAGGAGCCATAAAGAGGAGGGGCTGGAAGGAAAAACAGACTCAGATGGATCAAAAAATAACTAGGGACATTGGGTGTGAGTGCTACACTCAGATGAAGATGTTGTCAGAGGAGTGGAAGGTATGGTGAGCAGCATCAGGCCATTCAGAAGATTGATGATAACTGACCTTTTAAAGAATATGGGGGTTACTGTACTTAGGACAGTATAGACACAAACTTATATAGATAGGCAAGTCTGTTAGGAAGAAAACAGGAACTGAAGCAATAACAGAAGGTTCCAATAAATGTCTAACAACAACAGAGAAAACACAGTGAAACTCTGCTGCCGAGCACCCGTTGTAACAAAATTATCTGACAGTTTACAACTGGACACACATCCACATCTTTTTTGTCTCCAAAGGAGCACAGTTTTAATCTGTTATAAGTTTCAACAAAGAAAAAAATGCCAATTAACTCTGTAAAAATAATCACTGTAATGAAAAAAGTTAAAACATACACAAGACAATGAAACATAATTCAGGAAAAGGCAAGTCATGGGGGAAAGGACAAATGGTCAGAGGACACTGTAAGATAGCTGGCAGGAACCTATCATGACTGTTATCCATCAAGTTATCTGCCACAAGTTATCTGCCGCAATCCACATCCATGAAGATCATCTCACAATGGGACTATGGAATGGTGCATATATCTAATCTTAATTAAACATGATGCAGGCATTTGAGGAAAGAGTCCCTGTGATTTTCTAATGAAGCTCTTTTATATTTACTGGCATGTTTTGGTCATTGGGCACTCTTATTTTAGTTCCTGATACTAGAATTTGTTTATATTTAAGTGAACTCTGTTAAGAGGTTATATCTGTTTTGAGGGCAGAACACTGACAATTTCTGTAAAAGTAGGCTAATGAAATTTTTCAGAATAGTTGTGGGATGCACTGCAAAATGAGATGACATAGGTATACATGAAGCACTCACTAAAATATAAATCACTTTAAACAGTTGTGCAAAAGAGCACAACATTAGCGTCTATGCAGAACACTAACATCACAGTTTGAATTTAGTTATTTTTTATTGTATTTCTCTTGCTTGCAGTACAAACTTATTTTGCTTTTAATTTAATTTTTAAGTTGATTAAAAGGGATCATATAATGTGCTTTTCAGTGCCACTATTATATGAAATTAATAAATAAATTACATTTTCAAAGCTGAATTATTTCAAAACTTTGTCCAAAAATACACTTTTATCATCAAATGTGAACATTTAGATGATTAATTTGTTCATTGTGTATTAAGAAATTCCAAATTAATGTATAACTATGGTGAGATATCCTGCCATGTGTAGACACATCTGTGGAAACAATGTTTCTTTCACATATGGTCCATCATGTCAGTTTTTTGTTGTGGCTATTCCTTGTCCATAATCCACCTAAAAAATCTTACTGTAAATGCTATGTTTTCTGAGCTGCTTGGCTGGAAGCTAATCAATTCTGTCCTAATATGGCAATGCCTGTTGCATATTTGTATGAGGTACTTGTCATTCATATTTGAAGATGACTACACGTCTAAATTTTAGTACTGGGATATGAACACATACACATCTGTAAAAGTCATGTCTCACATATCTCAACTAAAGAATATGTCTATTGCAGAAATATTAAGCTCTTACTTTAGTTTGTGAGCAAGCTAGTGGCTGTCACTTTTACATTTTTACGATCTCTTCACTGGGTTCATTATAATTTTCTGTCCACAAGCATTTAAGTTCCAGCTGACAGTCGCAGTATTTTTGCATTTATAACAGAGGGTGCTGACTTTCTGTACATAATGAAATTTATAACTGTTGCCTGCATAAACACCAAAAATCTTGGGTGTTCAGAGGTCCAGTTTTATTAGTGTTCTGAATCTTAATTTTTATGTAATCTGGAGAAACATTGAATGATTTTTGCACTTTGATGTCTTCCTATGGTGTTAACTATACAGCAGCCATAAATTTCTAATAAGCAGCAAGATGCATTTGACTGGAAACTTCTAATGTCAATGAGAATCAGCAGACTCCTACAATTTAATTATAGAAATGCTGAACGTGATGACAAGCAAATGTTTGACCCTTGGAAGTACTTTAGTATCAAACTCAAAGCATACATTGTCATAGTACAGTGTTATCTAGGAAAAATTATTTGTACATGTGTACTGTTATGCACTAATATTTACAGTTAGTATGTTTTACACATATCATATACAAGATGTCTTGTTTGTAACATCTGTCTAACAGCAAATGAATGATCTCATTAGCTGACTGTGTGCCTCAGACTACAGGAGCTAGTGGCTGGTATGCATATGACTATTATGGTACACTTTTGAGGATGATGCCTAGAGGACCTTTTGTTGACTTACCATGATGCCTGTAGTTACAGCGATGCCCCTCCCGCAGTATGTGTTAGGCACGATATCTCCGAAGCCAACGCTCAGGAACGTGATGGCGATGAGCCACATGGCATTTAGGAGGTTGGCGTGCTCCTCATCATGGAACCTGTGCCGGCAACACAAACGCACCGCACTCTGTGCTGCTATCTACTTACGGTTTGCCACCACTTGCCTCATCTCACTTGCTGATACCTCGGTGCTCCATTTTATTGTTCATTTACTTTACAGGGAAGCAAATGTGTTCCCTTATTCTGTTTGAAAATGAAGCTTTTAATTTTTTCAGTGAACTGCATCATCATTACAAACTATTACTTCTTTCAGTTAAAAGTACGCTGACAGTATATGAACCAACAGATTACTCTAATGAAATATGAAAACAGTGATAACACACTATATGAACAGTGTTGGTTACCTCCAATAATAATTCATCTAGCTATATGAATGGTAATATGGTAATACAAAGACTAACATAAGATTTCAATTGTGCCTCATAATGGAGAGATAGGAAAGATATGTTCTCTAAATAATAACAGATTCTGTTCAGTGTGATGAAAACAAACACCTCTTCCACTACAGGCTGCTTGGTGTTTCTGCATTCTACATAAGCTTTATAATATGTTGTCTTCAATAAATACTATACATTACCTTCAGTTGTTTACAATAAGAGCTATGTCTATAATACAAACATCAAGGTTCTATGGAAAAAAAGAAGAAAAGACTTTTCTTATGCATTGTTTGTCATGCAGAGTGCTAGAATTTTTTTAAGCAGAGGTATGTTACAATTTGTGGATTATATATTTTTATCTCAGAAAATCTGCCAAAACACTGTGTTGTAAGGCATGTTCCAAACTAAGTCAAAGGAGTATTTTAAAAACAGACACTATTATTATAAAGACTTCAAAATGTGTCAGAATTCAGCATACTAGAATCTCAATAATGAATACTGCAATAGTGTTAAACTTTAAACAACTCCTAACCCATAATTTGTAGACAGATAAATGAAGGCCCTGTTATTTCCTTGCAAGTTCATTATTCTACAAATGGAGAATTTAATATTTCTGGAGACATTAGATTCATTGCATTATGTACTAGTGAAAAAAAAACATTTTAAAATAATTAAGTGTGTTACCATGTAAGACTTAATTATAAGATCAGGATGGCTTTCTGAGATCCGGATTTTTTTCTGAGTCAACACAGAGAACAGCCAGCTTTTTGGTTCATTGGTGAATGCTCAGTAAAACAGTTTATTCTACAAACTATTAAAACTACAGACAGATGTGAAGGTTTGCAGCAGTAATAGCAACTGTTTCATGTTTCCGTCTGAGGGCAGCACAGGAAAACAACATATTAGGTTTGATGTCCCTGGAATAAACTTTATGGATTGACAATGAAGCAACTGCATTACCAATGATGGTATTATCTCAGTTAAAGGAGCCTGCCACAGCCTTTTAAAACAGTAGTTTTCCCCAAGGGACCAGCTATTATCTATGATGAAATTAAATAAAAGAGTTAACAAAAAAAAAAAAAAAAAGAAAAACAGATATATCTGTCTTCCTTTCTTTAACTTTTTAGGCTTACATTACTTCAACTCCTCCATTGATTATTACAATATTATAACTGCATTTTTTTCTAAATGTGAGCTTACTTTTCCTAACTGAAGCAGGACAGTATCATCTCTCATTTATTCACTAGCAATAGTTTCCTGTCAAAGACAGAGATTTTCAAATGCAAAAGGTTTAAGGGAGAGGCACTTACCATCATCCCACACGTGAGTGTGATACCGCGACCGCAGTAAGTGTTAGGGACTATGTCCCCATAACCTACGCACAGGAAAGTAATCGCGATCAGCCACATGGAGTTTAGCAAGTTGGCATGCTCTTCATCGTGGAACCTAAATGTGGGAGGCAGAAACACAGAAACCATGCTGTCCATGTTTGTTCCAAGGTCCACAGTGTTAGCGTTTAAATGAGAGAGTGAAGAAAAACTATTATTTACAAGCATCTGAGTTCTCAAAATAGAGTATTAGCTGATAATTCTCCACTAAAAGAAAGTGAATCTGTTTGATTGTAAGCAACTTGGTTAAGTAACTTAGCTGCTGTATACTCCTGTAGTCATACATTCTGTTGATACTGTGTCATTCAACATGGCTATTTTTATTTTTTAACTGATATAGATCAAGAGGAAATAGCCCACAAATGTTTTTAAATTAGCCTTGGAATTCTAAGTCTGGTATGACTGCTTGTCATGTAGATCTTACATTATAAAAATTTTAAAGCAGCCATGAATCTCTGCCTTGCAATTCCCACATGAACTTCTAGTGTTCTAGTATTTTTGAAGCAGTGCAACCTTGTCCTTCATCTTACTTTCATTAATAATGAACAATGCCAATATAACATGCTCATTGTAAAAAACTGATTTCTTATTTGTTTCTTGGTCTCTAGTCTGTTAGTTTATCAGTAGTGGAATTTCACCTCTGAAGGTAAATATCGGGCAGTCATTCTATCTCTGAGTGATTTTACAGTTTTCTCAAGCAGGTCCAGTTTTAGAATATTTTTCAACACAAGTAACTTATCATTTGGTACCCCGCCCCCCCTCCATAATACACACTTTTCTCCTCTCATACACTCTCATTACTGTCAATTTTCATTATGAATCATGTCTGTGAAACATGCTGCATGCAAGTCTTGCACTTGGATGCCCCTTGTACCCCCTCTCTCAGCTGGGCATCTAAGACAGCTACTACTGACTGTGATACATCCTGTACAGAAATCTTACAGCTGCAGCACCACTTGTGTCCCTGTCAGCTTGGTGCCCCAAGTGGCAGCTTGTGTTGCTTGTGCCTTAAACTGGCCCTCTTCTCAAGTGAATTTTCTTGCATGTCAGTTTTGAAAGTATGGCATAGCCTGGCGATAACTGTGAGTACTAGTATAGTTGAGTATTTAGCCCCTGAAATTGGAGGCTTTTGGCTAATAATAGTAGATTATAATGGCAGCATACAAACAGTAAGCTCTTCTTTAGAAGACATTCCACTTCCAAGACTTCACAAGGAACTGAGCTGCTGCTGTTCTCGTTAAGCTCTGTATTTTATTCCTTACTTTTTATAATGAATCACTGGTATATGCAAATTGTCAAGTCATCTCAATAGAGTCCTGCAGTACCCCAACAATGAATTAAAAACCACATCTCACTAATTACAAAGAATTTTCACTGTCTATATTACAATTATGCATTCAGCTCTGCAACAATATGTGTCAAGTACTGATTTGCATTTTGATGAATTACTCTCCAGATACAGAGTTTGTAATGATTTTTTTCTGAAATTTCACACCTTGAGCTTCATTTTCTGCTTTCTACCCCCTCATTTCTCCCAGTGGAACAATCTGAAAATTCTGGAACTTAGAGATTTAACTGTTCTTCAGAAGTTGTCTATTAGAGTAAGTGATGCTCCAGTTGTTTCAATAGCTAGCAACACCTATGCCAGAAATCCTTTAAGGAAAGAACCTATGAGTGCAGCAGCATGGTGACAGTGTCCTATGTGATTGATTATATGTACTGAAAAAGAGGCTGGTGGACAGCATAAGGTGCTTTAAAGTGAACTCTCAGACTGAAAGAATTAAAACATAAGACAAGAAGGGAAAATATTTCTTTAGTCATTTAAGGACTATAGAACAAACTAAAGTGCCATGGAAGACTTGGATTTTCTCAGAGTAGTCTAGATATTAAAGATACAACTAAAAAGTTGAAACAGATAACTGGTACATCATTCTATTGATATTTAATGGCACCCTAGTAAGAAGAGCAATTTTCGTCAGCCAAGAGGACAAAACTAATGCAACAAAAGAAGAAAGCATTGTAGCAGTTATTCTGTAGGAGAAGCAGATATTATCTTTCACCTTTAAAATTTCACATCTACTGTATCTATAAACTTAATTTTCATAAAACTGTTTAAGAAATTGAATAATAAATAAATAAATAAAAAACTTCTGTAAATTATGCATGTAATTTCATGCACTGACTCATCCAAAAATATCTGTAGAATACAGCACTATTATAGATAAAGGGAATCAATGACTAATAAATACACTATGTGTATTATACAATGTCATTCTCATTTCATTCATACTTGAATAGAACATTGTGTTAGTTTACAGTTTGTTATGTTAGGTAGGGATAAATCTTAAAGTTTAACGTGTCCAGTAATGGAAAAGATGGCACAGAATGGGTCAGGAGACAGCGGTGTCTGTGTGAGCTGAGCTCAGTGACCATATCTATTAGCTCTCCATAAGATGTTGCCCAAAATCTATGTATTAGCCACTGGCCCCTTTTCACATGCTGTTTCCTACTTGGAATCTCAATTATTTGAAGAATTGCATACGTCAATGATAGTAACCAGGGTTGTGTGGTATGTTAGATTACACTTATTTCCATCCATATTAGCATCTTTGCTCCAAGGTTTCTGAGTGGAGATATTCATGAATCATCATCATTATGATACCTTGTTGAGGCTATAATTTAAACGTGCATAGAGGGCACTGAAAATGTCACATTGTCTAGAAACTTGCCACAGATAGCAATTTAAGACTATGAATTTCAAAGTAAGGTATGGGACTTTAATTTTTTTTCCAGAGATGAGTATAGGCATGCAGTCAAAACTATCTGTTTTGTTATAACCAATGTGTATTTTTCCGTGTTCTGACTGTTTAATTAATTTAACATTTAGCTGAGTAGTTGGTTTTACGCCACTTCACTATGTAACTAGTAGGTTTCAACTTCTTACTGGGGGAAACTGGGGATACTTAAAACTATATGTTGAACTGAGTCTCAAATGCTGGATACTGATATCTGTTTTCCACAAAGAGCCCAGCCAAACATGCCACATTGAGCAACTCACAGACAAATCACCTCTATGACTCTTTCCATTTCTGCCAAACTGACTAGTCTCTCTCTTCTGTAGGACATACTGGTACATGAAGAATTTGACTCAAGGTTGTGGCTGAGATTGAGTGCAACTAGTGGTAAGTTGAAATTTTGGGTTTATCCTCATGGTATGCCCAGATGGCTCAAGTAGCAAGAGAACCGTCAGTGAAAGACAGCTCTTCCATATCAATTCCTAATCTGGTATACAATTTTATCTGTGCATGTGCAATAAACAATGTCTACACTGTTCAGTGAGTACAAGAATTTCATCTGAGTTTTATGAGGTTATAGATTAGTCGAACTCTCCACCCGGTCCATTTTCCTAGAGGTAAATCTTCCAGAATACCGTAGGAGACACTCAGGGGAAAGTGGAACGAATGAAGAAAAGCCATTGGCAAGCTATGAGTTGGTGCATATGACGTGATAGGGTAGCTCACATGGTTCATGAGAAGCAAGAATCGACGTCTGAGTCCAAATCCAGCACATATTTGGAACTTGTTAGAATAATTTTATCTCATCTAATTTCTCACAATATTTAGTGTTTAATTTTTATGTCTGAAAATACTGCAGTGTAAATTTTCATTGTCTATTAACTTTAAGGCCAAATGTATGTTGCAAAAGCATTATGTTTAACATCTTATTAACTTAAATGGTACCTCTAGAACTTGTTACAATACTCACAACATATCAAATGTAAAGAAGGACATGAACAAAAACTGGAATAGGAATGAACTAAGCAGGACAGACGAAGCACTAAAACAACAACAAAGAGTTATTAGCAGAAGATACTTGAAGCCCTGAGAAGTTACAAATGTCAGAACAGGCAACTGATCAGACAGAGATAAGGGAAAAGCAGACCAAAATCAGAAGCACATCTCAGACAAAAATGGATATCAAGAAAGTATGAAAAACAAAGGAAGCAAATTCTGCAAAAAAAGAAAGATATAGAAGCTGCAGCCCACAGGAATGAAAAGACAAAGAAGAGAAGCTTCACAAGAAATTTAAAAGAAAAAATTACTGAAGGAGTTGAAAGACAACGAAATAAATGCAGGAAGAGTAAAGGGTAGAAAGATAAAATGTATGTAGGCTCTGATTTCAGGTGATTGGTATACATTTGAGCTATGCCAGTGGCAAAAATGAAACAAATGCTGCAAAGCACATTCCAACATATAAAGTTCTCAGGAGGATGCTGGTAGGAAGTATAAAAATTGCCCACATAGTGGAGCATACAAGCACATTATGTTACAGAGTGCCTCACATCACCTATTTAGTCTGAAGCTACATTAGTTATTCCATATTATGTCTGCCTCTTTTTCACCTAGATTGATACCCTTCTCTGACATGTTGATTGCTATCTCTGATATGTCCAGCTTATTTCCATATGTTGTTGTAGGTTTCAGTCATCAGTTGTCATGTTATGTATAACTTAACTTAGAATTCTGAGTGATTTTCTTACTCAACAAAAGAAAAAAATCTTTTATTCATTACAACCCATCTTATATTATCAGATGAAGAAGAAGAAGAAAGATTGAGGTTTCACACCCTGTCAAAGGTGAGTTCCTTAGAGGCAGTTCTGTTAGATGAATGATCCCTTGTTCCTAAAGGTAAGCAATCATGCCAAACTTTGTTTATGAGTATGTCAGCTGCAGTCTACAATCCACTGCAGTACAGTTTTACAGATTACTGTGCATGATTATTTAAAAAGATGGACCCAGTTTAATTAATTTTTATTTCATGAAATGGAAACTGGATATGAATTATATACACACTGTCCAAAGGAAGAAAATGTAAAGTTTGTGTTGCCACAACTAAAGAGCTAATAGTTAAGTAAATGATCACAGGAATTCTCGTAGGTTAAAACTAATAAAATTTTCAGCTTATTATGACTGGTATATTTAAAAAATCATTAGTGATGGTCTGGATCACTCAGCAGCTTGCTACTGTCAATGTTAAACTGCTCTATTGCATACTGCAGCTTAAATACACAATTTGGCCATTGACAACTGTTGATGCCATCATCCTTTTGTTGCCATTGAAGAAGACTTGTGCAGTTTTTTGTAAACAGAAGAGATTATTAAGTACAATGGAAACTTTAATCAGAAGGGAGAAGGCATTAAGCATAAAAGTATCTGGCTGCTGGTTCTAAAGAAATGCATAAGCCTTTAATAATAAGACAACAAGAACACTGATGTCAATAACTGTGTCCACATTCTAAACTCCACACCACAGTATGTGACAGAGTAGTTTAATGTCTGTCAGTTGTGAGCCACTGTATGACCTGGACTGACACTGAAGCTATGACCAACCTCCCCTCCCCCAAACCCAACAAGATGTCCTCTGCAGATGGGGACAAAGTGTTGGGTTATCTAACAGACCCCACAACACTGCATCACAATAGCCCAGAGAATTTTAGTAATTATGAGATGAGATATGATATTAAAATTTTTCCTTCTTTTTTCCTTGAATATTTTAATAAACTGAACATAGGTTAACTTAGTGTAGGCATCAAACAAGAATCCTTACAGTTTTTGGGCCATGGCCTCTCTGAATGAAATATCCAGGCGTGTCATTTTATTTACCTTGCAGCTTTCATTTGACACACTTCACTCCCATCTACCAAACTCCTCAACTCTCCTGTATATTACATTGTTGATTTAACACTTATGTGAGAAAGATTACATATAAAAGAACTGTTTACTGACGGAGAATTCAGAGTATTTTTGAAGTGGTCAATGTTTTTTTTTCTTTGCTTTTGAAGTGGTATAGGGAATGTTAATTGTGACCTGAGAAGATGATATGTATATATATTTAACTTTACATGCAAATAAAAATAATCACTAGGTCCTGTAAAATGAACCAGTGGCATTGCAGCAAGAATAATGAGCACACATGTAATGTGCAGTCAACTAAAGTGAGATAATATATCTGCAAATAAAAGCAATTTAGTCATAAACATTTTGACCGAAGGCAAATGATGCATTACTAAAGCAGAATATTATTGATTCACTGTTCTGGCAAACTGTTATGAAAATATTATCTATCATATATTCTAAATTCCCTACTCAGTTCTTGCATAGCTTGCCATTATTGACATATTGTCATACATATTTATTTCACAATGAACAACATCTAAATTTTAATATCATGCTGCAAGGAAAGAAACAACACAATATTTTGAGACTCAGATGCTTTTCCATATAGGATATGTTTCATAAAGTGGCAAGAAATGATTAAAGTACCATGCCATGCAAAATCTATATTTAACTAGCTACATTTTAAGTGTCTGAAAAATATCCCTTGGTAAACTACACTTGCTCAATGCAGAAACTGTGATGAAGCAATACTGACAGCTAATTTGTACACCTATTAAATTTCTGATTAGTTTACATTATGTGTCATTAAGAACAAGTAATCTCTATGATTTTTAATTTGACCCATTTTAAATACAATTTTTGTTCAATAAATGCATCAAGTGAATTATGGAGTTTGCTTAATGAACACTATGGTGCTCATGAAGATTTACAGTGGGGACCTAAGGATTACAGATTCCTATAGCATCTTAAGAAGATTTACAAAGGAAATTTATGTAACATTAGTATTCTGTGCTATCAAGAGAAATAACAAAAAGTTACTAATAAAGATACCTTTATGTCAGTGCTGTTATTTTTACATACTGGTGTTTTTCTTTTAGGACAGACATGCAGTTGCACAGACCACAAAAGTCAACTGTATACTACTTATGTAATTAAAACACTGTAAGTTAGGGAGGTTGTTTGTTTAGTGCTATTAATGTTGAATACTATAATGAACAACACAAAGCATTAGGCCTATGTACAGGCACACACACAAGATAACTTTCTACTTAAAAGTATATTCTGATGGGAGAAAAAAATCTGCTCACCAATGACAAAAACTTAGGTAAGGTTATCACAAGGTGAAACAACTATCGATGGATTTAAGGCTGGAGATAATACGCCAAAGGATAAGTAATTCCTGGTTACAGATCGAGAGATGCACATAATGCTCTCTCCAGTTTCCATGTCCCCTTAATTGACATTTAGAGTGACAATGTTTCTACGGGCTTTTGAATATCTCCAGCTATTTCTCCTTTCCCTAGTTCTAATAAAGATAATCAAAATTGATATATTAGAAGCTGTCCAACTGCTATTACATCTTAAACTCATTTTTAGTTTATTTATTTGATACGACATACTAGTGTTTGGAACAAAGTAATTTTTTATTCTGCCTGAATTATGGTAAAGCTTATTAAAGAAAGTTATGTTAAGGATAAAACATCTATTTTGTAGCACCTTTTATAATCGTACATTATAAAGATAATTTTTTATTTGTTTTGTCCAGTTCTGCTGCTCAAGGCGGATAAATAACATTTTTGCCATTGTTCTGACAAGCATAAGAGTGTGTCATGAATGATGACAAATTAAAATTATATCTGGCTGCAAAATATACTTTTAATCTGGATTAAAATGTCTCATTAGTATACTTTTTCATGGAAAATAGTCTCCTTTATGAATTTGTTGATATAAAATGAATAAATGAAATACAAACGATAATGAAGGAGTGACAATGCCCATGTGTACTGAATATTTGATAACATGATGAGCACTTCAAAAGTTCTGTATGCTGCATAAGAATGCCTAATAAAATCACTTTATTGCTCTACTTTACTAATCAGGTTAGAGTCAGACTTTGGTCTACAATGTTCTGCAGATGAATGATGGAAAGGTAGGCTCCCAGATTGCAAACTAAATCACAGAATGAAAGAATCTAATGTTCTTCCACACAATTACCACATCAAAAGTGAAACTTTAAAAGTAACAATTTCAATGTAATGCTGAGTGATATGAGGCTAAAATATACAATAATAATAGTTAACAAAATGGTCACTGTGTTTCCCTGAGGCTGTATTCCTAGTCTGTTAGAATAGGGAAAATTCTAGACAAATGAAAATGTGAAATTAGACATTACCCTTTGTACATTCTTGGTATGTTTTTCCCCTCTATATGCAGCAAATGATCTGTAGGAACTTCCTTTAAATATGTACTGATTTAATGACACTAGTAAGTGGTAAGCAGAGATGGCTGCCATGCGGCAGGTTCGGTTCCCAGCACTGACAAGGATTTTTCCTTGGTGAGAGGATTGGTAGGAGATGCACTCAACCTCATGATGCCAACTGAAACCTGCTTGACTGAGTAGCAACACCTTCACAGTGCTGACAACATATCCCTCCATACCATATCAGCCTGATGCCGCAAGACAAAGGAGGACACAGGGACTGGTCACTACCCCTTGCACCTTCATCGCCTGGCAAGATGCTTGTTTTAACAAGAAAGGGAAGGTGGTTAACAGTCCAGTAACTCTGAGATTATCAAGAACATGGATGGGAAAGAAAATCAGCCTTGGCCTTGTTTAAGAAACCATCCTGGAAGTCGCCTTACATGTTCATGGTCCAAGAGTCATGAGCAGGTGTCTTTAGTGTGTACAATGATGCACCACAAAACTACATTTTATATTATAAATTATGTGGTTCAAAATGTGTGCAAATCAAAAAACATTTTACAAGATGGACCAACCAAAGGAGACAGCACATTTGTTAAGACACTGACCTCCTGTTCGGGAAAATGAAGTTTGCTCTGCCCAGGCAACCAGATTTAGGTTTTCTTTGGTTTTCTTACATAATTTCAGAAACATGCCAGGATGGTTCCTTCATCAACGACATGGTCAATCACCTGACCTATCCTCATGAAATAATACTTGTAAGTGCGTGTAAATGCTTGTGTTTGAGGTATTGATTTTCACTGTCTTGGTTGGTTGGTTTTAGGGAGGGGATCAAACAGCAAGGTCTTCAGTCCCATTGGATTAGGGAAGGTTGGTTGTTTGGCTAGTTTTGGTTAGTTGGTTGGTTGGTTGGTTGGTTGGTTTGTTTAAAAGAGGGGGGGAAGGGACCAAACTGCTAGGTCATCGGTCCCTTGTTCTGAATAAAACAATGCCACAAGGGTGAGAATAAAACAAGCGAGACTGACAACACAAAATGGAGAGAAAGGATAAACCACAAGAATGACGGAAGGGCAACACACACTTAAATGGACAAAAGTGGGGAAGAAAACCACAGAAATGTGAGAAACAGGTAGAAGAGATTAAAATGACAAAACAGATTACCATGGTTGGCTGACCATGAGAATAAAAAGGAGAAGCCAGCCAATCTGCAACACATTAAAACCTCCACCCTAAAAGCACTAGGGCGGAGGATACAGAGGGACAAACGATATGTGCTAAAACTTAGATCAATTGATAACACCCACCCTTAGGAATAAAATGTAAAACTAAATCAGTCAATGAGGCATTGTCAAGTAAAATTAGTGGCAACGTGTCCAGTAACTGAAGATTTCATTGCAGGGCAGTCAAAGTGGGACAGTGCACCAGAATATGGGCCACTGTCAACTGGGAGCTGCCTCCACACTGAGGCAGGCCTTCACAGTGCAGGAGGTAGCCATGGATCACCCAAGCATGGCCAATGAGGAGCCAGCAGAGAACCACAGAGTCCCTGTGAGAGGCCCGCATGGAGGGCTGCCACACACTCGTAGTCTCCTTAATGGCATGCAGTTTGTTGTGCGTACTGAGACTATGCCATTCTGCCTCATAAACCCGAAAAACACGTTGGCATAAAAACGAGTGCAGGTCAGTTATAGGAATGCCGATCTCTATAAGCGGTTTCAGTGGAGCCTGTTTGGCCAGCCTGTCAGCACGTTTGTTGCCTGGGATTGACGTATCCTGGGGTCCACACAAACAACACTGAACGACGGGACCGGTCCAGGGCATAGATGGACTCCTGGATGGTTGCTACCAAAGTATGACGAGGGTAGCATTGGTCGGTAGCTAGTAGGCTGCTCAAGGAGTCAGTACACAGAAGAAACGATTCCCCAGGGCATGAATGAATATGCTCAAGAGCACGAGATATAGCCACCAGCTCTGCAGTGAAAACACTGCAGCCATCGGGCAAGGAATGCTGTTCAATATGTTCTCCATGGACACATGCAAAGCCAATGTGACCATCAGCCATCAGTGTAAACCACTTCATGGCCTCGGTACATGTCAAGAATCGAGAGGAAGTGACAGCGGAGAGCTGCAGGTTGTACTGAGTCCTTTGGGCGACGTGGAATGTCCAAGCAAAGCCGTGGCCTAGGTGTACACATGGAGGTGCATGCAAATGGACCTCAAGTATAGGTGGTAAAGGCAAGGACTCCAGTTCACATAGAAGGGGTCAGACATGAACTGCAATTGTAAGCCCTGACCTGGGCTGCTGATGTGAGAGATGAACTGCCGTGGGTGGGAAAAGGAGACAGTAATTCGGATACGCAGGAGAACTACGAACGTGTGTGACGTAACTGGTGAACAGTTGCGCACGCCTGACCTGCAATGGAGGGACTTCAGACTCTGCCAGGACGTTGGTCACCAGACCTGTCCCAAAAGCTCCCGTCGCTAGTCGAACACCACTGTGGTGCACAGGGTCGAGTAAACGCAATGCTGAGGGTGCCGCTGAAGCATAGTCAAGGCAGGATTGAACAGCACTCTGTAGAGCTCCAGCAGTGTAGAGCGATCTGTATCCCTGTTGGAGTTGCTCAGGCAGCGGAGGGCATTGAGGTGCTGCCAGCACTTCCGCTTGAGCTGATGAAGGTGAGGAAGCCAAGTCAATCAGGCATTGAAATCCAGTCCTAAAAATCGATATGTCTCCACTACAGTGAGAAGATCATCAGTAAGGTAAAGTTCTGTTCTGGATGAATGGTATGATGCTGACAGAAGTGCATAACACATGACTTTATGGCTGAAAACTGGAAGCCGTAGACTAGAGCCCATGACGGCGTTTTATGGATGGCTTCCTGTAGGTGCTGCTCAGCAACATCAGTACTGGTGGAGCAGTACGAAATGGAGAAGTCGTCTGAACACAGAGAGGGTGAAACAGATGGCCCTACAGCTGCTGCTAGACCTTTAATGGCCACTAAAAATAGAGATACACTCAATACAGAGCCTTGTGGGACCCCATTCTCCTGGATATGGTGGAACTATCGGAGGCACCAACTTGAATATAGAAAGTATGAAGTGACAGGAAATTCTGGATAAAAACTGGGAGCGGCCCTCGGAGTCCCCACTTGTGTAATGTGGCAAGGATACGATGTCACCATGTGGTATCATAAAAACATTGGTGAGGCTTATGGGCCAATACCTATCCACATCAAGCCGGTTTTTGCCAGGTTTGAGCACTGGTATGTTGGTGCTCTCCCACCAGTGCGATGGAAAGACACCATCACACCAGATCTGGTTGAGGATCATGAGGAGATGTCGCTTGTAGTCAGACGAGAGATGTTTAATCATCTGACTGTGGATCTGATCTGGCCCAGTAGCTGTGTCGGGGCAATGTGCAAGGGCACTGAGGAGCTCCCATTATGCAAATGGGGCGTTATAGGGTTCACTGTGGCATTAGTGAACGAGAGGACTTTCCCTTCCACCCGACCTTTGAGAGTGCAAAAGGCTGGGGGGTAATTCACTGACACAGAGGCTCAAGCACAGTGCTCAGCAAAGTGCTCGGCAATTGGGTTTGCATCGGTAGATAACACACCATTAACTTTAACACCAGGAACACCTGTTGGGGTCTGGTACCCAAAACTCATTTGATCTTTGCCCAGACTTGGGAAGGTGACGTATGGCACCCAATGGTAGAGATGTATCTCTCCCAACACTCCTGTTTCCGTCTTTTGATAAGTGGCAAACGCGGGCACGGAGCTGTTTAAATGCTATGAGGTGCTCCAGGGAAGGGTGCCATTTATGCCACTGTAGAGCTTGCTGATGTTCCTTAATTGCCTCAGTGTTTTCTGGTGACCACCAAGGGACTGTCTTTCACCGTGGGCACCCTAAAGAACGAGGGATCACATTTTCCTCTGCAGAAACGATTGTTGTAGTTACCTGCTCAACCACCACATCGATGTTACCATGTGGGGGAGATTCAATGGTGAAAGCAGAGGTGAAAGCATCCAAATCTGCCTTGTTTAAAGCCCATCTTGGTAGGCGTCCATGGGCCTGACACTGGGGCAGTGACAGGAAGTTGGGGAAGTGGTCACTACCACACAGCTCATCATGTGCACTCCAGTGGATAGATGGGAGAAGGCCAGGAGTGCATACCGAGAGATCAATGGCCGAATATGTGCAATGTGCCACACTGAAATCTCTGGGGGCACCTGTATTTAAGAGGCAGAGGTCGAGTTGTGACAGTAAATTTTCGACCTCCCTACCTTGGCCAGTAAGCAGGGCGTCACCCCACAAGGGGGTTATGCGTGTTAAAATCTCCCAAAAGCAGGAAAGGTTTAGGGCGACCAATCAGTGCAGCCAATGCATTCAGGGGAACTGCACCATCTGGATGAAGATATACATTGTAGACAGTTATTTCCTGTGTCGTCCTTATCCTGACAGCCACAGCTTCAAGAGGGGTTTGAAGGCGAACAGGTTCACCGCATACTGAGTTCAGGACATAGACGCAAACTCCACCTAACACTCTATTATAGTCACTACGGTTCTTATAATGTCCCCTATAGCTGTGGAGGGCAGGTGTCCACATTTCTGGGAACCAGGTTTCCTGAAGGGCAATACAGAAAGCAGGTGTAAAGCTTAAGAGTTGCCATAGCTCAGCCAGGTGGTGAAAAAAACAACCTCAATTCCACTGGAGGATAACGTTACCATGAGGCTGGGAAGGCATGAAGCACACAAGGAGGCAGGTTATGCCTCAGGGTCACCTGCTACCACTGATTGAGTATTTGTAGCCATTTCTATGGTGGATGACGCATCAGTGAGATCCAGGTCCGCAGGGGACACTAAGATCTCCACTGCATCCTCAATGCAGAACTGATAGGGAGTGGTGGTGTTGGGGTCACCAGAGGGTTGTGTTTCTTAGCAGACTACTACTTAGTTTGCTTTCCCTCTCGCTTCTCTTTAGGGCCTTGCTGGGAAGATTTCTCTGAAGCAACTTCAGGCACAGAGGAAGACCATGAAGCTCTTCGTCCAGCAGCTTTTGGCTCCTTGAGCCACTGGCGAGTATCCACTGTAGCATCAGTGGAGACCTTGGGACAGAGGGCCCCAAGAGACCCCTTCCACGCGAGAGGAGCTGGAGGAGGCTGTTGCTTCTCCAGCAGGGGGGAGGGACCAATGTCCCCTGTGTTTGGGGGGGGGGGGGGCGCTTGCTATCGAAGTAGGTGCTTTGGGAGCAACAGAGGAAGATTTTCTCCCTACCACCATGGCGGCAGATGTATTCTGATGGCCTGGAGGGCCCACTGTTCAAGGCACAGAGTGAGGAACCACTGGCACTTGGGACGGCGATGGTGATGTAGCTGCAGCATATGTCAACGTCAAGTGAATGGGGTGTAATCTTTCAAATTTATGTTTAGCCTCTGTGTAAGTCAACTGGTCCAGGGTCTTGACTGAGAGAGGTGGCGCAGTGGTTAGCACACTGGGCTCACATTTGAGAGGACGGCAGTTCAATCCTGCATCTGTCCATCCTGATGTAGGTTTTCCATGATTTCCGTAAATTGTTCGAGGCAAATGCTGGGATGGTTCCTTTGAAAGGGCATGGCCGACTTCCTTCCCCATCCTTCCCTAATCCGATGAGACTGATGACCTCACTGTTTGGTCTCTTCCCCCAAACAAACCAACCCCAACCCATGGTCTTGTACTCCATGATTTTCCATTCCTTTTGGAGTACTGGGCAGCCTAGCGAGCAGCGGGAGTGGTTCTCTCCACAGCTGATGCAAGTGGGAGGACGTGCATATGGAGTATCTGGGTGCAGTGGAATTCCGCAGTCTCGACATGCAGCACTGGAAGTGCAGCGGGAAGACATGTGCCTGAACTTCCCGCACTTAAGGCACCGCGTAGGGGGAGGGACGTATGGTGTAATGACACAGCAGTAAACCATCACCTTCACCTTTTCAGGCAATGAATCACCTTCAAAGGCCAAGATGAAGGCACTGGTAGCAACGCTGTTATCTTTGAGTCCCCTGTAAATGTGCCGGATGAAATGAACACCCTGCCGTTCTAAAGTGGCACAGAGCTTGTCATCAGACTGCAAGAGGAGATCGTGATGGAAAATGATCTCCTGGACCATGCTGAGACTTTTATGGGGAATGATGAAAACTGGAATATCACCCAGCTTGTCACAGGTGAGTAACGCCCTGGACTGGACTGGGGATGGTGTCTGAATCAAGACTGTGCCATTTTGCATCTTGTATAACACTGTCAGTTCTCCGAACTTATCCTCAAGGTGTTCAATGAAAAATTAAGGTTTTGTAGGTAGAAGGGAGTCCCCATAAGCTCTGCTACAGATTAAAAACCGAGGCAAATATGGCTCTCTCCGTTATGTAGCCCTACATTCCTCCCATGGTGCAGCGAGGGAGGTAAATGATTTAGGGTTATCCCTGTCAGCATTGTATTTGATCTTGCCCCTCTTAGAGACTGCTGGTGCCATATGATCACCAGCAAGAGATGACTTACCCTGCTTCATTGCGGGTCATACGCCCTGATGACACCCACTCTGATCAGGGGCTCTCCCCTTGAGCACCATCCAGCCACAGCAAAGGCCAACTGGTATGATGGCTGTTGCTGGGAGTCCTGATGCCCCAAGAAGGCAGGAATCTACTCCTTGGCATATGTGGGGAGTTTACAGCTCAGGCATCAGCAGTGTGATCCCTGTGTTGTCAGAGGGCTACCACCAAATGGGTACATGATGGTCCCACCACAATGGACTGGTTACTGTGCTGCATACTGGGTGCAGAGAAATCCAATATTGCAATGGGGGTGAAAGAGGACAGGAGACAATGGAAGAAGATGACATACCCCAGAAAGTGTCCTCACCCAAATAGTTGAATTGCAGGTGGAGATGCAAAGCCATGACACGAGATTCAGGAGATCAAATTAAGGGCATTATGGATAACTCATGCACCAAGTAAGGCATCCTTCCCCATACGGCCCGCACAACTGTAGAGTTTTGAAAGGGCGAACGTCAAACCATAGAATGGGACCTGAACTCATAGGGCCGAAAAGTGTGAGACGCATTTTAGTCGCCTCTTACAACAGGCGGGAATACCTCGGGCCTATTCTAACCCCTGGACCCGCAGGGGGGCATTAAGGAAGGATGGGGAAGGAAGTCAGCCCATGCTCTCCCAAAGGAAACATCCCAGCATTTGATTGAAGCAACTTACGAAAATCATGGAAAACCTGAATCAGGATGGTTGGATGTGGTTTTGAACCATCATCCTCCCCAATGCAAGTCCCGTGTGCTAAGGAGTGTGCCACCTTAGTTGGTCTCACTGTGTTATGATGAAAAATTCTATACATTTGAGAGATGATCCCTGGATAAATAAACAAATGAAAGAAAGCCAAATGTTTATGAAACCCATGAAAAACTTAGCACACAATGGTCAGATACAGAGTTGAGCCATGCTCCACCACAACTTGAGTCCAGTATACTGGTGTAACTACTATGCCACCACACTTAGTGATATTTCAAAATGTCCTGCTAAGAAAAGAGAAATAGATTTTATAGTGAATTTGTAAAACAATGTTTCTTAAAAGATATGTCTTGTGTTCTACAGTGTTCCTCATAAATGAGATTACCACTGTACTAGTTAATAACCGTTTAGTTATAAAATATTAAGTTTCACAGCCTCATTTCAATGAACACGGTAATCTGTGATGTTGTAAAGAACATATTAATTAAGGTAAAGTCTTTTTCTTTCTATAATGCAAGTTATAAACATGAACTAATTCTTTGATAACTGTTGTAGGAAATTTTGTATAAAACAATTTTGAGTATTGGGCCACATCATTGTAAACTACTAAATGCAGCCAAAAATCTGAAATTATTTTATCCATGGAAGCCTAAAAACTTATATGTTGTACAAAAGTTCTTGTAGAACATAAATACTTTTGAATAAAGGAGACCACTCACGAAAAAGAAGAAGCATTGGGTTAGCAACAGGCACACAAAAAAGAAAAAAAACTTGCTAGCTTTCAGAGTTATCCTTTGAAGAACTACATGAAATGCATCCCCCCCCCCCCCCCCCCCACACACACACATGTAAGCCACCTCAACAAAAGGGCAGAGAGAGTGTGTGTGTGTGTGTGTGTGTGTGTTACTACAGAGAGAGAGAGAGAGAGAGAGAGAGAGAGAGAGAGAGAGAGAGAGAGATTTTACTGTTGCTCGTTAATGGATAACATCGAAAACTAGGATAACATCGAAAACTAGCAGTTTGCTTTCTTTTGCATGTGCCTATCGAAAACTCAGTGAGTGGTCTTCTTTGATGCTGTCTAGTTTTAGATCTAATTCTGACACAAGTTCTCACAATAATTTATTTTTCACAAATGTACAGATTAGAATAAATAACTTTCGTATTTTGCCACTGTATGCTTTCATCGAGTAATGGACTAACATTGGAAGTGATTCAATAATTTTTATTTAAGATTATAATTTAAAACTAAGTCTGTAGTAAAAGCAATTTTCCAGGTAACATGCACCTATGATGATGACAGTCATGAACTCTGTTACAGCTTAAGTCAAACATTCTGATGAGATGTGGATACACCATATCTAGTGTTCACTCTTTAAAAACTAGGAACTGAAACTTTCTACATATTCCTTGTACTAGGTTATCGTAAGTACAAAACACTTTCTATCTCTCCATCTATATTCTGCAAGCCAAAAATGGTTCAAATGGCTCTAAGCACTATGGGACTTAACAGCTGAGGTCATCAGTCCCCTAGACTTAGAACTACTTAAACCTAACTAACCTAAGGACATCACACACATCCATGCCAAGGCTGGATTCGAACCTGTGACCATAGCAGCAGCGTGGTACTGGACTGAAGTGCCTAGAACCACTTGGCCACAGCGGCTGGCTTCTGCAAGCCTATTCACAGTGTGTAGCAGAGGGTGCTTCATGTACCAGTGTTCATTCCCCCCTTTTAATGTAACAGTCATGAATGATTTGGGAGAAGAACAATTGCTGATAGCCTCCATGTTAGCTCTAATCACTCTTTATAGTCTTTTCGTCAGATATGAGTTGGAAGAAGCAATATATTTGCTGACTCTTCCATGAATGTACACTTTGGAACTCTGCAGTGATGCAGAATGCCTCTCTTGCAGTGTATGCCACTGGAGTTGGCTGTGTGTCTCCATGAATAAATGACCCTGAAATGAGATGTCCTGCACTTCTCTGTTTCCTCTGGCATCCCTACCTGGTACAGATCCAAGACGTATGAGGAATATTCTAGTATTAGTTGAATGAGTGCTTTGGAAGTTACAGGCTTTGTTGATGGGCTACATTTCTTCAGGATTCTTCCAATGAATCTCATTCTAGTATCTGCCTTACCTGCTATTAATTTTATGTCATCGCTCCACTTCAGATTGCTCTGTATGCATACTCTTAGATGTTTTATGTACGTAACTGCTTCCATGTGACTGTTCTGCAATTGAGTTATCGTAAAATAAAGGGAGTTCTCGCTATGTATTCGCAATATGTTATGTTTGTTTATGTTGAGGGTCAACTGCCACTCCCTGCACCGAGTATGTATGATCTGCAGGACTTCCTGCATTTTGCTAAAGTTTTTTAGTGCTGCAGCCTAGAAGTAGAACTCTGTATACAACAGCATCATCTGCAACTCTTACTGCCTGGGAATGTCAAATTGATTCAATATTTTCAGATTTCCAGAACGCTTTTGACACTGTACCTTACAAGTAACTTTTAATCAAACTGCATATCTATGAACTATCATCTCAGTTGTGCAACTGGATTCATGATTTCCTGACAGAAATATCACAGTTTGTGGTAACTGACAGAAAGTCATCAAGTAAAACAGAAGTAATATCTGATGTTCCCCAAGGAAGTGTTATAGGTCCTCTGCTGTTCCTAATCTACATAAACGATTTAGAAGACAATCTGAGTAGCACTCTCATATTGTTTGCAGATAATGCTGGCATTTACCATCTTATAAAGTCATCAGATGATCAAAACAAACTGCAAAATGGTTTAGACAAGATATCTGTATGGTAAGAAAAGTGCCAACTGACTCTACATAATGAAAAGTGTGAAGTCATCCACAAGAGTACCAGAAGGAAACCGCTAAATTTTGGTTATACAATAAATCACACATATCTAGAGGCTCAAAATTCAACAAAATAATTAGGGAATACAATTATGAATCACTTAAGCTGAAATAATCATAGAGATAATATTATGGGTAAAGCAACCAAAGACTATGATTTATTGGCAGAACACTGAGAAAATGCAACAGATCTACTAAAGAAACTGCCTATACTACACTTGTAATCCTCTTCTGTGGTACTGTTGTGCAGTGTGGCATCCACATATGATATGATTGATAGAGGACATTGAAAAGTTCAAGGAAGTGCAGCACATTTTGCACTATCATGAAACTGGGGAGAGAGTACCACAGGTATGATACATGAACTGGGATGGCAATCCTGAAAAGCATTTTTCATTGCAGCTGAATCTTTTCATGGAATTTCAGTCACCAACTTTCTCCTCAGAGTGTGAAAATATTTTGTTGGGAATGATCATCATAATAAAATATGAGAAATCAGAGCTCACACAGAAAGATTTAAGTGTTCTTCCAAGGTTCTCAGGTGCACTGCCGGATGCAATTCGAAGGCCCACAATATTTTGGCAAACAACCATTCCGCCATCAATCAGGTGGTGCTGTTGAAATGAGGGGTCTGCAGTGCACTCTGTTATATCTGTCTGTGGGTCCAGATTTCTGGCCTCGCAGGCTCCGCACTGTGCTCAGTGGTGGAGGATTTGAGGTGGGGGGGAGAGACTCAGTTCCCTGCTGGCTGCCATCCGCATCCCGTCTTGCATGTGGATGTTACAATTTTCTGTGACTGGGCCAAGTACTGGCTCCCATGCTTTACTTAGTTGGAAATACGTGTCCTTGTTTATTAAATTATCTACCATATGTACTTCAATAGCTTCTTTAAAAATAGAGTCTTAATATTTGTTCGAGTCGGCCAAGACTTTTGTTTGTTGGTAATTCATTGAATGTCCACCTTTCTCAATGCAGTGTTCTGCTATTGCCAACTTACTGACCTGCAGTAAATGGCTGTGGCACTGGTGTTCTTTGCAGTGATCCTCAATAGTGCAGATTGTTTGATCAATACAGATTTTCCCGCATCCACACAGGACCTTTGACAATTGCATGTGGTGGTACACTCAAGAATCTTGGAAGTGTCACATACTCCAGGAAAGCCTCAGATCACGTATTTAAGTGTTTGTTTTTCCTGTGTGCTATTTGAGGGGGGAACAGTAGAGAAATAGCTTGAAGGTGGTTCTACAAACCCTCTGCCAGGCACTTAATTGGGAATTTCAGAGTAATCATGTAGGTGCAGATGTAGATGAAAATCATCATGGAAATTCTGACATCATCTGTCAAGCCAATAGATACTGTGAAAAGTAATGGTCCTCTAACATCTCCCTTGGTGCACACCAAAAGTTACTTTTACATCTCAAGATTTCTCTTCATTGAGAGTAAGATGCTATGTTTTGTTTGTTAGAAAATCTTCAAGCCAATCACACAGCTGGTCTGATGTTCAGTAAACTCATAGTTTGTTCATTAGGTGGCAGTGTGGAACTGTATCGAACATCTTCCAGAAATCAAGAAAGATGGCATCTACCTGTTCACCTTTATCTACAGCTTTCCAAGTCTCATAGACGAACAGAGTGAGCAGGGTTTCCTTCATAATGGTGAATATTTCTTTAAACTTTTAAGGACGGAAGGTGCTGCTGGCTGGTCGGGCCCACTGAATGGCTGCATACTGCTCAAATGATTGTTTTGCTGAAGCACTTGGTTGTGGTAATGCAATATATTGCTGTACAAAAATGTCCAGAAAGTCCGCTAGATAGCACCAAGCACGCAACGCAGTACACTGTAGGGGACATCTCTTTCCCAGATGACTTCTACAGCAATCCACCGTCCGCAGGACCCAATTACAGTAGACTTCTACAGAAGTCAACTGCAGTTAAAGGGTTAACACGCTACAAAATCAGAGAGGCACTGGAATCCTGGCTAAAAGAAAATGCATTCTGCAGTGATGATAACTGAATACTAACATAAATAACCTTCTACTTCAGCTGAACATTGATAGCTTCTGTCTCTACAAATCTGTAAACTTTGTATATAGCAATTCTGAGTAGTGTAAGAGAATAATGACAATGCATTACAAATTTTCATTCTGCAGTGGAATGCACACTGATTTTGAAACTTCCTGGGAGATTAGAACTGTGTGTGTCAGACTGGGACTGGAACCTGGGACCTTTGCTTTAGCAGGCAAGTGCTTTATGAAACTTTCGAGTCCCAGTTTGGCCAACAGATTTAATCTATCAGGAAATCATAATGCACTCAGCTCTTTAGCTGATTGGTCCATGTCTGCAGAAAAAGAATATGGGATTTGTGAATCACTCTTGATGAAAACAGTTTGTTTTTTCTCTCAAAATAGTTTCAGCTATTGATAGCCACCTAAATGGGTTTTCTTTTATCCTATGATCCTTTATGATGAAAAGGACAGACTGCTACCCACCACAAAGATGACATGTTAGGTTGCAGACAGGCACAATGAAAGGACTGTTACACATTACGGTCTCAGGTGATAGACTTTTTGCTTCTTCCATTTGCTCAAGCATAAAGATGACATGCTTTTGTGTGTAACAGTCTTTTCATTGTGTCTGTCTGGAACTCAAGATGTTATGGTTCAAATGGTTCTGAGCACTATGGGACTCAACTGCTGAGGTCATTAGTCCCCTAGAACTTAGAACTAGTTAAACCTAACTAACCTAAGGACATCACAAATATCCATGCCCGAGGCAGGATTCGAACCTGCGACCGTAGCGGTCTTGCGGTTCCAGACTGCAGCGCCTTTAACCGCACGGCCACTTCGGCCGGCTCTCAAGATGTTATCTTCATGGTGAGTAGCACTCTGTCCTTTTCATAATAGTGATGATATTACAACCTGGATTTCTATTGTTTGATTTTCTTTTATTATGTAACAAATAAAAAAAGAACTGTTGAACAGTGGAAGATGTTATTTTGTAAATGTTGTTTTGATTACTTTTTTTGCTGCTTTTTATATTGCACACATGCCACCGACTTACTCAAAACATATAGGGTATAAAAGAGAGTTCAATGTTGATTATGAGCATCTGCTGAAGTTAGTTTGGTGAGAACAGAAACAGTGTTAGTATCAAGGCAGACTCACAAATTCCATTGTGTAACAGTAAATATAACATACATATTTTATGTCAACTGAAATTTAGTTGTGGTTCATGCTACATTGACAATCCATAACTGAATAACAGCCATGGAGTCTAACAAGATCCAGTATGGATAAAAGAACATAAATTTTTGTATATGAGTATAAACGTTATCAATTGTCTCATGAAGGTAAGTAATGGTCAACCATTCTGTCTCCTTGCAAGTTTTTAGTTCAGTTTTTTCAAATGAATTCTTCTTTTCATATACTTGCGGATGATATCAAATGTGTCTTCAGAGCTACCTACATGCAAAATAAATAAATATTAATCAGAAGGAAATAAAATAAAAATAAACTGAAATAGTGTGAATAATTTTAATACATGATCTGTTGCATGAATTTTCCCCAATCTTCATTCCAGAAAGACTTGGAAATCATGAACTGAGGGAAGCAAGATAAGGCTGTAAAACTGAACCCTAGTTGTTAACTATGGAACAATAAGGCTTTTGTAAACAAAAGATATAGCTTTAAATACAGCTCCGGCTTTCAGAAAATTTTATGATTCGAACAAGAGAGTTATATGATGGAAAAAGAAAATTACACCTTGAAATACTGTTGTAGACTTTGATTTTAACACCTATGATAACTTAAGAAATGAAGTTCATGAAGTTCAGCACTGTTCCAGGACTACAACAATACTGCATTTTTCTATGTTCCATATTACTGTGAAATTCTATAGTGATTTTAGTACACTAAGTGAGCATAATGATTGATAACTGTATTTAATGTCTCTGTTTTTGGAGTTGTGAGCCCATGACAAAACATTATCCCATGCAGAAGGCATTATGAAACCAACCATATGCAATGATTTAGAAAAATTGTGGTGATGTGAAGAACATCTGGGCCACCTGACAACCACAATGAAGTGTGTTCAGACTGCAGGCCTCTGCTTTAATCTGAAAAAGTATCTCGTCACCACCCAGAAAAAAAAACACTGATGCAGATACTGAATGGCAATGACAGCCATCCTAATCAATAGAAAACAAGAGCAGTCACAGATTATCCAATTGTTTGAAACATTCTGGATTTGAGGACTATTGTTGAAATGTCTTGCACTATCCATGACTCATAAAAGTACAACCCTTTCATGAACTACTACAGGGAGGTGCAAAAATATCCTAGAACAAAGCATAAGATAGGGCTTTCCTTGTCTTTAAGGAGGTGCTAACATGTTCTCCAGTTCTAGCATTGTACAAAGAAAGTACAGAGACAGAACTTCCCACTGGTGCCAGACAAGGGCAGTTCTAGTACAGATACAGGAAGGAGCTTATGCTTCTAGAGTACTCTGCAGGTCTGAGACGAAGTAATCCATGAACAGGAATGAGCGCCTTACAGTTGTTTGAGCCATCAACAAGTTCAAGCTGTATTTATTTGGTAAACCATTCACCATTGTATCAGATTGCCATTCTCTATGCTGGCTGAATAGCCTGAAGGATCTATCAGGCTGACTGGCCAGATGGACACTGAGGCTTCAGGAGTATGGCATCACAGCGGTATATACAAGCAGATGCAAACACATGGATACAGACTGACTGAACAACATTGCTTATGAACAGAGGGAAAATCCAGCATTTCTGAAAACAATTGACACCTTGAAAAGGGAGGAACGAACCACAAAAGAATTCCAATTGATAAATGGAACATTGTACAAGAGGAGTATGATTCAATGAGGAACAAATGGTCGTTCATCGCCTCAGCTTACTTATGGTTAGCTGTCCTAAAGGATTTCCAATATGCTCCAACATCTGGTCACCTGGGACTTGTGAAGATTTTAGGCAGAATCAGATTCAGGTGTCATTGGCCAGGTCTCTACTGATCCATTAGACTTAAAGGAATGCCACAGATGGACACACTTGCCACAGGTCTACACCAACAACCTCATTTGCTGTGCTGTCCCCAAAGTTTGCTGACTGCCAAAGCTCACAAAACTGCAATGTTGCTTGTAGAAGATGTCATTCTGAAGCATAGAACACTTGGTGTAATGATCTTTGATTGTGAAAATGTTTTCCAGTCAAGACTAGCATAAGAGATAATTTCACATTATGATATCACCCACAGGATGACAACTGCCTACTATCCAGGTATAAATCACCTCACAGATTGGAATAAAATACTACCCCTTGTGAGATTCACTACAATACAATGAAGCAAGACACTACTCTTTCTGCTCCACAAACACAATGCTGAAATGACAATGGATACACTATTCCTATTTCAATGACATTCAGAATCACTACACAAAACAGCTCATCATTAGGACTGAAAAACAAGACAGCTGGCCCTCATACAGACCCTGGATGCCCAGGGTAGATATCAAGAGTGCTATCACACCAAGTATACTTGATACGGATTTTTACATCTGTGCGGAAAGTGAGACTATCGGAAAAGTTACAAAGGCATTACTTTGAGCCATATCAGATCCTTAGTGACTTGTCAGATGTCACATATGAAGTCAATGATTTTAACTTTTCATCAAGAAGATGAAAGTATGGAGACATCACCTGTGTCCTTCATATGAAGCCCTGCTACAACCCATATGTGCACACTGGCAATGAGAGGCTCAAGGAAAAGTAGACCCACTTGATGATTGCAAAGCTTTGGTGGGAGGGTGGGGTGGGGTGGGGGGGGGGGGACCTTCAATGCTCATTATAGTGAATAGGATGTAACAACATGACCAGAACATGAGGATCCACCAACACAACCACACATAAGACAACTGACAAGATCTAAATTCAGGGTGCTGTAGTTGATTCCAGTGAGAACTTCTGAAACAGCAGGTGGCTTTGTCTCTAGGAGAGGGAGCAATGCTGCAAGCTGTGGAGTATTTACTGTGTCGTAGAGGATGGCATTATTGGCTTGAGAGCTGTGGGTTCCCTGTTCAAACCTGACCACCAGCAATTATTTGTTATTTAGTATCTGTCATTTCTGAAAAGTTCTTGAATTATCTTATGTTTGTATAAATAGCTTCACTCTCAATTTAGGAGGTCAGTTCTGTCCTGCCTGTATGTTAGTCAATAATAAAAATGCTTTCGGTGGTGAGTGTTGAACTTCACTGACCACTCTGACTCCGGATTTAGACTTTGATGTGCTTTAAATGTGACAATATTTCACAAATTTCATGTTCCAGAACCTTGTAACAACCATTGTAATAATAATATTTGTAAACTTTTTTTAACTACCTACATCCAACTGAATTTCTCACCATACGCATACACAAGATTTGCATAAGTGAAAATCAAACCTAGAGTTTTGGTTCAACAGTTCAGTTAAAGATCTTGTTTAATTCAACAGAACAATTATAATGGATTTCTAAATATGATTTTTTAATAAAGTACTTTATAAATGAGAATTATTCAGTGACTGCTGTGTTACGTACTTATATAACTGAAATGCAGCTTTTAAGTTAAATACTTTGAGTAGAGAATCCATAACAAAAGTTACTTACCCCAGAAAAATGAACATTTTTCACAAAAGATAATTTTATTAATAAAGAAAATTAAAATTAATTAAGTGCAATTTACTTGATCTAAAGAGTTAATGAAAATTATCTAATAGTCAAAAACATTTACCGCCACTCATTACACAAATGAGATTTGGGTTTATTGTAACACTTTGTTGGTTAGATTATATCCATTTATCAGTTTTATGAATAATGAAGAAACATGAAAGCAGTAATAGCATAAATATACCAACTAGATTGTTGTGACTTATTTCAGAAGTGTAACATACATTATCTCATAGGTAAAGCCAGGCTTATTTTGTTATAGCTGCAGATTCATTAACTGTGTAACCATGAAATTGTAAATTGCAGATTATCAGCTAACATGAGCAAAATTCATTCTAGCGCAATTCTCTTAGACCATATAACTTAGGGTATTAATAGTGAGACAGATAATACTTGTGTCATAGATTATAGTTCAGCGTTTGGAAAAAAAAAACCACACCAAAGTTCTTTCAAATGAGGTAAAGAAATCATTCAACATAATCATATACTGCTTGCATATAGATATTAATTAATACTTGAAAATTCTCCTTTGTATTATTGCAAGATGCACTGATCAGTTATTGGATGAAGATGATAGTGTTCAATATGTACCAAAAGGCAACAGGACATAATTATTATTTTTTTATCTTAAGATCTACAAGGAAATTAGTGATACTAACCATCGACTTTGACCAGTGAAGTAAAGAGGCCCGTTGGCTCTGACCAGTGAAGTAAAGGGCCCCACAGACCTTAAAGGCATCACTAATATGTCACAAAGAAAAGTGGACAGAGGCACTCCCCTTAGTTCTATTAGGCCTTTGAACAGCATACAAAACAGATACTGCTGTGTCTTTTACAGGGATGGTTTATGGTGAGACACTATGAATTTCAGTGGACGACTATTTAGTGCCAGCACAATTGCCTGGTACAGTGAAACATCCACAACTATAGCAGCAATTAAAGCACCACTGCACCAGTATACAATTCTCACCCATGGCAGCCATCAGTTGTCTGTACAACAACTCCAGAACAACTGTTTGTGTGTGTGTGAATGGGGGGAGGGGGGGGGGGGTTATGTGGCACTGATACATTTTTTGTGTACCTGTGCATCACATCATAAAATTAGCAAGTTTTTTGTGATGTTACCTTTTTCATGCTTTTGAGTTTAAGTTTGCTTCTATCTAACATCATCTGTATCTTCTACTTTTGGAAATAAAATTGGAAATAAAAGTAACTTTTGCTGTCCCAGAAGTAGTCACAACCAGGTGACCAGATTGGCATACATCACATGTGACTCATTAAACTCCCTGGGATTTTTATGTGATTAGCAATCAACTTCTGCAATTTGTCCATACGTGTGCAATGTACAAAGCAATCTCACGCCCATGATACCGATACCGGTGATCTGTCACTCGTGTGTGGGGCTCTATGGCCCATACCACGTGATTTGGGATGTCACTTCTTGGTATGCACACAGTGTTAGACTGTGATAATAATATTTACTTCATCATTAGTCTTTTTCTAGTAATAAACTTTTTATTTTTATTTTAAATTTCTATTGTTTAACAGTTTCCACTACAGCTAGTGTTTTCTTATGGCACTCTGTTCATTTTCATGCTAATAAATAGTTAATGTTGTTGTGTAATAACAGTTTTGGTTCACTGCTGAAACTTGAAGCCGCCTTGTAGAATTTTGCACAGAGCATAACTTAATCATAGCTAACACTTGGTTCAAGAATCATAAAAGTAGGTTGTATACCTGGAAGAATCCTGGAGGTACTAAAAGGTATCAGATAGATTATATAATGGTAAGACAGAGATTTAGGAACCAGGTTTTAAATTGTAAGACATTACCAGGGGCAGATGTGGATTCTGACCACAATCTATTGGTTATGAACTGCAGATTGAAACTGAAGAAACAGCAAAAAGGTGGGAATTTAAGGAGATGGGACCTGGATAAACTGAAAGAACTAGAGGTTGTCGAGAGTTTCAGGGAGAGCATAAGGGAACAATTGACAGGAATGGGGAAAGAAATACAGTAGAAGAAGAATGGGTAGCTCTGAGGGATGAAGTAGTGAAGGCAGCAGACGATCAAGTAGGTAAAAAGACGAGGGCTAATAGAAATCCTTGGGTAACAGAAGAAATATTGAATTTAATTGATGAAAGGAGAAAATACAAAAATGCAGTAAATGAAGCAGGCAGAAAGGAATACAAACGTCTCAAAAATGGGATCGACAGGAAGTGCAAAATGGCTAAGCAGGGATGGCTAGAGGACAAATGTAAGGATGTAGAGGCTTGTCTCACTAGGGGTAAGATAGATACTACCTACAGGAAAATTAAAGAGACATTTGGAGAGAAGAGAACCACTTGTATGAATATCAAGAGCTCAGATGGCAACCCAGTTCTAAGCAAAGAAGGGAAGGCAGAGAGGTGGAAGGAGTATATAGACGGTTTATACAAGGGCGATGTACTTGAGGACAATATGGAAATGGAAGAGGATGTAGATGAAGATGAAATGGAAGATAAGATACTGCATGAAGAGTCTGACAGAGCACTGAAAGACCTGAGTCGAAACAAGGCCCCGGGAGTAGACAACATTCCAATAGAACTACTGATGGCCTTGGGAGAGCCAGTCATGACAAATCTGTACCATCTGGTGAGCAAGATGTATGAGACAGGTGAAATACCCACAGACTTCAAGAAGAATATAATAATTCCAATCCCAAAGAAAGCAGGTGTTGACAGATGTGAAAATTACCGAACTATCAGTTTAATAAGTCACAGCTGCAAAATACTAACGCGAATTCTTTACAGACGAATGGAAAAACTGGTAGAAGCCAACCTCGGGGAAGATCAGTTTGGATTCCGTAGAAATGTTGGAACACGTGAGGCAATACTAACCTTACGACTTATCTTAGAAGAAAGATTAAGAAAAGGCAAACTTACATTTCTAGCATTCGTAGACTTAGAGAAAGCTTTTGACAACGTTAACTGGAATACTCTCTTTCAAATTCTGAAGGTGGCAGGGGTAAAATACAAGGAGCGAAAGGCTATTTACAATTTGTACAGAAACCAGATGGCAGTTATAAGAGTCGAGGGGCATGAAAGGGAAGCAGTGGTTGGGAAAGGAGTGAGACAAGGTTGTAGCCTCTCCTCGATGTTATTCAATCTGTATATTGAGCAAGCAGTAAAGGAAACAAAAGAAAAATTCGGAGTAGGTATTAAAATTCATGGAGAAGTAGTAAAAACTTTGAGGTTCGCCGATGACATTGTAATTCTGTCAGAGACAGCAAAGGACTTGGAAGAGCAGTTGAACGGAATGGACAGTGTCTTGAAAGGAGGATATAAGATGAACATCAACAAAAGCAAAACGAGGATAATGGAATGTAGTCAAATTAAATCGGGTGATGCTGAGGGGATTAGATTAGGAAATGAGACACTTAAAGTAGTAAAGGAGTTTTGCCATTTGGGGAGCAAAATAACTGATGATGGTCGAAGTAGAGAGGATATAAAATGTAGACTGGCAATGGCAAGGAAAGCGTTTCTGAAGAAGAGAAATTTGTTAACATCGAGTATAGATTTAAGTGTCAGGAAGTCGTTTCTGAAGTATTTGTATGGAGTGTAGCCATGTATGGAAGTGAAACATGGACAATAACTAGTTTGGACAAGAAGAGAATAGAAGCTTTTGAAATGTGGTGCTGCAGAAGAATGCTGAAGATTAGATGGGTAGATCACATAACTAATGAGGAGGTATTGAATAGAATAGGGGAGAAGAGGAGTTTGTGGCACAACTTGACAAGAAGAAGGGACCAGTTGGTAGGACATGTTCTGAGGCATCAAGGGATCACAAATTTAGCATTGGAGGGCAGCGTGGAGGGTAAAAATCATAGAGGGAGACCAAGAGATGAATACAGTTAGCAGATTCAGAAGGATGTAGGTGGCAGTAAGTACTGGGAGATGAAGAAGCTTGCACAGGATAGAGTAGCATGGAGAGCTGCATCAAACCAGTCTCAGGACTGAGGACAACAACAACAACAACAACAACCATCTGGATCCTGCTCTCTAACAACAGTATTTCTTAATTCCTTGGATGCAAATTATTCTTACAGCAATTTTTTGATCCAGCAAACCTACTGTCCTCAATCTCCACTTGCCCTCAGTCCCACACCCACCTTCAACTCTGTCCCCACCCTGCTTCACTCATTCAACACTCTCACTTTTCTTTGCATGGTCTTTGACTTTCTTTGCTCTATCTCTCCCTTCGAGTCCAGTTATGCACCTCACAATGTACCAAAGACAATACTCCTCCCACCAGCACCAGACTGAGTTCACCAGTGTAACTTTTCTATCAAGTCACCTTGCTGCCTCACCATCATTGCCATCTTTATTACATAGTGTTGGAGTTTCATCTATGACTTATGCCATGACTGCTGTCCTTTATAGATTTTCAGCTGCTCATTCATAACTGTCTGTCATCAGCAGAGAACTAAGTGTTGTTTAAAAAGTTCTGTGTCATTCTTTGAATTGAATAATTCCTAATAATATGCGGGATTTTTTAAAAAAAAAAAAAAAAAAAAAAAAAAAAAAAAAAAAAAGAATAAATTTGTACTGTAAACATTTTATTTTCTACCATGAAATCTGAATTTTGTATATAGATTCATTCTGTCATATCATTTTCAACAAGTTTTCAGTGACTTTTGCAAGCATTTCTTGACTAATAGGATTTTTTTTATCTTGGAGAATGTTCGCCTTCACATATCAGAAAAAGAAAAGAGTAATATGACATCATTAAAATGCTGAAGCAGCCACAGTAAGGTCCCAGAATTAGAATCACTTATTAAAGTTAATAATACCCAGATGGTATTAGGAACAAAGAGATGTTTGAAAGTGGAAGTGAACAGCAAAGAAATCCTAACCACAGATTGGAATATTTGGAATATACATAAGAAGGATAGCAAAGACGCTAATGATGGTGGCATAGTTATTGGAGTAAAGAATTCAGTTTATTATGGATTGCAAACATGAAATAATCTGGGTGAAGTTCAGCAGCAATGGCAGCTCAAACATGGTTTCCAGATGCTTTTGTAGATCACCTGCTTTGGACCTGTAGTGGCACTGCACCTCAAAGATAACTTGCAGAATATCATGAATAAGTTCCTTGATCATACTATTATAACAGAGGGTGATTTTAATTTGTCAGAGTCGTGCAATAAGTACTAGTGCTAGAGATGAGGAGGTATGTGACATTATTCTGAATGTCTTGTCCAAAAATTACTTCAAACAGATAGTTAGAGAACCATCTCGTGAGGATAGTATATTACAGCTCCTAGCAATGAACAGATCTCAGCTTTTTGGATCAGTTAACATAGAGGAAGGCATTAGTGATCACAATGCTAGATAGCATCATTGACAGATGTTACAAGGAATGTTAAGAAAGTTAAGTAAATATGGAGGGTGTTCAGTACGTAATCCAACACATTCTTTTCTGAAAGAGGGTTGAGTTTTGTCCAGATTCCATTACACCATATTATTTCCCACTCTTTTGGCTAAAAAATCATATTTCTCAACACATCTCCATTCAATGCAACGGCATTATGCCACCTTACAGGGAGGGCATGTAGGGCTGCATGACTATTGTTCGACATTGGAGCCAATGTCTTGCTGCATCAATAACCTCCCCATCATCCATGTACTGCTCCCCCCCTGACTGCATCCTTCATTGAGCCAGAAACATGGAAGTTGGCTGGTGTGAGATCTGGACTGTTGTGTGGATGAGGAAAAAGAGTCCAGTAAAGTTCTGTGAGCTCCTCTTGGGTGCACACATTTGTGCAAGGCCTTGAATTGTCTGGAGAAGCAGAAGTTAGTTGGCATTTTTGTGGTGATGAACACACTGAAGTTGTTTCTTCAGTTTCCTGAGGTCAGCACAATACACTTCAGAGTTGATAGTTGCACCGTAAGTGAGGACATCAAACAGAATAACCACCTCACAGTTCCAGACGACCATCACCACCATGACTTTACCGGCTTAGGGTGGTGTATTGACCTTTTCCTTCCAAGAAGAGGTGGTGTGGCGCCACTCCATGGATTGCTGTTTTGTCACCTTTTTGACATGATGAACCCATGTTTCACCCCCTCTGATAATGTTAAAAGAAAGTTATCATAATCAGCATTTTAACATGCAAGGAATTCTGCACAGATTGTCCTTCAATGCCCTTTATGGCATTCTGTCACGTGGTTAGGAGCCCAGCAGGCACATACTTTTGGATTCCCCAACTGGTGGACGAGTGTGTCAGCACTACCAACAGAGACATGCAGTTGTGCAACGAGGTGTTCGATTGTGATCTGTAGATCACTTCAAATTAAAGTGTCAATATGTTGCAACATTGCAGGAGTGTGTGGCCAGCATGAGAGATCAAACAGGTTTGTGCGACCTTGTTGTGATGATGATGGACACCTTGCCCAAGGAATCACTATGCTTTTGTTCACTGCCAGGCCTCATGCAGACATTCAGTGAGCATCTGTCAAAGAAACTCAATGACAGCTCTCTGCTTGGAGCACACCTCCATTACAGATGCCACTTTGAACACTACATATAGCACTGCCACATTGTCAGAACTGTATGAAACGATAGGGGCTGAATTAGGAGTATTTCACGGTGTCCCACAACAAATTCCACATTTTTTAAACCAAAACTGATGACCAAAAAATGTGTTGCACTACTTATTGAACATCCTTGTATTTTTTGCTTACAAGAGTAGCAGGATACAAGAGATACAGAGTACCTGAGTAAGCAACATAAAATATTCAGTTCTGTGGACAAAGATGTGGAGTACAAAAGGATAAAAAGCAAAAGCATAATTCAGCGTACCTTAGACAAGTATATTCTAAACAAAGTTTTAACAGATGGGAAAGACAACCTATAGTTAAGTAAGCCATGTTAGAAAGTTGTTACAGAAGCAAATAGAGACTCATCATGATTTAAGCAAAGTCAAAATCTACCTGACAAAATCTGAATGAGAAAATGAGCATAAAGAGAGCAAAGAGAGAAATGTACATGAAAGTAAAATTTTGCCAACCAGTTTAAATAAAAACCCTAATAAGTTTTGGTCTTATGTAAAATCATCAAGTGAATCAAAATCACCTATGAGGGGGTCAAAATACTGTATTCATTCTTCTGCAACTGCTTCACACTGGGAGACCCAATATGGTTCCTCATTTCAATCACTACATCAATGTTGGAATGACAGGTATTGAGATATGCAGAAAAAGGAAACACTCTCCCCTTCTAGCAATAGTTTATGAAGGTTTCCAGAGCAATAAAGGATAGCCAGTGACAGGGAAGAAGTACAGATCATTCCCATTTTCAAGTAGATTTGTAGGACATGTGCACATAATTATGAGGGTGTCCTGAAATGTAGTGCCTCTGAATTTTTTATGTAAAAACTCTTAAAGCTTTTTAAAGAAAACAAATGTTATAAGCATTTGACATCTTTAATCTTCAAATGTACAGATTTGCAGCACTCTGCAACTAGAGAGCTCTGAATTATAGTGTATAACATGGCAATGTATAACATAACATATTGGTGCATGAGCAACAGCATACTGCAACCAAGTTTCAAATCTGAAAATTCCATCCACACATATGGAGCACCCTTTCCTTCAGCATGACAATGCCCAAAGCACAGATGCAAGCTGTGACAACTGCAACAATCCAACACCATGGGTTCACCGTCATCATCCTCCACCCAGTTCTGACTTGGCACCATCCGATTTTAAGTTGTCTCCAAAAGCTAAAGAGCACCTCTGAGAACTTTACTTCAATAGTGATGAAGCAGTACGAGCAGAGGTGCAGTGGTAGCTCCATCAACAAAGTCAAACATTCTACAATAACAGTATCAACAAATTGTTCTCCTGGAGGGAGAAATGTGTTAGTTGCCAGGGTAACTGTTGTGAAATAAATAGGAAGACATGAAAAATAAAGATGTATAATGTTAATAACATTTCTTTTATTTAAAAACCATTAACGGTTTTCACATAATAAATTCAAAGGCATTACTTTTCAGCATGCCCCTGTATATGATGACGATGATGATGATGATGATGATGACAGTGATTTCGATTTGTGGGACGCTCAGCAGCATGGTAGTCAGTGCCCTTACACATTCCCAATCTTTTCACTCCCCATTCTCACCATTTTCCCAAATGATGATGAAATGATGAGGACAACACAAACACCCAGTCTCCGGGTGGAAAAAATCCCTGACCTGGCCCGGGAATCAAACCCAGGACCCTGTGATCTAAAAGCAGCAATACTAACCACTAGATCACAAGGTGCAGACACCCTCGTATAAGCCTATATCACTGGCATCAACCTGTTGAAGAATCATGAAACACATTTTATGTTCACATATTATAACATTTTTGAGGAACAGAAAACTTTTCCATAAAACTCAACATGGATTCCACAAACAGAAATACTGTGAAGCTCAGCTCACTCTGCTCGTCTGAGAGACCCACGACACCATAGACATCAGCACATAGGTTGATTCTATTCTCTTCATTTTAGGAAGGCATTTGATACAGATCTACACTGTCAATTAGTGAAAAAAATGAGCTTTAAAGTATCAGAGCAGATTTGTGACTCGATTCCAGACTTCCATGCTGATAGAACTCAACACATCCCTCTTAATGGAACACAACTGAAAAGTGTAGAGGTAACTGCAGTGGTTTGCTAAGGAAGTGTGATAGGACTGTTAATGTTTACAATATATATAAATTATCTACTGGCTAATGTTAGAAGCTCCATGAGGCTGCTTGCAGATGGAGTAGTTGTCTGTAAGAAGGTATGAATGCTGTAAGACAATAGCAAATTGCAGGAAGACTTGCAGAGGTTTGATGAATTTTGCAGGCAGTGGGAGATGACCCTGAACATAAGTAAATGTAACATATTGTGTATAAATAGCTGAAGATATCCACTACTGTACAATTACAGTATTTGTGGCAAATTACTAGAAACAATAAGTGCCACAAAATACTTAAGGGTAACCATCTGGAGCAACTTGAAGTGGGATGACCACATCAAGCAAATACCAGTAAAAGCATATACTAAGCTGAGAGTCATATGAAGAATCTTAAGGAAATGTAATTCAGCCATAAAAGAAATGTCAAACAAAACACTTGTTTGATAGATTCTTGAGTATTGGTAATAATTCTGGATTAATAAAAGGAGAGGCAGGAAAGAGGGGGGGGGGGGGAGGGAGGGAGGGAGGAGAGAGAGAGAGAGAGAGAGAGAGAGAGAGAGAGAAGAAGATCCAATGACGAGTGAAATGTTTTGCAGCAGGATTGTTTGGTCGGTGTGAGAGCATTATGGAGATGCTCAACTGAGTGCAGTGGCAAACACAATAAGACAGGCATTTTGCATCATGGGAAGGTTTTTGAAATTCTGAGGGAGAGTACATTCCAGAAAGTTGGGCAACGTATCACTTCCTCCCATATACTTCTCTTGAAATGATCACAATGAGATAATCTGAGAAACTAGAGCTAAAATGGAGGTTTACTGACAATCTTTCTTCCCAAATGTCATTTGCAAATGGGACAAGGAAGCGGGGGTTGAGAGAGAGGTACTACATATACACTTTGCCACACACAGTATGGTAGCTGGCAGAATATAAATGTAAACCCTCCTCCAGCGTACTGATGATTAAAACCTATTTCCTAAAATTTATTTGACTGAAAGATAAAGAGTGAGTTTTGCCATGTGGAGTGGCAGCATGGTTAGAGGCACCATGTCATGGATTGCACGGCCCCACACCCATGCCTGAGGGAGGATTTGAACCTCTGGCAGCCTCTCCCACCGGAGGTTTGAGTAATCCCTCAGGCATGGGTATATGTGTGTTGTTCTTATCTTAAGTTACTTTAAGTTAGTTAAAGTAGTGTGTAACTCTAGTGAACAATGACCTCAGCAGTTTGGTCCCTTAGAAATTCATACACGTTTGAACTAGTTTGCTACAGAGAGAGAGAATTGGGTTTTACATGCAATATTTGACAACTTTCTATTACTGTGTTTTATGACTAACAATTGCCTATTTCTTAAACAGTAAAATCACTTGATAATTAATTTTTATAGTTACTTATTGAAGATGTTGATTTAGTTTAATAGAAGCATTCATATGCTATATGGAATACAATGAATGTTGATTTTAGAGATCACATATCTAATGTGAACAGCTATAAGATCCTTATGTTCTGACTTACCAATAGAAGGTGAGATGTAATGTGGGAATGTGGGCTTGATTCAGTGGTGAGGTCAAGGAAAGAAATATCTGCTTAATTAGTTGTTATTTCCTCTAACTTTATTCTTAGTACAGTTTACAGATTTTGTTTTTGATGATTAGTTCTCTCTGGTATCGAAACAATGTCTCAGTTCATATTCTTGAAGATTCTCACTCATGATGTGATGGATGAATAGACTACTGTTTTCAGAAATGTGCATCCACTAGTTACTAAAATCGTCATTCAATTTCAGAAATTTGTAGCAATGAAATCATTTACCACAAATACAAAATGAGACATCTGTAAGTTATAAGAGAGGTTTGGATAATTTCATTTTTGTGGCAGAAGTATTATCAATACTTTACACAAGGGCACTTTAGCTATTAATAAACAGACATAAGTATTTAATGTGGATAATTTATTGTAGAAGGCAGTATCTTTGCATAATCAAGGGAATTGACGGGTATGTCTATCTGACAAGTTAGATGAATTTTACATCCAAGTGACACATGTTAAACTTGAAAGAAAAGCATGAAATGAACTATGTCCAATAAAGAAATGTGAGGAGACATACATGAGAAATTGGTCATTCCCTATGAAATCTCTGTGTTTCATGATGAAAGAATGCAATCTTCCCCCTCCTCATTTCAACATTTGTGTTCACTGTGTGGAGGCTATGCAATGGCAAATTTGTAAATTAGCGTTATGGGTGCACAGCTGAAGTTTATGCTTCCCATTAAAATGCTTTTATATTCTAGACTTATATAAATGATATACTTCTACAGTGGTTTACTTTGATTGTAATATGTTGTCAGGAAGATAAATATAGTTCCTTTCTAGTGTCTTAACACTTCATTTTCTGAGTTTTCATCACTCAACTCAATTATAATGGCCACTAGTGGCGAATATTCTCAATTCACACTTCATTATATTTATGTTTCAAAAGCTAAATAATTTGCAAAAAAAATAATATTTTTTGGTGTGTTTATCGACCTTCAGTTGCACACATACAGTCCGACCACACATACAATTCCATAAAAAGTTTACAAAAAACAACTTTAATTACATATGAATAATACTAACCTTAAGTTAACACTCAGATTTCAAATAATACTCAAGAACAGACACACACACACACACACACACACACACACACACACACACACAAAGCCAAAGTTAACAGTAACAGTTTAATTCTAACTTTTAAAACAAGTGTCACTAACAATTTATAACTATCTAAATTCTCCACAGATTAAAACACGAGAAGGAAGGGGCCAATTCATGTGAACTGGTTCTGTAATCAGCCAGTCAATTCCATACTGTACTGAGGGCAGTCAAAGAAGATGTGATAAGAAATGTGATTACTGTTCTGCAGCTCTGCACCATCACAATATGGTAATAGTATGTGGTGAAGCCTATGAAGATACTGTTGGTGGCAGACATGGTTGAATTTCAGCCTGGTAATGATCCACACAAATTGTCTTGCAGTGCCTATGCCAGGTAAGCTCCATTTCAGGGACCCTTTTGCAGCTTACCACTGGGCCTTCAGTAAATATGGACAGATTCACCTGTACCAGGTGCCTTTATGCAGATCTTCGGTCTCCCATGCCTTTTCTCCAGTCACTTCTAGTCAATCCTCTAACTACAGAAATGAGATTGTCTGCAGGAATGCCAGCTGTCATTGTGTTCTTAGCCAATTGGTCAGATTTCTTGTTCCCTACAATCCCAGCATCGTCATTGATCCACACAAATAAGATCCCTTTACTGGTTCAATACAACTCCAGTACTTCAGCAGCTATTTGGTAAGTAAGGTAACACCTCCCTTTGTCCTTACCAATTAAAGTACATGCTTTCAGCACAACAGAAAGAGTCTGTGAGAATGACAAGATGATCAGCCGCTATGTTCATGCCATAACTTAGTGTTCTGTCAGCAGCTAGGAGTTCAGTCACCTGAAGTGACACGTCTTTTGGTAGACAATTGTTCACTCTTACTATTTTTAAATATGCACAGCTGAAAGAGTCCTTGTATTTGGGTCTATTGATATTCATGTGGCATTGCTTGAAAAGGCTTTCTAAATTGCTGTTAAAGATTACTGGGTTCCCAAAGAGTCCAGATTATTTCATATCTAGTACCTGGTTGATAAGTTCATACTCTTGCTAGAATAGCGTAGCAGTTTCATTCTTTAACTGAGGTGTTGGCTTAGTGATGGAAATGCCTCCACAATTGATAGTGTTGATTTATGCATCCAGTAATGCTTGGTGTATTGTGGCGTGTTTGTTTGTTAGCACATCCCCAAAGTATTGTAGGTGTTTCAGAATAAATTTTCTGCTGATATATTGTCTACATAGTGGAAAAGAGCACTTCCACTGTTTTGACCAACAGTGTGTTCGTTAAGATGATCCAAGGGTTCCTACACCTAATCGCAGAGCTTTGTATGGCTACCTGTTGAGTGTCTGCAGCAGATACTTGAAGGCTGTGCCAAACAGCATACAGGTGTAATCTAGATGAGATCTCAGTTAGCACACAGCACATATGTAAAGCTACTATAGGACACGTACCCCATATGTTTCCCATTGTGGCACACAGTGTATTCAGGGCACTTTCAATCTTATCTTTGATACTGGCTAAATGGCAGGACCATTAAAGTTTATACATAAAATACACAAAACGTATTCACAGTTGCAAATATGGACTACTATCAGCTGTATAATAAACCAACAACAATGAAACTTTGTACCAAACCAGGACTCCTGGATTTCCCGCTTATTGCGAGTAGTCGCCTCACCATTTGGCTACCCAAGCATGACTCACGGTCATACAGAAACTTCCATATGTTGTCAATCATGTGCCTACAACCTGTACTCATATATCCATTATGAATATTCCTGTACAGGGGAGACATTTTACTCGAAAGTTGTTTGCCTGGTGTCAGTGATAAATACGATACTGCAGTGCCTGTATTATTCCAAATTACAATGTAATGTTCCTTCAGACATGCATGTATGTTATTCTGAATGTATGTCTGAAAGAACATTGCATTGTAATTTGGAATAACATAGGCACTGAAATATCATAATAATTTCATTGTCTAGATATTTAACATATCCTTTAAAGAGCCCCACACACTATGGGCAGATCACAGTAAGTCGTTGCAAGTGATATTGCTGCAATTGGTCACTCACCTCAACCCTGCCATCGATGAGCAATTTTTCAAGCAGTTACAATAATTGTTATGAACAACATTGTATTGAGAAGTTCTGCTATGAAAAACAAACTGCTTTGTTTAGGAGCAGTGACTGCTGATCTCTCTATCCCCATGAATACTTGCAAAAATTAAATTAAAGGAAAACAGTTATCTCCATATTAAACTTTAGCAACATACACTCTCAAATTATTAGAATTACAGGACATTACTCAACTTACTGCTCCAAAAATTTATTAAACTTGTTTTGAAACCCTTTTCTTTGGAACTGTAGGTTACTTTACAGAATATATTGCATTTTTTTACTGATGTCAAGTGGGTTGTGTACATATTTGCATATTTGTAGTGTGATAAAACAATCTGTTTTTCATTTATTAGTCCTCAATGCTTTTTTCCTTCACTAGTGTTATAGTTTAACTGCAAGTATCTACACAACATTTTTTGCAATCTCATTGTGTCTAAAGAAATGTTGTCAGCAGCAGTACTGCAAATTACTTGTTGTAACTTGTTATAAACTGTATGAGGCTTCAATATAGCTCTACAATAGCTTTGATCACAACATTTACATTAAAAGTACATTTAATATTACATTATCTTTTTTAGAATTTAGAAACTTTTAACAACATGTGTAGTTGTTTTGTAAATAATAAAAAATCATCAGATGGAGTCCACTGTTTTGTCTCTGTTCCTAAAACATCCTGTAAATTCTATAGCACAAGCTCTTTTCAAAATGATAATCAGTGCAAAATCTGAAAGTGTATTTTGTATTATGCTTAATATAAATGGTAACTTGAGCCTCAACTTCACTTCTCAGAGCGAGTCGTGGTCCCTGAATAATTATACATTCTAAACTAAAATTTTTACTCATTGTGGGCAAATAAAAATGATCAAAACTGCACAACCATGCTTACTAGGGTTCAGTTACATCTGGAACATGTTTGCTCATTGACTGAATTTAAAGTTGAGGAGATGTACAGTAATCAATGACTAATAACCTGTTTATTACAGATCTAGATTTCAACAACCGTGTGACTACCAGCAGTGTGGTAAGTTGCAAGTCAAATCATCATTATTAGTTGTGGTTACATGTAGCCCCTACTAGAGAATTAATGTCAGTATTTCAGTTTGTGCTGAGAACACTGATCAGTGAACTAAATTTTGTGAAAACTGCAATACTGAGAAGGATCCAGGTTAAGCAGTTATTTCCATACTAAGCATTAGCAACATGACACTCTCAAATTATTAGAATTACAGTACATTACTCAACTTACTGCTCCGAAAATTCAGTGTGATGTTTTGCTTCCATGTTTTGAAATCAAAGGTCCAAGTGTCATTGATCTGTTTCTGATGATAACCCTCCATGTGATATATGAGGTACACAAATGATCAACAGTCATTGTTGGAGGACCCTTTTTCCCATCACATGTGACTGTGCAGTAACCTGATAAAACGACAGTGCAGACTGACAGAGACATTTGTTGTTTCTGGACAATGGAAGCTGAACAGTGCAACCTACAGCAGATGATGAATTAATTACTAATGCAGAAAGTCCACACTCACTGTAGTGTTCCAGAATCAAGCCTTATATTGACTAAATCGTGGAACGTGGACACTATTGATGCTGCACTGCTGTAACGAATGTCAAATTGGCACGAACTGTACCACATGATCAAACATGTAAACAATTAGCATTTCAGAGGAACTGCACAAAGGTGGCAGCAATAATGCCATTTACATTCTGTTTGTAAGGAAAGATTATCCACTAGCTTTCTCATTCAGAAATTGCATTTTTTTGTGAGAATATGATTTTTGCCTTGTATAAGAAAAAAAACCTGTGGTTTATCATTCTGCAATACTGTTGCTTGTGTTGGTCAGGATCCCATGACTCTCATATAGCTATGGAACCAATGTGCACAAAAGAGCCATACTCAATCTCATGCAGGATCTCAGTGTCCTCCACATTAATTGTGCTCAAGAGAACAGATGTATTGTTCACTCAGCCATGCAGCACTGTACAGCCACACTGCATACAGTAAGTCAGGAAATGTACCCATTTGTAGCAAGACAAATACACAAACAACAATGTGACAGAGTGTGGAGCACCACAGACTGCCAGCATGGCAAATACTGGAGTAGCTTCCATTGGCATGACAGCATAGAGGGCTGCCAACTACAGCACCAAACATAGGTGTAGTATCACATCTTCTTTTCAGATGAGCCCATTTCTCCACACATCACGATGGACATAACCTTGTATGGAGGCGCCGAGGAGACTGCATTCTTTGCCTTCATACGGGCCCAGCACCCAATGTGATCGTATTGGGTGGTGTTGGGTATATAACACAATAACTTGTTGTTCTTGTAGCCAGTTATTACATTTATGATTTGTTAATGCCAGTGGCTGTGCCATATATTCGAGGTTTATGTACCATTGCCTTTCAGCATGATACTGCAAGACTGCATGTTGCTTGTGCTGTCCTGGCCTAGCCTGATACAGAATGTGTTCAGCTGTTGCCCAGATCAGCACATTCTCCAGGTCTCTCAGCCACTGAAAATATCTGCTCACATGTGGCTGAGAGTCTGGCAGACCACCACTTGCCAGGCACTACAGTTGACGAACTCTGGCATAGTGATGAATCGGCATGGAATGACGTGCTCATATCTATTGTCTGAGCTCAGTTTGGCTCATTGCCCAGCCCCATTACAGTTGTCATTGCTGGCTGTTCTGTGTACTAAATTTTGCATCTGTACACCCCTGAATCACCTACAAATTTAATCATGGTTTTTCCTATTGCACTGTACACAGGCAGTCAGTAAAATTTTGTTGTTTGATGTTCTCCCTGGTGTTGCGGCTTTAATGGCCATCAGTGAATGTAATTGATTATGTAACAGTTGATCATTCTGGCATCAAGCAACTTAGTAAAGTCCCATGTCTTACCACTGTGACACCTTTCTCTGTGAATCTGTTTATTATAACCTTAATATTAATTGCCACATGAGAGGGGAAATTACTAGGTCTATGCTTATGCCATCAGCCCTCATGCTTAATTTGGTGCAATATTTTACAGATCCTACATAGTTATATTCATTTGGACCATTATTCCTAGTATTTATAATTTTCACAAACACTACTTTTGTGGCCTTACCTGGCAGCTTTAGCCTTAATCTGTTCATGTAACTTATTTTTAACACTGTTCTTCTAATCTACACCTCCTATGTGCTTTAATTATTTGAGCTTGAAGTTTTAAGACCAGCTGCTACTTTTTCATAGCTGCATGGTACAAGTGACAACTGCTGTTAGTTTAGATGTGTTGGGATCCGTGCTACTCTAATGATAGTGTTCAGAAGTGGTCCACTGGTTTGACTTTATGTTTATCGCACTGTTCGCATGTCTGGATGGTACTTAACATTTAAGACCGCTTGGATCATAATGTAATTTATGTATACCTGCTACATTCATTTATATTGTAGCTATGATAAAGTATTCAGAAAGTGTTCCCTACTCACTGCCCTTTAAATAACTCCCCTAAAGCAATAGTGATTTAAATTTCAGGCAGGCAATATTATTTTTGGATAGTTTGTTATAATACATCACTCACTCATTACACTTTTGTATCATGTATGATCAATAAACATATTGAATGTGATAGTGGTAAGACACCAGATTTTCAATGAAAATGGTTGATAGTGTTGAATGCTTTAAATTTTATCCCAGTCCGACACAAGGTATCCACTGCCAAAGTTCCACACAAGAAATCTCTCACAAAAGATGTCACTATCATATTAAGCCCATGTATTTATAATTTTCTTGCATAGAACTTGCATATCAAATTACAGATATTGATCTATGATGGAGTGCTATTACTTTCCCACCTTCCTGTGTCTTCCTTATCCTTGATCCTTTGTGACTTCCCAGAAGAATTTCATTTTGTGAAACCTTTTAGTCACTTCTGATACACAATAAACTTATGGTTCCTAAAGCAAGCATTTTTATGAAAACTCCTTTGTGCCTTCCTTTAGTGATGCTTCGCAAGTAATGATTTGTTTTCACAAAGAAATATGTTAGTATTATTATTTAGGATTGACATCAAGTACAAGTTTTAATGCAGTAATGAGCTGTAAGACCAACACACTGCTTTCACAGCAATGTTTAGTTTCCGTTAGAATTGAAATACTTTACTATTGCAAAATAAGAAAACTATAGCTGGAAGAACTAATAGACGACAATGAGATGACTGCTACTTTGGATGTACATTCTGGGAGTAAATTACGAATTTAGAAACAATACAAATCGTACTGGCATGAAATGACTGGTATGCTCCTATGTTTACTTTCTAAAGCCAGCTGTCAGCCACTGGTGTTTATATTATAACAAACTTGTATCTTTAAAACTTATGAAGCATATCTATTATATTATTTTCAAGTTACATGCTCTTGTGTCAGGTGGAGTAATCGCAGTATACAAAAATTGTGCACATTTGGCCTATTTTGGAACATAACTTTAGGCTGGCCAGTGCTTTGTGTGTCTGAAACAGGTTTCTTTACCCTTGTGCATTTTTTTTCACTAAACTAGTTAGAAATAAATAAAGTAAGTGAATGAATAATGACAAGAAGTAATTGGGTATTTGAGACTATACTCAAGTGGACTAGCTATAGACAGTGGAGATGTGAAGAAGGTGCCAAAGTGAACTGTTCCTATGTGCTATTTTCCTTAACTATGTGGTCAGTAGTAAAGCATTCCATAATGCTACAGCACTCTTATGTGAAAATTCTGGGATTTCAGTGAATTAAGTTTTGTATACCCACCTTCAGTACTGCAAAACAGGCTACAATGTAGTTGTAAACTAAGGTATTGTGACAGTTTTAAATGTTACTCTCATACTTTCACCAAGTTTATTTAACTGACTGTATTAAACACCAGCAAACAAACTGGGGTAAATGTATTTACCAATTTCAGTCAATAACTAAAGTGGCAAAACTAAAGAGATGGATAAAATACTTATCACTATGGAGTCAGGAATGGAGTGAATAGGTCATGTAACGAGTTAAGAATATATGCAGAACTGTTTTTGTGACACAAAATTTGTGTTTCAGAATAAAAGCTTTGGAACATTCATTTGTTAGTGCATGTTATGGATAGATTTATCATAATTGTTTATTATTACTTTTTGTTTGATATGCAATCCACTGTATTTAATAAATTAGCTGCAGTTTGCTCTTCAGTTTGTAAGAGCTAAATACATATTGGTTTTATACTTAACCAACAAAATAATGGAAGAACAACATTGAATATTTGTATTAGCCTACTTCTATGGCATGTTCTGACAACAAAACTGTCCACTGAATGTGTATGAACAGTTTGTTGTAACATATACAGAAAAATATGAAACACCGAGGCATCAACTGAAAAGTGAAACTGATGATCGTATAGTAGCATCAATAAATAAAAGTATTGTCCTAGTTACTAATTTAAAAATTGCAAAAAAATTCAGTCCAAGAACACTGACAACATCAGAACTCTGTGTAGGCCCAAATGATCTGAGAGTTACATGACATTATAAAATTGATATGCTACCATGCATTCTCTGTTTTACTGTTAAAACATAACCAATAAGTAAATTACATACAAGTATATAAGAAGAGTAAAAGTAAACTGAAAACAGTATTTGCATCCAGTGAAATTCTGCAAACAAGCCTGTCCTGTGTCATAAATAATTAGCCTTTAAAGTTACTTTGTTGTTCACCTGTATTATGCTGTAACAGATATTGATTTGATTACTACTAAATCATCATATTTATTGCAACAGACATATTCTGGAAAAGTGAAAGTGAGAATTATAATCCAGTAAAGTCAATGCCAGAATGTAACTAAAGCAAGGATTTATTGGCAAATAACAGAGGGAGGACAGTAGTTAGTATAATATTAAATAGGAAACACTTCCTAATGTCCTGCAAAATTCTGCAGAACATGAGGAAGAGTTTCCTATTTAATATTACTGTGAAGTTCTGCTAAGCATCAACAGAAACTTCAGTTAATGTCATGAGGGCAGTTGCCTACAGCTAAGAAGCACCAGTGCTGTGTGAAAATTTTAGAACCATGAAGAACCAAAGAAAGAGTTGAGGTGGGGAGGAGAGAAAAGCATACAAAGATGCTTTAGGAGGAGGTATAAAGTGGGAATAAACACAAAGAAAAAGAAAATTAAAAAGATATGAACAAATGGATGGATATCTACAGTGAATGACACTGAACTGTTGCTGTGTTAATATACTTGGAAATGGAAGCAGAAAATAGGAGGGTTGAGGAAATAGAAGAGGTTAGCATTGCTTTGTGTGTGTGTGTGTGTGTGTGTGTGTGTGTGTGTGTGTGTGAGAGAGAGAGAGAGAGAGAGAGAGAGAGAGAGAGAGAGAGAGAGAGGTGTCTGGCTTTTTACTATCAGTGTGACAGCTGGGCACACGATAAGCAATGTCAGTGCATCTGACTGAATCCATATTGTGTGCACTGGATTTGGGATAAACTTCACCTCTGAGCCACGCAGGGACTTGGCTTTCCACAAACTACCATGTCCAGGGTGTACAGTGAATCCCTATATTCACGGTTAGTTCCATTCCTATGAACAGCTGCTATAAGTAATGTGTCAATTACAGGGGACACCCTTGACTATAGCATATTGTAGCATCAGACTGATAGTCCACAATGCAGTGTATCACATCCTAGACACCACCACCACCACCACCACCACCACCACCAACAACAACAACAACAATAACAATCAATGATCTGTCATACTGTCTACAACCACTTCTTACATGGGAGGAGGTGGGGAAATACATCTCTCCTAGAATTTGTGTCAAAATGTTTTGAGGAACACAGCAAAGATGTGAGAGAGCTAATGTTGACCTCACACTACCTGACTTTCGTTATGCTGCCCATTAAGTGAAACAGTTCACTCTTATCCCTCTCTGTAAGTTGTGGTTAGTGGCTGGATAGCCGCATATCAGGGTGGCACCCCAGTTCTTTCAGTGCCTCATGGGGACCACGACACAATGTGTTCACAAACATCAGAAGAAAAGGTATAATTACAGACTGCTAGACAGAAGAGTAATTCAGTTAATTGTGAATTGTGTGTTCACTGTGTGCCTTGATGTTCATTGAATCATTTGTAAAAATGAATGAAATCAACAGTGGCAGACATGGATTGAAAGAATGTCATCACAAGGTGAAAGACTGAAGATGTATGACTCAGTTACTGGAGACTAAGATAATTTGTTAATATGATATGAGGGCTGTTTCAGAGAATAAGGTAAGAAAAACTCTTATGGATGTGTAAATACAATGTGCACATTATATACTGGGTCCAGATAGAAGAGACGATGGAAGTTTTTTAATGCTGCAGGTGGATGGAGCTAGCTGTGACACTGCGCTTCAAAATACAATTTCAAGATGGAGGCACTGATGGATAAATGGTCAACAACTGGTGTGTGAAGTGTTAGAAGCTTATCGTATAAAAAGAAAATGTCCCCATCTACAGTGCAGTGGCAGATGTGTAAGTTTATGCAGTGAGTGTAATGTCACCAAAAAAGGAGTGGTTTTAATGGCAGAATTTTATATAGGCAAAACAGATGAACAATATGAACAAATGTCAGAGTGCCCAAGCACATTCACTTCATATGACAACTTGTACTGTGTTGAACAGTTTATTCAAACTGATTGTTGCATTTATGTGAGACAGAATGTGCACAGACACAATATTTTTGTTGGAAGTGTATTGAATATCATGCACAGCATACTGGACTATCAGAATATGTGTGTTAGGAGGGTACCAAGGCAATGAGAATAAAGCTAGGCGAGTGATGCTGACTCTGCACCACTTAAAGTGATATCAGGCAAAGGGTGTTCCATTACTACACCATATCGTCACAAAGGACAAAATGTAAGTGCATCATGTGATGCTTGGGATTAAGAGTGCAATATCATGTAGACTCCCAGACACCCCTCCCAACCCCTCCAATAAAAAGCTCAAGACAATGGTATCTGTGAAGAAGTTATGGTCAACAGTCTTTGGACATGGACATGTAGCGTGTGCTGTTGGTTGATTTCCTCATCAATGAAGTAACTGTGAATACTGCCAGTCATTGTGCACAATAGAAACATTGCAGAAGATGATTCAGAGGAAATAAATGGAACTGCTTTCAAAAGGTGTTGTTATAACATGACAACACCAGGCTGCATAAGGCCTTGGTTACACAACATTTGGTTTGGTGTTTCTGGTGGGCTCTGTTAAAATACCCTCCATACAGCCTGGATAGCACAACAAGCAATTTTTGCTTCTTAAAACCAGTAAAGAAGTAGCTGGCTTGTCATCTCTTCAGAATTGGCTGTCAAAGTCAAGAAGCTCTTATTTAGTGGCTCCTAGACATCACCCTGATTTCTTTTAGGAAGATTTTGCCACATCGCTTTATGAATGGAACAAATGCTTAGACAAATATGGTGACTATGTGGAAAAATAATATATTCATGTATCTCTTTGGCTTCCCAAATAAGCCTTTTCTCACAGAGAACTTGTTACCTTACTTTTTGAACCATGGAAACAATTAAAACCCATCATTATTGGCAGTCCTTACAGATACATAAATATGTTATGAAAGAGAATGTCAGTATCAATGAAAAGAATGTCATACAGATATGATGCAGGCATTCCAAAAAGATCTTCAAGCTCAATTCTTGTGGTGCTCCAAAACTATGTTCCATGCAGGAACTCAAACTGACAATCTTCCTCTATAGTGGGCAATGTTCTTCCAGCTAAGTCATCCAAGAACACTTAATTGTCAATTCAAAACTTCAATATTTCTATTATTTTCTGATGCAGTTTCTGACTGTCCGTGGGATATCACATTGTACTGCAGCACTAGCACCCCAGGTAGGTGTACATTGGAGAATGTTTTATACAAAGATTAGGGATAGTTTCTGGGCTCAGCACTGACTGTACACTGACAATGGGTGGCAATGATGTGGACGTAGTCATGGATTGGAACAGAGTATTAACCTATCACATGTACTGAAATCAGCAAACTCTTTGCCAGAGGGATAACATTCCCATCCTGGAGCTGATCCTTGTCATGGTAACCACTTTCCATCCTATCCTTCCCATTACTGCTACCTTGTCAGGACTATGTGAAGGGCTGTGTGGAATTAGAAGCTGCAAATTCACACTGGGGGCTGGAATGTGCAGCAAGTTTGGAGAACACAGTTTGCATAGTTCTGCTTATAAATGCAAAGATTTACCTTCAATTCCTGGTCCAAAACATAATCTTAATATGTCAAGGTGGTAAGTTTCAGTGAGTATTCCATTAAAGAGTTGAATTTTTTTCTCAAGAAGGAAAAAAGAAGAATGTGTAGGTTTTAATATCCCCTGAATTATGATGGTTGAGATGAAGTAAATGCTTGAATTGAACAAGGATAGGTAAGAAAGAAAGCAGCATCCTTTTCAAAGGAACCATCTTGATACTTGCCTTAATCAGTTTAAGAAAACCACAGAATATCAAAATGGGTACTTGAATCATGCTGCTTTGAAATGTGAGTCCAGCATCTGAACCAATGTGCCCCCTCTCTTGGTGAAAGTTCAGTGCAGGTTAATTCCCATTATAGCAAAAGTCTGTTTCTGACCTACTTGTACTGATACACATTACAGAGACTGTTTCAAACCAGTTTAATAACACAATCACATATGTAAGGATAACCTTCTTTAGTGCATCTTAGAAAAAGCACAGATCTAAATATGGAAGCCTTTAGGAAATCCAGGATTTTAAGAATATTCTCTAGATCACATTGTGTCACAATTAGACTGCACAGAAGTTTTTATCTTTAAAATGGTTTTGCCTGTACACAGATGTAATATTATGTATTGGTCAAAGTTAAGTGTCACCACTGTTGATTCCTTGTCTGTTAGGGTGAATATTGTATGTAATTTAAATAACAACAATAACAACTGTGTGGAGGTAGGTTTGTATGGTTTAAGGTGTCTGGAAATTTTCATTAGATGCACTAATGGTGCGAAATGTATGTATTTGATTGTTGCAGAGTTTAGATAGAAGAAAATTGAACACTGAATTTATTTGATGAGTGTATAAGGGTGGTTGAAGTTCTGATGAAACAACAATAAACTGATGTGCAGCACAGGCTATCTGGAAACTGGATACAGAAATGATCACAGAGACCTTGGACAATATTACCATAATATGACTGAAACACATTGTGGAAAAATTATTTATATTCATATTGTCGGTGCAGTGCCTCAGGATATTTATAATCCAAATAGAAGTGATAGAAATAAGGAAATGTTAAGCAAGTTGTATCGAAGAGTGAAAGAAACTAGGAAAATATTAGGAGTGTTTGAATCGAAGAAAATAGACACCACCACATTGGTTACACAAAGAAAGGGTGAATTATTTGTTGAGAGATCAGTTTTGTAGAAAGACCAACAACCGATGCAGATGCACGATTTTCCATAATAAGAGAATTTTATATGAGTATAAGCAAGTTTGAAATACCTGACATCAAATCACCCAGAACAGGAGTGGATAATGAAAAATATGATAAGGTATGTGAAAGGAAAATAAATCCATTAGGATATTTGAAAAATAATAACTGTGTAAAGTGGAGAGTTCCATCTCCAGTATTATAATAAGCAATAATTATAGCTTAAGAATGATTAAGGCTCATTTTTCATTCATCATTTCAACTGCATTTCATTTATTTATGTTAGCTACAACTAAGACTATTTCTCAATCAACAAGACTTAATTGACCAGATCAGTACCAATGTAGTAACTTATCCCTGTATTTTACAATGATGACAGGAGGATGATGTTTAATAAAACTCTTAGTTGGTACCCTAGACAACATTTTACCATTCAATAGTTGTGCTTAAGTGACTTATATTAGTAAACTGTATTGGCACTCACAAGAAACAATTGAGCCGTCTAACAAATAAAGGCTATATAAACCAGAATAAAAAAATGAAGCCAGTCTCCAATTAGAAATTCATCTGATACTAGCCAGACTCAGTGTTACTCAATAATACTAATGCAAGTCAAGGTTTGTTAAATAAGAGTTACTGCTGCAGTCTTGTTAATTTCTCAGGGAAATGAATGAAATCTAATTTTCAAGCTACAGCTGTACAAATAAATACTGTAGCTATTTGGGAATCACATCAGGTGCAGTGGTTCTAGTAGTTCAAGTATCAGGGGATGTGGATATTACCAATGAGCAGCCCTGAGTTAACTTTAGTGCATTTTATTTATTCGTGATGCTTATAATAGAGGGTAGGAAGGGGGAGGAAGAGAGAGATGATAAGGTGAGAGTTTGTAAGAGTGGAAAGCAGCCTGTTACAGTGAGCCATCCGGAACATTTACACTGCCCCCCCCCCCCCCCCCCCTCCCCAACCCCTTTCTACTTTCACTTGTTGAACTCCACAAAGGCAAACTATTACAAATACACAGTTGATCAAGAAAGTCTTCTTCAGATAATAATCAAAGCAGGATTTAATTATACTCTTAAGATACAGTATCTAATGCTGATACAAAACCTATAAATGTAACAGTTATCAGCGAGGTGCAAATGTGTACAGTGGATTGCTATCAATCATTTCCACTCCTGCACCTTTCCACATTTCATGAATGACACAGGAACAGGGTAAAAGAAAGTATTACATCCACACATACTGTAATGGTCAGGGAAGTATAAATGTAGACATAGATCAGTAGGCGTACTGAATGTTTAATCATATCTTTAATAATTCCATATGGATTAAAGATTTGTGTGTGTGTGTGTGTGTGTGTGTGTGTGTGTGGAGGTGGGCAGAGAACAACATTTGGTAGATCAACTGCTCTTCTTACTCCCACAAACAGTATGTTGTAGAGAACTGATATGACAGAAAGACTGCATTTCAGGCCATTCTTCTTAACAATGGTATGCTCTACCAGCTCTATAGTATGCTCTAACATAGTTAATATCTGTATCCTGTCCATTACACATTAATAAATAAATTTATCACTATTTTATTTTCACTTTTGTACTTCTCTTCCTCTTTCATCCCTGTAAATCTTGTAGTCAGATGAAATAATAACATCTGCCCAAGATTTGATTTTTCAGTTGCCAGTAACATAATGAGACTGATAGGTAGCTTTTGCAGTTTCCCAGATGTCCATCATTTTCTTTTGAAGCATAGTGTGCTGGATTTATTTTGTTGTTAACAAGTCACTCTGTAAAGGTGCTATGCGTAACAAATGTTAGTATGAAATTAATTTTAACTGAGACACAATATAAGCCTTTTTTACCATGAATACTTCGGGAGAAGAGTATATGTTGCTAATTTTCACAGATCTTTGATTGTACAAGCAGTCCTTATTTTCTCAACAGTTGCATTAAAGCACAAAATGCTTCTCTAAACATGGTAACTTATTGTCCTCTAAGTATCGTACTTTAACTTCTTTCCTGATTGTATATTACAGTATTTTATCAGTACTCTTACTCCCATGAATGTTCTTGTAGGACCCTACAAAATGTCAGAGTGACATTTGTTTATTTGTTCAGACATCAGCTAAGCCTTACTAAGGAAATTTTCTTAGCATTTTTATTAATAAATTCTTACCCCTGAAGGAATGTATATGTACAACAGTTAAGAAGAAACTGACAAATTATACATAATTTTACAGCTTCATAGACGTTAAAGGTATGATACCTTTTTCTTCTCTCCAATCACTTTTAACTTACAAGTCAATTAACTGTACCACAAAGTAAAAGCCTGGATACATGATGAAAAGCGCAGAGTTCAGTGCAACAATTAAGTTTAGTTATAAAGGAGAGCAGAAAATATGGTGAGATGCTGTATTTATTGAGACCATGTTCTAAATGTGGTTGCCATAGTGGATGTTTTCAGTACAGCACTAGAACACACTGGTGACTGAAAACACATGCTGAAAAGTAATGCCTTTGAATTCTGTATGTGAAAACTCTTAAGGCTTTTGAAATAAAACAGAAGTTATTGACATTCTATATCTATTTCTCAACTTAATCACCCTGACAGCAAACCCATTTCCCCCAATGAGAGACCACTTTATTGATACTGTCACTATAGCATGTTTGACTTTGTTGATGGAGTCACAGTCTCACCTCTGCTTGCACTGCTTCATTATCAAAGTGAACTCCTCGAAGGTGTTTTTTAAGTTTTGTAAACAGATGATAATCACATGGGGCCAAGATGGCACTGTATGGAGGATGATCGATGAGAGTGAACCAAAGGTTTCAGACTGTTGCACATGCCACAGTGCTCGTGTGTGGTCTGGTATTATGCTGGTCCTCCATGTATGGACGAATTCTTCAAATTTGGAACGTGATTACAGCACACCGTTTCTCACACACTGATGTATTACATTACACACTGCTACAACTCTGAGCCCTCTAGCAGCAGAGGGTCGCAAATATGTAGACATGAGCAATAAAGATGTAGAATGCTAATAACGTCTGTTTTTATTTAAAAAGTGTTCAGAGTTTTCACATGAAAATTTGGAGGCATTACATTTCAGCATGGCCTTGTACATTCTTGCAAGCCCTCTTCACATACACTAAGTATGGTGCCTTATTCTCCTCAAACATTCTTCTGTGCGTTTGATGTACGAGGAAGACACAGTGTTCCAATGGGCTAGAGAAAGATGTTCCATTTCTACTGTACCTTGTTTCCCTCACAATAGTGCACAATAGTGCACAATAGTGCACAATAGTGCACAATAGTGCACATAGGAGATGTCAAAGAAGACAGTCCATTCATGCAGTACTCTTTCCACACACATATCTCTATAAGGATACTGCAGTTGATTGCATCACTGTTGGATAATTTTTGAAGTAATTTTCAAGAACAGAATTTTGGTTCTACACTCTTCTACCCAATGTCTCTACAGGTGATGGTCTGGCCATGTACAACATTATATGACTGAACTGTATACAGTATGATTACTTTTACAAATTGTATAAACAAAACTATTCTTCACATATAGTTTACACACTGCTCCTATAATTGCACAAAATGTACAAACACATTAATAAAAAAAATTTCATTGCTATCAAATTCATCTTGCATTCAGAAAAGAATTTTTCATTCTGTCCTCATAGAATACAGTGCCATAATATGATCATTTAGTGTGAACAGAGGCTCCAAAAGAGTTACTCATCTGTTTGAAATATTAGGTCTTTCATCATCTTGCAAACTTCAAATTTATTGATTGTTGGTTTTTTCAACATCTAATCTTTGGTCTGCTCAGTCTGCAAAAGATACTAGGCTTGTACTGGACCTAGGATCTTAACAAATATGCTATTCCTTTCCAATGGAGATGTTCACTTGTGGTGAAATTGTATGATTTCATCATTTAGTCTGTACTCATTTAGTGATTGGCAGATATCTTTCAAACAATTAGTTAGACATGAAATCCAGTCCAATAGGAGTACAATTCACATATTTGAGTAAATACAGTATTGTATTTGCAGTGAATATGAGACAGAGTTTCAACTCAATTGTAAACTGTATCTGAACCTACAATCTGTTGGCAAAATTTCTTGTGATATGTGGCAGGTGATCAATGTCAACTATTTGCCTCTGTTGTTTCCAAAATCCAGCACATACTTGAGAAGTGAGGCATAACATAGATCAACTGAGTTGCATTCAAACTTCTAGAGAAATATATCACACTGAACAGCGTGTGTGTGAATGCGTGTGCATGTGTTTGCTTGTTTTCAGTTGCTAGCATAGTCAGTAATTTCAGTTTGTGACATAAGTGCTGACACAGAAAACCATGTAGGCATTGTTAATGATTGATTACCAATTTCTTGGGCCTGAGATAATAGGTTGTCAGTGTCATGTTCATGTTGTATTTAGGTGCTTGAAGGAGAGAAAGCGCAATATATGCATTTCCTAGGTTAGCTGGGCGATCTGGCGGATTTATATTTTTGTTAGGAGTCTGTTTATATGCAACACTTCAAACAACTGTTCTGTGGATGGTGTACAGTGATCGATATTCTTGTTACTATCCATCGTCTTTCATTTGTGACAATATAAAATGGTTTTATATGTGCTCCCTAGATATGAAACATACACAGTATTTTTTAAATCAGTTGGCATTTGAAAGTGAGGAAGCTGGACTGCACCTGACAGCAATATGCCAATGGGTGCTACACTGGCAGTGTCAGCTTCCACTGTGTCACAACTTACATTGCGCAAAGCATTGTGCTTTTCAGTTCTCAAGATGGGAACTATTCTGGATGTCTGTTTCAAGACAAAACATAATTCTGGCCCTAATAGAAATTAATAAGGGATTCTGAAATGCTTAGAGACTCTAAAAACAAAGATGATGTGACTTACCAAACGAAAGTGCTGGCAGGTCGATAGACACACAAACAAACACAAACATACACACAAAATTCCAGCTTTCGCAACCAACGGTTGCTTCGTCAGGAAAGAGGGAAGGAGAGGGAAAGATGAAAGGATGTGGGTTTTAAGGGAGAGGGTAAGGAGTCATTCCAATGCCGGGAGCGGAAAGACTTACCTTGGGGGAAAAAAGGACAGGTATACACTCGCACACACACACATATCCATCCGCACATACACAGACACAAGCAGACATTTGTAAAGGCAAAGAGTTTGGGCAGAGATGTCAGTCGAGGCAGAAGTACAGAGGCAAAGATGTTGAAAGACAGGTGAGGTATGAGCGGCGGCAACTTGAAATTAGCGGAGGCTGAGGCCTGGCGGATAATGAGAGGAGAGGATATACTGAAGGGCAAGTTCCCATCTCTGGAGTTCTGACAGGTTGGTGTTAGTGGGAAGTATCCAGATAACCCGGACAGTGTAACACTGTGCCAAGATGTGCTGGCCGTGCACCAAGGCATGTTTAGCCACTGGGTGATCCTCATTACCAACAAACACAGGACGGGTATACACTCGCGCACACACACACATATCCATCCACACATATACAGACACAAGCAGACATATTTAAAGACCATGTCTTTAAATATGTCTGCTTGTGTCTGTATATGTGTGGATGGATATGTGTGTGTGTGCGAGTGTATACCCGTCCTTTTTTCCCCCTAAGGTAAGTCTTTCCGCTCCCGGGATTGGAATGACTCCTTACCCTCTCCCTTAAAACCCACATCCTCTCGTCTTTCCCTCTCCTTCCCTCTTTCCTGATGAGGCAACAGTTTGTTGCGAAAGCTTGAATTCTGTGTGTATGTTTGTGTGTCTGTCGACCTGCCAGCACTTTCATTTGGTAAGTCACATCATCTTTGTTTTTAGATATATTTTTCCTATGTGGAATGTTTCCCTCTATTATAACCATATATATATATATATATTTCAGATGTGAATGCATGATTTTTGCAGGAACTGAAGACTTTAAAGCAATTTTATATCATCATGGACAATTGAATGGTGTGGTGGCTGCTTGCAGACATTATATGTCACAACAAAATCACAGCTTCAGACCTTAAACATCAGATGTCAACTAATATAAATCAGACTACAGCAGAAGTAGAAGAATCATTCTAAATTGATCATTAGTACTTGCTCTCAAAATATCCCCACTTCCACACTTTTGAAAAACTAAACTAATATCATTATGACCTACTTCAGCTAGTGAGAGTGCACTAGCATGGACTCTACTGATTGGTTGAAGACAGCAATCAGATAAAATATTAATCATCACTGTTCTGGTTACATGCAACACACAGTAACAGCTGCATTTCACTGTGGCACAAAGTGGATAATGATGCAGTGAACATAAACATTCTACTGCTGCCGCAACAGCTTATGCAAGGAAGAAGGAAGAATGAGATTAATGTCTTGTCAATAGCATGATAATTTGCAACAGAGCACAAGCTTGGATTATGGAAGAATGGGGAAGGAAATTGGCTATGCCCTTTTCAAAAGGAACCATCCTCACATTTGTTGGAGAGATTTAGTTAAATCACAGAAAATCCTAAACCTGGATGGCCAGACAGGAATTTGAACCATTGTCCTCCTGAGCGTGGGTCCAGTGCGATAACCACTGACACCTTATGCAGGATGGGCAGATTGCACATCTACCTTCTCTGATGTTTAGCACATTGCTACAAGCAGTACCAGAAACTGCCATTAAATATGTATATCTGAGGACATGGAAATGTGTATTAGCTTTCATACATTTCTCATGGCAACGAAAACACAAGCAAATTTGTATGAGACTTGTCACTTTATGGTCTTTGTTACAATAATGACCAAACAGCAACATCTCTCTGTTAGACAGTGAGACGATTTAGTCATGCTGATTCAGAGTACCCATTTCTCCACAATCAAGTTGTCTGAAGAGCCTCAGTGCCTCGGTGAGCTTGCAGCTAAAGGTAACAGACATTACTGTCAGCTTGGCATGCCAGCTGAGTGATTTTTCTCTACTCAGTTCATGCTCAACCACATGGTCTTGACAATCACCGGTAATTTTACAGGCTGTTGAAGATGAAAATAGTATTGTGCACAAATGACTCATTTTCTGATATATAACTGTTACCTGAGTGAGTTTCTGGCCTGCTAATTTAGATGAATAGCTTATTGTCACTGCATACTCTGTCAGATGATTACACCACATGCCAAAGAGCAATATGTGAGCATTTTGAGTTGTACACCATGCCATGATAATCAAATATAAAAAGGAATATTAGAATTTAAGTTCTCTTAAGTGAAGAGATCAGCTGCAACAGAGTGCAGGGACTGGACAAAGATGAGGCAAGATATGGACTGTGGCTTTGTTGACGGCAATAAGGGCAGGTTATGGATCAAAAGAGCAATGAAGACTTAACACAAACTCAGATTTTGGAAGAAATTGGAATGAAGTCAGACTGTGTCCTGGTATTTTTCATAAATGATTTAGAAAACTTAAATCTGGGTGGACAGATGGGGGCTGAACTGCCATTCTACTGAAAGAAGTCCAGTGCCTTACCACTGTGCTACTTCACTCAGTTTGTTAAAGGTACCATCCCAGGATTCATGCTGAATGTCAAACTGCGGGGATAGGTATCTTGGCTTTTTCTAGCTGCATCTGGCATCTTCAGTTGTAGTATTATACATATCACTCACAGTGATTTTAGTAAGGTATTTTTTGTGCAGCATACACAAACTTGTTTCCACTCAGGTGATACAATTTGTAATCCATTATACAATTTGACTGCTTATTCATTTAAATTTTATTTATAGTTTCTTTTTTCTGTTCTCTTTATAAGACCCAATACTTTCTTTACATCTGTCAAAAGAACAAACAGATGGTGATAACAGAGTCCCCCTTCCTGAATAATTTATTTACTCTCTGAGAAGGATTCATTTGTCAAAGGAGAGTTCTTCTCCTAACCATTTCATCCTGTTGGAATAATTGTTTTCACTGTGCACTTCTAATTAGAATAACAGGTTTTCTTCTGTTGACATTAATCTGACTAGTGAATCTGTCTGAGAGTTCTGGCACTCTTCTCTACTTGTGAGCACTGAGAATACTGACAGGAGGGGTGGAGTTGGGCAGGTGGGCGAGGGGGTGGGGAGTCATTCTTGTCAAGTTGGATAGAGTACACTATGCTTCTTAAACATGTCAGAACTTTCAGAGCACTGGGAGCCATACTTCACCACAATTTCTGTGAAAAATAGTGCGTGCTCTTCATAATACCAGCCTGACAATTTTCTCTGGCAATTTTATGGGAGGTATATGGCATGTAAGTTTAAAATTCATCAGGTATAAATTAAGTAATACCATATCAAGGTTGAACCTCTCTTCTTCGGAATTACAACACTGCACTTGCTGGCAACTGTTCTTCCTGAGACATTTAGAGTGAATCAATGTTCTCACTGATGACAGTATACTCATTCATAGTTGAATAGCAACATAACATGAAAAAAATCACATAACAAATGATCAAGAAATTCTGACCATCTAGGTTGCAAGAATCAAGATGTTAACATCTTCAGGATATGAGTGTCAAATCTTAACAACATGCACCTCCCACTTTTCTGCCCTTAAACTACTACATTCTACACAATTTGCTGAAATATTTGATTAATGAGTGAGAATTGTCATATGTGTTATTATCAATGACATTCTTCAAGCATGCTGCGTCAGGCTCGTTAGGCATTTGCGAGTACACCTTCTCAAACGTTAACATTATTTTTAAGGAATCATCTTCATTTACATTCATAATCCACAAACTGCTGTGAATTACATGCTTGAGGGTACATCCCATTGCTTCACTTATTAGGGTATCTCCTCATTCCATTCTTGTACCGAGTGCAGGAAGAAAGATTACTTGAATGCCTCTGTGCATGCTGTAATTGATAATTAGTCCAGTCTTGGTTTCCAGTTCCCACTGGAGCAATTTAATTAGTACACTACAGGCCATTAAAATTGCTACACCAAGAAGAAATGGGTATTCACTGGACAAATATATTATACTAGAACTGACATGTGATTACATTTTCACCCAATTTGGATGCATAGATCCTGAGATAGCAGTACCCAGAACAACCACCTCTGGCCGTAATAACGGCCTTGATACGCCTGGGCTTTGTGTCAAACAGAGCTTGGATGGCATGCACAGTACAGCTGCCCATGCAGCTTCAACATGATACCACAGTTCATCAAGAGTAGTGACTGGAATATTGTGACGAGCAAGTTGCTCAGCCACTATTGACCAGATGTTTTCAATTGGTGAGAGATCTGGAGAATGTGCTGACCAGAGCAGCAGTCGAACATTTTCTGTAACCAGAAAGGCCCGTACAGGACTTGCAACATGCGGTTGTGCATTATCCTGCTGAAATGTACGGTTTCGCAAGGATGGAATGAAGGGTAGAGCCACGGGTGGTAACACATCTGAAATGTATCATCCACTGTTCAAAGTGCAGTCAATGCAAACAAGAGGTGACCGAGACGTGTAACCAATGGCATCCCATACCATCACGCTGGGTGATACGCCAGTATGGCGATGACGAATACACACTTCCAATGTGCGTTCACCGCAATGTTGCCAAACACGGATGCGACCATCATGATGCTGTAAACAGAACCTGGATTCATCAGAAAAAATGACGTTTTGCCATTCGTGCACCCAGTTCGTCATTGACTACAGCATCACAGGCTCTCCTGTCTGTGATGCAGCGTCAATGGTAACTGCAGCTATGTTCTCTGAGCTGATAGTCCATGCTGCTGCAAACGTCGTCGAATTGTTTGTGCAGATGGTTGTTGTCTTGCAAACTTCCCCATCTGTTGACTCAGGCATGGAGACGTGGTTGCACGATACGTTACAGCCACGCAGATAAGATGCCTGTCATCTCGACTGCTAGTGATACCAGGCCGTCGAGATCCAGCGGGGCGTTCCGTATTACCCTCCTGAACCCACTGATTCCATATTCTGCTAACAGTCATTGGGTCTCGACCAACGCGAGCAGCAATGTCGCGATACGATAAACCGCAATCGCAACAGGCTACAATCCGACCTTTATCAAAGTCGGAAACGTGATGGTACGTATTTCGCCTCCTTATACGAGGCATCACAACAACGTTTCACCAGGCAACTCCGGTCAACTGCTGTTTGTGTATGAGAAATCGGTTGGAAACTTTCCTCATGTCAGCACGTTGTAGGTGTCGCCACCGGCGCCAACCTTGTGTGAATGCTCTGAAAAGCTAATCATTTGCATATCACAGCATCTTCTTCCTGTCGGTTAAATTTCTCATCTGTAGCACGTCATCTTCGTGGTGTAGCAATTTTAATGGCCAGTAGTGTATATTCATGGATTCATTTAGCTCCTCAAACTTTGTAAGTAGCCTTTTGAGCGATATTTGATGTCTATCTTCAAGCAACAGGGTGTTGAGATTTTCAGTGTTCCAGTGACACTTGTCCACAAGTCAAACAAACGTGTGACCATTCATGCTACGGGTCCTACACACTTGAGTAATGTTATAAGATGGGTTACATGAGTATTTTGTAAGTGATCTCCTTTGCTGATGGAGTGATTACCAATGAATCACCTACTTTACCTATGATTGAGCCTGTGAGATTATTCAAGTTCATATCCCCATAGACAGTTACAGCTCAGTATTTGTGTGAGTTGACTGATTCCACTTGCTGACTGAAATTTCTGCTGTTATTTTCAGACACAGGTAGTACTTAATTACAGGTAGTTGCATAATCTCCAAAAAATCTAAGTTTATCATTAATATTATCTGCAAGGTTTGTAAGATCCAATGCGGGAAATAAGGTTATCAATACACTTCCCTGGGGCTTGCCTGAAGTTACTTCCACATTTGTTGATGCCTCTCCATCCAAGAAGTACTCAATCCAGTCACAAATTTCCCATGATATTGTGTAGGATCATACTGTTTATGTGGTACTGAACCAAAAGCTTTTCAGAAGTCAAGAAATACTACATCCATCCAGGGGGGGCGATTCTAGAAGTCGGCAGGGGAGGGGGGGGGCTAATGGGGGGGAGGGGATTTGGGGGTATGGAATATGGCTTAAAAAAGGAGAGTTTGGGTTCTCTACTGACAAACTGGTAAAATTTGGTGTTGCTTAAAGTAGTTTTTGGTAACTGTTTTGGAGTTCAGGGTAAAAAAATGTGTGTTAATAAATAATAAGACGCCTATTGTAAGTTAAATGATATTTATTGGTTTAGGTTGTACGCTATTTGCTGCTCTTATTCCTTTGTTAAAATGTGTTTGGAATACAGTGGAACCTATATTGTTACATAATTATATAAAAAAGGACTGAATCTGTTGGAGTGATATATTCGCTGATTTCTGAAGTCATTTTATCTGGAGTAATATGATACTCCATGGGAGGGGGTTATAGACCCCCATATCCCCCCCCCCCCCCCTTGTCACCACCCCCGCATCCATCTGATTTGTTAACTTAAGACTTTCAGGATGCCACATGACAAAAGTGCGAAAATATGTTCCCAGATTCTGTAACATGTGCATATCAATGACAATGGATGGTAGTTTTGTGATAATTTCTGTATGGAGGCTACACAAACTGGAAAAGAAATTCCCTAAGAATTCAAAATGTGAAGAGGAATATGGTGTCAAAAAGCTCCAGCATACCACAGTGACAACTGTTTTCCTCTCACTTGAGCTGTATATCAGCCATAAGCAGTAGTTTAACCACAGCTTTGAAACACGAATAATTTATGTGGAATAATATTCATTTAATTAACACATTTTGAGATATCAAGTATTTATAAAACCCAATAAAATTCAGTTTCAATGCTAGGTTAAAACTGCACCATTCCTTGAGATTTTATGAAATTCCTGAAATTCCTCAAGATTTGCCCAATTGTTTTGGGTAAAATGTAATTCCCTGATACCCTGATAATTACAGGTATTCCAGAAGAACCGTCACCCTACTTGTACTGCTGCTCTTGTAGATGGATGACCTGTGATTCATTGCTAGATCCAGACACAGCTTTTTTTCTGTGGTAGCTACAGTATATTATGGCTAGAAGAAAGACTGGCTCAGGAAATACTGTATAGTACTTGGCAGGAATTAACTGTTTCATGGGACCTTGTTCAGTCCTAACAACTGCAGCTGTTTCTCAGTGCCACCGACACTAACCTCCACATTACTTATAATTTCAGAGGTGCAATAAGTGAACTGGGGCCTTTTCTGGATCTTCCCTACTTTCTGTAGTAGTGGACTATCTTTTACTCTGAAACTGTTGTCGATGCCCCTTTGGATCAGTTCTTCAGTACATCATGATAAACAGTCTGTGTGTACCCTGAGGAGTACAAAGCTCTGTATATTGTTGCTTGGAATTCCCTGAATCTGAACGGAGTGCAGTAATGTGCCCAGTCTAAATCTGAACTTGTGGAGTGAGGGACTTTGGAGAAAACTAAAGTGTACTGTTTCAGTTATTACTATTAGATCTCTGGTGTCTGTGCATGAGAATCTACCCTACAAACAGGCTCTCTATTATATAAGAAAGTTAATTATTGCTGTTAACATTAATTACTGTCATGGCCAACTTGCTATTTGAAACTGTACAATGCAATCAAACTGTTTCTGGACATTCCTACCTGTTTGATCAGTTCTGTTAGCCTTCTGGAAGATCTTGTCATAAACTAGACGATAGGATTCCACTTATCCCCATGTATTCTTTCCTTGTAGTGAATACCAGGAAAACAATGCAGGATGATCAATGAACTGCACTGATATTCTTAGAAAACAATCTGTGTATTGTCAACATTGAACTCCATGGTGCCTTACTGATGACTAAGATCATTTTCTGAAGCACGAGTCATCTGATGGAGTCACTAGTCTCTGAATCTCTATAGTGTCACTGCATGTTCTAATGTACCCTTTCAAAGGAGAAACAGTTCAGTTGCTCTTCTGACTCAACATTATAACCACTCTAATGAATACCTTACTGTCCTGTGGAATACACAATTGACAGGTACTGCTTTAAATTCTGATGTCACAGTTGTGAAAGTGGCCAGTCACTGCTTTTCTTACATTGCTAGGAAATCATCACTGGTCAGCATAATAAAGAAGGCAAGAATTTTAGAGTTTAGCATCTCTTTGGCAACAAGATCAGTCGAGCATAAAAGAATGGACAGGGAGTCAGTGGTGACATTTTCATGTAAACTATGATTCAGGGAAAACTACCTGTAGATGGCCTGAGGGATGCCTGAATTCTGCTCCTCCTGGATTCAAGTCCAGTGATTCAACCACTATAACATCTTACTCAATTGTCAAACACAGGTGCTGGCAATACCCACAGTATATGGAATGTTTGATAACAATACCAAATAACCTCAAGGTATTGTGAAAGGAGCCTGAAGGGAAAAAAGTGAGGGCAGGAACTCATCTGTGGAAACCTTACTCAATGAGGCCACAGAACACTGAAAACATAGGGTCAAAGCCTACAAGTATCTGAATTTAGCCTGCTACACAGCCCCTCTCTGGCAACATTTCAAAAGTGTGCTTCACAAAACACCACTGGAATCGAATGAGGATTTAGTTTTCTGGGTGTACGCAGTGTGTGTGGTTGTTTGAACCATGTGTGGCATCAACAAGCAAGTGTGTCAGCTGATGGTAGGCAGGTATTGCAACCCTGGAATCAGACACCTCTACATATCCTGTCTTTTTTTTTTTTTAGTTTTTAACTCTAGCTTTAACAATTGTATCATTTTCCTATACCTTATTTTGTATGTTTTGCATTTTATTAATTTTTTTCCTCCCATTTTCTTCTGAAAATTGTCTTATTCTTTGTACCTACAGTATTTCTTATAGATATCAATTGACTGCCTTCACTGACGAAGACAACGGTAAATGCTGCTCGGATGGCTTAGCCGCATGTGTTGACCCCTATATTTTTGATGCTCATTTGCATCACTAAATGATGTCTGCAATCAGGATTCTTATCCTTAAATTGTTCCTCTGGCATCTTCTGCAATCTTTCAAGTTTTGTGGGATCATTCTGAAAGATTTTGTTAGTTATCATTATACATCTGACACTTTGGATGGAGAAACAGCAAAAATGACTTATATCCCCACTCATGCATCCCATAAAATACCAATAACAGAAATATCAAATAAATTTAAGCTCATACAGAGGTTTACAGGCAGTTGATCCTCCCTCATACCATTTTGGGATGGAAAAGGATAATGGGTAAACCCTAGAGGTGCCTGGAGTATCCTCCAACATGCACTATAACATAGCTTGCTGAGTCTAATACTGCAGAATACCTTGACACATTCTGCCATTGACACATCCTGATTATCTTGTGACAGGAGAACTAATCAACTACAAATCTGGCTCAAGGAAAGAATGGATTAAGATGTTTAGGGAGAATGTTCCAAAAAACCTTGAAGCTGTTAAAAGATCGAATGGTTAAACAGCCAGATTTCTTTGGTACAGGAAGCGTGTGCTCACCTAAATCATTTATGATCAGGTTACAATCCAGCAAAGGCAATCCTCTGCTGATAGAAGTGAGACTATTCTCTGTTGTGCTGCTGCTGCACTGGACCGAGCAGTGTCCACATGTAAGATAGCTGTACTTCTCAACAAGGCTTATGGCTGCTTTATACACTGTCTGATCAAAAGTATCCAGACACCCCTATGTAGTGCAGAGCTGACTACTAGATAGCATGAAAGAGGGATAAACAAGTATAAAAGCAAGTGGTGAATATTAGGTCGTCAGTTGAAAAGTGTAACAGCAGAATAGATTGGTCAGGACCCCTCTAAAGCTACCCAAGTTGATTGTTGGTGATGTGATTGTGAATTGTAAATGCAAAGGAACAACCACGGCTAAACCAGGGCCAGGTGGACCTCATGTACTAATGGGCTGGGACCAAAGAGCATTGTGGGGAGTGGATGTAAAAAACTGCATGAAATCAGCAATAGGGATCATTTGTACACTCTGAAGAGCTACCAGCAGTCCACATAGCACAGTGACTGCATAGGGAGTTACCACGACTGGAATACAATAGTTCAGCAGCTATTCAAATGCCACACATTTCTGTAGTCACTAATAAGTGACATTTAGGGTGGCATAAAGAGCGATGCCACTGAACAATGAATGACTGGAAAGGAGTGATTTGAAGTGATGAAATATGCTATAACCTATTGCAATTTCATGGAAGGGTTTGGGTTTGGTGGATGCCTGGAGTACATTACCTGCCTTATGTTTAGTGCCAACAGTTATGTATGGAGAAGGTGGAATTGCTTTATGAGGATGTTTCTCATGGTTATAGTGGAATGATATGAACACATTTTAACTGTGAATGGTATAGGAAAATTTCACTGTCAATGATAATTTGTACCAGCATAACAACAGATCTTGTCAAAATACATCATCTGTGAGATAACATTTTGTGCACAATAATATTCCTGAAGTGGACTGCCATGCCCTGAGTCCTGACCTGAACCAAGTGGAACATCTTTGGGATGAATAAGGATGCCAATGCTGCTCGAGACCCCAGAATACCAGATCACTTCTGTGTTCACAATATTTGAGGAAGAATGGGCTGTCATTCCTCCACAAACATTCAGACACCTCACTGGATGTGTCCCCAGCAGAGTCAAGCTGTCATAAAGGCGAAGGACACACATACCCCACATTAATGCCTACTAATCCAGATACTTTTGACTAGATGATTTATGTTCGTCACCAGGCTGATGACTCCACCGTGCAGTAGCTACGACCTGTTGCCATTGCTATTTGATAACCATAGTGCTCCAAATAACTTGCTACTTTTTAATTTCATTTAATGTTGCAAATTTCTAAAGCTAAAGTACAAACAATCAGGATGCATAGTAAGAGTTGATTAAGGACTGGGGGACATTGTTGCAAAGTGCCATAAAGTTTAGAAGACTTGTCTTGTCAGACTGGTTTGTCTCTTTACTTAGAGGACACTGTGGACAGAGCTCATTCACTTCAGACTGGCCGTGATCTAGCTCAGACAAGCCTGAGTAGAACATTTATCAGTACGGTGGAGGATTTGTATGTTCTGCACCTACGAGATGACTCATTTTCCTCTTTGTAATTTTATTTTGTGTTGTGAATTTATGTATTTATGGTACAAAACACTTTACTTTGAAGAAAGGGTGGATGAAGAAAGGGAGAGAAGGAAGAGAGATAAGGTTTAACATCCTGTGGATGATGAGATCATGAAAGACAGACTGGAAGCTCCATTTGGGGAAAGAAGAAATCAGCTGTGCCTGTTACAAGAACTGTTAAGACATTCACCTTAAGCTAGGCTTACCATATGTCTGGGATTAGCCTGAGCAGTCTGGGTTTTTTAGTGCTGTCTCCAGTAACGTCTGAGGTTCCAAAAATGTCCAAGGTTTGAGAACGTTATGACTGGTGTGCTTTTCTTTTTTTAATTTTAGACCTGTATGTTGGACACTGCATTTTTAATATTCTCTTATGACTGTGCCTCTCTCAGCTCAGAGCAAGTACTGACATTGATGGGGAGGCACGGCTACCAATTCGGCCACAATTTTTCATTCTGTCATTTGGCAACACAACAGGAACAATGCGTTTATGTCGCTTTCATGTGTGAAGAAACCCTTCTACATGCTGTTGTTTGTATTATCCCTATTCATGTTTTGTCACACTGTTTAGCAATGGGCAAAAGAAAGTGTGACTTTAACTATAATCTCCAACAGGAATACAATTCCAGAATGAGATTTTCACTCTGCAGCGGAGTGTACGCTGACATGAAACTTCCTGGCAGATTAAAACTGTGTCAGATCGAGACTCGAACTCGGGACCTTTGCCTTTCGTGGGCAAGTGCTCTACCATCTGAGCTACCCAAGCACGACTCACGTCCCATCCTCACAGCTTTACTTCTGCCAGTACCTCATCTCCTACCTTCCAAACTTTACAGAAGCTCTCCCGCGAAAGCTCTCGCAGGAGAGTGGGGATGGGGCGTGAGTCGTGCTCGGGTAGCCCAGACGGTAGAGCACTTGCCCGCGAAAGGCTAAGTTCCTGAGTTCGAGTCTCGGTCCGACACACAGTTTTAATCTGCCAGGAAGTTTCAGGAATACAATTCTTTGACACCTTAGAATTAATTCAGAACTTTACTGTTGTAATTTTTATAATTGAAGCAAACAAACCATTTCTGAAAAAAAGCCACGTATAGCGAAAAGTAGAACCGAATAAGTAAAGTTGAGTGTTTCAATAAACTGTTAAGAGTGGGTAATGTCAAAATTTTATCCTGGGTCGGCCCAGAAAAATCGGTAAGCTGTTCTGTGTTGGACTCAAGAAAATATGGTAAGCCTACCTTAAGTGACTTTGGTAAAATCACGGAAGACCTAAATCTGGACCGCCAGAACGAGAGTCCCGGCTCTTACCACTACTCCCCTTCACTTGGTAATGGGAGGTAGATAATTTAGAAGAACCGTGAGGTTGTTGAGGACCAAACATTTGAACGTTTGTGGCTGCTGTATTCGGCAAATAAGAGCAGAGCTCGGAGAGGAAAAAGCGAGTGACAGAATTGTCATTAGGGATCTCTGTCTTTGGCGAATAGTCTACACAAGACTGGAGAACTGGCTTTGAGAGAATAGCGGCACGGCGTGGTTACGTACCTCTCGCACTGGCGCAGCGTCCAACTGGCGATGATCCAGAGCGAGACCATGAAGACGAGCAGCACGGTGCCGGGGCAGATGGTCATGAGCGTCTTGAGCACGAAGCGCGTGTTGAAGTTGATGCGGTTGAGCGCGCCGATGGAGCGCGAGCTGGCGTCCGTGAAGAGCTTGCTGTGCAGCAGCATGACGCGGCAGATGAGGTAGAGGCGCAGGAACATGGGCAGCGACAGCGTCACGTCGTACGGCACCCAGCACGAGCCGACGTTGCCGCCGCGGTTGGCCAGCTTGGTCGTCCACAGGAAGTAGTACTGGCCCGGGATGGGGTGCACCGCGCAGATGGCCAGCTCGAGGCTGATCTGCGTGATGCGCTGCCACGTCATCGCGATGCGCCAGTCGTCCGCGCAGTTGTCGATCATGAACAACTGCAACAGCGTGGCCGAGGGTCATCCAGCAGCACAACATTAAAATGTGAGCAGTGCGGAGCTAGTAAACAGAACGACAGCAGTCATCCTAATGGCCTGCGGCTGAACTTTAAATACGAGAAAAAATGGCGCGAATGACCGTATTTTTAATACAAAACACGGGCACCGGTTTAGAAGACAACATTTTTCATTTATTCTTTATGGGGGGCATAGTAATCTAGCAATACATGGCGTGCCTGGAAACCAAAAGGTTTTCATGATCTTGCAAAGTAACATATTGGAGAAATCACAATTGAAAACTAACATTAACATATCATAGCTGGGGTTATCACGTAAAATTTTGTAAATGACACTGTCATCGCCTTTGACCTTTGACTGTGCAGTTATTTTTTGTTTTGGAAAACCCAATATTGCAATTTCGACAGTGTGGCCATTATCAAGCGGAAATAATTGCGCTTTAACACATATCAAAAGTTGAAGATAATCTGGCCTGACATTTCGTTGATATCCATTGAAAACCTCGTAATTCCATCTGTCTGTGAAAACCTCGTAATTCCAGTAAGCAGCAACACCATTACCTGTAAGTAACTACGCTTGTACTATAAGGTTACACATTTAGTGACATTATCTGTATCACTTTATATACTTTTTAAGAAACGGTTTTCGCTTCTCCTGTAAAATTTAACAAAATGCAGTTACGAATGTCCGTATTTTTAATTCAAAACACCGGTACCGGTTTAGAAGACATTTTTCATTTATACTTTATGGGGGGGGGGGGGGGGGGGCATAGTAATCTAGCAATACATGGCGTGCCTGGAAACCAAAAGGTTTTCAGATCTTGCGAAGTAACATGTTGGAGAAATCTCAATTAAAAGCTAACATTAACATCTCGTAGCTGGGGTTATCAGGTAATATTTTGTAAATGACGCTGTCATCGCCTTTGGCTGTGCATTTATTTTTTTGTAAAATCCAATATTGCAGTTTCGACCGTGTGGCCATTATCAAGCGGAAATAATTGCGCTTTAGCATATATGAAAAGTTGAAGATCATCTGGCCTGACATTTCGATGGTATCCAATGAAAACCTCGTAATTCCATCTGTCCGCGAATACCTCGTAAATCCAGTAACCAGCAACACCTATACCTGTAACTAGGCTTCTACTATAAGCTTACACATGTAGTAGCATTAGCTGTATCACTTTATATGCTTTTTAAGAAACCGTTTTCGCTTCTCCTGTAAAATTTAACAAAATGCAGTTACAAGTTTTTCATTGCCTACAATCAATCTGTTTTCTGTTTACGACTTTTTGTATGTATTGGATCCTTTAAATTGCACTGTCAGTATGTTCTTCGTGCTGTTGTTTATTTTTGCACGCATCTGTAAAACTGTGGGGGATAAATGATTCCATTTTTGTTTCTGTTTCATATAAGATTTTGTCGCGTAATGTTCAGTGGAAATTTGTCTCTGCCTACGAATCGTTGTGTGAACCGTTCTCTTTAAATGTGTTGCAAGTATATTGTTCGTAATCTGATTTATTTTAATTCGCATCCGTTTTTCTCTTGTCACGGAATCAGCACCTATTCCTGCTTTGAAAAGTGTTCCTTCTGCTACTGAGTATGCTTCGTAATCTTCGTGAATAACGCATTCTTCCCTGCAAATACTAAGAATGCAACACTAGCTACACAACTGTGTTCACATGTTATTAACATGTATTCCAAGCAATATATTTTAGCAGACATCAATACATTCTACAACTGTACTCCCATTCCAAGAAAAATTTAAACGCAAATAATACATACTCGTATGATTTCAGAATTTGAACTATAAGAGAATTCTGTTTAAGAGTTTACTAAAAGCAGTAGCATTAGGTACGGTGAAAGGATGTTCAAATTATACCACACAATCCCATGTAGAAAAAAAAATGGTTCAAATAGCTCTGACAACTATGGGACTTAACTGCTGAGGTCAACAGTCCCCTAGAACTTAAACCTACTTAAACCTAAGGACATCACACATATCCATGCCCGAGGCAGGATTCGAACCTGCGACCGTAGCGGTCGCCCCATGTAGAAGTTTGCACTTCGATGTAGAATATTTTACTGTATATATTACCTGACCCGATGACTGTAAATAATTTCCAAGAAACGCTGCACATCGAAGTCGCAGCCTCACTGTGAGCGATATACAGGGTGAGTCACCTAACATTACCGCTGGATATATTTCGTAAACCACATCAAATACTGACGAATCGATTCCACAGACCGAACGTGAGGAAAGGGGCTAGTGTAATTGGTTAATACAAACCATAAAAAAATGCACGGAAGTATGTTTAACACAAACCTAGGTTTTTTTAAATGGAACCCCGTTAGTTTTGTTAGCACATCTGAACATATAAACAAATACGTAATCAGTGCCGTTTGTTGCATTGTAAAATGTTAATTACATCCGGAGATATTGTAACCTAGAGTTGACGCTTGAGTACCACTCCTCCGCTGTTCGATCGTGTGTATCGGAGAGCACCGAATTACGTAGGGATCTAAAGGGAACGGTGATGGACCTTAGGTACAGAAGAGACTGGAACAGCACATTACGTCCACATGCTAACACCTTTTTATTGGTCTTTTTCACTGACGCACATGTACATTACCATGAGGGGTGAGGTACACTTACACACGTAGTTTCCGTTTTCAATTACGGATTGGAATAGAGTGTGTCCCGACATGTCAGGCCAATAGATGTTCAATGTGGTGGCCATCATTAGCTGCACACAATTGCAATCTCTGGCGTAATGAATGTGTACACGCCGCAGTACATCTGGTGTAATGTCGCCGCAGGCTGCCACAATATGGCTCTGAGCACTATGGGACTTAACATCTGTGGTCATCAGTCCCCTAGAACTTAGAACTGCTTAAACCTAACTAACCTAAGGACATCACACACATCCATGCCCGAGGTAGGATTCGAACCTGCGACCGTAGCAGTCGCGCGGTTCCGGACTGAGCGCCTAGAACCGCTAGACCACCGCGGCCGCTGCCACAATACGTTGTTTCATATCCTCTGGGGTTGTAGGCACATCACGGTACACATTCTCCTTTAACGTACCCCACAGAAAGAAGTCCAAGATCAGGAGAACGGGCTGGCCAATTTATGCGTCCTCCACGTCCTATGAAACGCCCGTCGAACGTGTACCTCACCCCTCATGGTAATGTACATGTGCGTCAGTGAAAAAGACCAATAAAAAGGTGTTAGCATGTGGACGTAATGTGCTGTTCTAGTCTCTTCTGTACCTAAGGTCCATCACCGTTCCCTTTAGATCCCTACGTAATTCGGTGCTCTCCGATACACACGATCGAACAGCGGAGGAGTGGAACTCAAGCGTCAACTCTAGGTTACAATATCTCCGGATGTAATTAACATTTTACAATGCAACAAACGGTACTGATTACGTATTTGTTTATATGTTCAGATGTGCTAACAAAACTAACGGGGTTCCATTTAAAAAAACCTAGGTTTGTGTTAAAAAACATACTTCTGTGCATTTTTTATGGTTTGTATTAACCAATTACACTAGCCCCTCTCCTCACGTTCGGTCTGTGGAATCGATTCGTCAGTATTTGATGTGGTTTACGAAATATATCCAGCGGTAACGTTAGGTGATTCACCCTGTATATCGAACGCTCGACTCTCGAGAGCGACGGCAAAAGACGAACGTATTGAAAACAGAAAGTCATTAAAAGAGATAGTAACACAACTTTTTTCGCTCACGGGAATTAACTAAGGAAATGAATAATATGACTTACATTATCCCTCAGGTATTGTGTACGGAGACCATTCCTTTTTTCACATACCCAGGTTACACTTTCGACATGTCTGTTAGAAAATCGGGGAGACTCTCACAGTAGAGAGATTTAGCAGATTGTAGAAAATTGTGAGAATATAAGAGCTGAAATATGTACAATTCATTTCGATCCCCAAGCCTCCCCATTTCAGTAACAGGCGATTTAATTGTGTCGTCGGATGATACGAAATCTGCTGAATGATTGGCGAATTCGTGATCAGTTCTCTCGTTTTTCAATGTTTTGTATGATTTCCACCCATATCGGTGATCTCTGTAGTATCTGGAAGAATGAAATGTTTAATGAGAGGTACTAATGTTTTCTTTCCCCTCGAATACACATGCCAAATGTGGCACTTCGCCGCTGGATTCCGCATTTCATTCTTAAGTAATCGCTTCCATACTTGCGGCTTGCTATTCATCTACTTCTATAATTTTGTTCTGATCACCAATTGGGATACTATCGTTAGTAACAATAACGTAACGCATCTCCCTAGGATGGGGCGCAGACTTACAAAAAAATACTGGGAGGGCCCATACTGGGGGTCTTGCCTCGGGAAATTTTCTAAATTATAGATGAAAAATAGTGAGTTTTAAAGTTTTGTAAACATTTTAGAGTCATATGATCAACATTAGAACCCCGAAAAATGGACTCTCGATAACTCGACACTCCGGGAAACTCAACAAGCCCGACACATTTTTTAGCTTTGAAAAAAGAAACAAAACAAACACACACGGTATTTTCGTAAAAAGCTAATTTAATTTACTGTAATAATCATGTTCATAGACTGTTACAGAGCAGTGAATATACAGCTCTGAAAAGACTGAAATTATATTTAAATAAATCCTAAACTATCATTAAAAGAATAAAACATAAAATATTGCTGTCGCACAGAAATAGCACTTAAGCTTACTTTGAATAAGGCTTAGGGTTCATTAAATACACACAATATCTCAAAGTTAATGCTGTAATACAGTTAATAAAGTTAATACAGTATGCCTAATACTTTCAGTCAAAAAGTATGTAACTAGAGTGTTTTAATTGGGTCCTACAGCCTAAAAATATTTAAGTATTTGAAAATAACTAATACAATACTATAATAATACAGTACTAAACTAGTATTAATAATTCGAAAATGAAAATTTAACATTATGTATTTAATTCTCTATTTTATAAAGATTTTTAATATTGCTCCAAATGACATTATTAGGGCTAGAGTGTCTTTAGAAAGATGCAAATGTCGACCATCTGACTAGATTACTGAATATGAAGTCATTGATGACTGGTCGTATATCCAGTTCATCCAAAACATCTCGGTGGGCATGAAGAACAGCCAAGTTGTTCAATCGCTTCTGTCCCGTTGTTGATCGGAGAGATGACTTCAGACGTACAAGGGCTCTAAATGGTCGTTCCGCTGTTGCTGTCGTGATTGGAACTACTTAGAGAAGCTCAATGAACTTGACTACTTCACATAACATTTCTCCAACTGCAGGCTCTTGTGTAATGTACTTTCTTACATCACGCATGTTTTTTAAGACCAGTTGTTTTTTATTAGCGACATCGGCTAACATAGTCAAGTGTAAGCGCAGTCTCTAGGTCATTTTTGAAAAACTTGTTTCACCTCTGTTTACTAAAAGCAAGCACTCTTGTTCAACTGCAATGACCCGTGCTAGTTCACTTGAAGCAAACCGCTCAGTAATTGCACCGTTTCACAAACTTCAATGTAAATAGCTCTGTAGTATTCCTTTGCGGTTTTGAAAGTGTGCGGTGAGCTGGCTTCGTTGTTTTCATACTTCTTTGGTATACTTCGATTCCGATTCCGAGGAAGCGAAGGGTCATCAACTTGTGAAGGTTTTTCTCTTAAACACAATTCCCAAAAGTGTTTAAAACTATCACGCCTTCCATTCAGTATAAAAATCAAGTTCTCATATATTTTTTCCAGATCAGCAACACTTAGATGAGGGCACTGAATTTTTTCATTGACATCCTCTACTGGGTTCATTGCATCGCAATAAAGACGTAAAAAGAAATAAGTCTTGAATTGTAACATTGACTCAAGGTAGCCTGCGCATTTGTAACCTGCCTCTGTTTTTTCCTCTGCGGAAAATGTTTCAAAAAACTCTAGAAGTTTTTCAATATTCTGAAGATACTAGAAGCTCGTATAGTCCATCGAGTCGGGTAAACGGATCGTACACCAGCTTGATCGTCGGCGCTCTCACAGCGTATGCTTCTGAAAAGTCCCATCCTTTTGTTGAATTCCCTTACGGTGTTTATTAAGTCCTTGGCTAAAGCCATAATATCCCTCATACACGTAAGATGGCGGAGACTGTCTACAACTGCCAAGTCTAAACTGTGAGCAGTGCAGTGCACATAACGTGCTTTTGGTTGTATATCCAAACCTAACTGTTTTAGACCTTTGAAATTACCTCTCATAGTCGAGGCATCATCGTAGCACTATCGTCCTAAGTTATCCATTGACAAAACAAGACGAGCAAAACAGTCTTTTAAAATACTAAACAAAGTTTGTGATTCAGTGTTGGAGGTCTCGTATGAGCGAATAAAGTATTCGTTGATGGTTAAGCAATCATGGACAGTACGAATACACAATGACACTTGTTCGTGAATCGAAGAATCACTTGTTTCGTCAACCATAATAGACAAATGTTTAGTCTTCTTGACTGAAGCTAATACCTTTCTCAAAACAGACTTTCCTACTAGATCAATGATCTAGTTTTGAATATCTTGTGCCGTTCACTTATACCCCGATCGCCCTAACCAATCTTTAAACTCAGGTAGGTCATTCCTTCAGAGTTCCAACAATTGAAAAAAAAATTGAATTTACAGCTTCGTGCCCTCTAATTGCTAGTCCTTGTCGGCATAGAAACTGCAAGGTAGTAAAAATTGTCTTAAGAGCGAAGCGGTCTTTCTTCATATCAGTAACTGTTCATTCAGTTGGGGGGCCACACTTCGGTTAGTGACAGAATTTAGTTTCAGAAAACCTTCTTTATGCGTCAACGTATTTTCGTGAAGACGGAATTTTTCTAAAGCATTTTTCCAGTTAGAAAATCCTACGGAAGTAAATGTATCTTCTCTTTTTTGAAGAAAACTGTAATAGATTTTTACCATCTGCCTCTTTGCAGGTTTTGCAAATTTTTTTTTTTTGTAGATGCTTCATATTCTAGCCATGTATACAGTACTGGCCATTAAAATTGCTACACCACGGAGATGACGTGCAACAGACGCGAAATTTAACCGACAGGAATAAGATGCTGTGATATGCAAATGATTAACTTTTCAGAGCATTCACACAAGGTTGGCGCCGGTGGTGACACCTACGACGTGCTGACATGAGGAAATTTTCCAACCAATTTCTCACACACAAACAGCAGTTGACCGGCGTTGCCTGGTGAAACGTTGTTGTGATGCCTCGTGTATGGAGGAGAAATGCGTACCATCACGTTTCCGACTTTGATAAAGGTCGGATTGTAGCCTATCGCGATTGCGGTTTATCTTATCGTGACACTGCTGCTCGCGTTGGTTGAGATCCAATGACTGTTAGCAGAATATGGAATAGGTGGGCTCAGGAGGGTAATAGGGAACGCCGTGCTGGATCCCAACGGTCTCGTATCACTAGCAGTCGAGATGACAGGCATCTTATACGTATGCCTGTAACGGATCGTGCAGCCTCTTCTCGATCCCTGAGTCAACAGATGGGGACGTTTGCAAGACAACAACCATCTGCACGAACAGTTCGACGACGTTTGCAGCAGTATGGACTATCTGCTCGGAGACCATAGCTGCGGTTACCCTTGACGCTGCATCACAGTTAGGAGCACCTGCGATGGTGTACTCAACGACGAACCTGGGTGCACGAATGGCAAAACGTCCTTTTTTCTGATGAATCCAGATTCTGTTTACAGCATCATGATGGTCGCATCCGTGTTTGGCGACATCGCGGTGAACGCACATTGGAAGCGTGTATTCGTCATCGCCATACTGCCGTATCACCCGGCGTGATGGTATGGGGTGCCATTGGTTACAAGTCTCGGTCACCTCTTGTTTGCATTGACTGCACTTTGAACAGTGGACGTTACATTTCAAATGTGTTACGACCCGTGGCTCTACCCTTCATTCGATCCCTGCGAAACCCGACATTTCAGCAGGATAATGCACGACCGTATGTTGCAGGTCCTGTACGGGCCATTCTGGTTACAGAAAATGTTCGACTGCTGCCCTGGCCAGCACATTCTCCAGATCTCTCACTAACTGAAAACATCTGGTCAATGGTGGCCGAGCAACTGGCTCGTCACAATACGCCAGTCACTACTCTTGATGAACTGTGGTATCGTGTTGAAGCTGCATGGGCAGCTGTACCTGTACACGCCATCCAAGCTCTGTTTGACTCAACGCCCAGGCGCATCAAGGCCGTTATTACGGCCGGAGGTGATTGTTCTTTGTGCTGAATTCTCAGGATCTATGCAATTGCGTGAAAATGTAATCACATGTCAGTTTTAGTGTAATATATTTGTCCAATGAATACCCGTTTATCATCTGCATTTCTTCTTGGTGTAGCAATTTTAATGGCCAATAGTGTAGATAAAGGTCTGAGGAAAAGGAGTGACAATTTTTTCGTCTGCAGTGTGGCACTTTATGGAGCAAAAACTTAGACCCTGAGACCAGAGTGTGGAGGGAAAAAAGAAGGCTGGAAGCATCTGAGACGTGGATACAGAGGAGAATGGAAAGGATAAGCTGGATGGAAAAAATGATTAATGAAAGAGTCTTGGGAAGGGTTGAGAGAGGAGAAGACCGCTGCAGGTTATAAGAGAAAAGAAGGAGAACTGGGTGGAACATTCGTCCTAGTAGGAGTGCCTGCTAACAGACTCTTCTGACATCTGGTGTTTTGTTGCTGCATTACAACGCCAGACCCCATTCTTCAATTCACGACCAAAATGATCAGATCTTTTGGATAGGAACAGATTATCCACCCACCGTACAGTCCAGACTTGGCGCCCAGCGATTTTCACTTGTTCTGCTACCTAAAGGAGTTTCTCGGTGGCAAGCACTTGGCAAAAGATGACTGCTGTTCATCAGCGACAACGGCTCGAATTTGCATGCCATTACTGCAGCTGAACGTCCAGTGGGCGGCGACATGTCGTCTTTTCAGATCAGTCACGTTTTACGCTCTATCAGACAGATGGCCGTCGGCGTGTACGGTCCTGAAACAATCACCGAAGGATCCAGGACGTAGGAGGGAACGGTATCGCCTGGAGAATGTTTTCGTGGCGTTCCCTGGATAATATCGTCGTTCTGGAATTCACGATGGACCAACAGAAGTATGCCTCTATCTTTGGGGACCATGTTCACCCCTAAATGCAGTTTGTTTCTTCCTCGGCACAATGGCATCGACCAGGAGAACACTGCAATGTGTCACATAGCTCGCAGATTATGTGCGTGTTTAGGTCATCAGGGCGAGTTTATCGTACTCCCTGGCCACCAAACTGTTCAGATTAAAACCCAATCGCGACTCTGTAGGACCATCTCAGTCTGATTGTTCGCGCCATGTATCCTCAACAAAGAAACCTAACCCAGCTGTAGCTACCTTCCAGAATCTCATTCATTCTCTTCCGGCACGTCCGTGCTGCAAAAGATGCATTCAAGGAATACTGGAGCTGCCTAATTTGCTTGATGCAAGGCTTTCAGGATGTTACACGAGAAATTTCTTGAAGAAAATCATTTTCCTACACAGGCTATTGTTTTAATTTGATTTTAAAACTGCGATCCATAATTTAACAATCAGCTAATTTCACCCCACCTGGACCACTGTCAAGTTATACCATGTGCGTAAAGCGCAAATTGGGTTTTACATGATCGATAGGTTTGGAATCCATTTGCGTACACCCGTGAATATTGTAAGAAGGGGAGAACGTGCGAATAAGAGGAGTGTTGGGAAATCAGGAGGCGCTGGTGGTACATTAGGAAGCTTCCAGCTACAATACACGGAGGCTCGCGACCTGCTATAGCTGTGCTAGCAGACAAAGTTAAGCCTCAGCTAGTGTGAAAATGGTGGCATGCTTACGTCCAGAGGTGAAGAAGACAAAGAGGCCGTGAGAGCTCTGAACGGAGAAAGATCTAAATCTGTATCACCTTCTATACGGTGCAAGCCACCTGATGTTTGTCGATGAGGGTACTGTGCAAACAACGATGTTTTCCATCTTTTCTTGCTCCATTATGCTCACGCATTATGACATTTTTGCAGAATGAAAGACTCCTATATAAAGAACCATCACGGATTCTTCAAGCAGAGAACTCGCGAAATTCAACTCCCTTTCTTCGTCAATGAGCTCAAATGGCTCTGAGCACTATGGGGCTTAACATCTGAGGTCATCAGTCCCCTATAACTTAGAACTACTTAAACCTAACTAACCTAAGGACATCACACACATCCATGCCCGAAGCAGGATCCAAACCTGCGACCGTAGCAGTCGCGCGGTTCCGGACTGAAGCGCCTAGAACCACTCGGCCACAGTGGCCGGCAGTGAGCTCCAGGGAGCAGTAGCATGGTTGAAATGGCTCTGAGCACTATGGGACTTAACATCTGAGGTCATCAGTCCCCTATAACTTAGAACTACTTAAACCTAACTAACCTAAGGACATCACACACATCCATGCCCGAAGCAGGATTCAAACCTGCGACCGTAGCAGTCGCGCGGTTCCGGACTGAAGCGCGTAGAACCGCTCGACCACCACGGACGGCAGCAGTAGCATGTTCACTATTTCTGGAAGGCATTCGATGCAGCACTGCACTGCCGCATAATGAACCAAATAGTATATTACCGAGTACAGAAATGGACTTACGACTGTATTCAGAACTTCGTAGCTAACATAACTTAACAAATCATTCTTAACGGGACAATATCGACAATGTAAAGTTAATTTAGGATATAACTCAGGGGTTGTTATAGGACACAGTGCTTCACAATATGTTTACATGAAACAATGCTTAGTAGGACACCAAGTATTCTTTGGATTATGGACCATATTTGACCTTCATATACATGACATTATCATGCGCCATGTCTCTCCTAACGCACAGCTGCTTCCTAAGCCTCCCCCTCTCCCCTCTCTACTCCCCTCACATTTATTAAACTGTGCCCCTTTTTTTGGAAAAGGCCAATCATATTCTAAGCCATCACACATAAGCTAACTGAAAAAATAATTAGTCACCCTCAGAGAAATCGTTATAAGCTTTAATACCGTGTAAGTCCGCTCTTGGACTTGATAACGGCTTTGATTCAGTTAGGAAGTGAGTCCACTAGGCTGTGCAGGGACGTCGCATCCAGGCTGAACCACGCGCTGAGGATTTGGTCGCACAGTACCGGGAAACTGAGGGGACGTTTATGTCGGCGTTTCACATGTCCCACAGATATTCTATGGAGCTCAAGGGTGATTTTGCAGGCTATAGAGATGTAATCGTGTGGGGGAGTGTTTCTTGCAGCCCGCTGAACTTTGATGCTGTCATCCTTATCTGCCTGTGTGAGCAATTGCCTTTTGCGAGGTGATCGACTCCAAATGTTCATCGCGAGCAGTTACAATGTTTTTTCGCTGACAGGTTGTGATGGTCCTTCATTGCCTGCCTAGAGCAAATTCCTGTCTGTTTAGGAAGCGATCTTGATTTCACAGGTCGTGAAACGCGTCTCCAGTTTCTCTCAGACAGGATCTGTATTCCCGCCAAAATTCTCACGTCGTTTTCCGTGACCACGTGTGTTGCACCACTACTTGTAGACACGTTGAACAGTCCTCCGCGAGACACCAACGAATCCAGCAACTACTGCTCGTGGTAGCCGCGCGGTCTCAAGTGCCATGTCACGGTCCGCGCGGCTGTCCTCGTCGGAGGTTCGAGTCCTCCCTTGGGCGCGCGGTGTGTGTGTGTGTGTGTGTGTGTGTGTGTGTGTGTGTGTGTGTTTGTTGTCCTTAGCGCAAGTTAGTTTAAGTTGTGCGTAAGCTTAGGGACCGATGACCTTAGCAGTTTGGTCCCATGAAACCTTACCACAAATTTCCAAAAAAAATCCAGCAACTTCACGCACCGTAAGAACACGGTTACGGCCAAACGCGATTCTCCCTTTTTACGTGTCTGTCACGTCCTTACATTAGAATAACTCGAAAAATACCTTCGCACGAATACAAAGTTGATTATCTTCGAGCGCGACATGTGCTGTTGCTAAAATTAGCCCGCCACCCCAGCCCCGATGTGGTGGGGAGGGAGGCAACTTCAAAATTTCAAACGGGAACCCACACTTTTTGTTGAGGAATCAAAAAAAAAACTACGTAAATTTTGTCTTAAACGTTTGTTTTTATTCTTGGTAGTTTGCGCTGTAATTCAAGAAAACCCATGTTCTCATTTTTGCGTGGAAAATGGTTACGGATAAATAAAAAATACTTATTTACTTCGTAAATTTCGATTCGCTAAAACTAAAACCCTCCCTTTCTCCCCATAGGGTGGGGTCTGAGAGAGAATAATTAGAGCTTTACAAATGCTGACCACGAGAGAAACAAAACTTATCCGAATCTGTGGAAAAAATTAATATTTGGGTCAACATTTGTAAAACTAATTCCTCTCTCTCAAACTCCACCCTATTGGGAGAAAGGGAGGGTTTTAGTTTTAGCGAATCAAAATTTACGAAGTAAATAAGTATTTTTTATTTATCCGTAACCATTTTCCACGCAAAAATGAGAGCATGGGGTTTCTTGAATTACAGCGCCAACTACCAAGAATCAAAACAAATGTTTAAGACAAAATGTGAGTAGTTTTTTATGTAGAATCAGATTCTGCAATAAAAAATGTGGGTTCCCACTTGAAATTTTAAAGTTGGCTCCCGCCCCACCCCCAGGGGGCTGGGGTTGGGGGCTAATTTTAGCACCAGCAGATGTCCCCCTCGAAAATAATCAACTTTGGATTCTAGACATTTTTTCGTGAGAAGCTCATTGTTCGAGTTATTCTGGTTTGTCAGCTTAAAATTTACATCCTATATATTGTCCGGTCTTTTGGACATGTCCGAAAGAACAAACACCAAATTAATGCGAGGATGGCCAATGACCTCTTCAGTGTGGACGCACACCAGGTTCGAAATGTAACGGTAATCGACGCAACCAGGTTCAAATGGCTCTGAGCACTATGGGACTCAACATCTCAGGTCATAAGTCCCCTAGAACTTAGAACTACTTAAACCTAACTAACCTAAGGACATCACACACACCCATGCCCGAGGCAGGATTCGAACCTGCGACCGTAGCAGTCCCGCGGTTCCGGACTGCAGTGCCAGAACCGCTAGACCACCGCGGCCGGCGACGCAACCAGGAATGAGCATAAAGGGGAAGGGCCATTCCATTAGTAGTATGTGAGATAAGTTGAGAATTTGGGTGTGACAGGAGGCGTGGTGGGGATCAACAACGAACCTGCCTAGCAAGCAGGAGATCCGAGATCAAATCCCGGTCCAGCACTAATTTTCTACTTTCCCCATTGATTTAAAACAATGTCCACTTGCAGTCAATGTCTGTAATTCCTTTGTGTTTTTGAAACACAAATGTCTTACGGATCGCTACTTCATTGTACTCACAGATAGGCAGTGCGCTGCAATTGAGGAGTGACTCGATCGCTGCGCCATCTGTAAGGGCTCAACGATTCACCTACGCATGTGCACTGGGGTGACAAATTTTCTTTTGTCCGGTCAGCTTGTTCAGCTTTTCCAATAACAGGTAGGTATTCTACTAGCCAATCACATTTATGACGTCTTTCTCAAGCCCTAACCCCCTTTCCTGGAAATAGCCCATTCACACAGCTTCCAACGGCAAGGGTTGGTCGTGAATAACATTATTCTCGTACAGTGGTATTAGCAGTTGCACAATGGCTGCATGGCGCTGGACATATTTGCGCCGTTGCCAACGTTTGCTCATTTTCCATACCACCGGCGCCTAAAACAGAAACTCTGCGCCGCTGTTTGTAGACTGTTGTCTGCAGGAAGATCTGCAGAGGATCGACGGGACACATCCATTACTGAAACTTCCTGGCAGATGAAAACTCTGTGCCGGATCGAGACTCGAACTCGGGACCTTTGCCTTTCACGGGCAAGTGCTCAACCATCTGAGCTGCCCAAGCATGACTCACGACCCGTCCTCGCAGAATTGAAGCTGTGAGGGCGGGTCATGAGTCGTGCTCGGGCAGCTCAGATGGGCAGTCCGGCTCTCGCAGCCGAGCGAAGCAGACGTGCAGTGTGTGCGGGCCCGCGCACCTTGTTTACTTTCATCGGCCGACGCCGTAGCGCTGCAAGACCATCTACATCTACATACGTACTCCGCAATCCACCATACGGTGCGTGGCGGATGGTACATCGTATCACAACTAGCATCTTCTCTCCCTGTTCCACTCCCAAACAGAACGAGGGAAAAATGACTGCCTATATGCCTCTGTACGAGCCCTAATCTCACTTATCTTATCTTTGTGGTCTTTCCGTGAAATGTAAGTTGGCGGCAGTAAAATTGTACTGCAGTCAGCCTCAAATGCTGGTTCTCTAAATTTCCTCAGTAGCGATTCACGAAAACAACGCCTCCTTTCCTCTAGAGACTCCCACCCGAGTTCCTGAAGCATTCCCGTAACACGCGCGTGATGACCAAACCTACCAGTAACAAATCTAGCAGCCCGCCTCTGAATTGCTTCTATGGCCTCCCTCAATCCGACCTGATAGGGATCCCAAACGCTCGAGCAGTACTCAAGAATAGGTCGTATTAGTGTTTTATAAGCGGTCTCCTTTACAGATGAACCACATCTTCCCAAAATTCTACCAATGAACCGAAGACGATTATCCGACTTCCCCCACAACTGCCATTACATGCTTGTCCCATTTCATATCGCTCTGCAATGTTACGCCTAAATATTTAATCGACGTGACTGTGTCAAGCGCTACACTACTAATGGAGTATTCAAACATTACAGGATTCTTTTTCTTATTCATCTGCATAAATTTACATTTATCTATATTTAGAGTTAGCTGCCATTCTTTACACCAATCACAAATCCTGTCCAAGTCATCTTGTATCCTCCTACAGTCACTCAACGACGACACCTTCCCGTACGCTACAGTATCATCAGCAAAGAGCCGCACATTGCTATCCCCACCATGGCAAACCAATGCAGAAGATCAACCTTTAAATTCCCATTTCGGAACGACTTTTGAACAACATGGTTGTGGAGAGAAGCAGCGATTAGAATGATTAATCAATAACTCAAGAACAGCCTTAATCGCATTTATTATTATTATTATTATTATTATTGTTGTGGTCTTCAGTCCTGAGACTGGTTTGATGCAGCTCTCCATGCTACTCTATCCTGTGCAAGCTTCTTCATCTCCCAGTACCTACTGCAACCTACAACCTTCTGAATCTGCTTAGTGTATTGATCTCTTGGTCTCCCTCTACGCTGCCCTCCAATGCTAAATTTGTGATCCCTTGATGCCTCAAAACATGTCCTACCAACCGATCCCTTCTTCTAGTCAAGTTGTGCCACATACTTCTCTTCTCCCCAATCCTATTCAATACCACCTCATTAGTTACGTGATCTACCCACCTTATCTTCAGCATTCTTCTGTAGCACCACATTTCGAAAGCTTCTATTCTCTTCTTGTCCAAACTAATTATCGTCCATGTTTCACTTCCATACATGGCTACACTCCATACAAATACTTTCAGAAACGACTTCCTGACACTTAAATCTATACTCGATGTTAACAAATTTCTCTTCTTCAGAAACGATTTCCTTGCCATTGCCAGTCTACATTTTATATCCTCTCTACTTCGACCATCATCAGTTATTTTACTCCCCAAATAGCAAAACTCCTTTACTACTTCAAGTGTCTGATTTCCTAATCTAATTCCCTCAACATCACCTGACTAAATTCGACTACATTCCATTATTCTCGTTTTGCTTTTGTTGATGTTCATCTTATATCCTCCTTTCAAGACACTATCCATTCCGTTCAACTACTCTTCCAAGTCCGCCCGCATCTCGTGGTCGTGCGGTAGCGTTCTCGCTTCCCACGCCCGGGTTCCCGGGTTCGATTCCCGGCGGGGTCAGGGATTTTCTCTGCCTCGTGATGGCTGGGTGTTGTGTGCTGTCCTTAGGTTAGTTAGGTTTAAGTAGTTCTAAGTTATAGGGGACTTATGACCACAGAAGTTGAGTCCCATAGTGCTCAGAGCCATTTGAACCATCTTCCAAGTCCTTTGCTGTCTCTGACAGAATTACAATGTCATCGGCGAACCTCAAAGTTTTTACTTCTTCTCCATGAATTTTAATACCTTCTCCGAATTTTTCTTTTGTTTCCTTTACTGCTTGCTCAATATACAGATTGAATAACATCGGGGAGAGGCTACAACGCTGTCTCACTCCTTTCCCAACCACTGCTTCCCTTTTATGCCCCTCGACTCTTATAACTGCCATCTGGTTTCTGTACAAATAGTAAATAGCCTTTCGCTCCCTGTATTTTACCCCTGCCACCTTCAGAATTTGAAAGAGAGTATTCCAGTTAACGTTGTCAAAAGCTTTCTCTAAGTCTACAAATGCTAGAAACGTAGGTTTGCCTTTTCTTAATCTTTCTTCTAAGATACGTCGTAAGGTTAGTATTGCCTCACGTGTTCCAACATTTCGACGGAATCCAAACTGATCTTCCCCGAGGTCCGCTTCTACTAGTTTTTCCATTCGTCTGTAAAGAATTCGCGTTAGTATTTTGCAGCTGTAACTTATTAAACTGATAGTTCGGTAATTTTCACATCTGTCAACACCTGCTTTCTTTGGGATTGGAATTATTATATTCTTCTTGAAGTCTGTGGGTATTTCGCCTGTCTCATTATTATTATTATTATTATTATTATTATTATTATTATTATTATACCGCCATTCTGTTTCAGCCCCACGTAGGGATCATCTTCTGGGCGTTTACACCATTGGTCGACTGCTGGTGGTGTCACTTCTGTCTACATAGCGGCAGTCGACCAATGGTGTAAACGCCCAGGAGATGACCCCTACGTCGGGCTGAAACCGGTTGGCGGTATTATAACAATAATAAATGCGATTAAGACTGTTTTTGAGTTATTGATTTATCGGAACGACTTTATCCGACCAAAGGCGCTCGACGTCGAACGCTTTTTAATAGAGGAAGCCAAGATCCTGGCTGCCGACATTGTCGGCATTCACTTCTCGATCGGCAGTAGACTCATAAACGAAGCTTCATGCGACAAGGTGCTTCGTGAGATGAAACAAGATCTCCGCTTCTGCCACGCAGACGGAAATGTTGGCAACATCGAAGTCGGCCATGCCGCAATGGGACTGCGAACTATACGCATATTCGAACTTCCACTTGAACTCCCTGCGGCAGACGTTGTGGCGGCGCTCCGCTCCTACGGCACGGTACGCCAACACGTGGCTGAAAAATGGACCCAGTTTGAGACGTATCCAGTGCTCAATGGAGTACGCCAAGTGCGCATTGATCTCCAATGACACGTGCCATCCTATGTACAGATAGGAGGGACCGGGCCATAGTTATTTATGACGGTCAGCCGAAAACGTATTACGGATGCGGCAAGGAAGGTCACCTTCGTTCCGAGTGCCTGCAGCGTCGGATCACACAACTCCCACCGACGGACGTTGCACCTCCACCGACGAAGACTTTTCTTCCCGTGACGTACGCGGCGGCGCTCACGACGTTCTCCAAAAAACAGACACAGCCGACCGATTTAGCGCCGGCCGTGGCGGCCGAGCGGTTCTAGGCGCTTCAGTCCGGGACCGCGCTACTGCTACGGTCGCAGGTTCGAATCCTGCCTCGGGCATGGATGTGTGTGATGTCCTCAGGTTAGTTAGGTTTAAGTAGTTCTAAGTTCAGTTACTTCGTTTCCGCAGGTCATATATTTAAAGTACGATACGACACTCTTACTCTACCAGTGCACAAAGAGGGTCTAGGATTGGTCAACATCAGGGCGAGAGCAGCTGCCCTTTAGATGAGCAACATGAGGAAACGATGGAAAGGTCAATATACCTCTCTCACAGGTCGTTTACTACAGGTTCTGATGCCAGTCTCTCATGTCCCACCGGTGTTGGTTCATATGGCTTTGAGCACTATGGGACTCAACATCTGAGGTCATCAGTCCTATAGAACTTAGAACTACTTGAACCTAACTAACCTAAGGACATCACTCACATCCGTGCCGGACGCAGGATTCGAACCTGTGACCGTAGCGGTCGCGCGGTTCCTGACTGTAGCGCCTAGAACCGCTCGTCCACACCGGCCGGCCCCGCCGGTGTTGGTTGCGCACGTCGCACCACAGCTGTCCCATGAGTCGACCTTCATTCTTGATTACAGCTAGGTCAGCTCGAACCTCCCCGCCACACGTCCACTAAAGGCGAAAGATTTTTATAACAACATCGTGCGGGCTGTTCCCCATAACGTGGTGGAAAACAAGTACCCTACGGTTCATTGGCCAAGAGAGTGGAAAACGATACACCACAACTTTCTGTCGTCCACGGTGCGTTCGAAGTGGTATCAGATCGCCAACAAAAAATATGCGACACGACAGCGACTTCACACTATTGGACTGGCAGACTCACCGTATTGCCCAGATTGTCGCCTCTTGGATACCGATGAACATCGTTCTACATGCGCATCGTCGTCTGGAGTTTGGCGACTAACACAGAAGATACTGGCTTGTTACCTCCGGGTCACGTCTGATATGATTGACCCTCAAATTCAAATGGCTCTGAGCACTATGGAACTTAACTTCTGAGGTTATCAGGCCCCTAGAACTTATAACTACTTAAACCTAACTAAGCTAAGGGCATCACACACATCCATGCCCGAGGCAGGATTCGAAACTGCGACCGTAGCGGTCGCGCGGTTCCAGACTGTAGCGCCTAGAACCGCTCGGCCACCTCGGCCGGCGATTGACCCTCAGACCCTACTCTGTCCGGATGAATCTTACTTTCCGGCCGCAAAATATCATGCGCTTACATGGTTCAAAGGAATTACCATCGCCTATATCTTTAGCGACGGAGAAAAAGAGCAGCTTGATTACTGGTGGTTCCTACAAAATGCTCACAATGCCGTCGAACACACACCGAGATACCGTACGCTCTTCGCAAATTATTTACGCAGTGTTTTCGTTAACCCCCCATTCAGCTGGGGAGTGCCAAGCTGCGGTTAATGTTCTGTGCCGCATCACACTTACGGGTGGACGTCCTGCCATGTCAGCGATGAGTGAAGGAAGAGACAGGCTACTGGAAGGATTGCTGTTTTCCTTGAGGCACAACGAAGCAGAATGCCTCCGTTGCAGATACCCTTCAAAGGCGCTGTTGGAGATATCAGATAAAGATGGCGAAGTACCAAACGGAACCAGTTACGTTTGTTGAAAGACTTTTTTAGCTGGAATTCCATTAGTGATTTACGTTTATTTTTTACTCTTTGAATGCCATCTTTGTTGTTGTAACACTCAGTTACTAGAATTATCATTTGTAGAAGTTTCCTAAAAGTAATCATGTAAAATAAATACATAAATAAAAAAAATAAAAATATAAAAAGTGAGGGAATAGTTAGGGGCAACGCCTGAAAAGGATTAGTTCATTCCTTTTTTTATGACAGAGTGAAAGTGGCGATGCCAAGTGGGAGTTGATTTGATTTTGTTTATTTTATTTTTGGAGATTAAACTTGTCTAAATGAGAAGATAGGTGTAAACAATAAGAAAAAGATGGTAGAGCACATGCCCACGAAAGGCAAAGGTCCCGAGTTCGAGTCTCTGTTCGGCACACAGTTTTAATCTGCCAGGAAGTTTCATATCAGCGCACACTCCTCTGGAGAGTGAAAATCTCATTCTTGAAATCCATTACAGTTGAACTAACAGTTGCCAACAGATCACTGACAACCGTAAAATACCTAGAAGTTATCTTCTTGAGCGACCTAACGTGGAATGATGACATAAAACTACTTGGAGGGATATTAACACAATGGCCGTTCAATAAGTAATGCAACACATGTTTTTCTCCGCCAGTTTCGACTGGAACTTCGTAGAATATCCTCACTTCATCTTCTATAGTTCCACCGAGTTCCGATAGCTGGCGGCGCTAGAAGTAACCTTCAAAATGGCGTCTGTCACGGAAGTGCGTTACATGCAGAGAGCTGCCATTGAGTTACTTTTGGCGGAAAACCATTGCATTGTGGATATTCATAGGCGCTTGCATAACGTCTACGGAGACCTAGCAGAGGACAAAAGCACGGTGATTCGTAGGGCGAGGCGCCCGTCATCGTAGTAACAATTCACGCAAACGTATCCGATCTCTTACGTGCCGACCGGTCGCACACACCTCTGACCTCTGCAATTTTGGAACCTGCAGACACTATCTTTCGAAGTGGTCGACGGATGGCAGTCAAACACCTCGCTGTACAACTGGACGTCTCTGATGGTAGTGCTGGCACACTCGTCCACCGATAGGGTACTCTAAGCTGTGTGTCCACTGGGTTCCTAACCGCCTAACAGAAGACCGTAAAGAGCAACGAAGGATCATCTGTGCGGAGTTGCTTGCGCGTTACGAGACTGATATTGACAATTTTTGGTCGAACATCGTCACAGGGGATGAAATATGGGTTAATCGTTTCGAACGGGAAATAAAACAGCAATCCATGGAGTGGTCTCACACCATTTCTCCACCGAAGACAAAGTTCCAAGTTGCCCCCTCAGCCGGTAAAGTAATACGATGGCCTTCTGGGGCTCTGGAAGGGTTATTCTGTTTGATGTCCTCCTACATGGTGCAACGATGAACTAAGAAATGTATTGGGCTAGGCCGGCCGCTGTGGCTGAGCGGTTCTAGGCGCTTCAGTCCGGAACCAAACGACTGTTACGGTCGCAGGTTCGAATTCTGCCTCGGGCATGGATGTGTGTGATGTCCTTAGGTTGGTTAGGTTTAGGTAGTTCCAAGTCTAGGCGACAGATGACCTCAGATGTTAAGTCCCATAGTGCTTAGAGCCATTTGAACCAAGTGTATTGCGCTACCCTTAGGAAATTGAAGAAACGACTTCAGCGTGTACCTCGGCACAAAAATGCAAACGAACTTCTCTTTCTCCTTAATAACGCAAGGCTCCACAGAAGCCTGCGCACCTGACAGGAGCTCACAAAACTTCATTGGTCTGTTCTCCCTTATGCACCCAGCAGTCCTGATCTCGCACCTTCCCACTTCACCTATTTCGTCTAATGAACGATACCCCAGTGGGAAGCGTTATATAGACGAGGGGGAGATTACCGGCGCTGCAAGACGTTGATTTCGACGTCGACCAGCAGGGTAGTACCATGCGGGCATACAGGACCCCCGTAAGGTGACGTAAGGCCGTCGCCTTGAACAGAGATTGTGTTAAAAAATGGGGCTTTGTAGCCAAAAGAGTGGAGAATAACATGATGTATTTGAATCGTGACTAAAACCAATCTGCTTTCTTTCAGAAAACAAAGTACTGCTTTACTTATTGAACGTCCCTCGTAATTCATCCCCAAGAGAAATGGCTCGTAAGACACTCGTTCCACCACACTCGAGCACTATTCTCTGGTCTGCGAACGTAAGCAGATTGGATTAATACGAGGGGGAATTGGAAAATAATATTCCCCTGTCAACTGTGGTCACAGTTGTGTGTGAAAGGAAATAAAAGAGAATGAGACATTAAAGATACGATATATCTTTATGTTTCTACATAATTTGCAAGTACATTGAGACATTTGTCATACCGCTTAATAAGCTTCAAAAAGCCTTCCAGAAAAAAATCATGGCGTAGCATACGGAAGAAGAGTTCAAATGGTTCAAATGGCTCTGAGCACTATGGGACTCAACTGCTGTGGTCATAAGTCCCCTTGAACTTAGAACTACTTAAACCTAACTAACCTAACGACAGCACACAACACCCAGCCATCACGAGGCAGAGAAAATCCCTGACCCCGCCGGGAATCGAACCCGGGAACCCGGGCGTGGGAAGCGAGAACGCTACCGCACGACCACGAGATGCGGGCGGGAAGAAGAGTGGAACGGCTTGCTGCCAAAGCGCCTTCCACCGAGAGTCTTCTTTAAAGCAGGAAACAGATGGAAGTCACGTGGTGCGAGATCCAGACTGTCAGGCGGATGGTGTAGGCGCTTCCAACCAAGAGTTGCAATATGGTTTAGCGTTGCCGTCACTGTGTGTGGTCTCGCATTGTCATCCAACAGCAGAACGCCAGATCTGAGAAGGCCAGACCGCTTTTTCCGAATCACCCCTTTCAATTTCAACAGGGTGGCACAGTACAGCTCAGCATTGATGGTTGCATCCTCCAGAAAGTCCAGCAGCAAAACTCCTTTGGCGTCCCAGAAAACGGTGAGTAGCACTTTACCTGCAGACGGAGTGCTTCTGAACTTCTTTCGGACGGGTGAGGACGGATTTTTCCACTCCATGGATGCGGCCTTCCATTCAGGCGTGTAATGGTGGACCCACGTTTCATCCCCCGTCACAGTTCGAAACAGAAGGTCATTGCCAGATTCATGGTAACGCACGAGCTGTTCCAGGGTGAACGCCAAGCGTTGTTCCATGTGTGTCGGGGTCAGTTGGCGAGGCACCCAGCGTGCTGACACCTTCCTGTATCGAAGAATGTTCTGGATGACCTTGTGAGCTCACTCATGTCCAAGTTCTGCCGCTACTCCATCGATCGTGATAGGCCGGTTCGCTTTAATCGTGTCGTCCACCTTCCTGACATTTACTTCTGTAGTGGCCGTGCGCGTCCGTCCAGGTCTCGGTATGTCCTGCACTTGCTGACGTCCATCACTGAATTGCTGGCACCATCTCCGCACCATTTGCCTCGACATCACACCTGACCCACACACCTCAACAAGGCGGTTATGAATTTCTGTGCCTGATACTGCACGTGCCCATTCATAGCGGATAACAGCTCTCACTTCCGCCATTGGCCACGACTCCAAAAGGCACCTTCTCTCCATAGCTCCGGGAAAAGACTGAGTGGCTAGCCTCCGCTTTGCGCAGGCACTGCGACAAAGCCATCTGCTTGATCGCGGTCGACCTCTACCCAGTGGTGTATCGGTGTCTTGCACGTGCGCGCTCACCTGCCGTGTCGTCTTTCTCCCATATCACACATCTCTGCCCACAGTCGACAGGGGAAACTTATTTTCCAACTCTCCCTCGTAGAAGAGGTAGGAAAGATCAAATGAAGAGCGGTGCGTCTCGTCATGGGGTCCTTTACTCGGCGAGAGAGCCTCACGGAGATGATCAACAAACTCCCGTGCCAGGCGCGATGTACACGACGGAGTGAGCCGGCCGGTGTGGCCGTGCGGTTCTAGGCACTTCAGTTTGGAACCGCGTGACCGCTACGGTCGCAGGTTCGAATCCTGCCTCGGGCGTGGATGTGTGTGATGTCCTTAGGTTAGTTAGGTTTAAGTAGTTCTAAGTTCTAGGGGACTGATGACCACAGATGTCCCATAGTGCTCAGAGCCATTTGAACCATCTGAACGACGGAGAGAGTCACTGTTGAATAACAGAGAGCACACGTTCCAAAATAAGGCGGACAGCATTTTACATCCTCGCAAATACACTTCACGAAATGACCACGGTGAGAAAATTATAGAAATTGGAGCTCAGACACACAGTGGTACTTTCCACACACTATTCGGAATGAAACAGGGAAGGGGGAACATTTTAGTGGAATCAGAAATACCCTTCGTCACTCACTGTAAAGTGGCTGATGGTGCATGTATGTAGACCTGCCAGCAGCGAACCCACATAATAGTCACCCAACACTAGCCAGTCACATTAATGTGACTACTGCCTATGCTCGACGTCAACGTACAACAACCACTCAAAGACGACAGGTGGCACCACTAGCAGTGGACGGTATATAAAGCGTGTCAGGGGGACGCGGGAAGCAGTTCAGTTGTTGTCGTAATACTGAAACGTAGCGATTTATCTGACGTCCAGGAGGGCTTGGTCATTGGCTTTCGGGCCTGGGGTGGAAGCATTTGCGGAAAGGCTAATTTTGTAAACGGTTCGCGTGCTGCAGCAGTTAAAGTGCATTGTGCATGGGAAAATGGCGCTATCCAGAACTGACACAAACTGTGGTGCATCACGGGTCATAGACGACAGGACTGAAGTACGGCTTCGCAGCTGTGTTGAGCAGCTGACCACCCAGATGATCTCCTCGAAGACTGTTCCGTGAACGTTGCTGCGTAAGTGTCTCCGCAGCGAGTCCTGGTTCATGCACCCATACTGACTGCTGTTCACGGACGGCGAAGGTTGGAAGTTGTACGCCAATGCCGCAACTGCGCAACTGGAAGTCCACTGAACAGTGACAAGTGGCCTTTTCGGATGTATCACGTTTAATGCTCCATCAGACAGATGGTCATTGGCGTGAAACGTGGGATGATAGTTTTGTGAATATGGCCTGTAAACCAGTAGTTACCAAACATACAGACGCACTGCTTCATACACGGAAAGTACTCAGATCAACGAGTTTGAGTCATAGGCCTGATGTAATCTCACAACGAGTCGTAAATATTAGATCAGTGAAAGCAAAATTTTTCATGTACTGTGTGAGGATATGGGACCCGACTTTTTTGTACTTCTGTCACTCGCGATGGCTCACTGGGATAGTGTCGTCTCATACATTCCAAAAAAGGCTACATATGCACACTGTTCTTGAAACACAAAAACACTAGTACGTCAAACACTATTTTGAAACTAGTGTTTTTAACTAGAGCATAATTTGGTGATACCTTGATAAATCTCCCTGCAGGTTGAAGTACCACGCACATTTTAAAATTAATGCAAGAAATTTCCTCTCTTAGAAGAAATAACAACTACTGAAAACATATTCAATAATATATGTTTGTAACTGCTGATGTAAGTTGCTCTGTCTTACAATATAAAAGCTATTTTGGATCATTTATAGGCAAGAATAAGAAAATATATCCAATTGACTTGCAACAGTACCTGAAGATCAAATTTCGAAACAGGTAACTTCATTACTTACGGGCAGAAGTACAAGATAAATATCCGATACTCAGCGGAAAACTCAACGAAGAGTAACACAGTTAGCTACATTCTATTTCTGGAACACAAAATTTTTTTAGCGGTCACTGTAATAAACAGCGAATATCATACAAAAATTAACGTGAAACGTGAAATGATGGGATATATGTATCCTGACTGATTCTGATTTGAAAAGTTGTGTAGCGGACTACAAGTTCATCCATCCTATTAATTTTACGTAACTATATTTCATTCCCATAATTAATTACTATATTAATGGTCAACTTTATCAATAAATCGTTTGCGAATTTGGAATAACTTTTCTAAGTACCGTACTAGATTCTCACTCTGCAGCGATGTGTGGGCTTGTATGAAACTTCCTGGAAGACTAAAACCGTGTGGCAGTCCGGGACTCGAAACCAGTACCATGCCTTTCATGGGCAAATGTTCTATCGAGTGAGCTATTTTTATTTATTTTTGCTTAAAGTCTTTTTTGGTCTGAAATACAATGAATTGCAACGTTGTGCAACTACTGATGTAGAGCTTAACCTTTTATCGACACATCCTTCAAATAATTTACAACATATAAGGAAGTAATTAATTAAAAAGCTGATAAATACCAGTGTACATTTTATATCCCCAAGAACATAATTTCCTTAAACAATGTAAACAGAGTTTAACTACTGCTTGCTTTTCTCTGCACTATGTTGATATGTTGTCTGAACTGACTTGTTGCTGTAAATAAGAGAAATTAAGCAGCAGAATTACAATAATTTCAACAGAATGTGTTTTCCTGAAGTAAAAATATCAGGCTAGAACTCTGAAATTTATTTTATTGATATGAATTATTTGTTCAATTTTTTTCATGATAATTATTTGTCCACATTCTTATTAAAGTGTATTTTAAGTCGAATTGGATGCAGAACGTGCAACACAATTTTGTTCGCTTTCAAACAGACATAAACACCATTACACCAACCAATACTTTTTTCTGTCGCATTCTCATTTGTAGTACCGAAACTACCTGTATTTTAAATGACTGTATTTTCCACCAGGTAATTGCAATACTAACTTGAATGCGAGCTGTTTATCGTCGTTTGCAGTTCTTAACCTGTCACGAATATCACTCGCAGACAACTGTGCACCGACAGTTTCCGTCTGACCCCAGATGAGACCTGAATCTCCAATGTTGCTAGACACTACTCGTGACCCGCCTTAGCAACTTTACTTTCGTCAGTACATCCGCATTTACCCGCAAAGGCAAAGATTCCGATTTCGATCCCGTTGCAGCACATAGTTTTAATCTGCCAAGAAGTTTCACGTATTCTAATTAATAATACTAATATATTTTCACTGTAATCCCACTAACTTCGCACTTCTGCTGCGTTACACAAACCAACGTTTTTACTTGCAGCTCCGTGAAAAACTTCACATATATTGAGAGCGCTGGAAACCAAATAAGCTTAGAAACTGTTGTTGTAAACAGCAGTAGTAATTGTAAATGTGTTTAACGCGTGGCAAGCATCGTGTCCGGCGCTGTGCTGGAACCAGTCACTACATACACAGGCTGCGACCACTGCGTGATACCGTGGCCCGTTACACGACTCAAGCAGGCGGAGTATCGGTTTTAGCCAATAAACGAGCTAGAGGAACGTTATAAAGATGTCCGGTAAAGTCGTTGCATCATTTAGTACCTGGGTGGTGTGTAGGCAGCACAGGATACTGTAACAGACACTGGTGTGTGCTCTTGTATTTTTTTAGATGAAGTAACCGTACGTATTCTCAGCAGCTGATAGATCTCTGAATAGGAGGGTTACGTACATTTTCACACAGCTGTCCGAAGTTATGGTTTGGTAGGTAAAGAACGGTCCAATAATTCGTGTTGCAATAGTTAGTGTGTTGGATCCGCCTGGTAGTCGATTTCTCCGCACACCAGCCAGGCCGTGCGGGCAGCCGCATCGCCAGGAGGAAGTGGGCATACGGCTTCGGACACCGGGATGTTTCCTTATATGGCCGGAGCTGTTTATCACGGAGGTACACATCGCCTTCACAGCGTCTGGGAGGCGACAACCTCAGCGACAGGTAACGTGTCTGTCGGAGTAAGAAGCGCTGCCAACAGGGCACCGTTTTGCCACATCAGGTCACGTGCCCTCGCAGCGCCAAACGGACGCTCAACCTACGTGGCTATTTAGGGCACTGATGGACTGTGCTAACTCAGTTAAGCTCTGTGCCTCAAGTCAGCAGTACCAGAAGTTCCTGTCTGGCAGAAAGAGCAGTTTAGTGTCAGTGCTCCAACCAGCAGACCCAAACCAGTTCATAGTGATCTTCACCAACGGTACGTCACCAAATGCAGGCACTATCGGCACAGTAACGTCCCAGGACTTCACGCCAACGCCTATCACGACTATTGGGTTTGCCGTTTAGGCACATAACAGAAGATGTTACGGGATAGATGTATCTGTTTGCACGAGGTCTGTTCAAAAAATTCTGGACCTTTGTCCACAAAATTTTTCTGAGTTTACCTTCAGTTATTGTGCATGGTCTCCTTCGAAATACTCCACAATTAATAGACCGTTCCCAACGCCATTTCCACTTCCAGAAGCAGTGTTTGTACGGTTCTTGCTGGATCGCGCGAAGCGCTGTCTGCGAATTTTCCTTTATCTCGTCTATCGTTGCAAATCTTCGTCCTTTCAACGGCGTTTTCAACTTCAGAAATAAAAGAAAGCTCGCAGGGGCCAGGTCTGGAGAGTATAGAGGATGTTGCAGCACAGTGATTTGGTTTTTGTGCAGAAGTCACCCACCAAGAGAGATGAAAGTGTGCGTGCATAATCGTGATGCAAGAGCCATGAATTGTGTCGCCACATTTCAGGCCGTTTCCTTCTCACATTTTCTCGCTGTCGTCCCAACACGTCAGGACAGTACAATCGATTAACAGTTTGTCCCTGTAGCACGAATTCTTCAAAGCCAAACAAAACTATCAGCATGGCGTTGACATTTGACCGGACCTGATGAGATTTTTTTGTCTTGGAGAACCCTTCTCGACCGTGAAGATTGAAATTAGGTCTCAACATCATAGCCGCAAACCCACGTCTCATCACCAGTTATCATTCTCTTAAGGAACACCTCGTTCTCATTTGCGCGATCCAGAAGCTCTTCAAAGATTGCGAGGCGCAGGTCTTTCTGGTCTTGACTCATGAGTCTTGGGACGAACTTTGTGGCAGCACGATGCATTCCAAAATGCTGTGTCAGGATTTCATGACATGATAAAACTGAAATGTTACGTTCTTCTGCAATCCCTCGGACGGTCAGTCTTTGATTGGCACGTATAATTTCGTTGACGTTCCTCATATGAGCGTCGTCGGTAGACGTCGAAGGGTGTCCTGAACGAGAGGCATCTTGAAGTTCCGTCCGGCCATTTTTAAACCGTGTGAACCATTCGTAACAATTATGGCTTAAGCACTCATAGCCGCAGACTTAATGCATCGTTTAGTGTGTCTCCGTAAAGGTGTTCTTGAGTTTCACGCAAAATCTAATGCAGACGCTTTGCTCCTCTAACTCTGCCATCTCGAAATTCGCAAAATGTGCGACACAACATCTACTCAGTACAGCACTGAACAATAACTAACGGACGTACAACAATGAAACTTCTGGCAGATACACACAGGCGTGTGCAGGGATGGCAACCGTATTTCACTCCACCACACCACTGCCGCGAAATTACGAATATTCCATAAGTTTTTGAACAGACCTCGTATGTGGTCGTGTGGATATTCATCCAGGTATAATTGGTTAATAAAGCTATTCATTTAAAAGTGTGTCCGATCACGCCTCAGTTCAAGAATACATTATGCAGATTGCAGTCCTGTTTCCATTTCATGGCCAGGCTGCTGATTATCAGAACTCCGAAACTGTTTGTTCTGAGAGTTCATTTATCACAGTGAACAAAGCCGTGCTTCATCTGAAAAAGTGTAATTCAGGATCAACGAATCTGTCGAGCACAGACTGCAACAGCTATTGACTGAAGCATTCTAAAAACGTCAGTAGATGCACTACCATTACTTTGGAAGCTTTCAGTTTTAGTTTGTCCACAAGTCTTTGAGCACGTGGCACCTATACTAAAATTCGAAATGCTAAATGGTTGAATGACTTTTTCGGACAGCTTTTCAAGACCGTTTCTAACTCGTCTGTACGGCTGAAACCGATACTCGAACTGCCAAAGTCCGAAGAATGCCTGGAGCATCATACAGCGATGGCAGCCTGCCTTCAGGGGTACCGGTTTCCACCCAGCATCAGACACGGTGCTGGCGTCACGAGTGAACCGCTCTGTATAGCATGTGAGATGGCTGCAGGATTGCCAGAGCGAGGCCACATATCACACAAATAAGAAAGTGAGGGGAAGAGGGAGAGTCGTACCTGGACTTCGAGCCCGTGGTAGGCGACGATGAGGCCGAGCAGGATGACGGTCGACACGGAGATGAGAGTCTTGAGCGCCGTCGAGTAGAAGGACGCCTGCAACACAGCGCAACCCGCCTGTAAAAACACGGCGAGGCCGGCGCTGAGTGATGTCTGGCTGCCCTGGGGCGCGCGCGGCTAGCTCAGCGGGTGAGGGGAGCGGGGGCCCGGCATGCACTGCCCCTGCGGCGCGGCTCACATGCACGCAAGCGGCGGCGGCGGCTGCATGCCTCCCCTGCGGGATGCGACTCACCAACGCTTCCAAACTGCCCACTACCTGCAGTTCCGTGGACGTTCATTTCAAGGGCAGTAGGATCAGACTTGCGAAACTCTAATGACGAACCATGCTGCGAAAAGACTGACTAAATGTTAAATATGAAGCATAATTTATATGCGACAGAAGCCTAAGTATTTCGAAAAGGCGAGGTAAGAAAGCAGAAGGAACTGGAAACGTGGTTATGGAGGAAACTAGAGGGTGTTAACTGGGCAGCGGGGATAAGGAACAAGGTGTTCAGAAGAGTAGATGGGACGTGGAGGACAGAAACCTCTTGGACACCATAATGAGAAGGAGGAAAAATTGGTTAGGCCAAATATTGAGAAGACAGTGCTTATTCCGGAAAGAAGCTGAAGGGATGGTAAAGGGAAAGAGAGGGGCAGGAAAAATAAGACATCAACTTAGAGAAAGCGTTGTGTAAGAAAATGATTGCTATGTGGAAGTGAATTGAAGAGAAAACCATGTGGCAGGGAGAGTTTTAGAAGTACCATGTTTGGATCTCCCACAAGATACACAACTACTGACGATGATGACTATGCTGCGAAATAAGAACAAAGCTATAGCCAAAATAAGTCTATTCGAAGGTGCAATTCTTTTAATATACGAGGTGCGACAATAAAGTAATGAGACTGATTTTCGTTTCAAGATGTGGCAACCCTGCAGGCTTGCGTAGGCACAATATCTTTGGCCTTGGTCTATAAGCTGCTTACAGTTCAAGTGGCGCATCGATGCAACTGCTCAGTCGTGAGTTGTGCTGTAATGAGTTAACAAGTGTTTGTGTCTCTCGTCACGGAAATGGAACGGCATAATATTGCGCAACGGTATGCCATTTCTTTTTGCGTTAAATTGGGTGAAAACGCGACGACAACTTACTGTAAGCTTCAGAAGGCTTTTGGAGAGGAGGTTATGTCAAGAGCTCAAGTTGTTCGTTGGCATAAAATGTTTAGTGAAGGCAGAACGAATGTTGAAAATGAAGACCGCAGTGGACGACCATCAACCTCACGGACGGGTGTCAACTTGGCTAGGGTGCGTGAACTCGTACGATCTGACAGGAGATTATCGGTGAAAATGATTACAGAAGAACTGAACATCAATCGAGAAACGGTTTGTCTAATAATAACTGAAGATCTTGGTATGAGAAAGATTTGTGCAAAAATGGTCCCCAAAAATCTCACACCACAACAGCGAGAAACACGGAAAAATGTGGCAGCCGATCTGTTAGAGCAAACGGAAATCCATCCAGAATTGTTGAGCCGTGTTATCCCTGGTGATGAAAGTTGGTTTTTTCAGTACGATCCAGAGACGAAACATCAAAGTTCACAATGGTGCTCAAACGGATCACCCAGACCAAAAAAGCTTGCATGTCAAAGTCAAAAGTGAAATGCATGCTTGTGTGCTTCTTTGATTGCAAGGGAATTGTTCATAAAGAGTGGGTGTCTCCTGGACAAACAGTTAACCAATAATACTACAAAGAAATTTTAGAAAGACTTCGTAAAAGAGTTCTTCGTGTCCGTGCCAACATTGCTGATAATTGAATTCTGCATCATGATAATGCGCCATCCCATACTGCTCTGTCAGGGCAGCAATTTTTAACCTCAAAACAAATTTCAGTACTACCACAGCCACCTTATTCACCAGATATCGCTCCGTGTGACTTTTTTCTATTTCCAAGAGTCAAACCGGCGGTCAAGGGACACCATTTTCAAACAACACAAGACGTCCAAAAAGCTGAGGATATTACAGAAGATGAGTTCCAGAAATGTTACCATCAATGGCAGAAGCGCTGGAAAAAGTGTATGCAATCAGAAGGGAACTACTTTGAAGGAGACAACACTAAACTTGACTAAAACGGTAAGAAACATTTTTTTTTACATCAGTCTCATTACTTTACTGTCGCAGCTCTTATGTCGCGTCAAAGTTTACGTCTGGGTATCATTTGACACTGCGTTGCTTCATCACGTTCGTTGTAACATGCTTGCATCCTCCTCGGTATGTTGTACACAAGACGGTTGAGCTGTTACTACTGGGGTTTGTTCCTCTATTCGTAGTCGACGAAAATCCTTCTTATGAAAACCATTTTACTGATAAAGTCAAACACGTAATTATCCTGCAGACAGTTTATCTCTTAGGCATGTAATACTGTATGTGTGAATTTCGTGAATCAACTGCTTTAAAAATGTGATACATAATTTACCATTGCTTCATATTTTGTCTCAAAAGCTTTTTCGTCTGTTCTGTCGGCCTCCGGTTGAGAAGGTCATGTATTATTTTGTCAATACACAGAATGTCCCAGAAATGTTGCGATGAACTTCTTGGAGAGGTGGGGCAAGTCTTAAGGGTTGGGAACAGCATAGCAACACATGGGCGCAGACGTCGCCATACACCGCTAGGTGGTGCACACAAAGTTACTGGAGAGGAGGAATGTGTTATTTCCTCATTCGAGCGCTAGTCAGTGTAGGAGGAGCATGGGACGGTGTATTAAAGGTGAGCTTGCTCTTAATGTGTGGAATAACTGAGTGCACTGAACGAGCCGCTGGGTGCATTTATAGAGGAAGTTTCCCAGACCGACATCAACCGCACACAAAAGTTTTCAATGGTAATGAGCCACACTCATGCAACACGTTTTAAAAGAGTAAACCGCCATTTGACTGTGTATTACTTCATGTGTCTTTTGTACTATCCAGATTTTGGCTTTTATGCCATTATCAAGAACAATGCCAAGACTTGTTAGACCATTATTATTTCATAAACAAGATTAACACGTCTTTAAGATGTAACTGTCAAAGAATGTCATGTGTTAGTCTTGTTTACTTGGTTCTGACTGCCTTAACAGACATGACATAATAGTGGTCTATCAACTTTTAGCATTGTACTTGATAATGGCATAAAAGCCGAAATCTAGATAGTACAAAAGACACACGTCGTAATACACAATCAAATGGAAGTTTGTCTGCAGGTCTGCATCAAAATTTGTACGAGTACGGGTCATTAAGAATAAGAGGGCACTTCAGTCACCGCAATGAGTGTTTGTGGGCACTAGAACCCCCCCCCCCCCCCCCCCCCCACGGCTAACGGTACCACTCGAAGCAACATCGTATCACTGTAAATGTGTGAGCGGTTCTGGTCGGCGACTGTTCATCGGGCCGTACTACCTTTTACTACCCTGCTTGACCGCAGCAAATTGTCAGACCTTTCTGGACCAAGTTCTTCCCGTCTCGCTTGAAGATGTCCCAGAACATGTGAGTCGCAGCATGTGGTTCCAACATTATGGGACGTCTGCTGATTCTGGACTGGTTGTTCGCAGGCATTTGAACAGGATATTCCCGCATCGATAAACTGGACGTGGTAGACCAGTTCTCTGGCACCCACGCTCACTGGATTTATAGAGCCTTGATTTCTTTCTGTGGGGAGCCGTGAAGTCTCATGTATCGCGATTCTGTGCAGTCTGAAACGGATCTCGTCTGAAGAATCGTCTCTGCAGCCGCTACAGTCAAAGAAACTTCCGGTGTGTGTGGGAGTGTCTGGCAGTCAGTGCTTCGTCGGTGTCTGGCATGCGTGGCGTCTAATGGTGCAAACTTCGAGCGGGTATTGAAGCATTAAAGCTGTATTCATCTTGTACACCTTGTGTACTCATTTTGCCCAATAATTGTTTCAAATGAATCATTCTCTTGTTTCCTTTCCAATCTTCGACCTTACACCAATCTTACTCCTGACGTTTGTGGCCATGTACTGCTATGCAGTTCTCAATCTTTATGGTGTGCGCCACCTCCCCTACAAGTTTAACGCAACGTTTCAGGGACATTTTACATACGACAGTGAAATAACCATGAGATATTTAAAAATGCATTCTGTTTTATTTAGTAAAAGAATAACTAACATCCTGATCTATTAATTGCGTACTTTTTATATAATTTCGGCTTATTAAATCAGTTGGAAGTTGTCGAGTTTGGTGACACAACTTTTGCCCACTATCGTATGTACATTTACGTTTTCAGAAGTCGAGCCTGCAGTCTATATTTTTAATGAAGTCCTATTAACATTGTTATTATCTCGCAAATCATTTATTGCACTGAAACCTATCATCATCATCATCATCATCATCATCATCATAATCATGATCATCATAATCATGATCAGGGTCCTGTGTCACCAAGCCTTACCAACGGCAACAACGGCTTCTGTGCCTGACTATTCCAGTTTTTAAAATTTTCTAGTGTTTAAAGATTAGGCAATGCAAGAGGATTTTCATTTCTACTATTAATTAAAAGTATACAGCCACATGCCGTTATTATTACCCTCTTTTTGTCGTCAATGTGCCGTGTCCCACCGCTCGAATAATTAACATTGAAAGTCACAGCATTTCTCTTTATATTTTGTGGGATACAGTACGTACTGCAGGTGTCTAGCTTGAAAGGAGCGTTCCTGCGAGAACGCACTGGAAGTTGCAAATGGTCCAAAGCGCAGTCAACTGAGTTCATGTAAGCAGGTATCGCAACGGCATCTCATTCCAATAGCTTGATTCCTGCCCTTTGGAGGAACGCGTCCACAAGATGGGCACCATGTGCTTATTCTTTATAGTCCCCAAAGGCGATCTCATACCCGAAATGTCGACTGTAAGACTGGCCGATAGGATATTCCAGCCTGTCCCAATTTGCGCCGCCTCAGTCTGCATTGATGAGATGCGTCAGTCGTCCGTACGTGATGTTAACGGAGGCAATTGAGTTTGTGTGAATTATGAATATATTGTGAATAAAAGGGACTGTATAGATTAATGAATTTATTCATTTATCATATCGTTTCGATTACTGCCATCAGAAGGTATAAAAAAAACTTAGGATTTGCAAAATAAGATTCAGTGTCAGTATTACGAACCTATGCATAATCAGGGCGTCAACGTTTCGTGTTTGCAGTTCATCGTCGGAGTTGATGTAAGTGGAGATACAGGGCAATGATCGGTTGTGTCAGAGGTGCGTCTCGCGGGTGTGGTGGCTCTTTCTGTAAATATTCCACTTACACATCAGTGCAGATGGCTGATCCTGGACTGCCGATTGTGAAGCATTTAGTCATACAGCGGAATCGTGTGTGTTTCGAAGATCTGGAGTGTGAAGATAACAGCACTAACATGCAGCCGGCAAAGCTGCGGAGAGAAGTATTTCATTTGGCGACACTGCCAGGATTGGAATCGAGCACAGATTGTAATCGCCAGCAACTACAGAAATAAGAAAACATATCAACGTAAATCTGAGAACTTTGTGCGATTTGTTTTCGATTTTTGAAAGGCTTGCTACTTCATCAAGGTTTCTTCGACTTACAGGGTATTACAGAGTAACTGGGAGATCTTATAGACCTGTTAAATGTCCAGTTTCTGGTGTGAGTAGAGGATTTGAAAGTGTCGCAATGTAAACGCGGAAAGATAGTTAAGTATACAGCATGTGCTCGTGTAAATTACGTAGGAGTTTGGATGGAAGAGAGAAAGGGAGAGCCGGCCGGTGTGGCCGAGCAGTTCTAGGCGCTTCAGTCTGGAACCGCGCGACTGCTACGGTCGCAGGTTCGAATCCTGCATCGGGCATGGATGTGTGTGATGTCCTTAGGTTAGTTAGATTTAAGTAGTTCTAAGTTCTAGGGGACTGATGACCTCAGATGTTAAGTCCCATAGTGCTCAGAGCCATTTGAACCATTTTTGAGAGAGGGAGAGATATGAAATGCAAGAACAAGAACGAAGGTAAAAGATGAAAGAGAGTGACAATAGAGGGAGAAAGGAAAGAAGAACAAGAAAAGGGTGAGCGAATTATATAATTATAATAGACAAGTTGGCTACGTTCCAGTATAAGATGTGAAGTACACAATAGAACACGAGAATTAGAACAGTGAGCACACATGAAGGCAACGCATTCTCTTTATGGGCAAATAACTGTTTACATAATCACATCTAGGACCTGCAGTTGCTATCGCTTTTAGAGACAAGAAACAAACTTACCTTGTCACATCACTTCCATCTAACTTCACTGTCGCTACAAGAAATTCTGTTCCACACCGATCAGTGCCCGGCTGTTGTATCCAAGAATCCTCATCTGAGGCACACGTTGTATACTATAGCTGTTCACTCCACAAAACGTTCTTCAATAGTTACACACACCACTTTTATGACATATGTTTCTACGATTCTCAGATGCAGAGAGCTTATTCGTAATAGTGAATATCGGTGAATATGCGGATAACGTTGATAGGTGGTCAGTCTTCGATGGGCATTCCAGAACAGTTTGTGGCTATCGCTGAAACAAGGACACCTTCATTTACCAGAATCGATTTTATTACCAGTTGGGCACTATAAGATTCCTCTCTGTTTCGTGACTAATGAGGCTTCTACCTTTGCACAAATGTAATAACGCCATTCACAGAGTATCTGTTAACAAATGAGGGAAGGATGTTCACAGAAAATTGTCAAGGGTACGAAAATTAATGTAACGAACATTCGGCATGTTAACATTAAAATTCAGAACTATAATTGCGCCGTTATATTGCAACCCTTCCAAAGCGATGTTATGATGCGAACTGGTTGCGCCTAGCATAACGTTATTCCAAAATGTGACTGAACACTTTTAAGACCTTAATGCGCCAATATCGTAATTGGAAAAGAAACAAGGAATGCGTGACGACGCCTGCTTCGCAATATGCTAATGAATACATCTGGACATACAGCGGACTCCCGATTATCTGGGCCGGCCGAAGTGGCCGTGCGGTTAAAGGCGCTGCAGTCTGGAACCGCAAGACCGCTACGGTCGCAGGTTCGAATCCTGCCTCGGGCATGGATGTTTGTGATGTCCGTAGGTTAGTTAGGTTTAACTAGTTCTAAGTTCTAGGGGACTAATGACCTCAGAAGTTGAGTCCCATAGTGCTCAGAGCCATTTGAACCCGATTATCTGGGTGTAGATTACACAGCTTGCTGATTATTTGTGGACAGTTTGGCGATTTTTGAAAAAAAAAAAAACCAAAGGATTGTCTTACAATTAGAATGAAGACTTCCATTTGGAATACAAAGTTATGATTGTGAAGTCGTAGATGACGGAAACATACGCGGCTAATTAGCTATGCCTATGAACTGGGATTTGAGCAGTTAAGGGATACGGATACAATAAACAAAATGAGTTCAGTAGATGAAGAAGCGACTGAAAAATTAGCTATCACCTAAACTGACCCGCTGAAATGTGTTAGTTTGTTATCAGAGAATGCAGGACAAAATTCCTTTAACTATGCCGATGTTTTGACCCTCGGGAAAATGAGAACCGTCGTCAGGAAAAAAGCGAATAAATACAGGGCTACCTGAGTGATTCATTCGTTTTCAATGTTCTATATTTTCCGAATTATTACATGTAAAAACATGACTCATGCATGAACGGAATGTAATCTCACCAATTTTGCACTGTGCCCACTAGTTGGCGTTACGAGTGCACTACCTTGATAAAATAACGACAAAGCAAGGAGATGGGAGATGTTTATCTGTTACAAAAGTGGAGTGTACATTCAGAATGAATAATGAAAACGTCTCCGGCCATCCTGATTTAGGTTTTCCGTGATTTTCCTAAATCGTTTCAGGCAAATGCCGGGATGGATCCTTTGAAAGGGCACGGCCGATTTCCTTCCCCATCCTTCCCTAACCCGAGCTCGTGCTCCGTCTCTAATGACCTCGTTGTCGACGGGACGTTAAAAAGAATGAAAAACGACGGCCATGTAAACGTGGCATTGTGATTTGGTATCGACACACACTGACGAAAAAAATCGCAACACTAAGAAGGAGTTGTGCGACATTAACGAAAGATAGCAGGCGTGTTTTTGTACTTAAAAAATGATGCCTATTGAGACTTGGCGCCAGTCACATAAGAGTGGCGGTAGTAGCGCCACTATGAGCATGCAAATCAGGCTTGCTTTAAACTCACGATGTAATGGTTGTGATCGATGGTTACCTTTGAGGTTGGACGTGATGAGCTGAATGTCTTTAAGATGGGAAAGACGCCATTATCAACACCCCATTGAGTTTGAATGAGGTAAAAGGGCTACGAGAAGCGGGATGTTCCTTCTGCGATACTGCAGAAAGACTTCTCAGGCATGTAGCCACTGTACATGATTACTGGCAGAGGTGTTCACGAGAAAGTATGGTCGAAAGAAGAGTGGGGTCTGGACGGCCATGTGGCACTATCGAAAGGGAAGACCATCGTGTTCGGCGTATGGCTGGCGCATCGTACTGTATCTGCAGCAGCAATCTGAGCAGCAGTTGGCACCATAGCGACACAACTAACTGGACTCGAAGGGCAGCTCCTAGTTAGAAGCCCTGTAGCATTCCACTAACCCCAAACAGTTATTGTGTGTTGTTTTGTTTCTGTGTGTGTGTTTCCTGTGCTACAAATGGCGAGGGTAAAAAAATTTAGCCTCAACAGAATAATACACATCAGTTGCTTCAAAAGTCGCCCGCGGAAACTGTGTCTACACGCAGTGCTTCTAGACGTAAGCTTTCGCTTTCTGAAAGTAATAAGAACAAGCCTAGTAGTATTGTGAGCAGCAATAATGACGGAAATGTTATTGTGAACCTAAATATGCTGTCAAGACTTTTGAATAGTGCTGTGAAATGTAAGTACTCCAATTGCGAAGATATTATTGACGTTTCTGATGACATTTCAGCAAGGAAGGGTCTTTCAAGTCTGTTAGTGATTGCCTGTAGCTCGTGTAAGATGCACAGTGATACCATGACATCACCAGTAACTAATAGTCGACATTGCAGTGTAAATATTCAGCTTGCTTATAAAATGCGATGTATTGGAAGGGAAAGGAGAGCTGTCCAGACTTTTTGTGCAGTGATGGCTTTGCCTCCACCTCCACTGAGGTTTGACGGATACAATGAATTAATACATAAAGCTATATGTGGTGTAAGTGAACATTCAATGAAAAGAACAGCAGAAGAAGCAGTCGCCTTGTCTGAGAATAAAGACATTGTAGCAGCTTTTGATGGATCTTGGCGGAAGAGAGGTCATACTTCTCTGAGTGGGGTTGTAACTGCCACATTTATTGAAACTAGTAAAATACTAGATTATGAATGTCTAACAAAGCACTGGCAGGGTTGTTCAAGTAAATTTACTGGAACCCATGTTTGTGTAATGAACTTTGATGGTCCAAGTGGAAACATGGAAACGAAAGGAGTTCTAAACATTTTTAGAAGACCAGAAGTCAGTCGTGGTGTGAGGTATGTAGGGTATCTTGGGGATGGAGACTGTAAAGAACACACTACTCTTGTTAATGACAGACCATATGAGGACACTCTGATAGAAAAGCTTGAAGGTGTTGGACATGTACGGAAAAGAATGGGAGCTCGGCTGAGACAATTATGTAAAGACTTCAGTGGAAAAAAAAAAAACTGTCAGACGAAAAACACATAGGTGGTCCAGGTCGTCTTACAAAAAGTGAAATTGATTCTTTGACTCAATATTATGGACTAGCAATAAGGAGAAATGTAGGAGATTTGGAGAACATGAGACCTGTTTGGGCAACATGGTTTCACAGAGTGTCAGCGGATGGAAGGCCACAGTACGGTTTGTGTCCAAAAGGAGAAGATTCGTGGTGAAAGTACTGGTTGAGCAGTGTTACAGGCGTACAATATGCCGACAAGCATTCCTTACCACTTTCTCTAATGGAGGCAATTAGGCCTATACAGGGTGGTCTATTGATCGTGACCGGGTCAAATATCTCACGAAATAAGCGTCAAACGAAAAAGCTACAAAGAAAGAAACTTGTCTAGTTTGAAGGGGGAAATCAGATGGCGCTATGGTTGGTCCGCTAGATGGCGCTGCCATAGGTCAAACGGATATCAACTGCGTCTTTTTAAATAGGAACCCCCATTTTTTATTACTTATTCGTGTAGTACTTAAAGAAATATGAATGTTTTAGTTGGACCACTTTTTTCGCTTTGTGATAGATGGCGCCGTAATACTTCCAAACATATGGCTCACGATTTTAGACGAACTGTTGGCAACAGGTAGGTTTTTTAAAAGACGAAGGTAATGAGAAGTAGTAGAAATGAGAACAGCGAGAAACTTAACATCAGGATTGATGGTCACGAAGTCAATGAAGTTAAGGAATTCTGCTACCTAGGCAGTAAAATAACCAATGACGGACGGAGCAAGGAGGACATCAAAAGCAGACTCGCTATGGCAAAAAGGCATTTCTGGCCAAGAGAAGTCTACTAATATCAAATACCGGCCTTAATTTGAGGAAGAAATTTCTGAGGATGTACGTCTGGAGTACAGCATTGTATGGTAGTGAAACATGGACTGTGGGAAAACCGGAACAGAAGAGAATCGAAGCATTTGAGATGTGGTGCTATAGACGAATGTTGAAAATTAGGTGGACTGATAAGGTAAGGAATGAGGAGGTTCTACGCAGAATCGGAGAGGAAAGGAATATGTGGAAAACACTGATAAGGAGAAGGGACAGGATGATAGGACATCTGCTAAGACATGAGGGAATGACTTCCATGGTACTAGAGGGGCTGTAGAGGGAAAAAACTGTAGAGGAAGACAGAGATTGGAATACGTCAAGCAAATAATTGAGGACGTAGGTTGCAAGTGCTACTCTGAGATGAAGAGGTTAGCACAGGAAAGGAATTCGTGGCGGGCCGCATCAAACCAGTCAGTAGACTGATGACAAAAAAAAAAGGTTTTTTAAACTAAAATACATAATGTAGGTACGTTTGAACATTTTATTTCGGTTGTTCTAATGTGATACATGTACCTTTGTGAACTTATCATTTCTGAGAACGTATGCTGTTAGAGCGTGATTACCTGTAAATGCCACATTAATGAAATGAATGCTCAAAATGATGTCCGTCAACCTCAACACATTTGCCAATACTTCGAACGACATTCCTCTCAACAGCGAGTAGTTCGCCTTCGGTAATGTTCGCACATGCATTGACAATGCGCTGACGCACGTTGTCAGGCGTTGTCGGTGGATCACGATAGCAAATATCCTTCAACTTTCCCCACAGAAAGAAATCCGGGGACGTCAGATACGGTGAACGTGCGGGCCATGGTATGGTGCTTCGACGACCAATCCACCTGTCATGAAATATGCTATTCAATACCGCTTCAACCGCACGCGAGCTATGTGCCGGACATCCATAAGTACATCGCCATTCTGTCATGCAGTGAAACATCTTGTAGTAACATCGGTAGAACATTACGTAAGAAATCAGCATACATTGCACCATTTAGATTGCCATTAATATAATGGGGGACAATTATCCTTCCTCCCATAATTCCGCCAAGGACGCTGATGTTCCATTTGTCACAGCCATCGTGGATTTTTCGTTGCCCAATAGTGCATATTACTGGCAGAACTGTACACGACGTTCAAAGTCGTCGCCATGCAGTTTCTGGTGAATAGAAATATAGTACGGGTGCAATCGATGTTGGTTCAAATGACTCTGAGCACTATGGGACTTAACATCTATGGTCATCAGTCCCCTAGAACTTAGAACTACTTAAACCTAACTAACCTAAGGACATCACACAACACCCAGTCATCACGAGGCAGAGAAAATCCCTGACCCCGGCGGGAATCGAACCCGGGAACCCGGGCGTGGGAATCGATGATAATGTAGCATCCTCAACACCGACGTTTTTGAGATTCCCGATTCTCGCGCAATTTGTCTACTACTGATGTGCGTATTAGCCGCGACAGCAGCTAAAACACCTACTTGGGCATCATCATTTGTTGCAGGTCGTGGTTAACGTTTCACATGTGGCTGAACACTTCCTGTTTCCTTAAATAACGTAACTATCCGGCGAACGGTCCGGACACTTGGATGATGTTGTCCAGGATACCGAGCAGCATACATAGCACACGCCCGTTGGGCATTTTGATCACAATAGCCATACATCAACACGATATCGACGTTTTGCGCAATTGGTAAACGGTCCATTTTAACACGTGTAATGTATCACGAAGCAAATACCGTCCGCACTGGCGGAATGTTCCGTGATACCACGCACTTCTACGTTTGTGACTATTACAGCGAAAAAACTGGTCCCACTAAAACATTCATGTTTCTTTAAGTACTACACGAATATGTAATAAAAAAAATGGGGCTTCCTATTTATAAAAACGTATATGATATCCATTTGACCTATGTCAGCGTCATCTAGCGGGCCAAACACAGCGCCATCTGGTTTCCCCCTTCAAGCTAGACGAGTTTCGTCCTTGTTAGTTTTTTTTCGTTTGATGCTTATTTGGTGAGATATTTGGCCCGGTCACTATGAATGGACCACTCTGTATATGGGGTTATGGCAAATAAAAATCTTCTTATGAAATGTATGTATAGTCTCTCTCGGAATGCAAATGAAAGCTTCGACAGCTGTATATTGGAGAGAATACCCAAAACTGTATTTGTTGCGCTGACATTGCTGAAGATTGGTGTAATGGATGCAATAACAACATTCAATGATCGTGCAATTTCAAGGATCAAGCCGGCCGGAGTGGCAGTGCGGTTCTAGGCGCTACAGTCTGGAGCCGGGCGACCGCTACGGTCGCAGGTTCGAATCCTGCCTCGGGCATGGATGTGTGTGATGTCCTTAGGTTAGTTGGATTTAATTAGTTCTAAGTTCTAGGCGACTGATGACCTCATAAGTTAAGTCGCATAGTGCTCAGAGCCATTTGAACCATTTTTTTGCAAGGATCAATGTTATGAAGAAATTGAACATCCAGACGGGAAGGAATAGGGGCTTCAGCTCTAACTGCTATTGATAAGCAGTGGGTAACCGAAGCAGAGACAGCTTCAGCAGCTGCTACGAAGGAGTCAAGGATAAAGAAAAGAATGAAGAGAAAGTGTATGGATTATAAGGAAACAGAAGGAGAACTGGAGTATGCAGCTGGAACGTTCTGAACGAGTATAGTGGTAAGTTGTCATTCAGGTACACTTTTGACTGAAGTTAACCTTACAAAAAATGGTACAGATATTTAGAATGACCTCCTCTACCTCCATTGCTTACTATTTCCTGAAAAATTTATAGCATGATGATGATGTCGGTGATATTTGAGCTACATTTTTAAATATTTTTGTTGTAGTAAAATAAATTACTTATCTTTTTCACAGATCAGCATCAGGGAAGGAAATTGGAGGCATAAAACACTTACGTGAATGTTGACTGTACTCTGACTCTTTTTCCAAGCTGTGCAGTCAGTGGTTCCAAAGAAAATGGCACCGCAGTGAAATAGTGTTCCTTTTTTTAGACTATTACAAATATTGTTATCAATACCAAAATAAAATAAATATCTCAGTTATTTTTTGGGAAATGCTTTGACTACTGACCCTAATTGTGTATAAGAATTTTGAGCTCTCTCTGATTTATAGTTCAGTTGCACTATGAGGGTGAAGATAACTCTAAAAATGCAGCCCGTTCATGGGCATTTCCCCTAAAGTTCAATTCGATTATTCTGTTAGATCGTCCAAAGTCTCATTTTTCGCCATTGAATAACAACGTCGCCGTGCCACTGAAACATCTCGGCCACTCGTCGGTTTGCAACCTCGCATGGATGTGGCGCGGTCGACAGAGGGACGCGTGACCGGACCGCCATGGCTTCCCTTTGTGCATCGCTTCATTTGCTAACAAGGGGACGCCTCAAGATAGCATCGCGTCTGTTGCCACGACTTTCTCCGACATCCGCGATGCGCCTTAATTTATCTTTACACGGACCAAAGGAAATGCATACTGCCGCCCCGGCCGTGTTGCTGGTACAGAAGTGTTTATACGTTTCACAGAACTGCCATAAAATGGATGAAAGCAAGCTAGTGGAAGTGAGTGTGATTATCCTGCTGTTACTTTTCGTACGGAAAGAAGTGTTGTTACGCCGAGTTGCATCCCTTACGTACTGAATTCCCTCCTGTCACGCTGAGTGAGCGGGTAGCCTGCATGCTCAGGCGAAACGAGTTCGCCATCAACTTTTTTAACGGCCGCTAGCAGTACGGAATTACATTTTACATGACGCATCACCTGAAACAAATAGTGCGTTGCTATGGTACCACTCCGACGACAAAAAGTTAACAAGGAAAGGGGAAATCCTTATTTGCTGCTGCATTCTTTTCCACGGAAGCGAAGTGGTAGCGAAAAAATTACTCGCGAACTGATGCTGAGTACATACCTCTTCCAGAATGTTGAAACCCAATTTTGAATAAATCGTGAAAGCAGTTGGACCGAGAACTGGTGTGGCTAACACCAATATGAAATACTATATAGTGGTTACTATCACTTTGGAGATCACATCTCGGTTTTTCGCTACTGTCGATTCGTACAGAGGTTTGATGTACTTCTGAAGGTATCTTCTAAACGATGTCTTTTGACACGAAAACTTTGCGTTACTTTGCTAGAAGGGTTCTATCAGAGATCATTGAAGGAGTTTGAAATAACAATAGAATGTTCATGTTGATATTTTATCGTAGATCGTCAGTAGAGTGCGAGACCTTCAAATTTTATAGATGTGTTGCACCAACGACCAGAGTTATGGGCTGTGGAATGCATGTACACAAAAGAGATATAAAAGTTCGGACAATTAGCAAGTAGCTGCACCTGACTCTAAAAACATACGTGCTGAAGCTCACAAGACATTTAGAAGTCTTAAGAGTCTATATACGAGGTCGTGTTGAAAAGTAACGCCTTCGAATTTGCTATTTTGTTCTCAATTTCGATTGAGGTGCTACATGTCATTCAAGTTACTCATTCGACTTTCCCGCTTCGCTGACGGAAGATGCAACACACTGACGCTTCACTGTTTCGAATTGTAGCTTGTAACATGGTAGTGTGTGATGGAACTACGGCGGTGCGTGAGAAACGTTCAGGAAACTGAAAACACGAATTCGAAGACTTAGTCCACAGATGGACACCCTCTCCTTCAGGATGACAACACCAGACCACATACGAGCTCTGCGATGCCTGCAACAATCCGACGCCTTGGCTTGATTGTCATCGATCATCCTCCGTACAGTCCAACTCGGCCCCATCCGATTTTCATCTGTCTCCAAAACGTAAAGAACACCTTCTAGGCGATCACTTTGATAGTTATGAAGCCTTTCAGGCAGAGGTGGGGTCGTGACTCCGTCAACAAAGTTAAACATGCTACAGTGACAGTATCAACAAACAGCTTACTCGTTGGGAGAAGTATGTTGTCGCCTGAGTGACTATTTTGAGAAATAAATATGGAGAGATGAAGAATAATGACGTAGAATGTTAATAAAGTGTGTCTTAAGAATGAAATTTTCACTCTGCAGTGGAGTGTGCGCTGATATGAAACTTCCTGGCAGAGTCGTAAGTCGTGCTTGGACAGCTCAGGTAGAGCACTTGCCCGCGAAAGGCAAAGGTCCCGAGTTCGACTCTCGGCCCGGCACACAATTTTAACCTGCCAGGAAGTTTCAAGTGTATCTTAGGTGAAAATCTTCAAGAGTTTTCTCGTAAAACATTCGGAGGCATCACTTCTGAACACGCCCTCGTAGAATACACATATGGATGACTCACTACCACAGATCTACGATTGCAGCCGCGAGTATTTTTTTGCAGATTGCGACATGTGCGTATGTCAGTTTCTATGTATCACATGTATTAAATTATTGGAGCCTTCGTTTGCACACTTCTGCATCTAAATAAGCAAAAGAAGTCGAGTGCCACTACTCACGGGCGCCAAATTTTGAACTGCAGACTAGGGACTGCAGCGCTGTTGACGTGATAAAGAGGAATTAAGTCTGAGAGTGAGGGGAAAGTATCTACAGGTACGAGCAGAGGTAGATATGGTCTGGCCATATGAAATATTCTACATCTTTTAGCTGACGACACCGGCAATATTACCGCCACTTCCACCATACCTTTTAATTACCTGCAACAGCCTGCTGCAGCAGTAAGATGGGCTGAACGGAGGCGATGCGATTCGTTGTAACAAAGGTCGCGTGATGCCACGCATAACGGTGCGACACCTGCGTTCCCACTGGGGCGATACGACATGCAATGCGATGCGATGCGATTCGATATGCGATGCGACAAACAATAAGACAGCACGAATCAGTTTCTGGTTCAGTTGCAATCATGACCTCTTCTGAAGAGGCCGTTATTCTGGCTTGTCAATATTTAAAGCTCAAACAATTGAAAAAGAAAACGAAGCACTGGGTACACACGTACAATGATATAAATATCAAACATAGTTCGGCTCTTGTTTCTCGTCAGCTATCTCTACACGAACACAGATTCAACAAATTCTGCAGAATGAGTTTCCAATTTTTAGAGCAACTAGTATCAGCTACTCTGACAAAGCAGGACACAAATTATCGACTTGCTATTTCTCCTGATCATTACATTAAGATAACTTAGTGAATGTATGTCAATTACGTTAAAATGGCACCAAGAAAACTTTATTGTTAACAAGACAGCATAGTATGATACTACACTGCAGTGCCAAAGAAACTAATATAGGCACGCGTATTCCAATACAGAGATAAGGAAACAGGCAGAATACGGTGCTGAGATCGGCAACGCCTAATAAGGCAACACGTGTCTGGCGCACTTGTTAGATCGGTTACTGCTGTAGTAGGTTATCAAGATTTAAATGAGTTTGAACGTGGTGTTATAGTCGACGCACGAGCGATGGGACACAGCATCTCCGAGGTAGCGACCATTTCACGAGTGTACCGAACATCAGGAATCCGGTAAAACATCAGCTTCAGGCAGTGTTGGCTTCGGTCACACAGCTTGAGGCTGTTGCCAATGGGCATCACTGTGGGGGTCCGGATGGGGGTTTGTCGGGGACGGCCAGCTCGTCCCACGCACCCCCCGATCGGACTACGACTGTGGTTGCACGGGATACTGCCCGCATTGAGGCTGATCCCTCACCTGTGGTAGAGTGGGAGGTTGTCTCAAGGTGTGGCAGGGGGCGAAAGACATTCCGGAGGGCTGAACGGAAGGCCTCTCCAGTTTGTCTGACGAACCGGTTTCAGGCTCTGTCTCAGGCTGATACTGATCTTCGGCCTGACATGGCTGCTTGTCCTGTTCCAGAGGTTGCCCCTCAGTCTGCAAGATCCGGGCGGTCGCAGAGGGTGGGCTTACTGGTAGTTGAGAGCTCCAACGTCAGGCGCGTAATGGGGCCCCTTAGGGAAATGGCAGCAAGAGAGGGGAAGAAAACCAATGTGCACTCTGTGTGCAAAACGGGGGGAGTCATTCCAGATGTGGAAAGGGTCCTTCCGGATGCCATGAAGGGTACAGGGTGCAACCATCTGCAGGTGGTTGCTCATGTCGGCACCAATGATGTGTGTCGCTATGGATGGGAGGAAATCCTCTCTGGCTTCCGGCGGCTATCTGATTTGGTGAAGACTGCCAGTCTCGCTAGCGGGATGAAAGCAGAGCTCACCATCTGCAGCATCGTCGACAGGACTGACTGCGGACCTTTGGTACAGAGCCGAGTGGAGGATCTGAATCAGAGGCTGAGACGGTTCTGCGACCATGTGGGCTGCAGATTCCTCGACTTGCGCCATAGGGTGGTGGGGTTTCGGGTTCCGCTGGATAGGTCAGGAGTCCACTACACGCAACAAGCGGCTACACGGGTAGCAGGGGTTGTGTGGCGTGGGCTGGGCGGTTTTTTAGGTTACATGGCCTTGGGCAGGTACAGAAAGGGCAACAGCCTCAACGGGTGCGGGGCAAAGTCAGGACATGCGGGGACCAAGCAGCAATCGGTATTGTAATTGTCAACTGTCGAAGCTGCGTTGGTAAAGTACCGGAACTTCAAGCGCTGATAGAAAGCACCGAAGCTGAAATCGTTATAGGTACAGAAAGCTGTCTGAAGCCAGAGATAAATTCTGCCGAAATTTTTACAAAGGTACAGACGGTGTTTAGAAAGGATAGATTGCATGCAACCAGTGGTGGAGTGTTCGTCGCTATTAGTAGTAGTTTATCCTGTAGTGAAGTAGAAGTGGATAGTTCCTGTGAATTATTATGGGTGGAGGTTACACTCAACAACCGAGCTAGGTTAATAATTGGCTCCTTTTACCGACCTCCCGACTCAGCAGCATTAGTGGCAGAACAACTGAGAGAAAATTTGGAATACATTTCACATAAATTTTCTCAGCATGTTATAGTCTTAGGTGGAGATTTCAATTTACCAGATATAGACTGGGACACTCAGATGTTTAGGACGGGTGGTAGGGACAGAGCATCGAGTGACATTATACTGAGTGCACTATCCGAAAATTACCTCGAGCAATTAAACAGAGAACCGACTCGTGGAGATAACATCTTGGACCTACTGATAACAAACAGACCCGAACTTTTCGACTCTGTATGTGCAGAACAGGGAATCAGTGATTATAAGGCCGTTGCAGCATCCCTGAATATGGAAGTTAATAGGAATACAGAAAAAGGGAGGAAGGTTTATCTGTTTAGCAAGAGTAATAGAAGGCAGATTTCAGACTACCTAACAGATCAAAACGAAAATTTCTGTTCCGACACTGACAATGTTGAGTGTTTATGGAAAAAGTTCAAGGCAATCGTAAAATGCGTTTTAGACGGGTACGTGCCGAGTAAAACTGTGAGGGACGGGAAAAACCCACCGTGGTACAACAACAAAGTTAGGAAACTACTGCGAAAGCAAAGAGAGCTCCACTCCAAGTTTAAACGCAGCCAAAACCTCTCAGACAAACAGAAGCTAAACGATGTCAAAGTTAGCGTAAGGAGGGCTATGCGTGAAGCTTTCAGTGAATTCGAAAGTAAAATTCTATGTACCGACTTGACAGAAAATCCTAGGAAGTTCTGGTCTTACGTTAAATCAGTAAGTGGCTCGAAACAGCATATCCAGACACTCCGGGATGATGATGGCATTGAAACAGAGGATGACACGCGTAAAGCTGAAATACTAAACACCTTTTTCCAAAGCTGTTTCACAGAGGAAGACCGCACTGCAGTTCCTTCTCTAAATCCTCGCACAAACGAAAAAATGGCTGACATCGAAATAAGTGTCCAAGGAATAGAAAAGCAACTGGAATCACTCAACAGAGGAAAGTCCACTGGACCTGACGGGATACCAATTCGATTCTACACAGAGTACGCGAAAGAACTTGCCCCCCTTCTAACATCCGTGTACCGCAAGTCTCTAGAGCAGGGCTTCACAATATACGTGCTCGCGGAGCAAGCTGTGAGCAGCAAGGCGCGAGCACTGAGCAGCGCGAGCACGCTACCCCCACTACCGGACCAGATCGGAGAGTGGGGAGAGTCACGTGGGGTACATAACAGCTGCCGCCAGTCGATGTAAATCCGCGGCCACCTGCAGGGATATCACTCACAAATTATTACTGCGACAAATGAAACAAATAAAGGAGAATGTACACGTGCCACATAATTTTATTAGCTTAGTGTATGCCTCTACCATCTGTAGATACTGAAACTAAGAATTCCACGACAATCCTATAATTTCAACACTTTCTTCAACACTACTTAAAATATCACCTCCGGTTGTAGTGTTCTTCATGGCTACTACATCGAGGAGCTCCTCCCTCACCTGAAGATCTCTATTAACACCTCTAATAAATATGGCAAGCTGCGCTGTTCCAGTGATATCAAAACTTTCGTCCAGAGCTAGAGAATACGCCATAAAATCTTTACAGATATTTGCAAGCTGGCTCTGGACGTCGTCTGCCATGTCCTGTATGCGACGCATAATGGTCAACCGAGCGAGGTGGCGCAGTGGTTAGACACTGGACTCGCATTCGGGAGGACGACGGTTCAATCCCGCTTCCGGCCATCCTGATTTAGGTTTTCCGTGATTTCCCTAAATCGCTCCAGGCAAATGCCGGGATGGTTCCTTTCAAAGGGCACGGCCGACTTCCTTCCCTGTCCTTCCCTAATCCGATGAGACCGATGACCTCGCTGTCTGGTCTCTTCCCCAACACAACCAACCAACCAACCAACCAAGCATAATGGTCATGTTAGATAATGGCACAATCCGAAACTGTTCAACTTGAGATGGACACAAACGTTCCGCTGCAACTACCAAACATTCCTTTATTAAATCGCCATCAGTTAAGGGGCGCAGGGATTTTGCTAAAAGCAAAGCAATTTTGTAACCCACTCTGAGAGCTGCCTCAGTTGATTTTTCTTCGTCGTCCAGATCTTTTTCGGATAGCTTCCTTTTAAGTATAATAACTTCCTGTGCACGATCTGGTCAATCACATTTTCCACGTCCGTAGTATTTCGCATGGTACGACATATAATGTCGCTGCAAATTAAATTTCGTAAAAGAATTCAGCGTTTTGTGACACTAAACATTTTGCAACACCATCTTTTTCTGTAAACAGATACAATTCCCCCCAATGGGAGTTGAACTGCGAAAGCATGGTTGGGGTTACACAACGGCGACTTCACATGATTCTTAACCAGCGAAGCGACTGTTAAGAGCTGATCGTAGTACTTTAAACGTTACACAGTCGGCGCGAATTCAATAGGCACGCTGCGGCCCTATTCAAACGTGCGCGCGCATTTCCCCTCCCTCCCCTCTCCACGACCTTGCAGCTGCTCGCGAGCAGGCGCCTGAGCAGAAACGAGTACTCGCGCCCAAAACCGGCCAGTTGTTAAGCCCTGCTCTAGAGGAACGGAGGGTTCCAAATGATTGGAAAAAAGCACAGGTAGTCCCAGTCTTCAAGAAGGGTCGTCGAGCAGATGCGCAAAACTATAGACCTATATCTCTGACGTCGATCTGTTGTAGAATTTTAGAACATGTTTTTTGCTCGAGTATCATGTCGTTTTGGGAAACCCAGAATCTACTATATAGAAATCAACATGGATTCCGGAAACAGCGATCGTGTGAGACCCAACTCGCTTTATTTGTTCATGAGACCCAGAAAATATTTGATACAGGCTCCCAGGTAGATGCTATTTTTCTTGACTTCCGGAAGGCGTTCGATACAGTTCCGCACTGTCGCCTGATAAACAAAGTAAGAGCCTACGGAATATCAGACCAGCTGTGTGGCTGGATTGAAGAGTTTTTAGCAAACAGAACACAGCATGTTTTTGTCAATGGAGAGACGTCTACAGACGTTAAAGTAACCTCTGGCGTGCCACAGGGGAGTGTTATGGGACCATTGCTTTTCACAGTATATATAAATGACCTAGTAGATAGTGTCGGAAGTTCCATGCGGCTTTTCGCGGATGATGCTGTAGTATACAGAGAAGTTGCAGCATTAGAAAATTGTAGCGAAATGCAGGAAGATCTGCAGCGGATAGGCACTTGGTGCAGGGAGTGGCAACTGACCCTTAACATAGACAAATGTAATGTATTGCGAACACATAGAAAGAAGGATCCTTTATTGTATGATTGTATGATAGCGGAACAAACACTGGTAGCAGTTACCTCTGTAAAATATCTGCGAGTATGCGTGCGGAACGATTTGAAGTGGAATGATCATATAAAATTAATTGTTGGTAAGGCGGGTACCAGGTTGAGATCCATTGGGAGAGTCCTTCGAAAATCTAGTCCATCAACAAAGGAGGTGGCTTACAAAACACTCGTTCGACCTATACTTGAGTATTGCTCATCAGTGTGGGATCCGTACCAGATCGGGTTGACGGAGGAGATAGAGAAGATCCAAAGAAGAGCGGCGCGTTTCGTCACAGTGTTATTTGGTAACCGTGATAGCGTTACGGAGATGTTTAATAAACTGAAGTGGCAGACTCTGCAAGAGAGGCGCTCTGCATCGCGGTGTAGCTTGCTCGCCAGGTTTGGAGAGGGTGCGTTCCTAGATGAGGTATCGAATATATTGCTTCCCCCTACTTATACCTCCCGAGGAGATCACGAATGTAAAATTAGAGAGATTAGAGCGCGCACGGAGGCTTTCAGACAGTCGTTCTTCCCGCGAACCATACGCGACTGGAACAGGAAAGGGAGGTAATGACAGTGGCACGTAAAGTGCCCTCCGCCACACACCGTTGGGTGGCTTGCGGAGTATAAATGTAGATGTAGATGAAATCTCCGATATCGTTGCAGCCGGACAAAATCCTGCAAGAACGGGACCAACGACAACTGAAGAGAATCGTTTAACATGAAAGAAGTGCAACTCTCCCGCAAACAGCTGCACATGTCAATGCTGGGCCATCAACAAGGTCAGCGTGCGAACCATTCAACCAAACATCATCGATATGGGTTTTCAGAGCCGAAGTCCCACTTGATGACCGCACGACACAAAGCTTTACCCCTCGCCTGGGCCCACCAACACCGACACTGGACTGTTGATGACTGGAAACACGTTGCCTGGTCGGACGAGTCTCGTTGCAAACTGTATCGAGCTGATGGACGTGTACGATAATGGAGACAGCCTCATATTTCCCTGGACGTGTCAGCAGGGGACTTTCATGCTGGTGGAGGCTCTGTAATGGTGCGGGGCGTGTGCAGTTGGAGAGATATGGGACCCCTGATACGTCCAGATACGACTCCGACAGGTGACACGTAATTAAGCATCATGTCTGATCACCTGCATCCATTCATGTCCATTGGGCATTCCGACTGACTTGGGCAGTTCCAGCAGGACAACGCGACACTCCACACGTCCAAAATTGCAACAGAGTGACTCCAGAAACACTCTTATGAGTTTAAACTCTTCCGATGACCATCAAACTCCCCAGACATGAACGTTATTGAAGATGCCTTGCAATGTGCTGTTTAGTAGTGATCTCCACCCCTTCTTAGTCTTACGGATTTATCGACAGCCCTGCAGGATTCATGGTGTCAGTTCCCTCCAGCACTACTTTAGACATTAGTCGAATCCATGCCACGTCGTGTTGCGGCACTTCTGCGTGCTCGCAGGGACCCCTACACGACATTGGTCATGTGTACTAGTTTCTTTGGCTCTTCAGTGTATATTAAATGAGGTACATATATAAATAATGAATACAATTTGAAAAGCTGCAATTGTGCAGTATGTTACGGCAGGATATGATTCAGATACACATGTATTTATAAGGAACGATGCCGGACCAAATGTCACCATCGATGCTGTAACATTAGGTGACGAATCTGTGTAGTGGCAGACAATCTTGTGTTAGAAACGGAAAAGCTCTTGACGATGAGGAAAATTCCGAAGCCGACTCCTCGATTTTGTCGACAGTGCAATCCCAGAGACAAAGGCTTTTCTCAACAAGCTGGACGAAAGATGTCATCTTCGAACGGTTCTCTTGTGTGAGAGACATGTTTACTACATGCAGCACAGTGAAGAGCTTTAAAGAGAAACTAACTACAGAGGCGGATGTAGCTTTTCTTTATCTACATAAGAAAATTTGTTATAATCAAATCTGCTGTCTTGAAATATCGTTCCCCCCGTATAACACGGTACGAGTTGCGTGGAGCGACCAGAAGGCCACCGAGCGAGGTGGCGCAGTGGTTAGCACACTGGACTCGCATTCGGGAGGACGACGGTTCAATCCCGTCTCCAGCCATCCTGATTTAGGTTTTCCGTGATTTCCCTAAATCGTTTCAGGCAAATGCCGGGATGGTTCCTTTGAAAGGGCACGGCCGATTTCCTTCCCCATCCTTCCCTAACCCGAGCTTGCGCTCCGTCTCCAATGACCTCGTTGTCGACGGGACGTTAAACAACACTAACCTAACCAGAAGGCCATGTTGCACCGGCGGTACGATACGGAAACGTACCGCTGACGTAGCAGTCGGAACCAGTTAAGTGCTTCCATTTTGTTTGTAAGCGCTCCGCCGATGCGGCTTGTTTCTGCATCGTATCGTGTATCGCAACGCATATCGTACCCCCTTCAGTGTGAGCTGCGCATAATATTGCCAGGAGATACAATGCAGCAGAATCGACGGAGACATTATTGCGACCACAGTTTGCCCCTTGTAAACGCAAGACGAAACAGCTACGCCACGCAACCAGGCCAATAAGGAAGGCGTGCCTCAGTCCAGGAGAAGTCCCTCTCTTCAGATGCTGGGGCTCTGCGCCGTAGGCTCGGTGGAGATGAGTTCCCACAGCGTGATAGGGAAGACCACCGACTTCCGTGGACGGCGTGCTGCGTGTGTTTTAAGCGAGTATATTAACACACTTCGCATACCACGGGAGGTAGCGTCTTCATCACGTATTAACTGCTGATATGTCTCTGTTTAAGTTGTGTATGTTATTTATTATTAGAGTTGTTGACCAGTGCTGCAAGCAAAGGAAAATCCAGTGGAAGGAAGCTGTTGGGTTTTCCTTCTTTAAGAAAGGAGAGAGGCCAGCCTTTTTCGGTCCTGTTTACATCGTGTTTCAGGAGGAATACTAACGATATTAAAAGACGGTAGTATGGATGAACCCGAATTCCGCTTGTTGGTACTCCAGTTGCTATGGATTTATTTCTCAGTTAGAGTTTTGTTTTACAAGCTGTGAAGTTGCGTTTCAGTTTACGTACTTCAGCTTTTCAACTGTGATTGTAGACCATTTTTCTACCGTATAGTTTACGTTTGCCACATGTATTTACAAATGCTTACGGCAAGAAAAAGGAATAATAGTGATATAGTGTTAATACTTTTATCCTTCTTTACCTCCTCTGCATTACTGCAGATGACGTGTCACTGAGCTCATTTGTACTGTGCATGCAGTACACGTGAGGTGCCTAATTGTTTCCACTGCCCTGTGTGGAATACATGAGTTCTTGTGCAGTTCACTAGCCTGCTGCCTTCATGATAATGATGTCCCCAGCGCAGAAAACAGCACGCAGGTCGTGGATTCTTTTTCTTGAGGCTGAAATTAACATCGCAAGGAACTGCTGCTACGAATAAACTATAACTCATTTGGGATGCCACTCGCGTTTTTATTGATATAGACACGAGAAACTATTCTTGATCACAACGTATTGAACATATCTTTCCACAGTCATTATATCTGGCTAAAATAACATGAAATACATCCTGCCACAGACAACATGTCTGTCTACTGGAACCGTCAGAACTGGAGAATAAAATTACATGAATCAAATACTACTATTACAGCAACATGTCTGTACCTAGCGACGGTTGGAACTGCAGAAAATAAAATTGCATGAAACAAATACTGCTATAACAGACAACATTTCGGTCTACTAGAACGGTCAGAACTGGAGAGCCGGACTGCCCGAGACACTTCGCACTCCAAGCCAGCAAGGCGTAACCCGAACGCCACCGAAGTGCATCGGCAGTAATATCATCAGTCTTTTGTTTTAGTAATACTTTGATTTTAATAATTTTGAAATGACTGATTGATAGCTGGCTGTTGAGAGATGTTTATTTAAAAAAAATGAAATAATTTGGATTACAGGTTTAATTAATAATAGCAAGTAAAGTTTAACGTTTTGGCGCCCTACCGCCGAACACAGCAGCCAATCACAGAGCAGCAGCATCATGCAGGCGGTCTTTCTGACGGGAACGGTACCGCATCTAACATCTGTCACTGGTACCTCATTCCACATTGCGTCATCTCTATGCTTCTTGCATCTCCACTGCCCTGGGAATAGCTTCCTGGAGCCTAATATGATGGCTGAATAAGCCAGAAATGTTACATGCTGAATATTCCGAAGTGTTAAACAACAAAAACGCTGCTGCTTGTAGGCAATATGGTAAGCGATTTCCAAACTGCAGAAGACCGTAGTCAAGGTCGATTACTCATGTTTTCAATAAACAGAGTGAGACTAGTGCAGTTTCTAGCAGTCATATTTCATCTGTACGTGAAGTAGACGGCAGTACTGAGTTGGTAGAATCTATTCCTTCAACAAGCACATGCAAAATACGCACTTGTATCGGTGTTCCACACACATGAATATGGCGGACATTACGTTTGCACGGTCTGTCATTTATAACTGCTTCAGCACCTTCGAGAAGGAGATGAAGAAAACGGTTAGAATTTTGTCGTTGGCTAATTGCAAATCTCCTAATAATCTCATTAATACCGTTTACTGACGAAGCCTGTTTCACTCGTGACTGTATCAGTAACACTCGAAACGCAAATAGGTGGTCCGTAGGAAACCAACATACCTCTGTGGTGACATTTTCAAGAACGCTTACTTGCCTCGTACGTATGGTGTGGTATTATGGAGAATTAGTTGACTGAGCCTGTTGTGTTACAGCGTCATCTTACACGACATCGCTACGTAGACTTCCTTCAGCACGAGCATTCTACGTTATTAGAAGCAGCTCTTTTGGCTGCAAGGATAGGTACGTTCTTCCAGCGTGACGGGAGCACGTTCACTTCCTACTCGTCATGTCACACATCATAAAAAGCTAACACTCTACGGAAGATGGATCGCCAGAAGTGGCCACTTTTCTTGGTCTGCACCAAGGTCCCCGGATCTTACCCTTTTAGGTATTTTGCCCTTCGGGATGGCTGAAAGGTAAAGTCGACAAAGAAAGTGAGAAAATGATCGGATTACGAATAGTACAGGACCCATAAAAGAACGCCAAGACGTGGTGTTGTCAAGAGAATTCGAAAGTGCACTAAGTCTCAGGAGTGATTTGTCAAAATCAACTTTGAATTTAATCATTTGCATTTGTTTAACAACTTTTTTGTATGTGTTTGGGTTACATTTTAACAGTCGTATCTCGGTAACCAATAACAACTGCACACGTGTTATACGGCGTGTTTTATTCCAATTTTTCTACTCTACCATCTCCTAATATATTTATTATTCCTCCTCAAACACACTGTATAAGCATTATACCAAAATACATATCGCCACTGGCCAGTTATCGAGACTGTCTTGCCAGAGTAAAAGAGTGGATTTCCAAAGAGTAGATAGTGTGATGATACTGATTTTGTAACGAAACAGGTAACTGAGAAAAGAAGAGAGTGGAAACGCGGCACCTGCACTGTATTTATGGACTGTGAGAAGGCCTTTGACGAAATACTGAGGAATGAACTATGGGGCATCATGAAGTGAAGGACCATCCCTAAGTGACTATAGCACAAGCTCGCAAGCACGAGGTTCGCTTGTTATGAGAACTAGATGACGGTATTAAGAAACGACATTCCTATTCCTCCAAAATTTCTCATTCCTTACTGTTAAGAGAATAGCAGATCAGAAATTCGCCAAGCAGATTGTTTATACTCAGCATTTAAAGAAATAGTTCTGCAAAAAATTCAAGCAGATGTATTCATGGGAAGATATTTTTACATTTTTTGTTAAGGCCTAGTTCAGTAAAGTTCAGTAACAATATCTCCAAGTGTTTCATTCAGCTTTTGGTAATCAGCTTCTGGGAATACTGCTTACAACTGGTTCGTCGCGGTCGTGTTCCGTCAGCGAAAAATTTCGTAAAGGTCCATCAAAATCTGTTATTTTCTGTTGGAACCGCGACAGGAAGAGTCGCGGGGTTGCCACTAACGAAAACGCAGCGGGACCGAACGGGAGCGGCCCGCAAACAACAAGACGGACGAATGAGAATGGGACAAGCACGACGACGGACAACCGAGCAAGACACCAAGAGCAACAACAAAGTATTAAGCAACGGGGTCACAAGAGATAACCTCACTAAATCAAAACAACGTCCACTCGTAAACGGGAAGTAAGTATAGGCAACGTAAACACGATGCCTATAAGCGAGATATCAACCGACTCAACGTGAATACCAGACTGCCTCTCTGAGCTTTTTTTTTTCTTTATTGAGTTTCGATTCTCCCCGACGGGGGCAGGCTGATAGCAGCTTAGTATGCCGCTCTTCAGCCTACAGATGAAGATAATAAATAATAAAAACAGGCGATAAAATCGGAGACTTAAATGGTAACATGGAGAAAAAATCGTGGAACTTAAAACATAGAACAAAGGGATGATGATGCTAATAAAATACATATGAAGCAGACAGGTAAAATAATAAACAGACAATTAAAACACACGGCGACAGTCTGGTTTCTGTTCGCAAAAGACATAAAATTCACACTCAGCGACAGCATGGTTTCTGTTCGCAACACTGGGGAAGGACGAAACAACACTGAACATTCACTTGAATGCTGCACTAAAAAGTTTGCAAATATGACATACCACTGCCGAGAGCAGGTGGTGGGAAACTGGACAGATGATGAGAAAATAAAAGTGGGGGAAGGAGAGGAAAAACGAATGGGGGGAGGGGGAAAGGAGCCGATGGAGGATGAGGACCCATAAGAGGGGTGGGGGTGCTGGGCAGACACGACAGGGAGTGGGGAAGGCAGAGGAGGGGAATACAAATGGACTCAGGGGGGTGGGGGGAGAAGGGAGGTAGGGAGAGGTTAGGTGGGGAGAAAACAGGATGGAAGGGGGGAAGAGGGAGCGCAGGGAAAAGGACGGAGGAAAGGAGGGGGGGGTGAGGATCAGAGTTGATAGGAGGGAGAAATGAAGGGAGAGAGGGCATCATCTGGGAGGGGGAGTTGATGGAAGCCACCTTGGGAAAGGAGATGAAGGGTGTAGAGATGTAGGGTATGGGGCCTCTCTGAGTGCGAGGATGCCACCTAAATACACGACATGGTATGTCCGCGTGCTCCACAGTGGAGCCCTCACGTTAGACTCGGGGCTAGGAGCGCGCGCAGCCACGGCGTGCGGCGCGACTGCTGCAGAGACCTCTAGTGGTCATCGAGTTCCATGCCGCCTGGCGCAGATTCGAAACCCACGGCGCTCGGTACCAGACTCTTAATAATACACGATGCGGTGCGAAATTTGATTGAAAAGGTTCACCATGGGACTTACTGCAAGATAGATCCCCTATGTAATGGGGAACTGAGCACCAGACGTCACGAAAGGCGGACCCGCCAGTATGAAAAGAGGTGGGGAGGACTGTGTTGTCGGCACAGAAGCAGTAACAGCAGAATGGGTTGGCCAGGAGACCCCACTGACTTCGACGTGTGCTACTCACTGCACGTTGAAAGGTGGCTACACTGAGCCACAGCGCCAGAAATTGCGCCAAAGGGTATTATTCAGCCGCCTCCGCTGGTAGTTCTTGTCGAGAAGTCGTAGTGGAGAGTGCTTATCGAGATGTGGTAGTAGTGAGTCGGTGTTGAGATGTTGTAGTAGGGAGTGCTTGTTCCATGTTTTATGCAGTTTTGATGGGCTAGACAGCAGATGTTGTTCGAATGGAGATATTGTAATGATCAGAGTGCTTTTCGTCAATATATATGAAGGTAAAAAAATTCCCTTTTCTTTTTATTATTTCAATGTCTTAAATAATGCGTCATTACAGGTTCAGTCAACAAAGCATCTGGCTTGTGTTCTTGTATTAGAGTGTAATTCTGATTTCCTTACGCAATTATAGTATTTCTATTTTTTTAATTACTTCAGTATAAATGGTATTTAAAATTTCTTGTCTTATTGAAGAAGAACCGTGCCAGATGTGTACGTTGAATCACACTTCCACACACAGAACAATTACACTTGTGTTTTGGTTTCGTAGGTTTTATAGTTGCTGGGGACTTAATTAATTAATTGTATTAACGGAAATTTTCTTTCATTCTTTGTTGTTATTCTATGCAGTCAGATTGCGTACTAATACTAGTCAGGGCCAACCGTTTACGAGACCTCGTAATCGGACTTACAGCTACGAAAAATAATAATTATTTTCATTTATTTAATTAAGCCCCCATGCAACGTCACCCGGGCAACAGATCCATCAGGGACATTTCAACACTTGTTCAACTGCCCAAGTCGGCTGTTGGTGGTGTCACTGTGAAAAGGAAACGCGATGGAACAGCCAGAGCAAATCCAAGACCAGACAGACCTCATGTAGTGACGGACAAGGACCGTCGAACATTACCGAGAGTGGCTGTAAAAGATAGCATGACCACTGAGGAACTTAACAAGGAAGGCATTGTTTTCCTGCTTCTCGATAACGCCGCAAGGTGAGGCACGAGGTAGCTAGAGAGAAGGGTGTAAGTGTGCTGCTGGGGTAATGAGACATTGCATTTCCGTCACAGTTTCTTGGAGCAGACATATACACCAACGAAGAAAAGTTAGATATGCTTCTAGTGTATGGTGAAAGCAGAAGAAATGCTGTTACAGCAATAAGGCGATGTGGAGAGCTGTATCCTGATCGTGAGCGTCCTACGCGCCAGCATCTTGCACCTATTTTCATGAAACTACTTGAATCGGTATCATGGAACGCCATACAGAGGGCAAGGCAGAAAACTGTAACTGACGAGGTACATGAAGAGGGCGTTCTAGCGTTGGCGCATAACGACCCCGGATTGTTGGATAGGACGACGTGCTGAAGTGAAGTGGCCAGCCCGGTCTCCTGATTTGACCCCTCTTGATTTTTTTCTGTAGGGAGCAATCAAAGTGTATGCTCAAATACCAACAACGCCAGACGATATGCAGCATCCTATCATCGAAGCGTGCGCTGATATCTCACGTGACACCCTCGAAGCCGTTCACAAATCATTCGGACGGCGACTACAAATGTGCTTTGCAGCAGAGGGGAAGCATTTTGAGCACATGCTTCAGCAAAATTTTGTATCATGTTCAGTATGTATTTTGCATCTTTGTGTGTAGTTGATTCGTATCATGATCAATAGTAAATCTTTTCAAATGAAAAACAAATACGTACGAAATAATTGTGACCCATAAGGGACTCTGTTACTTAATATGTGTTAACATCTTGTAGTATTTTAGTACTGTATGTTGTCTACTAATTAGATATCACGGTTGTCAAATAACTTAATAATATCTGCGCGATATCATCAGTTAATTTTTGCGCAAAATATCGCAGTATGTATTACTATTGTCGGGTAAATGGGCGTGTTTGTGTAAGGACCGATTCGCGACGTTTATCATGTACTCTACACAACAGGATAGGTCGCATTGGACAACGCCGCTTCGAAGGACTAACACCATACGAGACCATATCTGTGTCTCAAAAACTATTCGCCTAAATATTATGATATATACATATTTGAAACCGTCTTTTTAAGCCCATGATGTTACGCTAAAATTTAATATAGGGTTCCATTTAAAAAAAACCAAAGAGGGCCTCATATCTCTGTAATAAAAAATAGCACAAACATGAAATGTGATGTATTCGAGTGGCCCCTGTCCCTGCAATTCACTGTCCAAGCGACATCTTTGAATCTATTACGGCTGGCGAGATACAAGGGGTGTTATGACTTGGCTGCCTCACCCTGTATATTCTTCCAGGGACATAACTGAGTTTTGGTTTTTTAATAAACGATTATTCTCTTAAAGTGTCTTAGACTGCTCATCGGGATGAGATTACCCAGTAACTGGCGTGATGGCATAGAATGCTGTTGGGTATAAGGCGCGATCGCCTCTGACTCCCATAGCAGGTAATTATAGCAGCAGCCATAAGGACAGTGGCAGTGTCCAATCGTAGAGATCTCCGTGAGGCTATCGTTCGACATAACGCGAGACTGCATCCTACCCGTTCTGTCCCGACCTACCTCGATACAGTGCGTTTTCGACTGTCGTTGCCGTGGCTTGCTCGTTCTCCAAATCTCTGTCTTCGAGAACATCTGGTCGTCGGTTGCTAAGAGACTGGCTCCTTCTATTCGGCAGCCAACGTGGTTGATGTGCTGTGGCATAGAGTTGAAGCCCATCTGACGTCATTTCCACTAGGTGCCCAGCCGGGTTAGAAACATTGCTGTAACCAGAGTTTACAGCTCTGTGTGTTAATTTCGAACCCTTTGTACCCCCATATCACCTCCTACTGCAATTATACACTGAAGTGACAAAATTCATAGGATACCTCATAGCCGCGCGGGATTAGCCGAGCGGTCTCAGGCGCTGCAGTCATGGACTGTGCGGCTGGTCCTGGCGGAGGTTCGAGTCCTCCCTCGGGCATGGGTGTGGGTGTTTGTCCTTAGGATAATTTAGGTTAAGTAGTGTGTAAGCTTAAGTCCCATAAGATTTCACACACATTTTTGATACCTGCTAATATCGTGTCCGACCTCCATTTTCCAGATGTAGTGCAGCAACGTGACGTGGCACGGACTCTACAATTGGTTGGAAGTCCCCTGAAGAAATATTGAGCCATGTTGCCTCTGTAGTCGCCCACAACCTCGAAAGTGTTGCCAGTGCAGGGTTTTGTACACGAACTGACATTTCGATTATGTCCCATAAATGTTCGATGGGATTCACATCGGGCGATTTGAGTGGTCAAACCATTCGCTCTAATTGTCCAAAATGTTTCTCAAACCAAAACGCGAATAATGGCGCCATGTCATCGATAAAAATTCCATCGTTTTCTGAGATCATAAAGTCCGTGAAAGGCTGCAAATGGTCTACAAGTAGCCGAACATAGCCATTTCCTGTCAACCCTCGGTTCAGTTCGCTCAGAGGACTCAGTCGATTGAATGTAAGCACAGCCCACACCACTGAGGAGCCACCACCAGCTTGCGCAGTGCCTTGTTCACAACTTGGGTCGATGGCTTTGTAGGGTGTACTGCATACTTGAACCCTACCATCAGCTCTTACCAACTGATATCGGAACTCATCTGACCAGGCCACGTTTTTCCAGCCGTCTAGGGTCAAACCGATATGGTCGCGAGCTCAGGAGAGGCGCTACAGGCGATTTCATGCTACTGACAAAGGCACTCGCATTGGCCGTCTGCTGCCGCAGCCCATTAATGCCAAATTTCGCCGCGCTGTCCTAACGGGTACGTTCGTCCTACGTCCCAAATTGATTTCTGCAGTTATTTCATGCAGTGTTGCTTCTCTGTTAGCACTAAGAGATCTACGCGAACTCCGCTGTTCGCGGTCGTTAATTGAAGGCTTTCGGCCACTGCGTTATTCGTGGTGAGTGGTAACGCCTGAATTGTGGTATTCTCGGCAATCTGTTGACACTGTGTATGTAGGAATACTGAATTCCCTGTGAGTTTAGCTTTTTTTTACGATTTTCCGAAATGGAATGTTCCATGCGTCTATCTCCAGCTTCAGTTCCGCTTTCAAAATCTGTTAATTCCCGTGCTGCGGCCATAATCACGTCGGCAACATTTTTACATGACTCATCGGAGTACAAATGTACCGCCAATGTACCGGGTGATCAAAAAGTCAGTATAAATTTGAAAACTTAATATACCACGGAATAATGTAGACAGAGAGGTAAAAATTGACACACTAGCTTGGAATGACATTGGGTTTTATTAGAACCAAAAAAAAGCAAAGTTCACAAAATGTCAGACAGATGGCGCTGGACAGCAAAACGTCAGTAACTGCTACCGTGGTGGGTGAGAGGGAAGCCGATATATTACAGAATCGCATCATCCCCAGCCCGGCTGATAAACACCTGCTGGAACGTACGATGTTTATGCAGGATGGCGCTCCACCCCATATTGCTTGTCTAAGGATACACTATCTGATCAAAAGTATGTGGACACCAATTAGTGAACCTCAGTATGGGAAGTCTCCAACTTTCGCCTTTATGACGGCTTGAACTCTGTTGGGATCATTTTCATGAATGTGTGTGAATGCCTGGAAACGAATGGTAGCACATTCTTCCTCAAGAGGTGAAAGGAGAGATCATCTGGAGCCCATCGCAAAGGTGTTCCGTTGTGTACAGCTTGGGACTGTGGGCAGGCCAGTCAATTTAAGGCATTTTATTGCTCACAAACCATTTCCTCACACATGTTGCGTTATGTCAGTGTACATTGTCACGATCATCGCCTCCGTACTGTTCCTCTGCTGTTTCCAATAGACAACACTTTACAGTGTATTTAGATCTTACCCCATTTTAGCATTTGCGTAAGCTCAATAAGGAGAACAACCCTTACCAACAAAGACACCCCTATACCATAACACTACGTCCTCCGTAGTATACTTTTTCGCACCACTCATTATGGCAGGTAGCGTTCTCCAGGAATTCGCCAAACCCAAGCCCTTCCATCGCATTGCCATAGGGCATAGCGCCATCCAGCACTCGTTTGCAGTCATCCACTGTCCAGTGTCATTGCTCTTCACACACCTCAAACTTCGCTTAGCACTGAGGGCAGAAATGTGTGGCTTATCAGGAGCTGGTCGATTATTGTACTCCATTCAGATCCCTACCTACAATCACTGTGTTACCTAGACTTCTGCAAGTACTTTCGGACTCACGAGAGATTTCTTCTCCTGATTTCATGCTATCTTTTACAGCCACTCTCGGTAATGTTCGACGGTCCTTGTCCGTCAGTACATGAGGTCCGTCTGGTCTTGGATTTGCTCTGGCTGTTCCATCGCGTTTCCTTTTCACAGTGACACCACCAACAGCCGACTTGGGCAGTTGAACAAGTGTTGAAATGTCCCTGATGGATCTGTTGTCCGGGTGACGTGCAGTGAGTAGCACACGTCGAAGTCAGTGGGGTCTCCTGGCCAACCCATTCTGCTGTTACTGCTTCTGTGCCGACAACACCACCTCTTTTCATACTGGCGGGTCCGCCTTTCGTGACGTCTGGTGCTCAGTTCCCCATTACATAGGGGATGTCAGGTAGTATACATCTATCTTACGGTAAGTCCCATGGTGATCCTTTTCAATCAAATTTCGCACTGCATCGTGTATTATTAAGAGTCTGGTACGGAGCGCCGTGGGTTTCGAATCCGCGCCAGGTGGCATGGAACTCGATGACCACTAGAGGTCTCTGCAGCAGTCGCGCCGCACGCCGTGGCTGCGCGCGCTCCTGGCCCAGAGTCTAACGTGAGGGCGCCACTGTGGAGCACGCGGTCCCAGCGGCCAATAGCGACATACCGTGTCGTGTATTTAGGTGGCTTCCTCTCACTCAGAGAGGTCCCATACCCTACATCTCTACACCCTTCATCTCCTTTCCCAAGGTGGCTTCCATCAACTCCCCCTCCCAGATGATGCCCTCTCTCCCTCCATTTCTCCCTCGTATCAACTCTGATCCTCACCCCCCCTCCTTTCCGCCGTCCTTTTCCCTGCGCTCCCTCTTCCCCCCTTCCATCCTGTTTTCTCCCCACCTAACCTCTCCCTACCTCCCTTCTCCCCCCACCCCCTGAGTCCATTTGTATTCCCCTCCTCTGCCTTCCCCACTCCCTGTCGCGTCTGCCCAGCATCCCCCCACCCACACATATTTGAAACCGTCTTTTTAAGCCAATCATATTATGCTAAAATTTAACATAGGGTTCCATTAAAAAAAAAACAAAGATGGCCTCATATCTCTGTGATAAAAAATAACAGCAAACATGAAATGTGATGTATTCAAGTAGCCCGTGTCCCTACAATTGACTGTCCAAACGGAATCTTTGTATCTATTACGGTTGGGGAGATGTAACAAAATGCCTGTCCTACGACGTTGTCTGTGAAGTGCCTAGACGACGAACTCTGTATTCGTGGTAGGCGGCGGCGTGAAGACCTGAGGCGTTACTGGGCCTGTACTGCCGGCGTATGACGTCTGATGCACCGCTTGTGAAGACCACTATGAAATAGGCCAAGTTCGCCGGCAAGGATCACTGAGACTAAAGTCCTGGTACTGCCGCTTGCTAGCGCTGAAAATGAGCTGCTGATGCGGCCGATCGGAAGCTCGTACTGCCGACTGGATGGGCGGGGCGTAACACAGTTCGCACTGTCCGACGGTGACCAAATTAGTCGGGAGCGAATGCATATCTGTGTGACACTGCGAGAGCACGTGACCTGGCGTAGTAAAATAGTGACCTTCCGATAACGCTCTGCTGCAACAGGCACGCTGCCTGCCATTGAGGTGGCGCCTCCAGACACTATGAAGGCGACGTGCTACTCCAGTGGTAAACAACCCAGGCCCTACAAGGAAAATATTCTTCCTATGTATATGAGAGACGTTTACCCGCGTTCTTCTGGCGGCGTGACTGCCCACACTGACAGACTGGTGTGGGAGGAACTGTCATGCAAATAGAACACTCGGCACGTGTGAAGATAATTATGCCGTCTGGTAACGTTTGTTCACCTCTGCACACAGATACGCCCATCGAGATACTGTAGGCGGAACTGGGATTTGTCTGGAAAGACTTCAGTATCCAATGTTACTGGGCGCACCAATGTCGCCACGCTTCTCTTTTGTTGCGTCAGTGGAAGGGGCAACAACGATGCTGACAGTCAGTGGCACTTCAGACGTGGTCGCACCGTCCACGTCGATACTTGTCTTGCTATTTCTTGACTCAAGGAACGTGACATGGCTGTGAGATCCTGCAGGGTTGAACGAACAGTGTTTACCATCTCGGGCGCTAAGCGCATGCTGCCATTCTGATTCTACATACCCTTCGATTCCACTTTCGGATGACAGTCGCGGGGACTAGAGATGGGCAAACTCGTTCATTCTTGGGAACTAGTTCACTGGTGATCGCTCTTTCTTGGGATCCGTTCGTTTTTACTCATTCACCGTTCATTTGTGCTTGGTATATGGTTCTTCTGAAAAACTGAAAATTAGACTGAGGATGGAGGGCGCCAAGAGGGGGTTGCCTCCTCCATGGAGAACTCTCACACACTTGTAATTTTCGTGATTCTGGAAAACCTCTCGTCTAGCTAACTGTAGCGTTATGTGGCTGATCGCAGTGAAATAATGTAAGGTGGTGCACGAAAAACTGGCCCCGAGTACAGACTGCTCACCAATTACGCAGGATTTGTTGACCGCTACGAGCAGAATAGATAAACATGTAATAATTAGGCAGTGAAGAAATAACAAATAAACTAATGCAAACAACAGCTTCGACGATCGGTAGGCGACAATAAGCAGTCTGGTACTTGGGGCCAATTTTTCGTGCGCTACCCGGTACCACTGAAATAATACTGTAGAAGTTATCACATTCTATTTACAAAATGTGGCACCAGACACTAGATTATGGAGAGCGTGCTTCATTCGGTGGTAAGTCTGTCTGCCTTCCATAACAATGAACATGCTCTTTTAGCTTGGATCAAGAAAAGACGGAAAACGGCCACTCGCGTGTGCCGCGCCAACTTCCTTTGCATGTGTATTACCAAAAAAATCTTGCCTTTTTACAAGTATTTCTTCTGCTGTTTATGGAAATATTGAAGTAAGCTGATATGCCGTTTTGTTACCTGAAAAGTTATATGTATTACGTACCACGTAATTTTATGTAATTTACGTAATAATAAAATACATTTTAAATACCGGTCATGGACGTCGAATAGAACACGAAAAGAAGCGGAAGTTCATAGTTCAAAGAAAGGTTTGAAACAGATCTAGAATTGGCGTGCGCAGCGAACGAAACGAACAACTCTATACTGAACTAACTATGAGCAGTCGGCAGTTGAACTGCGACGAGTGTCCACACGAAGAAGGACGAGTCCGGCCGAGCGAGACCGAGACAGATGGGAACGGGGACGAGGCTGGAAAGAAATCGGCCGACGTGCCGTTGCGGGAACGGGACCGACCGTTTCCCGTTGCCGGGAACTATAAGTAGAAAGCTGTGACCGAAGTAAAGTATGAAAGACCGTTCATCTACATCTACATCTACATTTATACTCCGCAAGCCACCCAACGGTGTGTGGCGGAGGGCACTTTACGTGCCAATGTCATTACCTCCCTTTCCTGTTCCAGTCGCGTATGGTTCGCGGGAAGAACGACTGCCGGAAAGCCTCCGTGCGCGCTCGAATCTCTCTAATTTTTCATTCGTGATCTCCTCGGGAGGTATAAGTAGGGGGAAGCAATATATTCGATACCTCATCCAGGAACGCACCCTCTCGAAACCTGGACAGCAAGCTACATCGCGATGCAGAGCCCCTCTCTTGCAGAGTCTGCCACTTGAGTTTGCTGAACATCTCCGTAACGCTACCACGCTTACCAAATAACCCTGTGACGAAACGCGCCGCTCTTCTTTGGATCTTCTCTATCTCCTCTGTCAACCCGACCTGGTGCGGATCCCACACTGATGAGCAATACTCAAGTATAGGTCTAACGAGTTTTTGTAAGCTACCTCCTTTGTTGATGGACTACATTTTCTAAGGACTCTCCCAATGAATATCAATCTGGCACCCGCCTTACCAACAATTAATTTTATATGATCATTCCACTTCAAATCGTTCCGTACGCATACTCCCAGATATTTTAGAGAAGTAACTGCTACCAGTGTTTGTTCCGCTATCATATAATCATGCAATAAAGAATCCTTCTTTCTATGTGTTCGCAGTACATTGCATGTGTCTATGTTAAGGGTCAGTTGCCACTCCCCGCACCAAGTGCCTATTCGCTGCAGATCTTCCTGCAAGCTTCGTGTAGGTTCGGCCACCGCGTTATTGGACACCGCTCCGCCCGCCGCCGCCTGCCGCCACCCTCCCCCGTGTCCGCCTACGTCAGCTGCCTCCCTAATTGGAAGGCGCCTCGCGCTTCCAAGGTCGCCGGCGGCAAGAAGGGCCGGCCACGTGCCGAAGCGTCAGCCACACCGCGGCAGGCAACGACCAAATGCCCGGCGTGTGGGGACTGCCGGCCGCATCAAAATGCAAGTTCCACACAGCTACAGAGCAGGGTAGGCGACAAATTCACTGTAATGCCACACACGACGAGGCGCCTACTTTATCACCTTTTGATTCGCGAATTTATTTTCACTTGACTTGCGTTTAATAAACTATACTGCCAACTGTCTCAAAAATGAGATCGACAGGAAGTGCAAAATGGCTAAGCAGGGATGGCTAGAGGACAAATGTAAGGATGTAGAGGCTTATCTCACTACGGGTAAGATAGATAATGCTTACAGGAAAATTAAAGAGACCTTTGGAGAAAAGAGGACCGCTGGTATGAATATCAAGAGCTCAGATGGAAGCCCAGTTCTAAGCACAGAAGGGAAAGCAGAAAGGTGGAGGGAGTATATAGAGGGTCTATACAAGAGCGATGTACTTGAGGACAATATTATGGAAATGGAAGAGGATGTAGATGAAGAGAAATGGGACATACGATACTGCGTGAAGAGTTTGACAGAGCACTGAAAGACCTGAGTCGAAAAAAGGCTCCGCTAGTAGCCAACATTCCATTAGAACTACTGACGGCCTTGGGAGAGTAAGTCATGACAAAACTCTACCATCTGGTGAGCAAGATGTATGAGACAGGCGAAATACCCTTAGACTTCAAGAAGGATGTAATAATTCCAATCCCAAAGAAAACAGGTGTTGACAGATGTGAAAATTACCGACCTATCAGTTTAATAAGTCACAGCTGCAAAATACTAACGCGAATTCTGTACAGACGAATGGAAAAACTGGTAGAATCCGACCTCGGGGAAGATCAGAAATATTGGAACACGTGAGGCAATACTGACCTTACGACTTATCTTAGAAGAAAGGTTAAGGAAAGGCAAACCTACGGTTCTAGCATTTGTAGACTTAGAGGAAGCTTTTGACAGTGTTGACTGGAATGCTCTCTTTCAAATTCTAAAGGTGGCAGGGGTAAAATATAGGGAGCGAAAGGCTATTTACAATTTGTACGGAAACCAGATGGCAGTGATAAGAGTCGAGGGACATGAAAGGGAAGCAGTGGTTGGGAAAGGAGTGAGACAGGGATGTAGCCTCTCCCCGATGTTATTCAATCTGTATATTGAGCAAGCAGTAAAGGAAACAAAAGAAAACTTCGGAGTAGGTATTAAAATCCATGGAGAAGAAGTAAAAACTTTGAGGTTCGCCGATGATATTGTAATTCTGTCAGAGACGGCGAAGGACTTGGAAGAGCAGTTGAACCGAATGGACAGTGTCTTGAAAGGAGGGTATAAGATGAACATGAACAAAAGCAAAACGAGGATAACGGAATGTAGTCGAATTAAGTCGGGTGATGCAGAGGGAATCAGATTAGGAAATGAGACATTTATAGTAAAGGAGTTTTGCTATTTGGGGAGCAAAATAACTGATGGTGGTCGAAGTAGAGAGGACATAAAACGTAGAGTGGCAATGGCAAGGAAACCATTTCTGAAGAAGAGAAATTTGTTAACATCGAGTATAGATTTAAGTGTCAGGAAGTCGTTTCTGGAAGTATTTGTATGGGGTGTAGCCATGTATGGAAGTGAAACATGGACGACAAATAGTTTGGACAAGAAGAGAATAGAAGCTTTCGTAGTGTGGTGCTACAGAAGAATGCTGAAGATTTGATGGGTAGATCACGTAACTAATGAGGAAGTATTGAATAGGATTGGGGAGAAGAGAAGTTTGTGACACAACATGACTAGAAGAAGGGATCGGTTGGTAGGACATGTTCTGAGGCATCAAGGGATCACAAATTCAGTATTGGAGGGCAGCGTGGAGGGTAAAAATCGTAGAGGGAGACCAAGAAACGAATACACTAAGCAGATTCAGAAGGATGTAGGTTGCAGTAGGTACTGAGAAATGAAGAAGCTTGCACAGGTTGGAGTAGGATGGAGAGCTGCATCAAACCAGTCTCAGGACTGAAGACCATAACAACAACAACATTGCCAACAGCTTGTTTCGACATAAATATCGTACAGGGAAATAATATTAAGATCGTTATTAACGATTTATCGTATAACCACGAATATTAGTAACAGGAACCTGTGTATCACATTTCGGGAGTCAAGCTCCCATAATCTGCCTGTCTAAGCGTAACCCAACATAGACATGCACTTTACTTAACAGCACACAAGATCAAAAAACTCAAAATCAAAGATTCTTCTGTTATTTCAAAAATGGCAACACCATATTATCTTGTCCGCTGATCTGTCCATCCACCATAGCGTTGCTTCCGTAAAGCGGATGGAAACACCAGTTACATCTGCTGCCTCTCCGCGCACCACCTGTGTACGGCTCTGACACACTGCACAGCCATCAGCCGTTACATAACATTCGCAAGTAGCTTACGAACAGCATGGAGAGAAACCATTCCAATGGTTACCTCTACAAAATCGTTCAAATGTATGATACTGTTTTCTTCTCGGCCCTTGAGGTAATGAGGGAAGACGTATCGCCGGCCATGGTGGCCGAGCGGTTCTAGGCGCTACAGTCTGGAACCGAGCGACCGCTACGGTCGCAGGTTCGAATCCTGCCTCGGGCATGGATGTGTGTGATTTCGTTAGGTTAGTTAGGTTTAAGTAGTTCTAAGTTCTATGGGACTCATGACCGCAGATGTTGAGTCCCATAGTGCTCAGAGCCATTTGAACCATTTGAAGAAATAGCAAGGGATAAGAACATGGTCAGTGTATCATACTTTGGGAAAATTTGACAGGAACTGGCGAAAATTTTTCGACCATACAACGTCCAGTTCGCGTTCACAGCAAAAATGTTGCTGGTATTGTTTAAAGCATTAAGTGTCAACAGGATCAGTAAATTGAATAGAAAGGCGTTTATAGAACACAGTTTAGATAGGGAGCATGCAGACGCTTTTAGACTGGGCAACTAGGGCAAATACGTGGTCGCTAAACATATACAGGGTGAGTCACCTAAAGTTACGCTGGATATATTTCGTAAACCACATCAAATACTGACGAGCCGATTCCACAGACCGAACGTGAGGAGAGGGGCTAGTGTAATTGTTTAATACAAACCATAAAAAAATGCACGGAAGTATGTTTTTTAACACAAACCTACATTTTTTTTAAAATGGAACCCCTTTAGTTTTGTTAGCACATCTGAACATATAAACAAATACGTAATCAGTGCCGTTCGTTTCATTGTAAAATGTTAATTACATCCGGAGATATTGTAACCTAAAATTGACGCTTGAAACCTGCGACGTTCAGTTGCGTGTTGTAACAAACACGGGCCACGGTCGGCGAGCAGCATCTGCAGAGACATGTTTACGATGACGACCGTGTTTACTAGTGTGGCTGTAGTGCACTGTTGTGGTTTGGTCAAGCCGTCGCAGTGTCCGCATGTAGCGCTTGCTGCTATTGTTATTCTGCATTCGTCTCCGCACGCAGACCAACTGTAGTACACCGTGTTACGAGACGTCTGTGATAGTGTAGTGTTGTAGGAACTGTGACCATGGTGTATTCGAACTCTGAAAAGGCGGAGATGATACTCATCTATGGCGAGTGTCGACGAAATGCAGCTGAAGCCTGCAGGGTGTATGCAGAACGGTACCCGGACAGAGAGCATCCAACGTGCCGCACATTGCAAAACATCTACCGCCAACTGTATGCAACAGGTATGGTCGTAGCACGCAAACGGGTCCGTAACAGGCCCCTCACAGGAGAAGCGGGTGCAGTTGGTGTGTTAGCTGCTGTTGCCATGAACCCACACATCAGTACACGGGACATTGCGAGAGCCGGTGGACTGAGTCAAAGTAGTGTCATGCGCATACTGCATCGTCACCGTTTTCACCCGTTTCATGTGTCGCTACATCAGCAATTACATGGTGATGACTTTAATCATCGAGTGAAATTCTGTCAATGGGCATTAACAGAGAATGCGTTGCAGTTCTGCCTGTTTACCGATGAAGCGGGTTTCACAAACCACGGGGCAGTGAATCTACGGAACATGCATTACTGGTCCGTGGACAATCCTCGCTGGCTCAGACAGGTAGAGCGACAGCGACCGTGGACTGGAAATGTATGGTGCGGAATAATTGGTGACCACCTCATTGGTCCTCACTTCATTGCAGGAGCCCAAACAGCTGCAACATACATCGCGTTTCTACACAATGATCTGCCAACGTTGCTCGAAAATGTCCCACTGGAAACGTGTCGACATATGTGGTATCAGCATGATGGTGCACCTGCACATTCCGCAATTAACACTAGGCTGACCCTTGACAGGATGTTCGACGGGCGTTTCATAGGACGTGGAGGACGCATAAATTGGCCAGCCCGTTCTCCTGATCTTACACCTCTGGACTTCTTTCTGTGGGGTACGTTAAAGGAGAATGTGTACCGTGATGTACCGACAACCCCAGAGGATATGAAACAACGTATTGTGGCAGCCTGCGGCGACATTACACCAGATGTGCTGCGGCGTGTACGACATTCATTACGCCAGAGATTGCAATTGTGTGCAGCTAATGATGGCCACCACATTGAACATCTATTGGCCTGACATGTCGGGACACACTCTATTCCACTCCGTAATTGAAAACGGAAAGCACGTGTGTACGTGTACCTCACCCCTCATGGTAATGTACATGTGCGTCAGTGAAAAAGACCAATAAAAAGGTGTTAGCATGTGGACGTAATGTGCTGTTCTAGTCTCTTCTGTACCTAAGGTCCATCACCGTTCCCTTTGTATCCCTACGTAATTCGGTGCTCTCCGATACACACGATCGAACAGCGGAGGAGTGGTACTCAAGCGTCAACTTTAGGTTACAATATCTCCGGATGTAATTAACATTTTACAATGAAACAAACGGCACAGATTACGTATTTGTTTATATGTTCAGATGTGCTAACAAAACTAACGGGGTTCCATTTAAAAAAACGTATGTTTGTGTTAAAAAACATACTTCTGTGCATTTTTTTATGGTTTGTATTAACCAATTACACTAGCCCCTCTCCTCACGTCCGGTCTGTGGAATCGATTCGTCAGTATTTGATGTGGTTTACGAAATATATTCATCGGTAATGTTAGGTGGCTCACCCTGTATATGACACTACAGACCGGGACTTGCAGGTGCACATATAGATAATAAAGAAACTCGACCTCCTTAAGGAACCTGTTACAGCAATCCACAGGCTACGTTTGATAATGTACTTAATACAGAAACTGGCGAGAATGGTATTCTTTCTTCTATGGTTCTTTATATCATTTTTAAAGCTGGTGTTACTACCATAAATTTAAAAGATTTTGCACTCATAACTATTGGAATGGTGTCTCTCCATGCTCTTTCCCAGATTTTTCGAAAGTTATGGTTCGGCTGGTGGCTCAGTGCAGTCTGTCAGTGCCGCACACGTTTACCATCTAGTGGAGCGAGGAGAGGCAGCAATAATGGTCCCTTAGGGAAGTGGTATCACGGCTAAAAGGAGCACAGCATCTGGTGTTGCCATTTTTAAAATAAGGCGAGGACTGCAGGTTCAGATAATTTTGTTTTTGTATTTTTTGACCTTGTGTATTTTAGGAGTGGATGTTTAGGTAGGTTTAGATTAGACAAGCACGTCATGGGGATTATGAGGATTATGTTCCCAATATTAGTGCTTGTATGCTGAAATATCTATAACGATTATCTTAGCCAGCAGGAGTGGCCGAGCGGTTCTAGGCGCTTCAGTCTGGAACCGCGCAACCGCTACGGTCGCATGTTCGACTCCTGCCTCGGGCATGGATGTGTGTGATGTCCTTAGGTTAGTTAGGTTTAAGTAGTTACAAGTTATAGGGGACTGATGACCTGAGATGTTAAGTCCCATAGTGCTCAGAGCCATTTGAAACATTTGATTACCTTAACAACCACTACTTCCGACCTTAAGATGGATATTATTACAATAATATGAAGAATTTGTAAAAAAAAATTTCACGTTATTTTGCAGTATCCGGAAGGAATAATAAAGTTGGCTAAAAGTTTTAATAAAATATAAAGTTCTGACGGACCGCTTGTACAGGCCGTCTTAAAGTGTCTTACCCGGAGATCGCACGAAGTAGGTACGTCATGAGCCTATGTTCAACAATCAGCTGAAAGGACAACCACCTCCCGGACAACGAACATTTTCCATGTGTCACTAGAAACGGATATGTGTTGGAGAGAGCGTAAGTTACGGGGAGCCGCTGCTGATAAATCGCTCGATGAACCTAGTAGCTGATCGATTCCGGTGTGCAGTCGACAGCCGGAAGAGAATGAGGCAGTCGCCAAAGGGCGCTACAGATTTACACTACTGGCCATTAAACTTGCTATACCAAGAAGAAATGCAGATGATAAACGGGTATTCATTGGACAAATATATTATACTAGAACTGACATCTCATTACATTTTCAAGCAATTTGGGTGCATAGATCCTGAGAAATCAGTACCCAGAACAACCACCGCTGGCCGTAATAACGGCCTTGATAAGCCTGGGCATTGAGTCAAACAGAGCTTGGATGGCGTGTACAGGTTCAGCTGCCTATGCAGCTTCTACACGATACCACAGTTCATCAAAAGGAGTGACTGGCGTATTGTAACGAGCCAGTTGCTCGGCCACCATTGACCAGACGTTTTCAATTGGTGAGAGATCTGGAGAATGTGCTGGCCAGGGCAGCAGTCGAACATTTCTGTATCCAGAAAGGCCCGTACAGGACCTGCAACATGCGGTCGTGCATTATCCTGCTGAAATGTAGGGTTTCGCAGGGATCGAATGAAGGGTAGAGCCACGGGTCGTAACACATCTGAAATGTAACGTCCACTGTTCAAAGTGCCGTCAATGCAAACGAGAGGTGACCGAGACGCGTAACCAATGGCACCCCATACCATCATGCCGGGTGATACGCCAGTATGGCGATGACGAATACACGCTTCCAATGAGGGTTCACCGCGATGTCGCCAAACACGGATGCGATCATCATGATGCTGTAAACAGAACCTGGATTCATCCGAAAAAATGACGTTTTGTCATTCGTGCACCCAGGTTCCTCGTTGGGTACACCATCGCAGGCGGTCCTGTCCATGCTGCTGCAAACGTCGTCGAACTGTTCGTGCAGATGGTTGTTGTCTTGCAAACGTCTCCATCTATTGACTCAGGGACCGAGACATGGCTGCACGATCCGTTACAGCCATGCGGATAAGATGCCTGTCATCTCGACTGGTAGTGAAACGAGGCCGTTGGGATCCAGCACGGGGTTCCGTATTACCCTCCTGAATCCACCGATTCCATATTATGCTAACAGTCATTGGATCTCGACCAACGCGAGCAGCAATGTCGCCATACGATAAACCGCAATCACGATAGTCTATATTCCGACCTTTATCAAAGTCGGAAACTTGATGTTACGCATTTCTCCTCCTTACACGAGGCATCACAACAACGTATGTATAGTCAGTGTCGCACACTGCTGCTCCGCTGGGTGTATTAACTGTCCGTTGAATCTCTGGGCAATCGGGCACATAAACTGTGGCCACAATGATGGAGACGCGAATGCAAAGCGACCTGATCCACTGGGACACAGGCAGGCAGATGATGCAGCTGCAGACACCGATTGACAGTCATTAAACCTGCTAAGTCTAGCTCTTCTTTTTATAACTACACAAATCATGTTTCTGTTCGACCTACGGTTAATAACTATCCGTTTATAAGTAATGTTGTAGGACCTGTGGGTCGACTCAGTAACGAAACTCATTCTCAAATATGCTGCTGACCATTAATCTGCAACACCACCCAGATAGACTCCTACAAAGGTCAAAGTGGCATGAAGTACACTACATGCACGAATATGCAGGTGATTAGCATTTCAGTGCCACTGTGCAACATAGGAGTAACGACCTCCACACTCTGTATATATTTAATGATTATCCAGAGGCTTTCTCATTCAGAAATCGCATCTGCACGTCGGTTGTCGGTTGGGGCGTACTGTTTTGCTTCGTGTTAGAAGGAGAAACGTTTACTATAGTCCGATTAAAATTACTAAACAGTTAACATCTGTCACTTGTCGCTACAGTGTTGCGACATGGGCTGCCGGTTACCGCTCTGTTATAGGCGACACACAAACACAACGGTTCACTTCACAATTACTGTCAATGTATAACGTGGAGCGATGTTGGAAGCGGCATCCACGAGGTGTGATGGAAGTAAAAGATGCTCTGTGGACAGCTTATTTTAAGTCAGCAATGGCTGCACTGCGGCAGCAGACGCTTATCTAACCACAGCGTCTTGATGTGCAATGTATACGAGAAAACGGCGGTCAACAATCTGCGGCAGAACTTAAGTCACGATCTTTTTTTTTTTTTGTCACGGTGATTAGCGCTAACCTCTACGAGCAAACTTAGAAAGATTTCAGTTTCAGCTCTAAAAGCAAACTGTAATTTCTCGTACTGGCAACAATAGCTGCCGCGTTACCTGTCAATGAGCAGCCCTGGTTGGCACGTAATTGCAGATTATCGGAGGCACAGCCAGGTGCCAACCGAAAAAAGGGACAGGAAAAATAAGAGTAAAAAAGGTCAATACAATGACGAAAATGACACGGTATATTATTAGAAGTAAAAAAGTACATTGAAACCAATTAATTGTAGAAAAAGTAATCAGTCTTTTGATTAGGTTGAGAAGAAGTGAAATGACTAGCTGTTGTGGCAGTTTGGAAGAACTCAGATCCAAACATGAAGTGTCATCTATGAAGTAATCACACAACTGTCATGAGTATGGAATTGATGATTCCAAGGGGCTATATTCAACGCAATGCTGGATCTCAGCAATCCCACGTGATTAGCGCCCGAGAGGACAAGATATCGTTCGCTTGGTTGTGCACGATAGTGTGGCTACTTCATGCATCTTGAAGTCAGGAATGGGATTACGTTCAACACGGCAAGTATCCAGAAGGGCAGTCTGACTGCATATGGAGCATCACGGACTGCCAGCACTGCGACTATTGTTGTGCCTTCCCTTGACTCAGCAGCACACATGCACCGACTGCAGTGCGTCCAGCGATAACGTTGGACACAGGAGCGGCACCACAGTTCTGGATACTCCGTCCGAATAGGTCTTGGATGGCCCAACGGTACCGACCGACCGCCGTGTCATCCTCAGAACGCAGGCATCACTGAATGCGGATATGGAGGAGCACGTGGTCAGCACACCGCTCTCTCTGCTGTTTGTCAGTTTACGAGACCGGAGTCGCCACTTCTCAGTCAAGTAGCTCCTCAGTTTGCCTCACAAGGGCTCAGTGCACCCCGCGTGTCAACAGCGCTCGGCAGACCGGATGGTCACCCGTCCAAGTGCTAGCCCAGCCCGACAGCGCATAACTTCGGTGATCTGATGGGAACCGGTGTTACCACTGCGACAAAACCGTTGTCACCATTCTGGATACAGTAGCTCAATAAGTGTATCTGTATGTCGATTCTTCTGTGAGAAGAAAGATGCCAAATTGCATTTCTCATCGCCATGCGTGTCCAACTGCTTGGCTGTGCAGCTGAACTGCTATGCGGCAGACCTGGGCCTGATTCCCGGTACTGCCAATTATGTTTGCTTGGGAGGAGGACTGAAACTGTATGCAGTCAGCCTAGTGATGCCAAATGAATAGCTGCTTGATGGATTTGCAGCGGCTCTATCTGGAAATTCTGCAGAACAGTTGGGAGAGCGGTGTGCTGACCACATGCCCCTCCATGTCGCATTTAAATGACGCTCCAAGGTTGAAGATGTCACTGAGGAACAGCCTTTGTGCCTTCACTGCTTGGCGAGGAGTTCGATATGTGTTCAGTACATGGCATGATGGGATATGGTGCTAATGAGTACAGAACACGATCACCTTTCGTCGGAAACAACACTAGTTAAAGCTGGTGGCTTCGCCCTGATTTCGAGGTCTCTGTGGCACTGTCTGTTAGCAGGATGACGCAAAACCACAAGTTTTTATTGATGTTCTGACCTGCATAGATATAGAAGGTTTTCGATACGGTGGCGCATTGTCATTCATAAAAATAAAGTCAGGGGGCATATGCACCCCAGAAGAAAGGCACATGGGAATGGAGTGCAGTGTCACGATAACGTCGACCAGTAAGTCGACCGTTTTCTAAGGTCTGGAGATCAGGACTGATCTCCAAACCTTTGAGCACAGGACGCTCACCGTCAACGTTACTAGAACAGCGTACTCCTTTCCCATGTGCGTTTTTTCTGAAGTATATTCGCCTCCTGACTTTAGTTTTACAACTGGCAATGAGCGACCGCATCGAAGAGCGCAGGCGAAGGAGCCCTTGGAACACGACGGTAATCGGCGAATGGACTGGCCTGTCCGTTGCACCGACTTCAACCCCAACGACAACGTTGTTGTTGTTGTGGTCTTCAGTCCTGAGACTGGTTTGATGCAGCTCTCCATGCTACTCTATCCTGTGCAAGCTTCTTCATCTCCCAGTACCTACTGCAACCTACATCCTTCTGAATCTGCTTAGTGTATTCATCTCTTGGTCTCCCTCTATGATTTTTACCTTCCACGCTGCCCTCCAATACTAAATTGGTGATCCCTTGATGCCTCAGAACATGTCCTACCAACCGATCCCTTCCTCTCGTCAAGTTGTGCCACAAACTCCTCTTCTCCCCAATCCTATTCAACACCTCCTCATTAGTTATGTGATCTACCCATCTAATCTTCAGCATTTTTCTGCAGCACCACATTTCGAAAGCTTCTATTCTCTTCTTGTCCAAACTATTTACCGTCCATGTTTCACTTCCATACATGGCTACACTCCATACAAATACTTTCAGAAAAGACTTCCTGACACTTAAATCTATACTCGATGTTAACAAATTTCTCTTCTTCAGAAACGCTTTCCTTGCCATTGCCATTCTACATTTTATATCTTCTCTACTTCGACCATCATCAGTTATTTTGCTCCCCAAATAGCAAAACTCCTTTACTACTTTAAGTGTCTCATTTCCTAATCTAATACCCTCAACATCACCCGACTTAATTCGACTACATTCCATTATCCTCGTTTTGCTTTTGTTGATGTTCATCTTATATCCTCCCTTCAAGACACCATCCATTCCGTTCAACTGCTCTTCCAAGTCCTTTGCTGTCTCTGACAGAATTACAATGTCATCGGCGAACCTCAAAGTTTTTATTTCTTCTCCATGGATTTTAATACCTACTCCGAATTTTTCATTTGTTTCCTTTACTGCTTGCTCAATATACAGATTGAATAACATCGGGGAGAGGCTACAACCCTGTCTTACTCCCTTCCCAACCACTGCTTCCCTTTCATGTCCCTCGACTCTTATAACTGCCATCTGGTTTCTGTACAAATTGTAAATAGCCTTTCGCTCCCTGTATTTTACCCCTGCCACCTTTAGAATTTGAAAGAGAGTATTCCAGTCAACATTGTCAAAAGCTTTCTCTAAGTCTACAAATGCTAGAAACGTAGGTTTGCCTTTCCTTAATCTTTCTTCTAAGATAAGTCGTAAGGTCAGTATTGCCTCACGTGTTCCAGTATTTCTACGGAATCCAAACTGATCTTCCCCGAGGTCGGCATCTACTAGTTTTTCCATTCGTCTGTAAACAATCGTGTTAGTATTTTGCAGCTGTGGCTTATTAAACTGATTGTTCGGTAATTCTCACATCTGTCAACACCTGCTTTCTTTGGGATTGGAATTATTATATTCTTCTTGAAGTCTGAGGGTATTTCGCCTGTTTCATACATCTTGCTCACCAGATGGTAGAGTTTTGTCAGGACTGGCTCTCTCAAGGCCGTCAGTAGTTCTAATGGAATGTTGTCTACTCCCGGGGCCTTGTTTCGACTCAGGTCTTTCAGAGCTCTGTCAAACTCTTCACGCAGTATCGTATCTCCCATTTCATCTTCATCTACATCCTCTTCCATTTCCATAATATTGTCCTCAAGTACATCGCCCTTGTATAGACCCTCTATATACTCCTTCCACCTTTCTGCTTTCCCTTCTTTGCTTAGAACTGGGTTTCCATCTGAGCTCTTGATGTTCATACAAGTGGTTCTCTTATCTCCAAAGGTCTCTTTAATTTTCCTGTAGGCAGTATCTATCTTACCCCTAGTGAGATAAGCCTTTACATCCTTACATTTGTCCTCTAGCCATCCCTGCTTAGCCATTTTGCACTTCCTGTCGATCTCATTTTTGAGACGTTTGTATTCCTTTTTGCCTGCTTCATTTACTGCATTTTTATATTTTCTCCTTTCATCAATTAAATTCAATATTTCTTCTGTTACCCAAGGATTTCTACTAGCCCTCGTCTTTTTACCTACTTGATCCTCTGCTGCCTTCACTACTTCATCCCTCAAAGCTACCCATTCTTCTTCTACTGTATTTCTTTCCCCCATTCCTGTCAATTGTTCCCTTATGCTCTCCCTGAAACACTCTACAACCTCTGGTTCTTTCAGTTTATCCAGGTCCCATCTCCTTAAATTCCCACCTTTTTGCAGTTTCTTCAGTTCTAATCTACAGGTCATAACCAATAGATTGTGGTCGGAGTCCACATCTGCTCCTGGAAATGTCTTACAATTTAAAAGCTGGTTCCTAAATCTCTGTCTTACCATTATATAATCTATCTGAAACCTTTTAGTATCTCCAGGGTTCTTCCATGTATACAACCTTCTATCATGATTCTTAAACCAAGTGTTAGCTATGATTAAGTTGTGCTCTGTGCAAAATTCTACCAGGCGGCTTCCTCTTTCATTTCTTAGCCCCAATCCATATTCACCTACTACGTTTCCTTCTCTCCCTTTTCCTACACTCGAATTCCAGTCACCCATGACTATTAAATTTTCGTCTCCCTTCACTATCTGAATAATTTCTTTTATTTCATCATACATTTCTTCAATTTCTTCGTCATCTGCAGAGCTAGTTGGCATATAAACTTGTACTACTGTAGTAGGTGTGGGCTTCGTATCTATCTTGGCCACAATAATGCGTTCACTAAGCTGTTTGTAGTAGCTTACCCGCGTTCCTATTTTCCTATTCATTATTAAACCTACTCCTGCATTACCCCTATTTGACTATGTGTTTATAACCCTGTATTCACCTGACCAGAAGTCTTGTTCCTCCTGCCACCGAACTTCACTAATTCCCACTATATCTAACTTTAACCTATCCATTTCCCTTTTCAAATTTTCTAACCAACCTGCCTGATTAAGGGATCTGACATTCCACGCTCCGATCCGTAGAATGCCAGTTTTCCTTCTCCTGACAACGACATCCTCTTGAGTAGTCCCCGACCGGAGATCCGAATGGGGGACTATTTTACCTCCGGAATATTTTACCCAAGAGGACGCCATCATCATTTAATCATACAGTAAAGCTGCATGCCCTCGGGAAAAATTACGGCCGTAGTTTCCCCTTGCTTTCAGCCGTCCGCAGTACCAGCACAGCAAGGCCATTTTTGTTATTGTTACAAGGCCTGATCAGTCAATCATCAAGAAAGTTGCCCTTGCAACTACTGAAAAAGCTGCTGCCCCTCTTCAGGAACCACACGTTTGTCTGGCCTCTCAACAGATACCCCTCCGTTGTGGTTGCACCTACGGTACGGCTATCTGTATCGTTGAGGTACGCAAGCCTCCCCACCAACGGCAAGGTCCATGGTTCATGGGGGGGAAACGACAACGTATGTGATGCGTTTGGGAGACATACTGCGGCACGTCCACAGGCACCAATGACCATGCGGCAATTGTCAAGCACCCTGGTGAGGGACGGAGCGCTCTACCCCAAGACTGCTTACTAACATGGGGAGCACGTTGCATCGCGTGCATTGCCCTCTGTGGTTATCTAAAGTCCAGGAGACTATCGTGAATGACCGTGACTTCAGCCTAATTACTATATTCGAATAAAAGCGTCATTTCTGTTCGTTTCGTTGCGGATTTTTTTCAGTTGCCTTGTGTACTACATGAGACGCCCCGCTTAACCCGCAGTACAGGACAGGTAATTTTTAAATTGTGGAAAGGGGCCAAAATGATGGGCTATCAGTTACACTCGAACATACAACTTTTACAACTTTATTATTTGATCAAACATTACAAGAGCGCAAAAAAATTTTTTTAAACACCCAGCTTTAATCTTTGGGACCCAATTACCAGCTGAAAGCCACTTTAATTTAAATCGGCTGAAGGCTTATAACTTAAAACGCACGCATAATCAGAAATTTAAAAGGCAAGCCTTATTTTACAACAGTTATTTATTTAGGCTGAAGGCCCAAAGAATCTGAGATCTTCAGATAAAAAAATTTGAATTCAAAATCGGCTGAAAGCCCAACACTTAAGGCTAACCAACATTAAATATTTTTTTAAAAATAAACAAGGCCTTACGTAAAACAGTTCTTTAGTTAGGCTGAAGGCCGAAAGAATTAGACACTGCAAGAGCAAACACGTTAAATTCAAAGAGGCTGAAGGCCTAACACTTAAAGCTCCATAACATTAATTTTTTTAAAAACACCAAAGGCCTTACATGAAACCTTTAATTCGGGCTGAAGGCCCAACTCAAACTCCAAATTGGCTGAAGGCCCAACACTTAAAATTCAACAACATTAAAACCTTTAAATGGCAAAGCTCTTACGTGAAACCGTTCTTTAAATTAGGCTGAAGGCCTAAAGCATCTTATGCCTTAAGGGCAAAGCAACCTTAATTAAAGAAAAAAAAACATCTTCTAGAAGCCATACAAGTACAAACAACAAGAACAAATAAAATGAAAGGCAGTACACCCAAGAGTGCTTAGATGTTCGAGGGTCGGCCTGGAATTCAAACACTAACGATCGCTTAGGTGAAACAGGCAGTCGAGCCAACCTTTCACGCTCCGACGACAACCCAACCGATCGACAGTCAACGGACCCACGGACAAGATAACTTCCACTTCACCCAACCAGGGCACAACAGGGAACAACGTAGAAGATATTGGCGCCACAACCAATCATTCATGCAGCTGCCAACCACACACCGTGCTGGACAGCAACAACACGATTAGGAAACTACACTGCCTGATATTTACGTCAACGGCCAGGGCAGTTCACCGGAACGCTAAGGCCACAAGGTAGAAGATTCCGCTGGTGCACTTCGATTCAAATAACCAAATACAGTGGCTAGAATTTTCTAACATGAAAACCAAGTTGTTGCTCGCGGGAATATCCCAACAGCCGACAATGAACTCCAAACGACACAATGTGAACGGTCTTGACTAGCTGGTAGGTTGGCGAGCCACGGACCTCGTAGCAATGGGAGTAGCGCCACACACTCCGACACCGCATAGAGACCGCCAGGGGGGCCCGGCCAAACCACAGGCCGCCGAGAATTCCTCGCTGCTCCACACCAACCGACCGACTGGACGCACACCGCCCAGCCGGAACTATAAGCGCCAGATCAAAGATAGTCCAAGATGCGAATATCGATACACACAAATAATGGAAGGAGAGGATAACAGCATAATCGCTATAACTGCGGGAGACTAAACACAGAATCGCAACGAAGGTTTAATTCAGCGCATAGCATGAACCAGCCATGGCTCACTGTAGTACACTATTTGTCTCTTTCTATGCATATTGAGCCAGCGGCTGTGACCGACCGGTTCTAGGTGCTTCAGTCCAGAACCGCTCTACTGCTACGGTGGCAGGTTCAAATCCTGCCTCGGGCATGGATGTGTGTGATGTCCTTAAGTCAGTTAGGTTTAAGTAGTTCTAAGTCTAGGTGACTGATGACCTCAGATGTTAAGTTCCATAGTGTTTAGAGCCATTTTTTCTATGCATGTTCCAAGTTTCATATATTACGTGGCTGTGACACATCATGCGAAATTTACTTTCTTCCTTATGTTTGGCACACCAGTGTAATTAGCAGTATGTTACTAGCTTTTAATTATGGTTTTTGGTTGCATTAAATTGACATGTCTAACATCACTGCAAAATAGTCTGTGAATGAATAAAGAACCAACTAAGAGGTAGGACGAAACCAGATCCTCGAAAACGAAAAACACATCTGCACGAGGAAATATTTTCTGCCTTTCTCTTACATTCGCTAACTGCCCTTGTTAATAAAGTTTGTAAGTATCTCTCAGTACTCTTCAGAATTTCTCTAATTTTCTCCGACTTATATACATCATAGAAATAATTCATTTCCTCACAGATATTTGCATGTGGGCTCGGAATTTTGGGAGCAGTCGAGCGCTGATGGTGCCACGACTTCAAAAAATGTTCAAATGTTTGTGAAATCTTATGGGACTTAAATGCTAAGCTTACACACTACTTAACCTAAATTATCCTAAGGACAAACACACACATCCATGCCCGAGGGAGGACTCGAACCTCTGCCGGGACCAGCCGCACAGTGCCTCGATTTTGACGCCTGCGTTCGTAGAGTTCGGCCCTGGCAGCATTGCGGTGGCGATTGCACAGCCGCTGGTGACGCCCTAAGATGCTCATTATTCCCAGCATCGGGCGCAGCCAATGAATGAATGCAGGCAGGCAGGTGATTTAGTTTGGCGCTGTCGCTGGCGGTGATGTGATTGCTGCGGGTGCTCATCCGGATGGCAACTCTCCGCTACGTCCGTGCATATCGAGCTCCGCTAGTCGCTTCTATTTTTCTCATTCTCTTATAGTTAAATACTGATTATGTTATTTTTGATACGAAATTTAAAATTTTGTGGGAAGATCTTATGAGACCAAACTGCTGAGGTCATCGGTCCATAAGCTTACACACTACTTAATCTAACTTACTTTAACTTAAGCTAAGGACAACACACACACACCCATGCCCGAGGGAGGACTCTAACCTCCGCCGGGGAAGCCACGCGGATCTTGACAAGCCGCCTCAGACCGCGCGGCTTTGATACGAAGGAAGTTTCTTTGTGGAATAGAGAAATGTTATCTTTGTTTAATTAAATGGTCACAGTGGACTTTGTGACCTCTCGTAGGAATCTCGGTGAAATCTACACGTGCTGTGACGTCTGGGGTAGCTTCTACAAAACGGCTTCCTATATGCCCAAGAAAATTCGGGAGCACAATATACTTAACATTTTTCTTGACGATCTCGCTGAATCGAAAATACACGATTTGTATCTCCGTGTTCGTTGTAGCTGCGCTGGAGAAATTGTACATCAAATGTAAATTTTGTAAAATGAATCTAAGTAAATCATTGAAGGTCGTCAGTTTCAGTAAAGTATATCTTCACTCTCATACGCGTTTGTTAATGAAGGTCATTTAAAATTATTTAAATGTAGACTAAATATCAGACAGATAACGGTGACCTCAAATTAAGATCTTCACTTTTGCGTAACGATGACATTCTACGTAAGTACAATTTACCACTCCTGTTTCCAACGAACCAAGTACTTAGACCAAATACTACTTGTCGATACTCTTAAAAAAATATTACAGTGGAACTTTTTTCCAGCTACGACTATATAAGTTCTAAACTTATTTATTTATTTATTCGAATAAATCTTTTGGAGAGTACGATAAACCATATTTGGTTTTGCTTCTCTGTGTTTAATTTTTGTTGCTCCCACACTTCCTTCATCCTTCCAGAATGTCATTTCGTTTCTACCTGGATCCACTTTCTTCTATTTGCAGAACACCATCTTTCCTGAAATCCTACCTTTTGTGTTGCTTCTCTAAAAAGTATTTTGTTATCTATCATATCCACGCTAATTCCTGTGGTTTTCATATCTTCGACAATTTCAGTGAACCATGTGTGTTTGAATTTGTAGCTGTTTAGTAAGTTGAAGATCTCCTTGGTTAGTCTGTTACTATCCATTCGGTATGTATGTCCATGTAACTGTACATGGACGTACATTACAACAGTTAGATTATCCATTTTCAAATAGAGCTCTCTGTTTGATCTTAATTTGTATTCAAAATTACTATTACTTCTCAGTCACAGTATTTTCCTTACAATTCTGCTTACAACTTCTTCCAGATTCTCAAGATCCCAAATCTTGTTAATTTAAGTGTTTCTGCTGCATTAAGTAGTTCAGGCCTTACCACCGTTTGATGGTGTCTTCGTTTTGTGTTCCAGGACAAAGTTTTTCTTTACATACTTTTTTTTCACTTGGAAAGCCCTCTCCATTTTATGTACCCTGTTCTGTATGACTCTCCTCGTTTGTGTTTCTCGTTATCCGCTCTCCTAGACATTTAAAAAGGTTTGTTCTAAATATTGTGTTGTTACAAATTTTAAGATTTGAGAGTTATCATTGACATTTGTCATGAAATGTGTTTTTTCTGAATGAAATTTTTAATTAAATTTTGTCTGTTTGTTTCTGTGGTTCTGTGATTTGTTCTTTAGCAGTATCCAATGAGTCAGTAATTAATGCCATGTCATCTGAAGAAGCTAAACCATCTATCGTGATTTTAATTGGGTTTATGCCTGTGGTGGCTCTGAGCACTATGGGACTCAACTGCTGAGGTCATTAGTCCCCTAGAACTTAGAACTAGTTAAACCTAACTAACCTAAGGACATCACAAACATCCATGCCCGAGGCAGGATTCGAACCTGCGACCGTAGCGGTCTTGCGGTTCCAGACTGCAGCGCCTTTAACCGCACGGCCACTTCGGCAGGCATTTATGCCTGTCTGAATGCTCTTAGAATCGGTAGTTTTTCTCCGTTTTCTCACTACCTTCTCTAATCATCAGTTAAAAACTATGAGTGGTAAACATCTCCCTGTCTTACATCTGATTTTATTTCAAAATTTTTTGACAGTTCTCCCATAAATTTTACTTTTGATGTTATGTTTGTTAAAGTTTCTTTAGTTATTTCTGTTGTTCTATTGTGGAGCCTGAATTCCTTTAAAACGTTGATTAGTGCATTTATATCAATTGAGTCACATGTTTTTTTTCTTTTCTTTTCTTTTTTTGTTTAAATCTACGATAGGTACCACGTATTTCATGTTTCTGGTTTTCCTCATTTCTATTATGTTCTTTAGATTTAATATTTCCTCTCCACAAGACGTTCTCTTCTTAAATCCTCCTTGTTACTCTCCTAGTTGTGGGTCGCGCATTCCTTTAGCTCTCTTTAAAAGTGCCTTGGACAAGATGATGTGTCACTGGTAAGAGGGACATCCCTCTGTAATTGTTAGGATCAGTTTTCTTTTTCATGTAGTGGATGTATTAATGCCGATGATCATTCTGATGGTATGCTGTTTGCTGTCCAAATTTCATTAATGATTTGTGTTAGACGTAGAAAAATGTTTCCACTAGAGCGTTTCCACAATTCAGCAACTACTGCTTTTGATGGTCTGTTATTTTTGTTTTACGATTTCTCTGGTTTCCTCTATTGTTGGTGACGGAGTCTGGTTGTATTTGAATTACCTTATCAAAATGAAAATATTCTTTTGGTGGATCGCAGTTGTATGATTCTTTGAAGTAGTCCGCAAGTAGTCTGCAGTTATAATGTTGTAATATATATGTAGTCCTCTGTGTTTTTGGCTCTATGAACTATAAACTGGGTTGTGTGTACTTCTTTAAACGATTTTTGAATGTTTTCTAAAAGTTCATTGTGCTGTTCTGCTTAAAATGTGACTCAATCGACGTTAACTGATGTTTTAAATGTCATGCTATGATCTTTTTGAGACTTTTAGGTGTATGTTTCCTTGCTTCTATGAAATTTTTCCTGTTCGACCCATTTTGATTTGCGTTCCAGATATTCCAAGCTCTATTGCAGAGTGACTACTTATAGCAACGTGATTGAGTTGTTTTTCACCACTAATAGGATTTGATGATACCCATTCAATTTGTTTTCCAGGTAGTTATTTGAAGAATGAAGAGTTTAGTACAATGTTATTCTGTCTGCATAAGCGAAAGAGTCCTTCTCCGTTTGCGTTGTTTCTTTTATATGTAGGGAATTTTCCTACTATTGATTTGTGGTGATGTTCTTTGCCAATTTGTACGTAATAGTCTCCAAGCAGTAACAGTGTGTTTACCGATGGAATGTGATCTAGGGTGTCTGACACATTTTACCAAAAATTTTCTGTTTGCTTTCTCTGTGCTCCGTTTTTCTCATTTACTGGTGCATGTATATTGAAAATAATGTAAACTTCGTTTGATGATTTAAATGTTGGTGCGGAAAGTCTTTCAATAATTGATTTATATTCTATTATGGAGTTTAGTATGTTTTCGTTTACAATGAAAGCTGTTCCAAATTGGGGCTCATTTTACCAAACACTTTCTCATGGTTTCCCCATGAATAACCTGAATCCTTCTTAATCGAAGGGATGTTCATCAGCAAATCTTGTTTCTTGCAGTACTGTTGTCATTTTTTCATTTATGAAGTGCATTACAATTTTAAGGTTTACTTTTTTAAGTCCGAATTTACGAGTACATTGAAAGTTATTAGGTATTTTATGTTTCTGGGTTTGATTTTATGGGTTTGTTGTTTAAGGTAGGTTTCAGAATGCTCCGATTTATCATTTGCACGATGTCCTTCGCCCCCAGAATCCGAGTGCCTACTTCTCATTTCCTTGGAAATGAGAGATTAGGTGCTCCCTGGGATAAAATTTACGAAGTGCATCTCCATTGTTGATAGATTGTTGAGTTAGGGACGTTAGCTATGATGTGTATATTTCCAGCTGATCCTCTGGTGAACAGACGGTGACCACTTTGACGCTTGTTTCAAGCCAGACGCATCGTGGATTTTTTCCCTGTGTTTCTTCTTCCATTAGTTCCGCCGTTCCAAGATCCATTCTTTCCGCCTTCACTGCCGTTGAAGTCTTCACTGTAACCCTATCATGGAGCCCTCACAGAGTGCTATCACTCGGACCAGGTGAACCCTGTTTTTTTTTTTTTTTTTTTTTTTTTACGAGGTTGTTACTCCTCCCCCTCCTCCTTCCTCATCACTTGCACGATGAGGCCCCGGGCTTGGGACCGGCTTAGCGGAGTTTTAAGTTTTAAATACTACATTATTGTTACGAAAATCAAAACGTGAAGTTAGTAATGTGTGAATTACGCGCGCCTCTAAAATTCGTTTTAACCCCCAGTTTACGTACGCAATTCTCACATATTCTACTCTGTCCTCTAAGCTTTCACTGACAAATGATCCATCGAAAGCTGATAACTTTTTGTAAATATATAATATTCGAAGCTATGTGTTTCACCAGATTTTGTATAAATTTGTATTCATTATTAATTTGATTGATTTTTCGGTTTTTATACGAGAGGTGTTGTCGAAGTAATTCAGTTATCACGCAAAATTAAATTGCTTCTCAAAATTTATGGCTTGTGAGGCACGCAGTCAAGCCAGACCAGAATCGAATCAGAAAGTGATAATCATTTTATTCTACTACCGTAAATATCGGTGATAGTGATCTGACACGTATTTATTTATCTACGGGTTTTCAAAGGGGCTATACAAGTTTCTGTTCGAAGGCCCAGAATCGGTATGCCAATCAGGCAAATCGCCGTGAGCATTGAGGCAATCATTCCACCGAAGTACCACCAGGTCAAAGATAACCTTTCGGTAATGTACCGTGTCCTCTGCGAGAATTGGTATTTAACTGCCTGCTGCACAAGCTCGTTCGATAGGAATTACCGACCCTTCAAGGTCTTTTTTCAAGAAACCGAAGGCGTGATAATCCATGGGGTGAGATGAGGACTGTAAGGTGGATGTTCGAGTGTCTCCCACTTGAGGTGGAGTTACTTCTGCGTTACTACGTTTGCTATATGGGGGCACTGTGTGTAGAATCGCGACCAGCACGGAATTTGGCAACCGTTCCACAACGGCGGTTACAGTCGTGCTGTCCCACACACATTCGTCATTCTCCGATGGATGTTTACCCGTGCCTGTCTTATGGGAGCCAATAAAATAATAACAGCACTCTGGCCCAGTTTATAGTTCGCGTTTTCGCAGTTGGACAGACACGAATGCCACCCTACTCCTTTGCCTACATGTTGGTGCCTAAGAAAATTCGAGCTTTCGACAATGTCGGCCTTTGTATTCATCGAGAAAGTAAATGACTTTCGACGAAGTTACAGAATGACACTGATGTATTTGATATAGCAGTGTCCATTGCGACCAGAGAGTACAGTATCGCCAATGATGAAACGTCAGTCTCTGTTTTCACCATATTGCGCAATAAGAAAGCGACCTATTCTTTACACGGCATATATTGAGCAAGCCATCGACCTTACTCTGTGTAAAATAAATAAATAAATAAATAAATACACGCGCATATACGGCAGGCTTTAAACTGGTTGCCCAGAACACAGTACACTACTTAATTTAAAATTAGTTTCCTTCTTCGGTTCTCACTAAATTTTATCAGAAAGCTTCCCTTGGTTGGAAGACAAAACCCTGAGCTCGAAATTACCTCCACGATATTCTCAAATGGAACTTCCTCTATCCTAGTGCCAGTTCGCTTCGCATTTAGCTGACTTCATTATTCTACACGGTCTCGGAAACTGACATACGGCTGGGAGAGCGGTGTGCTCACCACATCCTCCCCCCCCCCCCCCACCTCTATCCGCATCCAGTGACGCCTATGGGCTGAGGATGACACGGCGCCCGGTCGGTACCTTTGGGCCTTCATGGCCTGTACGGGAGGAGTTTAGTTTTATTATTCTACAATGGGTCATTACTCGAACAATCCATGCACCTGGAAATGAGAACTTATAGAAAACATGATCGGAGTTCAAAGTAGGAGGGTGTGCTGAAAATTAATCCCTCCGAATTGTTTATGTTGAAACTTACAAAGTATTTTTAAATAAAAGCACGGCTATTAACATTCTACATCTTTATTCATCCTGTCGTCTCTGCGTACAATGAACTGTTTCCTCGGTGTCTGTGGGAGCTGTGTATCTGCTGTGTGTATGTCACTGTAATCTGTAATAGGAATATATATATATGTGTGTGTGTGTGTGTGTGTGTGTGGTACAGTGTCATGTTTGGTATGTCCAGTTTCACAGAGATATTCACTAGAGAAAAAGGTTGTCACAATATAACAAATTTATTTCTCTAATACAATTTTTAAAAATTCTTCAGTGAGTTGTGGAAGTAAAGTTCCGAAATTAAAGTTCTTCTCCAAATGAAAAATGAACAGTAGTTCTCCACTGAGAAACACAGAGCTTTTTAATAAAAAAAAAGTTCCTGAACACGTGAAAATATTAATTGATAAGTGAGAAAAAAACACACATTAAAGGTATGCAAAATCGTGGAGTCTGAATAAAGTTAAACATAAAAAAAGTTCCTTACATCTTGGGTTTGAAAATACACCAAGTGCGTACTCGCAGAAGCAAACACTTTCAAATCATTTTACGGTCATGCTTCCCAGGAGAAGATCCTGTGGGGCGGCGGGTGGAATAATTGTTAATGTTCCTAGGCTGCTTCCCTACAATCCGACGATGAAAAGCATACAAAGCTTGTAAGTCTGACAAAGACAGGAGCACAAAGTTAAGTCTTGGCACTGTCTTTTCAGTGGAGTAAAGACAGTAGAAATTACACGAAGTCTCAGCCAACACGTCGACAATCACACTTAGAGTCCAGATGGAGTAGGTGGCGTGCTGTCCTGCAAGATGGTGGCGGAGTACATATCGAGGCGCTGCCGAAATCATCTTGTCGGTTGCTGTCTGAGATGGAACTGCCTGGCTAAGCTCACGCACCACGTTAAATAGTTGACTCGTGGTAGGATACATGCGCGCCTATTTTCAGCACGTGACACTGCGGATGCAGGGAGAGGTGTGGTACGTCCCTCGACCTCTGCCGTCGTCTACACGCTGCTGCCTGATGGTCTGGACGGAGCGCTGTTGTCGCCGCCTGCTGGTCTGGCCGCACAATTCCAGAACTCAGATTTCCCGCGGCGTCCGTTCCGTAGAAGCGTAGCTGGCGGCAGCCCATACTACTTAGCCGCTGTGCGGGATGCCGTCAGCGCCTGACGTCTAGGGCGCCAAGGGAACGTTTGTGTCCTATGATAATGGGAGAGTGGCAGGGTGAAACCCGGTACCGGCACAAACAATACTCCTCTCGAATAGCGCCAAGGTGTTCACCGAGCTTAATGCCGCTGTCCGTCGGACTGATCATCAACAACACTGTCACATGTACTCGCTCTATGACACAGTGCTTAGAGGTCTGCGCTTAAACCAGTTTGTTACTGCAAAGTAAAGTGATAAGAAACTTAACGTCAACACTTCTCCTCCCACTCCTGGCCAATCGTTGACAGTGAAAATTTATTCCTCCACTACTACCTTCACAATCACAACGATTCGAAATAGACACCTCCGAGACGAGAACCACTGCTCAGGCGTGCACAAGTCGATTTTTACACATTGTTGGACATCTTCGAGGCAGCGTTCGCCCTTACATTGCTGCTGCAACAATAAGCTTATTGGATCAATCTGAATGGAAAATTTTTGAGCCCCCACTCTGCAGACTGTACCTTGCTCTTAGCATTTTCACTTTTCTGCGAAGCTCGAAGAGTTTGTGGATGCGGAAACGTTTTAGAAGTAATGAAGTAAAGAATGGAGTGAAAATAATCATTTTTTTTAAAAAACCTTTAATACAACACGTTTTTAAAACGGACTAAAAATATAAAAATAATTTCTCATAGTCCCTTACTGATTCCCAACCACATACAGATAGTCCTGAAAATATGAGCTTGTGAATTTCTTTTAGCTATTGCAATACTTGGAGAATTTCAGATGGAAACGTGCGCACATGCAGTACATACTTGATTCATGAATAGTTCACGTAAGTCACTAACAATTTCATTTTATTGCAAATTATAAGAACTGATTTCTCTCAACGACAGTTGTCATCTACATTTCCTGCTGTAACCTACTGCACATTTTTTGTTTCAGATTTTGCAGATATTGTCACAGCTATTAAAAAAATCAACAAGCACAAATTTTCAAGACTATCTATGAAACTGTATAGGAATAGGAGAAATTATTTTATACTTTTTAGCCCGGTTTTAAAAGTGTGACAATGAATAGCTTTTTTATGAAAACAAGTATTATCTACTTCTTGTGTGTGTGACTTTTTCAGTCGATTTCAAACATTTTGATGAGATTATAACAGAGACACCGTGGTATATTTCAGGTTTATTTCAGTTCCTCTTCACTCAACCAATATATGCTTCACGTGCGAATATCTCACGAATATCGCACGACGATAAAAATTGGAGAGAATCGAGTTCACACTGGGATTTAACGGCAGTCGTCCGTACCGTGAAACATTCGCGACTGGAAGAGGAGAACGGAAAAATAGCAGTGCTACACAAGTGCTCTCCACTACACATCAGACAAAAAAGCGAGTTCTGAGCCATGTTGAAAGTTTCAAGTCTCTAGCTCATCGGCAACTTAAAAATCAATTGCAAAATTTGTACCGAAAAAACAGACAAGGAAGTGTTCCAACAAAAACGTGTTAAAATTGCTTAGTGAAGTGAAGCAGTAGACTAGGACAAGGGAGTTGTAAGGCTTATGGGCAAATTTGACAAATGGCTAGGAAAGAAGTAAATTAAGCCTCAGTTTTCTTCATAAGGTATATTTCTTAAATCTGTGAAAGCCAAACAATCGTTATTTACTCGATCACCCTCATATCTCAATGTTATGAATTTAAGGTTCCAATCCAGAACCAAGAAGGGAGATTAGGGTTAACGTCTGAGACAGACTCATGCAAGGGCACACTATCGTCTCAAACTAACCAAAATAAATAAGGGCATAAATGGAAAATAAACAGATGAAATTAACGGTTGAAGCAGGACTCAAAACTCGTTTCGAAGAGCGAAGATTTTTGATGAAGGTGTATGAAAGCGCTCTACCTCTCGTAAGAAGCAGATACGTTCAGCTGCGAATGTGCAAATGGAGGATATAACAGAGAAGAATCGTAATTGGAGACAGAAACGTAAAAGAATTACGACGGAATTAAATTTTGGGCAGCGTACAACAAGAATGATATTAAGAATGACAAACTACGTCAAGAACGGTCGCAAAAATGAGAAACAAATTACCGGGTAACGAGTACAATATTGTCCATGACAGACTGTGCTAACTACGTTGCCTCTGAATAAACGAAATTACATGACAAAGACGAATAAATGTTATAAGAAAACTGAACGAGAATAACAGTAACTGTACGGATGTTGAAAATTTACTGCAGTAGCATGACTGTTGTAACTAAATCTTGGTACAATTGCGAAGAACCTTAAAGGATTTTTAAACCAAGGCCACGAATTTTTCACCTAAAGCCATAGAAAGTCAGCTTAAAATTGTGGGAATTCTCTTGAGAAGAAACATTTCGCCAGTGTTTGGCAGAGGACATTAACGTTCCCCGTATGGAACAAGTGCAACGTAAATAGGTCACATAACATGCATCCTATAATATGCTTTCAGCAGGATTCGTATCTACTGCAAGGGATTCAGAAAACATCGGCTATGCAAAATGGAACTGGGCTCTTTCGTGTCATCTACATACGCAAATAACTACGTATCTTTCAAGGAAAATTCTGTGTGGTGGTGCACTGACCCACGTTGAATAAAGCGTGTATATATCTGACCGTATATGAAGATGGACTCATTGTCAGAAATTTCTGAGAAGCAGCTTACACAATGCTGAAGGAACTGGCTGCAGGATATGAAAGAGTAGTGGTGACAGAGAAGGGAGAAAGACAGCGTTGTAGCCTATTCGCCATGTTATTCAGTTTGCACATTGAGAGGGACATGAAGGAAACAAAGGAGAACTTTGGTAAATCAATTACATTTTAGGGAGAAGAAATTAAAAACGTTCAGGTTCATTGAATACATAGTAATTCTGTCGGAGATGACAAAGGACTTTGAAGAGCACGTAAACGGAATGTAAGCATACTGAATTGGCTAATACTCCATTCCTGAAAAACTTCCAGAACGTACTTTCCACACTGTAATGTATATAAAGTTTCTCCATCTACCTGCGTATCAAGAAATAAATTTCATAATATTAATTGTATCTACAATAGTCAATAACTTTAATGGCAGTAAATATTAATAAATTTCAATGTACTGTCATCAGAACTGTTTAGATAGGAAAAGGTTTTTAAATACCTTTTTATTCATATTTATTTCTCTACTATCTTGTCAAATAAGTCTTTAGTCCCGTAATTCACAAAATCCCATTTATTTCTCCAGTATCATTGTGTCGTAGCATCTTTGACACTCGTGTACTGTGTAAATACTCTGTACCTATTTGTTTTCATACATTGTGAGTGAGTGAAAACACATGGTGCGCGTTGGAATTTGTTTTGTGGTCCAACAAAAGCTTCTAATACTGAAAACCAAGATATGTAAGTGTGAAAATTAAACGACAATATGAACAAGTTTCGTTGGATAAGAACTGAAAAAAAAAAATGTTCCAGACGAACGTATCACGTAACCTGCATTCTAACCCAAGTCTGTAGTGTAACCACGTTTAATAAACGATTGTAACTATGAATTATTGTTTATGGTAGGGCAACTCACCAGTAAAGTCAAGTAACATGTGTTTCGACGAAAGCATGAAAGCCTTCTGACGATGGAACTGGCAACGATCCTTTTTTGAATAAAATAACATAAAACTAATGTGTATGTGGTTGCTGTTTAACATAATCAACACTCTGTTTCACATAACAGACACGGTCTCCAATGATGTCTTCATTTGACGAAATTGCACAGATTAGATAGCATCTTGAAAACATGTAATAAGATAAACATAAAAAACAATCAAACAAGGGTAATAGAATCTAGTCGAATTAAATCAGGCAGGGGGATCATGTTAGAAAGTAGCACACAAATTTTGCTATTTGGGGAGCAAAATAACTGATGGCAGGCGAAGTACAGAGGATACAAAATGCGGGTTGGCAATGGCAAGAAAATCGTTTCAGAAAAAAAAAACCTTGTTGCTACCGAATATGCATTTAAATCTAAGAAACTTGTTACTTATGGTATGTGTCCGGATAGTACGGAAGGAAATGTGAACTATAAACAGTTCTAAGAGAAGCTTTTCGAATGCTGTACTGCAGAAGAATGGTAAAGGTTATGGGAAAATCCAGTAACTAATGAGAATGTAACAAACTGGACTGGGGAGAAAAGAAAATTACTGTTCAGCCTGACAAAAAGAGTGGAGCTGTTGATAGGATAGAGTTTGAAGAATCAAGAAATCGTCAACACAGAAATGGAGAGATGTGTTGGAGATAAACACTGTTGAGGTAGACCATGGTTTGACTACCGTCAACAGGTTCACATGGATGTAGGTTGCAGTAGTTATGCAGAGGTGAAGAACTTACAAGAGGACAGAGCAGCGTAGAGTACTGTGTCAAATCAGTCTTCGAACTAAATACCATAATAAAAACAAAGATAACCTCAGTAATTTATTTTATAGCGAACCCTGCAATGCTTCGCAATTGTTAAATATCTATGGGAATTGGAAAGCGTCGTGAATTTCTTCTCCCCCCCCCCCCTCTCTCTCTATGCCCTCATCCTCCCTCTACGCCCATCCATCTCCTTTTCCCCTGCTGCGCTGAGTAGCCGCGAGGTCTGAGGCGTCTTGTCACGGTCCGCACGGCTCCCCCCGTCGGAGATTCGAGTCCTCTCTCCGGCTTGGGTGTATGTGCCCTCCTTAGCGTAAGTCAGTTTAAGTTAGACTGAATAGTGCCTAAGCTTAGGGACCGATGACCTCAGCAGTTTGGTCCCATAAGACCTTACCACAAATTTCCAATTTTTTCCTTTTCCCCTTCTCACTAACCCTGAGCCCCATTAAATGTTACTCCAAATAATGAGAAATCATATATTTAATATACAGATGAAACAATTGATCTAATGGTATAATGCCCTGCTATCATAGTTAATAGGAATTTGAGCAAGAAAACCACACATTTTCACGTGAGAGTACAGCGCAGCATTTTCGTTCTCGTACGAAGTTTTAGGAGAAAATCTGTACACCATTATTTAAAAAATGTGCATCTCATGTTCCTCTGGATGTTTATTAGAGAAACATGTAAAAATCTTAAGTAAAGCAGTGAAGAATGTTCCATGATTTTTCTTAATAACGTTTCCCTATTATATGCTGTTGTTCTTGTTGTTGTTGTTGTCTTCAGTCCTGAGACTGGTTTGATGCAGCTCTCCATGCTACTCTATGCTGTGCAAGCTTCTTCATCTCCCAGTACCTACTGCAACCTACATCCTTCTGAATCTGCTTAGTGTATTCATCTCTTGGTCTCCCTATACGATTTTTACCCTCCACGCTGCCCTCCAATGCTAAATGTGTGATCCCTTGATGCCTCAGGACATGTCCTACAAACCGATCCCTTCTTCTAGTCAAGTTGTGCCAGAAACTCCCCTTCTCCCCAATCCTATTCAATACTTCCTCATTAGTTATGTGATCTACCCATCTAATCTCCAGCATTCTTCTGTAGCACCACATTTCAAAAGCTTCTATTCTCTTCTTGTCCAAACTGTTTATCGTCCATGTTTCACTTCCATACATGGCTACACTCCATACAAATACTTTCAGAAACGACTTCCTGACATTTAAATCTATACTCGATGTTAACAAATTTCTCTTCTTCAGAAACGCTTTCCTTGCCATTGCCAGTCTACATTTTATATCCCATTATATATTACACTAAAAAAATATGCAGCCTGTGTCTGTCCGAATGTTCATTAGCGTACCGTGTAAAGATCTGAAGTGATTTGGTGAAGAACTTCTCTATATTTTTGGTAACAACGTTTGACCTTTATATATTAAATTTATAGTAATATAGCACATATGTTAAAAATGATGTAGCCTATGTTCGTTTGAGTATCACGTAAAAATCTCAAGGTAACAGGTAAATAACTTTTGGAGATTCTTGGTACCAAACAACATTAAACAACGACTTCTCTTTATACGGTAGTACAGATTTATTGGTCCATTTCACCTGGCAAAAACAGGACCGATAAGCTTTGTCTGACATCTGATCTCACATTCTATATATTCTAGATTTATGTTCATTATGATTAGCGTAAGTTGCATGAGCTATACAACATAAGAAAACATTATAGGGCATTATGAAACATTTCATAATTACTGTAGTGCAGAAGGAGAAAAAAATAGAGTTTACATTCGTTGATTTGTAAAACAAAAGAGGCAAATTGCAGGGAGTTACTTTTGAATATGATCTCTTGCAGCAATGGCTGTGATGGAAGGGGTGGAAAAGAGAGAAAGAGGGACGTGATAAAACACAGTATTATGAAGATAGACCAAGGGAGAATGACGTGAGTGATTCAGAAATGGAAGAAACAAGATGGTTCAAATGGCTCTGAGCACTATGGGACTTAACAGCTATGGTCATCAGTCCCCTAGAACTTAGAACTACTTAAACCTAACTAACCTAAGGACATCACACACATCCATGCCCGAGACAGGATTCGAACCTGCGACTGCAGTTGAGTCCCATAGTGCTCAGAGCCATTTGAACCTTTTTTTTGACTGTAATTTCGACTGTAAAGAAGCCACTAACACCCGAACGTCCAGATGTCAGTCACTCAGATCGGTACCAAACAGTGTGTTTCGATAGAGTATCGACCAAAACTCAGATTTAGTTCGTACTGTGTGCTATCGTCCAGTAGAACGTGCGTAAACGGTAGTTAAAAGTAACACCAGAACTACCGAGCTCAGGAAAAGTGTATCTGGGAAGGCTGTTTTGTAGATCTCGAGTGAGTTGATAGGGTGTGATGTCGTCGTACCGTACTGATGACAGTATGTTTCAACTGTTATATGGGAGAAAATTTTCCCGACATGTAAACGGATTTTCTGGAGTTTATAGCAATGTCCTTTTGGCAGTCGGCTTTCCCTTCGTTAGCTGAAAGTAGTTAACCTACAGAGTACACTTATACAGACAGGTTAGTGTAGAGGAGTCCGCGGCTCGTGGTCGTGTGGTAGCGTTCTCGCTTCCCGCGCACGGGGTCCCGTGTTCGATTCCCGGCGGGGTAAGGGATTTTCTCTGCCTCGAGATGATTGGGTGTTGCGTGTCTTTCATCATCATTTCATCCTCATTCACTCGCAAGTCGCCATAGTGACGTTAAAGAACTTGTGGAGCGGCTGCCGAACCGCTCCGCGAGGGGTCTCCCTGCCACCAATGCCATGTGCTCATTATTATTAGTGTACCGGACATGTGAAACAGAACAGACAGCATTCGTGATGAAGCAGCTAGTGTATTTATGGTTTCACACAACAAACATGAACAATCGAAACAGCAGAATGAAGAAACAATTGTATCGCACTTGCCGAAGTATTAATAGTCTCATATAACACTTTCATTCATAATACATAAAAAAGTATCATCTTTGAGGTTTGAACCCAGGACCCCTGGTACGACTTGATCTAACAACTTCCCCACGGAAGCCGCACATACTATTTACTCACAGCTATGCTTTTCCTGTACTCAGTAGGTTACTTTTAATTGACGTTTACGCCCGTTATGCTGGACAACAGCACATAGTACGAACTAAATCACAGTCTTGGTTGATACTTTATATACATACAAGGTTTGGTACCGATCTGAGTGTCTGTCATCTGGAGGTTTGAGTGTAAACTGATTTAAAGTAGTGTCTAAAATCAGATCACACTGATCTTTTAGGAAACAATAATTCGTGTGGCACTGAAGCGATGGTTTTTATTTACGCCTGCGGTTGCTGGACGCGGAAAGCGACGCTCCTACGAGACACGCTCCAAGCAGCCTTAGTGCGTGGGTAAAGGTCGAGGTATTTTTGCACACATATTCTAAGTGATGCGCCCCAAAATATTCCAGGAATCTTGCCAGGAACGGCGGAGGCGTTATTCTCGAAGCCCGCGCGCTCTCGACGTATTTAGTACCTGGACTCCGCGGGCGGCGGCGCGCGCCTGGAGACAAGAGGCGCAGCGTCCCGTGTGAACCAGAGGCGCTCCTCCGAGAAAGTAACCCAGGGGGGGAAAAAAAAGTCCTACACACCAGGGGCTGCAAACGACTGCTACATGGCGCTAATGATATCTGACATTTCTGTTCTTTTAAAATATGTCGTTCGATTTTGTTAAGACGATGGCTGCCGATAAATTGGCCGAATAGTCTTTTGATAAAGTCGAAAATCAACGCGGAGTTGTTCTCCATTCGACGATTCTTTTTACGGTTTTGGTAAAATCGTAGCACAACAATAATATCCCAGAATCGTTTCGTTCAACTTTTGGTACTGAATTACCTTCAGGACATACTGCTTGCAATTTTTTTTTTTTTAAATTCTTCCTGGTCGTGGTTTCGAAGTCTAGGAAGTTCGTGAAGGTCGACCGAAATCAGCTGCTGTTCCAAAGACATAACACAACATTATGGAACGAATGAGTAGCTGATGTACATTGTGAAGTGTGTGTTAGTAAGCACAGTCTACATAGCCTGTAGAGGCATCAAAAAGAGACAATAACAAAAAAATGACGAACTGGAATAAAATATCAGTTGCACTGGAAACCTCAGGCTGCCACATAATCATCAGTGTGATGTGGAGATGGTGAAACTTAAAAGAAACTTGTCTGGATGCAAAATAAGAACCGTATTTCCATAATTATATATTAGGAAGCAAACGTCAACAAAAAAGGATGCTTCACCACAAGATAATTTTCAGAAATTCATCGTGATCGCGTTTCTGTAAGCGAGGAATTTCGTGCTCTTCGAGTGAAAAGGGTCGTTTTTCGAAAAAAGACCACAAAATTGGGGTAAGAAAATTCTCTAAAAGTTTGACTAGGGAAACAAAAAAAATCATGTAAAACATCAAAACAGGAGACGATACTTTGATACAATCGTACTATCCCCAAACAAATCAGCAGTCAGCTGTTTAGACTTTTCAAGTTGAAACGAAACCAATAAAAGTGGTTCACTCGATAAGTACTTCAAAGAAGATGGTTGCATATTTCTTTGGCTATAATTGATTTAGAACATTGACCGACTATCACTGTTGAATGGTGTACAACATTTCGTTCGCCGCACTGATAACAATTACTTTCACGCGCAATTAGTGGCTCGTGACAAAAAATTCATCTATTTTATGCACAGAATACCTGTGTGTCTTTCATTATTCGCAAGTTTCCTATACATTCGAAGTCTCCAGAATTTTCGAGTATAATAAAGTTTTACGAGTGATCCCTTATCACTTTTTCTTCGTAATGTGCGACTTCTAGGTGAATGTGATAAAACATTTCGCTCGCATTTATTGGTACGGATAACATTTTGTTAACGTATCTTCCTGAACAATCCCCTCTTCTTCTTCCTACTTACAACATGACAGGCATAAGGAAATGCACATTCTTTCTACACATATCAACATCACAGCAGTTAGTTTGAGACAGTACGTGATATGTGCACCAATTTTGGTTGGAATCGGTCCAGTGGTTTAGGAGTACATGGGGAGGATAGACAAAAACATACATCCATTTCTGTAAATTAAACAAAAGAAGTTTTGCATCACCTCGGTTCAGAGAGTACCACAACCTGTGCAGAAAATTCGAATAGAGATCAACATAAACATCATTTTCGTCCTTTCTATTGCTCATGAAAACCACACATTGCATGTTGTACCACCATACAGCGAGATCTTCAGAGGTGGTGGTCCAGATCGCTGTACACACCGGTACCGCCAATACCCAGTACCAGGTCCTCTTGCATTGATGCATGCCTGTATTCGTCATGGCATACTATCCCCAAGTTCATCAAGGCACTGTTGGTCCAGATTGTGTCACTCCTCAACAGCGATTCGGTGTAGATCCCTTAGAATGGTTGGTGGGTCACGTCGTCCATGAACAGCCCTTTTCAACCAATCCCAGGCATGTTCGATAGGGTTCATGTTTGGAGAACATGCTGGCCACTCTAGTCGAGCGATGTTATCCTGAAGGAAGTCACTCACGAGATGTGCATGATGGGGGCACGAATTGTCATCCATGAAGACGAATGCCTCGCTAGTATGCTGCCGATATGATTGCACTGTCGGTCGGAGGATGGCATTCACGTATCGTACAGCTGTTACGGCGCCTTCCATGACCACCAGCGGAGTACGTCGGCCCCATATAATGCCACCCTAAAACAGCAAGGAACCTCCACCTTGCTGCACTCGCTGGACAGTGTTCAAAATGGTTCAAATGGCTCTGAGCACTATGGGACTCAACATCTGTGGTCATAAGTCCCCTAGAACTTAGAACTACTTAAACCTAACTAACCTAAGGACATCACACACATCCATGCCCGAGGCAGGATTCGAACCTGCGACCGTAGCAGACGCGCGGTTCCTGACTGAGCGCCTAGAACCGCTAGACCACCGCGGCCGGCGCTGGACAGTGTGTCTAAGGCGTTCAGTCCGACCGGATTGCCTCCAAACACGTCACCGACGATTGTCTGGTTGAAGGCTTGTGCGACACTCATCCTGAGAGGCCCACTCGCCATGTTTGGGCCATCTGTACCGCACTGCATGGTGTCGTGATTGCAAAGACGGACCTCGCCATGGACATCGGGACTTAAATTGTGTATTATGCAGCTTGTTGCGCACAGTTTGAGTCGTAACACGACGTCCTGTGGCTGCACAAAAGGCATTATTCAACATGGTGGCATTGCTGTCAGGGTTCCTCCGAGCCATAATCCGTAGGTAGCGGTCATTCACGGCAGTAGGAGCCCTTAGACGGCCTGAGCGAGGCATGTCAGCAACAGTTCCTGTCTCTCGGTGTCTCCTCCATGTCCGAACAACATCGCTTTGGTTCACTCTGAGACGCCTGGTCACTTCCCTTGTTGAGAGCCCTTCTTGGCATAAAGTAACAATGCGGACGCGATCGAACCGCGGTATTGACCGTCTAGTCATGGTTGAACTAGAGACAATATGAGCCGTGTACCTCCTTCCTGGTGGAATGACTGGAACTGACCAGCTGTAGGACCCCCTCCGTCTAATAGGCACTGCTCATGCATTGTTGTTTACATCTTTGGGCGGGTTTAGTAACATCTCTGAACAGTCAAAGGGAGTGTGTCTGTGATTCAGTATCCACAGTAAACGTCGATTGTCAGTAGGTCTGGGAACCAGGGTGATGCAAAACTTTTCTTCATGTGTGTATTAAAAGTTTCTAAGATGCTGATAGTGGTATTTAATAATGCTGACTGTATCAGAACAGATCATTTAAAGACACCATTCGCGTAAAACAATTGACACTCTGAGACAGATATTTGCTCGGTTTCCGACATGGAGTCACTTTCTCACAACCCACCAAATATCGATTTACAAGCGTTGCGAAAAAGGTGTATGTTATCCACGGATCCCTTATCTGGGATTGTTGACAGGTGGGATTTATCCAGCACATGGAAAATAGCCAACGAACAGCGTAATACTTCTTTACGGCTTAGTTTAGCAAGAACTAAAGTATCACTCGGCGCTCATTCACTTCCAGTGGCTGGTGCTACAAGATTGCCCTTGTGCATCACCGTGTGGTTTATCGTTCAAGTTACTGGAGTGCACGTTGCTAGAAGGGGTAAGCAATATAAACTTTAGGACAATAAAAAAGAAAAAGACGGGCCACGAAGGAATTATCTGAATGGGAAGGAAATCGCTAGATGTGATGTACATGTACATGCAAACAAATGATGATAATTTCTGAAAAACTGGATTTTTTTCAATAGAAGGAGCTTCACAAAATGAGCAAGTCGAAAGCGCGTTGGTGCACTTCCGGGACTTACGCAGGCAGTTATGCGGCTTGGAATTGATTGATACTGTTGTTGAATACTTTCCCGAGGGATATCGTGCTAAATGCTGTACAGTTGGCGCGTTAGATCGTGAAAATGTCGAGCTGGTTGGAGAACCCTGCCCATAATGCTCGAAAGATCTCCAGACAAGTCTTCTCTGGTCATTAGGGCTCAATTCGAAGCGAGATTCATCACTGAAAACAGTTCTACTGCAATTATTGAGATAGCAGGCCAAAGACGTGTATGGAGAAGCTCCGGACGGCGGTGGGATACCAACCTGAAAACCTCCCGCCATATGGACTGGTGGCCGGGAGTGGTAGTTTGCGGCGCCATTTCATTTCGTGGAAGGACCCGTTTGGTTGTCATCCACGACTCCCTTACAGCACAGCGGTATGCCTACGATATTCTGCGCCATTTTCGTTGTCCCTCGTAGCGAGCCATCACGAGCTTACATTTCCGCAAGAAAATGCCCGCCCGCACACGCCGAGAGTTTCCACTGCTTCTCTTCATGCTTGCGAAAACCTGTCTTGACCAGGAAGGTCGCCAGGTCTCTCCCTAACTGAGAACGTTTGTATCATTTTGGCCAGGGCCTTCCAACCAGCTAGGGATTTCGATGATCTAACTCGTCAGTTGGAAAGAATCTGGCACGATAGCCCTCAGGAGGATGTCAAACAACAGTACCGATCAGTACCAAGCCGAGTAACTGTTTGCGCAAGGACCAGAAGTGGACCAATGCGTTGTAGACTTGCTCAGCTTGTGAAGCTTTTTCTTCTGAACAAATCAGTCTTTTTTCTGAAACTGTCGCCATTCGTTGCCTGAACATATACAACACATCTATCAATTTCCGTCCCATTAGGATAATGACTTCGTGGTGTGTGTGTGTTTCTTTTATCTAACTGTATATTTACAATAAGAGTGACGCGGGACTGACCGCTGTTTAGAAAATCACAGTGGATTCTGAAAAGATCACAGTTTAAGTCGATGTAGCTTTGTGCTCGATTTATCAAATTATGAGACAAGGGTACCAGCTTTTCTTGATCAATTCTGCTTGAGCAGCAACAGCGTTTTGAGCGTTCCGATGTACTCGTAGCTCGCCCACTGCGTGAGGATCATTTGGTGACACTTGACCCATCAATTATCGCCACAGGTAAAAATCAGGGGAAGAGAGTTATGGCGATCGAGGTTTGCTCGGAGATTGCACCGTCTCGGCTGATCGTTCTCTCCACACCGAACACACCACACACTCGTGGTAAGGTTGACAAGGCGGTGTGTGCTGATGCTCAATGTTGCTGAAAATATCCATACATTCGTTCATTATCTCTGAGTTGATCCTCGTATGGATTAATCACATGGAGTACCGGTTAGCGTTAGCAGTTTGACGAGGCAAGCACCAGACATTTCGCAACAAACGCAAGTCTTGAGATTACGTAACGGCTCTTCAGAGCACTGCTAGGGATTTCCTGTCGCAGAACAGTGCATGTTCTGTGAGTTCACGTACACTGACAGGCTGAACCAAGTCTCATCTGAGGAATTAAAAAAAGTGAGGATCCAAATCATCCTGATCCCACTACACTCAGAAATCACCAGCAAAACTAAGCACGTCAAAGTTCGTCTCGTCTCTCTAACTCAAGTACAACAGTAAATTTGTAACGATACAGACACAGTTCCTAATGTGATCCTTGAGTTTCTCCCGGCGTATTTGATAATCAAAATATCCACGGGTGTGCTGCCGGTCTATAGTGTCCAACGGGCACTAATGTTTAGAAACGACGATCATTTTGTTAGCACATGCGCAGATAAACGGCGTTGTGATTTCGTCCTGCTTTCTTCCGTGCTATTTTCACCGGAGCAATGTTTTCTGGTGTCCAAACTCTTCCCATAGTGCCCGTTCTGCGTCATTTTGCCACTAAGTTTTGCATTGCAGGCTTTGTTGAAGATTTCGCCAAAACCCTCCCAGACTTCATCTCTTGGGCAAATAGTTCCGCACCCGTTCTCTGTGCTTCGTGTGACACCCGTCAACGAATACGCGCTCTTTTATCGTGAGCAGCACCTTGTGTTGTGTTCAGCTGGTCACTAGACAAGGCTGCTCCTCTCACGCATAAGTAATGACGGAGCGATGTACTCGGGACAGGCCATGTGGGAGATGCACATGCACAGACATGTGACAGCAACAGGTTGGTGCGACGAAATCGCGGTTTCCAGCCTTTTCTGTGAAGAGCAGTTCTCCTGCTCATTAACAGGGATCAGTTCCACTTCAGTCTTATCGTTACATCGCGGACGTCTTCTAACAAATACACTGGGGGAAAATCACTGCTCCAAAAAAACAATTAATGTAAAGTAATAAAATTTCGGGAACACGTTTGTCTAGGTAACATACACTACTGGTCATTAAAATTGCTACACCACGAAGATTATGTGCTACAGACGCGAAATTTAATGCAAATGATTAGCTTTCCACAGCATTCACACAAGGTTGGCGCCGGTAGCGACATATACAACTTGCTGACATGAAAGTTTCCAACACAAACAGCAGTTGACCGGCGATGCCTGGTGAAACGTTGTTGTGATGCCTCGTGTAAGGAGGAGAAATGCCTAGCATCACGTTTCCGACTTTGATAAAGGTCGAATTGTAGCCTATGGCGATTGCGGTTAATCGTATCGCGACATTGCTGCTCGCGTTGGCCGAGATCCAATGACCGTTAGTAGAATATGGAATCGGTGGGTTCAGGAGGGTAATACGGAACGCCGTGCTGGATCATAACGGCCTCGTATCACAAGCCGTCGAGATGACAGGCATCTTATCCGCATAGCTGTAACGGACCGTGCAGCCATGTCTCGACCCCTGAGTCAACAGATGGGGACGTTTGCAAGACAACAACCATCTGCACGAACAGTTCGACGACGTTTGCAGCAGCATGCACTATCAGCTCGGAGACCATGGCTGCGGTTACCTTTGACGCTGCATCACAGACAAGAGTGCCTGCGATGGTGTACTCAACGACGAACATGGGTGCACGAATGGCAAAAGGTCATTTTTTCGGATGAATCCAGGTTCTGTTTACAGTATCATGATGGTCGTATCCGTGTTTGGCGACATCGCGGTGAACACACATTGGAAGCGTGTATTCGTCAGCGCGATACTGGCGTATCACCCGGCATGATGTTATGGGGCGCCATTGGTTACACGTCTCGGTCACCTCTTGTTCGCATTGACGGCACTTTGAACAGTGGACATTACATTTCAAATGCGTTACGACCCGTGGCTCTACCCTTCATTCGATCCCTGCGAAAACCTACATTTCAGCAGGATAATGCTCGACCGCATGTTGCAGGTCCTGTACGGACCTTTTTGGATACAGAAAATGTTCGACTGCTGCCCTGGCCAGCACATTCTGCAGATCTCTCACCAATTGAAAACGTCTGGTGGCCGAGCAACTGGCTCGTCACAATACGCCAGTCACTACTCTTGATGAACTGTGCATGACTCCATCCAAGCTCTGTTTGACTCAATGCCCAGGCGTATCAAGGCCGTTATTACGGCCAGAGGTGGTTGATCTGGGTACTGATTTCTCAGGATCTATGCATCCAAATTGCGTGAAAATGTAATCACATGTCAGTTCTAGCGTAATATATTTGTCCAATCAATACCCGTTTATCATCTGCATTTCTTCTTGGTGTAGCAATTTTAATGGCCAGTAGTGTATTATACGATTAACATTGAAAAATCATAAGTTAATTTAAGCGCGAGGTAAGCCATTGCAAGTGTGACAGGCTGGTGCAGTAATAACCGGTGTAACCGACACAATGTTGACTGCAAACACGCAGACGTGCCTCATCTCAGCTTGTGAGATGGAGTTCCCTGCCTATTGCACCTGGTCAGTCGATACAGAGACGGTGAATGCTGTTTGTGGTAGACTGGAGTTGTGGTCCGCTAATGTTCCATATGTGCTCGATTGCAGACAGATCTTGTGATCGAGCAGGCCAAGGCAACATGTCAACTGTAGAGCATGTTTGATTACAACAGCGGTGTGTGGGCGACCATTATCCTGTTGGAAAACACCCTCTGGAATGCCGTCCATGAATGGCAGCACAACAGGTCGAATCACCAGATTGACGTACAAATTTGCAGTCAGAGTGCGTGGGTAACCCCGAGCGTGCTCTTACTCTAATACGAACTCGCGGCCCCGATCATAACTCCAGGTTTAGGTCCAGAGTGTGTAGTACGCAGACAGGTAGGTTGCAGGCCGTCAACTACCCTCCTCCTAACCAGCAAACGGCCATCACTGGCACCGAGGCAGAACCAGCTTTCATCAGAAACAACAGACCTCCACCCAGCCCTCTAATGAGCTTTCGCTTGGCATCACTGAAGTCGCAGATGGCAGTGGTCTGGGGTCAATGGAATGCACGCTACAGCGTGTCTGCCTTGGAGCTGTCCTTGAAGTAGCGGATTTGTGACAGTTCGTTGTGTCATGTTGGTGCCAACTACTGCTCGGATTGCTGCTGCAGATGCAGTTCGACGCGTCACAGCTGTACACCGAACACGATGGTCTACCCTCTTGGTAGTGTCACGTGGCCGTCCGCAGCCCGGTCATTTTGCGACCGCTCATTCTGGTGGCCACCGCTGCCAGCAGTCACGTACAGTGGCTAGGTATCTGCCAAGTCTTGTTGCTCTATTGCAGAGTCCTCATAGCACTATTATGTGACATCGTTCAAACTCAGTGACGTGTTGATAATGGCATCCTTGTCGCCTTAAAAGCATTCTTGAGCAACGTCAACTGACAACGTCCAATTTTAAAGGTAACTAACGCTCAGGATCGTTACTGTGTGTATTTTAAGCAAACGTGATTTGCATCCTCATAGTGGCGCTACTACCGCCACTCTTACACGAATGGCGCGAAATCTGAATAGAAATCATATTTCACATGTAGAAACACTCCTTCCAACTTTCGTTTATGTCCCACGACTTCTCCTTGGTACTGAGATTTTTTGTGTGTCAGTATGTATGAAAAAGCCCTGCGCAGAATCGCGGCTTGGGGATGAGGTCTTGGTGCCCCTTTCCTATTTGAGCATGTGGTAAAAATGTTTTTGATTGAGCCCGGACTAGCAGCACGGCCATTGGAACATCTGTCTTCCTATAGCTATGTTACAGTAATTAAGCAAGTCTTGAATGACGTATTGGAACTAGCACCCAGGCAAACTGCGAGGATCGATTAATTTCTTTTACAAAACATTTTAATTGGGCTGAAATTAATGGTGAGCGATTTAGCGCCCTACTCCTGTCTTTCAAAATTGTGCGAATCGGGTCAAATTTTGTAAGAAGGTAGACAAATACACGTAATTAATAGTCGTCCTGTTGTTTTGTGAAAGCTTGATCGGTTGCCACGATATAAGCAACATGGTTCGAAAGAAAATAAACAAACCTATACCGGATTAGTCGTCACCCCAGTCAACAGAAATCTATGTCGGTTGCCATCCTGTAGTGGTCTGATGTCAAAAGTATGGAAAAGCTGGGAACCAGAATGACAAATGCTCGTATCGTAGCAGAAAAAAAGACGGATGTGTCTTGGACAAAGTTAGAAATAAGGGAGCCAGCTTTTCGGTTATCTGGTAGCTTCAAAGACGTTTAAATCAAAACATATTGACATATTTGCGCTTACGAGTTAACCCTACTTAACCAGCGCAGTGGGCTCTCTTAGCTGCAAGGTGTCGCTACGCCTGTATGTTGCAACTTAGAGGCTAATGAGCTAAAGTCCCTGATCTTGTGCCCAAAATTCAGAAGATTCGCCAGCGGTAGTAAACGACATTTAATATCGTATGGCTGAAGAGCAAACATGTAGTTGCTAAAAAAGTTATTTTTTTTGGGGGGGGGGATCAAAGTTCTGGGATGGGTTTGTTCCTTCTTTTTGTTACCGGGTGGAGGGGTTGATTTTTCCCTGAGGGAAGAATTTCTCCCCCAAACTCACCCCTTGTTACATGTATGGTGAGGGGTGTAAGAACAAATAGATACGCATTTATGTTGTTCTAGAGTGTGGGATAAATCTTCAATAGAACGTATCCGAGAGTGGGGGTGCATATATAATAGGAAGTATCTCAAATTGGGAGACATGCATCCTAAATACTAATGACAAGTTGAGTCATATCGCACGAAATGAAAAACCACATGACGGCATGTGTCATGTAATACGACATGACGCATATATTATGTTACACGACATAATATGAGTAACATGTTACTTTACTTGACACGAAGAATTACATTACATGGCATGGGCCCTAATACTAACAAATAAAAAGGGGCGAATATGTCGAGATGTTTTGATTTAAATGTCTTTGAAGATGCCAGATATGACGAAAAGCTAGTTCCCTTCTTTTACATCCCTAAGTCTGACGAGGACGTACTTGCCTTTTTTGTGCTACGGCAGGAGTATTTTCCATTCTCGTAAATATTTTACGATCCAGTTTTATTTTACACACGTAGTATTTTGTGGCGCCGGCAGCCAATAAAAGTTTGCGAACCACCGAGTTAAAACGCGACTTGTGATTAGTAGGGTGGAAGAAATCAGCGCCCACGGAGACAGAATACTATAGTATCCTAAAGAGAGAACAGCCACTGAGCAGTGTAGTAAGTTCGTTTTAAATAAACCAGGTCAAAACACTGCAATGGCAGATTATTCAGGGTTTACAACAGAAAAGCTATCTATATGGCACTAATACAATCGTACATACTACAGAGAGGCATTCACACGAGTTTCAAGTAACTACGCCCGGAATAACTTTGAGTGCTGCAAAAAGTGGAAGCGAGACTCTGAAATGCAATCTCTGTCACTCCTGCAGGCTCTGTTTCGCACTTCACGAAGGGCTCGTGGTTGAAACATTACATCCCTTTATAGAGGGGATAATTCCGCGTTAGATGCTGCATTTGGAAACAAGACATGCTTGTTGTAGCTGGAGGCTGGTAAGATATATAAAGTGTACAAAGCTGTATCTATTCCGGAATAACACTGCTCAACAAGACCAATAATCTAAGATGCTTCTCAATACTAACAGGCAGAAGTTTATACCTTCAAACGGAAAGCTCTTATCTTATTACCATCTTTAGCTGTTGTTTTACAGAGTAAAAAGTATTTTTCTGGGGTATTTTTACAGTAATTGGAGCCTTTGATCTCAGCTTCTAATTAAATGAATTTCCTTGCATTTAAATCGCTTTATTTTAGCACGTGTTTCATTCTTTTTAAGCTCGCTATCTTGTCTGTCTGTCTTTCTGTTGGGTGCAAATTTTGCGACTGACTTTGAACTAACTGCCCTCTTAGTTGGAGACTTGAAACTTTCAACATAGCTCCCTTCACTTCCCTGTCCGGTGTGTGGAGGAGAGTACTTTGTGCATCACTGTCATTTCCCCCTCTTCCTGCTCCAGTCGCTCCAGTCCCTAATTTTTACCTTCGCGGTCTTTTAGCTGGATGTATGTAGGAGGAAGAAATATATTGGTTGGTTCAAGTTAAAAAGAAAAAAATTTAAAACATGCCTGCATCTAAATTTCATCAAAATGTTTGAAAGTGATTGATATAATTTCACACAAAAGAGACTAAAAAGCGGAAAATTATTATTTAAATAAAATTAAAATTTAATACACCACGTTTTTGCAATGGACTAAGTAGTACGAGACAAATACTCCCGGTTTCATACACATCCCTCACCCCCATATAAATGGCCCTGAAAATTTGTGTTCCTGAATATTTAATACAGTAGTATGCAACTTAATTGAGACAAGTTCATATGTTACAAGGAATTGAAGTTGGTTAGCTGTAACCAATTTTATCCGGTAAACTGTTGATCTCCTGGCAGAATAGTGTTGCCTTGACTATCAAAAACAATTGTAGGTCCCCTCCAATTCAAAAATGGCTCTGAGCACTATGGGACTCAACATCTTAGGTCATAAGTCCCCTAGAACTTAGAACTACTTAAACCTAACTAACCTAAGGACATCACACACACCCAAGCCCGAGGCAGGATTCGAACCTGCGACCGTAGCAGTGCCGCGGTTCCGGACTGCAGCGCCAGAACCGCACGGCCACCTCGGCCGGCCCCTTCAATTCAGTTGAGTGCTTGTATGTGTAGCAACAGCGTGTGTTATTTACGTGCTCTTGACGGGAAAACTTCGTGTTAGTGTTAAAATGGACATTTCGCTTAAGAAGCGAAAAAAAATAGTTGCTTTTCTTGAACACACGTCTATGAGTATAAGATACATTGCCCCTGTTTTTATGTGGAAAAATCTAGTATTTCAAGACTTATTTATCCATACGGTGATAGCGCCTCATTGTCTCCAATCAGAAAAGGCAGATGAGGACGAAAACGAAAAACCACCCCTAGAACTGACTACTCTACTTCGAAACAGTAGAATTCATCCTCACAAGACAAGTAAGGACCTTCAGAGAGATTTCATGGCTACTGGAGTTGAAACTCTTCAACGCTACGGTGTAGGCTCCTTGATTGTGGGGCCAAAAAATTTGAATCTTGAGCCTCCACAGACTGGAAACGTATAACATTTTATTGTTGAAGGATACAGAGTAACGGTTGTCAAGTTAACCACCCATGAGGCAGTGAGAGCAGAGCGTCTTGAACAGACTGTAAAATATCCTCTCCCCCCCCCCCCCTTCCGCTCCCCGCCAAAAAAAAAGTTCTTTACTGTAAGTGGTCCTGAGGCACTAGTTCCAGTTGGCAGTATCATGAATTCAACAAAATTCATGCAAATCCTTAGGCGTAGGATTGTTAATGGTTCAAATGGCTCTGAGCACTATGGGACTCAACTGCTGAGGTCATTAGTCCCCTAGAACTTAGAACTAGTTCAACCTAACTAACCTAAGGACATCACAAACATCCATGCCCCAGGCAGGATTCGAACCTGCGACCGTAGCGGTCTCGCGGTTCCAGACTGCAGCGCCTTTAACCACACGGCATCTTCGGCCGGCGTAGGATTGTTACGTTCCTACTGACTTTTGCCGATGTTGCAGGAACATTTCAACGCGATCTGGCCGAATGTCTTACTTCTAAAGGAGTCAAAACGTTCATGGAAGGAAGCAACATTAATGTACTTCAGTGCTGTGCTAAATCACCGGATTTAAATGTAATAGAGAATTTATGGCGTATTGTAAAAAGGCGCCTTAGTAAAATGAACTGTTTAACGAAAGAACGCATGTAAATGTGGTAAAAGTGTGGTTTCATGAAGATTAATTACGAAACATTTCCTCTAATCTGGTCGAATCTAGGCCACAACGTGTTTAGTAGTTCGTTAAAGGAAAAATAGGGCACATTAGTTGTTAATATTCAGTAGGATACTAAGTGTGTTATACATACAGTAATAAATCTGTATCATACATACAGTAACTTATGTGCACAGTTAAAGTTCAATCGTCTTGTCCCAGTTAATAAGCACACTACTGTAGGTTTGGCAGTATTTGGAAGATATAAAACGAAAAGTGGGGGTGCATACAACACAAAATACGAGGTGAACTAGTCATAGATCAATTATGTATCTTATGCTTTCCACATTTTTCTTTTTAAATCTTGCAAGTATTGTTACAGCGATTAAAAATTCAAAATCACGAATTTTCAGGCCTATCTGTATGGGGTTAGGAATCCGTATGGGGCTGGAAGAAATTATTTTATAGCTTTTATTTCGTTCTAAACACTTGGTTTATTAGAAACTGATTTTTATTTTAACAATTATTTGTCAGTTACAATAGATCGTCAGATTCCCCTTCTTTCGTGAAAACATAATTAGTGGAACACAATAGATATTATTATCATTATTACAGTCTGCCTTGCATGATGTCTGTTGCAAGGTTTGTATAGAACTGATATTTAAATATAAAATGTGATATAGGATCCTATAGGGTGTAAATACGTCACGTTCAGAGCTAGTGACACGCGCCGACCGGCCTAAGAATAGAGGCAGCAGATTTAAGCCATCTCTAGCAGGTGCCGCTCCTGCGCGTCCTATATGTGCACAGCTGCAATTAGCAGCGTGTGTGAATTCACTAGACTATATTGTTAACAGAATTAGCTCATTAACGAAATAGTTGTAAAGAGGGGGGAAGAGCGGGGGGTAAAAAGTGTACCAAGGTCATACGGCTTATTTTATAGTTTAAATAAAGAATTATTTTTTAGAAATTTTGGCAATTTCTGGTTTACTTCATCAAAGCACAACGGCACACTATTAATAGTGTCTCGGATGTCTACGGAATTAGTACGACTACACATAGAATGGTTCTGAAAGAAATGTGTGCTCCGTCTTAAGCAGCAGAGAGAATTTTCAAGTTAGTGCTTGAGATGAAGCGGCAGTTACGGTTCATATTTCTGGAAGCGAATAAATGTGGAGCCTCAGAATCGCAGACAACGCAAGAACATCAAATAAATGGGTTTGCGGCCGAGGAGAAGAGAGCTGCAATTAAATCTGATAGTCTCATTATGCTTTAGTGAGGAAAATCACTTTAGAGTGCCCCGAGTTCTGCAGCGGAATCCGCAGGAGGTTGAGGTTGGGCAATTGGGAGAACGGAAGTGGGGCAGAAGGGAGACGGCGAACGCAAAGAGCCGCGGCACGTATTTCGGCCGGAGCTGAGGATAATTGGCGCTAATTCTCTGGGAGTTCTGAGCAAAACTTCGTGCGTGCGTGCGTGTGTGTGTGTGTATGTGTGTGAGAGAGAGAGAGAGAGAGAGAGAGAGAGAGAGAAGATCTGGGTGCTCTAAATGTGTTGGTAGATTTTTTAATGAACAGTTTTGGTCATTAATGGGTAAACAGTCTGGAACCTTCTATTAACTGATTCATTCATTCACGTTTCATGTTCCTTAAATCCCACGGTGAGAGAGAGCCTTTAATAACCATTTTGTCGTCGAGGAACGAGTCAATTTAGTCATTATCAGCCATAAGCAGCAAATGGCTCTGAGCACTATGGGACTTAACATCTGTGGTCATCAGTCCCCTAGAAGTTAGAACTACTTAAACCTAACTAACCTAATGACATCACACACATCCATGCCCGAGGCAGGATTCGAACCTGCGACCGTAGCAGTCGCGCGGTTCCGGACTGCGCGCCGAGAACCGCTAGACCACCGCGGCCGGCTAAGCAGCAAATGAAGGCTACCTCTATAACGCATAGGAATGTTAAAAATACTGATAACTGTGGGAATTACTTCTACATTGCCTTATAAATTGTCCAGTCACATTAATGTGAACACCTATCACAAGCCTGAATAATCACCTTTTGAACTCCAGACGGCTGTGAGACGTGCAGGAAAAGAGCCAGTGAGATTCTGGAGGATATGTGGAGCCATGCCGACTCTGGTGCAGTGGCCAGAGGCACCATATTTCTTGGTTGAGAACACATGGCGCAAACAGCTCTATCGAAGGTGTTCAAATGGCTCTGAGCACTATGAGACTTAACTTCTGAGGTCATCAGTCCCCTAGCACTTAGAACTACTTAAACCTAACCAACCTAAGGACATCACATACATCCATGCCCGAGGCAGGATTCGAACCTGCCACTGTAGCGGTCGCGCGGTTCCAGACTGAAGCGCCCAGAACCACTCGGCCACTCGGCCACTCCGGCCGGCTATCGAGTGTGTACCACATATTCTTGATAGTGTTGAAACCTGGGGACTTTGGTGGCCAGAGGTGTACAGTAAACTCATCCTGGCGTTATTCGAGCCACGCATTACTCTGCGAGTTGTATGACACGTTGCATTGCCCTGCTGGTAGATGACATCGTGCTGAGGAAAAACAAATTGCATTTAGGGGTGAACATGGTTCGAAAGAACAGGTGCATACTTCTGCTGATCTGTTGTGCTTTCCACAATGATTAGATCACCCACGGAATGCCACGAAAACGTTCTGCAGACGATAAAGCTCCCTCCCTTGCTTATAGACGTTTCACACAGTACCCCCCCAACGTCCATCTGCCTGATGGTGATTCACGTGGAAAGGCCGCCTGTCGCCGCTCAGTGGGCATCCAACTGTCGTACTCGCGTGCACATTCCAGCCTCGTCACCAATGAACAGCAGGAGCACGGATGAATGAACCAGGTGCCTGCTGCAGAGGCCCATACGCACCAGCGTTATCTGAACAGTCATTAAGGAGATTTTGTTGGTAGCCCCTTGTTCCATCTGGGTGCTCAGCTGCTCAACATCTCCGTGTCTATTCTTGCGTATGTATGTCCTCTGCCGTCGTTAACCCCTGTCATCTATGGCCCGTGGTGTACCACAGTTGTCTCGGGGCCGGTTTTGAATAGCGCGATTTTGACATGCACGGCATACTTTAACCAGGGCGGTATGCAAACAGTTTCCAAACTCAGCCGTTTGGAAAGTTGTTCCAGTCTTCACCCAGAAGCCGATGATCATGCCCTTCCGGTCGTCACATGTATGTTCCGTCTCCACATGACGACAACTAGTGCACTGTTTTTCGCCTTAGGCCGACACACTTTGTAAAGCCCTCCACTGCTGGTGCTGTCACCTGCATCTACATCTACATCTACATGGTTACTCTGCAATTCACACGTAAGTGCCTTACAGGGGGTTCATCGAACCATTTTCACACTACTTCTCAACCATTCCACTCTCGAATGGTGCGTGGGAAAAAGGAACACCTAAATCTTTCCGTTCGAGATCTGATTCCTCTTATTTTATTATGATGATAATTTCTCCGTACGTAGGTGGGTGTCACCAAAATATTTTCGCATTCGGAAGAGAAAGTTGGTGACTGAAATTTCGTAAATCGATCTCGCCGTAAAGAAAACCGCCTTTGTTTCAGTGACTGCCACCCCAACTCGCGTATCATATCAGTGACACTCTCACCCCTATTGCGCGATAATACGAAACGAGCTGCCCTTCTTCGCACTTTTTAGATGTCCTCCGTCAATCGTACCTGGTAAGGATCCCATACTTCGTAACAGTATTCTAGCAAAAGACGGACAAGTGTAATGTAGGCTATCTCTTTAGTGGGTTTGTCGCATCTTCTAAGTGTTCTGCCAACAAAGCGCAGTATTTGTTTCGCCTTGCGCACGATATTATCTATGTGGTCTTTCCAATTTAAGTTGCTCGTAATTGTAATACCTATGTATTTAGTCGAATTGACAGCCCTTAGATTTGTACGATTTATCGTATACCCAAAATTTATCGGATTTCTTTTAGTACGCATGTGGATGACCTCGCATTTTCATTGTTTAGTGCCAATTGCCACTTTTCGCACCATACAGAATTTCTCTCTAGATCATTTTGTAGTTGGAATTGAACGTCTGGTGATTTTACTGGGTGGTAAATTACAGCGTCATCTGCAAACAATATAAGGGGGCTGCTCAGATTATCACCGAGATCATTTATGTAATTTAGGAACAGCAGACGGCCTATGACACTTCCTTGCAGAACGCCAGATATCACTTCTGTTCTACTCGATGATTTACCGTATATCACTACGAACTGTGACCTCTCTCAGAGGAAATCACGAATCCAGTCACACAATTGAGACGATACTCCATATGCACGCAATCTGATTAATAGTCGCTTATGAGGAACGGTATCAAAAGTCTTTTACAAATCTAGGAATATGGAATCGACCTGAGATCCCTTGTCGACAGTACTCATTACTTCGTGGGAATAAAGAGCTAGCTGCGTTGCACAAGAACATTATTTTCTGAATACGTGTTGGTTATCTATCAATAAGTCATCTTCTCCAAGGTGATTCATAATGTTAGAGTACAGTATATGCTCAAAAATCCTACTGCAAATTGAGATCAGTGATATGGGTCTGTAATTCAATGGGTTACTCTTATTTCCTTTCTTGACTATTGGTGAAACCTGTGCTACCTTCCAGTCTTTAGGAACAGACCTTTCGTCAAATGAGCTGTTGTATATGATTGCTAAGAAAGGCCGGCCGAAGTGGCCGAGCGGTTGTAAGCGCTACAGTATGGAACCGCGCGACCGCTACGATCGCAGGTTCGAATCCTGCCTCGGGCATGGATGTGTGTGATGTCCTTAGGTTAGTTAGGTTTAAGTAGTTCTAAGTTCTAGGGCACTGATGACCTTAGATGTTAAGTCCCATAGTGCTCAGAGCCATTTGAACCATTTTTGCTAAGAAAGGCGCTATTTGTCTGGATACTCTGAAAGGAACCTGGTTTGTATACAATCTGAACTGGAAGACTTGCCTTTCTTAAGTGAGTTGTTTCGCAACACCTGCCGTCAGTAGGCGGTGTTGCACGTTGACATCTAACATAGACAGTGGTCACATTACCGCGACCAGGTCATGTATGTATGTGCGATGTAATTACGGAATAACGTTTTCTGCTACAAGTCACGATTTTGTTTTTATTTATATTTTTCACTAGGCGTTTCGGGAAATGGTTGATATTTTGAAGTGGGTTTTTCCTGTGCTATGCCATTTATTCGTGATGTTTTTCGTGTGTTACGTGCTGTATTGCTGCAGAAACTCACACATATTAAACTTCGCACACAATTTTCTGTGCGATACAAACTAACATTAACAAATTTACATAAACATCATTGTAAGGGTTTATGTACGTTTGTTAATTTCATTGTGTACTGTGTACCGTAAATCCGTGTGTGATGTTTAACATGTGTGAATTTTTGTACAAGCGGACCACAAGAAAATCTGAAGGTAACAGAACAATGAAGGTCCACACACATCGAAATCATCACGAATGAATGTCGTAGTACACAGGAAACGAACTTGAAAATGGCAATAATTTCCGGTAACGCGAGGTGAAAAATATAAATAAAAAGAAAATCGATATTGGTAGCAGTAAAAATTACTTCGTAACCAAACTCATTGTTTTTACAGTATTAGGTTTCCACGAATCATTTATAATGTATCGAACCAAATGTGTGTGTATACTGAGTGCAAAACAGTCACCTTCAGAAAAGTTTCTGCTCCTCCACATATACTATTTTATACTATTCCGCTGCTGTTTTAATCTAATACTTCAATCAAAGCAATGATGATGCTTTACACAGAGCGCTATCAATTATTTATATACTGGAACAGCAAATATGTTTCATTATAGACGTAATAGTTATATGAATTTACGCCCTTGGTTTCAAATATTCCGATAAATTATACGAGGATTGGCTAATGAGATATTCTTCTACTTTTTTTAAATGCCCAGGAATTTTCACTTTCCTATCTGAGGTCTGTCTCTAACCGTTTATTGATATTTGTCCCGGTTTGTAAAACTCCGTTCGGAGCCCAAGTTAGGAATTCATAGATTACACGGAAATGTGATTACTTCTAGTGTTGTGGTTGTGAAATCGATAATTTGTCGTAAATTCAGCCTTTTTGCTGTTAACCACAATACAGCCAGCAAGTATCTATATTGGCATTTAAGTGTACGATTACCGAGATGGCTGGAGGTATTTGTGCACTCTTTTCTATCAATAGTATAGATATTGTTTTGACCTTCGCTGCACTGTCCCTGAAGATTACACCATAGGGCAGTACTGAATGGAAGGTGTGCAAAGCGTGCTGCGGGCAGCAATTATGTCTGTGGGTCAACGAAATGAGGCACAATTTTAAGTGTAAAGAAGTCAGAACTGAGTTTTAGGTTAATTTTTCCACATACTGTTGCCACCTCAGATTAACATCCAGTGAGAAACCATCAATGTCTACTTCTCGTAGCAGTAAGACAGTCCGATTTGTTTGAAAATTAATAATGCGAGTCTTTCTGAAATTAAGGGTGCTCATCTTAGAGAAGTTTTTTCAAACTACGGAACCTGTCTCCATGATGGTGCCGTAAATAGACTGATATGTCATGACAATCCGTCACAGCGAAATTTCGTGATAAAGATCCCGGTCTATGAGCTCGAATGTCGTCAGACAGGAATTACAAAAGGAACGGATACTCAGACAACAAACTGAGTCGGCGTTGCAGCCAAGATAAAAAAAACCGTAGGAGTGATTGCATATAACATATTTCGCTCCTGTCAAGAAAGACAAAAGAATCTTCTTTGTGATGTTAAAGATGACCTACTGGTACGAAAGGTGAGTGTATGCCACTTCCCGTGCGAATGTGTAGTACGTGGGGCCGACTGCTACAACGGTAGAGGGGGTGGTGCAAGGATCATTAGCGACACACCCTACTGAAAACAACCGAGCAAATCAGCTTTCATCGAGCATAACCTCAAGTATAACCATGGAGTGGAATATGACGAGACGAGAATCGTGGTGCAAACGTAAAGTTTCTACGATAGCGTAATTAAGGGCACTATCGAAATAAATATGTCGCAACAACCGAGTAAATCGGGGCGGAGATTTCAATTTGAGGCAGGCTTGTGATCAGGCACTCTATTTATTAACAGTTAGATCTCGCCTGCCATCTCATCTTCCAGAGCTGGAAAAAGTTTACAGAAGGTATGTTTCACAGAATAACAGCGTGGGGACCGAAAACCTAATGAGCGGGCACAGTGAATCACACTGGTAAGAACAGAGGTGCGACACCGGAAGTACTTCACGACCTGGTCTGATTTCGAGTCCAGAAAGCGAGAACGCATAACACTGCGTGCAGCTCCTGAAGAAAATGACACCACCAGTCGTTAAAACATCATCTAGAAAAATGAAATCAACGACTCGAATGAACATTAATCAATGACGCCGAGCAAACCTGAGAGATCACAATCAGTTTTATTGCTCACTTAGAACAATAGTAACGGAAAGATGAAAAGTTTTTTTCATCTGTGTCCTAGTAAAATTAGAGAGATGGGGTATTAAGTAAATCGAAAGTTATGTTATTTTCATATGACATGGCATACAGAGCAAGAATAAATTTTAAAAGAGGGCAAATATACTCAAACAATAATGTGCAGGCCGGCCGCGGTGGTCTCGCGGTTCTAGGCGCGCAGTCCGGAACCGTGCGACTGCTACGGTCGCAGGTTCGAATCCTGCCTCGGGCATGGATGTGTGTGATGTCCTTAGGATAGTTAGGTTTAAGTAGTTCTAAGTTCTAGGGGACTGATGACCACAGCAGTTGAGTCCCATAGTGCTCAGAGCCATTTGAACCAATAATGTGCATCTTTAATGAAGTGGATAAAACAGATGAAACTGAATAGTGGCTTGTAATTTATAGCTAATTCTGGTACATCAACGGTGAAGTATTATAATTCAACGCCACATTTTCAAGAACATTTATCAGCTTTGATTATTTGAAATAGAAACATAGTAGCTTAACCTCCTTTTGCGAAACTTTTTTGCAAAGATTATGTTAAATTACAGATAAATCTGTATTACAAACTTACAGTCACGAAATTTACTTTGTGAGCTTCCTATTGGAAACGACAAAATCGAGAATTTTTCTGGCATAAGTCTACAATCTATCAAAAAATGAAAATACAATGCCCGTACATATTTTCTTGTTTTTGGAGAGTTATTTTGATCATTAAGAATTTGGGTGACGCTTTACTAAGAGAAAATTATTTCACTTATCATTCCAACTGTGAAGAAAAAACATTTCTTTCTAACTAAAACTTCATCTGTTCGTACGCTGTAAGTCATCTTTCCACTTGAGCGTGGACCTCCATACATGTTTGGAGACAGATTTTAAGGAATTTCATGGTTTTTATCCAGACATCCAGCTAGGTACCCGAGCGCGATAACGCGTCGCTTTATGGGATTTAGTGAGACGAATCTGCCACGACGAAGACCGGTAAGCCGACGAACATGGGTGTGAATACCGGGCTGGCAGTCACGTCCCTTCTCAATACACGTACGAAAACATTTTGGAAACATTCGCACAGTTGCATATGAGATTTACGCTAAAGTCAGACAAGTGAGGTACACGAATTCTGTCGCATGGAGGGTGGGGGTGGGGGGGGGGGAGGGGAGGGAGGTGGTGTTGGTGTCAAGGAGGGCATCCGGCCCAAACTGTCACCGACACTGTCATAAACCCGTATACAATGCCGACCACGTGCAGAAATATGAAAAAGTAAGGAAAAAGAAGACGAGAAAATGACGTTTATTCAAGTGTATTATATTTTTTCCAGTAGCATGAAATTTTTTTCTTCGATGGTTGTCTTGATTAAGAAAGAATTACAGGTACGGTTAGTCGTATTTCCAATGCATCACATTCCCAAGGCATCTTTCCAGATACAAGCAAGTACGCCATTGCGAAGATACGTTTTTGGCAACAGCATTTTTGACTAAAGCGACTTGTGGTAAAAACTTCTCAGGCGAAGATGGGTACGAAAGTCATCGATACGTTGGGATCAGAAGACGCCACCAGTCGACTAATCGACCGAGAAGATTTTATCACTGGAATACGCCGAGAGCCGGACAGAGTGGCCGAGCGGTTCTAGGCGCTTCAGTCTGGAACCGCGCGACCAATACGGTCGCAGGTTCGAATCCCTCCTCGGGCATGGATGTATGTAATGTCCTTAGGTTAGTTAGGTTTAAGTAGTTCTACGTTCTAGGGGACTAATGACCTAAGATGTTAAGTCCCAATGCGCTCAGAGCCATTTGAACCATTTGAATATGCCGAGAAAGCCTGCAGTCACATGTACGGTGCAGATCTTAATAACTGTCGATCCACTCCATCGTGTTCGTCCTTTTCAAACAAACTGCAAAAATTCTCTTGAGAATGATTTAGTGTAAGTGCACATGGGGGATACTGAATCAGTCAAATTTAGATTCAGGAAGGACTTTTCTTTGAACACGCCATCTGGCATCTCTTAGACCATATAAGAAACATTCAAATGTCAAAATTTTTATGACTTTTTAGATGCAGTGAGTTATTGGTTTACCTTATATTTATGCGATGAAAGCTAAGAGTCAATTTAAAAAGTTCTTGGTGGAATGTCTTCTGACTGGGGACAGATCACTAATGGTGTTCAACAGAGTTCGATATTGGAACTGCATCTGTTATTACCTCAAACTACTAAGCTGAGGTAGTTTCGTTTTCTGATGAATAAAGTACCATATTCGAGCCTAACCAGAGATGAAATGAGCGTTTGGCGTCATTGGCCGGGAGGCCCCTTAGGGGGCAGGTCCGGCCGCCTCGGTGCAGGTCTTATTACATTTGACGCCACATTGGGCGATCTGTGCGCCGGATGGGGATGAAATGATGATGAATACAACACCCAGTCGCTGAGCGGAGAAAAGTCGCGATCCAGCCGCGAATCGAAACCGGGCCCCGTAGGACAGCAGTCCGTCATGCTGACCATGCAGCTATCTGGGCGGACCTAACCAGAGATGAATCAACAGAAACAGTAATACATGAAAGTTTTTTAAAAAAGGTGTTGGTTAGCTTTTCCGTTCATGGCCAAGCAACTAAATCAGAAAACCAAATTCATTCCATTCAGTGGTGTAGACTGCACGATGTATTAACAACAGAAGTCTGTTAAAATTTGATGTTCAGATTTTGTGGTTACGCATATTGACAAAAAACTAAATTAGAAACCTCATTTTAGTGATCTTCCCAAGGGCTTAATTCCAGCAACATTATCTTGTTGTGCACTAGCTGATATTTTTGATAGAAGCATCCGGAAGTTAAGTTACTATGTGCACTCTGCGAGTACATCGGTATAGATCCCTTTTACACTGTACAGTCGGACCGTTTCCGATAGTTGCGCTATGTCTGGCGTTTAGTAACCTAGGCAGCTGTCGGTAGTTGTCCCGTATCCATGACATTGTGCAACAGATACTGGAAAATGGTCTCTGACTGAAACTGGTAGATAATATCGAATAAATTATACAGCAGCTTCACGTGCTACATAATATCATCTGTCCACACTTAAAGTAGTAGGTGAGTTAAGATTTTTTGCAGTAAAATAACTGATGATGGCCGAAGTAGAGAGGATATAAAATGCCCTCTGGTAATTGTAAGATAAGATTTTCTGAAAAATAAAAGAAATTTGTTAACAGCGAATATAAAACCTCTCTTACATAAAGAGCTTTTGAATTCCAAAATTAAGTAGTGGTTTAGAAATGCCGCTGATATGTGTGTGCACAGTACGACTAGACAATTAGATAAATAACTACAGTATATAAACTCACAACATAGGAAAACTTAGTTTACAATAGAGTTGAGAGGCTCTTCTGTAAATTTCTTGGTCCTTAATGTAGATATTATTGCACGGTGACACACGGTTACAGGAAGAAAACACAGCAACTGATATGGTAATCCCTGGAGGCTGCCAGAATCCGCACAGTCACAAACATGCAGCTTTCCATTCGATGGTGCGTCGCCTCATATCTGTTTCATTATCTCAATCTGCCTTTCAAACCGAACTGCAGACCATCAACCGTATCGCTTCCAGGAATGGCTACAGCTCTGCCCTGATTGATAATATACTACGAAAAAAAGGCATTAAAGTACACCACTTCTAAACGCTGCCAACAGAAGACACTTAGTTACAAAAAATGACGCAAAATACCACATATTGGCAACATTTCCGACAGTCTTACAAAAAAGTTAATGCCTCGCAACTGCAGACCTGCATTTTATAATACCAAATAATATCAGTGTAAGTCGCACATCATGTTTATCTGTGTTTGTAACATTTAGTTGTACCGGAAGATGGCCTGGGTAGCTGAAAGTCGGTTCAAGGGCCAAATAAACATAATTTTGCTGAACATTAGGAAGTGTTTCCCTTTTTAATATTATCATCATACTCTGACAAATTCCGACGGAAAATTCAGTTAATGTTGTAAATTTAAGTGACACGTCTATTCTGACGGTATTCGTCTGGAGTGTCGCCGTAGTTCAGAAAAAAATAGGGGCTTTTAAAGCGTGGTGCTGGCTGTAGAAGAATGCTCAGCATTATATGGGTAGATCGAATAACTGAAGAAGACGTACGGAATCGAATTTGTGGGACAACTAAAAGAAGGAATCCATTGATAGGACACATTCTGAGGCACAAGCAAACGTAAATTTGCTAATGGAGAGATGTAAGAGGAGTAAAATCGTAGTGTCACACCAAGGAATGAAAGCAGTAACCAGGTTAAAATGGATGTAAACTGTGGTAGTAAAGTAGAGATGAACAGACTTGGACAAGATAGAGTGAAGAGCCCCATCAAACCAGCGTTCTGACTCATGACCACAATAATAATAATAGTAATAATAATAACAACAACAACAACAACAACAGCAACATCAATAATAATAATAATAATAATTAATATTTTTCCTCGCTGCTATATTTCCACGGAAATGCTTTCAGCTCGGTACCAGACGTAGTCGCGACAGGCAATAGTTTTTTACAGTGTTTTGCAGAGTGTCACCAGCTAGGTTAGACTGGCACTTGCATTACTTCATTTTCCGCATGGCAGACACAGCTGCTGGGGAGCAAAAGTTTCCCGGAGCTAAAGTTCCCGGATAGAGATTCCGCATGCCTCTTGAGTTTAGCGTAAGATTAGGGAGATTTCAAAGTTTGAATCCTGGGGTCTCATTTCTGTAAAACCGTAATCTCTTTTTTCTGATTAATGTAAATGATGTGCAAAGAATCACTCTCAGATTGAAAGAAAGCTAAGTTACACACTGCGCTCTCTTAGCAACGTTGCTCAAGTACGAGGTCTTACATAGAAAAAAACTGTTCACATAGCTAGTTCGATATTCGTCATAGCGTATTTGTTCGCAACTGTCTTTTAAATTTAAACACTAACGCTGTGAAAAAATTGTTACAAAATTATCCTGTGACGACATGGAGCAGACGATGCACCACAACAAGCGAAAGAGTAAAAGGATTTTCTTTTTCCGCTGTCGGTATAGTAACTCTTTTGATTCTGTCATACTTGTTCTTTGCAGCCTGCGTTTTTCGAGATAGAAATAAATAGTTATTTGAAGCAACCATTCGTATTCTTCTGCAGTAAATAAATACAGGGTGTTCAAAAAACGTGTAGAATATTTTGAACCGGCCGGGGTGGCCGAGCGGTTCTAGGCGCTACAGTCTGGAATCACGCGACCGCTACGGTCGCAGGTTCGAATCCTGCCTCGGGCATGGATGTGTGTGATGTCCTTAGGTTAGTTAGGTTTAAGTAGTTCTGAGTTCTACGGGACTGATGACCTCAGCAGTTAAGTCCCACAGTGCTCAGAGCCATTTGAACCATTTTTTGAATATTTTGAGAAGACAGGTGTCATCGAAACAAGAAAAATAAATCCAGTCAAACGGGTCCGGAAACGCATACTTTCCTAGATAAACACGTGTTTATAGGATGAGTTGCGCGATCCTTGGCTGCGGTCATTAGCACAGTCGCTGCATTGCTGTTCCGTCAAATGTGTCGGCAGTGTATTATGTCGTCTTACTCACAGTACCCTACCTACTATTAGCTTGTCTGCAGTCAGTTGTATGGGTCGAGTCGTGTTGTAGGCTACGTTAGTTTTTGTCGTGTTTGTGTGCCTTATTGTACAGTACTCTCAACCAAGGTGTTTTAACTTCTTCCAAACGCGGATTCATTTAAGGGGCTCCGGAAAGGCTCAAAATCATGAAAAGTTCAATTTTTACTTTTTTGCGTTTTCTGAATCTGCAGACTATTACCTTTTAATAGATATATAATTTATTCAATTCCGAAGACTACAACTATTTTTAAATTTTTTTTGAAATGTGTTCTACATGGGCGTGACCCACTGTGACGCTGTTAAACTGCTGTCAAATGGTGTTATTATTAACGTCTGTGTTCATCAGGTACATTTTAGAGATGTGAGATAAAGTATGTGTTGTGGCTAACCTGTGATGGTTCAATATATATCGCTGGTGTGATTGTCGATTGTTTCATGTTTATTTACTCTGTCGTTATCTCGAAAATATTCGTAATTAATTCTGTTTCTTGAGTTTCTGTTTTGTTGAAGTATAATAATGAGTAAAAGTAAAGTTATTAGAAATCCTCAATGATGGCAACATTGTAAGGTGCAAGGTATTTAGAAATATGGGAATGAAGATAGGTTCTAACATGGTACGAGCGATGCTTGCTTTAGACAAGGAACGCCTTCGGGCTGCAGACAGGGCTGTAAAGAGTCTAGAAATACAAGCAAGAGTAAACAGGAGGAGGAACAAGAGGAAGCTGGAGGAGGAGTTTGCAGAGGATGAAGATAATCCATCCTATGGACATGGAATGCACTAAAAAGTTAATCCAATCTTTGTCGCTCGATTCCCAAAACTTTTATTTTCTCATACTAATTACATGTTTTCTAAGGATCTTCCAAACATATTTGTTTCAAACTTTCAGTAAATGTTACACAGTACCTTCTGCATAATTTAACACAGCCTTTTTCCAAAAAACTGTATATTTTTGAATATATAAATAAAAAATTGCAAAAAAATGTTGTGAATTTTCATTACAATTGAAAAAAAATCATCTTTAATAACTGAACTAAAATGTAAAATCCCTGTGTTAAGTTGTAGCCCATATTCCAATAAATAATCTGTAAAAAGTTCAACTTCCTACCTCAAATACTTTGTGAGGAAAGATGTAATTTATAAGCGTTATTTTAACATTGCAAGTATAGGGCGTTCCGGAGCCCCTTAAGTGTTTACTGTTATTGCACTTTTTGTACGTACAAATGGTGTAGTACATTTACATTTTCTCTCTTCCACCACTTATAAGCACAGAGAGCCTCTGATAAGCTGTTCGGCAGACTTTTCCAGCGTCTGAGGACACAGGATTCTCGAACATATTCTTAGTTCGAATATAATGAATTTCCTTGAGACAGAGAAGTTGCTGTCCATGCATCAGCACGGCTTCAGAAAGCATCGTTCTTGCGAAACGCAACTCGCCCTTTTTTCACATGATATCTTGCGAACCATGGATGAAGGGTATCAGACGGATGCCATATATTCACTTCCGGAAAACGTTTGATTCGGTGCCCCACTGCAGACTCCTAACTAAGGTACGAGCATATGGGATTGGTCCCCAAGTATGTGAGTGGCTCGAAGACTTCTTAAGTAATAGAACCCAGTACGTCGTCCTCGATGGTGAGTGTTCGTCGGAGGTGAGGGTATCATCTGCAGTGCCCCAGGGAAGTGTGGTAGGTCCGCTGTTGTTTTCTATATATATAAATGATCTTTTGGATAGGGTGGATAGCAATGTGCTGCTGTTTGCTGATGATGCTGTGGTGTACGGGAAGGTGTCGTCGTTGAATGGCTGTAGGAGGATACAAGATGACTTGGACAGGATTTGTGATTGGTGTAAAGAATGGCAGCTAACTCTAAATATAGATAAATGTAAATTAATGCAGATGAATAGAAAAAGAATCATGTAATGTTTGAATACTACATTAGTAGTGTAGCGCTTGACACAGTCACGTCGATTAAATATTTGGCATATCATTGCAGAGCGATATGAAGTGGGACAAGCATGTAATGGCAGTTGTGGGGAAGGCGGATAGTCGTCTTCGGTTCATTATTAGAATTTTGGGAAGATGTGGTTCATCTGTAAAGGAGACCGCTTATAAAACACTAATACGACCTATTCTTGAGTACTGCTCGAGCGTTTGGGATCCCTATCAGGTCGGATTGAGAGAGGACATAGAAGAAATTCAGAGACGGGCTGCTAGATTTGTTACTGGTAGGTTTGATCATCACGCGAGTTTTACTGAAATGCTTCAGGAACTCGGGTGGGAGTCTCTAGAGGAAAGGAGGCGTTGTTTTCGTGAATCGCTACTGAGGAAATTTAGGGAACCAGCATTTGAGGCTGACTGCAGTACAATTTTACTGCCGCCAACTTATATTTCACGGAAAGACCACAAAGATAAGAGAGATTAGGGCACGTACAGAGGCATATAGGCAGTCATTTTTCCCTCGTTCTTTTTGGGAGTGGAACAGGGAGAGAAGATGCTAGTTGTGGTACGAGGTACCCTCCGCCACGCACCGTATGGTGGATTGCGGAGTATGTATGTAGATGTAGATATACCCTTGTATCTCAGAAGACTCACAGTGGGAGGTCCCGCACAGTTCGCAGGTCTGATGTGGAGGAGCACGTGCTTCGGTGGAAGAAACCCCCGCGTTTGTTACGATTATCAGCAACAGAAGGCATGTCTCACTCTTATCTAGGGGGGGGGGGAGCGGGGTGTTACTTCATGAACAGTTGCTGTACCCGCATCATCTACAGCGCGTTCAGGCCCTAAGGCCACAGGATGAGCATGGCAGACGACGGTTCTGTCATTGGTTGTTGCAGAAGTGTGCCGAAGATTCATTCTTCACGTCCAAAATTTTTTTTTACCGATGAGGCAGGTTTCACAAGAGATGGTGGTGTGAATTTCCATAACCAGCATGTATGGACATATGTAAATCCTCAAGCAGTTCAGGAAAGTGGACGTGAACACTGATTCTCGATCAACGTATGGGCAAACGCACTTGGCGATGGGTTAAAGGCATCATATGCGCTACCAAAATGTGAAATGGGGCGGATTGTCTGGACTTTCTCATTAATGTATTGCCTACCTTGCTGGACGCTTTGCCACTGTAGAAACGAATACAAATGTGGTTCATGCATGATAGCGCACCAGCGCACTGTCGTCACAATGTGCGCCAACTTCTGACGTTTCAGGACCGTTGGACTGGCAGGGGGGGGGGGGGGGGGAGCGCACCTTTTCCTGCTCGTTCCCCAAACCTCAATCCCCTAAACTTTTGGTTATGAGGATAATTGAAGGAATTGGTCCACGCCACGCCAATCAACGATGTGCGGACACTATAGGGTCGTCTCTTCAATGCGTCGCAGCAAGTACAACAAAAGGCGGGTATACTTAAAAGGGTGCGTCATTCCTTAGTCCGGAGGGGAGAGGGCTGCATTGTCATAAATCGACATCACGTTGAACACCTCCTGTAAACACGTGTTTATATCAGAAAATATACATTTCCTGTCCCATGTTTACTGGACTTTTTTTCTTGTTTCGTTGAACACTACTACCTCTCAAAGTATTTGACGCTTTTTTTGAACACCCTGTATATGATGAGTTCCCAACAAAAAAGAAACGGAGGAGCATGTATCGTCGGGAGAAATGGATTCGCCGGCCAAAATATCGACGGTAAGTCGGAGCAGCGTTTTTCTCCGGACCTAGGATCCTGGACGGTTAACGTGCCATCAACAGAAGCTGCAGAGAATAACGTTCACGAAGGGATCACAAAGTCTGAGGCGGGAACGTCAAGTTTCCGACGTTCTGGACAATGAGACCACAGCTTTGGTTAACACAGGCTGAGTATATATTCAGAAATGTGAAGTGTTCGCAAACAGTGATAAATTCAGTACAGTGATCGGACACTTCAGTTTGGAAGATGTAGAAAAGTGTATGTGTGTGTGTGTGTGTGTGTGTGTGTGTGTGTATGTGTGTGTGTGAAAGAGACAGAGAGAGAGAGAGAGAGAGAGAGAGAGAATGCCTTGGTATACGAGAACTACGTTACTCTCTAGGGGGGCACTCATAACAGCGGTACGCCTTATCACCGGGGCTATCTCTAAGAAAAATTGTTGCCGAAGGTTGTAGGGGTGGGGGGTCAGGAGGGGGGATGGGCGACAAGGGCCAGTCGCAGATACTCAACACACTTCGCACTTTGGCGGGAGCGGACTTCTTCCTGAACAGTCTTTACGGATTCTAAGATTACGATAACTTCCGACTAACATCCGTACCGTCGTAGCAACACAGACAAATACGCTGTTGCAGGACTTAGCCAGACGGTAAACATTTTCGCAAGCAGTTTAGGGCATGCCTCTATTTGTGCGAAAGTCAACTCTAGGAGAGACGACGGCCCTGTGGCAGATGTGGATACAGACGAGGATAGTATGAACTCCGTAACGAACATTAAGGATTGACACTTACTACGTAAGCCAACACGATGCACTGTGTATCCACAGTGCCATTCATTCCGATACATCGGGACCGTCACCGCTATGGAGCTGCTTCTTCCGACACCCCGAAGTGACCCAATTTTGTCCCGATTTTGCAAAATTCTGTTACGAGCTTGGCTCAAGTACTGAGATAACGCCATCTGTTAGAGCAACATGTAAATGCAGCCTCAGTTAGTTTCATTTATCTCAACAACTTTATATTGAGAAGATCGTCTCAAGGTTATCTCACACATGGCGTTGCAAGTTACGTATCCTGTTCCACCATGTAAGCAGGTTCTAGGTCTAGCGTCATTATTCGAGATAATACCAGACTTTTCCAGTAGTATGGGGCTGGAACTATTTAAGCAGCGCCAGGCGGAAAATCGGGCAGTTCCTAACTGAATAGCGATTACGTAAGGCGATTCTTTTTACACGTAATACAAACAACGAGTGCAAATTAGTAAAGTATGAAGCGTTTACTGCGGGTATAAGGGGCGTGTTGCGTATAGTGATTTTGTAGTTCAATGACTAAAATGTTAATGTCGACTGTTACCGTCTGATAAACTGATCTTATCGTAGCTTACGAAAATGCCTGAGAATGAGAAGAGAAAGTGTCATTTTTAATGGCTTTTGTCAATAAAGGACGTACGGTTCAGGAAGCGTTGCGTGAGATTTGTAGCAGTTTCATCTCAGTAACTCACACATGACTAAAAATGGTGTGAAGATTTCAGGCAACAATTTTTTTCAGGAACATACGTATCTGAAGAGCTTTTTAGGAACCAAGCGTGACTCGGAAGAATGGAAGTCTAAACACTCGTGGATTTACTTTCATAAGAAACTCGAAAATCCTGAACGCAAATACCACCTGCTAAAAGTATGCGAGTATTTGTTTTATGTTACGGCACACAACGCCATTGCGGAAAGAGTATTTTCGCTGTCGGCCCAGTGGACTTATGAAAGAAATCTACGATCTTAGTGCTCGTTTAACTACAAACTGACTTGCATGGAGTTTTATAAATACGTAAAAGAGGAAAAAACACTCGCTGAAAAAGGTTAAATCTTCCGAAAAAAATATGGTGTATTAACTACTTCTGCTGCAACAAGTTACATGTAATTCTGTTCTAAATAAAAAGTAATTATATTAAATAAGTTTTTTTACTTCATTTCTCCAGCACCATCTCAGAGTGTCCCGACGTGGTCACAGCTATATATGACAACCCTAACTGTGGAACAACTGGCAGCACCAGTAGCTAGTAGCTACCCATCAGCAACAGATACATAGTTACAGCTGGAGGGAGTACAAAGAATACTGAAGCAACACGTTCATAATCGATGAAGACGGAAAACAGTAAACGGTCTCCATTGTGAGGCTTAAACGCGCGGACACGGAAGAGGCTACATCATCATCTGAAAGATACAGGTCAGTGGATTTCAGGTCTTACAATGAGATACGACGGACGTGCATGTCTCCACCACGATCCTCGCTGACTTCAGACGGTCTGTCACCAGTAGGTTCTGTGACCGGTCGTACTAACCCAAACTGAGTGTTGAACCATACTAGAGGTTCATATCGGCAACTCTTGATCAGTTAACCTACCTACACCGTCAACAAATAGCTGACACTGTGGGAAGAACAAATCCGAGGCAGGACGGAGCAGTACTGAATACAAGGTTGAGAACTACGAGTAAAGAAGCTCTTACCTTAGTCAACAGGAAGTGCCGTGAGTAAATGGAACAAGTTTGCTTTCAAACTTTACACACAGCGCGTACTGTCGACTTTTGCACTGTTTTGCACCATTTTCAGTAAACACAGATACAAAGATAATTGTAACAACAAACCGAACAGAATGCAATAACTTTCTAATGAGCACCCAGAGACCTTGGGTGTCTCATACAAAAATCCCTGAAGAACCTCTGAGCGTTTGTCAGTGAAGTTCTGGTTCATCCTGTATTAACTGCTGCAATCCTACATGTCTAAAGAACAGTGGAATCAGTGAAAATTAGTGATTTAATTTGATGTTTTGGAAATAACGTGTTTACAGCCTGTTCAGTTACTTATAGTGTTTGCTATTGACATGTAGGAAGGAAAGAATATGTATCGCAATAATAGACATAAGAGGGGAGACAAAAGTTCTCGGCCAACCCAAAAGTATTGTCAGTAGTCCAAATGATTATGGCTATTTTTCAACGTAGTCCCCTTTTAGGGTCACACACTATTGCCATTGGTGCCGGAGGCCCGTTGCACACTCCTTGTAGAACGTTTCTTTGTGCATGGCAGAAAAGTCTTCAAATGGTTCAAATGGCTCTGAGCACTATGGGACTTAACATCTGAGGTCATCAGTCCCCTAGAACTTAGAACTACTTAAACCTAACTAACTTAAGGACATCTCACACATCCATGCCCGAGGCAGAATTCGAACCTGCGACCGTAACGGTCGCTCTGTTCCAGACTGAAGCGCCTAGAAGCGCTCGGCCACAACGGCCGGCAAAAAAGTCTTCCACTGTAGCGATTCTGTCATCATCTGATCGAAAGCGGGTTCCAACTAGATGTTTACTGATCTTCAGGAAGAGATGAAACTCAGAGGGGGTCAAATAGGCTGAATAAGGTGGGTGTCGAAGCAGTTCGAAACCACAGGGTTCGATGGCAGACAGCGCAATGACGGCTGTGTGTGGATGCGCATTGTGCTAATGAAAGAGCACTCGTTTTGTCGACATCCTGATGCCTTTTGCTTTGATGGCCTCCCATAAACGCATTAACTGATCAGCGTAATAAGCTCAATTCATTGTTTCACCTTTTTTGAGGTATTCACCATCACTTTGCCAGCTGCCGTGACTGACTTCAACTTCTTGGGGGTTGATGAGGAGGGGTGTTTGCACTGTTTCCATTGAACCTTGGGTTCGGGTTGAAAGTGGTGAACCCACGGTTCATTCATTATAACAAAACGTTTGAGAAAAATGGTTCAAATGGCTCTGAGCACTATGGGACTCAACATCTTAGGTCATAAGTCCCCTAGAACTTAGAACTACTTAAACCTAACTAACCTAAGGACATCACACACACCCATGCCCGAGGCAGGATTCGAACCTGCGACCGTAGCAGTCCCGCGGTTCCGGACTGCAGCGCCAGAACCGCACGGCCACCGCGGCCGGCAAACATTTGAGAAATGTCACAGGATCTGCCTCAAAAAGAATCAAGTTTTCGGCGGACATGACGTGTCTCTGGCGTTTGTTTTCTGGTCAACATTCTTGGGATCCATCGATATGAGACCTTGTGCATGTCAAGCACAACTCTTATGATGTGTCCAATGCATTTCTGAGATATACCCACTCTATCGGCAATGTAACCTATCAAAGGAATGTGCTTATAGTTGCTAAGCTGATTTTCAGCTAAGACAAGTATTTCGTGGGTGAGCCGAGAACTTTTCAGTCATACGTCGTAATTAGATTTTGAAGTAGGTATAATTTGATTAATAGTAGGAATACTTATGGTAACGGGAAGTAGTATTTTGTAAGTTGTAATAATGAACATTATTTCAATGGTTGCCGGTGTGAAGGGAAAAAATTGCTATTGATATTAACAAATTTGTTTAAGACCTGTGTTCAAATTGTAGGTAACAATGTAATAAATAACGAGAACAAAAGCGAAAAATTGAATTAACCAAAGCTGCTTCCGAAATCGGTGTCGTGAATGTCTCAAGTATAATAAAAGAAAAAAGAAAGAGCAGTTAAGAAAAATCGGGAATCAAAATTTCTGCTTTTCCATTAGCTACGAAATCAAACTTTTTGTACATCCATACGCTGCGTTAAAAACTAACAATTTTGGGATGTTCGGTCCATTTGTCAACACAAATATTTCACGTACGGTAGGACATCTGTAACTAGACACTCATCAAGTGGTTCTATTTGTCTTTTAAGAATATAACAAATTAAATATAAGTAGCAACTGCCCTTCCCGTTTAAGCCAAAGACGACTCAGAGCTACAGTTTCATTGTCAAGGGCCACATTGAATTTTTTTGTGTGTTACATATGTTTTAGTTTATCGTCTTCATTTTGTTACGAAATGTTCACATTCTGCTTTGGTGGAAAACTTACACATTGGCACTTACACCACAAATAATCTGACATGTTTATGACTGTTCATAAAATAATGCTACTTTTCGTAGCCAAAGTAAGGCGATAAAGATGTAATGTGCAAAAATTGGCAGTGTAGTTTGGAAAATGAAGTTGCAACTTAATAAAACCGTCAATAACGTTTTCAGTTTTGTCCGTGCTGCAGAAATAAAAGCTTAATTCCTTCTAATCAGATGCGTCACTCCAGAAGACAAATTTCCATAAAACAGAGTTTCACCAACAGTCGCGGAGACCAAGAATTCCCTACACCCCGCTGTAGGAAATGCTAATAGCGGTTATGGGGAATGGATAAACGGAACTCCCACGTCTTGGAGGCAGAGAGCTGCATCTGCCGCCTGGAGCCGGTGTGACAGTTGGCGGCGTTTTGCTCCCAGAGCCAAATTAACTTAGCGGGGTCGACGGTGGAGGGGGGGGGGGGGAGCTGCGACTAATCAGGTTATTTGTACGCCTCCATTAGCCAGCTGCGACGTCGCGCGGCCGCTGAGAACACTAACGTCTACAGACAATCTTTCCTTTCCGATATAGTCCTGACTTACCGCAAACACAAATAGTTATCAGGTAGTGGGATAATCCCCTCGTAACTACACATAAGATAATAAGGATTAGATATCAGGAGTTCAAGTGGCAAGCCAATACGAAGCAAAGAGGGATGGCTGAAAGGTAGAGTGTAATACACAAGTGCTACACAAATGGAAGAAACTGGAAAACAATATTATGGAGAGGTAAGAGGAAGCCGATGTAGATGAGATGGGAGATGTTATACTGTAAGAGGCTTTGTCAGGGCACTGAAGACCTAAGACTACACAAGCAACCGGTGTGGATGACATTTTCTCAGAATGATATTGATCAGTGATGGAACAACCATGACTAAACTATTCCTCCTTGTAGGCATTACAAACGAAATGGGCTCCAGGATGAATATTATACTCTCATTTCCAATGGAAGAAGGTGCAGACAGGTGTGAATACTATTGAGCCATCAGATTAATAAGCCATTGTTGCAAATTACCAGCACCAAGTCTCGCGGTTCTAGGCGCTCAGTCCGGAACTGCGAGACTGCTACCGTCGCAGGTTCGAATCCTGCCTCGGGCATGGATGTGTGTGATGTCCTTAGGTTGGTTAGGTTTAAGTAGTTCTAAGTTCTAGGGGACTTATGACCTAAGATGTTGAGTCCCATAGTGCTCGGAACCATTTGAACCAGCACCAATTATTTACAGAAGCATTGAAATATTGGTACAAGCCAGCCACGGTGGAGTTCAGTTTGGATTTCGGAGAACTGTAAGAACAGAGGTCGAAATACTGCCCTTATGGCTTATCTTAGAAGATATCCTGAAGAATGGCAAAGCTTAGTTTGTAATATACAGATTTAGTGAAAGCTTTTGCCAATGTTGACTGGAATACACTGAAGTAAATTCCGAACGTAGCTGGGATAACATGAAGAGGGGGGAGGGGGAAGTTGTCTACAACTTATGTAGAAACCAGACTATAGTTATAAGCTTCAGTAAGTGAGACAGATTGTGTCCTTTCCCCGTGATATTCAGTCTCTACAGTACGCAAACAGCAAAGCAAACCAGTGAGATACTTGAAAGGGGAATTAAAAGTTCATGTAGGAGAAATAAAAATATTTAGATTTGCCACCAACATTGTGATTCAATCAGAGGCGTCAAATGACAGAACATTTGTTGAATGGAATGGACAGGATCTTGAAAATAGGTTATAATATGCAAATCAAGAAGGGTAACGGAATATCACTTTAGGGAATAAGGAGAATGTAATGGGTTTTGCTATCCAGTGACCAAAATAACTGAAGGCAACAGAAGTGGAGAGTATATTAAATGAAGACTTGTCATTTTAAACGGAGACTTGCAATAACAAGGAAAGCTTTCCGTAGAAAAAAAATGTTAATACCGAATGTAATGTTAAATATCAAGTGAACGATATCGTTGCAGACAAAAAGGGACAACAAGCTTTTGAAATGTGGTACTACAGAAGAATGCTAAAGATTAGATGGGTACATTGGAAAATTAATGAAGAGATACTGACTCGAACTGGGTACAGTAGAAATTGAAGGTCACACTGACTATAAGAACGAAGATGTTGACAGGATGAACCCTGAGGCATTCCTTTTTACTCTGCTTAATAAGATAGTAAATCTTAACATGGAGACGCTTAAAAGCGATAAGGTTGATGTGGGAAGGGTGTCATTTAAATCGTTGCAGCGCCCGTCGGCAGTCCTGGATAGCGACTGCTACGTTCTTGGTCCACCAAGGGACCAGTTGATGATGAGGTGTATAGCAGTGCCAGCGGCTTGAAGGAGAGTGGCAGAGACGTTTTGCGCGACTGAATCAATGCAGTCTGAGAGAGAGGTGTCGAAGTCCACAGCAGACGCATACAAAGGCCAATTGGCTCTGTGGAATGTCCAGCGTGGAGGCCTGTCTACCTGGCGGCGGCGGTGGAGCGACAGAATCACCGGAAAGTGGTCACTGTCATAATGGTCCTCATTTGGTGACCAATGTAGGGAAGCCAAGAGAGCAGGGGAGGAGATTTTGAGATCTGTGGCAGAGAAAGTGCCATGAGTAGCGCTGAAGTAGTCAAGGGAATCATCACCGAGAAGCTACATTAAAGTCTGTAATAACTTGGTCAATTACAATAACTCCCCCCCCCCCCCCCTCAAATTGCCACTCGCCATGGAGGATGTTGTGCACTGAAGTCCCCGAGGAGTAGGTATGAGGGTGGGAATTGCCATATTAAGCTACGCAGACAATGTAAGGAAGAGGCCTGCCTGGAGGGGGGGGGGGGTAGACATTGCATATGGTGATTGCTGGGGTTGTTAACACTCTTACTGCTATTGCTTCCAGGTTGGTGTGAATGGGGATTTAGTCACTGATGACATCCGTGTGAACCAAAGAGCAGTCCTCTCTTGATGCTATCCCAGAGTCAGCATGGTTCTGACAGAACGCCTGATAACAACGAAATGCTGGAGAGTAGTCATCATGGAAGTGTGTTTCTTGAAGAGCAAGACAGAACACAGAATAAGAGGAAACAAGTTGTTTTATTTCCGATAGGTGGCGGTAATACCCATTGAAATTTACTGGGTTATCGTGTGGCGAGAATCCAGGTTAGACTTAAAGAAGCTGAGGTGAGGTCATGTCACCATGTTAGTGATCGTCACCAAGGAGGACGGGTTGACATCCGTAAAGATGATGTCGGATTCATATAGTGAAGGGGGAGATGACACATCTGGGGGCACCAGGAGAGGCCTTGTCCAGGGACAATGTTTCTTCTTCTTCTTCTTCTTCTCTTTCAGAGGTTGAGGAGGGCAGGGCACAGAGAGAGCAGGCTTCCGCAAGATCCAGAACCAAAAGAAAGTTGGCAACCTTCGGGGTGTACAGATTGTATGTCCCATGGCCATTGTAGGAGCAGGCCTGGGGCCTGAGAGACACTGGGGGGAGAGGTCCTGGAACGGAGGTCCATCGCCAGAAAGCGCCGAAGAAGGAGAGAGGGCACTTCTTTGGCTGCGAAGGGGGAGGGGCACTCGGAGATGAGGGCATGGGAACCGCAGGGGAGAGGGAGATGAGATGGGGACGGGGCTGGGGTAAGGAAAAGGTAGGAGGGGGGAAGGATGCAATAGAGGCGAAAGTAAAAGAAATCGACAATGGATGGAGGCGGTAATATTTTTGGTGAGCGTTAGCACAAGGCAGACGATCAAAGGACTTTTGGATATTCTCTTCTTTCTTGTAAACTGGGCAATCAGGCGTGCATGGAAAGTGGCGGGCATGGCAGTTGACGCAAACATGTGGCGGAATACAGTCACCACACAGAAGGTCCTCCTTACAGTGGAAAGACTTATGCCCAAAACGGAAGTGCTGTAAGCATGTACAGCTTCATGTTGCATTGGTAACCCATAACCGTGACCTACTCTGGGAGGGTCACGGTAAAAGCCAGAGCAAAGGCGCCGGTAGTGTGGTTGTCTTTACGAACCTCCTGCACACGTCGAACAAAATGAATGTCGCATTGCTCCAGATTAACCTGGAGTTCCTCATCAGATTTCAGAATGAGGTCCCTATGAAAAATTACTCCCTGGAACATACGGTATTCAGAGACTGGTGAAGGGTAATAGACACCGAGACGTTGCCACGGCTGCAGAATGGGCAAGAACGGCTGCAGATTGGTCGGCAGAAGCAGCTTTGACCAACAAAGAGCTCAACCGCATCTTACTGAGAGATTCCGCTTTGCCAGTCTTGTCCTCAATACTCTCTACAAAAAACAACAGCCTTGTGGCGGTGAATGTGTCGCTCTCTGTCTTAGTACAGACCAGGTAGCGGGAAAAGTGCTTCATCCTAAGACGGTGAGCCTGGTCCTCATCTCAGGGTGTAGCCAGGGTGGGAGGATTGCAGGGTCATGCGAAGCAGCATTAAATGATCCGCTATCACTCAAAGAAACGGTCGTTTGAGAATGGCTAGATTTTTGTAGCTTGATACGCTTCATGAACCAAGCTTCTGCCCTGGCACCAACCACTCCAATCAGGGGCCCTCCCCAGGGGCGCCACCCAGCCACAGCAACGGCCTTTCTGACACAGTTGTTTTGGCTCTCAGACAGGTAGCTACACAGAAGCCCCACAACACAGACTGGCTACACTTGATAGTGACCTAGCGGGGTGGAGAGGGGCTGCGCTGGGGAAGTAAGGGGGGGGGAGGAAAGGAATCCACGTTGCAGACGTTAGGGAGGGATTTCTTCCTCAAATGGCTCATACTGAAGACAGAAAATTTAGAAGCGGAGGTCAAACCCCAAGCGGGGACCAAAACGCCAAAAAGGATGGGGGCTAGGCAAGAGGAAGAAACTTACAAGGAATACAGGGAACCATGTGGATAGCCAGGGCGACATGAACCAGAACATGGAGAGAGGTGAAGGAGGGGGCAGGGGGCAAGGAGCGAGGATGAAGAGGGAGGCGCACGGTTAAGGAAATGCAGTGCAGGAAGGAAGAATGTGGTGCAATAGCTCGGGGCCCCGTGTGTCATGCACGAATTCATGCGGGGGTGCGGTGGGGTGTTATTACTGAACTAGAAATATTTGTCAATAGTGACGAAAAGCAATTTCGAAACGATAATATCTTGTTGAAAACCTCAAGATTCATTGCCACGTTCAAGCGGCTCCCAACAGAAGCAGGTTATCGTAAATCTTGGACTCAAGGATACAAAGGAATCTGACGTCCGCTCAGATCTTCATGTAATGGACTAAAACGACTACATTAAAACTTTATGCAGTGTAGGTGCAAGTATTGATTCAAAAATTTGGCCGCTGCAACACTGGTCGGCAGTCTAAAAAGTCATGTGCATAATGGTTTGGGATAGGCAAGAGGATTTCTTATTGAAATTTGCCTCAGGGTAACGCAGCAAATACTGAGACATTGGTCGTTAGATGGTAAATCAGCTGGAAACGGGAAATGAGAAATTAATTCCATTATTTTCTCCGTCAAATATCAGTTCGCGTGCTGTGTGACAGCAGACGCTGACATTACGAGGATTAGTAATGCAGACATTAACTAACAGACGTCGAGCAATCACGAAGGATAGGCCTGTCAGGTCCACAGTTAGTAGCCGTACGCTATAGGTGAGGGTGCTATGGCTGGAGAAGTACTTGTAAAGTTTCGTTTCTAATAGAAAATTGTGCAGAATGAATACCCGGACACTTCTGGGTTTGTCTGCTAATTGTTATACAAAATACTCGTCTTTAAAATTTATAAAGGTATGCATGCGCTCGAACCAAATCTGCCAGCATCTCAAATCTGACGTCGTATCCGCAAAACGTGCTAGTGGAATGATTGAACAACTTCTTGAGAAAATGCAAAAACGCTTTCCGAGCATTTTTATTGGTGCCAAGGCTACAAAATTGTTTAGGAGTAGATATGGAACATATATACACACATACATCCGTCCATTTTTATAATTTATATATGGATAAAACGATTTGTACTAAGAAAATTGTCTTTCATTGTTCTTGTAAAAACTTTGAAGGTGACACCCGTATGTGTGGTTAATCGTTCGACCAAAGTGTTCGACACGAGGAATGTAAGTTGCAAATTACGACTACAGAATAAAATGATCTTAAATTTCATTAGTAAAATAAAATGTTAAGTTCGGTAGCATTCGTGTTAAATGTGTTTGAATGTATCTGAATAAATTTACAGGCCGCGTAATTTAATTTTCAACTGTTAAAAATTAAACATTTCAATGACTTCGATTTAATTAGTAATGCCTAAATCCGGTGTTGGATTGAATAACGTGTACTCTTTGCAAATTTCAGAAAACTCGCCTTTCAGAGCTTGTAGATCACCATAAATAATTCAGATTAATCATTCTGAATTTGAAATATACGTATCTGTGGTCTAAACGGTAACGCATTCGCCTTTTGGTTTACTTTATTCCTTTTTGATACACTAATGCAATTTCGATTTTTCAGTCATAGTCACGTGATACGTTGCTGTCATTTCGAAATTATTTTCACGGTACATTGTAGTACATATGAAGACGATGATAACTCATTATTTAGTGACACAGGATCGTCATGGTAACTCCATTTGCATGGTACTAGGGACCGGCCGTTGCATCGCACGAGTAACACTATTAAGTGTCTTGTCTGGTGAATCGGTAATTTTGTTTACAGCTCACTAGTACATCAAAATTCATAGAATAGCGTTATGTAACCGAATATTAACTATACATTCTAGCACTACTTAAACGACCTAAGCCTGAAGAGTTCTCAGAAGCCACGAATTAATCGACAGTCATCATCACAGTTCAGCCAATTTGCAGCAAATATTTATAAATTACGTACACAAATATTACTCCTGCATCAGTCTATCGATTAGTGAAAACCGTATCATAATACCTACAATGGTTCCTGTGATAAGCCTTCACATACCGATAGAAAAAAGCGGCTGGGGGACTTTGTGATGTTGCAGTACGGAGGAAATTTTATGTGGGTTGTAACAAATTCACACTTGGTTCTTAAATAAAATCGTTGACAAGCACATTGGGTGAGATTGTTGACAACCCACGTCATAATTTGACTTCATACTCCGACATACCATACAACCCACTAAATATTAGACAATTCTACACGACTATGATTCCTAATAATAAGCAAATCATGTATGTGTGTCTATTTTTGAGGAAGCGTCCTTTGGAAAGCAAAGGAGGAAGTCACGTGCCAACGACAGTGAAATACGGTTCCAAAGGTGGCAGCTCGGAAGCTACTTCATTAACGTATTTTCAAATTCCGTCTCTACCCAACGCACGGGACCAGAAGAGAAAGTAATGTGAGACGCGGCTGGCATTACGATTTTTCACCAGTGATTGGGCGGTCGGGGAGTATAGCGGGTCAAGGAAAGGGACCGGAGAGCGGCGTCGCCACACAGATGAGGTGAAGTTTAAAACGTGGCCGTCGGGATTTACTATAAAGGATGTCAATTTATTGTAAATATGATCGTGAAGACATCGGATTACCCAACACCGAGCCGAACTACAACAATATTTCTGCACGCGCGGTGAAATTATTGCAGTTTTATGATCACGTACTGACAACCGGTAATTGGAATGAAACAGAAAAACCATTACAAATGGAAGATTGACGTGGAGTCGCTAACTGCGTATTATATTGGCTCACTGAATCACATGATAATCTAACATGGTAATGTCTACAATAATCATTCACACTATCACGCACGAACATTAAAATACTATACATGGAAGAATCAAAATAACTACTCATACAAATAAAATAGTACAGATACTAAAATGAATGATTTACTACAATGGCTGAAACAACAAGCTCGTAATAAAACTTTATATATTTGACAGTCAATTTAGTTTGTAATAACAGGTTGTGAAAATAATTCAAAAAGAAATCAATTGTTGACACTGTTTTCAATTAAAAAATCTCAGAATGTGAACGCTAACCGTTAATGAGAAACTGCACTTGGCAAGTAATTATCGCTTTGTTGGATTGTTTCTGCAATCGCTATTCAGTGGCAGATAAATATTTTCTGTATCCTTCCTGGTTCCTTTTACAGCCATGTTACGATGATTATTAAAGAAGGGATTTTAAGGTGCAGCAACTTTTCAAAAATATAGGTATTTTCGTACAGACACATTTGGGGACATGAAATGAAGCAAAATAAGCGAAGGTCAGTCTCTTTTTTGCGAGATTACATTTTGCAGCTTTTCCCTTCCATTCAATTTTTAAACCACTTTCTCTCTATCTTATCTGCGTTTTCAATAACTAAGACCATTTTTTTCTACACTCCTGGAAATGGAAAAAAGAACACACTGACACCGGTGTGTAAGACCCACCATACTTGCTCCGGACACTGCGAGAGGGCTGTACAAGCAATGATCACACGCACGGCACAGCGGACACACCAGGAACCGCGGTGTTGGCCGTCGAATGGCGCTAGCTGCGCAGCATTTGTGCACCGCCGCCGTCAGTGTCAGCCAGTTTGCCGTGGGGACCGCACCGCCACTTCCCAGCAAATTAGGGACACTGTTGCTCCTGGGGTATCGGCGAGGACCATTCGCAACCGTCTCCATGAAGCTGGGCTACGGTCCCGCACACCGTTAGGCCGTCTTCCGCTCACGCTCCAACATCGTGCAGCCCGCCTCCAGTGGTGTCGCGACAGGCGTGAATGGAGGGACGAATGGAGACGTGTCGTCTTCAGCGATGAGAGTCGCTTCTGCCTTGGTGCCAATGATGGTCGTATGCGTGATTGGCGCCGTGCAGGTGAGCGCCACAATCAGGACTGCATACGACCGATGCACACAGGGCCAACACCCGGCATCATGGTGTGGGGAGCGATCTCCTACACTGGCCGTACACCACTGGTGATCGTCGAGGGGACACTGAATAGTGCACGGTACATCCAAACCGTCATCGAACCCATCGTTCTACCATTCCTAGACCGGCAAGGGAACTTGCTGTTCCAACAGGACAATGCACGTCCGCATGTATCCCGTGCCACCCAACGTGCTCTAGAAGGTGTAAGTCAACTACCCTGGCCAGCAAGATCTCCGGATCTGTCCCCCATTGAGCATGTTTGGGACTGGATGAAGCGTCGTCTCACGCGGTCTGCACGTCCAGCACGAACGCTGGTCCAACTGAGGCGCCAGGTGGAAATGGCATGGCAAGCCGTTCCACAGGACTACATCCAGCATCTCTACGATCGTCTCCATGGGAGAATAGCAGCCTGCATTGCTGCGAAAGGTGGATATACACTGTACTAGTGCCGACATTGTGCATGCTCTGTTGCCTGTGTCTATGTGCCTGTGGTTCTGTCAGTGTGATCATGTGATGTATCTGACCCCAGGAATGTGTCAATAAAGTTTCCCCTTCCTGGGACAATGAATTCACGGTGTTCTTATTTCAATTTCCAGGAGTGTATTGACAGGTTTTTAAGATTTCATTTAATCGGAAGCGAACAATGGTCGATAAATATTAAAATTTAATTGTTGGTAAGAAGCGTCATCGTCATCGCATCTACCACCACCACCACAACCACCTTCCTTTCAAGGAATAGGCTGTTGCCTGTTCCGAACTCACAGACAAATACATTCCTATCTTTTTCTAGGTCTTTCAATATCTCTTTTTCCCATTCGGCTTATTGTTCGGGATCCTCTAAGGAATTCTGTGACCTAGCGTTCTCATGAGGCGTTGTTTCAAATTTTTACGATATTTTTGAATTTTTTCGTTCCTGCTTAAAATATGTAATTCTGTTCTAATATCTTCATTCCTAATCATATCTCCTCTTATGCAGCACTTCATCATTCTCAGGAGCCTCATCTCTGCTGTTTCAATTTTATTGTCCTGTGGTTTTTTTTGTGGTAACCCAGCTTTAATTCCGTAGGATAACAACAGAACCGCCATTACTTTATATAATTTCATGATGGTTTGCTTTTGGTACTTTATGGCACAACGATCTGCTAATGGACCACAGACAGCTTGGAATCTGTGTATTTATATTCAATATCAGGGTATAAATTAAAATTTATAGCCTAGCCTAAATAAGAGATTTGAAACACTAGTTCTAAAACTGAACTATCCCAAACAATTTTTGATCTGACTGGATATTTTCCTCTGAATGCTATTACTTTTGTTTCGTTACGTTGCGCTTCTTGCGAATTTCGTTTAGCTGGTATACTGATCTTTCGAGATCATCTGTATTCTTTTGAATAATAATGATGTCATCAGCAAACAAAAGTACATTCACGTATTCCTCACTCATTGTCTTAATTCCTTTGTTTACTTGACATTTCTATTCGCGAAGAATGAAGTCAGGTAGATATTAAAAGGGCTAAGTGAATCGAACTGAATTGCTGGTGCTTTCCATCAATCCTGGCAAACGCACAAACAGCCTCGGAAACAGGATTGATTGAAGGCACCAGTAATTATTCCTACCCCAGCAACAACTGACAACCTCAGCAACAATAGTCAACGTCAGAAACAATGGTCAACCTGTAGATGTGAAAAAAAATTTAAACAATGATGTTACAACATTTTAAACTTAAACTGAGTTAGTGTTGGCATGTATTTAATGGCTCCTATCTATTGACTTCGTACTGTCTTCTTGGCGGTATTAGTGTTTTACCATAAAGGATTTTTCACAACAAAATCAGGTCGAAAGTTAATGAAGAAACATCATGTGCACTTTCAGAAGAATTCAAGATTCAGTTTATAAAAAGTGGAAGCTTCATTCTGCGAGTGGCGTCTTCGATGTAACTACTGCAATCGACAACAAGCGTCAAGGAAGCAGGAGAAATCAGTGGGTGCTGACAAATTATGCTCCGTTGGTTACTGTAGATGTCGAGCAGAGTTTCTGCATATACATGGAGCTGTTCAGATCAAAGCGTCAGCGACTCGGTGTCAAACACATTAATATCAAGTGTGTACAGAACCCCGTAAATGAGGAAAAGAAAGTTAATGTAGCAGGTTTAAACCCAAGTAAAGTAATTTCATCAGCACTTTTTTATGTATTTTCGATACCTTTTCCTACTTTTGTACCCATAATTTGCGCCTCAAAAGCTTTTCACTGATAACTATTACCACAATGAACAGACTGTCACAGACAAATACTGTCAAAGTTGTTGGGATAAAGGAAGACTGCATGGTTTTATAATTAAAATTAAACTTTCAAACTGCAGTAGAAATAACGCCACTGGTCAGAATGAGGTCAAATTGCAACGGAATATTATCGGAGAAGGGGGGAAACGTAGGGGCAGAAGAAAAAAATATTTACAAAATGTAGCAGTAGATGGAGCTGTAAGCAATTTAATTTAATAATGGTCGACTACAAATGACAAATGAATCATACAACAATGCCTAATGTGTACGTTTGATGTTAAACAAACTGTACTACTCTGTGTGCATGGTTGTACAGGCTTCGTACTGTTAGTTACGTAAGCCCATCCTCCATGGCAAGGTCATATCATATATCGGATGGAAAAAATCGGTTTTTAATTGTTCTGTGGCCAAAAACCGCATAAAAAAAGCATCAATCACATCGGTATTTAATTGTCCTGAGGACAAAAAGCACATAAAAAGCATCCATCCAAATCAAATCAAATTATTAATTTCCGTGTGACTGGCGCAAAACATGTTCAATATGCTGTCCACCGTTTTCTGCAGCAAGTTTAAATTGGGAAACAGCATGTTGCACAACTGATCGAAGTGTTTGCGGGGTCACGTTCAGAATGTGTAGCACAATGTGTGCGTTCAGTGTAGGTAAGTTTGCAATCGGAACACGGAAAACAACATCTTTCAGACAGCCCCACATCTAGAAGTCACCACACGGATTACGTTCAGGTGGTCGGGACAGCCAGGCTGTAGGGTTCAAATGGTGGCTGATAATTCTAGTATTTCCCAAATGGCGCTACAGCAGCTGCTTAACTGGATTTGCAATGTGCGGAGGCGCGCCACCTTGCATCCATACGCCCCTGCTGTTGGAGAGCTGGAATGACGTGGTTGCCCAAAAGACACTCATAGCGCTTACCAAATGGTTCAGATGGCTCGGAGCGCTATGGGACTTAACATCTGAGATCATCAATCCCCTAGAACTTACAAGGGAACCTCCCCATCGCACCCCCCTCAGATTTAGTTATAAGTTGGCACAGTGGATAGGCCTTGAAAAACTGAACACAGATCAATCGAGAAAACAGGAAGAAGTTGTGTGGAACTATGAAAAAATAAGCAAAATATACAAACTGAGTAGTCCATGTGCAAGGTAGGCAACATCAAGGACGATAGGAGCTGAGGAGCGCCGTGGTCACGTGGTTAGAGTGAGCAGCTGCGGAACAAGAGGTCCTTGATTCGAGTCTTCCCTCGAGTGAGAATTTTACTTTCTTTATTTTAGCAAAGTTACGATCTGTCCGTTCATTCATTGACGTCTCTGTTCACTGTAATAAGTTTAGTGTCTGTGTTTTGAGACCGCACCGTAAAACCGTGCGCAAGGTTTATGTCAACCGATTCCTCCACAGGAAAACACGTCTGATATATTCTATACGATACTGGTGACGGAATATGTTGTCGACCCACCTAACTTGCACACTTGGCGAATGGGTAAAAAGATTCTTCTACCTTGCCCGATTTAGGTTTTCTTGTGGATGTGATAATCACTCCCAAAAAAGTGATGAAAACATAAGAGTTTGTCACATAAACTGCAACAAATGAATGCAACAGTTTCACAGTCGCACAGTTTTCCCTGTGCTCTGTCAAAACATATGTTTTTTACGTTTTCAAATGTTTCCGTGTGTAGACCGTCAAATCCTGCATACGTCCAAGCAAATCTGAACATGTCCTGGAATTTTGGAGAGCGAAGTTGATTATGTGTGAGTGCCTGATTATGTGTGAGTGCCTGAACTTTGATAATTGTCTGAAAATAAAAAATTAAACCTTTCACTCGAGAGAAGACTTGAACCAAGGACCTCTCGTTCCGCAGTTGCTCACGCTAACCGCGGGACCACGGCGCTCGTACGCTCGCACCCTCCTTGATGTTGCCTACCTTGTCCATGGACTACTCAGTTTGTATATTTTGCTTATTTTTTTCATAGTTCCACACAACTTCTTCCTGTTTTCTCGATTGATCTGTGTTCAGTTTTTCAAGGCCTATCCCTGTGCCAACTTATAACTAAATCTGATGGGGGTGCGATGGGGAGGTTCCCTTGTTAGAACTATTTAAACCTAACTAACCTAAGGACATCACAAACATCCATGCCCGAGGCAGGACTCGAACCTGCGACCGTAACAGTAGTGCGGTTCCGGACTGAAGCGCCTAGAACCGCTCGGCTACACCGGCCAGCCCATAGCGCTTACCAGAGACGGTACAGATAACAGGACCGGAAGCACCTGTGTCTTCGAAAAAAATATGACCCTACGATAAATGATGCTGTAAACCAGCACTACACAGTGACCTGTTCAGGATGAAGTGGTACTGGATGATTTGCGTGTGGATTTTCCGTTGCTCATATTGGACAATTCTGTGTATCGACATATCATGTCAGATGGAAGTGGGTTTCGTCTGTCCACAGAATCTTCCACGGCCAATCAATGTCCACTTCCTTGCGAGCAAGAAGTTCTAAAGCAAAGGTCTATCTTGCTGGCAGGTCAACAGGAAGCAACTCGTGCACATTGGTAATTTTGAATGTATAGCAAAGAGAATGTTTTACACACCGTGCTCACGGGTATGTCCAATGTTCGGACAATCGTCTCCTTCTGCATTGCTGTGGCCACCGATTCCACTGGCGTCGAATCAATTCGTTTCCTCCCTCTACCAGTTTGCACACCAAAAGAACCCGTCTTTTCGAATTTCCGAATCGTTACCTCCAGATCCACTGCAGTTATCGGACCCGAACCTTTTTTCAAACCCTTCAGTGTCCGGAACTTCTGCAGAGCGACGTGTGCTCAGTCTTCATTCTTGTAATGCAGCTTTACAAGCAGAGCGCGATCCTACATTGAGACGCGAAAGGAGGAAAAGCCGTGCACCCGGCGTGATCATACAAATTTTATTGGGTCGTGCGCATGACAGGCGTTTTCATTTACGTATTTTGACACACAGAACGCCATCTTTTGATCAATTTTCACACTATTTTTTTTCTTCTGCCATGCGTTTTTCCCCTTCTCCGATAATATTCCGTTGCAGTATGACGTCCTTCTGACCAGTACTGTTACTTATACAGCGTTTTGAAAGTTTAATTATAATCACCCTGTATAATAAATGTTTTACATACTTTGTTTCTTGTTAACACACATTCCAAGCCGGCCGCGGTGGTCTCGCGGTTCTAGGCGCGCAGTTCGGAACCGTGCGACTGCTACGGTCGCAGGTTCGAATCCTGCCTCGGGCATGGATGTGTGTGATGTCCTTAGGTTAGTTAGGTTTAAGTAGTTCTAAGTTCTAGTGGACTTATGACCACAGCAGTTGAGTCCCATAGTGCTCAGAGCCATTTGAACCATTTGAACACATTCCATTTTTCAGCATAGTTTAACTTTTAAAAAACTGATTGTACAAGTAATATTATCCTCAAATGCAAACAGTCTCTTACGCTACTAACTGATGACGTCACTAGTTACAGTCTGTCGTGTCCTAACACAGAATAGGGCGAAGAGAGGGAGTTTGAGGTCGGTCTGCAATTTTCGAGCGGTGAGGAGCAAATGCGGAAAGACGAATTCCCAGTGAAGGCAGGCTGATTTCTTGGATCGGCGCCAAACATCAGCACAGGGTAGCTACAAGAGGCGCGGATTTTGGGACTCTATAGGATGCTTGAAGCAGAAGACTCGTGGAATTCAGGGGCCTGATTAACATTATTTATTAGCGATGAGACTAATTACTGGAATGAAGGCTAATGCTAGACCTTAGAAAAAGCAAAAGAGCAGCATGTTAAGTACCAACTTGAGAGCAGCACTCCAGGTGAGGAAAACAGACATTAGGAGCTTACCGAGGCTTTCCACGAGCCACACGGGGTAGGCGCCAGAACGATCTGACCGAGAACTCTCTCTGAATACAAAAACACGTTATTTTTTGAAGAATAGTGACGGCGCACTATTTCTCCCTTCCTACAGCCGACCCACCAATCCACGGGCACTTAACGAGCTTCTACCAATCTGACGAGTCGCTCTGCACCTTCAGGGGACCTCTGGCCGACCACATTTAGATTCCTCTCCTTATCCTACTCGGTAGCCAGGAAATGCTTCTGGACTTAACATTAACAAACTCCTAGTTTGGTACCATCAGCATTCTCCTGAAAGCTAAGCACACCACTGCTTCTCCTATTATGGCCAGCAACAGTGTCTCAGGCCGTGCGGAGTGCCCGCGCGGTTAGAGGCGCCATGTCACGGATTGAGCGGCCACTCCCGCCGGAGGTTCGAGTCCTCCCTCGGGCATGGGTGCGTGTGTTGTTCTTAGCATAAGTTAGTTTAAGTAGTGTGTAAGTCTAGGGACCGATGACCTCAGCGGTTTGGTCCCTTAGCGACTCTCTCACATTTTTGGACCAGTGTCTTACTTCACTTGGCCCCTTCCTCAATCCCGTCTGTGGGGACTGCTGTAGTGGCGCTCTAACTTGTGTAAGCCCACTGACGTTCCAGTTCTCGGGAGCAAGCATCGAGCTTGCTGCATCTGCTAACAGGTGCCTTTTCATTGCCGTCTTCTACTGTGACGCCTTACAGCGGTGGATGGAGTTACCGGTTAATTATCTGATGTGAAACTTCTGCCCTTGGACAGCTGCTCAGAGTGTCTGCTATTTGCAGTGCTCTAGTGTTACTACTTAGCTCCGGTAGCCTAAACGCACCCCCTTTAGTCAGCGCTCTGCGCTGTGTCTCTGACTACCTATCTTGGAGTGCCCTTGATGGCTCCCAACAGCCTTAAGCGTAACAACGTACAAAGCCGGCCGGTGTAGCCGAGCGGTTCTAGGCGTATCAGTTTGGAACCGCGCGACCGCAACTGTCGCAGGTTCGAATCCTGCCTCGGGCATGGATGTGTGTGATGTCCTTAGGTTAGTTAGGTTTAAGTAGTTCTAAGTTATAGGACTGATGACCTAAGATGTTAAGTCCCATAGTGCTCAGAGCCATTTGAACAACGTACAAGTCATTACGTCGTCAGTATGGCAAGCCTGAGAACACCCATGCTTTGAAATGTTCCAGATCGTATTATCAATTGATATTAATAAACTCACAAATAAAAATTATGCTGTGCTTTTGCGTTACGCCAGCGAGTGACAAAGTGTATTTTACTGTCGTGACATTAGTGTGTCGTTATACTTTGCATATCGGCCAGCTATCTACGGGCGCAGCATCAGTCTCTGGATCTAAGTTTAGTATTTAACGACCCATCGGGCTCATTACATATGGAACATGAGCTCTGATTGGTGGAGAGCGGGGAAGGAAATCAGTTGTCTTCAAAGCAACCACGCCGGAATTTGCCTTAAGTAATAGAGGGTAGCCACAGAAAACCACATTCTGGGTGGACCGAAGGGGATTTGATCGGTCGAGCTCCATTACGCGAGTCGAGCGCTAATAAAGATGCGACTCGCATACCTCAGCCAAAACTGCCTACAATCCACTGTGACACTGACTCCCTCCAGAAATTTCTTTCTGTCATGTTGCTTCAAGTCTCTACAAACGACAAATTTGTAACAGAGCTCCATTAAGCTGTATACTAATTATTTACTGTTCGACCGGTGTCCAGGACTAGCCCGTCATTAGTAATTGTATTGTAACACAGTGGAAATGGGCGACCTAAATTTAAACAGCGTATATACAGGGTGGTCCACTGATCGTGACCGGGCCAAATATCTCACGAAATAAGCGTGAAACGAAAAAACTGCAAAGAACGAAACTTGTCTAGCTTGAAGTGGGAAACCAGATGGCGCTATGGTTGGCCCGCTAGATGGCGCTGCCATAGGTCAAACGGATGTCAACTGCGTTTCCTTAAATAGGAACCCCCATTTTTTATTACGTATTCGTGTAGTACGTAAAGAAATATGAATGTTTTGGTTGAACCACTTTTTTCGCTTTGTGAAAGATGGCGCTGTAATAGTCATAAACATATGGCTCACAATGTTAGACGAACAGTTGGTAACAGGTAGGTTTTTTAAATTAAAATGCAGAACGTAGGTACGTTTGAACATTTTATTTCGCTTGTTCCAGTGTGATACATGTACCTTTGTGAACTTACCATTTCTGAGAACGTATGCTATTACATCGTGATTATCTGTAAATACCACATTAGTGCAATAAATGCTCAAAATAATGTCCGTCAACCTCAATGTGTTTGGCAATACGTGTAACGACATTCCTCTCAACAGCGAGTAGTTCGCCTTCCGTAATGTTCGCACATGCATTGACAATTCGCTGACGCATGTTGTCAGGCGTTGTCGGTGGATCGCGATAGCAAATATCCTTCAAATCCGGGGACGTCAGATCCGGTGATCGTGCGGGCCATGGCACGGTGCTTCGACGACCATTCTACCTGTCATGAAATACGCTATTCGATACCGTTTCAACCGCACCCGAGCTATGTGCCGGACATCCATCATGTTGGAAGTACACCGTCATGCAGTGCAACATCTTATAGTAACATCGGTAAAACATTACGTAGGAAATCAGCATACATTGCACCATTCAGATTGCCATCGATAAAATGAGGGCCAATTATCCTTCCTCCCATAATGCCGCACCATACATTAACCCGCCAAGGTCGCTGATGTTCCACTTGTCGCAGCCATCGTGGATTTTTCGGTGCCCAATAGCGCATATTATGCCGGTTTACGATACCGCTGTTGGTGAATGGCGCTTCGTCGCTAAATAGAACGCGTGCAAAAAATCTGTCATCGTCCCGTAATTACTCTTGTACTCAGTGGCAGGACTGTACACGACGTTCAAGGTCGTCGCCGTGCAATTCCTGGTGCATAGATATATAGTATGGGTGCAGTCGATGTTGATGTAGCATTCTCAACACCGACGTTTTTGAGATTCCCGATTCTCGCGCAATTTGTCTGCTACTGATGTGTGGATTATCCACAACAGCAGCTAAAACATTTACTTGGGCATCAACATTTGTTGCAGGTCGTGGTTGACGTTTCACATGTGGCTGAACACTTCCTGTTTCCTTAAATAACGTAACTATCCGGCGAACGGTCGGGACACGTGGATGATGTCGTCCAGGATACCGAGCAGCATACACAGGACACGCTTGTTGGGCATTTTGATCACAATAGCCATACATCAACACGATATCGACCTTTTCCGCAATTGGTAAGCGGTCCATTTTAACACGGGTAATGTATCACGAAGCAAATACCGTCCGCACTGGCGGAATGTTACGTGATACTACGTACTTATACGTTTGTGACTATTAAAGCACCATCTATCACAAAGCGAAAAATGTGGTCCAACTAAAACATTCATATTTCTTTACGTACTACACGAATATGTAATGAAAAATGGGGGTTCCTATTTAAAAAAAAAAACGCAGTTGATATCCGTTTGACCTATGGCAGCGCCATCTTGCGGGCCAACCATAGCGCCATCTGGTTTCCCCCTTCAAGCTAGACGAGTTTCGTTCTTTGTAGTTTTTTCGTTTGATGCTTATTTCGTGAGGTATTTGGCCCAGTCACTATCAATGGACCACCCTGTACGTTTGACACTCGTTAATCGTTGCGGGCTATCTGAAAGTTATATTATTCTTGGAGAATGGAGTTTGCCAAGATCGCTAGCAATTCTTCTTATTATTATGACCAGTTTCGACAGATGTACGCTGTCATCATCGGACCTTGTTTGCACCCTCACCAGGTTGGATTAAAGGAAGACATCGAAGAATTCAGAGGCGCACCGCTAAATTTGTTACTGCAGTTTCTACCAGGGAATCCCTGAAGGGATCTCTTGAAAAAATTGAGGGAACCAGCATTTGCGGTTGACTGCAGAACGATTGCACTGCCATGAGCGTACGTCATGCGCAAATACCGCGAAGACAAGATAAGAGAAACCAGAGCTCGCAAGGAAGCACAATAGACAGTCGTTTTTCCCTAACTTCTTTTATCAGTGAAGCATGAAAGGGAATGACCACGAGTGGTGCAACATACCATTGGCTATACAACTACGCCGGGTTTTGGAGTATATATATGTAGTTGTGGATGCACATGATCAGTGCATTTCGCCATGAAACTAGTCGTGAAAGGTTGTTATTCTCTCCAGCGTCACCTGATACTTTCCCTACTGATACGTCGATAGTTAGTACGATACTATGAAGTTTTCGAACACTTGGTGTCTAGAACTATACCATAGGTATCGGCACAAAATGTATCGATATTTGCTAAAAGCTGTAATATTGGAACGTCCCTACTGCAGTCTTGGCTTCAGTGATGTGACAGTGTATTTAACAAACACTTTCATTTTAATCGTTTGATCTCAGATGAGATTGATGTTCGTGCTTCCATTAACATACACTCATAAAAGCCTACTGTGTGAACATGAGTGTGCTAAGACAAAAATGGGTGAAATAAAGGAAAATTAGAAATGCCGTTCTGATTACACCATTTATACATCTTCCAACATTGGAATGTGGATTTTCGGTTCATTGTATTTCATGACACCTGTTTAGGATTTTCCGCGATTAAGGCATACAGGATGAAAACGAAAATGGAATCAACCTGCAACAAATTTACTGTGTGACGGGACAAAAGTGTGGCCGCCATAGTTTCACACAAGGCGTGAAATAGGTGCCACTAACACAGAGAACCAAGTTGAAACTCTGGCGTCACGATCTTGAATTTTGTTTCATGGCTTCCTGAGAACGTGCTGGGCGACTATAAGTTTCGATTCAGCTTGCTCTGTTACAAGCTCATACGGAACTTTTTTTTGTGTGTTAATTTTCTTTCCTTTTTCTGTAAGCAATTATTATTTATGACCTCTAAATTGTATGTGTGTTGAATATCAAATTTAAGTACTGTGCCCAGAGAAGTTAATATTTATGTGAAAAATCTGAGGAGGAGAATATGGAGAAAACGGAAGGGGAGCTGAGTCGTCGGACGAATAATGGCGTTTGTTGGGCTGGTTGGTACCGCAATACACACGAGGCACAGAAAGTTACCGAGAAAGACACTCAAAATTAACTATTGGTGTAGACTCTATAATGAGATGAACGTACACACACAGTTGGAGTACACTGAAGTCGAGAGAGGAGTATTTACGTTTTGGGAGATCGATTGGTGACTTGATACGTTAGAAAGATACGTAAAGTTATTATTAAAGACGTTATAAATTAGTTATCTGTGAGGACGGAAGTGAGCTTAGACAGTTGGAGTGGGAAGAGAAACGTTTAAAAAGAACTTCTTAAGAGCATGTGTTACAATGAAACAAGGGAGAACGTTGTTTGAAATGTCGTTTTTACAAAAAGTGTTGTGGATGGAAGAATATAAGCATGTGACAAAATTGTGAGAATATACACTCCTGGAAATTGAAATAAGAACACCGTGAATTCATTGTCCCAGGAAGGGGAAACTTTATTGACACATTCCTGGGGTCAGATACATCACATGATCACACTGACAGAACCACAGGCACATAGACACAGGCAACAGAGCATGCACAATGTCGGCACTAGTACAGTGTATATCCACCTTTCGCAGCAATGCAGGTTGCTATTCTCCCATGGAGACGATCGTAGAGATGCTGGATGTAGTCCTGTGGAACGGCTTGCCATGCCATTTCCACCTGGCGCCTCAGTTGGACCAGCGTTCGTGCTGGACGTGCAGACCGCGTGAGACGACGCTTCATCCAGTCCCAAACATGCTCAATGGGGGACAGATCCGGAGATCTTGCTGGCCAGGGTAGTTGACTTACACCTTCTAGAGCACGTTGGGTGGCACGGGATACATGCGGACGTGCATTGTCCTGTTGGAACAGCAAGTTCCCTTGCCGGTCTAGGAATGGTAGAACGATGGGTTCGATGACGGTTTGGATGTACCGTGCACTATTCAGTGTCCCCTCGACGATCACCAGTGGTGTACGGCCAGTGTAGGACATCGCTCCCCACACCATGATGCCGGGTGTTGGCCCTGTGTGCCTCGGTCGTATGCAGTCCTGATTGTGGCGCTCACCTGCACGGCGCCAAACACGCATACGACCATCATTGGCACCAAGGCAGAAGCGACTCTCATCGCTGAAGACGACACGTCTCCATTCGTCCCTCCATTCACGCCTGTCGCGACACCACTGGAGGCGGGCTGCACGATGTTGGGGCGTGAGCGGAAGACGGCCTAACGGTGTGCGGGACCGTAGCCCAGCTTCATGGAGACGGTTGCGAATGGTCCTCGCCGATACCCCAGGAGCAACAGTGTCCCTAATTTGCTGGGAAGTGGCGGTGCGGTCCCCTACGGCACTGCGTAGGATCCTACGGTCTTGGCGTGCATCCGTGCGTCGCTGCGGTCCGGTCCCAGGTCGACGGGCACGTGCACCTTCCGCCGACCACTGGCGACAACATCGATGTACTGTGGAGACCTCACGCCCCACGTGTTGAGCAATTCGGCGGTACGTCCACCCGGCCTCCCGCATGCCCACTATACGCCCTCGCTCAAAGTCCGTCAACTGCACATACGGTTCACGTCCACGCTGTCGCGGCATGCTACCAGTGTTAAAAACTGCGATGGAGCTCCGTATGCCACGGCAAACTGGCTGACACTGACGGCGGCGGTGCACAAATGCTGCGCAGCTAGCGCCATTCGACGGCCAACACCGCGGTTCCTGGTGTGTCCGCTGTGCCGTGCGTGTGATCATTGCTTGTACAGCCCTCTCGCAGTGTCCGGAGCAAGTATGGTGGGTCTGACACACCGGTGTCAATGTGTTCTTTTTTACATTTCCAGGAGTGTAGTACGAATTCCATGTGATTCATAGCCAGAAGGATAGTTCATTTTGTACTAGTAAAAAACAAGTGCAGTATAGACTAATGAACCGGTGTTTGGGTGACTTTTAATTTCCAGCGTGACCGAATATCTCACCATTATCTGCACTACGTGGACCCGATTTCCAGAACTGCTATAGTATAGCGATCCATGATTTATTTATCATTACCAATAACTTTAAAAGGGAATTTAGGAACAGGAGCCTCGGTATTGTGGACAGCAGAGACATAGGGATCAGAGATCACAACATCACACTCCATCTACGAAAGTCACAAAGATGGGAGCAGCTTCCTTGCACACATATTTCGTAACTGAAAAATATTGGCAGTAAACAGAGTAGTGGAAAAAATGAACTTTGCCATGCATCAATGCAGAGTGTAGGATGCATTTATACACTCCTGGAAATGGAAAAAAGAACACATTGACACCGGTGTGTCAGACCCACCATACTGGCTCCGGACACTGCGAGAGGGCTGTACAAGCAATGATCACACGCACGGCACAGCGGACACACCAGGAACCGCGGTGTTGGCCGTCGAATGGCGCTAGCTGCGCAGCATTTGTGCACCGCCGCCGTCAGTGTCAGCCAGTTTGCCGTGGCATACGGAGCTCCATCGCAGTTTTTAACACTGGTAGCATGCCGCGACAGCGTGGACGTGAACCGTATGTGCAGTTGACGGACTTTGAGCGAGGGCGTATAGTGGGCATGCGGGAGGCCGGGTGGACGTACCGCCGAATTGCTCAACACGTGGGGCGTGAGGTCTCCACAGTACATCGATGTTGTCGCCAGTGGTCGGCGGAAGGTTCACGTGCCCGTCGACCTGGGACCGGACCGCAGCGACGCACGGATGCACGCCAAGACCGTAGGATCCTACGCAGTGCCGTAGGGGACCGCACCGCCACTTCCCAGCAAATTAGGGACACTGTTGCTCCTGGGGTATCGGCGAGGACCATTCGCAACCGTCTCCATGAAGATGGGCTACGGTCTCGCACACCGTTAGGCCGTCTTCCGCTCACGCCCCAACATCGTGCAGCCCGCCTCCAGTGGTGTCGCGACAGGTGTGAATGGAGGGACGAATGGAGACGTGTCGTCTTCAGCGATGAGAGTCGCTTCTGCCTTGGTGCCAATGATGGTCGTATGCGTGTTTGGCGCCGTGCAGGTGAGCGCCACAATCAGGACTGCATACGACCGAGGCACACAGGGCCAACACCCGGCATCATGGTGTGGGGAGCGATGTCCTACACTGGCCGTACACCACTGGTGATCGTCGAGGGGACACTGAATAGTGCACGGTACATCCAAACCGTCATCGAACCCATCGTACTACCATTCCTAGACCGGCAAGGGAACTTGCTGTTCCAACAGGACAATGCACGTCCGTATGTATCCCGTGCCACCCAACGTGCTCTAGAAGGTGTAAGTCAACTACCCTGGCCAGCAAGATCTCCGGATCTGTCCCCCATTGAGCATGTTTGGGACTGGATGAAGCGTCGTCTCACGCGGTCTGCACGTCCAGCACGAACGCTGGTCCAACTGAGGCGCCAGGTGGAAATGGCATGGCAAGCCGTTCCACAGGACTACATCCACCATCTCTACGATCGTCTCCATGGGAGAATAGCAGCCTGCATTGCTGCGAAAGGTGGATATACACTGTACTAGTGCCGACATTGTGCATGCTCTGTTGCCTGTGTCTATGTGCCTGTGGTTCTGTCAGTGTGATCATGTGATGTATCTGACCCCAGGAATGTGTCAATAAAGTTTCCCCTTCCTGGGACAATGAATTCACGGTGTTCTTATTTCAATTTCCAGGAGTATATTTCAAACCAACATATAATTTCGAGGCTTCCTGCTCTTATTTACACACGCAAGCTATTTACACGTATTTTGTAGCACTCTCGCAGCCGGAATTACACGAGTAATAGTTCAACAAATACCACTGTTCCAGAAATAAATTACGCAATGACAATAATTCCACAGTCCGACCAAAGTTTTCGAGAGATTTCCCTTGGCGAACATGCCAATGCCGGCACTGGAAATCCAATCTCAAAGAGCCTAAGTTGGGATTACCTCGTCCCAAATCCCGACCTGTTGGGACATTTTGTTAAAAATGATGAAGTCTTCAAAGAATCGAAAGGCCACAAATCCGAAGTCTGTAAACTGTATACCTACTTGTTCAAAAATGGTTCAAATGGCTCTGAGCACTATGGGACTTAACATCTGAGGTCATCAGTCTCCTAGAACTGAGAACTACTTAAACCTAACTAACGTCTGTAGCACGTTATCTTCGTGGACATCACACACATCCATACCCGAGGCAGGATTCGAACCTGCGACCGTAGCGGTCGCGCGGTTCCAGACTGAAGCGCCTAGAACCGCTCGGCTACAACGGCCGGCATACATACTTGTAGATGGCTGTATGTTAACGGTAAATGTTTTTAGTAACCATCGATGAACTTACGAAAGATGTGTGGAGTATCAATTTTACTAGCAGATGCTCTATACAATTATGTAAATTTTACGTGCATTGTGAATTCAGTTTTTTACCAAAGTAACCATCAGTGAAACAAAAACAAAAAAGAAGAAAATTGTTATAAAGCCCGTACCCGATTCTTTCTTTCATCGTCACCGTAAACATAAACAGTTAGTCCTGTTCCGACTGGCCAACTGTTGTCTGCAGGGTAGTACGAGGAGCGTCTACGATCGTGGGACATGTGATCAACACCTGGCTAGTCCCTCCATGCTCGGCCACAATAACTAGTACGGGCAGCGTATCCAGTTAGGCTGTACTAGCCCTATCTCGCATTTGCGCTCACTTGCGCCATAATGCCTGACTCTAGTGTGGAAGTATGCGATTAAGAATGTAATGGCATGCCGGCCGAAGTGGCCGTGCGGTTAAAGGCTCTGCAGTCTGGAACCGCAAGACCGCTACGGTCGCAGGTTCGAATCCTGCCTCGGGCATGGATGTTTGTGATGTCCTTAGATTAGTTAGGTTTAACTAGTTCTAAGTTCTAGGGGACTAATGACCTCAGCAGTTGAGTCCCATAGTGCTCAGAGCCATTTGAACCATTTGTAATGGCATGTATTAATCGACTTAGGAAATGTTCCAGACGCGCTAGTCTTGTTTACTTCTACACGACAATCGGCGTGTGTGTGTGTCATGTATGGTGAACCGAAAGAAATGCGAAGGAAGAAGCGACAGCAGCTGCAAGAGCTCAGCAGAAAAGTCGGCGGCACCCAAAGAGGCAAGCAGCGCTGCCACCCGCGTTTCCAAAACTTTAGTTTACGAGGGCGTTAGTTGTAGAACCAGACTCTGGGTGGTGAAGGAAGGGCACCCGCATTTTTGGTCACCCCTCGGCGCAAACAACGCATGCAGACCGCAGCGCATGCAGAGGTCAGCGGGTTAGACGGACCAGCGCGCAAGCAGCAGCACGCTGGCGGCTAAGCGGTTCTGCAGAAATGTGGGCCAGTGTTGCTGGAGCGGAGGCATTAGCGGCTCCAGCCGCGCTGGTTCCAGCATCGTCCAGTCTCGTGCGGGTCTGGAATGCGGGCAGCTCAGCTCGTACTTACAGCCACGCCACTCGCAGCGCGCCAGCCAGCGTACCTGCAACAGAGAGAGAGACACGTACCGCGTCAGCTGAGGAGGAAAATAAGCACACCACAGACTATCATAAGTAAGCTCACATTACGGTAGTTTTCCCAGTAGACTTCGGCAGTTACGATCCTACCCGTGTTACATGTATGTTAGGTGTGTTGCATACATATAGGTCGTTACCTCATTTCGATCGCTACGCTTGCATGTGCGATCGTTGTCTTCCTAGATTATCCTAGAAACCTGAAGCGATAAACCATCTAGAAACTGGGTGTTTCACAATTCGCTACGCTTGCATGTGCGATCGGTGTCTTCCTAGATTATCCTAGAAACCTGAAGCGATTAACCATCTAGAAACTGGGTGTTTCACAATTCATGTTACACGCTGTAGAGGAGATTCATTGGATCAAGTGTTACATAGGAACCCATGTCCGGAAACGTCATGCGACGACGCTACAGAGCGTCAAAGTAATAGGCTCCAGCGCCTGTAAATGTAAGTATATACAGGGTGATTCCGTGACAATGTTACAAACTTTCAAGGCTCACGGAGAAAAATAACTGTACCAATTTGAGATATGGGTTCTTGGTTCGGGAACGAATGAGTCGAAATTTATAAGCGAAAAGCGTTCTGATACCTCTGAAAGTGGAATACCGATGCTGTTGCTGCTAAGAATGTAGGGTATGCAGCTTTCAGAGGTACTAGAATGGACCAAAATAAGAAAAAATGTCATGGCTCTCGGGTGTCCAACCGGATGCCATCGTTGAAGCCCCACGATATTTCGGCGAATAACCTTTCCGCCATCATCAGGTGTTTCTGGTGGAATGGTCTGTCTGCTCATTGTCGGTGTTATTTATTTCCGTCAGTCGGGCTTGGAATTCGTGCGCCGACGGTCCGATTACACCGACAATGAGCAGACAGACCATTCCATCAGAACCACATGATGATGGCGGAAAGGGTATTCACCGAAATATCGTGGGACTTCAACGATCGTATCCGGGTGGACGCCCGAGAGCCCTGGAAACAACACATACGCCGAGAAAGCCTCCGATCACATAAAAAATGTGTAGTAAAAACGGATTCTAAAATGTATACCTTAAGAGCTATGAGGACTTCTTCAATAGAGAAGATGTGGTTCACACAGGTGAAGATGAACAAGTGCTCATAGCTCCTCAGGTATGCATTTAAGAGCATTTTTAGAGATTTTCCCTCGTCTTAGTCCATAGCATCTCCTCTGAAAGTTGCATAATTACGGGAGCACCCTGTGTATACACACATTTACAGGCGCCAGCGCCTGTAACGTTGACGCCCTGTAGCGTCGTTGGGTAACGTTTCCGGATATGAGTTCCTACGTTAAACTTGATCTACTAAGTGCCCTGTACAACCTCTAGAAGTGTGTAACAAGAATTGTGAAACATCGTATGTAAAGGCCCGCGAAACCTATGGAACATTAGTAAGTGACCAACGCTCTCAGCATGCATCATTTTCTGGAAGCGTGAGAATTGTACAAGACAAGGATCGTCGGAAACAATGCAGAAGCCACGTGTAGGTACTGTGGAACAGTATATCACGAAGTACGAAATCACATTCAGTAGCGTAGACTCTGTCCACAGTCTATCAAAGTGTGGCTCAGGAATCTTTACAAAGATCAGTAAAAATGTTGGGGACCACTTCCGAAACAAGTAGTGAAACGTCAATGTTTACTATGTCTGCCACCTCACCTGAAGAGTAATCTGGTCTCTTAGGCGCCACATCGTCAGTTACATCGGACACTCTTACAGCAGTTTAGAACAGAGAGATGAACGAAGTCGTTACTTAGCTATTTAAGCTTCAGAAGCGTCGTTATCGATGTTAGAGACCAGTACAATCGATATTTTAAAAAAATCGTGAATCCGATATGTCGATATTTAAAAGTATTACGTTATCTGCTCTCGATATATAGAAGATGATTATCAGTAAATCGATAGGAAAAACACCGACGTACCGGACAAAACAAATATCGGCTGCACTTTGTAAATATACTTCCAGCTTTGGAGCTGCACATTTAAGCATTGATTTATTATTAGATTTTCTTTCAATCGACAACCTAGCAGCCTGTCTACCCCTCCCAGAGCTGGAATTGATATGTAATCGATCCACGTTCACGCTTGGAGATAATCACATCGCTAACAATGGTAGCAGCAAATAGGTGGTTCAATAAAAGGTGTCCGATGTAAAAAAAAAATTATATAAAATAAAAATATCGCTACTCGGTATTTGCATTTCGACATGGATACATCGAAGAAAAAATATCGACGATATATATCCGTATTTCTTTCGCCAGGATAGCCGAGAGAGCTAATGCGCTGCTTCCTGGACTCTGGTAGGCGCGTTGGCCCCCGATCGAATCCTCCTGGCGGACTGACGAACAGGGCCGGTATGCTGGCCAGCTTGGATGTGGTTTTTAGGCGGTTTTCCACATCCCACTAGGTGAATGCCGGGTTGGTCCTCACGTTTCGCCTCAGTTACAAGACTCACAGACATTTGAACACATTCGCACTATTTCATGGCTTACACTAGATGCAGACAGCTGGGGTACACTACTTACATCCCGGAGGGGGGGTTCGGGGTGGTGGCAGGATGGGCATCCCTCCACCCTCTGCAACTAACTCTGCCAAATCCGTAATAACGAAGCCGACCCCGCGGAAAAAAAAAATCGATATTTCTGAAAAATTGTCTATATATCTACAGGGTGTTACATAAAAGTACTGCTAAACATTCAGGAAACATTCCTCACACACAAAGAAAGAAAATATGTTATGTGGACATGTGTCCGGAAACGCTTACTTTCCATGTTAGAGCTCATTTTATTACTTCTCTTCAAATCACATTAATCATGGAATGGAAACACACAGCAACAGAACGTACCAGCGTGACTTCAAACACTTTGTTACAGGAAATGTTCAAAATGTCCTCCGTTAGCGAGGATACATGCATCCACCCTCCGTCGCATGCAATCCCTGATGCGCTGATGCAGTCCTGGAGAATGGCGTACTGTACCACAGCCGTCCACAATACGAGCACGAAGAGTTTCTACATTTGGTACCGGGGTTGCGTAGACAAGAGCTTTCAAATGCCCCCATAAATGAAAGTCTAGAGGGCTGAGGTCAGGAGAGCGTGGAGGCCATGGAATTGGTCCGCCTCTACCAATCCATCGATCACCGAATCTGTTGTTGAGAAGCGTACGAACACTTCGACTGAAATGTGCAGGAGCTCCATCGTGCATGAACCACATGTTGTGTCGTACTTGTAAAGGCACATGTTCTAGCAGCATAGGTAGAGTATCCCGTATGAAATCATGATAACGAGCTCCAATGAGCGTAGGTGGAAGAACAAACTAAAATGAGCTCTAACATGGAAATTAAGCGTTTCCGGACACATGTCCACATAACATCTTTTCTTTATTTTTGTGTGAGGAATGTTTCCTGAAAGTTTGGCCGTACCTTTTTGTAACACCCTGTATATATTATCACCTGCCCTATTAGAGATCCAGTACTAGAGAAAAGCTTTTCGTTTAATTTGACCTTCCTACGAGCCATTTAACCACCATGCTATGGGTACGACGTTGCTCAGCGCTGAACATCAAAGTGTTTAGGCTCGTTTTCGCAGATAAGATTAATCATTCAAATGCTTTCACTTTAATTTATAATGGATGGACATGAAGTGCCTACGGGACCAGGTGTTTGATGATTTTATAGTACGATTGCATTGGTTTAATTCGTGATTGCAGTTGGGTTTTAAGACAAACTCTTTTATGCTTTTTATCGTTAATATTGCGGCAGCTATTTGTCGTACCACACATAATACGACCTAGGCTACACATATGTAACTTATGTATTCTGACATGGTTATGGCACATTTTCTTGTATTTTAATTTATTTAATTATTTATTTATATTAGTTAATTATTTAAAAAAATTCTTCCACTGGACATAGGAAGGGCTTATTTCAATAGTGGTACAAGTCCATTTTTGTTCATTTTGAGATACAGTGTCCTAAAGTTAAATGAGTCTGAAAAATCTACAGTTGAGATACCAGAAATATTCAGGCATATGGCTTCTTGCTAGAGATGAACCTTTCCTTCTGTTTGTTTGGATCATTAATTTCAGAAGCATTATAGGCAGAAAAGTGAGGTAATGGACTTGTACCACTATTGAAATAAGACCTTCATATGATTGTATGTAGTACATTTGATTGTTATGGCCTATTACAACTGTGTGGTACGGATTTATGAATAATAGCGTATACATATGTTCATCTATTTTGCTATATTCGAGTAAAACAGTGAAAGCTATTAACAACAGCATGACTTAGGCAGAAGCATATTTGCCCTAATGTTACATATAGCTTTAATTATATACAATATGTCTATTTGAGCCACCTACATAGTTAACATGATACTTGTCAATTGTTAACGTATGTTCTATAGTTTTTATAATAGTACATTTGTTCTACTCATTTTACAGGGGCCTGAAGATGGAATCAATGTAATGCTGAAACTGATAGCACATAAGTAGTTTATAAAATAAATTTCTATAATACATACAGCTGTTGGTAAATTATTGCATCAAGAAACTTTAGAAGTATGTCTTTTCGCTGAAAGCTCACGTGTTTAGCAGTCTTTTTGTCGTTCCTTCTGTGACTGTCCGCTATATGGAGAGTAACAATCTATCCTTTTCCTAATATCTTATAACTGGAATGAAAGTGTTATAAAAGTAACAGAAAACTAACTGGAATGCAATAATACTGGAAAATTAAAACTACATTTTTAATACTTCTCACATCACGACTGAATCTGTAAAACTTTTCTATTTATGGCTTGGTGGTACGTATTCCAGTGTTGCAATACGATGAATTTTGGCTTTTCTTATTTATTGCGATGAATTCTTATTTAAAGCAGTGAAATTTATAGTTTTTAGTTGTGAAGCTGGCGAATTTTGCTTGTGCAGGTACGCATAATGTAGTTTTTGGTTGTAATAGGCTCAGCTCACCATTTAACCATTTCCATAGAGATTATTTGAATTGTTGTTTAAAAGTATTACATTTGATTTTATTTAGTAATTTAAAACCATCGTTAAATTTTATCTTTGTTATTTAGTAACGAGACTGTTGATTTCATTGTTATGTAAGCACTCACATTGTTCAGGTAAGTTACGTAAGTACTGTTGTGGTAACCAAATGTTTAATTGGAAAGAGTTGTCCTATTGGTCTGGTGACCGAATTTAGAAATAACTTCACTGATCTACTGTGAGTCAGTGCCTTTGCTAGGTGTGATTTGCATTATTTTGTGACGATCATTCAAAATTAACATAAGAAGATGAAGTAAATTATTTGTAAGAGTAAGTTGTCGCAACTCTTCCTGAACATCAGTCAATACTGCAGAAACTATTACCTTAGCTTTTTATGACGAATTATGGTCACGTGATCACTGTCATTTGCATCGCCGATTAGCTGACGTTTGCCGATTGAACAGCCAGTCGCATGTGGAATGCCGTCATGTACCCACTACTCCATGTCATGTACCTGTCTCTGACAGGATGTATTGAATGGAATAAACAGTACAAGGCAATTCGAAACGAATATAGCTATTACAAAAGGCTGTAACTGTTTAACGCACAGTGATAAGAAACACAGGTAAAGTTAAAATTTGTTTTAAGTATTATACAAATGTTCTATATGATTCCCCTTGGTCGCATGGACAACATCTAAGCGATAATCCACTTCCCACCATACGTTCTGACGCATATGAGGAGTCAGGAAAACGAGGATATGAATGAGTTCGGGAATTGTTTTCAGAAACGAAGACATATATACAAAGTAGTTCATGTAATCCCATAAAAAGACGTTCATGGGTCTCTGGTCCAGGCACATTGGTGGCAAAGAGTAGAACAAAGGGTCGTCATCTCTACTGTGAGCAACTCAGCGGTTTCGAAGATGCCTTTAAAAATGTGTGGACCTTTGTACACCAACGTGCTGAAAGATGTAACCATGTAATTCGCATAATACTATGGTATCAGCCATCGCTCAATCGTATCTACGTGAGTGTTTGTTGAAATACTTTTAGCTTAATGGAGACAGATGGATTGTACTACACTGGGCCACACAATTAAAGGATCACTTTTTCGAAACGCGGCAGTTGTTTTCCATTGCGACACAGAAGTTTGAAATTTGGCTCAAAAGTGCCTACAAATTTCCTCTGTAACGGTGAAAAAGCTCGGTGCCATGCGACAGCCACCCTCGGTCTCGGCGACGCTACAGTCAATAAGTTGTAGACACAAGCGGCAAAAAAACAGAGCTCAGAAGTTTATGTGAGGTGTGAGGTGGATTAATGGTGCCACATTGGCACAAATTTTCACCAACCGAACTCCACCGCGGATGTGCCACAGGAAGGGGAAGAACCTTACACTCGCTCTTACCACATCTCACCCTTTCTTTTGACGCCTCTACAATGGGGGCCAGAACGCCGACAACCAACGTTGAAATAACTTGGTTTCCTTAGCTCATAATCTACAATGAACGACCTCAGAAGGTGATATAAAGAGCTTAAATGAAACCACCCCTTTGCTTGGAGCGTTGATTCCTGTAGATTTTACGGTTCAAAACGACACCCCTCAGTGCAGTAAGTATCAGGGTGACGTTCTTAACAGTCTTCGACGCTGATAACACCCCCGGACGTTTCGGTCTCTATGTAAGGACATTGTAGAGCTGCTTCCCCATTGAACATGACTGCGCCTCTTTCGAGTGCAGTGTGACCGCAGTTTATGCTCTCATCTACAGGATGGAGTCGCAGGAGACTTTTCAAAATCATCTGAGGAAATTTTAAAATGATCTGAAGCAGAACAGGGTGGTTATGCTTTCTCAACCCTCCTGTTTTTTTTCTCCCTCCTATGTCGTGATCATAAAGGGGTGCAACATTGACATATATGTGAATGCAGCTGCAAAGGGTACATCTAAGATCCCCTGTTTGGTAATACCCTTGGTGACACCCACCATATATATTGAGAATTTTAAAGATGTGCCTTACAGAGCAAAACCCGCGAAGGAGTCCTAGCCTGCTGCAGTAAGGCAACTGATTGACACCCCTCCTCTGCCAGTTGCCAGGCTGGACCACAAAAACAGGGACACATCGGCCCATATGGCCAACCTGCCCTCCAGTCTTTTGTAAACAAGTAGCCTTATTAACTTTAATAGGTCCATGTAGTCTAGACCAAATACAATGCAATTTTTACGTATGAAAATTAGATTACGCATCAATTTTAACCTAATGACATGTAAGTGACATTTGATTTTTTTTCTTTTCCTTCAGAATCCATGTATGTAATTATTCAACTAAACCTACTATAACACAAATCGGAAATTATTACTTATGAGATAGCGAAATATATATTTGCACTCTCAAATCTAAAAGTATCTTCGAATGTCGTCATGTTCTATAAATCGCCGTTTTGCCGTTTTCTTTTTAGATCGTCCGAAATTATAAAAGTAAAACTTAAAATGTCATTGTTTCTGAAACAACTACGAGATTCGAAGTGTTAGAACGCAAAAAACATGCACCAACAGACGAAAAAAAAAACATTTTAAATAGAAATATAAATGTTCTGTGTAAAGACCTTTTTCTAAAAAAAGTGGCCATAGTCAAGCTAAATTACATTATAAAACTGCTCCAATTAAGCAGAGCAAGGAAGTAGGCATTTCTGAAAAGGCCCTTCATGAAGTTAAGAATGACGAGTCCCCGTGTCTTAACCTATTTTACCACAGCAAGCCAGGTGAGTGAGTGAACTCAATGCACACGTTGTAAGCAGTGGGCACGTTTGTCACGTGTTAGAAATGACGTGGAAGATTTTTTTTTATCAATGTTTGAACTGCCAAAGTTCTATTTGGCATTCAGATAAAATTTGATAAAAATTGTGAACATACTTTTCTGTGAAACTTGTGTTGTAATAAGGACTATCTGAGTACCCAGGGTTCCCCAGGTATGTATTTATTCCCGTCCTATATCACCCTGTGTCCTCCCACCCCACTCCCTGTACATCTCCCCCCTTATGCTGTCCATTTCCTGCTCCCTCCTCTGCCTCTGTCCATATCCTCCTCCTCCTCCTCCTCCTCCCCCCTCCCCTTGTCTCTCCACGTGATCACACTGATTGTTGCCGTCCCCACAGTATTTATTTCAGATCGTAGCTAATGTGTGTACCAAATTTCATTTCAGTGATTTATGATGGATTTTTTTACCCGTGGCTTTGCCCATATACGCACATAACAAATATAACACATGTTTAACATATTTAACGCCTGTCTGTACACACATTTCACCTGTGTTTCTAGAGATTTTTGCCCTGCACTTTCGTTTTCATTCACGTCGATGTTTATGACGTACAAGGACATAATTTTCCTGATGCATTCAGTGGTATATGCCAGTACCGTTTGCAAACTGTGTAGCAAATGCTGTTGGTAGTAAAAAAGAAGTAAATTAAAACGTCATGCTTCATGCGGCAGTTTTACGGCACTAACAGAGAATATGTAGTAAGCGATAAACTTGTTCCATACAAACACTGGAGAACTGCCGGATATCAATAACTTCCTGCCACGATATTTCGGCGCAGAGTCTTCTGGCCATCTTCAGGTGAATGCCACTGTAGTAGTACTGGCGAGTACGCTTTTTTTTCTTTATTGTTATTTTAAACCCGTACAACAGGCAGGCTGTCAGCAGCATTCTACGCTGCTCTTCAGCCATATGATACACAATGAGAAGAAACACTGAGAAGACACATAAGTTACAGAACGGGGGGCAATAAAACAGTAGACACATAAAGACAAACACGGAGCCGTACACACTCGACGATAATCCACACTGCAAACTGTTGATACGACGCACAAACACTGAAGAAGACGATGGCACTGGTGGACGATGGAGTGTGACTGTGAACACTGAACACTAAACATGACGGCACACACGAAACACCGATGGCGGTGATCTCTGGCGCGCGAATGTCCACTTACCGTGTGCGAGTCCGGGGACCTGCCAAGAGCGGAACAGGGGCGAGGTGGGGGAGAGGGGAGAACGAGGATGCCAATGGCTGAGGAGACGGGGGCAGGAGGAGAGGGACAGTGGAGGGGAAGCCCGGAGGAGGAGGGGGGAGAAAGGGAGGAGGGAGGGAAAAGGGTGAGAAGGGAGGGAGGGTGCCCAGAGGAGCAAGCACAGGAGGAGGGTGGGAGGATCAAAGTTGGTAAGAGGGGTAGATGGAGGGGAGGAGGGCATCATCAGGGAGAGGGAGCTGGCGGAAGCCACGTTGGGAGAGGGTAAGGAGGGTGGAGAGATGGAGACCGGGTGGAACGTGGGAATACAGGCGCGGCAGTGGGCGGGGGTGGAAGAGGATTGGGGTGACGAGCGGGTGAGGAGAATCGAGTTTACGGGAGGTGTACAAGATCCGTATCCTTTCAAGGAAAAGGAGGAGGTGGGGGAAGGGGATGAGATCGTACAGGATCCGCGTGGGGGAGGGGAGACGGATGCGATAGGCGAGGCGGAGAGCATGACGTTCAAGGATTTGGAGGGATTTATAAAAGGTAGGGGGGGCGGAGATCCAAGCCGGATGGGCATAACAAAGGATAGGGCGGATGAGGGATTTATAGATGTGGAGGATGGTGGAGGGGTCCAGACCCCACGTACGGCCGGAGAGGAGCTTGAGTCGAGTACGCTTTTTTTTTTTTTTTTTTTTTTCTTTATTGTGATTTCATTCCCCTGCCCCATACGGGCAGGGGAGGGCTGTCAGCAGCACAATCCGCCGCTCTTCAGCCGAGTGATATGACAATTAAAACAAGAATAAAATAATACATACATAAGGAGGTAAAAAGGGGGAACATAAAACAGAGTAAGGGGAGAAAATGGAGGTAAAAATACACTGATATGTAGACGTTCATTGGGGACAGTTAAAAAAGTCACCAGAAAGTTAAAAAACACAATTGGTGATTCTTAAAACACATGGAAGTCACTAGATGCACAGGCACAGGTTAAAAGTCGGCCACAGTATTAAAAACACTCCGAAACAACACACTTAAAACCCACTCGGAGCACACACGACGAAGAATAAAACTACCAGGTGGGACCTGCCGAGGGAAAGGGCAGAGAGGATGGAAAAGGAGGGGAGAGCATGGGGCAGCTGGGGAAGCGGCGGGAGGAAGGGAGGAGGGGAACCGTGGGTTCACGAAGAGGCAGGAGACACATGGGGCGGGAGAGGAAAAGGGAAGACAGGGCAGGAGGGAGCGCAGAGACACTGAAAGAAGGCACAAGAGATGGAGGGGGAGGGGAAATCCGCTCAGAAGGAGGGAGGGGGAGGAGAGGGAGCCCTGAGGAGGAGGCAGGAAGAGGGGGTTAGAGTTGGTAGGAAGGGTAGATGTCAGGGCGAAGCTCATCATCCGGGAGCGGTAGACGGTGGAAGTTGTGTTGGGAAAGGAGATGGAGGGTGTGGAGATGGAGAGAGGGAGGGACACAACGGTAAAGGCGCGGCAACTGGTCGGGAGTGGAGAGGAAGGGAGACACCAGGGGGTGAGGGGGATCAAGGCGACGGACAACATAGAGTGTGCGGATGTGTTCAAGGAAAAGGAGAAGGTGGGGGAAGGGGATGAGGTCATAGAGGATGCGCGTGGGGGACGGAAGGCGGATGCGGAAGGCGAGGCGGAGCGCATGGCGTTCGAGGATTTGGAGGGCGTTATAGAACCGGGGAGGGGCGGAAATCCAAGCGATGCTGGCATAACAAAGGATGGGGCGGATCATGGATTTGTAGGTGTGGAGGATGGTAGAAGGATGCAGACCCCACGTCCGGCCGGACAGGAGTTTCAGGAGGCGGAGGCGGTTGTGAGCTTTGTTTTGGATGGTAAGGAGATGGGGAGTCCAGGTGAGGTGGCGGTCGAGGGTGAGGCCAAGGTATTTGAGGGTAGGAGTGAGGTGGATAGGACGGCCATAAATGGTGAGGTAGAAATCATGGAGGCGGAAGGAACGGGTGGTGCGGCCTATGATGATCGCCTGGGTCTTGGAGGGATTCGAGTACGCGCTGAGCTCCGCTATTTAAAGCCTTCTGAGGTGACATTGCGCATGCGCTGCTCAGCGTGCGCGTTCATAACGGCTCCGTGCGCTGCGCCTCGCGCCCTCCACTGTGAAAGCCTGGCGTATCGGTGTCAGGCTCTCATTCTCAAATACTGCATGAATAAATATGGACTTAGCACGTCGTAGGCTACACTTCTTTTTCAGCCCAATCCCCATCCGTTTGACAGGTAGATGGAAATCGACCTGACACCGATACGCCAGGCTTTCACAGTGGAGGGCGCGAGGCGCAGCGCACGGAGCCGTTATGAACGCGCACGCTGAGCAGCGCATGCGCAATGTCAACTCAGAAGGCTTTAAATAGCGGAGCTCAGCGCGTACTCGCCCGTAGTAAGCTGCTGCCAGCCCGCCCCCTTCGGGGGGAATTGAAAATCAATAAAGAAAAAAAAAGCGTACTCGCCAGTACTACTACAGTGGCATTCACCTGAAGATGGCCAGAAGACTCTGCGCCGAAATATCGTGGCAGGAAGTTACTGATATCCGGCAGTTCTCCCGTGTTTTTATGGAACAATCAGTACGCCGGGAAAGCTTTAAACATCACATCAGCGATAAACTGTTTTTCTTTAATTATTTTGTGGGGCGTCTCGGCGACAGAAAGTTTAGTGGAGGTTTGAACTTACGTGTAAAATTCGTTGTGAAAGTGCTCTCATTCTCAAATACCGCATGAATAAATATGGACTTAGCACGTCGTGGGCTACACTTCTTTTTCAGCCCAATCCCCATCCGTTTGACAGGTAGGTGGTTCTTAACCCCACAGCAGTTCGTTTGAGACAGTACGTGATATGTGTACCAAGTTTCGCTGGAACCGGTCCAGTGGTTTAGGAGATGGGGTACATAGATATAAACATACATCTATTTCTGTAATTTACACATATCAAAAAAAGTTTTGAACTTCGACAGTTCCGGTGCCTGTACAGAAAATTTGAATGGAGATGAACATAAACACCATTTCCGCCCTTTTTATTGCTCATGAAAACCACACATTGCATGTTGTACTACCATACAGCGAGAGTTTCAGAGGTGGTGGTCCAAATTACTGTACACACTAGTGACTCTAATAGAGAGCAGCACGTCCTCTTGCATTGATGCATGCCTGTATTCGTCGTGGCATACTAACCACAAGTTCATCAAGGCACTGTTGGTCCAGATTGTCCCACTCCTCAACGGCGAATCGGCGTAGACCGCTCAGAATGGTTGGTGGGTAACGTTGTCCATAAACAGCCCCTTTCAATCTATCCCAAGCATGTTCGATAGGGTTCATGTCTGGAGAACATGGTGGCCACTCTAGTCGATCGATATCGTTTTCCTGAAGGAAGTCATTCACAAGATGTGCACGATGGGGGCGCGCATCGTCGTCCATGAAGATTAATGCTTCGTCAATATGCTGCCGATATGGTTGTACTATCAGTCGGAGGATGGTATTCACATATCGTACAGCCGTTACGGTGCCTTCGATGACCACCAGCGGCGTACGTCTGCCCCACATAATGCCACCCCAAAACAACAGGGAACTTCCATCTTGCTGCACTCGCTGGACAGTGTTTCTAAGGCGTTCAGCCTGACCAGGTTGCCTCCAAACATGTCTATGACGATTGTCTGGTTGAAGGCATAGGCGACACTCATCGATGAAGAGAACGTGACGCCAGTCCTGATCGATCATTTCGGCTTGTTGTTGGGCCCACGCATGTCGTGGTTGCAAAGATGGGCCTCGCCATGGACGTCGGGAGTGAAGTTGCATCATGCAGCCTATTGCGCACAGTTTGAGTCGTAACACGACGTCCTGTTGTTGCACGAATAGTATTATTCAACAGGGTGGCGTTGCTGTCAGAATTCCTCCGAGCCATAATCCGTAGTTAGCGGTCATCCACTGCAGTAGTAGCCCTTGGACGGCCTGAGCGAGGCATGCCATCGATAGTTACTGTCTCTCTGCATCTCCTCCATGTCCAAACAACATCGCTTTGGTTCACTCCGAGACGCCTGGACACTTCCCTTGTTGAGAGCTCTATCTAGCACAAAGTAACAATGCGGACGCAATAGAATCGCGGTATTGACCGTCTAGGCATGGTTGAACTACAGACAACACGAGCCGTGTACCGCCTTCCTGGTGGAATGACTGGTGACTGCAACTGACCGGCTGTCGGACTCCCTCCGTCTAGTAGGCGTTGCTCATGCATGGCTGCTTACATCTTTGGGCGGGTTTAGTAACATCTCTGAACAGTCAAAGGGACTGTGTCTGTGATACACTACCCACAGTTAACGTCTATGTTCAGGAGCTCTGGGAACCGGGGTGATGCAAAATTTTTTTTGATGTGTGTATATGGATGTAGTGATGAGTGTAGTTTTTGTCATAACTCTGTTGGTATTTGTATTAAAATGTATTGTAAGTTGAGGCAAACTGTATGTCGATGTATTTTCAATGAAATGATCAGTTTGGTAACCAAATCAAATGATAAAATCATACAGGCCAACTTGCCTTAGCTACTAGCTAGCTTGCTTGGGTAAGTCACCCAGTTTACTAAATATTCTTTTACGAAGTAGACAATCAGTAAGATGCCTTAATTACTTAGTTGTAAAGATGTTGAAACAAGGGATCCATTTTTCCATATAAAAAGATCAATAGAACATTTAAATAAAGGCTGGAAAAAATTACGGATAAAAGTGGGCCAGTATCCTCTTAGCCGTGGATGCAGCGCTCTGCACCAATTCGACAAAAAACTGTGCACCGAGTAATGGAGTATGAATGACCGCGTCAGTGGCGTTGCAGCGTGTTTTTCCAGCACAGAGTGTGTGTGTGTGTGTGTGTGTGTGTGTGTGTGGTGGCCGCGGTCTTCTGCAGCTGACGTCGCCTGGCTCGGCGCCCGGAAAGCATGCTGGCAACACACACACACACACACACACACACAGTGTTTGTTACGGCACAGAGTAGCAACGCGCCGACAGAGTCCCCGCATAAAACACGTCGCCGGCACGTAATGAAGGCCGCCGCGTTTCTTCTCATACAGTACGGCGGCTTTGTTGCCGCGAAACAGCCGACTGGCGCTGTCACCGCGTTATGAACCCTGCAGGCACCAACCGCGTTTTGCATCGGTCGGCCCATCAGCTGTGCAGCGAAACACGGCGATAGTCTACCAGACACGCTTGAGTTGTCATGTTGTCAAGCTACTTCACAAAAAAATGGGAAGAAAAAAAAAAGGTACAAAGTTAGCTAACCACCTTTTTGCACAACAGTTTCATAAATTTGGAGGAAAATTATGTGCAATAGTGAACCTTCACGTTCTCTCGTATTCATTTTGGAAAAAGTGCTCACTCATGTTTGCAGCAATCGAACGATTGAAAGGGATTTCTTACATCAGATACACAAGTGACTACTGAAATGAAACTGCGCACTGTTATACTTACATGGAACTACATTGAATCGTTCTAAAACAGGGCCGGCCAAGGCGTGCCAAAGTAAACGCTGATCGGGTGAGCCGACCGAAAAGTGCCGTAATACTAAAAGAAAAGTCACGATGTTCCGGATACTTCCAGACACAGATCGCGCCGTGGCCCGCTGTCATCACCAGCCCTTAAAAATGAATGGGCACGACGTAAGAGATGCCAACATCTATTTTGCAGTCGCATAATTGAGGGATACAGCACATTTGCTACGAAACGACATTATAATACCACTCAACATGAATTTGAAGATATAGTTGACAACGAGAGAGCAAAAAATTACAACGCTCGACAAACGGAATTCATTGTTCTATACATCAAAAAGCACTTTGTGCTAAATTGGCAGGCATGCAGCACGTGGAGAAGTTGGCGGTACGAACAGTAAAATTTCTAAAGTCGCATGCATTATTCCACTATGATATCCTACAGTTTTCGATGGAACTGAACGAAGAGTGTGGAGTTTCGTGTATTACTGCAGAGTGCGTTGGTTAAGTCAAGGTGCATGTCTGGAATGATTTTTTGACTTAAGACTTATTGTTGTTGAATTTGTGAAGAAAAATGCAGTGCAGGAACAAAAATTAGAACATCCGCAATGGATCACGGATCTCGTATTTTAAGTGGTTCAAAAATGGCTCTGAGCACTATGGGACTCGACATCTGTGGTCATAAGTCCCCTAGAACTTGGAACTAATTAAACCTAACTAACCTAAGGACATCACACACATCCATGCCCGAGGCAGGATTCGAACCTGCAACCGTAGCAGCCGCGCGGTTCCTGACTGAGCGCCTAGAACCGCTAGACCACCGCGGCCGGCGTATTTTAAGTGGTCTTGATTGTTCATTGCGCACAGTAAGACACAGACAGGTTAGAAATAACTTCTTTCTGATTTGGAGGGGATGCTTTTAAAAAAGAAAACTGCGTTATAGAAGGGACACAGTCTGACAAATAGAATCCAGTCCCCTGAGCCCATTATTGTTAAAGAAAACCCAAGGTCTAAAGAACTCATTATGACCTTGATAGAATTACAGGGATAATTTTCTAAACGTTCTGACGACACTGTCAGTCTTATACCTGTTTCCGAGGCGGTTTCTACAGCGTTTGCCCTTTCTGGATGGGGTAGCGATCACGTATTGCCGGCCGGAGTGGCCGCGAGGTTCTAGGCGCTACAGTCTGGAACCTCGAGACCGCTACGGTCGCAGGTTCGAATCCTGCCTCGGGCATGGGTGCGTGTGACGTCCTTAGGTTAGTTAGGTTTAATTAGTTCTAAGTTCTATGGGACTGATGACCTGAGAAGTTAAGTCCCATAGTGCTCAGAGCCATTTGAACCATTTCATCACGTATACTTCTCTCCAAAGTAGACCACAAAGACTCAGTAATTTCGACATCTGGTGCCTGTGGTGACGATGGTAGACGTGACAATTCATCATGGTGATCACAAAACCAGCTCCAGACGATGCGAACTGTGTGAACAGGGGCTTGTCGTCTCGGAAACCAGCATCACGAGTAGGGAAGAACCTGCAGAAATGGTCACATAATCCTTGACAGTAATGCGCGACCCTACTGAGGAGACATCGGCCCATGTAACACCAAAGTATGACTGCCGAAATCATCAACGAATCCCCGCCATGCTTTATTCTTGCGACGTCAATGAGGCCAGAAATTGAAAACGACCAAATACCATTCTTGCAGTGTTCTATAGTCCGGAATGTGTTGCTTTGACACCACGTTTCCCTGTTATGAGCGTTTGCATCACTGATGAGTGGGTTTGGAATTCCAGTTCGCTTTATAATTCCCTTCTTATGGAGCTACTTCCACTTTCTTTTGGTGGTGACAGCGATATTCAGTTCTGCAGTGACTTATGCAGTTTCGTTACAATCCTCTCCATGCCTGTCTGTCACGATCACTCAACACACACTTTCGGCCACATTGTGACTTAGCTGATGTTTTCCGCTTTTCCTGTACGCTGCATAAATATTTTAGCGTGACTCTTGAAACACCGAACAATTCTGCTACCGTGGTTACAGAAGCACACAGCAGACGAGGTCCAACAGTTTCCCCAAGTTCGAATTCAGTTTACTCTGACATGATGCACTTACAACTATACAGGACACTGTTCCAACCACGACTGACACTTGCAACGTATTGAGGAATCACTCAGGTTATGAGTTAACGAGCATCTCGCTCTCATGTAAGTATGTGGGCGAAAGAGACAGACTTCCAGTAATTGTGAAACGAACCCTGTCATCGAGGACCGTGTGTCACAAAGAGCGCAGATTTGCGATGAGATGGGGAAATTTACAGGCGTCTATTGTGCTGAAGGCAATGGCCTTGCCACAGTGGATACACCGGTTCCCGTGAGATCACCGAAGTTAAGCGCTGTCGGGCGTGGTCGGCACTTGGATGGGTGACCATCCAGGCTGCCATGGGCTGTTGCCATTTTTCGGGGTGCACTCAGCCTCGTGATGCCAATTGAGGAGCTACTCGACCGAATAGTAGCGGCTTCGGTAAAGAATACCATCATAACGACCGGGAGAGCGGTGTGCTGACCCCACGCCCCTCCTATCCGCATCCCTCCGCTGAGGATGACACGACGGTCGGATGGTCATGGTAGGCCACTCGTGGCCTGAAGACGGAGTGCTATTGTGCTGAAGGAGACCTAGGCGCTGTAGTTGCGAGTGAGACAGACGAGAACCTACATCGTAGGGAAACCCTGCAGAAGCCGTTTGTGGCCAGGGAGACGTCGCAGTGTTAAAGGTGGCGGACCTAAGACTGGCCATAAAAGGGAAACCTTTATGAAAACTATTTTATTCTGTAGTAATTCAGGGAATCAATCTACAGTAATTTTAATCTAACACCCTCCATAAATGTTCATGGTGATCCCAATAAAACTTGAATATTGATCATATCAACAATAAATTAGGATTTACCATTAAAGTGAATTTAACAAGTTTTGTAACAAAGACCTGAATGCTAAAATCTGAACGCTTTGATCGATCTTAACGATCGACATTTCACATAGAAGTACATCATTAAATTGAGAAGTGTTGTAAATATCAACTCTGTAACTTTATTTATTTGAAAGATATAATAAATTTAAATTACCAATATTTACATTTAAGCATCAGATTATCATTTCCTCCACACAAAATACATTGAACGATGACAGAATGACACCTTACTGAATCATTAGGTAATAGAATATTTGTTGTAGGGTTTAGTGGATAATAGTTACTTTCGTTCTTTATTTATTTATCAGAAAGCACATTGATGCAAGGCTACTGGCCATGGCATTAAAAGCTAAGAAGGAAATTGTATTGGTTTTATGTAAAAGAATTTAACATTTATTATGTAATGGATAATATTGTTACTGTATTTTACTGTATTTAGAACGTGAAAGTGGTCAAGCTTTGATTATTTAAATATATTGAAACGTAAAATAGTGCAGAATAAGCTGTAGTCAATCAGATGGACGGCTTGAGGAAAGGGAACTGCCCTAGTCAGTTGAGCGACGATATCCGGCACGCGGGGGCCGCAGCCGGAGACGTGCAGAGAGACAGTTCTAGTCTGGACACCAGACAGTTCTAGTCTGGATTGAGACGCGAAAGCGGACAGTTGGTCTTTAGGTAGCTAGGAAGTGAAACGACTGAAAAATTTTTGCGTAATGTAGTGTCGCGACTCTTAGTCTCTGAGCGGTGTTCGGCCGCGCGCCTGGTGTTAACTATAGCTTTTCGCGTATTTAACGAGGTGGGGTACTTGATTCGTATTTCGCGGTAAGATTGTGAATGATCGAACTGTGTCAAATGGATATGCGCTCGAGTGTAACAGTAATTCCAAATACGACCACTTTCGCTATTAGTCTGCTTTCTGAATAAACATTATTCTAACCAAATCGCAACTGTGTGGCCTACATCATTTATGGGTCGTTAATTTAGTTCCAGATATTATTATTACTGTTATTATATGTTATATTAATTTTTTATATTTCATACGATTTAGTAAACTTGCCATCAGCCAGACAATTTAACCAATGGGTCACAAGTGTCTGATTTAGGGCGTGTAATGCGACATGTGAGGTTCAACCCACAGACTAGTTTGAGCCAAGACATTTCGACGAAGAGGAACCGCATGTGAGCCCGAACATCTTTGGGATGTTAGCTCGCAAGGAACCGTTCGTGGTCAAATACAACAGCGCAACCTGTAGGCTTAGCTAGCATCTACAGTCATGTTGAAGCATGCATTTCTCACTCTGTTCACATTTTCGTCCAACCCCTGCACGTAAATGTAGCTGCTTGTAAGCGCTATATTCATTTTGGATGTATTATTCAGTGGAAGAATTTGACACAGTTAATTAGATACTTACATGTTCCGTAGGTCATCTGAATGATTATTTTGCAGACATTTGAATGAGTCATCTATGTGTATATGATCAGTTTTAACATTAGTGAACTTCAAAATTAGTTGTTGTTAGACGCTAACAGGTTTTAAATATCGAGTAACTGCAGATGTCCACAAGAAGGTGTTTCAATTAGGCGCCGTTCACAAAAGTAGCAGCTATCTATAGTGTATGAGAGTAACAAATAATATTAGAACCAGAGTGAATGTTCGCTCTGTAGCGTGATATGCGCTGATTTGAAGCTTCCTGACATTAAAACTGTGAGCCAGACCAGGATTCGAACCTGTGACTTTCCCTTTAACGGAAAAACTGGTATTGGTTAGCACACTGGAATCGCTTGCTGAAGGACATTTAGGTTTCCCATGATTTCCCTAAATCGCTGCAGGCAAATTCCGCGACGATTCCTCTGAAAAGACACGCCCGATTTCCTTCCCGTCTATCCCTAACCCGAGCTTGAACTCCGCCTGTAATGCTGTAATGACCTGGAAGCCGACGGGAGGTTAAATCTTCCTTCCACCCTCGTACAATGCGAACTTTGCGGAACTTCTCCTGCATATTTTGCGGTACAAACACTCCTGGAGGAAGAGGAACTGTGGAAGTATGGCTGCGAAGACGGGTCAAGAGTTGTGCTCGGATCACTCAGCTGTTAGGTGAAAGGCAAAGGTCCCAGTTTTGAGTCTCGAACTGGCTCCCAGTTTTAATCTGCCAAGAGGTTTCAAGATCAGACCTACTAATCTGATTTCGAGACCTGTAGCTGAAGTGAGGTACTTTGGCCACAGCTCTGGATTCCTGAGTGGGAGCGTTCCTCGGCTTGGCACGCAGCTCCTGGACACTGGACACCATTGTCGAGCCGACAGGTCGTGCGTCTATGTAGGGTGGCTGGCGTGGCGCCAACTCCTTCCCCCCCCCCCCCCCCCCCCCTCCGCGTCGGCTTCCGAACACGCCGGATCTCGGCACATATATTAGCTATCGGCCATTAGCCGTCGCCGCTGGCGAGCCGATGGTGTCGGATTACAGCAGCGGGGTGGGGACAAGAGGGGGAAGGGACGAGTTAAGGAGAGGGGAGGGGGATGGAGGCACGGTATGGTACAGCTGGATGGACGATGTCTCCGGAAGCGGCCGCCGCTTACGTGGATACGAAGCTCCCACAGTAACGAAGGTAACAACGAGTGTGTCCCAAGAGAGCGCATTACGACCTAAAACACTCTCAATGTAAAGCCTTTGGCGTAAAACCTGGCCGCTGGCTGCTCACTGCAGAGACTAAGGCCAAGTCATTCACTTGAGCTGCCAATAAAACTGGCGACCCTTCAGAATTCTTAATCCGGCCATCTACACGATGTGCCAACACTGTAGGATGCGGAAGTTTCTGGAGGAAGTGTTGTTTTCCGCTAGAATTGTTATACAGGGTGATTCCGAGATGATGTCACAAACTTTCGCAGATGGTAAAGAGAATGGTGAATGTATCAATTTGAGGCAAGGGCGCCTGTTCTGGTAACGACCATGCGAAACTTGTAAGTGGAAATCGTTCTAATACCCCTGACAGTGGAATTTACGTACTGGTACTGTTGTTGCTAAGTCTTTACGGTAGGCAGCTTTCAGAGGCTTCAGTATGGACAAAAACAAGAAAAAATATCCAGTAAATATTGGCTCTAAAATGTGTATCTTAATAGCACTTGTTCAGTAGAAGAGATGTATCTTACAGCTGTGAAGATAAACAAGTGCTCATAGCTCTTAAGGTATGTAGAGCGCCATGTTTACTCCATATTTTTTCTTGTCTTGGTCCATACTATAATCTCTGAAAGTTGGCTACCCTGCAATCTTAGCAACAACAGTAGCGATACATGTTCTTCACTGCCAGAGTATCAGAAAGATTTTTACATGTAACTTTCGACTTCATCATTTCTGGACAAGGTTCATTACATCAAATTGGTACATTTACCCTTCTCCATCATTCCTGAATGTTTACAACGTCATTGCGGGACCACCTTACAGTGTTGTACCTCTTCGTGGTCTAGCAGTAAACGTCATGCAGTGTACACACAAATTCACGAGTTCTAGTTCATTCATTATTTTACTTTGTAAACTGCATTTCGTCTGTCTGTTAAAAGTACCAGCCTGATTGTATCTCAAAAATCATCTGCTTCATTTTCTAGCTCACCATTAATAGCGAAATCTTCTTGGAACATTTCCACAAAAGATCTCGTAATTGCCTCATGATCAGAACAGTTTATGCTCAAGATTTTCCTCGCCTTGCAGTGTGTGAGTTAATGGGCATTGCGTTCTCATTTAAATGAATGGCCGAAAAAGTCAACCTACAGGAATTGTGAAACGAGCCCTGTCGTCCAGGACCGCGTGCCACAAATGGCGCAGATTCGCCATGAGATAGGGAAACTCAGGCGTCTATTGTCTATTGCGTCCCAAGCGCTGTAGTCTGCGAGTGAGACAGATAAGAGCCTACATCTTAGGAAAACCCAGTAGAAGCCGTTTGTGGCCAAGGAGATGTAGCAGTGTTAAATATGGTGGACCTAAAATCAGCCATAAAGGGAAACATTTATGAAAACTATATAATTCTGTAGTTATGCAGGGAATCAAGCCATAGTAATTTTAATCTGCTATACTGCATAAATTTTCATGGTGATGCCAATAAAACCTGAATACTGAACATATCTGTAATAGTTTAGGATTTAGTGTTAAAGGGAATTCAACAATGGTTCAAATGGCTCTGAGCACTATGGGACTCAACTGCTGAGGTCATTAGTCCCCTAGAACTTAGAACTAGTTAAACCTAACTAACCTAAGGACATCACAAACATCCATGCCCGAGGCAGGATTCGAACCTGCGACCGTAGCGGTCTTGCGGTTCCAGACTGCAGCGCCTTTAACCGCACGGCCACTTCGGCCGGCTTTAAAGGGAATTAACAAGTTTTGTAACAAAGACCTGAATGCTAAAATCTGAACGCTTTGGTCGATCTTTACGATCGACATTTCATATAGAAGCGCATCATTAAAATGATAGACGTTGTAAATACCAACTCTGTAACTTTATTTGTTTGAAAGACATAGTAAATTTAAATTATCAGTATTTACAGTTAAGCATTAGATCATTTCCTCCACACAAAACACATTGAACGATAACAGCATGACACCTTATTGAATCATTAGATAGTAGAATATTTGTTGTAAAGTTTAGTGCATAATAGTTACTTTTGTTCTTTATTTATTTACCAGAAAGCACATTGGTGCAAGGCAATTGGCCGTGCATTAAAAGCTAAGAGCAAATTGTATTGGTTTTATGTAAAAGAATTTAACGTTTATTATGTAATGGATATTATCGTTACTTTATTTAGAGCGTGAAAGTGGTCAAGCTTTGATTATTTAAATATGATAAAATGAAAGTAATGTAGAATAAGATGTAGCGAATCAGATGGACGTCTTCAGGAAAGGGAACTGCCCTAGTCAGTTGAGCGAGGATATTCGGTGCGTGGAAAACGCGGCCAGGGACGGGCAGAGGGCAGTGCTGGTGGAGACGCGAAGGCGGACAGTTCGGCTGGAGACACCAAAGTGAACAGTTCGGATTGAGACGCGAAAGCGGACAGTCTTTCTTTAGGCGGCTAGGAAGTCAAACAACTTAGAAAATTTCGCGTTGTGTGGTATCGCGGTACTTAGTCTCTGAGTGGTGAGCAGCTGCTCTATCATCTCGTGTAGATAACTTGTATTTCACGATGAGATTGTGAACGATCGAACTGTATCAAATGGATATGCGCTCGAGTTAACAGCACTCTAAATACGACCACTTTCGCGATTAGTTTGCTTTCTGAATAAACATTATTCTAACCAAATCGCAACTGTGTGGCCTACATCATTTATGGGTCCTTAATTTAGTTCCCGATATTATTATTACTGTTATTATACGTTATATTAATTTTTTAAATTTTATACAATTTCGCAAACTTGCCATCAGCCAGACAATTTAACCAATGGGTCACAAGTGTCTAATGTAGGGCGTGTAATGCGAGTCTGAGCCAAGACATTTCGACGAAGAGGAACCGCATGTAAACCCGGACATCTTTGGGATGTTAGCTCGCAAGTGGTCATCAGCCATTCGTCAGGGCACCATCTGCTTTATGTCAGCGGACACCTGGTAAGGTGATTGCGATGCGTCGTACTTTATGCATGTTACTGGCAAGTATAAAATGGTTTGTTATTGTACTTTGAATTTTCACGCGAGTTAATTTTGATGAATCGATTGAATACCGTAACACAACAGGCGTAGGGTGCTAAGAGCTTATTTGTCAATTATCTTTTTCTTACTTGAAGTTCTCGTATTTGCGTTGCAAATACTTATTGGATTTTGCATACATGACACCTATGAATATTGTTTAAAATAGAGCTGCAAGTGGAAAACGGTCTACCATTTGCGAAATTTCGTTCGCTTTGGGTTGAACAGAAGTGTGAAGGTAGGAGAGAGAGAGAGAGCAAACCATTTACATCGGTTGTGGGGCGGGTGCTGTCAGACAAATCACTTCACGAAAGGATTTCCGTGTTTCAGGAGAGACAGTTGTGGGATTAATGAGTATACACATTCAGGGAGTCTCGATAACTGACATATGTGAAGAACTTACACCGTTTAACGTTCACGCAACATTTGCATTCAATAGGCAGGGTTCAAACACCAGATATACGAGTAATACTGCTCTAATTCAAAGCAACGAACATCAAATTGGTCAGCAGTAGGGAAGGTGTATGGTCGACGTCAGTGTATTGGGAGAATTCTAAGAAAGTGTAGCTCATCTGTAAAGGAAACTGCCTATAGAACACTAGTGCGACCCATTCTTCAGTACTGCTAGAGTCTTTGGGATCCCCTCAAGGTCAGTTTATAGCAAGGTATGGAAGCAATGGGAAGGTATGCTGATTTAGATTTGTTACTGGTGGGTTCGGGCAATACGAGAGTATTATGGAAATGCTCTGTAAACTTAAATGGGAGATTCTGAAGACGACGTTCTTTTCGCAAACGCAACTGAGAAAATTTAGAACACCGGCATTTGTGGCTGACTGTGGAAGGATTCTACTTTCACCAACATCCATTTGGCGTAAAGACCGCGAAAACAAGATAAGAGAAATAAGGGCTCGTACGGAAGCATCTAGACTGTAGCTTACCCATCGCTCTATTTGCCAGTAGAATGGAAAAGGGCATGACCAGCAGTGTTAAAAAGTACCCACCACCACAAATCGCGCGGTGGCTTACGCAGTATGCATGTAGATATAGAGTACTGCTGCATTTTTCCTTTAACGTTTTCAGTTTGCTTACTGAGAACAGTTATGCAATATTGTTGCTGGTGACGAGTTGATAATGCCATTATGATTAACTTCTTAAGAATAAATTCATAGCTGAGACCTAGCACAAGACACCTCCTCTGCCTTACCTTCGATTAGTTTTATTTTGTCATTGCACTTAAAAATCGCTCCGTACATATGCTCGCAGATATTTAATGGATGTCACTGCTTCGAGCAGAGTTGCCAGGTTTCCTCTGTTCTACCCACATTTTCTTGTGTTTCCTCTATTTTGCACAGGTCTTCCATACTTTACGGGTTTTCCCGTATTTTGCCCGTTCCACATTTTTGACGTCTTTAATAATGGTTTCCCCCGCTTTTATTTATATTAATATTTCCTTATCATACAAACATTGTCATTCTCAAATCAGTTTAACATATTTGAAGTCTCTCTTTTTCGTGTTGGCATGCGTGAATCTTTCGTGACGAAACTTTCTCCTTGTGCTTCGGTAGCGTGTAGACGTGCAGATCGATCTCTGTTCAGTATGCATTCTGCAATGTATTTAGCACAATGAGTCCAATGCAAATGGTAAATATGAATGCAGCTCAGATCCTACTAAAGTAGTTGTAATTAATTATTTTGGTAAATATGAACAGTGCTATATGCTATGGAAATTGTTTTAATTAAATATTTTTAAGTACCTCGTATAATGACAAATTCTCGTTAATTTTCAACCCGTTTTGTAAAAGAAGTTTCTATGTGAAAACTTTTAGGAAACATTTAAGCACATTTTTGTGAAAAGTTGTATATAACTGTCTCCTAAAACTAAAACACGCTGCGATGGGACTATTTTGGCCATCATTTCCGAAATCTCCCGTATTTTTAGTTTGAAAACCTGGCAGCCCTAGCTTTGAGTGATTCTGTGATTTTTCTGCAATCGTCTACTTATACAATAATGTGTCTTTCTACCTTTTCACGGAAAATACGTCTGCTTATGTTGAGGATCGACTGCCAACCCCTGCATCAAGTGTCGGTCCTATGTATGTCTTCCTGCTTTTAGCTACAATTTTCTGGCTTTGCTACTTCGCTGTATACAAAAGTGTTATCCGTGAAAGGTTTGGTGGCACCTCCAACGATATACACTGGGCCATTTAAAAACGTCGAGAAAAAGAATAATGGTAAAGTGTAACCTCCCTCGTGCACTGTGCAGTGGCGTCCAGAGCAAATACACTGGTGTCCAAAATTAAAGCAACAAACGGAAATTTTGCAAAGTTGTCTTTATTTTTCCACAAAACAGTATAATCAGGTGATATTGAAGTAGAAACGATATAAAGAATACAGAACGTAAACAACTGCAACATGCATAACGGCAGACAAAAACGTTCTTAGTTTTTTCCACCTGATTAGTGCGCTGAGTATGGGGTGTGACCACCTCTGGAAGCAATACAGAACTGACAAACGACGGGGCATGCTGTGAATGATGCCATCAATCTCATGCTGAGGCGATAACACCCATTCTCCCTGCAGCGCTGCTCACAAGTGTTGGAGAGTGGTTGGTGGATGCCGATGTGATGCAATACATGTCCCTAGTGCATTCCAGAAGTACTCTATAGATTTGAATCAGGAGAGCGAGCAGGCCGCTCCATGCGTGCAATATCTTCTGTTTCCAGGAAAACAACAACCAAGCGTGTTCTATGACGTCGAGCGTTATCGTCCAGCAATAGGAAGTCTGTGCCCATAGCACCTCGCAACAACTGCAAATGAGGCACTAAGATCTCGCCACGATACCTGACAGCAGTTAAGCCTTGCCAATTCAACCTTACAATTTCAGGAAGAGGTTCTCAAGCGGTCAACATAATCCCTGGCCACACCATTAGGCGTCATCCTCGTTATGTCTCTTCCACAATGGTTAGGTCCCGAAATCGTGTACCAGTTTTCCTTTCAGAGATTCAATGTTCAGACCAAATCGGGACTCGTCTGTGAGAAGAACATTGGCCCACTGTTCGAATGTCCAGGTTGCATGTTGAAAACGTGTCAGAGGTACATATACAGCAGGTCTCAGACAATAATGGCCACTCTGCCGAAGCCTTCTGTACACCGTCTGCCTCGCTGCAACACGTCCAGCGGATGGTTCGAGGTCAGGTGACAGTACCAAGGCGGTACCGTCGTGCCCTTACAGCCAAATAACGGTTCTCTCTTTTTGATGTTACGCGTGGTCGGCCCCGTCCTGGTCTTCGGGACACAACCACTATACACTGTGCCACATCCGAAAAACAGTAGTACGATCCACATTAAGTCATCGGGCCCCATCGGTTTGCGATTGTCCTGTTCTTCTTATGGCCCTCCACCGCACAGAGTTTGATAGGAGTCTTCTCTGTGCCATACTGTACCGTCTGTGACTGTGTGCCGGCCGTGGTGGCAGAGCGGTTCTACGGTCGCAAAAAAATTGGTTCAAATGGCTCTGAGCACTACGCGACTTAACTTCTGAGGTCATCAGTCGCCTAGAACTTAGAACTAATTAAACCAAACTAACCTAAGGACATCACACACATCCTTGCCCGAAGCAGAAGTCGAACCTGCGACCGTAGCGGTCGCTCGGCTCCAGTCTGTAGCACCTAGAACCGCACGGCCACTCCGGCCGGCGCTACGGTCGCAGGTTCGAATCCTGCCTCGGGCATGGATGTGTGTAATGTCCTTAGGTTAGTTAGGTTTAAGTAGTTCTAAGTTCTAGGGGACTGATGACCTCAGCTGTTAAGTCCCATAGTGCTCAGAGCCATTTGAATCATTTGTAACTGTGTACACAGCGGCAGCGGATGTGGGACTATCCCGTCTGATAGGTACCATGACGTCATGGTTGGCGTGGTTGTCCGTTGATCAGAATGCCTTCTTCCGTGCAGGACACGATCGAACGGACCTCTGTTGACAGTTCGTTTGCTTATATCATGAATTGGACATAGGACGAGGAAATAGTGGTTTGTTGCTTTATTTTTGGACACCAGTGTATGTAGATGAAGTAACAGATGTAGAATGGGAAACAAATGGGAGCAAGGCAATACGATTCGAATCGTGTTTGTATTTTGCGTTTCTTCTTATACGCTTGAACCGCATTTGTTGTCTGGAAGGAGGAGCGCTGATAATTTCGGTAATGAGTGCTGAGATCCCTAAATTCAAGTACACACACACACACACACACACACACACACACACACACACACACACACGTCGTCCACTGATAAAAATGTGTGGCATTGGCATGCCGTGCTGCAGTGTGGTGAAGCGCGCCGCTCGCTGTTACCAAACAAGGCACAGCAAAGGACAGGAGAGGAGAGAAGGGTTCCGTGGCGTGCTGTACTGTACTGTGTTGGGCTGGGCTGTACTCTTGTCTGCGACATGCCCGCGGCCGGCCGCTTGCCTGTGTCAACACTGCGAATAATTCAGCGCTCTGCCGGAACGACCAGCACGCACTTTTCCGAGTCGCCGGGCCGCTGGTGGGGTCACTGCAGTACTGACCTCGCCCCAGCCTCAAGGGAGGGTGCGGGGGTCGTGTAAAGCGCCTGGTAGGGGCGGGAGAATTGAACTGAGACGGTTAATTGGTGTTGCCTCATGGGTCACTGCCGGGCCCACTATTGTTTGTATGTGCAGGGTGGTCCGTTGATCGTGACCGGGGCAAATATCTCACGAAATAAGCGTCAAACGGAAAATCTACAAAGAACGAAACTTGTCTAGCTTGAAGGGGGAAACCAGATGGCGCTATGGTTGGCCCACTAGATGGCGCTGCCATAGGTCAAATGGATATCAACAGCGTGTTTTTTAAATACGAACCAACATTTTTTATTACATATTCGTGTAGTAATGAAAGAAATATGAATGTTTTAGTTGGACCACTTTATTCGCTTTGTGATAGATGGTGCTGTAATAGTCACAAACATATGGTTCACAATTTTAGACGAACAGTTGGTAACAGGTAGGTTTTTTAAACTAAAATACAGAACGAAGGTACATTTGAACAATTTATTTAGGTTGTTCCAATGTGATACATGTACCTTTGTGAACGAATCACATTAATGCAATAAATGCTCAAACTGATATCCGTCAACCTCAATGCATTTCGCAACACGTGTAACAACATTCCTCTCAACAGCGAGTAGTTCGCCTTCCGTAATGTTCGCACATGCATTGACAATGCGATGACGCATGCTGTCAGGCGTTGTCGGTGGATCGCGATAGCAAACATCCTTCAACTTTCCCCACAGAAAGAAATAAAGGGATGTCAGATCCGGTGAACGTGCGGGCCATGGTATGGTGTTTCGACGACCAATCCACCTGTCATGAAATATGCTATGCAATACCACTTCAACCGCACGCGAACTATGTGCCGGACATCCATCATGATGGAAGTACATTACCATTCCGTCATGTAGTGAAACATCTTGCAGTAACATCGGTAGAACATTACGTAGGAAATCAGCATACATTTGCACCATTTAGATTGCCATCGATAAAATGGGGGCCAATTATCCTTCCTCCCATAATGTCACATCATACATTAACCCGCCAAGGTCCCTGATGTTCCACTTGTCGCAGCCATCGTGGATTTTCCGTTGCCCAATAGTGCATATTATTCCGGTTTACGTTACTGCTGTTGGTGAATGACGCTTCGTCGCTAAATAGAAAGCGTGCAAAAAATCTGTCATCGTCCCGTAATTTCTCTTGTGCCCAGTGGCAGAACTGTACACGACGTTCAAAGTCGTCGCCATGCAATTCCTGGTGCACAGAAATATGATACGGGTGCAATCGATGTTGACGTAGCATTCTCAACACCGACGTTTTTGAGATTCCCGATCTCGCGGAATTTGTAAGCTACTGATGCGCGAATTAGCCGAGACAGCAGCTAAAACACCTACTTAGCCATCATCATTTGTTGCAGGTCGTGGTTGACGTTTTACATATGGCTGAACACTTCCCGTTTCCATAAATAACGCAACTATCCGGCGAACGGTCCGGACACTTGGATGATGTCGTCCAGGATACCGAGCAGCATACATAGCACACACCCGTTGGGAATTATGATCACAATAGCCATACATCAACACGATATCGACCTTTTCCGCAAATGGTAAACGGTCTATTTTAACACGGGTGATGTATCACGAAGCAAATACCGTCCGTACTGGCGGAATGTTACGTGATACCACGTACTTATAAGTTTGTGACTATTACAGCGCCATCTATCACAAAGCGAAAAAAGTGGTCCAACTAAAACATTCATATTTTTTTACCTACTACACGAATATGTAATAACAATTGGGCGTTCCTATTAAAAAAAAACGCAGTTGATATCCGTTTGACCTATGGCAGCGCCATCTAGCGGGCCAACCATAGCGCCATCTGGTTTCCCCTTTCAAGCTAGACGAGTTTCGTTCTTTGTAGTTTTTTCGTTTGATGCTTATTTCGTGAGGTATTTGGCCCGGCCACTATCAATGGACCACCCGGTATACACTGAGGAACATTTGAAATAGCGCACGAAGAGGGGAGCATAGGCTCGCATTGAAACTTGTTGGACATAATGATACAGATGAGAGAATCACTTGATCCTAAAATTAAGAAAAGTAAACAAAGTGATTGCAAGTAAAATACAGTGAAACATGAACAAAGCGAGCTGGCTAGAGGTCTCATGTTGTACTGAGGCAGACTGGCCCACAAATCTTTAACAACCACCCTGCAGATCTTGTACAGAATGACACGGCGGTACCTGGTGTCACACGTGCTCTGTAGACGACAAGTCAGTGGAGCAGGCCGGCCATGGAAGAGTCGCAACATGACATACGGAGTCTTGAGAAACTCCTAGCTGTATGCGGATGAGCATTATCTTGCTGGAGAAGCGACCATGTAGGAAAAGTCCCAAGTAGTGTTGAAGAACGCAATCATCATAACGCTGGTCCGCTAAGGTTGTACATACGACACAAAGTCCAGGAAAGATTCGGTTGGATGAACGCCTTCTCGACCAGCTGACTGACTGACAGGTAACGCACACACTCAGCCACTGAAGATATAGACATGTCATAAAATAAAAAATGACGGACAGTCAGACAGAAAGACAAGTAACACAAAGCTTCAACCACTGGAGATACAGACATGTTGAAAAAAAAAAAAAATTGGCTCAAACGGCTCTGAGCACTATGGGACTTAACATTTGAGGTCATCAGTTCCCTAGAACATAGAACTACTTAAACCTAACTAACCTAAGGACATCACACACATACATGGCCGAGGCAGGATTCGAACCTGCGACCGTAGCGGTCGCGCGGTTCCACACTGAAGCGCCTAGAGCCCCTCGGCCACACCGGCCAGCCAGACATGTTGCACAATAAATACAGAGAGACAGAAAGGTAACGCGAAGTTTCAACCACTAGACACACATGCATGTACACTTGCCATTAAAACGGCTGCGAGAAAGAACTTGATATGCTGTGCTGTGAAAATGCGTTTTCTTTTTTCCTTTTAACCAGCCATTTTTAACAGGAAAGTTGTGTTCATGGCTAACTTTATAATCGTACCTGTTAATACATTAAAAGAATTATAAATATAGTTATTAAAACTATCCTCACAAATTCAGCAGCTGGAAGGGTCTGTCTCATACCCTGTGTACTAACGATTATATCAGATTTACCATTCACTTTTATAATCAAGGATCCATTTGCAATAACAATAAATACGGTCAGAGAGACGGGTGAGGTGAAGATGGACAGAGAAAGAGGGAGGAGGTGGATGTAGAGGACATTGACAGAGAGATGATGGAGGAGGAGATGGATACAGACTGTTTGGGATAAAAGATGTACAGGGAGGGGAATGAGATAGACAGAGATAGGGGGAGGAGGATATGAATAAAGGGAGGGGGGAAGGATAGGGAGGGGGGAGAAGGATATTAGGCCGTGTATCGTTCCCATCATGTTTAGCAATTGCGAAACTTCGCCGGGTAGTTTTTGTTTTGGAAGACGAATGGCGACTTGTAAGTAGCCATAAAAAAGTTCCAGTTATGAACCTGTTAAAAATCTATGGAATACCGACTTTTAAATAATTTTCTTGAAAGGAACACACTTGAATACTCTATTTTTTTTTCCTTTCCCCGAGAACTAGGGGGAGCCTCTTCCCCCACCGTTGGCGCCGGTCATGGACGCCCTTGCGGTAACGGTCCCACCAGAATTTCTTGTTGCACAGCGGTCGCTACCTCCACTTTTGAAATGTCTCCCCTGCAGTGTTGGAGCTGTTTGCTAATTAGCCATCAGTTCACTCGCACACCTGTTCTAATGCAGATCTTAATGCCGGCTGTTAGCGCTGATGCGCGATAGCGTGGGTGGAACTTTACTATTCACCAGGCTGCCTCGAAACCCGTATGCGATTATCATCCGTCTCCAAAACGAATGGGATTAATCACTAAACATCCTTTTTTGCCAATCTGTGGCAGTCTTCGTCGTTCAAATGTGGCGCCACTGTAGACGGAGGCACAGATGTTTTGGTGCTGACGGGCAGTACACGACAAGGCCGCCTGGTTCGCAAATTCGCACCCTTAAGGCTTCTGGAAATTGTTTGTGGGACAACTGGCATCCGCACATCTGCTTGTAATTTGCGGTGAGCAGTGTAGGATCCCTGATCGCTTGCCGCACGATCCTTTGATCCCCTCTCCTCGTCGTCTTCCTGGTCGCCCCAGGCCTGGAACGTCGACTGTGGGCGCCAACATCGTCTGAGGGAACACTCTGAACGATCGAGCTGGCGAGCCATACTGCATGTCGACCAACCTGCGGTTTTCGTGCCAATGATTATGCACACCCAAACTGGCTTAACAGTGACAAATGTCGTCCAGCACGTCTACCTGGCATTCTGCGAGTAGAAACATCCTTCTCGATTCGGGATGTGATCGTCACATGTGTGACTCGTCCACTATGCGTCGTTTGAAAACAGTCCACTGCCCGATTGCAGCGCCACTGTAGATTATGTGGGCATAAGCAATGGTATCAAACTTGGATTATTTATATCGTATCTAGCTGTAATTATTGCAAAGCTTCGCGTTTGTACTTTTATTCCCTCTTGGTGCGCTATTTTCACTGTTTCTGAGTGTAAACGTAACATTAAAGGTGATTATAAAAGATTTCTGTTTGCTTATGACCCTTGCTTGGTACTCATCGTCATCGTTTTCCAACTCCAATTTTCGAGGTGTGTTGAACAACGCTCGACGTCTCCGTCTGTCTTTATACATCTTCTATTACATGAAAATTTCCCATTTGTATTCTCTCTTCACCACGTCTTATCTTACCATATCTATCCAAAGTTTTCTGGTCTTCTTCCTACGAGGTTCAGGTTGAAATATCTTTTTGCAGGTCTTTTGCTGTTCAGTCTTATTACGTGTGTATACCATTGAAGTCTGCGTTTCTTTATGACACTGGTAACATGAACCTCAATACCAGATACGAGGATTTGTACGAAATAGGTGTAGTACATGGTCGCTTTTGCTTTTCGTGGCATTTTATCGTCCCAGAGAAGGTTTCTGATTTGTGTGTAAAAACTGGATGCTCTCTGTGTCCTGCTGAGAATTTCCTGCTTAATGGTGTTGCATTTTGAGATCATGCTCCCTAGGTACTCGAAATGGGAAACAGAGTATACTCTGACTCCTTTTAGAAATATACTTGAGGTTTTATCCTTGCCTTTTGATGGTCATTTCTCCTGTCTTTGTTTTACTTATTTTTAGTCCGAAATTTTAGACTCTGATCCAGTTATTGAGTTTCTTCCACGCTTCAGCTTCTGTCTCTCCCCATACTGTCATATCATCAGCAGAATCCAGGGAATTGTGTAGCTTTGAAGTGAAGGATGATAATTCAACTAAAACTGGCATTCTGATTACACAGAATGGACATAATTATGATTAGTGAATCTGATCCGTCAAAATTCCTAAGTATTCAAGTAGATGGTTAGCTGTCGCAGGAGCTCCTTATTCAGGATCTTGTTCAAAAGCCGAATTCTGCTTTGTTTGCCACTAGTACAGTATCCGCAGTAAGTGATGGTCTAACACAAAGATTAGTCCACTTTTTTTCATTCGCTTATTACGGCATTATATTCTGGGGCAACTCTTCCCATTCACAAAGAGTATTTTGGCCCAGAAAGGGTCAGCTCGAGCAATATCGGGTGTAATTTTGTGAACTTCTAATAGATTCTGTTCAGGAGTCTGGAAATTCTCACATTGGCCTCTCAATATATATATATATATATTTTAATGTCGTTTGTTGTTAACAGTGTGACCTTATTCCCAAAAATTAGTAGCATTCGCTCAGTATTCTGCTGGATCCATTTTCACTTAGTCCACCTGCAAAGCAGAGTGGTCAGCGTGACTGATGTATGGAGGAGCTGAGTTCGATTCCCAGTACCGCCGAGGATTTTTTCTCGATGGGAACATTGTAACGGGATGCACTCACCCTCGTGATGCCGACTGACGACCTGCTTGACCGAGTAGTAGCTGCTCCAGGTCACGAAAACTGACAACGGCCTGCCAGCGACGACATTTGTGGAGGATGATACGGCGGTCGGTCGGTAGAGTTGTCTCTGCTATCGCTTGTCGACAGAGATTACGTAAGTACAAGAACTACAAAATACTTTCGAGTCTTAATGGCTCACCATTCCTGTTGTATTGAGAAGTTTCTGGAAAATATTTTTGTTGGTAATGCTAATATTTATTCAGCAGATTGTCGCCTGCATTGGATGCAGTTATCTACAATGCAGTTATCTTCAATGCAGTACTGTCTGACAGAAAATTCCACAAAGTTTCAGAAGTTGGTAAGATTTCATAGTGGTGCGAAGAGTGCAAATTGTTTCAAATATTTAGAAATGTAGAACCGTGCACCTCACATAATGAAAAATCGTAGTACACTAAAAGGAAAGAGCCATCTCTTGATAAAAGCTTCTTTTAAAAAATTTTTTGACTTAAGCCATTAATGGCCAAAAGGTGAAAGAGAGAAAAGCTGTTGCACCGAATAGCTGTGCGTCAGGAGATGCTTGCTGTTTAAGTGCCAAGGCGAAGTGATTTTGTAACAAAACAACCCCCCCCCCCCACACACACACACGAATACGTACACACATACAAAAACTGCGTAACATTTTACTTCGTCTTTTGTTTCTCTTCCCCCAACTTTCCTCTTTCCTACCTGCTATTATCTCTCATACTATCCGAACTTGTTAGACCTAGGTGTTCGCTAGTAAGAAACTGCCTTAGTATGGCACAATAATCTCATGACTGTTGCATAATTTACTTAGTTTTGATTGTAAAAATAATGTGCATGTCTAATTTCAACCATTGACAAGAATAGACTGTATTTATGTATTCTACAGAATACATAAAGAGGAAAAAATATTTTAAGATTAAATTTTGTTGCATAAAATGTACGTTACTTATTATCTTTGTAGTACTGAAATATCACGCAATTCGTCACGTTCTTTGAAACTAATAATGTCATCTTTTAGAACTGTGCATGTCGAACATGGAGATGCTTGATTGTGATGTCATACATAAAAGAAATCAACAATAATCGCAGGTATACTATTAGTTTTAAAAACAATGTACATACATCCGTGTATAGTTCTGTGTATATTCCACCACAGTTTCGAAAATTGGAGTAAAGAACCGATTGTGCGCGTTTCTGGCATTCACACTTCCTGACACTGCAAACAGGATCTGTATGTAACAGCACAATGCCCTGATGATGATGGTAAAACTTCGGAATGTACACTGGCATACTAAAAAAATGCTATAAAGACTCATTTTATTATTAAATTTTCCACTTATTTCTCTGCCTCCTTTTTTTCCAAGAATAGCCGCCATGGCTACCATGAAAGCATATAACCATAAAGATAGGCAATGTTTTCTGCTGTTCTGTAAAAAATGTAATTGGTCACAAACTGGCTTTCAGCTTCTTAGACAATCGTAAATTAACAACTCAAAGACACAATCAGAGATAAAATAACGCGCTGCTTACGCAGATATTACTCATGCAAATCAGGAATATAACATAAGACGTCTGAAATATAGTTTCATAAAGGAAAGTATTACAATTTTATGCCACACGAAATTTCTCAAATTTAACTAAAAATGAAAAATTAAGTCTTACGTTGATATTGTTATATTTAACAACGGATGAAAAATGAGGTAAAATTTACAACTGTAATCTTAAAATTGCATATCTGTCAATTTAATGGAGGGGAAAAATGAGAATCCCTTGGCCATATAAAACTATGCTGACATTCTGTGTCACATTTTATTAATTTCTAGTATTTCCAGTAGGATCACCTTTTCGCTTTCGTAATAGTCTGTATAACGTCACAGCTACGTCATATTAGGGGTGGTGTCCTGCTAAAAGGTGATCCTCAAAAGTTGCATCATCTTTCTTCTCTCATGTTCCGATGATCTAATTGCCACAGCTCTGCCTAACTGACCGACATACACTTTTCCACAGGGCTTCCATATGATTTTATACACAGCACTCTCTTCATTTTATCTTTACTATTGAATGATAATTTAGATACCTTGCTGTCATTGTGACACGCAGGTCTGTAGTTGCCAAAGTGAATTTTTTCAAGGTTATCATTTTATGACAAGCAACAACGAAAAATTCGGTTAACAATACACGTTTATTAATCGACGAAGGAGTTGTTCTTAATTCATCAGGAAAGTTTGAGTCACCCTAAAGCGGACTTATAGCTCAATTTCTCTTCAAGCCACTGAAAACGCAGTTATTTTTCAGCGAAGTAGCCGTGGAGTCAGCAAAGATCGCAGGTAATCAATATGCTCTATATTCTAGTTACCCACATGTTTCGCTAGGCGTTGTCTAGGGGTAAAAAATTGCTCTGATCACTATGGGACTTAAACTTCTGAGGTCATCAGTCGCCTAGAACCTAGAACTACTTAAACCTAACTAACCTAAGGTCATCACACGCATCCATGCCCGAGGCAGGATTCGAACCTGCGACCGTAGCGGTCGCGCAGTTCCAGACTGTAGCGCCTAGATCCGCTCGGCCACTCCGGCCGGCTACAGGGGTAAGGAAGACAGTTTGTGAACGTTAGCGAGATCAGCTAGGAGTTACTAAAGGAATGAAGAACTCTACAGCCGATGGCAATGTTCACCCCACAGTAGGAATTCGATATATTTCAGAGACATTAGAACTACGGGATGTTCCTGTGTGTGTAGGCTCGGCCTCTTCAGAGCAACACCAAAGCTGACGGTCCGAAATAAACGCTGACGATATTGTGTTAGCACCAAGAAGCAGACGTGGGCTAGGTACGAAAGAGTTGGAGTGTTTCTTTTTCCATTCATGCCGGATATTAAAAAACAACCTTCCGGTGCGTGGAGAGTCGAGTAAATAGAAAAGATCGAAAACAGAGAGGTTGGTGGAGTGTGAAGTAGGATTATTGGAAACGTGACTCGCAGCAAAGTAGCCGCGAGGTAGCCAAGTATCTAGGGCACGAAACGCGCCGTCGCCTACTGTGTCGGCTGAAACGTTTCCTGTGAAAAACTCGAGGCGTTAACTGGAACTGCGGTAGCGTACTGTGCGAGGCTTAGTCGGGACCAGCCGTTACCGCAGGCCGCCAACTACGGGAATTACGTAGCGCTGGCGTTACGTTATGCAGCGAACCAATCGGGCGAAGCCGTGCGATGTTGACGCTCGGCACACGGCACACCGCACGCATGCATGCATTCGCACCCAGCAAGCCGACGACGCACCGTGCCCACGTCACACAACGCGTTTCCTACTCGGCAACAGTGATATTAAATGTTCCACTTCGTTCGTACGCTGAGGTTTTCATGCTATTATCGGGAGGAGAGCTAATTCAGCGGACCGAGTGGAGTCTTATGATACGTGACTAACTTTAGTCGTACAATAGACGTGGACGACATACACCGATCTGTAGTATCTATGTGTCGAACTGAACCGATATATTGTTAAAGATCCGATACATTCGGTGAGTCGGCGTTGTTTCGTTCGATACATCTGCAGGGGAATTCTGCTTTCTTACCGTACTCGTTTTGTTGTCGTAACTGGTATCGTCTCCGTTACCCGAGACAACGCAACGCGTGGCACACAGAAGCTGGTTCGTTTCGTGAACCGGTATCCAATCATCATTTTAAACGAATCAAACTACTATCCAAGTATCCAAGCGTCAAGCGGAAAAAAAGCAAGACACAAAACTGAGAAAGATACATCTGTACTAAATCTTGGTACTGCTTTAACTGCTTTGCTTACAAATACAAAATGTGTTGCAACGGCTGAATGAGCCCACTGCTGTTTATTGCTCGTTACTTACAAGGGAAACTCTCCACCTCCGCCGGACGCTGTGGCCAAACGGTTCTAGGCGCTTCAGTCCGGAACAGCGCTGCTGCTACGGTCTCAGGTTCGAATCCTGCCTCGGGCATGGATGTCTCCCTCCCCTCCACCCCACCTCCCCTTATATTTAGTGCTAAGAGGATCCAGTTGACAGCCTGTCAAAAACTGAACACAAACCAAGCCTGGAAACAGGAAGAACGTGTACTGAACTGCGAAAAAAAAGCAGTGGACGATCCAAGAACAAAAAGTGCGATATAGAGCAGCTGGGGACAGAAATGGCTCAAAAATGGTTCAAATGGCTCTGAGCACTATGGGACTTAACAGCTGTGGTCATCAGTTCCCTAGAACTTAGAACTACTTAAACCTAACTAACCTAAGGACATCACACACATCCATGCCCGAGACAGGATTCGAACCTGCGATCGTAGCAGTCGCGCGGTTCCGGACTGCGCGCCTAGAACCGCGAGACCACCGCGGCCGGCACAGAAATGTCGTTGTGATCAATTGGTTAATGTGTTGAACATCCTAGTGAGCGTGCGGTGTTCAATCCTCCTTAGTGCCAATTTCTTTTCTCTTTTTTTCTGTTCGCTTTATTCAAATTTGTGGCTTTCGAATGGGAAACACAAATGTTTGATGACAAGGCGACAAGTCAAGCGAATCCTCTACCTGAAAACACGTCTCGCGTGTCGTATACGGCATTAGTGGCAATACGTGTGTCATATTACACGAATTTCTTATCGACACACCTAATTTGTACGACCGATACAGGTGTTCGTATGAATATGAATGCTATCACTCCCAAGGAAATGACGAAAACATAATAGTTTGTCACATTAGCTGCAAGAAATGATAGCAACAGTTTCACAATCACACTGTTTCTCGGTACTCTCTCAAAACATATGTTTTTAAAGTTGCGTTACCTTTTGGAAGTCTTCACTCCCTGTGTGGTGACATAGTTCACACCCGTTTATTAGTTGTTTTCTTTTCTGGGAGATGTCTATATCGTATCTCGCCTGCTCTCACTATTCATCATACACTCTGTGTGGTCAAAAGTATCCGGACACCCCCAAAAACATACGTTTTTCATATTAGGTGCACTGTGCTGCCACCTACTGCCAGGTACTCCGAGTCAGCGTCCTCAGTGGTCGTTAGACATCGTGCGAGAGCAAAATGTGGTGCTCTGCGAAACTCAAGGACTACGAACGTGATCAGGTGATTGGGTGTCACTTGTGTCATACGTATGTACGCGTGATTTCCACACTCCTAAACATCCGTAGATCCACAGTTTCCGATGTGATAGTGAAGTGGAAACGTGACGGGACACGTAGAGCACAAAAGCGTACATGCCGACCTCGTCTGTTGACTGACAGAGACCGCCGACAGTTAAAGAGGGACGTATTGCGTAATAGGCAGACATCTATCCAGGCCATCACACAGGAATTCCAAACTGAATCAGGATCCACTGCAAGTACTATGACAGTTAGGTAGGAGGAGAGAAAACTTGGATTTCATGGTCGAGCGGCTGCTCAGAAACCACACATCACGGCAGTAAATGCCAAACGCTTGGTGTAAGGAGCGTAAACATTGGACGATTGAACAGTGGAAAGACGTTGTGTGGAGTGACGAATCACGGTACACAATGTGGCGATCCGATGGCAGGGTGTGGGTATGGCGAATGCCCTGTGAACGTCATCTGCCAGCATGTGTAGCGCCAGCTGTAAAATTCGGAGGCGTTGGTGTTATGGTGTGGTCATGTTTTTCGTGGAGGGGGCTTACACTCTTAGTTGTTTTGCGTGGCACTATCACACCACAGGCCTAGACTAGTGTTTTAAGTGGACGTTGTACGTGAATTCGTTGAAATGGGACATTTTCTGTTTTCTACTCCATAATGTTTTTGGACTTTCCTGAACATTTTGATATATAATACATTACAATCAGACAATTGTGAGACTTTCAAATAATATTTTGAAAGTTGACGTGTGACTCTCAAATTTCGTGGCTACGCATATGCTGCCACAGTTGAGCAGTCGTCTCTTGGGAACTACACCATCAAAAAATGGTTCAAATGGCTCTGAGCACTATGGGACTCAACTGCTGTGGTCATTAGTCCCCTAGAACTTAGAACTACTTAAACCTAACTAACCTAAGGACATCACACACATCCATGCCCGAGGCAGGATTCGAACCTGCGACCGTAGCAGTCGCACGGTTCCGGACTGCGCGCCTAGAACCGCGAGACCACCGCGGCCGGCTACACCATCTAGAAGGCTGTGAATTGCTTTGTTAGTGTACAGTCACGAGGGACAGTAACAGCAACACATCAAATGAAAGTTATGCGAAATTCATAACAAGTGCTGGAGAGGTAGAAATAATAGCTCTGCAGCCCTCAGGAGTATAATTCGTAGAACAGAAATAATGTACTGTGAAATGCTATCGACGTATTTCTGACACGACCAGGCGACAAACCAGACTCAGACTGAGAATACGCAGGACAAAAATCCTCTTGCGAACAGAGTATAATGCACATGCATGAGCTGTGTGTGTTTGGGAAGAAGAATATTAATGGAACATCACCGTGTAGCCAATTGTTGAGGCCACTAAAGGCGTTACAGGCAGTCATCCGGAATACTGTACTCATATGAGAAGATTTCCGACAAATTTTCATGCATTAATTTTCGTACGTCTACTATTCCTTGGTATCACTTTAACCACAACAATGCGGCATGTAGCTTTGTGGTTTCGGAAAAAACTGTATTTTTCTTCTAGCTGTCATTTTTAATAAAATGTTTTTCATGTCATGAAAGTGTTTGTTTCTTCCAGTTTCAGGTATATCTACACTATATCTCCATTCACCTGTAAAAGAACATTTCATGTATTGTGAACATTAATGTATTTTTCGGTACATCGGTATAATATCAATGCCACCATGCGATAAAATGCATCAAAAACATAGATGTTATGCTTCCAGGCAGTTTAAAACAGTGTGCTGGTCCTAGACTCGACATCGGGACCTTTGCCTTTCGGGGACAAGTGCTCTGCAAGTTTCGCATGAAAGGTTCTGGGAAGTTAGGAAGGTAGGAGACGAGGTACTGTCGGAAGTAAAGCTGTGAGGACGTGTCTTGAGTCTTGCTTGGATAGTTCAGTAGATGGAGCACTTGCACGAGAAAAGTAAAAGCTCTGAATTCGAGTTTCTGATAGGCACATAGTTTTAATCTGGCAGGAAGGCTCATATTATTGCACACTCCGCTGCAGAGTGAGAGAAACATTCTCAAACATCAATGAAGTTCGTTAACGTCCCTCACTGCTGCGCAAAAAGGCAGGGGAGGCTGGTAAAACAAAGCGCCGAAGATGGAAATGAGAAAGCGAATTTAGTATCATGAAATCTTAGCCGAAGACGTCAGCTGGATCAACACTGGCTGACAAAAAGGTGAAGCGCACAGAAGACATTGTCGGATTTCGGTATAACTTCGCACATATTCACCATAACACGGTGACGTAACTGATTACAGGTGCAATTCTCTGTGATGGGTAGAATGTCCACTCGAGTGCATTACTTCGTGTTTAGTGCTAATATCAGGCCTAGCAGGGTATGTAAATGGGGTGGAAAGGTTCAGACGCTCAGTGATCAGTGTGCAGAACACGGAAATATCGCGTACTCGTGTGAGAAAGCGTTAGCAGTGGCTGACAGAATGTGGAAAGCGTCGCACTGTGGGTGTCCATTTAGCCAGCCGATCGAATCGTCCATTAGCCAGATTTGTACAGGATTTGGATGTGACAGGAACCCGATGTAGGAATAGAAGGGAACGTGAGGGCAGGTACACGAGGTCTGTTCAAAAAATTCCGGAACGTTGTCCACAAATTTTTGTACTCATTTTGCATGGTCTACTTCGAAATACTCTCCTCCACAACTGATACACCGCTCCTAACTCCGTTTACGCCTCCGGAAGCAGCCTTGGTACGCCTCTTACTGGATCGCGCGAAGCACCGTCTACGATTTTTCTTTTATTTTGTCCCTAGTTGCAAATTTTCGTCCCTTCATCGTTGTTTTCAACTAGAGAGTACGCAGAATGATGCAGCACAGTGATTTCGTTTTTTATGCAACACTCACGCATCAACAGGGATGAATGTATGGTTTTGTTATCGTGATGAAAGATCCGTGAATTGCCTCGCCACATTTCAGGTCGTTTCCTTCCCACATTTTCTCACTGGCGTCGCAACACGTCCCGATAGTACCATCGAATTAACAGTTTGTCTTTGTGGCACGTATTAATGATGAACTAATCCTCGAACGTTAAAGAAGACTATCAGCATGGCTTTGACACTTGACCTGATCTGAGGCGCTTTTTTTGGTCTTGGAGAACATCTTATTTGCGCGATGCAAAAGACATTCATAGACAGCGGGGCGAAGGTCTTTCTGGTCTTGACTCATGAGCCGTGCGACCAACTTGGTGGCAACACGATGCATTCCAAGATGCTGTGTCAGGATTTCATGACATGGTTCAACTGAAATGTTAAATTCTTCAGCAGTCTCTCGGACAGTCAGTCTTCGACTTGTATGCACAACTGCGTTCCTGACATGAACGTCCTCTGTAGACGTCGAAGGGCGTCTTCAACGAGAGTCATCTTTAACTTCCGTCCGGCCATTTTAAAACCATATGATCCATTCATAACAGCGAGTACAGCTCAAGCAGTCACCAGCGTAAGCTTCCTGCATCATTTAGTGTGTCTCTCTAAACGTTTGCTTGAGTTTTACCCAAAATTTAATGCAGTTGCGTTGCTCCTCTAACTCTGTCATCTCGAAATTCGCAAACTGTGCAATACAACATTCTACTCAGTACAGTACTGAACAATTACTAACAGACGTACAACAGTGGAACTTACACATTAAACACATGCGTGGATAGGGATGCCAACCGCATTTCGCTCCAGAACACCATTGGCGCGGTATTAAGAACGTTCCGGAATTTTTCGAAGAGACCTCGTACACGTCGTTAAGGTTTCGGTCGATGACGTCTGACCACCACAAGGGGGGATCCCCCACATTCTGCACCAGCCACATCATAACCCCTTCACATATGAACTCTCAGCAACATTGTGTCATCCCACACCATTGGTCCGAGACTAACGGCGGCCCAACTAGGGAACTACTGCCGCACACGGAAGCTGCCATTAACACTCGTACCACACAGTGGTAGCGAGAGCAGCAAGAGTTGACAGCTGACGAATGGCGCCGCCTTGTGTTCAGAGATGAATCGCATTTCAGCACTCCCCTGATGACAATGGTCAGCGACCTGGACAGAGTTTCCATTTTTCCAACGTCTTGGAGAGACACAGTGACGTCATTCCTACCGTCGTGGTGTGGCACGGTATCGAGAACAACTTCAGTGACAGCTGATGGTGATGGAAAGAACTCTGACAGCACATCAGGAGCATCCAGTGTCTTCAAGTGTTTCAGTGCGACGGTATCGTGGTGACACTTTTCAACTCACCCGGCACGTGTTTCTGTGAGCTGTATGCCTGATGTTTACGTTCTCCAACCGCCAGAAAGATCCCCAGAACTGTCCATGTTAGAACATGCGTGGAACCACTCTGGACGTCAACCCGATCTCAGTGCCAGTATCATGGATTTCGGTGACCGGTGACGAGTGGGGCCAGCTACCCTCTGGAGAGGATACAACGACTTTTTGACACACTTCCCAGCCGAATCTATGCATGCATCCAGGCCAGACAAGGAGGAACGTCATACTTGCAAGTTCTACGTAAATCAGAATCGATTTTGTAATCACTGAAATAACATAACGTAACCTCCCACGCCGTGAATTTTCATTTCGTATGCTCCTCCCCTTCTGGGTGCTTGATTTTCATGTAAGGTAGAGCGCATCTATACTCCGCTAGGTGTGTGGCGGAGGATAGTTCTGATACCACAACCGTTTCTCTTCTTCTGTGTTCCATTCCCGAAAGACACATCGGCAGGGCGATTTTCGATAAATCTCTGTGTGAGCCCACAATTCTGCCATGTCTGATTTCACCTTTAAATACACAAAACTGTGGTTTCCATTACTGAGTCATTTTATATCTAAACCACAATTTGTACACAATATGATACTCGTTTTCATATAACATGTAAACACTTGTACCATTGTTGTGCATTGTATGAAAACATTCTTTGACTGAAGGATTCAAACCGATAAGAAGCTTTTAAGTATAGTATGTCATATATGTGCCGGCCGAAGTGGCCGTGCGGTTAAAGGCGCTGCAGTCTGGAACCGCAGGACCGCTACGGTCGCAGGTTCGAATCCTGCCTCGGGCATGGGTGTTTGTGATGTCCTTAGGTTAGTTAGGTTTAACTAGTTCTAAGTTCTAGGGGACTAATGACCTCAGCAGTTGAGTCCCATAGTGCTCAGAGCCATTTGAACCATTTTGTCATATATGTAATTCATATGAAGGTCTCCATACAGATTTTACATATCTTTAATATTTGGTATAGATAAAGAGGCATTAGTGTTACAGGGTTAAACCGTGTGTTATCGAAGATTAAATTACACTCTGTGCATATTCAACTACTTTTTCCTTGTCTTCCTCCTCCTACTACCGAATTCCAGTCCAACATCACAATTAAATTTACGAATGCCTTAACTAACTGAATAATTTCTTTTATCTTATCGTGTATCGCTCCATTTCCATACGAGTCCAAGTTTCCCTTACCTTCGCGGCCCTTACGGGAAACGTGCGCTGGCGGCAGTAGAACCGTTCTGATGTCAGCTTCAAATGGCAGTTCTCTAAATATTTTCCAATAGTATTCAGCGAAAAGATCATACTCTTCCCTCTAGGAATTCGTACTAGAGTTCTCAAAACATCTCACTATCACTCGCGTGTGTATGTAATATACCAGTAACAAATCTAACAGCCCGTCTCTGAATTGCTTCGTTTTCTTCTTTAATTGGTCTTGGTGGCTATCCAAACACTCTTGTAGTAATCCAGAGTGGGTCGCAAGTTCTCTAAGTGAACCGAAATCGACCATTCACCTTCGCTACTACCATCGTTAAATGCTCGTTCCATCTCATCTCACTTTACAGCATTACGCCTAGCTATTTAAACGAGCGGAATGTGTCGAGCAGCACGCTACTAACGCTGTATTCGAACATCGTGAGACGGTCTTACCTACTCATCTGCAGTAACGTACATTACATTTTCAGCAAGCTGCCATACATCGCATCAAATGGAAATTTTGTGTAACTCACCTTGCACACCCCTAGAGTCACTTCCGTACACCACAGCATCAACAACACATAGCCGGTGAGTGGCGCTACCCCATCTGGTAAATAATTTAGGCACATAGAGAAGAGTCGCAATTATTTATTGACAACAGATACAAAAAATGGCTCTGAGCACTATGGGACTTAACTCCTGAGGTCATCAGTCCCCTAGAACTTAGAACTACTTAAACCTAACTAACCTAAGGACATCACACACATCCATGCTCGAGGCAGGATTCGAACCTGCGACCGTTGCGGTCGCGCGGTTCCAGACTGTAGCGCCTAGAACCACTCGGCCACTCCGGCCGGCGACAGATACAAAACAAGTACATGTCGCGGATATTAACTGCCCTTCAAAGTAGTCAACAGCGTTGTTAATAATCCCGTGCAAGCGATGTGGAAGTCGTATGATACCTTCAACAGTGCCAGTTGTGTTGACAGTTCGAATGAAGCTATTTCGCGACGAATTTCCGTAGAAGTTCTGAAGCGAATGCCACATTGCTTCCTTCACCTTAGGTATCAAGCCGAAGTCACAGTGGCTTACGTGCTGGGAGTATGGTGGATGTCAAAGCACTTTCCAGTGCCATCTATCGAACAAATGAGTCACAGCTTGCGCTCCATTGCAGAAGCATCAAAAGACGAGGGGTGGAATGTGAGTAAGGAGGGGTGTGACGGCCTTCCCACCATGAGACACGTCCAGGTGTTGGGCAGAATTGTGGCGAAATTTTTTTTCAATATGACATCATTAACCTATCTAACACCTCACATAGATTTTCTCATGTGTCAACACTGCTGCTTGAAAAGTCGACGAGACCGAGGGTGACGTCGCTGTGTTCCACTCTTTTGCACCATTACAGATGACGGTGACAAATTTCAAACTTCTGCGTCCCAATAGGAGACAATTACGGCGTTCCGAAAAAATGCTTTAATTGCATTGCGCAGTTTAATTTTGTTGTGACCGCGAGGCGTCTGGGTGTTTCGCCACTGTCTACTGGCCTTCCGTCCAGCGATGCAGGTTGCACGGGTCAGCCTACCGGACAGGCGCAACGAGACGTCTTGTAAGACGAGCGACGTGCAACAGAAGTCACCGTCAGAGCAGGAACTGTGTTGCACGCCAAACGTAATGTGTGGAACAAGTAGTGCGCAGTTTCGTATCACTGCACAAGTTAGTGGTTCCATCGCAGCTCACCTGGCGAGGAGTATCGACATGTTCATCGAATGAATCGCTACGCACGCTCACGGCGAGTGCGACGGGGTATTAGCAGCCCAGAGACAATGCAAGACATCGTTAAGGAGAAATGTCTGTGCCAGAAGGAAGGTAGTCTTGTTCGAGTTGGATTTTCTCTCTGACGGGACGTCGGTACAGTCTAGAACTACAATGCGCAACTTTAAAGGAACATTTTTTCGAAAACCTGTAATAATAAGTTTGAAATTTGGCTCGGTGATGCCAAATACCTTTCTCTGTAATGGTGCTAAAACGTAACTCCTCGCGACGTCAGCTTCTGTCTCGGCGACACACCTCCTGCATATCTCGCAGCGGGCTGCACTGCTAAAGGTCGTTTGTCAGGCTTTTGATACGCGCTCGCATTAATGTGACTGGACATTGTATTAATAGGATTCCTTTCGCTCTGTTTTTGAGTTTCCTTTCACGATAAGTATTATTGTATTTCTCTTGATACGAGGAGAATCACTGAATTTTTGTGTTTTTTCTTAAATAATAATCCAAATCTTTTTAAATTCTCTTCAATTATTTTTCATTGTTAAGGAAATTATGATTTATGACGTATTCATAGACAATTCCCGTGTACTCATTTATTCTTTGAGTTTGTAGAGGATGCTGTCACATGGCTGCAAAGCGATTTCACATTCCTTTGTCTTCGGGATAGCAGATACACTGAAGGTCACTGTAAGTGCCGAGATTGACCAATGAGAAATGCATTCAATGTGCGGAAAGAACAATGTCAAATGGAAACCATCGGTAGATCTAATAAGACTGCTGATGCCTCCGTTACTCATAACACTAAAGCTAATGAAGCAGTTTGTTAGAGGTCTCAATAAGGATTCATCAGTCTTGAAATACCTATTAGACATCTTTCCCAAACTGCACAAGGCAAAGGTCGAAGTTGGTGTTTTTGTGGGACAACAAATGAAAATCATGCAGTACAACGAATTTCCGAAGATGCTCACTGAGAAATGGAAGATTGCTTTGAACTGATTTAAAGCAGTAGTTCAGAGTTTACGCGCAACCATAACGCCGAAAACTATGTGCAACTAGTGAAAGCTATGGGGAAGAACTTCGGCATAATGGGATGCAGTATGTCCTTCAAAACCATGTTGTGTAACAACAACAACGCTGTACTATTGTACATATAATAATTTTTTTCTTCTGATTTTCGATAAATTAGTGTAATCGATATTCTGATTTCATTTCTTTTTCTTTTCTTGCCATTGTGTTAAAGAAAATGTAAACAATTTTAGATGTGAATATTAATGTTTATGTCAAATTTCAAGCAATATTATAACAAAATTGAAATGTAAGAAACGTTGAAACTATTGTAAGATGTCAAAGTTGTAATTGTGCGTCTGGTCCATACGTAGGCAATGTATTAGGATATGTAGAATGCAAAACCTTTGGTGAATACCCTGTCTGTAGGGGAGCGGTAAAAGGTGGATGGCAGGCGAGCGCGGGAAAATGCACACGGGCGCTGCACGGCGTAACGGGCTCAGCAGTAGTAGTCGGAGTTGGGCATTGATCTGAGCAACACGTTCTGGATCGAGGAGGCTCTCCTGGAAGACATGATTTCGTTGAGCCTCGGATGTGCCGTTTCTGACGCCTATACAGAATGGCAATATTCCATAGGCACTAAACGGAAAAGTTTTGCGACGCTAAGAAGAAGCAAAGTGCCGATACATCAAGAGCCATTGCTGTGATTGTATGTGTGCTCTGTGCCTCGCCATCTCGCCGCCCGCCAACCGCCGCAACGACACGAACAGGTTGAAACTTTTAGTACTGTATTCGTGTGGACCAGTGTTACTTTTGTTCCATACTGTTCAATAACAACTTAACTTTTACCAGAACCGTCCTATCATTTAATTATCCTAACAACTAACCTAGACAGGGTTCTTTCCAAATGTTGTGCAATCCGAGTGTCCCGAAATGAAGAATTAAAGTTTATGTTATTAATAATTACCTGCAGACCTAGCTAAGTTAGAATGATGTTTAAAGAACTTTGTTGTTAATTAATCTATAGGTAAATCACAAAGGTCTGACAAAGTTGGAAGATAATTTTGAAATTGGTTTAGTAATGAAGTTTAATTAATTTGAGACAAAAATAATGGTAGTCAAATGAGCAGGAGATAAGATAAAAAGAGTAGTAACTCATATATTGGAAATCTTGAGTGCTTAATGATTTCAATAATCAAAATTTTCAATACAGTGATCATAATAGTTTCAGGGTCCCCCCCCCCCATTCTTATTCATTGAATTCTGAAGTGTACTGAACTGATTAGACCAGCAAAGTTAAAGCCAATACAAAAAAACCAAAATTGATCAGTGTTTTACATTTATCAAAATTGACATTGTATGTGTGTTTCGAAAGTGCTATTTCTAGGGTAACCTATGCCCGATTTTAATCAGATCAATAGACAGTACGAAGTTTGTAGTAAACATTATAGTGTAATGTTATGTATTTATGGTTTGTCCATATTAGTACAGAAAGTGAAATTATTAGTTCAGTAGATTTTCTGGCTCTAAAATTTACCATATTATGCAGTGTTATTACGTGTTGTTTTACATGCACGTACATCAACTTGTACAGGAAAGAAACTCAGTTAATGCCTAATTAGGCAGGCGACCGTATTATTAACAAATTGGTAGCATCTTCTGTGTTTTTTCTTGGCCGTCCTAACGTGTAGTTGCACTTCGGACTTGCTTGACGTATCATGGTTATTACTGAGTCGGTGTAAGTGTGATTTGCCTCCATTCAGGTACACGCGTCAATATCTATACAAAAATCCTTTCTCTTAAGGTGAAGCCCGTCAACTTACCATAGTACAGGCTTTAATGAGTATCGTGTGCTTTAGCGCAATGTTACAGTTGCTCTAGATAAATTCAAAGAACAACATGGGGGCATATTCGGAAGAGCAAAGGGAATGCTTCTGCCAACATATACTGGATTTTGAACATCGCTGTCAATGACGATATAATGAAAATCTGATGGAGACTACTTCTGGGGGTTGATTCATGGAAGTCATTTGCTGTAGAATCGTAAATCTCGAAGAGTTACTCACTTCTATCTCACATGTGTTCAAGTTTCTGTTTTTACATATGTCGAATTTGATACGCATGTTGGTCTTTTTTTAAGCTCACATGGTTAAAAAAAGTGTAACTTCCAATCTATAAAAATCTGCAATTTTTAAGTTTCATGGTATTACATATAGTCACAAAAGACTGCTTGGTTGATTTCGGGGAGAGGACCAAACAACGAAGCTGGAAACGATTTAGGGAAATCACGAAAATCAGGATGGCCAGACGCGGGTTTGAACCGTCGTCCTTCCGAATGCGAATCCAGTTTGCTAACCACTGCCCCACCTCGCTCGGTATTCATAAAAGCAAATGTTGAGTTGAGTATTTGGCATATTTCATAGTTCAGAAGCATAAATTGTTAGAAAATAGCAAGGACAAAAGTTATGTTATGTAGTCATGATCTTTGCTAGAGTACTGCCGTCCGGCATGCGATCCTTCGCCACGCAGGTCTGACGGAGTGCATTGAAAAAGTTCAAAGAAGAGCAACTTGTTTTTAAGTATCGCGAAACTCAGGAGAGAGTGTCGCGGATACGATACGCGGACTGGGGCGGCAATGATTAATACAAAGGCGTTTTTCGTTGTGCTAGGATCTTTGCACGAACTTAATCACCAACTTTCTTCTTCAAATGCGAAATACACTCCTGGAAATGGAAAAAAGAACACATTGACACCGGTGTGTCAGACCCACCATACTTGCTCCGGACACTGCGAGAGGGCTGTACAAGCAATGATCACACGCACGGCACAGCGGACACACCAGGAACCGCGGTGTTGGCCGTCGAATGGCGCTAGCTGCGCAGCATTTGTGCACCGCCGCCGTCAGTGTCAGCCAGTTTGCCGTGGCATACGGAGCTCCATCGCAGTCTTTAACACTGGTAGCATGCCGCGACAGCGTGGACGTGAACCGTATGTGCAGTTGACGGACTTTGAGCGAGGGCGTATAGTGGGCATGCGGGAGGCCGGGTGGACGTACCGCCGAATTGCTCAACACGTGGGGCGTGAGGTCTCCACAGTACATCGATGTTGTCGCCAGTGGTCGGCGGAAGGTGCACGTGCCCGTCGACCTGGGACCGGACCGCAGCGACGCACGGATGCACGCCAAGACCGTAGGATCCTACGCAGTGCCGTAGGGGACCGCACCGCCACTTCCCAGCAAATTAGGGACACTGTTGCTCCTGGAGTATCGGCGAGGACCATTCGCAACCGTCTCCATGAAGCTGGGTTACGGTCCCGCACACCGTTAGGCCGTCTTCCGCTCACGCCCCAACATCGTGCAGCCCGCCTCCAGTGGTGTCGCGACAGGCGTGAATGGAGGGACGAATGGAGACGTGTCGTCTTCAGCGATGAGAGTCGCTTCTGCCTTGGTGCCAATGATGGTCGTATGCGTGTTTGGCGCCGTGCAGGTGAGCGCCACAATCAGGACTGCATACGACCGAGGCACACAGGGCCAACACCCGGCATCATGGTGTGGGGAGCGATCTCCTACACTGGCCGTACACCACTGGTGATCGTCGAGGGGACACTGAATAGTGCACGGTACATCCAAACCGTCATCGAACCCATCGTTCTATCATTCCTAGACCGGCAAGGGAACTAGCTGTTCCAACAGGACAATGCACGTCCGCATGTATCCCGTGCCACACAACGTGCTCTAGAAGGTGTAAGTCAACTACCCTGGCCAACAAGATCTCCGGATCTTTCCCCCATTGAGCATGTTTGGGACTGGATGAAGCGTCGTCTCACGCGGTCTGCACGTCCAGCACGAACGCTGGTCCAACTGAGGCGCCAGGTGGAAATGGCATGGCAAGCCGTTCCACAGGACTACATCCAGCATCTCTACGATCGTCTCCATGGGAGAATAGCAGCCTGCATTGCTGCGAAAGGTGGATATACACTGTACTAGTGCCGACATTGTGCATGCTCTGTTGCCTGTGTCTATGTGCCTGTGGTTCTGTCAGTGTGATCATGTGATGTATCTGACCCCAGGAATGTGTCAATAAAGTTTCCCCTTCCTGGGACAATGAATTCACGGTGTTCTTATTTCAATTTCCAGGAGTGTATTTTACTGACGCCCACCCACCTAGGGAGAAATGATCGAAGTAATAAAAAAACACCAGCCAGAGCTAGCACGGAAAGATTTACGTGTTCGTTTTTACGTCGCTCTTTTCGGGAGCGAAACAATAGAGAAATAGCTACAAGGTGGTTCAGTCAACTCTCTGCGAAGAGCTTGAGTGTTAACTGCAGAATAGGCATGTAGATGTAGTATTATCGATGCCAGCGTAAATTGAATCGGTGTTCAGAGGTGAAAAGAAACCTACAATAGCAGTCACAGGGAATTCTAAACCGCATCACGATGCACTCCAAGTACTATGACAGTTAGGCAGGAGGTTAGAAAACTTAGATTTCATGGTCGAGTGGCTGCTCGTAAGCCACACATCACGCCGGTAAATGCCAAACGACGCCTCGCTTGGTGTAAGGTGCGTAAACATTGGACGATTGAACAGTGGAGAAACGATGTGTGGAATGACGAATCACAGTACACTATCCAGAATGAGATTTTCACTCTGCAGCGGAGTGTGCGCTGATATGAAACTTCCTGGCAGATTAAAACTGTGTGCGCCGACCGAGACTCGAACTCGGGACCTTTGCCTTTCGCGGGCAAGTGCTCTACCAACTGAGCTACCGAAGCACGACTCACGCCCGGCCCTCACAGCTTTACTTCTGCCAGTATCTCGTCTCCCACTTGCCCGCGAAAGGCAAAGGTCCCGAGTTCGAGTCTCGGTCGGCGCACACAGTTTTAATCTGCCAGGAAGTTTCACAGTACACTATGTTGCTATCCGATGGCAGGGTGTGGGTGTGGCGAATGGTCGGTGAACGTCACCTGCCAGCGTGTGTAGTGCCAACAGTAAAATTCGGTGATGACGGTGTTACGGTGTAGTCTTGTTTCTCATGGAAGGAGCTTGCACCCCTTGTTTTGCGTGGCACTATCACAGCACAGGCCTACATTGATGTTTTAAGGACCTTCTTGCTTCCCACTGCTGAACAGCAATTCGAGGATGGCGACTGCATCTTTCAACACGATCGAGCACCTGTTCATAATGCACGGCCTGTAGTGGCCAGAGTGGTTACACGACAATACCATCCCTGTAATGGACTGGCCTGCACAGAGTCCTGACCTGAATCCTAAAGAACACCTCTGAGATGTTTTGGAACACCGAATTCGTAGCAGGCCTCACTGACCGACATCGATACGTCTCGTCAGTGCAGCACTCCGTGAAGAACGGGTGCTGACTGAACCCATGCTGCGAGAGTGGAAGCTGTCGTCGAGGCTAAGTGTAGGCCAACACCATATTGAAATCAGGTGCTGGAAGATTTCTTGGGGAATGGCAGCCCATTCTTCCCGCGGTAACTCACTTAAAATGAATGGCAAATCAGTTGGGATCATTAATATAGCTTCAATAACCGTACTTCTCATACTTTTAATCCGCGAGTGGTTAGGATTGTAAACTCTTTGATGATTCATGTTCCATAGTATTACTTTAATTGTAAGTCGGTAAGTCACAAATACAACATTCCTCTTTTCTCTTAGGTGCTGTGATGAAGAAAACAAATACAACATTGTTGTGTACACAATTTTTGTTTAAAACCATGTACAGTGATCAAACAGGACATTATGACAACCAACTTACTATCGATATAAACTCATGCAGGCCATAGCAGCGTCACCTGGTGAGAAGTGACTGCTGGTCAGACACACGCACGGTGCATGTAGAATCAGTGAGCGTGCTGTCCGTGTGTAGCATGGGGGGGGGGGGGGGGGGGGAGGAGATCTGAATTTGACCGAGGGCAGACTGTGATGGTTCGGAGGCTCAGCACGAGCATTTCGTAAACTGCACGACTTGTCGGGTGTTAGTGGAGTGCCGTGGTGTCTTCAACACGTGGTGAAACCATGGTGAACCAACGTCCAGACGCCGTAGTTTTGGACGGCCATCGCTCATTACAGATATCGGACGTCGCAGGCTCGGCAGACTTGCAAAACAGGATAGGCGGCGAACCAGACTTTAATGCTGAGCGTGGTAGAAATGTGGCTGAACACATATTGCACCGAATACTCCTAACAATGGGCTTCAACAGCCGATGAACCACGCATATGCCAATCACAACACCACGACATCGGCAACTACGAGTGAAATGGCCACGTGACCATCGGCGCTGGACGTTGGCGCAGTGGCAGAGCATTGCATTGTCTGACGAGTCCCGATATCCTCTTCATCATGCCGATGGGAAGGCGCGAATCCGTCCTCTTTCAATTGAACAGCTCCTTGACACCTGTACTGCGGGGTGGTGACAAGCTGGCGACGGCTCCATTACGCTCTCGGGAACATTCACGTGTGCACCCATGGGTCCAGTGGAGCTCGTGCAGGGCACCATGACGGCCAAGGAGTATCTTACACTGGTTGCAAATTACGTACAGTCTTCATGATGATCACATTTCCCGACGGCAGTGGCATTTTTCAGCAAGATAATGTGCGATGTCGCGAGGCCAGGACTGTGATGGATTGGCACGAGCAACACGGTGGCGAATTCCAATTGGTATGCTGGCCCACTCTACTCTCCAGATCTGAATCCGATCAAACACATTTGGAATGTGACTGAACGTGGCGTCTGATCTCATCAGCCCCATCCCCAGTATTTACGGGAATTAGGTGACTTGTGTCTGCAGGTGTGGTGCCAGCTCCCTCCAGCGATCTACGAGTCTCACTGCTTCCATGCCACGACGCGTCGCTACTGTTATCCGATCCAAAGGTGGACATACCATCTATTATCTAGGTGGTCGCAATGTTCTGGCTCATCAGTGTATACAGCCAACGTCTGTCATAATATTTATCAGAATATTGCGTAAAAAATTTTAAGTGGTTAAGAACTTCCAGAGATTTCCGGTAACGACGTTAAACTAGAAATAATTTTTAAGTAATAGTAAAAATAACACACAAGAATTTCAAAGAATATGTTGCAGTGAACAAAGTCAAAAGTATTCTTTAAATCTACAGATGCTAGAAATGTTGTTTTGCCTTTTTTCAGTATTGTATCGCACGTTTCTACACATTTCTGGAGTCCGAATTGATATTTCTAGAGATCGAGTTCTAGTATTCTACCTAATATTCTGTAAATATATAGTGTTGGTATTTCGCAGCCAGGACTATAGTGTTAATAATGACGATATTTTTCAAAAAATAAATTTGGTTTGTGATCCACCAATATAGAAGCTTTGCTTTTACCCTCTCTGTTCTCTCTCCTTTCCAGAGTTAATTACTCGAACGGTGGGAACCGCCAGTGTAAAAAATAATATTTTTTGGAGCCTTCTAGGTTTGGGAAACGACATTTACATTATACTGCCTCTTTGCCAGTGTTGTTGATGCTCCATTCTTCGTCCCGCCGGGGGAGAATCAGCGGTCCTGGCGGCTGCTGTGTGCGTGTTTGCGGATCGATACGCGCCCGCAGCCATCGACGCGTCCGACCGCTCTAGCAGGAAACTCGATTTGGCGGTCGCCGCGAGCTTCTCGGCCACTTCCGACGACGCTCGGCCACTTCCGCCACTGCTCGGCCGCTTCCGCGGGCTCTCGGTCGCGCTCGGGCTACTGTGGCGCCGCCGCTGCGTGCTCGAGATTAATGGGCTCGCCGACGGCGGCGCCGGCAACAAAGCGACTGGCATTTGTTCCCGCAGGTCGGCGCGGTCCGTGTCCCACGCTTTATCTTAAGCGCGCTGCGTAGGCCTAACAACCGAGGGAAGAGCAAAACAGGCGCACCTGACGCCGCGTAAAAACGTTTCCCTGGAACCCCTCCCGGCCTGCACCAATCTGTATTCGCTGACTGATGGCTACAAGCATCCAGTTTCGAGAACGAGTCTGCCGAGATACTAGAAAATTAATCTTCCGAGCGTTGCTTTGGTGTAGGTTTCGACAGCGAAGCCAACGACCATTTCTCATCGGCAGTGTGATACACATGCACATTTGTTTCGCTCCGCTCAGATTTCGCAAAGATCGGTTGTCTAGTACCACAATACAGGGCGTCTCAAAATGAACACACAGGTTTTAAGGCTTTGTAGCATTGATGATATTAAACTTTCAATTATAAGTAACACATCAAATGAAAGAGCAGCTGAAACAGTTTTTCTTACAAATCTTCAATGCGAGCACAATTCGTCACCCATCGAGTCCATGGGCAAGTTCTTCCCAAACGTTGATCATTGTGTCTGGACTAATTTTGCAACAATGCTGTTTATAAAGTGGGGTACATCAGCTGGTAGTGGAGACACGTACCCATGATACTTTATCAACCCTCAAATGTAAAACTCGCATGACGTCATATCGTGTGTGAACGTGGAGGTCAGACAAACAAGCTCTGTCATCCGGCCCTTCCGCCCAATCCAGCGGTAGCGTGCAACGTCGTTTAACCAATCGCGTACTGATTTATGCCAGTAAGGCGGCGCACCATCTTGCCGCCAGATGAAGCCGTATGGTTCAGCTTCTTCCATTTCAGGAAAGAGGCGTATTCGTAACGCATTGAGATAAAAAAAGAAAAAAAAATACCAGTTACAGTTGCTTCACCGAAAAAGAAAGATCCATGAACTTTCCTCCGGGATAAGGCACAAAAAGTATTCAGTTGAGGAGAGTCGCTGTTCTATCTCGTGGGGGTTTGCTGACACCCAGACGCGCACGTAACACGAGTTCACATTTCCACTCAGGTGAAATGTCGATTCATCACTGAAGGCCAAACGATACTGAAAATCTTCATCGTCACTTAGCAACATTTCGTTTGGAAAGTTGGCACGTAAGCCATAGTGTGTAGCTTTTAGAGTTCGTAACAACTGCAAACGGCAAGAAAGTAGTTGTAAGAGACGTCAATGGAACTGTTAATTCACGACTAGTCTTCTGAACAGATATTTTGGGGCTATGCATGAAAGTGTCTTTCGCTCGTTCAACACGCTCTTCAGCGGCTCTTGACCGTTCCACACCTTTACCTCAGCGCACAGATATACAGACAAAACTTCTGGTGTTGCTCTTTCATGTAACGTATTATTTGTAACTATAAAGTTGAATGTAATAAATGATACAAATCTTAAAAACCAGTTTAGCGATTTTAAAACACCTTATATAAGAGGAGGCAATGGCCTTGCCGCGGTGGATACACCGGTTCCCGTGAGATCACCGAAGTTAAGCGCTGTCGGGCGTGGTCGGCACTTGGATGGGTGACCATCCAGGCCGCCATGCGCTGTTGCAATTTTTCGGGGTGCACTCAGCCTCGTGATGACAATTGAGGAGCTACTCGACCGAATAGTAGCGGCTTCGGTCAAGAATACCATCATAACGATCAGGAGAGCGGTGTGCTGACCCCACGCCCCTCCTATCCGCATCCATCGCTGAGGATGACACGGCGGTCGGATGGTCATGGTAGGCCACTCGTGGCCTGAAGACGGAGTGCATTTTATATATGAAGATGTCACTTCCGTGTGAAGCGTTCCTCCTGCTCCTCTTACTCCTCCTCTCTGTAAAGACGGAGAGATTCAGTATAAATTTTTTCAATAAGTCATGACTTACGAATACAACGAATTTCTGGATAACTTCAATATCGCAACGAGAAAGAGAACGCTCCGATGACGATGAATAGGTTCGTCTCCTTTCCGACAAAATTCTGACAAAAGCTGAGTAATTACAAGTCAGCATTAATTCATGAAATAATTCATCGTCAAAAGCAAACCGCGAGGCGGGATACCTCAGACCACTGAGTCGATTGACGACGTCGTTGTTCGGTGATAGATGACCGATAAGTGCAACAAAATTCTACGTAAAAATGTACGCGAGAATGAGGAAACTATAGGCGAATAAACCTCAAGGTGGTTCTACTTCGTAAAAAAGAATACATCACGAGAGAAGACAAAGTGTCTGGTCGTTTTACCACCAAACAGTCCGCCCTCAATCTTTTCGATACGGCCGCAGAAACTGTAGAAGAGTATTCATTACACTGGACTGGAGTAAGATAAGGCGTTTTTAACTAAATTCAGTATATATTACCAAATACCAGTACAGGCCACTGCAACATGCATTTTGCACAGTTCGATAGCAGATAGAGGAAAGGCACAGATATGCATAAGAGAAAGACTCAAGACAGCTTTTTTCATACGTCAAAAAATTGATAGTTCGACATCTCGTTGCCATTAATGATGTTGGTCGTTAATGGCAGTCTCTGGCTGCTGTAATACAGTTATTACTCTGTCAGTTTATGTTATTTAACAACATAAAAAGAAAGAACACTGTCTATCGAAATAAATGTTGAGACGTGTATGTGTTAAAGTGCATTACACGTACCTTATACCAAGATATTGTAAGTAGGCTCTTTAGGTTCTTATATTGGTAACGCCACCGTCACGTAGCGCTCTGTATGAAAATCACTGGCTGTGCTGTGTGCAGTCTGTGGCTGGGTGGCATTGTTGGAATTTGCTATTGTAGTGTTGGGCAGTTGGTTGTTAACAGCGCGTAGCGTTGCGCAGTTGGGAGGTGAGTCGCCAGCAGTGGTGGATGTGGGGAGAGAAATGGCGGAGTTTTGATATTTGTAAGAATGGATGTTATGAACTCCTATATATATTATGACTTTTGATGACTATTAAGGTAAATACATTGTTTGTTCTCTATCAAAATCTTTCATTTGCTAACTATGCCTATCAGTAATTAGTGCATTCAGTAGTTCGAATCTTTTATTTAGCTGGCAGTAGTGGCGCCCGCTGTATTGCAGTAGTTCGAGTAACGAAGATTTTTGTGAGGTAAGTGATTTGTGAAACGTATAGGTTAATTTAATCAGGGCCATTCTCTTGTAGGGATTATTCAAAGTCAGATTGCGTTGCGCTAAAAAATATTGTGTCTCAGTTTAAGCACAGTCATTCATTAAGTTTTCTAAGGAGACGTTACATATGTCGACCCTTAGCCGAGGATACCTCACTGGATTCTTCTGATATTTTTCTTGTAGTTTCTGTTATTAGTGTAGCTATTGTTTATTGCTAACGCGTAATTATAGAGAGAATTTCCTTTGTAGTTGTAGTTTTTCATTGTTGTACAGTAAAACAGTTGTGGCATGCATGTAGATTTGCACCAAGTATTTCGCAGCTCCGCTTGCAATTAACTAGATATTATTTTCAGTGCTATGTTAATGTGTTTTCTTATTTTGCTCTTCAAATTGGGCTTTTCTGTGTTATCGTGTAAAATATTGCGACAATAATGGCGTGTGAAAAACGTAACACTAGGCTCCAAAGTAAACTGAGAAATAATAGTGACGATGAGTGTAGCTTATCAGCACCACTGTGTAATGAATTAACAGACATTCAAAGTAGTAATTTGGTAACTGTGCATAGGTAAATGGAGCGGGCGGCAAATAATGGTGTAGACAGTGAAACAATTAGTGAACAAGGAAGCATAATCGATCGATCGGTCGGCAACAGTTCTCCCCAGGAATCCGAAATGACTGGACACAATCTTGCAAATACTGTAGATTCAGGTTATGCGTCCTCACCGTTTTCTCAAATAAGTCAAGACACATTTTCTACTCGTCAAAATGTGAATGTTGCTGGTGCAAATGCACTACCGAAAAGCATAGAGGAACAGATTCCAGGCACAAATACCTTATTATTGCAATTAATGCAACAAATGGAACAAAATCAGTGACAAACACAGCAACAGCTTCAAAAGTTAGACACCACGCTTGAACAAACACGTGAAGGTTTAACTACTGAGTTACAGAACATCGAATCGAAATGTCAAAAAGTCTGTAATGCCGTAAAAACACAAATTTGTGAGCATTTCCAACCTATTTTTTCGCGTCATGAAAATACATTTCATAATCACGAAGCAGCCATAAAAGAACTGCAAACTATTGTTCATGAAAATCACGACACCTTGCAAGCTAAAATTGACTCAGTTGCATCTACCGATTCGGTTACGCAACTTGCAAAAACTCAGGAAAACTTAAAGGACACAGTACATACGATTTCGACACAAATGGACACTCTGAAACTTGGTTCAGAAAAACACACTGAGGAAATAAGTTCTCTATCGGAGAAAGTAGCCGAACTTTCGGATCCGTTCACTACCTTATCTACAAAGATAGATGATGATCTGAATGACACAAGACCTGTAGCCTTCAATGACACAGAAGAGTATGAACAAATTAGAAAACTCAAACAACATCAAAATCAAATCAATACACAGTACAAAACAGAAATCCGGGAAGTACAAGATCAGTTGACACAGGTAATACAAGAATTACATATTTCATAGGAGACTCGCGCTCTGCCGGCCGGTGTGGCCATGCGGTTCTAGGCGCTTCAGTCTGGAACCGCGTGACCGCTACGGTCGCAGGTTCGAATCCTGCCTCGAGCATGGATGTGTGTGATGTCCTTAGGTTAGTTACGTTTAAGTAGTTCTAAGTTCTAGGGGACTGATGACCACAGATGTTAAGTCCCATAGTGCTCAGAGCCATTTGAACCATTTTGAACTCGCGCTCCAACACGGGAAGAGGGACTTAGAAATACGGAAAAGTCACAAAATAATGACACATGGTATTTCGAAAATTATGAAAGAAGTTGGCAAGGCGCACTGAATTTTGAGATTGAACCGCCGAAACGGAGTAACAATGACCGATATGCGACTCGCCGACACGATGATTTTGACTATAAGTTGTTCATTACTACACGTAAATTCAAAACATTTAAGCATTCTGTCAACGACCTTCATCCACAAGCATGGCTTCATCAACTATCTTATTGTTTGCCCCCCAGCTGGTCATTGGAGCACAGGTTAGAATTTATGTGTGGCTACTTAGAGAATGGACCAGCTGTAAGAATGCGATCAGTCATTCACGATTGTCACAGTGAAGGAGAATTTTATCATACCTTCCTCCCAGCATATTGGTCTCAAGCTACACAACACCGAGTAAAACACAGCATCATAATGATGAAACACTTCGAACAATCGGAATTATCTAGTCTTGTCAAATATTTCGAAGAAATGTTACATAAGAATCAGTATCTTTCAAACCCATACAGCCCCTCAGAACTCATTCGCATTTGCTTAATCAAATTGCCCGAACATTTACGACACATTATTTTGGCAGGACGTTGCAAAGACGACATTGAAGCTTTTCAGGGACTGTTACAAGAACTGGAAATTGACACTGACAATCGCGGGACGCGAAAACAAGAACACAATAATTACAGGTCACATCCGTCACAATTCTGCAATGAAAGAAATAATAACTGGACACGACAAGGCTATTCTTACAACGTCAATCATGACCAAAACAGACACCACCCTTATGACAACCGTTGGCAGAATAATAGTTACAGAGAAAGATTGCACTTCCGTAGTAATGAATATGACAGAGATAACCACATAAACAGACAATATGGGAACCAAAACAATTATTATCAAGGGAGACAGAATAACTTCAGATGCAACAGTTCAGCGCGCTGTTACGGATTCAGGGAGAAATTCTCCACCACATGACCGAAAAGAAAGAAACTTTGGAATCTACCGACATGATGACAGATGATATAATCATAACGACAGACCTGAATTTCATCAGAACTGGCGAGATTCAAACAGGGCAGGGCCCTCTCTACAAGGTGAATTTGTAAAAGTTAGGTCTCCTAATCCCAATAACGACGCGAGCCAACAAAGAGACAGACAATGACTCACACCGCAGGCAGTCACGTGCGCCGGCTGGCTCAGCGAAAAATAACATAGACGCATACCTTGAGAAAAATTTTAGCATTCCTATGGAGGAATTTGATTATGCTATGTATTTATTATGATGAAATATTGAAGTGTCGACGAATATGTATATAGGTAATAAGGTAAGGAATAATGAGTAGTGGTTAGGGACTCTGATTTGAGAAGAAGGATGTTGGAAACCAAGAATCGTACTTTAAGAGTTATGAAATGTGTGTAAATGCGTGAATGTATCACAATTCCGGCGAAAATTGTTTGGACACTGTTATATTTATAGGATTTTGTTTCTACACATTTCTACTGTAATTTCTCGACTTGTGAAATTTTATTTGTATCAAACTGTCACTGTAGCGGAAACTTCTGTTGTAAATTTCGGTAAGAAAGCTAAGTGACCTTGACGTAATGCGTCGTTGACTCCCAGCTGTGCGTTGCCTGGAAAAAAGCCATTAGTATGTGCCTTTCAGAGACACAGGTGGAGAAAAAAGGAGACCATTAACCTCGCTATTGACATTCCTTTGTACAAAGCATCACAAATACGACACGCTCATTACTTGGAAACATATCGTACATTCTGATATTACTAAAATGCCTAATGAAATGACGAGAAATAGTTTATGTCTACACACCTGATTATGACTACTGTCTTTCTAGATAAGAGATTTTTTTTACTACTTATGAAATGCCACATGGCTATTGAATGATGTTCTTATGCTTTGCTTTGTACGTAGTTGCTTATTTCATTTGATATCTGGTTTCCAGCTGTGTTGCAGCATTGGTTATATGAAATAAAATTAAATGAATTTGCTAATGTGAACACTTTCTGTCAACAGATCTATTAAATAATATTATGATCCACATATTTCGAAAAAGGAGCACTTCGAAAGGAAAGAACAATGAGAAGGGACTAATAACAGTAACTGAATACATAATTTTCTTTTCAAGTACTTGGTAATTTCTTTCATAGAATAAGTTGTGGTGCACCACTTTAATTACATAGACATTAAGATGTGAATATACATTTCCCTTATCTGCATTGTTGTCTTTAGTGTACTATTTTTTTTGGTTGTGGGTTTGTCATGATTAGATATAAGTTATTGCATTTGCTGCTGCTGTTTGCCAGGCATAGTGTTACTGAATTTCACTTTGTATTACTCTGTTAAGCCAGTTTTACTACTGATTTATTTTTCTTTTTGCTGCACATTGGCTCATATTAGTGATAATGTTTCATTTGCTTTGCTAATTTATGTAGATATTGCTGCTTGCTTTGCCAATTTGAATTTTTTGCCATTGCTGTTTGTGTTAATTGTTTTGTGCTGCTGCATTGCCTCGTCCCTTAGTTTAGCATCTGGGCTCAGTAGATATAAGTTAGCTTAAGATGGGGTAGGCTATATGAGAGAACGAGTTGTGATGAATTGGAAGAAATGCATTGAGAAGCTATAAGAAAATGGTTTGGCAAAAAAGTATTTTGAAAGAGGATATGAACAAAAAAGTAGGGTTTAGGGACAACAGGTTTAGGTAGGATTTTCTTGGAAATAAATGATGAGGTAAGATAATGGAAAATAAATAATGAGGTAAGAAATATGTGAACATATAAATACAGAAAGCATGCTTGGATTGGATTTTTTTGGTGGAAACAAATGTTGAAATAAGACGAAAGATCTATGGAATGAAGTTTTGGGTTGGACTGCAGTACCAAATGTTACACTGAAAACAAACCCTGCCCTTTACTCTTGTGTTATTCTGCTATGTGTTTGTGTACCCTTGTGTATTTGTGTTTTTCCTGTCTTTATGTGTTTAGCTGATGAGAGTTATGTTGTAGAATTTTTCTAATACTATGTTATTTACTTTGTAAAGATGTTTAGACATTATTTATCTGTTCTGTTTTGTTGCTCATGTGTTAAGTTGATGTTTCAAAAGTTATTCTGATCTTTTATGTATGTACTTATGTCATAATTCCAATAACACTGATGTATATGTTATTTCGAGTCTTTTGTAAAGCGTGTATTTCTACAAATGTTATCTGTATTGTTATGTTCTTTAATGATGTATTTTGTACCTTTGTAATTGTATTCTTATGTTGTAAATTTATAATTGTATAGACACCAGTTCTTCAAATTAAGTTTCATTTCACTGCACACGTTCTTGTTGGTTACAGTACACGCAGCATATGCGAGAAAAAAAGGGGACTCTTAATGTTTGCACGTGTGTTGATAATTCAGCAAGGGACTGGTTAACAGCATTTGTGGTTTTAAGGACAGTTCCAAAAACTTTGTGTGTGCACAAGTGGTGGTTATGGACTTGCTATATTATCCGCAAGACTCTTTGGTGGTGATTGTGCACCTGCACAGCTGCAACAGATGACTGCTGGCCGTCTCTACAAGGACTACAGTGGGTCTACACCTTTGATGACTCACCAATACCATTATTTCTACAAGGACTGTAGTGGGTCTGCACCTCTGGTGGCCCACCAATACCGTAATCTCTACCAGGACTACAGTCGGTCTACTCTGTGATGACCTACCTACCAATATTCTTCAAAACTTCGAATGACTCTGCTGTGAGTTTGCTCTGTTGTGGCCCATTACCTGTCTGCATGTCAAGAGTCAGCACTGTCTTTCCGTTGGAAGGACGACACTACTTCTTCAAGACTGCATGGAAATCCACTACTTCCGTGTGCATTTTCTTTTACTGCTCAGACTTTGAGAAAAACACCGCTATTTTACTGTGATGAACGATCAGGACTGTCTTTATGGACTGTGAGAAAATTTTAGCTTTTGACCAACAGTGTATCAATAAGTGTGTGCATTTGATTTCTTTGTTATTGTAATTGTGAAAAATTTTTAACAAATATGTATTGGCCAGTGCCCAAAACAATTTTTAAAATTTTTTGTGGGGAGCATGGGGGCTATGTAAGTAGGCTGTTTAGGTTCTTATATTGGTAACGCCACCGTCACGTAGCGCTCTGTATGAAAATCACTGGCTGAGCTGTGTGCAGTTTGTGGCTGGGTGGCATTGTTGGAATTTGCAATTGTAGTGTTGGGCAGTTGGCTGTTAACAGCGCATAGCGTTGCGCAGTTGGAGGTGAGCCGCCAGCAGTGGTGGATGTGGGGAGAGGGATGGCGGAATTTTGAGAGCGGACGATCTGGACGTGTGCCCATCAGAAAGAGTAAATTTGTAATATTGGATATCATGGATTGATATATATATATATATATATATATATATATATATATATATATATATATATATATATATATATATTACGTATATTACGACTTTTGAACACTATTAAGGTAAGTACATTGTTTGTCCTCTATCAAAATCTTTCTTTTGCTAACTATGCCTATCAGTAGTTAGTGCCTTCAGTAGTTCGAATCTTTTATTTAGCTGGCAGTAGTGGCGCGCGCTGTATTGCAGTAGTTCGAGTAACGAAGATTTTTGTGAGGTAAGTGATTTGTGAAATGTATAGGTTAATTTAATCAGGGCCATTCTCTTGTAGGAATTATTGAAAGTCAGATTGCGTTGCGCTAAAAAAATAGTGTGTCAGTTTAAGCACAGTCATTCATTAAGTTTTCTAAGGGGACGTTACAATATGTATTGTTTCAGAGGGGAGTGGTGGATCAAAAGATGTACAGATGATAGCGGAAGCAACTGAAAACTTTAGTACAATTGAGACTTTCTTGTAAACTGAAACTGTTTGCTTGACTGGGACTAGAGCCTAGGCCCTTTGCCATTCGCGTAAACATGCTCTAGCGACTGAGCCATCCAAGAATACGTGCGATATAGGGGGGAAGTGCTGGCGGAAACAGAGGGGTGAGGGAGATTTTTGAGCGTGCCTGGGGTTAAGGACCCGAAATCTTCGAAGTTTATACAGAATACAAATGGATTGTTACATAACCGCTTATACACGTATATTATCCAAACTCAATCGTATTGCTGCGGTCCTTCCTATTTCTGAAATTTGTGCAAGCATGTTTGGAATTTCAGTTTGTTCAAACCGACTTTTTCCAACTCAGCAACCTTATGTATCAACGGCAGATTGGAGATGAGAAAACAGTACCACCTTTGCATGACAATATTCCTAACATATGCAAGAAAAGTACGTTGGAAAGGCGCAAGAAGCATCACACGAAAGATCTTCCAAATGTTTCGGCTCTCAGATTTAAGGCAGCCGATTTGCGTCCGGCCACAGCCTAAAATTTACAGATATGGCTACATCTACTGCATAGAAGTAAGACACCTAGAAGAGGACACACTGGAGCAATCCACAGAAAGAGTCTAGCAACAAGTAATCTAAAGCGCTCCTAAGCTGCATATTGCAATTAAATATCCTCACACAAACTGGTTTGGAGAAATGTTCAGGAGCCCGCATCTCGTGGTCGTGCGGTAGCGTTCTCGCTTCCCACGCCCCGGTTCCCGGGTTCGATTCCCGGCGGGGTCAGGGATTTTCTCTGCCTCGTGATGGCTGGGTGTTGTGTGCTGTCCTTAGGTTAGTTAGGTTTAAGTAGTTCTAAGTTCTAGGGGACTGATGACCATAGATGTTAAGTCCCATAGTGCTCAGAGCCGTTTGAACCAAATGTTCAGGGAACATTTTACTCACAAATATAAGAGATACATGGCTAGATGTTTTCACCGAAACCTCCCAACTCTTGCTAAGAAATACAAAATAAAACTGACCGCCTTATGCGAAGTGTGTAGCGTTGAAGCAAACATGGAACACATGCAAGAAGATGACCAACACTTGGAATGTGGTAAGAAAAAAGCACTCTGTTATCAAGAGGATACCCGCTAGTAAGATAAAGGTCGACCAAGTTTTACGACCATGACGCTGAACACAATGTGTTTGCCTCGCTTGTTGGGCACTTGAAATTTACCGAGTATTTGTCATTGCAACATCAGTGCCTTAAATCTCATATAGGATCGTGATACGGAACGTTAGTGCACAATTATCTAAGTGTCAGTCTCGAGTGTTGTTAAGAAAGGGAACTATCGATGAAGAGAAACCATTAGTCACTAACAAGGTCACCTGATGGAATAAGAGGTTTGAGAAAATCGTTTTAAGTTTACAGAGAAAAAGAATAAATCTACAGACTGTTCTGAGACCTCATAGAGAATGTAACAGAGACAAATCATTGTTTGTTGTAACTTTTGGTTCTTTTTGTGTTTTTTGAAAGGATTATTATTATTATTATTATTATTGGCTCTGAGCACTATGGGACTCAACTGCTGTGGTTATAAGTCCCCTAGAACTTAGAACTACTTAAACCTAACTAACCTAAGGACAGCACACAACACCCAGCCATCACGAGGCAGAGAAAATCCCTGACCCCGCCGGGAATCGAACCCGGGAACCCGGGCGTGGGAAGCGAGAACGCTACCGCACGACCACGAGATGCGGGCTATTATTATTATTATTATTATTATTATTATTATTATTATTATTATAAGTGTAAGAGAAGGAAATTATATGTTTTTCTTGTGGATAAGCATTTTTAAAACCTTCTGATTATTATTTCAATTCCATAAAAGATTGGGGAAAAGAAGTTAGCGCAGTCAGTAGAGTATCCGCCCGCAAAATGCAAGGGTCTCTGGTTAGAGTTCGTTCTGGTACACAGTTTTAATCGGCCAGATAATTGCCAATACGCGTACAATTTTCTACGCAAACCAATATACATGAAGCTGTAGCCATTTTTCTGTACGTAAAAACTGTCTACTCGTAAGAACTGATTCATATGTAGAAAGATAACATTATAAAGATTTCATAAGGCTGATTTACCTTAACGAAACACGCATTCGGAAGAACGACGGTTCCATCCCGCGTCCGGCCATCCTGATTTAAGTTTTCCATGATTTCCCTAAATCGCTCCAGGGGAATGTCGGCATGGTTCCTTTGAAAGGGCACGGCCGACTTCCTTCCCCAACCTTTCCTAATCCGATGAGACCGATGACCTCGCCGTCTGGTTTCCTCCCCCAAACAACCTAACCAACCCAACGATACACGTTCTTCGCAAAATTCACGAAAAATCATCCAGGTGGTTGAAGATTGTAACGCTGGAGACACTGCACAGGGGTTGGACAAAAATATGGAAACAAAGCGAGAAACGCACGCTAGAACACAAATGAAGAGCTGGGCTGGTCTGCAGGTTGCGCGCTTGCATCTGGCTGCCATGAACAGCACATGCGCAGTCTCCTCAGCACGTAGATAATGTCAGTCGTGGTTAGAATAGTGTTGTATGTAGCTGTGAGAGCACTATGTCGGAGCTAAGTGAATTATAATAAAGTCAAAAGTGTTGGTGATCGTATGGTGGTGCCTCTGTAACGAAGGCAGCCCAAGTGTTTGGTGTACCTAGAGGCACTGTATGGAAGATTTATGTCGCATACAGGGAGAGCGGAGAAACATCATCCACCAAGTCACAGCGCAGACGAAAGTGTGTGTTGAGTGATCGTAACAGACAGTCGTACGAGAGGCTCTCACGAAAAATAAGATGAAGACAGCTGCAAAGGTCACTGCAGAACTGAATGTCGCACTCGCTAATCCTGTCAGACCAATAGAGCACGAAGGGATCTCCAGAAGCGGGGAATTACACGGAGAACTGGAATTCCAAACCACTCCTCATTGATGCAAATACCCATGACAGGAACACGTGGCGCTCAAGTCATAAAACGTGGACTGTGGAACAACTGAAGAATTTAATTTGGTCGGATGAGTCTTGTTTCACACTATTTCCTACTTCTGACGGAGTTTACTTGAAACATGGCTGGGGTTTCGGTGACGATTGGGGCAGTCATACGGTAGTATTCATGGGCCCTGTTATTATTCTGCATCGTTGCATTCCTGCCAGTGTAATTGTGCTTGATTAGGTTAAATTTAAGATACAGTGTTTGCACCCCAGTGGGTGATTCTGTGTCCCGAGACGAGAGAGCCTTGTTCACAAAGCTCGCATTGTCCAGGACTGGTTCTGAAAGCACCAGGGTGCTCCTGAAAACCATACCGGGAATTCTTCTGGCCACCAGTTTTTTTTTGTAACATCTGTGCATGGCAGCCTGCTCTGCTCAAAGGTTGTTCCCATAAATTAAATACTTTGACACTGACTGTTTACTTAATCATCAGCCAAACAAAAAACAGTAAGAGAAATTGCAGTGCGCATATTATCTATATAATCTGCAGGTACTTGATAGTTAAGGTAAATATGTACGAAACAATAGCGACAAACGTTGAATAATTGTAAAGCGTTTTGTACTGGCTGTGGATGTGCTCGACGCGAAGTAACATACTAAATTCAGTCAGGTCCTGTTGGAGCGAGGAATGTATGGAACTGTGCGCCGAATATTAAAGAACAGCAGACCCAGATGGTGGTGAACAACTCTTAAAGATACTAAGCAACAACAGAAAATCCAGATGGAAGGAAACACTTGAGACTATGAATTTCACATACAGCAGCCGAACAGCTTGGAGCTTACTGAGAAAATTAGATTCGGGATGCACAACCGGGACAAAGCAGAATTGTTCTTCCAAACCGGGATCCATAGCCAAACGGATACAACAGACGACGATCAATAAGAAGCGTACAAAAGCACATTAATGACTAACTTAAAGAAATAC